>NC_142488.1:86293987-91293987 GCF_049115385.1 Moschus berezovskii | reverse complement strand
GGATTGGGGGCAGGAGGAGAAGGGGACAACGGAGAATGAGATGGCTGGATGGCATCACCGACTCGGTGGACATGAGTTTGAGTGAACTTTGGGAGTTGGTGATGGACAGGGAGGCCTGGCGTGCTGGGATTCATGGGGTCACAAAGAGTTAGACACGGCTGAGCGACTGAACTGAACTGAACTGATACTTCAGTAAAAAAATGAAAAAAATATTTATTCTATCTCCGTTTCCACCTCCTTATTTCAAGTTACCATCATCTTTTATTAGACTGCAACAGAGCCTCCTAACTGCCCTCTCAGCTTCTAGTCCTGTCCTCCCACAATCCATTCTCCAGATATCAATAATCAAAGGGATCTTTAAAACTTCTAAATTAAATGTGACTTTCCTGCTTTAAACTCTCCAAGGTTTCCCATTGCATTTAAGACTAAAACCCATCCTCCTTATCATTGCCTGCAAGGGACCATACAATATGACCTCTGCATACTTCACCAACCTCAGGTTGAGTCTCTTCCTTGCTTTAAATACTTCAGAGGTCCTCAAAGAGACCAAGCTCTTTTCCAGTGTGGGACCTGGCATATGCTCCACCCAAGAAGCTCTTCGTATCCTTTTTGCTTGGGCTTACCCTTCAGGTCTCAGCCTCCTTCCTCACTTCCTCAGAAAGGCTGATTATGATCCCCCCTCCCGATTTAATTCAGGACTCTCTTTATTCAAAGCACACCCCTGACTCTCCTTCACAGCTCTCCTTTATTATTTGCACCTTTATATTTGTATTATAATTTGTTTACTGTTGATCTTCCCTGCTAGACTATTCGCTCCATTAGGACAAGTATTGTATCTGTCTTATTCAACACTGTGTGTATATCCAGTACTTTTCACTTAATAGGCATTTAATACCTGCTGAATGAGTGAATTTTCACAAAGACTTTGTTTCAAACTGCTACCTTCATTTAGAAGATTTGGGACACTACTATTCCTATGAAAAGAACAGCCAGAAATGAGATTGGGGGATTCTTTGTATCAAACAAATAATTTTCTGGCTGATGTGAAAACATACTTCTCACCTGCTCAGTTTTTTCTTCTTCCTGTAACTTAAGCTGCTCCAGCACAGACTGTAAATGATTCTGGAAAGCAAATCATATAAATGACGAATGCTGAGTCTCAAAGGAAAAGAGAATCAAGAGAGACAAAGAGTTTGGCAAATAATTTGATAAATTAAAAAAAAAACTGTCTGTTGGAACAAAAGACTTTTAAAAAGGATTTAGAAAAAGACTGTCTATATGTGTGTAACTGAATCACTTTGTGAAACAGAGACTGGCATAACACTGTAAATCGACTATACTTCAATAAAAATTTTTTAAAAAGGATTTAGAGTATAAAAACTATGCTCTCCAACTACAGGGCCATTTGATTTGATTTTTTGACCCTGCACAGCATTTTTTTCTTGCCCTAAAACAAACAGTTGGAATACCTCCATGTTACCTTTCTCTAGCTTAGCACAAATCCTTTGACTGTGGTGAACCATTTAAAAAGCTGGCCTGGAATTTGTTGCTGACTCTTTCATTCCCCTGCACTCGGACAGAATATTATCATTCTTAACTAATACTGCATGCAATAGTAATCACAATATCTGTATCTTTCAAAGTATGTCCACATCTATTATCTCACTTGGTTATTCTGAAGGACAACACTCTGAATAAGTACAGTTCTGTATCAAGTTTCTCCGCTTCAATGACAAAAGCTCTACAGAAAAAGAAATCTGGCAAGAAATTCCCCGAATGCTTCAGAATTGCCCTCACTATAAAAGGGGAAGAAACATGGCCTGGACATACATTTTCCTTTTGCTGAAATGTGTATTAATAAAATATGCATTAATTTGTATTAATAAAACTCAAGCATGATATTAATTCTTATTCAAGCAGGCATCATGAAATTTAAAAATTAATTTTAATTCTCTTTCGTTGCAATGAATACATTTTGGTACAGAGCAATAGGATTCAATCTATGCTCTACCACTTACTGTGGTCCCTGGAAAATTACTGACCTTTAAATTTCAATTTCTTATCTATAAAATGGGAATAGTGACAGTACCTGTATTTCACGGATGTCAGGATGAAAGGTAGTAACACATGTAAAATGCTCAGCTCTGTGTATGCCTTTCACATTGTTAAATGTTCAATATTGGCAATTATTATTTCAAGTCTGCTGGTCCCTTCCCCCAAATGCTTATATAAGATGAACAAAATTACTCAGGTAAAACAAAATACAGCTATCTTTTACTAGGGATTTCTAAAGCAGTTGCTCATGTTCATTCATGAACTAGAATGCTGCACAGAGATGAGATGAGTGGAAAACACAGAGATGGGATTTTGAAAGTAAGATGTCAAGATATCTTTATACCAGCCAACAAGAATTTACCTTGAGTGCCAGGTTTTCCACTTTCCTGATGAGCTCCTTCTGTCTTTGTGCCTTGCGCTGAATCTCATGGAGCTTTTTCTCTGTGTATTGAGTGTGCTTCTGGATTTCCATGACTAACACAGACAGACAAAACCCTCAGGGATCTATTAAACAAGGCCTAAGCTGATGGACCAAGGTCCAAATCAACTAAAATTCCAGTACATATTTGAGCAATAATTTCTCAAACTAACTTTGCATCTAATGCGAGTTCAAAGCCAGTCTTTGGTACCGGCACCCACTCTGTCCCACCCTTTCGTTTTTCCCTCTAACTTACTCACTGAGCTGGTTCCCTCCTTTGCCTCATACTGGTCATATTCAGTGAACCTGGCCTGTAGCTTCCTTTCAATTTCCTCGTCATAATAATCTTCCTCCTCTTCTTCATCATCATAGTCCTCCTCCTCCTCTTCCTCCTCCTCTTTATCATCCCCCTCAGTGTTATTGTTAGAACCACTGTGCATCTCCTGAAGCACATAATATTCTAAGGGTTTTAAAAAAGAGGAAGGTGAAAACATTTGAAGCTTTTCAAATGACTCCCACTCCAGCTGCAATTATATTCCCTCACAAGTTTACTGGGAAACCAATGAATTTCATATAATTTTCCTCACAAGAAGACGATTCCCTTTATAAAACAAAGACAGAAAATATAAAACAGTGTAAGATTCATTCATGTATTCAATGATCAAAGTATTTAGACAACCCAAGGGCCCATAGGAATTTTAGAAGAGCAGCAATGGATGGGATATTAGAACCCCAATATAAAACCCCTTAACTTGAGGGACCAATAAGAGACAAGAAGGGCAAAGGCATCCTTTTTTGTGACTGGCCTGTGAGTCTGTGGAGAATGGGCCTACACACAGTCAACACTTGCTCTCTCTGGATTTTCTGCTTTGCCTTTATTAGCGTACCTGGTAAGGTATGACCCTGCTTATAGTCGCTCATTCCTGAGGCAAAGCTAGGAATGAAGCCTTGACTTTCTATTTCCTTGGTTTCACCTTCAGCAATGACCTCCCACCCTAAAAGGAGAGGAAGTCAAGGAAAAGGCAGAAAGAAAGAAGGCAATGTTGAAAGGGAAAAAAGCTTTCTATCTGAAACTGCTATTTAATTTAGTCCAACTTCAGGCCATTTGTAGCTGGATTCCTAGTATGGATAAGTGTTTTATATTGAATTACACAAGTAAATGATTTCTATTATATGAATGCAAAGAAATAGAGGAAAACAACAGAATAGGAAAGACAAGAGATCTCTTCAAGAAAATTAGAGATACCAAGGGAACATTTCATGCAAAGATGGGCTTGGTAAAGGACAGAAATGGTATGGTCCTAACAGAAGCAGAAGATATTAAGAAGAGCTGGCAAGAACACACAGAAGAACTGTACAAAAAAGATCTTCAGGACCAAGATAATCACGATAGTGTGATCACTCACCTAGAGCCAGACATCTTGGAATGTGAGTCAAGTGGGCCTTAGAAAGCATCACTACGAACAAAGCTAGTGGAGGTGATGATTCCAGTTGAGCTATTTCAAAACTTGAAAGATGATGCTGTGAAAGTGCTGTGCTCAATATACCAGCAAATTTGGAAAACTCAGCAATTGCCACAGCACTGGAAAAGGTGCTTCATTCCAATCCCAAAGAAAGGGAATGCCAAAGAATGCTCAAACTACTGCACAATTGCACTCATCTCACACACTAGTAAAGTCATGCTCAATATTCTCCAAGCCAGGCTTCAGCAATATGTGAACCGTGAACTTCCAGATGTTCAAGCAGGTTTTAGAAAAGGCAGAGGAACCAGAGATCAAATTGCCAACATCCGCTGGATCATGGAGAAAGCAAGAGAGTTCCAGAAAAACATCTACTTCTGCTTTATTGACTATGCCAAAGCCTTTGACTGTGTGGATCACAATAAACTGTGGAAAATTCTGAAAGAGATGGGAATACCAGACCACCTGACCTGCCTCTTGAGAAACCTGTATGCAGGTCAGGAAGCAACAGTCAGAACTGGACTTGGAACAACAGACTGTTTCCAAATAGGAAAAGGAGTACGTCAAGGTTGTATATTGTCACCCTGCTTATTTAACTTATATGCAGAGTACATCATGAGGAACGCTGGGCTGGAAGAAGCACAAGCTGGAATCAAGATTTCCGGGAGAAATATCAATAACCTCAGATATGCAGATGATACCACCCTTATGGCAGAAAGTGAAGAGGAACTAAAAAACCTCTTGATGAAAGTGAAAGAGGAGAGTGAAAAAGTTGGCTTGAAGCTCAACATTCAGAAAACAAAGATCATGGCATCTGGTCCCATTACTTCATGGGAAATAGATGGGGAAACAGTGGAAACAGTGTCAGACTTTATTTTTTGGGGCTCCAAAATCACTGTGGATGCTGATGGCAGCCATGAAATTAAAAGACGCTTACTCTTTGGAAGGAAAGTTATGACCAACCTAGACAGCATGTTAAAAAGCAGAGACATTACTTTGCCAACCAAGGTCCGTCTAGTTAAGCCTATGGTTTTTCCAGTGGTCATGTATGGATGTGAGTGAGAGTTGGACTGTAAAGAAAGCTGATCGCCGAAGAATTGATGCTTTTAAACTGTGGTGCTGGAGAAGACTCTTGAGAGTCCCTTGGACTGCAAGGAGATCCAACCAGTCCATTCTAGAGGAGATCAATCCTGGGTGTTCATTGGAAGGACTGATTCTAAAGCTGAAACTCCAATACTTTGGCCACCTCATGCGATGAGTTGACTCACTGGAAAAGACTCTGATGCTGGGAAGGATTGGGGGCGGGAGGAGAAGGGGACGACAGAGAATGAGACGACTGGATGGCATCACTGACTCGATGGACATGAGTCTGAGTGAACTCCGGGAGTTGGTGGTAGACAGGGAGGCCTGGCATGCTGTGATTCATGGGGTCGCAAAGAGTCGGACACGACTGAGCGACTGAACTGAACTGAACTGTTCCTAGCTAGAAAGGAACATTACGCCAAATTCTAAGTTCTATATATTATTGTCAGCACACAAATATCAGAAATGAGGGCTTGTCACCAAGTGGGTTTGGGGTGGAACAAACTGCACAGAAAATATTTAGTATAAAGGATACGGGCACAGATAGCTTCGGCATCTGAACACAACAGTCTTTTCACTTCCTTTTCCACATCAGGAGATTCAATATGCTGAACCAGAGCAGAGAAAGAAGGAATACCAGTAACGTCACTTAACACCGTGTGTCCTGCAGGAATGGCCTTTTCCTACATATAAATGAATTTTAAAAAAATTAGGCTTCTTTTAAGATACATCCAATCAAATTTCTACTTTAAGCAATGCTATTTATGAAGGAAACTTTGATCAGGATCTATGTTTTTGTACAGCAAGCTTATTTTTTCCCAATCAATTACTTGAGACATTTAATCTTTTCAATCTGCAACTCTATATTAAAGACTCTCTCATAAGTACCACCCTTAAGTCTCAGTTATTAATTATTTGCATTGACCCTTACTAGCAAAGAACTATGATTTTTTGCTACTTAGACGTAATTTTGTGTAAAGACCCAAATGCTCAGATTTTACTTTCCCACATCTTTATTATTAGAGAGTTTCCTATAAAGACAGGACCTTAGCCACACATTCTCCCTTAAGTTCAGTTTTAGACAATTATCTCCATGGCAACCAATTCATCCTGCCACAAATAAAATTAGAACTTTGAGGGGGAATAAGCAATTGCAAAAAAACTGCTGGTAAAAGTGAACTCTGGCTTCCAAGAAAATTTTTAAAAATAAATATCACAGAAAAGAAGCAGATTAAGATACTAAGACTACTGACCAAATTGCATCTTCTGCTCTAGGAGTTGTCAAACATTAAACAATGAATTCTTTTCACCTTGTTTATAGTTTTCTTTGCTGTGCAGAAGCTTTTAATTTTAATTAGGCCCCATTTGTTTATTTTTGCTTTTACTTCCAATATTCTGGGAGGTGGGTCATGGAGGATCCTGCTGTGATTTATGTCGGACAGTGTTTTGCCTATGTTCTCCTCTAAGAGTTTTATAGTTTCTGGTCTTACATTTAGATCTTTAATCCATTTTGAGTTTATGTTTGTGTATGGTGTTAGGGAGTGTTCTAGTTTTATTCTTTTACAAGTGGCTGACCAGTTTTCCCAGCACCACTTGTTAAAGAGACTGTCTTTTCTCCATTTTATATTCTTGCCTCCTGTGTCAAAGATAAGGTGTCCATGCTGCTGCTAAGTCATGTCAGTCGTGTCCGACTCTGTGTGACCCCATAGACGGCAGCCCACCAGGCTCCCCCATCCCTGGGATTCTCCGGGCAAGAACACTGGAGTGGGTTGCCATTTCCTTCTCCAATGTGTGAAAGTGAAAAGTGAAAGTGAAGTCGCTCAGTCGTGTCTGACCCTTAGCGACCCCACGGACTGCAGCCTACCAGGCTCCTCCATCCATGGGATTTTCTAGGCAAGAGTACTGGAGTGGCTTGCCATTGCCTTCTCCATGCAAGGTGTCCATAGGTGCATGGATTTATCTCTGGGCTTTCTATTTTGTTCCACTGATCTATATTTCTGTCTTTATGCCAGTACCATACTGTCTTAATGACTGTGGCTTTGTAGTAGAGCCTGAAGTCCGGCAGGTTGATTCCCCCAGTTCTATTCTTCCTCCTCAAGATTGCTTTGGCTATTTGAGGTTTTTTGTATTTCCATACAAATTGTGAGATTATTTGTTCTAGCTCTGTGAAAAATACCATTGGTAGTTTGATAGGGATTACATTGAATGTATAAATTATTTTGGGTAGTATACTTATTTTCACTACATTTATTCTTCCAATCCATGAACACGGTATATTTCTCCATCTATTAGTGTCCTCTTTGATTTCTTTCACCAGTGTTTTATAGTTTTCTATATATAAGTCTTTTGTTTCTGCACAGCGAAGGAAACTATAAACAAGGTGAAAAGACAGCCTTCAGAATGGGAGAAAATAATAGCAAATGAAACAACTGACAAAGAATTAATCTCCAAAATATACAAGCAAATCCTGCAGCTCAATTCCAGAAAAATAAACGACCCAATCAAAAAATGGGCCAAAGAACTAAACAGACATTTCTCCAAAGAAGACATACAGATGGCTAACAAACACATGAAAAAATGCTCAACATCCCTCATAATCAGAGAAATGCAAATCAAAACCACAATAGGTACCATTTCACACCAGTCAGAATGGCTGCTATCCAAATGTCTACAAGCAATAAATGCTGGAGAGGGTGTGGAGAAAAGGGAACGTTCTCACACTGTTGGTGGGAAAGCAAACTAGTACAGCCACTATAGAGAACAGTGTGGAGATTCCTTAAAAAACTGGAAATAGAACTGCCATATGATCCAGCAATCGCACTCCTGGGCTTACACACCGAGGAAACCAGAATTGAAAGAGACACATGTACTCCAATGTTCACTGCCGCACTGTTTATAATAGCCAGGACGTGGAAACAACCTAGATGTCCATCTGCAGACGAATGGATAAGAAAGCTTTGGTACATATACACAATGGAGTATTACTCGGCCATTAAAAAGAATACACTTGAATCAGTTCTAATGAGGTGGATGAAACTGGAGCCTATTAAACAGAGTGAAGTAAGCCAGAAAGAAAAACACCAATACAGTATACTAACGCATATATATGGAATTTAGAAAGATGATAACGATAACCCTGTATACGAGAGAGCAAAAGAGACACAGGTGTATAGAACAGTCTTTGGGACTCTGTGGGAGAGGTGAGGGTGGGATGATTTGGGAGAATGGCATTGAAACATGTATATTATCATATGTGAAACGATCGCCAGTCTAGGTTCGATGCATGATACAGGATGCTCGGGGCTGGGGCAGGGGGATGTCCCGAAGGGAGGATAAGGGGAGGAGCGAGGTGGAAGGGGGGTTCAGGAGGGGAACACATGTACAGCCGGGGTGGATTCATGTCAATGTATGGCAAAACCAACCAATATAATATTATAAAGTAATTAGCCTCCAATAAAAATAAATAAATAAATAAAAGCAGAGACATTATTTTGCCAAAAATAAATAAATAATGAATTCTTCATTTTTCAGTGAATCAAATTCAGTCTATGTGTATGGGAGTAGGGGTTACAGGTGAGAAGAAAGGCTCAAAAGTAAACTTGATAATTTTTTGGGTTTGTTTGAAATTAAAAAGCTGCAAAATAAAATCCACTATAGGTAAACAATAAGGTTATATTATGATTTGTCTACCTCAGGAAGGTCCATTTCTTCAATTGGTTTGACTTCAGCAACCTATGAAAGAGAAGACAGTAAATGATGAAGTTATATTAAAGTTGTTCTATTTTACTAAAGTTTAAAGAGCTCTAGACCCATTCTTAACGTAGTTTTCTATTTAGTAGTCACTCAATAAATAGTCTAGACTAACAGTATAAAGCCAAGGCAACTGCGTTCATAGATTAAACATAGTAAAACTATCAATTCTTCCCAAATTGATCTATAGGTTTAATGCAATTCCTATCAAAATTCCAACAACGTTTTCTGTAATACATGACAAACTTATTCTAAAATGTATATGGAAAGGTACAGGCTCTAGAATGGCTATAATAATATTGAATAAAAAATAAAATAAAATCAATCTTCTTGATTCTAAGACTTATTACAAAGCTACATTGTGGAATTGGTGATCAACACACAGATCAGTTGAACAGAATTGGGAACCCAGGAAAAAAACTCACACAAATATGCCCAACTTATTATTATTTTTTTTTTGCCCAACTTATTTTTGACAAAGGTGCAGAAGCAATACAATGGACAAAGGGCAGCCTTTTTAACAAATGGTGCTGGACATTTTGGACATGCAAAGAAAAAAAAAGAATCTTGAACTAACCTTTAAGTACAAAAATTAACACAAAAATAGATTGCAAACTTAAATGTAAAACTTTTTTTAAAAATAGGAGAAATCTTCAGGATCCGGGCTAGACAAATAGTTCTTATAATTGACATGAAAAACAAGATCCTTAAAAGAAAAAAAATCAATAAATTGATCTTCATCAAACAAAAATCTTTAGATCTTTGAAAGACCCTGTGAGGAAGCTGAAAAGACATATCTGACAGAAAACTAATATTTAGAATATAAAAAAGAACTTCTCAAAACTCAACAATAAAAACAATCCATTTAGAAAATGGACAGAAGGCATGAACAGACATTTCATTGAAATGGACATACAGATGGAAAACAAGCACCTGAAAAGATGCTCAACATCATTAGCCACGCAAGGGAAAAGCAAATACCACAGTGGGATCACTACACATCTATCAGAATGACTAAAATTAAAAACTAGTGACAACACCTAATGCTGGTGAAAATGGAGAGAATTGGATTGTGTGAACATTGCTGGAGCTAATGTAAAATGGTGCAGCCACTCTGGAAAATGCTATGGGTAGTTTTTTATAAAACTAAATATGCAACATATCCAGTAATTGTACTCCTGGGTATTTATGCCAAAGAAATGAATACTTATGTTCACACAAAAACCTGCTGGCAGCTTTATTTATAACAGTCAAAAACTGTAAACAACCCAGATGTTCTTTTATGAGTGAACAATTAAGCAAACTATGGTACATTCATAACACAGCCTACCACTCAGCAATAAAAAGGAAGGAACTATTCATACATGCATGGACCTTAAGGGAATTAATCTGAGTGGAAAAAAAGCCAGTCTCAAATGTTATACTTTGTATGATTCTACTTATATGACATTTTCAAAATGACAAAATTATAGAGATGGAGAACATATTAGTCATTAGCAGGGGTTAGAGCCTGGTGGTGGGGGTTGGAGGAAGGTGGGTGTAGCTTTCACGGGCAAGATGAGGGATCCTGGTGGTGACAATACTGTTTAGTATCTTGACAGTGTAGGTAGATACACCAACATACACATGGGATAACTGCATAGAACTAAACACATGCAAGGACTTTGCAGGTGGCTCAGCGGTAAAGTATCTGCCTGTCAACGCAGGAGACACGGGTTCGATCCCTGGATCGGGAAGATCCTCTGGAAAAGGAAATGGAAACCCACTCCAATATTCTTGCCTGGGAAATCCCATGGACAGAGAAGCCTGGCAGGCTACAGTCCATGGGGTTGCAGAGTCAGACATGCCTTAGCGACTAAACAACAACAACAAACACATGCACACACATACAGAAGAGTACAAGTAAAACTGGAGAAACTTGAAAAAGATTAGTGAATAGTGATAATGTCAATCTCTTGTCTGTGATATTGTACTATAGTTTTGCAAAACGTTACAATGGGAAAAACTAGGTCAAGGGTACATGGTATCTTTTTTATTGCTTACAACTGCATGTGAATCTACAATTATTTCAAAATAAAAAATTTAATTAAAAAAGAAGCCACGGCATAGTACTCTTATAGTTTTCCCAGGGTTCTACAAATCTGAGGTAAGGTTAGGAATACAACCACATTTCCCAATTCTCAGGTTCTGGCTGAGTTCACTTTAAAATAGGATTTTGCAGTTGGAAACGTTTGAAAGCATTAGCAGAAGTTTCAAATTCATTACACATCTAGATTCCTAAACACTAGCCTATAACTTCAAGAGTCCAGTCTATTTTTGTTCATTACATATTTCCATTTGCTAGCACACAGTGCCTGGCATGTTGCTCACACTCAATAAATGTTTACAGGACATATAAATGAGTGAACAAATGAACATCCGACCGACTGTCTCCCTTCCACCCCCCCATAATCCTCTTCCAATCCACCCAGAAGACACAGAAATTGCATGCCACAAACCTTTTTTATTATTTTGTGGAACCTTCTCTTTCTGACATTCTTAAGTGGTGGAGTAACTGAAATAAATTCAACATGGTGAAATGTATATATGATTGATGGTAGTCACATATCTATCTGAATTGGACAGAGAAAGCTCACGCTATAAGCTACAGGCTCATGCACGACTTGTTCTTTTAAGAGTGTCTAGATGCCTCCTGAACCAAACATCTAAGTGTGACAACAGATCCCTGGCTCACAAGTCATCAGAACTCAGCAGATAAATGTAGTTAGCCAGAACGAGCAAGGGACTGTTGTTGACTTACTGCCATGCTTCCAGGTATATTTTTTTCGTCTCTCCTTTTCAATTTTCCTGATTGCTTTAAGATCAGTAGAGGTTATTGGTTCTTCAGAAGAAGAGTGAACATCAGCATCAGCAGTGCACACAAGCATCTACATTTGACAATGACAAAGAAGTTGACCATGGCCACAAATCTTCAGTTAGTAATGGATCATGACCATTCTTACCACCAGAAATCCTGGGGCACAGAAGGAGAATGTTACTACATCCCAGATGTTCATATTTTTCAAATAATGATAAATGGCAAACAGGAGGCTCAAAAGCTATTTGGATAAAATTAAGTAGTGGAAACGGAGAAGGCAATGGCAAGCCACTGGAGGAGCCTGGTAGGCTGCAGTCCGTGGGGTCACTAAGGGTCAGACACGACTGAGCGACTTCACTTTCACTTTTCACTTTCACACATTGGAGAAGGAAATGGCAACCCACTCCAGTGTTCTTGCCTGGAGAATCCCAGGGACGGGGGAGCCTGGTGGGCTTCCATCTATGGGGTCACACAGAGTCGGACACGGCTGAAGTGACTTAGCAGCAGCTTAGCAGCAAGAAGTGAAAAGTGATGGATCAAACACCAAAATAGCACATGACATTGTATTCCTGTGCAACTGAGTTGGAAATTAGAAATGACAAACAGGTGAAAGGAGAATTGAAAGAAAGAAAGAAAAGGAGGGAAAAAGGAAATCCTAAAAGGATATGAGGGTGAATAGATTAAGAAAGCTTGTCCATACCTGGGAAACATCTGCCGTTTTATAAAATGATATTTTATCCAGAGATTTTAGGCTTCCGATAACACAAGGCAAATCAACCAGCTTAGCAGCTAGTGAGACATTGTCTACCTCAACAACTGCACGACGTGCGTCAGCTGAAGAAAAGTAGAAAAAATTAAGGTTCACATTTTCCCAATGCACTCTTAAAACTGATGGTTTGAATAATGAAGACTTATGTGGGACAGAGGAGTCTTTCATTGAAACATTATTTCTCATAATGCTAGAATTGCGTACATAACTAGCAACTTCCCAGAGCAAAGAAAGTGGAGTATATGGAGCTCTTTTTTTTCCAGTTTATGTCACTCAATCAAAAGTAGATAAGTTTGTTGGTAATGGTTGTGAACTAAAAGTGAATGAAGCAGTAAATCTTTCATTCTCATCTTGAAAGACCAGCTCCATTCGTTCAAATCCATTCATTTGGACACCATTAGGAGCACTCGATCACGTCACTGAACATGGGTGTTTTCAAAGGTAAAGGTTGATTCTAGAATAGTACTAGTAAGTCTCAAGTTATAATCTCTAGTTAAAGTCACAAAGGTAAAATTCTATACAATAGCCAGAGAGAGAGAGAGAAACAATCAGTCATACACTACCTGAGTGCTGGGATTATGGGCCATTTAAAATTTTATTCTTCATATACCTCTCCATATTTAAAAATCTAATAAATACTATAGAGATAAAAATATGTCACTTTTGTGAACAAAAAATAGTAAATTCACTTGTTATTCCCCTAGACAGTCAGAAAAACTTCCATCTAGGAGACAGTCACCAGTATGTAAATCCCACAGTTGACCTCCAAGTTCTTTCTTATACACACCATGATAATGACCTCAAGTTTTATGCAAGTTCTATTTTCTTTCCTCTTAAAAAGAAGAGATGGGAGTGACTGAAGCCTCTCTTTGAGTTCATCAAGGCAGAGACCACATTGTATTCTTTGCCACATCCTTGGCATCTAATACTATGCCTGACACACAGCAATCCCTTAATGAATTGCTGTTCAATGTATGGTGAATGGATATTAACTACTTACAAAATAAGTCAATTTTTAGTTTATTCTTCATGGAGGAACTTCTAGAATGCACCATCTTTCTGACAGTGGAAGCATGTTCCTAAAAAGGAGGTAAATTGAAAAATCAGAAGGATCAACTGTCAACTTAGCAGCTAATAGAAAGATATGTCAGAGACAGTCCTCCTTTAAATAAAACCTTAACCTTCTCACACATTAGGAAGAGTGCCATGTACCATGTGATACTGTGCACTGTGAAGTCAAGTTAGGAAGAAGTTGACTCTAATCTCACTATTGTCTCTTAGTAGCTACAGAGAATGCCTTCTAGTTATACATTCCTGGTTTTCACTGTTACCCTTCAGTTGTAGTCGCTAAGGGAAGGCTTAGCTGCAGTTTACTGGGTATATTTGTTGTTGTTGTTGTTCAGTTGCTCAGTCATGTCCGACTAATTATAGGGTATATTAATTAACCCTAAATGGGGAAATATCTTTCTGAAGCCCACCCTCAATATACCTTTCTTAGACTAAATAATATTTGAACCCAGGTATCAACAGGGGAAGAAACCCTAACACAATGTTGAGGTGAGCTTCGACAGCCTCGCATGGTGATGAATCTGAGGAGACAGTGCTGACCACAAGATTGCCCCTTTTGAGGTGACAGAGAAGAACTCTATTTTAGAAGAGTCCTGTCTTGGCTGTCCAGTGAGCAAAGCTGTTAGCATCGGTGATAAGTGACTGAGTCCATCATCGTCCTACCCGTTTGCCAGGAAATCAACCAGGAAGATAAGCGGCATGTGCAGGATGGAAGAAATACTGCTTAAAAGAGTACATGCGGGGATAGAACTGCCAACAGAACACAAGTCCCAGGAAACAAATGTTCTTGGTTTTATAGCCTATCTTAAATAAACATAAATATTTAAGAATCCAAGCAGAGCTAATACTTATTCACTGAAGATATTTGGTCTGAGATACAAGGGTTTCTTACCACAGGCAGACGCAGTATAAACTGGTTCTCAAGTTCGTGAGGAGGTTCATCCTGGCTTCTACTCATCTCTTCTTTTTTGAGTTCTTGAAAACAAATAAAACCAACAGAAAGTTACTAAAACCTCCTCTTGCTCCCTCTACCGACAACTTCTGGTAGTACTGGTTAAATTATACAATATCTTGCTAATAACCCTCACTGGAATGATGTGTATACAGCTTCAAAACACCTTACTTGATATATCTTGATTATTTCTAAAAGCCACCTTGCGAGCATGTGAGCTAAGTTGCTTCATCTGTGTCCAAAGATTTGCGACCTTATGGGCCATAGTCTGCCAGGCTCCTCTGTCCATGAGATTCTCCAGGCAAGAATACTGGAGTGGGTTTCTATGCCCTCCTTCAGGGGATCTTCCCCATCCAGGGATCGAACCTGTGTGTCTTATGTCTCCTGCATTGGCAGGCGGGTTCTTTAACCACTAGCACCACCTGGCAACCTACACACACACACACACACACACACACACACACTCTATGACATATGGGCTTCCCTCGTGGCTCAAGTGGTAAAGTATCCACCTGGCAATGCAGCAGCCGCAGGAGATGTGGGTTCAATTCCTGGGTCAGGAAGATCCCCTGGAGGAGGAAATAGCAAGCCACTCCAGGATTCTTGCCTAGAAAATCCCATGGACAGAGGAGCTTGGCATGGGGTCACAAACAGACATGACTGAGCACACACTCATGCGCACACACACACACACACACACACACATGGGCTTCCCTGGTGGTTCAGCTGGTAAAGAATCTGCCTGCAATGCAGGAGACCTGGGTTCGATCCCTGGGTTGGGAAGATACCCTGGAGGAGGGAAAGGCTACCCACTCCAGTATTCTGGCCTGGAGAATTCCATGGACTGTATAGTACATGGGGTCTCAAAGAGTCGGACACACTGAGCATCTTTTACTTCACTTCATACACACATATAAAATACACCTTCTGTAAAGTGAATAATCTCCAAATTAATCTTCATTTTTTTCATCTTATTTTAACTTCTATTTGAGATATATCTGTAATAGCTTGCATTTTGGGTTTCAGGGTCGACATTACTTCTGATCCCGCAAGTAGCAGAGGATGGTTTCGATCCATCAACCTCTGGGTTATGCGCCCACCACGTTTCCACTGTACCACTATTCCCTGGTGGCTCAGACAGTAAAGCGTCTGCCCACAATGCAGGAGACCCGAGTTCGATCCCTGGGTTGGGAAGATCCCCTGGAGAAGGAAATGGCAACCCACTCCAGTACCCTTGCTTAGAAAATTTCATGGATGGAGGAGCCTGGTGGGCTACAGTCCATGGTGTCTTAAAGAGTTAGACATGACTGAGCGAATTCACTTTCACTACTTCTGAGGAATTTTTTTTTCTCAAAAATGGAAATAAAGTCATGTACATATATGAAATCTGACAGTTTTCTTATGTTCTAAGGATACTATGCTATACACCAAGTTATAAAATCTTATACTTTTAAGTTAGACAAAAAGCTCCAGATAATGTACAGTTCCTAATACTCTGTAAACCATTAATTGAGTCCTGAGTTTTTTATTTAAATCTCACTTAAAAGCAATGGAAACTTTTTTAAAACACACACACACACAAGTGAATATAACAAAAAAGAAGCAGACTCACAGATACACAGAACAAATTAGTGGTTACCGGTGGAGAGAGGGAAGGGGAAATTTGGAGGTAGCAGATTAAGAGGTACAAACTATTAGGTATAAAATAAACTATAAGAATATACTGTACAACACGGGGAATGTACCCAATATTTTATAATAATAAACAGAACATAGTCTTTAAAACTGTCAATCACTATATTGTACACTTGTAACATATAGTACTGCATATCAACTATATTTCAATAAAAGAAGAAATTGGAAAGGGGGGACAAAGAATATTCAACATTATCAGTTAACATAGAGAAAAAGGAAAAAAAAACATATACAAGTGAGTCTGAGACCCTTTTACAGGTAAATCATTCACCAGTTATGATTTCAGCCCTTTAGATTGACTTCAGAAACTACCAGAAGAGCACAAGAGAAATCAAGAACTGAAATGAGACATCCAGGATGAGACAGCAAGGGAAGGGGGAGGGAGAGAGAAAGAAAAAGGGAAAAAAGGGACTGATGATTTGTGATAGTCATTTCTCTCTTTTTCCTGCTTCATAGTTATACAAACACATGCACACATAAAGACAAAAACTAAATGTAAGTGAAAGGGGAAAAGTTAATTAAACAAAAAATCTTGGAACTGGATACACTGCCTAATATAAAAGCAACAAACATTTATGATAGGGAGCAGAAGTACAGATTCACAGAAGTAGCAGAAGTACAGAAGAAATAGCTGCTAAGCAAGATTTTATCAGATCAATAGTAACTTTTAGATTTATCAGCAGAACTAAGACTAGGGCATTTTGTTCGTTTCAGTGCCTTTCTGGCAACTCCTCTCTTATGAAACAAAGAATGTAAGAACTTGGAATCATTTCAAAGAAGGTAAACACCCTTAGTTGAATGAGTTTTAATGATTTTTTTTTTTTAAGATCTGCTACCTGAAAATTTGACTTAGACAGTAAAGAATCCGCCTGCAATGCAGAAGACCCGGGTTCTATCCCTGGGTCGGGAAGATCTCCTGGAGAAGGGGATCGCTTACCCACTCCAGTAGTCTTGCGTGAAGAATTCCATGGACAGAGGAGCCTGGCGGGCTATAGCCCATCGGGTCGCAAAGAGTCGGACATGACTGAGTGACTAACAAACTTTCACTTTATACAAGGAACTGGTAGTATCATCTTCAAGAAAAGGCATCCACTAAGCACTCTTTGATACCGAATTAAATTAACAGGACCGCTCTCTCTCATGCGTGCGTGCACACGCGCGCACACACACACACACACACACACCCCCCTCCATCTCATTTCACCAGAATTAGAATTAAATTAACAGGACCGCTCTCTCTCATGCGTGCACACGCGCGCACACACACACACACACACACACACAAACACCTCCATCTCATTTCACCAGAATTAGAATTGGAATTAGAATTACAGCGAGATGGAGAGTGCCTGATCATGTGCTCCCAGCAGCACAACTCAGCACAAGCCTAAGCTGGTACTTTCTCAAGTTCATTGCCGCTGCCTGCAGTTTGGAGGCAATGAACACCCCATCCTTATCCAAAGGAGGCGCTAAGCCCCCAAGGGCAGAGCGTGGCTCCGAGTCTTTGATCCCATTTCCCTAGAAAATCTCTCTCGGGTCCCAGGGGCCCTAAGCTTTAGCGTCACCCCAGGCCAGCTTGGAAGGGTAGCACAGCGCGAAGCCCTTTGGTGCCCATCATGCGCCCTTCGACCGCCGGACTCACCCGCTCCTCCGCTGATTGGCACCGGGACCGCCTCTCTGTCCAGAGAGTTTCCAGAGGGCGAGCGGGCTCCCAGGCTGCGTCCCGCGTTGGCGGAATGCAGGCGACCGGTTGACTTTGTAGCCACAGGTAGGCGCCTTGCGCGCCACCCCACCCCACCTCGCCACGCCTCCTCCACCGCCAGCCCAGCGGACTGGAGGGCGGCCTCGAGGCGGCGGCCAGCTCGCCGCGTGCCTGGGAGGGGCAGCACGAAGGGTTCTGATCTCCGCGGGGACACAGCCGCTCGGGGCCTCACGGAGCAAGGCTGCAGAACAAACACCCTTGACCCAGGGACGACCCTTGGAACGGCCGCGGGAGTTTTGCCAGTACACAGTGATATCTGTACAAGGCCTGGCACAATCGGGTGCACTACAAAATCCATTGGGTTGGACGGATTTGTTCCTCAGAGGGGTGACCTCGCCTGGTGACAAATACCGCCGAGCAAACCCATTAAATAACTAGAATCCGAGTCCCAACTATTCTAACGGAATTAGCTGATCCCTTCTCAACGAGGTCACTATTTTACATCTTTTGCACAAGAGATAGTAGGTAGTCCGTTTATTTTTCTTAAACGGTCATCGCAGTTCAAACTTCTAATAGTTCGTTTCTCTCAAAGATTCGTAGAGGAAAAATCATTTTACCTTTCTCTTGGGGTAAGTTTTCCACAGAGGCTTTGGCAGCAGCCTGGGTGCCAATGGCGGCAATGGCGTCATCACCGTGACCGTCATCAGCAGGAGTTTGGATGCCTTGGTCACTAACAGTTTGGGCTCCATGATCGCCAGAAGTTTCAGCTCCATGGTAAGCAGGAATTTTGGAATCTTGGAGGCTCATTACTCCTGATGTTGGATTAAATTCTGAGGAACTGGGGGGACGTGCCTCAGGGAGCTCTCTGGTCTGTATCGTTGAGATTGTAAAATGGCTTCCTATTGCGTCACGAGATCTAAAGGACGCCAGGATTTCCTAAAACGATGTCATAGGTATTCCCCTTAAAGACACAGGGGTAATATTAGAAATATTATGGGGTGCCTGTTAGAAGATTATAGCCATGATGTCTCTGTTGCCTTCACTTATCTAAACTTCATGATAAGAAATAAATATTTTTAGAAAACTAATTGTTGTATCCTCATTTCTTCCGGATGCACGATTTTTTTCCTTCAGTTCAGTTCAGTTGCTCAGTCGTGTCCGACTCTCCGCGACCCCATGAATCACAGCACGCCAGGCCTCCCTATCCATCACCAACTCCCGGAGTTCACTCAAACTCATGTCCACAGAGTTGGTGGTGCCATCCAGCCATCTCATTCTCGGTCGTCCCCTTCTCCTCCCGCCCCCAACCTTTCCCAGCATCAGTCTTTTCCAGTGAGTCAACTCGTCGCATGAGGTGGCCAAAGTATTGCAGTTTCAGCTTTAGCATCAGTCCTTCCAATGAACACCCAGGATCGATCTCCCTTAGAATGGACTGGTTGGATCTCCTTGCGGTACAAGGGACTCTCAAGAGTCTTCTCCAACACCACAGTTCAAAAGCATCAATTCTTCGGCGATCAGCTTTCTTCACAGTCCTTCAGTGAAGCTGAATTGCCTGAGCTTCAGATCTAGACAGAACCGTTTTTGTCCCTTTGAGAATTCAGCCACTGAACTTTAGCGTTATTTGGTGGGGGTACATTAAGGATTGCAATACAAAATGGACTGATGAAACTAGCTTTTTATTTACTGTAGAAAATTATTGATGGCATTTATTACATCAAAAATAACTATTTAATAATAATTTAAAGGAAAATTATTTTCCATAACTGAGATAGTTAAGTAATTGTGTGTTTAGAATCCTATGGACAGTGTGAATTACGTAATTAACTTTCCTTTCTATGGCTGCTAGGAAGCTCAGACCCAATTTCCATCCACCTCTTAACAACTGTGAACCTTACTGGCATATGTTGATAGGTCCCTTGTTTTAAATAAATAATCACATTCTCTTCCAGTCCCTAATTATTTTTATCTGGTGTGGTGTCAGTCTTTTTAATGGCTGAGTAATATTCCATTGTATATATGTACCACATCTTCTTTATCCATTCCTCTTTGGTTGAACATTTAGGTTGCTTCCAAGTCTTGGCTATTGTAAACAGTGCTGCAATGAACACTGCAGTGCATGTATCCTTTTGGATCGTGTTTTTCTCCAGCTATATGCCCAGGAGTGGGATTGCAAGGTCATATGGTAGCTCTATTTTTAGTTTTTTTGTGGCACCTCCATACTGTTCTCCATAGTGGCTGTACCAATGTACATTCCCACCAACAGTGTAGAAGGATTCCCTTCTCTCCATACCCTCTCCAGCATTTATTGTTTGTGGATTTCTTGACAATAACCATTCTGACCAGTGTGAGGTGATATTTCATTGCAGTTTTGATTTGCATTTCTCTAATAACTAACCATGTTTAACAGGTGCCTGTTGGCCATCTGTATGTTGTCTTTGGAGAAATGTCTATTCAGGTCTTCTGCCCATTTTTTTAGTGGATCATTTGTTTTGATGCTGTTGAGCATCATAAGCTGTTTGTAAGTTTTGGAGACTAATCCCTTATTGGTCACATCATTTGCAAATATTTTCTCCCAATCTGTGGGTTGTATTTTTGTTTTCTTCATTGTTTCCTTTGCCGTGCAAAAAGCTTTTGAATTTAAGTAGATCTCCTTTATTTTTGCTTTTATTTCCATTATTCTTGGAGATGGATTGAGAAAGGTGTTGCTGTCATTTATGTAAGAGAGTATTCTATGTTTTCCTCTAGGAGTTTTATAGTGCCCAGTCTCACATTTAGGTCTTTAATTAATTTTGAGCTTATTTTTGTGTATGGAATTAAAAAATGATCTAATTTCATTTTTTTATATGTGGCTATCCAGTTTTCCCAGCACCATTTGTTGAAGAGATTGTCTTTTCAACATTGTGTAGTCTTGCCTCATTTGTCATAGATTAATTGACCATAGGTGTGTGGGCTTATTTCTGGGTTTTCTATTCTGTACCATTGATCTATATTTCTATTTTTGCACCAGTACCATACTGTCTTGATGACTGTAGCTTTGTAGTACAGTCTGAAGTCAGGGAGGCTGATTCCTCCAGTTCTGTGTTTCTTTTCCAAGGTTGCTTTGGCTATTTGGAGTCTTTTCTGTCTCCATACAAGTTTTGAGATTTTTGTTGTTGTTCTAGTTCTGTGAAAAATGCCATTTGAGATGGATTGCATTGAATCTGTAGACTGCCTTGGGTAGTATAGTCATTTTGACAATATTGATTCTTCCAATCCACAAACATGATATATCTTTCCATATGTTTATGTCTTTTTCAATTTCTTTCATCAGCATGTTACAGTTTTGGAGTCCAGGTTTTTGTCTCCTTAGGTAGGTTTATTCCTAGGTATTTTATTCTTTTTGATGTGATGGTAAATGGAATTGCTTCTTGGCTTTCTCTCTGATCTTTCATTGTTATGTATAGAAATGCAACAGATTTCTGTGTAGTAATTTTGTAACCTGCAACTATACCAAATTCATTGATGAGTTCTAGTAGTTTTCTGGTAGCATCTTTAGGATCTTCTATGTATAGTATCATATCATCAGCAAACAGTGATAATTTGACTACTTCTTTTCCAATTTGGATTCCCTTTACTTTTTTGTCTTCTCTGATTGCTGTAGTTAGGACTTCCAAAACTATGTTGAATAAAAGTGGTGAGAGTGGACATCCTTGTCTTGTTCCTGATCCTAGGGGGAATGCTTTCAGCTTTTCACCATTGTGTATAATGCTAGTTGTAGGTTTGTCATATTTATTATGTTGAGGTATGTACACTCTGTGGAGTTGGTTGGTTTTTATCTTTTGCTGTTGGTGAGTTGTAGTCATTCTTTATATATTCTAGAAACTAATCACTTATCATATATATGCTTTGAAAATATTTTCCTCCATTCTGTGGATTACTGTTTCATAATCACGATAGAATCCTTTGACACACAATTTTAAAAAATTTTTAATGGAATCTAATTTATTTTTTCTTTTGTTCCCTGTACCTTTGGTGTTATATCCAAGAAATTGTTGCTGAAACCAATATCATGAAGATTTCTCCTGTTTTCTTCTACAAGTTTTATAGTTTTGTGTCTTATATTTAGGTCTTTGATACATTTTGAACTATTTTTATATGTGGTGTAAAGTAAGGGTCCAACTTCCTCCTTTTGTATGTGGACATCTTATCCAGTTTTCACAAAACCATTTGTCAAAGGGATTGTCCTTTCCCCTATTGAATGGTCTTGGCACTCATGTGGAAAATCAACTGACCAAATCAATTAATATACAACAAAGGAGGCAAGAATATACACTGGAGAAAAGATTGTCTCTTCAATAAGTGCTGCTGGGGAAACTGGACAGCTGCATGTAAAATAATGAAATTAGAACATTCTCTAATACCTACACAAAAATAACTCAAAATGGATTAAAACCTAAATGTAACTCTGGATACTATAAAACTCCTAGAGGAAAACATAAGCAGAACACTCTTTGACATAAGTCACAGCTTTATTTATTTTTTTGGATCCATCTCCTAGAATATGAATATAGAAATAAACAAATGAGACCTAATTAAACACATACACTTTTGCACAGCAAAGGAAACCATAAACAAAACGAAAAGACAACCTACAGGAGAAAATATTTGCAAACAATGTGACTGACAAAGGATTATTTTCCAAAATATGAAAACAACTTCCAAGCTCAATATAAAAAATGAGCAGAAAACCTAAATAGACATTTCTCCAAAGACCATCTCCGAGATGGTCAACAGGCATATGAAAACATGCTCAAAATCTCTAATTATTAGAGAACTGAAAATCACAAATACAATGAGCACGGTACCACCTCATACTGGCCAGAATGGCCATCATCAAAAAGTCTACAAATAATAAATGTTGTTATCATCTGCTAGTTCCATTTGTACTCCCCAAGGACAGAGTTTTAAGCAGAAATTCAAGGAATTCAGCAGAGTGCTTAAAAAACATTCTGAATGTGATTAGTTTTCCTTTAGGGAAACCTCAGTTTTCTGAATTTTTCAAATGAGAATTAAATCTATTAAATATTATCCTGGTTTTTCACTAGCAATAAATGTCAGATTTTCTGCTATTGTCAAAAAACAAACAAAAGGAAGCAAAAAACAAAAAATAAATGCTGGAGAGGGTGTGGAGAAATGAGGACTCTCCTGCACTGTTGGTGGGAATAAAAAGTGGTGTGGCTACTATGGAGAACAGCATGGAAGTGATTTTAAAAGCTGAAAGTAGAGTTATCATACGGGGTTTCCCAGCTGGCTCAGAGGTAAAGAATCTGCCCGCAGTGCAGGAGATGGGGGTTTGATCCCTGGGTTGGGAAGATCCCCTGGAGGAGGGCATGGCAACCCACTCCAGTATTCTTTCCTGGAGAATCCAATGGACAGAGGAGCCTGGTGGGCTACAGTCCATAGGGTCAGAAAGAATTGGACATGACTGAAGCAACTGAGCACACATGCGTGCACACAGAGTTACCACATGATCCAGCAATCCCACTTCTGGGAGTATATTTGGAAAAGATGAAAACTCTAAATATGAAAAGATACATGCACCCCAATGTTCATGGCAGCACTACTGCTACAGTAACCAAGACATAAATAACAAGCAACATAAACGTTGATACATATGTAATGGAATATTACTTGGTCTTGAAAATGAATGAAATAGTGCCATTCACAGCAACATAGATGGACCTAGGATTATCCTACTAGTGAAGTCAGAGAAAGACAAATATCATGATATCACTTAGATGTGGACTCTAAAAAATGATAGAAAAGTATTTACAAAACAGAAGTAGATTACAGACAAAGAAAGCAAACCTATGGTTACCAAAAGAGAAAGGGAGGGGAAGCATAAATTAGGCAGCTGGGATTAACAGATATACCCTACCATACATAAAATAAACAATAAAAACCTACTATATAGAACAGGGAACTATATTCAATATCTTATAATAACCTATAATGGAAAATAATCTGAAAAAGAATATATGTGTATATATTATACACTGTTCTGAGTAGCATGGTGAAATCTCAGAATATATATGTTTATACATGTAGCATAACACCCTCAGGGTCCATCCATGTTGTCACAAATGGCAGGATTTCAACATTTTTTGTGACTGAGTAGTATTTCATTGTATATATATTCAACATCTTCCTTATCTATTCATACATTGATGGACACTTAGGTTGGCTACTGTAAATAATGCTGCAGTGAACACAGGTGTGCATGTACCTTTTCAAATTAGTGTTTCTGTCCCATTCAGAAAATACCGAGAAGTGGAATAGCTGGGTCACTTGGTAGTTCTGTTAGTGTTTTCTTATATTTTCTCTTTGTTGAGGTTCTTACTGTGTTTGTCCATTCTTTCCCTGAGTTTGGTAAGCATCTTTATGTCCATTAGTTTGAACTCTTCATGAGGTAGACTGCTTATCTCCATTTCGTTTAGTGCTTTTTCTGAGGTTTTGTCATGTTCTTTCTATTGGAACAATCTGTTCCCTCTTTTGCCCAACTCTCTGAGTTTGTTTCTATGTATTAGTAAATTGGTTACCTCTCGCAATCTTGAAGGAATGGCCTTACATAGATGTCTGCGGGGCCGAGAAGTGCAGTCCCACCTGGTCACCAGAGCCAGGCACTCAAGGGATGTCCCCTATGTGGGTTGTTTGCACCCTCCTGTTGTAACAGGGCTATGGTTACACATGAGCCCTTCAAGAGTGGATTTCTGTTCTTTGTAGTTTTACAGTTTTCCTGGATTATTACCCATTTGTTTTCAAAGCCAGGACTTTGAGGGTCTTTTCTCTCCTGTGCAGGATCAAAGTTAGAGTGCCTGGTGTGGAGCTCAGATCCCCTTACTCCTCAGGAAAAATAAAGTATTTCTGCTATTTTGCTATCTGTTTTCCATGTCTCATAGCTTTTTTGGTCCCTCATTTCCCTTTGTGTTTGGTTGATTTTGTGTAGTGACACATTTAGGTTCCCTTCTTATTTGCTTTTGTGTACATTCTATAGATATTTTCTTAGTGGTTACCATGGGGAAGACATTTAACATCCTAAAGTTATAATGATCTAATTTAAATTGATATCAATTTAACTTAAATGGCATGCAAAAACTCTACTTCTATATAGCCCTGTCCCCCATCTTTGTTATTAATGTCACAAATTACACCTTTATACATTATGTGTCCATAACATAGATTTATAATTATTTTAGGTATTTTTTAATATTATAGGGAAAAAATAGGAGTTACAAATGAAAAATGCAACAATACTGGCCTATACATTTATCTCTGTACCTTTGTGTTGTTCATTATTTCTTCATATGGCTTTGAGTTATGCTCTAGTGTTTTTTCACTTCAGCCTGAAGGATAAGTTTTAGCATTTCTTGTAGGACAGTATTACTAGTAATAGTAATAAACTCTCTCAGTTTTTGCTTATCTGGAAACATCTTAATTTCTACCCTTTTTTGAATGATAGTTTGACCACATATAGGATTCTTGCTTGACAGTTTTTTTCTTTCAGCACTGTGAATATGTGACCTCATTGTCTTCCAGCCTTCATGGCTTCTGAAGAGAAACGGGCTGTTAATCTTATTGAGGCTTTCATGCACATTATGAGTCACTTCTTTCTGTGATATTTCAAAATTCTCTCTTTGGCTTTGTATTTTGACCATTTGACTATAATGTGTATCAGTGTGGATCTCTTGAATTTACCATGCTTGGAAGTTGTTAGCTTCTTGGTGTATATATAGATTCACGTATTTCATCAAATTTTGGAGGTTATCAGTCATTTATTATTTTTTAAATGATTTTTATTCCCTTTTCTTTCTCTTCCTTCCATCCAGGAATGCCATTTTTCATATGTTAGTATGATTGATAGTGTCTCATCAGTTTCTTCAGGCTCTATTAATTTTTCTTCATTCTTTTTCTGCTTTTAAGAGTGGATAATATGGATTAATCTATCTTCAATTTCATTGATTGTTCTTCCTCAAGTCTTGCTAAAAACTCTCTTCTCTAGTGAAATTTTTTATTTCAGTTATTGTACTTTTCAACTCCAGAATTTCTTTTTGATTCCTTTTTATAATTTATATCTCTTTATTGATATTCTCTGCTTTATGTGACATTGTTCTACTGTTTCCTTTAATTCTTTGTTCTTGGTTTCCTTAAGTTTTGGGGCATATTTAACACAGTTGATTTAAAGTCTTAAACTCTTTTTCTAGTCTTAGTCTCAGCTCCTTTAGGGACAGTTTCTATTAATTTCTTTTTTTTCCTGTGAATGCGCCATTCTTTCTTCTTTCTTTGCTTGTCTTGTAATTTTTGTTGAAAATTGAATATTTTGAATGTTACAACATGGTAACTTTTGAAATATGATTATTCCCCTTCCTCAGGGTATATTTTTGCTCCCTCTTGTGGCTTGTGTTTGTTTAATAACATTTCTAAACTATTTTGTAAAATCTCTACATTAGTTCCCCCATATGCTAAGTTTCATTTTCCATGGTTTCAGTTACCCACAATCAGCCATGATCTGGAAATATTAAAGAGAAACTTCCAGAAATAAACAATTCATAGGTTTTAACTTGTACCCTGTTCTGAGTTCAGTTCAATTCAGTTCAGTCACTCAGTCGTGTCCGACTCTTTGCAACCGCATTAACCACAGCACACCAGGTCTCCCTGTCCATCACCAACTCGCGAAGTCCACCCAAACCCATGTCCATTGAGTCAGTGATGCCATCCAACCATCTCACCCTCTGTTGTCCCCTTCTCCTCCCACCCTCAATTTTTCCCAGCATCAGGGTCTTTTCCAGTGAGTCACCTCTTTGCATCAGGTGGCCAAAGTATTGGAGTTTCAGCTTCAAATCAGTCCTTCCAATGAACACCGAAGACTGATCTCCTTTAGGATGGACTGGTTGGATCTCCTTGCAGTCCAAGGGACTCTCAAGAGTCTTCTCCAATCCAGTTCAAAAGCATCAATTCTTCTGCACTCAGCTTTCTTTATAGTCCAACTCTCACATCCATACATGACCACTGGAAAAACCATAGCCTTGACTAGACGGACCTTTGTTGGCAAAGTAATGTCTCTGCTTTTTAAAATGCTGTCTAGGTTGGTCATAATTTCCTTCCAAGGAGTAAGCGTCTTTTAATTTCATGGCTGCAGTCACCATCTGAAGTGATTTTGGAGCCCAGAAAAATAAAGTCAGCGACTGTTTCCACTGTTTCCCCATCTATTTGCCAGGAAGTGATAGGACCAGATGCCATGATCTTAGTTTTCTGAATGTTGAGCTTTAAGTCAACTTTTCTCTTTCACTTTCATCAAGAAACTTTCTCTCTTCTTCACTTTCTGCCATAAGGATGGTGTCATCTACACATCTGAGGTTATTGATATTTCTCCTGGCAATCTTGATTCCAGTTTGTGCTTCCTCCAGCCCAGCGTTTCTCATTATGTTCTCTGCATATAAGTTAAATAAGTAGGATGACAATATACAGCCTTGACATACTCCTTTTCCTATTTGGAACCAGTCTGTTGTTCCATGTCCAGTTCTAACTGTTGCTTCCTGACCTGCATACAGATTTCTCAAGAGGCAGGTCAGGTGGTCTGGTATTCCCATCTCTCAGAATTTTCCACAGTTTATTATGATCCACACAGTCAAAGGCTTTGGCATAGTCAATAAAGCAGAAACAGATGTTTTTCTGGAACTCTCTTGCTTTTTTGATGATCCAGTGGATGTTGGCAATTTGATCTCTGGTTCTTCTGCCTTTTCTAAAACCAGCTTAAACATCTGGAAGTTCACAGTTCACATAATGCTGAAGCCTGGCTTGGAGAATTTTGAGCATTACTTTACTAGTGTGTGAGATGAGTGCAATTGTGCGGTAGTTTGAGCATTCTTTGGCATTGCCTTTCTTTGGGATTGGAATGAAAACTGACTTTTTCCAGTGCTGTGGCCACTGCTGAGTTTTCCAAATTTGCTGGCATATTGAGTGCAGCACTTTCACAGCATCATCTTTCAGGATTTGAAATTGCTCAACTGGAATCCCATCACCTCCACTAGCTTTGTTCATAGTGATGTCTTCTAAGGCCCACTTGACTTCACATTCCAGGATGTCTGGCTCTAGGTGAGTGATCACACCATCGTGATTATCTGGGTCGTGAAGATCTTTTTTGTACAGTTCTTCTATGTATTCTTGCCACCTCTTCTTAATATCTTCTGCTTCTGTTAGGTCCATACCATTTCTGTCCTTTATTGAGCCCATCTTTGCATGAAATGTTCCCTTGGTATCTCTAATTTTCTTGAAGAGATCTCTTGTTTTTCCTATTCTGTTGTTTTCCTCTATTTCTTTGCATTGATCACTGAGGAAGGCTTTCTTATCTCTCCTTGCTACTCTTTGGAACTCTGCATTCTTATGGGTATATCTTTCCTTTTTTTCTGTTTTTCGCTTCCCTTCTTTTCACAGCTATTTGTAAGGCCTCCTCAGACAGCCATTTTGCTTTTTTGCATTTCTTTTTCTTGGGAATGGTCTTGATTCCTGTCTCCTGTACAATGTCACGAACCTCCGTCCATAGTTCATCAGGCACTCTATCAGATCTAGTCCCTTAAATCTATTTCTCACTTCCACTGTATAATCATAAGGGATTTGATTTAGGTCATACCTGAATGGTCTAGTGGTTTTTGCCACTTTCTTCAATTTTAGTTGGAATTTGGCAATAAGGAGTTCATGATCTGAGCCACAGTCAGCTCCCGGTCTTGTTTTTGCTGATTGTATACAGCTTCTCCATCTTTGGCTGCAAAGAATGTAATCAATCTGATTTTGGTGTCGACCATCAGGTGATGTCCATGTGTAGAGTCTTCTCTTGTATTGTTGGAAGAGGGTGTTTGCTATGACCAGTGCATTCTCTTGGCAGAACTCTATTAGCCTTTGCCTGCTTCATTCCGTACTCCAAGGCCAAATTTGCCTGTTACTCCAGGTGTTTCTTGACTTCCTACTTTGGCATTCCAGTCCCCTATAATGAAAAGGACACTTTTTTGGGTGTTAGTTCTAAAAGGTCTTGTAGGTCTTCATAGAACCGTTCAAATTCAGCTTCTTCAGCATTACTGGTCATGGTACAGACTTGAATTTCCGTGATATTGAATGGTTTGCCTTGGAAACAAACAGAGATTATTCTGTCGTTTTTGAGATTGCATCCAAATACTGCATTTCGGACTCTATTGTTGACCATGATGGCTACCCCATTTCTTCTAAGGGATTCCTGCCCACAGTAGTGGACATAATGGTCATCTGAGTTAAAGTCACCCATTCCAGTCCATTTAGGTTCTCTGATTCCTAGAATGTCGTTTACTCTTGCCATCTCCTGTTTGACCACTTCCAATTTGCCTTGATTCATGGACCTAACACTCCAGGTTCCTATGCAATATTGTTCTTTACAGCATTGAGCCTTGCTTCTATCACCAGTCCCATCCACAACTGGGTGTTGTTTTTGCTTTGGCTCCATCCCTTCATTCTTTCTGGAGTTATTTTTCCACTTATCTCCAGTAACATATTGGGCACCTACCGACCTGGGGAGTTCATCTTTCAGTGTCCTATCTTTCTGCCTTTTCATACTGTTCATGGGGTTCTCAAGGCAAGAATACTGAAGTGGTTTGCCATTCCCTTCTCCAGTGGACCACATTCTATTCTGAGTAGCATGGTGAAATCTCATTTTCCCATCTTATCCCACTTGAGACATGAATCATCCCTTTGTCCAACATATCCTGCCTATAAGTCACTTAGTAGCCCTCTTGGTTATCAGATTACCTGTCAGGGCATTACAGTGCTTGTGTTCAAAGAACCCTTATTTTACTTAATAATGGTGCCAAGGCATAAGAGTAGTGATGCTAGCAATTCAGATATGCCAAAAAGAAGCTTTAAAGTGCTTCCTTTAAGTAAAAAGTGAAAGTTCTTGACTTAATAAGAAGAGAAAAAAATGTCTGCTTAGGTTGGTAAGATCGACAGAACAAATCTTCTATCTGTGAAATCATGAAGAAGGAAAAAGAAATTCATGATAGCTTTGCTGTTGCATCTCAAACTATGAAAAGTTATGGCCACAGTGCATGATAAGGGCTTGGTTAAAATGGAAAAGGCATTAAATTTGTACAATATGATATTTTGAGAGAGAGAGACCACATTCACATAACTCTTATTACAGCATACTGTTATAATTGTTTGATTTTGTTATCATTGTTAATCTCTCACTGTGCCTAATTTATAAATTAAACTTTATCATAAGTATGTATGTATAGGAAAAAACATAGTATATATAGGATTTGGTCACTAGGGGTCTTGGAACATATCCTTCATAGGTAAGGGAAGAACTACTGTAGTGTGTAATGTGGCTAGTCAGGTTTGTATTCCATTAACTGAGTGGTCAACTAGTATTCTGACAGAATGTGCTTAATTGCTTGGGATCAAGAAAAGAAATACAGAAAGGAAAAAAGAGAAAGAAGAAAGTACTCTCCCAACATTTGTAGATTGGGTATGTATTTAGGGACTGTATAAATGCTTAGCCACTACATTTAGAACTCTGCCTTAACTGTCGGTTCCTGTTTGCACAAATCCTGAAGATCAGGCAGAGGTGAAAGCTTAAGTCTTCTCACGGCCTTTTTTGAATATGAGTCCAGCTGTTGGTACACATGTAGCTTTCTCAATTCGCTGGTATACATGAGCACTGTTGGAACATTTCCTTTCCAAACTTTTTTCCAGGCTTTTCAAGCTATTTCCTATCCCTACTGTCATCCCTTTCCCTGGGCTACTCCAGACAATACTTTTGCTTTTAAATGCTTTTGGCAAAAGCCACCAAGGGAGCCATGGGAATACTCTAATTCAGGTGAAATAAAGTCAGGTCCTTATACCAGACAGCCACTAGTCAGGTTGAAACAAACAATCATAATATTTGGGAAAGAAAGAAAGTGAAGTCACTCAGTCGTGTCCGACTCTATGCAGCCCCATGTGCTGTAGCCCACCAGGATCCTCCATCCATGGAATTTTCCAGGCAAGAGTACTGGGATGGGTTGCCATTTCCTTCAGGGGATCTTCCTGACCCAGGGATCAAACCCCGGTCTCCCACATTGCAGGCAGATGCTTTACCATCTGAGCCACCAGGGAAACCCATAATGTTTGGGAACAAGGTCTGTATTGCTCATTCTGGCAATATCAACCTGTGCCAAGAGTGCAGGACATCATTCTTCATTGCTGCCACTGACTTGGGGAGTGAAAAGTTGGTAGGCAGGTGATTGAAAGCACCAGAGCACTCTTACTGCAATGTAGCCACTTTTTTCTTCACTAAACATTCCACTGCTTGTTGTATTTTTTAATTAGATTCTAGAATTCTGCAAAACTCGACAGATTTTGATGTCTTATTTGGTTTTGTGTAGACAGAACCCTGGAGTTCCCTATTCTGCCATTTTTGTTGATGTCACTCAACAACTACAGTTGCTATAAACTTTTGTTTCCAGAGTTCTTATAAAGTTGATTTTGACAGTGTTTGACAGTTTGCTTTTTTGTGAAGGGAAGGACTTTTGGTGTTTCCTAATCTGCCATTTTTCACAGATGTAACTCAAACACAGGATTTATTTTTTAATCAATACAAATTGTCCATCTCAGTATTTTATCTCAACAGAGTCATTGCTAGAAGGGCACAGTGTCTGGCCACTCTGACTTCTACATGGGCCTAGTCTTGGTTCTCAGCTCCAGTATTTTCATTGGAGGAAACTTTATCTTACAGAAGATAGGCCTTATTAAAGTGACCAGCAGCAGTTCTATTACAGCAACCTCAACATTTTTTAAATGATTGTTTAGTTTTTCTTCTCTTTTTCTTTCTTTCCATTAGCACATTTTCTTCCTTTCACTTTTCTGTATTTTCTGATTTATTTTTGCAATTAATATGCATGTGAATAATAATCAGAAAAAACAATTGAGCTTTTTAAAAATCAGGTAAATATCTTGTTTCACAAATGGAATAAAAGAAATTTAACTAATATTAATAAGAAAAAATCCAAGTTCCTTACTAAAGTTTATAAACAAGTTACATTTTTCAATTCTCTTTTCACCTGAAGAAAAATATAAATAGTTGCAATATGCTGCTACTAAGTCACTTCAGTCGTGTCTGACTCTGTGTGACCCCATAGATGGCAGCCCATAGATGGCAGCCCATCAGGCTCCCCCGTCCCTGGGATTCTCCAGGCAAGAACACTGGAGTGGGTTGCCATTTCCTTCTCCAGTGTGTGAAAGTGAAAAGGGAAAGTGAAGTCGCTCAGTCATGTCTGACTCGTAGCGAACCCATGGACTGCAGCCCACCAGGCTCCTCCGTCCATGGGATTTTCTAGGCAAGAGTACTGGAGTGGCTTGCCATTGCCTTCTCCGAGTTGCAATATAAGCTTATTATATTATACTGCTTTAGAATTAATAGACTAACAATACTTCTGCCTTTATTTAGGTCATGGTGGCTACACACCTGAAGGAATGTGGGTTGGATTAATATTCAGTAAGCATTCTTCAATGTACAACCTATTGGAATTATATTTTTATAACTCAATGCTCAGATAAAAAAAGGTTTTTTCTTTTCATGGATCACAGTCAGGTTTAGAATAAGCCAACAAGCATTCAGGGTTTCTCTTTTTCCCAGATATTTTCAGTTAAACCTCATTTCCTCCCATAATTACATGCACACTCACATACACAGACATAGTTACATAAGCATAGATATACATTTACTTAACTTTTACATAATAAAAAATCATCTCAAGAGTATATTTCTGTCTCAGCCCTACATTCAGATCCATTTCTGTGTGGCTAAGCAAAAGCAAATTTAACTTCAGCTCCTGTTGCCTCGTCCTAGAGTTACAGTCAAATCTCACTTCTAAAGGCCTGCACTATAAGGACGAAACTTTTTTAAAAGGAAGGAACGAAGGAGGGAAGGGAGGAAGTAGAAGAGAGATTATCCCAGTCTTTAAATATTTACTCTATTTTGAGGATGAAGCAACTTTGCTAGGAAAATTATCCAAATAAGAGAGGCATCCTGGGAATAAATTGGCTGTTGTTTAGTTGCTCAGTCATGTCTGACTCTTTTGCAACCCCATTAACTGTAGCCCACCAGGTTCCTCTGACCATGGGATTCTCCAGGAAAGAGTACTGGAGTGGGTTGCCACGCCCTCCTCCAGGGGATCTTCCTGACCCAGGGATCAAACTCCTATCTCCTGCATTGGCAGGAGGATTCTTTACCACTGCACCACCTGGGAAGCCTATGTAATATATACACATAACATAATATATAATTATAGAGCACACAAATTAGAAAAATGAACATCTCTGAAGAAACATGGGCAAAGCATTTAAGTAGGTGGTCAATATGTAAAAAAAAAAAAATTCAACTTTATCTTGTTAACTACCTATAGATATATAAATAGTTTCAACCTTTCTGGAAAACAGTTTGCCAACTTTGTTAAGAGCCTTAAAATGTTCAAACTTTTGGACTTAGTCTAAGTCCACTTCAGAATAACTATCCTAAACAGTTTACCTGAAGTGCATACAATATTTTATGGGCAAAGATGTTCTTCACTGGGTTATTTGTAATAGTAAATAAGTGGAAAAGATCTAAATGTGCAACATTTGGGGGATATTGTGATGAGTTTTATGATCCCTACATACTATGAAGCCATTCAAACATATTGAAGAAGAGTGTAGCATGACAATCAAGATAGTTTTTGGAGATAATCTGAATTCAAGTTTAAGCACCATCACTGGCTGTGTGACTTTAGGCAAATAACAGTCTTTCTAAGCCCTACTTTTCTCATCTGTAAAACGGGGGCAATAACAGTTCCAACTCACAGGAACTTCATGAGTACTGAATGAAATTATTCATGTGTCTAGCCCAGTGCCTGGCAGATAGCTTAGTAAACAGTAACTCACAATAACTCTTAGGATGTAGGTTCTCATAGATGAGAAAATGGGAGCAGAGAGAGAATGGGTCACTTATCCAAAGCCACACAGCTAGTATGTAGTGACCTAGGATTCAAACACAGAAAGCTTGACTTCAAAAACCCATGTTCATAACCACAACAGTAAAATGTTAGTTGTTATTTATGACTTTATTGCTACTGCTGCTTAATGACATGGGAAAATGCTTATGGAAAGATGCTGAGTAAAAAACTAGAATAAAAAATTATATGTATAGTATATTTTTCTTCAAAATTTTTGTTTTTATACATAAACATGCATGGATAAAAGACTGGAAGAAAAATACCCCAATATATTAAAATGATTGTCTTTTGAGTGATAGAAAATGTTGAGTATTATCATTAGGATCATTTGTTTTGATGTTCTAAGATATAAAAAAATGGTCTAAATGTGAATTTAGTTTGTATTTTTCCTGCTCAGGACTCACACTTCCTGAATCAGAATTCACATCTTTAATTCATCAGTTCTAGAACACTCTTACCCATTACTTCTTTGAATATTACTTTTTTTTTCCATTTGTCCTCTTTGTCTCTTTATCTCCCTGTGTTATATTTTGTATATCTGTGTTCCAGTTTACTACTTTTTCTCTTTAGCTGTGCCCAATCTATGGTTTAATCTACTCACTGAGTTTTTAATATTAAAACTTTTCTTGAACTTCTAGAATTCTCTTTCAAAATTTTGATCTTTTTAAAAAATTTTTTCTTTTCTCATTTTCCCCCTTTTCCCCCTCTTATTTTTTAAAAAATTTTTAAGTATTTTTTGGCCACACTCTGAGGCATATGGGATCTTAGTCCCCAGACCTGGGATCCAACCATTCCCCGCTGCGGTGCAGAGTCTTAACCACTGGACCACCAAGGAAGTCCCTTGCTCCTCTTATTTAGTCATCAGAATTTACCCAATCTACCTTGGAATTACATTTCTAACTTAATCTATCAGTCCCTACTTTCAGTCTTACCCTTTTTTGGACTTTGTCACTGGTGTGATTGTAATCTTCCTACAAGAAGATTGAAATACTTCAGGGATACTTTAGAGGTTCACCATCACCTTCAAAATAAAATCTAAACTCCTTAGCATTGCATAACTAAATAGTCCACGTCTACCTTGTGATTTCCAGAGATTCTCCAATATGTACCTTGCATTTAAGTTCCACCAGCGTATTAGCACTCTCCCCAAATTCTACATATTCTTATTAGGCCTAAGAAAATATTTAATGAAATATTACTGGTTTTAATGAAAATATTATTGATGAGTTTACTTCCATTAAAGTCAGGAAAGTAAAATTTAATTTGGCTTTTAGTGTAGATAAGCTATTTAAACAACGCTGTGAGTTTTAATGTATCTACTTTTCAATTTTTCCAACTGCTTTAATTTTTTCATTCAAGAACACACAAAAACATGACATGCACATGGGATCCACATTTTCCCGTTTTCCTCCAGTATGGCTTGGTATGGCATTGTCTTTATTTAAATTGTTTATATTTTTGTTCATCATGGATTTTTGCACTAATTTTTATTTTTAAACTATTACATTAAAATATTTATCCTGATCACTGAGTTTTTTGGCATCCCTTTAAATTTTGCACACAAGGCAAATGTCTTACTCACCCCACCCTTATCCCATCCCTATTTGATGTCTTTAGATATATAAATAATCCATTTGTAACTAATGGGCATCTGAAATTATTGCAGCTGATATAGGAGTTTTATTCCTAGAAGTTGTTTCTATCACCTCTCTGCTTCTTAGTATACATTTCAGAGTTCTGAAGTGGGGAGAAATTTTATTTTTAATATGGAATATAGTCACATGATTCAAAAGACACAGAGAAAAGATACATAGTAAAAAGTCTCCATCTCACTCCTACCTTCTAACCACCCAGTTGCTCTCCCCGAAAACAATGTTAACAATATCCTTTTTCCCTGGTGCCTGAGACAGTAAAGAATCTGCCTGCAACGCAGGAGACCTGGGTTCGATCCCTGGGTCAGGAAGATCCTCTGAAGAAGGGAATGACTACCCACTCCATTATTCCTGCCTGGGAAATCCCATGGACAGAGGAATCTGATGGGCTACAAAGGGGTTGCAAAGATGACTGAGCAACTAACACTTTCACTTTCAAGAGATAATTTATGCTTATTCAAACAAATGTGTACATCTATTTTAATCCCCCCTTTTGCACAAATTGCAGCATATTGTGACTTGAATCTTGCTGCTTTAGTTTAACAATATGTATTGGAGCTCATTCCGTATCAATATATAAAGTGGTCCCTCATTTTGTACATGTATCTGTAGGATGAATTCTTAGAAGTCAAACTTCTGGAATAGATTTAGTAGTGTTAATTGCTCAGTCATGTCTGATTCTTTGTGACCTCACAGACTGTAGCCTGCCAGGCTCTTATGTTCATGGGCATTCTCCAAGCAAGAACACTGGAGTGGGTTGTCATGCCCTCCTCCAGGGAATCTTTCCAACCCAGGAATCGAACCCAGGTCTCCCATGTTGCAGGCAGATTCTTTACCATCTGTACCACCAGAGAAGGATCTCTTTATATAATAAGTAAATTAGTGCTTTGAAGAAAAGTTTCAAATATTTGTTCCCCATTTGTTTTCCTTTTAACTTTGCTTATGGAAGTTTTTGCTGTTCAGGTATTTTTTTATGTAGACAAATTTAATAATCTTTTCTTTTTTGGCTTGTGAGTTTTCTGTGAACTGGGGAAGCCCACTAAAGAATAAAGAACGAGAGAGATCTTGTTAATCACCTTATCAGTAAGGAAGAGAATATGAATCAGAGTTGACTGTTAGAAACTTGTAAAATTCTGAACCTTTGCAATTAACCATATTTATTCTGTGTGTTGTCCCATGGCTATTCTCCCATGGTAATTCAAAGCAAAACTCTTAATATCTATAAGAAAACCCTTAAGATATGCTTGTCTTACAGAGAATGGGGTGAAATAGGAATAATAACTAATCTGATGGGGAAAAGAACCTCAAAGTGTTGGCAGTTTTAAGAAAAAAAAAAAGAAGAAAATAAAGCATCCCTGGGATCTGCCTGAGGGAAAGGGAAAAAAATGCTTGAAAAGAAGGGATCAACTCTTTCGACCTGGCAGTGTATGCAGCCAAACAATGATGGATAGGTGTTCAGAAAAGCAACTAGGCCACGCTGATGTTTCTTTTGTGGTGTCAAGGTACATCCAGCAATATCATGACCGCCTGAGATTTTTAATTTGAACAATACTGTTTTAGTGCACAGGTCAGTCATGTTATGTAGCAAATGGTTTAAGCTATAAGGAAATAACTATAGGTCTGAAGTTTGTTGTTGTTTAGTCACTAAGTCGTGTCCGACTCTTTGCGACCCCATGGACTGTAGTCCTCCAGACTCTGTCCATCGGGCTCTCCAGCCAAGAATACTGGCATGGGTTGCCATTTCCTGCTCCAGGGGATCTTCCAACCTAGGGATTGACCCCACGTCTCCTGCATTGGCAGACGGTTTCTTTAACACTGAACCACCTGGGAAGCCCCAGGTCTGAAGTACAGTTTAACAGCAGGCCCTCTGTGTACACAGGTTCTGCTTCTGTGGATTTTAACCAACTGCAGATTGAAAATATTTGGGAAAAAATCCAAAAAGTTCCAAAAAGCAAAACTTTTAATTTCCTGCACTCTGGCAACTATTTACATAGCACTTACCTTATATTGCGCATTATACATTATCTAGAGATGATTTCAAGTATATAGGAAGATGTGTGTAAATTATATGCAAATACTACATTTTCTATAAGGGACTTGAACATCTGGAGATTTTACTTTCTGCAGGAGTGGGGGTGTGTGTTCTGGAACGAATACCCCTGGAGGGATGCCTGTATGGCTGACTCCTCAACCTCTTCCCTTTCTTTTTCCTTGCTGTCTTTCTATTCATTCTTCCTTATCAGAATACAGAGTTAAAACTCAACTGGTATTTTTTTTCCCTCTTAGCTTGCTTCTAACTTTTCCTTTGAAAAGTTTACTTGCCCCTTAAATTTGGGGGCAGAGAGAAATTCCATGGGTTACCCAGACACTGAGAATGACCATTTGTATAACTTGCTTTCTGTAGCCTGTTCAACAGGGTAAGTTCTGTTATCTTCCTCTCTTCCCAGTCACTTTTGCACCCCCTTTGAATCCCAAGGCATCATCTCATTGGCACATTTTTCTATCCCCTACCTCTTTCCCTATCATGCTTTATTCCCTCTCTACTTTACTCCAGTTTTCTCCTCTCACAGCTCTCTCATATTTCTAAAATGTCCCCTCCTGTCCATCCCCATTTTCACTCTGAATTCAATCCTCCAGCCTCTTGCCTGAACAAGCAAAATAAATACACTTACTATTCTCCCAGTCTTAATCCAACTACCATAGAGCTGCGAAAATGATCTTTCTAAATGTATATAAGAGGGTAAGGGGAAGATTTGCATTTATTCTAAGCAATTCTATATTGTTTGAAACTTTTAATACGATGCATTTAGTACTTCTGTCATGAAACAAGCACAAATATCATATTATTCTGCTTTAAAATTTTCCAACAGCTATCCAATGGCTGCAAGATAAAACTCAAACTTAACATTAGTCTCCTTTAGCTCTATCACTTCATCAGTTAGCTTCATGAAGTGACGCCGTGCTTTTCTCTTTTTCTCCCAGACAACAACTCTGCTAGGGTTATCAAAGATGCTCAGTTCTGGGACTTCCCTGCTGGTACAGTGGCTAAAACTCTGCACTCCCAATGCAGAGAGCCCAGGTTCCATCCCTGGTTGGGGAGCTAAGATCCTGCATGCCACTCGCCATAGCCAAAAAGTAAAAAATAATTAAAATTGTAAAAAGATGCTCAGTTCTGAATAATAATAAATAGCTACATTAAAGTATCTACAGTGTGTCAAGCGCTTTACATGTAATCTCATTTTTCAACCCTGTAAGGCAGGCATTACCATCTAATTTTTTTTTTTAATGAAGAAACTGAGGATCCAAGGTTAAGTGACTTCCCCAATGGGACACAGGTACTGGCCGAGGTGGCCTAATTCTAAAACTTAGGCTCTTTCCACTCTTCCATGCTATTTCTAGAATGAAATGTTCCCAGCATTCTGGCCCCATCATCTGGAAGAACATTGCTTCCTATCTTTAACACTTTAGGAGGCAGCTTAGTATAGTATTCAGACTGTGAGTTCGAGGCAAATCCTGGATTCAAATCCCAGCCCTACAACCAACTAACTATGTAACCTTGGATAAGTTAATTTCTCCAAACTTCCGCTTTTCCATCTGTAAAATGAGTACAATAGATCTTATAACTCAGAATTGTTTTTAAGATGATCCAATATAAAATACTTAATACAATGTGTGGCAAATAGTATGCATAACTTCAATAAAGCATAGCTATTATTATCATTATACTGCAGGTGCATCTCAAAATTCTGTTGGCCCTTTTGTTCATCTGGAATTCCTGGTCAGTACATCTGAATCCTGATTTGCCATATCCTAATTGTCCCTTCTATGCATTTCTGTGTAGCATAATTATATTGTATAGGCTTTCCTTTTTGAGTGATTTTTCCAAGACATAGCTCTAGATACACACATTTTAATTCATACATTAAACAGTTAATTGCTCAAATGCTGCTCACTTGTTAGGGTGTTAAGAATGTCAAGTTGCTTTAGCACTTCTTATATAAATGCTAACAATAGTAACTCTTTTATTACAGGATTCATCTTTTTTCGCCCTGTGTGTAGTGATCAGTTCTACTTGCTTGTCTTCACAGTGGAACCTCAGGATGGCCAGAGTAACCTCCTGGTGTGTATTCTCATCTGCTCTTCTGTTGGCTCACTTTCTGTGTCAGGTATCAAGTTTGGACACTGCCTTGAAGTGAAAGTCGCTCAGTCATGTCTGACTCTTTGCCACCCTTTCTTTTAGGGAAGCCAATCACAAAACCAGCCCTGGGCTGGATACTTTGTCTTGTGCTTTGTATAAGCATTCAGATAAACTATCTGAACAGGGCCTTGGGTATTTTCAGTACCTATGCAGTCATTCCAATGTAGTATTTATTTCCTTTTCCCTCTTTTCAAGAAATGGCAGCCTATGGCCCTCAACAACTTTAGTGGTACCTCCTGTGGCTTCCTTTCCACAGCTCTTGGCCGTTTTTCCTCTATACCTTTTAAGATATTCCTTTTGGTCCATACGTATTGTCTTTTGTGAATGAAGTGAAAGTCACTCAGTCGTATCCAACTCTTTTGTGACCCCATGGACTGTATCCTCTGTCCATGAGATTTCCCAGGCAAGAATACTGGAGTGAGTTGCCATTCCCTTCTCCAGGGGGATCTTCCTGACACAGGGGTCAAACCCAGGTCTCCTGCATTACAAGCAGATTATTTACCATCTGAGCCACCAGGGAAGCCCCTATGGTCTATGATCAATAAATCTAAACAATACCCTTACTCCTCCATAGAATGAAAATGAAAGTTACCAGACTTTTTTTCATCAATCTCTTTTGAGTCCAGCAAAATGCCAACAAAAAAAAATGAGGCTGAGAGAATAAGGAATCTTAAAAGAAGCCCTACTGGGAGGACTGGATTAAAATCTCCCTAGGCCAAAGTTTTGTACTAAGGGAAAATTGGTTAAAAAAGGGCCATTGACTGCTTTCCATGTAAAGGCTATTTTACATGGGGTTCACTGAATTTTTTTAATTCACACTCCTCATGATTTGTTAGCATAAATGCCAAGTTCTTGCTTGATTTCTGTGTATCAGTTATCCCTGATGCTCATTCATGGGCAAGGGCCTTAGGGATAGTATGGTTCCAGTTTTCACAATATGCTTGGGTAAACCCTAGAGGTCCACAGTATGCTTGGGTAGACCCTAGAGACAGTGCCTTAGTCACCAGGGGGAGGTGCTGCACAGGGAGTGGGAAGAGACAAGAAGGCCTCCAGATACCCCCACCACCAGAGCAGCTTTGTGTTTCTATTTTACATATTAGATTCCTTTTCATTTCAGGAAAAGTCTGCTAATGCAGTCCTCTTGTTTTACAGTTGAGGTTTGAATTTTCTACCCTCAATATTTGAAGTGAGGACTTTGAATATCATTAGGGCTGACAGTACCATTTCTATCAAGGTTCTGAAATAAATTTCTGAGACGGACAAACAAGAGCTCAAATTGTTGCTCTGGGACTTAACCTCCAAGAGGATGTGGGCAAATGGTCTACTTTTTCTTTCCCCTGTGTCTAGCAGCAGCGAACATATACTTGGTGCTCAAGGTACTGCCTGAATCTGACAGACCCACTTTCTTACTATGTATGTTAGCTGAGCAAGCAATACTACTTTGTAAGAACAGACAAATCGGTTTGTGTCCAAAGGTAATGAAAAATAAGAAATAATGATACATTAAAATAAGGAATGATACAGTAAAAAAAAAAATACGTGTGTATGGTAGTTGTTCAGTCATGTCCAACTCTTTGTGACCCATGGACTGTAGCCCACCAGGCTCCTCTGTCCATGGAATTCTTCAGGCAAGAATACTGGAGTGGTTTGCCATTCCTTCCTCCAGTGGGACACGGACATGAACTTGGGCAAAATCCAGGAGATAGTGAGGGATAGGGAGGCCTGGCATGCTGCAGTCCATGGGGTTACATAGAATCACAACTTAGTGACTGAACAAAAAAAAAAAATGACCAGTGCACGTCCCCAGGCCCCATCTTCAATCAGTCTCTGACGTATTTCTTACTATCCTCCTTACTCACTTTACCTTCAGCCACACTGACTTTCAGATTCTTCTACTACACTGGTGTTCCCTCCTTAGGGCCTTTGGACTTGGCATCACCCTTAACTGACATGTTCTTCTCTCAGATACCTACATAGTTTGGTTACTTAGTTCTTTCAGGTCTCTGCTGAAAGGTCACCTCTCCCAGGAGGCCTTCTCCTATCATCTTTAGCTAAAATCAATGCCCCACATTCCCTGACATCCTTACTCTGCTTCTTCTGCATGGCACTCCTTATACTGACATATGGATGTGTTTGTGGCCTGTCTCCCCTCACTGAAACAGAAGCTGCATGAAGGCAGGCACTATTTCTGAGCACTGCTGACATCCTGGTCCCCAAAACGGTGTGTGGCAGAGTAAGTACTTAAATGTTTTATTTTATTGTGCTTTCTAGAGTTTTCAAACTTTTCTTGTACTGCCTATATGGTGGGAAGTTAAGCAGGGACTAGAGGTTTCTACAAATGTGTATTTCCCAGTCTTCATGGATTGGCACTAGAGGCTCCCAACAAGAGTTCCAATTTAGGTCTACACTCCATTCCACTAGGATGTGAAGTAAGAGGAATGGGATCCAGTCTTGAGAATCTCTTCCACTACACCCAGGGAACTGACCATCAATACTGAACTCCTTCCCCTCCATCTCATTTCAAAGTCCTCTTTTCTCTCAGAAAGGTCAGGGGTTGCTATAATACCATGCCATAACTTGCACAGAACAGGTACCCAGGCTGACTACATTTCAGCCTTGGAACCAGCCCACTTGGAACCAAATCTCTCCAGGGTGCAGGTAATAATCAGAATAGAAAACCTTCTCAGTCACAGACTTGAACCTTGTAGCTTTTATTTCAGTGATTAAAAGACGCAGTAAATGGAAACTACACTGATTTACATTAGGCATGCACCTCGACCTGATACTGCTGTTAGTTTCTGACTGGCCCAAATCTAATTTTTTTCATTGAGGCACATAGTTAAATTTTTTTGAACCCTGATACACAGGGTAAGTTAACCTCTTCCTTGTGACAGTTTAGTATGAAAATTACGTTCACTGGCTAGATTCCTTTAACTAAAGGCCTCTAGACTCTCAGGCAACCTGTACTAGCTCAAGATCATATGTCATATAGATATTTAAGTGGATCATGGTTTAAGGGAGACAGAGAATCTAGAAAGTTGAAATATATTTTTTCAAGCACTGATAATTAAACACTAGATAAGGAGGCCTACAGTTGAGTACCAAATTACTCTTCCCCTACTGCTGCGATTTCTGAGACACAAAGATGTATACTGATCTCCCCAAAAATCTGAAATGAATCCACACAAATAACAGATTATTACCTATCTGGTCCCAGTATCAAATTATAGAGCAATTCCACTATTAAAATTATAGGAAGCAGTTAATGGGACTACAAGAAAAGCATCATCCCACAAACAGTAATATGTATCTAGTAGAGTTTTTCATTCATCTGTCAATTGTTTTCACAAGATTAGCATTAAAAAACACAACCCCAAATACATCTGACCCTCAAATCCCCCACATCAAAAATTGGTCTTTGTTCATTCTCAGATGACAGGATGTCCCAAGAGTGACAAAGGTGGGGGCCAATTCCCCTATAGCCTTTTCTTCAACTATCCCATCAACTGCTCTTCATCTCTTGAACTACCTTCCTTTTCCAGAGAGGTAATGCTGAGGTCAGTCAGAAAGGCTTTCTGAGAAGACTGGCTTGGATTTCTGCGTCTGTTCCAGTCGATTCAAGATGAACTGGCTTGTGTCAATGAAGCGCTCAACGCAGTTCACAAAACAGGCCTCAGCCCGACTGTCCAACTTTGGCCCAGGCTTGTCCATGCACTTTTCCTGCTCAGGACAAGATACAGAATCACAAAGGGAACTTGGCAAAAAAAAAAAAAAAGGAGGTAGAGCTTCTTCTTGTTTAGAGGAAAAACTTCAGCTAAAAACAGTATCTGATATGTTAATCACAGTTCACATTCAGCAGTTTACTTTGTGGCGGTTTTCCACAGCCTTAAATTCTCACAGCAACCCTATGGAACAGATTCTGTTTATTATTAATCTTCATTTTACAAAGAGGGAAGCTGTGGCACAGAGATACTAAGTCAGAAAATAACGGTGCTAAGATACTACAGAGCAAGACAAATGACAAAATACAAGGAAAATACTAGGAAAGTTAACCCTTCGCTGAATTTGGTTACAACTCTACAATGCTGCTTGCATTAAGTGCCTTTAAACTAACTGCAGGATAAATGGGTGAAAGGATAGATCATTGCAGCAAGACACCATAAAAGCTACCAAAGGAAAAAAAAAAGTATTTTTGACTGGAGATTCTATATCTACTTAAGCCAGAGGCTCTTGAATTCTCTCTCTCAAGACGAATGGAAAATTGTATGAATTTTCCTAAAGTGCCCACTGCTTTCAGATTCTTAAAGGAGTCTTTAACCACACCACCGCCTGGTCTAAATGTAGCAAACCAGATATTTAAAAGAATCAAACCGCCCTAATTCAAGGCAGATGGGAGCTAAGCAATCATTTGTTAAGGGTCAGAGTCCAGCGATACCATAAGTTTATAATTCAAATGTATTTCGTTCATTATTTTGTTGTGTATACATGCCTCAGACTTTCCACTTCCAAGGAAATTTATCCTTGGCTTCTGAATTCTTTGAATTTTGTATGTCAAGGCACAGTAGTTACGCTGTCCTTGGCATCCAGAGAACACTTTGATTCCAAGCTGCAAATAAATGCCTTCTACCCTTTTGCCAAAGTCCCCTAACAGGGCATACTCAGTTCCTCAACCTTCAGACCTGAAACGGCTTGGTATTACACAACAATCCAACAAGAAGGCAAAAAAGTGTGTATGTTGGTAGAGATCCACTTTTTTGGTTCGTGGGTTAGAGCCACTCCTCAGCAGGGACGGTTAGAGCAACTAAGTAATCAAGGCAAACTCTGAGGAGTGCAGGGACGGGAGATTCACTGATTCTCTGGGATTCAGGATGCCAAACATTAAAAACCAATAGTGGGGGCGCTCATCAGTCCTGGTGACCAGCACTAGGTAGCTTCAACCTTGAATGCCTTAAGTTCTGGTTGAGACAACATAAGTCTTCTACAATACCCAGTACTCTGCACTAACAAAGCCGAGGTCGGAGCGACACCCCCGCCTGAAAAGCGGAGTCACCCTTTTCCCCTCCCGGCTTGGCGTGAGGAACCTAAGGAAACCAAGGGGTTCTGCCGGGTCCTGTCCCTTCCCCGAATCCTAGACGTCGGGGCGAGTTGCGCGAGGCAAGGACAGGCAAGTAGGTACCGTGGCCAGGTCCCAGCCCCAGGCTCCTCACCCAACAAAGTTCCGTCATCTGGTGCACCAGCTGCTGGAAGCGCTGCTTCTGCGTCTCCACCTCAATGAAATGCTGCAGCTGCGGGTCTACAGAGCCCAAACCCGCCGCAGAGGAAGACGAAGAGGAATCCATCCCAGCGCGGTCACGCGTGCGGAGACGAACTCCACACCAACTCACCGACCTTCACGTGTCTCCGCGGCGGAACCGGAACCACAACCCGCTGCCTCTGGGACCGCCCCGGGAGCGCATTGCGCGGGCGCGCGGCCCCGTGCGGGACCCGCCCCGCCCCCGCCCCGCCCCCGGGCGCCCCGGGCTCTGGGCTCTGCTTCCAGCCGTCCGCGCGCCTCGCTCCGCCCCGTGCGCGACCCTGCGGCGCCGCGTCTGCGACCGGAGGTCTCAGGGCTGTCCGCCCAGCTCCGTGGCGCTGTCGAGACGTTATTTCAAAAAGAAAAGAAAGAAGGTTAAAAAAAGGAAGTTACTTCGGACCATGTGGCCCGTTCCCGACCTGCCCAACAGCCCCGCCCCCGTCGGGTTTCACATTGACCCACGCTTTCCCCGCTGCCACGCTGGTGCTCGGCAGGGACTGCTGGGTCCGTAGCTTTGCTGTCCTGGGCCCCTGGCTCTAGTTCTTTAATGGATTTTATCCCGCCTGACGTAGCAAAAAGTGGCGCTGGCAGATTTTGTCTTCACCTGTCGGATTCATTCCGATGATATCTAATGCCTACCGCATGCCAGGGTGTGAGCTCTTGTTTGTGATCACTGTCTGTGATTCAGATGCTTACCTGGGGGCTCACAGTAAAGCATGACCCTGCAATACAACGGACCATCTACAAGGCAGGAGACGCGGGTTTGATCCCTGGGTCAGGAAGATCCCCTGGAGTAGGAAATGGCAACCCACTCCAGTGTTCTTGCCTGGAAAACTTCATGGACTGAAGAGCCTGGCGGGCGACAGTCCGTGGGGTCGCAAGAGTTGAATACGACTTAGCAACGAAACCACCACCACCACCACCACCTGATTCAGAAGCAGAATCTACAAGAGCCAGAGGGCCTAAAGGGGCTGCCCTGGTGGCTCAGATGGTAAAGAATCTGCCTGCAAGGCAGGAGACCTGGGTTCCATCCCTGGGTGGATAAGATCCCCTGGAGAAGGGAATGGCAACGCACTCCAGTGTTCTTGCCTGGAGAAGTCCAGGGGCAGAGGAGCCTGGGGCTACAGTCCCTCCTATCGCAAAGAATCAGATACGACTGCGCGACTAACACAGACTGGTTAAAGGTGGAGAACCCCGTGGAGTTCTGAAAGTAGGAATGTAACAAACGAATCCCACACAGCAGTTTCCTGGAACACTGAGATAGGGCGCTTCATGGAGGCTGCATGATTAATCGAAATAGCAAGAAACTTTCATGCTTTCCAGTAATTTTATTTTATCAAAACACCCTCCCCTTCCATTTTTATGACACCATTTTATTCCTGCCAAGATCTACCCCCCTCCCCCCAAGCTCTCTTGCCTACCCAAAGAGCTGTTGGACCCCCATTGTGAGGCTATTTACATCCCTCCCTCCCTCCAAATGATTCAATCCCACATTTAGTCTGTTTTAATACTTTTGGGAAGTTTCCTCTCTGGGGGAAAATACCAGGCACAAAAATTCCTTGGCCTTTGCTCAGAAGGTATTAATAGTATCACAGGGAAGAGATAGAAAGGCATTCCTATATGTGGAGAGGTGCCTTTGTGTATTCAGCAAGGGCACAAAGGGCCTGGGATTTCCTCAGAGGAAGTGAAATTGAGATTGTGGAGGAGAGGAGTATAACCAAGAAGCTTATTGGTGAGCTCAGGACTCTTCATCCATGACATCTAGAATGTTGCTCAGAAGAATTTTGAAAGTGGGACGTTCATCTGCTTTCTAAAACCAAAGAAAAAAATAGAGTGTTATAGTGGGCTAGAGTCCAGAATTCAAGGGAAACACAAGGAGTAAACAGCAAATGTTTATGAAGTTTACACTATATGCCCAGTAGCATACCCTGTGGATTACCCAAAAAAAGAGAGAGAGAGGAGAAAGAGAAGTATTCCATAAAGTCCTTGTGCACTTTAAATCTTTAGTAACTCAGGTTATTAATGTGGTGAGGAAATTCTGAAAATTCTTCTCACAAACACTGATTGACACTAAAGCCAAATTCATTACACCAACACATTCTTAGTTTGGACCCTCAAGTGGCTACCAAACAAATTCAAGTGGTTGACTGAACTATCCTATAAGCTGTGATAATTTTTGTTTGGTTTCAACCACTTGTTTCTACTATCCTAAAGCCAAAGTTAACAAAGGAATGAACATGTCCAGAGCAGGAACTGCTTCACTGGGTTGGCATCCTAAGCACCTGGGACCTCTTATTACCACCATCTGGCCTCCAGACTAAGGCCTTTTGTGACAGCCATGGTCCATAAGCCCCTGAGGTATTTAGCAGTTCAAGATATATTCATGCAAGAAAAGTCTCAATCCATCAGAACCCAAAAGTCATCAACTTCTTGTTGATGACTTTGAATCTGTGATTCTCAAACCTAACTGAGTATCAGAATTTCCTGGGAAGTTTACAAAGACATACCCGAGTCTAGACATACGTAATCAGAATCCAGACATACCTAATCAGAATCTCTAGAGGTAAGGCCCAGTCATCTGTAGTTTTAAGAGTTCCACAGAGATTCTGATGTGATTCCAGTTTCATGACTACTACGTTAACAAGCAGTGGAGAAAGTGCCTATCTGAAACACTTAGCTAGCAGAGTGAGGACGAGCTAGTTGGGAGGGAGTAGCAGAGTCAATTACCCTCCATCCTGCCCAGCACAGGAGAGAGAAGGGAAATGGCTTTTAGGGTTCTCCCTTTCTCCACACTTTCTTGGTGACCTCAGTCATTTGTCAAAGGGAAAAGAGCCATGCTCTGATCTATATGCCTACTTTTCACCCCACAAGGATCGCTCCAGATTCACATACATGCTTGCTGGACACTGTCAGTCTTTCCCTGTTACTAATGGGGCAGAACTAAGAGCTGAGCACTCATTTCCTACTAGAGATTTAGTTTGCCAAATTAAGGTTGCCAAGGATCTATTGAAAATGGAGTAGGTACCCCTGAAGAACCCAAGGTAAGAGCAGCAAAGCATTTTAATAATAGTGGGACAGGCTATTTATTTTCAAAATACCACATCTACCCACATATCCCATAATGCACTGTATTTTTAAAAAACCACGAGAACTACCTATTTTAGTTCCCTTTCAGGTGTTAGCATTTTTTAAAAAATCTCATTTAGGACCACAACCAGAGAAAGTGTGCAGTTAGTAAAGTAGAAGAAAGGGTCAATGACTCCCAAAGGAATGAACACAGATTTTAATTAGTTTTCTTTTTTAATGTCCATATACTTGTCTGAATGCCTCTGGCTGCCTACTTATGCTAGGTGACATGGCCCCATGACACCCCTCTCCCTAAAGCCGAGATGGTATTGGGGTCTGCTAATGCTCCTCTAGTGAAAATTGGAGTGGGCCTGGAAAAACTTCTGGCCATGGAAAGACTGGGATGTAGGCTGGGGTTTGAGAATGTGTACAGTTATCTGTCTGTGCTCAGTTGCTATATGGCGAGGGAGAGTAGGGTGTGGGTGCTTGGTCAGCTACATGGGAAAGTATGTTCAAGAAAATAAGAGGTCCCACTAAAACACTTACCTCATGCCAGCAGCTGTACATGATGGCATATACCCTCTCTGAAGCAAGATGAGGCCTGTAGAGACGTAGGCCTTGGGCAATGTGTTCAGCTGTTTCACTGTTAGTAAATCTCTCATATGGCATCTTCCCCAGAGAGTAAATTTCCCACATCAGCACCCCTAGAAAATGAAAAAAAAAAATGTGTTGTTTCTGGGTAGGAGGGATCCTAGTGTTCCTAGATCAACCTCAAACATTACATTCAGCTTGTTCCACCCCCCACCCCACCCCCGGGCTTTTTGAAAATTTTCTTCAAACTTCTGCTATAATACTGAGTACGCTGGAGGTAATCAGGATTGCTCTGGACCATTAGTTTCTCTAGGAGAGAGACAGCATCTTATTTGTCTTTGTGGTTATAGGGTCTGGCAGAGTCCCTGGTACATAATTAGTATTCAGAAGCTGTGGAATACTGAATGAATTATTTGTTTCCCTCAATAGATTCTAAGTTCTAAGAAGGCAGGAATCATGTCTACTTTACTGTTTTTAATCCCCAGAAACCCCTGTGGTGCCCAATTCCCTAAGGATTAGATGAATGAAAGCAAGAACAAATAACAGTCTCTCTGTGCAGGTTGCAGAGTGTGAATTTCCCCACAGCATTCCTTTTCTTTTGATCTGTATAATCCATGTAATCGTATCCACTCACCAAAAGCCCAAATGTCGGATTTGCTGCTGAACTTGCTGTACATAAGAACTTCTGGTGGAGACCACCGGACAGGAAATTTGGAGCCTACTGAGCTTGTATATTCATCATCCAGAACATATCTGCAAAGGATTCAGGACTTGTTGCTGTTACAATTTGGAGAGTTTGATATTTGCTTAAATTTTCTTGGCAGAGCCATAAGAGTTGCACAAATACTGCAGGCCAACCGGTGTCTTTTACAAATGCCATTACTAACATATTCCTGTTTTCATATCCAACTTAGCTTTCCTGATTGACAATACAGTTACAGCAAGGATGAAGTGGAATAAGGTCAAATAGGTACTCCCTTCCCTCTTTTCTCTTTCCCCATCCTTTCCTTCCTTCAATTCTGCAGTCAACAGTGACAATTAGGCTTATTAGGAAAGGAGACAGAGTAAAGTCAACAGGTTTAACAGAACAAGACAGAGTGTCGGGGAAATTGGCTTTTAAAAAAAGAGCAAAGGAGAAAGGAGAAGAGAGGGCTATAACAATAAAACAGAAGGATGAAAAGTGACTTAAACCATTCAGAGAAAGAAAAGGTATAGAAAGATGGTGGGAAAAACTAGAATTATAGGGGAAAGGGAGAAGATTAAAAGTTACAGTGTCACCTCATGTTTGTACTGTGCCAGTTTTACTTTTAGAGGGAAAGGTGAAAAAGACTGCACTCACCTGGACAGGCCAAAGTCAGACACTTTAACAACTCCTTGATCGTTAACCAAACAGTTTCGAGCTGCCTGTAGTGCAACAGATACCAGTGAGACTCTGTCATTGGTGCACAGGTTAAAGGCACAAAACTTTTGCCCACCAGAATGGGGAAGCCTCATCTCCTTTATCTAGAGACACCTTCCCGCCTAACAGGAGTCAGCTGATGCCACTGAGGAATTTTTATATACTTCCATCACATATGGAGCAAACCCCGTAACAAGTAAAGTCATAAGTAAGGCACTGAGGACTTGCAGATTTCACTCACATTGATAATTCCATGACAACCCTTCCTGCATCGAAATGTCGAGAGAATTAAGGGAGAACAGAAGGCAAGTGTGTTTTGTTTTCTGCTTTTCTACCAGCAGGACTAGGGCTATTTCCGCCTTGGCCTGGCTGAAATAAACATGCCCTGGGAGGCCAGGCAGGGGAAATGATAGAGTAAAGTGGGTAGGTGGAGATGTCAGGAAAGTGACTGGTCTAAGGGAGGCCAGCCACTTTCCTGTGATCAGCTAGACCATCTTGTAATACCAGGCCCATATTTTATAGGCCAACAGTTAACATGGCCTATGAGAATATGGGTCTGGTGATGTCAATTTTCATGAGAAGCTCTAAATTCAATTCATTAATGTGAAATGTTTTTAAGTGTTTGCTAACTAATATATTAATATAATATTAAAAAATGCACCAACAGACACCCAGTTTTTTATTCTGATATAACCAGAATGATGGTTCTGTGCTAAAAAGCAGTCCCATCAGGAAGCAGGGCTGCCCTTCTGCCCCTAGAGGACTCCACGATTTCCTTGTCATAGTAGGAGGGGCTGGGAGTGAGCAATCCAGCTCCCACTGTGGCAGAACTTGTGGTGTTGAGGCTGGAGTTCCTTGACCGGCTGACCACTGGGGCAGAGGCTCACCAAACTTTTAGTATTTTCTAGATAAAACTGAAATCACGGTCCCAGCCACTTTCCTCAGCCATGGATAAGTCTTCCTGTGCTACTTCCACCCCCTCAGCCCTTGGACCCAGACCAGTCCTTCTGAGATCCTACCAGGTCTCGGTGGAGGAACTGCTTAGACTCTAGGTATTCCATGGCTTCACAGACATCCTTGCACATCTCCAGCAGCTGCTGAGTCTGGAAGCGGTGGCGCATCTCCCTCAGGTAGTTCAGGAGGCAGCCATTGGCCATGTACTCAGTGATGATGAAGATGGGGCGCTGTTTCGTGCAGACGCCATACAACTGCACCAGTTTCTCATGGGAAAGATTCCTACAGGAGAGGCAATGAACCAGTCCTCCCTTTCTGACTCTGAATATCATTCAGAAAGAAACTGAGGAGGAAAGGAGTTGGCCTTGGAGTGTCAGAGATCATAATAACGTTTTTCGTACCCTAAACTCTAAAAGTGCCTAATGTGTGAGGGTGAACCGGGATTTGGAGCCATCGATAGAACAGGAAATAAGTCCAGGGCTGAGTCAACACTAAGGGTACATTAGAATGTCTTCCTTTTGAAAGTCTCATTCTCTACATTTACCCTCAAATGCTATCAAGATGATACCCACCCATGAGCAATACTATTCTCCATCAGTATCAAAGAGAAATGAGTACCTTAGCGGTTAGGACTCACACCAATCAAAGGTTGACCTCAGGCCCAGGTCCCAAATCTCCCTTATTATAAATCACCTTAAACCACAGTGGGAAGCATCCTTGTAATTCCTAGACTGGATGGAGAGTTGAGTTTGGGATGTAACTCACATCATGACTTTTGCTTCTTCAATGAACTCATCCTCAGACATGGAGCCTTCTTTGATCATCTTGATGGCCACATCATACTGGCCCCTCCACTTCCCGTACTTCACTACTCCAAATTGTCCCGTCCCCAGCTCCTTCAAGAAGGTCAAGTCCTTTGGATCGATTTCCCATGATCCTATAATAACAATGCCTTGATGTGATTCTTTGAGTCATGTATGTATAATTTCTACAATAGATTAGAATCCCTACTGGGGGTAGAAATAGACAAGCAGTAAAAGGTAAATTCTCAGGGGTACTAATTCATCATTGCTCAGGTAAATCTCAGGGACTGGGGATTACTGATTGGAGGAGTCTGGGAATTTTCTGTACAAGTTAGGCATAGAGCAAGAAAATCAACTAGACAACCTCTTTAAAAAAAATCCCTTTACGATTTTTTTCCCACAATTGAAAAAAAACAAACCTTTATGAATCTATGTTTTTGCAGTCCAAGTAGGAGCCACTAGAGGGAGAAAACTCATTAGATAACTTTCATTTGGCTCTGTCTTAACACATTATTGACTGGGGGATTTTTGCAGAAACTAATGCCTCCGGCATTTATAGGTCTCCGGTCAATAATGTGTTAACATTCCTTGTGGCAGCTGGGATGGAACAGTGCACTGCAAGAATGATTGAGAGGCAACGTCTGGTTGGGTCTGCCAGATGTAGTAGTGGTTGCAACTGGCTGGTCCACCCAGCCCAAGAGAAATAAGCACTTACCGTATCCCAGGCCTGCAGTGGAAGGCGCATTCTTGTTTTGTTGAGACACTGGATATTTGAGCCTAGATATGAGTCCTAAAACATACAGAGAGGGTCATGCTGCTGGTGCAGAGCAGGGAGTGAGATGCCTTGCACACTTAATGCCTCACACTTCCAGTATTCATCTTTCTAGTACATTTTGAATCCTAAAAGTTCACAATGAACCTGAATTTTTCTGGAAGTTTCTCCTCTTACAAACGTTTTTCAGGGACAAAAAAAGAAAATGCTAACTGAAGTATGCTCCCCAGCTACGTATATCCCTACCTCCCAGTCCAGGCTTAACTCACACCCTCTTTTTCCTTTTGATACTGAAAAGTGTAATTGGAACCCCATAAAATGACAGCCTTGATACTGCCTGGCCTGGACACGGTGGACAGCTGCAAGCCTTCTTGATGAAGCTTTTCCCATGTATTCATGTTCTCCCCAATCTCCCAGTTTTTAGAATGTCTACACTGCTTAGAAACTCTCTTCTGATGTTTTTGAACCTGTATGTTCTTTAAGGGCAGGGACCTAAAGTAATAGTTTTTGTGTGTTCTCTAGTAACAAGAAAATTACTGAGTAGACACTAGGAGTCCAATGAATATTGCTGATTGATTAATTACCAGTCTCTTCTATGTCCTTCCTTAGCACTGAGCATCAGTCATCAAATAAGAAGTCAGTCCCTGCTGGGTGTATGGTCTGCATTTGACCACCTCTTCACTTGACCTCAGTCCAGCACCACAGGGGTTCATTTTCACAGCTAATTCTCACTACCCTGTGAGGCTTAACGTTTCACCTAACCACCTTGTCCTAAATTCCTCCTCTCTGTGCTTGTAACACCCTTCTTCTCTGGTTCCCCTGGTACTTACCAGCAGAGTTATGCTGATGGTAGTTAATGAGCTCAGGGATAGTGCTGAAAAGGTGCTTCTCAGCCAGGTAATACTGGCTCTGAGGTGTGGAACACACGACATAATGGCGTATCACCCCTTGAGGTTCCCTGAAGAAGTGGACACTGAGTCAGAAACTCAGGAAAAAGGGCCCAAAGGACCCAAGAAGTGAAGTGAGGTGAATTTTGAGTTTAAGGGACAGAGGAAGTGGGAGAAGCACTTCATTAAGGAGCTGTTGGATGGGTGCCCCTGTTCTTTCTCCCCAGGGCCTTAAAACAGTAACACTCACCCTGTAGATTTGGCAAACACAGACACGGTATATTTTCCAGCTTTGCTGGAGTCTCTAACAATGAAGCCTCCTTCTTTACCCTGAAAAGATGGGAAAAGAAGCTGACCATCAGGAGGAAATGGCACTGCCACCAGCATCCCAACTGCCCAAACCCAAGACAAAACAGAAGCCCTGATTTCACTGCCAAGTTCCACATTTGAGCTGCAGCCTCATTGCTTTTGACACTGAAAAGTATAATTGGGACCCCATAAAATGAGAGCCTTGACACTGCCTTGCCTGGAGGTGGCGGACAGCAGCAAGCCCTCAATTTCGGATCCTTGCTTGTGGTGCAAAGAGACTTCCATTTACTTGTGGTCACACACTTACCTCTTGCTTCAGCAGTTGCTCAGCTTGACTCCGAGTCATGTGTTTGGAATACCACCTGGAAAGGGAGAGTGCTTCGCTGGCTTCTAGGCCATGACCTGAGTGGCTCATTAGAGAGCTGTCTGTGGCTCGCCCATGCCATTGAGTCAGTCAGTTCTCTCAACTACTAGTTACTGAGTGCCTATCATGTGCATAGCACACTATATCCCTTTCCCAAAGCCTGCTTGGTGCTGAAGAATTGTGGAAATGGAGAGCAAGTGGCAGAAGGTTGCAGGGAACAGATGAGGGTCAGGGCCTTCACATCACTTCCGTGATTCAGGAGAATGGACAACCAGAACAGGTTGCCATTTTTCACCCTTTCAAATGTTTCCTGTCAGGCTGTTTTTCTTTGAGTGTAGTTCTTCAGATTTGGAGAGGAGGGGGTATGGTGACCTCTCCAGCTTCCATCAACAGGGTGTTTGGGATAAGGGTAAGATGTAGGCACTGTCACTTGAACTGGTGGCATCATTTGACCCAGTTGACGCTGATTTTAATAAGTATCTTGAAATCAAAATTTTGTTGAAAGTATGAAAAAGGTTTATACTGTATTGTGAAGGTTCTGTGCTGGGAACATGAGCATACTCACTCATACATTTCTATGGAGTCCTCTGCTTCAGTTACATAGTTACTGGGGATGTAGCCTTCCTGCCTGTAGAGGAGACAACAGGGTTGATCATCTAACACTCCCCAATCTGGGTGAGAGACAGATTTGGTTACCTTGTATCCTGGGGCCCAGAACCAGTGTCAAATGGTGGTATATAAACTGTCCCGCCCTCAAAGAGGATCATGTTGCCAATGCACAGCTAGGCCAGTGAAGTGTGTAGCTTCTGCACTTGCAGCATTGATTACATATGCTCTACAGCACGTGGGCTCAGGGAGGGGGGGTGCCCGTGCAGAGCTGTGCTCTGGGAAGTACTTGGAGGGAGAGCATATTCCCTTTGATGTGGGAAGAACAATTTCTGATCAGGATACTGAGTAGTGAAGTTATGATGCAGGATTTTGCATGTGTGTAGAGTAGGTGGGAGGGATTCCCTGGCAGCTCAGCTGGTAAAGAATCCACCTGCAATGCAGGAGACCCTGGTTTGATTCTTGGGTCGGGAAGATCCCCTGAAGAAGGGATAGGCTACCCACTCCAGTGTTCTTAGGCTTCTCTGGTGGCTCAGATGGTAAAGAATCTGCCCACAATGTGGGAGACCTGGGTTCAATCCCTGGGTTGGGAAGATCCCCTGGAGGTGGGCGCCCCACTTCAGTATTCTTGACTGGAGAATCCCCATGGACAGAGGAGCCTGGTGGGCTACAGTCCATGGGGGTCACAAAAAGTCAGACACGACTGAGCGACTAAGCTCGAAGTAGATGGACACAAGGCTCAGGGAGAGTGGACATGAACTCACCCATTTTTATCCCGGGCACGCCACCAGGGTAAGTTGCTCTCCTCCAGGATAAAATACTCGTTGCCCTTATGCAGCTGAAGATCATTTGCATTCATTGGCATGTAGTCATAAAGGGCTACAACTTTTTTCAGCTCACTTGTTGAGACAGGTGCTGCTGTTGGCTCAGGGGGCAGTGGCTTTTTTAAGATCTGTGTTGTTAGGAAAAAAAGTTGGGGAGATTGGCTAGATATCAGGCACTCCCCTATTGTTCCCCAACCATTCTAACCCAAAACAGACAAAATAAAAGGTTTATTCAACATTCACTCAACAACCATTTTTAAGCACCCACGCAGGGTCTCTCAGCATGGAATGCACATCAGAACCATCTTGAGGGCAGTTAACAATGCCAACACCCAAGCAGTTTCAAAGACCAATTATGTCAAAATCTCTGAGGGTTGGACCCAGTCATCAGTGTTCATAAAGCTTTTAGGGCAAAAACCATGTACAGCCACCATCTGGAAAACTTCTTAGCACTAAACTAGTACATGGACCCACTAAGTGGCTCTGAATCTTCTTTTCTTTGTTTGTAAAATGAACATAATAAGAATTCCTGCCTTGCTTACCTACAGTATATGAGAAAAGCCTTTCTAAACCTCCAAAAGTAACCCCTGAAATCAAGTTTTAAAGTAACATATTAGTGGTAAAATCAAGATATTGGGTATATGGGCATTCACTGTTAAAATTTTTCAATTTTATGTTTGAAAATATTTTTCATTTAAAAAAATCAGGCTTTGTTTTGTTCTAAACAAGTGACTGGATTAAATGGTTGCCAGAGCTTCCTAATAAGCCTCTGTCTCTCCACCAAAGAGGAAGTCCTACTTAGAAGGCCAAATCCCCTATCTCAACGAGAATACCAGTTTACACTGCCATATCCCAGGGAGAATCCTAAGACTCTGGTCTGTTTTCTGGGTGTGACTGTAAGTTTCCATTGAAGCAGCACCCAATTTCCCTGTATACCTGGTCCTCCTCAGGTGTGGGAGGAAGAGGCTTTTTTGTCTTGCGGTGAGAACTCCCAGGTTTTAAGCCTGCAAAGCAAGAAACCAGTGATAATAGCTACAGAGTGCATATTTGGGAAGGGCCCAGGGACAGGTTTGGTCAGGAACTTTACTCTTGTATTTGGTGCCTTTACATAAGTTATGAAAAGTCTTGATGGCTACAGCCCAGTGCCAGTTTGCCCAGCTAGAAAGAACAGAGCATCAGCTGGATTTTGGTTCCCACCCATCCCCTCTCCCAGGCTTCTTTGTACTCTGGCCAAAATGTACAAACCTGGGTTTGATAGAACCCTGAGAAAGTGATGGATAGAGTCAAAGGAGGGAGAGATTATATTGATCAGATCTCTTACTTCCATTTCTGTTCTCCAAAATTTGGCAGCCCATAGCATTTTTGGCTGTCTGAGAGCAGCAGAGATACTGCCCATCAATCCAGAAGCAAGGGTGATATTTCTGTACCAGATCACCGTTGTACCGGATTACTGTAAGAGGAGAAAAGAGAGAGAGAGGTGACATTTGACATGTGGGAGAATCTACCATAGGCATGTTTTCCTCTTTGAGCATAGTGGTGAGCTGGTCCTTCCTCAGCCACCCTGAAGGGAAGCAAACACAGGACCAGTTGGCTCACATGCTTCGCCGTGGAGAGTTCCTGTGTCGTTCTCTTCAGTGGTTCTGTTATGATGACTATCTCCCAACCAGTGACCAAAGCGATAAGAATATCTGATGTCTCCAGAGCCCCAGAACAAAAATACATTATCTATGGTTTCCCGGTAGCCATTACAATCTTCCCGTAAAGCAGGTGTTGACTCTGGTGGTCTTTCCCAGAAAAGGGAAACAAATGTGACAAGCCAGTCCTCACTCCAGCTTTCAATATACCAATGCCCCAGCTCCTGGAGTGCTCTTTTAGAGTTATTTGTCTTTGTGAAAACTCCTGCCTTGCACTTTCTGTGTTCATAAAAGTCAACAGAGCAGAGCTCAGGATCAAATTAAGGTGATTTTGCCTCTAGAATAAACATAGTTCAGTCTTCCTAGGGCCACTGAGGTGGGTTGAGCTCCTTGTGGGAGACAAACACAGCAGTTCTATTTCCCTCACAGGGTTTTAAGGCCCAAAAGATCTCTCAGAATAGACAACAGGGTGTGTTGCAGATAGGAGGAATTAGTTTTACAGTTTTTAATACTGTGGCATTGCAAGAATTTTAACCGGAAGTTGATTAGACAAGTCAACCTGGGATCCTGTTGCCAGATGACAGAGAAGCAAAGACAAAGGAATTAACTGACAATCGCTAGCCTTGGGGCAAAGATCTAGGCTAGCCTTAGAATATGCATATTTGAGGACTTGCTCATTTCAGCATTTGATGCTAAAAAGAAGCCCTGCATAACTTTTTTTAAAAGATAAAAATAAAAACAAAATAAAACCTTCCTTTGTAGAGATCAGCTTAAGTCCTTAAGAGCTTGCTAGTCACACTCTACTCACTCAAGACTTTGGAGGAGGCCTAGAAGCTACTGGTGGCCAGGTGCATTTTACAGGGAAATGAAGAAAAAGTGCTGTCTCTCTCTTTTTTTTCTTTCTTTTTTTAAAAGTGCCATCTTGATGCTTTTCTAAACATGGATTTGAAGACTTCTAACCGGTGTCTCTTGCCCACACACACTCACCCCTCACTTTTTCAGCATATCCCTTCACCATTGCACCAAATGCAGAGTGGTGGGAGCTGATCAGATAAGAGTGCAAGCTAAAAGGGGCTACATAGTCTGTACAGGATTTTAAAACAGTAATAAAGCCAACCAAAAGTCTGTAGGCCTTCTATTATCCTTATTGCCAAATTCAGACAAAGAAAGTAGGGAAAACCACTAGACCATTCAGGTATGACTTAAATCCCTAACGATTATACAGTGGAAGTGAGAAATAGATTTAAGGGCCTAGATCTGATAGACAGAGTGCCTGATGAACTATGGACGGAGGTTCGTGACATTGTACAGGAGGCAGGGAGCAAGACCATCCCCAAGAAAAAGACATGCAAAAAAAGTAAAATGGCTGTCTGAGGAGGCCTTACAAATAGCTGTGAAAAGAAGAGAAGCAAAAAGCAAAGTAGAAAAGGAAAGATATACCCATAAGAATGCAGAGTTCCAAAGAGTAGCAAGGAGAGATAAGAAAGCCTTCCTCAGTGATCAGTGCAAGGAAATAGAGGAAAACAATAGAATGGGAAAGACTAGAGCTCTCGTCAAGAAAATTAGAGATACCAAGGGAACATTACATGCAAAGATGGGCCCGATAAAGGACAGAAATGGTATGGACCTAACAGAAGCAGAAGACATTAAGAGGTGGCAAGAATACACAGAAGAACTGTGCAAAAAAGATCTTCACAACCCAGATAATCACGTTGGAGTGATCACTCACCTAGAGTCAGACATCCTGGAATGTGAAGTCAAGAAGGCCTTAGGAAGCATCACTACGAACAAAGCTAGTGGAGGGGATGGAATTCTAGTTGAGCTATTTCAAATCCTAAAAAACGATGCTGTGAAAATGCTGCACTCAATATGCCACCAAATTTGGAAAACTCATCTGTGGCCACAGGACTGGAAAAGGTCAGTTTTCATTCAATCCCAAAGAAAGGCAATACCAAAGAATGCTCAAGCTACCACACAAAAAGCAGAGACATTACTTTGCCAACAAAGGTCTGTCTAGTCAAGGCTATGGTTTTTCCAGTAGTCATGTATGGATGTGAGAGTTGCTCTGTAAAGAAAGCTGACTGCCGAATAATTGATGCTTTTGAACTGTGGTGTTGGAGAAGACTCTTAAGAGTCCCTTGGACTGCAAGGAGATCCAACCAGTCCATCCTAAAGGAGATCAGTCCTGAATATTCATTGGAAGGACTGATTCTGAAGCTGAAACTCTAATACTTTGGCCACTTGATGCTAAGAGCTGACTCAGTGGAAAAGACCCTGATGCTGGAAAAGATTGAGGGCAGGAGGAGACGGGGATGAAAGAGGATGAGATGGTTGCATGGCATCACCGACTCAATGGGCATGAGTTTGGGTAAACTCTGGGAGTTGGTGATGGACAGGGAGGCCTGGCGTGCTGCAGTCCATGGGGGTCGCAAAGAGTTGGACACGACTGAGCAACTGAACTGAACTGAACTCTAGCAATTCCAATCAATGTTCCAGATACTCTTCCTAGCTAGAACTGATTGCTCCTACCCTCTGCCCGTAACATTGAAGTGCCCACTGCCATGTTCAAGGAAATGGAAGGAGAGAGCTCAGGGCTCAGTCCTCAGGGATACAAGGTTTGCATGAAAAGTTCCACTGAAAAGAGGTGTTAGTTCAATACGAGATACCTGACATCCTACTTTTTAAATTGAGGTATGGATGTGAATGTGTTAGTCGCTCAGTCATGTCCTACTTTTTGCAACTCCATGTGGTCTGCCAGACTCCTCTGTCCATGGGATTTTCCAGGTAAGATACTGGAGTGGGTTGCCATTTCCTTCTCCAGGGGATCTTCCCAACCCAGAGGTAGAACCCAGGTCTCCCGCACTGTAGGCAGCTTTTTTTTTTTTAAACCATCCGAGCCACCAGGGAAGCCCTTGAGGTATAGCTTACATATAAATATATAAACTGAGGTATAGCTAATATATAATAAAACATGCAATCTGAGATATCCAGCTAGCCACATTTGTGTAAAACCATTTAACCACCACTCAGATCCAGCACCTCAGAAGGCTCCCTTGTGCCTCTTCACAGCCAATACTGCTACAGAGGTAGCCTGTACACCATGAGGCCCCCTTCTCATGTTAGCGATTTGCAATTGGTGCATTTTGCCCCAGAGTGGGATAACTTATCACTAGAGTGGGATTTTACAGCTTCCAGAGTATCTCATTATTGGCATTGCCAGCATCTGGTGCTTGAGATCTTTAGGATTTGCATCTAAATCTCCCAACAACTGTGGTGTTTGTGGCAAGGCAACTACTTTGGGGCTTGTCAGCCCAAGTAGATTCTGGAGTAAATGAAATTAAAAAATGCTTTCAGTAAAACACAAGGGAAGAAGAGGCAAAATTGAACCAATGAACCAACTGAAGTAGTGGTTTCTGTTTGTTTTGTTTTTGTTTTCACTGTTGGAATTTTACTTACCTAAGAAATTTTAATAGCAGGGCATAATCAACATAGTAAGGTTAATATCAGAGTCAACAAAACAAATTTACATGTTGAATAGTCTTATTCTCAGTCATCACTCATAAATTGAATATAGTGGGCACTCTGTATATTTTTGAGCTAACCTACAACTGGTTTTGAAATTGGTGTTTGAAGTGTTAAAGGAATTACTAACTTATACATACCACATTTTTTCCCTTTTGGTTCTCGCTCATCTAGTATGTCCCACCTTCCCCTATTTCCAAACTAAATCCTAGCTGTCCATCAGTGTGGATCTCAAGTTGGTGGTGGTTGTTCTGTAGAAAAATCATTTAACACACCTATTCGTTGGTCACCTTCTGTATGCAAGGCAATGTATAAGGTACTGTGGAAAGAACCAAAGAAGTACAAATATATATGCCCTCTGGAACTCCAGCTCAGCCTCTGCATGTATGTCTCTGCCTTGGAGGTGGCATCTTGGTTTAGAGCAGACTTTGGAGCTTGAGTTCAAAGCCTGACCATGCCACTTACTGAGTGCCTTTGGGCCAGTTACTTAACCTCCTATACCTCTGTGGTTTTTTTTTTTTTTTTTTTTTGGTCTCTAAAATAGGGATGGTGAAATTAACTGCCTCATGTAGCTGATAGGAAGAAGAAATGAGTTAACGTACAAAAAGGACTTAAGATATTGGATCATAATAAGCATTACTGAAGTGTTTGCTCATTTTGTACCCTCAAGGCTAACGGTGACCTCTTCAAAACATGCCAGGAACTGAACTACATGGTGCAAGATATCGCCTATTTGTAATGTCCACATGGCCTTACTCTTAAAATATCTTGCAGCCAACTACAGGTGCAATTTCTGGGCTTGAGAACCAGGCAGCACAAAACTCTGCAATGAGTTTAGGCTTTGGCATCAAACAGACTTAGGGATGTAGTAAGAACCCAGGCTCCACTGCTCACTAGCTATGTGCCCTTGAGCAACTTACTTAACCTCTTAGAGCTTCAGTTCCCTCATCTGTAATTAGGGGTATAATACATACTAAATAAGCTTATCGGCAGGATTAAATGTGCTAGTATGTTTGAAGCACTTGGCATAGAGCCTGGCACAGAGTTAATGCTCATTAGGTGTTAGTTGTTTTTAGCCCAAGGTTGCTGTGAGAATTAAATGAGATAATGATTACAAAATATCTAGCTTAGTGTCTGGCACACAAAAAGAACTAAGTAAATGACCTTTCTGTTTCTTTCTTCTCTTTTGGCTCGAAAGATCTGACGATTTTTGTACTGGCCAATCAGACTTGCATTCAAGGGACTGAACAAAGCTGGTGTAATCAACCACTGAATATCAGAATCTACATGTTTATTAAGACAAAGGGCTGTCATGCAATAACCCAACCATGCTGTTATCAGTCTGCCATCCTTCCTGTTTCTCTAGGCAGCCTTTCCTGATGTCAACTCAACCAGTTAATCTCTCAGTCACTTGACATGTGGCTATATATACACACAAATATGTGTGCATGCATCCTGTGCTGTAAGCATTTACAGTCGAGTTTATCTGAGTGCTCTATATGGTCTATGTGAAAAACTGAACTATGTTTAATTGAGGTCCTCACAAAGCAAGGAACAGAAAATAGCTCTTTGGAAAATATTTACCCACAATGAAAAGATGTACAGTGCTTTACAGTTGCCGTGTGCTTTCACATACATTACCTCCCAGAGGTGGGTACCATGGACATCATTATTATTCCTCTCTCAGAAAAAGAATTTGAACCTCAAAGAAGCTTGTTGGCCTGCTTACCAGAGGTCACCCAGCTTATCAGTGGTAGAAGAAGACTTGGAACCAGGGTCTTTACTCTGACCCTAAGCACTCTCATAATCATATATTAATTTTTTTGGAACCAGATATTTCATATCTATGATTCAAAATATTGAAATAACCATTGAGTGCCACACCACACCACCATTGTAAATTGGTATAAAGAATGGGACCTTTTTATAAGTAGGGAAATGGAGGAGCCTATAATTACAAAATTGCATTAAAGAGACAGTGGTAGAACTGAGTTGAAACTCTTAGACTAGCACCTGATCTTTCATCAAATATGATGGAATATTATTATCAATTGTATCACTAATATTGAAGAAAATGAAATATTTCTTGCCCCCCACTTCTCCTTTCTCATTCTCTCCCTTCTTCCCTTTTCCCCCTTGCTTTTTTTACCTCTCTTCTTGCATCCATTCTTTTTTCTTCTCTCCTTCTCCCTCTCTCCTTTTCTCCCTGTCCCCATTTTCTTTCCTTCTTTCTTTCTCTATCTTTTTCTCCCTCTCTTTCAATTTTTCTCTTTCCTTCCTCCCTCCCTTCCTTCCTTTGGAAACTAGTTTATTTTCCAAGTAATTCTCACCATTTTTGAGCTGGTGAATCCAACGCTTCCTCAGTTCTTCGGTTGGGGAGAAGACATAGAGAGGCCCTTCATCATATACAACCTGGGGCAATGGACACACAGACTTCAGCAGTTAGGAGTTGGAAAAAAAAATAAAGACCTTGAAGGAACTAATCTTAAGCTACAACTTTGTATAATGACAGTGGAATACAAAAAGGCAGGATCTTCAGTGAGCAGTGGGGCTGGTGTCATGCGAAGAATTCCTGAATAGTTCATATCCAAGGATGTAGGACTAACTCTTAGCTTTGAGAATTCTCCTAGGTCCTCCTAAATTGTGTTTCAATTTGTGTGTAAAATTCATAAGCTTTGTGTTTATCCAATGAAGGATATTTTATGATCTTATTAAGCTTTGTACGGAAGATGACTGAAGTAATGATTTATGTAACAAATCTTGATTAGTACATATGAATTATAAACTTCATCAGTGTGAGCAAAATTTTAACTCATGGCTAATTTTCCCCCCAATGCCTAGTGGCATCCCAAAATATTAGCCAAAATAAACTAAGTTTGGAATTACAGACCTACTTCAAAAAGAGTGAAGTATATATTAAGCATCATCATCAAATCAGTCAGTAGTTTTTTTAACACTACACATGTACAAGAAGTTGTGCTAGGTGTTATGGAGATGTACAAAACATATAAAACATGGTTTCAACCCTCACAGAGTTAGTAGACATCACAGTAGATTCTAAAGTCAAATGTAAATTAATTTTGAATTATCTGCTATTTACCATTATCCACCAGGCCAGTCACAACATTAACTTAGTGAAAAACAATGGTAGTAAAAACTGTGTCTAAAACACCTCTCCCTTTACAGGTTTTGTAAACTCTGTTATAGTCAGGGACATGAACAAGATCCTTTTACATTTTTTCTTTTTGCTTGTTAGTCTTGCTGTGCTCATAAATCCATGACAGAAAGCCCCCTCCCCTGAGACTTTCCACTTCCTTTTCTGGCTTTCACTGTTGCAGAGACTGCTTTATTCACTGTATGTAGCCTACAGAGTTCTAAGGACATAAGCAAACCAAATCAGAGATTGATTGAATCAGAAGCTCTTGCTCTCTTTGATGGCTTACATTGCATCTATCAAACAGATGTCTATGTGGCTCTTCAGTTATCCAAGACTTGAACAGAATTTAAGTTTATATGTGAATCTAATAAGGCTTCCCCACACTGAACTTCCTAATACTACTCCTTCCCTCCCCTTTTCTGTCTTTTCAACCCACATGACCACCATTAGACAGATAGGCAGAATCAGAAGGAAGTGAAATGCTCACTCGACAAACAGCATCTTTCTCAATGCAGTTATCATAGACAAGACACACCATAATAGAACTAGTGCCATTATGGATTCTCTTTGAGGTGTAAAGAGTAAAAGAAACTATGTTTGACTGGAAAATAGAAAAGCAAACACCCTCAGCCCATGTCATCCCTGATGATTACATTACAGGTCCCCTTGTGAGCTGATGAGAGAAAATACCTTACCTGGAAGGGGTAAGGGAACCTTTCAATAATTGAGATCTGCTCAATTTCACTGCACTCTTCTCCCCTTCTCTGCAATGACAGAAAAAATTCATAGTTATTGGCTGATGCATTACTCTTTTCTGGATTTCCTTAGGTACTGGGAGTCTTTTGCAGTGGTTCCACAAGACTATCCTGCATGAACAATGCTAATCCTTAGTGATGGCTTCCTATATTCCAGTGGGGACACACAGCCATAGGAACCAGCACACCCACATTCAAAAAATATCTCAAATTATTGAGGAAAGGGAGGTTACTCAATAAATGATGCTGGGACAAACATTTAACTACTAATATTGGCAGAGGTAGAAGAGTAGTTAAGGTAGCTATTTCAGACCATACACCAAAGTAAATTCTGGATGGATTCAAGAGCTTATGAAAGAAATAAAACTATGAATAACAGAAAAAAGTGAATATTTATATAATTTTGTGAGAGGCAAGGCCTTTCTAATATAATGCTAAAAGTTAGAACCATTGAGAGGAAGATGAGCTAATTTGATGACATAGACTTTAAAACCCAGTATGGTTTTTAAAAAAATAAACAAAATGCAAAGATAAATGAAAAACTGGAAAAATATTTTCAACATATATCATGAAGTTAATATATCTAAATCTCTTAAAAAGTACTAGGAATAAGGTAAATATTTCAATAGAAAAAAGGGCCAAAAAATCAACAGGCAATTCACAAATGGAAAAAGTATAAATGAGCTATAGATGTATAATTGAGTAGCAAAAAAATGACAAAATAAGTCAGCAATTAAATATTTAAAAATTAAATCATTTTTGGCCTTCTAATTAGCAAATATTTAAATTATCTGGTATTGAAAAGGACGTAGAGGAATAGATACTCTCATATTCAGCTTGTGGGAATATATAATATTCAAATTCTACTTCTACAAAATAGAATAAAACTATAAAAATAACCAAAGTGTACAGATTTCATAAAGAAAAGAACAAAATATTACTCCTAGTTAGTTGTTATAAAGAAAAGAATAACAAAGATACATAAAGATGTATGCAAGAATGTTCCCCTCAATGTGATTTTTGATATAAAATAATTGGAAACAATTTAAATGTATGTGAGAGTTGGACTGTGAAGAAAGCTGATCACCGAAGAATTGATGCTTTTGAACTGTGGTGTTGGAGAAGACTCTTGAGAGTCCCTTGTACTGCAAGGAGATCCAACCAGTCCATTCTATAGGAGATCAATCCTGGGTGTTCATTGGAAGGACTGATGCTGAAGCTGAAACTGCAATACTTTGGCCACCTCATGCGACGAGTTGACTCACTGGAAAAGACTCTGATGCTGGGAAAGGTTGGGGGCTGGAGGAGAAGGGGACGACAGAGAATGAGATGGCTGGATGGCATCACCAACTCTGTGGACATGAGTTTGAGTGTACTCTGGGAGTTGGTGATGGACAGGGAGGCCTGGCGTGCTGTGATTCATGGGGTTGCAGTGAGTCGGACACGACTGAGCAACTGAACTGAACTGAACTGAACTGAATAGGAGACTGGTTGAACAAATTAGAATATGTCCACAATAGGGAACACTATATAGTCATTAAAATCATATTATTAAAGATCACCTATTGTCCTGGGGAAAAGTTTTCATATATTGTTAAATTGAAAATGTAAGTGGCAAAGCAAGATGTTTAGTATGATTCTGTGTTTTAAATATATAACATATATATTAGTGTGAGTGTATGTGTTGTTAATGGAGAAAAACATCAGTAAGTCTGTACATGAGCATGTTAATAGTTGTTTTAGCTGATTAATGAGATTATACATAATTTTATCTTCTTTATGTGCTTTCTTTGTATTTTGCAGAGTTTCTGTAATAAACATGCATTTACTCTTGTCATCAGAAAAAAAAAGATATTTAAAAAATCAGGAAATCAGTAGATGTTATGTCCTCGGGGAAATGAGAGAAGAAGCAGTAAGAATCTCAAGACTCAGAGCCCTAGGTTTCTGGCTTGCAGACTAACTCAAGCCTGTAAAATCTGATCCTGGTGACTGAGGGAGTAAAACCAATCATCTCTGATCTGCTTGAACACTTGATGTGATATCATCTTAAAATTGGTGTTACAAGTTTTCCAGTTAAGTGAGTTGTTCTGCATCTGGGGACAAAGACATTGAGACTCAGCATAACCAATATGTGGCGGAGTGAAGAGCATATTGGTATAAGGGACCTTTATGTGTCCCACACTGCACAATATCACCAGTTTATTTACAGAGAATTGAAGTGTTCCAAGTTTCTGAACTCCACCCCACCCCCTGCACCTGGTTCTAACAATGGTCTCTTCTCACCGGAATCTGTCTTTCAGGGGGAGGATTTTTCTCAGGAACCACTGTTTCAACGCAGGTGATCTTCTCAACATCTATTGAACCCTTCTTACTGCCTCTTCTCTGAGAAAGAGAATGAGGAAGAAATGGAGAAAGGTTAAGAGCGATTAAGCAACCAGATGATTAGATTTTGCTATTTCATCATTCAACATAGTGCGGTGACACCCACACTCTACATCAGGACCTGTCATTTTGAAAAAATGAACAGACAAACCAAACCCAAACAACTTCCAGATCTATTAGCCTGTTCTTTTTTGACTACCAGATGGAGAGCAAATGCTATAGAAGAGTGGTTGACTTTGTGTGCTTTTTTAATTTTAACATAAAAAAATAAGGAAACAATTTCCAACTCTTGGATTTCATTCTCAACAATCATTTAATGAGTGCTCACCAACTTCGAAACTCCATGGTGAGATTTCCCTGATAGCTTCTTAGCAACTTTGAATTTTTGTTCCAGTATGACTTCCCAGTTCTGGGTTAGGAAATACTTTGCTGAGTTTGAAGTGTACTTAGGTCCCTTCCATCCTGTTCCACCCCCAACTCCAACCAAAAAGGATCTACCTTCTCACCAAGGCAGATTTAAGGCCAAGTCCTTAAAACTCAGGTTTCACAGCAGAGAAACTTACCCCGCGTTCAAAGTCATATTCATAGTAGGAAAGTTTTTGCACGGTTAAGAGAAAGAGGCGCTTCTTGAAATTTAAAGGTGATGTTTTCTTTTTCTGCTGGGATCGCTTCAGAAAGATGCTCTCCAATATCACTGCAGCCATTGCTTCTTTCTGGAGCTCACTGGGTGCTATTGATAATGAAAGTTCTTGAGGACCCAGCACATTGATCCTCCTCATCCCTCCTGGTTCCCCCTCAGCCTAGCCATCTACTTTCAAAAGAACAGAAATGTTCAAAGCTAACAAAGAACCATCTTCTTACCTTGATGTCCTCCTTCCATAACCCTCACTTCTGCCAGTTTTCAGGTATAATGGATGCACACTGAATTGGGGTGATTAGTTCTACATCATGAGTTCACATAAACTGGGTTCTTGCATAAGTCAATGGAGTGCTCTGGATATCAAGGACATGTACCATGTCCTTGGTAATGTCTAGAAGCAACTCTACCCTAACCACCCTTTTACTAAATGTGCAGAATCTGTGAACAATAAAAAGTCTCAGTGCAGCTGTTGGCCCTAATATCCCCAGAAGGTATAATGCAGGTGCCAGAACTCCACTGAGGCAGATATTGGACTTTCAGTTCCCAGTTTCCTAGACAGTGAGTATAATTTTTCATACCTTGTCCCACTGGGGTCTGTAACCAAGGGGTCTAATAAGGATATGGAGGCTGCACCTGCAGTTGTGGACATATACTAACTGCCACCCAACCGATTTTGCCCATCCTTTGTAGCTCTGGCTGAGCTTTGTTCTAAAATTGAAAAACAATATTTGAGAGGCAGTTGTTTTGCTTAGTTTTTGCTTTTTCTTCCTTTTTGCTTAGATTCATTCTTTCAGATAGGATCATCAACTCTTACAGATACCGTCTTTGATCATTTATGAAAAGTAACTTGTTTAGTCTCTCAATGGTAATTCAGAAAGATTCAGTTTGGGTAACTGAAATATACAAAGGCAAAGAAAGTTACACAAAGGCACCCTTGTTTGTTTGTTTTTTTTTAAATTCACACAAAGCACACAGTTATTCACTTAAATGCACCATCTTGTAATACTAATCCACAAATTTCATAAGAAAGATAAAGTGAAGACATAAATACTGATACAAAAACAGAGCACTAAAAAATTCTGAAAAAAAAATCACCAAATGATCGCCCCTTCCCCATCCAGTTTTGTTTGGGGTAAGTTCTTTTCCTGAAGGGGATAGGTTTTGTTTTAACTAAATTCCTTATGCTTTTGGTAGCAGAATAAAGTCAGTAGTTTTTTCCTACTTGACAAGCATAAGTTACTTCTCACACCAGGAAAGCAAGAGAATGGTTTGGATTGAAGTCTGAGGCTATCCACACCATTATTTTGCTCTTTCTTGTGGTGTAAACAGTTCTATTATTGTACTGAGGAGACAAAAATAGGTTACAGGAACACCAGGGATGTTAAGAATGATCACTTTGCTACTTGTTCATCGTCTGGATGCCACTGTTCTCTGGTGATAGATTTGTTCAACTTTTTATAAATGATCTTTTGAGAAAATTGGGCCAAGAAGTACACTTTTCCCTACACCTTGCCACACAGCTCTCTTCCCTGACTCCCAGGTTTAAATCATCTCTCACAGGAGAGACAAACTGATAAGAGTTGTAGCATTCAGATTCAGCTCAGTCCCCAAAGAGATTTCTTGTAACATTAAGATTTTTCATTTACTCAGAAGTAGTGATAACCAACTAATAACGGTTGGCTCTCAGGTACTGCCAACTCATCGAGATCCTGTACTAATATCACGTTTGTTCCCATGGTGAATCCCAATTAAGTACCTATTCACAACCAAAGATTCAACTTAGAAAAAAGAAAGTCATACCCGAAAGAAATCAAGTAACATGACCAGTAAATTGGATCATCTGAACAAACCATGTCCAGTTGCACCTCTTTTAGCTGAGTAAAGCACACCCATCATTTTACCTTTAGGTTTGTTGCAAGCTCTTGGTGAAAACACTCCCCGCTCGGACCCAGCATCTGCTTCAGCTTTGGCCTCGCCTCTTTTTTCCCATAAGACAGGTCCTTCTGGAAGCTGCCTATGTTCTTTTTGCTTTTCAGAACAAATCCAGTTTGTACAAGAGGAAGCCTTCCTCTCTTTCAAGTGTCTGTGTTGGGGTAGGGTTTAGAGCTGGTCTAAGTATGAGGAAGTAAGCTTCTCACTAGCCATCGCCCCTCTGAGCATGGGGTGAAATGGCCTCTACCTGTAGATCACTGAGCTGGAGGACTGCTGGGATTTCCACGGCCTGATTGCTCCCTCTTCGATTGCTTCCCCCTATTCCTTGTGATCCATTCAAGCCACACATGGTCTGACAATGTGGTAGCTCTTCCTTAATCACCACTGGTCCATTAATGGTGAAAGGAGAGGCATCTGCTTTTATATCTTCCTGAAGGTTGGTGTGTAATGGACACTTTGCTTTAGAGGATAGTTGCAGCTTCTTTGGGTACTTATTATGGAAGGTCCTAATTTTTTGGTAACAATTTCAGCAGCCCACAGAGTCAACTGACCACAAAAAATGCACAGTGAGGGCTGACCCTGCACCTCACTCAAGTGGTGGGGGTGGGGTGGAAACGGAAGTGACATGAATGTTACAGACACATACACACACATTTCACATAGGGAAAGAAAGAGGAGAAAAAAGAATAATCACACACGGCTCTTCATTTAAAACATGAAGTTACAGTGTTATGATGTTCTCTTTATTAATCTACAGATGCAGGATTTTCACATGGCCATGCTGTGCAGCCTTTAGTCTCTCTATGGAGCAGTAGAATTCCAAAAGAGAATGCTTAGTAGTAAGAGTTCAGCTATTTTACAAGCTGCCCTATGCCAAGGAATTAATATAAATAGCACTTGCAGAACTGGTAAAGTAAACCATCTTTGATTCCTATCTTTGCTCATTATTAGGGACAACATCAGAGCAAAAATCAGAAAACGGCTAAGCCTGACTATGATTAGGAAAAGTCTTAGGAGATGCTAGTTAGAAACAGTCAGTCATAGTTCAAATAACTACTAAGACAGAAATATCCAATAAGCTGCGTTTTGTGTTTATTTCTCCTTTAAAGCATTACTTAATTGCCCAGCAAGATTCTAGCCATTCCCTTTTCTCCCCAGGGGAATGGGAGGCAACTCCTGCTTCTCTTAGTGCAGTCCATCATCAGACATTTTACACACATTCTTTCATTTACACCTATGACAAACAGGAAAGCAAGATTCTTGGAGGTTATGTGACTTGCCTAGATCTATCCATTTGTGACTCCACACCCTTGCTGTTTCTGTTGTACCTCATTGCCTCCCAGAAGGAATTTTGTTTTTTGCCTTTAGTGAAGTGTGATGTCATTCACCTCAGCACTCTGTCACTGCCCATGGCTATCATCAAAGAGCAGTGGGGACAGAACCATCTCCATCTTCTAAGAACATTTGACAAAGGAGGAAATCGTGGTAAGTGTGGGGATAAGTAAGAAAGAATTCAGGATCCAGGGGCACTTTCCTCTGCAATACTCCTCTACACATGAAAGGATGGTCCGTCCCATTTAACTGACAACAGTACTTTTTCCCCACGTGAGGACTCTTCTCAGTTCCACCAGGGCTTTCTTACGTTTTTCTTTAAATCCTCTCTAAGGAGATCTTGTTTAACTGGTGGATTTTTAGATTCACCAGCTGTTTTTTCCTTCAGGATTTTTCATTGTTAAAGGGATAAAAGCATAGAGTTTAGGTGGAACACCAACTCTTTGTTCTAGTGTTGTTATTGCTTACTGTGCATATAAAACTTTGAATGTACTTTCTTTTATATTATGAAATACTGCAAATAGGCAGAAAGAACAGAGAATAACACTACACTCATGTGCTCACCGTCAGCTCTACAGAATCCTAATATTGTGCCACTTTGTTTCTGTTTGTTTTTTGTAAGAACTATAATACTGTCCATACAGTCAAAACTCCCTTGTGTGCTCGTCCACAATTTTAGTCCCCTCCCTCCCTATAGTCTACTAATACCGGGAGTTTAGGCTTTAGCCTTCCTAGGCATGTTTTTATATTATTACTATATAATAGGTAATAGTAGGTATTACTATGTAATAGGTGATACTAAGTAAGTATCCCAAAGAGATATATGGCATTGGTTTACATGTTTCACATTTGAATTTATGTGTTATATACTCTTTAGCAACTTGCTTTTTTTCTCAATGTAACATTTTATGCCTTTTTTTTTTACCTTGGTAGCTCTAGTTGATACATTTTAATTTATTTTGATATGTATCAAGTATTCTATATGAGGAATACATCACATTTATCCATTCTCCTATTGATGGATACTTAGGTTATTTGTTTTCCATTATAAAGAATGCTACCATGAGCATTTCTGTACCCACAGTCATAGTTTTCCACTCTCAGAATGAATTTTCAGTTACTTAGTCAAAGTGGCAAACCCGGTCCACCTTGTGTGCTGGACTATGCACTTCATGTAATCCCTTGTTCCTTTTTCAGTTCAATCTTCCTGAGCATTTTCTATGAAATCTGGTAGAATTATCAGTGGTCTCTAAGTAGAGTAGAGTATAACTGATAGGCCTACTAAAAATCTCTTCTCAGGTCCAAGAAGCATCTCTCAGGTTTTGATTGAGAATTTCCCCATCTTGGAACCAGAAGAGAAGTTGTCATTAAAATATCATACCCATAGCAACAAAGAGCCATAATTACTCTTGTTAAATCCTCAAGAAGGTCTGTTCAGGTCCCAGTGAAAGCTAATTATTTGATGATGTTTCAGGATCAGTGCTACAGGTGACCAAATCTGTGATGAAGAATTACAGCAAAATCAGTTTTCTGGCTGCCGGCTAACCTGGGAATTCTCACCGACTGCAATCGTTTCTAAGAGGTCTCAGCACTCTGGTTCTTCTCAGCATTTCATGTTGCTAACATTTCACAATTTTCTTCTATGGTTTTGGACACTTCTGGGTCTCTGTCAACTCTTTTGCCCTGCACTAGACACAATAGATTCTGGCCAAGTGATGAAAGGAGAGCCAGAAAACCAATCTGCAAGTTTACCCTGAGCAACAGGTTGGTGGTAATACTTTCAGCTTTGCTCCTTTGCCCTGAGGGTGACTGCTAGGATGTCCGTCTTTCACTCTGGATTTGTGTGACCCTTTGGTCTTCTTTCTCAATTTAGCTTTTGTTTTCCCTGGTTTAAACATATTATTTTTTCCCTTAATATCACAATAAAACATGTTCATTATAGAAAACGTTTTAAGTACAGGGATATTAAAAAGGAAACATCAATTACAAGTTCATTATTCAGACACATTAATCTTTAGGCATGTTTCCTTCCATTCTTTTTCTCTGTGTTTTTCTGACTAACTTTCAGATCATATTGCAAATAATATTTATAGTTTGCTTATTTTTCTTATTCTTATACTTAGATACTTATTACCTAAGTATCCATCCATTCACCCAACATACATTGTCCACAAAATATATAAAGTTCTCATTTAACTTATTCCGAGTGTGTTCCCATGTTATTAGGATCGCTACATAAACATGGTATGCTGCTGCTGCTAAGTCACTTCAGTCGTGTCCGACTCTGTGTGACCCCACAGACCAGGCTCCCCCCGTCCCTGGGATTCTCCAGGCAAGAACACTGGAGTGGGTTGCCATTTCCTTCTCCAAAGTGTGAAAGTGAAAAGTGAAAGTGAAGTCGCTCAGTCGTGTCCGACCCTTAGCGACCCCATGGACTGCAGCCTACCAGGCTCCTCCATCCATGGGATTTTCTAGGCAATAGTACTGGAGTGGCTTGCTATTGCCTTCTCCGATACTGAGTCCAAAAGTTTGTGCCTTTTGCACTTTGAAATATATTGACAAAATAGTTTCCAGAAACACTGTAACTGATTTCCATTCCAAATAGCAGTTTTGGAGAACCTGTTTTTCCATACTTTTGTCTCTTTTCTACTCCACTTCTAATCAGTTTCTTTTTATTCTGTTTCTATTACAGATAAATATGTAGGAAGGAGTTAATAGACTATAGTTCATTTTCATTTTGGGGATGCGAGGCAGCGAGAATAGCTTCTCCTGGAAGTTCAGCTAACTGATGTTAACCCTAAGGGCATGTGGTAATTGCTCACAGAGAGGGAGGTGGAAAGCCTGGGATTAAGGCTTTTGTTTTTCAAATGCTCTCCCAACACCCTCAGCCAGTGCACATGAACCTCCAGAGAAACCGAAAGTCACACGTGGCCCATTTGTTTCAGGGTCCTCAGAGCATTTCTCTCTCCCCCGCCCCCTGATGGCTTCATTTGCATAACCCAGCAGTTTTGGAGTGAATTAGGTCAAAGTCTGTCTCTGACTTCTTACTGAGCACTGCCTCTCTGAAAATTCTACATCACTCTTATTCCCAGGTCCTAGCCATCGGATATCAGCATGGCATCCACGGGCAAAATGCAGCAGGCGTCTGATGACTCTTTGGAGAACATTCAGACTGGTTTTCAAAAGCCATGTCTTCCCCTGATACTTAAGTCACTTCCTGGTATGGGTCTAGTCCGCTGAAAGGAAACTCTCTATAGGAAATTTGCTCGAATGGAAATAGTAAATCACACTGATCATCATTTTAAATTGCACCCAGACCCTAGAAGTGGATGGAAAGTTGCGCTAGTCCTCACCATGAGGAGTTTACAAAAGATTCTAAACAAACACATCGCTAGCCATAAGCCACAGAAATTTGGACTTGAAAGCAAGTAGACAGTTTAAGTAGTCTGAAGGGGTCATAATAGACCAGATAGGGCTAACGCTAAGGGATTCCATTTCAGTAGAATGCTTTAGATTATTTAGGGTATTTGCATCTTGAGGCTTATTTGGTAGGTGACATTTTTTTTTATCAAATAATTGAGGCTCCAAGAGGCCGTAGCACCCTTGGTCAGGGGCTTGGCATGCAAAATGAGGGAAGGAGCAGAAGCAGCATGTAACTAACAGCACAGAAGATAACCCCTGAGCTGTCCAGAGCCCTGCCTCTGGGCTTTGCTGCTGCCCTACCTTCAGGAACAAACAACATGAGACAGAGACATGGAGCCTGGGGAGCAGGGTAACCAGGAAACTGGACCGGGATTCCATTTGCAGGTCCCGCACTCACCCAAGGATGTCTTGGTCAGGGCCAGCAATCCTTTTTATTCTAGACGCCACATATTTGTTCTAGGCAGGCCCTCTGGGGACACTGACAGGTCTCAGGCAGAATACAAATAATAGCAAACAGTGCGATAGGCACTCTGACTATTGCTGGGCCCCATTTTAACTACTTGACATAGGATAACACACTGCTCACGACAGTCCTATGGGGAAGACACCAGGCAAGTAGGGGAAAAGGGCAAGGGGAAAACAGCAGGGGAAGAAAGGGGCACGAAGAATTCACTGAGATTCCCCACGAGTTTATTAAGTATTGACTCTGTTCCGGGGTGGCAATGAACAAAATAAAGGAGGGGATAAAGAAGAGGGGATAGGTAGAGAAAGGAGAAGGAGGAAAAGGAGGAGAATGGGGAGGCAGAGGGAGAGGAGAGGAAAGGAGAGAAGCAAATGATGGAGCCTAGAGAAAAAGAGAGCTGTGCGCATGGCAGGCAGTGGTGATAGGAAAGGCTTCCCCGCGGCCTCAGGGGCTGGCCACACTGTCTGGGCCGCGAGGCTGAGGCTGGCTTCTGGCCCAGCCTCTTACCCACTGTTACCACGAGGTTGGCACACATAATCCTTTCAACAAAGCAGCTCCGATCCCAGCAATACTGGCCCGATGCAGCCAGAGGCTTTCCACTCTGGCTGAGCCTTTCCTTACCTTACAGAGCTCAAAAGCATATGCGTTTTGAAAAGTTTTTTTAGACAATCTGCCTCTTAAAAATTTTCTTCTTCCAAAGGTCTCATTGACACAAGGATCCATTTGGGGTCTTCTGGCAATATTACCCAAAAGTTTATTTTTATCCTGGCTTATTTAGCTACGGGCATGAAAGCTTACTTTTCTGCCAAATTGTGCAGAGTTGCCTCTTTCCAACATCTGCTACCTGTTCAGATGGTCACCTCATGTCACTTTTTTTTCTTCTTGTCTCCACCCAACTATGACCTCCCCAGAAAGGACCCTTTCGGCCTCTTCTGATCATCAGAAGGGACTACCAGGGCCTTGGGCTGATGACACTCCCACCCTCCATCAGCCTCCTCTGGCCTCAGACTACATGGCACCAGCCACGCTTTCTCTCTGACCTTCAAAGTCCTAGGAAAGGCAGTTGCTGCTGCTGTCCAGCCCTTGCCATGCCCCGGACCCACCTCAGTTCTGACTTTAATGCAGGCAGCTCCCCGGATGCATTGAGATGCCGGGACTTGGAAGTTGGGACTCAATGTCAGAAGACACTGGCCCTGGAGACATATTCTTACAGTCCAGAGAGGAAGGACAGTCTGAGCAAACCCCACCCTTTCACAGCCACTCAGTTCCCTTTTTTTGTTTCCTGACTTAAACCAATGTCTTTTTTTTCTTCTTCTCAGCAGCATGGTATCTGGTTCCCTGCTGCTGTCCTTATTCCACCCCCCTCAGCAGTCCCCGCCCTTCATTTGCTTGGGACCTCTGACAGTACTAGTTGAGTCTGCTCTGAAAGAACTCTTCTCTACTTGACTGGGGCAACTGAGACTCTAGACCGGGCTGGGTTGAGCAGACATGTCCTCAGGCCAACCTCCCCAACATAAAGGGATGACATCACTAAAGGACCATTGGGATGGTCAACACAGGGAGTGGCAACTTCCAGAAAAGAGGGGAAATGCAGATCTGTGGAGACAAAACAAAGGGACTGGTGAAGGAGGGTGTCTTTAGCTTCTCATGTCCTCTAAGGCAGAGACTCGAGGCCACACAGTTAAACTTGACAATGAAGGATGGAGACTGTTGATGAAGGGACCCCAAAGTACAGATCCTGACAGAGGTAGAGACAAGACTTCCCCCTGCTGAGTCATTTTCTAAGAAAGCATTTTTTTTTCTACAGATAAAAATGTCTGAGTGTAAGCCCACACACTGACATGTGTCCTTCCCATTTTCTGTGGATGTTGATTTTCTCCATTTTAGATTCGGCCTTGATTAACTCTTCATTTACAACTTTCTCTTTCGTCTCGTAAAAGGCGACTAGATGTGTTGCTTGAAGCCTGAATGTTTCCTCAGCCACCTTCTAGCTCATGTTCTAGCAGCGATCGCCCCCAGGAGGGCTCTCCTAGGACATGCAGATAGTACTGGCTATAGCCCACGATGGCCACAGAGCCCCAGGTGATTGATCTGCTTGCCCATCTTGACACATCAGCCACTGCCATATTTACTTGCCCTCGGTGCCATATGTGGGGCTTCCCTGGTAGCTCAGCTGGTAAAGAATCTGCCTGCAATGCAGGGGACTTGGGTTCAATCCCTGGGTTGGGAAGATCCCCTGGAGGAGGGCATGGCAAACCACTACAGTATCCTTGCCTGAAGAATCCCCATGGACAGAGGAGCCTGGTGGGCTACAGTCCATGTGGTTGCAAACAATTAGACACGACTGAGTGACTAAGTACAGCACAGCACAGGTGCTATATGTAGAAACAAATCATATATCCCACTAGAAGTCTGTCAGAATTTTTAAGGGAACAAGGCATTTTTCAAAAGTATTTGTAGGCTAGTTGACTAGTTAATTCTCACATCCACACAAGATAAAGGGGCAGCCAGTGTTGCACGATCTATTTTATTGACAATTTCTATCCTTTCACTAGTCACCTCTGAATAGCCGCTCCAGGGATCTGCCTGAGAGTTGGTCACACTCACTTTCCCTCACTCTGCCCATGCACACTCCCCTCACACACTTGTCTAGGTGACAGAAGGAGTGCACCCAAATAGTGCCAATGTCTAGAGGTAGGTAAGTGAACAAGTTACATACACTGCAAGGCCAGGCTATGTCTAGGAGTCCTGTGTTCAATTCTGAGTTCCTCATCTTAAGGAAAATCAATGAGCAGGATCATATTCAAGCCAGAGACCAGGATTGGTGAAGGAATCTAAACCAAAGCTATGTCACATGAGGTGTGAGAGATAGAACTAAGGTCCATTAGACTAAGAGGGGCCATGTCCATTGTCTTCATATTTCCATGTTGCTAACATCAGAAATCTCTAGAAACACCTCGAAGGCCAGCAACACTGCATAAAAGCCTGAGGAGAAGAAGGAAATGCTCTGAGCCTATAGACTGGCTGTTGGGCAAAGAAACTTTTGGGAAATGTTTTAGGCAGTGGTGATGGACAGGGAGGCCTGGCGTGCTGTGATTCATGGGGTCGCAAAGAGTCGGACACGACTGAGCAACTGAACTGAACTGAACTGAATGTTTTTATCTCGTTCCCAGACACTGCTTAACAAAATAGAGCTTATCAGAGAGTCAGCTCTAGGCTCATAGGTGTTCCTGGCACGAGACCCCAGGCTGTCAAGGTTCCTTAGCCTCTAATCTACTGACACCTCCTCCTGGGTCCCTGCCAATTCTGACTCTTCATCATTCTCTACTCTGTAGATGCTCCTGCTGCCCCTTGTGATGCAACGGTGAGGTACAAGGCTGTGATCTTGAAACTACCTGGGATCAAATTCCAGCTCCATATAATAACCACTGGTGTGACTTTGGGTAATGTCACACTATTAAATCAACTTTAATGTCTCATGCCTGTTTTCTCACCTGTTAAATACGAATAAAGGTATATATCACCTGGGTTGTTAGGATTAAAACAGGTAGTATGTGAAGTAGTTAGCAAAATGACTGGCATATAATAACTGTTCAATAGATGTTAGCTATTACAATTATGACCAACCTAGACAGCATATTAAAAAGCAGAGACATTACTTTGCCAACAAAGGTCTGTCTAGTCAAGGCTGTGGTTTTTCTAGTGGTCATGTATGGATATGAGAGTTGGACTATAAAGAAGCCTGAGCGCAGAAGGATTGATGCTTTTGAACTGTGGTGCTGGAGAAGACTCTTGAGAGTCCCTTGGACTGCAAGGAGATCCAACCAGTCCACCCTAAATGAGATCAGTCCTGGGTGTTCATTGGAAGGACTGATGTTGAAGCTGAAACTCCAGTACTTTGGCCACCTGATGCAAAGAGCTGACTCATTGGAAAAGACCCTGATGCTGGGAAAGATTGAGGGCAGAAGGAGAAGGGGATGACAGAGGATGAGATGGCTGGATGGCATCACCGACTCAATGGACATGGGTTTGGGTGGACTCGGGGAGTTGGTGATGGACAGGGAGACCTGGCGTGCTGTGGTTCATGGGGTCACAAAGAGTTAGACACTACTGAGTGACTGAATTGATTGATTGATTATAATTACCAGGCCACAACAATCATATTATATTATGGTAAAGGAACCCAAGCTCTGGAGTCAGGTCACCTGTGTTGGTACCCTGGTTCTACTAAATACTATTGTATGTGCTAAGTCCCTTCAGTTGTGTCCAACTCTTTGAGATCCCATGGACTGTTAGAGACCCCTGCCAGGCTCCTCTGTCAATGGGATTCTCCAGGCAAGAATACTGGAGTGGGTTGCCATTTCCTCCTCCAGACTAAATACTATCATCATTGGGCAAATTGTTTAACACCCTATGGCCTCAGTTTCCTCTACTGTAAAATGGGAATAATAGTATCAGCTACCTCCTATAATTACTGTGAGAGTTTTATGGGACAATTCACTTAAAATGCCCAGAACCCTTCAGTCTTTCTCTGCTGGACTCTCTTGAAACCTGGCACATACCTTCTGCCACGTGTTCAGAGAAGTGAGCTGCTGGATATGTTTTACCTTTTGGCCTGGTTATTGCTGTTGTTGGAGCTGAACAATTTCATCCTCACTTTGCAGAACCTAGGGTAGCCAACTTGCTCCCTAAACAAACGGGGGCTGTTTAATGCTGAGCACTGTTCCTTTCTTAAAAAGTCTTTAGTCTCTAATTATACATTTATGAGGGCTTCCCACGTGGCTCAGTGGTAAAGAACCCGCCTGCCAATGCAGGAGACCTAAGAGACTGCCTGTTCGATCCCTGGGTCGGGAAGACGCCCTGGAGTGGTGCAAGGCAACCCATTCCAGTATTCTTGCTTGGAGAATCCCATGGACAGAGGAACCTGGCAGGCTACAGTCCATAGGGTGGCAAAGAGTCGGACACCTGAAGCGACTAAGCCTGCCCGCCCTCTGCTAGAACGGTGCCCAACACAAAATAGGCATTCAATAAACAGTTGTTGAATGCAACAACTAGCGATGTGGTAGATGAACAAGAGCACTGGCTCCCTGTAAGCGTTCAGTGATGTTGTTCCCAGTGACGTCGATGTGGAACAGGAATTGGACATGGAGGTGGAGGGTTCGTCCAGTTCACTCTGGTCCTGGTTTCCCTCGGGGATAGGCACATGGAAGCCAGACGGTCTGGAAGCACTACTTCCTTCACTTAACGCTGCTACGCAGCAGTATCCGCCACAAGTGAGGAAGTGAGGCAAAGTTGCAAAGCTGGAGTGGGGCGAGAGGAAGTTGAAGAGAGTGGATCAGCCTCAGCCGGAGCCCTTCTTTAAGCTTGCGCCTGCAGCTCTGAGTCGAGTCCTCTCAGACGCCAGAGGGAGGTGCGCACAGAGCCCGAGACTCTATGGTTGTTCCCACCGACTCCCATGAGGAAGTGCGACGAGAACCCTCCTATATACTTCCGTTTCCGGCCAGGCCTCTTTCTTTCTAGGCTGGTATCGCTCTCGCAAGCATGGTAGGACCTTGGGGTGAGGTCTGGTAACATCCACTTTAATCTTTCCCTCTCTGTTGATGGTGACGTCTCGGGATGCGTCCAGGCTCCTGCGTGCACTCATTGTACCAAAGGAACCCAGTGTTGCCAGGATCGAGCTCAAAGGGACTGGGCTTCGGGGCCAGGAATTGAAGTGATGAGATCTAAGGGGTAGACTTAGGCAGCAGTAGAGGGGATATGTTCTTGTTTTAGTTTGGGACTCGGTGGAGGCCACTATACTTGAAGTACATGGGGCTAGACCATCTTATAGTCAGCGTTGTATGTTGGCGAGGAGTTTGAGAGTCGACTCCTCGTGGGATGCCTTAGCTTCAGCTGGGTCGGGTTGGGCTTTGTGCCGATGGTCTGATAACACTGTATGTTCTGAACGGTTTATTTACTAGGTGAACGTTCCAAAAACCCGCCGGACTTTCTGTAAGAAGTGTGGGAAGCACCAGCCCCACAAAGTGACACAGTACAAGAAGGGCAAGGATTCTCTGTATGCCCAGGGTAAGATGGTTTGTACGTGATTTGGTTTTAATGCAGCATTTGTGTAGTAATAGAATTCGCGAGCCCAGTCTCCCCTCCCTTTCCCATTTGGGCATTGGTATTTCTGCTGAAAAGTCCAAGGTAAAATCAATGAGAAGACATTTTCAACGTGTCTGTTCTGATTGGTTATGTTTGATAAACCCTGACAAATACCTTGCATTCTCCCAGGAAAGCGGCGTTATGACAGGAAACAGAGTGGCTATGGTGGGCAGACTAAGCCGATTTTCCGGAAAAAGGTTCGTAATAATTACTAGTTTGATATGCTTCTCACTGACCATGGCAGACTTTACATTTGTTTTTAGCCCACACACGTCTACAATATAGGTGTGTGTTTTTATAGTTTCAGTGAAGTTACCTCAATTACCGGTGGAGGTAGCTGGGAGTGCAGTCCAGGTCTGACTGCAGTGTACAGTATTGCACTGCCTCACTGTTATATATTTTTTGTCCTCTTTATGAAGAGGCAAACATCAAGGAATGAGACCTGCTTTCCTAAGGACTGAAGTTTGAGTACAACTGTAAATCCTTCCCTTTGCCCTATTCTTATCTGTTGTCATATCCTAAGGAGTCCTCATGCTTGCAGTAAGAATCTTTCTGTTACTTTGTGTCTCAGTTCTGGTCAGAAGCCTGAAGTCAGCTACTTACCTGAAAAAGTCTTAAAAGTCCTTTAAAATAGCCATTTAGGTCTGCCACTGACTTCCTGAATAACCTGTGGTCCTCAGTCTGAATTTCTGAGTTTCTGTTCCAATTTGTCTACCCCTTAAAGTATACAATGCTTGGATCATAGCCTTCCCACAAACGGCATTTCTTTTGGCTCCTCATTCAGCCTGGTTCCAGAAAGTATTCAGGAATGATTTCAGTGTTCATTTAAGTACAGTAAATGGTTTGATCTCAAGGTAATTTCCATTTCCACATTTGGGTAGCTTGTTTAGGAGATAGGGATGTTGTACCTATGTTTTTGCCCTTTTTGAGAACTGCAAACTAGCAGCAATAGAATTCTGACTACAGGAGCAGGCTTTAAAAGTTGAGTATTTGTGGGAAGTGTACTTTCTGAGTTAAATAATATCACATAAAATCTCGATGTAATTGTTAATAGTCTCTGAAGAGTAGATTTAAGTAATATTTATTAACCTTGTGTAATGGGTTGGAGACGCTGTTTGAAGTATAGTTGCATGGACTCAGTTGACCCATTTTTGCCTGTGCAGAATACTTAACTGCTAAAAGGCCAAGGTGGTGTGATGAGGGCCTATTTGATAAGAAACCCTCTATGATATTTGATATGAATGGAGGACTTGATTTCAAGTAGATAATGCCACCATTTTCTCTTACATCTGTCGTGGTCCGGGTGCGAGTTGGAAAAGAATTTCAAGACAGGAGACAGAATGAGAGGGAAATAAAGTTTATTAGAGTGGGAGACGCTGTTAGAACAGCGGGCTAGCTCAAGGGAGAACCGACGTTGAACAGGGGTCCTTAGTCCACTTTTATACTCAGGGTACAAGGTGTGGGATAGGGGTCTTGTGGGTCATTTGCTGATTGGATGAGGCATGTATATTGGGTGGGGGAATAGTAAGGCAAATACCTTCTCCCTATGGGGTAGGAAGGGAGACAGTTGATACTGCTCAGGAGGACCTGAAATCCATTAATAGTTACAATATGGAGGGAAGGATGATAAGGGTCTGGTTTTTCTGTTCCTGCGTTCCAAGACCCTCCTTGGTTTCATCTGTTCTTTCGTCCTTGGGTCACCACAACAGCCAGTTATTTTCACAATTCTCTTTTCTCCCTATAGCTACAGAAAAATTGTCACAACTCTTAAAATTTGCAGAGCTTTGCTTTATGTAGTACTTGACCTGGCATAGTCATATTTTTGAAGAAGGATTTTCTGCAGTGATTTATGAAGGCTTTGGCTTATTTTTCCAGGCTAAAACTACAAAGAAGATTGTACTGAGGCTTGAATGTGTTGAGCCCAACTGTAGATCAAAGAGAATGCTGGCTATTAAGAGATGCAAGCATTTTGAGCTGGGAGGCGATAAGAAGAGAAAAGTACGTAACTATGGGGTGAAAGGTGCAGTCTTTTCCGTATGGCTTTGTAATGTTGAAAGAAAAGAAAGTGAAGTTGCTCAGTCGTGTCTGACTCTTTGCAACCCCATGGACTGTAGCCTAGCAGGCTCCTCCATCCATGGGATTTTCCAGGCAAGAGTACTGGAGTGGGTTGCCATTTCCTTCTCCAGGAGATCTTCCTGGCCCAGGGATTGAACCTGGGTCTCCCGCATTGTAGGCAGATGCTTTACCATCTGAGCTACCAGGGAAGATGTTGAGAGGTGTTGTAATGTTGAGAGGTGAAGATTTCTGCCTGCTCATTTTTTGTGGCCCCTCATTAAGACTGCCCCTCATGAAGATCAGGGGCAGTCAGTCCTCTCAGTATAACTAAGATCCATAGATTTTGGAGTTTTGACATAAGGGGGAAATGAAAAGATTGGGTTTTAATTAGGGATGGTGATCCCTTTGGGAATAGACACTATTCTTGATGGAGTAAAGATTCTTAACGTTTTTATATTAAACTCACTTTTTTTTCCTGTTCTATTACAGGGCCAAGTGATCCAGTTTTGAGCTTAATATTTTGTTTTATTATGAAGACAATAAAATTTGAGATCATTTACTTCATTTAGTTTCAGTTGGTTTTTTTGGAAGGGAAATAAAAATGTCATCAATAAAATACTCTTTGGGAAATTTATGCTTGATGGTTTTGGATTCTTGACTCTGGAGTTGAATTAGGAGTTGAATCTGACTGGTTGAACATCATATCAGATGTTGTGATGGGTTTGGTACTTTCAGCACTTGGGACTTAATGGGGTTCACCAGGAGTGACATAATTTGTCTCACATGTTTACTACTAAAGTCACCAGAATTTAAGTCAACCAAAGTTGAGGAATTTCAACCCCGTTCTCTAGGCACAGTATTGTTCAGTGGCATCCAACTCATTTGTGACCCCATGGACTGTAGCCTGCCAGGCTCCTCTCTCTGTCCATGGGATTCTCCAGGCAAGAAAACTGGAGTGGGTTGCGGTTTCCTTCCCCAGGGAATCTTTCCAACCCAGGGATTGAATCCCAGTCTCCTGCTTGGCAGGTGGATTCTTTACCACTGCACCACCCCGGAAGCCCTTCTATGGATCATTAGACTTACTCTCATCCCACCTAAACTTCCTCAAATTTTCAAGTAGATAAAAAGTTATTTTAATCATATTGAAATAATTGCAAAGGATAGAATTTCTATAAAATTAAACTCCCCAGTGGAATCTATTTGGAGAAGGAAATGGCAACCCACTCCAGTGTTCTTGCCTGGAGAATCCCAGGGACGGGGGAGCCTGATGGGCTGCCGTCTATGGGGTCACACAGAGTCGGACACGACAGAAGTGACTTAGCAGTAGCAGCAGTGGAATCTATGGGGAATAACCTATTCACATTGTAAAATGCCTAAGAGTTGGAATCCTCTATGCTTTTGTATTCTTCATTCTTGTGCAGCATAACTAGAGGTGAAGCAACTAAGTTATGCATTTTGGTAACTGGAGATGGAGGTGTTTCCTTCCAAGTTAGTTTCTGTGGATGAATTAAGTCTGGATTTGTGAATTCTATTCCAATTTTATTAACTGACAATTTTAGTCAATAGTCCTCCAGTTTTATTGAAAAAAAGTTGGTTATCACCTGACAGCCTAAGGAATTGTTAACAACATGCACATTGTGTTTTGAGTGGGCCTCTTGTACTGTCCTGCATTCGTGATAGGTGAGCTGAATAGCTTTTTTGCTTATGTAGGAAAAGGGTGATAGTAAAAGGGGAAGTGGAGAAGGGGCAGGCCTGGAGCATTAGCTGCAGGTTGGTCCTTAGGTAAACCAATTAAAGGAAAAGGAAAGTTGGAAATCCTCCAATGACTCATTCCTCCATACCCCAATTTGAAGTTCACTGCCTCACCATGGGACCTCAAGATAAGGCAATTCATCTTAAAGTGGAGGGGGTCTTCTGTCCAGACATTTGGTATTTTAGGTCATAATGTACCAACTGTTGTTGGTGAAAGAAAGCCATTTGCATTTGTTGGACCTAGATTACAAAAACAACTTTCTAGATTTAGAAAGTTAAGTGTGTGTGTAGGGGTGTTTCCTAACAAGATTCTTCCCATAAAAATTCAGTAATGTGGTCTGTTGGATTGCCTCCCAGGTGGCACAGTGAGTGGTAAAGAACTCACCTCTGCAGGAGACATACTAGACACTGGTTCAATCCCTGGGTTGGGAAGATCCCCTGGAGGAGGGCATAGCAACCCATTCCAGTATTCTTGCCTGGAGAATCCCAAGGACAGGAGCCTGGTGGGCTACAGTCCACAGGGTTGCAAAGAGTAGCACACAACTGAAGCAAATGAGCACACATGCATGGGTTGCCTCTAAATTTATGAAGGGTTTTCCTGCTAGGATTTTTTTTTTCCCTTCAACTGAGAAAGTAGTTTTCTTTTTATATTCCCTTTCAGTTTATTTCAATCACTCAGTTGTGTCTGACTCTGCGACACCATGGACTGCAGCATGCCAGGTTTCCCTGCCCTTCACTATTCCCAGAGTTTGCTCAAACTCATGTCCATAGAGTCGGTGATGCCATCCTACCATCTCATCCTCTGTCAGCCCCTTCGACTCCTGCCTTTGGTCTTTCCCAGCATCAGAGTATTTTCCAATGAGTTGGCTCTTTGCATCAGGTGGCCAAAGTACTGGCCTTTAGGCTAAGAATTAGTGCCATCCAAGTAGGTAGCGGTGTAAGGGTTAAAAAGTGAAAGTCACTCAGTTGTGTCCAACTCTTTGGGACTCTGTGTACTATACAGTCCATGGAATTCTCCAGGCCAGAATACTGGAGTGGATAGCTGTTCCCTTCTCCAGGGGATCTTCCCAGCCCAGGGATTGAACCCAGGTCTCCCGCACTGCAGGTCAATTCTTTCCCAGCTGAGCCACCTGGGAAGTCCAAGAATACTGGAGTGGGTAGCCTATCCCTTCTCCAGAGGATCTTCTGACCCAGGAATTGAACTGGGGTCTCCCTGCATTGTGGGCAGATTCTTAACCAGTTGAGCCACCAGCCTTGGTTTAAAATCCTGGCTGTAATTTACAGTGATTAAGTACTTGCATCAGGGTTGTTATAAGGTCAGTACACTTTGTGCATCTAGAATAGTCCCTGGTCTGTAGTTCTGATACAGGCAACAGATAAAAAGGTAGTCACCAGTTTTTTGGTTTTCCAGTGCATATAAAACTTAACATTTATACTGTAATCTATTAAATATTAGCAATAGCATTATATCTAAAACAATGGATGCATTAAAAATACTTTATTGCTAAATATCATCTAAGTTTTCAGTGAGTCAATATTATTTGCCGTAGTAAATCTCAATCACCATGATACATACAATAATAATGAAAAAGATTGAAATATTGCAGGAATTAACAAAATGTGACAGATATGAAGTGAGTAAATGCTGTTGGAAAAACAGGGTCGATAGACTTGTGACAGAGGCTGGGTTGCCACAAACCTTCAATTTGTGAAAAAAACAAAAACCCCAAACCCCCACAGTATTTGTTAAATGCAACAAAATTAGGCATGTTTGTAAATTATTATTTTACTTATTAATATTACTAAGCAATTCTTTCTCAGCTATTCATATCTGGTTCAAAGGCTTTTCCCCAAAATGTTTTCAGATAGCTCAAGTGTGGAAAATCATCCTCAAGGAAATAAAAACAGCTGAAGATGGAAAAAAGCAGGGTAGTTACTTGTAAAGGAAGCTTTTAATGCAGTCTAGCTTGCAATCTCAAAAATGACAGAATGATCTCTGTTCGTTTCCAAGGCAAACCATTGATTATCATAGTAATCCAAGTCTATGCCCCAAACAATAATGCTGAAGAGGCTGAAGTTGAATGGTTCTATGAAGACCTACAAGACCTTCTAGAATTAACACCCCCAAAAGATGTCCTTTTCATTATAGGGGACTGGAATGCAAAAGTAGGAAGTCAAGAGATACCTGGAGTAACAGGCAAATTTGGCCTTGGAGTACAGAATGAAGCAGGGCAAAGGCTAACAGAGTTTTGCCAAGAGAACGCACTGGTCATAGCAAACACCCTCTTCCAACAACACAAGAGAAGACTCTACACATGGACATCACCAGATGGTGAGTACAGAAATCAGACTGATTATATTCTTTGCAGCCAAAGATGGAGAGGCTCTATACAGTCAGCAAAAACAAGACTAGGAGCTGACTGGCTCAGATCATGAACACCTTATTGACAAATTTAGACTTAAGTTGAATTATACAGTGGAAGTGACAAATAGGTTCAAGGGATTATACCTGATAGAGTGCCAGAAGAACTATGGATGGAGGTTTGTGGCACTGTACATGAGGCAGTGATCAAGACCATCTCCAAGAAAAAGAAATGCAAAAAGGCAAAATGGTTGTCTGAGGAGGCCTTACAAATATCTGAGAAAAGAAAAGAAGCTAAAGGAAAAGGAGAAAGGAAAAATATACCCATTTGAATGCAGAGTTCCAAAGAATAGCAAGGAGAGATAAGAAAGCCTTCCTCAGTGATCAATGCAAAGAAATAGAGGAAAACAATAGAATGGGAAAGACTAGAGATCTCTTCAAGAAAATCAGAGATACCAAGGGAACATTTCATGCAAAGATGGGCTCAATAAAGCACAGAAATGGTATGGACCTAAAAGAAGCAGAAGATATTAAGAAGAGGTGGCAGGAATACACAGAAGAACTGTACAAAAAAGATCTTCATGACCCAGATAATCATGATGCTGTGATCACTCACCTAGAGCCAGACATCCTGGAATGAAAAGTCAACTGGGCCTTAGGAAGCATCACTATGAACAAAGCTAGTGGAGGTGATGGAATTCCCGTTGAGCTATTTCAAATCCTAAAAGATGATGCTGTGAAAGTGCTGCACTCAATATGCCAGTAAATTTGGAAAACTCAGCAGTGGCCACAGGACTGGAAAAGATCAGTTTTCATTCCAATCCCAAAGAAAGGCAATGCCAAAGAATGCTCAAACTACAGCACAATTGCACTCATCTCACATGCCAGCAAAATAATGCGCAAAATCCTCCAAGCCAGGCTTCAACAGTATGTGATCCTTGAACATCCCGTTGTTCAAGCTGGATTTAGAAAAGGCAGAGGAACCAGAGATCAAATTGCCAACATCCGTTGGATGATCAGAAAAGCAAGGGAGTTCCAGAAAAACATCTACTTCTGCTTTACTGACTATGCCAAAGCCTTTGACTGTGTGGATCACCACAAAGTGTGGAAAATTCTGAAAGAAATGGGAATACCAGACCACCTGATCTGCCTCCGGAGAAATCTGTATGCAGGTCAGGAAGCAACAGTTAGAACTGGACATGGAACAACAGACTGGTCCCAAATCGGGAATGGAGTACATCAAGGCTGTATGTTGTCACCCTGCTTATTTAACTTATATGTAGAGTACATCATGTGAAATGCTGGACTGGATGAAGCACAAGCTGGAATCAAGATTGCTGGGAGAAACATCAATAACCTCAGATATGCAGATGACACCACCCTTATGGCAGAAAGCAAAGAAAACCTAAAGAGCCTCTTGATGAAAGTGAAAGAGGAGAGTGAAAAAGTTGGCTTAAAACTCAACATTCAGAAAACTAAGATGGCATTTGGTCCCATCACCTCATGGCAAATAGATGGGGAAACAATGGAAACAGTGACAGACTTTATTTTCGGGGGCTCTGAAATCACTGCAGATGGTGACTGCAGCCATGAAATTAAAAGACGCTTGCTCCTTGGAAGAAAAGCTATGACCAACCCTGACAGCATATTAAAAAGCAGAGACATTACTTTGCCAACAAAGTCTAGTCAAAGCTATGGTTTTTCCAGTAGTCATGTATGGATATGAGAGTTGGACTATAAAGAAAGCTGAGTGCCGAAGAATTGATACTTTTGAACTGTGGTGTTGGAGAAGACTCTTGAGAGTCCCTTGGACTGCAAAGAGATCCAACCAGTCCATCCTAAAGGAAATCAGTCCTGAATATTCATTGGAAGGACTGATGTGAAGCTGAAACTCCAATACTTTGGCCACCTGATGCAAAGAACAGACTCATTTGAAAAGACCCTGATGCTGGGAAAGATTGAAGGTGGGAGGAGAAGGGGACGACAGAGGATGAGATGATTTGATGGCATCACCCACTCAATGGACATGAGTTTGAGTAAGCTCCTGGAGTTGGTCATGGACAGGGAAGCCTGGCATGCTGCAGTCCATGGGGTCACAAAAAGTCAGACACAACTGAGTAATTGAACTGAACTTAGCTTGTTTTTTCTAGCCTAAGCAAAACAGTGCCTGTGGGATTTATTTGAGTTTTTAAACTTGAAGTCCATTCATAAAACCCAAGCTTCCTCTTCTCAGGCAGGAGCTCTGTGATCAGGCAGTCAGGATTACAGGCCAGTCCTCGACCCAAGGAAGTAACAGAGATGATGTAGGAACGAGGTCCACCAATCTCCTGCAGGTTTACTATAGCCACAGCCCATGCTAAGTTCAAGAGAGGGCGTTCCCACACCTCAAAGCTGTTCTCCTGTAAAGCAAGCCAGGAAAAGAGGTGTGATAGTTTGGTAACCAGCAGTAAGCTGCCATATTATTTGTGGCATTATGTCTTAGAATTATCGAGCACTTCTAGAGAAAAGTAGCACAAAGGAGCCTCATTACTGATTATGATATCAAGATTAAAAAATGCCTTCTTAAAATACCAGTGCATATCCTCCATAAAGTAACAGATTTCAGTCCAAGACAAACTTGGTACTTGAGTATTAAACCATCTTAAAATACACACCCCAAATAAACATTTGGATGAATTGTAAATGAGAAGGCAGGAGAAGATGTTCCTGGCCAATTCTTATTTTCTCCCATAGAACATTATTTATTATACCTTTCTAAGCCGGTAACCCTGCTTGCCTAAGCGGTCCTGGTTGATGGCAATTACATCCTTATCCTGGAGAAGGGCTTTGGCTTCAGGGCTGATGTGTCGGAGATCATTGGACATGAGTAACGGAGCTGCCATGATAGCCCAGAGGGCCATCTGAGTTATTTGCTGATCCTGGCTGAGGCCAAAGTTGCCAATCACCAACTGGGACAAAGAATGAAGTAAGAATTCAAGGCAGATAAAACATTCTTAAAGTTACGTAGACATAGAGACAAGTCACCTTCCAGGGCATCCTGTTCTGATTACTCTCACATAAAACCTCCTCCCAGGAACTTCTCCCTTCTGATTTATCCTGGGTGTCAAGTAGGAAGGAAACATGTGCACTTCAGGAGCTTGAACAAGAGGGCTCAAGTTCTTACCATATCTGGGTCATTCCAACCTCCTGGTCCTGCAACAGGAACAATTATCTTCTGGTTAGAAGATGTCCAGTCCAAGGTGTTCTTTATACTTTCCCAAGAATCATAAATGTCAGCAAAATTTCTCCAGTGATTGCAGTACTTTCGGATTTCTGTGTAATTGGGCTGTGAAAACAGAGAGAACTCTTCTGTTTACTTTCTACTAACATTCTTATGATAGGAAAACCATCATGTTTTAAAAAGGCACTTGTAGCCTCCTTAGTTTGCAGGTTAAAGGTCTCTATGAGGAAAGCTAAATCCTTATTAATATAATGGAATTTCATTGTAAGACGTTTGCTTCAGAAGTAGGCTATATAACTTAAAAATGGTTCTAACACTGTTTTTGCTGGAAATTTAGCAAACAGTAACTAGGTGCAGCAGTCCCCCCTTATGTGTGGGGGATGCATTCTACGACTCTGAGTGGATGCCTGAAGCCACAGAGTACCAAACTCTATAATATGTACTACTTTTTTTTCCTATACAGGCGCCAATGGGTGGGTGGCGAACACAGCATGCGTATGCCGGACAAAAAGGATGATTCATGTCCCAGGCGAGATACAGTGAGATGGCGTAAGATTTTATCATGATACTCAGAACGTGTGCAATTTAAAACTTATGAATTATTTATTTCTGGAATTTTCCATTTAATATTTGGACTGTGGTTGACCTTTGGTAACCGAAGCCATGGAAAGCAAAACTGTGGGATGGGGGGACTACTGTATTGGGATTATGGAGGATTTTAATTTATTCTATACTTCACAGTCAAACTTTTCCAAAATGCACATGTATTACTTTTATAATCAGAAGCAAATACAGTGATTTCCTAATATGATACTATAAATCAACTGTACTTCAGTTAGATCTTAATAAGTAAAAGTTCCAAATTACACAGGACTCAGCCAGCAGATGATAAGGCAATTTGAATCCCAGGCATATAATTTGTTATGTTTAATTAGAAATAAAATTTGTAGATAGGCAGGTGGGCTATCTGAGGTTTAAGATGTTTAGAAAGAGGTTAGAGAATTTTGCAGAGATTAGAAGAAGATAACAGGGATTCATTCTATAAGTAATTATTCAACACTTACCATAAGGTAGGGATACACTGATAAAGTCAGAAAAGGTCCCTGCCTTCCTAGAGCTTACATCTTAATGGAGGAGACAGACAATAGGTAAATCAACAAATAATTCCATATAGTGTTAAGCTCATAGAAGGAAATTGAATAGGTTAACATGATAATGAAGTGGGCTGATTCAGGATATATTTTGTAGGCAGTACTAAAAGGATGCGGATAGGTTGTGAACCATGAGACAAAAAGGAAGAATCAAAGATGACCAGCTTCCCAGTTGATGGTGGATTAGTCTCCAATGAGAGCAGTGGGGATGGTGAGAAGTGGGTGGATCCTGGGAGAAATGGCAGGATGAGACTGTTAAGTAAGGCTGGACTTTGACAGGGACCTTTGTCTCCTTTGCTCTTGAGTTCTGAAAATCTACCAGCAAGGCTCTATTGGATTCTGGGCTCACTAGCTCACCTTAAAGATGGGCCACATATAAAGGGGCCACTCACAGGAGTACACAATGCTTCTGCCAGTCCTGTTCAGGGCCAAGGACATTTGCTTATAACCTGTATGAGAAAACAATGTGTAAAATAAAGAAAGGGATTTCCAGCTGGGGCTGTATATTTTTAAAAGAAGCTGCCTGGAAGGGCCACACTTCTATTTTAAACCAGGAGCACAGAGAGGTGACTGTTCTGTGCTTACACTGTGTGTAGTGTCACCCAGACTGCTGGGATTGTTCTGAGGAGAGAGTGCGGGATGATGCCTATATTGAGGAAGGGCAGGAAGGAAGATGCTCTTCTCTCTGTGACTGTTTGACATCTGGGATTCTCTTCCCAGTGATGGACAGAGTTAACAATTATCTGGAGTCAACTCAGAGCTCTCTTACATGAAAAGTTCATGGCATTAGCTGTGGTTAGGCACATGTGGCCTTTACATGCATGAATGAATAAATGCATGGACAAACTGAAAGAAGAGGCAGGAGCTCTGGCACATAGAGAATCATTATTTCCAGTATCGTGACTGGATATTTCCAAAGTGAGGATTAGTTCTTTGGATGCTTAGCTACCTTGTCCTCAAAGTTCTGCCTTTTGCTCTTGGCTAAATCTTGTGGATGAAACATACCCTCTGCCAAATGTTGTATACTGTCACAGTGACAACCATCAAATTTTAGCAGATCTACTCCCCAGTCAGCGAAGGTCTTGGCATCAATGTCATAGTATCCAAAACTCCCAGGGAAGCCCGCGCAGGTTTTATTTCCAACATCTGCATAAATCCCTAGCTTCAGTCCTTTGCTATGAACCTGAAATGAGAGAAAAGAGTCACCTCGCTAGAAGGGCAATCATGAAATAGAGAGAACCACTTCAGGCTGGAGGCAGAGACCAGTACACTTCACCAGGTAGATACTGGGGGGGGGCTTTCCCCTTCCCCCCAGCCCATAAAATTATCCAGATTAGTTTGTCAGGAGATAAAGAGCAAAGTCTCCAGTTCTGCTGAGTTCAAACTCTATATGTAACAACAGCATAGAACTGTTGTGAAAGCTGTCAGTTGCTCTGATCTTCGTTTGACAGGATCTTAAAAGTTACATTTTCAGGGCAATGACAGATTTATCTGGACAAATACTCTTTCCTTCACTGAACCTTAGGCACCTCTGAATCCCCTCTCAAGTAGGCCTCTACCTTAGCTTTCCCTGTCTAGTTTTAGTAAGAATCCTGCAAAGTCACCCTCCCCCTTCCTCTTTTAATATCTGATCAAATTCCTTATGCCCCACCCTTGATGTCTAAGTCCTTGGCTTACTTCCCCTCCTCCTGATATCTCCTCTTAGTAATTGTTCATCCACTGACCCCCACAATCTGGATATTTAAAACCCCACTCATCTTTGGTGTATTTTGGATTGAACTTGGCTCATTCCCCTACTACAACAGTACTGAATTGTACTCAGTATGTCTTCACTGCCTTTAACTAGTGTCCGGCTCCATTACTCTTTAACAATCTCTAGAACATATTCCTTCTATCTTCTAAAGTTGTAGTCTATAGTACAATTGTGATAACTGCTCAAAATTTACATAGAAATATATGCACTCATGTCAAGAACCAAGTTCCTTTTTTCTCCTAGAGAATTCAGTGGTTTCACCAAAAAGAGAACTTCTCCAAGATGGGCCTCAAGAACTATTGTGAAACACAGATCTGCTGATGGGATGAAAATTCCACCCAAAAAGCCTTACAATTCATTGTTTGGATAGTAACAGCCATTTTACTTTCCAAGTGTTTTGAGCAAGATTGTGTACAGAAATGCTTATAGTCACCTGAATGAAAAAGAAAATTACCCATACACTCACATAATCAGCTAGGCGGCGGATCCCATTAGGAAAGCGTTTAGGGTCTGCCTCAAGTCTGCCTTTTGAATCTCTTTTGGGAGCCATCCAACAGTCATCAATGCAGATGTACTCATAACCTACATCCTTCCAGCCATCTGAGGCCATGATCTCAGCTATCTGCAGGAAGAGCTTCTCGCTGAAAGACAAATTCCAAGAATCATTACAATTCATTAGACAAATGCTTGGGTACTCTGATTTATTAGGCATCTCGATGTTTTGCAATTTATTTTTCAACCCAGTAACAATTTGGTAGTAATTACAACCAATGAGGGTAAAATGGACTGGCCCTTTTTCTTCTCACTCCTTCCCCTTCTACCCCTAAGAACCCCAAACAATTAAAAGAGGAATGAGAAATACATGAAACTGAAAAGGCTATTAGAACTAAGAAGACAGTTCAGTAAAGTAAAACTACAAAGTTAACATAATCAGTGAAGTCGCTCAGTTGTGTCCGACTCTTTGCGACCCCGTGGACTGTAGCCAGCCAGGCTCCTCTGTCCATGGGGTTCTCCAGGCAAGAATACTAGAGTGGGTTGCCATTTCCTTCTCCAGAAAAGTCCATGAATTCTCTAGGGCAGAATACTGGAGTGGGTAGCCTAGCCCTTCAGTCAGTCAGTCAGTCAGTCAGTTCAGTCGCTCAGTCGTGTCCGACTCTCCGCGACCCCATGAATCACAGCACGCCAGGCCTCACTGTCCATCACCAACTCCCGGAGTTCACTCAAACTCATGTCCACAGAGTCGGTGATGCCATCCAGCCATCTCATTCTCCGTCGTCCCCTTCTCCTCCCGCCCCCAACCTTTCCCAGCATCAGAGTCTTTTCCAGTGAGTCAACTTGTCGCATGAGGTGGCCAAAGTATTGCAGTTTCAGATTTAGCATCAGTCCCTCCAATGAACACCCAGGATTGATCTCCTTTAGAATGGACTGGTTGGATCTCCTTGCAGTCCAAGGGACTCTCAAGAGTCTTCTCCAACACCACAGTTCAAAAGCATCGATTCTTCGGCGATCAGCTTTCTTCACAGTCCAACTCTCACATCCATACATGACCAAGGGAAAAACCATTGCCTTGACTAGACGGACCTTGGTTGGCAAAGTAATGTCTCTGCTTTTTAATATACTATCAAGGTTGGTCATAACTTTCCTTCCAAGGAGCAAGCGTCTTTTAATTTCATGGCTGAAATCAGCATCCACAGTGATTTTGGAGCCCAAAAAAATAAAGTCTGACACTGTTTCCACTGTTTTTCCATCTATTTCCCATGAAGTGATGGGACCAGATGCCATGATCTTTGTTTTCTGAATGTTGAGCTTCAAGCCAACCTTTTCACTCTCCTCTTTCACTTTCATCAAGAGGCTTTTGAGTTCCTCTTCACTTTCTGCCATAAGGGTAGTGTCATCTGCATATCTGAGGTTATTGATATTTCTCCCAGCAATCTTGATTCCAGCTTGTGCTTCTTCCAGCCCAGCGTTCCTCATGATGTACTCTGCATATAAGTTAAATAAGCAAGGTGACAATATACAACCTTGACGTACACCTTTTCCTATTGGGAACCAGTCTGTTGTTCCATGTCCAGTTCTAACTGTTGCTTCCTGACCTGCATACAGGTTTCTCAAGAGGCAGGTCAGGTGGTCTGGTTTTCCCATCTCTTTCAGAATGTTCCACAGTTTATTGTGATCCACACAGTCAAAGGCTTTGGCATAGTCAATGAAGCAGAAATAGATGTTTTTCTGGAACTCTCTTGCTTTCTCCATGATCCAGCGGATGTTGGCAATTTGATCTGTGGTGCCTCTGCCTTTTCTAAAACCTGCTTGAACATCTGGGAGTTCACGGTTTACATATTGCTGAAGCCTGGCTTGGGGAATTTTGAGCATGACTTTACTAGCGTGTGAGATGAGTGCAATTGTGCGGTAGTTTGAGCATTCTTTGGCATTGCCTTTCTTTGGGATTGGAATGAAGACTGACCTCTTCCAGTCCTGTGGCCACTGCTGAGTTTTCCAAATCTGCTGGCATATTGAGTGCAGCACTTTCACAGCATCATCTTTCAAGACTTGAAATAGCTCAATTGGAATTCTATCACCTCCACTACCTTTGTTTGTAGTGATGCTTTCTAAGGCCCACTTGACTTCACATTCCAAGATGTCTGGCTCTAGGTCAGTGATCACGTTATCATGACTATCTTGGTCGTGAAGATCTTTTTTGTACAGTTCTTCTGTGTATTCCTGCCACCTCTTCTTAATATCTTCTGCTTCTGTTAAGTCCATACCATTTCTGTCCTTTATCGAGCCCATCTTTGCATGAAATGTTCCCTTGGAATCTCTAATTTTCTTGAAGAGGTCTCTTGTTTTTCCCATTCTGTTGTTTTCCTCTATTTCTTTGAATTGATCACTGAGGAAGTCTTTCTTATCTCTCCTTGCTATTCTTTGGAACTCTGCATTCAGATGCTTCTATCTTTCCTTTTCTCCTTTGCTTTTCGCCTCTCTTCTTTTCACAGCTATTTGTAAGGCCTCCTCAGACAGCCATTTCGCTCTTCTGCATTTCTTTTCCATGGGGATGGTCTTGGTCCCTGTCTCCTGTACAATGTCACGAACCTTCGTCCAGAGTTCATCAGGCACTCTATCAATCAGATCTAGTCCCTTAAATCTATTTCTCACTTCCACTGTATAATCATAAGGGATTTGATTGAGGTCATATCTGAATGGTCTAGTGGTTTCCCTACTTTCTTCAATTTAAGTCTGAATTTGGCAATAAGGAGTTCATGATCTGAGCCACAGTCAGCTCCTGGTCTTGTTTTCGCTAACTGTATACAGCTTCTCCATCTTTGGCTGCAAAGAATATAATCAATCTGATTTCTGTGTTGACCATCTGGTGATGTCCATGTGTAGAGTCTTCTCTTGTGTTGTTGGAAGAGGGTGTTTGCTATGACCAGTGCATTCTCTTGACAAAACTCTATTAGCCTTTGCCCTGCTTCATTCCATGCTCCAAGGCCAAATTTGCCTGTTACTCCAGGTGTTTCTTGACTTCCTACTTTTGCATTCCAGTCCCCTATAATGAAAAGGACATCTTTTTTGGGTGTTAGTTCTAAAAGGTCTTGTAGGTCTTCATAGAACCGATTAACTTCGGCTTCTTCAGCATTAACTGGTTGGGGCATAGGCCTGGATTACTGTAATATTGAATGGTTTGCCTTGGAAATGAACAGAAATCATTCTGTTGTTTTTAAGATTGCATCCAAGTACTGCATTTCGGACTCTTTTGTTTACCATGATGGCTACTCCATTTCTTCTAAGGGATTCCTGCCCACAGTAGTAGATATAATGGTCATCCGAGTTAAATTCACCCATTCCAGTCCATTTTAATTCACTGATTCCTAGAATGTCCATGTTCACTCTTGCCATCTCCTGTTTGACCACTTCCAATTTGCCTTGATTCATGGACCTAACATTCCAGGTTCCTATGCAATATTGCTCTTTACAGCACCGGACCTTGCTTCTATCACTGGTCACATCCACAACTGGGTATTGGTTTTGCTTTTGCTCCATCCCTTTATTCCTTCTAGAGTTATTTCTCCACTGAGCTCCAGTAGCATACTGGGCACCTACCGACCTGGGGAATTCCTCATTCAGTATCCTATCATTTTGCCCTTTGTTACTGTTCATGGGGCCCTTCACCAGGGGATTTTCCCAACCCAGGAATCGAACCGTGGTCTCCTGCATTGCAGGCGGATTCTTTACCAACTGAGCTATGAGGGAAGGCTTCTTTAAATATCAACAATAACTTATTCGAGAAAAAGACACCATTCACAAGAGCAACCAAAAAAGCAACAGATAAAATCTAAAATACCCAGAGGTAACTTTAAAATTAAGTGCAGGGCTCATTTGAATAAACTGATGTTTACAAATAGCTAAGAAGAGAAGCAAAAGGCAAAGGAGAAAAGGAAAGATATACCCATTTGAATGCAGAGTTCCAAAGAATAGCAAGGAGAGATAAGAAAGCCTTCCTCAGTGATCAATGCAAGGAAATAGAGGATAACAATAGAATGGGAGAGACTAGAGCTCTCGTCAAGAAAATTAGAGATACCAAGGGAACATTGCAGGCAAAGATGGGCTCGATAAAGGACAGAAATGGTATGGACCTAACAGAAGGAGAAGATATTAAGAAGAGGTGGCAAGAATACATAGAAAGAACTGTACAAAAAAGGTCTTAATGACCCAGATAACCACGATGGTGTGATAACTCATCTAATAGTGAGACATCATGGTATGTGAAATCAAGTGGGCCTTAGGAAGCATCACTACGAACAAAGCAAGTGGAGGTGATGGAATTCCAGTTGAGCTATTTCAAATCCTAAAAGATGATGCTGTGAAAGTGCTGCACTCAATATGCCAGCAGATTTGGAACACTCAGAAGTGGCCACAGGACTGGAAAAGGTCAGTTTTCATTCCAATCCCAAAGAAAGCCAATGCTAAAGAATGTTCAAACTACAGCACAGCTGCACTTATCTCACACGCTAGTAAAGTAAGGCTTAAAATCCTCCAAGCCAGGCTTCAACAGTATGTGATCCCTGAACATCCAGTTGTTCAAGCTGGATTTAGAAAAGGCAGAGGAATCAGAGATCAAATTGCCAACATTTGTTGGATCATCGGAAAAGCAAGAGAGTTCCAGAAAAACATCTACTTCTGTTTTATTGACTATGCCAAAGCCTTTGACTATGTGGATCACCACAAACTGTAGAAAATTCTGAAAGAAATGGTAATACCAGACCACCTAATCTGCCTCCGGAGAAATCTGTATGCAGGTCAGGAAGCAACAGTTAGAACTGGACATGGAACAACAGACTGGTCCCAAATCGGGAACGGAGTACATCAAGGCTGTATGTTGTCACCCTGCTTATTTAACTTATATGCAGAGTAACATCATGTGAAATGCTGGGCTGGATGAAGCACAAGCTGGAATCAAGATTGCTGGGAGAAACATCAATAACCTTAGATATGCAGATGACACCACCCTTATGGCAGAAAGTGAAGAGGAACTAAAAAGTCTCTGGATGAAAGTGAAAGAGGAGAGTGAAAAAGTTGGCTTAAAACTCAACATTCAGAAAACTAAGATAGTGGCATCTGGTCCCATCACTTCATGGCAAATAGATGGGGAAACAATGGAAACAGTGACAGACTTTATTTTCTTGGGCTCCAAAATCACTGCAGATAGTGACTGCAGCCATGAAATTAAAAGACGCTTTCTCCTTGGAAGAAAAGCTATGACCAACCTAGACAGCATATTAAAAAGCAAAGACATTACTTTGCCAACGAAGTCTAGTCAAAGCTATGGTTTTTCCAGTAGTCATGTATGGATGTAAGAGTTGGACTATAAAGAAAGCTGAGTGCCGAAGAATTGATGCTTTTAAACTGTGGTGTTGGAGAAGACTCTTGAGAGTCCTGTGGATTGCAAGGAGATCCAACCAGTCCATCCTAAAGGAAATCAGTCCTGAATATTCATTGGAAGGACTAATGCTGAAGTTGAAGCTCCAATACTTTGGCCACCTGATGCCAAAAACAGACTCATTTGAAAAGACCCTGATGCTGGGAAAGATTGAAAGCGGGAGAAGGGGACGACAGAGGATGAGATGGTTGGATGGCATCACCCACTCAATGGACATGAGTTTAAGTAAACTTCGGGAGTTGGTGATGGACAGGGAGGCCTGGCATGCTGCAGTCCATGGGGTCACAAAGAGTCGGACATGACTGAGCGACTGAACTGACTGACTGATGATGTTCCAATATGAGAATAAATGGAGATACATTATTTTGTTCTTGAATAGGAAAACTCAGTATTAAAAAAAAAAGCGAACTCTCTCTGTACACTTCTAGACATTTAATAAAGCCTTTAACTAATCCCCAAAGGACTTTTTTAAGGAAGTGTGCAACATGATTCAAAAACTTCACCTCAAAAGTTATATACATGAATAGTCTACAAAAGATAAATGAAGCTGGTGCTGTACTATTAGCATTAGAATACAAAGATAAATAGAATCAAAGAGGAAGTTCAGAAAAGAGATCCTTCAAGCCATTTGATATCATGAAATTTGGTACATATTAAATATAATATTGCTTATAGGAGAACAAAGTTCAGATGGATTAAAGATTTAAATACTTAAAAAAACCATAAAAATGCTAGTGGAAAATATAAATTTTATATTCTATTTTATATTCAGATAGGAATGAACTTTCTTTGCATGATGCCAGAGCCAGAAATCATAAAGTAAAAACTTGGTGTTTGATACATAAATATCAAAACCAACATATAGCAAGAACCACTGTTTTGGGAATTCCTTAGTGGTTCAGTCGTTAGGGCTCTGAGCGTTCACTGCCAAGGGCCTAGGTTGGATCTCTGATTGGGGAACTAAGATCCCACAAGCTGTGTGAAATGGTCCAAAAAAAAAAAAAAACACTGAATTCACAATTTATGGTAGACCCAAACCCAACAAAAACCAAAAAGTAAACAAAATAACCCCAAACACTCCAATTGAAAAATTTGGAACAAACAAGCAGTGCAGAAATCATGCAAACAAACAGTCAATTTAACTTATAAAAAGATGTTCAACTTTATTAGTAATCAAATAAATGAAAATAAAAACACCTACCAGATCGGCAAATTTCAGAAGAATAACAAAAATGCAGTGTTGGCCAGACTGTGGGGGAAAACAGGAACTCATACACAAGTGTGAGTCGCTCAGTCCTGTCTACCTCTTTGTGACCCCATGGACTGTAGCCCAGCAGGTTCCACTGTCCATGGAATTCTCCAGGCAAGAATAATGGAGTGGGTAGACATTCCCTTCTCCAGGGGATCTTCCTGACCCAGGGATTGAAACCCAGGTCTTCTGCATTGCAGGCAGATTGTTTACTTTCTGAGCCACCACAGAAGCCCACATGGTTGTTGGGAAGGTGCATTTGTAAAATTTTTGGGGGAGGACAGTTTAACATGAAACAAAATGAGCATACCCTTGGACCCAGGATTTAGACTTCTAAGGAAAAAAATCAGATGATGTACAAGGGTGGTTATTAGCAAGCTTTGTTCATAATAATGAAAAATTGAAGAGTGTGAATAGTTATGAACAGGAGATTGTTTAAATAAAGTATGGCATATACATACAATCTGCACTTATGAAACTCTCATTCTGTGCCAGGCACTCACTCTTTAATTTACAAAGGGATCATCAGTTTGCCCAAGATCACCTGGCAAAGTAATAAGCTAGAATTTGACCCCAGGCAGGCAGACTTCAGAGTCTTGTTAATTGCTCGCGACATAAATGTGATCTCATTTTTATTAAAATCACTTTAAAAAGAAATTCGTGTTTTTATTCACATAGAAAAAAAAGGAAAGGTCGCATATTAACACTTTAACCATGATTATTTCTGGTTGGTGAAATGAGGGGAATCTATTTTCTTTATACTCTTCTTTACTATCCACATTTTTTGCCATAATCATGCATTAATTTCACAATCAGATACAAAAATAAGACAACCACCACTTAGGAAAAAAAGGAAAAGACAGAAAGAAATATGGGATGGCCATAATTTACTCCAGGGTCATGATGGATTTAGTCTGAAACTTAGAAAGCCAATTAACTCTGTCATGTTTGACCAACATCTGTAAAGACATTCAAAGGAATAACTTATGGCCACTGGGATGTACCATGACTGCTGCTTATAGAGGGACCTCTGCACCAAGGGTGTGTTTATTATGTTCTTAAACAATATCTATCAGTGATTCTTAACCTTTTCTAGATAGAGATCTATTTGAGAATCTGAACAAAGCTCAAGATCCTCTCTCCAGAAAAACACATATACTCACGTTTTCAGATTTGCATTAACTTCCCCACAGATTCCAGGCTAAGAACATTCCTTGCCTGTGCCCTTACTCACTCGTGTCCGACTCTTTGTGACCCTATGGACTGTAGCCCGACAAGCTCCTCTGTCCATGTGATTCTCCAGGCAAGAATACTGAAGTGGGTTGCCCTTTCCTCCTCCAGGGGATCTTCCTGACCCAGGGATTGAACCTGTGTCTCTTTCATCTCTTGCATAGGCAGGCAGGTTCTTTATCACTACTGCCACATAGGAAGCCATGCTAAAGAATCCACCTGCCAAGTAGGAGACGCAACATACTCAGGTTCCATCCCTGGGTCAGGAAGATCCCTTGGAGGAGGAAAGGGCACCCCACTCCAGTATTCTTGCCTAGAAAATTCCATGGGCAGAGGAGCCTGGCAGGCTGCAGTCCATGGGGTCGCAAAGAGTCAGACACGTGGGCTGAGCATGAGCATGGGGTAAGAACATTCCTTCCATATGCCTAATTGAGGGAGTCTGGTATTGCACTGTGCTTTGTCCTTCAGATGGGTTATCTAGTTGAAAGTCAACCTATGTGAGATAAGAACTGTTTTGCAGATCACCAGAGTTGGTTCCATGAGGTAAGAGTTGCTTTCCCAATCTGCAGACAAAAGATGTGTGGGTCTGATAGGATCAGTACTTGTCTTATGCACCAACGTTCCTCCACATAACCTTCCAACCAGACGCTATACCCAAGGGCTATGGGGTGGGGAGATCTAGGAGACACTATGTTCTCTCTAAATCCCCTCAAATTAGAGTCAAGGAACCCGTGAACCCAAAAGGAGAAGAAATGACACGCATCTTAGTCCTGTCTCTCCTACTCACCACAGCTGTTCTCAGCGCTAGTACCCCTCAGAGACAGCTGCTGCTGCTGCTGCTAAGTCGCTTCAGTCGTGTCCGACTCTGTGCGACCCCAGAGACAGCAGCCCACCAGGCTCCCCCGTCCCTGGGATTCTCCAGGCAAGAACACTGGAGTGGGTTGCCATTTCCTTCTCCAATGCATGAAAGTGAAAGTGAAGTCGCTCAGTCGTGTCCAACTCTTAGCGACCTCATGGACTGCAGCCCACCAGGCTCCTCCATCCATGGAATTTTCCAGGCAAGAGTACTGGAGTGGGGTGCCGTTGCCTTCTCCGCAGAGACAGCAGTAGCTCTCAGTAAAGGTCTGAACAAACTGGATGGTAAATGGAGAAAGACCTTAGGTGGGTGAACAGGCAGAAAGAGGTAAAGAAGCAGGAATCGCTGGCCAGACTAAGCTCCCCAGCCAGGCCCCCTCACCCTTCCCCTTTGGCATTTTACAGCCGGTCTTCTGGCCACCCTGGGCCTAGGAAGGAAGACTGTGTTCCTGAATAATCACAGCCCACACTCCAGGCAGCAAGAGCCCTGGGACTTCAGAAACTCAAGGGCAGAACCCCCAGCCCAGCCTGCCCTGTTGTCACGGGGGTGTGTGAACCCAGGTATACCCATTTGGCATTCCTTCCAGAGAGGGTCCTCCCGCCCCTGACCCAGGTAAATGCAAGATCCACCTTTCCCACCAGGGCTGCCAAAGCTGGTCTGCTTTCCCCACCAGAATGATGTTGTTATTGCGAACCAGGAAAACAGGACAAAAGGTACAGTCTCTATCCTCACCGAGAAGGCGATGGCACCCCTCTCCAGTACTCTCGCCTGGAAAATCCCATGGACCGAGAAGCCTGGTAGGTAGGCTGCAGTCCATGGCGTCGCGAAGAGTCGGACATGACTGAGCGACTTCACTTTCATTTTTCACTTTCATGCACTGGAGAAGGAAATGGCAACCCACTCCAGTGTTCTTGCCTTGAGAATCCCAGGGACGGGGGAGCCTGGTGGGCTGCCGTCTATGGGGCCACACAGAGTCGGACACGACTGAAGCGACTTAGCAGTAGCAGTCCCCATCCAGGGGTCACAGAGAAAATTCAGGGCTAGTCCCCATCCAGGGCAGTTTGCTAGGGATAAAAAAGAAGCAGCGATATGGGAGCTCTCCCTCCGGCTCAAAATTTTCTCGCTGAGACCCTCCATCCTTCCAAACATAAGCAGACAAATATATGGAAAGGCGAAGGGAAGAAGGTACCCAATATCTCTGATACCTGATACAGGAATCTGGCTCTTCTTGGCAGTTCACGTTGCACATGAAGCGCTCCCAGTGCAGCCAGCCCATGGTAGGGGTCATCGCCAAGCCGTTGTCCAGTCCCCAAGCCCCAGGGAGCCCCCCTGGAACCAGGACCAGGCAGCGAAAGGCCAGCACGCAGCCCAGCCACAGGACTCTGCTCACCAGCTTCACCCTCGCTGCCATCATACAGCACACACAGATTTCCTAGAGTCACCTGGGGTTTTAAATTTAACCTTCTGGGGTAAGAAGGCGGAGACGGTCCGCGGAACCCGCTTTGGTCTCCATCGCCAATCACGGGGGAGTAATTAAGCCGTGACGTGACTGTTTCTCCGGCAACTGGGATGGTATCCCCAGAGGCCAACCAATGACCGGTCACAGAAGACCCACCCCCACCAATCACTCTCTCTCTTTCTGAATATCGACCCGCCCTATTTTTATACCAGCAGGAAGTGCGGCGCTTTAATGATCCCGGGTTAGAGCCTAGCGGCGCTCACGTGATCGAGATCTCACCTGACGTCGATCCTCACGTGACCGATCGCTTACGTGAGCAGAAGTAGTTCTGGTCGTCGTCTACCGTCTCGCTATAAGCCGTTTGAGGGAAGAAAGAGGAAAATTATCCGGTATCGTTAGAGGTTGGTGTGTGGGTGGGACCCGGGGACCCGGGGGTGGTGATGATGCAGACCAGAGCGGGGTCCGCGGGCCGCCTCCGCCTTTTTCGTTCCCTGCTTCCCCCTCCCCCGCTCCCCCTCCCCCATCTCAGCGCCGGGAAGCCGCCTTTGCTGCGCCTGGTGGGGAAATGGTGGACGCTCGTGACTGTCTGTGTTTTTGTATATCTGTCTGTCTGGGCGGGTCTCAAAGGACCCTTAAGAGAAACCGTAAGCTGCAAAACATTGGAAAACCACATCCCCGGATTAGGAAAAACAGATCTTGAGTCCAGTGGTCTGAATGCTAGTCCACCCATTCAGGTACCCAGTCGCCAGTGCCTGATTGTCTGTAGGGAGAGGCACAGCTCGGCAAATACTGCGTGCCTTACCGCGGCGCCCAATGAATGTTTTTACTGAATTAAATATTTAAGTAACGTTCATTTTTCCGGCTTTTAACAAGCTACATGGTCAATTTTTGGACTTTGGAAAAATAACGGTATACTATAAATTGAAAAAAAATACACGTAATTCATCACTCGCAGATAACTACTCAGCATTTCGGTCTGTAAAACGTCTGTATATAACACGCACATAAATGCACGAATTCTTAACTCACAAATGGAATCCGGGTTCCTACTTAAGGCAACAGAGTCCTCGTGGCCTTTCCAGGAGACACAGTGATGAAGCAGAACCTCCGTGTCCCCACACGGGATGTTAAGGCGTAGAGGGCTGTAGGGACATTAAATGGAATGGGTTGTCCAAGAGTTAAGGCAAGCAAAAAACCAGTGTGTAAAAGGGCTGTAGGGACATTAAATGGAATGGGTTGTCCAAGAGTTAAGGCAAGCAAAAAACCAGTGTGTAAATCAGTCACTCAGACCTGAAAATGATCTATAGGAAGACTTACCACTGCACATGCATTGTTCCAGGCACATCTTAGGGAGTTAGTGAATGTTGACTTGAATCTTTGATGTAGTTTTAAGGACGTTAGTACACTTTGCACTTTCTTTCCAAGAGGCCCACTGTTCCCAGACCATGTCAGATAAGCCATGCACATACCAAAATAGAAATTTTTATCAAATTTGCTATACCAAATATCACAAAAGTAAACATTTTAATTTGTTTTGTTTTTTTGTTGCTGAAATAAAAGTTTCTTTCTATAGAAAATTAGGAATGCACAAAATAATTGAAAAAAGTTGAGAAAAACCATAAACTTACCACTCAGAGTAACCTCTATTAACATGTGACAAATTCCCCATGCATGTACTTTCCTAACTTTTAAAAGAATTCCAGTTACAATGATTTATAAAAATTAAACTATTTAGAAGTATATAGGGTAAAAAGTGAAATTCCTCTACATTCTTGCTACCCTACAGTGCTCCTTTTCTCAAAAAACAACTTACATGCTTCCAGAACTTCTCTGCATTTACATCTATATAAATGTGCCTGCTTATATTTTAAAATAAGTAGGTTCATACTATATATTATTCCTTCATTTAATTTAGTTTGGAAATCTTCCAGGGTCAGGGCAGATTTAAGAAAAAAAAACATCTACATGGCTTTCTGTTAAGGATAAAGTATAATTCACTCAGTCATTCCCCTATTAATGGGTAATTAGGTTTCTAATTTTCTGCCATCACTAACAAGGCAACAGTGAACATTCATGAGTATTTCTGCTGACCAGGTTCCTGGAAGGAATTCTAGCATGATTGAAGGATATATGAACATATATCTTTCTCACAGTTGTGGTTATAAAACAGTTATGATCTTGGGTCACTTAAGATTATAGCATAAGTAATTTCTTATGTTATTAGATTTCCAATTTTTAAAGTGGGTAATATTTCATCTTTCTTAGTAAAATATCTTTCAAAGAATGTTTAGCTCCATAAACCTTTGTCTGAATTTCAGATCTTCTTAGGGCATATAACCAGAAGTGGATTTACTGTATCAAAAGGCATGACATATTTCCAAATTGCTTTCCAGAGATACTGCATCAACTTTCACTGCTCTGGGAGTATAATAGTTTGGGAACCCTGAATATCAGTATCAACTTATCCTTCCTATTTTACTTTCACTGTGGTGATGGATGAAAAACGGCAATTAATTGTAGTTTTAACTTGTATTTCTGATGATTGATGAGGTTTGAACATTTCCCAGACTCTTTTGTATCTTCATATCTGTATTTCCCATACATTTAATCTGTTACCAAGTCTCACAGAGTCCACTGCTTTGAATGCATAGATCATGTATTGCCTCTCCCCCTTTTAAAAAGTATCTTGCCTCCCCCCTTTTAAAAATGCTGTTGCTTTAGATAAATACCTTATATCTCTAACAGAGCTCGAGCTGCTCTTGATAGTGTCACCCTAACCTCCTCTGAGTGTCACACTGTTGCCATGGTAATCTTTCTGAAAGGTTCTGATTACTTGACTCTCCTCCCCTCACTTTCCTTCTTCTCCTTCCTCCCCTCACTTCTCTCCCCTTACTTCCCTCCTGGCCTCTGTCCACCCCATGTAAAACCCTTAAAAGGCCTCTAGCCTTTGTCTGTCTGATAAGACCTCCTAGATGAATCTCTCCCTTGTCAGCCTTATCTCCTGCCTTGCTTCCTCATATTTTATGCTCCATCATAATTTTTAGAATTTGTGGATCCCTGAGCCGATTAGTCCTTTTCACTTAACTATTCTACGCTGATAGAATTGACCAGTCAATCCCTGCTTTATAACACTTTCACCCTGTCCATAGTTATGTCATAGTAGAGAAATGTTTATTTGCCCATTTTGTCTTCAGTACAGATGTACAGTGCCTCTGTAGGACCATGAGTCCTTTCTGGGCTTATTGATCCTTATATGCCGGAACCTAGTACTGGATCTGGCAACTGAACAATGTAAAATGAAGGTGTAAATTCTCTGTAATGTCTTTTTTTCCATTTATCTCGTTGGCCTTAATATTTACTTGATTTTTAAAATTTGTATGAGTTTTTCAATATAATAAAAATAGTAATGTATTTGTTGTAGTTATCTTCTCGTTTGTTGTTTTTTATGTTAATCTTACTTTTGATGTAATGAAGTTTTCCATTTTTATATAATCAGATGTAGCTGTCTTTTATGTGTCAATGTCTCTCACTGATTTAGTTGCCATTTTGTGTATCTTTTCATCTTTTGTATATCTTTCCTGACTTTGTGTTTATATATGATGAATGTGGAAAACTTAGAACATACAGAAGTGGCCAAAGAAAACATTCCCTGAAACATAGTTCCATAATCTTACCAACCAGAAATAGCCACCATTAATGGTATCCAGCACATAAAATAGGTATCAAATAAATAGTTGTTGAATGAATGAATAAGTTAGAAATTTGGTGAAGTCTTTCTGTTATACAAATGTCTTAAGAAAAAGCTATCAGTGTAATTGAGTTTTCTATTAATAGTTTGCTTTTTCTCTCTTAACCATATTATGAACATTTTTCCATGACAGTAGTCTTAAATTTTTTTTCAGCTATACCAAAATTACACTGAACCAAACCTGCCAGCAAGAATTCAACAGCCACCATGATGCTGAGCACAGAAGGCCGGGAGGGGTTCGTGGTGAAGGTCAGGGGCCTGCCCTGGTCCTGCTCAGCTGATGAAGTGATGCGGTTCTTCTCCGATTGTAAAATCCAAAACGGCACATCAGGTATTCGTTTCATCTACACCAGAGAAGGCAGACCAAGTGGTGAAGCATTTGTCGAACTTGAGTCTGAAGATGAAGTGAAATTGGCTCTGAAGAAGGACAGAGAAACCATGGGACACAGATATGTTGAAGTATTCAAGTCCAACAGTGTTGAAATGGATTGGGTGTTGAAGCACACGGGTCCGAATAGTCCTGATACTGCCAATGATGGCTTCGTCCGGCTTAGAGGACTCCCATTTGGCTGTAGCAAGGAAGAGATTGTTCAGTTCTTTTCAGGGTTGGAAATTGTGCCAAATGGGATGACACTGCCGGTGGACTTTCAGGGGCGGAGCACAGGGGAGGCCTTTGTGCAATTTGCTTCGCAGGAGATAGCTGAAAAGGCCTTAAAGAAACACAAGGAAAGAATAGGGCACCGGTACATTGAAATCTTCAAGAGTAGCCGAGCTGAAGTCCGAACCCATTATGACCCCCCTCGAAAGCTCATGGCTATGCAGCGGCCAGGTCCCTATGATAGGCCAGGGGCTGGCAGAGGGTATAATAGCATTGGCAGAGGGGCTGGTTTTGAAAGGATGAGGAGGGGCGCCTATGGTGGAGGGTATGGAGGCTATGACGACTATGGTGGCTATAATGATGGATATGGCTTTGGATCTGATAGATTTGGACGAGACCTCAATTACTGTTTTTCAGGAATGTCTGATCATAGATATGGAGATGGTGGGTCCAGTTTTCAGAGCACCACAGGGCACTGTGTACACATGAGGGGATTACCTTACAGAGCCACTGAGAATGATATTTACAATTTCTTCTCACCTCTTAATCCCATGAGAGTACACATTGAAATCGGACCTGATGGCAGAGTTACTGGTGAGGCAGATGTTGAATTTGCTACTCATGAAGATGCTGTGGCAGCTATGGCAAAAGACAAAGCTAACATGCAACACAGATACGTGGAGCTCTTCTTGAATTCTACCGCAGGCACAAGTGGGGGAGCCTATGATCACAGCTACGTAGAACTCTTTTTGAATTCTACAGCCGGGGCAAGTGGTGGAGCTTATGGTAGCCAAATGATGGGAGGCATGGGCATATCCAACCAGTCTAGTTATGGAGGTCCTGCAAGTCAGCAGCTGAGTGGTGGTTACGGAGGTGGATATGGTGGTCAGAGTAGTATGAGTGGATATGACCAAGTTCTGCAGGAAAACTCCAGTGACTATCAATCAAACCTCGCTTAGGCAGAAAAGGAGTACCAAACAACAACAGAAATAACAGCCGTGCATTTATGGGAGTTAACTAGAACAGGAATGGTGTCAGGCATATCCAGTATTATTGGTACATGGGAATTATCATTGATTCTGATCACTCTTGGTCAGCTAGTTTCCTTTTCCTTCTCCTTTCATTCCTTTCTTTCTCCTTCCCTCCCTCCTACCCTCCCTCCCTCTTTCTTTGTTTCTTTTTCTGTTTTTTTTTTAAGAAACAAAAATTAAGTTTAACAGTTTTGCATTACAGGCTTGTAATTCATGCTTACTGTAAAGTGGAAGTCAGGATTGTTTTAAAACTTCAAGCTCAGTAATTTTGAACACTGAAACATTCACGTAGGATGTAATAACAAAGTTCAGTATTGACCATAACTGTTAAAACAACTTTCAGCTTTCTTCAAGTTAGTTATTTTGTAGGAGTGTACTTAAGCAGTAAGCGTATTTAGGTTAAAGCAATTTCACTTATGTTAAATGTTGCTCTTATACCATGATACATTGAAAACTTTGGATGCATGTTGAGAAACATGCTTTTCTGTAAAACTCAAATATAGGAGCTGTGTCTACGATTTCAAGTGAAAACATTTGGCATGTTTGTTAATTCTAGCTTTTTGGTTTAATATCCTGTAAGGCACGTGAGTGTACACTTTTACTTTTTTTTAAAAAAAGCTCTGGGACAATTTTGAGATGTAATACCAATACTTTAGGAGTTTGGTCATGTTGTTTGTATGAAATTCTGAGGCTTTGATTTAAATCTTTCCTTGTATTGTGATTTCCATTAGATGTATTGTACTAAGTGAAACTTGTTAAATAAATCTTCCTTTTAAAAACTGGAAAAATCTTGTACAGCTTCATTTTTATTATATTCTATCTTACAAGCCATTTCTTTTATACAGTCCTCTGCTGGTGAAATTTAAATTGGTTTTAATTTTTTATTTTATTTATTTTAATTGGTGGCTAATTACTTTACATTATTGTATTTGTTTTGCCATACATTTTTAGTTATTATAAATATACCTTCAAATCTTTATACATACATCATTGCACATATCATTATTTATTTCTAAGATATATTCCTAGAAGTAGAATTGCTTAGTCAAAGGTCCACACATTTTTGAGACTTTTGATTTATATTGCCAGAAAGATTATGGTAATTTGTGTTTCCACTAGGAGTGTATTTTTAAAAATCTAGCATCCTCATATGAATGAATCCTCAGGATCCCCATAGCATCCTCAATGAAGAACATTTTTCTCCTTGATCTTGGCCAGTTTGTTAACTGAAATTTGTATCCCATTATTATTTTACTTTGTCTTCCTTAGACTAATATTGAGATGGAGCATCTTTGTGTTTGTTTATCCTCATCACATCCACAGGACTATCGAGCTACTCTGGAGACATTGTACTTTTTCAAGGCAGCATGCTCCAAAATCCAAAGAAGTAAAGGCCAATAAATAATCCTCTTCCTTTCATTTAACTGTCAGTTTAGAAGATCTGAGACACCTTTATATGTTTAAAAGAAGTAGTAGACCTATGTTACAGAAATAATTCGGTGTCCTCCATGAATTCATTAATAGTCCTTAAACACTCTTTAAGGTAATTTTTTAAATTGGAGGATAATTGCTTTACAAGTTGTGTTGATTTCTGCTGTACAATGAGATGAATCAGCTCTTTAAGGTTTTTAAGGGGGCATTTAAAGCTTGTTTTAAATCATGGGTTCTCAAACTTTAGTATGTGCCAGAATCATCTTATGGGGCTTGTTAAAACGTTGGTTACTGGGGCCCACTCTTAAGAGTTTCTGAAAGTCAGTAGTTCGGGGGTGGTCCTCGAGAATCTGCTGATGTGGCTGGTCTCAAGACCATGTTTTGTGCTTCATCATAGTTCTCTAATGGCTGCTGCTGCTGCTAAGTGAAAGTGAAGTTGCTCAGTCGTGTCTGACTCTTCACGACCCCATGTACTGCAGCCTACCAGGCTCTGCCGTCCATGGGATTTTCCAGGCAAGAGTACTGGAGTGGGGTGCCGTTGCCTTCTCTGTCTCTAATGGCTACAGGCCTATAAACCCTAAAATGCAACTCTAAGAAGCTGCTTGTTCCCTGATTCTTGATTGCCTCCCCCACTAGCCTGTATCAAGTAGTTAAAACTTTGTATGAAAGTATAAATTGTATATGGCTATTTATAATACTTTGCATCTCTCGTGAGGACTTTGAAAACCTGTGACATCTGAGGTTACTTTACATTTCCACCCATATCATAGTGGCCATTAACAATTAAACTTCTCAATGGCCTTCAGGCCTGGATGCCCTCAGGCCAATACCAGTTGCACCTGAACATTGATAAATGTTTTTGTAGATTTCCTGCCTAGCCTGGAAATCCTTGGTCTGTTTAGAGTTTGAGCTTTTGAAGTTGGAAGCAACTACCAAATTGGTATTACCTGATTCCATCTTATTCAGGGACACTTTATTGAAAACCATGCTGAGGATACAGTGGGTAGTGATTTGAAATTCTTCAATGACTTCTAATTTCTGTCACAGTTGCCAAGACAGCAAGATACCATTTCAAGTCACGTCATACTAAGCCAGTTATTTACTTTGCCCTCCTAAGGCTTTCAGGAGGCTTTTTTCAGAGGGTTCACAAGTAGGAGTTTTTGCTTTCCAGGCTGCTCAGTTAATTTTCCAGAACATTCTCTTAGTAAAAGCGAAGATTCTTCAGTTAGCCACTAGATGTCACCAAACGCTGATCCTGGCCCACCCCACCCCAACCACCCTGTGAACTGATACACAGATGCACTGTAAATTTTATCTACAAATCAAGGTCTTTTCCTTCAGGGAAAATTCTGTCAGCAAAAATGAGGATTTCTCCAAGCTGAGCCTCGAGGACTGTTGCAAAACAGCTGCTGATGGAATGAAATTCCATTTGCTGTGCCTGATACCAGGGTGGGATTGTCACAAGGGCCATTTCACAACCTGCTCCCACATTGACCAAAATTCGGTCTTGTGAATGCAAAAAAAAAAAAAAAAACCACACCCACACATGTGCATGGGGTCACAAGCTTAGCGTGGTGCAAGACCTCGTTTGGGAGAAGAGGATGTTAGTTTGCGCCTGGAGCTTCTGTGGAAATGCTTTTTCCAAGAGTCCTTTTTCTCCCTCCCTCCCTCCTTTGCACAGGGCTCGTTTGTCAAGCATGCATGTCATTACATCAAGGCCATCCCCACTTTAGAGATGAGAAAACTGAGTCTAGGAGAGTAAGAATCAACCTCATCTTTAGGGAAGAAGCAGGATGCTGGAGGGAGAGGAAATGACGTCTGGCCAGGGAAAGAGAAGGAAATGTCTCGGATCCTCAGGGGATGATGTAAGGGTAGTCTTGCCCTGGGACGAGAGTCAGGAGGGTGGCGCTGACCAGCGCTGCATCCAGCGGCTCCTCTATAGTTCCCCAGGCTGCAGTCCCCTTTCCACACGGCTTAGCCCGCCGAGTTACGGCGAGAGGGTCAGGTAGGGGCCCCTCTGGAAGACAAAGAATTTGGAAAGAATTTATTGTTCCTTCTCACCGTCCGCTATCCAGAGACCCTCGACACTCCCCACCCAACCCCCTAGTGTATTTCCTTTCCCAAGAGGGATAGGGAGGAGGTCTGGCCATGGCCGTTTCGGCATAAGCCTGGGCCTCGCACGAGGGGGCGTGGTTAGAGCGATGACTGACAGCCGGTGGCTTTCAGGAGGAAGGGACTTCTGGAGTCTCCGTGCACATCTCCGAGAGGGGCGAAAACTACTTCAGTTCAGTTCAGTTCAGCCGCTCAGTCGTGTCCGACTCTTTGCGACCCCATGAATCACAGCACGCCAGGCCTCCCTGTCCATCACCAACTCCCGGAGTTCACTCAAACTCATGTCCATTGAATAGGTGATGCCATCCAGCCATCTCATTCTCTGTCTTCTCCGTCTCCTCCCACCCCCAATCCCTCCTAGCATCAGACTCTTTTCCAGTGAGTCAACTCGTCCCATGAGGTGGCCGAAGTATTGGAGTTTCAGCTTTAGCATCAGTCCTTCCATTGAACACCCAGGATTGATCTCCTTTAGAATGGACTGGTTGAATCTCCTTGCAGTCCAAGGGACTCTCAAGAGTCTTCTCCAACACCATAGTTCAAAAGCATCGATTCTTCGGTGACCAGCTTTCTTCACAGTCCAACTCTCACATCCATACATGACCACGGGAAAAACCATAGCCTTGACTAGACCGACCTTGGTTGGCAAAGTAATGTCTCTGCTTTTTAATATGCTGTCTAGGTTGGTCATAACTTTCCTTCCAAGGAGTAAGCGCCTTTTAATTTCCTGGCTGCAATCAGCATCTGCAGTGATTTTGGAGCCCCAAAAAATAAAGTCTGATGAAAAATTAAATAGTCAATTTAAGGAAGAAATGGACATTTTTATTGAACCAACCTGAGGATTATAACCTGGGAGACCAGCTCTTAAAGAACTTTGAGCACTGCTCCAAAGAGGTGAAGGGGAAGATTTCAGAGAAACAAAGAGCAAGAGCTGTGAGTTTCAGGTTTATTTGGAGATATTGAGGACTATAGCTCTGGAAACGGCTTCTCAGAAAGTTCTGAGGAACTGCTCCCAAGAGGTAAGGGGGGAGGTCAATATGTATAAGCACAACACAGCACAACAAAGGTTAGTGACTTCAGTGGCTAATGACTCAATCCTTATAGAAGCAGGTGGTGAATGACCTTCTTTAGTTGGCATGAAAGTGAAAGTGTTAGTCGCTCGGTACTGTCTGACTCTTTGAGACCCCATGGACTGTGGCCCACCAGCTTCCTCTGTCCATGGAATTCTCCAGGCAAGAATACTGGAGTGGGAGCCATTTCTTTCTCCAGGGGATCTTTACAAACTGAGCCACAGGGAAGCCCCTCTTTAGTTGGCAGTGCTCCATTGTTGTCATCATATGCCCAAAGTTTGGGAGGCATTTTATGGCCATTTAGCATTCCACACTATTAGGAATGTTAATTCCCAGGTCAGGCGAGGATTTCATTGATAAGCCATGCAATGTGCTTGTCTGTTCTGGTCCAGGAAATGATTCCCTCTTGTTGTTTAGTCTCATATCTAGAGTTACACTGTTACAATCATTGATCTTATAGAACTATATTTGGTCAAATGTTTCAAGTTACCTAGCCATCATTATTTTTATTGGAAGTTCAGTCATACTTTGGTAATGCAAAAAACAATAGTCTTGTAAAATAGGCAGACTACAAGTAATATAACTAATAACATTGTGTTTTTCTGCTTCTTTATTTTTTGGCCATACCATATGGCTTGTGGAATCTTAGTTCCCTGACCAGGGATTGAACCTGCAAACTCAGCAGTGAAATCATGGAGTCAGAACCCCTAGACTACCAGGGAATTCCTAGCTAGTAACATTAATAGGGTTATAAGTACATACTTATGTAAGAACTTTGATTAAGTGTGGCCCAGTATATCCCCAGGTCTGTTCCATACCAATCTCTATCTTCAAGGTAATGATTATTTTGGCATTACCCATAAGGCACCCAGCTCAGTTACCTAGTGTCATTAGGCTGGTTATCCTTAGTATGATTTATTTGTTCCTATCATTGGGGGCTGTAAACTTAGATGATCATAGCCTGATGTTAATCATATTAATCTATTCCATAACTGAAGAAGGTTATATTCTTTGATTGAAATTTAGCTAGTTGTTCTGACTGAGCTTGAGTAACTTTAAAAGAAAAGTCACTGATGGTCATGCTCAGAGCAAGTATGATTGATTGGCCAAGTGAGGGAATCCCATCTACTAATTATCAATACTGGCCTAAACAGAACTATAACTTCTTTCTTCTAGAATAAATTTCCTAAGGACCATCCAATTAGAGCCTTGGAGAGGAGAAATCCATCAAGATAACCCAGAAGTATTGGATGTAGGTAAGTGTGGGATCGAGGATTTATGGAAAACAGGCAAGGAGAGGGAAGAATGAATTCTTTTTTGTTTGTTTTTTAAATTTATTTTATTGGAGACAAATTACCTTACATTAATATATTGGTTGGTTTTCTATACATTGACATGAATCCGCCCCGGGTGTACATGTGTTCCCTTTCTTGAACCTCCCTCCCACCTCCCTCTTCCCCATATCCTCCCTGCATGTCATCCCCGTGCACCAGCCCCAAGCATCCTGTATCATGCGTCGAACCTGGACTGGTGATTCATTTCACATATTGATAATATACATGCTACAATGCCGTTCTCCCCAATCATCCCACCTTCACCCTCTCCCACAGAGTCCCAAAGACCGTTCTATATACCTATGTCTCTTTTGCAGTCTCGTATACAGGGTTAAGGTTACCATCTTTCTAAATTCCATATATATGCGTTAGTATACTGTATTGATGTTTTTCTTTCTGGCTTACTTCACTCTGTATAATATGCTCCAGAATTCTTATCAAATTCTTTCTTTGTCCTCTAGAGGCATCCCTACCTGACTCTCTCCCCACCACTCAGTGGGCTAGCTGTGGGGAAAGGGGACTGAAGTCTGGGGAGCGATAGAGGAACAGCTAGAAAAAACACTGATTTATGCAAAAGTCCAAGAAATTGAACTTGGGCAAACTCTGGGAGATAGTGAGGGACAGGGAGGCCTGGCATGCTACAGTCCATGGGGGCTGAAGAGTTGGACACAACTTAGTGACAAAACAGCAACAATCAAGAAATTAAGAAAGCACTGTAAATACACAGATTAGGTCCAGTACCTTGGGATAGTTTTCTGCTTCTGATGTCATCTTCTTCTCATCATGATGTGGGTGTAGTTCCTCTTATGTTGGAGCATTGGTTTAAGGTGATTTTGAGATCAGCAATCTTCTGTACAGACGAGTCCAATGCAGGAGCACTTTCTAAGTGAGAAATATGAATCCAGTAGTCAATTCCATTCAGTTTTGCTGTGTATGAGCTAGTTAAGAGAACCTGATAAGGGTCCTTCCTTCTAGGTTGGAGGCAGTCCTTTAAATGGTATCTTTTCCAGTATGCATAATATCCTAGTTGCAGGTCATGAGGCATCTGATCTTTATTCCAAGATAGATTACTATTGATAAGTTCAGAAAGAAACTTATTATAGGATATTCTTTTAGTAATTTAATTAAACTTTATAACAGTGTAACACTGCAACAAGGAGTCATCTAGGAAGTGAGTCTTAGTCAGTGAATGCCAAACCTCAGGGGCCTCCCCAATGGTTCAGTAGTAAACAATCCGTCTGCCAGTGCAGAAGACTTGGATTTGATCCCTGGGTCGGGAAGATTCCCCTGGAGAAGGAAATGGCAACCCACTCCAGTATTCTTGCCTGGGAAATCCCATGGACAGAGGAGCCTGGTAGGCTACAGTCTATACGGTCACAAAAGAGACATGACTTAGTGACTAAAACAGCAACAACACCCAAACCTCAGCACTAGAAGTTATCCACAAAAGTGTATTATTTTTAAAATTAAAAAAATTGAAGTGTAGTCATTTACAATGTTGTACCTATCTCTGCTATACAGCAAAATGACTCAGTTATACACATATATACATTCTTTTCTTAATATTCTTTTCCATTATGGTTTATCACAGAATATTCAATATAGTTCCCTGTGCTATACATTAAGACTTTGTTGTTTATCCATTCAAAATGTAATAGTTCGCATCTACCCACCCCAAACTTGCAGTCCATCCTTCTCCCTCAGCCCTTTCTTGGCAACCATCAGTCTGTTCTCCATGTCTATTTCTGTTTTGTGGATAAGTTCATTTGTGTCGTATTTTAGATTACACATATGTGATATCATATAATATTTGTCTTTCTTTTTCTGACTTACTTCACTTAGTATGATAATTTCTAGTTGCATCCATGTTGCTGCAAATGGCAGTGTTTCGTTCTTTTTTATGGCTGAGTAGTATTCCATTATATATATATCTCCACTCATCTGTCTATAGACATATAGATTGTTTCCATGTTTTGGCTATTGTGAACAATGCTGCCATGAACACAGGGGTGCATGTATCTTTTTGAGTTATAGTTTTGGCCAAGTATATTCCTAGGAGTGAGATTGCTGGATAATATGGTAATTTTATTTTTAGTTTTATGAGTAACCTCCATACTGTTTTTTCCGTAGTGGATGTACCAACTTACATTTCCACTAACAGTGTAGGAGAGTTCCCTTTTCTCCACATCCTCTCCAGCATTTGTTATTTGTAGACTTTTTGGTGTGGACCATTTTTAAAGTCTATTGAACTTATTACAATATTGTTTCTGTTTTATGTTTTCTTTTTTTTGGCCGGCATGTGGGATCTTAGATCCCTGACCAGGGATCAGACCTGTACTCCCTGCTTTGGAAGGGGAAGTCTTAACCACTGGACCATGAGGGAAGTCCCTGTTACTTGTAAACTTTTTATTGATGGCCATTCTGACTGGTGTGAGGTAGTACCTCACTGTAGTTTTGATTTGCATTTCTCTTATAATTTGCGATGTTGAGCATCTTTTCATGTGCCTACTGGCCATTTGTGTGTCTTCTTTGGAGAAATGTCTATTAAGGTCTTCTGTCCATTTTTCAATTGTATTGTTTGGTTTCTGTTGTTGAGTTGTACGAGTTGTAAGTCCTTGTCTGTCGCATCATTTGCAAATATTTTCTCCCATCCCATAGGGTTGTCTTTCCATTTTTAATGGTTTTCTTTGCTGTGCAAAAGCTTGTAAGTTTGATTAGGTACCATTTGTTTATTTTATTTTTTTCTATTGCCTTGGGAGACTAACCTAAGGAAACGTTGGTATGATTTATGTCAAAGAATGTTTACAAAGCTGTATTATTGAAACATATTTTTTTCTGTCTAAAATTACCCTTATTTCTACTAACTATAGCTAAATTAAGACTATTTTGTGTGTAAAATAAGTCTGATCTCAATAAACTTGACTTGATTATTTACATATGTGATTGAGCATACAGAGTTTTTTTAAAAAATTGGCTTTGCTGGAACTTTTCATAATCTTAGATTCAAATTTCAAAAGGCTTCTTAAGGCCAGGAAAGCCATGGCATGGACTTGTGATCAGATACCACCTGCAGTATCTATAGACTTGGATGACTTCCTCTCTTTCTGAAGTCCCCAAGATATCTTGAGATTCTTTCATCTGTCAGGAGGTGGCCTTTCTTAGGCCTGATAACAACCTGTTAAGGTTGTTGGAAACCTAAGAATTTCCAATTTATGGAGGGATCATTCAGAGAGAAAAGGTAAATTTTTCAATTCTGCTTTTGTGTGCATGTGTGCTCAGTCATGTCTGACTTTTTGTGACCCCGTGGACTGCAATCAGCCAGGCTCCTCTGTCCATGGAATTTCCCAGGCAAGAATACTGGAGTGGGTACCATTTCCTTCTCCAGGGGATCTTCCCTACCCAGGGATCAAACCCGAGTCTCTTGTGTCTCCTGTATTGGCAGGCAGATTCTTTATCATTAGTGCTACCTGGGAATCAATTCTCCTTACAAAGGTATTAATATAGGGCTTCCCTGATGGCTCAGACGGTAAAGAATCCACCTGCAATGCAGGAGACCTGGGTTCAATCCCTGGGTTGGGAAGATCCTCTGGAAGTATTCTTGTCTGAGAAATTCCATGGATAGAGGACCCTGGTGGGCTACAGTCCATGGGGTTGCAAAGAGTTGGACATGATTGAGTGACTAGGGCTTTCACTTTTTTTCATAATTAGCTTAAGGAGAAGGGTTTCCTTATGTCTGGAGAACGCAGATTAGAAGCCAATAATATTTCAGACCAAAAAATCCCATAAAGTTATAACCATATTTATCAGTTCATTAAGTCATATGCAGCTAACTCTTGATCTTTTGTTAACAGTTTTATGAAACCATCAGGGTTTCCATTCAGTCAGTTCAGTCGCTCAGTCATGTCCAATTCTTTGCAACCCCATGGACTGCAGCATGCCAGGCTTCCCTGTCCACCACCAACTCCCAGAGTTTATTCAAACTCATGTCCATCGAGTCAGTGATGCCATCCAAACATCTCATTCTCTGTTGTCCCCTTCTCCTCCTGGCCCCAATCCCTCCCAGCATCAGAGTCTTTTCCAGTGAGTCAACTCTTCACATCAGGTGGCCAAATTATTGGAGTTTCAGCTTCAGCATCAGTCCTTCCAGTGAATATTCAGGACTGATTTCCTTTAGGATGGACTGGTTGGATCTCCTTGCAGGGATTCTCAAGAGTCTTCTCCAACACCACAGTTCAAAAGCATCAATTCTTCTGTGCTCAGCCCTCTTTATAGTCCAACTCTCACATCCATACATGACCACTGGAAAAACCATAGCCTTGACTAGATGGACCTTTGTTGGCAAAGTAATGTCTCTGCTTTTTAATATGCTGTCTAGGTTGATCATAGCTTTCCTTCCAAGGAGCAAGCATCTTTTAATTTCATGGCTGCAGTCACCATCCACAGTGATTTTGGAGCCCCCCAAAATAAAACCTGTCACTGTTTCCATTGTCTCCCCATCTATTTGTCATGAAGTGATGGGACCAGATGCCATGATCTTAGTTTTCTGAATGTTGAGTTTTAAGCCAACTTTTTCACTCTCCTCTTTCACTTTCATCAAGAGGCTCTTTAGTTCTTCTTCGCTTCCATTAAATTCTAATGGGTTTCCTTTAGAATTATTTAATGTCTTACCCAATTCAGTGGTATGATCTTAAATTTGTTGGAAACATACTTGTCAAAAAGTCCTTTCTATGAATCTTCTTGAAGATGAAGCATTTTTGCAAAGGCGTCAGAGTAAGACAATAACTGTCAATAAATGACAGACTTAAAAAGGCACAGTTAAGGACATGATTATTACCTTCAACAAAGGAAGCAAGAATATGCAATGGAGAAAAGATAGTCTCTTCGGTAAGTAGTGTTGGCAAAGCTGGACAGTTGCATGTAAATCAAAGAAGTTAGAACACTCTCTCACACCATACACAAAAATAAACTCAAAATGGCTCAATCCTTGTAGAGCCAGATAGCTATTGATATTTTTTACTTGACAAAGGGTATTTGAAATCAAGGACACGTCTTGGTATAAGGTTACTGCTATTTTTGAGGAACAGATACTTTTGTTAATGGTTTTTTGTGCTTTTCTAATTGCAGCCATGAAATTAAAAGACGCTTGCTCCTTGGAAGGAAAGTAATGACCAACCTTGATAGTATATTAAAAGCAGAGACATTACTTTGCCAACCAAGGTCCGTCTAGTCAAGGCAATGGTTTTTCCCGTGGTCATGTATGGATGTGAGAGTTGGACTGTGAAGAAGGCTGATCGCCGAAGAATCGATGCTTTTGAACTGTGGTGTTGGAGAAGACTCTTGAGAGTCCCTTATACTGCAAGGAGATCCAACCAGTCCATTCTAAAGGAGATCAATCCTGGATGTTCATTGGAGGGACTGATGCTAAAGCTGAAACTGCAATACTTTGGCCACCTCATGCGACGAGTTGACTCACTGGAAAAGACTCTGATGCTGGGAAAGGTTGGGGGCGGGAGGAGAAGGGGACGACGGAGAATGAGATGGCTGGATGGCATCACCGACTCTGTGGACATGAGTTTGAGTGTACTCCGGGAGTTGGTGATGGACAGGGAGGCCTGGCGTGCTGTGATTCATGGGGTCGCGGAGAGTGGGACACAACTGAGCGACTGAACTGAACTGAAGGGCTTCCCTGCTGGCTCAGCGGTATTTGCTTGTAATATATGAGACGCATGTCGAGCTTGGGTTGAGAAGATCCCCTGGAGAAGGGAATGGCAACCCACCTCAGTATTCTTGCCTGGAGAATCCCATGGACTGAGGAGCCTGGCAGGCTACAGTTCATGGGGTCGCAGAGTTGAACTCTACTGAAGTGACTGAGCATGCACGCATGCATGCATGTGTGCTTTTCTAAATATAGGAAGATGCAAGAAATTGGGTTCATAAAATTTCCTCTTGGAAATATCTAACTCTCTAAGGGCCAGTTTTGCCAGTTTTCCCAGCGAACAAAGTGCCTCATCCTGAGCTTTGTTCTGAATTTATTTCAGGGTGTACTGTAGGTCAGTGACTGCAGTGGCTAATAACTTGATTCTTGTAGAACTGAATAGTGGGCAACATTGTTTTATGATTCCCCTCCCTTTTGGTCTTCATTTTGACCAAAGTTTGGGAGGCATTTCATTTTGTCCCACAGAACTAAGAATGCTCATTCCTAGGTCAGACCAGGATTTCATTGATAGGTCACTCAATGTGCTATTCCTGGATTAGGCCCCGTTGCTGCTGCTAAGTCGCTTCAGTTGTGTCTGACTCTGTGCGACCCCAGAGACGGCAGCCCACCAGGCTCCGCCATCCCTGGGCTTCTCCAGGCAAGAACACTGGAGTGGGTTGCCATTTCCTTCTCTAATGCATGTAAGTGAAAAGTGAAAGTGAAGTCACTCAGTCGTGTCCGACTCTTCGAGACCCCATGGACTGCAGCCCACCAGGCTCCTCCATCCATGGGATTTTCCAGGCAGAGTACTGGAGTGGGGTGCCATCGCCTTCTCCATTAACAGTAGCCAAAAGTCTCTGGACCACTTGTCTTACTAGACGGTTATCACCAGGAAAAGATTTCCTCTTGTTGTTTCTTCCCATATCTAGAGTTACACTATTACAACCATTAATCTTACAGAACTATATTTGGTCAATTTTTTCAAGTAGCCTAGTCATCATTGTTTTTATTGGAGGCTCAGTCATACATTTGGTAATGTAAGAAACAGTAATCTTGTAAAACAGCATGCAAGTAATATAGCTAGTAAGATTAATAAGTTAATAAGTAAGTATTTAACTTAAGAACTTGCCCTAGATATGGCCCAGTATCTCTCCAGGTCCTGTGACCAGTCTGTTCTGTACTATCTTTAAGGGAAATGGTATATTAACATGTATACTGTACATAACATTCAGCAAAGATGACTACACATACAAGGTGAGTGGTGGGTCAATGTGACCCTTTACAGGATTGAGAAAGGAATACTATATTCTAAGGAGTTACATGGCTGGCATCAGAAGTAGAAAAATTGATCTTTATGACTGGGCAGGTATTTCTGCCATTGGCAAGATCTGGTTAATGTGTAAAGCAGATATATACTGGAGGGCAGGGAGGAGGCCAAATGAAAAAGAAAACATTTTAACTTAACTTAAAATATGAATTTTAAAATCTTAACTTAAAATATGAATTTTTACTTCATCACCTGGGAACCTCACTTGCCCTCCCAAGCCCCACTGGCTCCCTTTGGTCCAGCTGGGCACTAGAAGTAGGAGGCCCAAGGCCAAGCCAGGCTACAGGCCAGGGAAGGAATGGCCCTGGAGCCTCCTTGGGGCCCCCTCCATGGGTCATCTTGGGCTGATCCCCTGGAGAGTTGTGCTTCTCGTGCCCAGCATTCCCCCACTCCAGGGCAGCCCAGAGAGCAGGTGGTGATCTATTTTTCTCTCTGCAGAGCTCCTTGCCTGGGACACGATGGTGGTGGTGGTGGTGGTGGTTCAGTCATGTCTGACTTTTTGTGGCCCCATGGACTGTAGCCTCCCCAGGCTCCTTGGTCCATGGGATTTCCCAGGCAAAAATACTGGAATGAGTTGCCATTTCCTCCTCCAGGGGATCTTCCCTATCTGGGGATTGAACATGGGTCTTCTTAATCTCCGGCATTGCAGGTGGATTCTTTACCAACTGAGACACCAGGGAAGCCGGACTGGTACACAGTAGGTGCTCAAAATATGCCTATTTTCAGTTGAGTGTTAATTCAACTTTTATGGCGTATGATTAACCCTCTTTCTTCTGTTCTAGAAGCTCCCACTGTTGACTGGCCAGCTGTCACAGCACCACATTGGAACTTTAAAAAGCTCTGAAAACATCTTGGATGTTCTGCTTTAGTATTTCTTAACTCATATTATTTTCCTCTTTTTTTTGCATTTTTTTCTCTTCAAGAAAGCCTTAAAATATTCTACATCTTTCCTGAAATATTCTTTCATTCCTCAGTTCATATTGATTTGTTGTCTCCTAAATCTTTTTGAGCAAATAATGAAATACAGTTCATACTTGGTGGTTCTCAAATTATTTCACATGTGGTAGTTTTGATTTTTGCTTGCTAGTTAAGCTGTATTTTTTATCCTTAGGCAAACATGAGGGTCTTCAAAGTGCCTATGGGGTGGGGATGAGAGAGTGACTGCAAATGGGCATGAAAGGTCTTTTAGAGACATTTCATTAAATGTCCTAAGCTTAGATTCTGGTGATTTTTTGTATGACTCTGTAAATTTACTAAAAACCATTGAATTATAGACAAAACAGGTGAACTTTATGAATATAAATTATACCTGAAATAAATATTTAAAATACTTATGGAGTAATAAGTATAGTAGAGATATGATATGTTTTGTGGGGAGACTAACAGGAAAGGTAGGTCATAATGATAAAAATACAACTGCCTGAAGAATTGACAAAGACTCTCTCCTTGACCAAACTTTAACCAGGCTCTTCTAAGTCTCCTTTAAAATTAGGCCTGGTTCTGGGACCCTATCCTGTGGTCATGTCCTCAGAATGGCTCTCACAGTTTGAGCAAGAATCCTGCAAAGTCATCCTCCATCCTTGATATTTGATCATCTTGGCCTTCTTCTAGCAAGAATTTCATTGTCAGTTTAGCAAGAATCACTCTCCCTTTCATGTCTCCTCTCAGTAGTTTTTCTATCCTCTGATTCTCTCTCTGTTCTTTAGCTATAAACCCCAACTTGTCCTTATTGTATTCAGAGTTGAGCCAGTTCTATACTGAAGCCTCTTTTCCCCTATTGCAAGGTAAGGAATAAAATCTGTCTTTACTTCTCTTATCTGGTATCTGGATCTATTCCTCTTTGACAGAAGGCATTCTCAGACAGTGATTCTAGTAGTATATATCAGTCTAATCTGTTAGACAGGGGAAAATATTTTTTAAAGACCAGCTAAAAATGCCTATTCATTCAGTCACAAAATACTTACTGAGGGCCAACTTATTGCCAAGCATGTTGGATGCTGAGGAAACAGACGTGAGCGAAAATCATCTACAGAGTCTCTGTCTTCATGGAGCTCGTAGCTTAGTAGGGGAGCCAAATAGCATGCAAATATCTATACAACTGTGCACTTGCAGTAAGGATAAGTCCAGGGAAGAGGGGGTCCATGATGCTATGAGGGCCTGTGAAATGGGGGGATTTGACTAGTCAAAGTTGTCAGGAATGTTGTTCTGAGAATCTGTTTATTGAGCTGAGAGGTCACAGAAGAATAGAGACTAATTGGATTGAAGCTGGGGGTTGAGGAGAAGGCTTAAGGCTATGTGTTCAGAGAGAGCTGGCAATAAAAGAGACTGAGAGAAGGCCAATACGGCTGGAGGCAAGAGGCAGTGAGAGAACAGTGTGGCCAATTCCCATCTGTCTATCCATCCACTGTTCTTTGATTCAAAAAATATCTACTGAGCATTGATCATGTGCTAAACCTCATGTGAGGTGTGACTGTTGACCCCAAAATGGAACCATTTCTTTTCCACAAAGCATGGACCCTACAGGGGCCTGAGTTAGGAGTGAACAGGTTTGGGGTTAAGGTAAGAAGTGGGGATAGAGTCTCAGATGGAAGAAACGTCATATTTCTTGAGCATGGATTGTGTCACTTCCATGGGATCCTGGGGAGCATATTAAACCCCAAGAGGATTCCTGAAGTTGGTGTGATCTCATCACCTAGATACTCTCAGAGACATACCATGGTCTATCAACAGAAGGACATACTGTTTACCTAGCTGTCACCTCCCTCCATCTCCCAAGGTCTTGGAATAATACTGTTGTCAGAAAGTTGTGAGTAAAGTAAAAATGTTATATAAGTGTACAGCTTCATTTGAGATGAAATTTAAGACTTAAAAGTCTAGAAAATAAGGCATGATGCATATTAACCACAACAAATAAGATCTTGAAATAAGTGGAAGGAGACAAAAGATAACATTTGCATGCTGTTATCACTTGAAATAATATTATTCTTTTTGGCATTCTTATGCCAAAGTATTCCTACCCCTGCTCCAACCAAAAGCACATTACCCAGGCTGGATTTCCTGACATTATTTGTCAAGTCCTGAGCTGGCATTCAATGCTTCCCACTCCATGGATCCAAACTACATTTCCAGTCTTCTCTTCCAAGTCCTCTGTGCTCTTGGCAAACGACACCATTGTCTGTTTCCCTCAAGAGACTCCTGCCTTCTCCACACCCTTTTAAGATGCTGGAGTTCAATTTTCACAGGGTTTGGCTCTCCCACAAGTATGATGCCATTTCATTTTAAGATCAACCCCATGAGGGGACACTGTTACTCTCATTTCAAAGAAGTAGAAACCAAATATCAAGAAGGGAGAAGGACCAGTGTTAGTTTGGTAAAGAAACAGATTGCTGGAGAAAATGAAGTTGTTCTTAGATTAAATGACAAAATGAATATGATCTTTAGTTTATACTCATGTTACATAATTGGTGTTTATTATGAAGTCTGTGTCAGTGAAAGGAATTTGCCCCTTCCCATTTAGCTCTATTTCCAGATTCCTTGCCCCTGCTTGTATCTATTTTGTGGAGGAAGAGTGTCAAAGAGCAAGAATAGGAAATGTGCCAACCTTGGGGAAAAGAATCTGTACTTGGGTTGCAGCTACCAAGTAGGGGTGGTTAAGGTAAGTCACCTTTCCCCATGTAGAGTCCCTTGCCTGGCACACAGTAGGTGCTCAATATATGTTTATTCCCAGTTGACAAGTTGGCTTTATTGTTTATTGATTGTGATGAGACACTTTCCTTCTATTCTATAAGGTTTCTTTTTTGATTAGATCAAGAACAAATAGTTCACAAACTGTTACAGCATGCTCTTTGAATTTACAGAAGTGTATGTGAACTGGATAGGAAAATTTGCCACATAAAATGTCCAGTCTTCCACTTATTCCCAATTCAGTATTTCTCAATTGATATTAGTTTACTTTTTTATTTTTGGTTAGAAAAACAGTTTTATTCTATGCAGAATATACCGAAAATATTTTACCTCCTCTTTGAAGCCACTTTTTCCTTCTCTAGCCACGCTGATTTCTTATCTCTTGGTTCTTTGGGGGCAGGTTTTAAGTCCCCCTTGTTTGGGTCTTATAGTTTCGGGTGTACTCATCTTGTTCATTCAGTTTTACCCCTAAGCAAATGCTATGGCTTCCACAAAAACTGATTGAGTAATACATGAAGAAGAGCAGATATGTGATGTCTCTTATGGGGAGAATTGTCAAACCAAATCAGGGGACAAAAAGTGGCAACTTCACACATCATTTCCACTAATATGTATGTTTGCCTTTTGAAGGGAGCAAATTATCATGAAGTCTTATTAGTTATCTATGGCTGCATAACTCCTTGCTCCCAAATGTACCAGCTTAAAACAACAAAAATATATTATCTCACATATTTCTGAGGGTCAGGAATCTGGGAGTGGCTACATTGACTCTGGGTCTCTCATGAGGTTGCAGTTAAAATGTCAACCAGGACTGCAGCTATTTGAAGGTTTGACTGCATTTGAAGGCTCTACTTCCAAGATGGTTCATGGGGCTTACAAGATGTCTCAGTTCCTCACCATGTAGCTCTCTTCACAGAGTTGGTTGTGTGTCCTTATAACATGGCTACTGACTTTTTCCAGAGTGAATGACCTGAAAGAGATCAAGCAGGAAGCTGTGAAACCTTTTGTGACCTAGACACACACCCTTACTTATGCCATATTCTTTCAGTTAGAAGTGAGTACATGCATGCATGCTAAGTTGCTTCAGTCATGTCCGACTCTTTGCGACCCTATGGACTGTAGCCTGCCAGATTCCTCTGTCCATGAGATTCTCCAAGCAAGAATACTGGAGTGGGTTGCCAAGCCCTCCTCCAGGGGATCTTCCCAACCTAGAGACTGAACCTGTGTCACTTAAGCCTCCTGCACTGGCAGGCAGATTCTTTACCACTAGCACCACCTGGGAGGTGCAGAAGTGAGTCCAGCCCACACTTGAGAGGAGAAGCTGCTGCTGTCATTATCATGTTGTTTCCTTGCAGCAGAAGCAAAAACAACAAAACCCGGAAAAACTTGTTCCTGGTATTTATAGAACAGGGTAGGAGGTGGGAACAGGGGTATCAGAGAATAATCAGATGATGAAACAAATGTAAAGAGAAGAAGCTTTAATGGTAGTGGCCCTGGATTGGGAAAGACTATGTGGGACCTGGGTTGTCCACTCAGTATTCAGTATTTACTCTGTTCTGTCTGTCTATGCTTGTGTCTGGGTTTGATAGGTAAGGACATCAGGCTAAAATATGCTTCCCATATATCATGGATGAATATAATATACATTTCTGATGATAATCAAGGAAATAAAAAAAACTGAGAGGAAATCCCACCAATGCATTTGAAAAGAATGTAGCTGTCTTTCTTTCAACCCTAGTTGAATCAGACCAATTCATTGTGACACACAGAATTGGTATTGAATTTATCATATCATGTACAAAATAGAACTTATTTTCCTTTTTACTCTTAAATTTCTGAAGGCTCTCCAGAGCATCACTGGGATGTTTGTTTTATTATGAATTAATTTCTTTTCAGAAGGGAGGTTTTGGGGAGGGAGGAACTCACATTTAATGAGCAACTACCATATGTCAGACACTTTATATATGTTTTCTCATTAATTCTCACTACAGCTCTGAAAATAAAGTACTATTATTATCACCATTTTGCAGTTGAAAAAATAAATATTTAAAGAAGTTAAGTAGTTCTTTCATGATCACTCTACCACTGAGTGAAATAAGCAGGACTCACATCCAGGCTTTAACTCCCAAGTATGTGGTGTTTATTAGGGTGCTTTGTTTGTTTGTTTGTTTTTAAATTAATTAATTTATTTTGATTGGAAGCTAATTGCTTTACAATAATGTGGTTTTTGCCATACATTGACATGAGTCAGCCATGGATGTACATATGTCCCCCATTCTGAACCCTCCTCCAACCTCCCTCCCAATCCCATCCCTCTGGGTTGTCCCAGTGCATCGGCTTTGAGTGCCCTGTTTCATGCATCGAACTTGGACTGGTGATCTATTTTACATATGGTAATATACATGTTTCAATGCTATTCTCTCAAATCATCCCACTCTCTCCTTCTCCCACAGAGTCCAAAAGTTTGTTCTTTACATCTGTGTCTCATTTGCTGTCTTTCATACAGGGTCATCGTTACCATCTTTCTAAATTCCATATATATGCGTTAATATACTGTATTGGTGTTTCTCTTTCTGACTTACTTCACTCTGTATAATAGGCTCCAGTTTTATCCACCTCATTAGAACTGATTCAAATGTGTTCTTTTTAATAGCTGAATAATATTCCATTGTGTATAGGTACCACAGCTTTCTTATCCACTCATCTGCCGATGGACATCTAGGTTGCTTCCACATCCTAGCTATTGTAAACAGTGCTGTGATGAACACTGGGGTACTCGTGTCTCTTTCAATTCTGGTTTCTTCGGTGTGTATGCCCAGCAGTGGGATTGCTGGGTCGTATGGCAGTTCTATTTCCAGTTTTTAAAGGAATCTCCATACTGTTCTCCATAGTGGCTGTACTACTTTGCATCCCCACCAACAGTGCAAGAGGGTTCCCTTTTCTCCATACCCTCTCCAGCATTTATTGCTTGTAGACTTTTTGGTAGCAGCCATTCTGACCATGAGATGGTACCTCATTGTGGTTTTGATTTGCATTTCTCTGATAATGAGTGATATTGAGTATTTTTTCATGTGTTTGTTAGCCATCTGTATGTCTTCTTTGGAGAAGTGTCTGTTTGGTTCTTTGGGCCATTTTTTTATTAGGTCATTTACTTTTCTGATATTGAGCTGCATGAGCTGTTTGTATATTTTTGAGATAAATTCTTTTTCAGTTGCTTCATTTGCTATTATTTTCTCCCACTCTGAAGGTTGTCTTTTCACCTTGCTTATAGTTTTCTTTGTTGTGCAAAAGCTTTTAAGTTTAATTAGGTCCCATTTGTTTATTTTTGCTTTTATTTCCATTACTCTGGGAGGTGGATCATAGAGGATCTTAGTGTGATTTCTGCCAGAGAGTGTTTTGCCTATGTTTCCCCCTAGGAGTTTTATAGTTTCTGGCCTTACATTTAGATCTTTAATCCATCTTGAGTTTATTTTTGTGTATGGTGTTAGAAAGTGTTCTAGTTTCATTCTTTTACAGGTGGTTGACCAGTTTTCTCAGCACCACTTGTTAAAGACATTGTCTTTTCTCCATTGTATATTCTTGCCTCCTTTTTCAAAGATAAGGTGTCCATAGGTGCGTGGATTTCTCTCTTGTATTTCTATTTTGTTCCATGGATCTATATTTCTGTCTTTGTGCCATTACATACTGTCTTGATGACTGTGGCTTTGTAGTATAGTCTGAAGTTAGGCAGGTTGATTCCTCCAGTTCCATTCTTCTTTCTCAAGATTGCTTTGGCTATTCAAGGTTTTTTATATTTCCATACAAATTGTGAAATTATTTGTTCTAGTTCTGTGAAAAATACTGTTGGTAGCTTGATAGGGGTTGCATTGAATCTATAGATTGCTTTGGGTAGTATACTCATTTCCACTATATTGATCCTGCCACTTCTTTTTTAGATGGTGAGCTTTCAAACTTGAGCATCAGGTTGATTTTAATTGGCTAAGTAGTAGAGTTATTTTTTTCATTCAGTGACAGAATGAATGTAAATATCTCTATTATACATAAATTGTATTTATTATTATAAAGTGCCATTAGCATTAACACCCTAAACTCCATGGTTTAGGGTAACTGCTTGAAGTACAGAAACTCCATGGTTTCTGTAACTGCTTGGTTATAAAATATTTAATGTTCTATAGATCAGTGCCTTTCGAGCTTAAATATGCATACAGATCACCTGGGGGAATCTGTTTAAAATGCAGGCTCTAATCCAACCAATAGGTACAGATTGGAGCCTAAGATTCTGCATTTCTAACAAGCTTTCAGGTGGTGCTGATGCTTCTTGATCTCAGATTATGCTTTGAAAAAAAATTATTTGGCTGTGCTGGGTGTTAGTTGCGGCATATTGGATCTAGTTCCCTGACCAGGGATTGAACCCAGGGCCCCTGCACTGGGAGTATGGAGTCCTAGCCACTGGATCACCAGGAAAGTCTCTCAGATCATACTTTGAATAGCTAGAGTATGGATTATTCTGCCATAACTATTTTTGGAATCCCTAGGGAGTGCTTCTAGCTATCTGGTTTGTCCCATATCAAGGAGTTAGAACTCTTAAGTTTCTGATCATAGCTACTTTTAGAGAGGTTCTCCTCTACACCAGAACTCTGCTTATGGTACCATTTCTATCTCATTATGTGAGTGGATTTGGAAATCTGCCATGTCAGATATTACTAGATCTGCAAGCTATTGCAGTCCCTTGATGTTAACAAGTGCTGTCTGATGAGCAATGGAGGACAAGAAGAGAGGGAATCAGAGAGGCAAACACTACAGTCTTTTATGCTGCTTGAGAGGCAGGGGAGAGAGGGAGCCCTGGACCATGGCTAGCATGGTCCATTCTGTAGGGTAAACACACACCTGTAGTATAAATAAAATAACTGCATCAAATCACAGCTTGATGGCGCAGGCCATGGAAAATATCCAACTCAGTCCCCTTGCTCTGATTCCATGCTTTTTAGGCAAATATGTGATCACTGAAGATGGCAGCCAAGAACCATCATCTCTGCTAATGTTTCTCCCAGGGTTGGTTAAGAGCTTAACAAGCATGCCTTCTAGTCTTTCATTCAGAAAAGCAAAGACTAATAATACTAATTAGTAACTTCTGTGAGCCAAATACTGGGTAAGATTCTAGATGTATAGTATCTTTACCATCAAGAAAATTTCATCCTGGAAGGAGACACAGATAAGTAACCTGCAGTGCATAGTGATGGGTGTTAGGGTTCTCATCAGAGCCCATAGCAGAGCCATCAAACCAAATTTGGGATAGGTGGGGAGGAGGCAGGGCAGTTAAAGGTACTGGTTAATGTTTAACAATCACTTCTCTGGGGGAAAAAAGCCCTAATTTGTTAGGGTATGCTGATTTTTATCGGAGAAGGTGATGGCACCCCACTCCAGTACTCTTGCCTGGAAAATCCCATGGATGGAAGAGCCTCGTAGGCTGCAGTCCATGGGGTCGCTAAGAGTCGGACATGACTGAGCGACTTCACTTTCACTTTTCACTTTCATGCATTGGAGAAGGAAATGGCAACCCACTCCAGTGTTCTTGCCTGGAGAATCCCAGGGACGGGGGAGCCTGGTGGGCTGCCGTCTCTGGGGTCGCACAGAGTCGGACACGACTGAAGCGACTTAGCAGCAGCAGCACCAGCTGATTTTTATGGTGTAAATGTTTCCATTATCACCAGTTTCAAGCTACCAAATGATGTCACTGAACATAATAGGCTGTTAAAAGTCAGGGGAAGTTAATTCTAGCACATTATTGGGTTAGAAGTCATCCCAAAGTGAATTGTGTCTAAGAAGACATTTAAAGGAAAGCTGAAGCTAGTCTAGCAAATATGCAGGACAGACCAAGAGCTTCCAGGTAGAAGAAACAGCAAATACAAATGAATCAATGTCATAGGAAATATGTTGCTTTGGAATTAAGTGTTGATAGTCTGAATTTAAGTGTAGGAGTGAATAGTGTTAAATTTCCTAGTAGGCAGACTAAGCACATATTTAGGACACTAGCAATGTGGGGGAACCAAGAAAAAGAAAAAAATTAGTTATGATGACATCATTAAGCCTGTAATCAATAAATTTGGAAGGAATGTTAAAAATTATTTTAACACTTGTTAAAATGGTAAGGAAGACTTTATTCAAAATTATTGCAAGAGAGGAGAGACTATTGCAGTAAGAGAGAGAGACTGATCTCAATTCCAAATACAACAATGACAACTGGGGATTTATAGCCTATGAACACAGTGAGGGGGTCACTGGACAGAAAATTACTAAGAGGAGACATCAAGGGTATGGATATTCTTTGCAAACTATCTTAACAGGATTCTTTGATAAAGGTAGGCTGAGGTTGAGTCTTAGTTGGGAAGAGGGCTCAGGGAAGCCTAATTAAAGTTTGGTCAAGGAGGAAGTCTTTGTCAGAAGCTATTTTAATTTTAACATACATGTGAGTTTCGTACTATTGAATTATAGTAGCAATGAGAGTACTGCAATATTTTTTAATTCTTACGGCTTCTGGTTCCGGGGATGGGGAAAAGATATTTGGAAAGAGTCAAGAGATAGTAATGCTATAGAAATAGTTTTGTGGCTGATTAGGGATAAAGAAGAAGAATAAATCAAGAATTACTTTGGTTTTCTAGCTTCTGCAAGTGGTTGGATGGTAGTGCCCATGAGATAGGTAACATTTGAAGAGGAGCGCACATTTGGAAAGAAGATAATGACTTTACCATAAGACATGTTTGAATTTGAAGTACTCAGACAACATTAAGTGGAGATGTCCAGTAGGTAGTCAGGTATATGACTATATGAATTTAAAGCTCAGCAGAGAGGACTGGGCTGGAGTTATGGTTTTGGGAGTCACCAGTATCATGAGACGGAGAAGGCAATGGCAAGCCACTCCAGTACTGTTGCCTAGAAAATCCCATGGATGGAGGAGCCTGGTAGGCTGCAGTCCATGGGGTCACTAAGGGTCGGACACGACTGAGCGACTTCACTTTCACTTTTCACTTTCACACATTGGAGAAGGAAATGGCAACCCAACTCCAGTGTTCTTGCCTGGAGAATCCCAGGGACGGGAGAGCCTGGTGGGCTTCCGTCTATGGGGTCACACAGAGTCGGACACGACTGAAGTGACTTAGCAGCAGCAGTATCATGAGAATGCCTTTTAAGGAAAAGATACAGAGTGGGAAATAAGAAGAGGGTCAAGAAAAGATCCCTGAGGAACCCCAACATATGGAAGAATCCAGCAAAGGAGACTGATAAGGACAAGTGGGATAAGAGGAAAATTAGTAGTCAGTGATATCCCAGGATTCAAAAAGGGCTTCATCAGCTCTTAGGGCATCAAGTAAGAAGACAACAGAGATATGTCCATTGGATTTGGCAACACAGAGGTCTTCAGTACACTTGACAAGAGCAGGCTCAGTGGTGTGATAGAGTGAGAGTCATTCCAGAGTGCACTGAACAGAGAATGGGAGATTAGGAAGAGGAATCAATGAGAATAGACAATTCTTTAGAAAAATTTTACTCTCAAGAGCTGTTGAGAAATTGAGTGGAGAAGAATGGGGATCAAGGGAGGGCTTTCAAAGGTGAGTGATACTATAGCATTCTTAGATGCTACTATGATCTATTGGGCTTCCCAGGTGGCTCAGTGGTAAAAATCTGCCTGCCAATGCAGGAGATGCAGGAGACCTGGGTTCAATCCCTGGGTCAGGAAGATCCCCTAGAGAAGGAAATGGCAACTCACTCCAGTATTTTTTCCAGGATAATCCCATGGACAGAGGAGCCTGGAGGGCTACAGTATGTGGGGTCACTGGGCATGCACTATGATCTATTAGAGAGAGATTAGGGATGTAGAAAAGTCTCTAAGATACTGGACAGGAATGGATGCAGAGTACAATTGGCCTTAAACAGCAGACACTCATAATGTGTAAACTTACTCTTAGCATAGACCTTATTGATAGAATGCCTCACAGTCTGTGGATAGGTGGACCATCAGGACATGAAAATATTGTAACACTCAGGCACTTCTGATGTTTTTTAAACCAATATCCCCATTCTCTTCATTATTAATAATAAAGCAGTTGTGTCACTTTCAGAACAGGGAACCCCTCAAAACAACAAGGGACTTATTTGTCTTTCATTTTAACAATATTTTGAGTAAATTTTACCATTCAATGCTCTAAATGCTGGAAATAAAATAGTGAATAAGTTATGCTTAAGTATTTCCCTAACAGAGCTTAGAGTCTAATGGGAGAAAATTATACTAAACTTTATTTAAATTAAAAAATAATTATAATGTAATGTGATAAGGGCTATGATGGGAGAAGTACTCTGCTAACATATAGGAAGGGTAGTTTATCTTATCTGGGAGCAGAGGAGTTAGGATTAGAGGACTTCTAGAAAGAGATATTAGGTTCCCATCAGAAAGATAAATAAGAGTTATCCAGAAGAATAGGGTCAGGAAGTAGGGTGTGAGCAAGTGTTCCAGGCAGGGGACTTTGCATGAAGACTTTGACATAGAGGGACATAGATGGAGTGTGATGCAGTTGAAGAACAGAAAGTCATTGTGACTGGACTGCAGAGAGTGGGAGGTAAAATGGTGGGAGATGAGGCTGGAGAGATAATAGGAACCAGATTATGCAGGGCCTTATATACTATGCTTGCATACGTGCTCAGTCATGTCCAACTTTTTGCAACCCCATGGACTATGGCTTATGAGGCTCCTCTGTCCATGGGATTTGCCCCGCAAGAATACTGGAGTGGGTTGCCATGCCCTCCTCCAGGGGTCTTTCTGACCCAGGGATTGAACCCACATTTCCCATGTCTTCTGCATTGCAGGCAGATTCTTTACCACTGAGCCATCTGGGAAGCCAAACTATGTTTAAAATTCTGGTATTTATTTCAAGACCCAGGGGAAGACATAGAAGGGATTTAGGCAGGGAAATGAGCCTGACAGGATTTATATTTTGCAAACATTCTAGGTGCACTGATGAGAATTGATTGGAGGGGGCAAGAGTGGAGGGATGACTAAAAGAATTGAGAGGCCATTGCAGTAGTGTGGATGAGAAATTATGGTGGCATTTGCTAGGACAATAGAAGTAGAGATGGGGAGAAGTAGAAGTATTTTAGAATTATTTGCAAATTAGCAGCTCGTGGTAAAGAATTGAATGTGGAGAATGAGGGAGAAGGAGTCAATGATTCCCAGGTTTCTGGCTTGAATGACTGGTTCAAGATGAGACAACGACAGCTGTTACTGAGAGAAGAAAAGCAGAGGAGGAGACTAGGGGTGATGGTAGAGACTACAGATGATCAAATTTGGTTTTTAGAAGAATTAACTTGCTGTCATCATTCTCTTACCAATGCATCTGGTAAATCTCCAAATACAATTGCAAAAATATCTGAAAAGTTCTGTTGTTGTTCAGTCACTCAGTTGTGTCCTACTCTTTGTGACCCCACTGCAGGACTGCAGCATGCCAAGCTTCCCTGTCTTTCACCATCTCCTGGAAGTTGCTCAGACTTATGTCCATTGAGTTGATGGTGCCATCCAACTATCTCATCCTTTGTTGTCCCCTTCTCCTCCTGCTTTCAATCTTTCCCAGCATTAGGGTCTTTTCCAAGGAGTCGGCATCAGGTGGCCAAATTATTGGAGCTTCAGCTTCAGCATCAGTCCTTCCAATGAATATTCAGAGTTTATTTCTTTTAGAATTGAGTATTTTGATCTCCCTGCAGTCCAAGGGACTCTCAAGAGTCTTCTCCAACACCACAGCTGTAGCCCACCAGGCTCCTCTGTCCATGGAATTCTCCAGGCAAGACTACTGGAGTGAGGAGCCATTCCCTTCTTCAGGGGATCTCCCCCACCCAGGGAGCAAACCCAGGTCTCCTGCATTGCAGACAGATTCTTTACCATCTTAGCTACTAGGGAAGCCCGAAAAGTTCTAGTATTCTTTTTATCGTGTTTATGTTCAGGATGAGTTCAACTATTAGTGAGGACATGAATTTATAGTAGGGACACTATAGATGTATGCTTCTTATTTTTTCTTATGGATTTTTTCAAACATATATACATAAAAGTAGATAGTAATGGATTACCATATTCTCACCAACCAACTTTAATAATTATCAATTTATAGTCAATCATATTTAATCCATCCAAACAGTATAGATTTTAAAGAAAAAATTGGATATGAATAACAAAACAATTAACAATATTTCTCAATATTACGATATTTCCATTTAGTGTTCCAATTTTCCTGAATGACTAATTTTTCTTTTATAGTTTGTTTGAAACAGGAATCAAATAAGCTCCATATGTTGTATTTCGTTGATGTCTCATAGGTCTCTCAATTCATTGGTTCCCTGTCTCTGTTTTTATTTTAAAATTATTATTTTATTTGTTGAAGAAAAATGTTGTTCATCCTGTAAAATTTCTCACATTTTGGATTTTGCTGATCATATCTCTGAAATGTTGATTAGCATATTCTTTTGTTCCTTATACTTCCTGTAAGCTGGTAGACCTAGACCTTTGATCTGATTCAAGATTGATTTTTTTTGGGAGCAGGAATATTTCATAAATTTTGTGTATGTTTCCATTGAGAGGTACAGAATATCTGACTGAGTCTCTTTTCTAGGATATTATTGGCCATTGATAATCATTACCTGGATTCATTATTTCGTTAGGGGTTTATAAGATGGTGATATTCCAGTTCTATAATTCTTCCTTCATTTACCAGTTGGGGTATGTCTATAAAGGAAAAATTCCTCTCGAAAATGATTTCTTCACTGAGGGGCAGCTTGGATTCCCTTAGCATCATCCTGTAAAAGTGACCAATGAATATATATTTTGGAATTGTCATTGACTCATTGGTTTTTAACATTTTTGATGTGTTTCAATTCATGAGGTAACTGCAGTTTTTATTCTTAATGATATTCTAATTGGCACTGTGGCCCTTTTCAAGTTAGTTCCCGAATGCTTTTGACATTATCCAAATTGTCTTTGACAACTTTCTTTGCTTTCTGATATGATAATTAATGAAACAGCATAAATAAATGGTTTTATTATTTGTGACAAGTTAACTGCCTGATTGTGGCTCTAAATTACCATTTAGATAGATTTCGTGTAACAGGATGTAAACACTCCCCTTGCCTTCAGTCTATGGAATGCTAGGCTGACACGCAGGCAGTCAAAGCTTCCTTTAATTCAATATCTCACTAATTTATGGCTTTACAGAAAAACAAGCAGCCAGTTCATGACTTCACCTCCAAAAAGAAGCATTTATACTTATCTAAACATGTTTTTTAAATAAGATGAAGTGGAATTTCTTCCTTCTTAAAAATATGTTTCTGGAACTACCAAAAATTTGCATATTCTAAATAGCTGATTGAAAAAAAAAAAACACCTTTCCTCCATATTGTTGAAAGAAGAAGGTGCTGGGACCACCGATAAGACTTGGTTTAAGTATGCCAGACTGACTTGACTTCTTTACATCCTGCTGCATCAGAGGCCATACTCTCCTTTTTGTTTGTTTTTGTTTTTTCTTTCCTGCAGTCTTTAGTGTCTTGGTTAACCACCCCAGTCCTAGTAGATTTCCATTTTTCTCCTCCTTTGTCTCTTGCTTGCACATTTTTCCTGAAGCTTTATTCTTTCTTGTTCCTTTTTGTTTTTGGCTTAGTTTCAACGTTGGAAGGGACAGGTTTGTCTATAATCTGTGAATCTCCTCTTGGCCTCTTTCCTTATTGCCTCTTCAGCTAAACTGACCCTCTTAGAAATCTAGGTGGTGGCTTCAATGGGGAAGATGTATGGCTGGGTGCCTAGGGGTCTTAGCAAAGCTGGGCTACTTTGCTGCTGCCAATCCCATTGCCTCAACTCCAGGGGCCCAAGATGGGAGCAATGGGAGAACCAGATGAAATTGGATGAGAAGTCTGCCCATCATTTTAATCTAATATCAGGAATCTATCTATCTATCTTTGTCTATCTCTGTCGTCTATGTACTGTCAACTACAAATTGGCACTTACCAAGAGCATTGCCAAAGCCTATGACTGTGTGGATCACAATAAACTGTGGAAAATTCTGAGAGATGGGAATACCAGAAGACCTGACCTGCCTCTTGAGAAACCTGTATGCAGGTCAGGAAGCAACAGTTAGAACTGGACATGGAACAACAGACTGGTTCCAAATTGGAAAAGGAGCACGTCAAGGCTGTATATTGTCAACTTGCTTATTTAACTTGTATGCAGAGTATATCATGAGAAATGCAGAGCTGGAAGAAGCACAAGCTGGAATCAAGATTGCTAGGAGAAATATCAGTAACCTCAGATATGCAGATGACACCACCCTTATGGCATAAAGTGAAGAAGAACTAAAGAGCTTCTTGATGAAAGTGAAAGAGGTGAGTGAAAAAGCTGGTTTAAAGCTCAACATTCAGAAAACTAAGATCATGGCAGCCGGTCCCATCACTTCATGGTAAATAGATGGGGAAACAGTGAAAACAGTGTCAGACTTTATTTTTCTGGGCTCCAAAATCACTGCAGATGCTGATTGCAGCCATGAAATTAAAAGACGCTTACTCCTTGGAAGGAAAGTTATGACCAACCCAGACAGCATATTAAAAAGCAGAGACATTACTTTGCCAACAAAGGTCTGTCTAGTCAAGGCTATAGTTTTTCCAGTGGTCATGTATGGATGTGAGAGTTGGACTGTGAAGAAAGCTGATCCCCGAAGAATTGATGCTTTTGAACTGTGGTGTTGGAGAAGACTCTTGAGAGTCCCTTGGATTGAAAGGAGATCCAACCAGTCTGTCCTAAAGGAGATCAGTCCTGGGTGTTCATTGGAAGGACTGATGTGAAGCTGAAACTCCAATACTTTGGCCATCTGATGCAAAGAGCTGACTCATTTTAAAAGACCCTGATGTTTTGAAACATTGAGGGCAGGAGGAGAAGGGGACGACAGAGAATGAGATGGTTGGATGCCATCACCGACTTGATGTACATGGGTTTGGGTGAACTCCGGGAGTTAGTGATGGACAGGGAGGCCTGGCGTGCTGTGGTTCATGGGGTTGCAAAGAGTTGGACATGACTGAGCGACTGAACTGACTGAACTGAAGAGCATTGCCAATGACTGAGCAGCAAAGGCATTTGCCATCTGCCTCTATGGAGACTGAACCCCATGCTGCTATAGCTGGTGACCTTCAACAACCCATGAGGGAGTTCAGGGTGAAGTGAGGCACTCTGTGCTCCAGGGAATCTGGTGGGACAGGTCTTTATATAGTTGGATGTTTTTAGGAACAGATTTTATGATCTCAATCCTTGCATCTCCTCATATCTAGAGAAGCACTAAATCCCTTCATGGTGACATCAGACCTCATGACTAACAAAAAACCTTTTGTGAAATGAATGCTTCATGGTATTGAACTCCCCCTTCACCAAAACCTTATATATTGACTTTCCTCCACTGCTGCTTTGGAGCAATCTCTTGGAGCTATCTGAGATGCTGCCTCCTGGGCTGCAGTCCTCATTTTGCCCCAAATAAAACTTAACTCACAACTCTCAAGTTGTACATCTTTTTTTTAGACGACAGTACTTATCCCTCTCTTCGTTTTTAGATAAATGGTAGCATATTATAGTAATACTTGCTATTCTCCACCTTTTTTTTTCACCTTAACAATATACCAAGGAGTCATTCCAAAGTAGTATATAGAGTATATATTCCTCATTCTTTTTACAGCTACATAATACTCTCAGTCCTTTACTGATGAATTTTTTGGGTAACTTTCTGCCGTTATATATAGAACTGCAGTGAATAGTCTACTTCATATTCCTTATTGTATTTTTTGCCAGTGTATCCTTGGGATACATTCCTTGAAGTGGGATTACTGGGTCAAAGTGAAAAATGCCGTATGCAATTTTGCAAGATTTGACAACTTCCCCTCCACTAGGATGGTACTATTTTACATTCCCATGATCAAAGCATGAGAGTTCCTGTTCACAGCATCACCAAAGACTATGTGGTCAAACCTCTGACTTTTTGCCAATCTGATAAGTGAGAGATTATATCTCATTTTAGTTTTAATTTATACTTTTCTTATTATGAGTGAGGTTGAATATTCTTTCATATATTTAAGTCATTTATATATCTCTTTTTCTGAGAAGTGTCTTTTGACAGTTTAGAAAATATACTCAATGTGTTTCAATCTCTTACAGTCTTCTAAAATATTTATTTATTTGACTGTGCTGGGTCTTAGTTGTGGCATGCAGGGTGTGAAATCTTTAGTTGCAGCATGTGGGATTTTTTTCAGCATACGAACTTTTAGTTGCCATATGGGATCTAGTTCCTTGACCAAAGACCAAACCCAGATCCCTTGCATAAGGAGTGTGGCGTCTTAGTCACTGGACCACCAGAGAAGTCCCTCTTATGGTCTTTTTCTATGCTCAAGTTCTATCTTAGGTAGTGGAAGACTTGTCAGGTTATGTCTGTGTCCTTCTGACATGACCCCTGTATTCCTTTATTTTTTTCCCCAGTAATCTTTGACAGCTTCTTTGCTGAATTATATGACAAGATATTCTAGACTTACCTTGTACATTAAAAACCTCAGAATTGGCATCAGTCATTTCTCTAAGCTGCTGACAGAATGATAATTCTATTTGCTAAGCCTCATATCCACATACACATTCATAGCACTCATCATTACCTGGCATTACAGTGTATATTGTCTGCTTCATCCTCTATACCTTTAGAATTTAGTATGTAAGCTGCATAGAGGGCAAACATTTTGTTTTGTTCACTACTGTATCTCGAACACCTAGAACAAAGCCTGATACACAGAGGTCGTCAAAACCTGCTTTATGGGCTTCCCTGGTGGTTCAGTGGTTAAGGTTTCTATGCTTCCTCTGAAGGGGGAAGGGGTTCAATCCCTGGTCTGGGAATTAAGATGCCACATGTCAAGAGGCCAAAAATAAAAAAATAATAATATTAAAAAACCTCCCTCTTCTTTCCATTTACCAGAGGTCATGATTGCAGCCCTCTGTATGAAGAGATGGGTGATAATCCAGAGACTGAGAAGAGTCACTGTCATTCATTCATTCCCATGTACTGAGTGGGCGGTATGTTACAGACAATGTTCTAGGCAAGATGGCAATGTTTGTATTAGGCTTGTGGCTCAAGTGAAACCTCTAGCCACACTGATCAGGCAGAAATGATTCCTCTCCAGTGTTAAACTTGAGCTAAACTAATATGGCCAAGTAACCGCCTGGAATAAAAGGAAATGGTGGGAGTATTTTCTTCTCTTAGGACTCCTCCTACAATGAAGACACTTACACCAAAGTTTCATACATTATTCAAATTTATGTATACTTTACTTATTGCTTACATTTCCAGATGCTGTCTGATATCTATATTCTATGTGCTGCTGCTGCTGCTGCTAAGTCACTTCAGTCGTGTCCGACTCTGTGTGACCCCATGGACGGCAGCCCATCAGGCTCCCCTGTCCCTGGGATTCTCCAGGCAAGAACACTGGAGTGGGTTGCCATTTCCTTCTCCAATGTGTGAAAGTGAAAAGGGAAAGTGAAGTCGCTCAGTCATGTCTGACTCGTAGCGACCCCATGGACTGCAGCCTACCAGGCTCCTCCGTCCACGGGATTTTCTAGGCAAGAGTACTGGAGTGGCTTGCCATTGCCTTCTCCATATTCTATGTAGTTTATGTCAATATAGCTTATTCTATGTTAGTTTTATGTGAGAGAGAAAGCAGGGCAGGCCAGGAGTAACATTTGTTGGAGTCCTATTGTGTGCCAGACAATTTAACAATAGATCTTCTCACTATTATAGTCTCCTGGAAGATAAAGTCAGGAGGAAAAGAAAGCACATTTTTTAAAGGCTGTATTTTTTTTGGGCAGTTACAGCATTTTTTAAAAAGGAAATAGTATAAGGATTTTCTATTATTTTCCCAGCTCCAGGAGGTAATTTGTCTTACAACACAGAAGTGTCAACAGATACCATTTGCAAAGGATTTCCCTTTTATTCCTCACACCACTGTGGTAAAGTGGGGGATTTTGTCATATCCACTGAGAAGACTGAGGTTCAGAGAGGTGATAACATATACAATTTTAGCAGTCATTTCTAGATTTAGAGCAGGGGTTCTTAAACTACCTTGTGTCATCTGTAGGTTGTGTAAACACTCATTACTGGGCTCCATCTGGTTGAGGGCCAAGAATATTCTAACAAGTTCCTAGGTGATGCTGATGCTGCTGGTCTGGGGATCACAGCTGGAGAACTACTGATGAGAATAATAATAAACAAACAAAAGTGACATTTACCTTTTATGAGTACCTGGAAAATCATCGTGAGCTGAGAGGACTGTGGAGATACATGGCCCTGGGTCACAACAAAGGAGACGTAGTGTACAGTGTTCCCAGGCCCATAGCCTCAGAGAGTGGCTGACACTATTTCACTCTCCTGAAGTGTGAGGGGACCAGTCACTGGTCCACAGAACAGTTCGTATAGCATTGTGATTTCACTATTGTGGGGAGCCCTGTAGGTGAAGGATTAAGCTCCAGGCTCCCAAGATTTTGGTTGATCTTAAGAGCTCTTTGTCAAGCTACTTCTTATTAAACCCTTAATTCAGACCAGGCTATGGGAAATTAGGAGAGGTTAAGTAAATCAAGCAAACTGTCTTATAAATGCCTGCTCAGTAAACCAATAATTCCAGTACCTGGAATTACTCTAAAGCTTTCTCACTGTGTCCCGACGCTATAAGCTCTGAATACTCTAATCTCACTGGGCAGCCAATGGTGGCCAGGATAATACTTTTCTATTATTTTTTATAGTGAGCTGTATTACGTTTAAAATTATTTATTTATTTAATTAAAAAATACTTGTATTTGTTTATTTTGGTTGCAGTGGATCTTCACTGCTGCGTGCAGGCTTTCTCTAGCTGTAGAAAGAGATGGCTACTCTAGTTGCGGTGCATGGTGCACTGTGGCGGCTTCTCTTCTCACTTCAGAGCCTTCTCCCACAGTCTCTAGGGTGCTCCAGCTTCCATAGTTGTGGTTCCTGGGCTCCAGAGAACAGGCCCAGTAGTTGTGGTGCATGGGCTTAGTTGCTCAGAGGCATGTGAGATATTCCTGGAACTAGAGATGGAACCCATAACTCCTGCATTGGCAGGTGGATTCTTTACGACTGAGCTACCAGGGAAGCCCAGCTGTATTACTTTTAAAGGATTCTATTACTGAAAATTTAAAGCCATCTATGGCAAACAACAACATCAGAGCAAAGCTTGTCTGAAATGGTTTCAGTTCAGTTCAGTTCAGTCACTCAGTCGTGAATACTTGCAAATTATTTAGGGCTAATTCTCATGATATATGAAAGAATTCTCAGGAACCAGTATATGGAGAGATGAGCAAACGATGTTGCGGTAGGCAGCCTCTAAGACGGCTCTAGTGAACCTGAGCCTCCCTTCCTGAGTGGCGCCGGGAAGCTGGGGGACCCCTTCCTGGAGCCAGGAGCCTGTGACCCGAGCATCCTGGGCTTCCTTTGTACACAGCCCGCCTTTGTACTGAGAGGTCTTGGTGGAGGCACTAAGTGGTTCAGGGAAGCCAGACCCTGCCCCACTCCCAGGAAGAGAAAATTTCCACTCCTGCAGCTGGCTTGTGACTCACACTGCCACCCCAACCAGTCAGAGGAGTCTTGAGTATATGATTTGCCTGAGTGTACAGTATTGAGTTAATCATGCAAGTACATCATACACGAAAATGCTCTTGTATTTGAACAGTGAAAAGACCTTTTAAAAAGATTTGATCTTGCTCATTTTTTTACCCAGTCTTTTATGGGTTCCTGACTGCACGTTTCTCATTCACAATGTGGGCTGTTTCAGAATCTGAACCATGATTTTCCAAAATACCGTGACCAGATAGTCCAGGACTTACATTTTTTTCCAAAATCAGTGACTGTGTTGGAATATTCATTCAGTCTGTCCGATCCAGACTCCTTTAAAGGGTACATTGAAGACCTAAAGCCATATGACTTGGAAAAATGAAAGAATCTCACAGTTTGCCCTGATGAAGTGCCTTTTGAACAGAGAAGTCCAATTTATGTTGCATGTCATGTTTTTTATTGCCTTACTTCAAGCATGCAGTGCTGTGGATGATCCTGAGTTTGGCTGTATCAGAGGAAACCCTTGTATTCATGTGAAAATGAGCAGAGTAATTGGATTAAAGCTTCAAAGAGAATCAACTATAGAATGAAGGATGAAAACATAGCAACTCTATTAACTTATCTTCCCAATGGAATTATAGAATTAAAATATTTTCCATATTATGAGAAAAAACTGCATGTGAGGCATCTACAGTCATTAGTTGCCATCTAGATTACCTTTGACTCATGCAGTACTGTCAAAAAATTAGTGAAGTGCAAGGCAGATGGATTTTACTCAATCTAAAACAATAGGATGTTCTTGACAAGTTTTCAGGACGAATTGTGTTCAGAATCAGTGTGTGCATAGTGATGAGTTCCGGTGTCTCCACAGACTAAATGTTGTGTTGTCTGTCTTTATTTTGTATCAGCTGGACCTGCCATTCTAAGATTATGAGACCACCTTGGACAAAGGTGGAGTGCTACATGACACTGTGGTAACATCATAATGTGCTTCCAGATCATAGTGTTCTATGTCTTTCAAAGTAACTGCCGGTTGCCTCTGCTGCCTGTTGAGCTATATACAGGCAGCCCATAGGGACTGTGAACACCTGATTCTGAACATGTAGAGTGGGAGTCTTGTCCAATTTTTATGTGGTTTAATTGCCAAGTATCTAAAGCTTAATGTGCTGCCCTATATAAATATTTTATAGATTTAACACTGGTTAACTGTCATATTTTGATGCCAGCAAATTTTAGGAGAGAAAATGGTACCTGACCGACATCAAATGACTTTCTAGTTGCAAGAAATGCAGTGTGTGGAGAAGTTTTGTATGTGAGGAGGAAAAAGGAGAATAAAAGTGGACTTGAAAGATTTTCTTGGGCTTTTTATAAAATTATTTTTTGCATTCTAAATTAGTCTGTGGATCTTTTTTATTAAGAGCATAACCTTTTTGCTGTAAAATATGTAGTGATGGGATTATTTTTAGTGATGGAACTAAATCTCTTATACATTATTTTAGACCATAGATGACTCATATCATTTTAACCAGTATGAATATGCACATGATTTTTTATGAAAATAAGTTCATAAGATTTAAATTGTATGATACTTTATGAAATATCTTATTACTGCTTTTACTTAACAGATTGTGGACTCTAATAAAAAATAAAAATTATGAAGAGCTTATTTAAAAATGAGCCCTGAGATGAGAGCAACTATAAAAAGATCATCATTTTGATTCTATATTTCATCTCCTTCTATGAACTTGATATGATTGTTTCTTCCAGTCTAGGTTGTTTTCAAAAAAGCAAGCCTATGTTTTCTATAAAACTTGAGTTATAATTAATGTATAATGTTATATTAGTTTCAGGTGTACCACAACATAGTGATTCAATAATTTATACATTATGAAGTGATCACCACCATAAGTCCAGTTATTATGGGTCACCATACAAACTTATAACAATATTATTGACTATATTCCCTATGTGTACATTGTTGTTGTTGTTTTAGTCACTCAGTCGTGTCCAACTCTTTGTGACCCCATGGACTGTAGCCCAACAGGCCGCTCTGTCCATGGGATTCTCCAGGCAAGAATACTGGAGTGGGTTGCCATTTCCTCCTCCAATGTGTACATTACATTCAAGTAATTTATTTATTTTATAGCTATAAGTTTGTATCTCTTAATCCCTTTCACATTACCTATCCTCTTCCCCTCTGGCTTATGATGTCTGTAGAAGTGAAGCATCATACATCTACTGTTGTTGTTTAGTCACTAATTCATGTCCAACTCTTTTTGGCCCCATGGACTGTAGCCCACCAAGCTCCTTTGCCCATAGAATTCTCCAGGCAAGAATACTGGAGTGGGTTGCCATTTCCTTCTCCAGGGAATCTTCCTGACTCAGGGATCAAACCTGAGTCTCCTGCATTGCAGGTGGATTCTTTACTACTGAGCCACCAGGGAAGCCCCATACACCCACTAGTCCAGTACATAGAACCTAGGAAGAAGACATATTAAAGGGCCATGAATGTGAGAAAGAACTACTTACTTAGGTTAACCATTTTCAAAATAAAGCAAGATTTGATAGTGACTCTGGATAGAGGTGGGCTTCTCTGGTGGCTCAGTGGTAAAGATAATATATACAGTGAAAAAAAAGATGGCACTAATGAGCCACGCCTCCCAGTTTTCATGCACGTGCATGAGTAACCCCTATACTTGAGTGTGGGCTGGGTTAACAGAGATAAATACTGAAGCCTTGAATCACTATAAAGCTTTTTCCTTTGTGTTCTGAAGCTGCCAGGGCTCTGAGTGCTCTAGTCTCCCTAGGGGCTGGCACTTGATACTCCCTGGTGTATTGTACAATTTCTATTACAATGGACTGTATTATTTATTTATTTGTAAAATACACATAATATTTACCATTATAATCTTTTTAAAGTGTAGTTTAGTGGTATCTACTACATTCAAATTGTTGTACAACCATCATCACCATCCATCTCCAGAATTCTTTTCATCTTGTTCTGTGCTCATTAAACAATAATTTACTGTTTCTGTCAGCCTTGGCAATCACTGTTCTACTTTCCGTCTCTATGAATTTGAATACTCCAGGTGCCTCATGGAAATGGACTCATACAGTATTTGGGGTGTGTGTGTGTGTGTCTTCTTTCATTTGGCATGTATCAGATTTTCAGTTCTTTTTAAGGCTGAATAATATTCCACTACGGGGCCTCCCTGGTGGCTCAGAGGTAAAAGAATCTGCCTGCAATCAATACAGGAGCTACAGGAGACACGAGTTTGATTCCTGGATCGGGATGATCACTTAGAGGAGGGCATGGCAACTCACTCCAGTATTCTTGCCTGGAGAATTCCATGGACAAAGGAGCCTAGAGGACTATAGTCCATAGGATCACAAAGAGTTGGACACGACTGAAGCAACTTAGCACACATGCATAAGATTCCACTGTAAGATAGTCATTCACTGGTAGGCATTTGGGTTGTTTCCCTTTTTTGGCTACTGTTGTTAAAACCAGAGCTGTATTTAGTTAACGGTAGTTAAAGTGTTAGAACAGATTTTATTGAGAAACTATTGTAATAAGAGTAAAGAGACCTCAGATTATAACTGAGCTCAGTTCTTAGTACAACATGGGCAAATACAGGTTCATAGCCAAGGAGCAGACTGGGGAGTCAGTGGATGGAAAACCAAAGCAGAAACATCAGGGATAAGGACTGGGAGCAGGGGTGGTGCGGATTCTGATTAAACCTATCTGACCAGTGTTGTTGCTGAAGGTAGGTCATGGTGATCAGATATTGAGGGTGGGGATTCTTGCTAAGTTGACTTAGCAGGATTTTTGCTAAAAATTAGGCTATTCAAGATGAACTCAAGAGTTCAAAGGTTGAGACCTAGTTGAGACAAAAGTTCAGAGGAACCTGATTAAAATTTGGTGAGGAGTAAGTCTTGTAGGTGTGAATAATATTGCTATGAACATTAGTGCACAAATATTTGTTCAAGTCCCTGCTTTCACTTCTTTTGGGTGTATACCTATAAGTGGGATTTCTAGATCATATTGTAATTCTATTTTTCATTTTTTGAGGAACTTCCAAACTGTTACAATAGCTGCACCATTTTACATTCCCACCAGTGATGCACAAAGTTCCAATTTCTCCACATTCTCACCAACACTTGTTATTTTCTGTTTTAAGAAAAGTAATAGCTATACTAATGGGTGTGATTTAATATTTATCTTTAAAATAAAATTTATTTTGAATAATTTTATATTTACATAACTATATAATTTTAATAATATTGAAAAATTTAAAACACTCAGAATGGTAGGAAAAAAGTAACAGTTGTGAGAAAAGTAGAGAGAAAATATTTTCAAGCTCTATAGGATTTACATTTCTGGTATGTTAGGTAGACTTACTAACCAACAGACAGGTGAATCAATGATGTCAACAGAAAATCCACTAAAGAACCAATAATTGTGCCCAGGTTCCTGATGGTGGCTCAGATTGTAAAGAATCTGCCTGCAATGTGGGAGACCGCGATTTGATCCCTGGGTTGGGATGATCCCCTGGAGAAGGGAATGGCTACCACTCTAGCATTCTTGCCTGGAGAATTCCATAGACAGAAGAGGCTGGCGGGCTACAGTCCATGGGATCACAAAGAGTTGGACACAACTCTGTGACTAACACTTTCACTGTTCTTTCCTGCATCATAGGTGGATTCTTTACTATGTGAGCCACCAGGGAGGCCCCAATAAACATTAGCAAATCATAGAAACCATATTAATGAAATAGGCAAAATGCAGAAGAACATACATAATATGATTATAGTTTTGAAGAATATGTGCATGTTACTATATTTTAATGTAAATATTTGATTATATGTAATTATGCATTAATAAATTACATGCAGAGAAATACACCTCAAGAATTGTCATCCGTCTATTTTCAGTGAATATCTTTGGGTCAAGGACTGAGGTTCAGGCAGATGAGACTACAAGATGATTTCAATTTACACATATACATTTTTATACTGTTTGAAATTTATACTCAGGAAAAATGCATTAAGATAAAAATTAATAAAGAGCCAAAATATGTAACCCAACTGACAAAAATTATGTACACATAGGTTTTATTTTGGAAATGTGTTCACAGCATTCTGGTTTGTTAAGAAAATAGTAGACTAAAGCATCTGATTTGATAGTATATCTGTGTATGTATTTGTTTCTATGGCGCAAACATCTTCACACATGCACCTTTCTCTTCAGCTCACACAGAAGGTTGATGTCTAGTTTTAGGGCTTAGACAACCTAAATGTCTTATATTCAGAGAGATTGCTGCCAGTGGGTGGTAAATTCTGGAAAGACCTGGCTGAGGCCAAGGCCACGTCCCTCCACTCTTTCCTCCCCTTCCTCTTGATCTCAAAGCTCAGATATTCAGAATTGCAACTCTGATTCTGATTACGAGGTGGAATCTACCTTCATATTTTTCTCTTTTTTTAATGAAAAAGCATTTTTTAGAGTAAACAAAATGTTATTTTTAAAAGTGCTTATTAAGCAGTTCATATACTTATTGTATATATGCTTGAAATTGTGCTTGAAAGATTTTTATATAAAAAGACCAAAAGAATATCAACTTAGTTTCATATATGTGTTACTCATAGATCTATCAACCTCTCTTGCCCTGCATCTCCCCCTCCCCCCACCCGTTTTCATCAAGGTCTGCTGACCTGTCCAAACTGTAAAGAGGGTCTCCTGGGGAGAAAGCAGGTAGTTTAAGCCCCCAGGTATCATAGCACTGTAGTGGCTTCCTAAACCATCCACCTGCCTCTCCCCAGGCCACTTTACACACAGCTGCCCATAGTAGTTTCCCTGAAGTGGACCCTGATATCATTACACAAACACTCTAAGAAGCAAATTACTACCTACAAAGAGAACTTCAAACCCCTTCCCCAGCTTGTACTCTCCACCCCATGAATCCAGACTAGGTTTCCAGTTTTGTCTCCCAACTGCTCTGTGTTCTAGGAAACCTGCACTGTGGGCTACTCCTTAAAGGACTCCTGTGTTCACTGTGTATCTCTCGAACTGGGTGGGGATTGATTTGAACAGAACTTGGCTCTAGCATGGTGACAATATACAGCCTTGACGTACTCCTTTTCCTTTTTGGAACCAGTCTGTTGTTCCATGCCCAGTTCTAACTGTTGCTTCCTGACCTGCATACAGGTTTCTCAAGAGGCAGGTCAGGTGGTCTGGTATTCCCATCTCTTTCAGAATTTTCCACAGTTTATTGTGATCCACACAGTCAAAGGTTTTGGCATAGTCAATGAAGCAGAAATAAATGTTTTTCTGGAACTCTCTTGCTTTTTCGATGATCCAGCGAATGTTGGCAATTTGATCTCTGGTTCCTCTGCCTTTTCTAAATCCAGCTTGAACATCTGGAATTTCACGGTTCACGTATTGTTGAAGCCTGGCTTGGAGAATTTTGAGCATGACTTTGCTAGCGTGTGAGATGAGTGCAATTGTGTGATACTTTGAGCATTCTTTGATGAAAACTAACCTTTTCCAGTCCTGTGGCCACTGCTGAGTTTTTGAAATTTGCTGGCATATTGAGTGCAGCACTTTCACAGAATCATCTTTGAGGATTTGAAATAGCTCAACTGGAATTCCATCATCTCCACTAGCTTTGTTCGTAGTGATGCTTCCCAAGGCCCACTTGACTTCACATTCCAGGATGTCTGGCTCTAGGTGAGTGATCACATCATTGTGATTATCTGGGTCGTGAAGATCTTTTTTGTACAGTTCTTCTGTATATTCTTGCCACCTCTTCTTAATATCTTCTGCTTCTGTTAGGTCCATACCATTTCTGTCCTTTATTGAGCCCATCTTTGCATGAAATGTTCCCTAGGTATCTCTAAGACTGGTTCCAAATAGGAAAAAGAGTATGTTAAGGCTGTATATTGTCACCATGCTTATTTAACTTATATGCAGAGTACATTATGAGAAACGCTGTGCTGGAGGAAGCACAAGCTGGAATCAAGATTGCCAGGAGAAATATCAATAACCTCAGATATGCAGATGACACCACCCTTGTGGCAGAAAGTGAAGAAGAACTAAAGAGCCTCTTGATGACACTGAAAAAAGAGAGTGAAAAAGTTGGCTTAAAGCTCAATGTTCAGAAAACTAAGATCATGGCATCCGGTCCCATCACTTCATGGCAAGTAGATGGAGAAACAGTGAAAATGGTGGCAGATTTTATTTTCTTGGGCTCCAAAATCACTGCAGATGGTGATTGCAGCCATGAAATTAAAAGACACTTACTCCTTGGAAGGAAAGTTATGACCAACTGAGACAGCATATTAAAAAGCAGAGACATTACTTTGCCAGCAAAGGTCCACCTAGTCAAGGCTATGGTTTTTTCAGTAGTCATGTATGGATGTGAGAGTTGGACTCTAAAGAAAGTTGAGTGTCGAAGAATTGATGCTTTTGAACTGTGGTGTTGGAGAAGACTCTTGAGAGTCCCTTGGACTGCAAGGAGATCCAATCAGTCCATCCTAAAGGGAATCATTCCTGAATATTCATTGGAAGGACTGATGTTGAAGCTGAAACTCCAATACTTTGGCCACCTGATGTGAAGAACTGACTCATGAAAAGACCCTGATGCTGGGAAAGATTGAAGGCAAGAGGAGAAGGGGACGACAGAGGATAAGAAGGTTGGATGGCATCACTGACTCAATGGATGTGAGTTTGAGTAAACTCCGGGAGATGGTGGTGTACAGGGAGGCCTGGTGTGCTGCAGTCCATGGGGTCACAAAGAGTCAGACATGAGTGAGCGATTGAACTGAACTGGCTCTAGCACCTACACGGCAGCATTACATACTGCAACGAACCCTTTGGAGGAGAATTGCTATCCTCATTTTAAAAGTGTGGAAACTGAGTCTTGGGAGAGTGAGAACCAGTCTTGTCTTTGGGAAAGATGTTGGATTTGGCTTTCCTGGTGGCTCAGACAGTAAAGAATTTGCCTAGAATGCAGGGTACGTGGGTTTGATCTCTGGGTTGGGAAGATCCCCTGGAGGAGGGCATGGCAACCCACTCCAGTATTCTTGCCTGAAGAATTCCGTGGACAGCGGAACCTGGAGGGCTACAGTCGATGGGATCACAAAGAGATGGACACAACTGAGCGACTAACACTTTACAGAAGTAAGATATCCACTGATAACTTGAAAGTGGTAATGAATGGTATTATTTTGCTCTATAACAAAGAGGATATGGTGCTCACTACTAGTAAGTGCCTGTATGAGTAATATTAATTTTATTTTCCCTGGAATTTAAGAGATACTCTTTCAGTAGAACATTTGGATAATACATTAAAACAGAAAGAAAATAGGAATAAACACGCCCAAATCCCACACTCTGAAAGGCCCATCCTTTTCTAGCATTTGCTGACATCTAGTGGTAGAGCCAAGAATATAAAGTGACCTTCAAGCTAGGCTTCAGCAGTACTTGAATGGAGAACTTCCAGATGTATAAGCTGGGTTTTGAAGAGGCAGAGGAACCAGAGATCGAATTACCAACCTTCATTGGATTATGGAGAAAGCAAAGGAGTTCCAGAAAAACATCTACTTCTGTTTCGTTGACTATGAGAAAAGCTTTGACTGTGTGGATCAAAACAAACTGTGGAAAATTCTTAAAGTGATGGGAGTACCAGACCACTTTACCTGTCTCCTGAAAACCTTGTATGTGGGCTAAGAAGTAACAGAACCGGACATGGGACAATGTCCCATGGTTCAAAATTAGGAAAGGAGTACGACAAGGCTATATATTGGTCACCTTGCTTATTTAACTTATATGCAGTGTACATTATACAAAATGCTGGGCTGGATGAGTCACAAGACTCATCAAGACTGCTGAGAGAATCAAGACTGATGAAAGAAATATCAACAACCTTAGATATGCATATGATACCACTTTAATGGCATAAAGTGAAGAGGAACTAAAGAACCTCTTGATGAGGGTGAAAGAGGAGAGTAAAAAGCTGGCTTGAAACTCAACAGTAAAAAAACATAGATCATGGCATCTGGTCCCATCACTTCATGACAAATAGAAGGGGGGAAAGTAGAAGCAGTAATAGATTTCTTGGGCTCCAAAATCATGGAGGACTGCAGCCATGAAATAAAAGTTTCCTTGAAAATAAAGCTATGATGAACCTAGACAGCATATTAAAAAGCAGAGACATCACTTTGCCAACAAAGGTCCATATAGCCAAAGCTATGGTTTTTCCAGTATCATGTACGGATGTGAGAGTTGGACCATAAAGAAGGCTGAGCACCGAAGAATTGATGCTTTCAAACTGTGGTGCTGGAAAAGACTCCTGAGAGTCCCTTGGACTGCAGAAGATCAAACCAGTCAATCCTAAAGGAAATCAATCCTGAATATTCATTGGAAGGACTGATGCTGAAGTTCCAATATTTGGTTATCTGATTTGAAGAGCTGACTCATTGGAAAAGACCATGATGCTGAAAAAGACTGAAGGCAAAAGGAGAAGGGGGTGGCAAAGAATGAGGTTTTTTTTTAAAAAAATTTTTATTTATTTTTTAATTGAAGGATAATTGCTTTACAGAATTTTGTTGTTTTCTGTGGAACATCAGCATGAATCAGCCATAGTGCCCTCCCTCTTGAACCTCCCTCCCATCTCCCTCCCCATTCCACCCATCTAGGTTGATACAGAGCACCTATTTGAATTCCATGAGACATACAGCAAGTTCCCGTTCAGTTCAGTTCAGTCGCTCAGTCGCGTCCAACTCTTTGCGACCCCATGAATCATAGCACGCCAGGCCTCCCTGTCCATCACCAACTGCCGGAGTTCACCCAAACTCATGTCCATCGAGTCGGTGATGCCATCCAGCCATCTCATTCTCTGTCTACCCATCTCCTCCCGCCCCCAATCCCTCCCAGCATCAGAGTCTTTTCCAGTGAGTCAACTCTTCGCATGAGGTGGCCAAAGTATTGGAGTTTCAGCTTTAGCATCAGTCCTTGCAATGCTATCTATTTTACATATGATCATGTAAGTTTCCATCTTACTCTTTCCATACATCTCACCCTCTCCTCCCCTCTCCCTGTGTCCATCAGTCTGTTCTCTATGTCTGTTTCTCCCTTGCTGCCCTGCAAATAAATTCTTTGGTGCCATCTTTCTAGATCCTGTATACGTGCATTAGTATACGATATTCATCTTTCTTTCTGACTTTGGAGAAGGGAATGGCAACCCACTCCAGTATTCTTGTCTGGAGAGTCCCATGGACAGAGGAGCCTGGTGGGCTACAGTCCATGTGGTCGCAAAGAGTGACTAACACACTTTTTTGACTTACTTCATTCTGTATAATAGGTTCTAGGTTCATCCACCTCATTAGAACTGACTCAAATGCATTCCTTTTTATGGCTGAGTAATATTCCATTGCGTATATGTGCCACAATTTCTTTATCTATTCATCTGTCGATGACAGATGGACATCTAGGTTGTTCCATGTTCTAGTTATTGTAAATAGTGCTGCAATGAACAGTGGGATACATGTGTCTTTTTCAACTTTGGTTTCCTCAGGGTATGTGCCTAGGAGTGGGATTGCAGTGTCATATTGTGGTTTTATTCCTAACTTTTACAGGAATGTCCATACCATCTTCTGTAGAGGCTGTACCAATTTACATTCCCATGAACAGTGCAAGAGGGTTCTCTTTTCTCCACACCTTCTCCAGCATTTATTGTTTGTAGGCTTTTTGATGAGGGCCATTCTGACTGGTGTGAGGTGATATTGTAGTTTTGATCTGTGTTTCTCTAATAGCGAGCAGTGCTGAGTATCTTTTCATGTGCTTGTTAGCCATCTGTATGTCTCCTTCCGAGAAATGTCTGTTTAGGTCTTTTCCCACTTTTTGATTGGGTTGTTTGTTTTACTGGCATTGAGTTGTATGAGGTGCTTGTGTATTTTGGAAACTAATCCTTTGTCAGTTGTTTCATTTGCTACTATTTTCTCCCATTCTGAGGGTTGTCTTTTCACCTTGCTTATAGTTTCCTTTGCTGTGCAAAAGTTTTTAAGTTTAATTAGGCCCCACTTGTTTATTTTTATTTCCATTACTTTAGGCGGTGTTTCATAGAGGATTTTGTTTTGATTTATGTCATCGAGTGTTCGGTCTATGTTTTCCTTCAACAGTTTTACAGTTTCTGGTCTTATATCTAGGTCTTTAATCCATTTTGAGTTTATCTTTGTGTATGGTGTTAGGAAGTCTTCTAATTTCATTCTTTTACATGTAGCTGTCCAGCTTTCCCAGCACGATTTATTGAAGAGGCTATCTTTGCTCCATTGTATATTCTTGCTTCCTTTGTCAAAAATAAAGTATCCATAGGTGCATGGGTTTATTTCTGGGCTTTCTATCTTGTTCCATTGGTCTATATTCTTGTTTTTGTGCTAGTACCATACTCTCTTGATGATTGTAGCTTTGTAGTATAACCTGAAGTAACGAAGGGTAATTTCTCCAGCTCCATTCTTGTTTTTCAAGAGTGCTTTGGCTATTCGGGTTCTTTTGTGTTTCCATATAAATTGTGAAATTTTTTGTTCTAGTTCTGTGAAAAATGCCATTGGTAATTTGATAGGATTCACATTGAATATGTAGATTGCATTTGGTAGTATAGTCATTTTCACAATATTTATTCTTCCTACTCAGGAACATGGAATAGCTCTCCATCTGTTTATGTTGTCTTTGGTTTCTTTCATCAGTGTCTTATAATTTTCTGTGTACATTTCTTTTGTCTCCTCAGGTAAGTTTATTCCTGAATATTTAATTCTTTTTGTTGCAATGGTGAATGGGATTGATTCCTTAATGTTTCTTTCTGATTTTTCATTGCAAGTGATTTCTGTGTATTGATTTTGTATCCTGCAACTTTGATAAATTAACTGATTAGCTCTAGTAATTTTCTGATACTATCTTTAGGGTTTTCTATATACAGTAGCATGTCATCTGCAAACAGTGATAGTTTTACTTCTTCTTTTCCAATCTGGATTCATTTTATTTCTTTTTCTTCCCTGATTGCTGTAGCTAGGACTTCCAGAACTATGTTGAATAATAGTGGTGAGAATGGACACCCTTGTCTTGTTCCTGATCTTAAGGGGAATGCTTTCAGTTTGTCACCATTGAGAATAATGTTTGCTGTGGAATTATCACATATGGCCTTTACTATGTTGAGGGAGGTTCCTCCTATGCCCATTTTTGAGGAGTTTTAATCATAAATGAGTGCTGAATTTTGTCAAAGGTTTTTTCTGTATCTATTGAGATGATCATATGGTTTTTATCTTTCAATTTGTTAATATGGTGTATCACATTGATTGATTTCCGTATATTGAAGAATCCTTGCTTCCCTGGAATAGACACAACTTGATCATGGTGTATGAGCTTTTAAATGTGTTGTTGAATTCTGTTGGCTAGAATTTTGTTGAGTATTTTTGCATTTATGTTCATTAGTGATATTGGCTTGTAGTTTTTTTTTTTTCCTTTGGTTTTGGTATCAGGGTGAAGGTGACCTTGTCTAATGAGTTTGGAAATGTTCCTTCCTCTTCAATTTTTTGAAAGAATTTTAGAAGGATAGATATTAGTTCTTCTCTAGATGTTTGATAGAATTCATCTGTGAAGCCATCTGGCTTTTGTTTTTTGGGAGATTTTTGATCAGTTTCAATTTCAGTGCTTGTAATTGGGCTGTTCATAATTTCTATTTCTTTCTGGTTCATTCTTGGAAGATTGAACTTTTCTAAGAATCTGTCTGTTTCTTCCTGGTTATCAATTTTATTGCCATATATTTGCTCATAATAGTCTCTTATCATCCATTGTATTTCTGTGTTGTCTGTTGTAACCTCTCTTTATTCATTTCTAATTTGGTTGATTTGATTCTTCTCTCTTTTTTTCTTGACGAGTCTGACTAATGGTTGTCAATTTTGTTTATCTTCTCAAAGAACTAGCTTTTAGTTTTATTAATCTTTGCTATTGTTAATTTCATTTCTTTTTCATTTATTTCTGCTCTGGTCTTTATGATTTCTTTCTTTTTGCTAATTTTGGGGGAGCTTGTTTGCTTTTGAACTGTGGTGTTGGAGAAGACTCTTGAGAGTCCCTTGTACCGCAAGGAGATCCAACCAGTCCATTCTAAGGGAGATCGATCCTGGGTGTTCATTGGAAGGACTGATGCTAAAGCTGAAACTGCAATACTTTGGCCACCTCATGCAATGAGTTGACTCACTGGAAAAGACTCTGATGCTGGGAAAGGTTGGGGGCGGGAGGAGAAGGGGACGACCGAGAATGAGATGGCTGGATGGCATCACCGACTCTGTGGACATGAGTTTGAGTGAACTCCGGGAGTTGATGATGGACAGGGAGGCCTGGTGTGCTGTGATTCATGGGGTCGCGGAGAGTCAGACATGACTGAGTGACTGAACTGAACTGAACTGTTCTTCTTTTTCCAGTTGTTTTTGGTGTAAAGTTAGGTTGTCTATTTGATGTTTTTCTTGTTTATTGAGGTAGGATTGTATTGCTATAAATTTCCCTCTTAGAACTGCTTTTCCTGCATCCCATAGGTTTTGAGTCGTCATGTTTTCACTGTCATTTTTTTCTAATAATTTTTAAATTTCCCTTTTGATTTCTTCAGTAACCCATTTATTATTTAGAAATGTATTGTTTAATCTCCATGTGTTTGAATTTTTTAGTTTTCTTTCTTGTAATTGATATCTAGTCTCATAACATTGTGGTCAGAAAAGATGTTTGATATGATTTCAAATTTCTTAAATTTACTGAGGTTTGATTTGTGACCCAAGATGTGGTGTAAGTGGGGTGTTAAAGTCTCCTACTATTATTGTTTTACTGTCAATTTCTCCGTTTATGTCTGTTAGTTTTTATCTTATGCATTGAGGTGCTCCTATGTTGGGTGCATAGATATTTACATAAAATTGTTATGTCTTCCTCTTGGATTGATCCCTTGATCTTATGTAGTGCCCTTCCTTATTGTAATCTTTTATTTTAAGGTCTACTTTGTCTGATATGAGGATTGCTACTCCAGCTTTCTTTTGACTTAATTTTCATGGAATATATTTTTTCCATCCTCTCACTTTCAGTCTATATGTGTCTTTAGGTCAGAAGTGGGTTTCTCGTAGACAGTGTATACATGGGTCATGTTTTTGTATCCATTCAGCCAGTCTGTGTCTTTTGGTTGGAGCATTTGATCCATTTAGATTTAAAGTAATTATTGATATATATGTTCCTAGTGCCATTTTCTTAATTGTTTAGGGTTTGTTTTTGTAGATCTTTTTCTTCTCTTGTATTTCCTGACTACATAAGTCTCTTTAACATTTGTGGTAAAGCTGGTTTGGTGGTTCTGAATTCTCTTAACTTTTGCTTGTCTGAAAAGCTTTTGATTTCTCCATCAATTTTGAATGAGATCCTTGCTGGGTAGAGTAATCTTAGTTGTAGATTTTTTTCCCTTTCAGTACTTTAAATATATCCTGTCATTCCCTTCTGGCCTGCAGAGTTTCTGCTGAAAGATCAGCTGTTAAGTATATGGGATTTTCCTTGAACGTTACTTGTTGCTTTTCCCTTGCTGCTTTTAATATTCTTTCTGTGTTTAATCTTTGTTAGTTTGATTGTATGTGTCTTGGCATGTTTCTCCCTGGGTTTATCCTGAATGGGACTTTTTGTGCCTCTTGGACTTGATTGACTGTGTCCATTTCCATTTTGGGATAATTTTCAACTATAATTTCTTCAAAAGTTTTCTTGTATCCTTTCTTTTTCTTTTCTTCTTCTGGGATCCTTATAATTCAAATGTTGGTGCATTTAATATTGTCCCAGAGATCTCTGAGACTATCCTCAGTTCTTTGCATTCTTTTTACTTTATTCTGCTCTTCAGCAGTTATTTCCACCATTTTATCTTCCAGCTCACTGATCCCTTCTTCTGCTTCAGATATTCTGCTATTGATTCCTTCTAGTAGTATTTTTAATTTCAGTAATTGTGTTGTTTTTCTCTTGTGTACGTTTATTCTTTAATTCTTCTAGGTCTTTGTTAATTGATTCTTGCATTTTCTCCATTTTATTTTCAAGGTTTTGAATCATCATTACTATCATTATTCTGAATCCTATTTCAGGGAGGTTGCCTATTTCCTCTTCATTTATTTAGACTTGTGTGTTTCTAGTTTGTTCCTTCATTTGTGTAGTATTTCTCTGTCTTTTTATTATTTTTTAAAACTTATTGTGTTTGAGGTCTCCTTTTCCCAGGCTTCAAGGTTGAAGTCTTCTTTTCTTTTGGTTTCTGCCCTTGTAAGTTTGGTCCAGCAGTTTGTGTAAGCTTCATGTAGAGTGTAACTTGTGCTTGTGTTCTGGTGGGAAGAGGTGAGGTTTTTTTTTTTTCTCTCTGATGGGCAGGGCTGAATGAGGTGGTAATTCTGTCTGCTGATGATTGGGTTTGTATTTTTGTCTTCATTCTTTGAATGAAGCATCCTGCACAGAGTGCTACTGGTAGTTGGGTGATACTGGGTCTTCTATACAAGTGGTTGCCTTTGTGGGAGTTCTCACTATTTGATACTCCTTAGGGTTAGGAGTTCTCCAGTAGTCTAGGGTCTTGGAGTCAGCACTCCCACTCCAAAGGCTCAAGACTTCATCTCTGGCCAGGAACGGAGATTCCACAGGTGGTTTGTTATGGCATTAAATGGGATTAAGCAAATACCCAAAATGAGAAACGAAAGACGAACCCCAGACAAATGGCGATTACAAAATTAGTCAAATGCTCATTAAAATAATGGAATATACACACATACATATACACCCATAAGCAAAATCAAAACACTCCAACAAAAAGAAAGTATAGTAGATCGATCTGGCAAACAAAGGAAACCAAAAATAATATCAACAAGTTAAGAACAAAACTAAAGCACAAACTGGAAAACAAATCTAAAGCAAGGTACCAGCTGGAGAATAAAGCAACAAAAACAAAACTAACAAATATGGTGAGAAAAAGAAATAAAAGAAAGAAAGAAGAGAAGTGCTAAGTTAAACAGAGGTAGATAAAGATTTATATATATTAAAGATTAACTGCAAGGGAAAATGAATAGTAAGAAAAGCAAACAAAGGAATAAATATAGAAAAATTAATGTTTTGAAAATTAAAAAAGAGAAAAAAATAGGAAAAAAGGGAAGACTCTACAGAACTGCAAAAGTCCAATGCAGAGGCAGAAGTTTATAATAGAAATAAAATCTGTGCTTGAAAAAATATCTCAAAAGCTTAAATAGCTTTCATAGTGCTAATAAAATCAACAATTAAAACAGACTGGGGGAAAAAAGAAAAAAAGAAATGAAAAAATCCAAACAAAACTACAGAACAAGTCAAAATATAAGAATAATAAATGTTTTCCTTGGGTCTCTGCTGTCAGTGTCCTTTTCCTCACTGGGAGTCACAGTCCATGTCACCTCCCTAGGATGCCCTCCAACACTGCACTGGCCTCTGGACCTGCTGTGGGGGCAGTTCAGACTCTAATCTGGTCCTACTTCTCTGTGTTCTTGCCTCCAATGTCCACAGCTCTTAGAACTAGTGCATTTTCTTTTGTGGGAGCTCTCAATGTCCTTTTATATATTCCATAGACACAGAGTCTTCCTAGTTGATGGTGTGGATTTAATTTGCAGCTCGTACAGCTGGTGGGAAGATTTTGGGTCCTCTTTCTTAGCCACACTGTCCCTGGGTTTCAATTGTGGTTTTATTTTCACCTCTGCATGTGGGTCATTCACTGGGATTTGCTCCTGAGGCTGCCCTGGGGGACTTAGGTATGCCCCAGTGAGGGACAGGTGTGGAGGTGGTGCAGTTGCTTGGGTTGGAGGAGCTCTGGCAGCCCTAGGTACTCAGGGGAGTTGGAGGCTAGGGCAGCAAGAAATATAGAAGGGTATGGCAACCCACTCCAGTATTCTTGCCTGGAGAAACCCCTTGACAGGGAAGCTTGGCACGCCACAGTCCACAGGGTTGCAAAGAGTTGGACACGACCAAAGAAACCCTGTGTCCATAGATGCAAGATAGTTTTTTGCAGGTGGCAGCTCTGGTCTAGTGAGGGTTGAGTGTGAAGGTGGCACAGCTCCTTGGGTCTTGGGGATCCTGCTGGCACCAAGTGTGCAGGGACATGGACTGCTTCAGCCACAGGAGTTATGGCCCTATCAGAGTCTTCTTTTTTTAGTCTCAGGGCTTCCTTGGTGGCTCAGCTGGTAAAGAATTAACCTGCAATTCAGGAGAAGGGAATGGCAATCCACTCCAGTATTCTTGCCTGGAGAATCCCATGGACAGAGGAGTCTGGCAGGCTACAGTCTGTGGGGTTGCAAAGAGTTGGACATGACTGAGCGACTGACACACACACTGGCTGCTGGTGATCAGAAGGCCTCTTTGGCTAATGTAATGTACATTACTACATTACTCTGCCTGTTCAGGCACTTAGAGGGTTCCCTTGCCTAGGGTCCTTCTCTATTGTTTGATGCATCTGGCACATAAAGGGGCACCCCTGGTTAGGGTCCTACTCTGTTGTTCCACATGTCAGGTGCTTAATGGGCCAGCCTCTCTATTGTTCAGCTGCTGGTGCTGATATGTGGGGAGAGAGAGGCTATGGTGAAGGCTCCTTCCCCCTACATATGAGTCAGTAGTATCACCTTGCTTCCATGGCTGCCTTGCTTTCCTCTACAGGCATTTCCCACCACAGTCTCCTCCTTCATATCCCCTCAGGCCATTTCCCAGCAGTCAACAGCAGCCCTTGCCCTGGAATTGCTCCACAATCCCTATACTACAGCTCCCAGCCACTGTGCCTTCTAGGGGACCCACATCCCTGTCTGGGGTATGTATGTCTGCGGCAAGAATTGTCTGTGTGATTCTCATTCCATTTAGGCTATCACAAATCAGCTGTTTAACTTTCAGCCTCAAATGTTTCTCCTCTGACCCAGAGAGTTGTCCCAATGTGGGGATTGGACCCCTGCTTCAGTTCCCCCACCCTCAAAGGGCAGATCCAGTCCTACTAACACTCCTATTTTTCCCCTAGTTTCTTTGGCCTACTGAGTTTTGTGTGGTTCTATATATTCTTTTCCAGTGGTTAGGTACACCTGCTTGCTCTCAGCTGAGGTTCTGAAAGCACTTCTGTGTCTGAATGTGTATTCCTGATGTATCCATGGAGAGATGTGTATTCCATGTCCACCTACTCCTCTGCCATCTTGGAAATCCAATGAGTTTTGTAGGTAGCATCACTGACTCAATGGACATGGATTAAGCAAACTCTGGGAGATAGTGGAGGAAAGAGGAGCCTGGCATGATGCAGTCCACGGGGTCACAAAGAGTGGACATGACTGAGCGAGTGAATAACACTATCAATGAAGATAGGTCAAGATGGGGTAAAAACAGTTCCAGGTTTCCTGAATCCAGTCTGGGTTCTTCCCATGACTTGATGTGTACAACTTGCCAATTTTACCCTATATTGTTTCCCCTTTTAGATGATGGAATTTGAGGGCTCAAGATCTGACTGTGTTATAGTTGCTTGGGAATAACACATTTATATCAGTAACAGTTCATCAACTTCTCTTGATGAGATGAGGAAAGGGAAATGAAAACCCCTACATTGTGATAAGGGCTGAAATGCAGGACTGATATTGAAAGGTTGTTGCTGAGCCATAAAAGCTGCCAGGATTCTTGGCCTCCAGAGGAGAGGAATTCAATCCAGGGCCAGTGATGAGGCTTGATTGCTCAGAGCTTTTGTGTGATAAAGTTTTATTAAAGTATAAAAGAGATAGACAAAGCTTCTGACATAGACATCAGAAGGGGGCAGAAAAAATGCCCCCTGCCAGTCTTTCAGTTCAGTTCAGTTCAGTCGCTCAGTCGTGTCCGACTCTTTGCGACCCCATGAATCACAGCACGCCAGGCCTCCCTGTTCATCACCAACTCCCGGAGTTCACTCAAACTCATGTCCACAGAGTCGGTGATGCCATCCAGCCATCTCATTCTCGGTCGTCCCCTTCTCCTCCCGCCCCCAACCTTTCCCAGCATCAGAGTCTTTTCCAGTCTTTAGCTGGATGTTATACAGCTACTCAGTTCTGTTCAGTCGCTCAGTCATGTCCGACTCTTTGCAACACCATGTACCACAGCATGCCAGGCCTCCCTGTCCATCAACAACTCCCGGACTTTACTCAAACTCATGTCCATTGAGTCAGTGATGCCATCCAAACATCTCATACTCGGTCGTCCCCTTCTCCTCCTGCCTTCAATCTTTCCCAGCATCAGGGTCTTTTCCAATGAGTCAGCACTTCGCATCAGGTAGCAAAAGTATTGGAGTTTCAGCTTCAACATCAGTCTTTCCAATGAATACTCAGGACTCAGCTCCTTCAGGCTGGACTGATTGGATCTCCTTGCAGTCCAAGGGACTCTCAAGAGTCTTCTCCAACAACACAGTTCAAAAGAATCGATTCTTTGGTGCTCAGCTTGCTTTATAGTCCAACTCTTACATCCGTACATGACTACTGGAAAAACCATAGCCTTGACTAGACAGACCTTTGCTGGCAAAGTAACGTCTCTGCTTTTTAATATGCTGTCTAGGTTGGTCATAACTTTCCTTCCAAGGAGCAATTGTCTTTTAATTTCATGGCTGCAGTCACCATCTGCAGTGATTTTGGAGCCCCCAAAAATAAAGTCAGCCACTGTTTCCACATCTATTTGCCATGAAGTGATGGGATCGGGTGCCATGATCTTAGTTTTCTGAATGTTGAGCTTTAAGCCAACCTTTTCGGTCTCCTCTTTCACTTTCATCAAGAGGCTCTTTAGTTCTTCTTCACTTTCTGCCATTAGGGTGGTGTCATCTGCATATCTGAGGTTATTGATATTTCTCCTGAAAATCTTGATTCCAGCTTGTGCTTCAGTCAGTCCAGCATTTCTCATGATGAACTCTGCATATAAGTTAGATAAGCAGGGTAACAATATTCCATGTCTAGTTCTAACTGTTTCTTTCTGACCTGAATTCAGATTTCTCAAGAGGCAGGTCAGGTGGTCTGGTATTCCTCTCTCTTTCAGAATTTTCCAGTTTGTGGTGATCCACACAGTCAAAGGCTTTGGCATAGTCAATAATGCAGTAGTAGATTTTTTCTGGAACTCTCGCTTTTTCGATGATCCAGCAAATGTTGGCAATTTGATCTCTGGTTCCTCTGCCTTTTTTAAATCCAGGTTGAACATCTGAAAGTTCACGGTTCACATATTGTTGAAGCCTGGCTTGGAGAATTTTGAGCATGACTTTACTAGCGTGTGAGACGAGTGCAATTGTGCGGTGGTTTGAGCATTCTTTGGTATTGGCTTTCTTTGGGATTGGAATGAAAACTGATCTTTTCCAGTCCTGTGGCCACTGCTGAGTTTTCCAAATTTGCTGGCATATTGAGTGCAGCACTTTCACAGCATCATCTTTGAGGATTTGAAATAGCTCAGCTGAAATTCCATCACCTCCACGAGCTTTGTTCATAGTGATACTTCCTAAGACCCACTTGACTTCACATTCCAGGATGTCTGGCTCCAGATGAGTGATCACACCATCGTGATTATCTTGGTCGTGAAGATCTTTTTTGTACAGTTCTTCTGTGTATTCTTGCCACCTCTTCTTAATATATTCTGCTTCTGTTAGGTCCATAATATTCCTGTCCTTTATTGCACTCATCTTTGCATGAAATGTTCCCTTGGTATCTCTAATATTATTGAAGAGATCTCTAGTTTTTCCCATTCTGTTGTTTTCCTCTATTTCTTTGCATTGATCACTGAGGAAGGCTTTCTTATCTCTCCTTGCTATTCTTTGGAACTCTGTATTCAAATGGATATATCTTTCCTTTTCTCCTCTTCTTTTCACTTCTCTTCTTTCCTCAGCTATTTGTAAGGCCTCCTCAGACAGCCATTTTGCTTTTTTGCATGTCTTTTTCTTGGGGATGGTCTTGGTCCCTGTCTCCTGTATAATGTCACCAGCCTCCATCCATAGTTCATCAGGCACTCTGTCTATCAGATCTAGTCCCTTAAATCTATTTCTCACTTCCACTGTATAATTGTAAGGGATTTGATTTAGGTCATTTCTGAATGGTCTAGTGGTTTTCCCTACTTTCTTCAATTAAGTCTGAGTTTGGCAATAAGGAGTTGATCTGAGACACAGTCAGTTCCCGGTCTTGTTTTTGCTGACTGTATAGAGTTTCTCCATCTTTGGCTGCAAAGAATGTAATCAATCTAATGTAATCAATGTAATTTCAGTGTTGGCCATCTGGTGATGTCCATGTGTAGAGTCTTCTCTTGTGTTGTTGGAAGAGGGTGTTTGCAATGACCAGTATGTTCTCTTGGCAAAACTCTATTAGCCTTTGCCCTGCTTCATTCTGTACTCCAAGACCAAATTTGCCTGTTACTCTAGCTTTTTCTTGACTTCCTACTTTTGCATTCCAGTCCCGTATAATGAAAATTGCATCTTTTTTGTGTGTTAGTTCTAAAAGGTCTTGTAGGTCTTCATAGAACCATTCAACTTCTGCTTCTTCAGCGTTACTGGTTGGAGCATAGACTTGGATGACCATGATATTGAATAGTTTGCCTTGGAAACGAACAGAAATCATTCTGTCATTTTTGAGATTGCATCCAAGTACTGCATTTCAGACTCTTTTGTTGACTCTGATGGCAACTCCATTTCTTCTAAGGGATTCTTGCCCACAGTAGTAGATACAATGGTCATCTGAGTTAAATTCACCCATTCCGATCCATTTTAGTTTGCTGATTTCTAAAATGTTGACATTCACTCTTGACATCTCCTGTTTGACCACTTCCAACTTGCCTTGATTCATGGCCCTAACATTCTAGGTTCCTATGCAGTATTGCTCTTACAGCATCGGACCTTGCTTCCATCACCAGTCATATCCACAACTGTTGTTTTTGCTTTGGCTCCATCTCTTCATTCTTTCTGGAGTTATTTCTCTACTGATCTTCAGTAGCATATTGGGCACCTACCGTCCTGGGGAGTTCATCTTTCAGTGTCCTATCTATTTGCTTTTTCATACTGTTCATGGGGTTCTCAAGGCAAGAATACTGAAGTTGTTTGCCATTGTCTTCTCCAGTGGACCACGTTTTGTCAGAACTCTCCACCATGACCCGTCCATCTTGGGTGGCCCTGCACAGCATGGCTTAGTTTCAATGAGTTAGACAAGGCTGTGGTCCATGTGATTAGATTGGTTAGTTTTCTGTGATTGTGGTTTCAGTGTGTCTATCCTCTGATGCCCTCTTTCAGTGCCTACCGTCTTACTGGGTTTTCTATTACCTTGGACATGGGATATCTCTTCATGGCTGTTCCATCAAAGTGCAGCCACTGCTCCTTACCTTGGACATGGGGCATCTTCTCACGGCCGCTGCTACTGACCTTGGATGTGGTATATCTCCTCTCCACCACTCACTGCTCCAGAGCCGCACAGCTCCTAGAAGGCTGCTAATTCGAGAAAGGAAGTGTCTCAAAACTCAGAGACTGGCCCCAGGCCCCTCTCCCACAACATGCATTTTGAGATAATATTGGCACAAGGTGGGTTGTTTGGGGCCATAAAATGATTGACTTGAATCTTGAAGAAAGGTTTCTAAGCAAATATATCGGAGAAGGCAATGGCAAACCACTCCAGTACTCTTGCCTAGAAAATCCCATGGATGGAGGAGCCTGGTAGGCTGCAGTCCATGGGGTCGCTAAGGGTTGGACATGACTGAGTGACTTCACTTTCACTTTCACACATTGGAGAAGGAAATGGCAACCCACTCCAGTGTTCTTGCCTAGAAAATCCCAGGGAAGGGGGAGCCTGGTGGGCTTCCGTCTATGGGGTCACACAGAGTCGGACATGACTGAAGTGACTTAGCAGCAGCAGCAGCAGCAAGCAAATATATAGTTTCATTAACATAGATTAAGAGAATAATTGTATGAGTAAAACATACTGGTTTTTTGAGCCATTATAGGTTCTGAATCTCTTAAGTGGAACCGATTTGAAGAAAGACAGAGTCTAGGGTAAATACATAGTTCATTAACATAGCTTAAGAAAAACATTTCCATAAGAAAAACACATTGGTTAGCTCAAGGTTTGAGAAAAGTTAAGTTCAGGTGGAATCAGGTGTCATCATGGCAACACAGAATTTTAAAAGAAACCTTTAAATTTTGTATAGAGAACGAAAATAATCTAACACTCGCAGTTTGTTTCCTCCTGCTGCTTAAGAGAGAAACGGATGACACTTGCAACCTATTTCCTCCATTTGGAGACCTCTAGCCTTCCTGCCTGTTACCCTCTCAATATCATTAGGCTTTCAAGGCAGGTATACACAGACTAAAAAGCACAAAGTTGGAAATCACAGATGGGAGTAGGAAATGCAAACAAGGAATCAAGTATCAAATATAGAAGCACTTTATGTTGGACAGTGTGGTAAAATTATCTATATTAGATTTTAATAATGTCTAGGATGAATTTTGTAATCTCTATGGTGACCACTAAAATAACAGTAAAAATGTATCATCAGCAAGGTAATAGAGAGGGAAAATAGAATTTAAAAAATATTAAGCAATCCAAAAAAGAGCAAGAGAAAAGAGGAAGAGCAATACAAAATACACAGAACAAATAATCAGATAGTGAGATGGTGATTTAAGCCCAAATATACCACTAATTTATTGGTAAACAGCCTAAATATTCCAATCGAAAGACAAAACTTGTCAGTGGATTTTTTTTTAAAAGTTACGATTTGCTGCTTAGAAGAGATTCACTTTCAGTATCAAGCCACAGAAGGCTGAAAGTGGAAAAATGGAAAAAGATATACCATGCAAATATTAACAAGAGAAATCTGATGTAGCAATGGCAATATCAGATAAAGTAGATTTTAAAGCAAGGAGCATCAATAAAGAAAAAAAAGGACATTTAACAGTTGTTAACATTTTATTTTATAAGTATATATATCCATCTAGAGTTTTCCCTGTTTATATATATGTGTGTGTGTGTGTATACACATGTATTTGAATAAAAACCCATAATATACATATCATCCCTTTACCTATTTTTACTTTAAAAATGTATATCGTAAATATATTTCCCCTGAAAACTTTTGGTTCTGTTATAGTTTGTAAAGGCTGTACTCTATAGTTTGTAAACACTGTACTCTATGATTGGAGAAGGCAATGGCAAGCCACTCCAGTACTCTTGCCTAGAAAATCCCATGGATGGAGGCCTGGTAGGCTGCAGTCCCTGCGGTCGCTAAGGGTCGGACACGACTGAGCGACTTCACTTTCACTTTTCACTTTCACGCATTGGAGGAGGAAATGACAACCCACTCCAGTGTTCTTGCCTGGAGAATCCCAGGGACAGGGCAGCCTGGTGGGCTGCCGTCTATGGGGTCACACAGAGTCAGACACGACTGAAGTGACTTAGTAGCAGCGGCAGCAGTAGTACTCTATGATATGACAGTATCATAACTTCTTTAACCTATTCCCTATTTAATATTCAAGTCGTTTAGCATTATAAATAACACTGAAATGAGCATTTTTATGAATATATGTTTGTGCATTTGTTTTATCATTTTGGCAGAATGCTGTTCCAGAAATTAAATTCTTGGATTCAAAGGTATACACATTTTAAAAACGTTCTAATATACATTCAACAAACTTTATTAGTTTATACTCCTGACAATTATGTAAGTGCTGGCAAAGGTTAAAAAAAAATGAAGCAACATAAAAAGACCATGAAGAGGGAAAACTTTAAGTAGATTAGGTTAAATTTATACAATATGGCTGACAAAAGATTGAGGCCTACGTATCCTGATGGGAAGATACTTAGGGCATGTCACTATTTGCTTATTTTCTGTTAAACTATGTGTTTGTCACTGCGTGCAATTCCACAAGAATACATTCTAGTACAACATTCAAACCCAGAAAAGGCATTAGTACTGCTTTAACGCCACTGTCCTCATCAAAGCACAGTTACCTCCCCATTCATAAACTTTTTACACACATTACACATACATGTCTTATTAAAATATATAAATGGGTCTCTTCAGTAAGTGATGCTGGAAAAACTGGACAGCTACATGTAAAAGAATGAAATGAGAACATTCTCTAACAACATACACAAAAATAAACTCAAAATGATTTAAAGACCTAAATGTAAGACTGGATGCTATAAAACTCCTACAGGAAAGTGTAAGCAGAGCACTCTTTGACATAAATCACAGCAATATCTTTTTGGGATCTGTCTCCTGGAGTAATGGAAATAAAAACAAAAATAAACAAATGAGACCTAATTGAACTTAAAAGCTTTTGACAGTAAAGGAAACCACCGACAAAATGGAGAGAGCCTACAGAATGGGAGAAAATACTTGCAAATGAAGTGACCATCAAGGGATCAATCTCCAAAGTATACAATGGCCCTTGCAGCTCAATATCAAAAAACAAACAACCCAATCACAAAATGGGCGGAAGATCTAAACACATTTCTCCAAAGAAGTCCTTTTGGATGTCCAAAAGGCACATGAAAAGATGCTCAACGTCACTAATTGCTCAGTTCAGTTCAGTCTCTCAGTCACGTATGATTCTTTGTGACCCCTTGGACTGTAGCACACCAGGCTTCTCTGTCCATCACCAACTCCCGGAGCTTACTCAAACTCATGTTCATGGAGTTGGTGATGCCATCAAACCACCTCATCCTCTGTCATCCCCTTTTCCTCCTGCCTTCAATCGTTCTCAGCATCAGTCTTTTCCAATGAGTCAGTTCTTTGCATCAGGTGGCCAAAGTATTGGCGTTTCAGCTTCAGCATCAGTCCTTCCAATTAATATTCAGGACTGATTTCCCTTAGGATTGACTAGTTGGATCTCCTTGCAGTCCAAGGGACTTTCAAGAGTCTTCTTCAACACCAAAGTTCAAAAGCATCAATTCTTCAGTGCTCAGCTTTATTCATAGTCTAAATCTTAAATCCATACATGACTACTCGAAAAACCATAGCTTTGACTAGATAGACCTTTGCTGGCAAAGTAATGTCTCTGCTTTTTAATATGCTGTCTATGTTGGTCATAACTTTCCTTCCAAGGAGTAAGTGTCTTTTAATTTTATGGCTGCAGTCACCATCTGCAGTGATTTTGGAGCCCCCCAAAATAAAGTCTCTCACTGTTTCCACTGTTTCCCCATCTGTTTGCCATGAAGTGATGGGACTTGATGCCATGATCTTGGTTTTCTGAATGTTGAGTTTTAAGCCAACTTTTTCACTTTCCTCTTTCACCTTCATCAAGAGGCTCTTTAGTTCTTCTTCACTTTCTGCCATAAGGGTGGTGTCATCTGCATATCTGAGGTTATTGATATTTCTCCTGGCAATCTTGATTCTAGCTTGTGCTTCATCCACACCAGCATTTCACATGATGTACTCTGTATATAAGTTAAATAAGCAGGGTGACAATATACAGCCTTGACGTACTCCTTTCCTGATTTGGAACCAGTCTGTTGTTTCATGTCCAGTTCTACCTGTTGCTTCCTGACCTGCATACAGGTTTCTCAAGAGGCAGATCAGGTGGTCTGGTATTCCCATCTCTTTAAGAATTTTCCACAGTTTGTTGTGATCCACACAGTCAAAGGCTTTGGCATGGTCAATAATGCAGTAGTAGATGTTTTTTTCTGGAACTCTCTTGCTTTTTCGATATTCCAACGGATGTTGGCAAGAGAAATGCAAATCAAAGCTACAATGAGGTATCATCTCACACCAGTCAGAATGGCCATCACAAAAAAAAATCTATAAATAATAAAATGCTGGAGAGGGTGTGGAGAAAAAGGAACCCTCCCACAACTGTTGGTGGGAAAGTAAATTCATACAACCATTATGGAGAACAGTATGGAGGTTCCTTATAAACTAAAAATAGAGCTACCATGGGATCTTGCAATCCCAATTCTGGGCATCTATCCAGAGAAAAATCATAATTTGAAAATTTAATTCACCCGAATATTCATTGCAGCACTATTTTCAATAACCAGGACATGAAATCAACTTAAATGTCCATTGACAGAGGAATGGATAAGAAGATGTGGTACATATCTACAATGGACTATTAGCCATAAAATAGAATGAGATAACGTCATTTGCAGAACATGGATGGACCAGAGATTATCATACCAAGTGAAGTAAGTCAGACAGAGAAAACAAATCTATGATATTGTTTATATGCAAAATCTAAAAAAATGAATTTATCAACAAAACAAAGATAGATGGACTTCCCTGACAGTCCAGCAGTTAAGACTCCATGCTTCCAATGCAGGGGGCATGAGTTTGATTCCCATTCAGGGAACTGAGATCCCACATGCCATATGGCACTGCCAAAAAATAAAACACAACAAAAACATTAAAAAAAAAAGCACAGCGTAGTACAGATGTAGAAAACAAACTTATGGTTACCAGGGGGAAAGAGGGGAGAGGGATAAATTGGGAGATTGGGGTTGATATATACACCATACTATATGTAAAATAGATAACTAATAAGGATGTACTGTATAGTTCTCAATACTCTGTAATGATGTACATGGGGAAAGAATTCCAAAGAGAGTGGATATATGTATATGGATGACTGATTCACTTTGCTGTACAGCAGAAACTAACACAACCTTGTAAATCAACTATATTTCAACAATTTTTTCTCAAAGTCTACAAATAATAAATGTTGGAGACAGTGTAGAGAAAAAGGAACCCTCCAACACTATTGGTTGGAATGTAAGTTAGTGCAGCCACTACGGACGTTGCATGAAAAACTAGAAATAGAATCAACATATGATCGAGCACTTCCACTCCTGGGCACATACCTGGAAAAATCTATAATTCAAAAAGATATATGCACCCCAATATTCAGAGCAGCACTATTTACAACAGCCAAGACATGGAAGCAACGTAAGTGTCCATTGACAGATGAATGGACAAAGAAGATGTGGTACAGATACACAATGAAATAGTATTCAATAGTAAAAAAAGAATGAAATACTGCCATTTGCAGCAATATGGATGGACCTAGAGATTATCCTACTAAGTGAAGTAAATCAGATAAAGACAAATATCATATGATATCACTTATATGTGGAATCTTAAAAAAATGGTACAAATGAACTCATTTACAAAACAGACTCACAGATATAGAAAACAAACTTAGGGTTACCAAAGGGATGTAGAGGGATAAATTAGGAGTTTGGGATTAAAACATGCATACTACTACATATAAAATGGTTTTCCAGGAAATGGCAACCCACTCCAGTGTTCTTGCCTGGAGAATCCCAGGGACGGGGCAGCCTGGTGGGCTGCCAGAGTCTGTGGGGTCGCAGAGAGTCGGACACGACTGAAGCGACTTAGCAGCAGCAGCAGCAGCAGTGATAAAGAATCTGCCTGCCAAGCAGGAAATGAGAGTTTGATCCCTAGGTTGGGAAGATACCCTGGAGACAGAAATAGCAACCCACTCCAGTATTATTGCCTGGAAAATCCCATGGACAGAGAAGCCTGGTGGGTTACAGTCCATGGGGTCACAAAAGAGTCAGACATGACTTAGTGATTAAGCAAACACAACAATATATGAAATAGATAACAATCATATCTTCTGTATAGCACAGGGAACTGTACTCAATATCTTGTAATAACCAACAATGGGAAAGAATCTAAAAAAGAACATATATATCTCAATTTGCTATACACCTGAAACTAACACAACATTATAAATCAACTATATTTCAACAAAATTTATATATATATATATATTTGGGATCATATTTAAAATGCTGTTTCACAATTCCCTTTTTGTGTGTGTGTGTGCCACGGGGCTTGGATCCTAGTTTCCTGACCAGGAATTGAACCCATACTGTAACAGTGAACGCACATATTTCTAATCACTGGACTGCCAGGGAATTCCCCGATTCCTTTTTTTTTTCCACTTAAAATTATATCTCAGAGAGCTTATACATATAATGTATATGAACCAGTACATATAATGTTGCTTTATTCTTTTTAACTGCTGCATAACTCTTCTACAGCTTGTTTACACTATTGCTTATTTACTTCCACCTCCATCCCCTCATTGATGTACATGAAATTGTTCTGAGTCTGGAGCTAATAAAAAAAAGGCAACAATGAACAACCTGGTATGTACAGCTTTGCCCACAAGTGATCTTGCTTTAGGACATTCTACTATAAAAAAATTGTTCAATTAAGGGTAAGAGATTTTAATACATTTGACACTGGCAAAAGAAAGATGTGAGATTTTATATATTTAGTGAATATACCACCAAAGTGCCCTCCAGAAAGACTAGTCAGTTTACACTCCTCTCAAGCACATGACAGAACCCCTTTCTCCATGTTCTCGTGCACACTGTAAATTAGTAATTAGTGGCAATACAAGATGTTTAAAAAAGTAAGAGATTATCCTTTTAACTCACATTTTATATGTAGTAGCATGCATGTTTTAATCCCAAACTCCTAATTTATCCCTCTACACCCTTTGATAACCATAAGTTTGTTTTCTATATCTGTGAGTCTATTTTGTAAATGAGTTCATTTGTACCATATTTTTTTTGTTCCACAAATAAGGAATATCATATCATAGATTGTTTTTCTCTGTGTTACTTACTTCACCCAGTATGATAATCTCTAGGTCCATCCATGTTACTGCAAATGACATTATTTCATCCTATTATGTGCCTGAGTAATATTCCATTGTAGATATGTACCACATCTTCTTTGTCTATTCATTTGCCTATGGACATTTAGGATGCTTTCATCCTAAATGAATAGTCCTGGCTATTGTAAACAGCACTGCAATGAACACTGGGGTGCATTTTTTCTTTCAGTGCATGCTTGGGACTGGAATTTCTGGGTCATATGTAGAATCCCCATGGACAGAGGAGCCTGGAGGGCTTAGTCCATGGGGTCGCAAAGAGTCAGATATGACGGAGTGACTAAGTACACACATGGTGGCTCTGTTTTCAGTTTTCTTTAAGGAAACTAAAATGGGTTTCTTTAAGGAACCCATGCTCACCCTCTCCACCATTTATTGTTTGTAGATGTTTTTGATGGTGGCCATTCTGACCAGTGTGAGATGATACCTCATTATAGCTTTGATTTGCATTTCTCTAACAATTAGTGACGTTGAGCATCTTTTCATGTGCCTTTTGGCCATCCAAAAGGACTTCTTTGGAGAAATGTCTATTTAGATCTTGTGATTGGGTTGTTTGTTTTTTTGATATGGAGCTACAAGAGCTATTTGTATACTTTGTAGATTAATCCTTTGTCGGTCACTTCATTTGCAAGTATTTTTTCCCATTCTGCTGGCTCTCTCTATTTTGTCGATGGTTTCCTTTACTGTCAAAAGCTTTTAAGTTCAATTAGGTCTCATTTGTTTATTTTTGTTTTTATTTCCATTACTCCAGTAGACAGATCCCAAAAAGATATTGCTGTGATTTATGTCAAAGAGTGCTCTGCTTACGCTTTCCTGTAGGAATTTTACAGCATCCGGTCTTACATTTAGGTCTTTAAATCATTTTGAGTTTATTTTTGTGTAAGTTGTTAAGGAATGTTCTCATTTCATTCTTTTACATGTAGCTATCTGGTTTTTCCAGCACTGCTTACTGAAGAGATATATTTATATATTTTAATAAGACATGTATGTGCAATGTGTAGAAAAGCATTTTTAAAAGTTTATGAACAGGGGAGGTAACTGTGCTTTGATGAGGACAGCAGCGTTAAAGCAGTACTAATGCCTTTTCTGGGTTTGAATGTTGTACTAGAATGTATTCTTGTGGAATTTTCACACAGTGACAAATAAACACATAGTTTAACAGAAAATAAGCAAATAGTGACATGCCCTAAGTATCTTTCCATCAGGATATGCAGACCTCAATCTTTTTGTCAACTATATTACATAAATTTAACTTAATTTACCTAAAGTTTTCCCTCTTCATGGTCTTTTTATGTTGCTTCAGTTTTTTTTTTAACCTTTGCCAGCACTTACATAATTGTCAGGAGTATAAACTAATAAAGTTTGTTGAATGTATATTAGAACGTTTTAAAAATATGTATATCTTTGAATCCGAGAATTTAATTTCTGGAACAGCTTTCTGCCAAAACGGTAAAACAAATGCACAAACATATATTCATAAAAATTCTCATTGCAGTGTTATTTATAATGCTAAACAACTTGAATATTAAATAGGGAATAGGTTAAACAAGTCATGATACTGTCATATCATAGAGTACAGTGTTGCCTTTAGAAACTATAACAGAACCAAAAGTTTTCAGTGGAAATACATTTATGATATACATTTTTTTAGGTAAAAATAGGTAAAGGGATGATATGTGTGAGTTTTTTATTCAAATACATGTGTATACACACACACATATGTAAATGAACAGGGAAAACTCTAGATGGATATATATACTTATAAAATAAAATGGTAACAGCTGTGAAATGTCCCTTTTTTTCTTTACTGATGCTCCTTGCTTTAAAATCTACTTTATCTGATATTGCCATTGCTACATCAGATTTCTCTTGTTAATATTTGCATGGTATATCTTTTTCCATTTCTTCACTTTCAGCCTTCTGTAGCTTGATATTGAAGGTTAATCTTTTCTAAACAGCAAACAGTTATTTTTTAAAAATCCAGCCTGACAAGTTTTGTCTTTTGATTTAAATGTTTAGGCTGTTTACCAGTAAATTAGAGGTATATTTGCACTTAAATCTATAATCTTATTATTTGATTATTTGTTCTGCCTATTTTGTATTGCTCTGTCTCTTTTCTCTTGCTTAGTAATTTTTAAATTCTGTTTCTCTCTCTATTACTTTGTTAATTATACTTTTTTCACTGTAATTTTAGTGGTCACCCTAGAGATTACAAAAGTCATTAAAGTCTATATAGATAACTTTACCACACTGTCCAACATAAAGAATTTCTAAATTTAATATTTGATTCCTTGCTTGCATTCCCTACTCCCATTGTGATTTTGAAGCTTGGGCTTTTTTGTCTGTGTATACCTGCCTTGAAAGCCTAATGATATCAATCCTACATTTCAGCCCTTTTTCATAACGTAGGGGTTTTCATTGATGAACCTTTTATGTTGTTTCATTTTTTTTAACCGGACAGGGAGGCCTGGCGTGCTGTGATTCATGGGATCGCGGAGAGTCGGACAGCGACTGAACTGAACTGAACTGAACTGAAGCACTGCAAGAGATACCCTATTGTATGTATCTTTTGTGAAACTTTGTTAGTATCAGGCTGGCTAAACTCCTAAGAATTGCTTAAAGAATCTGTGGAATATCAGATTTTGCCAAATTGCTCTCCTTAAAAAGGCTGCATCACAGCATCTGCATCCAACAGAGTGTGGAAGTGTCCATTTCACCATAAACCAGTCAACAAAATGTCAAATTTCTAAATTTTGATACTCATAGCTGAAATAGGGCAACACATAGTGGTTTGGATTTGCATTTCTTTGAAGTTGAGTCTTTTTTTTTCATATGTTTATGGGTCACTGGTATTTCTTTTCTGCAAACAAATCCATTCCAGTCTTTGGCACACTTTCTTTGGGTTATCATGTTATTAATGATCAGTAAGAGTTTTTCGATTATTGCAAATGAGCTGTTGACATTATGCTCCTGGGTTTTTTGTTTCTTTGTTTTTTTAAAATTTTACGTTTTAAATGTCTTTATAATCAATTTCTAAATGTTTCCCTCTGATGAAGAGCATAAATTGGTCACAGTCGATTGAGTTCTGAAAAGCCATTAGTGGGTCTAAGGCACTCTGGGCTTCCTAGTTCACCTCCTGAAAAGGCCTCCCCCACACAGGGGCCTCTCACCCAGGGAGCTTCCTTCTGGGGTGTCAGATTTCAATGTTCTAAGAGAGAGGTTGCCTGAAGAGTTTATATTTAGTGTAGGACTCCCCAGCCCAGACAGCTGGTTGTCTGGGGACTAAATTCTGCAGACTTTGTCCCTACCTTCTGGGATTATTCTGAGGAGCTTGCATAGATAGTACAATGAAATTGTAACAGAAGGCAGAGGGTGAAAAAAAACTTTTTTCCTGGCGACGCTGTTTGGGATCCTGTAATCTGTGCCTTTTGTGAGAGAAAAAGGACATGAATTTCAGGGATATTGCCCATAGCCCTTTACCTCAGCCATAGACCCTACTCACTATCTCCACTGGAAGGTGCTGAACAGTGTATGTTTCTGCTACTCGGGGACCTACAGTGCATGAAAGGCAGATAGTGGCGATATCTCACCACTGTCATGGTCTAATGAAAATCCACCTGTTGAGCCTCATTTCCATTAGTGGGATAGCACAGTTGGTCTTTTCCTGGGTGTGATGAGACTCATTTGATTACAGGCTTATGCAAAATCCCAATAAAACTCCTTGAATGGAAAACCGGTTAATCTGGGAAGTCACTGTTTTTTCAGGCACTGGGTTCATCAACCAGGAGTCATCTATGAAGTTCTCAGAGACCTGATGGAACATCGTCAATGAAGCTAGAACTTCAAAAAGTTGTAAACCACTTGTGCAAAACTGCCAAGACCGGACAGCTGAATGTCCTTCCAAAGACGAATTTATAGGTCCCATTGAAAACCTACTGGTTTCGTTTAGGAAAATTTTATATTTAAAATGTTAATAATTACTAGTCTGTTTTCAAAGCTGTGAAATAGTTTACACAACTAGAAAGCATTCTTAAGGTGGCATAAACTAACGTCAACAAATGAATGAGTCTTTTGTTATTTTTACAACCTAATTTGTAAATGTCAAACGAAAATGGCTTGACGCCATTTCCTCATTACAAAAACAATGAATGTGACGTAAAAACGGGAGAAAAAAAAAGGGGCACAACAAAAGAAAGTTAAACCTCTCTACTCGCCTTCCTGACACCCCTTCTCTGGCCCGTGTAGGTGTGGCAGCTACCCTAGGGCAACTGTCTCAGAGACAGTCCTCAGAGAAGCTGCGGAAAAGGCCGGAGCCAAGGCCTGGAGGTGGAAGGGGGGATGCAGACCCTCCCTGGTAACAAGAGAAGGGCAAACTCCAACCGCAGGGAGATGATGCCACTTGTGGGCTCTCAGATTGGAGGGAAACGAGCTGAGTGACGGGGCCTCGCGCACAGCTGGGTGGAGGGGGAGACCGTGCGTGCGGAGGTGGAGGGAGGGTCCTGCTGAACTCCCCACCAGCCCCTGGGAGGGGGGTCGGAGGGCGAGCTCGGCGCTGACGCGGGGCCCTCACGTGACCGCGAGCTGCAGAGCGACGCAGCCTTCGCTGCAGGCGTCACTCCAGTCTGGGTACCAGCTCCCCGCGCTCCTGCGCACGGCGGGCTGGCCTCGGGCCCGCGGCGAGCGGAGCAGGTAAGGGCCCCGCGCACGGAAGCCAGAGCGGCAGCGGACTGGCAACCCCGGAGCTGGCCTAGGGGCTGGGGAGAAAGCGGGCTCAAGTTCCCGGAGCTTTCGCTCCGAGTCTCCCAAGCCCTGCTCCTCCTGCCTAAGTCTGTGCTGGGGAACCCTGGGCTTTGACAGGGCGGATGGTGGGGGGAGTGTCTCAAGAGGGAAATGCTGAGATTGAGATGTTCCTTCTTCTCTGACTCTAATCACGGATCGCACACGTCCGCTCCGCTTCCTGCTAATTTCAGTGGAAGGGACACGCCGCCACGGTGGCGTTTGCAGAGAAAATGGTGGGCCTGAGTGACTGGACGGCGGGGTTGGTGCGGGTGGCGTCTCGCAAGGTGCAGAGGGACCTTTGATAACCGGGTTCCTGAATCCAGAAAAGCGAGTATTGGGATCTGTGTCCTGGGTGCTAGTCCAAGCACTCAGTGCCTTTCCTCTCTCCTGTCTGAGGACAGTGATTCGTGTGGCAGTGTTTGTGGCGAGGCGAGGGAAGGAGAGGAGCAAACTGCACAGGATCTGCGCAGGTTAGTGTGGGCACAGACACTCGCTGTGAACCTTTGAAGTGCTATATGAATATTCTCTATGACAGAAGCTTAGGCGCCGCTATCTAGTTAGTATATAGGGTGGCTCTATAGGGGACTTTCTCTAAACTGTGTTTACTTACCAAACTTACCAAGCTTGGGCTTTTTAACTTAAAATGTATGTTGAAGACCAATAAAGACAGCAACTTTTCTATGGATGCTTTTTTTTTGCACCTCAGATAATACTGCGAAAATACAAATTGCTGTCTCAAATAACTACTTTTTTTTTTTGAGATAACCTTTGCGGGGTAGGGATGGAGATTTTGCAGAAGCAAAAGCCCCCGAGCCCAACACACATCCTGTCTCTTTTGTTGGAGACTGCTAGAGATGGGTTTAAGGAGAAGTAGATGGCAGTAGGCTGTCATTCTAGAGTATAGACTCTAGGGGCCTCCATCTGTCTCCCTGTTTTCCAGTTTTCCAGATTGTTCCACCTGTTGGCACAGGTGAAGGAAATGAGACTTTGGGGAGAAGCCCTAGAATCCTACAGGTGGTTTTAGAATAATTCGACTCTGTTGTTCCCTTTTACCCTACCTGTTTCAGGGCTGGAGAAGCCCTAGGTTTTGTTTGCCAGAGAACAGGTGTCTAAATCCAGATTGTTGTTGTTTTGCTGCCAAGTCATGTCTGACTCTTTTGCAACCCCATGGGCTGTAGCCAGCCAGACTCCTCTGTCCATGGGATTTCCCAAGCTAGAATATTGGAGTGGATTGCCATTTCCTTCTCCAGGGGTTCTTCCTGACCCAGGGATTGAACCCAAGTCTCCTGCACTGACAGTTATTGGCAGGCAGATACTTGACCACTGAGCAACCAAGCCACCAGGGATGCCCAGTAAGGTAGGTACTGGGACCCATGTTTTAGATGCTCAACATTTACCTTTCTTTTTTTCTCTGTTTGTTCCTAGGTCTTCCCATAGGGCAACAGTAGGGCTCTTAACCACTGAAAGCAAAGGAAAGTGGGAGACTGGCCTGGGACTGTGGAGGTTGGTATGAAGATGGGCAGTGCATAGGGGTAACGAGAGGATGGGCATATAAGATGGCTGAGGCTTGAGAGAGTCTCAGTGGAGGGTTCTTCCACTTCTTCTGCACTCTGCCAGATTTCCCCAGTGCTGCCATGCTCCCTGCTGATATCAGTGCAGGAAATGGTAGGAATATTGGGGTAAGGGCGGGCTGCAGTGGGACTGAGAGAAGACTTGAGAGGATGGATCATATTAGCAAATTAGACATGGGCTCTCACAAGGCAGGGATTGGAGGCAGGGATCAGGGTGCTTGTCCATTCTGTGAAGGATCTGATCTCTAGTCCCTCTTTGTTTACTTGTCCACAGCTGGGTCTACAGGTCTGAAAGGCTTAAGATCACTGGAAGCAAGGAGATAAGGAGGAAATTATTCCTGATCAGTATATGCTGGTAAGAGGATGGGGATTGCCTGGGTAGACGTCTAAGGTGGGTTGTTGTAGGTGAGTGTCTATCTGGAGGTATCCAGTGTCCAGTCTGGAGGATACTCAGCCTCCCCCTATTCCAGGCACTTTCCCCACCATCCCTTCACTTACCCCACACCTTCACCTTTACAGTGATAACAGGGAATGGGGTGAATTGAAGAGGATAGGGAGGGGTTTGTTAATAATATATCTGTCATGGTAAACAAAATCTTCACTCCCATCTGTTCCTCCATCTGTCTGTCTGTCTCTAGGTCCACAAATCTCATGAGTTAATAGATCTCCTTTAGGCTATACCTCCAATCAAGAGAAGGAAAGAGGTGGGAACTGCCTTGATCATTACAGGTTGGTATGAGGGTGGGGACCTGTGGGAGTGGTGACCAGAGTAGGTCCAGTAAAAATCAGGGTGTGTGGGCTTCATTCTATCATCCATAGTCAGCGCTACCACCATCTTTTCCACTGTTCCTTTGATGTAAGAAAATGTATATGGAAGTACCCTGAGGGAAATTGTTGGGCACTGGGAAAGATGGAGAGGAGATAAAATAAAGGGGATGGACAGAGAATTTGCTACTTATCCTCTTCTCCCACAAAGCACATCATTTTTACGCTTTCCTATTCTGTGTATCTGTCTGTGTGATGCACAGAATTATAAGAGAAACTTTAGCCTGTTTCCTTCCTCCACTTCTAGGTACATCTCCAGTGGCAGCTGTGGTGGCCTTTGAGTGACTGAAGACCAGCACCCTTGCAGGCTTACATGCAGACCTACTACCCTCTTTTCCCAGTCTAATTGAGCCCCTTTGTATCTTGTTTTTGCCTTCATCAAGGGTGATTACATGGGTCGCATTCAGGAAGTGGGCTTGGTGACTGCAGGACTGATGATCTGGGCTGGTGCCTGCTACTGCATTTACAGATTAACCAAGGGAAGAGCCCAGAGTGTGAGGCGACTTGCCAGAAATGGGTCCAAAGTCAAGATGGAGACTGTGACTGGGATACAAAACCAGACCTTGGCCATGTGTGAAGCCATGGTTGGGACGGAGATTGAGACTAGACCCAAGCCCAAGACCGGAGCAGAAACTGGAGCAAGAGATAGGTCTGGAGCTGAAGTAGAGACTAAGGTCACTGCTACAGACAGAAGCAAAGCCTGTTCTCAAGCCAAGGCAATGGCTGAGGCAGATACAGAGACCCAACCTGAGGCCAAAACGGTGGCTGGAACAGTGATAATAACAGAGGCAGTGATTCTGACTAACGCCAAAGCCAGTAAAGTGGCCATGAAAGAGGCAGTGACCCAAACTGACTGTGGGGCTGGGAAACTAATCAAGAAAGAGGCAGTGACCCAGACCAAAGCTAAAGCTTGGGCACTTGGTACTAAGGTAGAGACCAAGAAAGAAGCAATGACCCAAACCAAAGCAGAAACTCGTATATTGGCTGAAAAAGAGATAGAAATGAACAGAGTGACACAGAATGAGGCCTTGGCAGTAATCAGGGAAGTGACCAAGACGGGCACCATAAACAAGATCAGAAGTGTGGCTGACACCAAGGCAAGAGCCCTGGAAGAGACTGTGAGTGTGGCTGAGACTCTGTCTGAGGTCTGGTCTGGTACCTCAGTTGATGCTCAGGGAAATCCTAATTTTGTGTCCAAGGCAGAAGCTGGAGCAGTCATGAAGCCCTGTTCACTGTCTCAGGCTGTGGCCAAGATCCCAATTGACAGCGTTCTTGGTACTGAGGTTGAGGCCGAGGGGAATTGCACAAGCATGTCTCAGGCAGGGTCTTTGGCAGGTATGAGGGCTTCTGCTCAGCCTCAAGTTGTAGCCAAGGCCCAGACTGAGGCCATGCTTGGGGTGGCAGTTGATGTTGGGGGTAATACCAAGGCCATGTGTGAAGCAGGGATTGGGGCAGATACAAGAGTTTCTACACAATCTCAGACTGTGAGCAAGAAACAGGCTGAGACAGTGTCTGGTGCCAGTGTTGATGACAGGGGAAATACCAATGTATCTAGGGCAATGATGGGAACTGACATGACGGCTGCCACACAGCCTCTAGTTGTAGCTGATACTCAGATTGAATTTGCGCCTGATGCCTGGGTTAAGGGTAGAGGCAGTCCCTATGCTGTATCCATGGTGAGGGCTGGAACAGACACTGAGTCCTATACACAGCCTCAACCTATGATCAGTGTCCAGGCTGATGCCTTGCCTGATGACAGGATTAAGGCTCAAGGCAATGCCAACACCAAGTCTAAAGAAGAAGCTGGGACAGACAAAAAAACACAGTCTCAGACTTCCACCAAGAGCCAGGCTGAGGCTCTGCCTACCACCAGACGTAAATCTAGGAGCAAAGCCAAAGGCAAGAGTAAGGCAGGGCTTGGAATAGAGATGAAAACCTGTGCACAGCCTCAAGCTGGGGTCATGGCCCAAGCTGATGTTTCCCCTGATTCCAGAATTGATGGCAAGGGTGATCCTGATGCCATTTCTGGGACAGGGGCTAAGGCAGAATTGAGGGCCTCTGGTAAGCCTCAGGATATGGCCATTTCCCAGGGCGAGGTCTTACCTGGTGCCCAGAATAAGGTCCAGGACAATCCCGATGCTGTTTTTAAGGCAGGGACTGGGTCAGATACAAAGAGCTCTGCTCAGCCTCAGGCTGTGGCCAGTTCCCAGGGGGAAGCCTTGCCTGGTGTCAAGAAGGCTCTGGGCAGTGCCAGTGCTGTGTCTAAGGCAGGGGCTGGTCCAGATGCAAAGGACTCGGCCCAGCCTCCGACAGATGCAATAGGCCCTGCCCAGCTCCAGGCTGTGGCCAGTTCCCAGGGTGAGGTTTTATGTGGTGTCAAAAATAAGGCTCTGAGCAGTGCCAGTGCTGTGTCTAAGGCAGAGGCTGGTCCAGATGCAAAGGGCTCGGCCCAGCCTCCGACAGATGCAATAGGCCCTGCCCAGCTCCAGGCTGTGGCCAGTTCCCAGGGTGAGGTTTTATGTGGTGTCAAAAATAAGGCTCGGGGCAATGCCACTGCTGCGTCTAAAGCAGAGAATGGACAGGATACAAAGAACTCTGCCCAGCCCCAGGCTGTGGCCAGTACCCAGGGTGAGGCCTTGCCTGGTGTCAAGAAGAAGGCTCGGGGCAATGCTGGTGCTGCATCTAAGGCAGGGGCTGGGCCAGATACCACAGGCCCTGCTCAGCCCCAAGCTGTGGTCAGTTCTCAGAGTGAAGCCTCACCTGGTACTAAGAATAAGGTCCGGGGCAATCCCAATGCTACGTCTAAGGCAGGGACTGGGCCAGATGCAAAGGCCTCTGCTCAACCTCCAACAGATACAACAGGCCCTGGTCAGCCCCAGACTGTGGGCAGTTCCCGGGGTGAAGCCTCACCTGTTACTAAGAATAAGGCCCAGGGCAATCCCAGTGCCATGTCTACAGCAGGGACCGGGCCAGATGCAACATGTTCTGCCCAGCCTCAAACAGATACGACAAAAACTGCCCAGCCCCAAGGTATGGTCAGTTCTCAGGGTGAGGCCTTGCCTGGTGCCAAGAATAACTTCAGGGGTAATCCCAACAATTTGTGCAAGGCAGAGGCTGGGGCAGACCCCATGGGCTATGCTCAGCCCCAAGCTGAGTCTGATTCCCCAGGTGAATACTTGCCTGGTGCCAGAAGTAAGGTCTGGGGCAATCCCAGTACTGTGTCTAAGGTGGAATCGGGACCAGATACCAAAGGCTGTGTTCAACCACAGGCTGCAGCCAGTTCCCAGGGTGAGACCTCGTGTGGTACTAAGAAGAAGGCTCGGGGCAGTGCCAGTGCTGCATCCAAGGCAGGGTCTAAGCCAGATACCAAGGGCTGTGTTCAGCCCCAGGATACAGCCAGTTCCCAGGGTGAGACCTCGTGTGGTACTAAGAAGAAGGCTCGGGGCAGTGCCAGTGCTGCGTCTAAGGCAGGTGCTGGGCCAGATGCAATGGACTCTGTGCAGCTGCAGACAAATACAACAGGCTCTGCCCCATCCCAGGCTGTGGCCAGTTCCCAGGGAGAGGCCTTGCTTGGTGCCAGGAGTAAGGTCAGGGGCAATTGCATTACTGAGTCTAAGGGAGAGGCTGGAGCAGGTATGGTGGGCTCTGGCCAGCGTCAATCTTTAGCCCATTCCCAGAGCAAGACCTCGTTGGGGGCAAAGGACAAGGCTAAGCATAAGTGCAAGGCAGAAGCCACGGGAGATGTCTCTGTAAAGCCCAAGGCTAAGGCCACGCCCACTTCAGAGAGTGAAGGTAGGGCAGGCACTCAGGCCTGCACAAAGTCTCAGTCTAAGGTCCACGACTACTACTGGAATGGGATTGGTGTTGAGGACTGGGTTGCTTCAGAGCGATGGATCAAATTTAGGTTTCAGGCTAGGGATGGATACTGGGAGAATAGCACGTCCTGGGCTGATGATGAAAATGAAGCCAATACTGAGTCCTGGAGTGTGGCTAGGAGTGAGAATGAGGTTGGTATTCAGTCCTGGGCTGGAGCTGGGGACCAGGCCAGTGGAGGGTTCTGGGCTGGGAGTCATGCCGGTCAACAGTCCTGGGCTGGGGGACAGGCCAATGGAGGTTACTGTGTAGAGGCTACAAACAGGGCTGTTGGAGGGTCCTGGACTGTAGCTGAGAACCAGGCCAGTGGGACTTCTTGGGCTGGCACTGGGAACCAGGCTGTTGTGGTGCCCTGGACTGGAGCTCAGGTGAGTGACAGTTCCTGGGCTGGGGGCCAGACCAGCGGGGTATCTTGGACTGGGGGAGAGGCCATTGGAGTATCCTGGGCTGTGGTTGAGAACCAGGCCAATGGAGCATCTTGGACTGGGGCTGAGGCACAGGCTGGTGGAAGGTCCCAGGATGGGGCTGGGACTCAGGCTAATGGAGCCTCCTGGGCTCAGTCTACAGCTGGGAATGTGGTTAACATTGGGTACTGGGCTGTGGCTGTGGACCAGGCTACTGGAGGTTCCTGGATTCTGACTAGTGACCTCTCTGGCGGTGCAACCTGGGTTGGGACTAGTGATCTGGCCAAGCCTAGACTTGCCAGTGAAAGTGTGTCCTGGACTGGGACTGGGCTGGGGCCTGAAAACCAGTCCAGTGGAAAGGCCTGGGCTGTCACTGCCAACCAAGCCAGTGGAGGGTCTGGGCTAGCTTCTGTGAATCAGTCCAGTGGTGTGTCCTGGGTTACAACTGGAGAACAGGCCAGTGGAGGGGCTAGGCCAGGGATTGTAGGCCAGTCCAGTATTGGGTCCTGGTCTGGCACTGGGAATCAGGCCAGTGAAGGATTATTGGTTGGGACTGTGGAGCAGACCAGTGGGGGTTCCTGGACTGGGACTGGTGATCAGTCTCATGGTGGGTCCAAGCCTGGATTTCAGGGTCATGTCAGTGAAAAAGGTTCTTTGGCCCATGCTGGTGGTCAGGCTGATGGACAGTCTAGGTTTGGACCCGAGGACCAGTCCAGTGGAGGGTCCTGGGCTAACTCTGGGGACCAAGCCAGTGGAGGGTTCTTGGTTGGAGCTGCGGACCAGGCCAATGAAGGGTCCTGGGTTGGACCTGGGCATCAGGCTGGTGGTGAGGCGAAGCCTAGGTATGAGGATCAGGCCAAATCTGGAAGAGTATCTTGGGCTGACAGTGCAGGTCAGGCTAGTGGAGGGTCTATACTGGGGCCAAGGGGCCAGTCTGTTGGAGATTCCTGGGCTGCTATTGGAGACCAAGCCAGTGGAGGATCCAGGCCAGTGCCAGAGAATCAGTCCAGTGGATGGTTCTATGCTTGCAGTGGGAGTCAGGCCAGTGCAGGAGGGTCCTGGGGTGGGGCTGGTGGCCAGGCGGTTAGAGGGCCTGTGCTCAAGCCCATGAACCAGTCCAGTGGTGGGTCCTGGGCTGAAACTGAGAGTCAAGCCAGTGGAGGGTCTTGGGCTGGGGCTGAGGATCAGGCTGGTAGCTGTTCCAAACCTGGATTTGAGAATCAGGCCAGTGGTGGAGTGTTCTGGTCGAGTGCTCAGGACCAGGCCATTGGAGGGTCTAGTCCAGGGCTTGCAGACCAGGCCAGTGGTGGGTCCTGGACTGGCACTGGGAGTCAGGCCAGTGAGAGGTCGTGGATTGTGACTGGGGATCAAGGCAGTAACTGTTCCAAATCTGGATTTGAGGCTCAGACCAGTGGAGGAGGCTCCTGGGTTGGCACTGGGGATCAGGCTTGTGGAAAATCCTGGACTGGGTCTAAGCCTGCAAATGAGGCCAGTAGAGCATCTAGCATGGGGCCTGAAGAGCACGCGAGTGGAAGGTCGTGGACGAGCCCTGGAGATCAGCCCAGTAGAGAGTCTCAGGTAAGTGCTGGGGTGGAGGCCAGGGAGGGATCCTGGTTTGGAGCTGGGAGTGAGGCTAGCACAGGGTCTTGGTTCTGGAGAGGGGAAGAAGTTGGTATTGTATCTAGTCCTGGGGATAAAAATGAAGCCAGCATTAAAGCCAGCTCAGTAGTTGGGAAAGAAGCCATCATTGGTTCCAGATTTGGGGCCAAGAACAAGGCCAATGTTGGGTCCTGGATGGAATCTCATGAGGCTGTCTGTATGGATTCCTGTTTGGGAGCTGTGGCTGGAGCTGAGGCCAGGCAGGAGTCTTGGCTGTGGGATGGAGGTGTAGCCACTACGGGGTCTAGGCTTGGGGCTGGGGCAGAGGCTAGTGGACAGTCCTGGACTTTGGCTGGAGATGAGGATGAGCTAAGTAGAGCATCCAGCCCTGATATTGAGGAGATCAGTTTAAGGTCCTTGTTTTGGGCTGACAGTGAGAACAGTAATGCACTCAGATCTAAGTGTGAGAAAGATACCAGTTTTGAGCGTGGGGCTAGACATAAGGTCAGCAACAAGGACAAGCTGGAGGCTGCTGGTGGAGTCGATGTAAAGTCTTGTTCCTGGGATGGTAAAAGAAACAGAAGTGAGGATAAATCTGTGCCTAAGACTAAAGCCAAAAAGACAGCTGAGTCAAGAGTCTCATGTCCGTCCATGGTCTCTGGGGCAGGAGTGGGGTCATGGGCAGGAGCCATGATCTGGAGAGAAATGAAATTTCCGTACCAAAATGAGTCTTGCTTCCCACCTGAAGATGAACTCAGAAAGCAGATCAGGTCTGGGGAGAAAACTCAGCCCTGGGTTTGCCGTTGTAAACGTGAAAATAACATGGATCCACGAGAGCTCGAAAAACTCATTTGCATGATTGAGATGACTGAAGATCCTTCTATTCATGAAATAGCCAATAATGCTCTATGTAACAGTAGTGATCACCCATTTTCCCATGAAATAACTCGTAATGCAGGTAGAATCTCAGTTATTGAAGGCTTGCTTAATAATCCCTACCCCAGTGTTAGGCAGAAGGCTTTAAATGCACTGAATAACATCTCAGTGGCTGCTGAAAACCATAGGAAGGTTAAAACATACTTAAATCAAGTATGTGAAGACACCATCACCTATCCCTTGAATTCAAATGTGCAGCTGGCTGGACTGAGATTGATAAAGCACCTGACTGTTATCAGTGAGTATCAGCATATGGTTACAAATTACATTTCAGAATTTCTTCGTTTGTTAACTGTGGGAAGTGGAGAAACTAAACACCATATTTTGGGAATGCTTTTAAATTTCTCTAAAAATCCCTCTATGACAAAGGACTTGCTCATTGCCAATGCACCAGCATCACTGATTAATATCTTTAGCAAGAAAGAGACAAAGGAGAATATTCTTAATGCTCTTTCACTATTTGAAAATATAAATTACCATTTTAAAAGAAGAGCAAAAGTATTTACCCAAGACAAGTTCAGTAAAAATTCCCTTTATTTCATATTCCAACGACCTAAAGCATGTGCCAAGAAACTTCGCATCTTAGCAGCAGAATACAATGACCCTGAGGTGAAAGAAAGAGTTGAGCTGTTATTAAGAAAACTATGATTAGTTGTAATTTTCCAAACAAATTTGAGTAATATTTTCGTTTTGCAGCTTGGAAGTAATGCACATTGTAAATCGCATTATAATTTCTAAAGTGATGTTGCTTATGATGGTCGATAGCTGGACCATTTTATGAACACCAAATGAATTCAATCTTGTACTGAAAATACATGTGTTGATTTTTACCTTGTCTGGATTGAGATATTTTTGGTATGCTTCATGAGCAGAAACTGAATTGATTCTTCCATAAGTAATCTTTGGTCCTTTGTGTGGACTTACGTTTATACATTTGAGACTTTATTTTTATGTCATCAATAAAGTTGTGTGTTTTAAGCAGAAAAAAAAAAGCCACATCTTTGTCCTTGAACCTATGATCTATTTGGAGAGGCAAGATTTATGGAAACAAAAAGGTACTAGCAGCATGTTAGAGCCTCTGGTCATGGCCAGCTGTTTCCTATTAGTGCTTAAAGGCAGCAGAAACTTCTGCAGGTGACAGTGTTCAGGGAAACTTTTACAGAGGAGGGGGCACTTAAGTAGGCTGGGCATGAAGGATGGGCTAAAAACAGGGCAGAAGGGCATTGGAGAAGGGAGGAGTGATGGGAAGAAAGGCATGGGGGTGGTAATTTTGCTCCACAGAGGAGGTTGGCCTGCCTGGAATACAATGTGCAGGGAGGGGAGTGGTGGGAAATATGGTCTAACAGTTGGGGTGAGTCCCATGCATGGAGGGATTTCTAGACTGACTTCTAGACTGTGTCTATATAATTACTCCACTCACCTCTGGGAGACACCAAAGCCTTTCATGACCAGAGGAATGACAGGATGAAAAGGAAATTATGTGACTGACTTGTGTGCAGAATGGGTCAGAGTTGGGCTGGGGACAGGAGTAGCCACTGGAAATTGAAGCATCACTTAAGGAAGTTATCACCATAGTTCAGGCATAGATGCTAAAGGTGTGAAATTTCACTGATGACCATGGGAGTGGTTAAGGGAGGAAGGAAGTGAGAGATGTTTTGAATGAAGAAGTGCTGCAACCTATCCTGGGAACATACAGAAAAGGACAATTTTATTGTAGGGTCCTGAGGACATTTGATAGAAAAACATCCTCTTTTTTGTCCAACTCTGGTGTCTGTGGGAGTGAATACAATAGTTATTATTTTGATATTATGAGAAAATATAATAGAAGAAGGGCCTCCCTGGTGGCTCAGTGGTAAAGAACCCACCTGCCAATGCAGGAGACACAGGAGACATGGGTTCAATCCCTGGAAGAGGGCATGGTGACCCACTCCAGTATTCTTGCTGGGAAAATCCCATGGACAGAGGAGCCTGGCAGGATACAGTTTATGGGGTCACAAAGAGTTGGACACGACTGAAGCGACTGAGCACACACGAGCATAATAGAAGAATGCTTTTTAGTGCTTCTATCAACTTTCTTTTACAAGATTGCTTGCGGCAGGGCCTTTATGGAGCCATTGATGCGGCTGTTGACATCCATACTGGAGATCTACCTCCCTTCCATCCCAGAGTGTGGTGAACTGTGGGAGGAGGGGCACCTTCAGACTGTGCTAGTGGGACCATGCTCAGTACAAGATCCATCTGGATACATGTTTCAGAAGCTTTCAAGACGTGCATGGTCTCTGACCCAGTAATTCCATTTATACTAATTTATCCTTAGGAGATAATCAAATAATTGTCTTGTACAAGGCTGTGCATCTTTGCACTGTTTTGAAAAGTGAAAAATTGTGAATGACCCAAGTGTCTTGAAATAGGCACTTGGCTAAGAAATTAAGGTATGTCTACACATTGAAACATTATTCAACTCTTGAAAGTGATGATAGGCAACTACACTTATTTACATGGGAAAAATTCTGTGTGTGTATATATATGCTGCTGCTGCTGCTGCTAAGTCACTTCAGTCGTGTCCGACTCTGTGTGACCCCATAGACGGACCCCACCAGGCTCCCCTGTCCCTGGGATTCTCCAGACAAGAACACTGGAGCGGGTTGCCATTTCCTTCTCCAATGTGTGAAAGTGAAAAGTGAAAGTGAAGTCGCTCAGTCGTGTCCAACCCTTAGCAACCCCACATATAATGGAGAAAGTAGGCTGCAAAGGCATATTCTATAACTTTTATGAAGAAAGAGCATATACTTAAATAACCTCTATGTATAAACTTTGGAGTGCATATTCTGAGAATGTGGATAGTTCCCTATGAGTGTAAGATTAATGAATAATTTTACCTGTTTTCACTTTTATGTTTTTTCTTGTATTAATGTAAACCAGGACTTCTGCATAATTTCCCAAGAGGGAAATGGATGAATTCAGGCTAAGCAGACCTGTCAATAGCATTTTGGGGAACTAGAGCAAAAGTATAAATAGAGGTTCACATACTCATCTCTAAGTATTTGGAAGGTAAAAATTAAAATTTTAAAATAAACATTGCTTAAGTAAGGTTGTAAATATAAGTATAAATGTTTGAAATTTTAAATTTCATTAACTGTTTTGAAAGTAAAGCTCTTCTCAATTCTAGCATTTGATGGTCACCAACTTTCCAGTGGAAAAAATGATGTCACACTTGCAGTGAATTCTGCAATCTGCTACTCTAATCCTCCTTTAGGAATAAAGAGTTTATTATTTCAGTTGCTTGGAGTGTTTCCAGAAGACAGCCCTCAGCTGTCAACTCTCTTCAGGAATTGCCTCAGCTAGAAAGCCACCTCCCCCAAGGTCATACCTCCTTTCTGGGGGACTTCACATTCAATGACTGATCTATATGGCCTTCTTACCCCAAATGAGACAGCTTAACTTCTCCCTCTGTCCAATCCTTCTTCTTTATTTTCCTTTCTACAGGTTTTGATCCTAAGAATATTCCTTAGTAAAAACCCTTCATGCTGAATCCTATCTTTGAGTCTGCCCTCCAGGAAGCCAACCTACAATAGTTGGTACAAGAAGAGGTTCAGAATAGCATACACTGTGATGAATTTGGAGGTGGACTGCCTGCTGCCTGGCTGGCGGTAAGGATTCCATCATTTGTGGTAGGTGGAGTAGATAGGCGTGTAGGACATCTAGGAGAGGAGCTGTTAGAGCCTTCATTGGTAGTGACCTGGAATGGCATTGGTGGATGGGAATGCATTATTAACTGGTGCTGTGTGGCAGGTGTTTGAGAAATTTGTGAGGAATATTAAATATAAAGAAGGCCAGAAAATTGGGTGGTTATTGCTATTCCAAGATCAGGGCCCTCGTTAGGAGGGAATATGACCCTGACACATGGAATGGGGATGTCTGGATTGATGTCCCTAGATGTCTTACTTCCTCTGCTTTCCCTGAGCCCCTTGAGCATTCAGAAGTGTCCCAGTCCTTCCTTTTAAGGGTTAGTGCTTCACCTTACTTGCATATGCAGAGCCCTTTCCCAGGTAAGATAACGTGTATTTTCTGCAGAATCGGCCCCCACCTCCCACCCTGGTCACTGGGTCTATGTCTAGGGTTAAATCAAAGCATAACTGCATTGGTGATGTGCTGGGCCTAATAAGGAGGGAAAGGGAAGACCTCAGGAAGGAGCTGCGGACCTAGCCAGCATGCTGGGCCTAGCAGGTGCTGAGGGAGTAAGCAAGGGACTGAATTCTGAGAGCCTTGATCAGGGCAGCTAGAATCAAAAATTGAATAAGGAAGAATGAATTGATTTGAGAGTCCTTTCCCAAGATACAGGATTTAACACCCTGGAAAAGACCCTAGGAGATCAATATGAGCTCACTACTAGAATGACTCCTCAAAGAATGAAAAAGAAACAAACAACAAAGCCCCACTTTAAGTGAGATGTAAATGCCAGAGTTGCCATAGTAGATGGTGGGAGGTGGTTGGTTAACATCACTGACTCAATGGACATGAACTTGGGCAAACTCCGGGAGATAGTGAGGGACAGGGAGGCCTGGCGTGCTGCAGTCCATGGAGTCACAAAGAGTCAGACATGACTTAGCAACCGAACAACAGCATCAATGGTGGGAGATGGCTCAGGGAAGCAGGAATAGAATAAAGTCAGAAATCCCTCCAGAGGACTATGTGCTGCAAGAATTTGCTAAAGCTATAAGGAAGGAATGCACCGCTTAAAGGGGTACCAGCATCACTAAGTTCAGTGGTGGCTTGCTTCTGCAGATCAGGGCTCAGAGTAGGAGAGGGTGTTACAGGACAAAAATCACTGATAGAAATGGTGATGTACCTGAAGCAATAGAGGCAAGGTAACTGTACTCAACTGTCAGAAGTCAGGTGGATGCAAATACCATAATGCACCACTGGGTCAGCGTAATAGGGAAGCCTGATCTGCAGAAAGCTTTGAAAAGGATTACTAGAACAAATACAGTGCTCCCAGTGGATCGATGGTGGTGGTTGTTCAGTCACTCAGTCATGTCCGACTCTTTGTGACCCCATGGACTGCAGCGTGTCAGGCTCCTCTGTCCTCCACCATCTCCCAAAGTTTGCTCAAACTCATGTCCATTGAGTCAGTGATACTATACAACCATCTCATCCTGTGCTGCCTCCTTCTCTTGCCCTCAATCTTTCCCAGCATCAGGGTCTTTTCTAATGAGTCGGTTTTTCGAGTCAGGTGGCCAAAGTATAGGAGCTTCAGCTTCAGCATCAGTCCTTCCAATGAACACCCAGGCCTGATCTCCTTTAGGATGGACTGGTTGGATCTCCTTGCAGTCCAAGGGACTCTCAAGAGTCTTCTCCAGCATCACAATTCTAAAGCATCAATTCTTCGGTGCTCAGCCTTCTTTATGGTCCAACTCTCACATCCATACATGACTAATGAAAAAAACATACTTTGGGCTATACAGACCTTTGTCTATAAAATGATGTCTCTACTTTTTAACACACTGTCTAGGTTTATCATAGCTTTCCTTCCAAGAAACCAGTGTCTTTTAATTTCATGGCTACAGTCCGCAGTGGTTTTGGAGCCCCCCAAAATAAAATCTGTCACTGCTTCCACTTTTTCCCCTTCTATTTACCATGAAGTGATGGGATTGGGTGCCATGGTCTTAGTTTTTTCAGTGTTGAGATTCAAGTCAGCTTTTTCACTCTCCTTTCACCCTCATCAAGAGGCTCTTTAGTTCCTCTTCACTTTCTACCATTAGAGTGGTATCATCTGCATATCTGAGGTTGTTGAGATGGTTAAAACAGTTAATAGAATATGCTGGTCAATATAACATATTACTCTAGGAAAAAGGCATCTGACAATTTTTATTCAATCCATGCAATAAAAAAAAAAATCAGAGATGCTCAGGAGTCTGAGGGAAGGTGCCTCAGTAAGAATTACATTCCTCCTTGCTCAGCTTTGGCCCTAAGTCAGTTTTTGATCCAGAGTGCACTGTTTAAAAGAGTAGGGCACCCAGTCCTGGGCATCCCAGTTCTTCCCTTTCATCCAGTCCTTCCCTCTACTAAGGTAACTGTGTGCTGAGGAAAAAAGAATACCCAAACATTTTGAGGGCTGATGGATCCTGGCTGTGAGTTGCTATTTATATCCAGAGAACTAACGTGTCATCATGCCTCACCTCGTTAGAATAGGGGCAGATGGGAGCCAGAAATTAGATAGGCTCTTGGTCTCTGTTGGGTTTACAGTAGCTCCACTGGGTCCACAGACTCACTCAATGGTTATTTTCTTGGTTTCTGAATATATAATTGGAATAGACATTACGATAGTTGGTGCAAACCCCATATTGGTTCCTTGGCATGTGGCATGACCACTCAGTTGCTTCAGTTATATCCAGTTCTTTGCAACTCTATGGACTGTAGCCAGCCAGGCTCCCCTGTCCATGGGATTCTCCAGGCAAGAACACTTGAGTCGGTTTCCATGCCCTCCTCCAGGAGATCTTCCCAACCTGGGGATCGAACCAGTGTCTCCTGTGTCCCCTGCAGTGCAGGTGAATTCTTTAGCCATTGAGCCACCTGGTAAGCCCCTTCTTGGCATGTGGAGCCAGAGCTATTTGTAGATGAGGTCAAGTGGAAGCTTTGAAATTTCCTTCCTCTTCCTTGGCAAAGACAGTAAATGAAAACATATAGATAGCATCTTTGAGAAGATTGCAGAAGTCAGTGCCACCTTTAAAGACCTAAAGAATGCTGGGCTGTGGTCCCCATCATATCTCCATTAAATCAGTTTGGGCCCCTGCAAAATGTGGACAGAGTCCAGTAAATGACCGTGGACTACTGCAAACTCAACCAAGTAGTGGCACAAGTGCATCTGTCATGTCAGATACAATATCTTTGCTAGAACAGAATAATATGGCCTTAGGTACCTAGTAATCGGGTATTGGTTTGGAAAATTATTTTTCCTATCCCTATCAGAATGGAACATCTTAAAAGTTCACATTCACATAGATGGCAACAGTATACATTTATAGTTTTTCCTCAAGACTCTACTAGCTCCCTGTCCTCTGTCATTACATAATGTGAAGAGATCTGAACCACCTGAATATAATACTGTTCATAGCCCACTGTGTTGATAATATCATGTTAATTGGACCAAATGGCTAAGAAGTGGCTAGTGCACTGGAGGCTAAGACATGTGTACTCTGGAGGATGGGACATAAACCTTACAAAGATCCAGGGCCTGGCTACATTAGATGCAGGTTTTAGATACTGAATGGCCTGCGGCATCCCATGAAGTAGGAAAATCAACATCTTATAGGCTTTATTGGATTCTGGAAGCAGCATATTTACATCTGGAATTTACTATTTTGACCCATATATTGGGTGACATGAAAAGCTGCCAACTTTGAGTGGGGCCTAGAACAAAAGAAGAGCCTATAGCAGGTCCAGGGGTTTCAAGCACTCACCACTTGGACCATGTGAAAAATAAACTCTGAGGTATTAGAATATAATCAATCTGATTTTGGTATTGACCATCTGGTAATGTTCATGTGTAGTCTTCTCTTGTGTTGTTGGAAGAGGGTGTTTGCTATGACCAGTGCGTTCTCTTGGCAAAACTCTATTAGCCTTTGCTCTGCTTCATTCTATACTCCAAGGCCAAATTTGCCTGTTACTCCAGGTATTTCTTGACTTCCTACTTTTGCGTTCCAGTCCCCTATAAGAAAAGAACATCTTTTTTGGGAGTTTGTTCTAGAAGGTCTTGTAGGTCTTCATAGAACTGTTCAACTTCCACTTCTTCAGCATTACTGGTTGAGGCATAGACTTGGATTACTGTGATATTGATTGGTTTGCCTCAGAAATGAACAGAGATCATTCTGTCATTTTTGAGATTGCATCCAAGTACTGCATTTCAGACTCTTTTGTTGACTCTGATGGATACTCAAATTCTTCTAAGGGATTCTTGCCAATGGTAGTAGATGTAACAGTTATCTGAGTTAAATCCACCCATTCTAGTCCATTTTAGTTCGCTGATTCCTAAAATGCTGACGTTCACTCTTGGCATCTCCTGTTTGACCACTTCCAATTTGCCTTGATTCATGGACCTAACATTCCAGGCTCCTATGTAATATTGCTCTTTACAACACTGGACCTTGCTTCTATCACCAGTCACATCCACAACTGGGTGGTGGTGTTTTTGCTTTGGTTCCATCTCTTCATTCTTTCTAGAGTTATTTCTCTACTGATCTCCAGTAGCAATATTGGGCACCTCCAGGCCTGAGGAGTTCATCTTTCAGTGTCCTGTCCTTTTGCCTTTTCATACTGTTCATGGGGTTCTCAAGGCAAGAATACTGAAGTGGTTTGCCATTCCCTTCTCCAGTGGACCAACTTTTGTCAGAACTCTCCACCATGACCCGTCCGTCCTGGGTGGGCCTACACAGAATGGTTCATAGTTTCATTGAGTTAGACAAAGCTGTGGTCCATGTGATCAGATTGGTTAGTTTTCTGTGATTGTGGCTTTCATTCTAACAGAAGCAGAAGATATTAAGAAAAGGTGGCAAGAATACACAGAAGAACTATACAAAAAAGATCTTCATGGCCCAGATAATCACAATGATGTGATCACTCACCTAGAGCCAAACATCCTGGAATGTGAACTCAAGTGGGCCACTACGAACAAAGCTAGTGGAGGTGATGCAATTCCAGCTGAGCTATTTCAAATCTTGAAAGATGATGCTGTGAAAGTGCTTCACTCAATATGCCAGCAAATTTGGAAAACTCAGCAGTGGCCAGAGGACTGGAAAAGGTCAGTTTTCATTCCAATCCCAAAGAAAGCCAATGCCAAAGAATGTTCAAACTACCGCACAATTGCACTCATCTCACATGCTAGCAAAGTAATGCTCAAAATCCTCCAAGCCAGGCTTCAACAATACGTAAACCATGAACTTCCACATATTCAAGCTGGATTTAGAAAAGGCAGAGGAACCAGAGATCAAATTGTCAACATCCATTGGATCATCGAAAAAGCAAAGTTCCAGAAAAACATCTATTTCTGCTTTATTGACTATGCCAAAGCCTTTGACTGTGTGGATCACAACAAACGGTGGAAAATTCTGAAAGAGATTGGAAAACCAGACCATCTGACCTGCCTCCTGAGAGCTCTGTATGCAAGTCAAGAAGCAACAGTTAGAACTGTACATGGAACAACAGACTGGTTCCAAATAGGAAAAGGAGTAAGACAAGGCTGTATATTGTCACCCTGCTTATTTAACTTATATGCAGAATACATCATGAGAAATGCTGGGCTGGATGAAGCACAAACTGGAATCAAGATTGCCAGGAGAAATATCAATGACCTCAGATATACAGATGACACCACCCTTATGGCAAAAAACGAAGAACAGCTAAAGAGCCTCTTGATGAAAGTGAAAGAGGAGAGTGAAAAAGTTGGCTTAAAACTCAACATGCAGAAAACTAAGATCATGGCATCTGGTCCCATCACTTCATGGCAAATAGATGGGGAAGCAATGGAAACAGTGACAGATTTTACCTTTTCACTCCAAAATCACTGCAGATGGTGATTGCAGCCATGAAATTAAAATACACTTCCTCCTTAGAAGAAAAGTCATGACCAAACTAGACATCATATTAAAAAGCGGAGACGTTACTTTGCCAACAAAGGTCCATCTTGTCAAAACTTTGCTTTTTCCAGTAGTCATGTATGGATGTGAGAGTTGGACTATAAAGAAAGCTTAGTGCCTAAGAATTGATGCTTTTGAACTGTGGTGTTGGAGAAGACTCTTGAGAGTCCCTTGGACTGCAAGGAGATCCAACCAGTCCATCCTAAAGGAAATTGGTCCTGAATATTCACTGGAAGGACTGATGCTGAAGCTGAAGCTCCAATACTTTGGCCACCTGATGCGAAGAACTGACTCACTAGAAAAGACCCTGATGCTGGGAAAGATTGAAGGCAGGAGGAGAAGGGGATGACAGAGGATGAGATGGTTGAATGGCATCACCGACTCAATGGACATGAGTTTGAGAAAGCTCCGGGAGTTGGTGATAGACAGGGAAGCCTGTTGTACTTCAGTCCATGGGGTCGCAGAGTCAGACATGACTGAGCGGCTGAACTGAAGGATTAGAGGTATCTGTGTTGGCAGAAGATTCCATGTGGAGTTTTTGGTAAGCTCTGATGGGAAGGTCACAACTTATACCAGAACTCAGATTCTGTGTCAAAGTCATGCCACATGCAGTGGAGAATTACATATTCAAAAGTATATTTTAAAAGTATTTTAAAAAAACAGCCCCTGATATGCTACTGTATCCTGATAGAGATGGAATACCCAGCCGTAGGACATCAAGTGACCATGCAAGTGACCATACAGCCAGAACTGCTCATCATGAACTGAGTTCTGTCAGATCCTCCAAGGTATAAGGATGGGCAGGCCCAGTAACAAGATGGCAGTTTCACACACAAGCAGGAGTGGAGTGTTTAAGCACCTTGTATTGCTGACCCTGCTCACAGTGCCAGTTGTCTCGCTGTATCTCACTGTGGGCACTGTTCACTGTACTCATGGTAGGCAAGGTGGGAGCTAAGAGGCTGGAAGAAAATGCAAGTAGCCATAAGAACTGCAGACCATTTATTCTCTTCTGCCTGGCACAGCAGCTGTAGCAGCAGACATAACGCAACATAACCACACACATCCGTGACCAAGCGAGTACCTCGTGATGTGTGTGCACAGTGTGATAAGTGATCTCAGCTGTTACATAATCATTATCTACAAAATGTGGGGCAAGAGCAAGAGGCTGTGGGATGAGAGAGCCTGACCACACAATTTTGGCTAATTTTCTCTTTCTTGCACACCTGCATAATCAACTAGAGCAGACCCTCCATGACATCCACCACTGTTTCACTCACCTTGTGCCCGTGGCCTCATAGGGAATCTTTTTTGACAAGCTGACTGAGAAGAAAAAACCCAAGCATTATTTATAGATTGGTGGGCTTGGTGCGTGAGTATCAACAAGGATAGCAATTCCAGCCTGAAAAAGTCATGATCATCAGGAATGAGGGTTTGGATCAAATCACCAGGCAATCCACCAAGACCCTAAGAGTGATTGGGATCTATAATTGATAGCGGAAGAGCAAGATGATCATTTTCATCTCTGAGACTAACTGCAATGTGGGGGCTATAGTTTGTCCTAAGTTTCCCCTAGAAAGAAAGACCCACCAGACCCCTGGAAGAGCTGATCCTGGAACTTATATAAAGCAGATCTGGGAGGCACAAGGAGTGGACTGTGGTGGATGCTGCAATGCCCTGCCCAGAGTTTCCTTTAGCAATAAAGACCTTATTACTTCAGTTGTTAGGAATGCTGCCATCAGAGAGCCTTCGGCTGCTAGCCCCATTCAGGCATTGCATCAACTGAGAATTTTCTTGTTCAAGATCACACTGTGTTCTCAGCATGTCCCAAATCCAGTGGCTCATTGATGTTGTGTATCATTGATACTGTGTATAAAGACCTGGTCTTCTTGCACTACTTGAGATGGCTTTTAAATTTCATCCTATCTTTAGAATTCCTTACAAGATATGCTGAGGCATTGTATCAATAGTGCACTGACATTTGATTTTTTCCTCTTTTCATTCCTTCTTATTTTCTCCCTTTTCTTTCTTAAATGCTTATCCCAGGAGCTCTCACCAATAAACCTCCTATACTAATCTTTGCCTTAGAATCTGTTTCCTGGGGATCCAATCTGTGACAGTGATTCATGCATCCCTCTCTCTCTCTTCATACATCCCCAAATCAAGAGTGATATCTGTTGTTTATTCTTTAGCCTCTATATGCAACAGTTGCTAATAGTGCATTCATTTTTATTACATTTTTATGTAGATTTTTTATTACATTCATTTTTAAACCACAAACCAGAAAATAAATACAAGCCAGAAAATGGACACTATTGGGATGTGAAAGTTTGTAAGCAAAAACCTATGGAATTCATATATCTGAGAAGGTGGCCCTGGCAAGTTAGCTTGTTTTTTCTCTTTCTTATGTGGTTCACTGCTAAAATCTTCCCTGTAGTCTGAAATAACGTCTGTCTCTTATGTCAGCAGTGGCACAACCCACAAATCTTCTTGGCATTTGGACACAGTTGCCTATTGTTTAGAGGAGACAGGGGAACAGATGTGGTGAAGCATTTTCCTGAAGCCTAAAAGTGTTAGTCAAAGTACAGATGTTTGGGCTTATAAGCTGCACTGTACCACCAATGAGCACCAGATCCCATGTGACATAGGCACCCATATGTTCTTTAATAAGTGTCTGTGTGTGTGATATGCAAGACACTTGAAAGCATGGGGTTTAGGGGGGACTTGTGTCTAGCTCTTATGGTAGCACTGAGGCTAAGATAGACATGGATAACATTCCTAGATGTTTTGGAAAATCAAGCAGTCTTATAGCCAGTTTTAACTCACTTCAGTATGCTTGCCTGGAGAATCCCATGGATAGAGGGGCCTGGTGGGCTACAGTACATAGGGTTGCACAGAGTCAGACTGGGTGGTTAAACAATAGAAATTTATTTCTCACAGTTCTGGAGCCTGGGATGCCCAAGATTAGGTGCTGGCAAATTTAGTTTCCATGAGAGCTTTCCTCTTGGCTTGTGGATAACTGCCCTCTCACTTTGACCTGTCATGGCCTTTTCTTGGTGCATGTGTGTGGAGAGCAAGCGAGCTTTCCGATATCCCTTCTTATAAGGACACTAATCTTGTAGGATAAGGATAATCTTGTAGGACTCATCTGTTGTTTGGTCACCAGGTTGTGTCCAGTTCTTCAAGACCCCATGGACTGTGTAGCATGCCAGGCTTCTCTGTCCTTCAGCATCTCACAGAGTTTTCCCAGATTCATGTCCAGTGAATTGATGATGCCATCCAATCATCTCATCCTCTGTCACCCTCTTCTCCTTCTGACTTCAATCTTTACCAGCATCAGGGCCTTTTCCAATGAGTCGACTGTTTGTATCAGGTGGCTAAAGTATTGGAGCTTTGATTTAGAGGACCCATTTCCAAATACAGCCATACTGGGGGTAAGGCTTTTAAAATATAAATTTTGGGGAGACACACATTCAACCCATAAAAGTTCTTGAGTTTTTTTTGTACAGAATTGGAGTCTTATTCTATGTTCAGTTTCAGAACCTGGTTTTATTAAATGTAGTTTTTCTAATTGTATTGTACCATAAGCAACAATGTTTCAGTGAGTTTATATATTTTGCCTATAGGTAATTCAGTCAAGAACTACTAGCTCAAATGTTCTTCTCTGATTACTCCTGAAAGGGAGTATGCCTTGGGCATTCACACATCCTTTCATGTTACCATGAATGACTGTGATTGTTTTTATTTTTTATAATAATTTTATTATTTATTTTTGGCTGTGCTGAGTCTTCACTGCTGTGTGGGTTTTCTCTAGTTGTGGGGAGCAGGGGCTACTCTCTAGTTGCAGTGCATGAGCTTCTTATTGTGGTAGCTTCTCTTGTTGCTGAGCATGGGCTCTAGGACACAGGCTTCCTATAGTTGTGGCACATGGGCTCAATGGTTGCGGTTCCCAGACTCTAGAGCACAAGCTCAATAGTTGTGGCTTATGGGATTTGTTGCTCCACAGCATGTGGGATCTTCCTGAATCAGAGATCAAACCCATATCTCCTGCATTGGCAGGCGGATGCTTTACCACTGAGCTACCAGGAAAGCCCTGTGATTTTATTTTTAACCTTGGCTTTTTAGGATTTGTCCCTGGGTCACAGGAACTTGGGGTTGCAAAGAGTCAGACACGACTTGGCAACTGAACAACAACAGAGTAAACTGTCGTTCAGTCAGTGCTTGGTCAGAGGTTGTGTTTAAGCTCTTTGTGTCAGTAAGACTTTTGCCCAGTCTTTAGGGGTCTGTGTGTAGGTAAGTGAATCCTTTTTCAATGGAAAGAAAAAAAGGCACAATGTAAGAGCTGTGAGTTAAGTTTTATTCAGTGTTTTACTGAGGACTGTATCCCAGGAAACAGTCTCTCTGTAGCTCTGAAAGGTCAGCTCTGAAGAGGTAGGCACAGAAGCCAGGATATATATGATTTTGACTAAAGAAAGTTATGATCAACCTAGGCAGCATATTAAAAAGCAGAGACATTACTTTGCCAACAAAGGTCCGTCTAGTCAGGGCTATGGTTTTTTCCAGTAGTCATATATGGATATGAGAGTTGGACTTTAAAGAAAGCTGAGCGCTGAAGAATTGATGCTTTTGAACTGTGGTGTTGGAGAAGACTCTTGAGAGTCCCTTGGACTGCAAGGAGATCCAACCAGTCCATTCTAAAGGAGATCAGTCCTGAGTGTTCATTGGAAGGACTGATATTGAAGATGAAGCTCCAATACTTTGGCCACCTGATGCAAAGAGCTGACTCATTTGAAAAGTCCCTAATGCTGGAAAAGATTGAGGGCAGGAGGAGAAGGGGATGACAGAGGATGAGATGGTTGGATGGCATCACCGACTCAATGGACATGAGTTTGGGTAGGTTCTGGGAGGTGTTGACGGACAGGGAGGCCTGGCGTGCTGCAGTCCATGGGGTCACAAAGAGTCGGACACGACTGAGCCACTGAACTGAACTGAACTGAGGGAATATATACAGTCAAGCATACATTTCAGTAAAAGCTTACTGCTAATCATGAGGGCTTCCCTGGTGGCTCAGATGGTAAAGCATTTGTTTGCAATGTGGGAGACCTGGGTTCTATCCTTGGGTTGGGAAGATCCCCTGGAGATGGCAACCCACTCCAGTACTCTTGCCTGGAAAATTCCATGAACGGAGGAGCCTGGTAGGCTACAGTCCATGGGATAACAAAGAGTTGGACACGACTGAGCAACTTCACTGAAGAGTCATGAGAAACAGGTATCTCAGTTAATGATTTTAATTTTTTTTAAGGTATGAGAAGATATAAGAACCTGGGTTGATTCACCATCTTCCATGATATCTAGCTATCTCGGGGGCCTGTTTTTCCAAAGTACAGAGTGTCTCATCCTGTTTTTCATCCTGAATTCTTTTCAGGGTGTACTGTTGGTCAGCAGTGGCAGTGACTTATGACTTAAACCTTGTAGAAACAAATAATGGGCAACACATTCTTTGTTTTTCTTTGTTTTATACCCTTCAAGCCTGTTCCATGCTTTTCTCTGATTCTAAGACTGTAGCATATGCACACAGTCTTCCTGACCTTCACAATTGTGGATAATTCCAGGAGGGCTCTGATTGGTTCTTTCCCTGGTTTCTCTTCAGTAAACTTGTGACTGTTGTGACATTTTCCTTGTGTGAGTGCTACCAGCCTCTTCTTAATTATCCTCCACCACAATCTTCACTGTTTTTGACAATGTTTATAAGCATGGAATTTTATACTACCTTTTCCACCCGTTCCCATCTCCATCGCACAGAGCAGGAGTGTCACTCAAGTAAAAGCAGGTCCCTGCCTTCAGCTCTCCTGCAGTGATTCAGGCTCTTCCCAGGAGAAAAGGCAGGCTATAAGGAGGAAGAATTGTACAGCTCTGCCTGAGGGCATTGACTGCCCTTTGTCTCAGGGACAGCCTTGAGTGCTTGACACTGACCAGGTATTGCTGGTCTACAGTGCTTTCAATTCTGTGGTAAAGGGAACAAGGCTCTGGTTTTAGTTTGTTTCTGGTAGTACCCCCTCTTGATCTTTTTCTGCTAATCAACCAGCATTTGGGAGTTGATGGACTCAAAATAGGATGAATCTCATTGTTGTGTACAACTGAAAACTCCCTTCCTCTCCAGAAGCAGCCCGTTCGTTTTGTATTTATTGGGGTTTACCCTGTTGGAGTGGGGAATAGTTGTCAAACTTCTACCTGATTTGTGAACTGGCTGTTTCTTCGGATACTAAAGTTTGCTTTTAGAGGTGCCATTTGTATTTTATCTTTCTGTTTTTAAAGGATGGTAAAAGTTTCGTCTGTTCCTAAGGAAAGTCTTCCAGGGCACATTCTGGAAAAATGGTCTGATTACAGCTATGAACCTATGACTAAGGAAAAAAAATAAGATGACTCTTTTGAAATTCCAAAACTAGTTCTTTTCGCATATGCAGTTAAGAGAAACCTTGCTTGATAAAACACCTTTTTATAGAATTCTGACCCTAAGAGAACAAAAATATTTTGCCCTACCTCATGATCCATTCCTGCCCTCCTCAGTTCTGTTCTATGCCCTAGGAGGCCAATCCTTCTGGATTATAACCCCAGGCTTTGTTTCTGGCTGGAGTCTCTTTGGGTTTGACCAATGAAATACATTGACAGAACTTTGGAGGGCAGAGAAGACGACATATTTCTTTCTTGCTCCCTCCCCGATTTGGGCTGTGTTTTATTAACAGTGATTACCAATAACTTTATTGTTAGTGATGGACCAAGACCTCATCTCTTGCCAGAAGGTACCTTTTCTATAGCTATAGTTCCCACCGGGCTCCAGTTTTTTTTTTTTTAAAGGCTCTTGCCTCTTTAGGCTTTGGGTAATAGCTTCCTGCTATTGCTGCTGCTAAATCGCTTCAGTTGTGTCCAACTCTGTGCAACCCCATAGACAGCAGCCCACCAGGCTCCCCCGTCCCTGGGATTCTCAAGGCGAGAACATTGGAGTGGGTTGCCACTTCCTTCTCCAATGCATGAAAGTGAAAAGTGAAAGTGAAGTCTCTCAGTCGTGTCCGACTCTTAGTGACCCCATGGACTGCAGCCCACCAGGCTCCTCCATCCATGAGATTTTCCAGGCAAGAGTACTGGAGTAGGGTGCCATTGCCTTCTCCACCTGCTATTGCTAGTCTCTGGGTATCTCAAAATCCCTAATTTGGTCTCTTAATCTTGCACATATCTCTTTGAATAGTCCCTACATTCAAGTTTCTTGAACCAGCCAAGTTGGATTCTTTTTCCTGCTGGAAATCTATGCTGATAAAGATGTGCTGATGTAGGGCCTAGATCTATTGACGCTATTTTGGTTCCATCAGAGTGGTCAGCTCAAGAGTGAAGCTTATATGCAAGTAAGGGCATGACAGAGAATATTAATCAAATTGTGCTTGAAGCCATATATCTTCTGAACACAGCTTACTGAAGTAAGAACAAGTAGATACTTCTTTAATATGATAAAAACATATATGAACTTCTAACAAGAAGTTCTTCATGTCTGAGGAATAAATACTAGAAGCATTCCCATAAAAATCAGGAAGAAGACAAGGCTGTTAGTTTTCACACAATTATTTAATTATTTTAATTGGAGGATAAGTACACTATTGTGATGGTTTTTGCCATACACCAACATGAACTGGTCTCAGGTATACACGTTCTCAGAATTAAACACAGTATTTATATTGGAAAGGAGGCAAGATTATCATTACTGCAAATGAAGCAAACCTGAGAGAATCAATTAAAAACTATTTGAAACTTTAGGAACTCCATAAAGAGGCTGGTTATAAAATCACTATGCAAAAAAAAGAAAAACAATCACTTTCATATATATAAATAATAAACAATACATGTAAGATAAATATTCAATTTCTAATAATCAGCAAAGGTAAGCTACTTAAGAATAAACTTTAAAAATATGCAAAATATATTCATTCACACAAGTATTTACTGATAAACTACAATTTGCCAAGCAATATTCTAAGAGTCATATTTTTTTTATGATATTTATATTGAAAAGAACACAAGATTATCATTACTGCAAATGAAACAAAGCTGAATCAATTAAAAACTATTTGAAACTTTAGAAACTCCATAAAGAGGCTGCTTATAAAATCACTATGCAAAAACAATCACTTTCATAAATAAAAATAAACAGCATGTAAGATATTTAATTTCTAATAACCATGAGGAAAGATAAGCTACTTAATAATAAACTTTAAAAATAAGCAAAATATATTCATTCACACATGTATTTACTGATAAACTAGTCTGCCAAGCAATGTTTTAAGAGTTATGTTTTTTATATTTATATTGAAAAGGAGGCAAGATTATCATTACTGCAAATGAAACAAAGCTGAGAGAATCAATTAAAAACTATTTGAAACTTTAGAAACTTCATAAAGAGGCTGCTTATAAAATCACTATGCAAAAAACAATCACTTTCATATATAAAGATAAACAGAGCATGTAAGATATTTAATTTCTAATAACCATGAGGAAAGATAAGCTACTTAAGAATAAACTTTAAAAATAAGCAAAATATATTCATTCACACATGTATTTACTGATAAACTACAGTGTGCCAAGCAATGTTTTAAGAGTTATGTTTTTTATATTTATATTGAAAAGAAGGCAAGATTATCATTACTGCAAATGAAACAAAGCTGAATCAATTAAAAACTATTTGAAACTTTAGAAACTTCATAAAAAGGTTGCTTATAAAATCACTAAGCAAAAACAACCACTTTCATATATAAACAAAGCATGTAAGATATTTAATTTCTAATAATCATGAGGAAAGATAAGCTACTTAAGAATAAACTTTAAAAATATGCAAAATATATTCATTCACACAAGTTTTTAGTGATAGCCTACAGTGTGCTAAGCAATGTTCTAGATTTTTTGTTTAGTTTTTAATTTGTAAAAAACACATTTCAAAATAAAAACAAAATCCCATATCATACAAATGTTTATAATGATTAATTTATCTAAGCAACACACATACACGTTCAGTTGCAAAATGTTAACTAAATTTCTGTGACAAATACACCTTTTTAAATACCAAGAACATTACAGAGTTAACAAGAGTCCTACGGATAATCTAGTAGTCAATGAATTTTTCTTAAGTCTTCACTTTAATGCTGTTATTTCAGTACACGTAAGCAAGCAGAGTCTTTCATATGCTGGAACACTGGAATCTTTGGTTGCTACGGTGTCAGCTGCCTTGCAAACAAGAAGCCAATCATTTAAAAAATGTTTTAAGTGAACAACTTGCGGATCCCAGGGATGAATAGACCTTAAGAATGCACAATTGTGAGCATTTACAACCATCTCAACTGTGGCAGAAGACTGTTCATGCCCTGCTTCTGAAACGAGATCTCCAAGCAACATAGTTGAAAATAAACGATATTAACAAAAAACTGGCATATGCACAATTTCTCCACCAATGTGTGTGTGAACCATTTAGTTAACTTTCCCATCTGAAAGAATGCAATAGAAAACTGGACAACACGTTTCACAATTCCATTAATATTCACAATTACAGTGGCTACAACTCAGCACACCACATTGCCAATGCTGCCCAGAGTCAGTTTATACTGAAATTACTTTCTTTACCCCAAGTGAACGTTTGTCCACAATCACTGGCCAGTGTACATATGAACGAAAATTTCTAGATTTGGGGAGAAACATTCTGCTCTGATCACTTTACTCTGCTTCTTCTGTTCCTTGCCTCAGGCTTACAAACCTTTTCATGTTACTCTTTTTTTTTTTCAGTGTGCTTGCCTTTGGGGGTGGGGGTTTGGGCCTGCTGACCCTGCCCACTTGAAGAGGCTGTCTGCTGTGCTGCTCTCTGCTTTAATATTATCCAATCAAATGCGTAGTCATATTGGTAATTCAGGGTCCTGAAAAGAGTGCGGAAAAGCTGCCTCAGGTAGGTGTAATCCGGGGCTTCCTCAAAGCGCAGTCCACGACAATAGTTTAAGTATGTAGCAAATTCTGCGGGAAATCCGTTACATAAAGCTTCAACAGATGTGGCCATCTTGTTTTCGCAAATCTTTTCATATTTTTGCTTCATTGTTACGGTCTTTATTCCTTGCCACGGCAGGCTGCTTTTATTAAAATACATCAAAACATATCCTAATGATTCCATGTCATCTCGGCGACTTTGTTCAATACCAAGATGTGCATTTAGGCTAGCATACCGAGCAGTACCAGTGAGACTTTTATCTTCTCTGTATGGTATGTGTTGCTTTGTCCTGCTGTCTCTGTACCTTTTGGCCAAACCAAAATCAACAAGGAATAACTGGTTTGAGCGTAAGGAAGCTGGGTCCTGAGTAGTACTATCAGTCATGCCCCTTTTCCTCTTCCCTGCTTGACATCCTAAACACACATTACAGTGAGGCTCAGCACCCATTAGGAAGTTATCTGGTTTAATATCTCTGTGTATAAAATTCTTTGTATGCAAATATTCGAGTCTACTGATCATCTGGTCAGCTAACATAAGTACAGTTTTCATTGTGAACCGTCTTGAACAGAAATTGAAGAGGTCTTCGAGGCTGGGGCCAAGAAGATCCATGACTAGCACATTATAGTCCTTTTCCTGACCATACCACCATATTCGGGGAATGCCAACCCCACCCTCAAGAAGCTTATAGAGTTTGCTCTCATACAGCAACTGGGGCTGCCTCGCTTTCTGAGGTTCTACCTTCACCGCCACTTCCTCACCGGTGGTGACATTGATGGCCAAATAGACTTTCCCGAAGGAGCCAGACCCAATCTTTCTTACCAGCTTAAATTTCCCTCCGGCAATGAATTCGGACTTGGAGCCACTGCTGCTCGCCATTCTGAGACAAAGATGGAGGCTGCGGCTAAGCCCGGACACCTCTAAGGGGAGGATAGAGGCCTCGAGGGCTACCAAGCAAAGCAGTGGAAGGCGGCAGGAAACAGAAACAGCCGGCTCTTTATCGGCGTTACAGACCCCCAAATCGGCCAAGCAAACCGGATCACTTCTGCCGTCGGTTTCTTTTGGCGAAGCCGCTGATGGTTGAGGGGGTTCTCGAGGTTACCAGGTTTCTGGTGGTCGCCACCCTCTGCCTCACTTTCTCGGTGAAAAAGAGGAGCACTGAGTTAGGGCCGTGAAACCGCTGCCACCGGCTTGAGGGACGTCCGTTACACCACAAACACCACCATCTTGGTAGTCCCGCAGCAGCCAACACAAAATGTCTCCAGCTCCCAGAAGCCTCTTCTTCAGCGCAGAGCATTCTGGGAAAGGAATCCGGGAGTCTTATATTTTTAACGTACAAATTCTGCTGCGAAAACAAATGAAGGCAAATAACTAGAAAAACTGGGTTCCCAAGAGGAAAAAATTCTTTTCCCCAGAAATTTATCTTGTAACTTCATTTAGATTCCCCAGAACTTATTCATCTTATAACTGGAAGTTGGTACCCTTTGACTAACAGTCCCCCATTTCCCCTTTCCTGCAGTCCCTAGCAACCCCCATTCTACTCTGTTTTTATGAATTTGGCTTTTAGGTTCCACATATAGTACCATCCATGTTGTCAAAAATAGCAGAATTTCCTTCTTTTCTATGGCTGAATAATATTCCATTATATATATAAAATAAGCTACTTAAGAATTAACAGGTTCCATTTTCTCCACATTCTCACCAACACTTGTTATTTTTTTTTTTATAATAACCATTCTAACTGATGTGAAGTGGTAACACTGTTTATAATGCAAGGCTTTATTGGAGCCTCTGCAGCAGCAGCCGGGAGCAAGAACAAACAATAGATTCCCTTGCTTGTTCGCTCCCTGAGGGGAGGTGAACTTGTTCCTTATGTGGGGTGAGGGTAGAGGTGTGTTCAGTAGCTGGGCCAGAGGGGTGGCTTAGGCGGTTTGCAGGGGGCATGCTCAGCACCCTGCTTTTACACCCTGTTTTTGCTCCACACGCTTCAAAAGTGACAGTTGAGTTTTTTTTGTCTGTTTCCTTTTTCCACAGTTTGCCCCAACCGTGTATTCTTGCAGTTACTTTTAGTCCCATGGTTTCTTTGTATCGAGTTGTTCTAAGAGAGGTATGTCTAGGTACAAGCATTGCAGCACTGCCGGAAAAGGTCTCAGGTCCCTGCCTGTCCCGTTCCCCTCTGAGAGACTCCACATCCTTATTCTTAATCGGTAAGGACTTGACTATCTCTTCTTCTGACACTTCTTCCAACTGGATGGGGGCCACAGACACTAGCCTACCATAGAGGTGTAGAAGTCCCTCAATGACTGTTCCAAGGATCTGATGGGACCTGGCCAACTGCTGGAATAGGTTGAACTCCTTGAACCATCAGGAGCCTTACTTCAAGCTTTGGATCCTAGAAGACACAAACTTACAAACGTAACCAAAATGTTAAACAAACAAGTGCTAAAAAAGGAGAAGAACTATAATAGCCATTAAAGAGCCTAGAAAGGGAAGGAACCAGGTTAACTTTGGGAGGGTTCCCTTAACTGTTGACCAGACAGGGGAAGTGATGTTGCCCCTGCCAGGAAACCATTCTGCTTAGGTATATATTTTTGTTAATCTCAGGGTTAAAGTTTAACATATTCATCTATTTTAGAATGGAAGATCTGGACTTGTTGGTCCTAGGAGTCCTCCCTTGGACTGAAAAGTCTCAGTCACAGGTTTACAACAGTAGGGAAGACAACAGAGCACTAAAGAAGATACAGTATAAATCAGCATGACTGATTTACTGAAAAGAAAAGCGTTATAAAAATATGAAAATCTCCTGCTAGAAATCTTTTTATACCTTGTGAGATACAAGACAACAAACTAGAGAACCAGTTTTCAGTTTTCCCACCCACATTAAATAGTGAGGATTGGTGGTTAATTGCCTACTGAAATCAAGTGGCTTGTGGAATTTTCTCAATGTTGGTTTCTACCTGGTATGGGCATCAGGGTTGCTTTTTCTGGGAAACCCTGGTGCCCTGGGTTCCAAGGAAATTAAGGACTTCAGTAGTATTCTGATCTGAGGCCTCCATGGTGGGGTTGCATATTAATATGTCCTCTACATACTACAGAATGGCCCCTTCTTTTAGGTGTATTTCCCTCACCCAGGGCCTAAGTGAACAAGTGTGGCCTGTCCTGAAAACTCTGAGGTAATACTGTCCAATTATATTGGCCAGAGTGGGGGTTAGACCACTTGAAGGCAAATAGATACTGAAGTGAGAGATGAACTGGGATGCAAAAGAAGGCATCCTTGAGGTCAAGCACAGTAAAATATTTGGCATCTCCAGGAATCTGGGACTAATATATTATATGGATTGGCCACAGGTGATGGATAGGGACCACTGCATCGTTTACTGCTCTAAGGTCTTGTACCATTCTATATTCCCAATTTGGTTTAACTGGCAGAATAGGGGTATTGCATGGAGACTGACAAGGTACTAAGATGTGATGTTTTATGTATTTATCTATGAGGGATTGCAAACCATTTTATCTTCCAACTTTATGGGATCCTGTCTCGTTAGGACGGAGAAGGCAATGGCAAGCCACTCCAGTACTATTGCCTAGAAAATCCCATGGATGGAGGAGCCTGGTAGGCTGCAGTCCATGGGGTCGCTAAGGGTCGGACACGACTGAGCGACTTCACTTTCACTTTTCACTTTCCACTTTCACACATTGGAGAAGGAAATGGCAACCCACTCCAGTGTTCTTGCCTGGAGAATCCCAGGGACGGGGGAGCCTGGTGGGCTTCCGTCTATGGGGCACACAGAGTCGGACACGACTGAAGTGACTTAGCAGCAGCAGCAGCAGCAGCAGTCTCGTTAGGATAGGTGACTTATGGCTTAAGGCTAATTTTTACAGATTGGACATTTATAGCCTTCCCAGGGATTCCTTTGTCCCAAACAGCAGGGTTTACTGCATGTAGAATAAGGCTGTGAATAGCACCTTGCTCTTCCATCTGGTCTGTCTTAGAGTCAAGAAAAGGGACTGCTCAGGGTCTCCTTATCATAATATGGCTCCTAATAATAACATGGATCCCAGAGGTCTTCCCTAGTAGTGGAGTAGGACACTCAGGCACAACTAAAAAGGCCCGTGAGATCAAACACTGTTCAAACTGGCAAGTGAGAGGCCCAGTGAAGTAACAGGCGTGAGTCTTTCCATCAACACCAGTCACAGTACAGCTTTTGGAGGAAAGATGCTCAGTGCAAGAGATCAAAGCAGAGTAAGTGGCTCCTGCATCCATTTTAAAATTGAATTTTTTACCTTCCATGTTGGGCTTCCCTGGTGGTTCAGTGGTAAAAGATCTGCCTGCAACGCAGGAGACTCAAAAGACTTGAGTTCGATCCCTGGGTCGGGAATGATCCCTTGGAGAAGGAAACGGCTACCCACTCCAGTAGTTTTGCCTGGGAAACCCCATGGACAGAGGAGCCTGGCAAGCTACAGCTCATGGGGTCGCAGAGAATTGGACACAACAACTGAAGTGACTTAGCACACACCTGCCATGTCAAGAACCACCCAAGGCTCCTCAGTGAAGGTACACATCTAGATGGGGGTTGCCACCAGAATCCCTGGGCCACTCAGTCATCCAGCATGGCCATATTGGGAGCAGGAGCCTCCTTTCACCCTCAGAACTGGGGACAGCTCTACTTTTAATGACCTATTTGTTTGTAGACTGGGCATGGACCAGGGGGTTATTTTGGTACTTTGGGGCTCAATGGCCAGTTGAATTACATCTGAAGCATTCTTCCTTGCTGGTTTACCTCTGAGGTGGATGGTTAAACTTCCTCGGCCCCCTTGGGCTGTTCTGAGGTTGCAATGCATGGCTAACAGCTCTAGCCATCAGTTTAGCTTGAGTCATGGCCTGCCTGTTTTCACATTGGGTTCTCCCTTCCTCCTCAGCTTGATCTCTATTATTAAATACCCCAAAGGCCAATTGTAGGAGTTGTGGAATTGGAGTTTGTGGGCCTAATTGTTAACTTTTGGAGTCTCTACCTAATATCAGGGGCAGACTGTCTGATAGGGTGTTGTCCCAGCAGGGACTGATCTTTGGGAGTGGATGAATCAATGTTAGTAAATTTTCTAAAAGCCTCCACAAGCCAACCCTGAAAGAGGGCTAGCTTTTCTTTTTCTTCTCTGGTCACTCCTTTAAACTTTTTCATAGTTAAATGGCTTTTTGATATATTTTCTCATCCTTTCTAATACACATTGGATTGTGTGCTTCCTGACTTCTGTTCCCTCCTGGATAATAGGGACTTATAATTCCAGTGGAGCTTCTGATTTGGGACTCCATCTCCACCCATAATGAAATGTTTGGATTAGTCCCTGCCAAGTTGGTCACCATGCACCTGGGCTGCTGCCCAAATTCTTTGCTTTTCCTCAGGAATACAGCAAGTAGACAAGACTATTTGAACATCCTTCTGAGTTAAATCAAAGGCCATAGTTAGGGCATGAGGCCCCTCAACAAACTTACTAGGGTCTTCCAGTTTCTGTTTGGGTTGGTCTAAATTGGTTACAAGGAGGAGCGCATATATTCTGATTGTCCCTTCACCATTTGCCACTTCCCTAAGAAGGCACATTTTTCCTGATCCTGGGAGACAGGGAGTTTCACTACAAGTTGCTCTGGAGGGATTAGTCTCTCCCTTCTGAAGTAAAGGAGGCTATAAAGGGACATAGGGAGGTGAAGTGTGGAATGGGTCAGAGGAATCTGAAGAAATAGGTGCTTCTAGGGAAGTAGGTAGCCCTGAACAAGCAGGGGAGACTTGGTTTCCTCCCTGAAAATTGGGGAAGATTAAAGGAGGATCATCTGAAATGTCAAAAGTGTTTTCTGATTCTCCATGCTTTTAATTACAGGAGCTACATAGAGTGGGGTTTTGGTAAAGGACCATGAAGGCTTGAACATACGGAACCTCAGTCCATTTTCCTGTCTTGGGACAGTAAAGATCCAATTGCACTGTGGTATTGTAATTTAGAGAATCATTTTTCTCCACCCCTCCAACTTATATAAAGGCCAGACAGTGTTAGAGTTTAATTTTTACTCTTTTATGCAATTTCCAGTTTTTGAGGATATATTCCAGAGGTGTTTCTTCTGGCTTAGAAGAGGATCCTCCCATGTTGAGTAACCTGAAACCAAGACTGCTCCTAGAAATGAAGTCCAGCATCTCAGAGACATTTACTAGGAAGCTTTTGTCAGAAGAGAGTCAGAGAGTTCTCTGAATTCCCTTCTTACCTAATGGGATTTTGAGCCTCCTATACTCTCCCATCACATAACCAGATATCTCTGGTTGACCCAGCCCCTCATGCCATAGTTCTGTGATAAGGGATATTTGAACCAGTGCCAGTGCATTGCCAGGGCTATCTTTGAGGGGGATCTGTTGTCTATAAGGTTTATGGACTAGCAACAATTTCCCCTAGGTGGGGGTGTATTCCTTGAGATTGAGCATTTATGTAGCCTAAAGGATGTGGGCTGCTTGAAAGTGGCCAGCAATAGGTAGTCTGTTACAGTGTATGGGCTGCTAAGGCCTGGAGTAAAGTGGGTCCCTGAGGTACAAAAAGGAACTCCTGGAGGAAATGGAGTTGGGCACAATAGACAATGCCACAGGATCAGGCCTAAAAGTGGGAGTATTCCCACAGGGGATTTATTTTTAACATAGAGTACGGTGAGAGACTAAACAGCAGAAGAACCCCAAACCCTTTCCCCTATTTGTTTGGTGGCTGTGATAAAACTAGGGAGAGCCTGATGATCCCATCTGATACCTGCAGCAGCAAGTATGGACCATGTTTCTCATGTAATTTAACATAATAAATGAACCAGTTTAAGATCTCTCTTTGGGATGCTCCAGAGATCCTTTGAAGCATCTGAAGTTAGTTGGAGGTAAAAAGAACTGTATTTAATATTTGGGAAATTTGTAAAAAAATTGCAAAAAGTTTTACCTGGTCAGATAGGGTCATAGGTCACTGTGAAACAATTATTCCCTGAGTCAAGGTGAAAAAAAATTCTCGAAAGTTAATACAGATCACTGAAAGGCACAGATGGAGAAGGCAATGGCACCCCACTCCAGTACTCTTGCCTGGAGAATCCCAGGGATGGCGGAGCCTGGTGACTGCCGTCTATGGGGTCGCACAGAGTCGGACACGACTGAAGCGACTTACCAGCAACAGCAGCAGCAGCAAAGGCACAGAAACTCACATAATCTGTTATCAAGAGCAGCATTCCAAGAAAACTTTGTTCTCTTGTGAAAGAAACCAAAACCAGACTTTCATCAACCTACTCCTAATAAAATTCACTTACTTAATTAAATTTAATCCAACTTTAGAAAATCCTGCTGCTGCTGCTGCTGCTGCTAAGTCGCTTCAGTCGTGTCCGACTCTGTGCAACCCCATAGATGGCAGCTCACCAGCCTCCGCCGTCCCTGGGATTCTCCAGGCAAGAACACTGGAGTGGGTTGCCATTTCCTTCTCCAATGCATGAAAGTGAAAAGTGAAAGTGAAATCGCTCAGTCGTGTCCGACCCTTAGCGACCCCATGGACCGCAGCCTACCAGGTTCTTCCGTCCATGGAATTTTCCAGGCAAGAGTACTGGAGTGGATTGCCATTTCCTTCTCCATAGAAAATCCTAGCCACAAACAAAATTATTTTCTCAACTTCCTCTTCTGCAAACTTTCTGTAGTCATACTTTGTGCCTTATTCTTTCCACTTAGAATTAACAAGTTTTAGGACAAAATCACCCCTTTTTCCTTTAAAAAAATATATTTCCATTCCTCATATCTTCTTTTCTGAAAACACACATCCTACTTTCCTTAGGCAACCATGAACTGTCTTTTACATTAACTTTCTATAGATTGGTGAAGAAAATCTCAAGATGACACAAAACAGCTTTAGTTTCTCTCTCAGAAGAAGGTAAATTTACCTTCTCAAAAGTAGGTAAATTTAGACCTATTTTGCAGTTAATGTTCCAATTGCTTGCTTGCTTCCTTCACTTTAGTTGTGTCTGACTTTGCAACCCTATGGATTGTAGCCCACCAGGCTCCTCTGTCCATGGGATTCTCCAGGCAAGAATACTGGAGTGGATTGCCATTTCCTTCTTCAGGGGATCTTCCCAGGCCAGGGACTGAACCCATGACTCTTGTGTCTCCTGCATTGGCAGGCCAATTCTTTACCACTAGTAGCACCTGGGAAGCCCAATAGTTTATTTGAAATGGCCTGAATATTCAATGAATTCCTATTGTTTAACTTGATTTAGTTTTAGGTTACCAAAATTTGAAGAGTCTATTTTTAGATGGACATTTCCAAAGCATAATTATTCTTGTAGAGTTTACCAAAAAGCTCTTATCCTAGTTACATTTACTTAAAAATGTAATCATATCAGGTTGTTTTCCCTGTTGAGAAATCTCAGAAAGAATGTGCATTTATTGACTTTCAGTAAACCTAGCTTCAATAAGAATATTATACTTGACATTGATGATTCTAAAAACAAAACTATATTAATTAAACTCACAAGCTTAAGCTAGCTCTAATAACAGATATTAATTAAATATTGACTATCTCCCAGACAACATGAATGCAAAATATATTCTGGTGAGTTTTCTTTTATATTTCTGAGAATGTGTATAAACACTCAATTTCCTTTAAGCTAATTAAATACAGCTCGTTTACAAGTTAATTTTTACATAAAAACAAACAGAACCAAAGACCTCATAGTTTTTCTGCTTGAATTTAGAATGGCCCTTTCCCCACCTCCGTCTGGGGGACTACAGGTGGATCAGGTAGTTCCTGAGAGCCCAGGGAGAATAGTTACGTTGCAAAGGCAGAGAAGAGTGATGCAAGCTCCTGGAGCCAAGTTTAAAAGCTTAGTTTGCAAAGGCAGAGGAGGGGGAAATGAAAGCTCCTTTCTTTTCATTTTGTTCTTTTACATCTCACCAAGGGGACTTCCCTGGTGGTCCAGTGGTTAAGAACCTGCCTGCCAATGCAGGGGACAAGGGTTTAATGCTTGGTCTTAGAAGATTTCACGTGCTGCGGAGAAACTAAACTGGGGTGCACCACAACTATTGAACCCACATGCTGCAACTGCTGAAGCTCTTGCACCCTAGAGCCAATGCTCCACAACAAGAAAAGCCAGAGCAATGAGAATTCAGTGCACCACAACTAGAGGAGCCCCCAACTTGCTGCAACTAGAGAAAGCCCGTCTGTAGCCATGAAGACCCAGCACAGCCAAAAAAAATTTTTTTTAAATCCCACTAAGTAATGCAAGGCTGGAGTCTTGGGCAAGGTGGGCTGTGTTTGTATTTCAAGGTTTAAATGCTCCACTGTGCCCAAAATTTTGGCAGAGACTTGCAGAAGCAGTTGGACAAACAAAACTACATAAAACAAAGATACCAATGACAAAAACTTACAGACACAAACAAGTAGTTTTCAGGATAAAGGCGATGGGAGTGTAGATATAAGGATCAAGGGAAGAGGTACAGAAAAGACTGAAAAAGAGAAAGAGACGACAGAGAAATAAAGGTGAGAATACTGGGATGACAAGACTTCCAGCCACTACATGATATGGGGTTTAATACTCTATCACTTTCCTAAATGTCCCGTCAAGGATAGCATGCTGGACCAAGGTCTGCATGGTGTGAGGTGAGCCTTTCCCATCTTTGCTTGTCACCTGTCAATTGCTGGCCAGAGGAAGCATGGTCTCACAAGCTTAGAGGAGTGATACTGTAGCTGCTCAACGTTCACTCTCTTGGAAGGAGAGGACAGAGAGAAGTAGAGAGATTTCAAGAGAGGGAAAAGGACAAGTGGGAGGGGAAAGCATTGCCTGAATGAGGGTACTGAGGCCCCCAGGGGCCAGGAAGGCAGACTTATCAACCTCCATGACACTGAAACAAGATGGTCAGGTGGCTACTTGTCACCCATGGGGAAGCTGTGTTCAGTGGTCCTGGAGGTGCCCAGATCCTCTTCCCAGAAAGTACAACTGCCCCATGTTGGGTACCATAAATCTGATACCAACCAGGTTTATTGGCCTTCCTTAAGCAATAGAAATTGACTAGAGGTCAGACAGGAAATCCAGGCAAGAGTTTATTGGCACCTGTGCTGTCTTGGGGGTGTCAGGGGTAAGGGTGGGGCAATCGAGAACAAACAAGTTCCCTTGCATGTTCTGTAACATAGTCTTATAAAAATGCCAATTATCCCTCAGTTAACTTTTGAATTAACTATAATCCAAGTGGAAATAAAAGCAAGATTTTTAAGGGAATTTAACAAAATAATTCATTTTATTTGTAAATAAACATATATGACTGAGAAAAAGAATAATTAGAGAGGCCTTACTCTTCCAGATATTAAAACATATATAAAGACACTATAATTGAATATTTTGTACCTAAAAAGAAAAAATAACAGATTAAAGGAACAGAGAGAATAAAAAAATAGATACAAATATATGTGGATATTTAGCTCATGATAAAGGTGGCATTTAAAATCAGGAGCTAGAGAGGTATTATTTGATAACTGATATTAGGAAAATTTGCTAACTATTTGGAAAGAAATAATTCATATGTTAATAAAGCTGTAAAAATATATTCATAATAACATTGAGATGTCATTTGCTTTTTTCACTGTGTTGATATTTATACAAATGGTGCAAAAGGAACGATGGGTAAAATTTCTAGCTTACTGATAACAGAGGCAATACAACCCCCCCAAAATTGTATATGGACCAAAATTTAAACATTAAAAAACACATCTAAAAATTAGAAGAACACACAGGTCTTCCTGAGCAGGACACAAAACTCAAAAATTGTAAAGAAATAATTGATAAATTTTGTATCATAAATAATGTATCACTAATAATGAGGAAATAGAAAGAGAAATTAAGGAAACTATTCCATTCACTGTTGCAACGAAAAGAATTAAATACTTAGGAATATATCTACCTAAGGAAACAAAAGACTTGTACGTAGAAAACTATAAAACACTAGTGAAAGTACTCAAAGAGGACACTAATAGATGGAGAAATATACCATGTTCATGGATTGGAAGAATAAATATTGTAAAAATGAGTATACTACCCAAAGTAATTTATACATTCAATGCAATCCCTATCAAACTACCAACGATATTTTTCACAGAACTAGAACAAATAATCTCACAATTTGTATGGAAATACAAAAAACCTCGAATAGCCAAAGCAATCTTGAGGAAGAAAAATGGAACAGGGGGAATTAACCTGCCGGACTTCAGGCTCTACTACAAAGCCACAGTCATCAAGACAGTATGGTACTGGCATAAAGACAGAAATATAGATCAATGGAACAAAATGGAAAGACCAGAGATAAACCCACACACCTATGGACACCTTATCTTTGACAAAGGAAGCAAGAATATAAAATGGAGAAAAGACAGTCTCTTTAACAAGTGGTGCTGGGAAAACCGGTCAGTCACTTGTAAAAGAATGAAACTAGAACACTTCCTAACACCATACACCAAAATAAACTCAAAATGGATTAGAGAGCTAAATGTAAGACCAGAAACTATAAAATTCCTAGAGGAGAACGTAGGCAAAACACTCTCCGACATAAATCACAGCAGGATCCTCCAAGACCCACCTCCCAGAATATTGGAAACAAAAGCAAAAATAAACAAATAGGACCTAATTAAAATCAAAAGCTTCTGCACAGCAAAGGAAACTATAAGTAAGGTGAAAAGACAGCCTTCAGAATGGGAGAAAATAATAGCAAATGAAGCAACTGATAAAGGATTAATCTCCAAAATATACAAGCAGCTCCTGCAGCTCAATTCCAGAAAAATAAATGACCCAATCAAAAAATGGGTCAAAGAACTAAACAGACATTTCTCCAAAGAAGACATAAAGATGGCTAACAAACACATGAAAAAATGCTCAACATCCCTCATAATCAGAGAGATGCAAATCAAAACCACAATGAGATACCATTTCACACCAGTCAGAATGGCTGCTATCCAAAAGTCTACATGCAATAAATGCTGGAGAGAATGTGGAGAGAAGGGAACCCTCTTACACTGTTGGTGGGAATGCAAACTAGTACAGCCATTATGGAGAACAGTGTGGAGATTCCTCAAAAAACTGGAAATAGAAGTGCCATATGATCCAGCAATCGCACTCCTGGGCATACACACCGAGGAAACCAGAATTGAAAGAGACACACGTACTCCAATGTTCATCGCAGCACTGTTTATAATAGCCAGGACATGGAAGCAACCTAGATGTCCATCTGCAGACGAATGGATAAGAAAGCTTTGGTACATATACACAATGGAGTATTATTCAGCCATTAAAAAGAATACATTTGAATCAGTTCTAATGAGGTGGATGAAACTGGAGCCTATTATACAGAGTGAAGTAAACCAGAAAGAAAAACACCAATACAGTATACTAATGCATATATATGGAATTTAGAAAGATGCAAATGATAACCCTGTATACGAGACAGCAAAAGAGACACAGGGAGAGGGTGAGGGTGGGATGATTTGGGAGAATGGCATTGAAACATGTATGTTGTCATATGTGAAACGAATCACCAGTTCAGGGTCGATGCATGTTATAGGATGCTTGGGGCTGGCATGCGGGGATGACCCAGAGGGAGGATAAAGGGAAGAGGGAGGTGGGAGGGGGGTTCGGGAGGGGGAACTCATGTACATCCGGGGCGAATTCATGTCAATGTATGGCAAAACCAACCAATATAATATTGTAAAATAATTTGCCTCCAATAAAAATAAATTAATTAATAAAAAAAGATTTCAAAAATTCTATAAAGCAAAAGTCCAAAGAAAATTATAAACTGGGAAAATAATTATAATGCTTATGACAATCTAAGAGCACATTTTCTTAATTTACAGGAAGTTCTTGTGTATTAATAAGAAAAGGATGAAAAATCTAGTGGAAAAATGGGGAAAAGTAGTTCACAGAAAGAGAAATACAAATAGTTAAAGTTATGGGAAGATGTTTAATCCCACTTATAATTTAAGAAATCAAAAAATTTTGAATCTCAACATGGAATATAAAACCAAAATTTAAGAGGTGAGAGTTTGGAGCATGGATAAAATTTAAAATAATCTTCCACATAGAAGGAGCATACCTCAACATAATAAAAGCCATATATGATAAACCCACAGCAAACATTATCCTCAATGGTTAAAAATTGAAAGCATTTCCCCTAAAGACAAGAACAAGACAAGGATGCCCACTCTCACCACTACTATTCAACATAGTTTTGGAAGTTTTAGCCACAGCAATCAGAGAAGAAAAAGAAATAAAAGGAATCCAGATTGGAAAAGAAGAAGTAAAATTCTCACTGTTTGCAGATGACATGATCCTCTACATTGAAAACCCTAAAGACTCCACCAGAAAATTACTAGAGCTAATCAGTGAATATAGTAAAGTTGCAGGATATAAATTAACACACAGAAATCCCTTGCATTCCTATACACTAACAATGAGAAGCAAGAAAGAGAAATTAAGGAAACAATTCCATTCACCATTGCAATGAAAAGAATAAAATACTTAAGAATATATCTACCTAAAGAAACAAAAGACCTATATATAGAAAACTATACAACACTGATGAAAGAAATCAAAGATGACACAAATAAATGGAGAAATATACCATGTTCATGGATCAGAAGTGAAAATGAGTATACTATCCAAAGCAATCTATAGATTCAATGCAATCCTTATCAAGCTACCAACGGTATTTTCCAGAGAAGTAGAACAAATAATTTCACAATTTGTATGAAAATACAAAAAACCTTGAATAGCCAAAGCAATATTGAGAAAGAACAACGGAACTGGAGGAATCAACCTGCCTGACTTCAGGCTATACTACAAAGCTACAGTCATCAAGACAGTATGGTACTGGCACAAAGACAGAAATATAGATCAATGGAACAAAGTAGAAAGCCCAGAGATAAATCCATGTACCTATGGACACCTTATCTTTGACACAGGAGGCAAAAATATAAAATGGAGAAAAGACAGTCTCTTTAACAAGTGGTGCTGGGAAAAGTGGTCAACCACTTGTAAAAGAATGAAACTAGAAAACTTTCTAACACCACACATAAAAATAAACTCAAAATGGATTAAAGATCTAAATGTAAGACCAGAAACTATAAAACTCCTAGAGGAAAATATAGGCAAAACACTCTGACGTAAATCAGCAGGATCCTCTATGACCCACCTCCCAGAATATTGGAAATAAAAGCAAAAATAAACAAATGGGACCTAATTAAAATTAAAAGCTTTTGCACAATGAAGGAAACTATAAGCAAGGTGAAAAGACAGCCTTCAGAATGGGAGAAAATAATAGCAAATGAAGCAACTGACAAAGAATTAATCTCAAAAATATACAAGCAATTCCTGCAGCTCAATTCTAGAAAAATAAGCTACCCAATCAAAAAATGGGCCAGAGAACTAAACAGACATCTCTCCAAAGAAGACATACAGATGGTTAACAAACACATCAAAAGATGCTCAACATCACTCATAATCAGAGAAATGCAAATCAAACCACAATGAGGTACCATCTCACACCAGTCAGAATGGCTGCTATCAAAAATTCTACAAAGAATAAATGCTGGAGAGGGTGTGGAGAAAATGGAACCCTCTCACACTGTTGGTGGGAATGCAAACTAGTACAGCCAGTATGGAGAACAGTGTGGAGATTCCTTAAAAAACTGGAAATAGAACTGCCATACGACCCAGCAATCCCACTGCTGGGCATACACACTGAGGAAACCAGAATTGAAAGAGACACGTGTACCCCAATGTTCATTGCAGCACTGTTTACAATAGCCAGGGCATGGAAGTAACCTAGATGTCCTTTGGCAGACAAATGGATAAGAAAGCTGTGGTACATATACACAATGGAATATTACTCAGCTATTCAAAAGAGTGCATTTGAATCAGTTCTAATGAGGTGGATGAAACTGGAGCCTATTATACAGAGTGAAGTAAGTTAGAAAGAAAAACACCAATACAGTATATTAATGCATATATATGGAATTTAGAAAGATGGTACGATGACCCTATATGTGAGACAGCAAAAGAGACACAGATGTAAAGAATAGACTTTTGGACTCTGTGGGATGATTTGAGAGAATAGCATTGAAACATGTATATTACCATATGTGAAATAGATCGCCAGTCCAGGTTTGATGCATGAGACAGGATGCTCAGGGCTGGTGCACTTGGATCACCCTGAGGGATAGGATGGGGAGGAAGGTGGGGGAGAGGGTCAGGATGGGGAACACATGTACACCCATGGCTGATTCATGTGAATGTATGGCAAAAACCACCACAGTATTGTAATTAGCCTCCAATTAAAATAAATTTTAAAAAAGAAAAAATAAATAAAACGAACTTCCACTTTGACCCAGTGATTTCACTTCTAGGAATTTATACTGAGGAAATAGCGCTACAATTGTAAAATATATATGAAAACAAATGTTTCCAGGTGGTGCAGCAGTAAAGAATCTGCCTGCCAATGCAGGAGACAACAGGGTTCGATTCCTGGGTCTGGAAGATCCCCTGGAGGAGGAAATGACAACTCATTCCAGTATTCTTGCATGGAATATCCCATGGAAAGAGGGGCCTAGCAGACTACAGTCCATAGGGTCACAAAGAGTGGATGATAACTGAGCATGCACCATATGTAAACAAAGGTCCCCACTGTTGCAGTTTTGTAATAGACAAAGATTGGGAAGAGGCTAAATATCAACCAGTAATAGATCGGTTGAATTCTAGCAAATTCACACTACAGAATATTATTACAGTTGATAAAATATTGTACATGGTATATTAGGTGAAAATAGTGTGCAGAATAATTTGCATAGTATGATCTCAAATTATTTTTAAAAGGCACATGTGTACACACACTCACATATAACATATCTACATTATTTTCTTTTTGGTGGTGTATATGAAACAAAAAAAAAAAAACTGAGTCAATTGAATAGTTAACAGCAGTATTCATAGGATTTATCCTAGGATTGAGGTAGATGGGTTATCATGGTGGTTATTAAGAAGGATGGAAAATTTGGGACATTTTTATTTTCTGCTTCTCTCTTTTCCTAGTTAACACTTGCTTTCCTTAATGTCAATTCAAAATTTCTCTCCTTTCACTCGGCAAGGAAACCTTACCCAATCCCCAGACACTGCCTCTTCTTTTAGTATGTTAACAGTGTTCCTTTCCTTCAAAGTATTTTGCTCAGTTTGTATGTATATGTGATTATTTTATTATTTTCTTCACTATGAGAGCAGAGTTAGTGTCTGCTTTTGCTCATCAACTTATTCACAATAAGCACAGTACTTGTGACAACTCTCCCTCTTCATCTCCCACTCCCAATATTCTGATGTAGACAATTACATTTTCTCAGTCTTACAAAAAGAGTTATGATAATGCAGTTGTTAAACATCTCCCCCATCACACAAACACAGATGAAGAGAAACACAGCAGAAACAAATAGCAAACATCACACTAAATGGTGAAATTTTAGGGGCATTCTCAAGGACAAGGTCAGGAGGCTCTCAGTCACCATTATTATTCAGCATAGTTCTGGAGGTTCTGGCTGATGCAGTACACCCAGAAAATGAAAGAATAAGAGATACAATGATTGGAAAAGGCAAAATTTTAAAAAAATCATCATTTTCAGATGATCATGTATGCATACTTAGAAAAACCAAAGTTATCAACTGAAAAACTACCAGCATACCTCTGAGTATTGTGGGTTCATTTCCAGACTATCATAATAAAGCTAGTGTTTCAATAAAGTGAGTCATGTATTTCTTTGGCTTCTCAGTGCACAAAGAAGTTTTGTTTATACTATTGTTAGGTAGGAAGTTAGGCATGAGCAACGAGGGATGGCCTAGCCAAAAAGGATGCAAGCTGATCTCTAAACCCCATCCCAGACAACCCCAGGAGAGCTCACAAATCCCTACAAAAATAACCCAGAGACTTTTCCAACTCCTACACATGCTCCCTAAGCACATGGTGGATACAAACTAACCACAGGGGCTTCTCCAAGTAACCTTAGGCAGCTAGGAGCCCATTGTGCTGTGCTGTGCTGTGCTGTGCTGAGTCACTTCAGTCGGGTCCGACTCTTTGCCATCCTATGGACTATAGCCTGCCAGGCTCCTCTGTCCATGGGATTCTCCAGGCAAGGATATTAGAGTGGGTTGTCATTCTCTTCTCCAGGGGATCTTCCCAATCCAGGGATTGAACCTATGTCTCCTTCAGCTCCTGCATTGCAGGCAGATTCTTTACCCACTGAGCCACCTGGGAAACAGGAACCTATTAAAGGCTCATAAATATTCTACACATATATACTTCATGGCAGATAGATGGGGAAACAGTGGAAACAGTGGCTGACTTTACTTTTCTGGACTCCGAATCATTGCAGATGGTGATTGCAGCCATGAAATTAAAAGACCCTTGCTCCTTGGAAGGAAAGTTATGACCAACCTAGACAGCATATTAGAAAGCAGAGACATTACTTTGCCAACAAAGGTTCGTCTAGTCAAGGGTATGGTTTTTCCAGTAGTCATGTATGGATGTGAGAGTTGCACTATAAAGAAAGTTGAGCACCTAAGAATTGATGCTTTTGAACTGTGGTGTTGGAGAAGATTCTTGACAGTCCCTTGGACTGCAAGGAGATCCAACCAGTCCATCCTAAAGGAGGTCAGTCCTGGGTGTTCATTGGAAGGACTGATGTTGAAACTGAAACTCCAATACTTTGGCCACATGATGGGAAGAGCTGACTCATTTGAAAAGACCCTGATGCTGGGAAAGATTGAGAGCAGGAGGAGAAGGGGACGACAGAGGATGAGATGGTTGGGTGCCATCACCGACTCGATGGACATGGGTTTGGGTAAACTCCGGGAGTTGGTGATGGACAGGGAGGCCTGGCGTGCTGCGGTTCATGGGGTCACAAAGAGTCGGACACGACTGAGCAACAAAACTAAAGTGAAACTGATAACAGATTGAATCAATGGAAGACATACATAGGCTGTTATATAACTTGCAGTTGTCAATTGGCCTTGAGTGTACGCCCATTTGCATTCCCTTTTCTTGATTGGTGGTGGGTACAAGCCCTATTTTGTACAGGGCATAACCAAAAGGAGGAGACAGGAAGTATAAAAAGGTATAGAGCCAAGAAGTATAAAAAAGGGGAAGCCAAGAAAGTATATAAAGGGGGAAACCAAGAGAGATTATGAGGACAACTCCTTTGGGATTGGCCTGTTCCCATGTCTTGGGAGGGTCTGTCTAATAAAAGATCTGTCTGTCTGAGCTAAACTGCGATGTAACCTGCCTGGTGTTTTAAACCCTTTAGTCCACCATTCCAAATATTACAATGAGGTAAGAACAGAAGAAGAGAAATAAACTGATCTGACACTATAATGTAGCTTATTAAGTGTACAAAAGTATTACGTCCTTAAAAATGTACTCAGGGACTTCCCTGCTGGTCCAGTGGCTAAGACTCTGTGCTCCCAATAAAGGGGGCCTAGGTTTGATCTCTGGCCATGGAACTGATCCCACATGCCCCAACTAAAAGTTTGTATGCTGAAACTAAAGATCCTGTGTGCCACAACTAACACTTGGCACAACCAAATAACTATTTTTTTTAGTGTGTATGCTTTAATTAAAAAATGATATTAGTAAAAAATGCTAATCATCATTTGAGCTTTCAATGGGTTGTAATGTTTTTGCAATAGTAACATCAAAGATCACAGATCACCATAGCAAATATAATAATAATGAAAAAGTTTGAAATATTGAGAGAATTACCAAGAGACATGAAGTGAGCACATGATGCTGGAAACGTGGCACCAATAGACTTGCTTGATACAGTTGCCATGAACCTTCATTTTGTAAAAAACTCAGTATCTGTGAATCACAATAAAACAATAAAACAAAGCGCAATAAAATGAGTTATGCTCGTATTAGAAATATTAAGAAAGGTCACTAAAAGTAAACATGTCAGAATTATTTCCCTTGCCAATAACCTGGTAGAAAATATAATCATAAAAGGAATATCATCCCTCCAAAGCAACAAAACCATAAAACACCTAACTTAACAAGTAATGAGTATGAACTCCCTGAAGAAACATAAAATTTATTGACAATCAAAAAGCCTGGAGTGCTGCAGTCCATGGGGTCACAAAGAGTTAGACATGATGCGCAACAGCCACAAGCAAAGGTTGACATGGATAGAAAGACCCAATTTTTAAAGTTATCAGTTCTACTTTAATGAGATTGTTAAAAGTGATTGCTTTTGGAAAAATTATTGGTGGAACAGGCATTACAGGGAACTTTCACATTCCACTTTATACATTTCTGCGTTGTTTGCACATTAAAAAATATAAAGAATGTGTATAATGTGGGAGAGAGAAAAACAGAGGTTGATTACCACTAAAGGGATATATCTTTTTTTTCTAAGAGAGTACCTCTTAGATTTTTTTAAGTCATAAATGATGCCTGTGAGAATCTGATGAGAGTTATGACCCTTCTTTGAACTAAAATGAACACATATATCCACATGACTTTGATACAATTTTAGGTAGAACACAGAGGCGGCCAGTTGAGAACACTTGCTGCTGCTGCTGCTAAGTCACTTCAGTCGTGTCCGACTCTGTGCGACCCCATAGACGGCAGCCCACCAGGCTTCGCCCTGGGATTCTCCAGGCAAGAACACTGGAGTGGGTTGCCATACTCTACGTTTATCAGGACAGTCAGTCGGGAGAGGTGTGCATGGCTGAAGGGGCACCAAGGTGCGTGTGGGCTGTGGGCAGTGACCCAGCAACAAGGCTGGGTTCCCCCTGGATGCCCTGAGGTAGGAAGGCCGAAGGTGAGAGGCCAGCAGGCTGCATCTCTCAGGTCAGGTGGTATCAGCAAACAGCATAAGGAACAAGGTTAACTGGGCCACCGTGAATCAGGGCAGAGCAGGACTGGCAGACATGGGTGTTTTCCCCCCGAAATTGCTTCTTTAGGTTTCATGGAAATCGGCAGGAGTAGGTGGGAACAGCAGTCCCTTCTCCGAATCCCTGAGTTATCTCTGTGGGATGTGAAGTATGGAGGGAGGAAAGAAGTCAAAGGTGTTTACTCAGGTTGGTCACCTGAGGAAAAGGTGGCATTTACCACCTTGGTCACCTGTCCATGTATATTTTAGGAGTGAGCAAAGAGAGTCAGATGAGAAACTCTGGAATATAGGGGAGGTGGGAAGGCATCACCTTCCTCTCTCCCCTCTTGACAAGGCAGGGACAATTTCTTCATCCCTCACCTCCTCAGCTTCTTCAGCCATAGTAGATGGTAGTTTAGTTGCTAAGTCGAATCCAACTCTTTGCAACCCCATGGACTATAGCCTGCGGCTCCTCTGTCCATGGGATTTCCCAGGCAAGAATACTGGAGTGGGTTGCCATTTCCTCCAGGGGAATCTTCCCAATCCAGGGATCAAACCTGTGTCTCCTGCACTGGCAGGTGGATTCTCTGCCACTGAGCCACCAGGGAAGCCCTAGTAGATAAAAAGTTAATCTGGGACAGGTGTTTAGAAAAGCCATCAAATCACAAGAGGTTCACACAGCAGTCAGTCAAAACTTTGAGATAATTGAATGTAATATATTTCTTTCTTTAATCAAACAAGATATGATTGTATTGCTTTTATCAAATTGTAAGTTGACCCAAAATTCAAAAAAGTAATAGATCATTTGTTTAAAATCGCCAAGATTAGACAACCAGTCATCTTTGTGGACTAATTCATAGACCATGTGAAAAATAACGGTTTTCAATTTTAAAACTGTATTATATTTAAAAACTTTCTATATTTAGAAAGCTTCTTTTGGACTATAACCAGTGGAAACATTTTCCTTGTGTTAGAAATAAATATAATAAAATTAATGAGGCCTTTGGGGTTATTCCCTCACACTTAAAATTCTTCTCCACTCGAACAAAAATAGCATCATTTTCTCTATATAGGAATAATGCAGTGCTGATTTTTTTAAAATGAACAGAAAAGTTTAAGAAAGTAAGATATTCCCACTGCCCATCTCCTTTTCTGAGATCTTAAATCTAATTACGCAGAGTGGTGCAGGAGAGGCCCTGTTCATTTGAGGCTGGGGAGGGGTGGAGGTGAAGGGAGAGGTGGGTGGACAGGGAGTAGAGGAGAGAATAATTATTCCTCAAAGAGTAAGAAAAGACCGATGGACATGGGGACAGATGTAGTCTCTGTTAACCAAAGAAAGGCAAATGCCAACTACAAGAGAAGCTACTTCTGGTTTCTGGGATCAGCAGAGGAACATGAGTGGCAGGACCTGCTGTGGAGGGGAAGGAAGGGGGGTGGGCCAGCTCCTGCCGCACTGCTGGTGGGAGTGGTAATTGGGGTCCTGAGCTCACGAGTGACGTGGCTCTCACGTGAGCAGCAGCTAGACGTTTGCAGACGTCCTTCTAATCCTGGTCTTCATTTGGTCCGGTTGCCATCTCCGTTTTACCTCGAAGGCGGGCGGGCCCGTGGCCAGGAGAAGAGGAGGAGGAGGAGGTAACTCTGCCCTGCTGCCAGCAGGTCTCTGTGTGGATGGATGGGCTCTTGCCTGGGGGATTCCCGCGGTGCTGGTAGCGGAGGGTGGAGACTACAGAGGGACACGGCTCGCTTTCTCCACACCCTTGCACGATTTCCTCGGTACTTCCAAGAACAAAAATGGTGGACACTTGGGAGCCAGATTCCAGGGGACATCCCAGACCAGGAGAGGGGAAACCTGAAACCTTTGACATCCAGGGCCTTGAATCGGGAAGGACCCGTGTTAAGATTCTTGCCCGGTGTGCTGCTCCATCTAGCAACCAGAATCTTGGAGCTGTGCGTCTGTCCGTGTCTTTCAGTAGGGCGCTGTACCACTCCGGGCAAAGGAATAAAGAATCTGCCCCGATGCCCAGCAGGTCCGTGTAAAGGTGGGATTGCCCCGCGACTCCTAGAAGGATGAGGATGGCTGGGCTTCTCGCCCTAACCCGGGCGCATTATCGACTCCCAGTTACCTCCCTGCTATTTGATACAGGAAATAGGATATGACAACGCAGACAGGAAACAGCGTTGTCTTTGGGGCCGCGAATGCATCGGGGAGGGGGAATCCGATCTTGGGGTTTTCTTTCGCTCCCGTGGTTATCCGCACTCCTTCGTCCCGCCTCCCCTCTTTCCAGTTGTCCCAAAGGGGTGTGGCTTTTCCTGGGAAAATGGCTGACCGCTGGAGTTGGGGCTGAGACTCGGGGCTGGGGGATGGGGTGGATGGACGCCCTTGCTGGAGAATGCTGCTCTTATCTGAGTCCTGAGAAGTGGGGGTTGGGTGAAAGATCAAAAAGTGAAATCCGTTTGACAACCAGGACCTTGGATTCGGAAAAGCTGGTATTAGGACTGTCTGAAGTCCTGTTCTGTCTGCCTAGCCATCCCATCGCTGCCTTGTCGCCTGTCTGTGTCTGTGGATCTTGCGCCTGAAGGCCAGATCAACCCCAGGAGCAGGAAGAAGAGGAAAATTGCCCCGAAACAAGTAGGTCAGGGTGAAGGTGGTTGCACTATTTAGGGATCCCTGGGGTGGAGAAAGGTGAAGACTGCAAACCCCAGTGGGCCTGTGGACATCCCCCTAATACCCCTCCTTCTCTCTGGAGCATTGCAGAGCTTGCAAAAGAAAGCGCTCTGCAGGGAAAGAAGTGGCTGGGAGGACGTAGGTGTCTGCGAGAGTCCTGGGATGGGGGTGGGGGTAGGGAGGACGTTACGCCAAATTACTCTCCGGTCCCAGAGTTGTCAGTCCTTAGGTTACATGGAGGCGGAAACCTTAGACGAGGGAGGAAGGAAATTGCTCCGGAGCAGTGGATGTAATGGGTGGGGGTAGGAGTATCCCGGTACCTCTGAGATGGTGGGGGTGGCGGAAGCCAGGGCGGAGTTCGAGAGCTTTGTGCATTTTACGCCTGTCTGGCTTCTAGACACTCACTCTGGCTCCACCACCATCCATTTTGTTACAGGGAAGGAGTTGTGGCAGTCACCTTCGAAGGCGGTGACTTTTTTGGAGGGAGGGGGTAGGGTGGAGGTTTGGAGGAGGTCGTAGGAACGGGGTGGGGGGAGGAGTGACGGGTCAAAACAAACTTTCAAATCAAAGCCGCAGCTCAGTGAGGAGGGGAGGGTAACCGAAGATGGGAAATATTGGGCTCCTCAGGACTAGGGCCAGTGATGCCAGAGAGGAACGTGTGTCCCGTCTCCGGTGAGGTTCATCTGTCTGTCCCCTGAGCGCTCAGCTCCACCCTCCCCACCCGCTTTGTACACAGGTTTGCAGGAACTCGGTGTTACTCCAGGCCAGAAATTGAAGGAAGAAACTGCCTGGACCTGTGCGGGTGTATGTGGGGGTGCCTCTGCCCCCACGACATCTGCAGGGGCAGGGAAGGTAGGGAACTGATTAGTTGTCTTAAATTTAGCGTACTGTACTGGAGTGGGGTAGTTGAAGAGGACGTTGGAGAATCTGGAGTTGGGGAAACTTCCAAAATTCCTGATTGAAGAAAGCAATCAGTGATCTCGCTTTGAGTCCCTGCCATGTCTCTATTTGTTTGGTCTGTTTGTAGGTCTGTAGGTCAGTCTGTCTGCATGCAAAGGCACAAAAAGGAGACTGAAGCCTTAAATCTTTTATCCTTATGTCCCCCAGTACCTGTAGCTGCAGCAGAGCCTGCTGGCTGTAGCTGAAGACTCCGCAGCCCCATCTCCCCCGCATCTCGACTTGGGAGCACTCCTCCAGCCAGAGCAAGTCCTCCAGACACTCCCTGCATCATGGGCAGAACTCGGGAAGCTGGCTGCGTGGCTGCTGGTGTGGTGATCGGGGCTGGAGCCTGCTACTGTGTATACAGGCTGACCTGGGGAAGAGATGAGAACGAGATAATCTGGAATGAGGACGACGATGAGGAGGAGGAATCTCGCGATATTTCAGAGACTGGGAAAGGAGCTAAGGCTAATCTTGGGGTGGGGGCTGGAGCCAGACTTCAGGGTGACTCAAAGGCCAAGGCTGAGGTATCTGTGGAACTCAAGAGTGGACCTGATGTAAAGGCAGAGGCCCACTCAAAGGCCGAGAGTGGAGGTGGCCTAGAGGCCAAGGCCAAGGCCCTTTTCAGCACCCTGAAGGAACAGGCAAGTGCAAAGGCAGGCAAAGCTGCCAAGTTGGGTACCATCTTTGGGACCAGGGCCCTCGCACCTGGTTTACCCTGCCCAGGAGTCAGGGGTGGAGGCTGCCACCCTGTGAGGAATGGAGCTAGGGCTGGGAGCAAGGCTAGTGGCAAGTCCAAGGGAAGGACCAGAAATAAGAGCACCAGGACTCCAGCTTTGTTATGGCCTGTTCGAAAGGGCAAGTTCAACTTTCCCTATAAAATTGATGATATTCTGGGTGCTACTGACCTTCAAAAGGTCCTTAACATCTTAGAAAGATCTAATGATCCTTTTATTCAAGAAGTAGCCTTGGTCACTTTGGGTAACAATGCAGCATATTCATTTAACCAAAATGCCATTCGTGAATTGGGTGGTCTCCCAATTATTGCAAAACTGATAAAAACGAAAGATCCCATTATTAGGGAAAAGGCATACAATGCCCTTAATAACTTGAGTGTGAATTCGGAAAATCAGGGCAAGATTAAGACATATATCAGTCAAGTGTGTGATGACACCATGATCTGTCGTTTGGACTCAGCTGTGCAGATGGCTGGTCTAAGACTGTTAACCAACATGACTGTGACTAATCATTACCAGCATTTGCTTTCCTATTCTTTTCCAGACTTTTTTGCTTTGTTATTCCTGGGAAATTACTTCACCAAGATTCAGATTATGAAACTAATCATAAACTTTACTGAGAATCCAGCCATGACAAGAGAACTGGTGAGTTGTAAAGTGCCGTCAGAATTGATTTCCCTCTTTAATAAAGAGTGGGACAGAGAGATTCTTCTTAATATCCTTACCCTATTCGAGAATATAAATGACAACATAAAAAATGAAGGGCTTGCCTCATCCAGGAAAGAATTCAGCAGAAGTTCACTTTTTTTCTTATTCAAAGAATCTGGAGTGTGTGTCAAGAAAATCAAAGCATTAGCAAATCACAGTGATCTGGTCGTGAAAGTAAAAGTCCTAAAGGTATTGACCAAACTCTAATTGGGAGTCTGTCCCAAAAAATATTGGGGAAATTTTTTTTAGTTTGCAGTTGGAAACAATGCATTTTGTAAATTCTTTATTTTTCACTGTGCTTATATGTCAAAGAGATCCTTTCAGCTGCTATTTTGGAATAATGACTATTACGTGTCATCAACAGTGATGCTGACTGTGATGCTTTGTTTTAGGCTAGATCATTTTAAGGATGTCAGATGAATACTAGAGCTTGTACAAAGAAAGCATTTATTGATTCTATCTTGCTACCTAGATTGAGATATTTTTACTCTTAAACTGACAGCAAACTAACCACAAATAAGCTATACTTTTGTATTGGTTTACATCTGTTAATCTTATGTTTCATCAATAAAGTTGTGTGTTTTAACCAGCAAAAAATTATCATGTTCTTGAGTTGATGATATATATGGAGAGGCAAGATGTATGGAAACAAAATGGTGGTAACAAACCTGGGAGCCTCTAATCATGGCCAGCTCTTTCCTTTGGCAGAAACTTATGCAAGCAACAATGCTCTCCTCTGAAGAGGGGATGCTTAAGTAGTGGGCATGAAAGATGGGATAAGAACAGGGCAGAAGAGCACTGAAAGAGGGAGGAGTTGTGGGAAGAAAGGCATGGAGGTTGTAACTTTGTGGAGGAGGCTGGCCTGCATGGAATACAAAGTGTGGGGAGGGGAGTGATGGGAAATACAGTCCAGCAGTTGGGGTGAGTCCTATGCATTGAGGATCCCCAATTTCTAAACTGAGGTGTCTATGTATTATTCCACTCACCCCTGGGAGACACAAAAGCCTTTCGTGACCAGAGGAATGAATGACAGGATGAAAGGGAAATTATGTGACTGACTGTGCAGAATGAGTCAGAGTTGGGGTTGGGACAGGTGTAGCCACTGGAGATTGCAACATCACATGAGGAAGTTATCACCATAGTTCAGGCATAGATGCTAGAGTTGTGAAATTTCACTGATGACCATGGGAGTGGTAAGGGGAGGAAGGATGGGAGAGATGTTTTGAGTGAAGAAGTGCTGCAACATATCCTGGGAACATACAGAGACAGACAATTTCATTGTAGGGTCCTAAGGGCATTTGATAGAAAAGCATCCTCTTTTATGTCCAACTCCGGTGTCTATGGGAGTGAATACGTTAGTTATTACTCTGAAGTTATGAGAAAATAGAATAAATAATTTTTAGTGTTTCTATCAGCTTTTCTTTACAAGGTTGCTTGGGGCAGGGCCTTTATGGAACCATTGATGCGGCTGTTGACATCCATACTGGAGATCTACCTCCCTTCCATCCTAGAGTGTGGTGAAGTGTAGGAGGAGGGACACCTTCAAACTGTGTTAGTGGGACCATACTTGGTACAAGATCCATCTGGATACATGTTTCAGAAGCTTTCAAGATGTGCATGCTCTTTGACCCAGAGATTCCACCTGTAGAAATCTGTCTTGAAATAGGCACTTGGCTAAGAAATTAAGGTATGTATTCATTGAAACATTATTTAACTCTTGAAAATGTTGATGGTCAGCTACACTTTTTTACATGGAAAAAATTCAGCATATAATCTTAAGTGGAATAGCCAATTACATTACCATATACTATAGTCAATTTTTGATAAACACAAAATATTTACATATATTATAATTTCTGAAAGGTTATATACCAAAATATGAAAAATGGCTATGAGTAACAGGATAATGAATGAATTTAATATTAAATCTTTTCCTTCATCTATATCAAAATGATTAGCTATCATCTCCATCCTGTCACATAATTGCCATTTCTTTTTTTTTTGGTGAGAAGAGTTAAAATGCATTCCATTAGCAATATTAAAGTATATAATACAGTATTACTAGCTATAATCACCATGTTATACATTAGATCCCAGAACTTGTTAATCTTTTAAGTGGAAATTTGTACCCTTTGACCAATATCTCCCCATTTTCTCCACCCCCCAGCTCCTAGTAAATACCACTCTACTCTCTGAGTTTGTCTTTTTTAGATTCCACATACAAGTGATATCGTACAGCATTCTATTTTATACGGTCTGACATTTCACCTAGCATAAATGCCCTCAAGTTTTACTGAAGTTGTTGAAGACAGTAAGTTTTCCTTCTTTCTCATGGCTGTGGTATATATACTGCATCTTCTTTATCCATTCATTTGTTGTTGGAAACATAGGTTGTTTCCATATCTTGGCTATTTTGAATAATGCTGCAGTGCTCATGCGTGTGCAGATATCTTTTGTAGATCTTGTTTTTATTTTCTTTGGACATATATCCATAAGTGGATTGCTGGATCATATGACAGTTCTGTTTATCAAATTTTAAGGAACTTTCTTACTGTTTCCATAGTGACTGTACCAACTGGCATTTCCACCACAATGTACACAAGGGTTCCCTTTCTACATGTCCTCATCAACACTTGTTATCTCTTGTCTTTTTGATGATACCCATTATAACAGGTGTGACGTGATACTTCGTTGTGGTTTTGATTTCTCTTTCCCTGATGATTAGTAGGTGTTGAGTACCTTTTTGTGTATCTGTTGGCCTAGTAGATTTTAAATAAACTGATACATTCCTCTGAGAAATAGGATCTTTGTTCCCTTCTGGGAGCTGAAAATGTTTCCTCAATTCCATCTCATCAATTTTTACAGCATTGTATGGGTTTAGACATGAAGACATGAAGCATAAATGTTTCTAAGAGTAGGGCTGGTGGAAATTTGGAAATACACATATATGTTTCTGGATTTAACACATTCCTTATAAATGTTTTTAAAGTGTTCTGTTTTCATTAAAGAAATTCATTGTAAGTATACTCTGTATTTTCAAGTGTCACTTGGTGACTTGAGAGTCAAATTTTGTGTTTATGTTAAATATTGTCATGGCACTAAGTAGTGCCACTATATTCAGTGATCATAAGATGGACATTTCCTTACCCCACCCCCAGTTTTAGTATTTCTGAAGTTATGATAGGTCTTACAGTGTTGTCGTAGTTTAAATAAAAGTATTTTTTTCATTCTCAGTAGTATGTAAAATAATGATGTATCTAATAATCAAAGGCATCTTAGATCAATGAAATTGTTTCTTGTCACTGTAAAGACATACTTTATGTAAAGACATACTTAATACATAGAGGATGCATTTGTTCCATGATAAGTTAAGTATCACTTTCTACTGATAAGTAATTTTGCAGTAGTTTGAGTTAGGAAACTGGCAGAGGGTTGAGGGGTAGTCCTTAGACTCACCCTACTGAAGGAATGTCTAAATCAAGAGAATCTGATTTTGTGGAGAAATCAAGAGAATCTGATTTAGGTGGAGGCTGCCACCCTGTGAGGAATGGAGCTAGGGCTGGGAGCAAGGCTAGTGGCAAGTCCAAGGGAAGGACCAGAATTAAGAGCACCAGGACTCCAGCTTTGTTATGGCCTGTTCAAAAGGGCAAGTTCAACTTTCCCTATAAAATTGATGATATTCTGGGTGCTGCTGACCTTCAAAAGGTCCTTAACACCTTAGAAAGATCTAATGATCCTTTTATTCAAGAAGCAGCCTTGGTCACTCTGGGTAACAATGCAGCATATTTATTTAACCAAAATGCCATTCGTGAATTGGGTGGTCTTCCAATTATTGCAAAACTGATAAAAACAAAAGATTCCTATTAGGGAAAAGGCAATTAGAATTATATTACTCAAATTTTGTAAGCAGGGTATTTATGCCAAAGACAAGAAAAGAAATGGGTGGTACCTAGCATTTGTCAGACACTAGCATTTTGTATGTTTCCCCCCCACCTCCACCCTAATCTCAGTAATCCTGTCAAGTAAATATTATATCTTTGCTAAGGAAGAAATGAGATGTAGATAAGTTGGGTAAGATTCCCAAGATGACTCAGCAAGAGGTAGAGCCAGTAGCCATCTAAATATGAGCAACTGTTTGCTTTAAAATCCTCATTATAGAGCCAAACATCAGTATAATGTCTCCATAGATACTCAACACAAAACTCCTCTTAATGAAGACAGAGATGGAGATGAGGTTCTGTATATTGATTACATAACTTTGTAGATATCCACAAGCAAGATGAAGAAGAAAGAGTAAAGTCTTAGAAGTTGCCTACAAGTGAGGCTTGGGTGAGAACAAAGATACTGATACGTATATTACTGCTCCTATGTGTCAGGTAGGGTGAATAGTTGGAGATTGGAGTAAATAGTTAAAAACTTCTATATTGATAACTTGAACTTGGAGTGCTCAGTGACTTTTCGACCTGGGGTGGCAATGAGGTGAACTTGGGTAATAAAAAGCCACCCTGCAGCAGGGGCACAGGCCTGACCAGTGTCCATCTGCTCCGCAGGTCTCTTTTCTCATCCTCTCCTCCCTTCCTAGTCTCCTTCCCTTTCCCTCCTTCACACTTCTCTCTTATTTCCTCCTCTGAGAGACCATTGACAGTAGTCTCTTTGTGCTGCTGCGTCTTTTGGGGGTGATCATTTCATTTCCATGACACCAGGTCATGCACCAATGGGCATTTGATACAGAATGATAATTGTTGTTGCTGTGGTAACAAGATACCCTGGGCATGTATGGCTGGATGCCAAGACTTTTCAGATCATTGTTGAACAGAGACTGAGAAAGCACCGGTCTTAGTGTGGAACAGCCCTATGTGCATTGCGTGAATCTTGATGTCCCATGCCTGGCATTATTTGGAACTGAATCACCCGGACTTTGGGAAGTGCTATGTGAGACAGATGTGTGACTGCCTGGTCCAGGGAAGACACAGGGCCGGCCCAGCCACATTCTGATGTCCTGATGCTTTCACATCAGAGGTTGCCACTCTCAAATATTTTGGGAAGGGCACCCTTCTAGTATAGTAGCCGTGATTGTGGCAGCTCATGGGGGCAGGGGGGAGCCAGTGTCTTTTCTTTAGAGAACATGGCAACTTCTGGGAAACTGAGGAAATCAGAAACTCAGGATATTCTGATATTTTGGTTTTTATCTCATCCAATGATTTTAGTGGGAACAGTGGCAGATTTTATTTTCTTGGGCTCCAAAATCACTACGGATGGTGACTGCAGCCACAAAATTAAAAGACACTTGCTCCTTGGAAGAAAAGCTATGACAAACCTAGACAGCAGATTAAAAAGCTTTGCCGACATCACTTTGCCAACAAATGTCCATATAGTCAAAGCTATGGTTTTTCCAGTAGTCATGTATGGATGTGAGAGTTGGACCATAAAGAAGGCTGAGAGCCAAAGAATTGATACTTTTGAAGTGTGGTGCTGGAGAAGATTCTTGAGAGTCCCATGGACTGCAAGGAGATCCAACCAGTCACTACTAAAGGAAATCAACCCCGAATATTCACTGGAAGGATTGATACTGACACTGAAGCTCCAATACTTTGGCTACCTGATACGAAGAGCCGACTCATTGGAAAAGACCCTGATGCTGGGAAAAACCAAGGGCAGGAGGAGAAGCGGAAGAGAGAGGACGAGATGGTTAAATAGCATCACCAACTCTATGAACATGCATTTGAGCAAACTCTAGAAGACAGTGAAGGACAGGGAAGCCTGGCATGCTGCAGCCCATGGGGTTGCAAACAGTTGGACATGACTTAGTGAGAGAACAACATCAATGATTTTAGGAATTTGAGTGGATCTATCCCAGTCAACTGTGTTCAAAGGCAATTTTACAAAGATGGAGTATAGTTCTCTTATAAATTGTCACCCAAAGCATAATATTTCAAGGCTCAGGAAACTGGTTTTCTATTTTTAAATTCATATTTTACTTGCTTTGTTTCAAAAGAGATTCTAAGTGTAGATTTAGCAAATTGATGTAGTTCAGGCAAATTTTGTGTTTATGCCTCTGTTTGGTTAATTTCTCTGCTCTATTCCCTTGAGAGTGGTTTTTTGGAGAATGATTATGACTATTTTCAATGCTAACATTTTACATTCATTTTTCATCATATCCCAGACTGAAGATTTTTTTCCCCTGATTTCTCTGTTCAAACTGTGGCTCTTCTTGCCTTTAAACCAGAACTATCATGCTGCCATCTCCGGGTGCAGAAGACTAGGATATTGACCCCTGAGGTGTGGTGTCAAGCAGGATAACACGTATTTACTTTCAGAGATGTATATCTCCATGCTTTTCCCTCTCCACTGTGTCCTTCTCAGGCCTAGTGTTAGGGGCTTGGGCATTGTTGGGTTTGGGGATAAGCCTGAGGGGAGGGAGGGAGTGGGAAAGAAGCCTTATTGGAGGGGTAGCTTCATTCTACCAGGTTCACGTCAAAGGAATTTGATCCAGCACTGACAGTGGGCTAAGTGTAACTCTTTGACCCTCGTTGACCATTTACATTTTAAAAAGTGGAAGAGTAAGTGTAGTACAAGCATCTTTGGGTATTAGAGCCTTCTTTGGGCATTAGAGCATTTCTAAGTTTGTACATGGACATAACATGTTATTAAATTGGGTAGATTTTCATTTTGAAAACAACAACAAAAAAAAGAGAATGAGAGTCTATGTTACTCTAAGAAATGTAATTACCAAGTAGAACAGATTTTTAGTGTTGGCTGCTCAGAACATTCTGTCCCTAGGATCGGTGTACATCAGGAACCACATTATCATCAGAAGATTGTTTATTTAGTGCTCAGGGTGTTGGGGCGACCTGACTTAGATAGATGTTAGTGCTGTCAAAGTAGATTGATATTGAATTCATTTGGTGTTATTCTTTTTTTCCCTTTATAGGTGAAAACCTGTAGGTGATCTAATTTTTCATATTTTCCCTTTCTGGCTTCTGGGTTTTTGTTCATTCTGAGAAAAGTCTTTCCTACTTCCAAGTTATAAAAATAAACTATAATACATCTTGATATTTGGTAGTATAAATTTTTTTTCAGGATTTCTTATTCTTGGCACTTTGTGTTTCCATATAGATTTTAAAAATAAACTTGCCAATTTATGTACACGCAGACACTGACAGACACACACACTGCAGCTGTTTGGATTTTAATTGGGATTGCAATTAATCTAGAAATCAATTTAGAAAGAATTAACGCATTTGCAGGGGCTTCCCAGATGGCACTATTAGTAAAGAACCAGCCTGCCAATTCAGGAGATGTAAGAGACATGGGTTCGATCCCTGGGTCTGGAAGATCCCCTGGAAGAGGTCATGGCAACCCACTCCTGTATTCTTACCTGGAGAATCCCATGGACAGAGGAGCCTGGGGGTTACAGCTCATAGGGTGGGATAGAGTTGGATACTACTGAGGTGACTTAGCATGAACCAGAACATATTTACAATATTGAGTTCAATTCATTAACATGATATATTCCTTCCTTTAATTATGTCTTCTTTAACATCTTTCAATAATGTCTGAACTTCCATCTTCAGTCTTCCAGGTATTTTGTATGAATTATTAATATTTCTAAGACTTGGTAGTTTTTCAATGCTATTTCTAAGTGACTTAGGTTTTAGAATTTCATTTTCTGATTTCTTGCTGCTGATATAGGAATAGAGCTGATTTTAAAAACTGTACTGACAATGTGTTTCATGATCTTGTTGAAATAATTTTAATAGTTTGTTCATAGATTCTTTTCTGTTTTCTACATATGTAATACTTTTGTATGCAAATAGTCTTCCTTCTTCTTCAATTTTCTTGAACTTTCATTTCTTTTTCTTCCCTTGTTGTACTGCATAGAATCCTCAGCATGGTAATGAATAAAAGTGGTGATAGTGGCCATCCTTTTCTTGTTATGTATCTCAGGTGGAAGCTCCTGATACTTTAACATTAACTATGATATTTGTTCCTTTGTTTTTGTAGGTAGTTTTTTTTTAATTTGTTTATTTTAATTGGAGGCTAATTACTTTACATTATTGTATTGGTTTTGCCATACATTGACATGAATCTGCCCCGTGCGTACATGTGTTCCCCATCTTGAACCCCCCTCCCACCTCCCTCCCCATCCCATCCCTCTGGTTCAGATGCTCAGGGCTGGTGCACTTGTAGGTAGTTTTTAATCAAATTATGGAAGCTTCTTTTTTATTTCTGGGTGGCTAAAAGTTTAAAAAATGTTTTTAGTGGAAGTTCAGTTAGTTTAAAATATTGTGTTAGTTTCAGGTGTATAGCAAAGTGATTTGGGTATTATATATATGCATATATATATGCAATTCTTTTCTTCAGCTATTTGATTCTTCTTTATTTTTCTGCCTCTTTGTTGAAATTCTCATTGTGCTCATCCTTCTCCTGAGTTCAATGAGTATCTTTATAATCATTGCCTTGAATGCTTTATCAGATAGATTGCTTATCTTTAATTCCTCTGGGGCTTTGTCTTATTCCTTCTTTTGGATCATATTCCTCTGTCTCCTCATTATGTCTAACTGTTCTGTTTATTTCTATGTATTCGGTAGGTCAGTTATGTTTCTCAGTCTTGGAGAAGTGGCTATATGTAGGAGATGTCCTATAGATCACAGCAGTGCATTCTTCTCTGGTCACCAGAATTATACGCTCTAGGGTTACTCCATATATGGGGCTTCCCTGGTAGCTCAGTTGGTAAAGAATCTGCCTGCAATGCAGGAGACCATGGTTTGATTGCTGGGTCGGGAAGATCCCCTGGAGAAGGAATAGGCTATCCATTCCAGTATTCTGGTAGCTCAGACAGTAAAGAATCTGCTTGCAATGTGGGAGACCTGGGTTTGATCCCTGAGTTGGGAATGAACTACTTGGACCCTTCTGTTGTGGTAGGGTTCCCTATTGTGGGCATGCTGATAGGTAGTGCTGACTCCTGGTCTGGTTGACTACCACTCTCTGCCTCTTATGGTGGCTGTCAACCCACTGGAAGGTGGGGCTGGGTCTTGGTGCAGCTGAGTGCATGACCTGAGGGTTTCCAGGGCTGGTGCCAGCCAATTAGTAGGTGAGGCCAGGTTTGCAAATAGATGGCTGCTCAGCTTATGGTTTCCCAGGACTTGGGCCTGTCTGCTGGTGGTAAGTAAGCCCCTGGTACTAATAGGCTACAGAGAGGACTCCAAAATGGTCCTCATTAGCATCAGTGCTCTCGTAGGAGAAAGAACTCCCAAAAACAGCTGCACGAGTTTTAAGAGCAGAATCTTTGTTCCTATAGCTGTCAGGCTCTTCCGTTTGCAAGCCTCATTGGTCTTCAAAGTCAGAAATTCTGGAGGCTCCTCTTCCTGACAGAGGACCCCCAGGCTGGGGAGCCCAATATGGGGCTCAGATCCTTTGCTCCTTGCGGGGAACATCTGTGATTGTGTTTATCCTTCCATTTGTGGGTCACCTACCCAGGGACATGAGTTTTTGCTGTATTGTGTGTCTTCCCCTCCTACCCATCTCATTGTGGTTCCTTCTTTGTATCTTCAATTGTGGAAACTATTTTCTCTTAGTCTTCAGGTCATTCCCATTGATAATTGCTCTGTAAAGGCTGTAATTTTGATGCTCCCATGGGAGGAGGTGAGTTCACAGGCTTCCATAATCCTACTATCTTGGCCACACCTCTCCTTTTTCTTATTTTCTAATACAGGTTTCCCCTGCTGTCCAAAAGTAGAGTGTTCCTGTGAAAGCTTTCACAAGCCAAAATGGCTTAAAATGAAGACCAATTAAGATAAATATTATTATTATTAATGGACACATAAAATAGATTGAGATAAAGCCTCTGTGCTATGGCACAGTACAGAACTATGGCAGCCCGATGCTGAGATGATGAGTGTAGTTCACAGGGAAGGAGCTTGGCAGAGAATGCTGCTCTCGCTGCTTGGGATAAATGCTGCTTCCATAATAGCTCAGCTTGCTGCAAAACAAATGCTGAATGCTATTTCCTCTTTTCGCCTTTTTCCATAAAAGCAAAAATTGCCTTTGAATTTCTTTCAGTTAGCAAAAACAAGTACTAACATAGGTCTTTTGTGAAGAAAAAAAACACACAAGTAGTATAAAGCAAAAAGCAGGGGAAATTTTTATATGCATTAAATTGCATAAATTTCCTCTAAGCACTGTTTTCACTGAATACCATAAATTTTGATAAGTTGTATTTTCATTTTCAGTTATTTCAAAATGTTTAAAACATTCTTTTGAGACTTCTTCTTTGACCCATGTTTTGGGAGTGTATTTGTTTAATCTTCAAATATTCTGAGGTTTTGTATCTTTCTGTTATTGATTTCTAGTTTAATTCCATGTGGTCTGAGAGAATACTTTGTATGCTTTCTACTCTTTTGAACTTGTTAAGGTGTGTTTTATGGCCTAAAACGTGGTCCTTCTTGGTTAATATTTTATGTGAGCCTGAGAAGTATGTGTATTTTTTTGCTGTTGTTGGATTAAATATTCTACAAATGTTAATTATATCCAGTTGATTAATGGTGCTTTTTTTTCTCCCTTTACATGAGACAGGAAGTCTAGATGGAGCTGGAGCCAGCCAGTTGCCCTTCCCCTAGGTCAGATAAAGCCCTGGTAAAATAGTTTCCCTTTCAGGATAGCCTTTGTTATGGAGAACATTTTGGATGTATTTCAAAACGGTTATTTTTCCCCTGGGCATAATTCAAAATGGTTATTTTCCCCTCCCCCTGACAGAAACATGAGGGAAATTTTCTCTGATCTTTGTTGTGATAACCTGTTGGGTTCCTTCAGATTAAAAAATAATGAAAATGTGATGACCCTCCCAAAAGTACCCCCACCCTTAGATTTTTAACTCTTAAGCTAGTCCACATCCATTCTCTAGAAATTCAAAATGACTATTTAAGATGTTCCGACCAGGTACTGGCTCCTGAGCTTTCTGCTTCAACTAATCTCATTGTAACTGTGATTCTTCCTGTATCTCCAGACTTTGGGAGTGTTGTTTTGCCCTGTGAGCTCAATTATCTGATGTATCTTAGAAAAGTTGGTGATTTCCTGTTTATTCAACATTTTTCTTATTATAAGGGGAGTAATGAGGACTTTCAAACTTTTTATATGTTGGAGTTGAAACTGAAGGTCACTATTACATTTTTTACTTTGAGAATTTCCGTTTGATTCTTTTCCCACCACAGTTCGGTTCTTGGGTGAAATTGTCTTTCTTGTTCTCGGTTTTCTTGAACATATTTATTACAATTCCTTTAAAGTCTATGCCTGATACCTCTAATAGCTTTATCTTCTATAGGTCCATTTCTATTGTTTATTTCTTTTTCACCTTTAAAAATTTGTTTGTAGTATCTCTTGGTATGCTTTTGTTTGAGTGCTAAACATTATGAATGAAAAATTCTAGAAAAAATAGTTGAGTTTTTCTTTATTTGAAAAAGATTTGCTTTGGCTTTGGGAAGGCAGTATAAGAGTAAATTATTAATACTTTAATCATCAAGAACTGAACTAATTTGAGGTTGGACTTTATCTTTCTTTATATATATATTTATTTATTTAATTGACATATAATTAACTTGCAATATTTCAGGTGCACAGCAAGGTGATTCAGTTATACATATACATTATTTCTCAGATTATTTTCCATTATGAAGTGAAGTGAAGTGAATTGAAGTCGCTCAGTCGTGTCCGACTCTTTGCGACCCTGTGGACTGTAGCCTACCAGGCTTCTCTGTCCATGGGATTCTCCAGGCAAGAATACTGGAGTGGGTTACCATTTCCTTCTCCAGGGGATCTTCCTGACCCAGGGATTGAACCTGGGTCTTTTAATAGGTTATTACAATTTATTGACTATAGTTCCCTGTGCTATACAGTATGAGGTTGGATTTTAATCTTTGTCTGATCTATTCTATTTCCAGTTCATTCACTTCTAGGGTGTAATTCTTCAGGGGTTCTTACTGACAGCCTAGGGAATTTATCAGGTCTCCCACCTTTGGAAATCTACAAACTCCAATTTTTATCTTCCCTACACTATGAAGCTGCCAAATAGCTCAGTTTATCTTCCTAGACTCTTAATTGACTTTTTCTACTTTGTTTCTTTGCTTCTAACTCTACACCTATTAAGAATTGGTGAATGCTTCCAGGAGAAAATCAGCTCATACTGCTTGTTTCCTTTTTTTGTAATTTCCTTTCTCTAGGATCTTAGCCCCGGAGAAGGCAATGGCAAGCCACTCCAGTACGATTGCCTAGAAGATCCCATGGATGGAGGAGCCTGGTAGGCTGCAGTCTGTGGGGTCGCTAAGGGTCGGACACGACTGAGCGACTTCACTTTCACTTTTCACTTTCACACATTGGAGAAGGAAATGGCAACCCACTCCAGTGTTCTTGCCTGGAGAATCCCAGGGATGGGGGAGCCTGGTGGGCTTCCGTCTATGGGGTCGCACAGAGTCGGACACGACTGAAGTGACTTAGCAGCAGCAGCAGGATCTTAGCCCATCAAATCCTGGATGTGTAGGTAGCCCTAAGTTTTAGATTTTGAATCCTTAACTCTGTGTAACTGCTGAAAGTTCTACTCAGGCTTTTTGACTCTTAGCAGCTTATTTTTCAGCCTCTCCACCCATGTTGATTATTAATTGACAAATGCTTCAAGAGGAAAATTAGTGTCATATATGTCTCACTTCTTTAAGTTTCCCTTCTCTCCATGATTTGATACTTCAAATTCTGGCTGCTTTCCTAGCTCTCCAGTGTCTTTAAATAATTTAACTTCTTTAAATATAATTACAATTTATTTTTCAGCTTTTCTTGTCCTTCAGAAGGACAGGATTGGTCTTCTATTAGTAAGCTGTCATAGCCAGAAACAAACTATCTTTTATAACTTTGAATATAATATTTTCATTACCATCCCATGCAAAATATTTTCAAATTTTAATTTTAATTTTTTTCTTTGACCCATGGGTTATTTACAAATGTATTTCTTAATTCTAAAAATATCCAGATTATTAGTCATATTTTTATTATTGATTTCTAGTTTATTGCATCATGAGTAGGGAACACACACTGTATAATTTTAATCTTTTGAAATTTGTTAACACTTGCTTTATGTCCCAGTGTAAGATCAATTTTGACATAGACATACCTCAGGGATATTGAAGGTTCAGGTTCAGATCACCACAACAAAACGAATAGCACAATAAAGCAAGGTACATGAATATTTTAGTTTCCCAGTGCATATAAAGGTTAGACTTACACTATACCATAGTCTATTAAGTGTGCAATAGAGTTATGTCTAAAACTCTAGACAACTCTTTCAGGGAGTTGTATTTATTTATTTATTTGCAATAGTAACATCAAAGATCACTGATCACACATCATTATAAGAAATATAATAATAATGAAAAAGTTTGAACTAGTGTGAAAATTACCAAAATGTGACACAGAGACATGAAGTAAGCAAATGCTGTTGGAAAAATGGTACCAATAAGCTTGGCACAGGGTTGCCACAAACCTTCAATTTGTAAAAAATGCAGCATCTGTGAAGTGAAAGAAAGGGAAGTACAATAAAATGAGGTAAGCCTTGTATATGTTCTATATGTTTTTTTGACTGAATCTTTTGTGATTGTTGAATGTAATATTATACCAATTAGGGACTGAACTAAATGAGTCTTGTCTTCTAATCATGTTCAAATCTTCAATATTTCTGCTATTTTTATCTACTTATTCTGTCAGTTACCAAAAAAAGACACTTTATAATCTCCCACTATGATTGGGCACCTCTATTATTTCTTACAGTTCTGTCCATTTTTGCTTTGTATACCACAACCTCTTTTTTTCAGAGATAAAAGACCATTTATTACTCACATCAACAGCAGTAACTGGAGTATCAGCATTTAAAAAAAATTCAGTTAACTAATTTTAATTGAAGGATAATTACTTTACAATATTGTGATGGTTTTTTGCCATACATTGACATGAACCAGCCACAGATGCACATGTGTCCCCCTATCCTGAGCCCCATTTTTACATCAATTGCTGGATCCCAATTCCCAGCAGGTGATATGAAGAGAACCAAATGACACCGGCACATCCAGAAATGTGTTACAAAAGAACTCAGGGCTTGAAGAATCTGAGTCTTTTATCCTTACTATCAAATCTTCCCTTTGCTCATAAGGGAGGTACTATATCTTGCAAGGCTGTTTGCTATACAACCTTGAAAAGACAGTTCAGAACAACGGTCATAAGTGCCTTGCTCAGAATATGTGCAGGCATATGATGAAGCCATAGAGGATTACTTCCCAACAGAGTGCACCTTGAGAACCATTTATTGCACCAGCCTTTATTGGATGACCAATTAATGGTTTCTGACACTGACCCTGGAGAAAGCAGTTGTAGCATTTATGCCACATATTGTGTATTACATAATTAGTTTCCAAAAATATATAAAACTATAAGAACTGTAAGAGAATTCAGTGGAATTATACAAAATAAGTATATATGAAAGCATAAAATAGACCACATCTTCTAATCCTAAATTTTATCCTGCTCAAGATTTGAATGTCTTCTTAAATCTGTAGCTTGACATTTTGGAAAGTTTCAGAAAATTGTCAGCCATTATTTCTTCAGATATTACTTTTGCCTCATTCATTCTTTCCTCTCTTCCTGAATTTCAAGTACATGTATGTTGCATCTTTTTTTTGTCTTCTCTGTCTCTTAACCACTCTTAATTTTTTCACTCTTTTGTGACTCTGGCATTTTTTTTTTTTTGGATGATTTCTTCCAACCTACCTTCCTACTCAATAATTTTCTCTTCATCTATATGTATTCTGCTGTTAAATCCTTCCATTCAGTTGATTGAGATTATTTTTTAGGTCTAGAATTTTTGCTTTATACTTTTTAACAGTTTTCATTTATCTGCAGAAATTCTCTGTATTGTCTTTTATCATAGTAAGCGTATTTATTTTAAATTAATGTCTAAACATTGACATGAATCTGCTCCCGGGTGTACATGTGTTCCCCATGTTGAACCCCCCCTCCCACCTCCCTCCCCATCCCATCTGCCTCCAATAAAAATAGATAAATTAAAAAATAAAATAAAATATTAAAAAATAAAATAAAAAATAAATTAATGTCTGAGAACTCTAATATCTCAAGCCCCAATCTGCCTTCTTCTATTGTCTGTCATTTCTGATGATTTTTGTTAATTTTGTCTTGTCTTCCTGTGTGCTTGGTGGTTTTCTATTGTGTGCTAGATATAGTATTTTATGAAACCAGAAATAATTTGAGATTGATATTATTTCTAGAGAATTTGTATTTGTCTTTGCCAGGACATCAGCACTTAGAGACATTAGCACTTTGGAATTATGTTAATCCAACTTTCAGTGGTTGACACTACTCAAAGTTAAACTGAAGTCCTTGTAAAAGCCTGTGTACGTCTCCTTCACTCTCACTCTGAGGTGCAGCTCTTTCAGCATCACAATCCAAAGATTTTAGGGTTTACCAGGTGTACCTCTTGGTAAGATTTTGATTCTAGTATCTGTCTCTCTAGTCCCCCAAGACTATCCAAAACTCTACATAGCCTCTCAATAATTCCCTCAATAACTGAATATGTGCCATTGAAGAAAGTGGCTTTAACATGAAGTTCAACTTCTCCCACTCATATTTCTGAACCGGGTATTCTTCATCATCTCGTTAGCCCTCTAGTGCCTTCAGGGAATTGAAAAACTATGTTGTGTTCAACTTCTCCAGATCAGCAGAAGGACTGGTTTCATTTATTCATCCACCATTTCCTTAACTCACTATTTTGTAGAAGCATACCATATATTCAGAAAAGTGTACAAATCCTAAGTGTTCAGCTCAATAAATTTTCACAAAGTGAGCAAGGAATAAAACATGAACAGCACAGTGGAAGCTTCCCTCATGTCCCCATTTAGTCAATAATGCATCCCAAGGGTAACCACTATTCTGACTTCTAAATACATGAATTAGTTTCATGTGTGTGTGTGTGTAATTAATTTTTTATTGAAGAATAATTGCTTTACAGAATTTTGCTGTTTTCTGTCAAACCTCAACATGAATCAGCCACTGCTGCTGCTGCTGCTAAGTCACTTCAGTCGTGTCCGACTCTGTGTGACCCCATAGACGGAAGCCCACCAGGCTCCCCCGTCTCTGGGATTCTCCAGGCAAGAACACTGGAGTGGGTTGCCATTTCCTTCTCCAATGTGTGAAAGTGAAAGTGAAGTCGCTCAGTCGTGTCCGACCCTTATCGACCCCACGGACTGCAGCCTACCAGGCTCCTCCATCTATGGGATTTTCTCGGCAAGAGTACTGGAGTGGCTTGCCATTGCCTTCTCCGTGAATCAGCCACAGGGATACATATATCCCTTCCCTTTTGAAACTCCCTCTTATCTCCCTCCCCATCCCACCCCTCTAGGTTGATACAGAGCCCCTGTTTGTGTTTCCTGAGCCATACAGCAAATTCCCATTGGCTATCTATTTTATATATGGTAATGAAAGTTTCTTTTTTTTAAATCAACTATACTTCAATTTATTCATTCATTTATTCATTCAGTGACTCAATGACTATATATATATATATATATTTTTTTTTTTTTTTTACTTTACATTATTGTATTGGTTTTGCCATACACTGACATGAATCTGCCCCGGGTGTACATGTGTTCACCATCTTGAACCCCCCTCCCTCCCCATCCCATCCCTCTGGTTCATCCCAGTGCACCAGCCCCGAGCATCCTGTATCATGCATCGAACCTGAACTGGCGATTCATTTCACATATGATAATATACATGTTTCAATGCTTTCTATGTTACTCTTTCCATTCATCTCACCCTCTCCTCCCCTCTTCCCATGTCCATAAGTCTATTCTCTATGTCTGATTCTACATTGTTGCCCTGTAAATAAATTTTTCAGTAGCATTTTTCCAGATTATGTATATATGTGTTAGAATACAGTATTTATCTTTCTCTTTATGACTCACTTTACTCTGTATAATAGGTTTTAGGTTCATCCACCTCATTAGAACTGACTCAAATGCATTCCTTTTTATGGATGAGTAATATCCCATTGTATATACACAACTTCTTTATCCATTCATCTGTTGATGGACATCTAGATTGCTTCCATGTTCTAGCTATTGTAAATAGTGCTGCAATGAACAGTGATATACATGTGTCTCTCAATTTTGGTTTCCTCAGGGTATATGCCTAGGAGTGGGATTGCTGTGTCGTATGGTGGTTTTATTTCTAGTTTTTTAAGGAATCTCCATACCGTCTTCCATAGTGGCTTTATTGATTTACACTCCCACCAATAGTGTAAGAGCATTCCCTTTTCTCCACACCCTTTCCAGCATTTATTGTTTGTAGACATTTTGATGAGGGTCATTCTAACCGGTGTAAGGTGATATCTCATTGTAGTTTTGATGTGCATTTCTCTAATAATGAGTGGACTGATGCTAAAGCTGAAACTGCAATACTTTGGCCACCTCATGCGACGAGTTGACTCCCTGGAAAAGACTCTGATGCTGGGAAAGGTTGGGGGCGGGAGAAGAAGGGGATGACAGAGAATGAGATGGCTGGATGGCATCACCGACTCTGTGGACATGAGTTTGAGTGAACTCTGGGAGTTGGTGATGGACAGGGAGGCCTGGCGTGCTGTGATTCATGGGGTCGCGGAGAGTCGGACATGACTGAGTGACTGAACTGAACTGAACTGAATAATGAGTGATGTTGAGTATTTTTTCATGTATTTATTAGCCACCTGTATGTCTTCTTTGGAGAAATGTCTGTTTAGGTATTTTTCATTTTTTGATTGGGTTGTTTGTTTTTTGGTATTGAGTTGTATGAGCTGCTTGTATATTTTGGAAATTAACTCTTTGTCAGTTGTTTCATTTGCTGTTATTTTCTCCCATTCTGATGGTTGCCTTTATACCTTTCTTATACTTTCCTTTGCTGCACAAAAGCTTTTAAATTTAATCAGGTCACATTGGTTTACTTTTGTTTATATTCCCACTACTCTAGGAGGTGGATCATAGAGGATTTTGCTTTGATTTGTGTCATCGAGTGTTCTGCCTATGTTTTCCTCTAAGAGTTATATAGTTTCTGGTCTTACATTTAGGGGTCTTTAATCCATTTTGAGTTCATCTTTGTGTATGGTGTTAGGAAGTGTTCTAATTTCATTCTTTTACATGTAGCTGTCCAATTTTCCCAGCACCAATTATTGAATAGGCTGTCTTTGCCCTATTGTATATTCTTGCCTCCTTTGTCAAAAATAATGTATAGGTGCATGCATTTATTTATGGGCTTTCTATCTTGTTCCATTGGTCTATATTGCTGTTTTTGTGCCAATACCATGGCACAAAAGACAATACCATGTCTTGATGACTATAGCTTTGTAGTATAACCCGAAGACAGGAAGGTTGATTCTTCCAGCTCCATTCTTTCTCAAGAGTACTTTGGCTATTCAGGTTCTTTTGTGTTTCCATATGAATTGAGAATTTTTTTGTTCTAGTTCTGTGAAAAATGCCATTGGTAATTTGATAGGATTCACATTGAATCTGTAGATTGCATTTGGTAGTATAGTCATTTTCACAATATCAATTCTTCCTACTCAGGAACATGGAATAGCTCTCCATCTGTTTATGTCATCTTTGATTTCTTTCATCAGTATAATTTTCTGTGTACGTTTCTTTTGTCTCCTCAAGTAAGTTTATTCCTCAATATTTAATTCTTTTTGTTGCAATGATGAATGGGATTGATTCTTTAATTTCTCTTTCTGATTTTTCATTACAAGTGATTTCTGTGTATTGATTTTGTATCCTGCAACTTTGCTAAACTCACTGATTAGCTCTAGTAATTTTCTGATACTATCTTTAGGGTTTTCTATGTACAATATCATGTCATCTGCAAATAGTGAGAGCTTTACTTCTACTTTTCTGATCTGGATTCACTTTATTTCTTTTTCTTCTCTGATTGCTGTCGATAGGACTTCCAGAACTATGTTGAATAATAGTGGTGAAAGTGGTCACCCTTGTCTTGTTCCTGATCTTAGGAGGAATGCTTTCAGTTTTTCACCATTGAGAATAATACTTGCTGTGGGTTTATCATATATGGCCTTTACTATGTTGAGGTAGGTTCCTTCTATGCCCATTTGTTGAAGAGTTTTAATCATAAATAAGTGCTGAATTTTGTCAAAGGCTTTTTCTGCATTTATTGAGATGATCATATGGTTTTTATCTTTCAATTTGTTAATATGGTGTATCACATTGATTGATTTCCATATATTGAAGAATCCCTGCATCCCTGGAATAGACCCACCTTGATCATGGTGTATGAGCTTTTAGACGTGTTGCTAAATTCATGTGTGTGTGTTTTAAAACTTCTGTAAACGAAGTCACACAGTATGTATTCTTTTGTATCACTTTTTTATTTTTGCTAACACTGTGAGATTAATCCATACCTTTGCATATATAATATTCATTGCCATTTATGACTATGAACACCACTTAGAGGTGGCGCTAGTGGTAAAGAATCTTCCTAATAATGCAGGAGACACAGGAAATGGGGGTTCAATCCCTGGGTCAGGAAGATCTCCTGGAGGAAGAAATGGAAACCCATTCCAGTATTCTTGCCTGGAGAATCCCATGGACAGAGGAGCATCTCAGGTTATAGTCTATGGGGTTGCAAAGAGTTGAACACGACGAAGTGACTTACGATGCAGCACACATGTATTTACTGTATTTCATTTGTCTTTCTTACTGTTAATGGATATTTGGGGTGTTTCCAGGTGGGGCTAATATGAACAGTGCTACTATGAACATTCTTATCCTTGTCTTTTGGTGAACATATGTATGCATTTGTATTGTGCATAAGGTCATCAGTTGTGCATAATTTTAGTCTGAAGACAAAATTAAGATCTAGATCCTGGATTGTGTGAACTCAGCAAAGTAAATGCTGCCTTGTAGGGGCCTGAGAAACTGGGTGATCATTACCAAGAGACAAATCTGTTCATATAGATGTCCCATTGACCTTATCAATTGGCACAATACCTAGAATGTATTATGCCTTAAATATATATCTGAAATAACCAGTGGTGACACTTTGGCAAAAATCACTTTAGAAAACTCCTTATGCATATAAAAACATGTATATCTGTTTTAAAAGACAGTATTTCCAAGAAAATAAGCAGAGGCTATAAAAAAGTATCTAAATTATCTCTCTCTCTATGCCTTATTTCAAGAAATTTGTGTTTTTATGGGTCCAAGAAGGATGGCAGATATTAGTGACTGAGTGGAGGGGAAGTGAAGTGATGGGCTATTGCCTTATATTCTGAGAGAAGATAAAGAAGTATAAACTGAAATAGTTGCTCCAGGAGAAGACAGGTTCCTTTCTTGGAAATTATCAGTTCAGTTCAGTCGCTCAGTCGTGTCTGACTCTTTGCGACCCCATGGACTGCAGCACGCCAGGCCTCCCTGTCCGTCAACACCTCCCAGAACCTATCCAAACTCATGTCCATTGAGTCAGTGATGACATCCAACCATTTCACCCTCTGTCAGCCCCATCTCCTCCCTCCTTTAATCTTTCCCAGCATTAGGGTCTTTTGCAATGAGTCCATTCTTCACATCAGGTGGCCAAAGTATTGGAGCTTCAGCTTCAATATCAGTCCTTCCAATGTACACTCAGGACTGATCTCCTTTAGGATGGACTGGTTGGATCTCTTTGCGGTCCAAGGGACTCTCAAGAGTCTTCTTCAACACCACAGTTCAAAAGCATCAATTCTTCAGTGTTCAGCTTTCTTCATAGTCCAACTCTTAGATCCATACATGACTACTGGAAAAACCATAGCTTTGACTAGATAGACCTTTGTTGGCAAAGTAATGTCTCTGCTTTTTAATATGCTATCTAGGTTGGTCATAACTTTCCTTCCAGGGAGTAAGCGTCTTTTTACTTCATGGCTGCAGTCATAATCTGGAGTGATTTTGGAACCCCCCAAAATAAAGTCTCTCACTATTTCCACTGCTTCCCCATCTATTTGTCATGAACTGATAGGACTGGATACCGTGATCTTAGTTTTCTGAATGTTGAGTTTTAAGCCAACTTTTTCACTTTCCTCAAGAAGCTCTTTAGTTCTTTGCTTTCTGCCATAAGGGTGGTGTCATCTGCATATTTGAGGTTATTGACATTTCTCCTGGCAATCTTGATTCCAGCTTGTGCTTCCTCCAGCCCAGCGTTTCTCATAATGTACTCTGCATATAAGTTAAATAAGCATGGTGACAATATACAGCCTTGACATACACCTTTCCCAATTTGGAACCAGTCTGTTGTTCCATGTCCAGTTCTAACTGTTGCTTCCTGACCTGAATACAGATTTCTCAAGAGCCAGGTCAGATGGTCTGGTATTCCCATCTCTGGAAGAATTTTCCACAGTTTATTGTGATCCACACAGTCAAAGGCTTTGGCATAGTCAATAAAGCAGAAATAGAAGTTTTTTCTGGAACTCTCTTGCTTTTCTGATGATCCAGCAGATGTTGGCAATTTGATCTCTGGTTCCTCTGCCTTTTCTAAAACCAGCTTGAACATCTGGAAGTTTACAGTCCATGTATTGTTGAAGCTTGGCTTGGAGAATTGTGAGCATTACTTTACTAGCGTGTGAGGTGAGTGCAATTGTGCAGTAGTTTGAGCATTCTTTGGCATTGCCTTTCTTTGGGATTGGAATGGAAACTGACCTTTTCCAGTCCTCTGGCCACTGCTGAGTTTTCCAAATTTGCTAGCATACTGCATGCAGCACTTTCACAGCACCATATTTTAGGATTTGAAATAGGTCAACTGGAATTCCATTACCTCCACTAGCTTTGTTCATAGTGATGCTTCCTAAGGCCCACTTGACTTCATATTCCACGATGTCTGGCTCTAGGTGAGTGATCATACCATCGTGATCATCTGGGTCATGAAGATCTTTTTTGTACAGTTCTTCTGTGTATTCTTGCCACCTCTTCTTTATATCTTCTGCTTCTTTTAAGACCATATCATTTCTGTCCTTTATCGAGTCCATCTTTGCATGAAATGTTCCCTTGGTATCTCTAATTTTCTTGAAGAGATCTCTAGCCTTTCCCATTCTATTGTTTTCCTCTATTTCTTTGCACTGATCGCTGAGGAAGGCTTTCTTATATCTCCTTGCTATTCTTTGGAATTCTGCATTCAAATGGGTATATCTTTCCTTTTCTCCTTTGTTTTTGCTTCTCTTCTTTTCACAGCTATTTGTAAGGCCTCCTCAAAGAGCCATTTTGCTTTTTTGCATTTTTTTTTCTTGGGTATGGTCTTGATCCCTGTCTCCTGTACAATGTCATGAACCTCCGTCCATAGTTCTTCAGGCACTCTGTCTATCAGATCTAGTCCCTTAAATTTATTTCTCACTTCCACTGTATAATAAGGGATTTGATTTAAGTCACACCTGAATGGTCTAGTGGTTTTCCCTTCTTTCTTCAACTTAAGTCTGAATTTGGCAATAAGGAGTTCATGATCTGAGCCACAGTCAGCTCCTGGTCTTGTTTTTGCTAACTGTATAGAGCTTCTCCATCTTTGGCTGCAAAGAATATAATCAATCTGATTTCGGTGTCAACTATCTGGTGATGTCCATGTGTAGAATCTTCTCTTGTGTTGTTGGAAGAGGGTGTTTGCTATGATCAGTGCATTCTCTTGGCAAATTATAGAAGGGCAAATTTTAACAAAATGGAAATGCGTTATCTCTTGGTCTCTACGGTTGGCAAAGAAAAAATAAGTGACAGGTCTGGTGTGCTTGGGGCAAAAGAGAGAGGCACACTCTTGCATCACTGCTGGTGGGAGGAAAACTTGGGGAACACAGCTTAATGGTGAATTTCTTAGGTGACAAAAATTGTGGAGAGGTGGTTTTGTGGTTTGGCTACCAGCTTCCTGTTAATCTTAGGGAAATGTGTTTGTAGCCAAGTGGAGAAGAAAGAAACTTCTCTGATTGTGTGCAGGTTGGTGTGAGAGTGAGCATTGCCTGGGTAGTCTTGGTGTCACAGCGGAGTAGACCATGATAAGGCAGAGACCTGAAGGGGCAGAGTCAGCTTTCCCCACACGCTCAAGCTATCCAGTAGCTCATTTTAGTTCTCTAAATGATGCATGAGGTCCTGGCAAGAGTTGATGTTGGAAAGAATTGACGTTGGGATCCAGGAGTGAGAGATAGGGACTATTTGACATTCTTGAACCAGTAAAAGCTAGGAAGTGTAGCCTAACACTCAGCATTAAATGTTCACAGACCTTTATCTGTTAGTTTGCTTGTCTGCCTGTAAGGAGTGAAACAACCCAAATGAAAGGAAAGGGAAACCTATTAGGTACAAAGACCTGAATCATTGGACCCTGATGCTGGGAAAGATTGAAGGCATGAGAAGGGGATGAGAGAGGATGAGATGGTTGGATGGCATCACTGACTCCATGAACATGAGTTTGAGCAAGTTCCGGGAGTTGGTGATGGACAGGGAAGCCTGGTGTGTTGCAGTTCCATGGGGTCGCAAAGAGTCGGAGAAACTGAACAACATTTAATAGAGACTGCTGCTGCTGCTGCTGCTAAGTCACTTCAGTCGTGTCCGACTCTGTGCGACCCATAGACAGCAGCCCACCAGGCTCCCCATCCCTGGGATTCTCCAAGCAAGAATACTGGAGTGGGTTGCCATTTCCTTATCCAATGCATGAAAGTGAAAAGTGAAAGTGAAGTCACTCAGTCGTGTCCGACTCATAGCGACCCCATGGACTGCAACCTACCAGTCTCCTCCATCCATGGGATTTTCCAGGCAACAGTACTGGAGTGGGGTGCCATTGCCCTCTCCACTAATAGAGACTGAAGTGAGCAAATTGCTGAGAAAAGAAGAGAAGCAAAAAGCAAATGAGAAAAGGAAAGATACACCCATTTGAATGCAGAGTTCCAAAGAATAGCAAGGAGAGAAAAGAAAGCCTTCCTCAGCGATCAGTGCAAAGAAAGAGAGGAAAACAATAGAATGGGAAAGGCTAGAGATCCCTTCAAGAAAGTTAGAGACACCAAGGGAACATTTCATGCAAAGATGGGCTCAATAAAGGACAGAAATGATATGGTCTTAAAAGAAGCAGAAGATATTAAGAAGAGGTGATAAGAATACACAGAACTATACAAAAAAGATCTTCATGACCCAGATGATCATGATGGTGTGATCACTCACCTAGAGCCAGACAGCCTGGAATGCAAAGTCAAGTGGGTCTTAGGAAGCATCACTACAAACAAAGCTAGTGGAGGTGATGGAATTCCAGTTGAGCTATTTCAAATCCTAAAAGATGATGCTGTGAAAATGCTGCACGCAATATGCCAGCAAATATGCCAGCAGTGGCTAGAGGACTGGAAAAGGTCAGTTTCCATTCCAATCCCAAAGAAAGGCAATGCTAAAGAATGCTCAAACTACTGTAGAGTTGCACACACCTCACACGCTAGTAAAATAATGCTCACAATTCTCCAAGCCAGGCTTCAACAATCCGTGGACTGTGAACTTCCAGATGTTCAAGCTGGTTTTAGAAAGGCAGAGGAACCAGAGATCAAATTGCCAACATCCGCTGGATCATCGGTAAAGCAAGAGAGTTCCAGGAAAACATCTATTTCTGCTTCATTGACTATGCCAAAGCCTTTGACTGTGTCGATCACAATAAACTGTGGAACATTCTGAAAGAGATGGGAATCTCTGACCATCTGACCTGCCTCTTTAGAAATCTGTATTCAGGTCAGGAAGCAACAGTTAGAACTGGACATGGAACAACAGACTGGTTCCAAATAGGAAAAGGAGTATGTCAGGGATTGTCACCATGCTTATTTAACTTATATGCAGAGTACATCATGAGAAACACTGGGCTGGATGAAGCACAAGCTGGAATCAAGATTGCCAGGAGAAATGTCAATAACCTCAAATATGCAGATGACACCACCCTTATGGCAGAAAGCGAAGAACTAATGAGCCTCTTGATGAAAGTGAAAGAGGAGAGTGAAAAAGTTGGCTTGAAGCTCAACACTCAGAAAACTAAGATCATGGCATCTGGTCCCATCACTTCATGGCAAATTGATGGGGAAACAGTGGAAACAGTGAGAGACTTTTTTGGGGGGGCTCCAAAATCTCTGCAGATGGTGACTGCAGCCATGAAATTAAAAGATGCTTACTCCTTGGAAGAAAAGTTATGACCAACCTAGACAGCATATTAAAAAGCAGAGACATTACTTTGCCAACAAAGGTCCATCTAGTCAAGGCTATGGTTTTTCCAGTTGTTATGTATGGATGTGAGAGCTGGAGTATAAAGAAAGCTGAGAACTGAAGAATTGAAGCTTTTGAACTGTGGTGTTGGAGAAGACTTTTGAGAGTCCCTTGGACTGCAAGGAGACCCAACCAGTCCATCCTAAAGGAAATCAGTCCTGAATATTCGTTGAAGGACTGATATTGAAACTCCAATACTTTGGCCACCTGATGTGAAGAACGGACTCATTGCAAAAGACCCTGATGCTGGGAAAGATTGAATGCAGTAGAAGGGGATGACAGAGGATGAGATGGTTGGATGGCATCAGCGACTCAATGGACAAGAGTTTGAGTAAACTCCAGGAGCTGGTGTTGCAGGGAGGCCTGGCATACTGCAGTCCATGGGGTCACAAAGATTTGGACAGGACTGAGCGACTAAAGTGAACTGAAGTGATCAGTTTCTTCAAGGAAATGTGAGGCCTGAACCAGTCAGAAGATGGCGATAGAGGCAAGCCTGAAACCAGAACCTTCTCTTTCACTATCCCTTTTCAGAAAAGCATTACTTAAGCCCAATCGTTTTTGGCTCTGGGGAAGCATAGTCTATGGAGCAGAAATGACGGGTAGAACAGAAAAGTGGCCATTTGAAAGAAGAAAACAAGGTCAAGAGAATGACTGGGGCAGAAGGGAGTGGAAAATGCAGGTATTTGTGGGGAAGCCATGGGGTGATGAAAGGGTCTGGAGGATAGAGGGTGTGCCTAAGAATGTCAAATGGAAGAAGTTTGAAAGTCAGATTTCTCACTCTGGAGAGAGGGTAGTCATATGCCTGCATATCTACCGATCTCCATTCTCTCTGTGTGTTTACATGAAGACATAAATCTAGGTAAAGGAAGAAGGAAATAGCTCCAGACATTGTGATCTCTTAGAGATAAGGAAAGGGAGGAGGAGGGAGGCTGGAGTCAGAATGCAGGGTCAAGAGGCAACTCAGCAACCTCTCCCAGTCTTTGTTTTCTTCTCATCTTACTTGGGTGCTAGAAAAGTTAAATGCTATACCTCTGAGGAAACAGTGGGAACCAGCTTAAGGGAGATAAATGCCGGAGGAGAAACATTTGAAAACTAACAGGAATTTGATGCTGGAAAATCAACTGAGTTGAGTGTTGACATTCATATCTACAGAGACTCAAGAAAACTCTATGTATTTTCATTTTCCTTAGTAACCTGTTGAATGGCAGTTAGTCCAGGGAAAGAACATCGAACAGTCTCCTACCTAGAACACTACAATAAGATGGCTTTTTAAGAGTGAGACCCTCCTGTGACTTGTCACAGATATAAAGTGTGATCCAGTTCGTGATTTAGCAAAAGCAGTTCTAGAGGACAGAACTAGAAGTTGCTACAGTTCAACCACTGATAAGAAGAGGATGTAAGCACAGTGAGAAACAAGCAGACTTGTAGGGAAACTGCATATGGATAAGGGTGGATAAGGGGTCTGGTCTTCATTCAGAGATTCAGGAAATGCCAAATCCTAGGGATGTGGCTGACATGTGACATTGGCAGTAAGAACCTAGGCCCTGTCAAAGAGGAAAGGGCCTGAATGAAGAAAAATCACATTTTCCCTAATGAAAAGGAGGACTTTTTTTTAAAGTGATGATTAAGATATTAAAAATTTCAGTTGTGCTCTTGGCTTCACCAAGGGCCCTTCCATTCAGGGAAAAGTGTTGTTAGCTGAGCCCAAGGATGCCGGTTTTTCATTTAGCCATGATATCTACAGTCATTTGGCCAGCCTCTCCATTGCTGGAAACTCAATCCCGACTCCCGACCCGGCTGTTGAGGAGGGAAAGGCTTTGTGTGCCCCAGATAACTTGAATGCCAGTGCTGAAAATCAGGGCCAGATGAAGATGTGCATCAGCCAAGTGTGTCGGGAGAATGTGTCACTTTGCTGCAACTCATTTCTGCAGCAGGCTGGATTAAATTTGTTAATAAGCATGACAGTCATTAATAACCTGCTTGCCAAGTCCGTTTCAGGCTTGATGTTTCCTTTGATAGCAGAGGGAAGTGAATGTGCTGAGGGGCAGGTTGTGAAACCCCTGACGGGTTTGTCTGAAAAGCCAGCATTGTCGGGGGAGTTGCAGAGAGCCCAAGTGCTATGCCCCTTCCTGCCCCTCTTTATCAGGAACACAGACAGACAGCTTCTCTCAGAAACCCTGGCCTCTTAAGTGGCCCCTCCAACAGGGTGGGACTGATCCACTCCAAAACAAAGCCCAGTCAACGGGTGAACACACACTTGTGTTCTCAAAGACTCTGCACTGGGTGCTATTGAAGACCCAGCCTCAGCTGGCTCAGCACATCTCTGAGTGAAAGTTGCACTTGCTAAATCCAGGACCACGCTCTTACTGGTCAGGCAGGGGCTCCCAGAGCTTTGAGTAGCCTCTTGGTGTGTCAGTCTGCAGGCAACCTGCTTTGTAAATCGCTCCCTTGCAGCCTTCTTCCTGTGGTCAAGGGGTCTTTTCAACTGCCAGCTGTGGCTCAAGAACAACGTGTTCTAGCCTCAGTGGGGATGCCTGGCCTGTGGTGGTCTCTGTGTCTAAGCCGGACCACGTTGGGGAGACCAGACCCATATGGGGGCTTGTGCCAAAAAGGTATCGGTTGCTGCTTAGATGGGATTCTTTCCATTTACTCTCTTTTCTTTGCGAGCCTATGAACGATACTTATCGAGCAAAAAATGCACTCCTCTTCTATGTGCTGTACTGACTTAACCTCGTCCACCAAGTCTGCATTTTTCTGTATCACCAATAAAGCTGTGTGCTTTAACTGGCAAAAATGAGACACGGTACTTGTTTCTGAATCTCTAGTCTGCGTGAGGGGAAGGACCAAAGTACATGATCCATGCTATCTGACTGGGGGCATTTGCTCCTGGCAGATGCCCACTTAGCAGGGCCCACAGGAGGCTGGGGAAGAGATGGGCTGCAGGGTTCAGGCGGAGCCCCCAGAAGGGGCTGGGGCAGGGAAGGGGGTGGGGGGGATCAAGAAGGACTCTTGGGAGGACTAGAAGAGGCAACACCTTGAAGCAGGCAGTGCAGTGCCTGATGCAGAGAAATCCTTCCCTCGATGAAGGTGTCTTTCCTCGCCTGCTGGCCTAGAGAGGACGGTTGGGTTGGTCTGTGCGTCCCTGTCGTCCCACTGGGCAACCCATCCCTGACATTTAATGCACAGTTATAGCAGTAACAGTTGCTACTTGCTGAAGGCCTGCTTGGTGTTGTTCTCTCTCCTGAGAAGCAGCTGTGCAACCTACTTGCAGGCCTCCTCCCTTCCTTGGGAGGCCAAGGCCAAATTCCTGGCCGAGCGAGAAGGCTTGGCCCTTGCTTCCTCTGGGGAACCTCTTTTCTGCCCTCTCCCGGGTACTTCTGTGGGATCCAGGAAGGAGACAATGGAGACGTCCACGGATCCCCGAGGGGGTGGGAGGGCAGATGCTGAGGGGCGTGGCATGGCCATGGCTGGCCCACCCAGAAGGACACATATTCATGCCGTCCATGCCAGCTCCCGGCACCCCTGGAAGGAAAGGAAGAATGTGGCTCTGCACACTGAGAGCTCCATGAATCTATGCAACTCATTCTACCGCCCCTGCGCACATTTCCAGACCCCCCCAGCAAGCCTCAGCCCCGGGTCAGCAAAGCCAGGTGTCCTGGGTGTTTTGATGTGTCATGAAGTAGTCTTCCTCCTCAAAGGCCAGGCCCACGTAGGGGACAAGAGGCTTCCTTTGAGCGGTGCTGCCTGTGAGCCCAGTGCCCTCTCCTGGTCCCCCTGGGGTGTGGCTCTGGGACACTGCGCCCTGGTCAGCAGCGATGTCCCAGTGTACTGCCTTCTGACAGCCCTCCTCCGTGCAGAGCACAGTTTTATTTCAGTGTTTCCATCCCTTCTCCTGGAGACTGGGGCAGGGGGGTGCAGGTGGGGTGTCACTCTCCTGCTTGTACTCATTCCCCGCACGGGGGCTGCCTAGTGATCATGGGGGCCTGCCAGAACTCTGCCCCTTCCCGGGCCCTGGCGCCTTGCTGGCCAGCATGTGACTGCAGTTGCTGTGACACCACACCCCCAGCAAGGTTCACCAGGCTGGGGCTTCGTTTGCTGGCTCTGGGGCCCTGTTTTCTAAGAGCTCCTTACCTGATCCTCCCTTTGTGCCTAGCCAGCCTCAGGTAGGCGGGGCTGTCTGTTTCCCAGGCAAGACTGCCCTCAGGCGGCCCCTCATCCACTTGTCCAGTGGAGCCTGCTGGCCAGGGCCATCTTCAGCAGCTCCTTAGTGCTCAGCCTCAGCAATCTCTGCCCTAACCACAGCATCTCTGCTTGCTCCTGGCTTGGGGTCCCAAATGGCCACGTTCCTCCTTCCTCCTCTGCACTCTGCCGCGTCCCCGCTTGAGTCCCACCACAGGCAGGGCTCCACCATCTCCGAGGCAGGCACTAGGCCCTCTCAGGCCACAACTGACTCTGATCTCAGGCAGGGCCTGGGAGGCCTCTGCCCACCTCCTGAGCCCCTCTGTCACAGGACAGCCTGCCAGCTCTGAAGTGTCTCCACGGTGGGGTCTTGGCAACCCCTCTCCACGAGCTGGCACTGCCCTCCCTGAAACACTCCCTGTGTGGGGAAGCTCCGGGCCCTGGCCGGCCTCAGTTGCCCTTGGCCGGCTGCTGTGCCAGGGCAGGAGCCCAGTTCCCCGTGGGTTCTGCCTTCAGATGTGGAGGGACCTGGAGCGAGAGGCATGCGTGCAGTCAGGGTCTGAGGAACACAGGCAGAGGCTTTCAGCACTGGAGAGACTAAGGTGCCTGCCACCCCTGCCATGCTTAATTCAAAAATGAGACCTCAGGGGACCACCCAGCACAAACTTAGACCCACCTGTCTGCCACAGTCCACCGAGTTTCTTTCCAGGTTTCCCTGTGGCAAGCCTTAGCCAGGGTTCTCAAAGCTTGAGCTTGCCACACCCTGGGGCGTGGGGGGGGGGCCTGCCCCAGCCAAAGCTGCGTCTTGGGTAAGTCTGGAAGTGCCTCCACACACTGTCTTCCGGCCGGCTCCAGAAAGAGCCCTGCTTTCCCTTCTTCACCATTATCTTGTCTACATTTGTGCCTGTAGGTACGAACTTTCACACCAACTTCTAGCACCCTCCCAGCCTGCTTCCTGTCCTGGGAACTTTGTTATATGACCCCCCCACCCCGCCCCTCCCTGACATAAGCCCGGGTCGGGTGGCTTGCAGGCATCCAGCTTCCTGCCTGGCGCACTCCCTGCATCTCCCAGACTGCATCCCCACCGGGCCATTCGTGCCACCCTTGGGGCAGTTCCAACCACAGTGCCCTCTCTTTGAAGTGTCACCGGGGACAGGCACAGCCCTCACCAAGTCAATCTCTCTGCTGGGCCACCGCAGCACTTTTGGTTAAGAGTCTGACAGCGGTGTGGAGCACTGGCCCCCACCTCTCCTGGGGCAGTACTTGGTCTAAGATGGGATGGGCACTGCAGCATGGCCCTGCCAGGCATCGGCCAGTCCTTGTCCGATCCTCATGCCACATGCATCACCTCCCTCTGTCTCACACACACACACACCCTTCACTTTTGCTCAGGACCTCCTCTTCCCCAGAAGGCTCATTCTCCCTTCTAGCTTCTTGCTTTTGTGTGTGGCTTAGGATGGCCTTCCCCATTTCCCCTTTACAAAAGGAGTCTCCTCTCTGGTTTCCTAATTCTTTCTTACCTTTCCACTTCAAGGCTCGTCTCAAGGATATACCTTTTGTGCAAGGTGGGAGCTGTCATCCAAACCGACTCCTTTTCCAAACAGATAACCTGTCAACACAGCACCACTTATCACTCCAGTCTCATGATATAGTTGGTGACTCTGGGACCTCATGCCCCCAGATGAGCAGCCCCTCTGTGGCTTCCTGCTGTGGAATTCCTCTTGGGGCACACCCCTTTCTCCCAGGAACCCCTCACTGACTCAGGGGCCCTCTGGGTTGGTGGGTCGTCTGTGGCAAGCGGGGTGTGTGTGTTGTCAGGGAGGGTGTGCTGGTGCTTGTGAGCAGGTATCAGGGATCCTCTGATGCCATCTCAGGATGCATTCTGGCCTACAGGAAACTTAGGAACCCCCTGCCCTGCCTGCTTTAGCGCCAAGCAAAATAGGACTGTTTTATTCCCTCACCAAAGCTGCCTTATTTTGCGAGAGACAGAATGTTGGAGCACACTGTGTTTTTTGTACTATTATAAGTCTATTATATATTCTATAATTTATGATTTTGTTTTATTATATAGTAAAAATTATCTTTCAGAATGTGTAGTCATACACAATTAAAGGCAAAACACTTTTTGCCTCTTTGTGCATATGTTGTGTTTCCATGTGAAAAATTCAATAAGAGACTCGTTTTTATGTCTTTTGTAGCTCTTGAATTTTGTACATATATACATATATATTTCCATCAAAAGTAAATATAATAGGAAATATTTTTTCTTGGTTTGTATAAAAGCTCTTGATGTAATATTGTCTCTACAGTCAGGTTCCTTTGGTGAACTCTCATATTATATTTATTGTTTTGCCTCTTTTTTCTTTCTGACTTTTCAACTTGACAAACATAGTTTACAAATTATGATATTTTAATCTCTTTTTATTCAATATTTTACAGCTCATTTCTTTTTCTTATCTCATTGCACTGTCAAGGACCTCCAGAGCAACAGCACTGATGATAAACTGCATGCTTGTCATGTTTCTGATTTTAATGACTGATGTTTCAGCCCTAAGGTTGATGTTTGTTGTGGGTTTTTGAATAATATAATTAGGCTTCCCTGGTGGCTCAGAGGTTAAAGCATCTGCCTCCAATGCGGGAGACCCGGGTTCGATCCCTGGGTCGGGAAGATCCCCTGGAGAAGGAAACGGTAACCCACTCCAGTATTCTTGCCTGGAGAATCCCATGGACGGAGAAGCCTGGTAGGCTACAGTCCACGGGGTCGCAAAGAGTCGGACACGACTGAGCGACGGAACGGAACGGAACGGATCTATATAATTGAATTCATAAAGCAGTAAAAATGGGTGAACTCAATCTCTACAGCTCAGTCTAGATATCTCAGACACCTAAAGATGAGTGAAATTAGCAGTTTGTAGAAAGATATAATATAATGCCATTGATATAATTTTAAGATTATAAAACAATGCTAAATATTATTTTAGATATATATATTTATAGCAAAATTAAAAATGGGTATGGAAAGATGCACATCAATTTTACAATACCACTTGCCTTTGGTAAGGGACTGAGGAAAATGTAATCCTAACAATTTTGTAGTTTAATTTTATCTATTAACAAAGAACTTATAAACAAATACAACAGAGCCTTAATGTTTGTTGTTAATTATGGATGACTTATATATATCCTCATTTTTTCTCCACATTTCTCTTTTTTAATTAAATTAATTTTAATTTAATTGAAAAGAAATCTGTATTTTGTGCTCAATACAATTAAAAACCTCACCTAGACATATGCCTAAGAAATTTTAGGATAATAAAGATTAAAAGGAAACCCCAAGCTTTCTCAAGGGTGGGGATAAAGTCATCTGCAAAGCAGGCTGGCATCAGACATGTTATTCATAACACTGGATGTGATATATCAATATGTAAAGGCCTTCAGATTCTTAGAAAATGAGCTTTTCTCTAGTATTCTATTTCTAAACAAACATACCTGCATATCACATAGGTATGTGATGAACATAAAGATGTTTTCAGGACTGAAAGTACTCAAATTTTGCCTCTTGTGGACCTTCTCTTAGGAAGTTACTTGAACTTGCACTCCAAGCAAAAAGGTAGTAATCAAGTCCAAGGTAAATATGGAATCAAGGAAATCATGATCACAATTTGGGAATGCAATAAAGGTGAGTTTTAAGATGACAGCTAAACAGCAGGCCTTGGTTGACCAGACCAAAGTGGAATAAACGGACAGAGGATTTTGTGTAGTGGGTGAACAAACAGGAACTTGTTAAAAATCAATTGAGGGTGTTATATAGGCAAATAAGGGGGAAAAGTAACAATTAGAATGACCCCTGAGAAAATATTACAGTAATAGCTACAATGAACCATGCCTCCTTGTTACCATAGAAGAAAAGAAAGTGAAGTCGCTCAGTTGTGTCCAATTCTTTGCGACCCCATGGACTGTAGCCTGCCAGGCTCCTCCATCCATGAGATTTTTCAGGCAAGATTACTGGAGTGGGTTACCATTTCCTTCTCCATGGGATCTTCCCAACCCAGGGATCAAACCTGGGTCTCCCTCACTGAAGCCAGGCTCTTTACTGTCTGAGCCACCAGGGAAGTCATATCATTGTGTAATCCCCTCCTGCATTGAATCTGGGCCTGAACATGTGATTTGCTTTGGCTAGTCAGAACATTAGAAAACATGACCCACAAAGAGGCTTGAACAGTGCATTTTCAGGGGGCATTACACTCCGGGAGTTGGTGATGGACAGGGAGGCCTGGCGTGCTGTGATTCATGGGGTCGCAAAGAGTCGGTCACGACTGAGTGACTGAACTGAACTGAACTGACACTCTTCCTGCTCTGAAATCACCATGTGGTAAACAGTTTGGTCTGTTAGAGCATGAGTCCATGCAGAACAGACATGAACTGTTCCAACTGAGGACCCCTATGAAGAGCTGCCAGATAAAATACAGGACTCCCAGTTAAATCTGAATTCCACATAAACACAAAACATTTTTTCAATATAAGTATGTCCCAAATATTGCATTGGGCATACTTAAAACAATTATTAATTATTTATCTAGAGTTCAAATTTAACTGGCATCCTGTATTTTTATTTGCTATATCTGCCAACCTTAGTTATTAAACAAGAAAATCAGCCCCCAACTGATCTGCCAGCTGATCTGACTCCAGTTACATAAATGACCTCAGGCAAGACTAGCAGAAGAACCAACCAGTGCAAATTCCTGATACGCAAAATAATGAGCAAATAAGGTGGTTGTTCTAAGCTACTGAGTTTTGGAGAGCTTTGTTAGGTACACCTAGTTCTACCACAGCAGAAGACTGTACGTGAGTGAACCATTGCAACATGGCTCCCAGAATTGTCTGAAGTGATCAAATAGATACAAAGGCAACCCTTCTACATCCCAAGAAAGACCTTTGAACGTGTGAAGGCACCTGAGGGAGTCAGGTGATATCATCATCGAAAGGGTGTGTCTTCATGGGGTCTTGAAAGCAAGAGAAACTTACCCTTCTAATGGAGAGAATGTTCCTAGGTTTTCTGCTTTACATAGCCATATCTCTATTTCTCTCTCTTTCCCTATCTCTGTCATAAGTTCCAATTTACTTTTACGTTATGTTTTATTACAACCAAGTCTCCCATTAAGGTTTTCTATACATTGAAAATCATAAACAGTATATACTTTTTTATTGAAGTATAGTTGATTAACAATATGATATTAGTTTCAGGTACACAGCATAGTGACTCAGTATTTTACAGGTTAAAAGTTATTATAAGATTATGGCTATAATTCCCTATATAATACTGCTATACAATATATCCTTGTTGCTTATCTATTTGATACATAGTCGTTTGTATCTCTTAATCCCACACTGCTAACTTTCCTCTCCCCTCTTCCCCCTCCCCTCTGGTAACCACTAGTTTGTTATCTAATGTATCTGTGAGTCTGTTACTGTTCTGCTATATTGGATTTTTTAAAGATTCTACATATAAGTGATTGCATACAGAATTCATCTTTCTTTGACATTTCACTAAGTATAATATTCTCTATCTACGTTGTTGAAAATGGAAGAATTTCATCCTTTTTTAATGGGTGAGTAATCTCACATCTTCTTTATCCATTTGTCTGTTGATGAATACTTGGGTTGCTTTTTTGTCTTGGCTATTGTCAGTTGTGGTGCTATGAACATTGGGGTACATGTATCTTTTCAAATTAGTGTTTTCATTTTTTCCAGATATATACCCAAGAGAGGAATTGCTGGATCATATGATAGTTCAATTTTTAATATTTTTAGGAACCGCCATACTATTTGCCATAGTGACTGTACCAATTTACATTGCCACCAACAGTGTACAAGGGTTACCTTTTCTACACATCCTCTCCAACATCTATTATCTGTAGCCTTTTTGATGGTGGCCATTCTGACACACGTGAGGTGGTACCTCATTTTGACTTGCATTCCTGCGATAATTAGCCATGTCGAGCATCTTTTCATATGCCTGTTAGTGATATGTATAGCTTGGTTGGAAAAAATGTCTATTCAGGTCTTCTGCTCATTTTTTGATTGAGTTGTTTGGTTTTTTAATGTTGGGCTGTATAAGCTGTTTTTATACTTTGGATATTAATACCTTGTTGGTCATATCATTTGTAAATATTTTCTTTCATTCTCTAGGTTGCCTTTTCATTTTGTCAATGGTTTTCTTTGCTGTGCAAAAACTTTTAAGTTTAATGAGGTCCCATTTGTTTATTTTTGTTTTATATCTTTTACCTTAGAAAACAGATCCAAAGTTATATTGCTATGATTTATGACAAAGAAGGTTCTGGCTATGTTTTGTTCTAAGAATTTTATGGTTTCAGGTCTTATATTTAGTTATTTAATCCATTTTGTGTTTGTTTTTTTTTAATTAAAATCATATTTTAATTTAATGTGATTTTGAAATAAAAATCACATGCAACCTCACCATTAATTGTAACCACAATTAGCATTTTGCTGTGAATTATTTCTAGAATTACCCCACATATAAATGCATGCATCTTTTTTAAACTTCTTTTGACCATTTTCAGACTTTTTTCACTCTTTTATGGTGACCATTATTTGGTATAAATAAATATGCTTCTACATACAATATTGTATCCATGGCTACACAGTACTTTATTACATAAATAGACCATAATTTATCGCTTGTCCCCCATATTGATATTTATTACTTTAATTTCTAATGATTAGAGACTATGATCTTTAATATTTCTACTTTAATAATGCATAACTTATAGAGATTTTATTTTAGACCTAATAGAAAATATATTTTTGTAAATGTTCAGGAGCCCTGGAAAAGAAATTTCATTCTCTATATTTGGGGTATTATACAGGATGCATTTTATTTATTTATTTATTTGATTTTTATTTTTCAGTTCAGTTCAGTTCAGTCGCTCAGTCGTGTCCGACTCTCTGCGACCCCATGAATCACAGCAGGCCAGGCCTCCCTGTCCATCAAATTTTTATTTTTATTGGAGGCTAATTATTTTACAATATTACATTGGTTGGTTTTGCCATACATTGACATGAATCCGCCCCGGGTGTACATGAGTTCCCCCTCCCGAACCCCCCTCCCACCTTCCTCCTCCCCTTATCCTCCCTCTGGGTCATCCCCGCATACCAGCCCCGAGCATCCTGTAACATTCATCGACCCTGAACTGGTGATTCGTTTCACATATGATAATATACATGTTTCAATGCCATTCTCCCAAACCATCTCACCCTCACCCTCTCCCACAGAGTCCCAAAGACTGTTCTATACATCTGTGTCTCTTTTGCTGTCTCGTATACAGGGTTATCATTTGCATCTTTCTAAATTCCATATATATGCATTTGTATATTGTATTGGTGTTTTTCTTTCTGGTATTTTGTGTTTGTTTTTGTATGTGGTATGAAGGGATGTTCTAATCTCATTGTTTTTTTATGTAGCTGTCCCATTTTCTCAGCACCACTGATTGAAGAGCCTGTCTTTTCTCCATTGTGTATTCTTGCCCCTTTTGTTATAGATTAATTGACCATAGGTGTGTGGGCTCTTTATTCTGTTCCATTAATTTATGTATCTGTTTTGTGCCAGTATCATGCTGTTTTGATCCTGTAGCTTTGTAGAATTGTCTGAAGTCTGGAAGGGTGATACCTCCAATTTTGTTCTTTTTTTCCCCAAAGATTCCTTTGGCAATTCAGGATCTTTTGTGGTTCCATATGAATTTTAGGGTTATTTGTTCTAGTTCTAGTTCTGAGAAAAATGCCATGGGTATTTTGAAGGGATTGCATTAAATATATACATTGCTTTGGGTAGTCTGGCCATTTTAACAGTATTCTTACAATCTGAGAACACAGAATATCTTTCTATTTCTTTGTATCATCTTCAATTTCTTTAATTAATGTTTTGTGAACAGTATATCCCAGGTGGTGCTAGTGGTAAAGAACTCACTTGCAATGCAGGAGATGTGAGAGACATGGGTTTGATCCTGGTCAGGAAGATCCCCTGGAGTAGGGCATAGGGTTGCAAAGAGTTGGACACGAATGAAGCAACTTAGCACGCATGCATGAACAGTATTTAGATGATTATGACTTTATAAATGCTGTTCATTGCTTAGCTGAAGTAGAGTCCTAACATGTGAAACTATTTTATATAGTTTTAGAAAATGATTCACATATCATCTGTGGGAATGAAATTTTAAGTAGGCATGAGACAATAGAATATAGCTGACAGAATGTGGGCTGTAGAAGAAGATGATAAAAGAAGAAAAGGCAGCAGAGCTAATAGCCTCATTTTATAAAGTGAGAAGTGAACAAGTCCTGGTGGAAGTTTATGAAGCAAAATAAAGGTTTATATATATAATTTAAAGTTTAAATTTAGCTACTTTATTTAGTTAAATTGATTTTATGGCCTATTTCCTCCATAAGAAAGCAGACTTAATAAAGCCTATCTCTGTCTTACTTGTAACTGAATTCAAAATGCTTTGAATAGTACCTAACACACAATGGTGTTCAATAAATAATTGACTGTATGATTAAGCTAAAATAATAATAACACTACAAATATCGGGAATAAGAGAAAGGAAGGAAGGGCTGTAAGACTGATGAGCTAAGACTAAGCTCATTAAGATTAATAAACTATTTTCATATCAGAAGGTCATTAGGGTACAAGTATATTTTTGGAGTTTGTGAAGATAACCACAAGAACAGTTCTCAGTCTTGGCACTATCAACATTTTGGACTGGGGAGTGCCTTCTACACTGGAGGATCCCTGGCCTCTACCCACAAGATGCCAGTAGCACCCCTGTCCTCAGCTTTGACAACCAAAAATGTCTCCAGACGCTGAAAAGTGTACCCTGTAAGCACAGTCACCTCTCGTTGAGAAGCACTGCATCAGAAGAACCTAACATCAGATAAGGGAAGAAAAGTTGCTTCTGGAGTCTAGAGAGTGGTCCTGAGCCTAGAGAATAGCAGACAGGGAAATGACTTGTTTTCATTATAAACTCTGTACTAATTGCTTTGCTATCGTGTATATATTGTTCTGATAAATATTAACATTTGTAAAAAAATAATAAAGAAGTATAATAAATGGGATTTTGAGATAAGCTAGCAATATGGGATGAGGGAGAAGGGAGGAGTCTGTAATGACTAGGTTGCTGGGTGCAACTGGGTAGATTGTGGCTGTGTTCACCAAGCCAGGGAAGACAGGAAGGAAAACAGTTTGAGTGTCGGACTGGGGTGACAACTTCAATTTCAATTGCTTTAATTGAAATATATGTGGGATATGCAATTTGTAGGCATCAGAAAAATTAATTTTGAACTCTGTATATATAGACTTTTGAGTCAGAAATGGTATGGACCTAACAGAAGCAGAAGATACTAAGAAGAGATGGCAAGAATACACAGAAGAACTGTACAAAAAAGATCTTCACAACCCAAATAGTCACGATGGTATGAACACTCACCTAGAGCCAGACATCCTGGATTGAGAAGTCAAGTGGGCCTTAGGAAGCATCACTACGAACAAAGCTAGTGGAGGTGATGGAATTCCAGTTGAGCTATTTCAAATCCTTAAAGATGATGCTGTGAAAGTGCTGCACGCAATATGCCAGCAAATTGGGAAAACTTAGCAGTGGCCACAGGACTGGAAAAGGTCAGTTTCCATTCCAATCCCAAAGAAAGGCAATGTCAAAGAATGCTCAAACTACCGCACAATTGCACTCATCTCACACGCTAGTAAAGTAATGCTCAAAATTCTCCAAGCCAGGCTTCAATAATATGTGGACCGTGAACTTCCAGATGTTCAAGCTGGTTTTAGAAAAGGCACAGGAATCAGAGATCAAATTGCCAACATCTGCTGTATCATTGGAAAAGCAAGAGGGTTCCAGATAAACATCTATTTCTGCTTTATTGACTATGCCAAAATCTTTGACTGTGTGGATCACAATAAACTATGGAAAATTCTGAAAGAGATGGGAATACCAGACCATCTGACCTGCCTCTTGAGAAATCTGTATTCAGGTCAAGAAGCAACACTTAGAACTGGACATGGAACAACAGACTGGTTCCAAATGGGAAAAAGAATACGTCAAAGCTGTATATTGTCACCCTGCTTATTTAACTTACATGCAGAGTGCATCATTTTTTTGGGCTCCAAAATCACTGCGGATGCTGATTGCAGCCATGAAATTAAAAGACTCCTTGGAAGGAAAGTTATGAAAAACCTAGACAGCATATTAAAAAGTAGAGACACTACTTTGCCAACAAAGGTCCGTCTAGTCAAAGCTGTGGTTTTCCAAGTAGTCATGTATGGATGTGAGAGTTGGACTATAAAGAAAGCTGAGTGCCGAAGAATTGATGCTTTTGAACTGTGGTGTTGGAGAGGACTCTTAAAAGTCCCTTGGACTGCAAGGAGATCCAACCAGTCCATCCTAAAGGAGATCAGTCCTGAATATTCATTGGAAGGACTGATGCTGAAGTGGAAACTCCAATACTTTGGCCACCTGATGCAAAGAATGGACTCATTGGAAAAGACCCTGATGCTGGGAAAGATTGAAGATGGGAGAAGGGGACGACCGAGGATGAGATGGTTAGATGGCATCACCGAACCAATGGACACGAGTTTGAGTAAACTCCAGGAGTTGGTGATGGACAGGGAGGCCTGTCGTGCTGCAGTCCATGGTGTCACAAAGAGTTGGACACGACTGAGCGACTGAACTGAACTGAACGTACAGGTGATAACTGAAGCCATGGCAATGGATGAGATTCCTGGAAAGAGAAGAGACTTGAGAATAAGACCTCAAGATTCAGAGTGTGTAATATTCTTGTGTTTTTCATGCACTGCATCTTTAAAATTAATTAAGACTATATTATAAATATTGTTTAGTACACTTTCAAAACAATTTTCTCTTTGCAAATTCATAGTGCACATTTATTGAAGATATTTCTCACAGATAACTAGATAAACACAAACTCCTGTCCAGGGCCAATCTTACAGCTTGAAAGGTAGAAAATCAAATTGAATAGACATTGAGCACTAATTATGTGCAAGGCAGATGGAGATTCAATAGTAAACAAAACAGGCACCATTTGTGTGTTCATAGAGCTTATCATCTAGTGGGGAATACAGGCAAAGAAAAAGGAAAATACAATGGAGTGTGATGAATGCGAAGAAAATCGTGAAAAGCCACTTCAACTAAAGATGCAATAGGATGTGATTTAAGCATCCTTTGTGTCACTCAATTCAATTTTCTCTTAGTTGGCACAAGCTAAGTTTCCAGAACATGAAGAAACTGTGTTGTGTGTTACTTTGCCCCGTGTGTTGTTTAGTAAGAAAGCTCAGGAAGGTTGGCACAGAACATGGTGTTATTTGTCTTTCTGGGCCTTACTAGAGGCTCTGTTAAACCAAGCCTTACAGTATGCTGGGCTCTAACTCTTTCACAGAGAACATCTCCATGAATTGTAAATTAGTTTTATGCTTGACAGTCTGTTCAGTTAATTTTCCAGAAGCACTCACTGCTATTTAAGTAAGCACTCACTTACTTTAAGTAAGCACTCACTTACTTTAAGTCAGCCTCTGGACAACACCGAATTCCAGAAAAGGAAGAGACTATCTTTCTCTCTTTCTTATCATGGTAAGAATACTTAACATGTGATCTACCCTCTCAAAAAATTTGCATATTTCTTGAAGTTAAGAAGCCTCTACAAGTTGACAGCTAGAGCCACCATGGAGCCAGAAGATCCATATTAAGAAGCATAGCGAGACTGGACCAAATAAGGAGTCACAGAAACAAGTTATATTTGTAGGAAATAATCTGTCCCCAGTGAGCATTAGAGATGAGTCCAGCCTCAAGCAGCAGGAGAGAGGAGAGACTATACTTTTAACACCGCCCCAGCTACCTCTTTCAAATGACTTGCAATCCTGGCCTTTGTTCCAGATGTGCTGGTGGTTTAGTCACTAAGTCGTGTCCGACTCTTGCGACCCCATGGACTGTAGCCCACCAGGCTTCTCTGTCCATGAGATTCTCCAGGCAAGAATACTGGAGTGGGTTGTCATTTCCTTCTCCTGGGGATCTTCCTGATCTAGGAATCAAACCCAGGTCTCCTGCATTGCAGACAGATTCATTGTTCCAGATCATTCATTCATTATTACAGATCATTGTTCCAGATGATCAATCTGAAAATAACTGGTTCAATAAAACCCAATATCCCTCAAAGATGGGGATTCAAAATAGAACTAGCACAAAAGCTAAACAGAGGTAATGCAGGGGAAAAAGGAGAAAAGGGACCTGAAAAATGCATGGCAGATGAAGAAAACTCATATGAAGAAAGTAGGGAAAATTGTCAATAAATATTTCACCATGAATTAGAAAGTTTTAATGAAGCAATTAATCAACAGTTCAAGAAAAAGATGGCAAGACAAGAATGAGCTGAAATGTGAGCTGTCAGGCCTCAGGAAAAATGTAGAAGAAATTTAACAATCACAGAAATGAAGGCTAAAGTGACAGGGAAGAAAGAAACCTTAGCAAAAGTCTAGCAATTAGTGTCAAATCTATGCAAATTTAGGACGAAGACCAAAACAAATGTGGTGATTATAGTTACAGAACAATATAATGGTAATAAACCCAGATAGAGTAGAAATGATTTAATTTGCAACAATTGGGAGAGAAAGAAAGAAAAAGAAAGTGAGAGGTAATGTAAATATGTTGATTTTCTTATCCCTAGGGCCGGGGTGGGGGATGGGGTGTTAAAAAAAAAAAACATCTAAAGCAGACAAATCTGGCAATAAGGGTCTAAGTGTATTGAGTAGTCAAAAGACAAGCACTAAGAAATATAATTTAATCAACTTTGGGTATATGAAAAGAGGAAAGAGAAGGGAAGAAAAAGAAATGTATAATATATAAATAAATATAACCATTGACTCATTATTTCTACTGTCCATGAAAAATGATGACAAAACCTAAATATCCACACATAAGGGACTGACTAAATAATTATGGCGTATTTATACAATAAAATACTATTCAACTATAAACTAAAAAATAATTTTTATGTAGTGATATCAAATGATTGACAAGATTATGTTTACAAATATATATACAAATGTATATTACATGTTTTGCTACATATCCCCTATATATAGATACACAATAAATTGATAATATTGCCTCTGATGGAGAAAAACTGGGTAGTGGGGACAGAGAGGTGAGAGAAAGATTTACAATGTATACTCTCTGTTATCTTTTGAACCACTAGGACAACAGAGGATGAGATGGCTGGATGGCATCACCGACTCAACGGACATGTGTTTGAGCAAGCTCCAGGAGTTGGTGATGGATGGGGAAGCCTGGCGTGCTGTAGTCCATGGGGTTGCAAAGAGTTGGACATGACTGAGTGATTGAACTGAATTGAGGCTCATACTTATTTTTTTTAACAAATTAAATCTATATTTAAGGTGAAATATAAAGAATTAGTTGAGTTGTCTTTGCCCAGCCTTGTGGATATTATGTTATGGGAGATGACTGATAGATACTTTGTAGAGTTTCCTGACTCCATATTCATCTCTCTCTGTACTAGCGCCCTGAGAACTGAGGTAAACATATAGGGTAGTGTTTCCTGTTTGCCCACCTGGCCCCCTGTGCCCCTGCCCATTCTTGATCCTGCTCTGGTGCACTTTCATTTGCATGTAACAAGAATGATATTGTAAAAAATATTTAAGCAAACTACATCTAATTCCCCCGTAAATAATGTTCCCATATGGCCCATTCATCATTAAGATTAAATGATTAGGGTTATAACCTCACACAAAGAGAAACGACCAACTGCTTGTATCTGAATCAAGAAACTTAGGATTCTCAAACTCATAATGATCAATTTAGAGTTTTCCTGAATCCCCAAAGCTCTAATTACATATCAAAAAGCAGGCTTGGAAGACTCTGACCATAGATCTCTGCTATAGGTAGTGAGAACTTGGAACCTAAACAAAGTGTCCATCAGAGAGGAACTCTGTGGTGCAAGAGCAGGGAAAAGAAGGGAAAACAGCAAACCACATGTCTCCTGGCTCAAATCAATCCCTAGATTGAAACCCTATTGTGTGGGGGTGGGCATTAGCAAGACCAGAGGAGTTATCAGAAAATACTTGAGCACTAGGATTAGTTTCTTGTTTCCCCAGGAACAAGCTTTGAAAAGTGTGGGGTCTGACCAAGGGACAGAGTGACAGAGTAGAAAAGGCTGAGAGAGGAGGCTGGTGGGAACATTTCCCATCAGTCTGCTTACCTCTATATGCGTTCCCTAGTTATGAAAGTCACAAAATCCATTTACTACTTAACAGCATGGATAATGAAAAATACAGGATTCTGGATATATAGTTACACACTGACATTACTCTTTGTGAGTTGCAAATATTTATTCAGAGGGGGATTGGGTGACATAGTTATTTGGAGTGTTTATTTGGGGTAATAACTTGAGCCATCAAACTACCCTTCCTTCCTTCAAAATCATCCTGTTTCCAGATACCAATTACAAAGAATAGTAGAATACTCATGGCGAGACTTAATGGAGACCTTGCCAGGGTTAAAGAAACATGATTGAATAAACCAGAAGAACCTGTTTGAACTACTCCACTGCCAGAGGAGAGGGAGGAAGAAAATCTAAAAGTAAAATGAAAGAAAAGAAAGGTCTATAGGGAGAGTTCTAAGAAAAGAACATCGGTGGAATAATAGGGCTTAATGCCTTGTCTTTTTCCCCTTCCCTCCGCTTTAGGAGTAATGATGGTGAGACACTTGACTATCACCCCACTTCATTGCTGTTCCAAAGCAGCAGAAACTACAGATATGTCCAGTGTGCTGGCACATGGGATAAGGAGAGCAGAGTCGAAATAGTATAGCATTGTAGGAGAGGTAATAAAAATAGACCTCCCCCAAAATGTGAAAGATCATTACAAAGAAAATATTCTGACAGAAAGGATCTAAATAAATGTGCCTAGATGGAAAATTGTGAAGTTGCCAGTTAATCCATCAACTTAGCCCATTTCAATTAAAACATTAAAACAGATTCTGCAATAATGACATTAGTGTAAATAAGTACACCTTCAGAGAAAATTAAGGTACCAAACCAAATGTACACACACATGCACACAAACACAAATCACTAGTAGGTTAACAAAGCAGCTTATTTCGAAAGCAAACTATTTGTATTAGAAGGAAATACAGTCAATATCTTCTAATGACCTTTGGCGGTCAAAGACTGAAAATTATAGAGTTCCACAGAAAACACTGAAAGGCACAGAAATCATAAATTCCTGAATGACCAAATACATCACACAAAAGGAAAATCAAGGTAAGTGTTGAAAGAAACCATGGTGATTTCAACATGTAACAATAGCCTTATTTCAAATGCGGACAATGACTAGAGTGTAAACTGTAGATAAGTCTATATATAGAAAATAAACTTGCTTTCTCTCGCAAAATAAGGCAGCTTTGGTGAGGGAATAAAACAGTCCTATTTTGCTTGGCGCTAAAGCAGGCAGGGCAGGGGGTTCCTAAGTTTCCTGTAGGCCAGAATGCATCCTGAGATGGCATCAGAGGATCCCTGATACCTGCTCACAAGCACCAGCACACCCTCCCTGACAACACACACACCCCGCTTGCCACAGACGACCCACCAACCCAGAGGGCCCCTGAGTCAGTGAGGGGTTCCTGGGAGAAAGGGGTGTGCCCCAAGAGGAATTCCACAGCAGGAAGCCACAGAGGGGCTGCTCATCTGGGGGCATGAGGTCCCAGAGTCACCAACTATATCATGAGACTGGAGTGATAAGTGGTGCTGTGTTGACAGGTTATCTGTTTGGAAAAGGAGTCGGTTTGGATGACAGCTCCCACCTTGCACAAAAGGTATATCCTTGAGACGAGCCTTGAAGTGGAAAGGTAAGAAAGAATTAGGAAACCAGAGAGGAGACTCCTTTTGTAAAGGGGAAATGGGGAAGGCCATCCTAAGCCACACACAAAAGCAAGAAGCTAGAAGGGAGAATGAGCCTTCTGGGGAAGAGGAGGTCCTGAGCAAAAGTGAAGGGTGTGTGTGTGTGTGAGACAGAGGGAGGTGATGCATGTGGCATGAGGATCGGACAAGGACTGGCCGATGCCTGGCAGGGCCATGCTGCAGTGCCCATCCCATCTTAGACCAAGTACTGCCCCAGGAGAGGTGGGGGCCAGTGCTCCACACCGCTGTCAGACTCTTAACCAAAAGTGCTGCGGTGGCCCAGCAGAGAGATTGACTTGGTGAGGGCTGTGCCTGTCCCCGGTGACACTTCAAAGAGAGGGCACTGTGGTTGGAACTGCCCCAAGGGTGGCACGAATGGCCCGGTGGGGATGCAGTCTGGGAGATGCAGGGAGTGCGCCAGGCAGGAAGCTGGATGCCTGCAAGCCACCCGACCCGGGCTTATGTCAGGGAGGGGCGGGGTGGGGGGGTCATATAACAAAGTTCCCAGGACAGGAAGCAGGCTGGGAGGGTGCTAGAAGTTGGTGTGAAAGTTCGTACCTACAGGCACAAATGTAGACAAGATAATGGTGAAGAAGGGAAAGCAGGGCTCTTTCTGGAGCCGGCCGGAAGACAGTGTGTGGAGGCACTTCCAGACTTACCCAAGACGCAGCTTTGGCTGGGGCAGGCCCCCCCCCCACGCCCCAGGGTGTGGCAAGCTCAAGCTTTGAGAACCCTGGCTAAGGCTTGCCACAGGGAAACCTGGAAAGAAACTCGGTGGACTGTGGCAGACAGGTGGGTCTAAGTTTGTGCTGGGTGGTCCCCTGAGGTCTCATTTTTGAATTAAGCATGGCAGGGGTGGCAGGCACCTTAGTCTCTCCAGTGCTGAAAGCCTCTGCCTGTGTTCCTCAGACCCTGACTGCACGCATGCCTCTCGCTCCAGGTCCCTCCACATCTGAAGGCAGAACCCACGGGGAACTGGGCTCCTGCCCTGGCACAGCAGCCGGCCAAGGGCAACTGAGGCCGGCCAGGGCCCGGAGCTTCCCCACACAGGGAGTGTTTCAGGGAGGGCAGTGCCAGCTCGTGGAGAGGGGTTGCCAAGACCCCACCGTGGAGACACTTCAGAGCTGGCAGGCTGTCCTGTGACAGAGGGGCTCAGGAGGTGGGCAGAGGCCTCCCAGGCCCTGCCTGAGATCAGAGTCAGTTGTGGCCTGAGAGGGCCTAGTGCCTGCCTCGGAGATGGTGGAGCCCTGCCTGTGGTGGGACTCAAGCGGGGACGCGGCAGAGTGCAGAGGAGGAAGGAGGAACGTGGCCATTTGGGACCCCAAGCCAGGAGCAAGCAGAGATGCTGTGGTTAGGGCAGAGATTGCTGAGGCTGAGCACTAAGGAGCTGCTGAAGATGGCCCTGGCCAGCAGGCTCCACTGGACAAGTGGATGAGGGGCCGCCTGAGGGCAGTCTTGCCTGGGAAACAGACAGCCCCGCCTACCTGAGGCTGGCTAGGCACAAAGGGAGGATCAGGTAAGGAGCTCTTAGAAAACAGGGCCCCAGAGCCAGCAAACGAAGCCCCAGCCTGGTGAACCTTGCTGGGGGTGTGGTGTCACAGCAACTGCAGTCACATGCTGGCCAGCAAGGCGCCAGGGCCCGGGAAGGGGCAGAGTTCTGGCAGGCCCCCATGATCACTAGGCAGCCCCCGTGCGGGGAATGAGTACAAGCAGGAGAGTGACACCCCACCTGCACCCCCCTGCCCCAGTCTCCAGGAGAAGGGATGGAAACACTGAAATAAAACTGTGCTCTGCACGGAGGAGGGCTGTCAGAAGGCAGTACACTGGGACATCGCTGCTGACCAGGGCGCAGTGTCCCAGAGCCACACCCCAGGGGGACCAGGAGAGGGCACTGGGCTCACAGGCAGCACCGCTCAAAGGAAGCCTCTTGTCCCCTACGTGGGCCTGGCCTTTGAGGAGGAAGACTACTTCATGACACATCAAAACACCCAGGACACCTGGCTTTGCTGACCCGGGGCTGAGGCTTGCTGGGGGGGTCTGGAAATGTGCGCAGGGGCGGTAGAATGAGTTGCATAGATTCATGGAGCTCTCAGTGTGCAGAGCCACATTCTTCCTTTCCTTCCAGGGGTGCCGGGAGCTGGCATGGACGGCATGAATATGTGTCCTTCTGGGTGGGCCAGCCATGGCCATGCCACGCCCCTCAGCATCTGCCCTCCCACCCCCTCGGGGATCCGTGGACGTCTCCATTGTCTCCTTCCTGGATCCCACAGAAGTACCCGGGAGAGGGCAGAAAAGAGGTTCCCCAGAGGAAGCAAGGGCCAAGCCTTCTCGCTCGGCCAGGAATTTGGCCTTGGCCTCCCAAGGAAGGGAGGAGGCCTGCAAGTAGGTTGCACAGCTGCTTCTCAGGAGAGAGAACAACACCAAGCAGGCCTTCAGCAAGTAGCAACTGTTACTGCTATAACTGTGCATTAAATGTCAGGGATGGGTTGCCCAGTGGGACGACAGGGACGCACAGACCAACCCAACCGTCCTCTCTAGGCCAGCAGGCGAGGAAAGACACCTTCATCGAGGGAAGGATTTCTCTGCATCAGGCACTGCACTGCCTGCTTCAAGGTGTTGCCTCTTCTAGTCCTCCCAAGAGTCCTTCTTGATCCCCCCCACCCCCTTCCCTGCCCCAGCCCCTTCTGGGGGCTCCGCCTGAACCCTGCAGCCCATCTCTTCCCCAGCCTCCTGTGGGCCCTGCTAAGTGGGCATCTGCCAGGAGCAAATGCCCCCAGTCAGATAGCATGGATCATGTACTTTGGTCCTTCCCCTCACGCAGACTAGAGATTCAGAAACAAGTACCGTGTCTCATTTTTGCCAGTTAAAGCACACAGCTTTATTGGTGATACAGAAAAATGCAGACTTGGTGGACGAGGTTAAGTCAGTACAGCACATAGAAGAGGAGTGCATTTTTTGCTCGATAAGTATCGTTCATAGGCTCGCAAAGAAAAGAGAGTAAATGGAAAGAATCCCATCTAAGCAGCAACCGATACCTTTTTGGCACAAGCCCCCATATGGGTCTGGTCTCCCCAACGTGGTCCGGCTTAGACACAGAGACCACCACAGGCCAGGCATCCCCACTGAGGCTAGAACACGTTGTTCTTGAGCCACAGCTGGCAGTTGAAAAGACCCCTTGACCACAGGAAGAAGGCTGCAAGGGAGCGATTTACAAAGCAGGTTGCCTGCAGACTGACACACCAAGAGGCTACTCAAAGCTCTGGGAGCCCCTGCCTGACCAGTAAGAGCGTGGTCCTGGATTTAGCAAGTGCAACTTTCACTCAGAGATGTGCTGAGCCAGCTGAGGCTGGGTCTTCAATAGCACCCAGTGCAGAGTCTTTGAGAACACAAGTGTGTGTTCACCCGTTGACTGGGCTTTGTTTTGGAGTGGATCAGTCCCACCCTGTTGGAGGGGCCACTTAAGAGGCCAGGGTTTCTGAGAGAAGCTGTCTGTCTGTGTTCCTGATAAAGAGGGGCAGGAAGGGGCATAGCACTTGGGCTCTCTGCAACTCCCCCGACAATGCTGGCTTTTCAGACAAACCCGTCAGGGGTTTCACAACCTGCCCCTCAGCACATTCACTTCCCTCTGCTATCAAAGGAAACATCAAGCCTGAAACGGACTTGGCAAGCAGGTTATTAATGACTGTCATGCTTATTAACAAATTTAATCCAGCCTGCTGCAGAAATGAGTTGCAGCAAAGTGACACATTCTCCCGACACACTTGGCTGATGCACATCTTCATCTGGCCCTGATTTTCAGCACTGGCATTCAAGTTATCCGGGGCACACAAAGCCTTTCCCTCCTCAACAGCCGGGTCGGGAGTCGGGATTGAGTTTCCAGCAATGGAGAGGCTGGCCAAATGACTGTAGATATCATGGCTAAATGAAAAACCGGCATCCTTGGGCTCAGCTAACAACACTTTTCCCTGAATGAAAGGGCCCTTGGAGAGGCCAAGAGCACAACTGAAATTTTTAAAGCTCTGAGCACTCCAAGTATTTTTGTGTTCATAAGGGAATGGGCGCTGTTTTAACAGGTATGTTCGACTGGCTTTGCCCCCACCTGAAGGTCTGTCCTCGGCACCACCGGGCGCCCCAGGTTCAGTCCAGTTACCGTCCTCACTCCAGGGCCGTGCCATAGTTGTCAAATCAAACCAAATCTCGCGTTCCTCCTCATCCAGTTCCTGCTTATCATCCCATTCCTCTTCCTCCTCCTCCGACTTCTCACCGTCATCTCTTCCTATGGTTAGTTTGTAAACGCAGTAGCAGGCACCAGCCCCAATCATCAGTCCTGCGGCCATCCAACCCACTTCCCGAGCCCGGCCCATGTTCAGGTCTGTTCAGCTGGGGGTGGGGGGAGTGGGGTAGGACAGAACAGGAGACGGGCTTGTTTCACCTGAAAGAAGAGGGTTCTTAAGGCCAGGGTGAGTGATGGTGGAGAGGAGACAGCTTCAGCCTATTCCAGGCTCCTGAGGCTCTCCTGTGATGAATCTATGGGTGAAAAATGATATTAGGGCTCTTGGCAATACCTGGATTTTTGCCTCACCAGACAGACAGAGTGGAGTTTGAGTTCCGGCTGAGAGAGGCGGATTATTTCGCAATAAGTTCTTTGTTCTTTTCTGTCATCCTCCATCTCCCCTCAGGACCCACCATCTGTCTCCCAGGGCCTACAGAGAAGGGCAGGAGTTTGGGCTGGGCTGTAACCGCCAGGAGGGTGACAGGTAGTCTCCTCCTCCACCCACCCCCAGCCCCAAAGACTTAGAGGCAGTCTCACCTACCAACCTCTACCAAAGCCAGGTAAATTCCTTCTTCTTTTCTTGTCTTCTGTGGTCAGTGGTCCTTCCACAGTGATTGATGGACAGTCTGGCAGAAGGACAGAGTGAACGGCAGATAGCCGGCTTTGGAAAACTAAAGTGTAGTGGATGGATCAGCAATGAGAACACAGGTCCCTTTTCTGAATGCCCAGCCTTTGAGCTTAAAATATTTCTCACACCCTCCTGACTTTTCTAACACTGGTTTCCCCACCCCTCCCCCCTTGTCGTCCGCCATTTCCCCAGCAAAGGCCGCCACACCCCTTTCCCTGCGCTGGAACGGGAGTGGGTATGGAGGAAGGGGCCTGGAGAGGGCGGCTGAGACCCGGCCCGCAGCGATCCCGGCCCCGCTCCCTCAGCCCCACCGCCGCCCCACCCAGGGGCCAAGGCTCATCTCAGCTCCACACCGACCTGCACGGTCCCAAAGCACTTTGGTCCTTCCCTCGCTGCGACTCGCCCCGGCGACAAACCTGCAGACAGACGGTGGGGGGTCGGGGGGAGACAGAGGGGACGGAGTGCTTGGTGGACGGAGCAGCACTCGGGACACGAGTGTCCTGATCCTGGAACCTTTCTTTCCCCGGAGTCTCTGTGCCAGCCATTCACGTCCCTCACCCGCCGCCCGAAGTCCGCCAATTCTTTCCACGAAAATGGGCATGAGGAGGGGGACGGCAGTATTTAGAAAGTAGGCGAGAAGGGGACACAGCCCCCGTCTGCCGGAACCTGGATCCTGGCGCTGTTGGCCTTCCCCCAGCCCCATCTCCCACCAAGCAGAGCCCACGCTCATACCGACCTGCAACGCCCGTGGCCACTTTCCTTCTTCCTTCACGCGCCTGCAGAGTGATACAGGGGGCTGGTACCCAGACGGAGGCGACGAGCAGTACTTCTGCTCTAGGCAGCTCTGGTCACGTGACGAGCGCGTCACCAGTGAGCTCTGGCCCCCAATTTCCACTCCCACAAGCAGTGCGGCAGGCGCCAGCCTGCCCCGTACCTCCCCCCACCACAAGGGGCCTTGTTACTCTTTTCCTCTGTAACAATGCCAGAAGTGACCATGGGTCTCTGGTGTTTCCATTTGCCTTTCTCTAATTGCAAAAAAGGGCAACACTTTTCCTGGGTCTATCATTTACTTACACTTCTTTTGAGAGGAATGTCTTACCCTTTCTTTGGCTCTGAAACTCCTGTCCCCTCTTTCTTCATTTCTACCCCTTCCCACATGCAAGTCTCTGCACCAAAATTAAGCAGAGGGGCAGGGGAAAAAAGCCCAAGTAACAGGGAGATTTTTGTTACTATTTTAAATATATTTATATTCTATTTCTTCCATTCTTTCTTAATTGACTTGTTACTATTTTGTAGTCAGAAAATACAAATATGTGTGTGTGTGTATAAAACAAGATTTCCTAGTTAATAAGAAGGCCTTATTGATTTAAGCTAATTTGTACATTGAAAACATTTTCTTCTGACTGCAGAGGAGATAGCAGCTTTCAAATAGCATATGAAACTTTAAAAATATACCCTTACAAACAAAGCCAGTGTGCTCTCAATATTATTTATAAATTGATGGATAAAATGAATCTATAGTAAATTGGTCAGTGTTTTAATTGTGACCAGTTTAGAGAAGTGAACCACTATCCCTTTCTTCTTGGCTGAACTCATACTGTTACGTGTTAAAGACGGCTGGATGGCTTCCATTCTGGTTTTGAAGGACAGACTTTCTGCAGACCCAAAATTCCAATGAATCTTATGTCTTCAGATGAACCTTACCAATTAGTAACTTCACAGATTAGCTTGCTCTTCATTCAAAGCTCTTTATTTAAAAATCTATTCTCAAGTTTCATGGTGTAACCCATAGATCATCCAGAAATTAGAGGATTCCCTGCTATCCCGTTGATGAAAACGATAGGTGGGATTTTCATTTGATCAGGACACTGGTGAAAGACCCCCGGTATTTGTCATTTGTGCACTGTATGTCCTCTTAGCAGTGCCTGGTGTTCAGCCTTTTCCAGTGGAAACAAAGGTGAGGGTCTGTGGGTGACTGTAAATCACTACAACAACCTGACAGCCCTTGAGATCAGCATCCCTTTTCCCTCACAAAAGGCACAGTTCACAGGACTCCAAGCAGTGTTGCCAGGAAAAAGAGGTCTTTTCACCCTCTCCCTTCTGTTCCAATTTCATTGTACCATCTATATAAGTCCCTCAGAATAATCCCAGAAGGTAGTGACAAAGTCTGCAGAACTTAGTTCCCAGACATCCAGCTGTCCCGGCTGGGGAGTCATGCTCTAAATATAAACCCTTCAGGCAGCCTCTTTCTTAGAACATTGAAATCTGACACCCCAGCAGGAAGCTCCCTGGGTGAGGGGCCCCTGTGTGGGGGAGGCCCTTTCAGGAGGTGAACCAGGAAGCCCAGAATGCTTGTGAAAAATTCACAAGTCAAGAACACGTCACAACTTTCTGGTCTTCCTTAAACATTTATAGTTCAAACACACCAACATTACAACTCATCTCTCTAAACCCCTAACTCATTTGTTTTGCCATCATCTCCTTACACTGTTCTTTTTATCATCCTTTATTTTACTTCTCCAAAGGAAGTGATTTATATTTATGAAGCCTTACTAACAGAACTTGCAGATTTAACTATCATTCAACTTTTGGCTGCTAAGAACTTTACAAGTGGCTTTTATTTATTTTGAATATATACATTAGAAAGAACTGCAGAATATGTAAAACTTAGGAAAGACAAGTGTCATTGATGTGGCTCTACAATAAGGACTCATTTCACAACTCTTACTTAGTCATGCTTCAGGGACAAAAGCTCCACTCTTACCTCTCCTCATTAGTTAAAAATATCTCTCCCCTTTGGTATATTTTTCAATTTTTCCAATGTATAACCCCTGATCACCATTCTCCCAGGCTGTCAGATCTTTCCTGTTTGGATCCACTCCCTCTCTTAAACTTCCTAAACCCCATGGGAATGATAACCCTTTCAATTCTCTTTGTCCTTTTGATCCACAATTCCTACCAAGGAACCTGGGGACTGACATTTAAAATCTATTTTCCCTCCATTATACACCTACCAACAAATATTTATTTAAGGGCATGCTATTTGCCTGACATACCATTTAAAAAGCAAAAAGGGAAAATCCTTAAGCAATTCCTCAGACAAGTCTTCTAAAGACTATGTGAGTCCACTGTCAAAAGGAACCTTTTGGCTTAAATCAGTATATGGTCATATATGATGCATGATTTATAAAGTATTCAAAAATAGAACAGGATCAGCAGATGGTAACACTGATGGAATTTTGGAGGGTAAGAAAAATAAATGATAGAAGATAGTTATCTTTAAAAGCTGTATTACTTTTTGTATTGTGCTATTTTTGTGTTGTGTATTAGTTAATTTTGTTTGATTGCAAGCAACACAAACCACATCTGTTTAACTTAAACAGTGAGGGAATGTCGAAGACCAGCATCAGTTCTGAGGTGTCAAGGTAGGAGGAACTGATAGATGATCTCTTCAGGATGCCATATACTTCCACTGATGTTTGGATTTCTATCTTTGCTCAGGTTTAAATTTCAGTAAGAGAGTAAGTATTGAGTCGGTTTGTTTGGGGCACAATGACCACCCTTTTGCTGTGGAAAATGACAGGGCATGTAAAATGTGAAATGCACTTCCTTTCTTTTCCCAGAGAGAACTGTAAACTGTTTTAGAGGTTATTGTTGATTTGCAGGAGCACTTTTAACTGCTTTGGATATGCATCTTTTGTCCAGCTGTGACTGAGGTGCTGTGGGTCTTTTTGCCACAGTACGCTTTAATTGTCACTGAACATTAGAGAGGTGCAGTTCTGAAATAGTGGTGTACAAGGATGCCTTCTAGGCCAAATCTGCCTGACTTCCCTGACAGGATTCCACACAGTCACATCGACAGTACAAAGTCTTGTGCTCATCCCTTCATGATCAATACCTGAATTTGTCTGTATAGTGAGAGCAGATGCCTGTGTCAAGTAAAGACTCTCATTCAGAGAGGCATATATAAATCTATATCTGAATGCCCAAACCCACGGATCTCTGCATTCCCTCCCTGTAAGAAGGCTAGAGGGAAGCTAAGTCCCACAAGGAAATGACAACTGAAAACTTTATTCTGAGAAGTACAACCGTCAGGGGTACTAGAGGTTTCTGTTAGTTTTACCAGCCCCTTCTCTCCCCGTTGGCAAGCTACTACTTGGGAAGCCACAACTTCAGAAGGTTGCGTGGTAAGCCTGCAATCAGAGAGCAAGGGCATTGGTGCACTTTAAGAAGTGGCTTTCAGCTAAGAAACTTGAAGTTCACTTACATATCATGGGGATGGCTCTGCCAAAGAAAGCTAATTTTTCCACGCATCTTAGCCAAGACTCCCTCTCCTCCAGACAGTGCTTGGGTGGGAACTATCAACAGTTTTCTCTGACTCTTCTTTTCATATACTCCTGTTTGAATAAGCCCCCTCACTGCACATGATCTTTCTCTAAACACAGAATCATACAGTTGATTTGCTTTCTGCTTACTAAATTTCAGTCATATCCTGTTCATCTTAACCTTACACAGTGTTGTATATCAATTGTATCTCAATAAAAATGGAAGAAAAAATACATTTTAGTCATATACTAGTACTATTTTTCAGGAGTTACATTGATATGAATTTCTCTGGAATTTTGCCTGTTCCCAAATTTCCCAGTCTCTTGATTTACTCCCATATTGTCTGTGGATCTTAAAATTTTTGTACTCAGATAACAACCTTATATCTTAACTATCAGGGCATATCACACTGTAGCCCCTGTGTTATGACATTATTTTATTATTTTTCCCACTCTTAAAAGTTCGCTTATTGCTGACCGGTGAGTTGTTGAATTCATCAATACAGTCAGTGAAAAGGTTTCACATGAATTGCTAGATGCTGAGTTCAGCCAATTTTGACTTGGTCTGACACCTACTTCATTTAAAGATGCTGTTGTCCATTTGTATATTTTGTAATGTTCTTTGTATGTCACTCACTTTGTCAGTGTGCATGCCTCCTATCTGACAGACATCCATGACAAACTTGTGATTACCACTCAACCTCTTCTGTGTAGCTGGCTTCTGAGGGCTCCTGTGCCTTGCTAACTGATGAGAGTGAAAGTCTATAGCTCTCTTGTTTAGAAGACTGGCCTAGTCAGAAGATTTATGTATTCTCAGACACACTGATGAGCTTATTCAGGATTGTGTTATGTGCTAGGCCCCAGAAGACACTAAGATTGCTTTGAGTGAAGTGTGTAACACTCCCTACAAGTGAGAAAATGTGGGACTTTTGGAGGCCATCACCCAACATCACTCTCCCACTCTTTTTTTTTTTACCAAATGAAAATAGCTTTACAGCCATTTTTTTTCTCCTAAAAAGAATGTAGTCTGGGGGTGGGAAAGGGCAGAACTGAAAGAACAACAACAGCAACAAAAAAACAGTAAGGAAGGAAAAAAACTGCATTCACTCCAGGTCTCTCCTTTTCTGATGGCTTTTTCTTTTCAGATCTGGGACTAGATTTCAGAGGAAATGGTAGACATTTATAGCTGGGAGGCAGGGAGGTGGAAGGAGAGGTTACTGTCCCAAGAGCCCAGGGAAGGAAGAGGCAATTTTTCAAAAAGTACAAGTGGCCAGTAACCCCAGGGGAAGATGCTGTCCCTTTCTGGTAATCGGAGGAAGGCAAACACCACTACAGGGAGATGGGATTAGGAAAGAAAAAAAGAGTAACAAGGCCTGCTATGGGGGAGGGAAGGGAGGGGGGCGGGCCCTCTTCTGCCGCACTGCTGGTGGGAGGGGAAATTGGGGACCCGAGTTGGTGGATGACGTAGGTCTCACGTGACCAAGAGCTGACGTGTGCAGAAGTCCTTCTTGTTCTGGTCGTTGTTCCCGTCTGAGTATCAGCTCCCCATTGCCCCGAGGGCCAGTGGGCCTGCAGCAGAGGAAAGAAGGAGGAGGAGAAGGAGATTGTCCCGGATCCGTGCAGGTCAGTGCCTGGGAGATTCCAGAAGGTGGGGGTGGCCCAGGGTGCAGGGCGGAAACCGTCGCGGATCCTGGGGCGCCTCCGTCGTCTCTTCCACTCGCCGCCGGCTTTCCAAGACGTCTGTCCCGCCCGCAGCCCATTCTGATGCTGCGAAATGGTGAGCAGGGGGGTGTTTGGGAGGAGCTCAGAGATCGGGACGTCGGAATCTGGTGGGAACCGAGGCCGTAATCTGGAAAGGGAGCTGTGCCCTGGGTGTTGGCCCCCAGTCCTCCAGGACGGTGCCAGAGGGGAAAGGCTGGACATGGGGAGGGGAGGTGCAACGTGATGTGTCAGCAGAACCCCGAGAGGGGTCGACGGGGTGGGAAACCTTTGACAGCCAGGCCTCCGAATTAAGGACAGAGTTTTCTGTTCTGGGGACCGGTCCGTCCACCAAGCACTAGTCGCGGCAGTTTCCCGTCTTTCTGACCGTGGCTGTGTCTTCCTTACCATGGCTCTGTGTCTTGTGGATCCGAGCCTCTCCCGGGTTGCCAGTCTTTCCGTAGGTTGCGGCACCACGCCAGGCTAGAGAAGAGGAAGGAAATTAACCCCAATCCGTGAAGGTCGATTTGAGGGTAAGACCATCTAGAGACCCTAACGGGGGCGGTGGGAGGATGGGGTGGGGGAGAAACCAGAGGTAGCGATAATCTAGGTTAGGTCTGAGTCTGAGTGTGTTTCTCACACTCTTGGGACTGTGGCGAAATGGCGTGCAGTGTGTGTGTGTGTGTGTGTGCGTGTGCGCGCGTGTGTCATGGGGGGTGGGGTGGGGGAGAATGACAGAAGGGAAACCTATCAGATAGTTTGTTCGTAATCCTCTTCTCTCAACAGCACTTAGTCCCCATGTTTTCGATCTGTCATCCTGCAGGTCTGCTGTAGCAGGTGGCACCAGTATAAACGAGGGAGGAAGTTTCCTTGGATCAGTAGAGGTCGGTTTGGGCGTGGGGGCTTCCTGGAATGGGGGAGGAGTTGGAAATTGCCCGCGGTTGGACAGGCTCACCCAATGTTATTATTTCCCCAACATCTCTCCATTTCAGGCTAGGAAAGCGGCAGTCATGTGCATGATTTGGATGGCAGAGAGAGGCTGTGTTTTTGTTTTTGTTTAATCTGACAACCTAGATAGGTGAATCAGGAAAGCAACAAATGAAGGAACAGTCAATCCATCAAGTCTTCCGTTCTCACTGGCTCTGGTCTCTCTGCAGATTGCAAGGGTTGTTGGGCGTGGCTCATCTCCAGGGGAGGGAAGAAGGGGCAAACTGCCTGTCTGGAGGAGGTTAGTGCAATGGTGCTGCTCCCTGGGAACATCCAAGTTTGGGGTAGCTGAGGCCCCAGCAGAGAGGATGGGCTCCACTGCCTTTATCTAGGCTTGGGGAGGAGGTGGGCTGGGGAGAGTGAAATGAGGGGGAAAGAGTTTGTTAACAATCTACGTTTTCTACCAAGAACTCATTTGCTTGTCCCTCTGTGCAACTCTCTGCAGAGGACAACAAAAGAGAAGAGAAACTCAAACCCAGTTTTCTTTCTCCACGCCTAGGTCTACCTCCAGAATCAGTGTCGTGGCCTTGAAGTGGCTGAAGGCGATCATCCTCCACAGGCCTGCACCCAGGCCAGGCCCATAGCCCTCCTCCCCCAGCCTGAGTGACTACTCTGTTCCTTGGTCCCTGATACCATCAGGGACGATTGCATGGGCTACGCCAGGAAAGTAGGCTGGGTGACTGCGGGACTGGTGATTGGGGCTGGTGCCTGCTATTGCATTTATAGACTGACCAGAGGAAGAAAACAGAACAAGGAGAAAATGGCTGAGGGCGGGTCTGGGGATGTGGATGATGTTGGGGATTGTCCCGGGGCCAGGTACAATGACTGGTCTGATGATGATGATGACAACAGTGAGAACAAAGGTATAGTATGGTACCCACCTTGGGCCCGGATTGGGACTGAGGCTGGAACCAGAGCCAGGGCCAGGGCAAGGGCCAGGGCCACCCGGGCTCGTCGAGCTGTCCAGAAAAGGGCTTCCCCCAATTCAGATGATACTATTTTGTCCCCTCAAGAGCTGCAGAAAGTTCTTTGCTTGGTTGAGATGTCTGAAAAGCCTTATATTCTTGAAGCAGCTTTAATTGCTCTGGGTAACAATGCTGCTTATGCATTTAACAGAGATATTATTCGTGATCTGGGTGGTCTCCCAATTGTTGCAAAGATTCTCAATACTCGGGATCCCATAGTTAAGGAAAAGGCTTTAATTGTCCTAAATAACTTGAGTGTGAATGCTGAAAATCAGCGCAGGCTTAAGATATACATGAATCAAGTCTGTGATGACACAATCACTTCTCGATTGAACTCATCTGTGCAGCTGGCAGGACTAAGATTGCTTACTAACATGACTGTTACTAATGAGTATCAGCACATGCTTGCTAATTCCATTTCAGACTTTTTCCGTTTATTTTCAGCAGGAAATGAAGAAACCAAATTTCAGGTTTTGAAACTCCTTTTGAATTTGGCTGAAAATCCAGCCATGATTGGAGAACTGCTCAGGGCCCAAGTACCATCCTCGCTGGGTTCCCTCTTTAATAAGAAGGAGAACAAAGAGGTGATTCTTAAACTTCTGGTCATATTCGAGAACATAAATGACAATTTTAAATGGGAGGAAAATGAATCTACTCAGAATCAGTTCAGCGAAGGTTCACTTTTTTTCTTTTTAAAAGAATTTCAGGTGTGTGCTGATAAGATTCTGGGGCTGGAAAGTCATCATGATTTTTTGGTAAAAGTGAAAGTTGGAAAATTCGTGGCCAAACTGGCTGAGAATATGTTCCCAAAGAGCCAGGAATAAGTTCTTGATTTTGTAGTTTAGAAGCAACACATGTTGTAAACTATTCCTTTTCTCCACCTTGTCTATATGGTAAAGGAATCCTTTCAGCTGCCAGTTTTGAGTAATGAATATCATATTGTATCATCAATGCTGATATTTATCTGAGTTGGTCTGCAGGCCTAAGCTGGATGAATGAATATCACTACCTGTTCTGAAAACATTTGTTGCTTTTTATCTCACTGCCTAGATTGAAATATTTTTACTATTTCTTCTGCATAAGTGACAGTGAACCAATTCCTCATAAATAAGCTCCCTCCTGTCATTTGCATTGACTGCATTTGTGTATCATCAACGAAGTTGTGTGTTAATGCTGGAAAGAAAAAAAAGAAAGAGAGAAACCATACTTGTCTTTCGGTTTATAATCTAGTTGGAGAGATAAGAAACATACACACAAAAAGAAAACAGAATATCTTAAGCATACACTCTTTGTTAAATATTCGCACTCAGAGCACAGAGAAAGCAAAAGTTTCTGCGGGATACAGTAGTCAGCTACAGATTTATAGAGGAAGTGTTCATTTAAAATGAATCCTCAGTGGGGTAGGTAGTTAGGGAATTCCATGTGATGGGAGTTAAGGGGGACTGGTGTGAGAAAGGCATGGAGGTAGGAACTCACTTGCTGTGACAGTGAGGAGACGTCTGTTTAGAGTGGAAAGTGTAACCGGAAGTAAATAAATTTGGAAAATTGGCTGAAGCCAGTTTGTGGAGAACTGTTTGAATATTACTTCACTGAACGCAGAGAGTCAGTGAATAATTTTGACTAGAAGGAATAATTGGAATTCATATGAAAGTCCCTCTCTCACCTACTGTGCAGTGTCCATGAGAGTATGGCAAAAATGGAGTCTTTCAAACCCTGATGGTAGGAATTCGCTTATATTGGCACAAGGTTTGCAGAGGGCCATTTGGTAATACATATCATTAGCCTTAAAATATGTAATTCTTTTGTCCTAAGGAAAAATGGAATCATTGGCCAAAGATTGTATGTACAACGCTGTTTATCCCAGCACTGTGTGAAATAGTAGAAATTGAAAACAACTTGAACAATTTAGCACACTAGATTGGTTACAGAAATTAAGGAATATTCACATGGTGTAAGATAAATATGTCAATTGCAATTCATATTGTCAGGGAATGATATTCATCATGCACTGTTAAGTGAGAAAGGTAGGTTAGATAGGAGTCTTCTTAGTATGATTCAATTTTTCTGAGAATATAAGATATTTAAGTAGACACTAAAAACTCCAGAATTACAGACATCCAGATAGTAACAGTGATTGTCTTTGGGTGGAAGGATAGTGTAATTTTTACCTTTTTACTTTTTATTCATCTATGTGTTCTTATTAACCTAAAACAAATACTGATTTTTCAAAAGTTTTTGAAAAAGAAAAGTGTTGGGAATGGAGCTGGTGATTGATTGGAGCATGAACTGAGTAGAAAAAGTATTTACATTAAACATAAGATGGGTTGAAGTTTTCTCTCTGAAATAATAGGTGAGTGCTAAAGATGGGGCTCACTGTAAGAATTAAATGAAGTAATATATGTGAAATACTTAGAATTTTCTGGCACATAGCAATTAATTAAGAAAAGTGAGCACACTTAGTTCCCTAGAATTCAAGGTTGATAGTTGTTCTGGTTGACCTTTGTGTTGCTGGGGGCATTCTGCCATGTGTCAGCATCATTTAATAAATAATAACAACAATAAAGGTTAGCATTTATTAAGTGACTACTGTGTAGAGTGATGTCATTCCTGCAAGGCAACTGTTAACAATAGTTTCTCAAAGAAATAGGCTTTTCTTTTTTCTACATACTCAAAATGTTTTATCAGACATGATCTCACCTGCCCTTACAATGTACTGTTGGTCAGTTTGGGGATGTTATCCTACTTTATACATGAGGCCAGGAAAGGGTAAAATCTCTGTTCAGTTATGATCTGGTTTTAGCCCCAGGCTTCCATATACTTACTCAAATGTTGCCTACAGTAGACAAAAGGACCAAGGACTGATCAGCTTGAAGTTGTTGGGTATGGTGACTCTATTGAATCATGCACATGTTGGGGCTCCTTTGACATCAGTTTTAAGGGTGGAATGAGGGTAAAGGAATTAAAATTTTTTCTTGCTCTATTATTAGGTGGGAAACAAAGATTTGGGAGGGAAAGCCTTATCCATTTAAAATAAATTAACTTTGAGATACCTGTGTGACATCTAGGTGGATATACCCTAATGTCGTTTGAGTGTATGGATCTGGTGCTCAGAAAAGACCAGGCTGCAGATATAGCTTTGGGGGCCACCAGAGAAGAAATGATAACTAAGGACATGGGAGTGGATGTGATCCCCAGAGAGAAGGTGCAGAGTGTAAGAATGGAAAGCAGCAGAAAGAACTGGATAAGGGATTGTGGCTGCTGGGGAAAGAAGCATCGAATTCCATCTGTGGATTCCCTTCCAGCCACTATCAGTATATCTCTGTAGTCTGTACATCAAATTGGATGATACTGTAGGTGAAGTTTCAGAACCTGTCTTAAATTTTTTCTGCTTTTCTTCTAAAAATTATTCATTGGAGATGCTTAAGAAAATAGAGACAATAAGAACAAACTTGTTCCCTCACCCAGATCTGTATCGTGAACATCTAAAAAATATTCTGATCATGCCACACTGAACTGGGATACTGAGTGGCTTTTCGACCTGGGGTGGCAATGAGGTGAACTTGGGTAATAAAAAGCCACCCTGCAGCAGGGGCACAGGCCTGACCAGTGTCCATCTGCTCCGCAGGTCTCTTTTCTCATCCTCTCCTCCCTTCCTAGTCTCCTTCCCTTTCCCTCCTTCACACTTCTCTCTTATTTCCTCCTCTGAGAGACCATTGACAGTAGTCTCTTTGTGCTGCTGCGTCTTTTGGCGGTGATCATTTCATTTCCATGACACCAGGTCATGCACCAATGGGCATTTGATACAGAATGATAATTGTTGTTGCTGTGGTAACAAGATACCCTGGGCATGTATGACTGGATGCCAAGACTTTTCAGATCATTGTTGAACAGAGACTGAGAAAGCACCGGTCTTAGTGTGGAACAGCCCTATGTGCATTGCGTGAATCTTGATGTCCCATGCCTGGCATTATTTGGAACTGAATCACCCGGACTTTGGGAAGTGCTATGTGAGACAGATGTGTGACTGCCTGGTCCAGGGAAGACACAGGGCCGGCCCAGCCACACTCTGATGTCCTGATGCTTTCACATCAGAGGTTGCCACTCTCAAACATTTTGGGAAGGGCACCCTTCTAGTATAGTAGCCATGACTGTGGCAGCTCATGGGGGCAGGGGGGAGCCAGTGTCCTTTCTTTAGAAAGGATGGCAGTTTCTTAGAAACTGAGGAAATTAGAAACTCAAGGATATACTGCTATTTTGTTTTTATCTACTGATTTTAAGAATTTAAATAGATCTATTCCAGTCAAATGTGTTCAAAGGTGATTTTACAAAGATGGAGTATAGTTCTCTTATAAATTGCCACCCAAAGCATAATATTTAAGGCTCAGGAAACTGGTTTTCTATTTTTAAATTTATATTTTACTTGCTTTGTTTCAAAAGAGATTCTAAGTGTAGATTTAGCAAATTGATGTAGTTCAGGCAAATTTTGTGTTTATGCCTCTGTTTGGTTAATTTCTCTGCTCTATTCCCTTGAGAGTGGTTTTTTGAAGAATGATTATGACTATTTTCAATGCTAACATTTTACATTCATTTTTCATCATATCCCAGACTGAAGATTTTTTTCCCCTGATTTCTCTGTTCAAACTGTGGCTCTTCTTGCCTTTAAACCAGAACTATCATGCTGCCATCTCCGGGTGCAGAAGACTAGGATATTGACCCCTGAGGTGTGGTATCAAGCAGGATAACACGTATTTACTTTCAGAGATGTATATCTCCATGCTTTTCCCTCTCCACTGTGTCCTTCTCAGGCCTAGTGTTAGGGGCTTGGGCATTGTTGGGTTTGGGGATAAGCCTGAGGGGAGGGAGGGAGTGGGAAAGAAGCCTTATTGGAGGGGTAGCTTCATTCTACCAGGTTCACGTCAAAGGAATTTGATCCAGCACTGACAGTGGGCTAAGTGTAACTCTTTGACCCTCGTTGACCATTTACATTTTAAAAAGTGGAAGAGTAAGTGTAGTACAAGCATCTTTGGGTATTAGAGCCTTCTTTGGGCATTAGAGCATTTCTAAGTTTGTACATGGACATAACATGTTATTAAACTGGGTGGATTTTCTATTTTGAAAATAAAAAAAAGAATGAGAATCTATTACTCTAAGAAATGTAATTACCAAGTAGAACAGATTTTTAGTGTTGGCTGCTCAGAACATTCTGTCCCTAAGATCAATGTACATCAGGAACCACATTATCATCAGAAGGTTGTTTATTTAGTGCTCAGGGAATTGGAGTGAGCTGACTTAGCTAGATGTTGGTGCTGTTAAAGTAGAAGAACCTGATGCACCCATGTCAACTATGGGGGTTGACTTGTGTCTGAAATAAAATACTTGTATTCAAGAGCTAGAGCATGTTTCTCTCTGTACACAATTAGAAATTTTGTCTGCCCAGATGACCCTTAGCCAGAGGTGGATTATCAGTTGATGGTAGTTTTATGACTGTTAAGATATATTATCAATTAGTTTCCATACAGGGTTTGAGAAATGTATATTTTACAACAGGAGAAAACTGTAGTATTTGTAATGCATTCCCTCCTACATATTGATTAGTATCTCCCTTTTCTGAACCTTTCTTATGAGTAACGATAACGTGTTATTGATTTTTTGGAAACCAAGGTAAAACAAATTGTTACCTCTTTAGTTTTTTTCCCATTTCTGCTTCAGTTTTCTGTTTGCTAAAATGTGGTTTAACTATAATCTTGCTAAATTACGTGGCTTTCTTTCAAAAAGCTGTAATGAAAATTCTGACATAATGAAATGGATCAATAAAAGAAAACTTTTAATTTTTACCGTCTTCCATCATTTAAAATGAATTAAATAGATTATCTTTTTGATATTAGAAAAGATGGAATCTAGGCAAGACCAAATGAAACAGACAACTATTTTCTAAATCTTAAATCCATTTAAACTGACTTGGAGAATAATTCTTTTGTAATCACTTAGTATTTAAGATCATCAATCTTCACCTCTTCTTATGCTGATCTGTGTAATCTATAGTCAAAAATTGAAAGTATTAAATTGCACCATATTGCTTATAAAAATTACTTAAATTCTGATTGACTTTCTTCTGATATAAAAGTTAATGTCATAATTCGTGAATGTCTGTAAGTATAAGTCACACATATGTGTTTAGGTGGAAATGACTGTACTTGGGAAAATAATAAGATATTAGTAACACTCTGGAATTGCTTTTCAGTTATTTTAAATTACGAATAAAAGTCCCAGATATATTTATTTTAACTTAGGAAGTGGAAAAATTAGTATCTGGGGAAGAAGACCATATTATAGCCTCTGCATTGATGGACTGGATTATGCATCCACCTGGGCATCTGACTACCTCTCTGAGACAGATTTCGGAGTTAGCACTCTGAGAGATTATTTCATAGTGAACTCTATTTTAGTCTTCTTTATTATATTTTCTTAAACAACAGAAGTCCTTTATGCTTATTAACAACTCAAACAGATAAAATATAAAGTAGAACATAAAACTACCCTCTTCTCACCCATTTTTACAGTTACCTACTATTAGTGTGTTCTATGCATGTGCTAAGTCGCTTCAGTTGTGTCTGACTCTTTGCAACCCTATGGACTGTAGCCTGACAGGCTTCTCTGTCCATGGGATTCTCCAGGCAAGAATATTGGAGTGGATTGCCATGCCCCTCTCCAGGGGATCTTCCTGACCCAGTGTATGAACCCCCATCTCTTAGATCTCTTGCATTGGCAGGCGGATTCTTTACCACTAACACCACTGCATATTTAAACATAAATGATACACATATTCATATTTTTATTAGAAAATGAGGTCACTGTCCATATATGGTTCTGTCCTGCAACTTTTATTTCACCTAAAATCATATGTATATTTCCATGCATATCCTACCTCATTCAACTTTGTTCATGGTAGTCATATCATTCAGCCTTTCCCTTTATGGCTTCTAGGTTTCTGGGCATGCTGAGGCAAGCTTTTATTCCCCCAAGAGTTTACAATAATTTTTAATATTCAAGCTTTTAAAAATAGCTTTGTGTGTGTGTTTAATTCTTGTGTATAGTTTTATGTGTGGTATGAAGTAGAGACATAATTTTACTTCTTTTTCCCAGCCCTAGACATTGACTGTGTCATCCACTTTTTGGCAGACCTTTTTAGACATCATTAGTTATAAGTTATCTACCAAATGTTATTCTTCTCTATAAATGGAAACATTATTCCTCTTTCTGCTATCCTCCTGGTACGATGCACTGGAGTCTTTTGGTGAAGTCCTATATTACATAACCTGTTTATTAAAGATGGAGTGAATTATATTGGGTTGTCATACTAATAATTAATTTTTTATGGGTCTATTATGAAATAGAGAAAAATTTAAGAAATTTAAAACACCAAAGGATAAATACAGTGCACTATGGGCTATGAAAATGCTACAATTTATAAATGGTAGTCTAGCAGGTGACTTACATGAGTGTGACGACACTTTGCTCAAAGCATGACAATGAGTGAGCTAATTGGTGTATTTGAGAATTTGAAAATCTGCTAGCTAACTCAGTCTTCCAAGCAGAAGAATTATTACATATTGTCACATATGCCTTGGAACCAAAGATAAGAAACTGATCTTTTTGAAACATGGAATGAACTGTTAGATCTAGAGGGCTTGAGCACTATGAATTAAGACATTTTGGAGGACACTTACAAGATAAAGTAATATTCTTATCAGAAAACTAGAAGAGGTACAGATTTAAATTTGTAAAAGACACTTGTGCACAAATAGATAATATAATTTAAAAAGTGTATCAATGACACTCTGACACTGGAGACAATTGGTTGAAGTAGCAATTGATTAAAACATTCTATGAATGAGTTTGATATTAGATACTCCTTTCACTAGTAATATATATCCTTTTAAGCAAAAGAAATAAGAAAATGTTGGCGCATGGTCTTAATAGTGCAGTACTTCCTAAAAACTTGCTAGAATAGAAGAAAGCTATTGATTTTTGTGTGTGTTTATCTTTGCCTCACCACCTCTTCTATTTTGCTTATTGACTTCATGATCTTTAAATAGTACTTGTGTTTTAGACAAATATAGTCATATCAATTGTAAATAGAAATTGGTTTTAACTTTTCCCAATTTTACACTGTTTATTTTCTTATCTTATTGCAATAAATTGAATCACCAGAAATATTATTGACTGAAAATAGAGATTGTGGATGATCTTGACTTGTTCCTGGTTTTAGTGGAAATGACTTTGGCATTTAATGGTTAAAATGAGGATTGCTGTTAACTGTAGGTAAAAAGCACTTTCAATATTTAAGTCATTCCCTTCTATTCTTGTTGGTATCCATTAGGAGTAGCTGCTGATTTTTTTCTATCCTACTGCTGCTGCTGCTGCTGCTAAGTTGCTTTAGTCGTGTCCGACTCTGTGCGACCCCATGGACTGCAGCCTACCCGGCTCCTCCGCCCATGGGATTTTCCAGGCAAGAGTACTGGAGTGGGGTGCCATTGCCTTCTCCGTTCTATCCTACTAGGTCATAGTAAAGCTTTTTCTTGCCAAACTTCTGGGTTTTGTTTGTTTATAAATTTTATATTTTGTTAGTATTTTATTTTGATTTTTATATTATTATTAATATTTTTATAGTTGCCTTTTATGTACTATCTTTAGCAGATTTTGATCTTAAGTTTGCTAATTTTATAAAATTCATTAGTGAACTTTCCATTTTTTTCCTCTTTTCTGATAGAGTTTAAATGATATTGATCTTAACTGTTCTAAGGGTTAGTTGCTCAGTCATGTCCAACTCTTTGAGACCCCCATAGACTGTAGCCTCTGCCTGTGGAATTCTCCAAGCAAGGATACAGGAGTGGGTAGCCATTCCCTTCTCTAGTGGATCTTTCCAACCGAGGGATCAAACTCGGGTCTCCCCCTTGCAGGCAGATTCTTTACCATCTGAGCTATCAGGGAAGCCCAGTATTAGTCTTATCTCTTCTTTAAAGGTAATACAGAACTGAATTGCAATACCATTTGATCCTGGTTCCTTTTTTAATGTGTCTACAATCACATTTCTAATCTTATCTCTAGTAATTTGTCTTCTCAAATTTTCTGGTTCTTGGATTAATATTGATAACTTCTACTGGGAAATCATGCATTATCTTTAGATTTTTAAATTTGATATCAAATATGTATATATAAAATTATAGTTCTTTTAATCACATCTGTTTATGTAGTGAAAGCCTTCATTATTCATAATTTGTATACTTTTGTTTTTCTTCTATTATTACTTAGTTTTACTTATGAAGAGTTTATTTTATTGGCTTTTGAAAGAACCAGGATTTTATTTATCATTTCTACAATGTTTTTTTCTGATCATTATTTTTAACTTTTTGCAGATTTCTTCTGTCTTTGGATTTGTTTTCTTGTACTTTTCCAATTCTTCAAGAAGAGAGCTTATTTCTTTTATTTACGGACTTCTTGAATAATAGTGGTAATTAAGATTATTTTTCTCTGAGTACAGCTTTAGTCATGCCCCATAGCCTTGATATGATGTATTCTTTTTCTTTTTGTCTTGCTTTTAGCTTGTAATTTTACTTTTAATTTCCTCTTTGACCCAGGGATTATTTTGGAGAACAGTGTTACATTGTCAGGCAGTTATATTTAATGGTAATCTTTTATTTATTTATAATTTTATTCTGTTAAAACAATGTACCTATAAATTCATTCCTTTTTTAGAATGTATTTCCTGTTTCATTTAATCTGAGTTTTTAAATTTGAAAATCATGTTTTTCAATCCCAGAAACACTTTTTCTGCTTTAGTTGTATTTTTTTCAGTACTGTTATTAGTTATTTTCTAAAGATTATATCTGACTCCTTAAGTAGTTCTATTTCAGTGGGAGATAATGTAAGTTTTAAAGTGCACAGACAATGAATATGAATAGTCATTTATGGAAGTAATACAAGTGATTGAAGAAATTTGGGGACTAGAAACTCCAAGGAAGGTCTTCTAGAGATATCCCTTAGAGGCAGGACTGGGATTTGATCGAAATAAATTTTATGATTCTGTGTTTATTCTTCACTATATGTGCATTTTCTTCAAACATTGTTTCTTAGACATACCTAGTGATGCCTACTTAAGTGGTAGATTACCCTCTTCCCAAGCTGCTCAAATGGAAAAGAATCTGCCTGCAATGCAGGAGACCTGGATTTGATCCCTGAGTCAGGAAGAACCCCTGGAGAAGGGCATGGCAGGCCACTCCAGTATTCTTGCCTGGAGAATTCCATGGACAGAGAAGCCTGGCAGGCTATAGTCCATGGGGTCGCAAAGAATTGGACACAACTGAACGACTAATACTTTCACTTTCTTTCAGTGATGCCTACCTAAGTGGTAGATTAAATAATTTTCAGAAAGTATCATTAGACTGTTTATTATTAGACCATAATTTGTTTTCTCACTCTAGCTCCCCTACCTCTTCCAGATTTGTAATGTATCACATTACCACAGTGCTCCAGCTATCATTATTGTATTGTATTGTGTGTTGATTATCTTAGTTGTAGCTTAAAAAAGCTATGTTCAGAATTTAGTGTCCAAGAGAAAACAAGCTGTGTAGAGACTATGGCTTGACCAACAGCTGATACCATTTCCCAATGGGCTACTCCTACTTATGTCACCAAAGGAAATCTCTGAATAGTCAAACATTAAAAAATATACAGTAATTTACCAAAAACTACTGAACATTTCCATGTACTCTCTCATTAGAATCCTGGAAATCACAATTTCCTTTTTTCCCTGAGGATGGATTCTTATTCACTCTTAAAACAGAGATTTAATATTGCACTGGAGATGATAAATATACACCTATTTGCATGTATGTATTGGCCTGGCCAAAAAGTTTGTTCAGTTTTAAGTAAAATAAAAAGATGTATTTTTTTTTCATTTTCACTAAGAACTTTATTGAACAACATAATTTACTAACTAAATGAACTTTTTGGCCAACCCAAAATATATGGTAAACTATTATGTTTTTTATATAATCTTATATTTTTGTTTTTCTCTCCCACAATATTTTTTACTTTCCCATTTTCCCCATTCTTTTCTTCAGGAAATGTTTATGGAAGGGCTTTGTCATTTCCCAAAGCCCAAACACATGAAAGTATCATGCTAGGTATAGTTGATGGTCTACAGTAAGCTGTGTCTACTTATGGTTTTATTTACATTCATCCTGCTGAAGAGTCAGTGTGTTCAGTATGAGGATTCATGTCTTGCTTCAGTTGTTGAAACTCCTGTGCCACAATCTCTTCAAATATTGCCTTTTGCTTATTCAGTCTAGTCTTTCTTTATGGAACTTCTTCCAAGCATATTTTGATACTTTTCACTCTTTCTGCCATGTCTTGTAGCTTCTCATTCATATTTTGCACTATTTTATGTTTTTATGCTGCATTCTGGGTGATTTTTTTGAGATCTACCTTTGAACATTTTAGTTATCTCCTTGCTTTTGAGTTTGTCTCTATTCAGGCCACATGCATTTAACCAGTTCCAGATTAATTTTTATGTTTTTGTCCTTTGGGATTGCTAGCATATTGGAACTGTGATTTCAACCCTACACATTTGGGTGGAGCTGTCCTGGATTCTGATAACTCCCATGGGTCTCTTTATCCACCCATAACCTCACATAAAAGACAAACTTTCTTGTTATATATCTTTGCTGTGAGAAAAGGTTTTCCAGTCATCATTTTAGGTCCCAGTTGTACTTCTATGGGATCTGGATTTGGACAGGAGCTCGGTTCCAGCTTCCCATCTTCCCCTGTCTAGAGGTGTTGCCTCCTGTTAACTGTGTGGGATTAAAACCCTGTTCCCCAGCCCTTAAAGCCAACATCCGTCTTTTGTCTTTCTCTCTGTTTGTCTTTATCTCTTGCTCACTGTTGTTAGTCCCTTCTTTGTTTCTTGGGGATTTCCATTTCATGATCATGAGGTTGATTATCTCATGATTATGAGGTTGACTATATTAATACTTTTAGAGGGGAGTACGTATTCTATTATTTCTGTGAGTTGTCAGTGGAAGGGATCAGTGCTGAGTCAGTTCAGTCTGCTATTAACTGGAAGTTCCTCAGATAGTTTTGTTGGATTGAATTGTGTAGCTGATTTATGTGGTACCTCTCAAGAGACATCTTGGGGGAACGCTGTTTTATATTTCTTCCAGTCACATAGTATAGGGTCTTAACAAGCTTTCTGTATCCTGCAATGGCAGTGATAGGGAAGCAGAAGAGAAAATATTGATTATTCAAGGAAGACACAGAAGCAAATGGAGAGTCATCATGTCTGAAGGGGCCACAAGGAGGGAATGAAATTGGTGAATTTTGTGGAACAATACTAGAATCACGTGGGCTCCTTCCTTCCAAGGACTCTAAGGCACTCTTATAAGCATCTTTAAATTCAGACACACCATGGAGAAAACTGATACTGTTTCAGTCACCCCCATGGATGAGAAGACAGAACAAAAATTGTGAGTGTTGCTATGGAAAATAAAAGTTGGTTGTCTTACACACTTGAAGTTGTGGACTGAGATTTATTATGGTTACACATAAATACACACACACACACATATATATATTATATATATACGCATGATGCATATTTGTATATGGATAGTAAACAAGCTGGAAGGATACACCACAGTGTATTAGAATGGCATTCTGTAGCAATAAGATTGCAAGACATTATATTGTCTTCTTTGCCTGCTGCTGCTGCTGCTGCTAAGTAGCTTCAGTCATGTCCAACTCTGTGCGACCCCATAGACGGCAGCCCACCAGGCTCCCCCGTCCCTGGGATTCTCCAGGCAAGAACACTGGAGTGGGTTGCCATTTCCTTCTCCAATGCATGAAAGTGAAAAGTGAAAGTGAAGTCGCTCAGTTGTGTCCGACTCTTCGCGACCCCATGGACTGCAGCTTACCAGGCTCCTCCATCCATGGGATTTTCCAGGCAAGAGTACTGGGGTGGGTTGCATTTGCCTTCTCTTCTTTGCCTAGTTAACTACATTTTCCCTTATTTTAGCTCAAATTTTACTCCCTGGGGGAATTTTTTCTGACCCCTTTCTACTCCCTCAGAGTGTTTTGATCTTCTGCTATATATTCTTATATGCCAGTGTCCCATTCTTTCTTTGCACTTCAGTTCAGTTCAGTCGCTCAGTCGTGTCCGACTCTTTGCGACCCCATGAATCGCAGCACGCCAGGCCTCCCTGTCCATCACCAACTCCCGGAATTCACTCAAACTCACCTCCATCGAGTCGGTGATGCCATCCAGCCATCTCATTCTCTGTCGTCCCCTTCTCCTCCTGGCCCCAATCCCTCCCAGCATCAGAGTCTTTTCCAGTGAGTCAACTCTTCGCATATACATGTACTTGTGTGATTACTTGATTAATGTATATCTTCCATTAGTCCATGAGCTTCATGAATGCAAATATTTAGTTTGTTTTTTCACCATTGTATTCTCAGTACCTTGCATATGCACTCAATGAAGACTTAATAAATGGATAAATGAATACATTTCTGCATTGTTTGAATATTTTTACAATGATTGTATTAATTTCATTATTAAAAGAAAATAAAGATTATCCCATTTAGAACAAATATAAACATAGATCTTCTGGGCCAGTAATTATTTGAGGGTCACACTTCCTACTAAAAATGTGTTGGTAATTATAGCCTATTTCTCCTGAAAAATCCATATACACCCTCCTTTCATTCCTAACAAAGAACTTTAGGTATTTCTAGATTTGGACAAGAGAACATCTGGTCTAGGTTTATCAGTATGTGGTCAGTGGGTGAGAGTTCCTTGGACATTGGCCTTAACCTGGCTGAGGAGTGACCAGGGAGGGGGTGAAATGACAAGCAGCAACCTTGTTGCAAGGTAGACTCCTCCTGGGTTCCCAGGAGTTTGGGAATGAGAGGCCTACCAGACTGCACTCCTCAGGCTAGGTGGGAGGTAGAATGGCCAGGGGGGAGCTTCTACTTGGGGAAAGAAAAAGTGGGTCTGTGTCACTTCTCTAGACTACATGGAAACCCTCTGTTGTAGGAGTCTAAGAGAGAGGGATCCCATTCTGGTTTCCATTGGTGGGAACAGTGCTGCCATCCATGTTGAGGCTGAGTTATCTCTGTGGAAATCTGGGAGTGGGATGGAAGGGGCCAAAGGCATTTACTCAGGTTACCACTTTGGTCACCTGTTCATGCTTATTTTTGAGGTGAGCAACAGAGTCAGGTGCAAAGAATGAGAGGCTGTGGAATTTGGGAAGGGGTTGAGAGACAGCACCTTATGCCCATCCTCATGGGACAGGGAAAATCAGACCATCTTTGCAACTCTTACACTCTCGGCTGCCTGGGCCTCACAGCTCTTCCCTTTGCCCAGAGTTGAATCTCACTGTTTAGAAGGATTCAGTTTGAAAACTTATCAAATAGTTTAAGCACATTTATAACTCTTCCTATGTGGAAAAATAGTACAATTGTAAAACTTCATTGGACTAAGGCACTTGCATGAAGTAAGGCCTCCCTCTTAAGTTGGAAATATTTTTTTGAGCCATGCTGGGTCTTCGTTATGGTGCATGCGCTTCTTTAGCTGTAGTGTGCGGGCTTAGTTGCCTTTTGAACATGTGGGATCTTACTTTCCCCACCAAGGATCAAACCCACATTCCCTGTATTAGAAGGTGGATTCTTAACTACTAGACCACCAGGGAAGTCCTGATAAGTGTCCATTTTGATTGAGTGCAGCCGTAAGTCTGATTCTGAGCCAATGAATTGTGGCAGAAGTGTTGTAAGTCACTTCCAGATTTTTCATGTAAGACGTCTCCATGATTCATCTGTGTTCTCTCCTTTCTCATCCACCAGCTAATAAATGTGCCATAAAACCTCCCTGCTGACCTGAAACATTAACTTGAGACTCTTGTGAGAGAGAAATACTTATTTTTGCTTTTAAAATCAGTCTTCTGTTATAACAGTTTTAGCCTTTTATGCTACTATGACATTGATGGATTTCTTCCCTTCCTTTTTTGACTTCAGATAATGAAGATTATACTAATCAAATTCCTTCCTTCGTATCACACCATTTGCATTGGTCTAATAAAAATATTTTCCTCTTTTCTTTCTTCATTCATTTACTATTTTGTTTCTTTCATCTCTATTCCTCACTTCCATCTTCCTCTCAACAGGCAACTGTCCTGTTTGGTGTGTACATTCTTATTTATTTGTGTTCTTTTAGAAATTACATTATTTTGTATGAATGATTTTTAATTTAATAAAGACACAGTGCTGTGGGTCTTATTCTGTTTTTTTTTTTTTTCCCACTCAGCAGTATTTTTTAAAATGTTACAAGTTATTCTGGGTACATTTCTTCTGTGGTTTCCAACTTTTGCTTAATATACTAAAGTGTTCATCCACTCTAATTTACTTCATTTTCCTAGAAATAGATTCTAGACTGCTTCCAACTCCTTACTACCTCAAACACTGAAACGATTGTCCTCTTATACGTCCCCTTACGGACCTGTGTAAGAAGTGTTCTGGAATATAAAAATGGAATTGTTAGGCCATAGGGCATATGTATGGGCTTCCCTGGTGGCTCTGATGGTAAAGAATCTGCTTTCAATGCAGGAGATCCAGGTTCAGTCTCTGAGTCAGGAAGATCCCCTGGAGAAGGGAAAGGCTACCCACTCCAGTATTTTGCCTGGAGAATTCCATGGACAGAGGAGCCTGGCAGGCGACAGTCTATGGGGTCACAAGAGTCAGATGACTGAATGACTAACACACACACACACACACAGGGCATGTGTGTAGTTAATTTGATTAAATACTGTCAGATTACTTTTTGGAATAGCAGATACAGTCTAAAATCTAATTAGCTGCCTGTATGTGTAAGAGTTCCTATTACCCTTGCACCCTCACTAATTGGCATGTGCTAGCTTTTGAATTGCTAGCCAAATAGGTGTAAATGTACATGCATCCTCTGCGTTTCGAAAGTTCACTTTTTTACAAAAGACTTATGTTAGTACCTTTTTCTGCTAACAGAAAGAAATATGAAGAGGATTTTGCTTTTATGAAAAAATGGAGAAAAATGAAAACAGCAGTTCAGGGTTTGTTTTGCAGCAAACCATTGTAGAGACAGCGTGCACCCAGAACATCAAACTCTTTCTCCCGAAACTACACTCAGCATCTCCCGAAACTTTGAAATGTATCTGTGAGCATCTGTGTTTTATCTCATTTATTTTGTGCATCCGTTAGCAAGATGTGTCCTAAGGTGATTATTTCTACACTTTAGACCATTTATGTTTACAAAACACCCTACTTTGGAAGAATGGGGAAAACCTGTATTTATAATTGTATTTTAATGAACAATTATCTGATTAATGATGAGTTTGAACATCTCTTCATGTATTTTTAAGCATTTTGGTTTTCCTCTTCTCTAGGTATGTATACGTGTGTGCTAAGTCACTTTAGTCATGTCCGACTCTTTGCGACCCTATGGACAGTAGCCCGCCAGGCTCCTCTGTCCATGGGATTCTCCAGGCAAGAATACTGCAGTGGGTTGCCATGCCCCTCTCCAGGGGATCTTCCCTACCCAGGGACAGAACCTGTGTCTCTTATGTCTCCTCCATTGGTGGGTGGGTTTTTTACTCCTGAGCCACTGGGGAAGCCCTCTCTAGGTATACTTTTCATGTATTTTGCCAATTTACAATGGTGTGTTCCTGTCTTTTTCTTTTGGTACAAGAGTACTTTGCATATGCTAGATATTAATCCTTTGTTAGTTTAAGATATTGCAAATATCATTTTTCTGTCATCTTTTAACTTTGTTCATGGTGCCCTTTATCAAATAGAAATTCTTATTTTTATGTAATAAAATATTACATAAATATTTAAATATTACATAAATATGTATATTTGTAATATTTATGTAATATCTAAATATTTAAAATTTTTTGCCTTCTGGTATGTATTTCTGAGGTTTTGTTTAAGAAATTATTATCCATTTCAGCTGAAGCTGAAATTCCAATAGTTTGGCCACCTGATGAGAAGAACTGACTCCTTGGAAAAGACCCCGATTCTGGGAAAGACTGAAGGCGGGAGGAGAAGGGGACGACAGAGGATGACATGGTTGGATGGCATCACTGACTTGATGGACCTGAGTTTGAGCAAGCTCCGGGAGTTGGTGATGGACAGGGAGGCCTGGCGTGCTGCAGTCCATGGGGTCACAAAGAGTTGGACACAACTGAGAGACTGAACTGATCCAATTCTCTGCCACAGAGATATTCTCTTATCCTGTATTAACTTTGTGATTTTAACTTTATATTTTGAAACAAGTATAGATTTACAGGAAGTTGTAAAGATAATACAGAGAATTCTTCTGTTTTCTTCATAGTTTTCCCCAACCTGATATCAAAATTAGAAAACTGACACTAGTACAATGTTTATGTATAGTTCTATGCCATTTTCTCTCACCATTGCAACCAAGATTCGAAACTATTCTGTCACCATAAAGATGTCCTTTGTATTTTCTTTCTAGTCACACACACTCCCCCTCACCATCCCTTACTCCCTATTCTCCATTTCTATTGTTTTTTTTATTTCAAGAATGTTATATAGATTGAATCACACAGTATGTGAGAGTGTTTTTAAGATTGGCTACCCGCCCTCCACTCAGTATAATGCTCTTGAGATCCACTCAAGTTGTTGTGTGTATTAATAATAGTTCATTCCTTTTATGGCCAAGTAGTATTCCATGGTATGGATGTATCATGGTTTGTTTAACCATTCATGTATTTTTTTTATCTTTAATAATGCCTCTGTCTTAAAACCTATTTTGTATTATAAATTAATTTGGCTATTAATTTCCTTTTGGTTAGTGTTTACATGGTATATTTTTCTAACTTTTACTGTCACCGTTTCTGCATGCTTATTGTTTATCATGTATATTGGGTTTCTAAACATCAGACAAAATCTTTAAGCTAGTAAGTTTAGCCCATTTTTACCTATTATTTTTATTAATACATGTGAACTACGTGCTTTCTCTTTCTCTATTTATTTTGCTCTTTTGAGGCTTTACTTTTCTCATTTCTCATCTTCTTGGGATTAAATCATCCTTAGTGCATTTTCCCTTTTAATGCATTAGACATTTTATGCTGTCTATTATTTTAGTGGTCACTCTTCCAATTTTATCATTCATATCTAACTTCAATCTAGAATTAATCAATTATATTAAGAATAGGTGAGAGTCCCAATTGTGATTAATTTGGATTGACGTAAACTTCTTGGACATACTCAAAATCTGTAAAATCTACAATTCTTTTCTTTTTTGTTCTGATAATGCAGTATCATCCTCAGATCTAGGGTGTTTTCATATTTGAAAGTATGAGTCTCAGTGAAGGCATGAGACAAATTGCTATTTATTTTCCTTATAAGTAGGGCACAGAGCTAACTATTTTTAAAAGGCCCAGAAAGGCTCAGAATTTCCCAGATCACCTACTCAAACTACCAGTTTTCCCCATTTTACTGAAGAAATCTGATAAATGGTACATTCAACTGATATAACAATTAAGTAAAGAAAAAGGCTAATTTCTAACTCATTCTTCAAGTTGTCTGTCTGACAGCTTTAAGTGGAGAAAGATTCATGCAGTAGGATTTTGTAATTGCTCTATTTTATATTTTGCATTTAATTAGGTATTCCACAATTTAGTCTACTCATTGTTTTCACTGGAATTTGCTCATTGATTTTAGAAACAAACATCTGATCCCACTCAAATCCTCTTCTCCATGATTATTGTCACCTAGAATGTATTGTCAGAGGGAAAGGACTCTCAGTTAATTGTAGGCTATTAGTTTTCAATGCCAGGTTGTGGAACAAATCCTTATTTGCCTTTTGCCCACCTCAGCCCAAATAACTCATGTTTTATTGAGGCTCTATTGCTTACTAACCCACTTCTGTTCTTACTCTTTGTCTGTAGACTTTTGTTTAAGCACAAGAAATGAATTTAAGGAAAGATGCTGTGATGTATCTTCCAAGTAATGGAAAAATTGAATACCTGGTGTGATAAATGATGAAAACAAGTGCACCTCAGGGACTCCAAGAGCAGGAGTTTGTATCATTTCATCCTTGTGCTCTACCACTAAAATGACAGCCCTGTATTCTCAATTCTTGCATTTGTCAGTTCATATTCTTTCAAAATAATAAAAAAGACCATGAAAACTTATTGATCCAATTGATTTCCCAGACCAATAAGTTAAAGCAAGGAAGGTAAGACTTTTCAATGCAAATTTGGTTGTGAGAATTGCCTCCACTTCAACGATGCCCTGGACACACAAAGTAAAATGTAAAACTATAGTATGACAGAATGTCTAGGAATGTTTCAACAATCATACTTCAGTAGTAATAGAACACTATGTAGCTGCTGCTTAGTTCCTGGTGCCTACTGTCATAATTTTACCAGGTTAAATCTTTCCAAAGAACTACCTTTTTAAGTCTCAGCACCACCTGGACTATACTGTTGATCATTCTCATGTGATGTGACCTAAGACACAAAAACTCAGACTTTAGGAAATGAAATATTTTTCTATTGTGTGATTCTTAGCTCATTCGTAAGTCCAGTCTACCTGTCTCTGCATGGGAATAGGTTCCATCTGAAGGCAGTGGAAATTTCCACTGTTAATCAGAGCAAAGGAAGCTGGTTGGATTACCCTAATAGCTGGGATCAAGCCAAGAGACATTAATACATCCATCTTCAGTATATAAGCTCAGATACCATCTCTACCTCATCCAGAAGAAGACATTACTATTCCAGGACTGACAGCTTTTCAGATTCTCCTTATTAAGGGTTCTTACAATCTGGAATCTAGCCTCACCCAAGGTCATGTCATTACCAGAGCAATGATATTCTTTATTACATGACCACAGGTTTGGGCTTCCCTGGTGGCTCAGAGGTTAAAGCGTCTGCCTCCAATGTGGGAGACCCGGGTTCGATCCCTGGGTCGGGAAGATCCCCTGGAGAAGGAAACGGTAACCCACTCCAGTATTCTTGCCTGGAGAATCCCATGGATGGAGAAGCCTGGTAGGCTACAGTCCACGGGGTCGCAAAGAGTCGGACACGACTGAGCGATGGAACGGAACAGGTTTGATGTCATATAGGTTACAACGATCACAGTAAAACTGAATAAGACCAACATTAGACCCAATGTCCTCCATCATTTCTCTCCTAAAAGGAGAAGAAAAAAGGTTTCCACATTCATTGTTATCACTACTGATCTCTTCAAAAAGTCCTTAAGTATTATGAGCTGTCAAGCCTATGGCTGTGGATACAAGCTTTCCAAAATTCTAATTTTGCTTGAAAGTTCAAATTTTATTGTTAGTGGCAAATACTATCAACTGTTTTCCTTGAGGTTTCACTTCATTCATTTTCAATAAAATGTCTACCCAGTATCCAAGTCTGAAAAACCACAGTCTTTCTGCCAGTCATACTTTCAAGTGAAAATGGTGTTCCACATCAAAAGCAGCTAATTCAGGCACAATTCAAATGACTGTGTAAACATTTTCCTTTGAGACAACCATTGTATTAAGCTATGCAGCAGAAGTGCTTTTTGCATCCTTCTATTACACAGAATTTTTAAAAGATATGCACTCAAGCATCAAGATCTAATTAAAAATATAATTTTATTATAAATAGGGCTCAATTAAAGACATTTTAAAATGAAACTGGATTACAAGAATTTGTTGAGTGTGTGGCTACAAAGAAATTAATCACTACTAGTACAGTTTGGGGACACTGCCTTGATCTACGCTGAGACACCAGAAATTTAACCCACCAATGCTTTGTTTTGAAAATAATTTTGATCTTACAGTTCCAGGGACCTGTAGTGGTCTGTGAACTACACATTAAGAACCACTGATGTACAATGATTCCAATTCTGCATAAAAATACATTGTGATGACATAATAAACATCAACATTCAGAAAACTAAGATCATGGCACCTAGTTCCATCACTTCATGGCATTAGATGGGGAAATAATGGAAACAGTGACAGACTTTACTTTCTTGGGCTCCAAAATCACTGCAGATGGTGACTGCAGCCATGAAATTAAAAGACACTTGCTCCTTGAAAGAAAAGTTATGACAACCTAGGCAGCTTATTAAAAAACAGATACACTATGCCAACAAATGGAGAAGACTGCATCACCGACTCGATGGACATGGGTTTGGGTGAACTCCGGGAGTTGGTGATGGACAGGGTGGCCTGGCGTGCTGTGATTCATGGGGTCGTAAAGAGTCGGATATGGCTGAGCAACTGAACTGAGCTGAACTGAACTGATGCCAACTGAACTGATGCCAACTGATGCCGTCTAGTCAAGTCTATGGTTTTTCCAGTGGTCATGTATGGATGTGGGTTGGACTATAAAGAAAGCTGAGCACTGAAGAATTGATGCTTTTGAACTGTGGTGTTGGAGAAGAATCCCTCTTGAGAGTCCCTTGGACTGCAAGGAGATCCAACCAGTCCATCCTAAAGGAGATCAGTCCTGGGTGTTCATTGGAAGGACTGATGCTGAAGCTGAAACTCCTATACTTTGGCCACCTGATGCGAAGAACTGACTTCTTGGAAAAGACCCTGGTGCTAGGAAAGATTGAAGGCAGGAGGAGAAGGGGACGACAGAGGATGAGATGGTTGGATGGCATCACCGACTCAATGGACATGAGTTTGAGTAAGCTCGGAGAATCAGTGATGGACAGGGAGGGCTGGCATGCTGCAGTCCACAGGGTCTCAAAGAGTCAAATACAACTGAGCGACTGAACTGAACTGAACTGAAAGAATCTTCACTGACTTTTTTGACTGATGCCAGACTTACATATGGTGAATGTCTTTTCATGCCAATAATATAAAAGTACATTGCAGTTTTTAATAATAGTTGTATAATATTTTACTGTGTGGACATACTCTTGCATAATATTTTATATGTGGACATACCTATTGTTTAGTCAGTCTCATGGAAGCCATTTAAGTTCTATTTTTTCTTAGAAACATTGGTCAACTGTGTATAATTGATATTCCTCTGTATACAATTATTTCTCTAGGGAACAATGCAAAGAAATATAGGAAAACAATAGAATAGGAAAAACAAGAGATCTTTTCAAGAAAATTAAAATTAAAGATATCAAGGGAACATTTCATGCAAAGATGGGCTCGATAAAGGACAGAAATGGTATGGACCTAACAGAAGCAGAAGATATTAAGAAGAGGTGGCAAGAATACACAGAAGAACTGTACAAAAAAGATCTTCACGACAAAGATAATCACGATGGCGTGATCACTCACCTGGAACCAGACATCTTGGGATGTGAAGTCAAGTGGGCCTTAGAGAGCATCACGGCGAACAAAGCTAGTGGAGGTGATGGAATTCCAATTGAGCTATTTCAAATCCTGAAAGATGATGCTGTGAAAGTGCTGCACTCAATATGCCAGCAAATTTGGAAAACTCAGCAATGGCCACAGGACTGGAAAAGGTCAGTCTTCATTCCAATCCCAAAGAAAGGGAATGCCAAAGAATGCTCAAACTACTGCACAATTGCACTCATCTCATATGCTAGTAAAGTCATGCTCAAAATTCTCCAAGCTAGGCTTCAACAATATGTGAATCGTGAACTTCCAGATGTTCAAGCAGGTTTTAGAAAAGGCAGAGTCACCAGAGATCAAATTGCCAACATCCGCTGGAACATGGAGAAAGCAAGAGAGTTCCAGAAAAACATCTATTTCTGCTTCATTGACTATGCCAAAGCCTTTGACTGTGTGGATCACAATAAACTGTGGAACATTCTGAAAGAGATGGGAATCCCAGACCACCTGACCTGCCTCTTGAGAAACCTGTATGCAGGTCAGGAAGCAACAGGTAGAACTGTACATGGAACAACAGACTGGTTCCAAATAGGAAAAGGAGTACGTCGAGGCTGTATATTGTCACCCTGCTTATTTAACTTATATGCAGAGTACATCATGAGGAACGCTGGGCTGGAAGAAGCACAAGCTGGAATGAAGATTGCCGGGAGAAATATCAATAACCTCAGATATGCAGATGACACCACCCTTATGGCAGAAAGTGAAGAGGAACTCAAAAGCCTCTTGATGAAAGTGAAAGAGGAGAGTGAAAAGGTTGGCTTGAAGCTCAACATTCAGAAAACGAAGATCATGGCATCTGGTCCCATCACTTCATGGGAAATAGATGGGGAAACAGTGGAAACAGTGTCAGACTTTATTTTTTGGGGCTCCAAAATCACTTCGGATTCTGATTGCAGCCATGAAATTAAAAGATGCTTGCTCCTTGGAAGGAAAGTTATGACCAGCCTAGATAGCATATTAAAAAGCAGAGACATTACTTTGCCAACAAATGTCCGTCTAGTCAAGGCTATGGTTTTTCCCGTGGTCATGTATGGATGTGAGAGTTGGACTGTGAAGAAAGCTGATCGCCGAAGAATTGATGCTTTTGAACTGTGGTGCTGGAGAAGACTCTTGAGAGTCCCTTGGACTGCAAGGAGATCCAACCAGTCCATTCTAGAGGAGATCAATCCTGGGTGTTCATTGGAAGGACTGATGCTAAAGCTGAAACTGCAATACTTTGGCCACCTCATGCGACGAGTTGACACTGGAAAAGAGTCTGATGCTGGGAGGGATTGGGGGTAGGAGGTGATGGGGACGGCAGAGAATGAGATGGCTGGATGGCATCACCGACTCGATGGACATGGGTTTGAGTGAACTCCGGGAGTTGGTGATGGACAGGGAGGCCTGGCATGCTGTGGTTCATGGGGTCGCAAAGAGTCGGACACGACTAAGCGACTGAACTGAACTGAACTGAACTAGGGAACAAAAATCCTACAAGTACAATGCTCCGCTGAAAGGCAGGTATTTCTTTAGAGCTTCTTATATAGATTACCAAATTGCCATCTAGATAAGTTGTACCAATATATGTGCCAACCTGTCCATTTTCTATGTGTTTCCCCTCCGAGGAGTCCCTATCTCTATTTCTGCCACAGCCTACCATACACTTGCTCCAAAATGAAGATTTCATGCAAGGTGTCAGGAAAGCAGGCTGGGTTTGGAAAAATCTCTGAGACTTCTCCCATTTTCTTCTTTCATAGTTTCATTGGGCCAGGGAGTAGAGGAAGGAAGATCTTCCTGCTGTTAAGTGAACTCAGGGGTGGGGGTGGAGTTCCCATAAAGGCCTCACCACTTCCTCTCTTCTAAAAGAAGATGGACCTAAACTCTAACTTGAGAGGAGTGGGGAAATCACTCTTTGCACAAAGAGTCATTCTTTTTGTCACACTTCTCTTTCACATCATTATAAACGGTAACTCAAACAAACCAAAGAAAGAAAGAAATGGTAACTCATTCTGACATTACTTGGTTTCCAGAATTGCCCAAGGAAGAGGGCTTTCTTTGTCAGACCCTGCACAAGATCATACAATCCTTTCTCTCTGTCAACCTAGAGACAAGACAGCAGATTTTGGTAATTTTTTGAAAAGCACCTCTTATCGTTTCCTAACATTTCCAATAGTCACTACCTTATTTCACTCTTCATCATCTTATGTTTGGTTTGTCATACATGCGTGCATGCTGAGTCACTTCAGTAGTGTCCAACTCTGTGCAACCCTATGGACCATAGCCTGCCAGGTTCCTCTGTCCATTTGATGCTCCAGGCAAGAATACTGGAGCAGGTTGCTATGTCCTCTTCCAGGGGATCTTCCCAACCCAGGGATCAAACCTACATCTCTTATGTCTCCTGCATTGGCAGGCAGGTTCTTTACCATTATCATCACCTGGGAAGCTCCCTGATTTATCATAACTTCTTAACAAATGTCTCCACACCTAATGCCATCCAAGCTCCAGCCCATTTTGCACATTGCCCCATTATTTTTCCTTTTGCCAAAAATGTCCAGTAACTCCCAGAAAATGACAGGATCATATTTCAATATTCCAGCTTGCAGTTCAGGATCTTCCCCAAACTTTTCACACCCTATATTTCCACCTTAGTCTCTCATCACTTCTCTTCCCACAGTTTCCATTCCAGGCAAACTGGTTAACTTCCTGTCACTGGAACAAATTTGCATGTCTTTCTTCAAGTCCTTTCCCCTCCTGGAATGCCCTTCTTTGTTTTCTCATGCTTTTCTTCGGGGCCCATCTTAAGTGTGCCCTTCCTCCTTGAAGCTTCCTAGCAACCTCTGCTTTGTTTAAACAGATAGCATATATTTGACAATAAGCATATGCCCAAGTACTGTTAGTAATCTTTTTGTATTTGTGTACCTTACTTCTCCAGCTAGATTTTTTTATAATCGAACCCATTTTAATGAAAGAAAAATGTCTGTTTTTAGATGTGAGTGTTTGGACAAAAAATGCATTTAGTTCATCTAAGTAATGGCTGGCACCATAATTTTAAAAAATTGATACCCCTAATGCTAATTTGAGATGTTTTAAACATCTGAGATAAATTATGAAAAATTCCAGCTAGATTTTATATTCAAGCAAGAAAACCATTCTTTTAATCGATTGAAACATACAATTTTATTAATGATACACAAATGGAAGTCTTTGGTGAATAAATTCAAGTCAAAACAGATGATAGAAGTATAGGCTATTTATGATGGACAGGTTCACTGTCAATTCACATAGAGGAATCAGTAAAAATATTTCTATTCAAGCAGCACGATTAAAGTCACAAATGTGTTTTCAGGACAAGAGAACTATTTATTTGGTATTCATAAAATGATTCAGCTTAAAGCTGGCGATAGTCACAGATAACATCACTCTGATTGATACATTATTCAAAACTGGCAGCTGAAAGGATCACTTTACTATATGAGAGGGTGAAAAAGCAGTAACTTTCAATTTTCATTGCTCCCAGACTGCAAAACTAGACATTTCTTCAAGTTTTCGAGAGCACATAGACAATCAGAATTTGTCCACTAGTTTTATAACTTTCACTTTCACCAAGAGGTCATGGTGATCTGCTAAGGCTCGAATTTTCTTAACGCACACTCCAGATGCAGTACATAAGTAAAAAAGGGAGCCTTTATTGAATTCTCTGTAGTTGAATACTTCTGCCCTGAGATTGTCATAGATGATTTCAAATAGAGTCAGGGCATTAATAAGAATTTCTGATTCCACATAAGAATTGTAGAGGGAACTAAATGATGATGGCACTTGGGTACTAAGAAGTTTTTTTAACATATCTGGATTTTCAGCAAAATTCGAAAGTATTTTCAAAATCTCAACCTTGATTTTTCCACCTCCCTGAGATAACAAACGGAAAAAGTTTGCAATAGAATTGACAAGCAGGTGCTGGTAGTCATTAGTAATAGTCATGTTTGTTAAAAATTTTAATCCAACCAACTGTACTGCTGAGTTCAGGTTAGAGGCCATGATGTCATCCATCACTTTATTCATGTATATCTGAAGCCGGCCCTGATTTTCATAATTCTCACTCAGGTTATTCATGGCCATTAAGGCTTTTTCCTTAATGTGAGGATCGGTTTTGTTGATCATGTTGGCAATAATTGGGAGGCCTCCCAACTTGCGAATTGTGTCTTGGTTGCATGAATAATTGGCATTATTGCTCAGAGTGAGCAAAGCTACCTGTTGGATGAAAGGATCATCCGATTTCTGAAGCAAAGCAAGGACTTTCCTGAGATCTCGGACACCCAGAATCTCATCAATTTCATAAGGAAAGGGGCGCTTCTGCATGGGAACAGGTCTCCTCCCTTTCCCTTTCTGCTGGGTCTCAGGCTCAGAGTCTGATTCTGATTCTGTGTCTGTCCATCCAGACTCTCCTTCCTCAGAATCAGGAACCTCTGCCAGGAAAGCCTGGCCCCCATTAGCAGACGCTGCTGCAGCTGCTGCAGCCCCATCTCCGGGCCGGAAGCCCAGCCCCAGTTCATCTACTTCAACCTTATTTTTCTTGCCCTTGCCCTTGCCTCCAGTCCGGGACCTGGTTACACCCTTAGCTCCACCTTTGGGTACAGCTCCAGTAGCTGACCCGGCCTTAGGTATAGCCCCAGTATGAGCCCCAGGGGTTGCTTTCTTAGTGGCTGCCACTGTTCTAGAGGACCCTGAAGGCCCAGGGGCCTCTGCAACCCCAGAAGGCACTGCTACCCCTAAAGTCGCTGCTGCCCCAGTAGGCATTGCTGGTATGGAAGCCTCCACTGTCTCTGTAGGTTGTGATGCCTCAGTAGGAACTGGCACCCCATGAGGCACCACTGGTGCCCTGGGAGCCTCCGCTGTGCCAGGGGCTTCTGCTAATTTAGGAGCCCCAACCATTGCGGGAGCCTTCCCGGCTGAGGGAGCCTTTGCCTCCCAGAGAGGTGGTGCCACTGCAGAAGCCACTGTGGCTTCTGATTCAGCTTTAGGCCCCACCCGAGCCCCTTCTGTCTCCTGGGCCTTATTTCCTGCCCCACTCTGGGTCTCGGCACTGGATGAAGCTGGGACCACTGCTTCAGCTCCAGCAGTGTCCAGAGCAGAGGATTCATCCTGAGCCCTTTCCTCTGCCCCAGTGCGGACTGGGGTTGGAGGACTGAATCCTGGCCCAAGGTCAATTGTGAATCCAGTCCTTAGTCCAGCTCTAGCCCTGGCTCCAGTCTCGGTCACAGCCCTGGTCTTGGGTTTAGCCAGTCTCTTCTTCATCATATGGTTTCTTCCCCTGGCATATTTGTAGACACAGTACCAGGCACTGGCCCCGATGACTATCCCAGCAGCTACGCAGCCAGCATCCCGAGCGCGGCTCATGATGCAGCTGGAGTTAATTCTCTGATCCAGACGTGCCCAAGTGGGGTGCGTGCACGTCCAGGTGAGGCGCTTCAACTCAGGCTCGAAATTCTGCCGAGGCTGCAAGCAAAGCAGGACCTGGGGGTGAAGGATAAAAATGAGGCTTAGGGCTGGCTCACTTAATGCCTAACCAGGCCTACTTACAGAAGAGCCTGGGGACATAATGCTTGGTGGGTGGGCTAGTACCCAGATATAGGTGTCCAGGCCTCTGTGTGCTGCTTCAGGTCCCTGGTTATCCGACGTTTTTTACATCTTTATCCCTAGCCCACCCTGCCCAATATCAACACACCTAATTTCCCAGCACCTAAATGGGGGATGAGAGGCCAAACAGACTTCAGGAAAGTTTGTAGAGAGCCGGAAGGAACCGTGAATTCTTCTCTGATTCCCTCACCCACACCCCAAAGATTCCCAGGTGATGCCCATACACTTACCAACCTGCTGGGAGAGCAGAAGCAATTTGCTCTTTTCCACCAGGCTAACAGTTGTGCAGGGCCCAAAGGGCAGAGAGACCTGTGGAAAGATCCCAGAAAGGGGGTTTTGGGCACCTTTGTAGATGGATTCTCTTATTCTCTTGATTTGAACCCCTGTGAGTAAGTTTCTCCCTCCCAGGGCTCCTCTTTCCTACCATATCTCTTCCTCCTCAAACCCTGATTTAAGAAGGCAAATGCCACATCCCTTTGGCTTCACTGAAAAAGACACGTCCAGGGCAAGTGTTTCTTGTAAAGAGGGAGAAGATGAGGGAAGAGAAACCTCTGGTCCCAATTTCTGCTCTGGTTTCTGCCACATCCATACAAGGGGTTCCCAGACAGTTCCCAGCCCCCCTCACCACTGACCTCTAATGATTCAGGGCTGTTTCTCTTTCCTTCAGTTCAGTTACAGCTTCATCCTAAAGACAGACTGAGGAGTAGAAATACAGACAGCAAAACGTTGGAGACTGAAAGCCCGGAGGATGGAACTAACTCAAGACAAGAGTCTCCAATTGCTTTTTAGCATTCACAAACCAGAATAACAAAGGGCTTCCACCTCTCAATTCCCTCATCTCTTCTCATCCCTCCCCTCCCACCCTAAGCCCCGCCCCCGCGCAGACTCCCCAGGCACTCAACCCCTCCTTCCCTTCGCCCCGCCCCGTCCGCCATTTCTCCCAGACGGCCACACCCCTTCTCCTGCACCGAAACAGGAGGGGGCGGGGCGAGGGTGCCGCGGAGACTGGTTGGGTCGCTGGACTAGGGGTTATGGCCAAACAATCTAGCGTCTCCCTCGTATGACCAACTATCCTTCACGCTCCAGCCCCCAGGCCTGGCATCAGCCAGCAACCGGGCCCCAGTGTTTGCCCTTTCGGTTTGAGGGTCGTGATTCTCCACTGTTTCTCTGCTCTGGGCTCCGCCTCCCACCCCCAGTCGCAAACCCCCGTTAACCGCCATTTCTCCCTCCAGCGTACCCAAACTCCTTTTTCAGGACTGAAAAAACAGGGGTGAAGGGCTGTATGGGCCAGTGATGTCTGGAAAGCAGCCTAGGACTTAGCACGGCGGTTTCTCTCAGGGTCTTCCTTCCTGTAAAGCCCAGAGCCAACCCGCCATCTCCCCTACAAATGCTGTCACACCCATTTCCTAGCACCCCAAAGGACTGCGGGCCGGCCGGGGAGGACAGTGTGGGGGCAGTGGTCGAGGGAGGTATCTGAAAAGTGAGAGTGGGAGTGAATAAGCCGGATTGTTTACTAATTGCATGCCCCTCGGATCACCCTTTCCCCAACCTCCCCACTGGCCTTATATGCGCTGCCACGTTTATTTCTCTTCCCTCCTCCTCTCAAAACTCGATGGGATGTGGGGTGCGGGGCCTGACTGTCAGAAACAAAACCAGAAAAACACTGGCTGAGAGAGGAAGTGAGCGGATTCTCTGCAAGTATGTCTGCGTCTTTATGTTCCCCCCTCCCCCGCTCCCCGCCCCCCACCAAAATGAGCTGCGACTAAGCGCGGGGGTCTGGAGAGTCGGCCGGGGGCGGGAGAGGCGGAGTTCCCCGCGGCCGCAGCCTCCCGCATCTCTGTGCTACCCCCTATTCAGGTGTGCCGGGTCTTGGCCACCCTCACACCCACCTGCCCGGATCTGGGGGGATTTTCTCCTCCTCCTCCGCGCCTGGGTTAAACGCACGGCAGCGCACAGCGCAATAGAGTTGGTACCCAGAGGAGAACGGAGGACGGCGGTCAGAGGTTTAAGTATCTTTGCTAACGTCAGCTCCTGGTCACGTGAGGGCTGCATCGCCAGTAAGCTTGGGGCCCCAATCTCCACTCCCACCAAGAGTCGGAGCCCCCGCCTTTATCCCCGCTAGCACCTCACCCTACCCCATCAGGTCCCGTCACTCATTTTTTTTGGTGGGGGGGTCTTTATAGCCTAGAAGCCACAAGTAGCCTGTTCTCCCTGTGTTAGAATTTTGCCTTTCTCTTACCGGAGAGGGGATGGCATCTTCTTGGAGGGCTATTGAAAATTTTTTATTTTTCTGTCGGGGAATTCTCTCATCCTTTCTTGAGCAGCTAAACACTCTCCCCTCGCTCCAGCCCCAGTCCCCCATGCACTACTGCCCACAGTCGGACCCCTGCTCCAGTATAGGTAAGGGGCAGAGTGTCAGAAAGGAGACAGGGAATAGTAGTGCGGTCTTTACTTCTGTAATACTTCTCTCTTTTTTTTTTAAGCTGTTACCACCCTTTATTATTATAGTAAGAAAATATAAGAAAACAAGAGTTCAGTGTGGAAAGCAGCAGCAACAACAAAAAAAGAGTAGACATGTTCTGGAAAAAATATCTCCCACTAATATTGAAAGGCACCATTAATTTTGGTTAATTTTTACCACATAGAAAATTCTATTGGCTGCATAGGAAATAGTTTTCAAAGCATGGTAAGGTATTTGCATATCTAAAAATGGAATTTTTCTCAACAAGTGTGTTTCCATACCATCTGTAAATTGATCTATGGAGAAATGCTGAGTTGTCTGATCTTATTTATTTTGGACAAATAATATCCTACTTTTTCTCCTTCTGGGACAGCTTTTAAGTTGGATAAATAAATGATCCTGTCTTGTTCTGGTAGAGAAGCACATTTATTTCATGTTCCCAAACCGTTGCTGCCTGCTGTGTAAACCTCTTGCATTTGGATGGCTGCAACCATGATAGTTTTGATCATCTGTCCCTGGATCAGGTTCCAGTTTTGTGATTCAGCTCTGGGCAAAAACAATAGCTCTTGTATGAAGAAAATGATGGATATGAGGGATGCAGATATGGTCAAATCCTTCCAGTCCTGTCAAGAAGGGAGGGAGGAAGGCACTTGCCCTCCCACCTCTCCTATATTCCAGTGCCTCTCATCCTCTGGCGCCTGACTTTGTTGCTTATCTCAAAAATATATATGGACAGGTGACTAGGGTGGTAAATAACATATTTACTCAGATGACCAACTTGAGTAAGTGCCTTTGGCTTCCTCCCTCCCTCCTTCACAGCGGTAAATAAGGGATTCAGAGAAAGGACTGCTGTTCCCACCTACCTCTGCAGTGGAGGGTTTCCATGAAGGTTGCTGGGGAAAGCACCCAGGCCTGCCTGCCCTGCTCTGCCCTGATTCATGGTGGCTCAGTTAACCTTGTTCCTTATGCTGTCTGCTGCTACCACCTGACCTGAGAGGTGCAGCCTGCTTGCCTCTCACCTCTAGCCACCTTACCTCAGGGCATCCAGGGGGAACCCAGCCTTGCTGCTGGGTCACTGCCCAAAGCCCACAACTACCATGGTACTTCCTCATTCCTCAGCCAAATGTATGCCTGGGCCCCAGGGACTCTCCCCACTGACCATCCTGATTAACCCAGAGTAAGTGTTTTCAACTGGTCACCTGTATTCTACATGAATTGTATGTAAGGTTTTGTGTTTGAGTGTATGTGTGATTAAGTGCATTTTTGGGGGGGGGGGAAGGGGAGGAGAATAAAGGTCATTGACCTCCTCAGTTTCCCAAGGGATCTGGGGTCCCTCCCCTATATATTAAGAACATATACAATGGCCTAGAGAGTCTGCGTTTCTAAAATAGTCCAGATTAGGAATATCCTGGGGTTTTTTTCTAGTAATAAAAGTAATGTACATATATGTGAGTACTAAGTTGCTTCAGTTGTGTCCAACCCTGTGCGACCCTATGGACTGTAGCCTGCCAGGCTCCTCTCTCCATGGGATTCTCCAGGCAAGAATACTGGAGTTGGTTGTCATGTCCTCCCCCAGGGGATCTCCCCAACCCAGGGACTGAACCCACAGTCTCTTATGTCTCCTGCATTGGCAGGCGGGTTCTTTACCACTAGCGCCATCTGGGAAGCCCATTTTCTTTTCATTAATTTAATTTAACTTAATCTAATTTAACCAATAATAATTCATTAAATTATAAATATATAATTCTTTACTACATAAGCCAGGTGTCCACTATTCCTTTTCATGTATGTATATATATATATATATTTAAATTTAGGACTGCCTGAATCAGTTTATCAAATGCTTTAATTGTATGTTTTTTTTTCTTCTTCAGTTTGCTGTTGCAATGAACGATGTAGATGAACCAGTCTCCCTGTCACTCTAGTCTCCCTGTCACTCTAGTCTCCCTATAGTTTATTCTCACTACCTCCCCCAAATTCAAACTCCCAACCCACTTTCCCTGGTTTTAGAGTAGATGTAGATGTCCTTACTGCAACTGACAAGGGCCTATTCTCCTAACCTTATTGCCTTTCTGCTTCATCTACTGCTCTCTCTTTCACTCAGTGATTCCAGCCTCACTGATGTTCCTGGAACATACTGGGCTCGTTACTTCCACAGAGCCTTTGCATCTGCTTGTCCTCCTGCCTGGCATATTCTTCCTCCAGATGTTACCACACTTAGATCCTTCACTGACTTCAGGTCTTTACTCAAAGGTCACCTTTCTAGTGATGCCTTCTCTGGTCACCCTGAAAAGTTATCTGAAAGTTTAACCTGTCTCAACTTTTCATATCTCCTTTTCCTGCTTTTAATTTTTTTTAGTATGTATCACTAATAGTATATTATATATATATATATATATGTAGTTTATTTGCTTTTTTATTGTCTGTCTCTCTCATTACAATGTAAGGGCCACATGATTTAGAGATTTAGCTCTGTTTTATTCACCCTTGTAACCACAGAATGTAGAACAATGCATGGTATGTAGGAGGTCTCAGTAAATATGTTGAATAAATGAATAAATAAAGGAATGGCTTTCTAACATTTCACTTGCAGTGACTCTTGTGCAGTCCAGAAATAAAGCCAGTTGATTATGCTCTATTAGCAGATTTGTAAACTCTCAAGTAAGTAATTAGCTAAATCAGGGTCTTATCATGTGACTAGATGTAGAAGATATTAAGAGTGCTTTGAGTGGCACATATGGAACTCATTATAGTGAGAATGATTGTTTATGAGACATGCCTTTATAAAAAAAAATCTTTTTCTTCGCATGTGAATGTAGTTCTATTATTATTTTGCCACAATAAAATTTGCATTATAAAAAAAGAAACAGAATAGTGCTAACAAGAAAATAACAAAATCCATTCCTACTCTCTGCTCCCTTTCCTGCCACCCCTTCCCCCATCCCTGTTTCCATTATTTTCAGGACTGCAGAGGTGAACATTAGTGATTCCAAAGAAAAAGGGTGGAGGGAACAGGGAAAAGGACAGGACCATTCCCCAGAGAAGCAGCAGAATTGGCCAGTAGCCCAGGAGAAAATGTTGCCTCTTCTAATAATCAGAGACAACACGTTTGTTGCATGTGCAATGACTAAAAAGAGGGACAGCGTCCTGTGTGGCGCTGGGGGGATAGGAGGAGGGGGCTGGAAGGGGGCGGGCCACCCTCTGCTTGGATAATAGGAGGGGAAATTTGGGACCCTGAACTCACCCGTGACGTAGCTTCACGTGACTAGGAGCCTGTGTGCTGAAGTAGGTCCAGATAGCGGTTCTTACTCAGGTAACCGACTCCTGATTTCGTTGGAGGTGGTGTGACTGTGGTCAGAGAAAGAGGACAAGAGGAATCCGTCCTGATTCCCGCCGCTCACGGTGAGGGTGGGCATTGATTCGAGACTCTTGAAATGAGGGTAGAGGGTAGATTTTCGAGTTTGGAGGGGCTTCTCAGTGTCTCCGACCCTCCCCCACCACCCCGGTCAGAGTCACCCGAATCCAGCTCCTTTTTGTGTTCTGCCTTGTAAAAGACAGCTGAAAAGGTTGGCGTGGGGGACTCCCGCGGGCAGAGGGGAGGGGAGGAGGAGGCTGTCGGGGAGTGGAGCCATGGGGGCAGCGCTGTGAGGTGAGAAACAGTCCTGACTACCTGGACTGACAGGAAAAGTTCCGGGTTTGAGCCCACATTTAGCTGTTGGTGCGTTCACTGTATTCATTGCAGCACTGAGTCCCCATTGTCTCCTTATCTGTTTCTGTCTGGTTCTCGCTTTGATCTGTCCCTGCCCGCTGGTCCATCTATCAGTGGGTTGATGATACAAAAGAAAAAGCAGCTTAACGCCTCATTTTCTTCTTCCCTCTCCGCCCCCAACTCCCCGCCACCCAAATCCAGCTGGACTGCGGTTTCAGACTCCTGCATCCAGGCGGCTGTCGCGACAGCCTACGAGAGTCCCCTGAGAGCTTCGCTCGGCTGCAGCATGGGCCGTGCTCAGAATTTGGGCTTGATGGCAACAGGCCTGGTGGTCGGAGCTGGTTCCTGGTACTACATATACAGACTGACGTTGGGAGAGCAGAATAAGAAGAGACCTGCTGATTCGAAAGATGTTAATCCTGCCTACAAAAAGTTTAGAAAATACAGAAAACTGTAAGGAAGAAAATAAAAATAAGTCACCAATAGCTGCTGTTCCTTGTGTTTCTGTCTGTGTAGGAATGTGGATGTGTGTGTTTAACATTATTAAAACTATACTGTGTATGATATCCTGGAATTATTTTTTTCAGGTTACATTGTAGGGTATGCCTTTCATCAGTTAATGAATATGTTTCATAAACAGTCTTTTAACAGATTGTTTCATAATAACATCATAATCTTCTCCCTTTGCTGGCCTTTCAGATAGGAAAGAAATATTAGATATCTTAATTTTCTACAAAATAACCATGGAGGATCAGTGATAAAGAATCCGTCTGCCAATGCAGGAGACGGAGAAGACTCAGGTTTGATCCCTGGGTTGGTAAGATCCCCTGGAGGAGAAAATGGTAACCCACTCCAATATTCTTGCCTGGAAAATTCCATGGACAGAGGAGCCTGGAAGGCTACAAGTTCGTGAGGTCACAAAGCATGGAACATGACTGAGTGGCTGAGCACACATCCATAGACAAAGTCTATGTAGACTTTCGCGGGGATGTCTTTCCATACTAGTTATAGCTGTGATAGCCATCATTCTTGTTTCCAGAAGGTAGCTTTGGTGCCACGCTTGGCAAAGAGGGCATAGGAATTTGGTGAGACTGACAGCCTTGGGTGGGACCCAGCCTTGTAGGAGCATCATAAGGCCAGCCACTTTTATTTCCTCCTCTTTCCTTTGGGCTGTCAGGAAGCAGGCTAGTGGTCTCTTCTATTCAAGGAACTCTGAGATCTGTCCTGTTTTCCATTGAGTGGGAGAAGGGACTTCTTTTTAGTATGAGGGAAATCCTTCACTCCCTGAGCTTCATTTTCACAATGTATTTGGGGTTTGGAAGAAATACAATCTGGGAAATCCTGCCACAAACTTTCTCTGAGGCAAGGAAGTACAGAATTGGCTGGACTGAGAAAGGGAGAGCAGGGAACACAGACAACCATAGAAATGAAACAAATTAAAAGCTTAAGTGAGGTTCCCTAGAAGCAGAGCCTGACATGGGACTTCTGAAAGTGGTTTATTGACAGAGTGTTCTCAGATGAAACACTCTGTATGTATGGAGATAAGGGGCACAGGACAGGACAGGGGAAGAAACTAGGCATAGCTGTTCAGCTGAAATGTAGCCTCAGCTGGAGTCCAGGGCAGCTCTGGGATGTGAAGGGCATCACAGAACTGATCCATCTTGAGACAAAGGAGCCAAGTTTCTATCCACCAACTGAAAGCCTTTTATCCATCCCCCAATGGGTGAGTTGGTAGGAGAGGAAAGCGGTTTTAGCTCCAAGATATCCTCTGACAGGGGTGTGGCTATGAATTTTTAGCAACCAATGCTCATAGCAACTGAGTGGGGTGGCTGTAACTAGCCCAGGAAGTGGAATCTGGGCGGGGCATCGATAATGTCTTCTTCCCCGGTGGCTCAGATGTTAAAGAATCTACCTGCAATGCAGGAGACCCGGGTTTGATCCCTGGATTGGGAAGATCCCCTGGAGGAGGAAATGGCAACCCACTCCAATATTCTTGCCTGGGAAATCCTATGAACAGGGGAGCCTGGTAGGCTACAGTCCATGGGGTCCAGAGAGTCATTGGACACAACTTAGCGACTAAACCACCACCACCAACACCAACAACAACCCCCTCAACTATAACTAGCCAGTCTGCATTCTTGGAATGAAAATGTGTTTCCTATCCATGTGAACTTCCCATCAGGAAGCCTTAACTTCAGCATTACTAGCTTCAGAGTTATTTCATGGGTGTGGTCTATCCGGAAATGCCCAGCTTCTCCATAAACAAAACAAAAAGAGGAGAGCACTGCTACTTCTCCAGTCTCCTAGTAGTTGTCTCAGAAACACTCTCTCAGAAGCTAATTTTCTCCCTACAACGTAAGTAAGAATCAAATCTCCTCCTTCAATATATGGATTTTTGAGGGGTAATGTGTAGCATGCAGTTTAGTACCTTGAAAAAATATGTTCTGCCTATGAGATTGGAGGCTAGTACAAAGGTTGGGAGATGTTCAGATATAGGATAGGATGTATGGCTCTAGTCCAATTAGAACAGTCCTCGGCAGGTGTTAAATTGACTGCCATACAACTCTCTTCCAAATTCTTGAAACTAGTGGAGAAGGTGCTAGAGGAAGGGCAGGTGTTATTGACTTAGACCAGATGATCCAAGCAGAGGCGGGAGGATGTAAAGGCAAAGGGACCTTGTTAGCCTGACAAATGGGCTGCCCATTAATTTAACATTCATGTGGTGGCCCTGGGCTCTTGGAGATAGAAGGGTCCTTGGAGGAATTTAAAATCTGAGCCCTCATCTTGCTAATGTGAAAAGAAAAGCCTCCTCTTTTTTTTTTTTTGTGGTTCCCTTACACTTCAAATGTCAACATTTGGGAGCCAGAGTATCAGAAAGGCACAGTCTGATAAGATATCAGTTCAGTTCAGTTCAGTCGCTCAGTCGTGTCCGACTCTCCGCGACCCCATGAATCACAGCACGCCAGGCCTCCCTGTCCATCACCAACTCCCGGAGTTCACTCAAACTCATGTCCACAGAGTCGGTGATGCCATCCAGCCATCTCATTCTCTGTCGTCCCCTTCTCCTCCCGCCCCCAACCTTTCCCAGCATCAGAGTCTTTTCCAGTGAGTCAACGCGTCGCATGAGGTGGCCAAAGTATTGCAGTTTCATCTTTAGCATCAGTCCTTCCAATGAACATCCAGGATTGATCTCCTTTAGAATGGACTGGTTGGATCTCCTTGCAGTATAAGGGACTCTCAAGAGTCTTCTTCAACACCACAGTTCAAAAGCATTGATTCTTTGGCGATCAGCTTTCTTTACAGTCCAACTCTCACATCCATACATGACCACGGGAAAAACCATTGCCTTGACTAGACGGACCTTGGTTGGCAAAGTAATGTCTCTGCTTTTTAATATACTATCAAGGTTGGTCATAACTTTCCTTCCAAGGAGCAAGCGTCTTTTAATTTCCTGGCTGCAATCAGCATCTGCAGTGATTTTGGAGCCCAAAAAAATAAAGTCTGACACAGTTTCCACTGTTTCTCCATCTATGTCCCATGAAGTGATGGGACCAGATGCCATGATCTTTGTTTTCTGAATGTTGAGCTTCAAGCCAACCTTTTCACTCTCCTCTTTCACTTTCATCAAGAGGCTTTTGAGTTCCTCTTCACTTTCTGCCATAAGGGTAGTGTCATCTGCATATCTGATGTTATTGATATTTCTCCCGGCAATCTTCATTCCAGCTTGTGCTTCTTCCAGCCCAGCGTTCCTCATGATGTACTCTGCATATAAGTTAAATAAGCAAGGTGACAATATACAACCTTGACGTACTCCTTTTCCTATTTGGAACCAGTCTGTTGTTCCATGTACAGTTCTGACTGTTGCTTCCTGACCTGCATACAGGTTTCTCAAGAGGCAGGTCAGATGGTCTGGGATTTCCATCTCTTTCAGAATGTTCCACAGTTTATTGTGATCCACACAGTCAAAGGCTTTGGCATAGTCAATGAAGCAGAAATAGATGTTTTTCTGGAACTCTCTTGCTTTCTCCATGATCCAGCGGATGTTGGCAATTTGATCTCTGGTGCCTCTGCCTTTTCTAAAACCTGCTTGAACATCTGGGAGTTCACGGTTCACATATTGCTGAAGCCTGGCTTGGAGAATTTTGAGCATGTCTTTACTAGGGTATGAGATGAGTGCAATTGTGCGGTAGTTTGAGCATTCTTTGGCATTCCCTTTCTTTGGGATTGGAATGAAGACTGACCTCTTCCAGTCCTGTGGCCACTGCTGAGTTTTCCAAATCTGCTGGCATATTGAGTGCAGCACTTTCACAGCATCATCTTCCAAGACTTGAAGTAGCTCAACTGGAATTCCATCACCTCCACTAGCTTTGTTCGTAGTGATGCTTTCTAAGGCCCACTTGACTTCACATTATTGTTCCAAATTGCAAACCCCTTTCAGGTTTGAAAATTCTAGCGCCTCTGCTGTGTGCCAGAGGAACAGAATTCTTTGTCAAAACTGGAGTTGTTGAGCATCTCATCATGGCTGTCCTATCTGAGGCTTGCCACATCTCTGAGGCACTCTTGGGGCAGGGCACAGGTATCTCCTTGTTCAGGAGTCCCTCATTTCTTCATATTCACTAACCTTTCCCCAAAAAAGGTGAATGTTCTTGACTAGGGGGAAATTCCTATCTCTTCAAATCATAAGTTATCTTGCTCAACTTGACAGATGAGATCAAGAGAGAATAAGTTAACCAAGACCCTACAGGTACTGATAGATCAATGGATAAGTTCTTTCTCATTTTAAAAAACATACATCTTGTTAAAATAGTTAGATATTAAGAAATTGTATTATAATTTAATTTACTTCCTTCTCCTATTCCTAACCAGTTTCACGTATAATTAAAAGTCATATCTTTTAATGCTGTGAGATAATTAAATATTACAACATATTATAGGATATTATGTAAGAGTCTGTTAAAGATGTCTCCATTACAAAGATTCCCAAGTCCCAGCTAATGGCCTATTTTTATACAGTGTATTTCTCTTATAACCATGTTTTCATAATTCACATTGGATATAAGGTCTTTGATCAATTAGGAAAACCAAATTTACATTATATAAAGAGTGGCTGGTATTAATGCCATCAAAATCAAGAGCCACTATCACTTATATTTTTTTAAGAACATACCAACTTGGTTGGGATGCCTTTAAACACTGTTTATCCTACCAGTGGGTGATAAAAGTGATAAAAATTGATAAGACTTCATAAGAAGGTTTGTTCTAATGATAGAGATGTTGGTGATAAGGAAAAGAAAAGCCATTATTCCTGAACAAATGTTCTGTATAATCAAACCCTGAATTTGTCATCAGGAAGCCTATTTTATACCTATACACTTAAAGCTCCAATAAAACCTTTATTATTGAAATTCCTGCAGCAAACATAAATTTGCTATTGCAAGTCTCAACTGTTCCAGACTTAATTCCATTTCCCTAACCGAAACGAATGTTTTTAGAAGGAAATTTTGAAACTGTGGATTCCTTTGAAATGCAAATACTTATATGTAGGAAAGCAGCCTGTGCTTACCAGTCTTGTGAACTGTTTGGTAACCATGACAGTCCTGACTACTAAATGGAGAAGAGTATTTCTATTATCTCCATCTAGGGCCACCAGAGATCTGCAATTCAGAAAAATGTTTTACTTATTGTAGTTATTTTAAACAGTGATTATAGAACTGGTTTACTGGTTGACCATCCAATCAAAATGTCATCAAGAGAGATGCTGGCACTCCAACCTAATCAGCTGGAATATGAGAACTTCTTGTGCCATGTGTTATAGTAGATGAGATGCCATCTTAGGAAAGGGAACCCTTACCTTGGGCTCTCAGAATCAACACTCAGAACTGCCTCATCAAACTCAAACTAGTCCTGTGGTTTTCTCTTCACCTGGAAAGTAAAAGTTTCTTGTAATTCATGAATACTATGGGCTTCTCAGGAACTCTTTCTTCGTCCTGATGCCTGGCATAAAAGTCCTAGGATGGAAGGTTCCGGATTGTCCTGGAGCAAGAATAATAAAAAGATAAGTGATAATAATGATAAATGTGATGAATGCTTTCTATAGGTTATCTATTTCAATTTTTATAAAATCTCATTGAGGATAGGGATTAGTTTATAGATGAGGAAATAAAGATTCAGAAATGTTAATCAACTTTGATAATGCATACAAAGCTAAAAATTAGTGGCGTTAGAGTCTGAACTGTCTCCTAAACCCATGCTTTCCCTTGCTACTTTATGCTGCATCTTAACGTACATGTCTAGGAAGTCCCCACCAGCAGGCTCTGGCAGACAGAACTGCACAAACAGCCTGAAAGAGGAGCGGAAAAGGAAATCGCCTTGCTCAGAAGAGGAGGAACACCAAAACCCCTCAAATACAGCCCAAAGAATACAAGGAGAGGAAAAGGATGATGCACCCTTCCCCAGGCCACCCCGCCTCCAGAAACACAGATACACAGTGTGTAGGAAAGTGAAGGAGTGAGGAAAGAAATGATATTGACTTTGGGATGTTCCAGAAGCCCCTCTTGTGCACAGCATGGGATGCACATTGGGTCTGTGCTGTCTGAGCCTCCAGTTTTCTCCTGGTTCCCATTTCCCTTCTCCTTCCTCTAGCCAGCTGATCCACCCACAGGCTCAGAGACTGATGATCCCACGTCTTTACCTCTGGGGCAGATGTCACAGTCCAACTCCAGGCTCATGTCATCAACTGGTCACTGAAGTGCTCCACGTAGACAACTCACTGACTCCTAAAACTCAACATTTTTCAACCTGAACTCCTCCACTTCCTCCTCAAACTGTTCCTCCTCCTCCTTCTGCTCTGAGGGGTCTCCTCTCAGCGAAAGGCACGGACAACCCAGCCCACTGCCCAAATCAGACCCTGTCTTCTGCCTCACTCCCACATCCCATCTGTCTACTTCTGAAATATCCCCCGTCAGTCCCCTCCTTCCAGTCACCACTTCTGCCAACCGTACCCATTAAGGATGACTCCTTGCATCCAGGAATCACCTGTCTCTCTTGGATGACTGCAGCAATCCCAACAGGTCTACTCGCCTCTGCCACGGGGTGGGGTGTGGAGAGCTCCAACATACTCTGCCGCCTGAGATCTCCCTCCAACCTGTGTTCCTCCATGTCTCACTTCAAATCTTCCCCTTCATCTGGCTGATGCCCACTCAGCCTTGACTGCCATGTTGGGTGTGTGCATGTGCACTGTTGTACCTGTTCAGGCAGTCCTTTGATTGTGTCCTACAGTCTACTCGTCACACTCACTGTGGCTGGGTTTACTTGTTTAGCTTTGAGATAGGAACTTCATTTCTAAGCTCTTGAAGGTGTGTATGTATGTGTGTGTGTATATTTCTCTTCTTAAAGAAACTTGGTTATAGGATGATTTAATAATTTATTACTAAGACTGAATTTAGCCCTTTGTTTCTAGTCATGCATTCTTTTAATCTTCTAGTGTACTTTCTCATTGCTAGTGTTTATTGATGCCCAAGAATATCTGTGGCTTTATATTTTTATCAGAACTGCATAATAGTTATGAATTTGGGCTCTTCAGTCAGACTGCATAGGTACACATCCTGGTTTTATTGCTATATATAGGACTTTGAGCAGGGCTCCCTGGTAGCTCAGCTGCTAAAGAATCCACCAGCAATGCAGGAGACCTCAGTTCAATTCCTGGGAAGATTCCCTGAAGGAGAGCATGGCAACCCACTCCAGTATGCTTGCCTGGAGAATCCCTATGGAGAGAGGAGCCCTCCAGGCTACAGTCCATGGGGTTGCAAAGAGTCAGACACAACTGAGGGACTAAGCACTGTACACATGACTTTGACCAAGTCACTTAACGTCTTTTGAGTTTTTTCTTATGTGAAAAATTTCAATAACAAACATCCTTTCTCACAGGGTATAATTGAGTGTAAAATATTTAGAGCAGAATCTGGTACCTAGTAAGTGCTCCATAAATTTAACTAAAATTATCACCTCAGTGTTGCTTTCTCCTACATGTGTCTTTTCTTCTCAGAGAACAGAACAGCTACTCTCTGTATTTTAGAATCTGTAGCTACTAGGTCTCTTCCAATTGTAGCTTTTCAAACATACTTTACTCTCTCAGCTTCTTGTCCATTTACAAAATGAGAGTTAAATATATCCAAAGATTATTACAGCTTCAAAGACCACAAAGGAATTAAAAGGAACTGGTCAGTGCTTAATGGAGAAAACATTAATTTGGGAATTAACTGTTCCTGTGACTTGGACATTATGAATCTAAAGTCTGTCTTGGGTGAGAGTGATAGAAATTCAGTCTTCAAATAAAATTGGGTATGTAATATGTTTTTTATTTGTTTTATTGAAGTATAATATTAATAATCACAATGAGATCTGATAACAAGGTCTAAGTACTCAAGCAAAATCTCTCCCTCCTACCATCTCTTAATTAGCTGACATTTTAAGGTAGGATGCTTTTGAATGACCAGCCAACTATGAAATAGGTTTCCTTTGTTCCTTTCATTCCCTGCTAATTGAGTTAGAATAATTACATCATTAAAAAGCTTCTCTGGGCAGCCAGCTCACAGGAGCCACTGAATGAAGTTGGGTCACAGTTGAGGTGTTGAAAGCACGGACATTTTAAACTACTTCCCTTATCCTGTGCTTCAGTGTATCAAGGCGTCAGCCTTCTCTGAAAACTAGGAATTCCTGTCTTCAGAATGTACCTTAGTTCATCAATCATACTGCTTCTTTCGGGTCTATGGAGGGCTCAAAACCATATTTATCTAGAAAAATACTGGCAAATATTGATATTAAGAGAAGAAAAACAGAATGGAAGAGAGAATGAGAGAGAGTGCTACTCTCTCTGAATTTTAGAGTCTATAGCTATTAGGTCTCTTCCAACTGTAACTTTTCAAATATACCTTACTCTGCCAGCTTCTTGCCCATTTACAAAGTGAAAATTAAATATATCCAAAGATTATTACAACTTCAAAGACCACAAAGAAATTAAAAAGAACTAATCAACGCTTAATGGAGAGAACAATAATTTGGGAAATTATTGTTCCTATGATTTGGGATATTATGAATTTAATGTCTGTCTGGGGTGAGGGAGAGAAACTACAGTTAAGTTCATGCTGTGTACTTTCCTTTATCCTAAAATTTGGGCCTGTGACTTGTCAGTTCAGTTTAGTCGCTCAGTCGTGTCCGACTCTTTGCAACCCCATGAATCGCAGCACCCCAGGCCTCCCTGTCCATTGCCAACTCCCAGAGTTCACCCAAACTTATATGCATCGAGTCGGTGATGCCATCCAGCCATCTCATCCTCTGTTGTCCCCTTCTCCTCCTGCCCCCAATTCCCCCCAGCATCAGTCTTTTCCAATGAGTCAAATCTTCGCATGAGGTGGCCAAAGTATTGGAGTTTCAGCTTCAGCATCAGTCCTTCCAGTGAACACCCAGGACTGATCTCCTTTAGAATGGACTGGTTGGGTCTCCTTGCAGTCCAAGGGACTCTCAACAGTCTTCTCCAACACCACAGTTTAAAAGCATTAATTCTTCGGTGCTCAGCTTTCTTTATAGTCCAACTCACATTCATACATGACTACTGGAAAAACCATAGCCTTGACTAGACAGACCTTTGTTGGCAAAGTAATGTCTCTGCTTTTTAATATACTATCTAGGTTGGTCATAACTTTCCTTTCAAGGAGTAAACATCTCTTAATTTCATGGCTGCAATCACAATCTGCAGTGATTTTGGAGCCCAAAAAAATAAAGTCTGACACTGTTTCCACTGTTTCCCCATCTATTTCTCATGAAGTGATCAATCCTAGTTTAAATACCCTGATTATCTTAAAAATTATGAATTGCATATATATGCGTTAATATGCTGTATTGGTGTTTTTCTTTCTGGCTTACTTCACTCTGTATAATAGGCTCCAGTTTCATCCACCTCATTAGAACTAATTCAAATGGAGAATGGCACTGAAACATGTATATTATCATATGTGAAACGAATAGCCAGTCCATGTTCGACGCATGATACAGGATGCTCGGGGCTGGTGCACTGGGATGAACCAGAGGGATGGGGTGGGGAGGGAGGTGGGAGGGGGGTTCAAGATGGTGAACACATGTACACCCGGGGCAGATTCATGTCAGTGTATGGCAAAACCAATACAATAATGTAAAGTAAATTTTAAAAAATTATGAATTGAAGTATTTAAAGATTTTCTAGGGAAGTGGCTGGTAACAGAGAAGCCTGGAGTGAGATTTGGGGATACAGTGGGTAGGACTTAAGTGAGATGCTTCAATTGGAAAAGATTGATATTAAGACTTGTGTCCTGGGGCTGATTGAGTAACTGGATACTCAGTGAGTGCCCAATTATACACCTTTCTTTGTCTGTGGAATGGGAATGACTGAGACCAGCTGGGATCCTGGTGGTAGCCATGGCCTCTTGCACTTTGTACTGCCTATGTTATCTCTTCTGAACACCTCTGCAATTTCTGCTGCCCTACTTTCTGTTTGTCTGTCCAGGGAGTAAGAACCAGCTCAAAATCTGGACTCCCAATCTTATCTCCCACTCCTTGATTTCTTTTCTATTTTCAATCAGCCTACCTCGTCACACTCCTGATTATGACTGCTGAGGGGCATTGTTTCCGGTCAGTGATACGTATGAAGAGAAAGAGTGGTGGTGGTGGGGGGGCATAAACTTCCAAGTGAGAACAGCTTGACAAGCATGGCTATGAATAAAGAACTACAAGTGTTTGTCCTTCTATCAAACATTTAATATCCAATATTTGTCTAGTTGTCTTTTGGGTGGGGATTGCTTCAGCCTCTCTCATTATTCTTTTGTCTATTTCTTTGTACAATTACAGTTTCTGTTCATACATTGATCTGCAGAGAGAAGGAAAATGTAGCTAGGAACGGGTGTTGTGGAATCACCTAAGTCTACAAAGTAAGAAATAGTGGAAAACCAATGTCCTACATCAGGAATAATAGGTATTGCCACTGATGGCCAATGATTGTCAGTCCACAAAGCAGTTGTTAAAGCTGTGTTTGGAATATCACCTTGCACATAAGAAAAAAGAACCACGATCCCAGCTGACTGCAAGTCTCACCAGAGCACTAAATTAAGATTGAATCCTAATCCACAATAGAGGATTTAGGAGGTGAGGGATAAGAACAGAGATTCAAGGGGAAGGGAGCACAGACAAGTTGGGTTTTGTCTGGGTATCAGGTCATTTTCTAAGTCCTGTCCTAATAGGATGCGGAAAATCTTTATAACCTTTGAGAAGACTCCTGGCTCACAACCCAGATAGCAATTCAACTGTTTCTTCAACAACGTTCTCTCCATTCAGTAACACTAGGTTTGCTTCTCCATCTGAGCCTCCTCTACTCTGCCAATCCTGCCTCAAGGAAAGTCCTACTGATATTCTCCTGGACTTGCTTTTGTTTTTCTTTTTATCTATAGTTTTGAACTTGAATATTAGATCTATTCTGATTCCCATTTGCTTAGACACCAGCCTCAATGAATCAACCCAGTGATAAGGCAATAGTATACTAAGACACTTTGGGAAGTATTGTGCTTAGTCTCTCAGTCATGTCTGACGCTTTGTGACCCCATGGACTGTAGCCCACCAGGCTACTCTGTCCATGGGGACTCTCCAGGCAAGAATACTGGACTGGGATGCCATGCCCTACTCCAGGGGATCTTCCCAACACAGGGATCAAACCCAGCTCTAATGCATTGCAGGCGGATTCTTTACCTTCTGAGCCACCAGGGAAGCCCTTAGGAAGTATAACTGAGTATACAGAAGAAGAAATTAATTACATGTTATTCTGCTACAATCTAGAGATCTTTTTCTGTAGTTGAAAACATTCTGTGTAAAACAGTCTCAGTTTCCCTCTCTCTCTCTCTGTTTGTTTTAATTAGTTATTTATTTGCTTCTGTGGGGTCTTAGTTGCAGCTGGAGGGTTTAGTTGCCCCAGGGCATGTAGGATCTTAGTTCCCTGACCAGAAATGGAACCCACATCCCCAACATTGGAATGCAGATTCTTAACCACTGGACCACCAGGGGAGTCCCCTCAGCTTCTCTTGAACTGGAAAGTTGGGGGGCTTTTGGTTTAGTAGAGGGGAGGCCAGATATTTATTACCCTTTCAGTCATTTATAACTTCATCAGTGTGTGTGTGGGGGGGGCGTGTAGGAAGGCAAGTTATAAGAAGGGTAATAGGTGAGAATGTTGGGAAATCACTGCCCAGAATCAGGAACTATGAGTTTTGAGGTCAAATTTCTTTATTGATCTTTGCCCTGTTTTTGATATGGACATGGGGACAGCTACTCTACTTTTAGGGACTGCTATCAGTGAGTTGTTAAGGAGGTCCCAGCCCCAGCCATGTCCTTAACAGTTCATTCATCCACAGGCACCAAGGAAAGCACCAATTCCATAAGAAACCTACTGCAGATCTTACTGCTGCTGCTAAGTAGCTTCAGTCGTGCCCAACTCTGTGTGACCCCATAGACGGCAGCCCACCAGGCTCCCCTGTCCCTGGGATTCTCCAGGCAAGAACACTGGAGTGGGTTGCCATTTCCGTCTCCAAGGCATGAAAGTGAAAAGCCAAAGTGAAGTCGTTCAGTCGTGTCCGACTCTTAGCGACCCCATGGACTGCAGCCTACCAGGCTCCTCCGTCCATAGGATTTTCCAGGCAAGAGCACTGGAGTGGGGTGCCATTGCCTTCTTCAGGGGATCTTCCCAACCCTCAGTTCAGGGTTGACTTCCAGTTGGGAGGTGTACAGGTTGAAGTCAGAGCTTCTAGAAGGAAGGAAATAGCTTTTATTGAGCCACAGCTGGATGCCAGTTCATTATGTCAGGATACATTATTCCTTCTTAATCCCTAAGAAAATCACTGATTTTCACATATTCAGGCAAAAGAGGCTTAGCGGACTTCTCAGCAATTGCAATAATAAAGAAAAACTTCCTTTTCCTTGTTTTCCAGCTAGTTGTTATTTAGTCACAGGAAATCTATTAATTTTTATGTATTTATCTTGTTAATGGTCACTTATTGCACTGGCTTATTGCTTCTAATGGTTTTTCAGTTCTTTTTATTGGATTTTTCCAGTTATTAAATCATATCACCTATAAATAAAGATAAAATTTGCTTTCTCCTTTCCAATACTTTACATATCTTTTTTTTTCTAATTCAACTGGGCTGGTATTCCCAGAACCATGTTAAAATAAAATGATGAAATCACTGTTACCTTGTTTCTGATTTTGCTGAAAATGCTTCTGTGGTGTTCGCTCATTAATGACTGTGGCTTTGACTGAAAATATAATATTTATCAACTTTATAAAGTATTTTTAAAAGGACTAGTTGAGAAGTATTTTGATACTGTTCATGGGGTTCTCAAGGCAAGTATACTGAAGTGGTTTGCCATTCCCTTCTCCAGTGGACCACATTCAGCTGTGGTCCATGCGATCAGATCGACTAGTTTTCTGTGATTATTTCAGTGTGTCTGCCCTCTGATGCGGAGAAGGCAATGGCAAGCCACTCCAGTACTCTTGCCTAGAAATCCCATGGATGGAGGAGCCTGGTAGGCTGCAGTCCATGGGGTCGCTAAGGGTCGGACATGACTTAGAGTCTTCACTTTCACTTTTCACTTTCACACATTGGAGAAGGAAATGGCAACCCACTCCAGTGTTCTTGCCTGGAGAATCCCAGGGTAGGGGGAGCCTGGTGGGCTTCCGTCTATGGGGTCACACAGAGTCGGACACGACTGAAGTGACTTAGCAGTAGCAGCAGCAGCCCCCTGATGCCCCCTCCCAATACCTACCGTCTTATTTGGGTTTCTCTTACCTTGGTCGTGGGATGTCTCTTCACAGCTGTTCCAGCAAAGTGCAGCCGCTACACCTTACCTTGAACGAGGGGTATCTCCTCAAGGCCGCCCCTCCTGACCTTGAACGTGGAGTAGCTCCTCTCGGCCCTCCTGCGCCCGCGCAGCCACCGCCTATTGGACGTGGGGTAGCTCCTCTCAGCTGCGCTTCTGTGAGTGGTGGTTGCGCCGGAGCGGGCGTCTGCACCGCGGGAGCCGGCATCTCTCGCGTCTGCGCAGCAATCATGAGGAATGCTGGGCTGGAAGAAGCACAAGCTGGAATCAAGATTGCTGGGAGAAATATCAATAACCTCAGATATGCAGATGACACCACCCTTATGGCAGAAAGTGAAGAGGAACTAAAAAGCCTCTTAAGGAAAGTGAAAGAGGAGAGTGAAAATGTTGGCTTGAAGCTGAACATTCAGAAAACAAAGATCATGGCATCTGGTCCCATCACTTCATGGGAAATAGATGGGGAAACAGGGGAAACAGTGGAAACAGTGTCAGACTTTTTTTGGGCTCCAAAATCACTGCAGATGCTGATTGCAGCCATGAAATTAAAAGACGCTTACTCCTTGGAAGGAAAGTTATGACCAACCTAGATAGCATATTAAAAAGCAGAGACATTACTTTGCCAACCAAGGTCCGTCTAGTCAAGGCTATGGTTTTTCCCATGGTAATGTATGGATGTGAGAGTTGGACTGTGAAGAAAGCTGATCGCCGAAGAATTGATGCTTTTGAACTGTGGTGCTGGAGAAGACTCTTGAGAGTCCCTTGGACTGCAAGGAGATCCAACCAGTCCATTCTAAAGGAGATCAATCCTGGGTGTTCATTGGAGGGACTGATGCTAAAGCTGAAACTCCAATACTTTGGCCACCTCATGCGACGAGTTGACTCACTGGAAAAGACTCATGCTGGGAAGGATTGGGGGCGGGAGGAGAAGGGGACGACAGAGAATGAGATGGCTGGATGGCATCACCGACTCGATGGACATGAGTTTGAGTGAACTCCGGGAGTTGGTGATGGACAGGGAGGCCTGAGGTGCTGTAATTCATGGGGTCGCAAAGAGTCGGACACGACTGAGCGACTGAACTGAACTGAGAGGTATTAGCACATTCCTTTTCTGCATCTTTAAGAATGATCATATGGTTTTCTTCCTATAATTATTAATTTGAAAATTATAGCAATACATTTCTTAATATTGCCACAAGTTTACCTAGCTGAAATGAAACTTAACAAGGAATATTTTTTTTAATGCAATGTTGAATGCTATTTGCTAATATTCTATTTGAGCTTTTGCATTTTTTATTTTTTGAAGTGTAGTTAATTTAATGCTGTGTTCATTTCAAGTGTACAGCAAAGTGATTCAATTGTAAATATGTATATTTTTTCAAATTCTTTTCCTTTATAGGTTATTAGAACGTACTGAATGTAGTCTCTGTGTTATACAGTAGGTTCTTGTTATTTATTTTATAAGATTTTTGTATTGTTATTCAACTGTGGAAGATATTTTGGGAAAATATATTTATAACTTCTATAATTATTGCTATGCTGTGCTTAGTCACTCAGTCATGTCCAACTCTTTTTGACCCTGGGGACTGTAGCCCGTCAGGCTCCTCTGCCCATGGGAATTCTCCAGATAAGAGTGGGTTGCCATGCCCTTCTCCAGGGGATTGTCCCAACCTGGGGATCCATCCCAGGTCTCCCGCATTGCAGGCAGATTCTTTACTGAGTGACTAGAGAAGCCCAAGAATACTGGAGTGCGTTGCCAATTCCCTTCTCCAAGGATCTTCCCAACCCAGGGATCAAACCCGGGTCTCCTGCATTGCAGGTGGATTCTTTTTTACCGTCTGAGCCACCAGGGAAGGTTTATAAAAAGGCATGTGAACGTTTTAATATTTCCTTCATGCTCTTGACTAGTTTAAATCATAGGGGAATTATCTGCTTCTTAAGGAACCATTGAAGTTTTAATCTGGGAAGTGGCTTAATAAAAATCTCTCCTGGCAGCAATGTGCAGAAGAGACTGGAGACGGGAAAACAGCCTAGAAGTCATTTAATGGTATGGGCATGAGATGAAGAAGGACTGATACAAAGAGGAAGAGGTGAAAATGCTGCAATTGGAGGCATGGTTATAGAAGTGAGAGACACTTCAATAAAAGGAGAGAATTTGGTAGCTGATAATGTTGCCAAATAAAATACTGGGTGCCAAATATTGAGTGACAGAGAGGAAAGATTGTATAATCCAATGCACATTTTGATAGGTAAAAGCTCTTTCTCTTGAGCAACTCCAGTGATTGTGTAACTGAAAAAAAATTACCATTTTAAATAATGAGAAAAGAGCAGCAGTGGAAAGAACAACCTAGAGTTCACACATGATTTGTTTTATGAGGTTAGAAGTTTAAGTCTGTTTTCTTTCAGAACAGGGACAATGGTAAGACCTTTTATGACAGCACTGAGTTTACTTAAGAAAAAAATGCACCTTCCTTTTTTTCTTTCCTACTTCACTAAAGTAATGAAAGGATGGTAAGAAAGTAGAACAAATGAACATGATTTTAAAAAGCCCAAATATTTTTTCTGAGTAATTTGAGTTTCACAAAGGAAGGATTTCTTTATAGAAGGAGATTTTGATACTAAAATGCTTAAGTCATTTGTTCTAACTTTGTGACTCTTTGAAGAATGGTGAAAATTTTGAGTGTATGTTCTATATTCTTAACTAGAGCCATAGGATTTTTTTCAAATATTAAAAGCGAATTTTGAGCCACAGATTATTTTCACAATATTGCTTAACTTAAAATAAGTTAAGTTTAAAGGAAAAATGCAAAACACTCAGCAAGTGTAACTATAATTTTCTGAAATAAAAATCATGAGTCTTTGTAAAAGAAATAGGTTAATACTTAGAGCTGCATCTCATTGTAGAGTTGGAGATATTTACGACTTCTAACTGATCTTTTTTCTGACTTCTTACATTATTTTAATTCAAAGATTACAAGGAAAGAAATTCAGGCATTCAAAATTGTTTTTAATTTATTCATTTTAATTAGAGGCTAATTACTTTACATTATTGTATTGGTTTTTCCATACACGTACATGAATCTGCCTGCGGTGTACATGTGTTCCCCATCTTGAACCCCCTCCCACCTCCCTCCCCATCCCATCCCTCTGGTTCATCCCAGTGCACCAGCCCCGAGCATCCTGTATCATGCATCAAACCTGGACTGGCGATAAATTTTTAGCTAAATACACTGAACATCTTTGTTCAGTAAAATGATCTTCTCAATTTAAAATTTTATTATTCATTTATGATAAATTAATTACTCAAGTCCAGTGTGGTGCAATTAACTTTTTCATACTAAATAACTGATCTTTTATTTGTAATTTCTTTGTTATTCCTATCCAACATAGAAATGTCGGTTTACAGAGACAGCAATAAGTTTTTAATATTCAGACTAAGGATGTTGAACATTTAATCCTTTGAGATTTTATATTACATTGAGTTATGAAATCAATGAGCGCAAATGACTTCCATGTATTTTTTATTATCACCTCAAGTTTCAATCCAGAAAAGACTAAGAGGAGAGCTTCTCTGCATTCAATTTGGAAATCAGCTAAATTCAAACCATTTGGAGAAGAAGATGCCACATGTTAAATAGGTGTTTAGAGACTCTGACTTGTTGAGAAAAGAGAGAGAGCAACAGAGACCAAAGACAGCACTACTGTTCATTAAAACACATGCATCTTGCTCTACCCAGGAGTGACTAACCACCCTCATAGATTATCCCTGTGTGTGTGTGCTCAGTTGCTCATTTGTGTCTGACTCTGCGTCGCCATGGACTAGCCTGCCAGACTCCTCTGTCCATGGAATTTTTCAGGCCAGAATACTGGAGTGGGTTGTCATTTCCTCCTCCAAGGGCTCTTCCTGACTCAGGGATTGAACCTGCTGCTCCTGCATTGCAGGCAGATTCTTTACTACTGTACCACCTGGGAAGCCCAGATTATCCTTACTGTCCTGATTAGTTCTGATTCCTTCTGTCCACTAAGTGTCAGCAGGGCATTCTGAATGAAATTCCCCCTCCTCTTTCTTAGAGGTTTTCTGCCTCTAATCCTTACCAACCTCATCAGTAACAAGGGTTTTATGAAGTAATGTAAGACATCCAAATCTTTCAAGCTGCAGCAGCTACCTGTTGTGTAAACTGAATTCCTTAACAGCAAACCCAACCCAAATGGCTCTCAGACGGTGCTGACCAAGAGAAAGCTGAGTAGAAACCAGTGATCTAGACAGAGATAGTTTCTTCTCTGGCAGTATTCCCCTGCTAAAGGGCTCCTGCTACAACCCAGAGCCCAAGGAGTTCCTCTATGTAAAGTTCTGGATAGTCTTAGGAAAGAAGAAATACCCAGTATGTCAGCACTGGATTAAGGGTGTAAGACATGATGGAGGAACATATTAATCATTTCCAAGTATTCTTCCTTGAAACTTGGAAAGAGAAAATCATTTCCAATATTGTTAGAGGATGGTTGTTTGTGAAATGGAAAAGATTATTTCAATGAAACTAATAAACTTAACTGCCAAAGAATATTTCACTCAGTAGTTCCTACTAAACTATAATTTATTCTCTATAATTTATTCCTGCCCCTGCATTTTAAGGAACAGGAATATTAGTCCTGTTTTACCTGAACTGTACTGACAGTGAAAATGTAGCATGTGATGCTGGTCAAGAGACCGACTTTCTTTAACAAACATGAGAACTTAAAATGCAAATAAGTACTGACCTTCAAAATAGTTACCTTTGAAAGAAGGCATGTGCCTCTGTTGTCTTTGTTTAAAATACCTTGGGAATTGTTTCCAGAACTGGTTCCAAAGTCATACAGGCAAAACAAAACCACTCAAAATGAAAATAAAAACCATTGCTATGCCTGTATAGGTATATTCCATAGTATAGATATAAATTATTTTATACTTTACATAAATGACTTTCCAACTTTCTGAGCTGCTGAATTTTCTATTTAAAGGGGATGTTACAATAATCTCCACAGTAAACAGATAATAGAGAAAGTAATCTGGAGAAAGCTGTGCTGGGGGTGACTAGACTCCTGACAACTTGCTCCCTTTAATCTCCTCCTTCCCTCAATCTCTACCTAGGGCTGTAAGAAACTTGTCTGGGACACAGAGCTCTGTAGAACACTTTTGAAAGCACTATTTTACATGTCTGTCAATATTATATTAAAAATATTAGCAGCAGTGAGAAAGCTCTGCAAAAAAGCAGTGCTCACAAACTTGGGTGTACAAACCTTTCACACACTGAAGTCTGCAAACAATATTTTTTAAGAATCTGAAGAGCCAGAAACAAAACTTAAAACCGAATCAACCTAACTTCTATTTTGAGATTATCACTCCCCTAGGATGGCATAAATTCAGTTCTCATAAAGGTTGGATTCTTCCATTTTTTCAGGGTTGTATTTAAAATTCCCAGTGCAGAAAGAAGAGGGGAGTAAAGATATTGGTTGGAGATGGATATCTGGTCCTTGAATCATACGTCACAAAGGTCTGGGTCATCAGTCTGGAGATTGCTGCCGAAAGTCCCTCATTCTTGTCTGATGGCCCTTCAACTCTAAAACCTCTGTCATATGCTTCCTCTATATGCCAAGGCACAGGAACTCTGTAAGGTTGCTCAGGGCCTCATCCATCTCAGCATGACTTGCATGCATTTCCTCCTTGGAATCTCTGCTCTTATCACTTCCTTTCCTTCCCTCCTCTCCACTGGGTTGGGGGAGGGCCTTCTCTCTAATTTGGGAAAAATCCTCCTCCCTATCATTCTTGTTTTTTTGCCTCAGAGGCTCCTAGAATAATAGGCTCAGGTTTTTATAGAAACACAAAAACCAGGAAACCCTGCTACAAACCTTCACGGATATCTGCATGAATGACAGGAAGGCAAAAGAGTGAAATGCCCAAAGGAGTCACAGGAATATAGGTTAATATCTGAAAAATACTATTTCACACACAGCTAAGGTAGACGAATACTTGCAAAATTATGCATGCTTTTAACATCAATGAGGGGTCATCTGATTCAGTAGCACAGTACTTTTATCAACATAGGCAAATCATCATGGTGCAATCATAAGAGGAAAGGGTTTTTCACTTGTGGAACCCCAAGTGCTCTGTTCTTCCGCATACCGCAGCATGGAGAGATGAAAAGGACTAAGTAAAATGGCTGTAGGATGGGAAAGAACCCTTCCTGTCCCAGCTGAACTTTGGGGTCATGAATGTATAAATGAAGTCCCTGAGCACCTTGTCATCAGGACTTTATCCAGCTGCAGCAACTGCAGCAATAGTGGAGTCTGGGAGTCCCTTGGAGCAGCAGCAGAGAAGACTGATTCAGGGCTAGGGAGTGGCAGAGGTATGTGGGTTAAAAATGACTATGAGCTCAGAGAATTGAAGGTACTCTTGAGAGGACAATTACCCATGAATCCAGACTGAATCAAGATTAAAGCAAGATAGGTAGTACCTGCCAGGCATGTGGGTTTAATGAGAGAACACACTAGAGAGAAAGCGTTGGAGGTGGGTTGTAGGATTCTTCCTTAAAGATTATCTGTGGCTTCTAGGGCCTTTGGGTACTATAAATTAAGAGCAAGGGACTGTTGGGAAGCAAATCCTATTTATTGTCAATATAACATCCTTCCAGACTACATAAGTGAAATCTACTCTGAACCCAAAAGGCCTTAGAGAGGAGTACCATAAATATTCCATTAGGTCTGTTTTTGTCAGTTCCACTGTCAGGAAGTCTGTCTTCACTGTAACCATAAAAATGATCAAGTAGTGTGAGGGTAGGAAGAGCTAATGAAACATTATCAGGGGATATCAAAGAAATTAGTAATTGCTACAACCTTTTCCCTTTTTCCTGATTTTTTTCTGATGATCTATGATTTTTTCTTGCACAGTGAATGACTGTGTCACACTTTTATATTCCACGTAACCCACAACCACAGATTCTTTGGTCCCTCTGCCAAATATAAGCAATCAGATATTTTCTACATAATCATTGTATGTGCTGTGCTCAGTTGTGTCAGACTCTTTGCAACCCTATGGATTGTAGCCCACCAGGCTCCTCTGTCCATGGGATTCTCCAGGTAAGAATACTAGAGTGGGTGCCATGACGTCCTCCAGGGGATCTTCCCGACCCAAGTATCAACCCTGCGTCTCTTATGTCTCTTGCACGGGCAGGTGGGACCTGGGAAACCCTAAATCATAGTCAGAACTAATACTTGTATGGCACTTACTGTGTGCCTGGCCCTGTTCTAAGTCCTTTCCATATATTACTCATGTAATCCTTACAATACCCCTACTGAAGTATATACTGCCATAATCGTCACTATTTCACTGATGAGCAAGTTGATGCACACTGAATTAGCTACCTTATCTAACATCACACAGCTAGTAAATGGTAGTTCTGGGATTTAAAAGAGAGGCAGGGAGACCTGACAGGCAGGCAGGAAGTATGGATCTAGAATCCACAAGTTGAACCACTTCACCTGTACTACTTAGTGTACTTGACTAACGAGAGGGTTGACTCTAAAGCCTGGGCTTCCCAGGTGGTGCTAGTGGTAAAGAAACCACCTGCCAATGCAGGAGACATAAGAGACACAGGTTCAATCCCTGGGTTGGGAAGATGAGGACATGGCAACCCACTCCAGTATTCTTGCCTGGAGAATCCCATGAACAGAGGAGCTTCATGGGCTTTGGCCCATAAGGTCGCAAAGAGTCACCACAGCTGAAGCGACTTAACATAGCATAGCACACAGCACAAAGGAACAAAGGAATGCCTTCCTCAGATGATTCACCACCCAGAGCTATCCTGCTTTAAGTGCCAGTAAATGGAGAGGGAGTAAAGTTAGAAAAGTTTTCTTCCTCAGAGTCTGCTGCCAAAACGATATTATCTACAGTCTTCCACACAATAATCGTCCACCTCAAATCATAACAAGTGTAAGAATATGTCATTTCTTCAAGGTATTAGAGATTTCACTAGAAATAGTTCTATGTGGTTAGGTTAGTGTGAAAATGGCGTGGCTCAGCCAGATGCTGGAAGTAGATGCCTGTATAGCTGTTGCTGGCCAGGGACATTTGCACAGAAAGAGGGTGGGTAATACATCAAGGCAGCGTGTGGAATAAGAGGTTGCTAGTCAGCATTTTATGAAAACACAAGTAGCCTTGGCTTAATGTGAAAATTGTTTAGAACTCATGCAAAGGGATAGGGAAGAAGAACAAGGAAATGGGAATGCAGGCAAGCTCAGCACAAAGTTGGAATCTGAGAAGCATTGGAGAAAAACAAGAACAAGGGCAGCAAAAAGTGGAGGGGAGAAATTCACTTTTTACACTATATGATTTTACACTGTTAAATTTTTATCACAATGATTACTTTTGGAATTTGAAACAATAGCAAAAGAGAAAATTGATAATCGATGTTCTTTTTTAAAGGGACAATTTTATTAAAAAATTGCCAGTATAAGTTAAGTTTCTCTTAGATTCGCCCCTGATTTTTCCAACTATATTACCACTGCCCCAGTGCCCAACCAAACACTATGTTTTACATTCTGAATAAAACTTGGTAGGGGCAGGAGGAAGTTTTCCCATGACAGTTTTATATTCCTAAGTATGGTTCCCTGACCTTTTCTCCCTAGTCTCATGGAGAGCCTAAAGGAGAAAAATAATAGATCAAGTGACAGAGATTAAAAAAAAATTGACAAAATTTAACACCCATTCATGACAAAAACTCTCAACAGTTAGGAATAGAGACGGAAATTCCTTGGCTTGGTACAGAACATCTATAAAAGATTACAGCTAATACTGTATTCAATTGTGAATGAATGAATGAATGCTTTTTCCTGTAAGATCAGTAGCAAGGCAAGATTTCTTCTCTTTACACTCTTATTCAATGCAGTGCTGGAAATTCTAACCATTGTAATAGGGTAAGAAAAGGAAATGAAGGCATGGGGTTCAGAAAGAAAGAAAACCTGCTGTTTGCAGATGACTTGCTTGCCTACGTAGTAAATTCCAAGAAATTACATATTGTTATCTTTCACCTCCACATGAATTTGCTAAGAAGTGTATTTCAAAGAAAAATATCCTAAACGAAATAAAAGGAGACCATTATTTCCTGATGTGCAATTACTCTACTCTATACAAGTGTGTCACCAGACTACTTATGAAATGTTAAGAGGTTTGGTTGTCTTGACACTCACTCCACCTGGCTACAGCCTCAAAGGATTTCATGTTAAGCTAGGAGAAAATTGAAGTAACCAGGAGAAATCATCCTATCTCACCAAGTTGTACACCCAGGACCACAAGAGACTGTCACACTCCCTGCCTACCAGGGAGCATCATAGGGATTGAGAGTGAGTGTCCAGGGATCAAAGGTGTGGGCTGAGTCTCACCCTTGCCACTTATAATTAACCCCTTCAGCCTCCATTTCCTCTTTGGTAAAACAGGTATAAAAGGTATAAAACAGGTATAAAACCTACCTCATAGACTTGTGCTGAGGATTAGATGACGCAGGTAGAGCACTTAACACAATCCCTGTCACACAGTGTAGGGTATGTGCAGTAAAGCTTACTTACAAAAGCTGTACATAATGAGAAACTTCAGGAGATAATGACAAAAATATGCAGAGGCAGAGACAAGGAAATTTGCTGGGGTTTATGTTTTTTGCTCTTTTTTCACATGGTGTGGAGATCCGTGGTTCTTTGAGACAAGTCAGAGTCAGCTATTCAATACCAAGAGGTGATGGTAATGGATTACACTATCTTCTCTTTCTGCCTCTTCTGTGTCGTCTTCTTCTGCGAGTTGAAGGCACCAATGGAGTTCGAGAATTTTCCTTCTTAAAGAAGATGCATCTCCTGGAGTTAGATTGCCTGACGTTGTTTCCAATTTGAAAAACCATGCTGGACGCTAATATGATGAGGAGTAGAAGAGAGAGGATCAGCTGCAACACGAAACAGTGATAGAGAATCATGTCTGACCAGTTGCCCATTGTGATGAACAGGTTTTTACTCAAAGAAGGCCCTCTCTTCACTCTGCCAACAGCAAGAAGTTCATAATTTTAAGGTGTTGGAAGAAGAACCATCGCACAGTCACAAAATCTCCAGGTGGTTGTTGCTTCTTTCACCCAGCCTAAGCTCACAGTGATAGGTGATTTGGGCAAGAGGCTTAAAGAGAATCTGACTGAAGGAGTTCAATGGCTGTTGACCTGGCAACAGGGGGGCTTCATTATTACCCGTCTCTTTTTCTCCCCCTCTGGAACTTTCATTATTATCCAAGCACTCAGAACTGCTCATCAGTCTTGGTTTCCAGTTTAGCCTTGAGTGGAAAAGCTACTGCTGCTGCTGCTAAGTCACTTCAGTCATGTCCGACTCTGTGTGACCCCATAGACGGAAGCCCACCAGGCATCCCCGTCCCTGGGATTCTCCAGGCAAGAACACTGGAGTGGGTTGCCATTTCATTCTCCAAAGCTACTGCTAGTTTCCCTAGAAACTTTATTCACTGACTAAGTTATTTGATGTTTCCCATTTTGTACTGAAAAATGACTTGTGATTCTTTTCTGCCAGTATTATCAGATGGGAAAAAAAATGTTGCAGCATTTATCAAGGGTCCAGCCACTGCTTTGACACATATAGTTGTCTCCTTCTGGGCTTCACCATAAATCCTTACTCTTGTTTTGGGTAGATTATGCTAGACATGGGATTATTTGTCCCCCAGGGCCTTCAAGGAAAGAACTCATCTGGGGGTCCTCTTTCCACCCTCTTCTCCAATTAGTCTCTGAGAGAGGAGGTCATTTCTCAGAAGCCCTTTTCCTGACTCTCATTGGAGGCAGCTCCCTTCACTTTGCCAGAAGGCCTAAATTTCCCATAAGAGAATCTACCACATGAACAACCTTATTCTGTGACGAAATCTCTGTATGTCTAAAACTGCTGGAACTGAACAGAACCTGTGAGTTCTAACTCTTGCCTGTGTGTGCTCAGTCACTTCAGTCATGTCTAACTCTTTGCGACCCTGTGAACAGTAGCCCCCAGGCTCCTCTGTCCATGGGATTCTCCAGGCAGGAATACTGGAGTGGGTAGCCATTCCCTCCTCCAGAGGATCTTCCTGACCCAGGAATCGAACCCGCATCTCCTGAGTTTCCTGCATTGCAGGTAGATTCTTTACCCACTGAGCCACCTGAGAAGCCCCAACTCTTGCCTAGAAACAGCCTTCTCCCAAAGGAAGATCCTGCCACCACCCTGCTCATCCCTGTGGAGTGATGGCTCCACCGGGATCAGAAAGATGCTCATCAGGAGGCATCCAGCGCCCTGGGAATGTGAGGACAGTGCAGTCACTGTCTAACTTGGGGCCTTGGTCCCATTCCTTTCCAGCCTCAATGGCCCTGTGAAGATAGAAGCTTCCATGAAGACAGAAGCTGAGCCATACTTTCAAAGGAAAAAGGAAGAGGGACTCATACTTTGTGAGGACGGATCTGGTGAGAGTCAAGAATCTGGTGGAAGTGGAAGGGGCAGGAGAATGTGAATTACAGATGTGACTGTATTTGAGGGGCAGCATGATCTGGAGAGTAGGTGGAGAGAAGAAGGAAAATACACTGTGAGTCAACACCATTTTCTATGGTGGAATAAGTGCCCTGATGGGGCTGGGGAATATAAGAAGGTGTTTGCACAATTTCCATTCAATTGAGTCATATACACCATGAATGGAGTTAAGGGTAAGGGAATTAAGCCACCACCTACCCCATTCCTTACATTTTTCTATTACCTTAGCAAACACTCTTGTTTTACATAGGAAAAGAGTACTTTCTTTGAAGTCCTGAAGACTGAGATCAAAGCTCACACCATTGAACCACTGCAAAAAATGCAGTGGATCCCAAACTCAAAACACTGGGTAGAGGAGGTGGCCCATGGAAGCAAATTCAGGAATATGATATTGCCGCAAGGACAGCTTGCTCCTGCCTTTACCAAGTTGCCCAGTATTTCCCAAATGAGAGAAGCAGTCAGTCATGCACTTGTATACCTGCTTCCAAGGATAACCCTTACTACCTGCACTCTGTCACACATAATGTGTGTAAAGGAAAGCACAACTTCTTAACTCTGGAGCATAATATTGGGGAGTTAAGAGATAAATTTAAATTTTTTTTAAAATTGAAGTACAGTTTATTTAAGGTTGTGATTGTTTTCGGCATACAGCAAAGTGATTCGTTATGAGTGTATTATATATATGTGTGTATATACAATATATATATGTGTGTGTGTGTGTATATATGTGTGTATATATATATATATATATATATGACTTCCCTGGTGGCTCAGATGGTAAAAAGCGTCTGCCTACAATGTGGGAGACCCGGGTTACCCTGGGTCAGGAAAATCCCCTGGAGAAGGAAATAGCAACCCACTCCAGTACTCTTGCCTGGAAAATCCCACGGACAGAGGAGCATGGTAGGGTACAGTCCATGGGGTTGCAAAGAGCTGGATATGGCTGAGCGACTTCATTTTCACTTTCATATATATATTATTTTTCTGATTCCTTTCCATGAGAGATTTAATTTTTATTTTGTGTTCCAAAACATTTGTTATGACAGCACATAAGTTAATAAATTTATTTTATGCCATTTCTGCATTGTGTGATATTTTATCACCTGTGTGATATAAAGATATTTCTTCCAGAAAGGAATACAAAAGACCTAGAATTTCAAAACTAAAGAAGCATCTCATCAGTTCCATATGAAAGATTGCAAACTTTATCTTTTTATTTTGTCTAACTACATTCAACTTTAACCAGACTTGATCTAAAATAGTTTCCATTTTTATGTTTTATCTAATTGAAAGGATATTAATTTTTAATGTCATAATTAAAACTAATCCATATGTAATTGAAATATTTTTAAAAAGGCATTATGCTAAACATGCCAACAAAAGCATGGTCAAATTAACCAGTAATCAGAAATAAAAAATAAAGCAATGTGATACTGGTTTTATATCTGGTAAGCAAAGCAAAAGGCAAAAAACAAACGAAAATTTGCAACAAATGCATTAGCATTAATATCTTCAGTATATTAAAAAAACCTTGCAAGAGAAAAAAAAAAACAACTACCCAGGGAAATTCATAGAAGTGGAAGCACAAATAGCCAATAAACATAGGAAAAGATATCTGATCTCATTAATAATCAACAAACAAAATAATCTTTTTTTCTCTATAGATTAGTTAAGATAAAAAAATTATAAAACTCCATGTTGATAAGAGTGTAATGGGTTTTTTAAAAACTATTATTTTTCGTTGTACTGGATCCTTGTTGCTACACATGGGCTTTCTATAGTTGCAGCAAGTGAGGGCTTCTCATTATGATGGCTTCTCTTATTGTGGAGAACAGGCTTTAGACACATAGGCTTCAGGAGTTGCAGCACAAGGGTTCAGTAGTTGTGGCACTTGGGCTTAGTTACTCTGCAACATGTGAGACCTTCCAAGACCAGGGATCAAATCTGTGTCCCCTTCACTGACAGGTGGATTCCTATCCACTGCATTACCAGGGAAGTCCAGGAAATAGGCTTTTAAATTTCCTGTTAACTTAAGTGTCAATGCACATACAGCTTTTCTGATGGTAATTTGACATTATCTTTTTAAATTATAAATGTATTTACAATTTGATTCAGCAATTCTATTTCTAGGAAACAATCAAGTGTGCACCCTGGTGTATGTCAGGATGTTTATTGAAGAGTTTTTTGTAGTAGGGGGGCAAATGGGAAAAATCTAAATTATCATAGGTAGTGGTTAGAAATACTTATGGTGTACTCATACAATGGGATACTCTGAAGCCATGTAAAAGAATGGTTGAAACCTATACTTATAGATAGGAGAGATATCTATGATATCACATTACATGAGAAAAAGATTACAAAAAAACTGTGAATAATACACAATAATTTTCTTTCAGTTAAAATTTAAATATTATTAGTATTGCTAAATATACACAGAAAAAATCTGGAAAGTTATACACTAAACTGTTTATCTCTGGCTGTAGGGATTCTGGGAATCTTTTAATTTATACTTCTGTAGATAAAAAATTATATTAATGTAAGAAGAATTTATAATGACAAAAAGATTTAACACAACCTGAAATACCAACAAGCACGTTGGATGGTTCCAAATAATGAAATACTGTTGACAATGATACTTTTCAAGTATGTTGTTGACATGATATATTATTTTTAAAAATCATGCAAATATACTTTATTATTTTCTTATGTATTTTTAATACGATCTGTTTGGTAAAAGAAAAAGCATGTATGGTGGAAGAATGTATTTAAACATCAAATCATTATTTATGTTTGATTCACTATATTTTTCTTCTCTTTCAATCCCCCTCCCCAACCCCAAAAAGGGATTTAGGCTTATTGTACTTCTTTACTTCTGGGGGAGTTGGTGGCATAAGGCTGAAAACAGATGTTGTCTGCCAATAACCTCCTTTCCTGGCTTTTGTTTTCTGAAAGCCTGAGCTCCTAGGGAGGGTTGTGCTGTGGGGAGGCAGGGAAGTGTTAGGGGAGATGTGATTGAGAGGGAGAAGGAAAGCAGCGTTTTCCAAGACTGGGAAGAGGGCTGGCAGTTTACAGATCTTTTGTTACGTAGAAACTACACCCACTCAGTTCAGTTCAGTTCAGTCGCTCAGTCGTGTCCGACTCTTTGTGACCCCATGAATCACAGCACGCCAGGCCTCCCTGTCCATCACCAACTCCCGGAGTTCACTCAAACTCACGTCCATCGAGTCGGTGATATCATCCAGTCATCTCATTCTCTGTCGTCCCCTTCTCCTCCCGCCCCCAATCTCTCCCAGCATCAGAGTCTTTTCCAGTGAGTCAACTCGTCGCATGAGGTGGCCAGAGTATTGGAGTTTCAGCTTTAGCATCAGTCCTTCTAATGAACACCCAGGACTGATCTCCTTTAGAATGGACTGGTTGGATCTCCTTGAAGTCCAAGGGACTCTCAAGACTCTTCTCCAACACCACAGTTCAAAAGCATCAATTCTTCAGCACTCAGCTTTCTTCACAGTCCAACTCTCACATCCATACCTGACCACTGGAAAAACCATAGCCTTGACTAGACGGACCTTTGTTGGCAAAGTAATGTACTAGTGCCCAAAGAAGATACATAGCAGGTGCTCAGAAAAGAACATCTCCATGATATGATTAAGAGGGTTGGACCCCAAACATCAAAATTTCTAGCCTCAGCAAAAAGTTCTGGGACCAGTCTTGGAACAGAAGTAGCATAGATCCTTGCACTCTAGAAATAATACAGACTTGGGCAGTGAACATATCAGCAGCAATCATAGTATCCCATGTTCTGGGTACTCTTTCATTCTGGTGAGACCTTGTGGAGGGAGAACAACCCAAGAACAACAACAACAAAAATCAACTGCAATTGCATTTTCCACCAGTCAAGTGGGATGCAAGCTTGAAGTCAGGTTTAATTTGACATTTCAAAGATACCAATGTGGAATTTCTTATACACATGTTTATGAAGTAAGATTCATTCCCTTCAGGGGATCCTTCTGACTCAGGGACTGAACTTGGGTTTCCTGCAGTGCAGGCAAAATCTTTACTGTGTGAGCCACCAGGGAAACCCTCATACCAGCTACACGTTTATATAAAAGAAACCATTCTGGAAAGATGAAAACCAAAATGATAACAATGGCTATCTCTGGGTAATGAGATTATGGATATTAGTAAGTTTTCTATTTTGCTTGCCTTTTAGTTTTTTGGTAACGGGTAGATAATATAAATACTTTTGAAGTTTTATATTCAAACTACACAGAAAATCATGTTTGGCAAAATCATGCTTATATCTTCACATTTTATATTTGTATTTATTCTCTACATGTATATTTATATGAGTCTTATTTTCTTTATGTTTTAGGACAGTTAACTTGCCAAATTAGCCAAGATAGGGAACATAAAAGTGACACAACCCTGATTTTCACACACAGCTTCAAAACCTGCTATCCATCTCAGTTCATGTTTCTCAGAAGCAAACCTGAGATAAGGATGTGAGCAATAAATAAGGAAAAGCGCCCAGGGGAGACCAGTAAAGGAGTGGCATGGCAGAAATGGGAAGGGAAAGAAGCCAAGCCAGGGTAAGACTTCAAAGTTTGCTTTTTTAAAATTTTTATTGGAGTATAGTTGCTTCACAATGTTGTGTTAATTTCTGCTGTCAGAAAAGTAACAAAGTTGAAGGAAGCTTTAGCTTCATCATGAATAAAGTATTAGCTCATTTCAGTCACTCAGTTGTGTCCAACTCTTTGCGACCCCACGGACTGCAGCATGCCAGGCCTCCCTGTCCATCACCAACACCCCGACCATGCTCAAACTCGTGTCCATTGAGTAGGTGATGCCATCCAACCATCTCATCCTCTGCCGTCCCCTTCTCCTCCTGCCCTCAGTCCCTCCCAGCATCAGGGTCTTTGCCAAGAAGTCAATTCTTTGCATCAGGTGGCCAAAGTATTGGAGCTTCAGCTTCCAGTGAATATTCAGAACTGATTTCCTTTAGGATGGACTGGTTGGATCTCCTTGCAGTCCAAGGGACTCTCAAGAGTCTTCTCCAGCACCACAGTTCAAAAGCACCAATTCTTCAGTGATCAGCTTTCTTTACAGTCCAACTCTCACATCCATATATGACCATTGGAAAAACCATAGCTTTGAAGATATACCTTTGTCGACAAAGTAATATTCTGCTTTTTAAATAAGCTATCTAGGTTTGTCATAGCTTTTCTTCTAAGGAGCAAGTGTCTTTTAATTTCATGGCTGCAGTCACCATCTGCAGTGATCTTGGAGTCCAAGAAAATAAAGTTTGTCACTGTTTCCATTATTACCCTACCTATTTGCCATGAAGTGATGGGACCAGATGCCATGATATTAGTTTTCTGAATGTTGAGCTTTAAGCCAACTTTTTCACTCTCCTCTTTCGCTTTCATCAAGAGGATCTTTAGTTCCTCTTCCATTTATGCCATAAAGGTGGTGTCATCTGCATATCTGAGGTTGTTGATATTCCTCCAGGCAATCTTGATTCCAGCTTGTGCTTCATCCAGCCCAGGATTTCTCATGATGTACCCTTCATATAAGTTAAATAAGCAGGGTGACAATATACACCCTTGTTGTACTCCTTTCCCAATTTGGGACCAGTCTGTTGTTTCATGTCTAGTTCTAACTGCTGCTTCTTGACCTGCATACAGATATCTCAGGAGGCAGGTAAGGCGGCCTGGTGTTCCCATTTCTTTAAGAATTTTCCACAGTTTATTGTGATCCACACAGTCAAAGGTTTTGGCATAGTCAGTAAAGCAGAAGTAGATGTTTTTCTGAAACTCTCTTGCTTTTTATATAATCCAACAGATGTTGGCAATTTGATCTCTAGTTCTTCTGCCTTTTCTAAATCCAGCTTGAACATCTGGAAGTTCTCAGTTCATGTACTGTTGAAGCCTAGCTTGGAGAATTTTGAGCATTACTTTGCTAGCATGTGAGATGAGTGCACTTGTGTGGTAGTTTGAACATTCTTTGGCATTGCCTTTCTTTGGGATTGGAATGAAAACTGAGCTTTTCCAGTCCTGTGGCCACTGCTGATTTTTCCAAATTTGCTGGCATATTGAATGCAGCACTTTCACAGCATCAACTTTTAGAATTTGAAATAGCTCAACTGGAATTCCATCACCTCCACTAGCTTTGTTCGTAGTGATGTTTCCTAAGGCCCACTTGACTTTTCATTCCACGATGTCTGGCTCTAGGTGAGTGATCACACCATCATGAATATCTGGGTCATGAAGATCTTTTTTGTGTAGTTCTTCTCTGTATTCTTGCCACCTCTAATTAATATCTTCTGCTTCTGTTAGGTCCATACCATTTCTGTCCTTTATTATGCCCATCTTTGCATGCAATATTCCCTTGGAACATTGTTTCATCTATTTGGAACACTATTTCCTCTGTTTCTTTTTATTGATCACTGAGGAAGGCTTTCTTATCTCTCCTTGCTATTTTTTTGAACTCTCCATTCAGATGGGTATATCTTTCCTTTTCTCCTTTGCCTTTAGCTTCTATTCTTTTCTCAGCTATTTGTAAGGCATCCTCAGACAACCATTTTGCTTTTTTGCGTTTCTTTTTCTTGGAGATGGTCTTGATCACTGCCTCCTGTATAATGTCATGAACTTCCATCCATAGTTCTTCAGGCACTCTATCTATCAGATCTAATTCCTTGAATCTATTTGTCACTTCCACTCTATAATCATAAGGGATTTGATAGGTCAAACCTGAATGATCTCATGGTTTTCCCTACTTTCTTCAATTGAAGTCTTACTTTGGCAATAAGGAGTTTATGATCTTAGCCACAGTCAGCTCCTTGTCTTGTTTTTGCTGACTGTATAGAGCTTCTCCATCTTTGCCTGCAAAGAATATAATGAATCTGATTTTGGTATGGACCATCTGGTGATGTCCATGTGTAGAGTCATCTCTTGTGTTGTTGGAAGAGGGTGTTTTCTATGACCAGTGCATTCTCTTGGCAAAACTCTGTTAGCCTTTGCCCTGTTTCATTTTGTACTCCAAGGCCAAACTTGCCTGTTACTCCAGGTATCTCTTGACTTCCTACTTTTGCATACCAGCCCCTTATGATAAAGAAGACTTTTTTTTTTTTTTTTGGTGTTAGCTCTAAAAGGTCTTGTAAGTCACCATAGAACCACTGAACATCAGCTTCTTTGGCATTTGTGTTTGGGGCATAGACTTGGATTACTGTGATACTGAATGGTTTTACCTTGGAAACAAACAGAGATGATTTTGTCATTTTTGAGACTGTACCCAAATTCTGCATTTCAGACTCTTTTGTTGAATATGAGGGCTATTCCATTTCTTCTAAAGGATTCTTGCCCACAGTGGTATGTACAATGGTCATCTGAATTAAATTCACACATTCTGGTCCATTTTAGTTCACCCATTCCTAAAATGTCAATGTTCACTCTTCCTGTTTGAACACTTTCAATTTAACTTGATCCATGGACCCAACATTCCAGGTTCCTATGAGATTTTGTTCTTTACAGCATCGGATGTTATTTCCATCACCAGTCAATCCACGACTGAGCGTTGTTTTCTCTTTGACTCTGACTCTTCATTGTTTCTGGAGTTATTTCTCCACTCTTATCCTGTAGCATATTGGGCACCTACCGACCTGGGGAGTTCATCATTCAGTATCATATCATTTTTTTTTGAATAAAGTATAAATTGTACTTTAGTATGGCCTGCCTTAAGGCAAGGGGGCTGGCTTTGCTATATCCAAACCAGTAAGTCACTGCTTACGGGGACACCCTGAGGAACATCAACTCCCAGAAATTCCAGCTTTCCATTCAGTTCAGTTCAGTCGCTCAGCCATGTCCGACTCTTTGCAACCCCATGAACCGCAGCAGGCCAGGCCTCCCTGTCCATCACCGACTCCCAGAGTCAACCCAAACCCATGTCCATTGAGTCGGTGATGCCATCCAACCATCTCATCCTCTGTCATCCCCTTCTCCTCCTGCCCTCAGTCTTTCCCAGCATCAGGGTTTTTTCCAATGAGTCAGCTCTCCACATCAGGTGGCCAAAATATTGGTGTTTCAGCTTCAACATCAGTCCTTCCAATGAACACCCAGGATTGATCTCCTTTAGAATGGACTGGTTGGATCTCCTTGCAGTCCAAGGGACTCTCAAGAGTCTTCTTTGAGTTCAAAAGCATCAATTCTTCGGCAATCAGCTTTCTTCATAGTCCAACTCTCACATCCATACATGACTACTGGAAAAACCATAGCCTTGACTAGACGGACCTTTGTTGGCAAAGTAATGTCTCTGCTTTTTGATATACTATCTAGGTTGGTCATAACATTCCTTCCAAGGAGTAAGCATCTTTTAATTTCATGGCTGCAATCAGCATCTGCAGTGATTTTGGAGCCCAAAAAATTATGTACTCTGCATATAAGTTAAATAAGCAGGGTGACAATATACAGCCTTGACATATTTTTTTTTTCCCATTTGGTTCCAGTCTGTTGTTCCATGTCCAGTTCTAACTGTTGCTACCTGATCTGCATATAGGTTTCTCAAGAGGCAGGTCAGGCGGTCTGGTATTCCCATCTCTTTCAGAATTTTCCACAGTTTATTGTGATCCACACAGTCAAAGGCTTTGGCATAGTCAATAGAGCAGAAATAGATGTTTTTCTGGAAACCTGCTGCTTTTTCGATGATCCAGCAGATGTTGGCAATTTGATCTCTGGTTCCTCTGCCTTTTCTAAAACCAGCTTGAACATTTGGAAGTTCACAGTTCATGTATTGCTGAAGCTTGGCTTGGAGAATTTTGAGTGTTACTTTGCTAGTGTGTGAGATGAGTGCAATTGTGCGGTAGTTTGAGCATTCTTTGGCATTGCCTTTCTTTGGGATTGGAATGAAAACTGAGCTTTTCCATTCCTGTGGCCACTGCTGAGTTTTCCAAATTTGCTGGCATATTGAATGCAGCACTTTCACAGCATCATCTTTCAGGATTTGAAATAGCTCAACTGGAATTCCATCACCTTCACTAGCTTTGTTCGTAGTGATGCTTCCTAAGGCCCAGTTGACTTCTCATTCCAGGATGTCTGGCTCTAGGTGAGTGATCACAGCATCATGATTATCTGGGTCATGAAGATCTTTTTTGTACAGTTCTTCTGTGTATTCTTACCACCTCTTCTTAATATCTTGTTTCTGTTTGTTCCATACCATTTCTGTCCTTTATTATGCCCATCTTTGCATGCAATGTTCCCTTGGTATCTCTAATTTTCTTGAAGAGATCTCTAGTCTTTCCCATTCTATTGTTTCCCTCTATTTTTTGCATTGATCGCCGAATAAGGCTTTCTTATCTCTCCTTGCTATTCTTTGGAACTCTGCATTTGAAAGGGTATATCTTTCCTTTTCTCCTTTGCTTTTCATTTCCCTTCTTTTCACAGCTATTTGTACGGCCTCTTCAGACAACCATTTTGCTTTTTTGCATGTCTTTTTCTTGGGGATGGTCTTGATCCCTGTCTCCTGTACAATGTCACAAACCTCCATCCATAGTTCATCAGGCACTCTGTTTATCAGATCTAGTCCCTTAAATCTATTTCCCATTTCCACTGTATAGTCATAAGGGATTTGATTTAGGTCACACTTGAATGGTCTAGTGGTTTTCCCTACTTTCTTCAATTTCAGTCTGAATTTGGCAATAAGGAGTTCATGATCTGAGCCACAGTCAGCTCCCGGTCTTGTTTTTGATGACTGTATAAGCTTCTCCATCTTTGGCTGCAAAGCATATAATCAATCTGATTTCGGTGTCGACCATCTGGTGATGTCCATGTGTAGAGTCTTCTCTTGTGTTGTTGGAAGAGGGTGTTTGCTATGACCAGTGCGTTCTCTTGGCAGAACGCTACTAGCCTTTGCCCTGCTTCATTCTGTATTCCAAGGCCAAATTTGCCTGTTACTCCAGGTGTTTCTTGACATCCTACTTTGGCATTCCAGTCCCCTATAATGAAAATTACATCATTTTGGGTGTTAGTTTTAGAAGGTCTTGTAGGTCTTCATAGAACCGTTCAACTTCAGCTTCTTCTGTGTTACTCATCAGGGCATAGACCGGATTACCATGATATTGAATGGTTTGCCTTTGAAACGAAGAGAGATCATTTTGTCATTTTTGAGATTGCATCCAAGTACTGCATTTCAGACTCTTTTGTTAACTACAATGGCTATTCCATTTCTCCTAAGGGATTCCTGCCCACAGTAGTAAATATAATGGTCATCTGAGTTAAATTCACCCATTCCACTCCATCTTAGTTTGCTGATTCCTAGAATGTCAATGTTCACTCTTGTGTTCTCCTGTTTGACCACTTCCAATTTGCCTTGATTCATGGACCTAACACTCCAGGTTCCTATGCAATATTGCTCTTACAGCATCGAACCTTGCTTCTATCATCAGTCCCATCCACAACTGGGTGTTGTTTTTGCTTTGGCTCCATCCCTTCATTCTCTCTGGAGTTATTTCTCCACTGATCTCCAGTAGCGTATTGGGCACCTACCGACCTGGGGAGTTCATCTTTCAGTGTCCTATCTTTTTGCCTTTTCATACTGTTCATGGGGTTCTCAAGGCAAGAATACTGAAGTGGTTTGCCATTCCCTTTTCCAGTGGACCACATTCTGTCAGACCTCTCCACCATGACCCATCTGTCTTGGGTGGCCCCACATGGCATGGCTTAGTTTCACTGAGTTAGACAAGGCTGTGGTCCGTGTGATCAGATTGGCCTGTTGTCTGTGATTGTGATTTCAGCTTTCCATAGAATCAAATAAAATAATTCCAGGAGCCCAGGGACAGAAGAGACACTGGTGTCAGCCATTGGAAGCAAAGTGTGCAGAAGCTGGGGGGCAGATACACAGAAACAGTAAAAGAGATAAAAGGAGATTTGAGTATAGCAATGATAATATCCTCTACACTACACTGGGGTTTTCACCCTGTCTGTTGCTTGTACTGGAAATCTTTCCTCACCCAGATATCTACGTGACTTAATCCTTCTCCTTCGAATCTTTGCCTAAACATCACCTTCTCAATAAGGTCTATTTACTTCTTTTTTTTGAATTTGCAACCCTTCTCCTGACCTCTCATTTTTTTAACAGAGTAATTATTTCATGTAAAATAGGTAATGAGTTTAAAAAAATGAGCCCACAAAATAAAGTGATGCTCATGTCCTTCATATTCTTACTGATTTTTTTTTTTGGTCTGTTTGCACTATCAATTACTAAGAGATATATTAAAATCTCTCACTATTATTGTGGATTTGTCTAACTTTCATTATATTTTTGTCAAGTTTACTTATAGTTTTTGAAGCTGTGTTATTAGGTGCAAGCAAATTTAAAATTGTTAGTAAGTCCTGATGAATTGAACTATTATCCTCATGAATGTCCCTCTTTATTCCCAATAATTTTTTTCTTTAAAGTCTACTTTGATGATAGTAATATGAAGTTTTTAGACTACCACGTTATAAATTTGGGTTGCGAGCTACATGAGAGCAGCGCTAGAGTCTGTGACATCCTAAAAACCTCCCATTTGTTCATTGCCAAAGAAATTTTCCCTGGAGTAGGGAAAGTCACCCTTAACACTTAGCATTCACAGCTTTATCAGAGATTGATAGACTGTTTACCATAAGCAGATTATAGGCTTTGCCTTCTCTTCCTGGAATCTCACTACCCAATGAAAAATTTTGCTCAGGTTCACTAGCTTGGTAAATGCCCTCAAGGTATAAGTGGTTTTGATTACCAAATGAGTTTTTGTTTTCACTTAGATTTTTCCCTGGTGAGTCTTAAAATCTTCAAAATATTTAACAAGTATTTTTCATTGTGAGATGAAATGACATCTCATTTTTGGTGAGATGTGGTAGTCTGAATCATTGGGAGCAGAACTCTGTCATTTATCTTCTTTTGATATGAACTTGAATTTATAGGATAAAAGGGAAACCACAAGAGAAGTACAGCAATAAAACTGCAAAAAGAAACAGCAGAAATTTGTCTGACTAGCAAATTTTTCCCTTGTCAGTTACAGTATCTCTCCAAGAATTACCATAAAATCTGATTTGAAAATAAATACAAATGTATGTTAAAGACTTTGCACTTGGTTTTGGAGGTGTTGAAGAACAAGGAGATACTATGAAGTGTTTTAGAGATTAGGAAAATGCATTTGCTAGGAAAATGTAGTAGAATTACCAGGCAGTGTTCAGTGCCCACTTGTGAAAATTTCAAGGGGGAACAGTTAGCAGAGTTGAATGAGTTTAGCTGGTCAGGAGCAGAAGTGAAAGAGGAGGGATAAAAAGAGAAGGAGGAGAGTTGGGTTTAACCAAAGTTCAGATTATTGTAGATATGAAAGATAGAGGCAAAGAGAGGCAAGGGAATTAAGGATATATTCAAATGAGTGGTTATGAAATTGAACCACAGATAAAAGCCAGGTATGGAGAAGAGTAAGAACAGGAGAAGAGTAATGAAACATGGTAGTCCCAATAGATTGAAGATCCCAGTGGAATTGAATAATTGTTGGTATACGGATAATAAAACAAGTGACCTAGAAAGACAGAAGTGATGGTTGGAGAGTGGGATTCTTGAAATCAATATTTTAGAGATGGTGTCATTTTAGTGACGCTAAGGTCTAGAGTATTGAAACCATGCACCTTAGAATGGGACTTGCACCCAAGTGCAGGACCCAGTTAAAACCCTGATTGAGACTTGAACCCATAGTCTTTTAATTAGAATCACTCACCTAGTGTCTGGACTTACTGAGGCTCAGGTTCTTGTGTTTCATCACAGAAGGAATTCAGTGATAGGCAAAGTGAAAGGAAAGAAGTACAGTTATTAATATAAGATACAAGAATGCAAACAGTCAGGTAAGGGAGCTCTGCCCTGAGGATTAAGTGGGCTACAACTTTATAATCAAAGGAAAATGCGAGAAGGGAAAAGGCCACCTTCTTCCAGTAGACATGTGGTCTACTTTGTATCGGGCAAGAGAGTGTCTGACCCTATGAAGTCAAATTAGGATTATCATAAAGTGAAAGTGAAGTCGGTCAGTCGTGTCCGACCCTTAGCGACCCCACGGACTGCAGCCTACCAGGCTTCTCCATCCATGGCATTTTCCAGGCAAGAGTACTGGAGTGGCTTGCCATTGCCTTCTCCGTAGCACTTATTCAAATCAGCAGAAGGGTGGTGACATTTTTCTTTCACCTAATGGCCTAGGGCATATCTTGTGCTTTTATTTATGACTTCGTAGTTAAGCAAGCTTGTTTCATACTATGACGTTCCAATAGCTTTCTTGAATGATTATTAACTTAACAGTGGTCTTCCAGAGTTTCGTTTCCCTCTCTATCTATAGTCCTCTACTGGGACTTCTACAACTATCTGTATAACTGCCTATTCTATCCTTATCGATATGACACATGGGAGTAGTTAGCTGATTGTGACTGAGGATAAGAACTATGGAGATGAGAAATGTTTGATGGATTGTTTACATGAGGTTGAAGTCTTGAAGAATAACAAGATTTTGTTTGGTTGCTACGTCATGTCCGACTCTTTGTGCCCCTGTGGACTGCAACATGCCAGGCTTCCCCATCCTTCACTATCTCTTGGAATTTGCTCAAACTCATGTCCATTGAGTCAGTGATGCCATCCAACCATCTCATCCTCTGTTGCCCCCTTCCCCTCCTGCCCTCAGTCTTCCCCAGCATCAGAGTCTTTTCCAATGTTAGCTCTTTGCATCAGGGGTGGCCAAAGTATTGAAGGTTCAATGAATATTCCTTCCAATTAATATTCAGGATTGATTTCCTTTATGATTGACTGGTTTGATCTCCTTGCTGCTCAAGGGTCTCTCAAGAGTCTTCTCCAGCATCTCAATTCTAAAGCATCAATTCTTCAGCGCTTAGCCTTCTTTATGGTTCAACTCTTACATCCATACATGACTATTGGAAAAACCATAGCTTTGACTAGACAGACCTTTATCAGCGAAATGATGTCTCTGTTTTTTTTAATAAGTTGTCTAGGTTTGTCATAGCTTTTCTTCCAAGGAGCAAGCATTTTTAAATTTCATGGCTGCCGTCTCTGTCTGTAGTCATTTTGGAGCCCAAGAAAATTAAATCTTTCACTGTTTCCATTTTTTCCCTATCTACTTGCTATGAAATGATGGGACTGGATGTCATGATCTCAGGTTTTTGAATGTTTAAGCCCACTTTTTCACTCTCCTCTTTCACCCTCATCAAAATGCTCTTTAGTCTCTCTTATAACAAGATTAGTAGGGAAAATAAAATAAAGTAGTGAACTTGATGCTAAAGTTTTTAGTGAACAAGAAGTAACACCCAGGAAGTTGTAGATGATTGCAACAAAGAGGAATAATGAGTGGTTTGGTCTAATAGATAGCTTAGACTTCAAAGAATATGTAAAAGTTGAGATGAGATAAGGCCTGAAAATGGCAAGGAAGAGCACAGAAAGCAAAAACACCTCTCCTTTGGGCCCAGTGGTACAATGGGAACAGGAGGAAAAACAGTGGGAGAGAAATATTGCTGTAATTAATTCATTATTTCATTTATTTAATAATGTATCGAGCAGCTACTATGTGATAAGCAGTTTTCCAAACCATGGGGCCAATGAGACAAAGACACAGTGATGATTTGCTAGTGACTTTGTCTACCAGAAGGTAGAATGTACACATAATTTGAAGGTAGAATGGACAAATAATTTGGTCTAATCCACATACTATCAGGCCTGGTTGAATTGTCCCTAAGCCTAAAATGCTGCTGTTTAAGGGGAAAAATAATAGATTTAACTTTTGTGCAGTTCTAGAAGAAAAAATGTGTTAATAAGTTATCTTTTTAAAGAACAGTTGTACTTGATTTTCAAATTTAAGTATATAGCTACAGTAATCAAAATAGTGTAGTATTGGTTTAAGTGTGGGCATGTAGATCAGCAGAACGGAATTGAGAATCCAGAAAGAGACAAACATATACATGGTCAATGAAAATGGAATTTCCACAAAAAATAAAAAAAACATCATACATCTGTTAGGTTGTATACACTCTTCTTGGAAGACCAGCGGTTCTAAATAAAAGAAGTACATAGAGTTACCCTTGCTTGGGAGCAAGAGACAGGTATTAGTCCAAGTATAAAGGGCAATGTAAAAGTTAGTGTCAAATCTAGAAAACAGGGAAACTAAAATTAAAGATCTGAAGTAAGCAATCACTAAAGGAAAACAAATAAGGAAATAAGAGGGTCCTTATGTTAATGAGAACAAATATTTTACTAGGTTGTGAAACCAATATTCTGTTTAGCACAGTCTAAAAGAGGTGAGGATATGGCTAATTAACTGAAACTTGACAGGAAAATAATTTATAAGAGGCATAATTTAACTGGTATCCAGGGTAAAAGAGTGTCAACCTTGCTTTATAAGCTTTTAAAACTGAGTGGAAAAAAAGGAGAAAATGGCATCCAGGGTGATAACACTGATAGAATACAGGCATGAGTTACTATATCGTAACATATCCTTGATGGCAAGCCACTCCAGTACTATTGCCTAGAAAATCCCATGGATGGAGGAGCCTGGTAGGCTACAGTCCGTGGGGTCGCTAAGGGTCGGACACGACTGACGTGACTTAGCAGCAGCAGCAGCAGCAACATATCCTTGAGGATCAGTAATGATCAGTAATGAGAGAGCACACTGGATAATTAAAGGAACGCTTGGACTGAGAAAATGAGCTAAAATCTTCTTCTGGCAATAAATTATGAAATAATTGTTACCCAGTTTGATAAGTTAGATCATGTACATATAACCATTTTTTTATTGAGAACTGAAAAGAAGGATATTATGTTGGTAGACAGGAGCTTCAGTGACTTAAACACACACACACATTCAAGAGCTTAGAAATGAAGTTTCTATCTCAAAGCTAAACAAGTAAACCCAGCCACAGTGGGTGTGACAAGTAGACTGTAGGACACAAAGGACTGCCTGAACAGATACAACAGCGCACACGCACACACCCACATGGCAGTCAAGGCTGAGTGGGCATCAGCCAGATGAAGGGAAAGAAAGATCGTGTTCTGGGCATAAGGGACAATATATGCCAAAGCTAGGAGATAAGAGAGACCATGGTGCATTCACAGAACATGGAAAGCTTCAGTATGGTCAAAGGAGTGAAGAAGGAAGAGTAAGCAGGGACAGGGCTATGGAAAGCTTGGCTGTTTGGAACTTAACCCCAGCGCAGCGGGAAGCCAGCCACTGAGGGGTTTGAAGTGAGACATGGAGGAACACAGGTTGGAGGGAGATCTCAGGCGGCAGAGTATGTTGGAGCTCTCCACACCCCACCCCGTGGCAGAGGCGAGTAGACCTGTTGGGATTGCTGCAGTCATCCAAGAGAGATAGGTGATTCCTGGATGCAAGGAGTCATCCTTAATGGGTACAGTTGGCAGAAGTGGTGACTGGAAGGAGGGGACTGACGGGGGATATTTCAGAAGTAGACAGATGGGATGTGGGAGTGAGGCAGAAGACAGGGTCTGATTTGGGCAGTGGGCTGGGTTGTCCGTGCCTTTCGCTGAGAGTGAGACCCCTCAGAGCAGAAGGAGGAGGAGGAACAGTTTGAGGAGGAAGTGGAGGAGTTCAGGTTGAAAAATGTTGAGTTTTAGGAGTCAGTGAGTTGTCTACGTGGAGCACTTCAGTGACCAGTTGATGACATGAGCCTGGAGTTGGACTGTGACATCTGCCCCAGAGGTAAAGACGTGGGATCATCAGTCTCTGAGCCTGTGGGTGGATCAGCTGGCTAGAGGAAGGAGAAGGGAAATGGGAACCAGGAGAAAACTGGAGGCTCAGACAGCACAGACCCAATGTGCATCCCATGCTGTGCACAAGAGGGGCTTCTGGAACATCCCAAAGTCAATATCATTTCTTTCCTCACTCCTTCGCTTTCCTACACACTGTGTATCTGTGTTTCTGGAGGCGGGGTGGCCTGGGGAAGGGTGCATCATCCTTTTCCTCTCCTTGTATTCTTTGGGCTGTATTTGAGGGTTTTTGGTGTTCCTCCTCTTCTGAGCAAGGCGATTTCCTTTTCCGCTCCTCTTTCAGGCTGTTTGTGCAGTTCTGTCTGCCAGAGCCTGCTGGTGGGGACTTCCTAGACATGTACGTTAAGATGCAGCATAAAGTAGCAGTGAAGAGCGTGGGTAGGGTGTCAGAATCCTGATGGTTGTCATGGTTACCTAGTCATTAACATGGCTAACAAATAATGCTTGAGAAGTAGGCCATTGCCTGGATGTCAGTAATCCTTGTCAAGTCGGCAGCTTTATAGACTCAATTGATTTTCTGTAATGTAGCCTAATTCTGCTTTATTCTTTTAAGCACTAAAATTTTGCCTTTTAATTGTAAAAAGATGCTTTGTAAAGAGAGGGGTGTAGAATGAATTACAGGGAAAAATTTCAACATGAGATAATTTTAACACTAAGGTAGTAGTGGCATTCCCAACGAATCCCACAGCTCATTATATGTTTTGAGTCTCATTCCAAAGCATATCATCAGATATTCCAAATCAGTCCATCAGATCATTATTGTGCTTTGTGGCCTTACAGTGTCTTAATATTCTGGGGGTGCAATGGCATCACTGACATCCAGCCCATATATATTTCCTAAAGGGGACAAAAAATCAACTTGAAAAGAGGTAAGGATTTTCTTCCAATCTACTCCATTGGGCTTCCCTTGCGGCTCAGGTGGTAAAGAATCTGCCTGCAATGTGGGAGACCTGGGTTTGATCCGTGGGTTGGGAAGATCCCCTGGAGAAGGGAAAGGCTACCCACTCCAGTATTCTGGCCTGGAGAATTCCATGGACTGAATAGTTCTTGGGGTCGCAAAGAGTCAAACAAGACTGAGCGACTTTCACTTTCACTCCATTGGACAGCACCCTAAATCATAGAAACAACACTGACTCTTTTATGTAATCTAGATGATCTTTTGTAATGTAATTACATGTTTTATGTAATCTAGTGGTTCTTTTGCTTTTTGCTGTTACCTTGTGAAGGCTTACTATGACATAGGAAAGTTTGTTGATGAACAGATTGGCTGCTCTGGATGGGAAGAGCTCAGGATAATAGAGAAGTAGTTCAGTTCAGTTGCTCAGTCGTGTCTGACTCTTTGTGACCCCGTGAACCGCAGTGCACCAGGCCTCCCTGTCCATCACCAACTCCCGGAGTCTACCCAAATCCATGTCCATTGAGTCGGTGATGCCATCCAAACATCTCATCCTCTGTCGTCCCCTTCCCCTGCCCCCAATCCCTCCCAGCATCAGTGTCTTTTCCAATGAGTCAGCTCTTCACATGAGGTGGCCAAAGTATTGGAGTTTCAGCTTCAACATCAGTCCTTTCAATGAACACCCAGGATTGATCTCCTTTAGAATGGACTTGTTGGATCTCCTTGCAGTCCAAGGGACTCTCAAGAGTCTTCTCCAGCACCACAGTTCAAAAGCATCAATTCTTCGGTGCTCAGCTTTCTTTATAGTCCAATTCACATCCATACATGACCACTGGAAAAACCATAGCCTTGACTAGATGGACCTTTGCTGACAGAGTGATGTCTCTGCTTTTTAATATGCTGTCTAGGTTGGTCATAACTTTCCTTCCAAGGAGTAAGAGTCTTTTAATTTCATGGCTGCAGTCACCATCTGCGGTGATTTTGGAGCCCAGAAAAATAAAGTCAGCCACTGTTTCCACTGTTTTTCCACCTATTTCCCATGAAGTTATGGGACCAGATGCCATGATCTTAGTTTTCTGAATGCTGAGCTTTAAGCCAAAATTTTCACTCTCCTCTTTCACTTTCATCAAGAAGCCCCTGCCATAAGGGTAGTGTCGTCTGCATATCTGAGGTTATTGATATTTCTCCTGGCAATCTTGACTCCAGCTTTTGCTTCATCCAGCCCGGCGTTTCTCATGATGTACTCTGCATATAAGTTAAATAAGCAGGGTGACAATATACAGCCTTGATGTACTCCTTTTCCTATTTGGGACCAGTCTGTTGTTCCATGTACAGTTCTAACTGTTGCTTCCTGACCTGCATACAGGTTTCTCAAGAGGCAGGTCAGGTGGTCTGGTATTCCCCTCTCTTTCAGAATTTTCCACAGTTTATTGTTATCCACACAGTCAAAGGTTTTGGCATAGCTAATAAAGCAGAAATAGATGTTTTTCTGGAACTATGTTGCTTTTTTGGTGATCCAGCAGATGTTGGCAATTTGATCTCTGGTTCCTCTGCCTTTTCTAAATCTAGATTGAACATCTGGAAGTTCACAGTTCACGCATTGCTGAAGCCTGGCTTGGAGAATTTTGAGCACGACTTTACTAGCCCATCTTTGCATGAAATTTTCCCTTGGTATCTCTAATTTCCTTGAAGAAATCTCTTGTTTACCCTATTCTGTTGTTTTCCTCTATTTCTTTGCATTGATCGCTGAGGAAGGCTTTCTTATCTCTCCTTGCTATTCTTTGGAACTCTGCATTCAAATGGGTATATCTTTCCTTTTCTCCTTTGCTTTTCGCTTCTGCTTCTCTTCTTTCATTATAGGGGATTGGAATGCAAAAGTAGGAAGTCAAGAAAAACCTGGAGTAACAGGCAAATTTGGCCTTGGAGTACAGAATGAAGCAGGGCAAAGGCTAACAGAGTTCTACCAAGAGAATGCACTGGTCACAGCAAACACCTTCTTCCAACAACACAAGAGAAGACTCTACACATGGACATCACCAGATGGTCAACACTGAAATCAGATTGATTATATTCTTTGCAGCCAAGGATGGAAAAGCTCTATACAGTCATCAAAAACAAGACCAGTAGCTGACTGTGGCTCAGATTATGAACTCCTTATTGCCAAATTCAGACTGAAATTGAAGAAAGTGGAGAAAACCACTAGACCATTCAGGTATGACCTAAATCAAATCCCTTATGACTATTCATTGGAAGTGAGAAATAGATTTAAGGGACTAGATCTGACAGACAGAATGCCTGATGAACTATGGATGGAGGTTTGTGACATTGTACAGGATACAGGAATCAAGACCATCCCCATGGTAAAGAAGTGCAAAAAAGCAAAATGGCTGTCTGAGGAGGCCTTACAAATAGCTGTGAAAAGAAGTGAAGTATATACACTTAGCCAAATACTGAATATCTCTTAGACACTGTACCGTTGTTTTCTTTTCAGTTCCTATCAACCAACTGAGGAATGATAATTTCTTGTTCAAAGCCTGCTTAGAAAATGACTTTCATTGCTTTTTTCCCCTTGGACTAACGATACCTGTGAATTGGGAAATATTTAGAACATACAAATGAGTGCCACTTGGAGTTCAAAGTCAAAACTGCAGCTTGAACAGTGTAGAGCAGGAATGCTGGAAGGCAAGGTAGGAAGGATGGAGTAAATGCAGGAGAGACTGCTGCTCTAACCTCCAGACAGAGCTTTCCAGAAGTTTGTGTGGCATAGGAAACACAGCTGGAACAAGCAGTCTCTGCTGAGATTTTTCTCAAAGCTAGTCAGCAAGGCCTCTACTGTGCTTTCCGCTTCTCCTCCTCCCCTTCCTCCTCTTCTTTCTCCTCCTGTCTCTCCCCCTCCTCCCCTTCCTTCCCCTCATTCTCCTCACCCTCCTCTTCCTTCTCCTCTATCTTCCTCATCAACCTCCTCCTCCTCAGTATACATAAATCAGGGTGGGAACAATTGTCAAGGCCGTTTCAGAGCAGGCAGGGAGCCAATTCAGTCCTATGGAATCTTCCACTCTCAGCTGAAGAGAAGCTGTGTGTGTGGGCGGTGGGGGGGGGGTGTATGTGCCCACACACATGCATGGATTTAAAATAAAAATAAGATCTCATTTGCAGCTTTTTTTTAAATTATGAAAGTTACACCTGCCCTTTGAGAAAAACCTATAATGTTCAAGAAAATGTAAAGAAGAAAATACATATTATCATGTTGTTGTTCATTCGCTCAGTCATGTCCGATTCTTTGCGAATTCCATGGACTGCAGCACGCCAGGCTTCCCTGTCCTTTACTGTCTCCCAGAGTTTGCTCAAATTCATGTTCATTGAGTTGATGTTGCCATCCAACCATCTCATCCTCTGTCACCCCCTTCTCCTTCTGCCTCAATCTTTCCCAGCATCAGGGTTTTCCAATGAGTCAGCTCCTTAAGGAAGTAAGTAAGTGTTAGTAGCTCAGTCATGTCAAACTCTTTGTGATCCCATGGACTGTAGCCCACCAGGCTCCTCTGTCCATGAAATTCTCCAAGCTCCCTAGACTTCCATAATTCAGAAGTTCACTTGTGGTTTTGTACATTTGTTTGCAGAGTTTAGAACTTTTCTGCACACAAATATATATGCAACATACAATTTCTAATTGTCATTTTATTTTTTAAGGAAAAAAGGAATTTTATTCAAACCAAACTGAGCATTATCACCCAGGAGACAGACTCTCAGAAAGCTCTGAGAACCGTTCCACTCATTACAAGTCAAAGATATACATTTTCAAGACAAAGGATTATACATCAAAATGACACACTAATGCTTTACATAAAGTTCACCAAGGATACATGTAATCCAGGTTGTTGTTTAGTTGTTAAATCATGTCCAACTCTTTGTGACACAATGGACTGTAGCCTGCCAGGCTCCTTTGTCCATGTCATTTTCCAGGCAAGAATACTGGAGTGGGTTGTCATTTCCTTCTCCAGGGAAGATCTTCCCTACCCAGTGATCAAACCCATGTCTCCTGCTTGGCAGGCAGATTCTTTACCACTGAACCACCTGGGAAGCCCTATAATACAGGTGAGCAGGTACAAAGTAAGTAGAAAGTCACAATGACTCACTACAAAGTTGGGAAAAATTCTCTTCTTTCAATAAGTGTAACCACCATTTTAAATTTAACCTCATATTGTGAATTTCACGGTCAATAAATAGATTTGCACTTTATTTTATAAATCACTTTAAAATAAAACTCTTCAGGTTTCAAACTTTAACCTCTATTTTTCCAATTTCAAAGGAAAATGTTCTTATAAAGATCAAATAAAATACAAATGTATAACAGAGATAATGAAATTGTCTCTCATCTCCTTCACTTGGAAAATCTCTGGAAATATTCTCTGTTTATAGCTTTGAGAACATTCCTTAAGAGAATTTTCTTGGGGGATACACAAATATATTTCTTTGCAAAAGTGAGACAATACTGAAAACATAGTTATTTTTCTGCATGTGTATTTCTAATTTTATCCATTCCTACACAGCTTGCAGGCTGCATTTTCTACTTGTCAGTAAACTCTGAACATATTCCAGGTCAATAAATATACTTGCTACATCATTTTATGAATCACTCACTATTCAATAAGATTATTTCTAATTTTAGGATTTTTTTATGATTATAAATTATATATGTTTGCTGCAAAAATTCAAAGGATACAAATGGTATAAATTAATAAGTGAAATGTCCCTGTATATCTCCCTTTACCTGTCAAGGTTGTTGTTGTCACTCAGTGTGTCCAACTCTTTGCAACCTCATCGACTGCAGCACAGCAGGCTTCCCTGTCCTTCACTATCTCCCAGAGTTTGCACAGACTCATGTCCATTGAGTTGGTGATGCCATTCAACCATCTCATCCTCGTTGCCCCCTTCATCTACCTGTAAGAGTAACTGTTGGTATTTATTCTTCCACTTTTTTCTTTGCAAAATACTAATCTGTCTGCTTGCCCCCGTCACATACACACACAGACGCACATACATTCTTTTGCACAAAATGAGATTATACTGGGTATATTGTGAAACATGTTGATTTTTTTTTACTTAAAATATATATATTTGACATCTTTCCATGGCATTTGATAGAGCTCCACCTAATTTCCTTTAACCCAGTCAGAGGGTTCCATTGTACAGATGGACAATTTACAGATCATGCTGGAATGGATGTCCATTTTACTTTACTTTTGTGCACCCATCATTTTTGTAAGTTCTTATGAGTGAAATTAGTCTCAAAGAACAAACACATTTGATATTTGCCTTGATATTTGATTTTGCCTTCAAAAGTCTGAAGCAATTTATAGTCACACCAAGGGTATAAGACACTGACAATTTTTGCACACTTTCTGGAACATCATAGATCATAAAGATATTCTAAAACATGTTTACCCCTCCAGTAAAATCACACATGTAAATCCTAGGATTTGGAGAATAGAATCTGACCATTGTTATTACTGGTGGTGTTGCTGGTGTTGCTGATAGTAGTGATGTGTTTGTGTTTCTGATAATGTTTGCAACTGCCTAGAACTCTTTCCTTTTGAATCATTTTTGACACTCTTCCCACGTAGCAATTACTCCTTCTCTAAATTCTTGTCCTTGCCCAAATACTGAAACTAGGGATATATAGAGATGAATATTCCTGATTTTATCCTCATGCATATCCTGGACTATTTTCTTAGGTTGAATTCCTGGAAGTGGGATTGCTGGATGAAAGAGTACATAGAATATGAAGCCAAAGGCTTTATTTATATGCTTGTAACTCCCAAGTTTATTTCTTGTCCAAAATCTCCTCTGAGTTTCATACTTGTATTAAGCAACCTGCTTTTCACCTTAACATCTCAAACTCAAGATATCCAAAACTAGTCTAATCATCTCTACTTTCTCTCAGTCTCGGACACAGTCCTCCCGTACCTGTCCTTATCTCAATGAATGGTAGGTAACATCATCCGTTTTTACAAAGCAGAACCTGTGATACCTCTTTGTCATCTTCACCCCCAGTTTCTTCCAAGTCTTATTGATTCTATCCCCTAAATGTATTTTCAAACTCTCCATTTTTTTCCAGCTCCACTGCTAATGCACTAGTCCAAACTAACATCTTTTTCTTAGCTAAACTACTATGTTGTTGTTTTAGTCTCTCAGTCATGTCTGACTCTTTTGCGACCTCATGGACTATAGCCTGCAAGGCTGTCTATGAAATTTTACAGGCAAGAATGCTGGAGTGGGTTGTCATTTCCTCCTCCAGGGGATCTTCCTGACCCAGGGATCGAACCCTCATCTGCGTCTCCAGCATTGGCAAGCAGATTCTTTACCACTGAGCCACCTGATAAGCCCGTATTTCAGAGTAAATGACATTTATTACATGAACTTCCAGGAATATGAAATATAACCAAATTATGTCACCATCCACATAAAAACATGGAATTTATCCATTTCACACAATTCTTAACATTTATCATTTACTTTATGCATATTAAATATGCAAAAAAACACTTTCATTTTTTAAAAACTGATGTCATTAATAAGGAAAGTCTCAGAGTAAACAGAGAAAGGTAAACAAATATAATAAAATTTTTAGAAAAAATTAAGCTTTTCCAAAATAATTGATACAATTTATAAATTCTTTTTAGGTTTTGGAAATAGATACATGGTCACATGCAAATTTTCACTATTTTGATGACACAGTGTACATAGAGAAGAGAAATCTCAAATTCAGAATGGAACTTTAACCTTTTTTTCCCTGATTTTAGAAACAAACAAGCAGTAATTTCCTCTTCTTAGGTGTCTAAAATGAATGGGGAAAATGTACATAGCTGGAGTTTCTCAGTTAGCTGAGAAATTGCAGAGAACAAATGCTCACTTTTCTCTATCTGTAGTTCTAAACAAATTCACTTCTTTCTTCCCTTCCTCCCATCCTTCCTCCTTCTCTTCCCTTTCTTTCCTTCTTTCCTTTTTATTGAGATATCATTCACAATCATAAAATTTAAACCCCACAATTGAGTGGTTTTTTTAATATAGTTACACAATTTTGCCACCATTGTCACTAGTGTCAGAATATTTTTTATCAACCCTCTCACACCCCAAAACCCTCTGTATCCATTAGCAGTCACTCTTCATTGTCCCTTCTCCTTATGGCAAAAGATCTATTTTTTTTGCCCCTCTGTATTTTCCTATCCTGAACATTTCATATATATGGAATCATAAAATATAAGACCTTTTGAATTGGTTTCTTTTTACTTAGCATAATGTTTTTGAGGTTCATCCACAGTATAGCATATATCAGTACTTAATTCCTTTTTAAGACTGAATAATATTTCATTTTGTTATCCATTCATCATTATATGGACATTAGGTTGTTTCCACTTTTGAATTATTACAAATAATTCTGCTATGAAATTTTATGTATACATTTTTATATGAATACGTTTTCAATTTAGGAGGTATTTTATACCTAGGAGTTGAATTGGTGAGTCATATGGTAACTTTCTGATTAACTTTTTGAGTAACTGCCACTTTTCCAAAGTGACTGTACCATTTTATATTCCCACCAGAAATGTAAGAGAGTTCCAGTTTATCCACATCCTTGCCAAAACTTATTATTGTCTACTTTTTTATTATAGCTAGCCTAGTTGATGCTAATTAGTATATAATTGACATTTTGATATGCATTTTCTTACTAACTAATGATTTTGAATATCTTTTCATATGCTTATTGGCCATTAGTATATCTTCTTTGAAGAAATACCTATTCAAATCATTTTTTCGTCTTTTAAAAACTGAAATTTTGTTGGGTTTTATTAGTATTACAAATGGTAGTATTATGTCAGTAAGACTCTGATGCTGGGAAAGATTGAGGGCAGGAGGAGAAGAGGGCAACAGAGGTTGAGATGGTTGGATAGCATCACCGACTCAATGGCCATGAGTCTGAGCAAACTCCAGGAGATAGTGAAGACAACTTGGCATGCTGCAGTCCATGGGGTCACAAAGAGTCAGACACACCTTGGTGACTGAATAACAACTGTGTGTTTTAGTTTATTAAATATTAGCCAATAATCAAGATTATTGCTGACATTTTGTCTTCTTTGCATCTATTGAGATGACCCTGTCTTTTCCCTTTAATCCGTTGATGTATCTCATTATTCCATAGATTTCCTGGCATTTAACTTTGAATTTCAGCAGTAAATAATACCTTGTGTGCTCAGTTCATTTACTTATACAAAGTATTTTACAGTACATATCAATATTGAGTACAGTATCTATTCAAGGTGCAATAACATAAGCCTAATAGAAGTTACTAACACAAATACAATAGTTCTGTTAAGAGAAAGCTCATGTTCAGAGGAATTTCAGAGGAGCAGGTGGGGGTCAAGCCATTCATAGCTTCTCCCTTAAGAATGCATTCTAAATTGGAGAGATGAACCATTTGACCAGAGCATTATTATGGTCAGTGAACATGTCAGCCCACCTACCTTCACCTATTTTTAATTGAGTTGTTTTTTCTTGTTGTTCAGTTGTAAGAGTTCTTTCAATTCAGTTCAGTTTAGTTGCTCAGTCGTGTCCGACTCTTTGCGACCCCATGAATCACAGCACACCAGGCCTCCCTGTCCATCACCAACTCCCGGAGTTCACTCAAACTCACGTGCATCGAGTCGGTAGTCTGAATATTAAAGTCTTTTCAGATATATGATTTGCAGATACTTTTTTCCCATTCTATAGGTTGTGTTTTCATTTTCTTGATAATAATCCTTTGAAGCATGAAAATTTTTAAATTGGATAAAGTCAAATTTATTTTCTCTTTTGTTGTTTGTATTTTTGGTGTTGTATCTAAGAAACCATTGACTAATTCAAATTCACAGAGATTTCTCCCTATGTTTTCATCTAAGAGTTTTGTAGTTTTCAGTTCAGTTCAGTTCAGTTCAGTCGCTCAGTCGTGTCCGACTCTCCGCGACCCCATGAATCACAGCACGCCAGGCCTCCCTGTCCATCACCAACTCCCGGAGTACACTCAAACTCATGTCCACAGAGTCGGTGATGCCATCCAGCCATCTCATTCTCCGTCGTCCCCTTCTCCTCCCGCCCCCAACCTTTCCCAGCATCAGAGTCTTTTCCAGTGAGTCAACTCGTCTCATGAGGTGGCCAAAGTATTGGAGTTTCAGCTTTAGCATCAGTCCCTCCAATGAACATCCAGGATTAATCTCCTTTAGAATGGACTGGTTGGATCTCCTTGCAGTATAAGGGACTCCCAAGAGTCTTCTCCAACACCACAGTTCAAAAGCATCGATTCTTCGGCGATCAGCTTTCTTCACAGTCCAACTCTCACATCCATACATGACCACGGGAAAAACCATTGCCTTGACTAGACGGACCTTGGTCGGTTTAGCTCCTACAATTAGATGTTTGACTCATTTGGAGTTAACTTTGGTATATGGTGTGAAGTAGGGGTTCAAATTAATTCTTTGGCATGAGTATATGCACTTGTCCTAGAACTATTTGTTGAAAAGCCTATTATTTTCCCATTGAATTGTCTTGCCGTCCTTGTTGAAAGTCAATTAATGTAAATAAATGAGTTTGTTTATGACTGTCCTTATCAGGATTGCTACTGCTGCTAAGTCACTTCAGTCGTGTCCGACTCTGTGTGACCCCATAGACGGAAGCCCACCAGGCTCCCCCATCCCTGGGATTCTCCAGGCAAGAACACTGGAGTGGGTTGCCATTTCCTTCTCCAATCCTTCCTTATCAGGATTACACAGTCTTAATTACAATAGTTTTGTGGTAATTTTTGAAATTTGGTTGTTTGAGTCCCCCCAACTTTGCTCTTTTTTGAGACTATTTTTAGCTATATTTTCTGTTTCTTATATTTTGGTATTAATTTTAATTTCAGTTTGAGTATTTCTGCAAAAAAAGAAAGCCAACTTGGATTTGGATAGCAATTGTGTTGGATGTGTTGATCAATTTGTAGAGTACTTCTATCTTAGCAACAGTAAATCTATCAACATAACTGCCTTTTCTTTTATGTAGGCCTTTGAAAATTTTCTTACAGCAACAATGTATACAGCTTTCAGTGTATAATTCTTGCATTTCCTTGATTCCAAAGTATTGTATTCTTTTCGATGCTATTTTTAATAAAATTGTTTTCTTAATTTCATTTTTGGATCGTTCATTGTAGGTGTATTAAAATATAAAGGATTTTTGCATGTTGATTCTTTAGCCTGGAAATCTTTCTGAACTTGTTTACTAATTCTAATAGTTTATTTGTGGATTTTTAGAATTTTCTATGTACAAGATCATGTCATCTGGAAATAGAGATCGTTTTACTTCTTTCCCTATTTGGACAACTTTTTTTTGCTTCCTAAGTTCCCTGGCAAGAGCATCTAGTACATTGTTGAATAGAAATGGCATATGTGAAATGAATCGCCAGTCCAGGTTCGATGCATGATACAGGATGCTCAGGGCTGGTGCACTGGGATGAACCAGAGGGATGGGATGGGGAGGGAGGTGGGGGGAGTTCAAGATGGGGAACACATGTACACCCGGGGCAGATTCATGTCAGTGTATGGCAAAACCAATACAATAATGTAAAGTAATTAGCCTCCAATTAAAATAAATAAATTAAAAAAATAAAATTTCAAAAGCATACTGGAAAAATAAAAAAGAAATGGCAAAAATGAGGATCCTTGCTTTGTTCTTGATTTTAATGTCTTCATCTAATCTTGCTCCAGATTTATTCTTCATCTAGAGCAAACATTTAAAAAGTTAATTTATATCCTGTTACTACCCTTCCTAAAAACTCCAATAGATTCTTGTCATACTTAGAATACCCAAATTACTTTCTTGGCCCTTAAAGGTCTTTTTCTCCAATCTTATCTCAAATTACTCTTTTTACTCTCTGCACACTAGCCACATGAACTGTTAAAGGATCTAAAATGCACCATGTTCTATCCTGCCACAAGACCCATATACATGCCCCTCTCTTTGACAAGCCGATTTCTCTAACTCCCTTGCCTCTTTGTGCTAATCTGAAATCACCTGGAGAAACCCCACTCATGGACAAACAATTCAATTTCCATTCTTTTGTTCCTAATATTGTTTCTGAGTACTGCTGGGGAAAACTATGTAACATCACGATTTGGTCTCAAAGTCCAGGTATGCCCAGGGTTTCTTCAATGTTTCACTGCTTTTGTTTCTCATTCACTTTCATAATGTCAAGACTTTTTCCACTCTTAAACCTCAGAACCTTCCCCACTATCTCATCGTTTTCTTCTTTAATGCTAAGCCCTTCACTTTTGTTTTGGATCTGCCTCTTCTGTGAGTTTACCCCTTCAGTTATTTTCAATTTCTTCTGTAATTTCAACCTCTCATCCAACTACTTTCCCAATAAATTTTAAGTATACTCAAATTATTCCCAGAAAAAAAGGACAAATTGACAAAACAAAGTCCTACTTTGCCCCTACACAGCCCTCTCCAGCGATTGCCCTCCCTTCTCAGACAAAATACTGGAAAGAATTGTGTACTTCTCTATTTCCACTTTCTCACCTCCCACTTTTTCTAGCCTGGTGTGTAGCACTATCTCTCCTGTGAAATTGCTCTTCGTAAATGACTTCAATGTTGCAGAATCAAATGGGTAACTTTCAATTTTTACCCACAAGTGATCTCAAGCTAGCATTTGATCATTCCCTTCTTTTCTAAATTGTTTTTCTTTTACTATGTATAAAGAAAACTCTATAAAACTTAAAAAAAAAATCTAGACATTTAAAAAATATATGATAAAAAATAAAGAGCCCTGTAATCCCATCCTGAAACAATCAGGACTGTTAATAGATCATTGTTTATTCTTCCAGACATTTTTTTCTGTGCCAAAACTAATATACTGTATATAATAATTGTGATGAAAAGGGGCTTATTATATTACTAACAGCTGTTTTGCAATCTCATTTTTAATTTATATCTTCAACTGCTTTCCATGTTAGTCCATATTATGCTTCTACCTAGCTCCTTTAAATTGATTCATCATTTTCCCATGGAGAGAATATGCTTAATTTATGGAAATCTTCTATATTGATGGATGTTTGTTTATAAATGCTTGCAATTACAGACAATGCTGTAATAAACATTCTTGTAACTCATGTGAGTGTTTTTGTGGAACAAATGTGTAGAGTTGGGAGAAGGCAATGGCAAGCTACTCCAGTACTCTTGCCTAGAAAATCGCATGGACAGAGGAGCCTGGTGGGCTGCAGTCCATGGGGTCGCTACTAGTCGGACACGACTGAGCGACTTCACTTTCACTTTTCACTTTCACACATTGGAGAAGGAAATGGCAACCCACTCCAGTGTTCTTGCCTGGAGAATCCCAGGGACGGTGGAACCTGGTCGGCTGCCGTCTATGGGGTCGCACAGAGTCGGACACGACTGAAGCGACTTAGCAGCAGCAACAGCAGCAGAATAAAACTACCTTACTCATGAAAGAAGATAGTTTTCATTTTATTACAAATATGAGATTATTTTAAAAGTTTAGGCAGTATATCAAGGTTTAAAGAAAATAAAAATCATTACCAATCTCTTATTTACAGATGATCAATTTTATCTACCACTTAGTGTGTTTCTACAACGGTACTATGGTGTCATCCTGTATACAATAACACATCTAACTCCTAAGGACGATCGTGAAGGACAACATTATTATATCCAATTTTATACATGAAGAAGCTAAGTTTTGGAGAGGATGAGAAAACTTATTGATGATCACATGACTAGTAACAGCATTCTGGTCAAGGCACTGTGATAGTGACCCTTGTGATAGTGCAATACATGGATTGTGATAGTGCAATCCATTCTCTAGATTGGAAAACTGAGGTTTAGAGAAAGTTTAGGCATCTTGTCCTGGGTCAGCAATAAGTAATTGGCATGGTTGAGTTTCCAATCTAGGTCTCCCTTCAAAGCCTTTACATTTTATTCTAAATTGCATTTTCCATGTCTTCTTATTATTAATATTTTAATGGTTTTATGATCATGAAAGTAATTTTTCTCATTTTTGAAACTATAGAAACCATGCTCAAGTTTACACCAAAAAAATATACGTAACAAATCATCCTATCACCCACTAAAACCTACTATTTTGGTATATTTCCTTCCTTTATTTTCTATAAACATAAGCTTTTCCTTTCCTGTCTTGTGACCTTTTCATATTCATTCCTTTTGTTTTCTCTCTTCTTCCAGATATTTACTTGACTGATTCCTTGTCATTCAGGACTTAGTTTAAATGTCACCCTCTCAGAGAATGCTTTCCTAATTATCTAATCTAAAGGAACCCAAAGTTACTTTCTACTCCTTACCTTGTTTCATATCCTTCTTTAAATTCTTTTAATTGAAGTATAGTTGATTTACAATGTTTCAGGTGTACAGCAAAGTGATTCAGATGTTTACATATTCTTTTTCAGATTCTTTTCCATTATAGGCAATTACAAGATATTGAGTATAGTTCCCTGTACTGTACAGTAGGACCTTGTTGTTTATCTATTTTATATATAGCAGTATGAATCTCTTAATCCCAAATCCCTAATTTATCCCTCCACCACTTTCCCTTTTGGTAACCCTAAGTGTTTTCCGTGTCTGTGAGACTATTTCTATTTTGTAAGTGAGTTCATTTTAATCTTTTTTTTTAGATTCTACATGCAAGTGATATCATATGATATTTGCCCTTCTCTGACTTACTTCACTGAGTATGATAATCTCTAGGTCTATCTATGTTTCTGCAAATGGCATTATGTCATTCTTTTTAATCTCTGTATCTCTGAGTAATATTCCATTGTATGTGTGTGTGTGTATATACATACATATAACATCTTCTTTATCCATTTCTCCATCAATGGACATTTATGTTGCTTTCATGTCTTGGCTATTGTAAATAGTGCTGCTATGAACACTGGGGAGCATGAATCTTTTTGAATTCGAGTTTTCACCTTTTCCAGATATATGCCTAGCCTTTGGATTGCTGAATAATATGGTAACTCTATATTTAGTTTTTAAGGAACCTCCATACTATTTTCCCGGGGAAGGCACTGGCAAGCCACTCCAGTACTCTTGCCTAGAAAATCCCATGGATGGAGGAGCCTGGTGGGCTGCAGTCCGTGGGGTCGCTAAGGGTCGGACACGACTGAGCGAGTTCACTTCCAATTTTCACTTTCACACATTGGAGAAGGAAATGGCAACCCACTCCAGTGTTCTTGCCTGGAGAATCCCAGCAACGGGGGAGCCTGGTGGGCTTCCGTCTATGGGGTCACACAGAGTCGGACACGACTGAAGTGACTTAGCAGCAGCAGCAGCAGCATACTATTTTCCATAGTGGCTGCACCAATTGCATTTCCACCAACAGCATAGGAAGTTTCCCTTTTCTCTACACACCTCTCCAGCATTTATTTGTAGACTTCTTGATGATGGTCATTTTGACCAGTGTGAGATAAAATCTTTTTATAGTTTTGATTTGTGTTTCCTCAATAATTGGAGATGTTGAGAATATTTTCATGTGTCTCTTGGCCATCTGTATGTCTTCTTTGCAGAAATGTTTATTAATATTTTCTGTGCATTTTTTGATTGGGTTTTTTTTTTTAATATTGAGCTGTATGACATAGACGGTAAGCTTCTTAATGTAGGTTTTGGCAATGATGTTTGGACTCTGACACTGAAAACAAAAGCAACAAAAGCAAAAATCAAGTATAACTACTCCAAACTAAAACAAAGGACTTCATCAACAAAATGAAAAGGCAACCTACTAAATGGGAGAAAATACTTGTAAATCATATATCTGATAAGGAGTTAATAACCAAAATATATAAATAACTAACATAGCTCAATACCAAAAAAAAAAAACCAGTAATTAAATAATAGAAAAAACACTTTTTCAGAGAAAACATAGATGACCAATAGACACATAAAAAGATACTTCATATCATAATAATTAGGAGAATGCAGATCAAAACCACAATGAATTATCATGTCATACCTGTTAGAATGGCTATTGCCAAAGAATACAAGAGTTATTAAATGCTGGTGAGAATGTGAAGAAAAGGGAGCCTGTACACCACAGGTGGAAATGTAAATTGGTTCAACCACTATGGAAAACAGTATGATGATTCCTTAAAAATTAAAAATAGAGCTGCTATATGATCCAGCAATTCCATCTCTGGGTATTTTCTCAAAGAAAACAAAATTACTAATTTGAAGAATTATATATGCATCCCCATGTTCATTGCAGCATTATTTGCAGTAGCCAAGACTTGGAAACATAAGTGTCCATCAATGGATGAATGGATAAGGAAAAATCAAATATCATTCAGCCATGAAAAAAGGAAATCTTGCCATTTTTGACTCCATGGATGGACCTCGATGCTAAATGAAATATCAGACAAAGACAAATACCATATAATCTCTCTTATATGTGGACTATTGTAGTAGTCCACTATATATCTGTATCTATATATATATCTCCAAGCTCACAGATAATAGAGAACAGATTAGTGATTTCCAGAGGTAAGGGGTAGGGGTAGGAGAAATGTGTGAACTGTTTTGAACTGTTTGGGTATTTTTTCTAAGTTAATTTAATTTTCAAATTGGAGAAAGGATAGTCTTTCCAATCAATGGTACTGGAACCACTAGAAGTCTATATAAAAATATGAACTTAAACAGAATAAAATAAAATTCCATACACATTTATGATAATATGCTAAAAGGCGCATAAGCCAGCTAAAAGAACACCCAATGGTCAAGGCTAGGAGAAGGCAATGGCACCCCACTCTAGTACTTTTGCCTGGAAAATCCTATGGACGGAGGAGCCTGGTAAGCTGCAGTCCATGGGGTCGCTAAGAGTCAGAAACGACTGAGCGAATTCACTTTCACTTTTCACTTTCATGCATTGGAGAAGGAAATGGCAACCCACTCCAGTATTCTTGCCTGGAGAATCCAAGGGATGGGGGAGCCTGGTGGGCTGCCGTCTATGGGCTCACACAGAGTCAGACACGACTGAAGTGACTTAGCAGCAGGAGAAGAAGAATTTGAGGAGTAAAATAAATAACAAGGTGTTGGATTATAACAAAGTATAAAATAAATATCATAAGCTTGTTGTTGCTGTTTTAGTCCCTAAGTTGTGTCTGGCACTTTTGCTACCCCATGGACTACAGCTCACCAGGTTCCTCTGTCCATGGGATTTCCCAGGCAAGAATACTAGAGTGGGTTGCCATTTTTTTCTCCAGGGAATTTTCCCGACCCAGGGATTGAACCTGCATCTCCTTCTTTGGCAGGTGATTCTTTACCACTGAGCCAGCCACCTGGGAAATCCCATGACCACATACTGATATAAATAAGTGATTTAAAAATAAGTAAAGAAATGGAGAAGAATAGCCAAGTTTCCTCTGCAGAGAATTCCAAATAATTTATATAGCTACTCCCTTTTCACGGTAAGGAGAGTGGGCATCACTCTTCATCCCTTAAATGTGACTTCTTTCCAAAGTATAGTTTATGGAAAGGAGGAGAGTTTACGTTAGAGAAATCTGAGAAACACTACCTCAACTGGGTGATTGTGGTTTATATCCACACTGATGTCATGTTGGTAGCATGAACTCTTGTTATCTGATGAGAATGACCCCTTACCTTGTTGACCTTTTTCTCAAAAACCTATCTGTGTGCACATGCGTGCTCATTTGCTAAGTTGTGTGTGACTCTTTGCAACTTCATGGACTGTAGCCTGCCAGGCTCCTCTGTCCATGGGATTTCCTACACAAAAATACTGGAATGAGTTGCCTTTTCCTTCTCCAGGGGGTATTCTTAACACAGGAATTGAATCTGCGTCTCCTGCATTGGCAGGTGGAATATTTACAGCTGAGCCACCTGGGAAGCCCTCCTCAAAAACCCAAAACTGCGGTTTGATTGTAAAGTAAAATAAATCCCAATTCTTAAATATTATACAAAATGTGTCTCCACAAACCTTCATAACTCTTAAACTCATCAAAAATAAGGAAAGTCTGAGAAATTATAGCAGTGTAGAAAAGTCTAAGAAATCATGTCATTTGAATGTAATGTGGTCTCCTGGATGAAATCCTGGAACAGAGAAACAACGTTAGGTAAAATCTAAGGAGTAATAATAACGTGTCCAAAAAAATTAAAAAGTGTGAATCTCCTAGACTATATAAATCAGATGCAGGAGAAATGCCAGTGGGCTCATCAAGATGCAAATGAGGGAGAGAGTAACATGTAAGACTTTCCATTGAGAAGCTGACTGGATAATGAGTATCTGAATAGTAGCCCCAGATCCCACAGAGGCTTACTGACCATAGACGTTGAAAGTGGAAAATGTTAAGAGAAAAGCAGATCTGTTCTCTTGAAAAAAGAGTCAAGGATAGGGTGAGGGTCAGGGATGGCTGTTACGTACATAGCTTGTTAAAAAGCAATCTTTTGATATTCAGCACTGACATTTTGAAGCAACTCCAGCATAACAGCTGCATTAAATAAGCCTTGTCCAAAAGTCTTCCTTTCATCTGAGAGGAAGGGCCTCTGAAAGGGAAACTGGCATGGAGGATGACAATGAGTATACTCTGAGATACTTGGGATTAAACATAGACCTGTAATTTTAAAAAAGAGAGAAAAAAGTGAAAGTGAAGTTGCTCAGTCGTGTCTGACTCTTTGTGACCCCATGGACTGTAGCCTACCAGGCTCCTCTGTCCATGGGATTTTCCAGGCAAGAGTCCTAGAGTGGGTTTTCATTTCCTTCTCTAGGGAATCTTCCCAACCCAGGGATCGAACCCCGGTCTCCCACATTGCAGACAGACACTATACCATCTGAACCACCAGGTAATAAGAAAACTTACCATGTTATTAGAATAATACTTGCCCAAACTCTGCCTCTAGTGACTGGAAAAATATGAACATTTCCTCAACCAGTTTGATGGAACTGGTCATATACTTGTCACGAATTATTTCTTTTTTAAAAGAAGACCCAAAATAAAGAGAATAATATAAATACATGAGAGCCAGTGAGGTGCTTTCCCAAACCCCAAGATAACTTGTCAAAAAGCATACAACTTGAGAATTTAAGAAGAATAATCTACTGGCAATGATGGTTTTTATCCAACAGAAGAACTAAAGAGCCTCTTGATGAAAGTGAAAGAGGAGAGTGAAAAAGTTGGCTTAAAACTCAACATTCAGAAAACTAAGATCATGCCATCTGGTTCCATCACTTCAAGGCAAATAGATGGGGAAACAATGGAAACAGTGACAGACTTTATTTATTTATTTATTTTTTGGGGCTCCAAAATCACTGCTGATTGTGACTGCAGCCATGAAATTAAAAGATGACTGCTCCTTGGTAGAAAAACTATGACCAAACTAAACAGCATATTAAAAAGCAGAGACATTACTTTGCCAACAAAGGTCTGTCTAGTCAAAGCTATACTTTTTCCAGTAGTCATGTATGGATGTGAGAGTTGGACTATAAAGAAAGCCAAGCGCTGAAGAACTGATTCATTTGAACTGTGGTGTTGGAGAAGAGTCTTGAGAGTCCCTTGGACTGCAAGGAGATCAAATCAGTCAACCCAAATGAAATCAATCCTGAATATTCATTGAAAGGACTGATGCCGAAGCTGAAGCTCCAATACTTTGGCCACCTGATGCAAAGAACTGACTCATTGGAAAAGATCCTGATGTTGGGAAAGATTAAGCAGGAGGAGAAGGGGACGACAGAGGATGAGATGATTGGATGGCATCACCGACTCGATGGCCATGAGTTTGAGTAAGCTCCTGGAGTTGGTGATGGACAGGGAAGCCTGGCGTTCTGAAGTCCATGGGGTCACAAAGAGTCAGACATGACTGAGTGACTGAACTGACTGACTAAAGACTGAAGATGGAGATAAATAGTGCATGTATTACTGAAGAATGTGTGTACTACTTCTCCATCCAAGGAGTGATGGCAATCATCTTATGGTGGCAGGACTGAAATACATTTACTGAGCAGAATTTAAGCTGTGTCCAGGAAACACATTAGGAGACTTGGGATAAAAAAAAAAAAAAAGATGTCAACAGTACTAGGAAAAATGTAGAAAAAAATTTTTTTAAAGAAAACCAAGGAATGCATGACCTAAGTATAACTCACAATGTGGCAGAACTTAAGAAAGATTTAAGAAGAGGAATAGAAGTAAAATGATCCAACCATTTCTAAGATATGCTGAATCTCTGGCCTTTAAGGAAAGAGTATCTATAAGGGACGATGACCATAGTGAACCCCTAGCCTATATAACATCTTTGTGGATAAATGCAGGACTAAAGACCAGTAGGTAATCAGAGGAAGCCTGGTACAGAGACAGTAGGCAGAACTATGTTGCAAAGAACTATGTATTTTGGTTGATTGATTCTAATAACTATGGAACAACTGGTATAAACAGGTGACCAAGCAACAAATAGGATAGAAATGTCTCAGCAGATACCTTCCTGGACAAAAGCTTTGGAGACCAGAAGATTTCCCCCTAATGATGTTCTCATACTATGTAAGACTCCACAGTGCAGAAAATTAGGACAAAGCGATGTAAAAGAACTATGTATCCATCTGGCCAAACATGGGGAATACGATCAAACTGAAAGTTAATCATTGGGTATTCAAGACCAAAATAAGGAAATAAGAGAGGGATAATATCTCTCTGAGAGAATGTTAAAGCATACCCATTCTAACTTAGGAGTAAAATCAATCTCTGAAAGGCAAACAAGCAAAAACCACACAATATATATGTAAAAAGTGGCCACTGGGTTTAAATGTCAAAGGACTTTAGATTCATTTTCTAGTAGGCAGTACTCTTGACATTTAAACCCACTGGCCACTTTTTACATATATATTGTGTGGTTTTTGCTTGTTTGCCTTTCAGACGTTGATTTTACTCCTAAGTTGGAACAAGTATGCTTTAACATTTGCTCAGAGAGATGTTATCCCCCTTTATTTCCTTATTTTGGTCTTGAGTATCCACTGATTAACTTTTGGTTTGCTCAAGGGCAAAAATTATAGCAGTCTGATCATGTAAATCTTGAAATAAATGGAAGGAACAAAAAAGAAAAAAATACCATCATTACCTCTTTTTTTTTTTTAGATTTTTTTATTTAAAAATTTTTCCAGATATAGTTGACATACAGATAGCACTGTATAAGATTAAGGTGTACAGCATAATGATTTTATTTACATACATCACAAAATGATTGCCGCAATAGGCTTACTAAACATCCACCATCTCATATAGACACAATATTAAAGAAATAAAACAACTATTTTCTCCTTGTGTTGAGAACTCTTAGGATTTACTTTCTTAACTTCCATTTCTAACATACAGCAGTGTTAATTATCTTTATCATATTGTATATTACATTTCTCATTATCTTCTCTTAATTTTATTTCATTCATTAGACATTCAAAACTTGAGTTTCTGTTCTAACATTACTATAATATTACTCACACTTATAGTTGAAAAGGAGGCAAGAGTGTTGCCTACTAGAAAATTAATCTAAAGGTTATTTATGCTTGCATTTTGCAGTAACTACAGAAACAGGTGGCTGGTCTGGAATATTACTTCTGAATGTTGTTACTATAGGCGTCCCTGGTGGCTCAGACAGTAAAGAATCTTCCTGCAATGCAGGAGACCCAGGTTTGATTCCCCTGGAGAGGAGAATGGCTATCCACTCCAGTAATCTTCCATGGAGAATTCCATGGTCAGAGGAACCAAGCTGGTTATTATATTGAAGAGTTATTCACAAGAGTGGTGTCAAGTGTTAGGAAATGAAAACTTTTTTTCCCTGTTAACTTTTAGTATCCTAAACCCTTTCTTTCCACATGTGAAGAGATAATGATTCCAGCTTCCATAGGATATTGTAGTGATTTACAAGTACCCATGGAACCTCAATATCAACTTTAATAAAAAAGGCTGAACACTAACCAATGGTAAGTATCCATTTGTAACATGAATCTGAGCTGATAGGCACTGAATTGAGGAATAAAAGCCCCATCTCTTAACAAACACTTAGGATTTGCATATTGATTTCTTTGATATTATGGTACAAACAGGTACAGACTATACCATCTGCTAGACTGTGCTTAGTTGATTCAGTTGTGTCCAACTTTTTGTGACCCCATGGACTGTAGCCCATCAGGCTCCTCTGTCCATGGGATTATCCAGGCAAGAATACTGGAGTGGGTTGCCATGCCCTCCTCCAGGGGTTCTTCCCTACCCAGGGATCGAATCTGCGTCTCTTATGTTTTCTGCATTGGCAGGTGGATTCTTTACCACTAATGCCACCTGGGAAGCCCATCTGCTAGATAAGGGATGTGTAAATTGTGGTCTGTGGACCAAATCTGACCCATCCTTTATTTTTGTTAATAAAGTTCTATTGGAATACACCCATAATGCTTTAGCACTACAACAGAGTTAGATAGTTGAGACAGATGCTACATGGCTCCCAAAGACCAAAATACTTACTATCTGGTCCTTTACTGGAAAAAAAAAAAAAAGCTTGCAAACCCCTGGGCTAGATGATCAACACAGATAAAGAACTAATAGAATTCTTTCAACAGGTCTACTTCATGGTCAGCCTGCCAAATTATATATTGGATCCTCTGTTCATGTTGTCCATTTTCTATTTTTCTAGAATTCACAAACATGGGGACTCATCTTGCCCTTTGCTAGTTGTGCAACCAACCAAAAGCTGAACCTGAGATTTGCAGCAAAGAAAGTTTATTAATGAGGCAGCCACGTGAAGAGACAGAAGAACAAATCTCATATCTGCCTTCCTGAAGGTGAAGGGCTGGCATATTTATGGGATAAAGCTAAGGGAGTATGGGGAAAGATGACTGAAGATAAGAAAAAGGTGAAGTAATCATCCTTCTCGGAGAAGGCAATGGCAAGCCACTCCAGTACTCTTGCCTGGAAAATCCCATGGATGGAGGAGCCTGGTGGGCTGCAGTCCATGGGGTCGCTAGGGGTCAGACACGACTGAGTGACTTCACTTTCATTTTTCACTTTCACACATTGGAGAAGGAAATGGCAACCCACTCCAGTGTTCTTGCCTGGAGAATCCCAGGAATGGGGCAGCCTGGTGGGCTTCTGTCTATGGGGTCACACAGAGTCGGACACGACTGAAGTGACTTAGCAGCAGCAGCAGCAATCATCCTTCTGCACAGGCACAACTAAGCTACAGGATTCTTCATGGGACACTTGTTTAGAAAATGGTGGCATCAACATGTTCTGAGAGGAAAGTTTGGGGCCTTCTGACATCAAGAGGCCACTGAGTGGGCACTCACACTTGCCCAGTTGGAAGGTTGGTGGTCCCAGCCAGTCTTCACTGACTTGGGTTCTAACTGGACACAAACTGACTTCAAGTTCCTGAAAAACAACTTGGGCAAACATTTTTTTGTTTAGACTATGTGACACTTGGAAGACATGCAAGTTTTTTTGTAAAAGCAATTAAAGCCAGCTTCAGGTCAGGAAGCAACAGTCAGAACTGGACATGGAACAACCGACTGGTTCCAAATAGGAAAAGGAGTACGTCAAGGCTGTATATTGTCACCTTGCTTATTTAACTTATATGCAGAGTACATCATGAGGAACGCTGGGCTGGAAGAAGCACAAGCTGGAATCAAGATTGCCGGAAGAAATATCAATAACCTCAGATGTGCAGATGACACTACCTTTATGGCAGAAAGTGAAGAGGAACTCAAAAGCCTCTTGATGAAAGTGAAAGAGGAGAGTGAAAAGGTTGGCTTGAAGCTCAACATTCAGAAAACAAAGATCATGGCATCTGGTCCCATCACTTCATGGGAAATAGATGGAAAAACAGTGGAAACAGTGTCAGACTTTATTTTTTTGGGCTCCAAAATCACTGCAGATGCTGATTGCAGCCATGAAATTAAAAGATGCTTACTACTTGGAAGGAAAGTTATGACCAAGCTAGATAGTATATTAAAAAGCAGAGACATTACTTTGCCAACAAAGGTCCGTCTAGTCAAGGCTATGGTTTTTCCTGTGGTATGGATGTGAGAGTTGGACTGTGAAGAAAGTTGATCGCCGAAGAATCGATGCTTTTGAACTGTGGTGTTGGAGAAGACTCTTGGGAGTCCCTTGGACTGCAAGGAGATCCAACCAGTCCATTCTAAGGGAGATCGATCCTGGGTGTTCATTGGAAGGACTGATGCTAAAGCTGAAACTCCAATACTTTGGCCACCTCATGCTATGAGTTGACTCACTGGAAAAGACTCTGATGCTGGGAAAGGTTGGGGGCGGGAGGAGAAGGGGACGACGGAGAATGAGATGGCTGGATGGCATCACCGACTCTGTGGACATGAGTTTGAGTGAACTCCGGGAGTTGGTGATGGATAGGGAGGCCTGGCGTGCTGTGATTCATGGGGTCGCAGAGAGTCGGACACGACTGAGCGACTGAACTGAACTGAACTGAACTGATCAGTGAAGGCAGGTTGCAGTTCATTATTTATTAAGCAAATTATAGTTTAATGGATGTAACTGATGACCACCATAGTTACAGTATCTTCTTTCTCAATGAGCTACAGTCTCCCTGGGGACAATATGATTAAGAAATGTATATAATTTTTATTTATTTCTAAAGACTATTTTAAAAGTAAACAAAAATACACACTATCAAATCTAGACGAGAGGCATTAGAATTTGACTGTTCTGTTATTGTGTCAAGCAACATCTAATTCACAGATATGGATGACCAAGGCTTGAGGACTCCTCAAAATAATGTACAAGTTTAAGAGAAGGGAAAGCCATGACTTCTTCTGGATGTAGGTGAGGAGAAAGTGTGAGATCTTTGTGGCAGAAGATTGAAATGGATGACAGGCATGTCCTATAGGACATTGTAGAGTCTGGGAGAGATGATGGTTCAGATTGTACTAACACATTTGGAGAAAAGCAGAAGTTTGTGATGTCTCTTAAGATTGGAAATTCATGCAAAGTTTGCTGGACCATTGAACTCTCTGGCTCACTCCATGAAAGGGCCTCTCATACACAGGGGCCTCTCAGAAAGGGAGACACCAGCTGTGAGTTATATTTTAAAGTTCTAGGAAACACACTACACAGAGGGTCTATGTTTATATTATGAGTCACAGCAGGGACAGGTGGTGGGTCTGAAGCTTAAGGTCTGCAAATGATGTCTCTGACTGCTAAGATTGTTCTGAGACATTGTTTGTAAAAATGAGTTTGGGAAAGAAATGCGGAAATGAAAAGGCCTCTTTCTCTCATGGACCATTTTATATTTTGGACCCTTTTCTTGCATTTGTTAAAGCAAAATGATACCCATATACAAGGGTTGTTGTAGCAACTTAAACACATCAGCAAAATATCAGCAGAACCTCCAGGGAAAAGTACTGAATACTAGATACTCTCAGGGTTGGGAATAATGTAAGAATTAATAAAGAAATAAATTAATGAATAATACTGAGCGACTTCACTTTCACTTTTCACTTTCACACATTGGAGAAGGAAATGGCAACCCACTCCAGTGTTCTTGCCTGGAGAATCCCAGGGATGGCGGAGCCTGGTGGGCTGCCGTCTATGGGGTCGCACAGAGTCGGACACGACTGAAGTGACTAGTCAGCCAGAGGATACCCTGGATTAGGAAAAACAAATAAACAAATGCTCCATTTTTCTTAAATAGAGAGTCAAAATTCAAATATGAGCTGTCTGTAAATGCCACTCTCTTGACCATAAAGCTCTCCTTTATTTTTAGACTTATATGTCTAGAATGCTATGTGCCATCTGGGAGATGTCCTAGCTTTTCACTATAAGGTCTATCAACATTTTTTGGGTCTATTCCTCAGTCAGCAAAGATTGACATATTACACAGAACTGCCAAGGAAGCCAGGCCAAGTATGATTTCCCGTACGTACTGAAATTTTGAATTAATTTCTTTGACAAAGACCTTAATTAGAGAACAAAAAAGAAACTGACAACAACAAAGAAAGAGAAAGACACAGAACTGCTCTAGGCAGAAGCACACAAATGTACACATGCAAAGACAAATTACAGTAGGACTTTTTTGGACAGCTGCAGAAATAAGCACACCCTACCACTGATGAGGTTTTCATCTCCCAGTCCATTTTTAACCCAGGTGAGTTTGATGAGGAACATGGAGGACATGCTCCACAATTTTGATGAAAAAATTCAACCTGCAGTTTGAGTTAGAGGATAACAACAAAGAGAAAAAATATTTCTTCCAAATTTTGCCCACCTTCTCTAGGCAGATATAAGGGCCTAATGGTGTCTCTGACCCATAGTTAGTCCTAGTTCTGTTAAACTTTGGTTTTAAAATTTGAACTGATTTATGAATGTGAAATTGACAATGAAGAATAATAAGCCTCAAATAATTTTTAAAACTTATTTGGCTTCCAGTTGTGCTATACCTTTACCTGAAATATACAGTTGGGTTTTTGACTGATGAGACCATTCTAGTCTGAAGAACTCCTTTCTTCAGCGTGTTTAGTCCAGTTCCAGTTCTCAAGTAAGCCAAATGGTCCTTTGAATTCCATGTTTTGCTTATATTGTTCCATCTAGATGCTGTGTCATATACCACAAGCACACAATCACATTCTTGAGTGCTTGGTGGTGTTGGTGACAGACATGCCATTCTTGTTGTTGGACTAAAAGGCCTGTCCTAGAGAGAAAAGAGCACAGATTAGGAAAATAGAAAGGCCAGATGTGAATTCTGGGCTCTGCTACTTACATAGTTAAAATTGAAATAATGAAAGGTAAAAATACTCATCTGAAAACTGAAATAATAAATGTTGCCTCATAGGCTCACTTTAAGTGTTAAAGGAGGCAACACATGGAAAGCTCATAGCATACTAGCAGGTACAATTAACATTGAGTTTTCCTAGTTTTGTAGAGGTCAGGATCCATATCCATCTGGGTGTCATTTGTGTTTTACAAGTTTGTTGACATTTCATGAGTAATTGCCTTTTGAGTGTCTCATGTGTTCTGTTATTCTTGCAAATTAATTTCTGTTAAAATAATTCTTTGGCCTTAAGAGATTTTCATAGCTGAGAACCCAGAGTGCTTGCTCAGCTTAGGTCTCATGGGTTTCCATTACACTCCAGGATGTCTTGGTAGGCTCCTCAACTTCATTCCAGTGATGAGTCTAGGCTAGCAAAGGGGAAGTGATGCAGTCAAGGTCCTGTTAAAGATGATGCTTCCAGTCCTGGGAGCCAGGCAGCTTCCTGACCCTCTCTCCAGCACCCTGCCTGATACAGCCATCACTGTAGCTTTGTGCACCCATAGTCTTTTTGGGCTAAAAGAATAGTGAAGTGAAATGAAGTCGCTCAGTCGTGTCCGACTCTTTGCGACCCAATGGACTGTAGCCTACCATGCTCCTCTGTCCATAGGATTTTCCAGGGAAGAGTACTGGAGTGCTTTGCCATTATGTGCTTTCTTTAAAAAAAATTTTTTTTTAATGTGCTTTCTTGATGTCTACCTTGAGAAATAGGAGGGGGGAAAACTCAACAGAAAAAGGGTGAACATTGTCTCCCTCTTTCAAGTCAACATGCAAATTGCTCTGTTAGATTTAAAGATATGAAATTGTTGTTTTGTACGTCAAAAAGAATTCAGTTCAGTTCAGTTCAGTCGCTCAGTTGTGTCCGACTCTTTGCGACCCCATGAATCACAGCACGCCAGGCCACAATTTCTTGTGGTTTGGCCACAAGAAATATAACAAAGAATATAGTATATTTCCTGTGTTATAAATGTATCTTGGTTTTTTGTATCTATTCTAGCCACTCCAAGTGTTTTAACCACATATTTGTGCTATTTAACTTATGGCAATGCCACCTCTGCCACAGAAGGGAGGGGATGGGATGTGATGTAAACTTTTGCTGAGCACCCAGTGTGGACCAAAACCTATTAAGCACTTTGCCTACTTTTTCTCTTTAAATGCTTAAAAATGCTGTACAATGATCTCTCTTATTGCTTATCTTTTTACTAAGTATGCTCTGTGAAGTTCAGGGAAGTTAATTACATTTTCCAAGTTTATGCAGTTAATAACAGGCAGAGCCAGAGTTTTAACCCAGTTGTAGTTTGACTTAAAAACTCAAGCTCTCCTCATTCTTATATATGGTCTCCCTTTTATATGCTGAGTTTTTAGGATTCAGGGCCAAGATTGGTTTAAATTTGTTTGGGACAGTCCGTGTGGGACTATAGACATTCAGTAGGTTAGTACTATTTAGCTTCCTCAAATGGACATGTATAGCAAGGAGTGTGCCATATGAGTCTGCAATTTAGGAGAAATAAGTTATGGGATGAAGCTATGGAATTGAATTTTCAATGCCTGATGCATAATAACACCCAATAAATATTTCTTGAATAAATGAATTATTGGATGAATTATTGACTTTGAGAGTTACCAGCAAGTAAAATTGAGTGCTTATCCTTCTAATCTTTTTCTATGCACATCCATTTTTCAAAGTATTTGAGATCAGACTGTACAAACTGTTTCATAATCTCTTCAGAAATAACTTTTATTGATTTTTTAAGTGGGTATAAATTTTCAGGATATTTCTCAGCTAGTAGAGAAATCTCTGTTTTTATATAACTGATCTTAGTATGCATTTTGAGCCCCATTCTGCTAGTTGTGGGAAACCTAATCTTGCTAATTGAAGGTAAATTCAGTCACCACAGGGTTTTCCCAATCAACTCAGTGTGGGCTAAATAAATTTAGGCTGGAATTTAAATCCCAGAAGTGGGGGACTTACACTGCATCAGTGAATCGTAGATGGAGGGGTAAGAATGATTTGTCTGGCAGCAATTGTCTGGCCTGGAAGAATGAGTGCTAAGTTGCTTCAGTTGTGTCTGACTCTTTGCAACCCCATTAACTGTAGCCCACCAGGCTCCTCTGTCCATGGGATTCTCCAGGCAAGAATACTTGAGTGGTTTGCCATGCCCTCCTCCAGGGAATCTTCCTGACCCAGGGATCGAACCCATGTTTCCTGTGGCTCCTGAATTGCAGGTGAGTTCTTTACTGATAAGCTACTAGAAGAATAAGAAGAAGTCCAGAAGAACACGTAACCACCCTTAAATGAGGGAGATGAAAAACCTACCCAGTATCCATTTTTATCCACCTGACAAAAGGGGATCCTGGGAAAGATAATACCTTCTTACTGATTTGCATATGAGAATTACTATTCTAGACAAATTTTGGACAACAAGTCTATTCCTGCCTTATTTGAGAGAGTGACACCTACATGAAAATATGTTTCTTTGTGAGGGAACAAGGATTGTCAAGGGTTAGGAAATGTGGCAAGATGAAATATCATATGACATATTTCTTGCCCCCTCACATATAAATTTTCCCTGTGATCTTTTCCTCTCTGTAGCCTCACAAAACTTCATTTTATATAAAGGTCAGAGAAGGTCTAAGTTAGTGCTGATGAGTTTCTCACAAATTTTGCTGTGTTCTGCTTCCCTGGTGGCTCAGACCGTAAAGAATCTGCCTGCAATTCAAGAGACATAGATTCAGTCCCTGGGTCAGGAAGATCCTCTGGAGAAGGGAATGGTAATCCACAGAGGACCCTGATATGGCTACAGTGCATGGGGTCGCAAAGAGTGGGACACAACTGAGTGATGAACACTTTCACACTTTGAGCAGATCACAAAAGTTAGCTGAACAACAGTGCTACAGTCCTGAATCAGCCTCATGGCTGAGATGAGAGGTTGCAGCATGGCAATATGAACCATATGTTTGAGGTTTAGGTGGGAATTCAAATATCTTGGGAGATGTCAACAAGGAGTGTATAGATCAAAACACTACATAAGCTCTGAGAATTTAGATGTCATGTGATGAGAAGTGGAGACATATAATATGACTGACAGAGCATACATTTGAATCTACCATACATTTATAAAGAAAACCAAGAAGGAACTGAATTTACCCTGAACTGGAGACACTATACTTCTTACTTACAGTAGACTTGGGGCTCAAAGTGGAAATTAGATTCAATTACAATATGGAAAATTACCCAAAGCAGCACTTCTTGTGCACTTGAGTGCTTTACTATGGCTAGAAAATTCATACTTTCTATATTTTTTCTTCCTCATAAAATATATTTATTTATTGAAGAAGTTTTGTTAAACACTGTGGAATTTCAGCTCTTGATCAGAGCCAGAAATGAAACTTATATATCTCAGACAAAAGGGAAAGAAGGGTCACTGAGGGAAGGATCATTGCTCTAACTCTGGAAGTCTCTGTGTGTGCGTGCTTAGTCACTTCAGTCATGTCCAACTCTTTGTGATCCTGTGAACTGTAGCCTGTCCAGCTCCCCGGTACCGGAAGACTATGTAATAAAGGAAACATTCTTGAATCCCCAGGCATTTTCAGAACTAAGACATATGAAAGAAATTCATACTTGTTGTAATAAATTTAAATACTGCAAACATGCACAAAGTGAATCTCTCTATATTTCCTCCTTTATGCAAAGATATCCTTTCTTTTTTAAAATTTATTTATTTTAATTGGAGGCTAATTACATTATTGTATTGGTTTTGCCATACATTGACATGAATCTGCCCCAGGTGTACATGTGTTCCCCATTCTGAAGCCCCCTTCCACCTCCCTCCCCATCCATCCCTCTGGTCCTTTAAGAATATCTGCATGTATTATATTAATTAGAAAAGACCCTGATGCTGGGAAAGATTGAAGGCAGGAGGATAAGGGGACGACAGAGGACAAGATGGTTGGATGGCATCACCAACTCAATGAACATGAGTTTGAGCAAGCTCTGGGAAATGGTGAAGGACAGGGAAGCTTGGCATGCTGAAGTCCATGGGGTTGCAAAGAGTTGGACACAACTGAGTGACTGAACAATAATATTAACATGAATATATGCACACACATAAAATGTTCATATTCTTAGCCTATTCCTCTGTTGGTTTGTAAGGACTCTATCAGTCAGTCAGTTTAGTCGCTCAGTCGTATCTGACTGTTTGCGACCCCATGAATCACAGCACACCAGGCCTCCCTGTCCATCACCAACTCCCGGGAGTTCACTCAAACCCACCTCCATCGAGTCGGTGATGCCATCCAGCCATCTCATTCTGTGATGCCATCCAGCCATCTCATTCCATGTCGTCCCCTTCTTCTCCTGCCCCCAATCCCTCCTAGCATCAGAGTCTTTTCCAGTGAGTCAACTCTTCGCGTGAGGTGGCCAAAGTATTGGAGCTTCAGCTTTAGCATCGGTCCTTCCAATGAATACCCAGGACTGATCTCCTTTAGGATGGACATACTCATTAAGAATATTGACCATGGTTATAATACATTTTACAAATATTTTCTCTCAAGTTTCTTTGGGCTTCCCTGGTGTCTCAGACGTAAAGAATCTGCCTACAAGGCAAGAGACCCAGGTTCGATCCCTGGGTCGGGAAGATCCCCTGGAGAAGAGAATGGCTACCCACCCCAATATACTTGCCTGGAGAATTCCATGGACAGAGGAACCTGGTGGGTTATAATCCATGGGGTCACAAAGTTTCCTTAATGGCTTTTAATTGTATTCATGATTATTTTTGTCATCTTAAGTGTGTTAAAATTAGTGTATGTACAAAGTTCAACATAAATAAATTTGAACCAAATACAGTAAGTCCTCTATATACATTCAAGTTGCAAGCCTTCAAAGATGTGAGCCTGTGTTTCATCAATGGCAAGCAAGAGTAAAATTGCAGCTTGCCTTCTGTCTCCTGTTTCTGACAACCCTTCAGCTCTTCTATTTCCTACCTCCTCTACTTCCTCCAGTAAATAACTCTTCTTGCCTGTTCACTTGATGCCAGCCCCTGTATGCCAGCTATTGTATGATACTACTGTGCTTTTCAAGGTACTTCACTATAAGATTAAAACTATTTTATTTATTTTTGTTTGTTTTTATGTACTATTTGTGTGAAGAGTATTATAAACCTATTACAGTACAGTACTATATAGCTGATTGTGTTAGGTTCCTAAGCTAACTTTGTTGGACTTATGAACAAATTGGACTTAAAGTGGGATATTGGAAAATAACTCATTCATATGTAGGGGGTTTACTGTAGCAACACATTCACCACTCTCTTGATTGTATAAACCAGAAAGCCAGCTAAGCAAGAGATTAGAAGTCTTCAGAATTAGAGACACGGGAAATTAAAGACTGGGAAAGGCAGGACTCAGTGTCAGGGGCAGGGCCTTGAGTGTCCTAGTTTTGAATCCCTGCTCTCATATTTACACTTTTGGTGATCTGGGCTAAGTATTTAACTTATCTGAGCCTCTAGAGGTTTCACTAATATTAATGGATATAAAAAAGTTACCTTTATGATGTTCCTGTATCAGGATCCTCTATCATTTTCCCTCTCCTCTTCCTCCTGTCTCCCACCTTATATACCTTGCACACTATGGCTAGCAAGTTTAAAACAACCAGTCCCTGAACCCTAGAAACATGACTAATAGAAAGGCAGATGGTGAGAATGATTTAGAATCTGTTATTGCCATTTATTATGTGCTCATCTTTAGAAAATTGGAGAAGGAAATGGCAACCCACTCCAGTGTTCTTGCCTGGAGAATCCCAGGGACGGGGATGCCTGGTAGGCTTCCGTCTATGGGGTCACACAGAGTCGGACACGACTGAAGTGACTTAGGAGCAACTTAGCAGCACCTTTAGAAAAGTTACTTACCTTCCATAAACCTGAGATTAATTATCTGAAAAATATGGATTATGCCATCTTCTTTAAAGGATTTTTTTTTCAAAGAGAAAATGAAGCAATCTATGGAAAGTGTCTGACATATGCTAGGGCTTCCAGAATATCACTATGTAATTTCACATAAAGAAATGACTGTGACATGAAGTACACAGTATAATGATCAAACCCCATCCCTCAACTTAGATGAGTACCAGATTTCAAGTGAAGAGTTGAATGAGAGGCATTGAATCCGAACATGCAGTTACTGTGTCAAGCAGTACTTAATTCACAGGTGTGGATGACTGAAGCCTGAGGACTCCTCAATGAAATACAGATGTCTAGGAGAGAACAAGGGCTTCCCAGGTGGCTCAGTGGTAAAGAATCTGCCTGACAATGTAGGAGAATAAGGGATGCAGGTTCAATTCCTGGGTCAGGAAGATCCCCTGGAGGATGGCGTGGCATCCCACTCCAATATTCTTGCCTGGAAAATTCCATGGACAGAGGAGCCTGGTGGGCTACAGTCTTAGGGTCACAAAGAACTGAACACGACTGAGTGAATAACACACACACACACACACAGGAGAGAGGAAAGCATGACTGCCTCTGGTTAAAAGTGAGGAGACATGGGATCTTTGTGTCAGAAGCTTCAAGTGGATGATGGAGTAAGGGACATTGTAGGGATCTAGGAGAGATGATGCTTTAGATCGGTGCCTATGGTAGATCATGTTACTAAAGATGACTTCAACAATCTCTCTCATCCCACATGCTCTTTTGGAATATGGCCTTGCTTCAATCCCATTAAGGAGAGAAGTTTGACTTCCCCTTTCTTCAAATCTGGATTGTCGCTGTGATTATTTATGACCAGTAAAATGAAGCAGAAGTGGTGGAGAGTTTCCAAGGATATGCTTTATAAAGTCTTCATCTTTTACCTTTGCCTCCTGGAGTCCTCCTTTTTGGATCTTAGCTGCCATGCTGTGAGGAAACCACAAGTGGTGATGTGGAAGGGCCCATGTGGAGAACTGAGTCTCCTTGCTGCCAGCCCTAACTGAGCTCCCAGTCAGTAGCTTGTGTCAACCCCTAGTATGTGAGTGAGGTTAGTTTTATCTTTTGACCATCCCTGTACTCTGAGATCACCTGTAGCAAAAGAACCACCTAGCTAACTCAGAGAATCATGACAAATAATAAAATTAAACTGTTGATGTTTTAAGCTTTATGTTTGGGGTGATTTGTTATGCAGCAGTGCATAACCAAGTACTGTCAATGTTTGGTTTGGTAAAAATATGGGAAAGACTATATGTTTTTGAAGGCTCTCAAGGTCTGATGAGCCATGCTTCTCTGGCCCATCCCATGAAAGGGCCTTTCCTATACAGGGGCCTCTCAGAAAAGAGAGACACAACCTTCAGAATATAATTCAAAATCTTTAAAAAGAGTGGGTTGCATAGAGATGCTGCTACATAGTTAATGTCTTTTAGAGTATAACATCTGCGCATGATGCCTTCTGTTTTTTGTTTGTGTTTGTATTTTTTTGAAGAATGGTAACAATAGTCCAGTGATTATGAAATGGAAAGAGAGGAATGAAATGACCCCTTTCTCTCTCATTATTTTGTATCCTGGATTGACTTTTTTCATTTTGGAAGGGAGAATTTGATCAACGTCCAAGGGCTGTTGCAGTATTCCATAATCACCAACAGATCCTCACTATGAAATTCAGTGAAAACAGCTATACATGAGCTATGGCTACAGTTCAATTTGTTCCAGGACAGAAGGGAAAGAATAGAGAAGGAAATAAATCTTACAATAAGAAAAATATACCATATCATTTTAATAGAGAGAGAAAGGATTCTGAATATTGGCTGTTTGGACACCTTGTTGTCACAATTACATCTCTAGAATGGAATGTACAGTTGCTCCAGACAGTCTCAATAACATCCATTAACATTCACTGGATGCAATCCCTTGTTAGCAGAGGTCTGGCATCAGGGTCAGTATAGCCAGAACAGTCAGAAAACTCATTTCAGGTGTGATTTTAGACATTCACCTAAAAGCGAGCTAAAATCCTTTGATAAACACCCACATTTAGAGATAAAAAGAGAATCCCCAACAAGAGGGTAGCAATGAAATTTCACAAAGGCAGGTAGAAAGTAGTTGCAGACAGGAGCAGGGATACAAATAACATGTGCGTGTTTGTGTATGTGTGCTTACAGAGCACTACTGTCTCTGAACAATCCTTCTTCCAGAACAAGTTCTGAGAGCCTTGCCAACATTCCTAAATGAGTTGATCGTGTAAAGGAGTTATTCAGAGTAAGAGTTCCTTTAGTTTGTTCCCTAATGGCCAGGCTTCATTGATTTTAGCAGTCTCCAAATTCTACCAGACTCCTTGCCAAACACAAAATGCAAAATTAATAGAAGACAAATTGACTCCTTACATAGAAGAAAACTTCTTCCTTCCCTTCTGAGAACTCAGAATGCTTGAAAAATTCAGCTCTCACTGATCTCCACAACACTGATGAATGCTTAAGAGCATTTTGTCCTGTCATCAGACACTGCTTAGGAACTGAGACTCAGACAGAGTTCCTGACTCTTGTTCTTGTGTCCTTCATGCAGAATCAACGTTATGCATTGCATTTCTACTATATTTTAACATCTGACATTCGAAGAATACTAGAACATCCTAAGCTACGCATATGCGCTTATGTTAATCTATAAGGTCCATATGTGTTAGGAAAAGCACAAGGATTGAACTCTATCAGCCAACTTATTCCATGACATAGAAACAGAATTGGGTCACATTCATAATGTAAGCATAGGTTTAATTTTCTTTTCACTGTGACAATTTTGGATGTTTTCTATGATTTACAGTTATGCAATGGACTTCGCAGGTGGCGTTAAATGGTAAAGAACCCGACTGCCAATGCAGGAGACACAGGAAGTGTGGGTTCAGTCTCTGAGTGGGGAAGATCCCCTGGAGGAGGGCATCTCAACCCACTCCAGTATTCTTGCCAGGAGAATCCTATGTATGGAGGAGGCTGGCGGCTACAGTCCATGGGGTTGCAAAGAGTCAGACACGACTGAGCATGCATGCAGCTGAAATCACTTCACAGTCATTTCTGCTAAGGGGAGAGATGGAGTAGGAAAAATTTAACATGCTGAGTTTCCAGACAGACTGATTGGGCACACTGCATTCATAGGCTTTTTTCTTTCTTTCTTCTTCCGAATAGGCTTTCTTTTGAAACACAGATAACAATCCCCTTGTACAGATCAGGAAGTTAAGTTTTAGAGTTGCTAAGTGAACTTTTCAAGTTTACATACCTTAAATAACTGGCAAAGTGGCCGAACAAGAATTTTAACCCATGTTTGCCCATTTCCAAGCCCTAGGCTCTTCTGCTGCTACTACTACTTAGATGGCAAACTTTCAGAACTCAAGAACTGTATCATTTGAATTGGCTTGATAAAATATTTATGCCTGGTCATACACATGAATGTGTATCATGCTCTAGTTGGATAATAAGGTCTGGAACGCTGAAGAAATGCCTGTGGTGAAGATAACGATTTGGTCTGGCAGAACCTTTACTGCTGCTGCTGCTAAGTCACGTCAGTCGTGTCCGACTCTGTGTGACCCCATAGACGGAAGCCCACCAGGCTCCCCCGTCCCTGGGATTCTCCAGGCAAGAACACTGGAGTGGGTTGCCATTTCCTTCTCCAAGAACCTTTACTAGGTGTACAGTAAATATTTGTTGACTAAATAAGAGAAATACAGAAAGAAATATATATTTGTTGTATTCTTGCATGCTAAGTCGTTTTAGCCATGTCCAACTCTTTGAGACCCCATAGACTGTAGCCCGCCAGGTGCCTCTGTCCATGGAATTCTCCAAGCAGGAATACTGGAGTAGGTTGCCGTGCCCTCCTCCAAGGGACCTTCCTGACCCAGAGATCAAACCTGTATCCCTTATGTCTTCTGTATTGGTAGGCAGGTTTTTTACCACTAAGCACCACCTGGAAAGGTGACTATTTGTTAGTTATCATCAAATCAGCAAATAAAACTGGATGATTATTTCATTTTTAAATATATGATAGAAAACAGAATTGGGAGCTATTTTCAAAAATGCTTTTTGTGAGTAAAATAAAGTATTTATGTTGTGAATTTATATTTTTTAGTAAACACAATACACTATACACTCACAGAGCTAAGGCAAGGTGAAAATTACAACACTTTTAGCATTGTCTAGAACATAGTAGACTTTGACAAAGTATTACTCTTGCCTCCTTTCCTTCTCTCTCCCATTAAATATATGATTTTAATATAAATTAAATAGCAAAATTATTGTAGAGAACGTCAGAAAGTGTAACAGCAACAAGTAAAATGTCAACGCATTTTTAATAATCTGTGAGCTTCAGTGTCATTTCTGAGTTGTAGGATGGATTACCTGGTGAAATTGGCAAAGGGAAAATAACCATTATGCAATTGCCTTTCTCATGTGCTTTTCTTTCTTTTATATTACCTTCTAGTAGGTCATCAGAGAAATAGTTTCCTCTTGAGTTCAAGAAATAAATGACTGTAATGACTCTCCTGGTTAGAAGACTGGAGTTAGAAGACCAGGGAGTCCAGATAACCCACTTGTTAGAAATTATTGGGCCAAGGATACATTTCTTCCTCTTGGATAACCTCATTTTTAAAATAAAAAATATCATATATTAAGTTGATCAATAAGAAATTTACATTTTTTCTTGGTTAGAAATGCTCAAATTCTGACTATTTAATACAGTTCATTTTAATATAACAGTGGTTAGAAATATGAATTTGCTGTGGGTTTGAGACTATGTTCCAGATCAAACCATCTAAGTCTTCTATATTTCAAGTTTATCATCTTTCAAATGGGGATAAGAAAAGTATCTACACCCTTATTTGCTACTGAGGATTAAGTGTTATAATTTAACAGATTTTGCAGATAACTTTGCAAATGCTCAATAAATGTTAGCTATATTTATTGTTGTTGCCACTATTCCTGACTTTCCAGAGAGCAAATAATAGGGGAAATATTACTTTTTAGCTACTAGAATGCTTCATGAAGCAACAATATTAAAACAGGATAAGATTGGTGGAAAAATCTAAGATAAAATTTAATGGAACAGAATAAAATTTCAGTCCCAAGAAGGTGTTAAATGTGATAAACTTGACATTTCTAATCAGTGAGCAACATGGATTATTCAGATAGTGGTATTCTATCAGTTGGTAAATGTTTCATTAAAAAACAAAACGTTTGATTCTCTTCTCATGTCATAAACATGAAATTAAAAAACTCACCATGGTACTGATGCAAAAACTAATATATAGCTTCAGTTCAGTTCAGTTCAGTTGCTCAGTTGTGTCCAACTCTTTGCGACACCATGAATCACAGCTTAGTGGTAAATAATAATAAAAAAGAAACATAACCAAATTATATAGTATATACTTTAAGTATTTAGTGCTCAAAATCACTAGTTGTTTCCAATAAAACAGTAAAGAAGTATCATTTACCTCATAAGCAAAAATTAGAATGGTGGATAATGCCAAGTGTTGCTGGGGGTTTATGAGAACTCTCACAAATAGCTGGTAGAAGTACATACTGGTGCATTCATTCTGGAATCAGTACAGAAGTGCTTAGTCACAGCAAGGTACGCATGGTCAATGACTCAGCAATTCTGATAATGGGTGTATATCTCCGAGTCATTTTTTACATAGTTAAGTAAGAGAATATGTATAAGGATATATCTGTGGTAGTGGGAAATTGAAGGTAATGTGGATGTCTACCACTGAGACAGTGGAAAACACATGCCTGTTGTTCAGAATCTTTAGAAGTGTCGTTTTCCGTTTCTGATACTTAGTAGTCCTTTCTCATCCACAAGTCAGCTCTTTTATCCACAAGTCACTGAACCTCTCTGAACTTGTTTCCTCAGCCATAAAAATAAGGAAACTGGATTGATCAAGGGGTCTTAACCTTTTTACCACTGCTGATGTATTACTACAGTGGACCTTCCACATATCCTTATGGTTTTGTACCTCTTTTTGATATTAGGATACTGTATAATAACTGAACAGTAGCTTAAACATTAGGGTTTGTCTGTCTTTAAAAGGAATCTCTGTTGTAAGGTCTTTAAGTTATAGTAATAACCAGTTCATACTTTACTTATTCAGAATGCTATAGATGGAGAGAGCTTAATACAAAGTATATCTATGGAAAAACATAGGAAATGAAAGAGTATAAAATGGTATTTTGTTGACACAAATTTTGGATGAAAAAAAAAAGGTTAGAGAAAGTGAAAGTTGCTCAGTCGTGTCCAACTCTTTGCAACCCCATGGACTATACAGTCCATGGAATTCTCCAGGCCAGAATACTGGAGTGGGTAGCCTTTCCCTTCTCCAGGGGATCTTCCCAACCCAGGGATCGAACCCAGATTAGAGAAGACTGGTATAAAATCCAGTTTATCATGGTAATGATTTTTCTCCTTATTTCCCCTCTTATTTTATACTTTGATCATTTAAAATTTTATTTTTTAATTACAAATTTATGGTAGTTAAAGTGTGAAAAAATGTTGATGATAATCATAAAAGAATTCAATTCTAGAAGTATCTGAAGTAAAATGTGAAAGTCACGATCAAATTGTATTATGTAATAATGCCTGTCTACCCTTTGAAAAATTTCATTTATTTCAGTGGAATAAACCTGCTTTTTTCAGGCCTCTTTCTGTAGCATCTGGCTGAGTCATACCATTTCAGAGGATCTCTGCCGTGCCAAACTTTATCTGCTGAAAAAGAGAAAGAAGAGCTTACATTCAAGTAGAAAAATAAATGTCTCTCTTTTCAGGGTCTAAGGCAGAATGTCTGGAATTGCTTAATTACTTTCTGCCTCTGTCATCTGACCTTTATATTAACCTTTTACTGTTCAGAGGTTTCTTTTGGGGACCAGGCCAATCCATCACTACAATCAGCAACCACTGTCAAAGTCATTTCTTTGAGCCTTTCTATCTCTTGGACACCTACATGAAAAGCACCAACTTTTCGGTTTTAAGAGAGGTGCTAAGCAGGCATTTTCAACATCTTGCGAAGTTCAAGCCTCTTTCTCTTTATTAGGAATCTTTAGCAAAGAGTTTTCAGGTAATGAGAGCAGGATCCTTTCGGAAAACTGTTGTGATCAGCAGATAGAACAGTCTCCTGTTGTGGAACTTGGGTGGGAGGGCGGTTGATCCACACATTGGTTCAACTCACACAATTGGGTCAACTCTGGCTAAGTGTGGTACCAGCTTGCAGGGTACTATTTGTGTTGTAATAATGACAATTCAAGGTTTTTAAACCAGTTTTTTATATTTTTCATCAAACTACAACTGTAATCCAGGGCTACTGACTCCAAGACCTGTGCTCTTGCCATTATCTGCTATATCACCATGTGCTCTGTTTACTGTTACCACTCATTACTGATCGCTCTGAGGAGTATTTACTGTTATTGTGGCCTTACAGTGGCTGCTCGGTGGAATCTAAGGTCTGCACTTTCTAACAGGGCATCAGTACAGCCATGCTCGTCACTTCCCTGAGGCTTTTTTTCCACTTAATTCCAGTTTATGAACTTTAAATTGGTCCAACTTTTCTGGGTGGCAGGTGGGGAATTAAATTAAGCATGTGTATACAATTTGAGGCAGCAATTCCATGTCTTGAAATGTACCCTAAGGAAATAGTTAAGGCTGTTCACGACTGTATAGAAACAATAACATTCATCAACCTGAATACTTAATTTTGTTTTTTACCACAGACATAAATTTACTGAAGGATAAGAAGAACACAAAGGATATCTATCAATGAAGGGGTATATGGAAACATACATAAGTGTTCCAGAAACACACAAACACAGCATCAGGGTTTATTCACAAAAGCCTAAAAAGTGCCCACAGGGGTTTTATGGGGAATAAAGAATACAAACTCAAAAATGAGCTAGATCTAGTCTAAATGCAAGTGTGAAACCCCTTATTTCACAACAGAAACTGATGAGATGACTTTCATTTCACCATTGTTTATTATAAGAAAAATGTATTAGTTGTGTGGTAGGATTATGAAAGATTTATGTTATTTTTATCTTTTGTATTAATTTTTTACTTTCATTGATAGGTGTTATGAGATAAAACATAAAATTAAAGAATGGAGGCCTATCAATAAAAATGACAAGGTTCTTGTCCGTATAAGTCCCTTGACAGCAAGGAGATCAAACCAGTCAATCCTAAAGGAAATCAACCCTGAATATTCATTGAAAGGACTGATGCTAAAGCTGAAGCTCCAATACTTAGGCCACCTGATGTGAAGAGCCGACTCATTGGAAAAGACTCTGATGCTGGGAAAGATTGAGGGTAGGAAGAGAAAGGGATGACAGGGGATGAGATGGTTGAGTGGTATCACTGAATCGATGGACATGAGTTTGAGCAAGCTTGGGGAGATAGTGAAGGATGGGGGGGCGTGGCATGCTTCAGTCTCAAAGAGTCAGACAAGACTTAGTGAGTGAAAAACAACAGCAACATCAGTATAAGTACACAAACTTCTGCAATTTTAATAGCATGTGGAAACATTTGGTATGACTTAAATTATAATGAAACTGCAAAAAAGCAAGGACATGCTTTTGTATAGCAAAAATCATCACTAAGAATCCACATTACTTTTGAACTTCAGTAAAAAGATAAGAGCTTCCCTGGTGGCTCAAATGGTAAGGAATCTGCTTCTCCAGTGGCTCAGCAGGTAAAGAATCTACCTGCAATGCAGGAGACACAGGGAGACTCGGGTTCGATTCCTGGGTTGGGAAGATCCGCTGGAGGAGAGCATGGCAGCCCATTCCAGTATTCTTGCCAGGAAAATCCCATGGACAGAGGAGCCCAGTGGGCTACTGTGCATGGGGCCGCAAAGAGTCAGACATGACTGAAGCAGCTGAGCACAAAAATATATAAACATGAAACCTTAGAGGTGTAACACATTACAATGGTGAAAACAAACAAAACAAAACACAGACATCGTCCTTGCCCTCTTTGAACGTACAGTCTGAAACCAGCAAAAATGATAAAGTGTCGTAGCTCTTTGATAGAGGAAGTCAGAGTGTCATGGGAACAAAACAGCGCAAGTACCTGACTGGTCCTGGGTGTGTTGGTGAGGCTTCCTACAGGAAGTGATGTTTAAGCTGGGACCTGAGGGATAAGAAGGCATTAGCTGAGTAAAGAAAGGGCAAGGCTAATCTTAGACCTTAGCCAGATATAACACTCAGGAAATACCCTCTGACCTGGTTCATCCCTGGGGAAATCCTGTGTGGAAATTCATTACCCAGCAGTTGGGCATGTTCAGAAAACTGTGAAACTTAACAACACATTTGTAGAAGTTGCCTGAACTCTGCAGTTCATGCCTCCCTGATAGCTCAATTGGTAAAGAATCCGCCTGCAATGCAGGAGACCCTAGTTCGATTCCTGGGTTGGGAAGATCCGCTGGAGAAGGTATAGGCTACCCACTCCAGTATTCTTGGGCTTCCCTTGTAGCTCTGTAAAGAATCTGCCTGCAATGTGGGAGACCTGGGTTTGATCCCTGGGTTGGGAAGATCCCCTGGAGAAGGGAAAGGCTACCCACTCCAGTATTCTGGCCTGGAGAATTCCACAGACAGTCCGTGGGGTTGCAAAGAGTCGGACATGACTTTCACTTTCTGCAGTTCATCCATGAGAGAAACCAAGAATGAGACTTCCCAAGAGCTGTCTCATCTTTTAACTCTTTCTGCACCAGTTTGGCAGTGAGTGCCAACCAGGAGAAATATACAAATCATTAATATGTTTTTAAAAAAGTGACTGCATGGGTAGCTGCAATGGTCAAAGCAACAGGATATCTCTAGAGTTCCTCTTCCAAGGTTCCTGGATTCTTTGGTTTATGCTCATGGGCTATCATGTCTGAGCCTGATCATGCACGTAGAGGTAAACACTAACACTAGACAGATCTAGTGGAGTACACATATTGCAGTTCTGGAGCTCAGGAAAGAGGAGGTCAGGGCACAAAGATTTAGGCTGGCAGTGGCTGGCACACTGGAGACACTCAAACACTATATGATAAATGGAAGGATGAATGAATGAAAGTATGACAGATTTTTGGAAACAGCAGAAAATGAAATTTTTTATCTCTTCAAAGAGTTTCCATCCATATTTATTTTTTGAAATGGACTGGGATTGTATTATATATTTCCACTCTGATTTTTAAAATATTATTGATTTTCATAATTAGAAAGTAATTTTTCCCTTTCAATAAAATATAGAAAATATCTTTTGAGATGAACCTATTCACAGGGCAGCAATGGATATGCAGACACAGAGAACAGACTTGTGGACACAGTGGGGGAGAGAGAAGGTGGGACAAATTGAGAGAGTAGCATGGGAACGTATATATATATGTGTGTGTGTGTGTGTGTGTGTGTCTGTGTAAAATAAACAGCCAGTGGGAATTTGCTGTATGATGCAGGGAGCTCAAATCAGGTGCTCTGTGACAACCTAGAAGGGTGGGATGAGGTGGGAGATGGGAGGGAGGTTTAAGAGAGAAGGGGCATATATATACCTATGGCTGATTCATGTTGATGTATGGCAGAAACCAACACAATATTGTAAAGTGATTATCATCCAATTAAAAATAAATTAATTTTTTAAAAAAGAAAATGCCTATTGACGTTAGTGAGGGTTGCGGTTTGAATATCATAAACCAAGAAGTTGAGGAATGAGGGAGCTGCCTATGCTCTATCAAGCAGACAGAGCTTTCTGGAAGTCTTCTGGAACCAGAATATTGCTAAGGAACTCAGCTGCTGCCTCAGACTTGAGAGAGGATGAATAGAAAGCTCTAGATCCATCTTAGGTGGAGATTGTGTGTGTGTGTGTGTATAAATATTTGGGGCTATATATTTTAACATACTTCACAAATGCATTGATTTATTTTGAAATAATAGGATCTTACTGCATAGTTTATAATTAGATTTTTCCCTATTGAAGAGTATATTGTAAGCAACTTTCAATATCAATACATGTATTTTGCATTAACAGTTTTATGATTCAATTTAAAACCAGATGTTTTCTGTGTGTTGAAAGTATATAAGCCATATCATATGATATTTGTTTTCTCTGTCTGACTTATTTCACTTAGCATGATAATCTCTAGGGCCATCCATGTTAGTGCATGTTACTTTCATTCTTTTTTATGGCCAAGTAATATTCCATTATATATAATTGCTAAAGTCTTGGTCAATGATAATGTCAGTGCACAAGTATATGATTCATGGGACTAGAGGTCTATTTTGAAGAGCAATCCTGGTCTGTATCTTACATTCTGATGTTGTTGAGAAAAGACAGAGCTATACCTCATTACCCCATCATCCCTTGAGTATAGAAAAGGGCCCTGTACTTTAGAAGAAAACACTGTAGATAATGTGAGAGAGCAGCTAGATGGTATATCTTAGAGCAAAGGACATATTGCAATTTTATGGGGAATTAAGTGACTTCTGAATACAGTGTTTAACTGAGTTCCATCTTGCAATAAAATGATAACCAAAGCCTAATTCAGGGGCCTTTAAAGTAGTTTCATATCTTTCTCTGAAAGCTAGGATGAACCTAGGATAATAAGTCCAAGGCCTGTGTCATTAGCAGTGAAAAGCTCCAAGCTAATATACATTGATTCCCTATAGTCTCAGATACTTGATTACAATATAGATCTCATTTTTCTCCTGCAAAATTTTGTTTGGTTGAGAGGCAAGACAGGTGAAATTGAGATAGGCAGAGTTATAAAGAGTTGAAGGTGTCTACTCAAGGTTGTTACATGGCTACTGGGTTAAGTTTGTCACTGGGATCCAGAGAGGTTTCCTTACTTAGGTGGACTCTCCAGAAGCCAAAGTACTGGCTTGCTTCTTAACGGACAAAAAATTGGGACTCCCTTGGTAGTCCAGTGTTAAGACCTTGCCTTCCAATGCAGGAGGTGTGGGTTCCATCCCTGGTCAGAGAGCTAAGATCCCACATGCTTGTGGGCAAAAAACCCCAAAACATAAAGCAGAAGCAATATTGTAACAGTTTAATAAAGACTTTTTAAAAAAAGGACAAAAAATTATTTTCTGATATTAATATCCAGGAAGTAGCATAAGAATACAGGAAAGCACGTGGAACTATGTATAGTGTTATTTATTTTTACCTCCCTTACTCCCACTCCCTAGAATTTCCTGGGGCGGGAGGAGAAGGGGACGACAGAGAATGAGATGGCTTGATGGCATCACCGACTCTGTGGACATGAGTTTGAGTGAACTCCGGGAGTTGGTGATGGACAGGGAGGCCTGGTGTGCTGTGATTCATGGGGTCGCGGAGAGTCGGACACAACTGAGCGACTGAACTGAACTGAACTGAACTGAGAAAGGAACTCTGACCTGAAGCAGAAAAATGTTCCCCTTTTCAGAGAGAGCATTGGACATAAAGGACAATAAGAATTCTACATTGAATGGATCACCATCCCAGGGGTGAGATAAGCCCCAAACTCTCCTGGAAGTCTACCACTCTGTTCTGTCAGAAAGGACTACATAAAAACTCTTCCTTTTAGGAGAATTTACTATGCCCAGAAGATGGCTACATCTCAATAAATATTTGTCCAATTTATTTACATCAGACTGGCTCTTTTGTTTTTTTTTTTTACCTTAGTTAGCTGTAAACAATGGCAACCCTTCCAATAAAGGTGACCACAAGCTATACAAACTCTTGGATTAAAAACCCAGCTTGGCAAGATAAGACAAGTAGATAGACAAAAAGCAGAAAGAGGAGCAAAACATACAGCTTAGCCAGATAATCCACCAACCTATGACTCTACCCACGAGGAAATCTGGTACAGAAATTTAACACAGCTAAGATGAAAGTGTCTGTTCCCCTGAATAAATATTTCCAGAATAAATGAATTAATGAGTGAAGTACAGATTCGGGAGTCATCATCAAGAAATAAAGAAGAATTACATTCTCTCTCTCTTTTCTTATCCATACCAATTTTTCCAATATATTTTGGATCATAGTGTACAGTTTCATAATCTGTTATTAATGTCACAGCAATTACTAGTGTTTCTTCTTGAGAAATTGATGCTTTCTTATTGTAGCAGAGGTAGCCTATTGAGATGATTGCCACCTGCTGGTCAGAGCCAAGACATCTCTCAATATCTCTTTATTTAGTCCCTAAGTTGTGTCTGACTCTTTTGCAACCCCATGGACTGTAGCCAGCCAGGCTCCTCTCCATGGGATTTCCCAGGCAAGAATACTGGAATGGGTTGCCGTTTCCTTCTCCAGGGGATCTTCCCAACCCAGGGATTGAACCCGTGCCTCCTGTATTGACAGACGGATGCTTTACCACTGAGCCATCAGGAAAACCCCTCAATATCTCTGGGAGGCAGCTAAGTTAGAGTTTTGGGAGAGTGGGGCATCTGGTCTGACTCACCAAACAGGGCTTGCTGGAAGCTTGAAATGGCACAAACAGGCCTTCTTTCAGTATCAGGTGCTGCCTAGTTCTCTGAGAGCTCCACAAGAAGTTCTACCCCTATATGAGATGAAGAGAAAGACTCCAGTTTGAGTGTCTCCGAGGCAGTTGTGTGTCTGTGTGTGTATATGCATATTTTGTATTTGGGATCATAGCTTTTAGACACATTTACTTTATAACATGTACGTACTTATAAACATAGGAGTATTATCAGTAATAAATGGAATCATATTGTCAGTAATAAATGGAATCATATTGTATTTACGGTGTATAATCTGCTTTTTATGCTTAATAGTCAATACTGTTCCAAGTGAATACTTCTATAACATTAGTATATGAATCAGATCATTAGATTTGTGCACTAAGGACATGAAGTTACAGAGAAATGTATAAATACAAATGAAACTGTGCAGTTTGTCCTCCTAAGATAAACACTCTTCAGTTCAGTTCAGTTGCTCAGTCGTGTCTGACTCTTTGCGACCCCATGAATCACAGCACGCCAGGCCTCCTTGTCCATCACCAATTCCCGGAGTTCTTTCAAACTCATGTCCATCAAGTCGGTGATGCCATCAAGCCATCTCATTCTCTGTCGTTCCCTTCTCCTCCTGCCCCCAATCCCTCCCAGCCTCAGAGGCTTTTCCAGTGAGTCAACTCTTTGCATGAGGTGGCCAAAGTATTGGAGTTTCAGCTTCAGCATCAGTCCTTCCAATGAACACCCAGGACTGATCTCCTTTAGAATGGACTGGTTGGATCTCCTTGCAGTCCAAGGGATCACAGTTCAAAAGCATCAATTCTTCGGCAATCAGCTTTCTTCATGGTCCAACTCTCACATCCATACATGACCAATGGAAAAACCATAGCCTTGACTAGATGGACCTTGGTTGGCAAAGTAATGTTTCTGCTTTTTAATATGCTATCTAGTTTAGTCATAACTTTCCTTCCAAGGAGTTAGCATCTTTTAATTTCATGGCTGCAATCAACATCCGAAGTGATTTTGGAGCCCAAAAAAATAAAGTCTGACACTGTTTTCACTGTTTTTCCACCTATTTCCCATGAAGTGATGGGACCAGATGCCATAATCTTTGTTTTCTGAATGTTGAGCTTCAAGCCAACTTTTTCACTCTCCTCTTTCACTTTCATCAAGAGGCTTTTTAGTTCCTCTTCACCTTTTGCCATAAGGGTGGTGTCATCTGCCTATCTGAGGTTATTGATATTTCTCCCGGCAATCTTGATTCCAGCTTGTGCTTCCTCCAGCCCAGCGTTCCTCATGATGTACTCTGCATATAAGTTAAATAAGCAGGGTGACAATATACAGCCTTGACATACTCCTTTTCCTATTTGGAACCAGTCTGTTGTTCCATGTCCAGTTCTAACTGTTGCTTCCTGACCTGCATATAGGTTTCTCAAGAGGCAGGTCAGGTGGTCTGGTATGCCTCTTTCAGAATTTTCCACAGTTTATTGTGATCCACACAGTCAAAGGCTTTGGCATAGTCAATAAAGCAGAAATAGATGTTTTTCTGGAACTCTCTTGCTTTTTCCATGATCCAGCGGATGTTGGCAATTTGATCTCTGGTTCCTCTGCCTTTTCTAAAACCAGCTTGAACATCTGGAAGTTCACGCTTCTCTTAATAGAGTGCTAATATATTCTACAAAAGTTTTTACCCTAAACAGTGTACTAGCACATATATAAGTACTTTTGTGCAAATATATGTACAAAATGCATATATATGCACTATATAAATGTATAGCTAAGCAGTTCTATTCTTCAGAGGCTTCCCAGGTGGCTCAGTGGTAAAGCATCCACCTGCCGATGCAGGAGACTCAGAAGACGTGAGTTCTATCCCTGGGTTGGGAAGATCCCCTGGGGAAGGAAATGGCAATCCACTCCAGTATTCTTGCCTGGGAAATTGCATAGACAGCCCAGAAGGCTGCAGTCCATAGGGTTGCAAAGAGTCAGATACAACTTAGCGACTGAGCACACATGCATCTATTCTTCAAAAAAAAAGAGGAAACAACATGCAAATGTGCACCTCTCCCTTTTTTCACTTATGAAATCTTAAGATCTTATTAATAGTTTGTATTCCTTTCTTTCATTATTGTATTTGGGCTATCTTTTCATAGGTTTATGGGCACTTATATTGCTTTTTATGAAAATTACATATCACCCTTTATCTTTTACTAATCAGAATCATTTATAATGAAGATGGCCATATAATTTATTGTTCAAACTGGACACTTTTGAGAGCGAAAGTTGCACTGTTCAACAATAGGCATAAACAGGGAGCGTATCAAGCTGTATGGTCACCTTCTGATATAACATGAATATTAATTTAATATCTGTAATATATGTGAACAACTTTCATTCCTATTTTATATTTCATTTTATTTTCTTGCAATGCAAATGTTTTTAAAATCATATTGATTTTTATTGTAAAAAACAATATGGTTAATTATAAATGCTTGAAGAATTCACTGGGGTGGAGTAATTGGCACTCTTCTTGGAGATTAGACAGGGAGAGCATTGAAAGCTCATGAGGCCACAGGGCACAGTGGGAAAAGCTTGGGTTTTAGAACAGTTCCAGGCTTAGAGTCCCTGGTGTGCAATTTAAAATATTGCTGACCTCAATATTCTGGCTTGAGCTCTAGGTTCGGAAGAAGATAGCAATCTCTAACTTGAATGTTTGTTTTCAGGATTAAAGGAGAGGAGATATGAAATTCCTACGGTATAGAATGTTTGATGAATGTCCATTTCCGTTTCCCAGGTCACTTTCCCAGTGTCTAAAAACTTGAGCCTCTGCCAGACTCCAACTCACCACTTCAGGGATGAGCCAATGGATGTGGTCAACACCCAGGTCTCTGGACACAGAGGCGGGTTTCATCTCCTCTGTCCTCTTCCTCACCCAGAGGGGTAGGTGAGTGAATACTGTGGGACTACAATAGAAGGGAGTGAGACTGACCATTTCTCCAGCCCTGGAAGCCCATCTTCTGAAAGGGAGGCTGCTCTTTGTATATTATGGAGAGGGCAAAAATTGGAACTTCATTTCTGTCCCTTATCAGATGTGTGATTCTGGGAAATTTTTAATTCTCTCTGAACCTGAATTCATCTGCTTTGAAACGGGGAAAAAACTAACAACTTTTCCACAGAGTTGTGTGGGGAAAATGAGAAAACGTTAAAGGAATGTCTGCATACTGCGTGTGACTGCAGCAAATGTTTGTCCTACCCACTGTGACTCCTCTCTATCATAAAAGAGATTGACATAAAATAAAGAGCAGAATTGTCAGAGAGAGTCTTTGGAAATGTAGCAACAAGAAATGAGATGCTTAAATATTTACATAATGTATGAAGTTGAGTGCCAGTTCTGTGCTGTGGGATCTGAGGAAGTTAAGGAAAAGAAAGACAGTTTTCGCACTCTTTCCTTTTATTCCATATGATTTCCTGTCCCTGTTGCTTCAGTTTCTATTTGAACATCCAAAGAAACTGTTTTCCACTAAGCCCTGGAAAGGAGACAGAACAGGGGATTCAAGCATAATAAAGGACCTCATGACCTTACATGAGTCATTTTCCCTGTGCCATCCTCATCTCTAATATGGGGTCTCACAAAATATAACTATGATTAAGGGGTTGGGCCCTGTGTAATGACCTGGATAACCACGATGGTGTGGTCACTCACCTAGAGCTGGACTTCCTGGACTGTGAAGTCAAGTGGGCCTTAGGAAGCATTACTATGAATAAAGCTAGTAGAGTTGGTAGAATTCCACCTGAGCTATTTCAAATCCTAAAAGATGATGCTGTTAAAGAGCTTCACTCAATATACCAGCAGATTTGGAGAACTCAGCAGTGGCTACAGGACTGGAAAAGGTCAGTTTTCATTCCAATCCCAAAGAAGGGCAATGGCAAAGAATGTTCAAACTACCACACAATTGTACTCATTTTACATGCTAGCAAAGTAATGTTCAAAATCTTCCAAGCTAGGCTTCAACAGTACATGCACTGAGAACTTCCAGATATTCAAGCTGGATTTAGAAAAGGCAGAGGAACCAGAGATCAAATTGCCAACGTCTGTTACATTATAGAAAAAGCAAGGGAATTAAAAAAAGAAAAACTACATCTGCTTCATTGACTACACAAAAGTCTTTGACTGTGTTGATCACAACAACCTGGAAAATTCTTAGAGATGGGAATATCAGACCACCTTACCAACCTCTTGAGAAACCTATATGCAGCTCAAGAAACAAGTTAGAACCAGATATGGAACAATGAACTGGTTCAAAATTAAGAAAGGAGTATGTCAAGGCTATATATTGTCACTTTGCTTATTTAATTTCTATGCAGAGTACATCATACAGAATGCTGGGCTGGATGAATCACAAGCTGGAATCAAGATTGCACGGAGAAATATCAATAACCTCAGATATGCATATGATATCCCTATTATGGCAGAAAGTGAAGAAGAACTAAAGAGCCTCTTGATAAGGGTGAAAGAGGAGAATGAAAACGCTGGTTTAAAACACCACATTCAGAAAACTAAGATCATGGCATCTGGTCCCATCACTTCATGGCAAATATATGGGGGAACAATGGAAACAGTGACAGATTTTCTTTTCTTGGACTCCAAAATCACTGTAGATGGTGACTGCAGCCATGAAATTAAACAACAGTTGCTCCTTGGAAAAAGAGCTATGACCAATCTAGACAGTATATTAAAAAGCAGAGACATTACTTTGCTGACAAAGCTATGGTTTTTCCAGTTGTCATGTATGAATGTGAGGGTTGGACCACAAAGAAGGCTGAGCGCTTTTGAACTGTGATGCTGGAGAAGACTCTTGAGAGTCCCTTGTACTGCAAAGAGATAAAACCAGTCAATCCTAAAGGTAATGAACCCTGAATATTCATTGGAAGGATTGATGCTGAAGTTGAAGCTCCAATACTTTGGCCACCTGATGCCAAGAGTCGACTCATCAGAAAAGATCTGGATGCTGAGAAAGATTGAAGGTAGGAAGAGAAGGGGACGACAGAGGATGAGATAGTTAGATAGCATCACCTACTCAGTGGACATGAATTTGAGCAAACTCTGGGAGATAGTGGAAGACAGAGGAGCCTGGTGTGCTGCAGTCCATGGGGTCACAAAGAGTCGGACATGACTTAGTGACCGAAGAACAACAACACTAGTATTTTCAGGTTACGTGACCTTTGGCAAATTGCTTAACTTTTCTGAGCCCCATTTAAAAAAATCTTTCAAATGGCTATTGCAACAGCAACAACGCATTAGGTAGTATTGCAAATTAAGTGAGAAAGTGCATGTAAAGCATTTAGTAAAATGTCTGGCACTAAGTGAGGGCTTTTCTGATGGCCAAGTAGTAAAGAATCCTCCCTGGAGAAGGAAATGGCAACCCACTCCAGTATTCTTGCCTAGGAAATACCATGGACAGAGGAGCCTGGAGGGCTACAGTCCGTGGGGGTCACGAAAGAGTCAGACAGGACTTAGTGACTAAACAACAACTGGCACTAAGTGCTGCATAAATGTTATCTTCATTAGCCTCCTCAAGCCAGTCAGAAGAAGGACAAAGGTGTTATTCCTGCGGAGAGATGTAGAGTATCATGTTAGATGATAAGATTCAATGAAGATGCAGATGCAGTATTAAAACACTTCAATCCTGGTGAAATAACTGACATATATTTTAATAGGACAAAAAAAAAAAAGAAAACCAAGTGCACAGAAATATTGAGTATCCAATAAGTGTGGCACTTCCAATTGCTTGAGAATTCATTGAATAAGAATTGATCCTGGATCATTGGTAAGTTGTTCACTACAAAGCAAAGGGAGATCTTATCCACATGACATATGATATCATGTGAAGGCCAAAGTATTCATCCATAATGCCACACATGCATCTAATGTAACTCAAGTTGCATAGAAGTATGTGCAGCTGTACATGTATGTGCATATACCTGGATGTTTGTGGCTGCAAAGATATGCCTTGTGTTCCTTAACTAGGAAAGCTTTTATGCTTTGTTTATGACTATAAATTAATTCATGTTCACTCAGGATATTATTAAAAGCACAGACAAATATAAACAGATACAAATAACCTCCAATCTCACTGTCATCGGTAAAGAGCATTCATGGTTCTTTACATATCTTTGCAGCCAGAAACATCCACATATATTCACATACAGAACTCTGTATGCAGGTCAATAAGCAACAGTTAGAACTGGACATGGAACAACACACTGGTTTCAAATCAGGAAAGGAGTTCATCAAGGCTGTATATTATCACCCTGCTTATTTAACTTACATGCAGAGTACATCATGAAAAAAGCTGGGCTGGATGAAGCACAAGCTGGAATCAAGATTTCTGGGAGAAATATCAATAATCTCAGATATGCAGATGACACCACCCTTAAGGGAGCAAGTGAAGAGGAACTAAAAAGCCTCTTGATGAAAGTGAAAGAGGAGAGTGAAAAGGTTGGCTTAAAGCTCAACATTCAGAAAACAAAGATCACAGCATCTGGTCCCATCACTTCATGGGAAATAGATGGGGAAGCAATGGAAACAGTGACAGACTATTTTCTTAGGCTCCAAAATCACTGCTGCTGATGACTGCAGCCACGAAACTAAAAGATGCTTGCTCCTTGGAAGAAAAGCTATGACCAATCTAGACAGCATATTAAAAAGCAGGGACATTACTTTACCAACAAATGTCTGTCTGGTCAAAGCTATGTTTTTTCCAGTAGCCATGTATGGATGTGAGAGTTGGACTATAAAGAAAGCTGAACACTGAAGAATTGATGCTTTTGAACTGTGATGTTGGAGGATACTCTTGAGAGTCCCTTGGACTGCAAGGAGATCCAACCAGTCCATCCTAAAGGAAATCACTCCTGAATATTCATTGGAAGGACTGATGCTGAAACTGAAACTTCAATATGTTGGCCGCCTGATGCAAAGAACTGCCTCTTTGGAAAGACCCTGATGCTGGGAGAGATTGAAGGCGGGAGGAGAAGGGGACAACACAGGATAAGATGGTTGGATGGCATCACCGACTCAATGGACATGAGTTTAAGTAAACTCTGGGAGTTGGTGATGGACAGGGAGGCCTGGCGTGCTGCAGTCCATGGGATCGCAACAAGTCTTACACAACTGACCGACTGAACTGAACTGATTTTGTGAAATTGTCAAACTACCGAGTATTGTGCTGTGCTTTATTCTCAACTATATCTGGGATCCCATTCTAACTCATCTACTTATTCCAACAAGTTTCTTTACCCTTCAGAATCTCAGTTTCCTCATCTTTAAATGTAGTGATAATATTGATCTTGAGATATTATATATGTTGTTAGCTGTCAAACATAATGTCATGGTAGCTACTTCCCCCAGGTACCCATTTCCATGAATATTAAGTGATTATTTCTGACTGGTGGCAGAAGAATTCCTGGTAATTTTTATTTTCTTTAAGTAATTCTTACTTCTTTCTATTTAATTAAATACTTTCCATCCTGAGAAGACTTGATTCTGCCATTCTGCAGTGAGGGATTTATCTTACAACAAAACTTGCTTCAAGAATTTCCTATTTGGAACAATGGTACAATCATGGTGATTGTGCATATCTTTTTGCAACTTGTGTAAGATTTTCCATGGGATAAATTCCTGAGAGTGAAAAATTTCAGCCTAAGCATATGAAAGTGTTAGTTGCTTAGTTGTGTCTGACTCTTTGTGACCCCCCATGGATGGTGGCCCCCCAAAGCATATGGCATTGCCAAATGCAGATTTTAAATGTTCAACATGGATTCCCACTCCCACCAACAATGGATGAGAGAGCCTTTTTCCCCACAGAGGCTTAATGATTTAAAAAGGAGCTTGGGAATTCAACCCAGAAATTCCTCTTGCAGGAACTTGTCCTGCACCACAATCTGCACAGAGCTTTGTATTACAGGAATTACCCCATGGTTGAGACAGAAGAGTTGAAGTTTACTGAAGTGAAAGAGTTGAAGTGATGGGTCATGCACTATAAGTTGGATGGGGAAATAGTGACAGATTTAAGGAGTCTGATGCACTGAGACAAAGCAAAAGCATAAGATGATGGTTTCCTTGGTCCATGCTCCCCACCCTTGGGGAACCCAGGAAACTCTAGATACCTACTTTGGGATTGCAGCCATATATAGTTTTACCTTACTTTATCCTCCTAACAGTTATGTGAAGATGTTTTCAGCTCTACTCTCTAGATGAGGAAACTGAGGGTTCAACAGGTGAAGAACTATGTCTCATTGAATTTAAGATGCCATTGCTTTTAAGACTCATGCAACTTTAGGCCCTATTAAGAAAGACAATGACCAACCTTGATAGTATATTAAAAAACAGAGACATTACTTTGCCAACAAAGGTCCGTCTAGTCAAGGCAATGGTTTTTCCCGTGGTCATGTATGGATGTGAGAGTTGGACTGTGAAGAAGGCTGATTGCCGAAGAATCGATGCTTTTGAACTATGGTGTTGGAGAAGACTCTTCAGAGTCCCTTATACTGCAAGGAGATCCAACCAGTCCATTCTAAAGGAGATCAATCCTGGATGTTCATTGGAAAGACTGATGCTAAAGCTGAAACTGCAATACTTTGGCCACCTCATGCGACAGGTTGACTCACTTGAAAAGACTCTGATGCTGGGAAGGGTTGGGGGCAGGAGGAGAAGGGGACGACGGAGAATGAGATGGCTGGATGGCATCACTGACTCTGTGGACATGGGTTTGAGTGTACTCCGGGAGTTGGTGATGGACAGGGAGGCCTGGCGTGCTGTGATTCATGGGGTCGCGGAGAGTCGGACACGACTGAGCGACTGAACTGAACTGAACTGAACTGAAGAAAGACAAAATACTTGCTGTTACAAGATACCAATGAGAAAGACTGAAGGCAGGAGGAGAAGGGGATGACTGAGGATGAGATGGTTGGATGGCATCACCGATTCAATGGACATGAGTTTGAGCAAATTCCAGAAGATAGTGATGGACAAGGAAGCCTTGCATAGTGCAGTCCATGGGGTTTCAAAGAGTTGGACACGACTTGGAGAGTGAACAACAGCATAAGATACTGATAATTGAAGTGCTAAAAAGTGAAACAAAAGTGTGTCTTAGAATGGGTGAAATGCAACAATTTGTGTAGGGCCATGCATCTATTCTGTTGAAAATTGAGATTGAAGCCTGTCTTTCTCTGATATCAAATCCCATGTTCCTGACATAATTAAAAAGCTTAGTGATAAATCAGACTTGTTCAAATCAGTTAACGTTTTCTTCTCCTATTGCATTTATTGTGTTATATGGTAGAAATATTTATGTTCATTTCTGATAGCTAGGTACTAGTCTGTTCCCTCTTGTGCAGTGATTCTGTGATCTTGGGCAAGCTACTGCATATCTGTATGCCATGTTTTCCTCAGCTGTAAATAAATATTAAGAAGCTAGATTCTATCACCAGAATCACTTTAACCTATTCACATTTTGTTATCTAAAATTCTCACTTGCCTGACACTTAGCCTTCTGTTGCTCTGCCTCCCTCCCACGTGCTACTTACAGAGTAATATAAAAAGATTTACTTAATACCTTCTGGTCATGGGTGAGGGTTGATTGGGAATGGGGTGAGATAGTGTAGGGTGTTCTTTTGAAAAATGCCTGCAGTTGCATTGCTAAGTAATGGAATTTACTCCTTCATGCTTCCTACTTAATGGAATCCACATTACCATATATGGAGTTTTCTTACTGCAGAACATGTACGTACAGAAACAAATGGAAAGTGCCAGGATGTTAGACATAAGCAAAATATGGCAAAAGGCTTGCCTATAAAAGACATGGAAAGATCACTAAAGGTAGCAAGTAAATGTACTTTTTAAAAGTTCATTTTATTGAGGTAACATTGATTTATAACATTATATATGATTTTGGCTTGGCATTAAAATTCTAGCTGAGTAAAAGGAAACTGAGGGAGGATGCGAGCAAGGCAAGTTCAAAAGGCTAGAACTTTAGTTTCAGAATTTTGACTCTCATTTCCTTTTCACAGCATTATTTTAATAATAAAATATTACTTGCCCTGTTAGACACCAACAATATAGACATGTGTAAAGTAAAATATAAAGGTCTCGCTGACTCTATATTTCCTTAATACTTTGTACTGCTAAGCACCTCCTTACATAATTGACCCTCATGTGAGATTGTTATTGCTTGTTTTTAGATGAAATATCAGTTTCCTAATGTGCATGGACATGGAGCACCATGTTTTTCTCCTCCTGAAAATGCACAGACCAAACATCTAAATGTACTAAAGTGAGACCTATGGTATCTTCAAAAAGGAAGGAGCAGAGTATCCCAGAGGAAAAACAAATGGGAGAGCTTTGAAATATGAAATAAGACTGTTTTTATGTATATATTGTATGGATTATAAGATGATAAATATTGTTTACTATATATGCCTTTAACAATTTAAAAATAAATGAAATCTGAAAGTGTCCATCACTTGCAAGACCCTGTTGTTTGATGCTTCACATCTGCTTCTGCAGGCCTGTAGGTTAAAGCATTTGGCTGATTCTGTTTTTACAAGGACTTTAAAATTCTAAACAAAGTTATTTCTTGCTTAAAAGAGAAAAGTGGGGCATCGTTATCTCTGACCCATATGAAGGAATCTCTACCATTTACAGCAGCCATTTAGTTTCACACTGCTTCACATTTCATCCCTCTTCAGTCTAAGGGACTTAAGCGGCTTCTAGAAGTCCAGTCATGACCAGATCTGCAGGCTGAAGAGTAGAAGCCACCCAAAATTCAAAACAATCAAGATGTTTGAATTTTCTAGAACCTTACATAGACTGCATGTGGTGATTTTCTTATTGATTCATATAATACACTACATAGTATTCAGGATTTGGATACTAATCCCTTGTTCATTATACTTGTTACAAATATGTTTTTCTACCTTGAGGTTGGCCTTTTCCTGGGCTTTAAAATGTATGCTTTGATACACAAAGTTTTATATTTTAGTATATTTTAATTGAGCTTCCCTGGTAGCTCAGCTGGTAAAGAACTCGCCTGCAATGCAGGAGACCCCGGTTTGATTCCTGGGAGAAGGGATAGGCTACCCACTCCAGTATTCTTGGGCTTCCCTGGTGGCTCAGATAGTAAAGAATCCGCCTGCAATGTGGGAGACCTAGGTTGGGAAGATCTGGAGAGGGGCATGGCAACCCACTTGTCTGGAGAACCCCCATGGACAGAGGAGGCTGGTGGGCTACAGTTCATACAGTGGCAAAGAGTCAGACACAACTGAGTGACTAAGCACAGCACAGCACAGCACACTTTAATTATCAGTCATTTGCTTTATGCTTTGTACTTTTTGGGTCTTGTTTTAGGAAGTTTTCCTACTCTAATGTCAAAAAGTTAAGCTCTATATTTAATTCTAAATGTTTCAAGTTTGTATTTCATATTTAACCTTTAATCCACCTAGGATTAGATTTTGATTGGTGTAAGATACAGATATAAGTTTTAAAAATTTTTGCATATAAATAAATGATTGTCCCACTACCACTTTTTTAATATCCCATCTCTTCTGAGTGACTACTACCTCTGTCATAGATTGAGTTTCTGTACCTGGATGGTTATGTGTCCAGGCTTTTTCTTAGGTTCAATGATTTATTTGTTTATAGGACAGCCAGATTTAGCACATAACGCATATACCCATTGTTTATCTGAAAATTCCAACTTAACAGGGCTTCCTGTATTTTATCTGACAAGCATATTTGTTTCTTCCTGTGCCTACATCATACTGTCCTAATTATTATAGATTTCTAATAGGTCATGTTGTCTGCTAGAGCAAATCTCCCTACCTTGTTTTTGACTTCAGAAGTATCTTTGAATTTTTGCTTTTCCCAATACAATTAAGAATCAACTTGTAAATTTTTGAGACTTATTTTATGGACAAGTATAATGTCCATTTTTACAAGCGTTTCATTTACAAAGTGCTTGAAAAGAATTTAGTTTCTCTAGTTGTTGTAGAATACTAAGCCTATTATATCAAGCATGTTAATTTCATTTTTCAAGTCTTTTATATCTTTACTGTTTTTTTTCTTTTTTTGCCTGCTTGATCTATCAGTTACTGAGAGAGGTATGTTAAGAACTCTCACTATAATGGTAGATTTGTCAATTTCTCTTTGTAATTCGTCAATTTTTGCTTTGTGGTGTTTGAAGCTGTGTTATTAAGAAGCATAAAAGCATACAACTGTGATGCCTTCCAGGAGAATTATATCTTTCATTATTCTGTACTGACTGATTATCCTTAATAATGCTTTTTGCCTTAAAGGCTACTTTTTTCCCTGACAATAATATAGCTACATCAGATTTCTTTTGTCCAGTGTTTTCCCGGCATATCTTTTTCTGTCCTCTTACTTTCAACATTTCTATGCGGTTATGTTTCACTTGTAAATCTTGCTAACTCCATATAACTGAAATAACTTTTTCCTTTCTGTGCCATTACATTTTAGGCATGTGTCTTGTAAATCGCATACAACTAGACTTTAAAAGATCAATCAGGTATTGTTTTTTAAAAATTTGGTTGCATTAATTTATTTATATTTAGAATGATTTCTTATATATTTGAATTTATTTATACAATTTTATTTTGTCCTTTCTGTTTTCCTGCCTTTTCTATGCTCCTATTTTCTTATACTTTCCTGAAATCTTTTGGATCCTTTCAAGCTTTTTTCCTTCTTTTAAATCCTTTGATTTAATTCTACTTCTTTGGAAATTATACATTATTATTAACATTATTATTTTAGTCATTATCATTAAGTTGTTATTGTGTGTGTGTTTTTACAGTTTGTTCACTTTATCTTAAAACTAGAAAATGGGCACAAAGGGGAAGAAAAAGAACCAAATGTTAACAATTGCTGTCTTAATTGTTTTTAAAAGTTTCCTGTGGTTTCTGACAAGTATTCTTCATTAAGTATTGTACCAGCCTTTTCAATTCACAACTGATCTTAAATGTGGTCTGTCTTTTTCAACTCAAGTTACTGAGGTTTAGTCGCTCTGACTCCTTTTAGGTGTTCAGTTCTGTAACTTTGACCAAAATTTTGACATCCTTCACCATATTAGTCTTATAAATAAACATTTCTATTATCGGGTAAATTTCAGTTATGCCCTTTGGTACTCAATCTCCTCCTCTCTCCCACCAGTCCCTGACAACTTCTGACCTGATTTTTGTCTCTATAGTTTAATATTTTCCAGAATTTAGTACAAATGGAACCATATAATAAATATTCTTTTGGAGGGGTGCAGGAGGGATCTGGTTTCTTTCACTAAACATAATTATTTTTAGATTCACCCATGTTATTTCATTCTTTCTTTCTTTGCCCAGTAACATCCCATGGAATGAATATACCACATTTTGTTTATCCATTTACCAGTTGATGGACATATGGATTTTTCCACTTATTCTCTATTATGAATAATATTGCTATGAACATTCATGTACAAGTTTTTGTGTGTAAAGACTCTGATGCTGGGAAAGGTTGGGGGCGGGAGGAGAAGGGGACGACGGAGAATGAGATGGCTGGATGGCATCACCGATTCTGTGGACATGAGTTTGAGTGAACTCCGGGAGTTGGTGATGGACAGGGAGGCCTGGCGTGCTGTGATTCATGGGGTCGCGGAGAGTCGGACACGACTGAGCGACTGAACTGAACTGAACTGAACTATGCTTTATATCTCTTGGGATTGTGTTGAATCTGTAGGCAACTTTGAGTAGTATCTCTATCTTAACAATATTAAGTTTTCTAAGTATGAACAAGGAAGAGATGTCTTTCTATTTGTTTAGGTCTTCCTTAATATTTTCAGCAACTTATTTTGTGGTTTTCATTGTACATGTCTTTCACCTTCCTGGTTAAATTTATTTCTAGGTATGTTGCATCAGTCTTTCCAATGAACACCCAGGATTGATCTCCTCTAGAATGGACTGGTTTGACCTCCTTGCAGTCCAAGGGACTCTCAAGAGTCTTCTCCAGCACCACAGTTCAAAAGCATCAATTCTTCGGTGATCAGCTTTCTTCACAGTCCAACTCTCACATCCATACATGACCACGGGAAAAACCATAGCCTTGACTAGATGGACCTTGGTTGGCAAAGTAATGTCTCTGCTTTTTACTATGCTATCTAGGTTGGTCATAAATTTCCTTACAAGGAGTAAGCGTCTTTTAATTTCATGGCTGCAATCGGCATCTGCAGTGATTTTGGAGCCCCCAAAAATAAAGTCTGACACTGTTTCCACTGTTTCCTCATCTATTTCCCATGAAGTGATGGGACCAGATGCCATGATATTTGTTTTCTGAATGTTGAGCTTCAAGCCAACCTTTTCACTCTTCTCTTTCACTTTCATCAAGAGGCTTTTTAGTTCCTCTTTACTTTCTGCCATAAGGGTGGTGTCATCTGCATATCTGAGGTTATTGATATTTCTCCCGGCAATCTTGATTCCAGCTTGTGCTTCTTCCAGCCCAGCGTTCCTCATGATGTACTCAGCATATAAGTTAAATAAGCAGGGTGACAATATACAACCTTGACGCACTCCTTTTCCTATTTGGAACCAGGAGATCAATCCTGGGTATTCATTGGAAGGACTGATGCTAAAACTGAAACTCCAATACTTTGGCCACCTCATGCGACGAGTTGACTCACTGGAAAAGACTCTGATGCTGGGAGGGATTGGGGGTGGGAGGAGACAGGGACGACAGAGAATGAGATGGATGGATGGCATCACCAACTCGATGGACATGAGTTTGAGTGAACTCCGGGAGTTGGTGGTGGACAGGGAGGCCTGGTGTGCTGTGATTCATGGGGTCACAAAGAGTCGGACACAACGACTGAACTGAACTGAACTGATGTTGTTGCTTTAGATGTAATTGTAAGTAAACTTTTCTCAATTTCCTTTTCAATTGTCCATTGTTATTGTACAGAAACACAATTGAGTTTTGTGTCTTGATCTTGTACTCTGAAACTTGTTAAATTAACTTATTTGCTATAATAGACTTTTGTGGATTCTTTGGGATTTTCTGCATATAGGACCATGTCACCTGTTGTTAGAAATAGTTTTAATTCCTTTCCAATTTGCATGTCTTTTATTTCTTTTCTTGCCTAATTGGTCCGACTAGAACTTTCAGTATTATGTTGAATAGCAGTGGTGAAAGTGGACATCCTTGTCTTCTTGCTGATCTTAGAAATGCCCTTTATCATATTGGGGAAGTGCTCTTTTATTGCTACTTTTCTAAATGCTTTTATCTTGAAAATGTGTTCTGTTTTGTCAGATGCTTCTTCTTCATCAATTGAGATAATTGCAAATGTTTTTCTTTTTTTTTTCTATAAATGTGGTATAGCTTCCCAGGTGGATCAGTAGTAAAGAATCCACCTGCCAGTGCAGGAGACACAGGTTTGATCCCTGGGTCAGGAATATCCCCTGGAAGAGAAAATGGCAACCCACTCCAGTACTCTTGCATGGAAAATTCCATGGACAGAGGAGCCTGGCAGGCTACAGTCCATGGAGTCACAGAGTCAGACATGACTGAGCATGCATGCATAAGTACATTTACTGATTTTCTTGTGTTAAGTCACCTTTGCACAAGGATAGATCCCACTTGCTGCTGCTGCTGCTAAGTTGCTTCAGTCATGTCCGACTCTGTGCGACCCCATAGACAGCAGCCCACCAGGGTCCTCTGTCTCTGGGATTCTCCAGGTAAGAATACTGGAATGGGTTGCCATTTCCTTCTCCAATGCACGCATGCTAAATTGTTTCAGTCATGTCCGACTTTGTGCGACCCCACGGACAGCAGCCCACCAGGCTCCTCTGTCCACAGGATTCTCCAGGCAAGAATACTGGAGTGGGTTGCCATTTCCTTCTCCAGATCCCACTTGGTTATGGTGTAAAATCCTTTCATCTTTGGATTCAATTTACTAGTGTTTCATACAGGAATTTGCATCTATATTCAAAAGGGAGACTGGTTTATATTTTTCTTGTGGTATCAGAGGAATATTGGCTTCTTCTGTTTGGGAGTTAGGGAGTACCCTCTCTTCTTTTATTTTTTTGGAACAATTTGAGAAAGATTGGTATTTATTCTTTTTTTTAATGTTTGGTAATAATCAACAATGAAGCCATCTGGTGCTGGGCTTTTCTTTGTCAGGAGATTATAGAATAGTGGTTCAATTTCTTTTCTTGTTACAGCTTTGTTGAGATTTCCTTTTTCTTTTAAGTTGTGATCATTTGTGTTTTTCTAGGAATTTGTCCATTTCACCTAGATTATACAATTTATTGGCATATCATTGTTCATAGTATTCTTTTATAATACTTTTTTAATTTCTGTAAGGTCAATAGTAATGCCCTGACTTTCATTAGTGATTTCAGTTATTCAAAGCTTCTCTCTTTTCTCATTCTAATTTAAGATTTGTCAATTTTGTCGATCTTTTCAAAGCACCGACTTTTGGTTTTGTTGATTCTGTATATTGCTTTTCTAGTCTCTACTCACTTAACTCTGCCTTAATATTTAATATTTCTTTCCTCTGCTAGGTTTGGGCTTATTTTGCCCATCTTTTTCTGTTTCTTTAGGTGTAAATGTAGGTTACTTTTTAAAATCTTTTTCTTTTTTAATGAAAGCATTGATAGCTATATTTCCCTCTGGGCACTATTTTCACTTCATTCATAAATTGTGGTATGCTGTTTTTATTTTCCTTTGTTCCAAGGTATTTTCTATTTTCTTCTGTGATTTCTCCTTGAACATTAATGGTTTAGGAGTGCATTGTTTAATTTCCATATTTATGAGTTTTTGAGTTTTCATTATGTTGTTGATTTCTCATTTCATACCACTGTGTCAGATAAGATTCTTTCTTAGCTTGTACTGTGGCCTAACATATGGTCTAATCTAGAGATTATTCCATGTCCACTCTAAGATGAATGACAACAAAACCACAACATACCAAAAAGTATGCAAGGCAACTGAAGCATTTTAAGAGGGAAAGTTGTGGCTGTAATCACATTGGAAGCTCACTGTATATGTTTCCCTTATTGTACTTTCCCTTTGCCCAGAGGTTGAATTTTTTTTTTTATGATTCCCATGCGTTTCTTTACATTTTTATTACCAGTGACTGCAAACTCTACAACCCACCAAAAGTTAACCATCAGTGGGTTGTAGGGTTTGCTGATTATTTATATATTCCCCTCCATCCTTGGATGTATTTTCCACATTGTGTAAACTGAGTGTGAACTCCTGTTTATGGTCAGAAACAAAGTCCATAACAGTATTCTCAATGGGAAGAGTAAGGGCTTTGGAGTCAGAAAGGTGTCAATTCCAGTGTGGGCTCTGCTGGTGGCACAGCAGGAGAGAGCACTGAGTTCCCTGAGCCTCAGGTTCTCCAGTCAGGAGTTGAGGAGAGGACCCTCCCTCAAAGGGTTCTTGCCAGCATTTGATGAAATCACAAGGCATTACAGGGTTGCTTTGATTTCAGTCAGACCTGAGATGTGAGGCTCAGTTTCCTCACCTGTGAAGAGGAAAACACCATGTGAACACTTTAGATTGGGGCAGATTCATGTCAGTGTATGGTAAAACCAATACAATAATGTAAAGTAATTAGCCTCCAATTAAAATAAATCAGTGTCATATAAGGCACACTATTATTGAGAATATAAGAATGATGATATCTAACCATAGCTTAAGCTATGAGAATTTGGCTTGCTTCTTTAGTTCTTCTTCTTTTCCAAATTCCTTTAAATATTTTGGACTCATTGTATTTAAAAGAGTATACTACAAAGTCAATAGTTTTAAAACTTTCAAACCTGTAATTCTACCTCATACGTACTTTGTCAGGCAAAAATGTATCTGCTAAAGTCACAGACTGTCTTTTCAGAACTCTCATGGGGTTTTTTAGAAGAGGAAGCATCAATTAACCTCCACAGCATCTCTGAAGTGCATGCCACAGTTGTTGCCTGTAGAATTGCTCTGGGCTTCCACTGCAGATCTGTTCTGTGTCCTCAGCATCCCCCTCAAAAGTGGAAGAGCCAAATCCTGGAGCAAAGTTTCAGATGAGACATTTGAAAGCTCTTAGAGTCTTCAGTCCACTATGTGAAGCCACAGCCCGTGAGGAATTTTGAACTCACTCTCACTGGTCCCTTTCAAATGAAAAAAATGTATCTGGAAATAGTGAGCTGGTGGGGTTCCTAGATGACTAACAATAATCAAACCATGAGGATGTGTCTGAGAAGGCTTCCAACAGTAAATGATGCTTAAACTGAGACCTGAGTGCTAGGGAGACATTAGCCAGGGGATGAAGGGAGCACAGAGCTAATCTGAGACCCTAATCAGATATGACAGTCAGGAAATACTCTATGACCTGATTCACTCATGTGGAAATCCCAAGTGGAAATACACAACCTGGCAATTGGGCATGTCCAGAAAACTATCTGAAACTTAATGGCACAATTATAGAATTACCTGAACCCTTCTACCCTCTTTTTTCTGACCCCAGGCCTATAATATCCACTAGTCCTTTCAGCAGAGCATGACACTATTAGTATATTTTACATTTGTGGAACTATAGAGAAGAGAACTGTTGACTAAAGGAACTTGATCATGATTTTGTTTTACATACACTGTCACCACTCACAATACAAAGTAGATGTTAATAGACATTTGTCTCTTTTTTCTAAATAATGATTTTTTAATTTGAGAAAATCAGAAATTAGAGATTAGTATCATCTAGTGATAAGATCCACAACGGTGGTTTAGACATCATCTAGCAGGGAAGAGATAGCCCTGTCAGAAGGAATTTTCTGGAAGTTTATTAAGCAGATAAAGTAATTCAAAGAGAGCCCCAGAATATTAAATCATATGATAGGAAGTCTTCTTCATCTTCCTCCAGAATATAAAAAGCTGCCTCTCTTGTGTGTGTGCCTCTGTGTGTATGAGAGAGAGAGAGGAGTAATGTTAAAAAAAATATGTTCAGTTCAGTCAGTCAGTCACGTCTGACTCTTTGCAACCCTATGGCATGCAGCACACCAGGCCTCCCTGTCCATCCGTGTCCATCAAGTCAGTGATGCCATTCAACCATCTCATCCTCTGTCATCCCCTTGTCCTCCTGCCTTCAACCTTTCCCAGCATCAGGGTCTTCTCCAATGAGTCAGTTCTTTGCACCAGGTGGCCAAAGTATTGGAGTTTCAGCTTCAGCATCAGTCCTTCCAATGAATATTCAGGAGTGATTTCCTTTAGGATGGACTGGTTTGATCTCCTTGCAGTCCAAGGGATTCTCAAAGGTCTTCTCCAGCACCACAATTCAAAAGCATCAGTTCTTTGGTGCTCAGCTTTCTTTATGATCCAACTCACACATCCATACATGACTACTGGAAAAACCATAGCTGTGACGAGACGGACCTTTGTCAGCAAAGTAATGTCTCTGCTTTTTAATATGCTGTCTAGATTTGTCATAGCTTTCCTTCCAAGGAGCAAGTGTCTTTTAATTTCATGGTTGCAGTCACCATCTGCAGTGATTTTGGAGCCTAAGAAAATAGGCTGTCACTGTTTCTGTTGCTTCCTCATCTATTTGCCATTAAGTGATGGAACAAGATGCCATGATCTTAGTGCTTTGAATGTTGAGTTTTAAGCCAGCTTTTTCACTCTCCTCTTTCACTTTCATCAAGAAGCTCTTTAATTCCTCCTCGCTTGCTGCCTTAAGGGTAGTGTCATCTGCATATCTGAGGTTAGTTATTGTTATTTCTCCCTGCAATCTTGATTCCAGTTTGTGCTTCATGCAGCCAAGCATTTCTCAAGATGTACTCTGCATATAAGTTAAATAAGCAGGGTGACAATATACAGCCTTGACGTACTCCTTTCCCAATTTGGAACCAGTCCATTGTTCCTTGTTTGGTTCTTTCTAACTGTTGCTTCTTGACCTGCATACGGATTTCTCAGGAGGCAGGTCAGGTGGTCTGGTATTCCCTTCTCTTTCAGAATGTTCCACAGTTTATTGTGATCTACATAGTCAAAGGCTTTGGCATAGTCAATAAAGCAGAAATAGATGTTTTTCTGGAACTCTCTTGCTTTTTCGATGATCCAGCAGATGTTGGCAATTTGATCTCTGGTTCCTCTTCTTTTTCTAAATCCAACTTTGACATCTGGAAGTTCTCAGTTCATGTACTGTTGAAGCCTGGCTTGGAGAATTTTGAGCATTACTTTGCTAGTGTGTGAGATGAGTGCAATTGTGAGGTTCTTTGGCATTGCCTTTCTTTGGGATTGGAATGAAAACTGATCTTTTCCAGTCCTGTGACCACTGCTGAGTTTTCCCAGTTTGCTGGCATGTTGAGTGCAGCACTTTAACAGCATCGTCTTTTAAGATTTGAACTAGCTCAGCTGGAATTCCATCACCTCCACTAGCTTTGTTCATAGTGTTGTTTCCTAAGGCCCACTTGACTTCACACTCCAGAATGTCTGATTCTAGGTGAGTGATCACACCATTGTGGTTATCTGGATCATGTAGATGTGTATAGTAAGACACATACATAAATGCCTGAATACAGGTAACTATTTTGTAAAACTTTCTGTATATACATGTGTATCTATGTATGTATGTACACACACACACACATATATATATATATATATATATTCATACCCATCTGTGACAAAAGAAGCAAGACTATGTGATAGAGAAAAGACAGTCTTTTCAATGAGTGGTGATGAGAGAACTGGACAACTACTTGTAAAAGAGTGAGATTAGGACATTCTCTAGCACCACACACAAAAGTACAATCAAAATGGATTCAAGGTCTAAATGTAACACCAGAAACTATAAAACTCTTAGAGGAAAATATACGCAGAACTCTGACATAAATCACAACATTTTTTGAATTTGTCTACTAAAGCAAAGCAAAAAATAAACAAATGGGACCTACTTAAAAGCTTTTGCATGGCAACGGAAACCATCAACAAAACGAAAAGACAACCTATTGAATGGGAGAAAACATTTGCAAATGGTATGACCAATAAGAGATTAATATCCATACACTAGTTTGTTCCCTCTATCTGTGAATCTGTTTCTTTTTTGTTGTATTCACTAATTCGTTGTGCTTTTTAGATTCCACATATAAGTGATATCATACAGTGTCTTTCCCTGTATGGAATTTTATTTAGCATAACACCTTTCAAGTCCATCCATGTTGCTGCAAATGGCAGCATTTCATTTCTTATGGCTAAGCAATATTCATAAATATACATGAATAAATATATATACACACAAAGAGAGAGCAAAGGAGGGAGGGGCAATATAGTGGTAGGAGATTAAGAGGTACAAATATTATGTATAATATAAGTATGCTACAAAAATAGACTGTACAACATAAGGAATATAGCCAATATTATATAATAACTATAAATGGAGTATAACCTTTACAAATTATTAATCACTATATTGTACACTTGTAACATATAATATTGCACAGCAACTATATTTCAAATAAAAAATATAAATAGAAGTCTTTAAGTGAATCGCTTGCCCTGTGCTGCCTTCTACTGTAACACACTATCGTCATCTATGTAGAAATAAGTATTTGCTCAAGTGTTGCCTTCTTCAGTGAGAACTTTTATGACTACACCACTTTAAAAATTTGGCCTCTCTCCCAGACACTCCCTATCCCCTCTCCCTACATTTTTTTGTTATTCAGTCACTAAGTCGTGTTGGACTCTTTGCAACCCCGTGGACTGCAGCGCACCAGGCTTTCCTGTCCTTCACTGTCTCCCAAAGTTTTCTTAAATTCATGTCCATTGAGTTGATGATGCTATCTAACCATCTCATCCTCTGTCGACCCCTCTCCTCCTGCCCTCAATCTTTCCCAGCGTAAAAGTCTTTTCCAGTGAGTTGGCTCTTCACATCAGGTGGCCAAGGTATTGGAACTTGGGTTTCAGCATCAGCCCTTCCAATGAGTATTCAGGGTTGATTTCCATTAGGATTGACTGGTCTAATCTCCGTGCTGTACAAGGGACTCTCAAGAGTCTGCACTCATCTTCTCCTGTGAGAACACCAAAATCTCAACTAGCTGCTGAACAACCATCAACAGAAAGATGTTGGAACCCACCAAAAAAAGATACCCTGTGTCCAAGAATAAAGGAGAAGCCATAGCAAGATGGTACAAGGGGCACAATCACTTTAAAATCTCCCTAAGTTAGTTTTTCTAAAATAAAAGCAGTAACAAAAACTTAGGTAATGCTCATTCTTAGACATTCTCTGTACTTCTCATGTACTAACATTTATTTCTCACATCAAGGAAGGTACTATTATTGTTACGCTATTGTTATTACCTACATCTATGAGATGAGGAAAGGAAGGCCCTGAGAGATTTCAGTACCTTCCCTAAGGTCACACAGCTGTAATGTGGGCAGAACTGTGACTGAAACTCATCATCTTGGCTTCCAATTCCCTGATCTTAATCATTACCCTTTCTAGAGCACCTATGCCATCTCACATACTCTATACTTTACTTCTTGTTTGCTGTCTATTATCCACTCCACTATGTCATAAGCTCTGTAAAGGCAAGGACTCTGTTCATGATTACACACTGAGGCAGAGACACAGAGAATCCTGTAGTTGCCAAATTAAAACTCTAACATTAATATAGTCACTACGGTTTTCATATGCCTACTGTTTGAATGGTACATCTTTTTCTCTCACTTTCAGCCAATTTGATCTTTAAATTGCATTTCTTTCAGATAATGTATATTTAGATGTGGCATTTTAATCCAGTCTCATAATATCTGCTTTTTAATTGATGTGTTTAGTCTATGTACATTTAAAGTAACTAGCAATAAAATTGGATTTAATTGCACTATTTTGCTATTTTTAATGTATTCTCTTTAGTATGTTTCTTTTTCCCCTTATTTGCCTTCTTTTAGGTTAAATGAATATATTTTAGACTTCCATTTCATTTATCAACTTTTTAGCTAAACCTTTGTGCACTGGTTGCTTTAGGGATTGCAATATAGATCCCTAACTAAATGTTCTTAGAGTTCATATTCTACCACTTCACATAAAATTAAAGAACCATGGCATCATACGGTTCCTTTTATCTCTCCTCTCTTTTGTGCTATGGTTGTCACACATGTTATATTCACATACATTGTAACCCTACAACACGTTATGATTTTTGCTTTAAACAATTATTTGTATTTTAAAGAAATTAAGGGGAAATAAAAGACAGTGCTTAATATTTACCAGCATATTTACCATTGCTTCTGCTTTTCATTCCTTCCTACAGATTTGATTTTATATTTGGTATTATATCTCTTCATCTTGAAAAACTTTTTTTTAGCATATCTTGCATTGCAGATATACTGATGACTAGTTTCTGTTTGTATAACTGTCTTTGTTTTTCTTTGATTAGTGACATGCATTTTGCAGATAAAGATCTATGGACTGATAGGCTTTTGTTTTCTTTCAACTCTCTAAAGATGTTTCCCACTGTCTTCTAGCCTCCATTGTTTCTGAAGAGAAGTCACTTATCATGTGTATTGTTGCTCTTATGTGTATAATAGATCATCTTGACCTGATTGCTTCAAGATTTTTCTTTGTCTTTGGTATTCAGCAATTTAACCATTATGTGCTTAAGTGTGATTTTCTTTGTCTTGCTTGGGATTTTCTCAGCTTCTTAAATCTGTAAATGTACGCCCTTTCACTAAATTGGGGGAATTTGCATCATTATTTATTCAAATACGTTTTATTCCCCATTGTCTCTTTTGTCTTACCCTGGCAGCACTCCATGTACACATATGGTAGATTATTGGCATTATCCACAGGTTACCATGACTCTTTAAATAATTCAAACATTTTTCTCCCTGTTTTTCAGATTGTGTAATTTCTTTTGATCTAATACTGTTTACTGACTTTTTTTCATTGGTTCCAGTTTTCTGTGAAGACCTTTCAAGATTTTTTTTTCTTTTAGATTTATTTTCCAGTTCTCACATTTCCATTTCTAAATATTTTCTATTTTTCTGTTAAGATTTCTTATCTATTCATACATTATAAGTATATTTTTCTTCATGCTTTTGAGCATTGCTATAACAGGTTCTAGCTCATCTTGGTATTGATTCTGTTGATCACCTTTCCACTTTAGGATGGATTGCATTTTCCTGTTTCTTCTTATGTCAAATAATTTTGGACTGTAATCATGGATATTGTGAAAGATATCTTGTAGATTTTGAATTTTGTTTCTCAAGAGTACTGATTGGCTTATTTTTACAAGCTGTTAACTTGCCTGAATTTTGAATCCAATCCAATCCCTTCTGCAGTTAGCACTAGCTGAAATATTTTAGCTTAGGCTAAACAAATGGAAGCTTATCATCTTCCTCACCATGTACACGTAGTTCAGGGTCAACCATAGGTTTGAGTCAAGATTTTACAAGGAATTTGTGGCATCCTTATAGTGGCTTTCACCTTTCAGTGAGTTCCTTCCTCATTTTCCAGCTGCAGTGCTTGTCCCGAAATCTGGCCATTGATTCCTCAACTATTAAGACTACAGGTGGCCATCTGAATTTTAGCCATTCTACATGTAACCAGGCAGAAAGCCATAAAAACATGCAGCCAGATTCTATTCTTTCTTCCATAAGTAAACTTCCCTTTGACCTCTACCTGCTTGCAATCTTTTTTAACAGCTTTCAGATAGCTGTGTTAATTTGTTTCCAGAGTTAATAATTGTGAGCTATGGGAGGATTGGTCCAGTATGAATTAATCTGTCGTTTTTCAGCGGCTAAGTCAAGTCATGTGACCCCACAGACTGCAGCATACCAGGCTTCCCTGTCCTTCATTATCTCCCAGAGTTTGCTCAGATTCATGTCCATTCAGTAGGTGATGCTATATAACCATCTCATCCTCTGCTGCCCTCTTTTCCTTTTGCCTGTCTGCTTTTATCCTGCCATTACTGGGTTTGAAATATATACTGTACCTTTAATTATGGAAAGAATAAGATATTGATTTTCTTTTCTAAAGAAGTTGGGAGCAATTTAATTGTGAAAGTGAGAACTGCCTACTCCAGTGGAGACAGAGAACCCAAATAAGGATGAATTCTTCAGTTATTATGGTTTTAAAAATATGTTTCATATATAGATGTGTATATTTAGAAAACTGGAACATTTGTTAAAATGACTTGTTTTAGCTTTAGTTAGAAATATGTGAGTTATTGTAATGAATTATTGGAATTGATTTTCCTCAACAATATATACTGTCCTAAGCCATAGTACGGAGAAGGCAATGGCAAGCCACTCCAGTACTCTTGCCTAGAAAATCCCATGGATGGAGGAGCCTGGTAGGCTTCAGTCCGTGGGGTCGCTAAGGGTCGGACACGACTGAGCGACTTCACTTTCACTTTTCATTTTCACACATTGGAGAAGGAAATGGCAACCCACTCCAGTGTTCTTGCCTGGAGAACCCCAGGGATGGGGGAGCCTGGTGGGCTTCCGTCTATGGGGTCACACAGAGTCGGACACGACTGAAGTGACTTAGCAGTAGCAGCAAGCCATAGTAAATGTTAGTAAGTTTTTTTCAGCTATATTCTCAAGAGAACTGTGTATGTATGTATATATACACATACACATGCATGTGTGAGATATCAATATATGGTGGCGCAGTGGTAAAGAATCCGCCTGCCAATGCAGGAGAGGCAAGAGACACTGGTTCGATCCCTGGGTCTGGAAGATCCCCTGGAGAAGGAAATGGCAACCCACTCCAGTATTCTTGCCTAGAAAATTCCATGGACAGAGGAGCCTGGTGCACTACAGTCCGTGGGGTCACAAAGGGTTGGATACGACTGTGCGACTGAGCACATGTAATAGATAAAGATAAATATATTTTCAAAGAAAATGTAATCTTACCATAACATATGTTCATAACATGCCTTTTCCATACAACAGTATGTGTGCAAAGTCATTTTAGTCAAGGTCGACTCTTTGCCACCGTATGGACTGTATCTCACCAGACTTTTCAGGGGATCTTCCTGACCCAGGGATTGAACCCATGGTTCCTCTGTCTCCTGCATTGCAGGCAGATTCTTTACCTACTGAGCCACCTAGGAAGTCCCATGTATATACTGTAACTAAATGTAACTATATGTAACTTTGTTTATCAATGGGTGTTTGAGTTACAGGTTATTTATATTATCATCTCTGAACTTCATTGTATTTTCAAGCAATTTACTGCTGCTGTTGTTTTTGCTCAGTTGCTCAGTCCTGTCCGACTCTTTATTACCTGCCCCCCTCCCACCGCCGTGGACTACAGCACGCCAGGCTCCTCTGTCCTCCATTATTGGGGAGATAGTCAGAACTGTACCTGGAACAACAGACTGGTTCCAAATAGGAAAAGGAGTGCGTCAAGGCTGTATATTGTCACCTTGCTTATTTAACTTATATGCAGAGTACATCATGAGGAACGCTGGGCTGGAAGAAGCACAAGCTGGAATCAAGATTGCTGGGAGAAATATCAATAATCTCAGATATGCAGATGACACTACCCTTATGGCAGAAAGTGAAGAGGAACTCAAAAGCCTCTTGATGAAAGTGAAAGAGGAGAGTGAAAAAGTTGGCTTGAAGCTCAACATTCAGAAAACAAAGATCATGGCATCTGGTCCCATCACTTCATGGGAAGTAGATGGAAAAACAGTGGAAACAGTGTCAGACTTTATTTTTTGGGCTCCAAAATAACTGCAGATGCTGACTGCAGCCATGAAATTAAAAGACGCTTACTCCTTGGAAGGAAAGTTATGATCAACCTTGATAATATTTTAAAAAGCAGAGACATTACTTTGCCAACCAAGGTCCATCTAGTCAAGGCTATGGTTTTTCCCGTGGTCATGTATGGATGTGAGAGTTGGACTGTGAAGAAAGCTGATCGCCGAAGAATTGATGCTTTTGAACTGTGGTGTTGGAGAAGACTCTTGAGAGTCCTTTGTACCGCAAGGAGATCCAACCAGTCCATTCTAAGGGAGATCGATCCTGGGTGTTCATTGGAGGGACTGATGGTAAAGCTGAAACTCCAATACTTTGGCCACCTCATGCGACGAGTTGACTCACTGGAAAAGACTCTGATGCTAGGAAAGGTTGGGGGCGGGAGGAGAAGGGGACGACAGAGAATGAGATGGCTGGATGGCATCACCGACTCAATGGACATGAGTTTGAGTGAACTCCGGGAGTTGGTGATGGACAGGGAGGCCTGGCGTGCTGTGATTCATGGGGTTGCGGAGAGTCGGACACGACTGAGCGACTGAACTGAACTGAACTGAAGTGACACTGCTGTTACTGTTGCTATTTAAATGCCCAATGATAAATGGTTCCATTGCATATGAGTTCTGTGGTGCTCGCCCTGTGGGGAGCTCAGGGAACTCTGAGCATTGATTTTATTGATTTCTGTGAGGAAGACAATTATTATCTCTGTTCTCTAGGTTTGGAGACTGAAGCTGGATAACAACAGACATATTTTTTAGGGTTGTGTCTGCTCTGTAACTTCAGTTGTGTCCAACTCTGTGAAAGAGAAAGACAGAGATGGTAACCAGTGCCTCTCTGACTCCCATATTCTCTTCAAGATAACACCTAGTTCAGCTATAACATAATTCCTCAGCTACAAATTATATACTTACAAAATTGAGAGATGTTTTCATGTTAGAAAAGCAGCAGGATGCTGTAAAAGGAGTTTATGTTTTAGGCTTGGTTTAGTTTTCAAGAAGCTTACCTTCTTTGTCCTTGCTTTACTTTCTTCATCTATATCATAGGAATTATATATCTGGTCCCCATTGTCTGTGGTTAGGATTTAAAGGGTCTAAAAGATGCTGGCATGAGGTGGGACTCTTAAATACTTATTTCTGACCCTCCTCAGAGGTCTATTTTCCCCAGAGTAAAACCTGTGCTTTTACAAAAGTACTTCAGGAACTTGAGGACTGGCTAAATCACATGGCCACCATGCTCAGGCCACTTATCCCTTGTCTGCATGAAACAACCCTAGGAGCCAACCCAGCAAGTTAAGATAACCAAGCCTTGAGCCTGGAATCCCATAAGGCCTCTGATAGAAGACTTCTGGGTATTATGGGTCAAGATCCAGAACTCTTCATAAGTCTCCTACAGTATAGATGAGCCTTTGTGCCTTGGTTGGGTAATACGTTAAATAAGACTAATAGCATCTTCCTCATGGGGTCATGGTGAGGGGGAATTGGAAAACCCATAGAAAGTGTCTGGCATGTAGCTGACATGCAAAAAATGCTGGACCAAGCGTTAACCCTCCTCCTCCATCCTCCAATAAAGGGGATGTCTGACACCATAATCCCTCTGAAGTGTGTCTGGGAATCTAACCTAAATATGAACCCTTCGTGTTATGATTGAGGACCAGGGCCATTTTAAGCAATAAGGTGACTTATCCAAAGGTGTTGGGAAAAGGAGAGGATCTATTTGTATTTTTGCCATACTCTATGTTAGAGAATGTGGCTCTGATTATTAGTGTGGGGTCCCAAAGTTTCCACACACTGTTCTGTTCTCTTGGTTTTGACCCCAGAAATCTTACATCTGCAAAGCGTCTCAGCACGGAGTCAGAGAAGTTACCTAACGCACACCAATGACATTTGTAAATATACATGTACGTATATTGCACAGCTCTCTATACAAATATGCACGTACACACATATATAGAAATCCTCATGATAATAACAAGAAAAGGTCAGTTATTGCTGAGTAGGGGCAGTGATCATAATTCTTGTTTTTTCTGATACTTATCTTTATTTTATGCATTTTAAAATTTGAGTACATTTCCCAAACATCATGTAAATATGTTTGAAAAGTATGATAGCAGTTAAAAACTGTAAACATACAGAACACCTGAACCTATAATAAGATGTCTGCGAATTTATCTTGGTCATATTTCTAGGTTTTTGCTTGATAAATGTACCTTACAGTGTTATCTTTTTTTTTTTTAAACAGTGGTTTGTTTAGAAGGAGGATAGAGTGAGAAAATTGAAGAAAGTGGCAGAATTGTTGAAGCAATGGCATTGAGGTTGCCTTGTAGACAGGAAGGAGCTAATATTTACTGGGGTCACAGGAGTTGAACAAAGGGAGACACCCGATCTGGAGGGCTAATGTTAAGGTCAGCAAGAGCACTGGCAATAGAATGAGGGGCCAGTTTCACACTTGCATTAGTTTCCTTTGGGAGTTTCCCTCTTTGAGACACATCATTGACCTTTCCTTGTTTAATCACTGTGCTGGGGAAGGCTGTTAGGACCACAGAAGGCTGAGGTGTAAGGAGGAAGAAGAGGAATCAAGAAATAGAGCACATAGTTTCTGCCTGCTTGGGAGCTGAGCCTGTCTATTGTGTGCCAGGCACTGTGACTGCTGCCTTATCAGTGTTGTCAGTTTTTTCCTCTCTGTTCTTGGGATGTGGGGATTTATCACCTCCATTTCCTAAGTAAAGAGACTGGAACACAAATCAGAGAATCGTCTTGACTGGGATCACACAGCCACTAAGTGTTAAACACATGAGAACTAAAGTCCTTCTGCCTGCCAGTCCTACATTCCTTTCTGGATGCCATGGAGCCACAACTGTAAATCCCACGGTTATAAATCAGCTGATATAAACATCTTGACTTTCTGTGCAGGGTAATGGATATGTTTTATTTTTGAGAATCAAGTCCCAGACTTTTCTCTGCGATTAATTAACTGCATCATCTTGGACAGTTGGTTGGGCTGCTCGTTCCCCAGTTGATATATGTAAAAGCTCTGGCTTTGGGATGGATTTTCAAATTTTCTTTGACTTTTTTACATCAGCTTTATGTTTCACTGTTTCCTCTTTGGGGCACTGAAGGTAATGATGTGCAGGCACTCTCTTGAGCACCTCAGGTGCAAAGCTTTTCTAAACTAAATCTTACCTGATGAATGGATGTGAGATGAGAGTTTCTGGTTGAAGGGGGTTTCCACGACCTGGATCTGATACACTCTACAACAGACACATAAATACACACACACACTCCAATGGAAGTGTCAAGTATAAGGAAGAGAGGACACACACACACACACCAATGGAAGTGTCAAGTATAAGGAAGAGAGGACACACACACACACACACACACTCCAATGGAAGTGTCAAGTATAAGGAAGAGAGGGGGCACACACACACACCAATGGAAGTGTCAAGTATAAGGAAGAGAGGACACACACACACACACACACACACACTCCAATGGAAGTGTCAAGTATAAGGAAGAGAGGACACACACACACACACCAATGGAAGTGTCAAGTATGAGGAAGAGAGGACACACACACACACACCAATGGAAGTGTCAAGTATAAGGAAGAGAGGACACACACACACACACACACACACTCCAATGGAAGTGTCAAGTATAAGAAAGAGAGGACACACACATACACACACACACACACTCCAATGGAAGTGTCAAGTATAAGGAAGAGAGGAAAGGACCTGAATGTGTGATGTGTGACAACAAAATTCCCTATCAGGAGAGTCAACTATCTGGACCACTCTTGATGCACCTCCATCTTCACGAAGCAAGAAGTTCCTTGTCTCTCCTGTCTGTCTTTCCAGCTGTGCTTGTGTATCTCTTGCTGTTGTTCAATTGCTCAGTCATGTCTGATGCTCTGTGACCCCATGGACTGCAGCATGCCAGGCTTCCCTGTCCGTCACCAACTCCCTCAGTTTGCTCAAACTCATGTCCATTGAGTCAGTGATACCATCCAACCATCTCATCCTCTGTCATCCCCTTTTCCTCCTGCCCTCAATCTTGCCCAGTATTAGGGTCTTTTCAGATGAGTCAGTTCTTCACATCAGGTGGCCAAAGTATTGGAGCTTGAGCTTCAGCATCAGTCCTTCCAAAGAATTTGATTTCCTTTAGGATTGACTGGTTTGATCTCCTTGCAGTCCAAAAGACTCTCAAGAGTCTCTGTGAGTCTGTAGGGGAGACATAAACTGAATATCTTAGTGCAGTGCTGACCCAAGCTTTAGTTTCTACAAGTGCTCGGAGCGATCAGCCCGCACTTTGCATTCCTTTAATTCCTTTGATTTTTAGGTTTGAGAAAATTTTTGTACATTTGATTACCATTTCTTCTTAGGAGGATCTATTTTTATTCATTGCCAATTCCTTTTCTTTCATTTACTGTCTTCTCCCGCCATTTTACTACCTGGTTGGATGTTAGACACAGTTTTCCATTGAGCAGTGGATGGATAAATCTGTACCTTCATTTTACAAATATTTGTTGAATGCCCACTTTGAACCAGGCATTCTTCAAGGTCAGAAGAATCAGCAGTGAAGAAAAGAGACATAAATCTTTGCCATCCTGACACTTATATTTTAGCAGGTAATGATTGTAAAATGTTGGAAAATTACCCACAGTGTTCAGAAGAGAATTCACTGGCACCTTGCTAGACACAGAAGATATAGTATCAAACAAAATTTAAACAAAAGTATCTGCCTTGCTGTAGTTGCACTAGGAGTCAATCTGAAAACCTGGATGTGGTGGCCCCAGGTACTCCTTGAACTGAAAGTTCAGTGATCAAAACCAGTGGGCTCATGAGTTTATCTTTAAAGTTTACATTTTGTGACAGTTTATTGAGATATTATTCACATACCATAACATTTACCCATTTAAAGTATACAATTCAAGGGTTTTTTTTAGTATTTTTGCAGATACATGCAACCACCATCAGAGTCAATCTTAGAATACTTTCATTAACTTTCATTAGAGAGAAATCCTGTACCTTTAGTTATCACTGCCTAGCTCCTAATTCTCCCAAGCCCTAAAAAGCCACTAATCTATTTTATGCCTCTATGGTAGCACAAATGGTAAAGAATCTGCCTGTAATGTGGGAGACCCAGTTTTGATCCCTGGGTGGGGAAGAGCCCCTGGAAAAGGGATGGCAACCCACTCCAGTGTTCTTGCCTGGAGAATCCCATGGACAGAAGACCCTAATGGGCTACGGTCTATGGGGTTGCAAAGAGTTGGACACAACTGAGCCACTAACATGGCTGTGCTTATTAGTGACATGTCATATAAATGGAGTCATATAATATGTGATCTTCTGCCCCTGGTTTCTTTCATTTAGCATATTGTCAAGGTTCATCCATGTTGGAGCATGTATCAATACTTTTGACTGAATAATATTCCATAATATGAAAATGGCAAATTTTGTTTGTCCATTCAAATGAATTGTGGATGGACATTTTGTTTACTTCCACCTTTGGCTATTATAAATAATGTTGTTATAAACATTCATGTACACATTTTTATTTGAACACATGTTTTATTTTCATTAATTTATTTGGGTGCACCAGGTCTTCATTGCAGTATGTGGAATCTAGTTCTATGAAAAGGAATCAAACCTGGGTCCCCTGCATTGAGAGTGCAGAGTCTTAGCCACTGGACCACCAAGGATGTCACTTGAACACCTGTTTTAAATTCTCTTGTGTATACAACCAGGAGTGGAACTGTATGCATGTGTTCTTTTTAAAACCAAGGCAGATAATAACTGCATAATTGATCAAATAGACAAACGAACAAGCCTGTTTTCATGGTACTACCAAACAGCTGGATATAAGCAAGAGCCAGAAGGGAGTATGGACAAATAAAATACCTGAAATTTTAAGGGAGGGCTTTAACAGTTAAGTTAATGCTTTCTTGTGGCTCACAAATAAAAGTTACAAAAGTAGAAGGCAGTAGGAATTGCTTCTGTTACCTACAATTGAAGTCCATTAAATTCATTACCTAAGCTTTTATGCACTTATGTTGAATATTTGCAATACAATTCTTGTAAGGGCATAAAGCAAACCATTCTGAAAACAGAGTTTGTCTTAGAGGTTTCTAATGCAGACCAATCTCTCCCTAAAAACTGAGCTGGCACAGTTGAAATATTATTCCCATGTAGCTTCACTCATTGGGTCAGAGGAAAATATCACGGTGAGAGGTAACTTAGCACAAAACTGAATTTATATAATAAATTCAGATAACATGTTATCCTCAAAAATCCCTTTGTGGCCTGCCAGCAGGAAGAATATAATCCTTTCTTTGATAAGAAAATATGACAGCGCTAAATATGGCAAATGACGGTTCATTATATCCTGTCAAACATTCTTCTAGTCTGCCATTTAAAAAGTTGTTTCAAATATCCTTATCTTCTACTTGTTTAAAGATTTTACAATGTGTCCATACATCATATTCTCCTCAGAAAGATTGTGTGGCACATCAGTGGTGTGACATGGGAGACTTTTAATTCCAGGAAGGCTAAACTCAAAGGCTTATAGGGGTCATAATGGTAATGTAAATAATAGAGGCAGATATGTATATACATATGTAATGTATATTTATATATATATATATAAATTTGGGGATGAACCTTTGATTCCACAGGTTCATCCCTCTCTAGTTTTCTTGAAATGAACAATGCTCTTGGACTTTTGGCTTCCCACTTTTGTTTGACTAAGTGGAGGCAAAAGTGAAAGTGTTAGTCACCCAGTCATGTCCCACTCTTCGTGACTCCATGGACTGTAGTCCACCAGGCTCCTCTGTCCGTGGAATTCTCCAGGCAAGAATACTGAAGTGGGTAGCCATTCCCTTTTCCAGGGGATCTTCCCTACCCAGGGGTCAAACCCACATCTCTTGAACTGCAAGCGGATTCTTTACCGTCTGAACCATTAGTATAGAACAATTACCTTTACATAAAAAGTCAATTAAGGAATCTGAAGTAGAAAAACAAGGAATAAAATTAAGAAAAAGAAGCTGACATTATATACTTCTGCCAAACAATAAGAGATGAGAAGAATTTATAGCTTGAGTTAGTATGGAAGTTAATGAAAATGTTTACCAAATATTCAGAACTATAAAGGGTAAGTATATTATTCAATGAGAAAAATGGGAACTCTATGGTTGGCCCCCAAGAACCTTCCCTGCCATGAGTAGTGTAAATATCACTTTCTTGTGTTGTACAGGGATTGAATTTATAAGCTCTTATATAATGAGCAGTCCCCTTTGCATCAAGGAGTGATGATCCACATTTCATAGATCAGGAAATCAAGAGCATAAAGGATGTTACAGAGAAAGGACTAGAAATAAGTAAACTTTTATTCAAGCAAACTGCAGTTACAAGTTCACATAGTGAAGATGGAAATATCAACCAGATGTCTAGATTACAGAAAGTTAGCCCTAGTTTTTGCTGAGCTTTGAACACTAATTTTAAAATCCTATTATGAAAACTCAGGACACCTTTCACCCCAATTTATAAAGTTTTATCTGCTAATACATTAACTGTATACAAGAGAAAAGAAACCTATCTTTCATTTGACTGAAAAAAATTCACCAGTTCAAAAATATCTCATTGTGAAAACTAGACAGGGAGCATAGAAAAACATGATTTCCTACTGCATGAGTTTTCTTGAAATTACATATTTTAATTTTAATCCATTCACCAATACAAGATTGAATGACAATATATTTGCTTGTGGGTAACATAAATTCATACCATACATATTGAGAACAAAATTAGACTGCCTTCATTCCTATTTAAGGGAGGTCTGACGAAAACATAGTTTCACTATGAATGCTCTCTATTAAATTCTCAAAATAAATATGACTGAATACAAAGCATCCTTGTTCTCCAACTGAGACAGTCCATTTTCATGCACTGGAAACAGAAATGATTTAGCAGAAGGCATGAGTACAGGGTATTATTTTAAAGTCACTTCAGTCATGTCTGACTCTATGCGACTCTATGGACAGCAGCCCACCAGGCTCCTCTGTCCACAGGATTCTCCAGGCAAGAATATTGGAGTGGATTGCCATGCCCTCCTCAAGGGGATCTTCCAGACCCAGGGACTGAACCCATTTCTCTTAAGTCTCCTGCTTTGGCAGACAGGTTCTTTACCTCTAGCGCCACCTGGAAAACTCAATATTTTATCAAACGTACATGTGAATGGAAAATAATAACAAAAGAAATAGATATTGCTTAGTAGCAAAAATCCTGCTAACAGAATTTTTATGGACAAGATTAGATAAACTATAGAGAGTACCTGGTACATATAAGGTGAGAAAGTCAATTCCTAGACAGATTGATAAGAAATTCAGGGGTCCCCAAGGAGAGAGGGGTCTGGAATTCTCAAGGAGGAGGAAAGGACAAACTTTTTGTCCCTCTACATTCCTTAGGATTGTATAACAATAATGTATCCTGCTTGAGAACAGTCTCTGGAAAAAACCTTCTGGCTAATCCTGTTATCTTAAGGTGTAAATTATGGGAGTAGGTCTAGTGAGGTCTTTACAACCTCCAGACATTCTTTTGATTCACTGTAATAACTAATTAGAGAATGTATAACTCCATAGCTAACATTAGCAAGGGGGTACTCTTTCTGCCCGCTTCTGATGCCTATGTCAGAAGCTTTCTCTATCTCCTTTATACTTTAATAAAACTATTACACAAAGCTCTGAGCGATCAAGACTCGTCTCTGGCCCCGGATTGAATTCTTCTCCTCCAGAGGCCAAGAATCCCGGTGTCTTTTCATGTGTCAGCAACAACCTTTCATCTTGGGGGCTCGTCTCGGATCCTTCAGGACGAGGTAAGGATATTTGGAGCTCTAGTTCTTTGTTCTCCTAGCGAACACATTTTCTGCTCTACTTTACTAACTCTACGGTGTGCTTGAGTGAATGAATGAAACACTCTGCGGGAAGCAAGTGAGGAGCCCTGCTCTGCGGTTCCTCAGCGACCTCATACAGCTTATGGTGGAAACCTGTCAGGGTTTATACCGACCTGTCAATGCCAAGAGGCACCCTTTGGGGACCAACAAGAAATGGGCAAAGCGTGTGGACCGAACTCTCCTTTCTCAGTCAAACTTTTTGGTCTCTTTGACCATTTCATAACTCCTTGGGAATTAGAAGTACTAACCTAATCTGTCAGATCATAGACTTCCAAGGGACTTGTGATCTATACTGTTACTGTGTATTGGATCCCAAGCTTGAATTGGTAGTCAGGAAGCGCCTAGCCTTGCTAGGCATGGAAAGTTTGGAAGATAGATGGAGCTCTAGCTCCAAGAGCATCTCTGAGGTTAAAGGTTACTCAGATTGGAACTACAATGGATTTTTCTTTTCCTTTGGTAACGCTGGCTCTTAGTGGATCAGAGGAGACTCTTATACTGGTGTGGTGATGCTTAGGAGGCTCTTATACTGGTGTGGTGAGGCTTGGAAGGAACATCTCAGTTTTAGGGTCTAATCGGTCTATTGTGGTCAGGAATATACTCAGGGTTGTGCACAGGCACTCAGGTGACGAAAATGTTTCCACCAGCAGTCTTAGCTTGGGAGGCATTCTGGAAGGTTACTCTGATCGTACCCCGGGTGGCATCAGAGGCAAGCCAGGTTTTAATGGTGAAGAGCTGGACTTCAGTTGGGGATACCATCAGGTCTACCTCTGGTGCATCCCCACCCCATCTCGGTGGTAGAACCGGGAGGGACGAGTATGTCGCCTGCGTCAGTAAGGGACAGACTATGTCCGACCAGGAAAGAAAAGCTTTGGTGTAAAGTCTGTCTACACCCCCATCTAGAGCAGGGAGGGACACTTCCGGTAGAAAGAGGGCACCGGTCACTTTTTTTCTCTCTTACAGATGGGAGCTAACAATTCCAGCCTCACTCCTTTAAACTGTATCCTATAGATTTGATCCCCAGGGCTTAAAGAAGACACACCTGGTCTTCCTATGTGATACTGCATGGCCACGGTATCCATTGGAGGATGGTGAATGGTGGCCAGTTGGAGAGTCTCTTAAGTATAATACAGTTTTACAGTTAGACTGGTTCTGTAGAAAACAAGGGAAATGGGTAGAAGTAGCATACGTGTTGCCCTTTTTCTCTCTGAGAAATATGCCAGACTTATGTCCTAAGGGTATAGATTTGGGTGTGACTCCTTCAGCTCCCTCCTGTCCTCCTACTTTGCTAGGTGAGATGGAGGACAGGAGACAGAGATAAAGAAAAGCAGGTTTCTCCAATCTATCCCTGGGATCATATGCACAGAGCAGCCAGAGAGACTGAGGAACAGCCACACAAACTGTTGCCTCTTCATGAAGCACCCACCGGGAGAAATAATCAGTCTATGAGAGTTAATAAGCCTTTTTCCTATCAAGAAACACAAAGAATCAAGGAGGATCTGGGAGACTATTTAGAGGACCCAGAAAAATATATTAGAGGTTTTAAAGGTGTTACTTTGTTTTATGACCTTACTTGGAAGGATGTGATGTATGTCTTGGGACAAACACCGACTCCCATTGTATGAAATATGTTTATGGGACTGGATTATAACACGTCTTGTTTTCAAAAGTGCATCTTGTTTATTTCCTCAACTATAAAACTAATATATGTTTGTAATTGGTAGAAATAAAGCAAAAAAAGATATGCATATGTGGGAAATGAAATGATCCTATATCTACCTCATTTCCCTCTGCTGAGATATCCTTTGTCAGTGGTGTGGAGCACATTTTGCAAATGCTTTTATTCAATATATATATACACAATACATTCAGATGCACAAGATGTATGAGCAGATATAATGCACTTTTGTGTGTGTGTGAATGGGACTACAGCAAACTGTATTAGGCAATTTACCTTTTTTGAGCTAAGGATAAAATTACCAAAACTTTTATTTATATAATTATTGTGGTTGCTATCTTTTCATAAGTTTAATTGCAATCCTATAGTTTTCATCTATTTATCTGTATCCTAATTCAAGAGACTTCCTCATATACAAAATGCTTTCTGAGGTGTATATGGATGATTTTCTCCTCATTTTTTCATACATCTTTCAATCTCATTGATTTTTACAGTGAAGAAATCAGTACAGTTCATTGTCAGTGTTTTGAAGGAGTGTTTTGAAATGTTTTTATTGCTGAATTAAGGAATTAATCATGATTTTACTTTGCATAGTTTCATAACTTCCATTTGAAGTAAAACTTGCTCATTTTGCCAAATGATTATTTTTTTCCATTGGAAAATAAAACAAAAATTGGAGGTTAGTGCCATCTTGTGACAAAATCCAGAATTGCAGCTTGGCATCACTTTTTCAGAAGCCTGTAGAGAAAACTGCGACCCCTTTAATAGCAAGGGGCATTCAGGGTATTTGTGTCCAACCTTCTCAGCCTGCAATGTGGGAGACCTTGGTTTGATTCCTGGGTTGGGAAGATCCACTGGCGAAGGGATAGGCTACCCACTCCAGTATTCTTGGGCTTCCCTTGTGGCTCAGTTGGTAAAGAATCCGCCTGCAGTGTGGGAGACCTGGGTTCGATTCCTGGGTTGGAAAGATCCCCTGGAGAAGGGAAAGGCTACCCACTCCAGTATTCTGGCCTTGAGAATTCCATGGGCTGTACAATCCATGGGGTCGCAAAGAGTTGGACAGGACTGAGTGATTTTCACTTCACTTCCAAGGAGACAAGGTAGGACTTCCCAAGTGGCTAGTGGTAAAGAACCTGCCTGCCAATGCAGGAGACATAAGAGACGTAGGTTCGATCCCTGGGTCAGGAAGATCCCCTGAAGGAGGAAACCTCAACCTACTTCAGTATTCTTGCCTGGAGAATCCCATGGACAGAGGAGCCTGGTGGCCTACAGCCCATAGAGTCACAAAGAGTCGGAGATGCTTGAAGCAACTTAGCACACACCATCCATAGAGGAGACAGGGAAAGAGAGCCATCTGGGGTTTATATGGCAAAGGAAATGTTAAGTGGTGACACAGACAGCACCCATGAATATTAACTCCTTTGACAAGAAGTTTTCTATAGCCCTTCTTTCAAATTAAAAAAGGAGTGCTTTTATGTGTGTGGTTATAAATATAAAGCTATGTGTAACTTTTTAACTTTACAATATACTTAACATCTTTTAGTGATCTAAATATATATCTCAGCATTACTTTTAAAAATTTTTATTGGAGTATAGTTGATTTACAATGTTGTGTTAGTTTCAGGTGTACAGAAAAGTGACTCAGTTATACATATACATATATCTATTCTTTTTCAGATTATTTTCTCTTATAGTTATTATAAAATATTGAGTAGAGTTCCCTCTTCTATACAGTAGGTCCTTATTAGTTATCTATTTTATATATAGTACTGTGTATATGCCAATCCGAAGCTCCCAATTTAACCCTCCATCTCCATTTCCCTCCTGGTAACCGTAAGTTTGTCCATGGGAATGGTCTTGGTCCCTGTCTCCCGTACAATGTCATGAACCTCCGTCCAGAGTTCATCAGGCACTCTATCTATCAGATCTAGTCCCTTAACTCTATTTCTCACTTCCACTGTATAATCATAAGGGATTTGATTTAGGTCATATCTGAATGGCCTAGTGGTTTTCCCTACTTTCTTCAATTTAAGTCTGAATTTGGCAATAAGGAGTTCATGATCTGAGCCACAGTCAGCTCCTGGTCTTGTTTTTGCTACCTGTATACAGCTTCTCCATCTTTGGCTGCAAATGGAAAAGAAATGCAAAAAAGCAAAATGGCTGTCTGACGAGGCCTTACAAATAGCTGTGAAAAGAAGAGAAGCGAAAAGCAAAAGAGAAAAGGAAAGATATAAGCATCTGAATGCAGAGTTCCAAAGAATAGCAAGGAGAGATAAGAAAGCCTTCCTCAGTGATCAATGCAAAGAAATAGAGGAAAACAACAGAATAGGAAAAACAAGAAATCTCTTCAAGAAAATCAGAGATTCCAAGGGAACATTTCATGCAAAGATGGGCTCGATAAAGGACAGAAATGGTATGGACCTAACAGAAGCAGAAGATATTAAGAGGTGGCAAGAATACACAGAAGAACTGTACAAAAAAGATCTTCATGACCAAGATAGTCACGATACTGTGATCACTGACCTAGAGCCAGACGTCTTTGAATGTGAAGTCAAGTGGGCCTTAGAAAGCATCACTACGAACAAAGCTACTGGAGGTGATGGAATTCCACTTGAGCTATTTCAAATCTTGAAAGATGATGCTGTGAAAGTGCTGCACTCAATATGCCAGCAAATTTGGAAAACTCAGCAGTGGTCACAGGACTGGAAAAGGTCAGTCTTCATTCCAATCCCAAAGAAAGGCAATGCCAAAGAATGCCCAAACTACCACACAATTGCACTCATCTCACACGCTAGTAAAGTCATGCTCAAAATTCTCCAAGCCAGGCTTCAGCAATATGTGAACCGTGAACTCCCAGATGTTCAAGCAGGTTTTAGAAAAGGCAGAGGCACCAGAGATCAAATTGCCAACATCTGCTGGATCATGGAGAAAGCAAGAGAGTTCCAGAAAAACATCTATTTCTGCTTCATTGACTATGCCAAAGCCTTTGACTGTGTGGATCACAATAAACTGTGGAACATTCTGAAAGAGATGGGAATCCCAGACCACCTGACCTGCCTCTTGAGAAACCTGTATGCAGGTCAGGAAGCAACAGTCAGAACTGTACATGGAACAACAGACTGGTTCCAAATAGGAAAAGGAGTATGTCAAGGCTGTATATTGTCACCTTGCTTATTTAACTTATATGCAGAGTACATCATGAGGAACGCTGGGCTGGAAGAAGCACAAGCTGGAATGAAGATTGCCGGGAGAAATATCAATAACATCAGATATGCAGATGACACTACAGAAAGTGAAGAGGAACTCAAAAGTCTCTTGATGAAAGTGAAAGAGGAGAGTGAAAAGGTTGGCTTGAAGCTCAACATTCAGAAAACTAAGATCATGGCATCTGGTCCCATCACTTCATGGGAAATAGATGGAAAAACAGTGGAAACAGTGTCAGACTTTATTTTTTGGGCTCCAAAATCACTGCAGATGCTGATTGCAGCCATGAAATTAAAAGACGCTTACTCCTTGGAAGGAAAGTTATGACCAACCTTGACAGTATATTAAAAAGCAGAGACATTACTTTGCCAACCAAAGTCTGTCTAGTCAAGGCTATGGTTTTTCCAGTGGTCATGTATGGATGTGAGAGTTGGACTGTAAAGAAAGCTGATCGCCGAAGAATTGATGCTTTTGAACTGTGGTGTTGGAAAAGACTCTTGAGAGTCCCTTGGACTGCAAGGAGATCCAACCAGTTCATTCTAAAGGAGATCAATCCTGGGTGTTCATTGGAAGGACTGATGCTAAAGCTGAAACTGCAATACTTTGGGCACCTCATGCGACGAGTTGACTCACTGGAAAAGACTCTAATGCTGGGAAAGGTTGGGGGTGGGAGGAGAAGGGGACGACAGAGAATGAGATGGCTGGATGGCATCACCGACTCTGTGGACATGAGTTTGAGTGAACTCAGGGAGTTGGTGATGGACAGGGAGTCCTGGCGTGCTGTGATTCATGGGGTCGTGGAGAGTCGGACACGACTGAGCGACTGAACTGAACTGAACCGTAAGTTTGTTTTCTACATCTGAGGCTCTATTTCTGTTTTGTAAGTAAGTTTATTTGTACCATTGTTTTTAAATTCCACATATAAATGGTATCATATGATATTTGGCTTTTTCTCACTTACTTAACTCAGTATGACAATCTCTATATCCATTTATGTTGCTGCAAATGGCATTATTTCATTCTTTTTTATAATTAAATAGTATTCAATTGTATATATGCACCACATCTTGTTTATACACTTCTCTGAGCATTACTTTTGAAAATAAAAACACAACTAGGTTTATCTCATGCTGTCATAATTTTATCTTAGTTATTTTGCTTATTTAAAGTGATGTACATGTTCCTCTAAGTCCCTGGAAACACTGAAGAAATAAACATTTATAAAAAGAATTATCTTGTATAAAAGGATTTCTCTCCCCTCTTCAACTTTTATGTCTCACTTCAAGATAACCACTTGATATATTTCTTGATATTTTCCAGATATGTTTGTGTGAGATTGTTTATTATTAAAATTACATATGGAGACTACTCTGGCAATGCAGTAGTTAAGACTCCATTCTGCCAATGCAGGGGGTGTGGGTTCAATCCCTGGTCAGGAAACTAAGATCCCACATGTTGCAAGGCAGGGCAAAAAAAATAATTGAATAAAAAAAAGAATACATTTAAAAAATAAAAAAATAAAATTACACATGTATGTTCTTATGACAATATATATTCTTCAAAATTTAGATCATATTGTACGTTAAGTTCTGTATCTTGTAATTGCATTTCTTGCATCTTTGGTGTGGTTGAGCAGTTTTACTTATATTTGATTGCCATTCATTTTTTTAATTTGAATTACCTGTTGGTACATGTGAACATGACTCTTTCAACTAGTCAGATTTCGTTATATATCAAGCATACTAATTAAGTCTGTAAATTATGTTGCAAATGTGTCATGTTCAGTGTTGCAAATGCGTCATGTTCAATGTAGACACCTCCCTCAACCCACTGCACCGATCCTATATCGGCCTCATTACTTCATGCACAGATACTTGAAGGATATTCTCCTGGGAAGGGGTGGTCTGGCACCCACAGTGGACTTACTACTACTGAACTGCAATAGGTCCCTTCTGACTTCAGGGAGGTGACATTTACTGGCACCTATTGCTTACTTCTGGGATCCAGGCCACTTCTCTAGGGGCATTACATCTGTGCACATTGAAGCTACTTTGCCTAGGAAGTTTTGTCCACTGGCTTCTCAGCACAGAGCTGTAGCTATTTAAATATGGTAGCTATTAATTTGAATTATGCATTTTAAAATAAGGAAGAGGACAGAAAAATAGTCATTTCAGAATACGGATAATCATTATTTCAGTGAAAAGTGTTCCATAACCAGTATTTGAAAATAGTACTTTGGGGATTTTATACATTTTGCCAAATTAATATATCAGGATATTAATACTCTAGTCCAGATTCCCACCCCAACCAGAAGATATTCATTATTAATCATTTGATACATATTCTGTTGATTTTTTCCAGTATGTGTGCATGCATGTTAAGTCACTCAGTCATGTCCAACTCTCTGCGACCCCATGGACTGCAGCCCACCAGGCTCCTCTGTCCATGGGATTTCCCAGGCAAGAATACTGTAGTGAGTTGCCATGCCCTGCTCCAGGGGATCTTCCCAATCCAAGGATCAAACTTGTGTCTCTTATGTCTCCTGCATTGGCAGGTAGGTTCTTTACCACTGGGCTACCTGGGAAGCCCTTTTTCCAGTATATATCTTAATAAAATATACAGATATTTATCCAAATATTAAAGCATATTCTTTTAGAAATTTGTGATCACTTTCTACATGCTGTGTTGATATTTACCTGTTTCACTTAGAATGAGAGCTTTTTTGGCATTTCATCAGTAATATGTTCTGTCATGTTTTCAAGTGTTTCATTGTGTTTCATTTTCAAGTGTTTCATTGTGTTTCATTTTCAAGTGTTTCATAGCTTTTAATACACATTCTCTGTTCTAATCTTTGGCTTATTTCTCTGTTGGTTAAGACCCAGAGATATTAACTCCACATCTGCAATACAAGTTGCAGAATTTTCTTCCGTCTTTTTATATATTTTGTACTTAAAATTTTTGCTGTACAGATGGTGTTTTATGTATATACAGTGTGTATATATTGTGTATATATATACAATATATACATATACAGTATATATACACAACATATACATATATATATACACACACAGATATATATCACACCCATATATATTTATTGACTATGACTTCAGATATAAAAACAGTAAAGCTCATTGTTAAAGAGAAACCCTAAACAATGCACTAGCTTCAGTGAGTTCCTGCCCACATAATAGAGCAGAAAAACATTGGCACTCTTAAATTCCAGATTTTGAGTTCCTGAGCATTTTTTTAAAAAGTTTTTATCCTTGAGGAGAGTTGCCTAACTTCTTATAAGTCCTGTATCCTGATCTGAATAATGTCAACAATGAACAGCAACTTGAATAGCTATAAGGATTAAATTAAATAAAATGTGAAGTACCTATTGATTAAAGTCCTTGTGTAAATGTCAGTAACCTTTTCTCAAGTCACTCTCCAGAGAGAGCAACAGCTCTACTTTCATGTCAGTCTTGCTTAACACTTCAGGAACTAGACTGACCATCCTGGTACAAGGTTTCATCTTGTAATCAGTACTGTATTGAGTAAGTACCCACAGGCAAAATTCCAGGAGAGTTTGAAACAGTCAGTCCTTTAAGCTTTGGAAGCCCATCCTTGAAAAAGAAGCTAATGGGTATATAGTGGAGAAGGAAAGATTCTGCTTCTGAATCGATGTGTAACCCTGTAAGAGTACTGTGCTTTGTGGGCCTATACTTGATCATTCATAAAATGGGAATAATGATACCTTCCTCACAGAGCTCTGGGGCGGGGGGGCGGGGAGGAGAAAACCTATAGAAATGTCTGGCACATTGTAGGACTAGGACAAAGAGTACTGCCCAGCCCATTCCTCCATCCCATGAAAGAGATGACTTTTAAAAAAACCAATGAGAATATCTGTTATAGAAAGTATCTGGAAATATAGCCAAGAAAGAAAAACATACAGATATTTACCTGATGCTTGAGCTTTTGGTGTCATTTCTGTGTTGTGAGATGAATTGCATGAGAATTTTGAGGAAAAAAAAGAAAATAATCTGCTTTTATTTTATTTCCTGTCCCTTTTTCCACTTTCTGATTTGCTATTGGAGTAGTACTTTCCAGCTGAGCCTCAGATTAAAAAGAGCATATACGGGAAAAGAGAAGTGAAAATCAAGAGAGGAGAGACAAGAAAGCCGTCTTCAAAGAACAATGCAAAGAAATAGAGGAAAACAATAGAATGAGAAAGACTAGAGATCTCTTCAAGAAAATTGGAGATACCAAGGGGAACATTTCATGCAAAGATAGGCACAATAAAGGACAGAAACGGTAGGGATCTAACAGAGGAAGATATTAAGAAGAGGTGGCAAGAATACACAGAAGAACTGTACAAAAAAGATCTTAATGACCCAGATAACCACAATGGTGTGATCACTCACCTAGAGCCAGACATCCTGGAGTGTGAAGTCAAGTGGGCCTTAGGAAACACTGCTGCCAATAAAGCTAGTAGAGGTGATGAAATTCCAGCAGAGCTATTAAAGTGCTGCACTCAATATGTCAGCAAATTTGGAAAACCCAGCAGTGGCCACAGGACTGGAAAACATCAATCTTCATCCCAGTTCCCAAGAAGGGCAGTCCTAAAGAATGTTCAAACTATTGGAAAAGTGTATATGCGGGTCAAGAAGCAACAGTTAGAACTCTGTATGAAACAACTGACTGGTTCAGGATTGAGAAAGGAATGCAACAAGGCTGTTTATTGTCGCCCTCTTCATTTAACTTATACACAGAGCACATCATGTGAAATGCTGGGCTGGAAGAGTTACAGGCTGGAATCAAGATTGCTGGGAGAAATACCAACAACCTCAGATATGTGGAGGATACCACTCTGATGGCAGAAAGTGAAGAGGAGCTAAAGAACCTCTTGATGAGGGTGAAGAAGGAGAGTGAAAAAGCTGGCTTAAAACTCAATATTTAAAAACAAACAAACAACTAAGATCATGGCATCCAGTCCCACCACTTCATGGCAACTAGAAGGGGAAAGGCAGAAGCAGTGGCAGATTCTTCTCTTGTTGGGCTCTAAAATCACTGCAGATGGTGACTGCAGTCATGAAATTAGAAGACAATTGCTTCTTGGAAGAAAAGCTATGACAAACTTAGGCAGTGTATTAAAAAGCAAAGACATCACTTTGCTGACAAAGGTCCATGTAGTCAAAGCTATGTTTTTTTCAATAGTCACATATGGATGTGAGAGTTGGACCATAAAGAAGGCTGAGCACTGAAGATTGATGCTTTCAAACTGTGGTGCTGGAGAAGACTCTTGAGATTCCCCTGAACAGCAAGAAAATGAAACCAGTCAATCCTAAAAGAAATCAGCCCTGAATATTAATTGGAAGGACTGATGCTGAAGCTGAAGCTCAAATACTTTGACCACCTGATGTGAAGAGCCAACTCATTGGAAAAGCCCTGATGCTGGGAAAGATTGAAGGCAGAAGGAGAAGGGGGTGACAGAGGATGAGATAGTTGGATGGCATCACTGATGCAATTGACATGAACTTGGGCAAACTCCAGGAGATGGTGAGGGAAAGGGAAGCCTGGCATGCTGCCAGTGTCCATGGGGTCACAAAGAGTCGGACATGACTTGGTGACTAAAGAACAACAGCATATAGGAAAAAAAAACAATGAAAGGTCTGCTGGACAGGAGACTGGGTTCAGGAGGCCTGTGCCCATGTCAAACCACGACCTTGGCTGAATTCCTTACTCTTTGCTGACCTCAGATTTAACACAGAAAAATACTCAGTACTTAAACAGTGCATCAGGGCATGGTTTTGAACATAGGTGCATTTAGTTGCAAAATGTATGATCTTTAGTAACAGTTTCCTTTCTCTAAGTCTCACCTTTTCTCTGGTGTTAAGTGGGAATCAAGGCAGTATCTGCTCCTTAGGGTTACAGTGAAGATTAAATGAAATACTACATTGAAAGCCCTCAGAGCAATGTGCAGCACCTACAGTGCTGAATACATGTTTGCAGTATTCATTGTAATCACCATTACTCCTCCAGCCATCCAAAAGGACAGTCTTGTGAGTGGGATTTGCATAGCCAGGAAACATAATTATTCTGTGGTGCTGTACTTTCATCACCATTGGGAGCAGACTGATTGACATACAGATTAAAGGAAAACTGTAGAAAACTCATGAACAGGACTGAATATATACTTATTTAATATGAAATAGGTGTGGCATTTCCAAGGGTGTGGGTTAAGATGCATGGCTTAAGAAATTGCATATGTATAGTTATAAAGATTCAATAAAAATTGAAGTGAAAATGATGGATGCAAGGCATTCATCTGTCCAAACTTATAGAATGTACACCAAGAGTGAACCCTAATGTAAACTGTGGATTTGGGAATGATTATGATGTCCAGTTCATTAATGGTAGCAAATGTACAACTCTAGCATGATGTTGATAATGGGATGGGAAAACTTCTCAGGTGGCGCTAGTGGTAAAGAACCTGCCTGCCAATGCAGGAGACATAAGAGACACGGGTTTGATCCCTGGGTCGGGAAGATCCCGTGGAGGAGGGCATGGGACCTCACTCCAGTATTTTTGCCTGGACAGTCCCATGGACAGAGGAGCCTGGTGGGCTACAGTTCCGGTTGAAAGAGTCAGACAGGACTGGTGACTGAGCATGCACGCATGCACAATATATTTGGAAATGACTATTTACATATATTGCAAAAAGATCTCCACAGTAAGTGGTGATATCATATAATATCATATAGATGTTACCTGAATCTATCACAGCATGGTTAATTGACTATACTCCAATTTGAAATAAAAGTTAAAAAAAAAAAGAAAAAAAAAGAAAATTCCGGTTTAATAAAATGAACTAGGCGCTGAGTTTAAGGAGAAAAAAAAATAAAAAAATAAAAGGAAAAAGATTTTTTTTTCCCCTTGCAGTGAGAACTTTTAGAATCTACTGTCTTCATAACTTTCCAATATACCATAAAGCTGTTTTAACTATAGTCATCATGTTGTACATGATATCCTCAATATTTATTAATCTTATAACTGGAAGTTCATACATTTTGACCAATCCCCTTTCATGCAATCCCCTCACCTCTCAAGTCTCATGTCTGGTAACTACAAATCTGGTCTCTTTATTAGTTTTCTTAGATTCCACATATAAAAGATATCATACTGTATTTATCTTTCTCTGTCTGACTTCTTTCACTTAGCATAATGCCCTCAGTGCGCATTCATGTTATAGCAAATAGCAGAGTTTCCTTCTTTTTTTAAAGGCAAAATATTATTCCATTGTATACATTTTCTCATTCACCTGCTGATACACACTTGGGTTGTTTCCATAACTTGGCTATTGTAAATAATGCTGCAGGAAATATGGAGATGCAGATATCTCTTTGACATAGTGATTTTGGTTCCTATAGATATATTCTCAGAAGTGGAATTGCTAGGTCATATGGTAGCTCTATTTTTAATTTCGAGGAACCTCCATACTATTTTCCACAGTGGCTGTGTCAGTTTACAATCCCATCAACAGTGTACAGGGGTTCCCTTTACTCCACATCCTCACTAGCATTTATCTCATCTTTTTGATGACAGCCATTCTAATAGGCATACATGATACCTCATTGTGGTTTTGACTTGCATTTCCCAAATGATTAGTGATGTTGAATACCTTTTCATGTACCTCTTGACCATTTGTGAATTCTTCCGAAAAAAGTCTAAATAAGGTCCTCAGCACAGTTTTTAATTGGATTGTTTTTTGTTGTTGAGTTGTATGAGTTCTTTATATTTTGAATATTAATCTCTTATTACATATATGATTTGCAAAAATCTCCCCCATTCCATAGGCTGCCTTTTCATTTTGTTGATAATTTCTTTTGCTGTGAAGAAGCTTTTTAGTTTAATGTAGATCCACTTGTTTTTCATATTATTGTTTGTTCTTTAGCTGTCATATTCAAAAAATTATTGCCAAGACTCATTTTCCCCTATGTTTTCTCCTAGGAGTTTTATGGTTTTTTTTTGTTGTTGTTCAGTCGCTCTGTTGTGTCTGATTCTTTGCAACCCCATGGACTGCAACACACCAGGCTTCCTTGTACTTTACCATCTCCTGGAGTTTGCTCAAACTCATCTCCATTGAGTCGTTGATGCCATCCAAACAGCTCATCCATCCTCTGTTGCCCCCTTCTCCTCCTGCCCTCAATTTTTCCAGGCAACAGGGTCTTTTCCAATGAGTCAGCTCTTCACATCAGATAACCAAAGTATTGGAGCTTCAGCTTCAGCATCAGTCCTTCCAATGAATATTCATGACTGATTTCCTTTAGGATTGACTGGTTTGATCTCCTTGCTATCCAAGGGAGTCTCAAAAGTCTTCTCCAGCACCACAGTTCAAAAGCATCAACTCTTTGGCACTCAACCTTCTTTATGATCCAGCCCTCATAACCATACATGACTACTGGAAAAATCATAGCTTTGACCAGACAGACCTTTGCCAGCAAAGTGATGTCTCTGCTTTCTAATACACTGTCTTGGTCTTACATTTAAGTCTTTAATCCATTTCAAGCTAATCTTTGTTAATGGTGAAAGATAGGGGTCTAGTTTCATTCTTTTACATGTGTATATCCAGTTTTCCCAGTACCATTCATTGGAGAGATGGTTTTTCATTGAGTATTCTTGATTCTTCTGTCAAATATTAGTTGATCATATATGCTTGGGTTTATTTCTGGCCTCTCCATTTTGTTCCATTGGTCTTGCGTTTGTTTTTATGCCAGTACTATACTGTTTTAATTACTACGGCTTTACAACATAGCTTGAAATCAGGAAGCATGATACCCCTGCTTTATTCTTCTCTCTTAGGACTGTTTTGATTATTCAGGGTCTTTTGTGGTTCCATATAAATTTTAAGGTTATTTTTTGTACTTCTGTAGAAAATGTCATCAGAAGTTTGATAGGGGTTGTACTGAATCTATAAAAAGCTTCATGTAGTGTAGACATTTAAACAATATTAATTATTCTAGATCAAGAACATGAGAGACCTTTCTAATTATTTATGTCTTTTTTTATTTCTTTCATCAATGTTTTGTAGTTTTCAGTGTAGAGATATATTTCACCTCCTTAATTAAATTTATTTCTAAGTACTTTGTTGTTTTTGATGCTAATGTAAATGGATTATTTTCCTTACTCCCCTTTTCAGATAATTCACTGTTGTGTAAAAAATGCAAATGATTTTTGTATGTTAATTTTGTGCTCTGCCACTTCACTAAATTTATTGACTAGCTCTAACAGTGTTTGGGCAGTCTTTAGGATTTTCTTTATATAAAATCCTGTCATCTGCAAATAAAGATAATTTTACTTCTTCTTTTCCTGTTCTGATATATTTTCTTTCTTTTTAACACCTAATTGTTCTGGCAAGGACTTCCAGTACTATGTTGAGTAAGAGTGATGAGAGTGGGCACTCTTTTATTCCTAACTTTTGAGAAAAAGCTCTCAACCTTTCATCATTTGAGTATGATGTTAGCTGTGGGCTTGTCATATATGGCCTTTATTATGTTAAGATACATTCTTTCTATTCTTCCTACACCTAATTTGTTAAGAGTTTTTAATAATAAATGAATGTTGAATTTTGTCAAACATTTTTTCTGTGTCCATTGAGATTATGTAATATTTTTTTCATTCTTTTTGAGATGAATCACATTTATTGATTTGTACATATTGAATCATGCTTGTATCTCAGGGATAAATCACACTTGATCATAACAAATGATCCTTTATTTTTATTTGAATGTTTTATTGAAGCATAGTTGACTCAAAATATTATGTTAGTTTTAGGCGTACAACATAGTGATTCAATATTTTATAGATTACACACCATACTAAATTATTATAAAATATTGACTATATTCACGGTGCTGTACATTACATCCCTGTAGTTTATTTATTTTATAATTGGTAGTTTGTATCTTTTAAATCCCTTTACCTACTTTGCCCATCCACTCTCTCTCTCCCCTCTGGCAACTGAGAGTCAGCTTCTGTTTTATATTTACTCATTTGTTCTGTTTTTTAGATTCCACATATAAGTGAAAACATACAGTATTTGCCTTTCTTTGTCTGACTTATTTCACTAGACATAGTACCTCCACATTCATCCACATTGTCACAGATGGCAAGATTTCATTCTTTTTTATTGCTGAGTAATATTCCAGTGTGTGTGTGTGTGTGTGTATAACACATTGTTTTTGTCCATTTGTCTGTCGATGGGCACTTAAATTGCTCCCATAAATTGGTTACTGTAAAATAATGCTGCTATGAACATTAAGGTGCATATAGCTTCTTGAATTAGTCTTTTCATTTTCTTAGGATAAATACCCAGTGAAATTGCTGGATCATTTGGCAATTCTGTTTTTAACATTTTGAGGCACCTCCATACCTTAGTGGCTACACTAATTTGCATCCCCACTAACAGTGAATGAAGGCTCTCTTTTCTCCACATCTTCACCAACAGGCACATGAAAAAAGATGGTCAACATCACTAGTCATCAGGGAAATGCAAATGCAACCCTCAGTGAGATAGCACCTCATACCTGTCAGAATGACTTGTCAAAAAGACAAGAATGGAATTGCTTTTCTAAGGATGAGTGTGGCAGGTGCTCCATGGTCAGATTAGTGTTCTGCCCTTGGAGGCAGCTGAAGCTGGGCGCCTTCACCCATCACCTACCTGGGTTAGTGAAACATACAGAGCTCAGAGGGTGGGGGCACGGGTGGAGCTGCTAGGGCCCAGGGCTGATGGAACAGGAGCCAGTGGCACCAATTGGGCTGCCTTGGTCAGCACAGACTGCCCAAGGCCCAAAAGGGGGGCTAAGGCTCCCTGGGAGAGGCAGGCAGGCAGCAAGCACAAGGCTGGGGGGAGTACAGGCCTTAGGGGACACAAGGCCCATGGTGGGCAGAGGCCTGCAAGAGCACACCCGTACCTGGCCAGCACTCCCAAGAGCTGGGCAATAGCCAACCTTTCACCAGGAGGGTCTGTCTCCCACCCCAGGTCTGTGTCCTTGGGGCCTAGGGTGTGAAGGGGGACACAGAGGGCAAGCTGAGGCTGGAAGGCTGAAGCCAAAGGCCTGGGATCTGGGGGGCTTGGCCTGAGCAGCTGGGTTTGCTAGGGGACCTTAACTTCCAGTGGGGAAGGGGCTTCCTGAGCAACCTAGGAGAGGCAGTTGACCAGGACTCACTGCTACCCCCGCAAGGCCCATGGAGTGAGTGGGTCGATCCTGAAGATGGGAGAAACCCTGGTCCTGAGGGCCCTCCTGCTGAGGGCCACCCCCACTGCCAGGGCAGGTTGGACTGGGGTTGGGATTGAGTGGGGCTGGTCTACAAGGCTGGGGGAGCCTTGCCCATATGGAACCCCTGGGGAGATGGGAGGGCTGAGCTGGGGCCCCACCTCTGGACCCAAGAATGATCATTTAAACACGTTGCTGAATTCAATTTGGTGGTATTTTGTTGAGAGTTTTAGCATCAGGGATACTGGCCTGTAGTTTTCTTTTCTTGTAGTGTCCTTTTCTGGTTTTGGTATCAGGGTAATAATGCTGACTTCATAAAATGGTTTGGGAATGTTCTCTCTTCTTCAATTATTTGGAAGAATTTGAGAAGGATTGGCATTAATTCTTTAAATGTTTGGTGAAATTCACCAGTGAAGCCATCTGGTCTTCAGCTTTTTTTCACTGAGAGATTTTTGATGACTAATTCAATCTCCTTACTAGTGATTAGTCTATTCAGATTTTTAATTCCTCTTGATTGAATCTTTGTAGGTTGTATGTTTCTAAGAATTTCCCATTTCTTGTAGGTTGTCCAATTTGTTGGTATCTAGTTGTTAATTTTTTAAAAGGAATTGGCTCATGAAACTGTGGAACCTGGCAAGTCTAAAATCTGCAGGGTAGGTTGGCAAGCTAGAGACCTAGGGAAGATCTGTAGTTAGAGTCTGAAGGCAGTCTGCTGGCAGAATTCCCTCTCTCTCTCTGGGGAAGTCAGTCATTTTTCTATTCAAACCTTCAACTGATTAGATGAGGCCCACCTACATTATAAAGAGTCATATGCTTTACTCAGTGTCTACTAATTGAAATATCAATCTCAGGATTTCTCTGGTGATCCAGTGGTTAATAATTGACTTTCCAATGCAGGGGATGCGGGTTCAATCACTGATTTGGGAACTAAGATCCCACATGCCACAGGGAAACTAAGCCTGTGTGCCACGACTAGAGAGCCCACATGCAACAACTACTGAATCTGGGTGTTCTAGAACCTGCATGCCACAATTAGAGAGAAGCCAGTGTGCTGCCATGGAAGATCCCACATGCAGCAGTGAAGACCCCATGCAGCCAAATAAATAAATTAATGTTTTAAATAAATAAATATTAAGGTCATCCCCAAAATGCCTTCACAGAAATATCCATAATAATGTTTGACCAAATATCTGGGCACCACAGTCTGGACAAATTGACACATAAAATTAACCATCACATCTGGGATCCTGTAACAACTGCAGAATTTCAGGCCCTGCCACAAATATTCACCCGCTTCAACCCCCAGAAAGTTTGCCTTCCTACCACTACTTTATCACCTTTCTTTGATGCATGTTAGGGTGTTAAGAACAGCTGAACACCAATTCTTCCTGCTTTAGATTATTTTAGGGGGGATGAGGTACAATGTCTAATCTTGCATGACATGGGTCTGAGGTTTCTGCCCTTGGATACTGGCCACTGAAAGAATGAAATGCTCACATCTAACTACTGTCTCTCCAGCACAGGGGTTACAGGGTGGTAGACTCGTAAGAGGCTTTCCTGGTGGCTCAGACTGTAAAGACCCAGGTTCAATTTCTGGGTGGGGAAGATCCCCTGGAGAAGGGAATGGCAACCCACTCCATTATTCTTGCTTGAAGAAAACCATGGCCAGAGGAGCCTGGTGGGAACTACAGTCCATGTGGTCACAAAGAGTTGGAGACGACTGAGTCACACACACACACACACACACAGAGGAACAGTGCCTGGAGGGTAATTCTGTGCTCATTAAGGGAATGGTACCATTAAAACCTTGAAGACTTGTTTCCGGCCACGGGTGGGCACCAGCTTGGCTCCCAGCTTGCCCCCAGAGCGCTGGCCCAAGAGCTCGGCTCCTCTGGACTCTGGAGCCGGAGTTCGGGCCGCGGGCTCACCAAGGTGTCCGTGTGTGGCCTTGAACTAGACTGCCAACCTGCTGCTGGACCACAAGGAGCACTGCCTGCACACTACTTGCAGCTGGACCGCAAGGAGCACGGGCCTCCTTGCACAGCATCCGCTATGACTTTAAGCCCAGGTCTATAGACGCTTCCGATGAAGGAGAGCTTCGGGAGAGCTTCCAAAAGACAGAAGTACTTCTAGCTCCAATTTAGATTCAAAAAGGAGTGAAAGTCACTCAGTCGTGTCCAACTCTTTGCGACTCCATGGTCTATACAGTCCATGGGATTCTCCAGGCCAGAATACTGGAGTGGGTAGCCTTTCCCTTCTCCAGGGAATCTTTCTAACCCAGGGATCAAACCCAGGTTTCCCACACTGCAGGTGGATTCTTTACCAACTGAGCCACAAGGGAAGCCCAAGAATACTGGAGTGGGTAGCCTATCCCTTCTCCAGGGAATCTTCCCGACCCAGGAATCGAACTGGGGTCTCTGCATTGCAGGTGGATTCTTTAACCAACTGAGCTGTGCTGCTGCTAAGTTGCTTCAGTCGTGTCCGACTCTATGCCACCCCATAGATGGCAGCCCACCAGGCTCCCCCATCCCTGGGATTCTCCAGGCAAGAACACTGGAGTGGGTTGCCATTTCCTTCTCCAGGGCAGGAAAGTGAAAAGTGACAGTGAAGTCGCTCAGTCCTGTCCAACTCTTAGCAACCCCATGGACTACAGCCTATCAGGCTCCTCCGTTCATGGGATTTTCCAGGCAAGAGTACTGGAGTGGGTTGCCATTGCCTTCTCCAGACTGGGCTGTGAGGGAAGCCCAATTTAGATCCAAACAGTCCCTGAATACAGCAGTCCCTAATGATGCTGGGGGAACAGATTAAATCAGCAGTCACTGTGCTGATGCATGTGATTTGATTAAACTGAGGCTTTTAGTTCTATGTAGATCCATAATGAGTGTGCTTCTTTCAGTGGGGTCTAGGAGTGGAAGAGACAAGAGGTGAAGAAGCCTGTGAGCAAATGAGCCAGCAGCCAGTTTCTAAACCAGAATCTCGATAGGAGGTGTGTAGTGTGAAACCAACACATGTTGGTAAGGTTCCTCTGTTCATGCTTTTGTACCACTGTTTGTTCCTGACTCCCAAACTGACTCAGATTTTGTATGTACAACTAGAAGAAAGTCATGGGATTGCCTTCTGCAGTGTGCAGTTTCCAGATGAATCTGCCATTGCAGGAAACTGGTCACTAGTAAATGTTCCTTATGCAGCGGATGTATGATAGGTCATCCCATAATTAGTATAGTGTGTTGGTTGCTCAGTTGTGTCCAACTCTTTGTGACCCCATGAACTGTAGCCTGCCAGGCTCCTCTGTCCATTGGATTCTCCAGACAAGAATACCGGAGTGGGTTGCCATGTCTTGCTCCAGGGGAATCTTCCCAACCCAGGATAAAATTCGGATCTCCTGCATCGCAGGCAGATTCTTTACTGTCTGAGCCACCAGGGTATGGAGTCACCCATTTCTGTCATTTGAATGACTATTCCTCAGAAATTTCTGTCTGCTTTGGTTCAGTGGTACCAAGAACTTGAAGACTGATTTTTCTCCCTTGGGGTGGCCTCTTCCCCAGCTAGTAGAGGGAAGCAGTTTGGACCTAGAAAGAAGTAAGATGATTCGTGTCGGGGGCTTTGATTTGAGTCACCTGTTCCAACCACATGGTGACCCTGACAGCATGTTCATGCCACTCCACCAGTGTCATTCAGGGGTACACGCCAAAGGCCTGTGCTGGGTTCTCAGCCTTTTGTGGGGCTTCAGTGGATTTCATGGAAGGTAGAAACTTATTTATAATGAATTTATTGTTGCTTTTTAATTCTTTGGTAATGACAGCTCAGGGAAGCTGAAGGTCATGGTTGAGAGACTTGAATTGTTACTGGATATGGGAATCATTTCACTGCTCTTAACTGGTTCAAGCTGGAGCAGGTTCTAGGAACTTGAACTAAAAATATTTGTCTCTTTTTTTTCTTTCCAAAGTCTTGATGTATGTAGACAGAACCGTGGTTTGGGGCTTATTGGGTCAAGCTGTTTCTTTCTATAGGAAGTGCTTGCAGGTGTCAGTTGGGGCTTTCCGGTGGTGCTAGTGGTAAAGAACCCCTCTGCCAATTCAGGAGACTCAAGAGACACGGGTTTGATCCCTGGATCAGGAAGATCCCCTGGAGGAGGAAAGGGCAACCCACTCCAATATACTTGCTTGGAGAATCCCATGAACAGAGGAGCCTGGTGGGCTACAGTCCATAGGGTCTCAAAGAGTTGGATGCGACTGAAGCAACTTAGCACGTGCACACGCAGGTGTCGGTGGACTTGGTGAGTCAGGCTCTCTGAGCTCAACGCATCTCCTTGTCATCCATTGTGCCTGGCCCTGCAGGGTTGTAACATCTGCTAGCACAGCCTGTTTTGTTCTCTGTGCAAGCCTTTGGCGGTTCCCTCTGCAAGCCCTCCAGCTTTACCCAGCAGAGTAAGGAATCTTTTCTTTATGGAAATGAAGAATCTGGCCTCATAAACTACTTCTCACACGTGCCCTCCTGCCAGTCAAACTGGACTTGTTCTTCCTGCCTTTGTGCCTTGTCAGCTCCCCTCGTCTATCCCTACTTGGGGGCTCTGTGGGTATGCCACCATCATGGACTCCTCCTCTGTTGATTTCTGTTATGTGGATCTACATTCCGTTCCGTTCCGTTCAGTCGCTCAGTCGTGTCCGACTCTATGCGACCTCGTGGACTGTAGCCTACCAGGCTTCTCCGTCCATGGGATTCTCCAGGCAAGAATACTGGAGTGGGTTACCGTTTCCTTCTCCAAGGGATCTTCCCGACCCAGGGATCGAACCTGGGTCTCCCGCATTGGAGGCAGACTCTTTAACCTCTGAGCCACCAGGGAAAAGGGGTGGATCTACATTAGGTACAGCCAAATTGAATGTTTCCATTTGGTAAGGAAGGTTGGATTCGTGAAACTCAGGCCTTAACCAGTAGGTTGGATGACAAGACCAATTGAAGACATGCATGTTTATGTGAAATGTTTGCTGTAAATTTTTGTTTACTCTCTTTTAAAAAATCACTATATTTAAGTAAAAAATGAAGGTCAGCAATAAAAACAAGCTTATGAGCAGGTAACTAGGATAAACAGAATCCATATTTTGGAATATAAGCAGTAGTAGTAGGGCTGGGGATGGGGGTGACAGGTGGAGATCCCAGGGGTAAGGGATCAGTTCAGACAAAAGTTCTGGGACAAAGTGTTGGGAGTAGAAAGTACCACACAGGAGCCAGAGCAATTCTGAGGAAAGGTGCACAAGTTAGTTGGAGATGAAGGACAGAAAGGGATTCAGAGATAGGCTGCAGAGTTAAATGTGCCCAGAATCATCAAAGCAAGGGAACTGAAAGCAAGGAATATGCAGGAGAACAAGTGAATAGAAGATCAAGGTAGCATCTGGGCTGGCTAAAGAAGGAGGTCAAGGATATGGAAGCCTGATGATGTAGAGAGAGGATGCAGAAGGTCAATGTAATGAGTTCCATGTTCCCTGTCCACGAGGGATCTCAAAGAGCCTGAGTTGAGCCAGAGAGTGCAATTGTTGGTTTCCACTGGAGTCTGCCTCTATTCCTCACGTGTGACTGAGAAGTGTACACTGTGATCTCTGTTCTCTAGCTGAGAATGTCATGTCTGGTCTGTGATAAATTGAGGCATTACATGAAATAACAGTAATTGCCGACATTCGTTGGATCATAGAGAAAGCAAGAGAATTCCAGAAAACATCTACTTCTGCTTCATTGACTACACAAAAGCCTTTGACTGAGTGGATCACAACAAACTGTGGAAAATTCTTAAAAAGATGAGAATACTAGACCATCTTACCTGTCTCCTGAGAAACCTGTATGCAGGTTAGAGGCAACAGTTAGAACGTCACGTGGAACAACTGACTGGTTCAAAATTGGGAAAGGAGTACGTCAAGGCTGTATATTGTCATCCTGCTTATTTAACTTATATGCAGAGTACATCATGTGAAATTCTGGGCTGGATGAAGCACAAGCTGGAATCAAGATTTGGAGAAATAATAACTCCCTCAGATATGCAGATAGCACTATCTTTATGGCAGAAAGCGAAGAAGAACTAAAGAGCCTCTTGATTAAAGTGGAAGAATAGATTGGAAAACTTGGCTTAAAACTCAACATTCAGAAAACTAAGATTATGGCATCCAGTCCCATCACTTCATGGCAAAGAGATGGAGAAACAATGGGTGCAGTGACAGACTTTATTTTTTGGGGCTCCAAAATCACTGCAGATAGTGACTGCAGCCATGAAATTAAAAGACGCTTACTCCTTGGGAAGTTATGACCAACCTAGACAGCATATTAAAAAGAAGAGACATTACTTTGCCAACAAAGGTCCATCTAGTCAAAGCCATGGTTTTTCCAGTAGTCATGTTTGGATGTGAGACTTGGACTATAAAGAAAGCTGAGCACCGAAGAATTGATGCTTTTGAACTGTGATGTTGGAGAAGCCTCTTGAGAGTCCCTTGGACTGCAAGGAGATCCAACCAGTCCATCCTAAAGGAAATCAGTCCTGAATATCCATTGGAAGGACTGATGCTGAAGCTGAAACTCCAGTTCTTTGACCACCTGATGTGAAGAACTGCCTCATTTGAAAAGACCCTGATGCTGGGAAAGATTGAAGGCGGGAGGAGAAGGGGATGACAGAGGATGAGATGGTCGGATGGCATCACCGACTCAATGGACATGGTTTGAGTGGACTCTGGGAGTTGGTGATGGACAGGGAGGCCTGGCATGCTGCAGTTCATGGGGTTGCAAAGAGTCGGACATGACTGAGCGACTGAACTGAATGAAGTGAAGAGGGATTAAAGAGCCTCTTGATGAGGGTGAATGAGGACTGTGAAAAAGCTGGCTTAAAACTCAACATTTAAAAAACTAAGATCATGGCCTCTGGTCCCATGTCTTCATGGCAAATAGAAGGGGAAAAAGTGGAAGCAGTGACAGATTTTATTTTCCTGGGCTCCAAAATCACTGCAGATGGTGACTGCAGCCATGAAATTAAAAGACACTTGCTCCTTAGAAGGAAAGCTATGGCAAGCCTAGATTGTGTATTAAAAAGCAGAGACATCACTTTGACGACAAAGGTCTGTAGAGTCAAAGTTATGGTTTTTCCTGTAGTCGTGTAGGAATGAATGTGAGAGTTGGACCATAAAGAAGGCTGAGCTCCGAAGAATTGATGCTTTTGAACTGTGGTGTTGCAGAAGACTCTTGGAGAGTCCCTTGGACAGCAAGGAGATCAAACAAGTCAATCCTAAAGGAAATCAACCCTGAATATTCATTGGAAGGACTGATGCTGCAGTACTTTGGCCACATAATGGGAAGTGCCAACTCATTAGAAAAGACCCCTGATGCTGGGAAAGAATGACAGCAGGAGAAGAGGGTGGCAGGGGAAGAAATGGGTAGATAGGATCACCGACTCAATGGACATGAATCTGAGCAAACTCTCGGAGACAGTGAAGGAAGGGAAGCCTGGTGTGCTGCAGTCCATGGGGCTGCAAAGAGTTGGACACAACTTAGCAACTGAACAGCAAAATTCCTGATGTAATGGCAATCATCCCCTTAGTTCATATTCTTTTTTTTTTTTAGTTCATCTATTTTAATTGGAGGCTAATTACTTTACAATATTGTATTGGTTTTGCCATACATTGACATGAATCTGCCCTGGGTGTACATGTGTTCCCCATCTTGAACCCCCCTCTCACCTCCCTCCCCATCCCATCCCTCTGGGTCATCCCAGTGCACCAGCCCCGAGCATCCTGTATCATGCATCTAACATGGACTGGCAATTCATTTCACATATGATAATATACATGTTTCAATGCCATTCTCCCAAACCATCCCACGCTCGCCCTCTCCCACAGAGTCCAAAAGACTGTTCTATTGGTTCATATTTTTAGAGTTCTCAAGCCAGTATATGGATGCTTCATGTAAATGTACATAAAGAACTGAAAAGTTGCATGTGGTAGAAAATAACTTATGCAAGACCCCAAAATGGAGGCATAATTTGTAAACTGGTGGTACCACACCTGTATCTCATGTATGTGATTGTAGCTTAAAATGTGATACTGCTATTATTCTCATTTCAAAAATCATGCCTGCTTGTTTTGTGAAGAGTAGACATGACAGAAGTGCAGCAAATAAGTTGTGTCCCTTTCAACTCTTGCTTGCAATTCTGTACTGCTAATTGTGTCAGTGAGAAAGGTCACACAGACTTGACCATAATGTGAGATTTCGTGTTATTTGTTTGGAAGTGAAATGAAATGGCTCATCCCCCTCAAACACCTGATGTCCGCTCTCTGAGAGAGGCATGGGTAGACAGGCTGACTCTCCCCTACTCTAAGGTACTGAAGAGAGATCCCTCCTACAATGCACCTTCAGAAAGGGGGCAGGGGCAGTACAGGAGATGAATGAGAATCCCTATGGAAGCATGGTGAAAGGTGTGAAAAGGCCCATCTCTCACTTGTGCATGCATGCTCACATCACTTCAGTTGTGTCCAACTCTGTGTGACCCTTTGAACTGTAGCCTACCAGGTTACTCTGCCCATGGGATTCTCCAGGGAAGAATACTGGAGTGGGTTGCCATGCCCTCCTCCAGGATTTCTCATTCATCTATATGAAAATTTGGAAACTGTAGTATGGTCTTTGGAAGTAATTAGGAATAAGAAGTACAACATGTACATCCTCATCTTCTTTCCTTCTTTCCACTGCCCTCACTAGCCAGTCGGCATCCCTTGCAAAGCCTCTGTTGTTCCAGGTCATATGCCTGCTTCTGAGAATCTCTAGGAAGAGCATCTGGGTCACACCACCTCCAAAAACCAATCCCTGGAAGCGTATCATATCTCCTCTCATCATAATTTATTGACATCAAGCCTGATGTATCTGCCAGGCACTACCAAGGGGAATGTGGGTCAGGGAGGAGGGCAGGACTTTTCAGGCCTGGACCCACTGGCTCATGATTGGGGCAGAGAAGAGCAATGCAGGACACATAACATATAACATGCAACATCACTCTTTATTATGAAAACAAACACTGCAATAATGAGTGAGGGAAATATGCAGAACAACTGACCCTCAGGATATGTTAACTGGCCTATAATGTAACTTTGGCTTCTTGGTCAGTCTCCAACCCCAGTCATGCCCGTGGCCTGAGGCTAGAGAGAAAAAGACGATGTGGATGAAGCCAAAGACGACATCCAAGGGCTCCTTTTAGGGGATTTCTTTGAAGGCTTCCTCTGGGATCTTGCCTTCGGTCTGGAGGGGAGGAGTTAGGATGTTAAAAAGCCAGTCCCCCAGTTCCATTCCCAGGCCACCAGCCTCCACTTTCTTGGCCTCCCCAAAGGCCCAGAAATGTTCATCTTTAATCTACTTGATCCCCAGACCTCACCTTGAGCATACAGAAGACTTGACCAGCTCTGGTGTAGTCCCATTCATTGTCCTGAAGGCACCTATGGTGGGAGAAGAACAGGTGCTCTCCATTAGTACCACAATACAGACACGTTGACATTGCAATGCCACCACTAAATCCATGCCACTTTCTTGCTGGGACACATGGACCAGTGTGAACATGTATAATGACGAAGAAAGACCAGTGAAACCAAATCATCTGTCACTAGCATTCACGCCCACTGGAGGTCAAAACAGAAAAACAGAGCTGTGCAAAAGAACAAGGGAGTTCAATATATACTGATCAATAAAGATATCCAAGAAAATGACAAATGAAAAATTATAAAGTACTAGTTTCCAACTGTCTTTTATTGAGATATAATGCACACATCATTTTAAAGTATACAAATCAGTGCTTTTTATTAGTCAAGATTGTGCACCTATCACATCTATCTAATTCCAGAATCATTTTAACACCTCAAAAAGAAACTCCTTAACCATTAATGATCCCTCTCTATTCCTCCCCTTCCCCTGGCAACCACTAATATGCTTTTGGTCCCTGTGGATTTGCCAATTATGGACATTTCCTACAATATCTGATTTCTTGTGACTCGCTTCTTTCACTTAGCATCATGTTTTCAAGGTTCATCCTTGTCATGACATATATCAGAACTGTATTCTTTTTTATGACTGAATAATATTCTACTATATGGATGTACCAGTTTTAAATTCATCCATTCATCAGTTGTTTCCATATTTTGGCTATTATGAATAATGCTATTCCTGAATAAGTTTTAGAGTGAACGTATGCTTTCATTTCTCCTGGTAGATACTTAGGAGTGGGATTACCGGGTGATATGGTAACTCCATTTTAACATTTTGAGGAACTTCCAAATGTTTTCCCTAAGTGAATGTTCCATATACCTCTAATACATGAGCATTCTAACTTTTCCACACCTTCACCTATGCTTATCTTTTGTTTCATTGATTAAAGCCATCTTAGTGGATGTGAAGTGAGTGGTTGTTTTGATTTGTATTTTCCTAATGATTAATGATGCTGAGCATGTTTTCATGTGCTTGTTGGTCATTTGTATACCATATTTAGAGAAGTATCTATTCAAATCCTTTCTCCATTTTAAAAAAATTTATTTAATTGGAGGCTAATGACTTTACATTATTGTATTGGTTTTGCCATACATTGACATGAATCTGCCCCGGGTGTACATGTATTCCCCATCTTGAACCCCTTCCCACCTCCCTCCCCATCCCATCCCTCTGGTTCATCCCAGTGCACCAGCCCCGAGCATTCTGTATCATGCATTGAACATGGACTGGCGATTCGTTTCACATATGATAATATACATGTTTCAATGCCATTCTCCACGCTTTGATTGTTGACTTGTAAAATCCTTCAATATTCTAGATAGTGGACCTTATCAGATATGAGATTTGCAAATATTTTCTCCCATTTTGTGGGTGGTATGTTCACTTTCTTGATAGTATCCTTTGATGCACAAAAGTTTTTACTTTTGATGAAGTGCAATTTATTTGTTTCTTTGGCTGCTTATGTTTTTGGTGTCACATATAAGAAACTGGTGCCTGATTCAAGGTCATGAAGATATACACCTATGTTTTCTTCTAAGTGCTTTTTAAAATTTTTATTGGAGTATAATTGACTTACAATGTTATGTTAGTTTCAGGTATATAACAAAGTGAGTGTGTATATATATATATTCTTTTTCAGATTATTTTCCCACATAGGTTATTACAGAACATTAAGTAGAGTTCCCTGTGCTATACAGTAGGTCTTTATTATTTATCTATTTTATATATAGCAGTGTAGATATTAATCCCAATCTCCTAATTTATCACTTCTCCCCACACTTTCCCTTTGGTAACCATAAATTTATTTCAAGATCTGTGTTTATTTCTATTTTGTAAATAAGTTCATTTGTATCATTTTTATTAGATTTCACATGTAAGTGATATCATATGATATTTGTCTTTCTCTTTCTGATTTACTTTACTTACCCAACCAAAAAATGGAAGAAGATCTAAATAGACATTTCCCCAAAGATTATATACAGAAAGCCAAAAAACACATGAAAAGATGCTCAACATCACTAATTGTTCAGTTCAGTTCAGTTCAGTCGCTCAGTCGTGTCCGACTCTTTGTGACCTCATGAATCACAGCACACCAGGCCTCCTTGTCCATCACCAACTCCCGGAGTTCACTCAAACTCATGTCCCAATGGAGTTGGTGATGCCATCCAGCCATCTCATTCTCTGTCATCCCCTTCTCCTCCCACCCCCAATCCCTCCCAGCATCAGAGTCTTTTCCAGTGAGTCAACTCTTCACATGAGGTGGCCAAAGTATTGGAGTTTCAGCTTTAGCATCAGTCCTTCCAATGAACACCCAGGATCGATTTCCTTTAGAATGGACCAGTTGGATCTCCTTGCAGTCCAAGGGACTCTCAAGAGTCTTCTCCAACACCACAGTTCAAAAGCATCAATTCTTTGGCGATCAGCTTTCTTCACAGTCCAACTCTCACATCCATATATGACCACTGGAAAAACCATAGCCTTGACTAGACGGACCTTGGTTGGCAAAGTAATGTCTCTGCTTTTTAATATGCTATCTAGGTTGGTCATAACTAATTATTAGAGAAATGCAAATAAGAATGACAATGAGGTATCACCTCACACCAACCAGAATGGCTAGCATTAAAAAAAATCTATGAACAATAAATGCTAGAGAGAGTGTGGAGAAAAGGGAACCCTCCTACACTGTTGGTGGAAATGAAAACTGGTGCAACCAATATGGACAACAGTACAGCCTTCCCTTGTGGCTCAGCTGGCAAAGAATCTGCCTGTAATGTAGGAGACCTAGGTTCGATCCCTGGGTTGGGAAGATTCCCTGGAGAAGGGAAAGGCTACTCACTCCAGTATTCTGGCCTAGAGAATTCCATGGACTATATAGTCCATGGGGTCGCAAAGAGTTGGACACAACTGACTTTAAGTTTCACTTTTCACAAAGGTGCCTTAGAAAACTAAATATAGAACTATCATATGATTCAGCAATCCTATTCCTGGACATATATCCAGGGAAAACCACAATTCAAAGAGATACACACATCTCAATGTTCGTAGCAACACTATTTACATTAGACAAGCCACGGAAGCAACATAAATGTCCATTGTCAGAGAAATGGGTAAAGAAGATATGGTACATATATACAATGGAATATTACTCAGTCATAAAAAAGAACGAAATAATACCATTTGAAGCAACATGGATGGACCTAGAGATTATCATACTAAGTGAAAGTCAGTAAGAATTTTTACACTTGTAGATTTTATATTAGGTCTTTGGTCCATTTTGAGTCAATATTTGTATATGGTCTGTGATAGGGAACAAAATTCTTTTTTTTTTGGCATGTGAATACTCATGTGTCCCAGCACCATCTGTCAAAAAGACTATTTTTTTCTCCAATAATTAATTTGGCACCCACTAAAAATTAATTAGCTACAAATGTCAGGGTTTATATCAGGACTCAATTCTATTGCACTGATCTATCAAATGTCAGTGCCACACAGCCTTGATTATAGTATCTTTGTAGTAAGTTTAGAAATTGTGAGGTCCAGGACTCAACATTATTCCCTTTCAATATTGTTTTGACTATTCTGAGTCCATGCACTTCCATGTGAAAATTGAGGATCATTTAATCAATTTCTGGAAGGGAGCCAACAGGGATTTTTGCTATGGTATAGACTCTGTAGATCACTTTGAATAGCACTACAATCTTAACAATATTAAGTCTTTCAACATGAACACAGAACATCCTTCTAGTTTCTTTTTTTAGATTTTCTTTAATTTACTCCAAAAATGTTTTGAATATTTTTCAATTAATTTATTTTAATTGGAGGCTAATTACTTTACATTATTGTATTGGTTTTACCATACATTGACACGAATCTGCCCCGGGTGTACATGTGTTCCCATCTTGAAGTACAATTTTTTTACTTCTTTAGTTACATTTTGCTCTAAATATTTATTCTTTCTGATCCTACTATAAATCAAATTGTTTTCTTAATTTCAATTTAAGAGTTTTTCATTTTAAGTGCATAGAAATATAAATGATTTTTGTATACTGATCTTATATCCTGAAATTTTACTGAACTTGTTTATGTATTCTTACAGTTTCTTAGTGAATTTTTTAGCATTTTCAAAATAAAATATCATGTCATGTGAGTATGATACTGTTTTTAAAATGCTTTACATATATAATCATAAAATTTGTTTATTTTTTTCACAAGCTTACTTTTTTGGGATGCAAAATATCCAAATACTTATTTTTCCAAATTGCCTGTGTGTCCCCATTATTAATTCCATCATTCTCCCAGCTTCCTCTTATCTTCATTCACATACAATACTCACTTCTGAGACCACTGACAGTTCATCCCAGACTGAGTGGAGAAGGCTTGTACCATTTGCTGCTGCTCCTCGGATAAAGTGGCCACGGAGCTGGTGGATGGTGTGGGCACCGGGATGGAGAATGCACTCTGGGTGTTTTTAGGGCTGGCTTCCATCACAGACAGCTCGTCATTCACTATGCAAAGACTGGGAGGGAAAATGAGCATTTAGACAACTGATGGATGGACAACCAGCACCCCCAATCCTGACTGCTGCCACCGCCACTCAGCAACCAGATTCCTTCCATCTCCCTCCTGTGTCTGTCCCCAGGCTCCTTGACTGGTTCCTCTGCCCCTTGTACAGAGCCCACCTTCAGAGAGATTGTCTACCAGCTTCACTCAATGGATAGGTTGATCACCAACCCAGGGACAACTTCACATTTACCCTGAACAGCAGCCCAGTACACTACAGCACAGGAGTGTACGGTCTGATCCCCATTTTCAGAAGTCACTGAGTCATGGAGAGGTCATGTGACTTGACCAAGGTCACACAGAGAGTGTTGGGTCAGGGAGAGAACCCATGTGCCGATTCCAGAGTCCATGCTCTTCCTAACCATTAGGCTAGACTGCTCCTTGGAGCTGGCTTTCCACAATACTGAGTAAACACAAGGTCTGCACCACCACATGTCCAGTACCCCGAAACCACGCTGGATGGGTCATTCTGCCCACAACATGGCTCTCACCTTGAAGAGCTGGCAGGGGTAATTATGAAGGTCCGGGTGAAGGCACGCATACAGTCCTGAGACCCTCCTTCCACTTCAACAACAAACAAACAATAGATCTTAGAGCCCTACATGTTTACAGGCTCCCATGGTGGACCCCAGTCATGCTGAGGGGACAGCTGTTCACTTGGGGAGCCAGGGTGTTGGGAATGAGGAGGGCAACTGTAGGAGCTGTCTGCTCCCAGTGACATGTTCCCATGGCAACCACTTCACAAGTTCATGGGATGCATCTTTCATAGCTGCCCAAGAGGTGGATATTATGTCCCCATTTTGCAAATGAGGAAACTGTGAGGTTAAGTAATGGCCCAAGTTCTCAGTGTAAGTATCTGAGATGGGAGCCACCAAACTCCACAGCCTATGTCCGTAATGCCCAGGGCAGGAGGGCAGACATGGATGCAGTTCAGATCTGGGTTGTCTGTGGGAAGACTGAGGGCTGGAGGACACAGAGGAGAAGGGAGGGAAAGAACTGGGAGGGAAGGGAAGGGAAGGGGAGTGAAGGGGAGGGGAGTCCAGAGGAGGGGACAGAATGAAAGGGAAGGGGAGGGGTGTGGAGGGGAGGGGAGAGAAGCTGGATGGGCTCTTGAGGGGGGAGCCTAGCCAGAGGAGGGAGCAGTGTGGCATCTGGGGGAAGAGGGCTACACATACTCACCTTCCTTGAACACCCCTCTGACAGAGAAGCAGAGCATCGTACCCTGAAAAGAGCCCAGGTAATGTCACCCCCTCAACCTCTTCCCCACCTGGGGCTTCCTGCCTGACCATCCCCTTACAGCACCCCCCCCCGCCCCACTGCCGCCCCACCAAGGGAAGAAGCAAACACTCACTGTCTGAAACCACATGTCCACCAGGAAGGAGTTGAGGTCATGCTGAGTTTTGGGTAACACACAGAGGGCACGCACAATGTCATCATTTGTGTGCTTCAACTGCTGGACACGCAGGTCTGTAGGGGAGGGGAAGAAAGCAAAAGTCAGGGCTACCACGCCCTGGACCCTATGATTGGCTCCCTCACCACCGTTCCTGCCCAGCCTTCCCACCACAAACTCACTGGGGTCCTTGACCTTCTTCATATTCCTGCTGTCCTTGAAGTACGCGCATAAGCTGCTTCTAGGAGACAGAGGAATAATGGATGGTGGTCCAGCCAGCAGGGATGTTAGCAAGAGCTGGCCTGTGTCTGCCGGGGAACCACACAGCCTGAGGGAGGAGTCTGGGCAGTGATACTCACAGGGCTGGATCCTCAGAGTGGAATGGAACGGTCAGGGAGAAGCAGGCCTTCTGGTGGTAAGCACCAAGGAGACCATATCGGTTTCCAGAGTCATAGATCAAGTAATACCTGTGGAACAGCAATGAGGACAGGCTGTCAGTGATCCGAGCCCAAAGGAGACTTGAAAGTCTCTGTGAGGAGACCTGCAGTTTGGTGGCCTGACCCAGTCTCAGCTCTCTCTATTCCTCATGGTCCCAAGTCCAAGTGAACTTACTGCTTCAGGAATTGAAGGATCATATTCTTCAGTGTGTCAGATTCTTCATGGTTTTCCTGGAATCAAAAGGCATTTGAGACTATGTAGTAGATAAACCCTCACCTGCAATAGCCCCAAATATTGTTTGATCCTCTTCCTCACCTTGCTGGGCTTTACTGCACCAGGAGTGTGACTGTCAAAGACAACTGGTGAGGGTAACTCCTGGCCATCCTGGAGAATGGAAGAGGAAGTCAGGAGTGGAGACCAGGGGAGTGACCCCAGATGATCAGGGAAAAGGATGATCCCAGGACACGGAGGATAGGAGGTAAGTTGTAAAAGGGTCCTAGAAAGTCCATAGGCAAGCCTACAGTGCGTGTCTTCATTATGATGTCTTAGAGGTCTCTAGTATTATATGCAACTTTTATGTGTCTGTGTATGTGTTTTATGTTTATTTTCCCAGTGAACGTATTCATGTCATTTTCAGGACTCCATATCCCCTAAAGTGGTCAAAGGTCTGATGCCAACACATAATCTAGGCAAGACCCAAAGGGCTTGAGTGCAGGAGGTCAGAAATGTTAGTAAGATACAATGATTTACATAGGAACTTACCAGGCGCAGTAACTTTGGGAAACATTCTATGATGGCACTGTCCAAAACCAAAAATAGAGAAGAGGTGGGTGATAGTTCAAGGTTGTAATGCCTAATTTGAGTTAAAACATTAACATGATAAACAGAGATCGGGATGTTCTTGCCCATTCAGCGGCCCCTTGTACCCACCTCAACTTCTGATTTTGAGGGTTTTGGGTTGACTTTCCTGTTGAGCACTGAGTATCTCTCATCTGATTGAAAGGCACCATCTCCTCATCTCTCTCAGTACCTTAAGTTTAATATTCCTTCCTCCTCTCCTTTTCCCTCTCCTCTCCCCTGGGTAGCTCCCACCTAGACTGTCCTGAATCCCTTCTCCTGTGCCACAAGGACCAACATTTCAAATCCAGTCTGCAGGCCTTCCTCTCCTCCCTGCCTTCCTTCCTCCAGGGCCCAGTGAAGGCTGTGCAGAGAAGAGGGAATAGGAGGATGGGAGCCTGGGGCTTTGCTACCTCACTGGGCATCCAGCACTCTGCCAAGTCAGGTCACACCTCAGGGATGGCCCAGAAGGCTGTGGCAGGGAGGTGAGTGAGGTAGGGCTCAGGAGGGAGAGAGAGGGATGAAGACAGGAAGAGAGTGGAGGGAGAAGGGGAGAAACAAGGGAGACATAGGGGCTCAGAGACAAAGGAGAGAGAGAAAGCAAAGGGAAGGGAAGGAAGCTCTACCATGGTGGGGGTCAGGGGAGAAGACAGAAGAAAGAGGAAGCAGTGCCCCTGTTGCAGCCTTTTCCTTCCCCTGCCCTGGAACAGCCCAGGCACCCCAGGTAGGAATGGAAACTATGCACATGTTGGGCTGGGGGCCGGCCACTGGATGCTTCTTGAAGCTTTGACACCTGTGTGAGCTCAGTCAGACCTGGGCATGGGAAACGGAGTAGCCATGGGGGTAGATCTTAAAGGGCAAGGTCCCGGCTCAGTGTGGAGCTGAGGGTCTTTAGCCCGCCCTTATGATCATCACTTTCTATCCCGATGGCCCCTGCGCCTGTCTGAGTTGGATCTTTCTCTGAGAAATCACACGTGTCTCAGGCTACTGGGGGTTCCTCTGGAGGACAGGCAGGACGATGTGATCTGTGCAGGGAAGGACAGGCGGTGTCCCCCGAGAGGCCTGTCCTGCAGTCTCCTCTAACTCCTCTGCCTCCTGCCTTCCTCTCCTGCCTCAGGAAGCTCTCTGCTCACTGGCGGCAGTGAACTTCTGGCCCCTTGACTCAAGGAACCCTACTTTTTCCTAAGAACGATCCAGCCCCTGGCTTTGGACCAGGGGAACGGATGTCATGAGAGCAGCCACCCAGGACCTCAGCCCCCGGCACTGGGCAGGAAAGCCCCTGTGTCAACTTGGAAGAGGAGGGGAACCCTTTTGGAGGTAGGGGGAGAATGGAGGAGGGAAGCCCTGTCTCAGCATGGAGAAGGAAGGCCCGTCTCAGCATGAGGCCTGGACCTGGAGGACCCTTCTCAGTCCAGGGCCCAGCAGAAAGGTCAAGTCTGGTGACTCCTGGTCTTGGTGAGGGAGAGGAGCCCTGATTCCCGAACCATGCTCTTGGGAGGCCCTGGTGGAGAATGCTAGGGGCAGAGAACCAGAAGCAGACTTCTGAGACTTGAAGAGGTAAGCAGGTCAGAGGAAGGAAATTCCTCACAGGTAAGGGACACAATAACCTCAGATATGCAGATGACACCACTCTTATGGCAGAAAGTGAAGAAGAACTAAAGAGCCTGTTGATGAGAGTGAAAAAGTTGGCTTAAAGTTCAACATTCAGAAAACTAAGATCATGGCATCCGGTCCCATCACTTCATTGCAAATAGATGGAGAAACAGTGGAAACAGGGGTAGACTTTGTTTTGGGGGGCTCCAAAATCACTGCAGATGGTGACTGCAGCCATGAAATAAAAATACACTTACTCCTTGAAAGAAAAGTTATGACCAACCTTGACAGCATATTAAAAAGCAGAGACATTGCTATGGTTTTTCCAGTGGTCATGTTTGGATGTGAGAATTGGACTATAAAGAAAGCTGAGCACCGAAGAATTGATGCTTTTGTACTGTGATGTTGGTGAAGACTCTTGAGAGTCCCTTGGACTGCAAGGAGATCCAACCAGTCCATCCTAAAGGAGATCAGTCCTGAATATTCATTGGAAGGACTGATGCTGAAGCTGAAACTCCAATACTTTGGCCACCTGATGTGAAGAGTTGACTCATGAAAAGACCCTGATGCTGGGAAAGATTGAAGGTGAGAGGAGAAGGGGACGACAGAGGATGAGATGGTTGGATAGCATCACCGACTCAATGGACATGAGTTTGAATAAACTCTGGGAGTTGGTGATAGACAGGGAGGCCTGGTGTGCTGTAGTCCATGGGGTTGCAAAGAGTCGGACATGACTGAGCGACTGAACTGAATTGAACTGAAGGGACACAGAAAAGAGAAGGCAGAGCTTTTGATTCTCCCAGAAGACCAGGGCTGCCACCTTTGGCAAAGAGGTACTGTCAGAAATAGTTTAGGCCCCCATGGGTAAAGGTCACCAAGAAGGGTGACAGGATGGTCTCACACAGACCTTACGTAGGTAGACTGGTCTGGAAAGCTGTCACACAGTGGGTTCCCTCGCAGCCACAGCTCTTCAAGCTTCAGCCCTTTCACCTTGTTCAGCTCCCACAAAGAATGCAGCTGAGAAATATGGAGAGGAAATTGGAAAAGGAATTCCAGGAAAAGAGAAACATCCAGGCCCCTGCAGCCCAGCCTCCACCCCACTCACCCCTCAGGTGCCCTCATCTGCCTCCTGTCATCACTCTGATGACCACAACCAACCCCACTACTCTCATCCCAACATTGATCTGACTCCCTCTTCTCACCTCATTTTTGGAAAGGTTCAGTATCTTGATTGTGGGGACCATGTGCACAATGTCAGACAGGCCGTCCAGCTGGTACAGTTTGTTGCAGCTCAGGTTCAAGGACAATAGCTTTGGGTGAAGAAGAGTTAGAGTGAAGGTTACTATCCTGGATCTTGGAGACAAATCTGCCCTCCACCCCATCTCTTCCACCCCCTACCATAATATCAGAGCTGGGCCTTCAGCCTCACCTCAGGAAAGTTCTTCTTGATAACCTGCAGGGCAGCAGCCATGCAGTTTCTTCGATTCAGAATTATCTCAATATCATGGCCCACCAAGTCTTCAGGAAGGAGAGGGGAGGGAATCAGAACACCAAGTGGGGTCCAGGCCCATAATCAGCCCCTCACATTACCATCCCCAAGTCTCCCTCTAGGAAGACCCCTTCTGCCCGCACCCGCCCTCAAATTACTATTGTCAGCCATACTTGGGTCAAAGCGGAGCTTCTGGAGGTCAAGAGATTGCTGGGAGACATCAAATCGTTTGTTAAAGGCCAACTGCAGAGACAGAGAGAGGGAGAGAGCTGCTCTGAGACTGCGGTGGTGGCAGGGAAATCTGGGGTGAGAGGGATGGAGGGCTGAGGGAAGAAGAGATAGAGGTGAGTGTTTGCATGCAGCATGCCTTGAGTTGGCATTACCTTTAGCCTCTCCATTTTTTCTGGTCCCAACTTATTACGCACAGAGTAGGGAACAGCAGAGGGGTTGACAAAGATAGGTATCTGCAGGAAGAAGAGGTGGGGTAAGCAGCAACTCTAGTTCCAAAGAAGACGACTAGCCCCAGGCCTGTCCTCCTGTCCCAGGATGCATTATAGGCAATGATCTGGACACACACCTTTTGGTTCTCCTCATCACAGATCTTGTTGCTGACATCCATCAAGGCAGAGGCAGTGCTAGCTTTCTGGACAAAGAATCGAGCCCCATTTTTCACATAGTGGAACTATAGGGATTAAATGCAACAGCAATAGTATCAGAGGCCAACAGACCCTGCTATACCAGATCTCTCCCCCTTCCCTGTGCCCACTCATCTGACTTCGGCATCCTCTCTTACATCCACTGGAGTAAAGCAGACACTGCAAAGGCTCTGGATTGAGTTCATTAGCCATATCTTGTCATACTTTATCCCATGAGGAATCTAAGGATGAAAAGAGAGGTTGGGACAGAGGACAGAGGATAGGGAATTTAGCCTGGAGAACAAACCTTTTCTTGTTCTTGAGCTTGAAAGGGCATTAAAGAAGGGACCACTGGTATGATTTCTTATGTTTGTGCATAATATGAATTTCCAAAATACTCCTCTCCAGTCAAAGCTCTCTGCCAAATAATCAAGGTGTTAGAGATGATCTTTCTTTAATAAAGTTCCAGGAGATCTTATCTAGTGCAGATACTGCTTGCCCCTCAGACAAGGTCTCCAGAGACTCGGCCCCCCATGTCCCACACTCAGTTAGCCAAACTGAGACCTCTAGTGCAGAGCTGCTCCATATCCTAGTCAGTAGTTCATGTCTTTGCCTTGAGATAGTCTCCAATGTTCTCCTTACAGTCAGTCTGTTCCCTTTATATTGCTTCTCTGAATTTGCCCCTAGATGAACAAGACTGTTAACTAAGCAATAAAATGGTCAGATTACAAACTGTCCCCAGCAAAATAAACTAGCATCTCCAAATGAGACCAACATAACTCCTCCTGACTTTTCTCTCCTTCGCATTCCATACTTTTTCAGGATACTCACTGTGACCTTAAACCAGCTCCCTTGAGTACCATCTTGTGTGTTCTCCCTCACTTCTCTCATTACAGGTTCTTCATTTCCCCACACAGTAACATGGATATTGCCTTCTCTGTGCCATCTCACTCTCCTCCTGTTGCCTTGGAAGGAATAGGGACAGCTGAAATGGAGAGAAGAAGGGTGAGTGGTCATAAGTGCTAAGAAAGTCTTCTGTACACACTCGTCTCTTAGACACCAGCACTACAGTTTGGATTGTTGTTGTTTAGTCACTAAGTTGGGTCTGACTCTTTGCAACTCCATGGACTGTAACCCACAGGCTCCTCTATTCATGGGATTTCCCAGGGAAGAATAATGGAGTGGGTTGCCATTTCCTTCTCCAGGGGATCTTCCTGACCCAGTGATTTAACCCTCGTCTCTTGCATTGGCAGGTGGATTCTTTACCACTGATCACCAGGGAAAACTCTACAATTAGGGTTGCACAACCATTATTTCACTTCTAGCATACTTCAGTTTTACAGTGAGAGGAGGAAAAGAAGTCCACAGGGAGAGCTGCACTGTCCCAGGGGCTGCTGTGTGCAAACCCTGCTACCTGGTCACTTACTATCTTCCTTTGGGGTCCTCTAGGACATCCCTCATCACCATACTTCCATTATTATCACGGCGGTGTGAAGGCTGAGTCTCATATCCATTATCTTCATAAAGAGGGCTCCTCTTGTCAAAATTATCTTGGAAAGAATTCCAACCTTCATTTCTTCTTTCAGATGAACTATCACCACCTTCATATTCTGAAAAGCGGAACAAAAATACAAGTTTGAACACACATCAGTGGCCCACTCACCATGTACAATGTCTTAGGCTAACAGGCAAGCAAAATGCCAACCTGGCCTAAGGGTTCAATCCCACACACCCCAAAAGGAAACTCTTCTGCCAGTTCAGATGCATATTCAGTCCCTCAGTCCTGTCTAACTCTTTATGACCTAGTAGCCCACCAGGCTCCCCTGTCCATGGGATTTATCAGGTAAGAATACTGGAATGGATGCCATTTCCTCCTCCAGAGGATCTTCCTGACCCTGAGATCAAACCTGTGTCTCCTGCATTGCAGGCAGTTTCTTTATCTGCTGAGCCCTCAGGGAAGCATTATCTGAGAGATGGCACTATCATGGGAGAAATAGAGGAGAAGCAGGATGAGGAAGAGGAGAAGTTTGGAATGCAGGTGTTTGGAATGCACAAGAGTTATACTTTCATGTCCATGCTTTACTTGTATAAAAAACTTAGGTCATAGTTTTACCAGGTGCTTGGGGGTAAGCACTATTATTATTGACTCATTACATAATAGAAACAATTATTGATAATTAGATCCACCTGTCTTCTCTCTGATTATTAATCACTTTGGACAATTCACCCAACTTCTCCTGATCTCAAATTACTTATAATAATATGTAAAAGTCAGGGATTAAAGTTAAACACCACCTCAATCAAGATATAAAGCATATCAGTTCAGTTCAGTTCAGTCGCTCAGTCGTGTCCGACTCTCCGCGACCCCATGAATCACAGCACGCCAGGCCTCCCTGTCCATCACCAACTCCCAGAGTTCACTCAAACTCATGTCCACAGAGTCGGTGATGCCATCCAGCCATCTCATTCTCTGTCATCCCCTTCTCCTCCCGCCCCCAACCTTTCCCAGCATCAGAGTCTTTTCCAGTGAGTCAACTTGTCGCATGAAGTGGCCAAAGTATTGCAGTTTCAGCTTTATACCACACTCTAAATTGTTCCCAGTTAATCTTTTCATCTCCCAGCTCCATATAAACCTTGAAATCCAGTTATGTTCTTGCCTTTTTCATTGCTGTGTAATATCCCACTGTATGGGTTGCAGCTCTCAACCTTGTTTACACAGTAGAGGTACTTGGGGAGATTGAGAATATCACCAGCACCAAGCTATACTCACAATAATTAAAGGCATCCACATTTTCTAAATTCTCCATGTGACTGCAGTGTACAACCACTGTTGAAAGTCACTGTGTTAAAAGTATCAGCTTTGGGTTTATGGTCTTTCCTAGTGGCTTAGACTGTAAAGAATCTGCATGCAATGCAGAGACACAGGTTCAATCCCTGGGTCAAGAAGATCTCCTGGAGAAGGCATTGGCAACCCATTCCAGTATGCTTGCCTGGAAAATTCCATGGACAGAGGAGCCTGGTGGGCTATAGTCCATGGGGTCACAAAGAGTTGGACACAACATGTTTGCCAGAGAGCCTAGAAATGGATGCCACCTCATTTTTCTAGCTTTAAACTCTGTTGTTTTAGGGCCCTGGTGATTCCATTAGCTTAAATCAGAGATTGAGAAACTATAACCCATGGGCCAAACCTGATCTGTGGCCTGTTCTTCTAGGGCCTGCAAGCTAAGAATGGTTTTTACATATCTAAATGGTTAAAAAAATTAATAATTCTTGACATGCGAAAATTATTTGAAATCCACATGTCAATGTCCATATACAAGGTTTTATTGGAACATAGCCATACTTGTCTCTGGAGGCTTCCACCATAAACAGCAGAGCTGAGTAGTTACAAAATAGACAAAATGGTCCACAAAGACTCAAATATTTGTGATCTGGCCCTTTCCAGGAAAAGTTTGCTGAGCTGTGGCTCAGAGTGAGTGTCTTTAAAGCAAATGCACAATGACTGTGGTAAATGGCTGACCATCCCTCTGGCTAAGCCTGGGAAGAAGATCTACTATAGTTGCTTGTGACGTCACTGTAGGGTCCTCCCTCAGTAGTCCACTCATTCATGGTGTTCTGAGTCAATGTGAGAACTGAGTAAGGGATTACCATTCACCAACAAAACAGCTCAAATCACCAGATCTAGAGCTTGATTTACTTATTTTTATGTTCTTCTGTATCTTATTATAAATAAATATGTATTCAAATTTTATTTATTTATATATGGATCAAATGCAACTTAAGGATATGTTCAGATATTTCAATATCCAAGGGATCTATTGACCACTTAGCTACATTCAGAGACTGAAAGTGAAAGTCGCTCAGTCACCTCTGACTCTATGCAACCCCATGGAATTCTCTAGGCCAGAATACTAGAGTTGGTAGCCTTCCCTTCTCTAGGGGATCTTCCCAACCCAGGGATCGAACCCAGGTCTCCTGCATTTCGGGCAGATTCTTTACCACCTGAGCCACAAGGGAAGCCCAAGAATACTGGAATGGATAGCCCATCCCTTCTCCACTGGATCTTCCCAAACCAAGAATTGAACTGGGGTCTCCTGCATTGTAGGTGGATTTTTTTTACCAACTGAGCTATCTGGAGGTCAAACTAATGTGACTCCCTTTCCAGTCTTGCTGTTTATCAAATGAACTTCACTCACTTTGAGGCAGGTGGTTAAGTGCTCCTTCTGGGCCTACAATTCCAGGACCCCATCATACCCACTGAAATGAGGGTGACCATGTCAATGGCAGGATCTCCCATCTCATCTGTGTCCTACATAAGTCAACCACTTCAGAACACTTCAAAGATGAAGATGCCCCCCCTCACTAATATGTTTCTCAATGCTATGGGGAAAGGATTGACCTCTGAGTTCCAAACAGCAGGTGCTTGGTCCACTGACACATTGACTTTAAAGGTATTTCAATTCAAGTGATTGCAGGTGATAACTCGAACCTGAGTCCTTCTAAAACCAAGTTCACTTGCCAAGTTTATGACTAACTTCTCTATCCAAAACTTCATTCCCTCTCTTGTCCCACTCATGATCTCCTCAGGACTGAGAAGTATCCAAGAAAAGGGGGGTTTGAAACTGAATAGAAACCTGCAAGGGCCCTCCTGAGTACAAAAGCCCCTCTGTCTTCCCTGTTTCTTGTTTGTAGAAAAAGGCTTTGGGCCCCTTAGTCTTCCCTGAGTTCCAAAGAACATACTCAAGAAGTTACTAATTAGGGAGGTGAGAGAATGCAGAAACAAAGGGAAAGCAGTCAAGAAACAATAGGGCAGGTCAGTCCCAAGATGGCAGAGGAATAGGACGGGGAGACCACTTTCTCCCCCACAAATACATCAAAAGATAACCTGCATGTGGAGCAACTTCCACACATATTAATCAAATTAACAAAGATCAAACACAAAGAACAAATTTTAAAAGAAGCAAGGGAAAAACAGCAAATAACACACAAGGGGATTTCCATAAGGATAACAGCTGATCTTTCAATAGAAACTCTTCAGGCCAGAAGGGAATGGCAGAACATACTTAAAGTGATGAAATTAAAGAACCTACAGCTCAGATTAGTGTACCCAGTAAGGATCTCATTCAAATATGAAGGAGAAATCAAAAGCTTTACAGACAAGCAAAACCTGAGAGAATTCAGCACCATGAAACCAGCTCTCCAACAAATGCCAAATGATCTTCTCTAGACAGGAAACACAGAAAGGGTGTATAAATTCGAACCCCAAACAATAAAGTAAATGGCAACGGGATCATACTTATCAATAATTACCTGAAATATAAATGGGTTGAATGCCCCAACCAAAAGACAAAGACTGGCTGAATGGATACAAAAACGAGATCCCTATATATGTTGTCTACAAGAGACCCACCTCAAAACAAGGGACACATACAGACTGAAAGTGAAGGGCTGGAAAAAGATATTCCATGCAAGTAGAGACCAAAAGAAAGCAGGAGTAGCAATATTCATATCAGATAAAATAGACTTTAAAACAAAGGTTGTGAAAAGAGACAAAGATGGACACTACATAATGATCAAAGGATCAATCCAAGAAGAAGAAATAAAAATTATAAATATATGTGCACCCAACATAGGAGCACCACAATATGTAAGACAACTGCTAACAAGTAGGAAAGGGAAAATTAACAATAACACAATAATAGTGGGAGACTTTAATACCCCACTCACACTAATGGATAGATCAACTAAACAGAAAATTAACAAGGAAACACAAACGTTAAATGATATAATAGACCAGTTAGACCTAATTGATATCTATAGGACATTTCACCCCAAAACAATGAATTTCACCTTTTTTCTCAAGTGCACACGGGACCTTCTCCAGGATAGATCCATAGCAAAAATCAACAAAGCCAAAAGCTGGTTCTTTGAGAAGATAAATAAAGTTGACAAACCTTAAGCCAGACTCATCAGGAAACAAAGGGAGAAAAATCAAATCAACAAAATTAGAAATGGAAATGGATAGATCACAACAGACAACACAGAAATACAAAGGATCATAAGAGACTACTATCAGCAACGATATGCCAATAAAATGGACAACTTGGAAGAAATGGACAAATTCTTAGAAAAGTACAACTTTCCAAAACTGAACCAGGAAGAAACAGAAAATCTTAATAGACCCATCACAAGCACAGAAATAGAAGCTGTAATCAGAAATCTTCCAGCAAACAAAAGCCCAGGACCACACAGCTTCACAGCTGAATTCTACCAAAAACATAAAGAAGAGCTAACACCTATCCTACTCAAACTCTTCCAGAATTGCAGAGGAAGGTAAACTTCCAAACTCAGTCTAAGAGACCACCATCATCCTAATACCAAAACCTGACAAAAATGCCACAAAAAAAGAAAACTATAGGCCAATATCACTGATGAACATAGATGCAAAAATCCTTAACAAAATTCTAGCAAACAGAATCCAACAACATATTAAAAAGATTATACATCATGACCAAGTGGGCTTTATCCCAGGGATTCAAGGATTCTTCAACATTCACAAATCAATCAATGTAATACACCACATTAACAAACTGAAAAATAAAAACTATATGATTACTTCAATAGATGCAGAGAAAGCTTTTGACAAAATTCAACATCCATTTATGATAAAAACCCTCCAGAAAGCAGGCATAGAAGGAACATACCTCAACATAATAAAAGCCATATATGACAACACACAGAAAACTCAATGGTGAAAAATTCAAAGTGTTTCCCCTAAAGTCAGGAATAAGACAAGGGTGCCCACTCTCACCACTACTATTCAACATAGTTTTGGAAGTTTTGGCCACAGCAATCAGAGCAGAAAAAGAAATAAAAGGAATCCAGATTGGAAAAGAAGAAGTAAAACTCTCACTGTTTGCAGATGACATGATCCTCTACATAGAAAACCCTAAAGACTCCACCAGAAAATTACTAGAGCTAATCAATGAATATAATAAAGTTGCAGGATATAAAATCAACACACAGAAATCCCTTGCATTCCTATACACTAACAATGAGAAAACAGAAAGAGAAATTAAGGAAACAATTCCTGTCGCCATTGCAACAAAAATAATAAAATACTTAGGAATATATCTATGTAAAGAAACAAAAGACCTATATATAGAAAACTATAAAACACTGGTGAAAGAAATCAAAGATGACACAGTTAGATGGAAAAATATATCGTGTTCATGGATCGGAAGAATCAATATAGTGAAAATGAGTATGCTGCAGAAAGCAATCTATAGATTCAATGCAATTCCTATCAAGCTACCAACAGTATTTTTCACAGAGCTAGAACAAATAATTTCACAGTTTGTATGGAAATACAAAAAACCTCAAATAGCCAAAGCAATCTTGAGAAAGAAGAACTGGAGGAATCAAGCTGCCTGACTTCAGGCTCTACTACAAAGCCACAGTCATCAAGACAGTATGGTACTGGCACAAAGACAGAAATATAGATCAATGGAACAAAATTGAAAGCCCAGAGATGAGCACCTATGGACACCTTATCTTTGACAAAAGAGGCAAGACTATACAATGGAGAAAAGATAATCTCTTTGACAAGTGGTCCTGGAAAAACTGGTCAATCCCTTGTAAAAGAATGAAACTAGAACACTTTCTAACACCATACACAAAAATAAACTCAAAATGGATTAAAGATCTAAACATAAGACCAGAAACTATAAAACTCCTAGAGGAAAACATAGGCAAAACACTCTCCGACATAAATCACAGCAAGATCCTCTATGACCCACCTCCCAGAATTTTGGAAATAAAAGCAAAAATAAATAAATGGGGTCTAATTAAAATTAAAAGCTTCTGCACAACAGAGGAAGCTATAAGCAAAGTGAAAAGACAGCCTTCAGAATGGGAGAAAATAATAGCAAACGAAGCAACTGACAAAGAATTAATCTCAAAAATATACAAGCAACTCATGCAGCTCAATTCCAGAAAAATAAAGGACCCAATCAAAAAGTGGGCCAAAGAACTAAACAGACATTTCTCCAAAGAAGACATACAGATGGCTAACAAACACATGAAAAGATGCTCAACATCACTCGTTGTCAAAGAAATGAAAATCAAAACCATAATGAGGTACCATTTCACGCCAATCAGAATGGCTGCTATCCAAAAGTCTACAAGCAATAAATGCTGGACAGGGTATGGAGAAAAGGGAACCCTCTTACATTGTTGGTGGGAATGCAAACTAATACAGCCATTATGGAGAACAGTGTGGAGATTCCTTAAGAAATTGAAAATAGAACTGCCATAGAACAGCAATTCCACTGCTGGGCATACACACTGAGGAAACCAGAATTGAAAGAGACACGTGTACCCCAATGTTCTTTGCAACACTGTTTATAATAGCCAGGACATGGAAGCAACCTAGATGTCCATCAGCAGATGAATGGATAAGGAAGCGGTGGTACATATACACAATGGAGTATTACTCAGCAATTAAAAAGAATACATTTGAATCAGTTCTAATGAGGTGGATGAAACTGGAGCCTATTATACAGAGTGAAGTAAGCCAGAAAGAAAAACACCAATACAGTATTCTAACTCATATATATGGAATTTAGAAAGATGGTAACGATAACCCTGTATGCGAGACAGCAAAAGAGACACAGATGAATAGAACAGTCTTTTGGACTCTGTGTGAGAGGGCGAGGGTGGGATGATATGGGAGAATAGCATTGAAACATGTAAATTATCATATGTGAAACCAATCGCCAATCCAGGTTCGATGCCTGATACAGGATGCTCAGGGCTGGTGCACTAGGATGACCCCCCCCCCAAAAAAAGGCAGCTCTAGTTATTAAATAATAACTAATTAGTTTTGAAAAAAAGTGTGGAAATTGGTATAAAATGTGAAACAGTTCATCTGCTTATCCTTACAAGTAAGTTGTATCATCTTCTCCAGAGTGGGGCATTTTATTTTCCTTATAAGAATTCCTAATTACTAGCACTTATGCTCTTATTTCTTGCCATCATGATATCAGAAGCATAAATTGAGGTTATATATAAAAATAAATAAATGGAAAGGCTAAGTAAAAGAATGACTAGTGAAATAAGATAAAATGTGTAAGCAATAAGTGGTTTCTTAATGAGAATAGATTATAATTATCAGTAAACAAACATTGTTCTCAGCAAACAAAGGTACAAAGCATTAATATGTTAGAAGAGATTTAGTTTGAACACGTTCTCCCAAAATGTTTTCTAAGGAACACTGGTACTTCAAATGGTCTGTGGGAAAATGTTCCATTTCCATAGAAATTGAGGAAATTAACTGCTACAGACTGAATGTTTATGTTCCAAACTAATCTCCAAGGTGACAGCATTTGGAGGTAGAGTCTTTGAAAGGTAATTAGGTCATGAGAGAGGTTCCCTCATGAATGGGATTTGTGCCCTTATAAAGAACCCAGAGAGCTCTCTTGCCCTTCCTGCCCTGTGAAAATACAGCATGAAGACAGCTCTTTATTAAGCAGGAAGCAGATCTCACCAGACACTGAACCTGCTGATGTCTTGATTTTAGACTTCACAAATTCCAGAACTGTGAAAAATAAATTTCTGCTGTTTATAAGCCACCCAGTCCACAGTGTTCTACTATAGCAGCCTGAACAAACTAAGTCACTACCCCTTTCTCTGATATTCAAGGTGCATACCATACCATTCCGTCGCTCAGTCCTGTCCGACTCTTTGCGACCCCATGGACTGTAGCCTACCAGGCTTCTCCTTCCATGGGATTCTCCAGGCAAGAATACTGGAGTGGGTTACCGTTTCCTTCTCCAATACTAATATGTTATCTTTAAAGTAAGACAATATAGAAATCCTTTTACCTTCATTTTTGTATGTCCTATTGTTCTTTGTTGGATGAGTATTTTTTTGTTGTTGCTGTCTCTCAGACATAGTGTTTTGTAGAACAAATCTGAAAGTGCTGAAATGAGAGAAAAAACAGCTATTATATAATAAAAATACCACCCCCATAAACATCTCTCAATATTAAAATCCCTCACCAATGTAAACACAATCTCTTATTTGCTGAATTTTACTCCTTAAGTACCATCTATGTGATTTTTATGAAATGCATCACTTATAATTTTACTTAATATGTTTTTCTTAAATTCACTGTTTTTTCCACATGAAGGAATGGGGTAGTTTTCAAGAAGTCGAATAAGCAACGGTGAGGAGAATCAGAAGCTAGCAGTGTCTGGTTAGACTAAGCCATTTAGAGATTCCAAGCAGAAAAAGACTATGGCATCCCATTCCCCATGAGTACATGCTAAGTTGCTTCAGTTGCGTCCGACTCTTTGAGACCCTACAGACTGACGGAAGCCTGCCAGGCTCCTCCATCCCCTACACACTTTGAAAAACTACTGATCGGCAAAGCAAATATAAAAAACAAATTCTGAATCTTCATGTAATGGCTAGTCTCACACTTTATTGAAAAAATATCAAATTCTTAATAAATAGTCCCCTCTTGATATACGGAACCAATGAAGAGACAGAAATTAAGATCAGATCTGAAATTATCTATTTAAATTGGCATCTAGGAGTTCTTCGGTATCTGTAAAAATGTGGTCAGAGGAGCGCAAGGGACGCCATCACGTGGCAGAAAGTGAGTACCGAGTGGAAATAAGTAAAAGGTATGGTGCTTAATAATATGGGGGTGGGGAAGGGGAAAGAGAAGCAGGGGAGTCAACCCAGTTTCCCAAGCCTGAGACGTCCCTCAGGTTTGAGAAAAGTCCCTGTCTTTTCCCAAGGGACGCTGAGAGAGGTCCCTCAACCCCTGTCTCCGTGCCGCCTGCTGTTTCACCAATACTGAGTAAACGTGGTACCAGCGGGAGTCCATCCTACCCAACTAAAACCTCCCACAGCTGGATATAAAAGTTAGTGGAAAAGTTGGAATCTGAGCCTGAGTCTCATCAAAGTTCCCCGAGTCAGGACACATACCTTAATTCTAAAGGTTTTCCTCACTGAGTGGTCCGATTCCTCAAACAACTAAGCTGAGCTACCGACGGCCGTTCAGGAGGCTCTCTAACGGCTGAAACAGCCCCCTTCTCGTGAGAACATAGAGTGTCACGTGACCACGAGATTCACGTAGTGCGCCACTGTGGGGCGCCCCCGTGCGCCCTGCCCAGAACTTCCGGGGTTTGACGGGCATGGACCATGTAATAAAAAGATCCAAATCACCTCAGGGTTCAGGAGCTCTCAATCCTCATGTAACTGAAAACTGACCATCAAGTGACCATAGCATGTCACATGGACCATAGAATGACCATATACATGACCAAGAGCCACTGGATAGGTGCGGTTGTTCATATGACTGCAAGCAGTTTGCTTGCCCTGTAGGAGCCATGTCACTGTTGATGCAGGGATCTTGATTGGGTAGCCAACAATCTTTACAAGATAGACATGGCTGAGCCTCTTATGTGACCAAGGGGGACCATGGCATCCATATGATTCTAAGAAGCAGGTCATCTTTGTGACCCGGAAGGCTAAGGATTCCACATATTACTAGCTAGTATGGGCCACATGACAGGATGAATCCACATGATGTGCAAGGTTTAGGAGTCCGCTGTACTTTAGTGATTTGAAAAGCTGGACCTCTGACATGATCATAATGGCAATCCGTCCAGAGAGACTACGTGAGCTCAGAATTTAAGATCTCATGATGCTAACATGATCTGCAGGTCTGGGCCTGCCATGCACTTGTAGTGTCCACAAGATGGCAGCATACAAGTGACCACAGCCTTAGGTACCCAGGATGCTCACAAGCTGGATCAGCTTCCTAAGTGACGGTGACAGTAAGGTTCTCGTGGCTGCGTGTTTCAGGAAACCATTCTCTTCTTGAGACTTGGAGATCCGAGATTGCTCACATTCCTGGTTTTCTCGTTGACAGTGGTGTCTATGGGTGATCTTCTTGAGCACACAAGCCGTAGCTAATCCAACCCTTTTAATGTGTTAGTAAATTTCTTTAATGTGCTAATTTTGTTTTTCTTAATAATACATGAAATTTAATACATAAATTAACGCATAACAATGAACTGTGCGTGCTGCATGCTCAGTCGCTGAGTCATGTCCTACTCTTTACACGGTCCTCCCTAAAACCAAAACTGTTGCCATATTGTAAGGACTACTTACCTAAATGGCGGGTATAGGTAAACTCTGTTGACTTAATTTCATGCAAGTCTAGGAGAAATTAAAGCAAACCCAGTAAGTGAATTTCAGTTGTTAATTTGAAAAAAAGTGTATAAATGATTACAATGTGTCAAGCACTTTGTGTATGTGTGTGTCAAGCACTTTAAAACATGTTAACTCATTTAATAGTGGTAATTCTATAAACAGCTTCCCAGACAGCTCAGTTAGTAAAGAATTCGCCTGCAATGCAGGAGACCAGGGTTCAATTCCTGAGTCTGCAAGATCCCTTGGAGAAAGGATAGGCTACCCACTCCAGTACTCTTGTCTGGAAAATTCCATGGACTGAGGAGCCTGGTAGGCTACAGTCCATGGGGTTGCAAAGAGTGGGACACGACTGAGTTACTTCACTTTCACTTTCTTTTCACCCACTCCAATATTCTTGGGCATCCTTTGTTGCTCAGCTGGTAAAGAATCTGCCTGCAATGTGGGAGATCTGGGTTCAATCCCTGGGTTGGGAAGATCCCCTGGAACTATTATTATTCCAGTTTTCACAGATGAGAAAGGTGAAGCACAGATGTGTGAAGTCATTTGCCTAAAAAGTAACTGAATTTATAGGTGCCAGGTTGGGGGTTACCCCTAGACACTCTGGCTCCAGACTTTGTGCTTTGATCACCCACAAGATTTTCCAAAGAAAATTAAGAATGACTCAGTCTTCCTTATTCGAATAACTGGAAAACCATCCTGTTACTGAAAAGTTGAGATCATAGAGGGCCTCTTTAAAATACCATTTACATAATTTCAAGTACTACCATTATTATTATTAGAGCTAATCAAAGTTGAAGCCAATTAAGTCCTTCAGATTCATTTTAATGTATATTCATTTAATTCATTTTATATAAACTTATCCTTAATACATGAAGTATTTGTGTATATAAAAGGTGGTATAAAATGCTAGATGCTAGGTTAAAACATTTCCTTCTTTTATTTTTTAAAATAATTTTATTTATTTATTTTTGGCTGTACTGAATCTTCATTGCTGCATGGGATTTTCTCTAGTTGTGGTGAGCAGGGGCTATTCTAGTTGTGGTGCACAGGCCTCTCATTGTGTTGCCTTCTCTTGTTGTGAAGCACGGGCTCTAGAGTGCTCGGGCTTTAATAGTTGTGGCCCATTGTCTCAGTAGGTGTGGTTTCCAGGCTTATTTGCTCTTTGGCATGTGGAATCTTCCCAGATCAGGAATTGAACCTGTGTTTCCTGCATTGGCCACTGAGCCACCAGGGAAGCCCCTTCTTTTATTTTTAAAGACTATAAAGAGAAATATGACAGTCTTTATAGCTCTTGGTGGAATTCCAAAAATTAAAATTGAGTGGAGTATGAATTTACATTTAGTTTGCACCTTCCTAGAAAGAACAGAGAAAGGGGAAGGGGCATATGCTATATATATTTTTTATTTTTCTTTTAGTTGCTGTTTTACAAACACTGTTTTTGCTGATTTGTGTGGAAAACTGAAGCTTTGTCTGTATATCCAAAATAAATTTGATGTGGTCTTTCTGGCTTACTGGCTTAGGCAAACTTAATGCTGTACAATCAATGGGATTATTTTGCTAGCACTCAGCAATGTGGCATGGCTATATAAATAATCTAAAGAAAATACGACAGACCAAAGTTTGCACCATGGTTAAATCTGAATATACTAGTAAAGACAGCAGACTGTGTGTTTGTAGTTCTAAGCCTTTTAAAGGAAGTCATGATTTCTTGGAGTGACTATATTTGGGTAACTTGGTGTTTCTTAGATAATTTTGGATTATTTATGGGACACGTGTAAATGCAGAGTTTGAAAATGAAGCCAGATATTTACAATAGAACCTATTATGAAACTTTGAGATGGATGTAAGAAGCATCTGTATACAATCACAGAATGGAATCTGACATCACAACCTGATGTCTGTCCCAACTCTAGTTTCTGTAATTACCTGGTGGTGTGGTGGTTTAGTCGCTAAGTCATGTCCAACTCTCGTGACCACATGGACTGACTGTATCCTGCCAGGTTCCTCTGTCCATGGGATTTTCCAGGCAAGAATACTGGAGGAGGTTGCCATTTCCTTCTCCAGGGGATCTTCCCTTCCCAGGGATCAAATCCAGGTCTCCTGCATTGCAAGCGGATTCTTTACTGACAGCTACCAGGAAAGCCCTTCTATAATTACCTATGGATGGACAAATCTACTAATGGCTATTGAGGTAAACTTCTCTCACCAAAAAACAAACCCTGGAGTTCTAATTATAACTTTTCTTGGGAAGGGTCAGATATTCTCCTGTCAGAACTAACGGTCATATCATTTATTTTTTCTCTGAGATGATTACCAGGTGTTTTTTTTTTTTGAGATTAAAAAATATATTTAGTTACACTGATGGGTGCCTGTCAGCTCTTTCTAATATACATTGTGGAAGGGAGGCTAAGCCTATGGATAAATACCTACATGAACACAGCTTATATGAGCTAAGCTGTTTAGACATTGCATTTATCATATGTTGTGCCTATTTAGATGAAGCAGGTTGGTTTAAGCCATTCTTCTTAAATACTATTTGGCAAGATTTACTGGAAACATTTACTTCTTTTATATTTCTGTTTTGTGGTGGACATTTTGGAGGTCAGTGCTAGTATTGCAAAGAAGCAAATTAATTCTGACTCCATGTTGGAACTGTTTCTTTGACATGCTTTTCATTGTTTTTGTTATTATAATCATACATAATGGCTTGCTTAGAAGGACCCTGCCCCTCTGCCAGACTGTTAACTAAAGTGCCTTTGTTCAGAACCCTGTCCACTTATAGATGGCAGGAAGGAAGAAATTAACACATCCCCTGCCTGAGGCTTGCCATTCTAGAAATGTTTGCAAGATTAATGGCCTTTTTACTTTGCTTCTTCACCTCCCCCATCTCTAATCTAAAAAAGACCTGGCATCCAGACCCCGATAAGATGGTTATTTTGAGGTGCTAGCCTGCCATTTTCCTGGTCAGCTGCTTTCGAATAAAGTCATTTTCTTTGCCTCAACACCTCCTGTCGTGCAGAGAGCAGAGCAAGCTTGGACTCCTTAACACTAGTGGCTTTATTTAACACAGATAAATGGGAAAGGGGAATAACAGACAGTTATGATACTGTCAAACTACACACAAATACTCAAATGCTTTTGGTTCAAACACAAATATGTACAACTAAAGAAGAAATCCTGTGTGAACTTACTTTAAGAAAGTAAAATTGACTTAATCTGGTAATAATATTCAAAAAAATTGATCAGATATGGCTGTACCTTTATAGGATTTGTAATCAAAACATGTTTTTCTTTGTTCCTTTAAGAAATTCATTAATTAACTAGAAGTGACTTTACTACTTTACTGTCAAACAATGGGAAAGAAGAGAATCAATTGTAGATAGTGCTGTCAAAGTACTCCATATGCTCCCTTCTCCCAACATAATGTAAAAGTTAACAGCTCTAGGTGATGATCTCATTCTTGGGGACTTCCCCATTATGGAAATAGGAAATCACATCCACAATGAAAATGTCTTTTGAGGTCAGTGGATAGAAAAAAGTGAGAAGCCTGGGATTCCTTACAGGGTTTTTGTTCATAAACTATGCCATTTGTGATGGTATGAGCCACAGTTTGAAAATCCCATCCACATGAAGACCATTAAAAAATAAATGTGTGGTTCAAGACTTTAAAAATTATTAGAAATGAAGAATTTAAATCACCTTAACTTGACTCTTGTTATCTATTCATTGTAACTATTTTTTATACCCCCAAAATAATTCTAACTATTGTCTTTGGAAATAGTATGAGACCAGTTTTTACATAAACAGCCACACTGTTTTCTTGTTATAATGTCACACTTTCATTTACTGTGGTGGATATGTTCACATATGATGTAAAAGAGTGACCTTTGCCAGCTTTCTTTAGAATGAAGTTAGGTGTTTGAAGACTAAGTTATATCAATGAACTTTATATTTCCATAACATCACCAGATGATTTGTTAATTATCTACTTCACGTAGCCTGTTTTGGTCCAATTATAATCGAAAATGTGCAAGATGCTCTACCTTTTTTCCCCACAAAATCTAGAAAAAATGTGGCATATCCTGCACTTTCTAAAATCTAATAGGTACTTGCAATAGTTGACTATAACTGGAGTCTGAAATTTTAATTTAGTCTAGAATATCTATTTTTATATGGGATTTTATACAATTAAAAATCTCTTTAATAGAGGGAGAATCAAGATGGTGGAGTAGGAGTACATGGGACTCACTTCCACCTAAAAACACACTAAAAATACACCTACATGTGAGACAGTTCTCACACACACAAAAATTGGAAACTGGTGGAATATCTACACAACCAAAGCTGCAAGAAATATCTCCATATAACCAGGAAGGACAGAAAAATATTTTAAAGGCATCAGGACAGGCCCAGCACCCTGGGAGAGATATGTAACAGAGAGGAACCTTAAAGGAACCTTGCAAGGCGAGTGCAGAGAAAAAGAGATCAAGCCAGGCAGTCAGGCAAGAAAAGGGAAATTTATTAGAGGGAAAAGAGAGGGTGACTGGCTCTTAAGAAGAACCAGCATCCTCCCTTTCTGACAGAGTTCTTCTTATACACCACCAATGAAAAGTTCTCTGAAGGGACGGTCGACGACATAACGAGCCATCTTATCAATGAGACCCCATGCGGGCCCTATTAATGACAAACCTAGACAGCATATTAGAAAGCAAAGACATGACTTTGCCAACAAAGTTCCGTCTAGTCAAAGCTATGGTTTTTCCAATAATCATGTACAGATATGAAAGTTGGAACATAAAGGCCGGGCATCAAAGAATTGATGCCTTCAAACTGTGGTGTTGGAGAAGATTCTTTAGAGTCCCTTGGACTGCAAGGAGATCAAACCAGTCAATTCTAAAGGAAATCAACCCTGAATATTCATTGGAAGGACTGATGCTGAAGCTGAAACTCCAATACTTTGGCTACCTGATGCAAAGAGTCGACGAATTGGAAAAGACCCTGATGCTGGGAAAGATTGAAAGCAAAAGGAGAAGAGGGCAGCAGAGGATGAGATGGTTAGATAGCATCACCAACTCAATGAACTTGAATCTGAGCAAACTCAGGAAGATAGTGAAGGACAGGGAAGCCTGATGTGCTGCAGTCCAGGAGGTCACAAAGAGTTAGACACAACTTAGTGACTGAATAATAACAATAACTTATAACTTCATTAATTACTGTTTTTGAAGATATGTTATCAGGTGAATATAAGTTCAGAATTTTTATCTTTTTAATGCATTTTTTTATGATTAGATAATAGCTTTATTGCAATTGCTTGATGTCTATTTCACCTAATAGTAATACAAATTAACCACCTTTCAGTTTAATTGGTCAGTTTACTGGTCACTGTTTTTTTTATCATCATTTTATTTTCATCCTTTCTGACCATCAACTGTACCTGTTTCACGGCCCGCTGAAACACGTTCATAATGCCTGGTAGACTGTTCAGACTGCCACAACAAAAATGCCACAGACTAAGTAGCTTAACAACAGAAATTTGTTTCTCATGGTTCTGGAGGCTAGAAGTAGAAGATCAAGGTGTGAATAGGTTTGCTTTTTCCTAAGGCCTCTCTCCTTGGCTTGAAGATGACCATCTTCTTGCTGCTTTTCCCATGGTTGTCTCTCTGTGTATATACACTTCTGCTGTCTCTCTGTGTGTTCTAAACTCCTCTTCTTATAAGGACACTGGTCAGATTGGATTTACATAGATCTTCACAGCCTTAATTTAACTTAATCACCCTTTAAAGGCCCTATCTCCAAATCCAGTCACATTCTGTTTGTTATTGTTCAATTTTTCCATGGAGTGGTAGTGCTAAGTTGCTTCAGTTGTGTCTGACTCTTCACAACCCCATTGACAGTAGCCCACCAGTCTCCTCTGTCCAAGGGATTTCCCAGGCAAGAATATTGGATTCGGTTGCCATTCCCTTCTCCAGAGAAATCTTCCCAAATCAGGGATTGATCCCACTTCTCCTGCATTGCAAACAGATTCTTTACCAGTGAGCCATCAGGGAAGGCCATGTAATCAGGGCTTCAGTATATGAATTTTTGGAGAACCCAGTTCAGTCAATAACAAAACCTAGTGTTAAGATGACATTATTATAGAAGACAAGATTGTAGAGGCAGGAACAATGATGCAGAGCAGGCAGGAAAATGGTGTGTTAGGCTTTCATTATCCTATGGCTTCTTCAGTTCATAAAATTCTCTGTTTTCCAATGAATCCCAGACAATTGAGTGAGAAATTTGCATTGCTACTACCTTCAGTCAGTTCAGTTCGGTCGCTCAGTCGTGTCCGACTCTCCGCGACTCCATGAATCACAGCACGCCAGGCCTCCCTGTCCATCACCAACTCCCGGAGTTCACTCAAACTCATGTCCACAGAGTCGGTGATGCCATCCAGCCATCTCATTCTCCGTCGTCCCCTTCTCCAGCCCCCAACCTTTCCCAGCATCAGAGTCTTTTCCAGTGAGTCAACTCGTCGCATGAGGTGGCCAAAGTATTGGAGTTTCAGCTTTAGCATCAGTCCTTCCAATGAACATCCAGGATTGATCTCCTTTAGAATGGACTGGTTGGATCTCCTTGCAGTACCTAAAGGATGGGAACTAGTATTCCATACTGGTTACTAGCACACCACTTAGAATCTAACACTTTCCTATTATTAATAGGTCTGCTATTTTTTTCCAAGATCCTTGACCTTTCTTAACCTCAGCTTCTTGAATTAGATACAGAGACAAGATCATTAGTTATATAACTCCAATTGTAAAAATTAAATGAAATTTATATATACTTTTGTATACAATAAGGGCTGTTTGCAAGGTTTGGAAGGCTGGTTACTCAGCTATTATTTACAGAATGGTCATGCCATTCTGCATGTCTATGAAACATGCAGAAGGGGAAGAGTAGAATCTTTGAACTGGGGTTAGACCTTTTGTGGGCCCAATTATCTCACCAAATACCTCCCTTACTATTTAGCAACCAAGAGCTCCTTGCAGTTCTCTATATAGATTCCTAACCTTCAGGAAGACAGGAACATTGTCTGAATTTTTTCATTGTCCTATCTTCCCTTTTTGGGACTAAGCTTGACATGTAGAGGTGCGTGAATGAATGAATAAGTAAATAAATGAATGAAAATTATATTCTAGACATTTATCTTTCTTCTCTAACAGTTAATAGCCCGTGGCAGACCAGAACCTTAGCCTTGCAGCCAGTGCTTTTAAATGATTCATCAGAAATTTAGAAAAGGGAAGCCTAGACTTACCTCTAACTTGATGAGCCTTTGCAGGGACATTCTGGAAATCTTGGTATTTGTATCTTCAGACAACTTCTATACACACTCCTTGAGTATCTTATGTAGTTGGTTTGAGAGGTAGCTAAAGATCAAGTGAAAATTCTGATGGTGATCTAGCTTATTCAATAGGGCAAAGCAATCAAAATTGAAAGTCTTGGGTATATGGGTCATCATGAGGTTAACTTGGTTGCTCATTTCCACTACTCAAGTAAAGAACTGGAAGTGAAACCTTATTCAGTGATGTAGGCTCACCTCTTGGAAGGATTCCAGCTCCAGCTTTCCAAATATCTTCTCAAGGCCATAGAACGGCATGTGGTTGATAACTAGTATCCTGTATCAGAGACATGGAAGCCTTGGTTCTCCTCAAATTTCTGAAATATATAAGAAAGAAACTCAGACAGCTGACTGTAAAAAATCAAATAAACCACCTACAGAAAGGTCCATGTGTATTTCCACAGGTTCTAAGTTATACTGAGGGGAAGGGAAGATCAGAGAAGGGATTGGCAATGAGCTGGTCGGCCTCTGTCTCTTCCTTTCTCTTCTCTATGCTGAAATCCATTGCGCACCCTGCAACCAATGATAAATCTAACCACAGAAACATGTAAGGTGCCTTTTATTGACATCTTCAGGGAAACAAAGAAGAGGTACCCTGGCACACTGAGCAGCAAAACCTCATCAAACTTCTTTCATTAGACAACCCTGCCTCCTTTCCCTACAGCCTAATGAGATGAACAAGCATTAGCTCCTGCCCTTCTTGAATAATTTCCTTCTCTCCAAATTTGTCCTAAGTGGAGACATTTACCTCTCTCAGTTTCTCATGATGGAATCCTCACATATATCACCCTGTTCAGCATACAGAGGATTCTTCTTTATATCCCTCCTCTTTTAAACATGGGAGAGTTTTTAAAATAAATGTTTTTTTCACTCTCATATTGATTTTTGTATTTTTTTCTCATAACTCCCAATATAGCTCCTCCTCATCACAGGAATCTTCAGTCATAGACCACAGTATCTCTTTTCAACAGATTATACAGCTGTGGTTCCTGCCTTGAGCCAATAATTCTAGTAAGTCCCTCTTTCTTTGTCCATGAAATAGCAAGGATGTTCATTACTGACTGGTCTTGGCAAGATAAGAGCTGCTTGTTTAAAAAGAATTTTATTTCACATCAATTTTTATTAAGGTTTAGGGTGGAGCTGTGTTTTTCCACACAAAAGATAAAGGTAGAGGGTGCAGCCATGTTTCTTAAGCCCATTCCTAAGACCCAGAGAGTCAAAGGCCTAGTTTCTGCATTGTGAAACAAGGAACAGGGAATGTGCATTTGAGGTAGATTTCTGGGGAATGACAGTCCTGGGTTATATACTCATTATTTTATCCAACTGATAATTATTTTAACAGATTTTCTAATGTATAATTGACATGTAATCAACTATATATATTTAAATTTAACAACTTAAGTTTTGACATATGCATGCACCTATGATATCATAACCACTATAAAAATAATGAACATATTAATTAACCCCCCAATTTCTCATGCTTCTTTTTAACTCCTCCTCACTCCCTCCTTCATCCCCATCACCATCCTCCATGCTCAGACAACTAGTTTGTATATTCTAGAAGGAAGGAAAGTTGCTCAGTTGTGTCTGACTCTTTGCGACCCCATGGACTGTAGCCTACCAGGCTCCTCCGTCTGTGGGATTCTCCAGACAACAGTACTGGAGTGGGTTGCCCATTTCCTTCTCCAGGGGATCTTCCCAACCAAGGGATCGAACCCGGGTCTCCTGCATTGGAGGCAGATGCTTTACCATCTGAGCCATATTCTAGAGTTTTATATAAATGGAAGAATATAGTTCATCCCAATTTTCTCTCAGATTCTTTGATTTTGCATAACTGTCTTGAGATTCATTCATGTTGTTAAATGGATCAATAGTTTGTTCCTTTTGCTGATGAGTAGCACTCCACAATTTATTTTTCCATTCATTAATTGGTATGGGGCTTCCCTGATAGCTCAGTTGGCAAAGAATTGCCTGCAATGCAGGAGAGCCTGGTTCGATTCCAGGGTTGGGAAGATCCCTTGGAGAAGGTATAGGCTAACCACTCCAGTATTCTTGGGCTTCCCTTGTGGCTCAGCTGGTAAAGAATCCATCTGCCTGCAATGTGGGAGACCTGGGTTCAATCCCTGGGTTGGGAAGATCCCTTGGAGAGGGGAAAGGGTACCCACTCCAGTATTCTGGCCTGGAGAATTCCATTGACTGTATAGTCCATTGGGTTGCAAAGAGCTGGACATGACTGAGCAACTTTCACTTTAATTTGTATATGTTTCAGCTGTTTCTTAGTTTTGAGATATTATGAATATAGCTGTTTTGAAATTGAAGTACAAGTCTTTGTATAGACATATGTTTTCATTTATCTTGGGTAATTATCTAGAAGTAAAATGGATAGATTAAGTTTAACTTTTAAAAAACTTCCAAACTGTTCTTCAACATGTTCGTACCATTTTATATTTCCACTCAACAAGTAATCATTGCAGTTCTACTCTGTTCTAGGCATTCTTCTAGATACTTAGGAATATAGTATTGAACAAAGCAGACAAATATGTAGGTTCTCATTTAGAAGAGCTGGAGGAGGTCCCAAGGTGGTCTCTAGAATGCAGTCTCTGAGATTACATTTAGTATTCTGGATGCTTATTACAGAGTCCTATAGGGGTGAACACCTGTAGAATGGAGGAGGAAGTAGGATTGAGACAAGGAAAAAATTAGTCTATGATGCAGGACTAGTAATAGCTTTTGCCCACCCTGTATGGAGTTGTGGAGCTAAAATGTCCTCCCAGATTTGCAAACATTAGGCCTAAATGGCTGGGCCTTTATATTTTTCCTCAATCAATGAGGAATGCCATAGTAAGGGCATGACTATGGGCAAAGAGTTGGACATGACTGAAACGACTTAGCATGCATGCACGCATGGGCAAGACAGCTCTCTGCAGCAGAGGTTATCCTTGAAACTACTGATAGCCGAATGCTATCTGATGTTGTTAATGCCAACAAAGTGAGCAACAAGTCCTTCCTTTAAGGGGAAATAGAGGGAGCATGATTCTGTGTTCATCACAATCTACCCTTTTCTCTGATTGGATCTATTTCTTCATTTATATCCAGGGAGCAGTTTCTCTGGGACCCATTGGATCTATATTGCTGAAGGAAGCTTAGGAGATGATAATTACTAGCCCAGGGGTTCCCTTGGTGGTTCAGTGGTTGAGAATTCACCTTGCAATGGAGGGGACACTGGTTTGATCCTTGGTCTGAGAAGATCCCACATGCCATGGGGCAACTAAACCCATGTACCACAACTACTGAGCCCATATGCTGTAATTGCTGAAACACACAATCCTAGAGCCCATCCTTCACAACAAGAGAAGCTAGCACAATCAGAAGCCCATGCATTGCAACTAGAGAGTATTCACCACTCGCCACAACTAGAGAAAGCCCTTGCACATAATGAAGACCCAGCACAGCCAAAAATAAATAAATAAAAATTTAAAAATTAAAAAAAACAACTGCCAGCCCATATCTCTGCAGCTAGTCTTGTGGCCACAACTAATATTCATCTCCTTCTTCCACTATACATTCTAGATTCCCTTCATCTTCAATTTACCTCTGATGATGTTAATAGGTTACAAGTGACATTATCCAAACCCTCATCCCTGGTCACTTAACTCTTTTGCCACTTAAATTTCTCCTTTGTCTTTTTTTTTTTTTACTGTCAAAATTTGGCAAGGGAGTACCAAGAAGCACTCAACAGATCACTTGGGAGCCAAGAATATTTCCCCCTACCCTCAATGTGTAATAATATCTTTATCCTGTGATCAGAATCAATTACCTCTGCCAGAATGATGACTCCTCTTTCTGCATTATGGCTTATAGACACAAGGAGAATAAAGTGCACAAGTGGTATTTGTAGGTTATAATTCAATAGCCCAGAGTTCTAGGAACCAAGCACTCAAATTTCTCCAGTGAGAATCGATTGGAATGATGGCAAGTGAGGTCACTCCAGTATATGCCCCTTGTTTCCCAGATCAATGTATTATTCCTTTTGAGGACCAGAATCACACAAAAGTCATTTATTCATGGTGTATACCAAGTCCTAGAGGATGATTCCCAATACTACTAAACTATTGCCTCCAAAAGGAACTTTGGGCCTTTAGCAGGCCTCTATTAGGCAGAAGCTTCTGAATGGTATAGAATGCTGTATGACTAGTGGATTCCCTATTTATGGGTTCATTTCCACACATTGTTGTTGTAAAATGGGTCTCCTCATCTGTTATGATGTTTTCTGGGGATCCCATGACAGATAGTGGATCTAACACTCTGTATGCTCTCAGACAGAGGTGATGGCTGAGACCTTGAAGGCAAACAATCTAGAGTATGGATATTTTCCTTTCAAAAGACTCAATATTCTTTTCAAGGTGAAAAGGCCCAATTTATTCAAACAGTCCCCATATTTGGGGCTCAACGTTAGTTTCTATTATTGAAAGGTTGGACATCAAACAATAGCAAAGCTATAGCCACTTAGGTAAGTTAAGGTCCAGGCTGTTAAGCCCAGGCATAGTCTCCATCGTTCCCATCATGGCCACTTTGGATGTGTTCTCATCAATATGGATAAACTTAGTTATTAGACTTTAATTAGCCCTTGGACTTTGTGTATATGCCCCCCCACACACCAGTTGCTAGGGTTTCCCCCAATCCCTGGATGAACTAACTCATGCTCCCCCAAAAAATTCTTATTGTCTCTGGATTAAAAACAAATGTCATATGCTTCCTAATGGGGCTTGCCACCACAAAGTGATTTAAGATATCCTAAGAGCAGGAAAGCTCTCTCTTGAAAGATAAAACAAATATAATTAGAGAAGATGAGAGACTATTGTACTTGTTTTGTAGTTCCTTATTTGTCTTAGAGATCACTATCCTCTAATAAGATGGTAGCCAGCAAATCCTATTAAATGACTTCACATACATATATTAGTAGAGTGTTGGCTTTCTATATATCCTGAAGACATCTCTCTTGGGAAATTTGTGTGCATTTTACTACTCATAATCCAAAGATAATTCTAAATATTTTAAGCCAAAGTAGTGAATAATTATAGGTATTTCAGTTTGACGAGATATTTTGGGACAAGAAAGTCATATTACTGTAGCCTGACTTCTCTTTTGAGCTTCTATGTTGATGGCAAGCCTCTTGCCCCAAATATATTTGCATTAGAACCAGGCATTTCCCAGTGGATATTCTCTCCAAAGCCACAACCATTAAGAACTGTTTCAATAATTGAAATTTATCCTTTTCCTCTTTATACCTTTCTCTAACTTACATGTATGCATTTCTTTCTCTCTAAAAACATGATGAGTTTCATGAAGAAAGTGATAGAGCTCTCAAAAGCCTTCATGTCGATGTTCTATATGTTGATTGCAGTGGTTATATATGTGAATGCACATATCTAAATTTATTGAATTATATACCTAAAGTGGATGCATTTGGGAATTCCCTTGTGGCTAAGTGGTTAGGACTTGGTGATCTCACTGCCAGGAGCCTGGGTTTGATCCCTGGTTAGGGAGCTAAGATCCTGTGAGCCATGCAGCACAACCAAAAACAAATGGATGTATTATGCTGAACATAAATTACAGCTCAGTGAAGTTGATTGTTTTAAATTTATTTCTTTTTAATTGGAGGATAATTGTTTTACAATATTGTGTTGGTTTCTGCCATATAGCAACATGAATCAGCCATAGTGATGTTGGTTTTTAATGTCTTTGTATCCCTTCCTGAATCTAGAGTTGTTTCATACTCATATATGGAATTGACATATGTTTTCTGATTGAATTAGACTGTGAAGCTGTACAGTTGGGTTTTGTGTGTGCTTGCTTGTTTATTTTGTTTTTCGCCATTGCCAAGAATATTCTCCAGGGCTTCCCAGGTGGCTCAGTGGTAAAGAATCCACCTGCCAATGCAGGAGACACAGGAGATGCAAGTTCAATCCCTGTGTTGGGAAGACCCAGTGAAGAAGGAAATGGCAAGCCACTCCACTATTCTTGTCTGGGAGATCCCATGGATGGAGGAGTCTGGTGGGCTCTAGGCCATGAAGTCACAAAGAGTTGGACATGACTGAGCGATGGAGCATACACACATGCAAGAATATTTTCAGGATCTCCTGACTTATACATCCAACCACATGCCACCCCCACCAAATTTTTCATAGGCTTCACAAATATCATGTACTTCTAAGATTTATCTCATTTCAAACCCCTTCTCATCCCTTTCATTGCTAAGACTCTGGTCTATAAGACTGTAACCTCTCACTCTGTCTGCAGTAGCATTCTAAACTTGTCTCCTTGATCATACAGTTGCTCTATTTCAGTCTTTTCTCCAAAGAACATTTAGAGTAAGCTTTAATAAAATAGATTTTAATAATATTATCCCTTCCTTTTAAAAAGCACCTGGTGGCTCCATCATAATAAGAATAAACCCAAAGTCCTTACCGTGGCCCACAAGACCTTTTGTTATTGGGCCCCTTCTATCATTCTAACCTCATTTTCTGACACTGTTTTCCCAATACACACTGGCACACAAGCTGTTTCCTAAAAGTGCCAAGCTTGCCTACATCTAAGGGCCTTTCTTCTTGTGTTCCCTCTGCCTCAAGTGCTCAGCTCCTATATATTCCCACTGCTGACAACATCTTGCTATTTGATAAGACCAAAGTCACATCTTCAGAAAATCCCTCCTTGCCTTCCCAAACTTAGTCATTCTCTGTCACATTTCCCCGTATCATTTTCTTAATAACACTTAATTCTTGAGTGTATCAACCCCTCTAGAATATAAACTCCATGGGAACCATGACCATATCTGTCAAGCTCTCTGATGTATCTCCAGTACCTTTCACAGAGCCTCTCATATCATTGGTAACCAAAACATATTTATTGAATGAATGAATGAGTGAATGCATGGCATCGATTAAACATGCTAAATTGTGATGACTCAGGCATAGTCTGGGGCAGGGGATTTGGGAAGATGGGAGAGTAAGCTCAGGTGTCTTTGAAGCAGCACTTTTGTTTGAACCCATGAAAACTGTGGTTGGAAAATTGAGTAGAAAGGACATGATAATTGAGGCAGTGCTTCTACCTGCTTTGGGTATAAAAGTGGTAGCATATAATCTATATCAATTCTCCTTTCTTAATAAAAAAATCCCTAATTTATTTTGTACAGTAATGTTTCTAGCAAAAGACCACATTTATAGCTTCCTTTGCAGCTAAATATGGCCACATGACCAACTTCTACCTAATGATGTGATTGCAGAAGTGTTGTGTTATAGTTCCAGGAAGGTAGCTAAAAGGGAGATGAATTTCTCAGACCAAGGTATTTCTCATACCATCTGTTTTGGACTGAACTATGTCCTACCCAAATTCATATACTGAAGCTTTAACCTTTGGTACCTCAGATTGTGACTGTGTTTGAAGATAGGGCCTTTAAAGAGGTGATTAAGTTAAAATGAGGCTGTTACAGTGGACCCTAAGCCAATATGATTTCTTTATAAGAGGATTTTGAGACACACAGAGAAATACCAGAGTGTGTATGTACAGTGGGACAACCATGTGAAGAAGGAGTAAGGAGACAGCTATTTGCAAGCCAAGGATAGAGGCTTCAGAAGAAACCAAACCTGTGGGCACATGGATCTTGGACTTCCAACCTTTAAAATTAAATTTCTGTTGTTAAAGCTACTCAATCTGTGGTATCTTGTTATGGCAGCCATAGCAAACTAATACATCATCTGATAAGGTTTTCAATTTTGACAGCTCAGTAGAATCAAATGAGGAAAACCTTAAAGCTACTGATGACTTATTCCTAGAGATTCTAATTCAGTTGGTTGATTCTAAACATTAGAAGGGATTCTAGTGGATATCCAGAGTTGAAAACCACAGGTCTAGGAGAATAGTTTTTTGCATTCCATTGAGCAGGCTAAGAGTGATGAATCATTTAGAAGGCATCCCCCTGTATTTCCATCCTTCCACTATTTTCCCCTTCCCCACATCTCCCTTCATTTTTTGCCCTATCTGGATCTCCACAGATGGACCCAGAGATTGCCCCACCGCTTAATCCTGTTCCATATCCAAGTTCACTTCTAATTTGAGGCACATTTAACAGCTTCAGCCCCCTTTCTGCTCTCCCTGTCAAGAAAAGTGAGTCTCAAGGGGCCTCACATTCTCTTATTCTGTATGTTAGCCTGAGCCAAGGCAGCTCTTGAGAGGTAACTTCATGCCTCTTAATCCAATTACAAAATGGATAAAAGGCATGAAGAGGACAAATAGGCACAGGAAAAAATATTCAACATCTTTAGCCATCATGGAAATGCAAATTAAAATTTAAAAGCACAATGAAATGTTAACGCCACTTACCAGAATGGCTGAAGAAAACAGTGACAAAACCAAATGCAGCGACTTCACGTGTAGTCCAGTGGTTAAAAATCTGCCTTGCAATGGAAAGGATGTGAGTTCGATCCCTGGTACAGGAACTAAGATCTTACTTATCACAGAGCAACTAAGTTCATGCGCTGCAACTACTGAGCCCATGTGTTCTGCAGCCTGCGTGCCACAACTAGAGAGCCCACGTGTCACAACTGCTGAGTCCAAGTGCACAACTAGATAGTCCATGGGCTTCAATGAAAGAACCCACACGATGCAGTGAAGATCCTGTATGTCACAACTAAGACCCAATGCAGCTAGATAAATGAAAAACCATGTACATTACCACATGTAAAATAGATGGCCAGTGTAAGTTTGATGCATGGAGCAGGGCACCCAAAGCCAGTGCTCAGGGACCACCCAGATGGATAGAGGAGGGATGTGGCGGGGGTGGGGGGAACACATGTATGCCTGTGGCCAATTCATATTGATGTGTGGCAAAAACCATCACAATATTGAAATTATCTTCTAATTAAAATAAATAATTTAAAAAACAAATTCAGGCAAGACTAAATAAATTGTGTCACTCAAACTTTGCCAATGGGAATACAAAATTGTACAGGCAGTCTGGAAAACAATTTGTCAGTTTTTCAAAACTAAACATGCAATTACTATATGATAGATACAGCAATTACACTCTGGGCAATTTACCCAGAGAAATGAAAATTTATGTTCACACCAAAACATTTACAGGAATGTTCATAACAGTTTTACTCATAACAGTTAAAAAGTGGAAATAACCCAGATATCCTTCAACAGGGGAACAGCTAAACAAACTGTGGTACTCCTTTCCCAGTTTTGAACCAGTCTGTTGTTCCATGTCCTGTCCTAACTGTTGCTTCTTGACCTGCTTACAGATTTCTCAGGAGACAGGTAAGGTAGTCTGGTATTCCTATCTCTTTAAGAATTTTCTACAGTTTGTTGCAATCCACACAATGAAAAACTTTAGCATAGTCAATGAAGTAGAAGTAGCTGTTTTACTGGAAGTCCCTTGCTTTCTCCATGATTCAATTAATGTTGGCAATTTGATCTCTGATTCTTCTGCCTTTTCAAAATCCAGCTTGTACATCTGAAAGTCCTCAGTTCCTGTACTGCTGAACCTTAGCTTGAAGGATTTTCAACATGACCTTTCTAGCATGTGAAATGAGTGAAACTGTACAGTAGTTTGAACATTCTTTGGCATTGGCCTTCTTTGGGATTGTAATGAAAAAATGACCTTTTCCTGTCCTGTGGCCCCTGCTGAGTTTTCTAAATTTGCTAACATATTGAGTACAGCACTTTAAGAGCATCATCTTTTAGGATTTGAAATAGCTCAGCTGGAATTCCATCACCTCCACTAGCTTTGTTTGTAGTAAATATTTCTTAAGGCCCACTTGATTTCACACTCCAGGATGTCTGACTCTAGGTGAGTGGCTATACTATCGTGGTCGTGCAGGTCATTAAGACCTTTTTTTTGTCTAGTTCTTCTGTGTATTCTTGCCACCTCTTCTTAATATCTTCTGCTTCTGTTAAGTCCTTACCTTTTCTGTCTTTCATCGTGCCCATCCTTGCATGAAATATTCCCTTGACATCTACACTTTTCTTAAAGAATTCTCTAGTCTTTCCTATTCTATTGTTTTCCTCTATTTCTTTGCATTGCTTATTTAAGAAGGCCTTCTTATCTCTCTTCACTATTCTCTCGAACTCTGTATTCAGTTGGTTATATCTTTCCCTTTCTCCCTTGCCTTTCGCTTCTCTTCTTTCCTTAGCTATTTGTAAACCTTCCTTAGACAACTACTTTGTCTTCTCGCATTTCTTTTTCTGTGGGATGGTTTTGGCCACCACCTCATGTACAATGTTATAAATTTCCATCCATAGTTCTTTAGGCACTCTGTCTACCAGATCTAATACTTTTAATTTATTCTTGAACTCTACTGCATAGTCATAAGGTATTTGATTTAGGTCATACCTGAATGTCCCAGTTTTTCCCTATTTTCTTCAATTTAAGCCTGAATCTTGCAATAAAGAGCTCATGATCTGAGCCACAGTCAGCTCCAGGTCTTATTTTTGCTGACTGTATAGAGCTTCTCCATCTTTGGCTGCAAAGAATATAATCAGTCTGATTTCAGTATTGACCATGTGGAGATGTCCATATGTAGAGTCATCAAACTCTAGACAGTGTATTAAAAAGCAGAGACATCACTTGCCAACAAAGGTCCATATAGTCAAAGCTGATTTTTCCTGTAGTCATGTATGAATGTGAGTGAAGGCTGAGCACCAAAAAACTGATACATTCACACTCTGGTGCTAGAGAAGACTTTTGAGAGTCCCTTGGACAGCAAGGAGATCAAACCACTCAACCCTAAAGGAAATCAATCCTGAATATCCATTGGAAGGATTGATTCTGAAGTTCCAATACTTTGGACACCTAAAGTGAAGAGCTGACTCATTGGAAAAGACTGATTCTAGGAAAGATTGAAGGCAAAAGGAGAAGGGGATGAAGGGCAGAAGTTGAGATGGTTAGATAGCATCACCAACTCAATGGACATAAATTTGAGCAAACTCTGGGAGACAGTGGAGGACAGAGGAGCCTGGCATGCTGCAGTCCATGGAGTCACAAAGAGTTGGACACGACTTAGCAGCTGAAAAACAACAACAGTAGCTGATACTTTTATCTTTGAATGTTATATTATTTTACTAGGACTTTCATAGCAAAATACCACAGACTGGGTGGCTTATATAAGAGGAATTATTTTTTCACAGCTCTGGAAGCTAGAAGTCCAAAATCAAGGTGTCAGCAAGCTTGCTTTCTCCTGAGGCCTGTCTTCTCGGCCTGCAGATAGTTCTCTTCTTACTCTGTCCTCACATAGCCTTTACTCTGTGTGCACCTATCCTTGGTGTCTCTTTGTGTGTCCAAATATCGTCTTATAATGATACCAGTCAGATGGGTTTAGGGCCCATCCTAAGTAACACATTTTAACTTAATCACCTCTTTAAAGACCATATGTCCATGTACAGTCACATTCTGAAACAGGGGATGTTAGGACTTCCACATCTGAAATTTGAGGTGCCACAACTCGGTTCATAACACTCCACTTTTGAGATACCCAAATTTCATGTCCATCTCACATGCATATTACTTTTACCTCTATCTCAACAGCCTAAAGTCTTAACTCACCATAGCTCAACTCTAAGTCCCACGTCTTATCTAAATAGTATCTAAATCAAGTATAGGGGAGACTCAAGAGATGCTTGATCTTGAGGCAGAATTCCTTTCCAGTGGTGAAACTGTGAAACCAGATAAGTTATCTGCTTACCAAATAGTAAGACAGACATAGCATAGACAGTCCTATTTCAGAAGGAAGAAATTGGAAAGAGGAAAGGTGCCAAGGGTCATCGTTGTTGTTCAGTTGGTCAGTCACGTCCAACTCTTTGTGACCCTATGGACTATAGCCCACCTGGCTCCTCTGTCCATGGGATTCTCCAGGTAAGAATACTGGAGTGGGTTGCCATTTCCTACTCCAGAGGATCTCCACAGCCCAGGGATGGAACTGGCATCTCCTGCACATCTCCTGCATTGGCAGACAGATTCTTTACCACTGAGCTGTCAAGGGTCATAAGCAAGTCTAAAACCTAGACAAAAAATTCCACTAAATTTCAAGGATTAAGAATAATCCTGTTTGGTTCAATGCTCTGTCCTCCAGGCTCACAGGGATGGAAGCTCTACCTTCTGGATCTATTGAGGTAGCAGCCCCACTCCTGAGGTCCCAGGCCTGACTCGTTGAAGCCAAAGAGGAGATAGCCCCAACTTTGAGGTTATTTCTACCTTTTCTTGAAGGATAACACATGTTCACAGTTGGATATGTCTATTGTCCTGTCCTGTAGAATCCCAGACATCTGACAGTCTTCCTTCACTTTGTCTCATCCTTCTTCTCTTCAGTCGAAGCTGGCAACGTTTCTGATGGTATAACCCCATCTCTATTCCTGGTTTCTGCTGAGATGGCTAATTAGACCAGATCATGAATCATTGGAGAAGGCAATGGCAAGCCACTCCAGTACTCTTGCCTAGAAAATCCCATGGATGGAGCAGCCTGGTAGGCTGCAGTCCGTGGGGTCGCTAAGGGTCAGACACGACTGAGCGACTTCACTTTCACTTTTCACTTTCACACATTGGAGAAGGAAATGGCAATCCACTCCAGTGTTCTTGCTTGGAGAATCCCAGGGACAGGGAAGCCTGGTGGGCTTCCATCTATGGGGTCACACAGAGTCAGACACGACTGAAGTGACGCAGCAGCAGCAGCAGCAGCAGCATGAATCATATCCATAGTCTAATGGAGCAACTGTCTAATCATATACTTGGTGTTCTCTCCAGGGCTCGAACGCAGGTCTTTTGCATTGCAGGCAGATTGTTTACTGTCTGAGTCACCAGGGAATTCAGTGTTTTCTCCAGAATATGTTTTCTCATTTTTTTGCAATATTGATAGACTGAGAATTCCTCAAATCTTAAAGTGTGGTGCCTTTCTACTTAAAAATTTCTTCTTCAGTTTTTCTTTCTCTCTTTCACATTTTACTATAAGAAGCAAGGAGAAACTAGGTAATGCCATCAACATTTTGCTTAAAATCTCCTCTGCTAAATATCCAAATTTGTCACTTACAATGTCTACTTTCCACAAAACATTAGGACACAATTCAGCCAAGTTATCTGCCACTTTGTAACAAAAATCATCTTTCCTTCAGGTTCCTACCACATGATCCTTTTTTCTTCCTGAGTTCTCATCAGAATCTCCTTTAGTTTCATGTTTTTACCGACAGTCTCTTCCTGGCACACTACACTTTTTCTAACATGCACTTCAAAACTCTTCTAGCTTCTATCCATTCTCAGTTACAAAGCTACTTCTATATTTTCAGGCATTTGTTAAAGCAGTATCCCATTTCTCAGTGCCAAAATCCATATTAGTCAGGATTCTGCAGAGAAGAAGAACCAATAGGATGTTTATTTATTTTAAGAAATTGAGTCACATAATGGTGGAGGTTTGGTAACTAAAAAATCTGGAAGGAATTCCCTGGAGGTCCTGGGAGCTTCCACTGCAGGGAGCATAGTTTTGGTCCCTGGTTGGGGAACTAAGATCCCACAAGCTGCACAGCATGGCCAAAAAATAAAATGTAAGAGGCCAGCCAGTTCTTCAACTGATTGGATGAAGCCTACCCATTATGAAAGGTTATGTGCCCTACTCAAAGTTCACTGATTTCAATGTTAAATTCATACAAATGATGGAAGAATTGTTCACATCTTGAGGTATGGGAAGTCATTCTAGGTTATTCATGGTTTAACTTTATGCTAACCAGAACATCCTGTTTTGTGGCCTATTAAACATACATTGTACATCTGCTTTAACCATTAAAGAAAAGGATGTGTTGTCCAGAAGTGTGTCATTTGGAATATAGAGATAAATGCTTCCCTTTCTGGGACATCAGTGCTACTACTCCTTCAATGATAAGGCTCCATTCCCAGGCAACAATGCCATACTGACTCACTGTGTATGTGCTGATCTGTATTTTTTGTAATCTTAAAGAAATGTACCTCATATTTGATGTTCTTTGTTCTGATAAGACAAACTGTTGAAAACTATGCTTTGTTGGAGCAGTTCCTCAGAACTTTCTGAGAGGTTGTCACCTGCGCAATAGTCCTCAGTTTGGCTCAAATAAAATTCTCTTCTATTCTTACTATAGATAGGTTTGTTGATTATTTCTATCACACAAAAAACACCTTCATATAAACATCTAGAATAATGTTTGATCAAAAGTCTTGGAACCATGGTCCAGTCAAGTTCATAAAATTAGCCATCACAAATGCTGCTAGAGAAGTCTCTCCAGCCCTGGGAACTCTCCAAGTCAAAAAAACAAAGGGAAGTCCCTGAGATGGTCTTTCAGAGAGCTGTCATACTAGTCAAAGCATACAACCACTATCTTTGAGAATAAGGTTTGTACTGTTCCCTGTGGCACTTAGCAACCTTCACTAGGAATCTTCATGGTTGCTGCTGGTCTGGGAAATGGGGATGGTAAGAGAGTTATTTTAAGTGCCATAGCTCTCTCTTACTAAAATGCCACAGCTTCTTTCTTCATTAAACTTTCTTCTGGTTGTTGTGAGATTTTGACTAGATTCCAGAGTTCTGTGAAAGTTGAGTCTGAGTTTTTGCCAGTTTAGTTGCTTTTGTATCAAAACATGAACAAGAGTTTGCTACACTATCATTTTGAATGACACCGCTTCTCTAAATTAAACCGCTTTCATGGACCCCTGAAAGTACCATGGGACCTAGACATTGTGACTACTGTGCTTAATTGATAAGATGTCCCTATGCCTGCCAAGAATCTTGGTACCTAGAAGCGATTCTGAGCCAGCCCTTCCCTAGGGATAGTGAACTTCCTGTTAGCTTCAGTAGTTACAAAAATGGGAAATCAGTTCCCAGCTCTGCCTTTAACTCTATGATCTTGACAATGGACTTAACTACTCTGAGGTTCACTTTTCTTTTTTTCCATTTGGGTCTCAGAATGAATGCAGTAATTTAAAAAGACAACAAATGTGTGCTAAGTCACTCTGTCGTGTCCATCTCTGTGACCCTGTGGACTGTAGCTCTCCAGGCTCCTCCATCCATGGGATTTCCCAGCAAAAATACTGGAGTGGGTAGCCATTTCCTTCTCCAGGGGATCTTGCAGACCCAGGGATCAAACCCACGTCTCTTCCATCTCCTGCATTGGCAGGATTCTTTACCACTAGTGCCACCTGGAAAGCCTGCCTAGCCCAATACTGATACTCAAATCTAGTTCCAGTTCCCTCTTCTCACATTCAAATCTTCCACGAGCTGTCTATTTTCTCTCTTGCCACTTTTCCACAGGTGAATTTAGTGGCTGGCAATGGCTAGATAAGGTACTCTTTGAAGAATATTTGCATTCTCATAAAGGACACTCTTCAGCCCATAGGATTTAAACTTTTCTGATGGAATTAAAAGTCAATTCTTTGGGGAGAAGCACAGTTTAGGAAGAGGGACTAGTCCCCTTTACAGATACTTTGGGTGTTTGCATGTGTTTTTAATTAGGGAAGATCTTTGGTAGATGATGATGTTCCACTCTTGCAGAGGATATGAAGCTTGATAAATTAGACACACTATGATGGCTATGCAGATATTATGTAATAACTGCCTACAGATAGGGAGATGTGTGATTTGGGGCACATCACAGGAAAACTTACTTTGGTCATCTATGAACTGAGGATAATGAAGGTGACATGAAAATGCTTTGCAAACTCAAACTTAACCAATGTGAGGCAGTGTAATTATTCATTTATATAGTCACTGTTATAAAATCTTAGCTAATAGTAAATGTCTACCCATCCACGCACTACAACTAAAGAACCCATGCACTGCAACAAGAGAAGCCCGCATGCTGCAACAAAGACCCAGAGTAGCCAAAAAAAAAGTTTAAAATGCGCCCACCCACAAAGCAATAGTCTGAAAACAGTGTCAATGCAAAAGTTTGTGACTTATACTCATTTTTTAACATTCTTAAAGGCAGACTTTTCCTATCAAATCTCTCCTAGCACAAAAAATGAAACCACATAATTTTTAATTCCCAGGTCTAATTCCACGTACAATTTTTGTGAAATTTATTTGTTTATATCAGGCTCCATTTCCAAAAAGTGTCAAGGCAGGTTCCAAAGACAGGGGCTTGATGGTAAAACATTTTTAAAGTGATAAAATTGTAGATAAAGGAAAGTAGAAAAAGTACAAGCAAAGTTAGTGAAATAAAAAGGTAAGGTTGGTATTGAACCCCATATTTAATACTTCAGAGCACCTTGTAAACCTAGCATAATAATCATCCAGCTGTTGAACACTGCCAGTATTCAGTACTTCTTGATATAACTCAGTTTACTGTTGACAACTATGACCACTAGAAAGGGCTTTTTCTTAGCATCTGCTAAGCTGCTAAGTCGCTTCAGTCGTGTCCGACTCTGTGCGACCCATAGACGGCGGCCCACCAGGCTCCCCCATCCCCGGGGTTCTCCAGGCAAGAACACCGGAGTGGGTCGCCATTTCCTTCTCCAATGCATGAAAAGTGAAAGTGAAGTCGCTCAGTTGTGTCCGACTCTTCGAGACCCCATGGACTGCAGCCCACCAGGCTCCTCCGCCCATGGGATTTTCCAGGCAAGAGTACTGGAGTGGGCTGCCATTGCCTTCTCCATTCTGAGCATCACCACCATGTAATTTAGCACTTAGTCATGGTCTCCCTAATACTCTCTACCTGATATTCTAATTTAATTAACGTTCACTGAGAGTTCAATATGCATCAGAAACTATGTTGATACATTATCTCATTTAATCTTAAAATAACCCTGCGAGTTTTTTTAAATCTTCATTTTAATGATGAGGAAAAGTAATGTTTCAGAGGTTGAATGACCTGCCCCTAGTTACATTAAAGCAGTCAGCTTAAAATGTTTTTCCTAACATAGGTCTTCTGAATCTGGATCCAGTGCCTGCACCACTCCATGTCATCTCCCCATGATGTATTGTTTTTTTTTTCTCCCCCTGTTGCACTATAAGCTACCTGAGCACTTGATAACAGTGTTGCTACCAATCATTGAATAACAAATATTACACTGAAGTGAATTCAAGGAAAGCCTCAGGAATCACCTCCTGACTTCACTGGTTATAAGATGCAGTGTGATAGGAATGAGCCCTGTTCCACTAGGGCTCTGTCAGCTTTGGAAAAGAAAAACATGATGTGGAGTATATATATATATATATATATATGCCAAATTAATGATTACTTTCTTGGTTATTTTATGCTTTATCTCCTTCCTTGTATACATATTAGGTGAGGTAAGATTGAAGTACAGTTAATCTTTTGAAAAGAAATACAACACAGATTTTCCTGACCCATTGTTCTACCCTCAGTGAGCCAATTAAAGAGTTTATGAACTCTTCCTCTGGAATCTTGCCACAATATACCTAAAAATTATACAAAAACAAATGGAAGAAAACATAAATGGAGCCAACCTCTGAGATGGTAAGAGGCAGGAAGGCCAGGGGTCTCCAAAGGGAGGAAATAGGGTACAAGTGTCAGACATTTTTTAATTTATTTATTTTAATTGGAGGCTAATTACTTTACATTATTGTATTGGTTTTGCCATACATTGACATGAATCTGCCCCAGGTGTACATGTGTTCCCCATCTTGAACACCCCTCCCACCTCCCTCCCCATCCCATCCCTCTGGTTCATCCCAGTGCACCAGCCCCAAGCATCCTGTATCATACATCAAACTTGGACTGGCGATTCATTTCACATATGATAATATACATCTTTCAATGCCATTCTCCCAAATCATCCCACCCTCTCCCTCTCCCACAGAGTCCAAAAGACTGTTCTATACATCTGTTTTTCTTTTGCTGTCTTGTATACAGGGTTATTGGTATCATCAGACATTTTTTATCTCTCTCTTAAGCAGCAGGAATTCCCTGGTGGCTCAGATGGTAAAGCGTCTGCCTACAATGTGGGTAGACCTGGGTTCGATCCATGGCACAGGAAGATCCCCTGGAGAAGGAAATGGCAACCCACTCCAATATTCTTGCCTGGAAAATCCCATGGATGGAGTAGCCTGGTAGGCTACAGTCCATAGGTTCACAAAGAGTTGGACATGACTGAACGACTTCACTTTCACTTGAAGCAGCAGGAGGAAGTAAACAAGTGTTAGATTTTTTTTGAAATGGCAACCCACTCCAGTATTCTTGCCTGGAAAATCCCATGGATGGAGTAGCCTGGTAGGCTACAGTCCACAGGGTCACAAAGAGTCGGACACGACTGAGCGACTTCACTTATACAAATTTAAAAAGAGCTTTCTCTTAAAATTCTGTTGTTGCCATGACGACACCTGGCTCCACCTGAACTTAACTTTTCTTAAACCTTGAGCTAACCAATGTGTTTTTCTTCATGGAAATGTTTGTCTTAAGCTATGTTAATGAACCCTAGGCTCTGTCTTCAAGTCTGTTCAGCCTAAGACTCAGAACAGACTTGACAAACCAGTATGTTTTACTCATGCAAATGTTCTCTTAAGCTATGTTGATGATACTGTATTTGCTTGGAAACCTGCCTTTCTTCAAGATTCATGTCAGTCATTTTATGGTACCAGGCAACTCACCTTGTGCCAATGTTATCTCAAAATGCATGTTGTAGCTGAGGGGCCTAGTGCCAGTCTCTGAGTTTTGAGACATTTCCTTTCTCTAATTAGCAGACTGCTAGTAGCTATGTAACATCCAGCTAAAGACTAGCAGGGGGGCACTCTTTCTACTCCCTTCTGATGTCTATGTCAGAAGCTTTCTCTATCTCTTATACTTTAATAAAAATTTATTAGACTAAAGCTCTGAGCAATCAAGCCTTGTCACTGGCCCCAGATTGAATTCTTCTCCAGAGGCCAAGAATCCTGGCATCTTTTGTGGTTCAGCAACAACCTTTCACCTCTAGTGAGGTTATGCTAATAATTTAATTTTGTTTATAGTATAGTAGATCTGTGGGGAATCCTTTTCTATCTTTCCAGAATATGATTTATTGTTACTCCCAAACATCTGCTTTCCAAGTGCCTATCTTTTATTTTTTATTTTATTGGAGGCAAATTACCTTACATTAATATATTGGTTGGTTTTGTCATACATTGACACGAATCTGTCCCGGGTGTACATGTGTTCCCTTTCTTGAACCCCCTTCCCACCTCCCTCTTCCCCATATCCTCCCTCCAGGTCATTCCCGTGCACCAGCCCCAAGCATCCTGTATCATGCGTCGAACCTGGACTGGTGATTCATTTCACATATGATAATATACATGCTACAATGCCATTCTCCCAAATCATCCCACCTTCACCCTCTCCCACAGAATCCCAAAGACAGTTCTATACACCTGTGTCTCTTTTGCAGTCTCGTATACAGGGTTAAGGTTTCCATCTTTCTAAATTCCATATATATGCGTTAGTATACTGTATTGATGTTTTTCTTTCTGGCTTACTTCACTCTGTATAATAGGCTCCAATTTCATCCACCTCATTAGAACTGATTCAAATGCATTCCCAAGTGCCTATCTTAAACTGAGGTACAGAGTGAAACTTTACTCACCCAAAGTCTCATGGGTCAATTGTTATATGTTAGTACTTATTTTAATTTTTTTTAGCTATGGTGGGTCTTTGTTGTTGCACGTCAGCTTTCTCTAGTTGCAGCAAGTGGGGTCTACTCTTCATTGTAGTGTGCTGGCTTCTCCTTGCAGTGGCTTTTCTTGTTGTAGAGCACGGGATCTAGGTGCATGGGCTTCAGTAGTTGCAGCTCATGGGCTCTAGAGCATGGACTCAGTAGTTTGGGCACACTGGCTTAGTTGCTCCATGGCGTGTGGGATCTTCCTGGACCAGGGATCAAACTTGTGTCCCCTACATTGCAAGGCAGATTCTTAACCACTGGACCACCAGGTAAGTCCTAGTACTTAATTTTTAATTCTCTTTGGACTTGATTAAAAGGTCCCAAGAAATTTCAATCTGTTTTTAAATTCAGTTCAGTTCAGTTCAGTTCAGTTGCTCAGTCGTGCCCGACTCTTTGCAACCCCATGAATCACAGCACGCCAGGCCTCCCTGTTCATCACCAACTCCCGGAGTTCACTCAAACTCATGTCCACAGAGTCGGTGATGCCATCCAGCCATCTCATTCTCTGTCGTCCCCTTCTCCTCCCACCCCCAATCCCTCCTAGCATCAGAGTCTTTTCCAGTGAGTCAACTCGTCGCATGAGGTGGCCAAAGTATTGCAGTTTCAGCTTTAGCATCAGTCCTTCCAATGAACACCCAGGATTGATCTCCTTTAGAACGGACTGGTTTGACCTCCTTGCAGTCCAAGGGACTCTCAAGAGTCTTCTCCAGCACCATAGTTCAAAAGCATCAATTCTTCGGCGATCAGTTTTCTTCACAGTCCAACTCTCACATCCATACATGGCCACGGGAAAAACCATAGCCTTGACTAGACGGACCTTGGTTGGCAAAATAATGTCTCTGCTTTTTAATATGCTGTCTAGGTTGGTCATAACTTTCCTTCCAAGGAGTAAGCGTCTTTTAATTTCCTGGCTGCAATCAGCATCTGCAGTGATTTTGGAGCCCAAAAAAATAAAGTCTGACATTGTTTCCACTGTTTCCCCATCTATTTCCCATGAAGTGATGGGACCAGATGCCATGATCTTTGTTTTCTGAATGTTGAGCTTCAAGCCAACCTTTTCACTCTCCTCTTTCACTTTCATCAAGAGGCCTTTGAGTTCCTCTTCACTTTCTGCCATAAGGGTGGTGTCATCTGCATATCTGAGGTTATTGATATTTCTCCCGGCAATCTTGATTCCAGCTTGTGCTTCTTCCAGCCCAGCTTTCCTCATGATGTACTCTGCATATAAGTTAAATAAGCAAGGTGACAATATACAACCTTGACGTACACCTTTTCCTATTTGGAACCAGTCTGTTGTTCCATGTCCAGTTCTAACTGTTGCTTCCTGACCTGCATACAGGTTTCTCAAGAGGCAGGTCAGGTGGTCTGGGATTCCCATCTCTTTCAGAATGTTCCACAGTTTATTGTGATCCACACAGTCAAAGGCTTTGGCATAGTCAATGAAGCAGAAATAGATGTTTTTCTGGAACTCTCTTGCTTTCTCCATGATCCAGCGGATGTTGGCAATTTGATCTCTGGTGCCTCTGCCTTTTCTAAAACCTGCTTGAACATCTGGAAGTTCATGGTTCACATATTGCTGAAGCCTGGCTTGGAGAATTTTGAGCATGACTTTACTAGCACGTGAGATGAGTGCAATTGTGCAGTAGTTTGAGCATTCTTTGGCATTCCCTTTCTTTGGGATTGGAATGAAGACTGACTTTTTCCAGTCCTGTGGCCACTGTTGAGTTTTCCAAATTTGCTGGCATATTGAGTGCAGCACTTTCACAGCATCATCTTTCAAGATTTGAAATAGCTCAATTGGAATTCCATCACCTCCACTAGCTTTGTTCGTAGTGATGCTCTCTAAGGCCCACTTGACTTCACATTCCAAGATGTCTGGTTCCAGGTGAGTGATCACACCATTTTTAAATTAGTTAAGTTTTTTTTCAATCTTAAGGCTACCTCTTTCCTCTAATGACATCATGATGCTTTTTTCACTTTCTTGATATCACTGTGAAATTCGCCTGTCTGAAGCTGAGCTTTGCTTTCCCACTTTATTGCCTCTGAGCTCATGTATTTCTCAGAAATCTATGACCCAGCTCTGGCATTTCAGAGTCTTGCCAAGAGAACCTCACAGACTCTCTTCATCTGTCTCTTACTCCCAGTTTCCTCTGATACCACCCTAGTCTCTGATGTCACACATCCTGTGTCTGGTCTCCTCTCCTGTTTACCTTTCCAGCTTCACACTAATTTTTTAATGAGAACATTATATTTTATATTCACCTAAGACCATCCAGTCCAACTCCCTCTCATTTCCTTTTTCTGCCTAGAAACTCTCAGTGACCCCTTTTACCTAAACAGTTAATGACAATAACTCTCTCTGTCAGTCTTCCAGGTCTAACCCTACTCTTTCCTCAATATTTCCCAGCATCAGGGTCTTTTCTAATGAGTCGTCTCTTCATATCATGTGGTCAAAGTATTGGAGCTTCAGCTTCAGCATCAGTCCTTACAATGAATATTCAGAACTGATTTCCTTTAGGATTGACTGATTGGATCTCCTTGCAGTCCAAGGGACTCTCAAGAGCCTACTCCAACACCACAGTTCAAAAGCATCAATTCTTCAGCACTCAGCCTTCTTTATGGTCCAACTCTCCCATCCATACATGACTATGGGAAAAACCATAGCTTTGACTAGACAGACCTTGCTGGCAAAGCAATGTCTCTGCTTTTTAATATGCTGTCTAGGTTTGTCAAAGCTTTTCTTCCAACGAACAAGTGTCTTTTAATTTCATGGCTGCAGTCACCCTCTGCAGTGATATTGGAGCCCAAGAAAATAAAGTCTCTCACTGTTTCCATTGTTTCCTCATCTATTTGCCATGAAGTCATGAGACCAGATGCCATGATCTTCATTTTTTGAACATTGAATTTTAAGTCACCATTTTCACTGTCCTCTTTCACTACCAATGACAGAATCTCATAGCCTGCTCCAAAATAGAGTCTGTTCCTTAAGACTACTCCCAGTACCTCCTGTCTGGGGTAGATTTCTGGGGGAAAGTGGTGAGAGAGATTTGTTTGTAGGTAATTTACAGGGGGCATGCTCAGAAGAACACTTCTGAGTGAAGCAGGATTAGCAGGAAATTGAACTGTAATACAGTCCCAACAAAGGACTCAGCAGATCCAATGGCCTTTCAGAGTTGCCCAAAATTGAAACAGGAGGCCTGACACTTATATACCTACATTATCCCATTAATGTGGGCTATGCCCGGGAGAGAGTGTGACCTAAGGAGAGGCAGCTCCCTTCAGACAGGCCAATTCCCCAGAAGGGGAGATGAGTGTCTCTATCTTGAAAAGTGCGGCAATTCTGGGGAGCACAACACTGCACCTATTACAACAAATTTATTTGTATATCCATTGCTGTTATCTATTCTGTCAATCTATATAATTTGAAACTTTTATTTTCTATTATTTCCTTTACTATCTTTAACACAGTCTCTTCTCTCTTGTATTCCTTCCAATTTAAGTTTATTTTGCTGTCATACTTCCTGGGATCTGCTTTCTCTAGACTCCTCCCCATCTACTACTCTCTGAACTTTTCATTTACTTTACCCATTATATTTCTGCCTGTTATATTTGATTTCTGAAACTCGGAGTTTTCATTTTATATGTGTGTTGTTTTTTCTGGAGAAAACTGTATGCTGGATAGTTCTGAAGTCCTCGGGGCTTAGGTCACCAGAGCACTCTATGATCTCTTGCTGATTCTGTACAATTTTTTCCACTCACTTGCAATTTAGGGCCTGTAATGACTTCTTTCAATGTTTCAGTTACTCTCAAACCTACTTTCTCAGTTTGATCAAAAAATAATGGTGTCTTAGATGACAGTGGTAACTGAAGATGAAGAGAATTGGACATAAGGAGAGATATCTTGGTGATATTATCAAGAGGAATTGCTTATGGTCTAATGTAGGAGTGAAGAGGTACTCCAAAATGATTTTTGGCTTGAGTAACTGGATGAAGGTTTTATAGAAATAGGGGACACTGGGAGATGAATGACTGATAATGGAACAAGCAGGCACTCTATTTGGCTATGTGAAATTTGAAGTACCTGTTAGATAGCCAAGTGGATATATCAAAGAAGTAGGTCTGAACTGAGAGGAAAAGGTTTGCTTAGATGTCACTTCCTTTGGCAAGCCTTTCCTAAATACCCACTTTCCATCCCATGAAGCATTATCCTTACTACCCACAGCATCTTTCATCACTCCCATTGTAGCCTTTATCAAATTTATACTACATTTTCTTCTTTATTAGTCCATTTTCTCTGTTAGAATGTGAGCTCTTTGTGGAGCAGAACTTACGTTCTTCTTTTTTTTTTTTCTCTCAAATTTCTTTCCTGGATATGTGCTACGAGTCAGTTCTTATCATTTGTCCAGTGCATGCATATAACCAGGCAGCCAATTACATTTTTATTCATAGCTACAATCATTGAAAATTATTTTCTAAATTCAGTCAAAATTTTCCTCCTTCTACTTTCTATTCATTGAGGATCTACCTATGAAGCTAAGTGTTATTAATTTACTTGTCTGAATAATGAGTTCAATAAGTTGCCTTAAATCATATGGGATTATATATATGTGTGTGTTTGTGTATATATGCATATTAACCTTTCAAGCCAAGCATGTAATAAAAATCCCAACATTGTTTTCACATGTAATATCTTTTTTCTCCCCTCACATGTAATATCTTAAAAACAATGTCTCCTCAAACATGTTTTTGTATTGTCTTCCATAGCCAAATGTGGATTTAATATTTATACTAATAACTTTTATCTTGCTATATTCAGCACTCAACTCCAGAAGTTGAGATCATTTTTGATCCTTGAATATATATTTAAATATCTCAAAATACTGTTACCTCCAAGTGTTCAGCTGCAGAAGCTGGAAGCAAAGCAAATGTGCCAAAGTAGGTAACAGAAAATTTATTTTATGGTGGGGTTAAGATAAAAGTTCATTTTCAGCCAAAAAAACTTTTTTTTGGCCAAAAACACCCACCTAAAAAATTTCAAAACCATTTACTAGAGCAAGTCACTGATAACTTCTCTAAGACTGTAGTCAACACTACATCCTTATCTCTCATCAAACTTGCCACACCAGCAATTTAAATGATTTACCCAGTACTGACTAAAATTTTAATTTTTAATGTGTGCAGCTAATTTTAATGAATAATTACCTATTTTGGAAATATCAGAGTAATTTGGTATCTTTGTGAATATTCTTATGATACATAGTTGGAATTCCAATCCTGTAGCTTTAAACACAAAATGGACTTCTGAAAAAGAATTTACCAATTCTAAAAATGCTTACAATTCAGTTGAACTGATTTTATACTTTCTGTGGGAAAAAAAAATGCTACTTTTTTTGTTTGGAAAAGAGAATTTGCTGTTTTGTGACTAATTGACATTCTATTTGCACTACTGTGGTTGTTCTTTCCCCTCTCCTTTCACCAGTATATACCAGATATATTTTCCAAAAAGAGAGGAAGTGATATTGTAACACCAATAATCTTTACTAACAGTCTTGTGGAAGAAGAGTTAGTTTGGGGACAATCTAACTCCCTTTTGGACTATTCATTCAATCGGTATGAGCCCAACCAATCATATTATGCTTCAGTTAATACTTACCATTTTATCCAAATCTCAAGAAAAAAACAACTATTAAATGCCTTGCCTATAAGGGCTTCCCTGGTGGGTCAGCAATAAAGAATCTGCCTGCAATGCAGGAGATGTTGGTTTGATCCCTGAGTCAGGAAGATCCCCATTCCAGTATTCTTGCCTGGAGAATCCGATGGACAGAAGAGCCTGGCAAGCTACAGTCCATATGGTCACAAAGAGTCAGACATAAATGAAGCGACTGAGCACACAGCACAAGTGCAGGTAAATCACCATCTAAATTTAATTGCTTTTTTTGCTAGAATTAACATATCAAGGGAATACTATAGCTTATTTTTCCTATTTCTGATGACTCCATGTTGGATTTTGATGGTATTTCTACAAGGTCACATAGCAACTTGATGGTACTACTGAGACCAGAATCCTGGTATTTAGATTCCCAAACTATGACTCTTTCTACTATACCATGGTGATGTTCAAATGCTTACAGGTGGTGTTTATCATAACATAAGTAAGAAACACCAGAGTAAAAAAAATCATAGTCCTCTCCCAATTATAAGTTCTTCCTTCTTCAGTTTCAAGTATTTACTTCATCATGATTTTTTAACTTAAGGCTGAGTTCAAGTTTGAATATCAGCTTCTTCTAAGCAAGATGTAGGCAAAATGAAATTATTAAAACTTTCACAGAGATTTGTTCAAGATGGTGGAATAAGACATGAGCTCATCTTCTCCTGCCACAGCATGAAAATAACAACTAGCTGTTGAACAACCATTGACAGAAAGATACTGGAACCCACCAAAAAAAGATATTCCACATCCAAGTACAATGGAGAAGCCACAACGAAACAGTAGGAGGGGCACAATTACAATAAAATAAAATCCTATACCCACGAAGTGGGCAACTCACAAACTGAACAATAATACTAAAGACATTTTCACACTGTTGTGAAGGTTCTAAGTCACACATCAGGCTCCCCAGCCTGGGGATTTACTCAAGGAACTGGAATCCCCAGAGAATCTGACTTTGAAGGCCAGCAGGATTTGATTATAGAGCTTCCATAGGGCTGGGGGAAACAGAGACCCTTGGAGGACACAAACAAAATCTTGTGTGTACCAGGACCCAGGGGAAAAGTGCAGTGACCCTACAGGAGACTGAGCCAGACCTACCTGTGACTGAGGGTCTCTTGGAGAGGTGTGGGTCAGCAGTGGCCTGCCATGGGGATGGGGGCAATGGCAGCAGCAGTCCTGGGAGATGCATCTCAGCATAAGTCCTCTTGGAGGTCACCGATAGCCCTATATGCTGTTCAAGTATGGATGTGAGAGCTGGACCATAAAGAAGGCTGAGCACCAAAGAATTGATGCTTTTGAACTGTGATGTTGGAGAAGACTCTTGAGAGTCCCTTGGACTGCAAGGAGTTCCAACCAGTCCATCCTAAAGGAGATCAGTCCTGAATATTCATTGGAAGGACTGATGCTGAAGCTGAAGCTCCACTACTTCGGCCACCTGATGTCTAGCGCTGACTAATTAGAAAAGACCCTGATGCTGGGGAAGATTGAAGGTGGGAGAAGGGGATGACAGAGGACAAGATGGCTGGATGGCATCACCGACTCAATGGACATAAGTTTGAGCAAGCTCTGGGAGATGGTGAAGAACAGGGAATCCTAGTATGCGGCAGTCCATGGGTTCGCAAAGAGTCAGACATGACTGGGTGACTGAACAGTAACGACAACAGAAGCATATAGACTCCAGCCAAACAACTAACAGGGAGGGAGCACAGCCCCACTCATCAGCAGATAATTGGATTAAAGTTTTACTGAGCCCCAGAGCAAGACCCAGTTTTCTCCACAGCCAGTCCCTCCCATCAGGAAGCTTGCACAAGCCTCTTATCCTCATCCACCAGAGGGCAGACAGAAGAAATAAGAACTACATTCCCACTAGCCTCCAGAACTAATACCACAATCATAGAAAGATACAAAAAGAAATAGAATTATGTCCCAGAAGGAGGAACAAGATAAATCCCAAGAAAAACAGCTACATGAAATGGAGATAGGCAACCTCCCAGAAAAAGAATTCAGAATAATGACAGTGAAGATGATTCAGGATCTTGGAGAAAGAATGGAGGCAAAGATTGAAAAGATGCAAGAAATGCTTACCAAAGACCTAGAAGAACTGAAGAAGAAACAAGCAGAGATGAACAATACACTGGAAGGAATCAATAGCAGAATAACTGAGGCAGAAGAATGGATAAGTGACCTGGAAGACAGAATGATGAAAATCAATGCTGCAAAATAGAATATGGAAAAAAGAATGAAAAGAAATGTAGGCACCTTAATATACCTCTGGGACAACATTAAATGCACCAATATTCACAGTATAGGGGTCTCAGAAGGAGAAGAGAGAGAGAAAGGACCCGAGAAAATATTTGAATAGATAATAGCTGAACACTTCCCCAGTGTGGGAAAGGAAATATTCAACCATGTCTAGGAAGCAACAGTGTTCTTGCCTGGAGAATCCCAGGGACGGGGGAGCCTGGTGGGCTTTCGTCTATGGGGTCGCACAGAGTCGGACTGAAGCGACTTAGCAGCAGCAGCAGCAGCAGCAGGAAGCAAAGGGAGTCCCAGGCAGGATAAACCCAAGGAGGAATACACCAAGATACATAGTAATCAAATTGACAAAAATTAAAGACAAATTATTAAAAACAACAAGGTAAAAAGACAACATATAAGGGAAAACCCATAAGATTGTCAACCGATTTTTCAACAGAAATTCAACAAGTCAGAAGGGAATGGAACAATATATTCCAAGTTATGAAAGGGAAGAACCTACAACCAAGAACACTCTACCCAGAAAGACTGTCCTTCAGATTTGATGGAGAAATCAAAAGCTTTCCAGATAAGCAAAAGATAAGAGAATTCAGTACACTAAACCAGTTTTACAACAAATGCTAAAGGAACTTCACTAGGCAAGAAACACAAGAGAAGGAAAAGATCTGCAAAAAATAAACCCCAAACAATTAACAAAATGGTAATAGGATCATACATATCAATAATTACACATTTTTTCAAGTGCACATGGGACATTCTCTAGGGCTGACCACACGCTGGGCCACAAGGCAAGCCTTGGTAAATTTAAGAAAGTCGAAATCTTATCAAGCAGCTTTTCTGATCACAACACAATGAGATTAGAAATAAACTCCAAAGAAAACTCTAAGAAACACACAGTGGCTAGACAATATGCTACTAAACAACCATTTGATTACTGAAGAAATCAAAGAAAAAATAAAAAAATACCTAGACACAAATGAAAATGAAAGTACAATGGTCCAAAACTTACTGGATGCAGCAAAAGCAGTTCTAAAAAAGAGGTTTATAGCTATACAATCTTACCTCCAAAAATAAGAAAAATTTCAAATAAACAACCTAACCTTACACCTAAAGCAACTATAGAAAGAAGAACAAACAAATCCTAAAGTTAGTAGAAGGAAGGAAATCATAAAGATCAGAACAGAAATAAATGAGAGACAAAACAATGGCAAAGATCAATAAAACTAAAAGCTGGTTCTTTGAACAGATAAATGAGATTGATAAACCTTTAGCCAGACTCACCAAGAAAAAAAGGGAGAGGACACAAATCAGTAAAATTAGAAATGAGGAGTTACAACTGACTCCACAGAAATACCAAGAATCATAAGAGACTACTATGAACCAATAAAATATACACCAATAAAATGGACAACCTGGAAGAAATGGAAAAAGTACAGTCTTACTAGACTGAACCAGGAAGAAATAGAAAATATGAACAGAACAATCACAAGACTATAGGGCTTATTTCTGGGTTTTTTATTCTGTTCCATTGATCTATATATTTCCATTTTTGTGCTAGTACCATACTGTTTTGATGACTGCAATGAGATATCACCTCATACCAGTCAGAATGGCAATCTTCAAAAAATCCACAAACAACAAATGCTGGAGAGGGTGTGGAGAGAAGGGAACCCTCCTGCACTGTTGGTGGGAATGTAAACTGGTACAGCTACTATGGAGAACATATAGAGATTCCTTAAAAAATTAAAAATAGAGCTACCATATGACTCTGCAATCCCACTCCTGGGCATATTTCCAGAGAAAAACATGGCCTGAAAAGATACAAGCACCCCAGTGTTCACTGAAGCACTGTTTGCAATAGGTAAGACATGGAAACAACCTAAATGTCCATCGACAGAGGAATGGATAGAGAAAATGTGGTACATATATACAATGGGATATTACTCAGCCATTAAAAAGAATGAAATAAGGCCATTTGCATCAATATGGATGGACCTGGAGAGTGTCATACTGAATGAAGTAAGTTAGAGAAGGAGAAATATCATATGACATCTTTTAAATGTGGAATCTAAAAAGAAATGATACAAATTAACTTACTCATGAAACAGGAAGAGACTCACAGACTTAGAAAATGAACTCATGGTTGCCAGGGGGAAGGGATAGTTAAAGATTTTTAGGAGGCCATGTACATACTGCTATATGTTAAATGGATAACTAACAAAAACCAATTGTATAGCACATGGAATTCTGCTCAATGTTATGTGCCAGCCTGGATGGGAAGGTGATTTGGGGGAGAATGGATACATGAATGTGTACGGCTGAGTCCCTTCACTGTTCACCTGAAACTATCACAACATTGTTAATTGGCTATACCCCAATACAAAATGTTTTTGGTGTTAAAAAAAATAGATTAGAAAATAAATAAATAGAAATACCAGTAAGGAAAACAAAACAAAAAAACTTTACAGTGTGATCTCCTCAGCGGTGAAAACTGTTTATTTCTCCTCTCACTCCCAAAGTAAAATAATATTCAGCTGGGAAATAATTATTTACATAAAACAATATATATAAATTAAAACACTTTAATATAATATAAACATTTACAGAATATAGACTGATTTTTTATCAGTACTTTTTGAGAACTCTTTAAAACTATATATCATCTACATTTATTATAGACTTTCATTTCCCACTTTCAGAACTAGAAAATACAAAAATACACTGCAAATTATATTTAACAAACGAACAAAAAATCAATCTAAATTGATTCACATATTTTCCTTGGAGAAAACCAAGAAATATAAACAAACATATAATAGCAATAAAAAATACCACCAACACTAACACAGCCCAAACAGAGGATGGATTCTATAATGCCTGCTGATTTTTTCATTTAAAATTAATTTTCTCCCATAGGTAAATAATTCATTATGACAGCAACTGGATGAACAGGAGCAGAGACAGCCTCATTAAGATAAATTACTTTATATGCAGGAAACATGTAATTTTTCTCTCACGTTAAGAAATGAGGAAAAATAACTTGAGGAAAAGGCATATTGAATACTCTTACTTCACTTGGCTTTTGTTAATGGTTAAATTTTCACTTAGGGAAAATTAAATAACATGAATTTCATGAAACCAAACTCTTCAACTTATTTCTTCAATTCAACCTTAAAGGAACACAACTGAAAAGTTCAAAATCCAAGAGAAGACTCGTCCTAAACCACTGACACTTTTGTCTTTTAACTGGCTTCCTTTTCTCTTATGTTCTTACTGTGTTCTTTTGTTCTTTCTCAGAGGTGAGGTTTAGGCTTGTTTGTCTCTTCTTTCAAGTCAATTTCAATTTTTACACACAAAACACTAAGCTTTCTTGAACTGACACTGACTGTATTCACCTCTCTTTTTCTTCATTGGATGTTTCTATCTTTGTCTAAATTCCCCCATTCTATTTCTCCTGTGGTAAACAAAGCTAAAAGTTTAAAATCCAAGAATAGACTCATCCCAAAGCATTTCCTCTTCCGTCTTTTCTTCAACAGATTTCTTTTTCTCTTTCTTGTGCTTACGTTCTTCCTTCTCAGAGGGTACGCCGTGACTTTTTTTCTTTTTTCGATGCTTAAGCTTTCCTGAACTGACACTGAGTTTATCTTCGTCTCTTTTCCCTTCCCCAATGCCCTTGTCCTTGTCTAGATCTGTATCCCCATAACTCTTTTTTCTTTTATGCTTGGACTGCTCCTTCTCTGGCCTTTTTCCACCTTCCTTCATGTGCCTTCTTCTCTTCTGATGTTTCCGCTTATGACCTGCTTGAGGCTCACTGGTATAGTTTTCTGAGGACAGCTGCTTATAAACTTCAGATTCTACACTGTATGTGCCAGAGTTATTGTCCTGCTGACTGAGGCTCAGGGGTACTGGTTTTTCTGGGAAACAGTCTCTGGTGGGTTGAGAGTAGGTCATGAGTTTGCTGTCATGAGTTGGTAAAGGATGAGGTAACTGGTTTTCTTCTGCCTGTGAAATACTGTATGATCCTGCGTAAGTCTGGTAAGTCTCAAATGGGAGTATTTGCTCAAACGTTCTAGGTCTGGATCTGGAATCAACCATTTCTCTGTGCTTATGGGTTTCTACAGAGCTATCACTTATCTTTCTGAAAGAAGTCTTTGGCTCTAGTCCTCTGGCTTTCTGCACTTTGATATAATCCTCAAGTTCATCTTGGAAAGAGTTATATGTCCTCTTTGAATGAGCTGGTAACCAGTGATATAATTGGCTTTCCACTGGTGAAGTAGTGTATGGTCGTTGGTAGGTCTGGGAAGTCTCAAATGAACATCTTTGTTCACACACTCTTGGTCTGGGTCCAGAATCAATTTCTCTGTACCCATGGGTTTCCACAGAGCTCTCTCTTACCTTTCTGAAACAAGTCTTTGGATCTAGTCCTCTGGCTTTCTGCACTTTGATATAATCTTCCAGTTCATCTTGAAAAGAATCATATGTTTTCTTTGATTGAGCTGGTAAACAATGAGGTAATTGGTTTTCCACTGTTTGTGAAATATTATATGGTCCTGGATATGTCCAGAAAGTCTCACATGGGGATCTTTGTTCAAGCATTCTATGTCTGGATCTAGAATCAACTGCTTCTCTGTACCCACGGGCTTCCAAAGAAACTTCTTCCATCTTTCTAAAACAAGTCTTTGGTTCTGATCCTCTGGCTTTCTGTACTTTGATGTAATCTGTATATTCATCTTGGCAAAAGTCTGGTGGCTTCCTTGAATTCTTCACTACATTGATAACGATGGATTCTCTGCAAATAAGACAGTAGAAAGTTCTTGTTACTAGATTATTTTATTTGGAATATTTGCTTTGCTTTCAAAAATACTAGTTTGAAAAAAAACAAATACAACAGAGGCCCAAGCAAAATTTTAAAACCTACCTTAATATAAAAGCTATAAATCATGACTTTGTATGCCAAAGAGAAGAAGCAGGGATAGTCACGTATCTCCTAGGCACCTCACAATATTTTTATATATAAAAAATTTTCTGACCTGGGATGAAAGGTAAGATAGGTACAAAGAAGCAGACATATCTGATACTGTTGTAGTACTTTAAAATGTAAGGCATGTTGGGATGTGTGGGAAAAGACCAGTAATATTTAATGCCCTAAAGTTGGTCTGATCTGCATGTCACATTGCTGTAAAAAGTTCTGATTATCAGTTCTTTTTATTGATCTATAAATGTGACAGCTATTTATTCTGGGAACTCTGGAATTTTACAAAGAGTCTAAATGAAGGTTAATTTGGTTAGTTATACAATTTAGCTACCTAGTATTCAGACTCAATAATACAAATATTTTCTACCAGAATAATGTAAGTTATATGAAAAGCTACAAAATAAATATACAATACTTAAGTGCCCCTCTGTCCCACTTCTTGACTTATCCAGTCCCCAACTGTCCAGTCAATCTTCTCCTCCTTAAAATAACAGAACAAATTGGAATAAATGTGTACTAAGCTCCTACAATGAGACCTTGCCCATATTTTAATATTTCATTATAACCACTTTATGTCAGAGCTGTCCAAAGTTACTTGGTAGAAAGATCTGGTATTCCAGTTTGGTCCTGTTTAACAGCAAGACCTTTTTTCTTAACCACTATACCTCAGTGGAAGGATGACAAATGGATAGCTGAATCTCTGGAACTAGCCACCTTCCAAGGATTACAGGGATTATTTGAATTATCTGGCTAGCCTGCAAATGATCCTTTAACATCTTTCCAAAGATGTCTGGCCAGGCAGGTTGCCCATGAGCCAGCTCTTTCAGCATACTATCATGGCTAGAGAACTTCCTGGGAAATGGAACTAGCATTCAATATGTTACAAATACTACCAACCATACCCACGATCAACGCTTAGAGAAATAAATGTCTAGAAAGTTTATAAAATACACATAAAGATACTTGACAGAACCACTGGTTTTTGGTATCATAAGAGCACTTTGGTAAGAAATTCTTACTTAAGTTGATGTTCACTTCCTTGCATATGAGACCGGAACATTTCTAAAGATGTAAAGGTGATATTACAAATACGACAATCGTAGGTTCTCATACTAAATGCTGGAAAAAACAGAGTTCAAGTTAAAAAGGATAATAGGAATATACTTAGAAACACATAGCTGGACAGGAGTTTACTAGAAATCATCTACTTGAACTTTCCCAATTTAAAGAACCCTGTATGCGAGACAGCAAAAGAGACACAGGTGTATAGAACAGTCTTTGGGACTCTGTGGGAGAGAGTGAAGGTGGGATGATTTGGGAGAATGGCATTGTAGCATGTATATTATCTCAGGTTCGACGCATGATACAGGATGCTTGGGGCTGGTGCACGGGGTTGACCTGGAGGGAGGATATGGGGAAGAGGGAGGTGGGAGGGGGGTTCAAGAGGGGGAACACATGTACACCCAGGGCAGATTCGTGTCAATGTATGGCAAAACCAACCAATATATTAATGTAAAGTAATTTGCCTCCAATAAAAAAATAATAAATTCAAACTGAAAAAAAAAATAAAGATAAGGCCTAGAGAAGATAAATGATTTGGTTGAAGTCACAGAGTCAGTAACAGAGATAGCTTCTCAGAGCCCATGTCTCTTAAAGTCCAAAATTCTTCACACTGCACCACACTGCCACCCCAGCCTTGGTCTCTTTAAGAAACTGCTATCTGCTTGTTTATTTTTGTTATGTGAAAGCACAACAGACACTTCAAATGTAGTGTGCCTAATCTATCTTTGCCTCTTAATCCCTCAACCAACCTCTTTTTGTTTGTCCCCAATTTTCTTTCTACCCAACTAAAACTTGAAGCATCCCAAAATATTAAAGATGAATAAAGGCAAATGTTTACTATCTTACCTGACATCACTGCAATGCATTAGTTTACCAAAAGTGATTTCCATAGACAGATTTTAGAGAGAGTTTCAGTGAGCCCCACTCTCAAGATAAATGCTGAAAGCAAAATTCTAAAATAAAACTATTAGTTACCACTTCATAATAGTCAAGAACTATAGAATAGGTATATTAGTTACCTCTCTATTCTGACTGATAGATAGAACTGGAAGCAGGTGATAGGTTAAGTTTTATTTTCTTAATCTTATCATCCCTCCACTTTTTCTTTGGTCAGAAGATGCAAATTAATAAATTTCATTAAGCTAAATATAAAAACAATCTCACTCTAAATAAGAGGCAATAAATTTATGGCTGCAGAGATTTTAGGGTCCAGCAAGGCTATCTTTTAAATCAAACAGCAAATTGATCATTTAAAGGACACTAAATTAATCATTACTAGGTGTATTGGCCATGTCCAAGCAAAGATTATTCATAGAAACAGGAAACTACTGTCAAGGGAAAGAAAGATTCTGACTTTGAAGCACATGAGGACTATGTTTGCTATTGATGTATTCTCTGCGGTGGGCCCAGGAGAGCTCAGCTGGTTACATCAAAGTCTGAATAAATGAGTCTTCAAAACTATCCTCTCTTCCTGTGCTGATTTTTGCACTTGCCAAGTCACTTCTGATTATAATTTGGCTTCCTATATTACTGATACCGAAAAGAGGATAATCTAAGTGATATTTTTTTTTTTTTTACAAATCTGGGAACTGAAGTATCTATTTATGCTCCTATCATAAATCAATAACAGAAGACAGTGAATTAAATTGCAATGTTTCCCAGACGTCTCTGATAAGAGTCAATTGGAATGTGAGTTAAAAATATAGATCCCCAGACTCCTTCCTCTGGAGAATATGATATATTGGGACAGGGAATTTGTATTTTAACAATACCCCAGCTAATTATTATCAAAGAATGGGTGGAAAAAACCTTAAAGGAGTGTCTTTCCAGTTCCTTTGTTATTTAACACCATCTTGCAATTTTGTTTTTAGTTTGGGAAGTCCTTCATTTGAGGCTAATCACCTTTGAAGATTCTGGCCTTCTTGCAAAGCTGAGAACTGAATCCGGGACTCTGCATGCTTATAAAAACCCTTTTATAGCTAACGTTATTTAACAGGGGGGAAAATTAAGGCTCAGATTCACTTGGATATGTATTCTGAGGGTGCCGAAGTTATGCAAGATAAGCAGGACTCCTGGTTCCCCCTAGACTAGTGGTTCTTAATGTTAGTTACACATTAGAACCATGTGGAGAACTCTAAAAATATTCATGTCATAGCTCAATATAAAACCAATTTAATCAGAATCTCTAGGGTTAGAACTAGGCTTTCTTACTTTTTGAAAGCATTCTAGTTGATTTTTCTGTGCAGGCACTGTTAAGCACCACTGCCTAGATGATCTCCAATGATTATAAACTTAGATTATATTTCAGAGGTGTTACACATTTGTCTAGTGCTTATAGATTATATATAATGTTCTTTTCAGTTCATCCTTGGTTTCTTCACAAGTTATATCAGAAGATTATAATACAGGCAATGTAGTAGTTTAGAGGAACTGCAGGTCACATATGAAAGACCTAGAAGCAGTTCTGGAAAAGTATGGTCTGCTTCTATTACCTTAGCCCTTGTCTTTTTAATACATTGATATTCTTTTTCCAGGATACAGTCTTCTGAGAAAATAACATATGAAAATGGTGTAAACCCTTTCTGTGAAGACACGAAACCTATGTATTTGTCTCCAGATTAAAATTCCTGGTCTGATCCTACTGAAATCTGACTCTACTGTTTCTCATACTGTCCATTCTCCTATCTGAGTCTGTTCCTTGGGCCTGTCAAATTTTGCTTCCCTAAGCCCTGCTACGGAGAAGGCAATGGCAAGCCACTCCAGTACTATTGCCTAGAAAATCCCATGGATGGAGGAGCCTGGTAGGCTGCAGTCCGTGGGGTCGCTAAGGTTCGGACACGACTGAGCGACTTCACTTTCACTTTTCACTTTCACACATTGGAGAAGGAAATGGCAACCCACTCCAGTGTTCTTGCCTGGAGAATCCCAGGGACGGGGAAGCCTGGTGGGCTTCTGTCTATGGGGTCACACAGAGTCGGACACGACTGAAGTGACTTAGCAGCAGCAGCAGCAGCAAGCCCTGCTAGGATTCCTTGTTTCTGACTTCACCCAGAAACTCAAGTTTCTTTGTATCTGGTAACTTTCAAAATCATCCATAACCTAACACATGTGGGGCAGACTTTTCTCCTAATCACAGTCCTATCTTATAACTCCCTGAACTAAGGTCTTTGATTTCAAAGGAGAGATTAGGGGAATATATGTCTTTATAGCCTAACATTATGGTTCTCAATCTTGGCTCTATATTGTAATCACTTGGGGAGTTAAAAAAGAGAGAAAAAAAAACACTAATGTGAGTCCCAGGGATTCTAATTTAATTGATTTGAGGGATGGCCTGAGCATTGGGATTTCTAAAAGATCCCTGCATGATTTTAGAATGTAGTCGAGAATGAGATCCATTGGTCTAATATCTTAAATGGGGAAAATCAATTGAGAGCTAAATGTAAGCAAAAATGCAACTTAACATGGGATTTAGCTTATGAAGAAAAATAGAAAATGTACAACTTACATGTTTTAAAATTATGACAGGGAAACAATATTTTAAGAAAACTAATATTTGTTGAGGGCCTATTCTGTGATGGGTATGGTATATACTGCTTCATTTCACCCTTTTTTCAATCCTGTGAAGTAGTCTTATTTTCATTTTATACCTGAGGAATCTAAGGTGTAACTGGGCAAGTGACTCAAACACCTCTCCAAATCTATGTTTATCCCACTACACGACTCTGCCTCTCAATAAACAATTATCAAATATTGAGGAAAAATTTATATTCATTGGAGTATAAAGCACTGAGAAATATATTTTAGAATAAAATACAATCACTATCTCAAGGGGCCAATCCAGGTAAGAGACTAATACACAACTGTCAATGAATAGTAAAGCCTATGAGAAATCAGAGGAAGGGGAGAATACCAAGAGCTAAAGCAGTGAGGGAAGTTGTGATGGACTTCGGAGGAAAAGGATTTGAATTATAAGGAAAGTAGGTAGGGCATTCTAGGGGATGAAAATAATATCAGGTATGGAAGTGACAGAAATGAGCATGGTGTGCTGAATTCAAATAATCTGTTCAACAAACACTAAACACCTCTGTGGCACCAAGTATCACGCTAGATGCTAGGGGTACAAGATGAACAAAATGGGCAGGTTGCTCACAAGTTCAAATGAGAAACAGATATATGAACAGAGGATTTCAATCTCATTTCATAAAAGATAAGAGAAGTATGCTTAAGAGGTATGGGAATTCACGGAAGCAGACACACTTAGTATAATATGGCAGTCTGAAGAGTGCTACTGAAGGAGATGAAGGAGATGAGGCCTTAGTTAAATTTGGAAAAATAGTTAATGGTGAAAGGAGTTGAAAAGAGCATAGAAGTATTTATAGTAACTTTTTGAAATTTGGAATTGTAGAATAAAATATAAGGGGATGGCATGGGAGAGGCAAGAAGGTGTCAGATCAAAGAGATTTCTATATTATGCTAAGGAGTCTAGCAAGTGGTGCAGTGGTAAAGAATCTGCTTGCCAATGCAGGAGATATAAGAGCCATGGGTTTTGGTCCCTGGGTTGGGCACATCCCCTGGAGTAGGAAATGGCAACCCATTCCAGTATTCTTGCCTGGAAGATTACACGGACAGAGAAGCCTGGCGGGCTACAGTCCATTGGGTCGCAAAGAGTCAGACATGACTGAGCAACTGAGCACACAGAGCACAAGGAGTCTAGACTTTTTATTCTGTGGGTTGGGAAACCATCAGGTGGTTTAAGCAGTATGTAACAGGGTCAATTGTGTGTTTTAGAGAAATCTCTTCTCTAACTGCAACATGGAAGGTGATTTTGAGAGGAGAAAGCCTGGAAGTAAGGAGACCACAGTTACATAAATATACCAGACCAGGCAAGAGATAAGGAGGCATGGGCTAGAAAGGTCACAGTAGGGACTGACAGGAACAGAGATATTGGTGAAATACTTACCATTAAATCTAACAAAATTTAATGACTGATTAAATATGGGAGAAAAGGGAGAAGGAGGAATCTAGAGAGGTCTAAAATAACTCAGCATAGTTTGCTGACTGAGTGGGTGGTGATCCTAACTGAATTGGAATTTCATACGGAATACTGTTTAAGGACATGGGAGAATAATCAATGGTGAGTTTGAATTTGGACACACAGGGTCTGCTGTATCTCTGATATTTCCATATAAAGGTATCCAACAGGCAGTTAGATATGGGAATTTGAAAGGGAAAGGATAGCTTAGAGTGATTTTGGAGAAATCTGAGGATATAGGGTAGTTAAGAGAGAGTGGATGAGATCTCTTGAGGACAATGTATGGGTGGGCACAGGAATAGCAACATAATGATAAAAACCCTGGATAGTGTCACTCTTTAAACTAGATGGTAGAGGAGGAGGGGGGCCATGGAAAGTCAAGAAGTAAAGGACAGAGTTGCAAGGATGAACAGGAGAAAGTAATGTCAAAGGAGCTAAGGAAATAGAGATTTTTAAAGAGGAATTTTTAGTGAATGGAGCAAAGATGTCTATTGGATTTAGACATTTAGAAGTCACAATAACTCTGCGAGGAACAGTTTCAGTGACATAGTATAGTGGTGGTGTGGAGGGCTGGGGGGATGTGTGGCAACAAATGGCAGTGAGTTGAGGAGTAAATATCAGTGAGGACAGTAAGAGTGTATCTGAAAAATAAGAACACAACAACAAAAACCTTGGCTAAGAAAACAAGGGGCAAGTATCATAGTGAAAGGGAAACTCAAGGTTAAAGGATTATTTGGTTAGGGTTAAGATGCTTGGTATCCACATGTGATGGTCACATTTTTCTTGATGGCATAAGGAATAAGTTTGTCTGAAGGATGTGAGGAGGGGGAGTGTTGAATAGTAGAAGAGAGTGTTGGAAGGTGGTGTAGGTTTAAAAATTACTGCTGAAAGGAAACTGAAGGAAAAGGAAAAGTACTAAGTAGGACTAAAAGGTCACAGAGATTGGATACTAAGACTCTATAGAGGTACCCAATCTCTAGCCTTATATAATTTTCCATAGCATCATTAAGTATTCTGAATGTAAAAGTAGAACAGATAGACTATGGAACTGATCCTAGGTTGAAATCTTGCTACTAGGTAGTGAGAGAATAACAATGAGGTATAAGTAAAGCCTTCTAGAAGGTGGTGACAGCATTAAAGTGATGGTAGTGAAAATGCAATGAAAGGGCATAGGTAGGAGAAACAGTTCTAAGAAGACTTGATAAGACTGTGGATGGATAGGATATAGGGGAATTTAGTCACAGATGCCCTCGAAGATTCAAGTGTAGGTGACTAAAAAATAGTGCTGCTGCTGGCAAAAACAAAAAACTTGATAAATTCAAGACGGTTTTAGGGAAGATTATTAATTCAATGTTAGGTACGTTGAGTTACAGGTGAAGGTGAGACAATAAGTACAATAATGGGGCTATAAATTAATAAAACAAAGCAAATACAATAAATAAAAAATACATACATACTTTAGCTCCATATCGTTATGGTAGCCATTTCTGTGCTAATAAGATCTGGGCTGGATGAAGGACATGAAGAGAGCAGTAAGAATGATGAAGAAACAGAGAAAGAGATTAGATAGAGTAGAAATATATATAAACAATAGCAGATAAAAAAGAAGGCAAAGACAGCAAGAAGGGAGAAAATAGGTGAAGAGTAAAAATAATTAAAGTGGCACATGTTAAACTGCTTTTGTCTTACCGAGTGCTCACTTATAATATATGGGCTTCTGCTGTTGCTGTTCTTTGAAATTCTCATTGGCTAATTTAAATTCTCCAGCTAGTTTTTAACTTTTTTTTTAAAAATTGGAATATAATTGCTCTACAGGGTTGTGTTAGTTTTTGCTGTACAACAGCACTCCAGCTATTTTTTAATCCTGAATGTTTACTGTAATCAAAATGAAATAGTCAAGGCAGGGTTGAAAATCTTTTGAGCTTCCAGCTTCAGAGGCTAATGAAAAATGACTTCAATGACTGCATTAAATGATGCTGATGATCAGCAGCCCCCCTCCCTGGCCAGATGAAAATTTCACCAAAATCCTTTCTCTCATTCTAATAATCTTGCAACTTCAGAGTCTAAAATAACCCTCCTTTCAGAAGTGACCAGAGTACACATATCTCTCAGAGCTGACACACTTTTCAGTTCCAATTTAGCCAATGCCACTAAACTAGAAGCCACTTATTTCAGAGAACCCTCTGCATAGCTACAGGAAAAATAACCTATCAAGTCTGTCAGGAGCCCTACCACTTCTATTTCTACATTTGTCTAAATCGACATTCTTTAAAATTCTAGATAAAAACACAGATTTCTATGTAACTTTTGGTGAGATGTTGAATCACAATAAGCAGCGCACTTAATAATACAAACACAGGGTTAGCATTCAGTAAACAAAGGCTAATAGTTTACTGATTCATATATTAAACTAATCTCTATTGAGGCAGGCCTACTCTGTGCCAGTTTCTATCTCTAGGAATGGAAATACAGATGAGTTAGATGAAATCCACTTCCTCAAAGACCTTACATTCTAATGGGAGATAAAGATACAGTAAGAGATAATTAGATATGCAGGTTAAGGAAGCAGAGAATACAAGCCTTGAAGGAAGTAAAAAGACTTACAGGGAAGTAGCATGTTAAAGTATGAGTAAGAGTTGGTCAAGAGAAGAGGGACATGAAGATGTTCCCGGCAAAATGGCAGCATGAAGGGCACAGAGACAAGAAATGGGGTAATCGTTTCTGGAAACTAAAAGCATTTTGCAGGTTTTGACCCACATAGAATAAGCCTGGATCAGGAAGACAGGACAAGATGGTAGAGAACTATGAAGCTTATATTTTTATCCTTAGAAAATAGAAAAATAAGGATTTTTAAGCAGGGAAGTGACATAGAAAGATATGCACTTTAGGTGAAATACTCCGTGGTTAAATTGAGGGTGGATTTGGGAAGACAAAACTGAAGGAAGGAGAATAGTTAGGAGGTTGTGTCAATATTCTTGAACAGTGCTTCTCAAAATTTATTGTGAGTACAAACCAGCCAGGGATCTTGTTAAAATGCATAAAATGCAGATTCAGATTCAGTAGGTCTGAAGTGAAGCCTGAGATTCTTTTTTCTAACAAGCTCTGAAGTGGTGCTGATGATGCTGCCCACAAACCACACTTTGAATAGCAAAGCTCTAGGAAAGATATTTGGAGAAGGCAATGGCACCCCACTCCAGTACTCTTGCCTGGAAAATCCCATGGACGGAGGAGCCTGGTAGGCTGCAGTCCATGAGGTCGCTAAGAGTCGGACACGACTGAGTGACTTCACTTTCACTTTTCACTTTCACACATTGGAGAAGGAAATGGCAACCCACTCCAGTGTTCTTGCCTGGAGAATCCCAGGGACGGCGGAGCCTGGTGGGCTGCCGTCTATGGGGTCGCACAGAGTCGGACACGATTGAAGTGGCTTAGCAGCAGCAGAAGCAGCAGGAAAGATATTGAGGGCTTGAACTAGTATAAGAAAAGCAGAGCAGGAGATAAGGTAACAGTGATATTCAGAAGGTAAAACAGTCATGGCTTGGTGTTTCATTAGATACAGAAAGTGAAATAGATGGTGTTGGGGGATTTAAAGTTAACTACAGGTTTCTACTTGGAATGACTGAGTGGATTTGAAATGGCTTTGAGGTGTCCAGGTGAAGAGGTAGCTGCTCTTTGGATATATGAGTCTAAAGCTTTACAGAAAGGTCATAAGCATATAGATGAGATAATAAATCAAGGGAATGGATTAGATTATTTTACAGATTAAGGTCAAGAATGGAATCATGGGAATGCCTACATTTAGGCAATAATATTTTTAAATTAATTAATTTTTAAAAATTTAAAATTTATTTAATTGGAGGTTAATTACTTTACAATATTGTAGTGGTTTTTGCCATACATTGACATGTAGGCAATACATTTTAAAAAGAGCCCCCAAATAAAACAGAAAAGAAAGAGAAACACAAGAAAAGAACACATGCATAAAGAGTTACATATAACAAAGTAGAGCTTCAAGGAGGGAGTAATGAACATTTTCGCATGAAGCAGAAAAGTCTAGTAAGGAAAGAACTGAAAAATAATAGTGAGCAGAGGAAAAGAAGTGGGTGGAAGAGAGAATATGAAAAGGGAATAAAATACACTAGTAGTGAGAAGGTGCCTGTGGGGGAAAAATGAAAAAAAAAAATATGGTTTAGACGAGCAAGTGGATCACTCCAGTCAGGATCAGAATCTTTATTGTGCTGGAATTCTTGCCACTCTTCCTAAGTTCTTTGTTCATCCTCTTTCCTTCCCACTTCTATCAATGCAAATCATACATTTCCTTTAAAAAGATTTTTTGAGTCATTTTATTTCACTCCTCTGGTTATCAAAAATATGTACACAAGAATCCATGGCTGCAGCCTCTTGCAATGAAGTGCTATTAACTCAAGTGGTTTATACACTTGCCCTTATCAGGGAAAGTGGTGTATCTTCATTTGTATTCCCAAGAATGACTAGCCTAGCACCCAAGAGACACTTAAGCCATACTTAGTGACTGAATGAAATAACTATATAATACTAATTTAAAATAATTTCTGTAAGTGCCTATAATATAACATGAAACCATGGTAATTCCTATATTTGATAAATAAGAGTCATTTAAACCTTTATGGGTCTCATTTTCCAGAAAACCACAGACAGACCTACATGGACTCAAAAGTCCTTACTTACTGAAAATTCTTTGATCCCATGAGTATTATCAACCTCCTATTCAGTAAGAGTAAAATGGTATATATATATAAGCCAGTGTTTTATAAACTATAAACTTCTTAAGAAAGAAATTTGGGATATTCTTACTGTTTACCATTTGCATCTGATTTTGCAGGAAGAGGTTTCTCTCTTATCTTGTCTATAAACTTCTTTCTAGCTTCATTTCTTTTGTGTTTTTTCCCCACATAATGTTGGTGGGCCATTAATGGACTATTAAAGGAAGCAGGACAGAGCTTGCAATACTTGTTTGGATTATTCAAATCCAAAGCACTGCTGGAAGAGGAAGGCATAATCTTGTCTTTAATCCCACCTGGAGGAGGCTTGACAGCAAGAGGCTTCAGAAAAGTTGACTCTGCAGAAGTAGTAATAGGCACACCTGCTGAAATAGTCATAATGAAAAGTGATCCACATGTTTTCATTATAAAGTATTAGAGAAAGTTAGAGTTCTTTAAAAACCTACTGTCTCTGGACTTTTTCCACACAGCACTGTTGGATAAAGGTATTCAGGCTAAAAATAATTGAATATAAGTCTGTCACCAAGTGTCTCCAACAAAGATACAGGAAGCAATATTCAGCAATTAATGAAGGCATGAGAGCTGTATTAGGATGGCTCTTGAAATTAGTGAGGGTAAAAGAGACAGGTACCAACTTCTAAGTTGATGTCTTTCTTGAGTAGCATAGTAAGTAGATCATCTATTCAGTGGTATTAGTATCAAAATACAGTTTATGCAGTTGTTCAAGGCTATAAAATTATATGTTCCCACAATTACAGTTATTTCAGAGCTCTTTCATGTAGTCTCCTTTCTGAGCCCAAATTTATGAATTTGGGGGACTAAAGATAAGGCTTTATAAGATGCTTTCTTTTGTGTGGTACACTGATTCTGTCCCTCTTAACTGACAGGCAGAAAAACAAATATATAAAAATCAGAGAGACTAGAATAAATTTAAAAACACTTCATTTCATTTATTAAGAAAACAATGTTTTAATGCTGATGTGGCCTATGCTATGAGTTGGAAATTAATGTAGGTAAAATTGTGATGCCAGGCATGCTTTATTCCTAAAATGTTGAAGTTAGTGAGAATATGGTAAATTATTTACTCCAGAGGATTAATCATTATTTTTTGTTCTAGCACACAACATTTTCAAAATACAGGCTGGAGCGTACTCTGCCACTTCAGGCCAAAAGTGAGATTTGTGGGTCAGTTCTCTCATGTGCTGGTGGCCCAAAATCACTGGAAGGAGGACAGAGCAACATGTTATATAGTTCTCTGGATCTCTGGATTTAACATAAAGTAAGTTTTCAATAACTGCTGATTGATATAGCTAATGGTACTTTTTCTTTACATTCATAGAAAGAAAGGAATGAGCTATCAGGGTAGAAGAAGATTCCATACCACTTTTTTTTGTCTACAGTTAAAGTCAGAAAATGCTGCAACATAACTATATTATGGTGAAGACATTGGTCTGAACACACATTATGAGATAATGTTTTGTAAAGTATTAAAGCAAAAAAAAAAAAAAAAAGAATGAGATAAATGCCAAGGGGAAGAAGTAAGAAAAAACGATGACTTAATAATTTGATTAGAAACTGGAGAGCTCAGGTTGCTTATTGTTTCTTTACAGCAAACATGTTTTTATTTGGATTTAATAAATTGAAAAGGAGAGGTCACAACATTTATTAAAATTTAGCTAGCAATCATGATCTCTATATTAAATGACAAGGGCACAGAAAGAGATTAACTGAGCAGAAGAACCAAGTTATTGTGGCAGAGTAAAATTCTCGCCAATAAAAAATGGATAGCAGAGATGGGAAAAAAAAATATAGATAGACTGTATTGAAGCTGAAGAGGTGAATGTCATCTTACCCATTGCTGGCTGAAATCCTGATGGAGATACCAGATCACGCTCCTCCATTAATTGCTTCAGTTTTTTAGAATGGACTTTCCCCACATAGTGAGACTGAGCAACAACTGAGGAGCTAAAAACCATGTGGCAGAGACCACAAAATTTGTTTCTGTCCACTACTTCACTTCTGTGCTCCTGAAATAAGCACAATCTTGTTAGAAAGGTTCAATAACTAAGTTTTGAATTACAACACCAACATAGGCCACTCACCTGAAAATTCCTAACATCCATCTTCATTTTCTTACCAGGCACTTCATTTTGTTTCCCATGCATTTGAAAATAAAACCTAACATTTTGAGCATGTTTTTCACTCTGGAAAAAGATACAATATGACTTTGTTTATTCAACAACAGAGGCACCTCAAATTTACACCTCTTTGAATCTGAGGACAGCACCTGTGAGATGGAATATATTTAGTGTGTACCTAGTTTATGAAAAGGTTTCGCATGTTTTCAAAGCTCTAAATCTCAGTTAAAATGAAAATAACACTACAATTTAGAGACCAATAACTTAGTTTTTGACAGAAACTCCTAGTTTTTGTCTAATATTAAAGTTTTATTCTTTCTTAGTTACACATCTTAGGCAATATACCCAGCTAAAAGATTGCATATTCCAGCTTCCCTTTCAGCAAGATGTAACCATGTGACTATATTCTAGCCAATAAGATGTAATCTGAAATGTTGGGTGGAACTTCTGGAAGTCTCCTAACAGAATGGGGGATGAACTCGTCTCATCTTCTTCTCTCCTGCTTCTGGAATTAAGATGTAAAGGTCATCTGGGACAATGGGGGCTCCTGAGGACAGAGGCTAGTTCATCAGAATAGAAAGACAGAAAATGCTTAGATCTCTTACATCAGCCTTGTATTGCTTACCTCTCAAATTCTTTTATGTGAGGAAATGAACCTTTCTAGGTTAATCATATTAAAAAAATCTCTGAACACATATATAATAAAATACATAATAACCAAAATGTTGATGTCAATAGAAGGGACACTAATATGCCTGAGCACATACTGTGAGGCAATTACTCTATCTACAGCATTTTAAATTGTGAAGTGTGTGCAGGAATATACCTGAAGTACATACCCACTGCCCAGTTTTAACAGATTTTAACATTTTTCTCTATTTCTTTCAGATCTCCTTTTCAAAAGAGGTAAAATTTTACACAAGAAGTCCTAGCTCCTCATTTCAACAATCGCTTCCTCCTTGGTCTCTCCCCAGTAGGTAACTACTATCTTAAAGTTGTTTTGTATCATTTCCTCTACTCTTTTACTAGATACGCATGTACCTATAAACAGTAAAATGTACTATTGTCATTTAAAATTTTTTATGAAAATGGAATCAGCCTATTCCTATCCTTTCAACCTTTTATAACTCAATATTATATAAGATTTGCCCATATTGATACATATGGCTCTGCTGCTGCTGCTGCTGCTGCTGCTAAGTCACTTCAGTCGTGTCCGACTCTGTGTGACCCCATAGACGGCAACCCATCAGGCTCCCCCGTCCCTGGGATTCTCCAGGCAGGAACACTGGAGTGGGTTGCCATTTCCTTCTCCAATGTGTGAAAGTGAAAAGGGAAAGTGAAGTTGCTCAGTCATGTCTGACTCGTAGCGACCCCATGGACTGCAGCCCACCAGGCTCCCCCGTCCATGGGATCTTCCAGGCAAGAGTACTGGAGTGGCTTGCCATTGCCTTCATATTACATGCTGCATAATATTCTACTCTATATGCTACCTATCAAATCCCCTAATGAAGGCAGTTATGTTTCTGATTATTTTCTTATTATAAACATCTCTGCACTGAACATATGTAAATGTATCTCCTAATACAATGGCCTAGAGTTTCTTTAAAGTAGATACATAGATATGGACTATCTGGCTTATATGAGGATTTTCAGCTTTAATAGGTACTATAAAATTTATCTCCAAAGATGCTGAAGCAGTTTACAACTCCAAATGTGCACATATGAGTGTCTTTGACTTCCTATATTTTTTTAAGTGTTAAGTGCTATATTAGGTTTTAATTTTTGCGAGTATGATGGTTTGATAAGATAGTTCATTATCATTTTAACCTGAATTTCCCATATGATCACCTCTGAAGTTAAGTATCTCTACTCAAGCCTGTTTATATCATTTTCCCATTTTTCTATTGTGGTGTTTCTTGTTCTGATATATAGTTCTTTATACAGTCCAGATATTAATCCTTTGTTAGTTATTGGAATATAAAGACCGTTCAATCTATGACTTGTCTTTTAACTTTATAATGAGTTTTCTGTCATATAAATTTCCCCTATCAAGTATCATGATATATTTTAAAGCTACAGTAATAAGGTGAAATTATTTTAGAGACATGCAACAGAGTAATACAATAAAACATAATGTGAAACGAATCGCCAGTCCAAGTTCAATGCATGATACAGGATGCTCAGGGCTGGTGTACTGGGATGAACCAGAAGGATGGGATGGGGAGGGAGGTGGGAGGGGGTTTCAAGATGGGGAACATATGTACACCCGGGGCAGATTCATGTCAATGTATGGCAAAACCAATACAATAATGTAAAGTAATTAGCCTCCAATTAAAATAAATAAATTTTAAAAAAGTATATACGAAAAGTAGCTTATGATAGAGATGCCACTACAAATCAGTGGGGCAAAAATGAACTGTAAAATAAATAGTGCTGGAACACCTACTATCTGTATGGAAAACAATGTTATCACCTTGCATATATGAAAATACATACCAGATGGATCACACACATTAACCCAAGAAATAAAACTTTTAACAGTATTAGAAAAAAATAGAGGGAAATATTTATCTGGCAAAAATACAGAGAATGGTTTCTTAAACATGTAAAAACATAAATACAAAAGGAAATATTAATAAGTGCAACTTCATTAAAATTCAAAATTTTTGCAGTACTGTCCTATATTACATGCACAATAAATACTATGCTGAGATCGTCTGAAAATATTAACCAAGCTGTTTATTAAAGAGAAAATAATCACCTTTACAAGTAGGATATTTGTAAGCAAGTGCTTTCAAATATAGTTTGAAAGTCATGTATAGTTTGAGTTGGTTATTTAACAAGCTTAAGCACTAAACTTATAGATGGCACTGGAATTTAAAAAAAATATGCTACAACATTATATAACATAATGCTTTATAGTCATTAAACTATTATAGAAAAATAAAAAGATGTAATGATAGGACAAAGTGTTCAGAATATGTTCTTATATGAAAAAACAAGGGCAAAATAACATATACAATTCTCTTTTGTAAAAATGTATGCGTGTTTAGAAAGCATACTGGAATCATATAAGCTAAAGAGAAGTTAATTAAATGATGCTTACCCACAAGTGACAGACTTATGATTGATTCACATTTTCTCATAATTTTGTACATTTTCTACACTGAAAATAGTACTTCATAAGCCCATAAAAGCGATTTTTCAAATTTAAATGGTTCCAACCATGGTTATCACAGAGCTCCTTGATTATGTGTTTCTCTTTATTAACTCTTTGAGCTTTGGGGTGCCAGGATGTGCTAGGCACACTCAAATGTTTGATTTCAAATAATTGCCACAAGAATAGTAAGAGAGATTTTAGCTTCCATTTTGCAGCCTGAAGAAATGTGCTAAGAGAGGTAAAGTGACTTGGCCAGGGTTACACAACAATGGCTTGAACCTAGTTGAGGTGGTTTACTCACTAAGTCATGTCTGACTCTTGCAAACCCATGGGCTGTAGCTTGCCAGGCTCCTCTGTTCATGGGATTCTCCAGGCAAGAATACTGGAGTGGGTTGCCATTTCTTTCTCCAGGGGATTTTGCCAACTCAGGAATTGAACCCAGGTCTCCTGCATTGCAGGCAGATTCTTTAGCGACTGAGTGAACCTAGGTCCTCTCAATCCACAGCCAACACAATCTCACCATCTATAATTATAGTATTAATAGTTGAATCCAAATCAACATAAGGACCGAGATATAACTGCCAATAAGATTAGTATTGGGCAAAACAAGATCAGGTGTTTCTAGTTTTTAAAGTAGAACTGGCATTATATTTCTTTTAAGTAAATGTAGAGAGTCACACAGAGTCGGACACGACTGAAGTGACTTAGCAGCAGCAGCAGCAGCAGAGAGTCCCTTGGACTGCAAGGAGATCCAACCAGTCCGTTCTAAAGGAGATCAATCCTGGGTGTTCATTGGAAGGACTGATGCTAAAGCTGCAATACTTTGGCCACCTCATGCGATGAGTTGACTCACTGGAAAAGACTCTGATGCTGTGAAAGGTTGGGGGCGGGAGGAGACGGGGACGACAGAGAATGAGATGGCTGGATGGCATCACCGACTTTGTGGACATGAGTTTGAGTGAACTCCGGGAGTTGGTGATGGACAGGGAGGCCTGGTGTGCTGTGATTCATGGGGTCGCGGAGAGTCGGACACGACTGAGCGACTGAACTGAACTGAACTGAACTGATCTAGTACTTTGGTTAATACAGATACCACATATGAAAAAAAAATCCAATAGTTGATAACATGATGTAGAAATGGGAGACAACACTAAATGAAAGGAAAGAACACTAGATATGAAATCAGAGGAAATCGTCTTTAAGCTTTGTAATGCCAAGATTAGCTATGGTTAATCACTATTCCCCTGGGTTTCAGCTTTCTAATCAATAAACAAAAGAAGTAAGAACATTAAATATTCCTTCTTTTAGCTCTAGAATTCTATGGTTCTGGGCTTAAAAATATGTAGCTAAATCAAGTGCAAGACTAGTTCAGTTTGTTTTTATCCTTCATTTACTATAAAGGAAGATTCTGGAGTTCAATGAGATCCCTTGATTCACATTAATAGTTTCCTATTCAAGCCTTATAAAACTTTCCTTATGCTTACTACAAGGACATGAAGCATACAGTGACTTGATAGATAGAAAGGGAGGCAGAATGATGTGAAGAAAATAAAATATGCTTTGGAGTCAAAAGAGACTGAGTTTAAACCCAAATTTCCCAAACTTAAGCTGGTAAATTACTGTTCCTCACTGAGCCAGGTTCCTCATCTATCAGAGGGAAATAATAAACAGGATTCTCATAAGTATCAAAACCAGATAACATATGAAGTTTATCTGCTGCATTTAAAAATCTATTTTATACTCTATTTCCATTGTTTTTAACCTACCTCATAATGTGAAATCCTTTGTGATTCAAACTGAAGCACCACTCCACATATATTACAAAAATTATCTGCAAAAAGTTCAGTCTTTTCCTGTTCATTCCAAGTCATATCTATGAATAAAATAAATGGAAGTGAGACATATATCACATCAATGAATAGTTAGAATACATATTGTTTCATACACCACTTCAAATCTGAGTGCTTGTGAGGTCACAGCAAAAGCATTTTGCTTATTGAGTATGCAATTTAATACGAGCATAATAAGTATGCCTCTAATGTAGGATATAGTTATTTAGTATGATACGTCTTGTGTGATTTTTAGGTAACATTGGAGCCATAGCTCCAGATAAGTGACTGTTTTATAACAAAGCCTTTTTAACGATTACATGGGTACTTGTGCGTGCATGCTCCATCAGTCATGTCTGACTCTTTGCAACCCCATGGACTGTAGCCCACAGCCTCCTCTGTCCATGGAATTTTCCAGGCAAGAATACTTGAGTGGGTTTCCATTTCCTACTTCAGGGGATCTTCCTGACCCAGAGATCGAACTCTGTCTTCTGCATCTCCTGCATTGGCAGGCAGATTTTTTTTTTAATCACTATGCCACATGTAAAACACAAAATTCCAAGGGCTGGTTTCTTAATCCTGCCTTTCATTATTAGTGCTCCAAATCATTTTAGGAAGCTCACAAAGTTACTGGTACCCCCATAACTTCCCTGGTGGCTCAGTGGTAAAGAATCCGTTTGTCAATGCAGGAGGTGGGGGTTCGATCCCTGGGTTGGGAAGATCCCCTGGAGAAGGAAATGGCAACCCACTTCAGTATTCTTGCATGGAAAATCCCATGGACAGAGGAGCCTGGTGGGCTACAGTCCATGGGGTCGCAAAGACTTGAAAAAGTTGGACAAGACTGAGCAACTGAGCACTCACATACATAATCCTTAAAAAGGCATTGTTATAATACTGTCACTTATCTGGAGCTATGGCTCCCTTATTATCATATTTCCCTGGTGGCTCATATGGTAAAGAATCTGCCTGCAATGTAGGAGATCCGGGTTTGATCCCTGGGTTGGGAAGATCCCCTAGAGAAGGGAACAGCAACCCACTCCAGTATTCTTGCCTGGAGAATTCCATGGACAGAGGAGCCTGGTGGGGTAGAGTCCATGGGATCACAAAGAGTCAGACACAACTAAGCAACTAACACAAAAGTCAAACAGAACCACAAAAAACTTTGTCCATAGTAGGCAAATATTTTCCATTGTTATACAAACATTAGCACACTCATCTGGCCAAACAAGTCTCATACAAGCCCCCAAAGTATTATTAATAACATCCACAAATTATGCTACATTTTTCACTGTAACAACACAAGTCAAAAATTTCTGAATTTACACTTGAGGTCCACACTTCAGTCTAAGCTTCCTAACAGCTGCAATGTATTCTGCCAAAATTTATTAGTGTATCTACAAGGTATAAATCACAAAACATCAAAATTTTGTTTGCTGTTTGGCTATTTAAATGAATAAGCTAACACTACACATATTTTCATGGTGAAATGCCCATGACATATCAAATGGAAAAAAATTGTAGAACAATAAATATATCCATTTCCAACACTAACAAAAATTAAATATACATCACATATAAATATGTGGAAAGATATAAATTAAATTTAAAAGTGATTAACTTTGGGAAGGAGGGCCAGAAAAGGATGAAAGGGAAAAAATTTAACATTTTAATTTCTGTACAACTGTTTTAATTTTTGCAAGACGTATGTAGGACTTTCTATTTAAAAACCTTTAAAAGTATTTATTTTAAAAGTTATGTTGGATATCTTCAACTGAGCTTTAGTTTTCAGTATCACTGTATGGACTAAAAAGGCTTACTTAAATTGCATGTTCAAGATAATAATAATTGTAACAAGGAACATGTCAAAAACAAGTTGAACAGTTATAAATTTATGAGTATAATGTATAGTATCCCCTCTGAATTATTTTTAGGTTGTTCTAAAATATATCATTTCTCTAATTTTGACTGTAAAGTCAGCAAGGTAAAGAGTTTAACTAAAATATATTTCAGGACTTCCCTTAACTACTATGTGCAATGAGCACAGTGATAAGATCTTGAACTTCCTATTAAAATTTGTAATAATAAGCAAATATTATCATTTGGTGGCAACACAAGGCTATGGTTTTTCCTGTGGTCATGTATGGATGTGAGAGTTGGACTGTGAAGAAAGCTGAGTGCCGAAGAATTGATGCTTTTGAACTGTGGTACTGGAGAAGACTCTTGAGAGTCCCTTGGACTGCAAGAAGATCCAACCAGTCCATTCTAAAGGAGATCAGTCCTGGGTGTTCATTGGAAGGACTGATGGTAAAGCTGAAACTCCAATACTTTGGCCACCTCATGCGAAGAGTTGACTCACTGGAAAGGACTCTGATGCTGGGAGGGATTGGGGGCAGGAGGAGACGGGGATGACAGAGAATGAGATGGCTGAATGGTATCACTGACTCGGTTGACATGAGTTTGAGTAAACTCTGGGAGTTGGTGATGGACAGGGAGGCCTGGCATGCTGCAATTCATGGGGTCACAACGAGTCAGACATGACTGAGCGACTGAACTGAACTAACTTGTTACAGAGGGGAAGTTTACATTAAGAAGGCAAAAGGAAACTACTAATTTAGAGGTTCAAGGATTCCTGAGATTTAACATTCACTTCTTTCCTAGATCAAACTTTAATTCCAGATTTCCCTGCTTCTAATAGTCAAAGTTTGATACTGACAGTCAAGTTGGGAAACATGAAGGCTGAGTTTTTTAAACACAGTCTCATTATTGGTGACCCAGATCATTTCCACGAAGCCTATGAAATTACTGGTACCCCTACAAGTTTTCCTTTAGAATGGTATTGCCTAAACTTACTGCCTTTGACTCATTTTCTCAAACAAGTTCTTGGTCTGTATTTCTTTATTAAACAGTATGATATTCCAGACTCAAAATCTCAGCCATTATTCGCCACAGCAAATCACCGTTTCTTGTCCATTCTAGCTTACAATGTTATTTGATAGCCATCTCTTCCTTTAAATTTCCCATAACAGTACCCGAGTTCAGGCACTCAATGTCTTGGGTATCATTAAGATTTATTGTTATTTAGTGAGGTTAGTTTCAAAATACTATGGTACACATTTTGGAGATAAGAAAAAGAAAGTCCTTATTGAAGGCCTTTGTGTGTGTGTAAACAAGATAATAGCTTACTCTTTTAGTCCTTAATACAAATCTGCGAGGTAAGTGTTATTTCCCAAATTCTGAAGGTTAGGAAATTAGGATTCACCGAAATCAAGAAAACTTATCACATGCGTTATTCTGTGGAGCTGGAACTTAAACTTTTTATCTTGACCTTTTCCATTATACACATATAACTGTCCCACATGTTGGAAATGATGCAGCAAGTGAATAACTATTAATTTCAAGAAATTTACAATTTATCAGGGAAGATGTGTATAGAAAGAACTATGATCCAAAGATCAAAATGTCATAAGTGATATAAGACATAAGGTGTAATGTATTCCTGCTGAGAAGTTTGGGGAAAGCTTTCTAGAGGAAAACAGGCTTTGAACTGAGCTTTAAACAATGTATAAAATTCAGATAGAAGAGTGGAATAAAGGTATTGGGCGGGGGGGAGGAGGTCCAAGAATATGATCTCATATTTCAAATATTTTGTTGTTCAGTTGCTCAGTTGGGTCCAACTCTGCAACCCCATGGGCTTCAGCACACCAGGCTTCCGTGTCCTTCACTATCTCCCAGAGATTGCGCAAACTCATGTCCATTGAGTCGGTGATGCCGTCCAACAATCTCATCCTCTACTGCTCCCTTCTCCTGCCCTCAATCTTTCCCAACATCATTGTATCAGGTGGTCAAACTATTGGAGCGTCAGCATCAGTCCTTCCAATGAATATTCAGGGTTGATTTCATTTAGGGTTGACTTGTTTGATCTCCTGGCTGTCCAAGGGACTCTCAAGAGTCTTCTCCAGCACCACAGTTCGAAAGCACCAATTCTTTGGCCTTCAGCCTTCTTTATGGTCTAACTCTCAAATCCAAACATGACTACAGAAAAAACATAGCTTGGACTAGACGAACCTTTGTTGGCAGAGTGATGTCTCTGCTTTTTAATAAGCTGTCTAGGTTGGTCATAGCTTTTCTTCCATGGAGCAAGCATCTTTTACTTTCATGGCTGCAGTCATCATCCACAGTGATTTTGAAGCTCAAGAAAATAAAATCTGTCACCGTTCCCATTTTTCCCCATCTATTTGCTATTAAGTGATGGGACTGGATGCCATGATCTTCATTTTTTGAACCTTGAGTTTTAAGCCAGCTTTCTCAGTCTCCTCTTTCACCTTCATCAAGAGGCTCTTTAGTTCCTCTTTACTTTCTGCCATTAAGGTGGTGTCATTAGCATATCTGAGGTTATTGATATTTCTCCTGGCGATCTTGATTCCAGGTTGAGCTTCATCCAGCCTGGCATTTCACATGATGTACTCTGCATATAAGTTAAATGAGCAGGGTGACAAAATACAGCCTTGACATACTCCTTTCCCATTTTGGAACCAGTCCTTTGTTTCATGTCTGGTTGTAACTGTTGCTTCTTGACCTGCATACTGGTTTCTCAGAAGGCAAGTAAGGTGGTCTGGTATGCCCATCTCTTTCAGATTTTCCAGTTTGCTGTGATCCACGTAGTCAAAGACTTCCGTGTAGTCAATAAAGCAGATGTTTTTCTGGATTCCCTTTGCAATTTCTATTATCCAACAGATGTTAGCAATTTGATCTTTGGTTGCTCTGGTTTCCTTTCTAAATTCAGCTTGTATATCTGGAAGTTCCAGTTCATGTACTATTGAAGTCCACCTTGAAGGATCTTGAGCATTACCTTGCTAGTATGTGATTGAGTGCAATTGTGTGGTAATTTGGACATTCTTTGAAATATTTTAGGATGATGCTATTAAAGTATTGCAATACTCAATATGCCAGCAAATTTGGAAAACTCAGCAGTGGCTACGGGACTGGAAAAGGTCAGTTTTCATTCTAATCTCAAAGAAGGTCAATGCCAAAGAATGTTCAAACTACTGCACAACTGGGCTCATTTCAGATGCTAGCAAGGTAATGCTTAAACTCCTTTAAACGAGGCTTCAATAGTACATGAATCAAGAAACTGCAGGTGTATAAGCTAGATTTAGAAAAAGCAGAGGAACCAGAGATCATATGGCCAACGTCTGCTAGATCATAGAAAAAGGAAGGGAATTTCAGAAAAACATCCACTTCTGCTTCATTGACTACTTGAAAGACTTTTACTCTGTGGATCACAACAAATTGTGTAGAAAATTCTGAAAGAGATGGGCATACCAGACTATCTTACCTGCCTCCTGAGAAACCTGTATGCAGGTAAAGAAGCAACAGTTAGAACTGGACATGGAACAATGGACTGGTTCCAAATAGGGAAAGGAGTACTTGAAGGTTGTATTTTGTCACCCTGCTTACTTAACTTATATGCAGAGCACACAATGTGAAATTCTGTGCTGGATGAAGCTCAAGCTGGAGTCAAGATTGCCAGGAGAAATATTAATAACCTCAGATATGCAGACGACACCATCCAAATGGCAGAAAGCGAAGAGGAACTAAAAAGTCTCTTGATTAAAGTGAAAGAGGAGACTGAAAAAGTGACTTAAAACTCAACATTCAAAAAACAAAGATCATGACATCCAGTCCCATGACTTCATAGCAAATAGATGGGGAAATATGGAAACAGGGACAGATTTTATTTTCTTGAGCTCCAAAATCACTGTGGACGGTGACTGCAGCCATGAAAGTAAAAGACACTTGCTCCTTGGAAGAAAAGCTATGACAAATCTAGACAGCTTATTAAAAAGCAGAGACATCACTTTGCCGACAAAGGTCCATATAGTCCAAACTACGGTTTTTCCAGTAGTCATGTATAGATGTGAGAGTCGGACCATAAAGTACACTGAGCGCCAAAGAATTGATGCTTTTGAACTCTGTGCTGGAGAAGATGCTTGAGAGTACCTTGGACAGACAGGAGAGCAAACTAGTCAATCCTAAAGGAAATCAACCCTGAATATTCATTGGAAGGACTGATACTGAAGCTGAAGATCCAGTACTTTGGCCACCAGATGCGAATAGCTGACTCAATGGAAAAGATCCTAATTTGGGGAAAGACTGAAGGCAGGAGGAGATGGGGGCAGCAGAGGATGAGATGGTTGGATGGCATTACCAACTCAATGGACATGAGTTTGAGCAAGCTCTGGGAGACAGTGGACAGGGAAGCCTGGTGTGCGCAGTCCATGGAGTCGTGAAGAGTCAAATATAACTGAGCAACTGAACAACAACAAACATATGAAGGACAATAATTGAAAGCTTGGAATGAGGCTAACTCATAAATGGCTTCATTAAGCATTTAGACTTAATTCTGCATTCAACAAGGGAAAATATGTGACCTAAAATGGGGCTATGACTTAAGAATCATTTGCAGGCAAAAGGTCATGAAGTTAAACCAGAAGTGGGCAGTAGGCATAGAAAGGAAGGAGCAAATATAAGAAGTGCATGTAAGCTAAGTCACCTATGACTCTTTGTGACTCCATGGACTGTAGCCACAGCCTTGTCTAACTCAATGAAACCATGAGCCATGCCATGTAGGCCACCCAAGATAGATGGATCATGGTGGAGAGTTCTAATAAAATGTGGTCTACTGGAGAAGGGAATTGCCAACCACTTCAGTATTCTTGACTTGAAAACCCCATGAACAGTATGAAAAGGCAAAAAGATATGACACTGAAAGATAAACTCCCCAGGTCAGTAGGTGTCCAATATGTTACTGGAGGAGAGTAGAGACATAAATCCAGAAAGATGAAGCCAAAGCAAAAACAACGCCCAGTTGTGGATGTGACTGGTGATGGAAGTAAAGTCTGATGCTGTAAAGAACAATATTGCATAGGAACCTGGAATGTTAGGTCCATGAATCGAAGTAAATTGGAACTGGTCAAACAGGAGATGGCAAGAGAGAACATCGACATTTTAGGAATCAGTGAACTAAAATGGACTGGTATGGGTGAATTTAACTCAGATGACCATTATATCTATTACTGTGGGCAGGAATCCCTTAGAAGAAATGGAGTAGCCATCATAGTCAACAAAAGAGTCTGAAATGCAGTTCTTGGGTGCAATCTCAAAAACGGCAGAATCATCTCTGCTCGTTTCCAAGGCAAACCATTCAATATCACAGTTCAGTTCAGTTCAGTTCAGTTGCTCAGTCATGACCGACTCTTCGCGACCCCATGAATCACAGCACGCCAGGCCTCCCTGTCCATCACCAACTCCCAGAGTTCACCCAATCTCATGTCCATCGAGTCAATGATGCCATCCAGCCATCTCATTCTCTGTCGTCCCCTTCTCCTCCCGCCCCCAATCACTCCCAGCATCAGAGTCTTTTCCAATATCACAGTAATCCAAGTCTATGTCTCAACCAGTAATGCTGAAGAAGCTGAAGCTGAATGGTTCTATGAAGACCTATAAGACCTTCTAGAACTAACACCCCAAAAAGATGTCCTTTTCATTGTAGGGGACTGGAATGCAAAAGTAGGAACTCAAGAGATATTTGGAGTAACAGGCAAATTTGGCCTTGGAGTACAAAATGAAGCAGGGAAAAGTCTAACAGAGTTTTGCCAAGAGAACATACTGGTCATAGCAAATGCCCTCTTCCAACAACATAAGAGAACACTTTACACATGGACATCACCAGATGGTCAACACCGAAATCAGATTGAGTATATTCTTTGCAGCCAAAGATGGAGAAGCTCTACACAGTCAGCAAAAACAAGACTGGGAGTTGACTGTGGCTCAGATCATGAACTCCTTTTTGCCAAATTCAGACTTAAATTGAAGAAAGTAGGGAAAACCACTAGACCATTCAGTTCAGTTCAGTTCAGTCGCTCAGTCGTGTCTGACTCTCCGCGACCCCATGAATCACAGCACGCCAGGCCTCCCTGTATGACCTAAATCAAATCCCTTACGATTACACAGTGGAAGTGACAGATTCAAGGGATTAGCTCTGATAGAGTGCCTGAAGATCTATGGACGGAGATTCATGACATTGTATAGGAGGCAGTGATCAAGACCATCCCCAAGGAAATGAAATGCAAACAGGCAAAATGGTTGTCTAAGGAGACCTTGCAAACAGCTCTGAAAAGAAGAGAAGTGAAAGGCAAAGGAGAAAAAGAAAGATATATCCATTTGAATGCAGAGTTCCAAAGAATAGCAAGGAGAGGTAAGAAAGCCTTCCTCATTGATCAGTGCAAAGAAATAGAGGAAGACAACAGAATGGGAAAGACTAGAGATCTCTTCAATAAAATTAGAGATACCAAGGGAACATTTCATGAAAAGATGGGCACAATAAAGGACAGAAATGGCATGGACCTAACAGAAGCAGAAGATATAAGAAGAGGTGGCAAGAGTACACAGACGAACTATACAAAAAAGATCTTCATGACCCAGATAACCATGATGGTGTGATCACTTACCTAGAGCCAGACATCCTGGAATGTGAAGTCAAGTGGGTCTTAGGAAGCATCACTATGAACAAAGCTAATGAAGCTGATGGAATTCCAATTGAGCTATTTCAAATCCTAAAAGATGATGTGAAAGTGCTGCACTCAATATGCCAGCAAATTTGGAAAACTCAGCAGTGGCCATAGGAATGGAAAAGGTCAGTGTTCATTCCAATCCCAAAGAAAGGCAATGCCAAAGAATGCTCAAACTACCACACAATTGCACTCATCTCACAGGGTAGCAAGGTAATGCTCAAAATTCCAAGCAAGGCTTCAACAGTACATGAACTGTGAACTTCCAGATGTTCAAGCTGGATTTAGAAAAGGCAGAGCAACTAGAGATCAAATTGTCAACATCCATTGGATCATCAAAAAAGCAAGAGAGTTCCAGAAAAACATCTACTTCTTCTTTTCTGACTTCACCAAAGCCTTTGACTGTGTGGATCACAAAAAACTGTGGAAAATTCTTTGAGATGGGAATCCCAGACCACCTAACCTGCCTCTTCAGAAATCTGTATTTAGGTCAAGAAACAACAGTTAGAACCAGACATGGAACAACAGACTGGTTCCATATAGGAAAAGGAGTACGTCAAGGCTGTATATTGTCACCATGCTTATTTAACTTATATGCAGTGTACATCATGAGAAACGCTGGGCTGGATGAAGCACAAGCTGGAATCAAGATTGCCAGGAAAAATATCAGTAACCTCAGATACTCAGATGACATTATCCTTATGGCAGAAAGTGAAGAAGAACTAAAGAGCCTCTTGATGAAAGTGAAAGGGGAGAGTTAAAAAGTTGGCTTAAAACTCAACTTTCAGAAAACTAAGATCATGGCATCCGGTCCTATCACTTCATGGCAAATAAATGGGGAAACAATGGAAAACAGTGACAGAATTTATTTTGGGGGGGGCTCCAAAATCACTGCAGATGGGGACTTAAACCACAAAATTAAAAGACACTTGTTCCTTGGAAGAAAAGCTATGACCAACCTAGAGAGCATATTAAAAAGCAGAGACATTACTTTGCCAACAAAGGTCTGTCTAGTCAAAGCTATGGTTTTTCCAGTAGTCATGTATGGATGTGAGAGTTGGACTATAAAGAAAGTTGAGTGCCGAAGAATTGATGTTTTTGAACTGTGGTGTTGGAGAAGACTCTTGAGAGTCCCCTGGACTGCAAGGAGATCAAGCCAATCAACCCTAAAGGAAATCAGCCCTGAATATTCATTGGAAGGACTGATGCTGAAGCTCTAATACTTTGGCCGCTTGATGCAAAGAACTGACTCCTTGGAAAAGACCCTGATGCTGGGAAAGACTGAAGGAAGGACTAGAAGGGAATGGCAGAGCATGAGATGGTTGGATGGCATCACCAACTCGATGGACCTGAGTTTGAGCAAGCTCTGGGAGTTTGGTGATGGACAGGGAAGCCTAGCGTTCTGCAATCCATGGGCTTGCAAAGAGTCGGACACAATTGAGGGACTGAACTGAACTGAACTGGACTGTAGTCTGCCAGGCTCCTCTGTTCATTGGATTCTCCAGGCAAGAGTACAAATGTGGGTTGCCATGTTCTCCAGGGGATCTTCCCAACCCAGGGATCAAACCTGCGTCTCTTATGTCTCCTGCGTTGGCAGGTGTGTTCTTTACCACTGCTGCTGCTGCTGCTAAGTCGCTTCAGTCGTTTCCAACTCTGTGCAACCCCATAGATGGCAGCCCACCAGGCTCCCCCGTCCCTGGGATTCTCCAGGGAAGAACACTGGAGTGGGTCGCCATTTCCTTCTCCACTAGCACCACCCATATCTATGGAAACTAAAGGGTATTACAGCCTGAGCTTAAAACTTGCCATGAATATGATACGCCTTTAGATCTATTGCATTTAAGCTTAAGCAATGCTGTTGCTGATGCAGGATGTAGACCTCTGACCTTTCATCCAATTCATTCATCTATAATTACTTGTCAAAAGCAAATTCTCCTTTTGGGTATAATATAATGAATATGTTATCTTTAGTGAATCAAAAATTAAAACACATAAAAATCTAAAATTCAAAAGAAGACATCAGAGTAATGTTGCATGTTAGAGTGTACTTAAAAGGTCTACTTAAATAGCACACTTTCCTAATTCAAACATGATTAAATCTACATTCAAAATTTCAGAAACAAACCTTCAGGTAAGAATCATTCTGAATAGGGTTTCACATCAAATTCACAGGCACAGCTTCAAAATCAAACATGCTGAATCAAAATAAAATTCTCTTGTGGGTGGTCCCATTCACCCACAAGTCATTCTCATGTTCAACCATGCTCGACAGGACAGGCTCAGATCCTTACACATAATGACTGTACAATATATTTTTAGTAAATAAGATGATTGATACAAAGGTCTTATCATCTAGAATGATACTTATCAAGCTAACAGAGTTTTAGTGTAACACGAAGAGTTTGTTTTTTTTTTAATGAAGGAAGGAAGAAGGGAGGGAGGAAATAAAAAGAAAATATTCTTTGGCACTACTTCAAATCTATTTAAATCTCCAGGATTGAGGACCAAGAATCTGTGTTTGTAAATAGGATCCCTAAGTAATATCTTTAAACAGCCAATCTAGTGATCCTTGTTGAGTCTTCCACCAAGGTAGTTCTCAATCCAGGATGCACATTATAATCACCTTGGTTGTTTTCAGAACATACTAATGCCCAGGCTCCATCCCAGACCAATTAACTCAAATCTCTGGGAGTAGTTTATTGCTTGCTTTGTTTTCTCAAAGCTTTGTGTGTGACTCTGTTGCACAGTGAAGGTTGAGAATCACTGCTATCTATTTAGCAGCCAAATTCTTACTTCTTTTTGTTGAACTGAAATCTGTTTTCCTACAGTAGGGGTTCTCAAACTTTAGTATGCATCAGAATCACCTGGAAACCTTGTTTAAAGAGATTGTTGGACCCCATTCTAGGATTTCTGATTCCATAGTCCCAGGATAGGGACCCCAAGAATGTACATTTAAAAAAAAAGTTCCCTAGTGATATTGATGCTGCTGGTCCAGAGACCACACTTTGAGAATCACTATCTTAGAGCTTCCACTAGTCCTAGTTCTATTCCTTTAAGTCATTGTAAGCATACACTTTCTTCTTAAATATTTTTAGAGAACCATTATATTTTTATTCCTTCCCTTCCTCTTGAGACTATTTGTGAGCTGATCCCAGTTCTGTCATGCAGCATGATTTGTAGATCTCTAACTAGTTTGCCTAAATCCATGTCATTCATAAAGTGTAACACAGACACAATCACCGTAATGGGGGTCACAATCAGAACAAACTAATAAAATGAAATCACCTTAATCTTTTAAACTGTGGTAAAAAAAAAAAACCCAACTTATAACATAAATTTTACCAACTTAACCATTCTTCAGTGTACAATTCATTAAGTATATTCTGCTCCTTATTTTGAATATTTCTTCTAGTAATGCAGTCTAAGATTGCTTTACCATCTTTGGGTGGTCATATCATACTGTTAACTCATGCTAATTTTTTACTAAAATACAAACTTCTTTTCCACATGAAACTGAATAACCTTTGTACCTCCAGGACATAGTTATATAGATAGGAATTTTTCTGGACCCCCAAAGAGATCCCGTATACATTCAGATTTATCTCAGGAGGATTGTGGAAGGTGGCTTTTTACTGAGGGCAATTACAAATGATGGGGTATTGTTTTTCAGAGGTCATGCCATACTACCAATTCTCCTCAAGCTGCATTTTCCCTAAATTTGACACGAATGTAATGATATCTACTTTCTAAAGGTGCTATGTGAGGCTGGGAGAAGTCAAGCAATTGTCACAAAGTCACACAGCTAGTAAGTGTCAGAGTCAGGATTCAAACCTAAGTCTGCCCAAGATTTCCCTGAGAGCTGGCTCTTAAAAAGAGCAAAGTCTTGAATGAGAAACTTCCTCTCTAGGTTTGGAATATATAAGGAACATATGTTTGATTCACACAGAATGCTAAATAAATATTCCTTTAGGCTCTACTTTACCATGATCCCCACTCCTTGAGACATGATATTGGAACATCCAGAAAAAAATGGCCTATAGCCAGCTCTGAAAATAGGAAAGAAAACTGGTGATGTTTTTCAGGGGGAAGGCCAACTTCAGGAAGCAGATGTTAAATTAGGGGTCAGGTGAGTAAATGACATTGGCTGTGAGGAAAATGGCTGAGAGAGGAACTAATGTTTACTGAGCAATCACTACATGCCAGGAACTGAAGTGTTCTCTCAAAGAACTAGACTTCAAGAGCTGGTTCTGATAGGAAGCAGGACCAAGGTATAGCTGAAGAAACTTGGAGATTTGTATCTTCCTCTTTTCTTTTCTTCATTATACTCTCACCATGTCTTTTTTAAACTGGTTAGAATAGGAAAAATATGTATTTTTATTGGTTGATTGCTAAAATATGGGCTTACATCAATTTTTAATTCCAAAATCAATAAGGTTGTAAAAAGCACTAGAAAGAGGGAGACTGTATTACAGATTTTACCCTGTGACTAACTAGCCATATAACTAAGAACATATCACAGACATATCAGGTATCAGGTTACCATTTCTGGAGTTTCTTTTGTACTTGACTATATCATGGATTGATGGTCAAGGGAAAAGATTGCATTTTAGAATATATACAGAAGCAAAATTTTGGTGGGGTACTTACAGAAGGACCCAAATATCTTAGCTTTTTCCAAATAATAAGCCTACAAGTAAAGCACAAAAGATGACTTGAAGTATTAAGCAGCTATTCAGTTCATACACACTTTACAGCTCTAAAACTTCAAAAGGTCCCAGTATTTCTTCCCCTAATTCTCCATTATTAGCATCTCCTTGTCTATGTCCTAACCCAAAAGCTGGTTCTTTCTCAAATATTTCTTGGCAATACACACGTGTTTCTGAGTATAAGGTTTTAGTCATTATAGCTAGTGTCAGAAAGAAAACGTCTTCTTAGCAAACTGAAGTATTATTTTAGTTATAATTTAGGTATAAGTGGCTCAGTTTTCAATTACAGAGAATACACCAAATTCATGGCAGATGGTCCTGCATCTTTCAATCTAATTTGGTTGGAGAGCAAGGATTAAATATATATATAAACAGATTACATATTAGAATATCAAATGAAAAATACTGAATGCTGTGAAATGTGATTTCATCTTTTGCATAAGCAAATAAGATGCTTTAAACATAGACGGTAAACATCTCCCAGTTAATCTTAGGTATACTGTTTTAATATTCCTAACATAGCACTTCTGAGATGTTCTTCATTCCTTGACATATTTTGCCTGCTATCATAATCCTGGAAAAAATATGCATCAGTTCAGTCGCTCAGTCACATCCAACTCTTTGCGACCCCATGGACTGCAGCACACCAGGCTTCCCTGTCCATTACCAACTCCTGGAGCCTGCTCAAACCCATGTCCATTGAGTCGGTGATGCCATCCAACCACCTCATCCTCTATCGTCCCCTTCTCCTCCTGCCCTCTGTCTTTCCCAGTATCAGGGTCTTTTCCAAGGAGTCAGTTCTTCGCATCAGGTGGCCAAAGTATTGGAGCTTCAGCTTCAGCATCAGTCCTTCCAATGAATATTCAGGGTTGATTTCTTTTAGGATTGACTAGTTTGCTCCCCTGGCTATCCAAGGGACTCTCAAGAGCCTTCTCCAACACCACATTTCAAAAGCATCAATTCTTAGGCACTCAGCTTTCTTTATAGTCCAATTCTCACATCCATATATGACTACTGGAAAAACCATATATTTGCAAGATTTTTACTCTGACTCAAGGCATACCTTAGGGCAGATTGGTAGTGAGATCTTAATGATACAGTGGTATACTCTCAAATATGGACTGGGATATAGTGTCTTTGAAGCATACAGGAATTTCTGATGCTGATACCATTTCTTTGTGTTTTAACATAAAATGAAAGCAATGGGGAATAAAGAAGTACTGTCAAAAACTAGGTTTAATATGGGAAGAGAACCTAAGTCTGATAATGGAGTGAGAGATTAAACTCATAGGATATGGAAAAGATTAAGAATAACTTTTAAATATCTGTTTTTTCCAGAATCAGCAAGTTCTATAGACTGTAGAAATATAGTCATATAACAAAAGTTTCAGTTTGGGGCAATGAAAAAGTTCTGGACATAGATAGTGGTGCAGGTGGCATAACAACGTGAATGTCACTGAATTGTACATTTGAAAATGCTCAAAATGGAAATGTTTATACTATGTGTATGACAACAAAAAATATTGAAAAAAATTCAAAGCACCCTTCTTCTCCCTGAACTATGGCATGAAAGGCAGTTGACAACCTGCAGAGCCAAGCTGTCACTCAAGAAACTGCATGAACAAGTAATAAACCTTTGTTTTGCTAGCAGTAGTGTGCCTGCATGCTAAGTTGCTTCGGTCGTGTCCAACTCTTTGTGACCCTATGGACTGTAGCCCGTCAGGCTCCTCTGTCCATGGGATTATCCAGGTAAGAATAGTAGAGTGGATTGCCAGGCCCTCCTCCAGGGGAATCTTCCTGATCCAGGGATTGAACCCACGTCTCTTATGTCTTCTGCATTGGCAGATGGGTTCTTTACCATTAGTGCCACAAGTGTAGTGTAGTGTTAGTCGCTCAGTTGTGTCTGACTCTTTGTGACCCCATGGATTGAAGCCTGCCAGGTTCCTCTGTCCATGGGGTTCTCCAGGCAAGAATGGAGTGGGTTCCCATTCTCTTCTCCAGGGGATATTCCCGACCCAGGGACTGAATCTGGGTTTTCTGCATTGCAGGCCGATTCTTGACCCAAATGATCTTCTACTGAATAACATTTACGAAGGCTATTTTAAAGGAAAGAGTGATTTTGTGACAAATTATAAATGGGATCTTATAAAAAAGAATTCATGTATTTGATGCTCCTACAATTTGATTATATTTATGTATAGTTGTAGCCTTTGGTTACAGAATGAATCAACAAATTTTCTATTAATGAATGTGCTTAATCTCTTTACTTCCTACAAGGAATGTTTACATGACTTGAGAAAATAAAACTTTCATAATAACTTGGAATGGGAGAAAAAAACTATGACCTACAGTACTGCTGCTGCTAAGTCGCTTCAGTCGTGTTTGACTCTGTGCAACCCCATAGACGGCAGCCCACCAGGCTCCCCTGTCCCTGGGATTCTCCAGGCAAGAACACTGGAGTTGGTTGCCATTTCCTTCTCCAATGCATGAAAGTGAAAAGTGAAAGTGAAGTCACTAAGTCGTGTCTGACTCTTAGCGACCCCATGGACTGTAGCCTACCAGGCTCCTCTGTCCATGGCATTTTCCAGGCAAGAGTACTGGAGTGGGGTGCCATCACCTTCTCTGACCTACAGTACTAGGTAGTAGTAAAACAACAAGTAGTAGAGCATTGGGTAGTAGTAAAAAAAAAAAAAGCACCTTTTGAATTGGTCAAACAGATTCAAATCCTATCTCTAACCATAACTATATAAACTTGAGAAAATTATTTAGTCACTCTGAGCCAGTTTTTTCATCTAGAAATACATTACCTCTCTCAGGATGTGATGAATATGAAATAAAATACAAAATTTTTAAATGTTTAATACACAAAGGCACTCAAAGTATACTTGTTCACTATTCCAGGAGCTTTGAACCTTTTACTTAAAATTATATATAATCGTTTTATTTTAGATCAGAGTAATTTGAGAGATAAATCTAGTCTAGAGTTTCTCAATCTTGGCACTATTCTCACTTTGTGCCAGATAATTAATTGTTGTGAGAGGCTGTTCTATTCATTGTAGGATATTTAGCAGCATCCCGGGCCTCTACTAACTATAATAGAATTTGGTAGCATTCCCCAGTTGTCACAACCAAAAATATCTCCAGATATTGCCACACATCCCTTGTGGGGCAAAATTATCTCTAGTTTATAACTGATTTAGTCTAATGTCCTCATTTCAAAATGATGAAACTGAGGCCCAGGAAGATTATAGGAAATAAAGGACTGGGGAAGTTAATATTTTAAAGATATGATTCTAGATACAGGTGCATTTGGACCATGGACTTGGGCATTACTAAAATTCACTGTGTTGACATAAATATATGCAATTTAGATTGTACCAGAATATCTGCCTTTGAAAAAAAAAAAAGAGCAAAGAGGATTCATTTGCCAGAAACTCATTTTTAAAGGGACTTTGTTGGATTGTGTCTACTCCAAATAGCTGCAATATTATGCTAAAGTTCCTGTATACAAAATGCAACTGTGTGTGAAATCCAAATGATCATACTTGACATTTCCTTCTAGTACTATTAGACAACACCAGACAATGCAGGATGAAATAATTTTTTTGTGTGACAAAAGAACAACATATATGGCTTGAGTCAGAAAAGAATAATGAAATCTGTGCTTATAAACTGGTTCATTCTCTCTAATGGAAAAACCTTGCAAGATCTCTGAGGAAAAGAACCGGAAGATCATCACATGTCTTTAGTTCTAGGTAAGAGAAACTTTGTTCACTCCAATTAAATTTTCTTTGGCGATGAGGGTGAAAGAGGAGAGTGAAAAAGCTGGCTTAAAACTCAACATCCAAAAAGCTAAGATCATGGCATCTAATCTCATCACTTTATGGCAAATAGATGGGGGAGAAGTGGAAACAGTGACAGATTTTATTTTCCTGGGCTCCAGAACCACTGTGGATGATGACTGCAGCCACGAAATTAAAACATGCTTGCTTCCTGGAAGAAAAGCTATGATGAACCTGCTGCTGCTGCTGCTAAGTCACTTCAGTCGTATCCGACTCTGTGCGACAACATAGACAGCAGCTCACCAGGCTCCCCCGTCCCTGGGATTCTCCAGGCAAGAATACTGGAGTGGGTTGCCATTTCCTTCTCCAATGCATGAAAGTGAAAAGTGGAAATGAAGTCGCTCAGCTGTGTCCGACTCTTAGCTACCCCATGGATTGCAGCCTACCAGGCTCCTCTGTCCATGGGATTTTTCAGGCAAGAGTACTGGAGTGGGGTGCCATTGCCTTCTCTGATGATGAACCTAGATAGCGTATTAAAAAGCAGAGACATCACTTTGCTGACCAAAGTGTAACAAAGGTCTGCTGACAAAGGTTGTTCCAGTAGTCATGTATGGATGTGATAGCTGGACCATAAAGAAGGCTGAGCACTGAAGAATTGATGGTTTCAAGCTGTGGTGCTGGAGAACACTCTTGAGAGTTCCTTGGACAGCAAGGATATCAAACTAGTTAATCCTAAAGGAAATCGACACTGAATATTCTTTGGAAGGATGATGCTGAAGCTGAAGCTCCAATACTTTGGCCACCTGATGCCAAGAGCTGACTCATTGGAAAAGAACCTAATTTTGGGAAAGATTGAGGGCAGGAGGAAAAGGGGGCAGCAGAGGATGAGATGGTTGGATGGCATAACTGACTTAATGGATATGAGTTTGAGCAAACTTTGGAAGACAGTGAAGGACAGGGAAGCCTGATGTGCTGCAGTCCATGGGGTCACAGAGTCAGACAGGGCTTAGCAACTGAACAACACCACAATGTGATAAGAAATTTATGCTTATTCAAATTAGGTGACTCTAATTTATAATTGGCTATATTTACTAAAATGAATCTTACTTGCATTTGTTACATGACAATTAGATTTAGTTGTACAAAACATCAAATTTCCTCAAGACAATTCATCAGATGTTTATGGCAAGAACTAGCTACTAACTGTTTTAATGGTTTGCCGAAGTAAGAATTTCATAGTCCAACTGATCTTGATGCAAAAAAAAAAAAACAACAGCATTGTAAAGAATGCCTTTCATGTTCTATTTTAATAGGGACAAGAATGCAGCAAACCTCAAAAGGGTTGGCTGCAATACTATAAACATATATCTCATTCTTAAGTCACAGATTTGAAATCAGGAGCCATCAAGAAAGCTGAGAAGTAAACATTTTGATTCTACCAGGAGTATATGCGCTATATTCTCCATGACTGTACCTTTAGAAATAATCTTTGTCAAACATTCTTGATTAAATGGATTTTTAAGAAATAGCTGACTTGACCTTTGCAATCTTTAAATACCATCATTATCTTAAGAAAGAATGAGCAGAGCTCAACACTAAGTTGTAGGACACTAGGGAACTGATGGTAATCTTGCCAAAGAGTTTTAACTCTTTATTTTCCTAAAGGGCACACTCCATATAAGGAGTTTTCAGATAGATTAATTGTGCCAGAAATGCAGATCTGTACCTGTCAGCATTATGAACACTCATAGCTATAATGCTATCTAGTACCTTTACTTTCTCAGATTATAAAATTAGTACCTGACCTATGAGTTTGGCAAGTTTTATTTACACAGATTATTACAATAAAAAAAATAATGAAGGGTTTCTCAGGGCATATTAACAATTATAAAATGTAATGGAATTAACAAAATAATTGGGAGTATTGTTATTTGTTTAATATTTATTGAATATTTTGACCTTCAAAATCATAAGCACTCTGTGGCTAGTTGGCTCAGCAGTCATGCTTATGAAGTTAGAAACTGAATTCAAGTCCTGTCTAAATTCATTAATTTACTTGATCCATGAGAACTACTTTGCATCAGAAAGTCACTATGCCTCTCATTCCAACAGGTTAGTAAATATGAATGGGTCTGCAAGACTGGTTTCAGGTGGAAAAAAATCAAAGTTCATATCCTAACAGATATATATGATGAATACAATATTAATAGATGTTTACGAATCTAGATGCTTAGTCAATATTTTCACATACTGACACTCAATAAAGCAGAGGATCGGAAATTTAGAAATGGTCATTAACCTCTCTCCAGATATCCCCACCCTGCCAAAAGCAGAGAATTAAAAATTAATTCTAACAGTTGGCTAATTATTCTTCCTTAGTACCAACATTAGATGTATCATATGATTTGCTTTAGTGTGCCTATAATATTTGAGACAATGTGGGCAAAGTACAGATTTACAATGAACAATGCTACAGTCTTGACAGTTTAGAAGTCTGACTAGTTACACTTAAAACTGCCTTTTCCCCAATTATTTTATTTTTACTTTATAATTTTACTATCAAGCACTACTATTGAGCTCTTTTATATAGCTACGTCTAGTTTGCCTGTATATTCTGGGCACTGAGCCAAGCGTTTGGCGCAGGCGCGCACGTGCATGTGTGCGTGCGCGCACACACACACACACACGGCATTCAATAAAATTATTCCTGAATAAATGAAAGAAAGGCTATTAACTAGATTTTCTCATGCTGGACTTGAAACTTTAAGAACATTAAGACAAAGGAAAGCCTTGTTAGGTAATTGCTATGCAAAGAGATCATTAAGTAAAATGCCTGGATGTCCTCCAATTTAAAACAGAATCTATTTAATAATTTCTTTTTCTTAAAAGGAAGAGGGAAATAAACAAGAGGGTTTCTGTTTATTTTCGTTTAGATTTTTACTGTGATCACATGGTAACATCAATACTGGAGGAAAACTCAGTTTTGAGCCATTATACATTTTTGAAAAAACTTCATTGAATGAAATATGAAGGGTCCTAGAAAATCTCATGACTTGCCCCTCTCCATGAATTTGTTTCTTTGTATGTGTTTTTTCATACGTGTTCACTTGGCATTTATTTGTTGATTTGTTTTTAAGCTGATTGTCCAATTTCCCACTTGTAGCCTTTCAAAGCTTCTAATCTTCCCTGCTTAGCAATTTCTAATCTCCACTGACATTTGCTCATTACCAACCCCAAGACAGATGAAAGCCTCGGGAATATTGACTACAGTTGAAAATGGATCAGCAAATGTTTTATCAAATAACTTTTAATGGTCCTATCTGCAGTGGATTTGTAATAATCTGAATCTTGACAATTCTTTGCCACTTGTTAGTCATCTTCTAACTAGGACTTAAAAAACAAAACAAGCAAAAGATATTGGCACATCACCAAGAAACATTTTTCTCTCCTCTCCTTTAGCCACTATCATAACTGGTAACAATTTATGGCCTCTATAAATATCTAAACAAAAATAACTTGATACCTAAATAACATTTTGGACAGCGTACTATATCAACTATGTATCATTTGTTAAGTGAAAAGTCAGGAGTTTTGGTTTGGACTGAACAGTTAATGAAGGATATTTACCCAAAATGAAACGGTAAGAGATAATTTTTAGGTAGCAATTATATTTGGTTTCTCATATCCTAGTAAACTATATCAACACTAACAACACAGATTGTATTACTCACTGAATGTCAGGTCATAAATCTTGGTCAAGGTTTCTATAGTTTATGAACCACTGTTCTAGTGCACAGCCATGGAAATGCTATTGAAAGAATATCAATGCAGAACTGCAAAGCCACGGTTCATACTTTCAGATCTGAAATTGATCTAGAGTTTGGCTAGTTCAATACCTATATTTCATAAATTTCAAGACCCAAATCCAGGAAGCTTGAGATCTGTTCAGGGTCAGAAAAATCTAGCAGATAAACTAACACCAGAACCTAGATTCAGCATACTCCTATTTCAGGGCTCTCCTCATTTTTACCAGCTAGCAGTAGTATAGACAGGGTATTGCCACTACTTTCTTAATTTATAACTCTTAAAGTCATTAATACCTGCATATATTCAAAGATACTGCAACCAAGTCAGTCACAGAGCCAGGCAAAAAGCCATCTTTTCCATAAGATGCTGGTCCTAAACCTTACTGTGAAAAGGCCATGTGAGTCAAACTGTGATCTTGACTCCTGAAAAACTGTTCTCTCCTTCGTGTTGGTTATAGACAGAAACTTTGGTATAAAAACAAAAATTCCAGGTTTCATACTCTCAACCCTGAGCAATTGTGTTTAAGTCCAGGATGACTGAAGACACTAAATAAGTCTTTCAAAAGCTGCCTTCAGTAAAAGAGATCATAAATTTAAGAAACATCATGTACAGTGTATTTCTAACTTCTATATTTAGTAAGTGTCATTTATGTAATGTGCCTATGACAAACATTGTAAGGGATTTTCTTCTGCTTTGCCATTCCTCCAAACTGAAAGATGTCATAGGTTACAGGATACATCATTTAAGAATGTGAAAATTATTTTTATGGAATACTTTTATTCCTACTTCTAGGAAAAAGTAACTGTGATTATTTTACTCTATTTGGGGGTCCACGATCTTTCGCTTTGGAGGCAAATTAGCAGCATACGGTAACACAGAATATACTGGAAATTAATAACGAAATTTACGATGGCAAAATGCTTTACAGAGATCTTCTGCGGTGGACTCGGTCTTATCCAGATAAGAAGCATTTCCAAAACTGCTTTAAAACACATTTCAATGGCAAATTTTACAGTTTGCTATTATTAGGCTGTTCACAAATATATAGTACTTTGTGTGAACTAAATACCACTTCAGCCGAAACAGTCAAGAAATATCGTATGTTAGGAGTAATGTGTGTTGGTATGTACATTATTTATTAAAGCCAAAACCACCTTAAAGATGGGCACGAAAACATTGCTTTAGAAGGTTACACCCTCAAATAGCCAAAGAAAATTCTGAAATCTGTGCCTCTGCCACTCTTCTTTCCTCGGTACAAGCCCCTCCACCAGATCCTACGACTCTAAAATCCAACCGATCCTACCTTAAAGCTCAACATACACTCTAACCTCCCCAAATGTCTAATCTCGGCTCTCCTTAAATACACTACTCTAAGTTTCTACACTGAAGGATGCTGAATTTCCCCATAGGGAAATTTCCTCCCTCTCGTTTCTTTGGCCGTTTCTCTCTCATCTCTGGCCCCTCTCGCCGTCAGTCCCCCTTCCCTTGCCCTGAGCTTCTAGTTCAGCGCACTTTTCTACCTCGCCTCTCTCCTTTCACCAAATCACACCTCGGATTCCTAGAGAGAGCACACTAAAGCGCCCTGGCTGGGAGAGAAATTAAGTGTTTTTTTTTTTCCCCTTCCCTTCGAACTCCTGGCTTGTGAGTACCTGCAGTTCCTTTCCCTGGGGGCCCCCATCCTTTGCGGGCAGAAGCAGGTAGGGAAGCCCCTGTCTGCCTCGGCCCTCTGGCACACTCGGGGCTGCATCGGCGGGGCGGGGCGGGGCGAGCTTGGCCTTTACTGCGCCACAGCAGGTGGGGGGCAAGCGGTGGCGAACCGCGCCCAGTCCGCTCTGGGACAGGCAGAAGAGAGGCCGCAAAGGAGACGGGGCCTCCCCCACTCCCGGGACGGGAACTCACCTTCTCTCAGGCAAGGGCGGGTGTCTACTTTAAAACTACTGCCCCCCCTCCCCGCCGCCGCCATAGTGGAGCCGCCAAAGCCGCCGCCGCCGCCGGCGCCGCCGCCACAGTCACCGGCAGGCGGGCAGGCAGACGTGGAAGTGGCGGAGGAGGCAGGCACAATCGCTGCCGCTGCCGCCGCCGCCGCCGCCGCCGCGCAGGCGGTGGCGGTGGAGGAGGAGGACGAGGCGACAGAGACGGTAGCTTCCTGAGGGGAAGACCCCGCTGCCAGCTGTGTGACAGCGCTCGGCGCCGCCGCCATCGCAGCGAGGCGCCGACAATTGCTCTTGCGCTTCATCCCTGTTAAGCTCCTCTTGCCCCGCCTCCCGCTTAGCCCCGCCCCCTCTTAGCCCCGCCCCTTAGTCCCTCTTTTCCTTGCTTCGGCTCAGGCCTCTTTCTCGCTCCTTCTCTCCACCAATAGGAACGCTTCAGACCCGCGGGCCACCCCCTCCCTTCCCCCCACGGCTTGGCAGTAACCAACCTCCCTTTGGAGGGGAAGCGACAGTGGCCAAGAGCGAAGGGCAAAAAGCGCGGGATGTAAAAGCACGTGGTCTTCACACAGTGATGTCTCTTCCGTTGAAGGAGCTAATCTAAAACCAATTTAAGGAAAAGAATGTCTGGAAACCAATTTATTCCATCACCAAAATCGCTCTGAAATATATTTTCTCCTGCCTTTCTTATAGCCCTCAGTGAACAGAAAAATAGCAGAAGCCTTGGTCATGATGCATTTTCATCACGAGGCCTAAAGTCCTGCTTAACTATGGATCTACCCCTCTAAATTACAATTAAAAAACTGGAAATCCAGGACCCAACCATAAAACTAGAATATTACTTATTTGAATCTCCTCACCATCTTTCCCCCAAATCCAAAAAAACAATTATCTTGATTCATATTAGTTATTACTCTTTTTACATATGTTCCAGTACATAGATACATGCCTAAACCATGTTGTTTTGTTTTGTTTTCAAATTTGACAAAAATTTATGTATTTTTCTAGGTAATATTTTGGGGCTTGTTACTTTCGCTAAAATTTTGTTTCTGAAATTCATCCATGTAGCTGTAGTGCACTCACTGTCAGTGCTGTAAAATATCCATCCATTTCTCTGTTGATGGGTATGTGTCATGGTGCATCTGTGCAAAAGTGTCTCTTGGGTATGCTCTCCTTTGCATTTTCACTTCCACAGCCCTGTTTCAAATCCTCATTGTCTCTTGTCAAAACTATAAAATTTGCCTCACTGGTCTCCTTTCCTCTGATCTCAAGCCCTCCAATCTATTTCCGTATTCCTGCCATTTATTACTGACTCACATTTGCTTGTTAGACAAAGGACACAGTTTTGCACTGTTAGTCTGCCCCCTCACTTCCTATTCTCATCCCCTTCCACTGTCCCCACCTCCTCACACTGCTTTTACTTTATTTAGCAGTATTAAAATCTTCTTACAGATTCCTATAAAAGCTGTTATTTCATGATGTAATGCTATTGTGTATGTTGCGTCTTCTTCATGAAATGTCCCCTTCCCCTATAATTAGGCATCTTCCTACTGAATCCCTATATACCCCTTGAAATCCAAATAATATGTCCCTTCTTCCAGCTAACAGGTCCTGTCCCTACTTAGCCTTAATTCCACCCTCTTCTGTGCTACGCCTGTATCATGTGCATATTTTGATTGTGTGCCTCTCTTCTCCATAGACTGGGACCATTTAGAAACAAAAGACAGTTTATTTCTCATTTCTCATGATCCAGCACAGTGAAGCCCTAGGCAAAGGTCAAAAATCAATGGTCCCTAAGCCTAGGTCCCTAAGTCCTTAGGTCTGGCCCACAGATGTGTTTTGACTGCACAGTTATTTATTTACTTCCCTGTCAACATTTGAAACATTTGGCATTTCATACAAAAGAAAAAAAAATCTCTTAAAAACATTTGAAGATTTGGCAGTATTTGTTGTGCATTCCTAACTGCCAACAACTGGCTGGAGCCGAATAGCAAACTTGGAGACTTAGAGTGCTAGACTCCTAAGGACATTTTTATGTTGTTTTTTTGGTTCAATAATTTACCCAAGATTACTGGGGTCATTGGGTTTCTCTAATGTTCTTTCCTGTCCTTCTCTAAGTTAGTGCAGCATTTACTCATTGAAGAAATTACTGGAAAGATCACACACAAGAAATATTCTGCTGAAATAGCCATCAGGACAAGGCATGCATAAAAAAGAGTGTAATTTATCCCTTCCACTATGGGAGGGCGAATCCTTCAAAAGCATTATTTCTCAAAATATGAATCACCGTTCATATGTAACTATATAACTGTATAAGAACTATTCAATCAGAATCTGGGGAGTGTGCATCCCTTAGGATTCAGTCAGTAAAAGAGAAGTTGCACTAGGTATTTCAAACAGAAATTATTTAATATAGAGAATCAGGTATTTAAAAAAAAATCAGGAAGGTTAGAGGAATAAAACTCAGAGGACTTTTCCAGATAGTGTCAACTAGTACTGGACTGTCTTTCCATCCTCTTCTGTGTTCTCCTCTGTGTTGCAGAAGCTGGAAGCCTATGAATTACATTTCCCAGACTTTTTGGTCAGCAGGATTCTGAATATGGTTTAGGATTCTGAATATGGTTTAGGTCTCACCAGTGGTATACATTTTAGAATAGAATGGAGCGCATTCTTTACGTGCACTCAAATAGATGTAAAACATGAGTTTTTGTGGTGGTCTCCACATTCTTCTGCACAGCTTATACCCAAAGGCTTTGGAGGACCTGTAAGGTTAGCAGTGATGAAAATCCCATGGATGGAGGAGCCTGGTAGGCTGCAGTCCATGGGGTCGCTAAGGGTCGGACATGAATGAGCGACTTCACTTTTACTTTTCACTTTCATGCATTGGAGAAGGAAATGGCAACCCACTCCAGTGTTCTTGCCTGGAGAATCCCAGGGACGGGGAAGCCTGGTGGGCTGCTGTCTATGGGGTCGCACAGAGTCGGACACGACTGAAGTGACTTAGCAGCAGCAGCAGCAGCAGCTGACCTCTGTGTGGTAGTTACAATTTCCTGTCTTTGGACTATAGCAGCCAACAAATGTTCTTGCCTGGAGAATCCCAAGGACGGGGGACCCTGGTGGGCTTCCGTCTATGGGGTCACACATAGTCGGACACGACTGAAGTGATTTAGCAGCAGTAGCAGCCAACAAATACTAATTAAGATACAGTTACTTCTTCCTTCTTAGGCTCAATGGAAACTTTTGTGTTTTCTGTTCAATCAAACAGTAAAAAGAGGGGAGAGGATATTGTATGACATAAAAGAAAGTAGTTAATTTTCTCCCCATTCCCCAAATCCATTTGGTGACATGCCAGAAAAGAAAAATGTCACTGAATCTGAGTAATACACTATAACAATAAGCACCTACTTTCCTGTCTTCCTCTACACTTGTCATTGCTCTCTATGGCTGTAATGCTATTAAGTGAATGGCAAAATAGTTTCTTTCACAAGAGAGAGGAGGTGGAATGTAGCAAAGAGTAACAATTAGTGAAAGCCTCCTATGGGCTAGACTTTTCCCATAATTTTCCAGTCATCTCACAACAGTGATGTTGATTTGGGTTCATTAACCTCATTTAAAGAATGCACTCAGATACATGGATATAACTAACTTTTCCCTGGTTTTCAATTTAGTGATTGAAATGGTCTGCTTATATCACTGGACCACAGGGAGGGGGACAGTATTGGCTGAAATGAGTTTTAACCACTGACTCCTAAAATCACAGAAAGAAGAAGGGGGTGGGGGTGTGTGGAAGTGGGTCTAAGGTGTAGGTCAGAGTTGCTGAAAAGAAATAAAGGAGTATATCTTTGAATATTTGAGAAATCAAGAAGAAAAAACATACCAATAGTTATTTCACTATTTCTATGGTGAAACGTAACATGCTTTGTTTGGAATACTATGGGGAAATTAAAAATTCCATTGCCAAATACAATACACTTAAAGATATCAGAAAATGGAAGAAATAATTAGAATATAATTTAGTGGCATATAACTAATATGATTTACATAAAAATGAACGTGACTAAGTAGAACAGTAATACTCAGATTTATCAACAAATAAATCAAAGGTGAAAAACAACTGCAATCAAATATCCAAAGTTGCTCAGTACCAGTAAAATTAAAGAAAAGCAAATAGGCACATTAATATTTACAAATAAGAGACATAAAATAGCATGAATAATGTAACAAAGTTTTAAACAAAAATATATGCATATGAATATACAGATATAACAATTGAATTATATACAAACACACATACAATGTATCTGCAGAATACTAAGAGTATTTTAGATTTCTCCATTGTTGAAGCAGAAATATAGATAAAATTATGACAGCACAAGATGTATATCATTAAGAGTTGATGTTATATGACCCAATCAAAAAATAGGCCAAAGAACTAAACAGACATTTCTCCAAAGAAGACATACAGATGGCTAACAAGCACATGAAAAGATGCTCAACGTCACTTATTATTCAGTTCAGTTCAGTCGCTCATTCGTGTCTGATTCTGCGACCCCATGAATCACAGCGTGCCTGGCCTCCCTGTCCATCACCAACTCCCGGAGTTCACTCAGACTCACCCCCATCGAGTTGGTGATGCCATCCAGCCATCTCATTCTCTGTCGTCCCCTTCTCCTCCCGCCCCCAATCCTTCCCAGCATCAGAGTCTTTTCCAGTGAGTCAGCTCTTCGCATGAGGTGGCCAAAGTATTGGAGCTTCAGCTTTAGCATCAGTCCTTCCAATGAACACCCAGGACTGATCTCCCTTTGAATGGACTGGTTAGATAAATGTAAATCAAAGCCACAAGGTGGTACCATCTCACGCTGGTCAGAATGGCTGCTATCAAAAAGTCTACCACCAATAAATGCTGGAGAGGGTGTGGAGAAAAGGGAACCCTCTTACACTGTTGATGGGAATGCAAACTAGTACAGCCACTATGGAGAACAGTGTGGAGATTCCTTAAAAAATTGCCATACGACCCAGCAATCCCACTTCTGGGCATGCACGCTGAGGAAACCAGAATTGAAAGAGACCTGTATACCCCAATGTTCATTGCAGCACTGTTTACAATAGCTAGGACATGGATGCAACCTAGATGTTGATCAGCAGATGAGTGGATAAGAACGCTGTGGTACATATACACAATGGAATATTACTCAGCCATTAAAAAGAATACATTTAAATCAGTTCTAATGAGGTGGATGAAACTGGAGCCTATTATACAGAGTGAAGTAAGTCAGAAAGAAAAATACCAATACACTATATTAATGCATATATATGGAATTTAGAAAGATGGTAACGACGACCCTATATATGAGACAGCAAAAGAGACACAAATATAAAGAACAGACTTTTGGACTCTGTGGGAGAAGGCGAGAGTAGGATGATTTGAGAGAATAGCATAGAAACATGCATATTACCATATGTGAAATAGATGACCAGTCCAAGTTCAATGCATGAACAGGGCACTCAAAGCTGATGTACTGGGATAACCCAGAGGGATGGGATGGGGAGGGAGGTGGGAGGGAGATTTGGGTTGGGGGACACATGTACCCCTGTGGCTGATTCATGTCAATGTATGGCAAAAACCACCACAAAATTGTAAAGTAGCCTCCAATTAAAATAAATTAATTTTAAAAAAGAATTGATGTTATGGAATTGTATTTTTATTAACATGAAAGTTGTCAAATATCCATACAGTTAAATGAAAAGGAAGTTATACAGAGACTTTACAGAAAATATATCTGTTTATGTCTAATGTCTTGGTTTCACAGTATACACTTTTGTGTATTCTCATTCTTGTTTTCTGCTCCTTACCCCCATCACATAGATGCATAAACACACACACACACACACACACACACACGTAACTTTCTTGTCAGCCTAGAGAGGGTCTGAGAGGAACATCCTACCATGTGACTTAGTGTCCAGATATGTAGCAGAATCACACAATGCTCTTTATTTTGCATAATCATCTAGAAAATTTCAGAAGATTCTCATTGTTTGAGAACTATAGGGAAGTGTTTTCCTAAACCTAAGTTTATCTTCTATGATTGGTTAAAGGAGGAGCAGCTTAAGTGTTGGTTGCATAACCACTCAATGGCGTTTGGGATCAGGGACAAATTTCAGCACCCTATCTCCACTTGTTTCCTGTGTTTTCCTGACTTCTGATTTTTACATTTTCTGTTATCCATCCTCTTTACATTGCCATGCAGCTCTTGCTGTAAGAGACATCAACTGCCCTCTTGGGTCCTATTTAGAGTTGTTCTTTCAGGTATAGATTTCTCAGGATTAAAATGACAATGGAGTTTTAAAAAAGTAATTGCATAATATTAATAGTGTATGCTAGCAAATTTTTAAATTTTAACACTAATCTTACCAGCCAGCCAATAATTGTTTTCTTGTTTTAAGAATGTCAGAATAAATGTCACTGTTAGCCATTTTTTGTTATTACTAAAGGGTGTATTCCAAGTGGGCACTTAAAAAAATATTTAGCATTGTTACAGAGAGATTTTATGCGGCAGAAAGTATCTGAGAATTTAGCTTGATGATATCTGCTATGCATGTGTGTGTGTCTGTGTGTGTGTACTGAATAGACCAAATCCAGTCTTTGAATTTCTCTTAAACAGAGCCACTCACCACAAGTATTTTCTTCAAGAAAGATTTTCTTTTAAAATTGCTGCATTGTATAAGTGTTTGGATGAGGGTCTGACTATCTTTACAGGGTCTTGTAAAACTACTCAAAACACCATAGGACATTTCCTTCACTATAATATTGAGTTGACATTTATTGGGTGTTGAACATAACAGAGGATGTAACCTACCTCAGGTCCTACAAAGACTGATGGGTTTGACTATGGGACACACACCTGCTGACTCTCACTTTAACACTCAATCCAACAGACCTACTCCCCTGAGTATTTTGTCTTGTAAGCCTCCAAGGACAGCATAGATGTGAGGTCCACAGAAGGAAGGATATTGCAACTCTATAGCAAGTTTATATGGTAATAGTTCACAGAGTCCTTCCCCAAAGGGACCTATAGCCTTTTACTTAGCTAATTGTACATTGGGGAACAATTATCCAGGCATATTTAGCCTCTTGGACACTGAGGTCTAGTTGACATTGATGCCTGAAAACCTAAAGTATATTCATGGCTCTCTGAGAGGGAGCATATAAGTTATCCCAGATCTGACTTACTGTATTTCTAATAAGTCTATCAGACAATCTGCTTGTCATCTCCCTGATCCACAAATATATAACTAGAATAGATATACATGACAGGTGACAAAATCTCCATATTGGTTCCTTAGCCTGTAAGGTAAAAGCTATCATTCTAGGGTAATCCAAGTGGAAGCCTCTGAAACCGCTACCACTCTGGCCAAGACAGTAAATTTTAAAAGAACATACAAAATCCTGTGGGAAGTGGCAGAAGTTTGTCCCATCCTTAAAGACTTAGAGGATGTAGTGGTAATAATGCCTATCATTTTCCCTTTTATCATTCTGGATCATAAAAAATCCAAAGGGATTAAAGAGGAGGAGAATAAACCACCACAAACTCAAACAAGTATTAGATCCATTTGTAGCTGCCATATTGGTTGTGGTATTTTTGCTAGAACAGATTTTAAGTATACATGACATGGTCACTAATCTAACAAATGAATTCTTTCCAACCTTATGAAGAATGCCCAGGCACAGTTCACATTCACATGATTTGGACAATCGAATTAATGTGTGGCTTTGTCCCAGAGATATGTTAACTTTCCAATTCTGTAATAGTTTGAAAAGATATGAACTATGTGGACATTCTTCAGAATATTGCTATCTATATCTATATAGATATCATCTATAACAAGATGATATCATGTTAACTGGATCAGATGAGAAAGGTACGTTTGAGTCCTTAGTAAAACACATAATGGGAGATAAAACGATCACAGATTCACATCAGTAGGGATCTAGTCATCTTGGGCATACACAGACAATCTTATGAACATACAGGATGCATTATAGCATTTTTGGCCATCCACCAATCAAATAGGATGGATGAGACACCTGATAGGCCTCTTCAGGTTATGGAGGCAGCACATTCCAACTTAGAAATACTGTTCTGACCCATTTACCAAGAATGGTAAATGCAATGCAAGAATACCAACTTTGAGTGGTGTTTAATTAAGAAAAGGCTCTGTAGTAGGTCCAAGCTTGTGTGTATGCAGCCTTGCTGCTTGGCCCAGATGACCCAATAGATCCTATTGTATTAAAGGCAGGTACATGTAGAAGGAATAGATGACATGTGTAATTTATGGAGAGACTTGGCAGGAGATTTACAACATAATCCCAATGTCCTGAAGCAAAGCCATGCCACCTGCAATGAAGAATTAGATACCATTCAAAAAAGACCCCAGGCATGTTGTCAAGCCTTGACAGATACATAGCACCTGGTCCTTTGACACCAAGTGAATATACAGCTAGAATTTCCCATCATGAGCTGAATACTGTCAGGCCCACGAAATCATAAACTTGAGTGGGTGCAGCAATGAGTCATTGTAAATTGGAAGTGGTATGGCTGGTATTAGGCATGAGCAGGTCACAAAAGCATAGTTAAACTACTGATGTAGGTGTCAAGGCTCCCAAGTTATCAAAACTGTTTCATCAGAGCCTCAAGTCTCAACTCATAGTTGTGGCCATGGAAGATTCCTTATGACCAGCTTGATGGAGAAACAAACTGATTTGTGAATGGGTTGGCCCAGTATGTGGGTAGAAGTTGAAAATAGAATGCTGCTGCACTATGCTTTGCTCTGAGGTAGCCTTGAAAGATGTACATTTTAAGGGTAAGGCTTTCCAATATGCAGCACCATGGGGAGAGTATCTTGGTCATTCATCTTGGTTTAAAAAGAATTGGCCCAGGGTGAAAGCTGATCACCGAAGAATTGATGCTTTTGAACTGTGGTGTTGGAGAAGACTCTTGAGAGTCCCTTGTACTGCAAGGAGATCCAACCAGTCCATTCTAAAGGAGATCAGTCCTGGGTGTTCATTGGAAGGACTGATGGTAAAGCTGAAACTCCAATACTTTGGCCACCTCATGCAAAGAGTTGACTCACTGGAAAAGATTCTGATGCTGGGAGGGATTGGGGGCAGGAGGAGAAGGGGACGACAGAGAATGAGATGGTTGGATGGCATCACCAACTCGATGGACATGAGTTTGAGTGAACTCCGGGAGTTGGTGATGGACAGGGAGGCCTGGTGTGCTGTGATTCATGGGGTCACAAAGAGTCGGACACGACTGAGTGACTGAACTGAAATGAACTGAACTGAACTGAAGAATAATATGAACTCAGAGGCAGTGGAAGTTGACTTGTCAAGTTGGTCAGGGTCCTGGAAGGAGAAAGATAGACTATCCAGTACAAGAAATTCTGGAGAGGAGGCATAATGGGAGTAGGCACAAAGTGAACATCTTTGTATTGCACATTAACACCCACTAAAGAGAGCTATGACAAACCTAGATAGCATATTAAGAAACAGGGACATCACTTTGCCAACAAAAGTCCGGATAGTCAAAGCCATGGTTTCTCCAGTAGTCATGTATGTATATGAGAGTTGGACCATAAAGAAGGCTGAGCACAAAAGAATTGATGCTTTTGAACTGTGATGTTGGGAGAAGACTCTAGACAGTCCCTTGGACTGCAAAGAGATCAAACCAGTCAGTCCTAAAGGAAATCAATCTTGAATATTCCTTGGAGGGACTGATGCTGAATTTGAAGCTCCAATACTTTGGCCACCTGATATGAAGAGCCAGCTTATTACAAAAGACCTGATGCTGGGAAAGATTGAAGGCAGGAGGAGAAGGGGACAATGGAGGAGGAGATGGTTGTATGGCATCACTGACTCAATGGATATGAGTTTGAGCAAACTCTGGGAGGTGGTGAAGGACAGGGAAGCCTGGCGTGCTGCAGTTCATGTGGTCACAAAGAGTTGGATATGACTGAGCGATCGAACAACAACAACAAAGACCAAGTGGCACTAGTTGTAAAGAACTCGCCTCCTAATGCGGGAGACATAAGAGATGCAGGTTTGATCCCTGGGTGGGAAAGATACCTGGAGGAGGGCATGGCAACCCACTTCCATGTTCTTGCCTGGAGAATCCCAAGGACAGAGAAGCCTGGTAGTCTGCAGTCCATGTGGTCTCACAGAGTCAGACATGACTGAAGCAACTGAGCATGCATGCACACAAACACAAATAGCACCTACCACAGAAGAGATATTAAACAAACAAGTAGGCAGAATAAACAAGCCAGTTGACCTTAGCCAGTTCTTGTTAGAAGCCTACTATAGTGATAGCAAAATATTTACTTGAAGGGAGCATTAATATAATTAATGAATTAGATTAATCAATTAATACAGTTAATGTTCATTAATAAAAATAATGTTGGTTATGCACAGGCCCAACAGTATTTGTCTCCTGAATCCATTTCTCTGTTTACCAGCCCCACTATGATGCTCTGTCCCTCTGTACCATCTTTTGTTTTTGGAGATCAATGGGAAATCCTAAATCATACTATACAATAAAATCAGGGGTTAGAAAAAGACATGAAAGAAAAGAAAATGATAAAAATCATTCTTTTCTTTACCAACTCTATTAGGTACTTTATCCTATAACCACTGAATGTTGAAAATAATGTGAACTGGGACTGGAATGCATAATTGTCTGACTTCCAAGTCTAAGACTTTAACCACTGCACTAGGTTTTCTCTCTCTGACTTTGCACACGCACCCACTCTCTCTCACACACACAACTTCCTTGAGAGATGAGATACCATTTAGCAAAGAATGAAGCCAGTAGAGAATAAAACCAGTACACTGACTGCTGGAGAGGCCACTGGAGTGAATTCAGGAGACCTCTCTAGCTCCTGGTACTGGCAACTTACCCTGTAACTCTTTAACAACCTTGCATAAATCCCATCACCTCTCTTGTTACTTCACCTATCAGTATGAATTTCACTTGTCATGTTTCTCATATATCCAGGTTTGTGCAGGAGGAGAACATGAAAATTAGTTGAATTATTTTAATTAAATGCTTCTAGTTCATGACATTGAAGCATGGTGGCACCAAGAGGCTGATAGGGAACGATTACTACCAAGAGCAGAGGCCTTGGGTTCAGTAGCTCTGGTAGGGTTCCAGCTTTATGAGAAAAATGTGAAAGTGGTTTAAAGCACCATGAATTAACACACTGGATATCATTTTGCTACAAAAATGAAATCCAGTTGGCATCGTATCCAGTGAGAGTCTACCGAATTCCCCATCAAATGATATGTGTTCTTTCCCTTAAGAGCCACCACCTTCCCTCCTGGATTATACACGGTATCTTCCTTCTTTCAACCGGAAGCCCTTTTGCTACAGTCAAGTAACAATGAAGTAAAATGAAATGCATTTCTGTCCTTCTTCACCAAACACCAGAATTTAACATGCAAACCAAGATTGCTCTTCCAGGTAGGTTTCCATTCCCATGATACCACACACCCATGCAATTTAATTGTCATTGATCAAGACATCGATCCCAGGACAACCAGTGTGTGACCCACACAGGAGCACCAGGATCACAAAACCATAGCTAATCCACTCAACCTTTTTTCAACTGTTTTTCCAACGCAAAACCAAACTGTATTTTCCATTTCCAGAACCCATATAATTTATAGAACACAATGCCTTTTCATAGTCCTTTCTCTATTAATATACCACCATATTAGACATTTATGTATATAGCACAGATGACTTATGGAGTTAATTCTCAAATTTTTATTGATCGTACCTTAGGAGTTCTTTTCAAAGATAGAGCCAAGCTAAAGGCAATAACATTGAATATAATATCATAAAGACCTGGATTATGATATCAAGTTTTTCATATGGTGACTATGTTACCCAAGACCTCATCTAATGAATGGAAATGCTAATATTTCACATCACTGTTATTCTGTAGGCAATAACTGGGGTGATTTATGTCAAGGAGCAAGCACAGTGCCTGGCATAGAGCTGTCATGCAGAGTGCCCTGGGTTTTCCAAAGTATAAGGACCATGTAAACTCTCTTCAATCCTTGCAAACACCGGTGGGCACTTATTTAAAGATCAATCGCCACAACAAAAATAATTTAAATTACTACTACTTGTTGGTGTTTATTGTGAAAAGTCAGTAGGATAGAAAGAAACAAAAAAAAACATGGTGATTTTAAATCATGTCCACAAACTCTTTGAGGTGAGGTTTGTGGTCCTTCTCCCTGAACCTGGGCATACTTATAACCTACTTTTAATCATTAGAATGTGGCGGAAGTGACAGTGACAGTTTCTGCGCACAAATCTTGGGTTACTTGCACTTGGAACCTAGTTGCCATGCTGTGAAGAAGCTCAGGTCAGTGCAGATACCACATGCAGATGTTCTGATCAGCAATTTCTGCTCAGGTCCCAGTCCACAGCTAGTCTCAACTAGATGAGCTCAGATGACACCAGCCCCAGCCATTAAGTCACCCTGAACCTCTGAATTTTTACAGCTGAGCCCTTAGGTATTGTGGAAAAAAGAAAAGCTGTCCCTTCTCTGTCCAGTCCAGACCCACAGAGTTAGTGAACAAAAGAAATATTTAATGCCACTAAATTCTATGACAGTTTGTTATACAGCAATAAATAACCTGAACAGTAAGTATTAAAGTGACATTGTTATGCGAGAGAGAAAGCAGAGTGAAGACAGTTTCTGAATGTGCCCAGTGTGACAAACCTTCTTAGGTTTTCTCATTTTCTCCTCCCAGTGGTCAAAGAAGGAAGGTTCTATTGCTCCCATTTTGAAGATGGGCAATGCCTGAGTTACAGGAGTTAAATTACATTTCCTGGGATACACACACACACACACACACACACACACTCTTCTTGTTAGCTGAGAGAGGATCTGAAGTATATGTTTTGTCAAGTGATTTAGTGTTTGGGTGCTCTGCCTGATTTCCTTTACCAAAACCCCTTCATGCCCCCTCAACTCCTGTTATTGATGTCAAGAGGATAGTGAAAATGTTGGCTTAAAGCTCAACATTCAGAAAACTAAGATCATGGCATCTGGTCCCATTACTTCATGGCACATAGATGGGGAAACAGTGGAAACAGTGGCTGACTTTATTTTTTGGGCTCCAAAATCACTGCAGATGGTGATTGCAGCCATGAAATTAAAAGACGTTTACTCCTTGGAAGGAAAGTTATGAGCAACCTAGACAACATATTAAAAAGCAGAGACATTACTTTGTCAACAAAGGTCTGTCTAGTCAAGGCTATGGTTTTTCCAGTGGTCATGTATGGATGTGATAGTTGGACTATAAAGAAAGCTGAGGGCCAAAGAATTGATGCTTTTGAACTGTGGTGTTGGAGAAGACTCTTGAGAGTCCCTTGGACTGCAAGGAGATCCAACCAGTCCATCCTAAAGGATATCGGTCCTGGGTGTTCATTGAAAGGACTGATGTTGAAGCTGAAACGCCAATACTTTGGCCACCTAATGCAAAGAACTGACTCATTTGAAAGGACCCTGATGCTGGGAAAGATTGAGGGCAGGAGGAGAAGGGGACGACAGAGGATGAGATGGTTGGATGGCATCACCGACTCAATGGACATGGGTTTGGGTAGACTCCGGCAGTTGGTGATGGACAGGGAGGCCTGGTGTGCTGCGGTTCATGGGGTTGCAAAGAGTTGGACACGACTGAGTGAACTGAACTGAAAGCTACAATATTAAGAGCCTTTGCCAGATGGCACTGACTTGTGACTAAAAACAATATATAATGCATTCTATTTTAAATATGGATGGTGAAAAACTATAGAAAAACATAATTAATAGCCATATTCAGTGATAACCTTTTTCTTCACTCTTACATTATTATTATGAATGCAAATAACACAATTTCATATTTACATTATCACATTGTGCTCACAGGGTCAGCAGATATAAATGACAAAGTCCACAGTGTGCTGGGACTTAGGGACCTTAGCACAGCAGCCTGGATGCAGACTGAAGCAGCAGGTGCCAGCAGGTCAAACCAGAGCTGATCAGTTTCACTTCAGCCACCAAGAAACTTCTCAGACCACCCATTTCCCAGCAGAGGGTCTATGTGGGTCTGTTCATGTAACAGTACCAGAGGGAGGGTATTGGCTTGGACAAAATGCATTAAACTTGCCCGGTCTCCTAACCACTAACCTTTATTCATTTTTCTGGTTGGCTGTGAAGAATATAAGTAATGATACATTCAGCAAGCATGGGCTTCAAAGGTGGCATTAGTGGTAAAGTACCTGCCTGCCAATTCAGGAGATGTAAGAGACCTGAGTTTGATCCCTGGGTTGGGAAGGTCCCTGGGAGGAGAGCATGGCAACCCACCCCAGTATTCTTTCCTGGAGAATCACATGGACAGAGGAGCCTGGAGGACTACAGTCCATGGGGTCACAAAGAGTCAGACATGACTGAGCGATATAAGATCAGACACAAGCATATACTGAGATTTTGTTAAATGCCAGGATCAATACTGCTTAAGTTATGTGCATTTTCTTTTTTACTCTTCACAACACTTCTATATGGTGTGTACTTCCATTTCTAGTTCACAGATGAGGAAAAAAAGGTTTAGAGAAAATACATAACTGGTAAATTATTATGCAATCAGCAAGAAGTTTAAATTTGGGGTTTTATTAAATATTTCTATGTATTGGATCTCTTTTTCAATGTGCCATTTTATTCCTGAACCATTTGTCATCCCCTTTCTAGCCATAAATGGGCTCTTCTCACTTATCAGTTCAGTTCAGTCACTCAGTCATGTCTGACTGTTTGTGACCCCATGGACTGCAGCACGCCAGGCTTCCCTGTCCATCACCAACTCCTGGAGTTTACCCAAACTCATGTCCATTGAGTCTGTGATGCCATCCAACCATCTCAACCTCTGTCGTCCCCTTCTCTTACCACCTTCAATCTTTCCCAGCATCAGGGTCTTTTCCAATGAGTCAATTCTTCGCATCAGGTGGCCAAAGTATTGGAGTTTCAGCTTCAGCATCAGTCCTTCCAATGAATATTCAGGACTGATTTCCTTTAGGATTGACTGGTTTGATCTCCATGCAGTCCAAAGGACTCTCAAGAGTTTTCTCCAACATCACAGTTCAAAAGCATCGATTCTTTGGCGCTCAGCTTTCTTTATAGTTCAACTCTCACATCCATACATGACCTCTGGAAAAACCATAGCCTTAACTAGACGGACCTTTGTTGGCAAAATAATGTCTCTGCTTTTTAATATGCTATCTAGGTTGGTCATAACTTTCCTTCCAAGAGTAAGCATCTTTTAATTTCACTTATAGGTCTAGGTATACAATATCCAATATAAAAGTACCTTCAAATTAATGACATGTCCCCATTCTATTATCCCTTTTCTATCCTGGCACAAATCATGCTGCATTGGTACCTTAGATGAAGGGCAAAGAATAGAATGAGGCTTACCAAAAATTTTCTGCCCCTACCCAAAATATGCCACAAGAATGCTTTCTACAAGTCTGCTGTCCTTTCCCAATATGGTGGTTTTAAAGTTTGGTTAACTAGAGGTTTCGCTTTCCCTAGAGAGAATAGAAATCTCCACACCTGATACAATACTTACAATTGTGTGGATCTTCTGGTGAAGAAGAAAGATCTTGACCTGGTTCTTGGGCCAGTATTGTTAAATAGGATATCAGCTGTGGATTTACTTCATTACAGTGATATTAAATGTGGAGTCACTATAGGATCTGGGATGACAAAGCCCGTGACTTGCATCATACTAAACTGGCACCCACAGCACACTAGGGACTATATGCTGAAGGTCCAAAGTTGTGGAACATTCTAGTTCTGCTTGTTCTGGCTGTTCTTTATTTAGCTCATGGTTTGGATATGGGATTCCACCGCCTCAGCTCAATGTCAAACTGTTTGAGCTCCTTTTTATACTACTTGTTTGGAGTATTCAAACAGTTCCCAGTTTCTCCATAAGAAATTACTCTGTAACACCTGGAGGGCAGAAGACAAATATACACCCAGGGAGGTACACATGAGAAGGGAAAGCTACCCACTCCAGTATGCTGGCCTGGAGAATTCCAAGGGCTGTATAGTCCATGGGGTCACAGAGTCGGACACAACTGAGCGACTTTCCCTTCACTTTTACTTTATAAAACTTTGCTTTAAAGTTTTGAAGGTAGCTCATCCCTGGGTTGGGAAGATCCCTGGAGAAGGAAATGGCAACCCACTCCAGTACTCTTGCCTGGAGAATCCCACAGACGGAGGAGCCTGGTAGGCAACAGTCCATGGGGTCGCAAAGAGTCGGACACGACTTAGTGACTTCACTCACTTCAGGATTCATACCAGGAGCTCCTGGTCCCTCTGCCCCATTAGGGTCCTTAGAGGTATCACTCACAAGGAGGCAACAGATGAGAGCATAGACTACATGGTTTGTACATCATCTCAGAAACGATGGCCTCAGCTCAGCAGCCTATCACTTTCAAGATAATGACCTCTGCCCAGTAGTTGAACACATTGCAAGTGATGATCTCAGTACAATGTAGCAGTCCAAGCCTTCATGCTGACACTGACAGATGTCCTATCACCACAGTCCGAGGCCAAAACCCACCAAAAAAAATTCTGACCAGACTCAATTTCTCTGTTCCCAGACTCAACCCCTGACTCTTCCACCCCACCTGTTTATCCACCTGAATCTGTTATAATTTCCCCAACTGCCCTCTCTGCTCTCTCTCTCCTCCTACCTTATCCATCAGTTTCAATCTATGCAGGCCTCTGTTCCCTACACAGATGATACCAGTGCCACCGTGGTTACTGTCCACTACTTAACTGAAGATCCTACCCATCATACTTACCTACATCCCTAAGATTTCATATCCTCTCTTATACCATATAATGACAGCTTGCAAGGAACTAAAGCCTATTGGCAGGCCCCTGTATCTATTCTGCTGCATCAAGGAACTCCCCATAGATTATTCAGATTTGCTCTTAACCCACTCTTTTCCATCTTCATGCACTGCCTCTTGGTGTAAACTAGCACTCTATATGCTTTTTGATGTATTCCTATTGGTGCCACATCATTTAGTTTCTCCTCTTGGGTACCTGTTAGTAATGATGACTTGTGGTAATGAATCCACCAGCAGTGCAGGAGATGTAGGTTCAATCCCTGGGTCAGGAAGATCCCTTGGAGTGGGGCATGGCAACCCACTCCAGTATTCTTGCCTGGAGAATCTCATCGACAGAGGAACCTGGAGAGCTACAGTCCAAAGGGTCACAAAGACTCGGACATGATTGAGCAAGCAAATGAGTGAATCTTGGGTACCAAAAACCTGAATTGGGATCCTCACCTCCACTCTCTCTCCACAAAGGCCTAAAACTCTACCTTACTACTATGCATTTCAATTGGTAGCTGGCCGTGATTACTGTCCCTGTAATTGTTTGCACATCATTTTCCATTGTAAACTCCACAACTGCAGTAGTTATGATTTTCCCTTGTCCAACAACCCCACACTACATGCTCCACTATTTTGCAGTCTCATCATACACAAGTCTTCCTTTCTGTGACTTGCTGGATAATGTCTGTGTAACATGCTCCCTAAGAGCTGAACCTCTAACAATGCTGGGCATACTAACTGGTGCTCCAGCCTGAACAACCACTCCTGCAACTAATCCCTATCCCCTTGGAGGTGTTTGATGTCCATGTTAACTACTCATTATTTTCTCCTTATCTGCCCCCTGCATTTCTTTCCAGCATTCTCTTAATCTCATTAAATTTCCATTCATGGACCCCCATATCCCTTCTGTCTCCCATCATCAATCAATATTATAGACAGCCATGCCCCTCCATTAAGACTATTTGACCCTCACATGTCTGCACTGATTTAAACTTTCCCATCAGAAACTCTATCCTCCAAGCCCCTTGGGGCTACTTATAGGTGTGGTATCACACCTATTCAGTAGGGTAGCATATTCTATTCTTCCATTCCTCCCCCTTCCATGCTATGCAATTTGACCTTTGTTTTATGCATATTTAGTCTCTGATCTCCCTACATCCAACTAGAAAATTAATTTCTCTCATCTAGCTTTCCCACAAAAAGAAGCAGCAAATTACCTTTTTACCTATTATACTGGGCCTCTTTGCAATCACTGGTATAACAGGCATGAATTTAGGTATTTTCAATTTATTAGTACAAACTTAATACATATAGGCCACCCAGGCAATGATATCACTCCTGGAAGACTATGTCAAGCACTTCAAGCTTTAGAAGCCCTTAATAAAGGAGATCAATTCTGAGTATTCATTGGAAGGACTGATGCTGAAGCTGAAACGCCAATACTTTGGCCACCTCATGCGGCAAGTTGACTCACTGGAAGAGTCTGATGCTGGGAGGGATTGGGGGTGGGAGGAGACGGGGACGACAGAGAATGAGATGGCTGGATGGCATCACCGACTCGATGGACATGAGTTTGAGTGAACTCCGGGAGTTGGTGATGGACAGGGAGGCCTGGCGTGCTGTGATTCATGGGGTCGCAAAGAGTCGGACACGACTGAGCGACTGAACTGAACTGAACTGAACTGAGGCAAGCAGGAGCACTTGCCCTGCTGAATCCTACCAGGGCCCCTGCTCCCACCTACTGTCACCAGGCTCCTTTCTATCTCATTCAGTGTTACAAATCTGGAAAGGGAAACCACCATCATTTCACATACACATCCCTTTAAGCCACAAAGGCAGAGGAGGAAGAAGAGGAGATAGGAACTCTGAGAAATAATAAAAATGTTACAATCTGAAAAATCTATCTCTTTTGGAGAGGAAAACCAAATAAGGGAAGATTCTGTCCTTTTGGAGACAAAAGCCAAAAGCAAATTCATTCATTTTTTCAATGCACACTTACTAAATGTAGTTCGAGGAGTGGTACTAGAGGTTGGAGAAATACAGGGGACTAAGAGAACATATTATTTGACCTCAGAGAGTTTGTAATCTGATGGAGTAATCAGGCTTCTGATACATGTAAAGAGTGCTATGAGGATATCCCAGGATGAAAGGGTAGCAATCCTTGTTGGGTGATTAACTGAATATAGGGGATTCACTGAGGCTTCACAAACAAGTAACTTCTAAATTTGTGTTTAAGGATGAAAAGGAGAGGAGGAGTTTGAGGGTATTTTAGATATAATATTTCAGAATCAAAAGAGACGAGCATGTATGATGTCAGGAAGACACGGGAAAATATGACCATTCAAAGGTCAGTGTGTGATTGAATTTAGCAGAACTATAGGGAGTAAATTGGAGAAGGCAATGGCAAGCCACTCCAGTACTCTTGCCTAGAAAATCCCATGGACGGAGGAGCCGGTAGGCTGCAGTCCATGGGGTCGCTACGAGTCAGACATGACTGAGCGACTTCACTTTCACTTTTCACTTTCACACATTGGAGAAGGAAATGGCAACCCACTCCAGTGTTCTTGCCTGGAGAATCCCAGGGACGGGGGAGCCTGGTGGGCTGCCATCTATGGGGTCACACAGAGTTGGACACGACTGAAGTGACTTAGCAGCAGCAGTAGCAGCATAGGGAATAAATAGCTTCCCAGGTAGCTCAGTGTTAAAGAATCTGCCTGACAATGCAAGAGATGCAAGTTCGATCCCTGGGTCGACAAAACCCCTTGGAGGAGGAAGGGGCAACCCACTCCAGTGTTCTTGTCTGGGAAAGCCCAAGACAGAGAAGCGTGACAGGCTACGGTCCATGAAGTCACAAGAGTCAGACACAACTTAGCAACTAAACCACCACCACCACCATACGGAGTAAATAGAGAAGAAGCTAAAGAAAGAAATGTCACGAGTCAAATCATGAAGAGTCTTGGATGTTATGTCAAGGGATCTGGATTTTGTTCTTTGATTGGTGGGAGTCCCTAAAGAGTTTAAAGCAAGGAAGTAATAGAATCAAATTTGTTTTTGCGATATAGTACTTTGACAGCACTGTGGAGGTCAATTTAAGTAGGAGAGGCCGGTTAAAAGAATTTATCAGTAATCCACAGTTTTATTGATGCAACAGTACTAAAATTAAAGCATTGACAATAGGAGTAAAGAGGGGAGAACAAAACCAAGTGATAATTAGGAGGTAGGACCTGGCAGCTAAGTGGATGAAGTAGAATGATAAGAAGTGACCAAAAATGACTCTGAAATTTCTGACTTGGACTATGTGGCTGATTGTTAAGTTAGGAGATATGAGAGAGAGAGAGAGAAACATTTCGTAGAAGAAGAGGAAAGGAAAAAGGGGAAGACTTTTATATTGTATATTCAGTTTGACAATCTCTGAAGAGTGTCTTAGAAGCAACTGAGTGTATGGGTCTACAGTTTAGGAACAAGATCAAGACACTGAGATGTTTGAATCATCAGCCTATAGATGGCCATTAATTAGGGTTAAGAACCTGACTGGGCTCATGTAACAAGCTCGTATAAAATGAAATGAGAATGGGCTAAAAATAAAACCCACTGCAGGAAAGGCTAATATATTAGGGGTAGTTAGAGAAAGAAAACCAGCAAGGGAGATTGAGACACACTAGCCACATTGCATGAGAATCACAAGAAAATGGTGTCACACAATCAAAGGTAGGAAGTATCAGTTGATCAAGAGTTCAGATAAGATAAAGACTAAAAAGTATCTGCTGGAGTTAGCTTTGGTAAGAGCTATTTTACTGGAGGGGAAGGGGGCTGTATTCTACAGTAGGTTCAAGAAGGAATGGGAAGTAAAAAAAAAAGTGCAGATAATTATAAGAGACAATTCCTTTTAAAAATATTGATTGTGAAAACAATGACCAAATAACTGTCATCTTTTTATTGACTGCAATGAAAAAGCCAGTAGATAGTGAAATGTCAAAGATCCAGGGAAGAGAAAGGACAATTTAAGGAGGAAGGTCTTAATGTCACAGGAGGGGAGGGGAGTTTTGGAACACACTTGTAGGATTTAGTTTTGAAAAAGGAGGTTTCCCATTCTACTAAATTTCTACAGATGATGGTACGGATGAATACAGATATAGATACTGTCATGAGGGATGGAGGGGGAACTTCAGGGAATCCCATGTTCTGGACTCTGTTTTCTCTGCCAAGTAGATGAGGTCATTTGATGAAAACAGAAGACTGAAGGACAGTAATGAATGTCTGAAATAACTACCAAGTGAAAGCAGAGAGACAGCCAGTGAGGGACACATAGAAGCATTTCTTTTTTCTTTTAAAAAATCAATCCATTGAAGCTTTGGCTAGCACTGAAGGCCAAGTTGAGACTGTAGAACTAGAGCTTATAGAGGCACATGTGCTTGGAGATATGCTACTAAGGAAAATAACAAAGGAAAGCTATGATTAGCACCCTTAGGTGAAGTAGGAAAAAAAAACAGACAGTTAAATAAAATTGAGTTTGAATGCGTCCAAGCAAGGGGGTAGGATGGTCAAGAAGGACAGAAGGCTGAGTGTATTGGCAAGAAAGTGGTTAAAGTTATGAATTAGCAAGATAGAGAAAACAGAATGTCAAATACTTGAGATCTCTATGAGATCGTACACTAATTTTAGTGGGGAAAAAAAGGAAAGACATGTGAAAATGTAGGAGGTGGTAATTAGAAAGTAGCACCAGAGTTTAAAATGTTGGAAGTATAGATGTTATGAATTATGACTGTGTCCAGGATGTGACCATGAGAGGGTATTCCTGGTATGGACGAAACGGGAAAACAACTGAAATTAAGTAACCCAATGATACTAGGGAGTTAGCTGACTTGTGTAAGAAGATATTGAAGGCAGGGAAGATGAGATAGATAGGATAGATGGTAAGGACATGAATATAAGGAAAATGATCAGGGGGTTGGTAGAGAGTAATAATCAAGGAAGGTAGCTGATTATGTACAATCAGATGGCATGAGAGGAATTTTTTATATGAAGGTATAAAAATAATGCTTTAGAAGTGGCCACTGGGTCTCAGAGACATCTCTAGGACTGTGGTATGGGGGCTTGAAAGAACTATCAATTTTTCCATGAAGTGCTAGTGCTAAGTTGCTTCAGTTGTGTACAACTCTTTGTGACCCTATGGATTATAGCCTGCCAGCTCCTTTGTCCATGGGATTTCCCATGCAAGAATACTGGAGTGGACTGCCATTTCCTTCTCTAGGGGATCTTCCCAACCCAGGGAACAAACTTGTGTTTCTTAACATCTCCTGCATTGACAGGCAGGTTCTTTATCACTAGTGCCACCTGGGAATCCCAAATCAAAACAGAGACTGGCAAAGGATAATGGGCGAAAAACAGGAAAGACCAGCAGTCCATTAAATACACACAAGATATGGATGAGAATGACTCTGGACTCATTGTTACCCTGTCACTTTTAGCTTATGGATTATTACTATTTAATATCTGTCCCTGGTGGCTCAGATGGTAAAGAATCTGCCGCTTTGATCCCGATCAGGAAGATCCCCTGGAGAAGGGAATGGCTACCCAGTCCAGTATTCTGGCCTGTAGAATTCCATGGACAGAGAATACCATCCATGGGGTTGCAAAGATTCAGACACGACTCAATGACTACACTTTCACTTTTTTACCTCCACCCAACACACACATTAGTATACATCCTTTTTCACACTATCTCTCTCTGATGGTTGTTTCTACTTTTCTTAAGAATTCTTATAATGGATCAAGGTAGTGGAATTTCCATAGAGCTTTATAACAGTAGTAGGTAGCATTTGTTAGGTGTTTCCCATGCATTATATCATACAACAATTTAATTAAAAAGTACTGTTATCCCCATTTTTTAATGTGTGGAAACTGAGAGATCAATCTGTCCAAAGCCACACAGCTAAGTAACACTATTAAGTGATGGATCCAAGATTCTCATGCAGATATCCAGATTGTAGGTCCTAAATTACCATCCCACAGTATCTTTTCTTACCTGTTTTTAACGGGAATTGCAAAAAGACATCATAGTATATCATTTATAATGCCCTTTTTACTTCTAATATTTTGTTAAAGACAATCCGTTACTAATAAAATCACACAATTTTAGTGTTAAAATAGAAAGCAACAATTCCTTTTTGTCACTCTTTTTATAGACAAAGAAAATGAGACTATGAGAGGAAAAATGACTAGTCCAATAACATAGAGCTCATTAGTGACAGAACTGAGAATCTAACCCATGTCTTCCATACTGAGAAATCTCACAAACATTCACAAGTTGTTTCCTCCAGTGGCCTACTGCAGTGAGTGGAAGTGCATCAATAGTAACTTCCTTTGCTATAGGGTTTTGTGTTAAACAATGTCTTTTTTTTTCTTTTACTGAAGTATAGTTGATTTACAATGTTGTGCTAATTTCAGGTGTTTATGTCATCTGTCTCCATCATTCATTTGCACAAAGAGAAATCCTGCTATAAAATGCATTCAGTTCAGTTCAGTTGCTCAGTTGTGTCCGACTCTTTGCGACCCCATGAATCACAGCACGCCAGGCCTCCCTGTCCATCACCAGCTCCCGGAGTTCACTCAAACTCATGTCCATCGAGTTGGTGATGCCATCCAGCCATCTCATTCTCTGCCGTCCCTTTCTCCTCTTGCCCCCAATCCCTCCCAGCATCAGAGTCTTTTCCAGTGAGTCAACTCTTCGCATGAGGTGGCCAAAGTATTGGAGTTTCAGCTTTAGCATCAGTCCTTCTAATGCATTAGCTAAGCAATTAGCTGATTAGACACAGGAAAGTTATTTTTAATGAGGAAGAGGAAGAAAGGAAAGGTCTACAGCTGGAGGAAGGCAAACCAGTGCAGACACCAGAGTTCCTGCTTTGAAAGTAATGGGAGCAGAAGAGGGACGTTGAACAGCTGGAGAAATGAAGTCTAAAGAGGTCCTAAAGAGAGTACTGGGGTGCTGATAAAGGAAAGTGCTTGTGGATGGTAAAAATAAATCTCACCTACCTTTTAATATCATGAATAAAATTTGAAAAAGGCTTTGCTATTTGCAAAGTGCTTTATGTAAAGCAGCTCCTGCAGAGTCTGCCTCTAGCAGGCATTTAATAAATATTAGCTTTCTTTTTCTTTTCCTTCTGTCTTTCCATTCTTGAAGATATTTTGAGATATATCAGGTTGGGCCGTGTTGTGTCTGTTTTAACAGGAGGCTGTGTCTTATAGTGGGGCAAAAACGGACTTCAGAGCCTGCCTGACAGGGCTTGAATCCTGTTCAATCACTTATTGGTTGGTGGCAAGCAGGTGAAAGCACAATTCCATCCTGAGAAAGATATTCAGGTTATTTTACCCTGAATTTCAGTTGTTTTCCCTGAAAATATTCCAGGGAGAGGGCTAAGAGGCTTCTGAGAGCTCCCAACATGCTGTTTCCAAATTCAGATGAAATCTTGATGGGAAAAGAGGCCCTAGACTTTTGGAGGGACAGATTTGGATTTCTACCTTCTCAGTGCTACCTTGGTAGTGCTTTCTTGTAGCTCTTTATCTAATAACCTCTCAAAGAAATGAACCTTCTCATATCAACTATTAATGACACATTTGGCCGGAATGCAAGTTCACAGGATGCTGTGAGTATAGGAATGCAACAGAGGAAAACGGAAGACAGAAGACATGAGTGCTGTACTTCACAATTATAACTGTTTGCTGGCTGACAGCTCATACTTTTTAAGCAAAAGAAGGTACTATTGTTTTATGTGGCCTTTAGAAAGCAAAAGGGCTTTCTATGTGATTGGTAAGGGGAGAAGAAAAGTTTTACAACCCTTTAAAATCAAGCTGGATCTCACTCTAAAGAAATCAAAGCAGAAGATGTTACCAAAATGATGGATGAGCTGCAGATATTGAAAAGATAAAGGGCGGTTTGCCATGTTTTCTGGTACCGTATTCACTTGATCTAGCTGCTCAGAGGACTCTTGTAGAATGGCTCAGTGGTAAAGAGAACCACCTTCAAGTATTGATGCTACTATGGGTGTCAGAAGAAGTGGCTGTACAGATGTCATGCAGTTGCTGTCTCTAGGACAGGCACTTATTTATAAGTGACTGTCTAGGACCTATGATCATCACCTATATGTAACTCTCTGATAAAAGAAAATTTTACATACCAAGACATAGGGAAGTCTTTCTGGCTTAAACATGAGCTAGCTTGAGTTTTATGCTAACTAAAATAGTCTGTCAAACATACATTGTACATCTGCTTTAATTATTAAAGGAAAGGTCACACTGATCAGAAGTAAAGAATGTCCATGCTAAAAATAAAGATTAAATGTGCTTCTTTCTGAGATGCTAATGCTGGTACTCCTGTGATGATAAGACTCCCTCCCTAGCTGCCAAGGCCATACCATATGTGCTGTCCGGGTACGTGCTGGTCTGTCTTTTAGAGACATTGAAGAAACGTATCACTGATTTGTTTAGCGTTCTTTGTTCTGATAAGATATAAAACTGCTGAAAACCCTGCTTTTCTGGAGCAGGCTTCTGGGCAAGCCCTATTTGGCTCAAATAAAGTTCCTTTCTATTCTTGACTATTTACTGATTATTTTCATAGACACATCTATCATCTTCTTGGTATAGTCTGAGACCTTCTCAATACCTGGAGATAGCAGAAACCCTCAGGAACTATGCTCAGGATAGGTAGCATGTAGATGTTTGGGTGGGAAAATACTGGCTCCTGTGTCAGCAGGAACTTCTAACGTAATTTCATGAACTAGATGAGTCATCAGTCTGATCTGCTATTGTTTTTGGGCAGATGTCTATTTGAGCATATTTGAGCATCATGATGACACAGAGCACTCATTTTGGTTTACATGTGGCAATGTTCTGAAAGGGTCTGGAAATCCCTACTCTTATTTAACTTAGATGTATTGCTGTTGTTTAGTCACAAAGTCATTTCTGACTCTTTTTTGACCCCATGGATTGTAGCCTGCCAGGCTCCTCTGTCGATGGGATTTCCCAGGCCAAAATACTGGAGTGGGTTGCCATTTCCTTCTGTAGAGTATCTTCCCTGATCAGGGATCGAACCTGCGTCTCCTGAATGGGCAGGCAATTCTTTACTACTGAGCCACCAGGGGAGCCCCAACTAAGATATAGTATATGTGAAATAAAAGGAGAGATGAAGCTAAAATGTCAGGGTAAGGAGTTTTCATGCAGTCCAGGATGCAGTAGGGAAATATGGAATGGTTTTTGAGAGATATGATAAGTGCCATGTTTTAAGAAACGAATTGGCATAATAATAGTAACAAACTCTCTTAAGCATACTTTGTACTACTTTATAAAAAATGTGTGTGTTTGTGTGTGTGGTAATCCCACAACAACCTTAAGAATTAGATGCTACTAAAATTCTTATTTTTTTTAACAGGTGAAAAAAACTACAGCACAAAGAGGTTAATTCTTTTACCCACTATCACAGGAAGAGTAAATGAGAGAGCCAGGATTATGTCCTTTAATTTTTTATTAGAATTGAACTCAACAGTTCTTTTTAGATTTGCTACACACATTGCTTAACGCATATATATGGAATTTAGAAAGATGGAAATGATAACCCTGTATATGAGACAGCAAAAGAGAAACAGATGTATAGAACAGTCTTTGGGACTCTGTGGGAGAGGGTGAAGGTGGGATGATTTGGGAAAATGGCATTGAAACATGTATATTATCATATGTGAAACGAATCGCCAGTTCAGGGTCAATGCATGATACAGGATGCTCGGTGCTGATGTGCGGGGATGACCCAGAGGGAGGATAAGGGGAGGAGGGAGGTGGGAGAGGGGTTCAGGAAGGGGAACTCATGTACACTCGGGGCAGATTCATGTCAATATATGGCAAAACCAACCAATATAATATTGCAAAATAATTAGCCTCCAATAAAAATAAAAAATAAAAAAAGAAGAAACATGTAAAAGAAAATAAAGTTCACACTCTTCAAACTACCAAAAAGTAACAAAAGAACAGGCATTAGTTCCAAAAGAATAGAAAGAATATTACTTTGTAGAAGAAATAAAAAGCTTCTCTCACATATTTTTTTTCTAGCTGCTGTAGGCCAGCCCTACAATTGGCATTTATCAAGCAGAAAATATGTGAATCTTTTGATCAAAACAGCTTGCCTTGGGGCCAGGTCTCTGAATGTAGGGGCAATATATTTGCTCTTCAGCTCATCCCACCAATTTTGGCTTCTATAAACTTCCTCACTGTGCTTGAAATTCTAACTACCCTTTTTACCTTGTCTTTTTGTATTATGAGCCTCCATAAATTTCTTCAGCATGACTATACCTGTCCTCAGGATTACCCCATCATATGCATCTATCAATCTTATGTCTTTCGCTTGCTAGCTTCTGATTTGATCTTTGCCTTGCTCTTTGATTTAGGGGTGATTTCAGGTTTCTAGCTACTTTCCTGCCTGGATCACCATAGCCTGTACCCATGACTTCAGGCCAATTCTTTACCTGTGGATGTCTGTAGTATTGCGGAAATAAAAATCCATTATTAGGATAATGCAGAGAATTCACCACAAAGTGTAGAAAGGAAAAAACGATGTTTGATTTTTAAATAAATACATGCTATTCATGTTATGTGCACATAGGCAATTTGTATAAAACTTAAAAAGTCAGGCCATTTTCACATACATTTATATAGACAGTTTGCAGCCATACAAAACACACATCCTTCAACTTTTATGGTATTCTTGTGTTCCCTACAAGAGGACATAACAGAACAAATTATGTATATATATTATATATTTTCCATATAGTTCATCCTGAGTTCACTTGAGAACTGAGATAGCTATTTGCTCTAGTTAATTGCCGTCACCCATGGGAATAGTAAATCCTCTCTTATCTCTTCTATAAGCAAATGATTACAGCCTAAGACAGACAGCTAGTTAAACTATCTAGGTGCCAGGAAGACTCCCAGATGTTTACACTTCAAAGGTGATGAAATCCAGACCCCTGAAGAGAGTTATTTACATTCCAAATGTTAGATTAAGGACTCTGGTTGAGTTGGGTCTCCCAAAGAAACAGTCTTAGAAGGAGAGGGCAAATGATCTATTTGTCCAATAAAAACAGACACAATTATTTTTATTTACTCTTAAATTTAGCTCTGTCATTTACAACACTGGGATTTCAGACCCAAAGAGTAGTGATGGGAGCTGTCTAAAAGGCAGCATCAAGCTGAAAAGACTCAGGAAACCTCATTATTATAATAAATCACTGAGCACTAATTAAAGTGCTCCTAAGTTCTCCAACAGCATCCTGGGGGACACACAAGTCTAGGAGCTATCTACTTTCCACCAGTATTAGAGAATTCGCTCATGCTCCTAAGGCAACCAACTACTGGAAACTGGCTAATGTCCACAGGGGGAAGGGGGAAACAGTAAATTTACTCAACAGAGTATTGATTTAGCCTTCTGTTAACTTGGATCATTTCTTTTCTCCCCCCAAAGTTTAAACTTTTTACTTTGTATTGGAATGTAATGGGTTAACAATGTTACAGTAGTTTCAGATGAAAAGCTGAGGGATTCAGCCTTTTCTGTTTCAGACAGTGAGCGTTTTTGCTTTCCTAAGTTCATTTGTATTAAGGCCCTTTGTCAAAAGAGATCATGCAGAGTGCTATGGTTGGTATTCCAGAAATGCTCATCACATCTGACAGTCTAAATGTTTGCTTTATTTTATTTTTTAATTAATTGGAAGCTAATTACTTTACATGAAATTAAAAGACGCTTACTCCTTAGAAGGAAAGTTATGACCAACCTAGATAGCATATTAAAAAGCAGAGACATTGCTTTGCTAACAAAGGTCCATCTAGTCAAGGCTATGGTTTTTCCAGTGGTCATGTATGGATGTGAGAGTTGGACTGTGAAGAAAGCTGAGTGCCGAAGAATTGATGCTTTTGAACTGTGGTGTTGGAGAATACTCTTGAGTGTCCCTTGGACTGCAAGAAGATCCAACCAGTCCATCCTAAAGGAGATCAGTCCTGGGTGTTCATTGGAAAGACATGTTGAAGCTGAAACTCCAATACTTTGGCCACCTCATGCGAAGAGTTGACTCATTGAAAAAGACCCTGATGCTGGGAGGGATTGGGGGCAGGAGAAGAAGGGGATGACAGAGGATGTGATGGCTGGATGGCATCACCGACTTGATGGGTATGAGTCTGGGTAAACTCTGGGAGTTGGTGATGGACAGGGAGGCCTGGCGTGCTGCGATTCATGGGGTCTCAAAGAGTCGGACATGACTGAGTGACTGAACTGAACTACTTTACAATATCGTAGTGGTTTTTGACATACATTGACATAAATCAGCCATGGGTGTACATGTGTTCCCCATCCTGAGCCCCCTCCCACCTCCCTCCCCATCCCATCCCTCAGGGTCATCCCAGTACACCAGCCCTGAGCACCCTGTTTCATGCATTGAACCTGGACTGGCGATTCGTTTCACATATGATAATATACATGTTTCAATGCCATTCTCCCAAATCATCCCACCCTCGCCTTCTCCCACAGAGTCCAAAAGACTGTTCTTTACATTTGTGTCTCTTTTGCTGTATTGCATATAGGGTCATCATTACCATCTTTCTAAATTCCATATATACGCGTTAGTATACTGTATTGGTGTTTTTCTTTCTGACTTACTTCACTTTGTATAATAGGCTCCAGTTTCATCCACCTCATTAGAACTGATTCAAATGCATTCTTTATAATGGTTGAGTAATACTCCATTGTGTATATGTACCAAAGCTTTCTTATCCATTCGTCTGCAGATGGACATCTAAGTTGCTTCCATATCCTGGCTATTGTAAACAGTGCTGCAATGAACATTGGCATACACGTGTCATTCTGGTTTCCTTGGTGTGTATGCCCAGTAGTGGGATTGCTGGGTCATATGGCAGTTCTATTCCAGTTTTTTGAGGAATCTCCACACTGTTCTCCATAGTGGCTGTACTAGTTTGCATTCCCACCAACAGTGTAAGAGGGTTCCCTTTTCTCCACACCCTCTCAGCATTTATTGTTTGTAGACTTTTTGATAGCAGCCTGAATGTTTACTTTAATACATCTCCTTGTAACTCAAATACTAGATCTCAGAAATGACTCATATTTATGATTGCTACTGCTAAGTCGCTTCAGTGTGTCCGACTCTGTGCAACCCCATAGACGGCAGCCCACCAGGCTCTACCATCCCTGGGATTCTCCAGGCAAGAACACTGGAGTGGGTTGCCATTTCCTTCTCCAATGCATGAAAGTGAAACGTGAAAGTGAAGTCGCTCAGTCATGTCCGACTCTTAGTGACCCAAGGACTGCAGCCCACAAGGCTCCTCCATCCATGGGATTTTCCAGGCAAAAGTACTGGAGTGGGGTGCCATTGCCTTCTCCTTTATGATTACTGATAGTGAATCTTCAGATCTCAAAATTATTAATGAGGCCATGCACTTAGGACACTAATAAAGATCTTGCTAAAATTTGTTGTAAGAGAACATATCGCTTCGAACTCTGGAAGTGAATCTCAGTTTTAAAAGAAGTCAATTGCTGCCTTCTATCACTATGCAATGAAATTCATTATTTTTGACTATTTTATACCAGCTTGAATTTAAAAAAATGAAAGAAGTCAATTGCTGTTGTTTTCAAACAACCTAGCTGAGTGGTTGTTATTAACAGATAAATAAGCATACTTTACATAGATTATACAAAACAGGCTCCTTCTCTGAGATTAGAGGACTCCTCTAGTTTGCTCCAGGTTTGAACTAGAATAAAGGGCTAACTTTTCTTCTGATGCATGGACATGATTTAAAGGGTTCAGGCAGTGATAACTGGACTCTGACCAGGAGCCTCAAAACTAATAGAAGGAAAACAGGGAGGTGGGGAACTGGATTCAAAAAGGAGTAGGGGAGAAGCCAAAGAAGGAAGAAGAAGGTTGATTTTTCAACTTGGAGGAGGTTGCAAATATGGAATGCATAGGTAGAAGCTTGACACAAAGCAGTCAAGAAAAGAAAAACACAAATGGCCTTAACACACAGAGGACAAACTAAATTTATACTATATTTACATGCACATATGTAAAGAAGTTTAGGGGAAAAATTGATGCCAATTTAAGATTTTGAATGAGTCAAAAATATTTTCATTTTCAGGGTGGGATAAATCATAAGAATAAGAAAGGCAATGAGTAACACCATAGATTGTCATTGCCTGAAGGAACCAATAAGTTAGTCCAACTTTCTCCTTTTATGAATGAGAACTGAAGCCCAAAATGAAGAGATTTGTGGATAAAAAATGTTCCCTCTCATTTCTGTAAGCAACTGCCATCAAGTCATCAGCCACTACACTACAATATAGTATAAACATATCTTTAATATGCACCAGGAAACCAAAATTTTTCTGTGATTTGCTTTCTTGTGATATTCACTTTATTGAGGTGGTCTGGAACAGAACCTGCAGTATCACCAAGGTATGCCTGGGATTCATGAAGAGTATACAGGAACACAGATTTACCCTCTCTCTTAATTCTTTGCTTATTCTCTGTAGTTTGAAGCTCAACGATTCTTGTCCCTTCCTTACTCTTACGTTTTCCTAGAGTACAAGTCAGAGTACTAAGATAACTTAGTCATACTATACTTCAGGTCAGAAAACTCGGCTTTGTGTACAGTCTGAGATGACTTCTATGTCTGGGATTCTACCATCTTTCTCAGGACTACTTGCTTTGTGATTTTATTATATCAAAAAAATTGATTGAGAGCAGGAGTGATGAAGCAAAAGACTAAATATGATATGGTAAATTGCTACCTTGTGAAAGAGGGACCAGGCACTTGAAATAAGGAGGTAGCTATGGAAATCAGAAGTCCCCTCTGGTTATTATCTATGACCCACTGTAGTGTCCAGTCCATGACACTTCCCTTTAGCTAATATCTGACCCTCACCTCTCAGAGTAATGGGCCCCTGAGAAGAGTTATGCATAGTAAGTAACTTTGCGTATCTAGTCAGGGCTGACTTGATCTGACTCAAGCTGGGCAATCAAGTATCAGTGGAGGAGCCTTCTTTCCCTCAAAAAAGAGGAAGATGTTGTTATTAATGATTTATAGTGTTAAAACATCCAGGATCTTTCTTTTGTGTGTCTGGGTAATGGAGATGAGAGAAAGTGGGGAAAAGGGAAGAAGATGGAGCAGCTTAAGGTAGGGGGCACCTGGGCCAGCAAAGCTTGGGCGCTGCTTAGGAAATGCCAGATAAGCTGAGAAGCAGCATGGATGTTACATCTCAGCTAAGCATGCCTGCCTGAGCCAAGAAACATACACTGGCTATTGAGTATAACCACTCCCTGTAGGAGATTCTAGCCACAAGGACAGGATGTGCAGTCAGTTTGACTCCCTAGCATTTTTAACTAATCATGCACTTCAAGGATGTGGAAAAACCAAGATAAAAAGGCTTGCAATGAGTGCTGATAAGGAGTTTTCAGTGTTCTGAATATCCATTCCTCCTCACAGGGCAGCTTTCAAAAATTCCCCACCTGAAAATCTTAACCCAGATCTTTGGAGCTTTAAGGCTGAAAGAGATCAATATTTGAGTCCTGCCTGTGGAAGATGGAAGGGAAGAAGTTGTGCCTAAGGTGGCCTCAGCCTGGTGCCAAAATGATACTATAGCTGTGTTGGGAACAAACTGCACATTCAATGAAAGCAAGACAAAGAGGACTCTTCTGTGGTCATCTTACAGTGGACTCCATCCAAAAAGACTGCCCAGAGAGCACCAAGAGTCCAGCAGAAAAGAAGACCATGAGAAGCTCAGGGGCTGAGAGAGGACTCAAAAATAACAACTGAAGGGGGCATGGCCCATAGTCAGACGTTTCCACTAAGGATCGCCAAAAAGTGAAACTCACTCAGTTGTGTTTGACTCTTTGCAACCCCATGGACTATATAGCCTGCCAAGCTCCTCTGTCCATGGAATTCTCCAGGCCAGAATACTGGATTGGGTAGCCATTCCCTTCTCCAGGGTATCTTTGCAACTCAGAGATTGAACCCAGGGATTGCCAAGGAACTTGTTAAAATGTCCTGTGAGAGGAGTCATCAACTTCTTACCCACTCTGTTGAAGGTCCTGATGTTGGATGGCAACCATACCAACCAACAAATTCTGTTCTTAATTCTCCTTCTTCTTTCCTATCCATTACTGTAGGTGCTCAAAGAAGTACTTAGTCAATAGGTAACAAAGTCTAAAAAGGAAGAGTGAAGAGGCCATGCCCCACATCAATCTTGGGTTTAGGCCAGCGCTAAGAGAGTGAAGTTTCAAACTAAAAATTTGAGTTTTCACATTACATTTGATGTATTAACTTTTGTGTGACAGAAATCAACTGCTATTACATGTGAAAGGAACACCCACATCTGTGAGATATCCCCAAGATTTTTTAAGGACGAGAAAATAATTCCCTTAAGGAAATTTAAAGGTTCAAAAGGAGAAAAAAAAAGTTGCTTTCTGTTTGCTCCCTACTGAATCAAATCCATGCAATAAACTCAAGTACCAGCAATAGTGGGCTTCCCTGGTGGCTCAGATGGTAAAGAATCTGCCTGCAATTCAGGAGACCCGGCTTCGATCCCTGGGTTGGGACAATCCTCCAGAGAAGGGAATGGCTACCCACTCCAGTATTTTTGCCTGGAGAATTCCATGGACAGAGTGAGGTAGGAGATAGACTGGCTCCAGTTTGGACATTTACAATCAGCCAGCTTCCTCTTTGCATTTCCTGAAGCAAGAGATGGTGGGCTCCAGTTGAAGAATTTACAACCAGCCCCCCATTTGCTCTTGGAAATGGATATAACAACAGAAACGGTAAACAGAGAGTCTTTGTCTCTTGTAAACATCTCAAGGAACAATCATGGCCAGGACAAAGAGAGGCAAAAACAGTGTCTGAGTAAAGGATAAGGGAGATACTACACACATGCAGAAAGGCTCCTTGGAGTCAAAACTCAGATAATAACTCCAGGCCATAATGAGTCTTGCTCCTCCTGGAAACCTGCACTTTTAGATCCATCTTGGCTAAGAGGTGCCTGCACCCCCAGGGGGAGGATCCTGAGACAAATTAACCAAGGGGGGAACAAAGCAAGATGACTGACCTGAGGGAAGACAAAGAACCAGAAAACTGCCCTTTTATAAAGGATTTAAATTTCCCAAAGGCACAACTCTCTGAATTCTCCTGTACACCTTTCCACAAGTACTTTTCTATAAACTTTTTACTTTACCACCTGAATTCACTCTTAACTAGGCAGGCAAAGACTAGGGAACATAGCCACAACTGCTGGCTCTTGGAGCCCAGTGGTTAGGACTCCTGGTCTGGGAAACTAAGACCCTGATTCCAGCTACTGCTCGCTGCTGCTTGCTGCAAGCTGCTGCTTACTGCTGCATGTATCCGAAATTAAGAGGAGCCTGGCGGGCTACAGTCCATGGAGTCGCAAAAAGTCAGACATGACTGAGAAACAACACAACCCTTTATAACATCTCTGTAACCACTTCTCTGCATTAAATCTCTCTCTACCTAAAATACTTTGAGTGATTTTTTTCTTAACCAGACACCTGAGATAATGTTCTGGAAGAGCAAACATCCTGCTAGCTCTTATAAAGAGGTAGAGTCAGGTTTCCCTTTATCTGTCTCTTACATTTGCCACCTCTGTGGGTAGGCCTCACATTTTTATCTCTAAAGAAACATGTCTTCCATGAAAAGCTCCTGACATTCGATAATTTAGGAAATAGTGTATAGTGGTTTAAGAGCATGTCCTCTAGAGTCAAACTGCCTGGATTCAAATCCAGCATATGAAGACTATGGCTTAGATGAATGGTTCTCAAATACTGAAAGTCTTGCCACATCAGAATCACCTGGGATCCTTGGCAGAGTCTTCAAATAATCTGAAAGGGTCTGTGATGGGGCCCAGGAATATGACTTTAAATAAACTCTACAGGATTGAGAACCCCTTCAATTCTTCCATGAAGATTCTATTAAAAACAATGCAGCAGGAAGGTTTTCATCATGAATATAGATATTTCTCAAGTATGCCTCACAGAGACCAAGGACAGAGGGTTTTCTGACTTAAATCAACAGAACAGAGTGATTATTAGGCATGCCTGCAGCTCACATCTGTACTGTTTTTTTTTAAGATTTTTTAAAAGCAGTTTTAGTTTACAATATAATTGAGAGAAGTGTACCCCCACCTCAACACATGCATAGGCACCCCATTATTAACACTACTCACTAGAATGTTTTTTTAAAAAAATGGATGAACTTACATTAACTTATAATCACCCAAAGTCCATAGTTTGTATTAGGGTTTGTCAGGAAACATCTAATAGGAGGCTTTCTGTGTGCTGTTTTGGATCTGTCAGGAATTCTCTGTTTCTTATTAATTCCTGAATATTCAGGAATTAAGAGGAGAGGTAAGTTTCTCCCGGGGGCTGAGGAATCCAGGCATTTCCTTCCTTAGTTTTTCTATACGGTGATAAGTACCCTCTTCCTTTTTATGAACCATATGGTAAAAGTGATTATTTACAACTCTCTCTCTTTCATATGGATGACCTCATGATTCCTTGATAACTTGTAATTTTTTATTTTATCAAAAATAGCTATCTTGCTGAAAATAGCTATCTTGTAAGACAGTATAAATACCTACACAATGTTGAATAAAACACCTCTGCTCCATCAGAGCTTTGGTCCCCCTGTCATGCTTTCTCTCTCTCTCTTTTTCAGGCTGACCTCCTGGAGTGCAGAGGTCCTCTGGGTTCTCTCTCCTGCTGGGGCTTCTAATACCCTCTTGAGAAGGCGCTCTGTGCCTTCACCCCCTCGAGAGGGCGCTGGAGGCCTTCATGAACAGAGCAAGCCCCGTGCCAGGGGCTTTATCGGCTTTCTGCGTAAACCAAGGAGTATCTGCCTTTTTCTCTCTCCTTTACTTTCTTATTGGTCAACTCCGGACCACCAGGTTCCGGTCCATTAAAGGACCTCAACAGGGTTCACTCTTGGTAATGTACATTCTGTGGGTTTGAACAAAAGTATAATGACATATATCCATCATTATAATATCATACAGAATATTTTCACTGCCTCAAAAATCCTCTGTGCTCTTTGTGTGTGTGTGTGTGCATGCTCTGTCTTTTCATCTCTTCCCCTGACACACACCCCTGGAAGCCACTGATCTTTGTGGCAAATCTTCACAGCATTACCTTTTTTCAGAACATCATATAGTTGCAATCATACAGTAGTCTTTTAGATTGGCTTCTTTCACTTAGTAATATGCATTTAAGTTTCCTCTGTAGCTTTTCATGGCTTGATAGCTCATTTCTTTTTAGCACTAAACAATATTTCATTGTCTGAATGTATACAGTTTATCTATTCACCTCCTGAGGGACATCTTGGTTGCTTCCAAGTTTGGGCAATTATGAATAGAGCTGCTATAAAAATTCTTGTTCAGAGTTTTCTTTTTTCAACTCTTTGAGGTAAACATCAAGGAACGTGATTGCTGGACCATATGGTAAGAGTATGTTTAGTTTTGTAAGAAACTGCCAAACTGTCTTCCAAAGTGGTTGTACCATTTTGTATTGCTACCAGCTATGTATGAAAGTTCCTGTTGCCATCAATACTTTTCTATACCCTTCCAAAGCCATTTTAGACCTATGCTTTTCACAGATGAGAAAAGTTATGCAAGTATTACATAGCAAGTCAGGTACCTAAGAAAGACTTGAACCCATCACTTAACTCCTTATCCAGGGATGAGCCACCACATCCATTGCTTAATTTAAGTGATGCATTAGGAAGAACTTAACAGCAACCAAAAGTAATCGATTCTTCCTTTTAGGCAAAATGTAAGTCCTGGAAAGAGTACCTGTCTGTCTGGATGGTGTCCTCATTGCCAAAATCTCCACTATCAGTGTCATGCCTTGAGAAGGCTGAATTCTGCATTCTCAAGGCCTTTGAAATGAAAGCTAGTGACTGTAGACACAGAAACTATTATTATGTGTTGCTTTACCTTCAGTATTGAAAACATAATCTCTAAGAGCATTTAAAAAATATTTTTATAATAGTAAAACTGGAAAAGGTTCATAATTCCACCACGCTAACACCTGAAAAAAAGAGAATAAAAAGCAAGGGACTATGGATATAAACATGGATACATACTTTAAACTTATTTCCACCTTTTCATGAAGATAAATGATTAAAAGTTGAATTTTTTGGGCAAAGTAGATGCACTTATTTACGTTTCAAGATTTTTTTTGCCAGTAAAAAGCATTAAAATCAAACCAGTCAATCCCAAAGGATATCAACCCTGAATATCCATTGGAAGGACTGATGCTGAAACTGAAGCTCCAATACTTTGGCCATCTGATGTGGACAGCCGACTCACTGGATAAGGCCTTGATGCTGGAAAGACTGAGGGCAAGAGTAGAAGGGGGTGACAGAAGATAAGATGGTTGGATGGCATCACTGACTCAATGGACATGAGTTTGACCAAACTCAGGGAGATAGTCAAGGACAGAGAAACCTAGCATGCTGCTGTTTATGGGGTTGCAGAGAGTTGGACATGACTTGGTTACTGAACAACATTAAAATATTTATATTTAAATTTCACAACCAGTCCATTCTAAAGGAGATCAATCCTGGGTGTTCATTGGAAGGACTGATGCTAAAGCTGAAACTCCAATACTTTGGCCACCTCATGGGACGAGTTGACTCACTGGAAGACTCTGATGCTGGGAAGGATTGGGGGCGGGAGGAGAAGGGGATGACAGAGAATGAGATGGCTGGATGGCATCACCGACTCGATGGACATGAGTTTGAGTGAACTCTGGGAGTTGGTGATGGACAGGGAGGCCTGGAGTGCTGTGATTCATGGGGTTGCAAAGAGTCGGACACGACTGAGTGACTGAACTGAACTAAATAGCATGGGAGAGACTATACTTCCCTTACATTATTCCTAACATTTAAATACAGTTCATAGCACAATTAACATCATAATAAATGGTGAAAGAATACAAGCTTTCCCTCTAAGATCAGGACAAGATAAGTACACCCACTTTCATCACTGCTATTGGATGTTGCAGTAGAAGTTCTAGCCAGAGCAATTAAGCAAGAAAAATAAATAAAAGGCATCCAAATTGGAAAGAAAAAAAGTGAAATTACCTATACTCACAGGACTTCCCTGGTAGCTCAGTTGGTAAAGAATCTTCCTGCAATGCAGGAGATCCCAGTTTGATTCCTGGGTTGGGAAGATCCTCTGGAGAAGGGAACAGCTACCCACTCCAGTATGCTGGCCTAGAGAATTCCATGGACTATTTAGTCCATGGGGTTGCAAAGAGTCTGACATGACTGAAATTATCTATACTCACAGATAACATGAATCTATATGCAGAAAACTGCAAAACATCCAAAAAAAGTCTACTAGAGCTAATAAACAAATTCAGTATATTTTCAAGGTACACTCAAAAATCCATCGCGTTTCTATACACCAGCAATGAACAATCCTAAAAGGAAGTTAAGAAAACAGTTTCATTTATAATATTATAGCATCCAAAAAAACAAACCATGGAAATAAATTGAAACAAGGAGAGGAAATACTTGCACACTGAAAACTATAAAACATTTCTGAATGAAATTAAAGAAGATCTAAATAAATGGGAAGACATTATGTATTCATGGATTAGAAACAATACTGCTATGGTGAAAATACTACCAAAGCAATCTAAAGGTTCAATGCAATCTTTATCAAATCCCAATAATTTGTTTCTCAAATTCATATGGTATTGCAAAGGGCCCTGAACAGTGAGGACAGTCTTGAAAAAGTATAAAGTTGAAGGACACATACTTTGCAATTTCAAAATTTACTACACAGCTACAGTAATCAAAACAGTGTGGTTTTGATTGTATGAGAGACATAAATACCAATGGAATAGAATTGAGATTTCAGAAAAAAATCCACACATCTACGTCCAGTTGATTTTTTATACGTGCAGTAGCATTCAAAGAGGAAAGAATATTCTCTTGAACAAATGGCATTGGAACAACTGGCTATCCACATGCAAAATAACAAAGTTGGACCTTTACCCTGAACCATATACAAAAATTAACTCAAAATGGATCAACAACCTAAATATAAGAGCTAAAACTATAAAGCTATTAGAAAAAAATAGAAGCAAATTATGATTTTTGGATTTGGCAAACTGGAAACTATGGCTCTGAATTGATACTGCTGCTGCTGCTAAGTCACGTCAGTCATGTCCGACTCTGTGCGATCCCATAGACAGCAGCCTAACAGGCTCCTCTGTCCCTGGGATTCTCCAGGCAAGAATACTGGAGTGGGTTGCCATTTCCTTCTCCAGAGAATGAAAGTGAAAAGTGAAAGAGAAGTCGCTCAGTTGTGTCTGACTCTTAGCGACCCCATGGACTGTAGCCTACCAGGCTCCTCCGTCCATGGGATTCTCCAGGCAAGGGTACTGGAGTGGGGTGCCATTGCCTATTCCGCTGAATTGATACTATTATTGTTAAAAGGTTTTGACCAATTAAAAATTAACTGAAACTTGAGTTAAATAATCATCATAATCAATATTGTTTTTGTAGCTATTTTTACCAAAGTCTATTGATGCAAGCCTCCAAAACAGGGGTCATTTATCAAGTATCTACCTTGTCAGGAACCTGGCAATTCTAAGCATGTGCCTGATGTGGGTTTCTGTAGATACTTTGCCATGGTCTTCTGGGATAAGGAAATATCTCCATTCTGTGAAAGTCAGAGCTATGAAGCTCTTTTCTAAAACGCTACAGCCTTTTCTAAGATTCATCAGTGGGAAACCTGGGGTTGGCACCAAGGCTTTCTTCCCAAACACCCTATCCTAATTTCCACCCCTTAGTCCCTTAGCTATCCATTGCAGGTCTAGGATAAAGAGATGTTCTCCTATTGTTTTATGTCATGGAATCACCAGAGTACTCATTTTAAGTTCGAGAGACCTGGGTCTATGTTTCTTGTTTTCCAGTAACAAGCTTTGTTTTTCTCATGTGTAAAAATTAGGGAGATGGCCTGTGTCATCAGGTTCTTTAACTCATTCACATTTTATGATCCAGGATCTGATACTCACTCCTTGTTAAGGGTTGATTTTGTCCCCTCCCCTTAAATGCATTGGAGTTCTAACCTTCAGTACCTTAGAATGTGACATTACTTGGAGATAAGGACTTTATAGAAGCAATCAAGTTAAAATGAGGACATAGCCATAGCTCATTGAAAGGCTCTCTCCTTTTATTAGGACAAAATTGGCCTTGCCTTGGTATATTTTGGTGCACTCAAGAAAAGAGTTAATCACTCAAGTCATGTCTGACTCTTTGCAACCTGGAATTCTCTAGGCAAGAATACTGGAGTGGGTAGCCATTCCCTTCTCCAGGGGATCTTCCTGACCCAGGGATTGAACCCAGGTCTCCCACATTGCGGGCAGATTCTTAGCCATCTGAGACACCAGGGAAGCCTCAAAGAAAAGAAGAAATCATCCAATTAAAAGGTACTACAGATAAAATCCAGTAGGGAGGGATTCTTGGATATGATTCCTATCCTAAGGATAAGGAAATAATAAAAGGCTTTTAAAAGGGCATTTTGAGAACCCTTATGAAACTTTTAGCAGAGCAAACTAAAGGAAGCCTGTCTGGTAAATTAAATTTCTCCCTGCACCCATAAAAATAATCAGACCAGGTCTAATGAGACCAGCCTTATTTTGTGATCAAGAATAATCTTTCTTTGAGATTTATTTTATCAGCAATAGGAGACTATATGGGAAAAATATGCTTCAAAGGAAAACTCCATTGACTAGAGTACAATTTCTCCATTATTTTATTCTGATTCTGTGGGATCTATTTGAAAACTCTGTAAAAACATACAGTAATAAAAAAATAACCTTTGCCAATAGACATGAAAATGAGTTTTATCCTGGAGAGGACAATCTTCCTTTCCAGTGGAAAAGTTAGTTTTGCTTTCATTTAAACATTTAGTTCAATATTTCTCATTTTTAAATATGTTTATGTGTTGGATACTCTTTTGAACAACTTATAACACGTACCAAACTTCCTCATTATGAGTAAAATAAAGTCTTTAAGATATGTTCATTTTATAATTGTATGAGAATCACGATTTTAATTTTTAAAAAATTATCATTTAATAAACACTAGAGATTAACTCAATGAAAGATGTGCATGAACTATAATGAAGAAAAATATAAATCTGCTTGGGGTTTCAAGTGGAAGCATGAGCAGAGTCAGCAACAAGCCTTCTTGGGTAGGAAGATCCAAATGTGAATTTACCCCTAAACAAATCTGTAAAATCAAAGCAATCTCAAAAGATTTTTCTGTTAGAAAACTTCAATGCTGGTATTTCTTTTCTGTTTTGAAAAAAAAAAAAAAACCTGAAATTTATTTGGAACACTATCAAATGGAAGCAAAATATTCTGAAAATGTATAAAGAAGAAATGAATTAACAGATTTGGTGAGAAAATTATAAAGTAAGATATAAGTAAGATGTAGTATATGATGAAAATGGAAAATAAAGTGAGAAAATATCTAAAAAGAAACAAGCTTTTGAAATTATGTTAAGTCTAATTTGAATAAATAAAAATCTTATCAGGTAACATTTGGGCAAAAAAAAAATACAAATTTTAGGGTATATGTATTACAAAATGGGAAAAGAGAGATAACCTTTTTCACTCTGTGATTTAATACCTTTAGACAGGGAAGACTGGTGTGCTGCAGTCTGTGGGGTCGCAAAGAGTCGGATACGACTGAGCAACTAAACTAACTGACTGACTGAGACTGCCAATAAAAAGAGGAACTTAAATTTATCACAGCCTTATCTCATAAACTCATTGTTGTTGTTGTTTAGTCACTAAGTCATGTCCGATTCTTTTTTTGCAACCCAAGGACTGTAGCCCTCCAGGCTCCTCTGTCCGTGGAATTTCCCAGGCAAAAATACTGGAGTGGGTTACCATTTCTTTCTCCAGGGGATCTTCTTGACCTAGGGATTGAACCCTCATCTCCTGCATTGCCAAGCAGATTCTTTACCACTGAGCCAACAGGGAAGCTGTCATAAACTCATTTGTTGTTCAGTCACTCAGTCGTGTCTGACTCTTTGCAATGGATTGCAAAGAGTTTTGGAATGCAGCATGCCAAGTTTCCCTGTCTTTTACCATCTCCCACAGCTTGCTCAAATTCATGTCCATTGAGTCAGTGATGCCATGCAACCATCTCCTCCTGTGTCATCCCCTTTTCCTCCTGCCTTCAATCTTTCCCAGCATCAGGATCTTTTCCAATGAGTCAGCTCTTCAGATCAGACACTTGAAGTACTGAAGCTTCAACTTCAGTATCAGTCCTTCCAATGAATATTCAGGATTGATTTCCTTTAGGATAGTCTGATTTGATCTTCTGGCAGTTCAAGGGACTCTCAAGAATCTTCTCCAGCACTACAGTTTGAAAACATCAATTCTTCAGTGCTCAGCCTTTTTTTATGGTCCAGTTCTCACATCCATATACAGGATTACTGGAAAAACCATAGTTTTGACTATATGAACCTTTGATGGCAAAATAATATCTCTGCTTCTTAATACACTATCTAAGTTTGTCATAGCTTTTCTTCCAAGGTGCAAGTGTCTTTTAATTTCATAGCTGCAGTCACCTTCCACAGTGATTTTGGAGCCAAAGAAAAGAAAATCTGTCACTGTTTCCATTGTTTCCCCATCTATTTGCCATGAAGTTATGGGGATGGATGCCTTGATCTTAGTTTTTTGAATGTTCAGTTTTAAGCCACCTTTTTCACTCTCCTGTTTCACGTTCATCAAGAGTCTCTTTAGTTCCTCTTTGCTTTCTGCCACAAGGGTGGTGTCATCTTCATATCTGAGGTCATTGACATGTTCCCCGGCAATTCTGATTCCAGCTTGTGCTTCATCCAGCCTGGCATTTTGCATGATGTACTCTGCTTCCCTGGTAGCTCAGCTGGTAAAGAATCAGCTGGCAAGGCAGGAGACTCTGGTTTGATTCCTGGGTCAGAAAGATCCTCTGGAGAAAGGATAGGCTACCCACTCCAGTATTCTAGGGTTTTCCTGGTGGCTCAGATGGTAAAGAATTGGCCTGTAATGCTGGAGACCTGGGTTTGATTCCTGAGTTGGGAAGATCCCCTGAGGAAGGGCATGGCAACCCACTCCATTATTCTTCCCGGGAGAATCCCTGTCCTTGGGGTCACAAAAAGTCAGACATGACTGAGCGACTAAGCACACATGGCACTCTGCATATAAGTTTTAAATAAGCAGGGTGACAATATACAGCCTTGACATACTCCTTTCCCAGGTCTGAAGAAGTCCGTTGTTCCATGTCTGGTTCTAACTGTTGCTTCTTGACCTGCATACAGGTTTCTCAGGAGGCAGGTAAGGTGGTCTGGTATTTCCATCTCTTTAAGAATTTTCCACAGTTCATTGTGATCTAGACAGTCAAATGCTTTTGTATAGGCAATGAAGCAGAAGTAGATGTTTTTCTGGAATTCTCTTGCTTTCTCTATGATCCAATGGATTGGCAATTTGATCTCTGGTTCCTCTGCCTTTTCTAAATCCAACTTGTACATCTGTAAGTTCTCAGTTCATGTACTGCTGAAGCCTAGTTTGGAGGACTTTTAGCATGACCTTGATAGCATGTGAAATGAGTGCAATTGTGTGGTAGTTTGAACATCTTTGGCATTGCCCTTCTTTGGGACTGGAATGACAACTGACATTTTCCAGTCCTGTGGCCACTGCTCTGATTTCTAAATTTGCTGGCATATTGATTGCAGCACTTTCACAGCATCATCTTTTAGGATTTGAAATAGCTTAGCTGGAATTCCATCACCTCCATGCTAAATTCCTTTCCTTGAGAGATCTGGTTGTCCTTAATTAACAATAATCTTTGATGGTCAGACTATCTGCCCGCTTTGCTGCAATCTTCGTATAACCTGAATCCCTGACCTGCCTCCTCAGAGCAATTTCTCAGGGGTACCTGAGATGTTGCCTTCCTGACTTGAAGTCCTAAAGAATTCCCACTGGGCTTCCCTGGTGGCTCAGATGGTAAATGTAAACAGACCAAATGCCCCAGATAAAAGTAAAGATGAGCAGAGTGAATCAAAAAGTGAAACCCAGTTCTATGCTGCTTACAGGGGACACATAAATAACAAGGATACACAAAGGTGGAAGGTAAAGGGTGGAAAAGAATGGAACGTTTAAAACACTAACCAACAGAGAATAGGTGTGTGACCTTTATATCAAAGTCCACTCTGAGGCAAGAAGCATGGAGACAAAGCATAATGCATGTCATAATGCCTATTATGACAGGCAAGGGCATGTCATAATAATATAAAGCTCAGTCCACTGGGAGGGTATGACAATTACAGCTCTATACACAGCCAATGACATAGCCTCCAAATATCAGAGTATTTGTCTCATAAGGTTGATGTGAGGATTAAGTACATATAAAGTGTTTGCCTACAGAAAAAAAAGCTATGGCAGATCTCAGATAAACTTGCAACTTCTAAGACACCTTTCATTATATGACAGGCTTCAATGACATCAGCCAGTTAGCAAGCAAATCACAGTATACCTCTATTTCGTCAAGTGCCTCCTAATAAGGGATTTCATTCCAAGAATGCTAGGATGATTTAATATTGGAAAACCATAAGCATAATTTATTTGAATAAACTAAAAGATTAAAAATGTTCATCTCTCAAGTGTTGCTAAAAGGGCATATGTTAATGTTCACTGTTTTTTTATATTAACTACGATGCTTAGAAATGTAAAAACATTATTTTAAACAGATCTCAAAAAAGTCCAATATCACATTTGTTGGAGAAATGGTAATGTCATCACTTTTAAAGTCAATGTGATGACAAAGATTTACATTAGCATTATTATTTGAAAGTATACAAAACATTTAAAAAGTGATGTTTAAAAAGCTTTGACCACTGAAAGACAAAAACGCCCTAGCTACTTACAATGCAATCGGATCAACTGAAATGTAACCAAGCAGGACCCCATGGGGCCTTTTGAGGACAGACCTCCACCCCAATGGCTTCTGCTTGCCTCTTGTTTGTAGAAAAGCTGTAGTCTCCCAGGCTTCCCCCGAGTCACAATAACCTGGCTCAAGAATGAATGATTGAAAGGATGTGACCATGAAGAGATTAAAAACAGCAGTTGGTTCAGGAGAACTGGTAAGAATTTAAACAGTACATCAGTCATATGCAGTCTCAGAATCTTTAGCTCCTCTCTGAAGTATGTAGATCACTCAGTATCTGAGTTGTTTTACAGATGCTAAAACTCCACCAAATGGAAGAAGTTAACTACTTGATGACCTTGAGCATGTATCCCCTGACCTCCTGGAACCTGAAAGGATTGACAAAGTTAACCCCTGTAAACCGCCCTGTTACCTCACCTTCAATAAGTCAGAGAATTGTGGACAAGCTGAACACACACCCCAAGTCCCACTCCCTCTCACCCGACCTTTAAAAATGCTTCCTTGAAACCCAATGAGGAGTTCAGATTATTTTGAATATTAACTGCCTCCTACTCGTGTCTGACACTTTGCAATAAATGCTGCACTTTCCTTCACCACAAGCCGGTGTCAGTAGATTGGGTTTATTGCATGCAAGGTGAGTACAAATTTGGTTCAGTAACAAAAATGTTTAGCCTAAATATTTCATGCAACATACCAATGCGAAAAAATTATTCATTGTTTATTTGAAGTTTAAATTTTACTAGGTATTGTGTATTTTTATTTTCTAAATCTGGCAAACTAATTACATGAAAACATGAAATGCGAGTTCAAATGAAAAATGTGTAGATTAAAAATGCTGCCTGCCGTTTCAGTAAACAACAAATGTTGTCACCCATCAAGCCATCAACCACTTGCAACTTCCCCCAACAGGTGTGCCCTGAGGGGAATTCAGGATGGAGACAAATGAAACATTCTGTATGCTGGATCCTGGCCCTAGATAGTTAAGATGCATATCTAAGGAATAATTTCAGTGAACTCAGATTTTTTTATCTTCCCATACAAAGATAAGCAATAAAATCATTAACTTGAGATGTCTGATTTTTTCTGTTTGATTTTGACTTAATTCACATCAGGCACATAAGGTACCCCTGGAAATTCCACTGTATACCCATGGAAGGACGGGGGTGAAAAAGCAATTACATTATTATGAAAAATAGCTTTGGCTTTGCAGAACTCCTCAAAGGCTTACCTAGAAAAATAGCTACCAGAACTGCCTTTTTAGTAAAGCAGTAAAATGGAATATTATTGGAGGCAATCCGCTATTTTCTTCTGAACAAATTTCACTAGATATATTAAACTTGAGATCAGAAAATATTTAGCTTAGAATGACGTCTTAAAATAAGCATCATGCTACAAGGTCAAAAAATAAAATAGATCAAACTTTACTAAGCTATAGTTATTACTATTTTTTAAGAAATATGTGGATCTGAAAAAACTTTTAGTATTTGCTACTTAAATCCTCCTGAGGGCAATTAACTTGTGGTTGATGTACTTGGTGATAGCCTTGGTATCCTCAGACCCACTATAATCAACCACCTTTATGGGCAGCAAGCACAGGCTATTTAGATCTCCCTGGGATTGACATTTGAGCACCTTGTGCAATAGGTCAGGTAAAAAGCCTTATCTGAGACAGACTTGAGTGTGTGGTAAAGGGAAGAATTCATGATGCTCATGGCCTTTGATGAAATGCCTGTGTCAGAGCAAACCTGCTTCAGAACCTTGTAAACATAGGTGGAGTAACTCAGTGGCGGTGTCTCATTCACTTTTTTTTTTTCTTACTGGGTTTTAGAGGCCACTTTCTTGGAACACTTTTTGCTAAACATGAAAAAATTAGTGGAAAGCTCAGGCATGATGTTAACATCTTTCCAGTGCCGTGGGAAAAAAATGACTGTTAGTGATAGGATGGGTGTCATATATAGGCTCCACATTCAAATGAGATCTTGGGTAAACTCAATAATTTAGTTGGATAGAATGCAACGCAGGAAAGCCCGTCAATAAACCACACATGTTAGATGTGACTAAGTAGTCCCACTAATTGGCATGAGCCAATTAGAAAGCAAGAACCCTAGGAGCTTCCTGTGAACTCCACCAAAATAACTTTGAAATGATGCTTTTATAGTATCAACACTGTAGAGATGTCAGTTTCAACCCTTGAAAAATTCTGACCTGCACATATATTACCCTGCCCTCAATAAATCATTCATCTGTGGCACCAAAGGACTCCTCATTGCTACTAAATTTTAGGACCCAAATCCCATATTTTTGTCCTGAGTGGAGTTTCTGGACTATGGGAAGGAGTTCTTTTCATAGCCTACAGCTGGCTAGAGATGGAGCAAAGCCTGCCTAATACTTACATGCTCAACTTCCCTAGGTCCTCAGCTCTTAGCATTCTCAGGCTTCCTTAGATCCCAACAATAATAAGTGACACAGCCTGGATCTCTTTTTAAAAATGCAAACTCAGTTCTAAAGATACGGCACTCAACATGTTAAAAGAGTATTGCTAATGAAACACCCATATGGGCAATTCGGGGATACTTACAGGATCCTCTGTGAAGATCCCTCTTCCTTTTGGCCATGTTCGACTCCTATCTATGTGGTAATTCCCACGAGATTTCATAAGAATGTTACAGTGGAACAGAATGCTCTTTCAGAAACTGATAAAGTGAAACTTGGAGGAAAAGTGCCTGCTTAACTCCAGTTCCTAAACAAGGATAAAGTCCATCTCTATAAGCTTCTAAAAGATATAGCGATACCACTGAAATTAAAACTGGTTCATCAGGGAATAAGCTAATACTTACAAAAAAAGTCATGTTACAAGCCAGGAAATAGAAATGACAAGCATTCTTTGTGATACCATATTGGTTTTTGACTTGTTGCACAATTTACACAAAAAGAGAAACTTAAGTTGACTGTAGCACTTATTCTGGAAACGTAGTTTGGGTTTTAATTTGTTTTAGGAGTCAGTTGATATGCTGCCCCCTTGTGGTAGAGGTACTTTACAATGGTTTTAGTTATTTGTCCCAGGAATGTAAATTCAACATTTAATAAGTCAAATAGAAATAAAAGCAGATGTGAAAAAAATATTTGCTAATATTCAATATTTTATGTTAATTAAATACTCTTAGAAAGCTGGACTGAGAAGGCAATGGCACCCCACTCCAGTACTCTTGCCTGGGAAATCCCATGGACGGAGGAGCCTGGTAGGCTACAGTCCATGGGGTCGTGAAGAGTCAGACACGACTGAGCGGCTTCACTTTCACTTTTCATGCATTGGAGAAGGAAATGGCAACCCACTCCAGTGTTCTTGCCTGGAGAATCCCAGGGACAGAGGAGCCTGGTGGGCTGCCGTCTATGGGGTTGCACAGAGTCGGACACAACTGACGCGACTTAGCAGCAGCAGAAAGCTGGAAGTTTTAAAATAATTTTTTAACTCAATGAATTGGTTCTAAAGGGAAAAACCAACCCTAACATTAATTGTCACAACCAGAGTCCCTGACACTAGGAGCAAGTCAAGGAAGTTCCCTGTACCCAATATTAATTGTGATTCCTCTGCAATATTAGAAAATGCATCTAGGCAAGAAAAGGAACTACAGAATGATGACACCAATGGCATTTTCAAGCTGAATCTACCACATGCCTTGAAAACCCTGGTGGGGGGTGGGGGTGGGGAGGAAGCAGAAATAACAGATTCAGTCCAATAAAATATTACTTCACAGAGCACTTTGAAAAGGTTCCACCGACGGCACCGAAATCGTCAGATTTCAGTTTCAGAGGTTTTCAAGCTTTTATTTACCACTACTCACAATAAGAAAAACATTTTCAAACAGACCCAGGCAGCAAAGAGAAATACACATTGCATAAAACAGCTAAACAAAGTATTGAAACAACATGAACTTTAATATGACAAATGCACTTTGAGATTAATCTTCAAACTTACTACATTTTATTCTGTTACTTTATTTTCTCCACTATTGAATTTCTTTTTTTCCAATATGCTATTCCTGACTAATAAGTGTTTCTTAACCTGTGTGTGTGTGTGTGTGTGTGTGTGTGTGTGTGTTAGTCCCTCAGTCATGTCGAACTCTACAATCCCATGGACTATAGCCTGCCAGTCTCTTCTGTCCATGGAATTCTCCAGGCAAGAATACTGGAGTGGGTTGCCATGCCCTTCTATAGGGTATCTTGCGGACTCAGGAATCGAACCCAGGTCCCCTGCATTGTAGGCAGATTCTTTACCAACTGAGCTAACAGTGAAGCTCTTCCTAAACTATGGTATGGAAGAAAAAAAAGCGGATCAATAAGAGCAGGGCACACTGCCCTGTCCAGAGGCTCAGTCAATAAAACTTTTGACTCTTCCCTACTTCCAGCCTCCAGATGGCGCTAGTGGTAAAGAGCTTGCCTGCCGATGCAGGAGACGTATAAGACACGGGTTCGATCCGTGGGTTGAGAAGATCCCCTGGAGGAGGAAATGGCTGCCCACTCCAGTATTCTTGCCTGGAGAATCCCATGGATTGAGGAGTATTGAAGGTTACAGTCCCTAGACTTACAGAGTCAGAAAACAAGCGAAGCAAGCAAGCGACAAGCTAAGCTGTAAGTAAGGCCCCTCATGGTGTTTTCCACCCCAGGGATTGAAAAGAAATCTTTTTGTTTGCTTGCTTGTTTATATTTGTGTTTCTTTATCAGAGAGACTTTAAGACTGTACATCTAGGATTGCCAGTGGAAGTGATCTTTGTCTCTTGGAGCAAGATATTAATGTGAGATTAGAAATGAGTAAGTTCTTATTGGAGAAAGAAGAGGAGAGAAGGAAATAGAATTGGAGTCTTGATGCCAGTCCATGAGGCCCTATCAGTTCCTGCAACTTCTCCAGTGGAAGGACTCTGCTACCTCCCCTCCCACTCCACCCAAATTTAACTGCCAGTTCTGAGGTTACTGCTGGCTTCTCACTTCTCCTCCTTTTTCTTAGGTAGTTCTAATCCAGGAAAGAAAAATTTGAGGTGAATATGGAATTGTCCATTTCTAACCATGTAACCACCCATTGCAGACTGATAGAGATTCAGGAACACATGTATATCTGAAAAAGCTTTGGAAAGCTATCCTTGCAATGATATTATTTCCCTTCCCTCAAGTTGCCTTAACATTTAACTCCAACACTTTTGCAGGGAAGGAAGGTAATACTAAACATGTATACTGTAAACATTTCAACTTAAACATGTAATATAAAATGTAGATAGTGAAAAAACACACCCCACTCCCATATTCTCATTTTTTAAAAATGAGAGTTTGATATGTTTTGCTTGCATATTTATACTGATAATGTGGGCTTATTGGTTGTAAGTAAAAACATTGTGTGGCAACTCCAACTTTCAAGTGCCTTGGTGGCATGTGCCACTGCCCTTTTTTCTCACCTTCCTCCATCCTTATGGGGTGGATGAGGTCACTTCAACCATGAGGGTGAGGGCCAGACACCACGTGTGACAGTATGGTGAGTTTCAAAAGGTCAATTGCTGTAGAGCAGAAGCTACTGCAACTGCAATGGTAGGTGGGTACACTTTCACAGGTTAGGTAAGAAGACAAAGAGATAACTGTCTCAATGGATTTAGATCACTGTTTACTTCTGGCACGGCAGGTAGCATAAATTTCATGATTGGGTTGTTTTCCCTTGCCCGATGGGGAGCAGCCAGGTTGACACTGTATATCCACTGGATCTGCATCACAGCTAAGGAACACTGAGCTCAGGAACACTCTGATTTTATAAGGAGACTGCTGCCAAATCTGACCAATCTGTGCCCAGGAGAGAGGCATTATCTTTACTATCCTGTCCAGGAGTTAAGTCTGTTCTCTGACATGGAGGCAGATGATATCTCATCTTTCAAGGCTGACTGCTTTGAAAACGACATTTCTAGACAAAAGTTGTCATAAGACATGTAGAAGTGCCATGAATTGCCTCCCCACAGTGAATTCTGGGAGCCTAGATCACTAGGCTCTTCATGGAACCGATTCCTCTTCATGGAACCGATTGCTGCTGCTGCTGCTGCTGCTGCTGCTAAATCGCTTCAGTCGTGTCAGACTCTGTGCATCCCCGTAGACGGCAGCTGACCAGGCTCCACCGTCCCTGGGATTCTCCAGGCAAGAACACTGGGGTGGTTGCCATTTCCTTCTCCAATGTGTGAAAGTGAAAAGTGAAAGTGAAGTCGCTCAGTCGTGTCCGACTAGTAGCGACCCCATGGACTGCAGCCCACCAGGCTCCTCTGTCCATGTGATTTTCTAGGCAAGAGTACTGGAGTGACTTGCCATTGCCTTCTCCGATGGAACCAATTGCCTACTTCTAAATTTCCATAAGACTATTAGCTTGTGCAGTTACATCACTGTCCATTTGCTCTTTCTACCACAAATATCTGAATCTACCCTTAGACAAAGCATGAACTTCGTTTTAATTCAAATCATGGGTATATATGTATTCTATATGAACACAATAAAATATTCCAAGCTCACCTTGTGGCTTCCCTGCAGTCTCTGCAACTTCTTTGAAGCTAAGCAATTTGGACAATTATGATGGCAAAATGTAGGTAATGTAGTAATCCTTCGGCTATGGATTGAATGTCTGTGTTCCCCTCAAAATTCATATGTTGAAATCCTAACCCTGAATGTGGTGGTATTAAGAAGCAGGGTCCTTTGGGAAGTGATTAGGTCACGAAGGTATCACCCTCTTGAGTGAGATTAGTGGACTTACAAAAGGGACCCTAGAGAGCTCCCTTACTCCTTCTACCCTGTGAAGACATAATGAGGAGACATGTACCTTTGTAATAGAAATATGAGATAAATTTTCATCACTATGGTACCAATGAAAAAACTGGGGCATCCATAATGATGAACCACTATAGCGATATTAAAAACCCTGAAATTTTATCAATTTAAAATGCTATTGTAGAAATTTATTTTTAAATGTATTTACAGGGAAAGATGGTGATAATAAATGCAAGCGAAGTGTAGTTTACAGATCCTAAGTGGCGGAGATTCATTTTTTGCTCATATAGGTCTCCATCCATAGGTCTCGAAAAATCTTTTTGTTCTTCCTACACAAAGCTTCCTCTTCAGCATAAGAGGTTGAACTTTTTGTCTGGAGGCAGTCAGTGGCCCAGCATACGGATAACGTGCCCCATCTTTCCACTCAAAATTCAAGAAAGCTCTGACTGGCGGGTTTTGGCTACAGCCCCTCCCTCCCAGGTGGTGCTAGTGGTAAAGAACTGGCCTGCCAATTCAGGAGACGTTAGAGACACGGGATCGATCCCCTGGAGAAAGAAATGGCTACCCACTCCAGTATTCTTGCCCGGAGAATACCATGGACAGAGGAGCCTGGTGGGCTACAGTCCATAAGGTCTCACAGAGTCACCCCGTGGACAAGACTGAAGCAACTTAGCTCGCTTCCCTCGCCCATTCAAGCTGCAGTTTAGGCTTCTCTCACTAGGTGGCACCAACACAGCTCTATTTTAAAATTTCTCTGCAAAGACGTTTATTCAAGGAGCAAAAATATACAATATCCTCCCTTAAAACCCAGCCTTTGAGCCAATGTACAGAGCGATTCTAATTTTGTCTGGAAAAAAAAAAAACAATGGCCGATGGGTGTAAAAAACACTGTAAAAACATATTCTGAGGCCTGGGTCAGGAAGATGCCCTGGAGATGGATATGGCAAGCCACTCCAATATTCTTGCCTGGAGAATCCCATGGATAGAGGAGCCTGGTGGGACACAGTGTGTGGGTCGCAAAGAGTCCAAACCAACTAAGCACGAGCACTATGTCTTGGAATGGTTTGTTTACTGTGATACCAATCTTGTTTAGAAGATTCTTATGTATATGAAAGCAGTTACAATTTCTGTGGACAACACAATGAAACATCAGGTAAAGGTAGCTCCTTGGCAGTCTGCAGCAGACAAGAGAAGCGCAGTGCAGAGTAGGCGGAATGTGATTGGGCCCCAGAGCGGGTCTGGACAGCTGTGTCCTGTACTCTCAATAGGGGTTGCCAGACAGGATGGGGGACAGAGAAGTGAGGGTTAACGTCCTACTCTCTGAGAGGGACCACTCTAAGAGATACATCAACGAACGCGAAGTAGACTTGGGGTCCACAGAAATTGTAACTGCTTTCATATACATAAGAATCTTCTAAACAAGATTGGTATCACAGTAAACAAACCATTCCAAGACATAGTGCTTGTGATTAGTTGGTTTGGACTCTTTGCGACCCACACACTGTAGCCCACCAGGCTCCTCTATCCATGGGATTCTTCAGGCAAGAATATTGGAGTGGCTTGCCATATCCATCTCCAGGGGATCTTCCTGACCCAGGAATTGAACCCAGGTCTCCTGCATTGCAGGTGGATTCTTTACCGTCTGAGTGACAAGGGAAGCCCAAGGCATATGTTGTGCTGTGCTGTGCTTAGTCCTTGGTTGTGTCTGATTCCTTATGACCCTATGGACTGTAGCCCACCAGGCTGCACTGTCTGTGGGGATTCTCCAGGCAAGAATACTGGAGGGGGTTGCCATGCCCTCCTCCAGGGGATCTTACCAAACCAGGGGTCAAACCTGGGTCTCCTGCATTGCAGGTGGATTCTTTACTGTTTGAGCCACCAGGAAAGCTCAAGATTACTGGAGTGGATAGCTTATCCCTTCTCCAGGGGATCTTCCTGACCCAGGAATCAAACCGAGGTCTTCTGCATTGCAGGCATATTCTTAGCAGCTGAGCTCAATTCAGTTTAGTTCAGTCACTCAGTCATGTCCGACTCTTTGCGACCCATGGACTGCAGCACGCCAGGCCTCCGTCTCCATCACCAACTCCCAGAATTTACTCAAACTTATGTCCATTGAGTCGGTGATGCCATCCAACTATCTCATTCTCTGTCGTCCCCTTCTCCTCCTGCCTTCAATCCTTCCCAGCATCAAGGTCTTTTCAAATGTCAGTTCTTTGCATCAGGTGGCCAAAGTATTGGAGTTTCAGCTTCAGTATCAGTCCTTCCAATGAGTATTCAGGACTGATTTCCTTTAGGATTGACTGGTTGGATCTCCTTGAAGTCCAAGGGACTCTTAAGAGTCTTCCCCAACACCACAATTCAAAAGCATCAATTCTTCGGCGCTCAGCTTTCTTTATAGTCCAACTCTCACATCCATACATGACTACTGAAAAAACCGAGGAGCTAATGTCCTGAATATTCATTGGAAGGACTGATGCTGAAGCTGAAACTCCAATACTTTGGCCACCTGATGCGACGAACTGACTCATTGGAAAAGACTCTGATACTGGGAAAGATTGAAGGCGGGAGGAGAAGGGGACAACAGAGGATGAGATGATTGGATGGCATCACTGACTCGATGGACATAAGTTTGAGTAGGCTCCAGGAGTTGGTGATGGACAGGGAAGCCTGGAGTGCTGCAGTCCATGGGGTCACAAAGAGTCGGACACCACTGAGCGACTGAACTGAACTGAATGTGCTCTTCATTCAAGTAAAATGGGCATGAGGATGTCATCTGGTGGTCAGATGCAGGATTACAGTTCTGAGAGCCTCAGACCAGCAAGAGAGGGAGAGGAGGAGGTGGATCTTGGATTAGTGGTATCACCCAGTATTTTCTGGAATTTTGCACTCCTACTATAAGCAGTCTCTCCGTGTCCATCATTTTCTGTGATGTCTGAACATGAGATTGGATGTCCAACCCTGCCCTGAAGAGAAAGTTGCACTCGTGAGTTCATGAGTGTTCAGCAGGGAGCCAGGGAATGTGGCAGGATTTCACCTCCTCTGTCAGTTTCATCATCCAGAGTGGCTGAGGAATGAGTATTTTCTCCAGTATGAACTTTAGCATCTCTGTTTTCACATTTGTTCTTCTATGTACCTTTCTGCACCCAAAACTCCACAACTAGAAGAAGAGGTGATATATTAAGAAGAAACTCCATGCCATTTCAACGGTGGCAGTTCAGACATAGAGTATAATAGGAAGCCTAAACGGGAGGAGTCACTCCTCTAGAGATGACAGACAAAACCATTCCAGAAATCTCCCATTTTGACCCATGACCCAGAAAAGATCCAAACAACAGTGTATTTGAAACTTCTTTTTTCTGCCCTTGAAGATCAGTGAAAATCAAAGCACTCCAAAAGTTGCCTTATCCTTCATTCTGCATCCATCTCTGTCTGAGAGTGAGATCCCATCAGAGAAATTAACATGTCAGCACTTGTTCAAAAAGAATTGGGCACTCTACTGTAAGTACTATTTGAAATTTTGGGTTCAGAGTTATTTTTCTTTCTAAATATGCCTTTTCATTGGGGGAAAAATATGTAGAAAATGAAGGAGGAAACATGTGGAAAATTGAGCCCATATACCAGTCAGCCCTGAAAGTCTGGGCTAACTAGCTCTGAAAGTCTCAGACCAGGAGTCCAGCAAGGGGTGTGGGAGTGAGAGAACCATCTTGCTTCATTACACCAACAGAGTTTTTTGGAATTTTCTACTCATTGGTGACAATCCCTCTAAATCCATAACTTTCTAAGATGTTTGATGTTTAAACTCCAGACATGAAATACAGCACTGATGAGAAAGCTCCATTATATGAGCATGTCAATATTTGAAGTGAAAGAGATTAAGACACAGAAACAGAAACACACAAATGTGCATACACGCGCACACACACACACAGATTTATGGATAAATCTCCACCATAGAAACAGACACAAATAATCACACATAAACAACTGTTTTCAAATGAATTTGTTAATTTGATCCTTTTCCCATAAAATTTACTTTCAAAATATTCCCAAAGAAATAACATCATGAGTACATTTCTTTAAAGTATTTTCTTGTTTTGAATTTTTATCTCTATTTTCTTAATTACAATATATCAAGCAATGTAGAAATGTATATTTATAAAATTATCCTGTATCCTCCATTTGCCTAATTTCCATCCTTGATCTAAACTTGTCCATTGTAAGTAGGATGGTGCATGTTCTCCAGATGAATTTGTGGTCCTCTGAAAATGATATATTAATTTGTATTTACATATAAACAAATACGTATTCACATTCACATATTCTTTTTCTATACTGCAATCTCATCCATATTCTCAGGATTCAAATTTGCATTTCATTAGCTAATGTGTTTTGGAATACTTTCAGATATTGATTGGGTATGAATATTGATTATTCTTTAAGTGGATACCCACTTAAGTTCATATCATCTGCCCATCTCTCCCTGTTTAATAGTAGCATGCTTTATAAACTATTGATATGAACCCTACATTGCAGATATTTTAGATTTTCAGTCAATTGTTACTTATTTTTTCAAACAGAAGGTGTTTAAAATTTTGTTGTTAATTTGTTTAAAGTGACACAGATCATTGTAGTAGAAACTAAGCAATATCCTAGCCATCATCAATTTCCCAGATTACAGCAGTCAGAGCCCTGGAGGCTTCAGAACATAATGGAAAAGCATTAGAGTAATTCCAGTTTTAAATATTGTACAAGCATTTACAAGGCTGTTTCCCTGATTTATTTCACCATCTCCTAACTGCTGTATTGGGCTTCCCAGGTGGCTCAGTGGTAAAGAATCCACCTGCCAATGCAGGAGATGTGGATTCAAGCCCTGGCTTGGGAAGATCCCTTAGAGAAGGAGATGGCAACCCACTCCAGTATTCTTGCCTGGAGAATCCCATGGACAGAGGAGCCTGGTGGGCTCCACCCGAGTGATGAAGGCAGCACAAAGAGTCGGACATGACTGAGTGACTGATACACACACAAGATGAAGGTGGCAGTTGAGATGGGAGCTTGCTCTTTGGGCCAAGAGGTCAAGATACGGGGTTGAGGGATTAGGCTAGTTCCTGAGAGATTGGAGTTGGGCATAACTTAGTGGCTAAAACAACAACAGCAACAAACTGCTATTATCTGACCTGAATAATAGGAATAATCATTGATAGTGTGAAGAACTGTTAAGGCAGATAAAATATAAAGTATCTCTTGCTTAAAGGATTACTGTGACTTTTTTTCTTTCTCTCCTGATTTTCTTTCAGGAAAGAACAACACCTCTGTTTGTACCTGATTCTCACACAATCTCTCAGGAACTAGCCTAATCCCTCAACCCCGTATCTTGACCTCTTGGCCCAAAGAGCAAGCTCCCATCTCAACTGCCACCTTCATCTTGTGTGTGTATCAGTCACTCAGTCATGTCCGACTCTTTGTGCTGCCTTCATCACTCGGGTGGTATTTAAAATAAAACTGTGGACCCTGAGTGTCCAGTGGAGTGGGCAAGAGATGGATACCTAATCCAGTCACTCATAGATGCTTGACCCTGGTGAGGATGGCCCTTTCAGGCTTGAGCTTCATCATCTGTACATTGGAAATGAGGTTACCTTCTCATTTGTGAAGAAAAAATGTTAAAATTGAGGAAGTATGGGTTCTATATAATAGGATTTCAACAAATGCTTGTTCTTTCCCCAACCTGCCTCCTCTCTCTGCTAAAAGAGCTGACTTTGAGCGAAAACAGAGGGCATAGCTACCATCAGGAAGTCAAACACACACAGACACATACACTTTTATATAAAATATGAGCTTTGGTGCCATTTCTGTGTTTTAGGATATATTTTCCAATTGAGTTGAGACAATGGAGGAAAATCATTACGCCTTTAAAAAAATCCCATGTGCATTCTTTTCCTTTTCTCTTTAAAAAATTCTTTTAGGTGCATTTAGAGGGTAAATCTCATGTTAAGTGTCCTTTCCTTGTCTTTGGACCTTGTAGGATGAATGTGAGCAAAGCAGATTCCCTTTGAATTCTAGATAGAAGAGACATTTAAGGGGAACAACATCTAATGAAGGGCCTGCTGGACAGAATATTGGAGCCAGGATTCTTGTGGCCTGAGAGCCCCAAGCAGACCCATCACCGACTGCAGGACCTTGGATGAGTCACTTCTCTTGTGCTGGCCTCAGCCCTAACACAGAGTCATACTCACTATCACCTAGTGGTCAGGGCCATGGGCTTTGGAATCTGATAAACGAGAGGCTGAACCAAGGCACCATTAGTTGATGACTGCCCTTTCTTGCATAGGCTTCCTTAGACACAATTGTCAGGGATTCTGTGTATATATTTGTGGGGCCACTTGAGGTATCATCAGACAGGTTCAATCTGCTGCATATGTGCTAAGTCACTTCAGTTGTGTCTGACTGTTTGCAACCCTATGAACCATAGCCCATCAGCCTCCTCTGTCTACGGAATTTTCTGGGCGAGAATACTGGAGTGAGTTGCCATGCCCTCCTCCAGGGGATCTTCCTGATTCAGGGATTGAGCACACGTCTCCTGTGTCTCCTGCATTGGCAGGTGGGTTCTTCAGCACTAGTTGCTAGACATGACCAAATTGCTGTGCAGAGCCAAGGTACGGGTCACAATCCAACCACTTATCTGTGGGAGTTCCCATTGCTCTACATTGTCAAATCTAAAGAGGAGGTTGAGTACCTGAGTAGAAACACAGGCCTTTAAACACAGGGGATTATGAAAGCAGCTCTTTCTCTTAGAAGCTGTGTGACCTTGGAACATGGGCTTAACCTCTCTGAGCTTCACTCTTATAGTATGAAAATAATATTCTGGCCAGTTCAGTTCAGTAGCTCAGTTGTGTCCGACTCTTTGTGACCCCATGAACTGCAGCACACCAGGCTTTCCTGTTCATCACCAACTCCCAGAGTTTACTCAAACTCATGTCCATTGAGTCGGTGGTGCCATCCAACCATCTCATCCTCTGTCGTCCCCTTCTCCTCCCGCATTCAATCTTTCCAGCATCAGGGTCTTTTCCAATGAGTCAGCTCTTCACATCAGGTGGCCAAAGTATTGGAGTTTCAGCTTCGGCATCAGTCCTTTCAATGAATATTCAGGGTTGATTTTCTTTAGGATGGACTGGTTGGATCTCCTTGCAGTCCAAAGGATTCTCAAGAGTCTTCTCCAACACCACAGTTCAAAAGCATCAGTTCTTCAGTGCTCAGCTTTCTTTATAGTCCAACTCAAACATCCATACATGACTACTGGAAAAACCATAGCCTTGACTAGATGGACCTTTGTTGACAAAGTAATGTTTCTGCTTTTTAACATGCTTTCTAGGTTGGCCATAGCTTTTCTTCCAAGGAGCCAGTGTCTTTTAATTTCATGGCTGCAGTCACCATCTGCAGTGATTTTGGAGCCCCAAAAAATAAAGTCTGACACTGTTTCCATTCTTTCCCCATCTATTTGCCATGAAGTGATGGGACCAGATGCCATGATCTTAGTTCTCTGAATGTTGAGTTTTAAGCCAACTTTTTCACTCTCCTCTTTCACTTTCGTCAGAGACTATTTAGTTCTTCACTTTCTGCCATAAGCATGGTGTCATCTGCATATCTGTGGTTATTGATATTTCTCCCAGCAATCTTGATTTCAGCTTGTGCTTCATCCAGCCCAGCGTTTCTCATGATGTACTCTGCATATAAGTTAAATAAACAGGGTGACAATATACAGCCTTGACACACTCCTTTCCTGATTTAGAACCAGTCTGTTGTCCCATGTCCAGTTCTAACTGTTGCTTGTTGACCTGCATAAATATTTCTCAGGGGGCAGGTGAGGTGGTCTGGTATTCCCATCTCTTGAAAAATTTTCCACAGTTTGTTGTGATCCACACAGTCAAAGGCTTTGGTATAGTCAATAAAGCAGAAGTAGATGTTTTTCTGGAACTTCCTTGCATTTTCTATGATCCAACAGATGTTGGCAATTTGATCGCTGGTTCCTCTGCCTTTTCTAAATCCAGCTTGAACATCTGGAAGTTCATGGTCCATGTACTGTTGAAGTCTGGCTTGGAGAATTTTGAGCATTACTTTGCTAGCGTGTGAGATGAGTGCAATTGTGTGATAGTTTGAGCATTCTTTGGCATTGCCTTTCTTTGGGATTGGAATGAACACTGACCTTTTCCAGTCCTGTGGCCACTGCTGAGTATTCCACATTTGCTGGCATATTGAGTGCAGCACTTTCACAGCAACATCTTTTAGGATTTGAAATAGCTCAACTGGAATTCCATCACCTCCACTAGCTTTGTTCATAGTGATACTTCCTAAGGCCCACTTGACTTCACATTTCAGGATGTCTGGCTCTATGTGAGTGATCACATCATTGTGGTTATCTGGATTGTGAAGATCTTTTTTGTATAGTTCTTCTGTGCATTCTTGCCATCTCTTCTTATATCTTCTGCTTCTGTTAGGTCCACACCATTTCTGTCCTTTATTGTGCCCATCTTTGCATGAAATGTTCCCTTGGTATGTCTAATTTTCTTGAAGAGATCTCTAGTCTTTCCCACTCTATTTCTGTCCTCTATTTCTTTGCATTGATCACTGAGGAAGGCTTTCTTATCTCTCCTTGCTACTCTTTGGAACTCTGCTCTCAGTTGGGTATATCTTTCCCTTTCTTCTTTGCCTTTCACTTCTCTTCTCTTCTCAGCTACTTGTAAGGCCTCCTTAGACAACCATTTTGCCTATTTGCATTTCTTTTTCTTGGGGATGGTTTTGATCACTGCCTCCTGTACAATATCATGAACCTCCATGCATATTTTTTCAGGCACTCTATCAGATTTAATCCCTTCAATCTATTTGTCACTTCCACTGTATAGTTTTAAGGGAATTTGATTTAGATCATATCTGAATGGTCTAGTGGTTTTCCCTACTTTCTTCAATTTAAGTCTAAATTTGGCAAAAAGGAGTTCATGATCTGAGCCACAGTCAGCTGCCCGTCTTGTTTTTGCTGACTGTACAGAGTCTCTCCATCTTTGGCTGCAAAGAATATAATCAATCTGATTTTGGTATTGAACATCTGGTGATGTACATGTGTAGAGTTTTCTCTTGTGTTGTTGTAAGAGGGTGTTTGCGATGACCAATGTGTTCTCTTGGCAAAACTCTGTTAGCCTTTGCTCTGCTGACTCATTGGAAAAGACCCCAATGCTGGAAAGATTGAAGGTGGGAGGAGAAGGGGACGACAGAGGATGAGATGGTTGGATGGCATCACCGACTCAATGGACATGAGTTTGAGTAAACTCTGGGAGTTGGTGATTGACAGGAAAGCCTGGCGTGCTGCGGTCCATGGGGTCACAAAGAGTTGGACACGACTGAGCTACTAAACTGAACTGAATTTACTTTTGATTTCTTTATGTTTTTCTTTTTTGTTATTCTGTTCCTCTTTTTCCTCTTTTATTTTTCCTTTTGTATTAGTGAATATTTTCAATATTAAAATATTTCATATTCTAATATTTTTAATATTCAAATATTTCACTGGAGGAATATTTTGATTCTTTTAATAATTTTGTCACTATTTTTAAAAGATAGTCATTTAGGGCCTATCAAATGCATCTTAACATCCAATCAGAATCTACATTAGACTTATATTCATGATAAATTTATCTCCCTAAATTTTAACGAGATATAGAAACATGACACCTATATGGCTGTACTCCCTCCTCTAATTTTTGTGGTGCTATTGTTGTACTTATTGCCTATATATATATAAAATTCAGTGATATATATTGTGATGATTACTTCACTTTATATAATTTTCTGTCATTACAGAAAGTGAGCCATGTGGTGCTCAGTAGCTCAGTTGTGTTCGATTCTTTGGGACCCCATGGACTGTGTGTAGCCCACCAGGCTCCTCTGTCCATTTGATTTCCCAGGCAAGAATACTGGACTGGGTTGCCATTTTCTACTCCAGGGCATCTTCCTGACCCAGGTATCAAACCCACATCTCTTTCATCTCCTGCATTGCAGGCAGATTCTTTTCCACTGTGCCACCTGGGAAGCCCCAAAAGAAACTAAGAGGAGAAATAACAATTATATATTTATAAGTTTGGTATATTGGACTTCCCAGATGGTGCTAGTGGTAAAGAACTCACTTGCCAATGTGGGAGACACAAATTCAATCCTTGAGTTGGGAAGATCTGGAGGGGCATGGCAACCTACTCCAGTATTCTTCCCTGGAGAATCTCCAGTTTGGTATATTAGCCATTTAAATAGTCATTTCTGATTCTCTTCATTTCTTCCTATAGGTCAAATTACCATCTTGTGTTACTTCCTTAGTCCAATGAAGTTTCATTCCCACCAGGCTTTTCTGTCCTATTATTGTCAAACATATCATTTCTCCTCTACTGACCTCCTTGTCACCTAAGAAGTTCATGGAGCTTCATGAGATCCCATCTGGAAAAGCATTTTGGGTTCTTAAATGGGAAAAAAAGCAATGACTGTCAACTAACTACTTTCCAATTTATACTGCAGATGTCATCAAGTTCTGCATTGGATGAACTCAATAATATTCTAAGTATTTTTGGTATCTTTAACTGAATGACAATTTGTGACTAAATGGAGGATTACTGCCCTCAAGGAACCATGGCAACTCACCTTTCCTGAGTGTCAGCCACTTTTCATTTGTTGTCATATACATTTCTCACAATGCTCTTGTGTGGTAGAGGTTATCAGCCACAATCTATAAAAGAAGAAATTAAGATTTAAATAGGACTGTAAAAACTTTGATGAGATTTCATGATTAAATATATTCCTTCCAATTAATTGGTCTGCTTCCTATTTTATTTTATTTTTTTGCCTTTTAAGTTAGATCAGAGAAACATCTGAACTGGATATCTGTAATATCTTTGAACCACTAGGTTGTAAGTTACAGCAGAACAAAGTGTGATAACAGGTCTGCTGGGAAAGACAATAGAGGAGAGTTAAGAAATGTTTCTCTCAGTCCTTGACACATCACTGATTCTGAGGTCTTGAGCAAGTCTTCTCCCCTCAACTGGCCCCACTTCTAAATCAGGGTTATGCTACTGAAGCCTGCAAAATAGGGGCTGATCTTCACCCCATCTCAGGAGATATTTGACACTGTCTAGAGATATTTTAAGCTTCCCTGGTGGCTCAGAGGTTAAAGTGTCTGCCTCCAATGCAGGAAACCTGAGTTCGATCCCTGGGTCTGGAAGATCCCCTGGAGAAGGAAATGGTAACCCACTCCAGTATTCTTGCCTGGAGAATCCCATGGACGGAGAAACCTGGTTGGCTTCATACAGTCCATGGGGTCTCAAAGAGTCGGACACGACTGAGCGACTTCACTTCACTTCAGAGACATTTTTGGTCATCACAGATCAAGCTGGAAGTTGTGTTATTAGCAGTTAGTGGATAGAGGCTAGAGATGCTGACTAACTTCTTATGATGCACAAAACAGCCCCCACAACAAAAAATTAAATTTCAGAGTGTAAATAGTGTTGAAGTTGAGAGACACTTTTCCAGGCACTGCTACTCTCATTAGGATCCCCCAGAGGTCACACACATAGACATCCTGGTACCTGTATCTGTCAGAGGCACCAATAGGGAAGCACCACACTCATGTATCCAATGCTCAGTTTTTGACTGTTAAAATATTCATGGATTTTCATATTAGGTTTTATGATTTTGTGAGGACAGAGAGGGGAAAAAATTTACTTGAGTCCATTCAACTTACACATAAAACCATATCGCTTTTCAATAGAACCTAACTGTAAAACTGTTTAGCAGAGAATTGTTAAAGCGGGAAAATTATAGAAAGAAACTAAATATACAGAACAGGAAATGTCTTTAGTTAAAGCATGTCTAAATGAATGATGGGATTTTAGGCAACCATTAAAATGAACTATGTTTAACAAAAAGAAATTATTTTTTGACCTTTAAGATTGACAAATATTAATTTTTAAAAATCTGTGTTGATTATTTTGGCAAGTATGTAGAAGGAACAGGCACTTTTGTAACACGTAGTCCCAATTTTTGTTCTTCATAATTTAATGAAGAACATGTCACATGTTCTTCACATGTCTGCTCTCACATTTTTCCCTCTGAGAGCTCATCTATTAACCACTTCTACCTTATATCTTTCTATACCCCTCCGTAGTTGTCCCAACACACACTCACTTAGAATCACTCTGCACAGTGGAGATCTGGGCAGTGGTAGAAAGTTATCACCTCACTTTTAGACGTTTCATATAGTCTTTTGTCTCTTTAATTAATCTTCGAGATTCCTATCACAGAAACACATTTGCTTTAATGGCAGGACATACAAAGTAACTAAAGGAAAGAATAGCTTAATGCTGGCTTGGCTGAATAGGACACTGGAATAAATGTCAAAAGCTTGAGGTCCCACTGATTAGCTGAATAGAAATACTGGGGTAAATCAGGTCTCCTCTACTGGTGTTATATCTAAAAGAAAATAAATCTTTATATTAATAGTTAGGAATGTAATCTTTGGAGTCAGACAAGTCTGGATTCCTCAAGGTGTGGCTTTACCATGTCATCTCAAATCAGTAAGAGAATAAATTTTTACCTTTGAGAATGTGTGCTAATGGTCAACATTATTTCCTCTTTTTTTCCCCAAAATTTTAAATGGTTATATATTCATATTAAAATAATTGTTATTATTTTAAACTTCTTGCATGCTAAGTTGCTTCAGTCGTGTCCAACTTTGCTACCCTATGGACTGTACCCTGCCAGACAGAGGTGTCCATGGGATATTCCAAGCAAGAATACTGGAGTCAGTTGCCATGCCCTCCTCCAGGGGATCTTCCTTACCCAGGGATCGAACTCTCATCTTATGTCTCCTGCATTGGCAGACAGGTTCTTTACCACTAGTGCCACCTTCAGTTCAGTTCAATTCAGTTGCTCAGTCATGTCTGACTCTTTTCGACCCCATGGACTGCAGCACACCAGATCTCCCTGTCCATCACCAACTCCTTGGAAGCCCCTTTAAATATCTTACATCCATTAAAATTTATAGTGGTCATGCCTTTTTATCAATATATCCTCTAAGAATCTTGCCCACAGAAATGCATGCACTGCAACACTTGTTGCTGCACTGTTTGTAACAGCCAACACCAGGAAACACAAAACTTATCCATTACTAGGGAATTTACTCAGTGAGTTATAATATAGACTTACAGTGAAGTTTTGTGTGCTGGGCAAAAGCAATGAACTGTATTTTATTGGCATGGAAAGTTGTTCAAGAAATATAAGTATTCTTTTCTCAATAAACATCCAAAATTTTAAATAGCATTTCCAATTGATACTGTAAACTATAAATGCTTTTATTTTCTAAATAACGAAGAAGAGGAACATTAGCTTCTCATTTGCAGTTAAAGTTCATCTGTCCATTCACTACATTTGTGGTCTCTCCCAGAAAAAAAAGAAAATAACCCTTAAGGTGTTCACTCAAGTTTTTATAAGTGCATAAGACCCTTCCTCCATGAGGCAATATACAATATTATTTAACAACTTTGCCACTCCATTTCTGAAGACACTAAAGACTAGAACTTCCCATCAAAATGGGTGCTATATGGACAGAAATTTGTTAGGTTAGTATCTCAGGCCATCAGTAGACTAGGATATATTTAAGGCAAAAATTATAGGGTGAGAGATTGAGAAACAGAAGATAAATATGCTGCAGCATATTTATAATTATTAGAAAGATAAAATTGGACTTCTCAACATATTACATACTTCAGAATGGTTTTGTGTTGTGTCAATAGGTTGGGAAAGATTGAGGGCAAGAGAAGGATGGGGCAGCAGAGGATGAGATGGTTAGATAACATCACTGACTCAGTGGACATGAGTTTGACCAAACTCTGGGAGATAGCGAAAGACAGGGAACCCTGGCATGCTGTGGTTCATGGGGTTGCAAAGAGTCAGACACAGATTAGCAATGAACAACAAAAGGTTTTTGCTTAGGGTTAGGTTCTTTTTCCCCTTTTGTGCCTTGATTTTTTTGTTTGGGGCTTTATTTTGTTTTGTTATGGGAGTAAGGAAGAAGAAAGATCAGGTAATGAAGCAGTGGATATTAATGTTAACTGAAAAATGCAAAATGAAGAACAGTATACCTATTATGATATGTTTTTAATTATTGCATAAATCATATTTAAATGTATATCATAATAGGTATACCATTCTTCAATTTGCATTTTTAAGTTAACATTAATAAATAAAATAAATCAAGATAAATTTAAGGGATATACACAAAACTGTTAATGGTGGTAATTTCTGGAAGTGGGAATTAAAAAAACATTAACTTCCTATTCCATATATTTATATATATATATATATATATATATATATTTTGTTAGAACAGCTTTATTGAGCTATAATTCATGTATGTAATTCAACAGTTTTAAGTAATTGATTTTCACTATATTTACAGCTGGCCCTGGAGCAAATGTGAGGAGATACCCCATGTGCAAGGGCAAAGGAGAAGCCCCAGCAAGATGGTAGAAGGGGTGAAATTGCATTTAGAATCAAACCCTATACCCGCTAGAGACATTCAGAGGGCACAAACAAACCTTGTACGCACCAGGACCCAGAGACCCCACAGAGACTGAGACAGAACTGTGTGTGTCTCCTGTGGAGGTGCGGGTCAGCAGTGGCTGCTGCAGGGGCAGGGACCCTGGGTGCAGCAGACCTGGGTGTGGTATAAGCCTTCTTGGAAGAGGTCACCGTTAACCCCACCACAGAGCTGCCAGAACTTACACAGGGCTGGGGAAATAGAGTCTTGGAGGGGACAAACAGAACCTTGTGCATACCAGGACCCAGGAGAAAGAGGCAGTGACCCAACAAGGGACTGACCCAGACTTGCCTGTGAGTGTCCAGGAGTCTCTGGCAGAGGCGTGGGTTGGTAGTGGCCTGATGCAGGGCGGGGGCACTGAGTGTAGCAGTGTGTGCATGGGACCTTTTGAAGGAGGTGGCCACTATCTTCATTACCTCGACCATAGTTTGACCCCTGGTAAATAGCAGGGAGGGAACACAGCTTCACCCATCAACAGAAAATTGGATTAAAGATTTACTGAGCATGGCCCCAATCACAAAGAAAGGCAATGCCAAAGAATGCTCAAACTACCACACAATTGCACTCATCTCACATGCTAGTAAAGTAATGATCAAAATTCTCCAAGCCAGACTTCAACAGTATGTGAACTGTGAACTTCCCGATGTTCAAGCTGGATTTAGAAAAGGCAGAGGAACCAGAGATCAAATTGCCAACATACATTGGAGCATAGAAAAAGCAAGAGAGTTCCAGGAAAACATCTACTTCTGCTTTATTGACTATGCCAAAGTCTTTGATCATGTGGATCACAACAAACTGTGGAAAATTCTTCAAGAGATGGGAATACCTGACCACATGACCTGCCTCTTCAGACATCTGTATGCAGGTCAGCAAGCAACAGTTAGAACTGGACATGGGACAACAGACTGGTTCCAAATCAGGAAAGGAGTGTGTCAAGGCTGTATATTGTCACCCTGCTTATTTAACTTATATGCAGTGTACATCATGAGAAATGCTGAGCTGGAGGAAGCACAAGCTGGAATCAAGATTGCCGGGAGAAATATCAATTACCTCAGATACGCAGATGACACCACCCTTATGGCAGAAAGTGAAGAAGAACTAAAGAGCCTCTTGATGAAAGTGAAAAAAGAGAGTGAAGAAGTTGGCTTAAAGCTCAACATTCAGAAAACTAAGATCATGGCATCTGGTCCCATCACTTCATGGGAAATAGATGGGGAAACAGTGGAAACAGTGTCAGACTTTGTTTTTCTGGGCTCCAAAATCACTGCAGATGGTGATTGCAGCCATGAAATTAAAAGACACTTACTCCTCGTAAGGAAAGTTATGACCAACCTAGACAGCATATTAAAAAGCAGAGACATTACTTTGCCAACAAAGGTCCGTCTAGTCAAGGCTATGGTTTTGCCAGTGGTCAGGTATGGATGTGAGAGTTGGACTGTGAAGAAAGCTGATCGCTGAAGAATTGATGCTTTTTAAGTGTGGTGCTGGAGAAGACTCTTGAGAGTCCCTTGGACTGCAAGGAGATCCAACCAGTCCATTCTAAAGGAGATCAGTCCTGGGTGTTCATTGGAAGGACTGATGCTAAAGCTGAAACTCCAATACTTTGGCCACCTAATGCGATGAGTTGGACTCACTGGAAAAGACTCTGATGCTGGGAGGGATTGGGGGCAGGAGGAGACGGGGATGACAGAGAATGAGATGGCTGGATGGCATCACTGACTAGATGGACATGAGTCTGAGTGCACTCCGGGAGTTGGTGATGGACAGGGAGGCCTGGCGTGCTGTGATTCATGGGGTCGCAAAGAGTCGGACACGACTGAGTAACTGAACTGAATTGAACTGAACTGATATATACAGCATTAACTGTAGTCACCATAATGTACACTAGCTCCTCAGAATGTATTCTTATAATTAAAATTTTGTGACCTACATTGCTGCATTTCCCCTCCCCCCAACCACTGGCAATCACCATTCTATTCTATTTCTATGATATCAGCTTAAAAAAAAAATTTCACATGTAAGTGATTCCATACTGTATTTGTCTTTCTCTGTCTGCGTGATTTCGCTAAGCATAATGCCCCCCAGTTTATCCATTTTGTTGAAAATGGCAAGACTTTCTTCATTCTTATAGCTGTATTATATTCCATTGTGTGTGTGTGTGCATGTGAGTGTGTACACATACAATGAAAAAATATATGCGTGTGTATACATAAATATGTATATTTATTCCTGGAGAAGGAAATGGCAACCCACTCCAGTATTCTTGCCTGGAAAATCCCATGGACGGAGGAGCCTGGGAGGCTGCAGTCCATGGGGTCGCAAAGAGTCGGACACGACTGAGTGACTTCACATTCACATATATATTGTATCCCTCTTTTTATCCATTCATTCATTGAAGAACATTTAATCTGTTTCCATATCTGGGCTATTGTGAATAATGCTGAAATGAACATAAGGGTGCAGATATCTCTTGAAAATACGAATTTCAATTCCTCCTGATATATAACCAGGTACAAGATTGATGGATCATATATGCTGTTTTTTCTGAGTGGTGTAAGATATGGGTGCAGTTTCCTTCTTTTGTATGTGGATATCTAGCTTTCTTAGTACCATTTATTGAAGAGTCAGTCCTTTCTCCATTGTATGTTCTTGACACCTGGGTCAAAAATTAGTTGACTCTATATGAGTGGGTCTATTTCTGCACTTTTAATTCTATTCCAGTATCTGTTTCTTTGCCAGTACCATACTGCTTTCATTACTATAGTTTTGTAATACAGCTTAAACAGTTGAAGTGGCAAACAGATTCAAGGGATTAGATCTGATAGACAGAGTAACTTAGAACTATGGACAGAGGTTCATAACATTGCACAGGAAGCGGTGATCAAAACCATCCCCAAGAAAAAGAAATGCAAACAGACAAAATGGTTGTCTAAGGAGGCCTTACAAGTAGTTGAGAAGAGAAGAGAAGTGAAAGGCAAAGAAGAAAGGGAAAGATATACCCAGCTGAAAGCAGAGTTCCAAAGAATAGCAAGGAGAGATAAGAAAGCCTTCCTCAGTGATGAATGCAAAGAAATAGAGGAAAAAAATACAATGGAAAAGACTAGAGATCTCTTCAAGAAAATTAGAGATACCAAAGGAAAGTTTCATGCAAAGATAGGCACAATAAAGGACAGAAATGGTATGGACCTAACAGAAGCAGAAGATATTAAGAAGAGGTGGCAAGAATACATAGAAAGAATTGTATCGAAAAGGTCTTCATGACCCGGATAACCACTATGTTGTGATAACTCATCTACGAGTAGGACATCATGGTGTGTGAAATCAAGTGGGCCTTAGGAAGCATCACTACGAACAAAGCAAGTGGAGTTGATGGGATTCCAGTTGAGCTATTTCAAATCTTAAAAGATGATGCTGTTAAAAAGTTCTGCACTTAATATGCCAGCAAATTTGGAAAACTCAGCAGTGGCCACCAGACTGGAAAAGGTCAGTTCTCATTTCAATCCAAAAGAAGGGCAATGCCTTTTGAACGCAAAGAATGTTAGAACTACTGTACAATCTCAATGATTTCAAATGCTAGCAAGGTAATGCTCTAAATCCTTCAAGCTAGGCTTCAACAGTACATGAACCAAGAATTTCTAGATGTAAAACTGGATTTAGAAAAGGCAGAGGAACCAGAGATTAAATTGCCAACATCTGTTAGATCATAGAAAAAGCAAGGGAATTCCAGAAAAACATCTTCTTCTGCTTCATTGACTATGCGAAAGCACTTGACTGTGTAGATCACAACAACCTGTGGAAAATTCTGAAAAAGATAGGAACACCAGAGAAACTGGTATGCAGGTCAAGAAGCAACAGTTAGAACCAGACATGGAACAATGGACTGGTTGAAAATTAGGAAAGGAGTATATTAAGGCTGTATATCGTTACCCTGTTTATTTAGCTTATATGCAGAATACATCATGTGAAATGCCCAAGGATGAAGCTCAAGCTGGAATCAAGATTGCCAGGAGAAATAACAATAACCTCAGATATGCAGATGATGCCACCCTTATGGCAGAAAGTGAAGAGAAACTAAAGAGCCTCTTGATGAAGGTGAAGATATAAGGAGAGTGAAAAAGTTGGTTTAAAACTCAACATTCAAAAAACTAAGATCATGGCATCCGGTCCCATCACTTCATGGCAAACAAATGGAGAAAAAATGGAAACAGTGACAGACTATTTTCTTGAGCTTCAAGATCACTGAAGATGGTGACTGCAGCCATGAAGTTAAAAGATGCTTGCTCCTTGGGGGAAAAGTTATGACCAACCTAGACAGCATATTAAAAAGCAGAGACATCACTTTGCTGACAAAGGTCTGTATAGTCAGGTTTTTCCAGTAGTCATGTACAGATATGAGAGTTGGACCACAAGGAAGGCTGAGCGCCAAAGAATTGATGCTTTCGAACTGTGGTGCTGGAGAAGAAAAAGACTCTTGAGAATCCCTTGGACTGCAAGGAGATCAAACCAGACAATCCTAAAGGAAATCAAACCTAGACATTCATTGGAAGGACTGATGCTGAAGTTGAAGCTCCAATACTTTGGTCACCTGATGTAAAGAGCTGACTCATTGGAAAAGACCCTGATGCTGGGGAAGATTGACGGCAGGAGGAGAAGGCAGGGACAGAGAATGAGATGGTTGGATGGCATCATCAACTCAATGGACACGAATTTGAGCAAACTTCAGGAGATGGTGAAGAACAGGGAGGCCTGGCATGCTGCAGTCCATGAGATTGCAAAGAATCAGACACGACTGAGTGACTTAACAACAACAATATAGCTTAAAATTAGGTAGTGTGATGCTTCCATCTTTGTTCTTCTTTTTCAGGATTGTTTTCAGCTATTCACCACCATTTATAGTTCCAAACAAAATTTAGGATAATTTTTCTTTTCTGTGAAAAATGCCATTGGAATTTTGATTGGGATTACACTGAATCTGCAGATCACTTTTAGGTAGTATGGACATTTTTACAATACAAAGTGTTCCAATCCAAGAACATGAGATGTCTTTCCATCTGTTTATATCTTCTTCAATCTCTTTCATCAGTGTCATATACTTTTCAGTGCACAGATCACTTTAGACATGATATCAAAAGCAAGATTTAAAAATAGAACTACCATATGATCTAGCAATTCTACTTCTGCATATACAGAATTGAAATCATGAACTTGAAGAGATCTCTGTACTTCCAGGTTCATTGCAGCATTATTCACAATAGTCAAGATATGGAAAAAACCCAAATGTCCAACAGATAAATAAATGGATAAAGAAAATATGGTGTGTACACGTCATGGAATATTATCCAGCCTTAAAAAGAAGGAAATCCTTTCTTTTGTGACAACATGGATGAAATGAGAAGACACTGTACTAAGTAAAACAAGCCAGTCACAGAAGGGCAAACACTATAAATGAGGCATCTAAAATAGTCAAACTCATAGAAGTAAAATAGAATGGTGGTTGCCAGGGGCTGACAGGGGAGAAGAAAAGGGGAGTTGTTGTTCAATGGGTATAAAGTTTCAGTTATGCAAGGTGAAAAATAGAGATTTGCTATACAATATAGTGCCTAAGTTAACCTTATGGTATTGTGAACTTCACAATATGTTAAGAGGATAGATTTCATATTAAGTGTTATTACCACAAAAATAACCATTAAAAAAACAAGAAAATTTTTGGAATTGATGGGTATGTTTATCACTTTGATTGTGGTGATGGTATTATGGGTATATGTGTATATCCAAACTGATCAAATGTATACATTAAATATGTGCATTCTTGTATATCAATTACACCTCAATAAAGCTTCAATAAGCAAAACCTGGTAAATTGGACCTCATGAAAATCAACATTTGCTCTATGAAAAGCCATATTAAGAAAATGAAAAGGCAAGCCACAGACTGGGAGAAAGATATTTGCAAAGCACATATTCACCAAAGGACTTGCTTCTAGAATGTATAAAAATCGCTCAAAACTCAACAGTAAAAAAAAAATCCAATTAGAAAATTGGCAAAATACCTAAAGACACATTTCACTGAACAGGATATAAAGATGGGCAAGCAGGCACATGAAAACATGTTCAATATCATTAACCATTAGGGAAATGCAAATTAAAACCACATTGAGATATTACTACACATTTAATCAGTGGCTTACATAAGAAATAGGAGAACCACCAAATGCTAGTGAGGATGTAGAAAAACTGGATCTCTAATACAGTGCTGGTGGGTATGTAAATAGCCACTCTGGAGAACACTTTGCAAGTTTCTTTAAAAACTGAATATGTGGGTTTCCCTGATGGCTCAGTGTTAAGAACCCACCTGCCAATGCAGGAGACATGAGTTCTATCCCTGATCTGGGAAGATCACACATGCTGCGAAGCAACTAAGTTCGTGAACCACAACTATTGAACCTGTGCTTTAGAGCCCAGGAACTGCAACTACTGAGTCTGTGTGCCACAACTACTGAAGCCCTAGCACCCTAGAGCACATGCTCCACAACAAGAAAAGCCACTGCAATCCTATGCACTGCAATGAGAGTTTAGCCCCCACTTGCTGCAACTACAGAAAAGCCCATGCAGCAACGAAGACCCAGCACAGCCAAAAATAAATAAATAAATAAAATTAAATTAAAAAAAAACTGAATATGCAATTATCATCAGACCTGGCAATTGAACTCTTGGCTACTTATTTCTGAGAAATGAAAATTTATATTAACACACAAACCTGTACATAGATGTTTATAGCAGCTTTGTTCATAAAATTCAAAAGCTGGAAACAACCCTGGTGTCATTTAACAGGAGAATTATTAAACAAATTGTGGTGCATCCATATCATGAAATACTACTCAGAAAAAAACAAAAATAAAAACAAAGAACTGTTGATGCATTCAATAACTTGGATGAACCTCAAGAAAATTACACTGAGTGAAAGAAATTCTCAAAAAGGTTTCAATTATATAACATCTTTTTCTACGTTTATATTTTTCTGTATGTGTTCATAACAGGTGTCGACCTATGATCTTCCTTTCTTATAAACTCCTTTCCAAGTTTTGGTATCAAGAATATGCTAGACTCACAAAACAAGTTGCGATGCATTTTTCTTTTTTCTGTTATATTAAAGAATTTATGTATGAAAAGTGAAAATGAAAGTGTTAGTAATTCAGTGGTGTCCAACTCTTCGTGATCCCATGGGCTGTAGCCCCCTCCCCATGGACTGTAGCCCTCCAGGCTCTTCTGTCCATGGGATTCTCCAGGCAAGAATACTGCAGTGGGTTGCCATTCCCTTCTCCAGGGATCTTACTGATCCAGGGATTGAACCCGGGTCTCCTGCATTGCAGGCAGATGCTTTACTGTCTGAGCCACCATTGAACCCCAGTTTACATATGATCTGTATCATTTCTTTTGGAAATGTTTGGAAGAACTCACCAGTGGGGTTCTGGAGAATTTTTTTCTTTTTGGATAGGTTTTAAATTACAGATTCAGTTTCTTTAACATGATGAAACTATTCAGATTTTCTGTTTCCTCTTGGATCCATGTAGATAGTTTTGTTTTTCAAGGAATTTTTCCCCATTGTATATAAACTGCTAAATCTCTTGGCAAACTCATTTCGAGTTTTATCCATCATTTCTTTTGCATCATCAATGCAAATATTCAAACAGTGGAAAGATACTTGAGCGTGAATCAAAGCTGTGGTATCTCACTGTATTAGTGTTCATTAATTCTTCAACTGCACATACTCATAGCAAAAGAAATAAAAGACAACGAAAATACTTCACTGAAGAATATCCTCTATGAAGCAGTTAAAATTGATTTTATTAGAGCCCAATCATTGAGGATATGTACTTCTAATATTCTGTGTGATGAAATAAGAATACACAAATTGCTTTGCAAAGTAGAATGAATGTCTAGAGGAAAAGAAGTTATGTAATTATTTCAGTAGCATGTACTCTATAAGGCAGTGTGGTAGAGAAACAATCTAGGCTTGAGTGTCAAACGTGAGTTAAAATTCATATTATGCCTCTTATTAGTACTGCTACCTTAAAAATACCCTTAACCTCTTTGCTTAATCTATTTGCTGTGTTAGTCGTTCAGTTGTGTCCAATTCTGTGGGATCCCATGGACTTTAGCCCACCAGGCTCCTCTGTCCATGGGATTCTCCAGGCAAGTGTACTAGAGTGGGTTTCTGTGCCCTCCTCCAGGGTATCTTCCCAATCCAGAGATTGAACCTATGCCCCTTATGTCTCCTACATTAGCGGGCAGGTTCTTTACGACTAGCGCCACCTGGGAAACCCCTGTATCTATTTACTTGTTTGTAAAATGTGAGCAAAGATTCTTACATAAGTGAATTATTGTGAATAGCTAAAGAAACAACCAATTTAAGGTGTGTAATACAGCATTTGTATTCACCTGATGTCATTTCCCCCTTTACTTCATACTCTGCTTCTAACTGATAAAATTTATATTTTAAGGCAGAACAAGAAAAATTAAATGTAAAACGTTCTGTTTTTTTTTTTTTCTCTTGATTCTGCTGGTAGAAATGTAACTTCTTAAAAGAATGGCACTCTTTTCCACCTCTACAGGGGGTCATAATGACTTCCTTCTTGTTTTGTACATGTTTATGTAGACTATGTATCCTTGATGAACTTTATGTAAAATATCAGTATGCCATTTTAATGTATGATTTGTAATGAAAATATATACAACTATGCCTTTAGGAGGCTTCTAACAGAACAGTTCTCAGAGCTTTCTGAGAATCTGCTTCCTGGGTTATAATCTTCTGTTTGGCCTGAATACAATTCCCTTATTTTTCTTCTTAACTTGATAATTAATTGAATTTTCATCGACATAATACTAGGACAGGATGAGTCATTAGTACACAGCTATGCTTACAGTATCTAGATGATTAAATACCTGTGGTTAAAAGTGAAGCCATACGTGACAGAGTTTACAGGGTCAGCCTCCAATGTGTAGTGAAGAAAGTTTCCTCTCTATTAGCAGCAGGAATTTTTCACTCATCTTACAGATGGCAAAAGATTTTTAGTAGCCAAGTCCTTTATCTCCCTTATTTTTGTAAGAAGTAGAATGGTCTTAGAGGTTTTCCAATCCACTGACTTCAGTTTAAAATAATCTGAAGCTCACAGAGGCTAGATGAGTTATTAGCCAAAACAGTGCAGGACCCAAAGCAGAAAACACTTCTGTGATTTTTTCCTGATACTCTGCTTAATAATCCTGCCATTTAATCATGGTGCTTTCTTGTCTTATCTGTTTCCTGCTTTAGGTTGACATCAGAATGTGAATGGCATATCTATAAATAATTTTGAGCCCCTGGAAGACAAATGTACCCTTGATGAGAAGATCCTCATCAAAGGTACAAATCTAAGCATAATAATTGAGCTTCGGGTCAAAGCATTGCAGCGGAATCGGGAGATCTGGGTGCTAGTTCGTAAATCATCACTAGCCTTGGGTAAGTCTCTCCCCCATTGCTGTCGTCGTCTATAAAACAGGGAAGCACCATGTATTTCTCTCAATCATCAGAATATATCCCTTTCTCATACTTTACATTCTATAGGAATAAAACAGAGCTGAATGACAAATTTCATGTGCATTACCATCAGTGTATTGATAAAATAAGGATTTTCATACATAAGAATATAAATGCTTATTAATATAAATGTACCCAAATTTTATCTGTATAAAAATTTTCAACTGATTGTCTTGGTTTATGTTTCCACTTAAACCCTCAAAGGATAAAGTCTAAAACATTTATTCATTCACATATTTCTCTCTCTCTCTTCCTCTCTCTCTCTCTCACACACACACAGGACGCAAGCACATTCTGGTGCCCGCACATAGACACAAGGCATAGGAATGGGTACTAAGCCACAAAGTCGGAAATATGCCCTATCCTCTGTAGCAAGAAGTGAGATAATGTGGAAAAGCAAAGGGAAGTACAAGTGATTCCAAATTGTAAGGGTCAAAGCAATCAGAAAAGAGTTTCAAATGAACTGAAAATAATCTGAGACTTGTTCTTGCCAAGCTAATAGGCTATCTGATGTAAGTCAATACTGTTGGGTTTATCTAACACCGAATCCTGTACCTTTCCCTGCTGTTATCGATTGTGTGGCCACATAGTTTACAGATAAACTTTAACTTGGCTGGCATAATGCCTTTGGGTCATGTCGCCCTATTTTTTTAGTTCCACATTCCAGGTTGGTGAATCACTGGCGAGACTGGATGCCCAGTCTCCTAGATTCACCTGGGGCCACCACCAGGTCTTGAGATGGAAGAGTATCTTCCAAGGTTTTTCCTTGCAATCCAGGGAAACAACATTTATTCCATGAGTTACAGATAATAGGATGACTCACTGACCATACGCATTTCTGCTTCTGGTCCTGCCACAGTGCCCCACTGAAGCTTCCTACTTGAAAAGGGGTATGAAATGAGACAAAAGGGAAAGGAAATAAACAGTAGTATCTCACAAGAATGTACTGCTATGTATGGTTTTCCTTCTTAGATGTTTCCAGAATTCACACACACCCATTCTTTTAGCTCAGATGCTATGCATATCACAGAAACTTAAGTATTAGGAACTTAAATTTAGAATTTGACTTGATATTTTGATATTTTAATTCTTTGAGCTCAAGTTTCTAAAGTTTTTGAGCATAAAATGATGCCTCAACAAGGCATTCTGAATATCGTATAGATTTCCATTCATTCAGATCTTCTTTTTATAGGATTCTTTTAGAAACTTTTATTGATGTGTCATATGCAAATAGAGAAGTACAAATCATAGGAGTACAGTTCAGTGAATTTTCATAAAGTGAACACACCTGTGTAATCAGCAACCAGATCACAAAACAGAACACTATATTCAAATCCAGAAGCCACTGTTTAGTTCTCCCTCTGCTATCACTACTGGCCCATTATAAATGGGTAAACCACTGTCTTGACATCTAACATTATAGTTGAGTTTTGCCTGATTTTGAACTTTATATAACTGGCATCTTATAATGTGTGCATCTTTTGTGCCTTGCTTCTTTTGACCAACATTTTTCTTGTGAGTCATCAATATTGTTTTACATCTGGGTTTTTTTTTAATATCTTTTATTCACATTGTTACTATATAATACTTGTGCGTTTGGGACTTAAACTCAACTATCCCGAGGGTAGGAAAGAGTGAGAGAGGGCAGTGAGTGTATTGTCTTTTATTATATAATTTATTATCTGAATTATTTTGTTTGCTCTGAAAGTACATTGATGACTGCTGTGAACTGAATTGTGTCCCCACTCTCCCACCCTCAATTCATATGTTGAAACCCTAAGTTTCAATATGATGGTATTTGGAAATGGGGCCTTTGTGTAGCTTTATTGTTGTTCAGTAGCTTAGTCATGTCTGACTCTCTGTGACCCCATGGACTGCAACACGCCAGGCTTCCCTGTCCTTCGCTATCTCCTGGAGTTTGCTCAACACTATCTCCTGGAGTTTGCTCAAACTCATGTCCATTAAGCCGGTGATGCTATCCAACCATCTTATCCTCTGTTGCCCTCTTCTCCTCCTGCCCTCAATCTTTTCCAGCATCAGAGTCTTTTCCAATGAGTCAACTCTTCACATCAGGTGGCCAAAGTATTGGAGCTTCAGCATCAGTCATTCCAGTGAATATTCAGGGTTGATTTCCTTTAGGATTGACTGTTTTGACCTCCATGCAGTTCAAGGAACTCTCAAGAGCCTTCTCCAGCATCACAGTTCAAAAGCATCAGTTCTTTGGTGCTCAACCTTCTTTATGTAGTTTAGATGAAGTCATAATATTGGAGTCTTTATGATGGGATTAGTGCCCTTTTAATAAGAGATACCAGAGAATTTGCTTCCTCTCTCTGTCTCCACCATGTGAGGACACAGCAAGATGCTATCTGAAAACCAGGTGAGCCTTTCACTGGGAAGCTGAATCCCTGGCACCTTGATCTTGGCCTTCTCAGCCTCCAGAACTGTGAGAAATAAGTTCCTATTGTTTAAGCCACCCAGTCCATGGTATTTTGTTATGGCAGCCTTTAAGTGACTAATATAATAACAGCTTGAATAACAAAATGAATCACTGGATATATCTTATTTCCTTTCAATTAAATTATGGAACACCTCTCATGATACTCTGCAAACATCCAGGGAGCAAGAAAGTACTTATTTGCCTATAGAATAAAAGACCTATTTGAGTCACCCACTTTTCCTTTTCCCACGTACTTGTAAAATCCTTTTCTTAAAAAAAATTAAACTTTTTAAGTTAAACTTTGAGATGATTCCAAATTCACAAGCAGTTGTAAGAAATATTTACAGAGAAAGTTTCCCCCAGTGGTAACCTCTTACAAAACTATGGGACAATAACACAAACAGGAAACTGATACAGCAAAGACACTGAACAATTCTACTATACAAGGATCTTATAGCTATAGATCCCTTGAGGAAAGGACTCGATTACTGGTGAATTATTACTGTGTACACTCTTATGGTGTTGTAGTCCTTTCCCCCAGCGACATGTTTCTCCCTTATTTAACGTATTCCAGGTCCAAAAATTGGTTGTAAATCCAAAACTAAAATGGAGTCACTTATGTTAGGGACAAAAAGGAGCTGGCTAATTCAGGTGTGTTAAAGAAAACTGAAACTTATCTAACTTCACCTTACCTAACTTAAGATGCAGGAATTTACAGCTCTTCTCAGAAATCAGCAGAGGATGCCAGCCAGTCCTCAAATGCCAAGTGTGTTCATGCCATCTTCAGATTTCCTTATTCCTTGGACTCAGTTACCCTGAGCTAAAGGCAGAAGACCATCAGGCAACCAGTCCACTAAAAGTGTCAAATAACTTCTGTATTTATCCTCCTCCACCCCCCACCAAAAAATAAAACCTTTAATCTGAGCAACTTGAACTCATTTCTTGGTAACCTTGAGTATCCCAGCTTGCAGGTCAAAAGCCTTTCAATAAACTCATCTTTCTGCCTTGCTTTACTCATTGTGAAGAATTTGGGTGTTGACATAGTTCAGGTACAGAAATTGGGCAAGTTTTCACTGGGGCAACTTTCTGCAACTTCTTGCTCTTCCATCCTTGATTTATTTGAGTTGTTCAGATTGAGGACGTTGTTTGATGGTTGCCCATCTATTTTGCCCTGGATGCCTTGTTCTATTTACCATCTCTATAATTTTGTGAGTCAGGCCCCTTTGACTGCACTCCTGCCTTGTAGCATCCACTTGGTTTTGGATATTTAAATGTCACCATAAGATCTCTGTGTTACAGGGTCCTATTGTCTCTACCTCTCTCAGGAAGCCCAGTACTGAAATGTCATCTTCTACGTGCAGTCCTGGACTCCAAAGAGAGTCACCACTGAATTTATGAGTGATATTGTTGCCTCTCACCAGAAAATTTCTTTTTGATTTGTTAAGTGGTATATCCTCTGGAATTTTCTGTGAAATATATTCTTCTTCTTAGTTTTCCAGTTCTATATAAGGATTTTTGCTCTGGCATGCTCATTTATCTGAGCTGCTTAATAAAAAAAAAAAAAAACTATGGGACAATAACACAAACAGGAAATCGATACAGCAAAGATACTGAACAATTCCACTATATAAGGATCTTATTTGTTACTTTTTTGGTTGTTGTTTTTTTTTTTTCAGCTACAACTTCTTAACCTTGTACTCCTATCCCCACTTCCTTCATCTCTGGCAACCACTAAACTGTCCTCCATTTCTAAAGTTTTGTCATTTCAAGAATGTTACATAAATGGAATCATACAGTGTGGAAACTTCTGAAGTCAGCTTTTTCACTCAGCATAATTCCCTGGAAATTCATCATAGTTGCTACATGTATCAAGTAGTTTATTCTTTGCATTTATCCTTATAGCCAGCAATTCCATTTATTGGATTTTTACCCTAAAGAAAAAAATTCTAGCAATATGAAAACACATATACAAAAGGTTATTCACTGTAGCATTATTTGCAGTTAGAAAACACCAGAATACTATCTAAATGTCCAAATAAAGGATATTAGTTGAATAAACTATAGTACACACACTATGCAGCTATTAAAAAAACAATGAGAAAGATATCTACATGATATGCAGATATTTCCAGGATGATTTTTAGTGAAAAAAAAGCTTTGATTTTATTTTTCAGTGAAAAAAAATCAAAGTGAAGTCATCTTGGCCTGGGGATTTTGATTTTGGGGGGAGCTGTTAAATTAAAAATTCCATTTTCTTAGCAGTTATATAACTGTTCAAATTAATTGTAGCTGGTCCTTTTGGAGGAACTTGTAGATTTCATCTGTGTTGTGAAAGTTCTGTGGGTACAGTTCAGATTGTTCTCTTATTATCCTTTTGATGTCTGCAGGTTCTGAAACTCTATCTCCTGTTTCACTCCTGATAAATGTGTCTTTCTTTTGTTTTGTCATTCTTGCTACAGGTTTGTTAATATTACCAAATTTTTCAAAGAACCAGCTATTTGATTTTCTCTACTGTTTTTCTATTTTCAACTTAATCAACTTCTTGTCTTATTTATATTTCCTTCATGAAATAGAGAACTCAAGGAACTCAACATGATATCATTCCTTGGGTCCTAAAGACTTTAGTCAGTCTCTCTTCTCTTTTCCACCTTTCAGGGTCTTCTTAAGTTTGTGTACTATATAATGTCCTTAGTTTTTAGTTGAACGTAAGGACAGTTATAAAGAAAAGTACTTGTGCTCCATCTCTCCAGAGGCAGAAGTTTGTATGATCTTTTAAGTTGCACACTTGGGACAGTTTTGTTGGCAGAGGTCACTAAGATGAGTAAATCAGCACTTCTCTGTCAACACACTGTTGCTCAATTTGTCTGTGGACTTAGAGGTCTTCTTTATAGATTGAATTGCTTTTCTACCATAGTGAATGGTTATTTTCATTTCCATCAAGTTACCATTATTTTTAACTGCACACATAATGAAAAGTGTTTTCTAGGAAAACTATGAAATATGGGAAAGGTAAACAAAATCTACCCAAATCTTACCATCTATTGATAACATTTCTGGAATGTCTGTATATATAATGCATGCAAAGCAGAAAATAGAAAAGGCCAAACTAGTTACACACTTTTGCCTGATGCTGAAATTGTGTTAAAGGACAGAGGAGATGTGAAAAAGTCCAGCAGAAGGTAAAGCCAGAATACTTATTATTAACTCACGTGTTTTAGGCAATTTACTCTAGTAATTTTTGGCTGTTGATAAGCTGTATAGACATTTTCTATACATTTTGGGGGTTTCTCAGGTGGCTCTGTGGTAAAGAATCCACCTGCAATGCAGGAATGTGTGTTTGATTCCTGGGTGGGAAAATCCCCTGGAGAAGGAAATAGGAACCGACTCCAGTATTCCTGCCTGGAAAATCCCATGGACAGAGGAACATGGAGGGCTATAGTCCATGGGGTTGCAAAAGAGTCAGACACAACTTCGTGACTAAATAGTAATATTTTGCTGGATCATATGGCAGTTCTATTTCCAGTTTTTTGAGGAACCTCCACACTGTTCTCCATAGTGGCTGTACTAGTTTGCATTCCCACCAACAGTGTAAGAGGGTTCCTTTCTCTCCACATCCTCTCCAGCATTTATTGCATGTGGACTTTTGGACAGCAGCCATTCTGACTGGTGTGAAATGGTATCTCATTGTGGTTTTGATTTGAATCTCTCTGATTATGAGGGATGTTGAGCATTTTTTCATGTGTTTGTTAGCCATGTTTATGTCTTCTTTGGAGAAATGTCTGTTTAGTTCTTTGGCCCATTTTTTGATTGGGTCATTTATTTTTCTGGAATTGAGCTGCAGGAGCTGCTTGTATATTTTGGAGATTAATCCTTTATCAGTTGCTTCATTTGCTATTATTTTCTCCCATTCTGAAGGCTGTCTTTTCACCTTACTTATAGTTTCCTTTGCTGTGCAGAAGCTTTTGATTTTAATCGCACTCCTGGGCATACACACCGAGGAAACCAGAATTGAAAGAGACACATGTACTCCAATGTTCATCGCAGCACTGTTTATAATAGCCAGGACATGAAAGCAACCTACATGTCCATCTGCAGACGAATGGATAAGAAAGCTTTGGTACATATACACAATGGAGTATTATTCAGCCATTAAAAAGAATACATTTGAGTCAGTTCTAATGAGGTGGATGAAACTGGAGCCTATTATACAGAGTGAAGTAAGCCAGAAAGAAAAACACCAATACAGTATACTAACGCATATATATGGAATTTAGAAAGATGCAAATGATAACCCTGTATACGAGACAGCAAAAGAGACACAGATGTATAGAACAGTCTTTGGGACTCTGTGGGAGAGGGTGAGGGTGGGATGATTTGGGAGAATGGCATGGAAACACGTATGTTGTCATATGTGAAACGAATCACTAGTTCAGGGTCGATGCATGTTTGGGGCTGGCGTGCGGGGATGACCCAGAGGGAGGATAAAGGGAGGAGGGAGGTGGGAGGGGGGTTCAGGAGGGAGAACTTATGTAAACCTGGGGCGAATTCATATCAATATATGGCAAAACCAACCAATATAATATTGTAAAATAATTTGCCTCCAATAAAAAATAAATTACTTAAAAAATAAATACATAAATAGTAATATTTTTTAAAATTATAGAAATATAGTTGATTTACAATATTATATTAGTTCCAGATGTACAACATAGTGATTTCATATTTTTACAGATTATACTCCATCTAACCTTATTATAAAATATTGGCTGTATTCTCTGTATTGTACATTTCATCCTTATACCTCATTTGTTATATACCTAGTAGTTTGTACCTCTTAATCCCCTTCTCTTTCCATTCACTCCTCCTGTCTGCCCTTGGTAACCACTAGTTTGTTGTCAGTATCTGTGAGTCTATTACTGTAATGTTATATTCATTCTCTTATTTTAATTTTTAGATTCTGCATATAGGTGATTGCAGAGAATTTGTCTTTGTCTAACTTATTTCACTAAACATAACACCCTCAAGTTATATCCATGTTGTTTCAAATAGCAGAATTTCACTTCTCTTATGGCTCTTATATATGTCCACTCCATTGGACATATATACCACATTTTTTTTATCCATTCCTCTGTTGACAGACACTTAGGTTGCTTACATGCCCTGGTTATTGTAAATTTTGCTGCAATGAATACTGATGTACATGTGTCTTTTTGAGTTATGCCCAGGAGTGAGATTGGTGGATTATATGGTACCTCTATTTTTAATTTCTTAAGGAACTTCCACACTGTTCTCCATGTGGTTTCACCAATTTATATTCCCACCAATAGTGAAGGAGGGTTCCCTTTTCTCCACACCCTCTCCAGCATTTGTTATTTGTAGATTTATTTGATGATGGCCATTTTGACTGGTGTGAGGTGATACCTCATTGTATTTTGATTTACATTTCTCTAATAATGTTAACCTTTTATAATAGATTTGTGTATATTTATGGTAGTCAATATAAAATAGTATCTACATATACTTTATGCATTCATGACATATCAAACTTTTTCTTAATTTCTTTTAGATATTTCTAGGGTACACAGTTCATCTTTCAGTGTTTGAAATTGTTGCAAGTCTCCAAGACACTTTTCGATGAAAAAAAAAGTTGTCCATGTACTTTGGGCCATAAAATATAGAAGGTGTTTTTGTGGGATCTGGGGGTATCCCTTGTGGCTCAGCTGGTAAAGAATCTGCCTGCAACGCAGGAGACCTGGGTTCAACCCCTAGGTTGGGAAGATCTCCTGGAGAAGGGAAAGGCTACCCACTCCAGTATTCTGGCCTGGAGAATTCCATGGGCTACAGTCCATGGAGTCACAAAGAGTTGAACACGACTGAGCGACTTTCAATTTCACTTGTGGGATATGTTTATATGTGGTGTCACACTTGGGCTATGCAGGTGGATCCTGACAAGGCCCTTCCATCTAGAAGTAAAGGTCATGCTCCTGAGACTTCTACATTGCTGAAGGGAGAAGAGTTGGGGTTCAGAGAAGGCAGCTATATCAGGGCAGGTGGTATTGAGATTGCAGAGATGGTATCCAGAAGACATGGAAGTTGAACTCCAGTTTTATTCAGAAGCTGTCACCCTCTTATCTTCTATGCTCTCTTCTGGGCATAGCAAGTCTTCTGGGTGTGCCCTGGCAAATGTGGAATCCATGTCTTAACATCCTCCAGATTAAGACAGGGATGGAGGTGTAGATCAAGAATTTCAAGTAAATGTCATTCAAGTGCTGGCTTCAATTGTTGGTAGCAACTGCTTTTGACACTGTATTGCAAAGAATTCAAGATTTTATTTGGAATCAATGGATAAGAATGCTGGGATCAATTAGCAATGCCTACTTTGGGAGTAAAAGATGGTTAAACTAAGCAAGAACCCTATGGTCCTTATCCCACCCACCCCCAAGTCCTCCATCTGTCTTTTGCCTGTGGAAAAACTTTAGCCAAAGAATAGGTTTAATCAGAGAAGCAAGACAATACAGAGACAAAGGAAAACAGTCCAATAAGATTGAATAATAATAGTTTAGTCATCAAGCATTGTCAAGAGGCTTTAGTTGTTTCTCAGAGTCTATAGACAATATCCTGAGCCATAGCCTTTGAATTGTTCTGTAGATACTGAAATGCCCACCAGGTGCAAGAAGTTAACTAACTACATGATGACCAGACTGTAGCCATGACATAAGCCACGACAATTCCTTGAGAACTGGCTTCAAAGAAATGAGTACAAACTGACCCTGAAATGAAAGACTAGCTGTATTTAAGAGTCCTCTAAGAGTCGGACATGACTGAGCGACTTCCCTTTCACTTTTCATTTTCATGCATTGGAGAAGGAAATGGCAACCCACTCCAGTGTTCTTGCCTGGAGAATCCCAGAGATGGGGGAGCCTGGTGGGCTACCGTCTATGGAGTCGTACAGAGTCGGACACGACTGAAGCGACTTAGCACCTGTATTTAAAACAATCAAGATGATACTGGCTAAACCATTGCAAGACCAATTTCCTTTTTTAAAAACTTTTTATTTTACATTGGAGTATAGCCAGTTGACAATGTTGTGATAGTTTCAGGTGCACAGCAGAGTGACTGCACGACCAACTTCAAGATGACTGTCAGAGCTGACTGCACGGTTTCTGCATGTAGCCCCCTCCCTCCATCTATGAGTCTGCCCTCCCTCCTCCCCATTGCCAGCATCCAAAATAAAGCAAACTTTCCTTTCTACCAACTTGCTGATTTATTGGCTTTTGAGCAGTCAGCAGCCAGACTCCCACTTTCAGCAACAATGGATGAATAGCACATATTCTTAATATTTGCTGAGACTGGGTCTGTGTTTCCCAAGGCTTATTCCAAAGAGAGGGGAAGTCAAGAGGCCACCTCAACAATGGCAAATAGATTTATTTCCATCAAAGGCTAAATGAAATAATAGCTAAGCAAATAGTACTCTCTGAGGAGATTCTGTTCTCCTGAGCCTCTTAGTCTGAATTATCAACAGTGGGTGTTTACTGTTTATTCAATTCCATCCACCAAAATGACAATATCGATAGTATAAGGCAGATTCCCAGATATCATTCTTGTACATCTTCACATAATCATATACCAGCACCACATAATCAGATAACATCAGTTGTATTGTTTTGCTAATGTTTTCCTTAAATTGCTTCCCTTTATCAACTTTTTTGGGTATATTATATATACAGAACGGAGAAGGCAATGGCAAGCCACTCCAGTACTATTGCCTAGAAAATCCCATGGAGGAGGAGCCTGGTGGGCTGCAGTCCATGGGGTCGCTAGAGGTCGGACAGGACTGAGCGACTTCACTTTCACTTTTCACTTTCACACATTGGAGAAGGAAATGGCAACCCACTCCAGTGTTCTTGCCTGGAGAATCCCAGGGATGGGGGAGCCTGGTGGGCTTCCGTCTATGGGGTCACACAGAGTCGTACACGACTGAAGTGACTTTGCAGCATATATACAGGAAGGTAAATACATTTTAAGTGTACAGCTTAAAGAAATTTCATAAAGTGAACACACCTATGTAACCAGCATCCACTTATAGAAACACAACATTCCTAGCCGCTTTGTGTCTGCCAGCCCCCAGGTGTCTGGAGGTGATGCTGGAACTGCCCCTCTTTCTTATTTCCAGACTGCAGGTGGAGTTAATACCTAAGATAGTAGATAAAAGACATGGAAAGAATCTGGGCCCTTGATTATATCACTGAGCTGCTGAATCAACCTACCCAGAAACTCATTGTATCTCTGGCCTTCCTTAAATAGGAAGGAGGTGATATGGGAGGCATTTGGGAGTTTTAAGTCTGGGGTATAATGAATAATACTCTGTAGATATTCTTTAAAGAAAAAGTAAGGCTGGGACAAACAGACTTGAAAATGGCCAGAACTTTGAATATGTTCCCCTACTCATATGCGTGCTAAGTTGCTTCAGTCAGGTCCAACTCTGTGGCCCTTTGGACTATAGCCCGCCAGGCTCCTCTGTCCATGGGATTCTCCAGGCAAGAATACTGGAGTGGGTTGCCATGCCCTCCTCCAGGGGATCTTCCCTCTCTTTAGGTCTCCTGCATTGGCAGGTGGGTTCTTTACCACTAGTATCACCTGGGAAGCCCAGCCTCTACTCACACACAGATACAATGATAGGAGTCAGAAACCTTAACTGCCTGAGTTATTTGGGCACAAACTCTATCCAATCTTGTTTGACCATTAAGCTACAGAGACCAGGGGCTACTTCTATGTAGCTCACCTTACAAATAGAAACAAATGTGTGTATACGCACACAAAAACATACAAATACACAACTGAGCAAAAACATTGCTTGACAGATTTCACAGCTGAGACAATTTTAGCCCAGGCTTGCTACTAAAAATAAATGAAAGTAACAACTACCAGAGTTGCAAAAATGTATTATCAAAAATTTCCAGTTTGCAACAAAATATTACAAGACATGCAAAGAAACAAGAGTGTTTGACACATTTTCATTGGAAAAAAGTCAAAAGAAACTGTCTTTGAGTGTCACCAGATATTGGATCTAGCAGATAAGCCCTTCAAAACAGTGATTAAAAATATGTTCAAAGAACTAAAGAAAGCACTTAAAAATAATTACAAAAAAGTGTGGCAACAATCAATCAACAAATAGACATCCCCAATAAAGAGAAATAAATAAAACAGAGTTGTAAAGTTGTAAAGTATAACAACTGTGGCGTTGGAGAAGACTCTTGAGAGTCCCTTGGACTGCAAGGAGATCCAACCAGTCCATTCTAAAGGAGATCAATCCTGGGTGTTCATTGGAAGGACAGATGCTAAAGCTGAAACTGCAATACTTTGGCCACCTCATGCGCCGAGTTGACTCACTGGAAAAGACTCTGATGCTGGGAGTTTTTTGGGGTGGGAGGAGAAGGGGACGACGGAGAATGAGATGGCTGGATGGCATCACCGACTCTGTGGACATGAGTTTGAGTGAACTCCGGGAGTTGGTGATGGACAGGGAGGCCTGGTGTGCTGTGACTCATGGGGTCGCGGAGAGTCGGACACGACTGAGTGAATGAACTGAACTGAACTGAAAGTAATAATAAATGGGGCTTCCCTGGTGGCTCAATGGTGGAAATCTGCCTGTCAATGCAGGGGACATGGGTTCGATCCCTGGTCCAAGAAGAGCCCATATGTCATGGGACAACTAAGCCAGTGCGTCACAACTACTGAGCCAGCACTATAGAGCCCATGAGCTGAAACTACTGAGCCCACACGTCACAACTACTGAAGCCCATGTACCTAGAGCCTGTGCTCTGCAACAAGAGAAACCACTGCAATGAGAAGCCCATGCGTTGCAACTAGAGAGTAGCCCCCAGTCTGTGCAACTAGAGAAAAGCCCATGCACAGCAATGAAGACCCAGTGCAGCCATAAATAAATAAATAAAAAGTATAGTAAATGAAATGAAATTTCACTAGAAGCTCAACAGCATATTGAAATGGCAAAATAATAATAATACCAAAAAAGGGTGATTTTCATGAGAAATTTTCTATTCTGAAGAACAGAGAGAAAAAGAATGACAAAAAATGAATAGTTTCAGAGAACTGGAGAACACCATGAGGTTTAACAAGTAATGAGACTTGCAGTAGGGCAGTAGAGAGAGGGGGGAAGAAATATATTTGAAGTAATAATGTCTGAAAACTACACAAATTTTGATGACAAACATTACAGTAACAAGAAACTCAACCAACCCCAAGTAGAATAATTACAAAAAGATCTACAATGAGACACATTATAATTAAATTATTGAAAACCAATGACCAATTAAAAAAAAAACTTTGAAAACAGCAAAAGAAAAATGACTCAGCACATACAGAAGATGAAAAATATGACTGGTAGCCAACTTCTTATTGAAAACAATGTGGTCAGAGACAATGGTGGTAGGAAAAAATTCCTATCAACCAAGATTGCTATACAGAGCAAAAATATCCTTTAAAAGCTAAGGTTGAATAAAGACATCCTCAGAAAAAGAAAGACTGAATTCATTGTGCATACCTATACTATAAGAAATACTACAAGAAGGCCTACAGGCTGAAAGGAAATGACACCATACAGTAACTTGAATCCTCAGGAAAAAATGAATAGCAACAGAAATGGTAAATATATAGGTTAATTTAAGAGAATTTATCAATATATTTTCTTATTTATTGTTAAAATCTTTAAAATGCATAAGACACTACAAGGCAATGATTTAAACTCTATTGTTGAAGTTATAACACATATAGATGTAACATATATGACAATAATAGTGTAACAGGGAAGAACTCTGACACCACGCTCTACATCTTCTGCTGCTTTATCCTCTGAGTCATAAGCCTCTGCTGAGCCCTGCACACAGGGCTAAAGGAATGTTAGTCACTAAAGGAATTTTGCCTGAAGTTTGGGGTATACATGATAGCCCCATTTCAAAGAAACTCTACCTCCCCACTGTGATAAGGAAACATGAACAAGTGATAAGGAAACTTGAGCAAGAAACATTAACATCTATCTTATTTAGTTCCTCAGGACCATCAGACCACACTAATGTCCATCACAGTAAAGGATCAAGAACAAAAAGTTTCAAAACCTCCTTCAGACTTCCACCAGTACCCAGTTGCTTGAGGCTATTCCTCACTGCCTGACCTCACCTCCTCCTGCTTCTCCCTTCGCTAGCATAAAAGAAACTTGAATTCTACCCCAAATTAACATTTAGGCCATTAATTTAGGCCATTAGTCAGCCATCTTCTCTGTCTGCTGGCTTTCCAAATAAAGTCATTATTCCATGCCCCAACACCTCATCTCACAATTTTTGACTTGTTGTGCAGTGAGTGGTTGCTGCTGCTGCTGCTAAGTCACTTCAGTCGTGTCCGACTCTGTGTGACCCCATAGACGGAAGCCCACCAGGCTCCCCCGTCCCTGGGATTCTCCAGGCAAGAACACTGGAGTAGGTTGCCATTTCCTTCTCCAATGTGTGAAAGTGAAAAGTGAAAGTGAAGTCGCTCAGTCGTGTCCGACCCTTAGCGACCCCACGGACTACAGCCTACCAGGCTCCTCCATCCATGGGATTTTCTAGGCAAGAGTACTGGAGTGGCTTGCCATTGCCTTCTCCGGCAGTGAGTGGTAGGAGCTCAGAAACAATAAAATAAAGGAGGCAGGGATGGAATGAACTTTTATATTCCAGCAAATTATTTTTTGTTTGGAATTGAATTAGTATCACTCTGAAATAGATTATGATAAATTAAGATGCATGTTGTAATCCCTTGAACAACCACTAATAAAAAAAATTTCAGTGCTTCCCAGGAGGTGCAGTGGTAAAAATCCACCTGCCAATGCAGGAGACATGGGTTCAATTCCTGGTCTGGGAAGATCCTACATGCCATGGAATGACTAAGTCCATGCACCACAACTATTGAGTCTATGCTCTAGAGCCTGGAACTACAACTCCTGAGCCTGGGGGCTGCAAGTACTGAAGCCCATGCACTCTAGAGCCTGTGCTCCAAAAACAAGAAAAACCACCGCAATGAGAAGCCAGTGCACTGCAACAAAGAGGAGTCACCACTCTCTACAACCAGAGAAATTCCGATGCAGCAATGAAGACCAAGTACAGCCAAAAATAAAAATAAATATATATATTTAAAAAAAACTGGAAACTATATTTAAAAAAATTAAAAACTATTGTAAAACATAAAACCAACAAAAGAATGAAAACAGATACCAAAAATAATTTTAACCTGAAAAAAGGAGTCTAGTAAGAATAGATGAACAAAAAGGTAAGAGATATATAGAAAACAAATACAAAAATGAGAAATTAAAATCTAAGCACTTCAATAATTACATAAATCAAAAAGAAACAAACGACAAACTGAGTAACAAAGCAAGATTCAACTATATGCCATCTTAAAGAGACACATCTTAGATTCAAAGACACAAATGGTTTGAAAGTAAAAGATTTTTAAAAGATATGTCTTGCATACAGTAACTTCAAGAGTGTTGGAATGAATCCATTAATATTAGAAAAAATAAACTTTAAGATAAACTAGGGTATTAGGGAATATTTCATAATGATAAAAAAGGTCAATACCTCATGAAGATAAAACAATAATAAAGGTATATGTACCAAAAACAGAGCCTCAAAATACAGAAAACAAAAACTGACAGAATTGAAAGAAGGGATAGTTGGAAACTTCAAAACTCTATCATAATCAATAGAGCAACTAGATAGAAAATTAGCAAGGATTTAGAAGACATGAACAGTATGATCAACCAATATGACAGGTGTATATTTATCTGTGCCTGTGCTGCATGTACAAAATGCTTCACCCCCATATATGTAGAATACACATTCAAGTCACATGGGACATTCTCTAAGACTGACAATTTGCTAAGTCATAAAACAACTCTCAATAACTTTTAAATGATGAAAATCATGCCATATATTTTCTCTCACCACAAGAGAATTAATTTAAATATCAAGAGAAAAACAAATCTGTGAAATTCCAAAGCATTCAGAAATTAACACACTTCTTATAGCACATGGGTAAAGGCAAAAAAAGGAAATTAGAAAATATTTTGGAATGAATGCTCAATCATAACATATTGCAGTTTTAGAATACAACTAAGGCAATGTTCCAAGAAAAATTTATACCTTCAAACACCTATATCAGAAAAGAAGAGTCTCAGACCAATAACCTAAGCTTCCATCTTAAAAACTAGATTCAAGAAGAGCAAACTAAGTCTAATACAACATAAGAAAGAATACAGCAGAAGTCATTGGCATTAGAACAACAATAGAGAAAATCAATAAAATCAAAAGTTGGTATTTTGAAAATATATGCAAAAGTGCCAAACTACTGGGCTTCCCAGGTGACTCAGTGGGTAAAGAATCTGCCTGCAACACAGCAGACACAGGAGACGCAAGTTTGATCCCTGGGTCAGGAAGATCCCCTGCAGCAGGAAATGGCAACCCACTCCAGCAAGACTGACCATGGAAAAAAGACACAAATGGTAAAAGTAAGTAATGAAAGGGGGAATATCACTACCAACTCCAAAGAAAGTAAAAGGATTTTAAAGGAATACTCTGAACAACTTTATGCCAACAAATCTGCCAACCTAGGTGAAATGGACAAATCTCTAGAAAAGACATAAATTACCAAAACTAGTTCAATAACAATTAGATCTGTATAGGTCAACAACCAGTAGTGAAAATTAATTAGTAACTAAAAATATTCCAACTAGAGAAAGTCCAGGCCTAGATGGCTTCACCAGAGGACTCCATCAGTATTTACAGAAAAAAATAATGCCAAATACTTCATGAATTGTTTTGGAAAATGATAGCAGTATTGCATGCGTGTGAATGCTCAGTTGCTAAGTCATGTCTGACTCTTTTTGTGAACCCATGGACTGTAGCCTTCCAGGGCAAAAGTAAGTGTATGGGATTTTCCCACAAGTCCATGGAATTTTTCTGGGCAAGAATACTGGAGTCGATTGCCATTTTCTTCTCCAAGGGATTTTCCTGACCCAGGGATCGAACTTGCATCTCCTGTGTCTCCTACATTGCAGGAAGATCCTTTACCCACTGAGCCACTTAGAAAGCAGTCTTAGCTTGATATAAAAGCTGAACTAAAATGGCAAAAGAAAATTAATCCACAAACTAATATCCTATATGAACATAGACATTACATTTCTTAACAAAATGTTAGCAAATCGATTCCAGCAACATATCCCAGGAAGACAAGTTTTGGTTAACATCTAAAAATTAATTGATAAAGTACATTTTATTAATAGAATAAAAGATAAAACACATGATCATCTCAACAGACACAGAAAAAGGCATTTGACAACAACCAACATTACATGGTAAAACGATCTCAACAAGCTAGGAATAGAGGTGAACTTCCCAAACATGATGAAGGGCATTTATTGCAGGTGAAACTTGGTTGAGTTTTTGAACATTACTTCTTTGCCTCAGGGTCTACCATATTCCATCATGGCTCCATCTTAGTTTAACTAATTACATCTGCAATGACCCTATTTCCGAAGAAGGTCACATTCTGAGGCATTTTGTCATTAGGATTTCAACATATCATTTTGGGGACACATTTCAACCCTTAGGGCTTCCCAGGTGGCTCAATGGTAAAGAACCCGCCTGCCAATGCAGGCGAATCAGGTTCGATACCTGGGCCAGGAATATCTTCTGAAGAAGAAAATGGCAACCCACTCCAGTATTCTTGCCTGAAGAATTCCATGGACAGGGGAGCTTGGCAGGCTACAGTCCATGGGGTTACAAAGAGTCGGACAGGACTAAGTGTGCACACACACACACACAAACATATCAACCCTTAATAATCCCCTTGGACTCTTAGGTACTTTGGCCTCAGTGCTCTCTATTTTTCCCTTTTAAAAAGCTCTGTTATAACACAGTGCTTCTCCGGTATTCTAAACTGTGCTAAAACATCCAGTTAAATTTTGTCAGATCCACTCTCTAAGTGTCAAAATGCTTCTGTTCCAAGGTCAAAGAACTCAGGGCAGCCCAGTAATCATCCCCTATATTTTCACTAATCGCTTTCTTCAGTAAGTTACAATGAGATGAATTAAGTGGCAAAAGAAACAGACATTATGGGTCCACCTGATAAGCCATTGAAGCTCTCACAAAATAATCCAAAGTGATAAAGCTGACATTGTATGAGGGAACATGTGCAGCTAATACAATTCAAATCCAGAAACAGTCCATCACGTTCCAGAGGAAATCCCATGCAGAGATTCTATTGAACACAGTTAAACAAATCAGGTAGTGTGGAAAACAGTAAAATGCACATTTAAATGTGCTAAGTCCATGTGTCTACAATAGCATAGTTGCCCAAGCATAAGGGGAGGATATTTTTGTCAACAAATGCAGCTCTGTTTAGGTGAGTGGTTGGTAAGATCTTAATTCTACAGAAATGACCAAAGGGGAAGCAAAGCCATGAAGGGGCAGAGGAAGCAGAGGTAAACATACTTGTCAGCACACTCTCATACACACACACACACACACTCACATACTCATCAGGTTCTCTTATAACAATACTAGAGTTCTCCCAGGACAGTTTGCTAAGGTTAAAGAGGACAAGTTCAGTCCTCCAGTGCAAATAGCTACCTGAAAGTGGCCTGAACTTTGGCCTTGACCAGTGTACAGACAGTAAACACATGCCATCCACACAAATTTGATAATAGGTAACATCCATCCACACAAAGTTGATAACAGGTAAAAATCTTTCTGGATTCCAAATAACATGAAGTTGTAAGAATTGATTATACCACCTCAATATAAAGATTAAAAGTGAATTATAATGAGAACAAATGATGAGAGATGTTTAGGTGTCTATTAGATTAGGAATGATTCAAATTATCTCTAACATGCCAAAAACAAGCACTGTGATACTATATTATAAAGGATATAAATTAGTAGTAGAATTTTAAATGCAATATGTTAATATAAATGTTTTCAGATTGTATAGTTTTGAAAGAAAATCTTCAGGAACTTAAAAAGAAATGCATACAAAGATAACTACATATATATGAGCAATAGTGTTAAGTATACTATTGTTGTAATAGAAAATATGCTAAGGGAACTAAATTTCCATCACTAGGATTACTGGTGAAATAAATTTTGGAGCATCCATATGATGAAATTTAGGTCGATGTAAAAAAAAAACACACCGAAATTTTGTAAAATAACTTAAAATGTGATGATGTATGAGTATTTGCATGGAAAGATGGTCATAATAAGTACAAATATGGCTCAAAAAGACCATAAAGGACATGGATCTATTTTTGCTTATACCATCTCTAGTTATTCATCCCTAAGGATAAAAATGAAAATCTTTTTGTTCTCACATACAGGTTTCTCTTCAGCATGGTAAGAGGCTGAATTTTCTCTCTGGAGCCTGTCAGTATCCTATACTAGCAAGGTCCTCCTTTCCACCCTGACTTCCAGAAAGCTCTCTGGAGACTTTTGGACACAACCCCTCCCTCCCACCTTCCAGTTTCAGGAAGTTCAAGGTGCAGTTCAGGTTTCTGTCACAAGGTGAGGCACCAACGTACCACTATCGTCAAGCTTCTCTACAAAGATATTTATTCAAGGAGCAAAACAAAACAAAACAAAACACAACAAAACACTATCTTCCCTTAAAAGTCAGCCTTTGAACCTATGCACAGAATAATTATAATTTTTTCTAAAAAATCTAACTGTAAGAGAAGATTGTAAAGATATACATTCTAGGGATGAACACGATGAAACACCAGGTGGCAGTTGCTCTTTGGCAGTGGGCAGCAGGTGGATGGAAGGCACTTCAGGGGGAGGTGACAGACAGGATGGGGTACAGAAGCCATGTTTGGGCAGCTGTGTCCAGTGTCATGCACAAAAGATGGCCGACAGGGGCTGAGGAAAGGTCTGAGAAACCTGTACAGGAGTGGTGTAATGGAGAGTGAAATGCTGTATTCTCTGGGAGGGATATTCTGTAGCATAGACACTTCCACCTACACTGAGGGAAGAGATGTATCAATGAACGTAATGTAGTTTTGTGGTCAAAATCAGGTGGAACTATTTTAACATAGATACAGATTGCCCGAAAAGGATTGGTATCGTAGTATAAACAAAGCATGAGTCATTTGTTGAAAACGTACTTTTTTTCCTTCACACACACACACACACACACACACACCCCACACTAGGGGACTGGCAAGAGACCAAGGGATGGAGGCTTTGATCTTGGCTTAGTGATAGCAGCCAGTATTTTCTGGAAATTTGTACTTACTGTGAGCAGTCCCTCTGTGTCCATCATTTTATGGGGTAGGTGGCCAGCCCTGGCCTGAACTGAAGAGAAAGCTGCACTTGTGGGCATTTGAGTGTTTAGGGTGATAGAGCTAGAGGAGACCTAGAAACAGTGTAAATTCCATTTTAAAATCTACTTCATTTCCCCAGACAGCTGAATACAATCAATGCTTTTACAAAGTAATAAGTACATGTTTACATTACCTTTGTCGGTCTGTTCACAGTATTTTGTTTTCAAATTTTTAGGAAAATGTTTTTTCCTGAATACATTCCAAATGATACAAAAAAGTACATTTTTTCACCTCTCTTATAGATCTGACTCCCCCCCCTGACCCAAAAGGATCTGTTGTCATAGAACAGTGTGTCCCCTCCAGACATGTCCCTGTAGGTGAGGGTACACAATCACAGACACCAGCACACACACAAAAAAGGAGTCACATTACTCATCTTTTCTATCTTGTATTTTCCACTTAATATTCTTCTTAAGGTTTATATTGTCATCTCAGTAGTTGTAGTTGTGATGACTAATTTTATGTGCCAACTTGAATGATCATGGGGTGCCCAGATTAAACATGATTCTGGATGTGTCTGAAGATGTTTCTGGATGAGATTAGCATTTGAACTGGTGGACTCAGTATGTCCTCCCAGCTGTGAGTGGGCCTCATCTGATCTGTTCAAAGCATGAACAGAACAAAAGGCGGAGGGGAGGAAGGATTCTCCGCTCTGTTTCCTACCTCACTGCATGGCATCTCATCTCACCTTCTCTGACCCTCACTCCGGGACTTAAATCATCATCTTGTAGGGTGCTCAGGCTTTTGTACTCAGACTGAATGACACCACCAGCCTTCCTGGGTCTCTAGCTTGCAAAGGGCAGACCATGGCACCTCTCAGCCTCCATTACTGCACAAGCCAATTCCTTGTGATGAATCTTCTTTTATATATAAATACATATCCTTGCTCCTTGGAAGAAAAGTTAAGACCAACCTAGACAGCGGAGAAGGCAATGGCAAGCCACTCCAATACTCTTGCCTGGAAAACCCCATGGATGGAGGAGCCTGGTGGGCTGCAGTCCATGGGGTCACTAGGGGTCGGACACGACTGAGCAACTTCACTTTCCCTTTTCACTTTCACACATTGGAGAAGGCAATGGCAAGCCACGTCAGTGTTCTTGCCTGGAGAATCCCAGGGACGGGGAGCCTGGTGGGCTTCCATCTATGGGGTCACACAGAGTCGGACACGACTGAAGTGACTTAGCAGCAGCAGCAGCAGACAGCGTATTAAAAAGCAGAGACATTACTTTGCCAACAAAGGTCTGTCTAGTCAAAGCTATAGTTTTTCCAGTAGTCATGGAAAAAAGTAGTCACAAAGAAAGCTGAGCACTGAAGAACTGATGCTTTTGAACTGTGGTGTTGGAGAAGACTCTTGAGAGTCCCTTGGACTGCAAGGAGATCCAACCAATCCATCCTAAAGGAAATTAGTCCTGAATATTCATTGGAAGGACTGATGCTGAAACTGAAACTCCAATACTTTGGCCACCTGATGTGAAGAACTGGCTTATTTGAAAAGACCCTGATGCTGGGAAAAATTGAAGGCGGGAGGAGAAGGGGATGAACATGGAATATCTCTATTTATTTAGTTTTCTGATTTCATTCATCAGAGTTTTGTAATTTTCCTCATAAAGATCTTGTATTAATATGTATTTTATTAGATTTATACATAAGTACTTCATTTCGGAAGGTACTACTGTAAATGGTATTCTGTTTCCAATTTCAAATTCTACTTGTTCTTTGCTGGTATAAAGCAAATTGGCTGACTTCTGTGTTTTAACTTTGCATACTGCAACCTTGTCATAATTGCCTATCTGTGCTAGAGGAGTATTTTTGTTGTTGATTCTTCTGGATTTTCTACATAGATGATAATGCCATTTGTGAAAAAAGGCAATAATGTTTTTTTTTCCTTCCCAATCTGTATACCTTTTCTTATCTTTTTGCACTAGTTAGAACTTCCACTCTGATAATGAAAAGGAGTTGTAAGAGTGGACGTTCTTGCTTTGTACCTAATTTTAGTGGGAAGTCTTTAAGTTTCTCACCATTAATCTGATGTTAGCTGTAGGCTTTTTGTAGATATTCATTATCAGTGTGAAGAATTTCTCCTCTATTCCTAGTTTACTGAGAGGTTTTTTGTTCAACCATGAATGAGTATTACACTTTGTCAAATGCTTTTGTCAAATGTATTGAAGTGATCATGTGGTCAATCTACTTCCCTTTGCAATTCTATTAGTTTTTGCCTCATATACTTTTTTACTTTGTTGTTAAGGACATAAATGTTAAGGATTGTTATGTCTTGAGGAACTGACCTCTTTAACCATTATAGCAATGGCACCCCACTCCAGTACTCTTGCCTGGGAAATCCCTTGGACGGAGGAGCCTGGCAGGCTACAGTCCATGGGGTCGCGAAGAGTTGGATTCAACTGAGCGACTTCACTTTCACTTTTCACTTTCATGCACTGGAGAAGGAAATGGCAACCCACTCCAGTGTTCTTGCCTGGAGAATTCCAGGGACGGGGGAGCCTGGTGGGCTGCCGTCTATGGGGTCGCACAGAGCTGGACACGACTGACACAACAGCAGCAGCAGCAGCAGCATAATGCCTTACTTTATCCCTGATAACTCACCTTGCTTCGAAGTCTGCTCTGTCTGAAGTGAATATAGCTATTCCTGCTTTCTTTTGCTTGGTGTTAGCATTTTCTCCATCCATTTACTTTTAATCTACATGAATTTTTATATTTAAAGTGAGTTTCTTATAGGCAACATACACATTGGTCTTGTTTTCTGAAAATACTACACTCAACTATTAAACATGCTTACCCATGAGTAGTAGAGTCTTAAGAGGTTTATAATATCTTTTACCTTTCCTACATTTCAATTTTTATCTACAACAAAACACTTGGGTTTTGAAGCAAAAATAATAAAGAGAAAAAGTTAGTATCCCTAACCATTCCATAGGAAAGTGTGTCACTGTCAGATAAAGAACATTCCTAAATTAAACGATTTAGGTGATAAGGTGGTCACAAAACTAATTTATGAATCTATCTACCTGACAGTCCCCATTTAGCAACTTCAGGGAAAATATAAATGGCTAGGGGAAGGGCAAGCATGTCTCTCAAATAAACCTCACGTTTGACAGTCCAATGACATCTCCACAGATAAAGTTTTATTCTCCCAGATAAAGCTCCTTGAATTAAAAGAAGGCTCATCAGCTTAAACTCCAAGTTATCCAAGCAATGAAGGCTACAGGGGAGTAAAAGGGTGAGGGTCTGCATGAGAACACCTAGAGCTTAACTCCACAGCATGCAGTGGGGAAAACTCTCAACAGTGGGATTCATGGTTAAAATTCTGTCACAGGCTCATTCAGGAACAATCAACACATGCATATTAAAACACCACTGAATTGCCTTCATTGTACAATTAAAAGTAATAGAAGGAAAGGAAAATATACACATGTTCAACACTTTTAGTACAAAAGCAGATCAAGTTCAAAATGGGATGCATTCTTAAGCCAATCAGGGCATATGGGAAGTAGTCTGGAAACAGAAAAGCTATTTTTCACTAAGATGCTATAGACTACATTCCAGATACACAGGCCCACATGAGTAACAGAATGAAAGCCAGTAAATTAGGCCTTAACAAATGAAAGCTATTTCATATTAAGGATATACCGAGAAATTACTTTGAGCTGACAGAGTACCTGATGAACTATGCATGGAGGTTTGTGACACTGTACGGGAGACAGGGATCAAGACAATCCCCATGGAAAAAAAAAGCAAAAAAGGAAATGGCTGTCTGAGGAGGCCTTACAAATAGCTGAGAAAAGAAGAGAAGTGAAAAGCAAAGGAGAAAAGGAAAGATATAAGCATCTGAATGCAGAGTTCCAAAGAATAGCAAGGAGAGATAAGAAAGCCTTCTTCAGTGATCAATGCAAAGAAATAGAGGAAAACAACAGAATGGGAAAGACTAGAGATCTCTTCAAGAAAATTAGAGATACCAAGGGAACATTTCATGCAAAGATGGGCTCGATAAAGGACAGAAATGGTATGGACCTAACAGAAGCAGAAGATATTAAGAAGAGGTGGCAAGAATACACAGAAGAACTGTACAAAAAAGATCTTCATGACCCAGATAATCATGATGGTGTGATCACTCACCTAGAGTCAGGCATCCTGGAATGTGAAGTCAAGTGGGCCTTAGGAAGCATCACTACGAACAAAGCTAGTGAGGTGATGGAATTCCAGTTGAGTTATTTCAAATCCTGAAAGATGATGCTATGAAAGTGCAGCACTCAATATGCCAGCAAATTTGGAAAACTCAGCAGTGGCCACAGGACTGGAAGAGGTCAGTTTTTATTCCAATCCCAAAGAAAGGCAATGCCAAAGAATACTCAAACTACCGCCCAATTGCACTCATCTCACATGCTAGTAAAGTCATGCTCAAAATTCTCCAAGCCAGGCTTCAGCAATACGTGAGCCATGAACTTCCAGATGTTCAAGCTGGTTTTAGAAAAGGCAGAGGAACCCAAGATCAAATTGCCAACATCAGCTGGATCATGGGAAAAGCGAGAGTTCCAGAAAAACATCTATTTCTGCTTCATTGACTATGCCAAAGTCTTTGACTGTGTGGATCACAATAAACTGTGGAACATTCTGAAAGAGATGGGAATACCAGACCACCTGACCTGCCTCTTGAGAAACCTGTATGCAGGTCAGGAAGCAACAGTTAGAACTGGACATGGAACAACAGACTGGTTCCAAATAGGAAAAGGAGGACATCAAGGCTGTATATTGTCACCTTGCTTATTTAACTTATATGCAGAGTACATCATGAAAAACGTTGGGCTGGAAGAAGCACAAGCTGGAATCAAGATTGTTGGGAGAAATATCAATAACCTCAGATATGCAGATGACATCACCCTTATGGCAGAAAGTGAAGAGGAATTAAAAAGCCTCTTGATGAAAGTGAAAGAGGAGAGTGAAAAAGTTGGCTTGAAGCTCAACATTCAGAAAACTAAGATCATGGAATCTGGTCCCATCACTTCATGAGAAATAGATGGGAAAACAGTGGAAAGTGTCAGACTTTATTTTTGCGGCTCCAAAATCACTGCAGATGGTGATTGCAGCCATGAAATTAAAAGACGCTTACTCCTTGGAAGAAAAGTTATGACCAACCTAGACAGCATATTAAAAAGCAGAGATATTACTTTGTTAACAAGGGCCCGTCTAGTCAAGGGTACGGTTTTTCCAATGGTCATGTATGGATGTTAGAGTTGGACTGTGAAGAAAGCTGAGCACCAAAGAATTGATGCTTTTGAACTGTGGTGCTGGAGAAGACTCTTGCAAGTCCCTTGGACTGCAAGGAGATCCAACCAGTCCATCCTAAAGGAGACCAGTCCTGGGTGTTCATTGGAAGGACTGATGCTGAGGCTGAAACTCCAAAACTTTGGCTACCTTATGCAAAGATTTGACACATTGGAAAAGACCCTGATGCTGGGAGGGATTGGGGGCAGGAGGAGAAGGGGACGACACAGGATAAGGTGGCTGGATGGCATCACCAACTCGATGCACATGAGTTTGGGTAAACTCCGGGAGTTGGTGATGGACAGGGAGGCCTGGTGTGTTGCGATTCATGGGGTCGCAAAGAGTCAGACACGACTGAGTTACTGAACTGAACTGAATTGAGATGGAGTTTGGGAAACTAAGCCTTTGAAGGCATCAGGGAGAAAAGTGTTGAAAATAATATCTGCAAAATGTGTTAGTGCTCCCCATAGCACATAAACTAAAAATAACTTTTGTGTCCATGTTAGCAGCTCTGTAAGAGAATATACATGGCAAGGAAAGCATATATGGCAGGTCACAATGTTGAGATGTGAATGTGTATTTTTCTCCTTATGTTTCTTCCTTCCTCCTTTCCATCAGGAAGCCAGCACCTATAGTTACAACCATGCAAGAAAACAATACCATATTTCACTTAGGGATATATATATATGTAATAAAACTAAATATATATATATATGTATATATGTAATAAACTACAAAGAAAAGTCATAAGTATGAAAAACCCAAAATCTTGATAAAAATTATGTCTGGGGAAGAAGGAGACTAACATAATCAGAGAAGACTTCAAAGTGAGCTTCAACTACATATGTGATATTTTATTCCTTAATTTGAATATACAGGGATTTGTTATATTATTTTCTATAAATCTATGTCTGAAAATTTCAGAACAACCACTCTTTCTATGAGCTTTAATTATGCTATAAAAATGATCCATTACTTAGGAATTGTGGAAAATATTGTCAAGTCTAGAGATAATCACAAACCTACCATTCAGTGATTTAAAAATAATATGTTTGTGAATACTCTAATTGTATTCTCTATGTATGTAGACACATATAATGTTTATATATTACATATGAGTCTCATGTTTCTAGAGGCTCAATATTAGCTATAAAGATCATGAAATTGGTAATTAAATTTGCCCAGCTCACATCTAACTTTATCTGACATCAAAGCCCATGTTACCAACACTGGAATATATAAACATTTTCTGTTACAGAAGAGATCAGTACAAGGGAAATGACTACTTTTGGTCCTATGTTAAAAAAATGAATCTAGTATTTAGTACACAGGTGTCCTTATTTCATTGTGTTATATGGCAGACCCTTTTTAACATTCTATTATTTTGTACTTTCTTCTTTCTGGGTATCAATGGGTTAATGATATTCCAATGTAAAAATGCAACAGCAACTCAATGGACATGAGTTTGAATAAACTCCAGGTGATAGTGAAGGACAGAGAAGCCTGGAATGTTGCAGTTCATGGGGTCGCAGAGAGTCAGACACAACTCAGCAACTGAACAACAACAATGTAAAAATGAAAGGTAAAAAAGGAAGAGAAGAAAACACATTGAAAACTAATAAGAGAAGTGATGTCAGCAAAATAGCAAAGAAGCTCCAGGCCCTCATTCACCCACAAAAACATTACAAAAATGTTAATAACTAGTGGTAGTAGTTTAGTCACTAAGTCATGTCCAACTCTTGTGACTTCATGGACTGCAGCCTGCCAGGCTCCTTTGCCAATGGGATTTCCCTGGCAAGAATACTGGAGTGGGTTGCCATTTCCTTCTCCAGGGAATCTTCCTGACCCAGGGATCGAACCCACATCTCCTGCATTGGCAAATGGACTTTTTACCAACTGAGCCACCAGGGAAGCCCATTGATAATTAGAGACTTGATAAAATAACCTTATAAGACATCTGAGAATAGTCAAAGGTCTACAGCGACTAAGGAACACCCAATCAGGAAAAGGCTTAATTAAAAATGGTAGGAAAATTTTTGAGGTATTACTTACCCTTTCCTTACCACCTACCCAGTATGGCAGCAGTTTAGATATGGAGGAGGTGGCAGCCCAGTTCCCAAACCCTCCTTCAAACCAGAGGAAATACAGTATACCTTATTTCCAATATTCTAACTTGTCTGAGTGCTGTCTGAAGGACTGCTCTTTGTTTTTTCTGACTTTGAAGACAGGTGGGAAAGGCAACATACAGTGCTTGAGCAAAGTCTACAGAAAGCAGAGACAAGATTATCAGTGGAGGCATACAATAGACTATCTAAGGTGCCAAGAAGAATCTGGGGTCAGACTCTTTGGGAAATTAACATATTTTAAAGTAGCCATATATAAAGGAGAACTGAGTTATCTATAACATGCATGTGCATAAAAGGCCTGAGAAAATCTTAAGCTTTAACTTTAGGATAATTCCTATGATCAAAGCATGTCCAGCTCATTGGTAAAGGATTACCCGTGTAGGCAGCAAGTCTACAAAAACTGGTGAAGTTTTTTTAACATTTGAAATGTTAAAATTGCAACCAAAAATGACAAAGTATACAAAGAAACAGGAAAATACAGCCCACTCAAAGGTACAGAAAGCCCTGACATGTGACTTACTAGATAAAGATTTTAAAGCAACTATCCTTTATATGCTCAAGAGCCAAAGGAAAACAGACAAAGAACTAAAGGCAATCAGCAAAAAAGAAGTATGAAAAAAGTGAGACAGAGACAAATTATTAAAATGAACCAAACACATTCTAGAGCTGAAACATACTATAATGTAATTGAAAATGTATTAGAATGATTCAATTGTAGATTTGATCAGGCAGAAGAAAGAATCAGCAAACTTGAAGATAAAACAACTTGGAAGTATTGAGTCCAAGGAGCAGAAAGAAAAAATAATGAAAAAAACTGAACAGAGCCTAAGGAGGGTCTTATGGGATACCATCAAGAAGACCAAAATACATATCATGAGAGTCCCAGAAGGACAGGAGAGACAGAAAGTGACAGAAAGATTACATGAAAAAATAATGGTCAAAACTTTCCATCTTTAACAAAATAAATGCACAAATAAAAGAGGCTCAACAAATCCCAACTGTGGCAAACAAACAGTCCCACACCAACACTCATTAAAATCAAACTGTCCATAGGAAAAGACAGAGAGAATCTTGCAAGTAACAAGAGAAAATCAATTTATCACACACAAGAGATCCTAAATATTATCAGCTGATTTGTCAGCTGAAACATTACAGGCCAGAATGTGGTTGGATAATATATTTAAAGTACTGAAAGAAAGAATCCACCAAATGAAAATTCTATATCTTTCAAAATTATCCTTCAAAAATGAGGGTGAAATCAAGGCATTCCCAGATAAACAGAACAACTAACAATAGCATTGTTCTCAACTGCACATGGAATATCACCCAGGATAGGCCATATATTAGTTACAAAACTAGTCTTAATAAATTTTAAAGATTGAAATAATACAAATTATCTTTTAAAATCACAACAGAATAAAACTAGAAATAGCAGAAGGAAAACTGAAAAAGTCACAATGTGTGGAAATGAAACAGCATACCCTTAAACAACCAATGGGGTAAAGAAAAAGCCACAAGGAATTTAGAAGATACCATGAGACAAATATAAGTGAAAATACAACAACCAAAACTTATGGAGTACAGTGAAGCAGTGCTGATATGAAAATTTATAATATGTCAATGCTTATATGAAAAAGATGATCTCAAATTAACAACCTAATTTACAGCTTAAGGAACTAGAAAAAGAAGAACAAACTAAACTAAAAGATAGCAAAAGGAAGGAAATATTATCTGTGGTTTAGAGTGGCAATAAATAAAAATAGAAAGTAGAAAAACAAAAAAGAAAAATTAATGAAATCAAGATGGTGCTTAGAAAATGTCAGCAAAATTGACAAATCTTTAGCTACACTGACTGAATAAAAAGAAAATACACAAATTACTAAAATCAGAAACGAAAGTGGGGATATTACTACTGACTTTATAGAAATACAAAAGGTTATAGGAGAATACAATGAACAACTGTACACTAACAAACTGAATAACCTGGACGAAATGAACAAATTCACGGAAACATATAGCCTATCAATGGAATCATGAATAAATAGAAAATCTTTCATTCATTGCTGGCAGAAGTATAAAATGGTATGGCCATTTTGGAAGGCAGTTTGGCAGGTTCTTAGAAAATTAAACATACTTTTACCTCATGATCTAGCAATTGCACTCCTTGAGATTTACCCAAATATGTTGAAAGCTTATGTACACACAGAAACCTGCACAAGGACACTTATAGCAGTTTTATCACAACTGCCTAAACTTGGAAGCAATCAAAAGGTCCTTCAGTAGGTGAAAGGATAAATAAACTGTGGCACATTCATAAAATAGAATATTATTCATTGCTAAAAAGAAATGACCTATCAAGCCTTGAAAAGACATGGGTGAACTTTAAATGCACATTACTAAATTAAAGAAGTCAATCAGAAAAGGCTATATATTGTATGATTCCAACTATATGACATTCTGGTAATGGCATGAATATGGAGACAGTTAAAAGATCAGTGACTGCCAGTGGCTGGGGGAAGGGAAGGATGAATAGGCAGGGAACAGAAGAATTTTAGAGCAGTGAAATTTTTCTGTTTGATATTAAAATTATGGACATATGTCAGTATGCTGCTGCTGCTGCTGCTAAGTCGCTTCAGTCGTGTCCGACTCTGTGCGACCCCAGAGACGGCAGCCCACCAGGCTCCCCCGTCCCTGGAATTCTCCAGGCAAGAACACTGGAGTGGGTTGCCATTTCCTTCTTCAATGCATGAAAGTGAAAAGTGAAAGTGAAGTCGCTCAGTCGTGTCCGACTCTTCGCGACCCCATGGACTGCAGCCTACCAGGCTCCTCCGTCCATGGGATTTTCCAGGCAAGAGTACTGGAGTGGGTTGCCATTGCCTTCTCCGGGAAAACAGTATGGAGCTTACTAAAAAAGTAAAAATAGAACTACTGTATGAACCAGCAATTCTTTTTTTTTTTTTTGGCTTCATGGCTTGTGAGAGTTTGGTTCCCCAACCAGGGATTGAACACAGGCTCTCAGCAGTAAGCACACAGAGTCCTAACCAGTGGATCACCAGGGAATTCCCTGATCCACCAATTTTACTCCTGGATATACAGCTCAGCTGGTAAAGAATCTGCCTGCAATGCGGGAGATCCCAGTTTGATTCCTGGGTCACGAAGATCCCCTGGAGAACGGATAGGCTACTACTCCAGTATTTTGGGGCTTCTCTGGTGGCTCAGACAGTAAAGAATCTGGCTACAATGCAGGAGAACTGGGTTCGATCCCTAGGTTGGGAAGAGCCCCTGGAGGAAGGCATGGCAACCCACCCCAGTACTCTTGCCCGGAGAATCCCCATGGACAGAGGAGCCTGGCAGGCTACAGTCCATGCAGTCACAAACAGTTGGACATGACTGAGCAACTAAGCACAGCACAGCACATATATATCAAGAAAATGAAAACACTAATCTGAAAAGAAGCATGCACCCCCAAGGTTCATAGCAGTATTATTCACAATAGCCAAGATATGTGTATGTATGTACACACACACACACAGACACACACACACAAATATTACACAATCATAAAGAGGAATGAAATTCTGCTACTTGAAACATGGTGGACCTAAAGAGTATTATGCTTGGTGAAATAAGTCAGACAGAAAAAGACAAATAATCTTTTATCACTTATATATGGAATCTAAAAAATGAAACAAAGGTATGTGACAAAAAAGACTCATAGAGAAAAAACTATTGGTTACCAATATGGAGAGGGCAGGGGGGTGGAGCAAGAGAGAGGTATGGGATTAAATGACAAAAACAGCTATGCATAAAAGAGATAAGCAACAAGGATATAAATATTGTACAGCACAGGGAATACAGCCATTGTTTTATAACAGTTTTAAATGGAGTATAATCTATAAAAATAATAAATCAGTATGTTGTACACCTGAAACTAAAATGATATCCAAAGTCAACTATACTTCAATTAGAAATTAATAAATGACAAACAAAACCCAGAAATTAACAAGCGTTGTTGAGGATGTGAAGAAATCATCTGTACTTTGCTGGTGGGAATGTAAAATGGTGTAGATGCGATAGAAAACAGGATGGTGGTTCCCCCCAAAATTAAACAAACAATTTTCATATGATTCAGCAATTAAATTTATGGGTATAAACCCCAAATAATTAAAGTGAAAGTCACTCAGTCGTGTCCAACTCTTTGCAACCCTGTGGACTATACAGTCCATGGAATTCTCCAGGCCAGAATACTGGAGTGGGTAGCCTTTCCCATCTCCAGGGGATCTTCCCAACCCAGGGATTGAACCCAGGTCTCCTGTATTGAAGGCAGATCAGATTCTTTACCAGCTGAGCCACAAGGGAAGCCACAAGGAAAGAATTAAAAGCAGCACTCAAAGAGATATTTGTACAATAAAGATCTTAGACTATTCACAATAGTCAGAAGGTGGAAACAACTCAAATGTCCATTGACAGATGGATGGATAAGCGAATTGTGATATAAACACACAATGGAATATTATTCAGCCTTAAACTGGAATGAAATTCTGATACATGCTACAACATGAGTGAATCTTGAAGACATTATGCTAAGTGAAATATTCCAAACACTAAAAGAGATATTATATTATTCCCTTTATATTATGTATATATATAAAATAGTCAAATTCATAGAGGCAGACAGTAGAATAGTGGTTACCAGGGGGGTTGGGGGAGCAGACAATGGGGAGTTAGTTTAATTAGCACAGAGTTTCAGTTTGGGATGATAATTTCTGGAAATGGGAAGCGGTAATGGTTGTACAACATGAATGCACTAAATGCCCCTGAGCCATACATTTAAATATGGTTAACGTGATAAATTCGTTATGTATATTTTGCCACAATTAAAACAAAAAAGAGGGGTTTGGGAAAAAGAAGCAGGCTGACACTCTTTTTTTGGCCTCTGGATGTTGTCAATTGGGTGTGAAGCCTGGAGCTATGGCAGCCATCTTGAGATCATGAGAGTCAGACAAACCAACAAACACTAAAGATGGAAAGAACCTAAGTCCTTGATGACACTGTTGGAACAGCTAAATGAAACCAATCATGGAACTGGCTTTCTGTCTGATTTCTTGTTAAATTAGATATGTCTTCTTATTGTTTAAAAATAAGTATTGAAAGGATGATTACTTCCTCTTCCTCAATATCCTCAGGTATCTCATCCTATAAGAATGGCACCAAAGCTTATCCATCATATAAATATGCATGTATTTCATTTCTTCTACTTTGAATTTAATTGACTCTATGAGATACTCATGTTAAAGTCTCATTTATGGGAAGGGGAACTTTCTTAACTATGACTCAAAATTCAGGCATATTAAAGAAAAAAAATCAGTAAATTTTAGTACATAAAAATAACAATAACAATTTGGCATAGCATAAAACATGCTAGACAATCAAAAAATCACAAGAAAAATGCATGTAACCAACCGTTGATATTCCTTGTACATAAAAGCTTATTAGAGACATTAAAAATGTCATTAAAAACCAACAACCCTATCAGAGACATGGAATAAATTAGAAACAATTAATGGAAAAAATGGAAATTGTCTTTAAATGAATGAAAAAGAGAATCAAAGTTGCTTTTAGTAAGAGAAACAATTAAAAGATACCATCTTACCAATGTAAGATACCATCTCTAAACTATTAGACTGGCAAATCCAAAAGATTATCAACACACTCTTTCGATAAGAATATAAAAAAAAAAACATGTCCTTTCACAATCTGCTCATGGGGATGCAAAGGTTATGATTACTGTAGTAGTCTTCATATTTTTTCCCCAAAATATCAGATTCTAACCTCTGGAACCTATAAATCTTACTATATTTGGGAAAACAGTCTTTGCAAATGTGATGAAGTTAAGGATTTTGAATGAAGAGATTATCCTGATTATCCAGGTCTTGAAGGCAATCACATGAGCCCTTAAAACAGAGGCACAGAGGAAGAGTCACAAAAAGAGAAGGCAATATGACCAGGAATGCAGAGTTTGAAGCAATGCAGACGCAAGCTAAGGAATGTCAGCACCAGGAGAAGCTTTAAGAGGCAAGGAACAGATTCTCCTCTAGAAACTCCAGGAGTGTCATGCTGCTGATACCTTGAGTTTGGCACAGTAGAACTAATTTCAGACTTCTGACTTCTAGGACAGTGAGTGCATTAATTTCTGTTTTTTATATATACTAGGTTTGTAGTAATTTCTTACAGTAGCTGTAAGAAAGTAATGCAACCACTATAAAGGGGAATTTGCTTATACCCAGCAAAATTATATATGTCTTATGCTTTGACTAAGAAATCCCATATCCAGAAACATTATATCTATATGCTAAAGATATATGGGTAATGACACAAAAAGATGCCAGCTATTAATATGGAAATTCCTTGAAGAACTATTTGTAGAAGAAAAAAAAGAAGCAACTTAAACACCCATCAACTGTGTACTGGATGAACTATCACACAACCACAGTATATACTAAGTAGGCTTAAAGAAGAATTATTAATATCTCCACATAAAGCTACAGTGGGACTTCTGGGATACACTGCTAAGAGAAAAAGTCAGTGCATACAAACCACGGTATTTTTTAATCTAAGAATTGGGGGAATGCAAATACAGTTGACCATTGAACAACACAGAGGCTAGGGGCACTGACCGTCCATAGTCAAAAACTGGCATATAGCTCACAGTTGGCTCTCCATATACTCAGTTCCTCCACTTCCATGGGTCCTCCATATCTGTGGTTTTGTATCTGTGGTACAACCAACTTTAGATCAAGTAGTACTGCAGTATTTACTATTAAAAAAATCATGTATAAGTGGACAAATCTGTACTGTTCAAGGGTCAACTATATATACACTTTTACTTATATTAAAAAATAAAAGGTATGGACTTTTGCTTGGGGACAAGATTGGGACTTCTTTTCATTAATTTGGCTAGATACAGTTAAAAATCCTGGATATTATAGGTAAAACAAATATAAGAAGCCTCTGAAAAGTGGAAAGAAAAAAGGAGGAAAAAAGCCTGAATGAGCTCAGGGACAATGCAGAGATGGAACAAACCTGAACTTGGGGAGAGCCAACGGGTGGACAGAGTGTTCTGGTTAGGAATGTGACTCCAGGAGGCAGGTAGGACCTCACTGGCAGATGGAGTCCATGGGACCTGGGGTCAGAGAGAAACTAAAGAGGGTGTATGGTTTTCCGATGGCGTAGGGGATCTTAGTCATGACTCCTCCCCCTTGATGCTTGCTTCTTATTTTAAAGGAGGCTCAGGGAACTGAGCATTGGCTCAGCTTCCCTACTGTCAGTGGACCTGGTCCTTCTCTGCCCTGTAGACAGTGACAGACATGCGGGGCACTTTACTCCTTACCAATGTTGTACACCATATCAGTGTATAAAGGGGCTGTGTAATGTCCCATGGAAACAAACATGGTCCTTCCCCAATCAGTCCTACACCTGGATGGCCTCAGTTACCTCTGAGCCCTGTCTGCTCACCTGGCAGCCCCACTCTTCACTCCAGTCAGGATGGACTCCCCATCCCCTCCCAGGAGCTCCTCTTTCAGGAGTTTCTGATGACTCCAGTGAGCCCTTCCTCCTCTTTTTAAATTAAGGGGGTTCTACAGAGGTGACCCTAGAGAAAGAAATGGCAACCCACTCCAATATTCTTGCCTGGGAAAGCCCATGGACAGAGGAACCCAGCAGGCTACAGTCCACAGGGACGCAAAAGAGTCGGACATGACTTAGTGACTAAAAAACAACAGAGGTGAACACAACACCATAGGATCTAGAATGTGTGAAACCATAAACATGACCTCTGTATTTCCTGAGTCACTGGAGGTACGAATGGTGACACATGCTTCATAACACCTGTGTGCAGGCCATATGAGGGGAAGGAACTCAGCCTGGGTGGCTCAGGCTCCAGGACCCAGAAATAGATCCTGATTCTTGCCCCAGTTACCCTCTCTGCCACTCCAGTCACCTCTTTCTAGAACTTCAAGGAGGTCCCAGACCCCTGGTCATGTGCATGCCTAATATGAGCACAGAGGGCAACAATAGAAGGTGGGAAACACACTATTACTCACTGGAAAGGAAGAGGATTATTTTTCCCAACTCAACTCCATTACATTGCAGATCACAGAGACAGTGATGAAATTTCTATGTAATATAGTTAAGTGTGTGGTTCCTTTCCTATATTTATATCTCCAAATGCTCACTCAAATACAGTAATGCTATCGAGATTAAGAAACAACATCCCTGCTAAAGATCAGAACTTTAGGATAGGAAGGAAGCAAACACTGGTGTTGTGGATGATGTGCCAAATACTGTGCTGGGATCTTGATGAAATTTTCTCCTTTAACTCCTCACATCACTCCTTTGAGTGTAAAGACCAGGAGACAGACACACGAACACACATATAAATAAATATATATATATATACACACATACATATATATACACATATACAGATGTGTGTATATGTGAGTGTGTGTGCACACATGTTGTATATTAAATAAATTAGCAATCTGGAGGATAAAAACATTCTTGTGTGTGTGTGTGTAGAGCCAACATGAAGAAAAATATTATAATTTATTTAGGTAAGTTCTCTTGTGGAATAAAAGGATATAGCAATGCATGGGAATAATAATCATCCCTTTCTGAATAGTAATTATCTCTAGGGGAGAAGGAAGGGGATACAATCAGGGAGGGGTAAAGTTTCTTCTTAATCTGGATGGATTTTATAACTCTATGCTTTGATTCTGAAATCCTTCATAAGTAGTAGCACTTTTAGGGGATACAGTTCTTTATCACAAATGTAATACATACTCCACTTAGCAAATGTTTAATATTTTGAGTCAAGCGCAGAGTTTAAAAATATCCATACCCAGCAATCCCATCATCATTGAAATTCACACTATGCTATTTCAACCCATTACTCTCCTCTGCGTGAACATAGGCAAATGTAATATACCTGTATCATATACAAATTTCTTATAACTATTATCTTACTCTATATACAGTTCACTATCCTTATTGTTGTTATTTTGGTTTTGCTTTTATCTTAATTCTTGTTTGGCATACTAGCATGTGGAGAAAGTATTGTGATTAAATGACAAGGTTCAAGATAAGATTTAACTATGATTTTTAAAGAAGCCTTTACCAGTTGACCCAGCCCCAACTTTCAAACAATATATCTGATTGGAAATGTCATACCTGTAGTATACTAAATAATGTTACACATCTGAGTCTGCTCATGAGCTTTCTATAGACTTCCTTTTATCTGTCAATCATTCTATCCAATATTTATAAAATCACATTCTGTGGACTACTGTAATGCCAGGCAGTATAATCTTCACTCCTATCATTCACCCTTTGTATGGGTGTTAGGAACAATAAGAATAATAATAAGAAATAATAAAAGACACCAATGATCATAGAACACATAATAAATTGCTAGCTTAAGATTATGCAACCAGAAAGTAATGGCTCCCAGTGTCAAATCTTAGTCCTTCTGACTTCAAAGCCCATGCCCCTAACCACTGTTTCTATATATAGTGCCCTTGTATATTAGGGCTGAGGTTAGCACGGGAGAAGGGACTCACCCAAGATCCTGTGCTCAGTTGATAGGTCTGGCTACTGGGACATAGGTTTGGTGATTCTCATCTTCTGTCTAGCTGACCCATCCGTTATTATTCTTTATCTTCTGCACTATTTCTTCTTCCTAGGGGTCAATAAGAAATTGCTCCACTCTGATCAAACTAGAAGGAAAATAAGCAGACAGGAAAACATGTGGGAAAAAAATGATGAGATGGGACCAAAGTTCACTTCTTACTGCTACAATTCCAGATACTGATTCAAATCTTCTGTTTTATGGGACAGAGGAGACAGGATAGGCTGGGAATAGTATATCTCAAGTCCTACTAAATGCCAGGCATTCTTGGGAGTTTTTTTGCCTTTTCTTATTACAAGTTTAGAAATAGGCACCCTTAGTCCCATTTTACAGATGGCCAACGTCAGATTCAGAGGTATGTAAATTTTTCAGGGTCAAAAGTCTACTATTTGCCCTCTACACAGATCAACCAGCAGCCGCCTGCTTAGATGACAGAATTCCAGGGCTTAGAGACTGATAGTGGAAAACTGGCCTGATGTGGAATCTGGGTTGTGTCATGCTCCCCATTGGACATGAAGATGATAGTGGGGATGATATTATATTCCATGAGCCAAGGTAGATTTTTAGAAACAGAAACAAATAGCTTCTGAAAAATAGATAACTAAATAATAAGTATAGTGTAGTTCTAACTCTAACAAATTCATATATATTTAAAAGAGGGAGAAGATGTATACTTATTTGTGCTTCCTGCATTTACATTTCTTTTATTTATTAATGTGTATTGTCTACAGTGTGCCAGGCCCTGTCAGTCCAATTCCACATCTTCATCCCACACCTTCCCTCTTGATTTCTAGACCTGCATAACTGGAAATGTGCACAGGGAACAAGATGGATGTTAGGGCCCACCTGAAACAGATTCCTTTCCAAGCGAGTGTAATCTTAGCTTCATCCTGAGTCCTGGAAATCAAACATGTAAATAGGAAGTGATGGAGTTGAGTGGGGAGAGTTTGCCACCTTGGGAAACTGAGGCATTTTATAATCCTCAAGTCTGTCTTTTTGAATAGGACCCACTCCAGTGTTCTTGCCTGGAGAGTCCCAGGGACCAGGGAGCCTGGTGGGCTGCCATCTATAGGGTCGCACAGAGTCGGACATGACTGAAATGACTTAGTAGCAGCAGCAGCAAGGGGCTACTACCTTCTAACAGGATCTCACTCTCAGATAAAGAGTGAAGGATGCAGTGACCGTTGTGTGATTTCAGTCTTAGTTCTCCTCATGGGCATGAACTAGAGTTTTACTTTCTCTTTACTCCTTGACTAGGTCTGGTGACAGACTTCAGAACTGGTTTTTTTGTCTGTCTTATGCCTAGGTTGCTCAATCGAGTCAGACTCTTTGCAACGCCACGGACTGTAGCCCATCAGGCTCCTCTGTCCATGGGATTCTCCAGGCAAGAATTCTGGAGTGGGTATCCATTCCCTCCTCCAGGGGATCTTCCTGACAAAGGGATCGAACCCGGGTCTCCTGCATCTAACACTTATGCCTAGGAGGGTGGTCCCTTCCATTTAGTCATCTGAGAGGTTCACGTGACATGACATGGAGTTTATACTTCAAGTAAGATCTTCTCTACCAGTAAGCAGGCCTGAACCAAGTTCCACAGGAGACAGAAAGGAGTAGAGATCAGGTTCTCAGATACAAGCAGAGAAATGGAACCCTGTTATAAACATTTAATTCTCCTGATTTAGTGGAACAGTTTTTGTAGACTTCTCACATGATAGATACCTCCCCTCAGCATTCCCCTTATGCCCAACACCCCAATATGATCTAAATTCTCTCTTCTATCTTGTATCTATTAAAGTACACCCTCAGAGAAATTCTTCTATGACTTGGTAGTGGAGAAAAACTTGAATAATTATGACATAAATTCCAGAAGTAATAAGAGGGAACAATTTGCTTTTTCATTAAAAACTGAATGCTTAAAAAACTCATAATCAAATAAAAATGAAAAATTTTCAATTGGGAAAAATATTTGGAATTTAGATAACAAACAGTTATATCCCTAATACGTAGACATTTTATGAAAAAGTGAGTGTAAAAGACAACAACAAAGAAAAAAAAGGGGCAATAGATACAAGTAGGTATTTCACTGAAAAGATGCAGATACGAGAATAAAAAAAAAATCTTTAAACATACAAAAAAATGCTCAACCTAACTCATGATAAACAATGAAAAGAAAAATAACTATAATGAAATACTTCTTACCAATTAGATAGTCTGAAGAAATAGACATCCTCATAAATGGCTGGTAGTAATGTAAAATGATAACTGCCTATAGAAAGGATTTGATGCAATCTAGTAAAATTACATAGGTAATCATTCTTAGAACCAATAATCTGTCTTTTAAGAAGTTATCCCCTCCAAAACAATGCAAAAATACAAAAAGTCATAGTAAGTACAAGGCCATTCCTCGCAGAACAATCCATAACAACAGAAGATGAGCAACAAGACAAATGTCCACCTATAAGGAGCTAGTTGAGTATTCTAAAGTACATCTATATCGGAGAGTACTGTGCAGACATAAAAAGCAAAGAGGATTCCCTCTCTAGAGTGTTATGGAGTGATTACCAGGATATATTGTTAAGTGAAGAAACCAAGGTACAGGGAAAATGTATAGATCTGCTGCTGTCTAATATGGTAGTCACTAGCCACAACCACGGAGAAGGCAATGGCAACCCACTCCAGTACTCTTGCCTGGAAAATCCCATGGACAGAGGAGCCTGGTAGGCTGCAGTCCATGGGGTCGCTAAGAGTCGAGCCCAACTGAGTGACTTTACTTTCATGCATTGGAGAAGGAAATGGCAACCCATTCCAGGATTCTTGCCTGGAGAATCCCAGGGACAGAGGAGCCTGATGGGCTGCCATCTATGGGGTCGCACAGAGTTGGACACGACTGAAGTGACTTAGCAGCAGCAGCAGCAGCCACAACCAGCTAGATATATTTAAATTTTTTTAAAAATTAATGAATAAGAATTCAGTCATTCAGTTGTACTGGTTACATTTTAGGTGCTCAGCAGCCACTTGTTGCTAGTGGGTTTAGTGTTAGTACAGATACAGGACATTTTCACTTCTGCAAAAATTTCTATTGGACAGTACTGGTGAAGAATGTGCCACCTTTTACATGTGGATGGGGAAAGAAACTAATATACATATTTCATTTGCTTGTATATTTAAAATATGGTAAATCAAAAATGGACAAAAATAATTACATATAAGCAGATGGAGGAGCACCCTATGATGGAAGGCAATGATGTGTATTCTCTTAAAAATATAATATATATGATAAAAATGTATACCTATAAAGGAACAGAAGAGCAGCCCAGGATGCAAGCTAATGATGTAGATTCTCTTAAACATCAAACCTATGTTTACTGGGTCCATGTGCTGAAAAGGACAAGAAACAATGACCAACCCAGTAGCAATGTTCAATTCTGGTCCCAGATTGAATTATCTGAAAACATTTCCCATTGAAAGGAACCAGACTTCCTTTCAGGTCTGAGTAGGGATTGTACCAGAGGAGTCTAGACCAAGCTCTCATACAAGAAAGCACATCAGAAGACTCAGGCCAACCTGAAGGCACCCCTACTGGACAAAGAGAACAATTTGAACATCAAAAGATTAAGGACTACAATGGGTTAAACCACATCAAATATGTAAGCATCTGTGAGCTCAGAATGGCACTTAAAACAAACAAACAAACTTACTGCTCACCTTTGGTGGATCCCAGGGAAAGAACTCATTATTCTGAAAAGTGGAAATAACGCAAAAGAATTATACATACATTTCTCTTACCTTCCAGTGTGTACCAAATCTTATTAGAATTCCACCTAATAAATGCAGAAGAAAGTATAGAATTAAAATATCACCTTTCTGCAAACTTTAATGAAATGCAGATCTAGGAATGCTCTTCAGAGGCTGAAAATAATATGCAAAGAAAAGCAGATGCAAAATTTTTAAATGGATGGATCAGGCTGAGAACACTTAAGACCTGGTGATCAATATCAACAACCCAGGAGAGACAACCAGACAAGATGAACCCCTAGGTGTAACGTGACAGGAAGTACAATACCAGGTACTCTTGCCAAAAAACCTGAATCTGATAAGGCCTTCAAATCTACTTCCAATTTAAAGGAAATAGGAGGGGGCTAGCGGAACATAATACATAACACAAAAAGGATAAAATCAGCAAAATCCAGAAAGCAAACTCCACAGGACAAAAATTTAGTTTGCTAAATAAACTGGAAGGTTAAAAAAAGAGGGTAGACATTCTTTAGATAAAAAAAGACATTTCAAAGAAGTAAAAATTCATATCACACAAGCTACTACCACAACGCACTAGAAGAACAAGAATGAAAAAGATGGAAAATACCAAGTGTTGGCAAGGATGTGGAACAAATGGAACTCATAACCTGCTGTGGGGGAATATAGATTGGAGCAACTGCTTTGAAAAACTCATTGAAAGTATCTACTGAATTGAACATACACATACCCTTTAACTCAGAAATACATACTATGTTAGTATGTTAGGTACATACTCAGGAAATGAAAAAGAAATGTTCATTCAAGAAAGTTCACAGCCCTATTATTCAATAATAAATTAAAAAACTGGATAATATATAAATCTCCATAACAGATAAAAATATTGTAAAATATCCACACAATGTATTTTATTTTTACAACCATTCCATTTTTGTTTTTCTTAAAACTCTAGTACATATCTGAATGACTCCTGAAGCATAATTTACACACAAAGAGATATGACTCTGCCTAACCTCAACCACCATGGACTGAGTTAAAAAAAGGTCTTTTTTTCTTCTTCCTAAGTGTACTGGTTCAGAGTGTGGGCTCTAGAGAAAGAGTCTTGCCACTAGTTCTGCTACTTACAAACTGTGTGAGTTTGAATAATTTTATTTGACCCTACACTCAGTCAGTTGTCTCATCTGCAAAACAAAATTTTATAGTACTGATAGTAGAAGAAAAAAGTTTATTAAAAATAATTGCCTTGTGTTTTGGTTTTTATAAGGATAAATGATGAAGAATCACATTTTTTTAAAACTTCAACTGCAGAGACATTGGAATACTGTCTTCTCTGTAATCTTAGGAGAGTGAAAGTCTCTCAGTGTCTCTCAGTTTCCTTCTCTCTAAAATGGCAAAAACAATCATCGGATATTTAAATAATTAAATTTCACTACAACCACTGTTGGATGACCTAACTTTGAGAATGTCTCAAAAGCACTTGGAATAACTGATCTCAGGAAACATACCACCACTTCTGCATGTGGTCAAACATAAAGCCAAGGCCTCGTCCAGACTCAGCAAACCTAGGGTGAGCCCAGGTATTTACGATTTTAAAAAGCACTACCTGATAATTTTGATGAGATGGTCCACGGACCACACTTAGAGAAATTCTGAGCTAAACAGCTAACATTTGTGTAGCGTTAATCTGATGCCTACTATGCAGAGATCTATGATACCTGGTGTGTCTCTGTTACTGTTATTACTTGAAACCGCACTGGTCCTTCCCTCCCACCTACAATCACAGATTGCTTCCCCACATTGGCTCATACCTAAACTCCATAACACTCCTGGGTGGTCAAAAGCACTGGGTATCATTATCTTGTTGTATAGAAGACAATGGAGGGAAGGGGCATGCCTTACCTAAAGTGTCCCAGTGATGGGACCCAATTTCTTCACTCTTGCTCCAGGAACCTGTCTAGCAGACTCAGTATCACACTTGGTTCTTCTCTACGGGATCTTGAGTCCATACCTTCTCTGATGTTCCTCTGTAAGGAAGAGTAAGAGGATGGGAAAACACATGGAATATAGAGGAATGTGAAAGGATGGGAAAGCACATGAAATGCAGGGGAAGGGAGTGAGCATGTGTTTGTTTGCCTCTCCCCATTCAGTTCACTGAAAGCTGTGCAATGATGCTTTTTGCCTTTCCCAGCTCCATCACACAACCCTCTGCACACACAGTGGTGACACTGAGGCTCTCACATCATGGACATGCGCCCTTATCCCTGCTTGTGTTACATGTCCAAGTATTCTCTCCAGTAGTCATATGCTATTATGGTGATGTCATAGGCATCACATTGACAGAATGAAGGAGGTAATGTTGAAGTGGAGAAATATAATTTGGTGAGGGCCTGCTAGACACTATACACTGTAGGTTGTACTTTTTGGACTTTTCCTCTTCAAATCCTCAAAGCAGTTCTCTGAGGTGTGTGGCATCATTTCCTTTCTACAGACAGAGAGATTGTCAGGCTCTGACAGCAAAGTACATGATCAAAAAATGCTAGGGAGGTGTCAACGGACATAGAAGCCAACTTGAAGGGGCTAGTACTGACCAATTCTGTGACAATTTGAGTATCAAAATATATAAATATAAATATAGAAGTATCAAAATATATAAAGACAGTAACATGTAAAAAAAGTAATCCTTTGAGCAAAGGAGGAATCTGTAAGTCATACAGATATAAATACAGGAATAAATAAGGGAGAGGGAAAAGCTCTAAACTGCACTCAGATGCCAACTAATAAATCTGGAAGGAATGAGGGAATTAGAAAAGTAACACTTGACAACTACGGTAGTAAAAAATAACTCAGTCAAGAATCAAAAATGGATACTCTGTTTGCACTAAATCCCACAGCAGTCACTGAGCCACCATGGTTACCAAGCTGGCCAAAGAAAGCTGCGAAAAAGAAACAATAACCCAATTTGGTTCCTAAATATGTGCTAGGAGCAGAATACGACAGACATGCGCCCACGCACGCATGCACACACACACACACACACACACACACACACACACACACACACGTGTTCTCTCCCTCTGTCTCACTGCTGCTGCTGCTGCTAAGTCACTTCAGTCGTGTCCGACTCTGTGCGACCCCAGAGACGGCAGCCCACCAGGCTTCCCCGTACCTGTGATTCTCCAGGCAAGAACACTGGAGTGGGTTGCCATTTCCTTCTCCAATGCATGAAAGTGAAAAGTGAAAGTCGCTCAGTCGTGTCCGACCCTTAGCGACCCCACGGACTGCAGCCTACCAGGCTCTGGAGTGGCTTGCCATTGCCTTCTCCGTCTGTCTCACTACCTAGAAGTGAAGTGAAAGTCGCTCAGTCATGTCCGACTCTTTGCGACTCCATGGATTTTTATACAGTTCATGGGATTCTCTAGGCCAGAATACTGGAGTGGGTAGCCTTTCCCTTCTCCAGGGGATCTTCCCAACCCAGGGATCGAACCCAGGTGTCCTGCATCGCAGGCGGATTTTTTACCAACTGATCCTCAAGGGAAGCTCACTACCTAAGACGTTGCCTTATCCTCCCTCGCCCCTGTTTTTAAAAGGAAAGTGGCTCCAGGACATCCCTGGAACAAGACACCACACTCACTGGGGCCTGGAGGAATCCCAAGGGCCCATCTCTCTGTCTCACCGGACAGCCAGGGCACTGATTCCCAAAGCAGGAAAGACAGGACTTGGATCCCTTTGTCTCCCCACACCCCAGGGCTGTTCAGCCCCGACCGCTGGGACCCACACCCTCAGTTGAGTCCCAAACACCTGAAGGCAGACCTCCTCTTCTCAGACCACGTCGGTCTCTGTAGAAAAGTCATCGTGGTCGCCATATTGACGTCGGGTTTCTATGGCAACCATGATGCGCAGGCTAATCCCTCACACCGGAAATACCTCTGCACACTTCACCCCAGGCTTTTTGCTTAAAACTAAAACGCCTTTACTCTTCACCCTGCCACATAAGAAAGCATAGTAATTAGAAGACCTGGACTGGCATCTGGGCAGTTGGCCTAATTCTGCCTAGTTTGGTGGAAAACAGCATGTCCCTGCTGTCAGAAATTTCGTTTGCTCTAAAGAGACAGCATATTAAAAAGCAGAGACATTACTTTGCCAACAAAGGTCCATCTAGTCAAAACTATGGTTTTTCCAGGAGTCATGTATGGATGTGAGAGTTGGACTATAAAGAAGGCTGAGCGCCAAAGAATTGATACCTTTGAACTGTGGTGTTGGAGAAGACTCTTGAGAGTCCCTTGGACTGTAAGGAGATCCAACCAGTCTGTCCTAAAGAAAATCAGTCCTGAATATTCATTGGAAGGACTGATGGTGAAGCTGAAACTCTAATACTTTGACCACCTGATGCGAAGAACTGACTCATTTGAAAAGACCCTGATGCTGGGAAAGATTGAAGGCAGGAGGAGAAGGGGACGACAGAGGATGAGATGGTTGGCTGGCATCACCAACTCAATGGACATGAGTTTGAGTAAACACCGGGAAACAGTGAAGGGAGTTGGTGATGGACAGGGAGGCCTGGTGTAATGCAGTCCATGGGGTCTCGGAGAGTCAGTCACGACTGAGCGACTGAAATGAACTAAATTGATGAGATGTCTCTTCTGAGATTAGTTACAAAGAAGCTGTGGCTTAATTTGAGGTACACTCTTATGTTCATCCTAAGAAAAGCCAGCCACCATGCTGTGTTTTGCCCACATGTCAAGGAATCATTAAAATATATACGAAGATACATAGTCAAAATCAAAATAGAAATAATAAAATGAAGTATCAAAATAGAAATAATAAAATGAAATATCAAGTTCACAAAAGCCAAAAGAAGAAGAGGAATGAAGACCAGAGGTAGACGGAAATTCAAATATTCTAGCAATTACTGTAAATCTACATAGTCTAAACATACCAATTAAATGGCAGATATTGTCTAGGTATTGTATCAGTTTTAGAGAAAGGGGTTTTAAAGTCTGAATTAACTGTGGATTTTTTTTTTTTACTTCAGTTCTAGCTGAAACATAGACATATGTTTATTTATCTATAATTTGCAGCTCTGCAGTTCAATGAATATGCATTTAGGGTTAATATATCTTCTTGGTGGATCTACCCCTTATCATTGTGTAATATTCTTCTATGTCCGGTAATTTTCTTTGCTCTAAAATATACCTTATCTGATGCAAATATATTCACTCTTGCTTTCTTTCAATAAAAATTGCCTGTTGTTATCTTTTTATATCCTTTCACTTTCAAACAGCCTATATGATTGTATTTGAAGTGAGTTTCTTATAGGCAGCATTAAGTTGGGTCACATTCTTTTCTTTAATCCATTCTGACAATATCTGTCTTGTAACTGGTATATTTAAGTGATTTACATTTAAGTAATTATTGATATGTAATGTAATGCATTGATATGTAAAAGTATGTCATTTTATTTTTTATTCATTCTCTTTTTTCTTTATTTTCCTTGCTTCCTATAGGTTACTTGAGCAAATTTGAGAATTCCAATTTTATTTATTTATTGTTGTTATCTCTCTGTATAGAATTTTTCTCTATAGATATATCTTCACTGTCTGTTGTTGACATTTTACTAGTTCTATTGGGTGTTAATGCTTTCAAATACTTTCCCTGCATCTATAGACATGGGCATTTTTTCCTTGACTCTATTATTACACTGCTGCTGCTGCTGCTGAGTCACTTCAGTCGTGTCCGACTCTGTGTGACCCCTTAGACGGAAGCCCACCAGGCTCCCCCGTCCCTGGGATTCTCCAGGCAAGAACACTGGAGTGGGTTGCCATTTCCTTCTCCAATGTGTGAAAGTGAAAAGTGAAAGTGAAGTCACTCAGTCGTGTCCGACCCTTAGCGATCCCACGGACTGCAGCCTACCAGGCTCCTCCATCCATGGGATTTTCTAGGCAAGAGTACTGGAGTGGCTTGCCATTGCCTTCTCCTATTATTACACTAGAATATATTAATGGATTTTCTGATATTGAAACAGCCTGTGTTCTTAGAATAAGCTCCGCATGTTATGATGCACCTTTTTATGTGCTTTGCATTGTGTTTGCTAATATTTTACTTAAGAATATTCCTTCATTTCCATGTAGGAGATTGTTCTATAATTATAATTTTTTATGCAATCTTTATTAGGTTTTGGAATCGATTATATACTTGCATCATCATAAGAATTTAAAAGTGTTTCTTCTTTTCCATACCCCTGAAATAGTTTAAGTAGCATTGGGATTATTTTACCTTTAAGTGTTTGGTAGAAAGCAAGCAACCAAAAAAAAAGAAAGAAAGGAAAAAACAAACAAACAAACAAACAAAAAGGTTTGGTAGAATTCTCCCATTGAGGCTTCTGGACCTGCTTCATTTTCAGGGAAGAAATCTAACCAGTTTCTCTATTTCTTCAATGTAATTGATCTATTTGAACTTCTTGTCTCTACTGAGGGAAATCTTTGTAAGCTGCGTTTTTCTAGAGACTTACCTGTTTCATCTGTGGTTTCAAATATATTTAAATAGAGTTATGTAAATTATTCATTTAAGAATCTTGAAAATTTCCCTTGATTAGATGACTATTTCTCAGGAATTCCCTGGCGGTCCAGTGGTTAAGATTTGGTGCTTTCACTGCCAAGGGCCAGAGTTCAGTCCCTGGTTGGGGAACTAAGATCCCACAAGCCCAGTGACACAGCCAAAATAAATAAATATAAAAAATAAAATAAAATTAGATGACTATTTCCCCTTTGGCATTCTAGATGTTATATATGTTCATTTCCCCCTATTTTCTTGATTAATTTACCCAGAAATCTGTTCATTTTATTGACTTGTATATGTTCTGCTATAGTTTTTCCTAACTCATTCATTTCTGCTTTTACCTTTAATGATTCTTTCCTTCTGCATTTTTAAACTTATATTGTGTCAGTTTATCATGCTTTTAATTGAGTATTAAATTAATTTATTTTAATTTTATTGATGTAATTATTTATACTATAAAAATTGCCTCTGACAACAGCTATGCTATAGATTCTGCTATAGTACTTTCATTATCATTTTTGTAATCAAATTGTACAAATTTAATCTATTTCTACTTTGTCCCAAATTTGTCAAGAAACCTCAGATACAGTCAGTTTTCATAAATATTTTATGTTTATCTGAATTAAAGTTTTGCTGTCTAATAGCAGACATCAGATTTCAATACATGAGATCTACCTTTTGGATTATGTTTTTTAAATCTTCTCTAAACTTAACTGAAATTTTTTGTCCATTTGAATATTCTTGGATTGAGGCAAGTACAGTAGAATGATATATTGTTGGAGCTTTTTTCTATTTCTCCTTACACTTCCTGTGGTTTTATTTTATGAATATTGTATGTGTCTGTATACATAAATATTAATAACACATCTTCCTTGTGAATTTTATTGTATACAGTTATCAAGTGTGCTTTTAAAAAATCTCTTTTAATCCATTTTGATCTCAATTCCTACTCCTTAACATCAAGATTATAACCCTTTCCTTCTTATTTGTAACTGCCTGATATATATTTACTTATTTTAGAATTTTGACTTCTCTGACTGTCTTTGTTTTAAGTATATCTCTTGAAAAAGCATTGTGTTAGATTTTGCTTCGATAAGCAACGTGAGACGGTTGAATGGCATCACCAATTCAATTGTTATGAACTTGGGCAAACTTCATGAGATGGTGAGGGACAGGGAGGCCTGGCATGCTGCAGTCCAAGGGGTCTCAAAGAGTTGGGCACAACTTGGTGGCTAAACAACAAAGCAACATGAGAAACTTTTTCCTTTTAATAGATGAGTTAAACTTATTTACATATACTTGATATAACCAATATGTTTGGTCATTCGGGCTCAATTCTGTCATATGGATTATACACACATAGAAATTATATGATTTGTGTATACGTTGTGTACATATACACAATGAATAGAGATAGACAAATTATATCAGCAGATAATTCACATAAAAAAGCAATATACAGACTCATAAAACTTTCTAAAATATGCCAAATTACAATAGCTAAAGAAATTCAAGTTAATATCCTAATCTATCATGATAAGTGAAAAAGGCATCATGCTGAAAATTATGTATGTGATCGTAATCTTACAAATGATGTATGTATATTCATTGTTATATGCATGCATAAACATAATAATGAGATGAAATGCCAGACAATACACATTTTTTAAAATTAATGAGTGGTTCAGTTCAGTTCAGTCGCTCAGTCGTGTCCGACTCTCCGCGACCCCATGAATCACAGCACGCCAGGCCTCCCTGTCCATCACCAACTCCCGGAGTACACTCAAACTCATGTCCACAGAGTCGGTGATGCCATCCAGCATCCTCATTCTCGGTCATCCCCTTCTCCTCCCGCCCCCAACCTTTCCCAGCATCAGAGTCTTTTCCAGTGAGTCAACTCGTCGTATGAGGTGGCCAAAGTATTGCAGTTTCAGCTTTAGCATCAGTCCTTCCAATGAACACCCAGGATCGATCTCCCTTAGAATGGACTGGCTGGATCTCCTTGCGGTACAAGGGACTCTCAAGAGTGTTCTCCAACACCACAGTTCAAAAGCATCAATTCTTCGGCGATCAGCTTTCTTCACAATCCAACTCTCACATCCATACATGACCACGGGAAAAACCATGGCCTTGACTAGACGGACCTTTGTTGGCAAAGCAATGTATCTGCTTTTAAATATACTATCAAGGTTGGTCATAACTTTCCTTCCAAGGAGTAGGCGTCTTTTAATTTCATGGCTGCAATCAGCATCTGCAGTGATTTTGGAGCCCCAAAAAATAAAGTTTGACACTGTTTTCACTGTTTTTCCATCTATTTCCCATGAAGTGATGGGACCAGATGCCATGATCTTTGTTTTCTGAATGTTGAGCTTCAAGCCAACCTTTTCACTCTCCTCTTTCACTTTCATCAAGAGGCTTTTGAGTTCCTCTTCACTTTCTGCCATAAGGGTAGTGTCATCAGCATATCTGAGATTATTGATATTTCTCCCAGCAATCTTGATTCCAGCTTGTGCCTCTTCCAGCCCAGCGTTCCTCATGATGTACTCTGCCTATAAGTTAAATAAGCAAGGTGACAATATACAGCCTTGACACACTCCTTTTCCTATTTGGAACCAGTCTGTTGTTCCATGTACAGTTCTGACTGTTGCTTCCTGACCTGCATACAGGTTTCTCAAGAGGCAGGTCAGGTGGTCTGGGATTCCCATCTCTTTCAGAATTTTCCACAGTTTATTGTGATCCACACAGTCAAAGGCTTTGGCATAGTCAATGAAGCAGAAATAGATGCTCTTCTGGAACTCTCTTGCTTTCTCCATGATCCAGCCGATGTTGGCAAACCATTCAATATTACAGAAATCCAGGCCTATGCCCCAACCAGTAACGCTGAAGAAGCCGAAGTTGAACGGTTCTATGAAGACCTATAAGACCTTTTAGAAATAACACCCAAAAAAGATGTCCTTTTCATTATAGGGGACTGGAATGCAAAAGTAGGAAGTCAAGAAACACCTGGAGTAACAGGCAAATTTGGCCTTGGAGCACGGAATGAAGCAGGGCAAAGGCTAATAGAGTTTTGTCAAGAGAACGCACTGGTCACAGCAAACACCCTCTTCCAACAACACAAGAGAAGACTCTACACATGGACATCGCCAGATGGTCAACACCGAAATCAGATTGATTATATTCTTTGCAGCCAAAGATGGAGAAGCTGTATACAGTTAGCAAAAACAAGACCAGGAGCTGACTGTGGCTCAGATCATGACGTCCTTATTGCCAAATTCAGACTTAAATTGAAGAAAGTAGGGAAAACCACTACACCATTCAGATATGACCTCAATCAAATCCCTTATGATTATACAGTGGAAGTGAGAAATAGATTTAAGGGACTAGATCTGATAGATAGAGTGCCTGATGAACTCTGGACGGAGGTTCATGACATTTTACAGGAGACAGGGACCAAGACCATCCCCATGGAAAAGAAATGCCAAAAAGCAAAATGGCTGTCTGAGGAGGCCTTACAAATAGCTGTGGAAAGAAGAGAAGTGAAAAGCAAAGGAGAAAAGGAAAGATATAAGCATCTGAATGCAGAGTTCCAAACAATAGCAAGGAGAGATAAGAAAGCCTTCCTCAGTGATCAATGCAAAGAAATAGAGGAAAACAACAAAATAGGAAAGACAAGAGATCTCTTCAAGAAAATTAGAGATTCCAAGGGAACATTTCATGCAAAGATGGGCTCGATAAAGGACAGAAATGGTATGGACCTAACAGAGGCAGAAGATATTAAGAAGAGGTGGCAAGAATACACAGAAGAACTGTACAAAAAAGATCTTCACGACCAAGATAGTCACGATAACATGATCACTGACCTAGAGCCAGACATCTTGGAATGTGAAGTCAAGTGGGCCTTAGAAAGCATCACTACAAACAAAGCTAGTGGTGGTGATGGAATTCCAGTTGAGCTATTTCAAATCTTGAAAGATGATGCTGTGAAAGTGCTGCACTCAATATGCCATCAAATTTGGAAAACTCAGCAGTGGCCACAGGACTGGAAAAGGTCAATATTCATTCCAATCCCAAAGAAAGGGAATGCCAAAGAATGCTCAAACTACCACACAATTGCACTCATCTCACACGCTAGTAAAGTCATGCTCAAAATTCTCCAAGCCAGGCTTCAGCAATATGTGAACCGTGAACTCCCAGATGTTCAAGCAGGTTTTAGAAAAGGCAGAGGCACCAGAGATCAAATGAGTGGTAGTGTTACTGATTAATCACATATTTAAATCTGGACTTTACTATGTCTTCTATATTTTCTAAATTGTTTAGAACATATTAAAAATCAAGATTAAAGCTCATAGAAACATCTTTACCAGCTGAGCCACAAGGAAAACCCCATAGAAACATTCAGTTCAGTTCAGTTCAGTTCAGTCGCTCAGTCGTGTCCGACTCTCCACGACCCCATGAATCACAGCACGCCAGGCCTCCCTGTCCATCACCAACCCCCGGAGTTCACTCAAACTCATGTCCATAGAGTCGGTGATGCCATCCAGCCATCTCATTCTCTGGTCCCCTTCTCCTCCCGCCCCCAATCCCTCCCAGCATCAGATCTTTTCCAGTGAGTCAACTCTTTGCATGAGGTGGCCAAAGTATTGGAGTTTCAGCTTTAGCATCAGTCCTTCCAATGAACACCCAGGATCGATCTCCTCTAGAATGGACTGGTTGGATCTCCTTGCAGTCCAAGGGACTCTCAAGAGTCTTCTCCAACACCACAGTTCAAAAGCATCAATTCTTTGGCGATCAGCTTTCTTCATAGTCCAACTCTCACATCCATACATGACCACGGGAAAAACCATAGCCTTGACTAGACGGACCTTTGTTGGCAAAGTGATGTCTCATTACTTGTTATTAAATATTTTAGGTATACAAAAATTTATAGAAAATAATAAAGCAGACTTTTACATACTCAACTTAAGAAATAAAACATTACATATGGGGTTGAAACTCACTTTGAGGTCTTTTATGATCATAGTAGTCTCCATCCGTAGGAGTAACTACTGTAAAGAATTCCTGTTTTCATTCTTAGAAACTTTTATTATAGTTTAATTACATATGCATATATTCCCAAGTTAATATAAGTACTATTTTCTTGCATGTGTTTATGGGTAGATGCCTGGATGAATGATAGAAAAAGAGGAAGAACCAAAAAAAGGAGAACAAATACACATAACAGCATGACAGTATAACCTGTATATATGGCTTCCTTGCAATGTGTTTACTTTCAAAACTTCTAAAATGGATACACCTATTATTTTTGCAGTTTATATGCTGAAGGAAGCATTAAAAGAAATCTGCACATCCTATTTTCAATCACTTTTTTCCTGATGTGTTCAAAGTCTAACCGTTTCCCTGGTACCAGCTACTCTAAAGCAATCTTTTAATGTACAATATTCTGAACATGAAACATCTTCATATTTGTCTAAGCCTAATTTTCTGTCTATTATTCACATTGTTCTCCTTTAGACTTGTATATCCAAAACTTAACCTGGGTCATTCTGGTGAAAAAAGACAGTAATGGCAGGAAGTTAATTTTCCAGTGTCCTGAAAGTGAAAGTGTTATTCGCTCAGTCGTGTCTGCCTGTTTGAGACCCCGTGGACAGTAACTCACCAGGCTCCTCTGTCCATGGGATTCTCCAGGCAAGAATACTGGAGTGGGTAATCATGATCTTCTCCAGGGGATTTTTCTGACCCAAGGATTGAACCCGGGTCTCCCACATTGCAAGAAAATTCTTTACTGTCTGAGCCACCAGGAAAACCTAACACCTGTCACCCTAGGTTGGTGTAAAGATGTAATTCATTTAGAATTTGAGCTGATTTTGTATTATGAGTCTGGTCATGTGTATATAGTTGGCTGTTTGTATCCAGGGGTTCCACATCCAGATTCAATAGTTTGAAAAAAAATTCCAGAAAGTTCCAAAAAGCAAAGCTTGAATTTGCACACACCTGCAACTATTTATATAGCATTTACATTGTGTTAGATATTATAAGCAATCTAGAGTTGATTTAAAGTATACGGGAGGGACGATGTATATTGGTTATATGCAAATACTACACCATTTTATATATACTGTAGAAAGGATTTGATTATACATGGATTTTGCTATCTGTGGGGCATTCTGGAACCCTGTGAATACTGTACTTTTCTCTGCTTTTATTAGTTTTAGTTGCAAAGGGGAAAGATTTCAAAGGTGTTTTAATTTACATGTGTTGTTTACCCTGGGGGCCTAGACTGAAAGAGGCTGTGATTAAACTTTTACTCTTGAAAACCTCTGCTTAAGAATCAAAAAAAAAAATTAAGTTAAGTTTGAGACTCCATGAAAGTCTCAGCAAAAAAAAAAAAAAGAATTCTCTTTCTAGAAGCAATTGGATCAAGTACTGGGTGATCTCATGCAGTTCCTCATCTTTTCAACCCCCTATGGCACTCACTGCTTGGCTCACTGGGTGGTTAAACATAGTTTCAATTCAAGGGTTTTCTTTGGGAGAGAAAAGAAAAAAGCATATTGTGAACCTCTTTTAATCTCATGACCTTCACAAATATTCCAGAGAAATGGAGACATTGTCTGACTGTGCAATGTTGGCTTATTTGAGAGACGTGCTTGTGCTTGCTCTTCCCTTAGGCATCTGCAATTTCCCTGAAGCTACCAGATGGGGATTCTCAAATGGTAGCCTTGGCTTGGGGATGTTCCCCATTCTGACACTAAGCCACTTTCCTGGGGAGAGGGCTAGGAAGTTTTTTCGCTGATCTTTTCAATTCCAAAACCAAGACGCGGTTCAGTTCAGTTCAGTTCAGTTCAGTCGCTCAGTCGTGTCCGACTCTCTGCGACCCCATGAATCACAGCATGCCAGGCCTCCCTGTCCATCACCAACTCCCGGAGTTCACTCAAACTCATGTCCATAGAGTCGGTGATGCCATCCAGCCATCTCATTCTCGGTCGTCCCCTTCTCCTCCCGCCCCCAACCTTTCCCAGCATCAGAGTCTTTTCCAGTGAGGCAACTCGTCGCATGAGGTGGCCGAAGTATTGCAGTTTCAGCTTTAGCATCAGTCCTTCCAATGAACACCCAGGATTGATCTCCTTTAGAATGGACTGGTTGGATCTCCTTGCAGTCCAAGGGACTCTCAAGAGTCTTCTCCAACACCACAGTTCAAAAGCATCTTGCAGGTAAAAGTGGGAAATACAGGAAAGAAAAATAATCATTAGAAACCCTTAAATGTCTACTACTCTCGAGTAAACACTCTTATCATTTGAACACTCTTATCACTCTTATCATACATATTGTTTTCAGTGAAAGTGAAAGTGTTAGCCGTTCAGTCGTGTCCCAGTCTTTGCAACCCCATGGACTGTAGTCCGCCAGGCCCCTCTGTCCATGGAATTCTCCAGGCAAGAATACTGGAGTGGGTTGCCATTCCCTTCTCCTGGGGATCTTCCCAGCTCAGGGGTTGAACCTGGGTCTCCTGCATTGCAAGCAGATTCTTTACCATCTGAGTCATTGTTTTCAGAATGCTATCCGCCTGCCAATGTAAGAGATGTAAGAGATGCAGATTTGATCCCTGGGTAAGGAATATGCCCTGGAGAAGGAAATGGTAACCCATTCCAGTATTCTTGCCTGGAGAATCCTAGGGACAGAGGAACTGGAAGGCTAAAGTCCATAGGGTTGCAAAGAGTCGGACACGACTGAAGTGACTTAACATGCATGCCCCATATTTAAGAATAGCAATAAGATGATATCCTACTTACAGTTTTGTAAACAGATTTGTTTAAACATTGTGTTATGAATGTCAATCCATGCCAATCAATATAAATCTACATAATTAAAATGACACTAATGGTCAATTCAGGTATGAAAATAATGATGGCAATTGTTACTATTTATTGCTGACTTCCTCAGTGCCTGACTCTGTTTTAAGTGCTAAACCTATACTTACTCATTTAATGCTCACCACAACCTATGAGGAGGAACTATTGTTGCCCAACTTTAAACATAAGAAGCTAACGGCAGGGCTAGCAGGTGATAAGGGAAAGGTATATTTTGTGGCTCCTGAACCCATACATAAAACCAGGACATGCTACTGTCTCTCCTATCACAAGGCCTTCAACATTACCATTATTCAGGGCAAAGTAAGATTAAACAACCTGAGGTACCATGTTTTTTCCCAGTTAACTAGGCAGGAATTCAAAATATTGATTATAATCAGTGTGGTTTTGAGTTTTGGGGAAGTATGTCCTGTTATACTGTGAAAGTTCCCCCACTATCTTGTCTCCCTTCCTGTTCCTCAGGTGCATTCCCTGTTCTAAAGCTAAGTGACTTTCCTGTTGATAGAACTGAAAATATTTGTTTCCATACCATTTAATTACTTTGTATTGCTGCAAGATCAGTAAGTGTGTACTATAGTTAAAAACTATACATAGAAAGTAAAAAAGTAACATTAGCTCAAAATGTACCATTTAAAACATAACTGCTGTATTTGTTTCCCAGGGCTGCCTTAACATAAATACCACAAAGTGAGTGGCTTAAAAAACAGAAATTTATTGTCTCTCAATTCTGGAGGCTAGAAGCCCAAAATCAAGATATCAACGGGCCATGCTGTCTCTCTCTCTGAAACCTGTAAGGCTGCACCTTTGCCTCTTCCTAGCTTCCTGGATTTTGAAGACTATCTCCAGTGTTTCTTGGCTTGTAGATGCACCACTCCCAATCCTCCAACTTCATGTAACTTTCTCCCTCTGTCTCTTCATCTTGTCTTCTGTGTGTCTCTGTGTCTAAATGTCCCCTTTTAATGAAGACACCAGTCATATCAGATTATAGCCCACCCCAATAACCTCATTTTAACTTGATTACCTGTATAAAGACCTTGTTTCCAAACAAGGTCACATTCTGAGATAGTTGGAATTAGGACTTCAGCCTACATTTTTCAGGGGATATATTTCAATCCAGAATAACCACTAATGTTTTCATCTGTATTGTACTCTTCTAATAGCTTCCTTATACAGGAATTTATATAGTTATGCATGTGTGCATGCATTTTCAGATTTATGTACAAATATAAGATCACATTTATACTTACTGAGTTGGCCAAAATGTTGATAAGATGGTACAGAAAAACTTGAATGAACTTTTTGGCTAACCCAATAGTTTTGTAACCTGCTTTTCTCACTAATGACATTCGTCAAAGTCAATCACTGTGAATAAACGTCAGTCTATACCATATGCATACTAGGTATACTAATGTCTGATAAGACGGGAAAATAAATTAAAATGACTAAAATTTTTATGTGCCAAGTGCTTTTTATATATTGAGACATTTAATGATCATAGCATCATTATAAGGTAGTTTTCATGTTAATCTTCATTTTATAGATGAAAAACTGAGGGACAGGGAGAATAAGGACTTAGCTCAGGACTGCACAGTTAGGGAGCAGGACAGCTTGGGTTTGTACCTAGCACATTATGCTCCAGAACCTGGGGAACAGTCAAAGATTTGTTAAGTGACAGGATCTGTCTGCACAAACATGCATTTTTTGGAGGTCATTAAAAGTAGCCCTCAGTATGTGAATATATTATACAAAATATCTGCACCTTTGTGACAAAACAATGATTTGCAACCATTGTGAGAGCATGTGACAGTGTGATAATGTCAGCTGGAAGTGAAGAATGTTAACAGCGAATGTAGAAAATGTCTTTGAAGAGGGAGCACTAGAGAGAGATAGACACAGAGACATTGGGGATGAAGCAGGAGAGATATCCTGTGACTAAACAGGGATAAAATGTCCATAGAGAGGTTTTCTGAAAAATCTTCAATGCCTTGAAACTTGAGTAAGTTTAAAAGCTAGTGTGAAAGAGCCATCTTTTTCAAGTTTAATCTTTGATTTTTTTCACATAATCATTTTCTTTCTTACCCTCCTATTCCTGCTATAGATTTAATGAAACACCTCTAATGGAACACTATGAGTTTTAAGCTCAACATACATTTAGTTATTAATGAATAGAAAAATGAGTCCTTGTATATCAGAGGAGTGCTATTCCTTTTGGGACTTTTCCTTTCAGGGAGGCATCACGTGGCTGGAATCCTGGTGGATGTGGCTGGATAATGCACAATCAGAGGCCCCCTGCACTAGTGACTGTGGCACCGGTCCAGAATTATCCTGCCAATGTACTGACTTAGGGAGCAATCCAGGAGCAGATGTTAGGTTACACCACAGCACACTACTCCGGTGCCACCACTTACTGAGTGCACCAGGTGAGTCAAAGGCAAGCCTGTCTTCCCAGCGCAGGGACTGTATAAGGGTCTGCTCAGACGCCCAATGTGAAACAGTTCTTATGAGTTACTCAATCACCCAAGAAAGTAGAGAACCTCTACCCCCAAACCTTTGAACTTCAGACAAATCAGAGAGATATTTGCTCCCTTCATCTGGATGCCTGAATTCTCATTATGAGAAAACAAGGAGAAAAGATCTATAACTTCTAAACTGCCACTAATGGAGGAAAAGGTGGTACCCAGTTGTATTTTTCAAGATGGTATAGCATACAGTGTGAATTTTTCTTTGATTTAATAAAATGGAAGCTTATTCTCTCATAGAACAGTCCAATACTGGTGTTCCTTGTCAAGTTTTTCTCATAGATGCTTTTCCTGCAAGTGGGGTTACAGGAACTGGGACTTCTATCTTGTGGCCCTGCCATTATCTTGAGACTCAGAGTTCTATGACAAATTCTCTGCTGACAAAGAATGAAGGCAAGGAGTATTTCTTGGGGTGATTTTAGAAGCTAAGTGTAGGAGTGACATGTATTGCTTCTGTCCACATTCCTATGGATAGAACTCCATGACTTGGTGTTTCAGTTTGAGTTACCCACAAAGCAGAACTTGGGTGCTAGTAGTTTATTTGGGAGGTGGTCCCAGGAAGCAGCAATGAAGTAAAAGCCAGAAATGAGTCAAGCCAGCATAACGGTGCATTGTTCACATTACTGCTAAAAGTAGGTAATGTGGACTAGGGTTAGCTGGGACATCGGAAAAGTATACAAAATGTCTCCCAGAACTCTCTGTTAATAATCTGAGGGTAGGGGGCTGGAAGGTTTATTTATCTCTCTGTCTTCTGTTGGTTAGGATTGCTCTGGGGGACATTAAATCCCCTGCAATTCAGAGATGAGCTTGTGTGGGGATTATGATTACTGAGTTGAATGAGAAGAATCTGAAGCAGGAAAGTGAATGGAAGTGGCCTGCTTGAGGTAGGACACTGCTGCTATCAGTGAGAGCTCACAGGGAACCATCCACAATAGCTGTGGATGTAGCCAAGGACAACAAACAAACGTGCTTCCTACATATAACTTTCACCTAATTACAAGGGAAGTTAAGCAAAGTAGTATAATTGTGTACAGTAGAGGAAAAGAAAATTGGAAAGAATCTAAATTTTCATAAGAAGTAGAATATTTAAATAAATTAGGAAGCATGTTCATTAACGGAAAGTTCTCTGAAATACACTTTCAAAGGGGAAAGAGTGAATTGCACAGCAGTCAAATATTATCCAGATTTCAGGAGTGAGATGTAGACTTGGGGAGTTATGATTGTATAGGTAACACGAATTGCTTGAAATCATCTATTAAGTAGGTCTTCCCTGGTGGATAAGTGGTAAAGAATCCACCTGCCAATGCAGGAGACATAGGAGATGCATGTTCGATCCCTTTATCAGGAAGATCTCTTGGAAGAGAAAATGGCAACCCACTCCAGTATTCTTGCCTGTAGAATCCCATGGACAGAGGGGCCTGTCAGACTACAGTCCATGGGGTCTGAAAGAATAAGACAAAACTGATCACTTGTGCACGCACAAGCACACACTCACACATACCCCTATTAAGTAAGGAATAAATAGACAAACAAAGGTTTTTGAGCTGCTTATTTCACCTGCTTTCTGTTTTCTGTTTCAGGCAATGCTGAAGTCAGTATCCTTTTGCAAGCATATTCTTATCAGTTCAGTTCAGTAGCTCAGCTGTGTCCGATGCTTTGTGACCCCATGGACTGCAGCACGCCAGGCTTCCCTGTCTGTCACCAACCCATAGAGCTTGCTCAAACTCATGTTCGACCCAGTTATGCCATTCAACCATCTTATCCTGTGTCGTCCCCTTCTCCTCTCACCTTCAATCTTTCCAGCATCAGGGTCTTTTCAAATGAGTCAGTTCTTTGCAACAAGTGGCCAAAGTACTGGAATTTCAACTTCAACATCAGTCCCTTCCAATGAACACCCAGGTCTGATCTCCTTTAGGATGGACTGGTTGGATCTCCTTGCAGTCCAAGGGACTCTCAAAATTCTTCTCCAATACCACAGTTCAAAAGCATTAATTCTTTGGCGCTCAACTTTCTTTATAGTCCAACTCTCATATCCATACACGACCATTGGAAAAACCATAGCTTTTACTAGCTGGACCTTTGTTGGCAAAGTAATGTCTCTGCTTTTTTATTTTTTTTACAGTTAAAAGTATTTTTATTAAAAAAGCACAAATGCAAAGAAATGAACAGAGGAAAATTTATGCATCGAACCTGGACTGGTCACTTATGATAATATACATGCTATACATGTATATATACAAAAGCCCAGGTCCAGACGGCTTCACAGCTGAATTCTACCAAAAATTTAGAGAAGAGCTAACACCTATTCTACTCAAACTCTTCCAGAAAATAGCTGAGGAAGGGAAACTAAAGACTCTACCAGAAAACTATGTCTCTGCTTTTTAATGTGCTGTCTAGGTTGGTCATAGCTTTTCTTCCAAGGAGCAAGTGTCTTTTAATTTCATGGCTGCAGTCACCATCTGCAGTGATTCTGGAGCCCAAGAAAATAAAGTCTGTCACTGTTTCCATTGTTTCCCCAACTATTTGCCATGAAGTGATGGGACTGGATGCCATGATCTTCATTTACTGATTGTTGAGTTTTAAGCCAACTTTTTCACTCTCCCCTTTCACCTTTCATCAAGAGGCTCTTTAGTTCTTCGCTTTCTGCCATAAGGGTGGTGTTATATGCATATCTGAGGTTATTGGTATTTCTGCCGGCAATCTTGATGACAGCTTGTGCTTCATCCAGTCCAGCGTTCCTCATGATGTACTCTGCATATAAGTTAAAAAAGCAGGGTGACAATATACAGCCTTGACATACTCCTTCCCCAATTTGGAACCAGTCTGTTGTTCCATGTCCAGTTCTAACTGTTGCTTCTTGACCTGCATACAGATTTCTAGGAGGCAGGTAAGGTGGTATTCCCATCTCTTGAAGAATTTTCCAGTTTGTTGTGATCCACACAGTCAAAGGTTTTGGCGTAGTCAATAAAGCAGAAGTAGATGTTTTCCTGGAACTCTGTTGCTTATTTTGATGATCCAATGGATATTGGCAATTTGATCTCTGGTTCTTCTGCCTTTTCTAAATCTAGCTTGAACATTCGGAAGTTCACAGTTCATGTACTGTTGAAGCCTGGCTTGGAGACTTTTGAGCACGAATTTGCTAGCATGTGAGATGAGTGCAATTGTGTGTTAGTTTGAGCATTCTTTGGCATTGCCTTTCTTTGGGATTGGAATGAAAACTGACCTTTTCCAGTCCTGTGGCCACTGCTGAGTTTTTCACATTTGTTGGCATATTGAGTGCAGCACTTTTGCAGCATCATCTTTAAGGATTTGAAATAACTCAACTGGAATTCCATCACCTCTACTAGCCTTGTTCATAGTGATGCTTCCTAAGGCCCACTTGACTTCGCATTCCAGTATGTCTGGCTCTACATGAGTGATCACACCATCGTGGTTATCTGGATCGTGAAGATCTTTTTTGTACAGTTCTTCTGTGCATTCTTGCCACCTCTTCTTAATACCTTCTGCTTCTGTCAGGTCCATTCCATTTCTGCTCTTTATTGAGCCCATCTTTGCATGAAATGTTCCCTTGGTATCTCTAATTTTCTTGAAGAGATCTCTAGCCTTTCACATTCTATTTGTTTTTTCACTGATCATTGAGGAAGGCTTTATGTCTCCTTGCTATTCTTTGGAACTCTGCATTCAGATGTGTATATTTTTCGTTTTCTCCTTTGCCTTTTGGTTGGACTTCCCTGCTGGCTCAGACGGTAAAGCGTCTGCCTACAGTGCGGGAGACCTGGGTTCGATCCCTGGGTCAGGAAGATCCTCTGGAGAAGGAAATGGCAACCCACTCCAGTACTCTTGCCTGGAAAATCCAATGGATGGAGGAGCATAGTAGGCTATAGTCCATAGGGTTGCAAAGAGTCGGACACGACTGAGCAACTTCACTTTGCCTTTAGCTTCTCTTCTTTTCTCAGCTATTTGTAAGACCTCCTCAGACAACCATTTTGCCTGTTTGCACATGTGATAAAATGTCCCTATATTACATATTTACATATATTAATATATTCCCTGGGACTTTATTTCAATAATTTAAACTCTCTCAAAAAGTGTGTGACAATTCTCATTTCTTCATCTTCACCTTCCTAGGGTCTCCAAAATATTTAAACTCATGTTTAATTGAAAACTGTGTTCCCATTTCCTTGATGTATATTGAAATTGAGTCTCTTTCACTCTCTCTTTCTTTCCACACATACAGAATCAGTTTTAAAATTTTCCTTATGTAAATTTTGGCCCATTTTTTGGGTTCTTTCCATACTCAATTTTTGTCAGATTATAGGTGACAAAAGTTTATTTAGATGTTTTTGTTTACATTCCTTAAATTGTTAGTAAGTTTGAGCTGTTTCTTGTAGTAATTGACCAGCTATATTTTTTCATTTGTGCACTATTTACAAATTTTGTCCATTTTGCTATTTTGTTCTAGGGGCTCCCAAGTGATTAAGGTTAATATCTTTCACTGATGCATAGATTTATCATTTTGATAGATATTTATTGAATGTTTATTATTTTCCAGACACACCCACCAAAATTCATGTCCCAGATCTTTCTTCTGAGATCTAGATGTTTATAATTATTGGAAATGCCCACTTGAAGAAAGAAACGTATTAGTATACATTCATGCATGCATGAATTGTCAACAAAACATACACATTTCAAAAATACTTAACCCTAAGCCCAGTGTGTGTGTGTGTGTGTGTGTGTGTGTGTGTGTGCGCGCGCGCACATGCGCTCAGTTGTGTCTGACTCTTTGCAGCCCATGGACTATAACTCGCCAGGTTCCTCTGTCCATGGGATTCTCCAGGCAAGAATAGTGGAGTGGGTTGCCATTTCCTACTCCAGGGGATCTTCATGATCCAGGGATGAATCCCCCATCTCTTGCGTCTCCTGCATTGGCAGATGAACTCTTTACCACTAGTGCCACATGGGAAGCCCAGTATGACCACAAAGTAAAAAGGGTGCAGTGTGTTATCTGAGGAGAACCACTGGCTCAGTGTTAGTTTTTCTATTTTGGGTATAAAGAAATCAAATGGTAAATGGAGACTAGTTCAAGACTTACGAATAATAAATGAGGCTGTAGTTCCTTTACACCCCGTGGTGCCTAATCCTTATACTCTATTGTCTAAAATTCCTGAATGAGCCAAATATTTCTCAGTAATTGATTTGAAAGATGCCTTCTATTCAGTGCCTTTGGTGGAGGAAAGTCAATTTCTATTTGCCTTTGAAGACCCTATGCAGAGCCAGCTTCTCAGTTAACCTGGACAGTTTTGCCCCAGGGATTTTGTGACAGTCCTCACTTATTTGGACAAAGTTTGTCCTGGGATCTACAAAACTTTAATAGCTCTAAAGCGGTGGTGTTACAATATGTAGATGATATTTTGCTCTGTGCTGAGACAGGGGAAGCTTGTTCATGAGCCTCAGAATATTTCTTAAACTTTCTGGCAGTCTGCGGTTACAAGGCATCAAGAGAAAAGGCTCAGTTTTGTCAACAATCTGTTAGATATCTGGGCCTAATCATATCAGAAGGGACTAGGGCCATAGTCCCTGAGAGAATGAAACCTATACTAAATCATCCCCTACCTATGACTTTAAGACAATTGAGAAGATTTTTGGGAATCACAGGCTACTGTCCTATTTGGATTCCGGGTTATGGGGAACTTGCCCGGCCTTTATATAAACTTATAGCTGAAACTCAGCAGGCCCAAACCGACAAACTGGTTTGGTCTCCAGATGCTCAAAAGGCTTTTAAGGTTCTTCCGACTGCTCTCCTGCAAGCTCCCACTTTGAGCTTGCCCACAGGGTCAGAATTTAATTTGTTTGTCACTGAAAGAAAGGGTGTGGCCTTGGGAGTTTGGACACAACCCCGAGGGCCTCACCAGCAACCTATTGCTTATCTAAGCAGAGAATTAGATGTAATTTCACGTGGGTGGCCCCACTGCCTAAGAGTAATTGGGGCAGTGGTTTATTAGCACCTGAAGCTTTAAAAATAATTAATGGACGAAACCTTACTGCACTGACTTCTCATGATGTGAGTGGAATCTTACATTCTAAGGTTAATATTTGGATGACAGAGAGTAGGCTTCTTAAATATCAGTCATTGTTGTTAGAAGGACCAGTAACTAAGCTTAAAGTTTGTGGAAATTTAAATCCTGCCACTTTCCTTCCTGAGAAGGAAAATGAAACACCTGATTACGATTGTTCCCAATTTCTAACTTTAAACTATGCAGCTCGGGAGGATCTAATGGATACCCCATTAGACAATCCTGACATGGAAATATTTACAGATGGCAGTTCTTTTGTTCGGGATGGGAAGCGTAAAGCAGGTTACGCTGTGGTGACTGCTGAACAGATTTTAGAAGCAAAATCTCTCCCCCAGGGAACCAGTGATCAGTTAGTGGAGCTTGTGGCTCTGACCCGAGCCCTAGAGTTAAGCTAAGGGCAGCGAGTAAATATCTACACGGATACTAGGTATGCTTATTTGACTTCACTTGCTCATGCTGCAATATGGAAAGACAGTTTAAAACAGCAACAGGAGAACCTATTAAGCATTTCAGAGAGATCGAGAGACTTTTAACTGCTATATATTGTCCTAAAGAAGTAGCTGTTATGCAGTGCAAAGGGCACAGCAGGGATGGAAGTAAAGTAGCCGAAGGTAATCAGTTGGCTGACTGTGAAGCCAGAAAAGTGGCACTTTACGAAACCCCTTCACTGCAGACGCTTTTGATCTGGACAGGTCCTGTGGAACAGGAAAAACCACAATATACTGAGAAAGAATTAGAAAGATATGAGAAAAGAGGAGCAAAGATTACTGATAAAGGATGGTTACAGTCCGAGGATGGACGATCAATAATTCCTGAAAATGCTCAGTGGAAAATTCTTAAGGATTTACGCCAGAGTTTTCATTTGGGTGCAGAGAGTACTTACCAAATGGCTTCTCATTTATCTGAAGGTAAAAATGTAATGAAAACTTTAAAGAACATTATCAAAAAGTGTGAGGTTTGTCAGAAGAATAACCCAAAGACTGAGAAGCTAGCAAAACCTGGATTACAACGAAGTGGAAAGTATCCTGGAGAGGACTGGGAAATTGATTTTACCCATATGCCAAAAGCTAATGGATATTCTTGCTTACAAGTTTGGGTAGATACTTTTACTGGATGGATCGAGGTTTTTCCCTGTTGTAGTGAACAGGCTAAGGAGGTTATAAAGAGTTGAATCCATGAAATTATCCCCAGGTTTGGGCTGCCACGGAGCCTTCAGAGTGACAATGGCTCTGCTTTTAAAGCTGCTGTAACTCAGGGTGTATTTAAAGCTCTAGGAATAGAATATCACTTACACCGTTCCTGGAGACCCCAATCCTGAGGAAAGGTTGAAAAAACTAATGACATTATCAAAAGACATCTGCACACATTAACTCAAGAGACGCAGGACAATTGGATTAAAGTCCTACCCATAACTTTAATGAGGGCTCAAACTGCCCCAAAAAGGAGGGACTGTCCCCCTTTGAATCTATTTATGGAAGGCCTTTCTTACACACAGACATTGTTATAGACCCTGACGCCTTGGAATTAACTAGTTAAGTAACTCAGCTCTCAGCTTTTCAACAGACATTAACAGAACTCCGGGAGATGACTCCTGACCCAGCCTCTGAGTCAAGCAAGCCTCTATTTGAGCCAGGAACAGAGGTCCTCATAAAAACACTGGGATCTGGGGGCCCATCCCTCCAGCCCCTCTGGGAAGGCCCTTACCAGGTTATTCTTTCTTCTCCCACAGCTGTCAAAGTGCCAGGAATTGATTCGTGGGTACATCACACTCGAGTTAAGAGGTGGCACCCTGACCAGAACTAAGTGACTTCATTTCATGTCTTTACTTTCTATGCTCTGACTTTGTACTTTTCAGATGGGCCTGATAATCTATGTGAGCCTACTTCTGCTGGCTCCAAAAATCCTGAGTCTGCCGTTTGATCCTCAAGACAATGCCTTCCTGTCCTGGGCTCACTCCCACGCTGCATTCACATTCGACAATCGGTCTAACTGCTGTGTCTGCGGAGCAATCCCCTCTTCATCGGTGGAAGGCTTCCCGTGGTGGACATCTCCACTTCAAGGAAAAGACTTTCTCCAAGTCTGCGAATACCTTCGACAACAATCATATGTGATGCCTCTTCTTCATCTGATGACATCTAACAACCCTAAAATGGACTGGTGCAACACTTTGTACTTTAACTATGGACATAACATGACTTTTAATTTTGATTATAGATTGTCTCAGTTTAATGACTATTTCGCTACACATAAGGCAAATAGGTCTGGATCTAATGGTTTTTTACCTGACGTTTATCAAATATGGGATGAGGTTATATGGCTAACTCCTGAAAAAGGACGTCTAATATCTACTGCCCCTATATGCTGGGAATAAACAGAGCCATCCCCGAAAGTTAGCCAACAACTTAATTACAATGATTGGAAACAATTGGGATTTTTGCCCCAGAAAATATGCAACATAATCATTCCCGTGTTTTCCAACCCCAGTTCAGGTCCTCCCTTTGTCTGGCCAGGCACTATTTGGGACTGGGTATCTCAGTCATGCTGGCTTGCTCCAAACGGAACTTACTGAATATGTGGCTCTTACCTGTGGGCATAGCTTCCCCCTGGTTAGATAGGGAGATGCATCCTGGGTCTAGCCTTTACTCACAGCTTTATATTTTCAGAGCTTCCAGAAAAGCCTGCTAATTTACCCCACCTTAAAACTCGGTGGGCAGGGTCTGTATTTCACTGGTATGATTATTTGGCTGCAGTGTTTTTTCCCTCTTTGGGAACTACAGCTGTTACGCTACGAGTGGATGCTTTGACTAATTTTACTCAACAGGCATTACAAGATTCTCAAAAAGCTATTTCAGCTCTTAATATTGAACAAGCACAAATTAGAAAGGTAACCACCAGTTTGGCTTTAGATACTCTGACAGCTGCGCAAGGAGGAACTTGTGCAGTATTCATACCCAGTGCTGTACATTTATACCTGATATGAACACTAATGTTACTCATTTTACTAAACACATGAACAAGATGATTGGGGCCATGGATACTCCTGAAGCCTCAATTGCCTCACTTTGGGGAGACGTTAACTAATTCCCCATGGTGGAAAACTATCTTAATTTACAATAATTCTGATTGTTTTGTTTTTGTTGTTTGCTCCCTGCATCTGTACCTATGTAACTGGATTTGTTTCTAGTCACATGAAAGCTTTTAAGTTACAAATGGTTGCTCAAACTCCTGCTACTGCTGCAACTTCTTCCAACTACTATTTGGGGGCGACTGGATCAGAAATCCTCAGCATGAGGGTTCAGAGAATATGTTGATCACCAGTTTAGGGACAATGCCCCTTGTCAGCTTGGAAGCAGTTATGGAATGAGAATGATGCCCCCTTTCCCAAGGCAACATAATTCTCCTAAAAGAAAAGGGGGGAATGAGAAGGTAATAGGCAGGAAGGCCAGGGGTCTCCAAACAGAGGAAATAGGCTGTGTCAGACATTTTTATCTCTCTTAAGTGACAGGAGGAAACAAACTAGCCATATTTTTTTCCTTCTCTACACAAATTTAAAAGGAGGTTTCTCTTAAAATACTGTGTTGCCATAATGACACCTGGTTTCACATGAAGTTAACTATTCTCAAACCTCGAGCTAACCAACACATTTTTTCTTAAGGAAATGTCTTAAGCTCTGCTAATATACTATGCATTTATCCCAGACTCTGTCTTCAAGTTGGTTCCACCTAATGGCTCAGAACCTACTTGACAAACCAGCATGTTAAACTCAGATATTGTTCCCCTAATCTATGTAAATGAAATTATTTGTATGGCAATCTTCCCTTCTACAAAATTCAAGTCAATCATTTTCTGGCCCTGGATAAATCATCTGGTGCCAAGATTATCCCAAAATGCATCTTATGGATGAGGGGCCTGGTGCCATTCTGAGTTTTAAGACATTACTTTCTTTCATTAACAGACTGCTAGTGACTATATAACATAGCAGGGGGGTACTCTTTCTGTCCCCTTCTGATGTCAGAAGCTTTCTCTATCTCCTTTATACTTTAATAAAACTTTATTACACAAAAGCTCTGAGCGATCAAGCCTCATCTCTGGCCCTGGATTGAATTCTTCTCCTCCAGAGGCCAAGAATCCCGGCGTCTTTCCTTCTGCAACAACCTTTCAGTGTGAACACCAATCTTTTTGCATTGAATATATTGGGACCTGCAAGTCATGGTGAGGGGATCATATATATGGAATGTGTAGAATAATTTCATTTTAAAGTATAGATTATTAAATGTTTAATATGTTTTGATAAGGAAAGTTTGTTTAAACAATTGAAAATAATAACCAAATGACAAAAAATTTCATGTATATGTATCATGTTATCAAAATGTTCACATGATACTGTTTTATAAAAAATAAAAAAATTTCAGCTTCTGACTTGACAGTTTATCTGTATTGAGTGTGATTTTCTGTCTTACGCTTCTTTTACCCCAACTGTTCACACTCTCACATGCAGATTTTTCTCTACCTCTCTGTGGCTGGACTTCCTCTTTCAGGAAGGATAGAGATCCAGGAAGGGGTTGTGGGCAAGGAGTGGAAAATTCCAGAAGTTTCTGGCTGGTGCACTAGAGCTACAACTCTGGTTCTGACCACTAGGGTCATCTATCTACATTGACTATTTATCATATATTATATAGGCTTCCCAGGTGGTGCTAGGGGTAAAGAACCTGCCTGAGAATGCAGAAGATATAAGAGACATGAGTTCAATCCCTGGGTGGGGAGGATCCCCTGGAGAAGGGCATGGCAACTCATTCCAGTGTGCTTCTTCTCTGTTCGTTTTTTTTTTTTTTTTTTTTTGGTATTCTCTCTAGGATGAACTGGTATTAATTTCAGACTTTTGACTATTATCACAACATTTTGTTCCTTTGTACCAACTTAACCAAGAATTTAGTGAATCTGTGCATAGGGAAATCAACCCAATTCCTTGGAGCTCAATTCCAGTCTCTGTTCCTCCAGGTAGCATCTGAATGACTCCACAAGCTCCAGCACCTCAGTAAGCCTCAGCAACCTTGAAAAGTCGGTGATTCTGATATCAGAATCTCCTGGTGAGGAATACATGAAAGAACAGATGCAATGTAGCAAGAACAGAACTTTTCCTACCTCTGGCACTCACACTTCTATGGGTCTGCAGAATGAAGGAACACAGTGTAATGCAGCTGATGCAGAATCTGGCATAGAGAGTTCTCTGTGTTTGTAGCTACAAGAACCCGGGTTCCCAGCGCCTCCTAACACCTCTGCAGGGGTGGTTTAGTTGGAAACGGTCCCTGGGTATTAAGCTGGTAGAAAACCCAGAGGGCTGTTATTATAAGAAGTTAAAGCTCCTCTGGCCCCCAGGGCTCTCCTCCTCTATGCCCTTGGGGAAAGGACTTCCTGTAAGGACTCCATCTTGCTTGGCATTGAGAGCGAGTTTGGGGCCTGCTCTCTCTTTGCTTGACAGCCTTCCTTGATATTCTCCAATCCTCCAGCTCCAGACCCACACATTCTCTTCTAGAGAAGCCTGTGAGGACAGCGGTGACAAATCTCTGCCTTCAGGTCACCCCATGGGTGAGTCAGTCTTCATGAGAACTTCTTTTCAGATCTCCACAGGACAGGAGGGTTTCTGGGTTCCCTTTCCCATCCCAACCCACACGACCCCTAACCAGTCAACCTCTTTGAGAGAAAGGTCGGAGAGGGCCAAGGCTGACTGCTTTCTATGCTCCTGAGGAAATAGGCCAAATGGGCTCTGACACACCCATCCTGATGGCAGGTAGAAAACTTCCCCTCCTATGGAAATGGCCATGGCTGGGTGAAAATTTTCCTTGGCTAAGGAAAAGGCATGAGTACTGTGATCTTCTCGGGTCTAGGGTTTGGAGAGTGGGGATGGTAACCTAGGTAGAGGGTGGGATTGTGTAAACTAATGTTCTTTGTATTTATACTAGAGATGGGGGAAGAGCAGAAATCCCACCATGGCTACTGAATATTGCATCAACTAGTCAGGGTAAATTGTATTAGTCCTTAGAAGTTTTGGAGCCTTGCTTTTTTGCCTAGCATATGATCTATTCTGGAATGTTCAATGAGTATTTGCTATGTGCATTGTTCTATGTCAGTTAAATAAATTTGTTTATTTAAGCCACATTTAAAAATCCTCTCCCTCTAGCTGAGTTTTTGTTTGCCATTTTATGTGTCACTCAGTGAGATGTGTTAAAATTTCTCACTGTGACTGTGGGTTTGTCCATTCCCTCTTATTTCTGTCAGGTTTTATTTTGCACATTTTGGCTCTATTTTAAGACGTGCATACAAATTTAGAATTTTGTATTAATATCTTCTTATTGCATTGAACCTGTCATCATAAGGAGATCTCCCTTTCTCTTATAATGTTTCTCTTTAAACTGTACCTTTTCTTTTACTAATATGGTTATACCAGTTTTCTGTAGGTTAATGTGGACAAGATATACATTTTGTCATTTTTTACTTTCAGATTTTCCTGATCATTAAATTTCACATGTTTCTCTTTTCAAGAGTGTTTGATGAAATGTTTCTTGTCCAGTCTGAAAATATCTGTCTTTCTATTTAGAATATTTAGCTTGAATCTTTTAATGTAAAAATAGATATAATTTGCTTTGTGTGTATCATATTGCTACGTATTTATTTTGCTGCTTCTAAGATCCTTTTCCTTTCCTTTGAAATGGTTAATATTTTGTAACTATTGAATTCTTAATTCATGCAGATATCTAAACATTTTTTTGCTATTCTTGTAGTGCTTACCCTTCATATTACAATGTGCATTTTTGCCTTTTTACAGTCTGGTAGTGGTGCATGGTAAGTCGCTTCAATTGTGTCCAACTTTTTGGGACACCACTGACTGTAGCCTGCCAGGCTCTTCTGTCCATGGAATTCTCCAGGCAAGAATACTGGACGGGGCTGCCATTCCCTTCAGCAGGGTATCCTTCCAACCCAGGAATTGAACCCAGGTCTCCTTCATTGCAGGTGGATTCTTTACCATCTGAGTCACTAGGGAAGTCCTTTCACAGTCTAATATTAGTTAATTAGTTCTTTAAAACTCCTCAGGCAATTATGGGACCTTGAGACGCTTTGATTCCACATACTCTCTCCAAATTTATTGTCATTTTCATTCTCTATATATATGAGCCCCCAGAAAATATTGCTATCATCATTTTATATAGTTTAAATTTGCCTACTCGTTTAAATTTCCTTACATATTCACACATGACATTAGTCTTTCTTTCCTGTATCTATGTAACTCCACCTGGGATGATATTTCTTTTGCCCAAAGAAGAGCCTGTAATATTACTTTTAGTTTGAGTCTTCCAGTCACACAGTTTCTGGCTTTTTGTTAAATGATGGTGAAACGAATACATTTTTAAAGAAATGTTTTTCCTTAAAATTTATTTTTTCTCCAATAAACATTGTTATCCTAATTTGATATCTTGTTACTTTTGGAAACTTCTCAACCAAGTTCTCTTCAAATATCATTTCTCTACTTTTTCCTCTCCTTCTTCCTGGGATTCACATTAACCATGTGTTTAGTATACTCACTGCATCACATTTAATTCTCTACACCTCGCTTTTGGTATTTTCCATATTATATGTGGGAGGAGAAGGGGAAGACAGAGGATGAGATAGTTGGATTGCATCACCAACTCAGTGGACATGAGTTTGAGTAAACTCTGGGAGTTGGTGATGGACAGGGAGGCCTGGCGTGCTGCAGTTCATGGGGTCACAAAGAGACACGACTGAGCGACTGAACTGAACTGAATTATCTTTCCAGGCTCCATTCTGGATATTTTCATCAGACTTATCTTTCATTTCTCTAACTCTTCCTCCAGTGAGGCAAACGAGCTTTAATCCTTGGTCATCACACCAGGGTAGAGTTCAGGGTATGCTTTATTGTCCCCCTAGAGCAGAGCAGAGAAGTGAGACTTGGGGATTAAAAGTCACTTGTCCCACATCACCTAGCCTGAACCAAGTAGAGCAGGATCTAACATCACAGACTACACTCTAGGTCCAGACCCTTTCCTCTGTGCCTGTTTTCTTCTTGGCTGGGAATGCTCTGCACCTCTCATTTCCTGAAAAGTGGAGCCACAGTGAAGTCTCTCAGCCTTTGTTTTTAGCACGGTGATGCATTTCTGTTTAGATGATACAGTCAGTGATATGTTTTCCTTAGCCATGATATTTACCCAAGACTTCTTCTGGTATTGGGACCACTGATCTGTTGTTGTCAATTTTAGATCACACTGATAAACTGAACCCTTTACAAAGAAGAGCACGAAGCTGGAGTTTTTACCGAAGGCGACGCAGCTATTCGTCTGAACATGTCACTTCCCAGCAGCAGCAAGATAGAGATTCAGGTGATGTTCCCATGGACATCCAAGCAAGATAGTAAGTGACCAGTCAGCATGGCTGACATGTGAACAACAGTCGACCAGTGAACAACAAAACCTTGTAGTTAAACGTGTTCCTCTTCTCTCCAATCTGGAAGAGTGAGGAATGATGGGATACGGCTAATGTTTAAGCAATCTTTATTGTAGCTCTGATATCATGTGGGAAAATGTGGAGAAGACTTTCTAAGTCTATATGGACCACTTTCTTCTCTCCACTTCCCCACAGTGCTCCCTATGCTGTTCCATCCCATCGTCAGAGAAGCCGTTTTCAGAAACAAGACCAGATGAATATGAATATGGAGACAAAGCAAAAGCCTCCAGAGAGAAGAATGGAGAGAGACAGACAGAATGAGACCTTGGGGAGCTGGTTCAAGATCATAGTGAGTGTCCTGGCTAAATGGACCTCATATGTAGAAGATGACAGAGAGAGTCATGTTGGATTTGTGGCGAGATGCTGGGAATTTTTCTGGGGCAGTGGTGTTGGTAATGTCTTGTTATTACTAGGGACTATCTTCCTACATCATCTAAGGGCAAGTTCAGAGAAGCAATAGAAAGGAAACAGACTGAATGCAAGGAGGAGCATGGGAGAGGTTGTCTAAAAGCAAAGGAGGAAACCTACTGCCAGGGAGATGAAGCACTTCACACCAGATCACACAGTTTGACTCAAGCTGAGTGTGGGAGGAGGTTGGGTCTCTGGGGTCCATGCCAGAGTGGCAGGCCTGGTCTATCTCACGTGGATCTCTTGGAACTTTATAAAAGGAAACACATGTGAAACATATTAAGTTATTTTTTTCAGGAAGAGTATATGAATGAAAAGAAACTATATTTAGCAAATCCATGCCTTGTACAAAAGTTAGTGATAACAGATATTGCCCTATCTTAAGAATTTATTTAAAGCCTGAAAATAGGTTCTAAAGTAAGACACAGTTGAGTCTTATCTTAACCTTGGATTCTATTGCATCAATTTTCTTTCCCATTTCTTCTTTGACCCCTAGATTCCCTTTGGTGTAAAATATGATGACAAGTGGCTGCTGAATTTGATTCAGAAGCAATGCAGTGTCCCCTTCATCCCAGTCGAAGTAAGAGAGGACATGGAGGCAATGAGAAGAAACGGGGTAGATGGCAGGCCCAGATGAGAAATGGCTCTGGTCTCATCTTCTGCTTCTCTTGTCACTCTTGCTACAGTTTCATTATGAGAAAATGCAGGCCCAGTTCTTTGTAGAGAATGCCAACATTGCCTGTGCATTGAAGAATGTCAATGGCAAGATTTTCAATGAGGATAATGAACAGGTGTGTGTCAAAGGCATGAACAGGGATGAATAGGGGCAAGAGGGAAGGAGAGGGGCATGGTCTTGCTTGATCCCATGCACAGATCTCCTGAGATTACCCAGCCCCTCTTGTGTCCTCTGCAGGTATTTATCTTGGTTGAGCCCTGTGATGCGCCCGAATCTGTGCAGAAAACACTGAAGTCTGAAAAGGTGGAGCAGATGAAGGTAATGCAGACTCAGCACAAGCTGTGCACTGATACCCAGACCCACCTCTTCCCCCCGCTCACCCTCAGACACAGAGCCACTGAACCCCATCCCTAACTCTGCAGCTGACCATGAACAAACCATACGATGTCCACCAGCAATCTCTTGACGTTCAGAGACTCTGCTTTGGCCCTGGTATGGCTGTAGCAGTAACTGTAGGGCAGGTGAGGGTAGAGGGTCTGTCTGGGAAGGACACTCGGGGATGATATCATGGGGATGTCCTGGTGCTGGAGGTACACCAGCCAGGGCCCTCTCAGCCTGTGTTTCCCTCCTGGAGGAGGGAGACTTGATGATCTATGATATTGGAATGACGTGGAACCCTAGAAATGGCATGCCTGCCTCCCTGCACATCCATCCAGGGATCAGGTCCAAGGTGAGGACCTAGGCCCAATGTTGAGGCTGATGGTGAGGATTGGAGAGATCAGATAGAAGAGGCATATTGGTCTCAGATATCCCCTTTGGGGTCCTCACTCTTCTTTCTTCATCATAGCTTTCGTCCTTGGACCAGAGCAACAAAAAACCCTACGTGGAGCCTAGCCTGTCCACTATTATGGAGAGTGCTTCCCACACCAAGAACTTGAATGTTTCCGACACTGAGGTGAGGTGGAGCACTCAGATCTTCCTTTAAAAGGGATGTGGGAAGGCTTATGGGGTGGTGACAGATGAGGGGAAGTGGATTTGTAGGGAAAGGGTGGGTGTGGATGCAGAGCCATCAAGTCCATGTGGTGTTCCCCATAATTCCAGGTGAAGTCTGCAGGGGAGATGGACAAGGATCAACAGCTGGAACCAGAAGGGATGTGGGCTGGCAGAAACGCCAAGGGCACCACCTTCCCTGATAAGTCAACCAACATAAGGTCTCTCTCTGCCTTGTCTCTACACCCTTATGTCTCTCTCATCTCTCCCCTCCTCCCTCCACTCCATGTCTGTCTTCATCCCCCTCCCTCCCTCCTGAGTCCCACCTCACTCACCTCCCTGTCATAGCCTCCTGGGTCATCCCTGAGGTTTGTCCTGACTTGACAGAGTGATGAAGCCCCTGTGAAGTAGCAAAGCCCTGGGCTCTCATCCGCCCATTTCCTCTTCTCTCCACAGCCTTCACTGGGTGGTGGAGGAAGGAAGGGAGGGAGGGGAGGAAGACCTCCAGCAAGGGTTTGAATTGCTGGTCCTTGTGGCACTGGAGAAGGGAGTCAGGACAGTCTGGCTGGGAGCTACTCAGGGGAAAGGAGTGGGAAGAGGGGGTGGGAGGAAGGGATGCAGGGAACAGTCTTCCTTTGGGTCAGTCCATGGAGTGGTGACCAAGGCCCTGGAAGGCTAGCATACTGCGTTGTGGGAAGGGGCCACACACAGGGCTGTGACTGCTGTAAGTGACTTGCTCCCATGAGGAGGGTCACGTCCACAGTTTCACTGGCTTTTCTCTTTTGTCTTGACTTTGGCAGCACCATCCTGGAGTTGTTCCCCAGGTTACTAAGCTTGGTAAGCCTACCCCTTGATCACAGACTCCTCTAACTAGCACTGACGGTGCCCACAAACTACTCTGAAACCCATTAGGACCTGTCCAAGTTCCATTTTTGAACCTGACCCTTACGTGTCCTGTGGGAGGAAGAGTGTACCATCCTCTGTGGGAACCTGAAAAGGCCCTGGATCTTCTTCAGCCATATTCTCCACAGGCTTTGGGGACCCATGGAGATGACAGAACATGTAGTCCTGCCCCTGGCAATTCCAGGACCCTTTCTCCTCTGATCTCAGACCCCTACCCCATCCTGGGCCCATTCTTTCCCCTGATTATCTAGCATCACATCCTGGACTGCCCTGCTGACTTCCTCTTCCCTACCCTAGGATAGCCAGGAGACACCCTCAGGGTCTAAGTGTGCTATTGAAGCCCCCAAGTGCTTACCAACATGCAAGGTGAGCACGGAGGATCCAGCAGGGTTCTAGGTGGTACATGACGGGGTGTCAGCCCTGGTCCTGAGGACTGTTTTGGTTCTAGGGAAGCTTCTTTGGATCTGATGAGCTGAAGAGTCTAATCCTGCAATTCCTGCAGCAGTAAGTACCCTTGGGAATCTGAGCAAGGGGAGGGCTAGTACAGGGGAGGTCACCCAACCTCAGGTCTGCTCATGGGAGTTTTCAAGTCTCCTTTGAGCTCCATACCACAGAACTAGACTGTCCTCACTGTTCCCCCTCAGGTATTACTTGATCCATGACTATGGGGACCGCCAGGGACTCCTGTGTGCTTATCACGAGGAGGCCTGCTTCTCCTTGACCATTTCATCCCACCTCAAGGACCCAGGCCCGTGAGTATCACAGCCCAGACTCCTCCCTTGTGCCATCTGGTTCCCCAGCAGATGCAGGCCAGCTCCTGCTGACACCTCTGCTGGTGGGACCACCACCCAAGTTTCCTCTGTGTCTCCTAGAAGCAGCGTGTGTGCATACTCCAAGAACAGCAGGAATATGCAGAACCTCAAGGACCCCGGTGAGTGTGTTGTGGGAAGACTAGGCAGGAAAGGGTGGTGAGTGGAAGATTCATAGGGTCCCTGACCTTTGCTTGCTTCCCCTCCCCCACAGATCTGAGGTTCCAGCTGCTGAAACGCACAAAACGTGACATTGTGCATGCCCTCTGTGGGTTGCCCAAAACTCAGCATGACTTCAAGTCCTTCACGGTGGACATGTTGTTCCAGTCGGTGGGCACCTGCTTCCTGCCTTGTTGGGAGCAGGGGGGAAACTGCAGATGGGGAGGAGTCAATTTGAGGGGTAACTGAGTACCTGGGTTCTTTCCTTTCAGGAAACAATGCTCTGCTTCTCTGTGAATGGGGTGTTCAAGGAAGGTGAGTGTTCATAGATCCCTCCCAGACCCTCCACGGCTCCCTCCCCTGGCTGGGCTCCCTCCCTCCCTCCTTCCAGCTTCCCTCCCCTCCCCTGCCCTCCATTCCGTCCCCTCCTCTGGACTCCCCTCCCTCCCCTTCCCTTCCCCTTCTTTCCCTCCCCTCCCCTCCCTTTCCCCTCTGTGATCTCCAGCCCTCAGTTTTCCACCGACAACCCAGGTCTGAACCGACCCAGGTCTGAACCGCGTCCGTGTCTGCCCTGTTCACCCTGGGCATTAGGGACAGAGGCGGTGGAGTTTCGTGGCTCCCATACCAGATCCTTACACCGAGAACTTGGGCCAGTACTTAAACTCGCAGTTTCCCCATACACCCACATCTTGGCCAGTTAAGAAAAATGTATCCCATGAACTTGTGAAGTGGTTGTCATGGGAACATGTTACTGGGAGCAAACCGCCCTCCTGTTGCCCTCCCCATTCCCCACACCCAGGCTCCCCAAGTGAACAACTGACCCCTCAGCAAGAGTGTCAAGTCAGACTCTGACTGGGGACCCCTGTGGGAACCTGTAAACACATGGGGCTCTAAGGGGTACTCTTGTTTATTGTTTGTTGTTGAAGTAGAAGGAAGGTTTCCTGGCTGTGTGCGTGCCTTCACCCGGACCTTCGTCACTACTCCTGCCACCCCATTCAGGTAAGAGCTGTGTTGTGGGTGGGATGGTCCATCCAGTCTGGTCTCAGGGCCCTGGGCATGTGGGGGTGCAGACCTTAGGCTGACTCAGTATTTTGAAAGCCAGCAGGTAGTTCCAAGGAGCAGTCTAGCCTAGTGGTTAGGAAGAACATGGGCTTTCTCACCGGCACATGGGTTTTCTCCTTGAGCACATGGATTTTTCTCCTTGACCCAACACTCATTCTCTGTGTGACCTTGGTTAAGTCACAGGGCCTCTCTGTGACTTGGTATCTTCTTCTGAAAATGGGGATCAGAATGTACACTCCTGTATTGTAGTGTACTGGGCTGCTGTTCAGGGTAGATGTGAAGTTGTCCCTGGGCTGGGGATCAGGCTATCCATTGAGTGAAGCTGGGAGACAATCTCTCTGAAAGTGGGCTCTGTACAAGGGGCAGAGGAACCAGTCAAGGAGCCTGGGGACAGACACAGGACGGGGATGGAAGGAATCTGGTTGCTGAGTGCCAGTGGAAGCAGATCGTTGTTGGGGGTGTGGGTCGGTACATCTGTCAACTGTCTAAGAGTCCATATTTCCTCCAGTTTTTGTATTGTGAATGATAAGCTGTTTGTGAGTGACTTCAGCCCCAAGAAGACAGCCTATGCTCTTCATCCCAAAGCCTAAACCTTCTGTCAACTCCATGCCCAACTTCTCCTTGGAGCAACAGGAAATGGTGCAGGATTTCTCCATCCAGTCGGGGATGAACTTCCAGAGTCTCAGAAGTGATGCTGAAGATCATAGTGCACATGCATGCACACATATACTCATTGCCTTGGAAAATCATTCATTCTGTTCAATTTTGTGAGGAGATGAAGTTTAATCAAAATGTAATTGACAGCATATCTGTGTGTGTATGTTTCTCTTTCTAGGTCTCCTCTAGCCCAATCACCCCCTTCTCACTAGTGTAAATTTTCCTTCAGCTCATACTCCCACTGGATTCCAACCTCAGGATTCAGTAATCCAGAAAATGATAGATAAGGAGGGATTGCTGCCAGGTGGTGAAAAATTCCAGAAAACTATGATTGAAGCCATTATACCAAGATCCCAAGTTCCATCCCTTCTTTCCCCTTGCTGAACACCCTAGTCTGAGGCTCTCATAGCTGACATTCTTATCTGGCCACCTGGTTCCATCCATTTTCACTTTTAAGGAACAGAAGTACATTTTGCAAAGAATAACAGATGTCTTGGAGTGGCTGGTTTAGTATGAATCCAGTTCTGATTGGAAAATTCTATGTATATCACAGCAATTCCATCTATTGTTGACCCCAAAGCTACATCACATTCATTGGTGTATCTCTTCCCCCATCAATGTAGGTTGACTTGTTCCCACTGTAGAGGGTCCCTCCCAAGGAGCAGAGTGTTTACCTCCATCACCCACCTCTGTATGAGCTGCCCAGTTCTTCTCCCACACCCTGTCTGTCATTCCATGACTGGGACACTGGATACAGCTGTCCAGACTTCAGTCTCTGCCCCATTCCTCTTAGAACCCTGTGTTTCCCTCTGCTGACTGCCGATGCGCTACTGCTACCTGGTGATTCGTTGTATGCAGGCTCTGGAGTATGTTTTAACAGCTTCTTTAACACCTATCAGATTTCTTTTTTCAGACAGAATTAAAATGACTTTATACTTAGTTCAATATGCTGGATTTTAAGGGAGAACATTGTCTCTTTTTTTCTGCTCTTTAAATAAAATTCTTTGTAGAGAACTCGGATACTGGAGTTATGTTGGCGCTACCTCATGACAGAAGCCTGACAGCAGCTTGAACAGGCAGAGCAGGCAGGTGGGAGGGAAGGTCTATGTGTTGCCAAAATTCACCAGACAGAGCTTTCTGAAATGTTTTATAATGGTTGAAGTCATTATGTCAAGATCCCAAATTCCATCCCTTCTTTCCCCTTGCTGAGCATCCTGGTCTGAGGCTCTCATAGCTGACATTCTGATCTGGCCACCTGGTGTGTGAAGAGAGAAACCCAGTTACAGGTACACTGTGGTATCCAGACAGAAAGCACAGCCCCTCTCCACGTGCTAGCACTCTATTCACCCTTTGATTTACTTTCTCTGCAACCTCTCACAGATTTTTCACTAAGGGCCTTCTCCTCACTGACTGATGAGCTCTGCTCATCAGCTCAACACAATACTGTTCTGCCAAGTTTACCCCAAATTTAACATTCACCTTCATTATCTTTTTAAAATTTTTACTTGTGATTAAAAAAGCATAAAATATAGTTTTATACCTTAATCACTTAAACATTTTAAAGTGTGTAGTTCAGTAGTATTAGTTTTAATAATCTTTTCATTTAGCCTTTATATTAAGTGGTTAATATCCCAATCTGTTACAGAATTAGATTTTTCCAAACATGACAGTATATTTACCTTTACCAATGCATTGTATGCTTTCATATGTTTTTATGTCACTGACTAGCATCTTTTTCATTTCAGCGTTAAGAACTTCTTTCAGCATTTCTTGCAAGGCAGGCCTAGCAGCGATGAACTCCCTTAACTTTCATTTGCTTGGGAAAGTCTTCATTTTTCCTTTATACCTGAGGGATAACTTTGCTGGGTAGAGTATTCTTGGCTGAATTTTTTGTTAACAATGTGACAAATTATATCATTCCATCCTTTTCTGACCTATAGACTTTCTGCAGAGAAATATTCTGATAGCCAAATGGGGATTCCTTTATAGGTTACAATCTTTTTTCCTCTGGTTGCTTTTAGGATTCTATATGTTTGATTTTTTTTGACAGTTTCATTTAATGTGTCTTGGAGAAGGCTCTTTTACCTTGAGATGAAGGTGATTTATTAGCTTCATGAACTTGGATGTCTAAGTTTCTCCTCAGGTTTGGGAAGTCCTAATCCATTTTTAAATAATAAACTTTCTGTACCTTCTCCCTTTCTTTTTCTTCTGGAATCCCCATTATTTAACATTTTACATTTCGAAAGGGCCCCCCAGGTGGCTCAGATGGTAAAGACTCCGCCTGCAATGCAGGAGACTTGAGTTCAATCCCTGGGTTGGAAGATGCCCTGCAGGAGGGCATGGTAACCCAGTCCAATATTCTTGCCTGGAGAATTCCATGGACAGAGGAGCCTGGAGGGCCACGGTCCATGGGGTTGCAAAGAGTCGGACACGACTGGATGCAACTAAGCACATAGATCATTCAGGCTTTCTTTGCTCTTACTTCTTTGTTCTCTGTTATTTCACATTTTCTGTCCTTCAGATCACTTATTATATCTTCCATTTTGTCTACTCTGCTGTATATATATGCTGTACATATATATATATATATATATGCTGTATATATATATGTAGTTGTATATATATAGTTAATTGCATTTTTCATTTCATTAATTGATTTCTTCTGCTTCAGAATTTCTGTTTGATTCTTTTTAATGATTTCTGTTCTTTTGTTAAATTTCTCATTTTGCTTGCGTATTGTTTTCCTGTGTTTTATTGAACTGTCTTTCTGTGCTTTCTTTGAGTTTCCTCAAAACTACTGTTCTGAATTCTTTATCAGCTAGATCTAGGTCATTGAGTTTGATAACTGAAAAATTTATCACTATCTTTTGGTGATGACATGTTTCCTCGTTTCTTCATGATCCTTGGATTTTTGTTGCTACTTTCACATTTGAAGTATTGACAGCAGTCATCTCACAAAGTTTATTATCTGTCTTCAAGTAGAATGTTTTTTGTTGGTCCTGCTTGTATCTAGGGTTTTCTCAAATCTTGGATGGAGACACCTGCTCTGCTCTTCTGCACTCACTCTGGTAGCAGAATTCTTAGCCTTTTATGTCCTTTTTTGGTTCTTGCCAGGCTAGATGCTGGAAAACTGTTTTATTTTCCATAAGGTGGCACCATAGCTCAATGTGTATTTTTCCCCTACCTGAAACCCTGGTCTGTTTTTCTGAAAGCACTCTGTTTACTCTCCCCTCTGCACTTGGAGGCACACACAGGGAGCCAGTTTCAGAATGAGGGAGGTGTGAGTTTAGCACTCAGTATTGGGATAGCCCACAGACCAGTGGGAGGATCCTTCAGTGAAGTTCTCTCAGAGGTTTGTGGGCCAACTTCTGCCCCGTTCCCAATATATTTCCTCTCCTGAGTCATTGGGGTCCCCCCTCAGTCCTCTAGGTGCTGCTGGTGAGAAATGCATCCCACAAAGCTGGAATAACTGGTACTCACTCACTACTCTTCTTTTCCCTTACGAGAGAGGTCACCACCAACTGGGTCACCCTCATGCTCTTTTGCCTTAGGGGATGAGCAGCATTCGTAAAGTTCCTCTTATCTTCTTGAATGCATTCAAACTCAAGGAAAAATATAATTGCTTAGAATGGTAAATAGCTTCTAAGCAGAGTATTCCTTATACAAGAAACTATTGTTCACTAATCTAGTAGCTCATATGGTAGATAAGAACTGCTCTAAGCTGAAAGTTTTATCACTGTTTTCTTCATGGTATTAAAGATTTTTTGTTGCATTTATTTCAAGTTGAAATATTTTCCATATGATAAAACAAGTTGCTAACAATGGTGATTGTAAAAGTTATTGATACTTTAAAATATGTAACAGTAAATGTAACACATCAAGTTCAAAGCTTGATAAGATTTTTGTTCAAGATAGAAATTTGTTTTCCCTCTGTGGAAGTCAGTTTGTCTCGATAACATAAGGAAGAATTATTTTAAAATTTTCTTCCAATTGAGACAAAAACCAAAGTAAGTGTGGCAGTGTTCTTAAATCTTAAATGCAGTGCAAAAGATTGTGTTTTATTTACATCTCCATCATGCAGAATCACATATAAATTTATGCACACATAGAAGCATCTTACTCCTTTTAATGGATGCATAGCATTCCACTGTATTGGTATACTCAGTATTGTTTAACAACAAGTGTGGTTGATGCCTCACAAGAAAAAGGGAACCCTCTTACACTGTTGGTGGGAATGCAAACTAGTACAGCCACTATGGAGAACAGTGTGGCGATTCCTCAAAAAACTGGAAATAGAACTCCCATATCATCCAGCAATCACACTCCTGGGCATACACACCGAGGAAACCAGAATTGAAAGAGACACACGTACTCCAATGTTCATCGCAGCACTGTTTATAATAGCCAGGACATAGAAGCAACCTAGATGTCCATCTGCAGATGAATGGATAAGAAAGCTTTGGTATATATACACGATGGAGTATTTTTCAGCCATCAAAAAGAATGCATTTGAATCAGTTCTAATGAGGTGGATGAAATTGGAGCCTATTATACAGAGTGAAGTAAGCCAGAAAGAAAAACATCAATACAGTATACTAACGCATATATATGGAATTTAGAAAGATGGTAACCTGAACCCTGTATAGGAGACAGCAAAAGACACAGGTGTATAGAACAGTCTTTCGGACTCTGTGGGAGAGGGTGAGGGTGGGATGATTTGGGAGAACGGCATTGTAGCATGTGTATTATCATATGTGAAATGAATCACCAATCCAGGTTCGATGCATGATACAGGATGCTTGGGGCTGGTGCACCGGATGACCTGGAGGGAGGATATGGGGAAGAGGGAGGTGGGAGGGAGGTTCAAGAAGGGGAGCACATGTACACCCGGGGCAGATTCATGTCAATGTATGGCAAAAACCAACCAATATATTAATGTAAGGTAATTTGCCTCCAATAAAATTAAAAAAATAAAAATAAAAAAAAGAAGATTGACCTCATACCCCCAAACACCAGTGTTGCTCCTGTTGAAAAACACTTGGAGTTTTGGATTCTTAATAAAATTTCACAGTCATCAAATCACTCCCATTAAGCTCCATGAATGTTATTTGTTCTCTATAAAGATTGTGAAATTTAGATATTACAGTATCTGTTTGCCCACACTTTCAAGTTATTTTAAAATGCAACATGACAAACATATATGCATGTGCAATAAAGTGCAGAGAATAAATTTACAAACACCAAAGTACCCATTACCCAGATTTGCCACCTGCTGCTATTTAGCATTCTCTCTTTATAGTCCTCACACTAATTGCATCAGAGCAACATACTAGAAAAATAAGTGACATGCTTTGGATGAACAGACTAGAAAGATAAGTGACACGCTGTGGATGAAGAGCGTATGGGTGTTTCCTGCCAATAGTGGGATTGGGAATTGTCAGTGAAGCTTCAAGAAGGAGGTGCGATTTGAACTGATGAAGGATGAGTAGCCATGGAAAGGTCTCCAGAGGACATTCCAGGTATGAGCCAAGATACAGAAGAGACAGTGTACAAAGGTATACTTGGTAGTTATGATGAACAGTCCAGTGTTGCTTCAGTTAAGATACTTGGATGGATGATATGAGTGAGAACTGATGAAAGGATAGGAGCAGACAAAACTCTGAGAGCTTAGAACACTGTATCCAGGGGATCAAGATGCTACCCTGTAGGTTTGTTGCTGCCAAACCTGGCAAGCAACAGAATCTGATTTTTGTTTGCTTGCTTAATTAATTTTGCTGTTGGGAGTGGTGAGGGGAGAAAATGTCAAGATCTGATCTAGAAACCTTCAAGGTAACATCTCAACCTATCATTAGGCTTGGACAGTCTATGTCTGTAGTTTTTGTCTAGAGATGATTAACGGTCTCTAAAACTTTGGATCCTAATGAGAGAGGATCTACAAATTTTACCTGAAGTCTCCACATTTATATCTCAAAGAAGTTGCACACCACCAGCACCAGTGACTTTCCACTTTGTCTGTAAAGTACGAATCCTCAATTAAACACTTAATATCTCAGAAATGTGGGGGTACCGGAACTGTACAAGGTGTGAGTTCAACAACAACACTTTTCATGAACACTACCATATGACTCCGACCCCAATCAGGTATCGAACATTGCCATAACCCCTGAGGAGTCCTTCATGGCGTCCTCCCAGCCATTACTACCACTGCCCCTATGCAAAGTTCACTACTACTTGGATTGCTAAGTCATGGATTAGTTTTGCCTGGTTTTGATGTTTACAAATAAAGAACCATACAGCCTGAATTCTTTTGTGTCTGGCTTCTTTATGTCTGTTATCACTTTTTGCAATATTCTGTTCATTTTCATTGCACTGCAGTTTTCCATTCTTTGACTTTGCTAAATTTAATTTATCTGTTCTTGTTTATGAGCATTTGGCTGTTTCCAGCATTGGATTTTTATGAATGATGCTCCCATGAACATTTTATACATATATTTTTGCATACACACAAATTAATTGTTGTGAAGTATTATGTATTTGTCCATGGGGTTGCAAAGAGTTGGACATGACTGAGTGATTAACACTTTCAATATATATTTGCCTATGGGTGTACTATAGGCTATCAGGATAACCTGTAGACTATCAGGTACATGCAAGTTCAGCCTTAGTAGATACAGCCTAACAGTTTTCCAAAGTGGCTGTACCAATTCACACCCGTATCAGCCATGTGAAGGGTTCCACTTACTTTATAGCTTCACCATTATTAGTGAGTTAGTTTTACTTTCAGTCATTCCACAGGGCACTGCATTATGTTTTTAGTTTGGATTTTCCCAAAGAATAATGATATTGAGCAGCATATTATATGCTAAGTAGTCACTTGGATAAAGTAAGGTCATATCTTTTTCTCATAGCATATGCAATATGATTATATTTGGCTAAAACATATATATGAAATTTATGAATGTGTGCATTTATATGCATTTATATAAAGAATATGAACCTAACTACTGTTAGTGGCAATATTGAGCATTTGTTCTTTTCCAGGCACATTTCTAAAATGCTTCATTCATATAAACTTATTTAGTCCTTATAAAACTTTATAGGGTATATTTTTGAAGCCAATGAAAAATGCAAAATGCAGAAATATTAATATCACATCTATTTGTTATACTGGTTGTCGATGGTTAGTGAGATCCCTGATTATATGCATTTTCTTCTTTATGCTTGATTGAAATGTTGAACGTTGCCAGCACCTAGGAGGAATTCTTCCATGTGTAAAGGGATGAATATGTTGTTTCCCAGTGGTTACTAAAATTCCTCTTAGGACTGGTATGGCAAAAAAATCATGTGGTATTAATCCCTTGCACCCTGATCCTTTGTATATTTCTTAGGTCATAAAGGTGTTATCCGATATAAGCGCAGAGACGAATAGTCCTAAGGCCATTTGGTAAAGTATTTAGAAAAGAGCAAAGTTGTACTATACCACCTGCAGTATAGTTTCATTTAATTTTTTATTGTATGTATGATGTTATATATATGTGCATCTATGGTCATGTGCAGAAAAATAGGTGCAACTGAATAATAGTCAAAGATAATGATTATAAGTGTCAGGGCATTTTCTCTGTACCCCTCTGCCCTTCAAAATCTGATACCTTTGTCACTTGACAAAGTCCTTTCAAAGTGCAGACACCTTTTCAGTCCTCATGGTGAAGTGGATATGAAAAAAGCGTTATTTTGGTTCAGAAGAGCCCTCTGCCTTCTACAGAAAAACCTACAGAGGGAAATACTGCACAGTGTTAACAATGGTTGCCAGCAGGTCTTTTGGTTGCCTGTGTTTACATTATATTTTCACGTGTCCACAGTTTTAAGAAGTTGTAAATGGCCACCTAAGGAACATAAATGAGGCAGGCTGAGTGCTGAGGTAATATGTTAACTAGGAAGTGGTTCATACAACAGGTAAGAGTTTGGGGTAGATTGAAAGTAAGCATGTCAGCAAGAATGTACTTTTTATCACAATTATATGTTTAAGAAGATGGACTTCAATAGAGGGACGAATGTTCCCAGAACATTTTTTGGTGCTTTAATAGATGTTTGGCTTAACATCTTTATATTGAATGCTCCAGTTTTTGCTTTATTTTGTTGTAGACTTCTGGGGAGAGGGACAAATTTAGATCATTTAATGAAAATATTTGTATTAATTTTAATTAAACAAAGCAGACTGAACATTATGTATAATGACGTCTTTCTTAAAAGAATTACTAACGTGTTAAAATATGCATACACGAAATGCAAACACTACAATGAAACTAACAGCAACTGTCATTAGAAGAGTACCAAAGAATCTTACTTTCTGTGCTCTATATTTGTGTACTCTTTTTTAAAAAAAACAAATGGAGCATATATTCTTTTTTCATTTTTAAATTTTGGTGAAATACACAGAACATAAAATTTTCCATATTCACCATTTTAAGTGTGCAGTTCAGTGATATTAAATATTCATAATGTTGTACAACCATCATCACCATCCACCTCTATTTATTTTTTCATCTTATAAAACTGAAACTCTATACCTATTAAACCAAAACTCCCCATTTCACTTCCTCCAGTCTCTGGCAGCTGCCATTCTATTTGCTCTCTACTCTAAATACCTCATATAATGAACTAATACAGTGTTTGTCTTTTTGTGACTGGCATACTTCACATAGCAAAAAGTCCTCACGGTTCATTCATAATGTAGCATATGAGAGAATTTCATTCTTTTTTCAGGCTGTGTAATATACCATTGTATGTATATATTGCATTTTTGTTCATCCATTCATCTGTCAGTGGTCCCTTGGGTTGCCCCCATGTTTTAGCTATTTGTGATAATGCTGCTCTCTATCATTGTGGGTGTATAAATATTTCAAGTTCCTGCTTTCACAGTTTTTGGATAAATGTCCAGATTTAGATCATATGGCAATTCTCTTTTTTAATTCTTGTGGAACCACCATACTGTTTGCCACAGTGGCTATATCATTTTACATGCCCATCTACAGTGAAGATGCTCCACATCCTCAATGACACTTGTTTTCTGTTTTTTTTTTCTCATATTAGCTATCCTAATGTGTGTGAGGTGGTATCTCATTGTAGTTTTAATTTGTATTTCATGGTGAGCGCAACCATGAAATTAAAACATGCTTGCTCCTTGGAAGGAAAGCTGTGACAAACCTAGACTGCATATTAAAAAGTGAAGACATCACTTTGCCAACAAAATCTGTATGGTCAAAGCTATAGTTTTTCTAGTAATATATGGATGTGAGATTTGGACCATAAAGAAGGCGGAGGTCTGAAGAATTGATGCTTTCAAATTGTGATGCTGGAGAAGACTCTGGAGAATCTCTTGGACAACCAGGAGATCAAACTAGACAATCCTAAAGGAAATTAACCCTGCATATTCATTGGAAGGACTGATACTGAAGCTGAAGCTCTAATAATTTGGCCATCTGTTGCGAAGAGCCAACTCTTTGGAAAAGACCCTGATGCTGGGAAAGACTGAAGGCAAAAGGAGGAGTGGGCAGCAGAGGATGAGATGATTAGATAGCATTACTGACTCAATGGACATAAATCTAAGCAAACTCTGGGAGATAGTGACGGACAGGGAAGCATGGTGTGCTGCAGTCCATGAGGTCACAGAGTGGGACACGACTTAACAACTGAACAACAACGAATAATTAGTGATGCTGAGCATCTTTTCATGTACTTACTGGACATCTGTATTTGTTTTTTAGAGAAATGTCTATTCATGTCCTTTGCTCTGCTTATTTTTGAATCAGGTTGTTTGGATTTTGTTGTTGATATTAATTTCTTATTATAAATATGATTTGTAAATATTTTCTCTCATTCTACAGGTTGCCTCTGTGGGTTTACTCTGCTGATAGTGTCTTTTGATGAACAAATTGAAAGATTTTTCATGAAGTCCAATTTGACTATTTTTTCTTTTGTTATCTGTGTCTTTGGTGTCATGCCAAAGAAATCGCCAAGTCCAACACTGTGCAATTTTTGTTTTAAAAGTTTTTATAAAGATTTTATCTATTTATTTGGCTGGGTCAGGTCTTAGTTGCAGTACATGGGATCTATGTTGCATTGTGTGGAATCTTTCATTGCCGTGTGCTAACTCTAATTGTAGCACATGGGCTTAGTTGCTCTGTGACATGTGGGATCATAGTCTCCCAACCAGGATTGAACCTGCATCCCCTGCATTGCAAGGCGGATTCTTAGCCACTGAATGACCAGGGAAGTTCCTTTTTAATAATTCTTTTTTTTTTTTTTTTGCTTAAAAAAATTTTTTTTTAATTGGAGGATAATTATAATACTGTGGTGGTTTTTGCCATACGTCAAGGTGAATCAGTCATAGATATACATGTGTCCCCTCCCTCTTGATCCCCCCTCTCACTTCCCTCATTGTTTTAGATCTTACATTTAGGTCTTTGATGCATTTTGAGTTAATGTTTTCGTATGTTGTTAGGTAAGGATTCAGCTTAATTCTTTTGCATGTGTATATCCAAATTTTCCAGCACTGTTTGTTGAATGGCCTTGGTACCCTTGTGAAAAATCATTTGACTAGAAATATAAGGGTTAATTTCTGGAGTCTCTATTTTTATAGAGAGTCTCTATTCTTTATAGTCTCTTTATGCCAGTACTTCACTGACTACTGTACTTTGTAATATGTTCTGAAATCAGAAAGTGTGACTCCTCCAAATTTGTTCTTTTATTTCAAGATTGTTTGGGCTATTTATGGTTTCTTGAAATTCTATATGAATTTAAAGATAATATTTTCTATACCTGTTAAAAACATGATTTGGATTTTGATCAGGATTGAATTAATCTATAATTTGGATACCACTGACATTTGAACAATATTATGTCTTCCAATCCATGAACGTGAGTTGGATTTCATTTGTCTGTCTTCTTTCATTTCTTTCAGCAGTGTTTCATTTATATTGTACAAGTCTTTAACACCCTTGGTTATTTTCTATTTCCTTATTCTTTTGATGCTATTATAAATGAAATTGTTCTCATAATTTCCTTTTCAGATTATTCACTGCTAAAGTGTAGAAATACAACTGATTTTTGCATGCTAGCTTTGTATTCTGAAAATTTGCTGGATTCATTTATTAATTCTAACAGCTTTTTTTGTAGAACCTTTAAGGTTTCTACATACAAGATCAATTCTTTGGTGCTCAGCCTTCTTTACGATCCAGCTCTTACATCCATACATGACTACTGGAAAAACCATAGCTTTGACTCTACAGACTTTTGTTGGCAAAGTGATATCTCTGCTTTTTAATACTCTGTCTAGGTTTGTCATAGCTTTTCTTTCAAGGAGCAAGAGTCTTTTAGTATCATGGCTGCTTTCAAATTGTGGTGCTGGAGTAGACTCTTGAGAGTCCCTTGGACTGCAGGGAGATCAACCCAGTCAATTCCTAAAGGAAATCAACCCTGTATATTCATTGGAAGGACTAATGCTAAAGCTGAAACTCCAATACTTTGGCCACCTCATGCAAAGAGCTGACTCATTGGAAATACCCTGAGGCTGGGAAAGATTGAAGGGAAAAGGAGAAAGGGCAGCAGAGGATGAGATGGCTAGATAGCATCACTGACTCAAGGGACATGAATCTGAGCAATGTCTAGGAGATAGTGGCAGACAGAGGACCCTGGCGTGCTGCAGTCCTTGGGGTCACAGAATCAGACATGACTTAATGACTGAACAACAACAAATAAGACAACATCATCTACATTTTATTTCTTCCTTTCTAATTTGGATGACTTTATTATTTTTTTCTTGCCTAATTCTTCTGGCTAGAACTTCCAGTACAGTGCTGAACAGATGTGGTGAAAATAGACATCCTTACTTTGTTTCTTGGAGGAGGAAATGGCAACCCACTCCAGCATTCTTGCCTGGAAAATCCCATGGGCAGAGGCGCCTGGTGGGCTACAGTCCATGGGGTTGCAAAGAGTTGGACACGACTGAGTGACTTCACTCACTCACTCAGTTTGTTTCTTACCTTAGAGGGAAACTTTCAGTCTTTCCCCATTAAGTATGATGCTTACTATGTTTTTTGTGTATGGCTTTTATTATGCTGAGGTACATTCCTTCTGTTCTTAGTTTATTGAGTACTTTTGTATCATTAGTTAGTTAGTTAGTTCAGTCGCTCAGTCGTGTCCGACTCTCCGCGACCCCATGAATCACAGCACGCCAGGCCTCCGTGTCCATCACCAACTCCCGGAGTTCACTCAAACTCATGTCCACAGAGTCGGTGATGCCATCCAGCCATCTCATTCTCCGTCGTCCCCTTCTCCTCCCGCACCCAACCTTTCCCAGCATCAGAGTCTTTTCCAGTGAGTCAACTCGTCGCATGAGGTGGCCAAAGTATTGCAGTTTCAGCTTTAGCATCAGTCCTTCCAATGAACATCCGGATTGATCTCCTTAAATGGTGTTAAATTTTGTCAAATGATTTTCCTGCCTCAATTGAAATAATTATGTAGTCTTTTTCATTCATTATGTTAATGTGGTGAATTACACTGATCAATTTTTATATGTTGAACCATACTAGAATTCCTGGATCATATATAAACTGGATCAAACTCTCTTAATTTGTGTTTATCTGAGAAAATCTTTATCTCTCCTTCACTTCTGAAGGATAATTTTATTGGATACAAAACTCTAAGTAAGTGAATTTTTTCTTTTCAACAGTTTAAATAATTTACTCCATTCTCTTCTTGTTTGCATGATTTTTGAAGAGAAGTCTGGGGTAATTCTTATCCTTGCTCCTATATAGACTTTTCCCCCTTTCTTTGATTTCTGTCAATATTTTCTTTGTCTTTGATTTCCTAAAATTTGAATATGATATATACTGATGTACATTTTTTAGGCATTTTTACTGCTTGGTGTTCCTGAACTTTATTAATCTGTGCTTTAGTGTCCGTCCTTAATTTTGGAAAATTCTCATCCATTATTATACTATGTATTCTGTTCCTTTATTTCTTTCTTTTAATTCTGGTATTCCTATTCCACATATGTTACACCTTTGGTTCTTGGATAGTCTATACTATTTTTTTCTTTTTCCTTCTTATTTCAGTTTGGGAAGTCCCTGTTGACATACCTTTAACTGCAATGTTTCCTCAGCCGTGCACAGTCTATGGTATATGCCTACAAAAGACATTCTTCACTCCTTTTACAGTGTTGGGTTTTTTTTTAGCATTTACTTTTGAATCTTTCAATCTCCGTGCTTACATTGCATACCCACTCTTTCGCATTGTCTACTTTTCCTGTTATAGCCCTCACCATAAGTCCATAGTCTGATAATTCAAAAATCTCTATCATACCTGAGTCTAATAGTTGTGCTCTCTCAGAACTATGTTTTTGATATTTGGTGTGACTCATAATTTTTGTTAAAAGCCAAAAATGATGTAGTATGGGAAAGGAATTGAGGTACATAGGCTTTTAGTGTGAGGCTTATGTCTATCTGACTAGAAGTTATGCTGTACTCACTATTTGCTGTAGCTGTAGGTACCAGAGATTAAAATTTTCTCTTGTATTCTTGTTTTAGCCTTCTTTGTTGACTTTGGATTTCCCCAGAGGCTTTTAAAGTAAGTTCTCATATATGCAATGTTCAATTTTTTCCATCATGTTCCTCTGTTACTATACAGGAGCCCTATTGATGTGATGGTAAGATGTGAGGGAAAGGGAAGTGTTTTTCTCTTCTATAATTAAGTTTTTGTCTTGTTGTGAGGAAGATCAAGATGGAGGAGTAGGAAGCAGAGTTCACTTTCCTGCAGAGAAACATTGAAAATACATCTACAGGAGGAATGATTTACACAGAACAGCTGCTGAGAGCTGACAGAGGACCTCAAAAAGACAATAAAACCTTCACATAAGCAGGTAGAACAGAAGGATAAAGAAGGAATCAGGATGGGGCTTGCACCCAGGGAGGGAACCGAAGGAAAGGTTCCTGCACCTTGGGAAGGCTCTTCACCAGCAAAGAAATTAGACTGGGCGGAGAGCAAGTTTCAGAACCTAAAAGCGGGGAAGAGTAACTGGTTTGTGAAAGGCAAAATGGAGTAACCTGCACAGAGGGTTGGCAGCACTACTCTGTGTTTCCCAACCTGAAACACTCCTCTGTCAGTGAGGGTGGAGGTCAGGTGTTAAAGCTCAGACTCCAAAGATCAGCCCCAGAAAAAAGACCAGGGTTAGGTGTGGAAAGAGCTTGAAGAAGATGCACTGTGGCAGCTGAGGGTGTACTAGTGAGAGAGTTAACTTCTGTTCTGTTCTGTCGCTCAGTCGTGTCCGACTCTTTGCGACCCCGTGGACTGTAGCCTACCAGGCTTCTCCATCCAAGGGATTCTCCAGACAAGAATACTGGAGTGGGTTACTGTTTCCTCCTCCAGGGATCTTCCTGACCCAGGGATCAAACCCGGGTCTCCCGCTTTGGAGGCAGACGCTTTAACCTCTGAGCCACCAGGGAAGCCCGAGAGAGTTAACTTAGGCAGGTTGATAAGGAGTCCAAGCCTAAGGCCCCTTTAGGGTGGAGGTGAACATTCTTTCTTTTTCACATTCTTTTGTCTTAGACAAGTAGGCCTCATAGGCAGCAATATCTCTTGTTCAAGGATGTGTCTTTTTTTGAGCTCAGAATATATGTTATGGAAGAACGTCTGGGTAAAACTTCCACAGCCTTGAGCTCTGGGTCAAGCTGTTCCTTCTGATTAATCTCATGCTGATGTCATCCCAGAATGTATGTAACGGGAAAGGGTCTGGGCAAAATTTTCTCAGCCTTGAGGTATTGTTTTCTATTCTCAACAGCTAGCAAAAAAGTATGTAATGCCCTGCTTAAAACTAGCAAGACAGGTAATCTCTTTACCCCCTTCTGATATCTATGTCAGAAGCTTTTTCCTGTCACTATCAGACAGGAAATAATAAAATTTCTACTACACAAAGCTCTGAGTGGCTGAGACTGTCTTTGGCCCCAGAGTTAAATCTTCTCCTTTGGAGACAACGAATATGGCAGAACACCGTAAGCTTTCAACTATCACTAGGAAGAAACCTGCCCCACCAGAGAGGCAAGGCACCATTATTGGCAGATGCACATGGAGAAAGGTGGGACAACCATAAGAAATTCTATCCCTGTGAGTGTACCCAGGCCACAGGACAATGCCTATAGGAGCTCAGTGGGCAGGCGTGAGTTGCTGCCACCATCTTGGGTTCCAGAGGTGGGCACTAACTGCCTCTTCCAGACTTGCAGGAAGGCACCAGGCCTTGCCCCTGCAGACCCAAAAAGGTGCAGACAGCTTTCCCCACTAGCAATTCTGCCAGTAGGCCTCAGTATCTGCCCCTGCTGGCCTAGAAGGCCATGGTTAGCTCTTGCTACTAAGAAATCCACCAGTGAGTGGATTTATTGGATACAAAACTCTAAGTGAGTGTCAGGACCTGCCCCACTGTCCCAGGAAGGTACAAATAGCTACCCCCACTAGGAAATTCTCCGATAGGAGGGAAGAAAGCAGAGCTGAGCCCTAGGGGTTGGGTGACTAAGGAAGAAGAGCTGAAATCTCTCCTTGTGGTGGTGCAAAATGTCAAGTTATATCTCTACTTATGGCTCCCTTAATTCAGAGCCTGCAAAACATCTGAAAGGAAAATTACTCTTGCATCTGGGATGGGGGTGGCTTTAGCAGCTGTGGCCTCTGTGGGCAAGTACACATGGGGGTTGGGCCAGAACAGAGTACAAGCTCCCACAGAAGGTCCAGGTGCATGAAGCTGCAGTCCTGGGATCTACCCTTGGTGGACCTGCACTGGTGGCCAGGTGAAAACAATGCCTGAGAGTCATCAAGGCCAATTGCTGGCATATCCACAGTTAAGGTGGGCCTGAGAGCAGCACCAGCAGCAGTGCACTTTGTGAGCCCACACAATGGGCAGAAGGGGACAAAACCAACCACATTCACAGGTGAACATCTCCAGTAGATGCGTACTCAGTGACTTCTCTCCCAGTGGGAATGCTCCAATCCCACCTACCTCACACCACAAATCAGAACCACAGCTAAGAAACAGATCTTGGGGGTTTTACTCCAACACCTAGGGAGCAGACCCTGCCCCTGACAAGGCAACGACAACCACAGAGCAAAGGGGAGCCCCCACTCAATATCTAGGGCAGGCTCTGATCACCGCAACTCCAATCAAACTTCATATCAAGGGGATAATGGCAAAAGCCTCTGGACCAACCTCACCCACCAGGGAGCAGACACCATAAACAAGAGGAAATACATTCCTGTAGCCTACAGAAACGGAGAAGGCAATGGCAAGCCACTCCAGTACTCTTGCCTAGAAAATCCCATGGATGGAGGAGCCTGGTAGGCTGCAGTCCGTGGGGTCGCTACAAGTCAGACATGACTGAGCGACTTCACTTTCACTTTTCACTTTCACACATTGGAGAAGGAAATGGCAACCCACTCCAGTGTTCTTGCCTGGAGAATCCCAGGGACGGGGGAGCCTGGTGGGCTGCCGTCTATGGGGTCACACAGAGTCAGACACGACTGAAGTGACTTAGCAGCAGCAGTAGCAGCAGCAGCCTACAGAAAGGAGACCACGAACACAGTAAGTCCAACAAAATGAGACAACAAATAAATATATTGCAAAGGAGAAAGATGGAAACCTACAGAAACAACTAAATGAAGAGAAGATAAGCAATTATCTGAAAAGAACTCAGAGTAATGATAGTAAAGAAGATCTGGGATCTCAAAAAAGAGTGGAGGCATGGATCAAGAAGATATAAGAAAATTTTAACAAAGATCTAGAAGAACTAAGGAACAAACAGACAGATGAACAAGACAATAACTGAAAAGAAAACTGCACTAGAAGGAGTCAATAGCAGAATAGCTGAAGCAGAACTGATAAGCGACCTGGAAGACAGAATGGTGGAAATCTCTGCCATGGAGCAGAATTAAAAAAAAAAAAGAATGAAATGAAATGAGGACAGTCCCAGAAGCCTCTAGGACAACAACAACTTTCAAATTATAGGGGTCGAGAAAAAGAAGAAAAAGAGAAAGAGTCTGAGAAAATATTTGAAGAGATCATAGCTGAAAACTTCAATAATATGGGAAAGGAAATAGCCACCCAAGTCCAGAAAGTGCAGAGAGTCCCATACAGGATAAACCCAAGGAGGATCATGCTGAGACACATATTAAACAAACTAAAAAATTAAATACAAAGAGAAAATATTAAAAACAACTAAAGAAAAGCAACAAATAACACACAATGGAATTCCAATAAGGTTATCAGCTGATATTTCAGCAGAAACATTGCAGGTCAGAGGAGAGTAGCAGGATATATTTAAAGTGATGAAAGGGGACGACCTACAACCAAGAATACTCTACCCAGCAAGCTCTCATTCAGATTTCCTGTGTGTGTGTGTGTGTGTGTGTGTGTGTGTGTTAGCCATTCAGTTGTGTCCCACTCTTTGAGATTCCATGAGCTGTATAGCCTACCAGACTCCTCTGTCCATGGAATTCTCCAGGCAAGAATACTGGAGTGGAGAAATCAAAAACTTTACAGATAAGCAAAAGCTAAGAGAATTCATCACCACCAAACCAGCTTTACAACTGCTAAAGGAACTTCTCTAGGCAAGAAACACAAGAAAAGGTAACAAAGGAAGAAGGGAAGGAAAAAGAACTACAAAAACAAACAAAACAATTAAGAAAATGGCAATATGCGTGCTTAGTTGCTCAGTCATGTCTGTTTGAGACCCTATGGAATGTAACCCGCCAGTCTCCTCTGCCATAGTAATTCTCCAGGCAGGAATACTGGAGTGGGTTGCCATGCCCTCCTCCAGGGGATCTTCCCAACCCAGGGATCGAACTCAGGTCTCCCACATTGCAGGAGGATTCTTTACCATCTGAGCCACCAGGGAAGCCCATGAATACTGGAGTGGGTAAGCCTATCTCTTCTCCAGGGGATCTTCCCGACCCAGGAGTTGCACCAGGGTCTCCTGCATTGCAGGTGGATTCTTCACCAGCTGAGCTACCAGGAAAGCCCATATGTATAGATAATTACATTAAATGCAAATAGATTCGGAGAAGGCAATGGCAAGCCACTCCAGTACTCTTGCCTAGAAAATCCCATGGATGGAGGAGCCTGGTAGGCTGTAGTCCGTGGGGTCGCTAAGGGTCGGACACGACTGAGCGACTTCACTTTCACTTTTCACTTTCACACATTGGAGAAGGAAATGGCAACCCACTCCAGTGTTCTTGCCTGGAGAATCCCAGGGATGGGGGAGCCTGGTGGGCTTCCGTCTATGGGGTCACACAGAGTCGGACACGACTGAAGTGACTTAGCAGCAGCAGCAAATAGATTAAATGCCCCAAATAAAAGACATAGATTGGCTGAATGGATACCAAAACAAGATCCAAACGTATGCTGTCTACAAGAGACCCACTTCAGATCTAGGGGCACATATGGATTTTCGAACCATGAGGAGACTGAAAAAGTAACTCTATGCAAGTAAAAATCTAAAGAAAGCTGGAGTATCAACACTCATATCAGACTAAATAGTCTTTAAAATAAAGACTGTTACAAGAGACAAGGAAGGACACTGCATAATGATCAAAAGGATCAATCTGAGAATGGTGTGTGTGTGTGCATGCTCAGTCGTGTCTGATTCTTTGTGATCCCATGGACTCTAGCCTGCCAGGCTCCTCTGTCCATGGGATTTTCCAGGCAAGAATACCAGAGTGGGTTGCCATTTCCTACTCTAGGGTATCTTCCCAACCCAGGGATCGAACCAGCATGTCTCTTGCATCTCCTGCATTGGCAGATGGATTCTTTACCAACTGTGCCACCTCCACCAAAGAAGACATAACAACTGTAAATATTTATGCACTTAACATAAAGGCACCTCTGTATATAAGGCAAATGCTAACAATCATAAAAGGAGATTGAGCTTAAGCAGGTTGCCTATATGTGTTTGTGTTTTTTTATTTTACCTTAAAAAATGGCAGTTTATTAGGATTTAATCTACTATTTCGTGGGACTTATGTGTCAGGCCCTGGGCTAGTTGCAGGATATGCCCTGTTAAATAAGAAAGACACGATCTCTCAGAGCATGAAATGAACAGTCTAGGGTGGAAGAGAAACACTAAACAAACATGTAATCCCAAATTACAACAAAGAAAGAAAACAAGTTTCTGTGAAGCATAACATGAGGAGCTAGACCAGGGATTAAGAGTAGGCATGATGTTTAAATTGAGTCCTAAAGGGGAAATAAGGAAATGAGTTAATCGGGGCCAGTGAGTAGGTTGGGAGGGAAAGTGGTTAGCCTTTAAGGAGCCATGGCACGTGCACAGGCTCTAGGGCAGAAAAGTCCTTGGCCCAGTTAGAAGCAAAGGAGGGCACTGTAGCTGGAGCTTATCAAAAGAGGGGGAGGGTGGCCTGGCTGAGTGGGAGAGGTGACCAGGAACCAAGTCTTGCAGAGCTTGAAGGCCATGGTAATGATTTGTTTTGTTTTGTTTTAAAGTATTCAATTGCAATGGAGGAATTTAAGGGATATAATCGAAAGAAGGAGCATGTTTTAATTCTTCTTTAAAGTATTAAAATATTCCTTGGACTCCCATATAGAGACTGGATTGGAAAGGGGCAAGAAGAGAAACAGACTAGTTCACTGAGTCAGTGGTCTAAAGTCTGTGAAAGATATAAAACAATTATAAAACACGATCCAAGATATCTCAGGGAAAGGAGAACAAGATGGGCCTGGGATGGTCTGCTATTGCACATAACTTCTAGTAAAAAAAGAAATTGAAAAACTATGGGGTTCTGTCAGCTTAATAGGAGTCTAAGAAGGGAGATTTCCACAGAGCCAGGAAAGCTGTCATGAGGAAGAAGGATCTTGGTTGAGCCTTGAAATGTAGCTAAGTTTGGAACTGTTTTTTCTAGGAGAAGGAGTTCTGGAAAGAAATAATAAATAAAAGAGAGTAGCCTGGCTCGGGTAGAGGTCATGAGCCCACCAAGTGAGCAAGCAATGTCCAGTGGAAATCCCTACAAACCCCAATAAGGTTAAAAGCTGAGATGACTAAAACTTGCTTTTTCGAAATGTTGTTAAGCGACATTCAAGGCTGACTTTCTACCTACTTCAGAACAAAGGAATGTGCCCAACACATCTGGCACTGGTCCACAGGGCAGGGCAAGATTCTAAGAAGGGAGGAGTTACATACGTGACGAAAGTGGAAACTGTGAAAAATTTATCTCCTTGGAGTTATCTCCACTGGGTTCTCTTTCTCACTGACTGGTTTCTTGGGCATCTGTGGGCACAGACCCACATGAAGTCCGTTGAGCCATGGTGAGTGGTCTTACTGGACCTGGTAACATGGAGCAACTTCCCCTTGTTTTGGTTTTGGTTTTTGATCATAGGACTCCAGGGACATCTCAGATTTCTATCAACTGGGCAGCTTTTGCCAAGTCACATTCATGATTTCTTCTCTCTCTCTCTTTCTCCCCCTCCCTCCTTTCCCCCCACTCTGTCTCTTTTACCTTCCTCTGCATGTTGGCATTTTTTTTTGAAAGTTCTGTTTTTTATGGTCTATCTCCTTTCCTTCCAACGTTTATTCAAGTGTGTCTTCATTTGCCACTCAGGGCCTCTTGGAGGTCAGAGTGTTCTGAGGCATTCTTATTTTTGAGGCATCCAGTGTAGTATATGCTTAGCTAACACCAGTTTCCCACTTCCTCACTAACAGAACTCCAGACATCGGAATGTTTACCTCCCTGATAGCTTCTGGGTGCAAGTCATTATTCTGAACCTATCAGGATCTCGAATCTCCCTGAGTACTGTTACTGTCTGAGGGTGGCCAACAATCTTAAAATGGCCCAGTCAGATTGAAAAGGCTTGATATTTGATGGTTAGAGGAGAAGTTTATCTCTTTTCACCCTTGACGTACTCTTTTCCCAATTTGGAACCAATCTGTTGTTCCATGTCCGGTTCTAACTGTTGCTTCTTGACCTGCATACAGATTTCTCGGGAGGCAGGTCAGGTGGTCTGGTATTCCCATCTCTTTAAGAATTTTCCAGAGTTTATTGTGATCCACACAGTCAAATGCTTTGGCATAGTCAATGAAGCAGAAGTAGATATTTTTCTGGAAATCTCTTGCTATTTTGATGATCCAACGGATGTTGGCAATTCCATTTCTGGGTACATATTCAAAAAATAATCAAGAGCAGAGGCTTAAACAGATATCTGTACTCTCATGTTCATAGGAGCATTATTCACAATAATCAAAAGGGAGAAACAATCCAATTGTCCACTGAGAAATGAATGGATAAATAATATGTGGCATATAATTCAATAGAATTTGATCAGCTTTAAAAAAGGGTGAAATTCTTCTATATGCTATAATATGGGGAGGGGGAAGTGGACAACATTATGCTAAATATGCCAGACACAAAAAGAACAATACAGTATGATTCCACTTATATGAGGTCCCTAGAATAGTCATATTTATGTAGAGAGAAAGTAAAATAGTGGTTTTCAGGGGTTGTAGCATGCATGGTAAGTCATGTCTATCTCTTTGCCACCACTTGAGCTATAGTCCCCCCAGGCTCCTCTGTCCATGGCATTCTCCAGGCAAGAATATTGGAGTGGGTTGCCTTGCCATTCTCCAGAGGATCTTCACGACCTAGGGATTGAACCTATGTCTCTTATGTCTCCTGCATTGGCAGGTGGGTTGTTTACCACTGAGTCACCTGGGAAGCTCTGGAGGATAATGGGAAGTTATTTTTTTAATGGGTACAGAGTTTCAGTTTGTAATGATGAAAAATTTCTGGAGCTGGATAGTGGTGATGTTTTCACAGCAATGTGGATGTACATAATGCCCATGAATTTTGCACTTATAAATGGTTAAAATTAATTTTTGTATTATGTATATTTTTTCACAATAAAAATACAGAAAGAGAAAGATAAACATCATATTCTACTGCATATATATGAAATCTAGAAAAATGGTACTGAAGAATTTATTTACAGGGCAGCAATGCAGAAACAAAGCAATGGAGATCCTCTGGAGAAGGGAATGGCAATCCACTCCAGTATTCTTGCTTAGAGAATTCCATGGACAGAGAAGCCTGGCAGGCTACAGTTTGTGGGGTCGCAAAGAGTCGGACATGACTGAGTGACTAACACAAACACAATGGAGAAACAAACATAGAGAACAGACTTATGGACATGGGGAGAGAGGAGGGGAGGTTGAGATGTATGGAAAGAGTAACATGGAAACTTACATTACCATATGTAAGATAGATAGCCAATGGGAATTTGCTATATGACTCAGGAAACTCAAACAGGGGCTCTGTATCAACCTAGGGGGTGGGAAGGGGAGGGAGATGGGAGGTTCAAAAGGGAAGGAATATGTGTATACCTACGGCTGATTCATGTTGAGGTTTGACAGAAAATAACACAATTCTATAAAGCAATTATCCTTCAATAAAAAATTAATTAATTAAAATTTTAAAATCCAAAAAATTAGACCATTTTAAAGAGAACGATTCAGTGATATTTAGTATATGCACAATGTTATGCAACCAACACCTGTATTTAGTTCAAAGCATTTCCAACACCCTAAAGTAAGACTCCTTATTCACTAAGCAGATTTCCTCCTTTACTTTCTCCCCAGTCCCTGGCGGCTCAGCTGGTAAAGAATCCGCCTGCAATGTGGGAGACCTGGGTTCGATCCCTGGGTTCCCTTCCCCTGGAGAAGGGAAAGGCTACCCACTCCAGTATTCTGGCCATGGACTGTATAGTCCATGGAGTCATGAAGTGTGGGACATGAATGAGCGACTTTCAGTTTAAGTCCCTGGCAACCGCCAATGTGTGTTATATCTTGTATTGGTCTATTCATAACAAGATATCACAGATTAGGTGACTTTAACAACAAGAATTAATTTCTCACAATTTTGGATATTGGAATTCCAAGATCAAGTTGTCAGCAGATTTGCTTTCTCATTATAGCCTCCTATGTCCTTTTTCTCTTCTTCTTCTTATAGACGTTTCAGGGATATTTGATTGTGGCCCCACCCTACAACCTCACTTAACCTTATTTACCTCCTTAGAGACCCTATCTCCAAGAGTCGCATGGAAACATATACATTACCATATGTAAAATAGATATACAGTGGGAATTTACTGTATGACACAGGGAACTCAAACCAGGGCTCTATGACAAATTAGAGGGGTGGGATGGGGTGAGAGGTGGGAGGGAGGTTCAAGAGGGAGGGGACATAAGTATACCTATGGCTGATTCATGTTCATGTATGGCAGAAACCAACATAATATTGTAAAGCAATTATTCTTCAATTAAAAATAAATAAAGAAAAAAAATTTAATGATGATGAAGCAATAAACAAACAAAAAGGACCCTATTTCTAAATATAGCAACACTGGGCATTAGAGCTTTAACCTATGAATTTGTGGGACACACTTCAGTACCTAACATTTAACCCTCTGGCTCCCCAGTATCCATGTTCTTCTCGTATTTAAAAATAATCTAATCCCAGCAGCTGCCAAGCATTAACCCATTGGCATTAACTCCAAGTGAAGTCTCTTCTAAACTTCATCTAAATTATATCCAGGTGAGACTTGAGGTGTAATTCATTCCAAGGTAAAACTTCTCTCCAGTTGTGAACCTGTGAAACTAAACAAGTTATGTATTTCCAAATTCAGTGGTGCAATAGGCATAAAATAGACATTATTTTTCCCAAAAGGAGAAATCCAATATCATGAAGATTTCCCTCTATGTTTCCTTCTGAGAGTTTTATATATTCATCTCCTACATTAGGTTTCTGATCCATTTTGAAATCATTTTTGTATATGGTGTAATATAAGGGTCCAACCTCATTCTTTTGCAGGTGGATATCCAGTTTTCCCAACACCATTTGCTGAAAAGACTGTCCTTTGCTGAGTTTATGGTCTTGCAATCAAGTTGTGTAAATTTCTTTCTGAGATGTTTATTCTATCCCATTAGCCTATATGTCTGTCTTTATGCCAATACCACACTGTTTGAATATAGTGGCTTTGATAGGGGTTACACTGCAATGAATGAATTCTCCCATAGAGCTTTCAGTGGGAGCATAGCCCTGACCAGATGTTGATTTCTGATTCCCAGTCTCCAGAAGTATGAAGATAAGTTTCTATTGTGCGTGTATTTTTTTAACAGCAGCCGCAGAAAGCCAATCCCAACGGTGAGTGGCAGGCTCTCTGGCAAATGAATACTTATCCCTAGTTTCACCTTACCACCTTTCCCCTGAGACTAGTGTTTAAACTCTCCTATGTTATTCGATAAATCCAAAATGGCTAGGACAGACTCTCAAAATCGAGATTTTAAATGTTCAAGAGGAATGTGATTTTTATTAATTTTATTGTCTATATTTTCCCCATATAGTAATGAGAGTGAAAGGCATTACATGGTGTTCAGTTCATCTTATTAAGTCATACAGACCCTTGAACTTCTAGTTATAGTCTCGCTTTACAGAATATTTAATATTTTTTACAAAGTATATATCAATTTTTCCCTTTATGATTTCATCTTTTCTGATTTTTCTAGAACTTCTCTTCTACGATATTTTCCCTGGATTCAGATAAACATATATCTATATTTTTTGTTTTAGCTATTTTATTTGTTTGTCCTTAATATACTTGAAATAAAAATATATGCTTGGGTATTTCTCAAACTCCAGCATTCATCAGAATTACCTGGGAGCCCATTCACAATGCATCATTATCAAAGTGTGATTTTTGGATGTGGAGCTAGGATTCTATATTTTAAACAAGCTCCATATATGATTTTGAAGCATTTGATAGGCTAGCAAACATCAAGGAGCACTGACATAAACTATCTTAAAAGATATCATGTGTTGATTTAGGGTGTAATTCTTCCTCTCTGATGTGTCTTTCACAAGAAAAATATTCTAAATAAATGAAATTACTTCCTCAGGCTCACACAGTCAATCAAAGGTAGTACAGAGAAAATAAATCAAAGATATTTTAGTGACAAATTATACCCAATTGTTCTCAACTCTACATGTACATCAGAATCATTGTGGGAGCTTTTACAATGTAATAATCCCTTGACCTCAAATTCTAGTGAGTCTAATTCCATAGGTTGGGATTGGGTCCTGAGGTCCACTTTAAAATCTCAGGTAATTCAAGGCTTCAGCCAAGGTTAAAACCTATGCACTGAAGAAAACAACATAAAAATAACAGCTTTCTCTTTAAAAAAGGGGATGGCCTAGAGGTAAAATAAAATCCAGGATGTGTGTGTGTGTGTAACGAGGAGGTGAGTGTCTAAACTTGAACTAAATTTGGGGCCTCCACTTTAAGTCCAAAGATGTCTGATGAACTTGTAGGATGCAGTGGGTGTGAAGGAAAATCTAGTTTCCTGAATTTTTAACCAGTTCACAGGTGATTCTGATGCAGCTTATCTGTATAACACCTGTTGATAAACAGTGACATATATAACATTACAATGTCCATGCGTTGAAACTGATGTATAATGCTCTATTTGTTGTGTTCCTTTATCAATTGCAAGCTACAGTCTGCAGAGAAAAGAAATAACTTGCTTACAAATGATCAGAGACAAACTTGGGCCCAGCCAGCAGGACCTTTAAAAAAACTTTTTATTGGGCTAGAGTTGATTTACATTTTTAAAAATTTTAGAACTTTCAACTCAGTTCTCATTAACTGTGGTGCCCGACAACTTACCAGACCTTGTGCCAGGCACTGTGGGTATCAGAACACATGAGACAATATATTGACTGTGAGAAAGGGCAGTCTAGTTAGGGAGCAGTGGAACATGTCCTAAAACAAGGGTCTATCTACCAGATCCCTAGTCTTGGCATGTTTCCCACTGATATGTGATTATAGGTTTAATGAGCACAGCAAAAATCAAAGTAAAGAAGAGAGAAACTGCTCCAGATCCATGTTGGTTGATATGAGTAGAGACTACCAGAGACTTCCATAATGAAGGTGGTGTGGACCAGAATAGTCTTTGGGACATAAGCCACCCCCACAATGCCAGTGTATGCAGAATGAAACCTGTATAAGTATCTGCACAGAAAATGGACAACTAAGAAGACTGAGCAATATTCATGGGAGGACAGAAGGCATAGTCCAATTCTGAGACACTATCATGAGTGTCATTCAGATTTATCTTGGGGAAGGAAGGGGTGAGGAAAAAAGCCAGAGAAAAACCACAAAAGGCTCTTTGGATCCCTAAACAGCACTGGGGAAGTATCCACCTGGATTAAACATAACTCTAAAGCAATGAGAGGGTAATAGGCAGGAAGGCCAGGGGTCTCCAAACAGAGGAAATAAGCTGCAAGAGTTAGATATTTTTCTCTCTCTTAAGCGGCAGGAGGAAACAAACTAGCCATATTTTTTTCCCTTCTTTATACAAATTTAAAAGGAGGTTTCTCTTAAAATACTGTGTTGCCATAAGTTAACTATTCTCAAACTTTGAGTTAACCAATGCATTTTTTTCTTAAGGAAACGTTTGTCTTAAGCTATGTTCAAGGTCAGGAGGGGCGGCCGTGAGGAGATACCCCTAGTCCAAGGTAAGAGAAACCCAAGTAAGACGGTAGGTGTTGCGAGAGGGCATCAGAGGGCAGACACACTGAAACCATAATCACAGAAAACTAGCCAATCTGATCACATGGACCACAGCCTTGTTTAACTCAATGGAACTAAGCCATGCCGTGTGGGGCCACCCAAGACGGACGGGTCATGGTGGAGAGGTCTGACAGAATGTGGTCCACTGGAGAAGGGAATGGCAAACCACTTCAGTATTCTTGCCTTGAGAATCCCATGAACAGTATGAAAAGGCAAAATGATAGGATACTGAAAGAGAAACTCCCAGGTCAGTAAGTGCCCAATATGCTCTTGCAGATCAGTGGAGAAATAACTCCAGAAAGAATGAAGGGATGGAGCCAAAGCAAAAACAATACCTATTTGTGGATATGACTGGTGATAGAAGCAAGGTCCGATGCTGTAAAGAGCAGTATTGCATAGGAACCTAGAATGTTAGGTCCATGAATCAAGGCAAATTGGAAGTGGTCGAACAGGAGATGGCAAGAGTGAATGTCGACATTCTAGGAATCAGCGAACTAAGATGGACTGGAATGGGTGAATTTAACTCAGATGACCATTATGTCCACTACTGTGGGCAGGAATCCCTTAGAAGAAATGGGGTAGCCATCATGGTAAAAGAGTCCGAAATGCAGTACTTGAATGCAGTCTCAAAAACGACAGAATGATCTCTGTTTGTTTCCAAGGCAAACCATTCAATATCATGGTCATCCAAGCCTATGCCCCAACCAGTAATGCTGAAGAAGCTGAAGTTGAATTGTTCTATGAAGACCTACAAGACGTTTTAGAACTAACACACAAAAAAGGTGTCCTTTTCATTATAGGGGACTGGAATGCAAAAGTAGGAAGTCAAGAAACACCTGGAGTAACAGGCAAATTTGGCCTTGGAGTACAGAATGAAGCAGGGCAAAGGCTAATAGAGTTGTGCCAAGAGAATGCACTGGACATAGCAAACACACTCTTCCAACAACACAAGAGAAGACTCTACACATGGACATCACCAGATGGTCAACACCAAAATCAGATTGATTACATCCTTTGCAGCCAAAGATGGAGAAGCTCTATACAGTCAGCAAAAACAAGACCGGGAGCTGACTATGGCTCAGATCATGAACTCCTTATTGCCAAATTCAGACTTAAATTGAAGAAAGTAGGGAAAACCACTAAACCAATCAGGTATGACCTAAATCAAATCCTTTATGATTATATAGTGGAAGTGAGAAATAGATTTAAGGGACTAGATCTGATAGACAGAGTGCCTGATGAACTATGGGTGGAGATTCATGACATTGTACAGGAGACAGGGATCAAGACAATCCCCATGGAAAAGAAATGCAAAAAAGCAAAATGGCTGTCTGAGTAGGCCTTACAAATAGCTGTGAAAAGAAGAGAAGCGAAAAGCAAAAGAGAAAAGGAAAGATATAAGCATCTGAATGCAGAGTTCCAAAGAATAGCAAGGAGAGATAAGAAAGCCTTCCCCAGTGGTCAGTGCAAAGAAATAGAGGAAAACAACAGAATGGGAAAGACTAGAGATCCCTTCAAGAAAATTAGAGATACCAAGGGAATATTTCATGCAAAGATGGGCTCGATAAAGGACAGAAATGGTATGGACCTAACAGAAGCAGAAGATATTAAGAAGAGGTGGCAAGAATACACAGAAGAACTGTACAAAAAAGATCTTCATGACCCAGATAATCACGATGGTGTGATCACTCACCTAGAGCCAGACATCCTGGAATGTGAAGTCAAGTGGGCCTTAGAAAGCAGCACATGAACAAAGCTAGTGGAGGTGATGGAATTCCAGTTGAGCTATTTCAAGTCCTGAAAGATGATGCTGTGAAAGTGCTGCACTCAAATGCCAGCAAATTTGGAAAACTCAGCAGTGGCCACAGGACTGGAAAAGGTCAGTCTTCATTCCAATCCCAAAGAAAGGCAGTGCCAAAGAACGCTCAAACTACCGCAGAATTGTACTCATCTTGCACACTAGTAAAATAATGCTCAAAATTCTCCAAGCCAGGCTTCAGCAATACGTGAACCATGAACTTCCAGATGTTCAAGCTGGTTTTAGAAAAGGAAGAGGAACCAGAGATCAAATTGCCAACATCTGCTAGATCATGGAAAAAGCAAGAGAGTTCCAGAAAAACATCTATTTCTTCTTTATTGACTATGCCAAAGCCTTTGACTGTGTGGATCACAATAAACTGTGGAACATTCTTAAAGAGATGGGAATCCCAGACCACCTGACCTGCCTCTTGAGAAACCTGTATGCGGGTCAGGAAGCAACAGTTAGAACTGGACATGGAACAACAGACTGGTTCCAAATAGGAAAAGGAGTACCTCAAGGCTGTATAATGTCACCCTGCTTGTTTAACTTATATGCAGAGTACATCATGAGAAATGCTGGGCTGGGAGAAGCACAAGCTGGAATCAAGATTGCCTGGAGAAATATCAATAACCTCAGATATGTAGATGGCACCACCCTTATGGCAGAAAGTGAAGAGGAACTAAAGAGCCTCTTGATGAAAGTGAAAGGGGAGAGTAAAAATGTTGGCTTGAAGCTCAACATTCAGAAAACTAAGATCATGGCATCTGGTCCCATCACTTCATGGGAAATGGATGGAGAAACTGTGGAAACAGTTTCAGACTTTATTTTGGGGGGCTCTAAAATCACTGCGGATGCTGACTGCAGCCATGAAATTACTGGGCTGGAAGAAGCACAAGCTGGAATAAAGATTGCTGGGAGAAATATCAGTAACCTCAGATATGCAGATGATACCACCCTTATGGCAGAAAGTGAAGAGGAACTCAAAGCCTCTTGAAAGTGAAAGAGGAGAGTGAAAAATTGGCTTAAAGCTCAACATTCAGAAAACAAAGATCATGGCATCTGGTCCCATCACTTCATGGGAAATAGATGGAGAAACAATGGAAACAGTGTCAGACTTTGTTTTTTTGGGCTCCAAAATCACTGCAGATGCTGATTGCAGCCATGAAATTAAAAGACGCTTACTCATTGGAAGGAAAGTTATGACCAACCTTGATAGTATATTAAAAAGCAGAGATATTACTTTGCCAACCAAGGTCCGTCTAGTCAAGGCTGTGATTTTTCCAGTGGTCATGTATGGATGTGAGAGTTGGATTGTGAAGAAAGCTGAGTGCCAAAGAATTGATCCTTTTGAAGTGTGGTTTTGGAGACGACTCTTGAGAGTCCCTTGGACTACAAGGAGATCCAACCAGTCCATTCTAAAGGAGATCAGTCCTGGGTGTTCATTGGAAGGCCTGATGCTAAAGCTGAAATTCCAATAGTTTGACCACCTCATGCGAAGAGTTGACTCATTTGAAAAGACCCTGATGCTGGCGGGGATTGGGGGCAGGAGGAGAAGGGGACGACAGAGGATGAGATGGCTGGATGGCATCACCAACTCGATGGACATGAGTTTGAGTAAACTCCTGGAGTTGGTGATGGACAGGAAGCCCTGGCATGCTGCGATTCATGGGTTCACAATGAGTCGGACACGACTGAGTGACTGAAATGAACTGAACTGAAGTGACTGAATGTGCTATGCATTTACCCCAGACTCTGTCTTCAATTTGGTTCTGCCTAATGGCTCAGAACCTACTTGACAAAGCAGCATGTTATACTCAGATATTGTTCCCTTAATCTATGTGAACAAAAATATTTGTATGGTAATCTGCCCTTCTACAAGATTCAAGTCAACCGTTTTATGGCCCAGGATGAATAATCTGGTGCCAAGATTATCCCCAAATGCATCTTACGGATGAGGGGCCTGGTGCCATTCTGAGTTTTAAGATATTCCTTTCTTTCGTTAACAGACTGCTAGTGACTATATACGGAGAAGGCAATGGCAAGCCACTCCAGTACTCTTGCCTGGAAAATCCCATGGATGGAGGAGCCTGGTGGGCTGCAGTCCGTGGGGTCGCTAGGGGTCGGACACGACTGGGTGACTTCACTTTCACTTTTCACTTTCACACATTGGAGAAGGAAATGGCAACCCACTCCAGTGTTCTTGCCTGGAGAATCCCAGGGACGGGGTATCCTGGTGGGCTTCCGTCTATGGGGTCACACAGAGTCGGACACGACTGAAGTGACTTAGCAGCAGCAGCAGCAGCAGTGACTATATAACATCCAGCTGAAGACTAGCAGGGGGTACTCTTTCTGCCCGCTTCTGATGCTTATGTCAGAAGCTTTCTCTATCTCCTTTATACTTTAATAAAACTTTATTACACAAAAGTTCTGAGCGATCAAGCCTCGTCTCTGGCCCCGGATTGAGTTCTTCTCCTCTGGAGGCCAAGAATCCCAGCCTCTTTTTGTTCAGCAACAACCTTTCAGCAAGAAGGGCTTCCCAGGTGGTAAAAGTGGTGAACAACTGCCTGAAAATGCAACAGACATAGAGACACATGTTTGATCCCTGGGTCAGAAGATCCCCTCGAGGAGGGCATGGCAACCCACTCCAATATTCTTGCCTGGAGAATCCCATGGATAGAGTAGCCTGGCGGGCTACAGTTCATAGAGTCACAAAGAGTCAGACACGACTGAAGTGACTTAGCATACAGCACATACACTAACTGCACTGTGCTTAGTTCCTCAGTCCTATCAGACTCTGTGACCCCATGGAATTTGGCCTGCCAGGCTCCTCTGTCCATGCAGATTCTTCAGGCAAGAATACTGGACTGAGTTGGCATGCCCTCCTCCTGAGGATCTTCCCAGCTCAGGGAATGAACCCTAGTCTCCTGCACTGCAGGAGGATTCTTTACCAAATGAGAGATACCAAGAGAACATGTCATGCAAAGATTGGCACAATTAGGGTAGAAATGGCATGGACCTAACAGAAGCACAAGATATTAAGAAGAAGTGGGAGGGGGTGGTCCTAAGATGGAAGAGGAATAGGACAGGGAGACCACTTTCTCCCCCACAAATTCATCAAAAGATCATTTGAACGCTGAGCAAATTCCACAAAACAACTTCTCAACGCCAGCAGAGGACACCAGGCACCCAGACAGGCAGCCCATTGTCTTCAAAAGGAGGTAGGACAAAATATAAAAGATAAAAAGAGAGACAAAAGAGTTAGGGATGGAGTCCCATCCCGGGGAGGGACTCCATCATAAAAGAGGAGAAGTTTCCAAACACCAGGAAACCCTCTCACCGGTGGGTCTGTGGGGAGTTTTGGAATCTCAGAGGGCAACATAACTGGGAGGAAAAATAAATAAATAAATAAAACCCACAGATTACGTGTCTAATGGCAACTCCCAGGGGAAGAAGTAGCCCAGATGCTCACATCCGCCACAAGCAAGCAGGGGCTGGACAGGGAGGTGTGGGCTGCATTGCTTAGGTGTGGGACCAGGCTTGAAAACCCTGAGGACAATCTGAGGGAGTTAATGTGAGATAGCAACCCAAACAGTAGGATAGCCAGAGAGAGAGGAAAAAAAAGAGAAAGAGAGAGAACTTTCCTGTGAAAAGCTCTGACTTAAGGCACTGCCAGGCCAGCTCACAGAATAAAGAACTGAGCAAATACCAGAGAGAGCTAGCTGGCTGTGGACTGGCCCATCCCCCGCCAGAAGCAGAGAGGCAGGCAGGCGACAGCCAGAGTCGTAAAGGGGCAATCTCGACCCCAGAGACGGCATTCTCTACCTAACTGCGAACAGGCTCCCAGTTGTTAACCGAGTCTTCCTGGGATCCTCAATGGTTGACATCTGCTGGGCGTGTCACAGCCAGAGATCAGCTCTCCAGAGGAGACACATGGCACACCTGAGACAGTGCTCCCACTGTGCACCCAGGAAACTGAGCAGCTGTGAAGGGGGAGGTGATAAGACGTCCCCCCCCCACCACCTGGGGAGAGTGCACTCGCCAAGCACTGTGTCGCCTGAGCTGCTCAGAGTTGGGAAGGGCACAAAACGTAGGCCCAACCGAGTCTGCGCCTTTGTGGAGTACCCGAGAACCTGAACCTGAGAAGCTTAGACCTGGGAAGTGCATGCAACCCAGGGCCCACTTTAGACAGTTCCCCTGCAGAGCAACCTGGAGCTTGAACAGACTGGGAAACTACACACTCCGTGAGCAGGGGCAAACCCAGTGTGGCCAAGACACTACGAGCACTCCCCACACAAGCCAGTGATATTTGTTTGCAGTGTTCCTCCCTCCTCACAATGCAACTGAACAAGTGAGCCTAAATAAGTGACCACCTTCGCCCCCTTGTGTTAGGGTGGATCTTAGAAACTGAAGAGACTTGCAAACAGAAGAAGCCAAAATAAACAGAGGGAACTGCTTTGGAAGTGACAGGTGCAACAAATTAAAACCCTGTAGTTAGCACCAACTACTTTGGAAGGGGCCTATGCTGCTGCTGCTGCTGCTGCTAAGTCACTTCAGTCGTGTCCGACTCTGTGTGACCCCATAGACGGAAGCCCACCAGGATACCCCGTCCCTGGGATTCTCCAGGCAAGAACACTGGAGTGGGTTGCCATTTCCTTCTCCAATGCATGAAAGTGAAAAGTGAAAGTGAAGTCGCTCAGTCGTGTCCGACTCCCAGCGACCCCACGGACGGCAGCCTACCAGGCTCCTCCATCCATGGGATTTTCCAGGCAAGAGTACTGGAGTGGCTTGCCATTGCCTTCTCCGGAAGGGGCCTATAGACCTTGAGAAATATAAGCTGGAACAAGGAACTACCTGAAACTGAACTGACCCCACACTGCCCGTAACAGCTCCAGAGAAATTCCTAGATATATTTTTACTATTATAACTTCTTATTTTTTTTATTTTTAAGTACTTTATTACTCCTTTAATTTTCATTTTTATAACCTACTATTACCTTGCAAAAAAGACCCTATTTTTAAAGCAAATTTCATATATATTTTTAATAAATTTTGTGATTTTGTTTTGTTTTCTTAATATTGTGTTTTTGAGAGTCTAACCTCTACTCTAGATTTTTAATCTTGACTTTTTGGTATTTGTTATCAATTTTGTACCTTTAAAAATCCAATCTTCAGTACCCATTTTTACGTAGGAGTGTGATTACTGGCTTCCTTGCCCACTCCCCCTTTTGACTCTCCTTTTTCCCACCTAGGTCACCTCTATCTCCTCCCTCCCCCTTCTCTTCTCTACCCAACACTGTGAAACTCTTTGGGTATTCCGGGCTTTGGAGAACACTTAGGGAACTGATTACTGTCTAGATCTGTCTCTCTCCTTTTAACACTCCCTATTCTCCTCCTGGTCACCTCTATCTCCTTCCTCCCTCTTCTCTTCTCTGTGTAACTCTGTGAACCTCTCTGGGTGTTCCAGGCAGTGGAGAACACATAGGGACCTGATTACTGGCTCTCCCCCTTTGATTCCCCCTCTCCTCCTACTGGTCACCTTTATCTCATTCCTCCCTCTTCTCTTCTCCATGTAACTCAGAGAAACTTTCTGGGTGTCCCTCACTGTGGAGAATCTTTTCTCCATTAATCTGGATGTCTTATCATTGGTGCTGTATGGATGGAGAAGTCTTGAGGCTACTGTAACAATAAGACTGAAAACCAGAGGCAGGAGGCATAAATCCAAAACCTGAGAATACCAGAGAACTCCTGACTCCAAGGAACATTACTCAATAAGAGCTCACACAAAAGCCTCCATACCTACACTGAAAGCAAGCTCCACCAAAGAGCCAACAAGTTCCAGAGCAAGACATACCACGCAAATTCTCCAGCAACACAGGAACATAGACCTGAGCTTCCCATACAGGCTTCCAAAAGTCACAGCAAACCCATAAACAACTCAAAACTCACTACTGGACACTTCATTGCACTCCAGAGAGAAGAGATCCAGCTCCACCCATGAGAACACCGATGCAAGCTTCCCTAACCAGGAAACCTTGACAAGCCACTCATTCAACCCAACCCACAGGCAGGAACCTCCACAATAAAGAGGAACCACAAACCCCCAGCATACAGAAAGGCCACCACAAACACAGTAATCTAAACAAGATGAAAAGGCAGAGAATAATCAGCTGGTAAAGGAACATGCTAAATGTCCACCAAACCAAACAAAAGAGGAGGGGATAGGGAGTATACCTGAAAAAGAATTCAGAAAAATGATAGTAAGAATGATCCAAAATCTTGAAAACAAAATGGAGTTACAGATAAACAGTCTAGAGACAAGGATTGAGAAGATGCAAGAAATGTTTAACAAGGACCTAGAAGAAATAAGAAAGAGTCAATCAATAATAAATAATGCAATAAATGAGATAAAAAGCACTATGGAGGAAACCAACAGTAGAATAACTGAGGCAGAAGATAGGATAAGAGAGGTGGAAGATAGAAGGGTGGAAATAAATGAAGCAGAGAGAAAAAAAGAAAAAAGAATTAAAAGAAATGAGGACAACCTCAGAGACCTCTGGGACAATGTGAAATGCCCCAATATTCGATTCATAGGTGTCCCAGAAGAAGACAAAAAGAAAGGGCATGAGAAAATACTTGAGGAGATAATAGTTGAAAACTTCCCTAAAATGGGGAAGGAAATAGCCACCCACATCCAAGAAACCCAAAGAGTCCCAAATAGGATAAATCCAAGGTGAAACATCCCAACACACATATTAATCAAATTAACAAAGATCAAACACAAAGAACAAATATTAAAAGCAGCAAGGGAAAAGCAATAAATAACACACAAGGGGATTCCCATAAGGATAACAGCTGACCTCTCAATAGAAACTCTTCAGGTCAGGAGGGAGTGGCAGGGCATACTTTTTAAGTGATAAAAGAGAAAAACCTACAATCCAGATTACTATACCCAGCAAGGATCTCATTCAAAAATGAAGGAGAAATCAAAAGCTTTACAGACAAGCAAAAGCTGAGAGAATTCAGCATCCCCAAACCAGCTCTTCAACAAAAGCTAAAGGATCTTCTCTAGACGGGAAACACAGAAAAGGTGTATAAACTCAAACCCAAAACAACAAAGTAAATGGCAACGGGATCATACTTATCAATAATTGGTTGATAATGGGTTGAATGCCTCAACCAAAACACAAAGACTGGCAGAATGGACACAAAAACAAGACCCCTATATATGCTGTCTACAAGAGACCCACCTCAAAACAAGGGACACATACAGACTGAAAGTGAAGGGCTGGAAAAAGATATTTCATACAATTGGAGACCAAAAGAAAGAAGGAGTAGCAATACTCCTATCAGATAAAATAGACTTTGAAATAAGACAAAGAAGGACACTACATAATCATCAAAGGATCAATCAAAGAAGAAGATATAACAATTTTAAATATATATGCACCCAACATAAGAGCAGCACGATATGTAAGGCAAATGGTAACAAGTATGAAAGGGGAAATTAAGAGTAATACCATAATAGTGGGAGACTTTAACACCACACTGACACCTATGGATAGATCAACTAAATGGAAAAATAGCAAGGAAACACAAACTTTAAATGATACAATGGACCAGTTAGACCTAATTGATATCTATAGGACATTTCACCCCAAAACAATGAATTTCATTTTTCCTCAAGTGCACACAGAACATTCTCCAGGATAGATCACATCTTGGGCCATAAATCTAGCCTTGGTAAATTAAAAAAAAATGAAATCATTTCAGGTGTCTTTTCTGATTACAATACAGTAAGATTAGACTTCAACTACAGGAAAAAAACTATTAAAACTTCCAACATATGGAGGCTAAACAACATGCTTCTGAATAACCAACAAATCACAGAAGAAATTAAAAAAGAAATCAAAATCTGCATAGAAATGAATGAAAATGAAAACATGACAACCCAAAACCTATGGGATTCAGTAAAAACAGTGCTAAGGGGAAGGTTCATAGCAATACAGGCTTACCTCAAGAAACAAGAAAAAAGTCACATAAATAACTTAACTCTACACCTAAAGCAACTAGAAAAAGAAGAAATGAAGCACCCTAAGGTTAGTAGAAGGAAAGAAATCTTAAAAATTAGGGCAGAAATAAATGCAAAAGAAACAAAAGAGACCATAGCGAATATCAACTAAACCAAAAGCTGGTTCCTTTAGAAGATAAATAAAATAGACAAAGCATTAGCCAGACTCATCAAGAAACAAAGGGAGAAGAATCAAATCAACAAAATTAGAAATGAAAATGGAGAAATCACAACAAACAACATGGAAATACAAAGGATCATAAGAGACTACTATCAGCAAATGTATGCCAATAAAATGGACAACTTGGAAGAAATGGACAAATTCTTAGAAAAGTATAATTTTCTGAAACAGAGCCAGGAAGAATTAGAAAATCTTAACACACCCATCACAAGCATGGAAATCGAAATTGTAATCAGAAATATTCCAGGGAACAAAAGTCCATGAACAGATGGCTTCATAGCTGAATTCTACCAAAAATTTAGAGAAGAGCTAGCAGTTATCCTACTCAAATTCTTGCAGAAAATTGCAGAGGAAGCTAAACTGCCAAACTCATTCCACGAAGCCATCATCACCCTAATACAAAAACCAGATAAAGATGCCACAAAAAAAGAAAACTACAGGCCAATATCACTGATAAACATAGATGCAAAAATCCTTAACAAAATCCTAGCAAACAGAGTCCAACAACATATTAAAAAGATCATACATCATGACCAAGTGGGCTTTATCCTAGGGATGCAAGAATTCTTTAATGTCCGCAAATCAATCAATGTGATACACCACATTAACAAATTGAAAGATAAAAATCCTATGATGATTTCAATAGATATAGAGAAAGCCTTTGACAAAATTCAACATCCATTTATGATTAAAAAAAAAAAACCTCCAGAAAGCAGGAATAGAAGGAATATACCTCAACATAATAAAAGCCATATATGACAAACCCACAGCAAACATTATTCTCCATGGTGAAAAATTGAAAGCATTTCCCCTAAAGTCAGGAACAAGACAAGGGTGCCCACTCTCATCACTACTATTCAACATAGTTTTGGAAGTTTTAGCCACAGCAATCAGAGAAGAAAAGGGAATCCAGATTGTCAAAGAAGTAAAACTCTCACTGTTTGCAGATGACATGATCCTCTACATAGAAAACCCTAAAGACTTCACCAGAAAATCACTAGAGCTAGTCAATGAATATAGTAAAGTTGCAGGATATAAAATCAACACACAGAAATCCCTTGCATTCCTATACACTCACAATGAGAAAACAGAAAGAGAAATTAAGGCAACAATCCCATTCACCATTGCAACGAAAAGAATAAAATACTTAGGAATAAATCTACCTAAAGAAACAAAAGACCTATATATAGAAAACTATAAAACACTAATGAAAGAAATCAAAGATGACACAAATAGATGGAGAAACATACCATGTTCATGGATTGGAAGAAGCAATATAGTGAAAACGAGTATACTACCCAAAGCAATCTGTAGATTCAATGCAATCCCTGTTAAGCTACCAATGATATTTTTCACAGAACTAGAACAAATAATTTCACAATTTGTATGGAAATACAAAACACCTTGACTAATCAAAGCAATCTTGAGAAAGAAGAATGGACCTGGAGGGATCAACCTGCCTGACTTTAGGCTATACTACAAAGCTACAGTCATCAAGACAGTATGGTATTGGCACAAAGACAGAAATATAGATCAATGGAACAAAATAGAAAGCCCAGAGATAAATCCACACTCCTATGGACACCTTATCATTGACAAAGAAGGCAAGAATATACAATGGAGAAATGACAATCTCTTTAAGAAGTGGTGCTGGGAAAACTGGTCAACCACCTGTAAAAGTATGAAGCTAGAACACTTTCTAACACCATACACAAAAATAAACTCAAAATGGATTAGAGATCTAAACGTAAGACCAGAAACAAATTCCTAGAGGAAAACATAGGCAAAACACTCTATGACTTAAATCACAGCAGGATCCTCTATGACCCACCTCTCAGAGTAATGGAAATAAAAGTAAAAGTAAACAAATGGGACCTAAATAAACTTAAAAGCTTCTGCACAACAAAGGAAACTCTAAGCAAGGTGAAAAGACAGCCTTTAGAATGGGAGAAAATAATAGAAAATGAAGCAACTGACAAAAAATTAATCTCAAAATTATGCAAACAGCTCATGCAGCTCAATTCCAGAAATATAAACGACCCAACCAAAAAATGGGCCAAAGAACTAAACAGACATTTCTCCAAAGAAGACATACAGATGGCTAAGAAACATGAAAAGATGCTCAACATCACTCATTATCAGAGAAATGAAAATCAAAACCACAATGAGGTACCATCTCACGCCAGACAGAAAGGCTGCTATCCAAAAGTCTACAAACAATAAATGCTGGAGAGGGTATGGAGAAAAGGCTACCCTCTTATACTGTTGGAGGGAATGCAAACTAGTACAGCCACTATGGAGAACAGTGTGGAGATTCCTTAAAACCTGGAAATAGAATTGCCATATGACCCAGCAATCCCAATGCTGGGCATACACACCAAGGAAACCAGAATTGAAAGAAACACGTGTACCCCAATGTTCATTGCAGCACTGTTTATAATAGCCAGGACATGGAAGCAACCTAGATGTCCACCAGCAGATGAATGGATAAGAATGCTGTGGTACATATACACAATGGAGTATTACTCAGCCATTAAATAGAATACATGTGAATCTGTTCTAGAGGTGGATGAAACTGGAGTCTAATATACAGAGTGAAGTAAGTCAGAAAAAAAAAACACACCAAAACTGTACTAACACATATATATGCAATTTAGAAAGATGGTAATGATGACCTTATATGTGAGACAGCAACAGATGTATAAACCAGTCTTTTGGACTGTGTTGGAGAAGGCGAGGGTGGGATGATTTGAGAGAATAGCATTGAAACATGTATATTATCATATGTGAACAATCTCCAGTCCAGTTTCGATGCATGAGACAGGGTGCTCAGCACTGGTGCACTGTAATGACCCTGAGGGATGGGATGGGGAGGGAGGTGGGAGGGAAGTTCAGGATGGGGAACTCATGTACAACCATGGCTGATTCATGTCAATGTTTGGCAAAAATCACTACAATATTGTAAAGTAATTAGCCTCCAACAAAAATAAATAAATTTAAAAACAAATAAATGCAATGTCCTTACATTAAAAAAAATAATAATAAAAAAGGTGGCAAGAATACACAGAAGAACTATACATAAAAGATCTTCACGACCCAGATAATCTTGGTGGTGTGATCACTCACCTAGAATCAGACATTCTGTAATGTGAAGTCAAGTGGGCCTTAGGAAGTATCACTAGGAACAAAGCTGGTGGAGGTAATGGAATTCCAGCTGAGCAATTTCAAATCCTAAAAGATGATGCTGTGAAAGTGGTGCACTCAATACTGAAGCAAATTTGGAAAACTCAGCAGTGGCCACAGGGCTGGAAATTTCAGTTTTCATTCCAATCCCAAAGAAAGGCAATGCCAAAGAATGTTGAAACTACCACACAATTGCACTCATCTTTCAGGCTAGCAAATTAATGCTCAGAATTCTCCAAGTTAGGCTTCAGTAGTATGTGAACCAAGAATTTACAGATACTCAAGCTGGATTTATAAAAGGCAGAACAACCAGAGATCAAATTACCAACATCCATTGGATCATAGAAAAAGCAAGATAATTCCAGAAAAACATCTATTTCTACTTCATTGACTACGCTAAAGCCTTTGACTGTGTGGATCACAACAAAATGGAAAATTCTTAGAGATGGGAATACCAGACCTCCTTACCTGCCTCGCAAGATATCTGTATGCAGGTCAAGAGGCAAGTTAGAACCGAACATGGAACAACGGACTGGTTCCACATTGGGAGAGCAGTACATCAAGGCTGTATATTGTCCCCCTGCTTATTTAACTTATATGCAGAGTACATCATGCGAAATGCCCGGCTGGATGAAGCACAAGCTGGAATCAAGATCGCCAGGACAAATATCAATAACCTCAGATATGTAGATGACACCACACTTATGGCAGAAAGCAAAAGTAACTAAAGAGCCTCTTGAAACTGAAAGAGGAGAGTGAAAAAGTTGGCTTAAAACTCAACATTAAAAAAACTAAGATCATGGCATCCGGTCCCATCACTTCATGGCAAATAGATGGGGAAACAATGGAAACAGTGACAGACTTTATTTTCTTGGGCTCCAAAATCACTGCAGATGGTGACTGCAGCCATAAAATTAAAACCGCTTGCTCTTTGGAAGAAAAGCTCTGACCAACCTAGTGAAAGTCACTCAGTCTTGTCCAACTCTTTGTGACCCAATGGACTATACAGTCCATGGAATTCTCCAGGCCAGAATACTGGAATGGGTAGCCTTTCCCTTTTCCAGGGGATCTTCCCAACCCAGGGATTGAACCCAGCTCTCCCATATTGCAGGCAGATTCTTTACCAGCTGAGACACAAGGGCAGCCCTAGACAGTGTATTATGAAGCAGAGACTTTACTTTTCTGACAAAGGTCTGTCTAGTCAAAGCTATGGGTTTTCCAGTAGTCATGTATGCATGTGAGAGTTGAACCATAAAGAAAGCTGAGCACCAAAGAACTGATGCTTTTGAACTGTGGTGTTGGAGAAGACTCTTGAGAGTTCCTTGGACTGCAAGGAGATCCAACCAGTCCATCCTCAAGGAAATCAGTCCTGAATGTTCACTGGAAGGACTGATGCTGAAGCTCCAATAATTTGGCCACCTTATGTGAAGAACTGACTCATTGGAAAAAGATGCTGATGCTGCGAAAGATTGAAGGCAGGAGAAAGGAATGACAGAGGATGAGATGTTTGGATGGTATCACCTACTTGATGGATATGAGTTCAAGCAAGCTGCAGGAGTTGGTGATGGACAGGGCAGCCTGGCGTGCTGCAGTCCATGGGGTCACATGGGTCAGACACGACTGAGGGACAGAACTGAACTGAAAGCACACTAAGCAGGAGGGAGCATTCTCCTCATTTCTGAGTGGACAAACTGGGGATTCAGACCACCAAGGGATCCAAAATTATCACTTTATCTTTGTCACTCTTAAGACTCCTCCAGAGCATCAATAGCGGTGGGGACGAGTGGAGGAAGGAAAATCTAGCAGAAGGGGAAGGAGTGCCAAGCAGTCATGGCATTATGCACAACTATATTCCTCCAAGATACAGAAGGGTGTCTCCTATTGGCAGTCAGTCGACTTGCTGGTAGACTTGTGTCCTTCCCTAAATATGAAGGACACCTAGAGGGCTGGACCTTGCATGTGTCCATTGAGCCAGACACAGATTTCAGTCACTACCTCATTTCATTACCACAATAGCTCTGTAAAGCATGTTCTGTCTTCATTTTATAAACAAATAGGCTGATATTTGTTTATATTTTGACTTACTTGAAAAGTCCCTGATGCTGGGAATGATTGATGGCAGAAGGAAAAGAAGGCATCAGAGGATGAGATGGCTGGATGGCATCACCCGATGCAATGGACATGAACTTAGGCAAACTTTGGGAGATGGTGAAGGACAGGGAGGCCTGGTGTACTGCAGTCCATGGGGTTGCAAAGAGTCAGACATGACTGGGCAACTGAACAAGGCTGATATTAAAGAAACATATCTGTAATGATTAATAGGTTTGTGCTTCTAAATAAGAGATCCACAGATAATATGATTTATGTCTTTAAATTGTGTCTCAAATATTTATTGTTTCCATTCCCTTTATAATTTGATTGATAAGTTTTTTGATTCTTTTTTTTTTGACACATGTATAGTTATTTTGGGAAAATAAGAAAAAAAACAGCTAATCAAGAAAATAAAAAGACACATTCAGATCTATATATATATACATATGTATATAAAATGCATGCTTTAAAATGAGATAGCATATCTACTGATTGCTATTTTAACTACTTTATTAGCTTTACAATATGTAATAGACATCTTTTCATGCAAGTTCATAAAATCTCCCCTGCTTTTCTGCAAGTTGACAGAAATTCTTACAAAGTCAAACGTGAAAATGAAATCACTAATCTGAAAAATGACAGAACATAAAAGGTTCAGAGTAAAGGGTACATCAAGAAAATGTAAGTTTACGAAGCAGGGGGTTTATGATTATTAACCTCAGCATTCAAGGCATAAGGCAAAACTCATCATGATGGTCATGGTGAGGAGGATCTCCAATAAGAATGCGCAGACTGTACCTCAGCTGAAGCTCCCTAATTTTCCTCCTTAGCTCTCTCATCTCCTCCATGAACCTCTCCATATCATCAGCATCCCCATCTATTAGGTCAATGTTATTGACAAGCCCATTGGGCATATCCTCTCTAAAATCCTGGGCAGGTGGGTCCCAATCCCCTCTAACATTTTCTCTAGGCTTGGGGCCTTCATCACCTCCCATAGGGCAAGCTTCTTCATTCTTCACCAGAGCCTGCTCTTCTTCTCTTCTTTCCTTGGGGTCCTTTTCCATCTTGAGATTTTTTTTCCGCTTCTTCTTCCTAGGAGATGAAAGGATTGAATGCTTTGTAATAGCAAGACTCAGAGCTCTGTGAGCAAATGTTTCACCACCTGAGAGACTTCAGTGTGCCCTGAAGGGGGCACCCCAGATCCAAAGAAAAGAAAATGAAAGTGAAGTTGCTTAGTCATGTCAGACTCTTTGATACCCCATGGATTACAGCCTACCAGGCTCCCCCATCCATGGTATTTTCCAGGCAAGAGTACTGGAGTAAGCTGCCATTTCCTTCTCCAGCCCCAGATCCAGCCCTGCCCCAAAGCCCATCATTTTCCCTGAAAATCCTTCTCCTCTCCAATCCTGGCTCCCAGTGGGTGGTGGGCAGGACCATGGCGGAAAGACCAGGCCTTAGCCTCCAGAGCTCCTTACAAGTTGTCCAGGGGCACCCAGAGCTTGCCTTTCCACTCCCTTCTTCCGTCACCAGCCACAGGCCCACAGTCTCGGCCAGGTTTCTCCTGCACTTAGTCGGGCAGGGAGGGCTGGAATTCCCCCCATTCTGCCCTGTGCACCCCTACAATAGAGTCCCAGGCACCTCCCATACCTGCAGGGATCAGAAGCAGTCTTCCTCTCTCAGCCTTGAAATCTGCTGCACCAACGGACCTAAAGACCTACAGACAGAAATGCGACAATAGCCAGCACTGATCACTCTGATTAAAGGACCAGCATGGGGGTGGGGCGCTAGCTATCTAGTGGGTTTAGGACTCCGCTAGAAATGTGTTGCTGCCTTCCCTTTCTCCTCTATCCCATCTCACGACTTTTATTCCTGCCCTGTGACCCTGTCTTCCAGAAACAGACATTCTAATCAAAGCTGATTATTTCCAAACCTCTTCTTTAGACCCCTCATCTCCACTGTCTGGTCCTTCCCCGTCATCTAATTACCATTTCTTGAAAGCAAAGGGACAACTTGCGAGACTGGGGTAGTCCGAAGAGCTTGCTGGGTGGCTACGTGGTTCATTTATAAATAATTTCAATGTAGGTATCTGCCAGGACCTTTCGGGGACCAGTGGACTTTCTGGAGCTCACCCTTCTTCCACTGCCCACCATTTTATGCATCAGGATGGACGAAGGTAACGTGGGCATAGCAAACCTGTCCCCGCTGCGGCGTCAGCGCTTTGTCAGGCTTACCCTAGCGTTCGCAGGCAGTGCCCACGCTCACATCGACCTGCAGAGACCAGAAACTGTTTCCTGCTCCTAGCCTATGTTCAGAAGTCCGTAGCACCCGCAATCGATTGTCTCTTCCATAGAAGGGACGTGCTTCCCACACCTAATCCCTGTCTCTATCCTCTGCAGCAGCCGCCCGGTCCCCTCCCCCACTCCTCCTTCGAGTTCCCATAGCCACCATTTCCGGCTCCAAAATGGAAGGAAGGTGAAGAAATACCGGGGACGTAGGCTTAGACCCGCTGCAGAGTCTGCCACCCCCAAGCCAGGGTCGCCGATTGCGCGCCCCTCCCGGCGCGCTGCAGTAATCAGGTCGTTTCCTCGCCGTCTCCTTTCCCGGTCCTTCTCTTCCAGACATTGCCCAATCGCCCAACTCTTAGGAGATACTATCTCGTACCCATTCTTCAACCCTTGGTGCCTCTTGAATTCCTCCCACCAAGTCCTCCATTTCTTGCACCAAACGTGAGGTCAACAGAGAAGCAGTAGAGAGAATCTAGTCCTGGACTCGCTCTGGTCTTTACCCTCAGGCCCCCGCTCCCCTCCCCAGTCAGCGCCCGCCAACCTGTCGAGGATCGCGGTCAGCTTCCACACTTCCTCCTTTCTGGGTACAGTTCGCCCACCTTAAGGCAATAGCGACCCGGCGCACAGCCGCAAAGGACCACAGACTGCAACTGGAAGGAGAGACCAATTTAAGCGGGGGCTTTAGGTCTGCGTCACTGTGAGCTCACATCCCCAATTAAGGTTCCTACCTGCGGTGCTAGAGAGGGCTGGGGGCGGGAGCGGGGGCGTGGCCACCTTTCGCCTCATTCCCACTTTCTCCCAAACTATACCACTGGGTACTGCATATCCATGATTTATTTATTTATTTGTCTATATATCTATTCATTTTCCTATTTAGCATCTTCGACAACAAACGGGTCATAATATTTTGTCGTTTGTATTTGCCTTTTTCCTGATTTCTGCTGGAGCTTTTAAAGAATTGCTTCTTCCTCTTCTGTACTATTAAATGTCCACTTCTCTCCCTTCCACTCTGCAGCAAGTAAAGCCTAGAATTTCCCCCATGAGTCTTGTTGGTTTTGTCCCAGGCTGGAACTGGGACAGGGTGTGTTGGGGGTGGGGTGGGGTGCAAGTCTAGAAAGTCTGGAAAATAGGTAGGAGGTAACATTAAAAAAAACAACTTTTACCCTAATTATTTCCCTTCCTGTTTATTTTTTGAAGGGGTGGGTGATTGTTTTTGTTCTATTTCCCATCTGCATACATTCATGTTTTGGTTGTTGTAATTAGACAATGCAGTTATTTTCATTTGAAAACTAAGATTAAAGTTGCAAAAACCTTGCCATTTGTTTCTGCTGTTGAATCATCCTACAAATATAGTCTCTCTGGATAGCACCCTACACCCCCTTTAAAGAACTCTGAAATATAAACCCAAGCGCCTGGTTTCACTTGTGAAGGGCCTCTGTGCAGTCCTTTTATAAGATGAAGCAGTGAGTCTAATGGAGTCTTGGTGTATTTTCAGATCTTGAAAATCTGTGACAAATTTATGAGTTCCTCTAAATTATATTAGTGCAACTTCACTTTACAAAAAGACACTCACATTACCTCTAAAACAGAGATGGTCTTCCCACAATTCAGAATAATAATTTGAGAAAGTTATGCTGACAGGTAAAAGGGGTTGTGAAGCTACAATATTAAAACAATATTATACCAGAATAGATATAGGACAAATGAGACAGAAGAGAAAGTCAATTTTCAAACCTGAATATATTTTCAAACCTGGAGAAATGTTAGTAATCTGATTGAAATATTTTGAATCAATAGGGAAAGGTTAGATTACTGAAAAAATGGTTCTGGGGTAATTGATTAGCTATTTGAAAAAAAATGAAGTGTGTTATTCATTTTATACACTTAAATAGACATTAAATATTTAGATAAAAAGACATGTCATTGAAACAGTATGTAACAAATGCTATTTTGTACAAATTTTAGGATGAAAATGTTTTTAATATACCACCAGAGACAGAGCCAAAAAGCAAATGGTCCAGTCTTGCTGGGGACACTAAATCTAAGGAACCATGTAGGATGCTCCTCAGAATTATCCCAATTACAGATGGGAAACTGGAGTATCTATCCATGGATGTGGGTCCTTTATTGGTGGACATTACCCTGGGAATGTTAAAATCTCTGGTACATATAGATTGTCCTAAGCCTGACCTGAGCAAGCTCCCAAGGTGCCAAAAAGAGCTTTCAGTAAACTTTAGGGATAGTTAGAGATAGGATAGGGTTTCCCTGGTGGCTCAGATGGCAAAGAATCTGCCTGCAATGTGGAAGACCTGGGTTTGATCCCTGGGTTGGGAAGATCCCCTACAGGAGGGCATGGCAACCAACTCCAGTATACTTGCCTTGAGAATCTTATGGGCAGAGGAGCCTAGTGGGCTATAGTCCATGGAGTTTCAGAGTCAGACATTACTGAGTGACTAAGCACAGCACACACAGAGATAGGATAAAGTGGAAGGACACTATCATCTTTATCCTTGCCTCTAGAATTATACAATTCACATTTTACTCTAAATCAATCCAAATATATACCTTCAAAATAAATACATATACATCCATTCCCATGTTTATGGCTATTGGACTGTTTGTAGTTTTCATTATGAGACACAATGTCAGTTAAACTTTTTTGTACATAAATTTTTGATACTAATATGAAAGTTTTAAATTCCTAGAATGGTTGTTGCTATATATGACTATAGATGCTTTTAACTGTCATAGAAATTGCCCTTGGAAAATATTGCCCCATTTAGGCACCTATAATGTACGAGCATTCCTATTTTATGAGTTCACAAACATTGACTTATTATAGTTTTAAATTTTTATTTTTGTTTCATTTTGTCTTATTTCATTTATTCTTTAAAAAATTTTCACAGTCATCAGGTAATGTTTTCAAAACATCATAACAGACACCTGAGATTCCCGACCATTCTCTGAAGATTCTAGTTCAGTGAATTGGAGCCAGACCTGTGAACTTACATTTAGGCTTTTCACACAATTCTTAATATTAGCTAGCATTTGGGATCCATGTCATAGGCAAAACACCAAAATGAAACAAACAAAAAAAAGCTTCCATTGTTATGTGGTGGTTCTTTAAAAATTATTATTAAATACTTTCAAACATACAGAATGATTTTGAAAATAGCACAAAGAACTCCCACATGTCCTTCACTGTATTTCACAGTTTTAACATTTTGCATTTGCTTTCTCATTCTCTCTTCCTGTAGAAGGACATATTATTTTTTCCTGAACCATTTGAGCCAGTTGAAGATCTAATGGTCATATAAAAATATTAATTTAAGTTCATCCCATATAAAATTTTCTTAAAGCTTAGTTTGTCTTTTGAGATTTCTTATATAAAATTATATAGATAGATAAAATTGTAATATATAAAGGTAAATATTTTTTAGTGTACAGTCTTACTAAATGTTTTCTACTCACTTTTAGAAATAATTTATTTATGCATCTATTTTAATGGAATAACATACTATATAAACTGTTCTGCTACTTGCTTTTTTATTTGCTTAAAAATAGTTTCAGGTTAGTAACAATTTTACTAGTCTCCTTGTTTTAATTTATTTTTATTTATTTATTTTAAATTAACTTGTTTATTTTAATTGGAGGCTAATTACAGTTTGTAGTGGGTTTTGGCATACATTGACATGAATCAGCCATGGGTGTACATGTGGCCCCCATTCTGCAAACAGTGAGTTTTACTTCTTTTCCAATCTGGATTCCTTTTATTTCTTTTTCTTCTCTGATTGCTGTGGCTAAAACTTCCAAAATTATGTTGAATAGTAGTGGTAAGAGTGGGCATCCTTGTCTTGTTCCTGACTTTAGGGGAAATGCTTTGAATTTTTCACCATGGAGGATAATGTTTGCTGTGGGTTTATCATGTATGGCTTTTATTATGTTGAGGTATGTTCCTTCTATGCCTGCTTTCTGAAGGGTTTTTATCATAAATGAATGTTGAAATTTGACAAAGGCTTTCTCTGCATGTATTGAGATCATCATATGGTTTTTATCTTTTAATTTGTTAATGTGGCATATCACATTGATTGATTTGTGAATATTGAAGAATCCTTGCATTCCTGGGATAAAGCCCACTTGGTCATGATGTATGATCTTTTTAATGTGTTGTTAGATTTTGTTTGCTAGAATTTTGTTGAGGATTTCTGCATCTATGTTCATCAGTGATGTTGGCCTGTAGTTTTCTTTTTTTGTGGCATCTTTATCTGGTTTTGGTATTAGGGTGATGATGGCCTCATGGATTGAGTTTGGCAGTTTACGTTCTTCAGCAATTTTCTGGAAGAGTTTGACTAGGATAGCTGTTAGCTCTTCTCTAAATTTTTGGTAGAATTCAGCTGTGAAGCCATCTGATCCTGGGCTTTTGTTTGTTGGAAGATTTTTTATTACAGCTTCAATTTCCGTGCTTGTGATGGGTCTGTTAAGATTTTCTATTTCTTCCCAGTTCAGTTTTGGAAGGTTATACTTTTCTAAGAATTCATCCATTTCTTCCAAGTTGTCCATTTTATTGGCATATAGTTGCCGATAGTAGTTTCTTATGATCCTTTTTATTTGTGTATCTGTTGTGATTTCTCCATTTTTATTTCTAATTTTGTCAGTTTGATTCTTCTCCCTTTTTTTCTTGATGAGTCTGGCTATTGGTTTGTCTATTTTATTTATCTTCTCAAAGAACTGGCTTTTAGTTTTGTTGATTTTTGCTATACTCTCCTTTGTTTCTTTTTCATTTATTTCTGTCCAAATTTTTATGATTTCTTTCCTTCTACTAACTCTGGGTTTCTTCGTTTCTTCTTTTACCAGTTGCTTTAGGTGTAAAGTTAGGTTATTTATTTGATTTATCTCTTGTTTCTTGAGGTAAGCTTGAATTGCTATGAACCTTCCCCTTAGCACTGCTTTTACTGAATCCCATAGGTTTTGGGTTGTCGTGTTTTCATTTTCATTTGTTTGTATGCATATCAGTTCAGTTCAGTTCAGTTCAGTCGCTCAGTCGTGTCCGACTCTCTGCGACCCCATGAATCACAGCACGCCAGGCCTCCCTGTCCATCAGTGATTTCTTTTTTGATTTCTTCTCTGATCTGTTGGTTATTCAGAAGTGTGTTCTTTAGCCTCCATATGTTTGTATTTTTAATAGTTGTTTCCCTGTAGTTAACATCAGACACTTGAAATGATTTCAATTTTTTTAATTTACCAAGGCTAGATATATGGCCCAGGATGTGATCTATCCTGGAGAATGTTCTGTGTGCACTTGAGAAAAAGGTGAAATCCGTTGTTTTGGGGTGAAATGTCCTATAGATATCAACTAGGTCTAACTGGTCCATTGTATCATTTAAAGTTTGTGTTTCATTGCTAATTTTCCATTTAGTTGATCTATCCATAGGTGTGAGTGGGGTATTAAAGTCTTCCACTATTATTGTGTTATTGTTAATTTCCCCTTTCATACTTGTTAGCATTTGTCTTACATATTGCGGTGCTCCTATGTTGGGTGCATATATATTTATAATTGTTATATCTTCTTCTTGGGTTGATCCTTTGATCATTATGTAGTATCCTTCTTTGTCTCTTTTCACAGCCTTTGTTTTAAAGTCTATTTTATCTGATATGAGTATTGCTACTCCTGCTTTATTTTGATCTCTATTTGCATGGAATATCTTTTTCCAGCCCTTCACTTTCAATCTGTATGTGTCCCACGTTTTGAGGTGGGTTTCTTGTAGACAGCATATATAGGGGTCTTGTTTTTGTATCCATTCAGCCAGTCTCTGTCTTTTGGTTGGGGCATTCAACCCATTTACATTTAAGATAATTATTGATAAGTAAACTGTGGAACATTCTGAAGAGATGGGAATCCCAGACCACCTGACCTGCCTCTTGAGAAACCTGTATGCAGGTCAGGAAGCAACTGTTAGAACTGGACATGGAACAACAGACTGGTTCCAAATAGGAAAAGGAGTACGTCAAGGTTGTATATTGTCACCCTGCTTATTTAACTTATATGCAAAGTACATCATGAGGAACGCTGGGCTGGAGGAAGCACAAGCTGGAATCAAGATTGCTGGGAGAAATATCAATCACCTCAGATATGCAGATGACACCACCCTTATGGCAGAAAGTGAAGAGGAACTCAAAAGCCTCTTGATGAAAGTGAAAGAGGAGAGTGAAAAGGTTGGCTTGAAGCTCAACATTCAGAAAACAAAGATCATGGCATCTGGTCCCATCACTTCATGGGAAATAGATGGGCGAACAGTGGAAACAGTGTCAGACTTTGTTTTTTTGGGCTCCAAAATCACTGCAGATGCTGATTGCAGCCATGAAATTAAAAGACGCTTGCTCCTTGGAAGGAAAGTTATGACCAACCTTGATAGTATATTAAAAAGCAGAGACATTACTTTGCCAACAAAGGTCCGTCTAGTCAAGGCAATGGTTTTTCCCGTGGTCATGTATGGATGTGAGAGTTGGACTGTGAAGAAGGCTGATCGCTGAAGAATCGATGCTTTTGAACTGTGGTGTTGGAGAAGACTCTTGAGAGTCCCTTATACTGCAAGGAGATCCAACCAGTCCATTCTAAAGGAGATCAATCCTGGATGTTCATTGGAGGGACTGATGCTAAAGCTGAAACTGCAATACTTTGGCCACCTCATGCAACGAGTTGACTCACTGGAAAAGACTCTAATGCTGGGAAAGGTTGGGGGCGGGAGGAGAAGGGGACGACAGAGAATGAGATGGCTGGATGGCGTCACCAACTCTGTGGACATGAGTTTGAGTGTACTCCGGGAGTTGGTGATGGACAGGGAGGCCTGGCGTGCTGTGATTCATGGGGTTGCGGAGAGTCGGACACGACTGAGCGACTGAACTGAACTGAACATGATCCCGTTGCCATTTACTTTGTTGTTTTGGGTTTGAGTTTATACACCTTTTCTGTGTTTCCCGTCTAGAGAAGATCCTTTAGCTTTTGTTGAAGAGCTGGTTTGGGGATGCTGAATTCTCTCAGCTTTTGCTTGTCTGTAAAGCTTTTGATTTCTCCTTCATTTTTGAATGAGATCTTTGCTGGGTATAGTAATCTGGATTGTATATTTTTCTCTTTCATCACTTTAAGTATGTATTGCCATTCCGTTCTGGCCCGAAGACTTTCTATTGAGAGGTCAGCTGTTATCCTTATGGGAATCCCCTTGTGTGTTATTTGTTGCTTTTCTCTTGCTGCTTTTAATATTTGTTCTTTGTGTTTGATCTTTGTTAATTTGATTAATATGTGTGTTGGGGTATTTCACCTTGGGTTTATCCTGTTTGGGACCCTCTGGATTTCTTGGACTTGGGTGGCCATCTCCTTCCCCATTTTAGGGAAGTTTTCAGTTATTATCTCCTTAAGTATTTTCGCATGCCTTTTCTTTTTGTCTTCTTCTTCTGGGACTCCTATAATTCGAATGTTGGGGCATTTCACATTGTCCCAGAGGTCTCTGAGGTTGTCCTCATTTCTTTTAATTCTTTTTTCTTTTTTCCTCTCTGCTTCATTTATTTCCACCCTTCTATCTTCCACCTCTCTTATCCTATTTTCTGCCTCAGTTATTCTACTGTTGGTTCCTTCCAGAGTGCTTTTGATCTCAGTTATTGCATTATTCATTATTCACTGACTCTTCTTTATTTCTTCTAGTTTCTTGTTAATCATTTCTTGCATCTTCCAATCCTTGTCTCTAATCTATGTATCTGTAACTCCATTTTTTTTCAAGATTTTGGATCATTCTTACTATCATTATTCTGAATTCTTTTTTCAGGTAGACTCTATCTCCTCCTCTTTTGTTTAGTTTGGTGGGCATTTATCATGTTCTTTTACATGCTGAATATTTCTCTGCCTTTTCATCTTGTTTAGATTGCTGTGTTTGTGGTGGCCTTTCTGTAGGCTGGGAGTTTGTGGTTCCTCTTTATTGTGGAAGTTGCTCCTTGTGGATGGGGTTGGATGAGTAGCTTATCAAGTTTTCCTGGTTAGGGAAGCTTGAATCTGTGTTCTGGTGAGTGGAGCTGGATCTCTTCTCTCTCGACTGCAATGAAGAGTCCAGTAGGGAGTTTTGAGATGTCTATGGGTTTGGTATGGCTTTGGGCAGCCTGTCTTTTAATGCTCAGGGCTATGTTCCTTTGTTGATGGAGGATTTGCGTGGTATGTCTTGCTCTGGAACTTGTTGGCTCTTGAGTGGTGTTGGTTTCAGTGTAGGTATGGAGGATTTTGCATGAGCTCATGTTGATTAATGTTCCTTGGAATCAGGAGTTTTCTGGTGTTCTCAAGTTTTGGAATTAAGCCTCCTGCCTCTGGCTTTCAGTCTTATTCTTACAGTAGCCTCAAGACTTCTACATCCACACAACACAGATGATAAAACGTCTAGATTAATGGTGAAAAGATTCTCCACAGTTAGGGACACCCAGAGAGGTTCACAGCTACATGGAGAAGAGGAGAGGGAGGAGGGAGATCGAGGTGACCAGGAGAAGAAGGGAGGAATTAAAAGGGGAGAGACCAATCTAGCCAGTAATCAGTTCCCTAAATGTTCTCCACAGCCCTGAACACCCAGAGAGATTCACAGAATTAAGTAGAGAAGAGAAGGTGAATGGAGGAGATAGAGATGACCTGGGGGAGAAAACAGAGCGTCAAAGGGGAGAGAGCAATCTAGTCAGTAATCACACACCTAATTGAAATTGGATACTGAAGATTAGATTCTTAAATGTACAAAATTGATAACAAATACCAAAAAGCAAAGATTATAAATCTAGAGTAGAGCTTAGACTCTCAGAAATACAATATTAAAAATACAAAACATAATCAATCACAAAAATTATAAAAAATACATATATGAAATATGCTTTAAAAATATGGTATATTTTTGCAAGGTATTAGTAGGTTATAAAAATGAAAATTAAAGAAGTAATAAAGAACTTAAAATAAAATAATTAAAAATTATAGTAGTAAAAATATATCTAGGAATTTCTCTTGAGCTCTTGTGGGTATTGTGGGGTCAGTCTAGTTTCACATAGTTCTTTGTTCAATCTTGTACTTCTTCTCAGTGTCTATAGGCCCCCTCCAATGCATCAGTTCAGTTCAGTCGATCAGTCATGTCCAACTCTTTGCGACCCCATGAATCACAGCACACCAGGCCTCCCTGTCCATCACCAACTCCCGGAGTTCACTCAAACTCATGTCCATCGAGTCGGTGATGCCATCCAGCCATCTCATTCTCTGTCATCCCTTTCTCCTCCTGCTCCCAACCTTTCCCAGCATCAGACTCTTTTCCAGTGAGTCAACTCGTCACATGAGGTGGCCAAAGTATTGGAGTTTCAGCTTCAACATCAGTCTTTCCAATGAACACCCAGGACTGATCTCCTTTAGAATGGACTGGTTGGATCTCCTTGCAGCCCAAGGGACTCTCGAGTCTTCTCCAGCACCACAGTTCAAAAGCATCAATTCTTTGGCCATCAGCTTTCTTCACAGTCCAACTCTCGCATCCATACATGACCACGGGAAAAACCTTAGCCTTGACTAGACGGACCTTTGTTGGCAAAGTAATGTCTCTGCTTTTTAATATGCTATCTAGGTTGGTCATAACTTTCCTTCCAAGGAGTAAACGTCTTTTAATTTCATGGCTGCAATCAGCATCTGCAGTGATTTTGGAGCCCCCCAAAATAAAGTCTGACACTGTTTCCACTCTTTCCCCATCTATTTCCCATGAAGTGATGGGACCAGATGCCATGATCTTTGTTTTCTGAATGTTGAGCTTCAAGCCAACTTCTTCACTCTCCTCTTTCACTCATTAAGAGGCTTTTGAGTTCCTCTTCACTTTCTGCCATAAAGGTGGTGTCATCCGTATATCTGAGGTTATTGATATTTCTCCCGGCAATCTTGATTCCAGCTTGTGTTTCCTCCAACCCAGCGTTCCTCATGATGTACTCTGCATAGAAGTTAAATAAGCAAGGTGACAATATACAGCCTTGACATACTCCTTTTCCTATTTGGAACCAGTCTGCTGTTCCATGTCCAGTTCTAACTGTTGCTTCCTGACCTGCATAGAGGCTTCTCAAGAGGCAGGTCAGGTGGTCTGGTATTGCCATCTCTTTCAGAATTTTCCACAGTTTATTGTGATCCACACAGTCAAAGGCTTTGGCATAGTCAATGAAGCAGAAATAGATGTTTTCCTGGAACTCTCTTGCTTTTTTGATGATCCAGCAGATGTTGGCAATTTGATCTCTGGTTCCTCTGCGTTTTCTAAAACCAATGCTTAGTCAATGTTAAATACAGAGTTTTAATCTGTTGTATCTATCACTTCCAGAACATTTCCCTCTTCTTTGTTTGCTTTGGCTTCCTCTGTTTCCAAGTCTCTTCAGTGTCTTCATGCTCTGATACAAGGGGGTAAAAGTGGTCACTTATTTAGGCTCACTTGTTCAGTTGCGTTGTGGGGAGGGAGGAACACTGCAAACAATTATCATTAGCATGTGTGAAGAGTGCTTGCAGTGTATGGACCACACTGCATTTGCCCCAGCTTATTTAGGTGTGTGCTTTCCCAGTCTATACTGCTCAGGCTCCAGGTTGCTCTGCAGGGATATGTCCAAAGCGGGCCCTGTGTTTTGTGCAATTCCCAGGTCTGAGCTGCTCAGGTTCAGGTTCTTGGGTACTCTGCAAGGGCACAAACTCGGTTGGGCATGCATTTTGTGCCCTTCCCAGGTCTGAATAGCTCAGGTGAGCACACTGTCCCAGGTGGGCTGTGTGTCTTAATCACCTCCCAGTCCTGGCCACTTGGTTTCCCAGGTGCACCGTGAGAGTGCCATCTCAGGTGTGCCATGTGTCTCCTCTGGGGAGCTGATCTCAGGCTGCAACCCTCCTGGCAGATGTCAACCACTCAGGATCCCAGGAAAACTTGGTTAGGAACTGGGATCCTGCTCACAGTTTGGTGGAGGATGCTGGTCTCTGGGGCCGAAATTGCCCCTTGCCTTCTGGCTCTGACTGTTGCCCGCCTGCCTCTCTGCCTCCAGCAGCGGGGGAGTGGCCTGTATGCAGCCGGCAAGTTCTCCTTTGGTATTCACTCAGTCCTTTGTTCTTTGAGAGGGCCAGGCTGTTAGGTTAGAGCCTTTCCTGGGAAAGTTCTCTCTCTCTTTTTTCTCTCTCTCTGGCTATCACACAGTTTGGGTTGCTATCTCACGTTAGCTCCCTCAGATTGTCCTCAGGGCATTCAGGCCCCGTTCTTACCCTAAGCATGCAACCTGCGCCTCCCTGTCCAGCCCCCGCTCGCTGGTGGTGGTCGCGAGCATCTGGGCTACTTCTCCACTGGGAGTTGCGGTTAGGCGCATATTCTGTGGGGTTTTTTTTCCCCTCCCGGTTATGTTGCCCTCTGAGATTCCAAAACTCCCCACAGACCCACCAATGAGAGGGTTTCCTGCTGTTCAGAAACTTCTCCTCTTTCACCACTCCCTCCCCAGAACGGGTCTCCTTTCCTAACTCTTTTGTCTTTCTTTTTGTCATTTATATTTTGTCCTACCTCCTTTTGAAGCGAATGGGCTGTCTTTCTGGGTGCCTGGTGTCCTCTGCCAGCATTCAGAAGTTGTTTTGTGGAAGTTGCTCAGCATTCAGATGATCTTTAGATGAATTTGTGGGGAAGAAAGTGGTCTCCCCATCCTATTCCTCTACCATTTTGGGACTGCCCTCCTTCCCTGTTTTTAATGTCTCAAAACTGTTCAAATTATCTTTATGTAATCAATGCTGTTGATTCATATGGATGTTATTTCCATATATTTACTGTTATCAGTACTGTTTCAATAAATGTGTATATATAGATTGCCCTCAAAAAAGATTGTTTTTTCACACCCTCACTAACATAGGTTGTAATCAATCATACTCAATCTAAATATTGCAATCATATAAAACTAGATTAAGAGAATATAGCATATATCCATGCTTTATAATATATATAGTTTGAAAATATATATAATAAATACATACTTTTATGTGTATAAAAACATAGTTATTTTATATACTTTAAATGTGTGTATATATACATACATATTTATGTATATGTATATTTACATATACAAGCACACAGCCTACTTTTCTTACACACCTACTTTTCCTAGAAATCAGTTTTTTGAGATTCATTTATGTTGATATATATGGATGTAGGTCTTTTATTTCTGCAGCAGTATAGTATTCCATTGTATAATTGTAATTCATTTTTTGTTTTCCTATTGATGCTTATTTAGATTTCTAATATAGGCACAGTTTAAGTGAACATCTTTGTGTGTGGTTACACTGTACTTAATTCATTTGAACAGCAAAAAAAAATTGTTTTGTTGTATTTATTTTTCTTAGTTTTTAGAGTTGTTGTTGTTTAGCCTGATCTGCCAGAATTTTCCAAATCTGCCCCATTTTGGATGATATCCTAGATATGAAAATAACACCCAAATACACAGGTTCATCCTCTTGAAGTTATAATTTAATAGGTCTGGGATGGGACATGAGTGTGTATTTTAAGAAGTATCCCAGATAATTTATAAGATCAGTTAAGTTTGGGAAACACTTTGATGGGTTTTAAAAATCATTAGATTTTTTGCTGATTTATTTTCTTTAATTCTTAGTGTAATTCAGCTTCTATTTTAGATATCTTTATTATCCTTAATGATTGGGTTTTAAAAAGTAAAGTAATACAGACATGAAAAATGTAGTAAGTGCATGAGTTTACTACATATTCTTTCAGAAGCTTTATTTTATATGTATTTATATATAGGAATAGTGTCTTAGTTCAAACAAGGATAAAATGATACTTAAAATTGTTCTTTAATATTTAGGATGTTACATGGCTTCTATATAGAGAATCAGTTCAGTTCAGTTCACTCAGTCATGTCTGACTCTTTGTGACCCCATGGACCGCAGCACACCAGGCCTCTCTGTCCATCACCAACTCCTGGAGTTTACCCATGCTCATGTCCAGTGAGTCGGTGATGCCATTCAACCATCTCATCCTCTGCCGTCCCCTTCTCCTCCTGCCTTCAATTTTTCCCAGCATCAGGGTCTTTTCAAACGAGTCAGCTCTTCGCATCAGGTGGCCTAAGTATTGGGGTTTCAGCTTCAACATTAGTCCTTCCAATGAACACTCAGGACTGATCTCCTTTAGGATGGGCTGGTTGGATGTCCTTACAGTCCAAGGGACTCTCAAGAGTTTTCTCCAACACCACAGTTCAAAAGCATCAATTCTTTGGCACTCAGCTTTCTTTATAGTCCAATTCTCACATCCTTGTAACAATTAAGAACAGAATTTTAGGTTGAAGGGAAAAGTTTCAAACTGAATACATTTCCCTAAAATTTCTATACAAGCAAACAATCCATTTCAGTAACCCTGAAATTGGTTATTATACACACAAATGTCCGCCACCACATCCCTCATAGATTGGTAATTTCCATGTCTTCTATTTTTATTTCAGTCTCTGTTCTTTTTAAATTGTTTAATTTTAATGATTGAGTTGTTTTTCAGAAGTAAAACCATTTCCTTTGGTGTACATCATTAGAAATCATTTTCTTTGCATACACTTTTATAAAGGAGAATATCAAACCAGGGAAGAATTATATAATGTGAGCTTCTCCCTTAAGAAAGGAACAGAACTATGCTTAATAGCAAGATGAAATTTTGAAGGGAATTAAATTTTAGGGTCACTACATTTTCCACCATTAATCAGCACAAGAAACTAGTGTTCACCACTCAAGTAAGTTTTTTTTTATTACAATTTTCTCCTAATGATAAGTTGTAAAAATTTCATGGTCAAAAAAGATGTTTTATTTTTCTTCTGTTACTTCAAATGTTTTTAAAAAATTGAGACATTGTAATAGAGCATGTGTCATACAGCAAAGGCTAGTCGGGCAATTATCATTTAAACATTCTATGAACTAATGTAAAACATCCCTTTGTTAAACTTAGTAAGATTTTTGAAAAAAAGCTTTGTACCCAAATACTTTTATTAAAACTCAGTTTTTCTTGATAATATTAATAAGAATGTTTTAAGGTAAATCTCCTTTCTGTACTAGAAATAAAGTAGATTCTAATGGTTTTCCAATCTTAAACATATTACAAACATTTTTAAAAATTAAAATAACACAGTGTGTATGCACATATTATTGGTGAACCACATATAGTTTTCTGGGCTTTCATGGTAGTTCAGTTGGTAAAGAATCCACCTACAATGCTGGAGACCCGGGTGTTATCCCTCTGGAGGAGGGCATGGCAACCCACTCCAGTATGCCTGCCTGGAGAATTCCATGGACAAGGGAGCCTGGTGGGCTACAGTCCATGGGGTTGCAAAGAGTCAGAAATGACTGAGCAACTAAGCACAGAATAGCACATATAGTTTTGAGACTTTTAAAAAATTTAACAATATATTTGGAAATCTTTCCACATCATGAAATACAGCAAAATCTGTATTTGTCTTCTATTGCTGGGTAACAAATCATCACAAACTTAGAGGCATATGCAACAAAATTTATCTCACAGTTTCTATAGGTCAGAAATCAGTCACAATATGGCTGTGTTCCCTGATCAGAGACTCGTAAGACTAAAGTTGGCTTGCTGTGTCCTCATTTGGTGACAAACCTAGGGAAAAATCTGCTTTAAAAAACATTCTTATCATTCGATTCCTGGGGGATATAGGACTGAAGTTTTGGTTTTCTTACTAGCTGTCAGCCAGGCACTGTTCTCAGCAACTGCAGATTACTCTCGTATCTTACTATGTGGTTTCTTTAATCCCAGCAAGAGTGAACTGCCGTTAATTCAAATCCCTCTCACACTTAGAAGTAGAGCAATTCTTTTTTGTTCCTCAATTACCCATTGATTTATTTTATGTTTAAATAATTTATACTTTTTTTCATAGAGGTTACTGTGAAGATTACAATTAGTAACTTCGATTTTTAACATTCTGCTGCTGCTGCTAAGTCGCTTCAGTCGTGTCTGACTCTGTGCAACCCCATAGACAGCCCCCCACCAGGCTCCCCTGTCCCTGGGATTCTCCAGGCAAGAACACTGGAGTGGGTTGCCATTTCCTTCTCCAATGCATGAAAGGAAAAGAGAAAGTGAAGTCGCTCAGTCATGTCTGACTCTTAGCGACCACATGGACTGCAGCCTACCAGGCTCCTCATCCATGGGATTTTCCAGGCAAGAGTACTGGAGTGGGGTGCCAACTTAGTTTGATAGTTTATGTAAATTTTGCTTCTATACAATTCTATCCTTTCTCTTTATGTTGTTATTGTCACAGATTACGTGTATATACATTTTGTGCCCATTAATATAAATTTATAATGATTATGCATTTGTCTTTTAAATCATGGAGAGGAAAAAAAAGGTTACAAGTCAAAAACATAATAAAATTCTGACATGTTTTTACCCATATAGTTAACTTAACTGATATTTTTTTATTCATATTGTTTTGTGTCAACATTTCTAGTGTATATGGATAAGGAGTACAGTATTTTATTGGTTCAGTGATCTTTTTGTGTGTGTTCATGGGTGCTTGGTTGTGTCCGACTTTCTGCGGCCTTATGGACTACAGCCCACCAGGCTCCTCTGTCTCTGGAATTTTCCAGGCAAGAACACTGGAGTTGCATTTTCTACTTCAGGGGATCCTCCTGACCTGTGTCTTTTGCGTCTCCTGCACTGGCAGATGGATTCTTTACCACTGTGCCACTTGGGTATAGTGGGTAGGTATTTAGGGTGGAAGATTTATGTCAGAAGTTTAATAAAGATACTATACAATTCCTATTTCTGTAAATCTTAAAAGTATGTGCTATATGGCTTCTCTGGTGCCTCAGATGGTAAAGAATTCATCTGCAATGCCAGAGACCTGGGTTCAATTGCTGGGTTGGGAAGATCCCCTAGAGTGGCCTGGAGAATTCCATGGACTGTACAGACCATGGAGTCGCAAAGAGTCAGACACGACTGAATTACTTTCACTTCATATGCTCTTTGAGAAATAATTCAAATAATAAAAAGTGTGTGAATTAACAATATGGGAATTGCCTTACCCACTTCCACTGACTCCATTAAGATAGTGGGCATCCCTTGTGAACATCTCATTAGCTAAATAACATCCCTGCTTCTGACAGTTTCCAGGTATTGCCTCTGGCTTAGCCACCTTATCTCAAAGTCTCCTCCCTCATTTAACAGGTTTTATTTACAACTCTTTGGGACTACACTGAAGTAATGTGAGTGCTAGGCCTTGTCTTTTAGTCTTAGCCCTGTTGTCTCATAGTTGGAAAAAATAATCCAGGATATACAGCATAGAACATGTAACATTACTTATAGAACAAACGCCACTATTTTGAAAAGAAGCAGGAATTCTGGGGAGGACAAATATACAGAACAACTGAACTTTTGGGTGGCTGAGTGTTAGTCCTTCACAGTAAGGCTTTTGCTTTCTGGACAAGCTGTACCTCTCACATCAGTCACAGGCTAGAGAAAACAGAAAGAAGGATTAGGATGATGATTACAAGTCCAGTGCTTCTCTTAGAGCTTTTGTTTTCAGGATCCTGGGTCATTTCATGAAAGCCTCTTCTTAGACATTGGTTATAGTTTGTAAGAAGTGAAGGTAGGGAGTTGGGGGACTATCAGTGCCAGGATCCCTGAGTTTCATTCCCAACTCATTTAACCTCCACTTTCTTCAACCAACTCAATTCCCAGATCTCACTGTGATCAGAGCAAGAAACTTTGTGACTCTTATGTAGTCCAGTGGTTGTTATGAGGCCATCTGGAGTGGATGTGGATGAAGGACAGACAGCATCCATTAGGACCAAATTGGAGGCACACCGACAGCACAGTGCAGTTTGCTAATCCACGTGATAAAAATATCCTTTCAAATTTGCTGTGACATATTCCTTGGGATGGGCACTGTGGCACAGTGTGTATTGGGGGAAAATGTGTGTATATCTAAATGTCAATCATCGGGCAGGATTCATGGAATTCAGAACATTACTGTACATATGTTCAAAGCAAAAAAGTAGCTTAATTTTTACCGAGAGAGAAAGATGTTCTGGGTATGAGTGATAGAAAAGGGAATAAATATAGTAGTATGAGGGCTTGTCAGGTGGCGCTAGTGGTAAAGAACCCACCTGCCAATGCAGGAGACATTAGAGAGGTGGGTTTGATTCCTGGGTCAGGAAGATTCCCTAGAGGAGGGCACAGAAACTCACTCCAGTATTCTTGCCTGGAAAATCCCCATGGACAGAGGAGCCTAGTGCTCTACAGTCCATAGGGTTGCAAAGAGTCAGATACGACTGAAGTGACTTAGCATGCACACAGCATAATAGTATGAATAGTGGAATATCATTTTAGTTTAAAATTTGTTTGCGTATATTACAGTTTAATTTGGATGTATTTATAGAGACTTTTTAAAAAATGAGTTCTCATTATTTATTTCCCGGTTCCTCTCAACTCACTCCTATTCCTGTATATTCTCATCACTTTCTTCTAATACCAAAGAAATTTTATTTTAGACTGAATGGAGAGAGCCTGCACCACTTCTAGCTACTCATGGGAGACGATGGGCATGAAACTGGAGGAGGGTATGGGTGCTGACTTGGAGAAATTATTGTGTGCTTCTTTGGGCCTGGTATTCCTTGCAATTAGTTCACCACTACAGATATTTGAGGGCTTCCCAGGTGGTTCAGTGGTAAAGAATCCACCTGTCAATGCAGGAGACACAGGTTTGATCCTTGAGTTAAGAAGATCCCCTGGAGAGGGAAATGGCAACCCACTCCAGTATTCTTGCCTGGAGAATCCCACAGACAGAGGAGCTTGGTAGGCTATAGTCCATGGGATTGCAAAGATTCGGACATGACTTAGTGACCAAACAACAACAATAGATATTTGACCTCACACAACTGAGTAAATAATTTCTGTAAGGGGTAGTAACACCGACTTAATGAACAAACTTCAGGAGATAGTGGAGGTCAGAGAAGCCTTGTATGCTACAGTCCATGGGGTCACAAAAAAGATGTGGACATGACTTAGCAACTAAATAGCTTTGGGGCTTCTCTGGTGGCTCAGTGGTAAAGAATCTGCCTGCTAATCCAGAAGACCCAGATTCAATCCCTGGGTCAAGAGGACCCCCTGGAGGAGGAAATGGTAACCCACTCCAGTGTTCTTGCCTGGAAACTCCCATGGATAGAGGGGGCCTGGAGGGCTATGGTCCATGGGGTCACAAAGAAGTCAGACACAACTTATTGACTAGACAGCAACAACAAGAAAATCTTGCTTCTTGTTGATGGGGTGATGGGAAGGTTCTCAGTTCAGTTCAGTTCAGTCGCTCAGTCGTGTCCGACTCTTTGCGACTCCATGAATCACAGCACGCCAGGCCTCCCTGTCCATCACCAACTCCCGGAGTTCACTCAAACTCATGTCCATCGAGTCGGTGATGCCATCAAGCCATCTCATTCTCTGTCGTCCCCTTCTCCTCCTGCCCCCAACCTTTCCCAGCATCAGAGTCTTTTCCAGTGAATCAACTCGTCGCATGAGGTGGCCAAAGTATTGCAGTTTCAGCTTTAGCATCAGTCCTTCCAATGAACACCCAGGATTGATCTCCTTTAGAATGGACTGGTTGGATCTCCTTGCAGTCCAAGGGACTCTCAAAAGTCTTCTCCAGCACCACAGTTCAAAAGCATCAATTCTTTGGCGATCAGCTTTCTTCACATTCCAACTCTCACATCCATACATGACCATAGGAAAAACCATAGCTTTGAGTAGACGGACCTTGAACTTTAAATGATCATGTCATTATGATCAGATTTTTATCTTAGAAGGGCCATTGGTCTTAGCAAGAATATGTGGCATTGTTGGAGTAAGACTTTGATTGGGGGCAGGAGTACCATTTACTAGATTATTGCAATAGTCCAGGCAGGAAATGATGGCAGAAGGGGATGGATTCCAGACATATATAGGAATCAAAATCTCTGTAATTTTGGGACCAAGTACATTAAAAGGATGAAGAGAAGTAATTATTATGCATTAAATAAATAACAGTTGGTGACATCTCACAAATGGGATTGGTGTGTTGGGGAAGGAACTTTGACTTTTTTCATTTATCTCTGCATTGCTTGTAAAATTTTCAGCCTAAGCTTGCATTACTATTCTATTTTTAATGAAAAAATTGTAAACTTTATGATTTGCTTGAATAAGATACAGGTCTGAGAAAGAAGATAATGAGTTGAAGGTGCACATAAGATTTTCAAGTGTTATCAAAGAGGAAAGTCCTTTCCTGGATTTTAAGGCTTAAGGGAAAAGATCATCTAGTTCAAAGTATATGGATCTAAAAACCAAGGCACACATTTAAATTAAATGAAGAATCAAGGCTAGTACTCAGGAACTCTATTCCAAGTCCTTGGTTCTTCTTACTAGAAGGAGAGCTTTTCTGGAACTATGAGGAATCCTTCTGAAAGAAATTGGCCAGTGCCTTTGCATCTGAGATTAAACTCAGTTTATTCAACTCTGCTAAAGTCCAAACATAGCTCCTGCCCTGTCAACATAATGGTCTTTCATGATCTTAAATGATGTTTTGGATTTAGATTAGAATCCTATATCAACTCTCTTGGTAAAGAGCAAGTTGCTGACTTAACCTTCCTATAGTCTGGAAGGCAGGATTAAGGAGAAAATGTACAAGGCCTTTTGGGACCATCTGAAAGTCCAGCTACTAAGTACTCTGGCTGAATTCACGTGTGCTCTTGAACTCTTAAAATAAATTAAGCAGATAAGTAGCCAACTTCCCATTTGTGGATATTAAGTCTCAGTTGTGGCATGGGGGATCTTTCATTGTGGTGCATGGGCTTTTCTTTAGTTGTGATGCGTGGGATTCTAAGGCCATGCTGCAGCTCTTGGGCTCAGTTGCCTTGCAGCATGTGGGATCTTAGTTCCACTGAGCAGGGATCAAACCCATGTCCCCTACATTGCAAGGTGAATTCTTAACCATTAGATCACAAGGAAGTGCTTTGATTTTTTCATCCCAGACCTTTTAATTGTTCAGTTCAGTTTCTCAGTCATGTCTGACTCTTTGCGACCCCATGAACTGAAGCATGCCAGGCCTCCCTGTCCATCACCAGCTCCCAGAGTTCACCCAAACCCATGTCCATTGAGTCTGTGATGCCATCCAACCATCTCATCCTTTGTCGTCCCCTTCTTCTCATGCCCTCAATTTTTCCCAGCATCAGGGTCTTTTCCAATGAGTCAGCTCTTAACATCAGGTGGCCTAAGTATTGGAGTTTCAGCTTTAACCTCTGTCCTTCCAATGAACACCCAGGACTGATCTCCTTTAGGATGGACTGGTTGCATCTCCTTGCAGTCCAAGGGACTCTCAAGTCTTCTCCAACACCATAGTTCAAAAGCATCAATTCTTTGGTGCTCAGCTTTCTTTATAGTCCAACTCTCACATCCATACATGACCACTGGAAAAACATTAGCCTTGACTAGACAGACCTTGGTTGACAAAGTAATGTCTCTGCTTTTTAATATGCTGTCTAGGTTGGTCATAAGGTTCCTTCCAAGGAGTAAGAGTCTTTTAATTTCATGGCTGCAATCACCATTTGTAGTGATTTTGGAGCCCAGAAAAACAAAGTCAGCCACTGTTTCCACTGTTCCTCATCTATTTCCCATGAAGTGATGGGACCAGATGCCATGATCTTTGTTTTCTGAATGTTGAGCTTCAAGCCAACCTTTTCACTCTCCTCTTTCACTTTCATCAAGAGGCTTTTTAGTTCCTCTTAACTTTCTGCCATAAGGGTGGTGTCATCTGCATATCTGAGGTTATTGATATTTCTCCCAGCAATCTTGATTCCAGCTTGTGCTTCTTCCAGCCCAGCATTCCTCATGATGTACTCTGCATACAATTCTCTATATGCAATTTGGATACCTAGTTTTTGGAGCTGCAACAGACATATGTTGGCTTGCCTTTGCCTTAAGGAGATTGTTCATCGGAGAGTGTTTGGGGTTCTAAACAATTTGGTTCCACTGATTTTCTTTTCTGGGCAGATCTTGCTGTCACTGCTATTACCACACCAGAACAGCCTAAGAGAAGAGATTGAAGAAGCTCTGGACATTGATCTCCTCAAGCAGAAAGCAGAGCATAGGACCCTGGATGTCCCTCATCTTTCCAACTGCATTCTTAATTTGATGACCCTGCTGTGTGCACCAGTACAAGATGAAGCAGTGCGAAAATGAGAGAGCATAACAGATCCTGTGCAGTTACTAATGTGAGAAACTAGATGTACTGTTCCTGAACTCGGTCTTAGACACTGCACCAGAAAACTCTGGGCCAGATACTGGGTTATAGCCCCTGGCTTGCCTAGCTCTTCTATACTGCAGAATGGATTAATATTTCTATTGCTCCTCTCTGGTTTATTGCCTTTTATTTTCAAAGGACAGATTCTCAGAACCCTTTTGATTATCTTCAGATCATTTGGGCTCTTTCTAAGAAATGATGCTGTTAAGGCACTGGCTTCTCAGGTGACACTAGTGGTAAAGAATCCCCCTGCCAATGTAGGAGATGCAAGAGAAGGGAGTTTGATGCCTGGGTTGGGAAGATCCCCCGGAGAAAGAAATGGCAACCCACTCCAATATTTTTGTCTAGACACTAAAGTAGAGTAACTGTTCCTTTGGGAGATTTCAAACAGCCCTTTTGCAGATATTCTCCCATGTATCCTAATTCAAAACCTGTGGGGGGACAGGAATGAGGATGATCCCTGTTTTACAGATAGAAGAACCAAGACCCAGAGGTAAAGTGATAAGCCACATGAGTTAGAAATTCAACCACCATTATCCCAACTACCCACAGAGAGTTAGAATTTTTGTCATTTTTTTCTGAGATGGAGTACCTACAGTGGAAAGAACCTTCTAACTAAGAGATCAGAAGATGTATCTGTTCCTAGCTCTGATAAGAACTCACTCTGTGGCCTTGGGTCCCTGGTGCAATATTTGTATTTGTAAGTTGAACTAGGACTGCGGTTTTAAAGGCCCTTTTTAACTCTAAGATACTGTGATTTTAGGACTCTTAGCTTGAATTCTACCTCATCCCACTAGATTTCCTTTCAGAGTGTAAACATTTGATTTCTTCCTCCCTTGACAGGGTCAACTTTCAAGTTCTGTACTTGATGAAAATGGACATGGTGAACTATATTATCCAGAGCCTCTGACCCTACCTGAAGGAACATTCTATCCTTTATGAACTAAGTTCCAGAAACTCCTCAACACGCAACCCAGTATGTTCAAAATTTAAAGACAGAAGATGGGGAGTTTTTACTTTGGGTCTGATTTCTTACAGTGATAGTGTATTTTCTATTTTTGTAAATAGTTTCTCCCTATTGGGCAGGTGGCTAAGACATGGGGTAGGAAAAAGGAACATTTCTGTAAGACAAAAGATGTACAAAATCATTTATTTATTGAAGAAGAATATATCCTCAAGCCTTAGTTTTCAAGCCTTGGTGATTCAAGATATTTACTTATCCTTTCTATGTCATAGATCTCCTTGATTGCACCACAAAATGGCTAACAAAATTCAAGTTCTCCTGATTCTCCCAGCATCTCCAGCATGGCCCGTTCATCTCTAAATTGGGCAGTGGACAACCCACAACTTCCCAGTTCCACAGTGGTGCTATACCAGGGATACCTGAACCTTCTTCTCTGGGATCTTGACAGTAAAGAGTTTCCTGAGGTAGGAACATACGTTAGAATATTTCCTTTTTGTTTTGTATTTAATACCTTTACTAGAACACTCTTCTGATGGCTTGCTTTTCCCTGCCTCACCAGACTCTGCTGATGAATAGAATCTGGCTGCAAGACATGGAGTCCCAGTTAAAACAGTTAACCATTCTGGCCTCAGTCTTGCTAGTGGCTGAAAGTTTCTCTGGACATGTTTTATTCAGCTCGACTGAATTTGTGAATAAACTGAAACACATAACCAAGGCCTTGAGAGACAATTTTAACTCCAGGTAAACATCATAGACTGAACTGAACTGAACTGAAACTTCATAGAGGCATCCCCGGTGGCTCAGTGGTAAAGAATCTGCTTGCCAATGCAGGAGACTCAGATTTGATCCTTGAGTTGGGAAGATCTCCTATAGTAGGAAATGGCAACCCACTCCAGTGCTCTTACTTGGAGAATCCCGTGGATTGAGGCTGGTGGGCTATAGTCCATAGGATTGCAAAAGAGTTAGACACGACTTAGAGAGTAAATAACATGAACAAAAAACTACCTACATCTTTCTGTTAGTTGAAAATAATATGTGGGGTTTGGAACTTAGGCAGTTAATGTATTACTGCCTTATTCTTCATCATAAACCATGCAAAAGAACTTTGGCATCATCTGTAAAGGTCGTTGGTGTCTTTTGATAAATTGTATTAAAGTTTGTGATAGAAACAAAACCTATTTCCAAGGAGGTGAGTGTGGAAACTAGTTTGCTATGAATGATTCAGTACTGTGTTTGCATAAAATGAGTCATTAAGTATTTAAATACGTGACACTGGATTTGTGTATGTATAACCAGAAGTCAATCACTTGGTCAATAATATGTATACATAATTTGCTTCATGGAGGGCACCACAGCTAATGTACAAAGAAGAACTGGAGGTTCCGATCTCGAAGTATTTATAATTCAATTGGTGAACTAGGAAAAACAACCATGGAAAATGCCTAAGAAATCTTAAAACAGAATTTGAATAAAGTTTATGGGACTGAAGAATATTGAGTAGACCCAAGAATGGAACTGAACCCTTGTCCAATTTGTTTCAATTGAAGTGGAGAATAGTATGAATTAGTTAATATGTATGAATTAGTTGACACCTTGAGGGTAACAATAAAATGATTTCAAACACTGAGTCCTCTGTTAGTGGTGCAGAACTGGAATTCTTTTGTGAGTAGACCTAGCTTCTGGTGTTGGACTCTCTGGGCTTTGCCCCTGTGCCAAGGCCACTCTGCTTCCTTTCCTTCATTATCTAGGCCTAAATAGGCTATGGTGAGTGTGAGTGAACAAATATCTCAGAAAATCCACGAATAACTCAAAGACATGGGCCTAACTGCTCTGAGTAGTGAAAAGAAAGCTTTTTTTGTAGGCCAACTTCAGATCAATCCCAGGAAAGAGAACTGTTTGTAGCATCATTGGTAAGAGTCTTATGGTGGTGGTGATGGGGAGGGGTGGCAAGAATGTGGAAGGTGAGAAGGTGGACTCAAGCCTGGAAGTCAGTTGTGAAGCCATTCAGAGGATGGAATGATCATTGGGAAAGTCTTTTGGCTTTAGTTTCCTTATCTATACTGTGCAGAATTGAAATAGATCTCTTTCAGTTTGAAGAGTGAACATATGGTTTTAAGGTCAGCTAGGCTGTGTAACTTGCAGGTGCTAGTACTGAGTGATTCTTGGTCATTCTCTAACTATAACCCAAGACTTGTGATGGGAAACCCTTTCTCTATCCCATACTTTAAGTTACCATGACAGTCCCTACTTCCCTCTAAGGAACAGATGCTAATTTAGGCCACAGGATATATTCCATGCTAGAATGGAAGCAGTGAACTTGACTACCTTGCTTCTAATTTTTCTATCTTGACATAATCTGATTTGGCTGTGTGGACCCAGACTTGGTACACTGGCTGCAATGTGTATCCTTAGAATTTCAAGTACAATGTCTAGGATCCTCTTGTTAGGTCATGCACACCTGGAGCTAACTTAGCATCACATTAACATTATAAACAGCCAGAAACTTACTAGCTGGACATCTTTGAATAATGTATTGTCTTTGGGAGCTTGATAGCATTCCTTCTTTCAAAAGAAAAGAAAGAAATCTCATTAATATGGTGTACCTAAATGAGTGGGTAGGTCAGTGAAAATCTCAGTTAATTTAAACGTTGGCAAACAGAGAGTGCAAGGGCATTGTGAATTTCTTCTGAAACCTCTTTGATCTTTCCCTTTTAACTTTTTTCTTGCACACAGATCAGCGGGTCCACTTGTTTCTCATAGGTTGTTTGGTTCGCAGGATACAGAATCTCTGCTAGACCTCCCTGTTGGCTTTATTCTCATCAAGGGGGAGTTGACAAAACTGGGTTGGAAGTTTTTCAGTCTGATGCATCACAATCAGCAGGTATTTAGCCCCTATTATGATGAAATCCTTAAAGATATCATCCCTCCAGCTCAGGCACAAGAAACAGAAGTGGAGTCTATCTGAGAGTGCCAGACCCCAGTCTGGCAACAGGGATCCAGGAGAGAGGGCTAAGTATGTTCCCAGGATGACATCACCTGTGCCCAGCAGAGTAGCTCTTCCTCACTTCAGCCTGGAATCAGGGCTGCAGGATTCCAGCATGTAAATACAAACTGGCCCAGCCCCCTTCATAATAAACTTCTGCGCTGCAAGAAAACCTCAGTTCCTTCTGTGTTGTGACTGAACCCAGGTTTTGTGCCCTTATCCCCTACTATCTGAGAACCAGTGATCCCTCAGTTCTCCTTCACTGGCTAATCATTCTTCAGGATGCTGGCTTGAGCAGGCATCAGGGCTGCTAGCATTGTTTCCTCCAATGGAAAATCATTTCCTTGAGGGCTGTGAAAACTTTCTGTGGAATTTTTGCAAAGTATGAGTTCTGGAAGTATAAGGGCTTCTAGAGGTTGGGAATATGCTGAGTTACAAATCAGGGGAAGACATAGAATCCTATTTCCAGTATCACATTTTCCCTATACTTTTAAAGCTGCAGTAATAGTAAAAGCCCTCACATCCTGTTCTGGTGTGGGGCATGAAGCAGTATGAAAACTGCAGAGTGGATGAAAGTCAGTATTGTCTGCCAAGAAGCATTCGTTTGATGATAGTTCTCAGCCTCAATGGGCACGCACTATGCTCTTTCTCTTTTTAGTGATCCTGGGGGTAAGTTTTAGACTCTCTCAAACCAATTCCAGATGCAAGCACTTAGGTCACAGACACTTGTTTCAAGTTCATCTCTGGTTCCATTCTGTAGCTAAATTTTCTACAGTCACATTTCAAGGCTTAGAACACTTCTTTCTTCTTGAGATAAATGACCTGGGTATTCAAGAGTGGGACAGCCACCATGTTTCTTCCCACTTGCAGTCTAAGCCTCTACCTCCCAAATTGTGTTTGTCAACTCATTTGGCATCACAGATGTCCTAGATCCACAAAGATCTGGGCTTGTTTGCTTCAATTGTAGAGATTCGCCCTATCATTTTCAGGCCACCTACAACAGACCACCAGCAATCTAGGAAATTAGGAGCAACATCACTTTCATTTTGGACTTATTTAAATTGGACAGGAGAAAATAAAAATTCACTTGTGGGATATTATAACTGGATGAGGGGTGTCCTCACCATATCAGGGGATGGGAAGAGCTGAGCATAATTTACTTAATCCAAGAATAATAACAGATGGAATCTGAGTTCCATTAGTCCAAGGGTAATTTTTCTGGAAGATGGATCCCAGGTGGTTGCTACAGCTAGGTGAATAAGGTGATATATTTATTGGCTGAATATAAGGCACACAGAGGAAGGAGCCTAGCAAGCTACAGTCCATGGGGTCACAAAGAGTCAGGCATGACTGAGTAAGGCACAGAGGGAAACTGGGGAATAAATCATTCAAGGATTCTAGTCTTGTAACTTATCTTATCCTCAGGAAAGAAACCAAGGCTGGTTAATTTGCAATTAATAAACAGGCTGTGAATTTTGTCTAACTGAATTTTCTGATCTGATTTGCCAATATTAATACATTGTTTTTTTAAAATCTTAATTTTAGAGTCCTGATTGTCTTATATAAAAATGTACTCTGAAGGGATCCCTGTGGAGATAACTAGGTAGTTGTTGGATATAGACATTAGACTGAAATGGAATTTTGCCTTATCTTTTACAATCGAAATTTGGTATAATTGATTTCTTCCAGATTCTGAGTTAGTTTTATATCTCCACATGGAGGAGATAGAAATCCTAATCTTAAACAGGGAAAGATGGCTCTGTTCAATCCTGTTCACCATTTAAGGGGAAAATATATATACACAAACACACATACTGTATGTATATCAGCTCTGCTTCAACTCAAGCTAAGGAAAAAGCCCAGAAATGTGCAAAAATATTCCCTTTAACTCACTCAACCAGAGAAGATAAACAAAAAACAGAAATATGGTGGCTGTCTCACCCTTGAGTACTCACATCATCTCTCTCAAGAAAAATGAAGTGTTCTCAACTTCGAAATGTGACAAAAAGAAGATTGGTTCAGCTGTAGGATGGGACCTGTATTCCCAGGCAGATACATTACCACTGAACCACCTGGATTGATAGTATGTGTACATGATTAAATATGGTAAAAAGTCAATTTCTCTCCCACACTTGTGTCTCATTCTATCTAGAAGACATTGCCATTTTTACATTTTTGTGTATCCTTCCAGAGATATTCTCTGCAAACCCAAGTATGCGTTGTAATGTTATGGTCACATACAGGCCAGGCACTCTTTTAAACTTTCTACGTGTATGGTTTTATTTATCCCTCCATTGTTTATTTCCAGTCTATGTTTCCACTCTAGTGCACAATGCTTGCCTAGAAAATCCCGGATAGAGGAGCCTGGTGGGCTACAGTCCATGGGGTCACAAAGAGCTGGACACAGCTGAGCAGACAAGCACAGAGCAGTGTGGAACAAGAAGCGCTGACGGGAGTTAGAACCTGTTTTGCTTTTTGTTTATCTTCTCAGGTTGAGTGAGTTAAGGGGACATCTTTGCACATTTCTGGACTTTTTCTTTAGTTTGAGGTGAAGCAGAGCTGAAAGAAGTTCTTTTGAGGATTTTTTGAAGCCACTGGACTAGATTATCTTGAAAGGTTCCTGGGTTATTTTCTTACAGTGGCTGTAACAAATTACCATGAACCTGGTGGCTTAAAATAATACACATTCATTCTGTTCTCGGAGGAGGCAATGGCAAGCCACTCCAGTACTCTTGCCTAGAAAATCCCATGGATGGAGGACCCTGGTGGGCTGCAGTCCATGGGGTCGCTATGGGTCGGACACAACTGAGCGACTTCACTTTCACTTTTCACTGTCACACATTGGAGAAGGAGATGGCAACCCACTCCAGTGTTCTTGCCTGGAGAATCCCAGGGACGGGGGAGCCTGGTGGGCTTCTGTCTATGGGGTCACACAGAGTCGGACATGGCTGAAGTGACTTAGCAGCAGCAGCAGCAGCATTCTGTTCTAGCCCCAGATGTCAAGTACAAAATCAACTTTACTGGGTCCAAACCAAGGTTTTTGCAAGGCCACTGTCTGTTTGGCAGGCTTTCACTAGGGGAGATTCCTTAAGTTGCCTTTTTTACATCTAGAGTTGCATTCTTATAGTTGTTGCCTTGTGATACATTCGTCCATCATCCAAGCCAGCAGCATAGCATCTTGCTTCAGTCATAACACTGCCTCCTTCTTCTGTGTCAGATGTCCTTCTCCTTTCCTCTTTATAAGGATACATTATTACATTTCGGGCTCAGAAAGCTAGTCTCCTGGTGGCTCAGATGGTAAGGACTCTATCTACAATGCAGGAGAACTGGATTCGATCCCCGGGTCAGGAAGATCCCCTGGAGAAGGGAATGGCTACCCAGTTCAGTATTCTTTCCTGGAGAGTTCCATGGGCAGAGGAGCCTGGTGGGCTACATTCTATGGGGTCACAAAGAGTTGGACACCACTGAGTAAGTAGCACTTTCACTTTTCGCTTTCAAGATAGTCTCAAGATCCTTAACTTAATCACATCTGCAAAGTTCCTTTTGCCAAATCAGATAATATTCACAGATTTCAGGCACTAGGGCATGGATATCCTTAGAGGGCATTGTTCAGCAGACAACAGTCTGTCTTCTGACCCCGTCAAAGGTTCATATCCATCCTTCATTGAAAACACATTCATCTCATCCCAATATCCCGCAAAGTCTCAACATATTACATATCAAGTCCATGATCTCACCTGTAAATCATTTAACCAGATATGTGAGAAACTGGGTATGATTCTCCCTGTGGCAAAAATTTTCTCCATCAGTGGGTCTGTGAACTAGTGAAAAAGTTACCTCTTCCCAAATTACAGTAGTGGGATAGGTATAGGATAATAGTTACAGACATTCCCACTTCAAATGGGAGAAAATAAAGAAAAGAGTTATTGGTTCCAAGCAATCTTGAAATCCAACCAGGTAAACTCCGCAAGGCTACAAGGCCTGGAAATCATCTTCTGTGCCTGGAGATTCTGGCCTTTGTGCCTGAGGGTCTATACTTCACATCAAAGGTTCTGTACTCAGAATCATCCTTCCATTTTTTCTGAATGATACCACATATTTGCTGCTGAGTACTTTTTATCAATTTGTCTCCTACCTGTAGGTTTTTGGGAATCTAACACCCTTCTTAATTTATATGCTGAAAATTTGCTTATAAAACATGTCCTCAATATTTTTTTAAATAACTCACCATTCTTTGTAGGAGATTTTTTTGGATGCATAGACAAGATCTTCTTAACTTCACTTTAATTTTTTAAAATAAATTTTTAGCATAGTTGAAAGCTTTTTCAGAGTCATGTAGCTAGTTTTTAATTCCTTTGATGATATCTGTACCATGCCTCCAATGTACACAACCCACCTACTTGGTGCTGAAGAAAATGAGGAAAATGAGATCCTGCTGCAGGCCTGGATATAGAGTTGTTCAGAAATGGTAGTGTGTAAGGTTAAGGCAGAATCACCGGAACGGAGTGACCTCTGAGGAGGGAGGGGACTTAACAAGAACAGAATTAAGAAATTAGTGTCTTTTTATTTTTACTTATTTATTTTTTGGACCCATCCTGAAGCAATGTGGGATCTTAGTTCCCCAACCAGGAATCCAACCCAGGACCTGCTGCATTGGAAGTGCAGAGTCTTAACCACTGAACCGCCAGGGAAAACCCACAAAGGGAATTAAGTCAGAGGCATTTTCTATGGTGTCTTCTTTAAAACAAATAAGCACTCAGTTATTCTTAAGTTGTATCACTTTTACATTTAAAAATCAATGAGAACTCCCCTGGTGGTCGAGTGGTTAGGACTCAGCACTTTCCCTTCCCTGGGCTAGGTTCAGTCTCTGGTTGGTGAACTAAGACCCTGCAAGGCAAGCAGCACAATCCTCAACACCCCTTGCCAAATAAACAATGAATAAATTTAAACAATTTCTGTACTGCCAAAAGAAGGAAAAGTATTAGAAGTAAATATTATAGACTTTATGCTAATATGCTTGACCAAAGAAGATTTTTACTAATCAGTGGAGAAGTGGTTGCTATTACCTGCTCACTATTACTGATTGTATGGTTTACTGAGGCCCTGGTATGGGCCCTCCAGTGTCTGCCCAAAGCCCTTGCTGAGCATTAAGACAGTGGAATTTGACTATTTACATAGGTGAACCTGAAGAACCACATCTGACAGCATGTGGTCCACTGGAGAAGGGAATGGCAAACCACTTCAGTATTCTTGCCTTGAGAACCCCATGAACAGTATGAAAAGGCAAAAAAATAGGACACTGAAAGATGAACTCCCCAGGTCGGTTGGTGCCCAATATGATACTGGAGATCAGTGGAGAAATAACCCCAGAAAGAATGAAGGGACAGAGCCAAAGCAAAAACAATACCCAGTTGTGGATGTGACTGGTGATAGAAGCAAGGTCCGATGCTGTGAAGAGCAATATTGCATAGGAACCTAGAATGTTAGATCCATGAATCAAGGCAAATAGGAAGTGGTAAAACAGGAGATGGCAAGAATGAACGTCGACATTCTAGGAATCAGCGAACTAAGATGGACTGGAATGGGTGAATTTAACTCATATGACCATTATATCTACTACTGTGGGCAGGAATCCCTTAGAAGAAATGGAGTAGCCATCATAGTCAACAAAAGAGTCCAAAATGCAGTACTTGGATGCAATCTCAAAAACGACAGAATGAACTCTTTGTTTCCAAGGCAAACCATTCAATATCACGGTAATCCAAGCCCATGCCCCAACCAGTAATGCTGAAGAAAGCTGAGGTAGAATGGTTCTATGAAGACCTACAAGACCTTTTAGAACTAACACCCAAAAAAGATGTCCTTTCATTATAGGGGACTGGAATGCAAAAGTAGGAAGTCAAGAGATACTTGGAGTAACAGGCAAATTTGACCTTCGAGTATAAAATGAAGCTGGGCAAAGTCTAATGAGTTTTGCCAAGAGAACGCACTGGTTATAGCAAACAACCTCTTTCAACAACACAAGAGAAGACTCTACACATGGACATCACCAGATGGTCAACACCGAAATCAGATTGATTATATTCTTTGCAGCCAAAGATGGAGAAGCTCTATACAGTCAGCAAAAACAAGACTGGGAGCTGACTGTGGCTCAGATCATGAACTCCTTATTGCCAAATTCAGACTTAAATTGAAGACGGTAGGGAAAATCACTAGACCATTCAGGTATGACCTAAATCAAATCCCTTATTATTATACAGTGGAAGGGAGAAACAGATTTAAGGGTCTAGATCTGACAGAGTGCCTGATGATCTATGGATGGAGGTTCATGACTTTGTACAGGAGACAGGGATCAAGACCCTTCCCAAGAAAAAGAAATGGAAAGAAGCAAAATGGCTGTCTTAGGAGGCCTTACAAATAGCTGTGAAAAGAGAAGTGAAAAGCAAAGGGGAAAAGGAAAGGTATATCCATGTGAATGCAGAGTTCCAAAGAATAGCAAGGAGAGATAAGAAAGCCTTCCTCAGCAATCAATGCAAAGAAATAGAGGGAAACAATAGAATGGGAAAGACTAGCGATCTTTCCCATGTCTTGTGGGGGGTGAGGGGTCTCTCTTTGGGGTTGGCGGTGGCCTGAAACAAAAAACAAACTGGTAGGACTCTTAGCAATGGATCACTCTGCTCCAGCATCCATTTAGAATGCTGTGAGAATTAATGCAAATTGCAGGATGCAGTTACCATTCTCACTTCTTTTACACTTGTGGCCCTGGGGTTCCTCCAGCTGCTAGGCCTATCTGAGTGTGGCTTGCTGATGAAAGACCCTTGCACCCCTCCCCTGCATGCCTGTGTGCCCATCCTCCCCCGCCAGGGTTGCCCTGATGGGGGTGTCCTCACAGGGCCTCCAGGTTCTCCTTCCCAAGTGCAGACATGGTGGCCCCCGCCTTTGTGGTAGCCTCCAGGGGACGCTGCCCCCAAGAAGGAAGAGAGGAATACAGGTCCCACTGAGACCCTGGCTATGTCCTCCCACGGTGGGTCCCCTCAGCAGCTCCCATGTGCTCCAAGCAGTCTTTGGGCATGCTCCCCGGGGATGTCCAGGGCAGGGAAGAACTTGCACCCCAGTGGTGCCTACCATGCCTAACTGAGGGTGGTCCTTGCCCTGCCAGTGGCCAAGCTGGGCTTTCCTCACTACCTCCCTGGCCCCTCTCTACTATTTTTTGTTTTCTCTACTAACTGGGCACTTCCCAGATTGGAGGGGGCCGTGCTTCCCTGGTAAGGGGAGGAGGCTTCTCCCTTAGGGAGAGGGGACTTCCCTGATGACTTAGTGGTAAAGAATCAGCCTTCAATGCAGAAAACCCATGTTGGATCCTTCAGTCCTTCCATTGAGAAGAGCCCCTGGAGAAGGAAATGGCAACCCAGGCCAGTATTGCCTGAGAAATCCCATGGACAGCAGAGCCTGGCAGGGGTTTCGAGCCCCATGGGGTTCGAAAAAGTGTGACATGACTGAGTGACTAAACATGCCATGACAAAAATGTGACAGAGAAGTAGACAAGAGATCAATAAATAATACACCTAAAAAGGAAAATGCTTCTTCAATAAACCCCTAAACAGATGCCAAATCACATTAGCTTAAAAAACGAAAATTAGGAGATAATGTAATAAATGAGAAAGCCAATTTGAAGAAAATTTTACATGATAGTAACTTTTAAATATAAGATACAAACATCTTAAATGCTTTAAAATATTTTAAGTAAGGAAGCATATTACCTAAGGACAGATGCATTTGGAGGGTTTACACCAATCAAGTAAATACTGAATATCTAAGAGTCATGGTGATGGAATCATATGGATGGATGATGCAGAATGACTTTATTTTCTAAATACACATTTAGAGTGTTTAATAATTTGTAATTAATCAAATTTGTTGAGAGGAAACTCTAGAAAATATATAATAATAAATTGACTAAACATTCACATATATTTTTCGATTTTCTTGAAGGTTTATCTCATTGTGTGTATTTTTGTCTTACACTTCCATCATCCAAAATGTTCACAACTCCTGTGCAGATTTCTCTTCAGCTCATGCAGGAGATGGATTTCTTCTCTTAGGTCATAGAGACTCAAGAGGAACTTGTTGTTAGGAGATAGAAAATTCCATAAAGTTCTGCCTGATGCCCTGTCTTCACTCCCTCTTCCTTTCTAAGTAAGCTGGTCTGAGACTTCCAGAGTTCCAATTCTGTCTCTGACAAACAGGAAACATCGATCCACATTGTCCACATTTTTCAAAAGGAAGCAGCTTGACTTCCCCCTATTATTTCAGTGACCACTAAGCTCTGCTTCCTATGTCCTTTATGCTTTTCATTTCTGTCCCTAGTATGCCCTCCCTGGAATGGGCTGAACTGTCATACAGCTACTTCTTTTCAGTTCTTTTTGCAACTTTGATCGTCCTTCAGAAAAATGCTATAATATGGCAGCAGGAGTTTGTTAAAAATTATCCATGGTGGTATCATGTTCATTCAGTAGAGCTCAGTCCCAGTGCCTACATCTCCGAGTAGCATCTGAATGACTCCTGACAAGCTCTTATATTTTATTAAGCTTCAGCAGCCTCAGAGAGGGCCAGGACCTGGCGAATCTGCATATCAGAGTCCTGATCAGAATGTCAGAAGGAGGAGAATATGAAGCAGGAGGCACAGGGCCTGGCGTGCAGCAGGCCCTCAGAGTTCCCTGGATTTGTACATACAAGTAGCTGGGCCGCAGGCCTCCTGATTCTAGCTGTTTCTGCATGGGTGGCTCAGTTTCTAAGGGTTCTCTCGGTGTTACACTGGTAGCAAAGTGGGGGTGGGGAGAGGGCAGTAAGAACTGGGAGCTCATTCTCCTCTGGCCCCCAGGGCTCTCCTCTCTATACCTTTGAAAAAGGAACTCCTTTGGAGGACTCATTTTTCTTATGTGGCCCTGACAAGGTGATTTGGGGACTACTCTTGGTTTCCTTGACTTTCCCTTATTTTTCAAAAAACCAATGGCTTCATCCCTCAAACTCTCCTCACAAACACTCTGTGAAGACATGGTCACTGCCCACAAGCCAAACTGGGTGAGTCAGTCACCATGAGGTCTTGGCCTTAGGACTCTATATGGTAGGTGGGATTGAGGGATTCTCCCCACCCCAACCCATAGGACACCCAGTGGACTCCCCTTCACACAGACGATGGTGGTACAAGGGCTCAGGTTGATTGTTTTCCACTCTTCTAAGGATGTGGCTTGAGTGAGCCCTAAGACACATGGTATGATTACATGTGATGAACCTCTCCTCTTGTGGCTATGGTCACGGCTGATATAGGATCATCCCTCTGCTGAAGGGGAAAGGGTCTAATCATGTGATTCCTTGAGATTTGCAGAACTCTAGGCTCCTCCCTTGGAGAAGGAAATGGCAACCCACTCCATTGTTCTTGCCTGGAGAATCCCATGGATGGGGGAGCCCAGTGGGCTGCCATCTATGGGGTCGCACAGAGTCGAACATGACTGAAGTGACTAAGCAGGCTCCTCCCTGGTGGAGAAGGAAATGGCAACCCACTCCAGTGTTCTTGCCTGGAGAATCCCAGGGACGGGGGAGCCTGGTGGGCTTCCGTCTATGGGGTCACACAGAATCGGACACGACTGAAGTGCCTTAGCAGCAGCAGCAGCAGGCTCCTCCCTGGTGGCTCAGATGGTAAAGCATCTGCCTACAATGTGGGAGACCTGGGTTCCATCCCTGTGTTGGGAAGATCTTCTGGAGAAAGAAATGGCAACCCACTCCAGTACTCTTGCCTGGAAAATCCCATGGATGGAAAAGCCTGGTGGGCTACAGTCCGTGGGGTCGCAAAGAGTCGGACACGACTGATTGACTTCATCTTCACCTTCAGGTTCCTAACTAATCCTTCAAATTGAAGTCACTCAGTTTTGTCCGACTCTTTGCGACCCCATGGTCTGTAGCCTTCCAGGTTCTTCCGTCCATGTGATTTTCCAGGCAAGAATATTAGGTGGGTTGTTATTTCCTTCTCCTCCTCCAGGATATCCTTCTCCAGGATATCTTCCTGACTCAGGGGTTTAACTCTGGTCTCCCGCATTGTAGGCAGATGCTTTACCATCTGAACCACCAGGGAAGTCAAAACCTCTTTCAAAACCTCTGCACTAAAAGACTTGACTAAACTCAAGCATGGCTTCTAGCAGCTTAAGGGTATGTCCCTAGATATAACACCAGTCCCGCCCCCCACCTTTAATTGTAACCTTGAAAAAGCTCAATGCTAACAATAGAATTTGTTTTTTATTCCATAAAACTTGGTAGTAGACAGATTGTCCCCAGTTGCTGCTGCTGCTGCTAAGTCACTTCAGTCGTGTCCGACTCTGTGTGACCCCATAGATGGAAGCCCACCAGGCTCCGCCGTCCCTGGGATTCTCCAGGCAAGAACACTGGAGTGGGTTGCCATTTCCTTCTCCAATGTGTGAAAGTGAAAAGTGAAAGTGAAGTCGCTCAGTCGTGTCCGACCCATAGCGACCCCAGTACTCACTCTTAAAGCTGTTAGATATCTTGCAGTTATAATCCTTTCTCTTTGATTTGAGATAAAAACATTGCCTCAAGGACCTGAGAGTCATGTCTGTGAAGTGCAAAAATTCAGGGAGATAAACTTCCCTCTTGTTCCCAGTCCCTGTGGGAGGATAGGGGCCTAACTTCAGTGAGCACTGTTTCAATTTACACCATTGCTTCCTGTCATGAATACAAGAGAAGACTGTTTCTCCTCCAGGTAAATGAAAGTCTTACTGGCACAGTTGTGTCCGACTCTTTGCAACCCCATGGACTGTAGCCCGCCAGGTTCCTCCATCCGTGGAATTCTCCAGGCAAGAATACTGGAGTGGTAGTCATTCCCTTCTCCAGGGGATCATCCCAACCCCGGGCATCGAACTCGGGTCTCCCGCATTGCAGGCAGATTCTTTACCATCTGAGCCACCAGGGAAGCCCCAGATAAGTGCTAATTAACAAACCAAGTGGCTGCATCATAGGAACTAACCATCCACCCCACCCCCATCCAAACATCCCCCAGTGACTTTACCTTAGCATACTCCCATCTGTAAAAATGTCTCCATCCTTCTTTTCAGGGATTCAAATTCATTTCACACTGGACAGTTTACAAGTTCAGTTCATGCTGGACTTTCTTCCTATGTGTTGTTGTTCAGTTGCTCAGTCGTGTCCAGATCTTTTCGACTAGTGTTTAGCCTTGTTTGCCTTTGATACCTCTCAGGATAAATGTTTGGAGAGAGGGGAGGTCACTGGGGTGGAGAGTGTTGGAAATCTTGGGATTCATAATTGGATAAGGGAGGGGCAGAGAAACCACCTTTACCTTTGAATCCTCACATGAACCATTCAGAGTAGATTGTATTACTCTCATTGAAGTTTTTTGAGGCTTGACTTATGGCCAAGTGTATTCTGGAATGTTCCAGCCACAGTTGTTATGTGCAGGGTTCTACTCTGAATTAATTTTGTCACTCATGTTGTTCAAAACTTCCCCATCCAACTGATTTATTTTTTGTCTATCTGTTTTACTTGTAACTCAGTGAGCTGTTAAATACCTCACTGTGACTGTTTATTTCTCCATTTACTTCTGTCAATGTTTGCTGCATGTATTTTGACTCCTATGATAAGTGGTGCATACATTTAGAATTCCTTTTTTAATTATTATCAAATAAAATGTTTTATAACTATGAAATGTTTACTTTTTCTACAGTATATTTTCCTGACAGTATTTCTCTATATTAATGTACTTATGACAATTTGATGTCTTTTATTACTTTTGGATGTTTCCCAATTGTGATTCCTTCAAATACTTCTCTATTCTTCTCTTTCTTGAACTCTAATTGAATGACTATTAGATTTACTCACCACCTCTTCCCACCTCCCTCCCTATCTCATCCCTCTGGGTAGCCCCAGTGAACCGACTTTGAGTGCCCTGTTTCATGATCCAAACTTAGACTGGTCATCTATCTTACATATGGTAATATACATGTTTCACTGCTATTCTCTCAAATTATCCCACCCACCCTTGCCTTCTTCTATAGAGTCCAAAAGTCTGTTCTTTATATCTCTGTCTCTTCTGCTGTATTGCATATAGGGTCATCGTTACCATCTTTCTAAATTCCATATATATGCGTTAGTATACTATATTGGTGTTTTTCTTTCTGACTTACTCCACTCTGTATAATAGGCTCTAGTTTCATCCACCTCATTAGAACTGACTCAAATGCATTCTTTTTAATAGCTGAATAATATTCCATTGTGTATACGTACCACAACTTTCTTATCTATTTGTCTGCCAATAGACATCTAGTTTGCTTCCATGTCCAAGCTATTGTAAACAGTGCTTCGATGAACATTGGGGTACACATGTCTCTTTCAATTCTGGTTTCCTCGGTGTGTATGCCCAGCAGTGGGATTGCTGGGTCATGAAACTACATAATATGTGACCTTTTTTGACTGGCTTCTTTCACTAAGCATAATGTTTTAATGTTAATTCATGTTGTAGGATATATCAGTAAAACATTTGTTTTTGTTTCTGAATAATAGTCTGTAGTGTGGTTATACCTCAGTTTGTTTATCTGTCAGTCAGTGGATGGACTATTTCCACTTTGGGCTATTATGAATAATGCTGCCACAAAATTTAATCTATAATTTTTGTGTGAATATGTTTTCATTTCTTAAACCTAGAGTGGAATTACTGGATTGTATGGTAACTCTATTTATTCATTTCAGGAACTTGCAGGCTGTTTTTACAAAGTGACTGCACCATTTTATATTCCCACCAGAAGTGAATGAGAGTTCCAGTTTTTCCATATCCTCACTAATGTTTGGTGTTACCTGACTTTTTCATACCAGCTACATTTGAAGTGCGTTTCAAGTGGTATCACATTATGGTTTTTATTTGAATTTCCCCAATGACTAAGGACGTTGAGCATCCCATTGCCCATTTTTATATGTTCCTTAGAAAAATGTCTATTTAGCTCATTTGCCCAGTTTTAAAAATTGAGCTGTTTGTCTTTTAATTACTGAGTTGCAAGTGTTCCTTCCATATTAAGGGCACAAGCCTCTTATCAGATATATGATTTGCAAATAGCTCCCTCTATTCTGTGGGTGCAGTTTTCACTTTCTGGGTGACACCTTTTGAAGCAGAAAAGCCTCATTTTGATAAAATCCTTCATGTCTATTATATAATTTCTTGCTCCTGCTTTTGTTGACATATTTACAAAATCTTTGCAAAATCCAAGATCATCAAGATTTACTCCTAGGGGCTCCCCAGTGGCTCACTGGTAAAGAATCCACCTGCCAGTGCAGGAGACACAGGTTCATTCCCTGATCCGAGAAGATCACACATGCTGTGGAGCAACTAAGCCCATGTGCCACAACTATTGAGCCTGTGTTCAAGAGCCCATGTACCCTAGAGCCTGTGCTCAAGAAGAAAAGCCACCGCAACTAGAGGAAAGCCTGTGCAGCAAAAAGACCCAGCACAGACAAAAATAAATAAACAAATAATTTTTTAAAAAAGATTTACTCCTATGTTTTCTTCTAGGAATTTTATGGTTTTAGATTGCACACTTAGTTTTTCTGATTCATTTCCTGTCAGTTTTTGTACATCGTGTGAGACAAAATTCTAACCCTGTTCTTTTAAATGTGATTCTTTAGTTATCCCAGCAGTATTTGCAGAAAAGGCTATTCTTTTTTTCCCATTGAATGTCCTTGAAATCCTTGTCAAAAATTCGTTGACTAAAGATGCTTGGTTTTGTTTCTGGACTCTCCATTCTACTCTGTTCAGCTGTATGTACATCCCCATGGCTGTCTCACAGTAACTTCATTATCATTGCTTTGTGGTAAGCTTTGGAGTAGAGAACTGGGAAATAATCTTTGAAATAGAGATCTCTCCCTTTATCTTTTTGTAAGTTTGTTTAACTAATCTGAGTTCCTTGCAATTCCATATGTATACATTTTAAAATCAGTTTGTACATTTCTACAAAGCAATCTGTTGTGTTTCTGATAGATACAGCATTATATCTGTAGATCAATTTGGAGAGTATTGCCATCATAATAATATTTAGTGTTCTGTACCATGATCAGGGGGTATTTTCCCATTTATTTAGATCTTATTTAATTAATTCCAAAAATATTTTGTGTTTTTCAGATATGGATTTTGTGATTTTTTTTGGTTAAATTAACTCATAAGTATTTTATTTTTGATACCATTGTAAATAGAAATGTGTTTTGAATTTCATTTCAGATTGTTCATGGCAAGTGGTAGAAAGACAAGTGGCTTCTGTATCCTGATCTTATATTGAAAAATCAGCAAATTTAAAGTAGTGGAAGATCAGCTTCTTCTCTGAGACTTATTGTATTTCTTTTCATTAAACGTATATAAACATTTTCAGATGCAATAAGCCAAACAAGCTAAGATGTGATTAATTTTAAGACGATAATCAGATGTAGTAAATCCTTCCAGTATAAAAGTATCACATCTTCACAAACCTAGGAGAAAAGAATTTTCATTTACACACTCACAGACGCTCAGAGGGCTCACAGGTTTGGCTCTGCAATCTGACCAAGGAGTCTAATGAAAAATCAGACACAAACACATATACAAACAAACTCTGCAGGAAAAAAGTAATAATTATTGAAAGGTGATGACAGAGAATGGATACTTGGTCTTTCTACTTTATCATATAGAAACTTTCTGTGCTTTTCATATAGTATTCTCTCCATTCTTTCCCAAATACTCAGGGATTTCAAGAACCCCCTTCCCAACATATAGAATTCACTAAACAAAAGTACTCTTTTTCACATTTTGAAGGTTTCACAGGGTTCCAGTCCTGAACCTTGTTACCAAAACTCAGATATCAGGCTCTAAGCTAAAGGAAAAGTTTACCAGTCTCTTCTCTATGGCTGAAATTTTCATTCATGAATTCCTTCATCAATTCAGACCAGATCTTTAAGATTCCCACTGGTAAAGACACTTCTGAATAATAATAATAATAATAAAAACTCAGTGGTTTGCAACTAGAATTCTCTCATTACTCAGGGAAACCTATTTAAAAAGATAACTATAACTTGAAGAGTTAAGTGAGCATCATATTTGGAAACCTAAAAACACAGAATATGAGTTCATCCACCAGATTTCAGAAAGAGCCCATCATGGGCCATGGCAGCTCAGGCAGGCATCAGGAAGTTCAAGGAGGAGCAAAAAACTGCAAAGACAAGCTTGATGTTACATTTTCTTATCAAGGAGATGCTCTCCGTTCCAGTGAATGATCAAAACAAGAGCAGAGTTTGGTAAGCTCACTAAAGTCATCAAAAAATAATGATTATAATCATGGTCCTTGAAACTTCCAGTCCAGGCCAAGCTTGAGTAATCTCTTTACATCAGAACAGCCTGGATATAATACAGCACAAAAGCAAAGATAATTCTAAACAGTGAAAAGGAGAAGAGGAACTAGTTAGTGTCCACAGGACTTGAATCAGGACACAAGAATGAGTTCCCTTAGTTTTCGTTTTATTTGTTTTTAGCTGTGCCAGGTCTTAGTTGCAGCACAAGATATCTTTGTTCTGGCACTCAGGTTCCTCTCTAGTTGTGGTGGGAGGGATTCAGAGCCTGTGGGCTCTCTAGTTGGTGGCACAAAGGCTCTCTATTTGGTGGCACAAAGGCTCTCTAGTTGAGGCTTTCAGGCTCAGGAGTTTCAGCATGCCAGCTTAGTGACCTGCAGTGTGTGGGATCTTAGTTCCTTGACCAGAGATCAAACGCATGTCCCCTGCATTGGAAGGCAGACTCTTAACCACTGGACCACCAGGGAAATCCTCCCTCAGTTTTCTTATTTCCTCCCAAATGTTCCAGTTAAGGCACTGCAGAAGCCTCCAACTGAGAATCACCAACAATGACAGACACAAAGCTGTAAGAAAAGTCGATTCCTGTAACGAAAGGTCCATGAAAAGGGTAGTTTGAACACAGAAAACCTGTTTGGTAATACTGCAACTCCTCTCCAGACAAACACCAGTGGAAACCCTCAGCCCAAGCTCTTAGGTTTCGGAGGCCAGGAAGGGCGTTAATCTTCTGTCCTGCTTCTCTAAAATCAGTGATGACCATTCACTTCACTTGTCAGGGTAACGTCAGAGGGGTCCAGGGGCAAGTCAAATCTCCACCTCCTCTCAACAACAGTAAACTGAATGAGGCAGTGCAGACTGTGACTGGTAAGCACTCCGTTCATTCTCACTTCTGGTGCCGCCGTTGCCAGTGGTTAGCTGAACCTCCATATCCACCTGGCATTCATGAGGTGGTGTGAGATGGGGCTACTCAGTACTCCGGGTTCTTCCTCACATCTCTTTGTGTTCTGAGCCCTCTTGAGAGCTGAACTTCACCTGCACCCACCATCCAAACCAAACCCAGTATTGGGAGGCAGAGTTGCTTAGCATTCAGCTTTCCCCTTTTCCCCTTGATGTCTCAGAGATCAGAGACAAGATAGCCAAGCTTCATCTGCCAGCCCTGAAGCCACTCACAAATTGTTCGGTCTCCCATTCCCTTCCCCCTTCCCCAGGGTCAGCAGTGCCTAGAGGGGAACTGAGCTTATACTCCCATTCTGAAGCTACAAAAGGGTTGTGAATTGGTGCCTCTCATTGATTAGGATGGTATCCAGGGCTGAGGTGGGTGGTTGCTACCACTGAGGCAGCATGAGTCAGCAATCCACTTTTGCTATAGTGGAATCAGAGCAGGAATCTGAAGGTACAGCCCACATCACTGTGTGTTGCACCCAAGTATCATACAAAAATACAGATGAATAGGGTCCAGAGTCCTAGATTGTGGTATTCAAAATGCCCAGGATATGATAGAGATCACAGTACCCAGAATTAAGAAAATCACAGCTTGAATAATAAAAGACATTCTACAGATGCCAATACTGATGTGAATAATGTTGAAATAATGATAAGAAGTTTGAAGTGACCATCATAAAAGTAATTATCAAGTAGTTAAAAATTCTCTTTAAACAAGTGAAAAATTTGAAAATCTCAGCAAAGAAGTGGAAGATAAAGAAACAATTGGAAATTATAGAAAACAAAAATAGTGTATTTCTTACTGAAACTGCACAGATCCTGGGAGATGTATTTCAGACAGAAAAGTGGGATTCTTCTACCTTGCTTTCTATCTTATTATCCACTGAGAAATATTACATTTGCAGTACAGAGGGAGATACCATAGAGTGTCATTCATACATTTACTGAAATTGAAAAATGAAGTCACACTTTTACTTATAAACTATAATTCTATTAATAATTGAAAATTTTCAGTGATAACTAGATTTCTAATTGTTCAGTCATATGCTGAACATTTTTCATAAAATGAGTGAACTATACTTGTAGTACCAAGATTTACAAAAAGGATATCTCAAACACATCTATCTGGTATATATACAATATTCTAGAAATTACATCTTTTGCAAATTAAAAATATGAGAAGCCAGTTTCCAAAATTCTTATAGGGAATATAAGAAGAAAATAATTACCCTGAAACTCCACTTTTGAAAAAATTCTGTTGTTCTTAATTTCACCCAGGAGTGGTCCACCTACAGGAAGATGTTAAATCCATTTTCATTGCAATCTGCCCAGTTTGGGGCATCTCAGTTGGACCTCTCAATTGTTTTCTTCTCAGGATTCTGTGGGCAGAACCTGACATTAGGCTGGGCTAATGTCTGTTCCTCTTAGCGAGGGAGAAAAAGCTTTTTCATTATCCTGACTTGGGGGTCTTTAGAAATTTGTCTGGACACTGGAAGCACATCAACCAATCATTACCCATTAAAAAATGATACTGGGTTTGAGATGAGTTAAATACTTAGACTTTTCTTAAACTACTCATGGGAAACAGTATTGACAGGCATTATTATTCTTTTCGACTGAAGCAAAATCTAAACCACAGTGTACTTTAAGGTGACTTTGTGGAAATTGCAAAATATATTTAAGCAACAGAGCCTAGGTAGAAGTCTAGACCTCTTGACCCTCAATTCTCATAGCATACAGTAAATGATCAGGATCATAAACATCCTTTTATCATCACTCTGAAGTGTTCTGCTAAGCCCTATGTGTTATCTGAATGGAAGCCTGTCAACAGTCAAGAAATGACATCAATTGCCATTCTCCTTTTGAAGGTGGATAATCAAATCTTGGAAGAGTTAATGTGCGCCAAGGACATGGAGCTTATGGTACCACGAAGAGGTAAAGCCATGAAACCAGAGATCCAGTCTTAGGATATTTGATGCCATTATCCCCATCTACTGAAAGATGATATTATAGGGCAAAAATTAAAACATTCATGGCTGGTTTACTTCTTTATCAGCAATTAAAGGGTATAAGAAAGAAATGTTGAATAAAGTAAATAGAAAAAAATAAAAACTAAACTAAAGCAAAGAAAAAACAACAACAACAAATCAAAGAAATAAAACCTACTCAGAAAAGCTATGATCAAATGCTAAGTGTCAGGAAGAAAACTAAGCCTTGGCTGATAATGTGAGCAGAGATGTGAACTTAGTAAGGATGGTGGTTATAGGAATATCTGTGGGCAGGTTGTTACAGGAAAATACATAATGGTATGAGAATATGTTTGGTGAGCTAGGGTTAGAGGCACAAAAAAAGAGGCTAGAGTAGCTGGAGAACAATTCATTGAAAAAATATTCAAGTTTGCATCATACCAGGCTTTACTATAAGGATATGTTAATGAACAAATAAAGATGCCTGCCCTCCAGGAATTTAAATTTTTCCACCAGAGGGGGATGGCGAATTTACAAAATAGCAGATAAATAAAATGTGTTGTATTCCGAAAGCTGATAAACAATTGGGAAGAGAATAGGAAACAAACGGAAACAGTGGAATCCCGATTTCAGGGAGATGGTTGGAAACAAATACCCTGAGCGATCCTTGCAGTTGATAGGCGTGTTATTAAAGGGGTGGCATTTTTCTCCTTCCCAGGAGGAGGGCGTGGCCACGCACTGCAGTATTCTTGCTTGGAGAACTCTCTGGACAGAAGGGCCTGGCGGGCTACAGTTCATGGGGTCACTGTGGCCACTTTTGTAGGTCATAAACAGTCGGACGCGACTAAAGCGACTTAACTTGCACAGTTTTCTCCTTTACGCTGCTTTTGTCAATTGTCAATGTCAGTGGTATGCTGGCTTTACTGCACAGAGGCCAGAATACACTTTCCCTGTCTTTGGTGTGGACTCAACCCCTCATGTAATATAGGAGTGCCCCCGTGGACACTAAAGTCTGACAGCTTTTTTTATCAAAGGCTAAGTCGCCTGCCAGGCTGTAGCCTGAAGCCTGCCAGGCTCCTCTGTCCATGGGATTCTCCAGGCAAGAATACTGGTTACCGTGCCCTCCTCCAGGGGATTTTCCTGACCCAGTGATGGAACCGGCAACTCTGCAATCTCCTGCATTGGCAGGCGGGTTCTTTACCACTAGAGCCACCTGGGAAGCCCCCTTTTAATCAAGGGGCCAATCGTTTTGAAGTTCAGTTTCTGTTGCGAAAGCCCAATGATGTGGACATCAGTTCTCTGGGTTTGAGTCCTGGCCTGGCAGAAACCCTGGCCAGGCGTTGCCTAGGCTACAGGGAAAGACGCTGTGCTGGGCTTGTGAAGCCCGTGAGATTGGAAGCCTCTCATGGATAAGCCTCTTTGCCTTCAGCCCCTGTGGGTGGGTCTGGAATCTGGCCCCGCCTCCCAGTACCGAGCTGATTGAGTGAGCCGGCAGCATCTGACCTGAGCTGCCCCAATCCAAGTCTTCTTTTGCGGCGTTTTAACTTGGAGCGGCAACTATTAAGACGCCAGTCACCTCCAGCACTGCGGCTTGTTGGCGGCGAGAGGGATGAACGTGCTTCCAGTGCTGGGGTCTTGGACGTCTCAACTATTTTGCAACTATTATTCCAGTCAGGTAAGTCACAACAGTATTCTTTCTATAAATTACGTCTCTACTGATGTAAATGAAATTACCTAGGACCAAAGTTTGGGGATTAAAGATCTAATGGATTGTTCGCCGGCCCACAATCTTGTCCATCCACTGGGCACCCCTCTTCCTAACCTGTGATTCGCTTTAATTGTGTGGCTAATCATTTCGTGCTCTATTTAAAATCCATCAATCAAAAGAAAGAAAGAAATCCCTCGGTCAGCCTTGTGCTTCTTTAAAGAATCGTTATTTCTTTGCATCTGATTATTTTTGTGGTTCGTATTGATATGCCAAACTTTAAATTCTAAGTGTTGAAGTGCATGTTTGTATATGTGTGTGGGGGTGTATACCTATATATCTATATCTATCTATCTATATATATGCTATGCTAGGTTGCACATTCCTGTCCAACTCTGTGACCCTATGGACAGTGGCCTGCCAGGCTCCTCTGTCCATGGGATTCTCCAGGCAAGACTACTAGAGTTGATTGCCATTTCTTTCTCCCGGGGGTATTCCCTACCCAGGAATCGAACCCAGATCTCCTGCATTGTAGTCAGATTCTTTACTGTCTGAGTCACCAGAAGCAGATAAATACTAATCTACACCTTGGAAATGGTTGCACTCTCGTTTATTTTAATGGACTCTCTAAGCAGGAAATGGCAATCCATTCCAGTATTCTTGCCTGGAGAATTCCATGGACAGAGGAGCCTGGTGGCCTACAGTCCATGGAATCGCAAAGAGTTGGACACGAATGAGCAACTAACACTCTCACTTTCAAACCAGTTTGAAATAGTTTTTTTAATGAACGATACAACACGAGAATTTATTCATCTTTATATCCATCCTCCTAACTGTATTTCATTTGATTAAACTATTATTAAACAGTGGGATTTATAGCATAACTGTGGGGCTTCCCCTATGGCTCAGCTGATAAAGTACCCATCTGCCAATGCAGGAGAGGTAAGAAACTCGGGTTCTATCCCTGGGTTGAGACGATCCACTGGAGGAGAACATGGCAACCCACTCCAGTATTCTTGCCTAGAAAATCCAATCGACAGAGGAGCCTGGCAGATTTCAGTTCATATAGTGGAAAAGAGTCAGGGAAGACGGAAGCAATTTAGGCCGCAGATAGAATTATGGTTCCTTTCAGCAGTGAATCTTTAAAAACAAGGTTTTTTTAAAAAAATAATTTTATACCCACAGAAAGGTTTAAAAAAAACAGTATAGAAAGCCCTCACCCAAATTTCCCTACTGTTAACATCTTACATATGCACAGAAAAATTAAGAAAATTAAAAATTAATATTGATGCAATACTGTTAACTAAGTTACCTACTTTATTTGAATTTCACCATTTATCACAGTAATCTCCTTTTTCTGTCCCAGCATCCCATTCTGGATACCACATTTGGCCATCATTTCTCTTTAGTTTCCTCCAGGGTGAGAATTCCTCAAGCTTTCTGGGTCTTTCCCAGCAGTGACTCTTTTGAAAATACTGGTCAGGTATTTTATAGAATGTCTATCAATTGGATTTGTCTGCTATTTTCTTAGGATTAGGTGGAAGTTACACATTTTGGGCAATAATACCTGTTTTATTCTCCTTTCCTTCATCCTAATGGTAATGGAGTGATTTCTACCGTAGGGATCTGGAGCTGGCTGCTGAACACACACACCTGACACTGGATAGGTGCTACCCACAGCAGCTTATCAGTAACATTGATTCACTGCTTGGGGGTGAAGGACACTACTGGTCAGGTCAAGCCTCAGGGGAGTCATGCTCTGGAAGAGAGTGAACAAACAGGGGCTGTGGGATGCCATCTGTAGTAACAAGAGGAGGAGATAACCCTTGGTTCCCATGGAAGGAAGTGATTAACTTGTTTGAATACTTCTGTGGGCTGGTGGAGAATTGAAACCTGATAGGGGCACACAGACACTGTGGCTAGTTCCTATGATAAGACTGCTTTGGGGCTAGGGGAGTTCTTGCTGAGAGCCACAAAGAGGGATAGCATTCTTCTCAGACTTTTAGTCACTACTTTTAAAATTCATCTGTTGATTTTGACTACAACAATTATGACTGAAAGGTGACATTCTATTTCCTTATTCCTACCATATTTGTTCATTGGAATTCTGTTGAGCTCTGTTTTCTCCCTCATTTATTTATAAATTTTCTAATTATAGAATTATTTTATGAAATGTATTTCTAATTATCATATCAAGTAATCAAATTATTTATGTCAATAACTTTGTTATATTGTGACATAATCAAATTATGTCATTATTTAGTTTCTTGCATTTTTCCAGCTTTGGTGATTAGGAACTCCTTTCGAGGGGTTTGTGCTCTTTCAGCATTACCTGGTCCTTTTTTGTGTACTTCCTTGCTAGTGTTATATGGTATTCCTGTTCTTCTTGTGGTTTTCTTTCCCTACCATGGCCCTGAAATCAAAACACTTCTGCAAAAACCCATGTTTCCTTTCCTTGGAAAATGACATTTAGTAACTGATATCTTCCTGTGTGTTCGTTGCTACTGGGATTTCATTGCAATCCTCCTTCTCCATTCACAAATGAAGGAAATATATTATATGTATATAATTACACTTCCAGATACATCTGAATTTCTCTACCTATTTCTATAGATAGTGAAAGCCAGGATCTCCTACTAATACTTCTTTTTAAAAATAATTAATATTTTGGAGAATAGTGAGTTTATAATATTGTGATGGTTTTTGCCATATATCAACAATCCATTCTAGGCTTATTTGTAACTTCTTTGTCTCTCCTGGCTCTCCTTATCTTCAGTATTTACTTACTTGTTCACTCCTGATTATACATGATGTAGTTGAAGAAATGCTACTCAATGGTTAGATAGTATGACCAACTCAGTGAACATGAATTTGAGCAAACTCCAGAAGATAGTGATGGACAGGGAAACCTCGAGTGCTACAGAGCCTGGGGTCTCAAAAAGTTGGACACGACTCAGCGACTGAACACACAACACACACCAGATAGAAGCAGATCTGATGTCTTGTGTTTGTGTACAGTTCTTTATGTTTTAAGCCTCAGAGGATGCAATAAAAATATTGTTTCCCCAAGTTGCTTAGCTTAGCTATTTTTTTCCTCACCCCTTCTCTTGTGGTTAAGACATTCATTTGTAATATATTTAGGTTAATTTGTTGGTGTTTCTAATTTGAGTTTGCCCCCCACCACACCCAGTTGATTTTAATTTTTCATTTAATCCTGGGGTATGTGAAATACTACTGTGATTCCAAGAGTCAGGGCTACATAAAACATCTACTTTAGGAGTGTCACTCTTTCCACATGCCTTCTATCCCCATCCGTTCCCCAATTCTTTTGCACAGTCCCCCTGTAGATCACCAATCTCTTTAGTTTCTAGTTGAATCTTTCCTGTATTTACTCTGCACAAATGAACAGATACATATGTGCTTTCTTATGTTCCAATGTTTATTAAATGGACAGCATTTTCTCATGCTTCTTTGCCCTTTTCCTTTTGCACTAAACAGCATTCCATTGAAAAAAAGAACCTCTTTATTCCCTGGAGGGCTTCATTCTTTTTTACAGCTTCATTGGATTACACTGGCCTCTATATGGGCATTTCAATTGTTTTCAACATTTTGTAATTATTAATACAAAGAATGCTGCAGGAAATAGCTGGGTGTTATTTTTATGTTGGTGGAAATGTATCTTCAAGTTTTCCTCACAGAAGTAGGATTGTTGGGCCAAAAGTTAAATGCATCTGTAGTTCTATTAGATATTTTCAAATTTCTCTCCAGAAGAGTTGTACTGTTTTTCATTACCACTGGCCACTGGGATTGTTTCCTCAAAACTTCACTATCAGAACATGTTGCCCTACCATTGTGACCTTTGTTGATGTGGTAGGTGAGAAATTATATCTCAGTGTTGTTTTAGTATGCTGGTGGTTTAGTTCCTCAGGCATGTCTGACTCTTGCAACCCCGTGGACTGGAGCATGCCAGGCTCCTCTGTCCGTGGGATTCTCCAGGCAGGAATACTGGAGTTGGTTGCCAATTCCTTCTGCAGGTGATCTTCCCCACCCAGGGATTGAACCCTACTCTCTTGCGTCTCCTGCATTGCAGGTGAATTGTTTACCACTGAGTCACCAGGGAAGCCCTTGTTTTAGTTTGTATTTGTTTAATTATGGGAAAGTTTGACACATTATACTTTGAGGACTGTTTTATATATTTTTTGTGAATTATCTGTTTACATCTTTTCCCATTCTTAAGAAATATTAGCCCTTTGTCCTGCAGTACTTGACTTCTGTATGTATACTTGGACTATTATTCATTTGTCCATTGGGCATGCAGCAAATACTTTATCCCAGTTTGTCCATTGCTTTTTGATTTAGCTCAGCTGGTAAAGAATCCACCTGCAAGGCAGGAAACCCCAGTTCGATTCCTGGGTTGGGAAGATCCGCTGGAGAAGGGATAGGCTGTCCACTCCAGTACTCTTGGATTTCCCCGGTGGCTCAGCTGGTAAAGAATCTGCCTGCAATGTGCGAGACCCAGGCTTGATCCCTGGGTTGGGAAGATCCCCTGGAGAAGGGAACGGTTACTCATTCCAGTATTCTGGCCTGGAGAATTTGATGGACTTTATACTTCATGGAGTCCCAAAGAGTCAGACAGGACTGAGCCACTTTCACTTTCACTTGCTATACATTATAAAAATTCTTTTTTAGATTAGAATCTATTCTTTGCATAGATTATTCTTTTCTTTAATCACCTCTGGAAATTTCAGTCACAGAAAGCTTTTCCCACTGCTGAAATTAAAGAATTCTGCCATATTTTCTTCAAGATTTTGTTATGGTTTCATTTTTTTGTTTGTTTAGATTCCTAAACCCATTTACAGTTTATTTTTGTGGATGGTATACCATGGATCTGCACTGATTTTGTTTTTTCCAAATGTCTCAGTTGTTTCAGCCATCATTTACTGAATGTCCATCTTTGTCCCCATGATTGTTCATGCCCTTGGATCATATACTAAAATTCCCAACTATAATTCGTGTTTTTCTGGGTTTTCTCTTCTATACCACTAGACTATTTGTCTATTCATGTACCCATACCCCAGTGTTATAATTAATAAGTCTTTATAGTGTGTCTACGAATTATCCTTGTATAGATGCTCTATTAAGTTTATTTCCATGTATTTAAACTTTGTTATTGCTATTGTATATGGGGTTTTCTCTACTAATGTGTCCTCCAGCTGTGTGTGTGTGCAAAAACAAAGAGTATTGACTTTTGTATATAACTTTATATCCTACTGTGCTGTGCTATGCTTAGTCACTCAGTCGTGTCCAACTCTTTGTGATCCCATGGACTGTAGCCTGTCAGGCTCCTCTGTCTGTGGGGATTCTCCAGACAAGAATACTGGAGTGGGTTGCCATGCCCTCCTCCAGGGGATCTTCCCAACCCATGATCGAACCCAGGTCTCCAGCATTATGGGCAGATTCTTTACCATCTGAGCCACCAGGGGAGCCTTTATATCCTACTACCTTGCTGAATTCCCTTGGTTTTACTTAATTTGCCCTGGTTTGTATAAGACTCTTCAGGTGTACTATAATATCACCTGCACATAGAGGTGGCTTTACATCTTCTTATCTATTCTTAGAAATCTTATTGATTTATTTAGTCAACTGGCTAGTGGTTATTGTTGAAGATTGAACAGGAGTGATATAGTGGGCATACTTTTGTTGTTTCTGAAAACTTCTGGTGAAAGTGAAAGTGTTAGTTGCTCAGTCATGTCTGTCTCTTTGCAACCCCATGGACTGTAGCCCACTGGGTTCCTCTGTCTATGAGATTCTCCAGGCAAAATACTAGAGTGGGTTGCTGTTTCCTTCTCCGGGAGGTTGTCCCAACCCAGGGATCCAACCCGGGTCTCCTGCATTCACAGGCAGATTCTTTACCATCTGAGCCACCAGGGAAGCCCAAAAATGTCTGGTACTCCACCACTATATAAAGTATTTTTTGCATGAGGAATTACTTATATTCTTTCATCATGTTAGTAATACATGCCCGATTCCTATTTCTTGAGTTTTCTCTTTTTTTCAGATGAATGGGTATTTGACGTTTCCCAAAGATTGGCTTGGCATCTATGGTGATAGTCATATGATTGTTGTTCTCCAGTCAGTAAGTCACATCAAACTCTTTACAGCCCCATGGATTATAGCATGCAAAGGTCACCTGTCCCTCATTGTCTCTCAGAGATGCTCATATTTATGTCTGTTGAATCCATGATGCTATCTAACCATCTCATTGTCTTCTGCCCCCTTCTCCTTTTGCCTTCAATCTTTCCTAACATCAGGGTCTTTATCATTAAATATATTACCATGGTGAATGATCTCAATGGAATTCCTAATATAGAGCCAACTTTGTATTAATGGAATCAGTCCCACTTTATCACAGCATATTGGTCTAAACATATTGTTGGATGTTTGCTAATATTCTATTTAGTGTTTTGGTATTTATGTTTTATGTGTTAGTATCCTACTTGCTTCCTAAAAGAAGTTAGGCAAGTTTCCTTCCTTTCAAATGTTCTTACACAACTCATAAAGCTTTGGTACTATTTGATACTTTATGGTTTACTAGAATTCACCAATAAAAACATCTGAGAAAGGTCTTTCTTGGGGGTAATTCCTGAAATAACTTTCTTCATTTCTTCTGTGAAAATTGGCTGACTTAAACTTTCTAACACTAGAGTCAAATTTTTGGAAATCTGTATTTATCTAGAAAGTTACCTATTTTATGTAGATTTTCAAGTTTCTTTGAATAGATGTTGACAAATAATCCCTTATATTTTAAGATACAAACAAAAACAGGTTCTGAATGCAATTTCCATAGAAATAACACAGTTTAATCTGCTGCTAGTAATATCTCTGTACTGTTTCTAGGTAAGTCAGCTTTGCTTTCAGAAAGTAAATTCACATAGGGTATCTAGTTTAGTTGTACATATTTGTGTTAGAACCAGAATTTCAGTATTTACCTTTAGGTTAACAGCATCACAACTGTTCTGTTGGTATCATTTCCCACTTCTCCATCTTTAACTGCTGACAGTTCCCCACTAATGTAACTCAATGTTTTTAAAAGGTCCTGAGAAACACCTGGTAATCATCTCAGAGAAAGAATGTCTGATTGGAGTATCAGGTCTGACAGAAGCAAAATCTGACTTGAAGAGGAATAAGGAGAAGGCCAGAATTTGTCTTTTGGTGAAAAAAGTTGAGCCCAGTCACCCTCGGGTGAGCATAGTTGGGGTAGATAAAATTGTTGTGCCTATGACAATGTTGATCCATTCATCTGTATCTAATTATAAGAACTATATTTGGTTTTGATGTCAGATTCCATCCTATGACTATATAGAGATGCTTCCCAAATCTCGCTTATAGTTTCATAGTAAGCTCTATTTTAAATAAAGATAAGCCTCCTTTTTCGTCTCTTAATTTTGTGTGTCCCACAAGTAATTCTCCACAGTTAGATGAGAAACAGTGACTTGCACAAGTAACTGTCTTCACTTACTGTTCTTCACTCCAAACATTAGGACATTTTTCAGTAAGCCTAGAACCACAAACAGCATCTCTTGTCTTTTCTGAATTCCTTAACTTTAACCACAGTGGAAAATTAGATCTGTTGCATTTTCCTCAGCTCATATTTATAGCCATGTCATATTGCATAAACCTAGCAAAACAATCCCAGTGATGTATAGCACTGTTTACCAAAGCCAGCAAACCAGAAAGATCAGATCAAACTTATTTTGGACATACCTATGATCCTGCAGTTTCCCACACAAACCAGAAAAGTAGGTGTTTCGGGATGTGCCGTTTAACAAAAAGTTCAACCCAAAGATATGTTTTCCTACTCTTTCTCTCTCCTTTCTGGGGAGACAAGAACAGAATATGCACTATAAGATCTAATAAATTCAGATTCCACTCATAAATTCAGATTCCACTGGTGTAATTCAGGAGCGAGGAGTATGGTGATTAAATGTTACAATAGCTTCTTTTCTGGGTTTATTTAAAAGAAGAAGTTGTTTTCAGCTAACATGAAGCTATTCATAAACCACACACACACATACACACACATATATATACATATATATACACACGGAATATATGTATTTCACCTATTAGAGACAGCTTTCTATCTATACACAAACCTTAGACAAAGGCCATGAAATAGATTCAACTGTGACTGGGTCTAATTAGCAGTAGTACTAGAATTGACTTACATGGCATTCAAAAGAAATCTCTCATGATCTCATCTTTTGAGTAACTGAGGCTGATTTGCCAGATTTTCTCAATTTGTAAAGTTGAACCCGGTGTTACTTTCCAGTGAGGAACCTACTGGGTGGCCAGAACACAGAGTCTGGAGCCAATCTGCTGCCTGCATACCATTCTTGGTTGGCCACCTATAATATCCATGACCTCTTGGTCAACAGACTGATTTCATACCCCTGGACTTCAGTATCCTCATCATAAACTTCTGTAACAGCACCAATCTATAGCGTTACCTCTTTTAAATGAGTTATCTTTTTAAAGTGTATGGCCTACGTAATCAGTATATAAATTTTCCCCCAAAATTAAGAACTGCACTCAGTAGATTTGTTTTAATCATTTAGACCTGCATGAGACTGAAGTCAACAGTGCTTATGTGGACCCACTGCTTTGGCTCTCACAGTAGTTTCTGCAGCATGTCCATGATTGTGGTATGGGGAGGACTTATTGCATCCTTACAGATTAATTTGTTATGTGTTAAACTTGACGTTTTTGAGATTGTACCCAAGTACTGCTTTTCAGACTCTTTTGTTGACTATGAGGGTTACTCTACTTCCTCTAAAGAATTCTTGCCCACAGTAGTAGATATAATGGTCATCTGAATTAAATTCTCCCATTCCAGTCCATCTTAGTTCATTGATTCCTAAAATGTCAATGTCAATGTTTACTCTTGTCATCTCCTGTTGACCACTTCCAATGTGCCTTGATTCATGGACCTAACATTCCAGGTTCCTATGCAATATTGTTCTTTGCAGCATTGGACTTTACTTCCATCACCAGTCATGTCCACAACGTAGGCATTGTTTTCACTTTTGATCTGTCTCTTCATTCTGTCTGGAGTTATTTCTCCACTCTTCTCCAATAGCATATTGGGTACCTACTGACCTGGGGAGTTCATCTTTCAGTGTCGTATCTTTTTGCCTTTTCATACTGCTCATGCGGTTCTTGAGGCAAGAATACTGAAATGGTTTGCCATTCCCTTCTCCAGTGGACCACATTTAGTCAGAACTCTCCATCATGACCCATCCGACTTGGGTGGTCCTTCACGGCATTGCTCATAGTTTCACTGAGTTAGACAAGACTGTAGTCCATGTGATCAGTTTGATTAGTTTTCTGTGTTTGTGGTTTTCATCCTGTCACTGAAGAAAGTAGGGAAAACCACTAAACCATTCAGATATGACCTAAATCAAATCCCTTATGATTATACAGTGAAAGTGAGAAATAGATTTAAGGGCCTAGATCTGATAGATAGAGTGCCTGATGAACTATGGACAGAGGTTTATGACATTGTACTGGAGACAGGGATCAAGACCATCCCCATGGAAAAGAAATGCAAAAAAGCAAAATGGCTGTCTGAGGAGGCCTTACAAATAGCTGTGAAAAGAAGGGAAGCGAAAAGCAAAGGAGAAAAGGAAAGATATACCCATCTGAATGCAGAGTTCCAAAGAATAGCAAGGAGAGATAAGAAAGCCTTCCTCAGTGGTCAGTGCAAAGAAATAGAGGAAAACAACAGAATGGGAAAGACTAGAGATCTCTTTGAGAAAATTAGAGATACCAAAGGAACATTTCATGCAAAGATGGGCTCGATAAAGGACAGAAATGGTATGGACCTAACAGAAGCAGAAGATATTAAGAAGAGGTGGCAAGAATACACAGAAGAACTGTACAAAAAAGAGCTTCATGACCAAGATAATCACGATGGTGTGATCACTCACCTAGAGCCAGATATCCTGGAATGTGAAGTCAAGTGGGCCTTAGAAAGCATCACTATGAACAAAGCTAGTGGAGGTGATGGAATCCCAGTTGAGCTATTTCAAATCCTGAAAGATGATGCTGTGAAAGTGCTGTACTCAATATGCCAGCAAATTTGGAAAACTCAGCAGTGGCCACAGGACTGGAAAAGGTCAGTCTTCATTCCAATCCCAAAGAAAGGCAATGCCAAAGAATGCTCAAACTACTGCACAATTGCACTCATCTCACACGCTAGTGAAGTCATGCTCAAAATTCTCCAAGCCAGGCTTCAGCAATATATGAACCGTGAATTTCCAGATGTTCAAGCAGGTTTTAGAAAAGGCAGAGGCACGAGAGATGAAATTGCCAACATCTTCTGGATCATGGAGAAAGCAAGAGTTCCAGAAAAACATCTATTTCTGCTTCATTGACTATGCCAAAGCCTTTGACTGTGTGGATCACAATAAACTGTGGAAAATTCTGAAAGAGATGGCAATACCAGACCACCTGACCTGCCTCTTGAGAAACCTGTATGCAGGTCAGGAAGCAACAGTTAGAACTGGACATGGAACAACAGACTGGTTCCAAATAGGAAAAGGAGTACGTCAAGGTTGTATATTGTCACCTTGCTTATTTAACTTATATGCAGAGCACATCATGAGGAATGCTGGGCTGGAAGAAGCACAAGCTGGAATCAAGATTGCTGGGAGAAATATCAATAACCTCAGATATGCAGATGACACCACCCTTTATGGCAGAAAGTGAAGAGGAACTCAAAAGCCTCTCGATGAAAGAGGAGAGTGAAAAGGTTGGCTTAAAGCTCAACATTCAGAAAACAAAGATCATGGCATCTGGTCCCATCACTTCATGGGAAATAAATGGGGAAACAGTGGGAACAGTGTCAGACTTTATTTTGGGGGGCTCCAAAATCACTGTGGATGATGATTGCAGCTGTGAAATTACAAGACGCTTACTCCTTGGAAGGAAAGTTATGACCAACCTAGATAGTATATTAAAAAGCAGAGACATTACTTTGCCAACAAAGGTCCGTCTAGTCAAGGCTAAGGTTTTTCCAGTGGTCATGTATGGATGTGAGAGTTGGACTGTGAGGAAAGCTGATCACCAAAGAATTGATGCTTTTGAACTGTGGTGCTGGAGAAGACTCTTGAGAGTCCCTTGGACTGCAAGGAGATCCAACCAGTCCATCCTAAAGGAGATCAGTCCTGGGTGTTCATTGGAACGACTGATGTTGAAGCTGAAACTCCAATACTTTGGCCACCTCATGTGACGAGTTGACTCACTGGAAAAGACTCTGATGCTGGGAGGGATTGGGGGCAGGAGGAGAAGGGGACGACAGAATGAGATGGCTGGAAGGCATCACTGACTCGATGGACATTAGCTTGAGTGAACTCCAGGAGTTGGTGATGGACAGGGAGGCTGGAATGCTGTGATTCATGGGGTCGCAAAGAGTGGGACAGGACTGAGTGACTGAACTTCCCTCTGACAGATAAGGATAAGAGGCTTATGTAAGCTTCGTGATGGGAGAGACTGGCTGTGGGGGGAAACTGGAAACTGGGTCTTGTTCTGATGGGCGGAGCCATGGTCAGTAAATCTTTAATTCAATTTTTCTATTGATGGGCAGTCCTGTGTTCCCTCCCTTTTGTTTGACCTGAGACCAAGCTATGGTGGTCTCATCAGAAAAGGATGTCCTTTTCATCATAGGGGACTGGAATGCAAAAGTAGGAAATCAAGAGATACCTGGAGTAACAGGCAAATTTGGCCTTGGAGTACAAAATAAAGCAGGGAAAAGGCTAACAGAGTTTGGCCAAGAAAACTCACAGGTCATAGCAAACACCCTGTTTCAACAACATAAGAGAATACTGTATGTATGGACATCCAGATGGTCAATACAGAAATCAGATTGGTTATATTCTTTGCAGCCAAAGATGGAGAAGCTCTATACAGTCAGCAAAAACAAGACTGGGAGCTGACTGTGGCTCAGATCATCAACTCCTATTCACAAAATTCAGACTTAAATTGAAGAAAGTAGGGAAAACCACTAGGCCATTCTGGTATGACCTACATCAAATCCCTTGTGATTATACAGTGGAAGTGACAAATAGACACAAGGGATTAGATCTGATAGAGTGCCTGAAGATTTATGGATCGATCTTTGTACCATTGTACAGAAGGCAGTGATCAAGACCATCCCCACAAAAAAGAAATGCAAACAGGCAAAACTGTTGTCTGAGAAGGCCTTACAAATAGCTGAGAAAAGAAGAGAAGCCAAAGGCAAAGTAGGAAAGGAAAGGTATACTCATTTGAATGCAAAGTTCCAAAGAACAGCAAGGAGAGATAAGAAAGCCTTCCTCAGTGATCAATGCAAAGAGATAGAGGAAAACGATAGAATGGGAAAGACTAGAGATATCTTCAAGAATAGAGATACCAAGGGAATATTTCATGCAAAGTTGGGTACAATAATGGACAGATATGTTATGGACCAATCAGAAGCAGAAGATATTAAGAAGAGATGGCAAGAGTACACAGAAGAAGTATACAAAAATGATCTTCATGACCCAGATAACCACGATGGTATTATCACTAACCTAGAGCCAGATATCCTGGAATGCAAACTCCAGTGGGCCTTAGGAAGCATCAGTATGAACAAAGCTAGTGGAGGTGATGGAATTCCAGTTGAGTTATTTCAAATCCTAAATGATGATGGTGTGAAAGTGTTGCACTCAATATGCCAGCAAATTTGGAAAACTCAGCAGTGATCACAGGACTGGAAAAGGTCAATTTTCATTCCAATCCCAAAGAAAGGCAATGCCAAACAATGTTCAAACTACCGCACAATTGCACTCATCTCACATGCTAACAAAATAATGCTCAAAATTCTCCAAGCCAGGCTTCAGTAGTACATGAACCATGAACCTCCAGATGCTCAAGCTGGATTTAGAAAAGGTAGAGGAACCAGAGATCAAATTGCCAACATCCAATGGGTCATCAAAAAAGGAAGAGAATTCCAGAAAAACATCTACTTCTGCTTTATTGACTATGCCAAAGTCTTTGACTGTGTGGATCACAACAAACTATGGAAAATTTTTCAAGAGATGGGAATACCAGACCACCTTACCTGCCTCCTGAGAAACCCGTATGCAGGCCAAGAAGCAACAGTTAGAACCGGGCATGGAATAACAGACTGGTTCCAAAATGGGCAAGGAGTATATCAGGGTTATATATTGTCACCCTGCTTATTCAACTTCTATACAGACTATATCATGCAGAATACCGGGCCGCATGAAGCACAAGCTGGAATCAAGATTGCTGGGAGAAATATCGATAACCTCAGATACGCAGATGACCAAAACCATTATGGCAGCAACCGAAGAAGAAATAAGGAGCCTCTTGACGAAAAGTGAAAGAAGAGAGTGAAAAAGTTGGCTTAAAACTCAGCATTCAAAAAACTAAGATCGTGACATCCAGTCCCATCACTTCATGGCAAATAGATGGGGAAACAATGGAAACAGTGACAGACTTATCTTTTTGGGTACTGAAATCACTGCAGATAGTGACTGCAGCCATGAAATTAAAAGACGCTTGCTCCTTGGAAGAAAAGCTATGACTAACCTAGACAGCATATTAAAAAGCAGAGACATGGCAGATGAATGTCCATCTACTCAAAACTATCATTTTTCCAGTAGTCATGTATGGAGGCGAGAGTTGGACTACAAAGAAAGCTGAGTCCTGAAGAATTGATGCTTTTGAACTGTGGTGTTTGAGAAGACTCTTGAGAGTCCCTTGGACTGCAAGAAGATCCAACCAGTCAATCCTAAAGGAAATCATCCCTGAATATTCATTGAAAGGACTGATGCTGAAGCTAAAACTGCAGTACTTAGGCCACCTGATGCAAAGAACTGATTCCTTGGAAAAGACCCTGATGCTGGGAAAGATTGAAGGCAGAGGGAGAAGGGGATGACAGAGGATGAGATGGTTAGATGGCATCAACGACTCGGTGGACATGAGTTTGAGTAAACTCCGGAAGTTGATGATGGACAGGGAAGTCTGGCGTGCTATGGTCCATGGGGTCACAAAGAGTCAGAAATGCCTGAGCGACTGAACTGAACTGAAACTTGTGCTAGCAGGGGGAAAAGCATATTAGAGAGGGATGGGAATGGGTAAAGCTCAAGCTTAGAGGCTTAGAGGAAGGTCACCTGGGGATACCCACATCTCAGAGGAATGTTGGCAGTTTAAGATCTCCAAGTCTCCTGAAGGTAATGTTCTCCTGAAACATGCAGATCAAGGAGAACTTCACTGTCATTGGACCCTACTGTCAGAAAGTTGACTCAGCCCTCCCAGGCACTTGAACCTTGTGGGTTCCTAAGGCTGCAGGTCACGTAGATGCTGCCATCCTGTGGACAATAGTTACATGACAGGCTTAGCCCTTGTTCTGTCAGAACTGTGGGCTATTAAACCCAAATGTCAGATGGTCACGTTAGCCCTATGCAACTATGACCCTTGTGGTAGATTCAGCCCTTTTAGTCTCTGTATCATGATGGACCCCTAAGCCTTGCCTTTCACATGGTTCCTACTCTCATGTGACCCTCACTAGCTACCAGCATGTGGTCCCCTCAGCCCTGGACTTGACCTACTGCTTAGGGTTATGTGGATGCTATGGTCTGGAACCCTTCTCAGCATGGTACATGTCAAGTTCAGCAGTCGCCATCACGTGAAGGTTTTGTGCTACTAAACTCTCTAGATCCACTTATGCGCAACAATGTGGCTCCTACCACATGTGGCACAGAAAGCCTTTCCTCCCATGTGAGCAATGCACCTTCCAGACCTCAGCTGGTCATGTGGCTCTTCTGGTCACATACCAGGATGTGGTCACACGAGAACTGAGGGCTTTCATTTCTGGGGTTCCGGTGGTCTGCAATGTCATGTGATTGTGATCCTGCAAGAGGGTCTGCCCTTTAAGAGTGGGGAGGTTAGCAATCAGAGAAGTCAGATCTATAGGTGCAGAAGACCTTTATACCTGTGGTGGGCGCTCTATCTCAGGGGAGACTTTGAGGAGACTGGCTCATTTCCAACTTGCCACCAACTTTTATATCCTGACACAGTAGGTGGGACTGAGCGAGCAGAGGCGCCTGCCGATACTGGCAGTTTCCTCAGAGAAGCGGGCTTTTAGAAGCACCCAAGCAACGTCAGACTGTCAGACTGAGATTGCACGAAGAGCAGAGGGTCCAAGAGGGTTGGACAGAGGTAGGTGGAGGGCTTCTGAATGTGGCCCAACTGTTGTAGAGCTGGCAGAGTAAACCTGTGGGTGTGTGCATCCTAAACCTGGACTCGGAGGAGCTGTTGTTGGCGAAGAGTCAGACGGAGGAGAGAATGTCCTGCCTGGGTGGGTGGGGGTAGCAGTGGATGGGCCAGCTGGGGTACATGGACTTGGAAGTCATCTCTAAGCAGCAGGGCCCTGGGCCATCATGAAAATGGTATAGAAGAAGTAAAGTTGAGAAGATAACAAGATTGTGTTTACATTTATGGGAGTAAATACTTCTTGATTCATGGCTCAATATTGTCACTTGTGATAGTTTATCTTACGTGTAGCTTAAATAATCTGCTTTATTTTCCCCTCATTTTCAGCATTTCCACGCTTGTTTTGCAAAAGCCGAGGACCAAAAACCAGCAACAACATGAATGTACTCTACTCTAACAAAGTGTGGAACATAAAGGACTAAAGGTAAATGAATTTCCATGCTGTAAGATGTTTCTTAGGCAGGGATAATTTCCCCAACTTGTGTGGGAAGGAAACAGCTTTCCAAAGAGCATCTGAAGAACTAATGTGCACAGAAAATATTCTGTGAATACCTGTCCAAACTGAATTTCCCACCACTTTAAAACTTTGTGCCTTTGTTTACTAAGAGCAATGAAATGTATGTTCATAATCATTATGACCTGTTCTTCTCTTTCAGAAATTAGTTATTGCTATGAAATTCATTTTATCTTGTCTCATCAGCCTGTGTCTCTCCTGCTGAAATCTTTTGTTGTTGTTGTTGTTTTTTAGTCTTCAGAGATAGCATCTCTTTCTGAGCATATGTCTGATAGCATGGTAGCAAACATAAGTGCAGAAATGCAAATCATTCAGCAGTCTTATCTATAGCAAGAAATGTAGTGCCCTCTTCTGGAAAACAAGAAACAACTGACCCATCAGGATGAGCAGACTGAATACCTGTCGTTTAATACAAATATCCCATACTTTTCCAAAATGTTTTTGCTATTATCCTTTAGTAACTTCAGCTTCCCTGTTTTGAGTGCCTATTATGGGTCAAGCTCTGTGATAACCTCGTCTTGTACATTAAGTCATTTAACCCTCAGAAAAATCCTGAAAGAGTGCTATTTTAGTTGACAGATTGAAAGGTTGTTGCAGAATGACACAAAGACACAAGGATCTTGTCCTCCGGAGAAGAATTCAATCCAGGGCCAGAGACGAGGCTTGATCGCTCAGAGTTTTTGTGTAATAAAGTTTTATTAAAGTATAAAGGAGATAGAGAAAGCTTCTGACATAGACATCAGAAGGGGGCAGGAAGAGGACCCCCCTGCTAGTCTTCAGCTGGATGTTGTATAGTCACTAGCAGTCTGTTAGTGAAAGAAAGGGATGTCTTAAGGCTCAGAATGGCACCAGGCCTCTCATCCATAAGATGCATTTTGGGATAATTTTGACACCGGACAATTCATCCTGGGCCATAAAATGATTAACTTAAATCTTGTAGAAGGGCAGATTGACATACAAATAGTTTCGTTTTACATAGATTAGGGAAACAGTATCTGAGTATAACATACTGGTTTGTCAAGTAGGTTCTGAGCCATTTGGCTGAACCGATTTGAAGATAGAGTCTGGGGTAAATGCGTAGTACATTAACATAGCTTAAGACCAACATTTCCATAAGAAAAATGCATTGGTTAACTCAAGATTGGAGAATAGTTAACTTCAGGTGAAACCAGGTGTCATTATGGCAACACAGTAAAAACTTCCTTTTAAATTTGTGTAGAGAAGAAAAAAATATCCCTAGTTTGTTTCCTCTTGTCGCTTAAGAGAGATAAAAATGTCTGACACTTGCAGGCTATTTCCCAAGTTTGGAGACCCCTGTCTGTTACCCTCTCAAGATGAGATACATGAGTCAGGAGAGGCTGAGCTCTGCTGAGGTCCTAGACATTCTCCAAACCTCAGTGGCTTATGTCCATGACTCGTGCATGGCCATCACAGGATGGTGGATTCAGAGATCCGATGTACTTTTAGTGGAATGATTTGGAGACTGAAACTGACAGAGCTGTCACCATCTAGAAAGTTGTCAGATCACTGTGCCTGAAGGAAACAGGGCCCTGGGGCTGTGAGCAATATCTCAAGCCAACAAGCACATGATATTGCCCAGAAGTAACACATATCACTCAAACCATGAAGGAAAACTAGTCACATTTACGGCCCCGCCCAAACAAAGGGGATAAAGCAAGAAGTGCAGTTCTGCCACATGCCTGGAACAGGGGAGAAATAGAAACACTTGGCATATAGGAACACTGACTACTGCATGATGCAACTGAAACTCTGAGAGACTGAGTACCTCCTTAAACTCACATGGGCAGTAAGGGACAGAAGAGGATTTGAATCTAGGCAGGTATGTCTTCCAGTCAATGTTCTTCTATACCCTTTTCTACATCATTGTATGTTATTCTCTTAATAAAATACATACATATATATATATACTCTTGACCCTGGAACAACACAGGGCTTGTTGGTGCACAGTTGAAACTCTGCAGATAATTTTTGATTCCCCCAAAACGTAACTACTAATATCCTACTGTTGACTGGAAGCCTTCTCCATAACATAAAGAATGGATTAACACATATTTTCTGGGTTATATGTGTTATATATTATTGCAATAAAGAAGCCAGAGAAAAGATGATGTTATTAGAATAGAATAAGAAAGAGAAAATACACTCTATACTACTGTACAGTATTTATAAATACCTAAAATTTACATCTTCTGTTTACAAAATGAATCATCAGTCTTTCAGTACCTGTATCAATACCATCTTTGATGATCCAGTACATATAGATTTTATACCTACTACTAACAGTGGACATCAGAAGTAGAAGTGAAACTGCTAGTTTCTCAGTTGTGTCCAATTCTTTTCGACCCCATGGACTGTAGCCACCAGGCTCCCCTGTCTATCAATCCATTCAGGCAAGAATACTGCAGTGGGTAGCCATTTCCTTCTCCCAGGGGATCTTCTTCAACCAGGGATCGAACTCAGGTGTCCCACATTGTAGGCAGATTCTTTACCGACTGAGCTACAGGGAAGCCCACAAAAGTAGAAAGATCACGTGAAAAAGAAATTCGTGTTTTTTATGAGGATTCATACATTGATAACAAAGAAGCAGCAATATGATTGCTTTATGGTTGTCTAGTGTGATGGATACCGTTTCCTCAAGGTAGCCTAGCCTATAAACTAATGAATGAGTCATTATAAAACTTTTATGTCATAGAGTGTCACAGTCATGTACGTAGTACCACATTGGAAACATTGTTTTATTAAAAAACACACAGACATGTGGTGATGACAGTCTGATGGGCAGTTTCTCCAATTACATACTTACATGAGAGACACAGAAGGAGCAGAGAGAGGGAGGGAAGGAGGGAGAGACATACTGTATGGTTATGCAATTCTTTGAGATCAAAGTTATAAAATAGTAAGAGAGCTAACAGGCGATTAATTTCTCTCAGGTATCACTCATTTCACGCCTGTGTAAGGATGGACGATCCACTCAGTACCTGTCTTGTACATGTTTCACCCATGTATTTCTTATGCATTTGTTGGAGGGAAAATGCACATATGAGCAGCTCATGCAGTTCAAACTCTGTTGTTCAAGGCTCAACTCTACAGTAGAGATGCTATTACTTCAGTGTGCTGGCTTCCTCTTCCTCTCCTCTGTCATCCCTTTGTCCTCCTGCCTTCAAACTTTCCCAACATCAGGGTCTTTTCCAATGAGTAGACTCTTCCCATCAGGTGGCCAAAGTATTGGAGCTTCAGCTTCAGTGTCAGTACACCAGTGAATATTCAGAGTTGATTTCCTATAGGATTGACTGGTTTGATCTCCTGGCTGTCCAAGGGACTCTCAACAGTCTTCTCCAGCACCGCATTTAAAAGAAGCAACTCTTCAGTCCTCAGGCTTCTATATGGTCCAAGGCTCACATCCATACAAACGTATTAATAGATGAAAATGAGGAACTATCATGTGTTCCAACCAGCCATTCATAAACACAGTTGACATTCTAATGTGTTCCTCTACTTTGACTTTTTAATCTTTGTATTTACACATAAAACATAAACATTAATCATGTCTGAGGAACCATACAAAACATAAAAATTCATTACTATATTTTTTCTGAGGAACCCTATTGTAATATATAGCATTAAACCTTGAATTTTTCTCCCATTGTATCATATGGTGTCAGGAACATTCTCTCTTGCTTTTTGTAATCTATCACTTAAGCCCAAACTGTGTCTTGAATGATGATGCTTTTTCTTTTTTTGCGCAGAGTTTGTTCTGCTCCTCCCCCAACACACACACACTTAACCCTTCCATATGCCTGTTTCAGGCTCTGAAGTTTTCATTTTGGTTCCCTTAAACAGTTTGTCACATTGTTACCCCCTGGGACTGCTCTGTGTTATAGTTGCTACTTTTATAAGGTACACTATTAGCTGCCACAGCAGCTGCCCCCATGCAACCATCTGTTTTCCTTTTTGTAACATCAAATGCCACTAACACACATTCATCCCTTACTAAACACCAGCTCTGGTAGTAAGTACCTGACCTAGTAATAGCTAACGTTATTTGTAGTGCTCGTCAGTTCACAGGCACTCTGGGCGCTTCAGGGGCTTTCCATGTATTTCCATATACCAACTTAATTGTCACAATTACCTTATGAGATAAGAACTATCCCCGTCTTCAGCTTGGTGGAGGGCAGGAACTCAGCCACTGAAAGGTCAGAGTTGCTTGGATTGGGTCATAGGATTTAGCACCAGGGTTGAAACCCTCATCAATCTGACCTCACACCCTTTGCCCATAATCAGTAAGAGGTGATTCTGTGTTCAGACTGAAATGAGCACTGGGATGGGACTGACAAAGTCAGTGGTGGGTGTAGGGTCTGTGACCAAGATCCCCTGAACTCCAGCGTTCCGGCCAAGAGACACACAACACCATTGCACACTCTTCCCCTGTGCTGCCTCTCCTTGCTCAGACCGTGTGGGAACTGCTTTCCTGGTGTTCAAGGTAAAGGTGAAGTAACAGAGGCAGACCAGCTACACATGAAAAGGAAGGAAGGTTCTAGAAGGTGTGTATAGCCAGGATGAATTCAGTCTCAGGGGCTTTTTTATTTGTGTTTCATTGTCTTCCCAGTGCTCACTCTCCTCTTTCTGCCCCATACATCCATCTCTTGGCCTTTTCACTCCATATGCCAGGTACTCGCGTCCCTTCTTTTCCACCTATGTTTGATTCCACGGACAATCATTTCTACTCCTCCTGTGGCTGCAGCAGCCACTCTCTGGTCCCATCGTACAGGAAACATTTTGTATGATAACTGGAAACAGGGGAATGTCCAAGTCAAAGTATATGAATGACTTTGAATGGTTGAAGCATGCTATAGGCAATTAGGCTCTCTAACACTGTGAGTGGAAGTGTATATTGCTGTAACTATCATCATGTGTCCTTAGAAAACTGTATTTAACATTGAAAAATATTGAACCCAGTGGTTCTTCTAGGAAGCTGAAGAGCTGGGACTTGGGTCCTGGACCTACCCTGAAGCCCAAGCTGTGCTGCACTGGGTTCTTTGGCCTCCACCACTAGGGTTGTTCCATAACGCTGGTCACCCCATGGGTATTGTTCCCTTGTTTGGCGGGGAGGGTACAAAGACTTCTATTCCTGCTCTAATTTAAAGAAATCATTCAAACGCCAATATGAAAAAAATCATTAAAAAGCATATTAAGACTAAGACCAAGGAGCAAACACTGATGATATGTAAAGGAGGTCAGTCCTGGGTGTTCATTGCAAGGACTGATGCTGAGGCTGAAACTCCAGTACTTTGGCCACCTCATGTGAAGAGCTGACTCATTGGAAAAGACTCTGATGCTGGGAGTGACTGGGGGCAGGAGGAGAAGGGGACGACAGAGGATGAGATGGCTGGATGTCATCACTGACACGATGGACATGAGGTTGGGTGAACTCTGGGAGGTGGAGATGGACAGGGAGGCCCGGTGTGCTGCGATTCATGGGGTCGCAAAGAGTCGGACATGACTGAGCGACTGAACTGAACTGATCTGAATAATTAATAATGTTTAGCTTCATTTCAGGTAGTACTTTTTTGATGTTTGATTTTTGTGTGTGTGTGCCTCGTCTGGTAATATCGATATGGCCTTCTCTCTGCCACCATACTCTTCTCTTAGTGCCTTGGATAGAATAGGGTGAGCTGACATGGAGAGATGGAGGGTGAGTGACCATAAGCACTAAGAAAGTCTTCTGTACACCCTCATCCCTTTGACACCAGCAGTACAATTAGGAATGCTCAACCATTATTCTTCTAGCATGCTTCAGTTTTGCAGTGAGAGGAAAAAAAAGAAAAAGCCACAAGGGCTTGTGCAAGCTCTGAACACTTACTCTCTTGCTTTGGGGTCCATCTGGACATCCCTCATCACCACTTTTACGTCATCCTCTTGGAGACGTGTGAAGGCTGAGGGTCATATCCATCATATTCATAATGAGGGTTCTTCTTGCCAGAACTACCTGCAAAAACACTCCACCTTTTCTTTCTTCCTTGAGGTGGTCTACCATCGTCATTGTATTCTGAAAGGGAGAACAAAAATACGTGCTTTAAGACACATCAGTGGTCCACTCACCATGCATGATATCTTAGGCTAACAGGACCACAGGCAAGCAAAGTGCCAACCTGGCCTAAGGGTCCAACCCCACAAAGTCCAAAAAGGAAGCTCTTCTGCCATTCCAGATGTGTGTTCAGTTGCTCAGTCCTGTCTGATTGTTTAGGACCCAGTGGACTGTAGCCCTCCAGGCTCCTCTGTCCTTGGGATTTCCAAGGCAAGAATACTGGGGTGGGTTTCCATTTTTTTCCCCAGGGTATCTTTCCAGCCTGGATTTTGAACCTGTGTCTCCTGCAATGCAGGCAGTTTTGTTACCTGCTGAGCCCTCAGGGAAGCTTTATCTAACAGATGGCACTATCCTGGGAGGAATCAAGAGCAGGATGAGGAAGAGGAGGGGAAAGAGGGAAGAGGAGAAGGGAGGAGAGGACAACTGGGTTGATCCTTTTAGGAAAATGGAGCAAGATTTATAAAGGAAGGTGTTGTACTGGACCATGGATATACTGGACACTAGTCATACACCAGGAGGGCACCTTAAACTTGTCTTCTCTCAGGACATTCTAACAACCACACCATTAAATGGCATGCAACCTCTTCTGAGCTTCCCAAATCCAACCAGCCACCAAATGAATGCACTAGCAACCAGTAAACTGTACTTCCTTTGCCAGTGCAGTATAAGCTTTAATGTCAGGTGGCACTGCCAGAACAGCCTCCTCCAGCCTTGCCCTCCAGGACACTTTGTTTGAAATATCCAGAATGAGCTCTTATTGGGGGCCAGCCTGAAATGCCTTTCAGTCATAGAGGCAACTCTTCCTAACCTCAGCTCTACTATCACTAGGGTGTGAATGACAACCTGGAATGTTGTATCAACTGCCTGCCATTTCCAAGTGTTGAAGGATTCTTCTTTCTGCTTTCTATTACAGGTTTCTAAATTGATTCCATTGTGGCCAGAAAGCCTACCTGGGAGATTTCACTTCTTTTTGAATTTATTGAGGTTTGATGGTTGAGGAAGTGGTCTAACTTGGTGAATGTTACATAGACCCTTGGAGAGAAAAGTTGTACTCTGTTGTGTGGATTTTTTAATTTATGTCATGTAGATATCTCTGGTTTACTGTGTTACTCAGGTTTCCTAAATTCCTGCTACTTTTTTTCTCTAGTAATTCTGCCACTTGCAAAGAATGAGGTGGGTGTGGAAGGCCCCCACTGTAATTACAGAACTGGCTCACTCTCCTTTCAGCTCCATCAGTTTTTGATTCATGTACTTTGAGGCTCCATTGTTTCATGCACATACATTTAGGATCATTATGTCTCCCTGGTGTTCTGATGCTTTCATCATTCTATAAGGCCTTTCTTTGTCTCTTATTCACTTCTATACTTTGACATCTACCCTACTGGATACTGAAGCCACAGGTGTGCTTAGAAAGTATCTTGGTTGTATCTCACCTTGTATTCATGCCACAGGCTGTGTTGCTGTTCACCTCTCCACCCACAAATTCTCCCCACCAACATATCTAATTCACCATGTGAAAAGACTTGCAAGTTTTGTGGCATCTGAAGAAATAAGATAGGGTCTGTGCTCTCTGCCCTGGTCTATCCAGGTAGGCTCAGTGATACAGAACTCACCTGCCAATGCAGGAGATGAAGGAGACCAGGTTCAACCCCTGGGTCGGGAAGATCCCCTGGAGGAGGAAATGGCAACTGCCTCCAGCATTCTTGCCTAAAAATTCCCATGGACAGAGGAGCCTGACAGGCTACAGGCCATTGGGACATAAAGAGTCAGACACAACTGAGAAACTGGGCATGGGGACATGGCATACTCTCTCCCATTGGTGAATTCACGAAGCGTATTTTATTTTTACCACATTCCACTGAAGTACTGAACCAGCAGGTAAGCGTAGCAGTGGTTCGTGGGGAGGGAAGATTGTGGTAATTATCCTGCTAGAAACCATCTTCCTTTGGGTTGTAATACTTGAGGTTCTGTAGGTTTGTGTGTTGTGCATTTTGTACATGAATTGTTCCATGTTGTCTTGGGTCAGGCTTGTGAGTAACGATCTGTGCACTTTCAATCACTCCACAATGGAGTGATTACCAACAAGCCTCAGAGGAACTCTTCTGGGAAGTCACTGCTTTCCCTGTGTGGTCCACTGTCAGGAAAGTCCTGCTACTCACAGACTTGGCACTTTTCCTGTGTGGCACTGGAAGAGAAATTAAACACAGACAGAGCATTTGATCCACAAATGCCACTTGCCCAGTCCTCAAAAATCAGAGTAAGCCTGGCAGGCTCTCTTTCTCACACACCCCACATCCAATGGGTCAGGAAATTCTCTCGGCTCCTCTGTCAAAGTCTGTCCAGAATCCAGCCACTTCTCACCACCTCCATGACCACCATCCTGGCCAAGATATGAACATCTATCTCCTGGGCTGGACTGCCGTCCAACTGGCCCCTCTGGTTTCAGCCTGGCTGCCTTACCTGTCTGTTCTAAACACGGCAGCACAGCGCAAGTCAAATCATTTCAGTCCTCTGCTCAACACCATATAACAATGGCTTGAAGCCCACAAGCATGTTAAAAAACCAGGAGTTCCTAATGATCAACAAGTACAACAACAAAGAGGGACTTTATTGCTGACCTTTGGCAAATGCCAGCAACCAATCTGCCTTCAAGAAAATCCAGCAATGAAAGGGGGAAAAAAACCCACTTATGAAAGGGAGGAGTGAGGGCATGTAGTCTTCGTACTCTGTATCGGAAGAGTCAGAGTCATTTTTGAGAACCAGCGTTACTTCAGAAATAGTGCTGCTGAGGGAAAAATGTAAAAGTGAGCTAGCTAACAGCTATGACAGACAGTCCCCAGGCTGTCCAACTAAGTCAGGCGCCGAAACAGGGCCAGAGCCCTTTCTCCTGAAGGTGATTCAGACACAAGCAATCTCAAGCATCACCTTGTTTAGGAACCCTTCTGGGAGAGACACCATGGGTGAATAGCCACACTCACATGCATTCCCCCGCCACCACGGGGCATCCCACAAACACACACACATACATTCACTTAGTGAACATATGCATATCAGTCTCTTCCCTGTCTCACAGTTATGCTACCAGAATCAAAGGTAATCATAGGAATATTATAGAGCAACCAGCACCTCCCACTCAGGCTGCCTGGGTTGCCTCTCAATCTCCAGCAACTAGTAGGTGATGATCCCACAAAGAAATAAGCATTGGTATCTTTATGACATCTCGTGTGTTCATATGGCAACTTCCTGTGTCATTCTGGATTTCTGCCTACATCATCACTATGCCACTGAGTAAATGGCAAGAGTATTCTTGCCATGGTAGGGAGAGAACAGGGTGAGAAGCAAGCCAACACTTTTCCAGTAGTAAATGACATATGCTCAGTGCTGGGTAGACTCACTACATTTCTTCAACCTCTTCACAGATACCCCCATGATGATGGCATCCACAATCAATCCTTTCTCAAATCAGGGACACGAGGCCTACAGGGGTGAGCTACATCTTCCAGGATTCTCAGCCAAGTAAGTGGCTGAAGCGGGATTGTGCCCCACCTATATGAGTCTCCTTCCACAACCTAAGTGTTCCTCCAGCTACTGCACTGGTTCTCCTTTAATGGTGAGCTTTCAGGTCTTGGAGACAGACTTCTGTAAGCAGACTTGAGATGATGCTTTGTGACCTCATGCTACTCACTCTTTCTTGGGCGGGTCCAGGTGCCTTGAACCAAGTGGACACATATGACTTGAACTAGAGGAGAAATTGGCTTCGATCACAGGGTTCGCATGTTAGAAATTCCTTTCGGCTGATAATGCCTGGCATAGCATAACAACTAATTAATATTTGTCAAATGAACGTGTATAATGGCAATTTGGGGTCATCAACAAAGCAACATTTGAGAATCCACACATCTTAACCATTTCTACCCATATTTATTTATTTCAGAAAAAAATAAAACTGTGCAGAAGAACTGTTTCATAGCCTGCTTGAAAAACTAGCATGTGTTGAATCTTGCCTTTGCAAAATTAATATTTTTCATTTGTGTACAGTGAGAAATACAGCTAAGCCCCTCCCTGTTGACCAATATTGAGATGACCGCTTTCCTCATCACAGAAAGGAGGACTTTGCAAACAGTGGGCTCAGAAACAAGGAATATTTTTCCTGGAATCCAGCAGACATAGCTTCTTCCTGGACATCTGGTGTGGGGTGGTGGAAGGAGAAAGCTCTGGATCCACTGGCATGTCTCTGGGTGCTCAGCTTTGTGACAGACTTCAAGCATGGCTACTGTCTCAGAGGAAGAGAGAAGTGTGTGTGTGCATGGGCATGTGTTAATATTCCACATTACAAGCTTTTATAACTAGTTTATAACTAACCTTTTACAGATACACATATTCTAACTCATTTTGGCAAATGTTCTGCCTCCCAAACTGAATCCTACTCTACTCTGGATTCCACTGTATTCAGTCAGTTCAGTTCAGTCGCTCAGTCATGTCCGACTCTTTGCGACCCCATGAATCGCAGCACACCGGGCCTCCCTGTCCATCTCCACCTCCCAGAGTTCACCCAACCTCATGTCCATCGTGTCAGTGATGACATCCAGCCATCTCATCCTCTGTCGTCCCCTTCTCCTCCTGCCCCCAGTCCCTCCCAGCATCAGAGTCTTTTCCAATGAGTCAGCTCTTCACATGAGGTGGCCAAAGTACTGGAGTTTCAGCCTCAGCATCAGTCCTTGCAATGAACACCCAGGACTGACCTCCTTTACATATCATCAGTGTTTGCTCCTTGGTCTTAGTCTTAATATGCTTTTTAATGATTTTTTTCATATTGGCGTTTGAATGATTTCTTTAAATTAGAGCAGGAATAGAAGTCTTTGTACCCTCCCCGCCAAACAAGGGAACAATACCCATGGGGTGACCAGCGTTATGGAACAACCCTAGTGGTGGAGGCCAAAGAACCCAGTGCAGCACAGCTTGGGCTTCAGGGTAGGTCCAGGACCCAAGTCCCAGCTCTTCAGCTTCCTAGAAGAACCACTGGGTTCAATATTTTTCAATGTTAAATACAGTTTTCTAAGGACACATGATGATAGTTACAGCAATATACACTTCCACTCACAGTGTTAGAGAGCCTAATTGCCTATAGCATGCTTCAACCATTCAAAGTCATTCATATACTTTGACTTGGACATTCCCCTGTTTCCAGTTATCATACAAAATGTTTCCTGTACGATGGGACCAGAGAGTGGCTGCTGCAGCCACAGGAGGAGTAGAAATGATTGTCCGTGGAATCAAACATAGGTGGAAAAGAAGGGACGCGAGTACCTGGCATATGGAGTGAAAAGGCCAAGAGATGGATGTATGGGGCAGAAAGAGGAGAGTGAGCACTGGGAAGACAATGAAACACAAATAAAAAAGCCCCTGAGACTGAATTCATCCTGGCTATACACACCTTCTAGAACCTTCCTTCCTTTTCATGTGTAGCTGGTCTGCCTCTGTTACTTCACCTTTACCTTGAACACCAGGAAAGCAGTTCCCACACGGTCTGAGCAAGGAGAGGCAGCACAGGGGAAGAGTGTGCAATGGTGTTGTGTGTCTCTTGGCCGGAACGCTGGAGTTCAGGGGATCTTGGTCACAGACCCTACACCCACCACTGACTTTGTCAGTCCCATCCCAGTGCTCATTTCAGTCTGAACACAGAATCACCTCTTACTGATTATGGGCAAAGGGTGTGAGGTCAGATTGATGAGGGTTTCAACCCTGGTGCTAAATCCTATGACCCAATCCAAGCAACTCTGACCTTTCAGTGGCTGAGTTCCTGCCCTCCACCAAGCTGAAGACGGGGATAGTTCTTATCTCATAAGGTAATTGTGACAATTAAGTTGGTATATGGAAATACATGGAAAGCCCCTGAAGCGCCCAGAGTGCCTGTGAACTGACGAGCACTACAAATAACGTTAGCTATTACTAGGTCAGGTACTTACTACCAGAGCTGGTGTTTAGTAAGGGATGAATGTGTGTTAGTGGCATTTGATGTTACAAAAAGGAAAACAGATGGTTGCATGGGGGCAGCTGCTGTGGCAGCTAATAGTGTACCTTATAAAAGTAGCAACTATAACACAGAGCAGTCCCAGGGGGTAACAATGTGACAAACTGTTTAAGGGAACCAAAATGAAAACTTCAGAGCCTGAAACAGGCATATGGAAGGGTTAAGTGTGTGTGTGTTGGGGGAGGAGCAGAACAAACTCTGCGCAAAAAAAGAAAAAGCATCATCATTCAAGACACAGTTTGGGCTTAAGTGATAGATTACAAAAAGCAAGAGAGAATGTTCCTGACACCATATGATACAATGGGAGAAAAATTCAAGGTTTAATGCTATATATTACAATAGGGTTCCTCAGAAAAAATATAGTAATGAATTTTTATGTTTTGTATGGTTCCTCAGACATGATTAATGTTTATGTTTTATGTGTAAATACAAAGATTAAAAAGTCAAAGTAGAGGAACACATTAGAATGTCAACTGTGTTTATGAATGGCTGGTTGGAACACATGATAGTTCCTCATTTTCATCTATTAATACGTTTGTATGGATGTGAGCCTTGGACCATATAGAAGCCTGAGGACTGAAGAGTTGCTTCTTTTAAATGCGGTGCTGGAGAAGACTGTTGAGAGTCCCTTGGACAGCCAGGAGATCAAACCAGTCAATCCTATAGGAAATCAACTCTGAATATTCACTGGTGTACTGACACTGAAGCTGAAGCTCCAATACTTTGGCCACCTGATGGGAAGAGTCTACTCATTGGAAAAGACCCTGATGTTGGGAAAGTTTGAAGGCAGGAGGACAAAGGGATGACAGAGGAGAGGAAGAGGAAGCCAGCACACTGAAGTAATAGCATCTCTACTGTAGAGTTGAGCCTTGAACAACAGAGTTTGAACTGCATGAGCTGCTCATATGTGCATTTTCCCTCCAACAAATGCATAAGAAATACATGGGTGAAACATGTACAAGACAGGTACTGAGTGGATCGTCCATCCTTACACAGGCGTGAAATGAGTGATACCTGAGAGAAATTAATCGCCTGTTAGCTCTCTTACTATTTTATAACTTTGATCTCAAAGAATTGCATAACCATACAGTATGTCTCTCCCTCCTTCCCTCCCTCTCTCTGCTCCTTCTGTGTCTCTCATGTAAGTATGTAATTGGAGAAACTGCCCATCAGACTGTCATCACCACATGTCTGTGTGTTTTTTAATAAAACAATGTTTCCAATGTGGTACTACGTACATGACTGTGACACTCTATGACATAAAAGTTTTATAATGACTCATTCATTAGTTTATAGGCTAGGCTACCTTGAGGAAACGGTATCCATCACACTAGACAACCATAAAGCAATCATATTGCTTCTTCTTTGTTATCAATGCATGAATCCTCATACCTGTAAATCAAACACGAATTTCTTTTTCACGCGATCTTCCTACTTTTGTGGGCTTCCCTGTACCTCAGTTGGTAAGAATCTGCCTACAATGTGGGACACCTGAGTTTGACCCCTGCTTGAAGAAGATCCCCTGGAAAAGGAAATGGCCACCCACTGCAGTATTCTTGCCTGAATGGATTAATGAACGGGGGATCCTTAAGTTTTCATTTTTTATGGTTTTCTTTCCTGTGCAAAAACTCTTTAAGTTTAATTACATCTCGTTTGAATATTTTTGCTTTTATTTCTTTTGCCTTAGAAGACTCATCAAAAAAAAATACTGCTATTTTTGTCAATGAGTGTTCTGCTTATGTTCTCTTCTAGGAGCTTTGTGGTTTGAGGTCTTAAACATTTTGGAGCTTATTTTTGTATATGGTGTGAAAGAAAGTTCTAATCTTTGTTTTGCATGTACATGACCAGTTTTCCCAGCACCACTTATTGAAAACTGTCTTTTCTCCATTGTATATCTTGCCTCCTTTTTCATAGGTTAATTGATCATAGGTGCGTGGGTTTATTTCTGGACTGTTTATTCTACATCATTGATCTATGTCTGTGTTCTGTATCAGTATTATACTGTTTTGATTACTGTAGCTTTATTGTACAGTCTGGAATTTGAGAAGGTTATACCTCCATCTTTGTTTTTTGCTCAAGATGGCTTTAGCAATTTGAGGTCTTTTGTGGTTCCATGTAAATTTTGGATTACTGGTTCTAGTTTCGTGAAAAATGGCATGGGTATTTGGATAGAGATTGCATTAAAGCTGTACATTGCATTGGGTGGTATGGACATTTTAACAATATTAATTCTTTCAATGCAAGAGCACAGAATATCTATTTCTTTATTCACCTTTGATTTCTTTCATCAGTTTTTAGAGTATAAGGTTTTCACTCCTTGATTATGTGTACTCCTAGGTATTTTATTCTTTTTGATGCAATTTAAACAGAATTTTAAAAAATCTTTCTCTTTGTGATATTCTATTATTAGTGTATAGAAATGTAACAGAATTCTGTATGTTAGTTTTCTACCCTGCAACTTTAATAGATTCATTCATGAGTTATAATAGTTTTGAGGTGGTCTTTAGAGCTTTCAATACAAAGTATCATGTCATCTGCAAAGGGTGTGTTTTATCTCTTCCCTTCCAGTGTGGGTGACTTTATTTTATTTTTTCATTTGATTGCTGTGGCTAGTAGGACTTTCAATACTATGTTAAATAGAAGTAGTGTGAGTGGTATCCTTGTCTAGTACCTGAATTCTGCAGGAAGTCTTTCAGCCTTTCATTGCTCCCTGAGATGCTGGCTGTGGGTTTCTCATAGATGCCTTTATTATTTTGAGACATATTCCCTGTAAACTTTGTTGAGAGTTGTTTCCATGAATGGATGTTCAATTGTGTCAAACAGTTTTTCTTTATCTACTGAGATAATTATGTGAGTTTTAACTTTTGTTATATTATAATGGTGCATCACACATTGATTTGCAAATGTTGTAACATCCTTGTGACCCTGAAATAAATGCTATGTGGTTATGGTGTATGGTCCTTTTTATATATTGTTGGATTCATTTTGTTAATATTTTGTCTAGGATTTTTCTATTTATATACATCAAAGCTGTTGCCATGTCATTTTTTTTTCTGTATGTCTTTCTCTGGTTTTAGTATCAGGGTAATGGTGACCTTGTTGCATTCTAATTTTCTTATGATTCCTTTGAAATGCCATTTGTTATCATTTCAAAAAAAGCAACAACATACACAATTTATTTATTTAACTTTTCAAGTCCAAATATTTTTTTAATTTATTTTAATTGGAGGCTAATTTCTTTACAATATTGTATTGGTTTTGCCATACATTGACATGAATCCGCCCCGGGTGTACATGTGTTCCATTAGTCTTTCTAATTCAGAAAGGCAGTAGATAAATGCAGTTAGGAACAAGTTATTCACTATTTTTATCAATTATGAATTAATTTTTATATTTTCTCAAGTCTTTGAAGTGGTTTATCATTTCAACACGTAGGAAAAATAAGTAAATTTTTTTTACTGCGTTTTAAAAATTGTTTTATCACTTCAATGTGGAAACAATGAACACATCATTAATTACTATTACATTTTTCTTTCTTACTGAGTCTTTAAAATGCAATCTCTTTTCATTTAAACAAGGAAACACTATACACAAACTACTAATTATTTTTCTATTCTTTTTTTTGGTTACCAAATTGTTGACATTTTCTGTGTTATCCTTTCAACATACAAACACTAGGAACAATCTATTAATTAATGGTATTTTCTCTCAGTAAGTGTTGAAATGCCTTGTTTTATCACATTGACTTGTAAACATATGAGCAGGTAACTATATTAACATTTTTCTTACTAATTCTTTGAAATACAATGCTATCATTTTAACATATAACAATATAAAGAATTTACATTCTCTTATCTTTACTGTTTTTGATATGCAGTATGTTATCATTTCAACATGTAAACAGTATACATAAATGATTAATCAGTTATTCTACATCCTTTGTTTCTTATTAACTCTTGGATACACAGTGTGCATTTAACACTTAGGGTACATCACATTTGAGAATAGCCAAATTTCTAGACCTCAATATTCACATATGGTTAGTGTGTACCATACTGAAAGTGCAACTCTAGTGTAAGAGCAGACAGAATAAATACATATGGAACAACGTGTCCCATGAAGAAACTGTACATGGTACATTAAGACAAAGAAACATCAGAATAAATCTACTTAAATGGGGAAATAAAGACAACAGAAAACCTATCTGAGGAGGTAACATTCAAGCCATGATGTGAGGACTGAGCAGCTATCCAACAGAACAAAAGAGGCCAATATCATTTGAGCCAATCATGTAAGGGAAAATGTAAAAAAAAAGGGGGGGTATGGGGGATAAATAAGTTCTCAAATGCTCTAGGGAAAACAGACAAACTAGTAAACGATAGGAGTATCTACACTTAAAGTGAGATCAGGGACTTCATTTTTTTTTAGCATGTGGAAAAGTACCTAAATAATAACAGGCACTTGGTGAATGTGTGTGGAATAGCCAATAACAAAGCCAGGGTTCTGAGACCTGAGAAATCAGGCAGTAACATGCTGATGAAGATACCACTAGGTAGTGGGCATAGCCTGTTTCTTTTTACCTGCGTATGCTTCCTGATAAACAACCTGAGCGAATCAGAAACAGAGGAAATTTGCAGGTACCTAGAGGGCAAAATTACTCAACAACTACCACCTTTAGGAAGAGTTTCAGCAGATCTGAATTGTGTCAAGTGCCCATAAATTGATAAATGGACCAATCAGTGTGGAGAAGGAAATGATGTGATGTATTATGCCTCGGTCAGCTTATATCACATAGCCATAACTTGGTTAGTAATGAGAAGAAGATGTAGAGGGCAGTGAGCACGAGATCCAGAGGACCTTTCAAATTCCTCTATTTCCTTTTTAAAGTTTCTCTTTTATAGAGGTCAGTTACATATCCAACATTCCTAAACCCCAGTTTCCTGGAACAGTAGAACTTTGTATATGTATCTCTACAAACTTGGGCTTCAGGGAAAACAATGAACACTTAACAGCCACACATCAGTGAGGAAACAACTCCTTATACAGTGGAAATCAATCAGAATAAGTGGCCCATTTCACATGATCCTTGTGTAACATGTGCAGCATCGCCTTGACCTGGGCCTGAACTTCAGCAAGTTTCTGTCGGTTCAAGCTGTGATGAAAATTCTGCTCATGGTAACAATGGATAGGAACAGGATAAATCACATGCTTCAGCCTTGGCAAGGATGCCAAGTGCTGCAGAAGGCTCTTGAGCACAGGCATCGTAATGGGGTTGAAGGCAAAGTTAAAAACACGGAGGTTGATACATTGGTTCAGGGTTGGGATGATGGCCGAGAGAATAGAATCAGTCATCATACAATTATTTATCTCCAGATGTTGCACGGTGCCTGAGATCTTCTCCAGCAGAACCTGGAAGGGCTCATAAGCTTCTGAAAAGATATGATTGTTATTGAGATTCAATACCCTGAGCTGTGTGGCCTGAGAGCTCTGGGACAGGAAAGTGACATCTCTCATAGAAATGCCACAGAAAGAGAGACACAATGTATCCATATGGGGTGGCAGGACGCTAAAGAGAGAAAAAGTAAGTTTATTTCAGAAGAATGACAGCAAAGAGCCCCAAATTACAGGAATATATTCCTCTAGAATAAATTTCTATATACTAGTTTCCAATAGGTGGTTATCAATGTGGACTTTAGGATCAGAGATTATAAATTTGAGACCCTGAGAAAGTTACTTTACCACTCTGAGGAAGAGGGTTTTAACCTTGAAAATGTACACACCAGTAATTATTATACAGGGTTACAAGAAGGATTAAGTGAAAAAAATCACATGCACTCAGTATATACAAAATAATAAATGTTGGATCTGGTTCACTTATTTGGTGAGGATGGGTCTAGGAAAGCAGCCAACTGAGGGTTTCCTTTAACTACTTTCCAGATGACAAGCTCTCCATTCAAGGGTCTAAGTCTTCAGGAAAATACAGGAGCAAAATTATCTGGCAGTGTTAACTCTTGTGACCCATCCACGGGCATGTGCATTAGAACTACAACATAATGTTTCTCTCTGAGTGCCTCCCCTTCCTCTCTGCTGCTGCTGCTAAGTCACTTGAGTCGTGTCTGACTCTTTGCGACCCCATAGATGGCAGCCCACCAGGCTCCCCTGTCCCTGGGATTCTCCAGGCAAGAACACTGGAGTGGGTTGCCATTGCCTTCTCCGCCCCTTCCTCTCTAGAGAGCTATAAAATCCAGGAGCAGAAGGACTGAGTCTTTTTCAGAAATCTATGTACAGACACATTCTAACTGTCTGCCTGTGGTCACTGAATGAATGAGTGAGCACAGCTTCCTTCACTAATCTCATCTGCCCCTCACCATAAGGTACCCCATTCTCCCCCAGCTAGGTTCAAGCTCCCAGCAATGCCTATGCTGAGGTAAAAGAGAAATAGGAGTAATAGGAAGATGTAAGAATGGTCCCTTCTATCTTAACAATGAGGTTTTCAGGGAACCCAGATTTCTCCCAACCCCCTCACCTGAGCAGTTTGTCCAGTTGATCTTTGAGGTAGAAGAAAGACAACCTGAGCTCCTGGAGGTTTTCCAGCTGCCCAAGCCAGACAAGAAAAGACTTGAGATTCCTTCCCCTATAAGATCTAAAAGGGATGTTAGACAAACTAAGGCTGTGCAGGTGGATCATTCCAGCAAAAACGGTGATGATCTCACCCAGATAAGCCTGATCCATTTCCAGATGACCAATGCACCCCAGATTCAGAATCTGAAGGATAGATTTGTTGGCAGACATTCTATTGATTTGCAGATCTCTGCAGCAGAGGTGCAAGAACCCAGAGCTCTGCTCAACTTTATTAGAGAGGAAAGTGAGAAACTGCTGTGTTCTCAAGGTATTATTGAGGGAAATATCCACTAGTAATTCCATGGTTTCCTGAGCTGACTCAACCTCAGACCCAGAATTACCAATCCCAAGGCACCTGACATGATGCTGAGTGTTTTCTAAGTTAAGGACAGCGTGCTGAGAGGATCTGCATGACTGTAAACAGAAAGGGAATGTGATCCTGACTCGAGAGCATGTTGTCTTACAGTTTGAGTTGTGCCTTAAATCTAGGATCCTCAGTTTGTGGCCCCTGTAAGGAAAGGAGAAGACAGAACATATGAGATGTGGTTGATTGGAACATAACCCAGCAAGATCAATGGTGGGAAACAGGGAGAGAACACCTGAATCCTGGTTTTCACTTCATCACCATTCACCAAGAAGTTCTTTCCACACAAACTGAGCATCTTTCATCCTTTCCCCACACTTCCTTCACCTCTGGTCTTGCCCTGTCTCAATGCCCATGTCCCACTTCTATGTAATCACACTCAAATTCATTTATAGTACCCTCAATCACCTCTATTTTTTAATCAACTCTATAAGACAATGAAATACTGAAGGTGACCCCAACTTCTGAGCTCATTGGCTAGTGTTGGGAGAAAGTTAGATACTCCCTGCCCCAAGCTACAGCATACTCTCCTGCTGACTCCCTATACATCTTCTTGTCATAGACTTACCTAGAAGAAGAGTTCTGGGCTGGGGGGATTGGCAGACCATCAATCATGGTTTCCAAGATGTCATAGTATGACTCCTGTGCCTTCAGTGACCCAAGATGGAGACAGTGAAAAGGCCAGACCCTCACCATTGCCTTTAGGATCTTCTTATGCCCACCCAAGAAGGCAGTGCTGAACAATGGAATAAAGAGATCTCTTGGGATTTCCTCCAGAGCATGTATCACTGCAGGCTCACTACTCAGCAGACTCTTTGCAGCAAGCTCGAGGAGTGTAGCTGTGGTCTTTTGGTCCATCTTCACAAACCTGCTTCAGAGTGGAGAATATTTAGAAGTTCTCAGAAGAAATCTATAGTCTTGTTTGTTTCCGGGGATACCTATGGACAAAATGCTTATTGAATAAGTATATGGGCAAATTATATGGCCAACTCAAGTGACCGCTCCTCTGGGAATAGAATGAAAATAGACTTGTGTGTGTGTTTAATTATATACATGCACACATACACATATTTACATAAGATAAAATGCCATTATAAGTCATAGGTAATTTAGCAGAATCCAATCTTGACCTTCTTCAAATTATTTTTTCCCCCAAAGATACAAACCAATAAGAAGGAAAATGTGTATCAACATAAATGCCTCACAATTCCTTTAAAATGGAGAATGCCAAAAATTCAAAATAATTTTGAATAAAACAAAAATCATGAAATCTCAGCATGATTTTTCATATTCCCATGACTAGGCTTTGTAGCAAGAAAAAAGACATAGAAATCTTCCAAGAGATAGAGAGGAAGGAAGATGGGAAAGGGCTTAAAGCAGATCTAAAACTACAGCAGAATGACCAAGCACAGAATAAATCTAAAATTACTGAAAAGGTGTCCTAGCATATGAGAGCATGGACTACAGGGGAGGGATTCCTAATAGGAGTTTTTTAAGGGACACGGATGACTTAAACGTGCAGTTTTTGAAAGATAACAGCTTTTAGGAAAGAATAAGGAGATGAAGAAGGGAAAAGCCTCTGTTGGCACTTGGGTAATGATAGGGAAAATAAACAGAAGGGAAAATTAAGGATCTTGCAATACATAAGAAAACCACAAATCAGAGTACTCATGACTTCTCCCTCAATCTCCAAGACAAACAAAATGGAAGGTTGACATAAAGATTTTATATTCAACTAAGGAAGCTACTAGAGTAGGGATCAGTCTTCATACTGGCCCACTAACCCAAATCAAGCCCACTGCTTGATTTTATATATAAAGTTTTATTGGAACAAAGCCACAATCTAACATTTATGTATTGTCTCTGAATGCTTTGGCACTACAGTTGCAAAGTTGAGTAAAGTGACAGCAACACTGTGACCCAGAAACTTACAATATTCCCTACACGTCTCTTTACAGAATATTTGCCAAGTAATCTAAAAGAGGAACTGAGATTGTGTTCCAACAGGTGATGAGAAGGAAAACTTCACCAATCTAACGGTGAGTATTTTACATGTAATACTAAAATCAACATGGAGGAAAGAGGAGAAGACTAATGTACAGAAGTTTTATGTTGTGAAAAAACAGAAAATGTGCAAGTAAAATGAGAGAAGGGAGAAGAGTATAAAAAAATAGAACAACCTTTTTATCATAATGCAATAGGGGAGTGTTAAATGATACTGGAGGAAAAATGCATAGACTAAAGAGTAAAGTGTTAAGGAAATAAGTGGTCCTGGATGAGTTTTAACAATGCATTAAACATGATGAAGAACATGTCTTAATGATAAAAGCAAAAACTCACAATGAAGATATAATCCTTAGGAATATTTATGCACCAGGAGTATTGCAAACACCTTCAAAAAGTAAAAAGGGAAGGATATGTAGATAAAATAACAGCAATAAGAGAAAACAATAACAATAGAAGATTTAATACATCAAACTCAGTCTAAGGCTGATCAGATTGTATGAGACTAGAGAATAGGGTGGTCCCGAGATGGCAGAGGAATAGGATGGGGAAACCAGCCTCTCCCCAACAAATTCAATGAAAGATCATTTGAATGTTGAGCAACTCCCACAAAACAACTTCTGAACATTTGTGGAGGATACAAGGCACCCAGAAAGGCAGCCCAAACTCTCGAGAGGAGGTAGGACAACATACAAAAGATGAAAACAGAGACAAAAGATTTAAGGACGGAGACCTGTCCTGGGGAGGGAGTTGTGAAGAAGAAGAATTTTCCACACAGTAGGAAACCCTCTCACAGGCATGTCTGTGGGGAGTTTTGGAATCTCAGAGGGCAACATTCAGTTCAGTTCAGTCGCTCAGTTGTGTCCGACTCTTTGAGACCCCATGAACCACAGCATGACAGGCCTCCCTGTCCATCACCAACTCCCGGAGTCTACCCAAACCCATGTCCATTGAGTTGGTGATGCCATCCAACCATCTCATCCTCTGCTGTCCCCTTCTCCTCCTCCCCTCAATCTTTACCAGCATCAGGGTCTTTTCCAATGAGTCAGCCCTTTGCATCAGGTGGCCAAAGTATTGGAGTTTCAGCTTCAACATCAGTCGTTCCAATGAACACCCAGGACTGATCTCCTTTAGGATGGACTGGTTGGATCTCCTTGCAGTCCAAGGGACTCTCAAGAGTCTTCTCCAGCACCACAGTTCAAAAACATCAATTCTTTGGTGATCAGCTTTCTTCACAGTCCAACTCTCACATCCATACATGACCACGGGAAAAACCATAGCCTTGACTAGACAGACCTTTCTTGGCAAAGTAATGTCTCTGCTTTTCAATATGCTGTCTAGGTTGGTCATAACTTTCCTTCCAAGGAGTAAGCCTCTTTTAATTTCATGGCTGCAATCACCATCTGCAGTGATTTTGGAGCCCCAAAAAATAAAGTCTGACACTGTTTCCACTGTTTCCTCATCTATTTCCCATGAAGTAATGGGACTGGATGCCATGATCTTATTTTTCTGAATGTTGAGTTTTAAGCCAACTTTTTCACTTTCATCTTTCACTTTCATCAAGAGGCTCTTTAGGTCTTCTTCACTTTCTGTTATAAGGGTGGTGTCATCTGCATAGCTGAGGTTATTGATATTTGTCCCAGCAATCTTGATACCAGCTTGTGCTTCCTCCAGCCAAGCATTTCTCAAGATGTACTCTGAATATAAGTTAAATAAACAAGGTGACAATATACAGACTTGAGGTACTCCTTTTCCTATTTGGAACCAGTCTGTTGTTCCATGTCCAGTTCTAACTGTTGCTTCCTGACCTGCATACAGGTTTCTCAAGAGTCAGGTCAGGTGGTCTGGTATTCCCATCTCTTTCAGAATTTTCCACAGTTTATTGTGATCCACACAGTCAAAGGCTTTGGCAGAGTCAATAAAGCAGAAATAGATGTTTTTCTGGAACTCTGTTGCTTTTTCGATGATCTGACAGAATGTGGTCCACTGGAGAAGGGAATGGCAAACCACTTCAGTATTCTTGCCTTGATAACCCCATGAACAGTATGAAAAGGCAAAAAGATAGGACATTGAAAGATTAACTCCCCAGGTCGGTAGGTGCCCAATATGCTACTGGAGATCAGTGGAGAAATGACTCCAGAAAGAATGAAGGGATGGAGCCAAAGCAAAAACAACACCCAGTTGTGGATGGGACTGGTGATAGAAGCAAGGTCCGATGCTGTAAAGAGCAATATTGCATAGGAACCTGAAATGTTAGGTCCATGTATCAAGGCAAATTGGAAGTGGTCAAACAGGAAATGACAAGAGTGAACATCCACATTCTAGGAATCAGTGAACTAAGATGGACTGGAATGGGTGAATTTAACTCAGATGACCATTATATCTACTACTGTGGGCAGGAATCCCTTAGAAGAAATGGAGTAGCCATCATAGTCAACAAAAGAGGGCAGCATAACCAGGAGGAAAAAAAAACAACAACATAGAATACCCACCTAACCACAACTACAAGTGGACATGGAGAAGTGGCACAGATGCTGGCATCTGCCACCAGCAAGGAGGTGATGGGCAGGGAGGCACATGCTGCATCATATGTCCTTAGGGTAAGGAGTGGGCCTGAATGCCCTGAGGACAATCTGAGGGACCTAATGTGAAATAGCAACCCAAACCATGGGATTGCCAGAGAGACAAAAAGAAAAAACTTTCCCATGTAAAGCTCTAATGCCGCACGGTAACCCCTGGCACACTCACAGAACAAGTGATTGCACAAATACTAAAGGAGACCAACCTGGCTGCCGTATAGGGCCCTCCATCCCTGGAGGCAGAGGTGTGTGACAGCCAGAGCCAGAAGGCAAGGAGCTGCTGCAGTCTCGGCCCCAGAGACCACATCCTCCACCAAATAGTGAGCAGGCTCCCAGTAGTTAACCATGCATTCCTGGGATCCTGGATGGTTCACATCTGCCAGGAGTGTCACAGCCTGAGATCAGCTCCTGAGAGGAGACACATGGCACACCTGGGACTGTGCTCTTGCAGCACACCCAGGAAATCAAGCGGCTGTAACCAGGGAGTTGCATAAGACGCATAGCCTACCTGGGACAGTGCACTAGCCAAGTACCTGGTTGCTTGAGCTGCTTGGACCTGGGAAGGGCACAAAACGCACAGCCCATCTGGGTCTGTGCCCCTGTGCAGCACTCAAGAACCTGAGCAGCTTAGACCTGGGAAGTGCATGAAATGCAGGGCCCACTTGGGACAGTGCCCTTGCAGAACACTCTGGAGCCTGAGCAGTGTGGACCCAGAAAGTACACGCCACCTGGAGCTGTGGCCAAACCGGTGTGGTCCATCCACTGCGATCACTCCCCACACATGCCAGTGGTATATGTTTGCAGTGTCCCTCTCTCCCCACAACACAACTGAACAAGTGAGCCTAAATCAGTGGCCACATTCACCCCCTCTTCTCAGGGCAGAAATTAGACACTGAAGAGATCTGCAAACAGAGAAAGCCAAAATAAATAAAGAAGGGGGAACTGCTCTGGAAATGACAGCTGCAATAGATTAAAACCCTGCAGTTAATGCTGAGACTGTGAATTTGAGGAGCACCTATAGACCTTGAGAACAAGTACAAGCTGAAACAAGGGATCATCTGACACTGAAGTGACCCCACACTCCCCATAATATCTCCAGAGAAATTCCTAGATATAATTTCAGTATTATCACTTTTTAACTTTAAAAAAAATTTCAATTCCTTTTTATTATTTTAACTTTCATTTTTATAGCCTACAATTACCTTTTTAAAAAACCCTTTTTAAAACAAATTGCATATATATTTTTTATTTTTGTGATTGATTTTGCACTTTATTTTTTAATTGTAGTTTTGAGAGTCTAACCTCTATTCTAGGTTTTTAAAATTTGATATCTGATATTTTTTATCAATTTTGTACCTTTAAGAATCTAATCTTTAGTATTCATTTTCACTTAGGAATTTGATTACTGGATTAATTGCTCTTCCCCCTTTTTACTATCCCTTTTCTCCTCCAGGCTACCTCTATCTCCTTCCTCCCTCTTCTCTTCTCTACATAACTCTGTGAATCTCTCTGGGTGTTCCAGGCTGTGGAGAATTGTTTCACCATTAACCTAGGGGTTTTATCTTCTGTGTTGTATAGATGAAGAAGTCTGGAGGCAGCTGTAAGAGTAGGACCAAAAGCCACATGCAGGACGATTAACTCCAGAACGTTATAATATTTGAGAACTCCTGACTGCAGGGAACATTAATAGATAAGAGCTCACCCAGAAGTCTCCATACCTACACTGAAACCAAGATCCACCCAAAAGAAAACAAGTTCCAGTGCAAGAAACGCCATGCTAATTCTCCAGCAAAACAGGAAAAGACCCTGAACATTAAAGAGGGGCTACCTAAAGCCATGCCAAAGCCATAAACATGCCAAAACTCACTCCTGGACACTTCATTGCACTCCAGAGAGAAGAGATCCAGCTATGCCCACCAGAATACAGACACAAGCTCCCCAAACCAGGAGACCTTGACAAGTCACTGGTCCAACCCCACCCACAAGGAGCAGACTCCAAAATTAAAAGAAACCATGAACTTCCATCCTGCAGAAAGGACACCCCAAACACAGCAATCTAAACAAAATGAAAAGGCAGAGAAATATTCAGCAAGTGAAGGAACATGATAAAAACCTACCAAACCAAACAAAAGAGGAGGAGATAGGGAGTATACCTGAAAAAGAACTCAGAATAATCATAGTAAAGATGATCCAAAATCTTGAAAACAAAATGGAGTTACAGATAAATAGACTGAGTCAAGGATTGAAAAGATGCAAGAAAAGTTTAAAAAGGACCTGCAAGAGATAAAGAAGAGTCAATCATTAATGAACAATACAATAACTGCGACTAAAAGCACTCTGAAGGAAACCAACGGCAGAATGACTGAGGCAGAAGAGAAGATAAGTGAGGTGGGAAATAGAATAGTAGAAATAATAGATGCAGAGAAAGTCTTTGACAAAATTCAACACCTGGTTATGATAGAAAAATTCTCCAGAAAGCAGGCATAGAAGGAACATACCTCAACATAATAAAAGTCATATACAACAAACCCATCAGTTCAGTTCAGTCCAGTCCCTCAGTCGTGTCCGACTCTTTGCGACCCCATGAATCACAGCATGCCAAGCCTCCCAGTCCATCACCAACTCCCGAAGTTCACTCAAACTCACCTCCATTGAGTCGGTGATGCCATCCAGCCATCTCATTCTCTGTCGTCCCCTTCTCCTCCTGCCCCCAATCCCTTCCAGCATCAGAGTCTTTTCCAGTGAGTCAACTCGTTGCACGAGGTGGTCAAATTATTGGAGCTTCAGCTTTAGCATCAGCCCTTCCAATGAACACCTAGGACTGATATCCTTTAGAATGGACTGGTTGGATCTACTTGCAGTCCAAGGGACTCACAAGAGTCTTCTCCAACACCACAGTTCAAAAGCATCAATTCTTTGGCGATCAGCTTTCTTCACAGTCCAACTCTCACATCCATACATGACCACTGGAAAACCATAGCCTTGACTAGATGGACCTTGGTTGGCAAAGCAATGTCTCTACTTCTTAATATGCTATCTAGGTTGGTCATCACTTTCCTTCCAAGGAGTAAGCGTCTTTTAATTTCATGGCTGCAATCAGCATCTGCAGTGATTTTGGAGCCCCCAAAAATAAAGTCTGACACTGTTTCAACAAACCCATAGCAAACATTATCCTCAGTGGTGAAAAATTGAGAGCATTTCCCCTAAAGTCAGGAACAAGACAAGGGTGCCCACTCTCACCACTACTATTCAACATAATTTTGGAAGTCCTAGCTACAGAAATCAGAGAATAAAGAGAAATAAAAGGAATCCAGATTGGAAAACAAGAGGTAAAACTCTCACTGTTTGCAGATGATGTGATCCTCTACATAGAAAACCCTAAATAACCACCAGAAAATTACTAGAGCTAATCCATGGATATAGTAAAGTTGCAGGATATAAAATTAACACACAGAAATCCCTTACATTCCTATACAGTAGCAATGAAGAAATAGAAAGAGAAATGAAGGAAACAATCCCATTCACCATTGCAACGAAAATAATAAAATACTTAGGAATAAATTTACCTAAAGAAACAAAAGACCTATATATAGAAAATGCTAAAACACTGATGAAGGAAATCAAAGATGACACAAAGAGATGGAGAAATATACCATGTTCGTGGATTAGCAGAATCAATACAGTGAGAATGAGTACACTACCCAAGGCAATCTATAGATTCAATGCAAACCCTATCAAGCTACCAATGGTTTTCACAGAACTAGAACAAATAATTTTACAAAATGTATGGAAACACAAAAAACCTCAAATAGCCAAAGCAATCCTGGGAAAGATGAAAGGAAGTGGAAGAAACAACCTTCATGACTTCAGACTATACTACAAAGCTACTGTCATCAAGACAGTATGGCACTGGCACAAAGACAGAAATATAGATCGATGGAACAAAATAAAAAGCCCAGAGGTAAATCCACACACCTATGGACACCTTATCTTTGACAAAGGAGGCAAAAATATACAATGGAGAAAAGACAATCTTTTTAACAAGTGGTGTTGGGAAAACTGGTCAACCACTTGTAAAAGAATGAAACTAGAATACTTTCTAACATCATACACAAAAATAAACTCAAAATGGACTAAAAATCTAAACATAAGACCAGAAACTATAAAACTCCTAGAGGAAAACATAGGCAGAACATGCTCTGACATAAATCACAGCAAGATCCTCTATGACCCACCTCCCAGAGTAATGGAAATAAAAACAAAAGTGAACAAATGGGGCCTAATGAAGCTTAAAAGCTTTTGCACAAAAAAGAAACTAAAGCAAGGTGAAAAGGCAGCCTTCAGAATGGGAAAAAATAATAGGAAATGAAGCAACTGACAAAGAATTAATCTCCAAAATACACAAGCAGCTCATGCAGCTTAATACCAGAAATATAAACGACCCAATCAAAAAGTGAGCCAAAGAGCTAAATAGACATTTCTCCAAGGAAGGCATACAGATAGCTAGCAAACACATGAAAAGATGCTCAACATCACTCATCAGAGAAATGCAAAGCAAAACAATGAGGTACCATCTTATGCTGGTCAGAATGGCTACCATCAAAAAGTCTACAAACAATAAATGCTGTAGAGGGTGTGGAGAAAAGGGAATCCTCTTACACTGTTGGTGGGAATGCAAACTAGTACAGCCACTATGGAGAACAGTGCGGAGATTCCTTAAAAAACTGGAAATAGAACTTCCATATGACCGAGCAATCCCATTGCTGGGCATACAGACCAAGGAAAACAGAATTGAAAGAGACACATGTACATGTACCCTACAACAGCTAGGACACAGAAACAACCCAGATGTCCATTGGAAGATGAATGGATAAGGAAGTTGTGGTACATATACACAATGGACTATTACTCAGCTAAAAGAACACATTTGAGTCAGTTCCAATGAGATGGATGAAATTGGAGCCTATTACACAAAGTGAAGTAAGTCAGACAGAGAAACACCAATACAGTATGTAGATGCATATATATGGAATTTAGAAAGATGGTAACGACAGCCCTATATGCAAGACAGCAAAAGAGAGACTGATATACAGAACAGACTTTTTGACTGTGTGGGAGAAGGCGAGGGTGGGATGATTTGAGAGAATAGCATTGAAACATGCATATTACCATATGTAAAACAGATGACCAGTGCAAGTTCGATGCATGAAGCAGGGCACTCAAAGTCAGTGCTCTGGGACAACCCAGAGGGATGGGGTGGGATGGGAACTGGGAGGGAGGTTCAGGACTGGGGGTCTATGTACACCCATGGCTGATTCCTGTTGATGTATGGCAATAGCCACCACAATATTGTAAACTAATTAGCTTCTAAGTAAAATAAATAAATTAACAACAACAACAAAAAGAGACTAGAGAATATATACTTGTCAGTGATGGATCATAATTATCTCACAGAAATGATATCATTAATTTCTATAAAGTAGAAATATTACAAACAATCTCTTCTAATCCTAATGCAACAAAAGTTCATGACAAAAATTGAAACACAAAGACTTTTCCACCTGAAATTTTTTTTTTAACTTTTCTTTAAAAATGTTGAGTTAAAGAAATAGAAACTCAAGTTATAAAAATGACTATGGAAAACTACATATCAGAATGTATGAGAGACATTTACAGCAGTGATCCGAGGCAAGTTCACAGCCATAAACACATTTATGTGTAAAAATAAACAAATGAAGATAAATGAATTAAAGTATGGCCTCAGAAAATTGAAAAGAAAACCTAGGAAAAAAAGAACAACTAAATAAAACAAAAGATAAAAGCAGAAATGAGTGAGACACAAAATAGAATAACAAATTGAAATCCCGTTTTTCAAAGCAGACAAGCCATAAGCTGGCTTGATGAAGGAAGGAAGATCACAGAGACAGACTAAATAATAAATGAAAAAGGAGAAATAATCATTGAAACTTAAAAACTGAGGGATTAGTATACTGTATTGGTGTTTTTCTTTCTGGCTTACTTCACTCTGTATAATAGACTCCAGTTTCATCCACCTCATTAGAACTGATTCAAATGCATTCTTTTTAATGGCTGAGTAATACTCCATTGTGTGTATGTACCACAGCTTTCTTATCCATTCTTCTGCAGATGGACATCTAGGTTGCTTCCATGTCCTGGCTATTATAAACAGTGCTGCAATGAACATTGGAGTACATGTGTCTTTTTCAATTCTCACCAGTTCAGAGTCGATGCATGTTACAGGATGCTCAGGGCTGGTGTGCGGGGATGACCCAGAGGGAGGATAAAGGGAGGAGGGAGGTGGGAGGGGGGTTCAGGGGGAACTCATGTACACCCAGGGTGGATTCATGTCAATGTATGGCAAAACCAACCAATATAATATTGTAAAATAATTAGCCTCCAATAAAAAAAAAGAAAACTGAGGGATTACTTTGTCAACCTATATTCATATAAACTTGAAAATCCTAACTTCCTAGATAAATACAGACTACCAAAATTCTGACTCTAGTGTTAGAAAGTTTAAATCAGCCAATTTTCACAGAAGAAATGGATAAAGTTATTACAAGAATTACCCCCAAGAAGCACCTTGCTCGGATGTATTTATTGGTGAATTCTAGTAAACCATCAAAGATAAAATAGTACCAAAGCTTTATGACTTGTGTAAGAACATTTGAAAGGAAGGAAACGTCCCTAATTTCTTTTAGGAAGCAAGTAGGATACTAACACATAAACATAGATACCAAAACTCTAAATAGAATATTAGCAAACATCCAACAATACATTTAGAAAGTAGTGGCTCCAAAATCACTGCAGATGCTGATTGCAGCCATGAAATTAAAAGACGCTTGCTCCTTGGAAGGAAAGTTATGACCAACCTTGATAGTATATTAAAAAGCAGAGACATTACTTTGCCAACCAAGGTCCGTCTAGTCAAGGCTATGGTTTTTCCCGTGGTCATGTATGGATGTGAGAGTTGGACTGTGAAAAAAGCTGATCGCCGAAGAATCGATGCTTTTGAACTGTGGTGTTGGAGAAGACTCTTGAGAGTCCCTTATACTGCAAGGAGATCCAACCAGTCCATTCTAAAGGAGATCAATCCTGGGTGTTCATTGGAGGGACTGATGCTAAAGCTGAAACTGCAATACTTTGGCCACCTCATGCAGCGAGTTGACTCACTGGAAAAGACTCTGATGCTGGGAAAGGTTGGGGGCGGGAGGAGAAGGGGACGACGGAGAATGAGATGGCTGGATGGCATCACCGACTCTGTGGACATGAGTTTGAGTGTACTCCGGGAGTTGGTGATAGACAGGGAGGCCTGGCGTGCTGTGATTCATGGGGTCGTGGAGAGTCGGACACGACTGAGCGACTGAACTGAACTGAACTGAACTGATACTGTGATAAAGTGGGACTTATTCCATTAATACAAGGCTGGCTCTATATTAGGAATTTCACTGATATCATTCACCACGGTAACATATTTAAAGACAAAGAGCCTGATGTTGGGAAAGACTGAAGTCAAAAGGAGTAGGGGGCAGCAGAGAATGAGATGGTTAGACAGCATCACTGACTCAATACATATGAATCTGATCAAACTCTTGGATATAGGGGAGGACAGAGGAGCCTGGGTTGCAAAGAGTCAGACATGACATAGCAAGTGAACAACAATAATCATATGACTATCACCATAGATGCCAAACCAATCTTTGGAAAACTTCAATAGGCATTCATGTTAAAAAAGAGAAAACTCAAGAAATAGGAATCAGGGATGCATTATTAACATGATAAAACTATATAAGTAGTTTCTCATGCAAATACAAAAGTAGGCCCACTATATCATTTCTGTTCAGTCTTCAACAGCAAGCACTAGTCAGTTGACTAGAGAAGCCAATACGATTTTTAAGAATGGATAAGATGTAAAGCCACCTCTATGTGCAGGTGATATCATAGCACACTTGAAGAGTCTTATAGCAACCGTGACAAATTAACTAAAACAAAGAGAATTCAGCAAGGTAGTTGGATATAAAGTTACATACAAAAATTATTAGTCTTTGTTTTAACATACACACACACACACACACACACAGCTGGAGGACACTTTAGGAGAGAAAATCCCATATACAATGGCAATAACAAAGATTAAATGTATAGAAATAAACTTAATGAAAGCATCTATACAAGGATAATTTGTAAACACTCTCAGACAACATAGAAGGAAACTTGAATAAGTAGGAAGATTTTCAATGACCTTAGATAGAATGACTCAGTATTAAAAAGATATTGATTCCCTCTAAAGTTATGTATACATTGAATATAATCTCAAAAATATTGGCAAATATTTTTATGGAGTTAGACCAATGGATAATTTAGTTCCTATTTTTCAAAAAACATGCAAGAATAGCCAGGATATAAGTAAAAAGGAAAACCTATGAGTGAATATTAATCATATCAGACATAAAAGCACACTATAAAGCCCCAAATTTATACTACTGGGGTACCAGTACAGGAATAGACTAATAAATAGGCCAGTGGCATAGAATAAAAAACTCAGAATAACACCAGTTATAGTTGGGGATTTTAGTATATGATCCAAAGGCATGTAAAATCACTGAGGCAAAGATGAACATTCAATAAGTAATGCTAGAACAACTGAGACATTGAAAAAAATAGTGTAGATCCATGATATACCATCCACAAAAATAAACTGTAAATGTGTTTAGGAATCTAAACAAAAAATGAAACCATAAGAAAATCTTGAAGAAAATATGGCAGAATTCTTCTTCAATATCATCATTGGGAAAGGCTTTCTATGACTTAAATTTCCAGAGGTGATTAAAGAAAAGAACATTTTATGTGACTAAAAAAAATTTTTTTTTAAATGTTTGGCAAGTGAAAGTGGTTCAGCCATGTATGACTCTTTGGGACTATGACTCTTTGGGACTGCATGGACGTCCATGGAGTTCTCCAGGCCATAATACTGAAGTGGGTAGCCATTCCCTTCTCCAGGAGATCTTCCCAACCCAGGGATTGAATCCAGGTCTCCCGATTTGCAGGCAGATTCTTCACCAGCTGAGCTAAAATAAAAGGCACTGGAGAAACTGGGATAAAGTATTTGTAGAATGTCCCACAGACAAATGAATAATAGTCCAAGTATACATACGGAAGTCAAGTACTGCAGGACAAAGGGCTAATATTTCTTCAGAAAAATGGAAAAAGTTATAAATAGATAATTCACTATATATATTATATATATATAATATATATATATGTAATATATATATATATAAACAGTCCTCAAAGTATAATGTGTCAAACTTTCTCATAATTAAACAAGTACATACTAAAACAAGGGCTTCTCTGGTGGCTCAGTGGTAAAGAATTCACCTGGTATGCAGGAGATGCAAGAAACTAGGGTTCAATCCCTGGGTGGGGAAGATCCCCTGGAGAAAGTAATGGCAACTCACTCTACTCTTCCTGCCTGGAGAATCCCATGGACAGAGGAGCCTGGTAGGCTACAGTCCATGGGGTCACAGGAGTCAAACACAACTGAGTAAGTAAGCCACCACCATACTAAACAACACAGAGATATCATTTTTCACCTACCATGACAATAAAGGTCACAAAGATAGAGAAACACGTTCTGACCATGAGGCAGTAAGGAAACAATCCCAGTGGCCAGTGGTACAACTCTTCTGGAGAGAAATTTGGAAATACCTAACATAACTACAGGCTTCCCATAGCTCAGCTGGTAAAGAATCCGCTTGCGATGTAGGAGACCTGGGTTTGGTCCCTGGGTTGGGAAGATCTCCTGGAGAAGGGAAAGGCTACCCTCTCCAGTATTCTGGCCTGGAGAATTCCATGGACTGTATAGTCCATGGAGTCGCAAAGACTCGGACATGACTGAGTGACTTTCACTTTCACTTTGGGGCTTCCCAGGTGGTGCAGTGGTGAAGAATCTGCTGGCGAATGCAGGAGACACAGGAGACATGGGTTTGATACCTGGGTCAAAAAGATCCCCTGGAGTAGGGAATGGCAACCCATTCCAGTATCCTTGCCTGGAGAGTTCCATGGACGTAGGGGCCTGGTGGGCTATAGTACATGGGTGGCAAAGAGTCAGACATGCATGCACACACACAACATAACTACAGATGCATTTAACATTTGGCCCAACAATCCTATTGCTGGGAATGAAACTTGAAGAGACATTTCCACCAACACAAAAATACGTGTACCCGAGTTATTCACTGAAGCATTGTTTGTATTAATAATTAAGAAATGTTGAAAACAACTGAAATGCCCCTATAGAAACCAGTGTAATCTAATGTAGCTGTAAAAAAGAATGAAGGAGTACAGAATAAGGAGTTTTTTTTAATGGAATGCTGTTTATTGAAAAAGGAAAAGTGAAAAGAAGCTTTAGAAAATGCTATCTTTCATTTAATAAACAATGAAACATAAGAAAACCCATATGTTTAGAGTAAATACAGGTAAGATTCAACCAGATAACCAGATTGGTTATCTACACGGGGACTGTGGAAAAGAAATGGGGAATGGGAAGGGGGTAGAAGGCATGGGGAAAGAATCATACTCCTACAGTATGTGTTTTTGTGTAGCTCTGAGTCTGAATCACAGTAGTGTTTCACATACCCCAAGATTAAGTGAAAAATTAAAATGAACTAGGATATGGAGGGAGAGGGCAAACTCAAATTAGAAACACCAACAAATTAACCTAAATATATTACAAATGAATGTCTTAACCACAAGAGAAGGGGTGAGGGAGAAAATAGCTAAGCTAAGCAACTTGGAGAAACAGTACTTTGATTGCATCCTCTGAGCCTTAAAATATAAAGAAGTGTACACAAACACAAGTCATCAGATCTGCTTCTAACAGGTGTGTGTTTTGTGTTCAGTCGCTAAGTTGTATCTGACTTTTTGCGATCCCTGTCTCTGTAGCACACCAGGTCTCCCCATCCTTCACTATCTCCTAGAGTTTGCTCAAATTCATGTTCATTAGGTCGGTCATACTATCTAACCATTTGATAGCATTTCTGCAACTACATCATGTATAATCAGATGTGAACAAATAAGTAAATACTGAAGATAAGGAGAGCCAGGAGAGACAAAGAAGTTACAAATAAGGCTAGAGTGAATTGTTGATATAGTGCATAAACCATAACAATATTGTAAAGTCATTATCCTCCAATTAAAATTAATTAATTAATTAAAAAAAGAAGTATCAGTGTGAGCTCCTACTTTCACTATCTACAGAAATATCTAGAGAAATTCCAATGTATCTGGAAGCGTAAGTATACACATATATATTTCCTTCATTTATGAATGGAGAAGGAGGACCTAGCTGCAAGGAAACCCCAGTAGCAATGAACATGCAGGGAGATATTAGTTGCTAAATGTCATTTTCCAAGGAAAGGAAACATGGGTTTTGGCAGAAGTGTTCTGATTTCAGGGTCATGGTGGGGAAAGAAAACACAAGATGAACAGGAATACCTTATAATGCCAGCAAGGAAGTATACAAAAAAGAACCAGGTCGTGCTCAAAGAACACAAACCCCACAAGAAGGAGTTCCTAATCAAAGCTGGAAAAATGCAAGAAACTAAATGATATAATTTGATTATAAGTCACAATATAACAAAGTTATTCATGACTCAATATTTACATAAAGAATTTGATTACTTATTTGATTTGATAATTAGAAATGCATTCTATAAAATTTTATATTTGAAAATTTATAAAAATATGAGGGAGAAAAGACAGCTCTACAGAATTCCAATGAACAAATATGGCAGGAATAAGGAAATAGAAAGTCACCTTTTAGTCATATTTGTTGTAGGCCAAATCAACAGATGAATTTAAAAGCAGTGAATAAAAGTCTGAGAAGAATCCTATCCCTCTTTTTGGCTCGCAGCAAGAATTCCCCTAGCCCAAAAGCAGCCTTATCATAGGAACTAGTGACAGTGTCTGCTTGCCCCTGACTATCAGGTTTTGGTTCCCCACCAGCCCACAGAAGTATTCAAAGAAGCTAATCACATCCTTCCTTGGGAACCAAGGGTCACCTCCTCCTCTTGTTACTACCGATTGCCTCCCCTAGCCCTACTTGTTCATTCTCTTCCAGAGCATGACTCCCTTGAGGCTCGACCTCGCCAGTAGTGTCCTCTGCCCTCAGGCAGTGAGTGAACATTACTGAGAAGCTGCTGTGGGTAGCACCTGTCCAGTGTCAGGTGTGTATGCTCAGCAGCCACCCCCAGATCCCTATGGTAGAAACCACTCCATCACCATTAGAATGAAGGAGAGGAAATAAAACAGGTATTATTGCCAAAAATGTGTAACTTTCATCTAATCTAAGAAAACACCAGACAAACCCAAATTGACAGACATTCTATAAAATACCTGACCAGTATCTCCAAAACTGTCACCGTTGGGAAAGACCCAGAAAGCTTGAGGAATTCTCAGCCTGGAGGAGACTAAAGAGAAATGATGGCCAAATGTGGTATCCGGAATGGGATGCTGGGACAGAAAAAGGAGATTATTGGGATAAATGGTAGAATTCAAATAAAGTATGTAAATTAGTTAATAGTACTGCATCAATATTAATTTTCAACTTTCATAATTTTTCTATGTCTATGTAAGATGTTAACAGTAGGGAAATCTGGATTAAGGCTTTCTATACTGTTTTTTGCAAACTTTTTTCAGGTCTAAAGTTATTTCAAAAAAACCTTTTTTTTTTTTTTAAAGATTCACTCACTGTTGAAAGGAACCATAATGATATCTGTGTGATAAACTGCTTCAGTCTTGTCTGACTCTTTACCATCCTATGGACTGTAAGCTCGGAGAAGGCAATGGCACCCCACTCCAGTACTCATGCCTGGAAAATCCCATGGGCAGAGGAGCCTGGTAGGCTGCAGTCCATGGGGTCGCGAAGAGTCGGACACGACTAAAGCAACTTAGCAGCAGCAGCAGTAGCAGCAGCAGGACTGTAAGCTACCAGGTTCTTCTTCTGTCCATTGGATTATCCAGGCAAAAATATTGGAGTGGGTTGCCGTGTCCTCCTCCACAGGATCTTCCCGACCCAGGGGTCAAACCCAAGTCTCTTACATTTCCTGCATTGACAGGTGGGGTCTTTACCAGCTGAGCCTCAGGAGAAGTCCCACGATTATACTATAAATCTTACCTTTTAGTAGTAGTTTAACCAATTGAAATAAGGTTAGGAGGATGGATATAAAGATGGGTAAATGTTCGTGCCTCGTGATCCATTAAAAAACTATTTCAAAGTGGTTTGAAAGTGAGTGTTAGTTTCTCAGTCATGTCTGACTCTTTGTGCTTCCATGGACTGTAGCCTGCCAGGTTCCTCTGTCCATGGGATTCTCCAGGCAAGAATACTGGAGTGGATTGTCATTTCCTGTTTAGAGGGCCCGTTAACATAAATGAAAGTGCAACCATTTCCAAGGTGTAGATGAATATTTATCGGCTCCTGGTGGCTCAGATGGTAAAGAATCCGCCTACAATGAAGGAGACCTGGGTTCGATTTCTGGGTCGGGAATATCCCCTGGAGAAGGAGATGCAATCCACTCTAGTATTCTTGCATGGACAATCCCATGGATAAAGAAGTCTGGCAGGCTATGGTCCATAGGGTCACAGAAATTGAAAGTGAAAGGGAAGTCGCTCAGCCGTGTCCGACTCTGCGAACCCATGGACTGTCGCCTACGAGGTTCCTCCATCCATGGAATTTTCCAGGCAAGAGTAGTAACTAAGCACAACACAGCATATATATATATATATATATATATACACACACACACACACACAGACACATATGCGTGTATATACACCCACACATGTATACAAATATGCATATCAACATTTAGAATTTAAAGTTTGGCATATCAATACGAACCACAAAAATAATTAGATGCAAAGAAATACGATTATTTATTTATTTTTACAAGTTTTTTTTAAATTTATTTTTTAAGATTTTTATTTTTAAATTTTTTATTTTTTTAAATTTTTAATTTTTTTAATTTTTAAAATTTATTTATTTTAATTGGAGGCTAATTACTTTACATTATTGTATTGGTTTTGCCATACAGAGGACGAGGGTGGGATGATTTGGGAGAATGGCACTGAAACATGTATATTATCAAATGTAAAATGAATCGCCAGTCCAGGTTCGACACATGATACATGATGCTCGGGGCTGGTGTACTGGGATGAAACAGAGGGATGAAATGGGAGGGAGGTGGGAAATACAATTTTTTAAAGGAGCGCAACACGATCGAACACGACTGAGCGACTGAACTGAACTGAACTGAACACGATCGAGAGATTTTATTTTATTTTGTTGGATCGAAGGATTTTAAAGAGAGCAAGAAATGATTAACCACAAAATTGAAGCTAATCACAGGTAAGGAAAGAGGGTTGCCCAGAAGGTGGACAGGAGAGTTGGCCGGCAAGCAGTTCAATCGATCGCCTTTCTTATTAACCCCCAAACTTTGGTCCTAGTTAATTTCATTTATATTAGTAGAGACATAGTTTGTAGAAAGAATACTGTTGAGATGTACCTGACTGGAAGAAGAGTCGGAAAATGGTTGAGACGTCCAAGACCCCAGCAGTGGCAGTGCGTTCCTCCCTCTCCACAGCTCGCTGCCAACAAGCCGCGACACTGGAGGCGACTGGCGTCTTAACGGTTCCCGCTTCAGGTTAAACTCGCCAGAAGAGCACTTGGATTGGCGTATGTTCACGTCAGATGCCACCCACTCACTCACTCAGCTAGGTACCGGGAGGCGGGGCCAAATTCTAGACCCGCCCACAGGGACTGAGGGCAGAGAGGCTTATGGGTGAGAGGGTTCCTCTCAGGCGCCGGCTCCTCGCCTCTAGAACCCCTTGGGTGGAAAGCTGGACACAACGTCTCTCTGTGTGGCCTAGATATCACCTGGCCAGGGTTTCTGCCAGGCTAGGACTCAAACCCAGAGACAGAAAGTGAAGTCGCTCAGTTGTGTCCGACTCTTTGCGACCCCATAGACTGTAGCCCACCAGTCTCCTCCATCCATGGAATTTTCCATTTCCTTCTCCACAGGATCTTCCCAACCCAGGGATCGAACCCGGGTCTCCCTCCCTGCAGGCAGATGCTTTACCGTCTGAGCCACCAGGGAAGTGATTGGCCCTTTGATAAAAAAGAGGCTTCTCAGGTGGCGCTAGTGGAAAAGAACCTGCCTGCCAATGCAGGAGATGCCAGAGTCGAGGTTCGATCCCTAGGTCAGGATGATCCCCTGGAGGAGGTCACGGCAACCCACTCCAGTATTCTTTTCTTTATTTTTCACTCCAGTATTCTTGCCTGGAGAATCCCATGGACGAGGAGACTGGCGGGCGACTTAGCACTTGATGAAAAAAGCCATCAGACTTTAGTGTCCACAGGGCTCTCCTATGGTAAATAAGGGGTTGAGTCCACACCAAATAGGGAAAATGTATTCTGGCCTCTGTGCAGTAAAGCCAGCGTAGCGATGACATTGACATTTGACAAAAGCAGCATAAAGGAGAAAACTGCATGGATGCTAAGTTGCTTCAGCCTTGTCTGACTCTTTGTGACCCCCATGAACTGTAGCCCGTCAGGTCCTTCTGTCCAGGGGATTCTCCAGGAAAGAATACTGGAGTGCAAGGCTATGCCCTTCTCTGGGGAAGGAGAAAACTGCGACCCCTTTAATAGCAAGGGGCATTCACTGTATTTGTATCCAACCTTCTCAGCCTGCAATGTGGAAAACCTCGGTTCGATTCCTGGGTTGGGAAGCTCCACTGGAGAAGGGATAGGCTACCCACTCCAGTATTCTTGGGCTTCCCCTGTGGCTCAGCTGGTAAAGAATCCACCCAACAATGTGGGAGACTGAGTTCGATCCCTGGGTTAGGAAGATCTCCTGGAGAAGGGAAAGGCTACCCACTTCAGCATTCTGGCCTGGAGAATTCCATGGACTGTATAGTCCATGGGGTCACAAAGAGTCGGACAGCACTGAGCAACTTTCGCTTTCACTTTCTCCCTGAAATCCTGATTCCGCCGTTGGTTTCTTATTCTCTTCCCAACTGTTTACCACTTTTCAGAATACAATACATTTTATTTATATGCTGTTTTTCTAAATTGGCCGTCTCCTTCTGATGGAAAAATATAAATTCCTGGAGGGCAAGAATCTTTGTTTATTTGTTCATTAACATATCCTTATAGTAATGCCTGGTATAATGTATACTTCAACATTTGTTCAATGAATTGTTCTCCAGCTACTCTAGCCTCTTTTTTTTGTGCTTCTAACCCTAGCTCACCAAATATGTTCTCATACCATTATGTATTTTCCTGTAACAACCTGCTCGCAGATGTTCCTATAACCACCATCCTTACTCAGTTCACTTTTCTGCTCACCTTATTAGCCAAGGCTTACTTTTCTTCACTTAGCATTTGATCATAGCTTTTCTGAGTATGTTTTGTTTCTCTGATTTGTTGTTGTTGCTTTTACTTTGCTTTAGTTTAGTTTTGCTTTTTTCTGTTTTATTTTTTCAACATTTCTTATACTCTTTTAATTGCTGCTAACGAAGTAAACCATCCATGACTGTTTTAATTTTTGCCATATAATGTCATCTTTCAGTAGATGGGGGTAATAGCATTAAATATCTTAAGACTGGATCCCTGGCTTCATGACTTTACCACTTAGTGGTACCATAAGTTCCATGACCTTGGCCTGGCACATTAACACCTCCAAGATTTCATTATCCATCTTCAAAAGGAGAATGGCAATTGATGTAACTTCTTGACTCTTGATAGGCTTCCATTTAGATAATGCATATATAGGGCTTAGCAGAACGCTTCACAGTGATGATAAATGGATGATTATTATCATAATCATTGACTGTATGCTATCAGAATTGAGTGTCAAGAGATCTAGGCTTCTTCCTAGTCTCTGTTGCTTAAAAATATTTTGCAATTTCCACAAAGTTACCTTAGAGCACACTGTGCTTTAGATTCTGCTTCAGTCCAAAAGAATAATAATGCCTGTCAATATTGTTTGTTTCCCATAAGTAGTTTAAGGAAAGTCTAAGTATTTAACTCATCTCAAACCCAGTACCACTTTTTTAATGGGTAATGGTTGGTTGAAGTGCTTCCAGTGTCCAGACAAATTTCTAAAGAACCCCAGGCAAGGATAATGAAAAATCCTGTTCTCTGTTGCTCAGAGGAACAGACATTAGCCCAGCCTAATGTCAGGTTCTGCCCACAGAATCCTAAGCAGAAAACAACTGAGAGGTCCAATTCAGGTGCCACTTGTACAGACAGTAACTGGGCAAATTACAATGATAATGCACTTAACATCTTCCTCTAGATGGACCACTCCTGGGTAAAGATAAGAACAACAGAAACTTTTGAAAAGGAGAATTTTCAAGGTAACTATTTTCCTCTATAAGAATTTTGAAAACTGGCTTCTCATATTTTTAATTTGCTAAGGATGTAATTTCTAGAATATTGTAGATATACCAGATAAATGTGTTTTAGATATCCTTTTTCTAAATCTTGTTACTGCAAGTGTAGTTCACTCAGTTTATGAAAAATGTTCAGCATATGACTGAACAATTGGAAATCTAGTTCTCACTGAAAATTTTCAATTATTAATAGCATTATAGTTTATAAGTAAAAGTCTGACTTCATTTTTCAATTTCAATAAATGTGTGAATGACACTCTATAGTATCTTCCTTCTGAATTCCAAATCTAACACTACTCAGTGGATAATAAGATAGAAAGCAAGGTAGAAGAAGCCTGCTTTTAAGTCTAAAATCTTTCTCCCAGGTTTCAGTAAGAAATGTACCATTGTTGTGTTCTATAATTTCCACTTGTTTCTTTATCTTCCACTTGTTTGCTGAGATTTTCAAATTTTTCACTTGTTTAAAGAGAATTTGTAAGACAGTATGGTACTGGCATAAAGACAGAAATATAGATCAATGGAACAAAATAGAAAGCCCAGAGATAAACCCACGCTCCTATGGACACCTTATCTTCGACAAAGGAGGCAAGAATATAAAATGGAGAAAAGACAGTCTCTTTAACAAGTGGTGCTGGGAAAACTGGTCAGCCACTTGTAAAAGAATGAAACTAGAACACTTCCTAACACCATACACCAAAATAAACTCAAAATGGATTAAAGATCTAAATGTAAGACCATAAACTACAAAACTCCTAGAGGAGAACGTAGGCAAAACACTCTCCGACATAAATCACAGCAGGATCCTCCAAGACCCACCTCCCAGAATATTGGAAATAAAAGCAAAAATAAACAAATGGGACCTAATTAAAATCAAAATCTTCTGCACAGCAAAGGAAACTCTAAGCAAGGTGAGAAGACAACCTTCAGAATGGGAGAAAATAATAGCAAATGAAGCAACTGATAAAGGATTAATCTCCAAATTATACAAGCAGCTCCTGCAGCTTAATTCCAGAAAACTAAGTGACCCAATCAAAAAATGGGCCAAAGAACTAAACAGACATTTCTCCAAAGAAGACATAAAGATGGCTAATAAACACATGAAAAAATGCTCAACATCCCTCATCATCAGAGAAATGCAAATCAAAACCACAATGAGATACCATTTCACACCAGTCAGAATGGCTGCTATCCAAAAGTCTACATGCAATAAGTGCTGGAGAGGGTGTGGAGAGAAGGGAACCCTCTTACACTGTTGGTGGGAATGCAAACTAGTACAGCCACTATGGAGAACAGTGTGGAGATTCCTCAGAAAACTGGAAATAGAACTGCCATATGATCCAGCGATCGCACTCCTGGGCATACACACCGAGGAAACCAGAATTGAAAGAGACACATGTACTCCAATGTTCATTGCAGCACTGTTTATAATAGCCAGGACATGGAAGCAACCTAGATGTCCATCTGCAGATGAATGGATAAGAAAGCTTTGGTACATATACACAATGGAGTATTTCTCAGCCATCAAAAAGAATGCATTTGAATCAGTTTTAATGAGGTGGATGAAATTGGAGCCAATTATACAGAGTGAAGTAAGCCAGAAAGAAGAACATCAATACCGTATATTAATGCATATATATGGAATTTAGAAAAATGGTAACCTGAACCCTGTATAAGAGACTGCAAAAGAGACATAGGCATTTAGAACAGTCTTTGGGACTCTGTGGGAGAGGGTGAAGGTGGAATGATTGGAGAGAATGGAATTGTAGCATGTATATTATCATAAGTGACCAGTCCAGGTTCGACGCATAAATTTTCCTCTGTTCAAAAAAAAAAAAAATAAAAAAAATAAAGAGAATTTGTAACTACTTGATAATCACTTTTATGATGGTCACTTCAAACTTCTTGTCATTATTTCAACATTATTCACATCAGTGCTGGCATCTGTAGAATGTCTTTTATTATTCAAGCTGTGATTTTCTTAATTCTGGGTACTGTGATCTCTATCATATCCTGGGCATTTTGAATACCACATTCTAGGATTCTGGACCCTATTCATCTGTATTTTTGTATGATACTTGGGTGCAACACACAGTGATGTGGGCTGTACCTTCAGATTCCTGCTCTGATTCCACTATAGCAAAAGTGGATTGCTGACTCATGCTGCCTCAGTGGTAGCAACCACCCACCTCAGCCCTGGATACCGTCCTAATCAATGAGAGGCACCAATTCACAACCCTTCTGTAGCCTCAGAAAGGGAGTATAAGCTCAGTTCCCTTCTAGGCAAGGCTGACCCCAGGGAAGGGGGAAGGGAATGGTAGACTGAATAATTTGTGAAGAAAATAGTCAGGATTACATTAATGGAGGCAGAAGTAGTGTTTGACAAAATCCAACAGTCATTCATTATAAAATCTCTCTCAACACAATGGGAACAGCGGATAATTACCCCCAACTTAACAGACTCAAGGGTAGGTGCGGATATCAGCAATGTTTGTAAGAGTCAATGATGAAACAATCCCAGATGGCACAGTCCAAAACCAAAAAAAGAAATAAGTGATTGACAGTTCAGGGTTGTGAAGCCTCTCGCCCTGCCCTCAGTCTCTCCATCTTCCCTCTCCTTTCTCCCCTGGGTAGCTCCCTTCCAGACTGTCCGAACTCCCATCTCCTGTGCCACAAGGACTAGCACTTCAAATCCAATCTGCAGGTCTTCCTCCCCTCCCTGCCATCATTTCTCCAGTGCCCAGTAAAGGCTGTGGAGAGAAGAGGGAGTGGAGGTATGGAAGGCCAGGGCTGTGCTACCTCACTGGGGGTCCAGCACTGTCAAGTCAAGACAGACTTCAGGGATGGCCCAGGAGGCTGTGGCAGGGAGGTGAGTGTGGTGGGGCTCAGGAAGGAGGGAGGAAGATGAAGACAGGAAGAGAGTGGAGGGAGGAGAGGAGAGATGTTTCATAGGGGTGTAGAGACACGGGAGAGCGAGAAAGGGAAGGGAAAGGAAGGGAAGAGAAGGAAGCTCTACTATGGCGGGGGTCAGAGGAGAAGGGAGAAGAAAGGGGAAGCGGTGCCCCTGCTGCAGCCCTTTCCTTCTCCTGCCCCAGAAGAGCCCAGGCACTGTTCCTCCAACTATGCACATGTTGGACTGGGAGTCACTGGATGCTGGTTGAAGCTTTGTCACCTGTGTGAGCTCAGTCAGACTTGGCCATGGGAAACACAGCAGCCATGGGGGTAGATCGTCCCCAGAAGGAGTAAAGGGATGGGTCCCTGCTCAGTATGGGACTGAGGGTCTTTGGCCCACCCTTATGATCACCACTTTCTCTCCTGATGGCCCCTGTGCCTGTCTGAGTTGGATATTTCTCTGAGGAATCACATCTGTCTCAGGCTTCCTGGGGTTCCTCTGGAGGACAGGCAGGATGATGTGACGAGTGCAGGGAGGGACAGGCAGTGTCCCCCAAGAGGCCTGTCCTGCAATCTCCTCTAACACCTCTGCCAAGCTGGAGAAAGGAAAAGAATGAAAGTGTTAAATGTCTGGCCATCTATTCTGCTTGCTGACATGTTGCAGCCATACTGAGGGGCCCATGTGGACATCACTTATTGCTGTGTGTCCATCTCGCTCCTGGTGGGATGAAAGAGGTATATCAAAACTGTTCCGATCAAGTCCCATGCTTCTCTGAGTAAACATGCTGGGGTTTGCGCTTCTTGGAAATGAAATACCTTGATCATTGTAATCTGATTTGGGAACAGTACATAAATGCTCCAAAGGCCAGAACAAAGTCCTAGGAAAATATCATGCTTAATGAAGCAGAATCACTGACTTTTATTTTTTTTATTTTTTATTTATTTTAATTGGAGGCTAATTACTTTACAATATTGTAGTGGTTTTGCCATACATTTACATGAATCAGCCATGGATGTTCATGTGTTCCCCATCCTGACCCTCCCTCCCACCTCCCTTCCCATCCCATCCCTCAGGGTCATCCTAGTGCACCAGCCCTGAGCACCCTGTCACATGCATTGAACCTGGACTGGCAATCTATTTCATATATGATAATATACATGTTTCAAGGTCATTCTCCCAAATCATCCCACCCTCGCCCTCTCCCACAGAGTCCAAAAGACTATACTATACATCTGTGTCTCTTTTGCTGACTTTTAAAAGCTAAAATGAAGTATTGCACAGTTCTAAAAATGTTGGAAGACCTCACTATAGTTTATTTTCTGGGATATGAGAGATTGGGAGGATTCATAGCCCAGGAGAAAGTAAGTACAGCGGGAAGGACTTGGGCTGAGGGTCTGACCTATGTTAGTTTGAGCTCTGCCTTTGTCATGTTGGGTCACCTGAGAACATTCACTTAACATCTCTAACACTTTCCTCCCTTTAATACTCTAGAGGCATAATAAAATATACCCTGAATATTTTGTGCTGTGGTTCAAAGCTCAAAGCTAACTTTCCTACTTGAAAGAAGAGTTAGAAAAATGAAATATAGGTCTAAAGAAACTGTACAGAATGTAACCTGGAGAGATAGAACGATAGACAGTACGAAAAGAGAGTAGATGAGAGTTAAATGAAAGGTGAATAAATCTAATAAACGTTTCATTGGAGCATTGGAGTTCAAGAAAGAGAAGAATAGAGAAGTATTTGAAGAGATCATGGTTGAGAAATATATAAAAGTAACAAAAGATATTGTTATAACCACATCAATGAGAAATACTTTAAGAAACTATACTGTAGAAAAGAAACATTTCATAATTATAAAAGGCTTGATTTGATAAGAATATATTAATAAAGCAATTCAAATTTATGCACTTCTTATCATAGGAGTCAAAATACATGCAGTAAAAATTGACAGAAGTACATGGTGAAATAAACAAATACACTGTCACAGTGAGGTATTTTAACAGCTCACTGAATTACAAGTAAAACAGACTAAAAAAATCAGTTAGATGGAGAAATTTTGAACAACACGAGTGACAAAATTAATTCAGAGTAGAACACTGCATATAACTGGGGCTGAAACATTCCAGAATACGTTTGGCCATAAATCAAGTGTCAAGAAACTTCAATGAGAGTAATACAGTCAACCCTAAATGATTCATGTGAGGATTCAAAGGTAAGGGTGGTTTCTCTGCCCCTCCCTCATCCAATTATGAATCAATCCCAAGATTTCCAACACCTCTCCACCCCAGGGACGCTTCCCTCTCTCCAAACACTTATCTTGAGAGGTATCAAAGACAAACAAGGCCAAGCACTAGTTTCAAAGAGTTGGACATGACTGAGCAACTGAACAACAACATATAGGAAGAAAGTCCACTGTGAACTGAACTTGTAAACTGCCCAGTGTGAGCTGAACTTGAATCCCCGAAAAGAAGGCTGGAGACATTTTTACAGATGGGTGAATGCTAAGGGAAAGTCACTGAGGGGTGTTTGAATGGGGGTGCAGTAAAGGGTTAGTTCCTATGATGCAGCTACTTGGATTTGCTAATTAGCACTTATGTGGGGCTTCCCTGGTGGCTCAGATGGTAAAGAGTCTGCTTACAATGCAGGAGGCCTGAGTTCGATCCCTGGGTTGGGAAGATCCCCTGGAGAACAGAATGACTACCCAGTCCAGTATTCTTGCCTGGAGAAATCCATTGACAGAGAAACCTGGAGGGCTACAGTCCATGGGGTTGCAAACTGTTATACCAGACTTTAAGGGTAACACTTTCACTCTTTCACTTATCTGGAAGAGAAACAGTCTTCTCTTGTATTCATGACAGGAAGCAGTGGTGTAAATTGAAACAGTGCTCACTGAAGTTAGGCCATTATCCTTCCATAGGGACTGGGAACAACAGGGAGGGTTATCTCCCTGAATGTTTGCACTTCACAGAGATGACTCTCAGGTCCTTGAGGCAATGTTTTTATCCCAAAATGAAGAGAAAGGATTATAACTCTAAGATATCTAATTGCTCTAAGAGTGAGTACTGGGGAATATCTGTCTACTACCAAGTTTTACTAGCCTGTGAGATGAGTGTGGTAGTTTGAGCGTTCTTTGGCATTGCCTTTCTTTGGGATTTGAATGAAAACTGACCTTTTCCAGTCCTGTAGCCCCTTCTGAATTTTCCAAATTTGTTGGCATACTGAGTGCAGCAATTTCACAGCATCATCTTTCAGGATTTGAAATAGCTCAACTGGAATTCCATCACCTCCACTAGCTTTGTTCGTAGTGATGCTTTCTAAGGCCCACTTGACTTCACATTTCAGGATGTCTGGCTCTAGGTGAGTGATCACACCATCATGATTATCTGGGTCGTGAAGCTCTTTTTTGTACAGTTCTCCTGTGTATTCTTGCCACCTCTTCTTAATGTCCTCTGCTTCTGTTAGGTCCATACCATTTCTGTCCTTTATCAAGCCCATCTTTGCATGAAATGTTCCTTTGGAATCTCTAATGTTCTTGAAGAGATCTCTAGTCTTTCCCATTCTGTTGTTTTCCTCTATTTCTTTGCATTGATCACTGAGGAAGGCTTTCTTATCTCTCCTTGTTATTCTTTGGAACTCTGCATTCAGATGCTTATATCTTTCCTTTTCTCCTTTGCTTTTCACTTCTCTTCTTTTCACAGCTATTTGTAAGGCCTCTTCAGACAGCCATTTTGCTTTTTTGCATTTCTTTTCCATGGGGATGGTCTTGATCCCTGTCTCCTGTACAATGTCACGAACCTCTGTCCATAGTTCATCAGAGAGTCTATCTATCAGATCTAGTCCCTTAAATCTATTTCTCACTTCCACTGGATAATCATAAGGGATTTGATTTAGGTCATATCTGAATGGGGTTTTCCCTACTTTCTTCAATTTAAGTCTGAATTTGGCAATAAGGAGTTCATGATCTGAGTCACAGTCAGCTCCCAGTCTTGTTTTTGCTGACTGTATAGAGCTTCTCCATCTTTGGCTGCAAAGAATATAATCAATCTGATTTCGGTGTTGACCATCTGGTGATGTCCATGTGTAGAGTCTTCTCTTGTGTTGTTGGAAGAGGCTGTTTGCTATGACCAGTGCGTTCTCTTGGCACAATTCTATTAGCCTTTGCCCTGCTTCATTCCGTGCTCCAAGGCCAAATTTGCCTGTTACCCCAGGTGTTTCTTGACTTCCTACTTTTGCATTCCAGTCCCCGATAATGAAAAGGACTTCTTTTTTGGGTGTTAGTTCTAAAAGGTCTTGTAGGTCTTCATAGAACCGTTCAACTTCGGCTTCTTCAGTGTTACTGGTTGGGGCATATGCTTGGATCACCGTGATACTGAATGTTTTGCTTCAGAAACGAACGGACATCATTCTGTAATTTTTGAGATCGCATCCAAGTACTGCATTTCGGACTCTTTTGTTGACCATTATGGCTATTCCATTTCCTCTAAGGGATTCCTACCCACAGTAGTAGATATAATGGTCATCAGAGTTAAATTCACCCATTCCAGTCCATCTTAGTTCACTGATTACTAGAATGTTGACATTCACTCTTGCCATCTCCTATTTGACCACTTCCAATTTGCCTTGATTCATGGACCTATATTCTAGGTTCCTATGCAATATTGCTCTTTACAGCATCAGACCTTGCTTCTATCACCAGTCACATCCACAACTAGGTATTGTTCTTGCTTTGGCTCCATCCCTTCATTCTTTCTGGAGTTATTTCTCCACTGATCTCCAGTAGCATATTGGGCACCTACTGACCTGAGGAGTTCCTCTTTCAGTATCCTATCATTTTGCCTTTTCATACTGTTCATGGGGTTCTCATGGCAAGAATACTGAAGTGGTTTGCCATTCCCTTCTCCAGTGGACCACATTCTGTCAAACCTCTCCACCATGACCGGTCAATCTTGGTTGGCCCCACATGGCATGGCTTAGTTTCATTGAGTTAGACAAGGCTGTGGTCCATGTAATCAGATTGGCTAGTTTTCTGTGATTATGGTTTCAGTGTGTCTGCCCTCTGATGCCCTCTCGCAACACCTACCGTCTTACTTGGGTTTCTCTTACCTTGGACATGGGGTATCTCTTCATGGCTGCTCCAGCAAAACGCAGTAAGTAATGATCAAAATTCTTGAAGTCAGGCTTCAGCAATACGTGAACCGTGAACTTGCAGATGTTTAAGCTGGTTTTAGAAAAGGCAGAGGAACCAGAGATCAAATTGGCAACATCCGCTGGATCATCAGAAAAGCAAGAGAGTTCCAGAAAAACATCTATTTCTGCTTTATTGACTATGCCAAAGCCTTTGACTGTGTGGATCACAATAAACTGTGGAAAATTCTGAAAGAGATGGGAATACCAGACCACCTGACCTGCCTCTTGAGAAACCTATATGCAGGTCAGGAAGCAACAGTTAGAACTGGACATGGAACAACAGACTGGTTCCAAATAGGAAAAGGAGTACGTCAAGGCTGTATATTGTCACCCTGCTTATTTAACTTATATGCAGAGTACATCATGAGAAACGCTGGGCTGGAGGAAGCAAAAGCTTGAATCAAGATTGCTGGGAGAAATATCAATGACCTCAGATATGTAGGTGATACCACCCTTATGGCAGAAAGTGAAGAGGAACTAAAAAGCCTCTTGATGAAAGTGAAAGGGGAGAGTGAAAAAGTTGGCTTGAAGCTCAACATTCAGAAAACTAAGATCATGGCATCCAGTCCCATTACTTCATGGCAAATAGATGGGGAAACAGTGGAAACAGTGTCAGACTTTATTTTTCTGGGCTCCAAAATCACTGCAGATGGTGATGCAGCCATGAAATTAAAAGACACTTACTCCTTGGAAGGAAAGTTATGACCAACCTAGATAGCATATTAAAAAGCAGAGATATTACTTTGCTAACAAAGGTCCGTCTAGTCAAGGCTATGGTTTTTCCAGTGGTCATGTATGGATGTGAGAGTTGGACTGTGAAGAAAGCTGATCACCAAAGAATTGATGCTTTTGAACTGTGGTGTTGGAGAAGACTCTTGAGAGTCCCTTGGACTGCAAGGAGATCTAACCGGTCCATCCTAAAGGAGACCAGTCCTGCGTGTTCATTAGAAGGACTGATGCTAAAGCTGAAACTCCAATACTTTGGCCACCTCATCTGACAAGTTGACTCACTGGAAAAGACTCTGATGCTGGAAGGGATTGGGGGCAGGAGGAGAAGGGGACGACAGAGAATGAGATGGCTGGATGGCATCACCGACTCAATGCACATGAGTTTGGGTGAACTTTGGGAGTTGGTGATGAACAGGAAGGCCTGGCGTGCAGTGATTCATGGGGTTGCAAAGAGTCAAACACGACTGAGCAACTGAACTGAACTGAACTGAACCAAGTTTTAGATGAAACAAACAGCAAATTCTATTGTTAGCATTGAGCTTTTTCAAGGATACAATTAAATGTGAGGGGGTGGGGCTGGGGTTATCTCTAGGACATAGCCTTAAGCTGCTAGAAGCCATGCTTGAGTTTAGTCAAGTGTTTCAGTGCAGAGATCTTGAAGGGGTAGTTAGGAACCTAGAGTTCTGCAAGACTCAAGGAATCACATGATTAGACCCTTTCCCCTTTAGGAACGGGATGATCCTATATCAGCCGTGACCATAGCCACAAGAGGAGAGGTTCATCACATGTAATCATACCATGGGTCTTAGGGCTCACTCAAGCCACATCCTTAGAAGAGTGGAAAACAATCAACCTGAGCCCTTGTACCACCATCGTCTGTGTGAAGGGGAGTCCACTGGGTGTCCTATGGGTTGGGGTGGGGAGAATCCCTCAATCCCACCTACCATATAGAGTCCTAAGGCCAAGACCTCATGGTGACTGACTCACCCAGTTTGGCTTGTGGGCAGTGACCACATCTTCACAGAGTGTTAGTGAGGAGAGTCTATGGGATGAAGTCATGGGTTTTTGGAAAAAAAAGGCAAATAGTCAAAGAAACCAAGAGTAGTGCCCCAATCACCTTGTCAAGGCCACAGAAGCAAGATGAGTCCTCAAAAGGAGCTCCTTTTCCAAAGGTATAGAGAGGAGAGCCCTGGGGGCCAGAGGAGACTGAGCTCCCAGTTCTTAGTGCCCTCTCCCCCCCCCCACTTTGCTACCAGTGTAACACCGAGAGAACCCTTAGAAACTGAGCCACCCATGCAGAAACAGCTAGAATCAGGAGGCCTGCGGCCCAGCTACTTGTATGTACAAATCCAGGGAACTCTGAGGGCCTGCTGCATGCCAGGCCCTGTGCCTCCTGCTTCATATTCTCCTCCTTCTGACATTCTGATCAGGACTCTGATATGCAGAATCGCCAGGTCCTGGCCCTCTCTGAGGCTGCTGAAGCTTAATAAAATATAAGAGCTTGTCAGGAGTCATTCGGATGCTACTCGGAGATGTAGGCACTGGGACTGAGCTCTACTGAATGAACATGATACCACCATGGATAATTTTTAACAAACTCCCGCTGCCATATTATAGCATTTTTCTGAAGGACGATCAAAGTTGCAAAAAGAACTGAAAAGAAGTAGCTGTATGACAGTTCAGCCCATTCCAGGGAGGGCATACTAGGGACAGAAATGAAAAGCATAAAGGACATAGGAAGCAGAGCTTAGTGGTCACTGAAATAATAGGGGGAAGTCAAGATGCTTCCTTTTGAAAAATGTGGACAATGTGGATCGATGTTCCCTGTTTGTCAGAGACAGAATTGGAACTCTGGAAGTCTCAGACCAGCTTACTTAGCAAGGGAGAGGGAGTGAAGACAGGGCATCAGGCTGAATTTTCTGGAGTTTTCTATCTCCTAACAGTAAGTTCCTCTTGAGTCTCTATGACCTAAGAGAAGAAATCCATCTCCTGCATGAGCTGGAGAGAAATCTGCACAAGAGTTGTGAACATTTTGGATGATGGAAGTATAAGACAGAAAATACATACACACTGAAATAAACCTTCAAGAAAACCTAAAAATACATGTGAATGTTTGGTCAATTTATTATCATATATTTTCCAGTGTTTCACTCAACAAATTTTGCTAATTACAAAATATTAAACACTCTAAATATGTATTTAGAAGATTAAGTCATTCTGCATCTTCCATCTATATCATTTCATCACTGTGACTCTTAGATATCCAATATTTACTAGGTTGGTGCAAACTTTCCAAATGCATTTGTCCTTAGGTATTGTGCTTACCTACCTAAAATACTTTAAAGTATTTAGGATGTTTGTATATTATTTTTAAAAGTTACTATCACACAAAATTTTCTTCAAACTGGCTTTCTCACTTATTATATCTCCTAATTTTCATTTTTTAAGCTAATGTGTTTTGGCATCTGTCTAGAGGATCATTGTAGAAATATTTTTCTTTTTAGGTGTATTATTTGTTGATCTCTACTTTGTCACATTTATGTCATGGCATATTTAGTCACTCAGCCATGTCGGACTCTTTTGGACCCCATGGGCAGTAGCCCTGCCAGGCTCTGTTGTCCATGGGATTTCCCAGGCAATACTGGAGTGGGTTGCCATTTCCTTCTCCAGGGCCTCTTCCCAATGGAAGGATTGAAGGCTCTAACCCGGGTCTTCTGCATTGCAGGCTGATGCTTTACCACTTAGTCATCAGGCTCCCTAAGAGGGAAGCCTCGTCCCCCTACCAGGGAAGCACACCCCACCTCCAACCTGGGAAGCCCCAGTTAGTAGATTTAAAAAAAAAACAGTGGGGAGGGGGCCGCAGAGGAGGCAGGGAAAGCCCGACTAGGCCAATAGCAGGGAGGGGACCACCTTCAGACTGGCACCACATGCACCGCGGGGAGTGCAAGATCTTCCCCATGCTAGACATCCCAGAGGGGCACACCCAAAAACAGCTTGAAGCACGTGGAAGCTGCCGAGGGGGGCCAATCACAGAGGCCACAGCCAGGGCCTCTATGTAAGCTGTCTTCCTATTTTCCCTCTAGTGGGCAGTGTTCCCAGGCGTCTGCCACAAAGGCAGTGGCCACCATGTCTGCACTTAGGGGGATGGAGGGCCTGGAGGCCCTGAGAGGACACCCCCAGCAGAGCAACAGTGGGGTAGAAGGGTGCGCAGGCCTTTGATCAGCAAGCCCCACTCAGGCCTAGCAGCTGGAGGAACCCCAGGACCACAACCCCAGGGCAAAGTAAGTGTGAATGATCACTGCATCCTGCAATTCGCATTAATTCTCACAGCATTCTTCATAGATGCTGGAGCAGAGTGATCCACTTCTCAGAGTCCTACCAGTTTGGTTTTTATTTCAGCCCCTCTCCCATCCCAAGAGAGACCCGCCCCTGGCAAGGCACATTCACCCAGGAGGATGCCCAGGAGGGAAACAGCAGACCTGACAGTCTGGAAAGTTCCAGATGGGGCACCAGGCAGGGACCAGCAGGGGCAGCCTCTGACACTGCATAGGCGCTGGGGCGGGGGTGTGGGCAGCGGGGGGGCGGTTTCCCTCCTCCCTCCAGGACGAGGGTCTCAAGCAGGGGAACAAGCGGCTGCGGCCAAGCCAACAGTCGCCGGTAGCCCCCTCCCGACTGCCTCAGCTGGGGTGACCGTGGCGCCAGGGGGCGCCACGGCCCCTTGGGGCGGCGGAATCTGGGGAAGAGACCAGTCTCATGACTACCCGCGGGCCCAACCCCAGGCGGAGGAGCGGCCTCCCCAGGAGTCTTTAAATTTCCACCCCAGGACAGGCTAGGTAACTGCGAAAGGCGAGGCAGACAAAGCATGGGCGAAGCGCCCCACAGCCGGCACCCCGACTTGGACCGCCAAGCTCCATCGACAGACCACCCGGGGCATGCAGGCTTCGGAGCTATGGGCCCGTGACTAGGGATCGCTGGGCGCTGGTACACTGCTGCCCGACGACAACCCCGGTCCCCTGGAAAGCTGGGTCCCGGATCGCCCCTTCTCTTTCCCAAACCCCGGGACCCTCCCCGCACCCACGTCTCTGGCACCCTCCCAGCCACCGAGGGCGGAAGGGGAGGCTTCAACCAGAAGCCGGGCACAAGCAAGCAGGGTCACACGCGGGGAGGGCGAGAAATTGCCTAGCCGACGGAGGAGAGGCCGGAGGCACAGAGGGCGGGGAGAGGCGCTGGGCTACAGGCAGGCAAGCCGCCCCCGTAGGGGCGCAGCCTCAGCCACGCCGCGTAGCCCTGAGGCTCTGCGCCAGGCGCGCAGGAGGCTACGCGCTGGTCGGTCACAACCGGGGTGGGGGTAGGGAGGAGGTGTCGTAACTGGCCAGAGACCAAGGAGCGTGGGGGTGCTGGGCCCCACGGAACCCTCGGACCTAATCTCGAAGGACGTGGCAGGGAGGTTGGGTGGGAGAGAAACGCCAGAGACGACGTCGCGGCGAGCGTCGCCTGGAACGGCCAGACGGGGTTCACGGTGTCCAGGGAGTAGGCGCGCCAGGGAGACCGGCGGGAGGAAGGCGAGGAGCTGCCTTCCCACCCGATTGCTTCAGGACACCCCTTCTCACTGTCGTCCCTTTCAGAAGGCCACCAACCCTACTTCCGGCAGCCTAAGCGCGCGGACCGCCTGCACACTGCTTCCCTCCTTCCCGTCATGCATGGGGGCAGGCATCTACCTCAAAGGCGTGTGCCACTATATCTATACTTAGGGGGAAGGAGGAACTGGAGGCCCTGCGAGGACATCCCCATCAAAGCAAACCTGGCAGGGGCGGGAGGCGGGGGGGAGGGCGCAGGCATGCGTTGGAAGGTGGCGGGAAACTTGAATCAGCAAGCCACACTCAGATAGGCCTAGCAGCTGGAAGAGGCCCAGGACTACACGTGCAACAGAAGTGTGAATGATCACTGCATCCTGCAATTCACATTGATTTTCACAGCATTCTTCATGGATGCTGGAGCAGAGTGATCCACTTCTCAGAGTCCTACCAGTTTGGTTTTTATTTCAGGCCCCCTCCCACTCCAAGGAGAGACCCGCCGCTGGTGAGGCACATTCGCCCAGGAGGGTACCTCTGGCAGGCCAAGTCAGAGGGAAACAGCAGACCTGATGATCTGGAAAGTTTCCAGATGGGACATCAGGCACCAACCAGCAGGGGCTGCCTAGGACACTCCATATAAGCTGGGCGGGTAGGGGGAGTGCGGAGGCGGATTCCCGCCTTCGTCCAGGGAGGCCAGTTGCACCAGCGGAACAAGCGGCCGCAGCCAAGTGAACTTCCGCCGGGTAGCCCCCACCGGGCTGCCTCAGCCGGGGTGACCGTGTTGCCCAGCGGCGCCATGGCCCCTTGCGGGGGGTGGGGGATCTGGGCAAGAGACCAGTCTCCTGACTACCCGCGGGTCCGACCCCAAGGCGGACGGGCCACCTCCCCAGGAGTTTTTAAACCTCCACCCTAGGACAGGCTGCTGCTGCTGCTGCTAAGTCGCTTCAGTCGTGTCCGATTCTGTGCGACCCCATAGACGGCGGCCCACCAGGCTCCCCCGTCCCTGGGATTCTCCAGGCAAGAACACGGAGTGGGTTGCCATTTCCTTCTCCAGGCTAGGTACCTGCGAAAAGCCAGGCAGCAGAGCGGGGGCGGAGCGCCCCACGGCTGCCGCAGGACTTGGACCACCACGCTCCATCCGCGACCGCCCGGGGCACGCAGGCTTCAGGTTTCGGTGCTATGGGCCCGTGACTCGGGATCGCTGGGCGCTGGTCGACTGCCGCCTGACGACAACCCCGGTCCCCTGGAAAGCAGGCAGAACACCCTGGCTCTCCGATGGCCCCTTCTCTTTCCCAAACCCCAGGGCCCTCCCCGCACCCAGGTCTCAGGCACCCTCCCAGCCACCGATGGCGGAAGGGAAACTCCGATGGGCAGCGGGGCGCAAGCGAGAAGGGCCACACGGGAAGGCGGCGAGAAAGAGCTGGCCCGACGGAGGGGAGGCCCGAGGCACAGAGGCGCTGGGCAACATGCGGGCAAAAGGTCCGCACAGAGGAGCCGCCTCCACCGCGCCGAATACCAGAGACACGCCAGGGGCTCCACGCTGGCCGGTCGCGACGGGCGTGGGGGGAACGGGCTGTCGCAACTGGCCCCAGAGACGAGGGCGGGGGCCGGGGGAGGGTGCTCGGCACCACGGAACCCTCGAACACAACCTCGAGGGACGTGGCAGGGAGGTTGGGCAAGTAAGACACGCCAGAGACGACTTCGCGAGACGCGGAGCAGGCCTCGCCTCGGCCCTCCAGACAGGGTTCGGGGTGTCCCGGGTGTAGGCACGAGAGGAAGACGGGCGGGGCGGGGAGGCGAGGAGCTGCCTTCCCACCTAATCGCTTCACGCCACCGTTTCTGTCCTCCCTTTCAAAAGACCACGGCCCGACTGCCAGCCGTCCAGGCGCCGGGACCTCGAAAACGAGCGGACCGGCCTCCGGTAGCCTCCGTGCCCCCTTCCCGCCCCTCAGGGGGGCAGGCTGGGGAGCTGCCTGGAGAGGCCTCCACGCTCTCAGAACCGCGTTAATGATCCTCCTGCAGGTTCAGCTATGTAGATAGTAAAGTTTCACTGTCTTAATGCTCAGCTAGGGCTTTGGGCAGACCCTGGCCGGGCCCATCCCAGTGCCTCACTAAACCATCGATCCAATTAGTAGTAGCAAGGGGGCAGTAGCAACTACTTCTTTACTGATTAGTAAAGCACTTCTTTGGGCAAGCATATTAGCATAAAGTCTATAATATTTACTTTTAACACGATTCCTTCTTTTGGTAGTACAGAAGCTGTTTAAATTTATTCATTGATTATTTGGGGATGGGTGCGTGGGGACCACGCAGCTTGCACTGCAGGATCTTAGTTCCTCAACCAGATATTGAACCCAGCCTAGGGAAGGGAAAGCACTGAGTCCTAACCACTGGAGCACCAGTGGAGTTCTCACTGATATTTTTAAATGCAAAAATTATACAACTTGTGAATAACTGAATGCTTATTTGGCTTAAAGAAGACACCATAGAAAATGCCTCTGACTTAATTCTATTTGTGGGATTTCCCTGGCAGTTCAGTGGTTGGTTAGGACTCTGCATTTCCAGTGCAGCAGGTCTTGGGGTGGATTCCTGGTTGGGGAACTAAGATCCCACATGTTGCAGCATGCGTTCAGTAAATAAATTAATTAAAAGACACTAGTTTCTTAATTCTGTTCTTGTTAAGTCCCTTCTCTCCTCAGAGGTCACACCTTTCCAGTGCTTCTGCCTGCGCCCCACACACTACCATTTCTTACAGCTCTATATCCAGGTCTTCAGCAGGATTTCATCTTCCTCATCTTCTTCAGCACCAAGTAGGTGGGTTGTGTACATTGGAGGCACAGTATAGATATCATCAAAGGAATTAAAAACTGGCTACATGACTCTGAAAAAGCTTTCAACTATGCTAAAAATTTATTTTAAAAAATTAAAGTGAAGTTAAGAAGATCTTGTCTATGCATCCAAAAAAATCTCCTACAAAGAATGGTGAGTTATTTAAAAAAATATTGAGGACATGTTTTATAAGCAAATTTTCAGCATATAAATTAAGAAGGGTGTTAGATTCCCAAAAACCTACAGGTAGGAGACAAATTGATAAAAAGTACTCAGCAGCAAATATGTGGTATCATTCAGAAAAAATGGAAGGATGATTCTGAGTACAGAACCTTTGATGTGAAGTATAGACCCTCAGGCACAAAGGCCAGAATCTCCAGGCACAGAAGATGATTTCCAGGCCTTGTAGCCTTACGGAGTTTACCTGGTTGGATTTCAAGATTGCTTGGAGCCAATAACTCTTTTCTTTATTTTCTCCCATTTGAAGTGGGAATGTCTGTAACTATTATCCTATACCTATCCCACTACTGTAATTTGGGAAGAGGTAACTTTTTCACTAGTTCACAGACCCACTGATGGAGAAAATTTTTGCCACAGGGAGAATCATACCCAGTTTCTCACATATCTGGTTAAATGATTTACAGGTGAGATTCTGGACTTGATATGTTATGTTGAGACTTTGGGGGATATTGGGATGAGATGAATGTGTTTTGCATAATGGATGGATTTGAATCTTTGCAGGGATCAGAAGACAGACTGTTGTCTGCTGAACAATGCCCTCTAAGGATATCCATGCCCTAGTGCCTGAAATCTGTGAATATCATCTGCTTTGGCAAAAGGGACTTTGCAGATGTGATTAAGTTAAGGATCTTGAGATGGGGAGACTATCTTGAAAGCGAAAAGTTAAAGTGTTACTCACTCAGTTGTGTCTAACTCTTTGTGACCCCATAAGTATAGGCTGCCAGGCTCCTCTGCTCATGGAATTATCCAGGCAAGAATACTGGAAGATCCAGGGGATCTTCCTGACCCAGGGATCGAACCCAGGTCTCCTGCACTGTAGGTAGATTCTTCACCGTCTGAGTCACCAGGAAACTAGCTTGGTGAGCCCTAAATGTAGTAGTGTGTCCTTATAAAGAGGAAAGGAGAAGGACATTTGACACAGAAAAAGGAGGGCAGTGTTATGACTGAAGCAAGTTACTATGCTGTTGGCTCAGATGATGGATGAATGGGTCACAAGGCAACGACTGTAAGAATGCAGCTCTAGATGTAAAAAAGGCAACTTAAGAAATTCTCCCCTAGAGAAAACCTGCAAAAGGGACAGTGGCCTTGCTAAGAAACTTTGGTTTGTACCTAGTAAAGCTGATTTTGTACTTGACCTCTGGGGCTAGAAGAGAATAAATGTGTGTTATTTTAAGCCACCAGGTTCATGGTAATTTGTTACAGCCACTGTAAGAAAATAACCCAGGAACCTTTCAAGATAATCTAGTCCAGTGGCTTCAAAAAATCCTCAAAAGAACTTCTTTCAGCTCTGCTTCACCTCAAACTAAAGAAAAAGTCCAGAAATGTGCAAAGATGTCCCCTTAACTCACTCAACCTGAGAAGATAAACAAAAAGCAAAACAGGTTCTAACTCCCGTCAGCGCTTCTTGTTCCACACTGCTCTGTGATTGTCTGCTCAGCTGTGTCCAGCTCTTTGTGACCCCATGGACTGTAGCCCACCAGGCTCCTCTATCCGGGATTTTCTAGGCAAGAATACTGCACTAGAACTAGAAACATAGACTGGAAATAAACAATGGAGGAATAAATAAAACCATATATGTAGAAAGTTTAAAAGAGTGCCTGGCCTGTATGTGACCATAACATTATAATGTGTACTTGCATTTGCAGAGAATATCTCTGGAAGGATACACAAAATTGTAAAAATGGGGATTTCTTCTCGGTTGAATGAAACACAAGCGTGCTGCAGAAACTGGCTTTTTACCATATTTAATCGTGTGCACATACTGCCAATCCAGGTGGATCACTGGTAAACTATCTGCCTGTGAACACAGGTCCCATCCTACAGATGAACCAATCTTTTTGTCACGTTTTGAGGCTGAGAACACTTCATTTTTCTTCAGAGAAATGACGTGAGTATTCATGGGTTAGACAGATACCATGTTTCTGTTTTTTGTTTATCTTCTCTGGTTAAGTGAGTTAAGGGAACATCTTTGCACATTTCTGGGCTTTTTATTCAGCTTGAGTTGAAGAAGAGCTGAAACACATACACACATACTCACCTTTGGACTTGTTTGAAATGGACAGGAGAAAATAAAAATTCACTTGTGGGATATTATAACTGGATGGGGGAAAGTGTCCTCACCATTTCAGGGTGTGTATATATGTATATATTTTCCCCTTAAATGGTGAGCAGGATTGAATGGCGCCATCTTTCCCTGTTTAAGATTTCTCTCTCCATGTGGAGATATAAAACTAACTCAGAATCTCAAATAAATCAATTATACCAAATTTCAATTGTAAACTATAAGGCAAAATTTCATTTCAGTTTAATGTCTGTATCCACCAACACTCCTGCCACCAACAGTCATTTCCACAGGGATCCCTTCAGAGTACATTTTTATATACAATGTAAACAATCAGGACTCCAAACTGTAAACAATATAAATTGTACAAATTGTAAATTTGTATAATAAATTGTAAAATTTGTATAATAAATTGTAAAATTGTATAAATTGTATTGTAAACAATACAAACAATCAGGACTCCAAAATGAAGATTTTTTTAAATGCATTTAATAATGGCAAATCAGATTAGAAAATCCAGCTAGACAAAATTCACACCCTATTTATGAAAAGCACATTAACCAGCCATTGTTTCTTTCCTAAAACTAAGTCACAAGATTAGGACCCTTGAATGATCCATTCCCCAGCTTCCCTCTGTGCCATGCTCAGTCACTCGGTCATGCCTGACTCTTTGTGATCCCATGGACTATATCCTGCCAGGCTCCTTCCTCTGTGTGCCTTATATTCAGTCAATAAAGATATCACTCTATTCAAGTAGCTGTAGCAACCACCTGGGATCCATCTTCTAGAAAAATTACCCTGGGACTAATGGAACTCAAATCTCATCTGTTATTATTCTTGGATTAAGTAAATTATACTCAGCTCTTCCCATCCCATGAAATGGTGAGGACATTTCCCCCCATCCAGTTATAATATACCACAAGTGAATTTTTATTTTCTCCTGTCTGTTTCAAACAAGTCCAAAGGTGAGCTACTTTTCACCCTATTTTCCTAGATTGCTGGTGGTCTGTTGTAGTTGGCCTGTAAATGATAGGGTCACTTCAGTTCAGTTCAGTCACTCAGTTGTGTCCAACTCTTTGCAACCCCATGGACTGGAGCACGCCAGGCCTCCCTGTCCATCACCAACTCTGGGAGTTTACTCAAACTAATGTCCATGAGTAGTTAATGCCATCCAACCAGCTCATCCTCTGTCATCCCCTTCTCCTTCTGCCTTCAATCTTTCCCAGGATCAGGGTCTCTTCAAAGGAGTCAGTTCTTCACATCAGGTGACCAACGTATTGGAGTTTCAGCTTCAGCATCAGTCCTTTCAATGAATATTCAGGACTGATTTCCTTTAGGATTGACTGGTTGGATCTCCTTGCATTCCAAGGGACTCTCAAGAGTCCTCTCCAACATCACAGTTCAAAAGCATCAATTATTTGGTGCTCAGCTTTCTTTATAATCCAGCTCTCACATCTATACATGACTACTGGAAAAACCACAGCTTTGACTAGATAGACTTTCGTTGGCAAAGTAATATCTCTGCTTTTTAATATGCTGTCTAGGTTGGTCATCGGAGAAGGCAATGGCAAGCCACTCCAGTACTACTGCCTAGAAAATCCCATGGATGGAGGAGCCTGGTTGGCTGTAGTCCGTGGAGTCGCTAAGGGTCGGACACGACTGAGCAACTTCACTTTCACTTTTCACTTTCACACATTGGAGAAGGAAATGGCAACCCACTCCAGTGTTCTTGCCTGGAGAATCCCAGGGACGGGGGAGCCTGGTGGGCTTCCGTCTATGGGGTCGCACAGAGTCGGACACGACTGAAGTGACTTAGCAGCAGGTTGGTCATAACTTTTCTTCCAAGGAGCAAGTGTCTTTTAATTTCATGGCTGCAATCACCATCTGCAGTGATTCTGGAGCCCCCCAAAATAAAGTCTGTCACTGTTTCCACTGTTTCCCCCTCTATTTGCTGTGAAGCGATGAGACCAGATGCCATGATCTTAGTTTTCTGAATGTTGAGTTTTAAGCCAACTTTTTCACTCTTTTCATTCACTTTCATCAAGAGGCTCTTTAGTTCTTCGCTTTCTGCCATAAGTGAGTGTCAGCTGCATATCTGAGGTTATTGATATTCCTCCCGGCAATCCTGATTCCAGTTTGTGCTTCATCCAGTCCAGCATTTCTCATGATGTACTCTGCATATAAGTTAAATAAGCAGGATGACAATATACAGCCCTGACGTACTCCTTTACAGATTTGGAACCAGTCAGTTGTTCCATGTCTGGTTCTAACTCGTGCTTCTTGACCTACATACAGATTTCTCAGGAGGCAGGTCAGGTGGTCTGTTATTCCCATCTCTTTAAGAATTTTCCACAGTTTGTTGTGATCCACACAGTCAAAGTTCAAATGATACGGTGAATCTCCACAATTGAAGAAAACAAGCCCAGATATTTGTGAGTCTAAGACATTTGTCATTTGTGATGCCAAATGAATTGACAATCACAATTTGGGAGTTAGAGGCTTAGACTGCAAGTGGGAAGAAACAGGGTGGCTGTCCCACTCTTGAATACCCAGGTCATTTATCTCAAGAAGTGTTGTAAGCCTTGAAATGTGACAGTAGAAAATTTAGCTACAGAATGGAACCAGAGATGAACTTGAAACAAGTTTCTGTGACCTAAGTGCTTGCATCTGGAATTGGTTTGAGAGTCTAAAACTTACCCCCAGGATCACTAAAGACAGAAAGAGAATAGCGCGTGTCCATTGAGGCTGAGAACTATCCTCAAATGAATGCTTGTTGGCAGGCAATATTGACTTTCATCCACTCCGTAGTTTGCATACTGCTTCATGCCCCACACCAGAACAGGATGTGAGGGCTTTTACTATTACTGCAGCTTTAAAAGTACAGGGAAAATGTGATACTGGAAATAGGATTCTATGTCTTCCCCTGATTTGTAACTCAGCGTATTCCCAACCTCTAGAAGCCCTTATACTTCCAGAACTCATACTTTGCAAAAATTCCACAGAAAGTTCTCACAGCCCTCAAGGAAATGATTTTCCATTGGAGGAAACAATGCTAGCAGCCGATGCCCTGATGCCTGCTCAAGCCAGCATCCTGAAGAATGATTAGCCAGTGAAGGAGAACTGAGGGATCACTGGTTCTCAGATAGTAGGGGATAAGGGCACAAAACCTGGGTTCAGTCACAACACAGAAGGAACTGAGGTTTTCTTGCAGCGCAGAAGTTTATTATGAAGGGGGCTGGGCCAGTTTGTATTTACATGCTGGAATCCTGCAGCCCTGAGTCCAGGCTGAAGTGAGGAAGAGCTACTCTGCTGGGCACAGGTGATGTCATCCTGGGAACATACTTAGCCCTCTCTCCTGGATCCCAGTTGCCAGACTGGGGTCTGGCACTCTCAGATAGACTCCACTTCTGTTTCTTGTGCCTGAGCTGGAGGGATGATATCTTTAAGGATTTCATCATAATAGGGGCTAAATACCTGCTGATTGTGATGCATCAGACTGAAAAACTTCCAACCCAGTTTTGTCAACTCCCCCTTGATGAGAATAAGGCCAACAGGGAAGTCTAGCAGAGACTCCTGCATCCCGCGAACCAAACAGCCTTTGAGAAACAAGTGGATCCGCTGATCTGTGTGCAAGAAGAAAGTTAAAAGGGAAAGATCAAAGAGGTTTCAGAAGAAATTCACAATGCCCTTGCACTCGCTGTTCGCCAACGTTTAAATTAACACATTTTCACTGACTTACCCACTCATTCAGGTAAAACGTGTTGATGAGATTTTTTTTTCCTTTTCTTTTGGAAGAAGGAATGCTATAAAGCTCCTAAAAGCAATGCATTATTGAAAGATGTATAGCCAGTAAGTTTCTGGCTGTTTATAATGTTATGGGATACTAAGTGAGCTCCCAATGTGTGTGACCTAACAAGAGGATCCTAGACATTGTACGTGAAATTCTAAGGACACACATTGCAGCCAGTGTACCAAGTCTGGGTCCACACAGCCATATCAGACTATGTCAAGGTGCAAAAGTAAGAAGCAAGGTGGTCGAGTTCACTGCTTCCATTCTAGCATGGAATATATCCTGCGGCCTAAATTAGCATCTGTTCCTTAGAGGGAAGTAGGGACTGTCATGGTAAAATAAAGCATGGGATAGAGAAAGGGTTTCCCATCACAGGTCTTGGGTTATAGTTAAGAGAATGACCAAGAATCACTCAGCACTAGCACCTGCGAGTTACACAGCCTAGCTGACCTTAAAACCATATGTTCACTCTTCAAACTGAAAGAGATCTATTTCAATTCCACACATTATACATGAGGAAACTAAAGCCAAAAGACTTTCCCAAAGATCATTCCATCCTCTGAATGGCTTCACAACTGACTTCCAGGCTTGAGTCCACCTTCTCACCTTCCACATTCTTGCCACCCCTTCCCAGCCCCACCACCAGAGGAGGACTCTTACCAATGATGCTACGAACACGGTTCTCTTTCTTGGCGATGTTCTGAAGTTGGCCTCTAAGAGAGGCTTTCTTTTCACTACTCAGGGCAGTTAGGCCCATGTCTTTGAGGCGTTCATGGATTTTCTGAGACACTTGTTCACTCACACTCACCATAGCCTCTTCAGGCCTAGATAATGAAGGATAGAAAGCAGAGTGTCCTTAGCACAGGGGCAAAGCCCAGAGAGTCCAACACCAGAAGCCATGTCCACTTACAAAAGAATTCCAGCTCTCCACCACTAACAGAGGACCCAGCATTTCAAATCATTTCATTGTTACCCTCAAGATGTCAACTATTTCATACATATTAATTTGTACATATTAACTAATTCATACTATTCTCCACTTCAAATGAAACAAATTGGACCATTCTTGTATCTACTCAGTATTCTTTAGTATCATAAACTTTATTCAAATTCTGTGTTAAGATTTCTTAAGCATTTTTCATCATTGTCTTCCCTACTTTACCAATTAACTTGTAAATATATTGAGATCTGAACTTCCAGTTCTTCTTTTTACTTCGGCTGAGGTGCCCTGCATGAAGCAAATTATGGATACATGTTGACCAAGGGATCAACTTCTGGATATACATACACAAATCCAGTGTCACTTATTTAAGTACATAATTACTCATTTTTAGCAAAAGCAGTACTGAATCATTCATAGCAAACTAGTTTCCACACTCACCTCCTTGGAAATAGGTTTTGTTTCCATCACAAGCCTTAATACAATTTATCAAAAGACACCAACGACCTTTGCAGATGATGCCCAAGGTCTTCTGAGTGGTTTATGATAAAGAATAAGGCAGTAATACATTAACTGCCTAAGTTTCAAAACTAACATACTATTTTCAGCTTTCAGAAAGATCTAGGAAATTTGTTGTTGCTCATGTTGTATAGTCTCTAGTCATGTCTGACTCTTTTGCAACCCTGTGGACTGTAGCCTGCCGGGCTCATCTATCCATGGAATTCTCCAAGCAAGAACACTGGAGTGGGTTGCCATTTCTTACTCCAGGGGATCTTCCTGACCCAAGGTTCAAATTTGGGTCTCCTGCATTGGCAGGCAGATTCTTTACCACTGAGTCACCAGGAAAGCCTCTATGAAGTTTACCTGGACTTAAATTCTTCCATCAGGGCCTTGGTTATGTGTTTCAGTTTATTCACAAATTCAGTCGAACTGAATAAAGCACTACCAGAGAAACTTCTGGCCACTAGCAAGACTGAGGCCAGAATGGCCAACTGCTTCAACTGGGACTGCATGTCCCGCAGTCGGATTTTATCCATCAGCAGAGTCTGGAGAGGTAGGGAAAAGCAAGCTGTCAGAAGAGTGTTTTAGTAAAGGTATCAAATACAAAACAAAAAGGCAATATTCTAATATATGTTCGTACCTCAGGAAACTCTTTACTGTCAAGATCCCAGAGAAGAAGATTCAGGTAACCCTGGTATAGCACCATTGTGGAACTGGGAAGTTGTGGGTTGTCCACTGCCCAATTTGGAGATGAACGGGCCATGTTGGAGGAGCTGGGAGAGTCAGGAGAACTTGAAGGTGGTGTAGTGAGGTCTAGAGCTGTTCTGGTTAGCCATTTTGTGGTGCAATCAAGGAGATCTATGACATAGAAGGGAATATGTAAATATCTTCAAACACCAAGGCTTGAAAAGTAAGGCTTGAGGATATATTCTTCCTCAATAAATAAGTGATTTTGTACATCTTTTCTCTTAGAGAAATGTTCCTTCTTCCTACCCCGTGCCCTCACCCCCTGTCCAACAGGGAGAAGCTATTAAAAAAAAAAAACAAAACAGAACGTACTGTATCACTGTAAGAAATCAGACCCAAAGTCAAATCTCCCCCTCTCCTGTCCTTAAATTTTGAACATACTGGGTTGCTTGTTGAGGAGTTCCTGGAATTTAGCTCGTTCATACTGGATAGAATGTTCCTTCAGGTAGGGTCGGAGGCTCTGTATAGTATAGTTCACCATGTCCATTTTCATCAGGCCCAGAACATGGAAGATACCCCTGTCAATGGAGGAAAAATCAAATGCTTACACTCTGAAAGGTAATCTAGTGGAGTGAGGTGGAATTCAAGCTAAGAGTCCTAAAATCACAGCATCTTAGAGTTAAAAATGGCCTTAAAAACCACAGTCCTACTTCAATTTACAAATACAGACATTGGAGCCAGGGACCCAAGGCCACAGAATGAGTTGTTATCAGAGCTAGGAACAGATACATCTTCTGACCTTTTAGTTACTAGTCTAGAGTTCTTTCCACTGTAGGTACTCCATATCAGAAAAATGACTAAAATTCTAACTCTCTGTGGGCAGTTGGGATGATGTTGGTTGAATTTCTAACTCATTAGGCTTATCACTTTACCTCTGGGTCTTGCTTCTTCTATCTGTGAAACAAGGATCATCCTCATTCTTGTTCCTCCACAGGGTTTGAGTTAGGACATTAGAAATTATCTGCGAAAGTGCTGTTTGAAATCTCCCAAAGAAACAGTTACTGTACTCTAGTGTCTAAACAAGAATGTTGGAGTGGGTTGCCGTTTCCTTCTCCACAGAATCAACCCGACCCAAGCATCGATCCCTCTTCTCTTGCATCTCCTACATTGGCAGGGGGATTCTTTGCCACTAGTGTCACCTGGGAAGCCAGTATCTTAACAGCATCATTTCTTAGAAAGTGTCTAAATGATCTGAAGATCATCCAAAAGGTTCTGAGAATCCATCCTTTGAAAATAAAAGCCAATAAACCAGAGAGGAACAACAGAGGTATTAGTCCGTTCTTCAGTATAGAAGAGCTAGGCAAGCCAGGGGCTATAACCCAATAGCTGGCCCAGAGTTTTCTGGTATAGTGTCTAAGACAGGATAGTACATCTAGTGTTCAGGAACAGTACGTCTAGTTTCTCACCTCAGTAATTGCACAGGATCTGTTATTCTCTGTAGTTTTCGCACTGCTTCATCTCGGATTGGTGCACACAACAGGGTCATCAAATTAAGAATGTAGTTGGAGAGATGAGGGACATTCAGGGCCCCATGCTCTGCTTCCTGCTTGAGGAGATCTATGTCCAGAGTTTCTTCAATCTCATCTCTTAAGCTGTTCTGGCGTGGTAATAGCAGTGATAGCAGGATCTGCCCAGAAAAATAAAATCAATGTAGCCAAATTATTTAGAACCCAAACACTCTCCGATGAACAATCTCCTTAAGGCAAAGGCATGCCAGCCTATGTCGACTGGGGCTCCGGAAACTAGGTTTCCCAATTGCATATACAGAATATGATTTCTCTCTGTTTAGGAGCCAGTTATAATTTAAGGCTTCACTGGGGTTAGTAGTAACAGCAGTGCTGTACTAGTTTCTGGGCAGAATGAGATAAAGATAGGAAGAAAAATAACTGTGACAAAAACAAATGCAGGATATAAAAAATATAAAATACATACCATCACAAGGTAATGGGATATTCTTTTTATAAAACTTTTTAATTTGTATTCGGGTAGCCAATTAACAAAGTGATAGTTTCAGGAGAACAGCGAAGGGACTCAGCCATACATATACATGCATCTATTCTTCCCCTAACTCCCTTCACATTCAGGCAGCCACACAATATTGAGCAGAGTTCCATGTGCTATACAGTAGGTCCTTGGTTATCCATTTTAAATATAGCCTTGTGGTGGTGAGATATTCTTAATAAGGGATAAGGACATTATTAGATTGTTTGACTACAAAGGGAAAAGATGAAATAGGCAGGGAAACCTTTAAGTGTCACTTGAAATAATCTTTTCACTCTAAAGTACACGTTTCTTGTTGGCAAAGGCTCTCTTATGTATTTATGTGCTTCTGAAACACAGAAAACATAATGGGAGTTAAGCGAAAATCTGTTTAATTGAATGACATACTGTGTTGTTACAGCAAGATCTCAACTTTCAAGCTTCATCTCGTATAAATAAAATGGAAGTTTCTCCATATTATCTGTTCAAGTAGTGCAACATATGTAGAAAGGAAGCTTGTGCATGAAGGCATGCTAAGTCATGTCCGACTCTTTGCTACCCTCTGAACTGTAGCCTGCCAGCCTCCTCTGTCCATGGGATTCTCCAGGCAAGAATACTGGAGTGGGTTGCCATGCCCTCCTCAAGGGCATATTCCCTACCCAGGGATCAAACTCGAGTGTCTTACTTCTCCTGTATTGGCAGGTGGGCTCTTTACCACTAGCATCACTTGGGAAGCCCCAAAATAATTCCTAGTTATCAACAATTAAAAGGTCTGCAATTTAAAGAAAAAAAAAAAAAGGACTTCCCTGTGGTTCAGTATTTAAGAATTCGCCTTGCAATACAGGGGACATGGGTTTGATCCCTGCTCAGAGAAACTAAGATCCCACATGCTGCAGGGCAACTAAGCCTACAAGATTCAAGTGCTGAGTCTGTACATCACAACTAGAGAGAAGCCCATGCACCACAATGAAAGATCCCCCATGCCACAACTAAGATTTAATATCCACAAATGGGAAGTTGGTTACTCACCGCCTTAACTTCTTTTAGGAGTTCAAGTGCAGAAGTGAAGTCAGCTGGAGTACTTGATAGCTGGACTTTCAGATGGTCCCAAAAAGCCTTGTACATTGTCTCCATAATCCTGCCTTCCAGACTATAAAACGGTTAAATGAACAAGTTGCTCTTTACCCAGAGAGTTGATATAGGATCCTAATCTCCTAAATCCCAAACATCATTTAAGATCATGAAAGACCATTATGTTGATAGGGCAGGAGCTATGTTTAGACTTTAGCAGAGTTGAATAAACTGAGTTTAGTCTCAGGTGCAAAGGCACTGGTCAATTTCTCTCAGAAGGATTCCTCATGGTTCCAGAAAAGCTCTCCTTCTAGTGAGAAGAACCAAGAACTTGCATTTGAGGCCCTGAATTCTAGCCTTGGTTCTTCATCTGACTTAAATGTATGCCTTGGTTTTAGTACCTGTAGACTTATACCTTTGGACTAGATGATCTTTTCCCTTCAGCCTTAAAATCCAAGAAAGGATTTTCCTTCTTGATAACACTTGAAAATCTTATGTGCACCTCCAACTCATTATCTTCCCTTCTCAAACCTGTGTCTTTTCAAACAAATCATAAAGTTTACATTTTTTCCCACTAAAAATAGAGTAGTAATGCAGGCTTTTGTTGAAAATTTTACAAGCAATACAGAGATAAATGAAAAAAGTCACAGTTCCTTCCCCAACACACCAATCCCATTTGTGAGATGTCACCAACTGTTATTCATCTAACGCATAATAATTACTTCTCTTCATCCCTTTAATGCACTTGGTCCCCAAATTACAGAGATTTTGATTCCTAAATATGTCTGGAATCCATCTCCTCCTGCCATCACTTCCTTCCTGGACTATTGCAATAGTTTAGTAAGGAGAAGGCAGTGGCAACCCACTCCAGTACTCTTGCCTGGAAAATCCCATGGACGGAGGAGCCTGGCAGGCTTCAGTCCATGGGGTCGCTAGGAGTTGGACACGACTGAGCGACTTCACTTTCAATTTTCACTTTCATGCATTGGAGAAGGAAATGGCAACCTACTCCAGTATTCTTGCCTGGAGAATCCTTGGGATGGGGGAGCCTGGTGGGCTGCCGTCTATGGGGTGGCACAGAGTCGGACACGACTGAAGCAACTTAGCAGCAGCAGCAGTAAAGGTATTCCGGCCCTCAATCACAGTCTTACTCCCACAATGCCACATATTCTTGCTAAGACCAATGATATTTCTAAGAAAAAAATCTGATCATAATGACATGATCATTTAAAGTTCTCTAGAACCTCCCTATCACCAAGAAGATTTTCTTGTTGTCATTGTTGTTTAGTAGTTAAGTTGTGTCCAAGTTCTTTGTGATCCCATGGACTATAGATCTCCAGGCCCTTCTATCCATGGGATTTCCCAGGCAAGAATACTGGAGTGGGTTGCCATTTCCTCCTCCAGGGGGTCCTCTTGACCCAGGGGTTGAACCTGGGTCTCCTGGATTGGCAGGCGGATTCTTTACTGCTGAACCACCAGAGGAACCCCAAAGTTGTTTAGTTGCTAAGTTGTGTCCTCATCTTTTTTTGTGACCCCATGGACTGTAGCATGCAAGGCTTTTCTGACATCCTCTATCTCCTGGAATTTGTTCACTGAGTCAGTGGTACTATCTAAACATCTCATCCTCTGCTACTCCCTTCTCTTTTTGCCTTCAATCTTTCCCAGCATCAGTGTCTTCTCCAATGAGTAGGCTCTTTGTATAAGGTGGCCAAGTTATTGGAGCATCAGTCCTTCCAATGAATATTCAGGTTTGATTTCCATTAGGATTGACAGATTTGATCTCCTGCCAGTCCAAGGGACTCTCAAGAGTGTTCTCCAGAACCACAATTCGAAAGCATCAGTTCCTTGGCACTCGGTCTCTCTGTGTTCCACTTCTCACATCCACACATGACTACTGGAAAAACCATGATTTTGACTGTATGGATCTTTGTTGGCAGAGTGATGTGTCTGCTTTTTAATATGCTGTCTAGGTTTGTCATAGCTTTCCTTCTAAGGGCAAGCATCTTTTACTTTCATGGCTTCAGTCACAGTCTTCAGTGATTTTGGAACCCTAGAAAATTAAATGTGTCACTGCTTCCACGTTTTCCCCTTCTATCTACCATAAAATGATGGGACTGGATGCCATGATCTTGCTTTTTTAAATGTTCAGTTTCAAGCCAGCCTTTTCACTCTCTTCTTTCACCTTCATCAAGAGGTTCTTTAGTTCCTCTTCCCTTTCTGCTTTTAGAGTGGTATCATCTGTATATTTGAGGTTGTTATTTCTCCCAGCAATCTTGATTCCAGGTTGTGACTCATCCAGCACAGCATATCTCATGATGTGCTCTACATATAAGTTAAATAAACAAGGTGAAAATATACAGCCTTGACATACTCCTTTCTCAATTTGGAACTAGTCAGTTGTTTCATGTCCAGTTCTAACTTTGACTCACAAAGGTCCAGTTCTAACCTTCTGATCATGTGAAATGTGTGTAGCTGTTTGGTAGTTGCAACATTCTTTGTCATTGCCCTTCTTTTGGAATGAAAACTGACCTTTTCCAGACCTGTAGCCACTGCTGAGTTTTCCAAATTTGCTGGCCTATTGAGTGCAGCACTCTAACAGCATCGTCTTTTAGGATTTGAAATAGCTCAGCTGGAATTCCACCACCTCCACTAGCTTTGTTCATACTAACGCTTCCTAAGGCCCACTTGACTTCACACCCCAGGATATCTGGCTCTAAGTGAGTGACCACATCATTGTGATTTTCCAGATAAATAAGACTTTTTTCTTTGCATAGTTTTTCTGTGCATTCTTGCCACCTCTTCTTAATGTCTTTTGCTTCTGTTAGATCACTACTGTTTCTGTCCTTGATTGTGCCCATCTTTACATGAAATGTTCCCTTGATACCTTCAATTTTCTTGAAGAGATCTCTAGTCTTTCCCATTCTATTGTTTTCTTCTATTTCTTTGCATTATTCACTTAAGAAGACCTTCTTGTCTCTTCTTGCTGTTCTCTGGAACTCTGCATTCAGTTGGGTATATCTTTCCCTTTCTCCCTTGGCTTTCTCTTCTCGTCTTTCTTCAGCATTTGTAAAGTCTCCCCAGACAACCATTTTGCCATCTTGCATTTTTTTTCTTTGGGGTGGTTTTGGTCCCTTTCTCCTATACAATTTTATGAACCCGAGACTGCCTGAAAAGCACCTATTCATATCTAAAAACTCAACTCAACATTACCTCATCAGGAAGGTTTCCAATACCCTCCTCGGCAGCTAAGCAGGAATAAGGAACTCCATATACTGGATGTGAGAGAACTTATCACTGCACAGGAACTATATACTATTTGACTATCTCACCTACAGAAGCTTCTTAATGGCAAAGCCAGCATCACACTCCAATGTCTCCAACATTTAACATTCAGCCTTCCACCTAGTACATACTCCATAAATGTCTGTAGAATAAATATCTGACAATGAGATTTCTCTTAGGAATCCATAACTCTAATTAGTATCACTTTATAAGTCCAAAGGTAAAAGCAGTCATTGATTACCTATAGATAATGGATAACCCTCAACTGTTTCAGTATTTTTTTTTGGTATACTTCTTGCATTACTACACCAGAATAAGGCTGTTAATAACAAAACAATGAAGACCAAGTTCTAAACATTGAGTTGGCCAAAAAGTTCCTTCGGTTTTTAAGTAAAAATAAAGACACATTTCTCATTTTCATCAACAACTTTATTGAACAACATATTCACCATTTTGTTCCTCCTGCTATTTTTCATACAGTTTTATAATTTAATCTTCCCCAAACTTTTTATCTTTTTGAGCAAAGAACTAACCCAGGTTCCTTTTAAGTCTTCCAGGGAATTGAAACTTTTTCCATTCAAAGAATTTTGTAAAGACTGAAATAAGTGGACATCTGAAGGTATAATGCCTGGTGAATACACAGATGCATCAGAACTTCCCAGTCAAACTGTAACAGTTCTTACCTGGTCATCAAAGAAACATGCAGTCTTGCACTATTCAGATGAAAAACGATGTGTTTTCTGTTGACTAATTTTGGATGCTTTTTGTTAAGTGTTGCTTTCAGTTGGTCTAATTGGGAGCAGTACTTGTGATTAATTGTTTGGTTTTCTAGAAGGAGCTCATAATAGAGGACTCCTTTCCAATCCCACCATAAACACAACATCACCTTCTTTGGATGAAGACCAGCCTTTGGTGTGGTTGGTAGTAGCTCATTTCGATTGCCCTATGATCTCTTCTAATCCACATTATTATACAGTATCCACTTTTGATCATCTGTCACAATTTGTTTTAAAAATGGAACTTTTTTACCTTTCTTGAAAAAATAAACCATAATATGCCAAAATGTTGCTTTCTTCTTCCATCTTCAATATTAAAATTGTTACACAAAAATTCAGCAATTTTGATGTTTTTTTAAAATGCATGCTGATACCACAGCTGTCACAATACAACCTAATAAAGTCGTTTGAAGTGAAATTGAAGTCAACTAAATGCTACTAGAGCCACCTTACAGGAAAAACTGAACAAACTGTTTGGCCAGTTCAAGACTACTATTCCCTCTGCTCCATTTCCCCACCCCTCATCACCACCACAAACCCTCAGCCACTTTAACAGATCTTCACTCTCCTTGTTTCACTTTCTCTGCACCCCTGCCAGCAGAAAAATAAATCTAACTAAGGCTCCAGGGACAGTGAAGGCAGTGTTGGAAAACTAAGGGGAAAAACTAAGAAGTGTAAAGATCAAGAGACACTGACAAAACAAGGTGCTTAAGTGATAGAATACCTGAAGTGGCAAAATAGAAGCCACTTCTAAAGCTGGAAAATTGGAATTTTATATGCAATATTGGGTCAAACAAAGAAATTTATTCACTTAACTATTAACAAACTACTAGAAGTATTCAAATCATACTCCCTGAATGATTCATGTATGTATTACAATATCAATACAAATTAATAAGAGCCAGAATAAAGTGTGATTTTAGAGGGGCATTGTTTATTAATGGGTTTTGATCTTGGTTCACAGAATTTTTGTTAATCTGATTATGAAGCAGAAATGTTCCCTGAAATCTCTTATCCCATGAAGAGTTGGCAATATCACTATTAGAAAAGAAATAGTTTCATTTGTACTCGATCGATCTATAGACAGTTAAGAGAATAACTACTAGTAGCTACTTCCTCCAAAGCTGTCTAAGAAGATGTGGAATTCACTGTTTCATTGTTAAATGAGATACCAAAAATGAAAGTTCTGACAATAATTTCATTAATTTATTCCCTGCTTAGATAAAATTTTTCTGCTTTCAGTCTGTAAAACTAATAATTACACAGATTACTCCCCTGTTTTGTTTGTTGGTACCATTTAAGACATGCTAAAACATTAACTGTATTAATAAAAATGCTTCAAACCTGATCCAAAGTCATTTGTGCTGTGTACATATGCCAGGAGGAATAAAATGGAAAAACTAGAGTTGATACCTGTTGGGAGGTAATACTCTGTCTTCCATGTAAAAATCTTGATTTACCACGATTTCATGAGCAATGCTAAGCTTAGAAATTTCGTTAACTGTCTCTATCAGATCCGTGACAGAAAGTACTTCAGGTCGGCTTGCTGGAAAAAGGCATAGAGATCAGTAAATAGGGAACCCACACAAATAGAATTTCTTTTCATCAGAGATCCACTCAGCCAAGTAACTTCCTCAAATTTAGATTTATCAAACAGATCTTAAACAGATTCACTCGATCATTATAGTATTTGAGGTTTTCTGAACTCTTTGCCATTCAACAGCTCTAGAAACTTGCAGAGAAGTCAGCTATGAGGAGAAGTTACCTTATGAAAAACAAAAAGTGAAACTTATTTCAAAAACTTTTGCCACAAAACAATAAGTGAAATATAGCAAAGAAATAATGAATAAGTTGTGGTTTATAAAATAAACCTTTAGCTAGAATTTACTTTTTATACTTACTGTTTTATCTACAGATTTAAAAAAATATTTTTTATCTGCCATTGGTTGAAACTTCAGGTGCAGAGAGCCAACTGTATAATGAACTCAGAAAGTGGTTCCTAAATCCTTTTTCTATCTCTGATGAGAGAGGAAGAGACATAAAATGACAGTCTCCTTACAGATAACACCATAAGTATTAGTATATGGTTCTAAAGCTGAACCATTCTTAAAGCATTGTTCCAAAATCTTGGGATTCCACAGACCAATAAAATTTCACACAGTACTGAGTGACAGTAATATGCCAATTTTAATTTTTCCACATATGGGTGTTGTGACAAAAAACCCACCTTACCATAATCCAAATAATTATTTTGTGGGAAAAAAAGTATATTTTAACGTCTCAAAAGGCAAAAAAGAAAATAGTCAGAATTCAGCAATCTTTAAATTGCATCAATTTAACTCTATTTTTGAAACCTATGATATTTTTGCTTTATTTCCTTCAAGATTGGTAAAAACTTTATTACACAGTATCATAGGAATTTAGGAACGACTTTCTGAGTTCATTATACAGTTGGCTCTCTGCACCTGAAGTTTCTACCCATGGCAGAAAAAAATATATGTTTTTTTAAATTTCAGAAAACTCCAAACGGCAAAACTTAAATTTGCTCCATGCTGGTAGCTATTTACATATAATTTATATTGAATTTGGTATTATAAGTAATCTAGAGATGATTTATATTATACAGGAAGATATAAGTAGGTTATATACAAATACTAAAACATTTTACATAAGGGACTTGAGCACTATGGATTTTGGTATCCTGAGGGGTGAGGGTGAGGAAGAGTCCTGGAACCAATCTCTTGTGGATACAGAGGGATTGTTGTACAGACTACTTAGTTACAGAGAGATAATACTAAGCACACACAGTAGTTACAATTATTACTTGGTATATACAATAAAACTATTTTCTCTCTCACTTTCAACACTGTTCCATAATTTGTTCAAAAAGAACTACTTATAACCAAAAATATAAGACTCATCTAAGAATCCTAAAACTTCACCAATGAGATGATCTACTTATGCAAATTTACTTCTTATTTAAAAATTTTTCAACAGAAGTTAGTATCATCAATCCATGTCTCCTTTCTGCTCTAACTAAAAAGCTACATATGTTGAAATATATAATATATTCAATTCATTAAGTCATTTATTTGAGAGACACTATGAATTAATAATTGTTCCACTCCGTTTACTAGCAGTGACCCTAAATGGCCACTAGAAAAACATACATGACTCAACAATATTGTGGCTTCCAACTATTTTTCTCATTTCTGTCTTCAACAGTTTATATCAAGTCACTACAGTTGGACAGATCTTCAGATTTATGTTTGGTTGAATTCACTGGGGATTTTCATAAGAGAATTGCAATTCGAGTTCCTATGATTTGGACTAGTCAAACAAAAATCTCAAATAAGTGCCTACCACGAGGTGTAGAAGAGACCTCATGCTTCTATGTATCTGTTATTATAGATCTAAAACATTACCCTAGAGCAGTGATAATTCTTATGTCAACAAAGTACTTTGGGAGTGGACAGAACACAATTCCAGCACTAGGTAATTAGGATTCTCTCAAATCCACTCTAGATTTATTATTTACAATCTATAAAATCAAAATGTAAGAATGTCACCAATTTCCCATGTTTTGAACTAACTCAGACACACTCAAGTCTTGTCAAACACAAGTCATTATGTTTTGTTGGCCTCTTTTTCTAGAGTTAAAATATATTTTAATTTCACTTGACAATTGGGGACCTAGGTCCAATATGTAAAGATTAGAGGGGAAAAAAGACAAGAAAAAGAATAGTATGAAAGAGGAGTTAGCAGAAGGATGTGGAGTAAAAAACATAAGGTTGTAAGAGCCTTCTGTGCTCCTTAAAGGCACTTAAACCACATTATATCTATTCCTTTAACCTAGCTGCTATCGGGCACTTCCCAAGGAAATGATGATAGAATTCCAGACCTACCATCAGAGTGGTCATCTAAACAGAAGCTCTGGTTTTCTTGGGTCTGCTCTGTTGTTTCAGGCTTTTGGGCTCCACTCTCTGCTTCACTGGAATCATTCTGGAGCACAGTTTTTTCCATCTTGGGCATCTTGATGGTATCTGGCATTGGGGCAAAAAGAAGAGGCAAGCTGTTAGTGGTGGAAGATTTGGCTCTGATACAGGGAGGCGGACAGGAGGGCTCTCTTCAGTTGCCAGTCTGTGCTTTGACTGAATCTGTGGCTCCAAGTTGAGGGTGGGGACAAGGGTTTCAAGAGTCTCTTTTGGAATAGCTAGGTTTCTCATATAGCCTTGAGGGAAGGAGAACAGTGAGTGTAGTAAGAGTTGCCTATCCTGAAATTCAAGAAAGTTAGCATTGGGTAAGAAGGAGAGAAAATCAAGGCCCAGAGATAGACAATAACTTCCTCAAGAGACTTCCTCAAACTCAATTGTCTTTAATTAGTCTGGGAATAACCCCCTTCCTCCTTAACTTCTGCCCCAGACTTGCCTTTGGTTATGAAGAGGCCTGGCAGGTGGACTCAGGCAGCAAGACACCCCCACGGCCCTCGGGACCCCAGCCCCTAACCTCAGCCCAGTCCTCGACCCGCTGCCCCACTGTTGTGTCTGTTAGTGAGGCCCCTCGGCCTCTCCAGTGCAGTCCTGGGGCATACCATGGGGGACAGGACAGGAGGGGAGATCAGCAGGAAGGGGCTGGACACAACTGTGGAGATGATGAAACCAACCCAGCATACACCCCCGCCAATGACTCTGGGTAGAACAGTCCGAAACGTGAAAAAAAGGGTGTCCAGGTAACATAAAGGGTCATGTGCCCAGGGTACCATGGGAACCTAGAGAGCAGGCAAGACAAGTGGGGATGCAACATTTGGTGATAGAGCAGGTATGCAGCTGAGATTCTCCAGGAAGAAAGTTTTCAATTAATCTTCTCAAGTCCTGTGCCTCCCCTCCAGGCAAGAACTGTCTGCCTAGTGGGAGAAAAACATTTAAATAACAATTTAGAAAGGAAAAGGAGCATTATTTTTTGTTTCACCTCAAGCTCATGTAACCTTTGAAATGAAAAACCAACAGGGTTACAGAAATCCAGAATTATGTTTTCAGGGTTTTTTTTCCCCCTTTTGTTTAAGTCAATCCTCCTCACAATGTAGAGACAAATAGGCTGTTAAACTTCCATTTTACAAATATAGAAACCAAGCATCATTTTAAAGGGCTGGTTATAAAAACTTTGCGGTGAAGGGGCCAGATCGTAAGTCTCAGAGGGAGCCTAGGTTTTGGTTTGGTTCTTCCAACTATTTTCCTGGCTTCTTCATTATAATCCAATTGTGAGCCTTGGAGATCACCTAGAATGTGTGGGTGCTAGAATAGATGACTCTAAGGGCACTTGGGTTGCTCACTCTTTAGTCCTAGTTTACTTTTTCACTCTACCGGCCAGTTAGTTACAGTGATTTGAGGACCCCTGTATTGACTCATTTCCAAATTTTGGGGAAAAATTTTTTTTAAAGATGTCTCTACCCTGCACTAGGGACTTCTCTGGTGGCTCAGTCAGTAAAGAATCCGCTTGTAATGAAGGAGACTCAGGTTCGATCCCTGAGTCCGGAAGATCCCCTAGAAAAGGAAATGGCTACCCATTCCAGTATTCTTGCCTGGGGAATTCCATGAACAGAGGAGCCTGGTGTGATACAGTCCATGGGGTGGCAGAGTCAGATACGACTTAGTGACTAAACCACCACCACCACCACTCTGCACTATTCTATCCTGCTCTTTTATCCTGATGACTGTTTTTTTACCCACTAACTTTACTTCATAAAACAAAACTATAATTCGGCCAAATTCTCATCCCTTGCCTTGTTAGGGTCAATAATGAAATGTGGATATCTTGCACAACAGTTATAGAGGAGAGGTCCAAGAGCTTTCCAGTCTAAGGAAACTCCAACTACCCTCTGGGTCCAAAAGGATGTGAAGGGTCTTGACCAGTAAAGTTTCTGCTTAGTTGCAGAGTGTATAATATTAATAAATGCTAAATCTGAATGCCTTCCTCATCTTCTCTTGATATTTGCTTCAGTAATATCAACTTTGAAACAAAATGCTGTCACACAAAACTCGGAAGAAATGATTAATTTTATTTTTCTCGATTTGAACATCAAATTTTACATGATAAAGCATGAATCAACCAGAAATTGATTTATCTTTTTAAAAATAAGATTTCTACTTGGCTTCAAAGAGAAATTATCCAGAATGACACAGATTTTTTTCCCTCACAAAATTACAGTGTTTAAAAGATTCTTCTCAGTGATGCTTCAAATTCTGTTAGTACTAAATTTAAGTTAAACTGTGTTTCATGTCAATGTATGACAAAACCAATACAATAATGTGAAGTAATTAGCCTCCAATTAAAATAAATAAAAAAATAAAATAAAAATGAGATGCAAATACTGTGGCAAAAAAATAAAATACTATATCATTTGCAAAGAAAAAAAATAGAGTATATTTCATAAAGCACTTTTAGGTTCACAGCAAAATTGAGCAGAAGTTACAAAAATTCCTCATATGCCCCCAGACCCTATTCATGTCTAGCCTCTCCCATTATCAACATCCTGCATGAGAGTGGTACATTTGTTACAATTGATGAGACACATCATTATCAGCCAGAATCCATAGTTTACATCAGGATTCACTCTTGGTGTTGTACATTCCATGGTTTTGTACAAGGTCAGATACAGTCCATGGGGTCACAAGAGTCAGACACGACTTAGTGACTAAACAACAGTAACAATATCAACATGTACCCACCAATATAATATCATACAAAGTAGTTTCACCCTAAAAATCCTCTGTGTTCCACAGGATCCCTCCTTTCCACCTAACCCCTGGCAACCATTGATCTTTTATTGTCTCCATAGTTTTGCCTTTTCTAGAGTGCCATTTAGTTGGAATTACCCAGCAATTAGTCTTTTCAGACTGACTTCTTTTACTTAGCAATATGGATTTAAGTTCCGTCCATTTCTTTCCATAACTTGGTAGCTCATTAGTTTTTAGCTGTGAAAAATATTCCATTGTCTAGATATACCAAAGTGTATTTATCTTTTCACCAACTGAAGGACATCATGGTTGTTTCCAAGTTATGGCAATTATGAATAAGTCTGCTATAAACATTCATGTGCAGAGTTTTGTGTGTAATATTCTTTTCAACTTCTTTGGGTAAATACCAAAGCATATGTTTACTGGATGATATGGTATAAGTAGGCTTAGTTTAGAAGAAACTGTCTTCCAAGGTTGTTGTCCAGTCACGTCTGACTCTTTGCTACCCCATTGAGATATACAGGAAAGCAGTTGTTTCATATATATTTATATCCTGCAGTCTTACTGTAATCACTTGTTTAGGAGTTTGTTGATTCCTTTAGATTTTGTACATATATTATTATCATGTATGAACAAAAGATAGTTTTATGTCTTTTTCCCAATCTGTATGCCTAATATTTTTTCCTTGTCTTGTGCATTAGCTAAAGCTTCTAGTACAGTGATGAGAGTGTCCTGCCTGTCTTGTTCCTTATCTCATGGAAAAGCTTTCAGCTTTGCAACGTTGAGTATGATGTTAGCTGTGGGCTTGTTAAATATGGTCTTTATTATGTTGAGTTACATTTATTCTATACCTAATTTGTTGAGAGTTTTTATCTTGAAAAAGATTTGAATTTTTTTAATGCTTTTATGCATCTATTGAGATGATCATGTGATTTTTATCCTTCATTTTGTTAATGAGGTGTATCATGTATTTATTTTTGTGTGTTGACCCATACTTGACTTTGTGTCCAAGCAGGTCTGTAAGACAGGCTGTAAGATGGGCTCCATTGCTGGCTGGGTTCTCTGGCCAGGCTTTCTGGTCAGGTAGGACTAGAGGTTATACTTAGCAGTAGGGTAGGGCTGTGAATCTATTTCTCTGCCCATAAAAAGGGTTTCACAGCCCATGTGGTTCACTGGCTGAGGACCAAAGTCAGGCAGAAATGCCAACTAAAGTACCTTGCTAGATGTGGCCACCAGTTTAGCTCTGCAGATGGTCAGAGTTACTGGCCAGGATGTCTGTTCCATCACCATTGTTAGCAAGATTGTAGTCTGCCTAGATCTGAGTGCTAATCTTTGAAAGCCCTGCTCCACTTTTCCATCTCGATCTGTCCCCCAATGGTCAAGCCCTGCAGATTTTCCCAGTGAGCCCTGTGAGGTGCAGCCCGTGTGAGTTTCCTGGAAAATTTCGTACAACACTGAGATGCTGGACATCCACCTTTTGTTAATTTTCACAGTGGAGAAATTGTAAGTCCAAGAGGTCCCTCTTGGTGCAGCACTTTATCAGCTTGAGAGAGAGGCGAAGTGATCAGAATGTAGTTGCTCCTCTCGCCTTTCTAATATGCAATGCTTCTCAGTCTCTGTGGTCCAAGGGAGACTTCAACCTCATCCCTCATTCCTGTGTTCTGGAATTTTCACAATGCTGTCTTGGCTATGGATGTTTGCTAGTGGGTCTTCTTGTGAGGGGGAAGGAAGTCAGGAATGATGTATATTGCAATCTGGATGACACCATTCCTCTAATTTTGTAATTAATAAATTGATTCAGGCCCTAAATCTCAATGCTTATAGTGAACTTACTGGGAAAACATTATTACACTTGGGTAGGCAAGTAAATCTACCAACTACAAGAGTACCCCATATTATATATTTAAGAAAGGCAGGGTAAAACGACTCCATTTTGGCAATCATTTTTCTCATATTTGTATGAGTATTCACTTAGAAGCTCTAGGTTTTTCATCTCCTGCCACACACCTCTCATCTGCTCCCACTCAATTTAGTACTTACACTGCCCAGGGTAGAGTCAGAACATTAATGAAAAGGATGGTTATCAGATGCAGCTGAACAATGGGAGTTATTGTCCAACACCAGCTTATCTGACAATGCTCGTGCTTTCCTTTAAGCCCTTTGAAATGGGCCTAATCTTGTAATTAATGCACAAATGCAGAGTTTGCTCAATTTATCATGGATATATAGTATCTTCCTCAAATTTGCAAGTGGCAGTACTAGAAGAGTAATGTGTTGTGTGAAGGGATTAGGATCCAAAGAGATCTGATGAGCAAATTTGAGCATATTGGCAACCAGGGTTGTTCCCCATGCAAGCAACTTGGGTCCAAAGGATCTGAGAAATGTCATTAGGAGAAGATTTAGAGGTACAGGAGCAGGCACACAATATCTATCTTCAAACACTGAAGCAGAGATTACCTGCTGTGTGAGTCTCCAGCATATTGTCCTAGGTCGATTTGATCAAAGCTACAGGGAGGCAGGTTCGGGCACAGTATAAGCAGCAGGTCACCAAAAGGTACTGAACAACTCTATAGGATAATTATTTCAAGCAAGAGGTTGGGTCTTGGTGGCCAACATGGTTTCTTCCAAGTCTCAAATCCTGCAGCAACACTAAGACCTATGATTGCATCATTTCATATCTACTATTTTGCTTGTGGAAGTTTATGCTCTAGCAAAGAAAACAGCTTCCAGTTCCCTTGGAGGGTAGTCCATTAGAAAGAAGTGGTAAGCCAATGCAGTATATTAATGCATATATATGGAATTTAGAAAGATGGTAACGATGACCCTATATGCAAGACAGCAAAAGAGACACAGAGATAAAGAACAGAGTCTGTGGGAGAAGGCAAGGGTAGGATGATTTGAAAGAATAGGATTGAAACGTGCATATTACTGTATATGAAATAGATCGCCAGTCCAGGTTCAATGCATGAGACAGGGCACTCAGGGCCAGTGCACTGGGACGACCCTGAGGGATGGGATGGTGAGGGAGGTGGGAGGGGGTTCAGGATGGGGGACACGTGTACACCCGTGGCTGATTCATATCGATATATGTCTAAAGCCACTACATTGTAAAGTAATTAGCCCCCAATTAAAATAATAAATTAAAAAAAAAAGAAAAGAGTGGTAAGATAACACGATGTTTCAAATAGGTCTGAACAGCATTATCCTTTACTTGTAGGAAAAGATACATACAGATGTACCTCATTTTATTGTGCTGGGTTTTTTGATGTTATTTTTTATTTCTGTGAATTGAAGGTTTGTGGCAACCTTGTGTAACAGCGTATGTTACCTCCATGTTTTTCCAATAGCATTTGCTCACTTTGTATCTTTGTGTCACACCTTGGTAATTGGTTCACTTCATTTCCTGGTACCACATTATAGTAATTCTTGCAATATTTCAAACTCTCCACTAGAAAAAAGATTATGACTCACTGAAGGCTCAGATGGTGACTAGCATTTTTTAGCAATAAAGTGTTTTTTTTTACTTAAGGTATATACATTGCTTTTTAGACATAATGCTATTACACACTTAATAGACTACAGTATAATTGTCCTCTGAAACATGCAGGAATTAGGGACACTAACCCCTGCACAGTCAAAAATCCATGTATAACTTTTGACTCCCCCAAAACTTAACTACTAATAGCCTACTGTGGACTGGAAGCCTTGCTGATAACAGTTGATTAAGACATATATTCTACATTATATTTACACACATTTTAATGCATTCAAGACATAGTGAATTAAAAAAATTTTTTGGATATTTCTAGGTTATGTGGTTTGTGAGTTTCTCAAATTATGGCAAATTTTAAAACATTTTCCCCACATATTTATTGAAAAAAAATCTAAGTGGACTCACAATTCAAACTCATAGTGTTCAAGGGTTGATTGTATAGTGTGAACATAACTTAAACATAACATATGCACTGGGAAACCAAAAACTTGTGACTCATTATATTGCAATATTTGTTTTATTGCAGTGGTCTGGAACCAAACTCACAATATCCCTAAGCTATGCCTGTAGTATGCCAGAGTATGGGTGATTATGCACCCAAAGGCTAATGCTTCTAATCGGTGGGATTATAAGTGACTGGTTTTTATAAACTGAAAGTGATAAAATACTGCATATGGGCAGGGATTGGGTCACTCCCATTTGCATGTATTCCTTGTTCTCACCATGAACACCAAAAATGACTGGTTCATAAGGCAGTGGATTCTGTTCAAAACAAGAAATAGACCAGAGGTTCAGTGCTGCAGCTCATCAGAAGATATTAGATTTTTGAGCTGATGTTCAACAGAAGATGTGATGTGCTTAGCAGTGGGTGTTAGTAAGTGTCTCTTGCCCCCTTCTCTATCCAGCCCCAGTCTTGGGGGTCTTCTCTTATTGAATTGAAAAACTCTTTCAGAAAACAAAAGAATTCAGTTTATTTTTTTAATTTATTTTAATTGGAGGCTAATCACTTTACAATATTGTAGTGGTTTTGCCATACATTGACATGAATCAGCCATGGGTTTACATGTGTTCCCCATCCTGAACCCCTCTCCCGCCTCCCTCCCCATCCCATCCCTCTGGGTCATCCCAGTGCACCAGGCCCGAGCATCCTGTATCACACATCGAAACTGGACTGGCGATTCGTTTCACATATGATAATATACATGTTTCAACACCATTCTTCCAAATCATCCCACCCTCGCCCTCTCCCAGAGTCCAAAAGACTGTTGTATACATCTGTGTCTCTTTTGTTGTCTCGCATACAGGGTTATCGTTACCATCTTTCTAAATTCCATATACATATGCGTTGCTGCTGCTGCTGCTAAGTCACTTCAGTCATGTCCGACTCTGTGTGACCCCATAGATGGAAGTCCACCAGGCTCCCCTGTCCCTGGGATTCTCCAGGCAAGAACACTGGAGTGGGTTGCCATTTCCTTCTCCAATGTGTGAAAGTGAAAAGTGAAAGTGAAGTCGCTCAGTCGTGTCCGACCCCTAGCGACCCCATGGACTGCAGCCCACCGGGCTCCTCCATCCATGGGATTTTCCAGGCAAGAGTACTGGAGTGGCTTGCCATTGCCTTCTCCGATACATATGCGTTAGTATACTGTATTGGTGTTTTTCTTTCTGACTTACTTCACTCTGTATAACAGGCTCCAGTTTCATCCACCTCATTAGAACTGATTCAAATGTATTCTTTTTAATGGCTGAGTAATATTAAATCCCAATCCTTATTTACCAGGTTTTCATTTCCTCATCTTCGAGATAAGAATACTAGTCCACATGACCTCCTCTTCCAAGGTTCTCAAATTCTGTGACTCCAACTATGGAAAAAAGCAAGTCATGACCACCGCACCTGGACAGAGAAGAGCCTTTTCCATGTGACTATTCTTCTAAAGTGGACTTCCTTCAATCAATTTTGTTTGCTTGAAGGGTACCCTTTTGTACTTTCAGTCCTTAGAAGACCACCAAGAATGGACCACCACAGGAGTCTCAACATAATGATTACATTTATTATTTTATTGCTAAGTAAGAAGCGAAATAAACGGTGAGAAGCTGCAAATGCTTGCCAATTTATGAAGATTATGGAACAATGAAGACATCCAGTATAAAAAGTTGCTTGTTCCTTAGGGAAGCAAGGACTACATGCACAAAGATCATCAATGGTGAGATTATTCCATCAGCCAGTTGATGGAAATGGAAAGTTTAAAAATGAAAGTAAAGGAACATTGGGATTCCCTGGTAACTCAGATGGTAAAGAATCCACCTGCAATGCAGGAAACCTGGGTTTGATCTCTGGGTTGGGAAGATCCCCTGGAGGAGGGCATGGCAACCCACTCCAGTATTCTTGCCTGGAGAACCCCCATGGACAGAGAAGCCTGGTGGGCAAAGAGTCAGACACGACTGAGCAACTAAGCACAGCACAGCAAGGGAACATTGGCTACTCCTGACCTCTTAACCAGGGGTTATGGATGAGCAGACATCAGAAAATAGTTTAAATCTCTACAAACACATAGGTTTACAAAAAACAAATCTAAAACCAAGACATGTAGGCAATGTTGAAATTTGTGTTTGGGAGGAGATCCTCATCTTATGATGCTTGAATATACTCTTTCTCTTGCTGGATAGCTGGGAAAAAGACAAACACAAACAATCATTAAAAGGGTATGTTCTTAAGATGAAGTTCAGTTTCTTCCAAGAGAGTTCTTTGCCACTTTGCCAAGTCACTGAAGGCTACCTTATCTGCTTTAAATTTAGAATGCTAAGGCACTAACTGCAAATCCTCAGTTGGGTGTGTGTGTGTGTGTGTTAACCACCTGAACATCAGAATCTACATCAGCTATCTTTTTCTCCATTTCAGAGATTGATTTATGCTGTTGCCGTTTTTTTTTTTTTCATAGAATGTTCTGAAACTGAGGAGCAAGTGAAGTATTTTCCTCAGATTTATCTATCACTATATAGTTAGGAAATTATACCCTTTCAGACAATTTTGATTAACTTATAAACTATCAAATAACAACAACAACAACATGACAAAAAGTGTCCCTCAATTTTGTGAATATACTTAGTTTCTCCATCAGGTTGTAAATCTCAAAGGCAAAACTGATCCCTCGAGTCCGGGAGCCCTGAGTGAACCGAATATCTAACCTTGTTCTCTGCCTCACTGTCAGGTACAGAAAGCCAAAACTGCAGAGCTTATATAGTTCTTCAGAAATGAGATCATGGAACTAAGTTGTTAGATGCAGAAAATTCCAAATAACCATATGAGTGACAAAACTAAGATTTTTTGAGTGCTAAGTATAATATTCCAAAATTGATTGCAATGTGAATTTTAGTGATTTTCTAACAAGAAAATAGTTTTTTATTCCCCCATTACTTCTTGAGTTTATCATGTAAAAACCATTTATAAAAGCCAGGTACTTAGACAACTATTTGATATTTTTATTTGTTGCATTAAATTCAGTGGCTACTTAATTATTGCTTACTCTGTGGCAAAATTTACTAGGAGAGTTTATTTACTGAACCTATGAGTGCTCACCAATGCTTTTCTTCACTAGAGCCACACCCCCACATCACCCCATGACTTACTTTCCTTTGAGGGGAGAGTATTTTTTTCTTCAGTATTAGTTTTCTTCAGTTTTGACTTGTCAAACTTCTCCACTTCAGACAAGTCTGGTTTATCACTCATCTTGGCTAAAAGAAAGACTGAAAAAAAATTTTTTTTTAACTTTACTGGCAAAACTCTTATCATACTAATGGATCACAACCCCAAGTTTAATATCAATATGGATTTTACCTTCTGATTTTCAACAAGAAAACAGCACACATCTTAGGAAAGTCATGTTTTTATCAAAATGCTTTTGAATTGCACATCATTACCCTATTTCCAATAGTCAGTAAAAACCACTGAATCAGGATGCACTCACTCTAAAACCCAGAGTTGATATGCCTGACTTTTTAAAAAATCACAAGCAAGGTCAGTTGGAGGTAGTGATAAAAGTACAAGAGCAAATAGAGATAGAAGAAAAAATGACTGGGCTTAACCAGCTAATGAATTTGTAACAGGAGATAGCACTATTTGAACACCTTCACCTTATATGGCATTTTTATTGGGGTTAGGGAGCAGCACACAATAAAGGGTGGCATAAGTTGTACTGCTTTTTTTTAAAGCAGAGACATTACTTTGCCAACAAAGGTCCATCTAGTCAAGGCTATGGTTTTTCCAGTGGTCATGTATGGATGTGAGAGTTGGACTATAAAGAAAGCTGAGCACCGAAGAAATGATGCTTTGAACTGTGGTGTTGGAGAAGACTCTTGAGAGTCCCTTGGACTGCAAGGAGATCCAACCAGTCCATCCTAAAAGAGATCAGTCCTGAATGTTCATTGGAAAGACTGATGTTGAAGCTGAAGCTCCAATACTTGGGCCACCTGATGGGAAGAACTGACTCATTTGAAAAGACCCTGATGCTGGTATTGAGAGCAGGAGGAGAAGGGGACGACAGAGGATGAGATGGTTGGCTGGCATCACCAACTCAGTGGGCATTAGTTTGAGTAAACTTCGGGAGTTGGTGATGGACAGGGAGGCCTGGCATGCTGCAGTCCACGGGGTCCCAAAGAGTCGGACACGACTGAGCCACTGAACTGAACTAAATTGTACTAGTTTCTTTCCATTTCATTTGCCCAAAGACAATAGATCAAGGTGCTGCAATAAGGGAAGGGGGAATTTAATCCCGTAATGACATGTCTCACAATAGCTCCTTGTGGGACTGGTTTGTAAATGCTGTAAGACAGCACGACTAATTATTATCAAACTAGGAATTTCAGCAGAATGGGATAAACCAAACACAGTTGATTTTTATTTCACTATGTTTTCTCCTCAGGAGGAGAGAGGAGGACATGAAGCTAGGAGGTGAGGTGCCCAGTGATTTTTCTGGGTTTGTCCAGAGGAGACAATAGGAGACCTCTGAGGCCGGAAAGCAGGGCTCTCCTGCGCATGTCTGGTCTCACCCAGTGGAATAAGGCATGTCTACTGGAGAAGGAAATGGCAACCCACTCCAGTGTTCTTGCCTGGAGAATCCCAGGGACGGGGGAGCCTGGTGGGCTGCCGTCTATGGGGTCGCACAGAGTCGGACACGACTGAAGCGACTTAGCAGCAGCAGCAGCAGCAGTGCCTAGACTGGAATGGAGAGGCCCCCAAACAGCCAGACGTCCCGAATATGCCTTCTTTCTGTCAGGGTCACCCTAGGACCCTCCTTGACAAGTGATTGGCAGCCAATCTCCAGAGGGCAGAAAATAGGGACTTCAAATAACAGGGCTGGGCAAATAAGCCACGTTGTTAGCAGCAATTTGCTTACATAAAATAACTATCATCATTGTTGGGAGCCCAGTCCAACCGAACAGTCACAGGAGCGGAGGGAGCAAAGGGCCAGCCCCAGAGTGCTCATTATGAGTTCCAAACTCCTCGTCCCCTCAGCATCGGACTTACAGCCGCATCGGACGGCCGCTCTTGGGGCTCCTGCCTCCGGACCGGCCAGGGACCGACCCGGGAAGGATCCGAATCCAGCTCAGAAGGCGGCGCTGCGAAGACAAAAGCGTGCATTCGCCAGGAGGCGCTGCTACAAATCACGCATCCCAACTTCCGCCCTTCCAATTCCTGCAGGCCGGATTCGCCAGCCCCGCAGCCACCACGCCCTCCTCTCACCATAGCCCTCTAGTTCTGGCGGGGCCGCACATCCTCACCCGAAGACTTGAAGACCAGAGAAAGGTAGACTGCTGCACCGACACCGCTTCACACTCTGGACAAGGTTAGCGTTACCGTGACGAGCTCCTGCAGTTATAAGTTGCGTGGCAAGCCGCGACCCCCAAGCCCGCCCCAACCATCTCCGATTGGTCAAGGAATCCTAGATCCGCCTCCTTGCCCCTCCCACCGCTTTAGCCTGGCAGGCCTGAGTCTACTATCTCTCCTTTTCTCAGGACCTCACCCCTGCAACCTGGTGTTAATAATGTCATACCAGATTCACTTCCCCAGTGAAAGTGAAAGTCACTCAGTCGTGTCCGACTCTTTGTGACCCCATGGACTATACAGTCCATGGAGTTCTCTAGGCTAGAATACTGGAATGGGTAGCCTTTCCCTTCTCCAGAGGATCTTTCCAACCCAGGGATCGAACCCAGGTCTCCCACATTGCAGGCAGATACTTTACCAGCTGAGTCACAAGGGAACCCCAAAAAGTGAAAGTGAAAATTGCTCAGTCGTGTCCGACTTTTATAGTCCATGGAATTCTCCAGGCCAGAATACTGGAGTGGGTAGCCTTATCCCTTCTCCAGGGGATCTTCCCGACCCAGGAATCTAACCGGGGTCTCCTGCACTGCAGGCGGATTCTTTACCAATTGAGCTATCAGGGTTTAATAATTTCATACCAGATTTGCCTCCCCAGGCCCCATTCAAACTCACTCTGATTCCTCCAGGGATTGATGGCTGGCCTACCTCCCCTGCTTCTCCCACTACGTCCATCCTGAGGGTCCACTTCCTTTCCTCCTAAGTATGCTCACTCCTCCATGATAATAGGGGCTTTACAATAATTAGATACATCTTACCCAGTTAGCTTTGTATCCGTCTGAAGCTCCAAGATCCAAGCTGAAGGAGCCTTAATCAGGTACTCCCTGCTTTTTATAGCCATAGGAGCTATACGTTGTGACAACCAAACAGTGATTTGGAAGCAATGTTCAGTGTTGTCTGTTCTAATTCTGCGAGGTCATGGAGGAGGGATGTTCATGAAGAGGGTGGGCGGTTTGGGGTCATTCACTCTCTCAGCTGAGCATTTCTGTGACAGTGGTGGCCTCCTATGTCAGTTTTATTTTCTGATTTTCAGCCACTGAACAGTCAGTTTAGGGTAATCCGAGAATCTGCTGAGGCTATTCATCTTGATTTTCTCCAATCCTGATCACTTTGCTTGATCCATAGTAGTTGCTTAGATAAATACCCATCTTTAGACTGAAGTAATAAGTCCAGAATAGAGCAGAATTTTTGGACAGCAGCACCACCCAGAGTCTATGTTGGGGAGAAAAGTGAGGCTCTGGTAATTACTTGGACGAACTCGGTCCTCAAGGTGATTTTCTGTATGTTCACCCAGAACCTTAGAGTGTTAGGATAAAATGGAGATAGGACTATATCTTCAGCTTGTACTCCATATTTTCTATATGGCTCTTGTATGGTGGTAGAGATCTATATAGATCATCACTCTCTCCTCAAGGATTTCTCAGACCTCCTCCACATCTCTTCATTTATTTTTCTATGCTCTTGTAGCATGGGGTGCGAACTTGAGAATTTTGTATGTTTGTTGGGTGAACTTGTAAAGCAGAAAAACAAGCTCATTCAACAAATGACATTCACTGAGTACCTACAATGTCCCAGGCATTAAATATAATAAACACCAGTGTTTCTGCCACTCTGATTTGGATGTTGTTGATATTTAGGTATATTTACTTTTTTTTAAGGAATAAAAACATTACAGAAAAATTCAGGTTTTCTTGACCTTCACTCCATTTCCACTCCCCTCTCACTTTCCCAGGGGTACTCCTATCCTGAATGTGATATGTAGTTTCTAGCCAAGTTTTCTATCATTATAGATTTCTATGATCTGTTTCCAGGAGCAACATGGACACTATTTTTGTCCAGTGCTCCAGGTGTAAGACTGAATTTCCACATCTTTTGGGTTGACAGGAAACCCCAGACAGGCACCTCCCCACTTCCTGCCCCAAACTTTAAAGTCTATCTTAAATCTATCCATCTCAAATCCTCAGAATTCCTCTCACGTCCACCCTTTCATGTTTCCATACAAATTGTAAAATTTTTCATGCTTGTTCTGTGAAAAAGTCATTGATAATTTAATTTTAAATCTGTAGGTTGCTTTGGTAGTATATTCATTTTTACAATATTTATTCTCAATTTTTCACCACTGAGAATGATGTTTGCTATGGGTTTGTTGTATATGGCCTTTATTATGTTGAAATAGGTTCCCAAGAATGTTTTAAGAATAAGAAATATAACAGCATGGTCCAGCTGCTGGAAAGGTAACTGATTACAATGAAATAAATATAATGAAATGTTTTTGGTTAAGATATATGTGTGTGTGTGTGTGTTTATACACACAGGTTGGCACTGATACAAGTTGGGAAGATTATATACCAAAATATTAGTGGTATTTATCAGTGTTAGGATATAGTATATGTGTGTGTGTGCCAGTCATTCAGTCATGTCTGATTCTTTGTGACCCCATGGACTGTAGCCCAACAGGCTTCTCTGTCCATGGAATTCTCCAGGCAAGAATACTGGAGTAGGTAACCATCCCCTTCTCCAGGGTATCTTCCTGACCCAGGGATCAAATTCAGGTCTCCTGAATTGCAGGCAGATTCTTTACCATCTGAGCCACCAGGGATGCCCCAGGATATTCTATACTTTTTCTAATAATTTTTCTTATATTTACTATTTTTTCTACTATGAGCATATATAACTTAGGTAATAAAAAATAAGTTAAAGGATTGGGAAAATAAACATTCCCAGAAAGTTCAATAGAAAAAAAAAATTGCGGTAGAAAAGAAGTTGAATTATTTTCAGAACAAAGTATATTTCTAAAGCAACATATGAATTCAGTTAAGAGTATGATCATGAGAACTATCTCATTGTTCTTTGTTTCTTCCAATGGAAGGGGCAAAATCAGGGACCACCCTAAAACAAAAATGATGCCTAAAAATAGAAAGCCTATCTCCCATAATCATTATTTTTAGCAGTTATCATTTTTGCTCTTTAGATGTTTCTTGAGTATCAAGAATGCTGTTTCACATCATGCTTTTATGTGGATTCAGATACAGTCTCCTCAGTGAAAAGCAACATAATCTGTAATAGTATTAGCGGTATCTTTACAGCATTTATTATGGATTTACCCAGTAAAATAGATTATGACTCTCACAGGAGAATGTGTAGTTAAGGACATCTTGGAAGCTTGTTCTTCAAATCTGGAGGATAAGCCATCTACCCTCATTAAAGCCATTTTAGAATTGGAAATTGCTAAGCCAACAAATGGGCCTTTTTCACTGTCTTTTACTAACATGGTGGCTCATCTTAGAGTCAGTCCAAGGGACTCTCAAGAGTCTTCTCCAACACCACAGTTGCCAACATGATTGATGAGAAATAGTATATCATTGTAATTATAATTTGCACTTCTGTTATTGTCAGTGAGGTGAAACATTTTCTCGTATATTTGAGAAACATTGTCTTTTGATGAACAATGTTCTACCATTTTTCTACTGGGTTGCTGGGCATTTGTCTTTTCTTTATGAATTCATAGAGGTTTGCTGTATATTAAGGAGTTTAGTAAGGTACAGTTTCAAGTATGAAAAGAAGACAGAAAAGGATAAAAAACTCTTATCAAATGTGTCCCCCCAAATGTTCATTGCAATACATGTTATTAAGATACTCCAGATTTTCTTTCCAAAATATATTAAAACAAATTCTTTGCTTCCTTCCTCCACTGAAAATTAGAGAGCGTCTTTAGTGTGGCAGACTCTAGGCAAAGCCTTTGGTTTACAGACATCAAAGTGAAAAGTGAAGGTGTTAGTCGCTCAGTCCTATCGGACTCTGTGATTCCACGGATTGTAGCCCACCAGGCTCATCTGTCCATGGAATTATTCCAGCAAGAATACTGGAGTGGGTAGCCATTCCCTTCTGCCAGGGACTTTCCTGACTCAGGGATTGAATCCGGGTCTCCTGCATCGCAGGCAGGTTCTTTACCATCTGAGCCACCAGGGAAAGACAAAGACAAACCTAGAGACAGGTCTTGATCTACAAACAGTAGAAGATATCATGAAATTCTCATGACTAAATGGCCCCTCACTTGTTTCAACTTGAAAAGAATGTATATATTCAGGGAGAATGAGCAATGCATTCATTAGGCAGGACACAGTGGTGAGAGAAGAGGAGGAGTCAGGAGAGCAGTTAAAGGATCTGCCATGAGAACCTCTGGGGTGGTCTGGCCTCAAACTGCTTCTCTTTTCCTCCTTTTCTGATATTTCCTCTACCTCACCTGACTTTTTATGCTGGCAATATGGTTGGTGTAAGAAGGCCTTAATAACATCTGAGAAAAGAAGTGAAAGACAAAGGAGAAAAGGAAAGATATACCCATCTGAATGCAGAGTTCCAAGAAGCAAGGAGAGATAAGAAAGTCTTCTTAACAGAACAATGCAAAGAAATAGAGGGAAAAAAATAGAATGGGGAAGACGAGAGATCTCTTCAAGAAAATCAGAGATACCAAGGGAACATTTCATGCAAAGATGAGCGCAATAAAGGACAGAAATGGTATGGGCCTAACAGAAGCAAAATAGATTAAGAAAGGTGTCAAGAATACACAGAAGAACTGTACAAAAAAGGTCTTAATTACCTGGATAACCAGGATAGTGTGATCACTCATCTACAGCCAGACATCCTGGAGTGTGAAGTCAAGTGGGCATCAGGAAGCATTACTACAAACAAAGCTAGTGGAGATGATGGAATTCCAGCTGAGCTATTTCAAATCCTAAAAGAGGATGCTGTTAAAGTACTTCACTCAATATGCCAGCAAATTTGGAAAACTCAGCAGTGGCCACAGGACTGGAAAAGGTCCGTTTTCATTCCAATTCCAGAGGAGGGCAATGCCAAAGAATGTTCAAACTACCTCACAATTTCACTGATTTCACATGCTAGCAAGGTAATGCTCAAAATCCTTCAAGCTAGGCTTCAATAGTACATGAACAGAGAACATACAGATATTCAAGCTGGTTTAGAAAAGGCAGAGGAATCAGAGATCAAATTGCCAACATCATTTGGAGCATCAAAAAAGCAAGGTAATTCCACAAAAACATCTACTTCTGCTTCATTGACTACACTGAAGTCTTTGACTGTGTGGATCACAACAAACTGAAAAATTCTTAAAGAGATGGGAATACCAGACAACCTTATGTGTCTCCTAACAAACCTGTATGCAGGTCAAGAAGTAACAGTTAGAACCGAACATGAAACAACAGACTGGTTCCAAATAAGAAAAGGAGTGCGTCAAGGCTGTATATTGTCACCCTGCTTATTTAACTTCTATGCACAGTACATTATGAGAAACGCTGGACTGGAGGAAGCACAAGCTGGAATCAAGATTGCCAGGAGAAAGATCAATAACCTCAGAAATGCAGATGACACCACCCTTATGGCAGAAAGTGAAGAAGAACTAAAGAGCCTCTTGATGAAAGTGAAAGAGGAGAGTGAAAAAGTTGGCTTAAAGCTCAACATTCAGAAAACTAAGATCATGGCATCCGGTCCCATCACTTCATGGCACATAGATGGGGAAACAGTGGAATTAGTAGCTGACTTTATTTTTCTGTGCTCCAATATCACTGCAGATGGTGATTGCAGCCATGAAATTAAAAGACGCCTGCTCCTTGGAAGGAAAGTTATGAGCAACCTAGATAGCATATTAAAAAGCAGAGGTCTGTCTAGTCAAGGTTATGGTTTTTCCAGTGTTCATGTATGGATCTGAGCGTTGGACTATAAAGAAAGCTGATCACCGAAGAATTGATGCTTTTGAACTGTGGTGCTGGAGAAGACTCTTGAGAGTCCCTTGGACTGAAAGGAGATCCAACCAGTCCATCCTAAAGGAGATCAGTCCTGGGTGTTCATTGGAAGGACTGATGTTGAAGCTGACACTCCAATACTTTGGCCACATGATGCAAAGAGCTGACTCACTTGAAAAATACCCTGATGCTGGGAAACATTGAGGGCAGGAGGAGAAGGGGACGACAGAGGTTAAGATGGTTGGGTGGCATCACCGACTCAATGGACATGGGTTTGGGTGGACTGTGGGAGTTGGTGATGCTGCGGTTCAGGGGGTCGCAAAGAGTCAGACACGACTGAGCAACTGAACTGAACTTTCATGGAAGGGCTTCTCTCAAGGAAGGGACGCATAGTTTCGGCATAGACGAGAATTTACCTTCCTGTGTCTGTCTTGGGCCTGTCGGTCCTGAGCCTCTTTCCCAACCTTTACCCACACCCCTAACCCCACCCAGAGCTGCGGACCTCGGACTTCGGAGAGCGGAATGCGTAAAAACTACATTTTGGTATCTGCCTCATCAGGTCAGAGCTGGTTCACTGACGCCACGTCCCGAAACCGTACACATTTCAGTTCAGGGGAAAAGACTGTAGGTTTGCGGTAGGGGAGCTCTCTAAGAGAAAGGAACTAATACCAGATCCTTCCGTTTAGTCGGCTTCCCACCGACCAGCGAGGGTTTCTCTGTATCCAAACCCCGTCACCGCCCACTCCAGCAGCCTAAACAGCCAGGGGGGCGGGACCGGGCGCCGGAAGAGGAAGGAGCGGCGCTTTGCAAAGCGTGGGATCACTCCGCTTCCGTGAGGCCGGATCCCCTTCAACTCCCCTCCAGCCGCTCTGGTTGTTTGTCAGTGTTGTTTCTTGGGAGGAGGCGAGACAAAGTCTGCGGAGGAAATGGTGGCTGTTAAAGAGTTACTAGGAGCGGGTCCCTGAGGTGTCCTGGGGACAAGAAGAAGGAAATACCACAAAGTGACACTCGTATGCCAATTGCGGTCCTTCATCTGATAAAGTAGGTATCTCGTCCTGAGTCCCAGGTGCCGGGCCAGTCTCCAAACAGTCGGCGCCATTGTCTCAGGTCCTTGAGCTCATCCGACTGTCTGTTCCTCTTTCGTAGGTGTCTGGACCCCCTCGAGGCAAAGAAATGAGAAAACTTCTCATCCAAGCGGAGCAGGCCAATGAAGAGCCGGGCACTGCTTGGGAGTGTGGATACGGGTGTCAGAGGTGAACGTGGGCGATGTGACTTAGTCCTGGGGCGCACAGGGTTGGTGAGAGGGAAAGAGGGACAGGGGTCATTTGCGTGGCACACAATGATAAATGAATGATCTGCCTCTTGCTAGCTTGGCTTCCAGACACTGCACCCCGCCACCATGTTTGGGGAAAGGAGTGTAGAAGCGGCCTCTAGTGGAGGAATGGTGGATTACAGTAATAGGAGGAGGTGCTCCTGCTGTCAGTGAGAGCAGTTGTCTAGAGAGCCCTGGGAGGGAGAGTGTGAAAAGAGGTTGTAAGTGTTTGATAATCAAGGCCCTGGATTAGAAGAGAGTCTCCTGCCCTGATTACTAGGCTGAGTATTAATAACCAAGTTTCTCCCACTGTCTTTTCATTGGGTCATTGAGTGTGTATCATGCCTTTATTTGTGTAGGTCTGTTTCTACGTTTGTGGTACTCCATGTTTCTGTAAACATGATCTGTAGGGGGCAGTGAACCTCAAAAGGAGGAGTAAGAAAAAGAAAATTGGCATAACTCTGTAGACAGGGCAGTGCTTCAGTGTGGTAGGTGGCTAGGACTAGAGCAGGTAGGGAACTAGGGGTAACTTGGCATCTCCTTTCTGACGGCTTTCCAAACCATCCTCCCTTTTCTATAGTGTTGAAGAAAATGATAGGCTTTGGGAAGAAGAAGGAAACATAAGAACATGAAAATAATACTTTTCATTGATGTCCAAAACAACTTCAATGGTTTGAGCATTCCATCCTTACTATCAGCAGCACAGTCTTGCAGTGATTTTTGAGTTGTCTCTGCAAGGGAATTGTCAGGCAGAATGGAGCAGAGGGAGGAGAGGAAGAAAGATAAATTTTTGGCAGTCAGGTATTTGTATCCAGAAAGGATCAGTGTCCTAGGTGTTGATCTCTACCAAGGACTCAATCTCCACTGTCTTCTGTGTCTGTATTTATTTATTTATCTCTGCACTTGTGAGTCTGTGTGTAGATCTGTCTTTAGGTTTGCGGACCTCTCAGTTGTGAAGACTTGAAATGGGAACCCAACTTGAAGGTTGGAAATAATGAGGAAGAGAAATGGGCCCTGTATCTGTTTAAATTGGTGTGAGGGTAGAGTGAGTGAGGCTAGGGAGTTATCTGTCTCTTCTGTTTTGCCAGTTTACTAACCCGTTTGGTTTTCTGCCAATTTAGGTGGAAGCCTTCCTAAGGTTTAGGGGTATAGAAGGGTAATACCTGCTTTTGTTACTTCCCACTTGGTTTTCCTAGTCCAGTTCTGAAACAGGGAAATGTTAGGGCAGTCTCTAAAGAGGAATATGATGGGAAGCAGGGAGGAGGAATGGTACTGAATGAAGCAGAGCAATGGGGGAAAGGGACCAGAAGGAGGGAAACACTAGACAAACTACGAATGTAGGGACCAGGGACCAAGGTCAGTCTACCAAGAGATCAGTTCGCATATCCTCCTGTTTATTTGTCCATGATCTGCCTTTAGGTCTGCTGTGAGTCTTGTCATCACTGGAAACAAGGAAAGGAGGAGGAAATTACTGCAGATCAGTGAAGGTTTGTGTGTGTGGAGACTTCCTCAGTAGACATGTAGGATGAAGTAGTGGAGATCTGCTTGGGTGCAGCAGAGGTAGAGAGTCAGCCTAGGGATTCTTCAGCCTCTCTTACTCCCATCCAACTTTTCCACTCTCCATGCTCCTGTTTTGTGTCTGGAAAAAAGATTGATTTTACCTGCAATAGTAGGGAACATGAAATGGAGGAAGAGTTTGCTAATTATCTGCCTTTTACACTTAGCACTGAATTTCCATACTTTTCTATTTCCATGTTGTGCTAATCAACATGGAAAAAATTTGGAAAAAGACTCAAAGCCCCATTTCCTTCCTCCACTCCTAGGTCCAACTTCAGTGGCAGATCTGGTGGCCGTGGAGTGGCTGAAGACCACCACCCTCCACAGGGCTGTGCTCAGGCACACAGCCATCCTTCCCTTCCCTGAGTGAGCTTCCTCTGCACGTTGTTTATATCACTGGCAGAGCCTGTAGTTCGAAAGGGGGCTGAGTGACAACTGGACTTTGTATGAAAACACCAACCTGGGAGAGACCTTCAGTCAAGGCTGAGACGGGTTGGGGATATATAACTTGGCCTTGCCTGTAACTTGGATCGTCACTGACTTCGGTGCTGAGGCAAGGGCAGAGGAGGGCCTGGGGCTGGCCTGAAAGCTGGCATCCGTGGCCCTGCCAACACTAAAGCCAAGGCTAAGATCCACGCCAAGGCAGTGGCTGAGGCAGAACTGAAAACAGGACTGGTGACCCAGGCCAAGGCTGGGGATGGAGCAGTGGCCAGGACACAGTGACCTACACTGAGGCCATGGCTATGACAAGGCAAGTGAGCAAGATGGAATCTAAGACTAGAGTCATGGCTGAGACCAAGGCAACCCCCCTGACAGAACCTAGTGTAGTGTCCCAGACCAAGTCAAAGGCCATGCCTATGTCCCGGCTCAGTGCTGTGACCAATTATAAAGTGAAGGCTGGTGCTGGAAGTGAAGCCAATATCGGTTCCAAAGACAACATTGGGTCCAGGTCCCAGAGAAGGAGCGAGGCCAGCATCAAGTTGAAGGCTGGGGACAGAGCTGGTACTGTAACTCAGTTTGGTGACGAGGATGAAGAAAATGTTTGTTCTTGGTTTTGGACTGGAGAAGAGCCTAGTGTAGGATCCTGGTTTTGGCCTAAAGAAGACAACCCATTTCAAGTGTATAAGCCTCCAGCTAAGATCCTGGAAAAGCCCAAGCTTACACCCAAACCTGAACTTACTATAAAGCAAAAAGCAAAAGCATGGTCAAGGGCCAGGTTTTGTGTCCTAGTTCCGGTAGATGGAGGGGAGCAATCCTTACCTCCAGGAGGGAATTGGACTCTGGTTGATACCTTGATTGAAACTCCTCTAGGGATTCGACCTCTGACCAAGATCCCACCCTATAATGGGCCTTACTTTCAGACCTTAGCTGAGCTCAAAACGCAGGTTAAGTATAGGGAAAAGTATAGGCCCAATCCAAAAACCTGTCGCTGCAAATCACATGTTTTTAGTTTAGAGCCTAAAGAGTTTGATAAACTTGTTGCCCTACTTAAGTTAACTAGGGATCCTTTCATTCATGAAATAGCTACAATGATAATGGGTATCAGTCCTGCTTATCCATTTACCCAAGATATAATTCATAATGTAGGTATTACAGTTATGATTGAAAACTTGGTCAATAATCCCAATGTTAAAGAACACCCTAGAACTTTAAATATGGTGGATGACAACTCTGAGTCTTTTGGAGAACCACAAACAGAGTTGTACATAAATCAAGTTTGTAAGGACATAATCTCTTATCCTTTGAACTCCACTGAGCAACTGGCTGGACTAAAATTATTAGTGCAGCTGGGTGTAAAGTTTGAGTACCACCATATAATTGTCAATTACAGTCCAGATTTCCTCACTTTGTTAAACAAGGGAAGTGTCAAAACCAAGTTTTATGTTTTAAAAGTATATTTGCAGTTGTCTAAAAATCAAGCTAATACAAGAGAACTGATCAGTGCCAAAGTGTTGTCATCATTGGTTGCACCCTTTAACAAAAATGAGTCAAAGGCCAATATTCTTAATATCATTGAAATATTTGAGAATATAAATTTCCAATTTAAAAAGAAGGTGAAGCTATTTACCAAGGAAGAGTTCACTAAATATGAACTTATTTCCATATTTCAGGGAGCAAAAGAGTTTGGTCAGAAACTACAAGACTTAGCAGAGCACAGTGATCCTGAGGTGAGAGATAAAGTTATAAGGTTAATGCTCAAACTCTGAATAACTGTATGTTCTCACAAAACCTTTAGCAGTTTTTCTGGTGTTGTAATATGAAACCAATGCAACTTATAAGTTCAGTATTTATGCTATCTATGCTGATTGAAGGAGCCAATTTTATGGATACCAAATGATCTTGAGAGCTTGAATGTTTGTTGATATTCTGTGTGCTATATAGATGTTCAGATATTTTTAGTATTTTTGCAATATGATCTGATAATGAATCTAGTCATCCTGAGTAAGTTATACTTCTGTGCTTTATATTAACATAAGTGTATTCATTTAATACTTCAATTACATGTGAATAAAGTTGCATGCTAAAACTGGTGAAAACATTGTCCTAGTTCTTCAGTTGAAGTCTAGTCAGAGGGATAAAGCACAAATAACAGGATTATAAAGAGCACTGTCTGTGTCTGTAGCGGGGTACAAACAACAAGTTTATGTTGACAGATCTTTTAGTTTCAACATGTTCAAGAAGGAGAATCACTCTGTACACAAGAAGACAAGACTGTGCTACTAGCTGACATCTGGGCAGATCTGGAAAAAGGGGTGAAGACGTAGACTTTAGGAGTAAAGGAACACAGATGCTTTCATTCCAGTCTGAGTCTCAGAACTTGTGCTTAGCCTTTCACATGTGATGTCTCATCAGGAAGATTTTTAACCTTCAAGAAAATTCCTGGTTCTCATCCCCAACTAGCAAAGCCATGGTAGTGTGGTTCTAAAAGGACCCAGTCTCACTGTGTCCTCACCATCCAGGTGCCCATCTTTGGGGTACCAAGTTTACTGCTTCGTCTGAGGCTCCCTCCCTCTGTATTCCTGGGTCTCAGAGGAGTGCCTTTCTAAGGTCTAACCACAGAAATTGCTTCATGGTTAATCTCATTTGCCCCATCTTTATGACTGTTTGCTCTCATATTTGCTTTTGTTTGCTAACCAATGCTTTGGACTTGGTGATTTACACCTATACTTGATGACAGTGCCCTGTTTATGCTGATCCCTTTTGATCAGAGCTCAGCTCTATGAGACAGCCACAGGGTACCAAAGTCCTTTTGGAGTGTGTGGTTAGGAGGAAATTAATTCCCCTAATCCCACTATTTTATTTGTACAATTTACAGAGCTGAAGCCATGTTGTCTATACTACCTCAGCTCCTCCTGTTTATACCTAACAGAACCTAGGTTCTGGTTAAGAGTTTGTGGCATAGAATGCTAGAGTTTAGATTGGGATCTGGGGTCCCCTTTGCCTCTCCTACCTTCTATCTCCTTTGCTGTTATCATCCTCTTTCCTTAACTGCCAGCATTGGAAAATTGAGTATTGGAAAATGCAGTGTACAAATACTGGTCTTCCTATTGAACTTCCTCTCCTTACTTTTTATGTGTTTGAGGGGAAGGCCTAAACTGAAAAATCTCTACAAGATGTCATGCGCCCCTAGTTTTAGCAATTACATTTAATTTCTATTAAGGTCAAATCTGAATCTATCTTTTGTATATCTAGGAGTTGAAATGAAGGACAGCCACATATGTGCATTAAGGGTGAAAAAATGCAGGCCGGCTTTTTGCAACATACAGTTGCAACTTAGATGATGTTTGAAGTTCTTTATAACTTGCTTTTAATCCACCAAACTCCCATAGCCTGGAGTTGCATCTGTGGGTGCTGCCTTAAGAATTGGGAATCTTCACGGAACTGTTGGACCAGACCCTTTGGAAGTATTCTGTGTCTCAAATGCCCTATGGAGCACACACTTAGCTGTAGAATTTTCCATCCCCTAAAGAGAATGGTGAGTGTAGGGTGTGTAGGTGTATCAAAGCAAGAAGCTGATGGTTTCTCCTTGGGTGGGAACTATGGAAGGCAGAATCAGTTTCCAAATTGTTCCTGGGGTGTACTTGAAGTCAAAACCCCATTGCTCATCTCTTGTTTCATCTCCTTTCCTGGAAAAATAATTCAAGCAAACCCATGTAGTATCAGGGCTGATCCAGATATTACTTATCTCGGTATGTTGCTGGCTGGGGGTCAAAACCAGTGTAGATTTCTCATCTTCCCTGTCATTAAGTAAAACAAGAACTCTTCCTGCAATGCAACTGGATCATTAGCATTTACTGACCCTTTGCTGTGCCCTTAATTTTAAAAGAGGAACTTTCAGAGGAAATCCATCTACATATCACCAGATTCCCTAGCAAGGCTTTCAAGGCACAATATCCTTCAGTATCTTTCCGCTGTCTGCATTTTATGCCACTACGTGACCTGCATTCAACCTATAGGGGACTTCAGGTTCTCTGAAACACCTTAGGTGAGAAATCCTGGTCCACAACTAACAGTTCATCCCTCAGTGAACCAGTGACCAAGGACAAAAAAGCTTTTAGAGAAGAGGCACACTCTCATCCTTCAGTTTTCATAACATAATTTCTTCTGAGTCAAAAACCAGTCTGATAGGAAAAACAAAAACTTCTGTGGCTGTCATCCCTTGGTATATAAATCTCAAGTGGATAAAAGACCAAAGGAAATGACTCAAAGGTTATACCTTTTCCACTTGAGATTCCTGTTAAAGTAATGTGATTTTTCTGGTATACCAAGAACAGTGGTAGGAACTTTTATGATTTACATAAATCCATTAATGTCATTATATATGTAGTAAAGTTTTGAAATATAATATTAAAATTTCCAAAGATAGCCTAGATGAACAACACAGTTAATTCCCTCTCTCCATTCTGCAAGAAATATGGCTCCATTGTCCAGAAAAAATATTTTCTTTTTGGGGACTGTTGTGGCCACTCCTCAGAGATGAAATACATTATCACTCCAGATTTTGTTCAGATGCCAGTATTGATAATGTCACACATATATACACACCAAGACAGTATAAAAAGTTATTACTCAATAATGAGGCTTTCTGGGCAGAGCAGGGTAGCTCCCAGACAGGTCTGAAAATGGCTTAAGAGAATAGGACAAGAAAATGACCTTTGGGTTTTAAAAGGGTCCGAAATGCAGTACTTGGATGCAATCTTAAAAACGACAGAATGATTTCTGTTCGTTTCCAAGCCAAACCATTCAATATCACAGTAATCCAAGTCTATGCCCCAACCAGTAATGCTGAAGAAGCCGAAGTTGAACAGTTCTATGAAGACCTACAAGACCTTTTAGAACTAACACCCAAAAAAGATGTCTTTTTCATTATAGGGGACTGGAATGCAAAAGTAGGAAGTCAAGAAACACCGGGAGTAACAGGCAAATTTGGCTTTGGAGTACGAAATGAAGCAGGGCAAAGGCTAATAGAGTTTTGCCAAGAGAACGCACTGGTCATAGCAAACACCCTCTTCCAACAACACAAGAGAAGACTCTACACATGGACATCACCAGATGGTCAACACCGAAATCAGATTGATTATATTCTTTGCAGCCAAAGATGGAGAAGCTCTATACAGTCAGCAAAAACAAGACCAGGAGCTGACTGTGGCTCAGATCATGAACTCCTTATTGCCAAATTCAGACTTAATTGAAGAAAGTAGGGAAAACCGCTAAACCGTTCAGATATGACCTAAATCAAATCCCTTATGATTATACAGTGGAAGTAAGAAATAGATTTAAGGGTCTAGATCTGATAGATAGAGTGCCTGATGAACTCTGGATGGAGGTTCGTGACATTGTACAGGAGACAGGGACCAAAACCATCCCCATGGAAAAGAAATGCCAAAAAGCAAAATGGCTGTCTGAGGAGGCCTTACAAATAGCTGTGAAAAGAAGAGAAGCGAAAAGTAAAGGAGGAAAGGAAAGATATAAGCATCTGAATGCAGAGTTCCAAAGAATAGCAAGGAGAGATAAGAAAGCCTTCCTCAGTGATCAATGCAAAGAAATAGAGGAAAACAACAGAATAGGAAAAACGAGATCTTTTCAAGAAAATTAGAGATATCAAGGGAACATTTCAGGCAAAGATGGGCTCGATAAAGGACAGAAATGGTATGGACCTTACAGAAGTAGAAGATATTAAGAAGAGGTGGCAAGAATACACAGAAGAACTGTACAAAAAAGATCTTCACGATGAAGATAATCATGATGGCGTGATCACTCACCTGGAACCAGACATCTTGGAATGTGAAGTCAAGTGGGCCTTAGAGAGCATCATGACGAACAAAGCTAGTGGAGGTGATGGAATCCCAGTTGAGCTATTTCAAATCCTGAAAGATGATGCTGTGAAAGTGCTGCACTCAATATGCCAGCAAATTTGGAAAACTCAGCAATGGCCACAGGACTGGAAAAGGTCAGTCTTCATTCCAATCCCAAAGAAAGGCAATGCCAAAGAATGCTCAAACTACTGCACAATTGCACTCATCTCACACACTAGTAAAGTCATGCTCAAAATTCTCCAAGCTAGGCTTCAGCATTATGTGAATTGTGAACTTCCAGATGTTCAAGCAGGTTTTAGAAAAGGCAGAGGCACCAGAGATCAAATTGCCAACATCCGCTGGATTATGGAGAAAGCAAGAGAGTTCCAGAAAAACATCTATTTCTGCTTCATTGACTATGCCAAAGCCTTTGACTGTGTGGATCACAATAAACTGTGGAACATTCTGAAAGAGATGGGAATCCCAGACCACCTGACCTGCCTCTTGAGAAAACTGTATGCAGGTCAGGAAGCAACAGTTAGAACTGGACATGGAACAACAGACTGGTTCCAAATAGGAAAAGGAGTACGTCAAGGTTGTATATTGTCACCCTGCTTATTTAACTTATATGCAGAGTACATCATGAGGAATGCTGGGCTGGAAGAAGCACAGGCTGGAATCAAGATTGCCGGGAGAAATATCAATAACCTCAGATATGCAGATGACACCACCCTTATGGCAGAAAGTGAAGAGGAACTCAAAGGCCTCTTGATTAAAAGAGGAGAGTGAAAAGGTTGGCTTGAAGCTCAACATTCAGAAAACGTAGATCATGGCGTCTGGTCCCATCACTTCTTGGGAAATAGATGGGGAAACAGTGGAAACCGTGTCAGACTTTATTTTTTGGGGGCTCCAAAATCACTGCAGATGCTGATTGCAGCCATGAAATTAAAAGACGCTTACTCCTTGGAAGGAAAGTTATGACCAGCCTAGATAGCATATTAAAAAGCAGAGACATTACTTTGCCCACAAAGGTCCGTCTAGTCAAGGCTATGGTTTTTCCCATGGTCATGTGTGGATGTGAGAGTTGGACTGTGAAGAAAGCTGATCGCCGAAGAATTGATGCTTTTGAACTGTGGTGCTGGAGAAGACTCTTGAGAGTCCCTTGGACTGCAAGGAGATCCAACCAGTCCATTCTGGAGGAGATCAATCCTGGATGTTCATTGGAAGAACTTATGCTAAAGCTGAAACTCCAATACTTTGGCCACCTCATGCGACGAGTTGACTCACTGGAAAAGACTGATGCTGGGAGTGATTGGGGGCGGGAGGAGACGGGGACGACAGAGAATGAGGTGGCTGGATGGCATCACCGACTCTATGGACATGAGTTTGGGTGAACTTCGGGAGTTGGTGATGGACAGGGAGGCCTGGCATGCTGTGGTTCATGGGGTCGCGGAGAGTCGGACACGACTGAGCGACTGAACTGAACTGAACTGAACTGAGGAGATAGGTTCAGAGTGAGGGTTCCTGTAGATGGTTTGAACTTTTGCCAGTGCCTAAGGAGAGAGCACCTTGGCTTTCTGATCAGCTTGCCCAGATGTGGGGCAGAGGGGGAAGATATCAACTTATTCATATGTGGAGCAGAGGAGAGGGAGGGGTGAGGCTTAAAACCTATCAACTAGTCAAAGTTAAAAAAATGAAGTCAGCTTCTTTATTATGGGGACTGTGACATATCAGATTTTTTTTTAACCAGTCATAACTTAAAGCATATACAGATAAGTTTCTATTGTGATTGAAGCAAAAAATCATTTTTGGTTAATCAAACTTCCCTGAAATAGTTTTGTTCTGGCATCTTTGTCCCCAGAGCTCAATCTGCCAGAATATCCTAAGAGTTACAATGATTTAATAAACCAATGACATGGATATCTTCAGTAACTTAAATGTTGACTCCACTACATCAGTAACAGGCTTTGATAAATAACGTAATGAAGAAGAAGTATTTTCCTTAAACACTTCTCAGAGCAAAACCATGAAACTTACTCAGTTTGGCTTTAAAATTAGCAACATGCTTCAAATGATGCCATTTATAAATTAAAAAGACAGCTCATAGGAGAAAATATTTGCAAATCATATATATGATATGGAACTGGTATCCAGAATATATAATGAACTCTTGCCACTCAATAAAGACAAATAAAAAGCAATTAAAATGTGAAAGGATTTGATTAGATATGCTTTCAAAGAAGATATGTAAATATCCAATAAACACATGAAAATATGCCCAATATCTTTAGAGAACTGTGAATCAAAACCACAGTGATACCATTTCACACCCACTGGACAGCTATAATTCTTTAAAAAATGGATAATAGTGTTGGCAAAGATGTAAAAACTTTGGAACCCTTGAACCTGCTGGTGGAAATGTAAAAAGTTGCAGCCAACATACAGAACAACTTGACAGTTTCTCTTGTGTGTGTGTTAGTCGCTCAGCCATGTCTGACTGTTTGGGACCCTATGGACTGTAGCCCACCAGGCTCCTCTGTCCATGTCCAGTATTCTCCAGGCAAGAATACTGGAGTGGATTGCAATTCCCTGCTCCAGGGAATCTTCTCGACCCAAGGATCGAACCCGGGTCTCCTGCATTTCAGGTGGATTCTTTACTGCCTAAGCTACCAGGGAAACCCAGTGTACCATGTCTTAGTTACGTAACACCCAAGTTTGAATTAATATCAGCTTAGTTTCAAGAGTAAAAGTCTGCCCTTACCGCTCAATTTTCCTCTTTATGTTATTGTCACAAATTAGATCTTTATACACCATGTCCATTAGTACAGATTTTTAGTTATAGTTTATGCATTTGGCTTTTGACAAATGGCACGATTTCATTCTTTTTTTTAATTACTTTTTTACTGAAGGATGATTGCTTTACAGAATTTTTGCTGTTTTCTGTCAGTTTCATTCTTTTTTAAGGCTGAGTAATCTCTGTGTGTGTGTGTATCTTCTTTTTCCATTCAACTGTTGATGGACATCTAGGCTGTTTCCACATTTTGGCTAATGTAAATAATGACGCAGTGAATATAGGGGGCATATATCTTTTAAAGTTAGTGTTTTTGTGTTCTTCAGTTAAATACTTACAAGTGGGGTTGCTTGATGATATGCCAGTTCTATTTTTGACTTTTTGAGCAACTGTTTTCCATAGTGTCTGCACCAGTTTACATTCCCACCAGCAGGTGCATAAGGGTTCCCTTTTTTCCACATCCTTGCCAACATGTTACTTCTTGTCTTTTTGATAATAGCCATTCTAACAGGTATGATGTAATAGCACATTGTGGTTTAAATTTGCATTTCCCTGATGATTAGTGATGTTGAGCATCTTTTCATGTGTCTCTTGGCCTTCTGTATGTCCTTTAGAGAAATGTCCATTCAGGTTCTGTGCCCATTTTTTAATCTGATCATTTTTCTTTTCATATTGAATTATGTGATTTTTTAATAATTTGGATATGAACCCCTTATCAGATATATCATTTACAATTATTTTCTCCCATTCCATATCTTGTTCTTTCATTTTGCTGATGGTTTGCTAGGTGAAGTAAGTCAGAGAAAGACAAGTACCATATGAGCTCACTTACGTGTGGAATCTAAAAAACGAAACAAAGAAAACAGAAACAGAGGGAGTTCTCTGCTGCCCTAGTGATTAGGATTCTGGGCTTTCACTGCTGTCAGTTCAGTTCAGTCGTTCAGTCGTGTCCGACTCTTTGTGACCCCATGAATCACAGTACGCCAGGCCTCCCTGTCCATCACCAACTCCCAGAGTTCACTCAAACTCACGTCCATCAAGTCGGTGATGTTCACTGCTATGGCCCAGGTTAAATTCCTGGTTGGGAACTGAGATCCCATTATCTGTGCAGACAAAAACAAAAACAAAAACTAGAAAATGTAAACAGGCTTACAGATACAGAGAGCAAACTTATGGTTGCCAGAGGGGAGGATGGTGGGGGGTATTATGGTGCAGTAAGTGAACAAATCATACAATATTTATTATTTGTGTCTGACTGCTTCATATATTTTCAAAGTTCATCCTTGTAGCATGTATCAAAATTTTATTTCTTTTTACAACTGTATCATGCGATGAGTTGATTCACTGGAAAAGACTCTGATGCTGGGAAGGATTGGGGGCGGGAGGAGAAGGGGACGACAGAATGAAATGGCTGGATGGCATCACCGACTCGATGGACATGAGTTGAGTGAACTCCGGGAGTTGGTGATGGACAGGGAGGCCTGGCATGCTGTGATTTATGGGGTCGCAAAGAGTCGGACACGACTGAGCAACTGAACTGAACTTAACTGAATAGTTCATTGCTGGTATATACCACATTTTGTTTATCCATTCATCTTTCAATAGACATTTTGGTTGTTTCCAATTTTTGGCTGTTGTGAATAATGCTAAGAACATTGGTGGCACAAATATCTGATTCAGTCTTTGCTTTCAGTTATTTTTGTTAAATAACTAGAAGTGGAATTGATACATCATATGGTAATTCTATGTTTAATTTTTTTGAAGAACTGACATACTGTTTTCCACAGTGGCTACATCATTTTTCCTTCTCATCAGCAATGCACATGGGTATCAATTTCTCCACATCCTTGCCAGCATTTGTTATTTTTCTGTATAATACCCATCTTAATGTGTATGAAGTGGTATCTTGTGTTTTTGCTTTGTATTTCCCTAATGACCAGTGATGTGCATCTTTTCATGTGCTTATTGGCTATTTGCATATCTTCTTTGAAAAAAATGTCTATTTGAGGCCTTTGCCCTTAATGAGGGCTTCCTTCATAGCTCAGTTGGTAAAGAATCCGCCTGCAATGCAGGTTTGATTCCTGGATCGGGAAGATCCCCTGGAGAAGGGAAAGGCTACCCACTCCAGTATTCTGGCCTGGAGAATTCCATAGACTGTATAGTCCATGGGGTTGCAAAGAGTCAGACACGACTGAGCGACTTTCACTTTCACTTCACTTTGCCCTTGAAAATAGGGATGTTTGGTCTTTTTTGTTATTGTTGAGTTTTAGAAGTCCTTTAAATATTCTTGATGTTAACCCCTTATTGTATACATCATTTGCAAGTATTTTATCCCATTCTATGGCTTGCCTTTTCACTGTCTTGAAAGGATCTTTTGATACACTTAAGTTTTTAATTTTGACCGAGTCCAGTTTATTTTTTCTTATGTTTTGGTGTTCTATCCAAGAAATCATTGCCAAACTTAATGCCATTAAGTTCTTCCCTATATTTTCTTCTAAGAGTTTCAACGTTTTAGCTCTTGAGTTGGTCATTGATCCACTTTGAATTAATTTTAGTATGTGGTATGGGGCTTCCCTGGTGGCTCAGATGTTGAAGAATTTACCTGCACTGTGGGAGACCTGGGTTTGATCCCTGGCTCAGGAAGATCCCCTGGAGAGGGGAATGGCTACCCACTCTAGTATTCTTGCCTGGAGAATTCCATGGACAGAGGAGCCTGGTGGACTACAGCCCATGGGGTTGCAAAGAGTCAGACATGACTGAGTGACTAACACTTTCACTCTCACATGTGGTAAAGCTCCAAATCCATTCTTTTGCATGTGGATATCCAGTTTTCCCAACACCATTTCTTGAAAAGAATGCTCATCCCCATTGAATGGTCTTGGTACCCTTGTCAAAACTCATTTGGCCACATATATGAAAGGGATTATTTCTTGGCTCTTTATTCTGTTTCACTGGTTTGTGTGTCTATCTTTATGCCAGTACCATACTGTTGAGATTGCTGCAGTTACTGTAGTAAGCTTTGTGTGGTATTGTGACTTTTAAGGAATATAATTGGTCATTCAGATGACCAAGATATATTTCTCATATATATTTGGTCTCCATCCACTGTCCCTGGCTCACAGCTCCTGAAGCCCTTGACATTTACTGAATAAGAGCAATGAGAACACCTTATGTGATAATGTTTGGTCTCTTATCCTCAGTTCCTGAAATCCACTTCAGAGCCATTATGGTGAAATGTGTGTTTTGTTATTCATTTGTTGTTCAGTTGCTAAGTTGTTTCTGACTCTTTGGGACTCCATGGACTGCAGGACGTCAGGCTTCCCTGCCTTTTTCCACCACAACTGGGTTTATGTTAATGAGATGATTTTTGGAAAGCACCAGAGATAGTGACCCATTGCCAGAGGAACCAACCCTGTGATTAGAAGTTGTAATAGTCAGTCCAAACCCCTCCTCTTACTTCCTGGGAAGGGAGAGAATGTAGAAGTTGAATCAACCACCAGTAGCCAAAGATTTAATCAATAATGCCTATGTAATGAAGCCTCGATAAACACCCAGAAGGATGGGATTTGGAGAGCTTCAGACTTGGAGAACACATGAAGATTCTGGGAGAGTGGAGCACTAGGAGATACCATGGAAACTCTGCACCCATTCCCTATACCTTGTCCTAAGTAATCCAGCTGGCTGTTTTTGAATTACATCCTTTGATAATAAACTAGTAATCTGGTAGGTAAAGTGTTTCTCTAAATTCTGTAGATCACTCTAGAAAATTAATTAAAACCAAGGAGGAAGCCTAGGAACCTCTGATTTATAGCCAGTTGGTCATAAGTACAGGCAACAACCTTGGCTTGAGATTGACATTTGAAGTAAAGGCAGTCTTATGGAACTGGGTCCCTAACCTGTGGAATCTGATGCTATCTCTGGGTAGATAGTATCATAATTAAGTTTACTTGTAGGACACCTTGCTGATGTTTGAGAATTACTTGTTGGTATAGGAAACCACCTCCCCCTCCCCACCTTCTGACACATACACATTGGAAATGGGTTCAGAACCACTTTAGTTAGTATCAGAGAAGTGGGATTTGTTAGAAAGCTCTGGCTCATGTAAACATGTAGTTTGGGAAAAGAAAGGATGAAAAGGTGGGGGATGAGGAAACTTTGATTCATGATCATACATGGTATGGAGCAACAGCTGTGCTACAATCTGATACGAAGGGTAAAAGTTACCAGTGGAAGTTAGGGATGGATCTGTTGATGAGAAATTAGTAGTCAATCTAAGAAAGACATGAAAATTTTATTAGAAGCAACCTGAGGATTATAACTAGGGAGGCAGACTTTCAGAAAGTTCTGAGGACTGTCCCATTTGTTAGAGGTCAAAGCACAGTTATACAGTTTTTGAGACAAAGGATTATATATCAACTGACATATTGATACAATGCAGGTCTGTAAGTACAAAGTGAGTAGTGGGTCACCATGACTCCTTACAAGATTAAGAAGGAAAGTTATATCCTAGAGAGATCTGATTAGTGCAGATGCACAATACACACTAAAGGGAAGGGAGGAGGCCCAAATGGTCAGAGAAAAAGTTTATGTTTACATTTTCTTGTCTTGCCATAAAATTAGAATTTTATTTAATCAGATCCTGGGGAGTTGTCTCACTAGATGAATAAGGAAGTGCAGAATAATAAGAAAAACGGTAAGTATACAATCTTGGTAATTATCTGTTAATAGCTAAAGTAAAGGAGAGTGTTAGATCAGACCCTGATGTTAGACCAAGCTCAGATTTCAGTGAGTCTGATCTTCAGCCTCTAGCCTCACAGCTGCCTCTACCCCAAGGTAAAAATTATGCAGAGGCAACAGAAAGTACCTCTAAAACCCCTAGTTACTAGGAAGGTAGTCATTGTAGGGGGAGGGCAAAACCAAAACATTATTGAAACCAGGGGACATTAGTGTGAAGGAGTTGTTTTATTTTGTAGATCAATATCATCAGTCTCCTGAGGAACTTTTACTGAAATGGATTGTGAGAGCGACTAATTTAGGAACTGTCTCTGGTTTTGAATGCTGCAGAATGAAAGAGCATGTTTGGGTTGGCACAGGATGCACAGGTCACTATAGAACAATCACAGATGGCTATATGTGATTCAGACACACAGGAGGTTATTCTTGAAGGAACAGCTAGCCTGGTAGATGGGATAAAAGTCACTGTAAGGTCTGTTTACCATGAGAAGGGGACTGCCCATCTTTCTGTATGAATGGAAACTGGGTTACCCCAGATGAAGCAGCTGTTATGCTTTGTATGCAAACCATGTGGGACTGGCTTTATGAATACCAGGATATTCACCCAATGAATATACTTGTTACCCAGTCTTGGTAGATGCTATGTTAAAGTGCTCCTTTTGTATGGATACCCTGTTGTAACCTTGCTGCTGCGTCACTTCAGTCGTGTCCGACTCTGTGTGACCCCATAGACGGAAGCCCACCAGGCTCCCCTGTCCCTGGGATTCTCCAGGCAAGAACACTGGAGTGGGTTGCCATTTCCTTCTCCAATGTGTGAAAGTGAAAAGTGAAAGTGAAGTCGCTCAGTCATGTCCGACCCTTAGCGACCCCATGGACTGCAGCCTACCAGGCTCCTCTGCCACAAAACTGAGGGACAGTTCAAAAAGCCTTATGACATTTACTGTCTCAGCTTCCTCTCGTGGTCTTATTGATGCTAGTAAAAATATTAGGTTATTAACAAGAGAATGGAGAAGGCAGAGAAGAGAATCAAGAGAATGGTTTTATCAGGAGAGAAATTTTAAACAGTTAAGGAATAAGGTGATTAAAGCTAATGCTGATAGGAGTGGAGCAAAGAAGAAAGAATCATGGAACTCATCCTAGCAGAATGGAAATCTTTAGATAGTAATTAAGGAGTGGAATGAATAAAACAGATATTGGTGGGCTTAACATAGAGATTTTAAGACAGCACTACCAATGGACTTGCTGGCCCCCCCAACATTAAATAGCCCCAGAAAAGTCAGCTCTGTTTAGCACAATTTTGAGAAAATTTGAAAGCCAGAAAACAAATTACAATGAGAAATCTGACCAATCACTTAGGGCAATATTAAGACAATCTATATAAGACTGATAAATCTCATATAAGATTTAAGACATATAGCATTTTATATGTCTTATACATAAGACTTTATGACTTATAGAGTCCCTTGGCACTCTTGCTAAGGATCTAAAGCCTTTTGCATAAGCTTGGATAAAATAGTCAGATGGTGGAGAAGAGATTCCAAGACTCCTTGATACAGGAGTCTACAAACTGGTACCAAAATCCATTGATGAAACCTTGACTCAGGCTGCAGTTCAATTGAAAGAACATATAAGTGTAAGAGTTAATTAAATTATGAAAGTTGGAATGTTACCCAAATCTTTTTTAGGAATGGAAATTATGTCTGACTGGGGAATGCTTCCCTTACATAGTAGTGTAAAACCAAAACCCATTGATGAAGTCCTAACGGAGGCTACAGTTATGAATGTAAGGGTTGATGAAGTTAAGGTAAAAGTTTGTAGGAGAATTGATATATTTTAACAGGTTTCATGTGAAGTGATTGCATCTTTTTTTTTTCTTTTTTACTTGATTGTATTATGGGGATGGACATTGTATCTGACTGATGAATATTTCCCATACCTAGTAGTGTAAAACAGAAGGCAGGTAAATCCGCCTTTCAAGCAGTGTTAATTGGGCATGCTAAATGGGAACCAGTAAGATTACCTGAGCCAAAACAGTGTAGAATAGAGGCTGAGGTGTTGGTAGGTTGTGTGATAGCCCTATGTGAGGCATATAAGTTGTGTCCGACACTTTTGCAACCCCATGGACTGTGTAGTTCACCAGGCTCCTCTGTCCATAGGATTTCCCAGGCAAGAATCCTGGAGTGGGTTGCCATTTCATTCCTGAATGGGGCTTATGGCAAGAGTCTGTGAGCACCTCACAGCGACAATTACTGGCACTTTGGACTAGAAGATTTCCATTTGAGTGGCATTTTACTACCTTTCAATCAGAGATGAATTGAAGCTACTCTTATGACTGACTGAAGGGCATAAAGTGATCTTGAAACTTGAATAGCCATAATGTCTAGGATAATGGGACTGGCAGTGCCCAGAAGAGTTCCACAGTAGAATGAAAATGGTTGGTAAAGGAACAAGCTACATGAGTGATGCAAGGATGAGGTACTCCTGAGAGGGGGGGCCTCTTTTCAATAAGGGCTGACTCTGAAACTGCGTGAGGTGCTGCTGGATTCTGTTGTAATGTGTACAGTGCCATATAAAGAGCCCTTAACTGACCAACAAAGAGCTGCTCGACTTGTAGATGGCCAGTTCCATGGGAAATGGACAATATTTTAGAAGTGTTTGGGAGGCCAGCACTCCTGATTGAAGAAGGTAAAAATAGATCAGCCCTGGTGTGCTGAATTGCATGCTGTTTTCCTAGCAGTGGTAGAATTGAGAAATGGCAAAAGCCCTTATGTTTTGGTTTTTACCTACACTTGGGCAGTAACCCATGGCCTGGCCATATGGTCAGGTAGATAGGCAAAGGAAAACTGGACTGTTAAAGGGATGACCGTATAGGGCACAGCTCCATGGAAATCACTAGGAATTTAAGGCAGTACGTTAAAGTAGGACATATTGATGCTCATCAGAAGAACCCCCTTCCAAGGTTCAGAAGGTGATTGGAACCACCAAGTGGACCTTTTGGTGTGCCTCCTTGAGTTTGCCACCTGGGTCCATGAAATGAGTAGACATAGGGGAAGGGCAGCAAGGCAAAGATGGTCTGAATCCAGATATATTTCTCTTACACCACCTGAGGCAATGCCAATAAGAACTGTTCTGTATGCCAGCAAAAGAGACAGACTGCAGATGGCTATGTGGCAGATTCCCTGGGGGTGGGGGGAGGCTCTGATTATAGTTGACAGACTAATTATAGTCAGACTAATGCTGGTAGCCCTGGGGGCTACAAATGAGTCTTGATAGGAATGCAGGACTAGATATTGACTCTTTACTGGGTTTTGCCTACCCGGTGGTAGATGGCAAATGCTCAAAGTACTGTAAGAAAAGATGTTGCACAAGTTTGGACAGTTGAGCATCACTTTTTTAGATGAAGGAACATACAGACTTTACATCACATGATGTCCATCAATGGAAAAAAAAATAACTTCTTTATAGTCATAGTTTGATAGAGAATTGAAATGGGCTGTTAAAATATTGGTTATCTAAAATGTGGGGGTGGGGGCCGGGTAAAGGCATGAAGGGCTGGCTTTATGTCCCTTTTCAAGTATGTACTCATTCTCAACTTGAATATGAGTGGGGCTAAAAGAGTGTTCCCACAGGATAGATTTCTGTTTTTTTCTGGTAGATCCAGGGAATAGGGGGTGTGGAAAATACTGGTATTCTCTCTTCTCCATATCACCTCAACTTCTTCTTTTCTGCACTACTTGTTACAATGGTTTCAGGCCCAGGGCTCCAACTAAAAGGGCCTGAAACAGGGAAGATTCCCAAGCAAGAAAATGTTTACCTTTATGTCAGAATTCCTAAGGATATTAGGAGGATATGCCTTCACCCAATCTAGTAAAATTAGGGTTAACTGAATACAGCTGTACTGCCTATTGATAGCTCACCTATGTAACTTCTGCTCATGTGTAGCCTTACCTTATCTGACTAAAAGTGAACTGAGGGAGTAGGACTTGCTAGACTAGTATTTCTGCCTACCATTTATACTAGTACAGTGACTGAACCTAACATCCTTTCCAAAGAGGGAAAAGTTTGGGTTTCAGTGAAGAGAATGAAAAAGATTAGTAACTGAGGGTTAGAAAATGAATAAATGGGTTATGTAATCAGAGAAATTCAGTATTACATGAGCACCTCAAAAGAGGCCCAGAGCAAAAGATCTCTTTTGTCTCTCAGCTCAATGCCTGAAATGCTTTAGCTGTATATTGCTAATACCACTTCTGCTTTTGGAACCTGACAGGATTGAATAGAGTGACCTTTCCCTGGGAGACATTTTCATAAGATTTGATAATGGATTGGATGGTTATTAGTGATTGAATGAGGTTCTAGTAATATGCTATATTTTTAAACAATTTTTATTGTTTTTCTAAAAAGGATCTGTGATATATTTGTTATTAAGACGATCAAAATCTATTTATCATGTATATTTGGTCTCCATCCATGGTTCCTAGCTCACAGGTCCCAAAACCCTGGGAATTTCCTGAGTGATAAGAGCAGTTGGAGTATCTTTTGTCATAATATTTGGTCTCTTGTCCTCAGTTTCTAAAATCAACTTTCAGTTCAGTTCAGTTCAGTCGCTCAGTCGTGTCCAACTCTCCGCGACCCCATGAATCACAGCACGCCAGGCCTCCCTGTCCATCACCAACTCCTGGAGTTCACTCAAACTCATGTCCACAGAGTCGGTGATGCCATCCAGCCATCTCATTCTCGGTTGTCCCCTTCTCCTCCTGCCTGCAACCTTTCCCAGCACCAGACTCTTTTCCAGTGAGTCAACTCGTCGCATGAGGTGGCCAAAGTATTGCAGTTTCAGCTTCAGCATCAGTCCTTCCAATGAACACCCAGGATCGATCTCCCTTAGAATGGACTGGTTGGATCTCCTTGCGGTACAAGGGACTCTCAAGAGTCTTCTCCAACACCACAGTTCAAAAGCATCAATTCTTCGGCGATCAGCTTTCTTCACAGTCCAACTCTCACATTCATACATGACCACGGGAAAAACCATAGCCTTGACTAGACGGACCTTGGTTGGCAAAGTAATGTCTCTGCTTTTAAATATACTATCAAGGTTGGTCATAACTTTCCTTCCAAGGAGTAAGTGTCTGAGTCATTAAAATAAAATGGGTGTCTAATTAGACTTTTTGCCCATTTTTAAAATGGATGTTTATTTTTTTATTGTTTAGTTTTGACCGAGAATGAGATGGCTGGAGGGCATCACCGACTCTGTGGACATGAGTTTGAGTGAACTCCGGGAGTTGGTGATGGACAGGGAGGCCTGGCGTGCTGTGATTCATGGGGTCGCAAAGAGTCGGACACCACTGAGCGACTGAACTGAACTGAACTGAGTTTTAGGAATTTCTTGTATATTTTAGATATCAGTCCTTTATTATATATGTATTTTAAAGAGATTTATTACCAGTCCCTGGTTTGGTTTATCATTATCTTAAAAAACGTTTTTTCAGGGAAAAGTTTTTAATTTTAATAAAGTCCTACTTCACAGATTTTTCTTTCATGGATCATGCTTTCTATATTTAAGAACTTATTGCTAGAAGTGTTGTTAGCAGCATGCACAAATCAGTTCTGTTCAGTCACTCAGTCATGTCCGACTTTTTGAGACCCCATGGACTGCAGCAGAACAGGCTTCCCCGTCCATCACCAACTCCTGGAGCTTGATCAGACTCATGTCCATCGAGTTGGTGATGCCATCCAACCATCTCATCCTCTGTCATCCCCTTCTCCTCCTGCCCTCAATCTTTCCCAGCATCAGGTCTTTTCAAATGAGTCAGTTCTTCGCATCAGGTGGCCAAAGTATTGGAGCTTCAGCTTCAGAATCAATCCTTCCAGTGGATATTCAGGACTGATTTCCTTTAGGATTGCCTGGTTTGATCTTCTTGCAGTCCAAGGGACTCTCAAGAGTCTTCTGTAACACCGCAGTACAAAAGCACCTATTCTTAGGCACTCAGCCTTCTTTATGGTCCAGCTCTCACATCCATACATGACTACTGGAAAAACCATAGCTTTGACTAGACGGAATTTTGACAGCAAAGTAATGTCTCTGCTTTGTAATATGCTGTCTAGGTTTGTGATAGCTTTTCTTCCAAGGAGCAAGGGTCTTTTAATTTCATGGCTTCAGTCACCACCTGCAGTGATTTTAGAACCCAAGACAATAAAGTCTATCGATCTTTCCATTGTTTCCCCATCTATTTGCCATGAAGTGATGGGACTTGATGCCATGATCTTCGATTTTTGAATGTTGAGTTTTAAGCCAGCTTTTTCACTCTCTTTCACTTTCATCAAGAAGCTCTTCAGTTCCTCTTTTTTTCTGCCATAAAGGTGGTGTCATCTGCATATCTGAGGTTATTGGTATTACTCCAGGAAATCTTGTATCCAGCTTATACTTCATCCAGCCTGGCATTTCACATGATGTACTCTGCATATAAGTTAAATAGGCAGGGTGACAGTATACAGCCATGACATACTCGTTTCCCAATTTGGAACCAGTCCGCTGTTCCGTGTCTGGTTCTAACTGTTGCTTCTTGACCTGCATACAGATTTCTCAGGAGGCAGGTCAGGTGGTCTGGTATTCCCATCTCTTTAAAAATTTTGCACAATTTGTTATGATCCACACAGTCAAAGGATTTGGCCTAGTCAGTAAAGCAGAAGTAGATGTTTTTCTGGAACTCTCTTGCTTTTTTGATGATCCAACAGATGTTGGCAATTTGATCTCTTGTTCTTCTGCCTTTCTAAGAGGTTTCTGCCTTCTAAGAGTTTTCCTTGGTGGCTCAGACGGTAAATCATCTGCCTGCAATGCAGGAGAGCTGTGTTTGATCCCTGGGTCAAGAAGATCCCCTGGAGAAGGAAGTGGCAACCCACTCCAGTACTCTTGCCTAAAAAATCCCATGGGCGGAGGAGCCTGGTAGGCTACAGTCCATGGGGTTGCAAAGAGCCTGACATGACTGAGCGACCTCTCTCTCTCCTGCCTTTTCTAAACCCAGCTTGGACATCTGGAAGTTCTTGGTTCATGTACTTTGAAGCCTCACTTGGAGAATTTTGAGCATTACTTTGCTAGTGTGTGAGATGAATGCAATCGTGCAATAGTTTGAACATTCTTTAGCATTGTCTTTCTTTGCAATTGGAATGAAAACTGATCTTTTCCAGTCCTGTGGCCACTGTTTTCCAGATATGCTGGCATATTGAGTGCAGCACTTTTACAGCATGATCTTTTAAGATTGAAATAGCTTAGCTGGAATTCCGTCACCTCCACTAGCTTTGTTTGTAGTGATGCTTCCTAAGCCCACTTGACTTCAGACTCCAGGATGTCTGGCTGTAGGTGAGTGATCACACCATCCTGGTTATCTGGGTCATGAAAATCTTTTTTGTATAGTTCTTCTGTGTATTCTTGCCACCTCTTCTTAATATATTCTGCTTCTATTAGGTCCATACCATTTCTGTCCTTTATCAAGCCCATCTTTGCATGAAATGTTCCCTTGGTATCTCTAATTTTCTTGAAGAGATCTCTAGTCTTTCCCATTCTGTTGTTTTCCTCTATTTATTTGCATTAATCACTGAGAAAGGCTTTCTCATCTCTCCTTGTTATTCTTTGGAACTCTGCATTCAGATGCTTGTGTCTTTCCTTTTCTCCTTTGCCTTTAACTTCTCTTCTTTTCTCAGCTATTTGTATGGCAGTTCCTGAAGAACTATGGATGGAGGTTTGTGACATTGTACAGGAGGCAGTGATCAAGACCATCCCTAAGAAAAAGAAATGAAAAAAGGCAAAATGGACAAGTGAGACATTCTTTGAATATATACCCGGGCTTCCCTTGTGGCTCAGCTGGTAAAGAATCCGCCTGCAATGCAGGAAACCTGGGTTTGATCCCTGGGTTGGGAAGATCCCCCGGAGAAAGGAAAGGCTACCCATTCCAGTATTCTGGACTGTATAGTCTATAGGGTCGCATAAAGTCAGACACGACTGACTTTCACTTTCAGTAATAACAATTTAGCATCTATCTACAGACTAAAGTGGGCTTCCCTGGTGACTCAGTGGTAAAGAATCATCCTGCAATGCAGGAGACATGGGTTAAATCCCTGGGTCAGGAGAATCCCCTGCAGGAGGAAATGGAAACCCACTCCAGTATTCTTGTCAGGAAAATTCCATAAACAGAGCAGCCTGGCAGGTTGTAGTCCATGAGGTCAAACAGTCAGATGCGACTGGAGTGTCTAAGCACACAGACAAAAGTGCCTTTGTGAGAGCTGTGGGATCCAACACCATATACCACAGGACCTGGACGGAGTCTCACCCACTCATGTGTTAGGTAATATACATACAGATCTCAATCTTGGCTTCAGACCCTGCAGTGACCCATGCTCTGGCCCCAGTCCTTGTCATTTATGGTCTAGGAGCCCCTGAAGAACACTGTCAACCATCTATGGATGAGACAGTCACCCTTTGACAAGAAAGCCTTTATGGAATTCAAGGTTTTCAGCAGAGAAGGTCCAGCATGCTGTTGGAGAAAGTAAGCACACACACACACACACACGCACACGCACACGTGTGTGTGTGTGTGCCTCATTGTGCCTTTGATTTGCATTTCTCTGATAATGAGTGATGTTGAGCATCTTTTCATGAGTTTATTAGCCATCTGTAATGTCTTCTTTGGAGAAATGTCTGTTTAGTTCTTTCCCCCACGTTTTGATTGGGTTGTTCGATTTTCTGGTATTGAGCTGCATGAGCTGCTTGTGTATTTCGGAGATTAATTCTTTGTAAGTTGTTTCATTTGCTGTTATTTTCCCATTCCAAAGGGTGCCTCTTCACCTTGTTTATAGTTTCCTTCATTGTACAAAAGCTTTTAAGTTTCATTAGGTCACATTTGTTTATTTATTATTTCCATTACTTTGGGAGGTGGGTTCTAGAGGATCTTACTGTGATATATGTCAGAGAGTGTTCTGCCTATATTTTCCTCTGAGTTTTATAGTTCCTGGTATTACATTTAGATCTTTAATCCTTTTTAAGTTTATTTTTGCGTATGGTGTTAGAAAGTGTTCTAATTTCATTATTTTACAATGTGGTTGACCAGTTTTCCCAGCACCACTTGTTAAAGAGATTGTCTTTCCTCCATTGTATATTTTTGCCTCCTTTGTCCAAAATACAGTATCCACAGGTGCGTGGATTTATCTCTGGGCTTTCTGTTTTGTTCTATCAATCTATATTACTGTCTTTGTGCCAGTACGATACTGCCTGGATGACTGTAGCTTTGTAATATAGTCTGAGGTCAAGACGGTTGATTCCTCCAGTTCCATTCTTCTTTCTCAAGATTGCTTTGGCTATTCAAGGTTTTTTGTGTTTCCATACACATTGTGAAATTATTTTTTCTAGTTCTGTGAAAAATACCATTGATAGCTGATAGGGATTGCATTGAATCTATAGATTGCTTTGGGTAGTATACTCATTTTCACTGTATTGATTCTTCCAACCCACAAACATGGTATATTTCTCCATCAATCTGTGTCATTTTTTATTTCTTTCATCAATGTTTTATAGTTTTCTATATAAAAGTCTTTTTTTTCTTTAGGTAAATTTATTCCAAAGTATTTTATTCCTTTCATTGCAGTGGTGAATGGGACTGTTTCCTTAGTTTCTCTTTCTGTTATTTCATTGTTAATATATAGGAATGCAAGGGATTTCTGTGTATTAATTTTATATCCTGTAATTTTACTACATTCAAGGATTAGGTCTAGTAACTTACTGGTGGTCTCTTTAGGATTTTCTATGTAGAGGATCATGTCATCTGCAAACAGTGAGAGTCTTACTTCTTCTTTTCCAATCTGGATTCATTTTGTTTCTTTTTCTTCTCTGATGACTGTGGCTAGGACTTCCAAAACTATGTTGAATACTAGTGTTGAGAGTGGGCACCCTTATCTTGTTACTGATTTTAGAGGAAATGCTTTCAGTTTTTCACCATTGAGGATAAGGTTTGCTGTGGGTTTGTCATATATGGCTTTTATTAACTTGAGGTATGTTCCTTCTATGCCTGATTTCTGGAGAGTTTTCATGATAAATGGGTGTTGAATTTTGTCAGAGGCTTTCTCTGCATCTTTTGAGATAATCATATGGTTTTTAATCTTTCAATTTGTTAATATGGTGTATCACATTGATTTGTGAATATTGACGAATCCTTGCATCCCTGGGATAAAGCCCACTTCGTCATGATGTATGATCTTTTGAATATGTTGTTGGATTCTGTTTGCTAGTATTTTGTTGAAGATTTTTGCATCTGTGTTCATCTGTGATATTGGTATGTAAATTTCTTTTTTTGTAGATCTTTGTCTGGTTTTGGTATTAGGGTGATGTTGGCCTCATGGAATGAGTTTGGGAGTTTACCTTCCTCTGCAATTTCTGGAAGAGTTTGGGTAGGATAGGTGTTAGATCTTCTCTAAATTTTTGGTAGAATTCACCTGTGAAGCCATCTGGTCTTGGGCTTTTGTTTGTTGGAAGATTTTTATTACAGTTTTGATTTCCTTGCTTGTGATGGGTCTGTTAAGATTTTATATTTCTTCCTGGTTCAGTTTTTGAAGGGTATACTTTTCTAAGAATTTGTTTATTTCTTCCAGGTGTTCAATTTATTGGCATATAATTGCTCATAGTTGTCTCTTATGATCTTTTGTATTTCTTTTTGTCTGTTTTGATTTCTCCATTTTCATTTCTAATTTTATCAATTGGATTCTCTCTTTTCTTGATGAGTCTGGCTAGTTATTATTTATTTGATTTATTTTCTTAAAGAACCAGCTTTTAGTTTTGTTGATCTTTGGTATAATCTTCATTTTTTTCAGTTATTTCTGCTCTGGTTTTTATGATTTCTTTCCTTCTACTAACTTTGGGGTTCTTCTGTTCTTCTTTTTCTAGTTGCTTTAGGTGTAAAGTTAGGTTATTTATTTGATGTTTCTCTTGTTTCTTGAGGTAGGCTTATATTGCTGTGGACCTCCCTCTTAGCACTGACTTTACTGAATCCCATAGGTTTTTGCTGTCATGTTTTCATTTTTATTTTTTCCTGTGCATATTTTGACTTCCTTTTTGATTTCTTCCTTGATCTGTTGGTTATTCAGAAGTGTGTTTTAGCCTCCATATGTTTGTGTTTCTTATAGGTTTTTTTTTTCCTGTAGTTAACATCTAATCTTACCACATTGGGATCAGAAAAGATGCTTGAAATGATTTCAGTTTTTAAAAATTTACCAAGGCTAGATTTATGGCCAAAGATGTGATCTATCCTGAGGAATGTTCTGAGTGCTGCTGCTGCTGCTAAGTCGCTTCAGTCGTGTCTGACTCTGTGCAACCTCATAGACAGCAGGTTTTTCCACTTGAGGAAAAAGGTGAAATCCATTATTTGGGGGTGAAATGCCCTGTAGATATCAATTAGGTCTAATTGGTCCATTGAATCATTTAAAGCTTGTGTTTCTTTGCTAATTTGCTGTTTGGTTGATCTATCCATTGGTGTGAGTGGGGTATTAAAGTCCCCCACTATTATTGTGTTACTGTTAATTTCTCCTTTTATACTTTTTAGGATTTGCCTTACATATGGAGGGGCTCCTATGTTGGGTATATATATATATATTTATAATTATTATATCTTCTTCTTGAATTGATCCTTTGATCATTATATAGTGTCCTTCTTTGTCTCTTATCACAGTCTTTATTTCAAAGTCTATTTTATCTAAGTATTGCTACTCCTGCTTTCTTTCGGTCTCCATTTACATGAAATATATTTTTCCAGCCCCTGACTTTCAGTCTGTAATATGTCTCTAGGTTTGAGGTGGGTCCCTTGTAGACAGCATATATAGCAGTTTTGTTTTGTATCCATTCAGCCAGTCTTTGTCTTTTGGTAGGAGCATTCACCCTATTTACATTTAAGGTAATTATTGATAAGTATGATCCTGTTACCATTTACTTTGTTGTTTTGGCTTTGTTTATATAAACCTTTTCTGTGTTTCCTGTCTAGAGAAGATCCTTTAGCATTTGTTGAAGAGCTGGTTTGGTGGTGCTGAATTCTCTCAGCCCTTGCTTGTCTGTAAAGCTTTTGATTTCTCCTTCATATTTGAATGAGATCCTTGCTGGGTAGAGTAATCTTGATTGTAGGTATTTCTCCTTCATCACTTTAAGTATGTCCTGTCATTTGTGCCTGGCCTGGAGAGTTATCCTCCAGTTATCAACTGTTATCCTTATGGGAATTCCCTTGTGCATTATTTGTTGCTTTTCCCTGGCTGCTTTTAATGTTTGCTCTTTGTTTTTAATTTTTGGTAGTTTGATTAATATGTGTCTTGGGGTGTTTTGCCTTGGGTTTATCCTGTTTGGGACTCTGGTTTTCTTTAACTTGGGTAGCTATTTCCTTCCCCATTTAAGGAAGCTTTTGACTATTATCTCCTCAAGTATTTTCTCATGCCCTTACTTTTTGTCTTCTTCTTCTGGGACACCTATGATTTGAATGTTGGGGTATTTAACACTGTCCCAAAGGTCTCTGAGTTTGTCCTTATTTCCTTTCATTCTTTTTCTTTTTTCTTTCTGCTTTATTTATTTCCACCATTCTATCTTCCAACCCACTTATCCTCTCTTTTGCCTCAGTTATTCTACTGTTGGTTTCCTCCAGAGTGCTTTTAATCTCAGTTATTGCATTGTTCATTATTGACTGACTTCTTTATTTCTTCTTGGTCCTTGTTAAACATTTCTTGCATCTTCTCAATCCTTGTCGCTGGTCTATTTATCTGTAACTGTATTTTGTTTTCAAGATTTTGGGTCATCTTTACCATCATTATTTTGAATTCTCTTTCAGGTAGAATCCCTGTCTCCTTCTCTTTGGCTTCATTTGGTGGGTTTTTATCATGTTCCTTCACCTGCTGAATATTTCTCTGCCTTTGCATTTTGTATATATTACTGTGTTTGGGGTGCCCTTTCTGCAGGCTGGAAGTTTGTGGTTCCTCTTGATTGTGGAGTCTGCTCCCTGTGGGTTGGGTTGGCCCAGTGGCTTGTCAAGGTATCCTGTTTGGGGGAAGTTGTTTCTGTATTCTGGTGGCTGTAGCTGGATCTCTTCTCTCTGGAGTGCAGTGAAGTGTCCAGTTATAAGTTTGGGGGTGTCTGTAGGTTTGGCATGGCTTTGGGCAGACTCTCTTTTTATGTTTAGGGATGTATTCCTGTTTTGCTGTGAAATTAACATGGTGCATCTTGCATTGGGTCTTGCTGGCTCTTTGGTGGTGCTTCGTTTCAGTGTGAGGTTTGGAGACGTTTGGGTGGGCTCTTATCTATCAATATTACCTGGACTCAGGAGTTCTCTGATGTACTAAGTTCTGGAGTTAAGCCTCCTGCCTCTGGCTTTTGGTCCTTCTCTTACAGTAGCCTGAAGACTTCTCCATCCATACAGCATAGAAGGTAAAACCACTAGGTTAATGGTGGAACAGTTCTCCACAGCCAGGAACACCCAGAGAGATTCACAGAGTTATATAGAGAAGAGAAGGGGGTGGACCATAATAGAGGTGACCTGGAGGACAAAAGGGAGAGTCAAAAAGGAGAGAGCAATCAAGCCAGTAATCAAATCCCTAAGTGAAAACGGATACTGAAGATTAGATTCTTGAAGGTACAAAATTGATAGCAAATACCATAAAGCAAAGACTAAAAACCTAGAATACAGGTGACTCTCAAAAAATACAATATAAAAATACAAAAAAGTTGATCACAAAAGTTAATAAAATATGTATGGAATTTATTTTAAAATAGGGTTTTTTTAAAGGTAATATTAGGCTATAAAATGAAAATTAAAGGCGTAATAAAGAACTAAAATTTTTAAAAAATTAAAAAGTGATAATAATAAAAATATATCTAGGAATTTCTCTGGAGTTGTTGTGGGAAGTGTGGGGTCAGTTCAGTGTCATAAAGTCCCTTGTTCCAGCTTGTACTTGTTCTCAGGGTCTAAAGTTACTCCTCAAATGCACAGTCTCAGCATTAACTGCAGGGTTTTAATCTGTTGCACCTGTCACTTCCAGAACGCTCTTCCCCCTTCTTTGTTTATTTTGGCTTCCTTTGTTTGCAAGTCTCTTCAGTGTCTAATTTCCTCCCTGACATGAGGAGGTGATGGTGGCCCTATATTTATCCTCACTTGTTCAGTTGTGCTGTGGAGAGTGAGGCACACTGCAAGCAAATACCACTGGCATGTGTGGGAAGTGCTTGCAGTGGATGGGCCACCCTGGGTTGGCCACAGCCCAAGGCAGCGTGTACTTGCCAGGTCCACACTGCTCAGGCTCCAGGGTGCTCTGCAATGGCATTGTTCCAAGTGGACCCTACAGTTCATGCACTTCTCAGGTCTGAGTTGCTCAGGTTCTTGGATGCCCTGCAGGGGCACAGACCCAGATGGGCTGTGCATTTGTGCCCTTCCCAGGTCTGAACAGTTCACGCGACTGGGTGCTTGGTGAGTGCACTGTTCCAGGTGGGCCATGCATCTTATGCACCTCCGCCATCCCAGCCACTTGGTGTGCCGTGTGTCTCCTCTCGGGAGCTGATCTCAGGCTGTGGCACTCCTGGCAAATGTGATCCATCCACGATCCCAGGAAGATGTGGTTAGCAACTGGCAGTCTGCTCACAGTTTGGTGGAAGATGCGGTCTCTGCGACTGAGATTGCAGCAGCCCCTTGCCTTCTCATTCTGGCTGTCACACACCTGCCTCTGCTTCAGGGAAGGGAGGACCCTAAATGGCAGCCGGCTTGCTCTCCTTTGGTATTCACTAGGGCACAATCCTTTGTTCTGTTAGCCTGCCAGGCATCACCATGTGGCGTTAGAGTCTTTACAGGAAAGGTCCCTTTTTTTTTGGTCTCTCTGGCGATACCCTGATTTGGGTTGCTATGTCACATTAGCTCCCTCAGATTGTCCTCAGGGCATTCAAGCCTGGTCCTTACCCTAAGGAAGGACGGTGCTGCCTGGGCCTCCCTATCCAGTCCCCACTCAGTGGTGGTGGACACGAGCATCTGAGCCACTTCTCCACTGATAGTTATGATTAGGTGCATATTCTGTGTTTTTAATGTTACCCTCTGAGATTCCAACGCTCACCACTGACATGCCTGTGAGAGGGTTTAGGGTTTCCTATTGTGTGGAAACTTCTCCTCCTTCATGACTCCTTCTCCAGAACAGATCTCCATCCCTAAATCTTTTGTCTTCTGTTTACGTCTTTTGTATTTTGTCCTACCTCCTTTAGAAGAGATTGGGCTGCCTTTCTGGGTGTCTGGTGTCCTCTGCCAGCATTCAGAAGTTGTTTTGTGGAGGTCGCTCAACATTCAAATGATCTTTTGATGTATTTGTGGGGGAGAAAGTGTTCTCCTTGTCCTATTCCTCTGCCATCTTGGGGCCGCTGCTCTGGTTTTTTTGATGTTGAGTTGTATGACCTATTTATATATATTGGATATGAACCCCTTACCGGTCGTATGATTTAGAGATATTTTCTCCCAATTTGTAGGTTGTCTTTGTTATGTCAGTGGTTACCTTTGCTGGGCAAAATCTTTTACGTTTAATTATGTCCCATTTGTTTATTTTTGCTTTTATTTTCTTTCCTTTAGAAGAGAGATTTTTAAAAATGCTACTACTATTTATAACAAAGATTATTCTGCCTGTGTTTTCCTCTAGGAGTTTTATGGTTTCTGGTCTATTCTTTTCATTTTGATTATGAGGCTTTGTTTTATTATTTAGCAAGTTACACTGTGAAAGATGCACATGAATCTGAGATTCTGGTGATAAACACAGTGTGGAGACTTCTTAACCTCATCACTTTGGTAAACTCTGTATCAGAGGTCCACAACCACCATATTTATGTATTAGTTGGAAATAATTTATCATCATTAATACATTCATGGTATCTTTCTGAATGTTTAGGAACTTGAATGTTTAGGAAATGAGCTGAATATTTAGAAAATGCTATTATAGTTTGTTATTCACAGGGCACTGGCAGTTATAGCATCTTTAAAAACTTTGATAATATCATATATGCTTTTCTGTACCTTTTTGAAAATTAAAAATAGCTTTTTCCAAGAATAGAGAGACCAGTCAGGACTTAGGAAAAGAAGGGATGTTGCTATTCCTTTAAGGATTCTTTAGACATTAGGGAACATACTAGTTAGTAATACTTGTATGATAATATGCTTGTAGATAATATGCTGAGTTTTCTACCTGCTTTATTTTTATTTGCCACTGTTATCACAAAATCATAATTATGAGTTCACCTTTCCTCACAGAGCAGTAGACAAGTTTGAGATCTTTAAGCCTGAAAATAGACCTTGGTACTCTTTCCTAAATTCTAAGTAATCCCCTTAAACTCCAGAAAGATCTTCTCAGCTGTTGTCTTAAAACATTCAGCAGTAGGGTTAGTGCAGAATTGATAGAGACTTTGCAGTGTGCTTAATTTCAATATTCTCAACAATTCACCTAGGTAATTCCCTAAAGAAGAGTTCTAGTATTTCTCTTCTGCTTGAAATCAGAGGCAACTTTTCTTATAATAGTTTCCTGTTGGTCCTGTGAAAATTACTACATATATAATTGCTTAAAACAACATGGGTTTATTATCTTAGTATTATGGAGATCAAAAATCCAAAATTAGTCTCACTGGAATATAGTGAAGGTATTGGCAAGGCTGGTTCCTTCTGAAGGCTGTGAAGGGTGAATCCATTTCCTTGTCTTTTTTCAGCCTCTGGAGTCTTTGTAACTTCCTTGATTCATGGTCCTTTTCTTGTATCATTCCAAACTTTGATTCCTTTGTCCCATCTCTTCCTTCTGTGTTTGACCTTCTTGCTTCCCTCTTTTAAGGATCCTGTACTTACATTTGCCCATCTTCATAATCCAAGATAATCTTCCCATATCAAGGACCTTAACTTATTTTTATTAGCATGTAAGTTTACTTTGGCCACCTCATGCGACGAGTTGACTCACTGGAAAAGACTCTGATGCTAGGAAAGGTTGGGGGCGGGAGGAGAAGGGGACGACAGAGAATGAGATGGCTGGATGGCATCACCGACTCTGTGGACATGAGTTTGAGTGAACTCCGGGAGTTGGTGATGGACAGGGAGGCCTGGTGTGCTGTGATTCATGGGGTCGCAGAGAGTCGGACACGACTGAGCGACTGAACTGAACTGAAGTTAACATACTGACAAGCTCCAGGGATCAAGATACTGACATCTCTGGAGGGAAAGGGCCTTATTCAGTCTACCATACCACTTACAGTAAAGGCAGTGGTCATAGAAACAGTAAAACAAGTTACAAATGTGTAGATACTGTGGAAAAACAGGCTACTCACATTATTTGAGTTTTGTTATATGGATATCTTTGACAGACATCCATCCATCATTATCCATGAATTCACACAAGGGCATATTATAATAAGGTAAAAACAGATGAGTGATAAACCCCCCAGGTTTCCTTACCAAAGTGGAGTTGTGAAATTTTACTGTTCTATAAATTTCACCTCACAATGAACAACTTGGAAAACTGTTCTGTGATGGACTTCCTGTACATATGATAGGGGTTCATTTTAACTTTATCATGATAACCCTTTGTTATGGGCTAAATTGTCCCTCTTTTCCTAAATTAATATGAATTCCTAACCTTTCGTACCTCAGAATGTGATTATATTTGGAGACAGGGCATATAAAGAGGTGATCAACTTCAAACGAGTCCATTAGACTGGTGTCCTTATAAGAAGTGTAAATTTGACAGGGACACATCAGACATGCATGTGCACAGAGGAAAGACCACACTAGGGTACAGCAAGAAGGTGATAATATGAAATCGAAGAGGAGAGGCCTCAAGAGAAACCAAACCTGCCAACACCTTGATCTTGACCTTCTAGCCTATGCCACCCAGTCTGTGCTATTTTTGTTAGGACAGCCCCAAGAAACTAATACATTGTCAAATTTGTATTTATTGACTTGGCATCTAACATCCATTTTGGGAGACAGAAGACCCATATTTATGCTTAATATATAGAATTTTGTGCACGTTTCTTCAAAATTCCAAATTTTATAAATCCAAGCAAACCAATAGCCCCCCTTTCAGTATTATATACAATTTCAGTGTGATAATGTGTATACATTAGTTTTTTAATCTGTTTTAGATGGCAGAGTAAAAAAATGTACTGGGTAGTATACTTTCACCTTTACAAATAAAAAATATTATTTCCAACAAACTAATGCGTTTAAAGATATTTAATGGGGTGCTTCTTAGTTTGGCCAATGATTTGTTGTTGTTCAGTCACTCATTGTTGTTCAGTCACGTCAGACTCTTTGTGATGCTCATGGACTGCAACTCTCCAGGCTTCCATGTCCTTCCTTATATCCCAGAGTTTGCTCAAACTCATGTCCATTGAGTTGGTAATGCCATCCAACCATACCATCCTATATTACCCCGTTCTCCCCTGCCCTCACCCAGCATCAGGGTCTTTACCATTGAGTCAGCTCTTCACATCAGGTAGCCAAAGTATTGGAGCTTCAGCATTAGTACTTCCAGTGAATATTCAGGGTTGATTTCCTTTAGGACTGACTGGTTAAATCTCCTTGCAGTCCAAGGGATTTTCAAAGTGATGTCTCTGCTTTTTAATATACTGTCTAGTTTTGTCATAGCTTTACTTTCAAGGAGCAACTGTCTTTTAATTCCATGACTCCAGTCACCATCCACAGTGATTTTGGAGCCAAAGAGAAAATAAAGTCTGTCACTGTTTCCATTGTTTCCCCATTTATTTGCCATGAAATGATGGGACTGTATGCCATGATCTTCATTTTTTGAATGTTGAGTTTTAAGCCAGCTTTTTCACTCTCCTCTTTCACCTTCATCAAGAGGCTCTTTAGTTCTTCTTTGCTTTCTGCCATTAGGGTGGTGTCATCTGCATATCTGATATTAATTATATTTCTCCTGGCAATCTTGATTCCAGCTTGTGCTTCATCCAGCTTGGCATTTTGCATGATGTGCTCAGAATGAAAGTTAAATAAGCCAGGTGACAATATACAGCCTTGACATGCTCCTTTCCCAATTTGAAACCAGTCCATTGTTCCATGTCTGGTTCTAACTGTTGCTTCTTGACCTGAATACAGTTTTCTCAGGAGGCGGATAAGGTGGTCTGGTATTCCCGTCTCTTGAAGAATTTTCCACACTTTGTTGTGATCCACACAGTCAAAGGCTTTAGTGTAGTCAATAAAGCAGAAGTAGATATTTTTCTGGAATTCTGTTACTTTTTCTATGACCCAACGGAAGTTGGTAATTTAATATCTGTTTCTTCTGCCTTTTCTAAACCCAACTTGTACATTCGGAAGTTCTTGGTTCATGTACTGTTGAAGCCTAACTTGAAGGATTTTGAGCATAACCTCATGAGTGTGTGAAATGAGAGCAGTTGTTTGGTAGTTTGAACATTCTTTGGCATTGACCTTCTTTGGGATTGGAATGAAAACTGACCTTTTCTAATCCTGTGGCCACTGCTATTTTCCAAATTTGCTGGCATTTTGAGTTCAGCACTTTAACAGCATCATCTTTTAGGATTTGCAATAGCTCAGCTGGAATTCCATCACCTCCCCTATCTTTGTTCATAGTTGTGCTTCCTAAGGCCCACTTGACTTCACACTCCAGGATGTCTGGCTCTAGGTGAGTGACGGCACCATCATGGTTATCTTCATTAAGACCTTTTTTTTGTATAGTTCTTCTGTGTATTCTGGCTACCCCTTCTTACTCTCTTCTGCTTCTGTTAGGTCCTTGCCATTTCTGTCCTTTATTTTGCCCATTTTTGAATGATATGTTCCCTTGAAAGTGAAAGTGAAGTCGCTTAGTCATGTCCGACTCTTTGCAACCCCCTGGACTGTAACCTATCAGGCTCCTCTGACCATGGGATTTTCCAGACAAGAATGCTGGACTGTGTTGCCATTTCATTCTCCAGGGGATCTTCCTGACCCAGGGATTGAAACCCAGGTCTTGTGCACTGCAGGCAGATGGTTTACCATCTGAGCCACCAGGGGTACCTCTAATTTTCTTGAAGAGATATCTAGTGTTTTCCATTCTGCTGTTTTCCTCTATTTCTTTGAACTGTTCACTTGAGAAGACTTTATTATCTCTCCTTGCTATTCTTTGGAACTCTGCATTTGGTTGGGTATATCTTTGTCTTTCTCCTTTGACTTTCACTTCTCTTCTTTTCTCAGCTATTTGTAATGCCTTCTCACACAACCATTTTGCCTAGTTGCTTTTCTTTTTCTTGGGGATGGTTTTGGTCACTGCCTCCTTACAGTGTTACAAACCTCCGTCCATAGTTCTTCAGGCACTATGTCTATCAGATATAATCCCTTGAATCTATTTATCACTCTTACTATATAATCATAAGGGATTTGGTTTAGGTCATACCTGAATAGCCTAGTAGTTTTCCCTACTTTTTTCAATTTAAATCTGAATTTTGCAATAAGGAGCTGATGATCTGAGCCACGGTCAGCTCCTGGTGTTTTTTATGATGACTGTATAGAGCTTCTCCATCTTCGGCTGCAAAGAATATAGCAATCTGAATTTAGTATTGACCATTTGGTGATGTCTATGTGTAAAATCTTCTTTTGTGTTTTTGGAAGAGGGTGTTTGATGTGACCAGTGCATTCTATTGGCAAATCTCTACTATCCTTTGCCCTGCTTCATTTTGTAATCCAAGGCCAAACTTCCCTGTTTCTCCAGATAACTCTTGACTTCAAAGCATTTAAAAGGATAATAACTCTCCTCAGATTTAAAATTATAGTGTAAACTGATATGATTTTTATAATCAACAGAAAAGGTTGATTTTCCCAAGGTTCGGGAGGCATTTATATATTTAACAAGTATTTATTAAGCAATCTATTATATGTCAGGCACTGATCCTAAGTCCTGGGAAGAGAGCATAGAAAAAGATAAATTGTTATCCTTTATCTAGTCAAGGCTATGGTTTTTCCCGTGGTCATGTATGGATGTGAGAGTTGGACTTGAAGAAAGCTGATCGCCAAAGAATTGATGCTTTTGAACTGTGGTGCTGGAGAAGACTCTTGAGAGTCCCTTGGACTGCAAGGAGATCCAACCAGTCCATTCTAAAGGAGATCAATCCTGGGTGTTCATTGGAAGGACTGATGCTAAAGCTGAAACTCCAATACTTTGGCCCCCTCATGCGACGAGTTGACCCACTGGAAAAGAGTCTGATGCTAGGAGGGATTGGGGGTGGGAGGAGACGGGGACGACAGAGAATGAGGTGGCTGGATGGCATCACCGACTCGATAGACATGAGTTTGAGTGAACTCTGGGAGTTGGTGATGGACAGAGAGGCCTAGCGTGCTGTGATTCATGGGGTCGCAAAGAGTCAGACACGACTGAGCAACTGAACTGAACTGAACTGATCCTCATGGAGCTTACATTTAGGATGAAGTAAAACAGATAATAAGAAAGTAAATATATAAAATATGTAATATAATATTTAGTAGTAAATTCTATGAAGAAACATTGAGAACATAGTATGAGGATAAAGGATACTGGAAGTGAGGTACTATTTTTAATGAGATAGAGAAATTCTCTATGAACACATAAATGAATGAAATGAGGGATTGGGGCATGAAGCTATCTGCAGAAGAAATATTCGAGGCAGTGGGAACAATAAATGCAGAGCTCCTTGGGTAGGGAAGTGATTAGCTTGTTAAATAAATAGCAAGGGGGCCAATGTAGCTCAAATAGAGTAAGCAGAGAGGTTGGAAAGAAATGTAAATTTGTAGCCAGTGGCTGGATCTTGTGAGATACTGTAGGCGATGGAAAGAAGTTTAGATAAAAGAAGTTTTATGGGAAGCCATTAGATGATTTTGACAAGGGGAGTAGTGTGATAGAGCTTACGTTTTTAAAGGGATAATCCTATCTGCTGTGTAAAGAATGGATCCTAGAGAAATAAGAATGGAAAGCAGGGAGACCAATTGGAAGCTGGGAAGTAATTGCAATGCTCTAGGTCAGAGATGATAGTGGCTTGGACTAGGGTGTTATCTGTGGAAATGGTGATAAGTATCCAGCTTTGGTATATATTTTGTAGGTAATGCCAATGGATATTATAGATGGATTGAATGTAAAGAGAGAGGAATCAATGATTCTGATGCTGAGCAACTGAGTGAATAATGGTATCATTTACTGAGATGAATGAAGACTGGGAAGAGCTCAGGTTAGGGCATGTATAGGCCAGTATAATGGGAGAAAAACCCAGAGTGTATGGTATCCTGCAAATTAAGATGTTTCAAGAAGGAAGTTTTCAACCCTGCCTAACACTGCTGATAGGTAGGGTGACAGAACACCCCTCCTTTCCCAGGACAGTCCTAATTTATATCTGTTGTACAGAAATAATTGTCAACAGAATCCTTTTTCACTCTCAGAAATGTTCTGACTTGAATGGTAAATTGTATGGTAACTGGGATTGTAGGTCACAGTGAGGATTGAGAACTGATTATTGGATTTACCAACATGGACATCATTAGCAATTTTGACAAGAGTAGTTTCAGTGGTGCAGTGAAACTCCATTGGATGGTGGAGATGAAAGACTAGCATGATTTCAAGAGAAAAGAGAGACAGCATTGATACAGTACCCAAAAACCACGGTTTTAAGGAATTTTGTAGCAAAAGGAATCAGAGAAATGAGGTAGTAACTACTGAGTGATATGATGTAAAGGGAGAATTTTATTTTGAAGATAGGAGATAGTACAGTATGTTTGAATATTGGTGAGAACATTTCACTAGAGAGGGAAATGTTTATGATGAAAGAGAGAATAAAATTTTGGAACAATGACCTTGAGTAGAAGAAATAGGATATCATCCAAGGGACAAATGAAAAGGCCAGATAATAGGATGAAGAGTTCATTGTGAGAATACCAGAAAAGGCAGAATTTATGGGCACAGATGCAGGTAGATAGGGCAGTAGGAGTTTGTGGGAATTCTCCTCAAATTGCTTTTATTTTTTTCAATGCAGGAGCCTTGCCTGGGAAATACCATGAACAGAGGAGCCTGGCAGGCTACAGTCCATAGATTCACAAAGAGTTGAACTGAATGTGCATGCAAACATCTTGATGACTCTCAAATTTCTGTCTCTAATCTGGAACTCATTTAAAAATTGCACACATACATCCAGTTGCCTACTTTTCATCTCCATGTATATGTATAAAAGGCATCTAAAACTTAACATGCCCTAACCTGAGCTCATGACTCTCCCCCTAAAACCTGTTCTTCCCAGTCTTCATTCATCTCAGTAAATGATACCATTATTCACTCAGTTGCTCAGCATCAGAATCATCGATTCCTCTCTCTTTACATTCAATCCATCTATAATATCCATTGGCATTACCTACAAAATATATGCCAAAGCTGGATACTTATCACCATTTCCACAGATAACACCCTAGTCCAAGCCACTATCATCTCTGACCTAGAGCATTGCAATTACTTCCCAGCTTCCAATTGGTCTCCCTGCTTTCCATTCTTGTTCCCAGTAGTTCAAACTATTATATACAGAATGGATAAACAACAGGGTCCTACTGTATAGCACAGGGAGCTGTATTCAATATCCCCTGATAAACCATAATGAAAAAGAATATGAAAAAAAATGTTGTATATATATGTTTGTGTGCGTGTATCTGAATTACTTTGCTGTACAGAAAACAAAGATCATGGCATCTGGTCCCATCACTTCATGGGAAATAGATGGAAAAACAGTGGAGACAGTGTCAGACTTTATTTTTTGGGGCTCCAAAATCACTGCAGATGCTGATTGCAGCCATGAAATTAAAAGACGCTTACTCCTTGGAAGGAAAGTTATGACCAACCTAGATAGTATATTAAAAAGCAGAGACATTACTTTGCCAACCAAGGTCCGTCTAGTCAAGGCTATGATTTTTCCCGTGGTCAGGTATGGATGTGAGAGTTGGACTATGAAGAAGGCTGATCGCCGAAGAATTGATGCTTTTGAAGTGTGGTGCTGGAGAAGACTCTTGAGAGTCCCTTGGACTGCAAGGAGATCCAACCAGTCCATTCTAGAGGAGATCAATCCTGGGTGTTCATTGGAGGGACTGATGCTAAAGCTGAAACTGCAATACTTTGGCCACCTCATGTGACGAGTTGACTCACTGGAAAAGACTCTGATGCTGGGAAAGGTTGGGGGCGGGAGGAGAAGGGGACAACAGAGAATGAGATGGCTGGATGGCATCACCGACTCATTGGACATGAGTTTGGGTGAACTTCGGGAGTTGGTGATGGACAGGGAGGCCTGGCAAGCTGTGATTCATGGGGTCGCAGAGAGTTGGACACGACTGAGCGACTGAACTGAACTGAACTGAACAGAAGAAATTAACACACTGAATCAACTATACTTCAAAAAACTAAAATTAAAAAAAAAATGTATACAAACACACACACATATACACACAGTGGAATACTACTCAGCCATAAAAAGAATGAAATTTTGCCATTTGTGACTGACAGCATGACTGAATTTGGAGGCTATTATGCTCAATGAAATAAGTCAGACAGAGAAAGACAAATACTACATATTATTACTTATATGCAGGATCTAAAAAATAAACTAGTGAATATAACAAAAAAGAAACAAACTCACAGATATAGAGAACAAACTAGTAGTTGCCAGTAGGGAGAAGGAAATGGGGAGGAACAAGATAGGGGTAGGAGATTAAGAGGTACAAAGTACTATGTGTAAAATAAATAAGATGCAAGGATATACTGTATGGCACAAGGAATATAGCCAGTATTTTATTGTAGTTGTATAACTGGAGTATAATCTTTAAAAATTGTGAAGCACTATGTTTTACACCTGAAGTATATAGTATTGTAAATCAATAGTACTGTAAATCAACTATACCTCAATAAAAAAATAGAGAAAAGTTTTTTAATTCATTTAATTGGAGGCTAATTACAGTATCATGGTTGTCTTAGAAGTGACTTCTTGGGTATAGCACTAAACTCACTGGCAACAAAAGTAAAAATAGATAAATGGACTGTATCAAACTAAAACTAAAACATTTGTGCACAACAAAGGAAATAATCAATGGAATGAAAAGGGAGAAAATATTTGCAAAACATATATCTATGGGACTCATACCTATAATATGCAAGGAACTCCTACAACTTCATAGCCAAAAAGAAAGAAAAAAAGTCAAAGGGCTTGAATAGAAATTTCTCCAAAGAAAACATACAAATGACCAACAAGTGTATGAGAAGGTGCTGCTGCTGCTAAGTCACTTCAGTCGTGTCCGACTCTGTGCGACCCCATAGATGGAAGCCCACCAGCCTGCCCCGTTCCTGGGATTCTCCAGGCAAGAACACTGGAGTGGGTTGCCATTTCCTTCTCCAATGTGTGACAGTGAAAAGTGAAAGTGAAGTCGCTCAGTCGTGTCTGACCCTTAGCAACTCCATGGACTGCAGCCTACCAGGCTCCTCCATCCATGGGATTTTCTAGGCAAGAGTACTGGAGTGGTGTGCCATTGCCTTCTCCGGAGAAGGTGCTAAACTTCACTAATCACCAAGGAAATGCATCAAGGTTTCCTCCCATGTTATCTTCTAGTTTTATAGTTTTGCATTTCATATTTAGGTCTGTCATCCATTTTAAGTTGATTTTTGTGAAAGATGTAAAGTCTGAGTTTAGATTCAGTTTTTGCAATGTGGATGTTCATTTCAGTTCAGTTCAGTTGTGTCCGACTCTTTGTGACCCCATGAATCACAGCACGCCAGGACACCCTGTCCATCACCAACTCCCAGAGGTCACTCAAATTCATGTCCATCAGGTCGGTGATGCCATCCAGCCATCTCATTCTCTGTCATCCCTTTCTCCTCCTGCCGCCAATGCCCCCCAGCATCAGAGTCTTTTCCAGTTAGTCAACTCATCGCATGAGGTGGCCAAAGTATTGGAGTTTCAGCTTTAGCATCAGTCCCTCCAATGAACACCCAGGACTGATCTCCTTTACAATGGACTGGTTGGATCTCCTTGCAGTCCAAGGGACTCTCAAGAGTCTTCTCCAACACCACACTTCAAAAGCATCAATTCTTCGGTGATCAGCTTTCTTCACAGTCCAACTCTCACATCCATACATGACCACTGGAAAAACCTTAGCCTTGACTAGACAGACCTTGGTTGGAAAAGTAATGTCTCTGCTTTTTAAAATACTATCTAGGTTGGTCATAACTTTCCTTCCAAGGAGTAAGCGTCTTTTAATTTCATGGCTGCAATCAGCATCCACAGTGATTTTGGAGCCCAAAAAAATAAAGTCTGACACTGTTTCCACTGTTTCCTCATCTATTTCCCATAAAGTGATGGGACCAGATGCCATGATCTTTGTTTTCTTAATGTTGAGCTTCAAGCCAACCTTTTCACTCTCCTCTTTCACTTTCATCAAGAGGCTTTTGAGTTCCTCTTCACTTTCTGCCATAAGGGTGGTGTCATCTGCATATCTGAGGTGATTGATATTTCTCCCAGCAATCTTGATTCCAGCTTGTGCTTCCTCCAGGCCAGCGTTCCTCATGATGTACTCTGCATGTAAGTTAAATAAGCAGGGTGACAATATAAAACCTTGATGTCCTCCTTTTCCTATTTGGAACCAGTCTGTTGTTCCATGTCCAGTTCTAACTGTTGCTTCCTGACCTGCATACAGGTTTCTCAAGAGGCAGGTCAGGTGGTTTGGTATTCCCATCTGTTTTAGAATTTTCCACAGTTTATTGTGATCCACACAGTCAAAGGCTTTGACATAGTCAATGAAGCAGAAATAGATGTTTTCCTGGAACTCTCTTGCTTTTTCCATGATCCAGCAGATGTTGGCAATTTGATCTCAGGTTCCTCTGCCTTTTCTAAAACCAGCTTGAACATCTGGAAGTTCACAGTTCACGTATTGTTGAAGCCTGTCTTGGAGAATTTTGAGCATGACTTTACTAGCGTGGGAGATGAGTGCAATTGTGTGGTAGTTTGAAAATTCTTTGGCCTTGCCTTTCTTTGGGATTGGAATGAAGACTGACCTTTTCCAGTCCTGTGGCCACTGCTGAGTTTTCCAAATTTGCTGGCATATTGAGTGCAGCACTTTCACAGCATCATCTTTCAGGATTTGAAATAGCTCAACTGGAATTCCGTCACCTCCACTAGCTTTGTTCATAGTGATGCTCTCTAAGGCCCACTTGACTTCACATTCCAAGATGTCTGGCTCTAGGTCACTGATCACACCATCGTGATTATCTGGGTCGTGAAAATCTTTTTTGTACGGTTCTTCTGTGTATTCTTGCCACCTCTTCTTAATATCTTCTGCTTCTGTTAGGTCCATACCATTTCTGTCCTTTATCGAGCCCATCTTTGCATGAAATGTTCCCTTGATATCTCTAATTTTCTTGAAGAGATCTCTTGTTTTTCCTATTCTGTTGTTTTCCTCTATTTCTTCGCATTGATCGCTGAGAAAGGCTTTCTTATCTCTCCTTGCTGTTTTTTGGAATTCTGCATTCAGATGCTTATATCTTTCCTTTTCTCCTTTGCTTTTCACTTCTCTTCTCTTCATAGCTATTTGGAAGGCCTCCTCAGACAGCCATTTTGCTTTTTTGCATTTCTTTTCCATGGGGATTGTCTTGGTCCTCGTCTCCTGTGCAATGTCTTGAACCTCCGTCCATAATTCATCAGGCACTCTATCTATCAGTTCTAGTCCCTTAATTCTATTTCTCACTTTCACTGTATAATCATAAGGGATTTGATTTAGGTCATACCTGAATGGTGTAGTGGTTTTCCCTACTTTCTTCAATTTCAGTCTGAATTTGGCAATAAGGAATTCATGATCTGAGCCACAGTCAGCTCCTGGTCTTGTTTTTGCTAACTGTATAGAGCTTCTCCATCTTTGTCAACTCTAATTTCCCATCAGAAGATCTATCTCCTGTTTATTTTGGAGTACAACCCTTGCCAAGCTGTGTTGGCTCTTTAGTGATGTCCTGAGAAATCTTATCCCTAGAAACTAGATTTTGGGGGTGTTCATTAGAATGGCACTCATTTGTAGTTCTGAATAGGTATCTGAGATCTCCCAGGGGCTCACACATGTATTAAGTGTCCTCTTCTGTTTTCTTCCATGGCTTGACTCATGAGAAGTGAATTGAGGAGTCATGTCCTGGTACCTTGACTGCTGTGGGGGTAGAAAATATTACAGGGCAGGGGCCCTTCCATGTGGGCTGGAGATGAGCCTTTGGGGACCCATCTTTCTAGACTTTAATTAAGACTTGAGTCCCTGGAGCATATATTGGTGATTCCTTAGAATCTTTTGGGTCCTGGTTCACAGCCCACAAGCGTATTCCGCTGCTGCTGCTGCTAAGTTGCTTCAGTCGTGTCTGACTCTGTGCAACCCCATAGACGCAGCCCATCAGGCTCCCCCGTCTCTGGGATTCTCCAGGCAAGAACACTGGAGTGGGTTGCCATTTCCTTCTCCAATGTGTGAAAGTGAAAAGTGAAAGTGAAGTCGCTCAGTCTTGTCTGACTAGTAGCGACCCCATGGACTGTAGCCCACCAGGCTCCTCTGTCCATGGGATTTTCTAGGCAAGAGTACTGGAGTGGCTTGCCATTGCCTTCTCTGCCACAAGCATATATCCTGTTGGAATTGTCTGGTGGCCATGGTATAAGACTGGAGGGTCTGAGCCTCTGGATCTAGGAAGAGGTCATTGACATAAACAAAAGGTCTCCTATATAGCATCTCATAAAGACTAAGACCAACCTGTTCCTTAGAGGCACTCTGGGTGTGGAGGAGAGCTATTGGTAAAGCCTCCTTCCAACCCATGGAGGAGACTTCTCCTGGTTTATTCATTTTGTCCCTGATTTTAAGATTTGGTTGACTCTTTCTACTTTTCCTGAAGACTGAGGCCTCCAGGCACAATGAAAATAATAAGTAATGCCCAATGCTTTAGAGACCCCTTGGGTGACCTTAGAAGTAAATGATGTCCCATTGTCACTTGTAGTGACCTGGGCAGGCCAAATCTTGAAATGATTTCATGGCGCAGTTTTTTTTTTTTTTTTTACCACCTCCTCACCCCTCTCAGTCCTAATGGGAAAGCCTTCAGTCCATCCTGTGAATGTATCTTTCATGACTAGTAGGTATTTATACCTTTGAGAAACTAGCATCTGGATGAAGTCTTCAATCTGCAAGTCCTCTCCTGGGTAGATCCCATGTTGTAGGACTGGCTGTGCCAGCTGGGGTCTTTGAGCTCCTTGGGGGTTGTTTAACTGGCAAGTGGGACAAGAGGAGACCTCTTGCCTTATAGTCATTTGGAGGCCTGTTCCTCTGAGGGACCTTTCTAGTAATCTTTGGAGGGCCTTTTCCCCTAAATGAGTGGTGGCATGTAAGGAGTTAACCAACTTCCATTGGAGGTTCCCAGGCAGAAAAAGGACTCCCTCCTTTTCGAACCACCCTATATGATTTTCTTGAACGCCCTCACTCTTAGCTTTAAGAGTCTCACCTTGAGTATGTGAAGGAGTTTCTGGCAAATTAGTCTGTGGAACTAAGGTGGTGACCCTGTTAGGTCATTGTTCTGTAATGCTGCTTAGCTGCCTGATCTGCTGCTTGGTTACCTCATGCCACTTCCGTGCTCCCTTTTTGGTGTCCTTTACAGTGGGAGACTGAAACCTCAGCGGGCAGATGGACTGCCTCCAAGAGTGTAAGGATTTGATCACCATAGTTGATTGGGGACCCTCGGGTGGTCAAGTGGCCTCTTTCTTTCCAAATAGCTGCATGTGCATGTAGCATCAGAAAGGCATACTTGGAGTCAGTGTAAATGGCTACTCTTTTTCCTTTTCCCGGCTCTAAAGCTCGAGTCAGGGCTATGAGCTCAGCTAATTGGACTGAAGTACCTTGTGGCAAAGGTTTACCCTCTATGCTCTCAAAATGGGAGACTACTTCGTATCTGGCTCTTATTTTTCCATCCAAGACAAACTGCTTCTATCAGTGTACCAGATTTCCTCAGGATTGGTCAGAGGATCTTCCAACAATCCCTGTTGGGGTTTTGTCCAATGGTTCAAGGTTTCTAAGCAAGAGTGAAAGGGGAGAGAGCCCTCAGTGGTAGACAGGAGGGTGGCTGGATTAAGAACCTCACAAAGGGATATAGCGAGCCCTGGATTTTCCATCAACACTACTTGATATCTGAGGATTCTTTGATCAGACATCCATAAATGGCCTCTCCCATTTAGTTGTTTCACTTGGTGGCTGGTAAAAATATTTTGCCCCCAAAAGAGAGTTTTAAAGCATCTTCTTTCAGGACTGCAATAGCTGCAAGGTTTCGAAGGCAGGGAGAGATTTCTTCCCAATAAGGGAGGAAGACAGTCAGGGACCACTAGAAATTTGTGGGGAAATATTTGTCCATCCCGGCAACAAAGTGCTCAGGTGAATCTTTTTGTAGCTGTTTTTCCTGAAGCACCCCAAATGGTACAGGTCTGGGAGGAGAAGGCACTAGAGCAGGAGGTCAGGAAAGAGTAGGTAGCCCCTGTGTCAACCAAGAAATTCTCAGGCCTACCTGCCACATCCAGTTGTACCCTTGGCTCCAGCTCCATGATGGTTATCTCTGCCAGGCAGGCTGGCTGGAGTGGGCTGCTTCAGTCCTGTTGAACCATTGTGAGGGAAGGCTTGGCACTTGACCTTGAGGCTCTTGGGTCCTGAGGGCAGAGTGCCACCCAGTGTCCCAGTTGGTGGCATTTATGGCAAGCCACTTTAGGAGACTTGTCAGGGTATGGACACTCTTTGGCCCATTGCCCTGCCTGTCTACAGATTAGGCATTTGCCTGGTGCCTTGTCCTTCAAGGACTTGAGGTTTGCCATAGGGCTTCCCTAGAGGGCAGCCAGCATCTGGGCATGCCTTGTCTCTTTCCTCTTCTCCTTCTCCTGGGCCTTGGCCTCCTTTTCCTGTTCTCCATTATAAAAGGTATTGGTGGCTGTCTGGACCATCTCATCTAAAGAGGCAGCAGGGTCCTGCTGCTCTAGCTGTTGTAACTTTATTCTGATATTTGATGCACATTGGGAAAGGAATTTGTCCCTTAAAATCACCTGACCCTTGTAAGAGTCCAAGTCTAGATTAGTAAACTTTTGAAGGGCCTCTTTTAGCCTGTCCAGAAAGGCAATGGGGTCTCCTTGGGCTCCTGAGTTATTGCTGAGACTGGTCACAGTCCCACAAGTAATGGGCTTCCTTCTATTTCCATGGTTGGATTTCCTTAGGGGTGAGTCTTTCTGAAGCTTATCCTACCCAGTGCTGTTGCAACCTGAGAGCCAGGTGTCCCCAGGTCAGGGTGCAGATCCCCAGGCAGGCTGAGGCATGACAGCCTCCTGGAGATCAAATCCCCGAGCAGGTCTACCTCCCGAGAATTGGATCCCTAGGCAGGCCAAGGCAGGTTGACCTCCTGGGACCCCTGGACTGGAGTTGGGCGTCCCCAATGTCTGCAGCGTGACCAGTGCTGGGTAGGATTAAGGGGTTGTAATTTTAACTCATTGCCAGTTTGTTCACTGCAGATAGGAATAGACATCATGATGTAAAGCAATCCAAGCCTGTGCCCTGAGACTGGGAACCTGTCATAAGCCTTATCCTCTTACTGCTTTAAGAGATTAGAAGTCACTGATTTCCTCTCCTAGTCCTCCATAAGAGCAGGCTAGGATGTCTCCAATATAAACATTTCATTGTCATAGACCCACTTTAGGTAATAACAGAAGTAATGACAAAGGAGTGGGTTATCTGCCCTGTTAGGGGCATTAAGAGTATTTTAATAATAGGCTAGGTGGAGCAACAAGGGGGCAGGGTCCTGGTTGTAGGAGTTAGTAATTGGCTTAAGAACAAATTGGTAAGAGGCAACAGACCAGATGCTCCATAAAAGTGGAGTGGAGATTTGATCTGGGGTTATGTTTGTAACCTTAGGAGAAGAGTGGTAAGGGTTTGGGCCTAAATGGCCTGCAGGGCCAACTCCCAAAGTGGCACACATTATCCCTGGAAGCCCAACTGCCCTTGAAGGAATGCCAGCAGATGGACTTCTAGCAGGCATTGTGTGCCTGTTGCCCGCCCTAGCAGGTTCACTGAGAGATGCTGATGTTGCACATGTTGTAGGAAATGTGGAAGATGAAGGCCTGATTATCTAGAGGGATTGGATATTATACAATATTTCCCTCCCAAGGGCTTGCTATTTTCTGGTTGTCGCTCCAGAAGAATGTAGAGGCAACACTGTGGGCCTGGACAGGGCTCAGGAAAAGAGCATGAAACAGGAGGAAAGGGGACAGGGCACAACTTTTGAAAGATTCACATAGCCCACGGGCATAACATAAACCAATTAAAATCAGTTGGGTCCAAGATGACAGGTCAAATTCAAGTAAACCTTAATCTCTGATCTGTAAGCTAAATGATACACCCAGAGGTGGTAGGACAGCTCCAGTTCAGTTCAGTTCAGTCGCTCAGTCCTGTCTGACTGTTTGCGACCCCATGAATTGCAGCACGCCAGGCCTCCCTGTCCATCAACACCTCCTGGAGTTCACACAAACTCATGTCCATCGAGTCGGTGATGCCATCCAGCCATCTCATCCTCTGTTGTCCCCTTCTCCTCCTGCCCCCAATCCCTCCCAGCATCAGGGTCTTTTCCAATGAGTCAACTCTTCACATGAAGTGGCCAAAGTATTGGAGTTACAGCTTTAGGATCAGTCCTTCCAATGAACAAACAGGACTGATCTCCTTTAGGATGGACTGGTTGGACATCCTTGCAGTCCAAGGGACTCTCAAGAGTCCTCTTCAACACCAAAGTTCAAAAGCATCAATTCTTTGGTGCTCAGCTTTCTTCACAGTCCAACTCTCACATCCATATATGACCAATGGAAAAACCATAGCCTTGACTAGATGGACCTTGGTTGGCAAAGTATTATCTCTGCTTTTTAATATGCTATCTAGGTTGGTCATTACTTTCCTTCCAAGGAGTAAGCCTCTTTTAATTTCATGGCTGCAATCACCATCTGCAGTGATTTTGGAGCCCCCCAAAATAAAGTCTGAAACTGTTTCCACTGTTTCCCCATCTATTTCCCAAAAAGTGATGGGACCAGATGCCATGATCTTAGTTTTCTGAATGTTGAGCTTTAAGCCAACTTTTTCACTCTCCTCTTTCAGTTTCATCAAGAGGCTTTTTAGTTCCTCTTCACTTTCTGCCATAAGGGTGGTGTCACCTGCATATCTGAGGTTATTGATATTTCTCCCAGCAATCTTGATTCCAGCTTGTGCTTCTTCCAGCCCAGCGTTTCTCATGATGTACTCTGTGTATAAGTTAAATAAGCAGGGTGACAGTATACAACCTTGATGTCCTCCTTTTCCTATTTGGAACCAGTCTGTTGTTCCATGTCCAGTTCTAACTGTTGCTTCCTGACCAGCATATAGGTTTCTCAAGAGGCAGGTCAGGTGGTCTGGTATTCCCATCTATTTTCGAATTTTCCACAGTTGATTGTGATCCACACAGTCAAAGGCTTCGGCATAGTCAATAAAGCAGAAATAGATGTTTTTCTGGAACGCTCTTGCTTTTTCCATGATCCAGCAGATTTTGGCAATTTGATCTCTGGTTCCTCTGCCTTTACTAAAACCAGCTTGAACATCTAGAAGTTCACAGTTCATGTATTGCTGAAGCCTGGCTTGGAGAATTTTGAGCATGACTTTACTAGCGTGGGAGATGAGTGCAATTGTGCAGTAGTTTGAGCATTCTTTGGCATTGGCTTTCTTTGGGATTGGAGTGAAAACTGACCTTTTCCAGTTCTGTGGCCACTGCTGAGTTTTCCAAATTTGCTGGCATATTGAGTGCAGCACTTTCACAGCATCATCTTTCAGGCTTTGAAATAGCTCAACTGGAATTCCATCACCTCCACTAGTTTTGTTCATAGTGACGCTTTCTAAGGCTCACTTGACTTCACGTTCCAGGATATCTGGCTCTAGGTGAGTGATCACACTATCGTGATCATCTGGGTCGTGAAGCTCTTTTTTGTATGGTTCTTCTGTGTATTCTTGCCACCTCTTCTTAATATCTTCTGCTTCTGTTAGGTCCATACCATTTCTGTCCTTTATCGAGCCCATCTTTGCATGAAATGTTCCCTTGATATCTCTAATTTTCTTGAAGAGATCTCCAGTCTTTCCTATTCTGTTGTTTTCCTCTATTTCTTTGCATTGATAGCTGAGAAAGGCTTTCTTATCTCTCCTTGCTGTTCTTTGGAACTCTGCATTCAGATGCTTATATCTTTCCTTTTCTCCTTTGCTTTTCACTTCTCTTCTTTTCACAGCTATTTGGAAGGCCTCCTCAGACAGCCATTTTGCTTTTTTACATTTCTTTTCCCTGGGGACGGTCTTCACCCCTGTCTCCTGTACAATGTCACGAACCTCCGTCCATAGTTCATCAGGCACTCTATCTATCAGATCTAGACCCTTACATCTATTTCTCACTTTCACTGTATAATCATAATGGATTTGATTTAGGTCATACCTGAATGGTCTAGTGATTTTCCCTACTTTCTTCAATTTAAGTCTGAATTTGGCAATAAGGAATTCATGATCTGAGCCACAGTCAGCTCCTGGTCTTTTTTTTTTTTTTTTGCTGACTGTGTAGAGCTTCCTCATCTTTGGCTGCAAAGAATATAATCAATCTGATTTTGGTGTTGACCATCTGGTGATGTCCATGTGTAGAGTGTTCTCTTGTGTTGTTGGAAGAGGGTGTTTCCTATACCAGTGCGTTCTTTTTGCACAACTCTATTAGCCTTTTCCCTGTTTCATTCTGTACTCCAAGGCCAAATTTGCCTGTTACTACAGGTGTTTCTTGACTTCCTACTTTTGCATTCCAGTCCCCTATAATGAAAATGACATTTTTGGGGGGGTGTTAGTTCTACAAGTTCTTGTAGGTCATCATAGAACTGTTCGACTTCAGCTTCTTCAGCGTTACTGGTTGGGGCATGGGCTTGGATTACCGTGATATTGAATGGTTTGCCTTGGAAACGAACAGAGATCATTCTGTCGTTTTTGAGATTGCATCGAAGTACTGCATTTTGGACTCTTTTGTTGACCATGATGGGTACTCCCAAGCAGCCCATGATGGATACTTACCCAAGTAAGACAGTAGGTGTTATGAGAGGGCATCAGAGTGCAGACACAGTGAAACCATAATCACAGAAAACCAGCCAATCTGATCACATGGACCACAGCCTTGTCTAACTCAATGCAACTAAGCCATGCCATGTGGGGCCACCCAAGATGGGCGGGTCACAGTGGAGAGGTCTGACAGAATGTATTACCCTGGAGAAGGGCATGGCAAACCACTTCAATATCCTTGCCTTGAGAATCTCATGAACAGTATGCAAGAGCAAAATGATAGGATACTGAAAGAGGAACTTCCCGGGTCAGTAAGGTGCCCAGTATGCTCCTGGAGATCAGTGGAGAAATAACTCCAGAAAGAATGAAGGGATGGAGCCAAAGCAAAAACAATACCCAGTTGTGGATGGGACTGGTGATAGAAGCAAGGTCCAATGCTATAAAGAGCAATATTGCATAGGAACCTGGAATGTCAGGTCCATAAATCAAGGCAAATTGGAAGTGGTCAAACAGGAGATGGCAAGAGTGAACGTCGACATTCTAGGAATCAGTGAACTAAGATGGACTGGAATGGGTGAATTTAACTCAGATGACCATTATATCTACTACTGTGGGCAGGAATCCCTTAGGACAGCTCCAAGGCACTGTCAAAAGACAGTGGATGGGTGTTTCCCCAGTGGTTGGAATGATCCTCCCACTCATTAGCATATGAATTCACCCAGCTGGCAAAACCTAGCCAGGCTGCATTCCATGGCTGGAGCCCCTGCCCTCTGCACTGGCCCACACCCTGCAGAGTACTCTCTGAATCCTAACAAATCAACCTCTTACCCATTGCTGTGTGTCTCACTGAATTTTTGCAATGAGACATCAGAGCCTGAGCTTCATTAGGTCCTGAAGCCAGGCATCATGTGTTTTGGCTGGGCTCCAGGAGAGTGGAGCTGAAGGACAGGAGGAAAAAGCAGTGGGAAAAACATGCCAAGGAATCCCCTTCATAGCCTGCCAGAAGATCTGTTAAATACCTGACCTGTGCTCACAGTTTTCATTGGCCTGATCCTTGGTACAAAGAAGATTAAGAACCGAAGAACTCCCACCAGCTTGGGTAACAGCTACTGGGGCTCAGCAGAGAGTGGAGCTTTTGGGACATACTGAGGAGTAGCCTCTCCAGAGTATCTCAGTTGGACCCACTGCCACTCACCTGTTTGAGGAAATAAGAAACGAGAGATTGTAAAGGAATTAAGATTTCGTTAGGCATATGTTCCTCCAGCCATAGGAGCAAGGACCTCCTACCTTAACCGGAGGTCTTCTTGAATCTGAGACTGAGCCACGTGAGCTTTCTCCTGAGTTCGTTTTTCACTGTCCCACTTTCCATCATGATGGGCTTCTTGCCGCTTCCCCTGCGCTGGGTTTTCTTACTTCTACTGAGGGAGATTTCCCCAAGTTGGGCTCCTGCTGTGCTTGGCCTCCTCCTTGTGGGGGCCGCTCTGAGGTTGTTTCAGCCAGGTTAAATCTGAGTTACAGCACCATAGATGTCAGGGGAGTGTGTGATTTCCTCAGTTCTGTCTTGCCACAACAAAAATTTGAAGCAATAGACGGTAAAGCCATTGGCAAGTCACAGCTCTCAGACAGTGTTACAATTCGGTGTTACAGCTCAGTTTTATTTAGAAAATAAAGGAAAACACATCCTGAAGGCGTGAGGGCATGCTGACCCAAAAGAACTGAAGAGAGAGAGAGTGCGCATGTGCACGTGCGTGTGGGAGAGAGACCCCCCCACCCTTTGCCTCCTCTTTTTATATGTTTTTTCCTCCCCCTGGGCTAGCCAGGAGTGCTGTTTGTTCTACCTGAGGTCCTCACTCCAGTCCTCCGACCTTCCTTTGTTCTATTTTTGAGGGCTTTTCCCTTCCTTGTCTTTTAGCCACCGCCATTCTGGACTCCTTTTTCCTATTCTGACTACCTAACAGAAGGACTAATGCTGAAGGTGAAACTCCAGTATTTTGGTCATCTGATGTGAACAGCTGACTCATTGGAAAAATCCCTGATGCTGGGAAAGATTAAGGACAATGGACAAGAGGGCATCAGAGGATGAAATGGCTGGATGGCGTCACTGATACAATGGACATGAACTTGGGAAAAGTTGGGGAGATGGTGAGAAACAGGAAGGCCTGGCGTGCTGCAGTTCATGGGGTTGCAAAGAGTCAGATTTGACTGGGTGACTGAACAACAACAACAAATCAATATTATTTAACAGTCAGACAGACATAGGTCAGCATCCTGTTTAAATCTTTTATTTGCTCTTACATTTTAAACATGACGGTCTCTCTGATACACACACATAAAGAACTATCATAAAAAGCATGAAATAGGACTTTTCTAGTCCAATAAATGTTAACAGCAATAGTGTCTGTTCTGTAAGTAAATTTAGAACAAATTGTCCAAAATGTATTTCGTAGTCTCACAGTATCCACTCCCCTGCCAGTAAATGTTTTGGGGATCAATATCCCAGCATCTGGAAATTAGCAGAAAAGTTTGCATTGATATGACCATAAAATTTTAGGTAGGAATCTAAATAAAATAGAAAATACAAGTAAATGTAAACTGAAGAGAACAGAGATATCTGTTTTTTTTTTTTTTACTGCATGTCTAGTGCCTAGGATAAAGTAGACACTCATATATATCTGTTGATAAATGAAAGGCACCAGACACTTTAACAACAAGAAGAAACAGTTCAGAGAGGCAAAGAGATTAACACCCACCCACAGATCCCAGCAGAGCTCAGACACCCTTCTTCAAACCTGGCATTCATCCAAGACAGCATATACTTTCTAACAAAGAAAACATAATCCACAACTCAGCTAAGGTAATTGAAAGAACACAGTGAAAGACTTTCCTATGGAAATTGACATTTGTTGTGTCTAGATACATTATAGAATCATCTCTAGATTTTTTTCCTATCACTGAAATATTGTACAGTTACAATAAATAATAACAAGTAAAAGCTAATGTGAAAATATATGAAAATTTGTGGTATGATTTGTTGTTGTTCAGTCGCTCAGTCATGTCCAACCGATTGTGACCCCATGGACTGTAACACACCAGGCTTCCCCATCTTTCACTATCTCCCAGAGTCTGTTCAAACTCATGTCCATTGAGTCAAATGATGCCATCCAACCATCTCATCCTCTGCTGTGCTGTGAATAAGGTTCCCTTTCCATCCTGGTAAGCATCAGTGATTTTCAATGAATAGGGACTTTCTCCAAGAGGAACCTCAAAGATGATTGCAAAATTTCTCTTCTTCAGCAAAGAGAGAAGGCGCTTAAGAGGGTAGTTATAGTGGTGAGAGATGATTCCCCCCCCCCAATTGATCCTCCTGGGGGCGGAAGTCCAATTCAAGAAAGTGAAGGGAAATGGACTTTATCAGGATGGTGATAGAATTTGGTTCCCACTACTACCGTAACAAATTACTGCAATCTTGATGGTTTAAAAAAAAAAAACAGAAACAATAAAATATTATCTTACAGTCCTGAAGGTTGCAAATAGGAAAAGGATCTCTTATGTCTCCTGCATTGGCAGGTGCGTTCTTTTCCATTAGTGCCACTGGGAAGCCCATGGACATCATTGGGAGATCTTTATTCAGCCTACCACAATGAGGGTGCCATTTAGTTGGGTTTTAAAATGGGCAACAATGCCAGCAGGTTTGTGTTCAACCAGAGAGGTTCCTAACTATGGTTGCTCTTTGCCCAACGGAGCACAAATGAAGGGGATGGAGACTACAGGGAGGATGTAGAAGTGCAGGAATCAGAGGATTCAAGAAACAGCAGGTTTCTCTCTTAAGTGTTTAGTGGGGCCTTCTCCAAACAGTGGCTGGGGCACGTTGACTGGTGTGTATGGCAAGCGTGTGAGATCCCAGTTGGCTCTAATCCTGGCATATTCCCACCCTGCCAAAGAAGATGAGCCCTTGGAATCCCCTGCAAGAGATGACCTGACAGAAGCCAGGAAGAGGAGGCAGGACTGCCCCTACATGGTGCCTGACCCCTGGCTGTGGGGTGAGAAGCAGGATTGTCTGAGCAGGTGCGGGTCCTGTCAGGGAAAGGTCCTCTTTCCTGGGCAACTGTGGGGACAGTGAATTGGCAAAGAGTGCCACCACAGCGACTGAGAACAGCAGTGTGGCAGAAAGAATGACGACACTGGCGCAGACAAGTGGTTTGTCTCCTCAGCCAGCGGTCGATCAGGGGCTGCCTTCCCTAGAAGAGGGGCAGGGGCTCGGCCTCCACGGGCGCCCCGCCCACTTTGCTCCAGCCCGCGGCCCCGAAGGCGAAAGCAGCCCCCAGCCACCCGCGCCCAAGAAGGATGGCCGGCGCGATGGGGGAGGGGAGGGCGCGGACACCGAACAGTCTGCAGGTTCACACACAGACACACACACTGCGGGGCAGCCTGTATCCATCCGCTGCCCCCTGCGGTGCGACCCGTCCCGACCAGCCTGCTCCGCGCCACCCGTGACCCGCCTACGCTGCAGGATCAGAAGCGTGGTTGGGGGTCACCCCTCGGGGGGCAGTGGAGTGCTGGCTTGGCGGGCTGGCGTGGCCCCGCCCCTCAGGTTGACGTTCTTCCCGGCCCCGCCCCTCGTGGGTCGGAACTACGCTGGGCCTGGCGGGGGTGGGTGCGGGGGCATCAAGCCCATTCTTGCCGTAACCCTCCGACACCCTCGACGCGAGCGGTCGGAGCTTCAGCCTGCACATCCTCTGCCGGGTTTGGCGCAGCAGCGCAGGAAGCCAGACTCCTCTTTGCTGTTCTACCCGCACGGCGAGCGGTGGGAAGCGAGAGAGGAGCTGCGACCGGAGTGGGAGGCCGACCACCGGGACCCTGCGCCTGCGAAGGCAAGTGAGGGTGTCGCGGGGCGACGACCGGCTCGCAGCCTTCCCTTGGCAGCCTGAGGGCGGGGAGGCGAGCGGGTCGGAGCGGGACCCATTAGAGAGGTGCTTAGCGCCGGGGAACCACTGGCGCTGAGAAGGCGGCGACCGGCGCGGGCGCGGGTGGGGTGGGGGCGCGTTTCCCTCGGATGCTGGGGAGGCGTGTGGCGCGGACTAGTCCCCGCCGGGCTTTCCGGGTTCCTACGCCCCGCCCTCGACGGTGCCTGTGCGGGAGGCTGCTATGGTCGGGGTGGCAGAGGGAACCGGGACGGGAGCAGCCCAGGCCATGATTCTGCCAAGGTCCCTGTTGGGCCCGGCGTGCCGGGTGCTGTCCCTTCCCACAGGCACCTCTTTGATGCCAAAGTCTTCTGTCTGTGCAGTAGGTCTGGCAATTTCAGGCCACGGGGTGCATCTGTAGAGAGAGGCTTGAGGAAAACAAGGAATGGGAAAACGACCTGTTTTTCTGAAGGTGTGTGGGGAATGGGGGGTTGAGGATGGGCAGCAGCCATTGACTGGACATCTGAATCGGGGTGGGGTGAGTGCGACCAGCGCAGGTCAGGCATCCAGGAATACTTTCTAAAATTCTCCTATCTACCTGGTTTCTACACATCTCCCTTGCCTTTCTCTACTCTATCCAGAATTGGAGGTGGAAAAGCTGGACTGGGAGATAAAGGTGCGAGAGAATTCATAAATACAAGTACCACTACACAACCTAGAATATGTGGGTGCTCTTCCCCCAGTTTGTTGTGCGGCACAAAGGAGGTGAACAACAAGTGGTTAAACTTCAGAACTGAAGAAGAGAGTAAGAGGAGGAGTGTGATATGATGTTGAGGGGTTATCCAGAAACCTGATCCAGATGGCCTAAGTTAAAAGGAAATGTTCTACCTAATGGGACTCTTAAATGTTAAAAGGCAGGTAACTTGGCAACTCCTATGTTTGTGGTGTTTGTCTGTCCCCCAAGTACTCAGTTGCTGCTATTATTTCTTGACTGTCTTACCTTTTCATCTGTTTTTCCATAGGCCTGCTTTAAGTCTGGTCACTTCTGCAAGGAAGGAAAGGCAGAGGAGTCCAGTTCAAATCTCTGGAGGTTTGTGCAAAGAGGGGAAATACAGGAGACAGCTACAGAGTAATATGGCAGATATCTTTGATCCAAGTGGTTGCAGGGCCTTCTCTATCTCACCTACTCCGTGTCAAATTTGCACACTGCCACAGAAACCCTCGCCTTTCCTGCAGGTTATACTAGAAATATTGGAGTAGGTGTGGACTGGGCTGTGAATGGGAGGGAAAGACTTGAGAGTAGAGACCAGGAGACAGAAAATATTAGACCTTTAAAAGAGAAAGATGTTTGTATCGGGGTCAGGGTTCTCGCTTGTCTTTCTAGCAGTCAGGTTCCATTCTCTCGTATATGTTTACTTGTTCTCAGGATAGCCTACAGGCTGCTGTAGAGTTTGACACCACTGGAATCAAGGAAAGGAGCAAGAAATTGTGCTACATCAGTGCAGGTTGGTATGGGAGTGGGTACAGCTTTTGGGTGGGGTAGAGGAGACCAACATAAGTCCATCAGTGACTAGGATCTGGCCTTGGGGCTCCTCAGCCTTGCTCATTGCCAAGATACTTTTCCACCAACTTCATACCTATTTTATAACACACAAAGTAATATGGCAGCTCTGGGGATAAAAATTGTAGATAAAATGAATGTGATAGACTTTAACAGCCTAACATTTAAGGTCTAGTCTCTCTGTGTGAGTTTTTGCATGGAGTGAGACAGTTGGAAAAGACTCAAGCCTCCATGTCATTCTCACTTCCCAGATTGACTTCCAGTGGCAGCTCTGGTGGTGTTGGAATTGCTGCTGAGCACCACCTTCAACAGGTGTGTACCCACCCAGGAACCATCCATCCTCTCCCAGCTTGGTTGTGTTTTCTCTTCACTCTGACTGTAATATTGACTGAGGTTGGGATTGGCAAGGAGGCTTATTGACTGCTGGACTGGTGATTGGCTCTAAGTTTTCTTTCCAACTGTATCACCTGAATCATCAAAAAATTAGAGTGTGAAGATACAAAACTGTGAGAGATCTGTGGTACAAGCTGAGACTGGGATAGTTGTAGTTATTCAGGTCTCCTCTGTAACTGTACTATGACTGGGGCTGACATTGAGACTGGTGTCCAGGCCAAGCCTGAAAAGAAGCCTGGCAAAGAGGTTGCCGGTGGGGCTGAAAGAGAGAATGAAGTCCCCGCAGTGGTGGTCAGACCAAAGGTTAGGACCCAGGCCCAGGTAATGCTTGGAGCAAGGCCCAAAACTGAGACTGTGGCAGTAACTGAGACACATCCTAAGAGTGAGGCCAAGGCAATCACTGTAAAAAGGTCCATGGATGAAACCTATTCATGGGCTAAGACTGAGTTTGATGCTGAGGTCCTACTGAAGACAGAGGTAGTGTCCCAAAACAATGCTATAGCCTGGCCGCTGATCAGTACTGAGTCTGGGTCAGTTGCGAAACCTAAGACCTTATCTATGATTAGGGAACTGGCCAGTATGGGTGCTGAGCCCTTTCCTGGCACAAAGGTCAAGTCCCAGTCAGGAATCCATCATTTGCTTGTGTCAGAGGAGGAGACCAATATGGGGTCTTGGTGCCATCCCAGGCCTACATCTAAAAAAGAGACTTTTCACAATTGTGATTTCAGATGGATGGATAGATCCTTTATGAACTCCTGGTTCTGGAGTAGAGAAGAGGTCAGTACAAGGCTTCATCCTAGAGACAGGGTAAAAGCCAGTAATAGGTCTAGGCACATGGCCAAAGAGGCTGTGTCTAGGCCCAAAACCAGTTGGGAACTCTATGTTGCCTCCAGTTCTGGTTCTGAAGATGAATCTATCAAGAAATCCTTGTTCTGCGTCCAAGAAAAGACCAGTATCCAGTCTAAGCCTAAGGAAGAGACCAATAGTAGGTCCTGGTTTAGGTCTAAGAAAGAAGTCTCTGAATCCAGTTCTGGGTCTGAATGTGAAGACAATCTCAAATCCTGGTTTTGGGCTGGAGAGGAGGGTAGGTACAAACCCAGAGCCAGGAAGGGGGCCAATGTCAGTGCCAGGCACAGGGCCAAGCAAGAAACTTCCATTGATTTAATGTCTGGGTCTATGGATGTAGTCAAAGAAGAGCCCTGGTTCTGGCCCAGAGAGAAGGCTAATAACTTGGCCAAGCCCAAGTCCAAGAAGGAGGTCAGGGCCAGAGAAGTGGTAAAGGAAGAAGCCAAAATCAAGGCCAGAGACAGGGCCAAGCAAGAAGCCAGGCCAGAGGAAGAGTTCCTCACCGGGGCCTGGTTCTGGGCTGCAGAAGACTCCAGCATAGTTGGTGGGGCCACTGTCAAGTCTGGTTCTCAAGTGGAGGATGAGTCCATTGTTGGCAGTTGGTTCTGGACTGAAGAAGAAACCAGTGGTACATTCAGACCACAGACTGAGCAGGAGCCTATTGGCAGTTCCGTGCTTGGAACTGGGGAAAAGACCAGTGTAGAAACTGAGGCTGATGACAATTCCAAATCAGTGCCAACAGATGACAAAGAAAAGGTCATTGCCAGTTTTTGCTGGGCTAATGAAGAAACCAACCCAGAGGCTGAAGAAGAGACCATTTTTGGGTCTTGGTTTTGGGTCAGTGATGAGGCCAGTGTGGAAGCTGGGGTTGGGGCCAACTGTGGGTCCAGGCCAAAGTCTGAGGAAGAAGAGGTCAGTGGCCCCTGGTTTTGGGCTGGAGAAGAAATCAGTACAGTGGCTGAGTTCAGAGAAGAGGCCAGGCAAGGAGCTGAAGAGGAGACAATACTTTGGCCCTGGTTTTGGGCTGGAAACCAGGCCCACATGGATTCTGGGGCTGAAGTCAACTGTGATACTATGGCAGGGACTGAGGAGGAGGCGCCCATCATTGGGTCATGGTTCTGGCCTGGAATAGAAGCTTGTGGGAGGGCTGAAATGGATAATAAGTCTAGCCTGGAGGACAAGGAAAAGAGTATTACATCATCTTGGTTTGGGACCACTGAAGAGATCTGTATGAAGTATGCTGCTGGTACCCAGTGTAAATTTATGACAGCTGCTGAAGAGATTAACAGTGAGTCTGGTTTCTGGTCAGGAGAAGGTCCCTGTATGTTTCCTGCCAATGAAGGCAGCTGGAAGTCTAGGCTAGAGGACGAACAGGACATTGTTAATTCATGGTTCTGGTCCATAAAATATACAGGGCCAGAGACCATTGTAGGTCCCTGGTTATGGGCTGTGGGAGAAAGCAGTACAGATGATAGGGCTGAAGAAGAAGCCAAGCCACCTACCAAAGAGGAGACCATGACCACATCCTGGTTCTGGAAAGGGGATAAAACCATTACAGAGGCTGCAGACAAAGAAGAATCCAGGCTGGATATTGACGAGGAAGACATTGTTGGTTCTTGGTTCTGGGCTAGGGAGGAAGACAGGCTTAAAACAGAAGCAGAGGCTAGAGAAGAGGACAGGCTGGCAGCTGAAGAAGAACTTTTTGTTGGGTCTTGGTTCTGGGCCAGGGAAGAGGCTAACATTTGCAGCAAATACAGTCCAGAAGCTGGAGAGGAGGAAGTCATTGTTGAGTCCTGGTTCTGGGCTGAAGAAGAGACCAGTCTGAAGGCAGGGGCTAGTTTTGAGTCCAAGCATGGAGCTGAAAAGGAGGAAATCATTGTTGGGTCCTGGTTCTGGGCTGAAGAAGAGAGTACTGACATTAGACCTCAGGCAGTAGAAGAGACCACATCAAGGTCTGGAGAGGAAACCATTTCTGAATCCTGGTTCTGGGATGCAAAAGAAGTCAATGTAGAAGCCAAAACATGCTGTGCGTCCAAGCCAGAGGATGATAAAAAGATGATTGTTGAGTCCTGGTTCTTGTCTGGAGACAAGCACATTAATGAGACTGAAACTGGGGCCACCTCTGAGTCTAGGCCAGAAAATAAGGAAGGGGTAGTTGTTGGGTCCTGGTTTATGGCTAAAAACGAGGACAATAACAGGACTGGTGATGGAACCAACTGTAAGTCCAGGACAATAGCTGAGGAGGATGAAGCCATCATGGGGTCCTGGTTTTGGGCAGGAGATGAGACTCATTTTGAATCAGATCCTAGCCCTGTGTACAGGGCCATTTGCAGGTCCAAATGTTCAGTTGAGCAGGAGCCTGATGCTTCACACAGGCCCCACACCTGGGAGGAGGTTACTGTTCTTTTCAAGCCTGGCCCATGGGATATGGTTGGCTTCCCATCCCCAAGCCCCTTTAGATTTTCAAAAGAAGCAGCATTTCTATTCTCTGAAATGTTTGGAGGAAAGCCAAAGCACATGGAACTGAGCCTAGAAGGGGAAGACCAGGAATCTTTGCTTCAGCCTGATCAACCTGACTCCGAGTTCCCATTTCAGTATGATCCATTGTACTGGTCAGTCGTGCAAATTTGGGAGCATCTTAGGACCAGGGAGAGTGCAGAGCCTGAGAGTTGCTCCTGCAGCTGCATAAAATGTGAGCTTAAAATTGGTCCTGAAGAGTTTGAAGAACTCCTATTAATAGACAAAATTCGAGCTCCTTTTATTCATGAAATATCTAAGATTGCAATGAGTATGAGAACTACTTCTCAATATACTCATGATTTCATTCGCGATTCAGGTGTTGTCTCACTTATTGAAACCTTGCTCAATTATCCCTCCTCCCGAGTTAGGACAAGGTTTTTAGAGAATATGATTCACATGGCTCCACCTTACCCAAATCTAAACATAATTCAGACATATGTGTGTCAAGTATGTGAGGAAACTCTTGATTATAGCTTAGATTCCCCCGAGAAGTTATCTGGAATAAAGATGATTAGACACCTCACTAGAGCCACTGACTGTCACACACTGGTTGCCAGGTATATATCTGGGTTTCTCTTGTTATTAGCCACAGGCAATACTGAAACAAGGTTTCATGTTTTGAAAATGCTGTTGAATTTGAAAATCCTGTCATGACAGAAGAACTACTCAAAGCTGAAGCAGTGTCAGAATTTATGGGCCTTTTTAGCAGGAAAGAGACATGATAATATTCAAGTCGTTCTAGCAATGCTTGAGAATATTGGTAACAATACAAAAAAAGAGGTGTTGTTCACTGATGATGATTTCAGTCTTGAGCCACTTCTGCATTCCATGAAGTTGAGAAATTTGCTAAGGAACTGCAAGGCAAAACAGATCATAAAAAGGACCCCAAGGCAGACCAAAAAAATGAATAAGATTAGTTACTTGGCTCTGATTATCCTTATGTTCCTGAGTTATGATCCTTGAATAATATTTTCAAACTTGGTTCTATGTTGTAATGTATATCCTTAATGCTGATACTAACTTTGCCAAACTGTGTGAGCTGGATCTACTGATGCCAAACGAATATTAAAACTGAAAGCACATTTGTTGATATTTGTTTTTGTCCAGATTATGAATTTAGTATTTAAAGTTAGTGAATTGAGCCATCATAAGTAAGCTACCCTTTTGATTGTTTTTCTGGTGTTACTGATGTCGATTTGAGTCATGTCCTGTTTTCAATAAAGTTCTGTGTTTTAGTAGGCAAAAATCACCCTTCTCCTTGACCTTAAAATATAGATGCCAAGATAACACATGACAACATAGAGACAATTAATGTATGAATAATAATGCTCCTTGAAAAAGCTTATTCTTATATCTGTAAATGCAAATGTTACCATGGGTTGCTACTCAGGGTATGATTTAGAGAAAAAGCACCCAATTGATTTCGGCTCTGAAATGTAGGGAAGAGGTTGGATGTTGTGAAGAAAAGCTCTCAGGAAAAGTGCTCCTGTGGGAGTGAGGTATCCAGTCTGCCTGGAATGGCTGTGAGGAGTATTAAGTATTAAGCGATATAAAATGAGGTAAGTTTTGAAGAGCTGAGAAGTTGCATTTTGCAGTTCAAAGTATGGGTGTTTCTTTGATACTGCCTAAAGCAGGGGTCCGGGGTGCCGACCAGTACTGGTCTGTGTCCTGTTGGGAACCAGGCCACACAGCAGGAGGTGAGCAGAAGGTTTCCTCTGAGCTCACCCCATCCCTTGCATTACTGTCTGAACCACACACCCCCTGCATTGCTCACATTACCAACTGAACCATCCTCATCCCCCCATCCCCAGTCTGTGAAGAAATTGTCTTACATGAAACTGGTCCCTGGTGCCAGAAGGGTTGGAGACCACTGGCCCACAGGTTAAAAAGAAAAGACCAGAAATTTAACGGTCAGGAAGACCATTTCTTCATGGTGGTGCCATGGAGAGTGTTAAGGTAATAGCATACAGCTACTAAGAGTGATGATATACAGCTTTTTTAATTGGCTAAGAAAAGCTCTGATACCTTCTAAATTTGATGAAATAGAAAAGACTGGTAAAATATATGGAAGGATGATACTCCCCAAATGTGTGAAATGGACTGAATTTATGAAATGTATATTATTTGATTATGGAAAATCTTATAACCATTTAAAACATGTCAAAAGAGTAAAGAAGTGTGAGAGACTACAATTTAGGACTGGGTTGCCAAATAAAAATGCATAATTAAAGGGAGTAAATTGTAAACTTTCTAAAGTTTTTGACTTTATGGTACACATTTTTTTCGGATTCACGAAGGTAATGTATCTTCAGACAGGATTAAAAGTCAGGGATTATGTTGATTTGGTGTAGGAGGGAGTCCAGGCTAAAGGAAAATATGCAAATTTTTATTCACCTTGGTTTGTCTCAGGATGGAAAAAAATTTTTTTTCTATAAGATTCTAGGCTGTAAGATTTTTGTAAGTAGGGCAAAGTGGCAGATTTCATCCATTCACAAACCAGAAGTGATAACAGAGATCATCCTGGTGGTGGAAATTGGAGACTGAATGTTTTGCCTATCAGTATTTTCAAGACAGATCTTGCGTGTGTTTTAATACATCACCCAAGTCTCATCAGTTCAGTCGCTCAGTCGTGTCCGACTCTTTGCGAGCCCATGGACTGCAGCACGCCAGGCTTCGGAGTTGATTTCCTTTAGGAATGACTGGTTTGATCTCCTTGCTGTCAAGGCTTCCATCATCAACTCCCGGAGCCTACTCAAACGAGTTTTCTGTGAACTCACGGAGTGCTCCTCGCCAGCCCTGTGTTGCTACAGAGCAAAGCCCAGGCCTAGGACTGGAAGCGTTGGCTGCAATCCAGCCTTCCTTTCAGCTCTCTGTCTTCACCACCACCTGGAGCTTCAGGTTGTTCTAGCAAGCAGCTCAGCCCTAGAGGCAGAAGACTGTACCTGGCTGGCTACTGCAGGGCTGCGGCAGACATGCCGAATGTGCGGTCACGTGAGGCTGAGGGCGGGTCACATGACGGCGCTCTCGCTGGGACCGGCTAGAGGTGTGTAAGCGCTGAAAAGGGTCGGGCAAGACTTGCACCTGACGCTTGACAGACGGCTGTAGGAGGAGTGGTAGGGTGTCTCTTCATGCTGCACTAGCCTGAAAACGAAAACGAATTCCTCAGGTGCCCAGGATTACGGTATTTGTTGGCAGAGGACACAGTCCCTCAGCCAATCGCGAGCGCCTTAGCCGGAGCCTGATTTTTGACCAGGAGCTCAAGAGGCCGGAAGTCATCCTGAGGGAGGCGTATGCGGAGAGAAGCAGCGGCCGCTGTTGGAGGAGGTGGGTTCGAGGCCGGCCGGGAAATAGCGTCCAAGGGAGGTGGTAGTGGAGACTAGATCCTCGTGGAGGAAGCGCCTGGGACTTTCGTGCTCCCTCCTGCTCCCTCCTGCTTTCTGAACGCCCCTCACCCCACCCCAGTCTCCCCACCCAGCGGTGGCGCGACTGTTTCTGTTTGGGTAGGGGAGGTGGACACGAGGAAGCAGTTGGCTTCAGGGGTGTCTGGAAAGAGGACACGGTGAAGTGACAATATGTGAACACCCAATTTGTGTACACCCATAGTGCTGGCTCTGGAGAGGCAGGGATGGGATCAGATGGGATCTTTGAGGTACCATACCCCTCCCTTCCTACCATCCAGTTGGGACTCTCTCTTCTATCTGTCAGACAGTGGGGATGACTGGATTCAATATTGCAGACAAGTTAGTGGTGGGAGTGGGTATGGGGTTGATCAGAGAGTAACGGAACTGACTTTTGCTCTACGGTTCCAGGTGCCTGGAGATGCAAGAGAGGCATGAACCTCAACCTGGGCAGCTTTAGTGTAGTGGAGAGAGGACACACTCATGAGGAGGGAACCTAGATGCTTTGGGCCCTTCACATAGTGGTTCTCATTGGGATATCAGCAAGATTTTCAACCCTCAAGAGGATCCCTAGATCTCATACCAGGCAGCAACATCCTGGGGATCTGCCCTGGATGAGATTCTGAAAGGGCTTAGTCCCTTTGCACCCTCAACAGTTCCCATCCAGAGACACATGGGCCATTGTTCTACCTGCTCCATCTGAGGCTCCCTCCCTTTTCCAGTCTTGGGCCTAGAGGAGGGCCTTTCTGGGAACCACCTACAGGAACTGATTTATGAATTTTCTCACAGGTTCCCTTTCACTGACTCTGTTCTTTTCCTTGTTTTTGTTTTCTGGCCAATGCCTCTTGATGGTTTGCATCTATCCTTAGTGGTACTCCCTTATTTGTGCTAATCCATTTTGATCAGAACTCAGCTTTATGAGGTATTTACAGGATACCAAAGTCTTTTTAGGAGAGTATAGTTAGAAAAAAAATTGACTAATCCTATTAACCTCTTTATCTGCACATTTTACAGATTTGAAGCCAATAGAAAATCCCATGGACTGAGGAGCCTGGTGGGCTGCAGTCCATGGGGTCGCTACAAGTCGGGCATGACTGAGCAACTTCACTTTCACTTTTCACTTTCACACATTGGAGAAGGAAATGGCAACCCACTCCAGTGTTCTTGCCTGGAGAATCCCAGGGACAGGGGAGCCTGGTGGGCTGCCGTCTATGGGGTCGCACAGAGTTGGACATGACTGAAGTGACTTAGCAGCAGCAGTACATAGCAATCTTATTCATTTTTTGCAGCTACATAATCCTCCATTGTGTCACTGCTATGTGTTAATCACTCAGTCGTGTCCAACTCTTTGTGATCCCATGAAGTGTAGCCTGCCAGGTTCCTCTGTCCATGGAATTCTCCAGGCCAAAATACTGGAGTGGGTTGCCATTTCCTTCTCCAGTCACTGCTATAATTTGTTCAGTTACTCCCTGTATATGGGTATTTCTTTCCAATATTTTCCAATATTTTGCTGCAACAGTGCTGGGAGAATAACCTTGTACAATTATAATTTTTGTATGGTTAGAGGTAGATTCAAATGATAAATGCATATGTAGTTTTATTAGATATTCTGAGATATCCCTCCAAAGGGATATTACAAATTGTCATTACCATCAGCAGTTTATGGGTTTTCTGTTTCCCTCCAGCCTTGCCAATAAATTTATTATCCTTTTGATGTTTGTTATCTAGTGATGTCATCTCTCTCATTCTTGATATCAGTAATTGTGTCTTCTCTTTTGTTTTCCTTTATCATTCTGGCTGGAGGCTGATCAATTTTATTGACCTCAACAAACTAGTGTTAAATTTTATTGATTTAAAAAGTTTTGTGTTTTCTATTTTTTATTGGACTTTGCTCTTATTTTTTCTTTTGTTTACTTTGTGTTTGTTACTATTCTATTTCTAGCTACTTGAAATAGAAGCTGAGGTCAATTAATTTGAGGCCATCATTTTTCTAATATAGGCATTTTAGTATTATAAATTTTCCTCTAATACTGCTTAAGCTGCATCCCACAAATTTTGATATATTGTGTTTTCATTTTTAAATGGAAATTATATACTAATTTCTTTTTAATTTTCTTCTCTTATCCAAGATTTATTTAGAAGTAGGCTATGTAGTTTCTAAATATTTGAGACTTTTCCAGATATGTTTTGGTTATATATTTCTACAGTACTGACCTGGTCAGAGAACTTACTCTGTATGGTCTAAATCTTTTTAATTTATTGAATGTTCCTTTACGGCCCAGAATATGGTCTATTTTAGTAAATATACCGATTGCACTTGAAAAAATCGTGTATCTTTCTGTTGTCATGTGAACTTTTCTATAAATGTCGGTTAGGTCTAGTTATAAGTCTTCTATTATATATCTTTACTTATTTTGTCTGTACTTGTGCTGAAATCTGACTGCAGTTATGGTTATGCCTCTCTCCTTGTCATTCTATCACAGTATTTTTGTTGTTACTGTTCTTTAATATACTACTAGATTCAACTTGCCAGTTTTTTTCATTTTTTTCATTAATGATACTGACCTATGATTTTATATTTTAATGCTGTAGTTTTCTTATAGTTTCAAGGTTATATTAGCTTCATTAAATGAGTTAGGATAGCTTTTGTTCTTTTTCTGGTCTCACGAAGTTTGTATAACATAAAGAATATCTGTACCTTGCATATACCTTAGAACTTGTCTTTAAAACCTTTTTAACTAATGCCTTTTAGGGTGGAACATATATAGCATTTTACAGATCACACAAAATAGGCTTTCACAGACATCTTCACCACAGCTTATTCACACAGTTCCTTGCACCTGGAGAGGTCAACTTTCTCATTCACTTATCCTTTCTCACTCATCATCTCCAGCCCCCTGTAATCTCTGTCAGAGGCCTGTCCATTCTTCAAAGATTTTCTAGAAGGCCATCTGTCACCTTCACAGTGACACTGCTGACCCCTTTCACCAGTTCCATGAACTCTCACCTTCAGGTGTCCAGTGCTTATCCATTTGGCCATGCCTACTCAAGAGTCAAGCAAGGACTTCTCCCTTTAGATTGGGGCTGTGGGCTGGGTAGTAATCTGTCTTAGAAACGTATAGTGAACTTAGTAGATCCATATGTCTATAAGCCTATCAGCAAAATTTTTAAGCCTTTTACTAATGGAATTGGGGAACATGGTATTGCCTTGTTATTTTGGTATTATTAATGAGGTTAAATGTACTTTCAGATGTTTCAGAGGTTAAACCTAGCCAATTGCGTTTTCTTTTTGTAAGCAGAGTATTTGTAAGCTTTTATCATTTGCTTTTTAGAGGTTCTTAGAAGTTCAAGAACTTCTTACTGATTTCCACATACCCACAAGCCTGTGAATAGTCCAGAGAATTTTGAAAGAAAAATAATATGGAAGTTGGAAAGTGTTTTTCCCACAAAGAATTTTAAAATTTTTGTCAAATCTCTTGACATGGTAGAACTACTTGGGAAAAGTTAAATGGAATACAGATATAGAGCCCATATGTTTCCACATATTTATATTAGGGTGACAGTTCAAATTCATGGAGAAAAGTGAAAAATTCAGTGTGCCCAGGATCCTCAGCATGTTCAGTGATTCACTAGCAGGATTTATAAGGCTCAGTATACAGTTGTACTCACAGCTATGATTTATTACAAAAGAATGTGAAACCAAATTAGTGAAAGGAAAAAAGTGCATGGAGCAAAGTTCAAAAGAAACTGCTGCAAACTTCCAATATTTCTCTCCCACTGGAGTCCCACAAGATACCCTTAATTCCTTCAATAATTTATGACATGTGTGAAATGTTATTTATCAAGGAAGCTTATTAGATACTCAGCGCCCAAGATTTGAGGGAGGTAGGCTACAGTCCACGGGGTCGCAAAGAGTCGGACACGACTGAGCGACTAAACGGAACGGAACGGAACCTTTTGCCTAGCATACACCAAAATTTGAGACTCCCAGAAGATAAAAAGGTGTTAATATTTAGCATAAATTGTATTGTTCACACAGAGAGTTTAGGCACAGTGAGCCAATCATAATCTGTTTTGGGAATAGTGGAAACCTTCTTTAACTCCAGGTTAACAGAATCCAGCCAAAGGCCAGCCTTGCAAGCAAGTCTTTATAAAGCTTGCAATCTTACATCTGCTATGCTAACTCTTTTCTACACATTTGGTGAATGGTGTTAGAATAATTAGCTAATCATTTGCTAAAACAGATATGTCACAATACATGTAATCAAATTCCAGGAAGATTAGATATCTTAAATATTTCAAAAGATGCAGAAGGATAAAGAAAAATAAATACTCATTTACCTAGAATGAATTTTGGCTTGTGATATGTAGAGGGAAATGCAAATGGATTCTTTCCACATAATACCAGTATCATTTATGAAATAATATGCCCCATACTCCAACAATTTCCCATGTCTCTTTTATAGTATATGGTTGTCTTCAAATATGTTTCTGAGGTAAATTCTCTTTGGTGTTAGAAGCATACAGGCTTACTTATTGCAGTTTATAATAAATATTGTGGGTTATCTGAAATGTAATATCTATAGTTCACACCTGATTACTTTCCAATTAATATTGTCATTTTATCTTATCTTTAATATTACATTGATTGAGGTAGAGGGTTACTAATATTCTCATATAACTCCTTTGAAATTCTCTTGGAGTTTCAAAAAGGAAAAGTGTGTTGGCCAAGCCAAAGAATATCTCTCTATGTTGCTATCACAGATAGCATAATTTTTTTCTCATGACTGAATTTTATTTACATATATGAATAAATGTTATATATATATAGTCATATATAACAGGTTCTTTTTCAGTTCATCTGTCAGTGCATATTTAGGTAGTTTCTGTGTCTTGTCTATTGTGAATAACGCTGAAAGGAACATGGAAGTACAGATATCTCTTAAAGATAGTGATTTCATTTTCTTTGAATATATACACCAAAGTGGGATTACTGGATCATGTGGTGATTTAAAAAAATTTTTTTGAAAAACTTCCATGCTGTTTTCCATAGTAGCTGCACTAATTTACATTCCCACCAACAGTGTATAAGAGTTTGCTTTTATTTATATTCTTGTCAACATGTGTTATCCCTTGTATTTTTTTTTTTTTTACTTTACATTATTGTATTGGTTTTGCCATACATTGACATGAATCCGCCCCGGGTGTACACATGTTCCCCATCCTGACTTTAGAAAGATGATAACAATAACCCTGTATACGAGACAGCAAAAGAGATACAGATGTATAGAACAGTCTTTTGGACTCTGTGGGAGAGGGCGAGGGTGGGATGATTTGGGAGAATGGCACTGAAACATGTATATTATCATATGTGAAACGAATTGCCAGTCCAGGTTCAATGCATGATACAGGACGCTCGGGGCTGGTGTATCCCTTGTATTTTTGATAATCTTCATTCTAACTGGCTGAAGTGATATCTCATTGTGATTTGATTTGCATTTCCCTGAGGACTAGTAATGTCATCTTTTCATATAACTGTTGGCCATTTGTATCTCTTCTGTAGAAAACTAATTATTCAGGTTCTTTACCAATTTTAAAATCAGATTATTAGTTTTACTATTCAATTGTATGATTCCTGAAATGTTTTAGATATTAGTGAAAGAGAAAGTGTTAATCTCTTGGTCGTGACCGACTCTTTGCGACCCCATGGAATGTAGCCTGCCAGGCTCCACTGTTCATGGAATTCTCCAGGCAAGAATCCTGGAGTGAGTTGCCATTCCCTTCTTCAGGGGATCTTCCTGACCAGGGGTCGAACTTTCATCTCCTGCATTGCAGACAAATTCATTACCATAGAACCACCTGAGAAGCCCTCTATTAATGTAGTGTATCTCATTTGTTGATTTGTATATGATGAACCATGCTTTCATTGCAGATATAAATCTCACTTGATCATGGAATATAATCCTTTCCATGTACTATTGAATTCAGTTTGCTAGCATTTTGTTTAGAATATCTGCATATAAAATTAATTTATTTTCATTGGAGAATAATTACAATATTGTGATGGTTTTTGCCATACATTGACATGAATCAGCCACAGGTATACATGTGTGCCCACTATCCTGAACCCCCCCTCCCACCTTCCTCCCCACCAAATCCCTCTGGATTGTCCCAGACCACCGGCTTTGGGAACCCTCTTCATGCATTGAACTTGCACTGGCATCTCTTTTACATATGGTAAAATACATGTTTCCATGCTATTCTCTCAAATCATCCCACCCTTGCCTTCTCCCACTGAGTCCAAAAGTCTGTTTACGTCTGTATCTCCTTTGCTGCCCTACATGTAGGATCACTGTTACTGTCTTTCTAAATTCCATATATATGCATTAACATACAGTATTTCCGGAGAAGGCAATGGCAAGCCACTCCAGTACTCTTGCCTAGAAAAGCCCATGGATAGAGGAGCCTGGTAGGCTGCAGTCCATGGGGTCGCTAAGGGTCGGACACGACTGAGCGACTTCACTTTCACTTTTCATTTTCACACATTGGAGAAGGAAATGGCAACCCACTCCAGTGTTCTTGCCTGGAGAATCCCAGGGATGGCGGAGCTTGGTGGGCTTCCATCTATGGGGTCACACAGAGTCTGACATGACTGAAGTGACTTAGCAGCAGCAGCAGCAGCATACAGTATTTCAGAGAAGGCAATGGCACCCCACTCCAGTACTCTTGCCTGGAAAATCCCAAGGACGGAGGAGCCTGGTGGGCTGCAGTCCATGGGGTCACACAGAGTCAGACATGACTGAAGCAATTTAGCAGCAGCGTACAGTATTTGTCTTTCTTTGTCTTACTTCATTCTATATAATAGGTTCCAGTTTCATCCATCTCATTAGAACTGACTCAAATGCACTCCTTTTTATAGCTGAGTAATATTCCATTCTGTATGTACCACAACTCCCTTATCCTTTGTTCTGCTGGTAGATATCGCTAGGTTGCTTCCATGTCCTAGCTATTATAAATAGTGTTGAAATGAACATTAGGGTGCATGTGTCTTTTTCAATCTGATTTCTTCAGGGTGTATGCCTAGCAGTGGGATTACTGGGTTGTATGGCAGTTCTATTCCCAGTTTTTTAAGGAATCTCCACACTTTTCCACAATGCCTGTACCAATTTGCATTCCCAACAACAGTGTAAGAGGCTTGCCTTTTCTCCACATTCTCTCCAGCATTTATTGTTTGTAGACATTTTGATGATGGCCATTCTGACTGGTGTAAGATACCTCATTGTTGTTCTGATTTGCATTTCTCTAATAATGAGTGATGTTGAGCATCTTTTCATGTGTTTATTAGCCATCTTTATGTCCTCTTTGGATAAATGTCTGTTTAGTTCTTTTACCTGCTTTTTGATTGGGGTGTCTGTTATTCTGGTATTGGGCACATGAGTTGTTTGTATATTTTGTATTATTTTTTAATCAATTTATTTTAATTGCAGGATAATTACTTTACAATATCGTGATGGTTTTTCCATACATCAACATGAATCAGCCACAGGTGCACATGTGTCCTCCCATCCTGAATGCCCCACCTTCTTCCCTCCCCACCTCATCCCTTTTGGTTGTCCCAGAGCACCTGCTTTGAGTGCCCTGCTTCATGCATCAAACTTGCACTGGTCATCTATTTTACATATGGTAATATATATGTTTTAATGCTGTTCTCTCAAATCATCCCACCCTCACCTTCTCCCACAGAGTCCAAAAGTCTGTTCCTTACATATGTGTTGCTTTTGCTGCCTTGCATATAGCATTGTCATTACCATCTTTCTAAATTCCATATATATGCATTAATATACAGTATTTGTCTTTCTCTTTCTGATTTACTTCACTCTGTATAATAGGCTCCAGTTTCATCCACCTCATTAGAACTGACTCAAATGCATTCCTTTTTATTGAGTAATATTCCATTCTGTATATGTACCACAGGTTTCTTATCCATTCTCAGCCAATGGACATCTAGGTTGCTTCCATGTCCTAGCTGTTGTAAATAGTGCTGCAGTGAACATTGGGGTACATGTGTCTCTCAATTCTGGTTTCCTCAGTGTGTATGCCAGTCAGTGGAACTGCTGGGTCGTATGGCAGTTCTATTCCCAGTTTTTAAAGGAATCGCCACATTGTTCTCAATAGTGGCTGTACCAGGTTGCATTCCCACCAACAACATAAGAGAGTTCCCTTTACTCCACACCATCTCCAGCACTTATTGTTTGTAGACTTTTTGATGGTGGCCATTCTGACTGTGTAAGATGATACCTCATTGTAGTTTTGATTTGCATTTCTCTAATAATGAGTGATGTTGAGCATCTTTTCATGTGTTTATTAGCTCTATGTCTTCTTTGAAGAAATATCTGTTCTTTTGCCCACTTTTTGATTGGGTTGCTCATTTTTCTGCTACTGAACTGCATGAACTGGTTGTATATTTTGGAGATTAATTCTTTGTCAATTACTTCATTTGCTATTATTTTCTCCCATTCTGAGGGCTGTATTTTCACCTTGCTTTTAGTCTCCACATTGTGTAAAATCAAGTAAGTTTAATTCGGTCCCATTTGTTTATTTTTGGTTTTATTTCCATTACTCTGGGAGGTGGGTCCTAGAGGATCTTGCTGTGATTTATGTCAGAGAGGGTTCTGCCTATGTTTTCCTCTAAGAGTTTTATAGTTTATGGTCTTACATTTAGATCTATAATCCATTTTGTTTATTTTGGGGTATGGTGTTAGAAAGTGTTCTAGTTTCATTGTTTTAGAGGTGCTTGACCAGTTTATCCAGCACCACTTGGTAAAGAGATTGTTTTTCTTCCATTGTATAGCTTTGCCTCCTTTGTCAAAGATAAGGTGTCCATCGGTGCGCGGATTTATTTCTGGGCTTTCTGTTTTGTTCCATTGATCTATATTTCTGTCTTCGTGCCAGTCCCATGCTGTCTTGATGACTTTAGCTTTGGAGTAAAGTCTGAAGTCATGAGGGTTGATTCCTCCAGTTCCATTCTTCTTTCTAAAGATTGCTTTTGCTATTTGAGGTTTTTAGTGTTTCCATACAAATTGTGAAATTATTTGTTCTAGTTCTGTGAAACATATCATTGGTAGCTGATAGGGATTGCATTGAATCTATAGATCGCTTTGGGTAGTACACTCATTTTCACTAAGTCGATTCTTCCAATCCATGAACATGGTATATTTCTCCATCTATTTGTGTCATCATTGATTTCTTTCATCAGTGTTTTAGATTTCTATATATAGATCTTTTGTTTATTTAGGTAAGTTTATTCCTATCTATTCAATTCTTTTTGATGCAATGGTAAATGGGATTGCTTCTTTAATTTCTCTTTCTGTTATTTCATTGTTAGTGTATAGGAATGCAAAGGATTTCTGTGTATTAACTTTTTATCCTGAAACTTACTACATTTATTGAACAGCTCTATTAATTTTCTGTCGGTATCTTTAGGGTTCTCTATGTACAGGATCATGTCATCTGCAAACAGTGAGAGTATTACTTCTTCTTTTCCAATCTTGTTTCTTTTCATTTATTTTTCTTCTATGAATGCTGTAGCTAGGACTTCCAAAACTATGTTGAATAGTAGTGTTGAGTGTGGGCACTGTAGTCCTGTTATTGATTTTAGAGGAAATGCTTTCAATTTTTCACCATTGAGGATAATGCTGTGTGTTTGTTGTATATGGCTTTTATTATGTAGAGGTATGTTACTTCTATGCCTGCTTTCTGGAGAGTTTTTGTCATAAATGGGTGTTGAATTTTGTCAAAGCCTTTCTCTGTATCTTTTGAAATAATCATGGTTTTTATCTTTGAATATCTTAACATGGTGGATCACATTGATTGATTTTCAAATATTTAACAATCCTTACATCCTGGGTCTTGTTCTCATGGGTGGGGCCATGCTCAGTAAATCTTTAATCGAATTTTCTGTTGATTGTTGGAGCTGTGTTCCCTCCCTGCTATTTCAGTTCAGCTCAGTTCAGTCTCACAGTTGTGTCTGACTCTTTGTAACCCCATGAACTGCAGCACGCCAGGCCTCCCTGTGCATCACCAACTCCCCAAGTTTATGCAAATTCATATCCATTGAGGCGGTGATGCCATCCAACCATCTCATCCTCAGTCGTCCCCTTCTCCTCCCGCCATCAGTCTTTCCCAGCATCAGGGTCTTTTCAAATGAGTAAGCTCTTCGCATCGGGTGGCCAAAGTATTGGGGCTTCAGCTTCAACATCAGTTCTTCCAATGAACATTCAGGACTGATTTCCTTTAGGATGGACTGGTTGGACCTCCTTGCAGTCCAAGGGACTCTCAAGAGTCCTCTTCAACACCACTGTTCAAAAGCATCAGTTTTACGGCACTCAGCTTTCTTTATACTCCAACTCTCACATCCATACATGGCTACTGGAAAAACCATAGCCTTAACTAGACAGACCTTTGTTGACAAAGTAATGTCTCTGCTTTTTAATATGCTGTCTAGGTTGGTCATTACTTTTCTTCCAAGGAGTAAGCGTCTTTTTATTTCATGGCTGTAGTCACCATCTGCAGTGATTTTGGAGCCCAAAAAAATAAAGTCTGCCATTGTTTCCACTCTTTCTCCATCTATTTGCCATGAAGTGAGGGGACCAGATGCCATGATCTTTGTTGTCTGAATGTTGAGCTTTAAGCCAACCTTTTCACTCTCCTCTTTCAATTTCATCAAGAGGCTCTTTAGTTCTTCACTTTCTGCCATAAGTGAAGTATCATCTGCATATCTGAGGTTATTGATATTTCTCCCAGCAGTCTTGATTCCAGCTTGTGCTTCTGCCAGCCTGGTGTTTCTCTTGATGTACTCTGCATATAAGTTAAGTAAGCAGGGTGACAATATACAGCCTTGACCTACTCCGTTTCTTATATGGAAACAGTCTGTTGTTCCATGTCTAGTTCTAACTGTTGCTTCCTGACCTGCATACAGATTTCTCAACAGGCAGGTTAGGTACTCTGGTATTCCCATCTCTTTCAGAATTTTCCAGTTTATTCTGATCCACACAGTCAAGGGCTTTGACTTAGTCAATAAAGCAGAAATATATGTTTTTCTGGAATTCTCTTAATTTTTTGATTATCCAGCAGATGTTGGCAATTTGATATCTGGTTCCTCTGCCTTTTCTAAAACCCGCTTGTACATTTGGAATTTCATGGTTCACATATTTTTGAAGCCTGGCTTGGAGAATTTTGAGCATTACTTTACTAGCGTATGAGATGAGTGCAGTTGTGTGGTAGTTTGAGCATTCTTTGGCATTGCCTTTATTAGGGATTCGAATGAAAACTGACTTTTTCCAGTCCTGTGGCCACTGCTGAGTTTTCCAAATTTGCTGACATATTGAGTGCAGCACTTTCAGAGCATCATATTTCAGGATTTGAAATAGCTCAACTGGAATTCCATCACCTCCACTAGCTTTCTTCGTTGTGATGCTTCCTAAGGCCCACTTGACTTCACGTTCCAGGATGTCTGACTCTAGGTGCGTGATCACACCATTGTGATCATCTGTCTCATGAAGATTTTTTTGTACAGTTCTTCTGTGTATTCTTGCCACCTCTTCTTAGTATCTTCTGATTCTGTTAGGTCCATACCATTTCTGTCCTTTATTGAGCCCACCTGCTTGAAATGTTTCCTTGGTATATCTAATATTCTTGTAGAGATCTCTAGTCTTTCCCATTGTATTGTTTTCCTCTATTTCTTTGCACTGATCACTGAGGAAGGCTTTCTTATCTCTCCTTGCTGTTCTTTGGAACTCTGCATTCAAATGGATATATCTTTCCTTTTCTCCTTTGCTTTTTGCTTCTCTTCTTTTCTCAGCTATTTGTAAGGCCTCCTCCCCTGCTATTTACCTGGGGCCAAACTATGGTGGAGGTAATGAAGATAATGGTGACCTCCTTCAAAAGAAGGAGTTCTGTTATTATTCTTGCATTGAGAACCCATGAACAGTATGAAAAGGAAAAAAGATAGGACACTGAAAGATCAACTCCCCAGGTCTGTAGGTGCCCAATATGCTACTGGAGATCAATGGAGAAATAACTCCAGAAAGAATGAAGAGACAGAGCCAAAGCAAAAACAACCCTCAGATGTGGATGTGACTGGTGATGGAAGCTAGGTGGGACTCTGTGAAGAGCATTGCGTAGAAACCTGAATTGTTAGGTCCATGAATCAAGGCAGGTTGGAAGTGGTCAAACAGGAGATGACAAGAGTGAACGTAGACATGCTAGGAATCAGCGAACTAAAATGGACTGGAATGGGTGAATTTAACTCAGATGACCATTATATCTACTACTGTGGTCAAGAATCCCTTAGAAGATTTGGAGTATCCATTATAGTCAATAAGAGTCTGAAATGCAGTACTTTAATGGAATCTCAAAAGCGACAGAATGATCTCTGTTCATTTCCAAGGCAAACCATTCAATACTACGGTCATATAAGTCTGTGCCCCAACCAGTATTGCTGAAGAAGCTGAAGTTGAACGGTTCTATGAAGACCTATAAGACCTTTTAGAACTAACAGCCCAAAAAGATGTCCTTTTCATTAGAGGGGGCTATAATAAAAAGTAGCAAGTCAAGAAACACCTGGAGTAACAGGCAAATTTGGCCTTGGAGCATGAAATGAAGCAGGGCAAAGGCTAATAGAGTTTTGCCAAGAGAACACACTGGTCATAGCAAACACCCTCTTCCAACAACAAAAGAGAAGACTCTACACGTGGATATCACCATGTGGTCAATATTGATATCAGATTGATTATATTCTTTGCAGCCAAAGATGGAGAAGCTCTCTACAGTCGGCAGAAAGAAGACAGGAAGATGACTATGGCTCAGATCATCAACTCCTATTCACAAAATGCAGACTTAAATTGAAGAAAGTAGGGACAACCACTAGAATATTCCGGTATGACCTAAATCAGATCCCTTACAATTATACAGTGTAAGTAAGAAATAGATTTAAGGGACTAGTTCTAATAGAGTGCCTGATGAACTAAGGACGGAGGTTCATAACATTGCACAGGAGACAGGGATCAAGACCATCCCCAAGAAAAAGAAATGCAAAAAAGAAAAATGGCTGTCTGAGGAGGCCTTACAAATAGCTGCGAGAAGAAGAGAAGCAAAAAGCAAAGGAGAAAAGGAAAGATACCTATTTGAATGCAGAGTTCCAAAGAACAGCAAGGAGAGGAAAGAAAGCCCTCCTCAGTGATCAGTGCAAAGAAAGAGGAAAACAATACAATGGGAAAGATTAGAGATTTCTTCAAGAAAATTACGGAGAAGGCAATGGCAAGCCACTCCAGTACTCTTGCCTAGAACATCCCATGGATGGAGGAGCCTGGTAGGCTGCAGTCCGTGGGGTCGCTAAGGGTCAGACACGACTGAGCGACTTCACTTTCACTTTTCACTTTCACACATTGGAGAATGAAATGGCAACCCACTCCAGTGTTCTTGCCTGGAGAATCCCAGGGACGGGGGAGCCTGGTGGGCTTCCGCCTATGGGGTCACACAGAGTCGGACACGACTGAAGTGACTTAGCAGCAGCAGTAGCAGCAAGAAAATTAGAGACACCAAGGGAACAATTCATGCAAAGATGGGCTCAATAAAGGACAGAAATGTATGGACCTAACAGAAGCAGAAGATATTAAGAAGAGGTGGCAAGAATACACAGAAGAACTATACAAAATAGATCTTCACGACCCAGATGATCACGATGGTGTGATCACGCACCTAGAGCCAGACATCCTGGAATGTGAAGTCAAGTGGGCCTTAGGAAGCATCACTACAAACAAAACTAGTGGAGGTGATGGAATTCCAGTTGAGCTATTTCAAACCCTGAAAGATGATGCTGTGAAAGTGCTGCACTCAATATGCCAGCAAATTTGGAAAACTCAGCAGTGGCCACAGGACTGGAAAAGGTCAGTTTTCAATCGAATCCCTAAGAACGGCAATGCCAAAGAATGCTCAAACTACCACACAATTGCACTCATCTCCCACACTAGTAAAGTAATGCTCAAAATTCTCCAAGCCAGGCTTCAAAAATATGTGAACCGTGAATTTCCAGATGTTCAAGCTGGTTTTAGAAAAGGCAGAGCAACCAGATATCAAATTGCCAACATCCGCTGGATTATCGAAAAAGCAAGAGATTTCCAGAAAAACATGTATTTCTGTTTTATTGACTAAGTCAAAGCCTTTGACTGTGTGGATCACAATAAACTGTGGAAAATTCTGAAAGAGATGGGAATACCAGAGTACCTAACCTGCCTGTTGAGAAATCTATATGCAGGTCAGGAAGCAACTGTTAGAACTAGACATGGAACAACAGACTGGTTCCAAATAGGAAAAGGAGTATGTCAAGGCTGTATATTGTCACCCTGCTTATTTAACTTAATATGCAGAGTACATCATGAGGAATGCTGGGCTGGCAGAAGCACAAGCTGGAATCAAGATTGCTGGGAGAAATATCAATAACCTCAGATATGCAGATAACACCACCCTTATGGCAGAAAGTGAAGAAGAACTAAAGAGTCTCTTGATGAAAGTGGAAGAGCAGAGGGAAAATGTTGGCTTAAAGCTCAACATTCAGACAACAAAGATCATGGCATCTGGTTCCCTCACTTCATGGCAAATAGGTGGGGAAACAGTGGAAACAGTGTCAGACTTTATTTACTTGCTCTCCAAAATCAATGTGGATGGTGACTGCAGTCATGAAATAAAAAGACACTTACTCCTTGGAAGAAAAGCTGTGACAAACCTAGACAGTTGTTAAAAAGCAGAGACATCACTTCACCCACAAAGATCCATATAGTCAAGGCTATTGTTTTTCCAGTGGTCATGTGTGGATGTCAGTTGGACCATAAGGAAGGCTGAACCCCAAAGAATCGATGCTTTCTAACTGTGCTGCTGTAGAAGACTCTTGAGAGTTCTTTAGACAGCAATGAGATTAAACCAGTCAATCCTAAAGGAAATCAACCCTGAATAGTCATTGGAAGGACTGATGCTGAAGTTGAAGCTCCAGTACTTTGACCACCTGTTGCGAAAATTCAACTCAATGGAAAAGACCCTGATGCTGGGAAGGATTGAGGGCAGGAGGAGAAGGCGACTGAGGATGACATCGTTGGATGGCATCATCAACTCAGTGGACATGAGTTTGAGCAAAGTCTGGGAGATAGTGAAAGACAGGGAAGCCTTGCATTCTGCAGTCCAGAGAGTTGCAAAAAGTTGGGCACAACTGAATAACTGAACGACAACAATAACTAGGCTCAGACACATCTTTATTAATCAAAATAGGAACTATTACAGTAAACAAATTTTTGCTGACGAGAAACAAGTTTGTTTATTCCTTTAGCATAAAAATTCATTATTTGGGATTTGATGACATCCTGGAAAGCATATTCTGCATCCTGCTGATTGTGGAAGCTTTTTCCCTCCAAAAAGCCTGAAGATGTGGTAGTTGGTTGGTGAGAGGTCAGGTGAATATGGCAGATGAGGTAAAACTTCATAGCCCAATTCATTCAACTTTTGAAGCATTAGTCGTGCGAAGTGTGGTTGGGCGATGTTATGGAGAAGAATTGGGCCCTTTCTGTTGACCAGTGCTGGCTGCAGGCATTGCAGTTTTTAGCGCATCTCATCAATTTGCTAAGCATAATTCTCAGATGTAATGGTTTTGCCAGGATTCAGAAAGCCGTAGTGGTTCAGACTGCCAGCAGACCACCAAACAGTGACCATGATCTTTTTTTTGGTGCAGGTTTGACTTTGGGAAGTGTTTTGGAGTGTCTTCCAACCACTGAGCTGTCGTCACTGGTTGTTGTATACCATCCACTTTTCATAGCATGTCACAGTCTACCCGATTGATAAATGGTTTGATGTTGCATAGAATAAGAGAAGAGGACAGTTCGAAACAATGATTTTATAAATTTTTGGTCAGCTCATGAGGCACCCACTTATCAAGCTTTTTCACCTTTCCAATTTGCTTCAAATGCCAAATGACCATAGAATGGTTGATGTTGAGTTCTTCGGCAGCTTCTTGTGTAGTTATAACAGGATCAGTTCTGATGATTGCTCTCGGTTGTTGTCAACTTCTGACGGCTGGCCACTGAGCTCCTCATCTTCAAGGTTCTTGTCTCCTTTGGAAAACTTCTTGAACCACTGCTGTGTTGGATGCTCGTTAGCAATTCCTGGGCCAAATGCATTGTTGATGTTGCAGGTTGTCTCACTGCTTTATGACCCATTTTGAACTGGAATAAAATCTCTCAAATTTGCTTTTTGTGTAACATCATTTCCATAGTCTAAAATTAATATTAAATAAACAGCAAGTAATGTCATTGGCAATGCCATTGGCAAGAAAACACAGAGTAATGTGCATTAAATGATGTATAACATAACCACATTTAATAATGTATTCCAATATCAAAGGCAAATGTCAACAATGCAAAAACTACAATTACTTTTGCACCAGCCTAATAGAATGATTGGTCATCTGCAAAAGAAAATCTATACTCATAAATTACATCTTTCACTATTATTAACTTAAAATGGATCATAGACTTACATACAAAAGACAAAACTGTAAAACTCCTGGAAGACAACATAGTAAAAGATCTAGGTAACTTTGTGTTTGGCAAGGACTTTGTAGATAAAACATCAAAAATGTGATCCATGAAATAAAATATTGATAAGTTGAACTTAATTAAAGATAAATCTTCTCTGCAAAATACTCTGTTAATAGGATGAAGAGAAGTGGAGACTGAGAAGAAAAGTGTTGCAAAACAGAATTTAATACAAGACTAGTATCCAAAATATACAAAAAAGTCTTTACATTTAGTAATAAGAAAGCAATCAATGCCATTTTAAAAGGGGGTGAATGATCTGACCAGATGATTGACAAATAAAATATACAAATTAGCATATGTAAAGATGGTCAACATCAGAGGACCTTATGAAATTGCAAATTAAAACAACAGAAAATAGGACTTCTCTTGTGGCTCAGTGGTCAAGAATCCGCCTGCCAATGCAGGAGACATAGGTTCAATCCCTAGTCTCAGAAGATCCCATGAACCACAGAGCAACTAAACCCACGCGTCACAACTATTGAGCCTGTCCTTTAGACCCCAGGAACCACAAGTATTAAAGCCAGTACACCCTAGAGCCTGTGCTTAGCAACAGAAAAGCTACTGCAATGAGAAGCCCGTGCATCACAACTAGAGAGTAGCCCTCGATTGCCACAACTGGAGAAAAGCCCACATAGCAATGAAGACCCAGCATAGCCAATAAATAAATGAAATAATTTTTTTAAAAAAGAAAATAAGTTAAGCGTACTAGACAAAAACAAGTCTATGTCCATGGTGAGTAAGAGGGAAGAGGCGTAGATCATATATGTTGCATAGGCAAGGAATATGCTCCTGTGAAAGTTCATGTACATAAGTATGTAGGAGGAGGGGTTGGGGCAGAACCGTAGGTATGATGTAGCGCAGCTGTGTCTGTATCCTGGGCTTAATGCTTGGGGGTTATTTATTTGGTTCCAAGATTTAGATATAAGAGGCAAGTCAGGGTTACACAGGTCTGGTGGAGGCATAGGGGAGTGGAACTTTGGCCATCAGAATTTATTAGACTGGAATCCATTTTGTTATTGTTCAGTAGCTCAGTGGTGTCTGACTCTTTGCAACCTCAGGGACTGTAGCATACCAGGCTTCCCTGTTCTTCACCATCTCCTGGAGCTTGCTCAAACTCATGGCCATTGAGTCAGTGATGCCATTCAACCATCTTGTCCTCTGTCGTCCCCTTCTCCTCCTGTCTTCAATCTTTCCCAGCATCAGGGTCTTTTCTAATGAGTTGGGCTCTTCGATTCAGGTGGCCAAAGTATTGGAGCTTCAGCTTCAACATCAGTCCTTCCAATGACTATTCAGGGTTGATTTCCTTTAGGATTGACTGGTTTGATCTCATTGCAGTCCAAGTGACTCTCAAGAGTCTTCTCCAACACCACAGTTCAAAAGCGTCAATTCTTTGGTGCTCAGACTTCTTTATGGTCCAACTCTCACATCCATACATGACTACTGGAAAAACCATAGATATGACTATATGGAGGTTTGCTGGCAAAGTGATGTCTCTGCTTTTCAATACACTGCCTAGATTTGTCATAGCTTGTCTTCCAAGGGGCAAGAAAGTGAAAGTGAAGTAGCTCAGTCGTGTCCGACTCTTTGCAACCCTGTGGACTGTAGCCTACCAGGCTCCTCCCTCCATGGGATTCTCCAGGCAAGAATACTGGAGTGGGTTGCCATTTCCTTCTCCAGGGGATCTTCCCGACCCAGGGATTGAACCCAGGTTTCCTGCATTTCAGAAGACACTTTAACCTATGAGCCACCAGGGAAGTTTAAGGAGCAAGCATCTTCTAATTTCATGGCTGCAATAGCCACCTGCAGTGATTTTGGTGCCCAAGAATATAAAGTCTGTCACTGTTTCCATTGTTTCCCCATCTAGTTGCCATGAAGTGATGGGACCGGATGCCATGTTCTTAGTTTTCCGAATGTAGAGTTTTAAGACAGCTTTTTAACTCTCCTCTTTCACCTTCATCAAGAGGCTCTTTAGTTCCTCTTTGCTTTTTGCCATCAGGGTGGTGTCATCTGCATATCTGAGGTTATTGATGTTTCTACCAGGAATCTTCTCCAACACCACAGTTCAAAAGCATCAATTCTTCAGCGATCAGCTTTATTCACAGTCCAACTCTCACACCCATACATGACCACGGAAAAAACCATAGCCTTGACTAGACGGACCTTTGTTGGCAAGGTAATGTCTCTGCTTTTTAATATACTATCAAGGTTGGTCATAACTTTCCTTCCAAGGAGTAAGCGTCTTTTAATTTCATGGCTGCAATCAGCATCTGCAGTGATTTTGGAGCCCCAAAAAATAAAATCTGACACTGTTTCCACTGTTTTTCCATCTATTTCCCATGAAGTGATGGGACAAGATTCCATGATCTTTGTTTTCTGAATGTTGAGCTTCAAGCCAACCTTTTCACTCTCCTCTTTCACTTTCATCAAGAGGCTTTTGAGTTCCTCTTCACTTTCTGCCATAAGGGTAGTGTCATCTGCATATCTGAGGTTATTGATATTTCTCCCAGCAATCTTGATTCCAGCTTGCGCTTCTTCCAGCCCAGCGTTCCTCATGATGTACTCTGCATATAAGTTAAATAAGCAAGGTGACAATATACAGCCTTGACGTACTCCTTTTCCTATTTGGAACCAGTCTGTTGTTCCATGTACAGTTCTGACTGTTGCTTCCTGACCTGCATACAGGTTTCTCAAGAGGCAGGTCAGGTGGTCTGTTGTTCCCATCTCTTTCAGAATTTTCCACAATTTATTGTGATCCACACAGTCAAAGGCTTTGGCATAGTCGATAAAGCAGAAATAGATGTTTTTCTGGAACTCTCTTGCTTTCTCCATGATCCAGCAGATGTTGGCAGTTTGATCTCTGGTGCCTCTGCCTTTTCTAAAACCTGCAAGGAGATCTAACCAGTCCATTCTAAAGGAGATCAATCCTGGATGTTCATTGGAAGGACTGATGCTAAAGCTGAAACTGCAGTATTTTGGCCACCTCGTGTGATGAGTTGACTCACTGGAAAAGACTCTGATGCTGGGAAAGGTTGGGGGCGGGAGGAGAAGGGGACGACGGAGAATGAGATGGCTGGATGGCATCACCGACTCTGTGGACATGAGTGTGAGTGAACTCCAGGAATTGGTGATGGACAGGGAGGCCTGGCGTGCTGTGATTCATGGGGTCGTGGAGGGTCGGACATGACTGAGCGACTGAACTGAACTGAACCAGGAATCTTGGTTCCAGCTTGTGCTTCATCCAGCCTGGCACTTTTCATGTTGTACTCTGCATATAAGTTAAATAAGCAGGGTGACAATTAACAGCCTTGATGTACTCCTTTCCCAATTTTGAACCAGTCCTTTGTTCCATGTCTGTTGCTTGACCTGCATACAGGTGTCGCAGGAGGCAGGTAAGGTGGTCTGGTATTCCCATCTTCTTAAGAATTTTCCACAGTTTGTTGTGATCCACACAGTCAAGGGCTGTAGTGTAATCAATGAAGCAGACGTAGATGTTTTTCTGGAATTCTCTTGCTTTTTTGATGATCCAATGTATCATTTCATTTAGGATGAAATAAATACTACTTACCAGTCAGACATTCTTTTAATAATTAAAGCTTTTCTTTTTCCCTTTGACTTTAAAGATGAAACAATTCATCCAAGCTGGTTTCCTCACATCTAACATGAAAGTAATTGTTTATTTCAATAATAGTTCATACTGTCCAATATTTTTGTGATTTAATACACAAAATGTTTAAAATAGGACTTTCCTCGGTTCAATAAATGTTAATGAGTTGTACTGTCTGTTCTCTAAATGAATTAACAATAAAATGTCTAACAGACTTTTCAAAATCTCACAGTATAATCTGTCAGCTAGTAGTAAATTCACTCCTCTGTCAGTATCTTGAAATCAAGATTTCATTATGTCCAGAATTACCACATAGGATTGCTAATATGACTTTGGATAAATCTGTAAATTTTTAGAAAATTAATAAGAATGAAACTGCAAGTAAAGGTTACCTCCATGGGAGTGGAGACTTCTTTTTTGTTGTGCTGAGGACAAAGTAGTTGCTCATATATATATTTGTTGAATGAACGCAAGGCACCAGCCACTTGAAGGAGAAAGAACAGTTCAGAGATGCAGAGAGATTCACATACACCCACAGATCTCGGCAGAGCTCAGACTCCCTTCTTTAAGCCTGGCATTCACTCAAGACAGAGTATACTTTGGAACAAAGAAAACATAATCCACAATCAGCTAAGGCCATTGAAAGAGCACAGTGAAAGTCTTTCCTGTTACAACTGACATCTGTTGTCTCTAGATACAGTATAGAATTGTCTCTAGATTTTTTTCTGTCATATAAATATTGTACAGTTATCATGTCTGACTCTTTGTGACCCCAATGATAAGTATGTAATAACAAGTAAAAGCTGATAGGTAAATATATGAAAATTCATGGTAAGAATAAGTTTCCCTTTTCATTCTGGTAAGCATCAGTGATTTTCAGTAAATAGGGACATTCTCCAAGATGAACCTCAGAGGATTGCAAAATCCCTCTCCTTTAGCAAAGAGAGAAGGTTCTTAAGAGGGTGGTTATAGTGGTGAGTGGTGAGAGATGAGCCTCCAAATTGATCCTCCCAGGGCATGAAGCCCAGTTTGAGTGAAGAGGAATGGACAGTCAGGATGGTGATTGAATTCCATTCCTACTGCTGCTGTAACAAATTATCACAATATTGCTGGCTTAAAAAAAAAGCAAAAAATAAAAATACTGAAGGTTGCACATAGGAAAGGGTTTTACTGTTCTGAAATAAGGGTGATAGGAGGACTTCATTCTTCCAAGAGGTCCTAGAGGAATCTGGCTCCTTGCCTTTTCTACCTTCTGGGTCTGCATGTGGGCCTTGGCCTCTGGCTTCCTTCTTCAAAACCAGCGACATCCTATCCACTGGTGGCATCTTGCATGCAACTTCACTGTGACACTAAATCTTCTGCCTGCTTCTTCCACATTTAAAGTAGCCTTCCATGGCATTGGCCAAGATAAAGCAGTGTAATCTTTCTTTACATTCAGCTGATTAGCAATCTTAATTCCATCTGCGACCTTAATTCTCCTGTGCAAGGTAACATCATATATTTACAGGTTCTGGAGAACAGGACATGGACGTTTTGGGGGGACTTTTATTCATCCTACCAAAGCGAGGGTGCCATTTACTTGGGTTTTAAAATGGGCAACAGTACCAACAGGTTTATGCTCAACCAGAGATGTTCTCAACTACGGTTGCTCTTTGCCCAACAGAGCACAAATGAAGGGGATGGAGACTACAAGAAGGATGTAGAAGTGCAGGAATCAGAGGATTCAAGAACCAGCAGATTTCTGCCTTGGGGAAGTGGGTGCCTGGTGGGGCCTTCTCCAAACAATGGCTGGGGGAAGTAGATTGCTGTGTATGGCAAGTGTGTGAGATCTCAGTTGGCTCTAATCCTTGGCGTATTCCCACCCTGCCAAAGAAGATGAGCCCTTGGAATCCCCTGCAAGAGATGACCTGACAGACAGAAGCCAGGAAGAGGAGGCAGGACTGCCCCTACATGGTGCCTGACCCCCGGCTGTGGGGTGAGAAGCAGGATTGTCTGAGCAGGTGCGGGTCCTGTCAGGGAAAGGTCCTCTTTCCTGGGCAACTGTGGGGACAGTGAATTGGCAAAGAGTGCCACCACAGCGACCGAGAACAGCAGTGTGGCAGAAAGAATGACGACACTGGCGCAGACAAGTGGTTTGTCTCCTCAGCCAGCGGTCGATCAGGGGCTGCCTTCCCTAGAAGAGGGGCAGGGGCTCGGCCTCCACGGGCGCCCCGCCCACTTTGCTCCAGCCCGCGGCCCCGAAGGCGAAAGCAGCCCCCAGCCACCCGCGCCCAAGAAGGATGGCCGGCGCGATGGGGGAGGGGAGGGCGCGGACACCGAACAGTCTGCAGGTTCACACACAGACACACACACTGCGGGGCAGCCTGTATCCATCCGCTGCCCCCTGCGGTGCGACCCCTCGCGACCCTCCCAGCCCCGGCCCGCGACCCCGCTACGCTGCAGGGCCAGAAGCGTGGGGTGCTCAGCCCACAGCGGGCAGCGGAGGGCTGGCGTGGCCCCGCCCCTCAGGCTGGCGTTCCTCCCGGCCCCGCCCCTTGTGGGTCGGAACTACGGTGGGCCTGGGAGGGGGCGTCGAGCCCATTCGTGCCGTATCCCTCCGCCCCTCTTCTCGACACCCTCGCCGCGAGCCGTCAGTGCCGCAGCCTGCGCCGCCCCTACCCGGTTTGGCGCAGCGGCGCGGGAGGTGGGGACGCCTCTTTTCCATTCCGCCCGCAAGGCGAGCGGTGGGAAGAGAGAGAAGAGCTGCGACCCTGCGCCTGCGAAGGCAAGTGGAGGTGTCGCGGGGCGACGACCGACGCACAGCCTGCCCCTGGCAACCTGAGGGCGGGGAGGCGAGCGGGTCGGAGCGGGATCCTTAAAGAGATGCGCAGCGCCGGGGGACCCCTGGCCCTGAGACAACGGCGACCGGCGCCGGCCGGGCCCGGGTCTTGGCCGCAGGGGCTCCCTCGGATGCTGGGGAGGCGTGCGGCGTGGACAGTCCCTGGCGGGCTTTCCGGGTGCCTGTGCCCCGCCCTCGACGGTGCCTGTGCGGGGAGAGGGCTGTGCGGGAAGCTGCTACGGCCGAAATGGCGGAGGGAGCCCGGGGGCGCGCTCCGAGGAGGCCGCCGGAGCCGGGACGGGAGCAGCCTGGGCTATGATTCTGCCAAGGGGCCTGTCGAACCCCTCGTGCCCGGTGCTGTCCTTTCCCACAGTCGCCTTTTTGATGCCAAAGTCTACTGTCTGTGCAGTAGGTCTGGCAATTTCAGGCCACGGGGTGCATCTGTAGAGAGGCTTGAGGAAAACGAGGGACGAGGAAAAGACCTGTTTTTCTGAAGGTGTTTGGGGGGTGGGGGTGGGCAGCAGCCTTTGACTGGACATCTGAATCGGGGTGGGGTGATTGCGACCAGCGCAGGTCAGGCATGCAGGAATACTTTGGAAATTTCTTGTCTACCAGGTTTTTACACACTTCCCTTGCTTTCCTTCCTCTTCGCAATCCAGAATTGGGGGTGGAAAAGATGAACTGGGAGGTAAAGGTGGGACAGAAGTCATAAATTCAGGTACCACTGCACAACCTGTTTTCTAGAATATGTGGGCACCCTTCCCCCAGTTTATGCTGCGCAAGGCAAAGGGATGTGGTGCACCTAGTGGTGAATCCTCATAATAGGAGAAGAGAGCAATGCGAAAAATGTGACGTCAAGAGATGCTGTTTTTTTATCTGGACTGCTGAAATACAGGACCTAAATAAAATGAGAATATTCTACTAAGAGGACTCTAAATATTGAAAGACAGTATATGAATTCCAATACTCGGTGTTGGTCTGTCCACCCGCCTCTTAGTTGCTACCTTGGTCTTCTGACTGTCTTTTTCATCTTTTGTCCATAGACCTTCTTTAAGGCTGGTTACTTCTGCAAGGAATGAAAGAAGAAAGAGACTAAAATTTCTGAAGGTTTGTGCAAAGAGGAGCACCGCAGGGGACAGCTACAGAGGAAGATTGACAAGTGTTTTCCATCTAGTTGGCTGTCGCTGATTCACATCTCCTGCTCTCTTTTAAATTTGCATGCTGCTGCAGAACCCCTTGACCATTTCCTGTCCTGCAGGAGTGTTAGGATTGTTGGGTAGGTGTGGATTGGGCAGTGAATGGGAGGAGCAGACCAGAGAGCAGGGACCAAGAGAAAGAAAACATTAGACAAATTAGACACTTAAACAAAAAGAGATATTTGTATCCGGGGTCAGGGTGTCTGCCTGTCAACCAAGCAGTCAAGACTCCATTTTTACTGTATGTTTACTTATCCATAGGACAGCCTGCTGTTTGCTTAAGGCTTAATACCACTGGAACAAAACAAGAAGAGGAAGATTGTGCCACATTAGTGCAGGTATGAAAGTGGGTACAGCTTTTGGGTGAGGTAGAAAAGACCAACACAGGTCCAAGAGTGATTAAGGGTCTGGTCTTGGGGCTCCTCAGCCTCTCCCATTGCCAAGATACTTTCACACTATTTATGCATGTGTGTTGTAGCAAGCAAAGCAATGTGGCATCTCTGGAGTTACAGAGTATGTTTGGGTAAAATGAGGATGACAGAGAGAATTTCTAATAGCCTAACTTTCCCACCAAGCTTTTAAGGTCCAGTCTCTCTGTGTGAGTTTTTGCATGGAGTGACACAGTTGAAAGAGACTCAATGTCCCATGTTGTTCTTGCTTCCTAGATTGACTTCCAGTGGCAGCTCTGGTGGTGTTGGAATTGCTGCTGACCATCACCATCGACAGGTCTGCACCCTGCCCTGGGGAACCATCCATCCTCTCCCAGCTTGGTTGGGCTGCTTCTGCACTCTGTGATATTGGCTGGGACTGGGATTGGAAAGGAGGCTGATTGAGTGCTGAACTGGTGATTGACTCTAACTTTTGTTTCCAAATATATTGTCTGAATCATCTAGAGATTACACAGTGTGAAGATTCAGAACTGTGACAGATCTGTGGTAGAGACTGAGACTTGGATTGAGGTATTTAACTGGGTCTTTTCTGTAACTTGTACTATGACTGGGGCTGAAGTTGAGCCTATTGCCCAGGCCAAGCCTGAAAAGAAGCCTGGAGAAGAGGTTGTGGGTGGGGCTGAGAGAGAGAATGAAGTCCCAATGGTGGTCAGACCCAAGGTTAGGAACCAGGCAACATCTGGGGCAAGGTCCAAAACTGAGTCCAAGGCAATGGCTGGGGCAAGGCCTAAAACTGAGTTACAGACAATGGCTGGAGCAAGGCCCAGAATGGAGTCGCAGCCAATGGCTGGGGCAAGGCCTAAAACTGAATTCCAGGCAATGGCAGGAGCGAGGCCCAAAACTGAGGCCAGGGCAGTAGGCAGGGCACGTCCTAAGACTGAAGCCAAGGCAATCCCTGGAGCAAGACCCAAAGATGAAGCCCAAGCTTGGGCTCAGACTGAGTTTGGGGCTGAGGCAATGTTGCAAGCAGAGGGCATGCCCCAAACCAGTGCAGTAGCCTGGCCATTGGTCAATACTGACTCTGGGTCAGTCACTAAACCTACAGCCCTATCCGTGGATAGGGAACTGGTCAGTGTGGACAGTGAGACCTTTCCTAGCTCCCAGGTTCAGACAGGAATCCAACCCTGGTTTGGATCTGGGGAGGAAACTAGTATGCGGTCTTGGTGCTATCCCAGGGCCAAGGCCAGAGAGGAGGCTTCTAGTGAGTCTGGATTCTGGTCAGCAGATGAGACCTCTACAATGTCTTCTTTTTGGGCTGGAGAAGAGGCCAATATCAGATCATGGCCTAGGGAAGAGGCCAGTACCAGGTCTAGGCACAGGGCCAAACATCAGCCTAATCCCAGATCTAGGCCCAGATCCAAGCAAGATCCCTTTATTGATTCCTGGTCTGGGTCTGAGGAGGAGTCTGGCAACCCATTCTGCTTGTGGGCTGGAGAAAATACCAATAACTTGTTCAGGTCCAGAGTTAGGGATGAGGCAAATATGAGGTCCAAACTCCGGACAAAAAGAGAGGACTTTTTTGAATCTGAGTCTGAAGATGAGTACTATAAGGAATCTTGGTTTTTGCCTGAAAAAGAGGCCAATAGTAGATTCAGACCCAGAGACAAGGAAGAGCCTAATACTGTTTTGAAGCCCAGGACCCAGAAAGTTGTTAATAACAGTGAAAGGGTCAAACAGGAACCCAGGTTTGAGGAGGAAGTCATTATTGGGTCCTGGTTCTGGGCAGAAAAAGAGGCCAGTATGGAGGCTGGAGCTTCAGCCATCTGTGAATCTGAGGCAGGGGCTGAGGAGGGGGCCATTGGTGGGTCGTTGTTCTGGACTGAGGAAAAGTCCAGTTTGGGAGCTGTGGCCAGAGAAGAGACCAGACCTGAGTCTGAAGAAGAGGCTATATTTGGGTCCTGGTTCTGGGACAGGGATGAGGCCTGCTTTGACTTAAATCCTCGTCCTGTGTACAAGGCTAGTCCCAGGTTCAGAGATGTAGCTGAGGAGAAGGTCACTGTCGAATTCAAACCTGGTTCTTATCGTGGGGTTGGCTTCCCATCCCCAAGCCGCATTAGAATTCCTGAAGAAGCAATAGCATCTGTATATACCGAACTATTTGGGGGAAAGCCCAAGAATGTGGAAGTTACCCCAGAAGGGGAAGAGCAGGAATCTTTGCTTCAGTCTGATCAGCCTGACTCTGAGTTCCTATTTCAATATGATCCACCCTACCGGTCAGTCGAGGAAATTCGGGAGCATCTTAGGGCCAAGGAGAGTGCACAGCCTGAGAGTTGGTCCTGCAGCTGCATACAGTGTGAGCTTAAAATTGGTCCTGAAGAGTTTGAAGAACTCCTCCTATTAATAGAAAAAACTCGAGATCCTTTTATTCATGAAATATCTAAGATTGCAATGGGTAGGAGAGCTGCTTCTCAATTTACTCGTGATTTCATTCGCGATTCAGGTGTTGTCTCACTTATTGAAACCTTGCTCAATTATCCCTCCTCCCGAGTTAGGACAAGTTTTCTGGAAAATATGATTCACATGGCTCCACCTTACCCAAATCTGAACATGATTGAGACATTTGTGTGTCAAGTGTGTGAGGAAACCCTTGCTCATAGTGTGGGTTCCCCTGAGCAGGTGCTTGGGTTAAGAATGCTTAGACACCTCACCTCAACTACTGACTATCACACACTGGTTTCCAATTATATGTCTGGATTTCTTTACTTATTAACCACAGGCAACGCAAGAACAAAGTTTCACGTTCTGAAAATGCTATTGAATTTGTCTGAAAATCCCATGGTGGCAAAAAAACTGTTTAGTGCCAAGGCTCTGTCAATATTTGTGGGTCTCTTTAACATAGAAGAGACAAATGATAACATTCAAATTGTTATTAAAATGTTTCAGAATATCAGTAATATTATAAAAAATGGAACAATGGACTTAATTGATGATGATTTCAGTCTTGAGCCGCTTATTTCTGCATTCCATAAATTTGAGAAGTTAGCTGAGGAACTGCAAGTCCAGATAAACAATCAAAGTGATCCTGAGGTGGAACAGCAAAGCTAATATCATTATCCACCTGCCTCTGATCAGCCTTATGTTCCCAAAGAACCCTGAGTAGTGCTTTGGTTTTCAGTCTGGTTTTATATTGTAACTTATATTTTAATGCTGATGTTAAGTTTGTCCAGTTCTTTGTTTGAGGTGGATCATTTTGTGGATGCCAAATGATTATTAGTGCTGAAAAAATTTGTTGATATTTGTCTTGCTGTCCAGATTGCTGTATTTTTCAGTATTGAGCTTCTAGTGAACTGAGCCGCCTGTGTAAGTTACCCTGCTATTCATTGTTTAAACATATTGTTCTCTATTCGAGTCAGTGTTTTAAATAAAGTTCTGTGTGAAAAGTGGCAGAAGTGACCCTTCTTCAGTTTAAAATCTAGATATAGATACATCGTGCACGGTGACAGACAGTTCGTAGTATGACATACATATCCTCTTTGGAAAATCCCATTCTTGGAGCTTAAAAAGGAAGGGATTACTGTGGGCTGTGGTACTTGAGGAATGCTTCAGAGAAGAGGGACTCAAATTGGTCACTGAATAGCAGGATGAGACAACCCATTGGGTCATTCTTGGAAGTGAGCAGTGTGGCGTGAAGAAAAGTGTGTAACTAGAAAAATCTATTCCGGTAGCATGGCTATAACCTGTCTTCCTGGAATAGGTGAGACAAGTTTAGTGAGGGATATGTTGGAATGAGGCCACTTTGGAGAACTAAGTTGGCCAAATCTGCACATTTTGAAACTCAAAGTAGAGGTACTGCTCAGTGCCACCTGAAGAGAGGACAATAGAGTAGAATACCAATTAAATAGAGTCAGGAATAAGATTTCCTTTGTGATCCTAATCCAAGGAAAGTATTAAGGAAATACCATGCAGCTATTAAAAGAGATCTATTTATTGGCATGGAATGACACCAGTACTTTTATATCTGGTGACATGAAGAAGGCTCTGACATCATCTATGGAAAATTATTAATAGATTTCTTTTTTTTTGGATTCATAAAGCCATTTATTTGTCATGGCCACCTGCCATCAGGTAGACAAAATTTCATCGTTATCTTTATTTTCTTGTAGAGGCTTGAGATAACAGTAGTTTAGGATATGAGGAAATAAAGCTTGATTCTTGTGATTTCAAGTTCAAGGATCTTTCTACTAAGCAGTGAATCATTGCATCACTTTCTCTTTGGTTTAATTCAACCTAACTTTCCATCTTTATTATCAAGTGGTTTTCCACTGGGGGTGATATAAAGAATACTGGAGGGGTAGTGGGAAAGGTGTGTAGACGTGTTCTTCAGACAGGAACAGATGCTGGGCTAAACTCAGAGTTGCTGAGTTCAGAGTGCTGAGAGAAGTTGTCAAGTACTTTGAAATGAAACATGTTGTTTTTGTTGTTCAGTCGCTAAGTTCTGTCCCAACTCTTTGTGACCCCATGGACTGCAGCACGCCAGGCTCCCCTGTCCTTCACTATCTCCCGCAGTTCGTTCAAGTTCATGTCTATTGAGTCAGTGATCCTATTTAACCCTTTTGTCCTCTGCCACCCCCTTCTCCTTCTGCCTTCACTCTTCCCCAGCATCAGGGTCTTTTCCAATGAGTCGGCTCTTCGCATCAGTTGGCCAAAGTGTTGGAGCTTCAGCTTCAGCATCAGTCTTTCCAGTGAATATTCAGGGTTGATTTCCTTTAGTTAATTAATTTACTTATTTATTTTCATTGGAGGCTAATTACTTTACAATATTGTATTTGTTTTGCCATACATTGACATGAATCTGCCCCAGGTGTACATGTGTTCCCCATCCTGAACCCCCATCCCATCCCTTTAGACACGGGTCATCCCAGTGCACCATCTCCAAGCACCCTGTATCATGCATCGAACCTGGACTGGCGATTCGTTTCACATATGATAATATACACGTTTCAATGCCATTCTCCCAAATCATCCCACCCTCGCCCTCTCCCACAGAGTCCCAAAGACTGTTCTATACACCTGTGTCTCTTTTGTTGTCTTGCCTACAGGGTTATCGTTACCATCTTTCTAAATTTAATATATATGCGTTAGTATACTATATTGGTGTTTTTCTTTCTGGCTTACTTCACTCTGTATAATAGGCTCCAGTTTCATCCACCTCCTTAGAAGTGATTCAAATGTATTCTTTTAATGGCTGAGTAATACTCCATTGTGTATATGTACCACAGCTTTCTTATCCATTCGTCGGCAGATGGACATCTAGGTTGCTTCCATGTCCTGGCTATTATAAACAGTGCTGCGATGAACATTGGGGTATACGTGTCTCTTTCAATTCTGGTTTCCTCAGTGTGTATGCCCAGAAGTGGGATTCCTGGGTTGTATGGCAGTTTTAAAACCTGTGTGTAAACAGACACAATTCCTGTACAATTTCAGTAATGACTTTCTAAGCAACTTCACATTTTCCATATTCTGGAAGAAAATACTGTGCTAAAGTTTTCAGAGACAGGCATTGGGGAGATACAAAATAAGACAATGGTTTTACCTTTTAATATGCTTATATCTAGTGCTTTAAGTTATAGGTGGACAGGTTGGAAGGGATATAGTTATGTAAATGAACAGGTGTTAAAATAATTTTTTAGAGATTAAACTCATTTAGAAAAGTTGAAAAGGAATGAGACTTCAGAAAAACTAGCTTATGAAATGTTTTAAAGAAAATTAAAATTACCAAGGTTGCTAAGTTTCTACTAGTCTCTTGATTGTATGAAGATGGCAGCCTTTTGACATGACTGTTGCATACAAAGATCACCACATTTTGTAGTGGACAACAAAGTTCCAGAAGCAGATAGTGGTAATGATTGCACAACACTGTGAATGTACTTAATGCCACTGAATTGTACACCTTAAAATGGTTAAAATCGTAAGTTTTATGTGTATTTTCCACAAAACAAGAAAAATATCATACAATACCTTCAGACAAGAATTGCAGAAGTCAGGGATAGAGTTGGTTTGGAGAGGGAATACAGGCTTGTGGGAAATACCATATGTCTTGTTATTTTTAGACACGGTGAAAATGTTTTGTCTGAGGATGCTGTTAATTTTTGAAATGGTAAATTTATGATTCATAAATTAGAAATCACTGCAGATGGTAACTGCAGCCATGAAATTACAAGACTTGCTCCTTGGAAGAAAAGCTATAACAAACCTAGACAGTGTATTAAAAAGCAGAGACATCACTTTGCCAACAGAGGTCTGTATAGTCAAAACTATGGCTTTTCCAGTAGTCATCTATAGACATGAGAGTTGGACCATAAAGAAGGCTGAGCACCAAAGAATTGATGTTTTTGAACTGTGGTGTTGAGAGTCCCTTGACAGCAAGGAGATCAAACCAGTCATTCCTAAAGGAAATCAACTCCGAATAGTCATTGGCAGGAATGATACTGAAGCTGAAGTTCCAATATTTTGGCCACCTGATGCAAAGAAGTGACTCATTGGAAAAGACCCTGATGTTGGGGAAGATTTAAGGTGGGAGGAGAAGGGGGTGACAGCGGATAAGATAGTTGGATGGCACACCAACTCAATGGACATGAGTTCGAGCAAGCTCTGGGAGATGTTGAAGGACAGGGAAGCCTGGCGTGCTGCAGTCCATGGGGTTGCAAACAGTCGGATACGACTGATCGACTGAACAACAATAAAATTAGAAATGGACATATGGAAGTTTTTTTTTTCAACACAACAGCCACTAAGATTATGAGAATGGCTGAAGGAGATGTGTATATACAATATAGACAATATAATCATGAAACATGTTTAGCTGCTAATTTGAATGCCTCTTTTGTAACACCCATGTACTGTAGCCTGCCAGGCTCCTCTGTCCATGGAATTTCCCAGGCAAGAGTACTGGAGTGGGTTGCCATTTCCTTCCGCAGGGAATCTTCCCAAATCAGGGATTGAACCTGCATCTCCTGCATTGCAGGTGGATTCTTTACACCGAGCCACCAGGGAGGCAGACAAAATATATATGTATTAAATTTCATACACATAGAAAATCAATAAATGTTAGTTTAACATTGCTGGATCAGGTACAAAATTGATTAATAACTCAAAGGCGATAAACTGAAATCATTTATGTTTTCTATTCCACTGGACATGAATAATTTCCATATCTATTGGACAAAATACCTACAAGTTAATATAGCCTCTCAGCGTTGAAAACTTGCTCAGTCAACAAGAAGTGAATCCCAGCACTGCACTTAACTAGTATCCAGTAACTTATGTTGTCTTTACCCAATTTTTGTATACTTTTTCTGACAGTGCAACACCTCCTATCCAGTTTTAGGCTCCAAGGTTTTTGGAATTGGCGCAAAGTGGCAGTTTTACCTCCATTCACAAACCAGAAGTGATAACAGATCGTCCTGGTGGTGGAAATTGGAGACCGAATGTTTTGCCTATCAGTATTTTCAAGACAGATCTTGCGTGTGTTTTAATACATCACCCAAGTCTCATCAGTTCAGTCGCTCAGTCGTGTCCGACTCTTTGCGAGCCCATGGACTGCAGCACGCCAGGCTTCGGAGTTGATTTCCTTTAGGAATGACTGGTTTGATCTCCTTGCTGTCAAGGCTTCCATCATCAACTCCCGGAGCCTACTCAAACGAGTTTTCTGTGAACTCACGGAGTGCTCCTCGCCAGCCCTGTGTTGCTACAGAGCAAAGCCCAGGCCTAGGACTGGAAGCGTTGGCTGCAATCCAGCCTTCCTTTCAGCTCTCTGTCTTCACCACCACCTGGAGCTTCAGGTTGTTCTAGCAAGCAGCTCAGCCCTAGAGGCAGAAGACTGTACCTGACTGGCTACTGCAGGGCTGCGGCAGACATGCCGAATGTGCGGTCACGTGAGGCTGAGGGCGGGTCACATGACGGCGCTCTCGCTGGGACCGGCTAGAGGTGTGTAAGCGCTGAAAAGTGTCGGGCAAGACTTGCACCTGACGCTTGACAGACGGCTGTAGGAGGAGTGGTAGGGTGTCTCTTCATGCTGCACTAGCCTGAAAACGAAAACGAATTCCTCAGGTGCCCAGGATTACGGTATTTGTTGGCAGAGGACACAGTCCCTCAGCCAATCGCGAGCGCCTTAGCCGGAGCCTGATTTTTGACCAGGAGCTCAAGAGGCCGGAAGTCATCCTGAGGGAGGCGTATGCGGAGAGAAGCAGCGGCCGCTGTTGGAGGAGGTGGGTTCGAGGCCGGCTGGGAAATAGCGTCCAAGGGAGGTGGTAGTGGAGACTAGATCCTCGTGGAGGAAGCGCCTGGGACTTTCGTGCTCCCTCCTGCTCCCTCCTGCTTTCTGAACGCCCCTCACCCCACCCCAGTCTCCCCATCCAGCGGTGGCGCGACTGTTTCTGTTTGGGTAGGGGAGGTGGACACGAGGAAGCAGTTGGCTTCAGGGGTGCCTAGAAAGAGGACACGGTGAAGTGACAGTTCGTGAACACCTATGGTCTTACATTAGGAAATGCAGGTGTGAAGATAAGAACTGTGAGCTACACTCCCTTCCTCCCACCTCATTGGCACTCTCTACTGTTTGTCTTTTCCAGCTGGTGAAACCAGCTCAAAACTGGGGCAGGGGGTGGGATATCCAAGGCTCCAGCTGCCTGGAGATGTAAGAGAGGAATTAACCGCAATCTGAGCAGCTCTGGGGAAAGGGAGATAACAGACTCAGGAGGAGTGAATCTGTTTGTTTGGGGCCCTTCACATAGGATTCTCTTTGGGATACTGCCAAGCTTCTCAATTCCCAGGATGATGCTACTCCTTGGAGGCTCCCTCCTGCTGCCATGCTGGGCCTCCTGAATAGGGTTTTTCTGGCAACCACCTATGAAAACTGCTTTATGGATGGTCTCATGTGTGTCTGCTCTGCTGACACTTTGCTCTCTTTGTCTTTTGCCTTCTGCCCACTTCTTCAGGCATGTTTCTTTGGTTTTCCACTAGGTGTAAGATCCTTGTGGTTTCCTTGGTATCCTTACACTAGGTGTAGGTCCTTGGTATATCCTTATCCTCTTTCTAAGTGAATATCCCCTCTCCACCTACCCACTCCCTCCCAACGCCATATCCACCTGATACCAGGGCAGTTTAAGAAAGTGCCACTAGGAAAGAATGAATTTTCCTAAGCTCACTCATATCCTTATTTTTATACTCAGTATGGAGTTGAAACTATGCAGTAATTCTACTTCAGACCCTCCTGTTTGTATTTAAAAGCTGAAATAGAGCAGTGGGCATGTGGGTAAAATTACGTAGATTGAGGCCTTAGGGCTGCCCCCTCCTCTCTTACCCCCTGCCTCTTTTGTTGTTATCCTCTTCCCTCCATTCTCCAGAATTCTAGTAATATATGTATTGTGACCAACATTTAAGTTTTGGCCTTTCCCTGCAAACTTTGTTGTCTTGTCTGTGTTGTTTTAGAGTTTAACAAAACACCTCAAACATTAAGTGGTATGTGAAAGTCGCTCAATTGTGTCCGACTCTTTGCAACCCCATGGACTATACAGTCCATGGAATTCTCCAGGCCAGAATACTGGAGTGGGTAGCCTTTCCTTTCTCCAGGGGATCTCCCCAACTCAGGGATCGAAGCCAGGTCTCCTGCATTGGGAGGGCAGATTCTTTACCAGCTGAGCCATTAGGGAAGCCCAAGAATACTGAAGTGGGTAGCCTATCCCTTCTCCAGGGGATCTCCCCAACCCAGGGATCGAACCCAGGTCTCCTGCATTGCAGGTGGATTCTTACCAACTGAGCTATCAGGGAAGCCCTTAAGTGGTATAAGAGAGAGTTCATCTGACCTTTGTTTCTGGATCCTTGCACAGAGCCAGGAATTTCTTGAACCTTGGGAGGATCTTTGTTATGCTTATGAATGGACTGTGGTTGGTCCCTACTTAGCTTCAGGATGTGAGAATTTGGGTTGGTCACTATAAAGGGACAACCACATATTTAGAGTTGGAACTTTAGGCCAGCAGGAACTCCTGAGTGGGGAGGAGGCTAGATTTGGGGTTCAGTCATGTGACCAGTAATTTACTCAATCATGCCTATGTAATGAAACCTCAGTGAAAACTCTTCCTGGTTGGTAACCACACTGATTTCCAGGGAGGATGATTTTGCCCCGAATCCATGAAAAGAAGGCATGGAATTTGTCTGTATGTTTGAGACATGTCCATACCTTGTTCTATGTGTATCCTTTCTAGTAAAACTATAACTCTACATATAGCACTTTTAGTGAGTTCTTCAAGTTGTTCTAGTAAAAAATCAAACCTGAGGGGGTCATTGTTGTTCAGTCACTCATTTGTGTCCAACTCTTGGCAGCCCCATGGACTGCAGCACTCCAGGCTTCCCTGTCCTTCACTATTTCCCGGAGTATGCTCAGATCCATGTCCATTGAGTCAGTGATGCCATCCAACCATCTCATCCTCTGTCACCCACTTCTCTTCCTGCCCTCAATCTTTCCCAGCATCAGGGTCTTTTCCAACGACTTGGCTCTTTGCATCAGGTGGCCAGGGTATTGGAGCTTCGGCTTCAGCATCAGTCCTTCCAATGAATATTCAGGGTTGATTTCCTTTAGGATTGACTGGTTTGATTTCATTGCTGTCCATGAGACTCTCAAGAGTCTTCTCCAGCACCACAATTTGAAAGCATTGGCAGTCAGCCTTCTTTATGGTCCAACTCACATCCATACTGACTACTGGAAAAACCATAGCTTTGACTATATGAACCTTTGTTGGCAAAGTCTGCTCTTTAATATGCTGCCTGGGTTTGTCATAGCTTGTTTTTGAAGAAGCAAGTGTCTTTTAATTTCATGGCTGCAGTCAAAATCCACAGTAATTTTGCAGCCCAGGAAAATAAAATCTGTCACTGCTTCCACTTTTTCCCCATCTATTTGCCATGAAGTGTTTAATGGGACCAGATGTCACGACTTTATTTTTTGAATTTTGAATTTTATTCTAGCTTTTTCACTCTTCTCTTTCACCCTTATCTGGAGGCACTTTAGCTCTTCTTCAATTTCTGCCATTAGAGTGGTATCATGTGCATAACTGAGGCTGTTGATATTTCTCTTGGAAATCTTGATTCTAGCTTGTGATTCCTCCAGCTTAGCATTTCGCATTATGTACTCTGCATAGACGTTAAATAAGCAGGGTGACAATATACAGCTTTGGTGTACTCCTTTCCCAATTTTCGACCAGTTCATTGCCATGTCCGGGGCTAACTGTTGCTTCTTGTACTGCATACAGGTTTCTCAGGAGGCAGGTAAAGTGGTCTGGTATTCCCATCTCTTTAAAAATTTTCCACATTTTGTTGTGTTCCACACAAAACTTTAGCATATATCAATGAAGCAGAAGTAGATGTTTTTCTGGACTTCCCTTGCTTTTTCTGTCAGATGTTGGCAATTTGATCTCTGGTTTCTCTGCCTTTTCTAAGTTCACATTGTACATCTGGCCATTCTTGTTTCATGTACCTTTGAAGTCTAGCTTGAAGGATTATAGGTCTTCCCTGGTGGCTCAGTAAGTAAAGGATCTGCCTGCAATGCAGGTGACCCAGATTCAATCCCTGGGTCAGGAAGATCCCCTTGAGAAAAAATTGCAACCCACTCCAGTGTTCTTGCCTGGAGAATTCCATGGACAGAGGAGCCTGGTGGGCTACAGTTTAGGGGGTCACAAAAAGTTGAACACAACTGAGTGACTAGCACTTTTACTTTTAAGGATTTTGAGCATTACCTTGCTAGCATGTGAAATGAGTGCAGTTGTATGGTAGTTTGAACATTCTTTGGTGTTGCCCTTCTTTGGGATTGGAATGAAAGCTGACCTTTCCCAGTCCTGTGTCCATGGCTGAGTTCTCCAAATTTGCTGGCAAATTGAGTGCAGCATTTTAACCGCATCCTCTTTTAGGATTTGAATTAGCTTAGCTTTAATTCCATCACCTTCACTAGCTTTGTTCACAGTAATGCTTCCTAAGGCCCATTTGACTTCACACTCCAGGATGTCTGGCTCTAGGTGAGTGACCACACCATTGTGGTTATCTGGGTCATTAAGACCTTTTTGAGAGTGTCATGGGAACCCTTGAATTTATTAGTGGTCAGTCAAAATTGTGGGTGGTACTCCAGGACTTGTAATTGGCATCTGATCTCAAATGGGGACAGTATTATTGGGAACTGCATTCTTAAACCTGTGGAGTCTGCCTCTGACTCAGGGTAGTTGGTGTCAAAGAACTGGTGATGTAAAAAAAAAAGTGTCACACACTATTTTTAGTAGGCACCTCTCGATTCATATCTATAAACCAACGTATGATCCTATGCATCATGCATAAACAAGTTACATTCGGTGAAAAAAGCAGCCTATGTTTTTGTGGCATACATCTACAACTTAGATGATTTTTAAAGTTCTTTTTCTATTTTGTTTTTTCTTATCAGAGCTCCCTCAGCCTTTGCTTTCTGTTAAGGAAACTTCACACGGTGCATACGGTGCATTTGTATTTGGGAAACTTCACAGGGTGCTCCAGCGAGATACCTCTAAGTCCCACATGCATCCCAGTGCAGATTCTTAACTAACTCAGGCCTGTGGATTTTTTCAATCTCAGCCAAAGGACATGTAAGTGTGAGGTGTGGAGGTGTGTGTGTCTATGCATAAATATGATTACCTCTGTTCTGATCACTCCTTGGGTGGCACTTACAAGGGCTAGATCATCCTTCAGTTTTTTTACTGGGAGTGTAGTTGAAGTAAGTACCTCAACACATATGTGGCCCTTTTGTTTCTCCCTCCTTTCTGGATAAATATTATGGGTTATCACGTGTAATAAATATCAGGACCCGTTCAGATGTCACTTGACCTACAGTGTTGCTGCCTGGGGATAAAATTAGAGTGGAATTGTCATCTGTCTTATCATGAATGAAAGATATAGGACAGATGACATTCTGTCTATCACAACTGATCCTCTGCTCTACCCTGTTTCAAAAACGCAACCTTCAGTGGGATCTCATCTAGAAAATTCTACCAGGCTCCCAATGGAGGGTTTCAAGGCCCTGTGCAGTTCTCCCATACAGTTCTACCTTTCCATCTCCATTTCCAACACATTCTTCCAAGTCTGGGCCAGACCTGGAATGAGATAAAGACATAATTTAAGGAGGCACTCACTCATGCCTCATCCACTCTAAGCCCTGCTCCACTGCCTGTACTTAAGCTGCATTGTACTGTCTGCTGTTTCCAACCCATCTGTTCTCTGTACATTACTACTTTTGTGCATTTCCCCAGGCTGTTCTCTCAGTCTTCAATATCCTCGTGCTCTTTCTCTGCCTGTGGGAAACATAGCCATCCTTTCAGGCTCAGCTCAAATGCTAGGACCTGTTTGAAGTCTCTCTGAAACTCTCACCCTTACTCTTTGTCCCTTGGTAGGAAGTAATTCCTCCATCCTGTGTACTTACACAGTATTTTATTCACCCCTATTTTAGCATTTGTTTCTTTGTATCATGCACTGGAGCCTTTTTTTAATGAATAAGACAGAACTAGTGTTGAATGATAGATAGCACAGAGGAAGAAACTTGGACTCTTTTTTAAATTTATTTTAATTGGAGGCTAATTACTTTTCAATATTGTAGTGGTTTTTGCCATACATTCACATGAATCAGCCATAGGTATACATATGTTCTCCATCCTGAACCCCCCTCCCACCTCCCTCCCCATCCCATCCCTCAGGATCATCCCAGTGCACCAGCCCTGAGTACCCTGTCTCATTCATCAAACCTGGACTGGTGATCTATTTCACATATGGTAATATACATGTTTCAGTGCTATTCTCTCAAATCATCCCACCCTCACCTTCTCCCACAGAGTCCAAAAGTCTGTTCTTTATATCTGTGTCTCTTTTGCTGTCTCACATATGGGGTCATCGTTACCATCTTTCTAAATTCCATATATATGTGTTAATATACTGTATTGGTGTTTTTTTTTTCTGACTTACTTCACTCTGTATAATAGGCTCCAGTTTCATCCACCTCATTAGAACTGATTCAAATGTGTTTCTTTTAATAGCTGAATAATATTCCATTGTGTATATGTACCACAACTTTCTTATCCATTCGTCTGCCGATGGACATCTAGGTTGCTTCCATGTCCTGGCTATTGTAAACAGTGCTGTGATGAATATTGGTGAACAAGTGTCTCTTTCAGTTCTGGTTTCCTCGGTGTGTGTGCCCAGCAGTGGGATTGCTGGGTCGTATGGCAGTTCTATTTCCAGTTTTTTAAGGGATCTCCACACTGTTCTCCATAGTGGCTGTACTAGTTTGCATTCCCACCAACAGGGTAAGAGGCTTAGCAACAAACAAAGGTCACAAACTGTTACTCACTGAAGCATTATTTTGTGCTTGAGCATACAGTACATTTAGGGTTGTTCTATGGAAGAGGAATTTAACTAAAACTAACTTAATAAGGACATTTATTATTCACTGGTTGGAATTACTGAGGTAGGGCAGTCTTGATGATTGTTTGATTCAGCTAAGGACTCAGCTTTTTTCCCATCTCTTTCATCTGCCACTCACAATATCAGCTTCCATCCTAAGGCTAGAAATTTGATGTGTGCAAGGAGTCAAGCAACTTTCGAAGGAAGAAAAGAAGATATCTTTACTGATGGCCTTTTCTTATGAGTGAGGACACTTTCCTCAGAAATTCTTCTGCAATCTTCTCTTCACTTCTCATTGAGCAGAGTTACATCACCATCCATTCCAGAGTGCCAAGGGGATGAATTATCCCTAGACCGAGAAGACTCACCTCTAGAATTGGGATCAGCTTCCTTGTGGTACATCACTATAAGGAGAAGGGAGACATATTTATGTAAAAGTGATGTTCTTTTAATATAGTAAAGGATTATGTTAAGCAACACAGAATATACAGAGCACCAACGTTACAGTGAGAAAGAGCACAATAGCAATGTCTTAGCAATTATGACCTCTAAAAGCCACCAAGGAGATCTCATCTACTCTTATTGCTTTTCCTAGCCCACCCCATACTATGACTAGATCACGGTTTTAAAAGGAACTAGAAAGACTTGATACTTGCAGATATTTCAGAATATCAGATAGCTCCTCAGTTAGTATATACAAGAATCCTGTAAAGTAATTACCAATCCCCTTGGAAGGATAACTGAGTTATAGAAACATTAAGTACCTTTTCCAAAGTGACACAAATAGTTAGTGGTAAAGTCTCTGCTCATGCTTTGGACTGTATAGCTCTGAAGTCTGGCCATGTCCCAGAGTAGAGCCCACAGGAAAGAGTCCCTACTCTACTATGCAGCCTCCTTTGAGAAAGTGCTTACAGGGCTTTTTGAAATGTTTGAAATGCCAAACATTAGTTATGCTTGGGAAGAACTTAAAGAGTAACTGGGTGAGGATATTGATTACAAAGTGAAGGGAATGATCTTTCTCAAAGGAAAGCAGGGTGTTTGGTTTGATATCCCTACTGCATCAGTAACAGAAGTACAAGGAAAGTGGCATGATTCACGGCACTGGCAGCTTTCTCTGGCCAGAGAGCAACCAGAGCTAGAAGGACCACGGGAAGGATATCACAAATTCTGGGGACAGTGGGAAGGCAGTCAAAGTTTCCAGGGACAACACAAGGGCAACCAAGGTGTCAGGGGACAGTGGGAAAGAAGTAGAAGCTTCAGAGGACAGTGATCAGCAGGTGGCAACGAAAGTAACAGTTTCCAAAACAAAGGCCAGGAGCAGAGTTTTAGTAAAGCATTCAGACAGTAATTTGAAGTAGAGGATTTATGTGGCAAAAACAGAACTATGTTCACCAGCATGGAACTGAACATTATTTTTCATGCAAAGTAGTTCCTTCATGACCACTTGCCTAGTCCCCCTCTCTCTGAGAGAAACCAGCTTCATCTAAATTATTTCATCTGATTGATGGTTGTCATGTATAACTTTATTGCTACTTCTGTCTCTGGTATTCCTTTGGAAAAGGTGTATGGATTCATTACATATTCTAACATATTGTCTACAGATTATAAGATAAAGTCAAGGATGTATCTGCAGATACTTTTTAAGATGACCTGTCTTATACTTAGAAATGTCACCAGGCTTCCCTGGTGGCTCAGATAGTAAAGAATCTGCCTGCAATACAGGAGACCTGTGTTCGATCCCTGGGTTGGGAAGATGCCCTGGAGAAGAAAACAGCAACCCACTCCATTATTCTTGCTTGGAGAATTCCATGGACAGAGGAGCCTGGCATGCTACAGTCCATGGAGTTGCAAAGAGTTGGACACGACTGAGTGACTATCACTCACTATAGGGCTTAGAAACTGGTAACTCTAATCTACGAAAGCACCTAGTAGTGTAGTGCAGCACCTCTTTATGGTGGTGGTGGTAACAGAGATGACTTTTCTCCAGAGGTTAAGTCACAGTTGTTCAGACCTCACCAGATCTTTGATTCAGGAAGTCTGAATTCTAATCTGCACTCCACATTAAGAATCTGGGGGCTAAGATGCTAAGTTCAGAGAGTCATGTAAATTTTCTATACTTGGGAGAGAAAAGAGCAAATATTCATGGAGCAGCTAGCTTTTCAAGAGCAGCTTTATTCCCAGATCTGAAGTTCAGCTGAAAAGAAGAGAATGAAAGCTGTGTCCACTGATCTTTAGTTACCCTGTTAAAATCCCTAGGCCAATATAATATGGTAAAATAATTTGCCTCCAATAAAAAATAAATTAATTACTTTAAAAAAATAATAATAAAATGTATAATCCCCCCCCCCAAAAAAAAAATCCCCTAGGCCACACTTTCAGTTCTGACATGCAAAGAGCTTAGAAGTCCTGTACTTACAACAGGAAAAAAGCTGAACAAACTGAGAATCAATGACTTAGAACCATCATAGAACTTAGGTCACAAGGCAGATGACCACCCCAAATTCTGGAGAAAAGACAAATCGGAGAGTCACAGCCTATCTCTCTACATAGAGCAGAAACTGCTAGAGACGTAAACAGGTAAGAACACTTAAGTGGAAATTTTGACAAAATGCTATATGTATGAGAATGAGAAACCCCTAAGGGACCTGCAGTGGACTTTACCTCCAGGAACTCATAGTGAAGATACCAGAAAGATCTCAGGGCTCTGGCAGTGGGAGGGCAAGTGTACACTCAAGAAATACACTCCCCAGTCTTCTCCATAACAAAGGGCTACTCTCCAGTGAAAAGGACTTTCCCAGAACATTATCCCAGCTAAGGGAAAGGCATTCCTTATATCCAGCCCACTCTAACCTTCCATTCTCCTATAAGGAGAAGAAAGATGCTAAAGAAACACTTGTGAAGGGCAGAATCAAGAGGCACAGGCCCACAAAAGACTGGAATTTAACTGTAAGATTATGCTAACAGGCCTCCAGTACAGTAACAGTGAAGTGCAGCCGAAAGAGTTGCAAATGCAGACTCTCTCTGCAAGATATAATTAGGGAAGCCCAAAGTTAAGAGGAGAAACAAAAATAAGAGGCTAGAGGAATTTTAACACTGGCACCTACAGTTACAGCAAACATTATGCACAGCCCAACAGTTACTAAAAGTCGGTTTACCTTATTACCATCATCCAACTTTCAACACAAAACTATAAGATGTATTCAAAGGTAAGAAAAAGCATTGTTTAAGGATACAAAGCATCACAACCAGGCTCAGATATAATGCAGATTTGGGGACTATCAAACAGGCAATTTAAAATAAACACGATTAACTTGGTTTTTTAATTGAAGGATAATTTCTTTACAGTATTATGGTTGTCTCTGCACTATATCATCACCAATCAGTTACAATTATATATATTTACTATATATCCCCTCCCTCTTGAGGCTTCCCCGAATTCACACCTTCCACCCCTCTAGGTCATCACAGAGCACCAGGCTGGGCTCCCTGTGTTTGTTACACAGTAGCTTCCTGCTAGCTGTTTATTTTACACATGACAGTGTATATATGTCAATGCTACTTTCTCAGTTTGCCCTAGCCTCTCCTTCCCCCACTGCGTCCACAAGTCTATTCTTTATGTCTGCATCTCCATTTCTTCTCTTAAATAGGCTCATCAGTACTATTTTTCTGGATTCTCTATGATTAATATGTTAATAGACGTAGTAGATAAAACTAGACTGGTGTGTATGGCAAGCATGTGAGATCCCAGTTGGCTCTAATCCTGGCGTATTCCCACCCTGCCAAAGAAGATGAGCCCTTGGAATCCCCTGCAAGAGATGACCTGACAGACAGAAGCCAGGAAGAGGAGGCAGGACTGCCCCTACATGGTGCCTGACCCCCGGCTGTGGGGTGAGAAGCAGGATTGTCTGAGCAGGTGCGGGTCCTGTCAGGGAAAGGTCCTGTTTCCTGGGCAACTGTGGGGACAGTGAATTGGCAAAGAGTGCCACCACAGCGACTGAGAACAGCAGTGTGGCAGAAAGAATGACGACACTGGCGCAGACAAGTGGTTTGTCTCCTCAGCCAGCGGTCGATCAGGGGCTGCCTTCCCTAGAAGAGGGGCAGGGGCTCGGCCTCCACGGGCGCCCCGCCCACTTTGCTCCAGCCCGCGGCCCCGAAGGCGAAAGCAGCCCCCAGCCACCCGCGCCCAAGAAGGATGGCCGGCGCGATGGGGGAGGGGAGGGCGCGGACACCGAACAGTCTGCAGGTTCACACACAGACACACACACACACTGCGGGGCAGCCTGTATCCATCCGCTGCCCCCTGCGGTGCGACCCCTCGCGACCCTCCCAGCCCCGGCCCGCGACCCCGCTACGCTGCAGGGCCAGAAGCGTGGGGTGCTCAGCCCACAGCGGGCAGCGGAGGGCTGGCGTGGCCCCGCCCCTCAGGCTGGCGTTCCTCCCGGCCCCGCCCCTTGTGGGTCGGAACTACGGTGGGCCTGGGAGGGGGCGTCGAGCCCATTCGTGCCGTATCCCTCCGCCCCTCTTCTCGACACCCTCGCCGCGAGCCGTCAGTGCCGCAGCCTGCGCCACTCCTGCCGGGTTTGGCGCGGGGGTCGGGAGCCGTCTTTTTGTTCTGCCTGCACGGCGAGCGGTGGGAAGCGAGAGAGGAGCTGCGACCGGAGAGGGAGGCCGACCACCGGGACCCTGCGCCTGCGAAGGCAAGTGAGGGTGTCGCGGGGCGACGACCGGCTCGCAGCCTGAGGGCGGGGAGGCGAGCTGGTCGAAGCGGGACCCATTAGAGAGGTGCTTAGCGCCGGGGAACCACTGGCGCTGAGAAGGCGGCGACCGGCGCGGGCCGGGCCCGGGTCTTGGCCACAGGGGCTCCCTCGGATGCTGGGGAGGCGTGCGGCGCGGACAGTCCCTGGCGGGCTTTCCCGGTGCCTGTGCGGGGAGAGGGCTGTGCGGGAAGCTGCTACGCCCGAATTGGCGGAGGGAGCCCGGGTGGGGTCTCCGGGGAGGCCGCCGGAGCCGGGACGGGAGCAGCCTGGGCTGTGATTCTGCCAAGGGGCCTGCAGTGTCCCTCGTGCCGGCCACAGTCCCTTCCCACAGGCACCTCTTTGATGTCAGTCTCCTGTCTGCGCAGTTGATCTGGCGACTTCAGTGGAAGGGGAACTGAGCGCGTAGATTGTGAAGACACCAAAATGACAAATCTGTTGCTTAATACAGCTGTTTAGTTGCCTTCCGTATTTAGCTCTTACGTGTCAAATGCAAGCAGATGACACAGTGAGGAGTCCGTAGGCTTTCACCGGAAGGATCCATATAAATAAATAATGTATTAATCCACGTTTCTGTTTTCTGAACATCCTAGCACACTGGAATATGTTGAAGTGTCGGAATGGCTCTTCAGAATAGAGAGGAAAATTTTGTGCAGGGTCAGTTTAGAACGCATGAAGTCAGTCTACCCATTCAGTTTCTGGTTCTGGAAACCCAAACCTATTTTCCCTTCACAGCCCCTCTCATTTTGGTGCAGAAGCAGTCCCACAGATTTTTTGGAGTTACTGGGAGTGGGTATCAATTTCTGGAAGGTGAGAGACGTTTATTTACTTATTCCTTGATTCTTCGAAAGGACATCTTAGGACCTGAATTCTGGGAATGTGTTCACTAACCTGATACTTTTCTACCATTGTCAGCGTACTGTTTTGGTGTTTTACTGACTGTTCCTCCTTTTTATGCAGGGTGTGACTCTTCAGCTAGTGGACTGTTCTGTAGTGGTAAAGATAGCATCTCCTGAAACCACCTGCTGTGTGGCCTGGCTGGCATAGGTGGTGAATGAGGTAGGAACTATGTATGTGTGGGAAAGGGGAAAAGGCTGTGGCATGCAAGATGGTATTGAAATGATAGTCCCCATTATCTTCACTGCCTGCCTTTTAAATACAGTTGCCTATGTTCCACTATCTACTCTTGCATCTCATATTTTCAGTCAAGGGAGGATGTGTGGCCTCTGCTAGGAAAATTACTGACTTTAGAGTTGGGAGGTATGATTAGACAAGATGCAGGTCTTTACCTGGGGAGTGGATGGGAGATGACTTGGGAAGAGCAGGGAGATGGGAGACATTTTTCATGGCCTTGGATATACAGAAGCGTGTGTTGTAACACTTGTGATGGGTGTTGGGTCATCTCAGTATCTTCTGTTTTCTTTCCTGTTTTTTTGTCTTTCATAGGTTTGTTCTTTTCAGAGTCCTGTAGAAATCTGCAGGTAGCTGTTCTCTTTGAACTTGACTAGGAAAGAGGACGAAAGCTATTCATTTGAATCCAAGGTGAGTGTGAGCATGAACACCCTCATTGATTTGGAGTGGAAATTGGCTTTTGACAAGTAAGACCAGATCATATCTTCAAGCCATTGTATTCCAACTTCCCACACACCTTTGCCCTCACATTTATGTATAGGAGATGGGGATGGGATAAGACACGATTGTGCCTATAGGGTAATTGATAGATCCCCAGGAAGTGGTGGATAACATGGAAGAGGATCAAGGAGGCCAGAAACAAAGCTCTAGGTTTGGAAAGGCAGGTATTGGGTTTAGAAGCCAGAGTGCATATCTGTCTACCAAATGCTTAAAGTTCCAGTCCCTTCTGTGTTTTTGTTCACAGGTCCACCTCTGAGTTGTCTATAGGGCTTATCAACACCAGAAGCAAGAGAAGAGGAGAAAAGTCCACCATATCAGTGCAGGTTGGTGTGAGACATACCAGGATAGACCTGTAGTGTATAGTGGTATATTCCAAAGGGGCTATACTCCTTAGTCTTGCTCACTTGCACCAAACTTTCTCATCATCTCTGTTCCTATTTGATGCAGAGAAAAGAGAAGTGTCTGGATAGGGCATTGTTGGGCATTAGTGGGACTATGGTAGGGATAAAATGAGGTAAAAACATTTTCTACTATTCTACTCTTACCACGCAACCCATCTGTACTCACATTCTGTGTGACTTTCTGCATCGAAAAATGCAGTTGGAAGAGACTGAAAGCTCGTTTTCTTCTTCCACCTCAGGTCTATCTCCAGTGCTAGCTGTGGTAGCTTTGGAGTGACAGAAGATCATCACCTTCAACCTAGTAAAAGAATATTAGGACACTGACCCAAGACATACTGAGAACCAAGGCCAAGACTGTGTAGAGCTATCTATATAACTAGATTTCAGCTATGGCTGGAGCTAAGAATAGAAGGAATAGGAATAGAAAGAATGAGAATAAAAAGAAGGAAAAAACTGAAAAAAGAGCTGTTGTAGAAACTGAAGGAAAAAGGGAGGCCACTGATACAGTCAGATCAACTGAAGGAAAGAGGGAGGCTACTGGTGCAGCCAAAACCCAGGCCAAAGCAATAACTAAGGCAGGGCCTCGGGCAGATGCAGTGGCAGTGGTGAAGGCAGCGTCTAAAAACAAGATTGTTTCTGAGATGAAAGAACATCTGCCAGATGTCCGTCCCAAAGCTGAAGATGAGGCCACTAGAGCAGCTCCATTTTGTTCTGCGGCTCAGGCTACTGCTGAGTCCAGGTTTACATGTAAAGATAAGACTCGTATTGATACCTGGTTTGGGGCTAGAGAAGAAGCCAATGTTGGTTCCTGGTTCTGGAATGGAGAAGAGATTGTTAAACATTGCAGTGCTAAGGATGAAGGTAAAGCTGATACTGCTCCCCCATCCTGTGCTGAGAAGTTGGAGCCTGTGGCTGGGACCAGTTGTAAGGCTAGGTCAGGAGCTGAGGAGGAGGAGGAGGAGACCTTTATTGGGAGCTGGTTTTGGGATGGAGATGAAACTAGTTTTGACCCTAACCCTAGACCTGTGAGCAGGATAATTAAGCCTCAGCCTGTAGATGAAATTAATGAAAAAGATAGGCCCAAGGACTGGTCTGAGGTAACTATATGGCCCAACGCTCCTTTTGTAACTCCAGCAGTGTTAGGCTTTAGATCCCAAGAAAAGCCTCCTTCATATGTTGTCCTGGCCTCTGATGAGGAAAATACCCATTCTTCGCCTGAGGCAACAGCGGCAGCATGCCCTTCTAGAAGCACTCCCTCTAGCTCACAGCCTGTCTCTGAGTTCCCATTTGGTTCTGACGCTTTCATCCAAACCATAGGGGAAATTAGGCGCCAAATAAGGATCAGGGAGGTGAATGGGATTAAGCCATTTGCTTGCCCTTGCAAAATGGAATGCTGCATGGATTCTGAGGAGTTTGAAAGATTTATTACCTTACTTAAGTCAACTACTGATCCTCTCATTCATAAAATAGCTCAAATTGCAATGGGGATCATTAATGTTCATCCATTTGCTCAAGAGTTAATTAATGAGGTGGGTGTAGTGACACTTATTGAAACCTTGCTCATTTTTCCTTCCTCTGAAATGAGAAAAAAGGCTGTCATTACTCTGATTCCCCCCTCTGGGGATGAAAGACAACGCAAGGCTGAATTACATGTTGAGCATATGTGTAAAGAAACCATATCTTTCCCCTTGAATTCACCTGGACAACAGTCTGGATTAAAGATACTAGGACAACTGACTGCTGATTCTAATCATCATCACATTGTTGCCAATTACTTTTCAGAGCTTTTCCATTTGCTGTCCCTTGGAAATCGTAAAACTAGAAATCTTGTTTTGAAAGTACTTTTGAATATGTCTGAAAATCCAACTGCAGCCAGAGATATGACCAATACAGAATCATTAGCAGCGTTAAAACTCATCTTTAACCAGAAAGAGGCAAAAGCCAATCTCGTTAGTGCTGTGGCCATATTTATTAACATAAAAGAGCATATCAGAAAGGGCTCGATTGTAGTTGTTGATCACTCCAGTTATAGTACACTCATGGCCATTTTCCGTGAAATTAAAGTGATCATTGAAACAATGTAAAATGAGCTAGAAATAAAAGAGAATGCTTTGAACAATCTACACACTTGAATAGGCTGTCTGTTCCCAAAGAGCCATGCATAATGTTTTGGTTATTACAGTGTGCATGTTATGAATTACATCTTAACACAATATTACCTGTGACAGTCTAGGCCTGAGCTAGACCATTTTGGGGTGTCAGTGTTTCATTATGAATTTAAAACATCTGTCAATTATTATCTTGTGTAGATGGAGAGCTTTTTAACATTTTACTTAATTTAAGATAGTAAACTGGTGTATTGTAAGTAAGCTAAACTTGTTCATTAGTATCTGCTTAAATCCATTTGCAGCTTCAAATGATTAAAAAAGATAATATCCTTGAATTTATAATCTAGTTGCATAAACAAGGCATATACACAAAAAGATATCTAATGATACACATATACTCATACGTATGTATGTACACAGACATATATGTATACCGTACATGCTCATTGCCAAATGTGCACTCTCAATATATAATGGCAAGGTTGCTTGCTACAGGCTGTTTAATGTAAAAGGAATTAACTGTTTTTCCCCTATTCTACCTGAATCAAATAGCTCATTCTACAACATACAAATGGCCCTGAATCTCAGATAAAATGTAATATTCATTTTTATTTTGATAACTACATTTATAGCTCATTTTTTGGCTATTTCATTTATGTCAAGTCATACAGACGAGAAAGGAGTTAGGTGTAGAGAGGAAACAATTTCCAGAGTACCTACTGTTAATGCCAGTAACTGTGTTAGCACTACATATTACAGGTTTCCTCTTTTCAACAATGGTTCTCTGAGCTACGTACTGGTATTTTTTTACGATTATAACTCATTATTCTGGATCACCTCCAGTGAGAATTAGGGAGGTTAAACCGTTTTTCCTAGATTTACGTGGCAGACAAGCATTGCTGTTTTGTCTGATACCAAACCCATTCTCAATGCCCCACTACCTTATAGCCCCCTTCCACTTTTTTGTGTGGCAGCCTTCAAGGCTCACAGATTGGTTTTAATGATTAAATTTTGCTGTAGATCATGCTCCTGCCAGTCTTGAAATTCTTAACTTCCTCTGAATGCACATGTCCATTAGGCATTTGGCTAAACCTTGCTGGAGTTCGAAGAAAAGTCTAGGATGAATGTGTATGGATTTGAACTGGTAGTGTCTGGGAAACAGTTGGTTCCCAAAACAGTTGAATGGATAAGATGTAAATTTGGAGTCAAAACAACTGAAATTTGCTATATGACCTTATGGGCTTCAATCTGTATGTACTTTCTCCCTCCAAAGAACTAGAATCATTCTGTACATTGTTTCATACCTTACGTTTTAAAAGATAATTGTTTTCTTCCTCCTTGCAAAGCTACCTTGATTTGTTTACCATTTGTAATTTATTCTCCTGTGAGTCGTGAAAAGATAAAACAGTTCTATCTTTTACTAGTAGGCAAGCCTACTCTCTGTATTTGTACCAGCTAAAACTGTACGGGATAAGCTTAACTGGAGAAATTTAGGCCCAGGCCTAGAACTGCAGCTTCGTCAACACAAAACAGGAAAGCTAGGAGAGAAGTTGATGCTTAAGTTTACATGATAGTGATTCCTGAAGGTCTGTGGTCCAGAAAGCATTTCTAGGACTTATGGACTATAGCTCTGTTTTCTAAAACTCATGGTAGGAATTAGAACCTCTTATCTGAGTTGAAGTGAATGTCTTGGTATGTAAAAATATTGGATTATATACTTTGTTAAAAATGAAACAGGACTGTACTGTAAATACTGTTTGTAACTTGCCTTCTCCCCTGTCCTCCACTGTTTCTTGTGACTATCTTTCTGTATCAATAAATAGACTTCTACAAATATTTTTGAATCTCTATTTAAAGTTTTTCTTGTGTTAACATTTGGTGCATAATACTCTATAATCTTCCATTGCATATCTTCTTAATAAAGAATGTGCATAAATTTATTCTATAAAAATAAGACTATAGTATTCTGCGGTTTGCCTTTTGGTCCTTTCAGTTATCTTTCCAATTTAGTATTCTGCATATCTACCATATGCTTTTTATTTAATAGCTTTATTGAGATATAGTTGACATATATCAAACCCTACATATTTAAAGTATACAATTTATAAGTTTTAACATATGTATACAAACATGAAACTATCACCATAATCAAGATAGCAAACATGTCCATCAGCTCCAAAAGTTTTGTCATGCTCCTTTGTAATCTCTCCTTTCCATTTCTCCCTATGCTGTCCCAGACAAGCACTAATCTATATTTTGACAATATAGAGTCATTTTCATTTTCTGTAATTTTGCATAAAAGGAATCATACAACATATATTCTTTCAGAGGGAAGAAGATCTCATTTCTTTTTTATTTTCTAATTTGAGGAAAATTGCTTTACAAAGTAGTATTGGTTTCTCCCATACAGCATTGCAAATCAGCTGTATTATGCATATTATCCCTCCCCTCCCCCTACCCCACCCCTCTAGGTTATCACAGACCTCCCTGTATTATAGAGCCACTTCTCACTAGCTGTTTTACACATGGTAGTGTATATATGTCAATGTTACTTTCTCTGTTTGTCCCACTCTTTTCTTCCCCCATTCTGTGCACAAGTCAGTTTTCTATATCTACATCTCCATTCTTTCCCTTTAAATAGAGTCATCAATACCTTTTTTCTAGATTCCATATATATGCATTGATTCACATTACTTGTTTTCCTCTTTGTGACTTCACTTTGTGTAACAGGTTTTAGGTTCATCCACTTCAGTAGAACTCACTCAAATTCTTTTTAATGGCTGAGTAATAAACACCTGGAGTAACAGGCAAATTTGGCCTTGGAGTACAGAATGAAGCAGGGCAAAGACTAATAGTTTTGCTAAGAGAACACACTGGTCATAGCAAACACCCTCTTCCAACAACACAAGAGAAGACTCTGCGCGTGGACGTCACCAGATGGTCAACACCGAAATCAGATTGATTTCTTTGCAGCCATCTTTGCATCTTTGCAGCCAAAGATGGAGGAGCTCTATATAGTCAGCAAAAACAAGACCAGGAGCTGACTGTGGCTCAGATCATGAACTCCTTATTGCCAAATTCAGACTTAAATTGAAGAAAGTAGGGAAAACCACTAGACCATTCAGATATGACCTAAACTAAATCCCTTATGATTATCCAGTGGAAGTGAGACATAGATTTAAGGGACTAGATCTGATAGACAGAGTGCCTGATGAACTCTGGGCGGGGGTTCGTGACATTGTACAAGAGACAGGGATCAAGACCATCCCCATGGAAAAGAAATGCAAAAAAGCAAAATGGCTGACTGAGGAGGCCTTACAAACAGCTGTGAAAAGAAGAGAAGCGAAAAGCAAAGGAGAAAAGGAAAGATACCCATTTGAATGCAGAGTTCCAAAGAATAGCAAGGAGAGATAAGAAAGCATTCCTCAGCAATCAATGCAAAGAAATAGAGGAAAACAACAGAATGGGAAAGACTAGAGATCTCTTCAAGAACATTAGAGATACCAAGGGAACATTTCATGCAAAGATGGGCTCGATAAAGGACAGAAATGGTATGGACCTAACAGAAGCACAAGATATTAAGAAGAGATGTCAAGAATACACAGAAGAACTGTACAAAAAATATCTTCATGACCCAGATGATTACGATGGTGTGATCACTCACCTAGAGCCAGACATCCTGGAATGTGAAGTCAAGTGGGCCTTAGAAAGCATCCCTATGAACAAAGCTAGTGGAGGTGATGGAATTCCAGTTGAGCTATTTCAAATCCTGAAAGATGATGCTGTGAAAGTGCTGCACTCAATATGCCAGCAAATTTGGAAAACTCAGCAGTGGCCACAAGACTGGAAAAGGTCAATTTTCATTCCAATCCTAAAGAAAGCCAATGCCAAAGAATGCTTAAACTACCGCGCAATTGCACTCATCTCCCACGCTAGTAAAGTCATGCTCAAAATTCTCCAAGCCAGGCTTCAGCAATATGTGAACCGTGAATTTCCAGATGTTCAAGCTGGTTTTAGAAAAGGCAGAGGAACCTGAGATCAAATTGCCAACATCTGCTGGATCATGGAGAAAGCAAGAGAGTTCCAGAAAAGCATCTATTTCTGTTTTATTGACTCTGCCAAAGCCTTTGACTGTGTGAATCACAATAAACTGGAAAATTCTGAAAGAGATGGGAATACCAGACCACCTGACCTTCCTCTTGAGAAACCTGTATGCAGGTCAGGAAGCAACAGTAGAATTGGATATGCAACAACAGACTGGTTCCAAATAGGAAAAGGAGTACATCAAGGCTGTATGTTGTCACCCTGCTTATTTAACTTCTATGCAGAATACATCATGAGAAACGCTGGGTTGGAGGAAGCACAAGCTGGAATCAAGATTGCTGGGAGAAATATCAATAACCTCAGATATTCAGATGACACCACCCTTATGGCAGAAAGTGAAGAGGAACTAAAGAGCCTCTTGATGAAAGTGAAAGAAGAGAATGAAAAAGTTGGCTTAAAGCTCAACATTCAGAAAACTAAGATCATGGCATCTGGTCCCATCGCTTCGTGGCAAATAGATGGGGAAACAGTGGAAACAGTGTCAGACTTTATTTTTGGGGGCTCCAAAATCACTGCAGATGGTGATTGCAGCCATGAAATTAAAAGAGGCTTACTCCTTGGAAGGAAAGTTATGAGCAACCTAGACAGCATATTAAAAATCAGAGAAATTACTTTGCCAAGAAAGGTCCGTCTAATCAAGGCTATGGTTTTTCCTGTGGTCATGTATGGATGTGAGAGTTGGACTGTGAAGAAAGCTGAGCACCGAAGAATTGATCCTTTTGAAGTGTGGTGCTGGAGAAGACTCTTGAGAGTCCCTTGGACTGCAAGGAGTTCCAGTCAGTCCATCCTAAAGGAGATCAGTCCTGGGTGTTCATTGGAAGGACTGAAGCTGATGCTCAAACTCCAATACTTTGGCCACCTCATGCGAAGCGTTGACTCACTGGAAAAGACTCTGATGCTGGGAGGGATTGAGGGTGGGAGGAAACGGGGACGACAGAGAATGAGATGGCTGGATGGCATCACCAACTCGATGGACATGAGTTTGAGTGAACTCCGGGAGTTGGTGATGGACAGGGAGGCCCGGTGTGCTGTGATTCATGGCGTCGCAAAGAGTCGGACACGACTGAGCGACTGAATTGAACCAAACTGAATATTTTATTGTGTGTGTGTGTTTTTGTATGTTTGTATGTATATATATACACCACATATTTATCTATTCGGCTTAATTATTTGAGATCCATGTGAGTTGTTACATGTATCAATAGTTCATTGCTTTTCATTGCCAAGTAGTACTCTACTATATGGCTATACCACCATTTGCACAGTTTATCCATTCAACTGTTAATGGATTTGGGGTTGTTTCCAGATTTGAGCTGCTGCAACTGTTTCATGTAGAACTGTTATTATGGACATATGCATTGCTTTTCTCTTGGATTAATACCTAGGAGTAAGATGACTGAATCATATGGTAGATATACATTTAACTTTTACATTTTCCAAAATGGTTGTAACATTTTACATTCTCATAGCAGTGTGTGAAAGTTCTGATTCCTTCACATCCTTCCTAACACTTGATATGACTGGTCTTATAATTTTAGCCATATTTCATTGTGGTTCTAAATTGCACTTCTCTAACGAGTCGGACACAACTGAGCAACTGAACTGAACTGAATCACTAATGATGTTGAACGTCTTTTCATAGGCATATTTGCCATCCATATATATTGAGTGAAGTATCAATATATATTAATATTTTGCCCCCTTTTTAAATTGAGTGATTCCTTTTTGTTGTTGATTTTAAGAGTTCTTTGTATATATGCTGGATATAAGTATATTATTAGGTGTAAGTTTTACTAATATTTTCTCCAAGTTTGTGAATTGTCTTTTTATTCTCTTAAAAATGTCTTTTGGAGAGCAGAAGTTTTTCATTTTAATGAAGAACAATTCTTTTATCAGTTGTGTTTTGGTGTTATATATAAGAAATTATTGCCTAACCAAGGTCATAAAGATTCTATCTTATATTCTACAAGTTTTACAGTTTTAGGTTTCGTATTTAGGTCTATGATCCATTTTTCATTTTTTAATTGGAAGTTAATTGTGATACAATGTTGTATTAATTTCTGCAACATGAATATTGATGGAGAGGATGTGGAGAAAAGGGAACCCCCTTACACTGTTGGTGGAAATGTAAAGTGATACAGTCACTATGGAGAACAGTATGAAGGTTTCTTAAAAAACTGGGAATGAAACTACCATATGACCCAGCAATCCCACTACTGGGAGTATACCCTGCTGCTGCTGCTGCTAAGTCACTTCAGTCGTGTCCGACTCTGTGTGACCCCATAGACGGAAGACCACCAGGCTCCGCCTTCCCTGGGATTCTCCAGGCAAGAACACCCTAAGGAAACCATATTTCAAAAAGACATGTAAGCCAATGTTCATTGCAGCACTATTTACAATAGCCAGGACATAGAAGCAACTTAGATGTCCATTGACAGATAAATGGATGAAGAAGCCATGGTACATGTATACAGTGGAATATTACTCAGCAATAAAATGGAATGAATTTGAGTCAGTTAAACTGAGGTGGAGAAACCTATAGCCTATTATATAGAGTGAAGTAAGTCAGAAAGAGGAAAAACTAATATTGTATGTTAATACATATACATGGAATCTAGAAAAATATCCATTTTGAGTTTTTTGTATATGGTACACATACAAAGGTTGAAGTTCAATTTTGGCATAGTGATATCCAATTGTTACAGTATCATTTGCTTAAAAGACACTTCTTTTTCCACTAAGCTGCCTTTGCAACTCTGTCAAAAATCACTTGTCTCTGTAGGTAATGGGTCTACTTCTGGACTCTTTATTTTCTTCCATTGATCTACTTGTGTATCTTCATTACAATCCACATTGTCTTGATGATTGCAGCTTTATAATATCTTGAAATTAAGCAGTGTGAGTCTTCTATTATTTTTCAGTTATTTGGGTTATTATTACTCTGCTTTTCCATATGAATTTTAGAGTCATCTTGTCCATTTCTACAAAAACTCCAGCTGGGATTTTGTTTGGGATAGCTTTGAATCAATAGATAAATTTGGGGAGAACTGACATCTTAACAATGAATCTTCTATTTATGTCTCTTTTAATTTTTCTCAGCAGCATTTTGTAGTTTTTATGCAACATACTTATTAGTTTATTTTTTCATATACTTATTATTTAGCATATTTTTATATTCTTTTTTTTCTGTGAAAATTGATGCATCATTGTTTATGTCTTCATGCCTGTTTGAACATTTCTGTATGACAAATGTCTTGAAATAGAACTACTTTGTCAAATATCATGGATGGCAATGCCCTCCAGCCAAAAACCACCAGTATTTGAACAAGTCAGGTTACAGAGAGGAAGAACGCACATCATGGTGTGCTTCAGTAAGGGGGTTTTAGAAACAACTTATTTTAAGATTAGAACTCGTGTTCAGTGACTTGGAGGAGGGTTTAAGGAAGTGAGGCTTTGCTGTAGATTGAAAGCTGTCAGGAAATATGAGTACAGTAGACCCTTGAAGAACACGAGTTAAAACTATGTGAATTTTTGTCAATAAATAGTACTACAGTACTACATGAATGTGGTTGGTTGAATCCATGGTTGTACAATAGCATACAAGGAGAGCTGACTGTAAAATTATACACAAATTTCAACTGCATGGAGGGTCAACTCCCTTTAGTTCAGTTCAGTTCAGTTCAGTTGCTCAGTCGTGTCCAACTCTTTGCGACCTCATGAATCACAGCACGCCAGGCCTCCTTGTCCATCACCAACTCCCGGAGTTCACTCAAACTCATGTCCACAGAGTTGGTGATGCCATCCAGCCATCTCATTCTCTGTCGTCCCCTTCTCCTCCCGCCCCCAATCCCTCCCAGCAGCAGAGTCTTTTCCAATGAGGCAACTCTTCGCATGAGGTGGCCAAAGTATTGGAGTTTCAGCTTTAGCATCAGTCCTTCCAATGAACACCCAGGACTGATCTCCTTTAGGATGGACTGATTGGATCTCCTTGCAGTCCAAGGGACTCTCAAGAGTCTTCTCCAGCACCACAGTTCAAAAGCATCAATTCTTCGGTGCTCAGCTTTCTTCACAGTCCAACTCTCACAGCTCCCTTAACCTCCATGTTTTCCAGAGATCAACTGTAATTCTAGGATTTGGTATCTAAGTAAACCTTGTTCTACAAATGGGGAAGACAAGGCCAAGGCTAAAGTTATTACAGGTAAAGAAGCAGCACCCACTTATATTAGACAGAATAGGAGGATATTTGGCCATTTTTATGATTGGGCAATATTTCTCTGTGCTTATACATGATCACAGAGTGAGCTTGTTTTTCTCTTGATAGGTAACAGTCTCAGAGTGGCCTTATCAGATGTTAATGTTCTGTGAAAATGTTTGTATTCAATGAAAGAATACCAAGGCATAACTGTGAGTGCTGGGCCAGCTCCTGGATTTCAGAGGCTGCTTTTCTTCACATGGATATTTTCAAATTTTGACATATATTGGCTTGCTGCTGCTGCTAAGTCACTTCAGTCGTGTCCGACTCTGTGTGACCACATAGACAGAAGCCCACCAGGCTGCCCCATCCCCGGGATTCTCCAGGCAAGAACACTGGAGTGGGTTGCCATTTCCTTCTCCAATGTGTGAAAGTGAAAAGTGAAAGTGAAGTCACTCAGTCGTGTCCGACCCTTAGCGACCCCACGGACTGCAGCCTACCAGGCTCCTCCATCCATGGGATTTTCCAGGCAAGAGTACTGGAGTGGCTTGCCATTGCCTTCTCCGTATATTGGCTTACTGATCTTCAAAATATATCCCCTCAACCCATGGTGCATGAATGTCTATTTCTTCACATACTTGTCAACAGTCAGTATCAATAATTTCATCGTTGCTACTCTCAAAGACAGAAAAATCATCCCTCTGTTATTTTTATAACATTTTAAAGGTTATATAATATTCTGTATATGAATGTGACAATTTAATCACATCTCTGTATTCCATTCGGAGAAGGCAATGGCACCCCACTCCAGTACTCTTGCCTGGAAAATCCCATGGACGGAGGAGACTGGTAGGCTGCAGTCCATGGGGTCGCTAGGAGTCAGACATAACTGAGCGACTTCACTTTCACTTTTCACTTTCATGCACTGGAGGAGGAAATGGCAACCCACTCCAGTGTTCTTGCCTGGAGAATCCCAGGGACAACGGAGCCTGGTGGGCTGCCATCTATGGGGTCGCACAGAGTGGGACACGAGTGAAGTGACTTAGCAGCAGCAGCAGCAGCTGTACTCCATTGGGTTAATTCTAGGAATGTAAGAATGGCTGCATCACTTACTAGAAGAGTACAGTGAAATATATATATATGCATGCATCACTTTGCTATTTTACATATGTCCCCTCATCACTACCCCTCCCATATGATCTCCAGATTCAAGCCTTCACAAGTACCACCAACTGACAACCAGAAAAGTTGTACCACTTACACTTTGTGAATTAAATTTAAAACAGAAGTGTGAAGAGTTTAGCTTGCTGATACTATGTTGCAGAGTGTAGGTCCTGAACTCTCTTATGGACCCATACTCAGGCAACAAACACAGGCAGTAGACTAGTAACTGATATGTACACACAAGTACAGCTGAAGGCAGAATAGGGGTTATTATTGAGACAAGCAAAAGCTCTGAAGTGAGCAAGATTGCTTTCTGTTTATTGCCTTATAACTCAGATGGTAAAGTGTCTGTCTGCAATGCTGGAGACCCAGGTTCGATCCCTGGTTTGGGAAGATCCCCTGGAGAAGGAAACGGCAGTCCACTCCAGTACTCCTGCCTGGAAAACTGCATGGATGGAGGAGCCTGGTAGGCTACAGTCCATGGGGTCACAAAGAGTCAGACATGACTGAATGACTTCACTTTCACTTTCAAAGATTATATAAATGTATTTCAGGTTCTTCAGATTAAAGAGACTTGGACATTATTTTATAAAATAAGCTTCAGAACAGTATTATAATTAATTATGAGTTGACAAAAAGTCTTTAGTAAACCAACATGCAGATTTTGCTTTAAGAATACATAGAACCTTCTTAGTTTATCTCTGGACACCTGCTCATATGTAAACAGTGTTATGTACTCTGTCAACAAGTTTGAGAGAAGCTCTGGCTATCTCTCTCCTAGAGGTGCCATATCCCTCTCAATAAGCATTGCCAAGGTTTCCCTGAAGGAGAGGAAGACTCCAGAAACTTGCAAAATGTTTGTTGTGGATGTTGAACATTTAGCAGTCTAAAATATGTCAAGAAGAGACAAGATGCCTAATATGTTCGCCATGGTTGGGGGGAAGAGTATTGCAGAAAGAAATAGTGTGTTTCCAAGTGTTTTCTTTTGAATCAAGAAACTGCTAATTCCTTTCCTCCTTGATGATGCAATGTCATGTTAACATGAAAGTGGAAAATAAATGTTGCACTGGAGAGAGTAGCTTCTTTTAGGCCAATGCAGTACTATGTAAATTTCATGTATAGCTATGTTACTGTGTTTAAGAATGTGAGCATTGATCTTTTATCAGAACTATCTTGATTCTATACAATATGACAATATGAGATTTATTTGCAAACCCATGGACTGCAGCATGCCAGGCTTGCCAGTCCATCACCAACTCCCAGAGCTTGCTCAAACTCATGTCCATTGAGTCGGTGATGCCATCCAATGATCTCACCCTCTGCCGTTCCCTTCTCCTTCTGCCTTCAATCTTTCCAAACATCAGGGTCTTTACCAACGAGTCAGTTCTTCGCAACAGGTGGCCAAAGTATTGGAGTTTCAGCTTCAGCAGTTCTACCAATGAATATTCAGTACTGATTTCCTTTATTATTGACTAATTTGATATCTTTGCAGTCCAAGGGACTCTCAGGAGTCTTCTCCAATGCTGCTGCTGCTGCTGCTGCTAAGTCACTTCAGTCATGTCCAACTCTGTGTGACCCCATAGACGGCAGCCCACCAGTTTCCCCAGTCCCTGGGATTCTCCAGGCATGAACACTGGAGTGGGTTGCCATTTCCTTCTGCAATGTGTGAAAGTGAAAAGTGAAAGTGAAGTCGCTCAGTCATGTCTGACTCCTAGCGACCCCATGGACTGCAGCCTACCAGTCTCCTCCATCCATGGGATTTTCTAGGCAAGAGTACTGGAGTGGCTTGCCATTGCCTTCTCCGGTCTTCTCCAATACCACAATTCAAAAGCATTAATTCTTCAGTACTCACCTTTCTTTATGGTCCAACTCTCACATCTATACGTGACTACTGGAAAAACCATAGCTTTGACTAGATCGACCTTTGTCAGTAAAGTAATGTCTCTGCTTTGTAATATGCTGTCTAGGTTGGCCACTCCAGTACTCTTGCCTAGAAAATCCCATGGATGGAGGATCCTGGTAGGTTGCAGTCCATGGGGTCGCTACAAGTCAGGCATGACTAGTGACTTCACTTTCACTTTTCACTTTCACACATTGGAGAAGGAAATGGCAACCCACTCCAGTGTTCTTGCCTGGAGAATCCCAGGGACGGGGGAGCCTGGTGGGCTGCCGTCTATGGGGTCACACAGAGTCGGACATGACTGAAGTGACTTAGCAGCAGTAGCAGCAGCAGGTTGGTCATAGCTTTTCTTCCAAGGAGCAAGCGTCTTTTAATTTCATGGCTGCAGTCATCTGCAGTGATTTTTGTGCCCAAGAAAATAAAGTCCATCACTATTTCCATTGTTTCCCCATCTATTTGCCATGAAGTGATGGGACCGGATGCCATGATCTTAGTTTTCTGAATGTTGAGTTTTAAGCCAGCTTTTTCACTCTCCTCTTTTGCTTTCATCAAGAGACTCTTTAGTTCCTCTTCACTTTCTACCATAAGGGTGGTGTCATCTGCATATCTGACGTTATTGATATTTCACCTGGCAATCTTGATTACAGCTTTTGCTTCATCCAATCCAGCATTTCACATGATGTACTTTGCATATAAGTTAAATAAGCAAGATGACAGTATATAGCCTTAACATATTCCTTTATCAGTTTCGAACAAGTCCATTGTTTCATGTCCAGTTCTTACTGTTGCTTCTTGACCTGCATACAGATTTCTCAGAAAGCAGGTAAGGTGGTCTGATAGTCCCATCTCTTTAAGAATTTTCCACAGTTATTTTGTGATTCACACAGTCAAAGACTTTAGCGTAGTCAATGAAGCAGAAGTAGATGTTTTTTTTCTGGAATTTTCTTGCTTTTTCTATGATGCAACAGATGTTGGCAATTTGATCTCTGGTTCCTCTACCTTTTCTAAATCCAGGTTGAACATCTGGAATTCTCACTTCACCTGCTGTTGAAGTCTGGCTTGGAGAATTTTGAGCATTACTTTGCTAGCGTGTGAGATGAGTGCAATTGTGCAGTAAGTTGAACTTTCTTTGGCATTGCCTTTCTTTGGGATTGGAATTAACACTGACCTTTTTCAGTCCTGTGGCCACTGCTGAAATTTGCTGGCATATTGAGTGCAGCACTTTCACAGCATCATCTTTTAGGATCTGAAATAGCTCAGGTGGAATTTCATCACCTCCACTAGCTTTGTTTATAGTAATGATTCCTAAGGCCCCCTTGACGTTGCACTCCAGGATGTCTGGCTCTAGGTGAGTAATCACACTATCGTGGTTATCTGAGTCATTAAGATCTTTTTTGAATAGTTCTTCTGTGTATTCTTGCCACCTGTTCTTAATATCTTCAGCTTCTGTTAGGTCCATACCATTTCTGTCCTTTATTGTGCCCATCTTTGCATGAAATGTTCCCTTGGTATCTCTAAATTTCTTGAAGAGATCTCTAGTCTTTCCCTTTCTATTGTTTTCCTCTATTTCTTTGCATTGATCACTGAGGAAGGCTTTCTTATCATTCTTTGCTATCCTTTGGAGCTCTGCAGTCAGAGGGGTATATCTTTCCTTTACTCCTTTGCCTTTCACTTCTTTTCTTTTCTCAGCTATTTGTAAGGCCTCCCCAGTTCAGTTCAGTTCAGTTCAGTCACTCAGTCATGTCCGACTCTCCGCAACCCCATGAATCACAGCACGCCAGGCCTCCCTGTCCATCACCAACTCCCGGAGTTCACTCAAACTCATGTCCACAGAGTCGGTGATGCCATCCAGCCATCTCATTCTCTGTCGTCCCCTTCTCCTCCCACCCCCAACCTTTCCCAGCATCAGAGTCTTTTCCAGTGAGTCAACTCGTCACATGAGGTGGCCAAAGTATTGGAGTTTCAGCTTTAGCATCAGTCCTTCCAATGAACACCCAGGATTGATCTCCCTTAGAATGGACTGGTTGGATCTCCTTGCGGTACTCAAGAGTCTTCTCCAACACCACAGTTCAAAAGCATCAATTCTTCGGCGATCAGCTTTCTTCACAGTCCAACTCTCACATCCATACATGACCATGGGAAAAACCATAGCCTTGACTAGACAACCATTTTTCCTTTTTTGCATTCCTTCTTCTTGGAAATGGTTTTGATTACAACCTCCTGTACGGTGTTACAAACCTCCATCCATAGTTTTTCACACACTCTGTCTATCAGATCTAATTCCTTGAATCTATCACTTCCACTGTATAATTGTAAGGGATTTGATTTAGGTCATACCTGAATGATCTAATGGTTGTCCCTACTTTCTTCAATTTAAGTCTGAATTTTGCTATAAGGAGTTCATGATCTGAATCACAGTCAGCTCCTGGTCTTGTTTCTGCTGACTGTAGAGAGGTTCTCCATCTTTGGCTGCAAAGAATATAATCAGTCTGATTTCAGTATGGACCATCTGGTGATGTCCATGTGTAGAATCTTCTCTTGTGTTGTTGGAAGAGGATGTTTGCTATGACCAGTGCGTTTTCTTGGCAAAGCTCTGTTAGCCTTTGCCTTTCTTCATTTTGTACTCCAAGACCACCTCCTGTTACTACAGGTATCTCTTGACTTCCTAATTTTGCATTCCAGTCCCCTATGATGGAAAGGACATTTTTTTTTTGGTGTTAGTTCTTCATAGAACTGTTCAACTTCAGATCTTTTGGCATAAGTGGTTGGGTCATACGTTTGGAGTACTGTGATATTGAATGGTTTGCCTTGGAAACGAACAGAGATCATTCTGTCATTTTTGAGATTATACCCAAGTACTGCATTTTGAACTCTTTTTTTGAGTATGAGGGCTACTCCATTTCTTCTAAGGGATTCTTGCCCACAGTAGTAGATATAATGGTCATGTGAATAAAATTCATCCATTCCGGTCCATTATAGTTCACTAATTCCTGAAATGTCAGTGTTCACTCTTGCCATCTCCTGTTTGGCCACTTCCAATTTACCTTGATTTGTGGACCTAACATTCTAGATTCCTATGCAGTTTTGTTCTTTATAACATCAGGCTTTACTTCCATCACCAGTTACATCCACAACTGGTCATTGTTTTTGTTTTGGCTCAGCCTCTTCATTCTGATTCCTTTAATGGAGAGCAAATGTACATATATTGTCATTTTTTATGAGTTCCATTATGTAAGTTTACATGCCAGAAAAAAAAAAAAGACAACAAACCTGGAATAACAACAAAATCTAATAATTATACCTGTTTCTTTTTTTTACATGATTAAAGGAATGAATGAATGAGGTACAAGGCCCTAGGTATTGAAAAACCAGTCCCTCATCTTTCAAATGTAAGTTGAGAACTAAGTATTAGTTCCGTGGATAGCCTTTGCCACCAGGAATTTTATTCATGCAAAAATCTCTTGAAAGGAATGGATAGTCTTAAAGATATTTCAACTGTGGTGGAAATAATGCATTGCGTTTGAGTAGGTCCCTTCTTCAGTCAGGGCTTCCCAGGTGGTGCTAGTGGTAAGGAACCTGCCTACCAGTGGAGGAGACATAAGAGACAAAGGTTCAATCCCTTGGTCAGGAAAAGCCCCTGGAGGAGATTCCCTGAAGGAGAGCATTGCAACCCACTCCAATATTCTGTGGTAAAGGATTTGGCTGGTGTAAACTTTAACCGGTATGATGCATATGGTGTATCATTAACATATAGATACTCACACAACACCCTAGAGGTAATGTGCTTTTCCTGGGGTGTTGTGTATGTATATGTTAATGACAATAATGTAATGTGCTTCTTCTGTTCACAATAGAACTCAATCTGGGAGATGTATTTTATGTTCCTCAAACACCAAGAGGTCGGAGGCCTGGCGTGCTGTGGTTCATGAGGTTGCAAAGAGTCGGACATGACTAAGAGACTGAACTGAGCACCAAGAGGTGTAGTAATTAGAGCAGAAAAGCAAGATTGAGGGCAAGGTAGGATTTCTTAATTGTCTTCCATGCGCCAAGCACAATGTTAAACACTTTATGGCATCTCATTTCACCATTTTATGGCATCTCATTTCACCATTTTCATTCATATTTCCTAAAGGAAACTTTCAGAGATAAAGTCATTTGCCTAAGGTTACACAACTGTATAGCACCAGCCTACCTTTTACATCATTTTCATTACCCTGAAACACTTTGTGTTACAAATATCATGTTATCGTTTACTGCTCTTTTGCCACTGGTGAGTGCTCGGTAAATATCTCCTGGTTAATGTGTTGACAAAGTTGAGGAAATTCATTTGTTGAATGCAAAGAATGGGCCAGAAATTAGATGCTGCCATTAAAAAACAAAATAGGATTAGATTCTTTTCTCTTGCTTTTCCTGAAGATCTTCAAAACAGGCACAAAAAATCCAAATGAGAATATATTTGCCAATTATATCCATATTATCTTTCCCTAATAACTTCAAATGGAGAAGGCAATGGCAAGCCACTCCAGTACTCTTGCCTAGAAAATCCCATGGACGGAGGAGCCTGGTAGGCTGCAGTCCATGGGGTCGCTAGGAGTCAGACATGACTGAGCAACTTCACTTTCACTTTTTACTTTCACACATTGGAGAAGGAAATGGCAACCCACTCCAGTGTTCTTGCCTGGAGAATCCCAGGGACAGGGGAGTCTGGTGGGCTGCCGTCTCTGGGGTCGCACAGAGTCGGACACGACTAGAGTGACTTAGCAGCAGTGGCAGCAATAACTTCAAAACAACTCCTGTATGGGAAGTGACTAAAAATAACCTCAGGCAAAGGAAAGGATTTAAAAACAAAATTATTTCCAAGAAAATGAGAATAGTCAGAACATAATTTTCCTCTCACATAGCAGGCACTGGCTGCTAGTGATTTTCCCTAGTTCTGTAGAAAACAGGAGACTTGTTATTTCAGGTGACCTTAGTGTTACATCAACAGACTTTAATCAATAACATTAATAACAAGAGTTAATGATGACCTTGTTCCCAACAGAGTTCCTTCTTTTCTTCCTATCAGTACATCAGAGTAAGCAACATAATGCAATTTTCTTTTTGTTGTGTTAAACTTTTCCATCTATACTTAAACTAATTCTTTGGCTTTAACAGAGTTCCTTCCTTTCTTCCTACCCTTCTGAAAACCTAGAGGGTTTTCCCAGCTGGGATCTCGTGGTTTGCCACAATACTCCAGAACAGCTGGGAAGGCTCCCCAGTTTCAACCTGGTGATCAGTTTGGGCCTGTATAAGGAAACTGATTCACCCAGGGTCCTATCGTTGGTGATGCCTCTGACCATGGAAACTCTCCTGACCCTTACCCCAACGTCTTTGCCAGCAGATCAGTCATTGTGCTTCTTGTAATATATTGTCCTTCTGGATCTCCAAGAGTATCACAGACACTTAGCTTATGTGCACACTATAATCTGTAGTAGCTCAGACACTGGGACCCAGTTAGACCTCCTAATCTTCACTCCATTTGCCCTTTGTGCAAACCTATGTCATAGATTTTTGTCTAGTATCTAGTTTTTCTAGGGCTTAGAGGATATCATAGATAGCCAGCCCACGTGTATGCTTGAGATTCACCTAGAGCTGTGGTTTTCAAACTTATGGTCTCAGAAGACATTTGTACTTTTAAAAACTATTGAGGATCCCAAGGAGCTTTAGTTTATGTGTGGGTTATATCGATCAAAACCATATTATTAAGTAAAACTGATAAAAAATTAAATATTTTAACTTTGGACTCATCAGCAAATAAAACTCACTGTTTATCCTAACAGTCTTGTCCTATGCATATGTATTATATTTTTCAACTTGCCTTACAAGAAATGCTAAAGAGAACTCTTCAGTCAGAAATAAAAAGATGCTAATTAATATCATAAAAACATATGAACATAGGTGTAAAACTCATTACTAAAGGTAAATATGTGATCAAAGTCAAATTTTCTAACATTGGAATGGTATTGTGTAATTCACTTACAATTGAAGCATAAAAGCAAATGTGTTAAAAATAATCATGACTGCTATAATTTATTATTCAGTTCACTTCAGTTCAGTCGCTCAGTCGTGTCTGACTCTTTGTGACCCCATGAATCACAGCACACCAGGCCTCCCTGTCCATCACCAACTCCCGGAGTTCACTCAAACTCATGTCCAATGAGTCGGTGTTGCCATCCAGCCATCTCATTCTCTGTCATCCCCTTCTCCTCCTGCCCCCAATCCCTCCCAGCATCAGAGTCTTTTCCAATGAGTCAACTCTTCACATGAGGTGGCCAAAGTATTGGAGTTTCAGCTTTAGCATCAGTCCTTCCAATGAACACCCAGGATTGATCTCCTTTAGAATGGACTGGTTGGATCTCCTTGCAGTCCAAGGGACTCTCAAGAGTCTTTCTCCAACACCACAGTTCAAAAGCATCAACTCTTCAGCGCTCAGCTTTCTTTATAGTCCAACTCTCACATCCATACTTGACCACTGGAAAAACCATAGCCTTGACTAGACAGACCTTTGTTGGCAAAGTAATGTCTCTGCTTTTTAATATGCTATTGGATACATAATATAAAACGTAGGTAAATTGTAACATCAATAACCTAAAACATAAGGGGGGATGGTAAAAGTTTAGGAATGCTATCAAAGTTGAGTTGTTATAGCCTAAAATAGGATGTTATATTTTATGAAAGCATTATGGTAACCATATACTAAAAAAAACAACAACAAAACAAAACCCTGTAGTAGTTACACAAAAGATAAAAGAGTCAAAGCACAAAGCTAAAAATGTCATTATATCAAAGAAAGACAGCAAGATGAGAAGTAAAGAATAATGGACCTACAAAGCATACTTTATTTTCTTGGGCTCCAAAATCACTGCAGATGGTGACTGCAGCCATGAAATTAAAAGACACTTGCTCCTTGGAAGAAAAGCTATAACAAATCTAGATAGCATATTAAAAAGCAGAGACATTACTTTGCCAACAAAGTCCGTATAGTCAAGGCTATGGTTTTTCCAATAATCATGTATGGATGTTAGAGTTGGGCCATAAAGAAGGCTTAGCACAAAAGAGTTGATTATTTTGAACTGTGCTGTTGGAGAAGACGCTTGAGAGTCCCTTGGACTGCAAGGAGATACAACCAGTCCATCCTATGGGAGATCAGTCCTGAATATTCATTGGAAGGACTGATGCTGAAGCTGAAGCTCCAGTACTTTGGCCACCTGATACGAAGAGCTGACTCATTAGAAAAGACCTTGATGCTGGGGAAGATTGAAGGCAGGAGGAGAAGGGGATGACAGAGGATGAGACGGCTAGATGGCATCACCGACTCGATGGACATGAGTTTGAGCAAGCTCTGGGAGACAGTGATGGACAGGGAAGCCTGGCGTGCTGCAGTCCATGTGGTTACAAAGAGCTGGACACGACTGAGAGACTGAACAACAACAACAACAAGTCTTTAGCTAACAATACCTTCACTTCAAAGGTAAATGAATTAAATTAGCCAATCAAAAAATAGAATGACTGAATACCAGATAACAAAACAGAGTTCAACAATATGCTACATACTAGAGACTCACTTTAGTTTTAAAGACACATGTAGACTGAGAGTAAAGATTCAATCAAATAGTAATCAAAAGAATGCAGTTCAGTTCCGTTCAGTTCAGTCGCTCAGTCGTGTCCGACTCTCCGCGACCCCATGAATCACAGCACGCCAGGCCTCCCTGTCCATCACCAACTCCCGGAGTATACTCAAACTCATGTCCACAGAGTCGGTGATGCCATCCAGCCATCTCATTCTCCGTCATCCCCTTCTCCTCCCGCCCCCAACCTTTCCCAGCATCAGAGTCTTTTCCAGTGAGTCAACTCGTTGCATGAGGTGGCCAAAGTATTGCAGTTTCAGCTTTAGCATCAGTCCCTCCAATGAACACCCAGGATTGATCTCCTTTAGAATGGACTGGTTGGATCTCCTTGTGGTACAAGGGACTCTCAAGAGTCTTCTCCAACACCACAGTTCAAAAGCATCGCAGAGGCAACTTTAATTAGACAAAACAGGCTTTGAGCTAAAAATGGTGAAAAGAGACAAATAAGGTCATTATATATTGACAGAGTCTATCAAGAAGATATAACAATTGTAAATATTTATGTACCCAATATCATAGCACCATAGTTTATAAAACAAACGCTAATGAAATTAGCGGGCTTCCCTACTGTCTCAGATGGTAAAGAATCTGTCTGCAGGAGTCCTGGGTTAGATCCCTGGCTTGGGAAAATCCCCTGGATAAGTGCATGGCAACCCACTCCAATCTTCTTGCCTGGAGAATTCCATGGACAGAGGAGCCTGGCAGGTTATGGTCCATAGGGTCACAGAGAGTTGTGCATGACTGAAACTGAAGGCACTTAGCATGCACTACAAAACTAAAAAGGGAAATAAACAGCAATGCAATGATAGTTAGGAGATTTAATACCCCACTCTTGACAATGGATAGATCATCCAGGCAGAAAATCAATAAGGAAACAACTGATTTGAACAACACTGAAGACTAGAGGTCCACAACCCCTGGGAAATGAACCAGTACAGGTACAGGTCCACGGCCTCTTAGGAACTGGGCTTCACAGCAGGAGTTGAATGGCAAGACTAGGGAGGGAGTTCAGTTCAGTTGCTCTGTCGTGCTCGACTCTACGACCCCATGGACTGCAGCACGCCAGGCCTCCCTGTCCATTACCAACTCCCGGAGTTTACCCAAACTCATATGCATTGAGTCGGTGATGCCATCCAACCATCTCATCCTCTGTCGTCTCCTTCTCCTCCTGCCTTCAATCTTTCCCAGCATCAGGGTCTTTTCAAATGAGTCAGTTCTGGCCAAAGTATTGGAGTTTCAGCTTCAACATCAGTCCTTCCAATGAACACTCAGGACTGATCTCCTTTAGAATGGACTGGCTGGATCTCCTTGCAGTGAGAAGCTTCATCTATATTTATAGCCACTTCCCATCATTTGCATTACCACCTGAGCTCTGCCTCCTGTCAGCTCAGCTGTGGCATTAGATTCACACAGGAGTGTGAACCCTAATCCTAAAGTCAAGGTGGAATATTTTGAGATTGCCACAAAATAGAAATAAAGTGTACAATAAATGTAATGTGCTTGAATCATCCTGAAACCATCCCCACTCCTGACCCAGTCCGTGGAAATGTTGTCTTCCATGAAACCAGCCCCTGGTGCCAGAAAGGTTGGGGATTGCTGCTATAGACAAATACTACCTAACAGACGTATATAGAACATTTCATCCAACAACAGCAGAATACACAGACTTATCACACTCACATGGAATATTTGCTAGATAATATGTTATCCTATAAAATAAGTCTTAGCAAATTTTAGAAAGACTGAAATCATACCAAGAATATTTTCCTGACCACAATGGTATGAAACCAGAAATCAATAACAGTAGAACTGGGAAATTCACAAATACATGGAAATTAAACAACACTGTCCTGAACAACCAATGTATTAGCCAAGAAAAAAAAAGAGGACCTAAATAATAAAACAAAATTATCAGTCAAAATTCAGACATTATGACTGACACCGTGAAAATACTGGGTTGGCCAAACAGCGTGTTCAATTTTAAGTAAAAACAAAATACATATATTCATCCAGCACTTTATTGAAAAATGTATTTACCGTTTTGTTCCAATACCTTCTGCCAGTTTTCAGGCAACTTCATAACTCTTCCCAAAACTGTTTGTTTTTTTGAGCAAAGAACTGTTCCAAGTGCCTTTTGCAGTCTTCCAGGGAATTGGAATTTTTTCCATTCAGGGAATTTTTTAAAGAACAAAATAAATGGACATTTGAAGGTGCAATGTCTGATAAATATGGCAGAGGAATCAGAACTGCCAGCCAAGCTGTAACAGTTTTTTCCTGGTCATCAAAGAAACATTGTTTTGTGGTATCCTGATGGAAGATTATGCATTTACTGTGGACTAATCCCAGATATTTTTCATAGAGTGCTGCTTTCAGTTGGTCTAATTGGGAGCAGTACTTGTTGGAATTAATTGTTTGGTTTTTTTGGAATTAGCTCATAATAGAGGATTCCCTTCCAACCCCACCATATACACAATATCATCTTCTTTGAATTAAAAGTGGCCTTTGGTATGGGTGGTGGTGGGTTCATTTTGCTTGCCTCATGGTCTCTTCTGTTCCATATTATTGTACAATATTCACTTTTCATCTGCTATCACAATTTGTTTTAAAAATGGAATGTTTTCATTGTGTTTAATGAAGCATTTCATTATGCATGTGGAAATATGGTCAAGAAGGTTTTTTTCACTTATGTGAAATCCAAACACCAAAGTGATTAGTGTAGCCAAACTAGTGCAAATGGTTTTTGACGCTTGATTTGGAAATTTTGAGTATGTTGGCTATCTCCTGCATGGTATAATGCTGATTGTCCTCAGTTAATGTCTTGATTTGAATGCTATCAACTTCAACTAGTCTACCCAACTATGGAGCATTGTCCAGTGAGAAATCTCCAACACAAAACTTTTAAAACCTCTTTTGACATGTTCAATCAGTCACAGGACCTTCTCTGTACACTCACAAATCTTGTTTTCCATTTCAGTTGTGTTTTTACCATTCTTGAAATAATAAAGCATGATATGCTGAACATGTTGTTTTTCTCTTCCATCTTCAATATTAAAATGGCTACACAAAAATTCACCAGGTTTGACAAGTTTTTTTTTTTTTAATGCATGCTGATATTACAGCTGTCACAATGCAATCTAACAAAATTGTTTCAAATGAAGTTAAAGACATCTAAGCACTACTGGAACCACCTTACAGAAAAAAATGAACAAACTTTTTGACAACCCAATACAAATGGTCATAAGAGACTACTATGAACAACTATACTCCAACAAACTAGACAACCTAGTTGAAATGGGTACATTCCTAGAAACATACAACCTACCGAGACTGAATTGGGAAGAAAGAGAAAATCTGAATTGACCAATAACAAATAAGAACATTAAATCATTCCAAAGAAAAGCCCTGGACCAGTTATCTTCACTGGTGAATTCTACCAAACATTTAAAGAGGAATGAATGCCCATCGATCTCAAACTCTTTCAAAAAATTGAAGAGGAGAGAAGAAATTCATGAGGCCAGCATTACCCTGATACCAAAGCCAGATATGGACATTACAAGAAAAGAAAACTAAATGTCAATATCCAAAAAGAATATAGATGCAAAGATTCTCAACAAAATACTAGCAAGCCAAATTCAGCAATACATTAAAAGGATCATTCATCATGATCAACTTGGATTCATCCCTGGGATACAAGGATGAGTCAACACGTGCAAATCAATAAAAGTGATATATGACATTGGTAGAATGAAAGATAAAGGTCATATGATCATAATAGACACAGAAAAAGCATTTGACAAAATTCAATATCCCTTTATGATAACAGCTCTCAATAAATCAATGTAGAAGAATCATTTGTGGTTGTTGGTTAGTCACTGTATCTACACATAAAAAGAACATATATGACAAGCCCACAGTTAACATCATATTTAACACTGAAAGTTGAAACATATTCCTATAAGGTCAGAGCAAGACATTGTTACTAATCCTATTCAACATAGCCTTGGAATTCCTAGCCAGAGCAATCAGGCAAGAAAAAGAAACAAATGGCATCATAATCGTCTCTATTTTCAGAGTATATAATCTTTATACAGAAAATCCTAAAGAATCCATCAAAAATTGTTATACCTAATCAATGAATATCATATAGTTGCAGGATACAAAATCAACATACAAAAACTCAGAAGCATTTCTATATACTAACAATACAAATTATCTGAAAATAAAACAATCCCATTTTCAACAGCATAAAAAAAATACTAAGAAATAATTTTAACTAAGGCGTTAAAAGATCTCTAAACTGAAAAATGGAAGACATTAATGAAAGAAAATAAGGAAGACACAAATAAGTGGAAAAATATTGCATGTTCATGATTTGGAAGAATTTTATGTAAATGTCCATATTACTCAAAGCCATCTGTAGATTCAATGTAATCCATATCAAGATTCCAATGACTTTTTTTTTTTTACAGAAATAGACTAAACAATCCCAAAATTTGTATGGAATGACAAAAGACCCCAAATAGCCAAGACAATATTGAAAAAGAATAATAGAGCTGAAGACATCACACATTATGATTTCAAACTATATTAGAAAGTGATAGTTTATAGCTATCAGTTCAGTTCAGTTGCTCAGTCGTGTCCGATTCTTTGCGACCCCATGAATCACAGCAGGCCAGGCCTCCCTGTCCATCACCAACTCCTGGAGTTCACTCAAACTCACCTCCACGAGTCGGTGATGCCATCCAGCCATCTCACTCTCTGTCGTGCCCTTCTCCTCTTGCCTCCAATCCCTCCCAGCATCAGGGTCTTGTCCAATGAGTCAACTCTTCACATGAGGTGGCCAAAGTATTGGAGCTTCAGCTTTAGCATCACTCCTTCCAATGAACACCCAGGACTGATATCCTTTAGAATAGACTGGTTGGATCTCCTTGCAGTCCAAGGGACTCTCAAGAGTCTTCTCCAACACCACACTTCAAAAGCATCAATTCTTCGGCGATCAGCTTTATTCACAGTCCAACTCTCACATCCATACATGACCACTGGAAAAACCATAGCCGTGCCTAGACGGACCTTGGTTGGCAAAGTAATGTCTCTGCTTTTTAATATGCTATCTAGGTTGGTCATAACTTTTCTCCCAAGGAGTAAGCGTCTTTTAATTTCATGGCTGCAATCAGCATCCACAGTGATTTTGGAGCCCCCAAAAACAAAGTCTGACACTGTTTCCACTGTTTCCCCATCTATTTCCCAAAAAGTGATGGGACCAGATGCCATGATCTTAGCTTTCTGAATGCTGAGCTTCAAGCCAACTTTTTCACTCTCCTCTTTCATTTTCATCAAGAGGATTTTTAGTTCCTTTTCACTTTCTGCCATCAGGGTGGTGTCATCTGCATATCTGAGGTTATTGATATTTCTCCCAGCAATCTTGATTCCAGCTTGTGCTGCCTCCAGCCCAGCGTTCCTCATGATGTACTCTGCATATAAGTTAAATAAGCAAGGTGACAATATACAACCTTGACGTACACCTTTTCCTATTTGGAACCAGTACAGGTTTCTCAAGAGGCAGGTCAGGTGGTCTGGGATTCCCATCTCTTTCATAATTTTCCACAGTTTATTGTGATTCACACAGTCAAAGGCTTCGGCATAGTCAATGAAGCAGAAATAGATATTTTTCTGGAACTCTCTAGATTTTTTCCATGATCCAGCAAATGTTGGCAATTTGATCTCTGGTTCATCTGCCCTTTCTAAAACCAGCTTGAACATCTGGAATTTCACAGATCACGTATTGCTAATGCCTCACTTGGAGAATTTTGAGCATGACTTTACTAGCGTGTGAGATGAGTACAATTGTGTGGTAGTTTGAGCATTCTTTGGCATTGCCTTTCTTTGGGATTGGAATGAAGACTGACCTTTTCCAGTCCTGTGGCCACTGCTGAGTTTTCCAAATTTGCTGGCATATTGAGTGCAGCACTTTCACAGCATCATCTTTCAGGATTTGAAATAGCTCAACTGGAATTCCATCACCTCCACTAGTTTTGTTCGTAGTGATGCTTTCTAAGGCCCACTTGACTTCACATTCCAAGATGTCTGGCTCTAAGTCAGTGATCACACCATCATGATTATCTTGGTTGTGAAGATCTTTTTTGTACATTCCCCTCTTTCACCCTCATCAAGAGGCTTTTTAGTTCCTCTTTTCTTTCTGCCATAAGGGTGGTGTCATATGCATATCTGAGGTTATTGATATTTCTCCCAGTAATCTTGATTCCAACTTGTGTCTCATCCAGCCTGGCATTTTGCATGATGTACTCTGCATAGACGTTAAATAAGCAGGGTGACAGTATACAGCCTTGACATATTCCTTTCTCAATTTTGAACCAGCCCACTGTTCCATGTTTGATTCTGACTGTTGCTTCTTGACCTGCATACAGATTTCTCAGGAGGCAGCTGAGGAAGGTGGTCTGGTATTCCCATCTCTTTAAGAGTTTTCCACAGTTTTTAGTGATCCACACAAAGACTTTATATGGCTTTGTAACCATATAAGGTGCCTAATGTTAACTAGATTTATTATAGTCATCATTTCACAATGTATATACAAATATCAAATCATTATGTTGTACACCTGAAAGTTATATGAAAATTTATGGAATTTAAAAAATATGTATATGTATACATGCTTATACAACAGCAAAAACTATAGTAATCAAAACAGTATAGTACTGGCATAAAAACAAATAAATGCGTCAATGGAACAGAAATGAGGGCCCAGAAATAAACCCACGTATATACAGTAAACTAATATTTGACAAGGGAGCCAAGAATACTCAATAGAGAAAAGATAGTCTCTTCCATAAATGGTATTAATGCTAGAGAAATTGTATATTCACATGCAAAAGGATAAAACTAAACCACTGTCTTACATCATTCTCCACAATTAACTCAAAATGGATTAAAGACTTAAATATAAGACCTGAAACCATGAAACTCCTAGAAGAAATCCAACCTGAAACTCCTAGAAGAAATCATAGGGAGAAAAGCTTCTTAACAGGAGTCGTGATAATGTTGAATTTATTAATATGTCAACTAAAGCACAAGCAAGAAAATAAAGATAAACAAATGGCACTATATCAAACTGAAAGACTTCTGCACAGCTAAAGAAATGGTCAACAGAATGAAAAGGCAATCTAAGGAATGGGAGAAAATCTTTGCAAATCATATATCTCATAAGAGACTAATATCAAACTTTGTGAGGGACTCATACAACTCAACAGCAGAAAACAAACAAAAACCAATAATCTAAATAAAAATGGGCAAAGGAGCCGAGTAGATATTTTTTCAAAGAAGATATCCATATGGTGAACAGGTACATGTAAAGGTGCTCAATAGTTATCACTAAAACACAAATCAAAACCACAAATAAGATGTCATTTCACTGTTAAAATGGCTATCATCAAAAACACAAGAGATAAAAAAATGCTGGCAAAAATGTGGAGAAACGTGAACACTTGTGCACTGTTGGTAGGTGTGTAAATTGTTATATCCACTATGGAAAACAGTATGGCGATTCCTCAAAAAATTAAAAAATAGAACTACCATATAATACAGTAATTCCATTTCTGGGCATATAGCCAAAGGAAATGAAATCACTATCCCAAATAGATATCTGCATCCCCATGTTCACTACAGCATTATTTATGGCCTCATGAATGGATAAAGAAAGCGTGATATACATGTGTGTATATGTGTGTGTGTTATTAGAATACTATTCAGCCATGAAAAAGGTAATTCTGCCATTTGCAAAAACATAATTGGACTTTGAGTGCATTATGGTAAGTAAAATAAGTCATATTCAGACAAATACTATATGATCTCACTTACATGTGGAATCTAAAAAACAAAACCTCATACATAGAAACAGAACAGGTTTGTGCTTGCCAGAGGGAAAGGGTGGGGGAGATGGAATAGGATGAAAGTGGTCAAAAGGTTCAAATTTCTAGTTATAAAATAAGTATGTTCTGGAGATGTGATGTACAACATGACTTTTGTTAACAATACTATATTGCACATCTGAAATTGCTAAGAAAGCAGATCTTAAAAATTCTCATCAAACAAAAAGATGCATATGTGAGGTGATGAGTATTAAGTAAGCTTATTGTTGTAAACATTTGGTAGTATATGCATATATCAAATCATGCTTTACACCTTAAGTACATAAAATGCTCCATGTTGATTATATCTCAAAGTGGGGATGAAAGAATCATATTATACTGTAGTTTCATAATCCACTTTCCAAAATTAACAATTATTTCTTATAGTCTTCTCTGAAAAAATAATACATATTCATTAAAGCAGGTTTCTGAAAATTTATTTTACATACAAATCATCTGAGCATCTTATTAAAATGTAGATTCTGATTCAGTATATTAATCTGTGACTCTGCTGTATTTATAAGCTCCCAGAATATTACAGTCCATGGAACACACATTTTTAAAAGCAAATCAGTTATTTAACGGGTATAAAGTTTCAGTTTTGCAAGATGAATAAGTTCTAGAGATCTTTTGTGCAACACTGTGTCTTCTGCTAACAGTACTGTATTGTACATTTAAAATATGTTAGGAGGGTAGATTTCATGTTAAGTGTCTGCGTGAGTGCATGCTAAATTGCTTTGATCATGTCCAACTCTTTGCAACCTTATGGGCTGTAGCCCATCAGGCTCCTCTGTATATGGGATTCTCCTGGCAAGAATACAAGAGTGGGTTGCTTTGTCCTTCTCCAAGGGATCTTCCCCATGCAGGAATAAAACTCAGGTTTCTCGCATTTCAGGCAGATTCTTTACCAACTGAGCCACCAGCTTTCTCACTCTCCTCTTTCACCCTCAAGAGGCTCTTTAGTTGCTCTCTGCTTTCTGCCATAAGGGTGGTGTCATCTGCATACCTGAGGTATGGATATTTCTCCTGGCAAACTTGATTCCAGCTGTGATTCATCCAGCCTGGCATTTTGCATGATGTACTCTGCATAGAAGTTAAATAAGCAGGGTGACAATATACAGCCTTGATGTACTACTTTCCCAATGTTGAACCAGACTGTTTTTTCATGTCTGATTCTAACTGTTGCTTTTTGTCTTGCTTGCAGTTTTTTTTTTTTTCAGGAGACGGGTAAGATAGTCTGGTATTCCCATCTCTTTAAGAATTTTCCACACTTTATTGTGATCCACAATAAAGCTGTCGTGTAGTCAATGAACTGGAAGTAGATTTTTTTGAGGGAGAGGGAGATTCCCTTGCTTTTTCTATGATCCAAAGGATGTTTGCAATTTGATCTCTGGTTCCTCTGCCTTTTCTAAATTCAGCTTATAAGTCTGAAATTTCTCCATTCATGTACTGTTGAAGCCTAGCTTGAAGGATTTTGAGCATTACCTTGCTAGCATGTGAGATGAGTACAATTGTGCTGTAGTTTGAGCATTCTTTGGCATTGCCTTTCTTTGGGATTGGAATGAAAACTGACCTTTTTCAGTCCTGTGGCCACTGTTGAGTTTCCCATATTGCTGGCATATTGAGTGCAGCACTTTCACAGCATCACCTTTTAGGTTCTGAAATAGCTCAGCTGGAATTCCATCTCCTCCACTAGCTTTGTTTGTAGTAATACATCCTAAGGCCCACTTGACTTCACACTCCAGGATACCTGGCTGTAGGTGAGTGACCACACCATTGTGGTTATCCAGGCCATTAAAACCTTTTTTGTATAGTTTTTCTGTATATTTTTGTGGGCTTCCCTGGTGGCTCAGATGGTAAGGAATCTGCTTGAAATGCAGGAGACCTGAGTTCAATCCCTGGGTCAGGAAGATCCCCTGGAGAAGGGAATGGTTACCTACTGCAGTATTCTTGCCTGGGGAATTCCATGGACAGATAATGCTGGCAGGCTACAGTCCATGGGATTGCTGAGTTGGACATGACTGAGCGACTAGCACTCTGCACTATTTTACATTCCAAGCTCCCAGTGAGCTCCCAAGAGATGCCAGCACTAACCCTCATGCGTGTGAATGGGCTCTTTTGGATGTTCTGGATGAGAGGTGCCTCCAGATAAGTGCAGCCTCAGGTAACAGACACCAGTTAGAGCAGAAAAACACCCAGCTGAGCCCAGTTGACCCATAGAATCCTGAACAATAACACATGGTTATTATTTTGTTTACTGACAGAGGATGAGATGGCTGGATGGCATCACCGACTCGATGCACATGAGTTTGGGTGAACTCTGGGAGTTGGTGATGGACAGGGAGGCCTGGCGTGCTGTGATTCATGGGGTTGCAAAGAGTCGGACACGACTGAACGACTGAACTGAAGCAGAAATGGACATTCAAAACATTGTGATCTTGTGAATGTTACTTCTTTTTTCCCCCTGTGATCTGTTATCATTGGATAGTACAAGGATTCGCTTATCTTTGAAGTCTTGATAGAACTTTGTTATCACTTTGACTACAATTTGTGTGTTGGTTTATGAGAGGGAGTGCATTTCTGAGCATTCCATCAATTCCTTCTTGAGAAGATTATCTACAGAAATCTTCACAATATATGATGTTCACACTAGTCTTGGAAGTTGGAAAATAATTCCCTAATGATAAGGGAATCACATTTCAATCACACAAATCAAGGTACTGAGAAAGTGTTGCCACAATGGCTCTATGGAGGCAGACTCCAAAGGTGACTTGGTGAGTATTTATTCAGAACAAGGGGTATTCTTTAACTTAGAGAAAATTTTCTCAAAGATGTCCTGAAACATTTTCTCCTGCTACAGAGACTGCCTTTGGCAAGAAAGACACTTTTCTGAGTACACATAGACATGACTCTTCAACCAGACAACAGATAGTTGTCCACTGCAGTCTTTGACCTTAGGGACTGTCCCAGTGCAACACTGCCAAGTGGATAAGTCAGTCCAGTTCTGGACATCACTAATAGGAAACCCATTTGCCAGAAAACCTAGGCTGCTTTCTCCAATTTCACCATCATAAGGAATCAAGTTGATATATTGCTCTTTTTTTTCATATTTTTTAGTTGGTTTACATAGCTCAGACATAGAGCAAGGGTATATTTGGGGGAGAAATAATGACCTAAGCATTTTAAAACAATAACATAAGAGTTGCTGAACTAGAGAGACACAAAAAGGGAGAACTGTAAGCTAATTGTAAGACCCACCCCTAAGGGCAGAGTAGAACACATACTTCCCTATGAGCAACTTGCTATAAGAGTTTTGAAAAGAGGTCTGTGCTGTGAAACCCCTATTTCTCCATCCAACCTCATGAATAAGATAAGCCATTCCTGCAAAAGAGAAAGAGTGAGTGTGGAGGGGCTGGAGGTGTTTTCATGAGTGTCCTTCCACATGCAAGAAACTAGGAATGGTGGATAAGAGTTCCCCAGGATAAGAGAAGTTATGGATTAATTGACTTGGTTTCTGCCAAATAAATGACTATTATTCTATGCCTGCCTCCTTGAAAAAATTCTGAGATTTCTCAAATGACTTTTTTTCTGTATCAAGTCATATGGTTATAGATCGCATCTTAGTTTTCTGCTACAGATGGCAAAGTGCTTAGCATGGCCTGTGATTTTTACATGTTCACCCTCTCATCTCCAAGAACCCTAGGATACCTCCCTGGGTCTCTGTGTAGTGACAATATTCCCCTATTGCTTTTTTAAAGGAAACATTTCTTGACTATAGGAACATACTTTGTTCCAACAACATGTGTAGAGTTCTGCCAACTACCGGTCCTGGTCTAGCGCCTCTAATCATTATGCTTTCTCAAGTGGTGGCCTGAAGCAAAGGTGATTTTCTTCAGCGAAAACACCATTGGTGTAGCAATGTGAGGAGACATTTCCGATGCGGAGGATAAGCCTACGGAAAGCGGTTGCCATAGAAACTGGATATCACTATGGCGACCATGACGACTTTTCTACGGAAATAGATGTGGCCTGAGAAGAGAAGGTCACGCCTTTAATTGCTTGGAAAACAGCTCAGGGTGTGGGTACCCGCGGGGAGGGAGGAGGTGGGGGCTGGATCACTCTGGGATGTGGGGAGACAAAAGGATCCACATCCAAGTCACCTCTTCCTCGCTTTGGGGCTCGGTACCCCGGCTGTATCGAAGGTAAAGCATTGGGGTCCCTCCCGGCCCCAGTGAGTGCAGTGTCCTCCTGCTGCAGGGGTGTCCTGGAGCCAGCTTCCTCCCAAAGGCTGGGTCGTGGGAGGTGGGACAGGTAGCGACTCTCTGAGCCACAACTTTCCCCTCTGTAAAATGGTAAGAATATATCGCCTACAGGATCCTTGTGAACATCCAGTGGTAACATATGACTAAACCCATGGTCCTGTGGTTATTGGGGGATTATGAATGTTTTTATGAATTCATGCCACTTCTTATTCCTTTTCTACTTTGTTGTTAAGGGATAGATGAGGAAAGGAGAAGAAAAAGGCTGTGGTGGGAAACCCATTGTAACATCTGGTTGTTATGATCACTACCCATTTGTTTCAGTGTCATTTTCACTAACCAAGTGCCTAGCACTGTGCAAGTCAGTTACATCAGTAAACCATGGTGATGCTGGATGTATCTCTCCCTGTGCAGCAACTCATGCTGATAGCCTTGCTCATATCAGGTGTCTGAAGGAGGCAGCTTCTGAGGATCAGTGTCATGGCTGATGGAGCTTCTACTCCAGGTTCAAGGGTAGTGGTCCTTGGGAGACCCCAACACTTCACATCTTCAGTTAGATATGACACTTGACTCAAGTGAGTTCATAGATCTGAAAAAAGTGTGTTATGGGATAGTTCCTATGACGTTCACCAAGTGAAATGAAGTGAAAATCACTCAGTTGTGTCCTACTCTTTGCGACCCCATGGACTGTAGCCTGCCAGGCTCCTCTGTCCATGGAATTCTGCAGGCCAGAATACTAGAGTGGGTAGCTGTTCCCTTCTCTATGGGATCTTCCCATCCCAGGGATCGAACCCAGGTCTCCCACATTGCAGGCTAATTCTTTACCATCTGAGCCATCAAGGGAGCCCATGAAGTTCATAAATTAGCCTAAAAGTAGAGAAGCTACTTTGATCTCCTCATGGAAGAAGAGGTTTAGCAGGTGGTATTTCATTCCATCAGCATCAACATGCTTTGCAGTAACCCTGCTGCCCATCCTACAAATGCTTTGTTTGAAAGCAATGAATTGTCTAGCTTGAGGAAGAATCTTTATGTTTAAGATGCATGTGCATAAATTTACGTATATTTTTCTGACTATAAATAATAATCAGTGATTCTTATATGCCTCTCAGATGGTTGTTGAAATATGCCATTGGTTCAAAGGTCTTCTGATTCTTCCATAAACACCATGTTTTATCCATTGTATAATGAAATTTTTAAGATGCCAGGAATTTTTCAACTGTTAAAATGTCAGTTAGAAAAATGTTTGCATTTTCAAAAATATTAATTATCCTATAGATTGCCCTATTATAATGATACCAAATCGTGCCCCCTAAAATAACCAGATAGATTTAAATATCATTAGTATTATTTTTCTAGAACATAACATTTTTAGTTCTGTACTAGATGGCCTCCCTCGCCCTCCCACTGCCCTGTTCCTGGGCCCAAAACAGTTATCTGTCACTGTGAATTAGTTTTCATGTCCTAGAAATAGAATCAAAGAGGTTTTATTTTCTTTATTTTTGGTCTGGGTTTGTTCATTCATTATACTTATTTTTTAAATTTGTCCATTTTGTTGCATATATCAAAAGTTCATTCTCTTGTATTGTTTAGTAGTATTCCAGTATATGACTATACCACAATTTGTTTCATACATGCATGCTCAGTCACTCAGTTGTGTCCTGCTCTTTGGGACCCCATGGACTGTAGCCCACCAGGCTCTTCTGTCCATGGGATTCTCCAGGCAAGAATAGTGGAGTGGAGTGGGTTGCCATTTTCTCTTCAGGGGATCTTCCTGACCCAGGGATCAAACTGGCATCTCTTGAGTCTCTTGCATTAGCAAGCAGATTCTTTACCACCTGGGAAGCCCCACATTTACCTGTTGATGGATATTTGGGTGGTTTAAAATTTAGAAGTTTTTATTTATTTATTTTTGACTGCACTGGATCTTCTTTGTCACACATATACTTCTCTAGTTGCGGTGTGTGGGCTTCTTACAGTGGCTTCTCTTGTTGAGGAGCACAAGAGGCATGCCATCTCAGAAGTTGTGGCACATGGGCTTAACTCACCTATGGCATGTGAGATCTTCTTGAACCAAGAATCAAACCTGTTCCCCTGCATTAACCACTGGACCACCAGGGAAGCCCAGAGGTCTTTAAAATAAAGCTGTTATGAGCATTTATGTATTAGTTTTTGTATAGATAAAGACTTTCTTCCTCTAAGATAAGAGTGCAATGGTTGGATCATGAGGTAGATGTGGGATTAACATGTTAATAAAGTGACAAGCCATTTTCCAAAGTAGTAACACCATTTTTAATTTCCACTAGCAGTTGTATGAGCATTCCATCCCACACGGTCTTGCTAAGACTTGATGTGTTTAGTCTTATTCATTTTCACCCCAGTCATTCTCACAGGGAGTGTAGTAGTATTTCATTGAAGTTTACATTTGCATTTCCTGAAAGAGATGGGCATACCAGACCACCTGACCTGCCTCTTGAGAAACATGTATGCAGGTCAGGAAGCAACAGTTAGAACTGGACATGGAACAACAGACTCGTTCCAAATAGGAAAAGGAGGACGTCAAGGCTGTATATTGTCACCTTGCTTATTTAACTTATATGCAGAGGACATCATGAGGATCGCTGGGTTGGAAGAAGCACAAACTGGAATCAAGATTGCTGGGAGAAATATCAATAACCTCAGATATGCAGATTACACCACCTTTATGGCAGAAAGTGAAGAAGAACTAAAGAGCCTCCTGATGAAAGTGAAAGCAGAGAGTGAAAAAATCGGCTTAAAGCTCAGCATTCAGAAAACTAAGATCATGGCATCACTTCATGGCAAATAGATGGGGAAACAGGGGAAACAGTGTCAGACTTTGTTTTTCTGGGCTCCAAAATCACTGCAGATGGTGATTGCAGCCATGAAATTAAAAGACGCTTACTCCTTGGAAGGAAAGTTATGACCAACCTAGACAGAATATTAAAAAGCAGAGACATTACTTTGCTAACAAAGGTCCGTCTAGTCAAGGCTATGGTTTTTCCAGTGGTCATGTATGGATGTGAGAGTTGTACTATAAAGAAAGCTGAGCGCCGAAGAATTGATGCTTTTGAACTGTGGTGCTGGAGAAGACTCCTGAGAGTCCCTTGGTTTGCAAGAAGATTCAACCAGTCCATTCTAAAGGAGATCAGTCCTGGGTGTTCATTGGAAGGACTGATGCTAAAGCTGAAACTCCAATATTTTGGCCACCTCATGCGATGAGTTTACTCATTGGACAAGACCCTGATGGTGGGAGGGATTGGGGGTAGGAGGAGAAGGGGACGACAGAGGATGAGATGGCTGGATGGCATCACCCACTCAATGGACATGAGTTTGAGTGCATTCTGGGAGTTGGTGATGGACAGGGAGGCCTGGTGTGCTGTGATTCATGGGGCTGCAAAGAGTCAGACACGACTGAGCAACTGAACTGAACTGAATAATTAATAATGTTGAGCTTCATTTCAGGTAGTACTTATTTGATGTTTGATTTTTTTGTGTGTGTGCATTGTCTATTCATAATTTTTGCCTATTTAATTGAATGCCTGTTTCCTTCTTATGGGCTTTTGTGAGATCTTCTATATTCTGGATACAAGTCCTTTATCAGTTACATGATTTTCAAACAATTTCCGAGTCCATTCAGTTCAGTTCAGTTCAGTTCAGTCGCTCAGTCGTGTCCGACTCTCCGCGACCCCATGAATCACAGCACGCCAGGCCTCCCTGTCCATCACCAACTCCCGGAGTTCACTCAAACTCATGTCCACAGAGTCCGTGATGCCATCCAGCCATCTCATTCTCCATCGTCCCCTTCTCCTCCCGCCCCCAACCTTTCCCAGCATCAGAGTCTTTTCCAGTGAGTCAACTCGTCGCATGAGGTGGCCAAAGTATTGCAGCTTCAGCTTTAGCATCAGTCCCTCCAATGAACATCCAGGATTGATCTCCTTTAGAATGGACTGGTTGGATCTCCTTGCAGTATAAGGGACTCTCAAGAGTCTTCTCCAACACCACAGTTCAAAAGCATCGATTCTTCGGCGATCAGCCTTCTTCACAGTCCAACTCTCACATCCATACATGACCACGGGAAAAACCATAGCCTTGACTAGACGGACCTTGGTTGGCAAAGTAATGTCTCTGCTTTTTAATATACTATCAAGGTTGGTCATAACTTTCCTTCCAAGGAGCAAGCGTCTTTTAATTTCATGGCTGCAATCAGCATCTGCAGTGACTTTGGAGCCCAAAAAAACAAAGTCTGACACTGTTTCCACTGTTTTTCCATCTATTTCCCATGAAGTGATGGGACCAGATGCCATGATCTTTGTTTTCTGAATGTTGAGCTTCAAACCAACCTTTTCACTCTCCTCTTTCACTTTCATCAAGAGGCTTTTGAGTTCCTCTTCACTTTCTGCCATAAGGGTAGTGTCATCTGCATATCTGAGGTTATTGATATTTCTCCCAGCAATCTTGATTCCAGCTTGTGCTTCTTCCAGCCCAGCGTTCCTCATGATGTACTCTGCATATAAGTTAAATAAGCAAGGTGACAATATACAACCTTGACGTACACCTTTTCCTATTTGGAACCAGTCTGTTATTCCATGTCCAGTTCTAACTGTTGCTTCCTGACCTGCATACAGGTTTCTCAAGAGGCAGGTCAGGTGGTCTGGGATTCCCATCTCTTTCAGAATGTTCCACAGTTTATTGTGATCCACACAGTCAAAGGCTTTGGCATAGTCAATGAAGCAGAAATAGATGTTTTTCTGAAACTCTCTTGCTTTCTCCATGATCCAGCGGATGTTGGCAATTTGATCTCTGGTGCCTCTGCCTTTTCTAAAACCTGCTTGAACATCTGGGAGTTCACGGTTTACATATTGCTGAAGCCTGGCTTGGAGAATTTTGAGCATGACTTTGCTAGTGTGTGAGATGAGGACAATTGTCCGGTAGTTTGAGCATTCTTTGGCATTGCCTTTCTTTGGGATTGGAATGAAGACTGACCTCTTCCAGTCCTGTGGCCACTGCTGAGTTTTCCAAATCTGCTGGCATATTGAGTGCAGCACTTTCACAGCACCATCTTTCAAGACTTGAAATAGCTCAACTGGAATTCCATCACCTCCACTAGCTTTGTTCGTAGTGATGCTTTCTAAGGCCCACTTGACTTCACATTCCAAGATGTCTGGCTCTAGGTCAGTGATCACGTTATCGTGACTATCTTGGTCGTGAAGATCTTTTTTGTACAGTTCTTCTGTGTATTCTTGCCACCTCTTCTTAATATCTTCTGCTTCTGTTAGGTCCATACCATTTCTGTCCTTTATCGAGCCCATCTTTGCATGAAATGTTCCCTTGGAATCTCTAATTTTCTTGAAGAGGTCTCTTGTTTTTCCTATTCTGTTGTTGGCTTATCTTTATTCTCTCAACAGTGTCTTTGGTAGAGCAGAAAGTTTTCCTTTTCAGGAAGTACAATTTATTGATTTGTTCATTTATGGATTGTGGTATTGATTTCTTATCTATGAAATTTTTACCTAACCCAAGGTCACAAGGACTTTCTCTTGTGTTTTCTGGTACAGTTTTTGTTTTTATGTTTAGGTTTATAATGCATTTAGAGTTGAGTTTTGCATATGGTACTGTGTATGAATCATACTTCATGGTTGTGCATATGGCTATCCACTTCTCCAAACACCATTTGTTGAAAAGACTATTCTTTGTTCACAAATTTGCCTTTGTCGCTTTGTTATAGATCAGTTGTTCACATATTTGTGGGTCTATTTTTGACTCTTCATTTTGTTCTTTTGATATACATTTCCACCTTCACCTCAATACCACACTGTTTTTATTATTATAGAGTTACAAAGAATCTTAAAATCAGATAGTGTTTATCTTCCCACCCTGTTATTGCCAAAGTCATTTTTCATAGTCTAGGTCCTTTTATTTTTATAAGACATTAGAAATCATCCTGTCAGTTTCTAGAAAAAGTGTCTGCTGGGATTTTTATTGTGATTGAGTTCAATTCATTCACTTGAATACAGAAATCATTTTGAGAATAGACAGCTTAACAATACTTAGTCTTCCAAACCATGATGATAGCATGTCTGTCTATTATTTATGTTTTATTTAATTTCTCTGAGCAATGTTTTGTAGTGTTGACAGGAAAGGCATTGTACATCTATAGACAAATTATCCCTAAGTATCTCATACTTCTTGCTGCTTTATAAATGGCAGTATTTTAAAAAAAATACTTATTTTAATTGGAGGACAATCACTTCACAACACTGTGGTGGCAGGGGCCACCACATTGACACAAATCAGCTGTGGGCACACATGCGCCCCCCACATCCTGAACCCCCTCCCACCTCCCTCCCCACCCATCCCTTTGGGTTGTCCCAGAGCACCTGCTTTGAGCGCCCTGCTTCATGCATCGAACTTGCATTGGTCATCTATTTTACATATGGTAGTATTTTTAATTAAAATGCTAAAAATTTCATGTATTTTATTTTTGTTGAACTGGCAGCAATCAAATGTTCAACAGAAGCTGTTGAGGAATCTTTTTGGTTGAAAACACAGAATACTCTAGAATGAAAAGGGTATATGATGTATAATTTGAATTTCCTGTATTTCCACATCAGTTTTTATTCTTTATTGCTGATCTACTGAAACTGTGGAGAAAAATGTCCCAGAGACAATTCTACAAGTCACTTCCAGAAAAATTCATCATTAAAATAGCACAGTAGCTTTGAAATTTATAGAAATGAATCTGTGAATTGTGGGGATTTTCTTCTTTGTATTCCAGTGAATCTACCTCAGTGAATTCCTGGGATATTGAGTGGTGAGAGAGAATGAGGGTTGGGGAGGAGAGGGAGAGAGAGGGACAGGGAGAGCATGTGTATATGTGTGTATCTATACACATATGTGTATATTGCTAGAGCTTCCAGGAATATTTATTGTGCAGAATACTTGAGGTTAATTACTGTGCGTTTTATCAGTCGTAATTTCTATCACATATTGGAACATAATCAGAGTGAATAGTGTTTGGTTTTTTTCCCAGTTTTACCTAACTGCATCAAATCTCACTGCAGTCAGAGTCACCATGGTAACTGTGACTGCAGTGAGATTTGACGCAGTCTGAGTGTCTATTTATGATTCTTACCAAAACCACTTGTTGCTATGGTTTCTACCAAGTATTGCTTTTCCAATTTTGTCATTCCTGCTAGAATTTATACTTAGCATTTGAGTGTAGGGTCAAGCTTTTCCTTTTCCCTATCCCTATCACTAATTAATTATTAAATAATTGCTTTCATTTGTATAAGTATGACCCCTAAAGTCTCATTTTTCTCAAAGTGTTTATTATTAAGTATTTTTAAAAAATTTTATTTGGCTGGCCCAGGCCTTAGTTTTCATATGCAGGATCTTCATTGCTGCATGTGGGATCTTTTAATTGTGGCACGAGGGAACTAGTTCCTTGACCAGGGATTGAACCCGGGTCCCCTGTGTTGGGAGTGTAAAGTCTTAATCACTGGGCTACCAGGAAAGTCCTTATCATTAAGTATTTTAATACTCAAATTGTCCCCAAATTGGTCAGTGTTAGTGCTTCAAGTTGACCCAAGGTGTCCATTTGACACCTCCCTCTAATTATTTGCCTATATATGTTCTCTGTGCCTATCTCCTAATCTGTAGAAAGTAAGTAATGATGCCCACAGAACACTGCTTTGAGAATTTGAAGATAAAAATAACAACCTATAGCACACAGTATCTAGTAGGTCCTCAGTAATGTTAGCTCCCATTCCAGCATTACCTCCTTCATCCTGTTAGCATGATGCCTCTGACATTACCATAATAGCATCACTACTGCTGCTGGTAAAGAACCTGTCTGCTGATGCAGGAGACATAAGAGACATGGCTTGGGATCCCTGGGTCAGGAAGATCCCCTGGAGAAGGTCATGGCAAGCCACTCCAGTACTCTTGCCTGGAGAATCCCACAGACAGAGGAGCCTGGCAGGCTACAGTCCATATGGTTGGAAAGAGTCAGATACGGCTGAAGCAAACTAGCATAGCACAGCACTGGAGAGTATACTTGGACATGTAACACAGGCAGGGATAAGCGCATATGTCCATGATGTGAGAGCCTCAGTGTCACTGCTTGTGTGGAGGAGGCTGTGTGATGGAGCTGGGGAAGAGGAAAAGCATCATTGCACAACTTCCAGGGAAATGAGAGGGGGCAGACAAGCACATCCTCACCCCCTAACCCTGCATTTCATGTGCTTTCCCTTCCTCTCACTTTCCACTCTATTCCACGTGCTTTCTTATCTCCTTACTCTTCCTTACAGTGAGACATCACGGAAGGATGTGGACACTGAGCTCCTGAAACAGGATCCAGTAGAGAAGAATTAAGTGTGATGTTGAGTCTGCTAGACAGGTTTCTGGGGCAAGAGTGAAGAGATCGGGTCCCATCATTGGACACCTCAGGTAAGTCACTACCCTTTCCCATGCCTCAACAGGATGAAAGTGAGAGTGCTGGTTGCTCACTCGTGTCCGACTCTTTGTGACCCCATGGACTGTAGCCCGCAAGCTTCTCTGGCCATTTCCATCTGCAGGGGGATCTTCCTGACCCAAGGATCAAACCCAGATCTCCAGCATCCACCTGCAATGCAGGAGACCATGGTTTAATTCCTGGGCTGGGATGATCCACTGAGGAAGGGATAGGCTACCCACTCCATTATTCTTGGGCTTCCCTTGTGTCTCAGCTGATAAAAAATCTGCCTGTAATGCGGGAGACCTAGGTTTGATCCCTGGGTTGGGAAGATCCCCTGGAGACGGGAACAGCTACGCACTCCAGTATTTTGGCCTGGAGAATTCCATGGACTATATAGTCCATGGGGTCGCAAAGAGTTGGACACTAATGAGTGACTTTCACTTTCTTTTAAAAATTTTTTTTTTATTGGAGGCTAATTATTTTACAATATTATATTGGTTGGTTTTGCCATACATTGACATGAATCTGCCCCGGGTGTACATGAGTTCCCCCTCCTGAACCCCCCTCCCACCTCCCTCCTCCCTTTATCCTCCCTCTGGGTCATCCCCGCACGCCAGCCCCGAGCATCCTGTAACATGCATCGACCCTGAACTGGTGATTCATTTCACATATGACAACATACACGTTTCAATGCCATTCTCCCAAATCATCCCACCCTCACCCTCTCCCACAGAGTCCCAAAGACTGTTCTATACATCTGTGTCTCTTTTGCTGTCTCGTATACAGGATTATCATTTCCATCTTTCTAAATTCCATATATATGCGTTAGTATACTGTATTGGTGCTTTTCTTTCTGGCTTACTTCACTCTGTATAATAGGCTCCAATTTCATCCACCTCATTAGAACTGATTCAAATGTATTCTTTTTAATGGCTGAGTAATACTCCACTGTGTATATGTACCAAAGCTTTCTTATCCATTCGTCTGCAGATGGATATCTAGGTTGCTTCCATGTCCTGGCTATTATAAACAGTGCTGCAATGAACATTGGAGTACATGTGTCTCTTTCAATTCTGGTTTCCTCGGTGTGTATGCCCAGGAGTGCGATTGCTGGATCATATGGCAGTTCTATTTCCAGTTTTTTGAGGAATCTCTACACAGTTCTCCATAGTGCCTGTACTAGTTTGTATTCCCACCAACAGTGTAAGAGGGTTCCCTTCTCTCCACACCCTCTCCAGCATTTATTGCATGTAGACTTTTGGATAGCTGCCATTCTGACTGGTGTGAAATGGGATCTCATTGTGGTTTTGATTTGCATTTCTCTGATTATGAGGGGTGTTGAGCATTTTTTCATGTGTTTGTTAGCCATCTTTATGTCTTCTTTGGAGAAATGTCTGTTTAGTTCTTTGGCCCATTTTTTTGAATGGGTCATTTATTTTTCTGGAATTGAGCTGCAGGAGCTGCTTGTATATTTTGGAGATTAATCCTTTATCAGTTGCTTCATTTGCTATTATTTTCTCCCATTCTGAAGGCTGTCTTTTCACCTTGCTTATAGTTTCCTTTGCTGTGCAGAAGCTTTTGATTTTAATTAGGTCCCATTTGTTTATTTTTGCTTTTATTTCCAATATACTGGGAGGTGGGTCTTGAAGGATCCTGCTGTGATTTATGTTGGAGAGTGTTTTGCCTATGTTCTCCTCTAGGAGTTTTATAGTTTCTGGTCTTACATTTAGCTCTCTAATCCATTTTGAGTTTATTTTGGTGTATGGTGTTAGGAAGTGTTCTAGTTTCATTCTTTTACAAGTGGCTGACCAGTTTTCCCAGCACCATTTGTTAAAGAGACTGTCTTTTCTCCATTTTATATTCTTGCCTTCTTTGTCAAAGATAAGGTGTCCATAGGTGCGTGGATGTATCTCTGGGCTTTCTATTTTGTTCCATTGATCTATATTTCTGTCTTTATGCCAGTACCATACTGTCTTAATGACTGTGGCTTTGTAGTAGAGCCTGAAGTCCGGCAGGTTAATTCCCCCAGATCCATTCTTCTTCCTCAAGATTGCTTTGACTTTCACTTTCTTTACCATCTTAGCCATCAGAGAAGTCCATACAACAGGATAACAATATCCAATCCTCTCTAGCACCCAAGAGGATTGTGGAGTTTAAGTGTGATGCCATATGGGAAAATAATATGTGCTTATAGGGCAAGGGAAGGGTCAGTGCACTTTGCAGTAATTACATCAACAGAGATGCCCAGATATTTTAGAACTCTGCAGGGTAGTCATTAAATTTTAATACTACACAAATGTCTGTCCTTTAGGTCAGAATTTCTCAAAGTGTGGTCCTTGGACCATACACAAAATAATCAGGGAGTGCTTATTAAAATTACAGATTCCTGGACTCAATGTAGGTCTGCTGAATCAAAAACATTTACAATAATATCTTCAACTAGTTATGATATTCATCCAAGTTTGAAAAGCACTGCTGTGGTTTTACAAAAAGGTTTTCTAAAATTTTTGAATTCTTTAATGTCTAATTTTATTGTTATTTGCACCTGATAGTCAGTTTTCATTATCTTCTGCAATTTGTTTCCAGGACTCAAGGAGAAGCTTGGATTAACCTTGTTAGAGTGGAGTCCGTTTGAAGTCATACATCTTGGGTGGGTACTAACATACTTGTTACTCCCTGTGGGCATTTACACTTCAGGTAGGTCTAGAGATCAAGAGGAGGAAGGTGTGGGATGCAGATATGGAATTGGTCTGGCATGCAGTAGACACCCAACACACATTAATAAATTAATGAGATGTAGATGCAGGAGAAGGCAAAAAAAAAGATCTAAGAATATTTCCTCTCAGTCTTTTTATTATAAACATTATGAATTTTTCAGAGAGAGCTGTGATCACTCAGTACTCCTTGGTTCATAATTTGCTTTGAGAAAAAAAAAATCTCTTTATAAAGCGTGCCTTTTCAATTGGGAGAAAATAACCTGTAGAAAGTAGAGAAAGATGCCACCTGGTGATCAGAGTCAGAATTGCAGATGTGAAAGTCTCAATTAGGAGACTAGTTTTGGAATAGATTTCATGGAAGTGAGGGAGGTAGATGAATTCATCATATAGGCCAAAGCCTTCAAGAATTTTCCAGATACTGATAGAGATCCTTTCATACTGATACCCATCCTGGGATCTTCAACTCCTACAGCTGGAAGTCAAGCCCCTGTGTGAACTGAATAAAATGCTGCACCAATCAGTGTGAATAATTAGTGTGAATAAGTTCGTGACATAGAAACACATGCATGCACACACAAAAGTATTGTCAGGTAAATTATCTTGGTCTGCTTCTTTTACCCGCAAAATTGTATACTATGATCATGTTTCCAAAGCAATGGATATATACATGTCATATTTGTAATCAGATTCATGTATTTTAAAGTTTTCAGCATTTTATTAAAGTTTTCATATTTATTTTTTTTCTAAAATTTTTATTTAATAAATGGTATAAAGCACAATGCCAAAAACATTAACAGTTAAAATTTCACCAAATGAAAAAATACTATAGAATACACAGTTGTAAAAAGCTACATTAAGTTATTTTACAACTGCCTCAGGCTGCATACCTAAGTTATCCTTCTCTCAAAATAATGCCATTTATGTTATAAACCATGAGCACCCCATCAAAAGACGGGAACTGCTTTTGTTAATTCTTATATATATATATTTATATATATGTCTGTATCACTTTGCTGTACACCTGAAAAGTTTTCATATTTAAAATAGTATAGAAACTCAGATTTAAAAAAGGAAAGGATCCACTCTCTCACCAATGACTAGAGATTGAATTATTATCAGAGAAATATCTTTAATGTGATATTTTAATGAGATAGTGTAAGAACATATTTCCAAGTCAATAAATGTACTTCTACTCTGTTTTTTGTAACATAGTTTACACATCTTGTTTTACAAAACTTTATCTCAATGACTATTTAAGATTACCAGTTATTTTTTTACTTTTCCAACAACTACCAAATCATATGGAAATGTTTGGATGATGAATTTATTCTTTGCCTTCTGCTCCCACCTTCTGACCACCATAATATAAAGCCCATCTCTGTTAATTTATTGGTGTTTCTTCTCCAGATTTTTCTCTCCACGAAGCACACTAACTTGTAATCACACACGTATATCATATACACGTGTATTCATGTTGATGTTAATATTTATTCAGTTAGCCAAAAATTTCATTAGGGTTTTTCTGTAAAACCCAAATGAACTTTTTGGCTGACCCAATATATTGATACTTTTGCAGAAATGCCATCATATCTCTCATTATATTTTATGATTTCCCTCTTTCACTAATATTCATTTTCATTTATTTGTTTGGTATGTTACTACTTATACAAAATATCTGGATCTAGGACAAAAAGGGGGCTCTTAACCTTGGTGAGAGCATGTTTATTGCAATCATGGGAACAGAAACATAATGCAGCGGAATAAGGAGTTAGTGGGAATTGAAGAATGTTAACAGAAGATGTATAAAACTTTCTGCAACTTACATTTTCAAAGAGAAGACAGGGATGGAGGGAGGGAGAGAGTGAGAGAGAGAAAAAGAGAAAGAGAGAGAAAGAGAGACTGTCTCATAGCATGGGAATGAAGGTTCCAAGAAGGGAATTTTTTTTTTTTTTTTATCTTCAGTGCCTTGAAAGTTGAGAAAATTTGAGTTAATGTGAAGGAGCCATTCCAGCTCATTTTAATCCCTGAATTTGCCCATACATTCATTTCCCATCTTATTATCTTATTTCCATATAGAGTTAACAAGACACCTTGAATGGAATAATATAAGTTTTCAGGCCAATATATGTTTAGTTATTAATGAATGAAAGAATGGACAATTGTGCATCCATGAAATGCTAGTAATTTAGGGTTTTTTTTTTTACTTCATAGGAAGATAGTAGATGACTAAAATCTGGTGTGACATGGATGGATGTTGCATGGTCTGAAACCCCCTGCAGTGTTGAATGGAAGACAGGTCTAGAATTTTCCTATCAATGTATTAACACAGGGAACAGTCCAGGAGCAACAGTTAGGCAACACCAGAGCCCGCTCCCCTGGTACCATCTCTCACTGACCTCACCAGGTGAGTCAGAAGCAAGCCTGTCTTCCCAGTGTGGGGACTGGATTAGAGTCTGCTCAGAGGCATGATATTGGGCACTTCTTAGGAGCTTCTAAGTATCCCAAGAGACTAGAGATCCTTCTCTCTTTAAAACTTTGAACTCAAGCCATATCAGAGAGACATTTGCTTCCTTCATAAAGATATCTATCTTTTCATTAGGAGAACAGTGAGAAATGATTTTACACAGTGCCTGCCTTAGCCCTGAGGCTCAGGCAGCCCCAACTGCTGTGCCCCAACATATAAAGGGCCTTTGAAGTCCTGTCATGTGCTATACACTCTGGGCAGGTTTCCACATTCATCTCTCAGGGCAGCTCTGTGACAAAGGTGTTGTGAGTCCCAGTCACAGATGACCAAGCAAGTCCTTGTAGAGCATGTATATATCACCTTCCCAGAAACTGGCATTAGGGGAATGAGGTTCCATCCCCTGCCCTCTGCAATGGACTGCAGAGCAGCCTCCCGTTTAGACAGTGGGCTTTTAGGGCAGAAGAAATGGTCATTTTGCTCTCCCCTGATATTGTGAAACTGTGAGGACTCACTCAAAAACCCCTCTTGATGATGAAGATCATACTGTACCTACATGCTCACATACATTCGTTACCTTGGAAAAGCATTCATCATGTTCAATTTTGTGAGGAGAGAATAAAAATGGAATTGACAGCATAGCTCTGTGTGTGTGTGTGTGTGTGTGTGTGTGTTGTGTATGAGTGTTGTAAGATAGGTTTTGGATAATTTTTAAATCTCACCCGCTCCTTTCATTTTGATTTTCTGATGATGTGAATGTTAAATCTTGTTGTCTTCGTGTTTCACTGAATATATACACATGTATACTTATATATGGGCTTCCCCGACTGCCCAGAGGGTAAAGAATCCACTGCAATGCAGGAGACACAGGAGACGTGGGTTTGATCCCTGGGTTGGGAAGATCCCCCTGGAGGAGGTTATGAAAACCTACTCCAGTATTCTTGCCTGAAGAAACCAATAGACAGAGAAGTCTATAGGGTCACAAAGAGTTGGACCCAACTGAAGTGATTTAGAACACACGCATGCTTATATATATTTATACACGCACAAATATATATATTATATACATATATATAATAAACAGATAGAACATATCAAGCTTATATATAAAGCTTATATACATTTATATATAAGCTTACACTGTTCCAAAGGCTGAAAAGTCCCACAGTCTGCTCTGGGCAAGGTGAAGAACTAGGAAAGCTAGTGTCATAATGTAACACAATTCCTAAAGCCCAATAACCAGGGGAGTCCATGGTGTAATGCCTCTTCTGAACTCAAAGGCCTGAAAACCACAGGGCCACTGATGTAAGTGCCAAAGTCCAAGAAGGCCCCCAAAACAGGAACTCCAATGTCTGAGGGCAGGAGAAGATGGAAAACTCAGGCCAAGAACAAAGAAAATTCACCCTTTTTGCCTTTTTGTCCCATTATGGTCCCCCAGTGTATTGGATGATGCCCACCCACACGCAAGAGGGTGGATTTCTTTATTTAGTCTCCTGGATCAAATGTAATCTGTATCAGAAACACCTTCACACCAGACACACTCAGAAATAATGTTTAACCACCTATCTTGGCATATCTTAGATAGTCAAGTAAATATTAAATTAACCATCACACCTCTAGTCTTCATTATTTCCTCATAAGGAAATAATTGAGAACTACTTCAGGTAGTGTTATAGTGTTATGTTTTTATTTTAACCATCAGACAGAACTTAGAAATCTAAAGAGGAGAAGGAAAAACTATAGTATTTACCTATATTTGTGTTCTGTTTTTCTTTCATCCTTACTAATGTTCCAAGTGTATTTTTTTTTTGCCAATTCCTTTTTTAAAAGAATCTCCTTTAGCCATTCTTTTATAGAGCATCTGCTATTGGCAAATTCTTTTAGTTTTCCTTCTTTTAAGAATGTCTATATCCCCTTTCATTCCTAAAGGACAGCCTAGCCAGATACAACATTGGATGCTGACAGTTCTTTTCCTTCAGCACTTTAAAATTGCCCTTTTCTTCTGTACCCTATGGTTTTTTATGAGAAATTTTCTGTCATTCACATTACTTTTATGGTATCATTTTTCACTCTCTGCTTTCAAGAGTTTATGTATGTATTTAATTTTCTGAAGTTTGATCATGATGTGTTTTCACGGATTTCTTATGGATTATCCTTTTGGAGTCTGATCAATAGTCAGTACCTGTAGGCTTGTATATTTTGCCAAATAATGAAGTTTGTCAGCCATATTTCCTCTGAATACTTTTTATTGCATGCACATTTTCTCTTCCCTCCCAAATCATCAATGACATATTATATCTCTTACTATGGTATCACTGGTATCTGATACTTTGTTCTAGTTTATTTTCAGTCTATCTTTTTCGTGTTGTTCAAATTGGGTAATTTTTGTGTACTATCTTCATGCTTACTGATGTTTGTTCTCTCTCTGCTCCATTCCACTGTTGCATCATCCATTGAGTTTTTATCTCGGTTATTTGTATGTATCAATTCTAAAATTTCTCCTTGGTTCTTATGTATATCTTCTATTTCTTTGTTGAGATTTTCTATTTTTTTCACAGTTTTTAAACATGTTGTTATTTACTCATTGAGATATTTCTATTATTACTTTAAATAATTCTATAAATAAATTACTTTAAATAATTCTAATATCTGTTTCATCTTGATGTTGGCATCTGTTGATTGTCTTTTCTCAGTCAAGGGAAGATTTTCCCAGTTTTTGAATAGAAGAGACTTTTGTATCTGAGATATTTTGCATATTATGTTATTGACTCTGGGTCTTAATTAAATAATCAGTTTTAGTAAGTCTCTTGTGACACCATGCCAGTTAGGGAAGAAACTCATAACATTGTATAATAGCAGGTGGAGATGAAAGTCCAGATTCACCACTCAGCTTTCTCTGACTCAAGAGCTGGAGGGTGAGTGGGAGGGGAAGTGTGCCTCATTAGTGCTTGGTAGAGGTGGAATTTCAGACTCACCACCAGGCCTTCCCCTATACTACCCTGGCTTGGAAAAGGAGCACACCTCCTTGCTATCCCCCAAGTGACCTCCACTGACACCATGTTGGGGGAGGGGGTGTTTATTACTGCCAGGTAGGGATAAAAGTCCAGGTTCCCCACTCAGCCTCTACTAACATGGGGGATGGGGCAGGTGTGTGGGTGAAAGAAGTGGTGCCATGTTACTACTGCTTGGTGGAAGAAGGATTTCTCTGCCCACCAGGCCTCCACCGACACCATCCAGGTAGGAGTGGGAAGGCACTTCCTACCTGCCCTCTTTGTGGCTTCCCCTGACTCTGTAGAGGGGAGGAGACCTCCTCATCAATGGATGGCCATGAAAGTTACACTGTCCTGTTTGGCTTCTGGTGACACCCGCCCAGAGAGGGGAAGAGTGCCTTCTCTTCTATCAGAGAGGAGGTGAAGGAGAGCCTCATTATGATTGGGTGTGGGTAGAAGTTAGGTGGGTTTTCCTGGAGGTTCAATGGTAAAGAATCCACCTGCCAAGCAGGAGACTTGGGTTTGATCCCTGGGTCAGAAAGATCCCCTGGAGAAGAAAATGGCAACTCACGCCAGTATTCTTGCCTGGGAAATCCCATGGATGGAAGATCCTGGTAGGCTACAGCCCATGGGGTCAGAAACAGTCAGACACAATTTAACAACTAAATAACAACAGAAGTCAGGCTCCCTGCATGGTCTCCACTGACACTATGTGTGTGGAAGGGTGGAACTAATTTATACCATGTGGGGATAAAAACCCCTTTTCCCCAAGTAGTCTGCTCTGATACTGCTCAGAGGGTGGGGTGGGGTGCCTGCTTACAATTAATTGAGCATGAAATCAAAGCTCCTCACTCAGCCTTTGCTGGTGTGGTGAGGGTATATAGCTGGGTTTCATTCTGTGGTGCTTGTCCGAGGTACTACAGTTGATTTCTAAAATGTTTCTGTCTGTGTCAACTCTACTTCTGCCTCTCTCTTATGAAACACTTGTGATTGCATTTAGGGCCCACCTAAATAATCCAGGATAACCTCCCCATTTTGGTCATATTCAGAAGTTACAGGGATTGGGGTCTGATATCTTTGGAAGCAAATGTTAAGCCTACTACAGTGATCATACATTTTGCATCTCCATGAGCAGTGTAGGAAAGGACATGGTTTTCACATCCTTATTGAGTGTGTTAACAAAGTGAAAGTACCTGAAAGTGAAAGTGAAAGATGCTCAGTTTTGTCTGACTCTTTGTGACCCCATGGACTGTCCAAGCCAGAATACTGGAGTGGGTAGCAGTTCCCTTCTCCAGAGGGTCTTCCCAACCCAGGAATCAAACGAGGGTCTCCTGCACTGCAGGCAGATTCTTTACCAGCTGAGCCAGGGAAGCCCAGTTTAGAACTGGTATCTTAGTGTAGTTGTAATTGCATCTCTCTTACTTGCATCAAGTTTGAGATTCTTTTCATGTGTTTATGGACATAGAACATATTTTTGGTAAGTTTTTTATATTTGCGACATGTCTTTGATAATGTCACTGTGTTTGATGCCTCTATATTGATAAACTTATTTATAAAAGGAATATCAACAATTTATTGGAGATACTAGTTGTAAATATTCTTTCCTAGTGTCTTCTTAATTGGCTGTCATGTGCTTTGACATGCAAAGTTGTTGTTATTTTTACTTAGTTAAGTCTGTCAATCTTTTTTTCCTTGATGTGCTTGGATTTTGAATTCTAGTTAGGAAAGTTACCTCCAACTTCCAGATTATAGAGAGGTTTACTCATAGTTTCTTCTAATACTTGTACAGATTCTTTTTTTTAATTTACATTTAAATTTAAACCCCTTGTTATATCTCCTGATGTAAAATGGAGAGATGGATCTCTTTTTACCTTTTAAACCATGTGCTTATTAAAATACTAGTTCTTAAATCACCCATCATATTTCTACTCTAAGAATGCTGCCTCAGTCATATTCAATATCTTTGAATATAACAGGACCTGTATTAGTATTTTCTAATCTGTTTTATTAGTCTTTCTGTTGATTCATGGGACAATATCACATTCTCTTATTGTACATTATTATATGTTTTAGTATCTGGTAGGACTAGCTGCAACACTTTCCCATCATGCTTCTTTTTCAAGATTTGTTAGACTATTCTTGCTGTTTCTGCCAAGTAAATTTGAGAATCAACTAATTATCAAATAAATTTTATAATAATCTATTAGTTAATCCTAAAGGAAATCAGTCCTGAATATTCATTGGAAGGACTGATGCTGAAGCTGCAACTCCAATATTTTGGCCACCTGATGCAATGAACTGACTCATTGGAAAAGAACCTTATGCTGGGAAAAATTGAAGGCGGGAGAAGGGGACAACAGAGGATGAGATGGCTGGATGGCATCGCCGACTCGATGGACATGAGTTTGAGCAAACTCCAAGAGCTGGTGATGGACAGGGAGGCCTGGCGTGCTGCAGTCTGACTGAGCTACTGAACTGACTGGCTGATGTTATATTGCTAGTATCATTGTCTAAATTCATACAAAACATTAATGATATTTAATTAGATGCACATTAACTTAATCATTAACTTGGAAAAGTTGGCATCTTTTTGCTATTGACTCTCCTTACTCAAGAATATCATATCTTTTCTATATGTTCAAATCTAGTTTTGTGTTCTACTCAGGTTTTGAACATTGCTTCTTAAGATCCAGTCATTTTTTTTCTTTTATTATGTCTTCTAATTTTTAAAACATTTGTGTAAAAGATCATATTGATTGTGGATGTTAATAGTATACCTACTACTTTTCTAAATTCTCTTTTAGGTTGTGGTAACTTTTTTCGCTTTTTCTTTGGATTTTCTAATGTGTAATCACATCAGCAGCAAACATAGATTTAACTACCTCCTTTTGCTTTTAATTTTTTGCTTTTTCACTTGTATTGTAAAATATCTCCTAAAAAATGTCAAACATTAGAAGAGATAAGTTGACATCTTATCTTGTACTTGCCTTTAGCAGGAACTGAAGGGTCCTCACTTTCTCCACTCATAGATGTTGCCAAATGTTTCTGTAAAGAGATTGTACCAATTCGTCCTCTTCCAACTGTGTATGAAGAATTCATGCCCTCCTCAATAGGTTTTTTGTTTTAGTTTATTTCTTTCCTTATTTTTGGCTGTGCTGGGTCTTCACTGCTATGCAGGCTTTTCTCTAGTTGCCGTGAGTGGGGGCTACACTTTAGCTGCGGTGCACAGGCCTCTCCTTGAGTTGGCCTCTCTTGTTGCAGAGCACTGGCTTTAGGGTGCACAGATTTAGTAGTTGTGGCTCCATTACTAACATGGCATCACTGAAGCCTTGCTAAAAAAGATGATTTAATTAAGACCCAGAGTCGATAACATAATATGCAAAATATCTCAGATGCAAAACTCTCTTCTATCCAAAAACTGGGAAAATCTTCCTTTGACTGAGAAAAGACAATCCACAGATGCCAACATCAAGATGAAACATATTAAAATTATCTGATATGGATTTTAAAGTAATCGTAGAAATAGCTCAATGAGTAAATAACAGCATGTTGAAAAACAGCAAAAAAATGGGAAGTCTCAACAAAGAAAGAAGATATAGGGCAAAGGAGAAATTTTAGAATTGATACATACAATAACAAAGTATTGATATTCCTTTTATAAATAAGTTTATAAATATAGAGTCATCAAATACAGCAACCTTATCAAAGAAATGTAACAAATATAAACAACTTACAAAAAATATGCACCATGTCCGTAAACACACGAAAAGAATCTCAAACTTGATTCAAGTAAGAGATATGTAATTACAACCACACTAAGATACCATTTCTAAACTGTTACACTAGCAAATGCAAAAGTTTGTCAACACATTTGGTGAGGATGTGAGAACCATCTCCTTTCCCACACTGCTCATGGAGATTTTTAGAGCTGCAGTTCTGGTTGTGATCAGCAAAGGGGCACATGTCTCCATTTTGCTTGGGAGGGGAAGTGATAGGCTTTGAGACATATAAACACAAACACACCCAGGTAAACACAAATAGACACACGTCTACTATGTCTAGGTAATTATTTTAACCTTCTTTTTCTTCCAGGAGCACTATATTTTGTACATATTTCAAAGGTAGTAAGTATATGTGTATGTCTTTGTCAATCTGTTTACAAACATCTTCGCTCCAAATTATTTCCTTAATAATTATAAAATTTCATAATATAAAATTTCAAACAATAAGTGAATATGTATTTATAAAATAAAGTTATCTGGTATCTTTCCCCTTCCAAACCTCATCAAAAAGTACAAAAAAGTGCCTGTCAATAGATTGGTAGATGTTCTCCATATGTATTTCTGTACGTGGAGTATTAAATTGTACTTGGCAGATAAGCAAATATATATGCACAATCACACATTCTTCAAAATTATAATCACATTATACATACCTGCCTTTTGTTTGCTTTCCAGTTTAATGTCATTCATCTTGATTTTTACATGTTTTCATTGGTTATTGTGGTTTTGGCATTTAGAAGTTACTTTTGTGCATGTACATTTTTAAGTGAATTCTCCATTGCTGTCCTAACCATCTCTTTTTGGTTAACATGAGTGCTTCCTATTTCAAGCCAGTCACTTTTATCTTTACTAGATATTTGCTAGCTGCCACCTTCATGCTCTCCAGAGTGACTGTACACTCACCATGGCACCTGTTAGTTCCCCTTTGCCAAATCATGCATCCAAAAGGGAGGTTATATTCTTGGTTTCAAACACAATTCCTGGAGTCAGACAAACAGGCCAGATGAGAGTGGCTCTGTCTCTCAATAGCTGTGTAAACCTCAAAACATTCTTAACCTCCTTGAGCCTCATCTTCCTAATATGTAAAAGGAAATTCTGACTCCTGCCTTAGGGGATCATTGTGAGGTGGTCAAGGGGAACTGCCCTCAAGATCCCAGTATGGTATTTGGTATAACTACATCACCAATATTTGCTGCCTTCCCATCCCAAATGCTTTTATCTTTTACAGGGATGAGGTTACTTGCCTCAATAACATTGCAATATTTAAGTGAGTATTTGGGATGTAAGAAGAAGGAAGGAAGCACACACACTCCTCCACATAGTGTAGGAATTTCGGGGCCATTATTGTGATCTTCAGTATAATGGGCTGGGTTGGGGATTAAGCCCTCACCCTCCCAATGGAATAATCATGCTTTTCCTGTCCTCTGTTGGTTCCTCTATGTTCACATCATGACTGTACAGACCTGATGATCTGGGACCTCCTTGAAGCTCCAAGATTAGGTAACTGTGGGTCTGCAGGGAAGGACAAAACAGCAAGAATCAGGAGCTCCTGGGTCTCAGTACTGGAGCCACCAAATGGTGAGCTCCTTCTCCTGTTGTGAACGGCATCATCACATGGGTGTTCACTGAGTATCTGTTTCCCTTCACATGTCCCAGGATCAAGGAGCTGCACAGGTCATGGTAATCATTTCACATGATCCCGATCCCTGTGGTATTGTGGTCACTTCTGTTGTTTTAGTTGCTAAGATATGTCTGACTCTTTTGTGGCCCCATGGACTATAGCCCACCAGGCTCCTCTGTCCATGGGATTATCCAGGCAAGAATATTGGAGTGGGTTGCATTTCCTTCTACAGGATTACCTCTGTAGAACCCCCTTAGTTTAAAAAGAGGAACAAGTGCTCACCAGAGTCATCAGAGACTCCTGAAAGAGGAGCTGGGCCTGGGACAGTGGGCAGGAATTAAGGGGGCTGGATGAAAGGGAGGTGATGGGGAATCCATCCTGACTCGAGTGAAGAGTGGGGGTTCCCAGGTGAGCAGACAGGGCTCAGAGGTAACTGATGGGACACTCCAGGGATCTGAGGTCATCCTCAGACTGATTGGGATTGTTATTTATAAAAGGACTGATTGCAGGGTTATTGTTTATTTGCTTCTTTGTGTTACCACATGAGCTTCCAGGAAGTCTGAAAGTGGAAGTGTTAGTTGCTCAGTCGTGTCTGACTCTTTGTGATCCCATGGACTGTAGCCCACCAGGCTCCTCTGTCCATGGGATTCTCCAGGCAAGACTACTGTTGTGGGTTGCCATTCCCTTCTCCAGAGGATCTTCCCAATCCAGGGATGGAACCTGGATCTCCTGCATTACAAGCAGATTCTTTACTGTCTGAGCTACTAGGGAAGTCCAGGAAGTTTGGATGAGATCAAAATGTTGCCTGAGCTATGAGGTACTTGGCTAAAAGTGTGCCCTTCTCCCATTACTTCACCATTTTTCTTTGATGCAGTTTGGTATGCTAAGAACAGCCAGACACCACTTCTCCCTGCCTTATTTTATCTTGGAGGAATGAGGGACAGTATCTAAACTTTTATGCTCTCCTTTTAGTTTTCTGCCTTTGGAGAGTTTTCTGCCAGTGAGGAGAGTTTTCTGCCAGTGAGGAGAGTTTTCTGCCAGTGAGGAGATTCTTCAGTGTTCACATCCAACCACTGACATAGTCCAGCACAGGGGTTACAGAGTGGTGGGATCACAAGGGGAAGTTAATGGAGAGGAATTCTGTGATCATTAAGGGCATGATAACACTAAAATCCTATAAGAAGCCACACGGGATCAAGTGGAATCTATTTTTAGGAAGATAAGCAACAGTTACACACTGCTGTGGAGGGCAGTTATTACAGGGAGCACTCCCAGAGGCAATGGTTTCTGATTAGCTCAGAGATAAGTTCTGGGACAAAGTGTTGGGAGCAGAGAGTAATACACAGGAGCCAGAGATATTCTGAGGGAATATCACAACACAACTTAGTTGGAGATGAAGGATGGAAAAGGGCATCATCAAGCCACTTCCTCTAAAGTTACTACAGCTGTTTTTGAGGCACTTTTCCCAATCTCTGTAAGTGGTGCTAGTGGTAAAGGACCCACCTGCCAATGCAAAGAGATGAAAAGGGCTCAGGTTCAATCCCCGGGTCTGGAAGATCCCCTGGAGGAGGAAATGGCAACCCACTCCAGTATTCTTGCCTGGAGAATCCCATGCACAGAGGAGCCTGGTGGGCAACAGTCCATGGAATCGCAGAGTCAGACATGACTGAAGTGACTTAGCACACTTTGGAAGTGTCCATGAGCTTGATGCCTTTGTACTTAATGGGCAGAAGAGAAGACACATACTGGAAATAAGGCCTATTCCTGGACCTAATCCCACATAAATTCCACAGCCCCCTCTGTGACCCCATCCCTAAACAGAGTGTGCCAGGGCCCAGAGAGTGAACAGAAAAGCTGCCCCTGTACCCTCCTGGTCAGGACTCCCATTTGCTGCCTTTCATACTAATCAGTCTTACCATCCCACACATCATACCATTTCAGTCTAACTACACCTTAGTCCAAGCATCTATCACGGACTCATGATCAGCATGGAGACCAGATACTGTGGAAAGGATGAGTGGTAGGACTTAAGAAAATCTGCATTGCCTCCGCTGGGGAGTGAGTCAACCAATTCAGGACCATTCTGCTGTCAGGGTTCTCTAGCCAGAAGACTACGAGGAACACATCTGTAGCCAAAGTTGGTTTTTTTCCTTATTACAGTTTGGCAGAATGCACCCTGTAGATTCCTTAAAAGGATATTGGAAATGAGGTATTATAGGACTTGGATTTGTGTTAGGTGACTTTGGAGAGGGTTCATATTGCTCCTTATTTAATGCTGTCAGGAAGCAGGAGTGATTCTATGAATGAGTATATTAATAAATTTTGACTGAAATGAGAGAACAGTAGAGCAAGACCAAAGCTATAATTGGTAAAGAAGAATCAGTCACTCGTATTCAGCATTAGAAGAGGGTGTTTGGTCTTTTTTGTAGTTTGCTTAGTGATCTCCCACCCCCAGCATTATTAAGATATAATTAACATAACATTGTGTAAGTTTAAGGTACACAACATGAAGTTTGATATATGAACATATTGTAAAATGATTACCACAATAAGGTTACTTAACACATACATCAGTCTCACAGTTACCATTCTTTCTGTGTGTGGCAAGAATATTTAAAATCTTTTCTCAGCAGCTTCCTAGTATAGAGAACAGTATTATTAACTGTAGTTACCATGCTGTACATCAGATCTCCAGAACTTATTAATCTTATAAACAAACTTTGTAATCTTTGATCACCATCACCCATTTCCCCACCTCCAATCCCTGGCAACCACCAGTCTGCTCTCTATTTCTATAAATTTGTCTGTTTTAGATTTTACATATAAGTGAGATCATATAGTATTTGTCTTTCTCGGAGTTATTTTACTTAGCATAATGCCCTCAGAGTTCATCCATATTGTTGCAAATGGCAGGAATTCCTTCCTTCTCTTGGCTGAATAATATTACGCTATATATATATATATGTATATATATATGACATTTTCTTTATTCATTTATCTGTTGATGAACACTTAGTTCCTCTGAACTACATGCTTAAATTGTTATCTGAGGAAAATTATGCAGTTCATTGCTGAAGTGACCTGTGTACCCAGTGGAATCCCCTTCAAAAGTGGAAGAGTGTGAATTTTAGGTGAATCTTCAGGCAAGATATTTGAAAACTTCAGCATTTTAAGTCCATTGTGTGTTGGTACAACCTATGACAAATTGTGAACTCAGTCTTTGGTCCGCTTTCACATAGATACCTGGGGACTGCAAATGTGGTAGTCACTAGATGCCTCAGTTCGGTTCAGTCGCTCAGTTGTGTCCGACTCTTTGCAACCCATGGATTGCAGCACGCTACTCCTGGAGCTTGTTCAAACCCATGTCCATCGAGTCAGTGATGACATCCAGCCATCTCATCCTCTGTCATCCACTTCTCCTCCTGCCTTCAATCTTTCCCAGCATCAGGGTCTTTTCCAATGAGTCAGTTCTTTCTATCAGGTGGCCAAAGTATTGGAGCTTCAACTTCACTTTCTTTATGGTCCAAATCTCACATCCATACATGACTACTGGAAAAACAATAGCTTTGACTAGATGGACCTTTGTCAGCAAAGTGATGTCTTTGCTTTTTAATATGCTGTCTAGATTGGTCACAGCTTTTCTTCTAAGCAGCAGGTATATTTTATTTTATTTTTTTTGGTAATTAATTTATTTTTATTGGAGGCAAATTATTTTACAATATTATATTGGTTGGTTTTGCCATACATTGACATGAATTCGCCCCGGGTTTACATAAATTCCCCCTCCTGAACCCCCCTCCCACCTCCCTTCTCCCTTTATCCTCCCTCTGGGTCATCCCCGCATGCCAGCCCCGAGCAGCCTATAACATGCATTGACCCTGAACTAGTGATTCATTTCACATATGACAACATACGTGTTTCAATGCCATGCTCCCAAATCATCCCACCCTCACCCTCTCCCACAGAGTCCCAAAGACTGTTCTATACATCTCTGTCTCTTTTGCTGTCTCCTATACAGGGTTATCATTTGCATCTTTCTAAATTCCATATATATGCGGTAGTATACTGTATTGGTGTTTTTCTTTCTGGCTTACTTCACTCTGTATAATAGGCTCCAGTTTCATCCACCTCATTAGAACTGATTCAAATGTATTCTTTTAATTTCATGGCTGCAGTCACTATTTACAGTTATTTTGGAGCCCAGGAAGATAAAGTCTGTCACTGTTTCCATTGTTTCTCCATCTATTTGCCATGAAGTGATGGGACCAGATGCCATGATCTTAGTTTTTTGAATGTTGAGTTTTAAACCAGCTTTTTCTCTTTCCTTTCATCTTTACTTTCATCAAGAGGCTCTTCAGTTCCTCTTCACTTTCTGCCTTAAGGGTGGTGTCATCTGCATATCTGATGTTATTGATATTTCTCCCAGCAATCTTGATTCCAGCTTGTGCTTCATCCAGCCCGGCATCTTGTATGATGCACTCTGCATGTAAGTTAAATAAACAGAGTGACCATATACAGCCTTGAGGTACTCCTTTCCCAATTTGGAAACAGTCCATTGTTCCATGTTCGTTTCTTATTGTTGTTTGTTGACCTGCATGCAGATTTCTCAGGAGGCAGGTCAGGTGGTCTGGTATTCTCATTTCTTTAAGAATTTTCCACAGTTTGTTGTGAACCACACAGTCAAAGGCTTTAGCGTAGTCAATGAAGCAGATGTCTTTCTGGAACTCTCTTGCTTTTGCTATGATCCAATGGATGTTGGCAATTTGATCTCAGGTTCCTCTGCCTTTTCTAAAACCAGCTTGAACATCTGGAAGTTTTTGCTTCATGTACTGTTGAAGCCTAGCTTGGAGAATTTTGAGCATTATTTTGTTAGCGTATGAGATGAGTGCAATTGTGCAGTAGTTCGAACATTCTTTGGCATTGCCTTCTTTGGGATTGGAAGGAAAATTGACCTTTTCCAGTCCTGTGGCCACTGCTGAGTTTTCCAAATTTGCTAGCATATTGAGTGCAGCACTTTCACAGCATCATCTTTCAGGATTTGAAATAGCTCAACTGGAATTCCATCACCTCCACTAGCTTTGTTCATAGTGATAATTCCTAAGGCCCACTTGACTTCACACTCCAGGATGTCTGGCTCTAGGTGGAGTGATCACACCTTCGTGGTTATCTGAGTCATTAAGATCTTTTTTGTATAGTTCTTCTGTGTATTCTTGCCACCTCTTCTTAATATCTTCTGCTTCTGTTAGGTCCGTACCATTTCTGACCTTTATTGTGGCCATCTTTGCATGAAGTGTTCCCTTGGTATCTGTAAATTTCTTGAAAAGATCTCTAGTCTTTCTCAAGCTATTGTTTTCCTCTTTTTCTTTGCATTGATCATTTAGGAAGGCTTTCTTATCTCTCCTTGCTATTCTTTGGAACTCTGCACTCAGATGGATATATACCTATCCTTTTCTCCTTTGCCTTTGGCTTCTTTTCTTTTCTCAGCTATTTGTAAGGGCTCCTCAGACAACCATTTTGCCTTTTTGCACTTCTTTTTCTTGGCAATGATTTTGACCACCGCCTCCTGTACAATGTCAGGAACCTCCATCCAGAGTTCTTCATTCACTCTGTCTATCAGATCGTATCCCTTGAATCTATTTGTCACTTCCTCTGTATAATCGTAAGGGATTTGATTTAGGTCATACCTGAATGGTCTAGTGGTTTTCCCTACTTTCTTCAATTTAAGTCTGAATTTGGTAATAAGGAGTTCATGATCTGAGCCACATTCAGCTCCTGGTCTTTTTTTGCTGACTGTGTAGAGGTTCTCCATGTTCAGCTGCAAAGAATATAATCAATCTGATTTCGGTGTTGACCATCTGGTGATATCTATGTGTAGAATCATTTCTTTTGTTGTTGGAAGAGGGTGTTTGCTATGACCAGTGAATTCTCTTTTCAAAACTCTGTTAGCCTTTGCCTTTGGTAATCAAACCAGTAGGGTATATCTGGGATTTCTCACGTGAAGTGACCTTTAAGCCGAGATCTGAGGCTAAGGAGGCTTTAGCCAGCAGAAGAGGAGAGAGTGGAGACAAGTCAGATATAACCAAAGGAAATATCCTGTAACCTGGTTCATCCCTTTGGAAAATCCAAAGTGGAAATCCCTTACCCTGCACTCTATCATGCCAGGAAAAACTTTGTGAAATTTACAGGACAGTCATAGACAATATGTACATGAATCCCTTCTGCCCTCCTTGCTCCCATCTCAGTTCAGTTCACTTCAGTTCAGTTCAGTCGCTCAGTCGTGTCCGACTCTCCGCGACCCCATGAATCACAGCACACCAGGCCTCCCTGTCCATCACCAACTCCCGGAGTTCACTCAAACTCATGTTCATAGAGTCGGTGATGCCATCCAGCCATCTCATTCTCTGTCATCCCCTTCTCCTCCCGCTCCCAACCTTTCCCAGCATCAGAGTCTTTTCCAGCTCAGGCATATGCTAATCAGCAACCCCCTAAGAGGAGTCATATTATTACTATGATTTCTATCTGGAAAACCACAAGGAAGAAGAAAATCGTTAGGCAAAGCAATTTAAGCATGAATTTATTTTATATGTTCTTTTCAAACTGTTAAAACATTTTTCATTCCATTTCCCAAATAATCCATTTTTCACTGGATAAAATTCAAAATTTAGATGTCTGTGCCAGCTGGTGAACATATCTGGAATGGCAGCTTGACTGTCACTTAGCAGAAAGCCTTGGAAGGAGGAAGAGATCAACGTGCCCATCACATGGAAATTTCTGGAAGATTTTTGTGGCAAATGAAGTATTAAGCTGCATATATAATTGTTTAATCATATAGGTTTATAATGCATAGTTCTTATTTAAATTATTTAAATAGATTTGAATGACACACTTTTTACTAATCAGATGTGTTTATATAAGATAATATTAAACAGTTGCTTATAAAATGTTTTTCCTAAAATTCATATGCCTTTATAGATGAGAATTTTGGAGGGAATAGAGAAAGGTGTTTTTTTTTTTTTTTTTTAACTTCGCCTAAATTTCTCTAATAAGTTTGCAACAGAATTAAAAGCTTTTCTTTCACCACATACCCAGTTTTTAGTTTCCCTAGTGTCAATGCCATGCTGATACAACCCTCTTCCCCATATTTTGGTCTTGAATATGATGTAAGTGAAATCGACTCCTTGGGTATAGGGCTCCAGGGGTTGAACTGTGTGAGGGATTTGCATGGCGCTCAGGTCGAAGCAGAAAAAATGGCAACCCACTCCAGTGTTCTCGCCTGGAGAATCCCAGGGAAGGGGGAACCTGGTGGGCTTCCATCTATGGGGTCACACAGAGTCGGACACGACTGAAGTGACTTAGCAGTAGCAGCAGCAAAGGGAAGGAAATGATCATTTATGGAATTATTTTAGGTCAGATACACTTTATATGGTATCTCCCATAAGCAAACAAATATTCAAATATTTTCCCCATTATTCATCAATGTAGGATTTGGTCTAAAGTTTTCTTACATTTTGTCCTGAAGTCATCAAGGCTTTGAGTCTAGAATTCCCAGTGAGTCCAATAGTTGATGCAATCCTAAGTATTATACATTTTTTTTCTATTATAGCTGTATTATTCTTAAAATTAAAAATCCATGAATCTAAAGCAATTTCTGTACTATCAAAAGAAAAAAATCCAAAGATTTAAAAGCTGAGAGTCAATATTTCAAACAATGCTACAGATTTTGTGCTTATATTCAACAATTGGAAGGACTTTTACTTATCAGCAGAAAAAGGGACAAAAGATAATCACAAATAACTCACCTAAAAAGTAAAATGCTGTCTCCAAAAACATCAGGAAAGATGACCAACCAAAATAACTGAGGAAATGAAAATCTGGAGCTGTCATGATAAGTGAAAAACTCAATTTACAGAAAACTGTGAATGTTAAATCGCTTCAGTCGTGTCCAACTCTGTGTAACCCTGTGGACTGTAGCTTGCCAGGCTTCTCTGTCCATGAGATTCTCGAGGCAAGAATACCGGAGTGGGTTGCCATGCCCTCCCCTAGGGGATATTTCCCACCCAGGGATCGAACTCATGTCTCTTATGTCTCCTGCATTGGCAGGCAGGTTCTTTACCACAAGTGCCACTGGAGAAACCCACAGAAAACTGTATGTATGTGATTGCAAATTTTAGAAGGATGTACAATATCTAAAATGACAGAAATACACAAATATTTTAAGTTAGGCATACACATTTACTTAAAGAGTGCTGCAGTCCATGGGGTCGCAAAAGAGTCAGACACGACTGAGCCACTGAACTGAATTACTTAAAGAGAAACACATCTAGAGTGTTGAGAGGGTAACAGGCAGGAAGGCCAGGGGTCTCCAAGCAGAGGAAATAGGCTGCAAGCGTCAGACACTTTTATCTCTCTTAAGCGACAGGAGGAAACAAACTAGCCAATTTTTTTTCTTTCTCTATACAAATTTAAAAGGAGGTTTCTCTTAAAATACTGTGTTGCCATAATGACACCTGGTTTCACCTGAAGTTAATTATTCTCAAATCTTGAGTTAACCAATGCATTTTTCTTATGGAAATGTTTGTCTTAAGCTATGCTATTGTACTATGCATTTACCCCAGACTCTGTCTTCAAGTTCAGTTCAGTTCAGTTCAGTCGCTCAGTCGTGTCTGACTCTTTGCGACCCCATGAATCACAGCACGCCAGGCCTCCCTGTCCATCACCAGCTCTCGGAGTTCACTCAAACTCATGTCCATCGAGTTGGTGATGCCATCCAGCCATCTCATTCTCTGTCGTCCCCTTCTCCTCCTGCCCCCAATCCCTCCCAGCATCAGAGTCTTTTCCAGTGAGCTGGTTCCACCTAATAGCTCAGAACCTACTTGACAAACCAGTATGTTATACTCAGATATTGTTCCCTTAATCTATGTAAATGAAACTATTTGTATGGTAATCTGCCCTTCTACGAGATTCAAGTCAATTGTTTTATGGCCCGGGATGAATCATTTGGTGCCAAGATTATCCCAAAATGCATCTTTTGGATGAGGGGCCTGATGCCATTCTGAGTTTAAGACAATTTTTTCTTTCATTAACAGACTACTAGTGACTATATAACATCCAGTGAAGACTAGCAGGGGGGTACTCTTTCTGCCCCCTTCTGATGCCTATGTCAGAAGCTTTCTCTGTCTCTTTTATACTTTAATAAAACTTTATTACACAAAAGCTCTGAGTGATCAAGCCTTGTCTCTGGCCTCGGATTGAATTCTTCTCCTCTGGTGGCCAAGAATCCCGGCATCTTTTCGTTCAGCACCAACCTTTCATTTTGGGGGCTCGTCCAGGATCCTTCAGGACAAGGTAAGGATGCTAGGAGCTCTAGTTCTTTGTTCTCCTAGCAAACACGTTTCTGCTGTACTTTACTAACTCTATGGTGTGCTTGTGTGAATGGATGAAATGCCCTGAGCGAAGCAAGTGAGGAGCCCTACTGTGGGGTTCCACGGCAACCTCATACAGCTTATGGAAGAAACTTGTTGGGGGTTTATACCGACCTGCCAATGCCAAAGGGCACCCAATGTCTCCTTAGGGAACTGACCAGAAATGGGCAAAGCGTGTGGACCGAACTCTCCTTTCTTGGTAAAACTTTTCAGTCTCTTTGACCATTTCATAACTCCTTGGGAATTAGAAGTACTAACCTAATCTATTGGATCATAGACTTTCAAGGGACTTGTGATCTATGCTGTTACTGTGTACTGTGACTTAGGTCCCAAATTTGGATTGGTAATCAGGAAGTGCCTAGCTTCACTAGGAATCGGAAGTTCGGGAGCTAGATGGAGCTCTAGCTCCAAGAATATCTCTGAGGTTAAATGTTACTCAGATTGGGACTGCAATGGGTTTTTTCCTTTGGTAACACTGGCTCTTAGTGGACCAGAGGAGGCTCTTATACTGGTATGGTGATGCTTGGAAAGAACATCTCAGTATTATGTTCGTATCGGTCTTACTCTGGTCAGGGATATACTCAGGGTCGTGCACAGGCACTCAGGCGACGAATGTTTCTGCCAGTGGTCTTAGCTTGGGAGGCATTCCGGAAGATTACTCTGATTGCACCCTGGGTGGCATCAGAGGCAAGCCAGGTTTTAATGATGAAGAGCTGGACGTCAGTCAGGGATGCCATCTGGTCTACCACTGGTGCATCCCCACCCCGTCTCGGTGGTAGAACTGGAAGGGACGAGTATGATGCCTGCGTTGCTAACGGACAGACTAAGTCCGACCAGGAAAGAAAAGCTTTTGGTATAAAGTCTGTCTACACCCCCATCTAGAGGGACGCCTCCGGTAGAAAGATGGCACTGGTCGCTTTTTTTCTCTCTTACAGATAGGAGCTAACAATTCCAGCCTCACTCCTTTGAACTGTATCCTGAAAAACTGGGATAGATTTGATCCCCAGGGCTTAAAGAAGACACACCTAGTCTTCCTATGTGATACTGCATGGCCGCGGTACCCACTGGAGGACGGCGAACGGTGGCCAACAGGAGGGTCTCTTAAGTATAATACAGTTTTACAATTAGACCAGTTCTGTAAAAAACAAGGGAAATGGGTAGAAGTAGCATATGTGTTGCCCTTTTTCTTTCTGCGAGATATGCCAGATTTATGTCCTAAGGGTATAGATTTGGGTGTGAAACCTTCAGCTCCCTCCTGTCCTACTTTGCCCCCATACCCGGGGCTCCAAACTGAGCAAACTGAAAGCCAGAGAACCCCCGCAAGAAGGGTTACCTTTGTCTCAGTGGAAACCCAAACTGAGGTTCAAACTGCCCACGTAGAGGTCCAAACAACTCCTGTCTCAGTACGACCTCAGACTACTCTGGTTTCACTAGAAACTCAGACCATCGAAGTAAGAGATGAGATGGAAGACAGGAGGCAAAGAGATAAAGAAAACCAGGTTTCTCCAATCTATCCTGGGATCATATGCACAGAGCAGCCAGAGAGACTGAGAAACAGCCACACAAGCTGTTGCCTCTTTATGAAGCACCCATCGGGAGAAATAATCAGTCTATGAGAGTTAATAAGCCTTTTTTCTATCAAGAAACACAAAGAATCAAGGAAGATCTGAGAGACTATTTAGGGGACCCAGAAAAAATATATTAGAGCTTTTAAAGGTGTTACTCTGCTTTATGACCTTACTTGGAAGGATGTGATGTATATCTTGGGACAAACGCTGACTTCCAACTCAAAAAGTCGAGTTTTGGGAAAAGTGGTTGCTTACGGAGATTAATGGCTTGGTAATGAATCAGTAGGGAAGAGGGAGGACGAGATAACCGCCCTCCCCACTGGGAATCAGGTGGTCCCAGTTACAGAACCAGATTTGGACTATAACACAGCTAAAGGAAGATGGGATCAGAGTCATTTTGTCAGATGTATTCTTGAAGGACTCAGGCAGGCACATTCTAAGCCTTTAAACTATGGCAAATTGGCAAACATAGAACAGGAGAAGGAAGCTCCTGGTAAATTCCTAGATAGACTGAGAGAAGCCCTTCGCAGATTCACTGAGATTGATCCCGAAAGTGAAGAGGGAAAAGTGATCTTAAAGGATAGATTTCTCACTCAGTCGGCTCCAGATATCTGCCATAAGCTATTAAAACGGGCGTATGGACCAAATAAGTCTTTAGATAATCTGTTACAACTGGCTCAGACAGTCTATTATGCTGGGAATATGAGGAAAAGAAAGAAAGGCAAAGAAAGACAAAGGAACAGGCAAAAGCCTTTGCAATGGCTTTGAAAATCGTTCTTAAACAGCCTGAGAAAAATGCCCAGAGGGACCCAGGTGAAAAGGGATGGGCGTGCTATTACTGTGGAAAGGAGGGGCACCTCAAGCGGGATTGCCCTCAGGCATCTAAGCTGCCCCAGGCTCCATGCTTGGTCTGCAAAGGACCACATTGGAAGAGAGACTGCCCCCAGAGGCATAGGTCTCAGGGGTCAGACTCTAAGACAATCAGGACTGAAGGTGCCCTGGAGTCCCCACACAAGCTCCCGTCCTAATTTCACCTGAGGAACCCTGGGTATTAATAACTGTGGGGGGCCAATCCATCGATTTCCTTTTAGATACTGGGGCAACTTACTCTGTGCTTACTGAAGCCCCTGGCCCACTTTCTTCCCAATCCACTTCCGTAATGGGACTGTCTGGATGAGCCAAAAGGTATTATTTCAGTTATTCTTTATATTGTAACTGGGATTCTGTGTTATTTTCACACGAGTTTCTGATCGTGCCAGAATCTCCCTCACCTCTTTTGGGAAGGGATATACTGAGCAAGGTCCATACCTCTGTTTTCATGAATATGGAGCCCTCCCTTTCTCTCCCTTTAGTTACACAAAATGTAAATCTTAGAGTATGGGCTGATGGAAAATCTGTGGGTCGAGCACAAAATGCTAATCCTGTAGTTGTCAAGCTCAAAGACCAGCACATATTTCCACATAAGAAGTGGTATCCACTGAAACCTGAGGTTAAGGAAGGGTTAAAACCCCTCATCGAAAATTTAAAGGAGCAGGGACTATTAGTTCCCTGTAACAGTCCATGCAACACTCCTATTTTGGGTATAAAGAAATCAAATGGCAAATGGAGACTAGTTCAAGATTTATGAATAATAAATGAGGCTGTAGTTCCTTCACACCCCATGGTGCCTAATCCTTATACTCTATTGTCTGAAATTCCTGAACGAGCCAAATATTTCTCAGTAATTGATTTGAAAGATGCCTTCTATTCAGTGCCTTTGGAGAGCTAAGAGAATTCAGCATCACCAAACCAGCTCTCCTTGGAAGGAAAGTTATGACCAACCTGCTGCTGCTGCTGCTAAGTCACTTCAGTCGTGTCCGACTCTGTGTGACCCCATAGACGGAAGCCCACCAGGCTCCCCCGTCCCTGGGATTCTCCAGGCAAGAACACTGGAGTGGGTTGCCATTTCCTTCTCCAATGTGTGAAAGTGGAAAGTGAAAAGTGAAAGTGAAGTCGCTCAGTCGTGTCCGACCCTTAGCGACCCCACGGACTGGAGCCTACCAGGCTCCTCCATCCATGGGATTTTCTAGGCAATAGTACTGGAGTGGCTTGCCATTGCCTTCTCCGTATGACCAACCTAGATAGCATATTAAAAAGCAGAGACATTATTATTTTGCCAACAAAGGTCCATTTAGTCAAAGCTATGGTTTTTCCCGTGGTCGTGTATGGATGTGAGAGTTGGACTGTGAAGAAAGCTGAGCACCGAAGAATTGATGCTTTTGAACTGTGGTACTGGAGAAGACTCTTGAGAGTCCCTTGGACTGCAAGGAGATCCACCAGTCCATTCTAAAGGAGATCAATCCTGGGTGTTCATTGGAAGGACTGATGCTAAAACTGAAACTCCAATACTTTGGCCACCTCATGCGACTAGTTGACTCACCGGAAAAGAGTCTGATGCTAGGAGGGGTTGGGGGTGGGAGGAGATGGGGACGACAGAGAATGAGATGACTGGATGGCATCACTGACTCGATGGACATGAGTTTGAGTGAACTCTGGGAGTTGGTGATGGACAGGGAGGCCTGGCGTGCTGTGATTCATGGGGTCGCAAAGAGTCGGACACGACTGAGCGACTGAACTGAACTGAAACCAGCTCTCCAACCAATGCTAAAGGACTTTCTCTAGGCAGGAAACACAGAGAGAGTGTATAAGCTCGAACCCAAAACAATAAAGTAAATGGCAATGGGATCATACTTATCAATATGGGTTGAATGCCCCAACCAAAAAAGACTGGCTGAATGGATATAAAAACAAGACCCCTATATATATTGACTACAAGAGACCCACCTCGAAACGAGGGACACATATAGACTGAAAGTGAAGGGCTGGAAAAAGATATTCCACGCAGAGACCAAAAGAAAGCAGGAGTAGCAATACTCAGATAAAATAGACTTTAAAACAAAGGCTGTGAAAAGAGACAAAGAAGTGCCTTTGGCAGAGGAAAGTCAATTTCTGTTTGCCTTTGAGGACCCTACACAGCCAGCTTCTCAGTTAACCTGGACAGTTTTGCCCCAGGGATTTTGTGACAGTCCTCACTTATTTGGATAAAGTTTGTCACGGGATCTACAAAACTTTAATAGCTCTAAAGAGGTGGTGTTACAATATGTAGATGATATTTTGCTCTGTGCTGAGACAGAGGAAGCTTGTTCATGAGCCTCGGAAGATTTCTTAAACTTTCTGGCAGGCTTCGGTTACAAGGCATCAAGAGAAAAGGCTCAGCTTTGTCAACAATCTGTTAGATATCTGGGCCTAATCATATTAGAAGGGACTAGGGCCATAGTCTCTGAGAGAATTAAACCTATACTAAATCATCCCCTACCTATGACTTTAAGACAATTAAGAGGATTTTTGGGAATCACAGGCTACTCCTATTTGGATTCCAGGTTATGGGGAACTTGCCCAGCCTTTATATAAACTTATAGCTGAAACTCAGCAGGCCCAAACAGACAAACTGGTTTGGTCTCCAGATACTCAAAAGGCTTTTAAGGTTCTTCAGACTGCTCTCCTGCAAGTTCCCACTTTGAGCTTGCTCACAGGGTCAGAATTTAATTTGTTTGTCACTGAAAGAAAGGGTGTGGCCTTGGGAGTTTGGACACAACCCCGAGGGCCTCACCAGCAACCTATTGCTTATCTAAGCAGAGAATTAGATGTAATTTCACGTGGGTGGCCCCACTGCCTAAGAGTAATTGGGGCAGCAGCTTTATTAGCACCTGAAGCTTTAAAAATAATTAATGGACGAAACTTTACTGCACTGACTTCTCATGATGTGAGTGGAATCTTACATTCTAAGGTTAATATTTGGATGACAGAGAGTAGGCTTCTTAAATATCAGTCATTGTTGTTAGAAGGACCAGCTTAAAGTTTGTGGAAATTTAAATCCTGCCACTTTCTTTCCTAAGAAGGAAAATGAAACATCCAATCACGATTGTTCCCAATTTCTAACTGTAAACTATGCAGCTCCGGAGGATCTAATGGATACCCCATTAGACAATCCTGACATGGAAATATTTACAGATGGCAGTTCTTTTGTTCGGGATGGAAAGCGTAAAGCAGGTTACGCTGTGGTGACTGCTGAACAGGTTTTAGAAGCAAAATCTCTCCCCCAGGGAACCAGTGATCAGTTAGTGGAGCTTGTGGCTCTGACCCGAGCCCTAGAGTTAAGCTAAGGGCAGCGAGTAAATATCTACACGGATACTAGGTATGCTTATTTGACTTCACTTGCTCATGCTGCAATATGGAAAGAAAGACAGTTTAAAACAGCAACAGGAGAACCTATTAAGCATTTCAGAGAGATCGAGAGACTTTTAACTGCTATATATTGTCCTAAAGAAGTAGCTGTTATGCAGTGCAAAGGGCACAGCAGGGATGGAAGTAAAGTAGCCGAAGGTAATCAGTTGGCTGACTGTGAAGCCAGAAAAGTGGCACTTTATGAAACCCCTTCACTGCAGACGCTTTTGATCTGGACAGGTCCTGTGGAACAGGAAAAACCAAAATATACTGAGAAAGAATTAGAAAGATATGAGAAAAGAGGAGCAAAGATTACTGATAAAGGATGGTTACAGTCCAAGGATGGACGATGAATAATTCCTGAAAATGCTCAGTGGAAAATTCTTAAGGGTTTACACCAGAGTTTTCATTTGGGTGCAGAGAGTACTTACCAAATGGCTTCTCATTTATTTGAAGGTAAAAATGTAATGAAAACTTTAAAGAACATTATCAAAAGGTGTGAGGTTTGTCAGAAGAATAACCCAAAGACTGAGAAGCTAGCAAAACCTGGATTACAACGAAGTGGAAAGTATCCTGGAGAGGACTGGGAAATTGATTTTACCCATATGCCAAAAGCTAATGGATATTCTTGCTTACAAGTTTGGGTAGATACTTTTACTGGATGGATCGAGGTTTTTCCCTGTTGTAGTGAACAGGCTAAGGAGGTTATAAAGAGTTGAATCCATGAAATTATCCCCAGGTTTGGGCTGCCACGGAGCCTTCAGAGTGATAATGGCTCCTCCTTTAAAGCTGCTGTAACTCAGGGTGTATTTAAAGCTCTAGGAATAGAATATCACTTACACTGTTCCTGGAGACCCCAATCCTGAGGAAAGGTTGAAAAAACTAATGACATTATCAAAAGACATCTGCACACATTAACTCAAGAGACGCAGGACAATTGGATTAAAGTCCTACCCATAACTTTAATGAGGGCTCAAACTGCCCCAAAAAGGAGGGACTGTCCCCCTTTGAATCTATTTATGGAAGGCCTTTCTTACACACAGACATTGTTATAGACCCTGACGCCTTGGAATTAACTAGTTAAGTAACTCAGCTCTCAGCTTTTCAACAGACATTAACAGAACTCCGGGAGATGACTCCTGACCCAGCCTCTGAGTCAAGCAAGCCTCTATTTGAGCCAGGAACAGAGGTCCTCATAAAAACACTGGGATCTGGGGGCCCATCCCTCCAGCCCCTCTGGGAAGGCCCTTACCAGGTTATTCTTTCTTCTCCCACAGCTGTCAAAGTGCCAGGAATTGATTCGTGGGTACATCACACTCGAGTTAAGAGGTGGCACCCTGACCAGAACTAAGTGACTTCATTTCATGTCTTTACTTTCTATGCTCTGACTTTGTACTTTTCAGATGGGCCTGATAATCTATGTGAGCCTACTTCTGCTGGCTCCAAAAATCCTGAGTCTGCCGTTTGATCCTCAAGACAATGCCTTCCTGTCCTGGGCTCACTCCCACGCTGCATTCACATTCGACAATCGGTCTAACTGCTGTGTCTGCGGAGCAATCCCCTCTTCATCGGTGGAAGGCTTCCCGTGGTGGACATCTCCACTTCAAGGAAAAGACTTTCTCCAAGTCTGCGAATACCTTCGACAACAATCATATGTGATGCCTCTTCTTCATCTGATGACATCTAACAACCCTAAAATGGACTGGTGCAACACTTTGTACTTTAACTATGGACATAACATGACTTTTAATTTTGATTATAGATTGTCTCAGTTTAATGACTATTTCGCTACACATAAGGCAAATAGGTCTGGATCTAATGGTTTTTTACCTGACGTTTATCAAATATGGGATGAGGTTATATGGCTAACTCCTGAAAAAGGACGTCTAATATCTACTGCCCCTATATGCTGGGAATAAACAGAGCCATCCCCGAAAGTTAGCCAACAACTTAATTACAATGATTGGAAACAATTGGGATTTTTGCCCCAGAAAATATGCAACATAATCATTCCCGTGTTTTCCAACCCCAGTTCAGGTCCTCCCTTTGTCTGGCCAGGCACTATTTGGGACTGGGTATCTCAGTCATGCTGGCTTGCTCCAAACGGAACTTACTGAATATGTGGCTCTTACCTGTGGGCATAGCTTCCCCCTGGTTAGATAGGGAGATGCATCCTGGGTCTAGCCTTTACTCACGGCTTTATATTTTCAGAGCTTCCAGAAAAGCCTGCTAATTTACCCCACCTTAAAACTCGGTGGGCAGGGTCTGTATTTCACTGGTATGATTATTTGGCTGCAGTGTTTGTTCCCTCTTTGGGAACTACAGCTGTTACGCTACGAGTGGATGCTTTGACTAATTTTACTCAACAGGCATTACAAGATTCTCAAAAAGCTATTTCAGCTCTTAATATTGAACAAGCACAAATTAGAAAGGTAACCACCAGATTGGCTTTAGATATTCTGACAGCTGCGCAAGGAGGAACTTGTGCAGTTATTCATACCCAGTGCTGTACATTTATACCTGATATGAACACTAATGTTACTCATTTTACTAAACACATGAACAAGATGATTGGGGCCATGGATACTCCTGAAGCCTCAATTGCCTCACTTTGGGGAGACGTTAACTAATTCCCCATGGTGGAAAACTATCTTAATTTACAATAATTCTGATTGTTTTGTTTTTGTTGTTTGCTCCCTGCATCTGTACCTATGTAACTGGATTTGTTTCTAGTCACATGAAAGCTTTTAAGTTACAAATGGTTGCTCAAACTCCTGCTACTGCTGCAACTTCTTCCAACTACTATTTGGGGGCGACTGGATCAGAAATCCTCAGCATGAGGGTTCAGAGAATATGTTGCTCACCAGTTTAGGGACAATGCCCCTTGTCAGCTTGGAAGCAGTTATGGAACGAGAATGATGCCCCCTTTCCCAAGGCAACATAATTCTCCTAAAAGAAAAGGGGGGGATGAGAAGGTAATAGGCAGGAAGGCCAGGGGTCTCCAAACAGAGGAAATAGGCTGTGTCAGACATTTTTATCTCTCTTAAGTGACAGGAGGAAACAAACTAGCCGTATTTTTTTCCTTCTCTACACAAATTTAAAAGGAGGTTTCTCTTAAAATACTGTGTTGCCATAATGACACCTGGTTTCACATGAAGTTAACTATTCTCAAACCTCGAGCTAACCAACACATTTTTTTCTTAAGGAAATGTCTTAAGCTCTGCTAATATACTATGCATTTATCCCAGACTCTGTCTTCAAGTTGGTTCCACCTAATGGCTCAGAACCTACTTGACAAACCAGCATGTTAAACTCAGATATTGTTCCCCTAATCTATGTAAATGAAATTATTTGTATGGCAATCTTCCCTTCTACAAAATTCAAGTCAATCATTTTATGGCCCGGGATGAATCATCTGGTGCCAAGATTATCCCAAAATGCATCTTATGGATGAGGGGCCTGGTGCCATTCTGAGTTTTAAGACATTACTTTCTTTCATTAACAGACTGCTAGTGACTATATAACATAGCAGGGGGGTACTCTTTCTGTCCCCTTCTGATGTCAGAAGCTTTCTCTATCTCCTTTATACTTTAATAAAACTTTATTACACAAAAGCTCTGAGCGATCAAGCCTCGTCTCTGGCCCTGGATTGAATTCTTCTCCTCCAGAGGCCAAGAATCCCGGCGTCTTTCCTTCTGCAACAACCTTTCAGTGTGAACACCAATCTTTTTGCATTGAATATATTGGGACCTGCAAGTCATGGTGAGGGGATCATATATATGGAATGTGTAGAATAATTTCATTTTAAAGTATAGATTATTAAATGTTTAATATGTTTTGATAAGGAAAGTTTGTTTAAACAATTGAAAATAATAACCAAATGACAAAAAATTTCATGTATATGTATCATGTTATCAAAATGTTCACATGATACTGTTTTATAAAAAATAAAAAAATTTCAGCTTCTGACTTGACAGTTTATCTGTATTGAGTGTGATTTTCTGTCTTACGCTTCTTTTACCCCAACTGTTCACACTCTCACATGCAGATTTTTCTCTACCTCTCTGTGGCTGGACTTCCTCTTTCAGGAAGGACAGAGATTCAGGAAGGGGTTGTGGGCAAGGAGTGGAAAATTCCAGAAAGTAGTGGAAAATTCCAGAAGTTTCTGGCTGGTGCACTAGAGCTACAACTCTGGTTCTGACCACTAGGGTCATCTATCTACATTGACTATATATCATATATTATATAGGCTTCCCAGGTAGTGCTAGTGGTAAAGAACCTGCCTGAGAATGCAGAAGATGTAAGAGACATGAGTTCAATCCCTGGGTGGGGAGGATCCCCTGGAGAAGGGCATGGCAACTCATTCCAGGGTGTTTCTTCTCTGTTCGTTTTTTTTTTTTTTTTTGGTATTCTCTCTAGGATGAACTGGTATTAATTTCAGACTTTTGACTATTATCACAACATTTTGTTCCTTTGTACCAACTTAACCAAGAATTTAGTGAATCTGTGCATAGGGAAATCAACCCAATTCCTTGGAGCTCAATTCCAGTCTCTGTTCCTCCAGGTAGCATCTGAATGACTCCACAAGCTCCAGCACCTCAGTAAGCCTCAGCAACCTTGAAAAGTCGGTGATTCTGATATCAGAATCTCCTGGTGAGGAATACATGAAAGAACAGATGCAATGTAGCAAGAACAGAACTTTTCCTACCTCTGGCACTCACACTTCTATGGGTCTGCAGAATGAAGGAACACAGTGTAATGCAGCTGATGCAGAATCTGGCATAGAGAGTTCTCTGTGTTTGTAGCTACAAGAACCCGGGTTCCCAGCGCCTCCTAACACCTCTGCAGGGGTGGTTTAGTTGGAAACGGTCCCTGGGTATTAAGCTGGTAGAAAACCCAGAGGGCTGTCATTATAAGAAGTTAAAGCTCCTCTGGCCCCCAGGGCTCTCCTCCTCTATGCCCTTGGGGAAAGGACTTCCTGTAAGGACTCCATCTTGCTTGGCATTGAGAGCGAGTTTGGGGCCTGCTCTCTCTTTGCTTGACAGCCTTCCTTGATATTCTCCAATCCTCCAGCTCCAGACCCACACATTCTCTTCTAGAGAAGCCTGTGAGGACAGCGGTGACAAATCTCTGCCTTCAGGTCACCCCATGGGTGAGTCAGTCTTCATGAGAACTTCTTTTCAGATCTCCACAGGACAGGAGGGTTTCTGGGTTCCCTTTCCCATCCCAACCCACACGACCCCTAACCAGTCAACCTCTTTGAGAGAAAGGTGGGAGAGGGCCAAGGCTGACTGCTTTCTATGCTCCTGAGGAAATAGGCCAAATGGGCTCTGACACACCCATCCTGATGGCAGGTAGAAAACTTCCCCTCCTATGGAAATGGCCATGGCTGGGTGAAATTTTTTCCTTGGCTAAGGAAAAGGCATGAGTACTGTGATCTTCTCGGGTCTAGGGTTTGGAGAGTGGGGATGGTAACCTAGGTAGAGGGTGGGATTGTGTAAACTAATGTTCTTTGTATTTATACTAGAGATGGGGGAAGAGCAGAAATCCCACCATGGCTACTGAATATTGCATCAACTAGTCAGGGTAAATTGTATTAGTCCTTAGAAGTTTTGGAGCCTTGCTTTTTTGCCTAGCATATGATCTATTCTGGAATGTTCAATGAGTATTTGCTATGTGCATTGTTCTATGTCAGTTAAATAAATTTGTTTATTTAAGTCACATTTAAAAATCCTCTCCCTCTAGCTGAGTTTTGTTTGCCATTTTATGTGTCACTCAGTGAGATGTGTTAAAATTTCTCACTGTGACTGTGGGTTTGTCCATTCCCTCTTATTTCTGTCAGGTTTTATTGTGCACATTTTGGCTCTATTTTAAGACGTGCATACAAATTTGGAATTTTGTATTAATATCTTCTTATTGCATTGAACCTGTCATCATAAGGAGATCTCCCTCTTTCTCTTATAATGTTTCTCTTTAAACTGTACCTTTTCTTTTACTAATATGGTTATACCAGTTTTCTGTAGGTTAATGTGGACAAGATATACATTTTGTCATTTTTTACTTTCAGATTTTCCTGATCATTAAATTTCACGTTTCTCTTTTCAAGAGTGTTTGATGAAATGTTTCTTGTCCAGTCTGAAAATATCTGTCTTTCTATTTAGAATATTTAGCTTGAATCTTTTAATGTAAAAATAGATATAATTTGCTTTGTGTGTATCATATTGCTACGTATTTATTTTGCTGCTTCTAAGTTCCTTTTCCTTTCCTTTGAAATGGTTAATATTTTGTAACTATTGAATTCTTAATTCATGCAGATATCTAAACATTTTTTTGCTATTCTTGTAGTGCTTACCCTTCATATTACAATGTGCATTTTTGCCTTTTTACAGTCTGGTAGTGGTGCATGGTAAGTCGCTTCAATTGTGTCCAACTTTTTGGGACACCACTGACTGTAGCCTGCCAGGCTCTTCTGTCCATGGAATTCTCCAGGCAAGAATACTGGACGGGGCTGCCATTCCCTTCAGCAGGGTATCCTTCCAACCCAGGAATTGAACCCAGGTCTCCTTCATTGTAGGTGGATTCTTTACCATCTGAGTCACTAGGGAAGTCCTTTCACAGTCTAATATTAGTTAATTAGTTCTTTAATACTCCTCAGACAATTATGGGACCTTGAGACGCTTTGATTCCACATACTCTCTCCAAATTTATTGTCATTTTCATTCTCTATATATATGAGCCCCCAGAAAATATTGCTATCATCATTTTATATAGTTTAAATTTGCCTACTCGTTTAAATTTCCTTACATATTCACAAATGACATTAGTCTTTCTTTCCTGTATCTATGTAACTCCACCTGGGATGATATTTCTTTTGCCCAAAGAAGAGCCTGTAATATTACTTTTAGTTTGAGTCTTCCGGTCACACAGTTTCTGGCTTTTTGTTAAGTTATGGTGAAATGAATACATTTTTAAAGAAATGTTTTTCCTTAAAATTTATTTTTTCTCCAATAAACATTGTTATCCTAATTTGATATCTTGTTACTTTTGGAAACTTCTCAACCAAGTTCTCTTCAAATATCATTTCTCTACTTTTTCCTCTCCTTCTTCCTGGGATTCACATTAACCATGTGTTTGGTATACTCACTGCATCACATTTAATTCTCTACACCTCGCTTTTGGTATTTTCCATATTATATGTGGGAGGAGAAGGGGAAGACAGAGGATGAGATGGTTGGATTGCATCACCAACTCAGTGGACATGAGTTTGAGTAAACTCTGGGAGTTGGTGATGGACAGGGAGGCCTGGCGTGCTGCAGTTCATGGGGTCACAAAGAGACACGACTGAGCGACTGAACTGAACTGAATTATCTTTCCAGGCTCCATTCTGGATATTTTCATCAGACTTATCTTTCATTTCTCTAACTCTTCCTCCAGTGAGGCAAACGAGCTTTAATCCTTGGTCATCACACCAGGGTAGAGTTCAGGGTATGCTTTATTGTCCCCCTAGAGCAGAGCAGAGAAGTGAGACTTGGGGATTAAAAGTCACTTGTCCCACATCACCTAGCCTGAACCAAGTAGAGCAGGATCTAACATCACAGACTACACTCTAGGTCCAGACCCTCTCCTCTGTGCCTGTTTTCTTCTTGGCTGGGAATGCTCTGCACCTCTCATTTCCTGAAAAGTGGAGCCACAGTGAAGTCTCTCAGCCTTTGTTTTTAGCACGGTGATGCATTTCTGTTTAGATGATACAGTCAGTGATATGTTTTCCTTAGCCATGATATTTACCCAAGACTTCTTCTGGTATTGGGACCACTGATCTGTTGTTGTCAATTTTAGATCACACTGATAAACTGAACCCTTTACAAAGAAGAGCACGAAGCTGGAGTTTTTACCGAAGGCGACGCAGCTATTCGTCTGAACATGTCACTTCCCAGCAGCAGCAAGATAGAGATTCAGGTGATGTTCCCATGGACATCCAAGCAAGATAGTAAGTGACCAGTCAGCATGGCTGACATGTGAACAACAGTCGACCAGTGAACAACAAAACCTTGTAGTTAAACGTGTTCCTCTTCTCTCCAATCTGGAAGAGTGAGGAATGATGGGATACGGCTAATGTTTAAGCAATCTTTATTGTAGCTCTGATATCATGTGGGAAAATGTGGAGAAGACTTTCTAAGTCTATATGGACCACTTTCTTCTCTCCACTTCCCCACAGTGCTCCCTATGCTGTTCCATCCCATCGTCAGAGAAGCCGTTTTCAGAAACAAGACCAGATGAATATGAATATGGAGACAAAGCAAAAGCCTCCAGAGAGAAGAATGGAGAGAGACAGACAGAATGAGACCTTGGGGAGCTGGTTCAAGATCATAGTGAGTGTCCTGGCTAAATGGACCTCATATGTAGAAGATGACAGAGAGAGTCATGTTGGATTTGTGGCGAGATGCTGGGAATTTTTCTGGGGCAGTGGTGTTGGTAATGTCTTGTTATTACTAGGGACTATCTTCCTAGATCATCTAAGGGCAAGTTCAGAGAAGCAATAGAAAGGAAACAGACTGAATGCAAGGAGGAGCATGGGAGAGGTTGTCTAAAAGCAAAGGAGGAAACCTACTGCCAGGGAGATGAAGCACTTCACACCAGATCACACAGTTTGACTCAAGCTGAGTGTGGGAGGAGGTTGGGTCTCTGGGGTCCATGTCAGAGTGGCAGGCCTGGTCTATCTCACGTGGATCTCTTGGAGCTTTATAAAAGGAAACACATGTGAAACATATTAAGTTATTTTTTTCAGGAAGAGGATATGAATGAAAAGAAACTATATTTAACAAATCCATGCCTTGTACAAAAGTTAGTGATAACAGATATTGCCCTATCTTAAGAATTTATTTAAAGCCTGAAAATAGGTTCTAAAGTAAGACACAGTTGAGTCTTATCTTAACCTTGGATTCTATTGCATCAATTTTCTTTCCCATTTCTTCTTTGACCCCTAGATTCCCTTTGGTGTAAAATATGATGACAAGTGGCTGCTGAATTTGATTCAGAAGCAATGCAGTGTCCCCTTCATCCCAGTCGAAGTAAGAGAGGACATGGAGGCAATGAGAAGAAACGGGGTAGATGGCAGGCCCAGATGAGAAATGGCTCTGGTCTCATCTTCTGCTTCTCTTGTCACTCTTGCTACAGTTTCACTATGAGAAAATGCAGGCCCAGTTCTTTGTAGAGAATGCCAACATTGCCTGTGCATTGAAGAATGTCAATGGCAAGATTTTCAATGAGGATAATGAACAGGTGTGTGTCAAAGGCATGAACAGGGATGAATAGGGGCAAGAGGGAAGGAGAGGGGCATGGTCTTGCTTGATCCCATGCACAGATTTCCTGAGATTACCCAGCCCCTCTTGTGTCCTCTGCAGGTATTTATCTTGGTTGAGCCCTGTGATGCGCCCGAATCTGTGCAGAAAACACTGAAGTCTGAAAAGGTGGAGCAGATGAAGGTAATGCAGACTCAGCACAAGCTGTGCACTGATACCCAGACCCACCTCTTCCCCCCGCTCACCCTCAGACACAGAGCCACTGAACCCCATCCCTAACTCTGCAGCTGACCATGAACAAACCATACGATGTCCACCAGCAATCTCTTGACGTTCAGAGACTCTGCTTTGGCCCTGGTATGGCTGTAGCAGTAACTGTAGGGCAGGTGAGGGTAGAGGGTCTGTCTGGGAAGGACACTCGGGGATGATATCATGGGGATGTCCTGGTGCTGGAGGTACACCAGCCAGGGCCCTCTCAGCCTGTGTTTCCCTCCTGGAGGAGGGAGACTTGATGATCTATGATATTGGAATGACGTGGAACCCTAGAAATGGCATGCCTGCCTCCCTGCACATCCATCCAGGGATCAGGTCCAAGGTGAGGACCTAGGCCCAATGTTGAGGCTGATGGTGAGGATTGGAGAGATCAGATAGAAGAGGCATATTGGTCTCAGATATCCCCTTTGGGGTCCTCACTCTTCTTTCTTCATCATAGCTTTCGTCCTTGGACCAGAGCAACAAAAAACCCTACGTGGAGCCTAGCCTGTCCACTATTATGGAGAGTGCTTCCCACACCAAGAACTTGAATGTTTCCGACACTGAGGTGAGGTGGAGCACTCAGATCTTCCTTTAAAAGGGATGTGGGAAGGCTTATGGGGTGGTGACAGATGAGGGGAAGTGGATTTGTAGGGAAAGGGTGGGTGTGGATGCAGAGCCATCAAGTCCTTGTGGGTGTTCCCCATAATTCCAGGTGAAGTCTGCAGGGGAGATGGACAAGGATCAACAGCTGGAACCAGAAGGGATGTGGGCTGGCAGAAACGCCAAGGGCACCACCTTCCCTGATAAGTCAACCAACATAAGGTCTCTCTCTGCCTTGTCTCTACACCCTTATGTCTCTCTCATCTCTCCCCTCCTCCCTCCACTCCATGTCTGTCTTCATCCCCCTCCCTCCCTCCTGAGTCCCACCTCACTCACCTCCCTGTCATAGCCTCCTGGGTCATCCCTGAGGTTTGTCCTGACTTGACAGAGTGATGAAGCCCCTGTGAAGTAGCAAAGCCCTGGGCTCTCATCCCCCCATTTCCTCTTCTCTCCACAGCCTTCACTGGGTGGTGGAGGAAGGAAGGGAGGGAGGGGAGGAAGACCTCCAGCAAGGGTTTGAATTGCTGGTCCTTGTGGCACTGGAGAAGGGAGTCAGGACAGTCTGGCTGGGAGCTACTCAGGGGAAAGGAGTGGGAAGAGGGGGTGGGAGGAAGGGATGCAGGGAACAGTCTTCCTTTGGGTCAGTCCATGGAGTGGTGACCAAGGCCCTGGAAGGCTAGCATACTGCGTTGTGGGAAGGGGCCACACACAGGGCTGTGACTGCTGTAAGTGACTTGCTCCCATGAGGAGGGTCACGTCCACAGTTTCACTGGCTTTTCTCTTTTGTCTTGACTTTGGCAGCACCATCCTGGAGTTGTTCCCCAGGTTACTAAGCTTGGTAAGCCTACCCCTTGATCACAGACTCCTCTAACTAGCACTGACGGTGCCCACAAACTACTCTGAAACCCATTAGGACCTGTCCAAGTTCCATTTTTGAACCTGACCCTTACGTGTCCTGTGGGAGGAAGAGTGTACCATCCTCTGTGGGAACCTGAAAAGGCCCTGGATCTTCTTCAGCCATATTCTCCACAGGCTTTGGGGACCCATGGAGATGACAGAACATGTAGTCCTGCCCCTGGCAATTCCAGCACCCTTTCTCCTCTGATCTCAGACCCCTACCCCATCCTGGGCCCATTCTTTCCCCTGATTATCTAGCATCACATCCTGGACTGCCCTGCTGACTTCCTCTTCCCTCCCCTAGGATGGCCAGGAGACACCCTCAGGGTCTAAGTGTGCTATTGAAGCCCCCAAGTGCTTACCAACATGCAAGGTGAGCACGGAGGATCCAGCAGGGTTCTAGGTGGTACATGACGGGGTGTCAGTCCTGGTCCTGAGGACTGTTTTGGTTCTAGGGAAGCTTCTTTGGATCTGATGAGCTGAAGAGTCTAATCCTGCAATTCCTGCAGCAGTAAGTACCCTTGGGAATCTGAGCAAGGGGAGGGCTAGTACAGGGGAGGCCACCCAACCTCAGGTCTGCTCATGGGAGTTTTCAAGTCTCCTTTGAGCTCCATACCACAGAACTAGACTGTCCTCACTGTTCCCCCTCAGGTATTACTTGATCCATGACTATGGGGACCGCCAGGGACTCCTGTGTGCTTATCACGAGGAGGCCTGCTTCTCCTTGACCATTTCATCCCACCTCAAGGACCCAGGCCCGTGAGTATCACAGCCCAGACTCCTCCCTTGTGCCATCTGGTTCCCCAGCAGATGCAGGCCAGCTCCTGCTGACACCTCTGCTGGTGGGACCACCACCCAAGTTTCCTCTGTGTCTCCTAGAAGCAGCGTGTGTGCATACTCCAAGAACAGCAGGAATATGCAGAACCTCAAGGACCCCGGTGAGTGTGTTGTGGGAAGACTAGGCAGGAAAGGGTGGTGAGTGGAAGATTCATAGGGTCCCTGACCTTTGCTTGCTTCCCCTCCCCCACAGATCTGAGGTTCCAGCTGCTGAAACGCACAAAACGTGACATTGTGCATGCCCTCTGTGGGTTGCCCAAAACTCAGCATGACTTCAAGTCCTTCACGGTGGACATGTTGTTCCAGTCGGTGGGCACCTGCTTCCTGCCTTGTTGGGAGCAGGGGGGAAACTGCAGATGGGGAGGAGTCAATTTGAGGGGTAACTGAGTACCTGGGTTCTTTCCTTTCAGGAAACAATGCTCTGCTTCTCTGTGAATGGGGTGTTCAAGGAAGGTGAGTGTTCACAGATCCCTCCCAGACCCTCCACGGCTCCCTCCCCTGGCTGGGCTCCCTCCCTCCCTCCTTCCAGCTTCCCTCCCCTCCCCTGCCCTCCATTCCGTCCCCTCCTCTGGACTCCCCTCCCTCCCCTTCCCTTCCCCTTCTTTCCCTCCCCTCCCCTCCCTTTCCCCTCTGTGATCTCCAGCCCTCAGTTTTCCACCGACAACCCAGGTCTGAACCGACCCAGGTCTGAACCGCGTCCGTGTCTGCCCTGTTCACCCTGGGCATTAGGGACAGAGGCGGTGGAGTTTCGTGGCTCCCATACCAGATCCTTACACCGAGAACTTGGGCCAGTACTTAAACTCGCAGTTTCCCCATACACCCACATCTTGGCCAGTTAAGAAAAATGTATCCCATGAACTTGTGAAGTGGTTGTCATGGGAACATGTTACTGGGAGCAAACCGCCCTCCTGTTGCCCTCCCCATTCCCCACACCCAGGCTCCCCAAGTGAACAACTGACCCCTCAGCAAGAGTGTCAAGTCAGACTCTGACTGGGGACCCCTGTGGGAACCTGTAAACACATGGGGCTCTAAGGGGTACTCTTGTTTATTGTTTGTTGTTGAAGTAGAAGGAAGGTTTCCTGGCTGTGTGCGTGCCTTCACCCGGACCTTCGTCACTACTCCCGCCACCCCATTCAGGTAAGAGCTGTGTTGTGGGTGGGATGGTCCATCCAGTCTAGTCTCAGGGCCCTGGGCATGTGGGGGTGCAGACCTTAGGCTGACTCAGTATTTTGAAAGCCAGCAGGTAGTTCCAAGGAGCAGTCTAGCCTAGTGGTTAGGAAGAACATGGGCTTTCTCACCGGCACATGGGTTTTCTCCTTGAGCACATGGATTTTTCTCCTTGACCCAACACTCATTCTCTGTGTGACCTTGGTTAAGTCACAGGGCCTCTCTGTGACTTGGTATCTTCTTCTGAAAATGGGGATCAGAATGTACACTCCTGTATTGTAGTGTACTGGGCTGCTGTTCAGGGTAGATGTGAAGTTGTCCCTGGGCTGGGGATCAGGCTATCCATTGAGTGAAGCTGGGAGACAATCTCTCTGAAAGTGGGCTCTGTACAAGGGGCAGAGGAACCAGTCAAGGAGCCTGGGGACAGACACAGGACGGGGATGGAAGGAATCTGGTTGCTGAGTGCCAGTGGAAGCAGATCGTTGTTGGGGGTGTGGGTCGGTACATCTGTCAACTGTCTAAGAGTCCATATTTCCTCCAGTTTTTGTATTGTGAATGATAAGCTGTTTGTGAGTGACTTCAGCCCCAAGAAGACAGCCTATGCTCTTCATCCCAAAGCCTAAACCTTCTGTCAACTCCATGCCCAACTTCTCCTTGGAGCAACAGGAAACGGTGCAGGATTTCTCCATCCAGTCGGGGATGAACTTCCAGAGTCTCAGAAGTGATGCTGAAGATCATAGTGCACATGCATGCACACATATACTCATTGCCTTGGAAAATCATTCATTCTGTTCAATTTTGTGGGGAGATGAAGTTTAATCAAAATGTAATTGACAGCATATCTGTGTGTGTATGTTTCTCTTTCTAGGTCTCCTCTAGCCCAATCACCCCCTTCTCACTAGTGTAAATTTTCCTTCAGCTCATACTCCCACTGGATTCCAACCTCAGGATTCAGTAATCCAGAAAATGATAGATAAGGAGGGATTGCTGCCAGGTGGTGAAAAATTCCAGAAAACTATGATTGAAGCCATTATACCAAGATCCCAAGTTCCATCCCTTCTTTCCCCTTGCTGAACACCCTAGTCTGAGGCTCTCATAGCTGACATTCTTATCTGGCCACCTGGTTCCATCCATTTTCACTTTTAAGGAACAGAAGTACACTTTGCAAAGAATAACAGATGTCTTGGAGTGGCTTGTTTAGTATGAATCCAGTTCTGATTGGAAAATTCTATGTATATCACAGCAATTCCATCTATTGTTGACCCCAAAGCTACATCACATTCATTGGTGTATCTCTTCCCCCATCAATGTAGGTTGACTTGTTCCCACTGTAGAGGGTCCCTCCCAAGGAGCAGAGTGTTTACCTCCGTCACCCACCTCTGTATGAGCTGCCCAGTTCTTCTCCCACACCCTGTCTGTCATTCCATGACTGGGACACTGGATACAGCTGTCCAGACTTCAGTCTCTGCCCCATTCCTCTTAGAACCCTGTGTTTCCCTCTGCTGACTGCCGATGCGCTACTGCTACCTGGTGATTCGTTGTATGCAGGCTCTGGAGTATGTTTTAACAGCTTCTTTAACACCTATCAGATTTCTTTTTTCAGACAGAATTAAAATGACTTTATACTTAGTTCAATATGCTGGCTTTTAAGGGAGAACATTGTCTCTTTTTTTCTGCTCTTTAAATAAAATTCTTTGTAGAGAACTCGGATACTGGAGTTATGTTGGCGCTACCTCATGACAGAAGCCTGACAGCAGCTTGAACAGGCAGAGCAGGCAGGTGGGAGGGAAGGTCTATGTGTTGCCAAAATTCACCAGACAGAGCTTTCTGAAATGTTTTATAATGGTTGAAGTCATTATATCAAGATCCCAAATTCCATCCCTTCTTTCCCCTTGCCGAGCATCCTGGTCTGAGGCTCTCATAGCTGACATTCTGATCTGGCCACCTGGTGTGTGAAGAGAGAAACCCAGTTACAGGTACACTGTGGTATCCAGACAGAAAGCACAGCCCCTCTCCACGTGCTAGCACTCTATTCACCCTTTGATTTACTTTCTCTGCAACCTCTCACAGATTTTTCACTAAGGGCCTTCTCCTCACTGACTGATGAGCTCTGCTCATCAGCTCAACACAATACTGTTCTGCCAAGTTTACCCCAAATTTAACATTCACCTTCATTATCTTTTTAAAATTTTTACTTGTGATTAAAAAAGCATAAAATATAGTTTTATACCTTAATCACTTAAACATTTTAAAGTGTGTAGTTCAGTAGTATTAGTTTTAATAATCTTTTCATTTAGCCTTTATATTAAGTGGTTAATATCCCAATCTGTTACAGAATTAGATTTTTCCAAACATGACAGTATATTTACCTTTACCAATGCATTGTATGCTTTCATATGTTTTTATGTCACTGACTAGCATCTTTTTCATTTCAGCGTTAAGAACTTCTTTCAGCATTTCTTGCAAGGCAGGCCTAGCAGCGATGAACTCCCTTAACTTTCATTTGCTTGGGAAAGTCTTCATTTTTCCTTTATACCTGAGGGATAACTTTGCTGGGTAGAGTATTCTTGGCTGAATTTTTTGTTAACAATGTGACAAATTATATCATTCCATCCTTTTCTGACCTATAGACTTTCTGCAGAGAAATATTCTGATAGCCAAATGGGGATTCCTTTATAGGTTACAATCTTTTTTCCTCTGGTTGCTTTTAGGATTCTATATGTTTGATTTTTTTTGACAGTTTCATTTAATGTGTCTTGGAGAAGGCTCTTTTACCTTGAGATGAAGGTGATTTATTAGCTTCATGAACTTGGATGTCTAAGTTTCTCCTCAGGTTTGGGAAGTCCTAATCCATTTTTAAATAATAAACTTTCTGTACCTTCTCCCTTTCTTTTTCTCCTGGAATCCCCATTATTTAACATTTTACATTTCAAAAGGGCCCCCCAGGTGGCTCAGATGGTAAAGACTCCGCCTGCAATGCAGGAGACTTGAGTTCAATCCCTGGGTTGGAAGATGCCCTGCAGGAGGGCATGGTAACCCAGTCCAATATTCTTGCCTGGAGAATTCCATGGACAGAGGAGCCTGGAGGGCCACGGTCCATGGGGTTGCAAAGAGTCGGACATGACTGGATGCAACTAAGCACATAGATCATTCAGGCTTTCTTTGCTCTTACTTCTTTGTTCTCTGTTATTTCACATTTTCTGTCCTTCAGATCACTTATTATATCTTCCATTTTGTCTACCCTGCTGTATATATATGCTGTACATATATATATATATATGCTGTATATATATATGTAGTTGTATATATATAGTTAATTGCATTTTTCATTTCATTAATTGATTTCTTCTGCTTCAGAATTTCTGTTTGATTCTTTTTAATGATTTCTGTTCTTTTGTTAAATTTCTCATTTTGCTTACGTATTGTTTTCCTGTGTTTTATTGAACTGTCTTTCTGTGCTTTCTTTGAGTTTCCTCAAAACTACTGTTCTGAATTCTTTATCAGCTAGATCTAGGTCATTGAGTTTGATAACTGAAAAGTTTATCACTATCTTTTGGTGATGACATGTTTCCTCGTTTCTTCATGATCCTTGGATTTTTGTTGCTACTTTCACATTTGAAGTATTGACAGCAGTCATCTCACAAAGTTTATTATCTGTCTTCAAGTAGAATGTTTTTTGTTGGTCCTGCTTGTATCTAGGGTTTTCTCAAATCTTGGATGGAGACACCTGCTCTGCTCTTCTGCACTCACTCTGGTAGCAGAATTCTTAGCCTTTTATGTCCTTTTTGGTTCTTGCCAGGCTAGATGCTGGAAAACTGTTTTATTTTCCATAAGGTGGCACCATAGCTCAATGTGTATTTTTCCCCTACCTGAAACCCTGGTCTGTTTTTCTGAAAGCACTCTGTTTACTCTCCCCTCTGCACTTGGAGGCACACACAGGGAGCCAGTTTCAGAATGAGGGAGGTGTGAGTTTAGCACTCAGTATTGGGATAGCCCACAGACCAGTGGGAGGATCCTTCAGTGAAGTTCTCTCAGAGGTTTGTGGGCCAACTTCTGCCCCGTTCCCAATATATTTCCTCTCCTGAGTCATTGGGGTCCCCCCTCAGTCCTCTAGGTGCTGCTGGTGAGAAATGCATCCCACAAAGCTGGAATAACTGGTACTCACTCACTACTCTTCTTTTCCCTTACGAGAGAGGTCACCACCAACTGGGTCACCCTCATGCTCTTTTGCCTTAGGGGATGAGCAGCATTCGTAAAGTTCCTCTTATCTTCTTGAATGCATTCAAACTCAAGGAAAAATATAATTGCTTAGAATGGTAAATAGCTTCTAAGCAGAGTATTCCTTATACAAGAAACTATTGTTCACTAATCTAGTAGCTCATATGGTAGATAAGAACTGCTCTAAGCTGAAAGTTTTATCACTGTTTTCTTCATGGTATTAAAGATTTTTTGTTGCATTTATTTCAAGTTGAAATATTTTTCATATGATAAAACAAGTTGCTAACAATGGTGATTGTAAAAGTTATTGATACTTTAAAATATGTAACAGTAAATGTAACACATCAAGTTCAAAGCTTGATAAGATTTTTGTTCAAGATAGAAATTTGTTTTCCCTCTGTGGAAGTCAGTTTGTCTCGATAACATAAGGAAGAATTATTTTAAAATTTTCTTCCAATTGAGACAAAAACCAAAGTAAGTGTGGCAGTGTTCTTAAATCTTAAATGCAGTGCAAAAGATTGTGTTTTATTTACATCTCCATCATGCAGAATCACATATAAATTTATGCACACATAGAAGCATCTTACTCTTTTTAATGGATGCATAGCATTCCACTGTATTGGTATACTCAGTATTGTTTAACAACAAGTGTGGTTGATGCCTCACAAGAAAAAGGGAACCCTCTTACACTGTTGGTGGGAATGCAAACTAGTACAGCCACTATGGAGAACAGTGTGGAGATTCCTCAAAAAACTGGAAATAGAACTGCCATATCATCCAGCAATCACACTCCTGGGCATACACACCGAGGAAACCAGCATTGAAAGAGACACATGTACTCCAATGTTCATCGCAGCACTGTTTATAATAGCCAGGACATGGAAGCAACCTAGATGTCCATCTGCAGATGAATGGATAAGAAAGCTTTGGTATATATACACAATGGAGTATTTTTCAGCCATCAAAAAGAATGCATTTGAATCAGTTCTAATGAGGTGGATGAAATTGGAGCCTATTATACAGAGTGAAGTAAGCCAGAAAGAAAAACATCAATACAGTATACTAACGCATATATATGGAATTTAGAAAGATGGTAACCTGAACCCTGTATAGGAGACAGCAAAAGAGACACAGGTGTATAGAACAGTCTTTGGGACTCTGTGGGAGAGGGTGAGGGTGGGATGATTTGGGAGAATGGCATTGTAGCATGTGTATTATCATATGTGAAATGAATCACCAATCCAGGTTCGATGCATGATACAGGATGCTTGGGGCTGGTGCACCGGATGACCTGGAGGGAGGATATGGGGAAGAGGGAGGTGGGAGGGAGGTTCAAGAAGGGGAGCACATGTACACCCGGGGCAGATTCATGTCAATGTATGGCAAAAACCAACCAATATATTAATGTAAGGTAATTTGCCTCCAATAAAATTAAAAAAATAAAAATAAAAAAAAGAAGATTGACCTCATACCCCCAAACACCAGTGTTGCTCCTGTTGAAAAACACTTGGAGTTTTGGATTCTTAATAAAATTTCACAGTCATCAAATCACTCCCATTAAGCTCCATGAATGTTATTTGTTCTCTATAAAGATTGTGAAATTTAGATATTACAGTATCTGTTTGCCCACACTTTCAAGTTATTTTAAAATGCAACATGACAAACATATATGCATGTGCAATAAAGTGCAGAGAATAAATTTACAAACACCAAAGTACCCATTACCCAGATTTGCCACCTGCTGCTATTTAGCATTCTCTCTTTATAGTCCTCACACTAATTGCATCAGAGCAACATACTAGAAAAATAAGTGACATGCTTTGGATGAACAGACTAGAAAGATAAGTGACACGCTGTGGATGAAGAGCGTATGGGTGTTTCCTGCCAATAGTGGGATTGGGAATTGTCAGTGAAGCTTCAAGAAGGAGGTGCGATTTGAACTGATGAAGGATGAGTAGCCATGGAAAGGTCTCCAGAGGACATTCCAGGTATGAGCCAAGATACAGAAGAGACAGTGTACAAAGGTATACTTGGTAGTTATGATGAACAGTCCAGTGTTGCTTCAGTTAAGATACTTGGATGGATGATATGAGTGAGAACTGATGAAAGGATAGGAGCAGACAAATCTCAGAGCTTAGAACACTGTATCCAGGGGATCAAGATGCTACCCTGTAGGTTTGTTGCTGCCAAACCTGGCAAGCAACAGAATCTGATTTTTGTTTGCTTGCTTAATTAATTTTGCTGATGGGAGTGGTGAGGGGAGAAAATGTCAAGATCTGATCTAGAAACCTTCAAGGTAACATCTCAACCTATCATTAGGCTTGGACAGTCTATGTCTGTAGTTTTTGTCTAGAGATGATTAACGGTCTCTAAAACTTTGGATCCTAATGAGAGAGGATCTACAAGTTTTACCTGAAGTCTCCACATTTATATCTCGAAGAAGTTGCACACCACCAGCACCAGTGACTTTCCACTGTGTCTGTAAAGTACGAATCCTCAATTAAAAACTTAATATCTCAGAAATGTGGGGGTACCGGAACTGTACAAGGTGTGAGTTCAACAACAACACTTTTCATGAACACCACCATATAACTCCAACCCCAATCAGGTATCGAACATTGCCATAACCCCTGAGGAGTCCTTCATGGCATCCTCCCAGCCATTACTACCACTGCCCCTATGCAAAGTTCACTACTACTTGGATTGCTAAGTCATGGATTAGTTTTGCCTGGTTTTGATGTTTGCAAATAAAGAACCATACAGCCTGAATTCTTTTGTGTCTGGCTTCTTTATGTCTGTTATCACTTTTTGCAATATTTTGTTCATTTTCATTGTACTGCAGTTTTCCATTCTTTGACTTTACTAAATTTAATTTATCTGTTCTTGTTTATGAGCATTTGGCTGTTTCCAGCATTGGATTTTTATGAATGATGCTCCTATGAACATTTTATACATATATTTTTCCATACACACAAATTAATTGTTGTGAAGTATTATGTAGTTGTCCATGGGGTTGCAAAGAGTTGGACATGACTGAGTGATTAACACTTTCAATATATATTTGCCTATGGGTGTAATATAGGCTATCAGGATAACCTGTAGACTATCAGGTACATGCAAGTTCAGCCTTAGTAGATACAGCCTAACAGTTTTCCAAAGTGGCTGTACCAATTCACACCCGTATCAGCCATGTGAAGGGTTCCACTTACTTTATAGCTTCACCATTATTAGTGAGTTAGTTTTACTTTCAGTCATTCCACAGGGCACTGCATTATGTTTTTAGTTTGGATTTTCCCAAGGAATAATGATATTGAGCAGCGTATTATATGCTAAGTAGTCACTTGGATAAAGTAAGGTCATATCTTTTTCTCATAGCATATGCAATATGATTATATTTGGCTAAAACATATATATGAAATTTATGAATGTGTGCATTTATATGCATTTATATAAAGAATATGAACCTAACTACTGTTAGTGGCAATATTGAGCATTTGTTCTTTTCCAGGCACATTTCTAAAATGCTTCATTCATATAAACTTATTTAGTCCTTATAAAACTTTATAGGGTATATTTTTGAAGCCAATGAAAAATTCAAAATGCAGAAATATTAATATCACATCTATTTGTTATACTGGTTGTCGATGGTTAGTGAGATCCCTGATTATATGCATTTTCTTCTTTATGCTTGATTGAAATGTTGAACGTTGCCAGCACCTAGGAGGAATTCTTCCATGTGTAAAGGGATGAATATGTTGTTTCCCAGTGGTTACTAAAATTCCTCTTAGGACTGGTATGGCAAAAAAATCATGTGGTATTAATCCCTTGCACCCTGATCCTTTGTATATTTCTTAGGTCATAAAGGTGTTATCCGATATAAGCGCAGAGACGAATAGTCCTAAGGCCATTTGGTAAAGTATTTAGAAAAGAGCAAAGTTGTACTATACCACCTGCAGTATAGTTTCATTTAATTTTTTATTGTATGTATGATGTTATATATATGTGCATCTATGGTCATGTGCAGAAAAATAGGTGCAACTGAATAATAGTCAAAGATAATGATTATAAGTGTCAGGGCATTTTCTCTGTACCCCTTTGCCCTTCAAAATCTGACACCTTTGTCACTTGACAAAGTCCTTTCAAAGTGCAGACACCTTTCCAGTCCTCATGGTGAAGTGGATATGAAAAAAGCGTTATTTTGGTTCAGAAGAGCCCTCTGCCTTCTACAGAAAAACCTACAGAGGGAAATACTGCACAGTGTTAACAATGGTTGCCAGCAGGTCTTTTGGTTGCCTGTGTTTACATTATATTTTCACGTGTCCACAGTTTTAAGAAATTGTAAATGGCCACCTAAGGAACATAAATGAGGCAGGCTGAGTGCTGAGGTAATATGTTAACTAGGAAGTGGTTCATACAACAGGTAAGAGTTTGGGGTAGATTGAAAGTAAGCATGTCAACAAGAATGTACTTTTTATCTACAGTTATATGTTTAAGAAGATGGACTTCAATAGAGGGACGAATGTTCCCAGAACATTTTTTGGTGCTTTAATAGATGTTTGGCTTAACATCTTTATATTGAATGCTCTAGTTTTTGCTTTATTTTGTTGTAGACTTCTGGGGAGAGGGACAAATTTAGATCATTTAATGAAAATATTTGTATTAATTTTAATTAAACAAAGCAGACTGAACATATGTATAATGACATCTTTCTTAAAAGAATTACTAACGTGTTAAAATATGCATACACGAAATGCAAACACTACAATGAAACTAACAGCAACTGTCATTAGAAGAGTACCAAAGAATCTTACTTTCTGTGCTCTATATTTGTGTACTCTTTTTTTAAAAAAACAAATGGAGCATATATTCTTTTTTCATTTTTAAATTTTGGTGAAATACACAGAACATAAAATTTTCCGTATTCACCATTTTAAGTGTGCAGTTCAGTGATATTAAATATTTATAATGTTGTACAACCATCATCACCATCCACCTCCATTTATTTTTTCATCTTATAAAACTGAAACTCTATACCTATTAAACCAAAACTCCCCATTTCACTTCCTCCAGTCTCTGGCAGCTGCCATTCTATTTGCTCTCTACTCTAAATACCTCATATAATGAACTAATACAGTGTTTGTCTTTTTGTGACTGGCATACTTCACATAGCAAAATGTCCTCACGGTTCATTCATGATGTAGCATATGAGAGAATTTCATTCTTTTTTTCAGGCTGTGTAATATACCATTGTATGTATATATTGCATTTTTGTTCATCCATTCATCTGTCAGTGGTCCCTTGGTTTGCCCCCATGTTTTAGCTATTTGTGATAATGCTGCTCTCTATCATTGTGGGTGTATAAATATTTCAAGTTCCTGCTTTCAAAGTTTTTGGATAAATATCCAGATTTAGATCATATGGCAATTCTCTTTTTTAATTCTTGTGGAACCACCATACTGTTTGCCACAGTGGCTATACCATTTTACATTCCCATCTACAGTGAAGATGCTCCACATCCTCAATGACACTTGTTTTCTGTTTTTTTTCTCATATTAGCTATCCTAATGTGTGTGAAGTGGTATCTCATTGTAGTTTTAATTTGCATTTCATGGTGACCGCAACCATGAAATTAAAACATGCTTGCTCCTTGGAAGGAAAGCTGTGACAAACCTAGACTGCATATTAAAAAGTGAAGACATCACTTTGCCAACAAAATCTGTATGGTCAAAGCTATAGTTTTTCTAGTAATATATGGATGTGAGATTTGGACCATAAAGAAGGCGGAGGTCTGAAGAATTGATGCTTTCAAATTGTGATGCTGGAGAAGACTCTGGAGAATCTCTTGGACAACCAGGAGATCAAACTAGACAATCCTAAAGGAAATTAACCCTGCATATTCATTGGAAGGACTGATACTGAAGCTGAAGCTCTAATAATTTGGCCATCTGTTGTGAAGAGCCAACTCTTTGGAAAAGACCCTGATGCTGGGAAAGACTGAAGGCAAAAGGAGAAGTGGGCAGCAGAGGATGAGATGATTAGATAGCATTACTGACTCAATGGACATAAATCTAAGCAAACTCTGGGAGATAGTGACAGACAGGGAAGCATGGTGTGCTGCAGTCCATGAGGTCACAGAGTGGGACACGACTTAACAACTGAACAACAACGAATAATTAGTGATGCTGAGCATCTTTTCATGTACTTACTGGACATCTGTATTTGTTTTTTAGAGAAATGTCTATTCATGTCCTTTGCTCTGCTTATTTTTGAATCAGGTTGTTTGGATTTTGTTGTTGATATTAATTTCTTATTATAAATATGATTTGTAAATATTTTCTCTCATTCTACAGGTTGCCTCTGTGGGTTTACTCTGCTGATAGTGTCTTTTGATGAACAAATTGAAAGATTTTTCATGAAGTCCAATTTGACTATTTTTTCTTTTGTTATCTGTGTCTTTGGTGTCATGCCAAAGAAATCGCCAAGTCCAACACTGTGAAATTTTTGTTTTAAAAGTTTTTATAAAGATTTTATCTATTTATTTGGCTGGGTCAGGTCTTAGTTGCAGTACATGGGATCTATGTTGCATTGTGTGGAATCTTTCATTGCAGTGTGCTAACTCTAGTTGTAGCACATGGGCTTAGTTGCTCTGTGACATGTTGGATCATAGTCTCCCAACCAGGATTGAACCTGCATCCCCTGCATTGCAAGGCAGATTCTTAGCCACTGAATGACGAGGGAAGTTCCTTTTGAATAATTCTTTATATTTTTGCTTAAAAATTTTTTTTTTCGAATTGGAGGATAATTATTATACTGTGGTTGTTTTTGCCATACGTCAAGGTGAATCAGTCATAGATATACATGTGTCCCCTCCCTCTTGATCCCCCCTCCCACTTCCCTCATTGTTTTAGATCTTACATTTACGTCTTTGATGCATTTTGAGTCAATGTTTTCATATGTTGTTAGGTAAGGATTCAGTTTAATTCTTTTGCATGTGCATATCCAAATTTTCCAGCACTGTTTGTTGAATGGCCTTGGTACCCTTGTGAAAAATCATTTGACTAGATATATAAGGGTTTATTTCTGGAGTCTCTATTCTTTATCAGTTCAGTTCAGTCGCTCAGTCATGTCCGACTCTCTGCGACCCCATGAATCACAGCATGCCAGGCCTCCCTGTCTATCACCAACTCCCGGAGCTCACACAAACTAATGTCCACAGAGTCAGTGATGCCATCCAGCCATCTCATTCTCGGTCGTCCCCTTCTCCTCCTGCCCCCAACCTTTCCCAGCATCAGAGTCTTTTCCAGTGAGTCAAATCGTTGCATGAGGTGGCCAAAATATTGCAGTTTCGGCTTTAGCATCAGTCCTTCCAAAGAACATCCAGGATTGATCTCCTTTAGAATGGACTGGTTGGATCTCCTTGCAGTCCAAAGGACTCTCAAGAGTCTTCTCCAACACCACAGTTCAAAAGCATCAATTCTTCGGTGATCAGCTTTCTTCACAGTCCAACTCTCACATCCATACATGACCACGGGAAAAGCCATAGCCTTGACTAGACGGACCTTTGTTGGCAAAGTAATGTCTCTGCTTTTTAATATACTATCTAGGTTGGTCATAACTTTCCTTCCAAGGAGTAAGCGTCTTTTAATTTCATGGCTGCAATCAGCATCCGCAGTGATTTTGGAGCCCAAAAAAATAAAGTCTGACTCTGTTTCCACTGTTTTTCCATCTATTTCCCATGAAGTGATGGGACCAGATGCCATGATCTTTGTTTTCTGAATGTTGAGCTTCAAGCCAACCTTTTCACTCTCCTCTTTCACTTTCATCAAGAGGCTTTTGAGTTCCTCTTCACTTTCTGCCATAAGGGTGGTGTCATCTGCATATCTGAGGTTATTGATATTTCTCCCAGCAATCTTGATTCCAGCTTGTGCTTCTTCCAGCCCAGCGTTCCTCATGATGTACTCTGCATATAAGTTAAATAAGCAAGGTGACAATATCCAGCCTTGACGTACTCCTTTTCCTATTTGGAACCAGTCTGTTGTTCCATGTACAGTTCTGACTGTTGCTTCCTGACCTGCATACAGGTTTCTCAAGAGGCAGGTCAGGTGGTCTGGTATTCCCATCTTCTTTATAGTCTCTTTATGCCAGTACTTCACTGACTACTGTACTTTGTAATATGTTTTGAAATTAGAAAGTGTGACTCCTCCAAATTTGTTCTTTTATTTCAAGATTGTTTGGGCTATTTATGGTTTCTTGAAATTCTAAATGAATTTAAAGATAATTTTTTCTCTACCTGTTAAAAACATGATTGGGATTTTGATCAGGATTGAATTAATCTATAATTTGGATACCACTGACATTTGAACAATATTATGTCTTCCAATCCATGAACGTGAGTTGTGATTTCATTTGCCTGTCTTCTTTCATTTCTTTAAGCAGTTTCATTTTTATTGTTCAAGTCTTTAACACCCTTGGTTATTTTCTATTTCCTTATTCTTTTGATGCTATTATAAATGAAATTGTTCTCATAATTTCCTTTTCAGATTATTCACTGCTAAAGTGTAGAAATACAACTGATTTTTGCATGTTAGCTTTGTATTCTGAAAATTTGCTGGATTCATTTATTAATTCTAACAGCTTTTTTTGTAGAACCTTTAAGGTTTCTACATACAAGATCAATTCTTTGGTGCTCAGCCTTCTTTACGATCCAGCTCTTACATCCATACATGACTACTGGAAAAACCATAGCTTTGACTCTACAGACTTTTGTTGGCAAAGTGATGTCTCTGCTTTTTAATACTCTGTCTAGGTTTGTCATAGCTTTTCTTTCAAGGTGCAAGAGTCTTTTAGTATCATGGCTGCTTTCAAATTGTGGTGCTGGAGTAGACTCTTGAGAGTCCCTTGGACTGCAGGGAGATCAACCCAGTCAATCCTAAAGGAAATAGACCCTGTATATTCATTGGAAGGACTAATGCTAAAGCTGAAACTCCAATACTTTGGCCACCTCATGCAAAGAGCTGACTCATTGGAAATACCCTGAGGCTGGGAAAGATTGAAGGGAAAAGGAGAAAGGGCAGCAGAGGATGAGATGGCTAGATAGCATCACTGACTCAAGGGACATGAATCTGAGCAATGTCTAGGAGATAGTGGCGGACAGAGGACCCTGGCGTGCTGCAGTCCTTGGGGTCACAGAATCAGACATGACTTAATGACTGAACAACAACAAATAAGACAACATCATCTACATTTTATTTCTTCCTTTCTAATTTGGATGACTTTATTATTTTTTTCTTGCCTAATTCTTCTGGCTAGAACTTCCAGTACAGTGCTGAACAGATGTGGTGAAAATAGACATCCTTACTTTGTTTCTTGGAGGAGGAAATGGCAACCCACTCCAGCATTCTTGCCTGGAAAATCCCATGGGCAGAGGCGCCTGGTGGGCTACAGTCCATGGGGTTGCAAAGAGTTGGACACGACTGAGTGACTTCACTCACTCACTCAGTTTGTTTCTTACCTTAGAGGGAAACTTTCAGTCTTTCCCCATTAAGTATGATGCTTACTATGTTTTTTGTGTATGGCTTTTATTATGCTGAGGTACATTCCTTCTGTTCCTAGTTTATTGAGTACTTTTGTATCATTAAATGGTGTTAAATTTTGTCAAATGATTTTCCTGCCTCAATTGAAATAATTATGTAGTCTTTTTCAGTCATTATGTTAATGTGGTGAATTACATTGATCAATTGTTGTATGTTGAACCATACTAGAATTCCTGGATCATGTATAAACTGGATCAAACTCTCTTAAATTGTGTTTATCTGAGAAAATCTTTATCTCTCCTTCACTTCTGAAGGATAATTTTATTGGATACAAAACTCTAAGTGAGTGATTTTTTTCTTTTCAACAGTTTAAATAATTTACTCCATTCTCTTCTTGTTTGCATGATTTTTGAAGAGAAGACTGGGGTAATTCTTATCCTTGCTCCCATATAGACTTTTCCCCCTTTCTTTGATTTCTGTCAATATTTTCTTTGTCTTTGATTTCCTAAAATTTGAATATGATATATACTGATGTACATTTTTTAGGCATTTTTACTGCTTGGTGTTCCTGAACTTTATTGATCTGTGCTTTAGTGTCCGTCCTTAATTTTGGAAAATTCTCATCCATTATTATACTATGTATTCTGTTCCTTTATTTCTTTCTTTTAATTCTGGTATTCCTATTCCACATATGTTACACCTTTGGTTCTCGGATAGTCTATACTATTATTTTCTTTCTTTCTTCTTATTTCAGTTTGGGAAGTCCCTGTTGACATACCTTTAACTGAAATCTTTCCTCAGCCGTGCCCAGTCTATGGCATATGCCTACAAAAGACATTCGTCACTCCTTTTACAGTGCTGGGTTTTTTTTTAGCATTTACTTTTGAATCTTTCAATCTCCGTGCTTACATTGCATACCCACTCTTTCGCATTGTCTACTTTTCCTGTTATAGCCCTCACCATAAGTCCATGGTCTGATAATTCAAAAATCTCTATCATACCTGAGTCTAATAGTTGTGCTCTCTCAGAACTATGTTTTTGATATTTGGTGTGACTCATAATTTTTGTTAAAAGCCAAAAATGATGTAGTATGGGAAAGGAATTGAGGTACATAGGCTTTTAGTGTGAGGCTTATGTCTATCTGACTAGAAGTTATGCTGTACTCACTATTTGCTGTAGCTGTAGGTACCAGAGATTAAAATTTTCTCTTGTATTCTTCTTTTTGCCTTCTTTGTTGACTTTGGATTTCCCCAGAGACTTTTAAAGTAAGTTCTCATATATGCAATGTTCATTTTTTTCCATCATGTTCCTCTGTTACTATACAGGAGCCCTATTGATGTGATGGTAAGATGTGAGGGAAAGGGAAGTGTTTTTCTCTTCTATAATTAAGTTTTTGTCTTGTCGTGAGGAAGATCAAGATGGAGGAGTAGGAAGCAGAGTTCACTTTCCTGCAGAGAAACATTGAAAATACATCTACAGGAGGAATGATTTACACAGAACAGCTGCTGAGAGCTGACAGAGGACCTCAAAAAGACAATAAAACCTTCACATAAGCAGGTAGAACAGAAGGATAAAGAAGGAATCAGGATGGGGCTTGCACCCCAGGGAGGGAACCGAAGGAAAGGTTCCTGCACCTTGGGAAGGCTCTTCACCAGCAAAGAAATTAGACTGGGTGGAGGGCAAGTTTCAGAACCTAAAAGCGGGGAAGAGTAACTGGTTTGTGAAAGGCAAAATGGAGTAACCTGCACAGAGGGTTGGCAGCACTACTCTGTGTTTCCCAACCTGAAACACTCCTCTGTCAGTGAGGGTGGAGGTCAGGTGTTAAAGCTCAGACTCCAAAGATCAGCCCCAGAGAAAAGACCAGGGTTAGGTGTGGAAAGAGCTTGAAGAAGATGCGCTGTGGCAGCTGAGGGTGTACTAGTGAGAGAGTTAACTTCTGTTCTGTTCTGTCGCTCAGTCGTGTCCGACTCTTTGCGACCCCGTGGACTGTAGCCTGCCAGGCTTCTCCATCCAAGGGATTCTCCAGGCAAGAATACTGGAGTGGGTTACTGTTTCCTCCTCCAGGGGATCTTCCCAACCGAGGGATCAAACCCGGGTCTCCCGCTTTGGAGGCAGAAGACGCTTTAACCTCTGAGCCACCAGGGAAGCCCGAGAGAGTTAACTTAGGCAGGTTGATAAGGAGTCCAAGCCTAAGGCCCCTTTAGGGTGGAGGTGAACATTCTTTCTTTTTCACATTCTTTTGTCTTAGACAAGTAGGCCTCATAGGCAGCAATATCTCTTGTTCAAGGATGTGTCTTTTTTTGAGCTCAGAATATATGTTATGGAAGAACGTCTGGGTAAAACTTCCACAGCCTTGAGCTCTGGGTCAAGCCGTTCCTTCTGATTAATCTCATGCTGATGTCATCCCAGAATGTATGTAACGGGAAAGGGTCTGGGCAAAATTTTGTCAGCCTTGAGGTATTGTTTTCTATTCTCAACAGCTAGCAAAAAATATGTAATGCCCTGCTTAAAACTAGCAAGACAGGTAATCTCTTTACCCGCTTCTGATATCTATGTCAGAAGCTTTTTCCTGTCACTATCAGACAGGAAATAATAAAATTTCTACTACACAAAGCTCTGAGTGGCTGGGACTGTCTTTGGCCCCAGAGTTAAATCTTCTCCTTTGGAGACAACGAATATGGCAGAACACCGTAAGCTTTCAACTATCACTAGGAAGAAACCTGCCCCACCAGAGAGGCAAGGCACCATTATTGGCAGATGCACACGGAGAAAGGTGGGACAACCATAAGAAATTCTATCCCTGTGAGTGTACCCAGGCCACAGGACAATGCCTATAGGAGCTCAGTGGGCAGGCGTGAGTTGCCGCCACCATCTTGGGTTCCAGAGGTGGGCACTAACTGCCTCTTCCAGACTTGCAGGAAGGCACCAGGCCTTGCCCCTGCAGACACAAAAAGGTGCAGACAGCTTTCCCCACTAGCAATTCTGCCAGTAGGCCTCAGTATCTGCCCCTGCTGGCCTAGAAGGCCATGGTTAGCTCTTGCTACTAAGAAATCCACCAGTGAGTGGATTTATTGGATACAAAACTCTAAGTGAGTGTCAGGACCTGCCCCACTGTCCCAGGAAGGTACAAATAGCTACCCCCACTAGGAAATTCTCCCATAGGAGGGAAGAAAGCAGAGCTGAGCCCTAGGGGTTGGGTGACTAAGGAAGAAGAGCTGAAATCTCTCCTTGTGGTGGTGCAAAATGTCAAGTTATATCTCTACTTATGGCTTCCTTAATTCAGAGCCTACAAAACATCTGAAAGGAAAATTACTCTTGCATCTGGGATGGGGGTGGCTTTAGAAGCTGTGGCCTCTGTGGACATGTACACATGGGGGTTGGGCCAGAACAGAGTACAAGCTCCCACAGAAGGTCCAGGTGCATGAAGCTGCAGTCCTGGGATCTACCCTTGGTGGACCTGCACTGGTGGCCAGGTGAAAACAATGCCTGAGAGTCATCAAGGCCAATTGCTGGCATATCCACAGTTAAGGTGGGCCTGAGAGCAGCACCAGCAGCAGTGCACTTTGTGAGCCCACACAATGGGCAGAAGGGGACAAAACCAACCACATTCACAGGTGAACATCTCCAGTAGATGCGTACTCAGTGACTTCTCTCCCAGTGGGAATGCTCCAATCCCACCTACCTCACACCACAAATCAGAACCACAGCTAAGAAACAGATCTTGGGGGTTTTACTCCAACACCTAGGGAGCAGACCCTGCCCCTGACAAGGCAACGACAACCACAGAGCAAAGGGGAGCCCCCACTCAATATCTAGGGCAGGCTCTGATCACCGCAACTCCAATCAAACTTCATATCAAGGGGATAATGGCAAAAGCCTCTGGACCAACCTCACCCACCAGGGAGCAGACACCATAAACAAGAGGAAATACATTCCTGTAGCCTACAGAAACGGAGAAGGCAATGGCAAGCCACTCCAGTACTCTTGCCTAGAAAATCCCATGGATGGAGGAGCCTGGTAGGCTGCAGTCCGTGGGGTCGCTACAAGTCAGACATGACTGAGCGACTTCACTTTCACTTTTCACTTTCACACATTGGAGAAGGAAATGGCAACCCACTCCAGTGTTCTTGCCTGGAGAATCCCAGGGACGGGGGAGCCTGGTGGGCTGCCGTCTATGGGGTCACACAGAGTCAGACACGACTGAAGTGACTTAGCAGCAGCAGCAGCAGCAGCAGCAGCCTACAGAAAGGAGACCACAAACACAGTAAGTCCAACAAAATGAGACAACAAATAAATATATTGCAAAGGAGAAAGATGGAAACCTACAGAAACAACTAAATGAAGAGAAGATAAGCAATTATCTGAAAAGAACTCAGAGTAATGATAGTAAAGAAGATCTGGGATCTCAAAAAAGAGTGGAGGCATGGATCAAGAAGATATAAGAAAATTTTAACAAAGATCTAGAAGAACTAAGGAACAAACAGACAGATGAACAAGACAATAACTGAAAAGAAAACTGCACTAGAAGGAGTCAATAGCAGAATAGCTGAAGCAGAACTGATAAGCGACCTGGAAGACAGAATGGTGAAAATCTCTGCCATGGAGCAGAATTAAAAAAAAAAGAATGAAATGAAATGAGGACAGTCTCAGAAGCCTCTAGGACAACACCAACTTTCAAATTATAGGGGTCCGAGAAAAAGAAGAAAAATAGAAAGAGTCTGAGAAAATATTTGAAGAGATCATAGCTGAAAACTTCAGTAATATGGGAAAGGAAATAGCCACCCAAGTCCAGAAAGTGCAGAGAGTCCCATACAGGATAAACCCAAGGAGGATCATGCTGAGACACATATTAAACAAACTAAAAAATTAAATACAAAGAGAAAATATTAAAAACAACTAAAGAAAAGCAACAAATAACACACAATGGAATTCCAATAAGGTTATCAGCTGATATTTCAGCAGAAACATTGCAGATCAGAAGAGAGTAGCAGGATATATTTAAAGTGATGAAAGGGGACGACCTACAACCAAGAATACTCTACCCAGCAAGCTCTCATTCAGATTTCATGTGTGTGTGTGTGTGTGTGTGTGTGTGTGTGTGTGTGTGTGTGTGTTAGCCATTCAGTTGTGTCCCACTCTTTGAGATTCCATGAGCTGTATAGCCTACCAGACTCCTCTGTCCATGGAATTCTCCAGGCAAGAATACTGGAGTGGAGAAATCAAAAACTTTACAGATAAGCAAAAGCTAAGAGAATTCATCACCACCAAACCAGCTTTACAACTGCTAAAGGAACTTCTCTAGGCAAGAAACACAAGAAAAGGTAACAAAGGAAGAAGGGAAGGAAAAAGAACTACAAAAACAAACAAAACAATTAAGAAAATGGCAATATGCGTGCTTAGTTGCTCAGTCATGTCTGTTTGAGACCCTATGGAATGTAACCCGCCAGTCTCCTCTGCCATAGTAATTCTCCAGGCAGGAATACTGGAGTGGGTTGCCATGCCCTCCTCCAGGGGATCTTCCCAACCCAGGGATCTAACTCAGGTCTCCCACATTGCAGGAGGATTCTTTACCATCTGAGCCACCAGGGAAGCCCATGAATACTGGAGTGGGTAAGCCTATCTCTTCTCCAGGGGATCTTCCCGACCCAGGAGTTGCACCAGGGTCTCCTGCATTGCAGGTGGATTCTTCACCAGCTGAGCTACCAGGAAAGCCCATATGTATAGATAATTACATTAAATGCAAATAGATTCGGAGAAGGCAATGGCAAGCCACTCCAGTACTCTTGCCTAGAAAATCCCATGGATGGAGGAGCCTGGTAGGCTGTAGTCCATGGGGTCGCTAAGGGTCGGACACGACTGAGCGACTTCACTTTCACTTTTCACTTTCACACATTGGAGAAGGAAATGGCAACCCACTCCAGTGTTCTTGCCTGGAGAATCCCAGGGATGGGGGAGCCTGGTGGGCTTCCATCTATGGGGTCACACAGAGTCGGACACGACTGAAGTGACTTAGCAGCAGCAGCAAATAGATTAAATGCCCCAAATAAAAGACATAGATTGGCTGAATGGATACAAAAACAAGATCCAAATATATGCTGTCTATAAGAGACCCACTTCAGATCTAGGGGCACATATGGATTTTCAAACCATGAGGAGATTGAAAAAGTAACTCTATGCAAGTAAAAATCTAAAGAAAGCTGGAGTATCAACACTCATATCAGACTAAATAGTCTTTAAAATAAAGACTGTTACAAGAGACAAGGAAGGACACTACATAATGATCAAAAGATCAATCCGAGAATGGTGTCTGTGTGTATACATGCTCATTTGTGTCTGATTCTTTGTGATCCCATGGACTGTAGCCTGCCAGGCTCCTCTGTCCATGGGATTTTCCAGGCAAGAATACCAGAGTGGGTTGCCATTTCCTACTCCAGGGTATCTTCCCAACCCAGGGATCGAACCAGCATGTCTCTTGCATCTCCTGCATTGGCAGATGGATTCTTTACCAACTGTGCCACCTCCACCAAAGAAGACATAACAGTTGTAAATATTTATGCACTTAACATGAAGGCACCTCTGTATATAAGGCAAATGCTAACAATCATAAAAGGAGATTGAGCTTAAGCAGGTTGCCTATATGTGTTTGTGTTTTTTTATTTTACCTTAAAAAATGGCAGTTTATTAGGATTTAATCTACTATTTCGTGGGACTTATGTGTCAGGCCCTGGGCTAGTTGCAGGATATGCCCTCTTAAATAAGAAAGATACGATCTCTCAGAGCATGAAATGAACAGTCTAGGGTGGAAGAGAAACACTAAACAAACATGTAATCCCAAATTACAACAAAGAAAGAAAACAAGTTTCTGTGAAGCATAACATGAGGAGCTAGACCAGGGATTAAGAGTAGGCATGATGTTTAAATTGAGTCCTAAAGGGGAAATAAGGAAATGAGTTAATCGGGGCCAGTGAGTAGGTTGGGAGGGAAAGTGGTTAGCCTTTAAGGAGCCATGGCACGTGCACAGGCTCTAGGGCAGAAAAGTCCTTGGCCCAGTTAGAAGCAAAGGAGGGCACTGTAGCTGGAGCTTATCAAAAGAGGGGGAGGGTGGCCTGGCTGAGTGGGAGAGGTGACCAGGAACCAAGTCTTGCAGAGCTTGAAGGCCATGGTAATGATTTGTTTTGTTTTGTTTTAAAGTATTCAATTGCAATGGAGGAATTTAAGGGATATAATCGAAAGAAGGAGCATGTTTTAATTCTTCTTTAAAGTATTAAAATATTCCTTGGACTCCCATATAGAGACTGGATTGGAAAGGGGCAAGAAGAGAAACAGACTAGTTCACTGAGTCAGTGGTCTAAAGTCTGTGAAAGATATAAAACAATTATAAAACACGATCCAAGATATCTCAGGGAAAGGAGAACAAGATGGGCCTGGGATGGTCTGCTATTGCACATAACTTCTAGTAAAAAAAGAAATTGAAAAACTATGGGGTTCTGTCAGCTTAATAGGAGTCTAAGAAGGGAGATTTCCACAGAGCCAGGAAAGCTGTCATGAGGAAGAAGGATCTTGGTTGAGCCTTGAAATGTAGCTAAGTTTGGAACTGTTTTTTCTAGGAGAAGGAGTTCTGGAAAGAAATAATAAATAAAAGAGAGTAGCCTGGCTCGGGTAGAGGTCATGAGCCCACCAAGTGAGCAAGCAATGTCCAGTGGAAATCCCTACAAACCCCAATAAGGTTAAAAGCTGAGATGACTAAAACTTGCTTTTTAGAAATGTTGTTAAGCGACATTCAAGGCTGACTTTCTACCTACTTCAGAACAAAGGAATGTGCCCAACACATCTGGCACTGGTCCACAGGGCAAGGCAAGATTCTAAGAAGGGAGGAGTTACATACGTGACGAAAGTGGAAACTGTGAAAAATTTATCTCCTTGGAGTTATCTCCACTGGGTTCTCTTTCTCACTGACTGGTTTCTCGGGCATCTGTGGGCACAGACCCACATGAAGTCCGTTGAGCCATGGTGAGTGGTCTTACTGGACCTGGTAACATGGAGCAACTTCCCCTTGTTTTGGTTTTGGTTTTTGATCATAGGACTCCAGGGACATCTCAGATTTCTATCAACTGGGCAGCTTTTGCCAAGTCACATTCATGATTTCTTCTCTCTCTCTCTTTCTCCCCCTCCCTCCTTTCCCCCCACTCTGTCTCTTTTACCTTCCTCTGCATGTTGGCATTTTTTTTTGAAAGTTCTGTTTTTTATGGTCTATCTCCTTTCCTTCCAACGTTTATTCAAGTGTGTCTTCATTTGCCACTCAGGGCCTCTTGGAGGTCAGAGTGTTCTGAGGCATTCTTATTTTTGAGGCATCCAGTGTATGCTTAGCTAACACCAGTTTCCCACTTCCTCACTAACAGAACTCCAGACATCGGAATGTTTACCTCCCTGATAGCTTCTGGGTGCAAGTCATTATTCTGAACCTATCAGGATCTCGAATCTCCCTGAGTACTGTTACTGTCTGAGGGTGGCCAACAATCTTAAATGGCCCAGTCAGATTGAAAAGGCCTTATATTCGATGGATAGAGGAGAAGTTTATCTCTTTTCTCCTGAGGGACAGAAACAGAGAAGAATGTGCCCTCAGTCACTATAAGCAACCATCTTGTTGCATCAGGGGTAACCATCAGCCTCAGGAAGAAGGTAACACTTGGTGTGGGGGAAGCTGCCCAGGGACGGAAGGACCTTGGGTCTTGATGCCATACTTCAGTGGTTGAATCAGTCAGTCCTGAAGCCTGCTCTATCTACTTCTGCTCTTCTGGCTAAATGAAATCATAAATTTCCTTAATATTTTAGCCAGTTTCTGTCAATTATTCTTCACTTATAGCTAAAATTCCCCATCCAATATTTCTTAGAGAATTTTCCATTTCATTCTGTTCAGAACTAATTATTTATAATGACTGTATAGTTTTCCAAAGTCTTATTGAACCCAAATGTATTTATTTTCTACTTTATTTACGAGTATTAAAGTTGTATTCAATTTTGTGGTTTTCTTGATATTTCAAAAATGCTGAAATAAATATCTTGTTATTGAATATAATTATATATTTACACACTTGGATGTTTTCATGGCTCAGACACAAAACATTTGTGTGACTTTTCATCTGGGATGTAGTCATAGGCATAGAAATTTGGGGTTAAAGACTGTAGAATTATTTTAAAGTCTTTGATACATACCTTCAAACTAACTTTCAGAAAAGTACCAGTTGTCATTCTCACCAGCATTATATGAAAGTGCCCACTTTTCTGAACCTTCACCTCTAGATATAAATCACTAATAATGGCATGGACTAAGAAGTCAGACTGTTCAAATTCTAGCTCTATACCTTAATAGTGATATGACTCTGAGTATGTGATTCATTATCCTTAACTACAAAATGGGCCTAACACTGGTATCTGCATGCAACTTATGTAGGTAAGGGAAATTAAGTAAGACATACAAGGCACTTAGATTATAAGTGATCAATAAATGTAGGTTGTTATTGTTATGAAGATTATTTACCAACTTGTGATTTGAAAATATTTTCTTATTCTCATTTGAATTTCCTTGATTACTGATGAAACATCATTTTTTCTCATATCTATTGCCCAACTGAAAAATGGTTTACCTTTTCCTTTTTTGTTTATTTTTATATGTGTTGCCCTTTCCTTGATGATTTGAACCCAATTCATTAGTTATAATAGTAACTCTTCGTGTTTTCTGTATGTTATTTTTCATGCATTTTATTTGCCATTTAAAATTATATCATGTAAAAGTTTACTTTTAAAGTAATAAAAGTTATTTTTCTGCATGATTTCTGCCTTGGATTATATGTTGAGAAATACCATTAGCATGCTAAACTTAATCATCTGTATTTTCTCCCAATTCTATTGCTATTATATTCAATTTGTCAATCCATTTAAGTAGTGATTTTATTTCAAATAATTCTTAAAGATACCAAAAAAGGGTTATCTTAAAAACGAGAGGGTAACAGGTAGGAAGGCTAGAGGTCCCCAAGTGAGAGGAGGAAATAAACTGCAACTGGCAGACATTTGTTTTTTCCTCCCTTCTCTATTAATGAAACCAGTTCTGCCTAACTTTTTTTCTTTTCTCAAATCTTGGGCTGACAATGGCTCAACAAACCAGTATTCAAGTCAATTGTTTTGTGGCTGGTGGGGGCGGGGCAGAGGCAGGATGACACACCTCATGCTATCCTGTCTCAAAAATGCATACCGTGGGAAAGAGGCCTCGTGAAACTCCCTCAGCCTTGACATGTCTCTCTTACCTGGTTAGCAGCTTGCTAACAAAGCGAAAATGCCTTGTTAAAAGCTAGCAAGCAGGCACTCTTACTGTCCCCTTCTGATGTCTATATCAGACGCTTTTCCTATCTCTATTATACTTTGATAAAATTTTGCTACACAAAATGCTCCAAGTAGGCAAGCCTCGTCTCCTCCTGGGGGGATGTCACGAATCCCGGCCTAACACAGGCCACAGCAGCAACCTTTCAAAATGTTAAGTGGAAGAAGAGCATACAAAATAGCCTATAGAGTATTATCAAATTTTTATAGAACAAGATTTCATTTGTGGATATTTTGTGTAGAAAGAAAATAAACTGAAATATTTAACATGTGTAGCAGGATTAAGGGACTTCCTAGGAAGCTCAAGTGGAATTCCATCATTTCCACTAGCTTTGTTCATAGTAATGCAGGTGGAGGTGATAGAATTCCAGTTGAGCTATTTCAAATCCTAAAAGATGATGCTGTTAAAGTACTGCACTCAATATGCCAGCAAATTTGGAAAACTCAACAGTGGACACAGGACTGGAAAATGTCAGCTTTCATTCCAATTCCAAAAAAAGGCAATGCCAAAGAATGTTCAAACTACTGTACGATTGCACTCATCTCACATGCTAGCAAAGTAATGCTCAAGATTCTCTAAGCTAGGCTTCAACAGTATGTGAACTGAGAGCGTCCAGATGTACAAGCTGTATTTAGAAAAGGCAGAGGAACCAGAGATCAAATTGCCAACATCCATTGGATCATCAAAAAATCAAGAGAGTTCCAGAAAAGCATCTACTTCTGCTTTATTGACTATGCCAAAGCCTTTGACTGTATGGATCACAACAAACTGTGGAAAATTCTTAAAGAGATGGGAATACCAGACCACCTTACCTGCCCCCTGAGAAACCTGCATGCAGGTCAAGAAGTGACAGTTAAAATCCAACATGAAACAATGGACTGTTTCCAAATTGGGAAAGGAGTACCTCAAGGCTGTATATGGTCAGCCTGTTTATTTAACTTACATGCAGAGTACATCATGTGAGATGCTGGGCTGGATGAAGCACAAGTGGGGATCAAGATTTCAGGGAGAAATATCAACAACCTCAGATATGCAGATGACACCACCCTTATGGCAGAAAGCGAAGAGGGACTAGAGAGTCTCTTGATGAAAGTGAAAGAGGAGAGTAAAAATGTTGGCTTAAAAATCAACATTCAAAAAACAAAGATTGTGGCATCTGGTCCCATCATTTCAAGGCAAATAGATGGGGAAACAATAGAAATAGTGACAGACTTTATTTTCTTGGGCTCCAAAATCACTGCACATGGTGGCTGCAGCCATGAAATGAAAAGACACTTGCTCCTTGGAAGAAAAGCTATGAACAACTTAGACAGCATATTAAAAAGCAGAGACATTGCTTTGCCAGCAAAGGTCCATCTAGTCAAAGCTTTGGTTTTTCCAGTGGTCGTGTATGGATGTGAGAATTGGACTATAAAGCAAGGTGAGCATCGAAGAATTGATGCTTTTGAACTGTGGTGTTGGAGAAGACACTTCAGAGTCCCTTGGACTGCAAGGAGCTCAAACCAGTCAATCCTAAAGGAAATCAGTCCTGAATATTCATTAGTAGGACTGATGCTGAAGCTGAAGTTCCAATACTTTGGCTACCTGATGTGAAGAATTGGCTCATTGGAAAGACCCTGATGCTCTGAAAGATTGAAGGCATGAGTAGAAGGGGATGACAGAGGATGAGATGGTTGGATGGCATCACCGACTCAATGGACGTGAGTTTGAGCAAGCTCTGGGAGTTGGTGATGGACAGAGAAGCCTGGCATGCTGCAGTCCACGGCGTTGCAAAGAGTCAGACACAACTGAGTGACTGAACTGAACTGGGTAGCTCAAATGGTAAAGAATCTGCTTGCAATGCGGGAGACCTGGGTTTGATCCCTGGGTTGGGAAGATTCCCTGGAAAAGGACATGGAAACCCACTCCAATATTCTTGCCTGCAGAAGTTCATGGACAGAGGAGCCTGGAGGGCTACAGTCCATGGGGTTGCAAAGAGTTGGACATGTCTGTGTGATTAACACTTTCACTTTCTTTCAGGAGGATTAAGATGATTTTTTGAATTTCTTTTTTATGATTCTTTGTGTTTATCAAAATGAATGCGTATCATTTGTTATGAGAATTAAAAAAAAATAAGATTAAATAAAAAAAAAATCCAGGTCTCAATTTTTCCTGTGAAACTATGAATAAAGGCAAAATTAATAGCCAAGGCTTTAAAAAATATGTGCGTTTTGATAAGGGCTTCCCAGGTGGCACTAGTGGTAAAGAACCCACCTGCCATATGTTGCTAGTTACATTTTGCTGATAAAAAGCACTTGGATCACACTTTGCTTTAATAAGCCTTTGAAATTCCTTTTAAAAAGTTCAAATGATCAAATTGAGACAGGAATCCAAGTTCTTGTCTGTGGAGCCAATGAATGGAATCCATGAACACACAAATACTCATGGTAGCAAGCCAATAGGATTTATAAGCATAGACACAGAGGGGGTAAAGAGTCCCCCACAAGGTGGGACTTACAGTAGTTTTTATATCCTTCCTTAAATCACATTATTTCTAACCAATCAATTTAATGGTCAAAATACTTAACATCTTTATGGCTTCTCTTGATCCTTGGATTAAGTCACTACCCTTTTTCATGCCCCCTGGCCATTTTACCATTGACCAGATGTATGGGCTCAGGATTAATGATCACCAGTATTTTTTTTTTCCCCTCAAGCATATGGAACAGAATTTAATTACTGCCTTTCCCTGGGTCTGAGTGCTGATAATTTATGAGACTAAAGACACATTCCAGGAATTCAGGACAATGAAGTGGGATGTTTACTAAGAACAAGACTAGGTCTCAGAGTTCTACACTGACTGTCTAGTAATTTCTACCTCAGAATGATCCGTAGTAAAAATCAGGACAGACCCATGTAAATCCAAAATACATACTTGGAAAGGCAACACATTTTAAAAATAATAATTTTATTAAATTATTTTTGGCTGTGCTAGGTCTTCATTGTTGTGTGGGCTTTTCTCTAGTTGCAGCGAGCAGGGGCCACTCTAGTTGCAGCGTGTGGACTTCTCATTGCAAGGAAGAAGAAGGGGAAACAGAGACAGAGAGATTGAAGAGAGGAGCAGGAAAATCTGCATATACGGCTTCTCTGCATCAGGAGAGTGACTTATCTTTAGGAAATTTACAATGTGTATTAGGCAAACGGTAGACCATTAAGGTAATAATTCACAATAATAGAACCCGAATCTATCGATGCCTTATTTAATGCAATACTAAAAAATAAGATTATATTTTAATTAAAAAATGTGATATTTCTTAAAAATGATTTGGAATGGTGTAATTCAATAGAAAGATAATGTAAGTCACATATCTAATTTTAAATTTTCAAGTAAACTCACGCTCAAAAGGAACAAGTAACTGGTTAAATTAATTTTTGTATTATATTTTGTTTAACACAGTATATCCAAAATGCTATCATTTTAACACATAATCCATGTAAAAATTAACAAGATATTTTACATTCTTTTTTTAACAGTTTGATTCATTCTAGTCTAGTCTTTTAATCATCATTTATATACATTTTTAATAACAAAGTAATTTCTTTTTCTGTACTATGTGTTTGAAATCCTGTGTGTGCTTTACACTTTTACCTGTCTCAAATTGCATTAGTCACATTTCAAGTTCTCAATAGCCACATGTGGCTCATGGTTATCATATTGTACACTTCAGATTTGCAACATAAAAATGTCTTGAGTCACAAATTAGGCTGAATTCCACTCATTTACTGTACCATTACTCTAAATTACTTTGAAATGTAGTCAATATGGATTAGGGGCTACAGACTGAAATGCCTCTAAGGTCCAGAGAAATAACTGTAATTTGAATAAGAAGAGATGGGTACCAAAAGTTAAACTGAAATGTGTCTTTCTAAAGAACTGAAGCCACTACTAAGTTCCCTGTAGTAAATTGGTGCAAGAGAATGCAGACTGAGGGTTGACAGACCTACTGAATTTTTTATTTAAACCGAAACTCTGGATTTACCAGACCATCCTGTCTTACCTGCCAGACCACCTTACCTGTCTTCTGAGAAATCTGTATACAGGTCAAGAAGTAACACTTAGAACTGGACATGGAACAACGGACTGGTTCCAAATTGGGAAAGGAGTGCCTCAAGCCTGTATATTGTCACCTTGCTTATTTAATTTATATGCAGAGTGCATCATGTAAAATGCCAGACTGGGTGAAGCACAAGCTGGAATTAAGATTGCAGGGAGAAATATCAATAACCTCAGATATGCAGATGACACCACCCTTATGGCAGAAAGTGAAAAGGAACTGAAGAACCTCTTTCGATGAAAGTGAAAGAGGAGAGTGAGAAAGTTGGCTTAAAACTCAACATTCAAAAAACGAAGATCATGGCATCTGGTTGCATCACTTCATGGCAAATTGGTGGGGAAACAATGAAAACATCAACAGACTTTAATTTCTTGGGATCCAAAATCACTGCACATGGTGACTGAAGCCATGAAATGAAAAGACACTTGCTCCTTGGAAGAAAAGCTGACCAACCTAGACAGCATATTAAAAAGCAGAAATATTACTTTGCTGACAAATGTTCGTCTAGTCAAAGCTATCATTTTTCCAATAGTCATGTATGGATGTGAGAGTTGGACCATAAAGAAAGTTGAAGATAGTGCTAAGTTGAGTCCGACTCTTGTGAGCCCATAAACTGTAGCCTGCTAGGCTCCTCTGTCCATGGGATTCTCCAGGCAAGAATACTGGAGTGGGTTGCCATTTCCTTCTCCAGGGGAACTTCCTGACCCAGGAATTGAAGCTAGGTCTCTCCCGCATTGCAGGCTAATGCTTTACCAACTGAGCTACACAGGAAGCCAAAAGAAAGCTGAGGGCTGAATAATTGATGCTTTTGAACTATGGTGTTGTGGAAGACTTAACAGTCCCTTGTACAACAAGACAATCAAACCAGTCCATCCTAAAGGAAATTGGTCCTGAATATTCATTGGAAGGACTGATGCTGAAGCTGAAGCTCCAACACTTTGGCCACCTGACGTGAAGAACTGACTCATTGGAAAAGACCCTGATGCTGGGAAAGATTGAAAGCAGGAAGAGAAGGGGACAACAGAGGATGAGATGGTTGGATGGCATCACCAACTCGATGGACACAAGTTTGAGCAAGCTCCAGAAGTTGGTGATGGACAGGGAAGCCTGGCGTGCTGCAGTCCATGGGGTCGGAAAGAGTTGGACACGACTGAGTGACCAAACTGAACTGAAACTCTGGATTTCCTGTGCAATTTCTCAATTATTAAATATCAATGATGATTAAAAATTGAACAGTACTTTGTGCGACAAATCGCTTTCACCAAATGTAATCATTTTGGGGGCTTCCCAGGTGATTCAGCAGTAAAGAATCTGCCTGCAATGCAGCAGTTCAGTCCCTGGGTTGGGAAGATCCCCTGGAGGAGAGCATAGTAACCCACTCCAGTATTCTTCCCTGGAGAATCCCATGGACAGAAGAGTCTGGTGGGCTATAGTCCATAGGGCTTAGGAGGCATGCATGCAATCCTTTTTATGCCAACTTTTGACTAGTGGGATCAATACATACTTTCAAAAATCCACTAATTCTAAGTTTGAAACATTAAACTAGTCAGTTTTAGTGACTAAACATTTTTTCTTTTCATTTTACATGTGTGTTAACATTAACAGCTAACATTTACTGGGAGAATAGCATATGACAGGCATCTTGTTAAACACTTACCACATTTTACCAATAAGAGAAATGAAACTAGGAAATTGACCAACTTAGTATAAGGTCACAAAACTTGTGAGTGATGAGGACAATATTTGAACTAAGGTCTGCCAGACTCCAGTCTGTGCTTTTACAAACACACCTTAAATCACCTGGGAGTATCCATGTCTAGGTAATATACCAATCACTCTCTTTCCCTCTCTGTCTCTGTCTCTCTCTCTCTCACACACACACACACTCATACACACACCCAATCTCTGTCTCACATACATGCGCACGCACACTCACACAGACATGCACACATACTCCTCCAGTCCTTTTTCTCTTATGCGCTGCCTTGTTTTCTTTTATCTTTCTCTCCTTTATGCTCATCCTACACCTCTTTTTCAAAAGACATTTCTTTTTCCCATTCTGATCTTTCATTTTCCTTGCATAGTACTGTCCCTGTTTTAACCACCTTGGTAAGGGAGGCTCTCAGCCAGTGGTGTGCTGAAGCTGGCTCTTAATGGCTCAGAACAGCTAATTGTGCATATGTCTTCTCAACTCTACATTAAGTGTCATCATGTTGGTAGCTGAAAATAAGCTTAGTAGGAGTATTTACACAGTGGAAATAGGCTAAAATTATAAATGTGTGTATATCTGTGCTCAGTCGTGTCTGACTCTTTGAATCCCACGCACTAAAGCCTGCCAGGTTCCTCTATCCATGAGATTTCCCAGGCAAGAATACTGGAGTGGGTTGCTGTTTCCTTCTCCAGGGAATCTTCCTGACCCAGGGATTGAGCTCATGTCTTCTGTGTCTCTTGCATTGTCAGGTACGTTCTCTACCACCTGCTATGAATAGTTTACTGGAAACCTAGTTGTTTAATAACATTTAGTTCATCAGCACACCACTGGCTTTAGCAATGTTTACACATTTGATTTTTTCTGTCTGGGGGTCACTGTAGGTATTAGGTAGCTTATCTGTCCATCTACTTCTCCCTTTGGTTTTGTACATACCATTATTTTCTGGAACCCAAACTTTTACATTATCTGCTTAGATTATTACTACATTGATTCATAGTGTGTGTGGTGTGTATGATTATTACATTGACTCATAGTGTGTGTGGTGAATTTTACTTCTTTGACAGTCAGAAGACAACTTTATTTTCCAGTTATGGATGAACTGAAATTACTTTTTATTCTTCTGAAAGAGATTTACTTTTAGTATTGTGAAGGTATGTTAATTGATATCTCTTCTGAATGCATTTCCCCACTCTGACAGCTAGATATTATGGTCAGAACTCCCTCCAGCTCATTTTGCATTACTTTTTGTCCTGTTTTTGCATGTTTCCTTCTCTCTTATGCCACATTTATGCCATCTATTCCATAGTTTCCTTCCTTAAAGTCTTCTAAAGTGTTCTTGAACCTCTACCTGTTTTAACCTCAAGTGTCTTAAAGAATCTCCCAGACTGCTTCTTATGGGCATATTATTATTGTTTTCCTTCCTGAAGCATTTCCATGGTCCTGCCTGCATTGGACAACTCCCAAATGATGCTAATTGGAGTTCTAGAGCTTCCCAACCTTTATATTACCACATTCACAGATAATTTCTTGTGTTATTCACAGAGATGGAAAGCCATATTCATTGCCTGTCAGATTTACCAATTTAGAACTTTCAGCGGGTATCCACATTTTCAAGATTTGAGGTCCGGGTGACCCACAGATTATATTCCCCATGTACTTATTTTTTTTCTTTTTTTCCTTTTGATGCACTACACAGATTGTGGGATCTTATGTCTCTTACCAAGGATTGAACTTGGGCCTTGGCAATGAAAGTGCTGAGTCCTAATCATTGGAAATTCCCGTCCTCCACGTACTTGTATTTGTTATTGTTGCTTAGTTCCTAAGTCACGTCAGACTCTTTGTGACCCCATGGACTGTGGCTTGCCACACTCCTCTATTCATGGAATTTCCCAGGCAAGACTCCTGGAGTGGGTTGCCATTTTTGTCTCCAGAGGATCTTCCCAACCCAGGAATTGAGCCCACGTCTCCTGAATTGGCAGGCAGATTCTTTAAGAATGAGCCCCTGGGAAGCCTAATGTACTTATGTTAGTCCTCCAAATTTTGTGTTTCTTGAAAAAAAACAAATGACTTCCTAATAACATAATCTGTGCCTTATACAATTAAAGCAGATGATAAAATAGTTTCATATACTTGTTTGTTCATCTGTTACCTTAGTCCTACCTTTCCTCCAATTGTAACTCCATGATCGAACTTTTTTTGCAGGTATTTTTTACCCAACCACAAGAGTGATTAGTAGGCTGATGATTTATGCCTGCACCTTTCCAACATTGTCAGTCTGACCACTTTTCCTAGCCAATGCTATTTTTCCTAGAGTTAAACAGATTATTTTGGCAAATTTGATTAAGTCTAACTGTTTTCCAAGATTTCTGCAAAATACAAGGGTCAAAATCTCAGATGACTGTTTTGGTTATGAAATTGTCTATGTGATTCCCTTTCCCAAACCTGATGCTACCCTATATTTTCATTGTATAGAACTGACTAATTTCTTTCTTTACATTTGCTGATTTTCAATATCTGTAGCCTCAGGTCTATGTTGGCTTCAGAAGTTATGAGACTCTTAAGCATACACTTTCGTCAGATTCCCAGTGGAAAACTTTACATTAGGTTGTTCCTGTCATTTGCAACCTGACAAGGTCAATAGTGCTGCTCAGGAACCCAATTTATTTTTTGTTAGTTTATATAGTTTGTGGTTAAAAATTATGAAACCATTGGAAATTTGAACCATGACCAATTATTAAATAATTGTTTCCCACATTTACTTGTGATTATGATACTGTGGTTATGTTTTAAAAGCATTATTACCCTTTAGTGAAAAGCATTATTATCCTTTAGCGGGCTTCCCTGGTGCCTCAGCAGTAAAGAATATGCCTGCAATGCAGGAGACCTGGGTTTGATCTGAAAGTTGGAAAGTTCCCCTGGAGCAGAGCATGGCAACCCACTCCAGTATTCTTGGAGGACTAGGACTGAGAGTCTTAGTTCCTTACTGCTTATTGGCTGTAAGATACTCTCAGTTCTTTGCCATATGGGTCTCTCCAATATAGCAGCTTGTTTCCTCAAAGCCACTAAGGCAGTAGAGGTCAGGGAGAGAGTCTCTTAGTAAGATAGAAGTCATAATCTTCTGTAAAACAATTACAGAAGTGGCATCACATCACTTTTGCTGTATTCTATTGATTAGAAATAAGACTTAGTGGTTTTGCCCACATTCAATAGGAGAGACAATTAAACCATGGAGGCTTCCCTGGTGGCTCAGACAGTAAAGAATCTGCCTGTAATGCAGGAGACCTGGGTACAATCCCTGGGTTGGGAAGATTCCCAGGAACAGGGCGTGGCAACCCTCCAGTATCCTTAGCTGGAGAATCCCATGGACAGAGGAGGCTGGTGGGCTACAGTCCATAGGGTCGCAAAGAGTCGGACATGACTGAAATGACTTAACATGCATGTGTGCATGAATACTCTATCTCTGGGTAACTTGAAATCTACATATCTTTCTGTCAATGAGAATTTTTTATGTACCTCTATTGCATTTATAAGCTCACTGAAGAGTTCTTTGGATCTGGATCTATTTCTTTTCTGCACAAGTAATCCATATGCCTTAAGACAAATGTAGTTGAGTACAAGGAAAAAAAATCACCCAATATCCCACAAAAGATAACCACTGTTAACTTTTTAGTGTATATATTTTCAATTTTAATTTTTATATGGTAAACCTAAAGGTCTTTTAAATTTTCTCCTTTGCATTTTAATGCTTCTTTCCACTGAATTCAGATATTCATCTTTATGTTCTTCTAATTATTGTGGTTCCTACTGAAGAACTGAGATCATAATAAATATATACACACTAGTAGCCTTTTAGACATTAATGTGCATCTGAATCACCAGGGAAGTTTGCTAAAAACAGAAGTTCCAGAGCTCCATTCAGTAGATTTGGACGGGTACATTTTTAAGAAACTCCTCAGGTGATTCTCACACAGGTGGCTGATGATCATAGTTTTAGAAACACTAAGACATTATTAAATGAATCCAGTGTTTCTTTCAGAATTGCAAATAATCTCTTCTAGAGAATTGAAGTTACATAGCCAAGATTATTTTATTCAGGGACCGAATGAGACAAAAACTCAGAGCTCTTGATGCAATCATTGTTAATTGTATTTTGCCAAGTGCCTACCTTATGTCAGGCAGAATCACAAACTGACTAGCATAAAGTGCAGCCCTGAGGGGAGGAAGGATGCTGGACTAGGGAGATCTATCTTTGGGGACTCTGCTAAATATTTAAAGGGAAAATCTGAGGGTAGGGGGTTCTTGCTTAATATGTGGAGATGGGGACAAAAATAGGTAAAAGCAGCTCACACACACCAGACCTTGTTTCACAGTCATGTGAAGCAAATATAATTCCCAATTTGTAAAGAATTCCTGGGTTAAATTCATCAGGCTTAAAGATTCAAATTTCATAACCAAGTCTTTATTAAGTGACTCTATGGCTCTCATAAAATCATTAAAAATAGTTCCACATCTTCTCAAACTATGCAATTATAGAAGACATCAACTCATCTCACAGAAATGAGTCCCTGTATTAATCTTTTGGTACATTAATTTCAGCATTTTTCTCTTTATGTATTAGATAAGTATTAAATTTGAAATAAAAAAGAATACATACAGAAATTGCTTTTTAAAACTGCTTTATTTACTTCACAATATATAATAAGCATCTTGCCATGCAACAGGTAAAATTATCCTGTTAACAAAATCTTACAGACTGGGCCAAACATTCAACTACAAGCTGGGAATATGAGACCCACCAGAAATGAGTGGCAGCAAAAGGTTTATGACAAAGGCACATCATGAACATGTAAGTTTAGGAAGCAAGTGTGTCTCCCTATTAACATCAGGATTTAAGGCATAAGGCAAAACTCATCATTATGTTCATGGTGAGGGGGGTCAGTGCTAACTGCCCGCAAACTGTGACTCAACTGCTTTTCCCTCAACTTTTGCATGTGTTGTCTCATCTCTTCCCCAATCCTTTCTATATTCTCTTCTCTCATCCTAGCCTGTGGCTTTCCAAGCCTCTGAGTCATGTCCCATCTATAATGTAGAATGGGCTGCCTAACACGGAACCGTCTGCGATTTCCTCTAGGTACACAATATTCACCAGCTCCCAAAGAGAGGGCCAAAGGCTCTCCTTTATTAGCATCTTGCTCTTTTTCATCCTTTTTTTCATTTTCTTCGTTGGCATTTTCCGTGGTGAGATTTTTCAGCACACGTTCCTCTTTAGGCATCATTGCTCCTAGGAGATAAAAGACAAGAAAAGCGACTGCGTGTTTGGTTGACAGATCAGCACCGAGGACAGAGGCCTAACTACGAATTTTCAGAGGTCTAGATATCATGGTTTTCTTTCTTTCTTTTAATTTTCACACCTGAAAGGCTTCGTGAGTCCTCTTAGGGGGCCCCCAGTCCGAGCCCTCCCCGTTCCTTCTCAGTTCTTTCCCCTCCCTCCTCCCAAACCCACCATTTTCCCTACAGATCCACCGCTCCCCTCACCAGGCCATTTCAAACATCAAAATGAAGGTCGGGGCGTGGGGAAGTTGAGAGGGGGTATGACGGGGTTCTGCACCCCCCTACGCACACTGTCCCCTGCACCGACCTGGGCCTATCCTTGCGGTCTCCTCCTCTTCCCGATTCCTGCTGCAAAGTGAGTTGCTGAAACACTTGACACGCAGATCTAACGGGATGGAGGGAGGGAATACTGTCACCAAGCTCTCGGTGCCGAACCACCGCTCCTCCCCCGCCCCAGCCGCCCCCCCGCGACCAGCGTCCCCCGCCCCACGGCTAGGTGCCCCATCCCCGCCCCACTCCCGGGTTCACCATTGCCCTGCCGAAATTCAAGGATGATTTCCCATCGCTCTTAGTTGCTCTGCGGCCCTCCCTGGAACCCTGCCCCCCACCCCCGCACGCCCACTCCAGGAGGCCCCTATTTCTGTTCCCAGGAAAGGTGGGGTGTGGAAAGAACTCGCCGGGACTCTCCACCCTGAACCCCTGCGCGGGCCTCTAGGGTAGGTTGGCCACTGCCTCCCTGGCGTCAGAGCGCTGGCCCAGGGGCCCTTACCTGCTCCGCTTGCCACGGCCCGATGCCAGCCCGCTGAGCTCAGGGCAGCAGGGAGCTGATAACCAGACAGGAGTGACGCCTGCACCTAAGGCTGCATCACTCTGCAGCTGGCGGTCACGTGAGGGCGTCGCCTCACAGGCTACTTCGCCTTCCAACCCCCCCTCCCCCAACCCCCAATAGGACCCGCCCCTCCACCTCTGCATGCTAGAACCTCCCAGTCCACACAGCTGTGTGCTAGGCCCTGGGCTCAGCTCAGTCCTCTCCAATCTGAGACCCATAGGTGGCCTCGCTGCCTTATCTTTGAGGTTTGACCTTCTCTAGGTACCATGGAGTGTCTACATCTCCCAACCACTCCAAGGCCTTGGTATTAACTTTGGCCTCTTCTGCTTTTTTTCCCTCCTGTTCTCCCTAGCTGTGTATTGACTTCCCACTAATTTTTCTTTATTTCCTTTTTAAAAATCAGTATGTCTCAAAAAAAAAAAAACAAAACAAAAACCCTGAGAATTAGGAAATTTCATTTTTGAAAGACATGTTTCAAGCTGGGGAAGTAAAAGAGAAAAAACACTCATTATTTATGTTCTCTTGCACCTCACAGAAATTATTTTCTGTGGACTCCACACAGCTTCATTTTTAGAACGTTCTAAATTGTTTCATGGAATGAAAAAAAATGGGGGAATCTTTCTAAACAAACACAGTTGGTGTTTTGAAAATGATCTGTGAAGTTAACCTTCAAGAAAAAGTATGATTGCCAAATCTTGGCTATTTTATGTAAGTAATCTACCTTTATTCCCCAACTGGGACAGATTTCAAGTCTTATTAATAAACATTTATATTTTATTCTACTATAATAAACATTCATTAAATATGAAAAGCATTTGCTGGCAATTGAAGTCATCTGCTGAAATTTAACAGCTATTATTAAAGATGGTTTTGAAGACCTAAGCAAAGGGAAGGGCCTTGAGGCAGAAGCAGGTTGAGGGATACAGAGATAATGGCCTCACCCCATCCTGTCAAGAGATTGGGAAGGGACTGGTCTTCCTGCTGTCACATTCCAGAATCTCTCATTTCCTACATTCAGGCTCCTGGCAGTTGCTTACTCCAAAACTATAGATGGACAGGTGACCAGGGTCTTGACCTGAATAAATTCCTTTGGTTTCTTCCCTCCATTTTCCCCCCAAATCCAACCTAGAAACATATCTCCCAGATAGATGAGGGAACCTAGATAAGGTTCTTCTACCCCTCTGTGGTGGGGGATTCCAAGAATTGCAGAAAAGTAAGTGCTATGGAGAGAACCACTGTAAATTTCCCCATTCTGGACATTTTATATGAAATGTCCAGAATGGGGAAATCTACATATTTTCATAAACCATATAATATGTGTTCTTTGGGGGCTGTCTTCTTCATTTAGCATAATGTTTTCAAAGCTCATGGTAACATATGATTAATCATTTGAGGAACTGCCAAATTGTTTTTCAAAGTGTTTGACCATTTTACATTCCTACCAACACTGTATGAGAGTTCTGAATTTGCCACATCCATACCATATATTGTCAGCTAAAACTTTGTATCTACTCATATTGGTGGGCATGAATTGTCGACTGAAAAAGTTTACAATGTGAAAGCTGTGAGTTCAGTTTTATTTGAGGACTTATTGAGGACCATAGCTGGGAGATAGTCTCTCAGCTAGCTCTGGGGAACTGCTTTGAAGATGTGAGAGGTCAGTATATTTAAGATTTTCATAAAGGAATGTGCAATCAAGCATACATCTCAGTAGAAGGTGGTTGCTACTCATGAGGACCAAATATCTCTGATAATGATTTTAAATGCTTTGCTAGGTATATGAAGGTGCAAAAAAATCAGGTTCATAAAATTGTCTCCCCAAAATATTTACTTATCTGAAGGATCTGAAGGCCTATTCTGCCAGTTTTCCTAGAGCAGAGAGTATCTCATTCCTGAGTTCCTTGCAGGATGTGTTTGTTCAAGGTCAGTGACTGCAGTAGCTAAGTCACTTCATTCTTATAGAACTAGATTGGTGAGTGACATATTTTCGTTGTCAGTGCTCCTACCTCTCCTCCTCTTCCCACTCCATGGTAATAAATTCGACCATGTTTTGGGAGGCATTTCATGACTATTTTATCCCACAGAGCTAGGAATCCTCATTCCTAGGTCAGGCAAAGATTTCATTGATAGGTCACTCAATGTGCTATTACTGGACCAGGCACTGTTAACAGTAGTCCAAATCTTTGGGCCATCTGACTTACTAGTCTTTGATGGTCTAGGAAATGATTCCCTCTTATTTCTTCTTCTCATATCTAGTGTTACACTATCACAATCAGTTGATCTTAGAGAACTATGTATTTGGTCAACTGTTTCAAGTCACCTTATTTTGCAGCCAACGATGGAGAACTTCTATATAGTCAGCAAAAACAAGACTGGGAGCTGACTGTGGCTCAGATCATGACCTCCTTATTGCCAAATTCATACTTAAATTGAAGAAAGTAGGGAAAACCACTAGACCATTCAGGTATGATGAGAAATTGATATAAGGGACTAGAACTGATAGAGTGCCTGATGAACTATGGATGGAGGTTCATGACATTTTACAGGAGACAGGGATCAAGACCAACCCAAGATAAAGAAATGCACAAAAGCAAAATGGCTGCCTGAGGAGGCCTTACAAATAGCTGTGAAAAGAAGGGAAGTGAAAACCAAAGGAGAAAAGGAAAGATATACGGATTTGAATACAGAGTTCCAAAGAAAAGCAAGGAGAGATAAGAAAGCCTTCCTCAGTGATCAATGCAAAGAAATAGAGGAAAACAATAGGATGGGAAAGACTAGAGGTCTCTTCAAGAAAATTAGATGCCAAGGGAACGTTTCCTGCAAAGATGGACTCAATAAAGGACAGAGATGGTATGAACCTAACAGAAGTTGAAGATATTAAGAAGTGGCAAGAATACACAGGAAAACTATACAAAAATGATCTTCATGACCCAAATAATCACAATGGTGTGATCACTCACCTAGAGCCAGATATCCTGGAATGTGACGTCAAGTGGGCCTTAAGAAGCATCACTATGAACAAAGCTAGTGGCGGTGATGGAATTCCAGTTGAGCTACTTCAAATCCTAAAAGATGATGCTGTGAAAATGCTGCACTCAATATGCCTGCAAATTTGGGAAACTCAGCAGTGGCCACAGGAAAATGGTTCATTCCAATCCCAAACAAAAACAATGCCAAAGAATGCTCAAACAACCACACAGTTGCACTCATCTCACACGCTAGCAAATTAATGCTTAAAATTCTCCAAGCCAAGTTTCAACAGTACATGAACTTCCAGATGTTCAAGCTTAATTTAGAAAACGTAGAGGAACCAGAAATCAAACTGCCAACATCCATTGGAACATCGAAAAAGTGAGGGAGTTCCTAAAAATCATCTACTTCTGCTTTGTTGACTATGCTAAAGCCTTTGACTGTGTGGATCACAACAAACTGTGGAAAATTCTTAAAGAGATGGGAATACTAAACCACTTGACCTGCCCCCTGAGAAATCTACATGCAGGTCAAGAAGCAACAGTTAGAACTGGGCTTGAAACAACAGACTTGTTCCAAATTGGGAAAGGAGTATGTCAAGGCTGTATATTGTCACCTTGCTTATTTAACTTATATCCAGAGTATATCATTAGAAATTCTGGACTGGAGGAAGCACAGTCTGGAATCAAGATTGCCGGGAGAAATATCAGTCACCTCGGATATGCAGATGACACCACCCTTACAGCAGAAAGTGAAGAAGAACTAAAGAGCCTCTTGATGAAAGTGAAAGAGGAGAGTGAAGAAGTTGGCTTAGAACTCAACATTCAGAAAACTAAGATCATGGCATCCAGTCCCATCACTTCATGGCAAATAGATGGCGAAACAGTGTAAACAGTGACAGACTTTATTTTTCTTTTGGTCTTCAAAATCACTGCAGATGATGATTGCAGCCATGAAATTAAAAGACCCTTGCTCTTTGGAAGAAAAGTTATGGCCAACCTAGACAGCATATTAGAAAGTAGAGGCATTATTTTGCCAAAAATGCTCCATCTAGTCAAAGCTTTTGGAGAAGGAAATGGCAACCCACTCCAGTGTTCTTGCCTGGAGAATCCCAGGGACGGCAGAGCCTGGTTAGCTGCCGTCTATGGGGTTGCACAGAGTCGGACACGACTGAAGAGACTTAGCAGCAGCAGTAGCAGCAGTCAAAGCTTTGGTTTTTCCAGTGATCATGCATGGATGTGAAAGTTGGACTATAAAAATGCTGAACACTGAAGAATTGATGCTTTTGAATTGTGGTGTTGGGGAAGACTCTTGAGAGTCCCTTGACTGCAAGGAGACCCAACCAGTCTGTCCGGAAGGAAAGAAGTCCTGAATATTCATTGGAAGGACTGATGCTGAGGCTGAAGCTCCAACATTTTGACCACCTGATTCGAAGAATTGACTCATTTGAAAAGACCCTGACTCTAGGAATGATTGAAGGTGGGAGGACAAGGGGTCGACCCAGGATGAGACGATTGGATGACATCACTCACTCAATGGACATGAGTTTGGGCAAGCTCCAGGAGTGGGTGATGGACAGGGAAGGCTGGTGTGCTGCAGTCCATGGGGTCGAAAAGAGTCGGACATGACTGAGTGACTGAACTGAACTGAACTGAAAGACACATTCCAGGAATTCAGGACAATGGAGTGGGATGTTTACTGAAAACAGGGCCAAGGTCTCAGAGTTCTAGACTGACTGCCTAGTAATATCTACCTCAATCCCCTCTCTAGAGATGGAGACTCTAACTGCCATTATGAGGAAAGGGGAGATGACCAATCTGGCTTCTTCAAGCTGTGTAGGGTGTCATTAAGGGATGGCAGTTAGGTCTCCACCAGGGTGATGATCTAGTGGACCTCAGTATGTCATCTTAGCCTCCATTTCTATAACCATTTGAAGTTTGATAGCTTCTATGTGAAACATTACAATGCAAGAGAGACAATTTTGAATACAAGGGCCAAAAAGCAATAAGAGCAAAACACTGCTTCAGATCAGGACCAGGGTTTTCCACCAGATGGAAGTTGATATCTAGGTCTATAGCGTGGTCCCAAAAGCAGAAGTGTAATTAGCCATTGCCTAGACTTGACTTTTCATATCCTGGATCCTTTTTTAACAGTTGTCCTTTCAGTCCTTCTAAGGGAGTGCATTGATATTCCAAACACTGAGAATTTTCCTCTGAATTTTCTTCTGGGGGTGTTAGATGGTCCTTGTAATTTTCTCCAGGAGAATTCCAAGGCTTTATCTGTGTGTGAGGAATCCAGGCATCAATACCTGTAACCTTACCAGCGGTGGGTGAAGAGAGAATAACAGAATTATGTCCCTCCCATGTGGGAGTTAAGGTCAGACTATTGTCAGGAATAGCTTTTACTAATACCAAGTTCCCACGATTATATAAGGACTTTTTATTTTCTTTTGGTTGTGAGATCCCATTTTCTAAGGATTGTAACTATTTTTGAAAAGAAGTTAGTGACATATTTTGTTAGTTCGGCGGTTTCTTGAGAAATGGCCTCCCATATAACATTTCAAAAGGGCTGAGTCCCAGTGACTTTGGAGTATTTCTTATTCTCACAAGATCTAATGAAGTAATGAAGTCCAGGAAAGGTGAGTCTCTTGTGAGAGTTTTAATAAATGTCTCTTAATCATACTATTAGTTTTTTCTACCTTCCCAGAGGATTGAGGCCTCCAGGCACAGTGTAAATGAAACTCAATTCTTAGGGCCTGGGAGACGCCCTGGGCTATTGTAGCCTTAAAGGCAGGGCCATTGTCACTTTGAATTCCATCAGTTCAGTTCAGTTCAGTTCAGTCGCTTAGTCGTGTCCGACTCTGCAACCCCATGAACCACAGCACGCCAGGCCTCCCTGTCCATCACCAACTCCCGGAGTTCACTCAAACTCATGTCCATAGAGTCGGTGATGCCATCCAGCCATCTCATTCTCTGTCCTCCCCGTCTCCTCCTACCCCCAATCCCTCCTAGCATCAGACTCTTTTCCAGTGAGTCAACTCATCACATGAGGTGGCCAAAGTATTGGAGTTTCAGCTTTAGCATAAGTCCTTCCAATGAACACCCAGGATTGATCTCTTTTAGAATGGACTGGTTGGATGTGGCAGGCCAAAATGAGGAATGATCTCCTATATTAAAGTTTTAACAACTTCTCTTGCTTGTTCTATTCTACAAAGGAAAGCTTCTATCCACCCGGTAAAGGTATCAACCCAATCCAGTAGGTATTGATGTCCCTTGGCTTTTGACATATGAGTGAAATCTATCCAGTCCTCTCCAGGATATCTTCTTGTACACTGTAAGCCTGGGAGAGCTGACTGGTTGTTATGGGGATTATTCTTTTGACAGACTTCACATCCATTTAACAATCTGGCTTAGAGTTTTTATTAATCCTTTTCCCTTGAAAAGACTCTTAGCAGGTTGGTAAGTATTTTCAATTCCCAAATGGAAAGTTTGCTGTAGAGGTTTAAGAATTTTTCATTGGGTGCTGTAGGGCAATACAAGTTTTTCATCGTCTGTTTGAAGCCATCCAGAGGGGAGTAGAGTATCTTCATGAGAAAGAGAGTGTTGACATTTCTCGGGAGAATACTGGGATTTCTTGTCACTGGGGATCTTATTCCAGAGGGAGGGAGCCTGAGTATTAAAAGACTGGATGGCTGCCTTTTTTAGCCTGTTGGTCGGCTTTCTTATTTCTCACTGTTATGTCAGAATAATCCCTTTGATGGCCCCGGCAGTGTATTACAGCCGCTTCTTTGGGTAGTTTAATTGCATCTAAGAGGCACATAATTTCTTGGTAGTATTTAATGGGACTGCCATCTGAGGTTTTAGAACTAAACAGACATTTCTCCAAAGAAGACATAAAGATGGTTAACAAACACATGAAAAGATGCTGAACATCACTCATTATCAGAGAAATACAAATAAAAACCACAATGAGGTACCATTTCATGCCAGTCAGAATGGCTGCTATCCAAAAGTCTACAAGCTGGAGAGGGTGTCGAGAAAATGGAACCCTCTAACACTGTTGGTGGGAATGCAAACTAGTACAGCCAGTGTGGAGGTTCCTTAAAAAACTGGAAATAGAACTGCCATATGACCCAGCAATCCCACTGCTAGGCATACACACTGAGGAAACCAGAATTGAAAGAGACACATGTACTCCAATGTTCATCACAGCACTGTTTATAATAGTCAGGACATGAAAGCAACCTAGATGTCCACCAGCAGACGAATGCATAAGAAAGCTGTGGTACATATACATAATGGAATATTACTCAGCCATTAAAAAAATACATTTGAATCAGTTCTAATGAGGTGGGTGAAACTGGAGCCTATTATACAGAATGAAGTAAGTCAGAAAGGAAAAACAACAATACAGTATACTAACACATATATATGGAATTTAGAAAGATGGTAACGATAATCCTGTATGCGAAACAGCAAAAGAGATACATATGTATAGAACAGTCTTTTGGACTCTGTGGGAGAGGGCGAGGGTGGGATGATTTGGGAGAATGGCATTGAAACATGTATATTATCACTTGTGAAATGAATCGCCAGTCCAGGTTCGATGCATGATACAGGATGCTCGGGGCTGGTGCACTGGGATGACCCAGAGGGATGGGATGGGGAGGGAGGTGGGAGGGGGGTTCAAGATGGGGAACACATGTACACCCGGGGTGGATTCATGTCAATGTATGGCAAAACCAATACAATATTGTAAAGTGAAAAATAAATAAATAAAAAATAAAGTTTCTTTCCTTCCAGATAACAGCGTGAACATGAAGGACTAAGTAAGCATACTTAGAATCAGTATAGATGTTCACTGTCTTGTCAGTCCCCAGCTCTAAGGCCCTGGTTAAAACAGTCAATTCAGCTAATTGAGCACTAGTTCTAGGGGATAGGGGATTCCTTTCTAGAATTTTAGATGATGTGACTATTCTGTATCCTGATCTTTGTTACAAAAAGATTAGACTGGTCTCTTGCAAGCAGGCTGAGGAGCTTCCCAGGTGGCACTAGTGGTAAAGAACCTGCCTGCAATGCAGGAGACCTGGGTTCGACCTCTGGGTGGGGATGATCCCCTGGAGAAGGACATGACAACCCACTCCAGTATTCTTGCCTGGAGAACCCATGGACAGAGGAGCTTGGCAGGCTACAGTCCATAGGGTTGCACAGAATCGGAGACAACCGAAGCGACTCAGAACAGGCAGGCTGACAGCAGGAACCTGAAGAAGAGCCTGTTTTAAAGTCTTAAATGCATATATTTCTCCAGGTTCCCATTGTAATGCCTTTTGTCCTGATTCTCCATATCTGGGAATCCAAATCCAGATGTAACTGGTTATGCCAAGGAAACCATGGAGTTGTCTAAGAGTATTAGGTATTGGATGTTGTAAAATGGGCTCCATTCTTTCTTTTCCCAAGGTTCGAACTCCATGGGAGAGTTTGAGTCCTAAATATTTGACTTCTTGTTGGCACATTTGAGTTTTGATTTTGATATCTTGTAGCCACATGGAGCTAGATAATTAAGAAGGTCACAGATGGCTTGGTTACATTTTTTGTCTGTGTCAGCACAAAGGAGAATATCATCTACATATTGAAGGATTTTTATAGACTCAGTTTCATGAAAGGCAGCTAGGTCTTCGGCTAACACCTGCCTGAACAAGTGAGGGCTATCTCTAAATCCTTGAGGAAACTCTGTCCAAGTTGAGTAGAGGAATCAGATGGATCCTCAAAAGCAAACAAACATTGTGAACTTTGAGCTAAGGGTATGAAAAAAAGGGGGCAGCCTTCAAATTTAAAACAGTAAAATAAGTGGCTGTTTCTGGGATTTGGAAGAGTAGAGTACAGGGGTTAGGCACGACAGGCTGTATTAGTATTACAGCTTCATTAACGAGGTGGAGGTCCTGAACTAGACACTATTCCCCATTAGGCTTTTGAATTCCCAGAATAGGTGTATTATAAGGGCTGTTACATTCTATTAAGAGCGCCTGCCCTTTGAGGTTTTCAATCAAGGGAATAAGTCCCTGTTTTGCCTCTGGCTTTAGAGGGTATTGTTTCTGGTAAGAAAGTTACTGGGATTTTTAAGAGTTATCTGTACTAGTCAAGCTAAGATGGCTCTTCCTATCTTTCCTCCGGTTGCCCAGACTTCAGGGTTAATTTCTACTTCTGTCAGGGGTAAGCATAAGTTTTCTGTAGATTCCATTTCCATATGAATTGAAGCTTGCATTTTATTTTTTTTAATTTAATTTTTAAAAATTATTTATTTTAATTGGAGAGTAATTACTTTACAATATTGTATTGGTTTTGTTAGATAGACCATCTCTTCCTAGGATGGGGGTTGGGCTTCTGGTATTATCAGAAAGTCATGAGAAAAAAGAATAGAATCCCAGTTACAATTCAACTGTTGTGTAAAGAATTTTGTAACCAGCTTTTCAGAAATGCCACGTATAGTAGCTGACTTGGTAGAAGGAGGACCCAGATTATAGAGGAGGGCTGAGAAAGTAGCTCCTCTACCAAGTATGAAGATAACAGGATGGCCTCCTACAGTTAGAGTCACCCAAGGCTCTTGTGCGGTGATGAGGACATGAGCCAAAGTGGGAAGCCTCAGGTCCCCTCAGTCTTGATCCTGGGTCTGAGTTTCTGACTCCTGAAACTTACTCCCCTAGAGACAGTTACTTTTTCAGTGATCTCCTTTGCAAGTGGGGCAAGGCCTCGATGGTGACCTCTGCTTGCACTGGGGGCATTGTCCCTTAAAGTGTCCATCCTTTCCACAATGGAAAGAGGCTCCAGATTTTTGCTTTTGTCCTCCTGCCTTTGCAGCCCTAAAGTTAACTCCCTGTAGGGCCATAAAGAGAGCTTCCACCTTTCTCTTATCTCTCCTGTCTTTTTCCTTATGTCCCCCCTTATCTCTATTAAAGAATACTGATGTGACAGCTCTTAGGAGGCACTCTAAATCCATATCTGGGCCAAAGGACAATTTTTGGAGTTTCCCCCGAATATCTGGAGCTGATTGAGTAATAAATTTGTCTTTAAGAATAATTTGGCCCTCTGGGGAATCTGGGTCCAAAGAAGTGTTTTCTCAATGCCTCCCTGAACCTTTCCAAAAAAGCTGTGTGATTTTCCTCCTTTTACTGAGTCACTCCTGATAGTTTGGACTAGTTTAATGGCAACGTGATCACTGACCTAGAGCCAGACATCTTGGAATGTGAAGTCAAGTGTGCCTCAGAAAGCATCACTACGAACAAAGCTAGTGGAGGTGATGGAATTCCAGTTGAGCTATTTCAAATCTTCAAAGATGATGCTGTGAAAGTGCTGCACTCAATATGCCAGCAAATTTGGAAAACTCAGCAGTGGCCACAGGACTGGAAAAGGTCAGTCTTCATTCCAATCCCAAAGAAAGGGAATGCCAAAGAATACTCAAACTACCGCACAATTGCACTCATCTCCCACGCTAGTAAAGTCATGCTCAAAATTCTCCAAGCCAGGCTTCAGCAATATGTGAACCATGACCTCCCAGATGTTCAAGCAGGTTTTAGAAAAGGCAGAGGCACCAGCGATCAAATTGCCAACATCCACTGGATCGTGGAGAAAGCAAGAGAGTTCCAGAAGAACATCTATTTCTGCTTCATTGACTATGCCAAAGCCTTTGACTGTGTGGATCACAATAAACTGTGGAAAATTCTGAAAGAGATGGGAATCCCAGACCACCTGACCTGCCTCTTGAGGATCCTGTATGCAGGTCAGGAAGCAACAGTTAGAACTGTACATGGAACAACAGACTGGTTCCAAATAGGAAAAGGAGTACGTCAAGGTTGTATATTGTTGCAGAGTACATCATGAGGAAGAAGCGCAAGCTGGAATGGAAGAAGCGCAAGCTGGAATCAAGATTGCTGGGAGAAATATCAATAACCTGAGATATGCAGATGACACCACCCTTATGGCAGAAAGTGAAGAGGAACTCAAAAGCCTCTTGATGAAAGTGAAAGAGGAGAGTGAAAAGGTTGGCTTGAAGCTCAACATTCAAAAGACAAAGATCATGGCATCTGGTCCCATCACTTCATGGGAAATAGATGGGAAAACAGTGGAAACTGTCAGACTTTATTTTTTTGGGCTCCAAAATCACTGCTGATGCTGATTGCAGCCATGAAATTAAAAGTTGCTTACTCCTTGGAAGGAAAGTTATGACCAATCTAGATAGTATATTAAAAAGCAGAGACATTACTTTGCCCACAAAGGTCCGTCTAGTCAAGGCTATGGTTTTTCCCGTGGTCATGTATGGATGTGAGAGTTGGACTGTGAAGAAAGCTGATCGCCGAAGAATTGATGCTTTTGAACTGTGGTGCTGGAGAAGACTCTTGAGAGTCCCTTGGACTTCAAGGAGATCCAACCAGTCCATTCTAAAGGAGATCAATCCTGGGTGTTCATTGGAAGGACTGATGCTGAAGCTGAAACTCCAATACTTTGGCCACCTTGTGCGACGAGTTGACTCACTGGAAAAGACTCTGATGCTGGGAAAGATTGGGGGCGGGAGGAGAAGGGGACGACCGAGAATGAGATGGCTGGATGGCATCACCGACTCTGTGGACATGAGTTTGGGTGAACTCCGGGAGTTGGTGATGGACAGGGAGGCCTGGCGTGCTGTGATTCATAGGGTCCAAAGAGCTGGACACGACTGAGCGACTGAACTGAACTGAACTGAACTGAAGGCGACAAAAGAACTGCATACAGAAAATTATAAGATACTGATGAAAGAAATCAAAGATGACCTGAACAGATGGAGAGATATTCCGTATTCCTGGGTAGTGAAAGGTTGTTGCGGAATGACACAGACACCGGGATCTTGGCCTCCGGAGAAGAATTCAATCCGGGGCCAGAGACGAGGCTTGATCGCTCAGAGCTTTTGTGTAATAAAGTTTTATTAAAGTATAAAGGAGATAGAGAAAGCTTCTGACATAGACATCAGAAGGGGGCAGGAAGAGTACCCCCCTGCTAGTCTTCAGCTGGATGTTGTATAGTTACTAGCAGTCTGTTAGTGAAAGAAAGGAATGTCTTAAGGCTCAGAATGGCACCAGGCCCCTCACCCATAAGATGCATTTTGGGATAATTTTGACACCTGACAATTCATCCCGGGACATAAAATGATTAACTTGAATCTTGTAAAAGGGCAGATTACCATACAAATAATTTCGTTTTACATAGATTAAGGGAACAATATCTGAGTATAACATACGGGTTTGTCAAGTAGGTTCTGAGCCATTTGGCTGAACCGACTTGAAGATAGAGTCTGGGGCAAATGTGTAGTACATTAACATAGCTTAAGACCAACATTTCCATAAGAAAAATGCATTGGTTAACTCAAGATTGGAGAATAGTTAACTTCAGGTGAAACCAGGTGTCATTATGGCAACATAGTATTTTAAGAGAAACTTCCTTTTAAATTTGTATAAAGAAGGAAACAAATATGGCTAGTTTGTTTCCTCCTGCCACCTAAGAGAGATAAAAATGTCTGGCACTTGCAGGCTATTTCCTCCGCTTGGAGACCCCTGGCATTCCTGCCTGTTAACCTCTCAGTAGGAAGAATCAATATTGTGAAAATGACTATAGTACCAAATGCAATCTACAGATTCTATGTGATTCCTATCAAATTACCAATGTTATTTTTCACAGAACTAGAACCAAAAAAATCACAATTCATATGGAAACACAAAAGACCCCAAATAGCCAAAGCAGTCTTGAGAAAGAAGAATGGAGCTGGAGGAATCATCCTTCATGACTTTGGATTATACTACAAAGCTACAGTCATCAAGACAGTATAGTAATGACACAAAATCCGATATATAGACCAATGGAACAAGATAGAAAGTCCCAAAATAAACCCATGCACCTATGGGTACATTATTTTTGACAAAGGAGGCAAGAATATGCAATGGGGTAAAGACAGCCTCTCCAGTAAGCAGTGCCAGGAAAACTGGACAGGTACATGTAAAAGAATGAAATCAGAAAACTTCCTAACAGCATACACGAAGATTAGCTCAAAATGGATTGAAGACCTAAATGTAAGACCAGAAACTATAAAACTCTTAGAGATAAACATAGGTAGAACACTTGGTGACATAAATCAATGCAAGATCCTCTATGACCTACCTCCTAACCTAATAGAAATAAAAACAAAAGTAAATAAGTGGGACCTAATTAAACTTAAAAGTTTTTGCACAGCAAAGGAAACTATAAGCAAGCTGAAAAGACAGTCCTCAGAATGGGAGAAAATAATAGCAAATGAAACAACTGAAAAAGGATTAGTTTCCAAAATATGTGAGTGGCTCATACAACTCAATACCAAGAAAACAAGCAAAACAATCAGACAGTGTGAAAAAGACCTAAACAAACATTTCTCCAAAGAAGACATACAGATGGCTAACGAACACATGAAAAGATGCTCAATATCACTCATTATTAGAGAAATGCATATGAAAACTACAATGAGATATTACCTCACACTGGTCAGAATAGCTGCCATCAAAAAGTTTACAAGCAATAAATGCTGGAGAGGGTGTGGAGAAAAAGGAACCCTCTTGTAAAAGGAATCCTCTTGTTGGTGGGAATGTAAATTGATACAGCCACTATGGAAGATGGTATGGAGATTCCTTAAAAATCTAGGAATAAAACCACCATATGACCCAACAATCCCACTCCTAGGCATATACCCTGAGGAAACCAAATTGAAAAAGACACATGTACCCTGATGTTCATTGCAGCACTATTTACAATAGCTAGAACATGGAAGCAACCTAGATGTCCATCGACAGATGAATGGATAAAGAAGTTGTGGTATATATACACGATAGGATATTACTCAGCCATAAAAAGGACCACATTTGAGTCAGTTCTCACTAGGTGGATGAATCTAGAGCCTATTATACAGGATGAAGTAAGTCAGAAAGAGAAAGACAAAGGTCCGTCTAGTCAAGGCTATGGTTTTTCCTGTGGTCATATATGGATGTGAGAGTTGGACTGTGAAGAAAGCTGATCGCCGAAGAATTGATGCTTTTGAACTGTGGTGTTGGAGAAGACTCTTGAGAGTCCCTTGGACTTCAAGGAGATCCTACCAGTCCATTCTAAAGGAGATCAATCCTGGGTGTTCATTGGAAAGACTGATGCTAAAACTGAAACTCCAATACTTTGGCCACCTCATGCGACGAGTTGACTCACCGGAAAAGAGTCTGATGCTAGGAGGGATTGGGGGTGGGAGGAGATGGGGACGACAGAGAATGAGATGGCTGGATGGCATCACCGACTCTGTGGACATGAGTTTGAGTGAACTCCGGGAGTTGGTGATGGACAGGGAGGCCTGGAATGCTGTGATTCATGGGGTCGCAAAGAGTTGGACACGACGGAGCAACTGAACTGAACTGAACTGGACATATATAAATGTAATCTAGAAAGATGGTAACAAAAGAATTTATTTACAGGGAAGCAATGGAGAAACAGACATAGCGAACGGTCTTATGGACATGGGGAGAAGGGAGGAGAGGGTGAGATGTATGGAGAGAGTAACATGAAAACTTACATTACCATATATAAAATAGATAGCCAATGGGAATTTGCTGTATGGTTCAGGAAACTCAAACAGGGGCTCTGTATCAACCTAGAGGGGTGGGATGGGGAGGGAGATGGGAGTGAGGTTCAAGAGGGAGGGGATATATGTACACCTATGGCTGATTCACACTGAGGTTTAACAGAAAACAACAAAATTCTGTAAAACAATTATCCTTCAATTATTTTTTTTTAAAAAGAGCACCACAGATAAAGCTTTTATCCAGTAAATGTAGACATGACCTAAATTACTGCAAAGAGAAAACTCCAGAAGGTCAGAGCAAAGAAAACAAAAAAGTACCCCTCAAAAAAAAAAAATACTTGATTTTTGAAACTTGCTAACAAATATCTGAAAGTTCAGTGAGCCATCAATTTTTGGTTGGTGGAGGGTCAGGCATGTTTTCTGATGGTTGCTGCTTGATTAGGTTGGTGGTTGTTGAAGGTTGGGGTGGGTGGCCATGGTAATTTCTTTAAATTAAACAACAATAAAGTTTGCTGTATCAGTTAACTCTTCTTTTTCAGAAAAAATTTCTCCATAGCATGCAATGTTGTTTTATAGCATTTTACCCACTGTGGAATTTCTTTCAAAATAGGAGTCTGTCCTCTCAAAGCCTGCTGTATTTTATCAACTAAGTTTATGTAATATTCTAAATCCTTTACTGTCATTTCAACAATCGTTACAGCATCTCCACCAGGGGTAGATTCCTTTCAAAAAACCACTTTCTTCACTCCCATAAGAAACAGTTCCTTGGCAGTTAAAGCTTTATCATGAGATTGCAAAAATGCATTCACATATTCAGGCCCCTTTTCTATTTCTAGTTCTTTTGCTATTTCCTGAAACCATAAAACTCCCAGGTGAAAATATAAGAAAAAGCTCCTTTGCATTGGTCATGGTGATGATTTTGGATATATTATAAAAGCACAAGTAACAAAAGCAAAAATCAACAAATGGGACCACAGAACGAAACATCTTTCACAACAAAAGAAACAGTCAACAAAATAAAATGGCAACCTGTGGAATTGGAGAAAATCTTTGTAAACTATATATAATATGGAATTAATTTTCAAAATATATAAGGAAATCATACAACTCAATATAGAAAAATCTGATTAAAAATGGACAAATGACCTAAAGAGACATTTTCCCAAAGATTATATGCAAATGGTCAACATGTATATGAAAAGGTGTTCAATATCATTAAAACTGCATAAAGAAGAAAAAAATACCTAGAAACAGATTTAACAAATGAGGTGAAATACCTCTATAGTGCAAATAGTAAGAAAATGAAAAAGACACAAATAAATGGAAAGATATTCCATCTTATGGACTGAAAATATTAAATTTGTTAAAATGACCATAGTACCAAAGCAACTTACAGATTCAAATCAACCTCTATCAAAATGACAATGACATTTTTCATCGAACCAAATCAAATAATTCTAAAATTGGTAGAAAACAACAAAAGATCCTGAATAGACAAAATCTTGATGCTCACTAGAGTCATCAGAGACTCCTGAAACAGGAGCTGGGCCTGGGACAGTGGGAAAGACTTAAGGGAGGTGGATGGAAGGGAGGAGATGGGGAGTCCACTCTGATTGGAGGGAAGAGTGGGGGCTCCCAGGTGAGCAGATAAGGCTCAGAGGTAACTGATGGGACATTGCAGGGAACTGAGCCCATCTGGGTGGAGGCCTGATTGGGGAAGGACCACATTTGCCTCCATGGATACTACACAGCTCCTTTATACACTGAAATGGCACAACGATGGTAAGGAGTAAAGTGCCCTCCACGTCTGTCACTGGTCCACGGGGCAGAGAAGGACCAGGTCCACTGACAGTAAGGAAGCTGTGCTGATACTCAGTGCCTTGCACCTCCTTTAAAGTAGGAAGCAGACATAAAGGGGACCGATTCATGACTAAGAGAACCCCCATGCCATCTGGAAACCATACACCCTCTTTAGTTTTTCTCTGATCCCAAGTCCCATGGACTTCATCTGCCAGTGAGGTTCTACCTGCCTCCTGGAGTCACATTTCTAACCAGAACATTCTGTTCACCTGTTACTTTCTCCCCACACCCTGGATTGTTCTATCACTGTATCGTCTCTGACATCACTCAGGTTTTTCTCCTTCTTTGTTGTCTCAACTCCTTTCATCATCTCAGTGAGGTGTATTACAACACAGCACTGTCATGACAAACTAACCCCAAATTTAATATTCAGCTACACTGTCATTTACATATTGCTTTTGTGCACTTCCCATTTCTGCAGAGCTAAAATCTAACAGCCACAACCTGGTCGAAGAAGACAGTGACTGCAAGGAGTGTGTTTTCCTGTGTCCAGACTAACATCCAAGACTTTTGGTCACTTTATGGATGCTTCAATTTTGAATGTGATCTAATTTTGTATTACTAATGTCAGGCATGTGTATATTTTCCTTTCCTGGGATTATTTTAGGTTGCCCAAAGAAGAATTATTTTAGGTTGCCCAAATCTTGTATATAAGATTTCCTATACAAAAATCTTAAATTTTGCATAGATTTAAGATCTATGCAAAAAAAGATCTTAATGACCTGTATAACAACAATAATGTAGTTCCTCACCTAGAGCCAGACATCTTGAAATGTGAAGTCAAGTGGACCTTAGGTAGCATTACTACAAACAAAGCAAGAGGAGGTGATGGAATTTCAGCTGGGCTATTAAATATCCTAAAAAATTATGCTGTTAAAGTGTTGCACTCAATATGCCATCAAATTTGGAAAACTCAACAAGGGCCATAGGACTGGAAAAGATCAGTTTTCATTCCAATCCCAAATAAAGGCAATGCCAAAGAATATTCAGACTACCACACAATTGCACTCGTTTCACATGCTAGCAAGGTAATGCTCAAAATCCTTCAAACTGGGCTTCAGTTTGAAAACCAAGAACTTCCAGATGTACAAGCTGGATTGGCAAAGGAACCAGAGATCAAATTGCTAACATCTGTTGGATCAAAGAAAAAACAAGGGAATTCCAGAAAATATCTACTTCTGCTTCATTGATTATGCTAAAGCCTTTAACTGTGTGGATCACAATACACTGTGGAAAATTTTTAAAGAGATAAAAATACCAGACCACCTTACTTGCCTCTTGGGAAACTGTATGCAGGTCAAGAAGCAACAGTTAGAACCAGACATGGAACAACAGACTGGTTCCAAATTGGGAATGGAGTACGTCAAGGCTGTCTACTGTCACCCTGTTTATTTAACTTGTCTGCAGAGTACATCATGTGAAATGCTGGGCTGGATGGATCACAAACTGGAATTAGATTGCCAGGAGAAATATCAGTAACCTCAGACATGTAGATGATACCACTCTAATGACAGAAAGCAAAGGAAAACTAAAGAACCTCTTGATGAAGGTGAAATAAGAGAGTGAAAAAACTGGATTAAAACTCAACATTCAAAAAATGAAGATAATGGCATCTGGTCCCATCACTTTATGACAAATAGATGGGGAACAAATGGAAACAGTGATAGACTTTATAATCTTGGGCTCCAACATTACTGCTGCTGGTGACTGCAGCCATGAAGTTAATAGACATTTACTCCTTGAAAGAAAAGCTATGACAAACCTGGACAGTGTATTAAAAAGCAGAGACATCACTTTTCTGTCAAAGGTCCATATAGTTAATGCTATGGTTTTTCCAGTAGTCATGCAACAAAGTGATGGACCATAAAGAAGGCTAAGCACCAAAGAATTGATTCTTTTTAATTGTGGTGCTGTAGAAGACTCATGAAATTCCCTTGGATGGAAAGGAGATAGAGACTGTCAATCCTAACAGAAATCAACTCTGAATAGTCACTGGAAGGACTGATGCTGAAACTGAAGTTCCAATACTTTGGCCACCTGATGTGAAGAGCTGACTCACTGGAAAAGACCCTGATGCTGGGAAAGATTGAAGGCAGGAGGAGAAGGGGGTGACAGAGGATGAGATGGTTGGATAGTATCACTGACTCAATGGACATGAGTTTGAGCAAACTCTGGGAGATAGTGAAGGACAAGGAAGCCTGGCGTGCTGCAGTCCATGTCCAACAAAGAGTTGGACATGAGCAATGACTGAACAACAACAGCAACAACAAGGAAGGTACTTCAAAGACAATTTCACTTACCTCTGTTGACTGTTCCCGGGGACTTTGTCTGAACGATCCTGGGACTAAACTTTCCCCCTGACACCTGCCCTCTGAACATTTTCCCTTCTGGATGCTGTGGGGCTGGGTGATCTCATGGAAACTCTCAACATTTCCCTTCTCTGTGGTATTCACTGCTTAGCTAACTGGGTGGTTAAACCCACGAGCTTGCCTTCATTTCAAGAGAGTTTATTTGGAAAGGACAGAGCAATGCATGTTGTGAAACTACTTTCAACTCAAGATCTTAGTTAAAATCCTGGGAAATGGAGATGCTTCCTAACTGTTGAATGTAACATTTGTTTAGAGACAGATACCCTTCTCTTACCCATGTGATTTTCCTGAAGTTGCTCAATTGGGATGTTCATATGGTAGACTCATAAATGACTCTTGGGTCCACAACTATTACCTATGTCCTGTGTGAGTATGTGTACCTCATCTTTGTCCCTTGGTTTCCCCTTTCCTTGGGGCACCTCTTACATGCTTGATCCTCCTGGAAATTGCTGGCAGGGAGTATGCTGGGCTGAATGTACCCTACATGCAGCAGGAGGCAGCATGTGGTCTTCCTGGGGTCTGGGGGCCTGAGGGGATGTGTAAGCAAATCGTGGCACCTGGTTTTCATGGGGTTACTGGGGGATATGAAGGTGAGACTCAAACTGGGGGGCTGGTGACAAGTTTCTTGGCAAAGTCACCTGGACTGGGGGAGCCTATCCTGGCCTGATGAAGGCATTGCAGACCCACACAGTTCTCCCACTATGCAGCAAGCCCCCTAGGCCCACTTACTGGCCTCAGTCTCATGGTTCACCTCATCTGGATCCAGTCAGGATATTTCAAACCCTCACACTCTGGATCTTTGACCTCATGGAAGCTTCCAGAAATGGGGGGGGGGGGAGCATTGAAACGTACTTTCAATGTCTGAGTGCAAAGGACATACCCCATAACTTCCTGGCTGCCCTCCAAGGCCCATTCTCTACAGTGGACCCTGGCCCACCTCCCACAGGCAGCAGGTGGCCAGGCTTGTGACAGGAACCTGAGAATGGAAAGAGCAGGTGACTCCCATGCTGGAAGCTCCAGGATTTCCTAAGTAAAGGATTTACTATGGAAATGCCCATCAGCATCCTCAGCATGGGCTTCCTCCTGCCACGGAGACAGATATCAGCCTTCAGCTCCCCAGGCAGCCTCATGGGGGCTAGGGCAGGCTGTGGGGGTCTCTCTGCCCTGGGAGGGGGTGCCCATGGGAAGGGTGAACTTTGTTCCCCAAAGAAGTGCCTCCTGAGGCCTGACTTGAACCCAGTCAAGGCCCTGAAGGACAGGAGTATATTTGGGACCCCCCAGGCCCCGACTAGCCCAATGATGACCCACTCAAGGCTTGACCAGTTGCAGGAGGAGAGGATCTGGGGGAGCATGGGGTGGCGCCCATGACCTGCACTGACTCTGGGAATGGGCTTTGTGTGGCTGGAAGTCCTTCCATCCCCTGTAGGTGTTGGGCATGTTTATTTCTGGGGGTGGATTGGAACCCAGGGGCCATCTGAGGAGCAGCTGGGCACTGACTGAGGGTTCCTGAGAGGTGGCTGGTCCAGGACCTGGGGACAGTGGATACAGTGGGCCCAGGAGGAAGGCTCCTGTGAGTGGTCGCTGGGTGAGGAGCCCAGCAAGATCTAGGGGTGGGGAGGGAAAATCCTTCAGAAGGTGAGAGCCCCTAGCATGGTGGGGCACCCAGACCCTGAAGTGTGCTAGCTGTCCTATTCTCAAGGCCCTAAGACAAATGTTCCAGAACTCTAGGGCCTTAGGTTGAATTGAGGCTTCAGCAGTTTTCTGCGAGAACTTTGCCTTGCTGTTTATCTTCTTGAACTTTAAAGAGTCTTAGAAACTGCTGTTTAGTCATTCATTTAAAACAATTAAAAAAGAATGGCATTGAAACATGTATGTTGTCATATGTGAAACGAATCACTAGTTCAGGGTCGATGCATGTTATAGGATGCTCGGGGCTGGCATGCGGGGATGACCCAGAGGGAGGATAAAGGGAGGAGGGAGGTAGGAGGGGGGTTCAGGAGGGTTTACTTATGTAAACCCGGGGCGAATTCATGTCAATATATGGCAAAACCAACCAATATAATATTGTAAAATAATTTGCCTCCAATAAAAAATAAATTACTTTAAAAAAAAAACAAAAAAACCCCCACCTCATTAGCTGTTACCACCCCCGAAAAAAATAAAGAAAAAGAAGAGAGAAGGTTGTGATGTTCCTAGCCCTTGCAGGACTGCTAGAGCACTGCCTCCAAGATTAGGTTTTTTAGCTGACCTAAGAGGGGATTGTGTTTCCCTGTGGCTCAGATGGTAAAGAATCTGCCTGCCAATGCAAGAGACCCAGGTTCGATCCCTGGGTGGGGAAGAGCCACTGGAGGAGGAAATGGCAACCCACTCCAGTATTCTTGCCTGGAAGATCCCATGGACAGAGGATCCTTGGTGGGCTACAGTCCACAGGGTTGCAAAGAGCTGGACACTACTGAGCGAGTAACACACAAGAGAGGTGAGGGCAGACTCTGAGCACTGAGAAGTGTACAGGAATGACTCCACAGCAAAGGTCAAACAGAACTCCTTCTGCTGAGGAAACTGGAGTCCTGAAGGAAGCAGCTTTCTTCATAGAGGAGTGGCCCAGAGACTTTGAGGCTCGGTGGCCTTGGGCTTGGCTTCCCCAAGCTAAAGGAGAACCCTCAGTTGGTAAGAGGGAGGAAGGGAGCTTGGCGCTTTCCTTCTGCCCTGCTCAGACGCCATTGCCCAGCATCTGCCCTACTGCAATGGTTGTTAATGCCTGGGAGCTGTCAAGGTTTATTTGTTTTCTTTCTGGATACTTGTCTTAAACATGGACAAATACACCACCCTCCACAGTCATACTGTTTACCTGGCCCTCAAAACACCTTTTTACGTCAAGTGGTCTGATGCGCTCAATCCCTGAATTGTTGTATTGATGTTGACTACACCTTATTAGCATATTAAAATGGCTGTGCCCAAAGACACTATCCCTTCCTTGTTATAATTCCAGTACCAGATCTGTGTGGAAATCCTCATTGAGCCTGTGACACTACCTTGTAACCACATGCTCTGTAAAGTATGTTTCAAGTCAACTGTTGAAAACACAAATTTGTGCTGTCCCAGCTGTCACTGCCAGATAGCCTTCTGGACTTGGTGCCATATCCAAAGAAATTCTCTTGTCAATATGGAACGGTGGGAGATAATTCAAAAACACTATCCAGAGGAATGCAAGCTTAGAGTCTCTGGGCAACAATCAGAGGAAATCGTTAATGTCAACCTGGGGAATTAAGAATAGAATGTGAAAAGGAGAGAAGCAAGATGGAGGCAGAGTGAGGAGCCAATCAGGAAGAAGAAAACAAAGTCAGTGAAGAATACATACAGAGATTACTGGCAGAGGAGGAAGAATAGGAAAAGAGAGAGGTAGAAAAAAGCCACAGAGAGATGGAGGAACAACTGAAAAGTAATAAAGCCCTGGCAAGAAGGCTAAGACTTAATATTAGCAATATCTGTGAGGGAAGTGTCTCGGCTTCCCCCTTGGATTCCAAAAAATCTTCCTGTCACAACCAAATCACAAAGGAAAAGGAAGAGCAAACAAAAATAACACTGGTGATATTCAGAAGCATTTATCACCAAATTCTCAACTTGGGTCAGCATTACGGTTTGAAGTTGTAGAAGACAGGAAAATCTCCATGTCCAAGGAGACTGACAGCAGTGATGTGAAGAACCCTACATGGCAAGATACAGAAATTGAGGAAGGTATGCCCACACTTTCTCCTCAGATATGCCTTGAAGTTCAAAAGCAAGGTGCAGAATCTTCAGTGGAGTCACATAAACCTCAGTTATGTGCCAGAGGTGGAGAATGGTGCCTTGAAGGAAGTCAAAACAAAGCAGTCATGAAAAAGGTATGTGTCACAAGTCATAAAGAACCTAAAGCCAGAGTTCCTTCTTCTGGAGAAACTGCAATTAAGCCTTATGGCAAAACAGAGAGTGGATGTACAGTATCAGATATAACACAGACACTTGAAAATAACACAGTTGTGACAGAAAATGAGGAGTCTCACCTACTGACCAATAAAGATATCTCCAAAACAAAAGAAAAACAGGAATCTTTGTCTGAAACAGTCAGCGATCCATGTTGTTTTACAAAAAGAAGAAAAATGTTCCCCAAATCTTCCTCAAGCTGAGTAAACAAGTCCACTTTAACCCAGGACTGATAGATTTGGAACCTCTTTGAGAGACATAAACTAGAAGAATGGGACAGGTTGTTTTCTGCTTCATTACAGCTTCAGAAAGAGGTGGATCAAGAACAAATGAGGCTGATCTGGCCAAAAGGATCCCCAGATGAATATCAGTTATGGGCTATGTCTTCACCTCCAGACAAAGTACTAAATGGACGGAGGAAGAATGCAAAAGTTAGAAGCTTCAAAAGACAAACTGATCTAGAGCATCCACTGAAAACCTCAGTTCAGTTCAGTTGCTCAGTCGTGTCCGACTCTTGGCGACCCCATGGACTGCAGCACACCAGGCTTCTCTGTCCATCACCAACTTCCAGAGCTTACTCAAACTCATGTCCATCGAGTTGGTGATGCCATCCAACCATCTCATCCTCTGTCATCCCCTTCTCCTTCTGCCTTCAATCTTTTCCAGCATCAGGGTCTTTTCAAATGAATCAGTTCTTCACATCAGGTGGCCAAAGTATTGGAGTTTCAGCTTCAGCATTAGTCCTTCCAATGAATATTCAGGACTGATTTCCTTTAGGACAGACTGGTTGGATCTCCTTGCCTGAAAAAATGAAAACTGACAACCTTCTAAGATCCAGTTGAAATGTTAAGATCTAGTTAATGGAAGAAAGATACCAACTACTACTACAAAGAATTGTTCCCAACACTGCTCATTCCCTACAGCCTAGTAAGTCACAGAAGAATATTTTTGAGATGTTTCAGAGATACACAGAGTAATGCTTGGGTAAGAAGAGTGTTTTACATTCTAGTAAAGCAGGATTGTGTAACTCTGTATCATAGATTATAAATTTTTCATTCTGCTATGTGGGCACACTCATTGTCCCTAATTAAAGGACTGTGTGATTATAGGGGAGGAATATACAAATGTGTTTTTGCCAAACTCAGTTGTAAGCAAGAGTCCCACTCCTTTCCTTTTTTAATAACTGTGACATACTAAGTTTTAGTTGACAGTTGTTATGGATATAAAAATGCCTTGGCCAACTGTCAAGAAAACTTCATTTCCATGTATGTCCCCCAAATGCATATTTTATTGCCTTTGAGCACCTTTTTATCCTGACTAAGTAACCAAAGCAACATTATAATATACCAAGTAGCTACGTAATCCAGGCAAAGTTTAAAATCTGTTTCCTTGCAACTTTTCCATTATATTTGTAGAGCACTTGAAAATCACCTTTGACAACTCTAATTTCCATCTCTACTTTCAGTATTACAGCAATTTCTATGACATCAATGGCTTAAGCTCAACATGAAGTCAGAAAAATCAGACTTTCCTAGAAAAGTAGGACTTAGTGTACAGAAAAGAAACTAGACCTTTGATGCAAAAGGAGTTAATCTTGGGTGAGGCTGACTGACTGGGTAGATTGAGAATTTGTAAGCACTGGAACTGAATGGATGATCAGACAACTGGGTCTAGGATGGAGTAGCAGGTGCAGTTTGGCAAAATATTCTTCCTCATCCTTTCTTTGCTTAATGACACAGAATTTTGGATTTTACAATTTTTCACACTATTCTGTGTAATCTGCTATTCTACAACACAAAATTGGATTTTATTTTGGCAGAGTTATGTCACTGTATCCTATGTTGTAGAACTTGTGTAAGTATGTATTTGTTTTATTTTGTTATCATTTGTATTGATACTGACTTTTACTTGAGTTTATGAACAAAAATAGAAAGTATGATACTTAGATTTTGCCTTGTCATACCCCCAAATGTTAAATAAGAAGGGAGCAATTATGTTCTGTGAAATTCAGACATTATTACTTTTTTGTTTCATTGTTATCAACAACTTTGAGCAAACAAACAATAGTTTTAACAACATTTCTACCGATGTCTACTTTGTCATCCTTTTAAGGTCATAATACAATAAAATGTCCTGGAGCTAATAATTCTAGGTTAAGTTTGTCAGTATTTTTAAGCATTTTTCAGATTTTTTTCCTCCAAATTCTGAAAATGAAATTCTGTAATCTTTGCATATGTGATTCTATTGGGTAATTGTGTGTAGAATTCTGATGCTAATTTAAAATTTAGTTTGCCCTCTGTTATAAATGGTTATCCCCTGAATAATGATAGAGTTGAAGTGTAGTTAGCAACTAACCACATTTGTCTAAATAGACAAAAATCTATCCTTTCATCAGACCAATATTTTTTAAGACAAGTTTTGGTTTACATTTTAGGTACTCCTCAAATTTAAAGTTATGCAATTAAATCTTCCTGGAATAGTCCATGACCAAAAAGGAGAAAAACAGTGTAATGTATTAAGGTTTACATATATAATCACTTGTTTGTCTGTGAAAAGTCTTCCTCACTCTAGTTGGTTTGCAGATAATTTTCAGTGTCTCAGTTAGTCTTTCTGATACTCGTACCATATGCATTTTTGTGAGAATATGTTAAGTGTTATGTATTAGGCATTAGAATGTACTGATTAGCATTCTTATCATTTTTGTGCAAGCAATATGAAAGTGTTCAATTTCTCATGGATCACTAAACTGTAGAGATTGAGAATCTGGAAATTAAAGTAATTGTTAAAATAAAGAGAAGGCAAGAGAGAAATGTCACACAGGAAAGAAGGCCATATAAAGATGGAAGAAGAGATTGGAGCTAAACCAAGGGTCCAGAAACCACCAGACCCTAGAAGAGTCAAGAACTGATTCTCCCCCAGAGCCTTTGGAAGAAGCATAGTCCTGCCCAATGTCTTGATTTGGGCTTGAGGTCTCCAGGATTATGAGAGAATACATTTTTGATATTTTATACTACATAGTTTCTGGAGATTTGTTCAATGATTTTTGGTAGCTGATAACACTGAGTAACAGCATACCTGAATGTATTGTGAATAATCATAATACTATATTCTATATTTTTCAGCCTATGTTGATAGAAGTGCCAATAAAGATATATAAAATTAAATAAATGTAGATAGCATTTATTATTACCATTTTTTTAAAGTGTATTGTCACTTTAAGTGCTCTTAGCAACCCTATGAGGTAGTCACTGTTGCTAGTTCTCATTTTATAATAGGAACACTAAAAAAAAAAAAAAAAGAGGAAAACTGAGAAACAGTGAGAACAGGATTTAACACAGGACTGCATAGTTAGGGAACAGGACAGCTTGTACCCAGTAAGTACTTCATGCTCCAGAGCCTGGGAAACTGTCAAAGATTTATTAAGTGACAGGTGCAGTCTGCTCAAACATGGTTATATCACATGGTCATTAAAAATAATATTATGTGAATACTTGCACAAAATAGCTGGATCTACAGGCAAATGGGTGGCTTGTGACCTTGGTGAGAGCATGTTCTTTGCAATCATGGGGGCAGAACCGAAAATGCAGTGAGATGAGAGGTTGATGGGAATGAGCAATATTTACAGGGAATGTAGAAAATTTTCTGATGTTAATAGGGAATGTAGAAAAATCTTTGTGAAACTTACATTTTAAAGTGTATAGGTAGAGAGAGAGAAGGAGAAAGAGTCACCTGTGTCTCCATAGACAGTAGGGGACATGAGAGGTTTTATTTTTTAATGTGCAACGTCTGTACTTCCCTGGTTGTCCCTTGGCTAATTCTCTGTGCTTGCAAGGTTGAGGGCCTGGGTTCAATCCCAGGTCATAGAACTAGATCCCACATGCCATAACTAAGACTTCACATTCCACAACTAAGAGTTCCCATGCAGCAAGTAAGACTGGACACAACCACATAATAAGTAGTTTTGAAAATTCTCCATGCCAGGAAGTTGGAACAAGTTTAAAAATTAATATGAATGGGACATCTTATGTCAGATTTAACCCTTGAATTTTCCTATATGTTCATTTCCCTCCTTATTTTCTTATTTTTTTTCATAGTAGAGTTAATGAAACATTTTCAATGGACAAGATGGTTTCTAGCATGTATTTGTAGTTATTAGTAAATAAAAGAATAGACAATTGTGTCCCCAAATGCTAGTGATTCGTGGATTTTTGCCTTTCAAGGAGGCAGCACGTAGCTGAAATCCTGGTGTGACATGATCTGAGGCTCCCTGCACTGTTGAATGGGAGACAGGTCGAGAATTTTCCTATCAGTATATTAACATAGGGAGCAGTCCAGGAGCAGCAGTTAGGGTAACACCACAGCTCACTGCTCTGGTGCCATCTCTCACTGAGATCACCAGGTGTGTCAGAGGCAAGGCTGTCTTCTCAGTGTGGGGAACTGGATTAGGATCAGTGCACAAGTGTGACATGGAGCAGCCCTTTGGAGCTTTAGAGTCTCCAAGAAACTAGAGATCCTTCTGTCGTTAAAACTTTGAAGTCAAGGCATATCAGAGAAATAGTTGCTTCCTGTGTAAAGATAGCTATCTTTTCATTAGGAGAAACAATGAAAAGCACCTTTCCACAATGCCTGCCTTAGCCATAAGACTCAGCCAGAGCCTACTATGAGTCCTGACTTTGAAAGAGCCCTTGAAGTCACACCCTATACCAAATGCTTTGGGTATGTTTCTTCATTTTCTCCTTGTGATAGCCATGTGACAAAGTTGATAGACAACAAAGTTTAGGGTCATAGCACCAACAGTATCTCTCCAGATCAATGGCAGGACTGGAAGGAAGTTACATACCTCACCATAAGCTGAAAACACAGAGAAGCTTACTTTTTATAAAATGGGCTTCCCAGGCTTGAGAAATGAGCATCTTCAACTCCCTGATATTGTGGCACTGAGAGTACACACCCCCAAATCCCACTTGACAATGATGACAGTGCACATATATGAGCACATAGAGTCTTAACATTATAAAAATTCATTGTGTTCAATTTTATAGAACAAAGAAAATTTCAAGATTGAACTGACACTGTATCTATGTGTGTGCATGCTTGTTTCTATACCTCTTATAGTTTGTACATGCCACATTTACAACTGTAGCTTTCTCTTCAGATCAAACTAGAGACTGATTCCAATCTCAGATTTATATATGCCAGAAAAAAGAAGATACAGACAAACTGCTACCAGTAAGTGAAAAATTCTGGAAAACCCTGGCTAAAACCATTAACCCACATCCCAATCGTCCTCCTCACTCTCCTTTGTCAAGCCATCTGTTCTGAGCCTCAAACTGCAATCAGGACTCCGGCCTGCAGGTGGCTCCCATCTCCATTTTTCTTTCACACACATACAGACACAAGTGAGCACACTGGTCATAGAAAAGAACCTCTTCCAACAATACAAGAGATGACTCTACACATGGACCTCACAGGATGGTCAATACCAAAATCAGATTGATTACATTTTTTTGCAGCTGAATATGGAGAAACTCTATACAGTCAGCAAAAACAAGGCCAGGAGCTGACCGTGGCTCAGATCATGAACTCCTTATTTCCAAATTCAGACTTAAATTGAAGAATGTAGGGGAGACCAATAAGCCATTCAGGTAAGTCAAATCGCTTACAATTGTACAGAGGAAGTGAAAAATAGATTCAAGGGATCTATAGATAGATCTGATAGATAGAGTGCCTGAAGAACTATGGATGGAGGTTCATAATATGGTACAGGAGTGGGTGATCAAAACCATTCCCAATAAAAAGAAATGCAGAAAGACAAAATAGTTGTCTGAGGAGGGCCTACAAAAAAACTGAGAAAAGAAGAGGGAAGTGAAAGGCAAAGGAGAAAAGGAAAGATATACCCATCTGATTGCAGTTCCAAAGAATAGCAAGAAAGATTTCCTACATGATCAATGCAAAGAAATAGAGGAAAACAATAGAACGGGAAAGACTAGAGATCTCTCCAAGAAAATTAGAGATACTAATGGAACATTTCATGCAAAGATGGGCACAATAAAGGACAGAAACAGTGTGGATCTAAGAGAAGCAGAAGATATTAAGAAGAGGTAGCAAGAGTACACAGAAGAACTACCCAAAAAAGATCTTAATGACCCAGATAACCACAATGCAATGGTGTGATCATTTACCTAGAGCCAGAAAACCTGGAGTGCGAAGTCAAGCGGGCCTGAGGAAGAATCACTACGAACAAAGCCAGTGGAGGTGATGGAATTCCAGCTGAGCTATTTCAAATCCTAAAGGATGATGCTGTTAGTGCTGCACTCAATATGCCAGCAAATTTGGAAAACTCAGCAGTGGCCACAGGACTGGAAAAGGTCAGTTTTCATTCCAATCCCAAAGAAAGGCAATGCCAAAGAATGTTCAAACTACCGTACAATTGCATTCATTTCACATGCTAGCAAAGTAATGCTCAAGATTCTCCAAGCTAGGCTTCAACAGTACATGAACTTAAAGCTTCCAGATGTACAAGCTGGACTGGCAAAGAAACCAGAGATCAAATTGCCAACATCTGTTGGATCATAGAAAAGATAAGCGAACTCCAGAAAAGCATTTACTTTTGCTTCATTGACTATGCTACAGCCTTTGACTGTGTGGATCACAACAAACTGGAAAATTCTTAAAGAGGTGGGAATACTAGACCACCTTACCTGCCTCCTGAGAAATCTGTATGCAGGTCAAGAAGAAAGAGTTAGAACTGGACACAGAACAACCAACTGGTTCCAAATTGGGAAAGGAGTATGTCAAGCCTGTATATTGTCATCCGGTTTATTTAACTATATGCAGAGTACGTCATGTGAAATGCTGGGCTGAATGAAGCAAAAGCTGGAATCAAGATTGTGGGGAGAAGTATCAATAACCTCAGATATGTAATGACACCACCTTTATGGCAGAAAGCGAAGAAGAACTGAAGAACCTCTTGATGAAAGTGAAAGAGGAAAGTGAAAAATCTGGCTTACATTAAAAAAACTAAGATCTTGGCATCCGGTCCCATCACTTCATCGCAAATAGGTGGGTAAACAATGGAAACAGTGACAGACTATTTTCTTGGGCTCCGAAATCACTGCCGATGGTGACTGCAGCCATGAAATGAAAAGACGCTTACTGCTTGGAAGGAAAGTTATGACCAACCTAGACAGCATATTAAAAAACAGCAATATTACTTTGCCAACAAAGGTCCATCTAGTCAAAGCCATGGTTTTTCCAGTAGTCATGTATGCATGTGAGAGCTGGACTGTGAAGAAAGCTGATTGCTGAAGAATTGATGCTTTTGAACTGTGGTGTTGGAGAAGACTCTTGAGAGTCCCTTGGACTGCCAGGAGATCAAATCAGTCATGAATATTCATTGGAAGGACTGATGCTGAAGCTGAAACTCCAATACTTTGGCCACGTGATGCGAATAACTGACTCATTGAAAAAGACCCTGATGCTGAGAAAGATGGAAGGCAGGAAGAGAAGGGGACGACAGAGGATGAAATCGTTGGATGGCATCACCAGTTCGATGGACATGAGTTTGAGCAAGCTCCGTGAGTTGGTGATGGACAGGGAAGCCTGGCATGGTGCAGTACATGGGTTCGCAAAGACAGGACCGAGTACCTGAACGGAACTGAACTTTATAGAGAAATATGACTGGTGGTAGGATGGTGCCCCCTCGTGACAGTATACTGAACTGCAGCTTGAACATCCCTGAGCTAGAAAGTGGGAGGGAAGGTCTATGCCCTAAACCCAGAGAGCTTTCAGGAAGTCTGTGTAGAAAAGGGACACAGATTGGATACAGGGATACTGAGGTATCTAGACATAAAATGAAGTCTCTTTCTATGCTGAATGGAAAGCTCTATTTGATTTCAACAAAAACACCATTTTTATGTTTTAATAAAAAATAGGTTTTTTTTTTTAATTTTTAAAACTCTCCTGGATAAAGAGGTATACCCCTCTATAAGCAAAAATTAATTCTTGTCATTTATTAATATAAGTGACACTCTAGTGGCAGAAAACGAAGAGGAACTAAAGAGCTTCTTGATGAGGGTGATGGAGAAGAGTCCAAGAGCCAGCTTAATACTAAATATTTAAAAAATCTAAGATCATGGCATCCGGCCCCATTACTTCATGGCAAATAAAAGGGGAAAAGCTGGAAGTAGTGACAAATTTCCTCTTTTTTGGCTTCAAAATCACTGTGGATTGTGACAGAAGCCATGAAATGAGACGACGATTGCTTCTTGGCAGGAAAGCAATGGCAAACTTGGTGTGTTGCAAAAAAGATACATTACTCTGCAGACTATACTCTGTATGGTCAAAGCTATGGTCTTGCCAGTGGTCTTGTATGGTTGTGAGAGCTGGACTGTAAAGAAGGCAGAGCCCCAAAGAACTGATGCCTTCGAACCGTGGTACTGGACAAGACTCCTGAAAGTCCCTTGGACAGCAAGGAGATCAAACCAGTCAATCTTAAGGGAAATTAACCATGAATACTTGTCGGGAGGACTGATGGTGAAGCTGAAACTCCAGTATTTTTTTCATCTGATGCAAACAGCTGACTCATTGGAAATGTCCCTGATTGGAAAGATTGAGTGCAGGAGAAGAGAATGTCAGAGGATAAGATGGCTGAACGGTATCACTGATGCAAATGAACATGAAGTTGGGCAAACTCCGGGAGATGGTGAGGGACAGGGAGGCATGGCATGCTGCAGTCACAAAGAGTTGAACACGAATGGTAACTGAACAACAACAACACTAGATATTGTAACCTGCTTTGACACTTATTGTGAGCATATTTCTTTGGGAATTAATTTCTACAGTAATATTTTAATACTTGAGAACTAAACCTCACTTTTTTTTATATCAAACAGTTTTTGCATCACATTGTACCCGACTAGGGTTCTAGGCCTTCCCCACTCAACAGAAATTGAGTGGAGGCCAGACTTGAAGTCCAGGCCTGGCTTTATTGGGGCCCCTATAGCAGCAGAGGGGAGTAAGAACAGACAACAGGTTCCTTGTTTGCTGGCTCCCCATTGCCCGAGGTGTGGCCAGCTCATTATTTGGGGTGAGAGTAGGGATGTGTTCAGGGTTCAGGCCATATGGGTCGCTTTGGTGTTTTGCCCACCACTTGGTGGATCATAGCCTTGTCGTGGTGAAGGGGCTTTAGTAACTCAATGAAGCTATGAGCCATGCTGTGCAACATCACCCAAGATGGACATGTCACACTGAAATTATCATATGCTGTCCATAAGCACGTAGACCTCAGACCAGTTAAATCTGAAGACTGATGATGTTGACTCTTATTTACTTCACCACCAACCCATCAGAAGAATGTCCAGGAGCTGATCACCCCCTCTTTTACTGTAAAACTTGTCATGATCTACACAATTTGAGGACACTTGGTTTTGAGGGCATTAGCCCACTCTGTCCACCTTTGCCTCGCAGAGCAATAAAGCTCTCCTTTTCTACTTCACCCAAAACTTTGTCTCTGAAATTTGTTTTGGCTCCAGTGAACAGAGAAGCTGAGCTTTTGGCATCAGTTTTATTTAATCTATTTGGATCTTTTTTCCAGAATTTGTCACAACTGTGCATACACCCAGTGATTTTTAGTCCCATCCAGTTTCTTTGTATTTTCTTTTTTAGGGCAAGGTATGCCAGGTGCAAGTTAAAGCACTGAAGCACAGGTCCCATATCCCAGCCTGTGGCGATTTGGATGCTCCAAAATTCACTTTTCCAGTACGACTGATGCACATATAATTCCTTTATCATGTTTTCTATTACAAATAATAGTGTACTTACATTCTTGTTCATATACATGCAGATGTCTTAGTAAGCGTTTTGATAAGTTACTGAAGTGTTTTTTCAAACCATGAGAACTATTTTATATGAATAAAATATTGAAAAAACAATTGCTATTTTGTATTTCTAACTGTGTTATATGAAAATTCCTGTTTCTATACACTTTAGAAATAATGTGAATTATTGCTAATCTGAAAGGCAGCAACTTACTTCTCTCACTTTTTTTGTTTTCATTATAACTTGTTTTTGCTACATGAGTAGAATTCCATCCTATGTATGTGATAGAATCAATTATCACAACCTCATGTTATTTGGAATTCAGTGTTTCTTATATTCCCTGTTGTCAATGCATTGTAAGACTGAACAGTGCCGAAAGGCACAGATAAGGATTCATGTGACTATTTGCACTGTTAGCTGAATGTGAATGAATGTTAGCTGTGCTTTGAGCACAGTAACTGTCTTGTGAGAGTCCTAGAATCTACCCAACCTGGTAGACATATGAGTATCTATGGTGTGAGTGTCAGTGTATCTGTGCTTGCATGTGTGTGCCCATATTCACTGACAACCACACTTTCTTCTGTTTCTTTCAACCTCTTCATGACCTTGCTACTCCTTTGTCCTCCCTTCCTAAACCCAGAACAAGAGATGAAGGAAGGAAATTATCAGAATAGCAATCCTTATAACCAACTCCTATCACTGCTGCTGTTGCTGCGTCACTTCAGTCGTGTCTGACTCTGTGTGACCCCATAGACAGAAGCCCACCAGGGTCCCCCGTCCCTGAGATTCTCCCGGGAAGAACACTGGAGTGGGTTGCCATTTCCTTCTCCAACTCCTATCACTATCCTTAACTATGTCCTGAGTGTAATTTGCTTCTTACTGTGGTACAAAAATGCACAATATACAACATTATATTTTAAACAGTTTTACTTGGCTAAAAATTTCAAGTGATGATGTTCACTTATTTTAAGAGTATAGTGTGATAATTTTTAGTAAATTCATGCAACCATCACCATAACTGAATTTTAAGCATTTCCATAGTTCCCCAAATTCCCATAATCCTTGAAAAGAGTAAATTAATGTACCCATACTTTGTCCCAGGCAAGCAATGATTTGCTTTCTGTCTCTATGGATTGCCTATTTTGAACAATTCCTATAAATTGAACCCTATACTATTTGATCTTTTTATGTATGAGTTTGTCCACTTTGCATAATGGCTTCCAGGATCATATATGCTGTCCATGGATCAGTGTTTCATTGATTTCATGGATAAATCATAATTTGTTGTATGATTATGTGAAATTTTACTTGTGCATCAATCAGTTAATAGACATTTGATTGTTTCCACTTTTGTATTATGAAAAATGATTTTGTAAAGACTTTTCTACAAGCTTTTATGTTTACATGTGTTTATTTCTCTTGAATAGTAACTACAAGTGGAATTGAAGGACCATATGGCACCTCAACATGTGAGACATTGTAATTTCAGATGATTTCATTCCATAACTGGAAATACCTTGAGGAAAAGAAAAAGAGACAGGTAATGCAGAGTCTAGAGAGGTGACCCTAAAAAAGATTTTTATCCTGCTGTAGACGTATTTGTAAAGTCTCTTTCAATGATGCAAAAGTATGAGACATATTGGGGACATTTTAGACTTCATTTGAAATCCTATTGTCTGTAGCTCACGATTCCCCATTGTCTGACTTGGTCCCCATGGAAGCTATTTACAATTCTAGATTTCAGGTAACTAATGCTATCAGTTTCAATGTAAGCCTTGTCTGTAGAGAATCAAATTAATTGCATCTTGGGTAGGGAACCCTCTGCTTTCATTTGAAAACGTGTTTAATAATTCATGACGTATAATGTGGCAGAAAGATGACTGTTGACTTTGGCAAGATAAATTTCAGTGGAGGAGTGGAGGGACTTCCCTGTTAGATTAGAGATGAAGACTGAGTTGGAGGGAAGGTCAGGATATGTGAACTGAGTATGAAGTGTTCATTGTAAATCTTTGGTTTCAGAGTGCAGAATATATATGTAAAGAGGTCAGTAACTAGAGATTTATACAGAGGCTCACAGCATTAAATGATGTTGTAAAAATCATCATTTATAAGACACTTGAGCAGGTTGAAATCTTAATGAGAAATATCCATATCTTCTTAGATTTAACATCTTAGTGCACCACGCCAGGCTTCCCACATCTTACTTCTTTGTTTCCATTCCAGAGAAGCCCAAAACATACCCAAAGAATGATGTAGAGTTTCTTCCTAATGCCTGTCAAATACATGAATGGAAGAATAGATCGATGAACAGTGTGCCAAAGATATACTAAGAATTTAAGGATTTTTAATCATGAATGTGGAACTCCTCAGGCAGATGACTGAACCTGTGTGGTGGGTGGTTGGGAGCATATAGCTCCTCAGGATGCTGCAACTGAGGCTGCAAGATGGGAGCCCTTAATTTCAGTGCTCAGAAGCAGATTTAGTCAGACTGCCACACCTTATGTCCTGGAGGGATCCATCCCTGACCTGAGCAAGTGAGTGCAGACAGGCTTGCCTTCCAACTGAGGAAAGGGACTACTGTGTGCTCAGAAGCATATTATGGTCTAGCTATATGCCATTTAGAAAAACTCGAGAACGAGCAGATCCAACTCCTCTCTAATCCTGAACTCAACATATATCACAGAGAGATATTCTCAACCTATTTCCAGGGATACACACTGTCATTGGGAGCCCCCAGAGTCCACAAGCACACAACCTGGAGCCTACATCCAGCCATCAGTTCTAGGAAACCTGCCACCTTACATGACCATCACTCATCACTCCCTGGAGACTTTTGCATTAATCACTAATGAAAATGATGATTAGCAGGGTATTTCGTGTACTAGGAATACTTTTAGATAACATTACTACCCAATTAAATATATCTACCTAAGGAAACAAAAAAACTATATATAGAAAGCTATAAAACACTGGTGAAAGAAATCAAATATGAAAAATAGATGGAGAAACATATCATGTTCAGGGATCAGAAGAATCAATATAGTGAAAATGAATATACTACACAAAGCAATCTATAGATTCAATGCAATCCCTATCGAGTTACCAATGGCATTTTTCAGAGAACTAGAACAAATAATTTTGCAATGTGTATGGAAATACAGAAAACCTCGAATAGCCAAAGCAATCTTGAGAAAGAAGAATGGAACTGGAGGGATCAACCTGCCTGACTTCAGACTATACTACAAAGCTACAGTCATCAAGACAGTATGGTACTGGCACAAAGACAGAAATGTAGATCAATGGAACAAAATAGAAAGCCCAGAGATAAATCCATGTGAACACCTTATCTTTGACAAGGGAGGCAAGAATATACAATAGAGAAAAGACAGTCTCTTTAACAAGTGTTGCTGGGAAAACTGGTCAACCACTTGTAAAAGAATGAAACTAGAACACTTTCTAACACCACACATAAAAATAAACTCAAAATGGATTAAAGATCTAAATGTAAGACCAGAAACTATAAAACTCCTAGAGGAGAACATAGGCAAAACACTCTCTGACATAAATCACAGCAGGATCCTCTATGACCCAACTCACAGAGTAATGGAAATAAAAGCAAAAATAAACAAATCGACCTAATTAAGCATAAAACCTTTTGCACAACAAAGGACAGCATAAGCAAGGTGAAAAGACAGCCTTCAGAATGGGAGAAAATAATAGCACACGAAGTGACTGACAAAGAATTAATCTCAAAAATATACAAGCAACTCCTGCAGCTCAATTCCAGAAAAATAAACGACCCAATCAAAAAATGGGCCAAAGAACTAAACAGACATTTCTCCAAAGAAGACATACAGATGGCTAACAAACACAGGAGAAGATGCTCTACATCACTTATTATCAGAGAAATGCAAATCAAAACTACCATGAGGTACCATTTAACGCCAGCCAGAATGGCTGCTATCCAAAAGTCTACAAGCAATAAATGCTGGAGAGGGTGTGGAGAGAAGGGAACCCTCTTACACTGTTGGTGGGAATGCAAACTAGTACAGCCACTATGGAGAACAGTGTGGAGATTGCTTAAAAAACTGAAAGTAGAACTGCCATATGACCCAGCAATCCCACCGCTGGGCATACACACCAAGGAAACCAGAATTGAAAGAGACACATGTACCCCAATGTTCATCACAGCACTGTTTACAATAGCCAGGACATGTAAGCAACCTAGATGTCCATCAGCAGACAAATGGATAAGAAAGCTGTGGTACATATACACAATGGTATATTACTCAGCCATTAAAAAGAATGCATTTGAATCAGTTCTAATGAGGTGGATGAAACTGGAGCTTATTATATAGAATGAAGTAAGTCAGAAAGAAAAACACAAATTCAGTATATTAATGCATATATATGGAATTTAGAAAGATGGTAATGATGACCCTATACGCGAGACAGCAAAAGAGACACAGATGTAAAGAATAGACTTTTGGACTCTGTGGGAGAAGGGGAGGGTGGGATGATGTGAGAGAATAGCATTGAAACATGTATATTATCATATATGAAACAGACTGCCAGTCCAGGTTTGAGGCATGAGACAGGGTGCTCAGGGCTGGTGCACTGGGAAAATCCTGAGGGATGGGATGGCGAGGGAGGTGGGAGGGTTTTCAGGATGGGGAGCACATGTACACCCATGGCTGATTCATGTCAGTGTTTGGCAAAAACCACTACAATATTGTAAAGTAATCAGCTTCCAATTAAAATAAATAAATTAATTTAAAAAGTAAAGAAACTGCCCCGGGTTCATCCCAGTGCACCAGCCCCAAGCATCCTGTATCATGCATCGAACCTGGACTGGTAATTAGTTTCACATACGATAATATACATGTTTCAATGCCATTCTCCCAAATCATCCCACCTTCGCCCTCTCCCACAGAGTCCAAAAGACTGTTCTATATATCTGTGTCTCTTTTGCTGTCTCGTATACAGGGTTATTGTTGCCATCTTTCTAAATTCCATATATATGTGTTCCATTCCATCACTCAGTCATGTCCGACTCCTTGCGACCCCGTGGACTGTAGCCTACCAGGCTTCTCCGTCCATGGGATTCTCCAGGCAAGAATACTCGAGTGGGTTACCGTTTCCTTCTCCAGGGGATCTTCCTGACCCAGGGATTGAACCAGGGTCTCCCACATTGGAGGCAGATGCTTTAACCTCTGAGCCACCATATGCGTTAGTATACTGTATTGGTGTTTTTCTTTCTGGCTTACTTCATTCTGTATGATAGGCTCCAGTTTCATCAACCTCATTAGAACTGATTCAAATGTATTCTTTTTAATTGCTGAGTAATACTCCATTGTGTATATGTACCACAGCTTTCTTATCCATTTGTCTGCTGATGGACATCTAGGTTGCTTCCATGTCCTGGCTATTATAAACAGTGCTGCAATGAACATTGGAGTACATGTGTCTCTTTCAATTCTGGTTTCCTTGGTGTGTATGCCCAGCGGTGGGATTGCTGGGTCATATGGCAGTTCTACTTTCAGTTTTTTAAGCAATCTCCACACTGTTCTCCATAGTGGCTGTACTAGTTTGCATTCCCACCAACAGTGTAAGAGGGTTCCCTTCTCTCCACACCCTCTCCAGCATTTATTGCTTGTAGACTTTTGGATAGCAGCCATTCTGGCTGGCGTTAAATGGTACCTCATGGTAGTTTTGATTTGCATTTCTCTGATAATAAGTGATGTAGAGCATCTTCTCCTGTGTTTGTTAGCCATCTGTATGTCTTCTTTGGAGAAATGTCTGTTTAGTTCTTTGGCCCATTTTTTGATTGGGTCGTTTATTTTTCTGGAATTGAGCTGCAGGAGTTGCTTGTATATTTTTGAGATTAATTCTTTGTCAGTCACTTCATGTGCTATTATTTTCTCCCATTCTGAAGGCTGTCTTTTCACCTTGCTTATAGTTTCCTTTGCTGTGCAGAAGCTTTCAATTTTAATTAGGTCCCATTTGTTTATTTTTGCTTTTATTTCCAATATTCTGGGAGGTGGTTCATGGAGGATCCTGCTGTGATTTATGTCAGAGAGTGTTTTGCCTATGTTCTCCTCTAGGAGTTTTATAGTTTCTGGTCTTACATTTAGATCTTTCATCCATTTTGAGTTTATTTTTGTGTATGGTGTTAAGGATTGCTCTAGTTTCATTCTTATACAAGTGATTGACCTGTTTTCCCAGCACCACTTGTTAAAGAGACTGTCTTTTCTCCATTGTATATTCTTGCCTCCTTTGTCAAAGATAAGGTGTCCATAGGAGTGTGGATTTATCTCTGGGCTTTCTATTTTGTTCCATTGATCTATATTTCTGTCTTTGTGCCAATACCATACTGTCTTGATGACTGTAGCTTTGTAGTATAGTCTGAAGTCAGGCAGGTTGATCCCTCCAGTTCCATTCTTCTTTCTCAAGATTGCTTTGGCTATTTGAGGTTTTTTGTATTTCCATATAAATTGTGAAATTATTTGTTCTAGATCTGTGAAAAATACCATTGATTGCATTAATAGGGATTGCATTGAATCTATAAATTATTTTGGGTAGTTTACTCATTTTCACAATATTTATTCTTCCAAACCATGAACATGGTATATTTCTCCATCTATTAGTGTCCTCTTTGATTTCTTTCACCAGTATTTTATAGTTTTCTCTATATAGGTCTTTTGTTCCTTTAGGTAGATATATTCCTAAGTATTTAATTCTTTTTGTTGAAACAGTGAATGGAATTGTTTCTTTAATTTCTCTTTCTATTTTCTCATTATTAGTGTATAGGAATGCAAGGGATTTCTCTGTGTTGATTTTATATCCTGCAACTTTACTATATTCATTGATTAGCTCTAGTAATTTTCTGGTAGAGTCTTAAGGGTTTTCTGTGTAGAGGATCATGTCATCTGAAAACAGTGAGAGTTTACTTCTTCTTTTCCTATTCGGATTCCTTTTATGTCTTTTTCTGCTCTGATTGCTGTGGCCAAAACTTCCAAAACTATGTTGAATAGTAGTGGTGAGAGTGGGCACCCTTGTCTTGCTCCTGACTTTAGGGGAAATGCTTTCAATTTTTCACCATTGAGGATAATGTTTGCTGTGGGTTTGTCATATATAGCTTTTATTATGTTGATGTATGTTCCTTCTATCCCCGCCTTCTGGGGGATTTTTTATCATAAATGGGTGCTGAATTTTGTCAAAGGCTTTCTCTGCATCTATTGAGATAATCATATGGTTTTTATTTTTCATTTTGTTAATGTGGTGTATTACATTGATTGATTTGCAAATATTGAAGAATCCTTGCATCACTGGGATAAAGCCCACTTGGTCATGATGTATGATCTTTTTAATGTGTTGTTGTATTCTGATTGCTAGAATTTTGTTAAGGAGTTTTGCATCTATGTTCATCAGTGATATTGGCCTGTTGTTTTATTTTTTTGTGGCATCTTTGTCAGGTTTAGGGTTTAGGGTGATGGTGGCCTCATAGAATGAGTTTGGAAGTTTACCTTCCTTTGCAATTTTCTGGAAGAGTTTGAGTAGGATAGGTGTTAGCTCTTCTCTAAATTTTTGGTAGAATTCAGCTGTGAAGCTGTCTGGACCTGGGCTTTTTTTTTTTTTTTAAGTTAGGACTTCCTGGTGGCTTAGACAGTAAAACGTCTGCCTACAATGCGGGAGACCCAGGTTCAATCCCTGGGTCGGGAGGATCTTCTGGTAGAAGGAAATGGCAAGCCACTCCAGTATTCTTGCCTGGAAAATCCCATGGACGGAGAAGCCTGATAAGATACAGTCCATGGGGTCGCAAGAGTCGGACATTACTGAGTGACTTCACTTTCACTTAATATATTTAAGTCACCAATTAATACTTTTCTTTGTTTAACTCATATGGAAAAATAGAGACATGAGTGTCTCAACTTCTTAGTGCCTACTTTCCAGATTTTTCTCTGCATGTAATGCACTAACATATATCACACACATACTTATACACCCATGTTGATGGATATTCTTTGCAAAAAAAAGAAAGTCATATTTTTGGTACATCATGAGAATCTTGTTCACTTAATATGATTTGTTTCTTATTTATTTATATAGGTTTTTTTTCTTTTCAAGTTTTTTTATGTACATTTGCTCTTGATATCATTGACCTAACTCTATCATTTAAGAATATTATCTCCATGGGTGAAATAGACCTATATGTGAATATATCATCCTCCAGGTGTTCACATATCTTTTAATGTTGTTATGCAAGGGGTATCTGATCCTTTGTAATGAGTTTAAGTGCTTTCATGTACTTCACATGTGTTTTAAAAAGAACAACGAATAATGATGCTTTCTAGAATGTCGAATGTCACTTAAAGGATAAAACGGGGAATGCTTAATTGTTTGCATAACTCCAGTTTGAGAATCCTGAAGTAGTAGTTAATAAGGTTTCCTAGGTCATGTTACTTAACTTTTAAATTCTGTTCCCTGAAATGAACTGAGCAAGTTAGCAGGATACAAGATTAATATATAGAAATCTTTTGGTTTCCATTACATTAATAATACAATATCAGAAAGAGAAAGTAAAAAACAATCCCATTTAAAATGCCATTAAAAATAAAATATCTAAGAATAAACTTAACCAAGAGGTAAAAACTCTAAAACATTGATAAAATAAATGAATGCAAATTCAAAGAAATCAAAAGGTATCCCATGCTCTTAGACTGAAAGTTTTAATTGTTAATATGGCCATGCTACCCAAAGCGATCATCTGATTTAATGTAATCCTTATAAAAAAACATGTTACATCTTCACAGAACTAGAGCAAATAATTCAAATATTTATATGAAACCACAAAAGATCCAGAATTGCCATAGCAATCCTGAGGAAAAGAACAAAGCTGGAGGCATAACTCTCCCAGACTTCAGGCTATACTACAAAACTACAGTCATCAAAGCAGAATGGTACTGGCACGAAAAGAGACATGTATATATATCAACAAACAGAATAGAGAGAGCAGAGATAAATCCTCCCACCTACGGTCAATTCATCTTCAACAAAGGAGTCAATAATATACAATGGAGAAAAGACAGTCTCTCCAACAAGTGGTGTTGGGAAAACTGGATGGCTACATGTAAATTATAAAAATTAGAACACTATTTCACACCATATCCAAAAATAAACTCAAAATGATTTAAAGATCCAAATGTAAACATAACATCACAAACTCTTAGAATTCTGAGAACTTAAGCAAAACACTCTCTGACAAAAAATCATAGCAATATGTACTCAGATCAGTCTCCCAAGGCAAAACAGTTTAAAACAAAGATAAACAAATGGGACCTAACCAAACTTCAAAGCTTTTGAACAGCAAAGGAAGCCAACAACAAAAGGAAATGACAGCTTATGGAATGGGAGAAAAATATTTGAAATGTTGTGACAGTCAAGGAGTTAATATCCAAAATATACATCTTCCCAGGTGGCAGTAGTGGTAAAGAACTTGCCTGCCAATGCAGGTAGACATAAGAGACACAGGTTCCATCCCTGGGTTGGGAAGATCCCCTAGAGAAGGAAATGGCAACCCACTTCAGTATTCTTGCCTGGAGAATCCATGGACAGAGGAGCCTGGAGGGCTATGGTTCACAGGTTTGCCAAGAATAAGACATGAATGAAACGACTAAGCACACACACAGCACACTTAACAAAAGATATAAAGCATAATGAATAAAAGGGGGAAGATCTAAATATTTTTCCAAAGACATACAAATGGCCAAGATGCACAGGAAAAGATGCTTAACATGATTGAATATTCTGGAAATGCAAATCAAAAACAAAATGAGGTTATGCTTCACATGGGTTGAATGGCTATCATCAAAAAGTCTAAAAATAATAAATTCTGGAGAGGGTGTGGAGAAAAGGGACCCTGATACACTGTGGGTCGTAATGTAAACTGGCGCAGCCTCTATAAAGAATGGCATGGAAGTTTCTGAAAAAAGTACAAACAGAGCTACCATATGATCCAGAAATCCCACTTTTGGATATGTAACCAAAAAAAAAGAAAAGTGTAATTCAAAGATACATGCACCCAGATGTTCATAGCATCTCCATTTATAATAACCAAGACATGCAAACAACACAAATGTCCATCAACAGATGACTGGCTTAAGATTTGATATAAAACAAACATACACACACAGAGGACAATTAGTCATAAAAGAATGAAATATTATAATTTGCAGCAACATAGATGGACCTAGAGCATATTATAATTAGTTAAGCAAATCAGAAAGAGAAAGTAAATATTATACAATATCATTTACACGTTGAATCTCAAAAATAATACAAATGAATCTATATTCAAAATAGAAACAAACTCATAGAGAAACCAAGCTTATGATTACCAAAGGGGGTAGGGAGAGGAGAGGGACAAAATATTAAGAGGAGTATGGGATTAACAGATACAAACTACTATACCCAAAAAGAAAAAGCAATAAGGAGTTTTGCTAAAGTACAGAAAATTATATTCAATAATTTATAAAAAGTATGGATAGTAATCTGAAATATATATATATCCAAATTGTTTTACTGTACACTGGAAACTAACACAATATTGTACATTAGCTGTATTTTAATTTTTTCTTAATTTATTTATTTTAATTGGAGTCTAATTAATTTACAATATTGTATTGGTTTTGCCATGCATTTCAATTTTAAAAATTCACACAAAAAATTATCTTCCTCAGTGTTTGTAAGTGCATAATGGCCTTGAATAGAGATTAAGACTGAATGAGATAAAATGTAAAACAGGTTTTACATAGTAGTTGTGAACATGTTAATATCCTACAATTCAGGTCCTCTTTCCAAAGAACAACAGCTTGTGCAGCTTCCTGGGTTCAGTTCAGCACCTCATGAATCAGCTAATCATTGTGGTACCCACACCCATTCCTCCTGACCCATGGAGTAGGGTTTCATCCCCATTATCTTCACATCCAATAGTAAGCATGATACAACCTAGATCCGACATCAGGTGAGTTTTCCACTATCAGTCTTTAAGCCCTGGAAATCTACCATCTAAACTGGAGCTGCTGCTTTGCCTGTACAGAGGGCAAAGGGTAGACATTTGACCCTGGAAATTTTACATTCTCTGTCAGTCTGAGGTTGACCATCTGTAAAACAGGACTATGGGCACCTACTTCCAGACTTGTAAGAAGAAAAGGAGAAAACCTCAAAGAATGGCTGTCATGCAAGAGGACTTTTAGATGCATTACTCCTGGGCCACCTTGCGTCTTGTGCATGAGTGTGTGCTAAGTCACTTCAGGCACGTCTGACTCTGTGCAACCCGATGGACTGCAACCCACCAGGCTCCTCTGTCCATGGGATTCTTCAGGCAATAATACTGGGGTGGGTTGCCATTTCCTTCTCCAGGGGATCTTCCTGGCCCAGGGATCAAACTCAAGTTTGTTACATCTACCTGCATTGAGAGGTGGGTTCTTTACCATTAGTGCCACCTGGAAATCTTGTCTCCTATGCCATGTTAAATAGAATATTTGAAAAAGTATCTAGAAATGTAGAATCAGGAAATAAACTTTGGTTCCATCTCATCACTTCCTAATTCCTCATGCTTTCTGGTCCCCCTTTTTAAATTCTAGTTTGACCAGAAGTAACTTCTTACTGAACCCTCAAAAGCAAGATTAGCAAGTCGCTTCTTATTGAAGAAGGAGGATTAGTACAGGAAGGATAGTACAAGAAGGATAGTGCAGGAGAACAGAGAGTAGGCACAGGACAGCTAGTCAGAAGTCATCAAACAAAAGTCCAATTTCAGAGTCATCAACTGACCACAGGACCTGGGCTGAGTCCCTAACCTGTATTGGCCTCAGTCCTAACACAGTACGCTCACTATAGAAACAGACAATGGGTAGAGCCTTTTCAGTCAGAAGACTAGGATTTGATGCTGGGATTTGATTTACCTTGATAAATTAGTAGTTTATCTAATATGTGTGCTTGGTATCTTTTATCACTGTTGGTTGGTTTTTTTTTTCTCAGCTTTATGAGTATTATTATTTTTCTTACTGAACTGTAGTGTTGGAGAAGACTCTTGAGAGTCCCTTGTACCGCAAGGAGATCCAACCAGTCCATTCTAAAGGAGATCAATCCTGGGTGTTCATTGGAAGGACTGATGCTGAAGCTGAAACTGCAATACTTTGGCCACCTCATGCGACGAGTTGACTCACTGGAAAAGACTCTGATGCTGGGAAAGGTTGGGGGCGGGAGGAGAAGGGGACAACAGAGAATGAGATGGCTGGATGGCATCACCGACTCTGTGGACATGAGTTTGAGTGAACTCCGGGAGTTGGTGATGGACAGGGAGGCCTGGCGTGCTGTGATTCATGGGGTCGCGGAGAGTCGGACACGACTGAGCGACTGAACTGAACTGAACTGAACTGAACCCAGTCAAAATGTGAATGTTAGGAGTGGTGATGAGCATGAAGTTAAGGGATGAACCCAACTGAAGGTGGAGAATATAAGCAGTGAAAACAGAGAATGGAGGAGAAGGAAGCAGACAAGCACCGGACTCTCCCTGGGTGCCTGGCCCTGTGTCCATCCTCTCATGACTCAGGGAAGATTCTTACCCAACAGCATTCCTAGTTCTTAGCTGCAGGCAGTGGTAACCTGGGGGCTGCCAGGGAGGTGCCTAGCTGAAGCACTGTGCCCTGATCAGCTCCCTCTTCACTGAAGGCCATCGGACTTGCCCCTCTTTTGCCATCTCCCTGCTCTTTGCTTCTGGGTATCTGAAAATGTCCCCCTGTGGAAACTTCCAGACTTTACCCTTGAAGGACTTCCACATACAAATGATACTCTATTTTCCCCAGTCTTCAAAAGCTGTCCTGCCCACTAGGGAAGGGGGACTCTGAGGTAAAGAAGGAAATGTCTACCTCTCAGAGGTGTGTCATCTCAACATTTTTACCTGACATGCTGTACTTTTATAAGTAATGACCTTCTATATTTCCTATACACAGCACAATGATACACACACACACACACACACACACACACACACACACGGAGATATGTGGCATGGAATATGCTGGCAATTCATTTTGATTCTAATTCATCTCCACATGAAACAGAACACAGTGAATGATTTTCCTAGGTAATGAATGCATGTGCACATGTATCTGCACTATCATACTCATCAATAGGGGCTTTTAAGGGAGTAACCCTTGAGCCTGTTATATCAGGGGAGGGCAAAGTGACCATTTCTCCAGCTCATTGTCTAAAATGGAGGCTGCTCCATTGTCCCCCAGAGAGGGCAAGGGATGGAACCTCACCCCAGGTTCCCACTTATCTGGACAGCCAATAGAAGCTATAAGAGGAGGAGCTCTGTCATCTGTGAAATGGGACTCATCTCTAACACAGAACTGTCCTGGGAGGTGAATAAGAAAGCCTGGGGCTATGGCAGGCATTGTGTAAAGCCATTTCTCCTGGTTCTCCAGGAGAAGAGAAGGTAGATGTCATTAGAAAGGAAGCAAGTGTCTTTCTGATATGGCTTCAGTTCAAACTTCTAAAGAGAGAAGGATCTCTAGGCTCTTGGGAGACTCAAAAGCTCCTAAGAGGAGCCCAATATCATGCCTCTGAGAAGACCCTAATCCAGTTCTCATCCTTGGAATGCAGGCTTGTCTTTGATTCACCTGGTGAGCTCAGTGACAGATGGCACCAGGGAAGCAAGCTGTGGTATTGCTTAATTGCTGCTCCTGGACTGATTCCTATGTTAATGCATTGATAGGACAATTCTAGACCTGTCTTCCATTCAACACTGCATGGGTCCTCAGATCATGCAACATCCAGATATGTCACACCAGAATTTCTAATATCTGCCGTCTCTATGTGAGACAAAAAATTTAAAAGTACTACCATTTTATTGAAATACAATGGCTCATTCATTTACTAATAACTCAATATATATTGGGCTTACAATTTACACTATTCCATTTGAGATGTCTCTTAACTCTGCAGTAGAAATAAGAGGTTGAGGAGGAAAATGAGTGTATGGGAAAATTTTAAAGGTAAAAAATTAAATGGGATGGCTCCTTCACATTAACTTTTAATTTTGCCCAAGTTTACAAGCATTGAAGATTAAGTAATCACTCCTTGGACCTCTCTTTCCCATTCAGCCACATGCCTCTCTTTCTCTTCATATTGAAAGGTTGCTACTGCAAACTGTGTTATGCCAGGATTCATGACCCCCAGAGAAGAGGATTTTGATCCAGGGTCAGAGATGAGGCTCGACTACTTGGAGCTTTTGTGTAGCAAAGTTTTATTAAAGTTTAACAGAGATAGGGAAAGCTTCTGACATAGACATCAGAAGGGGACAGAAACAGTGCCCCCTTGCTTGTTTTTAGCAAGGCATTTTATGTCTGTTGCTGCTGCTGCTAAGTCACTTCAGTCGTGTCCAACTCTATGTGACCCCATAGACGGAAGCCCACCAGGCTCCCCCATCCCTGGGATTCTCCAGGCAAGAACACTGGAGTGGGTTGCCATTTCCTTCTCCAATGCGTGAAAGTGAAAAGTGAAAGTGAAGTCGCTCAGTCTGTCCGACCCTTAGCGACCCCACGGACTGCAGCCTACTAGGCTCCTCCATCCATGGGATTTTCTAGGCAAGAGTACTGGAGTGGCTTGCCATTGCCTTCTCCATTTATGTCTGTTAGCAAGCTGCTAATCAGATGAGAGATACCTCAAGGCTGAGGGAGTTTCACCAGGCCTCTCTCTCACAATATGTATTTTTGAGATTGGATGGCATGAGGTGTGTCATCCTCTGGCCATAAAACAATTGACATGAACACTGGTTTGCTGAGCCATTGTCAGCTCAAGGTTTGAGAAAAGAAAAAAAAAAGTTAGTCTTAGGCAGAACTAGTTTTGGCAACAGAGAAGGGGAAAAAACTGTCTGCCACTTGCAATTTATTTCCTCCTGCCACTTGGGGACCTCTGGCCTTCCTACCTGTTACCCTCTCATCCCCCCCTTTTATTTTAGGGGAATTATGTTGTCTAGGGAAAAGAGGCAGCATTCTCATTCCATAACTGCTTCTGAGCTGATGAGGGGTGTCATCCCTAAATTGGTGAGGCAACATATTCTCCTAACCCTCATATTGAGGGTCTCTGACCCAGAGGCCCCAAGTAGTAGTTGGAGGAAGCTGTGGCACTTGTAGGAGCTTGGACAACCACTTTTAACTTAAAAGCCTTCATGTGGCTAGAAACAAATCCAGCTACACAGTTACAAGTGCAAGGGGCAAACAGCAAAAAAAGAACAATTAGAATTATTACAATTAAGATAGTTTTCCACCGTGGGGAAATAGTTAATGTCTCCCAAATTGAAGCAAGTGAGGCTTCAGGAGTATCCATAGCCTGAATCATTGTGTTCATGTGTTTAGTAAAGTGAGTAGCATTAGTGTTCTTATCTGGTATATATGTACAACATTCCTCCTTGTGTGGCTGTTAGAATATCTAAGCCCAATCTGTTTTGTAAAATCACCTTTTTAATTTGTATTTGTTTAGCACTGAGGGCTGAAATAGCTTTTTGAGACTCTTGTAAGACTTGTTGAGTAAAATTAGAATATCAACTTATACGATAACATCTGAGGTTCCCAGAGAGGGAATGAATATTGCAGCCAAACAATCATGCCATTGAAATATAGACCTTGTCCAACAAGTTCTAGGGTATGGCAAATTAGCAAGCTTCTCTGGAAGCTCTGAAAATATGAAGCTATGAGTAAAAGCTAGACTTAGGTTGCATCTCCCTGTCCAGCCAGGGGGAAGCCACACCCATATATCCAGTAGGTCCTATTTGGAGCAAGCCAGCATGACTGAGGGGTCCAGTCCTAGTCAATGCATGGCCAGGCAAAAGGAGGACCTGTATTGGAATTATAAAATATAGACATTGCATATTTCTTAAGGCAAAAACCCCAATTGTTTCCAGTCATTATAATTAACTTGTTGGCTAACTTCTGGAGATGGCTTTATTTCTTCCCAGCATATGGGGGCACTAGACATTAGGTGTCCCTTTTCAGGAGTTAGCCATATGACCTCACCCCGTATTTAATAAAACCAGGTTAAAAGCCACCAGACCTAGACCCATTTGTCTTCTTATATGCAGCAAAAGAGTCATTAAACCAAGGCAAAGTATAATCAAAGTTAAAAGTCACATTATGTCTGTAGTTAAGGTACAAAGTGTTACAACAGTCCATTTTAGGATTGTTAGACATCATCAGATTAAGAAGAGGTATCACATATGATTGTTGTTGGTGAAGGTAGTCGCAGAATTGGAGAAAGTCCTTTCCCTGAAGTGGAGATGTCCACCACAGGAATGCTTCCACTGATGAGGAGGGGAGTGCTCCACAGACCCAGCAATTTGACCAATTGTGGAATGCAGCATAGGAATGGCCCAGGACAGGAAGGCATTGACTTGAGAATCAAACAGCAGACTCAGGACTTTTGGAGTCAGCAAAAGCAGGCTCATCTGAAAAGTAAAAGTACAGAGAACAAAGACATAAAAATGACATTGCTTAGTCTGAGGGGGTCAGGGTGCCACTTTTTAACTTGAGTGTGGTGCACCCACAAATCAATTCCTGACACCATGACAGTTGTGGGAGAAGAAAGAATAACCTGGTAAGGACCTTCCCAGAGGGGCTAAAGAGATTGCCCCCCAGATACCAATGTCTATTAGGACCTTGGTTCCTGCTCAAACAGTGACTTGTTTGACTCAGAGGCTGGGTCAGGAGTCACCTCCTGGAGTTCCCATAATATCTTTTGAAAAGCTGAAATTTGAGGTAAATAACAATAACTGATATTTAAGAAACCAACTGTCTGTCATCCAATATTAACTTCAGAGTTTAAGATTCCACTCACATCATGAGAAGTCAGTAAGATTTCGCCCACTAGTGAACTTAGGAGCTTCAGGCACTAGTAAAGCAATAGCAGAAATTACTCTTAGATTCTTTATTTAGGTAAGCTGCAGGTTGTTGGTGAGGTTCTTGGGGTTGTGTCATAACTTGCAAGGGCATACCTTTTCTTTCAGTGACAAATAGATTCAACTCTGATCCTGTGGGCAAGCTCAAGTTGAAGCTTTCAGGAGAGCAGTTTGAAGATTTAAAAGCCTTTTGAATATCTGGAAACCAAACCAGTGTGTCAGTTTGGGTTTGTTGAGTTTCAGTTACAAGTTTATATAAAGGCCAGGCAAGTTGCCCATAACCTGGAATCCAAATGTGGCAGTAGCCTGTGGTGTCCAAAAATCCTCTCAGTTGTCTTAAAGTCATAGGTAGGGGATGATTTAGTATAGACTTAATTCTCTCAGGGCCTATGGCCCTCATCCCTTCAGATATGATTAGGCTCAGATATTTAACAGATTGTTGACAAAGCTGAGTCTTTTCCCTTGATGCCTTATAACTGCAGCCAGTCAAAAAGTTTAGGAAGTCTTCTGAGGCTTGTGAACAAGCTTCTTCTGTCTCATCACAGAGCAAATTATCATCTATATATTGTAATGCCACTGCCTTGGGGCTATTAAAGTTTTGTATATCCTGTGACAAACTCTGTCCAAGTAAGTGAGGGCTGTCATGAAACCCCTAGTGCAAAACTGTCCGGGTTAACTGAGAAGCTGGCTGGGTAGGGTCTTCAAAGGCAAATACAAATTGACTTTCCTCCACCAATCGTATAGAATAGAAGGCATTCTGGAATTGTAGACAAAGCATAAGGATTAGGCACCATGGGGTGTAAAGGAACCACAGCCTCATTTATTATTTGTAAATCTTGAACTGGTCACCTGACCTGTCTCTTGAGAAACCTGTATGCAAGTCAGGAAGCAACAGTTAGAACTGGACATGGAACAACAGACTGGTTCCAAATAGGGAAAGGAGTATGTCAAGGCTGTATACTGTCACCCTGCTTACTTAATTTATATGCAGAGTACATCATGAGAAACGCTGGGCTAGAGGAAGCACGAGCTGGAATCAAGATTGCTGGGAGAAATATCAATAACCTCAGATATGCAGATGACACCATCCTTATGGCAGAAAGTGAAGAAGATTTAAAGAGCCTTTTGATGAAAGTGAAAGAGGAGAGTGAAAAAGTTGGCTTAAAGCTCAACATTCAGAAAACTAAGATCATGGCATCCAGTCCCATCACTTCATGGCAGATAGATGGGGAAACAGTGGCTGACTTTATTTTTGGGGCTGACTTTATTTTTTGGGCTCCAAAATCACTGCAGATGGTGATTGCAGCCATGAAATTAAAAGATGCTTACTCCTTGGAAGGAAAGTTCTGACCAACCTAGACAGCATATTAAAAAGCAGAGACATTACTTTGTCAACAAAGGTCCATCTAGTCAAGGCTGTGATTTTTCCAGTAGTCATGTACAGATGTGAGAGTTGGACTATAAAGAAAGTTGAGTGCCAAAGAACTGAGGCTTTTGAACTGTGGTGTTGAAGAAGACCCTTGAGAGTCCCTTGGACTACAAGGAGATCCAACCAGTCCATCTTAAAGGAGATCAGTCCTGGGTGTTCATTGGAAAGACTGATTTTGAAGCTGAAACTCCAATTCTTTGGCCACCTGATGCGAAGAACTGACTCATTTAAAAAGACCCTGACACTGGGAAAGATTGAGGGCAAGAGGAGAAGGGTACGATAGAGGATGAGATGGTTGGATGGCATCACCGAGTCAATGGACATGGGTTTGGGTAGACTCTGGCAGTTGGTGATGGACAGGGAGGCCTGGTGTGCTACGACTCATGGTGTCGCAAAGAGTTGGACATGACTGAGCAACTGAACTGAACTGAACTGAACTAGTCTCCATTTATCATTTGACTTTTTCGCACCCAATACAGAAGTGTTGTGTGGACTGTTATATGGAATTAATAGTCCCTGCTCTTTTCAATTTTCAGTGATAGGTTTCAGTCCTTTCTTAACCTTGGGTTTTAGAGCATAGTGCTTTTGATGTGGAAATATGTGTGGGTCTTTGAGCTTGATAATGACAGGAACAGCATTTTGGATCAACCCACAGTTTTTCCATCAGCCCACATTCTAGGATTTACATTTTGTTCAATTAATGGAAGAGAAAGAGAGGGCTCCATATTCATGAAAACAGAGGCATGGACTTGCTCAGTATATCCCTCCCCAAAAAGTGGTGAGGGAGACTCTGACATGATCAGAAACTTTTGTGGAAACAGAACAGAGCCCCAGTTGCAACTTAGAGGACAACTGAAATAATAACATTTGGCTCATCCAGGCAGTTCCATTACAGTACTGGATTGGGGAGGAAGTGGGACAGGGGCTTCAGTAAGCACAGAGTAAGTTGCCCCATTGTGAAAAAGGAAATCAACTGATTGGCTCCTCACAGTTATTAATACCCAGGGTTCCTCAGGTGTAATTAGGACAGGAGCTTGTGTGGGGACCCCCAGGCAGCTTCAGTCCTGATCGTCCTGAGAGTCTGACCTCTGGGGCCTAAACCTCTGGGGGCAGTCTCTCCTCCAGTGTGGTCTTTTCAGGCTGGACATGGATCCAGGGGCAGCTTAGAAGCCTGAGGGTAATCCCACTTGAGGTGCCCCTCCTTTCCACAGTAATAGCAAATCCATGCCTTTCCACCTGAGTCCCTCTGGACACTTATCTCAGGCTATCTCAGAATGGTTCTAACTGCTATCATTAGGACTTCAGCCTGTTCCTTGGTCTTCTCTGCCTTTCCTTCTTCTCCTCATATTTCCTGCCATAATAAACTGTGAACCAGTTGCAACAGATTATCTAAAGACTGATTTGGTCCATATGCCTGTTTTAGTAGCTTACAGCAGGTATCTGGAGCTGACTGAGTGAAAAATTCTATCCTTTAAGATCACTCTTCCCACTTCACTTTCAGGATCAGTCTTGGTGAATCTGTGAAGGGCTTCTTGCAGTCTATCTAGGAATTTACCAGGTACTTCCTTCTCTTCCTGTTCTATATTTGCCAGTTTGGCATAGTTTAAAGTCTTAGCTCACCTGTGTCCTTTAAAGTACATGCTCGCCTGTGTCCTTCAAGAATACATCTGACAAAATGACCCTGATTCCATCTTACTTTAGCCATGTTATAGTCCCAGTCTGGTTCTATAGTTGGGACCACCTGATTCACAGTAGGGAGGGTGGCTATGTTGTCTTCCTTCTTTCCTGCTGATTCATTACCAAACCATTCATCTCCATAGGCAATATCTTTCTTCAAAGCTTGAGTTTTTGAGTCAGAAGTTAGTGTTTGCCCCAGGATAGACATCACATCCTTCCAAGTAAGATTATAAAGCTGAGTAACACCCTTAAAGGCTCTAATATATATTTCTGGGTCCTATAAATAGTTTACCAGATCTTCCTTGATTCTTTGTATTTCTTGATAAGAAAAGGGGTTATTAACTTTGATGGATTGGTTATTTTTCCCGGTGGGTGCTTCATGGAGAGGCAATGGCTTGTGTGGCTGTTCCTCAGCCTCTCAGGTTGCCCTTTGCATGCATATGATCCCAGAGATAGATTGGAGAAACACGTTTTACTCATCTCTTTGTCTCCTATCCTCCCTCTCATAGGAGGACAGGAGGAAGCTGAAGTTTTCACACCCAAATCTATACCCTTAGGACATAAGTCTGGCATGTCTCACAGAGATAAAAAAGGCAACACATATGCTACTTCTACCCATTTCCCTTGTTTTCTACAGACCTGTCTGATTGTAAGACAATATTATAATTAAGAGACCCTCCAACCAGCCATTGTTTGTCATCCTCCAATGGATACTGTGGCTATGCAGTATCACATAGGAAGACCAGGTTTGTTTTCTTTAAGCTGTGGGGATTGAATCTATCCCAGTTTTTCAGGATACAGTTCAAAGGAGTGAGACTGGAAATTTAGTTCCCATCTATAAGAGAATAAAAGCAATGACCTGTGCTTTTTTTCTACCAGAGGTGTCCCTCCCTGCTCTAGATGGGGATGGAGACAGGTGTTCCACTTAAGCATCCTTCCCTGGCTGGAGTTAACCTGTTCTTTGGTGTCCCAAGATGTCCCTTCCAAGTGTCACCACACCAGTATATGCGATAGTAAAAGAGGTGGTGAAAGACTGGCTAGTGAGGAAAAATTAATTTTTGTCCTCGAGCTATCAGGTTCAATTCTTCCAAAGCCACTGGAGAGCCTCCTCTGGTCTGCTAAGAGCTAGCATTACCAAAAGAAGAAGCCCATTGCAGTTCCAATCTGACCAGATACCGGGATTCCCATTCTGTGTCCTCAAAAACTTCATGGTCACCAGCAGTACTCCTATCCACATAGATCGGAGGCACAGCCATGATAAAGACTCACTTTCAGGTTGCTAATCCCTGAGGCAGGCAGCCAGGAGAGCAACTGCTTGCCTGAGAGACATTCTTGGAGCTAGTGCTCCACCTAGCTACTGAACATGCTCTTGTCTCTAGTGTCTGATAAAACAACCAACAGCATGGATTGCAAGTCCCTTGAAAGTCTGTGATCTGACAGGGTTTGGTTAGTAGTTCTAATTCCTCATGCAGTTACAAAATTGTCAAAGAGACTAGGAAAAGGTGACTGAGAAAGAAATGTTCAATCCATACAATTTACCCATTTCTGGCTGTTCCCCTCGCATTGATGTTGAGTGCCTCTTGGCATTGGCAGGTCGGTATAAACCCCCGGCAAGGCTCCCCTTTTGGGGGCTGCCTTCAGTCATTTTAAGGTACCACGAAACTGTAGAGCATGGCTCATCACTGGCTTGGAGCAGGGCGTGTCTCTTTCATGTTGCTTTCACACATGCAGGCACACTGCAGAGTTAGTAATGTACAGCAGAAAACTTGCTTACCAGGAGAGTAAAGAATTAGAGCTCCAAGCATCCTTACCTTGTCTTGAAGATCCCAGACGAGCTCCCAAGATGAAAGGCTGCTGCTGCAAGCTGTGTTATGCCAGGATTCATGACCTCCAGAGGAGAGGATTTGGATCCAGGATCAGAGATGAGGTTTAATTACTTGGAGCTTTTGTATAGTAAAGTTTATTTCTGAGCTGTGTGATCTTAGGCAAGTTGCACAACCTCTCTGTGCTTCCATATCTGATCTGTCTGATCTTAGGCTAGTTTCAGAGCATCTTTGTGCTTCCACTTCTGAATTCTGTAAACTTAGGTAAGTTTCCTGTTCCCTGTGCTTTCACTTAGGAGCTGTTTGCCTTAGGCAAGTTGCCTGATGTTTCTGTGCTTCCTATTCTGAGCTGTATGATCAGACAATTTGCCTGATCTCTCTGTTCTTAGAGTTCTGAGCTGTGTGATCTTAGGCAAGTTGCTGAACCTCTCTGTGCTTCCACATCTGTCTGTGTGAACTCACGCAAGTTGTGTAAATTCTATGTGCATCCATATCTGAGCTGTGTGATCTTAAGCAAGTTGAATAACCTCTCTGTGCATCCATATGTGAGCTTTGTGATCTTTGTAAAGTTGCCTAACTTCTCTGTGCTTCCACTTAAGCTCTGTGGTATTAGGCAAGTTGCCTGAGCTGTGTAGCTTCCACTTCTAAGCTGTATGAAATTAAACAAGTTGCATGACCTATCTGTTCTTCCATGTGAGCTGTATGAACTTAGGCAAGTTTCAAAATTCTCTGTTTTCATGTTTGAGCTGTGTGATCTTGACAAGTTGCCTAACCATTGTCTGCTTCCATTTCTGAGCTGTATTATTTTAGGCAAGTTGCCTGTTCTCTGTGCTTCCATGTATGTCCTGTGTGATCTTAAGCAAGTTGCCTGACTTCTCTGTGCTTTCACTTCTGAGCTGTGTGATCTTAGGTAAGTTTTCTGACTTCTCTGTGCTTCCCCTTCTGGGTTGTATGATGTTATGCAAGTTGACTGACTTTTCTGTCTCCCACATCTGAGCTATGTGATCTTACAAAAGTTGTCTGACCTGTCCGTGCTTCCACATCTGAGTTGTGTGATGTTAGGTAAGTTGTTTAATCTCTCTCTTGTTCCATATCTGATCTGTGTAGTCTTAAGCACCTTGTGTAACCTCTCTGTGCTTCCACTTTTGAGCTGTATGATATTAGACAAGCTGCCTGACCTATCAGTCCTTCCACATATGAGCTGTGTGATCATAAGTGAGTTGCCTGACTAGCTGTGCTTCCACTTCTGAGTGGTTTGATCTTAGACAAGTAGCCTAACGTCTTTGCTTCCATAATTGAACTGTGTCTTAGGCAAGTTTCTTGACCTCTCTGTGCTTCCACTTCTTTGCTGTGTGATCTTAGGCAAGTTGTTTAACATCTCTGAGCTTCCACTTTTGAGCTTTGTGATTTTAGGCAAGATGCCTGACCTCTCTGTGCTTCCGCATCTGAGCTATGTGATCTTAGGAAAGTTGCATAACCTCTCTCTGCATCCATATGTAAGCCTTGTGATCTTAGGCAAGTTGCCTAGCCTTTCTATGCTTTCACTTCAGACATGTGTTATCATAGGGAAGTTGCTGACATCTCTGTGTTTCAACTCCTGAACTGTGTGGTCTTAGCCAGGTGCCAGATCTCTCTGTTTTTCCACTTCTGAGCTGTCTGATCTGAGGCAAGTTGCCTGACATCTCTGTGCTTCCACTTTTGAGCTGTGTGATTATAGGCCAGTTGAGCAACTTCTTTGTGCTTGCATATCTGAGTTGTGTGATCTTATGCAATTTGCCTGACACCTCAGTGCTTCCTATTCTGAGCAGTATGATAATAGGGAAGTTAGCAACATCTCTGCACTTTTACCTCCAAGCTGTGTTATCTTAGGCAAGTTGTTTGACCTCTTTGTGCTTCCACTACTGTGCTGCATGATCTCAGGCAAGCTGCCTGACCTTTCTGTGCTTGTACTTCTGAGCTGTGTGATCTTAGGCAAGTTACCTGTCTTCTCTGTGGTTCCACTTGTGAACTGTGTGATCTTAAGTAAGCTGCCTGATCTCTTTGCTTGCCCTTGTCAGCTGTGTGATCTTAGGCAAGTTGCATAACCTCTCTCTGCTTCCACTGAAAAGATGTGTCATCTTATGCAATTGCCTACTTATCTGTGCTTCCACTTCAGAACTGTGTGATCATTGGCAAGTTGCCTGAACACTCTATGCTTCCACTTGAGTTGTGCCATCTTAGGTAAGTTGCCTAAACTCTCTGTGCTTCCAGTCATGAGCTGTGTGATCTTAGGGAAGTTGCCTGACCTCTCTGTGCTTCCATATCTGAGCTGAGTGATCTTAGGCAAGTTTCATGACCTCTCTGTGCTTCCACTTAATCAGTGTGACAAGTTGTCTAAACACTCTGTGATTCCAATGAGTCAGTTCAGTTCAGTTACTCAGTTGTGTCCGACCCTTTGCGACCCCATGGATGGCAGCATGCCAGGCACCCCTGTCCATCACCAACTCCTGGAGCTTGCTCAAACTCTTGTCCACTGAGTTGGTGATGCCATCCAACCATCTTATCCTCTGTTGTCCCCTTTTCCTCCCACCTTCAAACTTTCCCAGCTTCAGTGTTTTATCCAGTGAGTCAGTTCTTCACATCAGGTGGCCAAAGTATTGGAGTTTCAGCTTCACCATCAGACCTTCCAGTGAATATTCAGGACTGATTCCTTTAGGATTGACTGGTTTGATCTCCTTGCAGTTCAAGGGACTCTCAAGAGTCTTCTCCAACACCACAGTTCAAAAACATCAGTTCTTTGTGCTCAGCTCTTTATGGTCCATCTCTCACATCCATACATGACTACTAGAAAAACCATAGCTTGACTAGATGGACCTTGATGGCAAAGTAATGACTCTGCTCTTTAATATGCTGTCTAGGTTGGTCATAGTTTTTCTTCCAAGGAGCAAGGATCCTTTAATTTAATGGCTGCAGTCACCATCTGTGGTAATTTTGGAGCCCAAGAAAATAAAGTCTCTCACTGTTTCCATTGTTTCTCCATCTATTTGCCATGAAGTGATGGGACCGGATGCCATGATCTTAGTTGTTTGAATGTTGAGTTTTAAGCCAACTTTTTCCACTCTCCTCTTTCACTTTCATCAAGAGGCCTTTTTTTCCTCTTCACTTTCTGCCATAAGGGTGGTGTCATCTGCATATCTGAGGTTACTGATATTCCTCCTGGCAGTCTTGATTCCAGCTTGTGCTTCCACCCAGCCCAGTATTTCACATGATGTACTCTGCATATGTTAAATAAACAGGATGACCATATATAGCCTTGACGTACTCCCTTACCAATTTGCAAACAGTCCATTGTTCCATGTCCGATTCAATCTGTTGCATCTTGACATGCATATATTTCTCAGGAGACAGGTCAGGTGGTCTGGTATCCCCATCACTTTAAGAACTTTCCACAGTTTGTTGTGATCCACATAGTCATAGGCTTTGGTATAGTCAATAAAGCAGAAATAGATGTTTTTCTGGAACTCTCTTGCTTGTTCAATGATTCAACAGATCATTTGGCAATTTGACCTCTGGTTCCTCTGCCTTTTCTAAATCCAGCTTGAACATCTGGAAGTTCTTCGTTCACATACTGTTGAAGCCTCACTTGGAGAATTTTGAGCATTACTTTGCTAGCGTGTGAGATGAGTGCAATTATGCAGTAGTTTGAACAATCTTTGACATTGCCTTTCTTTGAGATTGGAATGAACACTGACCTTTCCCAGTCCTGTGGCCACTGCTGAGTTTTCCAAATTTGATGGCATATTGAGTGCAGCACTTTGAGAGCATCACCTTTTAGGATTTGAAATAGCTCAAGTAGAATTCCACCACCTCCACTAGCTTTGTTCAGAGTGATGCTTCCTAAGGCCCACTTGACTCCAGATTCGAGGATGTCTTGCTTGAGGTAAATGATCACACCATCGTGGTTATTTGGGTCATTAATACTTTTTTTCTAACATTCTTCTGTGCTTTCTTGTCTCCTATTCTTAATATCTATCGCTTCTATTAGGTCCATACCATTTCTGTACTTAATTTTGCCCACCTTTGTATGAAATGTTCCCTTGGTATCTCTAATTTTATTGAAGAGAACTTTAGCCTTTCCCATTCTATTGTTTTCCTCTATTTCTTTGCATTGGTCAATTAGGAAGGCTTTCTTATCTCCTTGCTTTGGAACTCTATTCAGATGGGTATATCCTTCCGTTTCCCCTTTGTCTTTAGCTTCTCTTCTTTTCTCAGCTATTTGTAAGACCTATTAGGACAACGATTTCGCTTTTTGGATTTCATTTTATTGAAGATTGTCTTGATAATAGTGTCACAAACCTGTGTCCAAGTTCTTCAGGTACTCGGTCCATCAGATCTAATCCCTTTAATCTATTTGTCACTTCCACTGTATAACCGTAAGGGATTGATTTAGATCATGCTTGAATGGTGTAGAAGATGTGTGATATTATGCAAGTTGCACAAAATTTCTGTGCTTCCACTTCTGAACTGTGTGATTATAGGCCAACTGCGTGACTTCTGTAGAATTCCCCTAGAACAGAGTGAACTTAGGCATGTGACTAATCTGACTGTGCTTCCACGTAAGCTCTGTGATATTAGGCAAGTTGCCTGACCTCTCTAGCTACCACTTCTGAGTTCTGTGATCTTAGTCAAGTTGAGTTTCCTCTCCATGATTCCACAACTATGCTATATGCAGTTAGGTAAGTTGATAGATGTTTCTGTGCTTCCTCCTGAGCTGTGTTACCATAGGCAAGGTTCTGAACCTCTCTGTGATTTCATATATGAGATGTGTGATCTGACACAAGAATGCTGACCGATTTTTTCCTTCACGTGAGCTATGCTATCATATGCTTGTTGCATATTACCTCTAGGCTTCCACTTCTGAACAGTGTGATGATTGTGATGTTGCCTGACATGTCTGGGCTTTGACTTCCATGCTGTATGAACTTAGGCAAGTTTCCTTGCCTAAGGAGGACCTAATGTTCCTCCACATCTGAGCTGTGTGATCTTAACCAAGTTGCCTGACCTCTCTGTGCTTCCAATTCTGAACTGTGTGATCATCAGAAAACTGCGTGACTTCTGTAGACTTCCCCCGGAGTGAACTTACACATGAGGCCTAATCTGACAGTGCTTCCACGTAAGCTCTATGATGTTAAGCAAGTTGCCGAATCTCTCTAGGTACCACTTCTGAGTTCTGCGATCTGAGTTGAGTTGACTATTCTCTCCAGGCTTCCACATCTATGCTCTATGAAAATACATAAGTTGATAGAATTCTCTGTGCTTCCTCATGAGCTATGTGACCTTAGGCAAGTTTCTGCACCTCTCTGTGCTTCCATAGATGAGCTGTGTGATCTGAGGCAAGAATCCTGACCGATCGGTTCTTGCACTTGAGCTATGCACTCTTAGGCATGTTGCCTATTCTCACGAGGCTTCCACTTTTGAATGGTGTGATCATAGTGATATTGCCTGACATCTCTGTGCTTTGACTTCCATGCTGTGTGATCTTAGGCAAGTTTCCTGACGTCTCTGTTCCTCTGCTTCTGAGCACTTTGATCTTAGCCAAGTTGCCTGAACTCTCTGTGCTTCCACTTTGATTTCTGTGTTCATAGGCAAGTTGCCTGCCCTCTCTATACTTCCACTTGAGCCGTGTGATATGAAGCCAGTTGCCTGACCTCTCTGTGCTTCCACTTTCGAACTGTGTGATTGTAGGAAAGTTGTGTAACTTTTCTCTGGTTCCATATCTGAATTATGTGATTTTACACAAGTTGTTTGACCTCTCAGAGCTTCTGTTTCTCAGCTGTGTGAGCGTAGGGACATGGTCTGATCTCTCTTTTCTTCCATGTCTGTGCTGTGTGTTCTTAGGGAAGATGCCTGACCTCTCTGTGCTTCAACTTCTGAACTGTGTATAATGAAGCCAGTTGCCTGACCTCTCTGTGCTTCCACTTTCGAGCTGTGTGATTGTAGGAAAGTTGTGTAACTTTTCTCTGGTTCCATATCCGAGTTATGTGATTTTACACAAGTTGTTTGACCTCTCAGAGCTTCTGTTTCTCAGCTGTGTGATCGTAGGGACATTGTCTGATGTCTCTTTTCTTCCATGTCTGTGCTGTGTGTTCTTAGGGAAGATGCCTGACCTCTCTGTGCTTCAACTTCTGAACTGTGTGATCACTGGCAAACTGCGTGACTTCTGTAGTCTTCCCCTTGACCTGAGTGAACATAGGCATGTGGCCTAATCTGACTGTGCTTCCACGTAAGCTCTGTGATATTAGGCCAGTTGCCTGACCTCTCCAGCTGCCAATTCTGAGTTCCGTGATCTTAGTCAAGTTGACTTTTCTCTCCATGGTTCGACTTCTATGCTATATATATTTAGGTAAGTTGATAGACCTTTCCGTGCTTCCTCATGTACTGTGTGACCCTAGGCAAGATTCTGAACCTCTCTGTGATTCCATATGTGAGCCGTGTGTACTTGGGCAATAATCCTGACCGATCAATTCTTCCACTTGAGCTGTGCAATCTTAGGTATGTTTCTTTTTTTTTCTTTCAAAGCTTAACAGAAATTTTTATTACTTTTTATTGAAAACTGCACTGAACGCTAAATGTCCACCTTTACAGTAAACAAATACAGTAACGGTAACTCACACTAAAACAAAACATACTTCTGATAGCCATTATTTTTCTGTTTGGGACAGTATTAAAGGTTTTTTTTTTTTTGTCACAAAAACAGGAATGTACCTATACAAAGGCTCAAAATAGGCCATCTTTGAAACAAAAAGGCGATGATTCACAAAAGACTATGAATATAACATGTAACTAGTTGATACAAATCTAATAGGATTTGTTAAAATCAGTCACATCTAATAACACACCTGAAGTGTTCTTGTATAAAATATCACGTGAAGAAAAGAAGACTTTATCAATGTCTAAAAAAGTGGGTTTGTTCATAGACAATCTGACAAGTTACCATAAAAAGTGTTTCCTGAGACATAAGGAAATGCAACATTATTCTTCTTGAACCCTTTCAGTTCAAGACTTTCCACTCAATAAAATAGCTGAGGATCTGAAACTGAGAAAATATATTTGAGTACAAACAACTTGTGAAACTTAATACTTTTTTCTTTTTTTTGCATCATCAGAGGGTTTTACTGAACTCACAACCAACTTGCCCGCTCAGTACGCAGTTCAGATGGGGGAGAATTCTCCGTACAGGAGCCTGCACTGTCTTCAATCCTGTGTTTGCGGTGTCTAACACAGGCAGACAGCCTTCTCCCCATTTTGTAGTAATTTAATCTTCCTATCAGCAAAAGAGGTAACCAGCCCCGTGGACCGAAGGGACCAGAGTCATAGGGTGGGGATTTCCTCTTAATATTTTATTTTGATGTTTGGAACTCTTGATGCAACATTCTAGAGCAAGGTGTTCAGGACCTCCTGTGCCCAAGGGACTGATAAAGGAAAAAGATCTATTTATTCTTTGTGATTTGATGCACAGATGAAAAACTTAACACACAATAACAGAAGTTGGTCGTTACTAAATCACGTCCTAGCCTCTGAGCGCTTCCGCAATCGGACGCCGTCTCCAGCCTCCCACGCCTCGGCTTCCAGCTATTTGTAGCTGCAGCACTGCTGTGTCAGTGATGCTCAGTTAAAAAGACGGTCAAGTTCCTTTTTTCTTAGTTCATTTGTTTTTCACTGTCTCTTGGTCCCAGGTGTGTCTGAATGACTACCTTCCGTCACTCGCTGCTATTGCTCGTTGGGGTGCTCGCGATTGTCCCCGTGTTTCGTGGGCTGGTTGGGAGAGGGAGCTTGGGAGGGATGTGCCACTGTGGGGAGGTTGTGGGTCACCGGGATGCCTCCGGGGATGATCCCTTCCATGGCAGCAGGAAGTCCTCCTGGAGCCACGCCCACAATGCCTGGCGGGTATCTGTATGTGGCACCATTGAGCTCTGGATGAATTGCTTGCTGATCTATTACTGACCAGGGAGCTGTTGTGACAAAGAATTCCTTGTTCACACAGTTTCTGAAGCTCTCTGGGATGCGACCTGTGATGGCCCGGCGGATCTCGGTGGCAGCCGCCTCCCTCATCTCCAGTGAGGCTTGCTCACTATACCAGGCTGTGTGGGGAGTACAGATGAGATTCGGTGCATCTTTCAAGGGACCCTGAGCAAAGCTGAAAGGCTCCGACTCGTGCACGTCGAGGGCTGCCCCTCGTATCCTGCCTTCTTTGAGAGCTTGGGCTAAGGCTTTCTCGTCCACCAGTCCGCCGCGGGCCGCGTTCACTAGGAAGGCGCCTTGCCTCATCTGCTTTATAGTGAAGTCGTTGATGAGGTGGTGGTTATGTTCGTTGAGATTGCAGTGCAGGGAGACGCAGTCACTCTGGTACAGTAAGTCCTGCAGGGTATAGACCCTCTGCACGCCCAGGGACCGCTCCGTCCCATCCTGCAAGTAGGGGTCATAAAATAGGACGCTGAATCCAAAGGCCTTGGCTCGAACGGCAACCGCCTGCCCCGTGCGACCGAAGCCAATGAGGCCCAGCGTCTCCCCGCGGATGCGCGCGGCCCCTGACGCCACCTCCCGGATCTGCTCGACGCTCTGCACCCGCGTGCCTTCCCGCAGCGCCTGGTAGAGCCAGGTGTTCCGCCCGGTACAGGTTCAGGATGTGGCAGATGGTCGAGTCCGCCGTCTCCTCCACTGCCGCGGACGGGATGTTGCACACGGCGATCCCGAGTTCACCTGCAGCCTTGATGTCGACGTTGTCGTAGCCGCTGCCTATCCGCACGATCACTCTCAGGGCCTTGAACTTCTCCAGGTCCTCCCTGGTGAGCGTGATGGTGTGGTACATCATGGCGCCGACCGCCTCGTTTAACACCTTCTCGTGGATCTCATGGGTGGACTGTGCGTCGCAGAAGGCCACGGTGGCCAGGTCCTTCAGGATGGGCATCTCCACGGTGCAGTCTCTGCCGTCGAGCAGCGCCACCAGGGGGCGGGGGTGCAGGGGGCCGTTCATGATCTGGGGGCGGATACCTTCGCAAATTCTATCCAACCGCTGTCGCTTGACTTTGTGCTTATCCACAAGGGCCATTCTTTATCGAACTTTGCACCTCTCTGATTCAAAAGGCAAAGCGGTCCTCTAAGAACTTAGGGGCCCTCGCAGGAGTCTGAGGGCATTACGCCACTACGCGCCCAACATAAATTTGTCCACAAACTCTATAGTTCACACGATAGGCTGTCCGTCTTTTTTAAGAGAATCCAGCTTCATTGGTTCAAAACCATTTAAGGCGATGAAACCCTCGTCCCGGGCCGCCGGCGTCCACGGCGAAGGGCGCCCACCCGGGAGGCGGCGGAGGCGGTGGCAGCGGCGGCGGATCCCGCCCCTTCCACCACACCCGGCGGCGGTAGCGGCGGCGGCGGCTGTGCGGGCCCCCCGGGTCAGCGCGGCATGGCTCCCGGCTCCGTCCCTCGCTCCTCGGGCCGCCGCCGGCTCCTCTGGGCCGCTCCCGGGCCACCTTAAAATCTTAGGTATGTTTCTTATTCTCTCTCGGCTTCCACTTCAGGGCGGTGTGATCATAGTGATGTTGCCAGACATCTCTGGGCCTTGACTTCCATGCTATGTGATCTTAGGCAAGTTCCCTGAATTCTCTGTTCCTCCACTTCTGAGCTGTGTGGTCTTAGCCAAGTTGCCTGAACTCTCTGTGCTTCCACTTTGATTTGTGCGTTTATGGGCAAGTTTCCAGCCCTCTCTATACTTCCCCTTGAGCTGTGTGATATTAAGCAAGTTGCTTGACCTCTCTTGTGCCTCTACTTTCGAGCCGTGTGCTTGGATGCATATTGTGTCTCTTTTCCCAGTTTCCATATCGGACTTAGGTGATTCTACACAAGTTGCTTGACCTCTCAGAGCTTCCTTTTCTCAGCGGTGTGATCCGAGGGACATTGTCTGACCTACTTGGCTTCCACGTCTGTGCTGTGTGTTCTTCGGGAAGTTGCCTGACTTCTCTGCTCTGCCACTTCTGCACTGTGTGATCTTAGCCAAGTTGCCTGAAGTTGCTGTGCTCCCACTTTAATTTGTGTGTTCACAGGCAATTTGCCTGCCATCTCTATATTTCAACTGGAACTGTGTGATCTGTGTTTCCACTTTTGAGCAGTATGCTTTTAGAAAGTTGTGTAACTTTTCTCTTTTTCCATATCTTAGTTCGGTGATTTTTCCGAAGTTTCTTGACCTCTCAGAGCTTCTGATTCTGAGCAGTGTGATACTACGTACATTGTCTGACCTCTCTTGCCTTCCACGTCTGTGTTGTGTGTCCATGGGCAAGATGCCTGTCCTCTGTATACTTCCAGTTTGGCTGTGTGATATTAAGCAAGTTTCCTGACGTCTCTGTGCTTCTACTTTTGAGCTGTGTGATTGTAAGCATGTTGTGTAACTTTTCTCTTTTTCCATATATGTGTTATTTGATTTTACACACGTAGCCTGACCTCTCAGAACGTCCGTTTTTGAGTGTGAGATCCTAGGAACACTGTCTGACCTCTCTTTCCTTCCACGTCTGTGCCCTGTTTTTAGGGAGGTTGCCCGACCTCTCTGTGCTTCCACTTCTGAACTGTGTGATCAGAGGGAAACTGCATGCCTTCCGTCGACTTCCCCTTGTTCTGAGGGAACATAAGCATGTGGCCTAATCTGACTGTGCTTCCACTTAAGCTTTGTGACGTCAGGCAAGTTGCCTGACTTCTCTAGCTACCACTTCTGAGTTCTGTGCTCTTAGTCAAGTTGACTTTCCACTCCGTGCTTCCACATCTACGCTATATGAATTAGGTAAGTTGATAGACGTTTCAGTGCTTCCTCATGAGCTGGGTGACCTTAGGCAAGTTTCTGCACCTCTCTGTGCGTTCATATATGAGCTGTGTGAACTGAGGCAAGAATCCTGACCGATCGGTCCTTCCACTCGAGCTATGCAATCTTAGGCATGTTGCCTATTCTCTCGAGGCTTGCACATCTGAATGGTTTGATCATAGTGATATTGCCTGACATCTCTGTGCTTTGACTTCCATGCTGTGTGACCTTAGGCGAGTTTCCTGACGTCTCTGTTCCTCTACCTCTGGGCTGTTTGACCTTAGCCATTTGCCTGAACTCTCTGTGCTTCCACGTTGATTTGTGTGTTCACAGGCAAGTTGCCTGCCCTCTCTATACTTCCACTTGATAGTGTGATATGAAGCAAGTTGCCTGACCTCTCTGTGCTTCCACTTTTGAACTGTGTGATTTTAGGAAAGTTGTGTAACTTTTCTCTCTTTCCATATCTGTGTTATGTGATTTTACACAGGTTGCTTTATCTCTCAGAGCTTCCGTTTCTGAGCAGTGTGATCCTAGGGACATTGTCTGGCCTCTCCTTCCTTCCACATCTGTGCTGTGTGTTCTTAGGGAAGTTGCCTGACCTCTCTGCTTCCACCTCTGAACTGTTCGATCACAGGCAAACTGCGTGCCTTCTGGAGACTTCCCCTTGTCCTGAGTGAACACAGGCATGTGGCCTGATCTGACTGTGCTTCCACTTAAGCTCTGTGATGTTAGGCAAGTTGCCTGACCTCTGTGTACTTCTACTTTTGAATGGTTTGCTCCTAGGTAAATGTTTATATCGTCTCTGTTTCCATATCTGAGTTAGGTGATTTTACACAAGTTTCTTGACCTCTCAGAGCTTCAGTTTCTGAGCGCTGTGGTCCTAGGGACATTGTCTGAGCTCTCTTGGCTTCCACGTCTGTGCTGTGTGTACTTAGGGAAGTTGCCTGACTTCTCTTCTTCCACGTCTGAACTGTTCGATCACAGGCAAACTGCGTGCCTTCTGTCGACTTCCCCTTGTCCTGAGTGAACATAGGCATGTGCCCTAATCTGACTGTGCTTCTACTTAAGCTCTGTGATGTTAGGCAAGTTACGTGACTTCTCTAGCTACCACTTCTGAGTTCTTTGATCTTAGTCTACTTGACTTTCCTCTCTATGCTTCGACATCTACGCTATATGAATTAGGTAAGTTGATAGACATTTCTTTGCTTCCTCATGAGCTGTGTGACCTTAGGCAAGTTTCTGCACCTCTCTGTGCTTCCATATATGAGCTGTGTGATCTGAGGCAAGGATTCTGACCGATCGGTTCTTCCACTTGAGCTATGCACTCTTAGGCAAGTTGCCTATTCTCACGAGGCTTCCACTTTTGAATGGTGTGATCATAGTGATATTGCCTGACATCTCTGTGCTTTGACTTCCATGCTGTGTGATCTTAGGCAAGTTTCCTGACGTCTCTGTTCCTCTGCTTCTGAGCACTTTGATCTTAGCCAAGTTGCCTGAACTCTCTGTGCTTCCACTTTGATTTCTGTGTTCATAGGCAAGTTGCCTGCCCTCTCTATACTTCCACTTGAGCCGTGTGATATGAAGCCAGTTGCCTGACCTCTCTGTGCTTCCACTTTCGAGCTGTGTGATTGTAGGAAAGTTGTGTAACTTTTCTCTGGTCCATTTCTGAGTTATGTGATTTTATACAAGTTGTTTGACCTCTCAGAGCTTCTGTTTCTGAGCTGTGTGATCGTAGGGACATGGTCTGATCTCTCTTTTCTTCCATGTCTGTGCTGTGTGTTCTTAGGGAAGATGCCTGACCTCTCTGTGCTTCAACTTCTGAACTGTGTATAATGAAGCCAGTTGCCTGACCTCTCTGTGCTTCCACTTTCGAGCTGTGTGATTGTAGGAAAGTTGTGTAACTTTTCTCTTGTTCCATATCCGAGTTATGTGATTTTACACAAGTTGTTTGACCTCTCAGAGCTTCTGTTTCTCAGCTGTGTGATCGTAGGGACATGGTCTGATGTCTCTTTTCTTCCATGTCTGGGCTGTGTGTTCTTAGGGAAGATGCCTGACCTCTCTGTGCTTCAACTTCTGAACTGTGTGATCACTGGCAAACTGCGTGACTTCTGTAGTCTTCCCCTTGACCTGAGTGAACATAGGCATGTGGCCTAATCTGACTGTGCTTCCACGTAAGCTCTGTCATATTAGGCCAGTTGCCTGACCTCTCCAGCTGCCAAGTCTGAGTTCCGTGATCTTAGTCAAGTTGACTTTTCTCTCCATGGTTCGACTTCTATGCTATATATATTTAGGTAAGTTGATAGACCTTTCCGTGCTTCCTCATGTACTGTGTGACCCTAGGCAAGATTCTGAACCTCTCTGTGATTCCATATGTGAGCTGTGTGTACTTGGGCAATAATCCTGACCGATCAATTCTTCCACTTGAGCTGTGCAATCTTAGGTATGTTTCTTATTCTCTCTCGGCTTCCACTTCAGAGCGGTGTGATCATAGTGATGTTGCCGGACATCTCTGGGCTTTGACTTCCATGCTATGTGATCTTAGGCAAGTTCCCTGAATTCTCTGTTCCTCCACTTCTGAGCTGTGTGATCCTCGCCAAGTTGCCGGAACTCTCTGTGCTTCCACTTTGATTTGTGTGTTTATGGGCAAGTTTCCAGCCCTCTCTATACTTCCCCTTGAGCTGTGTGATATTAAGCAAGTTGCTTGACCTCTCTTGTGCCTCTACTTTCGAGCCGTGTGCTTGTATGCATATTGTGTCTCTTTTCCCAGTTTCCATATCTGACTTAGGTGATTCTACACAAGTTGGTGACCTCTCAGAGCTTCCTTTTCTCAGCGGTGTGATCCGAGGGACATTGTCTGACCTACTTGGCTTCCACGTCTGTGCTGTGTGTTCTTAGGGAAGTTGCCTAACTTCTCTGTTCTGCCACTTCTGAACTGTGTTAGCCAAGTTGCCTGAAGTTGCTGTGCTCCCACTTTAATTTGTGTGTTCACAGGCAATTTGCCTGCCATCTCTATATTTCAACTGGAACTGTGTGATCTGTGTTTCCACTTTTGAGCAGTATGCTTTTAGAAAGTTGTGTAACTTTTCTCTTTTTCCATATCTTAGTTAGGTGATTTTTCCGAAGTTTCTTGACCTCTCAGAGCTTCTGATTCTGAGCAGTGTGATACTACGTACATTGTCTGACCTCTCTTGCCTTCCACGTCTGTGTTGTGTGTCCATGGGCAAGATGCCTGTCCTCTGTATACTTCCAGTTTGGCTGTGTGATATTAAGCAAGTTTCCTGACATCTCTGTGCTTCTACTTTTGAGCTGTGTGATTGTAAGCATGTTGTGTAACTTTTCTCTTTTTCCATATATGTGTTATTTGATTTTACACACGTAGCCTGACCTCTCAGAACGTCCGTTTTTGAGTGTGAGATCCTAGGAACACTGTGTGACCTCTCTTTCCTTACACGTCTGTGCCCTGTTTTTAGGGAGGTTGCCCGACCTCTCTGTGCTTCCACTTCTGAACTGTGTGATCAGAGGGAAACTGCGTGCCTTCCGTCGACTTCCCCTTGTTCTGAGGGAACATAGGCATGTGGCCTAATCTGACTGTGCTTCCACTTAAGCTCTGTGACGTCAGGCAAGTTGCCTGACTTCTCTAGCTACCACTTCTGAGTTCTGTGCTCTTAGTCAAGTTGACTTTCCACTCCGTGCTTCCACATCTACGCTATATGAATTAGGTAAGTTGATAGACGTTTCAGTGCTTCCTCATGAGCTGGGTGACCTTAGGCAAGTTTCTGCACCTCTCTGAGCGTTCATATATGAGCTGTGTGATCTGAGGCAAGAATCCTGACCGATCGGTCCTTCCACTCGAGCTATGCAATCTTAGGCATGTTGCCTATTCTCTCGAGGCTTGCACATCTGAATGGTTTGATCATAGTGATATTGCCTGACATCTCTGTGCTTTGACTTCCATGCTGTGTGACCTTAGGCGAGTTTCCTGACGTCTCTGTTCCTCTACCTCTGGGCTGTTTGACCTTAGCCATTTGCCTGAACTCTCTGTGCTTCCACGTTGATTTGTGTGTTCACAGGCAAGTTGCCTGCCCTCTCTATACTTCCACTTGATAGTGTGATATGAAGCAAGTTGCCTGACCTCTCTGTGCTTCCACTTTTGAACTGTGTGATTTTAGGAAAGTTGTGTAACTTTTCTCTCTTTCCATATCTGTGTTATGTGATTTTACACAGGTTGCTTTATCTCTCAGAGCTTCCGTTTCTGAGCAGTGTGATCCTAGGGACATTGTCTGGCCTCTCCTTCCTTCCACATCTGTGCTGTGTGTTCTTAGGGAAGTTGCCTGACCTCTCTGCTTCCACCTCTGAACTGTTCGATCACAGGCAAACTGCGTGCCTTCTGGAGACTTCCCCTTGTCCTGAGTGAACACAGGCATGTGGCCTGATCTGACTGTGCTTCCACTTAAGCTCTGTGATGTTAGGCAAGTTGCCTGACCTCTGTGTACTTCTACTTTTGAATGGTTTGCTCCTAGGTAAATGTTTATATCGTCTCTGTTTCCATATCTGAGTTAGGTGATTTTACACAAGTTTCTTGACCTCTCAGAGCTTCAGTTTCTGAGCGCTGTGGTCCTAGGGACATTGTCTGAGCTCTCTTGGCTTCCACGTCTGTGCTGTGTGTACTTAGGGAAGTTGCCTGACTTCTCTTCTTCCACGTCTGAACTGTTCGATCACAGGCAAACTGCGTGCCTTCTGTCGACTTCCCCTTGTCCTGAGTGAACATAGGCATGTGCCCTAATCTGACTGTGCTTCTACTTAAGCTCTGTGATGTTAGGCAAGTTACGTGACTTCTCTAGCTACCACTTCTGAGTTCTTTGATCTTAGTCTACTTGACTTTCCTCTCTATGCTTCGACATCTACGCTATATGAATTAGGTAAGTTGATAGACATTTCTTTGCTTCCTCATGAGCTGTGTGACCTTAGGCAAGTTTCTGCACCTCTCTGTGCTTCCATATATGAGCTGTGTGATCTGAGGCAAGGATTCTGACCGATCGGTTCTTCCACTTGAGCTATGCACTCTTAGGCAAGTTGCCTATTCTCACGAGGCTTCCACTTTTGAATGGTGTGATCATAGTGATATTGCCTGACATCTCTGTGCTTTGACTTCCATGCTGTGTGATCTTAGGCAAGTTTCCTGACGTCTCTGTTCCTCTGCTTCTGAGCACTTTGATCTTAGCCAAGTTGCCTGAACTCTCTGTGCTTCCACTTTGATTTCTGTGTTCATAGGCAAGTTGCCTGCCCTCTCTATACTTCCACTTGAGCCGTGTGATATGAAGCCAGTTGCCTGACCTCTCTGTGCTTCCACTTTCGAGCTGTGTGATTGTAGGAAAGTTGTGTAACTTTTCTCTGGTCCATTTCTGAGTTATGTGATTTTATACAAGTTGTTTGACCTCTCAGAGCTTCTGTTTCTGAGCTGTGTGATCGTAGGGACATGGTCTGATCTCTCTTTTCTTCCATGTCTGTGCTGTGTGTTCTTAGGGAAGATGCCTGACCTCTCTGTGCTTCAACTTCTGAACTGTGTATAATGAAGCCAGTTGCCTGACCTCTCTGTGCTTCCACTTTCGAGCTGTGTGATTGTAGGAAAGTTGTGTAACTTTTCTCTTGTTCCATATCCGAGTTATGTGATTTTACACAAGTTGTTTGACCTCTCAGAGCTTCTGTTTCTCAGCTGTGTGATCGTAGGGACATGGTCTGATGTCTCTTTTCTTCCATGTCTGGGCTGTGTGTTCTTAGGGAAGATGCCTGACCTCTCTGTGCTTCAACTTCTGAACTGTGTGATCACTGGCAAACTGCGTGACTTCTGTAGTCTTCCCCTTGACCTGAGTGAACATAGGCATGTGGCCTAATCTGACTGTGCTTCCACGTAAGCTCTGTCATATTAGGCCAGTTGCCTGACCTCTCCAGCTGCCAAGTCTGAGTTCCGTGATCTTAGTCAAGTTGACTTTTCTCTCCATGGTTCGACTTCTATGCTATATATATTTAGGTAAGTTGATAGACCTTTCCGTGCTTCCTCATGTACTGTGTGACCCTAGGCAAGATTCTGAACCTCTCTGTGATTCCATATGTGAGCTGTGTGTACTTGGGCAATAATCCTGACCGATCAATTCTTCCACTTGAGCTGTGCAATCTTAGGTATGTTTCTTATTCTCTCTCGGCTTCCACTTCAGAGCGGTGTGATCATAGTGATGTTGCCGGACATCTCTGGGCTTTGACTTCCATGCTATGTGATCTTAGGCAAGTTCCCTGAATTCTCTGTTCCTCCACTTCTGAGCTGTGTGATCCTCGCCAAGTTGCCGGAACTCTCTGTGCTTCCACTTTGATTTGTGTGTTTATGGGCAAGTTTCCAGCCCTCTCTATACTTCCCCTTGAGCTGTGTGATATTAAGCAAGTTGCTTGACCTCTCTTGTGCCTCTACTTTCGAGCCGTGTGCTTGTATGCATATTGTGTCTCTTTTCCCAGTTTCCATATCTGACTTAGGTGATTCTACACAAGTTGGTGACCTCTCAGAGCTTCCTTTTCTCAGCGGTGTGATCCGAGGGACATTGTCTGACCTACTTGGCTTCCACGTCTGTGCTGTGTGTTCTTAGGGAAGTTGCCTAACTTCTCTGTTCTGCCACTTCTGAACTGTGTTAGCCAAGTTGCCTGAAGTTGCTGTGCTCCCACTTTAATTTGTGTGTTCACAGGCAATTTGCCTGCCATCTCTATATTTCAACTGGAACTGTGTGATCTGTGTTTCCACTTTTGAGCAGTATGCTTTTAGAAAGTTGTGTAACTTTTCTCTTTTTCCATATCTTAGTTAGGTGATTTTTCCGAAGTTTCTTGACCTCTCAGAGCTTCTGATTCTGAGCAGTGTGATACTACGTACATTGTCTGACCTCTCTTGCCTTCCACGTCTGTGTTGTGTGTCCATGGGCAAGATGCCTGTCCTCTGTATACTTCCAGTTTGGCTGTGTGATATTAAGCAAGTTTCCTGACATCTCTGTGCTTCTACTTTTGAGCTGTGTGATTGTAAGCATGTTGTGTAACTTTTCTCTTTTTCCATATATGTGTTATTTGATTTTACACACGTAGCCTGACCTCTCAGAACGTCCGTTTTTGAGTGTGAGATCCTAGGAACACTGTGTGACCTCTCTTTCCTTACACGTCTGTGCCCTGTTTTTAGGGAGGTTGCCCGACCTCTCTGTGCTTCCACTTCTGAACTGTGTGATCAGAGGGAAACTGCGTGCCTTCCGTCGACTTCCCCTTGTTCTGAGGGAACATAGGCATGTGGCCTAATCTGACTGTGCTTCCACTTAAGCTCTGTGACGTCAGGCAAGTTGCCTGACTTCTCTAGCTACCACTTCTGAGTTCTGTGCTCTTAGTCAAGTTGACTTTCCACTCCGTGCTTCCACATCTACGCTATATGAATTAGGTAAGTTGATAGACGTTTCAGTGCTTCCTCATGAGCTGGGTGACCTTAGGCAAGTTTCTGCACCTCTCTGAGCGTTCATATATGAGCTGTGTGATCTGAGGCAAGAATCCTGACCGATCGGTCCTTCCACTCGAGCTATGCAATCTTAGGCATGTTGCCTATTCTCTCGAGGCTTGCACATCTGAATGGTTTGATCATAGTGATATTGCCTGACATCTCTGTGCTTTGACTTCCATGCTGTGTGACCTTAGGCGAGTTTCCTGACGTCTCTGTTCCTCTACCTCTGGGCTGTTTGACCTTAGCCATTTGCCTGAACTCTCTGTGCTTCCACGTTGATTTGTGTGTTCACAGGCAAGTTGCCTGCCCTCTCTATACTTCCACTTGATAGTGTGATATGAAGCAAGTTGCCTGACCTCTCTGTGCTTCCACTTTTGAACTGTGTGATTTTAGGAAAGTTGTGTAACTTTTCTCTCTTTCCATATCTGTGTCATGTGATTTTTACACAGGTTGCTTTATCTCTCAGAGCTTCCGTTTCTGAGCAGTGTGATCCTAGGGACATTGTCTGGCCTCTCCTTCCTTCCACATCTGTGCTGTGTGTTCTTAGGGAAGTTGCCTGACCTCTCTGCTTCCACCTCTGAACTGTTCGATCACAGGCAAACTGCGTGCCTTCTGGAGACTTCCCCTTGTCCTGAGTGAACACAGGCATGTGGCCTGATCTGACTGTGCTTCCACTTAAGCTCTGTGATGTTAGGCAAGTTGACTGACCTCTGTGTACTTCTACTTTTGAATGGTTTGCTCCTAGGTAAATGTTTATATCGTCTCTGTTTCCATATCTGAGTTAGGTGATTTTACACAAGTTTCTTGACCTCTCAGATCTTCAGTTTCTGAGCGCTGTGGTCCTAGGGACATTGTCTGAGCTCTCTTGGCTTCCACGTCTGTGCTGTGTGTACTTACGGAAGTTGCCTGACTTCTCTTCTTCCACGTCTGAATTGTTCGATCACAGGCAAACTGCGTGCCTTCTGTCGACTTCCCCTTGTCCTGAGTGAACATAGGCATGTGCCCTAATCTGACTGTGCTTCTACTTAAGCTCTGTGATATTAGGCAAGTTGCCTGACTTCTCTAGCTACCACTTCTGAGTTCTTTGATCTTAGTCTACTTGACTTTCCTCTCTATGCTTCGACATCTACGCTATATGAATTAGGTAAGTTGATAGACATTTCTTTGCTTCCTCATGAGCTGTGTGACCTTAGGCAAGTTTCTGCACCTCTCTGTGCTTCCATATATGAGCTGTGTGATCTGAGGCAAGGATTCTGACCGATCGGTTCTTCCACTTGAGCTATGCACTCTTAGGCATGTTGCCTATTCTCACGAGGCTTCCACTTTTGAATGGTGTGATCATAGTGATATTGCCTGACATCTCTGTGCTTTGACTTCCATGCTGTGTGATCTTAGGCAAGTTTCCTGACGTCTCTGTTCCTCTGCTTCTGAGCACTTTGATCTTAGCCAAGTTGCCTGAACTCTCTGTGCTTCCACTTTGATTTCTGTGTTCATAGGCAAGTTGCCTGCCCTCTCTATACTTCCACTTGAGCCGTGTGATATGAAGCCAGTTGCCTGACCTCTCTGTGCTTCCACTTTCGAGCTGTGTGATTGTAGGAAAGTTGTGTAACTTTTCTCTTGTTCCATATCCGAGTTATGTGATTTTACACAAGTTGTTTGACCTCTCAGAGCTTCTGTTTCTCAGCTGTGTGATCGTAGGGACATGGTCTGATGTCTCTTTTCTTCCATGTCTGGGCTGTGTGTTCTTAGGGAAGATGCCTGACCTCTCTGTGCTTCAACTTCTGAACTGTGTGATCACTGGCAAACTGCGTGACTTCTGTAGTCTTCCCCTTGACCTGAGTGAACATAGGCATGTGGCCTAATCTGACTGTGCTTCCACGTAAGCTCTGTCATATTAGGCCAGTTGCCTGACCTCTCCAGCTGCCAATTCTGAGTTCCGTGATCTTAGTCAAGTTGACTTTTCTCTCCATGGTTCGACTTCTATGCTCTATATATTTAGGTAAGTTGATAGACCTTTCCGTGCTTCCTCATGTACTGTGTGACCCTAGGCAAGATTCTGAACCTCTCTGTGATTCCATATGTGAGCTGTGTGTACTTGGGCAATAATCCTGACCGATCAATTCTTCCACTTGAGCTGTGCAATCTTAGGTATGTTTCTTATTCTCTCTCGGCTTCCACTTCAGAGCGGTGTGATCATAGTGATGTTGCCGGACATCTCTGGGCTTTGACTTCCATGCTATGTGATCTTAGGCAAGTTCCCTGAATTCTCTGTTCCTCCACTTCTGAGCTGTGTGATCCTCGCCAAGTTGCCGGAACTCTCTGTGCTTCCACTTTGATTTGTGTGTTTATGGGCAAGTTTCCAGCCCTCTCTATACTTCCCCTTGAGCTGTGTGATATTAAGCAAGTTGCTTGACCTCTCTTGTGCCTCTACTTTCGAGCCGTGTGCTTGTATGCATATTGTGTCTCTTTTCCCAGTTTCCATATCTGACTTAGGTGATTCTACACAAGTTGGTGACCTCTCAGAGCTTCCTTTTCTCAGCGGTGTGATCCGAGGGACATTGTCTGACCTACTTGGCTTCCACGTCTGTGCTGTGTGTTCTTAGGGAAGTTGCCTAACTTCTCTGTTCTGCCACTTCTGAACTGTGTTAGCCAAGTTGCCTGAAGTTGCTGTGCTCCCACTTTAATTTGTGTGTTCACAGGCAATTTGCCTGCCATCTCTATATTTCAACTGGAACTGTGTGATCTGTGTTTCCACTTTTGAGCAGTATGCTTTTAGAAAGTTGTGTAACTTTTCTCTTTTTCCATATCTTAGTTAGGTGATTTTTCCGAAGTTTCTTGACCTCTCAGAGCTTCTGATTCTGAGCAGTGTGATACTACGTACATTGTCTGACCTCTCTTGCCTTCCACGTCTGTGTTGTGTGTCCATGGGCAAGATGCCTGTCCTCTGTATACTTCCAGTTTGGCTGTGTGATATTAAGCAAGTTTCCTGACATCTCTGTGCTTCTACTTTTGAGCTGTGTGATTGTAAGCATGTTGTGTAACTTTTCTCTTTTTCCATATATGTGTTATTTGATTTTACACACGTAGCCTGACCTCTCAGAACGTCCGTTTTTGAGTGTGAGATCCTAGGAACACTGTGTGACCTCTCTTTCCTTACACGTCTGTGCCCTGTTTTTAGGGAGGTTGCCCGACCTCTCTGTGCTTCCACTTCTGAACTGTGTGATCAGAGGGAAACTGCGTGCCTTCCGTCGACTTCCCCTTGTTCTGAGGGAACATAGGCATGTGGCCTAATCTGACTGTGCTTCCACTTAAGCTCTGTGACGTCAGGCAAGTTGCCTGACTTCTCTAGCTACCACTTCTGAGTTCTGTGCTCTTAGTCAAGTTGACTTTCCACTCCGTGCTTCCACATCTACGCTATATGAATTAGGTAAGTTGATAGACGTTTCAGTGCTTCCTCATGAGCTGGGTGACCTTAGGCAAGTTTCTGCACCTCTCTGAGCGTTCATATATGAGCTGTGTGATCTGAGGCAAGAATCCTGACCGATCGGTCCTTCCACTCGAGCTATGCAATCTTAGGCATGTTGCCTATTCTCTCGAGGCTTGCACATCTGAATGGTTTGATCTTAGTGATATTGCCTGACATCTCTGTGCTTTGACTTCCATGCTGTGTGACCTTAGGCGAGTTTCCTGACGTCTCTGTTCCTCTACCTCTGGGCTGTTTGACCTTAGCCATTTGCCTGAACTCTCTGTGCTTCCACGTTGATTTGTGTGTTCACAGGCAAGTTGCCTGCCCTCTCTATACTTCCACTTGATAGTGTGATATGAAGCAAGTTGCCTGACCTCTCTGTGCTTCCACTTTTGAACTGTGTGATTTTAGGAAAGTTGTGTAACTTTTCTCTCTTTCCATATCTGTGTTATGTGATTTTACACAGGTTGCTTTATCTCTCAGAGCTTCCGTTTCTGAGCAGTGTGATCCTAGGGACATTGTCTGGCCTCTCCTTCCTTCCACATCTGTGCTGTGTGTTCTTAGGGAAGTTGCCTGACCTCTCTGCTTCCACCTCTGAACTGTTCGATCACAGGCAAACTGCGTGCCTTCTGGAGACTTCCCCTTGTCCTGAGTGAACACAGGCATGTGGCCTGATCTGACTGTGCTTCCACTTAAGCTCTGTGATGTTAGGCAAGTTGACTGACCTCTGTGTACTTCTACTTTTGAATGGTTTGCTCCTAGGTAAATGTTTATATCGTCTCTGTTTCCATATCTGAGTTAGGTGATTTTACACAAGTTTCTTGACCTCTCAGAGCTTCAGTTTCTGAGCGCTGTGGTCCTAGGGACATTGTCTGAGCTCTCTTGGCTTCCACGTCTGTGCTGTGTGTACTTAGGGAAGTTGCCTGACTTCTCTTCTTCCACGTCTGAACTGTTCGATCACAGGCAAACTGCGTGCCTTCTGTCGACTTCCCCTTGTCCTGAGTGAACATAGGCATGTGCCCTAATCTGACTGTGCTTCTACTTAAGCTCTGTGATATTAGGCAAGTTGCCTGACTTCTCTAGCTACCACTTCTGAGTTCTTTGATCTTAGTCTACTTGACTTTCCTCTCTATGCTTCGACATCTACGCTATATGAATTAGGTAAGTTGATAGACATTTCTTTGCTTCCTCATGAGCTGTGTGACCTTAGGCAAGTTTCTGCACCTCTCTATGCTTCCATATATGAGCTGTGTGATCTGAGGCAAGAATCCTGACCGATCGGTTCTTGCACTTGAGCTATGCACTCTTAGGCATGTTGCCTATTCTCACGAGGCTTCCACTTTTGAATGGTGTGATCATAGTGATATTGCCTGACATCTCTGTGCTTTGACTTCCATGCTGTGTGATCTTAGGCAAGTTTCCTGACGTCTCTGTTCCTCTGCTTCTGAGCTGTTTGATCTTAGCCAAGTTGCCTGAACTCTCTGTGCTTCCACTTTGATTTCTGTGTTCATAGGCAAGTTGCCTGCCCTCTCTATACTTCCACTTGAGGCGTGTGATATAAAGCCAGTTGCCTGACTTCTCTGTGCTTCCACTTTCGAGCTGTGTGATTGTAGTAAAGTTGTGTAACTTTTCTACGGTTCCATATCCGAGTTATGTGATTTTACACAAGTTGTTTGACCTCTCAGAGCTTCTGTTTCTCAGCTGTGTGATTGTAGGGACATTGTCTGATCTCTCTTTTCTTCCATGTCTGTGCTGTGTGTTCTTCGGGAAGTTGCCTGACTTCTCTGCTCTGCCACTTCTGCACTGTGTGATCTTAGCCAAGTTGCCTGAAGTTGCTGTGCTCCCACTTTAATTTGTGTGTTCACAGGCAATTTGCCTGCCATCTCTATATTTCAACTGGAACTGTGTGATCTGTGTTTCCACTTTTGAGCAGTATGCTTTTAGAAAGTTGTGTAACTTTTCTCTTTTTCCATATCTTAGTTCGGTGATTTTTCCGAAGTTTCTTGACCTCTCAGAGCTTCTGATTCTGAGCAGTGTGATACTACGTACATTGTCTGACCTCTCTTGCCTTCCACGTCTGTGTTGTGTGTCCATGGGCAAGATGCCTGTCCTCTGTATACTTCCAGTTTGGCTGTGTGATATTAAGCAAGTTTCCTGACGTCTCTGTGCTTCTACTTTTGAGCTGTGTGATTGTAAGCATGTTGTGTAACTTTTCTCTTTTTCCATATATGTGTTATTTGATTTTACACACGTAGCCTGACCTCTCAGAACGTCCGTTTTTGAGTGTGAGATCCTAGGAACACTGTCTGACCTCTCTTTCCTTCCACGTCTGTGCCCTGTTTTTAGGGAGGTTGCCCGACCTCTCTGTGCTTCCACTTCTGAACTGTGTGATCAGAGGGAAACTGCATGCCTTCCGTCGACTTCCCCTTGTTGTGAGGGAACATAGGCATGTGGCCTAATCTGACTGTGCTTCCACTTAAGCTCTGTGATGTCCGGCAAGTTGCCTGACTTCTCTAGCTACCACTTCTGAGTTCTGTGCTCTTAGTCAAGTTGACTTTCCACTCCGTGCTTTCACATCTACGCTATATGAATTAGGTAAGTTGATAGACGTTTCAGTGCTTCCTCATGAGCTGGGTGACCTTAGGCAAGTTTCTGCACCTCTCTGTGCGTTCATATATGAGCTGTGTGATCTGAGGCAAGAATCCTGACCGATCGGTCCTTCCACTCGAGCTATGCAATCTTAGGCATGTTGCCTATTCTCTCGAGGCTTGCACATCTGAATGGTTTGATCTTAGTGATATTGCCTGACATCTCTGTGCTTTGACTTCCATGCTGTGTGACCTTAGGCGAGTTTCCTGACGTCTCTGTTCCTCTACCTCTGGGCTGTTTGACCTTAGCCATTTGCCTGAACTCTCTGTGCTTCCACGTTGATTTGTGTGTTCACAGGCAAGTTGCCTGCCCTCTCTATACTTCCACTTGATAGTGTGATATGAAGCAAGTTGCCTGACCTCTCTGTGCTTCCACTTTTGAACTGTGTGATTTTAGGAAAGTTGTGTAACTTTTCTCTCTTTCCATATCTCTGTTATGTGATTTTTACACAGGTTGCTTTATCTCTCAGAGCTTCCGTTTCTGAGCAGTGTGATCCTAGGGACATTGTCTGGCCTCTCCTTCCTTCCACATCTGTGCTGTGTGTTCTTAGGGAAGTTGCCTGACCTCTCTGCTTCCACCTCTGAACTGTTCGATCACAGGCAAACTGCGTGCCTTCTGGAGACTTCCCCTTGTCCTGAGTGAACACAGGCATGTGGCCTGATCTGACTGTGCTTCCACTTAAGCTCTGTGATGTTAGGCAAGTTGCCTGACCTCTGTGTACTTCTACTTTTGAATGGTTTGCTCCTAGGTAAATGTTTATATCGTCTCTGTTTCCATATCTGAGTTAGGTGATTTTACACAAGTTTCTTGACCTCTCAGAGCTTCAGTTTCTGAGCGCTGTGGTCCTAGGGACATTGTCTGAGCTCTCTTGGCTTCCACGTCTGTGCTGTGTGTACTTAGGGAAGTTGCCTGACTTCTCTTCTTCCACGTCTGAACTGTTCGATCACAGGCAAACTGCGTGCCTTCTGTCGACTTCCCCTTGTCCTGAGTGAACATAGGCATGTGCCCTAATCTGACTGTGCTTCTACTTAAGCTCTGTGATATTAGGCAAGTTGCCTGACTTCTCTAGCTACCACTTCTGAGTTCTGTGATCTTAGTCTACTTGACTTTCCTCTCTATGCTTCGACATCTACGCTATATGAATTAGGTAAGTTGATAGACATTTCTTTGCTTCCTCATGAGCTGTGTGACCTTAGGCAAGTTTCTGCACCTCTCTATGCTTCCATATATGAGCTGTGTGATCTGAGGCAAGAATCCTGACCGATCGGTTCTTGCACTTGAGCTATGCACTCTTAGGCATGTTGCCTATTCTCACGAGGCTTCCACTTTTGAATGGTGTGATCATAGTGATATTGCCTGACATCTCTGTGCTTTGACTTCCATGCTGTGTGATCTTAGGCAAGTTTCCTGACGTCTCTGTTCCTCTGCTTCTGAGCTGTTTGATCTTAGCCAAGTTGCCTGAACTCTCTGTGCTTCCACTTTGATTTCTGTGTTCATAGGCAAGTTGCCTGCCCTCTCTATACTTCCAGTTGAGCCGTGTGATATAAAGCCAGTTGCCTGACTTCTCTGTGCTTCCACTTTCGAGCTGTGTGATTGTAGGAAAGTTGTGTAACTTTTCTATGGTTCCATATCCGAGTTATGTGATTTTACACAAGTTGTTTGACCTCTCAGAGCTTCTGTTTCTCAGCTGTGTGATTGTAGGGACATTGTCTGATCTCTCTTTTCTTCCATGTCTGTGCTGTGTGTTCTTCGGGAAGTTGCCTGACTTCTCTGCTCTGCCACTTCTGCACTGTGTGATCTTAGCCAAGTTGCCTGAAGTTGCTGTGCTCCCACTTTAATTTGTGTGTTCACAGGCAATTTGCCTGCCATCTCTATATTTCAACTGGAACTGTGTGATCTGTGTTTCCACTTTTGAGCAGTATGCTTTTAGAAAGTTGTGTAACTTTTCTCTTTTTCCGTATCTTAGTTCGGTGATTTTTCCGAAGTTTCTTGACCTCTCAGAGCTTCTGATTCTGAGCAGTGTGATACTACGTACATTGTCTGACCTCTCTTGCCTTCCACGTCTGTGTTGTGTGTCCATGGGCAAGATGCCTGTCCTCTGTATACTTCCAGTTTGGCTGTGTGATATTAAGGAAGTTTCCTGACGTCTCTGTGCTTCTACTTTTGAGCTGTGTGATTGTAAGCATGTTGTGTAACTTTTCTCTTTTTCCATATGTGTGTTATTTTATTTCACACACGTAGCTTGACCTCTCAGAACGTCCGTTTTTGAGTGTGAGATCCCAGGAACACTGTCTGACCTCTCTTTCCTTCCACGTCTGTGCCCTGTTTTTAGGGAGGTTGCCCGACCTCTCTGTGCTTCCACTTCTGGAAACTGCGTGCCTTCGGTCGACTTCCCCTTGTTGTGAGGGAACATAGGCATGTGGCCTAATCTGACTGTGCTTCCACTTAAGCTCTGTGATGTCCGGCAAGTTGCCTGACTTCTCTAGCTACCACTTCTGAGTTCTGTGCTCTTAGTCAAGTTGACTTTCCACTCCGTGCTTTCACATCTACGCTATATGAATTAGGTAAGTTGATAGACGTTTCAGTGCTTCCTCATGAGCTGGGTGACCTTAGGCAAGTTTCTGCACCTCTCTGTGCGTTCATATATGAGCTGTGTGATCTGAGGCAAGAATCCTGACCGATCGGTCCTTCCACTCGAGCTATGCAATCTTAGGCATGTTGCCTATTCTCTCGAGGCTTGCACATCTGAATGGTTTGATCTTAGTGATATTGCCTGACATCTCTGTGCTTTGACTTCCATGCTGTGTGACCTTAGGCGAGTTTCCTGACGTCTCTGTTCCTCTACCTCTGGGCTGTTTGACCTTAGCCATTTGCCTGAACTCTCTGTGCTTCCACGTTGATTTGTGTGTTCACAGGCAAGTTGCCTGCCCTCTCTATACTTCCACTTGATAGTGTGATATGAAGCAAGTTGCCTGACCTCTCTGTGCTTCCACTTTTGAACTGTGTGATTTTAGGAAAGTTGTGTAACTTTTCTCTCTTTCCATATCTGTGTTATGTGATTTTTACACAGGTTGCTTTATCTCTCAGAGCTTCCGTTTCTGAGCAGTGTGATCCTAGGGACATTGTCTGGCCTCTCCTTCCTTCCACATCTGTGCTGTGTGTTCTTAGGGAAGTTGCCTGACCTCTCTGCTTCCACCTCTGAACTGTTCGATCACAGGCAAACTGTTTGCCTTCTGGAGACTTCCCCTTGTCCTGAGTGAACACAGGCATGTGGCCTGATCTGACTGTGCTTCCACTTAAGCTCTGTGATGTTAGGCAAGTTGCCTGACCTCTGTGTACTTCTACTTTTGAATGGTTTGCTCCTAGGTAAATGTTTATATCGTCTCTGTTTCCATATCTGAGTTAGGTGATTTTACACAAGTTTCTTGACCTCTCAGAGCTTCAGTTTCTGAGCGCTGTGGTCCTAGGGACATTGTCTGAGCTCTCTTGGCTTCCACGTCTGTGCTGTGTGTACTTAGGGAAGTTGCCTGACTTCTCTTCTTCCACGTCTGAACTGTTCGATCACAGGCAAACTGCGTGCCTTCTGTCGACTTCCCCTTGTCCTGAGTGAACATAGGCATGTGCCCTAATCTGACTGTGCTTCTACTTAAGCTCTGTGATATTAGGCAAGTTGCCTGACTTCTCTAGCTACCACTTCTGAGTTCTGTGATCTTAGTCTACTTGACTTTCCTCTCTATGCTTCGACATCTACGCTATATGAATTAGGTAAGTTGATAGACATTTCTTTGCTTCCTCATGAGCTGTGTGACCTTAGGCAAGTTTCTGCACCTCTCTATGCTTCCATATATGAGCTGTGTGATCTGAGGCAAGAATCCTGACCGATCGGTTCTTGCACTTGAGCTATGCACTCTTAGGCATGTTGCCTATTCTCACGAGGCTTCCACTTTTGAATGGTGTGATCATAGTGATATTGCCTGACATCTCTGTGCTTTGACTTCCATGCTGTGTGATCTTAGGCAAGTTTCCTGACGTCTCTGTTCCTCTGCTTCTGAGCTGTTTGATCTTAGCCAAGTTGCCTGAACTCTCTGTGCTTCCACTTTGATTTCTGTGTTCATAGGCAAGTTGCCTGCCCTCTCTATACTTCCAGTTGAGCCGTGTGATATAAAGCCAGTTGCCTGACTTCTCTGTGCTTCCACTTTCGAGCTGTGTGATTGTAGGAAAGTTGTGTAACTTTTCTATGGTTCCATATCCGAGTTATGTGATTTTACACAAGTTGTTTGACCTCTCAGAGCTTCTGTTTCTCAGCTGTGTGATTGTAGGGACATTGTCTGATCTCTCTTTTCTTCCATGTCTGTGCTGTGTGTTCTTCGGGAAGTTGCCTGACTTCTCTGCTCTGCCACTTCTGCACTGTGTGATCTTAGCCAAGTTGCCTGAAGTTGCTGTGCTCCCACTTTAATTTGTGCGTTCACAGGCAATTTGCCTGCCATCTCTATATTTCAACTGGAACTGTGTGATATGTGTTTCCACTTTTGAGCAGTATGCTTTTAGAAAGTTGTGTAACTTTTCTCTTTTTCCATATCTTAGTTAGGTGATTTTTCCGAAATTTCTTGACCTCTCAGAGCTTCTGATTCGGAGCAGTGTGATACTACGTACATTGTCTGACCTCTCTTGCCTTCCACGTCTGTGTTGTGTGTCCATGGGCAAGATGCCTGTCCTCTGTATACTTCCAGTTTGGCTGTGTGATATTAAGGAAGTTTCCTGACGTCTCTGTGCTTCTACTTTTGAGCTGTGTGATTGTAAGCATGTTGTGTAACTTTTCTCTTTTTCCATATGTGTGTTATTTTATTTCACACACGTAGCTTGACCTCTCAGAACGTCCGTTTTTGAGTGTGAGATCCTAGGAACACTGTCTGACCTCTCTTTCCTTCCACGTCTGTGCCCTGTTTTTAGGGAGGTTGCCCGACCTCTCTGTGCTTCCACTTCTGGAAACTGCGTGCCTTCCGTCGACTTCCCCTTGTTCTGAGGGAACATAGGCATGTGGCCTAATCTGACTGTGCTTCCACTTAAGCTCTGTGACGTCAGGCAAGTTGCCTGACTTCTCTAGTTACCACTTCTGAGTTCTGTGCTCTTAGTCAAGTTGACTTTCCACTCCGTGCTTTCACATCTACGCTATATGAATTAGGTAAGTTGATAGACGTTTCAGTGCTTCCTCATGAGCAGGGTGACCTTAGGCAAGTTTCTGCACCTCTCTGAGCTTTCATATATGAGCTGTGTGATCTGAGGCAAGAATCCTGACCGATCGGTCCTTCCACTCGAGCTATGCAATCTTAGGCATGTTGCCTATTCTCTAGAGGCTTGCACATCTGAATGGTTTGATCATAGTGATATTGCCTGACATCTCTGTGCTTTGACTTCCATGCTGTGTGACCTTAGGCGAGTTTCCTGACGTCTCTGTTCCTCTACCTCTGGGCTGTTTGACCTTAGCCATTTGCCTGAAGTCTCTGTGCTTCCACGTTGATTTGTGTGTTCACAGGCAAGTTGACTGCCCTCTCTATACTTCCACTTGATAGTGTGATATGAAGCAAGTTGCCTGACCTCTCTGTGCTTCCTCTTTTGAACTGTGTGATTTTAGGAAAGTTGTGTAACTTTTCTCTCTTTCCATATCTGTGTTATGTGATTTTACACAGGTTGCTTTATCTCTCAGAGCTTCCGTTTCTGAGCAGTGTGATCCTAGGGACATTGTCTGGCCTCTCCTTCCTTCCACATCTGTGCTGTGTGTTCTTAGGGAAGTTGCCTGACCTCTCTGCTTCCACCTCTGAACTGTTCGATCACAGGCAAACTGCGTGCCTTCTGGAGACTTCCCCTTGTCCTGAGTGAACACAGGCATGTGGCCTGATCTGACTGTGCTTCCACTTAAGCTCTGTGATGTTAGGCAAGTTGCCTGACCTCTGTGTACTTCTACTTTTGAATGGTTTGCTCCTAGGTAAATGTTTATATCGTCTCTATTTCCATATCTGAGTTAGGTGATTTTACACAAGTTTCTTGACCTCTCAGAGCTTCAGTTTCTGAGCGCTGTGGTCCTAGGGACATTGTCTGAGCTCTCTTGGCTTCCACGTCTGTGCTGTGTGTACTTAGGGAAGTTGCCTGACTTCTCTTCTTCCACGTCTGAACTGTTCGATCACAGGCAAACTGCGTGCCTTCTGTCGACTTCCCCTTGTCCTGAGTGAACATAGGCATGTGCCCTAATCTGACTGTGCTTCTACTTAAGCTCTGTGATATTAGGCAAGTTGCCTGACTTCTCTAGCTACCACTTCTGAGTTCTGTGATCTTAGTCTACTTGACTTTCCTCTCTATGCTTCGACATCTACGCTATATGAATTAGGTAAGTTGATAGACATTTCTTTGCTTCCTCATGAGCTGTGTGACCTTAGGCAAGTTTCTGCACCTCTCTATGCTTCCATATATGAGCTGTGTGATCTGAGGCAAGAATCCTGACCGATCGGTTCTTGCACTTGAGCTATGCACTCTTAGGCATGTTGCCTATTCTCACGAGGCTTCCACTTTTGAATGGTGTGATCATAGTGATATTGCCTGACATCTCTGTGCTTTGACTTCCATGCTGTGTGATCTTAGGCAAGTTTCCTGACGTCTCTGTTCCTCTGCTTCTGAGCTGTTTGATCTTAGCCAAGTTGCCTGAACTCTCTGTGCTTCCACTTTGATTTCTGTGTTCATAGGCAAGTTGCCTGCCCTCTCTATACTTCCAGTTGAGCCGTGTGATATAAAGCCAGTTGCCTGACTTCTCTGTGCTTCCACTTTCGAGCTGTGTGATTGTAGGAAAGTTGTGTAACTTTTCTATGGTTCCATATCCGAGTTATGTGATTTTACACAAGTTGTTTGACCTCTCAGAGCTTCTGTTTCTCAGCTGTGTGATTGTAGGGACATTGTCTGATCTCTCTTTTCTTCCATGTCTGTGCTGTGTGTTCTTCGGGAAGTTGCCTGACTTCTCTGCTCTGCCACTTCTGCACTGTGTGATCTTAGCCAAGTTGCCTGAAGTTGCTGTGCTCCCACTTTAATTTGTGTGTTCACAGGCAATTTGCCTGCCATCTCTATATTTCAACTGGAACTGTGTGATCTGTGTTTCCACTTTTGAGCAGTATGCTTTTAGAAAGTTGTGTAACTTTTCTCTTTTTCCGTATCTTAGTTCGGTGATTTTTCCGAAGTTTCTTGACCTCTCAGAGCTTCTGATTCTGAGCAGTGTGATACTACGTACATTGTCTGACCTCTCTTGCCTTCCACGTCTGTGTTGTGTGTCCATGGGCAAGATGCCTGTCCTCTGTATACTTCCAGTTTGGCTGTGTGATATTAAGCAAGTTTCCTGACGTCTCTGTGCTTCTACTTTTGAGCTGTGTGATTGTAAGCATGTTGTGTAACTTTTCTCTTTTTCCATATGTGTGTTATTTTATTTCACACACGTAGCTTGACCTCTCAGAACGTCCGTTTTTGAGTGTGAGATCCCAGGAACACTGTGTGACCTCTCTTTCCTTACACGTCTGTGCCCTGTTTTTAGGGAGGTTGCCCGACCTCTCTGTGCTTCCACTTCTGGAAACTGCGTGCCTTCGGTCGACTTCCCCTTGTTGTGAGGGAACATAGGCATGTGGCCTAATCTGACTGTGCTTCCACTTAAGCTCTGTGATGTCCGGCAAGTTGCCTGACTTCTCTAGCTACCACTTCTGAGTTCTGTGCTCTTAGTCAAGTTGACTTTCCACTCCGTGCTTTCACATCTACGCTATATGAATTAGGTAAGTTGATAGACGTTTCAGTGCTTCCTCATGAGCTGGGTGACCTTAGGCAAGTTTCTGCACCTCTCTGTGCGTTCATATATGAGCTGTGTGATCTGAGGCAAGAATCCTGACCGATCGGTCCTTCCACTCGAGCTATGCAATCTTAGGCATGTTGCCTATTCTCTCGAGGCTTGCACATCTGAATGGTTTGATCTTAGTGATATTGCCTGACATCTCTGTGCTTTGACTTCCATGCTGTGTGACCTTAGGCGAGTTTCCTGACGTCTCTGTTCCTCTACCTCTGGGCTGTTTGACCTTAGCCATTTGCCTGAACTCTCTGTGCTTCCACGTTGATTTGTGTGTTCACAGGCAAGTTGCCTGCCCTCTCTATACTTCCACTTGATAGTGTGATATGAAGCAAGTTGCCTGACCTCTCTGTGCTTCCACTTTTGAACTGTGTGATTTTAGGAAAGTTGTGTAACTTTTCTCTCTTTCCATATCTCTGTTATGTGATTTTTACACAGGTTGCTTTATCTCTCAGAGCTTCCGTTTCTGAGCAGTGTGATCCTAGGGACATTGTCTGGCCTCTCCTTCCTTCCACATCTGTGCTGTGTGTTCTTAGGGAAGTTGCCTGACCTCTCTGCTTCCACCTCTGAACTGTTCGATCACAGGCAAACTGTTTGCCTTCTGGAGACTTCCCCTTGTCCTGAGTGAACACAGGCATGTGGCCTGATCTGACTGTGCTTCCACTTAAGCTCTGTGATGTTAGGCAAGTTGCCTGACCTCTGTGTACTTCTACTTTTGAATGGTTTGCTCCTAGGTAAATGTTTATATCGTCTCTGTTTCCATATCTGAGTTAGGTGATTTTACACAAGTTTCTTGACCTCTCAGAGCTTCAGTTTCTGAGCGCTGTGGTCCTAGGGACATTGTCTGAGCTCTCTTGGCTTCCACGTCTGTGCTGTGTGTACTTAGGGAAGTTGCCTGACTTCTCTTCTTCCACGTCTGAACTGTTCGATCACAGGCAAACTGCGTGCCTTCTGTCGACTTCCCCTTGTCCTGAGTGAACATAGGCATGTGCCCTAATCTGACTGTGCTTCTACTTAAGCTCTGTGATATTAGGCAAGTTGCCTGACTTCTCTAGCTACCACTTCTGAGTTCTGTGATCTTAGTCTACTTGACTTTCCTCTCTATGCTTCGACATCTACGCTATATGAATTAGGTAAGTTGATAGACATTTCTTTGCTTCCTCATGAGCTGTGTGACCTTAGGCAAGTTTCTGCACCTCTCTATGCTTCCATATATGAGCTGTGTGATCTGAGGCAAGAATCCTGACCGATCGGTTCTTGCACTTGAGCTATGCACTCTTAGGCATGTTGCCTATTCTCACGAGGCTTCCACTTTTGAATGGTGTGATCATAGTGATATTGCCTGACATCTCTGTGCTTTGACTTCCATGCTGTGTGATCTTAGGCAAGTTTCCTGACGTCTCTGTTCCTCTGCTTCTGAGCTGTTTGATCTTAGCCAAGTTGCCTGAACTCTCTGTGCTTCCACTTTGATTTCTGTGTTCATAGGCAAGTTGCCTGCCCTCTCTATACTTCCAGTTGAGCCGTGTGATATAAAGCCAGTTGCCTGACTTCTCTGTGCTTCCACTTTCGAGCTGTGTGATTGTAGGAAAGTTGTGTAACTTTTCTATGGTTCCATATCCGAGTTATGTGATTTTACACAAGTTGTTTGACCTCTCAGAGCTTCTGTTTCTCAGCTGTGTGATTGTAGGGACATTGTCTGATCTCTCTTTTCTTCCATGTCTGTGCTGTGTGTTCTTCGGGAAGTTGCCTGACTTCTCTGCTCTGCCACTTCTGCACTGTGTGATCTTAGCCAAGTTGCCTGAAGTTGCTGTGCTCCCACTTTAATTTGTGCGTTCACAGGCAATTTGCCTGCCATCTCTATATTTCAACTGGAACTGTGTGATATGTGTTTCCACTTTTGAGCAGTATGCTTTTAGAAAGTTGTGTAACTTTTCTCTTTTTCCATATCTTAGTTAGGTGATTTTTCCGAAATTTCTTGACCTCTCAGAGCTTCTGATTCGGAGCAGTGTGATACTACGTACATTGTCTGACCTCTCTTGCCTTCCACGTCTGTGTTGTGTGTCCATGGGCAAGATGCCTGTCCTCTGTATACTTCCAGTTTGGCTGTGTGATATTAAGCAAGTTTCCTGACGTCTCTGTGCTTCTACTTTTGAGCTGTGTGATTGTAAGCATGTTGTGTAACTTTTCTCTTTTTCCATATGTGTGTTATTTTATTTCACACACGTAGCTTGACCTCTCAGAACGTCCGTTTTTGAGTGTGAGATCCTAGGAACACTGTCTGACCTCTCTTTCCTTCCACGTCTGTGCCCTGTTTTTAGGGAGGTTGCCCGACCTCTCTGTGCTTCCACTTCTGGAAACTGCGTGCCTTCCGTCGACTTCCCCTTGTTCTGAGGGAACATAGGCATGTGGCCTAATCTGACTGTGCTTCCACTTAAGCTCTGTGACGTCAGGCAAGTTGCCTGACTTCTCTAGCTACCACTTCTGAGTTCTGTGCTCTTAGTCAAGTTGACTTTCCACTCCGTGCTTTCACATCTACGCTATATGAATTAGGTAAGTTGATAGACGTTTCAGTGCTTCCTCATGAGCAGGGTGACCTTAGGCAAGTTTCTGCACCTCTCTGAGCTTTCATATATGAGCTGTGTGATCTGAGGCAAGAATCCTGACCGATCGGTCCTTCCACTCGAGCTATGCAATCTTAGGCATGTTGCCTATTCTCTAGAGGCTTGCACATCTGAATGGTTTGATCATAGTGATATTGCCTGACATCTCTGTGCTTTGACTTCCATGCTGTGTGACCTTAGGCGAGTTTCCTGACGTCTCTGTTCCTCTACCTCTGGGCTGTTTGACCTTAGCCATTTGCCTGAAGTCTCTGTGCTTCCACGTTGATTTGTGTGTTCACAGGCAAGTTGACTGCCCTCTCTATACTTCCACTTGATAGTGTGATATGAAGCAAGTTGCCTGACCTCTCTGTGCTTCCTCTTTTGAACTGTGTGATTTTAGGAAAGTTGTGTAACTTTTCTCTCTTTCCATATCTGTGTTATGTGATTTTACACAGGTTGCTTTATCTCTCAGAGCTTCCGTTTCTGAGCAGTGTGATCCTAGGGACATTGTCTGGCCTCTCCTTCCTTCCACATCTGTGCTGTGTGTTCTTAGGGAAGTTGCCTGACCTCTCTGCTTCCACCTCTGAACTGTTTGATCACAGGCAAACTGCGTGCCTTCTGGAGACTTCCCCTTGTCCTGAGTGAACACAGGCATGTGGCCTGATCTGACTGTGCTTCCACTTAAGCTCTGTGATGTTAGGCAAGTTGCCTGACCTCTGTGTACTTCAACTTTTGAATGGTTTGCTCCTAGGTAAATGTTTATATCGTCTCTGTTTGCATATCTGAGTTAGGTGATTTTACACAAGTTTCTTGACCTCTCAGAGCTTCAGTTTCTGAGCGCTGTGGTCCTAGGAACATTGTCTGAGCTCTCTTGGCTTCCACGTCTGTGCTGTGTGTACTTAGGGAAGTTGCCTGACTTCTCTTCTTCCACGTCTGAACTGTTCGATCACAGGCAAACTGCGTGCCTTCTGTCGACTTCCCCTTGTCCTGAGTGAACATAGGCATGTGCCCTAATCTGACTGTGCTTCTACTTAAGCTCTGTGATATTAGGCAAGTTGCCTGACTTCTCTAGCTTCCACTTCTGAGTTCTGTGATCTTAGTCTACTTGACTTTCCTCCCTATGCTTCGACATCTGTGCTATATGAATTAGGTAAGTTGATAGACATTTCTTTGCTTCCTCATGAGCTGTGTGACCTTAGGCAAGATTCTGAACCTCTCTGTGATTCCATATGTGAGCCGTGTGTACTTGGGCAATAATCCTGACCGATCAATTCTTCCACTTGAGCTGTGCAATCTTAGGTATGTTTCTTATTCTCTCTCGGCTTCCACTTCAGGGCGGTGTGATCATAGTGATGTTGCCGGACATCTCTGGGCCTTGACTTCCATGCTATGTGATCTTAGGCAAGTTCCCTGAATTCTCTGTTCCTCCACTTCTGAACTGTGTGGTCTTAGCCAAGTTGCCGGAACTCTCTGTGCTTCCACTTTGATTTGTGTGTTTATGGGCAAGTTTCCAGCCCTCTCTATACTTCCCCTTGAGCTGTGTGATATTAAGCAAGTTGCTTGACCTCTCTTGTGCCTCTACTTTCGAGCCGTGTGCTTGTATGCATATTTGTCTCTTTTCCCAGTTTCCATATCTGACTTAGGTGATTCTACACAAGTTGCTTGACCTCTCAGAGCTTCCTTTTCTCAGCGGTGTGATCCGAGGGACATTGTCTGACCTACTTGGCTTCCACGTCTGTGCTGTGTGTTCTTAGGGAAGTTGCCTGACTTCTCTGCTCTGCCACTTCTGCACTGTGTGATCTTAGCCAAGTTGCCTGAAGTTGCTGTGCTCCCACTTTAATTTGTGCGTTCACAGGCAATTTGCCTGCCATCTCTATATTTCAACTGGAACTGTGTGATATGTGTTTCCACTTTTGAGCAGTATGCTTTTAGAAAGTTGTGTAACTTTTCTCTTTTTCTATATCTTAGTTAGGTGATTTTTCCGAAGTTTCTTGACCTCTCAGAGCTTCTGATTCTGAGCAGTGTGATACTACGTACATTGTCTGACCTCTCTTGCCTTCCATGTCTGTGTTGTGTGTCCATGGGCAAGATGCCTGTCCTCTGTATACGTCCAGTTTGGCTGTGTGATATTAAGCAAGTTTCCTGACATCTCTGTGCTTCTACTTTTGAGCTGTGTGATTGTAAGCATGTTGTGTAACTTTTCTCTTTTTCCATATATGTGTTATTTGATTTTACACACGTAGCTTGACCTCTCAGAACGTCCGTTTTTGAGTGTGAGATCCTAGGATCACTGTCTGACTTCTCTTTCCTTCCACGTCTGTGCCCTGTTTTTAGGGAGGTTGCCCGACCTCTCTGTGCTTCCACTTCTGAACTGTGTGATCAGAGGGAAACTGCGTGCCTTCCGTCGACTTCCCCTTGTTCTGAGGGAACATAAGCATGTGGCCTAATCTGACTGTGCTTCCACTTAAGCTCTGTGACGTCAGGCAAGTTGCCTGACTTCTCTAGCTACCACTTCTGAGTTCTGTGCTCTTAGTCAAGTTGACTTTCCACTCCGTGCTTCCACATCTACGCTATATGAATTAGGTAAGTTGATAGACGTTTCAGTACTTCCTCATGAGCTGGGTGACCTTAGGCAAGTTTCTGCACCTCTCTGTGCGTTCATATATGAGCTGTGTGATCTGAGGCAAAAATCCTGACCGATCGGTCCTTCCACTCAAGCTATGCAATCTTAAGCATGTTGCCTATTCTCTCGAGGCTTGCACATCTGAATGGTTTGATCATAGTGATATTGCCTGACATCTCTGTGCTTTGACTTCCATGCTGTGTGACCTTAGGCGAGTTTCCTGACGTCTCTGTTCCTCTACCTCTGGGCTGTTTGACCTTAGCCATTTGCCTGAAGTCTCTGTGCTTCCACGTTGATTTGTGTGTTCACAGGCAAGTTGCCTGCCCTCTCTATACTTCCACTTGATAGTGTGATATGAAGCAAGTTGCCTGACCTCTCTGTGCTTCCACTTTTGAACTGTGTGATTTTAGGAAAGTTGTGTAACTTTTCTCTCTTTCCATATCTGTGTTATGTGATTTTACACAGGTTGCTTTATCTCTCAGAGCTTCCGTTTCTGAGCAGTGTGATCCTAGGGACATTGTCTGGCCTCTCCTTCCTTCCACATCTGTGCTGTGTGTTCTTAGGGAAGTTGCCTGACCTCTCTGCTTCCACCTCTGAACTGTTCGATCACAGGCAAACTGCGTGCCTTCTGGAGACTTCCCCTTGTCCTGAGTGAACACAGGCATGTGGCCTGATCTGACTGTGCTTCCACTTAAGCTCTGTGACGTCAGGCAAGTTGCCTGACTTCTCTAGTTACCACTTCTGAGTTCTGTGCTCTTAGTCAAATTGACTTTCCACTCCATGCTTCCACATCTATGCTATATGAATTAGGTAAGTTGATAGACGTTTCAGTGCTTCCTCATGAGCTAGGTGACCTTAGGCAAGTTTCTGCCCCTCTCTGTGCTTTCATATATGAGCTGTGTGTTCTGAGGCAAGAATCCTGACCGATCGGTTCTTCGACTTGAGTGGTACACTCTTAGGCATTTTTCCTATTTTCTGTAGACTTCCACGTCTGAACAGTGTCATCAAAGTGATGTTGCCTGAAATCTCTGTGCTTTGGCTTCCGGGCTGAGTGATCTTAGGCAAGTTTTCTGACCTCTCTGTTCTTCCACTTTTGAGCTGTTGGATCTCAGCCAAGTTGCCTGAAATCTCTTTGCTTCCACTTTGATTTGTGTGTTCATAAGCACGTTGCCTGCCTTGTCTATATTTCCAGTTGAGCTGTGTGAATCTAAGCAACTTTCCTGACATCTCTGTGCTTCTCCTTTTGAGTGGTTTGCTGAAGGAAACTATTTATTTTGTCTCTGTTTCCGTATCTGAGTTATGTGATTTTACACAAGTTTCTTGACCTCTCAGAGCTTCATATTCTGAGTGATGCGGTCCTTGGGACGTTGTCTGAGCTCTCTCGGCTTCCACATCTGTGCTGTGTGTACTTAGGGAAGTTGCCTGACTTCTCTTCTTCCACCTCTGAACTGTTCGATCACAGGCAAACTGCGTGCCTTCTGTCGACTTCCCTTTGACCAGAGCGAACTTAGGCATGTGGCCTAATCTGACTGTGCTCCCACGTGAGCTCTGTGTTATTAGGCAAGTTGCCTGACCTCTCTGTGCTTCTACTTTTCAGCAGTATGCTTTAAGAATGTTGTGTGACTTTTCTCTGTTTCCATATTTGAGTTAGGTGATTTTACACAAGTTGCTTGAGATCTCTGAGCTTCTGTTTCTGAGTGGTGTGATCCTAGGAACACTGTCTGACCTCTCTTTCCTTCCACGTCTGTTCTCTGTTTTTAGGGAATTTGCCCGACCTCTCTGTGCTTCCACTTCTGAACTGTGTGATCAGAGGGAAACTGCGTGCCTTCCGTCGACTTCCCCTTGTTCTGAGGGAACATAGGCATGTGGCCTAATCTGACTGTGCTTCCACTTAAGCTCTGTGACATTAGGCAAGTTGCCTGACTTCTCTAGCTACCACTTCTGAGTTCTGTGCTCTTAGTCAAGTTGACTTTCCACTCCGTGCTTCCACATCTATGCTATATAAATTAGGTAAGTTGATAGACATTTCAGTGCTTCCTCATGAGCTGTGTGACCTTAGGCAAGTTTCTGCACCTCTCTGTGCTTTCATATATGAGCTGTGTGATCTGAGGCAAGAATCCTGACCAATCGGTTCTTCGACTTGACTTGTACACTCTTAGGCATTTTTCCTATTTTTTGTAGACTTCCACGTCTGAACAGTGTGATCAAATTAATGTTGCCTGACTTCTCGGTTCTTTGAGTTTCATGCTGTGTCATCTTAGGCAAGCTTCCTGACCTCTCTGTTTCTCCACTTCTGAGCTGTATGTTTTTAAGCAGGTTGCCTGAATTCTCTATGCTTCCACTTCTGAGCTCTTTGATTCTTGGCCAGTTTTTAGAGTGTTCTGTGTTTCCACTTCTGTGTTTGTGATCTTAGACAAGTTGTCTGATCTTTCTTTGCTTCCACTTGAGGTCTGTGTAGTCTGAGGCAAGTTGACTGACCTCTCTGTGCTTTGGTCTTCCATATCTGAACTATCTGAAATTTGGCCGGTTGCCTGACAATTCTGTGCTTCGACATCTGAACCGTGTGATCTCAGGCAAGTTTCTTGACATCTCTGTTCTTCCATTAATGACCTGTTTGTTTCTGGAAAGTTCCTTGACCACTTTTTGCTTCGTCTTACGAGCTGTGTTATCTTAGCCAAGTTGCCTGCCCTCTCTGTGTTTCCTCTTTTGTAGTGTGTGATTTTAGGTAAGTTGCATAACTTTTCTCTGCTTCCATATCTGAGTTGTGTGCTCTTATACAAGTTACTTGACCTCTCAGTACTTCCACTTCAGAGAGGTGTGATCATAGCGAAATTCCCTGATGTCTCTGTGCTTTGACCTCCAAAGTAAGGCAAGTTGCCTGACCTCTCTGTGCTTCCACTACTGAGCTGTGTGATTTTAGGCAAGTTTCCTGACCTCTCTGTGCTTCCAGTATTGAGCTATGTGTTCTTAGGCAGGTTATATAAGCTCTCTGTGCTCCCACTTCTGTGCTGTGTGATCTTAGGCACATTGCCTAACCTCTCTATTGTTCAGTATCTGACCAATGTGATTTTAGGCAAGTTGCCTGATGTCTCTGTGTTTGCACTTATGAGCTGTGTGATCTTAGGCAAGTTGCCTAACCTCTCTATTGTTCAATATCTGACTAATGTAATCTTAGGCAAGTTGGCTGACCTCTCTGTTCTTCCACCTCTCAACTGTTTGTTTTTAGGCAAGTTGCCTAAACTCTCCGTGATTCCACTATTGAGCTCTGTCACTTATGCAAGTTGCCTGACCTCACTGTGCTTCCACTTGTGAGCTGTGTTATCTTAGGCAAGTTGCCTGATGTGCTTCCACTACTGATCTGTGTGATCTTATGTAAGTTGTCTAACCTTACTATGCTTAAACTTCCGAGCTATGTTATCTTAGGCAAGTTTCCTGACCTCTCTTGTGCTTCCACTTCTGACCTGTGTGATCTTAAACCAGTTGTCTAAACTCTCTGTGCTTCCACTTATGAGCTGTGTCATCCTAGGCAAGTTATCTGATCTCTCTGTGCTTCCACGTGTGAACTGTGTCAACTTAGGCAAGTTGGTTGAACTCTCCACTTTTGAGCTGTGTGAGTTTAAGCAAGTTGTGTTACTTCTCTGTCCTTCCATATTTGAGTAGTGTGATTTTTCCCAAGTTGCCTGACTTCTCAGTGCTTCTGCTTCTGAGCATTTTCGTCACAACGAAGTTGCCTGACAACTCTGTGCTTCAACTTCTGAGCTGTGTGATCCTCAGCAAGTTGCCTGACCCCTCTGTGATTCCACTTCAGAGCTGTGTGATTTTCAGATATTTTTCTGGACCTCTCTGTCCTTCCACTTCTGAACTGTATGATCATAGTCAAGTTGCGTGACCTCTCTGTGCTTCCACTTCTGATCTGTGTAATCTAAGGCAAGTTGCCTAACCTCTCAATGATTCCACTTAAGCTGTGTGGTATTAGGCAAGCTGCCTGAACTCTCTGTGCTTCAACTTTTGAGCTGTGTGATCTTAGGCAAATTCCCTAGCCTCTCTGTGCTTCCACTTCTTAGATGTGTGATCCTAGGCATGTTGCCTTGCCTCTTTTGCTTCCACTCCTGAGCTGTGTGATTTTTGACAACTTGCCTAATCACTCTGTGCTTCATGTTACCAGCTGTGTGATCTTAGGGATGCTATGTAACTCTCTGTCTTTCCACTTCTGAGCTGTCTGTCCTTAGGCAAGTTGCCAAACCTCTCTGTGTTTCCACTTAAGCTCTGTGAGATGAGGCACATACCCTGACCTTTCTGTGCTTCCACGTCTCAGCGGTGTGATCATAGGGAAGTTGCCTGACATCTCTGTGCTTCATCTTCTAAGCTGTGTGATCTTAGGCAAGTGGCCTAACATCTGTGCTTCCACTTAAGCTCTGTGATCTTAGGCAAGTTGCCTGACCTCTCTGTGCTTCCACTTCTGACCTGTGTGATGTTATGCAAGATGCCTGACTGATCTGTACTTCCATTTCAGCTGTGTGAATTAGTCAAGTTTCCTAAGCTCCCTGTGCTTCCGTATATGAGCTGTGTGAACTTAGGCATGTTGCCTAAACATTCTGTGCTTCTACTTCTGAGCTGTGCTTTCTTAGGCAAATTGCTTGACCTCTCTGTGCTCCCACATCTGATCTGTGTGATCTTAGGCAAGTTGCCTAAGCTCTCTAGGCTTCCACTTCTGAATGTGTGATCATAGGGGAGTTGCCTGACATCTCTGTGCTTCGACTTCTGAGCTGTGTCATCTTAGACAAGTTGCCTGACCTATCTGTGCTTCCACTTCAGATCTGTTTGATTCTAGGCCAGTTTTTTCATCATTCTTTGCTTCCACTCCTGTCGTTGTGATCTTAGGCAGGTTTCCTGACCTTTCTGTGCTCCCACTTCTGAGGTGGGTGATTTTAGGCAAGTTTCCTGTATGTCTGTGCTTCCACTTAAGAGCTGTGTGATCTTAGGAAAGTTGTTAAACCTCTCTGTGCTTCTATGTCTGTGCTATGTGATATTAGGCAAGTTGCCTAAACTCTATTCTTCAATATCTGAGCTGTGTGATCTAAGGCAAGCTGCCCTCTCTGTGCTTCCACTTCTGAAATGTTTGACCCTAGGCCAGTTTCATGACTTTTCTGTGCTTCTGCTTCTGAGCTGGGTGATCTTAGGCAAATTGTCTACCTGTGCTTCCACTTCTCAGTATGTGATCTTAGGCAAGTTTTCTGACTTCACTGTGCTCCCACTTCTGAGTTATGTGATATTGGCCAAGTTGCCTAGCTTCTCTATGCTTCTGTATCTGACCCGTGTGATGTTATGCAGGTTGCTCTATTTATTTATTTATTTTTTCTTCTTTTTTTTTTTATTGGAGGCTAATTACAATATTATATCGGTTGGTTTTGCCATACATTGACATGAATCTGCCCCGGGTGTACATGTGTTCCCCATCTTGAATCCCCCTCCCACCTCTCTCCCCATTCCAACCCTCAGGTTCATCCCAGTGCACCAGCCCCGAGCATCCTGTATCATGCGTCGAAGCTGGACTGGTGATTCGTTTCACATATGATAATATACATGTTTCAATGCCATTCTCCCAAATCATCCCACCCTCACCCTCTCCCACAGAGTCCCAAAGACAGTTCTATACACCTGTGCCTCTTTTGCTGTCTCGTATACAGGGTTAAGGTTACCCTCTTTCTAAGTTTCATATATATGCGTTAGTATACTGTATTGGTGTTTTTCTTTCTGGCTTACTTCACTCTGTATAATAGGCTCCAGTTTCATCCACCTCATTAGAACTGATTGAAATGTATTCTTTTCAATGGCTGAGTAATACTCCATTGTGTATACGTACCAAAGCTTTCTTATCCATTCGTCTGCAGATGGACATCTAGGTTGCTTCCATGTCCTGGCTATTATAAACAGTGCTGTGATGAACATTGGAGTACATGTGTCTCTTTCAATTCTGGTTTCCTCGGTGTGTATGCCCAGCAGTGGGATTGCTGGGTCATATGGCAGTTCTATTTCCGGTTTTTTAAGGAATCTCCACACTGTTTTCCATAGTGGCTGTACTAGTTTGCATTCCCACCAACAGTGTCAGAGGTTTCCCTTTTCTCCACACCCTCTCCAGCATTTATTGCATGTAGACTTTTGGATAGCAGCCATTCTGACTGGTGTGAAATGGTATCTCATTGTGGTTTTGATTTGCATTTCTCTGATTATGAGGGGTGTTGAGTATTTTTTCATGTGTTTGTTAGCCATCTGTATGTCTTCTTTGGAGAAATGTCTGTTTAGTTCTTTGGCCCATTTTTTGATTGGGTCGTTTATTTTTCTGGAATTGAGCTACAGGAGCTGCTTGTATATTTTGGAGATTAATTCTTTGTCAGTTGTTTCATTTGCTATTATTCTCTGTGCTCCACATCTGGGCTGTGTGATTCTAGGTAAGTTGCCTGACCTCTTTGTGCTTGCACATATGAGCCGTGTGATCTTAGGCAAGTTGCCAAAACTCTCTATGCTGCCATTTCTGAGTTGTGGCATCTTAGGCAAGTTGCCTGACCTCTCTGTGCTTCCACCCCTGACCTGTGTGATCTTAGGCAAGATGCCTGACCTCTCTGTGCTTCCACCCCTGACCTGTGTGATCTTAGGCAAGATGCCTGACCTCTCTGTGCATCGAATTGAGCTGTTAAACTTATGGAAGTTGCTTAACCTCTCTATTCTTCAATATCTGAGCTGTGTGATCTTTGGCAAGTTGCCTGACCTCTCTGTGCTTCCACTTCTGATCTGTGTGATCTAAGGCAAGCTGCTTGACCTCTCTATGCTTCCACTTGAACTGTTGAACTTAGGTAAGTTGCCTAACCTCTCTGTGCTTCCATATCTGAGCTGTGTGATCTTAGAAATGTTGCCTAACCTCTCTGAGCTTCCATATCTTAGATGTGTGATCTTAGGAAGTTTCCTAACCTCTCTAGGCTTCCACTTCTGAGCTGTGTAATCTCTAGCAAGTGACCTGACCTCTCTGTCCTTCCACTTCTCTACTTCTGAGTTGTGTGATCTTAGACAAGTTGTGAATCCCTGTGCTTCCATTTCTGACCTGTGTGATCTTAGGTAAGTTGCCTAACCTCTCTGTGCTTCCACTTATGAGCTTTGTGATCTTCGGCAAGTTGCGTAACCTCTCTGTACTTCTGCTTCTGACCTGTGTAATCTTAGGCAACTTTCCTGACCTCTCTGTGCTTCCACGTCTGAGCTGTGTGATCACAGGCAAGTTGCCTGACCTCTCTGTGCTTCCACATCTCAGTTGTGTGATCTTAGGCAAGTTGCCTGACCTCTCTGTGCCTCCACTTCTGAGCTATTTGATCTTAGGCAAGTTGCATGACCTCTCTGTGCCTCCACTTCTGAGCTATTTGATCTTAGGCAAGTTGCATGACCTCTCTGTGCTTCCATCCCTGCGTGTGTAAATGGGCTTACAACAGGACCTAGCTTCGAGGGTTCTTATGAGGATTTCAGTGAATTGTGAGTGTTCAGGACAGCACCTGGCACATGGTGCTCGAGCCTTTTAGCCCTGTTTCTCAATCTAGCCCGCTTCCTCTTCCCCTCTCATTTCCTAGTAATTACCCCTGGGTAAGGTGGAAGGTGAATGGCTGCTAAGTCTTAACCTGACACTGTTTCCACAGGTGTAGAAATGAATGTCCCCAGCAGCCTAGGGAAGACTGCCTTTCTTCAAACACTATGCATGCTTGAGTGTGGCCGAAGCCAGAGCAGGGTTCGTGTGCGTGAGTGTTGCTCTGCTTCACAAGGTCCCAGATAACTCACATTTCCTAATGGACATGTACTCATGGCCCTCAGTGCTTGTGTTTGTGCTGTTGTAACCCTTGCCTGGTCTGTACTCATCTCTTCAAAGTGTTAATAAGTTATCCATGTGGCTGATGCTGTCTTTTTTCCTTCTCCATGATGTCGTTTCCACTTGGTGGTTCTGAGGTTTCCTGGATCACGACCTGGGGGTTTCTTTCAGGAAGGGGCAGCACTGGAGGCTCAGTAAGGAGAGACTGTGGCCTATGAGCTAGTTGGAGGGGCAGGAGAAAGCATTCTGCTCTAGTCTGACTTTTCTCCCCAAGCTCCCTCCCAACTGCAGTGGTCTGCTAACTCTTAGGTGAGATGATGGGTAACAGATGGTTAACATTTATAGCCCAACATCCTACAAGGGAGAAGGACAAACAGGAGTGAGCTCTGCCTCACTTGCAACCCCACAGCTAGCCTGTAAGGAAGATCCAGCCGCACTTGATGGTGCCCTGGTAGTCTGTTGTGACGGTGCTGCCCTCTGCTGTCACCTCAGGGTAGAGGAACCATTGAAAACACAGCCGGTTAGTGAGTGAATTCAGAGTTTATTTCTCTGGAAGATTTGGGAGAGCTGGGCAGAAGCAAGACTTTCTATCCACAAGCTGCTGCCCAGGGCCTGTCCTCAGTCCCTCCCTAGCTTCTCATGCTGTTCCAGTGCTACCTAGAGCAGAGACTTGCTTGAGGAAAGGTGTCTGGAAATGTCCCAGGATCAGGGAGCCTCACCCACCTGAGAGTCCTTTCCTCAGAGCTGTGGGAAAGCATTTTCTCCTTTGATTAGGCCCCAGTTTCGGCTGACCAGGGAACCTTTTCCCTTGACCTCAACCATGCTCCGACTCAAGTTCAGTCGCATACGTCTCTTTGTTCCCGGCGCTGGATCAGCTCCTCATTGCTCAGTAGATAGTCATCAATGAATGTGAAGATTTCCTCGGGGGTGACAGGTTCCATGTAGCGTTCCCGGTCAATTCCCTGCTTGTCAATCAACACCATGTTGAAGTAGGAGCGAGTGAGGTGCTGAAATTGCCTAGAGAGATGAGCCCAGGGACGTGTGAGACCTTGTCTGGACATCATCCTGCCAGACTCTAGCCCTCTCTGATCTTTCACAGCTCCACTGATGGACTAATTCTTTCCCCACCTAATCCCTTGGCCCCATCCTCTCCAGTACCTATCTCAAGCCCCTTTATTTTTCTCTGCTCACACCTTAGTTTTGCTGCCCCAACATCTCTAGCTCTGTTAAGCTGTCCCCTTCTCACCCCAGATGGAACAGCTTTGTTACTACCAAGCTGTGCTTACCTCACAGGCCCCCTTATGCAGGGCTATCACATATAGCAATGCGGGCTGCATGTAATAACTCCAGGGAGTACCAGTCACAGGCACTATGCTGTGACCAGCGCTTCCCAGATCTGGACAAGCATAGCCTGCACAACCAAACATGGCAGCCCTGAGGTTGATCAATATCACCTGGTCAACCTTCAGGTTGATCAATATCACCAAGTCTGCAGTCTCCTTCCTCTTGAGTGTTTTCCAGTCTATCCTCTTGTTGCTGTTGTTTAGTCACTAAGTTGTGTCTGACTCTTCTGTGACCCCATGAACTGTAGCCCACCAGGCTCTCCAGGCAAGAATACTGGAGTGGGTTGCCATTCCCTTCTCCAGGGGATCTTCCCAACCCAGGGATTGAATCCACAGTCTCTTGCATCTCCTGCATAGGCAGGTGGATTCTTTACCACTGACTTTGCTACTGAGCCACCAGGGAAGCCCCAGTCTTTACCTGGGAATGAATCTTTCTGTCCCTGAGATTAAGCCCTAGGGGCAGGTATTGTTTATGGAACAGAGGGGAGTGATGGTTTTTTTGGTTCTGAGTATATGTGGAGGGGTTGGGAGGGTGATAACAGATAGATAATGAGAAAAGTCAACTTCTACCACCTGTTCCCTCTGGTCTTCTCCTCCCCAAGGGGCAGATGAGTATGATTCAGATTTCAGTGCCTAATGATGTTTTTTGCTCATTTGCAGACTGAAGGCAAAAGGATACGACCACCAGGTGACAGGATCAAAGGCTTATCTAAGTCATGTTTGAGTCTGTGTCTCAGCCCTGGCTGTGCTTCAGGGTCACCTGAGGTGCCTCATAAAAGCACAGTCCTGAGGTGGTTTGAGGTGGTCATCTGTATTTTCAACAACACCCTGCTATTTTATTTTGATGCCCTGCCACTCTCTGATCTCACCTAATGCATCCAAAGAGTTTAAACACAAGCAATTTCCCAAGAGAATAGTGTTTGCTGATTTTCCCACAACTCTCTTGTGGCCAATGTCCTGCCTAAGGTTTCTACCCACTCCTTTCCTGTTGCCCTCCAGTCTGGACCTGAGTTCCTCAATGATATTGGCTGATAGCTGTTGCTCCCGGATGCGCCCCACTTCCTGAGGTGGCTGCCCCACCAGCTCGATGATGGTCACGTGCCTCAGGTCCAGTCCACAAGTGGATTGCTGGGAGGGGAGAGAAGAAGGTTTTCCTGAATAGGCTGTCAAACCCAAATCTAAGGCTACTTAACTGATTCCTCCTGGGACCACGTCGAGGCAGTGTGGGAAAGGAGGGGCTTCTTCACAAACCATCACACGAGGGGGTCTACCACCTCTTTCCTCTGTCATTCCTGAAATGCTTGCCTCAACGTGCATGTGTGCATGCTAAGTCGATTCAGATTTGTCTGACTCTTTGTCACCCTATGGACCATAACCTGCCAGGCTCCTCTGTCCATTGGATTCTCCAGGCAAGAATACTGGAGTGGGTTGCCATGCCCTGCTCCAGGGGATCTTCCCAACCCAGGGATCGAACCCGTATCTCTTATGTCTCTTGCATTGGCAAGTGGGTTCTTTACCACCAGTGCCTCCTGGGAAGCCCACTTACCCTAACAGTGTTTCCTTTATTCTAATGAAGTGTAGTGATTGGTTATATCATGTGGGATAGAAAAGAAAAATGTAATTGACAAATTGCAGTAACATCATCTCGCCTGGCTTAGTTTTACGTAAATTTTTAAATACATAAGTTATTTTTTTGGTGGGGGGTTACCAATTGTTCATTTACTGATATGTTTTAAATCCTTGTCTTGCTTTTGCTCTAGTGCTGCCTCTTCCTTCAGCCTACACCCCCTGTTCATTTTTTAATTTATTTTAATTGGAGGCTAATTACAATATTGTGGTGGTTTTTGCCATACATTGGCATGGATTAGCCACAGGTACACGTATGTCCCCATATCCTGAACCCTCCTCCCACCTCACTCCCCACCCCATTCCTCTGGGTTGTCCCAGAGCACTGGCTTTGAGTGCCCCACCTCATGCATCAAACTTGCACTGGTCATCTATTTTACATATGGTAATATACACGTTTCAGTGCTATTCTCTCATATCATCCCACCCTCACTTTCTCCCATATCATCTAAAAGTCTCTTCTTTACATCTGTGTCTCTTTTGCTGTCTTGCATATAGGGTCATCATTACCATCTTTCTAAATTCCATATATATGCATTAATATACCGAATTGGTGTTTCTCTTTCTGACTTACTTCACTCTGTATAATAGGCTCCGGTTTCATCCACCTTGTTAGAACTGATTCAAATGCAGTATTTTTATAGCTGAGTAATATTCCATTGTGTATATATATCAAAACTTCCTTATCCATTCATCTGCCAATGGACATCTAGGTTGCTTCCGTGTCTTAGCTATTATAAACAGTGCTGCAATGAACATTGGGGTACACGTGTCTCTTTCAATTCTGGTTTCCTCGGTGTGTATGCCCAGCAGTGGGATTGCTGGGTTGTATGGCAGCTCTATTTCCAGTTTTTTTAAGGAATCTCCACACTGTTCTCCACAGTGGTTGTACTAGTTTGCATTCCCTCCAACAATGTAAGAGGGTTCCGTTTTCTCCACACCCTCTCCAGCATTTATTGTTAGTAGACTTTTTGATGGCAGCCATTCTGACCAGCGTGAGATGGTACCTCATTGTGTTTTTGATTTGCATTTCTCTGATAATGAGTGATGTTGAGCATCTTTTCGTGTTCTTTTTAAAATTGAGATACTAGTTGACATATTAGTTTCAGGTGTACAATATAATGATTTTATATTTGTCTAAATGATCATCACAATAAGTCCAGTTAACATTCATCACCACACAGTCACAACTTTTTTTCTTACAATCAGAACTTTTAAGATCTATTTTCTTAGCAATATTCAAATATATTATATAGCTATAGTCACCATGCTGTACATCACAGCCCCAGGACTTATTTTATAACTGGAAGCTACATAAGTCATTTGTATGTTAGTTGCTTAGTCATGTCCGACTCTTTGTGACCCCATGGACTGTAACCCAATAGGCTCCTCTGTCCATGGGATTTCCCAGGAAAGAATACTGGATTGGGTTGCCATTTCCTTCTCCAGGGGATCTTCTGGACCCAGAGATCAAACTCATGTTTCTTGCATCTCCTGCATTGGCAGGCAGATACTTTACCATTGCGCCACCTGGGAAGCCTGTGTGCCCCTTACCATTAGGCTATACGGCCACAGCCTTCTCTTGGTCTCCAGAATTTCCCCAAAATAGTATCAGTGCTCTTTCTGTGACCCATTCTTGCCTTCCTTGCACTAGGCAGTGCAGGCTGTAACCATACCACGGTTTTTTGTCCTGATTCACCCAGCAGGGATGCCTCTTAGCCAGTTACCTGGGGCAAGGTTGAAAGCAGCAGTGAGCACGGCCTGGTGCTCCACGCTTTGTTGAATCTTTGGGCTACTCCTCTAGACCTGGCCTCAAAGTCACAGTCCTCCCTGGCTGTTTCCTTTTCTTGCTCCTGTTTTCTTTTCAAGCTGAGGTGTTGCTTTTGTCTGCCGTTTTTGGATCCCTGGAGGAACGGGCTCCTTTTTGGTTTAGACCCACGGTCATTATTTTGATATGGCTGCTTTCACCATGGCCTTCTGAATATTGACTTGGCAACTCGTAAGAACTCGACCTTTAGAAATCCCCTAAATAGCTTCTTATTTTACCTGGATATCCAGACCTTTCAGGTTCTCAGAGTCTTGTCAGCGAACTTTGAATTCTCTTCAAGAACCTAGTCTGTTCTTTATTTTTATTATTATATTATTTTTCTCCTTTTCAATTGAGGAGAATGAGGTGGCAGAGGTTGAGATGGTTGGATGGCATCACTGACTTAATGGACATGAGTTTGAGAAAACTCAGGGAGATAGTGGAGGACAGGTATGCCTGGTGTGCTGCAGTCCATGGGGTTGCAAAGAGTTGGACTCAACTTAGCCAATGTAAACAACAAAATCAGTTGATTTACAATATTATATAAATTTCAGGTGTACAACATAGTGATAGAATAATGACAGAACCTAGCCTATTCTTTTTGAAAGTCCCAATAGTTAGGACTACTCTGTCCTTTCTGCTTCTCCTTCCCCAACAGCGACTTTAACTAGATATCTGGTAGAATGCTAAAACTCCTTATTAAATTCCCTCATTTTACTTTGCAATATCATGACACGTTTCCTTCTTGTCTGCTATTAGTAGTGGTTAAGAGCACAGATCCTTGAGTCAGATTTCCTGGGTTTAATCGTGGCTCAGCCATTTATCAGCTAGTGATTTTGAGCAAATCATTAACCTCTCTGTGCCTCAGTTTCTTTACCTGCAAAATGGGGATAGTAATGGTACCTATTTTATAAGCATTGTTGGGAGAATTAAACAAATATGTATAAAGCACATACTTGTACACCTGGTCCTTATACAGCCCTCACTGTCTAAATGTTTGTTAGTGTTATTATTCCTTGAAAACTTAAACATAACTAATTCCCCACATTTACATTTGATCACAGGTCTTACAAGTCTTTCAGGACTGCTTTGCCACACTGCCTTCTCATCCTTCATCAAGCCTCCTGCAACCCACAATGCCAATGACTTCACTGCCTTTTCAGTAAAAACACAGTTGTTTTAAAACTGTGCTAAATTTGTCTACAGTAAAGCTAATCAAATGTTGTCTACAATCTAAGGAAGTAACATTTGTGCTGTAGAAAGAGCAAGTCTTTGAGTGAGACGTAGTAAGAGAGTAACAGAGTGGGGTTGTTGTTGTTTGGTTCTAAGTTGTGTCTGACTCTTTGTGAACCCATGAACTGTAGCCCACCAGGCTCCTCTGCCCATGGGATTCTCCAGGCAGGAATACTGAACTGGGTTGCCATTTCCTCCTCCGGGGATCTTCCCAACCCAGGGATCGAACCCACAGTTCCTGCATTGGCAGTTGGATTCTTTACCACTACGCCACCAGGGAAACCCAGTGGAGTGGGATAAGGGAATGCAAAGGAGCTAAGCCCTGTTAGGGGAGTGGCTCTTACCTGTAGCATAGAGATTTGCATTTTATAATATCGGTTGGAGGGATCAGGGGCTGAGATGATGAGGAGTCGCCGTTTCTCATAGAACTGATCCAGAAGGCCAGCAGCCGAGTTGACATTGACATTAATCTTCATAGCTAGGGCAGAAGCACATGGCCAGTCAGAGTATGGCCTGTCCCTTCATCCCAGAATAGATAACAACATCCTGAGGCTTTCAGGTTAAACTTTTTTGGTTGTTTCTCCCTTTCCTTGGGGGGAAATGCTAAAAGAACACTTGGAGATTTTAAATCCTTTTACTTGGAGGTGGAGTATGCTAGAGGGGAACATTAGCTCTTAAACATCACAGAATCCCCCATTACCACATCAGATGCATTACTTTTGGTCCCTGAGCCATAGACATTGGAAGACCCCTCAAAGAAACCCTGATCATTATGTCCACTCTCCCCATTCCCTAGTTTCACTCACGAGCACAGATGGGTGGTGATCCTGACCACTGACGGCTGGACTGGCAGACCCGGGAGGGGGTCCCTTGGCGCTCATACCCTCCATCACAGTGGTATTCACAGGTGGCACCATAGTTGTCCCCCACCGAGGTACAGGTGAGGTAGCCATGCTGTGGTGGTTTCAGAGTTGGGCAGCGTCTCACTGTCAGGGAGAAGTTCAAGTTAGGGGCTATGGTAACTCTCACAGAGAACAAAAGGCTAAGACGGTGCCCATGCTGAGTTTTCTAGATCAGCAGACCGAGGATAATCAGAATGAATGACTTCTCTGTGTTGCCAATGGCCAGGGCTAGAGGCAAAATTTTTGCTTTCTTATGGAGTTAAATCGGAAATGTAGACAAAAGTGTTCATAAAATGTGGAAGCATGGATAAGTATATATATATATATATATATATAGTCATCAAAAGACTAGCAATCTGTAAAAAAAAATTGCCATTTTTGTTTTCAGACTTTGGGGACACTCTGCATACAGATGACCACCTTATAAATTACTTTTAATATGAAATATCATCAGGTTCCCCTGGTGGCTCAGAAGATAAAGAATCCATCTGCAATGCAGGAGACCCAGGTTCAATTCCTGGGTTGGAAAGTTTCTCTGCAGAAGCAAATGGCAACCTACTTCTTTATTCTTGCCTGGAGAATTCCATGCAGAGGAGCCTGGCGGGCTACAGTCCATGGAGTAGCAAAGAGTTGGACATGACTGAGCAACTAACACTTTAAAATATCCGTCAGTGGGAGGAGAAGTGTTGAGCAAAGTATGATATATTCTTAGAAGTAGATTATTACACTGTGATTAAAAGACTTCTGAAAAAACTTTAAAGAACATGAGAAATTTACTTGTGTTATAATGAAAAGTGAAAAGGGGTGACCTAAGATTGGATATGCAGTGTGATCTCAATTACGTATTTTTTAAGTATGTGTGAATAAAAGACTGGAGGAAAAATACCAAAAGATTAACAACAATTGCCTCTGGGTGACAGAGTAATGGTTCTTTTTCCCCCTTTGTGTATTACTTTATTTCCAATACATTCAACAATGAGCATGAATTAATTTTATGATGAAAACAAAACAAAAAGCAAGAATCAGCAGCCAGTACCACCAATTTCAGCAGAGGAGAAAGACAGAATGAAGCCTGATTGACTTTAATCATTAATGTGAAGGCTAAGCAAAGAAATGGATACAGAGTATCTTGGTGGGTTTCATACAGATTTAGGAGAATGAGAAAGTCTTGTTGGGGAGCAGAGTTTCTGAAACGTGTGTACACATGTATACAGGCTTCCTGAATGACCTATTTCATGAACTTGAGTTCCCCTCTCCCAATCTGCATGAGGTGTCCGTTTCAGGCGTAGTGAGGAGAGGGTTGTGATGGGCATCTAGAGGCTAAGGGAAGAGCAGAAATAATAAGCAATGCAGAAATGGAAAACTTCTTTCTGACCTTGTACTTTTACAATGAACTTGCAGCTGGCCCGGTTGTAGGCTCGGTCATAAGCAGTGTAACGAATCACATGTTCTCCTTCTGGAAAGTGAGAGCCAGGCTCAGGGCCCCGAAGTATCAACCTACATGGGACAGGGTGAGAGAGCCACTGAGGAAAGTGACTCTTCGACCTGGGGTTGGGGGCACATCATCACTGTACCCTCAGTCTGTGTGGTTCAGTGTGGGCTACCTGGGTGTCTGGGAGAAGCTGGTGGGAGGCACAGGCGGCATCTGTGACTCACCTGGTGATGGCACCATCAGCAGAATCTTTCACCAAGGGTGGGTCCCAGGATACTCGAGCAGTCAGTTTCTCCGGCTCTGCCATCTTCTCACGGGAGTGGGGACAACGGATCTTGGGGGGATCTATGTCTGCCAAGGTCAGAAATCAAGTGCTGACTCGTGGGTCCCCTGCTTTGCCTGGAGGGAACCCATGAAACAATACCACACCACTGGGTAGGTAAAAGATGCAGTTCAAGGTGCTCAACGAAACTTGTGAGGCCTGACTCCAAGGGAAGCGATTGCTTTGTTAAGCCTGTGCCCAGAGTGCCACCTTTTGCAGCTAGTGGGAATGCCTTCTGCAGTGGACATAATGCCAGGCTGGTTCTTTGCAGCAGGACAACTGGGAGCGACCAGCATTTACCTACACATACAGGCTCTCCTCCGCTCCATCGCCCATCTTCCATGCAGATTCGGCTGCGGTCACCTTCCAAGTGGTAGCCACTGGAGCAGCTGTAGTCACAGCGAGAGTCAAGAAGCACCCCATTTGTGCACGTGTAGGTGCCACTCGTGATGAATGGCAATGCGTGGCATCTCATCTCTAAGAGAGAATCAGGAGGCAAGCTCAGTGGCTTGTGGGGCTATGTGGAAGTAATGCCTAGGCATCTAGCCCTGGGAAGACCACGTCAGAGACAGCAGAAAATACAGGGAAACCTATGCCCAACTTCTCTGACATTTTTGTGCCCGAATGCCTCTTTTTCCTAATTTCTTTCTTATTTTGATATTATGAAGTACAATAGTACTCTTGGGGGGCGGAGGTGGGGAGATGGTCTCAAAGAAGTTACTCATCCAAGTTCATGGAATTGAGAAACTCACCTCAGTTTGGAGCCCAGCTCCACCACTTAACTAGCTCTGTGACTTGAGCAAGTTATATCATCTCTCCAAGCCTCAGTGTCTCCATCACTAAAACGTGTATACCATGAAGTAGGATTGTTGTGCCAAATATAGAGACAATGCACATAAATCTCTGGGCTTATTTAGGGCCTCAGCAGCTCATAGTTTTCCTCTCTTGTTCCAAAAATGCTAGGTGCCCTTGAACAAATTCAAGTCTCCTTTTTGAATATAATGTTGGTGCTGCCACAAGCATTCCTCAGCTGAGGCTCACTTACATGCCCACTGGTCCTCTGTGCTGGCGAGAGTACAAGTCAGGCCAGTCCCAGCGGGGAGGGGTGGACAGCTTTGGAGGCATTTGCTTAAAGGCGAGTCCATGTGCTTCAGACATTATGTGTGCCAGAAGTGGTGACAGCTCCCATGAATTGACTGTAAGCTCGTGCTTGCCAAAGTCCAGTATGAAATACCCAATACCTGAAGGAAGTAGGCCAGCCATATGTTCCTTTAGGTTGTCTAAGTTCTAACCCTCCTTAACTTCAATTATTGGAGCTTTGAATAAAGATTCTATAAACTATGTTTGTTTTTGCTTCCTGGTCAAACCAGACTTGAAGGTGATTGCCTTTTATGTTTTCCAGCCTCCTTTATATAAAGGCCTAAGCAAAAATGACCTTGAAATCAGGACCAAGAAAAAAGGTCTGTCTTTCTGTTGATTTTATTTTCTTAGTATTATATGACTGTGAAAATGATAGATCCAAGTGTTTGCCCTGTGTCTCTTATGAGGAAGTACAAAGTGAGATTCAGTGTTTAAACAGGCACAGTGGTAAAGAATCTGCCTGGCAATGCAAGAGACTCAAGAGGCATAGGTTTGATCCCTGGGTTGGAAAGATCCCCTGGAGAAGGAAATGGAATCCCACTCCAGTATTCTTGCCTGGGAAATTGCATGGACAGAGGAGCCTGGCGGACTATAATTCATGGGGTCGCAGAGTTGGACACAACTGAGCAACTGAGCATGCATACAACACAGCCTTGTAACTGGTTTCATATTAATTTGTCAATATATTTTAATTTTGTAAGCTCAATTCAAATTCATTTTGGAAATGATGGGGTCTAGTCCTATAACAAATGGCTTATAGTCACCTAGAGGGGTATGGTGGCTTCCTTTTCTCTGGCAACCAAACTTCTCCTCTATTCCACAGCGTCTTCTCCAAACAACCCCATTTCTCTCTGAATGCTCAGCATTCTACATCCCCTGACACTCCATTCACACGCACACATTGGCTAGTCTAGAATCAGCCTGGTCATTAAGGAATTGGCTTTTGAAGTGGCCCCGTACACATGGGTGTTCTACAAACAGCACTCAGCAATGGATGCAGGGACGGGCGAAGCTTAGCTGCCAAAACAGGGCAGGCTATAGGGTTTCAACAAGAGGCAGGGATTTAGGAGCTGAGTTGAACATGATGTGAAATGTATGTATTAGCACCCCCACATTCCAGCCTTAGAGGTTCTTCTTGACTTTCAGAAGAAAATGAAGACTAGCAGATGTCTTTTAGCTTCACTGCCAAGGCCTAAGACCTTAGGCCAAGAAGTACAGTAGTTTACCACAAGTGGAAAAGGGTCTGAGACTGAACATGCTTGAGAATTCCAGAGGAAGGCCTAAGTCCACATCAGACCCCAGGTGTAAGCTTTCCATGCACTCCTGGGCCCTTTGAGACTGACGGCTGGTTGCTACTTGCATGTGTGTGTGCTCAGTTGCTGAGTCATGCCAGATTCTTTGCGACTGCATGGACTGTAGCAGACCAGACTCCTCTATCCATGGGGTTCTCCAGGCAAGAGTACTGTAGTAGGGTGCCATTCCTTCTCCAGGGGTTCTTCCAAACTGAGGGACTGAACCCATGTATCTGGCATTGGCAGGCAGGTTATTTATTACTGAGCCACTGGGGAAGCCTGGTTGCAGCTTAAAATGCCCCTATTGTTTGATCCATAGTCACAGGGAGAGAACATGAGCTAGAATGTTAGGATGGGGAAAGGCCCTGTTGGGATCCTGTGGAAATTTTCAATTTGTACTTAACAGAGGGCACAGTAAAACCTCCAGGCATATACCCTGGATGGCTGGCTGGCGGGCTTCTCTCACATGCAGATGTCAGCCTATACATGCACACCACTTACGCCTGCAGTAGGCAGTTCCAGACCAACGGCGGCTTGGCAGGCATTGCACCGATCTCCGACCAATCAGTCGAAAGCCACGGTCACAGGAAAGCTCACAACGAGTGCCCAGGCTGCTGTGATAATTTCCTCCTCTCGGTGAGTAGCATGTGGCTTCTCCATCCTGGATATTTAATGTATAACACCATCGGGGGACTGTAGCAATAGAAGAAAAGTAAGCTATAAGTACAGTAATCAAGACAGTGTGGTATTGGTGAAAGGACAGACACATATATTGATGGAACAGAACACATTCACATAGAACCCAGAAACACATTCACACAAATATGGCAAAATTATTTTTGACAAAGGTACAAAAACAATTTAATGGAGGAAAAATAGTCTTTTGAACAAATGATGCTGGAGCAACTGAACTTCCATAGGCAAAAGAAAAGAGGAAAAGCAAAGCAAAGAACTTCGACTTAAATGTCTCATGTGAGTGTATGGGTGCTCAATCTCTAAGTCGTGTCTTACTCTGTGTGACCCCATGGACTATAGCCCACCAGGCTCCTCTGTCCATGGGATTTTCCAGGCAAGAATACTGGAGTGGGTTGCCATTTCCTCCTGCAGGGGATCTTCCCAACCCAGGGATTGAACCTGCATCTCCTGTGTCTCCTGCATTGGCAGGCGGGTTCTTTACCACTGAGCCACCTGGGAAGCCTGTATCTCATACCTTAAACCAAAGTTAACTCAAAATGGATTATGAACTTTAATGAAAAAAGTAAAATTATAGAACTTTTAGAAAAAAAAATAGAAAAGTCTTTAGGATTTAGGACTAGGCAAAGGGCAGGTGGCACTACTAGTAAAGAACCCACTTGCAAATTGAAAGGGTTACGTGCAGGAGGGCCAGGGGTCTCCAAACAGAGGAAATAGGCTGCAAGTTTAAAACAAGGTTTCTCTTAAAATTCTGTATTGCCATGATGACACCTGGTTCCACCTGAACTTAACTTTTCTCAAACCTTGAGCTAACCAAAGCATTTTTCTTATGGAGATGTTTTTCTTAGGTTATGTTAATAAAACTATGTATTTGCTTTGGAATTTGCCTTTCTTCAAAATGGTTCCACCGAAGACTAACTTTTTTTCTTTTCTCAAACCTTGGACTGATAATACCTCAACAAACCAGTGTTCATATCAATTCTTTTGTGGCTGGGGGATGATACACCTTGTGCCATCCCATCTCAAAAGTGCATATTGTGGGAGAGGGTCCTGATGAAACTCCCTCAGCCTTGAGGTGTCTCTCTTATCTGATTAATAGGTTTCTAACAGACATAAAACATCTGGCTAAAGACTAGCAAGGGGGCACTCTTTCTGCCCCTTCTGATGTCTATGTCAGAAGCTTTGTCTATCTCTTTTATACTTTAATAAAACTTTGTCACACAAAAGCTCTGAGCAATCAAGCCTCATCACTGGCCCCAGATTGAATTCCTCTTCTCCGGAGGCCAAGAATCCTGGCATTTTTCACAGCTCAGCAACAACCTTTCACAATGCAGGAGACATAAGAGACACGGGTTTGATCACTGGGTCAGGAAGATCCCCTGGAGAAGGGCATAGCAACCCATTCCAATATTCTTGCCTGGAGAATCCCACAGACAGAGGAGCCTGGCGGGCTACAATCCATAGGGCCACAAAGAGTCAGACATTATTGAAGCGACTTAGCATGCACATACAAAGGGGTCTTAGATATGATACCAAAAGCACAATTCATAAAATTAAAAAAAAATCAAGAAATTGAACCTTGTCAAAATTAAAAACTTTGTTCTGTGGGAAGCACTGGTGAGAAATGAAAGACAAACCACAAACTGGGGCTAAAAACTTGCAAACCATACATAAGACAAAGGACTAGTGTCTAGAATATTTAAAGAACTTGGAAAACTCAACAATAAAAATAGCAAACAATCCAGTCAGAGCACGAACAAAAGATATGAAAGGACATGTCACTAAAGAGGATACAGTGATGGCAAATAAGTACATGAAAATATGTTTAGCATCACTAGTCATTAGAGAAATGCAAATGAAGACTACACAAAGATATCATTATATACCCATTAGGATGACTAAACCTAAAAATTTCTGGAAATACTAAGCGTTGATGAAGATGGGGGAAAACTAGAATTTCCATACATTGCTGAGATGAAGCAACTTCAGGAAATTATTTGGTAGTTTCTTAAAAAGATTAAGTATACAGTTGCCAGGTGACTCCACAATCCCACTTTAGTATATACCCAAGTGAAAAAGCAAGAGAGTTCCAGAAAAACATCTATTTCTGCTTTATTGACCATGCAAAAGCCTTTGACTGCGTGGATCACAATAAACTGTGGAAAATTCTTCAAAAGATGGGAATACCAGACCACCTGACCTGCCTCTTGAGAAATCTGTATGCAAGTCAGGAAGCAACAGTTAGAACTGGACATGGAACAATAGACTGGTTCCAAATCAGGAAAGCATTACATCAAGGCTATATATTGTCACCCTGCTTATTTAAGTTACATACAGAGTACATCATGAGAAATTCTGGGCTGAATGAAGCACAAGCTGGAATAAAGATTGTGGGGAGAAATATCAATAACCTCAGATATGCAGATGACACCACCCTCATGGCAGAAAGTGAAGAAGAACTAAAGAGCCTCTTGATAAAAGTGAAAGAGGAGAGTGAAAAAATTGGCTTAAAGCTCGACATTCAGAAAACTAAGATCATAGTATCTGGTCCCATCACCTCATGGCAAATAGATGGGGAAACAGTGGAAACAGTGACAGACTTTATTTTGGGGGGCTCCAAAACCACTGCAGATGGTAACTGTAGCCATGAAATTAAAAGATGCTTACTCCTTGGAAGGAAAGTTATGACCAATCCAGACAGCACATTAAAAAGCAGAGACATTACTTTGTCAACGAAGGTCCATTTAGTCAAGGCTATGGTTTTTCCAGTGGTCATGTATGGATGTGAGAGTTGGACTATAAAGAAAACTGAGTGTCGAAGAAATGATACTTTTGAACTGTGGTGTTGAAGACTCTTGAGAGTCCCTTGGACTGCAAGGAAATCCAACCAGTCCATCCTCAAGGAAATCAGTCCTGAAAATTCATTGGAAGGACTGATGTTGAAGTTGAAACTCCAATATTTTGGCCAGCTGATGTGAAGAACTGACTCATTGGAAAAGACCCTGATGCTGGGAAAGATTGGAGGTGGGAGGAGAAGGGGACGACAGAGGATGAGATGGTTGGATGGCATCACCGACTCAATGGATATGAGTTTGGGTAAACTTCAGGAGTTGGTGATGGACAGGGAGGCCTGGCGTGCTGCACTCCATGGGTCGCAGAGAGTCAGACATGACTGAGTGACTGAACTGACTGAACTGAAAGTGAAATAAAAATCCATGTTCATACAGAATCCTGTACACAAATGTTTAAAATATCTCTATTCATAATTGTCAAATCTTGGAAACAGCTCAAATATCCTTCCAAAGGTGAATGTTTAAACTGGGTGTGGTTTATCCATACATAAGAAGGCAGTGCTGATATATCCAACAAGTTGGACAAATCTCCAGTGCAGTTTGTGAAATGAAAGAAGTCAGAATCAAGAGACTGCACACTATGATTCCATGCATGTGACATTCTGGATAAGGCAGAAATATTGGGAAAGATCAGGGGTTGCCAGAGATCGGGGATAGAGGTGGGGATACCCTCAAGGGGCAGCCCTTGGCAAATTTTTGGTACTGTGGCATTGGTGACCTGACTCTACGCATTTGTCAAAATTCATAGAACTGTATACCAAAAAAGTGAATTTTATAGGATGTACACTTTCAATAATTGTTTAAAAATAACACAAAGATGTAAGCTAGATAGAGGGAGGGACTGCATATCAAAGTAGGCTGTTTAGAAAGGAAAGTCTAATCCTAGTGCAATACTGAGCACAAAAGGTAATAGGGTTATTTGATCATAAAAGCATCATAAAAACGCCTCATTGGCTACACAAATAATGACTCTTCAGTGGGTTCACATTTGAAAGGGGAACATATAAACAAACAGAAGACCACTTGCCCAAGGATGTGTGCATGGGATGACAGAGCTTTCTTAGCCTGGGGCTGGGAAAGCTAAAGCCCCATATGAGCTCATTTGGTCCTGAAATTCTAAGAGACAAAAAAGGGGGGCTTTGGAAAAAGGTCATGAGGAGCCAAAGGAACAAAGAAAATTAGGGCCTCTGTTTGAGGGCAGCTGGAGAATGAAAACAGATGACAGTGAGAAAACTAGCCTTTAGGCCGCAGCAGGCTTGTAGCTTCCAGTGCTATTTTTGAGCCTGTGGCTGTAACACACAGCTGCCATCTGGAGAAACCATCTCCAAATGACAGAAAGTCTCTTAAGCATTACAGTTGCAGGGCTGTTGATTATATGGTCATAGCACACATGATTAAGACTTTACATTCGAGGCTGGGGCCTCAACAATCACTCCTTTTCTATTTCTCACCCATATTCAGTCAAGAAAACTACACATAAAATCGGAATGAGTAGAATAAGCAAGCATAGCAAAGGGAAATATCAACCTCAGGGTGAATGCTGAGACAGTAATAGAGGGTCTAGCTTTTATAACGGAGAAGGCAATGGCAAGCCACTCCAGTACTCTTGCCTAGAAAATCGCATGGATGGAGGAGCCTGGTAGGCTGCAGTCCATGGGGTCGCTACTAGTCGGACACGACTGAGCGACTTCACTTTCACTTTTCACTTTCACACATTGGAGAAGGAAATGGCAACCCTCTCCAGTGTTCTTGCCTGGAGAATCCCAGGGACGGCGGAGCCTGGTCAGCTGCTATCTATGGGGTCGCACAGAGTCAGACACGACTGAAGCGACTTAGCAACAGCAGCAGCAGCTTTTATAAATAAGCTCAGATTTGCTGGCCTGAAGGAACACTGTCCTAAAGAGAACATGTTAGATTTATGGTTTACCAGAGGCAGGGGAAGGTGGGGAAGGGGGTTGTATGAAGGTGGTCAAAAGTACAAACTCTTAGTTATAAGATAAATAAGTACTAGGGGTGTAATGTACAACATGATGACTATAATCAACACTGCTGTGTGTCATATATGAACGCTGTTAAGAGACTAAATCCTAAGACTTTTCATTACAAGGAAAACATTTTTTCCTATTTCTCTAATGATGTATTTATATGAGATGATGGATGCTCACTAAACTTGGGCTGTGTTCCTTAAACTTATAGTGTTGCATGCCAATTATATTTTAATAAGACTGGAAGACAAAAATAAAGAACTATAAAGCATGACAGTTTACCAAAAGAAAAAAATGAGCATGTTGGAACGCTGGAAAGAGTAAATTCACTATCGCAATTTTCATTTTTCCCCAGATTTATTGAGGCATAATTGACACACAAATTGTAAATATTTAAGGTGAACAATGGGCTTCCTAGGTGGCTCAGTGGTGAAGAATCTGCCTGCAAATACAGGAGACTCAGGTTTGATTCCTGGGTCAGGAATATCCCCTGGAGAAGGAAATGGCAACCCACTCCAATATTCTTGCCTGCAGAAACCCATGAACAGAGGGGCCTGGCAGATTACTGTCCGTGGGGTTGCAAAGAGTTGGACACAACTGAGCGTGCGTGCACCAAGGTGAAGAATATGATGTTTTAATATATGTATACATTGTTAAATGATTACTTCAATCAAGTTCATAAACACATCCATCATCTCACATAGTTACCATTTTTTTTGGTAGTGAGAACACTTAGGATGTATTCTGTTAGTAAATTTCAAGTATACTGCTTAGTGAGACTGATAGCACTTATAGAAAAATGTCTTAGAATTAAACACAGGCTTATGAGCAGTTCGGAAGAGAAACGTGATCTCCAAGTGACCTCGAGAACAAGTATTTCAAGGCTAACCTCATTTCCTTTTTGGGTGTGGTCACCAGACTGGTAGAACAGGGGAAATGGTGGGTACATTATGTGGAAGGAAGTGAGGCGTGTGACAATGCCCTTCATGCCATTAATGTGGATGAGATGAACACAGGAGAGGTGACAGTACAGTCATGGAGATTCAAACTGGCTGAACAAATGTACCCAAGGAACGCTGATGGGAAACTGAAACTAAGAATGTGGTAGGAAAAGTGTTAGTCATTATGGAGTAGCTACAGTGTGCTAGGCTGCTGCTGCTGCTGCTAAGTCACTTCAGTCGTGTCCGACTCTGTGTGACCCCATAGACGGCAGCCCACCAGGCTCCCCCTTCCCTGGGATTCTCCAGGCAAGAACACTGGAGTGGGTTGCCATTTCCTTCTCCAATGTGTGAAAGTGGAAAGTGAAAAGTGAAAGTGAAGTCGCTTAGTCGTGTCCGACCCTTAGCGACCCCACGGACTGCAGCCTACCAGGCTCCTCCATCCATGGGATTTTCTAGGCAAGAGTACTGGCACGATGCTTTATAATTTCATTTTCCCATCCACCATCTCACATAGTTCTCCCAACAGCCCTGAAAAGGTGTGTGGGTGTTTATCATTGTTTTACAGATGAGGAAGTAACTTGCCCAAAACCCGAAGAAAGTAAGGGGCAGAGCTGGGATGTGAACCCAAGATTTGTCTGGCTCTAAAACCCATTTTTTTTCTAACCACAGTATCTGTCATTTCAGCATGTGAAGCTGCACTGAAGAGCACTTTTTGAAGTATACATTTACATTTTTGAAAAGGTAATATAACCACGTGGTTCAAAATCCCCAAAGTATAAAACGTTATACAGTTAAATTCTCCCTTCCACCCCTGCTCCCCCACTTATCCCTACTTAGTTCCCCCATCGGGAACCACTGTTAATAGTTTCTTTACACATATAAAGTGAGTCTTATTTTCTCTCCCTCTTTATCACATAGAGTATGTCCACTGTTCCCACCAGTGCTTTTTAAAATAAACTTAATAATGTGTTTCAGAGGTCTTGTCAACAACTGGAGAGCAAGCATGAAAAGTATTTAAATTAAATAATATTTATAAAATACATAGCACAGTGACTGGCATATAATATGTGTCTGTCCAGGGTCAAAATTGCTGGAAGGTAGAAGAGCTGGGATCTGAATTCAGGCCTGTGGCCTCTGCAATTCACTTATCCCTTTCTAGAGATTATAAAGAAAACAGTGTGCTGACAACATGATTGAAAGCACCTTCTTCGTAATTATTGTCAGATAACACAGTCAGTTACCAGCTTGCCCAGTGATGGAGCAATCTGGAAGCAAGTGGTAGCCCAGAGGATTGGGACATACCTCAGAGAAGTGTTTCTGACTCCAAGCTAGGAGTCAGTTTAAGAGAATGAAAGGAAGTTCAAGATTAGTGAAAATGGTACCAAAGTATGTGGGCAGTTTGCTCTAAAATAATGATGTGCTTTTTATTGGTTAACTTTTTTTTTTTTTAAACATCCTTTTAAAAAACAAAACAAAAAACCCACAATGGGCTACATTTCCTATGAAAGAGAATGAGCATGGCTTTGAAGTCAGATATTCTTTCCCTTGAATTCCTGCCCTGCCACTCCTGAGCCCCATGATGCTCTAAACTGAACTTCCCCGAGCTGTTTCCTGATCTGTAAAGTGGGACTAATAAACCAGTTTCATAGGACTGTTTTGAGAGTCAAATGAAGATGCATGTGTAAAACATATCTAGCCCTGGGAACGGGAATGATATTCCCTGTGTCGGTGTCTGGGTTTAAACCACTGGTTCATTCCTTTTCAAGGAACAACACAGGGCTGCTATGTGGAGGTGCCTGCCCCAAGTTACAGAAAGTCTTTTAAGCACCACAGTGGCAGAGCTGTTGATTATGAGATCACAAGACCTTACAAGGAATGCTGGAACTTCAGGTTGTGCCTTCCTGGCAGCCCCTCCCCCCTCAACATAGATAACCTTACCAAATTAGTTTTATGTCCTGAGACTAAGTCCCAAAGATAGCCATGAGACACTTGACCCCCAAGACCAAGGGCCACCATGTGGCTTATATTTTTCTAAATGGCTTTATACACATTTAAAAATAACCAGTGAAGCAGATTAATATTAATCACAGGGCTGCTGGACCCCTTGAAAGTACCTTCTGCATCTGTTGCTTTTTCCTATCTATGTCTCCCATTTACGGTCCACTACAATCTGGCTTTTGCTCCCAGAATTCTTGAGCATCTACTTTTGACATAGCTCTATGGGAGTGTCATACGTGGCACCTTCTGTTAACTAGAGAACTATTTGGTTGAGGGTAATAAAAAGTAAACCAAAGAGGCAGTGTATAACGAATACCAAATGAGTGATCCAGATAATAAAAATTTCTATCAGAAGATGTATATGGTAGGTACTCAATAAATAGTCACTGAATTAATGAGTGAAAGAATGAATAAATGAGGGAAAGCTCAGTGTCGACCAAAACTGTCAGGAAACAGAGTAGAGCTCTATTAATCTGGCTACTCATAGATCTCATATGTGGAGAAGGGATAATGTGTTGTCAGACTATCTAGACTGAGACCAAATTCTATTAGAAATGATCACAGTGGGTCAGTGGGTTTGGGGAAGGGAGAAACATGAGTCAGAGAATCCAATTAGGAGGCAGTTGTCATTATCCATATGTAAGGTAATAAAAGTTTTAATCACTTGGATTAATTGGTGAGAGGTGATGAAGAAAGGGGGGCTATTAAAGGTGATGGGGCTGATAAAGGTCACATTAAGGTATTTTGAAGAGAATGATGGTACCATTATCAAAAGTAGGAAGGCCAGATGTCAAACCTTTTTCAGAGAAGATGTAAGAATTTAGTTTTAGATATCTCCAAATGGAAGTGTCTAGCAGCGATTAGAGGTGTAGTCTGGGAGCTCAGGAGACAGATTATGATCACTTGAAGTTCAGGTCAATGCCTCACTCTCCCTCCTGTCACCATTAGAGAGCCCATCTCCTTTCTTGGCCTCAGCCATGATCATAATAGTGAAATGTCATGGAGTCCAAGGATGGGGGTGGTGTGAGAAGAGATAGATGTGTTCACTGTTGCTGAGAGATGGGAGGCTGAACTCAAAAAGGGGCCATATGATTTGGGCTTTGGGAGAGGATTGTGATCGACCTTTAAGGGCTGCTGTCTCAGCATGGAGAACTGTGGGTGAGAAGGTAAGAGACTGTAGCGAGTTTGGGGGTTGGCAGGTGCTGAGACGGAGAGGCAGTGGGTCTAGACCATTTGGCAGAGTGAGAAGACAGGTAGAAAGAAGGTAGCTAGAAAGGAGCAGAGAGGAACTCCAGCCTCTCATCATTTCTCTATTGAAACTGCTTTCTCAAACGTTACCATTTACCTTCTTCTTGCCAAATCCCCTCAATTGTTTGTAATCCCCTCGATTTATTCCTTTCCAGTATTTGACACAGATTTCATATTCCTTCCCCTCCCTTAAAATTCTCTCCTCCTGTGGCTTTTGCAATATATTAGATGCTACCCCGATCTCCTCCGACATGGATGACCACTAATGATCTCTTTTTCCCTTGTTGGTTCCTCTTCTCCTGCTCACATCTGCAGATCACCTCTAAGGCTCTGGTGTTGGCCCCCTGCTCCCTCAGATAGCTCATCCATCTAAGTTAATGACTCTGACCCATGAAGCTCCGTCTTTCTTCTCCCCACTGCCTATAGGGTACAAAACACTTATCTTTTCTAACCTCGTCTCTCTGAGAGGGGTCTTACAGTTCTCCCAGGTGCCAGACTGGATGCCTTCAGAGAGTCCTCTGTTTCTTAACCTCTTGGCACATCAAATCTGTACTAGGTCTTGTCATCTCTTTCTTGAAAACATCTCTGGGGTTCATCCTTGCTCTTCATCTCTTTTCCACTAGCATCAATCATCTGTAACCAACATCATTGTTACTGATTCCTGGAGAATCTCCCTGACCCAGGCTCTACCCCTCCTGAACTCCTACTTTCTGCCCACAATAATGAGGTTGATATTCTGAAATTACTATTCACCGTGCCACTCCCCTATGCAAAAGCATATGATGACTCCCTATAACTCTTATCACAACAGCCAAACTCTTCAACATGGCTTGCAAAGCACAGAAACTAAGAATCTTAGAAATGGAAAGGATAGTAGAAATCATGTGGTCTAACTTTCCTTCTAAAGCAGGAATCGCTATTCAGCCTCTCTTTAGAAGGGTCTCTAGATCATGGTGGGCTTCCCAGGTGGCTCAGTGGTAAAGAAAATCTTCCTGCCAATGCAGGAGACATGGGTTCAATCCCTGGGTCAGGAAGATCCCCTGGAGAAGGAAATGGCAACACACTTCAGTATTCTTGCCTGGAGAATTATGTGGAAAGAGGAAACTGGAGGGCTACAGTCCATGGGGGTCACAAAAGAGTCTGACATGACTTAGTGACTAAACTACCACCACCTAGATCGTGGAGCCTTTCCTAATTTGGTTTCACTGTTTATGTTCAACTTTACTTCCTACAACTCCCTCCATATCCCATATCCTGCAGTCAGGCTGGATTCTTCCCAGTGCCTTCCTCTTACATGTTTGCTCTTCTCTCTCTACCTGTGGCCATCTGCTTTGCTGAATGCCCTCCTGTCCCTGTTCTACTTCTAAAAATCTACCCATCATTCAAGGCCTAGTCTAAACATCATCTTTCATGATCTCTCCCCTGACTTCTTTTTCTTAACTCCTATTGTGTTTACTGCTAGCACAGAGTTTCATGCTTCCTTGCCCTGCTGCTGCTGCTGCTAAGTCACTTCAGTCATGTCCGACTCTGTGTGATCCCATAGACGGAAGCCCACCAGGCTCCCCTGTCCCTGGGATTCTCCAGGCAAGAACACTGGAGTGGGTTGCCATTTCCTTCTCCAATGTGTGAAAGTAGAAAGTGAAAAGTGAAAGTGAAGTCGCTCAGTCGTGTCCGACCCTTAGCGACCCCACGGACTGCAGCCTACCAGGCTCCTCCATCCATGGGATTTTCTAGGCAAGAGTACTGGAGTGGCTTGCCATTGCCTTCTCCGTCCTTGCCCTACACCTGCTAATTTTATTGCCCCCTCACTCATATCCCCTAGGAGAATGTAAGCTTCTTGAGGGGGACAAAACTTTACCTTTGTAGCACCCAAGGCTTTCCTTACACAGAATTAGGCATACAGTAGGTGCTCAGTCCATACTTAGTGATAGATGGGAAAACTTAATGCTAGAGAGGTTGGATCACACAGCGAGTCAGTAACAAGATTCATGGCTGGAAACCACAGCCCTTGATTCCCTGAACTGCAGCTTTCATACAAATGAGCCAAGCTGGGTGAGGATGCATCAGACAGGGCCTAGGCATTAGGACAGAAAAGGCCTTTCCTAAGCTTGAGAAGCAGTGAGGATTACCTTGGTAGTCTAGGATGGGAGTCTGTGGGACCTCTTCAGCATAGACCTCATTGTAACTTTCATCTGGGTAGTAGCCTGAACCTAGAATGAAGAAAATATCAAGATAACATATTGATCTCTGATGCAAGTCTTTTCCAACCTTTTCCCCTTTCCAGCTTGGTCCCTTTATGAGGACATGGCACTCCATGGGTGGAGAGTGAGGTGGCTATTTAGTGGGAAAAATCCTATGCTGTGAAGCAGCACAACTACTGCGGGCAAACCTTTACACCTCAGGTACATAGAGGTGAGCTCATGATGGCGGAGGGGTGGGCAGCTTACTGGGCTTCCCTGGTGGCTCAAGCAGTAAAGAATCTGCTTGCAGTGCAGAAGACCTGGGTTTGATCCCTGGATTGGGAAGATCCACTGGAGAAGGGCATGGCAACCCACTCCAGTATTCTTGTCTGGAGAATCCGATGGATGGAGGAGCCTGGTAGGCTAGAGTCCAGGGGGTCAGGTAGCTTTTGGTAGCACTGGAAGACTCCATTAAAAAAAAATCAGTTTTGTTTACAGTAGACTGATATCAAGTTTTTGTAAATGTTTTCACTTAGCACTTTAACTATGATTGTACAAGCTGATTTTAAATGTAGTGGTTGTATATTTTGGTTATAAATTGGAAATTTGTAATAAAAATTAAATAATTTGTTCTCTAAAATTAAAAAAAAAATACACAAATAAAAAATCAAACTTCTTTACCATCCACCCATCCTGCCCATTTGGACTAGAAATGACCCATTTCCCTGATGCAAAACAGGAGTCTTGGTGAGACACTGATGACTGAGTTCTGAGGATAGACGGTTGTCCCAGATAGGAAAAAAAAAAAAAGAACCTGGCCCACTAATGATGGGCCTTCTTGCAGTCATCAGAGGGAAACAATTCCTCAAGCTCCCACCAGCCCACAGGGCACCAGCCTTTTGCTATACAGTCCATGGGGTTGCAAAGAATTGGACATGACTGAGCGACTTTCACTTGTTTTTTATGTTTTGATCAACTGTGTATTAAGGATAATTCTATGCAGGAAGCTTTAAAAAAAAACACATAGAGCCATATGGTGATAGGAAATCTCACAATTTCAATTTAAATTGGTTGCCAGGGCTAGGGGTGGTATGCCAGGGCAAAGAGGGGGGGCTCAAGTGGCAAGGGGGTAGGAGTTTCACTGCCTCAGTAGTTTGCCCCGGTTTGCAGAAATATTCAGTCACTCTAATCAGCAGGAGCCTTAGTAGGGAGGTGCTGAACTAGAGAACATTCTGAGTCCACCCCGTCCTGTTAAGTGGTCCAGTCCCTGTGGAGGCCCGTCTGCGGCTGTCTGGGAGACTAAACAGTGTGTTCTACCAGACGGCAGGAAATGGGTCATGCATACGAACTAATTGGAATACAATTTGGTCCTTTCTGGAGGGAAGTTTCCGGAAGCTCTCTTTCCAGCCTCACTGTGTGCCTAAAGCACACACATTAATAGAGCAGCCAGCCATGCTGGAGTCAGAGACAATTCCTCATTTCCAGGAGAGAATGTGCTTCTGGGACAAGGCTGGGTTTTAGTGCTGGAGCCCTTTGGCCTCTGTAAACACTCTGACCACAAGCTCACCCTGTTTCCTCTCTGGGCAAAGACACGGGCCCCCTGCACTGATGGGTGGAGCGGAGGGCAGATGATGAGGCTCCTCCATTCCCCATGGGCCCAGACTGGGGGTGAGGGGTGGGTGTTGGGAAACCAGTCCAACTTGATGAACAAGGGAATGAATCAAATTGAAAGTTTGTCTTATGAAATCATGTACTCATTGGTTTGCCCTCATTCCAGAGGAAAGAGTTCATATTTTCTGCTTCCCTTTATTTTTTTCTGGTTTCCCTTTTCAGTTCTCTCTTGGCTTTCCTTTATTTCTCCTTAGGCCTCCTCTCCCTTGCTCCCTCTTTTCCCATCTGGGTGGTTTCTTTGTGGTGGAGGAAGGTGTGGGGGTGGACAGAATTCTTGTCAGCTGTTTCAGTTTAGTATCAAAGCCTTACAATGGGTATAAACAGGAGGCCAGATGTGTGTGTGTGTGATTTTCTAAAGGATTTGGTCCCCATACTCTTGTTCCAGAGCTTGCTTGTGAACAAATTCTCAGCATGGGAGCAAGCCTCTGTTTACCAAAAGAGCAAACAAGAGTGTCCAAGGCCTGTGGCTGGATAACGACCACCACAATATCAACAATGACTCTTAACATCACTCAGCACCTACTCTAGGTTTAGCCCATTACATATGTCATCTCACTAGATCACCCTGACATCTCAGTGAGGTAGACACCCTTACTGCTTTCAAATACAGATGAGGTAATAGGCTCAGAGGAGTTCAGGGACCAGCTCAAGGTTTCCCAGCTAGTAAGGAGCAGAGTGGGCATTCCAGCCCAGGGTGGTTTGATCCCCTTGATGTCTTCAGATGGTTGTAGGGGAAAGCTCTGGACAACATCCAACAGAAATAAAAATCCAAAATCTTTATTGCAATTCAGCTTTTTTAACTCTGTGTGTGTGGGATCGAAGGCCACCAAACATTTCATATCATTCCAGAATTACAAGGGATGTGGAAAAGCTGAGGTGAAGACTCAGTCAGATAATTACAGTCTTCACCAGGGTACAAAGCTGGCTGGCCCGGTGCCAAGTCTGCTGTGTGACAGGAGTAATTTAGAGCCACCTTACCACTTTAAGCCTTTCCATTTCTCATCTTTGCCTGTCTTTGGATAATTTTTGGAAAATATTAAGATACTGAGATGTGATATATGAAACTAGAGGGCCCCTCTCCCCACCTTGTTCTATTTGTCTGTCCCTCTTCAGCCCTGGTGGGGAGAAGTTTTGGCAGCATTTCCTGGTCCCTTTAGGCTGACTGATGGTTACCGTGTGATCTGTAACATCCATAGAACAGACCCTCTAAATCTCTACACTTTACGAAGGTGTGGTTGGAAATGTAACTGATAGTTGATGACTATTTTAAGATCCACACTAATGCTTGGATTATGATAAGAAATGTTGTCTGACCTCCTGAACTGCACAGATATGCCAATACACGCTTTTAACCCACTGCTGGCTTGATTTGTATTTTTAACCCTTCCTACACCCTGATGAGCATTCCTGGATCCTATTTTTGATTAGCCCAGAATCCGTACATGGCTGCTTTCCTTGTACTACTCCCCTTGGAGGACAAGGTTATAGCCATGAACAAAACAGTCCTGAATGTATAGAGTGGTCACTAAATAGTTACTGAGTGAAGAAATGAACACATGAACAGAGCACACTCAGACAGTTGAGCTAGTGATGTAGGGAAAGATTATTGGGAAATCCCCGAGTATCTCTCATCACATAGCCTTCTAAGAAAAGAACAGGACAGAATGAATGTGTTGGCAGGACTGTCAGAGACTTCACTAGCCAGGGCTCCTGAGAAGGAGTGATGAGCATGGTGACTCTTGTAGGAAGTGGGGAATGGCCACCTTTGCAAATGGCCTTCTGAGATTTCAAATGAATCCAAGTCTTAAAAAACTGCATTGTCCTCAAGAATCCAAAAGCTCAGGCTTCCACTCTGGGGAAGGTAAAGGCCTCGGTGTGCTCTGGGGTTTCTTATAGTGATTCAGAATCAGGCTTCACTCATCTAGCCTACACTCATGGTCTTTGGCTGGATTTGGGTCTCATGTACTTGAACTGAAGCCAGGGAGAGTTTGGGGAGGATAGCTGCACATATAATACTCTGGAGACTTGGGCTCCTTTAACCCCAAACAGTGTGTGCTCTGCCAAGGGCTTGATTTGAGCGTCTTCATCTCAGTGTCAGCCCTTATGCTTCACCCCCTACAAAGCCAAGTTAAGCCAAACAGGGGAAGAAGGTCGCATATTTGTTTGAAAGCTTGATGCAGCTGTTCCAAACAGAGCTTCTGCCAGAGGCCTCCACTAGGAGCTAAGGGCATGTGGAAAATTTTAGCTACAATGACTGCAGCTGTGATGGAAGCAGTTTGTTATTTACTCATCTCTGGATGTTTTTCTAACTCCATTAGTTGGGCCTGTCTCCTTCCCCTGCTCCCCCCAGCCCCCATGAAGACAGACAGTGCTGACCACAGAATATTATTAGCACTTGGAATGCCGGCTGGGCCCCATCAAAAACTCCTGTCTGGCACCTCATCATCCTTCCTTCATTCCTCCTCTTCCTTTCCCTCCTCACTGAGTGAGTTCTCTTGAGCTCCCTATGTCTCCCCAGAGGCAAAGGATGAAACATTCAGGGATCTAGAAATACCCATCCTTTCCAAAGTGAGAAACAAGCCAGAAGAAACTGAGGGATTCCTGTTCAAGAGAATGTGGTCTGAATTGTCATTAGCAATCTTTATCGTAAAGGAACTATAAAAATCTCATCCTATAAATAATGTCTGGGAGGGGAGAGAGAAAGAGAAAATGGAGAAGCAGGTAAGATAATGGCCTCAAAACCCATGTTAACAAGTCACATCTTTAATATTTATTCATATTTATGAAGTATAGTTAAAGTATGTGGCTGTTGTTCACTGAGTTGTGCCCAGCTCTTTGCAACCCCATGGACTGCAGCATGTAGTGTGGTTCATGTATATAGTATCACATAAATTACTAGTGCACAATATAGTGGTTCGCAATTTGTAAAGATTATACTACATTTTTAGTGATTATAAAATATTTGCTATATTCCCTGTGTTGTGCAAATACACTACAAGGGTATATTGACCAAACTCATTTTTATGCTGGTGCAGCCTGTTTTCAAAAATCTCTTATTAGTTTGCCTCAAAAGCCTTCCTCCGTAGCCTGCCTCAATGTTTAACCATCTTTTTTATTGAGGATAGTTCTCTGTATCTAAGTGCCTCCTATTTCAGTCTAACCCTTCCCTTCTCTAAGACTTGGTCTAAGCCCTGCCCTTCCTGGAAATAATGGGCTACGGTTCCTATGACATACCTGCGTGCCATGTTGGCATCACTGCTGGAGTGAGGAAGAGCAGCAGAGAGAGAGCTCCTCTTCGCGTTAGTTGAATGGCCATCCTTGGAAGGGGGTGGGGAGGGATGGGAAGAGGGGTTAGGGAGACAAGAATAGAGGTATGTGGCCAGAAGCACCAAGGCAAAGGAGGATGACTTTCAGAAATCAGACATCAATGAACTTCCAAAAGTGAGAGGAAGCAGAAATGCAGGATCTACAAGGAAGAAGAGAGATTTTTAAATGAACAAATGCCTGTTATATTGTCCCCTTTGTAAGGATTTCCCACTTTTAGGATAATAAGACTCTATTTGTGAATTCTGGTCTTTTCCTCTCAGGAGGAAGAGGACAGAAAACAACCAATTCCCAATTGATCCTGGTGACATCTGATGCCAGTGTTCCATGGCCTAAGTTACAGAGAGGGACATTGAGATATCAAGACCAGGAAAGGGCCAACATTAAGTCATATAGAACCATGAGAGAAACCTGCAATCTAAAGGTCCCAGGTGATGGTTTCATCCACTGAACTAGTGCTTCCTAACCACGAATCTGAGAAAGTATTAGCATATACAGACTAAGAACTTGAACTCTGGAGTTACATAGACCTGGATATGTATCCAATTCTGTCCCTATTAGTTATGGGGCATTGGACAAATTCCTTACCTTCTCTTAGCCTCAGTTTCCTTATCTATAAAATGGGGATAATAGTAGAGTCTACATTATAGAATGGATTATTGCCTGACACATAGGGAAGCAATCCATATATATTAGATACTATTATTACCAATTCCATCTTGAGCAGGATTGGATGTCTCCTTTCTCTAGTCTCTCAGGCAGTCACTATACCCTGGCTCAGTTCTTAGCTTTGGATTTCGAGGCTTAGCGGTTTGGTAGTGGCTTCTGGATTTCAAGTCCAGCCTAACCTTCTAGTTTTATCCTGCTGAGCCAGCAGGAAGTCAGTGAGGTTGGAAAGAACATACTGAGGTACGTGAGGAGAGGGTAAGCAAGCTCCCACTGCCCTCTCACTTCCCATCCTGTCCTCACTCTAATGAGTGAGGGACTCTCTAATGGGACTCTAATGGGATGAGAGTTTTGTGGTTCCCAGTAGGCAAATACTTCATAAATGACAGTATTAAAACTTGCTGCCCATTGCTGTAAACTGGCCGCTGGACTTCTCAGCAAGTACCCATTCACCCACAGGCTTTCAATGAAACACCACGCTCAGGGGAGGGGTCAGTCCCAGAAATGGAGGAACAAAAAGATGGCAGATTCTGACCAGAATCCCTAAGGGATAAGAGAAGTCCAAGAATGGCAGTAATTCATTTTCCAATTCATTGCTACCTAGCTTCAGATTCTGTCTAGAGAGTGGCAAGGAAGCAGAATACAGAACAAGTGAGAGCAAGCAGGGGAAGCAAGGAAAGTTGAAAGATGTGGGAAGGAATCTCAGCAAGAAAAGATAATCTGCCAGAACTGAAGACAAGAGGTGAAAGCAGAAAGAGGGAATGAAAGGATGAGAGAGAGGAGATTAAAGAGAGATGCACTAATCATCAGCCCCCTCTCCCATTTGCAACCTCCATCCAGTTCCTTGGTTTGGGAGCAGGGTCTTTCCTTTGCAGACCCAGTGCTCTGAGTCTGGGACCCCTTCCCTATCCACCTTTCTTGCCAATCTCAAACTGAAAACTTGACTCAATCATGGTGTTGCCCATCCCTCTGCTGTGGGCAGGGAAAGTAGTGGGAACCTGTGTCTGCAGCCAGGTCACAGCTCAAATGGAAAGCAGCATATGGTCCAATTTCATAAAAGAACTTCTTCCCCCTACCCCATCCCCGAGCCATGCTGCCTGAGCCCTGGGTCTCGTTACTCCCTCAGGTTGAGAGACGGGGTAGCTTGCTATGGAGTGCAGGGCTGAAGCAGCAGATCTTACCTGATATACGGATTTTTTGTACTCTCTCTTCTTCTCTTTCTCCTTCCTCTCTGCTCCTCTCATCAGTCGGAAAAACTACTTTTTAACATTCCTAGAATGAGTGGCTCCTGGTCTGTCCGGGCCTCCAGGATTCTGTTAACACTGCCCAGATGTTAGGACATTGGCATCTGCCAAAAGTTTCCTTAAAGCTATATTAGCCTCAAAGCTATAGCTGTTCCTCCCTCAGAGAAAGATTGCAGAGAGATGGAGGAAAAGGAATGCAAGGATAAGAGGAGCTCAGCCCGTCTGCCGCTGAGCAGAGGAGAGTGTGAGTGGCTCTGGCCTCAAGCCCATGAGTATAGTAATGACTAACAGGCTGGCTAAAGGGCCTCCAGAGATGTGGCGCAGTGAAGATCACTTTTTTTTTTTTTAATGACATCAGGATTGAATGAAAAGGAATTCCACAAACTCTTAGGAGAGGGGAGGAGTGGAGCCGATTTTGAAATTCCCTGGAGATTTCCCCTGTAATTCTTTAGTACTCACCATCCCTGAGTTGCCCTGCCATCCATATGCACAGGGTCAGACCCACTTTGAAATTCTCTCTGATGACCTAATTCCAGTGGACTTCAGTTTCTGATAAGATTATGTTGTTGACAAAATATACCATGTGCTTCCAGCCTTCTGGATCAAACTGATTTCCTGTAATATGAGCAGAGAGAAAGCATACTTACAGACGCTTTAGGGGGAGGTTGTTTAAGTGAATTGAAATGATCTCTCTGTGCACAGCAAGGTTAGAGCCATTGCTAAGCTGTTTCTCACAGATCTCTGATGCAGTGCCGTGCTTCTCCTCACCAAGCAAGCTTTCTTCATTTTAGTGCCTGATAATGAAACTGGGTGGAGAAGGCAATGGCACCCCACTCCAGTGCTCTTGCCTGGAGAATCCCATGGACGGAGGAGCCTGGTAGGCTGCAGTCCATGGGGTCAAGGAGAGTTGGACATGACTGGGCAACTTCACTTTCACTTTTCACTTTTATGTATTGGAGAAGGAAATGACAACCCACTCCAGTGTTCTTGCCTGGAGAATCCCAGGGACGGGGGAGCCTGGTGGGATGCTGTCTATGGGGTCACACAGAGTCAGACACGACTGAAACGACTTAGCAGCAATGAAACTGGGACATGGGACATATCTGCTCCTGATACTTTCCCTCCTCTCAGAGTTGCATTTCCAACTTTGAAAATGCAGTGGTCCTGGAAGAAATTGTTTTAGATGCTGTAGAAAGAATTTATTCCTTGTGTATATAAGCAAATTGGTAATCCCTTCTCAGTTATGAAGGGAAAAATTGTACTTACAATAATATAAAGTTCAGTAGCAAGCCTGTTTCATTTTTCCTCCACTGATCATGACTACATACAGAGTGTTTACAGTGTGATCATGGTATAAAGTAGCTAAAGACATGGTCTTGGCCTCATTCATTCAATAAATTTACCAAGCATTTACTGTGTTAAAGATGGAGGACAAAATTCCTGACATCCTAATCCATAATTAATTCAACAAATATTTGTTGAGCATCTATTATGTAGCACACACTGTTCGAGGTGCTCGAGAGATACCCTTTCCCTTATGGATTGGAGGAAACAGACATTTAATAAAAGTGTTAATTACAATTTTGTGTATTGAGCTGACCAATCTTCATTGGGCTTCCACTGTAAGCTAAGAACCAAGGGACAGTGATGAGTAAAAATTGTGTGATTCTTGATCTTATGAAGCTTACTCTGCAGTTCCCACAGGGTTTGTGTTTATTAGGGGAGAGAAGGAGGACAAAATTAGAAAATTGTACAAGACCCTATAAATTTCCCAAAGCTATGGACTACACTGTGAGGACTCTGTGGGAAGACATGAGCCGTGGTCTGCTCTCAGGCAAGGGAAATGACGTAAACAAGAGCTCATTGTTATGTCACAGCGGGGGATGGGCTAACTGGTATGAGGGTTCAGAGGAGCGGTAGGAAATAAAGTTGAGTAAATACTGTAGGGCCCTTGAAATTGTGGGCCCTTGAAGTCAGATATAGGCATTTGCGTTAAACTTATGTGTTAGAAAATAGTGAATCTATTAAATAAATGTGTGTGTGACAGAGAGCGTGTGAGAAAGAGCCAGAAAGAGGGATTGAGAGAGAGGAGAGCGAGCGCATGAGTGAGCAGAGGAATACATTCTACCAGGATTGTTTTCTTTCTAAAAATTCCTTCACTGACTCCCTTGTGGCAAAGAATATAGTCGCAGCTCTTAGCAGGACACACCGTACCCAACACAAGCAAATCCCGCTATGTCCTCAGCCTGGTTTAAGCGTGCACTCCATGGCTCCTCATTCTGGACACACTAAACTTGCTCTTCCTTTCACACTGTGGTGGCTTGGCACAGATATGCTTACTCCACTTTGTAACCCTTTCCCTTCTTTCCTGGCCTGTTGAGACTGTATCCAATTTTACTGTTGAGAAGCTTCCCTCAGCCCATCCCAACCAGAGCCGTTTACTTCACCTTCCTTTTCTATCATGTCACTTTGCACATGTCTCATGTCTCAATTATAGGATTTATCACACTTATTGCCACTTATTGATCTATGATAACCTCTGTTCCCTACTCTAACTAGTCTGTTCAACTCAGACTCATCTCTGTCCCCTACTAGCCTGTGAGTGGGATCATGGCTTAGTCTTCTTCATTCCCCCAGCACCAAACACAGAGCCCGGAACATGCTAAGATGAAGATGCTGCATAGGGCTTGTGTCCCACTCAGGGCTGGAAGGAGCAGGGCAGAGGGGTGGCAGTGAGAGATTAAAGAAGAAAATGAAGAAGAAAATTATGGAAATCATAGGGAGATCAAAGTAAGGGGATAAGTGAGACAAGAGGGGCAGCATTCCTGTGAAGCACTGGGATGGGTAATACGAAGACCTTACAACAAACGGGTGGGGTTAATTTTAAAAACCAACATTTCTTCAGCACTACTATGTGTGGGTAACACTATATTAGACACCGTGGGGATATAAAGTTAAATAAAACTCTTTCCTATGATTTGGTTGGGAAGACAAGACAAAGACAGAGACTGGCACCATTCATACATACAAGTATGCATTTTTTTAAAGTTCTTAAAGTTCAGTATCAAACCTTTTAATAAGAAGCACCTCAGAGTCAAACAGATATTGTTTTAAGAAATATTAGATAAGGAAACTGACTAGTTGAAATCTCAGCAAAGCTCAACAAGCCTATATTTGAAATCATTCTCTTAAAAAGTGGACTAAGACAAATTGACATGTAAATGTAAATTTTAATACCATTTAGGAGTTTTTCTCATTTCCATTTGTCCCAAATTGTATATTATGAGTCTTTTTGAAAAAGGCAAGATAAGGGCTGGAAAAGGAAGAAAGGATTCATAGAGAATTTGAAAGGAGTAGATGGGAAAAGGGTGAATTAAAAAGACAATTTCAGAGGAGGAATACTGAGAATACACAAAAGACAAGAGGAATAAAAAAAGATATTCCTATTTAGGAAGCTAGTTCTTAAAAGTATACCTATGAATTATCTGTTGAAATTATGATGTTTCCGTTCCATTCCGTTGTTCAGTCGTGTCCGACTCTTTGCGACCCTGTGGACTGTAGCCTACCAGGCTTCTCCATCCATGGGATTCTCCAGGCAAGAATACTGGAGTGGGTTACCGTTTCCTTCTCCAGGGGATCAATTATCTGTTTAAATGATGTTTATCTGATGACTATAATGTAAAACATGAGACTTTAATAAGTAGAAGGTGCTTTTAAATTTTACAATAGGTGCTTAGCCAAAGGTAATTGGAGGGATTCTATAAAAGGTATTAGAAAATGAAAATAAGATAATTATGTGAATGAGAGTAAGATGCATTCTGTGCAAAATATTGGGTGTCTTTTTACTGGTTCCTAAGAAAAGCAGCGGGCTTCCCTTGTGGCTCAGCTGGTAAAGAATCCACCCACAATGCGGGAGACCTGGGTTCGATCCCAGATTGGGAGGATCCCCTGGCAAAGGGAAAGGTTACCCATTCTCTGGCCTAGAGAATTCCCTGGACTAGAGAAGCTCATGGGGTCACAAAGAGTCAGACACGACTGAGTGAAGTAGTGTCCCAAGACGTTATCTAACAGCTCAAGTTAATTTTTCCGTTTTATGTCAGTGTGATACTGGGATGGCTTAGACATTTAGTTTTTGATTTCATTTAATTAATCAAATCCTGAGTGACTACTAAGTGGTTAGCCTCGGAGGCCAGCTATGACCAATGAGCTGAACAGGGATTGGCTGAGCACCAAATGACCTCATCAATTGAGCATTGTGTCCTAGGGTCCTGGAGAGTATAAAAGTGGGTGCAGGAGCCCAGCCAAACTGGCTCTTCAAGTAGTTTCTGAACATGTAGACAACTAGATGTAAGACAGGTAAGTAGAGAAGAAGTAGATACTGAAAGCAGGTACTCTAGTAATTGACTAAGGGTATGAGTTAATTTGAATGATCAGAGTATAAGGACTGATGTTAAAGAAAGAGGTATGTGTGTTGGTAGGGCTGGAGAGTTGGGGGAGGTTGTTCTCACTGGGTTGGGTTTGAGCTGAACCTTAAGTTTTGGGGCAGGTATTTTGAGTTTAGAGATTGGGAGGTAGGGAACAGATGGTATTTATTGGGGAGATAATCTTACTGGCTTATTACGGAACAGAAAATTCACTTTGGAAAAGCTATAGGAAATAAGTTGATGTGCTGGAGGCAGCATCATTTAAATGTTAAAGAAAAACACTTTAATCTTAAAGGTTACAGGAAGTTAACAGAGAAGGGACCAAATCTATACTAAATGTTGAATGTAAAACAAGCAGTAACAATATTTAAGGAAAGTATCTTCGTTTTTCCCCCTACATTTTCAACATCAAACGTGTTTTTGTGATCAGAAAAGAGGGAGAAATTAAGAGGTTGAACCAAAAAAGCTATTGAACTCCCTTTACCACTCTGGGATGGGCAGGGTTACCTCCTAGGTGGTTGGGCTAACTGAGTGAAGGCAAAAGTAAAATTCAACAAAACCGGAAAGTACAAGGCAGAAATGGGGAAACCATTGAGGTTCTTGTGCTTCAGGGACTCCAAAGAGCCCTTGTTTGTGGTTAAATGTACAATAGCAGCCATATCTCATCACAGAGTGGGCTCTGTTTCTGATGAGAGACATGGAAGCTGCCAGGGTTTAGTTCTAGGGAAGTTACTTAGCCTCTTTGAACCTGTCTCCTCATCTGTAAAACATGAGCAATGGTAGTCGCGACCTCACAATAAGGACTTTTGTGATGTAAGGATGAGGTAACACTTGTTGGTTGCTTAGCAACGGTGGTTGGTACATAGTCAATGCTCAGTACAGCATTTATTATTAATACTTTCAGGAATAAATTTATCTCCTAACCTAGAGCCTTACTTCTTAGATTGCCTAGATAGGATTAGATGCCAGTTTTGACCCAGACCTAGGCCTAAACTTGAACTAAACTGAACTTCTGGGCTTGGTGGCATGGCAATGGTGGGAGTGGGGTTAGCAGGGTGGGAGGCGCTGTTCAAGGTGTTGTGGCCATAGGAATATGAAATTCCATGTCAGGGTTTGGTTTAATTTGGCACTGACTGTTATTCAAACAAAGCGGTGTTGTGAGCAGCAGAGGAAGGGAGGGGAGGAAAATCAACACATTCTTGGAAATAAGATGCGGCTTTTGCTTTGCTATTTTGTTTTTTCTTCGGCCACAGAAATATTTATTTGCTCGCAGGCTCAGTGAAAATCCCTTTCAGGACATGGTGCAAACCTAAGCTTCAGAGGAAACTTCATTTAAGATGACAAGAATTTAGCAAGACTTCCCTTGATACTTGTTTGTTTTAATGTGAGAACCCCTCAGACGTGTGCTCTTTAGTTTAGGGAGACCGCTTTGCATATACTGAGAGCCCCTTCATTTCCTGTGGCTGTGGCACATATGGTGTTTTAAAAGTTGATGTCTGCCTTATTTCCTGATGACCTTAGTGTTTACAAAGAGTACAGATGTATCATTTACCCGTTCTCTCCATGTATTTATGTGTTAGGCTTTTCATGCTTTAGCATAAAGCATGGCAGTGCAATAATTCTCCAACAGTTGCTCTCTTGGACCTCAGACATCTGGCATGATGCTATAGGAGCTGGTCCTAGGTCAATATTTGAAGCACAAGGAAGCTCTGTGTGACCAAGTTAATGGAACTTTCCTGTTTTCTGGTTCTGTGGTATGTGTTTAAAGCAAGATTTAGAGCAAAAAAATTTAGGCAGTCACACCTCTTCTTCGCCAATGCTGAGCTTACTGCCTCAGCAATACAATGAATGCCCATCTGTGATGTTAAGCTTGTGTCACTGATGATGTCATTGGTTGGTTAGGAAACTGATCCTGTCTTCTAATCGCATCCCCCTAGAAACCACCCCACCCCCACCCCCGGCCCCGGCACCACACACACTCTTGACAGTCTCTTCCCTCAAAGAGCTTAAACTTTTGTTAAGAAACTGGGCCTTAATAGATTAAAAAAAAAATTCCTACCTATCCTGAGGTCTCTAGTATTTAGGAGATTGTGAAGAGGGCTGTTGTGCGTGTGTGTTTTAAAATTCCACTTTACCCTAGAGTTTGACTCAGGTCTGCCTGTGGACATAAGGGACAGGAAACTTTCTGGTAATTCATTCCCATCCTGGAAGCAGTTTAAGTCCTTAGGAACAAATGGTCTCAAGTTCTAGGAAGATCTAAGCAACTGGTAGAATTTCTTTGGGATGAGTAGGCACCAAATACCATATACAGCTTATATAATAGAGGAGAGGATTGAAAAGTACAGTTATCTCTAGTTTTGTCTTTGCTGTTAGTTGTGTGACCCATGATTTCAGCCTCTTTATGATCAGCTGTTCTTGATCTGAAAATCCAGAGGGCTGGAAACAGTGCCTTTCAGTTTTAACATTTAAAAGAGAGTCACATTTACCGGGTATTCTCTGTAGCGCCTTCCCTTTTGAAAGTTTGTAGCTAATAGCTGAACTTACATTTCAGGATTAATTAAAGCACTTTTCCTCGATCTCCAGTAATTTAAATGATAAGGAGGGAGAGGGATAAAGGCAAGAATTTTTGGCAAATTCTTGTAGAGAAATTCTAAAATTCATTACCTTTCCTATCTACCTTTGGAATTCTTTCAATAAGTGGTTATTTATTATTCTTGTGTCCCTTCCCAACCTCCTAAAACAGTGTTCAAAAATCGAAAAACACACAAGGGACAAAAAAAAAAAAAAAATCAGCGTAATTCCACCACTCAGGTAAATTGCACTTTTCCTTTCGGTTTTTGTCTAAAAACCTGTGACTGGATGGATCGCTCTGCGAACTGCTTTTGTTTCTCTTTGGAAATATACGTCCGTGTCTTGAGAGTATTTTGCTACATAACAAGATACTCTTAGGTTACTTTTAACCTCTTGCCATCCTTTTGTTTTTCCCTTTTAGGGCATTAGAGGCCAGCGAGGCCGTATCTCAGAGCGCCGCTGGCGCTGCTGGTGTTAGAAACAGTATGATGCAGTTATAAGGGCATGGAGAGGGCTGCGGGGCGGGAAAGATTCCATAAGCGAAAAAACGAAGCAACCTCCACTCGGAAGATGTAAGAAATTTCCGGCACTAGAACCTTTTGTATAGCGTTTTCGGCAACCTTCGGCAGAGGGCGCTCGGAAATTGTCGTCACTTTCCGGACAGCCTCCCGGACTTTACCCTCTAGAATACTGTCCAGTGTTTCCGGCTCTTCTCAGTTGCGGGCGCTCGTAACTTTTCGGCAGTTTCCGGGAAGACTCGGGGCTCCGCGCCTCGCCAGCTCTGTTCCGACCGCCTGGCGCAGCGGGGCAGGGTCTCGGGCTAGTCATGGCGTCCCCTTCTCGGAGGCTGCAGACCAAACCGGTCATCACTTGTTTCAAGAGCGTCCTGTTGATCTACACATTCATCTTCTGGGTGAGAGACGGAGACTCCGGGGACGGGAGGGGATCCCGGGCTGGAGTCGGGGAGGGGGGTGTGTGACCCCGAGCGGAGGGAGCTCGGATCCGAGGTGGGGAGGGAGGCGCGAGTAGGGCTGGGTCGGCGGTCGCTGCGGGGACCTCGGCGCTGGGGCTCCACCTCGGGTTCGGGCGTCTCGCCCGCTCGGGTCGGGGTCTCGGGCGACGGCAGCCGAGAGGCTGAACCGGGACCAGACGTGCCTAGCGTTCGAATTCGACGCGGGGCGCCTGGAATGGAGTGACCCCCCCGCCCCCGAAGCAAGCAGAGAGTGTCCCCTGAGAAGCAAGGCTTGCCCGGGCCCGGTGAGGGCTCGCTTGCATAATAGTCTCTTTCTTTTCACTGCTTCATAAGAGGGGAGTATTTCACAGGTAAGTATGATAATGGCTCCACTCCCGCCAGTCTATCCTTTAGGCTTGCTTTGTGTACCATTCCTTTGTACGCTGTGCGCATCTGTTTCTGGAACGCTTAGAAACACTCCCTCTCCCCCCACCTGCGGGAAGGTTTTCTTCCTAAGGCGGGAGTAAAAGGGTTAAGGAAGTTTTGACCCCTAGGGCAAAAAAACAGATCAAGTTTAAGAATTTTGTCCAGATGCCTAGCTGCCCCCCTGGTTTTGTCCTGGCTACAGCGACACAGCGTGTGGGTTTATCAAGACCTGTTCTTGTCTGCAGCTCCCCTTCCTAACCCTCTGTACAGTCCCCCTTGTCTGCCATATCCCAGCCACAGTTCTGTGGCCAGAGAGTGCTACGTCAATTCTCACACCTATTGTTTCTTAAACATCTAGTGGTTTGTGGTTTGACGATGCTGCTGTATACAGTGTGTAACTCTCTCTATTCTCTGATTTCCCACATAGATCACTGGTGTTATCCTTCTTGCTGTTGGCATTTGGGGCAAGGTGAGCCTAGAGAATTATTTTTCCCTTTTAAATGAGAAGGCCACCAATGTCCCCTTTGTGCTCATTGGCACTGGCACTGTCATTATTCTTTTGGGCACCTTTGGCTGTTTTGCCACCTGCCGAGCTTCTGCATGGATGCTGAAACTGGTGAGTCCTTGTTTTCTTAAAATTGGTTGTTGGTTTTTGAAAAGGCTTATATGTTGTAGGCTTTGTTTCTTGGAACTGGGCATGGCCCCTTTCTGATTTTTCCTCTTCCTTATGAGAACTTAGCAAGTAACAGTATAGCTGCCAATTCACACTTCGTTGTGTTTTCCCTGCCCTTTTCAGTAACAATGTGCTGAACATTGACTCCCTTTGCAGCTGTGATGTATCTTATTTATGCTGACTTGGACTTTCTTTTTATCCCACAGTATGCAATGTTTCTGACTCTCATTTTTTTGGTTGAACTGGTCGCTGCTATCGTAGGATTTGTTTTCAGACATGAGGTAAGCTTGCCTTTGGGAACCTGAATATGTGAAAATTTATCCTCTAAGAGATAAAACTGGATAAATTTAAGTAATAGAATTAAAATACAGCTTTCACTAGTTCAAAAGCACAAAACTGATAACACAAAATTGATACCTTCTCCACTCGTCAAAACTTTAAAATCAAATTAGAAATTGGAATTCCACTCGGTTAAATCTGGGGTTAGGAAATCATTCAGTGAGTACTGAGGCCTCATCAAGGAGAGTGTTTAACAAAGTGGCAGTGAGGGTGGGAGATACAGCAGTACAAAGCTGCCACTTGAATAAATATAGTTTCCCATTGTACTTTGAACTTCTCATAGTTATCATTGTTTACTGGAATGTTTTGCTTAGGAGTCCCCTTAGCAAAACCATATTGCTTAGAAGACAGAATTGGACCATAGATGTTAATTATATGTTGCTGCAATTTCTTATTTGACCTGGAGATCAAAAGAACATTCTAGAATCTTTGTTTACAAGTCTTGTGTTTCTTTGCTGTAGATTAAGAACAGCTTTAAGAATAATTATGAGAAAGCTTTAAAGCAATATAACGCTACGGGAGATTATAGAAGTGATGCAGTAGACAAGATCCAAAGCACGGTGAGTGGTCATAGCTGGTGGTTTCTCAAGAGGGAAACACATTCCCTATTCCCTCAGAGAAGATGATAGGGCCCTGCCTATCAGATGTTGTCTACTCGCACTATAGCAGTGAAAGTCAGACCAGTTATCTCATGAATTTTAATGCTAATGTCATAGGATAGAGATCACTGAGTATAATCTTAGATGCTGGTGTAATTGTTTGACTACATAGTTGAAATATGAACTCTAAATGCTTTTGTTGGATTTTTTTCAGTTGCATTGTTGTGGTGTCACCAACTATAGAGATTGGAAGGATACTAATTATTACTCAGAAAAAGGATTTCCTGAAAGCTGCTGTAAACTTGAAGATTGTTCTCCTCAGAGGGATGCAAATAAAGTAAACAATGAAGTAAGGAGTAAAAAAAGAATTTAATTTTCACTCACAGTACACATAATCTGCAATAGCGCAGAAAACTGAAGCTGAGAAAATTTGTGACTTGTGATTAAGTGGTACTTAAATGCATAATCCAAAAAGTGAATCTCTTGTCCCTCAAAGCAGATAGGATTTGTTATGAAAGAATAAATTTTAATAAAAGAACAAAGATCATCTTTTGTAGAGATGTGTGATCAAAGTATTATTGCTTGGACTGTACTTACTTTTTTTTTTAAATTTCTCTTCCATTAGGGTTGTTTTATAATGGTGATGACCATTATAGAATCAGAAATGGGAGTTGTTGCCGGAATTTCTTTTGGAGTCGCTTGCTTCCAGGTAAGTCCGTGTAGTTAGGAAATGTTTCATTCATCATTCTTATAGGTGTAGGCTACAAGATTTCTACTTTGAAGGCTTTGAGTTTTTGCCTCTGGGCCCTGTATAGCAAGGACATTTTTTAGAGAAGTCACGTTTTCACAAAACTCAGTCGATCATCTCAGTTAAAGACATAGTAGTTTTGCCCTTTCCATTCCAGTTTTCGGTTGTCTTGGATCCTGTTTTACCATGCTGTTTTCCACAACTCCAGAGTTCTGTGAGACCTGCCCTCTTAGGTCTTTCTGAATCTGTACTCTCTAATAAAATAGCCACCTTTCAAAAGTTATAACTATGAAATTAAAATTTTAGCTTCTCAGGCTCCCATTTGAAGTGCTTGAAAACCACATGTGGCTAGTGGCCACCATGCTGGACAGCATTTTCATTATCACAGTACTGCCCCACAGATGGAGATTTTACTTGATGAGATGTTTATTCTAAGCCATATCCTTTTTGTTCTGATAACAGAGGAAGAATAAGAAAAGTTTCCTCAGACTTAAAAATTTTCCAGAGTGATTTATGCCAGGCATGGCTGTGAAATTCCAGATCACAGTTGTAGTTAAGACATCACGTATAAATTTATTATAGAAAAAACTTAAGGAAATAAGTAGCAAATTGGAAGTGAAAGGACCTGTATCTTGAGGTCTTTAAGCTTTGTGTGTATGTGTATGTTTAGTTTTGCTTATATTTTATTTCCAGCTGGTTGGAATCTTTCTAGCCTACTGCCTCTCTCGTGCCATTACAAATAACCAGTATGAGATAGTGTAACCAACATAACACGGGCCTATTACTCTTCAGTTTTAAGGTATGTTCATTTTGATCCTCAGCACTGTCAGTGTATACTCCAGCCTATACATGTGATGGATGGGACTGAGTTTGCAAAGAAGATCATGTCCAGCAGTGCATTCAAATATTATCAGTATTGTGTTAGCAGCGGGACATGATTCAAGTGACTTGACACAGCACAGCCATGCATAAGCACTAGTCTCGCAAAAAAATCATGGCCATAAAAGGACAGATGGGCCTCTCTGGGTTTACCTACATGTCAGCCTAAAGATCCTTAGTGGCCCCTTTTCTAACAGATTTGGACCTAATGAAGAGAAATGAAGAATCCTAATAGTGACCTTACTTGTAAGGGTCCCTGGCAAGTACACTCTGGCTCTTGATCAATGCCGGCATTTTCCCCTGGTCTTTTACCCAATTCTCATTTACTGCAGTCTTCTGGTGGACTATTACTAGAGCCATGAACTCATCTAGCTTAACTAGATTTTGGAGAAACATATGTTTCAATAACTTCAGAATTTGAATGATAAAACGTGAGAACTATAGCTAGCTGGATTAATCCCTAGGGTTCCCTTCGCATTTGATTTGAGCCACTCACTGGGAACACGTGGAGATCTTCATTAGCAGAGTAGATTAAAATGTATGCAAATGAATACAGATATTGAAGTTTGGGTTACAAGAAAATTAACTATTTTTCCTTTAATTTAGGATATTAACATCCCTATCCCCAAACTTTTGAATTACAAGATCACCTGGCTGGAAGACCTACATTTGTTACAGATAGATTGAAAAACTACATCAATAGTCTTATTCGATCATGACAGTTGTTACGTTCGAAGTCCACCTTTTGTCCCATTCATGTTACATCATTGAAATCCCCATATCACTCTGAAACACTGGAAGAGCTTAATAAATTGTAAACAAAGCAAAACTGTTCCTCTTGACTTTTTTGTCTTGGTATGGGGCTTTTGAAAGACAGTTTGCTGTTCATGTGGTAAGATCGAAAACTGACCCTTCCAAACTTGCCCTTTTCCCAGCCAGAGTTATCTGGTGTGATTGTATAGTTTGCTTCAAGAAATTAAAATGTTTTCATTAGTCACACTGTGTAATTTAATTCCAGCCAGTAGTTGGATAACACCCATCAACAGAGTTGCCAATTGGTGGTAATGGTCTCTGACTTTTAAGGCACTCAAGACTATAAAAGGCACTACACATGCTCTGTGATACACCAGGTTGCAACACCGTAACACTTTTTCTCTGCGTCTGAATTAAGGTATTTACACCAACATGTTTCCCTTATTGATTGAAAGGTTCTAATTATTACTTACTGGTGCCAAAGTTATTGTATTCTCTTTGGGAATTTAAAGCAACAGATCTTCATTAACTTTAGCTGGTATTTCCTTGCCAGGTTGATATGGCTTAATTGTCAATATTAAGGTTAACTTTTAATAGTTTTGTGCCTTTAATTAATAAATATAAATCCTTTACACAATAAATAGTGTTTTCCTCTAAAATCATTGTGTTTAACTTTTGGAAAATCTTCTGGGATGGTGGTTTTCCAGTGAGAAAGCTAAGCCCCACACTTCTACTTGGTGAATATAGTTCTGGATATAAAATGTAAACCTGAGACCTTGACACATTTTAAAAAAGTCCCTGTTTACAAAAACTATTCCCTGTGAAAGAAACACATTCCTTGCTATGAAAGAGCATAATGATTATCATTCTCTTAGAGATTAGACATTTTTACTGTATAGTTTAAGAAGTTGGATGGGGAGAGAGATAACCTATACCTTCAGGGTAATAAGGAAATTAATCATTAAAGTTGGAGTTGGAATGGGGGAATTTTTTCTTTGGTTTTGAGTTTCTTTATCCACTGTTTGTGTGTTAGTTGCTCAGTCACGTCCGACTGATTCTCCTGACTCTAGCCCTCGAGGCTCCTCTATCCATGGAGTTCTCCAGGCAAGAATACTGGAGTGGGTTGCCATTGCTTTCTCCAGGGGATCTTCCTGACACAGGGATCGAACTCAGATCTCTTGCATTGCAAGAAGATTCTTTACCATCTGAGCCACCAGGAAAACCCTCTTTATCCATTAGAAGAACCAAGCTCATCTCTGACTGCCACACATTCACAGTCCTTGAATTTAATGGTAAGTAAGTAAGTGTTAGTCGCTCAGTCGTGACCAACTCTTTGCAACCCCATGGACTGCAGCCCACCAGGCTCCTCTGTCCATGAGATTTTCCAGGCAAGGGTGCTGGAGTGGGTTGCCATTTCCTTCTTCAGGGGATCTTCCCAACCCAGGGATCGAACCCGGTCTCCTGCATTGCAGGCAGATCTTTACCAACTGAGTTACAAGGGAAGCCCAAATTTAATGATAAGGGGAAGTCAATCACAGTACAAAGATAGTGGATAAAAACTACTAAAGTTATTAATGAATTTGGTGGTACCTATTTGAAAGTTCTTGGAGTTACTGCAGAGAAAGGGTATTCTCCATTAAAACATTTGATGGGTGACTTGACTTAAGGTATAGGGATAAAACAATTGAAAAAAAAATAGTGGCTTTCCAAATGCAGTGAATCAGTTATTGAAATTAGTGATGCTAAAGCAGGATTCAAAGGATAATCAAACTTTTTTAAAGGATAATCGGAGCAACTTTCAAATAGCTATTTTTCACTAGGGTGACTTAGGAGAACCTTTTGAAGTTTTCTTTAGTATTTTATAGACATTTTTCCTCATTATTTAAAAAAAAAATAGCACATTTGAAAAGTAGAAAAAACACCCTGCCTTGCCCTTAAGGTGGTTTGGTGTGTTTGTTTTTAAGATGGGTTTATTTTGGATGGCCAGTTAACAAAAGTCCCTTCTAGTGAGGTGTTCATGCGTACATGGACTATAAAGTCCACCTCCACCTTTGCAGTGTGCCAAAGGTATCCTGTGGGTTGTCTCACTTCCAGGCACCAGGTTGCCCACTGCAAGGCAGCTCTGAACTCCACTTTGAGAAGCACACTTTTCTGAAAGTGTGGAAAGCTTGGCGGCTTTGGCCTATTCCTCTGAGGGGTTGGGTTTATGTTGTAGGCATCAAACTTATAGAAAATAAGTCCCTAATACAAGGTATAAATGCCATTTCTGTTTCTCCTCAGCTCACACAGGATTCTTTGAGACTATCCTTTTAACCTCCTGTCAGAATCCAAGTTGGTACTTTAGCAGTGATGCTGGCCAGCCAAACTGATTAAATTATTATAAGCTAAGCAATGTACACATTTTTGTGTGTGTGAAGTTGAGAAAACTTTGATTTCTTTGGAGTGTTCTGTATGGGCTTTTGTTTATATTTTTAGGAAAAAGTCTAACCCAAGCTGTAACTACTATTCCTCACAGCATACATAAGATACATTGAGATTTGTTAGTTTTAAAATTTTCTGCCCTTCAAGGTTGACATCTTTGCCTGTGATGTGGGCAACCAAACTTTTTTAATTCAAAAAGGAAAACAAGAGTCTAATATATCAGAAAAGAATACATAAACTGAAACCGTTTTGGGGAAATGAGACTTTTTAAGTCATGGGTCTAAAACTTCAGATTTCTTGTGAAAGAAAAACCATTATGTTTTAATTATGACTTTTCTATTAGGTATCCCTATCCTATGGAGCTTAGTAGACTTGGGCACTTGTAAGAGCACTGCAAATGCTAATGAAATGAATGAGGGAGCCAATCTAATTATAATTGTTTCTTAATGTTCAGTTAAATAAGTCGTTGATCTAAATATCTCTATTCCATATAAGCCACTGTTTATCTAATAGAAACCCCCTGCCCAGTCAGAAACCACTTAACCTTGGAAACCTCTCTGCTAACTTCCTCCCTGTCAAATCACTTTTTGTTGCTTCTCTTTTGAAGTCCTTGCTACATGCGATGCCACTGAAGATTCTTGGTTTTTGTTTTGACCTTGTAATATCCTGCTTTTCTTCCCTTTTACTGCTCTTTCTAGTTTACTCTAGTGTTTTAATTTCCTCCTACTTTTCAAGTGTGGCTGCCCCCCTGAGGCCTGCATTTGGCTTCCTGCTTTTTTTATGCTAACCTTGGAGGAACTGAATGTAGATGACACTTCAGTTGTGTGTTGGTAATTGTGCCTTGCTTGTATCCCTCTCTGTCCCCAGCACCCCAAACTGTAGCACTCTGAACACTTAAAGATTCAAAAACCCCTCCTGTAACATGTAGTCCATGGGTAGTAGGCAGATTTGATGTTGACTGAACTGATTCCTTCACCAGGAATAACAGTTTATGGGAAGCAGGGAAGATGGTGCAATTGCTCTGAGAGTGTGTCATTGGCATTGCTACATGCATTCATCAGATGAACATGAGTTCTTTGGGTAAGACTGTCATACTTGATCTGGTAGTACTCTCATTACCATGACCTCAAAGTTTTTATTAAAAAATTAAAGTAGTGACTTGTAAAGATTTCTATCTTCCAACGGGTTTTTCACCACCATTGCTGGGGAAAGACAATCCCAATAGCAATATCAAAGCAAATCAAACTGGCATGGTACTTCCCTGAATATAGACAATCCACGAATAAGTGTACACAGTGTCTAAGTAGGTAATACAATTACTCAGAATCATCACTGGAAAGGTTTGGACACAGAGTAACACACCTGGGGTACAGTAGATTTTGAGAGATGAGGGATGGCATCCATACATTTTCTTTTTTTTATTTTTTATTGGAGGCTAATTATTTTACAATATTATATTGGTTGGTTTTGCCATACATTGACATGAATCCGCCCCGGGTGTACATGAGTTCCCCTTCCTGAACGCCCCTCCCACCTCCCTCCTCCCCATATCCTCCCTGCAGATCATCCCTGTGCACCAGCCCCAAGCATCCTGTCTCATGCGTCGAACCTGGACTGGTGATTCGTTTCACATATGATGATATACATGTTTCAATGCTGTTCTCCCCAATCATCCCACCCTCACCCTCTCCCACAGAGTCCCAAAGACTTTTCTATACATCTGTGTCTCTTTTGCTGTCTCGTATGCATGTCATGACCTTCCTTAGCAGGAAAATGGCATCAAAGAGAGGTGGTGTTGTTCAGTTGGACTCTTTGCAACTCCATGGACTGCAGCACACCAGGCTCCTCTGCCCTCCACTATGTCTTGGAGTTTGCTCAAACTCATGTCCTTGGAGTAGGTGATGCTCTCTAACCATCTCATTCTCTGCTGCCTTCTTCTTTTGCCTTCAATCTTTCCCAGCATCAGGGTCTTGGTGGCTCAGTGGTAAAGAATCCACCTGCCAATTCAGGAGACGTGGATTCTATCCCTGGGTTGGGAAGATTCCCCTGGAGAAGGAAATGGCAACCCACTCCAGTATTCTTGCCTGGAAAATCCCATGGACAGAGGAGCCTGGGGAGCTACAATCCATGGGATCACAGAAGAGTCAGACACAATTTAGTTGGACTAAACAAAGTTTAGAACCTTTGCAAAGAATTTTTTTTTTCTACTCAGTTTCTTCTTTCTCCCTTCCTGGCAAAGGTAAGAGAATTAATGTTTACTGAGTATTTACTAATTGCCCAACACAGGTAAGTGCTTCAATCAACTACCCTGTGCAGGGAGTTAGAACTATCCCCATTTTTTCATAAAAGAACACAAAAAAGCTGAAAATTAGGTTAAATAACTTGTGCAAGGTCACACAGCTTGTGAGTGGCAGGTCTAGGATTTGAACTTAAATCTAACCCTGAACTTAAATCAGACCCTGAAGCCCATGTTTCTTTCAGTGATTTTTGCTGCATGGTAATAACAAAGGTTGGGGGTGGGAGGAGACGGGGACGACAGAGAATGAGATGGCTGGATGGCATCACCGACTCTGTGGACATGAGTTTGAGTGAACTCCGGGAGTTGGTGATGGACAGGGAGGCCTGGCGTGCTGTGATTCATGGGGTTGCGGAGAGTCGGACACGACTGAGCGACTGAACTGAACTGAACTGAATAACAAAAAGGCTCTGGGGCTTATGTGATGCTGGTCCATGGCCAGAGAAGAGGAGTAAGAAAAACACAATTCTCCTCTAAATATCTTTTAATCAGTTTTTACTGAATACATAATCTTTAAAAAGATTTCATGAAAATGAGTATCCTGTTTTATCACAATATGCTCTTGCAGAGCATTAGCATACAATAAGTACATATTAAAAACAAATACATCTATTGCTACTCCCTGCCTCCACGTTATTGAACCAAAGAAATGACTATGAAGAGTTAATCGCAATCTAAACATTAACCCATCCCATTTTCTTTTAAGCCTCTCATTACTCGAGCAAAGGCTTCCTAAGTTCATAAGCTAATATTTCCTACGTTAGTAAAGATACTTCACAACACTCAGCTGCTTTCATAACATATTCTTTTTTGATGATCTTTAAACATTAAATGGAACCCCCCTGCACCCCCCGCCCCCCTCCAAAACCCAAACTTCTGATACACAGTCACACACATGCTGGAGCCAGAATGAGTCTCATTCTGCAGGCAGAAATCCAAACTGTGCTTTCTCTAAATGGACTGATGGGCTGGTTTGCACAGGTACGCAGATAATCTATCCCCCTGCTGGACTACAAAAACTTCCAAGAGTCACAGCCCCCATGGTGTGCTTCAGGGCATCTGGGGAGTTCAGAGCTGCACACCACAGCTCTCTGCAGCCTTGAATCTAGCCCAGTCACAGTCTGACCCAAGCAGGGGAGCAAGCAACACAGGCCCTTCTTCATGGTCTTTCTCAGCCCCCACCCGACCCTTCTTGGCCTTCACCCCATCCTGGCCTCTGATACTGGCAGAAGGAAACCTATCAGAAAGCATGTCATGGTAGTTATTCAAGAACTTGGCTTGGAGACGTACCCTAAAGAATTCAGAAAATATCAAAAAGTTTAGGGAAAAAGAAAACTGTAAAAATCTGACAAATCAAAGATAACCAATGTTTTGATTTAAAAATAGATGTTTCTTATCCACAAACTGAATACTGTACATGAATTATAAAATGGATAAAAATGTCAGAGTTTAAAGTGGTATACAGTAATAAATTTGTCTTCCTTTTCTGCCCACCCTCATTTCCACTTCCCAGAGGGAATTACTGATAAAAGTTCCTTCTGATTCCTTCCATATATTGCCTGCCATGTACAAGTTTATCTTATATTCTTTCATTTCTCTCCAACAAATGGAACCCATGGTTAAGACCACAGATTGTCGAGCCAGACTGATGGCTTGGATCCCCAACTATACTAATTACTGGCTGCGTGCTCTTCAGCAAGTCACTTAATCTCTCTGTGCCTCAGTTTCCTAATTTATAAAAAAGGGATAAATAATATTACTTACTGCATAGGGATATGAGTTTGAGTGAACTGCGGGAGTTGGTGATGGACAGGGAGGCCTGGCGTGCTGTGATTCATGGGGTCGCAAAGAGTCGGACACGACTGAGCGACTGAACTGAAGCACTAAACACTTCCCAGGTGGCACAGTGGTAAAGAATCTGTCAGTCAATGCAGCAGACTCAAGAGACATGGGTTCCATCCCTGGGTTGGGAAGATCCCCTGGAGGAGGACATGACAACCCGCTTCAGTACTCTTGCCTGGAGAATCCCATAGACTAAGATTGCAAATAATCAGACACGACTGAAGCAACTGAGTATGCACGCACATTCCATTGTATGGATATACCATATTTGTCTATCCATTTGTCAGTTGCTGGACATTTAGATTGCTTTTATGTTTTGGCAATTATGAATAATGCTGCTGGGAACATTTCCATGGAAGTCTCTGTGTGGATACATGTTTCTACTTCTTTTGAATTCTGCCTGGAAGTGGAATTGCTGGGTTGTATGGTGATTTTATGTCTAACATTTTGATGAACTGCCAAACTGTTTCCAAAGTGACTGTTCCATTTTATACCCCCATCAACATCCAATGACTGTTCCTGTTTCTCCATATTTTCACCAACATGTGGTATTGTCTGTCTTACACTCATTCTAGTGAGCACAAAATGGCATTTCACTGTGGTTTTAATTTGTATTTTCCTAATGACTGATGATATTAAATATCTTTTTGTGTGCTTGTCAGCCATTTATAAATCTTCCTTGGTGAAAAGTCTGCTCATTTCTTTTGTCCATTTAAAAAACTGGATTATTTGTCTTCTTATTAACTTGTAAGACTTCTTTGTGTATTCTGGATACAAGTCCTTTATCAGATATATATTTCACAGATATTTTCTCCCAGATTTGCTTTTTCATTTTTTAATGGTGCCTTTTGAAGTACAAAAAATTTGAATTGAGGAGTCCCAATTCATTATATTTTTTCTTTCATGGAACATAGTCTTGGTGTCATGTCTAAGAAATCTTGGCTTTAACTTAAGGTCCCATAGATCCTCTTATATTTTCTTCTAAAAGCATCATAAGTTTATAGCTCTTACACTTAAGTCTGATAAATTTAGAGCAAATTTTTGTGTATGGCCTGAGAGGAGATCAATCCTGGGTGTTCATTGGAAGGACTGATGCTAAAACTGAAACTCCAGTACTTTGGCCACCTCATGCGATGAGTTGACTCACTGGAAAAGACTCTGATGCTGGGAAAGGTTGGCGGCGGGAGGAGAAGGGGACGACAGAGAATGAGATGGCTGGATGGCATCACCAACTCTGTGGACATGAGTTTGAGTTAACTCCGGGAATTGGTGATGGACAGGGAGGCCTGGCGTGCTGTGATTCATGGGGTCGCAAAGAGTTGGACATGACTGAGTGACTGAACTGAACTGAGATAAGGGACTAAGATAATCTTTTTACATGCACATGTCCAATCATCCCAGAACCAATTGTTGAACATTCTTTCCCTCAGTGAATTGCCCTGATACCTTTGTCAAAAATCAGTTTACTTTAAATATTAGGATTTGTTTCTGGACTGTTAATTCTATTTCAGTGATCATTTTGTCTATTCTTATGCCAGTTCCACTAACTTTCTTGATAAATATAGCTTTATGGTAACTTTTGAAATTGGAAAGTGAGGGTTCTCCAACATTAAAAAAATTTTTTCAAGATTGTTTTAGATATTCTAGATTCCTAACATTTCCATATGAACTTTGAGCTCTCGTCAATTTCTGCAAAACTGTGCTGTAATTTTGTCAGGGACTATGTGAGTACATAAATCAATTTGGGGAGAATTACTGTCTTAATAATATTGAGTTTCCCAGTCCAAGAACATGGGATGCCTGTCCATTTATTTAAATCTTCTTTTAACTTTCCTTCATAATATTTTGTAATTATTACTATACAAGTCTTGTGCTTTGGTAAAGTTATTTCTAACAATTTTATTATTTTGACACTATATAAATAAAATTACATTCTTATTTGATTTTTGGATTGTTTGTGGTTTGTGCACAGAAATGCAGTTAATTTCCTGTATTGATGTTGTGGCCTTGCCTTTTGTTTTCTTTTTGTATTCCTTAGGATATTCTATCCACTAGACTATGTTATACGCAAATAGATACAGTTTTACTTCTAATTTCCAATCTGGATATCTTTTGTTTTTTCTTCTTGCCTGATTTCCTAGAACATCCAGTACAATGTTGAACAAAAGTGATGAGAACAAGTATTCTTGTCTCTTTCCCGATCTTCAGTTCAGTCGCTCAGTCGTGTCCAACTCTTTGCGACCCCATGAATCACAGCACGCCAGGCCTCCCTGTCCATCACCAACTCCCGGAGTTCACTCAAACTCATGTCCATCGAGTCGGTGATGCCATCCAGCCATCTCATTCTCTGTCGTCCCCGTCTCCTCCCACCCCCAATCCCTCCTAGCATCAGAGTCTTTTCCAGTGAGTCAACTCATAGCATGAGGTGGCCAAAGTATTGCAGTTTCAGCTTTAGCATCAGTCCTTCCAATGAACACCCAGGATTGATCTCCTTTAGAATGGACTGGTTGGATCTCCTTGCAGTCCAAGGGACTCTCAAGAGTCTTCTCCAGCACCACAGTTCAAAGGCATCAATTCTTCGGCGATCAGCTTTCTTCACAGTCTAACTCTCACATCCATACATGACCACGGGCAAAACCATAGCCTTGACTAGGCGGACCTTTGTTGGCAAAGTAATGCCTCTGCTTTTTAATATGCTATCTAGGTTGGTCATAACTTTCCTTCCAAGGAGTAAGTGTCTTTTAATTTCATGGCTGCAATCAGCATCTTCAGTGATTTTGGAGCCCCCAAAAATAAAGTCTGGCAGTGTTTCCACTGTTTTCCCATCTATTTCCCATGAGGTGATGGGAAAGCTTTCAAGCATTTACTCAATATGCCAGCAAATTTGGACAACTCAGCAGTGGCCACAGGACTGGAAAAGGTCAGTCTTCATCCCAATCCCAGAGAAAGACAATGCCAAAGAATGCTCAAACTACTGCACAATTGCATTCATCTCACACGCTAGTAAAGTCATGCTCAAAATTCTCCAAGCCAGGCTTCAGCAATATGTGAACCGTGAACTCCCAGATGGTCAAGCAGGTTTTAGAAAAGGCAGAGGCACCAGAGATCAAATTGCCAACATCCGCTGGATCATGGAGAAAGCAAGAGAGTTCCAGAAAAACATCTATTTCTGCTTCATCGACTATGCCAAAGCCTTTGACTGTGTGGATCACAATAAACTGTGGAACATTCTGAAAGAGATGGGAATACCAGACCACCTGACCTGCCTCTTGAGAAACCTTTATGCAGGTCAGGAAGCAACAGTCAGAACTGGCCATGGAACAACCTACTGGTTCCAAATAGGAAAAGGAGTACATCAAGGCTGTATATTGTCACCCTGCTTATTTAACTTCTATGCAGAGTACATCATGAGGAACACTGGGCTGGAAGAAGCACAAGCTGGAATCAAGATTGCTGGGAGAAATATCAATCACCTCAGATATGCAGATGACACCACCCTTATGGCAGAAAGTGAAGAGGAACTCAAAAGCCTCTTGATGAAAGTGAAAGAGGAGAGTGAAAAGGTTGGCTTGAAACTCAACATTCAGAAAACAAAGATCATGGCATCTGGTCGCATCACTTCATGGGAAATAGATGGAAAAGCAGTGAAGACAGTGTCAGACTTTATTTTTTTGGGCTCCAAAATCACTGCAGATGCTGATTGCAGCCATGAAATTAAAAGACGATTACTCCTTGGAAGGAAAGTTATGACCAACCTAGATAGTATATTAAAAAGCAGAGACATTATTTTGCCAACAAAGGTCCGTCTAGTCAAGGCTATGGTTTTTCCCGTGGTCATGTATGGATGTGAGAGTTGGACTGTGAAGAAGGCTGATCACTGAAGAATTGATGCGTTTGAACTGTGGTGTTGGAGAAGACTCTTGAGAGTCCCTTGGACTGCAAGGAGATCCAACCAGTCCATTCTAAAGGAGATCAGTCCTGGGTGTTCATTGGGAGGACTGATGCTAAAGCTGAAACTGCAATACTTTGGCCACCTCATGCTATGAGTTGACTCACTGGAAAAGACTCTGATGCTAGGAGGGATTGGGGGTGGGAGGAGACGGGGACGACAGAGAATGAGATGGCTGGATGGCATCACCGACTCGATGGATATGAGTTTGAGTGAACTCCGGGAGTTGGTGATGGACAGGGAGGCCTGGCGTGCTGTGATTCATGGGGTCACGGAGAGTCGGACACGACTGAGCGACTGAACTGAACTGATGATGTACGATCCTTTACCAAGTTAAGAAAATTATCTTCTGTTCCTAGCTTGTTGAATGTTTTCATCATGAAAGGGTGTTTTATTTTGTCAAATGTCTATTCTGAATCTATTCAGGTGATCATGTGGTGTTTGTCTTTTTTTTTTTTTTTAACTGAGGTGATTCTTTAAATTTGCTAGGTAGCAAGTTAACCATGAACAATGAGGGGTCAGTTTTCATTCCAATCCCAAAGAAGGGCAATGCCAAAGGATGTTCAAACTACATTGTACAATTGTGCTCATTTAACATGCTAGCAAAATAATGCTCAAAATCCTTCCAGCTAGGCTTGAGGACTGAACTGAGGACTTCCAGATGTACAAGCTGGATTTAGAAAAAGCAGAGGAACCAGAGATCAAATTGCCAACATCGGTAGGATCATAGAAAAAGCAAGGGAATTCTAAAAAAAATCTACTTCTACTTCATTGACTATGCTAAAGCCTTTGACTGTGTGGATTGCAACAAACTGTGGAAATTCTTAAAGAGATGGGATTACCAGACCACCTTACCTGCCTCCTGAAAAACCTGTATGCAGGTCAAGAAGCAACATTTAGAACTGGCCATGGAACAACAGAATAGTTCCAAACTGGGAAAGGAGAATGTCAAGGCTATATATTGTCATCCTGCTTCTTTAACTTCTATGCAGAGTTCTGTTCAGTCGCTAAGTTGTGTCCGACTCTTTGCGACCCCGTGGACTGTAGCCTACCAGGCTTCTCCATCCATGGGATTCTCCAGGCAAGAATACTGGAGTGGGTTACCATTTCCTTCTCCAGGGGATCTTCCCGACCCAGGGATCGAACCCGGGTCTCCCGCATTGGAGGCAGACGCGTTAACCTCTGAGCCACCAGGGAAGACCTTCTATGCAGAGTACATCATGCAAAATGCTAGGCTGGATGAATCACAAGTTGGAATCAAGATTATCAGGAGAAGTATCAACAACCTCAGATATGCAGATGATACCATGCCAAAGCAGAAAGCAAGGAGGAACTAAAGAGCCTCTTGATGAGGGTGACAGAGGAGAGTGAAAAGGCTGGCTTAAAGCTTGACACTGAAAAAACTAAGATCATGGCATCTGGTCCCATCATTTCATGGCAAATAGATGGAGAAAAAGTGGAAACAGTGACAGATTTTATTTTCATGGGTTCCAGAATCATTACTGCAGAAAGTGACTGCAGCCATGAAATTAAAAGATGACTTGGAAGAAAAACTATGGCAAACCTAGACAGCATACTAAAAAGCAGGGGTAACACTTTGCTAACAAAAGCCCATATAGTCAAAGCTATGGTTTTTCCAGTAGTCATGTATGGATATGATAGCTGGACCATAAAGAAGGCTGAGTGTGAAGAACGGATGCTTTCAAATTGTGGTGCTGGAGAAGACTCTTGAGTCACTTGGACTACAAGGAGATCAAACCAGTCACTCCTAAAGGAAATCAACCCTGAATAGTCATTGGAAGGACTGATGCTGAAGCTGAAGCTCCAGTACTTTGGCCACCTGATGTGAAGAGCTGACTTATTGGAAAAGACCCTGATGCTGGGAAAGACTGAGGGCAGAAGAAGAGGGCAACAGAGGATGAGATGATTGGATGGCATCACTGACTCAATGGACATGAGTTTGAGCAAATTCTAGGAGATAGTGAAGGACAGGGAAGCCTGGTGTGCTGCCTTCCCTGGAGTAGCAGGGAGTCTGGGCATGACCTAGTGACTGAACAGCAACAACAAGGAGGGTGTCCTAGCAGAAAAGGATTCAAGATGATCTCTAAACTCCACCCCAGGCACACCCAGGATAACTCACAGACTGCTACAAAAATAACTACAGAGATTTTTCCAACTCCTGCATATGCACCCTAGGCACAGAGTGGATACAAACTAACTGCAGGGTCTTCTCCAGCTTCAGCACATGAGCTTTGGATGCATGGTTGTGTTGTCAAGTAACCTTAGGCAGCTCAGTTCAGTTCAGTCACTCAGTCGTGTCTGACTCTTTGTGACCCCATGGGCTGTGGCACGCCAGGCCTCCCTGTCCATCACCAATTCCTGGAGTTTACACAAACTCATGTCCACTGAGTCGGTGATGACATCCAACCATCTCATCCTCTGTCATCCCCTTCTCCTCCCGCCTTCAATCTTTCCCAGCATCAGGGTCTTTTCAAATGAGTTAGCTCTGACCAAAGTATTGGAGTTTCAGCTTCAACATCAGTCCTTCCAATGAGCACTCAGGACTGATCTCCTTTAGGATGGACTGGTTGGATCTCCTTACAGTCCCTTGGACTATAAGAGTCTTACAGAGAAGACACTCTCAAGAATCTTCTCCAACACCACAATTCAAAAGCATCAATTCTTCAGTGCTCAGCTTTCTTTATAGTCCAACTCTTACATTCATACATGACTACTGGAAAAACCACAGCCTTGACTAGACAGACCTTTGTTGGCAAAGTAATGTCTCTGCTTTTTAATATGCTATCTAGGTTGGTCATAACTTTCCTTCCAAGGAGTAAGTGTGTCTTAACTTCATGGCTGCAGTCACCATCTGCAGTGATTTTGGAGCCCAAGAAAATAAATTCTGTCACTGTTTCCATTGTTTTCCCATCTATTTGCCATGAAATGATGGGACTGGATGCCATGATCTTAGTTTTTTGAATGTTGAGTTTTAAGCCAACTTTTTCACTCTCTTTCACTTTCATCAAGAGGCTATTTAGTTCTTCTTCACTTTCTGCCATAAGGGTGGTGTTATCTGCATATCTGTTATTGATATTTCTCCCAGAAATCTTGATTTCAGGTTGTACTTACTCCAACCCAGCGTTTCTCATGATGTACTCTGCATAAAAGTTAAATAAGCAGGATAACAACACGCAGCCTTGATATACTCCTTTTCCTATTTGGATCCAGTCTGTTGTTCCATGTCCATTTCTAACTGTTGCTTCCCGACCTGCATACAGATTTGTCAAGAGGCAGGTCAGGTGGTCTGGTATTCCCATCTCTTTCAGAATTTTCCACAGTTTATTGTGATCCACATAGTCAAAGGCTTTGCCATAGTCAATAAAGCAGAACTAGATGTTTTTCTGGAACTCTCTTGCTTTTTCGATGATCCAGTGGATGTTGGCAATTTGATCTCTGCTTCCTCTCCCTTTTCTAAGAGCAGCTTGAACAACTGGAAATTCACTGTTCACATATTGCTGAAGCCTGGCTTGGGGAATTTTGAGCATTACTTTACTAGCATGTGAGATGAGTGCAATTGTGTAGTAGTGTGAGCATCCTTTGGCATTGCCTTTCTTAGGGATTGGAATGAAAACTGACCTTTTCCAGTCCTGTGACCACTGCTGAGTTTTCCAAATTTGCTGGCTTGTTGTGTGCAGCACTTTGACAGCATCATCTTTTAAGATCTGAAATAGCTCAACTGGAATTCCATCACCTCCACTAGCTTTGTTTGTAGTGACGCCTTCTTAAGGCCCACCTGACTTCACATTCCAGGATGTCTGGCTCGAGGTGAGTGATCACACCATCATGATTATCTGGGTCATTAAGATCTTTTTTTTTTTTTTTTTTGTACAGTTCTTCTGTGTATTCTTGCTACCTCTTCTTAATATCTTCTGCTTCTGTTAGGTCCATAAGATTTCTGTCCTTTATTGAGCCCATCTTTGCATGAAATGTTCCCTTGGTATCTCTAATTTTCTTTAAGAGATCTCTAGGCTTTCCCATTCTACTGTTTTCCGCTATTTCTTTTCACTGATCACTGAGAAAGGCTTTCTTATCTCTCCTTGCTATTCTTTGGAACTCTGCATTCAAATGGGTATATCTTTCCTTTTCTCCTTTGCTTTTCACTTCTCTTCTTTTCACAGCTATTTGTAAGGCCTCCTCAGACAGCCATTTTGCATTTTTGCATTTCTTTTTCCTCGGGATGGTCTTGATCCCTCTCTCCTGTACAATGTCACGAACCTCCATCCATAGTTTATCAGGCACTCTATCTATCAGATCTAGTCCCTTAAATCTGTTTCTCACTTCCACTGTAAGGGATTTGATTTAGGTCATACCTGAATGGTCTAGTGGTTTCCGAAGCCAAGAGCTCATTAAAGTTCATACATATTCTTTAAATACATACATCAGATTGTAACAGACTGAATTATGGGAAAGACATGTGCAATATAGCCTGCAACTCTCCACACCCTTTCTTAGCATTTATCTTTTGTAGACTTTTTCATGATAGCCATTTTGAGTGGTGTGAGGTGAAACCTCATTGTAGTTTTGATTTGTATTTCTCTAATAATTAGTGATGTTGAACATTTTTTCAATTTCTTTTAGGCCATCTGTATGTCTTCTTTGGAGAAATGTCTATTTTGATCTTCTGCCCATTTTTTGGGGGGTTATTATTTTTGTTATTGAGCTCCATGAGCTCTTTGTATATTTTTGAGATTAATCCCTTGTTGGTCGCTTGATTTGCAAATATTTTCTCCCATTCTGCAGGTTATCTTTTTGTTTATGGTTTCCTTTGCTGTGCAAAAGCTTTTGAGTTTAATTAGGTCCCATTTTTAAATTTTGTTTTTATGTCCAGTACTCTAGGTGACAGATCAAAAAAGTTATTGCTGTGATTTATGTCAAAGAGTGTTCTGCCTATGTTTTCCTCTAAAGTTGTATAGTATTCAGACTTACATTTAGGTCTTACATTTTGAGTTTATTTTTGTTTATGACGTTATAGAGTAATCTAATTTCATTCTTTTACATTGAGCTGTCCAGTTATACCAGCACTATTTATTAAAGGAACTGTCTTTTCTCCATTGTGTAGTTTGCCTCCTTTGTTATAAATGAATTGACCATAGGTGCATGGGTTTGTTTCTGTGCTTTCTGTCCCTGTTGCATTGATCTATAGTTCTGTTTTTGTGCTGTTCTATACTATTTTTTTGACTGTAGCTTTGTAGTATAGTCTGAGGTCAGGGAGCCTGATTCTTCTAGCTCTCTTTTTCTTTCTCAGGATTGCTTTGGCTATTTGGAGTCTTGTGTCCATACAAATTAAAAACATTTTTTTTTGTTCTAATTCTGTGAAAAATGCCATTGGTAATTTGATAGGGACTGAGCGACTTCACTTTCACTTTTCACTTTCACACATTGGAGAAGGAAATGGCATCCCACTCCAGTGTTCTTGCCTGGAGAATCCCAGGGACAGAGGAGCCTGGTGGGCTTCCATCTATGGGGTCACACAGAGTCGGACACGACTGCAGTGACTTAGCAGCAGCAGCAGTACTGAATCTCTAGATTGCTTTGGGTAGTGCAGTCATTTTAATCTTTATTATATCCTTCTTTGTCTTGCTTTGGGTTTAGTTTGCTCTTCATTTTCTAGCTTTTTAAGGTGAAAGGTTAGATTATTGATTTGGGATTTTTCTTCTTTTTAAATTATAGACACTTGAGAGTCCCTTATACTGCAAGGAGATCCAACCAATCCATTCTAGAGGAGATCAATCCTGGATGTTCATTGGAGGGACTGATGCTAAAGCTGAAACTGCAATACTTTGGCCACCTCATGCGACGAGTTGACTCACTGGAAAAGACTCTGATGCTGGGAAAGGTTGGGGGCGGGAGGAGAAGGGGACGACGGAGAATGAGATGGCTGGATGGCATCACCGACTCTGTGGACATGAGTTTGAGTGAACTCCGGAAGTTGGTGATGGACAGGGAGGCCTGGCGTGCTGTGATTCATGGGGTCGCGGAGAGTCGGACACGACTGAGCGACTGAACTGAACTGACTGAAAGGTATAAGTTTCCCTTAACCACTACTTTAGCTGCATCTCCTAAATTTTGATACTTGTATTTTTATTCTAATTTAGATCAGGGTACTTTCTAGTTCCTTTGGAATTTCTTCTTTGACCCATGAGGTTTTTAGTGTTTTCTTTAATTACCAAGTAGTGTCAATTTCCCTAATTTTCTTCTTTTGTTGATTTCTAATTTAGCTCCACTTTGGTCATGGATCAGCTTTTGTATGATTTAACTCCTTTTAAGTTTGTTAATACTTATTTTGTGACCTAGCATAAGTCTATCATGGGCAATATTCCATATGCACTTTAAAAAGTATGTATTCCACTTCTGTTAAGTATACTGTTCTGTACATTTTGGTTAGACTGATTTGATTGTTAGTGTTGGTCATGTCTTTTATATCTTTGTTGATCTTCTGACTAGATCAGGATGTTTTTCTACCCATTGTCAAATGTGGGTTATTAAAATATCCAACTATTATTGTTTCATTATCTATTTTTCCCTTAAATTATACCAGTTTAACTGTCATGTGTTTTGAAGATGTTTTATTAAGTGCATGTTTTCTCTTCCTGCTGAATCAACACTTTTATCATTATAAAATGTTCCTCTTTGATTCTAATTTCAATTTTTGCCTTAAAGCTTATTTTGTCTGCTATTAATATATCTATTCCAAGCTTCTTTTGATTACTATCTTTTTGCACATACTATTTGTGTATATTTTCCCATCCTTTCATGTTTAAACTATTTGGGTCTTTAAATATAAGACGTGTCTCTTATAGACAGTATATATTTGACTTATGCTTGTTTTTATCTGTCCTGTCAATCTATTTTAATTGGAAAGTTTATTTCATTTATGTTTAATTACTGATAAGGAGGGACTAACTTCTGTCATTTTGCTATTTGTTTACTGCATGTCATATCTTTTTGTACCTTTGCTTTTGTACCATTGCTTCCTTCTTTTGTAATAAATGAATATTTTCTAGTGTACCATTTAAATTACTTCATTGTTTATTTTGCTATGCATCTTTCAAGTTATTTTCTTAGTGGTAGATCTGAGGATTACAAATATATTAAAGCAATATAGTTCAGATTAATACTAGCCTAATTTCAAAGCTATACAGAAACTTTGTCCAATGTATTTCTATTCCTTCTCCATTCCTTTGAGCTATTATCATCGTAGAAATTGCTTCTTTACACATGTCTAGTCCACCAACACTGTTCTTTTAAAGGTGAAAATTATATTTTTTTACCATTTATTTATCTGGCTGACCCACACAACGTGCAAGGTCTTAGTTCCCCCATCAAGGTTTGAACCTGTGCTCCCTGCAAGGGAGGCTTGGAGTTCCAACCACTGGTCCATCAGGGAATTTCCCTCAACACTGTTTTATAATTATTTCCTTATGCAATTGTATTTTAAATAAGGTAGGAGAGGACAAAAATTACAAAAAGAATGCATTTATACTATCTTTTATATTTACCTACATAGTTACCTTTTTAAATGATCTGTGTTTATTATTTGTGTGGCTTTGAATCACTGCCTAATACTTTCATTTTGGACTGAAGTATTCCCTTTATTATTTCCTGTGTGTAATGTCTGAGCTGGTAAAAAATTCAGCTTTTGTTTACATGGAAATGTCTTAATTTTTCCTTCATTTCTAAAGAATAGCTTTGTCAAATATATAGAGATTTTGGTTGGCAGTATTTTCCTTTCAACTCTTTGACTATGTCATCCTTCTGCATTCTGGCTTCCGTGTTTTCTAATAAGAAATCCATCGTTAATCTTATTGAGGATCCCTTGTACATGATGAGTCCCTTCCCTCTTGTTGTATTCAAAAATCTCTCTTTCTCTTTGTCTTTCAAAAGATTGACTATGATATGTCTGGGTATATATCGTTTTAGGTTTATCTTATTTAAGTTTTGTTGAGATTACTCGATGTGTACATTAAAGATTTTCATTGAATTTTGGGAGTTTCTGGCCATTATTTCTTTAAAAATTTTTTCTGCCTCCTTCTCTGACCTGTCTTCTCCTGGAACTCCCATTATGTGTATGTTGGTATGCTTGATGGTTTCTCACAGGTCTGTGAGGCTCTGTTCATTTTTCTTCATTCTTTTTGTTACTTAGACTAGATAATCTTTTTTTTTTTTTGATGTTGATAATTTTTAAAGTCTTTACTGAATTTGTTACAATACTGCTTCTGTTTTATGTTTTGTATTTTGACTGTGAGGCATGTGGGATTTTAGCTCCCCAACCAGGGATCGAACCCAAACCCTCTGCATTGGAATGTGAAGTCTTAATCACTGCACCACCAGGGAAGCCCCAGACTGGATAATCTTAGTTGACCTATCTTTGGGTTCTCTGATTCTTTTTCCTGTCAGCTTAAATCTGCTGATGAACACTTCTAGTGAATTTTTCATTCCGTTATTGTACTTTTCAACTCCAGAATTTCTATTTGGATTTTTTGAAAAAATCTCTTGTTTCATTGATATTTTATATTTGATGAAGCATCAGTGTTTTCCTTTTCTTTAATTATCTATTCATGCATATTTTCTCTTAGTTCTTTGAATATATATATATAAAAGCTTATTTGAAGTTCAATGTCTGAGCTTTCTCAGGGAGAGTTTCTATTGACTGCCGCCCCCATATATGGGTCATATTTTCTTGTTTCTTTATGAGTCTTATAATTTTTGTTAAAAACTGGACATTTTAGATAATGTAATTTGGCAACTCTAGATCACATCCTCTGCCTCCTCAGGAATTTTTGGTTGTTGCTGTTTTATTAGCTTTTTTTTTTTAATTTTAAAGATTTTTTTTTTTATGTGGACCATTTTTAAAGTCTTTATTGAATTTGCAAGGAGACTGTAAGGAGATCAAACCGGTCAGTCCTAAAGGAAATAAATCCTGAATATTCATTGAAAGGACTGATGCTGAAGCTGAAGCTCCAATATTTTGGCCACCTGATGTGAAGATCCGACTCATTAGAAAAGATCCTGATGATGGTAAAGATTGAAGGCGGGAGAAGGGGATGAGAGAGGACGAGATGGTTGGATGGCATCACCGACTCAATGGACATGAGTTTGAGCAAACTCCAAGAGGTGGTGATGGACAGAGAAGCCTGTCGTGCTGCAGTCCATAGGGTTGCAATCAAACACAACTGAGAGAGTGAACAACAAATTGGATTTGTTACAATATTGCTTCTGTTTTATGTTTTGGTTTTTTGGCAACAAGGCATGTGAGATCTTCGTTTCCTAACCAGGATCAAACCTGCATCCCCTGCATTGGAAAGTGAAGTCTTAACCACTGGATGGCCAGGGAAGTCTGTGGCAGTTTGTTTTTGCTGCTCTTTTGTTTAGTGACTTTTCCGGGCTACTTCTATTGTATTGCCTCTAGTGTGTATCCATGCAAGTCTCTACTAAATATTCATCAGCTATTTCCTTAAGTGTCTTGAATCAATAATTTGTCCACCCATTTCCTGTCAGGGCAGGGTGGGGGTGGGGATCAGTACTGGCTGGGGCATGTTTTCAACACTCAGGCAAACAGTTTACAAAAACTCAGTCTGCCTTAGCCTGCACTTCAGGCTTGCACAGAGCCTTAAGATCAGCCAGAGATGAGATTCTGGTGTCTTCACAGGTCTTTCCTAGGCATGTACACAGTGCTGCATACACAGACCCTTGTAGACTCCCAGGATTATGCCAAAACTCTTTAAAGGCCACTATGGACATAGACTCTTGAGAGTCCCTTGGACTGCAAGGAGATCCAACCTGTCCATTCTAAAGGAGATCGGTCCTGGGTGTTCATTGGAAGGACTGATGTTGAAGCTGAAACTCCAATACTTTGGCCACCTGATGTGAAGAGTTGACTCACTGGAAAAGACTCTGATGCTGGGAGGGACTAGGGGCAGGAGGAGAAGGGGACGACAGAGAATGAGATGGCTGGAAGGCATCACCGACTCGATGGACATGAGTTTGAGCAGACTCTGGGAGTTGGTGATGAACAGGGAGGCCTGGCGTGCTGTGATTCATGGGGTCGCAAAGAGTCGGACACGACTGAGCGACTGAACTGAACTGGACTGAATGGACATAGACTTCCCTAGATTTTTCTTAATAAAAAAATTTTTTGAAAACACTTGTTGTGGAGGGCTGACTTCTTTCATCTATATCTTTTTTTTTTTTTAAAGTTTTTGCTAGGCTCTTGGTTATCCAAACTTTTATCTCAGGCAGTTATGATATTAATCAATTGCTGCTGATTGCATTCTATAAATGCTCTGCAAATAGGGCTTGTCTTGTGGATCAAGCTCTGAGTCAGGTCAAATAATGAAAAGTCTATGAATGGGGCTTTTCAGGGAGCTGTGAAACAGGTTAAATAATGACAACGTCCTGGGAATGGGATTTTTTGTTAAACGTCTGCCTGCAATGTGGGAAACCCGGGTTCGATCCTTGGGTCAGGAAGATCCCCTGGAGAAGGAAATGGCAACCCACTCCAGTACTCTTTCCAGGCACGTACTCTTGCCTGGAAGATCCCATGGATGGAGGAGCCTGGTAGGCTCCAGTCCATGGGGTCACAAAGAGTCAGACAGGACTGAGCGACTTCACTTCACTTTAGACTCAGTTTGCTCCCTCTTGTGGTGGTAATGCTGTTGCTGTTTTCTTTACTGTTACAATGGTTGTGAGTTTGCGGTTTTTCAAGGCTGCTGTGGAACTGGGGAGAGGGACATGGGAGTAGGTCAAGTTTAAAATGCCAGAACTGCTATATGACTCAGCAATCCCACTGCTGGGCATACACACCAAGGAAACCATAATTGAAAGAGACACGTGTACCCCAATGTTCATCACAGCACTGTTTATAATAGCCAGGACATGGAAGCATCTTAGATGTCCACGAATGGATAAGAAAGCTGTGGTACATATACACAATGGAATATTACTCATCTATTAAAAAGAAAGCATTTGAATCAGTTCTAATGAGGTGGATGAAACTGGAACCTATTATACAGAGTGAAGTAAGTCAGAAAGAAAAACACCAATACAGTATACTAACGCATATATATGGAATTTAGAAAGATGGTAACAATGACCCTATATGTGAGACAGCAAAAGAGACACAGATATAAAGAACAGACTTTTGGACTCTGTGGGAGAAGGTGAGGGTGGGATGATTTGAGAGAATAGCATTGACTCATGCATATTATCATATGTGAAATAGATCGCCAGTCCAGGTTCGATGCATGAGACAGGGTGCTCAGGGCTGGTGCACTGGGATGACCCTGAGAGATGGGATGGGGAGGGACGTGGGAGGCGGGTTCAGGATGGGGGACACATGTACACCCATGGCTGATTCATGTCAATGTATGGAGAAACCACTACAATATTGTAAAGTAATTAGCCTCCAATTAAAATAAATAAATTAAAAATTAAAAAAATAAAATGACATAAAGTGTTTTTTATAGGAGTTGAACACTTTTCCTTGATTAAATGCCTCTCAGATTGCTTCAGGCCTTTGAGTAATTTTCAGATTTCTGAAAAAGTTGATTTTATAATTTTGCCAGTATTTTGTTGCTTTTATGTAAGAATGGATTTATAAAAGCCTTCACTCTGACATTCTAGAATTCCCTCATGATTAGCTATTACTTTATTTTTCAAGCTTCTCCTTATTTCTTTTTCCCCATTTAACAATACCTCTTGATTTTTCTGTATCTGAGCATACAGATCTTCTGTATTGTTCCAGAGTAGGGATGGGACATATTTATTTAACCAGGACCTATCATAAGACCATTTAGTTTTTTTCCCGATACAATTAATGCAACAAATACCTTTTTGAATGCTATATTGCAATTATATTGCAATTCTCTATCTTTAGTTTATTTATTTATTTTTACAGATTCAATAAACTTTATTATTTTTTTAATTTTTTATTGGACGCTAATTATTTTACAATATTATATTGGTTGGTTTTGCCATATATTGACATGAATCCGCCCCGGGTGTACATGAGTTCCCCTTCCTGAACCCCCCTCCCACCTCCCTCCTCAAATTCCCAGTTAAAGAATAGGTAGTCAAAGAGTAGGTGAGGTTCTAATTTTCATTGATATCTCCAAATTGCCCTCAAAATAGCTACACTAATTATACTATCTCTACTACTATATCAAAGTGCCTTTTTCATATATACTTGCCAATGCTGAGATTCTTAATTTTTGCTAATTCAATAGTTCAGAAAATGGTGACTCATTTAATTAATTCACTTATTTATTTCTAATTGGTTTTAATACTATAAGTATAATTAAGCAGCTTAGTACAAAGCTGACTATCTGCTTACCTCACACACAGGGTTTGAAAGCAAGAAGAGAGGAAAAAGAAATTGTAGATTTGGGAGCATTACAGAATATGCCTTATTACTAAGGTGGTTTTTCCAGTGCTTTGCAAAAGCTGTCTGGGGATAAAGCCATCAATCAAAACCTGCTTTTGCCATTGTTTCATGGATTTGGGTAACTCCACACTACTAAGATTAGTTGTGATTGTTGGAGAGACTGCAGTTCTACACCTTGGTATTTGGCACAAAGACTCAGGATAATGAATGCAGATCCCTCTTGTTGATTGCTATGAGGCACTGGTAAGCTCTGACTAGAACTTATAGCTGCTTGCATACATTTAAACTAGCAACTGGTGATCTTCTTCCTTCACAGTTGCAACTAGAAAGAATTGCACATGTTTTGGGCTCACAATTTTTTTGTAGAGGTTATGAAAAGAATACTATTATGTCCTGGCTGCTTTAAAAGTATCATGTGAGAGAAGTCTAGAGAAGGAAATAGTGATGTTTTAAAGTGAGGTTAAAAAGACAGGGGAAAAAAAATCAAAGGTCTACAGTTGAAAGCCTGATATACCTAAATGTCAGGTAAAGTTCAGAGAGATTTATTAGGACAACTATAAGGAAAACATCTCCCTCGTTTAGGCTGATGTCTTCAATTACATTTGTTGTTTTTTGAGCATTAGCATTCCAAAAGCCATGCCAAATTTTGTTAATACACAACTTATTCTTTTGCATCTTTCATACATGGCCATTCCCAGACCATGGATATTGTATTACTCAAATCAGGCCAGTATGTAGAGAAGCTGAGTTGGGAGCGTGCAGGAATTAGGGGTAGAAGGGTAGATGAGCAGGTTTCACTATGCTGCTACCATTAACCCTGTGGTGACCTTGGAAAATTTGCTTAATGTCTCAGTTTTCGAATCTCTCAAGTGAGGCAATGAATTAGCAGGGAATATGGAAGCATTATAAAAGCATTATGGTAGGTTTTACTATGATCACATACTATTCAGGGAAATTGAACTTGATCAATTAAGCCTCCGATAAAGGGATATACTTTAAATCTTTTTTTCTTCTCACAATAATTTTGTACTTTTATGCCTTAATGAGTAAGATAAAAATCATAGAATCACAAAGAAAAAAAAAAAGCTAGTACTTTCCCTTTTATAGGTAGACAGTTAGTATAACATAGTGGTTAAGTGCATGGGCTTTGGAGCCAGACTGCCTGCCTTCATATCCTGGCTCAGTCCCTCAGTCTGTGACCATGGGCAGTGTCTCAGTTTCTTCATTTGTAAAATAAACATAATAATAGTTCCTCCTTCATACACAGGCTTAATATGAGGATTGAATTACTTACTATAAGAAAAGCACTTAGAACTGGGCAGATAGAACACACTGAATAAATATTAGCTATTATTGTTATTATAATAAAATTCTCTCCTTTGCACTGGCGTTTAGCAGGAGCCAAGAAAGCAAGTAGAGGCAGAGAGCTGGTGTGTATGGGAGCAAGGAAACCAGAAACTTTGCTCCAGTCCCACTAGGGAGATCATGGTTAGGGAGATGGTGTTACTGACAAACAAGACAGTAATTATTCATACTACCAGGGTGTTTTGTAAAGACTATGTCAATGTTATTCAAAATGTATTCCTTAAACTACTTTCATCATAATCACTGAGGTAGGGAAGAATTGATAAAAGGCAGATTCTAGAGCTTCATTCCAAACCTGAAGAATCAGAATTTCTGGTCCTTGGAACCAAGACTATCCATTTTCAACAAGTAGTCCAGAAGACTGATGCAGGCTAAAGTTTGAGAACCCTTGGATCAGTCTATATTCAGATATGGTTTGGTCAGAAGTAGCTAGTAGCACTGACAATAAAATCAAATGGTACTAATATTCAGATCCACATTGAGCTTGACCCAGTAGCTTCTCTGCCTTCACTTGTTTCTGCTTTCAGGCCAGTGAATAATCTTTTATGTAATTTTGGAACTCAGGTAGCAAGATTTCCTGTTTCCAGGCATGATAAGCAAAATTTTAATTCTTAGTTCTGTAAGGCTTTTGTCAAATAAAATTTTGACTGCTGGCTGTAGCTCTCCATTTTACCAGTAGGGAGCACAGTCAGTCTATTGATCTTAGGCTTGTTATTAAAAAGAAGTCTGAGATGGCTTCTTCTCTATTTTTGTATGGAAATCTTTTCCTGGGGGTTGGATAATAAGAGCCAAGCGCCATTTCTGTGTAGGGTAGGAATGTGACCCTCTCGGTGGGATTGTTTAATTTTCAAAGATGACACAGAATGAAACTTTTAAAATGAAAACTTTTATATCTGAAAAATGTGCTCTCCTCAACATGCCATTCTATAAAGTGAAACAGATCCCTTCTTTCATGAGTAACATGTGTTCCAACTGAGCACCTTGAAATAGGGTATGAAATGCAGCAAAATGTGTAAGAAAAATTATGAGATGTTGAATTCTTCTATTTTTGAAAATAACATGCTTTGGCATGTGGAATTAGATAGCTGGGGGTTGGGGAATACTTGAAAGCTTGATGAAAGATAAATTTTAATTTTCTGTGGTTCAAGGTGTTTTTTTCTCAGCTCCTACAGACCATTTAATTATCACCTAAAAAGAAACTGGAATGAAAAGAGTTTGGGGGCTTTGGGAAAAAACTAAAACACAGGTCAGCTTTCCCTCCCCTCCTTCTAATCCCCCCAAGTCAAAATATCTGAGATCACATTAGTAAAACTCTCAAATGAACACCTTTTTTTACTACTTTCTGTCAACTTCTCATAAATTCAAAGGTAAGGATTCATTCATTAATAAAATGTAGACACTAGAAAAACAAGCTTTAGAAAAAAAATTGGACTGAAAATCAAGACAAGTAGAATCGCTGTGAAAAATCTCTTAAGACTTGAAATGGGCTTCATTCTTGAGGTTGCTAAATATAACACTGGGTCAAAACACCAGGGAATGTTGGTTAATATTTATTGAATGCCCACAATGAATGTGCTACAGGGAATCAGTTTGTGTTGGTTGGCTTGAAGACTGTGGATAAGTTTCAAATTAATAAATTTTTTCTTTATTTTTTCTCTGGTGGCCTAAATAGCCATCCTAGTTTCTCTGAATATAAAGGTTGATGCTTCTGGGATTGGTCTATAAATTGGTTACAGTCTTTCATATCTCCAAAGCCATATTCATTGGGTTGATGGATGGGATCCATTGATGGGGCAAAAAACTGAAGAGCCAGAAAAATAAGTGTGGATTATCAGCTACTTTAAAGAAAAGGGAAATTTCCCTGGGTGACAGTAAAATAGAATTTGTTTTTTTCTTGATTTAGACTCTCACATCTGCACTGTGTATGATGTGTCACAAAATTTACTCTGCTCTACAGACACATTTTGATTCTTCATAATATAGAACATGAGCTTTCTCTAGTCAATTTGTCTGTCAAAACAAAACTTCTTTGATGAAAAATATTCATTTTATAAAGGTCTTATTCTAAAAACTGATGAAAGTTTTTGAAAAGAAAAATCCCGTCCCCATTGCTTTTCATCAAAATAGTGCTCTATTTTTATTCCAAAATAAAAACTACAGCTGTTTGAAAGTAGTTTTCTTCTCTTTTTCCCAACCAGTTCTAAATCTCCTAGTACCACTCCCCTACCCTTTCTTTGGTAAAAATGAAAAACAAATAAAAATCTTGCAAGTGATAATAGTAAATAAAATTATTTGCTTTGTGACATACTGTCTTTGTATATAATCTACAGGCTACAGCAACTATATTCCATTGTAGCAATTTAGATACGTGGGATTAGTCCTCAGCAAAATTATGAAGTAAGCAAAATTGGTTTTAGCTCTCTCCTTAGCCTCAGCCTTTCAGCCTGTAGTGCCTTGACCCCACAGTGTCCTGTGGATGCTTTCCCTTAACATATTCATTTGTTTCTCCATTTAATGTTTTTGGTTCTTTTTACTTATAGCCACATTTGTCAGAGAAATAATCTCACAGACTTGTGATCATATGGAAATGCGTCTTCATTTGTTAATGTTTTACCACTTCCAAGTAATATTTGCATTTAATAGAGATTTTGAGAGGGAGCAACTTAATACAAAAAGGATGACTTTAATAACAGGGATTCTAGACCTTGCAACATATTACGATGTGTGGCCAATATTGACAACTGCCTCCCCCAGTTTCTCATTTCTTTCTCAGTAACAGAATCACGATTTCATTTGGTGTGATTGTGTGCCCAGAACAAAGACTATTACCAGTCTCCTTTGAAGCTATATTTGGCCATGTGGCTAAGTTCAGGCTGACAACATGTAAACCACCAAAGTCTCCCTAAGAGATAGAGGGTGGCCTTTTGTCCTGACCTGACTTCCCTGGTAGCTCAACTGGTGAAGAATCCACCTGCAATGCAGGAGACCCTGGTTCAATTCCTGGGTTGGGAAGATCTGCCAGAGAAGGGATAAACTACCCACTCCAGTCTTCTTGGCTTCCTTGGTGGCTCAGCTGTTAAAGAATCCACCGGCAATGCAGTAGACTTGGGTTCGATCTCTGTGTTGGGAAGGGAACGGCTACCCAATCCAGTAATCTGGCCTGGAGAATTCCATAGACTGTAGGTCCAGTCAGTTCAGTCACTCAGTCATGCCTGACTCTTTGGGACCCCATGGACTGCAGCACGCCAGGCCTTCCTGTCCATCACAAACTCCCAGAGTTTACACAAACTCATGTCCACTGAGTCGGTGATGCCATCCAACCATCTTATCCTCTGTCATCCCCTTCTCCTCCCGCCTTCAATCTTTCCAAGCATCAGGGTCTTTTCAAATAAGTCAGCTCTTCACATTAAGTGGCCAAAGTATGTGAGTTTCAGCTTCAACAGCAGTCCTTCCAATGAACACCCAGGACTGATCTCCTTTAGGACGGACTGGTTTGATCTCCTTGCAGTCCAAGGGACTCTCAAGAGTCTTCTCCAACACCACAATTCAAAAGCATCAATTCTTCAGTGCTCAGCTTTCTTTATAGTCCAACTCTCACATTCATACATGACTCCTGGAAAAACCATAGCCTTGACTAGACAGACCTTTGTTGGCAAAGTAATGTCTCTGCTTTTAATATGCTATCTAGGTTGGTCATAACTTTCCTTCCAAGGATTAAGCGTGTCTTAATTTCATGGCTGCAGTCACCATCTGCAGTGATTTTGGAGCCCAAGAAAATAAATTCTGTCACTGTTTCCCCATCTATTTGCCATGAAGCGATGGGACTGGATGCCATGATCTTAGTTTTTTGAATGTTGAGTTTTAAGCCAACTTTTTCACTCTCCTCTTTCACTTTCATCAAGAGGCTTTTTAGTTCCTCTTCACTTTCTGCCATAAGGGTGGTGTCATCTGCATAGCTAAGGTTATTAATATTTCTCCCAGCAATCTTGATTTCAGCTTGTGCTTCATCCAGCCCAGCGTTCCTCATGATGTACTCTGCATAGAAGTTAAATAAGCAGGGTGACAATATACAGCCTTGATGTACTCCTTTTCCTATTTGGATCCAGTCAGTTGTTCCATGTCCAGTTCTAACTGTTGCTTCCTGACCTGCATACAGGTTTCTCAAGAGGCAGGTCAGGTGTATTCCCATCTCTTTCAGAATTTTCGAGTTTATTGTGATCCACACAGTCAAAGGCTTTGGCATAGTCAATGAAGCAGAAATAGATGTTTTTCTGGAACTCTCTTGCTTTTTCGATGATCCAGTGGATGTTGGCAATTTGATCTCTGCTTCCTCTCCCTTTTCTAAGAGCAGCTTGAACAACTGGAAATTCACTGTTCACATATTGCTGAAGCCTGGCTTGGAGAATTTTGAGCATTACTTTACTAGCATGTGAGATGAGTGCAATTGTATGGTAGATTGAGCATCCTTTTGCATTGCCTTTCTTAGGGATTGGAATGAAAACTGACCTTTTCCAGTCCTGTGACCACTGCTGAGTTTTACAAATTTGCTGGCTTGTTGTGTGCAACACATTGACAGCATCATCTTTTAGGATTTGAAATAGTTCAACTGGAATTCCATCACCTCCACTGGCTTTATTCAAAATGATGCTTCCTAAGGCCCGCTTGACTTCACATTCCAGGATGTCTGCCTCGAGGTGAGTGATCGCACCATCATGATTATCTGGGTCATGAAGATCTTTTTTGTATACTTCTTCTGTGTATTCTTGCCACCTCTCCTTAATATCTTCTGCTTATGTTAGGTCCATACCATTTCTGTCCTTTATTGAGCCCATCTTTTTATGAAATATTCCCTTGGTATCTCTAATTTTCTTTAAGAGATCTCTAGTCTTTCCCATTCTACTGTTTTCCGCTATTTCTTTTCACTGATCACTGAGGAAGGCTTTCTTATCTCTCCTTGCTATTCTTTGGAACTCTGCATTCAAATGGGTATATCTTTCCTTTTCTCCTTTGCTTTTCATTTCTCTTCTTTTCTCAGCTATTTGTAAGGCCTCTTCAGACAGCCATTTTGCTTTTCTGCATTTCTTTTCTTGGGGATGGTCTTGATCCCTGTCTCCTGTACAATGTCACGAACCTCCGCCTATAGTTCATCAGGCACTCTGTCTATCAGATCTAGTCCCTTAACTCTATTTCTCACTTCTACTGTATAATCATAAAGGATTTGATTTAGGTCATACCTGAATGGTCTAGTGGTGTTCCCTAATTTTTTCAACTTAAGTCTTTAAGTCTGAATTTAGCAATAAGGAGTTCATGACCTGAGCCACAGTCAACTCCTGTTTTTTTTTTTTTTTTTGCTGACTGTATAGTCCATGAGGTCGCAAAGAGTTGGACACGACTGAGTGACTTTCACTTTTGTCCTGACCAACTTCTTTGTGATGCCGATCTGGAATGTAAACATGATGACTAGAACTGGAGTAGTGGTAATCATCAGCTATCCTTGAGGATGGAAACCATATACTGAGGATGGTGGAGCAGAAAGTTAGGTACAGTTGACTGGACTAAGTGGATTACCTGCTTCTGCCTTGTTTGTGCTGTGTGCTGTGCTAAATCACTTCATTCATGTCGTTGTTACCCTCTGGACTGTAGCCTGCCAGGCTCCTCTGTCCATGGGATTCTCCAGGCAAGAATACTAGAGTGGGTTGTCATGCCCTCCTCCAGGGAATCTTCCCAAACCAGGGATTGAACCATCATCTCTTACATTTCCTGCATTGGCAGGTGGGTTCTTTACCACTAGCACTACCTTGGAAGCCCTCTACCTTTTTAAAGTTATGTCACTTCGGAATTTTCTGTTATGTGCAACTGAACTTGATTTGAAAGAGACAAATGACACATATCTTTTGGAAATCAAGGCTTTGTGGTATCTCAGCAAAATTGGTAGGTTAATTCTGAGAAAACTGTCACTGTTGGCTTTTGAAAGAGCATGTGGAGAACTGTTGCTCTCCTGAATCCTTCTGAAAAAAATCTGTCTTATACTTTCCTAACTGTTCAGAAGGCATAGATCTTATCATGCCAAATACATTTTGAATGACTAGAGAGCAAAGAGGATAACCTATCTGCCACGCTACACTATCTAGCAGAGCGAAATGCTGGGTTCTTCATATTTTGTTAATCATATTGGTGTAACAGTTACCCTAAACTGACATGCCCTGATACAGAGACACTCTCAAAGAGGGAAATAATCTGGAGGAATAGGAAATGTAAAAGGTCAACCTCAAACTATTCTGATTTGAACTGAATGTGATTTAGCATAAAGTGAGTGAAAGTCACTCAGTTGTGTCTGACTCTTTGTGACCCTGTGGACTATACAGTCCATGGAATTCTCCAGGCCAGAATACTGGAGTGGGTAGCCTTTCCCTTCTCTAGGGGATCTTCCCAACCCAGGGATCAAACTCAGGTCTCCTGCATTGCGGGCGGATTCTTTTACCAGCTGAGCCACAAGGGAAACCCAAGAATACTGGAGTGGGTAGCCTATCCCTTCTCCAGGGGATCTTCCCAACCCAGAAATCAAACCGGGGTCTCCTGCATTGCAGGCAGATTCTTTACCAACTGAGCTATCAAGGAAGCCCTTGATTTAGCATAACCAAAACATCAGAAGCTATTAGTGGGAACATAGGGGTTTAAATCACAATGGTACATCAGACAGACACACAGGGCTAGAGCAACATTGCTGTGAAGAGGCAACCCTGCCCCAAGGGATAGATTTCAGTGGACACAGTGAATATTTGGTCAGCATGCCACATGGGCCCCTTTGTAAAATAAACAAGCTCAAATCCCTGTGTTTTATTTGTAGCTAGCCACATTGCTGCTTTTTACTGTCTACTTCGGCAACTCAACCATAGCTAGGGCCTGGACCTTAAATCCCTTACCTTTGGCAAGTGTCTTATTCTTGGCCCACTGACGACTGATGTGGGTATGAGCCTGAATTGTATTTCAGTAGCCAACATCTCTGTAAGATCAGCGGAAATACTGCTGTCAGTGGAAAATTCAGAATGGCAAATGATAGCAACAGCAGGGAAGGATAAATATAAATAATATATACTGGGACAGAGCTCATCTCAGCACTATGGACTCGCTGATTTTTATTTGTTTACTTGTTTGGGTTGAGGGATTTATTTTGGTTTGGCTATTTTCCCTTGGTTCAATATGCTTTTCTCTTTCTGAGCCTTTTTAGCAAGGACAATAGGTCCCAGTATCAAATAAGTGATTAAAAGAAAAAAATAGGCACATGGGAATGTATGTGTGTGTGTGTGTGTGTGTTAGTCGCTCAGTTGTGTCCGACTTTTTACTACCTCATGGACTGTGGCCCACCAGTCTCCTCTGTCCATGGAATTCTCCAGGTAAGAATACTGGAGTGGTAGCCATTCTCTTCTCCAGGGGATCTTCCTAACCCAGAGAGTGAATCCAAGTCTCCTGAATTGCAAGCAGATTCTTTACTCTCTGAGCCACCAGAGAAGCCAGGCAAATAGGAGCCAAATATCAAAGCAGTAAGTATTCAAGTGACTATTCACTCATTAAGCTATAAATGTCAGAATTGATCATTAATCTGAATTGCAGTCCTTGGGTAAGTAGTTTTCATGCAAGTTAATTAAAGATACCAGAGGAGACTTAGAAGCAGGATTTTGGAAAGAGCCACAAACATTTTTTTGTGTACTTTCATACCTGGTTTTAAATATGGAGGCACTTCTCTTTCTTGTTAGGGAACAGCATATTGTCAGTAAAATTAAGTCCTGGAATGAAACTTCTTCAAAAAAAAGAAAGCCAAAATGAAATCATTTTTAAGGGTATAAATAAAATAGTTACACACATTTCCTGACAGCGTGAATGAGAAGGTCCATATTTATCTCAGTAAGTTTTCAGCGTTAGACTTTAGGAGCCAAAGTGACAGTTTTGGACTCAGCAGACAGTGAGCTTTATATATAAAGACTCAAAATAGATTTCCTTTGCCCCTAGTCCTGCCAAAGAGCCATTTTAGGTGTGCAGGAAGGCGCTGAGCACACTCATACATAGTGCCCTTCTGCTGAGTGGAAGCAGTGGATAGCTCTGTTTCACCTGACTCTTCTTGATTGGAATTTAGATTCCCAAAGAATCTGAAAGGTGATAGAGTCTTCATGATTTCACAGCAGATGTGCTTTTTTCTTTTTTTCCTTTTTATGCATGGAATCATTGAAAATTGAGAAGAAAATGCAAATAGCCTGCATTTGTTATGAAGGAAAGATATTTGAGCTATGGGCCATCAACAATGCTTTTGATCATTCTGGGATTAGAGGAATTCTTCATACTTGTAGAAACAGACTGTGTCAAAAGATAAGAAGTGCAAATATGGATTTAAGTAAGATAAGAAATTTCATCCTAAATTTCAACAGAACTCAAGGCCAAGTTTTTGTATTGACATTCTGAAGAGCCTTTTAACTGTGGTCTTTTGCAAATTCCTTTTTTTCTTCTATCTTCTTCTCTCTCTTCTTTCTTGCTTTCAGTTAAAAAGCAAAGACCACTTATATGCTTTTGATACTGTACTGGGTTCTGAACAGAGAAAAATGGGAGAGCGTATGGGCAGTTTTTTAAAAAAAGAATTTTCAGGGTAAACTCATATGTAAACAGAATGTGCCCTGAATGATATATTAACTTAAACAGGCATAGAATAAAATAGAGAAGACTGAGGTTTCATGTTTAGGTAAAAGGAAAATGGGATTTTAAAGTATCTTCCAATTAGTAAGAGGAAGCTCTATAAAGGAAGTGGGATGACTGCACAAATAGAGCACGAAGCCAATGTACCTATGATAAACAAAAGGGGAAGGGAGGATACTGGGAAGATAAAAGTGATGTGAGATGGTGGTTAAGGATGGTTTGAGGAGGATTATTTGAATGCAAGTTAGGCCCAATCTTTAATGTAGTAACTATTATGAACTTTCAGGAAAGGAAATGGCATTTGTAAAATCTATAAGTGAAAAATCCACTTTGTGTAAATGCATTTATTCTTGTTTCAGTCTGTAGCCTGGGAACTTGAGCAGGGAGGAGGTTGTAACAGCTATGTGAAGAAATAACCTATGGCCTGGACCAGAGTGTAATTGAGGAGTGGTTTAGGAGGATAAGCTGGAAGTATTTAGTGAGCTACTGGAGTAGAGGATAGGGATACATTAAAACTAATATAAGGTCACTTCTTGTGATGGGAGGGAAGGGTGGTGGAAGAAACAGAGCCAACTCTAGCTTCAGTGAGGTTGGTCTGAGTGAAGTACAAGGCAGGATATAAGAAGCCTATCTGTTCATGCCTTGTTGTTCAGGCGTTCAGTCGTATATGACTCTTCGTAACCCCTTGAACTGCAGGACACCAGGCTTCGCTGTCCTTCACCATCTCCCAGAGTTTGCTCAAACTAATGCCTTTTGAGTCAGTGATGCCATCCAACCATCTCATCCTCTGTCATCCCCTTCTCCTCCTTCCCTCAATCTTTCCCAGCATAGGGTGTTTTACAATGAGTCAGTTCTTCGCATCAGGTGGCCAAAGTATTGGAGCCTTGCTTCAGCATCGGTCCTTCCAATGAATATTCAGAGTTGATTTCCTTTAGGATTGACTGGTTTGATCTCCTTGCTGTCCAAGGGACTCTCAAGAGTCTTCTCCAGCACCACAATTCGAAAGCATCGGCCTTCTGTATGGTCCAGCTCTCACATCCATATATGACTACTGGAAAAATCATAGCTTTGACTATATGAACCTTTGTCAATGAAGTGATGTCTCTGCTTTTAAATACACTATCTAGGTTTGTCATAGTTTGTTTTGCCAAGGAGCAAACATCTTTTAACTCTTTCTGACTTCAGTTTTAGAGTCTAAGAAAATAAAATTTGCCACTGTTTCCACTTTTTCCCCATCTATTTGCCATGAAGTGATGGGAACAATGCCATAATTTTAGTTTCTTGAATGTTGAGTTTTAAGCCAGCCTTTTCACTCTCCTCTTTCACCCTCAAGAGGCTCTTTAGTTCCTTCTTGCTTTCTACTTTAGAGTGGTATCATCTGCATATCTGAGGTTGTTGATATTTCTCCTGACAATCTTGATTCCAAATTGTGATCAAACCAACACAGGATTTCACATGATATACTCTGCAAAGAAGATAAAGAAGCAGGGTGACAACATACAGCCTTGACATACTGCTTTTCCCAAAACTGAACCAGTCCATTGTTCCATGTCTAGTTCTAACTGTTGCTTCTTGACCTGCATACAGGTTTCTCAGGAAGCAGGGAAGGTGGTCTGGTTATCCCACATCTTTAAAATCTTTTCACAGTTTGTTGTGACCCACACAGTCAAAGGCTTTGGCATAGTCAAAGAAGCAGAAGTAGTTTTTTTTTTTTTTAATTCACTTGCTTTCTCTATGATCCAACAGATGTCGGCAATTCGATCTCCAGTTCCTCTGCCTTTTCTAAATACAGTTTGTATATCTGGAAATTCTTGATTCATGTACTGTTGAAGCCTAGCTTAAAGGATATTGAGGACTACCTTGCTAGCATGTGAAATGAGTACAATTGGACAGTAGTTTGAACATTCTTTGGCTTTGCTTTTCTTTGAGATTGAAATGAAAATTGACATTTTCCAGTCCTGTGGCCATTGCTGAGTTTTCCAAATTTGCTGGCATATTGAGTGTGGTACTTTAACAGCATCATCTTTTAAGATTTTAAGTCAGTCAACTGGAGTTACATCACTTCCACTAGATTTGTTCATAGTAATGCTTCCTCAGGCTAACTTGACTTCACATTCCAGGATGTCCGGCTCTAGGTGAGTGACCGCACCATCATGGTTATCTGGGTCATTAAGTCCTTTTTTGTATAGTTCTGTGTATTCCTACTACCTCTTCTTAATATCTTCTGCTTCTGTTAGGTCTTTGCTGTTTCTGTCTTTTATTGTGCCCATCTTCACATGAAATGTTCCCTTGATATCTCTAATTTTTTTAAAGAGATCTCTAGTCTTTCCCATTCTTTGTGTTGTTCATTAAGAAGGTTATCTTATCTCTCCTTGTTATTCTCTGGAACTCTGCATTCAGAAGGGTATATCTTTCCCTTTCTCCTTTGCCTTTCGCTTCTCTTCTCAGCTATTTGTAAGGTCTACTCAACCATTTTGCTTTCTTTCATTTCTTCTTCTTGGGGATAGTTTTGGTCACCACTTCCTGTACAATGCTACAAACCTCTGTTCATAGTTCTTCAGGCACTCTGTCTACAAGATCCAATCCCTTGAATCTATTTGACACCCCCACTATATGCATGCCTTGAACAAGGGGCAAAAATCTATGATGGGAGAGTGATATCATACTTTCTTCCTGTTTAATATGACTTAGGTTAGGCCTAGTGAGTGGTAGACTTATGTATTTGGGTTTGTTTGCTGTTTTGGTTTGTTTTTTCCTAAGAATGAGATGATTTGGATGCTTTTTTCCAGCATGTCCTTGTATTTTCCTTTGAAATTCATGATCTGCTTCATTAAGGGGATCCACATTTTCTCAGTATGAAGTTATCTCAGTGTGAAACATGCGAAGTCGAGGTATCACATTTGAACAAGAAATGCTTCCTGAATTAAAATAATGTGAGTAGGAACTCTTAGCTCTCACATATGATATGAAAACTTCTTTTTTTGAATTAATTAATTTATTTTAATTGGAGGCTAATTACTTTACAATATTGTAGTGGATTTTGCCATACATTGACATGAATCAGCCATGGGTGTACATGTGTTCCCCATTCTGAACCCCTCTCCCACCTCCCTCCCCATCCCATCCCTCTGGGTCATCCCAGTGCACCAGCCCTCAGCACCCTGTCTCATGCATCGAACCTGGACTGGCGATCCATTTCACATATGATAATATACACATTTCAATGCTATTCTCTCAAATCATCCCACCCTCGCCCTCTCCCACAGAGTCCAAATGACTGATCTTTACATCTGTGTCTCTTTTGCTGTCTTGCATATAAGGTCATCATTACCATCTTTCTAAATTCTATATATACAGTATTGGTGTTTTTCTTTCTGACTTACTTCACTCTGTATAATAGGCTCCAGTTTCATCCAGCTTATTAGAACTGATTCAAATGCATTCTTTTTAATGGCTGAGTAATATTCCATTGTGTATATGTACCACAGCTTTCTTATACATTCGTCTGCTGATGGACATCTAGGTTGCTTCCATGTCCTGGCTATTATAAACAGTGCTGCAATGAACATTGGGGTACACATGTCTCTTTCCAGTCTGGTTTCCTTGGTGTGTATGCCCAGCAGTGGGATTGCTGGGTCATATGGCAGTTCTAGTTCCAGATTTTTAAGGAATCTCCACACTGTTCTCCATAGCGGCTGTACTAATTTGCATTCACACTAACATTGTAAGAGTGTTCCCTTTTCTCCACACCCTCTCTAGCACTTCTTGTGTGTGTGTGTGTGTGTCTGCACATACATTTAGCATGTCATATACAACTGTAGTTAGTTGTGTATAAGTTTCTATATATGGGTTTGTATATTTGGGATGTCTTATTTTTCTTGGACAATAAGGAGTATGCCTTCTACTTCATTTGTATCCCCCAAAGAACATAGTGTGTGTGTGTGTGTGTGTGTGTATATATATATATATAATATGTAGATTGCATCTAATAGAACATCTTAAGAATTTAAAATTATTGGTCAATCTTAAAAACAAAAATTTTATTAAAAAATGATAGAGAACATTGTAAAGTCCATACAACCTCAGATTAATCTTATATCTTTTATATTTTTCTATTTCAACTACAAATTAATGCCTGTTATGATAATTGAAGTATTCCAAAATTCTCAGATGACTTGTAAATAATTAATGAAACAGTAAAATATTTTTAGTGATGTTGCATTGTCAGATATGTTTTACTATGTACTCTCCTGTGAAAATTGGTAATTTAAGTATGGCATGTATGCTAATTATGAATTAATGACTGACTAATCTTAATTCAGCCTTGGGCAAATCTGCTTCTATGTGCTTCCTCAGCTGTTAAATGGGGGAAAATGACTGCTAGCCCACAGGCATCCAGATGAAGATTTTACTCTTTGAAAATAGAAAGTGCCAGACAGATATTTCATGACACAATAACTTTGAAGTTTAGCAACAATGGGACTATGGGCTTCCCAGGTGGCGCTAGTGGTAAAGAACCCACCTGCCAATGCAGGAGTTGCAGGTTCTGTCCCTGAGTTGGGAAGATACCCTGGAGGAGGGCATGTCAACAAATTGCAGTATTCTTGCCTGGAAAATCCCATGGACAGAGGAGCCTGGAGGGCTACAGTCCATAGGGTTGCAGAGTCGGACACAACTGAGCACACACACAGTGAAGGGACTACCTGCCAATGAAACTAGAAGGGGTGACAGATGAGTAGAACAGGAATTTTGAAACTAGAAATGGCTGGGACTCCTAGTTTAACATGACCCTTTAACCACTTCTTCTCTCCATTTTGCCCCTTTTCCCATTCCCAAGCAGAGTATCAGATGATTAGAAATCAGGCCTTACCCCTCCTTTAAGAAAGTGCCATACTGCTAGTTTCTTGTGGTTTTGGAGGGAAAACAGCATTCTATTGGACTCCTTACCTCAGTAATGTCCTATAATGCCTGTTTCTGTGAATGATATTTATGGGTCCCCATTTTCCAGGCTTATTGCCTTGGAAAGTTATGTAACCAGACACTGATCTAAAAGAGAAGTCATATCTGAAAGTTATAAAGTGTTGAATTTGTCCAAAATTAAGCTCTTATTCACTGGAGGAGAGCCTGGGACCATTTTTGCTAGGTTAGCTTTCTCCTTTGCTGAGTCTGAGAACTTGGAATAGTTTAGTGTTGGCCTGCTGTGACTCACTGCCTGGCCAGTGGCTTAAGAGACGCTTAAGTAAGTCCACAATAGGTCTCTCAGATAATGAAACACTGGGATATGCACAAAAGGACATGGTTTTAGGCATCAGTTATGGGGCCATTTTATCATCAACCCCATTTCCACTTTCTCAGTGCAGCCCAGTAAAATACAATATTTGAGAATCTTTATGCTTTGCCCTTTCCTATACCCCAAACCTGATGAAGTGCAAGTTTTCATCATCCTCCATGTGGGGCAGATCTGCTCCATTCAGTTGCAGGAAATATTCTTAGCAAACACTTACCCAGTGTGTTCAGCAGCAATCAGGCCATTGATGATGATGTAGAAGTTTATTAGAACATGAAGAGAAGAATTACCTACAAGTAATTCCAGAGTACTGGCTACCAGGAGCCAAATGCCTCATAGGCAGAAATTCATTGAATAGCATGCATTTATTATATGTCGGCCGCCAGAAGTTTAAGCACTAGAGCTCAGACTTGCTATTAAACCCTCCCTAGCATGCGGGCCACCCACCAGTTGCAAGGCATGATGACACGACAGATAACCCGCCCTCCTTGGTAGCAATATGGATATGGGTAGTAACCTAGTAAAGGTTCACAGACGCGGCGACAGTAGCGGTTGCCTCGACGGCAGTAAATGCAACAGTAACCTCTCTCATCCAGCATGGAGTTGAATTCTATTCCATTTTCAGTCTGAAAGAAGAAGAAACCAGTGTTGGAGGGGAAGAGGCCCATCAAGCAGGGGAGGAATATGAACCTATAGAAGTTGAGGCCTGGTGAGTAATTAAGTTCCTGAGCCTGATCTTGGAGATGTATCAAGATTGATTTTAGTTTTCTTAATTTAATTTTTTTTAAACTTAGTTTTATTGAAATAGAGTTGATTTATAATGTTGTGTTAATTTTTTTCTGTACAGCAAAGTGATTCAATTATACATATATTTATATATATATTATTTTTCATATTCCTTTCCATTATCACTTATTGCAAAATATTGACAAGATTGATTTTGAATGAGACTTTTAGGTATTCCAGGTTTCTTAAATACTATTTTTTTTTGTTGTTGTTAAAGCAATGACCATTCTCCTTTCAGTGACTTTGATCTGAGAGGTAGTGAGGTTTGTGAAGGCTCTTTGTTTTTCCTCTAAACAAGAATAATGTGCACAGAACTCACATAGTCATTGATTGGGAGTTCTTCCTCACTTGCTGCTTGTCTGGCGTGACGGGTCTTCTCCACCTTCACTTGAGGGACCACCCACTGCTCGTTTTGTTCAATGCTTTTTTTTTCACTGGTAGGAAAGTGAAGGTCTTCACCATCCTCCTCAAAGTCTTGTAACTCTGAAACTAAGGTAATATGCACAAAGTTGTCATGCAACTGCTTTGCTTGGGGGACTAACATTTGGGGATAGAGATTTTCATTGTGTCTTCTCACTGTCCTCATTTAGGTATGCATGAACCACTTTTCCAGGGTTCTGTAGCTGACATTTTAAGGAGGTCTTCCAAAAGAAATCTGACCATTCCTATGTAAACAGACACCTTTGCTCATTTGGCATCAAACACTTACTGTTTTGCCTTGTTAGCATATTAAATTAAAAATTGAGGGCAGGAGACTTTGGTGTCTCCCACAATGATTTTACTCATGGTCGGTGCTCAGTAAATATTTTTGGTTGCCTGACTTGATATAGTGTCCTCTGTCCTCCTTTCTCATCCCTTCTCTTTTCTGTGTTAAATATTTTTTTTTATTAAACTTTGTATTTAGAAATTATCTTAGATTTATAGAAGAGTTGCTAAGGTGGTACAGAGTATCTGTATGTCTTTTCACCCAATTTCTCCTAAGGTTAACATTTTATATAACCACAATACAATGAGAAAAACTAAGAAATTAGCATTGGTACAATGTGTTGTTGTTGTTTAGTCGCTAAGTTGTGTTTGACTCTTCCCGATCCCATGGGCTGTAGCCCACCAGGCTCCTCTGTCCATGGGATTTCCCAGGCAAGAATACTGGGGTGGGTTGCCATGTCCTTCTCCAGGGGATCTTCCTGACCCAGGGATTGAACCCATGTCTCCTGCATTGCAGGCATTGGCAGGCAGATTTTTTTTTTTACCACTGAGCCACCAGGGAAGCCCTTTATAGGTACAATAAAATTAACTAAACTACAAACTTTACTCAAATTTCATCATTATCTCCACTAACGTCATTTAGGAGAAGGATGTTGAAGCAGAAGTTGTAGTGTCCAATCCAGGAAACCACAATTGCTTTTTTTTTTAAGGCCAAAGAGTACCAATAGATGCCCACATTGATTAGATCCTTCTCTCTTGGGCAATATAGTAATCTATGCTGTCCAGAATGAGGGAGGTCAAATTCTATGCTAGTTAGGCAAAATAAGATGTCCAGGGACATTTGCCCTCTCTGTGGGCTGACTGGGAGTTGAGATCTGGAGTCTTTAACTCTACCTTTAGCATCCAATTGCTTTTATACTGATTCCTAAAATAGTCACAAAGAAATTGGTATTGCAGTGACCATCCTTTCTTCTGAGGAGAATGCCACCATTTGACATAGAAAATCCTTCTTGAGACAGTAGGGCATTATTTTGGCTCTTCTCTCCTCTTTTCTTGGGTTGGGCACACAGTGGTTTGAGCCATAGTTTGGTAGCCCGACTGCAATGAATATAGATGTACAAAGAGAGACAGATTAGTTTTTGCTATCACTGCTCACATTGGGGTGGCGTTACCTTTGATGGGATATTTAATAGCCTGTCAGCATTAATTTATCTGATTTATAACTTGGCTGTGAAAAATCTCCTCCTCACTGGCCATCAGCATATACAGTTTCATCTAAGAAGATGCAAGCTTATCATTTGTTTTCCTAGAAATGTAGTCTCTGAATGCTGGTAACATTAACCCGTTACTGACTTTGGAAAGCAGAGGATGAAGAGGAGGAGGAAGAGGGGGAGGGGGAAGTCATACCTGCTATTAGAGTGGGATTGATCCAATACATGGTCACATTGTCACAAATCTCCAGAATTTTGGAATTTTTAAGAAAGTCTCGGTTTTCAATAGGTTTTTCTGCTGGGACCCAAATCACTGACTGTTCAAAGAAAGTTGTGGTAATTTCTTCACTCTGAGAGAAGAAAGTAGTTCAGGGTGGGGATAGGCAGAGAAATTAATAAAGTGAGTGAGACACTATGGGATAGTGGAAAACACCATATTTCAAGTCTGAATAATAATTACAGTCCCAGAGCTTCCTGTGAAGTAGCTCTGTGCCGTGCATACAGTAGGTGCCCTTGGGAGAGTTAGCAACTGGTTCCTCCTTCTTCCCTCTAACAGTAAGTCTGCACACTGAAACAGCAGCCTTCTCTGCTCAATTTCTCTTAAAGTCAGGAAGGCTCTCTGTCATTTTCTGGGTCTCTCACTGGGCCAAGTATGTTTTAATTTGGCCTTCTGGAACCTTGAGTGATTTATGTTTTTCTTTTAAATGGATATTGTGTGTGCATGCTCAGTCACTTGAGTCGTGTCTAACTGTTTGTGACCACATGGACTGTAGCCCACCAGGCTCCTCTGTCATGGGATTCTTCAGGCAGGAATTCTGGAGTGGGTTGCCATGCCTTCATCCAGGGGATCTTCCTGATCCAGGGACTGAACCTGCATGTCATGAGTTGCTTGCATTGCAGTCATATTCTTTACTTGTTGACTCATGGGGGAACACCTTGGATGTTGTGAGTGCCTGCCTTATTTTAGGCTTATGACTAGGATTGCAAGCTGAATTTCATCTCAAGCTGAAAAACACTCCTATAATCCAAATTGATGAAATCAGTTAAGTAGCACCAGAACCTAATATTTTGGTTTTCAAGATTGCCTGTTAACGGTATAGTTGTAGCACCAAAGATGTCTTTATTTTTTGTTTGTTTAGAAGTCAAGTCTCTAACTTGTGACTAGAGTGCCCTTACTACTGTTTTACTCCTTTCATTCTAGATGCTTGGAGTTTGTCTGACAGAATGCTTTTTATTTAGGCCGCCTGTTTTTTATTGTCAAGAACACTACCTTCTTTTATATTTGTAATGTTAGAAGTAGTTGTCTTGTATACCTAGGTCTTTTTAAACATATTTTTTAAAATTTACTTATTTGGCTGCATCAGGTCTTAATTATGTCACACGAGATCTTTGATCTTCTTTGAGGCATGCAAACTGTTAGTGGCAACATGTGGGATCTAGTTCCCTGACCAGGGATCGAACCCATGCCCCCTGCATTGGGAGTGTGCAGTCAACCACTGTACCACCAGGGAAGTCCGGTATACTTATCTCTTAATCATTTGTCTCTTCGACTTTGACACTTTACCTTGTACTCTTAATTAGGCTTTTCCCTTTCTCTTTTGTTTCGTTCTAGTTTTATGGTTTCACTGTTTTTATTCTTTGAAATATGGCTATGTTTAATTTTTCTCCTAGTCATTTAAAACTCTTCATTGTAGCTCCTTTGCCCTGGAGTCTGTAAAGACCTTGGTATGCACTGAAAGGGACTGCATAGAATGAGGTTGGTACACTGACTAGCTTTGTTAGCAAAATCAGAGCTATTTATATACCTGCTCTGCATGTTTAACATGTACAAACTATGGATGCAATGTTGAGGGAAGTACAGAATAAAGGATTTTTGTCATTTAGGACCACAAATTTGTCTCATAAAAAATATCTGAGTATAAAAAATAGGATTTTCTTGAAGACAACGCGATTTCACTATCATGAGATGAATACTTAATGTTATTTAGACAATCTGGCAGAGTTAACTGAAAAATAAATTATGGCCAAAATGAGACATTATGGGCCTTTGCCTTTAACTTTTCTGGGGGGCAGCACCACATGTGGAAGCTTGGTTCCCTGACTAGGGATTGAACCCATGCCCCCTTCAGTGGAAGTGCAGAGTCTTAATCACTGGACTACCAGGGAAATCCCTGCCTTTAACTTTTTCAGAAAAGAAATCTTGTCATGTCAGTGTGGAATGTCATTGTTGGCTGGCCCAACTCAAAGGCTTACATTATTTTCTGTAAAAAGCACCATGTGATAGTGGATATAATAGCTTTTTATCTTATTCATTCTCCTTTCATCTTACTCTTGCCTCCTATAGTAGTCTCTAATATCCTAGAAGTTGCTCTATTCCTCAGATGCATCCAAATTGAGTGTGTGTTATTAACTCAGTCGTGTCCGACTTTTTGTGACCTCATGAATTGGGGCGCACCAGGATCCTCTGTCCATGGGATTTTCCAGGCAAGAATACTGGAGTGGATTGCCACCCCCTTCTCCGGGGGATCTTCCTGACCCAGGGATTGAACCTGGGTGTCCTGCATTGCAGGCGGACTCTTTACCACTCTTTACCTAGTGGCAGGCATCTAAGCCACTAGGGGAGCATACAAATTAGGCTTATTAAAAAAAAAAAGACTCCTAAACTTTTCACTTGCCGTAGACCTTGGGAGCAGAGCATCATCTTTGGGGGAAATCCTTTTCTTAGAAATTCTAGGAACCAGAGTCTGTAACTTCTCTGGACATAAGGAGACTAATAGCATGTCTGTGGGAGCCAGTGACAGCCATGAGACTTGGATAATAGAAAGTAAAAATGATCCCCACACCACCTCATCCCCCAAAATAATAAGAAAAGTTAAAAAAAAAAAGATAAATTGGTAGACGAGAATTAAGATGGAGAGAGTTGGGCAAGCGAAAAATGTAGAAGAACCTAGGAGAGAGAGAAGAAAAAGAAAGAGGTATTTATAGTATATAGAGTGGTCACTGTGCTACTGGCACAATTTCATTTTAGATTTGCCAGTTAAGCACTAAGAAAACCAACCCAAGCCATTTGTTTCTTCTGGCTTATAATCACAATATGTGCTTAGCTAAGGTTCCCCTCCTTCTTCCACTGACAGCAACATACCATAATTATTTCCAGAATATCATGGAAAAATGAAGAGTCTCCTGGGCTTTATTGATGGCTGTATTTTAAGCAATAATCCTTCATCTCCCACTAGGCCTACAAGGGCCACTAAGCTGTTGCACTGATGCCCTAGGTTATCTTACCCTGACCTAGGAGTGTGCTTTCAGAGAATTTGTATTACACTGTACTTCTCACCTTCTTTGCTTTTTTTTTTTCCTTTTCTAAGATTTATTTATTTTAATTGGAGGCTAATTACTTTACATTATTGTATTGGTTTTGCCATACATTGACTTTTCTTAGTGATATTAAGGATAGATTATTCCATTAGCAGCCCAGCATAAAATGGTAAGATGAATGAACTGAAATATGGTTCAAGATGGGTAACGCATGTACACCCAGGACAGATTCATGTCAATGTGTGGCAAAACCAACCAATATAATATTGTAAAGTAATTAGCCTCCAATAAAAAAAAAATTTAAAAAATATTTATTTACCTGGCTGTGCTGGGTCTTAGTAATGGCATGTGCAATCTAGCTGCCTGACCAAGGATGGAACTCAGGTCCCTTGAATTGGGAGCGTGGAGTCTTAGCCACTAGACCACCAGTATTAGTCGCTCAGTTGTGTCCCTCTCTTTGCAACTCCACGGACTGTAGCACCCCAGGCTCCTCAGTCCATGGAATTCTCCAGGCAAGGATATTGGAGTGGGTTGCCATTTCCTATTCCAAGGGATCTTCCCAACCCAGGGATCGAACCTGGGTTTCCCACATTGCAGGCAGATTCTTTACCATCCGAGCCACCAGGGAAGTCCCTTAATTTTAATTTTTTTAAAAATTGAAGTATAGTTGATTCTGGGCTTCCCTGGTGGCTTAATCATAAAGAACCCACCTGCCAATGCAGGAGACACAAGAGATGTGGGTTCAATCCCTGGGTCAGGAAAATCCTCTGGAGAAGGAAATGGCAACCCACTCCAGTATTTTTGCCTGGGAAATCCCATGGACAGAGGAGGCTGGCAGGGATACAGTCCATGTGGTCACAGAGAGTTGGACATGACTGAGTGCACAAGCAATAGCAATATAGATGATTTACAATGTTGTGTTACTTTCAGGTGCACAGTAAAGTGATTTAGCTATATATTTAAGTTATTACAAGATATTGAGTATAGTTCTCTGTGCTATGCAGTGGGTCTTTGTTGGTTATCGATTTTATATATGGTAGTGTTGAACTGAAATCTTTATTTCTTATTTTAAACTTTTATATTTTGCTTTGGGATATAGTTGATTAACAATGCTGTAATAGATTTAGGTGAACAGTAAAGGGACTCATCCACATATATACATGTATCCATTCTCCCCCAAGCTCCCTTCCCATCCAGGTTGCCATATAATACTCAGAAGAGTTCTATGTGCTATACAGTATGTCCTTGTTGGTTATCTATTTTGTATATAGTAGTGTTGAATTAAAATCTTTAGAATAGGTGAATGTCACAGTGTGACAAAAGCAGCAAGGATCCCAAGTGGCCTTGGGGCTTTTGATTTGGCAAGATTGATTTTGTTCTTCTAGCTCACCACTCTTATCAGAAATCTTTGGTTTGGAAGCAAATATACATAATGTTAATGGCTGCTATCCTTAAGTTAATTTTTAATTTTTATTGAATTATAGTTGATTTACAGTGTTGTGTTAGTTTCAGGTGTACAGCAAAGTGATTCAGCTATATATATATAAGTTATTATAAGATATATAAGAGTATACACCCTTATGTTCACAGCAGCACTGTTTACAATAGCCAAGACATGGAAGCGACCTAAATGTCCATCAACAGATGAATGGATGGAGAAGATGTGGTACATATATACAGTGGAATATTATTCAGTCATTAAAAATGAAATAATGCTATTTGCAGCAACATGGATGGACCTAGAGAATTTACTGAGTGAAGTAAGTCAGACAGAGAAAGAGAAATATCATGGCATCACTTATATGAGGAATCTAAGAAAATGATACAAATAAACTTATTTTCAAAATAGAAACAGATTCAGACTTAGAGAATGAACTTATGTTTACCAGGAGGCAAGGAACAGTTAGGGAGTTTGGGATTGCCATGTACACACTGCTATATTTAAAATGGAAAACCAACAGGACTTACTCTATAGCACAAGGAACTCTGCTCAATATTCTGTAACAACTTAATTGGGAAAATAATTTGAAAAATAATATATATATATATATAAAACTGAATCACTTTGTTGTACACCTGAAACTACACAACACTGTTAATCAACTGTACTACAATATAAAATAAAACATTAAAAAAATAAAACTAAAAAAAAGAAGAAAAGTACAATGTTGGCCCTAAAAGCATGAACTTTAGTTTTTGAAAGGTCTGAGTTCAAGATCCCAATCTGCTCTTCTCTAACTGTGTAACACTGGGCAAGTTACTTTTTTGTTCGCATCTGAAAATGGGGACAATAATAGTACCTGTCTATAGGATCATTGTGAGAATAAAATAAGAGTAAAGCATTTAGTACAAAGTCTGACACATAATTAGTCCCCAACAAATTATGGCTTTTACTACTACTATTATTCTTACATACCTCATCTATTTCTTCCTCTGGTTCAGAAAATTCAGGAATCACTTTAATCTGAGTTTTGATGAAGCATTTTTGAAGACCTACAAAGTAAATGCCAGTGTATCCCTATAAAACAGACAAAAAAATAAGAAAACTTCCTGAAGTAGCCACAATTAATGAGTGTCATGATTTGTCAGGGCCCCAGGCTGGCAAAATTTGAATTCAAAAGGAAAGCTTTCTCTTATAAATTAAATGGAGGCTACAGGCTATTTTTAACTTGACTTAAGTGTTCTAATATTTTCAGTGGGAAGCCTTAGGGGGAAAACATCCAACTTACATTTTTAAAATCATGTACTTCCAATGTTTCATCAGTGCCATTTCCACTTCTGAATATTTCAGTTCTGGTAATGGGATCAATTTCCATGTAAATCTTCTTCTTCTCTCCATTGCTGTAGAAAGTGTGCTCCATGTCATATGTCTGGGAGAACAAAGGAAAACAAGCTGTAAGATACTCAGTATGATCACCAATGCAGGTAGATGTAAAAAACTTGGGTTTGATCCCTGGGTCAGGAATATCCCCTGGAGGAGTGAATGGCTACCCACTCCAGAATTCTAGCCTGGAGAATCCCATGGACAGAGGAACCTGGCAGGCTGAAGTCCACAGGGTCACAAGGAATCGGACACAACTGAAGCAACTTAGCACACTCACACAGATGTCTGTTCATGGTGGCGATGGTTTAGTAGCTAAGCTGTGTCCGACTCTTACGATCCCATGGACTGTAGCCTGCCAGGCTCCTCTGTCCATGGGATTCTCCAGGCAAGAATACTGGAGTGGGTGGCCATTTCCTCCTCCAGGACATCTTCCCCATCCAGGGATCGTCTCCTGCATTGCAGGCGAATTCTTTACCACTGAGCCACTAGGGAAGCTTGTTCGTTCATAAGACACTTTAATTGGGTAATATCTGGGGCACCTTCTTTTTCCAGAGCCTTTGTAGAGAGGGGCCGTCTCAGCAGCTTGCTGTTGGGAATTCTCTGAGACTTGAGATTAAAGTGAGATGTTTTTAGGCACTAGAGCTGATATGGGGATCCCTTCAGAATTAGTATTTTGTATTCAAGCCAAGTTGTTGAACTAATTACTAAGAATTCCAACAGTTTTTCTTGGCATCCTTGACTAAATAGCAAATGATATTTTGCAAAGCAGTCTGTAAGGTGCTTTTCCCTTATGGTATGAAGAGGAACTGCCAAAAACCTCTATTACTTCTTTAAACTGCCACTTCCCTTTCTAAGTACTCAAAGGTCACCCACTTCTTCCTGTGAAATTCAGTAGGGCTGAGAAAGAGATTTGAACAGATTTAGAATGCTTAGGTATTGCTCTTTATCTCCATATCTACCCAGAGATTTAATATTGCCTTAACAGTCTTGGATATGTCCTCTTTAAACACTGAAGACCATTGTCTTTGGCGAATACTAAGTAAAAGTCTTACCCTGACCTCAACTGCTTCCTTTTGCCCTTTAAACTCCAGGAAACATTTACTGCCTTCCCCTAACCTTCTCTGTTATGGGGTAACAAAATCTATTCAGTTTATTCCTGAGTTCTCTTTTTCAAACTCAATTCAGCTGACTTTAAGTCTTCAGGTTCTCCTGCATACAGAATTTAATAACCATGAATTGTAATATGCACTATGTAATATGGTATCTTCCAAGAAGAGCGCCATGGCAAAGCTAAATATCAGGTTACTCCTGAATGGTTGAAACAAAACCCCAGACTCTTTGCTAACCTCTAAAAGAGACCATTCTCTTTCTAAGGACCAAAAGGCCCAGGCCCATAGAGTATCCCAGTCTATTAACAAGCCCATTGCTTATAACTGAGGGCATGTTTATGTTGTTGTTGTTTAGTTTCTATGTCGTGTCTGTGCGAACCTGTGGACTGTAGCCCGCCAGGCTCCTCTGTCCATGGAATTCTCTAAGCACGAATCCTGGAGTAAGTTGCCATTTCCTTTTCCAGGTGATCTTCCCGACCCTGGGATCAAACCTGGGTCTCCTGCACTGCAGGCTGATTCTTTACTGCTGAGCCACCAGGAAGCCAGATGTGTTTAAAGCTAGAAGCATAAGAAAAACCTGAAGGAATTTGCTATCACAAACTAGGCCAGCCCTGATGGTGCCATGTGGAAGTCTATCTTATCCCTGTTGTTAGGAGGCCTTTCACTATCACGTTTCTTCATATTCATTTTTCTTTATGAAAAGCATTTGGTAAACTGAAAGCCTGAAAAAGCAAGTCATCCACAGAGCCAACGTTGCTTTCTAATGATTCTGTTCCCAGCAGCAGTCTTTAAGAGCTTGCACTAGGTTGGGTTGTTTTTAATGTCTGCCAGTGTCTGTGACTGAATGTTAGATTAACCTGGTCAAATTTTCCTCACCTCAAGTAGAAAAACAAGTTGGAAGGGCTTGTAGAAGCACTGTTACCTGAAGTGTGAAAAGTTGATTTAGTCACTGAATAGGAAAGCAAGAGACAATGATATTTACCACTTTGCTGCCCTACAGTAATTTGGAGATGGTCAGAGGTGAAATATTTGTTGAATACATTTTTTCCCACCAATGGCGAATTCTTGTCTTTCTAAAGAGATTTTGAGTATTTGCAAGGTCTTTTAAGAGACAACATTTTAAAAGGGGAAGGAAAACACTATTTAGAACTTTCCAGCAACTGCAGAGTTAACACAGTGAGTCTGACTTGATTTGTGACAGGTAGCAAATTCCCTTAGACTTGTTATTTGCTTCTAGTTATAAATTTGTTCTGAGTTGCAGCTCTGTGGCCAGCCCGAGAAACTTCTACCTTATGGCAACAAATTGAGCTCTCAGTGGGCCTGACCTAAGTAGAGGAGAGAGGCATCTAATGCAGATTCAGCCTTGTCAGATCTCCCAACAGGGGTGAGTTTCTTTAGAAATACTATCCATTGCAGAGACAGATGTCGACACCACCAGTCACTGGGGGTGGGGTGGGATGTTTGTTTCATCAGTAGCACAACTGATGGATTATTGCACGGAAAAATGAGGTTAGAGACTAGGGGATGTTGGAACGCTTTCTACCTGGGCAGAAGAGAAAATACAGGCTGCATTTTCAATCACTGGGAGAAGACTATGGAACCATACTGGTGACATTTAGGATTTCAGTGTACTTCTGTGGAATGAATTTTCCTGCACTGTTGGCAATGCACTTCACTTGGACACCTTGCTAGATGAAAACTATTGGAAACTGCCAAGCTCAGCAGATCTTGATTATTTTCAGCATTCTTTCAAAGAGTTTTATTGTTGTTGTTATTGGGGGAGGCATCCATTCTGATTGTAATTATTAACCAGCATGTTGCCTTTTTGTTAATAATGATAGTGGGATCAGAATGACTTCATTTATATGTGAATTCTGGGTGGGAGGTGGGGACTATATATTCACTCAGATGGAATTCCATTATCAAAGGTGTCCTTTTGGAACAAACTTTGTCTAGGAAGATGATGCTGATGGCCCACTTTGGATTGCTTAGGGATGAGTTTGAGCAAATCCAGACATACTGTCTTGTCCGAGTCCCCATGGAGCACATTGCTTAACTGGCCCATATGAAGACTGAGCTCATGCCTTTGGCTTTAGAAGTACTTTTCTTTCTACTAAGCTCACTGGCTAAGGGGCTAAGGGTCCTTCTGGAGATGAAGGAATAAATGATTTTGTCCACTCTGGGTGTAAACTAAAGCAGAAACAGGATGCCTTGTCTGAGAGAAGTGTGAGTGGGCTCCTCGTAGCTCATTTCAGACTGCCTCCAAGTCAGCTTTATTTCAGGAAGGACAGAGCAGGGTCAGCATATGATCACAACACTTCTGCCAGACCGCCAAATTAGGGCAATTTAATCTTTGGTGCTTCTAGCTTCCCTTTTCTTTACTTTTTATATCCTGTTCCTTTTGTGCCTTTCTAGCCCTTCCTCCTATCTCCCTCTATTCCTCTGCCTCCTGTCTAGACATCTAGGAATTTCGTGGTTTATCTGATACCTTACATCAAAGAAATCTATCTGGCAAATGATCTCACACTAAGATATTAGTGATGGGCATTTGTTTAAAAAATTGAGTTTGATACACCCCGGCGGCGGCGCAGACGCGAGAGACGCCGGGCCCGGCGCCCTGGCGCAACCAATCAGGCAAAGAGGCGCGGCCGGGAGGAGCTACCCCACGCCTGAGGCCAAGGCCAAGGGCCAAGAGGAGCTGCCCCACGTCCAACAGACGGTGGCTGCGCGGGCACAGGAGGGCCGAGAGGAGCACGTTCAAGGACAGGAGGGGCGGCCTTGAGGAGATACCCGTCATCAAAGGTAAGGTACAGCGGCTGCACTTTGCTGGAGCGGCTGTGAAGAGATTTTCCACGACCAAGGTAAGAGAAACCCAAATAAGACGGTAGGTATTGGGAGGGGACATCAGAGGGCAGACACACTGAAATCATAATCACAGGAAACTAGTTCATCTGATCACATGGACCACATCCGAATGTGGTCCACTGGAGAAGGGAATGGCAAACCACTTCAGTATACTTGCCTTGAGAACCCCATGAACAGTATCAAAGGGAAAAATGATAGGATACTGAATGAGGAATTCCCCAGGTCGGTAGGTGCCCAGTATGCTACTGGAGATCAGTGGAGAAGTAACTTTAGAAGGAATAAAGGGATGGAGCCAAAGCAAACCCAATACCCAGTTGTGGATGTGACTGGTGATAGAAGCAAGGTCCGGTGCTGTAAAGAGCAATATTGCATAGGAACCTGGAATGTTAGGTCCATGAATCAAGGCAAATTGGAAGTGGTCAAACAGGAGATGGCAAGAGTGAACGTCGACATTCTAGGAATCAGTGAATTAAAATGGACTGGAATGGGTGAATTTAACTCAGATGACCATTATATCTACTACTGTGGGCAGGAATCCCTTAGAAGAAATGGAGTAGCCATCATGGTCAACAAAAGAGTCCGAAATGCAGTTCTTGGATGCAGTCTTAAAAATGACAGAATGATTTCTGTTCGTTTCCAAGGCAAACCATTCAATATTACAGTAATCCAAGCCTATGCCCCAACCAGTAACGCTGAAGAAGCCGAAGTTGAACAGTTCTATGAAGACCTACAAGACCTTTTAGAACTAACACGCAAAAAAGATGTCCTTTTCATTATAGGGGACTGGAATGCAAAAGTAGGAAGTCAAGAAACACCTGGAGTAACAGGCAAATTTGGCCTTGGAGCACGGAATGAAGCAGGGCAAAGGCTAATAGAGTTTTGTCAAGAGAACACACTGGTCATAGCAAACACCCTCTTCCAACAACACAAGAGAAGACTCTACACATGGACATCACCAGATGGTCAACACCGAAATCAGATTGATTATATTCTTTGCAGCCAAAGATGGAGAAGCTGCATACAGTTAGCAAAAACAAGACCAGGAGCTGACTGTGGCTCTGATCATGAACTCCTTATTGCCAAATTCAGACTAAAATTGAAGAAAGTAGGGAAAACCACTAGACCATTCAGATATGACCTCAATCAAATCCCTTATGATTATACAGTGGAAGTGAGGAATAGATTTAAGGGACTAGATCTGATAGATAGAGTGCCTGATGAACTCTGGACGGAGGTTCGTGACATTGTACAGGAGACAGGGACCAAGACCATCCCCATGGAAAAGAAATGCAAAAAAGCAAAATGGCTGTCTGAGGAGGCCTTTCAAATAGCTGTGGAAAGAAGAGAAGCGAAAAGCAAAGGAGAAAAGGAAAGATATAAGCATCTGAATGCAGAGTTCCAAAGAATAGCAAGGAGAGATAAGAAAGCCTTCCTCAGTGATCAATACAAAGAAATAGAGGAAAACAACAGAATAGGAAAAACAAGAGATCTCTTCAAGAAAATTAGAGATATCAAGGGAACATTTCATGCAAAGATGGACTCAATAAAGGACAGAAATGGTATGGACCTAACAGAAGCAGAAGATATTAAGAAGAGGTGGCAAGAATACACAGAAGAACTGTACAAAAAAGATCTTCACGACCAAGATAGTCACGATAACGTGATCACAGACCTAGAGCCAGACATCTTGGAATGTGAAGTCAAGTGGGCCTTAGAAAGCATCACTAGGAACAAAGCTAGTGTTGGTGATGGAATTCCAGTTGAGCTATTGCAAATCTTGAAAGATGATGCTGTGAAAGTGCTGCACTCAATATGCCAGCAGATTTGGAAAACTCAGCAGTGGCCACAGGACTGGAAAAGGTCAGTCTTCATTCCAATCCCAAAGAAAGGCAATGCCAAAGAATGCTCAAACTACTGCACAATTGCACTCATCTCACACGCTAGTAAAGTCATGCTCACAATTCTCCAAGCCAGGCTTCAGCAATATGTGAACCGTGAACTCCCAGATGTTCAAGGTGGTTTTAGAAAAGGCAGAGGCACCAGAGATCAAATTGCCAACATCTGCTGGATCATGGAGAAAGCAAGAGAGTTCCAGAAAAACATCTATTTCTGCTTCATCGACTATGCCAAAGCCTTTGACTGTGTGGATCACAATAAACTGTGGAACATTCTGAAAGAGATGGGAATTCCAGACCACCTGACCTGCCTCTTGAGAAACCTGTATGCAGGTCAGGAAGCAACAGTCAGAACTGTACATGGAACAACAGACTGGTTCCAAATAGGAAAAGGAGTACGTCAAGGCTGTATATTGTCACCTTGCTTATTTAACTTCTATGCAGAGTACATCATGAGGAACGCTGGGCTGGAAGAAGCACAAGCTGGAATCAAGATTGCTGGGAGAAATTTCAATAATCTCAGATATGCAGATGACACTACCCTCTGGCAGAAAGTGAAGAGGAACTCAAAAGCCTCTTGATGAAAGTGAAAGAGGAGAGTGAAAAGGTTGGCTTGAAGCTCAACATTCAGAAAACGAAGATCATGGCGTCTGGTCCCATCATTTCATGGGAAATAGATGGAAAAACAGTGGAAACAGTGTCAGACTTTATTTTGGGGGACTCCAAAATCACTGCAGATGCTGATTGCAGCCATGAAATTAAAAGACGCTTACTCCTTGGAAGGAAAGTTATGATCAACCTTGATAATATATTAAAATGCAGAGACATTACTTTGCCAACAAAGGTCCATCTAGTCAAGGCTATGGTTTTTCCCATGGTCATGTATGGATGTGAGAGTTGGACTGTGAAGAAAGCTGATCGCTGAAGAAATGATCCTTTTGAACTGTGGTGTTGGAGAAGACTCTTGAGAGTCCCTTGGACTGCAAGGAGATCCAACCAGTCCATTCTAGGGGAGACCGATCCTGGGTGTTCATTGGAAGGACTGATGCTAAAGCTGAAACTCCAATACTTTGGCCACCTCATGCGACGAGTTGACTCACTGGAAAAGACTCTGATGCTGGGAAGGATTGGGGGTGGGAGGAGAAGGGGACGACTGAGAATGAGATGCCTGGATGGCATCACCGACTCTGTGGACATGAGTTTGAATGAACTCTGGGAGTTGGTGATGGACAGGGAGGCCTGGCATGCTGTGATTCATGGGGTCGTGGAGAGTCGGACACGACTGAGCGACTGAACTGAACTGAACTGAACTGATTTTAAACACAATGGCAACAAGAATAAGAGATATATTAAGGGCATCTTTCCTGCACCACTCAAATGGGCTCCAGCTCCATCCACAGGTAAGGCTGATCTCAAATATCAAGGAGTGGGACAGGTAAACCAATGGAATGGGATATGACTCAGAAGTAAAGTGAGATAGATATGTGGTGAAGTCCAAGGAGTGAGAAATATAAGAGGACTGCACTGATAAAACATGGATAAAACAGACTCATTTCTTTTCCTTGCCCAGGAATTCTTTCCTCAGTGTGGTTAAATCCTCCACTCAGGCAGCAAATGAGCCCTAACATCCCTCTTTCACAGTTTGCTGTGTTTTCTGGCCTCCATTTGTGACAATCTCTGATATCAGAAAAAAAAAAAGCTTTTTATAAAAAGTGAAGCTGCCTGAGACCTCAGTGTGATGGATCTGTTTGGGGGCAAGTAAGCTTTAGCTTGTCCTGAAAAAGTATTTGAGCACATTTGGCTTAGGTTTGTTTTTTGAAGCCTGTGATTAATCTAGCTGTTCTTCTCTCCACCGTCCTTCTTTACTGTCTGTTTATGAGGTACACCCTCCAAAGGTGAAATACATGCTCAGAATAGCTGGCTAGCAGATGTTAGGCCGGAAGGAAGGGAAGGGAATGTATTGTGCCATATTATTACCGAACTAGCCTGTGGGAATTAAAGGGCCTCTGTGTATTTCCTTAACTAACACAGAGCAGACACATTGTTTCTTATGCAAAGTTGGACTTCTGTATCTTCAATCACCAGTTCTCACCCCTGAAAAAAAAATTGGCTAGGCAGCACAGACATTCCTCTTTTTCAAAAAAAAGAAAAAAAAAAAGCCCACATTTCTTTCATCTAGAGATTCAAGCTGACTTGGAAGTTTTTCCTACCCACTACCCTTACCATTCCTTATTCTTAAATGCAGCTGAAGAATAATGGGAAAAATCTCTAGATCAGTTTCTAGTCCTAGCCCCAACTCTGCCACTTACAAGCTGTGTGACTTTGGACAAGTCACCAAATGTCTCTGGAGGCTTGGGTCCCATCTTTATCTCCCACCCCTTGCCAGATGCAATGTTGAATAGTTGACGAAATTAATTGTCTTTTTAAATTGAAGTATAGTTGATTTTCGGAGAAGGCAATGGCACCCCACTCCAGTACTCTTGCCTGGAAAATCCCATGGACGGAGGAGCCTGGTAGGCTGCAGTCCATTGGGTCACTAAGAGTCGGACACGACTGAGCGACTTCACTTTCACTTTTCACTGTCATGCATTGGAGAAGGAAATGGCAACCCACTCCAGTGTTCTTGCCTGGAGAATCCCAGGGACGGGGGAGCCCGGTGGGCTGCCGTCTATGTGGTCGCACAGAGTCGGACACGACTGAAGCGACTTAGAAGCAGCAGCAGCAGCATAGTTGATTTAATCCTCTAGAGTAGGAAATGGCAACCTGCTCCATTATTCTTGCCTGGAAAATTCCATGGACAGAGGCGTCTGGTGGGCTACAATCCATGGGGTCGCAAAGAGTTGAACATGAACAACTGAGCCACCGACTGATAGACTGGTAGCTACGACTAACAATGTTGTGTTAGTTTCAGGTGTGCAGGAAACTGATTCAGCTTTTTAGATTCTTTTCCATCATAGGTTATTAAAAGATATAGAATATATATATATACACAAGATATAGAATATATAGAATATATCCCTGTGCATACAATAGGTTCTTGTTGTTAATCTATTTTACATACAGTCGTTTGGCAAAATGAATTCTTTTCAGATTTGGTAGACAGCGGTCAAGCTGAACAGTTGAACTACTACTACTTGTTGATTCCTGAGCTACTTCCTTACAGTAGCCGCAGCCCCTCTCTTAGCCACTAAAGGACAGCTCCCTTTGAAGACCTATGGTTTTTCTGGCTGGTACCATGTGATTTGCCAGCAATGCTGCCTGAGGAGAATAAGGAGACTGAATTCAAATGTGTTCCTAGTAGCCACAGTCCTAATCTACGTGGTTGATGTGGATCCTCAACAACATAGAGTAAGAGCTGACCCAAGACAGTTTCTAGACAACGGTGGACTTCGCTTTTGCATGGTTTGGGAAGAAAATAAAATTTTAAAATGCTGACATGGCACCATCTGGTAAAGTTCAGTTCCCCTGCTAAAGAGATTCCAGCTTCATCTTTCACTTGAGAGGCTGAAATGCTTCTCCAGACCCACATTTCACCCACCAAACTGTAGAAAACCCAGGGAACTCAGGGAAGAAAGTTGTATCCCCCATATGCCTAGAGGGGGAATGAAGAAAGTTGGCCCCTGGGCAATACCAGTATTAGAGAAATAGGCACAAAAAATCCAGATCCTGACTTATCAGGAAAGTGCTTTTTCTGAGCAAAGGATTTTCAGGCTAGAATGCTGTTGGGTTTGCAGCCCCAAGTGAAACTCTTTCAATTGTCATCTGCAGTTGAGGTGAGGGGGAGGGCAGACAGATGCCCACCTATCCTAACCCTTCTCATTTCATCCTGTTTGTATGAAGGAGCTGAGGGGACATCGCCAGGAATCTGCAGATTGCCGTGTGGGCCTTAAGACTTAGGCTTTCCAAATAGCCCTAAAGTCACCAGGCAGTTCTTATATATGGCAGGAAAGGCAGCCTTTCATTTATTTAATTTATTATTCTTCTGCTTCATTCTACAAAGGATTGGAGGGAGGATAGACTACAAGATCTGTGCTATATCTATCAGCTGTTGGTTTAAAAGCTGGAATTTTTCTGCCTTGTTTTCTCCATATTGAAAGAATTAGCTGGAGAGTTGATTTCTCCTTGTTTCAAGTTCAATGTGTAATACAGGGAGCCTTAAGCAAGAATGTATCTCTAGGGAATCTGCTTCAAAGGTGGCTGGGCAGTCACTGCATGGAAATGGAGCCTTGTGATGTCCTCTTGAAACCTCTGGGACTGAATAGGTGCCCTCTGCTCGGTTTAAGAAAGCTGAATATAGAACTCAATTGACTGGCTTTCGTTCAACTCAAGTGGCTTCTATATGTGGCTGTGGTTGGGGATCTGTAGCCTGTAAGGGAGTGCAGCAGTTCTCTCAAAGTTAGTCTTCCTTGTTTCACTTTATTTTCATCCCTTCTTCTCTCTCTGTTATGTGTGCATGTGCTCATGCCTGAGGTGTGTGGAGAGTTCATCATAGCCTACTTCCCATTTCAGATCAAAAATCTGGATCTTTTGTCCACATCAAGGTGGGAGGTAATGGGAGGAGGAGGGGCGAACTTACTGGCATGGAAATGTCAACACCAGATGGGGAATGTTAAATAAACACTTTATTATAAGCAAATGTAAAAAAGCAAAATAAAAAGGAGGTGTGGTTGGAAGCTAGAGGAGCAAATATTAAAAACTTGGAGGGAGTCCTGGAATGCGAAACACATCACTGTCATCCATGAGCACAACAGCATCACCGGGTCTCTCCACCGAGGGCCCCACAGTCTCCATAGGTCCCACAGTCTTGTAAAGGAAAGTCCAGAAGAGCCTGGGTTTTCATCTGCTAACTGCTGTTTCTTGCCAGGCCCTGCTCTTAGGGGGAGCCTCTTTAATTTGTGCAAGATGCCTGGATCATTTTCCTCTGCAAATCTTCTTCCAAGACTAATCTGACTTCTCTTCACTTCCCAGAATTCGTTAAGCCCTCTCTGAGGCAGCCTTATTAGCAGCCCTAGCCATTGGAAACCTAGATGTTCCCTGGGGCTCTTTGTCTGGGAATTGAAGGTAGTGGACTTAGTGGAGCATCCACATCTCCAGCTGGTTCCTCGGTTTGCAGTGGACCTAACCTGGTCTTCTGGGGTAAGGCCTGGACTTCAATATCAAAGGCAATAAATCACAACTCCCCATTGGAATGGAGAACAAACAACCTTTGTTCACGGTAGAAAAATTACCCCAGGAGACACCTATTTATTATCTTTTACCAGATTGCTTTGTGTTCATTTCTGAGAATCCCTTTGCTAAAAAGTTACATACTCAAATGGATTAATTCTTGAGAGATTTGGTTCTTGATAAACTTTATTTGGTAACATACCCCACCTCTTCTGTGCCCACAGTGACAAGGTTTGACAATTGGTTTGAGGAAATCACAGGACTGCATTAAAACGCAAACTGGAGTGAGAAGCAAAAATGATATAATACAAAAGCAGAGGTGACCATGGGCTCTGTTAGTGAGCTTGACACCTTGTTAGATAAAAGCAAGGTCTCCACCTAGTCATTTATAATTACACTGAGACAAATAGCACTGTAAGTTTAGGAAAATACAAACTTTTTCAGAATAAGATTTGCAATTACAATGGCTACAATACAACCAGAAAAGTCATATAGCCCCATATTTAGGCAGATACATATTGGTGGCCGAAAGGGCTCATGACTGACTACACCCAGTTAAGTACATTATGGTCATTAAGGACAAACAGTTTATTCTCCTCTCGTGCTTGTGCTCAGTCACTTTAGTTGTGTCCAACTCTCTGAGACCCTAGGAACTGTAGCCCACAAGGCTCCTCTGCCCATGGGATTCTTTAGGCAAGAATGCTGGATTGGGTTGCCATGCCCTCCTCCAGGGGAACCTTCCCGACCCAGGGACTGAAACTGTATCTCCTGCATCTCCGGCATTGCAGCCGGATTCTTTACCTCTGAGCCACTGGGGAAGCCCTATTCTCCTCTAGCCCATCTGTAATTGTCAAGAGGACCCAAGATTCAATTTGTGGGGCAACGTGTCACCTTGGGAATGAGTTATGTAATAGCAAAATTGGATCAGAATGTATCTTGGCACTCTTATTTATTTACTGTTTGTTTCCTGATCTCAATTGCTTTGCCGACTTTGCTAGCCCCAAAGTTAGATGGCTTCTCTAGAAAAACACGTGAACAGAAAGTAGCTGAGAAGCAGAAAACAGTGAGAATGATAAAAGAAAGGGTTAACTATATGCAATGGATGATGCAAAAAATCCTTTCTGGAACAAGGTATAAAAAAAAAAACAAGCAAAGAAAGTTCACTATTTTTTCTCTTGCTTAAACTTGATAAGGTAGCCCCTGGGACTAAATGAAAGTCAGTATGGCAGCAGAGGTGAAGAATCCAAAGGTTGCTATGTCTTACTTCTCTGATTTTTTTTTTTTTAGACACTTGTCCAGTTGACTTTTGGCTCAGCTGGTAAAGAATCCTCCTGTAATGTGGGAGACCTGGGTTCAATCCCTGGGTTGGGAAGATCCCCTGGAGAAGGGAAAGGCTACCCATTCCCACATTCTGGCCTGGAGAGTTCCATGGAATGTATAGTCAGTGCGATCACAAAGAGTCGGACACGACTGAATGACTTTCACTTTCACTTTCCAGTTGACTTTCTATTTTCTATACCCCCAGTGTCCTTCCTTATTAATCCATATTATTTCCCCTTTGCTCCTATCACTCCTTTGTCTCCTAATGGTTCATGCTCAGTCACTTCAGTTGTGTCCAACTCTCTGTGACCCCGTGGACTGTAGTCTGCCAGGCTCCTCTGTCCATGGGATTTTTCAGACAAGAATACTGGAGTGGGTTGCTGTGCCCTCCTCCAGGGGATCTTCCTGACCCAGGGATCAAACCTGCACCTTCTGTGTCTCCTGCACTGCAGGTGGGTTCTTTATTGCTGAGTCACTGGGGAAGCCCCCTAATAGTTCATAACAACCCATTATTTTCTTCTTCCCTTCCCCATCATTTCATCTTGCCTCCTGGATGTGTGCCTTTCCCATGTCTGCTAGCAAATAATTAATAACAGTGGTAACAACAGCAACATCCCACACCCTGAAAAAAAGATGTGATAAAGCCAGAAAACCATCTTCACACTTTACAGCTTGTAAATTTATTAATTCTCTTTCAAATGGAAATTGTTGGCATGAAGGGGCTATGATTTTCTTTGAGTCACAGCTAAACTTTCTCATTGTGTATGAGCCCAGGGGTGACAATAACACTAAGGTACACTAATATCAACTTCAGTGGCCTGCTAAGCTTCACTAGATAACCCTAATGTCAGAAGCATTCTGAGACATATGTGATTAATGGCTTGGTGTCACTTTTTTACCTTGTGGCATTACTATCTCACTGGGACAACAACAACTGTGGCTAAACCCTAACATAACACTAACCTGTGGTGAGAAGCTGAAAAGCTCTAGTTGTTTTTTTTTTTTTTTTTTTGAGTCACAAATAAATGTGAACTCAGGTATGAGAATTACTCCTTCTGAAAAGGAGTTTGCTGCCTGTCCTCACAGCAGATGCATTAAGTCAGAAATGTAATCCCTGAAAATCTTTTGCTGCCATTTCTGGTGGTTTCTTCTTATGTGGTAGCATAATTACTTTTCCATCAGTTTCTGCCCAGATAATTGAAAGAAAGATGAAAACTATTTTCTTACAGTAAGAAGTTTTCTTCTAGGAGGAACTTAACTCCTTAAGACCAAACATTAAAAAAGAATGGATAATTCTACATCTTATCATTATTAACTGAAATACAGGAAAACTTTGTTTTCCATTGCCAAAATAATAAGGCAAAAAAAGAGAGAACTGAAATCTTGGTTCAGTTTTTCACGTCACCAAAAAATAAATGCAAAACAAACTTAGTGATTTTCATTTTCAGAGTAATATACATGTCAACCACTAATTAAATTCAATAAAATCAAAACAGAAACTTTGGATAATAGTGTGCATTTACTTACTTTTTTGGGTGTCTCAGGCCAGAAGTGCTTACTCCCCCAAAACAGGACAATTAGAGTTAAGGCGAGGATACCAAATACCAATCCACAAATCTTAAGTAATTTACATATCTTCTTGGATTTAAAAGCTTCTGCCTAAGCAAAATACAAAGAGAACAAAGCAATAAACAATAGCCCTTAAAAATGCAAGCCATAATTCAAAGTCACTTTTAATTTCACTTTTTAATGTTCACATAGCAATACGATATCTCTGTAAAGCCATGCTTTTGCTCAAAAGGGAAAAAAATATGAAACAACTTACATTTAGAATGTGACAGTCCTCACAGTTCTCTGGAGGATTCTTTGCCATGGTCTCTCAGCACACAGCACTCTTTCCCTGCTTTGAGAGGACTGAGAGACCACTGCTGAGGTGGAGTTGCAAGTGAGTCGACTAACAGATGCCAGAGGAGAAGCTGAATTTATATGGCTCAAATATGTCATACCAGAGCCTGAGGGAGCCCAGGGGGCTCCTGTGCTGCGATTTGTTGCACCGATATACCCATATATGTATATAACTTCTGTGCACAGAATTCCATCCAGAATGGCAAAGACAGAAGGTTATAATGAAAACTATTGTCTTGGGGGTTGGTTTGGAAGGGGACCAAGCCTAGGACACTTTGAAATGATTTTTCACTATGAACTTAAAATATCAGTGGCAATGCACGCTGCATACTCCAGAAATAAGCAAACAAAACAAAGAAAGGAATGGAGACCTAATTTCAATTCCATTTGATCTAACAAATATTTATTGCAAGGATATTAAATGTCAAGCACTGTGCTTAGTGTAGGAGATTCAGAAATGAATAAGATAGTGCCTTCTCTATATTAAAGCTCTTTGATGACTAAGATCAATATGTAGTCAACAAATTACAATTAAAAACAAGATTTAAATGGTTAATTACAAGTTTTCTCGGTCTCTCTTTTCATTCTGTCTTTCTGATTATTTTCTTTTCCTACATTCTCTTCCTTAGTCTGTTCCTTAATGTTGATATTCCTTATGATTCTATCATTGATGATCTTCTCACTCTATATATACCCTTCTTAGATGATCTCATCCACTTCTACAGTTTAAAATATAACTTTCATACCAGTGATTTCTAAATCTATACTTATAACTCCAATCTGTCATTTGAATTTCAAAGTTATTTGACTATCTCTACCTCTATGGAACTCAAGAATCTCAAAATGCAACATGTCCCACATCAAAATCTTCTTTCAACACCACTTTCTTCCAACCTTTTTTCCCATACTGTTAATCTTAGTTGGTGGCTGCGTTAGTTTGCTAGAGCTGCCATAATAAAGTACCACAGACTGTGTGGCTTAGACAACAGAAATTTATATTTCTACAGCTCTGAAGGCTAGAAGTCCAAGATCAGGGCCTCAGCAAAGTTGGTTTCTTCTGAAGCCTCCTCCTTGACTTGTAGATGGCCTTCATGTTCACATGGTACTCCCCTTCTATGCATATATATGCCTAATCTCCTCTTCTTAAAAAGACACCAGTCATATTGGATAAGGCCATGCAATTTTATTTTTCCTTAATTACTTCTTTAAAGGCCCTGTCTCCAAATACAATCACATTAAAAAATAATGGATATTAGGGCTTTACCATATGAATTTGGATGGTGGAGGGGGCACAATCTAGTTTGTAACACTGGAACCATTACTCACTCAGGCTCTATGGTTTGTCCTAGACTTCCCTCTCTGTCACATTCCCTTATCCAATTAGTGACTAGGTATTTCTTATTCTAAATTCTTAAATCTATCAAGGCCATTCTTTTCTCCCTGTATTGACTTCTAAAGCCTTAGTTTAGGTTGTCCTCTTCTCTGATGAATCTCAAATCCATATCTCTTACCCAGTCTGCTTAGGGCTCCAGACTCGTGTCCATCTAACCTGCTAAACATTTTCACTTGGATATCTAAAAGGTGCCCCAAATACCACATGTCCTCTACTGGGTCATGCTCAGTCACTCTGTCATCTTCAACTCGTTGCAACCTTATAGACTGCAGCCCGCCAGGCTCCTCTGTCCATGGGATTTTTCCCAGTCAAGAATACTGGAATGGTTTGCCATTTCCTCCTCCAGGGGATCTTCCTGACCCACATGTCTCAAACTGAATTAATTATCTCTCCTTCAAATATACCTTTCTTTCTATATTACCTCTCTCACTAAATAGCATGATGATCAGTTTCTAGAATGGAAACCTCCAAATGATCCTTTATTTCTTCCTCTCTTGCCTAATTAGGCCTCCATGACTAGTGATTTATTAAATCCAGTCATTTTTGCCTCTGAATTATCTTCCCAATCTTATTCTATCCTCAAGTTCCACTGTGTTAGTTGAGGTTCTCATAGTTACTTTTATTGTTGCAATAGAGTCCTTACTGGTCCCCTTGCCTTCTTTTCTGTGACTCAGATTTGAGGATAATCTCTGCCATGATTAAAATCTTTCTGTGTTTATTCATTGTTTATAAACATCAAAACTCATTATGGTGACATCATAGGTACTTCAAGGTCTTGACTGTGCCTAATACCCCCAGCCTTGCTTTTGGACAATTTCTTCCATAGACATGGAGACAACTGGGTGTCTCAGCTGGGCAGAGCTATGGAACATATATGTGTGACTTCACCCACGTCCTAATGTCTCAAAGGAAAATATTTTTCTAATTGTTGCAGACATGATCATACATGGATTGAATATGGAAGTTATGAAATATCAGTCATGGTTCCATTTGTTCTACAATTCTCTGGCCAAACTTAAAATAAATCTATGAGAGCAGTCTTATGAAGAAATCCATGTTTATTGTGTTAGATTTTCTTCCCCCTCAACAATGTTACTCACATTATGCTTCTAATACCTTCCTTCCACTTTATGCTGTATTGATTCTGAGCACTCTCTGCTTTTCTACCCTGCTCTGCATTTTCACATGCCACATTCTTTGCTTGGGTTTCCTTTCCTCCCCTTGTCTACCTGAAAATTCTCATTTAGTCTTCAAAATACTGCCTAGATGTTACCAGTTCCTGAAAGACTTCGCTGATCTCATCTCTACCACTTCACTGAGTTCATCATCCTTTCCCTTGTTCTATTTTTGTATCTTGCTCATACCTCAAATGTTGCACTTTTTACACTGTATTATAATTAGTTTCTATGTGTTTTTCTTCTGAGCAGATTTTGAGATCCTTTAAAACATTCCTTATTTGTTAAAAGGATTGAAATAAAATAAAGGTCAAATCTATATGCCATGGAAGCACAGAAAGAGGATTGATTAATTCTGATTCAGGAGAGCAGGGAAAATGACACAAAGCAATTTTGGTAGGTTGTTCATTTACTAGCACTCTATGTGGCAGGCACTGTTGTAGGGGCTAGATATTTACTCAGTAGTGGATAAGACACACACAGTCCCTGGCATTATAGAGCTCAGAAGCTATTTGGGGAGACAGAAGTTAAACTAAAGGGGAAAAATCCTGTAAATAAATAAAATATATAAATAACAAAATAGGCTAAGAAGGAAAAGCTCAAGGTATAGTATGAAAACACCTAATTTAGATTGGGAAGGGGTGATCAGGGAAGCCCACACTAAATAGAAGTCCCTTACGCTCAGATCTAAATAATGAGTGGAAATTAGCCTGTGAAGAGCGGGAAAGAGATTATTCCAAGCAGAGGGATCAGCAAATGCAAATACCTTGAAGCAGAAAAGAGATTGTGCTTGAAGAATAAAAGGAAAGTCAGTGTGGCGGTAATATAGTGAATGTGGAGGAGAGTTGCTTGAGATAAGTCTGAAGAGGTAGGCAGGGACTATATCATACAAGATTGTATCTATTAGGACTCTTAGGCTGTATGTAACATAAACCAAGTTCTGGTGGTTTAACAACAACAAAAAATGTTTATTTTTCTAACATAAAGGAGCCTCAACGTCAACAGTTCAGGACTCATACAAGTTTCAGGACTCAAGCTTCTATCTTTTTGTTCTATGATCCAATGAGCATGGCTTCTATCTTCAGGCTGCCTGCTGTTCTACTTCTGGGCAGCAAAAGGAAAGAATGCAAAGGGCAAAAAACACATGACAGCTAAGTCTGTCTCATTCCATCAGGAAAGTAACAGTTTTCCTGGAAGCCTCACTTGTCTATTAGATAGAACTGGGTTGGACCCTTAACTACAATAGAGTATGAGGAGGTTTCATTTTCAATTTAGTCTATTATTACTCCTAAAAAATCTACTGGTTTTATTAGAAAAGGGGAAAACACGTTGGGTAGGCAATTTGCAGTTGCTACCACAGAGTGTGTGGGATTTCTTAGTTTATTCAAAAACAGTGGGAATTTATTGAAGGGTTTTAAGCAGGGGAGATACACAGCTCCTTTTATGTTGATTAGCATCTGTTTGGCTGTTGTGAGAAGGATGAATCGTAAGGGGGGCAAGAATGGTTTAAAGGTTGACCAGTTAGAAGGTAATTGCAAGAGCTTATGGTGCCTTGGATTAAGGAAGTGGTAGTAGAGATGGAGAGAAGTAGACAGTAGAGAGAAGTAGAGGTAGCATGCTTTTGGTTAGAAATTGGATCCACAGGGTGAGAGAAGGAGAGGAATACAAAAAAATGATTGATGTGCTTGTGGTTTATGCATTTGGATGGAGAGTGCTATCATTTATTGGGATTATGAAACATGGAGGACCAGATTGGGGTGATGAGTATGATTTTGGACATGTTGAATTTGAGGTGTTTATGAAGCATACAAAAGGAGATGTCTTGTTGGCAGTTGAACATATGTGTCTGGAATTCAAAAGATGAGCCCTGGAGTAGAAATAGAGATTTGGGAGCCATTTACCTGTGAATGATATTCAAAACTATGGGAGCTGATGACATGGTTTAGAGAATGAGTGTAAAACAGAAGGAGAGAAAGGCTCAAGGCTGACCACTGGGAATCTTCAAGAGATATTTATTTTAAAATATACTTTTAGAATGGTTTTGGCATTTTATTAAAAAATGCATGGAGTATTCATTATAAAATAAGCTAGCAATATAGAGAAGTACAAAAAGGAGGGCAAAAATACCTCCAGAAACCTGCATGAACTAGAACTAATCAGTATTGTGCCTTAATTTGCTTATCTGAATAAAGGAGGATAAAAATAGTAACTATAAGATTGCTGTTATAACTTAATAAGATAATCCATTTAAAGTGCTTACTTTGCTATCTGACAAATAGTAAATAGTTCATAAACATTAATTACTAAGATTAATGAACATTATTCTGGACATCACTTTTATTATATGAAGAATTGATGCTTTTGAACTGTGGTGCTGGAGAAGACTCTTGAGAGTCCCTTGGACTGCAAGGAGATCCAACCAGTCCATTCTGAAGGAGATCGATCCTGGGTGTTCATTGGAAGGACTGATGCTAAAGCTGAAACTCCAATACTTTGGCCACCTCATGCGACGAGTTGACTCACTGGAAAAGACTCTGATGCTGGGAGGGATTGGGGGCGGGAGGAGAAGGGGACAACAGAGAATGAGGTGGCTGGATGGCATCATCGACTGAATGGAGGTGGGTTTGAGTGAACTCCGGGAGTTGGTGATGGACAGGGAGGCCTGGCGTGCTGTGATTCATGGGGTCGCAAAGAGTCGGACACAACTGAGCGACTGAACTGAACTGAACTGAACTGACTGAAGGAATGGATAGATACAAAATTTTAATAGAAATAATATACATGCTCTTTCAAAAAGTCTGAAGTTGAACAAAAGACAAATAGATTAAAGTGAAAGTAAAGAAACTGACAAATTTCAGATAAATGTTTCTTCCCTCTCAAGAAATAGTGGTCTCTGAAAGACTGTTTTAAAGTTAAGATTAAAGATTTGGAAAATATAAAGAGGTTATAGTTACTATATTTTTATCGCCATGTTTCAGTTCTCGATAGTGTTAGACTGATTCCCTGGGTAGTTGATTAAGGATATGGGTTCTGAAGACAGCTTTCTTGGGTTAAGCTCAGTTCTGCAACTTACTAGCTATAAAGTAGGCAAATTATTTAATCTCTATGTGCCTCAGTTTTCTCATTTTTAGAATGAAGACTAAAAAGTGCCTACTTCATAAGGGGGAGAATGGATACATGTGCATGTACGGCTGAGTCCCTTTGCTGTCCATCTGAAACTATCACAACATTTTGGCTCTACTTCAATATAAAATAAAATGTTAAAAAAGTTCCTACTTCACTGGGTTGTAAAGAACAAAAGAGTTAATACATACTTGGCACAGTGCCTGGTACATAATTAACTATTATTATAAATATGAGGAAATGAGTTATCATTATAAAATGTGATGAAATACACTTTTCCTTCCATCTCATGATTTTTGTTAGCTATATTATTATTTTTACCTTCTCATAGTTTATAACATTTATATTCTGTTCTCCACCTAGAATTCTCTAAGTTGTTTGGTCCTGCTTCTGTGTTTAAATGAATTCAGTGTCTAACACTACTCCTTTTATTACAGCTTCTTTATTCCTGAGTTCTTTGTTTTCATGTATCTCTTGGTTGTCTAGGTTTTATAAGATGCTAGTTATTTTTTTTTAAACCAGCCCTCATGAGTGTTGCATTTCTTGAACTTTGGCAAGCTTGGGAATATCTGTGTGGTGAAGGGCAAACTGATAGGATAGAAAATTCTTGGGTCACACTTTGGTTCCCTTGGGAGTTTGTTGATTATCACTGCATTGTCTATGGCACTGTGGGCTACACTGGTCTTTTCCATCATAGCCTCTTCCATTCATCCCTTGGCTGGATGGATTTCATTGTAGAAATTCCAGCATTAGGAGTCAAATGATGGAGGAGGAGGAGCTGTCAAATGAGATTGAAATAGTGTAGCCAGGAAAAAGTGAGGTGTCACAAAAGCAAAGAGAAGGTTAGGTTTGACAAAGATGGCAGTAGTGAATTCTGTCAGAAGCCTCTACAAGGTCAAAAGCCCGTCAAAAATAGGATTTAGGTGGATACAGAGAATGTGGAAGAGTATTTTGGGCTGCAATAATAAATGAGCAAAGTTTTATAGGTGTATAAGTTTGTGTTTGGGTTGGAGTACTGAGTAGTCCATTGTGGGTAGAAAATTGATTGCAGGGGAAAGATGAAGTTATGACAGATCATGTTGCCCAGATCTCTTTTTCTATCAGGCTGCTTTGTTTTTTTTTTCCTTCTACCTGTCCACCTAGCTCTTCATCTGGATTAAAGAAAAATATCTCTGAGTTATCTTTCTCTTGCTTCCTTCTATAGTGTCTTCTATTTGTTGTTTTTCCATTGCTAAGTCTTGTCTGACTCATTGCAAACCCATGGACTGCAGCATGCCACGCATCCTTGTCCTTCACCATCTCCTGGAGCTTGCTCAAACTCATGTCCATTGAATCGGTGATACCATCTAACTGCCTCATCTGCTATCATTCCCTTCTCCTCCTGCCTTCAGTCTTTCCCACTTTCCGAGCATTAGGGTCTTTTCCAATGAGTTGGCTCTTCACATCAGGTGGCCAAAGTATTGGAGCTTCAGCATCAGTCCCCCCTATGATTATTCAGGATTGATTTCCTTTAGGATTTACTGGTTTGATCTCCTTGTGGTCCAAGGGACTCTAAAGAGTCTTTTCCAGCACCACAGTTCAAAAGCATCAATTCTTTGGTGCTCGGCCTTTTTTATGGTCCAACTCTCACATCCATACATGACTACTGGAAAAACCATAGCTTTGACTAGACGGACCTTTGTTGGCAAAGTAATATTTCTGCTTTTTAATATGCTGTCTAGGTTGGTCATAGCTTTTCTTCCAAAGAGCAAGTGTCTTTTAATTTCATGGCTTCAGTCACGATCTGCAGTGATTGTGGAGCCCAAGAAAATAAATTCTGTCACTGTTTCCATTGTTTTCCCATCTATTTCCCATGAAGTGATGGGATCAGATGTCATGGTCTTAGTTTTTTGAACGTTGAGTTTTAAGCCAACTTTTTCACTCTCCTCTTTCACATTCATTAAGAGGCTCTGTAGAGCCTTTGGTTTCTGCCATAAGGGTGGTGTCATCTACATATCTGAGGTTATTGATATTTCTCCCTGAAATCTTGATTTCAGCTTGTGCTTCATCCAGTCAAGCATTTCACATGATATACTCTGCATAGAAGTTAAATAAGCACGGTGACAATATACAGCTTTGGCATATTCCTTTTCCAATTTTGAACCAGTCTGTTGTTCCACGTCTGGTTCTAACTGTTGCTTCTTGACCTGCATACAGATTTCTCAGGAGGCAGGTAAGGTGGTCTGGTATTCTCATCTCTTTAAGAATTTTCCATAGTTTGCTGTGATCCACACAGTCAAAGGCTTTGATATAGTCAATAAAGCAGAGGTAGATGTTTTTCTGGAACTCTCTTGCTTTCTTGATGATCCAACGGATGTTGGCAATTTGATCTCTGGTTCCTCTGCCTTTTCTAAATCCAGCTTGTACATCTGGAATTTCTCTGTTCACGTACTGTTGAAGCCTGGCTTGAAGAATTTTGAGTATTACTTTGCTAGCATGTGAGATGAGTACAATTGTGTGGTAGTTTGAACATTCTTTGTCATTGTCTTTCTTTGGGATTGGAATGAACACTGACCTTTTCCAGTCCTGTGGCCACTGTTGAGTTTTCCAAATTTACTGGCATATTGAGTCCAGCACTTTCACAGCATCATCTTTCAAGATTTGAAATAGCTCAACTGGAATTCCATCACCTCCACTAGTCTTGTTCATAGTGATGCTTCCTAAGGCCCACTTGACTTCACATTCCAGGATATCTGACTCTAGGTGAGTGATCACACCATCGTGTTTATCTGGGTCATGAAGATCTTTTTTGTATAGTTCTCCTGTGTATTCTTGCCACCTTTTCTTAATATCTTCTGCTTCTGTCAGGGCTTCTCTGAGAGCTCAGTTGGTAAAGAATCTGCCTTCAGTGCAGGAGATCCTGGTTCAATTCCTGGGTAGGGAAGATCCATTGGAGAAGGGAAAGTCTACCCACTGCAGTATTCTTGGGCTTCCTTTGTGGCTCAGTTGGTAATGAATCTGCCTGTGATGTGGGAGACCTGGGTTTGTTTCCTGGGTTGGGAAGATCCCCTGGAGAAGGGAAAGGCTACCCACTCCAGTATTCTGTCCTAGAGAATTCCATGGACTGTATAGTCCATGGGGTCACACAAAATTGGGCTCAACTGAAAGACTTTAACTAAGCAGACTTATGTGCTTATTAGCCATTTGTATATCCTTTAAATGTCTATTCAAATCCATTGATCATTTTAAATGGTGTTATTTGTCTTTTTATTTTTGAGTGAGAAGAGATTTTATGATATATTATAGATACAAATCCTTTGTTAAGCTTACAATTTGCAAATATTTTCTCCCATTCTATGGATGACCTTAATAGTTAATGATAACATCCTTTGATTCACAAATATTTCAATTTTCAACATATATTTTTCTTCTGTTGCTTATGCTTTTGATGTCATATCTAAGAGTACCTTGCCAAATCCAAGGTGAGAAAATTTATCCCTATGATTTTTTCCTAGGAGTTTTACAGTTTTAGCCCTTTCATTTAAGTCTTTGACTCATTTTGAATTAGTTTTTGCACGTGGTATGAGATACAGATGTAAATTCACTCTTTTGCATGTGGATATCCAGTGTATATAGCACCATTTGCTGAAAAGACTGTTCTTTCTCATTTAATGGTCTTGGCACCTTTGTCAAAAATCAACTTACCAAAGAGGTTTGGGTTTATTGTAATTCTATTCCATTGGTCTAAATGGAATATCATATCCATGGATATGATGGATGGTCATCTAAATGGTCTATCCTTATGCCATTTTCACATTGGTTTGATTATTGTAGCTTTTGTAATAAGTTTTTATATCAGAAACCGAAATTGTGACTCCTTCATCTCTGTTGTTGTTTTTCAAGATTGTTTTGGCTGTTGTGTGTCCCTTGAATTGCAATATAAAATTTAAAATTAACCTTTCAGTCTCTGCAAAAGAGATTGTTTCAACGTTGATGGGGATTTTTTTGACTCTGTAGACCTATGTGGAGTATTGCCTTCTTAACAGTATTAACTCTTCCAATCCATGAACATAGAATGATGTCTTTTCATTTATCTAGGTCTTCCTTAATGTCTTTCAATTATGTTTTCTAGTTTCCAGAGTACAAGTCTTGCATTTTGGGGTTAAATTATATCCTAAGATTTTATTCTTTTTGATACTATTGTAAATGGAATTATTTTCTTAATTTCATTTTGTATCATCCATTGCTAGTGTATAGAAATACAACTAGCTTTTGTATATTGATCTTGTATCTTGAAACCTTGCTGAACTTGTTTATTAGTTCCAATAGTTTTTTTAGTGGCTTATTTATATATTTCTCCATTATATGATCATGTCATCTACAAATAGTTTTATTTCACTTTCTTCCTTTCCATTTCTGCTGCCATTTATTTCTTTCCTTTGCCTAATTTTCATGTTTAGATCCTCTATTAGACTTATTGGATTTTGCAGATTCAGTTTTAGACAGGCCAAGTTAGAGGTGCTTGAGCATAATTCAAGTGGAGAAGTCAAGGAGATGACTGACTATTCAGGTCAAGAGAGAGATGTGGTCTAGAGATTAAAATTTAGTAGATGTTAAATGAAGCCCCTTGAAAAGATGACCTTGCCCAAGAAGAATGTTTAGAATGAGAAGAGGGCCAGAACAGAGATCAGCAGCCTATCAGGAATGGGAATAAGAAGAAGGTATCACAAAGGAAACTAAGTAGTCACTGCCAGAAAATTAAGAGCTAAATCTTGAGAATTTGATGTTATGGAAGTCAAGTGAAGCAAGAATTTCAAAAAAGTGGAGGTGGTCATTACTTTAGAGTATATGAAATGTTTCAAATGCTGCTGTAAAGTTTAGTAAAATGATGTCTATGTAGATTAAAATGCTCAAGGAGCAAAGATAATTAAAGGTGATGGTGAAGATGCTAAAGATAGAGGGGATAATTAGAAGCCTATATTTATTTCAGTCAGTAAATACTATTCTTGGATTTGGATTATACCTGAATTTTCTGTGTATTGCTTATGACTTTTTAATGTGAAAGAAAACTCACTGTAGAGCACTGTTTGCTTGGAAGACCTTGTTCTAATGGGCCATATATGAACAGGTGCCAGATAGAAGCAGTCTGATCTATTCTTTCTACCACAGAATTTCTTACAGTGTGTTCTGACTTGCATTAGAATCACCAGCAATACTTTTTTAAAGATACAGATTGGTGGGTATAATTACAGACCTACTGAATCACAATCCCAGGAGCCATATTGTGGAATCTGTGTTTTAACAAGTTTCCTCAGATCATCCTCATGAATTCCTAAATTTGACAAATATGAGTTTATTTGTCTGCCTCTGTTTTCATGGGTGCACAGCCTCACAGAATGTTTGCCAAGTGTCAAACATTCTGTTATGTTTCCAATGATGTCATCAGTGTTTGGCTGAAATAGTGGTGTCCATTTTCGATAGATTATTAAATCTTTCACTGGTCAGACTCCATCTTTCCATACTCTTCACTTCTTAAGGTCCTTGCTTCCAGCTCATCCTATATTCCCTTTGATTGGTAACTACACCAACAAACAAAAAAGCACAGCTTAGGGGTGGAATTTGACCATCTAATCCAAATCTTTAGGTTCTCTGTAGAATGACGAACCTATACCAAATGATATCTGAATCCATTTCTAGGTTAGCTAACAGCATCTCATACTTCTCAGCTTCATATCTCTTTGAACTTTTCTTTGTGTAGAGTCCTAACCAAAAGTTAGTCTCTTTTCTTTCTTCCCTATTTACTCCATGTGCTCACTCACAGAGTGTGGTTTCTTTTATTTATTTTAGCATTAAGGAAAGTTGGGACTAAAATCATCTTGGCAATTTTCTGCTCTAATCCTATTTTTAAAGATAAGACAACTGAAAGCCAGTCATGAAGCAACTTACCCAAAGTAACACAGCTAGAATCAGGGCTTTTCCAGGGCTCTTCTCACTATAGCAGGGATAGTTGTCTCTAGAGAAGACAAACGGATAATTCTTCATATGTTCTCCAAGAAGGACCAAATCTAGGGTACAAAAGGAAGAACTGAAGGAAAACAGTAAGTTTCTTTTTAAGCTTAGCCTGCTAAAGAGATTTAACTTTCAACCACTGTATTAGTTTTCATTTTCCCCCCCTTCTCTGCCAGTAACAATAAAATGACTGCTGTGGCACTGAAAGCAAGGCAAGGTATTATACTTAAATCTGAGTTTAAATGATTTACAATTGAGTGGGAAGACTGGTGTACTGAATTTACCAAACTATTTCTGAATGCCACAGACAAGCCATGTGACCTTCATCAAATCACAATGGGTCTCTGTCCCTTAGTTTCTTCATTTTACAGGACGGACTCTGCTCAGAGTGCTTAGGCAGAGACCAATGAGAAAGAAGTGACAAAAAAGAAAGAAGTTACTTATAATCAAGGAGAATCACCTCTGGACAACTTAGTGACTGTCTTGTACAAAGGATAAAATTGAGCCATAGAAAGGTAAATGGACTCTTCACTACCTTATACTGTGGCTTGACTAATATTCACTTTTGAAAACTTTAAAACATCTTCAAGATGAATAGAATATCATATTTTAAGATGTGGGAAAAACCTAGAGTAAGAGAAGATGTTTTTCTTCCTACTGATCTTTTTCTTTCTAAATAAACATTTTTGATATTACCAAAAGTGTCATTTGAAAGTGAGCATGAAATAGAGACAGGAAAAGAAAGCAATCATTCAAAGAGAATTTGACAAAAGAGCAATGATCATAGGGAGAAAAAAAAGAACCTCAGAGAAACGTGGTAAAATCAAGCAACTTGTGTGAAAAGAACATGTGGTGCTGTGTAGTAGTAGGTGCCAAGGAGGATAGATGGAAAATAGCATGTGCCTGACCAAAGATGTATTTTTTTAAAAATTAAGAACAGTAGGAGATAAATGGGCAGTCTCCAAGGTGCTCTGGAAAATCAATCACAAACATCTAGAAGCAGCTGACTTAATTCATTCTATTTCTATTACAATAAATCTGACTGGCATATAAAATTTGTGTGCTTGGAAATACTAGCCTGAAAAATAATTTTTGGGCTCTTGCTTGAATTTTTACATGAATAAAGAAAACTAGGAAACCACCAAAAAACACAGAGAATCCAACTCTTTCCTTCTCCAGAGAATATTTCAAGACCCAGATCCAACCTAGTGTGTGGATAGTAGTTGACTATATAAAATAATTAGTAAATTTTGATTATCCAAAATTAAGGGTCTGCCTTTTATACATGAAGATACAGAACTTCCACTAGGACAGGTAGTTGGAATGCTTTACTGGGGGTGGGTTTTGAACTGACCCATCTGTACTAACACTGCCTCCCTCATGTTCAATGTTAAGAGGCTGGGCATGGAACAGAATTAATTGAATGGCCCACCCAGGGTTTTGGCCGATGACTGGGGCCTCATTAGCACTTTGGCCCAGCTAACTGATTCTAATGAAAACTTCACTGAAGTGACTGCAACGGACTCAAAAGCCTTATATTGTGTGTTTCTGTGCTCAGTCACTCAGTCGTGTCCTACTCTGTGCAACCCTGTGAACTGTAACCCACCAGGCTCCTCTGTCCATGGGATTCTTGAGGCAAGAATACTGGAGTGGGTTGCCATGCTCTACTCCAGGGGAATCTTCCTGACCCAGGGACTGAACTTGTGTCTCCTGTATTGGCAGGGAGATTATTTACCACTGTGGAAGCTACTGAAAAAGAACAATTATCTTTTATAACACAATATCTGTGATGACCTAGAGGGGTAAGATGGGGGAGGGGAGGGAGGCTCAAGAGGATGGGGATATATGTATAATTATAGCTGATTTGTGTTGTTGTATGGAAGAAACCAACACAACATTGGCAAGCAATTTTCCTCCAATTAAAAAATAAATAAAAAAAAGAAACCTCCATAAGCTTAATTGATGATAGGCAAATCACTTCCAAATGGTCAAGCTCTTTTCATGGATGCTGCTGGGCATTTGGTGGGCTCAGCAGGTACTTACCAAGTATACTAGGGACTTGTATCTCTCCATTTTGGAAAATTTTCTTGCACTATTAGATAATTTCATCCCCTTCATTTTCACTCTTTCTTAACTTTAATTCAGTTCAGTTCAGTTGCTCAGTCGTGTCCGACTCTCCGCGACCCCATGAATCACAGCACGCCAGGCCTCCCTGTCCATCACCAAATCCCGGAGTTCACTCAAACTCACGTCCACAGAGCCGGTGATGCCATCCAGCCATCTCACTCTCGGTCGTCCCCTTCTCCTCCCGCCCCCAACCTTTCCCAGCATCAGAGTCTTTTCCAGTGAGTCAACTCGTAGCATAAGGTGGCCATAGTATTGCAGCTTCAGCTTTAGCATCAGTAGGTGGCTATTATTCTCTCTGATTGACCCTCAAATTTTAATATCTTTTCTCTTCTTTTTACCTCTTTATCTTTTGGTTTTACTTTTTTGAAAAAAAAATGCACTTTATATTTTAGAGCAGTTTAGGGTAACAGCATCAGTGAATGGAAGGTACAGAGGTTGCCCATGTACCCCTGGCTGTTATGCACGCATAGCCTCTCCCACTCTCAAAATCCCCTACCAGAATGGTACCCTTATTACAGTTGATGAACTTACATGGACACATCACCTGAAGTCCATACTTTACATTAGGGTTCATGCTTGGTGTTGTATACACTATGGGTTTGGACAAATGCAAATGACATGTGTCCACCACTGTATTCTATCATACAGAATAGGTTCACTTCCCTAAAAATTCTCTGCTCCACCTATTCATCCCTCCCTCTTCACTAACTCCTAGAAACCACCTTTCATTGTCTCTATAGTTTTGCTTTATAAAGAATGTCCCATGGTTGGAATCATAAATATGTAGCATTTTAGATTGGCTTATTTCACTTAATAATATGCATTTCCTATTCCTCCATGTCTTTTCATGGCTTCATGGCTCATTTGTATTTAGTGCTGAATAATATTTCAATGTTTGAATCTACCACAGTTTACTTGTACATTCACCTACTGAAGGACATCTTCAGTTCAGTTCAGTCGCTCAGTTGTGTCCGACTCTTTGCGACCCCATGAATCACAGCACGCCAGGCCACCCTGTCCATCACCAACTCCTGCAGTTTACCCAAACTCATCTCTGTTGAGTCGGTGATGCCATCCAACCATATCATCCTCTGTCATCTCCTTCTCCTCCTGCCCTCAATCCCTCCCAGCATCAGAGTCTTTTCCAATGAGTCAACTCTTTGCATGAGGTGGCCAAAGTATTGGAGTTTCAGCTTTAGCATCAGTCCTTCCAATGAACACCCAGGACTGATCTCCTTTAGGATGGACTGGTTGGATCTCCTTGCAGTCCAAGGGACTCTCAAGAGTCTTCTCCAGCACCATAGTTCAAAAGCATCATTTCTTAGGTGCTCAGTTTTCTTTATAGTCCAATTCTCACATCCATACATGACCACGGGAAAAACTATAGCCTTGACTGCTGCTGCTGCTGCTAAGTCGCTTCAGTCGTGTCCGACTCTGTACGACCCCACAGACGGCAGCCGACCAGGCTCCTCCGTCCCTGGGATTCTCCAGGCAAGAACACTGGAATGGGTTGCCATTTCCTTCTCCAGTGTGTGAAAGTGAAAAGTGAAAGTGAAGTCGCTCAGTCGTGTCCAACTCTTCGCGACCCCAGGGACTGCAGCCCACCAGGCTCCTCCATCCATGGGATTTTCCAGGCAAGAGTACTGGAGTGGCTTGCCATTGCCTTCTCTGATAGCCTTGACTAGACGGACCTTTGTTGGCAAAATAATGTCTCTGCTTTTTAATATGCTATCTAGGCTGGTCATAACTTTCCTTCCAAGGAGTAAGCGTCTTTTAATTTCATGGCTGCAATCACCATCTGCAGTGATTTTGGAGCCCCCCAAAATAAAGTCTGACACTGTTTCCACTGTTTCCCCATCTATTTGCTATGAAGTGATGGGACCAGATGCCATGATCTTAGTTTTCTGAATGTTGAGCTTTAAGCCAACTTTTCACTCTCCTCTTTCCCTTTCATCAAGAGGCTTTTTAGTTCCTCTTCACTTTCTGCCATAAGGGTGGTGTCATCTGCATCTCTGAAGATCCTGGCAATCTTGATTCCAGCTTGTGCTTCTTCCAGCCCAGCGTCTCTCATGATGTACTCTGCATATAAGTTAAATAAGCAGGGTGACAATATACAACCTTGATGTACTCCTTTTCCTGTTTGGAACCAGTCTGTTGTTACATGTAGTTCTAACTGTTGCTTTCTGAACTGCATACAGATTTCTCAGGAGGCAGGTCAGGTGGTCTGGTATTCCCATATCTTTCAGAATTTTCCACAGTTTATTGTGATCTACACAGTCAAAGGCTTTGGCCTAGTCAATGAAGCAGAAATAGATGATTTTCTGGAACTCTTTTGCTTTTTCCATGAACCAGCAGATGTTGGCAATTTGATCTCTGGTTCCTCTGCCTTTTCTAAAACCACCTTGAACATCTGGAAGTTCATGGTTCACATATTGCTGAAGCCTGGCTTGGAGAATTTTGAGCATTACTTAGTTAGCATGTGAGATGAGTGTAATTGTGTGGTAGTTTGAACATTCGTAGACATTGTCTTTCTTTGGGATTGGAATGAAACCTGACCTTTTCCAGTCCTGTGGACACTGCTGAGTTTTCCAAATTTGCTGGCATATTGAGTGCAGCACTTTCACAGCATCATCTTTCAGGATTTGAAATAGCTCAACGAGAATTCCATCACCTCCACTAGCTTTGTTCGTAGTGATGCTTTCTAAGGCCCACTTGACGTCACATTCCAAGATGTCTGTCTCTAGATGAGTGATCACACCATAGTGATTATCTTCATCGTGAAGATCTTTTTTGTACAGTTTTTCTGTGTATTCTTGACACCTCTTCTTAATATGTTCTGCTTCTGTTAGGTCCATACCATTTGTGTCCTTTATTGAGCCCATCTTTGCATGAAATGGTCCCTTGGTATCTCTAATTTTCATGAAGAGATCTCTAGTCTTTCCCGTTCTGTTGTTTCCCTCTATTTCTTTGCATTGATCGCTGAGGAAGGCTTTCTTATCTCTCCTTGCTATTCTTTGGAACTCTGCATTTAGATTCTTATATCTTTCCTTTTCTCCTTTGCCTTTTGCTTCTCTTCTTTTCACAGCTATTTGTAAGGCCTCTTCTGACATCTTACTTGCTTCCAAGTTTTGACAGTCTTGAATAAATCTGCTATAAACATCTGTGTGCAGGTTTCTGTGTGGACATAAGTTTTCAACTTCTTTGAGTAAATAATGAGGAGTGCTGGATTGTATGGTAACAGCATGTTCAGTTTTGTGAGAAACTACCAATCTGTCTTGCAAAGTGACTGTGTCATGTTGTATTCCCACCTGCGATAGATGAGAGCTCCTGTTGCTATACATCCTGGTCAGCATTTGGTGGTGTTGGTGTTCTGGATTTTTGCCATTCTAATAGTTGTGTAGTGGTATTTCATTGTTGTTTTAAATTTCATTTCCCTGGTGAAGTATGATGTGAGTAACTTTTTATGTACTTACTTCCCATCTGTATATCTTCTTTGGTGAAGTATCTGTTAAAGTCGCTGGCCCATTTTAAAACCCTGTTTTCTTATTGTTGTGTCTTAAGAGTATGTGTATTTTAGATAACAGAACATTATTAAATGTATTTTGCAAATATTTTATCTTAATCTGTGGTTTTACATTTAAGTTTATAATGAATTTTGAAGTACTTTTTGTGAAGAGTGGAAGATCTGTGTCTAGATGTTATTATTATTTTGAATGTGGAATTCTGATTACGCTAGCACCGTTTCTTGGAGTGACTGTTTTTGCTCCCTTGTACTGTCTTTCCTCCTTTGTGAAAGATCAGTTAACTATATTTATCTAGGTCAGTTTATGGGCTCTTTATTTTGTTCCATTGATCTGTTTATCTATTCTTTTGCCAGTGCCACACTGTCTTGATCATAGTAAATCTTGCAGTTGGATAGGTTCAACCATCCAACTTTGTTCTTTTTTTTTCTTTTTTTAAAAATTTTAACTGGAGACTAATTACATTACAATATTGTATTGGTTTTGCCACATATTGACATGAATCTGCCCCAGGTGTACATGTGTTCCCCATCCTGAACTCCCCTCCCACCTCCTTCCCCATATCATCCCTCTGGGTCATCCCAGTGTACCAGCCCCGAGCATCCTGTATCATGTATCGAACCTGGACTGGTGATTCGTTTCACATATAATATACATGTTTCAATGCCATTCTCCCAAATCATCCCACCCTCGCCCTCTCCCAGAGAGTCCAAAAGACTGTTCTATATCTGTGTCTCTTTTGCTATCTCGCATACAGGGTTATCGTTACCATCTTTCTAAATTCCATATATATGTGTTAGTATACTGTATTGGTGTTTTTCTTTCTGGCTTACTTCACTCTGTATAGTAGGCTCCAGTTTCATCCACCTCATTAGAACTGATTCAAATGTACTCTTTTTAATGTCTGAGTAATACTCCACTGTGTATATGTACCACAACTTTCTTATCCATTCGTCTGCTGATGGACATCTAGGTTGCTTCCATGTCCTGGCTATTATCAACATTGCTGCGATGAACATTGGGGTACACGTGTCTCTTTCCATTCTGGTTTCCTCGGTGTGTATGCCCACAAGTGGGATTGCTGGGTCGTATGGCAGTTCTATTTCCAGTTTTTTAAGGAATCTCCACACTGTTCTCCATAGTGACTGTACTAGGTTGCATTCCCACCAACAGTGTAAGAGGGTTCCCTTTTCTCCACACCCTCTCCAGCATTTATAAGACTTTTGGATAGCAGCCATTCTGACTGGCGTGAAATGGTACCTCACTGTGGTTTTGATTTGCATTTCTCTGATTATGAGTGATGTTGAGCATCTTTTCATGTGTTTGTTAACTGTTCTTCCTCTTCAATATTTTGCTGGTCATTCTGAGTCTTTTGCCTCTCTGTAAAAACTGTAGGGTCAGTTTGTCAATATTCACTAAATAAAGTCCTGGTGGTTTGATTGGTGTTGCATTGAATCTATAGATCAAGCTGAGAATAATCAATATTTTGGGTATTTTGAGTCTTCCTATCCATAAACATGGAATATTTCTCCATTTACTTAGTCCTTGATTGATTTCTTTCATTAGAAAGATTTGTAGTTTTCTTCATATATATCTTGCACATATTTTGTTAGATTTACATCTAAGTATTTCATGTTTTGGTTTTAATGTAAATGGTATTGTGTTTTTAAAAAGGAATGAATTTGAGTCAGTTCTAATGAGGTGGATGAACCTAGAGTCTATTACACACAGTGAAGTAAATCAGAAAGAGAAAAATAAATATCATATCCTAATGCATATATATGGTATCTAGAAAAATGGTACTGAAGAACTTATTTGCAAGGCAGCAATGGAGAAACAGACATAGAGAATAGACTTATGGACATGAGGAGGGGGAGGAGAGGGTGAAATAATGTTGAAAGTAACATGGAAACTTACATTACCATACGTACAATAGATAGCCAATAGGAATTTGCTGTATGGCTCAGGAAACTCAAACAGGGACTCTGTATCAACCTAAGGGGGTGAGATGGGAAGGGAGATGGGAGGGAGGTTCAAAAGGAAAGGGATATATGTATACGAATGGCTGATTCATGTTGAGGTTTGACAGAAAACAACAAAATTCTGTAAATCAATTATCCTTCAACTAAAAATAAATAAATTGAAAAAAGAAGTAGTAGCAGTGGGTGGGTTGGGAAAATCATCAAAAGAGAGGAATCTAAAATAAAACATAAGAGATTTAAAAAAATGGTATTGTGTTTTTAATATCAAATTTCACTTGTTCATTGATGGTGTACAGGAAAGTGGCTGACCTGTCTCTGTGAATCTTGTATCCTATATTTTCCTTATCATCACTTATTAATTCTAGGAATTTTAGGTCAATTTTTTAGATATTCTTCATAGACTGTCATTTCATCTGCAAACAATGAAAGTTTTACTTCTTTCTCCCCTATAAGTTTACCTTTTATATCCTTTTATTATCTTATTGATTAACTATCAATAGAATTTACAGTTCAGTGTTGTAAAGAAGTGATGACCATATGTCCTTGTCTTGTTCCTCATCTTAGCCAAAAAGATTCTAGTTTCTTACCATTAAATGTGATACTAGTTGTAGGTTTCTTATAGATGTTCTTTATTGAGTCACCCTCTAGTCCTACTATGCTGAGAGTTTTAATCATGAATGATTCTTGGATTTTGTAAAATGCTTTTTCTACCTCTACTTTTTAAATTAATTAATTTACTTTAATTGGAGGTTAATTACTTTACAATATTGTGGTGGTTTTTGCCATACATTGACATGAATCAGCCATGGGTGTACATATGTTCCCTATCCTGATACCCCCTTCCCACCTCCTCCCCATCCCATCCCTCAGGGTTGTCCAAGTGCACCAGCTTTGAGTGCCCTGTTTCATGCAATGACCTTGGACTGGTGATCTACTTCACATAGTGTAATATATACGTTTTAATGCTATTCTCTCAAATCATCCCACCCTCACCTTCTCCCACAGAGTCCAAAAGTCTGTTGTTTATATCCGTGTCTCTTTTGCTGTCTCACATATAGGGTCACCATTACCATCTTTCTAAATTCCATATATATGCATTAATCATTGGAGAAGGTAATGGCAACCCACTCCAGTGTTCTTGCCTGGAGAATCCCAAGGACGGCAGAGCCTGGTGGGCTGCCGTCTATGGGGTCGCACAGAGTCGGACACGACTGAAGCGACTTAGCAGCAGCAGCATGCATTAATATACTGTATTGGTGTTTTTCTTTCTGACTTACTTCATTCTGTATCAGTTCAGTTCAGTTCACTTCAGTCGCTCAGTCGTTTCCGACTCTTTGCGACCCCATGAATCACAGCACTCCAGGCCTCCCTGTCCACCACCAACTCCTGGAGTTCACTCAAACTCATGTCCATCGAGTCGGTGATGCCATCCAGCCATCTCATTCTCTGTCGTCCCCTTCTCCTCCTGCCCCCTAATCCCTCCCAGCATCAGAGTCTTTTCCAGTGAGTCAACTCCTTGCACGAGGTGGCCAAAGTATTGGAGTTTCAGCTTCCACATCAGTCCTTCCAATGAACACCCAGGATTGATCTCCTTTAGAATGGACTGGTTGGATCTCCTTGCAGTCCAAGGGACTCTCAAGAGTCTTCTCCAACACCACAGTTCAAAAGCATCAATTCTTCAGCGATCAGCTTTCTTCACAGTCCAACTCTCTTGTTAGTGTATAGGAAAACAACTGATTTTTTTCTATGTTGATTTTCTTGTAACTTTGTGCAGTTCATTTGTTAGTTCTTGCAGATTTCCAGCTATGTGGCCTTCAGCATGTTACTTAATCTTTTGTGCCTCAGTTTTCTCATATGTAAAATGAAAATAATGGTAGTGTCTAATTCATAGGCTTGATGTGAAGATTATATGAAGTAATTCATATAAGCACTTGGCTTCCTGCCTGCCAGTGCAGGAGACTTAAGAGATGTGGGTTCAATCCCTGTGTTGGGAAAAGCCCTTGGAGAAGGAAATGGTGACCCACTCCAGGATTCTTGCCTGGAGAATCCCATAGACAGCAGAGCCTAGTGGGCTACAGTCCATAGTCACAAAAAGTTGGACACAACTGAAGTGACTTAACATAGCACATATTAGCACTTAGGACAGTATCTGTCTCGTAGTACTCATTCAGTAAATGTTGGATATTATATATTTTAAATTGTATAGAAAATGTAACTAGGACAAAAAACTATAATTTCACAAGTATCATGCTTCAATGAGGCAAAGTAAGAAAATTTACTTGATTTAAAGAGGAACTAAAAATCCTCTTGATGAAAGTGAAAGAGGAGAGTGAAAAAGTTGGCTTGAAGGTCAACATTCAGAAAACAAAGATCATGGCATCTGGTCCCATCACTTCATGGGAAATAGATGGGGAAACAGTGGAAACAGTGTCAGACTTTATTTTGGGGGGCTCCAAAATTACTGTGGATGCTGATTGCAGCCATGAAATTAAAAGACGCTTACTCCTTGGAAGGAAAGTTATGACCAACTTAGATAGCATATTAAAAAGCAGAGACATTACTTTGCCAACAAAGGTCGGTCTAGTCAAGGCTATGGTTTTTCCCGTGGTCATGTATGGATGTGAGAGTTGGACTGTGAAGAAAGCTGATTGCCGAAGAATTGATGCTTTTGAAGTGTGGTGTTGGAGAAGACTCTTGAGAGTCCCTTGAACTGCAAGGATATCCAACCAGTCCATTCTAAAGGAGATCAGTCTTGGGTGGTGTTCACTGGAAGGACTGATGCTAAAGCTGAAGCTCCAATACTTTGGCCACCTCATGCAACGAGTTGACTCACTCGAAAAGATTCTGATGCTGGGAGGGATTGGGGGCAGGAGGAGAAGGGGATGACAGAGAATGAGATGGCTGGATGGCATCACTGACTCGATGGACATGAGTTTGAGTAAACTCTGGGAGTTGGTGATAGACAGGGAGGCCTGGCGTGCTGTGATTCATGGGGTCGCAAAGAGTCGGACACGACTGAGCGACTGAAGTGAACTGAACTGAAAGAAAAATACTAAGTGAACTATAGTACAGATAATTGGACATAGCAAAAATTGAGAGTTGATAGATGACTGAAGTTTGGAAAACTTGAAAGCACTGTATTGTAAAGCTTTAAAATTAAGTTTTCCCCTTACTTTCTTGATTAATGTTTCAAAAGCCTTAGTGAAGTTTTCTTCAGAGCTTCCTTTTCCTGCAACAAGTGATGTAAGAACTAATTTATTAGAAAAAGCATTTGAACTGAAAATAAAGATAGAAGCCCATGACCATGACTACCTGCATACTACCTTGCACAACACACACACACACACACACACACACACACACACATATACAAACATGTCTGCACTTAGAGGGAGAGCCATTTTTCTTTCCTGATGTTTGGGGTGGTCAGTACTGAAACTTTTAAAGTACTCTGAACCTCCGGACTGAATTGCTGTAAGAAAGTGTGATAGGGTCAAGCCTTCAGTTAAGAAGGATAAGAATGTGGAGGGAGTCGGGTGTAGGGTGATCAAAAGTAGAGAAAAATGCAGTGACATACATAGGAGGGAGAAGAGAGATATAAAGAAAAAAAAACTGTCTTTACTTATTTTTAACTATTGTTTCTGGAAAGTTTTACACGTGTCTGGATACTTGGGTCTTATTTTCATGATTACAATGTGAAAGTCTTGTCCAATCACTAATATGAGACTCTGTTGTTCAACACACCCTTGGCCACTGGATGTCATCTTTTGAAGATGCCTGACATGTGTGTCTGATACCTTGAAAGTTAAAAGTGAAAGTCGTTCAATCGTGTCCGACTCTTTGTGACCCCTTGGACTGTAATCTCTGTCCATGGAATTCTCCAGGCAAGAATACTGGAGTGGGTAGCCATTCCCTTCTCCAGGGGATCTTCCCAACCCAGGGATTGAATCTGAGTCTCCTGCATTGCAGGCAAATCCTTTACATCTGAGCTGAGTCGTTTATGGGCCATAGTTGTAACTTTTGCCATATATGCCTATCATCTTTCCTTGTGGCTCCGTTGGTAAAGGATCTGCCTGCAATGCAGGAGACCCCGGTTTGATTCCTGGGTTGGGAAGATCTTATGGAGAAGGGAAAGTCTACCCACTCCAGTATTCTTGGGCTTCCCTTGTGGCTCAGTTGGTAAAGAATCTGCCTGCAATGTAGGACACCTGGGTTCAATCCCTGGGTTGGGAAGATCTCCTGGAGAAGGGAAAGGCCACCCACTCCGGTATTCTGTCTTAGAGAATGCCACAGACTGTATAGTCCGTGGGGTCACAAAGAGTTGGACACAACTGAGCGACTGAACTGAACTGAAGAGACATGGATTCCATCCCTGGGTCAGGAAGATCCCCTGGAGAAGGAAATGTCAATCCACTCCAGTATTCTTTCCTGGGGAATCCCATGGAAAAAGGAGCCTGGTGGGGTACAGTCCATAGGGTTGCAAAGAGTCAGACACAACTGAAGTGACTTAGCACTAGCACTAGTTTATTGATGAATATTTTTTGTGTTATGGAAATTTTTGCTCCCTTCAGGAAATTACTGTGTAGACTCAGATAATGAACATTTGGATAATAAGAACCTCTCTGAACATCCAATAAATTCCATCTTTATTTAATTAAGATTGTTTTACATAGGCATCAATCAATGATTTAAAAACTAATTTATTGTTTAGTGTACTAGTGGTAGCAATATTTTTAAACCAATAGAAGTCAGTGTTGTAGGTCTTAATAATATACAAGAAAGAAAACTTCTGATATCAGTGAACCAGACTGACCAAACACTTTAACTTGAACTGAACCAGACTATGTCCTAGAAACGTTGCAAAATGGGCTTACATTGGTTGATTGAAAGGAAAAGACACTGAAAGGTAGTTATATCAGGCTGTACAAATGTCAAGAATTGTGAAGGGCCTGAGACTTATTTGCATGCCAGTTTCAAGGATATTGGCAGAAGATATGAAACCCCTGGGTCAGAAACAGAGGACTTCATTACTTATCGCACAGCAATCAACATTAGCTTTATGTTCATATCAGGCACCCTTGCCACACCCACTCCTCTTCCTTCAAGATGATGAAGAGGGGGCTTAGTGAAAGCTGTGCACAAGGTGGGTTTGCATCACAGCTAAGGAACCCTGAGCCTAGGGAAATTGAGTCATTCATAATTGGCTGTGCATTAACCTTTTCAACTTTTACTTTATAGGGAAACGTTGTTTATTATCCTGGAAGTTTTAATCACCTCCTCTTCACTCCATTGGTGAGAGGGAGTTCACCCTAGAGTTATGGATGTGGCCAAACAATCTGGATTTAGAAAAGGCAGAGAAACCAGAGATCAAATGGCCAACATATGTTGGATCATAGAGAAAGCAAAGGAATTCCAGAAAAACATCTACTTCTGCTTCACTGACTATGCTAAAGCCTTTGACTATATGGATCACAACAAACTGTGGGAAATTCTCAGAGATGGGAATACTAGATCACCTTACCTGCCTCCTGAGAAACTTGTAGGCAGGTCAAGAAACAACAGTTAGAACCAGAGATGGAACAATGGGCTGGTTCAAAATTGGGAAAAGAGTACATCAAGGCTGTATATTGTCACCCTGCTTATTTAACTTGTATGAAGAGCACATCATGTGAAAAGCCGGGCTGGATGACTCACAAGCTGAAATCAAGATTTTTTAGGAGAAATATACATTTGGTATTTTTGGGGGGACTCCAGAATTACTGCAGATGGTGACTGCAGCCATGAAATTAAAATATGCTTGCTCCTTGGAAGAGTTATGACCAACCTAAACAGCGTATTAAAAAGCAGAGACATTACTTTACAAACAAAGGTCCATCTAGTCAAAGCCATGGTTTTTCCAGTAGTCATGTATGGATGTGAGAGTTGTATTATAAAGAAAGCTGAGTGCTGAAGAATTGATGCTTTTGAACTGTGGTGTTGGAGAAGACACTTGAGAGTCCCTTGGACTGCAACGAGATCTAACCAGTCCATCCTAAAGGAAATCAGTCCTGAATATTCACAGGAAGGACTGATACTAAAGCTGAAACTCCAATACTTTGGCCACCTAATGTGAAGAACTGACTTATTTGAAAAGACCCTGATGCTGGGAAAGATTGAAGGCAGGAGGAGAAGGGGATGACAGAGGATGAGATGGTTGGATGGCATCACTAACTCTATGGACATGAGTTTGAGTAAGCTCTGGGAGTTAGTGATGGACAGAGAAGCCTGGTGTGCTACAGTCCATAGGATTGCAAAGAGTCAGACACGACTGAGCGACTGAACTGAGGAGAAATATCAACAACCTCAGATATGCAGATTATATCAGTGAAGAGGTATTAGAGAGCCTTTTGATGAGTGTGAGCGGAATGGCAACCCACTCCAGTATTCTTGCCTGGAGAATTCCATGGACAGAGGAGCCTGGCGAGCTACAGGCCATGGGGTCACAAAGAGTCGGACACAATTGAATGACTAACACTTTGATCAGGATGAAAGAGGAGAGTGAAAAAGTTGGCTTAAAAATTCAACATTTAAAAACTAAGATCATGACATCTGGTTCCATCACTTCATAGCAAATAAATGAGGAAAAAGTGGAAACAGTGACAGATTTTATTTTCTTGGGCTCCAAAATTACTGTGGATGGTGACTACAGTTATGAAAATAAAAGACACTTACTCCTTGGAATAAAAGCTATGACAAACCTAGATAGCATTTTAAAAAGCAGAGATATCACTTTGTTGACAAAGGTCTGTATAGTCAAAGTTATGGTTTTTCCAGTAGTCATGTATGGATGTGAGAGTTGGACCATAAAGAGGGCTGGGCACCAAAGAATTTGTGCTTTTGAATTGTGATGCTGGAGAAGACTCTTGAGAGTCCCTTGGACTGCAAGGAGATCAAACCAGTCAATCTTAAAGGATATCAGCCTTGAATATTCATTGGAAGGACTGATGCTGAAGTTGAAGCTCCAATACTTTTGGCTACCTGATAAGAAGAGCCGAGTCATTTGAAAAGACCCTGATGCTGGGAAAGATTAAGGGCAGGAGGAGAAGGGAGCAACAGAGGATGAGCTGGTTGGATGGCATCACCGACTCAGTGGACATGAGTTTGAGTAAATTCCGGGAGTTGGCAAAGGACAGGGAAGCCTCATGTGCTGCAGTCCATGGGGTTGCAAAGAGTCAGACACAACTTAACAACTGAACAACAACAACAATGGCAAATGTGACACCCAACATTGCGCAGAGGAGAGCTACAGCACTTTTGTTAGTCACACACATTCACAGCTCAGGGTAGGAGAACATGACCTGCTTTGCAGGGTACATGGGATTACATACAGGAACAGAGTCAACAACCAGGGGCTGTGGGAGGCAAGCTTTGTAGTATCAAGAGGATGAGGTGTCCCCAGGTTTCTTTGGGAAGTTGTGATTATACTGGACAAAAAACAAATCTGCATTTTACCCCAGAGGGGGATACTATCTTTATCTTTCATGGATATTTGCTATATAAACATTCTTGCAAGAGCCTCTGCTTGCAACACATGAGGAAATGTGAGAGACTCATGCATAATTGTCTTCCAGTACAAAGACAATAGTATTGCAGAACAAGTGTATTTTGATGATGATAGTAAAATTTCTGTAAGATTATGATAGTTATATGTTAAAATGAGAACTTACCTGATCAATCAGAGTCAATAATTTTGACAGGTCCTCTTATGATGGATGAATTCAAATCATACAAATCAGTTCAGTTCAGTCGCCCAGTCGTGTCCGACTCTCCGCGACCCCATGAATCACAGCATGCCAGGCCTCCCTGTCCATCACCAACTCCCGGAGCTCACTCAGACTCAAGTCCACAGAGTCGGTGATACCATCCAGCCATCTCATCCTCGGTCGTCCCCTTCTCCTCCTGCCCTCAACCCTTCCCAGCATCAGAGTCTTTTCCAGTGAGTCAACTCGTCGCATGAGGTGGCCAAAATATTGCAGTCTCAGCTTTAGCATCAGTCCTTCCAATGAACACCCAGGATCGATCTCCCTTAGAATGGACTGGTTGGATCTCCTTGCGGTACAAGGAACTCTCAAGAGTCTTCTCCAACACCACAGTTCAAAAGCATCAATTCTTCAGCGATCAGCTTTCTTCACAGTCCAACTCTCATACAAATGGACCCTTTCAACTGTATTAAAGGCTAGAGTAGATTTGTGGGGGAAGGCACATCCAAACTTCTGTATTCTATTTGACCACTAACATGTGTTTAACAACTCCAGGTCTGACATGGTAAGCCAAACTTTCTAATTAGGTGAATAAAATTATGAGGGAAAAAAGAATAAGAAAAACAAATCATATTGAGAGTAACTTTAAAAATTGTAAAATTTTACTTTTACCTTTTTATATTGTTTCCTTTCAGCTGAAGCTCCAACACTTTGACCACTTGATGTGAAGAGCCGACTCATTGGAAAAGACCTTGAAGCTGGGAAAGATTGAATGCAGGAAGAGAAAGGTGACAGAGGATGAGATGGTTAGATAGCATCACCGACTCAGTGGACATGAACTTGAGCCAATTCCAGGAGATAGCGGGGGACAGGGAAGCCGGGAATGCCGCAGTCCATGGGGTTGCAAAGAATTGGACATAACTTAGTGACTGAACAACAATTGTTTCTTTATTACGATAAAACAAATGTAATAAATTACTTTTACTATACAAATTATAAACAGAGTCAGAGGTAGAATAGACTTCTCTGCAGAAATGTTGCCTTCTCAGTGGGGTAGGAAAACCCAACATAATAATCCTCTTTCCATTTCTAGTTCAAATACTACCTCTTTTAAGAAGTCTTTTCCATTTCCCCCTTCTAAAACTAACCTCCTCATCTCCTGTGAATTAAAAGTATTTTTATAACATTTATTATAGCATCTATCACATTCTCTTATACTATAATTTTTTAATATCCTCTTCCTGATACGGTTTCTGCCTCCAAGCAGCTTACAGTCTCATATTTCCAAAATAGATATTTCTTTATTTTTTAAATTTATTTTTCTTTTATTTCTGTGTCTCTCATAGTTCTCTATAGAAAGCAGGTAAATTCTCATTGAATATAATTGGACAAAATAAATGAAATAATAGTGTGCTATATGTCTGTAGCACTTTTAAAACTTGTTAAAGCTCTGTTATATCAAGGATTTCATTTCATGCTTGCAGCAGCAGCAGCAGCAGCAGTATCCTTATAAACAGTGGAGGGCTTGCTTTGTTAACCTTATTTGACAAATGAGAAACCTGACACATGAGATAAGTAACTTGCTCTAAGTAATGAGTCTTGTTGGGAATGTAAATCAATACAAGTTTTATGTAAAGTAATTTCAAAATCTATATTTCCTTCCTCTTTTCCTTCCTTCTTTCTTCCATTCCTCCTTCCTTTTTTCATATCTATCTATCATCTATCTTAAAAATATTCTTACTTTTGATTCAATAAGTCCACTGATAGGAATCTACTCTAAAGAAATAATTTGAAATACATTACTTTTTGTGTTAATTATAATAAATGAATGGAGAAGGCAATGGCAAGCCACTCCAGTACTCTTGCCTAGAAAATCCCATGGACAGAGGAGCCTGGTAGGCTGCAGTCCATGGGGTTGCTACAAGTCAGACATGACTGAGCAACTTCATTTTCACACATTGGAGAAGGAAATGGCAACCCACTCCAGTGTTCTTGCTTGGAGAATCCCAGGGACGGGGGAGCCTGGCGGGCTGGCGTCTATGGGGTCGCACAGAGTCGGACACGACTGAAGTGACTTAGCAGCAGCAGCAGCATAATAAATGAAATGTGGAAGCAGCTTAAAATGCCCAACAAGAGGAAAATATTTAAATGCATATGGTAAGCAATACAATAGAACATTTTATTTTAAATAATTTGATGTATTTATATTTTGCTTATTTTTATCTTCATATGTATATATGGTTAAAAATAATAATTCAATGTTGGGCTGATATAGCATATATATATATCAATTAAATAGAATTGAGAGTCTAAAAATATGCCCTAATATTTGTAATTAATTGACTTTTACAAAAAAGCAGTGACAGTTCACTGGGTCCACTCAATGAATAGTCTTTTCAGCAAATAGTGCTGAGACAACTGGCTATCCACACACAAAAGAATGAATTATGATTGTTTACATTATCTCCCACACAAAAATTAACTCATAATGGATCGTAGACCTAAATGTAATAAAGACTAAGAATATAATACTCTTACAAGAAGACATAGGAAGAAATCTTCATGACCTAGATTAGTCAGTTTTTCTTAGCTATCATATCAAGAGCACCAGCCATGAAAGAAAAAGACAACCCACAGACTGGAAGAAAACACTTGCAAAGCCATAGGCAGTTGACCCTTGAATAAAGTGAGGGTTAGGGGCACCCATCCTCTATGTAGTCAGAATTCCTTGTATAACATAGTTGGTTCTCTGTTTATGCAGTTCCTCAATATATGTGATTCCACATCCATGGATCTGACCAACTGCAGATTGTGTAGTACTATAGTATTTACTATTAAAAAAATCTACATATAAGAGGACCCATGCAATTCAAATTCATGTTGTTCAGTGGTCAACTGTATATGACAAGGAACTGGTATCCAGAACAGAGAACTCTTAAAACTTAATGATTAAAAAAAAGCATTTTTTTTTAATGTGGAAAGACTTTGAATTTCCCCAGAAAAGATCTATGAATGGCTAACAAGGACGTGAAAAGATGCTCAACATCATTAGGCATAATGCAAATCAAAACTATAAAGTGATTTACTTCATAGTCAGTAGAATGGCTATTAGGTATAATAATAAAAAAGATAGATAACAACAAGTATTGGTGAGGATGTGGAGAAGTTGGAACTCTCATACATTACTTTTTTTTAAATTTAATTGGTGGATAATTGCTTTACAATATTTTGTTGGTTTCTGCCATACATCAACATGAATCAGCCATAGGTATACATATGTCCCCTCCCTCTGAAGCCTCTCTCCCACGTCCCACCCCATCCTACCCCTTTAGATTGTCACAGAGCACATGATTTAAGCTTCTTGGGTCATATAGCAAATTTCCACTGGTTATTTTACATATGGTAATTTATATGTTTCCATGTTACGTTCTCAATTTGTCCCACCCTCTCTTTCCCTCACTGTGTCCACAAGTGTGTTCTCTATGTGTGCCTCTCCATTGCTGCCCAGCAATTAGGTTCATCAGTACCATCTTTCTATATTCCATATATATGTGTTAGTATATGATATTTGTTTTTCCCTTTCTGACTTACTTTACAATAGGCTCTAGTTTCATCCACCTCACTAGGACTGACTCAAATGTATTCTTTTTTATGGATAAGTAATATTCCATTGTATATATGTAGCACAACTTCTTTATCCATTCATCTGTTGATGGACATCTAGGTTGCTTCTATGTCCTAGCTATTATAAGTAGTGCTTCTGTGAACATTGGGATACATGAGTCTTTTTGAATTATGGTTTTTCTCAGGGCATATGCCCAGTATTGGGATTGCTGTGTCATATGGTAGCTTTCAAGAGTGTTCTGCCTCTTTTTCTCTAAGAGTTTTATAGTATTTAGGTCTTTAATCCATTTTGAGTCTATTTTTTTGTATGGTGTTAAGAAGTGTTCTGGTTTCATTCTTTTACATGTAGCTGTCCAGTTTTCCTGGCACCACTTACTGAAGTGGCTGTCTTTGCTCTGTTGTATATTCTTGCCTCCTTTCTCAAAGATTAGGTACTCATAAGTGTGTGGGTTTATCTCTAGGCTTTCTATCTTGTTCCATTGGTCTATATCTCTCTTTTTGTGCCAGTATACAGCCTTGAGTACTGTAACTTTGTAGTATAGTTAAGTCGCTTAGTCGTGTCTGACTCTTTGCCACCCCTTAGACCACCAGGCTCCTCCGTCCATGGGATTTTCCAGGCAAGAATACTGAAGTGGGTTGCCATTTCCTTCTAGTGGGTCACAAATCAAGTCTTTGCAAATTCAAGAAAATTAAAATCTTATCAAGCATCTTTTATGACCACAATGCTCTAAGAGTAGATATCAACTACAGGAAAAAAAAGCTGTAAAAAACACAAACACACGGAGGCTAAATAACACTCTTCTAAATAACCAACAGGTCACTGAATACATCAAAAACGAAATTAAAAAATACCTAGAAACAAATGACAATGAAAATACCATGACCCAAAACCTATGGGATGCAGCAAGAGCAGTTCTAAGAGGGAAGCTTATAGCAATACAAGTACACCTCAAGAAAATAGAAAAACATTTAATAAACAATTTAACCTTACACTTAGAGCAACTAGAAAAAGAACAACCTCCCCCCAAAGTTAGTAGAAGAAAATAAATCATAAAGATTTCATATATTATTGGTATATAAGTAAAATGGCACAACCTTTATGAAAAATGGTTTGACAGTGTCTCAAAAAGTTAAACATATTTAACTGCACGATCCAGCAATTCTACTGCTACTTAGCTACTCAAGAGAAATGAAAACATGTCTACACAAAAATTTGCACATGACTATTTATAGCAGCATTATTTATAATATCCAGAAAATGGAAAGAAGCCAGATGTCCATCAGCTGATGAATGAATAAACAAAATGTGGTATATCCATGCAATGAAATATTATTTAGTCATAAAGGGAATAAATTACTGATGAAAAATATACTAAAATTAGATTATGGTGATGGTTGCACAACTCTGTAAATATATAGGAAACATGGAGTTGTATACTTTAATTGGGTGAATTTTATGGCATGTAAATTATATCTCATTACAGCTCCTAAAAATGTTATCATATGGACTTCTCTGGTGGTCTAGTGGTTGGAAGTTCACCTGCCAGTGCAGGGGATGTGGGTTCAATCTCTGCTTCAGGAGGATTCCACATGCTGCTGGGCAACTGGGCCAATGTGCTGAAACTACTGGGCCAGTGTTCTAGAACCCATCCACAGCAACTACTGAGCCTGAATGCCATGAATACTGAAGATCACACGTTCTGGAACCCATGTGCTACAATCAGAAGCCCAGGCACTGCAACTAGAGTAGCCCCCACTCATTGCAACTAGAGAAAGCACAAGTGCAGCAATAAAGACAATGCAACCAAAAAGAAATAAACAAAAATTTTAAAACAGCATCAAACAATGCATGCTTTCTATAGTGACTTTATTCAATTATAAATTCATTACTAGTATATTTCTTGCTAATGTATTTCTACAATATTTAAAATCTTTATTTCCTATCAATTATAGAAGTAATGAATGTTCATTAAAAAAAACAATATAGAAATGTCTAACATAGAATATCAAAGTGTTCACATAATCTTATTATTTCCTCAGAATTCTATTAGCAGTAGTTACAATGATATATTTAATGGCTGCTTAGTAATCTGCTGTATGGCTCCATCATAATTTACTGAATTAATTTCATATTATTTTCTATTTAGTATTAAATTAGAAACAATCTCTGATGAATCCCCATACTATGAGTATCTTTGTGCATACAGTGTGATGCAATTGTCCAAATACCTTGTTAGAATAAATTCTTACAAGTGTATTTACTCATTAAAGTGAATGAATGTATATTTTTTTAGTTTTAGTGTTATATACTGCTAAATTTTATCAAAAAATAAATACTTATTTGTACTCTAATCAACAGCATTTGTGGAGTACCTAGTCTCCCTTATCTTTTCCCAACTCTGGTTATTATTTTTTCTTAAATCACCTTTGCTAGTTTGGTAGCTGAAAATGGTATCTTATTTTAATCTAAAATTATTTTTGATTATTAATTAAGTTGAAAACATTTTCATGGACCTTTGGCTGTTTACATTCCTTTATTAATTGCTTGTTTTGAGTCCTTTGGTCATTTAAAAATGGAAGTGTTATCTTTTTCTTCAAGACTATTTGCTTGCTTACTTAGTAACTCAGTCATGTTCGACTCTTTGTGACCCCATAGACTTTAGCCTGCCAGCCCCTCTGTCCATGCGGATTCTCCAGACAAGAATACTGGAGTGGGTGGCCATGACCTCCTCCAAGGGATCTTCCCAACTCAAGGACTGAACTCAGGCCTCCCACATTGCAGGCAGATTCTTTACCATCTGAGACATCAGGGAAACTCAAGAATACTGGAGTGGGTAGCCTAACCCTTCTCCAGGGGATCTTCCCTACAAGAATAGAACTGGGGTCTCCTGCATTGCAAGAGTATTCTTTACCAGTTGAGCTGCTAGGGATATCCAGTAGAACAATGCAGTATTGTATATATTCAGTGCAAATTGTGTTAGTCACTCAGTAGTGTCCAACTCTTTGCAACCCCATAGTCTGTAGCCCGCCAGGCTCTTCGTTCCATGGAATTCTCCAGGCAAGAATATTGGAGTGGGTAGCCATTCCCTTATTCAGGGGATCTTCCCGACCCAGGGATTGAATCTGGGTCTCCTGCATTGCAGGCAGATTCTTTATTGTTTGAACCACCAGGGAAGCTCCAGTAGAATAATATGAAGCCAATAAAAAGATTTCATGAAAATTTTACAATGGTTTCAATTTTAAATTAAAAAATAGAATACTGTATATTTTCTATTTTGAGTTTCTTTTAACTTTGTATTTTCTCTGTTTTCTACAATGAGCATATATTACTTTTATAATTAAGGGATTTTATTTTTTTGGCTGCACTACTTGGCTTATGGGATTGAACCTGGGCCCTCAGTACTGAGAACACAGAGAACTAACCACTTAACTGCCTTGGAATTCCTGAAATTTCTTTTTCTTTCAAAGCACAGAGCTAGTTAGTTTGTGGCAGAACCAGGACTAGAGTCTTCGTGTTCTCCTGCACTCTGTGTTACACATCTACAAAGGTGTGATCAGAGGTAGAAGAACCAAGGTGCATTCAGATATTAAGAAGAATGTTGTAAGAGGATAATCTTATTCTTAAGAGAGGCATGATGAAAAACTTAGGTTTCATTTCTGCAACTTAAGAAATGTATGCCAAGGTATTTAGAGTGTCATGAAGTCTGAGGAGAGAGTAAGGAGGAGGGAGGGAGAAAGGGGAGGAGAGGGAGAGAGGGTGAGGTCCAAGGAATGGAGGATATGTGGTTAGATGTTAATTGGTAAAGCTAAGTGAAGGATATGTGGCTGCTCATTGTAGTATTCTTTCAAATTTTTGTGGGCTCAAAATCTTTCAAAATAAGTTGGGAAAATTGGAAAAAAAGAATGGGGTAATCAGATTGCAAATGTTTCAGAGAAATGAATTGGGATGAACCCTATGGAACAGAAGACCATTGGAAATCTTTTTTAAAAAATGATTTTTAAAAAGGGTATGGAAGGAGGGGGGCAAAGTCAAATGCAAAGGGTTGGCAAGTGAGTGGGAGGTGAGGCAGTCGAGTCAACAGTCTGAACTGCAATTATGGGAATATGCTTGTACTCAGTCACTCAATTGTGTCCAACTCTTTGTGACTCCATGGACTGTAGTCCACCAGGCTCCTCTGTCCATGGGATTTTTCAGGCAGGAATATTGGAGTAGGTTGCTATTTCCTACTCCAGGGGGTCTTCCTGACCCAGGGATCAAACTCATGTCTTCTGTGTTTCCTGCACTGCAGGTGGATTCTTTACCACTGAGCCATCCAGGAAATCCCTCTGAGAATATGAACAATGAGGATAAAAGAGATAGGCAACTGTCTTGAAAAGCAATAGAATTTTGGAAACTTTATATTGTTATTAATTTTCACATTGTTATGTATTTCTATTAAAATGAGTTAATATTTGACCATCTATTGCCCCTCCACACATTTGGATTTCTTGATATAAAAGGGTGAATTAGAAAACCAAAGAAGGAAGTAAAAAAATAATACACACAATGCTACCATCTAGAGTATCTACGGAAAATTACACCCATTGTTTACCATCAATTCAGGAGACTTGCTCAGAGACTAGTTTTAGGCCTTTGAGTTTCTGTGTGTGTTTGTTGATTTGTGTAAGCCATGGAGGCTGCTGCTGCTGCTGCTGCTAAGTCGCTTCAGTCGTGTCTGACTCTGTGCGACCCCATAGATGGCAGCCCACCAGGCTCCCCTGTCCCTGGGATTCTTCAGGCAAGAACACTGGAGTGGGTTGCCATTTCCTTCTCCAATGCATGAAAGTGAAAAATGAAAGTGAAGCTGCTCAGTCGTGTCCGACTCTTAGTGACCCCATGGACTGCAGCCTACCAGGCTCCTCCATCCATGGGATTTTCCAGGCAAGAGTACTGGAGTGGGGTGCCATTGCCTCCTCCGAACCATGGAGGAGGGTCAGCAATATTCTTGGTGAAGCCCAGTGTTTTGGGACCAATATTTTTATCCCTTAATGAAATATTTAGAATCTCCATAAAGTCCTAAAATTTGATTTCAAACTAGGAAAGCCATTTTGGCAATGTTTGCATCAATAGTGCTTTGGAAATGAAACAGAACATTTAGAAGGGGAAGAGGAGGTCAAAGACAGCCATAGGTATAAGAATTAAGGGGGTTATTGTGCTTATCTGAGAGAAGGGTGAAATTACTCTTGAAGTCTATTTTTTGCTTCAGAAATCTTCATCAATCTTTTTCATTAGTCTGAAGCCAAGTGTTACCGGATAATGGTGAAGGTGCACATATGGGAATGCACTCCTGGGGAAGGGTAGACAGAGTAATTGAGGGTAGGCAAGAGCTGACTCTTGACGGGTGTGTAGGATTTCAGCAATCAAAGAGGGTGGGGTGGACTGCAAAAATTCCAGGCTGAGGGATCATTGAGAACAAAGTGAGAAAAAAAGCACAGGGCTTATTTGGAAAACAGGGATCTGTTCCCACATGACTAGAATATGAAACTCACTAGGAGAAAGAGTGGGAGAGAAAGTGGAAAATGTAGACTGGCATCTGTATTCCTCTCTTCCCTTAAGCAGAAGTTCACTCTTGAGAATAAGGGGGTGGGGTGGGCTTGTCTTTTACTTCCCTCTGAGGGCCTAACACCTGGCTGGGTATACAGTAGGACCTGAATAAGTTCTGGTCAATTAGACCATTAGCTAGTGCCACTGTGCACTTACATCTCCTAGAGTTTGGACATCAGAGTGGATGGAATGAAAGTAGATGCTGGGATTTAGCTACTAGAGATGTGATGCAAGTGCTGGAAATCAGGCAAGTTCCAGTTAACATCCGGAGCAGCACTCTTCTCAGACTTTAGTATGAATCACATGGGGATCTTGTTAACATGAAGATTCTGATTCCATATGACTGACTGGGATGGGACCTGTGAGTCTGCATTTTTAACAATTTCTCAAGTGATGCCTGTTTGTTAGTCTGGGGACCAAATATTGAATAGTGAGGATTTAAAGGCTCCTGCATCTCCTACTCCTTGAACTTCACAGACACTAGACTTCTAAATGATTGGGCACAACTAGTGATTCTTCACTTAATATAACTGATGAAAAAGCTCAGATTTGAAGTATCTTATGAAAATATCCTGCCACTAGAATTGATGAGGTACATTTGGACTGATGGAATCCAATCTATGCCATCTTGTTTTTTTCTTAGTTAAATGAGTATGATTCTACCTGGTGGGACTCAGAATGTAATCTAGCCTATTTTTCAAAAGGTGAGGCTTAACTTTCCAAATATAGATTTACCTATGGAATGAACATCCCTTCTGTCTAAATTCCATGCCTGCTTTCTCAATAATTACAAGCATGTGTTTCTCAGGCTCACACAGGACCAGAATTCTTGCTAATGATATTCTGAAAGTCATCATTGTCATATGGTTGTTCAGGTCTGTATTAATAGGTGAGGTCTCCACAGTGAAAATGAAAGCAAAGCTGTTGGTGGGAATATAAATTGGTATGGCCACTATGGAGAATGGTATGGAAGTTCCCTAAAAAATAAAAATAGAGCTACCATATGACTCTGCAATCCTGGGCATATATCTGGAGAAAAACATGATCCAAAAGGATATGTGTGCCCCGATTGTGCACCCCAGTGTTAATTGTAGCACTGTTTACAATAGCCAAGACATGGAAAGAACCTAAACATCTATCAAATGGATAAAGAAGATGTGGTACAAATATACAGTGGAATATTACTCAGCCATAAAATGAATCAAATAATGCCATTTGCAGCAACATGGATGGACCTTGAGAGTGTCATACTGAGTGAAGTAAGTCAGATAGAGAAGGAGAAATATCTTATGATATCCCTTATATGCAGTATCTAAAATGAAATTATGCACATGAACCTATTTACAAAACAGAAAGAGACTCACAGAAAATTAACTTATGCTTGCCAAGGTGAAGGGATAGTTAAGGAGGGAGTTTGGGAAGGCCATGTACACACCACTATATTCAAAATGGATAACTAACAAGGACCTAATGTATATTACATGGAACTCTACTCAATGTTATGTGCCAGCCTGGATGGAAGGGATATTTGAGGGAGAATGGATCCATGTACGTGTATAGCTGAGTCCCTTTGCTATTCACCTGAAACTACCACAACATTGTTAATCCACTATATGTGCTAAGTTGCTTCAGTCATGTCTGACTTTATGCAGCCCTATGGACTGTAGCCCACCAAGCTCCTATGTCCATGGGATTCTACAGACAAGAATACTGGAGTCGATTGCCATGCGCTTCTCCAGTTAATTGACTGTGCTGTGCTGTAATTAGGTGCTCAGTCATGTCTGACTCTTTGTGACCCTGTGGACTGTAGCCCTCCAGTCTCCTGTGTCCATGGGGATCCTCCAACCAAGAATACTGGAGTGGGTCAGAGTAATGTGAGTTGAGAGCTCCACCTATCTTAAAAAGTCTTCCCCCCAAGAGTCACCGGAAAGGAACACAGACCTGCCAGTACCTTGGATCTAGTCCAGGGAAATGCCCAAGGTACAGAAAAGAAATTTTTCTAGGTTTGTCCAATGGGAAGCAGCAGATGGCTGTAGGTGGGAATGACAATGAGATCAAGCCCTGAGACTTTGGAGTGGGAACACTGACTCCAAGACCTTAGACTGCCAGAGAACTTACCCTAGGGAGTATCATATAGAGATCTCACAAACGATACCACTTGAATACAAGATCTGGCATCATCCAACCACCAGTAGCATCCAGTGCAGGATGCCTCATCTAAATAACAAACAAAACAAAAATACAAACCAAATCATCAGCAGACAGGATTACCACCTCCCTCAGCCTTGCCCATCAGAGGATAAACAAACAAACAAACAAACAGCACAGTTCAGTTCAGTTCAGTCGCTCAGTCATGTCCGACTCTCTGTGACCCCATGAATCACAGCACGCCAGGCCTCCCTGTCCATCACCAACTCCCGGAGTTCATTCAAACTCATGTCCACAGAGTCGGTGATACCATCCAGCCATCTCATTCTCTGTCGTCCCCTTCTCCTCCCGCCCCCAACCTTTCCCAGCATCAGAGTCTTTTCCAGTGAGTCAACTCGTCGCATGAGGTGGCCAAAGTATTGCAGTTTCAACTTTAGCATCATTCCTTCCAATGAACACCCAGGATTGATCTCATTTAGAATGGACTGGTTGGATGTCCTTGCAGTCCAAGGGACTCTCAAGAGTCTTCTCCAGCACCACAGTTCAAAAGCATCAATTCTTCGGCGATCAGTTTTCTTCACAGTCCAACTCTCACATCCATACATGACCACGGGAAAAACCATAGCCTTGACTAGACGGACCATTGCTGGCAAAGTAATGTCTCTGCTTTTTAATACACTATCAAGGTTGGTCATAACTTTCCTTCCAAGGAGTAATCGTCTTTTAATTTCATGGCTGCAATCAGCATCTGCAGTGATTTTGGAGCCCCCCAAAATAAAGTCTGACACTGTTTCCACTGTTTTTCCATCTATTTCCCATGAAATGATGGGACCAGATGCCATGATCTTTGTTTTCTGAATGTTGAGCTTCAAGCCAACCTTTTCACTCTCCTCTTTCACTTTCATCAAGAGGCTTTTGAGTTCCTCTTTGCTTTCTGCCATAAGGGTAGTGTCATCTGCATATCTGAGGTTATTGATATTTCTCCCAGCAATCTTGATTCCAGCTTGTGCTTCTTCCAGCCCAGTGTTCCTCATGATGTACTCTGCATATAAGTTAAATAAGCAAGGTGACAATATACAGCCTTGACGTACTCCTTTTCCTATTTGGAACCAGTCTGTTTTTCCATGGCCAGTTCTGACTGTTGCTTCCTGACCTGCATACAGGTTTCTCAAGAGGCAGGTCAGGTGGTCTGGTATTCCCATCTCTTTCAGAATGTTCCACAGTTTATTGTGATCCACACAGTCAAAGGCTTTGGCATAGTCAATGAAGCAGAAATAGATGTTTTTCTGGAACTCTCTTGCTTTCTCCATGATCCAGCGGATGTTGGCAATTTGATCTCTGGTGCCTCTGCCTTTTCTAAAACCTGCTTGAACATCTGGGAGTTCACGGTTCACATGTTGCTGAAGCCTGGCTTGGAGAATTGTCTCACCCTATACAAAGTTTACACAAATCACTGGACCAACCTTAAGAAGGCAGAAACCAAAAGGAAGAAAGAATTCAAACTTGAAGCCTGGGGAAAGGAGACCTCAAACACAATAAGTTAAAAAAATAATGAAAAGACAGGGAAATACTACACAAATGAATGAACAAACTGGAAACACAGAAGTCCAAAAAATGAAAAGGAAATAGGCAAACTACCTGAAAAAGAATTTAGAATAATGATAGTAAAGATGATCAAAAACCTTGAAAATAGAATGGAGAAAATGCAAGAATCAATTTAAAAAGACCTAGAATAATTAAAGAATAAAAATACAGAGACAAACAAGACAATTATTGAAATTAAAAATACTCTAGAAGGAATCAATAGCAGAATATCTGAAGCAGAAGAATGAATTGGTGAGCTGAAAGATAAAATGGTGGAAATTACATCGGAAGAGCAAGATAAAGTAAAAAGAATGAAAAGAACTAAGAATAGTCTCAGAGACCTCTGGGACAATATCAAAAGTGCCAACATTCTAATTATAGGGATCCCAGAAGAAGAAGAGAAAAAGAAAGGGTATGAGAAAGTATTTGAAGAGATTATAGTTGAAAATTTCCCCAACATGGAAAAGGAAATAGTCAATCAAGTTCAAGAGGCACAAAGAGTCCCATATACGAAAAAACCAAGGAGAAACACGCCAAGATACATACTAATCAAACTAACAAAGACTAAACACGAAGAAAGAATATTAAAAGCAGCAAGGGAAAAGCAACAAGTGACATAAAAGGGAAACCCCATATGTTTAACAACTAATCTTTCAGTAGAAACTCTGCAGGCTGGAAGGGAATGGCAGGATATATTTGAAGTACTGAAAGGGAAAAATCAACAACCAAGATTACTCTACCTGGCAAGGATCCCATTCAAAATTGATGGAGAAATAATAATCTTTTCAGAAGAGCAAAAGTTAAGAAAATTCAGTACCACCAAACAAGCTTTAAAAGAAATGTCAAATGGACCTATATAGTCAAGAAATACAAGAGAAGAAAAAGATTTACAAAATCAGCCCCAAACAATTAAGAAAATGGGAATAGGAATATATCCATCAATAGTTACTTTTAATGTAAATGGATTGAATGCTCCAACCCAAACACACAGACTGGATGAATGGATACAAAACCAACACACACATGCGCGCGCGCGCGCACACACACACACACATATATGCAAGAAACCCATTTCAGACCTAAAGACACATATAGACTGAAAGTGAGAAGATGGAAAAATATATTCCATGCAAATGGGAAGCAAAAGAAACCTGGAATAGCAATTCTCATGTCAGACAAAATAGACTTTATAATAAGATTACAAGAGATAAGGAAGGACACTACACTATGATCAAAGATCAATCCAAGAGGAAGACATAACAATTGTAAATATTATGAACTCAACATAGGAGCACCTTAATATATAAGACAAACACTAACAGACATAAAAGGAGAAATTGTCAGTAACACAATAAAGTAGGAGACTTTAACACTCTGCTCACACCAATGGACAGATCATCAAAACAAAATTAATAAGGAAACACAAGTTTTAAATGATACATTAGACGAGATGGATCTCATTGATATCTTCAGGACATTCCATCCGAAGGCAGAATAATACACCTTCTTCTCAAATGCACATGGAACCTTCTCCAAGATAGACCACATCTTGGGTCACAAATCAAACCTCAGTAAATTTAAGAAAATTGAAATCATATCAAGCATCTTCTCCAACCACAATGCTATGAGACTAGATATCAATTACAAGAAAGAAACTGTAAGAAACACAAACACATGGGCTTCCCAGGTGGCTTGGATGGCAAAGAATCTGTCTGCAATGTAGGAGACCAGGGTTCGATCTCTGGGTTGGGAAGATCCCCTGGAGAAGGGAATGGCAACCCACTCCAGTATTCTTGCTTGGAGAATTCCATGGACAGAGGAGCCTGGCAGGCTACAGTCCATGGGATCTCACAGAGTTGGACACGATTGAGTGACTAACATTAGACATTTTCTAAATAACCAACATGTTACTGAAAAAATCAAAAGGGAAATAAAAAAATTTCTAGGAAAAAGTGACAATGAAAACACGACAACTCAAACCTATGGGATGCAGCAACAGCAGTTCTAAGAGGGAAGTTTATAGCAATACAATCTTACCTCAAGAAACAAGAAAAATATTGAATAGACAAATTAACTTTACACCTAAAACAACTGGAAAAAGAACAAAAAACCCAAAAAATTAGAAGGAAAGAAATCATAAAGATTCGAGCAGAAATAAATGAAAAGTAATGAAAGAAACAATAGTAAAGATTAATAAAACTAAAAGCTGGTTCTTTGAGAAGATAAGAAAAATTGACAAACCTTTAGCCAGACTCATCAAGAAAAAAAAAAGAAGAAGAATCAAATCAACAAACTTAGAAATGAAATAGGAGAGGTTACAACAGACAATGCAGAAATGCAAAGGATTATAAGAGACTATTATGAACAATTATATGGCAATAAAATGGATATCCTGAAAGAAATGGACAGATTCTTAGAAAATTTCAATCTTCCAAGACTGAACCAGGAAGAAATAGAAATTGTGAACAACTCAATTACAAGCATTGAAATTGAAACTGTGATTAAAAAAAAAAAACTCCCCCAAATCAGAAGCCCAGGATCAGATGGCTTCACAGGAGAATTCTATCAAACATATAGAGAAGAACTAATGCCTATAATGACTGTGTGGATCACAATGCTGCTGCTAAGTCACTTCAGTTGTGTCCGACTCTGTGCGACCCCATAGATGGCAGCCCAGCAGGCTCCCCCGTCCCTGGGATTCTCCAGGCAAGAACACTGGAGTGGGTTGCCATTTCCTTCTCCAATGCATGAAAGTGAAAAGTGAAAGTGAAGTCGCTCAGTCGTGTCTGACCCTTAGCGACCCCATGGACTGCAGCCCACCAGGCTCCTCCATCCATGGGAGTTTCCAGGCAAGAGTACTGGAGTGGGTTGCCATTGTCTTCTCCAGTGGATCACAATAAACTGGAAAATTCTGAAAGAGATGGGAATACCAGACCACCTGACCTGCCTCTTGAGAAACCTGTATGCCGGTCAGGAAGCAATAGTTAGAACTGGACATGGAACAACAGACTGGTTCCAAATAGGAAAAGGAGTACCTCAAGGCTGTATATTGTCACCCTACTTATTTAACTTGTATGCAGAGTACATCATGAGGAACGCTGGGCTGGAGGAAGCACAAGCTGGAATCAAGATTGCAGGGAGAAATATCAACAATCTCAGATATGCAGATGACATCACCCTTATGGCAGAAAGTGAAGAAGAACTAAAGAGTCTCCTGATGAAAGTGAAAGAGGAGAGTGAAAAAGTTGTCTTAAAACTCAACATTCATAAAACTAAGATCATGGCATCCAGTCCCATCACTTCATAGCAAATAGATGGGGAAGCAGTGACAGAATTTATTTCCTTGGGCTCCAAAATCACTGCAGATGGTGACTGCAGCCTTGAAATTAAGACACGCTTACTCCTTGGAAGGAAAGTTATGACCAATCGAGACAGCATATTAAAAAGCAGAGACATTAGTTTGCCAACAAAGGTCCATCTAGTCAAGGCTATGGTTTTTCCAGTGGTCATGTATGGATGTGAGTTGGACTATAAAGAAAGCTGAGTGCAGAAGAATCGATGCTTTTGAACTGTGGTGTTGGAGAAGACTTTTGAGAGTCCTTTGGACTGCAAGGAGATCCAACCAGTCCATGCTAAAGGAGATCAGTCCTGAGTGTTCTTTGGAAGGACTGATGTTGAAGCTGAAACTCCAGTACTTTGGCCAACTTATGTGAAGAGCTGACTCATTGGAAAAGACCCTGATGCTGGGAAAGATTGGAGGTGGGAGGAGAAGGGGATGACAGAGAATGAGATGATTGGATGGTATCACTGACTCAATGGACATGGGTTTGTGTGGACTCCAGGAGTTGGTGATGGAAAGGCAGGCCTGGCGTGCTGTGGTTCATCAGGTCGCAAAGAGTCAGATACAACTGAGTGACTGAACTGAACTGAACTGAATATCTATCATTCTAAAACTTTCAAAAAATTGCAGAGGAAGGAATACTTCTAAACTCATTCTACTAGGCCACTATCACCCTGATACCAAAACCATACAAAGAAGACGCACAAAAAAGATAACTATAGGCCAATATCACTGATGAACATAGATGCAAAAATTCTCAATGAAATTTTAGCGAACAGAATTCAGCAACACACCAAAAAGTTCATGCGCCATGATCAAGTTGGTTTTATTCCAGGGATGCAATTCTTCTATTTTCGCAAATCAATCTATGTGATACACCATATTAACAAATCAAAAGATAAATCCATGTGGTAGTCTCAATAGATGCAGAAAAAGCCTTTAACAAAATCCAGCACCCATTTATGATTAAAACTCTTCAAAAAAATGGGCATAGAAGGAAACTACTTCAACATAGTAAAGGCCATATATGATAAGCCTACAACAAACATTATTCTCAATGGTGAAGAACTGAAAGTATTCCCCTTAAGATCAGGATCATAACAAGGGTGTCCACTTTAACCACTATTATTCAACATAGTTCTAGAATTCCTAGCTACAGCAATCAGAGAAGAAAAAGAAATAAAATGTATCCAGATCAGAAAAAAAGAAGTAAAGCTCTCACTGCAGATGACACAATACTGTACATAGAAAACCCTAAAGATAGTAACAGAAAATTACTAGTGCTAATCAGTAAATTTAGCAAAGTTGCAGGATACAAAATCAATACACAGAAATCATTTTCATTTCTATATAATAACAATGAAAAATCATAACGAAAAATTAAGGAATCAATCCCATTTACCACTGCAACAAAAAGAATAAAACATCTAGGAATAAAAGGTCAGTTTTGATTCCAATCCCAAAGAAAGGCAATGCCAAAGAATTCTCAGACTACCACACAATTGCACTCATCTCACATGCTAGCAAAGTAATGCTCCAAATTCTCCAAGCCAGGCTTCAACAGTACATGAACCGTGAACTTCCAGATGTTCAAGCTGGATTTAGAAAACGCAGAGGAACCAGAAATCAAACTGCCAACATCCATTGTATCATCAAAAAAACAAGAGAGTTCCAGAAAAAACATGTACTTCTGCATTATTGACTATGTCAAAGTCTTTGACTGTGTGGATCACAAGAAACTGTGAAAAATTCTGAAAGAGATGGGAATACCAGACCACCTGACCTGCCTCCTGAGAAATCTGTATGCAGATCAAGAAGCAACAGTTAGAAATGGACGTGGAACAACAGACTGTCTCCAAATCAGGAAGGGAGTATGTCAAGTCTGTATATTATCACCCTGCTTATTTAACTTATATGCAGAGTACATCATGAGAACTTTTGGACTGGATGAAGCACAAGTTGGAATCAAGATTGCGGGGAGAAATATCAATAACCTCAGATATGCAGATGACACCACCCTTACGTCAGAAAGCAAAGAAGCACTAAAGAGCCTCTTGATGAAAGTGAAAGACGAGAGTGAAAAATTTGACTTAAAACTCAACATTCAGAAAACTAAGATTATGGCATCTGGTCCCATCGTTTCATGGCAAATAGATGGGGAAACAATGGAAACAGTGACAAAATTTATTTTGGGGGGCTCCAAAATCACTGAAGATGGTGACTATAGCCATGAAATTAAAAGATGCTTGCTCCTTGGAAGAAAAGTTATGACCAACCTAGACAGCATATGCCAAAAAAGGTCCATCTAGTCAAAGCTATGGTTTTTCCAGTAGTCATGTATGGATGTGAGAGTTGGACTATAAAGAAAGCTAAGTGCTGAAGAATTGATGCTTTTGAACTGTGTTGTTGTAGAAGACACTTGAGAGTCCCTTGGACTGAAATGAGATCCAACCAGTCCATCCTAAAGGAAATCAGTTCTGAATATTTATTGAAAGGACTGATGCTGAAGCTGAAACTCCAATATTTTGGCCACCTGATATGAAGAACTGACTCATTTGAAAAGACCTTGATGCTGGGAAAGATTGAAGGTGGGAGGAGAAGGGGATGACAGAGGATGAGATAGTTGGATGGCATCACCAATTCAATGGATATGAGTTTGAGTAAACTCCGAGAGTTGGTGATGAACAGGGAGGCCTAGTGTGCTGCAGTATGTGGGGTGTCAAAGAGGCAGACACAACTAAGCGACTGAACTGAACTGAAGGAGACGAAAGAACTGTACACATAAAATTATAAGACACTAATGAAAGAAATCAAAGATGACATAAACAAATGGAGAGATATTCCATGTTCCTGGGTAGGAAGAATCAATATTGTGAAAGTGGCTATACTACCAAACTCAATCTACAGCTTCAGTGCGATCCCTATCAAGTTACCAATGGCATTTTTCACAGAACTAGAACAAAAAATTTCATAACTCATATACAAACACTAAATACCCCAAAGAGCCAAAGCAGTCTTGAGAAAGAAGAATGGAACTGGAGGAATCAACCTTCCTGACTTCAGATTATACTACAAAGCTATAGTCATCAAGACAGTATGGTCCTGGTACAAAAACAGAAATGGAACAAATGAAACCAGATATAAAGCCCCAAAATAAACCCATGCACCTATGGGTACCTTATTTTTGACAAAAGAGGCAAGAATATACAACGGGGCAAAGACAACTTCTTCAATAAATGGTGCTGGGAAAACTGGATAGGCACATGTAAAAGAATGAAGTTAGAACACTTCCTAACACCATACACAAAAATAAACTCAAAATGGATTAAAGATCTGAATGTAAGACCAGAGATTATAAAAATCTTAGAGGAAAACATAGGCAGAACACTCAATGACATAAATCAAAATAAGATCCTCTATGACCCACCTCCTAGAGAAATGGAAAGAAAAGCAAAAGCAAATAAGTGAGACCTGTTTGAACTTATAAGCTTTTGCTCAGCAAAGGAAAATATAAGCTAGGTGAAAAGACAACCCTCAGAATGGGAGAAAATAATAGCAAAGGAAACAGCTGACAAAGGATTAATTTATGAAATATACAAGCAGTTCATGCAATTCAATACCAGAAAAACAAACAACCCAATCAAAACGTGTGAAAAAGACCTAAACAGACATTTCTTCAAAGAAGGCCTACAGATGGCTAACGAACACATGAAAAGATGCTCAATATCGCTCATTACTAGAGAAATGCATATGAAAACTACAGTAAGACATCACCTTACACCAGTCAGAATGGAAATCATCAAAAAGTCTAGAAACAATAAATGCTGGAGTGGATGTGGAGAAAAGGGAATGCTCTTGCACTGTTGTTGAGAATGTAAATTGATCCAGCCACTATGGAAGACGATATGGAAATTCCTTTAAAAACTAGAAATAAAACCACCCTGTGATCCAGCAATCCCACTCCTAGGCATATACCCTGAGGAAACCAAGATTGAAAAAGACACATGTATCCCATTGTTTATTGCAGCACTACTTACAGTAGCTAGAACATGGAAGCAGCCTAGATGCCCACTGACAGATGAATGGATAAAGAAATTGTGGTACATATACCAAATGGAATATTACCCAGCCATAAAAAGGAACACAATTGAGTCAGTTCTAATGAAGTGGATGAACCTAGAACCTATTATACAGAGTGAAGTAAGTCAGAAAGAGAAAGATAAATATCCTATTCTAACACATATACGGAATCTAGAAAAATGATACTGAAGAATTTATTTACAGGGCAGCAGTGGAGAAACAGACATAGAGAAAAGACTTATGCACATGGAGAGAGGCGGGGAGAGGGTGAGATGTATGGAAACAGTAACAGGGAAACTTACATTACCATGTGTAAAATAGATAGTCAACAGGAATTTGCTGTATGGCTCAGGAAACGCAAACAGGGGCTCTGTATCAACCTAGAGGGGTGGGCTGGGGAGGGAGATGGGTGGGAGGTTCAAGAGGGAGGGGATATATGTATCCCTATGGATGATTCATGTTGAGGTTTGACAGAAAACAACAAAATTCTGTAAAGCAATTATCCTTCAATTAAAAAATAATTAAAAAAAGAATACCCTGGGGAAAGGGAATTCATAGGAAAATAAAAAGCTAAAGAGCTGAAAAAAATAAGGAGTATTGGAGTGTGTTGCCCTGCCCTTCTCCAATTAATTGACTATATTGCAATATGAAATAAAAAGTTTAAAGTTTGATAAAAAAGAAATGAAAGTGATAGCAAATTGTTGCATATATTAGTTGGCTTCTGGTAAATTTCACAATGTTACTTGGCCACATTTTGGCTGCCCTATAAGGAGAAAGACTGAGGTGATGATGATTATAGTCTTATCAAGAAAGACGCCCATCTTTAGGGCAAGATCAGAGGTTTTTGAGTTTTGTTTTTCTAGTTATATTTATGGGAAACACAGGACTAACAATGAGATAGTCACACAGTCTGGAGTATGGAGTCAAAGAGAGGCTGCTTACCTTACCCTCCACCTGAACACTTGCCTTTTTTCTTAGTGCTTTGGATTCCATCTGCTCAGATTATCAGTTTGACTTTGAAAGGCCCTTCACCCACCTGAATTTGGCTGCTGGTTTTATAGCAAATTCTGTTCAGTAACTTCCGACAACGTGGGTGTCCACTTTCAAGTGTAGCTGAAGGAAGAGGCTTTCTGCTGATATATACAGATATGTAAATATATATATATATAAATCAAGAAAGCAAGAAGAAATGAGGGTATTTTGCTTTTGCATTTAAATCAATTTTTCTTTCAAGGGCTAAAGCAATTGTTATGCTTTCTTTTCTATCCAAAGGGTGTGGGCTATAATAATCACTGGCATGGCAACCTAAAACACATCTGTTTTTTTGTGAAGAACTACTGGACTCTTCATAAGAAGCTTCCTGCTCAATGTCTTGGAGTTCTTTCCCTTTACGTTCAAGTCTAGAGGAGCCCAGATAAAACAAACCTGATTCTTGTCTATTTTTCAAATGCAGTTCTATTTGACTTTAATGAGGATTCCAGGTGAATGTTAACTCTCTTTCCTTCTTATTTTTCTTTCTTTGTTTTCAGATATACATGCTTAAAAATTATAAAAAGCTACTATGTTGAAAAGAAATTCAAATATTACAGAAGTAGTTTTCACCATCCTGCCCCTTTTTTGAATTAACAAAATTAATTTAGTTAATATCCATTACCTCATAGTTACGTTACACTTTTTTCTTGTCCTGAGAACTTTTAAAATCTAGTCTCTCAGCAACTTTCAAGTATACAATCCTGTATTGTTAACTATAGTCACCAGCTATACATGCTACTGCTGCTAAGTTGTTTCAGTTGTGTCTGACTCTGTGTGACCCCATAGACGGCAGCCCACCAGTCTCCCCCGTCCCTGGGATTCTCCAGGCAAGAACACTGGAGTGGGTTGCCATTTCCTTCTCCAATGCATGAAAGTGAAAGTGAGAATGAAGTCGCTCAGTTGTGTCTGACTCTTAGCGACCCCATGGACTGCAGCCTACCAGGTCCTCCGTCAATGGGATTTTCCAGGCAAGAGTACTGGAGTGGGTTGCCATTGCCTTCTCCGAGCTATACATGACATCCCCACAATTTATAACTGAAAGTTTGTAACTTTTAACAGGATTCAACCAGTTCCCTCAGCCTCCTAACTTCCTACCTTTGGCAAACCATCAGTCTGTTCTCTGTTTAATCCCACTCGGCCAAAGTAACCATTATGAACAGATTAGTATAATTCACTTTTAATATTTGTATATATATGGATACATATTCAGGCTTCCCTGGTGGCTTGGGCAGTAAAGAATCTGCCTGCTATGTGGGCAAACCCAGGTTTGATCCCTGGATTGGGAAGATCCTCTGGAGGAGAAGAGAAAAGCTACCCACTCCAATATTCTTGCCTGGGAAATCCCATGGACAGAGGAGCCTGGTGGGCTACAGTCCATGGAGTCACAAAAGAGCTGGACAAGACTGAGCAACTAACAGTTTCACTTTCCTTTATATATATATATATTCAGATATTTAAATTATTTTGGTTTACAAAAATCAGATGATATTTTGTAAACCAAAATAATGAATAATAATGAAGAACACAGAAAAAATATACAAAAATCAGATGATATTTTGTATATTTTTCTGTGTTCTTCATTTAGCAATATATCAAGTTACTTCCCCAAGAACATATGAATAGATTTCCCTTATTATATTGCTCCATAGTATTTCATTGTCATAATCTAGTTAATCATTCCCCCATTGACAGAAATTTAATTCATTTTGTTTTTTTCTATATGAATTATGCTACAACAAATGTGCTTGCACAAGTCAAGCTTTTTTTTTTTTTTTTTTGGTAGCATAAATTCCTAGAAATGGGCACCTTAGGTCAAAATATCTACATATTTAAATGTTGATAGATTTTGTTAAATTTCCTTTCAAAAAGGGTGTATCAACTTAAACTCCTACTACCGTACTCATTGGAATGACTGATGCTGAAGCTGAGGCTCCAAAACTTCGGCCACTTGATGCAAAGAGCTGACTCATTAGAAAAGACCCTGATGCTGGGTAAGATTGAAGGCAGAAGGAGAAGGGGATGACAGAGGACAAGATGGTTGGATGGCATCACCAACTCAATGGATATGAGTTTGAGCAAACTCCAGGAGATGGTGAAGGACAGGGAAGCCTGGCATACTGCAGTCCATGGAATTGCAGAGTTGGACAGGACTGAGCAACTGAACAGCAACCAGTATATAAGAGAACTTGTTTCTTAGAACGCTTTCTAATACTGACTGTTTCAATCCTTTAAATTTTGTAAGTTTGAGAAATGGCATTTGGTGTTGTTTTTATATATATTTCATTCATAGTTGGTGAGGCTGAGCATCTTTCCATGTTTGATGGCCCTTTATGTTCTCTCTTTTGAAAGACCTACCTCCACCAGGAATTTGCAAATAAGAGAGAGTTTTCTTGATAGAACTCTGTTAATGAGAAAGGTTTTTCACCTATGCTTACTCAGAAAACTCAAAAGACAATTGTTTCTTTTTATTAGAAGTACAAATATGCTTCTTCAAATGGTAAAGGCTAAAAGGAAAGTAGAATGTGTCACTCTATAAAGGTTACATAGACTAGCTCTATAGTATATTTGAAAGACTCTAAGGGGCTTCACTGGTATCTTAGACAGCAAAGAATCTGCCTGCAATGCAGGAGACCCAGGTTCAATACCTGGGTCAGAAAGATCCTCTGGGGAAGGAAATGGCACCCCACTCTAGTATTCTTGCCTGGAGAATCCCATGGACAGAGGGACCTGGTGGGCTGCAGTCCATGGGGTCAAAATGAGTTGGACACAACTTAGGGGTTAAGCAGGAGCACAAGAAGGCAGTGAAGCAGAAACACAAGGAGGATTAATACTGCTGGGGAAGCTGGAGGTTTAATTCTACCCATCCATCCATTTGTTCATTATTTGACACATATTCAACAAATATTTTTGAGCACCTACAATATGCTAATCACTGAGTTTCCAGTGTTGAACAAAGATCTTTGAAATAAAACCAGTTTGAATTTTGGCTCCATCTCATACAGCTGTGTGATCCTGTGCAAGTTGCTTAATGTCTTTGTGCTACAGTTGCCTCCTCTGTATAATGGGTATAATAATAGTATGTGCTGCATAATAATGTTGAGAGGATTAACTGAGATAATTCAAGTAAAGTTATATGTACAGAGTATACACCTAAAAAGAGCCATATTTGCAGTTCTTAACCAATGAGTTGGTGCTTCCTTCCCCAAATGAACTCTGGAGAAACTACTGAAGACACAGGGAATCAGATTCTATGAACTACAGCAGCAACCACCACAACAGTAACACTGTGAGAAATGCCTGGGGATACTGAAAGCTGCCTTGAACTGGTTTATGTAAAATTTGGATGGTTGTAGGGGATGGCCAGAGGCGTCAGTGATAGGATCAGTTCAGTTCAGTTCAGTTCAGTCACTCAGTAGTGTCCAACTCTTTGCAATCCTGTGAATCACAGCATGCCAGGCCTCCCTGTCCACAAGAAAACTTTTGAGCTCTACCCCTTCCTCTCCTTTGTGTACCTTTAGTATAATTTCTACTTGCCTTATTCATTGTGGAAATCAACTGCAATAGCCCAAATTGCCTGTGTCAGCAGGCTCATCTATCCCCTCTAATAGCATAGGGATACATGAAATAGTCGCTTGCTGTCATTCATTGTTCGGTCTCTCCCTCCAAACTCTTAGATATGATGGATTGCAACACAAGGTGACTGACCAGTGGAGTTGCTTCATGGGGCGTCAGGATAGAGGAATAACCATAGTTCTGTTGTGTTTGGGGTTCTTCACTAGGACTAGACTAGACCTGGCTTTTGGCCCTTCCTTGATATACAATGATTAGATGCAGTAGCTGACAGGTCAGGAAGCAACAGTTAGAATTGGACTTGGAACAACAGACTGGTTCCAAATAGAAAAAGGAGTACGTCAAGGTTGTATATTGTCACCCTGCTTATTTAACTTCTATGCAGAGTACATCATGAGGAACGCTGGACTGGAAGAAGCACAGGCTGGAATCAAGATTGCCGGGAGAAATATCAGTCACCTCAGATATGCAGATGACACCACCCTTATGACAGAAAGTGAAGAAGAACTCAAAAGCCTCTTGATGAAAGTGAAAGAGGAGAGTGAAAATGTTGGCTTGAAGCTCAACATTCAGAAAACGAAGATCATGGCATCTGGTCCCATCACTTCTTGGGAAATAGATGGAAAAACATTGGAAACAGTGTCAGATTTATTTTTTGGGGCTCCAAAATCACTGCGGATGCTGATTGCAGCCATGAAATTAAAAGATGCTTACTTCTTGGAAGGAAAGTTATGACCAACCTAGATAGCATATTAAAAAGCAGAGACATTACTTTGCCAACCAAGGTCCGTCTAGTCGAGGCTATGGTTTTTCCCGTGGTCATGTATGGATGTGAGAGTTGGACTGTGAAGAAAGCTGATCGCCGAAGAATTGATGCTTTTGAACTGGGGTGCTGGAGAATACTCTTGAGAGTCCCTTGGACTGCAAGGAGATCCAACCAGTCCATACTAAAGGAGATCAATCCTGGGTGTTCATTGGAAGGACTGATGCTAAAGCTGAAACTGCAATACGTTGGCCACCTCATGCGAAGAGTTGACTCACTGGAAAAGACTGATGTTGGGAGGGATTGGGGGTGGGAGGAGACGGGGATGACAGAGAATGAAATGGCTGGATGGCATCACCGATTCGATGGACATGAGTTTGAGTGAACTCCGGGAGTTGGACAGGGAGGCCTGGCATGCTGTGATTCATGGGGTGGCAAAGAGTCGGATACGACTGAGCGACTGAACTGAACTGAACTGAACTGACACTCTTCATTTTTTGTGTAGATCTCAGTTTCCATCTCACATTATTTTTACTTCAGCCTGAAAAGAAACTCCATTATCATTTCCTCTTTTTTTTAGAAAAAAATAATCTTTCATAGAAACTGTCCTCTTTTTTAAAATTTATTTTTAATTGGAGGATAATTGCTTTTCAATGTTGTGTTGGTCTCTGCCATATATCAACATGAATCAGTCATAGGTATACATATGTCCCCTCCCTCTTGAATCTATCTCCCACCCTGTTACCTCTTCTCATGCTCTAGGTTATCACAGAGCCCCAGACTGGGGTTGAGCTCCCGGTGTTATACAGCAACTTCCCATTATCTATGTATTATATATATGGTAAGGAGAAGGCAATGGCAAGCCACTCCAGTACTCTTGCCTAGATAATCCCATGGATGGAGGAGCCTGGTAGGCTGCAGTCCATGGGGTCACTCAGTCGGTGACCTCACTTTCACTTTTCACTTTCACTCATTGAAGAAGGAAATGGCAACCCACTCCAGTGTTCTTGCCTGGAGAATCCCAGGGACGGGACAGCCTGGTGGGCTGCCGTCTATGGGGTCGCACAGAGTCGGACACGACTGAAGGGACTTAGCAGCAGCAGCAAGGAGATCCAACCAGTCCATCCTAAAGGAAATTAGTCCTGAATATTCATTGGAAGGACTGATGCTGAAGCTGAAACTCCAATACTTTGGCCACCTGATGCAAAGAACTGACTCATTTGAAAAGACCCTGACGCCGGGAAAGATTGAAGGTGGGAGGAGAAGGGGACGACAGAGGATGAGATGGTCTGATGGCATTACCAACTCAATGGACATGAGTTTGAGTAAACTCTGGGAGTTAGTAATGGACAGGGAAGCCTGGTGTGCTGCAGTCCACGGGGTCGAAAAGAGTCAGACACGACTGAGTGACTGAACTGAATGTATATGTTTCAATGCTACTCTCTCAACTAATCTCACCCTCTCCTGCTGTGTCCACAAGTCTCTTCTTTATATGTGCATCCCTATTCCTGCCCTGCAAATAGATTCATCAGTACCATTTTTGTAGATTCCATATATTTGCATTAATATACTATATTTGTTTTCTCTTTCTGACTTACTTCACTCTGTATAAAAGGCTCTAGGTTCATTCATCTCACTGTAACTAACTCAAATTAATTCCTTTTTATGCCTGAGTAATATTCCATTGTAAATATGTACCACAAATTCTTTACCCATTCATCTGTCAATGGACATCTAGGTTACTTCCATGTCCTGGCTATTGTAAACAGTGCTGCAACGAACATTGAGGGTACATGTGTCTTTTTGAATTATGGTTTTCTTAGAGTATATACCCAGGAGTGAGATTGCTGGGTCAGGTGGTAGTTTTACTCCTAGTTTGTTAAGGAATCTCTATATTGTTCTTCATAGTGGCTGTATCAATTTACTTTCTGACCAACAGTGCAAGAAGGTTCCCTTTTGATGATGGTCATTCTGACTGATATGAGGTGATGCCTCGTTGTAGATTTGATTTACATTTCTCTAATAATGAGTGATTTTGAGCATTTTGTCATATGTTTATTGGTCTTCTGTATGTTTTCTTTGGAGAAATATCTGTTTGGACCTTCTACCCATTTTTTTATTGGGTTGATTGTTTTTCTGTTATTGAGCTGCATGAGCTGCTTGTATATTTTGGAGATTCATCTTTTGTCAATTGCTTCATTTACAATTATTTTCTCTCACTCTGAAGGTTGTCTTTTCATCTTGTTTGTGGTTTCTTTTGCTATATAAAAGCTCAAGTTTATTTAGGTCCCATTTGTTTATTTCTGTTTTTATTTCCATTACTCTAGGAGGTGGATTGAAGAGGATCTTGATGTGATGTATGTCAAAGTGTGTACTGCCTATGTTGCAGCATAAGACTTTTATAGTTTCTGGCCTTATATTTAGGTCTCTAATATGAATTTGGTTTTGTTTATGGTGTTTGGAAGTGTTCTCTTCATTCTTTTACACATAGCTGTCCAGTTTCCCCAGCATCACTTATCGAAGAGACTGTCTTTTCTCCATTGTATATTCTTGCCTCCACTGTCAAAGATAAAGTGCCAATAGGTGTGTGGTTTTATCCCTGGACTTTCTATCTTGATCAATTAATCTATATTTCTGTTTTTATGCCAGTTCCATACTGTCTTGATGACTGTAGCTTTGTAATAGAGTCTGAAATAAGAAAGCTTGATTCCTCTAGCTCTGTTTTTCTTTCTCAAGATTGCTTTGACTATTCAGGGTCTTTTGTGTTTCCATCTGAATTGTGAGATTTTTTGTTACATTTCTGTGAAAAATGCCATTAGTAATTTGAAAGGCATTGCACTGAACCTGTAGATTGCTTTGGGTAGTATAGTCATTTTCACAATATTGATTCTTTCAATCCAAGAACATGATATATTTCTCCATTTGTGTTGTCTTTGATTTATTTCTTTCACCAGTGTTATAGATTTCTGCATACAGGTCTTTTGTCTCTTTAGGTGGGTCTATTCCTAGATATTTTATTCTTTTTGTTGCAATGGTGAATGGGATTGTTTCCTTAATTTCTATTTATGATTTTTTTTCTGTTACTGTATGGGCATGAAAGGGATTTCTGTGTATTTATTTTTATATCCCATCACTTTACTAATTTATTGATTTATTAATTATATCTAGTAATTTCTGACGGTATCTTTAGAGTTTTTATGCATAGTGTCAGGTTTCCTCAGTGGCTCAGTGAAAAAAGAATCCATCTACAATGCAGGAGATGTGGGTTCAATCCATGGGTTGGGAAAATCCCCATAAGGAGGGCATGCAACCCACTCCAGTATTCTTGCCTGGAGAATACCATAGACAAAGGAGCCTGGCAGCAGGCTACAGCCCATAGGGTCACAAAGAGTTGGGCATGACTGAAGTGACTGAGCATACATGCACAGTCATGTATAGTATTGTGTTGTCTGCAGTGAGAGTTTTACTTCTTCTTTTGCAATCTGGACTCCTTTTATTTCTTTTTCTTCTGATTGTCTTGGCTAGGACTTTCAAATCTTTATTGAATAATAGTGGTAAGAGTGGACATCCCTGTCTTTTTCCTGACTTTAGAGTAACTGCTTTCAGTTTTACACCATTGAGGAGGATGTTTGCTGTGGGTTTGTCCTATATGGCCTTTGTTGTGTTGAGGTAGGGTCCTTATATGCCCATTTTCTGAAGAGTTTTTGTCGTAAATGGGTGTTGAATTTTGTTGAAAGCTTTTTCTGCATCTATTGAGACTATCATATTTTTTTATCTTTTAATTTGTTAATATGGTGTATCACACTAATTGATTTGTGCATAGTGAAGAATTTCTGGGATAAACCTCACTTAATCATCGTATAAAATTCTTTTACTATGCTGTTGGATTCTACTTGCCAATATTTTTTGAGGAGTTTTTTCATCTATGTTCATCAGTAATACTGGCCTGTAATTTCTTTTGTGTGTGTATCTTTGTCTACGGTATCAGGGTGATGGTGGCCTTGTAAAATGAGTGTTCCTACCTCTTCAGTGTTTTTGGAAGAGTTTGAGAAGGATGAGGGTTAGCTCTTCTCTAAACATTTGGTAGAATTTACCTGTGAAGCCATCTGGCCTTGGGCTTTTGTGTTTTTTCTTTTATTTTTTTTAGATCTCTGATCACAGTTTTGATTTCAGTGCTTGTATTAATCTGTTAATAATTTCTATTTTTTTTCCTGATTCAATCTTTAAATGTTGTACTTGTCTAATAATTTTTCTATTTCTTCCAGGTTGTCCATTTTAATGGCATATAGTTACCGGTAGTAATCTTTTTTATCCTTTGTATTTCTGTGTTGTCTGTTGTAACTTCTTTTTAATTTCTGGTTTAGCTGAACTGAGTCTTCTTTATTTTTTTTTCTTGAGGAGTCTGGCTAATGGTTTGTCAATTTTATCTTCTCAAAGAACAAGCTTTCAGTTTCATTGATCTTTGCTATTATTTCCGTCATTTATTTTTTATTTCTGCTATGATCTTTGTAATTTTTTCCTTATACTAACTTTGGGATTTTTTGTTCTTTTTCTAGTCACTTTACATGTAAAGTTTAGATTGTCCATTTGATATTTTTCTTGTTTCTTGAGTTCAGGTTATATTACTATAAACTTCCCTCTTAGAACTGATTTTGCAGCATCCCATAGGTTTTGGGTTATGTTTTTGTTATTTGTTTCCAGATACTTTATTTCCTCTTTGATTCCATCAGTAACCTGGTGCTTGTTTAGAAGTGTATTGTTTGAATTTCATGCGTTTGTTTTTTTACAGTTTTTTCCCCCTATAATTGATATCTAATCTCATAGCCTTTGGTTAGAAAAGATGCTTGATATGATTTCAGTTTTGCTACATTTTCTGAGGCTTTATTTGTGACTCAAGATGTAATCTATTCTGGAGAACGTGCCATGTACACTTGATAAAAAAAGTGTATACTGCTGCTTTTGGATGGAATGTCCTTTTGATGTATGAATTAATTCCATCTGGTCTAATGTGTCATTTAAGGCTTGTGTTTCCTTATTAATTTTCTGTCTGGATGACCTGTCCATTCGTATAAGTGGAGTGTTAAAGCCCTCTGCTATTATTCTATTGCTGTTGATATCTCCTTTTATGTCTGTTAGTGTTTGCCTTATGTATTGAGGTGTTCCAACGTTGGTTGCATAAGTATTTACAATTGTTATGTCTTCTTTGATTGATCCCTTGATCGTTGTGTAGTGTACTTGACTCTTGTTATATACTTTATTTTAAGGTCTATTTTGTCTGATACGAGAAATGCTACTCTAGCTTTCCTTTGATTTCCATTTGCGTGGAATATCTTTTTCCATATCCTCACTTTCAGTCTGTATATGTCTCTAGGTCTAAAGTGAGTCTATTGTAGACAGCATTTATGGGTCTTATTTTTGTTTCCATTCAGTCAGTCTGTCTCTTTTGGTTGGAGTGCTTAATCCATTTACAGACCTTGAGACACATACAAAGCAAGATGGCAGAGTAGAAAGACATGCACTCATCTCCTGTGAGAACACCAAAATTGCAACTAACTGCTAAACAACCATCAATAGGAAGATGTTGGAAACCACCAAAAACAAGATACCCCATGTCCAAGGACAAAGAAGAAGCCACAACAAGATGGTAGGAGGGGAGCAATCATGTTTAAAATCAAACCTCATACCTGCCAGAGACTCAACAAAACAAAACCTTGTGTGCACCAGGACACAGGGAAATGAAGAGTGACTCCCACAAGTGGCTGAACCAGACCTGCCTGTGAATGACTGAGGGTCTCCTGCGGAATCATGGGTCAACAGTGGCCTGCCGCAGGGACGGGGCACTGGTAGCAGCAGTTCTGGGAGGCATGGTTTTTGGCATAAGTCCTCATGGAGGAAGTCACCATTAGCCCCACCATAGAGCTGTGAGGTAGGCAATCCAAAAACTGGAGAACAATTATAGCAAAGAAGTTCTCACACTGTTGTGAAAGTTCTGGGCCCCACAACAGACTTCCCAATCTGAGGATCTGGCAAAGGGACTGTAAATCCCCAGAGAATCTGACTTTGAAAGTCAGTGGGATTTGATTACAGAACTTCCACAGGACTGGGGAAACATAGACTTTTGGAGGGCCCAAACAAAACCTTGTTCACACAGGACCCAGGAGAAAAGAGCAGTGACCACACAAGAGACTGAGACAGATTTGCCTGTGAATGTCCAGGAGCCTCTAGCAGAGGTGTGTGTGCCCTTGGCCTGCCTCGTGGTCAAGGGCACCGGCAGCAGCTGTCCTGGGAGGCATAGTGTGCTGGCAGAAGTCCTTTTGGTAGGTCATCATTACCTCTATGATGGAGCCTATGTTGTTGTACGGTCATTCAGACATGTCTGACTGTGAAACACCATTAACAGCAATATGCCAAGCTTTCCAGTCCTTCACTACATCCCAGTGTTTGCTCAGACTCATGTCCATTGAATCATGCCATACAACCATGTCCATGCCATACAACCATTGCACGCTCTGTTGTCCTCTTCTCCTCCTGTCTTCAATCTTTCCCAGCATCAGGGTCTTTGCCAATCAGTCAGATTTTCACATCAGGTGGCCAAAGTATTGGACCTTCAGCTTCAGCATCAGTCCTTCCAATGAATACTCAGGGTTGATTTCCTTTAGGATTGACTGGTTTGATCTCCTTGCTGTTCAAGGAACTTTCAAGGGTCTTCTCCAGCACCACAGTTCAAAAACATCAATTCCTCAGCACTCACCTGGATGTGGTCCAACCCCCAGTTGGATGTGGTCCAACTCTCACATTTGTACATGTCTACTGGAAAAACCATAGCTTTAATGATACAGACCTTTGTCAGCAAAGTAATGTCTCTGCTTTTTAATAATCTGTCTAGGTTTGTCACAGCTTTTCTTCTAAAGAGCAAGTGTCTTTTAATTTCGTGGCTGCAGTCACCATCCACAGTGATTTTGGAGCCCAAGAAGATAAATTCTGTCACTGTTTCCATTTCTCCCTCATCTATTTGCCATAAAGTGATGGGACCTGATGCTATGATCTTAGTTTTTTGAATGTTGAGTTTTAAGCCAGCTTTTTCATTTTCCTCTTTTACCTTCAACAAAAGGCTCTTTACTTACTCTTCACTTTCTGCCATTAAGGTGGTGTCATATCTGAGGTTGTTGATATTTTTGTGGCAATCTTAATTCAAGCTTGAGCTTCATCCAGCTTGGCATTTCACATAATGTACTCTGCATATAAGTTAAATAAGCAGATTAACAATAGACAGACTTGACATACTCCTTTCCCAATTTTGAACCAGTTCATTATTCCATGTCTGGTTCTAACTGTTGCTTCTTGACCTGCATACAGGTTTCTCAGGAGATGGGTACGGTGGTCTGGTATTCCCATTTCTTTAAGAATTTTCCACAGTTTGTTGTGATCCACACAGTCGAAGGCTTTAGCATAGCCACTGAAGCAGAAGTAAATATTTTTCTGGAATTCCCTTGCTTTTCCTTTCTTTCTTTTTTTTTAATTGGAGGCAAATTACTTTACATTAATATATTGGTTGGTTTTGCCAAGATTGCTGGGAGAAATATCAATAATCTCAGATATGCAGATGACACTACCCTTATGGCAGAAAGTGAAGAGGAACTCAAAAGCCTCTTGATGAAAGTGAAAGAGGAGAGTGAAAAGGTTGGCTTGAAGCTCAACATTCAGAAAACAAAGATCATGGCATCTGGTCCCATCACTTCATGGGAAATAGATGGAAAAACAGTGGAAACAGTGTCACACTTTATTTTTTTGGGCTCCAGAATCACTGCGGATGCTGACTGCAGCCATGAAATTAAAAGACGCTTACTCCTTGGAAGGAAAGTTATGACCAACCTTGATAATATATTAAAAAGCAGAGACATTACTTTGCCAACAAAGGTCCGTCTAGTCAAGGCTATGGTTTTTCCAGTGGTCATGTATGGATGTGAGAGTTGGACTGTGAAGAAAGCTGATCGCCGAAGAATTGATGCTTTTGAACTGTGGTGTTGGAGAAGACTCTTAAGAGTCCCTTGTACCGCAAGGAGATCCAACCAGTCCATTCTAAGGGAGATTGATCCTGGGTGTTCATTGGAAGGACTGATGCTAAAGCTGAAACTGCAATACTTTGGCCACCTCATGCGACGAGTTGACTCACTGGAAAAGACTCTGATGCTGGGAAAGGTTGGGGGCGGGAGGAGAAGGGGACAACTGAGAATGAGATGGCTGGATGGCATCACCGACTCTGTGGACATGAGTTTGGGTGAACTCCGGGAGTTGGTGATGGACAGGGAGGCCTGGCGTGCTGTGATTCATGGGGTTGCGGAGAGTTGGACACGACTGAGTGACTGAACTGAACTGAACTTTGCCATACATTGACACGAATCTGCCCCGGGTGTACATGCCTTTCGCATGTTGAACCTCCCCCCCACCTCCCTCTTCCCCATATCCTCCCTCCAGGTCATCCCCGTGCACCAGCCCCAAGAATCCTGTATCATGCGTCGAAGCTGGACTGGTGATTGATTTCACATTTGATAATATACATGCTACAATGCCATTCTCTCAAATCATCCAACCTTCACCCTCTCTCACAGAGTCCCAAAGACTGTTCTATACACCTATGTCTCTTTTGCAGTCTCATATACAGGCTTAAGGTTACCATCCTTCTAAATTTCATATATATGTGTTAGTATACTGTATTGATGTTTTTCTTTCAGGCTGACTTCACTCTGTATAATAGGCTCCAGTTTCATCCACCTCATTAGAACTGACTCAAATGCATTCTTTTTGATGGCTGAAAAATACTCCATTGTGTATATGTACCAAAGCTTTCTTATCCATTCACCTGCAGATGGACATCTAGGTTGCTTCCATGTCCTGGCTATTATAAACAGTGCTGCACTGAACATTGGAGTACATGTGTTTCTTTCAATTCTGGTTTCCTCGATGTGTACGCCCAGGAGTACGATTGCTGGATCATATGGCAGTTCTATTTCCAGTTTTTTGAGGAATCTCCACACTGTTCTCCATAGTGGCTGTACTAGATTGCATTCCCACCAACAGTGTAAGAGGGTTCCCTTCTCTCCACACCCTCTCCAGCATTTATTGCATGTAGACTTTTGGATAGCAGCCATTCTGACTGGTGTGTAATGGTATCTCATTGTGGTTTTGATTTGCATTTCTCTGATTATGAGGGGTGTTGAGCATTTTTTCATGTGTTTGTTAGCCATCTTTATGTCTTCTTTGGAGAAATGTCTGTTTAGTTCTTTGGCCCATTTTTTGATTGGGTCATTTATTTTTCTGGAATTGAGCTGCAGGAGCTGCTTGTATATTTTGGAGATTAATCCTTTATCAGTTGCTTCATTTGCTATTATTTTCTCCCATTCTGAAGGCTGTCTTTTCACCTTGCTTAGAGTTTCCTTTGCTGTGCAGAAGCTTTTGATTTTAATTAGGTCCCATTTGTTTATTTTTGCTTTTATTTCCAATATTCTGGGAGGTGGGTCATGGAGGATCCTGCTGTGATTTATGTCCCAGAGTGTTTTGCCTATGTTCTCCTCTAGGAATTTTATAGTTTCTGGTCTTACATTTAGATCTTTAATCCATTTTGAGTTTATTTTTGTGTATGGTGTTAGGAAGTGATCTAGTTTAATTCTTTTACAAGTGGCTGACCAGTTTTCCCAGCACCACTTGTTGAAGAGACTGTCTTTTGTCCATTTTATATTCTTGCCTCCTTTGTCAAAGATAAGTTGTCCATAGGTGCGTGGGTTTATCTCTGGGCTTTCTATTTTGTTCCATTGATCTACATTTCTGTCTTTATGCCAGTACCATACTGTCTTGATGACTGTGGCTTTGTAGTAGAGCCTGAAGTCTGGCAGGTTGATTCCCCCAGTTCCATTCTTCCTCAAGATTGTTTTGGCTATTCGAGGTTTTTTTGTATTTCCATACAAATTGTGAGATTATTTGTTCTAGTTCTGTGAAAAATATCGTTGGTAGCTTGATAAGGATTGCATTGAATGTATAAATTACTTTGGGTAGTATACTCATTTTTATAATATTTATTCTTCCAATCCACGAACACGGTATATTTCTCCATCTATTAGTGTCCTCTTTGATTACTTTCACAAGTGTTTTCTAGTTTTCTATGTACAAGTCTTTTGTTTCCTTAGGTAGATATATTCCTAAGTATTTAATTCTTTTCGTTGCAACAGTGAATGGAATAGTTTCCTTAATTTCTCTTTCAATTTTCTTATTATTAGTGTATAGGAATGCAAGGGATTTCTGTGTGTTGATTTTATATCCTGCAACTTTACTGTATTCATTGATTAGCTCTAGTAGTTTTCTGGTAGAGTCTTTAGGGTTTTCTGTGTAGAGGATCATGTCATCAGCGAACAGTGAAAGTTTTACTTCTTCTTTTCCAATTTGTGTTCATTTTATGTCTTTTTCTGCTCTGATTGCTGTAGCCAAAACTTCCAGAACTAGGTTGAATTGTAGTGGTGAGAGTGGGCACCCTTGTCTTGTTCCTGACTTTAGGGGAAATGCTTTCAGTTTTTCACCGTTGAGGATAATGTTTGCTGTGGGTTTGTCATATATAGCTTTTATTATGTTGAGATATGTCCCTTCTATTCCCACTTTCTGGAGGGTTTTTATCATAAATGGATGTTGAATTTTGTCGAAGGCTTTCTCTGCATCTATTGAGATAATCATATGATTTTTATTTTTCAGTTTGTTAATGTGGTGTATTACGTTGATTGATTTGCGGATATTGAAGAATCCTTGCATTCCTGGGATAAAGCCCACTTGGTCATGATATATGATCTTCTTAATGTGTTGTTGGATTCTGATTGCTAGAATTTTGTTAAGGGTTTTTGCATCTATGTTCATCAGTGATATTGGCCTGTAGTTTTCTTTTTTTGTGGGATCTTTACCAGGTTTTGGGATTAGGGTGATGGTGGCCTCATAGAATGAGTTTGAAAGTTTCCCTTCCTCAGCAATTTTCTGGACGAGTTTGAGTAGAATAGGTGTTAGCGCTTCTCTAAATTTTTGGTAGAATTCAGCTGTGAAGCCGTCTGGACCTGGGCTTTTGTTTGCTGGAAGATTTCTAATTACAGCCTCTAATTCCGTGCTCGTGATGGGTCTGTTAAGATTTTCTCTTTCTTCCTGGTTCAGTTTTGTAAGGTTGTACTTTTCTAAGAGTTTGTCCATTTCTTCCAAGTTATTCATTTTATTGCCATATAGTTGCTAATCATAGTCTCTTACGATCCTTTGTATTTCTGTGTTGTCTGCTGTGATTTCTCCATTTCCTTCTCTAATTTTGTTGATTTGATTCTTCTCCCTTTGTTTCTTGATGAGTCTGGATAGTGGTTTGTCAATTTTATTTACCTTCTCAAAGAACCAGCTTTTGGCTTTGCTGATTTTTGCTATGGTCTCTTTTGTTTCTTTTGCATTTATCTCTGCCCTAATTTTTACGATTTCTTTCCTTCTACTAACCCTGGGGTTTTTCACTTCTTCCTTTTCTTGTTTCTTTAGATGTAGAGTTAGGTTATTTAGTTGACATTTTTCTTGTTTCTTGAGGTGTGCCTGTATTGCTATGAACTTTCCCCTTAACACTGCTTTTACAGTGTCCCAGAGGTTTTGGGTTGTTGTGTTTTCATTTTCATTCATTTCTATGCATATTTTGATTTCTCTTTTGATTTCTTCTATGATTTGTTCATTATTCAGAAGCGTGTTTTTCAGCCTCCATATGTTGGCATTTTTAATAGTTTTTCTCCCGTAATTGAGATCTGATCTTCCTGCATTGTGGTCAGAAAATTTACTTGGAATGATATCAATTTTTTTGAATTTACCAAGGCTAGATTTATGGCCCAGGATGTGATCTATCCTGGAAAAGGTTCCGTGTGCACTTGAGAAAAGGTGAAATTCATTGTTTTGGGGTGAAATGTCCTATAGAGATCTATTAGGTCTAATTGGTCTATTGTATCATTTAAAGTTTGTGTTTCCTTGTTAATTTTCTGTTTAGTTGATCTATCCATAGGTGTGAGTGGGGTATTAAAGTCTCCCACTATTATTGTGTTATTGTTAATTTCCCATTTCATACTTGTTAGTAATTGTCTTACATATTGCGGTGCTCCTATGTTGTGTGCATAAATACTTATAATTGTTATATCTTCATCTTGGATTGATTCTTTGATCATTATGTAGTTTCCTTCTTTGTCTCTTTTCACAGCCTTTGTTTTAAAATCTATTTTATCTGATATGAGTATTGCTACTCCTGCTTTCTTTTGGTCTCTATTTGCGTGGAATGTCTTTTTCCAGCCCTTCACTTTCAGTCTGTATGTGTCCCTCGATTTGAGGTGGGTCTCTTGTAGACAACATATATGGGGGTCTTGTTTTTGTATCCATTCAGCCAGCCTTTGTCTTTTGGTTGGGGCATTCAACCCACTTACGTTTAAGGTGATTATTGATAAGTATGATCTCGTTGCCATTTTCTTTATTGTTTTGGTTTGAGTTTATATACCCTTTCTGTGTTTCCTGTCTAGAGAAGATCCTTTAGTATTTGTTGGAGAGCTGGTTTGGTGATGCTGAATTCTCTCAGCTTTCGCTTGTCTGTAAAGCTTTTGATTTCTCCTTCATATTTGAATGAGATCCTTGCTGGGTACAGTAATCTGGGTTGTAGGTTACTTTCTTTCATCACTTTAAGTATGTCTTGCCATTCCCTCCCGGCCTGAAGAGTTTCTATTGAAAGATTAGCTGTTATCCTTATGGGGATCCCCATGTGTGTTATTTGTTGTTTTTTCCCTTGCTGCTTTTAATATTTTTTCTTTGTGTTTGATCTTTGTTAATTTGATTAATATGTGTCTTGGTGTATTTCGCCTTGTGTTTATCCTGTTAGGAACTCTCTGTGTTTCTTGGACTTGGGTGATTATTTCCTTCCCCATTTTAGGGAAATTTTCAACTATTATCTCCTCAAGTATTCTCTCATGGTCTTTCTTTTTGTCTTCTTCTTCTGGGACTCCTATGATTTGAATGTTGGGGCATTTAACATTGTCCCAGAGGTTTCTAATATTGTCCTCATTTCTTTTATTCGTTTTTCTTTTTCTGTCTCTGTTTCATTTATTTCTACAATTCTATCTCAAGCTCACTTATCCTGTCTTTTGCCTCCGTTATTCTACTGTTTGTTCCCTCGAGAGTGTTTCTGATCTCATCTATTGCATTATTCATTGTATATTGACTCTTTTTTATTTCCTCAATTCCTTATTAAACATTTCTTGCATCTTCTCAATCCTTTTCTCCGCTTTATTTATCTGTAACTCCATTTTGCTTTGCAGATTTTGAATCGTTTTCACAATTAAAATTCGAAATTCTTTCAGGTAGGTTCCCTATGTCTTCCTCTTTTGTTTGTGTTGCTGGGCATTTATCCTGTTCCTTTACTTGCTGGGTATTTCTCTGCCTCTTCATCTTGCTTATATTGCTGTGCTTGGGGTGGCCTTTCCATCCTCTGGCAGTTTGTGGAGTTCTCTTTATTATGTAGTTACCTCGTTGTGTGTGGGGTTGAATGGGTGACTTGTCAAGGTTCCCTGGTTAGGGAAGCTTGTGTCGGTGTCCTGGTGGGTGGAACTGGATTTCTTCTCTCTGTTCTGTCCTGCTATGGGGAGGGAGGAACGCTGCTAACAAATATCACTGGCATCTGTGGGGAGTGCTTACAGTGTCTCGACTACTCTGGGAATGCTCCCGCTCGCGGTGTGTGTGTTTTCGCTGTTTACGCTGCTCAGGCTCTGGGTTGCTCTGCCGGGAGCTGTCCGTCGCTGGCGCTGGGTTGCAGGCACTTCCCAGGTCTGAGCGGCTCAGGTTCAGGTCCTCGACTACTCCACAAAGGCGCAGACTTGGCTGGGCCTGCGTTTTGTGCCTTCCCCAGTCCGAGCAGCTCAGGTGACCAGGCTTTTGGCAAGCACAGTCACTGCGACTTATCACCTCCCTGGTCGCTGCTGCTCAGTTTTCTGGGTGTACAACTGGCGCACTTTCTCAGGCGGATATCGTACCTGAGAAGTCTTGGTTAGCAAGGAAGCCTGCCTGCAATTTGGTATGAGAAGCCTCTCTGGGGCCGCGGCTGCCCTTTCCAGTGCTGGCTGCCCTCCCTGCCTGTCCCGGCGGGGGCTGGGCCACCCACTGTCGGCTCACTTTGCTCAGTCCTTTGTTCTGCAAGCGGGGCTGGCAGAGTCTAAGTTTGGGGCTTTTCGCTGCACAGTCTGCTTCGCTCCCGTTAGTGTGCTCAGCTTGCCCTCTGGGCGTTCGGTCCTCTCTCTTAGCACTGCCACGGTGCCTCCCTGCCTGGCCCCTGCATGCTAGTGGGGGATGCAGGCTTCTGCATCGCTTCTCCGCTGAGAGTTCCCTCTGGGCACTTAGTCTGTGGGTTTTAATTATTTATGTCTTTTTTCTCCCAGTTATGTGGCCCTCTGAGGTTCCAAGGCAATCTACAAACTCGCCCGTGTTTCCAGGTGTTTGGAAACTTCTCTCTCTCTCTTTTTTTTTAAGCCTCCCTTCCCGGGACAGAGCTCCATCCCTCCCTCTTTTGTCTCTCTTTTTATCTTTCATACTATTTCCTAACTCCTTTCAAAGACTATGGGCTGCTTTTCTGGGTGCCTGATGTCCTCTGCTGGTATTCAGAAGTTGTTTTGTGGGATTTACTCAGCGTTCAAATGCTCTTTTGCTGATTTTGTGGGGGAGAAAGTGGTCGCCCCGTCCTATTCCTCCGCCATCTTCCCGTGTTCCTCCCTTGCTTTTTCTATGATCCAACAGATGTTGGCAATTTGATTTCTGGTTCCTCTGCTTATTCTGAATCCAACTTGTATATCTGGAAGTTCATGGTTCACCATACTCTTGAAGCCTAGCTTAAAGGATTTTGAGCATTACCTTGCTAGCATGTGAAATGAGTGCAATTACATGCTAGTTTGAACATTCTTTGGCATTGCCCTTCTTTGGGATATAGCCTACCATAAAGACTGAAGACTCTAGAACTGGGCAACCTCAGGCCAAACTACAGGGAGAGAACTCAACCCCACCATCAGCAGAAAATTGGATTATAGATTTACTGTGTGTGGCCCTGCTCAGCAGAGAAACATTCAGTTTTTCCCACCACAAGTTCCTCCCAGCAGGAAGCTTGCACAAGTTTCTTATCTTCATCCATCAGAGGGCAGACAGAATGAAAACCACAATCACAGAAAACTAAGCAAAATGATCACATGGAATTACAGCCTTGTGTAGCTCAATGAAACTATGAGCCATGCCATGTAGGGCCACCCAAGACGGATGGGTCATGGTGGAGAGTTCTGACAAAAGCGGTCTGCTGGAGAAGGGAATGGTAAACAACTTTAACGTTCTTGCCTGAGAACACTGTGAACAGTATGAAAGGGTGAAAAGATATGACACTGAAAGATGAAATCCCCATGTCAGTAGCTCTCCAATATGCTACTGGAGAAGAGTGGAGAAATAACTCCAGAGGGAATGAAAAGGCTGAGCCAAAGTGGAAATGACCCCCAGCTGTCAATGTGTCTGGTGGTGAAAGTAAAGTCCAGTGCTGTAAAGAAAATACTGCATAGGAACCTGGGATGTTAGGTCCATAAATCAAGGTAAATTGGAAGTTGTCAAACAGGAGATGACAAGAGTGAATATCAACATTTTAGGAATCAGTGAACTAAAATAGATGGGAATGGGAGAATTTAATTCAGATGGCCTACATATCTACTACTGTGGGCAAGAATCCCTTAGAAGAAATGGAGAAATCCTCATAGTCAACAAGAGTCTGAAATGAAGTATTTGGGTGCAGTCTCAAAAATGACAGGTTTCCCTGGTAGCTTAGCTGTAAAGAATCTGCCTGCAATGCAGGACCCCGGTTTGATTCCTGGGCCCAGAAGATCTGCTGGAGAAGGGATAGCTACCCACTCCAGTATTCTTGGGCTTCTCTGTTGGCTCAGCTGGTAAAGAATCCACCTGCAATATGGGAGACTTGGGTTTGATCCCTAGGTTGGGAAGATTCCCTGGAGAAGGGAAAGGCTACCCATTCCAGTATTCTTGCCTGGAGAATTCCATGGACTGTATAGTCCATGGGGTTGCAAAGAGTTGGACACAACTGAGTGACTTTCACTTTCAGAAACGACGGAGTGATCTCGGTTCATTTCCAAGGCAAACCATTCAACATTACAGTAATCCAAGTCTGTGCCCCAATTACTAATGCCAAAGGAGACAAAGTTGAATGGTTCTATGAAGCCCTACAAAATCTTCTACAACTAACACCAAAAAAAGATGTGCTTTTCATCATAGGAGACTGGAATGAAAAGTAGGAAGTCAAGAGTTACCTGGAGTATCAGGCAAGATTGGCCTTGGAGGACAAAATGAAGCAGGGCAAAGGCTAACAGAACACACTGTTCATAGCAAACATCCTCTTTTAACAACACAATAAACAATTCTACACATGGACATCACCAGATGGACAATACCAAAATCAGATATATTATATTCTTTGCAGCCAAAGATGGACAAGCTGTATACAGTCAGCAAATACAAGACCTGGAGCTGACTGTGGCTCATCATGTGTTCCTTATCTAAATTCAGACTTAAATTGAAGATAGTATGGGAAATCACTAGGTCATTTAGGTATACACGAGATCAAATCCCTTATGATTATGCAGTGATTCAAGGGATTAGATCTGGTAGACAGAGTGCCTGAAGAACTACGGATGGAGGTTTGTAACATTGAACAGGAGGCAGGATCAAGACCATCCCCGAGAAAAAGAAATGCAAACAGGCAAAATGGTTGTTTGAGGAGGCCTTACAAATAGCTGAGAAAATAAGAGAAGTGAAAGGCAAAAGAGAAAAGGAAAAATATACCCATCTGAATGCATGCAGAGTTTGAAAGAATAGCAAGGAGAGATAAGAAAGTCTTCTTAAGTGTGAACAATGCAAATAAATAGAGGGAAAAAAATAGAATAGGAAAGACTAGAAATCTCTTCAAGAAAATTAGAGATACCAAGGGAACATTTCATGGAAAGATGGGCACAATAAAGGACAGAAACAATATGGACCTAACAGAAGCAGAAGACATTAAGAAATGGTGGCAAGAATAAACAGAAGAACTGTACAAAAATGTCCTTATGACTCGGATAACCACGATGGTGTGGTCACTACCCTAGAGCCAGACTTCCTAGAGTGTGAAGTCAACTGGGCATTAGGAAGCATTACTACAACCACAGCTAGTGGATGTGATGGAATTCCAGCTGAGTTATTTCAGATCTTAAAAGATGATGCTATTAAAGTGCTTCACTCAATATATCAGCAAATTTGGAAAACTCAGCTGTGGCTACAGGACTGGAAAAAGTTTTTATACCAATCCCAAAGAAGGGTAATGCCAAAGAATGTTCAAACTACTGCACAATTGTGCTAATTTCACATGCTAGCAAGGTAATGCTCAAAATACTAGGCTTCAAGAGTATGTGAGCCAAGAATTTCCAGATATACAAGCTGGATTTCGAAAAGACAGAGGAATCAGAGATTAAACTGCCAACATCTGTTGGATCATAGAAAAAGTAAGGGAATTTCAGAAAAAATTTACTTCTGCTTCATTGACTATGCTAAAGCCTTTGACTGTGTGGATCACAAACTGTGGAAAATTCTTAAAGAGATGGGAATACCAGACCACCTTACCTGCCTCCTGAGAAACCTGTATGCAAATCAAGAAGAAATAGTTAGAACTGGACATGGAACAACAGACTGGTTCAAAATTGGGAAAGGAGTACGTTAAGTCTGTATATTGTCAATCTGCTTATTTAACTTATATGCAGAGCACATAATGCAAAATTTCGGGGAGGATGAAGCTCAAGCTGAAATCAAGATTGCTAGAGAAATATCAATAACCTCAGATATACAGATGACACTACCCTTATGGCAGAAAGTGAAGAGGAATTAAAGAGCCTCTTGAAAGTGAAAGAGGAGAGTGAAAAAGCTGGCTTAAACTCAACATTCAAAAAACTAAGATCATGGCATCTGGTCCCATCACTTCATGGAAAGTATATAGGAAATAAATGGAAACAATGATAGACTTTATTTTCTTTGGCTCCAAAATTACTGTCGACCATGACTGCAGTCATGAAATTAAAAGACATTTTGTAAGAAAAGTGATGACAAACCTAGACAGCGTTTTAAAAAGTAGAGACATCACTTTGACAGCAAAGGTTCATCTAGTCAAAGCTATTGTTTTTCCAGTAGTCATGTACAGATGTGATAGTTGGACCATAAAGAAAGTTGGGCACCGAAGAATTGATTCTTTTGAACTGCGGCACTGCAAAAGATTCTTGAGAGTCCTTTGGATACAAGATCAAACCATCAATCCTAAAGGAAAACAACCCTAAATATTCATTGGAAGGACTGATAGTGAAGGTCCAATCCTTTAGCCAGCTGATGTGAAGAACCGACTCACTAAAAAAGACCCTGATGCTGGGAAAGTGTGAATGCAGGAGGTGAAGGGGGAGACAGATGATGTGATGATTGGATGACATCACTGACCCAATGGACAAGAGTTTGAGCAAACTGGATCCAGGAGACTGTGAAGGTCAGGGAAGCCTGGCGTGCTGCCATTCATGGCATTTCAAAGAGTCAGACACAACTGAGTGACAGAAAAACAGCAATAACAAAACTGATATATATATTCCTATTGGCATTATCTTAATTGTTTTACCTTCGTTTTGTATATCTTTTCCTTCTTTTGTGTTTCCTGCCTAGAAACGTCTCTTTTGCATTTGTTGTAATGTTAGTTTGGTGGTGCTGAAGTCTCATAACTTTTGCTTGTCTGTAAAAGTTTTGATTTCTCCATCAGTGTTGAATAAGGTTATTGCTAGGTAGATTAATCTTGATCACAGGCTTTTCACTTCCATTACTTTTAATATATCCTTCCTCTTCCTTCTGGCCTGCAATTTCTGCTGAATTATCAGCTGTTAACCTTATGAGGGTTCCTTCATATGTTACTAGTTGTTTTTCCCTTGCTGGTTTTCATATTTCTTTGTGTTTAATTTTTGTTAGTTTGATTAATATGTGTCTCGGCTTGTTTCTCCTTGCGTGTTATCCTGTATGGGACTCTGTGTGCTTCTTGGGCTTGATTATTTCCTTTTCCATGTTTGGGAAGTTTTCAACTATAATCTCCTCAAAAATTTTCTCAGACTCTTTCTTTTTCTTTTCATCTTCTGAGACTCCTATAATTTAAGTGTTGGTGTGTTAAATATTGGCCCACAATTCTTTTCTTTATTCTGTGCTTCATCAGTTATTTCCACCATTCTATCTTCTAGCTCACTTATCCATTCTTCTGCCTCAGTTATTCAGCTATTGATTCCTTATAGAATATTTTATTTCAGTAACTGTATTGTTCATTGCTTTTTGTTTATCCTTTATTCTAGGTCCTTGTTAAATGTGTTAAATGATTCTTGTACTTTCTCCCTTCTATTTTCAAGATTTTAGATCATCTTTATTATCATTACTCAGAATTCTTTTTCAGATAGTTTTCTTATTTCCTCTTTGTTTATTTGGTCTTGTGGGTTTTTATCTTATTCCTTCATCTGTACAATATTTCTCTGTCTTTTCATTTTTTAACTTACTTTGAAAGAGAGCTGAGTGCTGAAAAATTGATGCTTTTGAACTGTGGTATTGGAGAAGACTCTTGAGAGTCCCTTGGACAGCAAGAAGATCCAACCACTCCATTTTAAAGGAAATCAGTCCTGAATATTCATTGGAAGGACTTATGCTGAAGCTGAAACTCCAATACTTTGGCCACCTGATGCAAAGAACTGACTCATTTGAAAAGACCCTGATGCTGGGAAAGATTGAAGGCAGGAGAAGGGGACTACAGAGGATGAGATGGTTGGATAGCATCATTAACTCTATGGACATGAGTTTGAGTAAGCTCTGGGAGTTGGTGATGGACAGGAAAGGCTGGCGTTCTGCAGTCCATAGGGTCACAAAGAGTCGGACATGACTGAGTGACTGAACTGAACTGAGCTGAACTTACTGTGTTTGAGGTTTCCTTTCCTCAGGCTATAGGTTTATAGTTCTTCTTGCTTTTGGTCTCTGCCCCTAATGGGTGAGGTTGGCCTAGTGGCTTATGTAGGCTTCGTGTTTGGAAGGAATTTTTTTTGTGTTCTGGTGGGAGAAGATGAGGTTTTTTTTTTTTTCCCCTTTGATGGGCAGGGCCATGTGAAGTGGTGTGTTTGGGGGTGCCTGTGGGCTTCCTTTCTGCTGGTAATTGGGTTTTGTTCCTGTCTTGCTTGTTGTTTGGGTGAGGTATCCAATGATAGGTGCTACAGGAAGCTGGGTGCTGCCAGGTCTTGGATTCAGGTGGAGGCCTTTGTGGGAGTTTTTGGTGATTTATACTCTCTGGGGCTTCCCTTGTGGCTCATCTGGTAAGGAATCTGCCTGCAATGCGGGAGACCTGGGTTCAATCCCTGGGTTGGGAAGATCCCCTTGAGAAGGGAAAGGCTACCCACTCCAGTATTGTGGCCTGGAGAACTCCATGGACTGTACAGTCCATGGGGTCACAAAGAGTTGGACACGACTGAGTGACTTTCACTTTACATACTCCCTGGAGTCAGGAGTTCTCTGGTGGTGTAGTGTCCTGGACTCAGCACTCCCATCCCAGAGACTTGGGCCTGACTTGGGAAACAAAGATCTCACAAGCCATGTGTCAGGGCAGTAAAGGTGATTAAACAAAGAAAAAAAACAAACAAAAAACGAAACAGACAAATGGTAAAAGCAAAATCAGATAAGTAGAAACAAAAACAAAGGAACATAGACAAACACACATACACACAAAGGACTCCAAAACAGACCTAAGAAAACTAAATACAAGAGAGTGGCCTGGTGAGCAAAGGAAACCAAAAATGATATCAGTGAATTAAAAACAAATCTTACTAAAACACAAAGCAGAAAACAAGGCCAAATCAGAGTGCCAACTGAGGAATAAAGCAAACAAAACAAAACAAATAAACATGGCAGAAAAAATAAAAAAATAGAAAAGCAAAGTTAAGTAAAAGTATATGAAAAGATCTAATATATATTAAATAAAAGTACAAGGATAGAGCCAAAAGAAAAAAAAAACAGCATGAAAGAAAGGCAAAGTATAAATAGAAATATCTAAAAGAAATAAAAAGTGTGATTAAAAAAATGTTCCTAAAATCCCAAATAGAGATAGTAATAATAATAAGACAACAACCGCAACAGCAGAGGGAAAAAAAGATAAATTGTTATAGCCATGCATTCTGGGAAACAAACTCACTCAGAAGGACAATGCAGATAGTGGAGTGCAGTTTACTACACTGGCAGGCCCAAGGCAGAGTCTCATCTTAGCCAAGGACTCCGGCCACTTTTTGTGAAAACCTTATATACTCTAAGCATACATGCCCAAACCCACCTCCCCAAATTCCCTGAAACTAGTCTGAACAAAGGAAAAGAAAGATACAATCAAAGTTAACCTGTGATTCATAAGCCTTAAGCCTAGGTAGTTAACAGTGAACAGTTATCAATAGGCCTGTGGTCATACCCCAATAAGCATAATAGAATTTATGATTCTATTTGGTTACACAAATAATTAGGCCATTCTTTTAGGCGATGGAGAGTCTAGGTACGAGCCCTTGGGCTCTTCCACCTGGGGAGTCTGGTTTTCCAGTTGGCATGTCGTTTCCATAGATACTGGGCATATAGCTCAAAGTCCACAGTCTGGCCCAAGATGGAGTCTGTTTCCTCCTTCAAAATAAACAATTACAGAATAAATCAAAACCTAATAATAATAATAAATGGTTTTCTTAGGTCTCAGCTGTCTGGGTCCTTTTCCTTGCTGTGAGCTGCAGCCCACGTCCACCTCTCTAGGAGGCCCTCCAGGGCTGGGGAGGGCTGGTTTCTATGACCTGCTATGTGGACAGCAGACCCTAATCTGGCCCTACTCCTACATGTTTGCCTTCAATGTCCACAGCTGCCAGAGCTAGAGTGCATTTTTTGTGTGGGAGCACTCACTGTCCTTTTATATGTTCCACAGATGTAGAGTCTACCTAGTTGATTGTGTGGATTTAGTCTGCAACCTGTAAAGCTGGGGAAAGGTTTTTGACCCTCTTCCTTAATCGCTCCACCCCTGGAACTCAACTGTGGTTTTATCCTCACCTCTGCTTGTGGGTCATTCACTAGAGATTGCTCCCAAGACTGCCCTGGAGGACTTGGGTCTGCCCCAATGATGACTGGGCATAGATGTGGCATGGCTGCTTGGATTGCATGGACCCTGGAGGCACAGGTGTGCAAGAAAACCAGTGGCGGGGGCATGGGTGCAGGAGATACGGCTCTATTAAGATTCTTTTCTAGCCTCTGGCAGCTCACCAGCTCAAAGAACCTCCTGGGCTGGTCCTTCTCTACTGTTTGGCACAGCAGGTGCTCAAAGGGCTGGCCTAGCTGAGAACTTTCTCTATTGCTTGGTGCATCAGGTGCTAAAAAGACCAGTCTCGCTGGGCTTTCTCTATTGATCAGTTACTGACACTGGTGTGTGGGGAGAGAGAGGCTATAGTGATGGCTCTGCCCCCTGTGCATGACTCAGTAGTAGCACCCTGTCTCCATGGCCACCCTTCTTTCAAAGGCATTCCCCACCACAGATTTCCTCCCTGCAATCCCCTCAGCTAACAGCACTTCTCCCCTGGGATTGCTCTCCAGTTCCCACCCTCCAGCTTCCAGCGGCCATGCATTCTGGTGGACCTGTGACCCTGTCCAAGGTATGTAGGACCCTGGCACATATTGTCCGTGGTTCTCACTCCATTCAGACTGTCACAGATCAGATGCTCCATTCTCTGACTGCCTCATTCGCTTCCCTTCTATCCCAACTGATTGTCCCAAAGGTGAGGATCTCACCCCTGCTTCAGCTCTTCCACCCTCAGGTACAGGTCTGATCCTCCTCCTTCTCCCTTCTTTTCTTTGTCCTACTAGGTTGTGTGTGGATCTATATATTCAGTTCCAGTGGTCAGGGATTCCTGTCAGTACTCAACTGGTATTCTATGAGAAATTCTGCATCTGAAGATGTATTTCTGATGCATCCATGGAGAGGGATATCCTCTAAGATGTCCACCTATTCCTCCAACATCTTGTCCCCATCATTTCCTCTTAAATATATTTTTATTTTAGAATAGACTTAGATTTACACATATTGCAAAGAAAGTACAGAGAGTTTCCATATACTTTGCACTCTGTTTCCCCTACCATTAACATCTTGCATTGGTATGATTTGTCACAACTAATGGACCAATACAGATACACTGTTAATAACTAAAGTTCATTCTTTATTTTGATTTCCTTAGGTTTTACGTAATGTCACTTTTTCATTCCTGGAAATCTATCCAAGATACCACCTTACATTTAGTAGTCATGTCTCCTCAGGCTTTTATTGACTGTGGTAGTTTCTTAGATTTTCTGTTTTTGATAACCTTGAGAGTTTTGAGGAATACTGCTCAACTAGTTCGTAGATTGTCTCCCAGTTGGGTTTCTGTGATTTTTTTTTTTTCTTGTGATGATAGTGGTTTATGTGTTCTTGAGAGGACGACCACAGAGATAAAGTGCCCTTCTTGTCACATAATATCACGGGTACATGTTATCAGCATGATTTATCATTGTTGTGTTAATCTTTTTTTTTCCGTTTTGATTTTTCTTTTATTTGAGTATTATAATCAACAGGCAGACTTTGCTATACATGCTTGTTTCTCACAGGAAAGGCAAAAGTTATTAATTGTATGATTATGAGTAGGGCTACAGGATCATCTAAAGAGAGCTGGACCAGTGTTCGCCAAGAAAAAAAAAATAATAAACTGCCTTTTTTTTTCTTTTCTGTTCTTGGGAACAAGAAGGACAAACTTTTTTTTTCCCCCAAAGGAAGAATGGCAACTTTTTCACTATTAAAACAAATACAAATGGCCCATCTCCATTTGTTTATTTGTTTTGAAAGAATTTAATGATAACAAAAGACCACAAAGTACATCATTTTTACAGTGATGGCCACTACCATGAGGCTTGAAAACTGACTCTGTCATTTATCCTTAGCTGTTTAGACAAAATACTCCCCTTCTCTGTGCATTAGTTTGCTCATCTAGAAAATAGATATGGAATGAGAGTGGCCTTAAAGGACTACTGCAAGCTTTCACCTTCCTACATAGGATGGACTGAAGTCTGGAACATTAGAGCAGCAGCACATGATACAGATAAATGGCATATATTCTTCTATATTTCTCAACTCCATCAAATTACAACTGAAAAACTATTCGAAGTCATGGTTTGTGGCTTTTAGAAGTCTATGTTCCACGGTGTGGCCACTGACAAAATCTAACACTAGGTTTGAAGGAAGCAACAGCTACAGCCTCATGTAGCCTAAAGAGATAGGCATTTCATCTTAAGAAGTCAGGATAGTGTTCAGGGATTTTCTTCCACCAAGATTTTGGATCCAATGAAAATGTATCGGAGGACTGTCAGGATGACAGAAGTGAAGAATCCATAGTGGATGTTGTTCTGAGTACTCTGATGAGTTTAATTGCACTGATGGCTTCAGCAGGATCGTGAAGTGATAGATGTAGTTCGATCACTCCGTGGCGGGCCGGCTCACTTGGAGCTGGTGTACTTGGTGACAGCCTTGGTGCCCTCAGACACAGCATGCTTGGCCAGTTCTCCCAGCAGCAGCAGGCGCACGGCAGTCTGAATCTCCCTGGATGTGATGGTCGAGCGCTTGTTGTAATGGGCCAGGCGCGATGCCTCACCAGCGATGCGCTCGAAAATATCGTTGACGAAGGAGTTCATGATGCCCATGGCCTTGGACGAGATGCCAGTGTCCAGGTGGACCTGCTTCAGCACCTTGTACACGTACACGGAGTAGCTCTCCTTGCGGCTGCGCTTGCGCTTCTTGCCGTCCTTCTTCTGCGCCTTGATCACCGCCTTCTTGGAGCCCTTCTTCGGGGCCGGAGCGGACTTGGAGGGTTCAGGCATGGCCGGGAGTTTACTACCAAACAGCCCAAAAAAAAACAGGAAGAAAAGAGAAGCCGTCTGTTGTGTTAATCTTGATCATCTGGATGAGGTCAGTTCAGTTCAGTCGCTCAGTCGTGTCTGACTCTGCGACCCCATGAATCACAGCACGCCAGGCCTCCATATCCATCACCAACGCCTGGAGTTCACTCAAACTCATGTCCATCGAGCTGGTGATGCCATCTAGCCATCTCATTCTCTGTCATCCCCGTCTCCTCCCTCCCCCAACCCCTCACAGCATCAGAGTCTTTTGCAGTGAGTCAACTCTTCTCATGAGGTGGCCAAAGTATTGGAGTTAGAGCTTTAGCATCAGTCCTTCCAATGAACACCCAGGATTGATCTCCTTTAGAATGGGCTGGTTGGATCTCCTTGTAGTCCAAGGGACTCTCAAGAGTCTTCTCCAGCACCACAGTTCAAAAGCATCAATTCTTCGGCACTCAGCTATCTTCACAGTCCAACTCTCACATCCATACATGACCACGGGAAAAAACATAGCCTTGACTAAACGGACATTTGTTGGCAAAGTAATGTCTCTGATTTTTAATATGCTATCTAGGTTGGTCATAACTTTCCTTCCAAGGAGTAAGTGTCTTTTAATTTCATGGCTGCAATCAGCATCTGCAGTGATTTTGGAGCCCAAAAAAATAAAGTCTGACACTGTTTCCACTGTTTTTCCATCTATTTCCCATGAAGTGATGGGACCAGCTGCCATAATCTTAGTTTTCTGAATGTTGAGTTTCAAGCCAACCTTTTCACTCTCCTCTTTCACTTTCATCAAGAGGCCTTTTAGTTCCTCTTCACTTTCTGCCATAAGGATGGTGTCATCTGCATCTCTGAGGTTATTGATATTTCTCCCTGCAATATTGATTCCAGCTTGTGCTTCTTCCAGCCCAGCATTCCTCATGATGTACTCTGCATATAAGTTAAATAAGCAGGGTGACAATATACAACCTCGACGTACTCCTTTTCCTATTTGGAACCAGTCTGTTGTTCCATGTCCAGTTCTAATTTTTGCTTCCTGACCTGCATACAGGTTTCTCAAGAGGCAGGTCAGGTGGTCTGGTATTGCCATTTCTTTCAGAATTTTCCACAGTTTACTGTGATCCACACAGTCAAAGGCTTTGGCATAGTCAATGAAGCAGAAATAGATGTCATTCTGGAACTCTCTTGCTTTCTCCATGATCCAGCAGATGTTGGCAATTTGATTTCTGGTTCCTCTGCCTTTTCTAAAACCACCTTGAACATCTGGAAGTTCACGGTTCACATATTGCTGAATCCTGGCTTGGAGAATTTTGAACATGACTTTACCAGCGTGGGAGATGAGTGCAATTGTGTGGTAGTTTGAGCATTCTTTGGCATTCCCTTTCTTTGGGATTGGAATGAAAACTGACCTTTTCCAGTCCTGTGGCCACTGCTGAGTTTTCCAAATTTGCTGGCATATTGAGTGCAGCACTTTCACAGCATCATCTTTCAGGATTTGAAATAGCTCAACTGGAATTCCATCACCTCCACTAGCTTTGTTCTTAGTGATGCTTTCTAAGGCTCACTTGACTCACATTCCAAGATTTCTGGCTCTAGGTGAGTGATCACGCCATCGTGATTATCTGGGTCATGAAGATCTTTTTTGTACAGTTCTTCTGTGTATTCTTGCCACCTCCTCTTAATATCTTCTGCTTCTGTTAGGTCTACACCACTTCTGTCCTTTATCGAGCCCATCTTTGCATGAAATGTTTCCTTGGAATCTCTAATTTTCTTGAAGAGATCTCTTGTTTTTCCTATTCTGTTGTTTTCCTCTATTTCTTTGCATTGATCGCTGAGGAAGGCTTTCTTATCTCTCCTTGCTATTCTTTGGAATCCTGCATTCAGATGCTTATATCTTTCCTTTTCTCCTTTGCTTTTCACTTCTCTTCTTTTCACAGCTATTTGTAAGGCCTCCTCAGACAGCCTTTTTGCTTTTTTGCATTTCTTTTCCATGGGGATGGTCTTGGTCCCTGTCTCCTGTACAATGTCACGAACCTCCGTCCAGAGTTCATCAGGCACTCTATCTATCAGATCTAGTCCCTTAAATCTATTTCTCACTTCGACTGTATAATCATAAGGGATTTGATTTAGGTCATATCTGAATGGTCTAGTGGTTTTCCCTACTTTCTTCAATTTAAGTCTGAATTTGGCAATAAGGAGTTCATGATCTGAGCCACAGTCAGCTCCTGGTCTTGTTTTTGCTAACTGTATGCAGCTTCTCCATCTTTGGCTGCAAAGAATATAATCAATCTGATTTCGGTGTTGACCATCTGGTGATGTCCATGTGTAGAGTCTTCTCTTGTGTTGTTGGAAGAGGGTGTTTGCTATGACCAGTGCGTTCTCTTGGCAAAACATTATTAGCCTTTGCCCTGCTTCATTCCGTGCTCCGAGGCCAAATTTGCCTGTTACTCCAGGTGTTTCTTGACTTCCTACTTTTGCATTCCAGTCCCCTGTAATGAAAAAGACATCTTTTTTGGTGTTAGTTCTAAAAGGTCTTGTAGGTCTTCATAGAACTGTTCAACTTCAGCTTCTTCAGCGTTACTGGTTGGGGCATAGGCTTGGATTACTGTACTATTGAATGGTTTGCCTTCGAAACGAACAGAAATCATTCTGTCGTTTTTAAGACTGCATCCAAGTACTGCATTTCGGACTCTTTTGTTGACCATGATGGCTACTCCATTTCTTCTAAGGGATTCCTGCCCACAGTAGTAGATATAATGGTCATCTGAGTTAGATTCACCCATTCCAGTCCAGTTTAGTTCGCTGATTCCTAGATGTTGACATTCACTCTTGCCATCTCCTGTTTGACCACTTCCAATTTGTCTTGATTCATGGACCTAACATTCTAGGTTCCTATGCAATATTGGTCTTCACAGCATTGGACCTTGCTTCTATCACCAGTCACATCCACAACTGGGTATTGGTTTTGCTTTGGCTCCATCCCTTCCTTCTTTCTGGAGTTATTTCTCCACTGATCTCTTGTAGCATATTAGTGTTTGTCAGTTTTCTCCACTATAAAGCTAATCTTTCTCTCCCTTTTATATGTTGTACTCTTCAAAAGTTATTATGTAAGTAGTGAGGAGTATTGCTTCACCTGTTTGAGGGGAGACTATCTACATAAATTATTTGGAATTATTTTGTATGGGAGATTTGTATATTATCCTCCATTTCCTTGTTATACCAAGTGCCCAGATCTTGGTTTCTAATATAATTTTGCAATGAAAGGAACCAGAATGGATTTATGAATACTTATTTTATACTTTGGATTTTAATCCAACTTTGGCCATCGAGACCTTGTTGTGTCCCTTTGACATTGCTCCATCTTTTCTTTTCTCTAGTCTATCCTAGCTCCAGTCCTAGAGAGCGAGTCATTTCTCCAAGCATCCTTGGTTCCTTTTTATTGCACAGTTATATTAGAGACTTAGATCTGGGCACTCGGTATAACATTTCTTTTTATGTAAGTTTGTTGGTGACAGAATTTCTCAGCCTGACAAAGCATTTATTTAGTCCTTATTTTTGAAAAAATTTTCCCCTCTTGGATATAGGATTCTTTTCCAGCTTATGTTCTTTCTGACAAGAAGTCAGTATTTATCCTTATCTTTATTCCCTTACATTTAAGGTATTCTTTTTCTTCCTTTGGTTGCATTGAAGATTTCCTTCTGTAGCATTAGTTTTCAGCACTTTGATTATAATGTGCCTATTGTGGTTTTCTTTGTGTGTGTACTGCTTGAGGTTTGTGGATATTTAGAATCTGTGAATTTGTAGTTATCAAATTGAAAATCTTTCAGCCTTTATTTCTTCAAATACTTTCTCTGAACCTTCATTGTAGGACTCCAGTTACGTATAGGTGAGACCACTTGTATTAATTCACATGTCACTGAGGCTCTGCTCATATACTTTGTTTTTGATTTGAATAACTTCCATTGCTATCTCTTCAAATTTACTCATTTTCTGCACTATTTAATTTGCTGTCAATACCATCCAGTGTAATTTCCATTTGAAATATATTTTTCAGCTCTAGCACTTTCCCAGGGAAGGGGGAGCCTGGTGGGCTTCCGTCTATGGGGTCACACAGAGTCGGACACGACTGAAGTGACTTAGCAGCAGCAGCAGCAGCAGCACTTTGATTTGGTTCTTTCTTATAGCTTCTATTCCTTTCCTTATTATGTCAATGTTTTCCCTTAAATCCGTGAACATGAACACTTCCATCAATGACAGAATAAGTTGCACTAGACTTGCCCTCCTACCTTAAACAACTAGAAAAAACTGCACAAAATATAAGAAACAATTGCTTCCAGATAGTAGAAAACAGGCAGTATAGGACTATGATCTTTAAAGGAATAGAAATAAGTGAAGCCATCTCTGTGACTGTCCCAGTTTGCTGCCTGGAGGCATTTTCTGGACCACAGTATAGCAATGAAAAGCCCAAGCAGAATACAGTGTTCTTGATGATTTGAGGAGACAGAAATCAGAGTTCACAGAGACTGAAGCAGCTGTAATTAGTGGAGCAGAGTACCGAAGAGAAGGGAGCTATGCAAAAAAAAAAAAAAAAAAAAAACCTCCAGAAACTGGCATAGAAATTCCCTTGAGTCTTTGAAACATATTGAACTGTGCATGAGCAGAGTGAGACTCTAGGGATGGGCAAAGATCCACTGGGAGCTGTAATGTGAAAAATACCCAGAACTTATCCAAGGCTAGGAAATGTTTGAATTCCAACCATCTGGAATGGAGAAATGTTACTGAGTACCCAGGAGTTTAAGTAGAGATCCCAGAATGATCACACCTTAACTGTAGAGATAACCTAGACTTGGGCTTTCCTGGAGGCTAGGCAATAAAGAATCTGCCTGCAGTGCAGGAGATGCAGGTTCAGTTCCTGCGTCGAGAAAATCACCTGGAGAAGGAAATGGCAACCCACTCAAGTATTCAGTCCAGGTTCGATGCATGATACAAGATGCTCGGGGCTGGTGCACTGGGATGACCCAGAGGGATGATATGTGGAGGGAGGTGAGAGGGGGTTCAAGATGGGGAACACATGTACACCCAGGGCGGATTCATGTCAATGTATGGCAAAACCAATACGATTTCAAAAAAAAGCTTATAAACAAAACTTGAAAATTCCAAGCTAATCTGCAAGTGACTTAACTGCCTGCCAAAGCAAAATTCAACATTCTTTAAAGTAAGAGAGCAAAATTCAAGCACTCAACAGCAAAATACTCACAATATCCAGCATCCTTTCAAAAAGCTACTAGACAATTGAAGAATCAGGAAAATAAGATCCATAAGCAAAAGAAACATCAAACAGCAGAAAAAGACACAGAAATGACAGACAGAATAGAATTAGCAGATAAAAACTTTAGAATAACTATTAAAAAGTCTAGTGCAACTTACTCTGTCATTGATGGAAGTGAAATTCTATTCATAAAAATGTAATAGTTGAAATTTAAAATATGATTGATGTTATCAATAGCAGGAGGAATGGAGCTAAAGAACAAGTTAGTGAGGTAAAGATACAATTGAGGGTTTCCCAGAAGGCGACAGGGAAGGATAAGGAGATAGAAAATAGAAAAGCTAAGGAACATTGAAAACAGAAGTTCCAACATCAAATAAAAGGAGCCCAAGAAACAGAGAAAATAAAAAATGGAGAGAAGCAACTGCTTTGAGAGATAGTGGAAATAAATTTTTTAGAATTGAAAAATGATAAAAGACTTCATATTAAAAAGTAATAGAAGGACGGGGCGGCCACTTTCTCCCCCACAAAATCAACAAAAGAACATTTGAACGCTGAGTAAATCCCACAAAAAAACTTCTGAATACCGGCAGAGGACATCAGGCACTCAGAAAAGCAGCCCATAGTCGACGAAAGGAGGTAGGAAATAGATAAAAAGATAAAAAGAGAGACAAAAGAGGGAGGGACAGAGCTCTGTCCGGGAAGGGAGGCTTAAAAAAAAAAGAGAACTTTCCAAACACCTGGAAACACTGGTGAGTGGAATCTCAGAGGGCTGCATAACTGGGAGACAAAAGACATAAACAATTAAAACTCACAGACTAAGTGCACAGAGGAAACTCTCAGCGGAGAAGCAGTGCAGACGCCCGCGCCCCTCACTAGCAGGCGGGGGCTGGGCAGGGAGGCGCTTAGAGGGAGAACCGACGGCTGTGCTTAGAGGGAGAACCAGGCTTGAACGCCCCAAGGCAAACTGAGGGCTCGAACTTAAGATACCAGAGCAGAGGTTGTAGCTGAAGGGCGAGAGGGCTGGAAAAAGCCTGCGAAAAGCCCCAAGCCAGGACTCCGCCCACAGAATCTGCCCGGAGCAGAGCGAGCTAGCCGGCAGTGGGCGTCCCTTCCCCCAGCCCTCGCCGACGCGGGTGGGGAGGGCAGCCAGCGCCGGGGCGGGGGCACCCGCGGCCCCAGAGAGACTTCCCTTGCCAAGCTGCGGGCAGGCTTCCTTGCTGGCCAGGACTTCTTGGGTTCCGGCCGGTCGATATCCGCCTGAGAAAGTGCGCCGGTTGTACTCCCAGAAAACCGAGCAGCAGGGACCGGGAAGGCGATAAGTCGCAGCGACCACGCTCGCCAAACGCCTGGTCACCTGAGCTGCTAGGACCGGGGAAGGCACAAAACGCAGGCCCAGCCAAGTCTGCGCCTTTGTCGAGTACCCGAGGACCTGAACCTGAGCCGCTCAGACCTGGGAAGTGCATGCAACCCAGCGCCAGCTGTGGACAGCTCGCAGCAGAGCAACCTAAAGCCTAAGCAGCATAAACAAGGAAAGCACACATGCCTCGAGCGGGAGCATTCCCAGTGTAGCCGAGACACCGCAAGCACTCCCCACAGACGCCAGGGATATTTGTTAGCTGTTCCTCCCTCCCCTAGCAGGACTGAATAGGTGAGCTGGGGGGAAAAAAAAAAAAGTGTCCACCACTGCATCCTGGTGTCAGGACGGGAATTAGACATTGAGGAGACCAGAAAACAGAAGAGCTTTTTCAACAGAAGGAACTGCCTTGGAAGTAACAGAGGGAGAAGCCTTGAGCCTACGGCAAAAATAAGACTGAAAACCAGAGGCAGAGGCTTAAGGCCAAATCCTAAGAACACCAGAGATCTCCTGTTCCAGAGAACATTAATTGATAGGTACTCATCAAATGCCTCCATACATACACTGAAACCAGTCACCACCCAAGGGTCAAGAAGTTTCAGTGAAAGACATACTACGCAAGCTATCCAGCAACACAGGAGAATAGCACTGAGCTTCAATATACAGGCTGCCCAAAGCCACCCCAAACCCACTGACATCTCAAACTCATTACTGGACACTTCATTGCACTCCAGAGAGAAGAAATCCAGCTCCACCCACCAGAACATCGACTCAAGCTTCCCTAACCAGGGAATCTTGACAAGTCACTCATCCAACCCCACACACAACGAGGTAACTACATAATAAAGAGAACTCCACAAACTGTCAGAAGACGGAAAGGCCACCCAGAACACAGCAATATAAGCAAGATGAAGAGACAGAGAAATACCCAACAAGTAAAGGAACAGGATAAATGCCCACCAACACAAACAAAAGAGGAAGATATAGGGAACCTACCCGATAAAGAATTTCGAATTTTAATTGTGAAAATGATTCAAAATCTGGAAAGCAAAATGGAGTTACAGATAAATAACCTGGAGAAAAGCATTGAGAAGATGGAAGAAATGTTCAATAAGGAATTAGAGGAAATAAAAAAGAGTCAATATACAATGAATAATACAATAGATGAGATCAGAAACACTCTCGAGGGCACAAACAGTAGAATAACGGAGGCAGAAGATAGGATAAGCGAGCTAGAAGATAGAATTGTAGAAATAAATGAAACAGAGAGAAAAAACAAAAAAGAATTTAAAAAATAAGGACAATATTAGAGACATATGGGACAATATTAAACGCCCCAACATTCGAATCATAGGAGTTCCAGAAGAAGAAGACAAAAAGAAAGACCATGAGAGAATACTTGAGGAGATAATAGTTGAAAATTTCCCTAAAATGGGAAAGGAAATAACCACTCAAGTCCAAGAAACACAGAGAGTCCCTAACAGGATAAACCCAAGGCGAAATACCCCAAAGCTCATATTAATCAAATTAACAAAGATCAAACACAAAGAAAAAATATTAAAAGCAGCAAGGGAAAAACAACAAATAACACACAAGGGGATCCCATAAGGATAACAGCTGATCTTTCAGCAGAAACTCTTCAGGCCAGGAGGGAATGGAAAGACATACTTAAAGTGATGAAAGAAAATAACCTACAACCCAGATTACTGTACCCAGCAAGGATCTCATTCAAATATGAAGGAGAAATCAAAAGCTTTACAGACAAGCAAAAGCTGAGAGAATTCAGCATCACCAAACCAGCTCTCCAACAAATACTAAAGGATCTTCTCTAGACTGGAAACACAGAAAATGTGTATAAACTCGAACCCAAAACAATAAAGAAAATGGCAACGGATCATACTTATCAATAATCACCTTAAATGTAAATGGGTTGAATGCCCCAACCAAAAGACAAAGGCTGGCTGAATGGATACAAAAACAAGACCCCCATATATGTTGTCTACAAGAGACCCACCTCAAATCGAGGGACACATACAGACTGAAAGTGAAGGGCTGGAAAAAGACATTCCACGCAAATAGAGACCAAAAGAAAGCAGGAGTAGCAATATTCATATCAGATAAAATAGACTTTAAAACAAAGGCTGTGAAAAGAGACAAAGAAGGAAACTACATAATGATCAAAGGATCAATCCAAGAAGAAGATATAGCAATTATAAATATTTATGCACCCAACATAGGAGCACCACAATATGTAAGACAATTACTAACAAGTATGAAAGGGGAAATTAACAATAACACAGTAAGCGTGGGAGACTTTAATACCCCACTTACATCGATGGATAGATCAACTAAACAGAAAATTAACAAGGAAACACAAACTTTAAATGATACAATAGACCAGTTAGACCTAATTGATATCTATAGGACATTTCACCCCAAAACAATGAATTTCACCTTTTTCTCAAGTGCACACGGAACCTTTTCCAGGATAGATCACATCCTGGGCCATAAATCTAGCCTTGGTAAATTCAAAAAAGTTGAAATCATTCCTAGCATCTTTTCTAACCACAATGCAGTAAGATTAGATCTCAATTACGGGAGAAAAACTATTAAAAATGCCAACATATGGAGGCTGAACAACACTCTGCTGAGTAATGAACAAATCATAGAAGAAATCAAAAGAGAAATCAAAATATGCATAGAAATGAATGAAAATGAAAACACAACAACACAAAACCTCTGGGACACTGTAAAAGCAGTGCTAAGGGGGAAGTTCATAGCAATACAGGCACACCTCAAGAAACAAGAAAAAAGTCAACTAAATAACCTAACTCTACATCTAAAGAAACGAGAAAAGGAAGAAATGAAAAACCCCAGGGTTAGTAGAAGGAAAGAAATCATAAAAATTAGGGCAGAGATAAATGCAAAAGAAACAAAAGAGACCATAGCAAAAATCAACAAAGCCAAAAGCTGGTTCTTTGAGAAGGTAAATAAAATTGACAAACCACTATCCAGACTCATCAAGGAACAAAGGGAGAAGAAACAAATCAATAAAATCAGAAATGAAAATGGAGAGATCACAACTGACAACACAGAAATACAAAGGATTATTAGAGAATACTATCAGCAATTACATGGCAATAAAATGAATAACTTGGAAGAAATGGACAAATTCCTAGAAAAGTACACCTTGCCAAAACTGAACCAGGAAGAAATAGAAAATCTGAACAGACCCATCACAAGCACGGAAATAGAGGAAGTAATCGGAAAGCTTCCAGCAAACAAAAGCCCAGGTCCAGACGGCTTCACAGCTGAATTCTACCAAAAATTTAGTGAAGAGCTAACACCTATTCTACTCAAACTCTTTCAGAAAATTGCTGAGGAAGGGAAATTTCCAAACTCATTCTATGAGGCCATCATCACCCTAATCCCAAAACCTGGTAAAGATCCCACAAAAAAAGAAAACTACAGGCCAATATCACTGATGAACATAGATGCAAAAATCCTTAACAAAATTCTAGCAATCAGAATCCAACAACACATTAAGAAGATCATACATCATGACCAAGTGGGCTTTATCCCAGGAATGCAAGGATTCTTCAATATCCGCAAATCAATCAACGTAATACACCACATTAACAAACTGAAAAATAAAAATCATATGATTATCTCAATAGATGCAGAGAAAGCCTTTGACAAAATACAACATCCATTTATGATAAAAACTCTCCAGAAAGTGGGAATAGAAGGGACATATCTCAACATAATAAAAGCTATATATGACAAACCCACAGCAAACATTATCCTCAACGGTGAAAAACTGAAAGCATTTCCCCTAAAGTCAGGAACAAGACAAGGGTGCCCACTCTCACCACTACTATTCAACATAGTTCTGGAAGTTTTGGCTACAGCACTCAGAGCAGAAAAAGAAATAAAAGGAATACAAATTGGAAAGGAAGAAGTAAAACTTTCACTGTTCCCTGATGACATGATCCTCTACACAGAAAACCCTAAAGACTCTACCAGAAAACTACTAGAGCTAATCAATGAATACAGTAAAGTTGCAGGATGCAAAACCAACAAATATAATATTGTAAAATAATTTGCCTCCAACAAAAAATAAATTACTTAAAAAAAATCAACACACAGAAATCCCTTGCATTCCTATACACTAATAATGAGAAAATAGAAAGAGAAATTAAGGAAACTATTCCATTCACTGTTGCAACGAAAAGAATTAAATACTTAGGAATATATCTACCTAAGGAAACAAAAGACTTGTACATAGAAAACTAGAAAACACTAGTGAAAGTAATCAAAGAGGACACTAATAGATGGAGAAATATACCGTGTTCGTGGATTGGAAGAATAAATATCGTGAAAATGAGTATACTACCCAAAGTAATTTATACATTCAATGCAATCCCTATCAAGCTACCAACGATATTTTTCACAGAACTAGAACAAATAATCTCACAATTTGTATGGAAATACAAAAAACCTCGAATAGCCAAAGCAATCTTGAAGAAGAAGAATGGAACTGGAGGAATTAACCTGCCAGACTTCAGGCTCTACTACAAAGCCACAGTCATCAAGACAGTATGGTACTGGCATAAAGACAGAAATATAGATCAATGGAACAAAATAGAAAGCCCAGAGATAAACCCACGCTCCTATGGACACCTTATCTTCGACAAAGGAGGCAAGAGCATAAAATGGACAAAAGACAGTCTCTTTAACAAGTGGTGCTGGGAAAACTGGTCAGCCACTTGTAAAAGAATGAAACTAGAACACTTCCTAACACCATACACCAAAATAAACTCAAAATGGATTAGAGAGCTAAATGTAAGACCAGAAACTATAAAACTCCTAGAGGAGAACGTAGGCAAAACACTCTCTGATATAAATCACAGCAGGATCTTCCAAGACCCACCTTCCAGAATATTGGAAATAAAAGCAAAAATAAACAAATGGGACCTAATTAAAATCAAAAGCTTCTGCACAGCAAAGGAAACTCTAAGCAAGGTGAAAAGACAGCCTTCAGAATGGGAGAAAATAATAGCAAATGAAGCAACTGATAAAGGATTAATCTCCAAAATATACAAGCAGCTCCTGCAGCTCAATTCCAGAAAAATAAGTGGCCCAATCAAAAAATGGGCCAAAGAACTAAACAGACATTTCTCCAAAGAAGACATAAAGATGGCTAACAAACACATGAAAAAATGCTCAACATCCCTCATAATCAGAGAAATGCAAATCAAAACCACAATGAGATACCATTTCACACCAGTCTGAATGGCTGCTATCCAAAAGTCCGCATGCAATAAATGCTGCAGAGGGTGTGGAAAGAAGGGAACCCTCTTACACTGCTGGTGGGAATGCAAACTAGTACAGCCACTATGGAGAACAGTGTGGAGATTCCTCAAATAACTGGAAATAGAACTGCCATATGATCCAGCAATCGCACTCCTGGGCATACACACCGAGGAAACCAGAATTGAAAGAGACACATGTACTCCAATGTTCATCGCAGCACTGTTTATAATAGCCAGGACATGGAAGCAACCTAGATGTCCATCTGCAGATGAATGGATAAGAAAGCTTTGGTACATATACACAATGGAGTATTTTTCAGCCATTAAAAAGAATGCATTTGAATCAGTTTTAATGAGGTGGATGAAATTGGAGCTTATTATACAGAGTGAAGTAAGCCAGAAAGAAAAACATCAATACAGTATACTAACGCATATATATGGAATTTAGAAAGATGGTAACCTGAACCCTGTATACGAGACTGCAAAAGAGACATAGGCATATAGAACAGTTTTTGGGACTCTATGGGAGAGGTTGAAGGTGGGATGATTGGGGAGAACGGCATTGTAGCATGTATATTATCATATGTGACCAGTCCAGGTTTGACGCATGATACAGGATGCTTGGGGCTGGTGCACGGGGATGACATGGAGGGAGGATATGGGGAAGAGGGAGGTGGGAGGTGGGTTCAAGAAAGGGAACACATGTACACCCGGGGCGGATTCATGTCAATGTATGGCAAAACCAACCAATATATTAATGTAAGGTAATTTGCCTCCAATAAAATAATAAAAAAAAAAAAAGTCATAGAGTGCCAAACAGGAGAGAGAAGGAAAACCTATACTAGACACACTACAGTGAACATTAAGAGCATCGAAAAGAAAATTCCAAAAGCATCCTTAAAAAACAAACAGTATGTCTACAAAGGAACAAGGACTAGGTTCATCTCAGACTTCTCAATAGCAACGTTAGATGCAAGAAGAAAATACAGTATCCTTGAGAAGATGAATAGGAGTTTTAGAGGGGAAAAGCCTGGGAGGGAGGGGAAACCAGAAGAAGAAACGAATTGGTAGAAATTAAAAGCCTCTACAGCCATAGTTTAACAGTACAAAAGGCCATGTGCATGTCTTCCAGGACAGGATATTAGGCATGATTTTCCCACACTGGATCACCTTTCTCCTCTGGAATTAGAAAGAATAATTCAATCTTTCACTTATATTACATTTTATACATTTCAAATTGCTTTAGTATTAATTAACACATTTGAACTTTTGCGTTGCTTTGTTAAAGTGGTGCTGTGTGCTCCAGTGTATAGATGAGAAAGTTGAAACTAATTAAAGTTATGTCATTGATCATTGACAGAGTCAAATCCGGACCTCTAAGTGTCTAGCACCCTTATTTCTCATTTTTTTTTTCAAAATAATGAAGAAGCATGAAAGCCCAGGTGAGCTGAGAGGATCTTGTACTGATTTGTCAAAAGGACCTTTGTTGCAAGGATTGTCTGCCTGGGGGTAGGCATTCTCAACTGAAAAGTTAATCCATAAGAAGCCTGTGTTCTCTGTATTTGGCTTTTGTACTGTGATTGTCCTCAGTCCTGAGATATGATCCAATAATGAAAAAAAACATCTTTTCCCTGTTGGAGTTCTTGTTAGTCATTTATTGTGAATAAGGTTTTATTGGGATCATTATTGTAAATGTGGCACACATGAAAAGTGGCTCCAATTGCACTTTTAGAGCATAAATGTATGATAGTGAATTTCATGACAACTCACACAAATCTTTTTGTCCTGAAAGCTACCAGCAAGAGAGACATTACTGTCAGAGAAATGACAGAAAGGAAGAAATCCCTTCTTTAATTTTTTTTTCTCTAAATATGAAGTGTCTCTTTCCCACAGAGCTCATAAATGCCCTTCATGTTGTCAGCTATACACGAGCATTCTTTTTACCTACTACCTTGAGGTTCTTAAAGCCCCAGTGAAGGGACAAAAAAAAAGCATATTAATTCTAAGAAACTGGCTGAATGCTAAAGGGCCAACATCTTTCTGACTGGAGGGGAATAGAATCATGAATTCAGCAATGTGTTAGCCCCATGACTAGTCTCCTCTTTGGTGGAGTGTTGAGTTTCAGAGAACCTGTTTTATCAACGGGAATGTGGTCCCCTGCTTTGTGACTATGCTTTCATTTCTGTCTCCATCTTAAAGAGATGGGAATACCAGACCACCTGACCTGCCTCTTGAGAAATCTGTATGCAGGTCAAGAAGCAACAGTTAAAACTGAACATGGAACAACAGACTGTTTTGAAATTGGGAAAGGAGTAGGTCAAGGCTGTATATTGTCACCCTGGTTATTTAACTTGGAAGAGTACATCATGCTAAATTCTGGGCTGGAAGAAGCACAAGCTGGAATCAAGATTGCTGGAGAAATAGCAATAACCTCAGATATTGAGATGACACCACTCTTATGGCAGAAAGCAAAGAAGAACTAAAGATCCTCTTGATAGTAGTGAAAGAGGAGAGTAAAAAGTCAGCTTAAAACTCAACATTCAGAAAACTAAGATTGTGGCATCTGGTCCCATAACTTCATGGCAAATAGATGGGGAAACAATGAAAACAGTGACATACTTTATTTGGGGGGGGTGCTCAAAAATCACTGCAGATGGTGACTGCAGCCATGAAATTAAAATACCCTTGCTCCTTGGAAGAAAAGCTATGACCAACCCAGACAGCATATTAAAAAGCAGAGATATTACTTTACCAACAAAGGTCCATCTAGTTAAAGCTAGGGTTTTTCCAGTAGCCATGTATGGATATGAGAGTTTGACTATAAAGAAAGCTGAGTGCTGAAGAGTTGATGCTTTTGAACTGTGGTGTTGGAGAAGACTCTTAAGAGTCCCTTGGACTGCAAGGAGGTCCAACCAGTCTGTCCTGAAGGAAATCAGTCCTGAATATTCATTGGAAGGACTGATGCTAAAGCTGAAACTCCAATATTTTGGCTACCTGGTGTGAAGAACTGACTCATTGGAGAAGACCCTGATGCTGGGGAAGATTGAAGGCCGGAGGAGAAGGGGATGACAGAGGATGAGATGGTTAGATGGCATCACTGACGTGATGGACATGTGTTTGAGTAGGCTCTGGGAGTTGGTGATGGACACGGAGGCCTGGCATACTGCAGTCCATGGGGTCGCAAAGAGTTGGACACGACTGAGCAACTGAACTGAACTGAAAGATGTACTCTGAGAATCTGGAAAACCCTGTCTCCAACACACACACACACACTCCTACTCTAACAGAACCTTCATGCTATGAGATCACAGCCCTTGTACAGTCCATTGAAAATTAAAGGAAATAAGGATGGATGGGGTTTGCACTGTATGTTAGGAAATTTCAGGATACCCTACATCAAAATTGTATACAAACCAAATACAAAACCTTATCCGATAGTGAAGTCTAAACTGGAGATCCAAGTGTAAAAGATGGTTGAAGAGAGAATGAACCATATGTGGAGGTAAGCCTGAAAATCTTTTGGAATAGCTAATTTACATGTTAATTCCCTCTGCAATTTTAAGATTTTAATTTTATTCTGCTTTACATTTGAAGTAGGATCCTTTGGGTATATAATTTATTACTGGAACCAAAACAGAAAAATGTAAAACTTTTGCAGAGTCTGACTGGCACCAGCTGCATTTGGCATCATCCCTTTTAAACCCCGTGGTTACTTACTTGATTTACAGTCTGGTTTTTTTGGTAAGCTGGTATAGCTGGCAAAGTTGGTTTCTGGAGTCCCCAGTTTCTGAAGTCTGTTCCCTTTTCTCTTTGTGTTGTCTGCCATATCCCCAGTGTTTCCCGGCCCAGCTCCTGGCCCTTCCCTTCATACTTGCAGTACCGCCAATTCTCTTTTTTCCTTTTTATTAAAATCTACTCTGAGAAGTTGCTCTAATATCAATCATTTATGGCTCAGTATGGATTTAAATCAGCTTCTTTCTCTCTCACAGGCAGCCTCCTTCTAAACTTTATCTCCAATTATGGAATTAAAGACTGTGTCCCTTATTAAATGGATCTCAGGCATCACTGAGCTTTTGGGGAATGTAGATTTTTGGCCAAGCTGATCTTAGTTAGAAATTGACAGAATGATTGTATCACCCGCAATACTTAACACAGTGGCTGGCACATCTAGTAGCAGTTCAGTGAGGATTTGCTAATTGGATTAAGTCGTTATTTACTCTTCCTACCAACAAGGCTTTGCTGTTAGGTTTTTTCTTTGGCTTTCAATGATTCCCAGATGGGTAATGTGGGGTCTGGGCACATTGTGGATCCTGATATTACACTAAAGTTTGATAATGAGAAAAGTTGCAATGTTTGAGAAGATTGAATCTTGAAGGATAATTCAATGAGCAGTCACAGGATAGAATCAGAAAGTTAAACAGACATATATGAATCTTCCAGAATTGAAAATTGTTGAAATCGCTGGAAGATTAGATCATATTAGTCATTTGCTATAAATCTGCTCTGCTCTACCTTCAAAGAAGAGTTTATTTCCTGACTGTCAGTCAACTGTGGCCTGATTAGAAGGAGCAGGATCTAAGGAGGTCAGAGTCTGGGCTTTGGAGTCATTTCTGATGAGTTTTTCTTTTGCCTAAAATACAGCAGGAAAAGTGAGTGCAAGGTGGAGAAGAGATTTACATTTTTTCCCCTTATTGCTCACATGAAGCTTAAATTTCCATTTAAAATCTTTTCACTGAAAGCCCTTGGAAAAATTGACCCCTGAAGCAAGCATTATTTGGAGAGTTTGGGATGTGGCTTTCTGGCAAGTTGTAGGTTTGAATGTGATTAGCAGACAAGTATGCTGGGTCTCTTGGCTTCTACTGACTGGCATTCATCCATACAACACTTGGTACTCCTTGCTTCTGCTACTACTACTGCTAGAAAAGTCCTTGCTACTGTTCTGACATTCTCCATTATATTCTCAAACTTTCCTTCATTGTCATCTGGGAGTGGCCTACCCTTTATGCACATAAATCAATTTTAGTTATTTTCCCCAAGATATCCTAGGAAGAGGGAGTGGTGGTTGAGCTCAGATGAGAAAACTTCTTAATTTCCATGCCTATTTGTTTGATATAAGGACAATGTCCACCAGTTTTGAAGAAGGAAACAGGAAGAAAACAGGGGTACTTTGCTCTACTCTTGACAAAGGTAATTGTCTTCACCACTAGGCAACATTTTACCCCCCATCTTTCATACTCTCATTCCTAAGAAACCCAAGAGTTATTCTCTTTTTTGACCTCATATTGTTTTTCAATAGGTTAGGGCTACAACTGTTAATAAACAAGGGCTTTTGCTCCGGGCCTGTAAAACCAGCCTTTTTCAAGTCTGCAAAATTTGTTTAGCAATTAAAATAAAAGCGATATGAAATCTCATATATTCATGTAAATGGCTCTTCCTTTCATGTTTTTGCCTGGCCATAACTTGAGATGGTTTTTAACCACAAGCTTTTTATTAAGTAGAAAATGTAATTATTCTCTTAGAGAGGAAGTGCAAAATACTCACAATGACCTGTGGAAAGAATCCCTTTAACTAATGACAGGGCTGTGGTCCACATGATCAGATCAACTAGTTTTTGTGATTATGATTTCAGTGTGTCTGCCCTCTAATGCCCCCTCCCAATACCTACTGTCTTATTTGGGTTTCTCTTACCTTGGTCGTGGAATAGCTCTTCAAAGCTGCTCCAGCAAAGTGCAGCCGCTGTACCTTACCTTGGACGAGGGCTATCTCCTCAAGGCCGCCCCTCTGACCTTGAACGTGGAGTAGCTCCTCTCGGCCCTCCTGCGCCTGCGCAGCCACTGCCTCTTGGACGTGGGACAGCTCATCTTGGCAACCGCCCTGACCTTGGGCATGGGGTAGCTCCTCTCGGCCACGCTTCTGCCCGTGGTCGGTTGCCCGGGTGCCGCCGGAGCTGGCGTCTAAGCATCTAAATGCAGAGTTCCAAAGAATAGCTAGGAGAGATAAGAAAGCCTTCCTCAGCGATCAATGCAAAGAAATAGAGGAAAACAACAGAATAGGAAAAACAAGAGATCTTTTCAAGAAAATTAGAGATATCAAGGGTACATTTCATGCAAAGATGGGCTCGATAAAGGACAGAAATGGTATGGACCTAATAGAAGCAGAAGATATTAAGAAGAAGTGGCAAGAATACACAGAAGAACTGTACAAAAAAGATCTTCACGATGAAGATAATCATAATGGCGTGATCACTCACCTGGAACCAGACATCTTGGACTGTGAAGTCAAGTGGGCCTTAGAGAGCATCACTATGAACAAAGCTAGTGGAGGTGATGGAATTCCAGTTGAGCTATTTCAAATCCTGAAAGATGATGCTGTGAAAGTGCTGCACTCAATATGCCAGCAAATTTGGAAAACTCAGCAGTGGCCACAGGACTGGAAGAGGTCAGTTTTCATTCCAATCCCAAAGAAAGGGAATGCCAAAGAATGCTCAAACTACCGCACAATTGCACTCATCTCACACACTAGTAAAGTCATGCTCAAAATTCTCCAAGCCAGGATTCAGCAATATGTGAACCGTGAACTTCCAGATGTTCAAGGTGGTTTTAGAAAAGGCAGAGGAATCAGAGATCAAATTGCCAACATCCGCTGGATCATGGAGAAAGCAAGAGAGTTCCAGAAAAACATCTATTTCTGCTTCATTGACTATGCCAAAACCTTTGACTGTGTCGATCACAATAAACTGTGGAACATTCTGAAAGAGATGGGAATACCAGACCACCTGACCTGCCTCTTGAGAAACCTGTATGCAGGTCAGGAAGTAACAGTTAGAACTGGACATGGAACAACAGACTGGTTCCAAATAGGAAAAGGAGTACGTCAAGGCTGTATATTGTCACCCTGTTTATTTAACTTATATGCAGAGTACATCATGAGGAACGCTGGGCTGGAAGAAGCACAAGCTGGAATCAAGATTGCCGGGAGATATATCAATAACCTCAGAGATGCAGATGACACCACCCTTATGGCAGAAAGTGAAGAGGAACTAAAAGGCCTCTTGATGAAAGTGAAAGAGGAGAGTGAAAAGGTTGGCTTGAAGCTCAACATTCAGAAAACAAAGATCATGGCATCTGGTCCCATCACTTCTTGGGAAATAGATGGAGAAACAGTGGAAGCAGTGTCAGACTTTATTTTTTTGGGCTCCAAAATCACTGCAGATGCTGATTGCAGCCATGAAATTAAAAGACGCTTACACCTTGGAAGGAAAGTTATGACCAACCTAGATAGCATATTAAAAAGCAGAGACATTACTTTGCCAACAAATGTCCGTTTAGTCAAGGCTATGGTTTTTCCAGTGGTCATGTATGGATGTGAGAGTTGGACTGTGAAGAAAGCTGATTGCCGAAGAACTGATGCTTTTGAACTGTGGTGTTGGAGAAGACTCGTGAGAGTCCCTTGGACTGCAAGGAGATCCAACCAGTCCATTCTAAAGGAGATCAATCCTGGGTGTTCATTGGAAGGACTGATGCTAAAGCTGAAACTCCAATACTTTGGCCACCTCATGTGACGAGTTGACTCACTGGAAGAGTCTGATGCTGTGAGGGATTGGGCGTGGGAGGAGACGGGGATGACAGAGAATGAGATGGCTGGATGGCATCACCGACTCGATGGACATGAGTTTGAGTGAGCTCTGGGAGTTGCTGATGGACAGGGCGGCCTGGCGTGCTGTGATTCATGGGGTCGCAAAGAGTCGGACATGACTGAGCGACTGAACTGAACTGAACTAATGACAGCTTCTCTCAAATCACAGCAAGAATTGTACTGTTTTGAACAATATGGGGCCAGGACAATAAAATCAGGAAAAAATTTAAGAATAATGTCACTGCCCTAATACATAGTTTTCTGCTGTGAAAAGCCTGTAAGCATTCTACTAAATGCAAATTTGGAAATATAAAATCCATTACATTCTAGGCTCAGTAAAGCAAAATGATGATGGTGAACAATCTTGAAGATCTTTCAATAAGAAGAAGGCTTACTGGAATGTCTAACAAGTTTGCAGCATTAACTGAAATAAAATGTTACTTATGTAGCTCAAAATTTGACCTCAGTTTCAAACAAGTAATACAATTTTCTTTAATCAAGACTCTTAATTAACCACACCCTTTCCTGAGTTGTATTTTTGCAGAAAGAAGTGTGTCAAAAGATAAACATGTTCCAATTAAAAAAACAAATACAGCATTTCCAATGTATTGTGGGCTCACTATGGGTTAAACACAATCTCTTAAGCCTTTTACAACTACATCACTAGTCTGAGCTGATGCCATCTATGGTTGGAAAGATGATTTCAAGACCCAGCAGTATCTTCAATCTTCAAATATTAAATTTTGTTCACTAATGTAGCTTACTCTACTGTACTCACTAAGGCAGGAAATTAGACTTATAGGATTTCCAGCCATAAATTTTAAAAGATAATAGGGTTTCAAGTTAACCCCCAGTTACCCAGACAAAAAACAATTAACCACAATATTCTATTCTCAGCCCCAATGAAGAAAGGATTGGCCATGACAGTGTGTCATTGTAGTGAAAGTAGCCCAAGATGATTGCCTATAGTTTTGAAACAATTTCTGTTTTAAGGTAAATTTGTGGTATTATAAATTGATCTGGGGTGCTTGCTGTTATTCACTGTATACAGTCATCCAGAACTGTGGGTGGCTTTAACATGGTAGATGCTTTAAAATATTTTTTTGTCTAAATAGAAGAATGAATGTGTGCCCTGCATATTTTTAAAAAAATATTAAATTAGTTTTGTTGCCAATTGTTCCTGATAATCTGTTTCCTTGTTGTCTTATACTCCTCCTACTCAATGAATCATTGGGCTTATTGTTTCAGGGGAAGACGGAAATGATCTGGAATACATGTATCATTGCTCAGCTTGGAGTTTCAAACTGTAATTTTTTTGAATGCATTGTGAGATAATAGTTTCAAAAGCCAGGCTTTGATGAGGGTAGTTTCCCTTTACATACCAAGAGCAAAAATAGTGCTTCACCATCAGCCATTGTGTAGAGAGGATGAGCGATACCAACATAAGGAAAGTTTCTGCCACTCAGGAAACCAAAAGCTGTTTTGGTGCTCAGAGGAGCTTGGAGATATTTGGGAAAGAATGTGCTTGGGTTTAAGATACTGAAGTCTTGGACACATAAAAGAGCTTGTATTTCCCTTCTTGTTTATAACTCTTGGAGGGGATCACATGGTGCCCCATATAATCACAAAGTAGCCACAGTTGAGTAGAAATGACACCATGGCATAATAAAGATAATATTGGGGACATACTGGTGCTGGAGGGCTATAAAGTGACCTTAAATTCTCACATGACCTGATGAGAGATGCAACAGTGAAGAAAGGATGGGTGGAATAGAAGAGGCCTGGGGTCAGTAAGAGGAAGAAGCTGAGTGCAGGAGCTTTACCATCAGAGTAATCGCGAGGTTCATGGTCCTTAGCAGAGGGTCAAAGTAGGATTCTCCAAAGGCCAAGTGGCCCTGAGACATTATGTAGTAGATACCTATGCAAGACTCATGATGATCAAACATCTCAGCAAGGATCAGAAAGAAGCCAGACACCAACATGAAGCACAGAAGTACCTTCTCAAGTGCGTGCTAAGTCACTACAGTCATGTCCGACTCTTTGTGATGCTATGGACTGTAGTCCACCAGGCTCCTCTGTTCATGGTATTCTCCAAGCAAAAATACTGGAGTGGGCTGCTGTGCCCTCCTCCAGGGGATTTTCCTGACCCAGGAATCGAACCTGCATCTCCTGCATTGAAGGCAGATTCTTTACCCTTGAGCTGACCAGAAAGCCCACTTCTCAAATGCAATGAAGCTATATAAGCTCCCTCTTCACTTTGATATCATCTTGGAAAAGGAAAAGAGAAGATATTTTGAGAAGATAGAGGAGCCCTAATAGAAAGTTTGAACTTTTAATTGACTGAATATTACGTGAAAGATACAGGGAGAATTGAGGCGCTAGAGCAAGATGAGATCAGATATAGAAAATAGTTGTTTTTGTAACTGGATCAGAGTGTGTAAATTTGTGCTTCCTCTAACAAATGCATCCCCCAATACTTTATAGACCAAGGCAAGTCTTATCTGCCTTTCTTTTTCTTTTAATAAAATTTTCAGCTATATTTAAGTAACATCGACTTAAATTTTTAAAATTTATTTATTTTAATTGGAGGCTAATCACTTTACAATACTATAGTGGTTTTTGCCATACATTGACATGAATCAGCCATGGGTGTACATCTGTTCCTCATCCTGAAGCACCCTCCCATCTCCCTCCCCATCCCATCCCTCAGGGTCATTCCAGTGCACCAGTCTCATGCATCAAACCTGGACTGGCGATCTGTGTCACATATGATAATATACATATTTAAGTGCTATTCTCTCAAATCATCCCACCCTTGCCTTCTCCCACAGAGTCCAAAAGACTGTTCTATATATCTATGTCTCTTTTGCTGTCTCACATATGGGGTCATCATTACCATCTTCCTAAATTCCATATATATGCGTTAGTATACTGTATTGGTGTTTTTTCTTTCTGGCTTACTTCAATCTGTAATAGGCTCCAGTTTCATCCAACTCATTAGAACTGATTCAAATGTATTCTTTTTAATTGCTGAGTAATACTCCATTGTGTATATGTACCATGGCTTTCCTATCCATTCGTGTGCTGATGGCCATCTAGGTTGCTTCCATGTCCTGGCTATTGTAAGCAGTGCTGCGATGAATATTGGGGTACACGTGTCTCTTTCAGTTCTGGTTTCCTCGGTGTGTATGCCCAGTAGTGGGATTGCTAGGTCATATGGCAGTTCTCTTTCCAGTTTTTTAAGGAATCTCCACACTGTTCTCCATAGTGGCTGTACTAGTTTGCATTCCCACCAACAGTGTAAGAGGGTTCTCTTTTCTCCACATGCTCTCCAGTATTTATTGTTTGCAGACTTTTGGATAGCAGCCATTCTGACTGGCATGAAATGGTACCTCATTGTGGTTTTGATTTGCATTTCTCTGATTATGAGTGATGTTGAGCATGTTTTCATGTGTTTGTCAGCAATCTGTATGTCTTCTTTGGAGAAATGTCTGTTTCATTCTTTGGCCCATTTTTTGATTGAGTCGTTTATTTTTCTGGAATTGAGCTGCAGGAGTTGCTTGTATATTTTTGAGATCAATTCTTTGTCAATTGCTTCATTTGTTATTATTTTCTCCCATTCTGAAGTCTGTCTTTTCACCTTGCTTATAGTTTCCTTCGTTGTGCAAAAGCTTTTAAGTTTAATTAGGTACCATTTTTTTATTTTTGCTTTGATTTCCATTACTCTGGGAGGTGGGTCCTGCTGTGATTTACATCACAGAATGTTTTGCCTATGTTTTCCTCTAGGAGTTTAATAGTTTCTGGTCTTACGTTTAGATCTTTAATCCATTTTGAGTTTATTTTTGTCTATGGTGTTAGCAAGTGTTCTAGTTTCATTCTTTTACAAGTGGTTGACCAGTTTTTTGAGCACCACTTGTTAAAGAGATTGTCTTTTCTGCATTGTATATTCTTGCCTCCTTTGTCAAAGATAAGGTGTCCATAGGTGCATGGATTTATCTCTGGGCTTTCCATTTTGTTCCATTGATCTATATTTCTGTCTTTGTGCCAGGACCATACTGTCTTGATGACTGTAGCTCTGTAGTATAGCATGAAGTCAGGCAGGTTGAGTCCTCCAGTTCCATTCTTCTTTCTCAAGATTGCTTTGGCTATTCAAGGTTTTTTGTATTTCCATAAAAATTGTGAAATTATTTGTTCTAACTCTCTGAAAAATACCGTTGGTAGCTTGATAGGGATTGCATTGAATCTATAGATAGCTTTAGATGTTATAGTCATTTTTACTACATTGATTCTTCCAATCCATGAAGATGGTATAATTCTCCAACTATTTGTGTCATCTTTGATTACTTTCATCAGTGTTTTATAGTTTTCTATATATAGGTCTTTTGTTTCTTTAGGTAGATTTATTCCTAAGTATTTTATTCTTTTTGTTGAGATGGTGAATGGAATTATTTCCTTTATTTCTCTTTCTGTTTTCTCATTGTTAGTGTATAGGAATGCAAGGGATTTCAGTGTGTGTATTTTATATCCTGCAACTTCACTGTATTCATTGATTAGCTCTAATAATTTTCTGGTGGAGTCTTCAGGGTTTTCTATGTTGAGGATTATGTCATCTGCAAACAGTGACAGTTTTTTTCTTTTCCAATCTGGATTCCTTTTATTTCTTTTTCTTCTCTGATTGCTGTGGCCAAAGCTTCCAAAATTATGTTGAATAGTAGTGGTGATAATGGGCACCCTTGTCTTGTTCCTGACTTTAGGGGAAATGCTTTCAATTTTTCACCATTGAGGATAATGTTTGCTGTGGGTTTATCATATATACCTTTTATTATGTTGAGGTATGTTCCTTCTATTCCTGCTTTCTGGAGGGTTTTTATCATAAATGGATATTGAATTTTTTTATATTTCAATTTGTTAATGTGGTATATTACATTGATTGATTTTTGGATATTAAAGAATCTTTGCATCCTTGGATAAAGTCCACTTGGTCATGATGTATTATCTTTTTAATATGTCATTGGATTCTGTTTGCTAAAATTTTGTTAAGGATATTTGCATCTATGCTCCTCAGTGATACTGGCCAGTAGTTTTCTTTTTTTGTGGCATCTTTGTGAGGTTTTGGTATTAGGGTGATCATGGCCTCAGAGAATGAGTTTGGAAGTTTACCTCCCTCTGCAATTTTCTGGAAGAGTTTGAATAGGATAGGTGTTAGCTCTTCTCTAAATTTTTGTAGAATTCAGCTGTGAAGCCGTCTGGTGCTGGGCTTTTGTTTGCTGGAAGATTTCTGATTACAATTTCGATTTCCATGCTTTGATGGGTCTGTTAAGATTTTTTATTTTTTCCTGGTTCAGTTTTCAAAATTTATACTTTTCTAAGAGTTTGTCCATTTCTTCCACGTTGTACATTTGATTGGCATATAGTTACTGATATTAGTCTCTTATGATCCTTTGTATTTCTGTGTTGCCTGCTGTGATTTCTCCATTTTCATTTCTAATTTTGTTGATTTGATTCCTCTTCCTTTGTTTCTTGATGAGTCTAGCTAATGGTTTGTCAATTTTATTTATCTTCCCAAAGAACCAGTTTTTGCTTTGTTGATTTTTTCTATGGTCTGTTTTGTTTCTTTTGCATTTATTTCTGCCCTAATTCCTTCTACTAATGCTGGGGTTCTTCATTTCTTCCTTTTCTAGTTGCTTTAGGTGTAGAGTTAGGTTATTTATGACTTTTTTCTTGTTTATTGAGGTAAGCTTGTACTGCTATGAACCTTCCCCTTGCTGCTGCTGCTGCTGCTGCTGCTAAGTCACTTCAATCGTGTCTGACTCTGTGTGACCCCACAGACGGCAGCCCACCAGGCTCCCCCATCCCTGGGATTCTCCAGGCAAAAAAGCACCGCTTTTACTGAGTCCCATAGGTTTTGGGTTATTGTGTTTTCATTTTCATTCTTTTTTATGCACATTTTGATTTCTTTTTTGATTTCTTCTGTGAATTTTTTGGTTATTCAGAAGCATGTTGTTCAGCCTCCATATGTTGAATTTTTTAATAGATTTTTTTCCTGTAGTTGACATCTAATCTTACCACATTGTGATCAGAAAAGATGCTTGGAATGATTTTAATTTTTTTGAATTTACCAAGGCTAGATTTATGGCCCAGGATGTGATCTATCCTGCAGAAGGTTCTGTGTGCACTTGAGAACAAGGTGAAATTCATTGTTTTGGGGTGAAATGTCCTATAGATATCAATTAGGTCTAACTGGTCCATTGTATCATTTAAAGTTTGTGTTTCCTTGCTAATTTTCTGTTTAGTTGATCTATCCATCGGTGTAAGTGGGGTATTAAAGTCTCCCACTCTTATTGTGTTATTGTTAATTTCCCCTTTCATACCTGTTATCATTTGTCTTACATATTGTGGTGCTCTTATGTTGGGTGCATATATATTTATAATTGTTATATCTTCTTCTTGGATTGATCCCTTGATCATTACTTAATGTCCTTCTTTGTCTCTTTTCACAGCTTTTGTTTTAAAGTCTATTTTATCTGATATGAGTATTGCTACTCCTGCTTTCTTTTGGTCTCCATTTGCGTGAAATATCTTTTTCCAGCCCTTCAATTTCAGTCTGTATGTGTCCCTGGTTTTGAGGTGGGTCTCTTGTAGACAGTATATATGGGGGTCTTGTTTTTGTATCCATTCATCCAGTTTTTGTCTTTTGGTTGGGGCATTCAACCCATTTACATTTAAGGTAATTATTGATAAGTATGGTCCTGTTGCCATTTACTTTGTTGTTTTGGGTTCAAGTTTATACACATTTTCTGTGTTTCCTGTCTAGAGAAGATCCTTTAGCATTTGTTGAAGAGCTGGTTTGGTGGTGCTGAATTCTCTGAGCTTTTGCCTGTCTGTAAAGCTTTTGATTTCTCCTTCATCTTTGAATGGGATCCTTGCTGGATACAGTAATCTGGGTCATAGGCTTTTCTCTTTCATTACTTTAAGTATGTCCTGCCATTCCCTTCTGGTCTGAAGAGTTTCTATTGAAAGATCAGCTGTTATCCTTATGGGGATCCCCTTGTGTGTTATTTGTTGTTTTTCCCTTGCTGCTTTTAATATTGGTTCTTTCTGTTTGATCTTTGTTAATTTGATTAATATGTGCCTTGGGATATTTCGCCTTGGGTTTATCCTGTTTGGGGCTCTCTGGGATTCTTGGACTTGGGTGATTATTTCCTTCCCCATTTTAGGGAAGTTTTCAACTATTATCTCCTTAAATATTTTCTCATGGTCTTTTTTTTTGTCTTCTTCTTCTGGGACTCCTATGATTCTAATGTTGGGACTTTTAACATTGTCCCAGAGGTCTCTGAGGTTGTCCCAATTTCTTTTAATTCTATTTTCCTCTCTGCTTCATTTATTTCTACCATTCTATCTCCCACTTCACTTATCCTATCTTCTGCTTCAGTTATTCTACTGTTGGTTCCCTCCAGAGTGTTTTTTATCTCATTTATTGCAGATGGGGAAACAGTGGAAAAAATGTCAGACTTTATTTTTGGGAGGCTCCAGAATCACTGCACATGGTGATTGCAGTCATGAAATTAAGACGCTTACTCTTTGGAAGGAAAGTTATGACCAACCTAGATAGCATATTAAACAGCAGAGTCATTAATTTGCCAACCAAGGTCCGTTTAGTCAAGGCTATGGTTTTTCCAGTGGTCATATATGGATGTGAGAGTTGGACTGTGAAGAAAGCTGAGTGCCAAAGAATTGATGCTTTTGAAGTGTGGTGTTGGAGACGACTCTTGAGAGTCCCTTGGACTGCAAGGAGATCCAACCAGTCCATTCTAAATGAGATCAATCCTGGGTGTTCATTGGAAGGACTGATGCTAAAGCTGAAACTCCAATACTTTGGCCACCTCATGTGACGAGTTGACTCACTGGAAAAGACTCTGATGCTGGGAGGGATTGGGGGTAGGAGGAGAAGGGGACGACGGAGAATGAGATGGCTGGATGGCATCACTGACTCGGTGGACATGAGTTTGTGTGAACTCCGGGCGTTGGTGATGGACAGGGCGGCCTGGTGTGCTGTGATTCATGGGGTCGCAAAGAGTCGGACATGACTGAGCGACTGAACTGAACTGAACTGATTGCATTATTCATTATATATTGACTCTTGTTTATTTCTTCTAGGTCCATGTTAAACATTTCTTGCATCTTCTCAGTTCTTGTCTCCAGGTTATTTATCTATAATTCCATTTTGTTTTCAAGATTTTGGATCATTTTTACTATCATTATTCTGAATTCTTTTTCAGGTAGACTTCCTATATCTTCCTCTTTTGTTTGGTTTGGTGGGCATTTATCATGTTCCTTTACCTGCTGAGTATTTCTCTGCCTTTTCATCTTGTTTAGATTGCTGTGTATGGGGTGACCTTTCTGTATTCTGGCAGTTTTTTGTTCCTCTTTATTGTGGATGGTCTCCCTGTGGGTGGGGTTGAATGAGTGGCTTGTCAAGGTTTCCTCGTTAGGGAAGCTTGCATCTGTGTTCTGGTTGGTGGAGCTGGATTTCTTCTCTCTGGAGTGCAATGAAGTGTCCAGTAGTGCGTTTTGAGATGTCTGTGGGTTTGGTGTGACTTTGGGCAGCCTGTATATTAAAGTTCAGGTCTATGTTCCTGTGTTGCTGGAGAATTTGTGTGGTATGTCTTGCTCTGGAACTTGTTGGCTCTTGGGTGGACCTTGGTTTCAGTGTAGGTATGGAGGTTTTTGGTTGAGCTCCTATTGATTAATGTTCCTTGTATTCAGGAGTTCTCTGGTGTTCTCAGGTTTTGGATTTAAGCCTCCTACCTCTGGTTTTCAGTCTTATTCTTACAGTAGCCTCAAAACTTCTCCATCCATACATCACTGATGATAAAACATCTAGGTTAATGATGAAAAGATTCTCCACAGTGAGGGACACCCAGAAAGGTTTGCTGAGTTACATGGAGAAGTGAAGAGGGTGGAGAGAGATAGAAGTGACCAGGAGGAGAAGAGGGGGAATCAAAAGGGGAGAGAGCAATCTCAGTTCAGTTCAGTTCAGTTCAGCCACTCAGTCATGTCCAACTCTTTGCAACCCCATGAATCACAGCAGACCAGGCCTCCCTGTCCATCACCAACTACCAGAGTTCACTCAAACTCATAATCTAGCTAGTAATCAAATCCCTATGTGCTCTCTACTGCCTGGAACACCCAGAGTGGTTCATGGAGTTACATACAGAAGAGAAGAAGGAGATAGAGGTGACCAGGAGGAGAAGATGGGGACCAAAAGGAGAGAGACAGATCTAGCCAGTAATCAGTTCTCGAAGTGTTCTCCACAGCCCGGAATACCCAAAGAGATTCACAGAGTTGGGTAGAGAAGAGAAGGGGGAGGGATGAGATAGAGGTGACCTAGAGAAGAAAAAGGAGAGTCAAAAGGGGGAGAGGGCAATCAAGCCAGTAATCACACTCCCAAGTAAAAATGGGTACTGAAGATTGGATTCTTAAAGGTACAAAATTGATAACAAATACCAAAAGCAAAGGTTAAAAATCTGAAGTAGAGGTTAGACTCTCAAAAATGCAATATTGAAAAAACAAAACAAAATCACAAAAATTATAAAAAGCCTATATAAAATTTGCTTTGAAAATAGGTTCTTTTTTTGCAAGGTAATAGTAGTTTATAAAAATGAAAATTAAAGGAGTAGTAAAGGACTGAAAAATTTTTTAAAATTTAAAAATTAAGAAAATGATAATAGTAACAATATATCTAGGAATTTCTCTGGAGCTATTGTGGGTAGTGTGGGGTCAGTTCAGTTTCAGATGGTTCTTTGTTCCAGCTTATACTTCTCAAGGTCTATAGGCCCCTTCCAATGTAGTCTGTTAACTACATGGTTTTAATCTGTTGCACCTGTCACTTTCAAAGCGGTTCCCTCTGTTTATTTTGGCTTCTTATTTTTGCAAGTCTCTTCAGTGTCTAATTTCCACACTGACACAAGGGGACAAAGGTGATCACTTATTTAGCCTCACTTGTTCAGTCGTGCTGTGGGGAGGGAGGAACACTGCAAACAAATATCACTGGCATGTGTTGGGAGTTCTCACAGTGTCTCGGCCACACTGGGTTTGCCCCCACTCACAGAGTGTGTGCTTTCCCAGTCTACACTGCTCAGGCTCCAGGTTGTTCTGCAGGGGAATCGTCTAAAGTGGGCCCTGGGTTGCGTGCATTTCCCAGGTCCAAGCCACTCAGGTTCAGGTTCTTGGGTACTCCACAAAGGCACAGACTCATTTGGGCTTGTGTTTTGTGCCCTTCCCAGGTCTGAGCAGCTCAGGCGACCAGGTGCTTGGTGAAGACACTCTCCTCAGGTAGGGCGGTGCATCTTATCACCTCCCACATCCCAGCTGCTCGATTTCCTGGGTGCGCAGTGGGAGCGCTGTCTCAGGTGGTTTGTGTGTCTCTGGGGAGCTGATCTCTGGCTGCGACCCTCCCGGTGAATGTCAACTATCCAGGATCCCAGGAAGGCTTGGTTAGCAACTGGGAGCCTGCTCGCAGGTAGGTAGGGGATGCTGTCTCTGGGGCTGAGATTGCACCTTCCTGGCTCTGGCCGTTGCCCACCTGCCTTTCTGCCTCTGGTTGGGGGTGAGCCAGTCCTCAGCTGGCTAGCTCTCCTCTGGTATTCACTCAGTCCTTTGTTCTGTGAGCGGGCCCAGCAGTGCCTTAGGTTAGAGCTTTTTGCGGGAAAGTTCTCTCTCTTTCCTTTTTTTTTTTTTTTCTCTCTCTCTCTCTGGCTATCTCACAGTTTGGGTTGCTATTTCATGTGAGTGCTCAGGGCATTCAGGCCCGGTTCTTACCCTAAGCAATGCAGCTGGCGCCTCCCTGTTCGGCCCCGCTTACTGGTGGCAGACACAAGCATCTGGGCTACTTTTCTGATGAGAGTTGCCATTAGGCTCGTAGTCTGTGGGTTTTATTTATTTATTTTTCCTCCTGGTTATGTTGCCCTCTGAGATTCCAAAACTCCCACAGACACGCTGGTGAGAGGGTTTCGTGGTGTTTGGAAATTTTTCCTCTTTTATAACTCCCTTCCCGGGATGGGTCTCCCTCCCTAACTCTTTTGTCTCTCTTTTTATCTTTTATATTTTGTCCTACCTCCTTTTGAAGACAATGGGCTGCCTTTCTGGGTGCCTAGTGTCCTCTGCCAGCATTCAGAAGTTGCTTTGTGGAATTTGCTCAGCGTTCAAATGATCTTTCAATGAATTTGTGGGGCAGAAAGTGGTCTCCCTGTCCTATTCCTCTGCCATCTTAGGACAGTTCCCCTTATCTGCCTTTCTAACTCAGCAGTGTCTCCCTTTTTATTAATTTTTCCAAGTCTTTTTTTTAAATTATTTTTTCCAGCTTTATTGAGGTATAGTTAACTAATAAAATTGTATATATTTAAGGTGTACTATGTGATTTGATATTTATATGCATTGTAAAATGATTACCACAAGCAAGCTAATGAATACATTCATCATGTCACATAGATACCTTTTCTTTTTGGTGAGAACACTTAGGATATACTCCCAGGAAATTTCAACTACACAATACAATATTACTAATCATATATAAATATATATAGTCACTATGTTATGCAGTAGATCCCTAGAACTTACTCATCTTATACATGACATTTTGTACCCTTGATGAATATCTCACTGTTCCCCAACACCCCCCCCCCAGCCCTTGCAAATGACATTCTAAAGTCTGCTTCTATGAATTCATCTTTTTTTATATATTTACTCTGAGAAAGGTATGAAAGGAAGTGAGATGACAAGAGAGGAATTCTCTATTAAAAGGCAGCTTTCTCAGGAAGTAGGTATGCTTTATGATTATATTAATTAATACTAAATTATTAGCTAACAAAATAGTTTTCATTAATAGCATCTCAGTAGGAGTTTATAAAATGGGGGGTGATAAAGATTAGACACTTTGGAAAAAATAGTTAAGGAAGAATTATGTAGTAGGTGTAGTTTTCTTAAAATACTTGAGGCTGCTTGGATAGTAATTATACCACGGGTTCTTTTCCCTTTTTCTTAACCTTCTGGGACACAGGAGAGGCCTGCTCTATGTTTCTGATTATTCTCAAGGTAATACTGTGATGTATTAACGTCACAGATTTTGGAGTTCCATTACTAGCTGTGTTCAAATACCTGGGTTCAAATACTAGCTCTTTGACTTTGAACAAGTGACCTCCCCATTTTAGCTTCAGTTTTCTAATCTGTAAAATGAGGAAGATCCTATATATGGCAAAGATCTGTTGTGATGGATAAATACAATCTGAAAACATCTATCTGAGATGTGATAGGTGCTCCATAAAAGCTTGTTTCTTTTCCCGTGTCAACTGTGCTAGAGATCTTCCCTTTGCCTCTCCAGATCCTTTCCTCACCTTATTTTTTTCCCTTATGTTTCCAAAGACTGACTTGCCTTGGATTTCTTCACTGGGCTTCCTTTTCTTCTGTTTCCTGTGTGGATTAGGCCAATGGAGAACACTAGCAGGAGAACCAGAGGGGCAAAAGTGAAGTTGGAATATTTCCTGGGAAATGTATTGCCCCAGCCTCTTCCCTGTAGGATGCTGTAAGCTGATTAGGCCCATCAAGGAAAGGTCACAGGAAGCCCTCTCCATGGAACCCTCTCTCTCCCCTTCTGGGAGCAGCTTTCTCCTGTTTCTGTTTCAGGCCTGAGGTGATAACTCCCCCCTGCCCCCCATTCCTCCCATTACTTTATAATCTCTTCTTATCCTTTACCTCACCTCTGCAAATAATCCTTTTATTAAACTCTCCTCAAATGACTCAGTTTGAGTGTGTTTGCTTCTTTCTTGCTGGGACCTTGATTGGTACATTTTGTTATCATTTCTAGGTATCTATGACAAATATAAGGAATACACATGCATTCAGTCTCTCTGTCAAGGCTTGAGTCAGCTGCCCTGATCCTTTCTTTGAGATGCCGAGTGAAAAGAACACCAAACTGAGGGTCAAAAGACTTGGGACTTTATTCTGGTTCTGTTATTAACTCCCTGTGAGCTGGAGCAAGTGACATGGCTCATCTGTGGGTCTTGATTTTTGTGGAAAATGAAGGGATTGCATTAGATAACTCCCACAGTAACTTCTTGTGCTTACTCCACAGTGACTAAAAATTTCCCTGGTATAGTTGTACCTGGCATTCCTTTAATGTTAATTCGCTTAGCTGTCCATGCAGGAAAGGAGAATGATATGATACATCTTCTGATCTTTCTTAAGAAAGAAAGAAAAAAAAAAGAACAAACTCTTATAAATGATAAGTGAAGCCTTTAAACCTTCTAATCAGTGTCTCTGCCCTCAGATTGGCAGATCAGGACCCTTGACATCTGAATGATTTATTATGACTTAGAGTCCATACTTACAGCACTTCAGCTTGACTTCTTCACAACAGCAGGAGGCAGTAGAAGGAGACAGATGATAGGCAGAAGTGACAAACCAGGATCTTAGATGGTGATTCTTCCATGTGACCTTAGGAGGCATTAAAAGTTTTGGCTGTTGCTATAGTTCTTTGGTTTGGACAATTTGTGAGCAAAGGAAAAATAGAGAAAGGGGAATATTTGCACACACTTGGAAGAACAACAACAGATGCATATGGAAAGAAATATAATAGCAAAGGGATGGTTTGGAAGGAAGAATAAGACTATGTATTGAGATCTGTGTTCTAGCCCATTGTGTTGTGAGCTTTAATTATGTTGTGGGATTTAATCATCACAACAACTATGTGAGACAAATATTATGATAATTTTAGAGTAGAGGGAACAGACTCAGAGAGGCTGAGAAACTTGTCCAAGTTCACCCAACTTTATTAGTTATGGGAAAATTCAGCATTTGTACCTAGATTATAGATTTCAAAGTCTATACTTTCCAGACCTTGCTAAGGGGTAATGTTGTGAATTACATCTGGTGATCTCAGGACATGCAGAAAGTATAGAATAATTCATTCATGCACTCATTCAAGAAGTATGTATTGTGTATCTAACATGTGCCAAATGATGTTCTACATACTGAGATAAAGTGACTTGTGAACCAGTCAGATGAAATCCCTGCTAATACCTCCTAGCAGCTTATCTCCTAGTGAAGGGGACAATCAACAGGTACACAAGAAGAAAATAAAATAAGGAGAAATTGATTGGTTTCTGAACCTGAGTCTATAATGACTTAGGAGTTGGCCTGCAAAGATCAGGAATAAAGGGCATTTCAGAGAGAGGTACAGCAGGGAAAAGGAGGGAAGTCAGAATAACTGGGGATGAAGCAAGAGAGTAAGAGAGTGAACAGATCATGTAGATCCCTGTAGGTCACAATGAAAGGTCTGACTTTTAAAAATATTTTAATGTATTTTTAAGTTTATTTTCTGGCCACGCAACATGTGGGATGTTATCTCCCTGACCAGGGATCTAATCCATGCCCTCTGCGTAGTAAGCATGGAGTCTTAACCACTGGACCACCAGGGAAGTCCCAAGGGTCTGACTTTTATTCTAAGTATGACGGCAAGCCACCAGTGCCCTCAACTACTTTCTCCACCCAGATCTTATTGGAAGGGTTTTCTGAGAATAAACTTGACAATTTAGGATCCCAAATGTGAATCTTAGCTATCTCTGAGATGGGCAGAGTTTCAATATTCAATATCTTTCTTGACAAAAGCACTTATTAAATGCCAATTTTTACATGGCAGAAGGTTCTAGTTCAGCAGCTGCTATCCCATCTGAGTGTGTGTGTATGTGACTGTGTGTGGATGTAGGGATAATGTGCATGACTACAGGATCTGAAAGGTCATGGAGGTGGGTGACAGGCCTCAGACTATCTCCTGTCCAAGTTCAGGAACATTATTCACTTTTCCTTGGTGCTTGAGACTATTTCCTGGTCCACCTGCTGGAGTCATTCTTGAATTAACTGCAGCCTCCAATATAAATGAAGGGAAGATGTTTGCAGGACTTTGAATCTTACATTGGCAATTCCAATGATTGTCCAGGATGTATTTACATGATGCTGGAAACATTTACATGATACTTGAATTGCATAGCTGTGGAGAGGAGATTGTTTATTCAAATGAACATTGAGAGGGCTGATTTGATTTTCTAATTCGACCCAAGACTATGTTATGGTCGGGATGTAAATAATTTGCTCACTAATGGAAGATTTCATCTTTCTGTTAAAAAAAGAAAGAAATAAGAGGGAGTAGTGCCTGGAGGGAGACATGAGAGGGCTTCTGATATGCTTATTGATCTGGGTGCTGGTTACATAGATATGTTCAATTTGTGAAAATTTAATAAGATACACACTTATGATTTGTATACATTTATGTATATGTTATACCTCAATTAGTGAAGTGAAGTCGCTCAGTTGTGTCAGACCTCTTTGCAACCCCATGGACTGTAGCCTACCAGGGTCCTAAGTCCATGGGATTTTCCAGGCAAGAATACTGGAGTGGGTTGCCATTTCCTTCTCCAGGGGATCTTCCTGACCCAGGGATCGAACCCGGGTCTCCCACATTGTAGTCAGACGCTTTACCATCTAAGCTACCAGGGAAGCCAAGTGCTATAAAATATGAAGAAAATGAATGCAGCCCTGAAGGCATTTCCAGTATAATAAAGCCAGGAGAGTTAATAAGCCCTGGAGAAAGAGTTTGCAGACTTAGCTTTCAGTTAAAGCTATTTCACTAACTCACATGAATAAGGAATCAAAACATGAAGGTTTGACGTGGCCAAATAAATGGCATCCTTTCTCTTCAGCCTCTTGTGAACTTATTGAGAGAGACAAAAGAAGTAAAGAAGGTAGAGATCAATATAACTTTATTTCTAATGGAAGTGCTAGAGAAGATGGCCAAGTGGATTTCTTAATTCCAACCTTCAGAATTAGGCAGAGATACCCATCGAGATGCAAGAAATGAGAGAAAACTCTAGGTCTTGCTCACAATAGGGAATTTATGAAAATGAATTGAATAAAGCCCCTTCCCTTAAAAGTGGATAGGCCATACATGGTCTGTTCCGGCTCCCAAATCTACCAATATGAATTCCTTCTCTTGAGGAGGAGGAAATGTGAAGCTAAAGAAAAGTCAACAGTCTTACGCTAATGAATGTTTCTCCACTTGGAAACAGGAAGCCAAGAGAAGGGGTATCCTCAGCCTTCCTCAATTAAAAATAGGAACAACCTCAGTCATGATGATGATAGTAACTTCCATTTACTGAGCACGTAATGATGGTGAGATACAGGGCTAACGGTAACCATATATGTTTTTACATATATTTTCTGTGTTCTCACAATAACCCCAGGAAATAGGTATCATTGTTACTTCCATTTTATAGTTGAAGTAACCTACTCAAGATCACACAGTTGGGAAATGGCAGAGCCAAGATTCCAAAAACCATATCCTTAGAGAGAGAAGTAGCAAAGTGAAGGGTAGAGATTCTAGTACTGGGCTCCATGATTTATTTAAAAGTCAGTACCACTTACTAGGGGCTCCCCAGGTGACTCAGTGGGTAAAGAATCTGCTTGCAATGCAAGAGACGCAGGTAGATACAAGTTCAATCCCTGGGTCGGGAACATCCCCTGGAGGAGGGCATGGCAACACACTCAGTATACTTGCCTGGAGAATCTCATGGACAGGGTAGCCTGGTGGGCTATAGTCCATAGGGTTGCAAAGAGTTGGACACGACTGAAGTGACTTAGCATACATGCATCACTTACTAGCTGTGTGATCTTGAACAACTTACTAAATCACTGGTTAGTTTCCACATCAGTAAAATGGAGATGTTATTTTCTTTCTCTGGGACTCCTTTTCTTTATCTGTGAAATTTGTAGAGTAGATTAGCACAGTGGTTCTTAAAGTGTGATCCCTGGATCAGAAGCTTCAGCATCATCAGGGATCTTGTTAAAAGTAATCATTGTACTGAATTAGAAACTAGAGGGTGGGGCCCAGAAATTTGTGTTTTAATGAGTTCTCTGGATAATCCTGTTTTGCTAAAGTTTCAGTTCAGTTCAGTTCAGTTCAGTTGCTCAGTCGTGTCCGACTCTTTCCGACCCCATGAATCACAGCATGCCAGGCCTCCCTGTTCATCACCAACTCCCGGAGTTCACTCAAACTCATGTCCATCGAGTCGGTGATGCCATCCAGCCATCTCATTCTCTGTCATCCCCTTCTCCTCCCGCCCCCAATTCTTCCCAGCATCAGAGTCTTTTCCAGTGAGTCAACTCATCACATGAGGTGGCCGAAGTATTGGAGTTTCAGCTTTAGCATCAGTCCTTCCAATGAGCACACAGGATTGATCTCCTTTAGAATGGACTGGTTGGATCTCCTTGCAGTCCAAGGGACTCTCAAGAGTCTTCTCCAGCACCACAGTTCAAAGGCATCAATTCTTCAGCGATCAGCTTTCTTCACAGTCCAACTCTCACATCCATACATGACCACTGGAAAAACCATAGCCTTGACTAGACAGACTTTTGTTGGCAAAGGAATGTCTCTGCTTTTTAATATACTATCTAGGTTGGTCATAACTTTCCTTCCAAGGAGTAAGCGTCTTTTAATTTCATGGCTGCAATCAGCATCCACAGTGATTTTGGAGCCCCCAAAAATAAAGTCTGACACTGTTTCCACTGTTTCCCCATCTATTTCCCATGAAGTGATGGGACCAGATGCCATGATCTTTGTTTTCTGAATGTTGAGCTTCAAGCCAACCTTTTCACTCTCCTCTTTCACTTTCATCAAGAGGCTTTTTAGTTCCTCTTCACTTTCTGCCATAAGGGTGGTGTCATCTGCATCTCTGAGGTTATTGATATTTCTCCCGGCAATCTTGATTCCAGCTTGTTTTTCTTCCAGCCCAGCATTCCTCATGACGTACTCTGCATATAAGTTAAATAAGCAGGGTGACAATATATAACCTTGACGTACTCCTTTTCCTATTTGGAACCAGTTTGTTTCATGTACAGTTCTGACTGTTGCTAATGTTTAAGACCCACTAATCTATGATAGATGACTTCAAGATTTTCTTCTAGCCCTACCATTCTGACCTCTAACCTCAATGTTTCCTGTTACCCTTTCTTCTTTGTCAGATGTCCACTCACTATAGGAGACATTTCTTCACTTTCAAGAAGCTCCCACTGTCAGGCCAGTGGTGATGGGGAGTGGGTTGCATGAAGCTTCCTTGAGGTATGCCCTTTCTGATGGGGCAACCTCAGTATTTTTGTTAGATCTGCCTCCCTAACCCAGACTGTGCTGGTGATAAATGAGGGGATAGAGATTAAAGCTGAACCCCTTAGCCTGAAGTGGTAGTTTGTGTGAGCTGCTGCACTTGCCAGGAATGGCTGGGCTAGAAATGTGGCCTGAGACTCAGACCCCTACAGAATTAGACTGTGGGACACAGGAGATTTTGTTCTCAGCAGTCCTGACTTTCCTGGACTTTGTCTTACTGCCCCTACTCCTCCCCACAACCCCTAGATGGACCGGGCATTCTGACCTCCTATATCCATGAGACAGGATTTGTCAGAGCAAGGCCAAGACCCGGGAAGAAACAGCAGGTTAGGACTGCAATTAGGAGCATTTAAGGAATACCTTAAACATGCCTTTGTACTATAAGGCAGTGAATAACTTCCTCATTAACACCTCAATACAGCTAAAGGATAATATTCAGCAATTATGTGAAAGGGCTTTTTACAAGCTATAGAAATAGAGAGTGCTATTATTATAAAGACTATTGAATTAGACCCTTGGGCAAACCATAGGCTTCCAATAAGGCCAATACAGGGGTTTACAATTGTCTACATAGTGTGCTTTGAAGGGTATCATTTAACATCTTAGCACAGATTAATTTGTCAGATAACTAGCTGTTACCTTGGCAATTCAAGCAAAGCCTTGACAGCATGGGATATGGGATAGGAAAATTTTTTCTGGATGCTGAAAATAAGGGCAGGAGGCCTAGGGGGAGGTTCGGGGATTAAATGTTATAGCATGTGCAAATTACTTAGCACAGTGCCTGGCATGCAGAAAGTACTTAATTAAAACTGGGGGCATAGGGTACTGGTTAGGGAGAACACTTTGGAGGAAGGCAGGGGCAATGAGCCAGTGGTTGGCTTGGGAAATGTTGGAAAGAAGGGGGAAAAGAACTAGGTACAAAGAGTGTAGAGGAAGCAAGTCAATTTGGCTGACTTGTTGAGGAGTGTGAGAACTGCTCAAAGGCCTTTGGTGTTCTCCTACTGAAAGACTTATGAAGGCAATGACAAAAAGGACTGGTTTGTTTTGCAATTAAGGAGGTTACTTTAAATCTTTTGAATTTTACTCTCAGCAGCACTCAAAATGTCTGTGCCACACAGAAAAATCATACAGGTCAGTAACCTGTTGTCATAGAAATTACACTCTTTTCTCCAGACCCTCCTGACAGAATAATAACATACTGCAGCAAAATCAAGAGAATTAATATGAATCACATAGCTTCTATTTTTAAAACTGTGCTTAGCTGTATTAAAGAAACTACATTCGGGCTGTTGAAACTGGATCAGGGCTTTGTAACTCACTGTCTAATTTGGGGAACTCACATGCCCAATCTGGGTGTAACTTTCTTTCCTAGAGAAGAGATGTCTTCTAAGATCCTGTTCTGAATTTCCAAGCCTTTAGTACTTGGTAAGCTTGTATGCGTACCTCTTTTCTCCCCACTATGGCTGCAACTCCTCTGGCTGCTGTCAGAAAGCAAGGGAATACTATCAAGTTTGCATACTGTAATCATGAATGCATAAAAAGCAAGGCAGCCTCCAAATACCACTGATCATCATCATCAAACCCTGCCACATCCTAGGGAAATAGAACAAGGATTCCAGCAAGGAATTATGTCCTGATTCTAGATACCAGAATGTCACATTACATTGGCCAATTCTTGCAGATGTTGTCAAGCAAGAGGCATCAGGAGACATTAAAAATTCTCTTTATGAGCTTAGAATGACAAACATCAGGCTTGCCTTTCCTCAGAGTTACAAACTGGGCTTCAGGCTGGTCGCCTCTTTTTCCCCTTCAAATCTCTGATGTGAGTTGAAGCCAAGGGCAAGGATCCTTGGCCCACCAGCCGTCTTGCATCTGGTCTATCCACAGGGCTCTTCCAGAAACATCTCTACAAAAGTTACAACCACAGCACAGCAGCAGCAGCTTGCTCGTCTCAGCAGGTTGCCTGCATGGCAAATGTGATTGAAAGGAACTCTTTAAATAATTGCTAGAACTTTGCTTGGGAAACTGGTTTCGTTGGGAGTACAACCTTTGTGGAGTTTTAATTTTTCTTTATATTTATTCTGCTTCCACCTCTTTGCTTCACCAGCTCCAATGGTTTTAACTGAGCAGCAGTCCCCTCCTTCGAGACCCTGGTTTTCTCTCTGGCTGTCTCCCTATCCTCCTTGGCCACCTTCTCAGCTGCCAGGTACCTGGACAGAGACCAGTGTGCAGAGAGTATGCTTCTTCTTGTCTTGCCTTTATCCATGCCTGCCCGGCTTATCCAGAGATTCTGCTGCTTCTGCCGCTCTCTTCAGTCTCATTTCACACATCTTTGGGATCCTGGGAGCATCACTAAAGTCACATGATATATATGAAAGCCACTTTAGCTTAAAGAAAGAACAGGGTTCACAATGTCAGGTTTCTGAAAAAATTGGACTGATGAATCCGAAATAGGCTGGCAGGAAAAAGGCCTTGGAATGCTTTCCTCTACGTGGAATGTCATTCCTCTACCAGAGTGTCAACTTTCTAAACCTTACTGACCACTGTTTCGGCTATTCCTTCAAAGCTCAGCTCAGACATCTTTATTTCTTGCTGCTGCTGCTAAGTCACTTCAGTCGTGTCCGACTCTATGCGACCCCATAGACGGCAGCCCACCAGGCTCCCCCGTCCCTGGGATTCTCCAGGCAAGAGTACTGGCGTGGGGTGCCATTTCCTTCTCCAATGCATGAAAGTGAAAATTGAAAGTAAAGTTGCTCAGTAGTTTCTGACTCTTAGCGACCCCATCGGAGAAGGCAATGGCAAGCCACTCCAGTACTCTTGCCTAGAAAATCCCATGGATGGAGGAACCTGGTAGGCTGCAGTCCATGGGGTCGCTAAGGGTTGGACACGACTGAAGTGACTTAGCAGCAGCAGCAGCGTGTATTAACTCATTGTATCCTCACAATCATTCTGTAATATTGACACTCTATCCATTATAATTCCCATTTTACAGATAAAGAAACTGAAACATTGGTTAAGGCATAGGTTAAGCAACATACCCAAAATTACAAAGTTCAGTTCAGTCGCTCAGTCGTGTCCGACTCTTTGCGACCTCATGAATCACAGCACTCCAGGCCTCCCTGTCCATCACCAACTCCCGGAGTTCACTCAAACTCATGTCCATCGAGTCGGTGATGCCATCCAGCCATCTCATTCTCTGTCGTCCCTTTCTCCTCGCACCCCCAATCCCTTCCAGCATCAGAGTCTTTTCCAGTGTGTCAACTCGTCACATGAGGTGGCCAAAGTATTGGAGTTTCAGCTTTAGCATCAGTCCTTCCAATGAACACCCAGGATTGATCTCCTTTAGAATGGACTGGTTGGATCTCCTTGCAGTCCAAGGGACTCTCAAGAGTCTTCTCCAACACTGCAGTTCAAAAGCATCAATTCTTCGGTGATCAGCTTTCTTCACAGTCCAACTCTCACATCCATACATGACCACTGGAAAAACCATAGCCTTGACTAGATGGACCTTTGTTGGCAAAGTAATGTCTCTGCTTTTTAATACATTATCCAGGTTGGTCATAACCTTCCTTCCAAGGAGTAAGCGTCTTTTAATTTCATGGCTGCAATCAGCATCCACAACGATTTTGTGACCCAAGAAAATAAAGTCTGACACTGTTTCCACTGTTTCCCCATCTATTTCCCATGAAGTGATGGGACCAGATGCCATGATCTTTGTTTTCTGAATGTTGAGCTTCAAGCCAACCTTTTCACTCTCCTCTTTAGGAAGTGCCAAAGCTGGAATTCAAAACCCAGGAATTCAGACATTCTACTGCCTCCCTTAGGATAGCTATTGTAGTATTTATAGCCACTAGTGTAATTATCCAGTTGCTTATATGTTTCCACAACTAGATTGAAAACTCTTTGGAGAGAAGAGGTTGTGTTTCATTCATTTCTGTATCCCCAGGGCCTGGAACAGAGGTGCAAAATAGATGTTCAGTTACTGCTTAATGAATGAATGAATTTTGCTGAAGCAGAAAGTATAAGACTTTTAGAATCAGAAGACTTCAAGTTGTAAGCTGACTCTGCCTAGCTGTGTGATCCTGGTAAATTATACAATTTTTTGAACCAGATTCTTCTTTTGTGCAGTGAAAAATATTTTTCAAATCTTATTCTGAGAATTACGTAAGTTGTTATTAAGCACCTAGAACAGTAAAGGTACTCAGTACATATTTTCATTCATTCATCATTCTATCCATTCATTCATTCAACAAATAATTACTGAGTATTTGATTGTGCCAGGCAGTATAATATTTGTGGGGTAACCACAGTGGACAAACAGAGTTCTCATCTTGTGGAGTTACATTCTGGTAGAGGAGGGGAACGAAATGAATGAGTAAGCAAGTTAAAAATAAATTTAAAATGTTTATAAAGTAAATAAATAGAGAATAACTAGAGGGCTACTTAATGGCAACTCACTCCAATATTCTTGCCTGGAGAATCCTGTGGACAGAGGACCCTGGTGGTCTGCCGTCTATGGGGTCGCACAGAGTTGGACATGACTGAAAAGACTTAGCAGCAGCAGCAGCAGCAGCAGAGGGCTATTTTATTTAGAAAGGATGGTTAGGAAAGGTCCCTTAGGAGTGATGCTGACATTGAGGCTTGGAGCATGAGGAGGCTAGCTACATGAAGAGCCTGGGAATGACCATTTTATGAAGAAGGAATAGTCAATACAAGGGCCTTGAGTTTAGAAAGAGATAAAAGTGTTCAGAGAAGAGAAGGAGGCCAAGATGATTGATACCTAGCAAGTGAGGAGCAGAGGGGTAGAAAATGAGTTTGGAGAGACAGGCAGAGACCAGATCATTAGGGTTCTTGCAGTCCCTGTTAAGGATTTTTGGTTAATATAAATGCAATAAAAAGCTGTAAGTGAAGGAGTGGCATAATGTGATTTATAATAATATTTTTTAACAGTTCACTTTGGTTGTTGTGTGATGTGTGGATTTTAAGGGGTGGTGGCAAAAAGAATGGAAACCCATTAACAGCCAATTGAAATAGTTATATTCAATAACTATATTCAAATGAAAATTGTGTAGGTGAGAAGTTCCAACAGCTGGAACTAGAGTGGAAACAATGAAAATGGAGATAAGTGGTCATATTTGAAATATCTTTTAGAGGCAGGACAATTATAACTGAAGAATGGATTCAATATTGGGGATGACAAGAATGGAGGAATTAAGGATAATTCCTAGCTTTGGGTTTGAACAACTAAGTGGATAGTGGTAGCTTTATTGAAATAAACATATCCCTGGAGATGTCTGAGGAGGGAGCAGGCTTGGGAGGAAAAACAAAAGTTACATTTGAGACATGTTATTATGGACTGAATGTTTGTATCTACCCCACCGCCACCCATGATATTTGTATCTTAAAACCCTAACATCTAGTGCCATAGTCTTTGAAGGTGGGGCCTTTGGGATATGGTTAATTTAGCTGAGGTCATGAGAATGGGGCCTAAGAGAAAGAGAGAACAGAACTCTCCTTCTCCCCCACCCTCTCTCTTTCTCTCTGTGTCATGTGAGAGCACATTGAGAAGGCAGTCATCTACAAACTAGGAAGATGTTGCTTGTCCACACCTGAATCTGGTGGCACCTGGATGTTGGATTTCCCAGCCTGTGGATTTCTCTGGAATTGTGAGAAATAAATATCTGCTGTTTAAGACAACCAGTCGATGGTATTTTGCTATAGCAGCTTGACCTGAATAAGATATTAAATTTGAAATGCAAATTAGATGTCAGAGAATATGTCAAACAAACAATTAGGTTTATGATTTTGGATGTCATGGGAGAGGTCAGAATTGGGTGATATAAATTAATGAGTCATTTGACTATGGATGGTATTTAATTTTATGAAAGTGGCTAAGACTACTGAAGAAGTATATAGCTAGAAAAGGAAACAATAATAATAGTAATGGCAATAATATTAGCAATGATGATAACAGTAAATGTGTATGTAGTGTTTATTATAAGCTGAGTACTGTTCAAAGTGCTTTATATATATTAAATCATTTAATCTCTACAACAAAACTATATGGTAGGTGCTATTATTATCCCTATTTTACAGATGAAGAATCTGAGGCACTTATAGACTAAGCAAATTGCCCAATTTCACACTGAGTTAGTTAGTAGCAGATAAGATTCAAAACTGGAAAGTTTGGCTTCTGAGTCCATTCTCTTATCTGCTATGCTCTTATTTCTTCTTAAGAGAACAGAGTCAGAGTTCAGCCCTCAGGGCTCTTTCACATTTAGCTGGTAGGAAGAGGAAAATCCAGAAAAGGAGACTGATGAAGAGTAAGTAGAAGAGTGTGGTGTCATGGAAGCACAGGGAGTAAGGATCATCAATAAGAAGGAAACATTTAGTCATGTTGAATATTTTTGAGCAGTTAAAAAGAGGATAGAGACTTTTCCATTGGATTCATCAATATGGAGGTCAGTGGCAAGAGCAGTTGCTTCCATTTCTTGAAAGAGTCCACTTTTCACTCACTGCCTTCTTTTCTCAACCTTGAAAATACCCTTTCAGTTCACTTCAGCCGCTCAGTCGTGTCCGACTCTGTGACCCCATCAACTGCAGGACTGCAGGCTTCCCTGTCCATTACCAACTCCCAGAGCCTACTCAAACTCATGTCCATTGATTCAGTGATGCCATCCAACCATCTCATCCCCTGTCATCCCCTTCTCCTCCTGCCTTCAATCTTTCCCAGCATCAGGGTCTTTTCCAGTGAGTCAGTTCTTCACATTAGGCGGCCAAAAACTGGAGTTTCAGCTTCAGCATCAGTCCTTCTAGTGAATATTCAGAATTGATTTCCTTTAGGATTGACTGGTTTGATCTCCTTGCAGTCTAAGGGACTCTCAAGAGTCTTCTCTAACACCACAGTTCAAAAACGTCAATTCTTTGGCACTCGGCCTTCTTTATGGTCCAACTCTCACATTCATACATGAATTTGAGTGAACTCCGGGAGTTGGTGATGGACAGGGAGGCCTGGCGTGCTGTGATTCATGGGGTCGCAAAGAGTCGGACATGACTGAGCGACTGAACTGAACTGGAAAAACCATAGCTTTGACTAGACGGACCTTCATTGGCAAAGTCATGTCTCTGCTTTTTAATATGCTGTCTAGGTTGGTCATAGCTTTCCTTCCAAGGAGTAAGCGTCTTTTAATTTCATGGCTGCAGTCACCATCTGCAGTGATTTTGGAGCCCAAGAAAATTAAGTCTGTCACTGTTTCCATTGTTTCCACAACTATTTGCCATGAAGTGATGGGCTTGGATGCCATGATCCAAACCACTTCAGTATTCTTGCCTTAAGAACCCCATGAACAGTATGAAAAGGCAAAAAGATGGTATACTTTAGTACTGTCAATTGCTGCTTTGGCCATGAATTTCATCTGCCAGTAGGTATGTGCAGTTGGATCACTTTATTTCCTGTGGGATGTATCCTGAGTAGCACTTTATATTTGGACTTTTATCCTGCTGTCTTATTTTTGGGTGCCACAGTCTAGTTTCCTCGATTTTTTTGTTTTGTTTTGTTTTATTTCTTCTGGAGATATTTCCCTATGTCATCAAAGAAGTATATAAAATGCTCTTTCTTTAGTCCTACTGTTCCCACTTGCTCAGCTGGTTGGCTCAGAGTGCAAAGGGGACAGGATTACTGGCTGTTTTGAATGCAAACTCAAGAGCTACATCAGGAGGCAATTCTAATGTACAGAACTCCCTCCCTGCACTTGAGTAATCCAGGGACAGTATCTGAAGGCTGAATGTCCCTCCAGCAAGGATAATGATTCCTGCTAAATGGTTTAGAGTAAGAACAGATCACATGACTAGTGCCTCTAATTAGCCTCTCGGCAAGCTTCAGTCTATATTCCTTATCTAGGACACAGCAGTCCTTAGATAGGCTGTGATTCATTTCTACCAGTGTACGAAAACATTTAAGTACATCAGAAGGAAACTGAGTTCCAGATGGAGTCTTCTTGAACAGTGCTGCCTGGGGTGGGTGAGCAATGTCACACCTCAGCCTCCATAGGACTAGACATGTAGAGAGGGAGCTTCCCATTGCTCTCTGATGAGGAAAAGCAATGCCCTGGATAAGATGTCATAAGCCTGTGATTTTTCCTTTAAGCTCAGGAGAGCAGATGGCAGGAGCACAGCAGGGGATTGACAAATGCTTATCACTACTTCATATTAACTTTCTCAAAACACTTCAATATTGGCCTTCCCTGGAGATCTCAATAAAGGCATTGCTTTAAAGGAGAGAATACATGGAGCTGAGTCCTTGGCTTCCATCTGCCATTCCACATGGATTTAGAGCTCTTGGGGGTCAAGAAATCAAGGCCCTTGGCTTCTCCTCACAAAAGTGTCTTCTTCCTATAGAATTGGTTCAGGCTAAATAGGTACCCAAACACATTGGGTATTTCATTTGCTTTGTATTTTGACTATTTGAATTTCCTTGTACTTCTTTAATCCTTCAAGATTGTGGGAGCTGAAGAGCATAGATAGAGGAAGGGTAAACACTGGTGTTAAAGCAACTAGAGTAAAAGAATGAGTTATAAGAGAGAATGTGATCCTCGAATAGTATAATTGATCCACAGACTGGTGGGAGGCTAAAGAAGCTGAGGAGGGAGAGATCCCAAAGGCAATCAGAGAAAGGGAAATTAAAATGGTAAGAAAAGATGTGGGGCACAATACCCACCAAGAATAGACTTGAAGCAAGATATAGCCCCTGAGATGATGAAGAGTTATATGAGTAAGAACATGAGAACAAGTAAGATAACCACTTTCCACTCCTATCCTTCCTATGGATCTACTTTTATTCCACCCCAAGGTAAAAGCAAAGGAGTGCATTAAGGGAACAGAAAGTAAGGCAGAGGGGCCTTGCCATTAGATCAGAAACAGAAAACATCTGAAACTTTCCACTTGAAAAACTTGGCAAGATCAGACCCTCATGGGACCTTAGAGGAATCGCAGTTTAACTCTTATTGGCCTGCATAGTGCACGGGTGTGGTGTGCTTGGAAGAGCTTGCAGTCCTGGGAGAGAAACGTGACCGTGAAAAGTTTCTTTAATATGTGGGAGTTGAGGATGGAATAATCCTTTTTTTGTAAACTACTTCAGACTTGCTGGAAATTTGTGATCACAGTGAAACCTGTCTCCAGGTCTGCTCTTCACCTCTACCAAGTCCCACCCTTCCAATGATGACTTTACCTTCTTTTGACTTTCCAAGGAGAGTATCTTTTTAATGCCAAGCAATCAATTTTTATGGGTCTCTGCCTGGAATTTAAGTTTAGAGCTAGATTCTTTACAATAAGGACAGTTTATTGGCCAAAGTTAGACCCAACTCATAACCAACAGATTAGCCAATGTAACAGTTTCAGACTGATGAACACAAGGGGTAATCAACCATAATTTTCCAGAACTTCACCAGTTGAGCCTCACCCAAAAGGAAGTAGAAGATGAAATACTGCTGGAACAATTTATTTGGGCCCCAGGGGTTTTGGGCCTGAAGAATTAGCTTGAATCTCAAAATTAACTGTAGGTAGAAGAGTAGAAGCCCGAGGGGTAGGATTTCAGGGGTGGTATTCCTAAAAATATATCACTTCTCCCACCTACTGGCAGATGGCTTAAATTATTTTAAAAGGTGACAGAGCCTTGCATTTCCTAATCCTCTTTGACTCTTTCAACCTTCCTAACAGGGGCCTTGGCCACAGTTACACAGAGGTGTTAGATCCTTTTTTGAGAGTGGAATTTCTTAGCAGAAATGAAGGATAGAACACAAGAGTATTGCCTGCTTGAAGGTAGGAGTGGTGGGCACTGGGAAGGTAAGAAAAGAAAGACTGGAAATGTGAAAACCAAATTACTGACTTTACAGTTTTGTGAAGGATGACTAGCCTTTTTCAAAATAGGAGCTTTAGGAAAATTCACCCCAAGGATATGATAAGATTCTTCTTCAATCAGTGAATGGTCTCAGTTATTTGCCGTGTCAACACTGTGCCTTTGGAAAGGACTAGAAGTGCTGCAGATATTTTGCCTGCAAGTTAGAGTGTTTCTGACTTAGCAGTTCTTTTGACGTTCCCTGCAAGCTTGATGAACCCTAGAATATTTTTCTTCTTTTGGAAATGTCAATTTCTCATTGGTCTGCTTTGATCAGATATTCCTTTTTTTTCCCCCAATTATTGGATCACTTCAAATAATCCATAGATTATTCTAAGAAAACAATCTTGGGTGGGTAGTAAATTCTCTTGTGCAGAGTGGAGACATTTCTAGAGATGTACACACAAAAACAGTTTCCAATTAAGCAGACACCTTTGATTTTTCTTTGAGGGGGAAAGGATTGCAACAAAGGACAAGTGATCTCAAGCTCCAGGCTGGAACTCTTTGGGTGCCATTCATCTGAGCTCTTCTGCCTCAGTAGAGAGGATTTATTGCGACAGCTGGGTAGTGCCCTTGCTCTGCAGCAGAACAGAAGTCACACAATGAAGATGCAAGCAAGAAAGATGTCTGAAGTTTCTCCTTGTTCTAGTAGACACCACAGACACCTTCATTATTATCTTTCCAGTTTGTTTCACATAAAAAAGTTTTTGTCGATTTTCATTTCAGCTGAACTGGGATGAACCAGGAACCAGAGGCAAAGGAGCAGCAGTTGGCTGGTCAGAGTTCAAATGGCTGCAGAGGAAATCAGTGTGTGTTTGCAGCATTTTTACACTATATAGAGTGCTTGTGTGGAAGAGCAAGCAAAGAAAGAGTGAGATTCCTTTCCAAGTAAAACAGTCTCAGTCTACGGGGCATCCCACTAATAGGCTTTAAGCCACCAGGATTGCAGGAAGGTATGGCAAAGCCAAAAGCCTATCACTAGCCCCCAGAGGACATCTAACAATCCAGTGTCATCTCTTTTATTAACTTGTAAACAGCCCTGGAACGTTAGCTATACTCTAGTAGAAATGAGAAAAAGACATGGAGGCAAATAGCCAGGAGAATATTAGGTTATATACACACACATCACCAACAATGCCTCTTCCTGTCCTTTGAGTAACTCTTCCTTTAATCTGGTGGAATGATTGGTTCAAGGATAAATTGAGTTGAGGGATGAACTTTAAAAATTCTAGATTGAAGCCCATGAGGTAGTTGATCCAGAAAAACCTCACACACAGCTGAAGCTCAAATCACAGTGATTAGTTTAATACACACTGCTGTGTATTAGTTTAATACACTCTGTGCGACCCCGTGGATGGCAGCGTAAATATTTGGGGCTAAGGAAGTAGCTTTAAAATTATGTCATGTTTTTATTGGAATGAAATGATGTTATGATTACATTGAAGGAAAAGTTTTAAACAAATCATCCACAAGCCCACTAACACAGCAACTAATTTGCATTTTCCTTTCTAGTCTGCATCCAATTCATAGGCATCTTAACTTTGTTTTCTAATTTTATTTTTAAGAAAAATTATATATATTGAAGGTGCACAACATGATGACTTACTATACATGTACATGGTAAAATGATTACTACAGTCAAACTTAATATATCATCTCCTCACATAGTTACCACTTTTTTTGTGATGAGAACAACTGAACTGTAGTCTTTCAGCAAATTTCCAATATTCAATATAGTATTATTAACCATAGTCATCATGCTTCACTTTAGATCTCAATAGACTTATTCATCCTCTGTAACTGCATCTTGCAAACACAGTTTTTAACATGGTTTCAAATGAAATGAACAGAGATTCTCTGTTCTGCTCTTTTCTCATAGCATCATGTCTTAAACATTTTCATTGTTCTCCACCTGATCTTTACAGTCTTTGTCAAATTTTCATTTTAATTTTTGTGATTATAAGAATGATGCATGATGACTGCAGAAAATTTGGAGAGTACAACAAAGAATGAATCAGGAAAAGAGCACCCACAATTGCACTATCAAAAGGCAAGTGGTAAAAACACACTGGCCTATTTCCTTCTAGTTTTTTTTTTTACAATCAATGTTCTTTGCATAATTGAAATTATACTGTATATGTATATGTATACTGCTTTGTTTTATTAACATTATGTAATTAGCTTTTCCCTAGGTCTTATGAGTTATTATAAACATACTTTGTGGGGACTGCATCATTTTCCATTGTTTGGAAGTTTCCTCATATTACATTATTTCGATAGTCTTAAATATCAGTGCTGCTACAATGAGCATTGTATTAATTAGGAAAATGGCAACTGCTGTAATGAATAAACTGCCTAACATGAAATGACTCAAATCAGAGAAGTTCGTTTCAAGTAATGGAATGAATTCTGAGTCAGGTCATGGTTCTACTTAATGCTACCATTCAGAAATGCAGATTTCTTCTCTCTTTTTCATTAACTGTCACTTGAACATCATCCTCAGAGTCACAGGAAGAGGAAATAGAGCAGAGAGAAGGTATACCTACTTCTTAAGAATGTTAGCACACACATTTACTTGTGTTTATTGGTCACACAACCACACACAATCAAGTGAAGCTTGAAAATGAAGCATAGCTGGGCAGTCATATGCCTGGCACATCTATTACTATGGAGGAAAAAGAAAGATTTAGAGATTCAGAGAGACAGCAGTCTGCCACAAACATATTTGTGTAGAGATATTTATTTGCATTTCAGAATTTTTTCATTAAGATACATTCTTAGAAAGAGAGACTAAATACTGTTCCTTTTAAACCCTACTTCACTCTTGCTGTCTTATTTTAATGCATCTCCTGAACAACCTGAATGTCCTAGTTTCTTTCAAGAAGGATCCATGAATGATGTATTTCCTGATTCCCTGCAAATCTGAGAATTTTTATGCTTTTACTTATGAGAGGTAACTTCTCTAATTATAGAATTCTTGGGTTATAAAAAATTCCCCTTAATACTTCATAGCTATATTTCCATTGTTTTCAGCATTCATTCATTCAAAATATTTAAAAATTTTTTTCCAGTTTTATTGATATATAATTGACATGCAACATTGTATAAGTTTAGAATGTACAACATAATGATTTGATATATGTATATACTGTGAAATGATCAGCACAAGTTGAACACCTATAACTACGAAGTCCCCCCACTCCACACTGTGGTGAGAACTTTTAAGATCTACTCTCAGCAACTTTCAAATACATAATCCAGTATTGTTAAATCTAGCCACCATGCTGTAAATTGCATCCCAGAACTTATTTGTCTTATAGCTGGAAGACTGTATCTTTTGATCACTTTCACCTATTCCCCACCCCCACCCCTTACCTCTGGCAACCACAAATCTGATCTCTGTTTCTAGGAATGTTTTTTAATCCCATATGTAAATGAGATTATACAGTATTTGTCTTTCTCTTCCTGACTTATTTCACTTAGCATAATGCCCTCAAGATCCATCCACATTGTCCCAAATGGCAGAATTTCCTTCTTTTTTTTTTGGGGGGGGGGTGCTGAATAGCATTCCTTTGTATAATTCAAAAATCTTCTTTGAGCATCTGCATATGCCAAAGATTGTTGCAGATATCGAGAATATAGCTGTGGACAAAACAGATTAATTCCTTGCTCTTATAATGGGACAAGTGGGTTGTACTAGGTTTTACCTATTTGCTCCCAACCCTGAGCCATTATCATCCTGCTCTGGGCCTTGAAGGACTGACCCCCTGGTGGACTGCTTTCCCCAGGCTCCTTTGTTGGCTAGTTTCCTTTTTTAATTCGATGGGAGGCACTGGGAGGGGAATAGAGGGCAAAAGGATAGAGGAGCTGGGGCATTTCTTATTTGTTCTCTTTCTGCTTCTGTATTTCTTCTCTGACAACAGTTGCATCCTTTTAGAAATATAGCTCCTTCCAAGATGCCTGTCTTCCACAGTTCCACTTTTCTCATTAAAATAATCTGAAGTCATTTCTGTTCTTTTCCCTGATCCTACCATGAGTGTAATGATCAGGGGGCACAGAAGGAAAGAGATGGAATACTCAAGAGGATAACCTAAGGATAGTTTAATGATGAGACTATTTACAGAATTATGGATAGGGTTAAGGAACTCACAAAGGACAGTGAGACGACCAAGTGTAGCAACAGCAGGCAGCTATTACTAATGGTAGGCCTGAATGCATGAGAGTTACTAGGAGCAGGTAAGACATAAAACTATGAAAGAGAGGCTGCCAAATAGGTGCTGTCATCATAGATAGAAAAGCACAAATATTACCAAAGTGATAGACTGGCTGGGGAGAGGAGAGACTTGTGGGGGAGTAAGTGCCCTGATTTCACTCTCCTCCTACTTTTAGATGTCCCGCCATTTCTTCTCATTTTCCAAACTCAACTGGAAACTAGAAACCATGGAAGCTCCAGTAATGCAGTCTGTATAGGTCATCTTCCCAGGGCACTGCAAGAAAGGCAGGGGATGGATCTGGAGACTTACAAGCAAAGTGGGTTTATGCTGCTGCTGCTGCTTAGTCACTTCAGTCGTGTCTGACTCTGTGCGACTCTGTGGACTATAGCCCACCAGGATCCTCTGTCCATGGGATTCTCCAGGCAAGAATACTGGAGTGAGTTGCCATACCCTCCTCCAGGGGATCTTCTCAACCCAGGAATTGAACTTTTGTCTCTTATGTCTCCTGCATTAGCAGGCAGGTTCTCTACAGCTGAGCCACCAGGGAAGACCCAAATAGGTTTATACTAGCATTTAATTTTTTTTCCTGCTTTGATACTTATGCAATTTCATTTCTCTTGAAATTAAAAAAAAAAAAAACTTTGCCAAGGCTTTGGTAAAATTTGAAGTGAGTTTCCTTCAAATGCAGCAAACATTTTTAGAGCTGATTTTTCTATTTCTTTTTGTTTTTAGTTCAGCTTGTTGGACAGTTAGATAGGTGTATTCAGATGTGGAGAGTTTTAAGGAGTACTTTTTAGAAATAGAGCATGAATTGGAGGCAGTGGCCAGAGATCAGGAAGCCGGATAGTCTGTGGTAGCAGAATGGCCCTTTGATGTCTGGTATGGTAACCCCGTTTATTTAACTTATATGCAGAGTACATCATGAGGAACGCTGGGCTGGAAGAAGCACAAGCTGGAATCAAGACTGCTGGGAGAAATATCAATAACCTCAGATATGCAGATGACACCACCCTTATGGCAGAAAGTGAAGAGGAACTCAAAAGCCTCTTGATGAAAGTGAAAGAGGAGAGTGAAAAGGTTGGCTTGAAGCTCAACATTCAGAAAACAAAGATCATGGCATCTGGTCCCATCACTTCATGGGAAATAGATGGGGAAACAGTGGAAACAGTGTCACACTTTATTTTTTGGGGCTCCAAAATCACTGCGGATGCTGATTGCAGCCATGAAATTAAAAGACGCTTACTCCTTGGAAGGAAAGTTATGACCACCCTAGGTAGCATATTAAAAAGCAGAGACATTACTTTGCCAACCAAGGTCTGTCTAGTCAAGGCTATGGTTTTTCCCGTGGTCATGTATGGATGTGAGAGTTGGACTGTGAAGAAAGCTGGTCACCGAAGAATTGATGCTTTTGAACTGTGGTGCTGGAGAAGACTCTTGAGAGTCCCTTGGACTGCAAGGAGATCCAACCAGTCTATTCTAAAGGAGATCAGTCCTGGGTGTTCATTGGAAGGACTGATGCTAAAGCTGAAACTGCAATACTTTGGCCACCTCATGTGACGAGTTGACTCACTGGAAAAGACTCTGATGCTGGGAGGGATTGGGGGTGGGAGGAGACGGGGACGACAGAGAATGAGATGGATGGATGGCATCACCGACTCAATGGACTTGAGTTTGAGTGAACTCCGGGAGTTGGTGATGGACAGGGAGGCCTGGCGTGCTGTGATTCATGGGGTCGGAAAGAGTCGGACACGACTGAGCAACTGAACTGAACTGAACTGAACTGATGGGAATATTATTGTGAACATTTTTGAACACTTAAGAGCCAAGGATTTTCGTAACTTCCTTATATGTATTGGCTTATGCAATGATCACAAAATCCTAATGAACTAGGCACTATTATTATTTTTTTATTTCTTATTGAGAAATTGGTTTTCCAGGGAATTTAAGTAATTCACTCAAGGTCCCACATCTGGAAAGCGATCATTGAATTGCTGATCTTCTCAATATAGTACTTCTTCCACTGAAAGTTGGGTTCAATCTACAGCAGTTCCCATTCCCTGGCAAAATCGTTGAATTTGGCTGGATCCAGCTTTGAGAAGAAGCTGCACAAATGGAGGTAAACTCTGTTGTGGATCTTACTAGGTCAGGATGGCTATAATGCTGTTGGAAGGAAGTATACTGGTTAATAGCAGAAGCTTTTTAATAATACTGATAGAATTTAAAAATCTGACTTTGCTTGGGGCAGGAGGAGAAGGGGACGACAGAGAATGAGATAGCTGGATGGCATCACAGATTCGATGGACATGAGTTTGAGTGAACTCCGGGAGTTGGTGATGGACAGGGAGGCCTGGCGTGCTGTGATTCATGGGGTCGCAAAGAGTCGGACATGACTGAGTGACTGAACTGAACTGAGCTCTATAATCATCTTTTAACTTTCTATTTTGTATTAGAGTATAGCTGATTAACTGAACTGATAGCTGATTAACAATGTTGTGATAGTTTCAAGTGGACAGCAAAGAGACTCAGTTATACATATACATGTATCCATTCTCCCCCAGACTCCCCTCTCATCCTGGCTGCCACATAACATTGAGCAGAGTTCCCTGTGCTACACAGTAGGTCCTTGTTGGTTAACCATTTTAAATATAGCAGCATGTACATGTCGATCCCAAACTTCCTAACTATCCCCTCCCCTGGTCTTTCTGCCTTGGCATCCATAAGTTCATTCCCTAAGTCTGTGAGCCTGTTTCTGTTTTGTAAATGATGTTTGCTTGTACCATTTCTTTATAGATTCCCCAGATAAGAGATGCCATGTGATATTTTTTCTTGGTCTGCCTTACTTCACTCAATATGACAATCTCTAAATCTATCCACATTGTCGCAAATGGCACTTTTCATTCTTTTTAATGGCTGAGTAATGTTACATTGTATATATATACCAGAACTTCTTTATCCATTTCTCTTGTCTATGGACATTTAGGTTGCTTCCATGACTTGGCTTTGTTCTACAATCTTGGGAAAGTAATTCAATTTCTTTGCTTCTAAGTTTTCTTATTTGTAAAACTGGGGTTTGCTTTGAAGAATAAAGGAGTACCTGACATGTATTAAGCATTCAAAATTGCCGTTATTAATGCTGAATGACTGAGATGGGTCAAGATAAGCCACGTGGGAGTGGAATTGAAGTCTTTAACATTGAGTCGGACACGACTGAGAGACTGAACTGAACTGAACTGCAACAGTAGGTAACCAGATACATCTTTTCCCCCGCTAAGGATATTGACTACTGTAAGAGCCTGGAAGGAAAAACTGGGCATAATTTACTGAGATCCTTCTGTGGTGGTGGTTTAGTTGCTAAGTCATGTCCGACTCTTGCGAACCCATGGACTATAGCCTGCCAGGCTCCTCTGTTCATGGGATTCTCCAGACAAGAATACTGGAGTGGGTTGCCATTTCCTTCTCCAGGGAATCTTCCCAACCAGGGAATCAAACCCAGGTCTCCTGTATTGCAGGCAGATTCTTTACTGACTGATCTATGAGCGAAGCCCGAGATCCTTCTAGTTCAGAACAACTGTTCCCTTCTCTGATGTCACAGGGATCACTTGGATGGACAAAATATAACTTGGGTATTTCACCTCTGGGCTCAGAAAACACAATTCTCAAGGCTGGTCCAAAATACTACTTGGATCAGGGACTTATTCAAAGAAAGAATTTGATATGAAGAAATTATTCATGTAAAGAGTGATGCCATAGGTCCATTTTACCATATATGCAAATATACTTTTTCTTGCATGGAGCTTTAAGAATTTGAGGAAAATGTTAATAGCCTTAGTTGGACATTATTGCCTTATTCCTTAGTGTCTTATGCCTGGTGACCATTATACAATCACATTACCTTCCTAGACCTTGATACTGTTTGAGACTGGAAAAAATATTTAAAACATATATCAGTTCAGTTCAGTTCAGTTCAGTCGCTCAGTCGTGTCTGACTCTTTGCAACCCCATGAATCACAGCACGCCAGGCCTCCCTGTCCATCACCAACTCCCGGAGTTCACTCAAACTCATGTCCATCGAGTCGGTGATGCCATCCAGCCATCTCATTCTCTGTCATCCCCATCTCCTCCCACCCCCAATCCCTCCCAGCATCAGACACTTTTCCAGTGAGTCAACTCATCTCATGAGGTGGCCAGATTATTGGAGTTTCAGCTTTAGCATCAGTCCTTCCAATGAAAACCCAGGATTGATCTCCTTTAGAATGGACTGGTTGGATCTCCTTGCAGTCCAAGGGACTCTCAAGAGTCTTCTCCAGCACCACAGTTCAAAGGCATCAATTCTTCGGCGATCAGCTTTCTTCACAGTCCAACATAAATACAAGTTATTAACATCCATAACACACCAACTGCTCTACAAATCATTAAGAAAGTGACAAACAACCCATTAGCAAAATGAGCAAAGCATGTGGCAACCTGGTTGGGAGGGTAGTTTGGGGGAGAACAGATACATATACGTGTATGGCTGAATCCCTTTGCTGTCTGCCTGAAACTATCAAAACATTGTTAATTGGCTATACTCCAATATAAATACCCCACTCCAGTACTCTTGCCTGGAAAATCCCCTGGATGGAGGAGCCTGGTGGGCTGCAGTCCATGGGGTGACTAAGAGTCGGACACGACTGAGGGACTTCACTTTCACTTTTCACTTTCATGCATTGGAGAAGGAAATGGCAACCCACTCCATTGTTCTTGCCTGGAAAATCCCAGCGATGGGGGAACCTGGTGGGCTGCCATCTATGGGGTCACACAGAGCTGGACACGACTGAAGCGACTTGGCAGCAGCAGCAGCAGCCAATATAAATAAAATAAAATGTTTTTTAAAAAGGAAATATGAGCAAAGGTATGAATAGGCAATTCATTGAGGAAATACTAATGGTCAATAAGCATATGAAAAGATGCTCTTTCCGACTACTATCAGGAGAATTAAAAAATGAAACGATAGATTTTTTTGCCCGTTTTTGTTGGCAAAATTTATAAAGGATTGATAATATGTTACATTGATTTGGATGAGGGAAACATATTCTCACACACTACTGGTGGGAATGTAAATCGATATGGCTATTCTGTTGGGTAATTTGGCACTATTATACTAAATTTAAAATGTAAATATACTTTGATGCAGCATATTCGCTTATAAAAATGTTTGCACATCTGCACAAGGAGACTTATACAAGTATGTTTATAGTTCTAAAAGATTGTAAACAACCTAATGGTCCATTTGTATTGGAAAGACTAAATAAATTATTGTACCTCCTTGCTATGAAATACTACTCTGCAACTGTAAACAAAATGAAATAGACTTATTTATACTGACATAGATGGGAATCCCAGACCACCTGCCCTGCCCTTGAGAAACCTGCATGCAGGTCAGGAAGCAACAGTTAGAACTGGACATGGAACAACAGACTGGTTCCAAATAGGAAAAGGAGTTCATCAAGGCTGTATACTTTCACCCTACTTATTTAACTTATATGCAGAGTACATCATGAGGAATGCTGGGCTGGAAGAAGCACAAGCTGGAATCAAGATTGCTGGGAGAAATGTCAGTAACCTCAGATGTGCAGATGATACCACCCTTATGGCAGAAAGTGAAGAGGAACTCAAAAGCCTCTTGATGAAAGTGAAAGAGGAGAGTGAAAAGGTTGGCTTGAAGCTCAACATTCAGAAAACAAAGATCATGGCATCTGGTCCCATCACTTCATGGGAAATAGAGGGAGAAACAGTGGAAACAGTGTCAGACTTTATTTTTTTGGGCTCCAAAATCACTGCAGATGCTGATTGCAGCCATGAAATTAAAAGACGCTTACTCCTTGGAAGGAAAGTTATGACCAACCTAGATAGCATATTGAAAAGCAGAGACATTACTTTGCCAACAAAGGTCCGTCTAGTCAAGGCTATGGTTTTTCCCGTGGTCATGTATGGATGTGAGAGTTGGACTGTGAAGAAAGCTGATCGCCGAAGAATTGATGCTTTTGAACTGTGGTGTTGGAGAAGACTCTTGAGAGTCCCCTGGACTGCAAGGAGATCCAACCAGTCCATTCTAAAGGAGATCAGTCCTGGGTGTTCATTGGAAGGACTGATGTTGAAGCTGAAAGTACAATACTTTGGCCACCTCATGCGAAGAGTTGACTCACTGGAAAAGACTCTGATGCTGGGAGGGTTTTGGGGCAGGGGAAGAAGGGGACGACAGAGTATGAGATGGCTGGATGGCATCACCGACTCGATGGAAGTGAGTTTGAGTGAACTCCGGGAGTTGGTGGTGGACAGGGAGGCCTGGCGTGCTGTGATTCATGGGGTTGCAAAGAGTCGGACACAACTGAGCGACTGAACTGAACTGAACTGAAGCAAACATCATTCAGAGAAGAGGATTTGGGGAAATGTGTACCCAAGTTGACACAAGAACAAACTAGCACAGATCCTATTCAATGATCACAGAAAACATAATAGGGTCATTTTATAAACTGACAGATATGATTGTGTATTCATACTGAGGTTTGATTGGAAAGAATTCTATCTTAGTTTTGTAGCCCTCTTTGCACTGCACTCAGTTGTAAGCCCTTTTGGTTTTACTTTGTGACTAAATAGTCACAATAGGGCTGCAGAGTTGTTTTCAGAGGTCAGGGATTAGCAGGAAGTGATCCGTGCTGGTAATTCATTCATGTCATTCACTCAGTGAATATTTATCAGAGCCCCTACTTTATGATTACTGCTGTGCTAGTGATGTGGATCAGAGAAGGCAATGACACCCCACTCCAGTACTCTTGCCTGGAAAATCCCATGGACAGAGGAGCCTAGTGGGCTGCAGTCCATGAGGTTGCTAACAGTCTGACACGACTGAGCGACTTCACTTTCACTTTTCACTTTCATGCATTGGAGAAGGAAATGGCAACGTACTCCAGTGTTCTTGCCTGGAGAATTCCAGGGACTGGGGAGCCTGGTAGGAGATTGTCTATGGGGTCGCACAGAGTCGGACACGACTGAAGTGACTTAGCAGCAGTAGCAGCAACAGTGATGTGGATATAGAGTGAGGAAAACTAGACATGGTCTCTGCCCTTGTATAGTTTCCATTCATGTGGTTGCATCACAAATGTATGGTTATTCAATTGTAAGCAGATATAAACATTATAATTTTGTAAATACTATGAGTGACTATGTTCTGATAGGTTAGGGGGAAGATTTCAGAGGCCACAGAAGATTTGAGCTATGATTGAAAGACAAGTAAGTGTTTAGGTGATAGACATTCCTGATGATCACAGTGGGAAATAAATTACAGAGTGTATGTAATTTTTCATACAAGATTAAAAACATGAATCTTCACTGAACAGAGGCTGAGAATGAGAAGAAACTGGGAGTTTATGATGGCTCTTAACTGCAGCTCAGTGGGAGTTTATATTCAGTCGTTCTCTAGGCTGCTTCTTAGCTGGGAAACTAGTTTTGGTTGGGTTGGTGATTGGACTTGCTGGACCAGGTATTAGCTGAAAGTGAGAGCCTCTTACCTACAGTACCATGAAAATTCAAAATATCTTTTTATCCTATGATTGGGAATTGAGATGTAGGTCAAAGCCCAACCAATTCTACCATTTAAAGGAAACCAAGTATTTATTGGGGACATGGCGTGTAGCTGTTTCCCAGGTGGAGCAGATCCCCAGCTGTATATTTAACTTCACACACAAATCTGTGAGCTATTGACTCTGGGTGGTTGACTGGGGGTCATAGAAACTATGGGCTCTAAGTAAGATGCTCTCATCTCTGATGGAGAGTCTGATGAAGTACAGATTGGGATCCATGGAACCAGGGCAAGAGTGGAGTTACCAAAGCAAAATGAGAGCAGAGCTAACAATTGTAAAGGAAAGCCAAGTTTCCAAAGTTAGGAGGGGAGTAATCTGGAGGGTCACACAGTGCTGGGAGTCAGATATGGAGATCTGTGCACAGATACAGGAACTTGGGACCTGTGTGATGATAATACGTAACAGAAAAAGTGGTTAAGTATAGTAGTAGCAGTGGTGGTGGTGAGCACGTCTGTCATACTTGTCTAGAAAGAGGCTGTCTGCTAGCTGATTCTTCTTCATTGGTGGGCAGGTCAAACATTTATGGGAAACATCCAGTTAGAAATGTCTTTACTACTCCATATATGTCTGCAAACTCTTAGTTGCTGGTGTGTGACAAGTTAAAGAAATTGAAAGAAAGAAAGACAGTGCTAAGTCATGTCTGACTCTAGTGATCTCATGAACTCTAGCCCACCAGGCTTATCTGTCCATGGGATTCTCCAGGCAAGAATACTGGAATGGGTTGCCATTTCTTTCTCTAGGGGATCTTCCCGACCCTAGAATTGAACCCAGGTCTCCCACATTGCAGGCAGATGCTTTACCGACTGAGCTACTAGACTGTAAATCGATTATTTCACTGTGCCTACTGTTTAGTTCAGCTGATTTTTTGATAAAAAAGACCTTCTCAAGGAAGGAAGTGATGGTATGTTGATATGCATCATTCTGGCCAAACTCCTTATCTCATAGCTGGTCAACACTAGCTCTAGAGATAGCTGCAGGCTAGAGCGAAATTTGTTGGTGCTATTTGCTGTTTAGCAGCTAAGCCCTGTCCAACTCTTTTTGACCCCATGGACTGTAGCCCTTCAGGCTCCTCTGTTCATGGGATTGTCCAAGCAAGAATACTGGAGTGGGTTGCCATTTCCTTCTCCAGGGGATCTTTCCAACCCAGGGATCAACCCATGCCTCCTGCATTGGCAGGCAGATTATTTTTACCACTGAGCCACGAGAGAAGCCCAGAGTGAAATTTAGGAGTCATCAATATATTTTCAGTATTTGAAACTAGGAAGCAGATAAAACTTTCTCAGGGAGCATTAAAGAATGAGAAAAGAAGACAGCCAAGAAGAAGAATAAGGACATCAACCTTTTTTTTGGTAGCTCATTAACTGAGCATTTACTGTGCTAAGCACTTTACATGCATTATCTCATTCAGTCTTCACAAAAACCTCAGGAGGTAGTAAGTATAATTATTCCCATTTTACATAAGAGCTGCTGCTGCTGCTGCTAAGTCACTTCAGTCATGTCTGACTCTATGCGACCCCATAGACGGCAGCCTACCAGGCTCCACCATCCCTGGGATTCTCCAGGCAAGAACACTGGAGTGGGTTGCCATTTCCTTCTCCAATGAATTAAAGTGAAAAGTGAAAGTGAAGTCTCTCAGTCATGTTGGACTCAGCGACCCCATGGACTGCAGCCTACCAGGCTCCTCCGTCCATGGGATTTTCCAGGCAAGAGTAATGGAGTGGATTGCCATTGCCTTCTCTGTTACACAAGAGCAAACCAAGGTTTATGGTTACTAATATTCTGAACCCAATTTAATGTGTGTGGGTTTTTCCACACCACTAATCAATTATACCACTAATCAATTCTGCAACACAAGCTGTGTGTCCTACAATTCAACTAAATTCTGACATCTACCTGGCAATGGTTTTTCCCGTGGTCATGTATGGATGTGAGAGTTGGACTGTGAAGAAGGCTGATCGCCGAAGAATCGATGCTTTTGAACTGTGGTGTTGGAGAAGACTCTTAAGAGTCCCTTATACTGCAAGGAGATCCAACCAGTCCATTCTAAAGGAGATCAATCCTGGGTGTTCATTGGAGGGACTGATGCTAAAGCTGAAACTGCAATACTTTGGCCACCTCATGCGACGAGTTGACTCACTGGAAAAGACTCTGATGCTGGGAAAGGTTGGGGGTGGGAGGAGAAGGGGACGACGGAGAATGAGATGGCTGGATGGCATCACCAACTCTGTGGACATGAGTTTGAGTGTACTCCGGGAGTTGGTGATGGACAGGGAGGCCTGGCGTGCTGTGATTCATGGGGTTGCGGAGAGTCGGACACGACTGAGCGACTGAACTGAACTGAACTGAACTGAACCTGGAGAGAAAGTTAGATCCCACAGGTTAAGGTCTCAGTCCCACGGTATTGTCCTTCTCCCATTCAGACTCCAGTCATAAATGAGGTTTTCACCTGTGCTTCTGACTTATTGGCTGTAGATTGGAGGTTCCAATGGCCCCTTCTTCGGATTCAATTAATTTGCTAGAGCAGATCACAGAACTCAAAGAAACATTTCCATACTATATTATTACTAGTTTATTATAAAAGGATATAACTCAGGAGCAGCTAGATGGAAGACAGATTCATCAGGCAAGGTATGAATGTTGCAGGAAAGAAAGTGGAGCATGAGAGGATGATCACATCCCAGGTCTCAGACAAGTCCCTGGGAGGGCTGCCAAATGTGGGTTCTTGGCCTCACACAGGAAAGAACTCAAGAGTCAGCCATAGTAAGGTGAAAGAAGGTTTATTCTGGGAGATACACACCCTGTAGAGTCTGGGTCATCTCAGAAGGTGAGAAGTGCCAGGGTGTGGAGTTGTCAGTTTTTATAAGAATGGGTAATTTCATAGACTAATAAGTGGGAGAATTATTCCAACTATTTGGGAGAAGGGACAGGGATTTCCAGGAAGTGTGTCACTGCCCACTTTTATGGTCAGCCTCAGAACTGTCTTGGCACCTGTGGAAGTGTCATTTAGCTTGTTGATGTATTACAATGAGTTTATACTGAGGCTCAAGGTCTAGTGGAAGTCAACTCATCTGCCATTTAGGACCTAGTTAGTTCTAACCAGTTTATATTGTATCCTCAACAGCTATGTCATTCTTTTGAAGGTTGTCTCATGAAGAAAGGGCACATAGCTTCCATGACCTCTCCAAGCATACCACTGTCCCCTAATTACCACATATCCAACAACCAAGAAGCACTTTGAATCTTGTTCTTTTTTTCTTCTTGGAGCCTTCATTACAGAGGCAGGATTGATTAAATCATCAGCCACTGGTGATTGATTACATTTCCAGGCCATCCCCTCCACAGAGGTCAGGTGATTGGAACTGAAAGTTCCAACTTTTTAATTACTTGGTTAGTTCTCCTGGCAAAAAGCCCCCATCCGTAGGTACGGTCCAAAAGTCACCTTATTAACATAACAAAAGACACATTGATCACACTTATCACTTAGGGAATTCCAAGGGTTGTAGGAGTTCTGTGCCAGAAACAGGATGAACACCAAATTTATACTTTTTAATACAAATCATAATATCACAATTACAAAGCCAGTAAGTGGCAGAACTGGAAATCTAACCCAAGTTCTCTGACTCCAGAACTTAGACCCTTAATTGCTAAGACCTACCCAGTTGCTGGCTAGAAGCAGGGACCCCAGGGCCTCTTGCCAGCAGCTCCTTCTGAAAAAGAAGTCCTTAGGGGCAGAATCAGATACAGGTTGAAAATGGCCCCTTGAATCAAGGAGTTCTGACAACAACCACAAAAAAGGGATTTGGAATGGGCTACGGGAGGCAGCATCTGTTCACACACCAGAGGTAGTTGCTAATACCCCATGTGGACTTTTTTGTTTGTTTGATAGAGTGGGTTTGTTGCATGAATTATCTTGATTTGCTTTTATGTGTATGGGCCATTTTTAATGGCAGAGTGATCTTTAAAGGTACAGAGTGGGCTTCCCAGGTGGTGCTTGTGGTAAAGAACCCGCCTGTCAATGAAGGAAACAGGGTTTTGATCCTTGAGTCGAGAAGATCCCCTGGAGGAAAGCATGGCAATCCACTCCAGTATTCTTGCCTGGAGAATCCCATGGACAGAGGAGCCTGGAGGGGCTACAGACCGTGGGTGTAGAACGGATGATTCCTGGATGTTGGAACTATTTTGATCATGTCAAACTGGCTTGGTTGCAACATTGTGAGATCATCAGGACCCAGAAGAGAGCTTCTTGGGATGTGGAAAGAGCTGAGAACTTGAGCTGGGAGAGACCTGAGCATTCTCAGCCTCAGGAAATAAAATCTTTGCTCTGCAAATACACAGAAAAGGATTTGGCTCCTGTGAAACAGGAACAAGGTGGGAAGGCCCCTTGGGGCCTTGGGCTTCTGAAAGAAAACAAGCTGCAGCTTTCTGCTATTTCAGCAAGCAAGAGGGCATGAGATGAGGAAGAAACTGACATAGAAGCCACATGCCTTCCCATGAGCTCAGAACAACTGGCAGGAAAGCTGACTTTCTCCAAGAGGAGAAATTGTCTTAATTAGCAGCTAGTTCATAGAGATGAACTATGTTCAGACAAAGTGAATAAGACTCATCTTTATGTTATTTTCTTCAAATATATACAAATACATGCTTTAGCTTTATTTGTTGTCTCTCACCACTCCTTACCTCCTGTATCCTACTAGACACTTGATGGTGGCAGGGACTTGATCTTATTCATTGCTGTAGGGCCATGCCTAGAACAGTGCATGGAACATTGTAGGTATTCAATAAGTATTTGTTGAATGATTAAAGAAAAAGAGAAATGGGTCTTGGAGGAGGAAGGACAGGAGCCTGCAACCATTACAAGAGACACTTGTAATAAAAGATTAGCTGTTAAGAACACAGACTCTGGCATTAGACTGTCTGGCTTCAAAACCTGTCTCTGCCACTTACTAACTGGGCAGTTAATGACTTTGGGCAAATTGTTTAACTTGTGCATCAACTTCCTCATCTGGAAATGGGAACAATAGTATCTGTTTTATAGGGTTGTTTACAAGATTGAAGGAACCAATCTTTGTAAAACACTTAGAATAGAACCTGGCATATAGTAAAAGCAATAGAAGTGTTTACTAAAATAGATAGTAGTATTTTGGAAAGTTTAGTGCAGGAAAGAACAAAATATGTGGAAGGAGATAGGTTATCATTCTCTAAGCAGTTGCTATCTTCCAGGTGCTCTGCTCTGTGGGTTACTTGCACTACTTCATTGAATCTTCATGACAACTTTGTGAATCAGGTGACATTATTATCTCATGTTACAGACGAAGACACTGCATCCAAGCCATGCAGAGCTGCAACTGAAACCCAGTACTTCATCCGAGCAGTACTGACTTTAAGCTGTAGATCATAAGGAAGGGCTGTCTGTTTTTTAATTGATACTTGCTGCTGAGTCACTTCAGTCATGTCCGACTCTGTGTGACCCCATAGACGGAAGCCCACCAGGCTCCCCCGTCCCTGGGATTCTCCAGGCAAGAACACTGGAGTGGGCTGCCATTTCCTTCTCCAATTGATACTTATGTCGACTTAAAGTCGCTCAGTAATGCGGGAGACCTGGGTTTGATCCCTGGATTTGATCCCTGGATTGGGAAGATCCCCCAGAGAAGGGAATGGCTACCCACTCCAGTATTCTGGCCTGGAGAATTCCATGGACTGTATAGTTCATAGTCACAAAGAGTCAGACATGACTGAGTGACTTTCACACAATATGTTGACTTAAAGGGCTTCCCAGGTGGAGCTAGTGGTAAAGAACCTGCCCGCCAATGAAGGAGACATAAGAGATGTGGGTTCAATCCATGTGTCAGGAAGATTCCCTGGAGGAGGGTATGGCAACCCACTCCAGTATTCTTGCCTGGAGAATCCCATGGACAGAGGAGCCTGGTGGGTTACTACAGTCCATGGGGTCACAGAGTTGGACATGACTGAAATGACATAGCACAGATGCATGTTGACTTAAACACACATACACACACAATCTGAGAGCTGTGAGTTTCAGTTTTATTCGGGGACTCACTGAGGACTATAGCCCAGGAAAAAGCCTCTCAGATGGCCCTGAGGAACTACTCCCAAGTGGTAAGGGGGGAGATCAGTATATATGTGATTTTGGCGAAGGGAGTAAAATGAAACCAAGCACACATTTTGGCAGAAGGTTGCTAGCAACTAGTCATGAGGAGCAGCATCTTAGCTAATCGTTTTAATGCTTTTCTAAGTATGAGAAGATGCAAGAGTACACGTTCATCAAAAAATTTTCCTGAGAATATCTCGCTATATTAAAGCCCTGTTCTGCCAGTTTCTCCAGATGACAGAGTCTCTTATTTCTAATCTTTGCCTTGAATTCCTTTCAGGATGTATTATAGGTAGAATTGACTGATGTGGCAACATTTTTTGTTTTACACTTAAAATTTTATTTTCAATCCTTAGCAGAGAGTGGGCACTCAAAAAGAACTGATGAATTTGAATGAATGATGAATAAATAGATGCTTTTAAGAGCTTCAGAAAGAGAAATTCCAACCAAAGATGAGGGAAGAAACTAAGAAGACTGTGGAGGCAGCCAATCTGAAGTAGGACTGGAGTGAGCAATCTGAACCTGCTCGCACTGCAATGAGGATGGCCCTGGGTTGTTCCAGTACCCGTAAGAAGCCACTTGGAGGTCCTGGTATGTGGCTGGAGGTTACAATTATATTTTCTAATTAAAAGGAAAAACATGAGTATATGGGATACATTCTCATTTTAAAATGCACACAAAAAAGACAAAGCAAAAATTCTCTTTGACCTACCATGACCATCAGTGTGATGTGCATCCTTAGAAATTTTTCTATGAATTTGACTATATATGTACAAATAGAAATATATTATTTGGTTTTGTGTTTTTTTCACATGAATATGTTGCTATTTGCATTGTTCTATAGCTTGCTTTTTTGCATTCAATAACAGGTGTTACAACTCTGTTTCTGTGTTAGTATAGACAGATCTATTTCCTTTTAAATGGTTGCCCAGTGTGGAGTATGATACTGACTGTATAAACTATAGCTGATGTAAATACTCTTTCTTTATTTATTTCCTCATTCTCTGTGCGTGTGTCTCTTTCTCCCTCTCCTCTCTCTCTTTTTCTCCTCTCTCTCTCCTTCTCTCCTCTCCTTCCTCCCTTTCTCCCCCCTCCTTTTTTCTCTTTTCATTTCAAACAGTACTGAGCATCCTTGCAAATGCCTGTTTCTGCTCATCTATAAGAATTTCTCTGGATAGAGAATTGGAGGTGGAATTGTTTGGCTGAAGAATAAGCTCATTTAAAATTTAGTGGATAACTGCAAAGGAATGTAATTAGAGTTTATAAAAGGAAAGACAAGAAATCAGCGATCTCTGAACTCATCGGTCTCTCTGGTCCTGAATTGTTTCTTTTCCTATTTCTACATTGTTTTTCTTTAGCTTCTCTGTGAGGCCACTCTTCAAAAATTTTACTCTATCTCAACATAGCTAAGCAATAAAAATTTTCTGATTACACTAATCTCTAGGAAATTGTGTGGGAGGGAAGGGGTTGAGGGGAGGGGTGGGGGAGGGACAGAGAGTGCCCTAGTGGCCATATGGCAGCAATGCAGTCCTGACAGCCTGCACTCAGCTGGGGAAAGGGATCCAGAGACCTAAGAATGGATTTTGTTGGGGAGAGGGTCAGGACGGCTGCAGTGTTCGTCCTTTATAGCTTAAAATGTACCTTCATACACTTTTCTTTTCTGTGGGGGTCTTGGAGAACCCTTTACTCTGGGTAGTCCTTTATCCTTCCCTTGACCCCAAATCAAGAAAAAAGGAAGCCATACATTTTATTGAGAATGAGACATTCAGAAGAACTAGTGCCATCTACAGTCCTAAAACTTGCCCACATGTTTTCTTTGGAATTTCCCCACAGATCTCTATTTACTCCTTTTGCTTCAAATTATGCCTATGTTTGCTAAAACTTTGGCAGTCAAAATAATAGTAATAATAAATGAGTAACAGATGATTTGTAATTCAGTGATAGTGTTTTCTGTTAGAGTTTTTAAACCAGTTCTGCAGTGATTTTGATTTTTAGTAATTTTCTTTGCATGTTTGACTACATTATCATACCCACCAGTTATATAGTGTTTAGTCCCTTAGTGTTTGCAAGCACTTTGAAGCCAAACATTTCATTTACCAGTTGGAGCAACCACTGCTGTCCTTGATTTTATAGAAAATAAGACTCAAGAAAGGTAAGTTACTTGCCTAAGTTCACACAGCCTATGACAGAGTCATGTTTAAATGCAGATCTGCTTGTATCTATTTTCCTTGGGCATTCTGTTACAATCTATGGTCTTTTGGCTTTATGATTAAATTTGATTTTTTTTTCAGCCTGAAAATATAAACATGATTTTGGTTATCTCCTTTTGATCTACTGACGATGAGGAAACCAAGATTTGCATTTTGAGTTTCTCAAGCTTGATAAACAAACTTCTGGTGAATAAGAGAAACAAACTGGAGGTGAAGACTGTGATAGCTTTGTACCTTGATGTTGAAGGGAAGACTACTCAGGGGTGACTGAGAAGACTGAATTACTGAGCAACAGAAGTCTTTGTCTGGAATGGTGATGCCCTTGCTGGAGCTAGTGCCTGTGTATTTCTCTTGCCCTTCATAAGTATTTTAACCTGAGGCTAACTCTAGAGTGTCCCTAAAGTCTTCTTCTCTAGCTTTATAATATGTATAAGCTAAATTCATTGAGCACTTGCTAGGTTCTAGGTACTGCTGTAAGCTTTTTACAAATATTAACTCATGTGATCTTCACAACAACCCTAGAAAGTAGAGATTATGATTATAAAATCAGTTACTGATGAAGAAATTGACACACAAAAATGTTAACTAACGCTGAAATTCACCATGCTAGGGTGTGGCAGAATTTAGACATAATTCTAAGTCTATCTGATTTTCTTTCTTTTTTTTTTTTTACTGGAGGCTAATTACTTTACCATATTATATTGGTTGGTTTTGCCATACATTGACATGAATCCGCCCTGGGTGTACTTGTGTTCTCCTTCTTGAACCCTCCTCCCACCTCCCTCCTCCCCTTATCCTCCCTCCGGGACATCCCAGTGCCCCAGCCCCGAGCATCCTGTATCATGCATCGAACATGCTCCCATTCATTGTAAACTTCTCAAAAAGTTCCCCCCATTTAAATAACTCCTAAAAGAACACCAAAAATATAATGTGAAAGCTTAAATGGAATAGTGACAATACTTTTTGGCATGAATGCTATCTTTTTGGCAACAGACAAATTGCTTCCAAGCATGGATTGAAATATAAACTTTAGTGTCTCCAAAATTTGGGTCAAATCTCAGTTCTGTCTCTTCTTTATCAGTTTCCTTATCTGTCAAATGAAGATAGTAATAGCAGTGACCTTGATAATGTAGTTCCAAAATATAAATGAGATAATACATATTAAGCATTTTGAACTGTCCCTAGTCTATAGATAGAATTATGTGACAAAGTTCTGTTATGAAGATATAAAAGAAATCTAGAAACTTTGGGATATGACCAAAAAAGAAAATTACAGGCCATTATTTCTGATGATTATAGATGCAAAAATCCTCAATAAACTATTAGCAAATCCAGCAACACTTAAAAAGGCCCACACACTACAATCAAGTTGGATTAATCTCAGGGTCACAAGGACGGTTCAATATACTCAAATCAATCAATGTGATACACCACAGGAATGAAAGACAAAAGCCACATGATCACTCATAGATGTAGATACTTTATTGTTTCCTTGGGTGAAAATGAGTCTTATCTAGATCAAAGGAAGCCCTAGAAATGGCAAAACCCTTGTGTACTAGAAAAGAACTATTATTTGCTTGCACCTGTTGCAACAATGGTATTTGCAGCTGTCCTTCGTCAGTTATGGCCTTGTGCAGATTCATGGACCACTCTTGTTTGCCTCTTTAGGCACTCTGCACATCATACTATCTTCCTCCCCATAATGCCTCATTCATACTTGTGCCTTATTGTTGTTCAATCACTAAGTCCCATCAGGTGGCCAAAGTATTGGAGCTTCAGCTTCATTATCAGTCCTTCCAATGAATATTCAGATTGATTTCCTTTAGGATTGACTGGTTTGATCTCCATGCTGTCCAAGTGACCCTCAAGAGTCTTCTCCAGCACCAGTTTGAAAGAATCGGTCCTTTGGTCCTCAGCCTTCTTTACTTGAGCCTTGGAGGGAGCCAGATAGCTCTCTTTCACTGAGGTGTCTGCCTAGTAAAACTCTTGAAGTCAGCACTGGATGTTTAGTCTAAACTCATGGTGGTATTTCAGACATTAATTTGTGTGCACAAAATGATTATTTGAACCTCAGGGCCTTCAAATGATAACAAATTACAAGAAAGTCAAGTCCTTTCCTACTCAAGCCTGTATATGGTTCAGACAGAGTGTATTTTATGAGGCTCCCAAGGGCCCTTTTTTCCTGGATAGTAAGAAGGAGAGATTTTCTCTCTTGCTCATAGATGTGGTTCAGGAGTCAGGTTTTGGAAATGCCGCCTAATCCACATTCTCAGTCTATCAAGAGAATGGGGTCCCAATTGGCTTAGTAATTGTTTTCTTTTATTAATTTTTGAGTAAAAAATTTCCCTTCTTTGTAATTAGACCTAGTGATTAGAATATCTAGACTTTGCTCTTTAAGTACTGGCAAGTGTTACAATGCCTGGGACTGTGAGGAAAGCTGCCGTTTGAGTTGCTGATGGAAAGAGAAGGTTGGGCAGGCCCTCAGTCTCTAGGACTGTCGATTTAGAACAGGCATTAGGTGCCCAGAGAGACTTGCGAGAAAAGGTGTTTATAGGAGCCATTAGTGAATCTGTAAGGGAGACTGAATTGTGTCTCTAATGACATGGTCCATTTATTTTTAAGATCATTTGTGAGTCTCTTATATCTTCTAGTTTGTGAGGGAAAGAAAGGAAAAGAGATATTTCTCTCCTTTTTCATCTTTGGATTTTGGAAAACTGCCCTGATGAAGACATAAAGACTCTAAAAAATTAAAATATTACTGTAGGCATGGAAATGCCCTTTAATGGGTAAGTGTATATGATAGACAAATACTTAATGTTATTAATATATAAGGCACTCTTATAGGTTAATAAGAAAAATGCAAACATCACAATAGACAAAAAGACAAATGAGATGAATAGACCGTTTGCACACCCATGCATACACACAAAAATAGAAAAGAAATAAAAATGGGCAATAGGCATTATATAAGGGACAATGAACTCAGATGCCCTATTAATACCTAGCACATTGATAACAATAAAGAAATTAAAAAAGATATTGTCTCAGCCAGTGTTAGACAGTTTAAGGGAGAAACAGTGCTAGTAGAGGTATAAACTGGTCTGAACTTTCTGAAGGGCAGTTTGAGAATACGTGCCCAAAACTTTAATATGTGCATATCTTTTGACCTAGCATTTTCACTGTTAGATATTTATCATAAAGGAATAATTGAAAATGTTAAAAAAAAAGGTTTAGCTATAAAAACTGTAGCAGCAAAAATCAGAAACAATGAAATATGAAAAAATTGGAAAATAGTTTAAAAGATTATGGTATAGGCATAGAATAGAAAGTTATTCAGCCATTAAAAATCATGATTTTGAAATGATAAAATGCTCATGATATCATAATATTAAAAAAGAAAATTAGATATGAAGTTGTGTATGCAGAATGTGACGCCAATTTCATGAGCAAAAGTATATTAAAAGACTAGAAGAAAATACACTTAAATGCTAATAATAATTATCTCTGGGTGTTGAGATGACAGATACTGGGTTTTTTTTTATTACCATGACCCTGCTAATACTTTTTTAAAAAATTTATTTATTTTAATTGGAGGCTAATTATTTTACATTTTTGTATTGGTTTTGCCATACATTGACATGAATCTGCCCCGGGTGTACATGTGCTCCCCATCTTGAACCCCCTCCCACCTCCCTCCCCATCCCATCCCTCTTTACTTTCTTCTTTTTAGGCTTTTTTATGACTTTTCCAAATTTCATACAGTGAATATGTGCTACTTTTATAATTAGAAAAAGACAACAGCACAGAAATGGTATTTAAAAAGACATTTAAACTGGTTTCTGAAAGCTAATCTTTCATTTAATTTTTTCTCTTGTAATTTAAACACAGTCATTTCCTTTGGGAAATGAGAAACATTAAAATGTTTGGTAGGAGAAATAGCTGAAAATTAAAAAAAAAAAGATTATGGTGTAGGCATAGAATAGAAAGTTATACAGTCATTAAAAATCATGATTTTGAAATGAGAAAATGTTCATGATATCATAATATTTAAATAAGATAATTAGATATGAAGGTATTAGATATTAAAATTAGATATTAAACTATTTGGTGAGAGAAAATATATAAAAGCAGTTTTTTTTAATAGGGTATGAAGGAAATATCCCAAGATAAAGGTATTTCATTGGAGTATATATATTCCAGACTGACCTTTCTTTGAAAGGCTTTATGTTACTTTTAAAACTGCCTTCAGTTCAGTTCAGTTCAGTCGCTCAGTCGTGTCCGACTCTCTGCGACCCCATGAATCACAGCACGCCAGGCCTCCCTGTCCATCACCAACTCCCAGAGTTCACTCAAACTCATGTCCATCGAGTCGGTGATGCCATCCAGCCATCTCATCATCTGTCGTCCCCTTCTCCTCCCGCCCCCAACCTTTCCCAGCATCAGAGTCTTTTCCAGTGAGTCAACTCGTCACATGAGGTGGCCAAAGTATTGGAGTTTCAGCTTTAGCATCAGTCCTTCCAATGAACACCCAGGATTGATCTCCTTTAGAAGGGATTGGTTGGATCTCCTTGCAGTACAAGGGACTCTGAAGAGTCTTCTCCAACACCACAATTCAAAAGCATCAATTCGTCCGCGATCAGCTTTCTTCACAGTCCAACTCTCACATCCATACATGACCACTGGAAAAACCATAGCCTTGACTAGATGGCCCGGAGGCGCAGTCGCGAGAGAAGACGGCCCAGGCACAACCGACCACGCAAAGAGGCGCGGCCGAGAGGAGCTACCCCACGTCCAATAGGCGGTGGCTGCGCGGGCGCAGGAGGGCCGAGAGGAGCTACTCCACGTTCAAGGTCAGGAGGGGCGGCCTTGAGGAGATACCCCTGGTCCAAGGTAAGGTGCACCGGCTGCGCTTTGCTGGAGCAGCTGTGAAGAGATAGCCCACGACCAAGGTAAGAGAAACCCACATAAGACGGTAGGTATTGCGGGGGGGCATCAGAGGGCAGACACACTGAAATCATAATCATGGGAAACTAGTCAATTTGATCACATGGACCACAGCCGAATGTGGTCCACTGGAGAAGGGAATGGCAAACCACTTCAATATACTTGCCTTGAGAACCCCATGAACAGTATCAAAGGGCAAAATGATAGAATACTGAATGAGGAAATACCCAGGTCGGTAGGTGCCCAGTATGCTACTGGAGATCAGTGGAGAAATAACTCTAGAAGGAAGGAAGGGGTGGAGCAAAACCAATACCCAGTTGTGGATGTGACCGGTGATAGAAGCAAGGTCCGGTGCTGTAAAGAGCAATATTGCATAGGAACCTGGAATGTTAGGTCCATGAACCAAGGCAAATTGGAAGTGGTCAAACAGGAGATGGCAAGTGTGAACATAGACATTCTAGGAATCAGTGAATTAAAATGGACTGGAATGGGTGAATTTAACTCAAATGACCATTATATTTACTACTATGGGCAGGAATCCCTTAGAAGAAATGGAGTAGCCATCATGGTCAACAAAAGAGTCCGAAATGCAGTTCTTGGATGCAATCTTAAAAATGACAGAATGATTTCTGTTCGTTTCCAAGGCAAGCCATTCAAATTACAGTAATCCAAGCCTATGCCCCAACCAGTAACGCTGAAGAAGCCGAAGTTGAAAACTGCCTTATCAAGATATAATTAATATACCATAAAGTTCAAATATTTAAAGTGTACAATTCAGTGTTTTTTAATATATTTACAAGATTGTGTAGCCATCACTATCTAACTCCAAAACATTTTTATCACTCTAAAAAGAAAATTCATACTTTAGTAGTCACTCCCCATCCTTCCCTCTTCCCACCATCTGGTAACCAGTAATCTACTTTCTATCTATATGGATTTGTCTATTGTGGAAATTTTGTAAAAGTGAAATCACACAAGATATGAACTTTTGTGAGCTCTCACTTGAACCTTTCCAAGGTTCAGCTAGGTTTTAGCATGAATCAGTACTTTATTCTTGTTATGACTGAATAACATAATTGTATGGGTATACCGGTTGCAAAGAGTCGGACACGACTGAGCGACTGAACTAAACTGAACTGAACCACATTTTGTTAATCCAGTCATCAGTTGATAGACATTTGAGTTGTTTCCAGTTTTTTGCTATTATCAATAATGCTACTGTGAACACTTGAGTACAAAGTTTTGCATAAAAATATGTTTCCGTTTTTCCTCGGTATGTAACTGGGAGTAGAATTGCTAAGTCTTATGGTGACACTGTGATTAACATTTTGAGGAATGACCAAACTATTTTCCAAGGAAATTTCACCATTTTATATTCCCATATGTTACCTTTCATCTAACAACTCTTACATGTGCCCTAAGAAATATGTACAAAGATGATCATCAGTTCAGTTCAGTCGCTCAAATTGTGTCTGACTCTTTGCGACTCCATGGACTGCAGCCCGCCAGGCTTCCCTGTCCATCACCAACTCCCATAGCCTACTCAAACTCATGTCTATTGTGTCGGTGATGGAATCCAACCATCTCATCCTCCGTCATCCCCTTCTCCTCCTCAAATGTCTATCACATTCAATCTTTCCCAGCATCAGGGTCTTTTCTAATGAGTTGGTTCTTCACATCAGGTGGCCCATATGGGATTCAGCTTCAGCATCAGTCCTTACAATGAATATTCAGGACTGATTTCCTGTAGGATGGACTTATTGGATCTCCTTGCAGTCCAAGGGACTCTCAAGAGTTTTCTCCAACACTACAGTTTGAAAGCATCAATTCTTTGGCACTCAGCTTTAGTCCAACTCTCACATCCATGCATGACTACTGGAAAAACCATAGCTTTGACTAGACAGACCTTTGTCAGTAATGTAGTGTCTCTGCTTTTTAATATTCTAAGTTTGTCATAGCTTTTTTTAAAAATTTTACAATATTATATTGGTTGGTTTTGCCATACATTGACATAGCTTTTCTTCCAAAGGAGCAAGTGTCTTTTAATTTCAAGGCTGTAGTCATCATCAGGTGGTCTGGTATTCCCATATCTTTAAGAATTTTCCACAGTTTGTTGTGATCCACACAGTCAAAGGATTTGGTGTGGTCAATAAAGCAAAAGTAGATGTTTTTCTGGAAATCTCTTGCTTATTCAATGATCCAGCGGATGTTGGCAATTTGATCTCTGGTTCCTCTGCCTTTTCTAAAACCAGCTTGAACATCTGGAAATTCTTGGTTCATGTACTGTTGAAGCCTGGCTTGGAGAATTTTGAGCATTACTTTGTTAGTGTGTGAGATGAGTGCAGTTGTGCAGTAGTTTGAGCATTCTTTGGCATTGCCTTTCTTTGGGATTGGAATGAACACTGACCTTTTCCAGTCCTGTGGCCACTGCTGAGTTTCCAGATTTGCTGGCATATTGAGTGCAACACTTTCACAGCATCATCTTTTAGGATCTGAAATAGCTCAGGTGGAATTCCATCACCTCCACTAGCTTTGTTCATAGTGATGCTTCCTGAAGCCCACTTGACTTCGCATTCCAGGATGTCTGGCTCCAGGTGGGTGATCACACCATCGTGATTATCTGGGTCATGAAGATCTTTTTTGTATAGCTCTTCTGTGTATTCTTGCCACCTCTTCTTAACATCTTCTGCTTCTGTTAGGTTCATACCATTTCTGTCCTTTATTGTGCCCATCTTTGCATGAAATATTCCCTTGCTATCTCCAATTTTCTTGGAAAGATCTCTAGTCTTTTCCATTCTATTGTTTTCCTCTATTTCGTTGCATTGATCACTTAGGAAGGCTTCTTATATCTCCTTGCTATTCTTTGGAACTCTGCATTCAAATGGGTAATAGTAAATGGGTAATAGTAAAAACTAGAAAGAACCAGATATCCATAAAATAATCAGATATCCATAAATATGGTATATTTTAGTTATGAAATATTATGCTGCTGCTAAAATAGATGTGATAGTGTATCTGTTCTTGCTGGGAGAGATACCCAAGACATATGAAGTTTAAAAGCAAGTTCTAAGTCAGTGTGTATGTTATTATTTCCATAAAAATCAATTATTACACATATGCTTGTATATGCATAGAAAATTTCTGGAAGTATGCCTAGGAAATTGTTAATCATGGTTAACATTGTTAAACATGTTGATAGTAATGTGAAATGTGGTGGGGGGAGGGAACTGACTTTTTAATTTAAAGCCTAGTGTACATTAAATTTTTAAGTAATGTAATTCTGCAATAATAAAACCTTTAAGGAAGCCTGCATTAGTAAAGCTTAGCATTTTCATTGGTTTAGACAGCTTGATTTTCATTATTCATGCAAGTTTGGCAGAAATAAAGTGCATTTTTGGTGGTCTCAATAGTCCCTGGTTTTACATAGACTCTCCTCTACATTAGAATTCTTTACTCTCATAGGGTTCTGGGCCACCTTTTAGGAACTAACTACTTTTGTTTATTTTTTTCCTCTATTGCATCCAGATGGACAAATTTATGTTATCATGAAACATGTTTCAAAGTAAAATTTATGGCCTTTAAACATTTCAGTAAAAGCAGAATCTTCAGGATTTAAGTAAGAAAAGATTAGAGAGACATTGTTGGTATTTGTTGGTAACCAATTCATGATAAATTGCATTTTCTTAAAAAAGAGTTTGGCAGAACAGTTTGTTGTATGACAGAAATTTCTAAAGTAATTTCTGGGTTAGAAAAATTTTCTTGAACAGTATTAGACCATGTGACTACACACAGAATTTGATCATTTAAAATGAGTCAGTTGTTGATGGAAAACAGATTTCTGCTTTCTAAAAAATCTTGTATTAAGAGCCCTTTGATATATGTATACCTATGACTGATTCATGTTGATGTATGGCAAAAACCAACACAATAATATATATAAAGCAATTATCCTTCAGTTTAAAAAAATAGCCCTTTAATATCAGTCCCTGTGATAAAGAAAGGATAGGCTTAGAGTAGTTGCTCTTTCCATTAATGGAAAAAAATGGGAAGTCTTAGTTCTCAAGTTAGGAGAGCCATGTGAGATCAATAGCTTGGTGCCATAGGTATAGTCAGGATGTAACTTACTTGGCTAAATACCTTTACAATGGATTGTCTCCATTAGTTCCTTTCACCTTGATTTACATTCCCTTTTTAATTCAATTTTAAGAAACTCAAGTCCCTACTATGTGCCAGGTGATATGTTAATCTCTATGGTAGATACAGTTATGAATAAGAATAGGTTCCTGTTCCAAGGAAACTCATTTGGGGGCTCCTTGCAACTAATTTATTAAAGTTTGCCTTTTTAATTTTAATGCATATCTCACATGTACAATGCTGATTATGTTTTTGTTGGGCTTTTAAAGGCTTAAGATGTAACTGGGACACTAGTTAAGTGGTCTAATTCATCTCAGGGAAATTGTGGAAGTCACTTGGGGGATGGTCCCATGTGGAGTTGAGCATGTTCTGTGATGCTGTAGGCAAGAGAATTCCAGGCTGTGTTCCTCTGCCTCTAGAGTTCTCCATATCTTAGAAGAGCTTTGTTTCAGCAAGATTTTCTTAAAGTTTTGTAAAAGGAATCCTGTGTTCCATTTATCTCTTGTAGCAAAAAAGTGAAATACATGCTTTTGACAGAAAAAAAAAAATTGGCCCTCATCCCTAAAATAGTAAGAGTAAGGTAAACCTATGCCAAGAACTACTACTCCTCCCAAACCGTGTTAATGCTTCTACTGCTACTGCTGCTGCTGCTAAGTCACTTCAGTCGTGTCCAACTCTGTGTGACCCCATAGACGGAAGCCCACCAGGCTCCCCCATCCCTGGGATTCTCCAGGCAAGAACACTGGAGTGGGTTGCCATTTCCTTCTCCAATGTGTGAAAGTGAAAAGTGAAAGTGAAGTCGCTCAGTTGTGTCCGACCCTTAGCGACCCCATGGACTGCAGCCTACCAGGCTCCTCCATCCATGGGATTTTCCAGGCAAGAGTACTGGAGTGGCTTGCCATTGCCTTCTCCGAATGCTTCTACTAGCCATACCCAAAATCAATTTCATTTTATAAACAACCACAACAAACCCACAAGTAGAGGTAATTCACAACCAAGGACAACTTTTGTGCTCTTCTAGCCTTCTTGGCTTCACACACTGCTCTTACTGTAGGACTGTGCTGTGCTTAGTCTCAGTCATATCCGATTCTTTGTGACCCCATGGATTGACTGTAGCCCTCCAGGCTCCTCTGTCCATGGGGATTCTCCAGGCAAGAATACTTGAATGGGTTGCCATGCCCTCTTCCAGGGGACCTTTTCAACCCAGGGATTGAACCCAGGTCTCCCACATTGCAGCAGGTGGATTCTTTACTGTCTGAACTACCAGGGAAGCCCAAGGATACTGGAGTGGGTAGGTAGCCTATCCCTTCTCCAGGGGAACTTCCCAACCCAGGAATTGAACCAGGGTCTCCTGCATTGCAGGTGGAGTCTTTACCAGCTGAGGTACCAGGGAAGCCCTGCTGTAGGACTATCAATCCCTAAAAACTTTAACACATATGCTATTTTTCACCAGCCTCTAACATCCTCAGCATTTCTAAATATGTATCCAAGATGATTCTTATGATTTCTGACACCTTTCACATCACTTGCATTTATAGTCCTGTCTCCAGACATTTTCTGGTGACACCTGTAGTTAATTATGTTGAGAGAAACAAACACTGTCCACTGGGAGCGACTGCAATGTCCCTTCCTTATTTGGCAGTGGTTGCTCAGCTGCAGCTTCTGCTGGTAGAGAAGTCCACGTTCTGCAACTGGTAATGTTAATTAGCTGCCTTATGAGGAGTTGAACATGCAGTACCTCCAGGTCACGGTCTGTTAAATAGCGTAGTTCAAGGAACTTAAAGATGGATTTCATCATTGTACTAGGAACTTGATTTGCTGGGGGATGTATTCAGCCTGGGTCTTCCCAGGTGGCGCTAGTGGTAAAGAACCTGCCTGCTAAGGCAGGAGACGCAGGAGACGGCGGTTCTATCCCTGAGTTGGGAAGATCCCCTGGAGGAGGGCATGACAACCCACTCTAGTATTCTTGCCTGGAGAATCCCCATGGACAGAGGAGCGGGCAGACTACAATCCATAGGGTCACAAAGTGTCGGACACGACTGAAGTGACTTAGCAGGCACACATACATGCATGCAGTCAGCCTAAATCAAAATGGGAAAACTACATAAGGTGAGTGTGTTTGACTGGTAACTCTGAGAGAGGAACAGTGGTAACAATTCTCTGGCTCTTGTGAATCTTACAGAGGTAACTTTGAGTTAGAAGTCTTGGCCAATGGCAACATGGTTTTGGTAATCAAATTCATGAAGATAGGCTATGGTTGGGAATGGTAAATGGGGAAACAGTTTCCCTGCCAAGAATTGCTTTCTCTAGACATGGCTTTTCCTAAGTGTGTAAATGGGATTAAGTTAGCTATCCTCCCCAAGCCTCAGTTTCCTCTGTTGTGCAGTGAAGTTGATAAAAGTCCTTATCTTGTAAGGTCATTTTTGAGGAAAGCACTTAAAGGAGTCTGTTATACAGTAAAGCAACTGGAGACAGAGTTGTTTATTAGATATCAACAGGAAAGGATCCCTAACGTGAATCCTTAATGTGAAAGGAAGGGAGAGGGAACAGAAATTACAGTCAGGGCAGAAATTACAGCAATTGGAGATGTCAAATTACAGCAGGGCAGACAAAGCTTTGGTCAGTTCTTCAGGGAAATAAGGAAAGACCATTGCCCATATGAGGGCCCCAGAGTCCCCTGTTGGTTCAAAATGGTTGGGTCTTATCCTGTAGCTGGTCAGCAAGGCCTTGGAGCAGGATTCAGCAAACCTCTGTGTCCACCACAGAAAAGTAGTTGTCATTATAAATGCTCATCTATGTAAGTGTTATGATTTATAGTAGTCCTTTCACTGATACCTGGCCAGCCTTATCTGTGAATTTTTCCTCTTAAACACTTCATAATGGACACCATATACTAACCAAGAAAAGGAGACTTGAGGCCTTAACATCTGTTCTTCCTTGTGCTCTTTTCATACAGCCTCCCATGCCTGTGACAATAACCAGGAAGAAAATAAAACCAGAATGTGTTTCCCTTCTAATCCCCATTTCACTTTCTTTATTATTATTAATATCATTATCATTTTCACTACTTTTCCAAGGAAAAGTCTCCTTAAATGCCAAGCTTCTTAACCTGCCACTGAAGGATCTCTATGTTCTGCCCACAACTTACCCATGTACATTTCTAATTTTTGTACTCCACCAAACTTCAGAAGACAGACCTCACCACTACTCCTGGTACAAGGTATGCGTGTATGCTGTCACCTCAATCATGTCCGATTCTGCGACCCTATGGACTGTGTCCTGCCAGACTCCTCTGTCCATGGGATATCCAGGCAAGAATACTGAAGTGGGTTGCCATTTCCTCCTCCAGGGGATCTTCCCAACCCAGAAATCGAACCCACCACGCCCCTTACATCTCCAGCATTGGCAGGCAGGTTCTTTACCACTAGCGCCACTTTGGAAGCCTGGAACAAGGTATATTCACTCCTATATTCACCCTTTCCTGATGCCATCCATCCTGCCCTCCTGGCTGCCCTTTGTACATTCAAATGCTCCCCGTTCCTCAAGGGGCAACTCAAGTGCATGTCCATTTGATCTTTTACTGGTCCATTCCAGCTCAAAGTAATTGCTCCCTCTTTTGAATGTCTAGTTCATATGCTCATACCTACTCATTTATAAAGCCTTGTCGTGCCTCTTTTTTTCATTGCCATTTATTGTTGTTCTATTTATTATGCAATATTTATTGAGCATCTTCTATGTTCCTGTTTAAGGAACTGAGGATGTAGGAATGAACATAGACAGGCAAGCTGCTGCTCTCAAGGGGAATGTATTTCAGTGGGTGGAGAGTGACAGATAATAAACAAAGCAATAAGTGAGATAATTTCAGGTAGTGATAAGTACCATGAAAAATAGAACAGTGAATGAAGGGGTTTCTTTGGTTATTATTGCAAGCATGGAAGTCTCTAGAGAAAGGGCATTTCAGGCAGAGGAAAAGCAAATGTCAAGGTCCCAAGTCTCCTGTTTTTTCTTAGAGTATTAGGTCTTACTACTGAAGGGTTTATAAAGAAAAACATGAAGAGTAGGCCACCAAGGCATCTGGCTGCTGGAAAAGCTGAACCTTCTAGTGATTACTATACACATTCCTTCTTTTGTTTTACTTTATAAATCTCAAGTGGCACTAGTGGTAAAGAATCTGCCTGCCGATGCATGAGACACCAGAGATGCAGGTTCGATCCCGGGGTCAGGAAGATCCCCTGCAGTAGGAAATGTCAACCTACTCCAGTATTCTTACCTGGGAAGTCCCATGGACAGAGAAACCTGGCAGGCTATAGCCCATGGGGTCGCAAAGAGTCATACATGACTGAGCATGCACACAAACACACACACTTAAGTTGCAAAATGTTATACAAACAGATTTCTAAAACACTTCACTTCATTATCACAACCACCCTTCAAGTTTGGAAAGCTGAGTATTATTATCCCCATCTTTTATAAGGAAACCGAGTGGTCAGATGACTTGACTACAACCTTACATTTAACTGTTTATTGGGTGTGTCTTATTTTATCCCCCACACAATGGGAACTATTCAGGGACCTTGAAGTGAAGATAATGGAAAAAAGTTGGGAGGCAGCCATATGAGAGTTCCAATCCTGACTTTGCCTCTTATTGTGGAGTCCTGGGCAAGTTATTTTTCCCCTTGTGCCTCAGTTTCCTTCTTTGTAAAATAGGGAAAATACCTCATGAGCTGGTTGAGCTCATTGAAAGCGATAATGCATGGAAACGCACTGGTAGAGTATTTGGCACATTAATAAATGGTTTCACCTGTTGCTATCATTACAATGAATATAATACCACAATTATAGCAAACAATGGTAAAATAATAATGTTTCTTAAGATAATACTTCTCAAGGACTGTTTATTCACTTATGCTAAATACATGGCACTATTAGCTATTGACTGGTATTCTTCCTTGTACCTAAAACAACCTCTGTGTATACCAGAAACCAACACATTGTAAAGGAATATTCCTCCAATTAAAAAATAAAAAAATAAAACACCTTCTATACATTGTTACACAGCAGATCATTTGAATTGCAGTGATTTTGTGAGAGTGATGCAAGTTCAGTTCAGTTCAATTCAGTCGCTCAGTCATGTCTGACTCTTTGTGACCCCATGAATCACAGCACGCCAGGCCTCCCTGTCCATTACCAACTCCCGGAGTTCACTCAAGCTCATGTCCATCGAATCGGTGATGCCATCCAGCCATCTCATTCTCTGTCGTCCCCTTCTCCTCCCGCCCCCAATCCCTCCCAGCATCAGAGTGTTTTCCAGTGAGTCAACTTGTCGCATGAGGTGGCCAAAGTATTGGAGTTTCAGTTTTAGCATCAGTCCTTCCAAGGAACACCCAGGACTGATCTCCTTTAGAATGGACTGGTTGGATATCCTTGCAGTCCAAGGGACTCTCAAGAGTCTTCTCCAACACCACAGTTCAGAAGCATCAATTCTTTGGTGATCAGCTTTCTTCACAGTCCAACTCTCACATCCATACATGACCACTGGAAAAACCATAGCCTTGACTAGACGGACCTTTGTTGGCAAAGGAATGTCTCTACTTTTTAATATACTATCTCAGTTCAGTTCAGTTCAGTTCAGTCGCTCAGTCGTGTCCGACTCTCTGCGACCCCATGAATCACAGCACGCCAGGCCTCCCTGTCCATCACCAACTCCCGGAGTTCACTCAAACTCATGTCCACAGAGTCGGTGATGCCATCCAGCCATCTCATTCTCCGTCGTCCCCTTCTCCTCCCGCCCCCAACCTTTCCCAGCATCAGAGTCTTTTCCACTGAGTCAACTCGTCGCATGAGGTGGCCAAAGTATTGCAGTTTCAGCTTTAGCATCAGTCCCTCCAATGAACATCCAGGATTGATCTCCTCTAGAATGGACTGGTTGGATCTCTTTGCAGTATAAGGGACTCTCAAGAGTCTTCTCCAACACCACAGTTCAAAAGCATCGATTCTTCGGCGATCAGCCTTCTTCACAGTCCAACTCTCACATCCATACATGACCACGGGAAAAACCATTGCCTTGACTAGACGGACCTTGGTTGGCAAAGTAATGTCTCTGCTTTTTAATATACTATCAAGGTTGGTCATAACTTTCCTTCCAAGGAGCAAGCGTCTTTTAATTTCATGGCTGCAATCAGCATCTGCAGTGATTTTGGAGCCCAAAAAACAAAGTGTGACACTGTTTCCACTGTTTTTCCATCTCTTTCCCATGAAGTGATGGGACCAGATGCCATGATCTTTGTTTTCTGAATGTTGAGCTTCAAGCCAACCTTTTCACTCTCCTCTTTCACTTTCATCAAGAGGCTTTTGAGTTCCTCTTCACTTTCTGCCATAAGGGTAGTGTCATCTGCATATCTGAGGTTATTGATATTTCTCCCGGCAATCTTGATTCCAGCTTGTGCTTCTTCCAGCCCAGCGTTCCTCATGATGTACTCTGCATATAAGTTAAATAAGCAAGGTGACAATATACAACCTTGACGTACACCTTTTCCTATTTGGAACCAGTCTGTTGTTCCATGTCCAGTTCTAACTGTTGCTTCCTGACCTGCATACAGGTTTCTCAAGAGGCAGGTCAGGTGGTCTGGGATTCCCATCTCTTTCAGAATGTTCCACAGTTTATTGTGATCGACACAGTAAAGGCTTTGGCATAGTCAATAAAGCAGAAATAGATGTTTTTCTGAAACTCTCTTGCTTTCTCCATGTATCTAGGTTGGTCATAACTTTCCTTCCAAGGAGTAAGCGTCCTTTAATTTCATGGCTGCAATCAGCATCCACAGTGATTTCGGTGCCCAAAAAAATAAAATCTGACACTGTTTCCACTGTTTCCCCCTCTATTTCCCATGAAGTGATGGGACCAGATGCCATGATCTTTGTTTTCTGAATGTTGAGCTTCAAGCCAACCTTTTCACTCTCCTCTTTCACTTTCATCAAGAGGCTTTTGAGTTCCTCTTCACTTTCTGCCATAAGGGTGGTATCATCTGCACATCTGAGGTTACTGACATTTCTCCCGGCAATCTTGATTCCAGCTTGTGCTTCTTCCAGCCCAGCGTTCCTCATGATGTACTCTGCATATAAGTTAAATAAGTAGGGTGACAATATACAGCCTTGACGTACTCTTTTTCCTATTTGGAACCAGTCTGTTGTTCCATGTCCAGTTCTAACTGTTGCTTCCTGACCTGCATACAGGTTTCTCAAGAGGCAGGTCAGGTGGTCTGGTATTCCCAACTCTTTCAGAATTTTCCACAATTTACTATGGACGGAGGTTCGTGACATTGTACAGGAGACAGGAATCAAGACCATCCCCATGGAAAAGAAATGCAAAAAAGCAAAATGGCTATCTGGACAGACCTTACAAATAGCTGTGAAAAGAAGATAAATGAAAAGCAAAGGAGAAAAGGAAAGATATAAGCATCTGAATGCAGAGTTCCAAAGAATAGCAAGGAGAGATAAGAAAGCCTTCCTCGGCAACCAATGCAAAGAAATACAGGAAAACAACAGAATAGGAAAGAGTAGAGATCTCTTCAAGATAATTAGAGATACCAAGGGAACATTTCATGCAAAGATGGGCTCAATAAAGGACAGAAATGGTATGGACCTAACAGAAGCAGAAAATATTAAGAAGTGGTGGCAATAATACACAGAAGAACTGTACAAAAAAGATCTTCACAACCAATATATTCATGATGGTGTGATCACTCACCTAGAGCCAGACATCTTGGAATGTGAAGTCAAGTGGGCCTTAGAAAGCATCACTACGAACAAAGCTAGTGGAGGTGATGGAATTCCACCTGAGCTATTTGAGATTCTAAAAGATGATGCTGTGAAAGTGCTGCATTCAATATGCCAGCAAATTTGGAAAACTCAGCAGTGGCCACAGGACTGGAAAATGTCAGTTTTCATTCCAATCCCAAAGAAAGGCAGTGCCGAAGAATGCTCAAACTACCTCACAATTGCACTCATTTCACATGCTAGTACGGAGAAGGCAATGGCAACCCACTCCAGTACTCTTGCCTAGAAAATCCCATGGATGGAGGAGCCTGGTAGGCTGCAGTCCGTGGGGTCGCTAAGGGTCAGACACGACTGAACGACTTCACTTTCACTTTTCACTTTCACACATTGGAGCAGGAAATGGCAACCCACTCCAGTGTTCTTGCCTGGAGAATCCCAGGGATGGGGGATTCTCCGTCTATGGGGTTACACAGAGTCGGACACGACTGAAGTGACTTAGCAACAGCAGCACATGCTAGTAAAGTCATGCTCAAAATTCTCCAAGCCAGGCTTCAGCAATACGTGAACCGTGAACTTCCAGATGTTCAAGCTGGTTTTAGGAAAGGCAGAGGAACCAGAGATCAAATTGCCAACATCCGCTGGATCATGGAAAAAGCAAGAGAGTTCCGGAAAATCATCTATTTCTGCTTTATTGACTATGCCAAAGCCTTTGACTGTGAGAGTGATGCAAAGGAACCTGAAAATTTATCTTGTGGTCTGGTAGCTCTTTAATTAGTGTTTGCTGTTATTATATAAGCCATTACTTCTACATTCCTTGGTTGCCTAGCATTGTGTTGAGTGCACAGGTGTTCAAATAATGTCAAGTGAGTGAATGAATAAATGAATTTAAAACACAATGTGGCCTTGTTCAGTTGCAGCTGAAGCAGAGCCAAATGCGTTAATACTGGACTTTGTTCCTCATTCTAAACAGGATTGTTAGAAAAATGAATACTGAATTAATGCATCCTTCACTCTTGCCACTAGATGCTTCTCTTTGTTATTGTATGTCTTAGCAGAGAAGTCCACAATATTCATTTCTTTGTTTTTCAAATGCTCAGAGCAAAGGCATTGCTTGGAGGCTCCCTTGGGCTATGGTATCCTAGTTGAATGCCATTAGGCAAGTCCCTCAACAGAAACTATTTGGCCTGTGGATCCTCCGATGTTTCATTTTCCCTTGACTTCTCTGCCCAAGGCATCAAGAAACAGAATCTTCTCAGCCTTGGCTAAGTGGCTTTTGTCCTGAGGGTGCAGCCTCCTAGAGATTCAGCAGGGTGGGGCTCCACTTCCACTTCCAGAGACCGTAGGCCCTGAAAGTGAGCTGTGATTGATATTAAGATCTTCCTTGAGCTAACAGTGGAACCTAGTTAACCCCATTAGGTCTGCGACTTGAGAACTAGAAATAGAATTTGGGTCCCTCCAAGTTAAAAAAAAAAAAGCCATTTGTTGGCAAGATAACTATGTGTTAGTGGCCTGGGTGAGGAGGAGGCAATTCTGTTTAAGGATGGTAGGCATGATTTAAAGGGTTTTCTATTGCTTATAATAGGTTTTCATTTTTTTGCTGATTGAATTTATTTACATCTGTGGCTGGTGTGCAAGCTAATGGTTGGGAGGGGATATATGTGTATGACCTTTTTAACTTTGTAGCACTTTAATGCAAATGAAATTTCAGGGGTGGAGGAGCAAGCAAAACCAACCTAACAACAATGAAATCATCTTCTAAATATGTTTACAATCAAATATCTCTCTCAATAATTTGATTTGTAGGAAATGGCAGAGTGCAGCATTTTATACAGAAGCTTTTCAATAATTCATCCTCATCTCATTGATGTATAAGCAAGCCTTTGGCTAGGTTGGTGAGTACAATAGGTGCTTTGGCATGAGGGAAACATTCATTTGAGCCCTGAAATCAATGTACCCACTGTCTGACCCACCCATCTAATGCTGTTCGTCCCAGTAACCAGAGCCTTTTCAACCTTAGTAGGCCCCTGGTGCATGCGTGCGCGCAAGCTCCGGGTAAGTTTCCCTTTCACTGGGGGCATATGGAGATTGTGCTCTTTCCTCATTTAATTTTTTGGGCGATTTATATTTTTACAGTCCCTATTAAGCTAGTCAAACGATTATACTCCTCTGCAGAAACTTCTGGAAAATTGACACTCCCCAAAGTTAGCTTTTGGGGCTATGAAGAAGTGGAAAAGTCCAGGAAGTGGCAATTCAGGCAAGGTCTTCTGCTAATTGAAAAGATAAGCCTCTCACAGGTTCTCATGGTCAAATGAACTCGAATGTAGAGGGGGTAAATTGACCAGCAGGCATTTGAAACCCAAGATAGAGCAAGCTTTAAAAGTAGTCTTTTTTTTCTAGGAACTTACACTCTTGTAGTGGCTCCTCATGTCTGCGTGCATGCTAAGTTGCTTTAGTTGTGTCCAACTCTTTGTGACCCTATGTACTTAACCTGCCAGGCTCCTCTGTCCATGGAATTCTCCAGGCAAGAATACTGGAGTGGATTGAGCAAGCTTCAAAAGTAGTCTTTTTTTTTCTAGGAACTTACACTCTTGTAGTGGCTCCTCGTGTCTGCGTGCATGCTAAATTGCTTTAGTCGTGGGTAAGAAGAAAATGGCATGGTGTACCCAGTCATCTCAATTAGGGTTCCAGAGTCTTTGCTTTGGCACTGAGAGAAGCCAGACAGTGATTACCTCCTCTGTAATAATAGACAGGAGACATGAAATTTGCTATTCTGCTGTTGCTACTTGAAACTTTGTGAAGCCATTGATCTGACTTCAGTGAACCATAATTCTATTGATTTGGTGTCAGATCGCTGGTAGGCACTTGAGTGACAGCCTGAGTGGATGTGATGTTACATTTAAATTGTCCTTTTGTTTGCTTTCTAGTTGTCAAAACCTTTTGATAGAACGAGTGATGCCAAGTGCCCCTACAGTCCTTATTAGAGTTCAAGTGCCAAGAGCATGTGCTGCATCATTAAACAAAATGGCTGGCTCTTGGCCAAATTCTATTGGTCAAAAATGTATATTGGGTTAGCCTGCTTGTCTCTGCCTAGTTATGAGGGGCACAGGGCTGTGCCCTCTTAGCTGGAAAGCATAGAGGCAAGTTAGCCTTCACGCCCCCAACCCCATTCCTGCCATCTTAGCCACATTCTTGGCTATGCTAGGAATGAGAAAAGGTTTTACTAGGCATAAAAACCCAACAGGTTGAAAAATACCTTGGGCCATCATAAGGAAAGTGGGGGAAGAATCAATGAAATTAGTCTGATGCATTGTCCCAGGTTATAACTCCAAACCAGGCCTCATGTGGGCACAGTATGTGAAGTGGTGCCCTAGTGAGGATGTGAAGTGAAAAAAAAAATTGAGATGTGTGAATTGGTGGAAAACATTTCTTAGTGGATTTCAACTAGTCATTATTGTTATTCAGTGATTATATATTGAACACCTGCTAGATGCCATATATGTTGCTTAGTACTAGATATATTTTAGTAAATCAGAATGACATGATTCTAAAACACAGTTTGGTAGGGAGAGGAGAACTGAATGAGTCTTATGAAAAAACCTAGATGTACTGAATAAAAAAATGGACACAGTGTTGTGTGTGGGAATGACATAGACTTTGGAGTCTGACAGATCTGCAGTTGAATTTAAATGAGCTGTTGTTTGTTCTTGAATAAGTTACCTTTCTCTGATCCTTAGTTTCCTCCTCCGTAAAATGGTGACAATAATAACGTATATGGAAAAGGCTTGTTGTCAGAATGAAATGGGAATATGCATATAGAGGTCTGACTCAGTTCCTGACACAGGTATGTATTTGGTGGCAGTGGGAAACAGAAGTGGAATAGTGATAGAGGAAAGCATGGTGACCAGTACATAGAAGACTGTGAACAAAGGTGAACTTTCATGGCCAGTTAGGAGACTGTGGCAGTAATACAAGTGAGAAAAAATGACGTCCAAGTCTACAGTGATGGCGATGGGGATGGAGAGGAAGGGACATACACTTACGTCACAGAGGTAGAATGGATGGATGTGGTAGTAAGGGAGATGCTCACCTTCATGGTTTTGACTATGATAATTGGATGGATAATGGTTGTTTATGAATTAGGGAATAAGGGAAGGGGGGATTTAGAGTAAATTAAATACAAAATGTCAGTTAGACATCCAAGTGTGTATGAGATGTTCAGTAAGTATGCGATTGGATACATAAGTGTAGAGCTCAGTGAAGAGGTCAGTCTCACAGATCCAGATTTAGAAATTATCAGCACATAGATTGATATTTTAGCTATGACATATTTCATGATAAGAGAATGGAGTGAGAAAAGGAGAGAGTCAAAGAGATTCATGGGCCACAATTTGGCAACCTCATCCCCGAATGTTCGATACAATTTCTACTTTCCAGAGAGGGATTTATGGAGTTATTTAAGCCTTTTGTAAAATTTTTCTTTTGTGCAACTGAATTATGAGTTTTCCATGAAATGTACAGGTAACTAGCATTTCTATTATGTCTGTACTGTTTTCTGAGCAGATGGGAAGACAAAGGTGTAGGGAACTATCATTAAATTGTCAAGGTCATCCAACAAGCACCAGACTCAGGCCTCCTTCTAGCCCACTGCCCATGTCTATTCCTTCTTATGGTCCTTTTTGAAATGGAGCTGTCTAGTCCTTTGAGTCTGGATATGGCATTGTGAATCATTCATGCCCTGATCTCCTCATCTATGATGACATGGGTTGTTGTATAGGGTTGCTTATATTGGGAGGGGAAGACAAAAGTTGGAAATGGGAGAGCTCTATTTTTGAGCATGAATTGTCACTGTAGACAGAAGAAACAAAAAGAACTCTGTGGAATTTGATGACACTGTGCAGTTGGGAAGCAGGGAAAGAGGAGTTGAAGAGAGTAGAGCTGAAAGATGGAAATGTGTTGTTGGAGTAAAAAGACACTAAGGAAAATACTGTTCAAAGAACCCATCATGAGGCGAGGATCCCAGGAGGCAAGAGATGAAAGTAGAAGAGGTTGTGAGTACATATGTGCATGGCAAGAGGCTTGTTTATTTCCCCCTCAGTTTATTCAGAGTTTGTTAATGAAGGCCCAGCAGCAGGAGATATGCAGTCCATTTAGGAATGACAAGGACCGCTAGTCTAGGATTTACCCATGTTTCCTGGAGGTGAGAGCCCCCACTACTAAATTATTTCAAGTGAATGCACCGGTTCAAGCAGATATCTAGTTGTCTGGCTGGGCCAAGTCTCTGAGTTAGTACTTCAGTCCGTGACAGTGGAAGTAAAATCATGAACTGGATTTCCATACCTGATTTCCAGACTCAGGCAAGAGCCCAGGATGAAGACTGAAGCCTCTCTTTGTTTCAAGAGGCATGTTTCAAGGAGCTTCATTTCCATGACTGAGCAGCTGAAATGTGAGGCTGAGTGTGCTCTGTACTGGCTGGTTTCCGAGGGGGAGCTTTAACCTCTTTGGCACAAGCCTATAAAACTCATGCCTTACTGCTCCAGTACTTTTTTCCATCATCCCCAGTGAATCAAGAAATCTCAACTCCCAGCAACAGGAGGTTAAATACTGTTTGATGGGACTGTTTGTTTGCTTGATTTCTCTCCTAATCTCAATGCTGGGAGCAGGTGCCTGCTTGGCAGCTCTGGAGCTCTGGACCATCTCAAAACAACTGCAGCCATGAGTCTCAAACCCACAGCCTCTCCACAGAGTCTTTCTGCTCGGCAGACCTGCTATGGCCTGGTAAACAGGCCTCACTAGCTAGCATCTGCTCTCTGGAAACTAGTCTGAAAGTCTCCCTTCAGGCCCCCCACTAACTTGCTGCAGACAAACAGGAGGCTTCTCCTAGGACCTATGTATGGGTAAGGGCCTTTGTTTGTATAAAGAATCATTCAACTCCAGACCTCCAGATTCTGGAGCTCATATCCTATTCCTCAAATATCTTTTAACAATGCTTCTCTTGTTCACATGGTAAGCAATTTCTTTCCCATGGCTTCAATGCTGATCAGATTAACACTTAGTGGCTCTAAGTGCTAAAAATCTTATGATTCTCCCCATATGTAATTCAAAAGTGAAAATATATTATATTTTGTAAACTTTACATTTATGTAAAATAAATGTAGAAAGTCCAAAAATCTTTTGATTTTGACATAATGATCATCTTCCTTTCTGAATAGCAAATATAATATTATTCAAAAATTTTGTGGTAAATTTAAATAATCTGGCCTTGGCCCCAGGATGACTCTAAGAGACTCAGAGGAGAGGTGCTGCTTCTGCAGAGACCACTCAAATGCTACATGCAGACATTCCATATTTCAAACCTCACAACCTCCTTCCCCATCTCATTTTAGAGACTGTTTCAAACAAATATCTCCTTTCAAGGTGCTGCAGACAGATCCTGGCGAGCCTATGGTGGTAGTCATGGTTTAGTCTCTCAGTCGTGTCCGACTTTTGTGACCCCATGGACTGCAGCCTGCCAGGCTCCTCTGTCCATGGGATTCTCCAGGCAAGAATACTGGAGTGGATTGTCATGCTTTCCTCCAGGGGCTCTTTCTGACCTAGGGACTGAACACACCCCTCATGCATTTCAGGCAAATTCCTGCATTGCATGTGAGTCTATGCTCTCACTCAAATTGACTGTATTTCTCTTCTGAAAGTACCAAGGAAATCTCTTCTGCATGGACCAGTCCGAGTCATCTGAGCTACCTGGTTCTCTCTGAATGCTTGATTAGAAAAATCAATCTGGTTAATCAAAGAAGAGGAGAATTCTGGCATTCTTAAATCTTCAAATTTACACCTTTTCTTGAAGGTGTGGCTTGACACCTAGCTATTGTTTGGGGGAACTTCTACTAGAATTTTTACTTGGATAATTAATTTCCATGTAAAATAATTCTCTATTTCCTTTGTGTAAAGCTATTACTGAAGTGTAGGTGGTTTGGACTGAAAGAAAGGATGGATTTTCTCAGTCCTGTAGTGTGGCAGAACAATTCATCATTAAATACAAAGATGGCCCAAGGGAGCCTACTAAAGGATTAGCCCAAGGGATATTCCTTGATTTGTTTTCTATGTTGCTTTTTTTTTTTCATTTTAGTGGAGGTAGAAAGAATTGTTAATGGGAGGTACACCTTTTCCCACAGGAGCACATGGAATACCAACAGCTGACTTCACTGAACTGAGTACAGAGATATAAAAGCCTCCAGCAGAAGGAAGCTATAACTAAGGGCGTTCTATTTATTGAACTTAACCTTAAAGCTTATTGTTGATTAGCTATAAATAATGATAAACTTATTGGTATGCTTTCATCTCTGTCGGATTCAGAGAAACTGAACAGGGCTCACTGTACTGTGTATTCAGTTTCTAAACTGTTTTAAATACCTAGGGAGCTACTTGAAGTAGCCAGAGACTGATCTCGTTACCCTGGCCTTGGGTTTATGTTTATGCAATGGGGACCTAGGGGGAATGTTTGGATGAATTCTTATTCTGGAAAAATACTTCAAACTATTTCACTGATTATGGCTCAGTAGGGTTATTTCTATTTAAAGGACAGACATTTTATTTTTCAAAAGTGATCATCTCTGAAATATCTACTATTTACATTAAATATTGCAATGTATATGTTGGATTGGTTTATAGGAACCCAAACTGTAGTTTTGCAGCATGCAATCTTATTCTTATTGTCACGTTTGCAGCAAGCATCCAACCATAGACATTATTCGTGAATTTGATTTGTATTTTGGAAGGGGAAACAAATTACTTCTCCAACTTCCAAACTAGTTCTGGAATCACAAATGTGGATGCATACTTCAACAAGTGCACACTATTTCCCCAAAAAGAATATCTTGTCATTGTGTGATAGACATGATGGGAGAAATGATCACTAACTCACGGATAGGGCATGGGAAGATTAAGTGAAAGTCCCAGGTGTAGTGCTCCCTTTCCAACTAATTTCCACCTGGAAACCATGAATGTGAGCTTATGGGAAATAGGTTATTTTCAGATATAATCAAGTTAAGACACGGAGAAGGCAATGGCACCCCACTCCAGTACTCTTGCCTGGAGAATCCCAGGGATGGGGGAGCCTGGTAGGAGGCCGTCTATGGGGTCACACAGAGTCGGACACGACTGAAGTGACTTAGCAGCAGCAGCAAGTTAAAACAAAGTCATACAGGAATAAGCTGGTTCCTAAATCCATTAGCTACATCCTTATAAGGAGATGGAGGTTTGGAGACACAGAGACATAGAGAACAAAGGGAAGAAGACCATGAGCTGGCAGAGGCAGAGACTGGAGTGATGCAACAACTGGAAGGACGGCCGACAACCACCAGAAGATAGAAAAGAACCATGGAATAGATTCTTTTGTAGAATGTTCAGAAGGAGTGTGACTCAATGGACACCTTGATCTCAAACTTCTAGCCTCCTGAACTGTGAGAGAATAAATTTCTGGTGTTTTAAGCCCCAGCCTGTGGTAATTTGTAACAGCATCACTGTTGTCATTGTTTAGTCACTAAAGTGAAAGTGAAGGTCGTTCAGTCGTGTCCAGCTCTTTGCAACCCCATGGACTATATAGTCCATGGAATTCTCCAGGCCAGAATATTGGAGTGGGTAGCCTTTCCCTTCTCCAGGAGATCTTCCCAACCCAGGGATCAAACCCAGGACTCCTGCATCGCAGGCGGATTCTTTACCAGCTAAGCCACCAGGGAAACCCAGGAGTATCCCTTCTCCAGTGGATCTTCCCCACCCAGGAATCGAACTGGGGTCTCTTGTATTGCAGGTGGATTCTTTACCAACTGAGCTATGAGGGAAGCCCCTAAGTCATGTTCAACTCTTTTAAGACCCCATGAACCCGCCAGGCTTCTCTGTTCATAGGATTTCCCAGGCAAGAATACTGGAGTGGGTTGCCATTCCCTCCTCCAGGGGGATCTTCCCAACCCTGCATTGCCAGGTGGGTTTTTTACCCACTGGGTCATCAGGGAAGCCCGCATCCCTAGGAAGCTTAACGATCCAGGGTTGTATAGTGAACAGTTGGTACATGGATGCAGTTAGGCTTCTCTGAACTCTAGACACCTCAATGTCTCCCTATGAGTGCCTCTTCTCCCTGTTACTCTCACTATCTTCAGTAAAAATAAGTTATGGAAATCATTATCTTTGGGATTTATGGCATTTTATGTTTTGCATGCTAAGTCACTTCAGTCATGTCCAGCTCTGTGCGACCCTATGGACTGTAGCCTGCCAGGCTCCTCTGTCCATGGGATTCTCCAGGCAAGAATACTGAAGTGGGTTGCCATGCCCTCCTCCAGGGGATCTTCCCTCATTTTATGTTTTAGGGTTTTGTAATTATGGGGAGGTAGGTAACAGACTAGAATTTTAAGAGGAGAGCAGTATAAAATCCCACAGATGTTGTCCAGAGGCAAAACTTGCTCTATTGGGTAAACCACATCGTGCAGAGAACATGTTCCCCCTCTCTTTTTCCCCCCACTGAGACTATCTCAAAACAGAGCTGTAATGAGCACTTTCTAATCTCTGCTGGTAGCCTATGATACAATTATGATAATGATGATGATAAACACTTATTAAGCACTCACAGAGTGAGGTTTTACTTGTTCAAAACTCATAAAAGATCTGGTCCCCACTGTCAGTCATAGTGTTTATCATAGTATTGGCACAGTGTGGGAGCTGGCACTTTATGGTCAGTTAATGCTTTGTGCTGATCTGCTTGGACAATGGACCACAATCCTTCACACTTCCAAATTTCTTTCGTGAATTCTTCTGCTGTCTCAGCGCCTGCCTTCACCACCCACCCCCTCACCGCCATAAGCACAGCGTGCTTGGAGACCATAAAAAAAGATAGATTCTGGAAAATTTGGGATCACCATAATCATCAAAATACTTCAAACTCACTTTTGTCACCAGCTTACTGATCACCAATTTACTGATGAGAAAACTGAGGAGTGGGCATATTAAGTGACATTCCCAGGAGCAGTGGGCTGAATGGTGCCCCTTCCTTCAAAGTCATGTCTACCTGGAACCTGTGAATGTGACCTTATTTGGAAATAGAGTGTTTACAGATGTAATAAAGTTTAGATGAAGTCATACAGGATTAGGTGTGTTGTTTGGATGTTCTGAATTATTGGGGTTTTATAGGCTTCATTGCTTCTAGATTTCCTTGTTATGGCTCATTTAAGCTAGCAGCTAAATTAGTCCTGTTATGAGGACCAGCTGGTGATAGTCTCAGAACCACATAACTTAGAGTTGGAAAGGACCACAACATAGCATGATGAGCCATTTGCTTTAGGGACTGTAGCTATCATCGTTTCCATTTTACAGATGAAATAATTGAAGACAATTTCAGTGATCTGATAAAATTAATATATTTAGTTAGTAGCAGATAATATCCAACATTTTTGAGTATTTTGCATGTGTCAGGCATTGTGCTAATTATTTTATGTGCACAATCTCATTTAATTTACACAATATCTTTTAAAAATTTATTTATTTTAATTGGAGGCTAATTACTTTACATTATTGTATTGGTTTTGCCATACATTGACATGAATCTGCCCCGGGTATACATGTGCTCCCCATCTTGAACCCCCCTCCCACTTCCCTCCCCATCCCATCCCTCTGGTTCATCCCAGTACACCAGCCCCGAGCATCCTGTATCATGCATTGAAACTGGACTGGCAATTCGTTTCACATATGATATTAATTTACACAATTATCTATAGTTCAGTTCAGTTCAGTCGCTCAGTTGTGTCCGACTCTCTGCGACCCCATGAATCACAGCACGCCAGGCCTCCATGTCTATCACTAACTCCCGGAGTTCACTCAAACTCATGTCCATCAAGTCGGTGATGCCATCCAGCCATCTCATTCTCTGTTGTCCCCTTCTCCTCCCGCCCCCAATCCCTCCCAGAATCAGAGTCTTTTCCAGTGAGTCAACTCATCGCATGAGGTGGCCAAAGTATTGGACTTTCAGCTGTAGCATCAGTCCTTCCAATGAACACCCAGGATTGATCTCCCTTAGAATGGACTGGTTGGATCTCCTTGAAGTCCAAGGGACTCTCAAGAGTCTTCTCCAGCACCACAGTTCAAAAGCATCAATTCTTCGGCGACCAGCTTTCTTCACAGTCCAACTCTTACATCCATACATGACCACGGGAAAAACCATAGCCTTGATGAGACGGACCTTTGTTGGCAAAGTAATGTCTCTGCTTTTTAATATGCTGTCTAGGCTGGTCATAACTTTCCTTCCAAGGAGTAAGCATCTTTTAATTTCATGGCTGCAATCAGCATCTGCAGTGATTTTGGAGCCCCCAAAAATAAAGTCTGACACTGTTTCCACTGTTTCCCCATCTATTTCCCATGAAGTGATGGGACCAGATGCCATGATCTTTGTTTTCTGAATGTTGAGCTTCAAGCCAGCCTTTTCACTCTCCTCTTTCACTTTCATCAAGAGGCTTTTTAGTTCCTCTTCACTTTCTGCTGTAAGCGTGGTGTCATCTGCATATCTGAGGTGATTGTTATTTCGCCCGGCAATCTTGATTCCAGCTTGTGCTTCTTCCAGCACAGCGTTCCTCATGATGTACTCTGCATATAAGTTAAGTAAGCAGGGTGACAATATACAACCTTGACGTACTCTTTTTCCTATTTGGAACCAGTCTGTTCTGTGTCCAGTTCTGACTGTTGCTTCCTGACCTGCATACAGGTTTCTCAAGAGGCAGGTCAGGTGGTCTGATATTCCCATCTCTTTCAGAATTTTCCACAGTTTATTGTGATCCACACAGTCAAAGGTTTGGGCATAGTCAATGAAGCAGAAATAGATGTTTTTCTGGAACTCTCTTGCTTTCTCCATGATCCAGTGGTTATTGGCAATTTGACCTCTGATTCCTCTGCCTTTTCTAAAACCTGCTTGAACATCTGGAAGTTCACGGTTCACATATTGCTGAAGCCTGGCTTGGAGAATTTTGTGCATGACTTTACTAGCATGTGAGATGAGTGCAACTGTGCGGTAGTTTGAGCATTCTTTGGCATTGCCTTTCTTTGGGATTGGAATGAAGACTGACCTTTTCCTGTCCTGTGGCCACTGCTGAGTTTTCCAAATTTGCTGGCATATTGAGTGCAGCACTTTCACAGCATCATCTTTCAGGATTTGAAATAGCTCAACTGGAATTCCATCACCTCCACTAGCTTTGTTTGTAGTGATGCTTTCTAAAGCCCACTTGACTTCACATTCCAAGATGTCTGGCTTAGGTGAGTGATCATGCCATCATGATTATCTGGGTCGTGAAGATCTTTTTTGTACAGTTCTTCTGTGTATTCTTGCCACCTCTTAATATCTTCAGCTTCTGTTAGGTCCATATCATTTCTGTCCTTTAACGAGCCCATCTTTGCATGAAATGTTCCCTTGGTATCTCTAATTTTCTCGAAGAGATCTCTAGTCTTTCCTATTCTGTTGTTTTCCTTTATTTCTTTGCATTGATCGCTGTGGAAGGCTTTCTTATCTCTCCTTGCTATTCTTTGGAACTCTGCATTCAGATGCTTATATCTTTCCTTTTCTCTGAAGTATCTATTTTTAAAGAAGAGAAAACCAAGACACAGAAAGATTAAGTAATTTGACCAGGGAAGTACTGCTAGTACTGCTAGTAAGTACTAGCTAGTACTTCATTCTGATGAAGTATCTGCATATACATGGTGTAGGTACTGCTGTGACTCCAGAAAGTCTGATTCCAGACCCTACCCATTTAATCATCATGTTATATTATTTAAAGGTCAGAGTGAGAATCAGGTCCTCTTGCCTTGGTGGTTAGAGAAGTGGTTCCCAACAATTGTACAGCGTCTATGACTCTGTATATGTGTCAAGCATTATCTATAGACTTAAAAATGCGATCATCTAATATTTTAAGTTAATATTGATTTTGCTTGGGTATACTGTACATTCATTTAAAAGCATTATTGAATTAAGAGTGACTTCTTAATTAAGAATGACCTCAGTCATGATTCATTTTATTAAATCAGTGACTACTAAAAAAAGAACAATCTTCTTTTAGGGGAGTCTGAAATATTTTGATCTGAGAAGGCATCCTTATATTCATAAAGAAGATTGTGAACCATGTCATAGTAGAAAGAAAGCTCAATTTGGAGTCAGATGGACCTGGGTTTGAGTCTTGCTTCTGTTTACTTCCTGACTGAGTGACCTTGGGTGAGTCCCTTAACAATTAACTTCAGTTTCCTCATCTGTAAAATGATATTCTATAATTTATGTCAGAATTTTGTTGGGAGTCTCAGGTGCAACAGTGTATGTGAAAGTCTTTTATAAAAAACTAGAGCTCTGTAGGTATCTAAGGCAGCCATTATTATTCCTCTGTGATACTCAAGGGATCAAATTTGGTCCTGGATACTTCCTTACATTCACTTTTCCTATGGTCTTTTTGTATACCTTTTAACTAAAAAAAAGAAAAAAGAAACAAGAAACTTCTGTCAATATTGCAATGCTAAGGAACAGGTCAATTTCCAAGAAAATAACATCTACCCTTGGTATGAGCTTACTCCACTTTCTAGTTATACCTAGAATAGCATCCTTTGTGAGATGAAAATTTTAGGTGGCAGAGAGGAAAAGAAGATGGCATTCCAGCTCTACTGTGGGGCTGACTTCATCATCCTTCCTCTTTGAGTAGGTCAAAGTTATTATATCATTTTTTTTTCTAGCCTGGAAACTAGGGATGGAAGAATGGAGTTCAGCTAAAGAGAAGGGGAATGATTTCTGTCTCTTCCTCCCATGTCTCTCCTTTCCTAGCTTTCTAATCTATTGGAGGAGCAGTATTTATTCAAGCATAATTCCAAAAAAACCGACCATATCCATATCTGGCCTTTCTGAGTGACATGAAAACTTTTCTCAGGTCTACTGAGTACAGATATCATTGTGAAGTGGTTAGCCAAGGGCCATTGGTGAATCCAAGGGCCCTGGTGAAGTTATGTCTGGATGAAAGCAGGGACCTCAGTTACAGCCATGAATCTATTTTAGTGAAACTTCGTCACTGCTGTGACTTTCCATTTCCCCTTTGAGCCTAGTCATTTGTAACAACCAAGATGCTCCAAGGCTTAATGTGAAAAGGTTTGCCTCAGCTTCTGGAGCTAGAGCTGTGCTGCCACCACCTGGAGTTGAAGGGGTTTTTCAGCAGTTCTTAGCTCACTCCCAGGAGCCAGTCAACAACAGACAGAATCTTCAATCTGCTCTCTTGTCTGAGGAAAAAAATCCTTTTCTCTGGAAGCTTCTTGATTCTTTAGGAGTTGCTTGATTATGGAATGGGGTTTGGTTTCTAAACTACGGAATGTAATTTACAAGGTTGGAAGTAATGAATCTTTAAACATACTTCTTATACTCTTCACCAGCCACAGCTATCCATTATGATTCATGAAACAGTACATTAGTAACCTAGGTCTGACCAGTGCTAGGGCATAATTAATTTTGTGGCCCAACTGCACTTTCACTCTTTTTGTTAACCTCTTCTCTGAGGACATACAGGTATCAAGAGAGCCTGAGCACCTCCTTGTCAATTACACGAGGAGCCCAAAGTCAGTGCTTTACAAGACCTGGGAAGCATGGAAAGTTGATTGGCTATCTTATTATCAACCTTTATTGAGAACCTTGTCACTTATCTCCTTGGTTCCATCTATACTGCAATTTGGGTGCCACCATAGTCCATCCTCATGACAGGCTTCAGTTGTGAGTCTTGGCAGAAGATGAACTTAAGCGCTTGATTGACTACATTCTTTGTTGTCAAGGAGAGAGGAGGGGTTATCTCATTATTGATAAGTGAAACCTAGTGCAAGATGCAGAGAAGGCAATGGCAAGCCACTCCAGTACTCTTGCCTAGAAAATCCCATGGACGGAGGAGCCTGGTAGGCTGCAGTCCGTGGGGTCACTCAGTTGGAGACGACTGAGCGACCTCAATTTCACTTTTCACTTTCACGCATTGGAGAAGGAAATGGCAACCCACTCCAGTGTTCTTGTCTGGAGAATCCCAGGGACGGGGGAGCCTGGTTGTCTATGGGGTCGCTGCTGTCTATGGGGTCGCACAGAGTCGGACATGACTGAAGCGACTTAGCAGCAGTAGCAGCAGTGTAGTCCTCTGAACTTTGCAGTTGATCCACATGTCAGGCCTAGAGCAATTGTGTGGGTAGTAGCAAGAGAGCTATCATTTGCTGGATCCACTGTCAAAGTCAGACTTGCTTTATGTTCACATGGAAGAGGTTGTATTGGTCATCTGGCTGCTTTTAGGCACATTTAATTTTCATTATGTCAAGGAAGGGCTTAAAGAAAAATGTCATAGATTTAGAACACACCATACTTTTGATGCAGTCATGAGCTCTGAAAGTGGTGGAAATTATGGGAGTACACAGGAGAGTTGCGGGATCTTCTGTCCCCAAGAGTGTGCAAAACATAGCAATACTTGGTTTTACAGATATACTGTCAGGATTCCCAGAATTAATCATTTTCATTTCTACCAGTAGGTTTTATATTAGCCTCTGGCTCCTGGTCTTTTCCTTAGACTGTGTAACCTTTTGACAAAGTTCTTAACTGCTTTTGCTGAAACTTTCCTGGTCTAATCGCTAGCAAATATCTTGAAGAAAATCAAGTTTGCTCAACAGGCCATCTCTTGGCATTTAGTGAATTCTTATCAACGTAGACTGCCTTAGTTGGTTTTTAGATCTCATATTAAATGTTACTTTTACAGAGAGGCCTTTCCTGACCTTCTGTTTTAAAATTAGTTTCTCCAACCTCCTGTTTGGTACAGTAAGAAAACATTCTTTAGAGTCAGGCATTCATTCCTTGGCTCCATGGCTCTGTCCACCACTAGCTATGTTACCTAAGGCAAATTACTTGGCTTCTCTGCATCTCAGTTTCCTAGTAAAATAGGCATAATAATAGTACATACTTCATAGGGTTGTTGTGAAGCTTAGTTATAGTACATAAAGCATTTAGAACAGTTCCTGGCTATCATCACCATCATCCTTATTATAATTTCAGTCCATGTTTGTGTCTTTCATATCATTTATTATAACTTTAAATTGTTGTAGGTGTTAGTCTTTTTTTAAGTCTCTCTCTTCCACTATTCTTAAAGTTATATGAGGGCAGAAACCACATTTGTATTTGCTTTTTCATTCTCCTTTTCTCAGTGTCCAGCACAAAGTAGGAGCTCAATAAATACTGGACTAGTAAATTAATGATAATTTAAGGAATATTTTAAAATAATTCAAGTATCTCTTTCCTTCAAGCTCTTATTATCATAAAATCTCTCTGTAATAATAAGACTCCCAGATCTCAATCAATGGAACACTATATTTTTTGTTACAAGCAAAAATGCCAGGGCAACATGTTCCAGTCTTCTTTGTCAGTCTCTTTCTTTTTATTATTGCCTTTGTCTTTTCCAGCTATTTACAACTAGATCTACTATTGAGACCCATTTCTAGGTCCAGACCCAGAGCCTATGTCAATCATCCGAACTATAACTAAGGCTAAGTGATTGAGGGTATGGGGATTTTGAAGGTACATGCAATGAAATAATTTAAATGTACTGTGAAAATTGTAAAGACTCCTTTACCCTAGCATGATGTGTATTAGCAATGTACCCCAGATGACTATGTAGCCTCCAAGTCATAGATCCTACTCACTGTACCCTCTGTCACAGTCAGATCTCTTGGAACCAACTAAAGATGCCACCTGTGCTTTTTACCTGGAATCATCTGCTGATGGATGTATCCTGTCCTCTTCTTGCCTGAAATATTTTGGGCCTTCATGAATTCCTTGGAAACAATTACTTGGATTGTTTCTCCCATTGCTGATACCAGCCTCCTCTGACTTGCAATACCTCTTGTCTCAGCGCTGCCACCCATTCTCAGCCTGGATCCTGAACTCACTGTAGTTATACTGCCTTGGTGTGTGTTGTATTGGAATTTGGCTTGTGTAAGAATCACGGAGTGCATGTGTGCTGAGTCGGTTCAGTCGTGTCTGACTCTTTGCGACTCTATGGACTATGTAGCCCACCAGGCACCTCTTGCCACGGGATTCTCCAGGCAGGAATACCGGATTGAGTTGCCATGCCCTCCTCCAGGGGATCTTCCCGACCCATGGATCAAACCCATGTCTCTTGTGTCTCCTGCATTGGCAGACTGATTCTCTATCACTAGCACCACCTGGGAAACCCAAATGTGGGTAAACTAGAGGAAGACAAAGCCAACCTGATTTATTTTCAAGTGAACCATGAATCATGTAAATGATACTTAGTTGCTACCTCTTTCAAAAGCCTTTGATGACTCCATTGGCCTCCATTATAAGGTTTCTAATTCTTCATGCTAGCAATCAAGGCCCTGCACAGTAGCCTCAACCTAACTTTCTAACCTCAATTCCCATTACTCCACTACATAAAATTTCAAGATCCTTGAGGGCAGAGGCTTTCTCTTCTTTACTAGTAGCCTGACACTCTATATCTGGCACATTGTGGTGCTCAGTAGATATAACAGATAAAAATTATTGAGTTCTTTACTCTGGGCTACGCATGTAAAACATGAACTATTTTACAGCTGTCACCTCACTTTACAAGCATCATCTCATGTAACCCTGCCAATTAATGAAATAGATACTACACTAATTTGTCAAATGTCACCCAGCTAGGGAAATGGTATGAGGATTTGAATCCAGATCTGTTTATCCCCAGAGCTTGTGCCATTAATAACTACACCTTTTTAATTCAATGGTGTCTGTATAATAAATATTTGAGCCAAACTATACTCTTGTTTGGACTTCCCTGATGGCTCAGACATTAAAGAATCTGCCTGCTAATGCAGGAGACTCAGGTTTGAGCCCTGGGTTGGGAAGATCCCCTGGAGAAGGGAATGGCAACCCACTTCAGTATTCTTACCTGGAGAATTCCATGGATAGAGGAGCCTGGCAGGCACATAGCATCTCAAAGAGTTGGATACGGCTCAGCAACTAACACTTTCACTACTTTTCATACTCTTGTTTGCCAAACACGACAAACTTACTGCAGCTTATGTGCCTTTAGAAGCACCTTTTCCCTCAACTGAAAGACTTGCCCCACAGTTTCTAGGTCTTTAGCCACTCCTTGGGACTTAGGTTATTTCAATGCTGAGTACTTATGTTTGGATACCTGATAAATGCTTCCTTCTATTTGTAGTTCTACTTTATGATACTCATAGCTAGACCCTAAGCCCTTGGAGGGGAGGATTCACATCTTACACTGTTAAGTATTCTCAGCCTTAAGCATCAAGTATAGGAACTTAGATCAACTAAGTAATATTTCCTATTGGTGACGGCTTAAAGTGAAGTGAAGTCACTCAGTCGTGTCCGACTCTTTGTGACCCCATGAACTGTAGCGTACCAGGCTTCTCTGTCCATCAGCTTTTCCAGGCAAGGGTACTGGAGTGGGTTGCCATTTCCTTCTCCAGGAGATCTTCCCAACCCAGGGATTGAACCCGGGTCTCCTGCATTGTAGGCAGATGCTTTACCATCTGAGCCACCAAGGAAGTGGCTTAAATGGGGATGAAAAACAAATTGAAGTAAGGATCATGATTAATTATAGTTGGCAAGAGATCTATATTACATAAGGATGTATCAAAACATTAAAGTCCTTTCATGCACAAATATTAGTTACTGGGATGAGAAAGTGAAGGGACAGGGAAGAAATAGTTAGTCATCATCATAACCATCATCCTTACAAGAAAATCTGCTTCAGAGGTTGAATTATCCTGTTATGCCTTTCTTAGACCAATTTATGTCTATCTTAGACCAATCTATGGCAACTTCCAGAAATCAGAAATTAGTTGCTTAGTTTGGACAGAATTATTTTTGCATTTGTGGAGTAATTTACATTTATAAAACTGCTTTAAAATAATTATAATGTTCACAGCAGATCAAACAAGCCTGAACAGGAAACCTGGGAGGACCTTCAAAGACTTCCTGATGACCAGGGACTGCCTATGGTAGGAAATCTTTGGTTAAACTCTATGTAGATCTCTTTTTCTCAAGAGAAGATCAGATTTCATTGATCTCCATGTTCCAAAGCTGTTCATGAACCCTGCTGTTCTGGATGTGTGACAGCTATTTGTTTTTCAGGGAAAAGGGAACTAAATTAAGCATCTTTATTTTACTCTCCTTGGCTAGAAAAGTGTAATGCTATATTGGAACAGGTTAATGGCTCACTAAGTAATATTCAGACCCATGAGTTATAAAGGAAGAGAGGCCCATGAGTGAATCTTCTTTAATGTATAAGAAAATACGTGAAATTCAAAGTTGGAAATTTTCTTCTGACTTTGGTAGGTGACTATCTCTGCTGGGGTTTTAACCTGGTGATTTCACAAACTGTGAGATCAAGTATGTCCCTCCAATAATATATATATATATAATATGTATATAAATACATGTAAAGTCATCTCATTATATATAATTTTCCTTATATTCTATTCTCTTTACATTAGGAGAAAAGGTCTGTGGAAGATGTCTCCATATACATTAACACTGAAGAGAGAGACTGTCTAAAATTTTCTTCCCCCAGATAGCCCTGATCCCTGCTATGGAGCATGGAATTTGATTACCTTGCTAGTGTTCACTTACATTGCATGACTAACAAAATTATTAATAGCTATAAAACTATTCAAGTCTTTAAAGATGCAGTTGCTAGGCTTCTCTCAATGGTCTCTTGCAGCAGCAAATTCTAAGCTGATAAGTTGCACGCCGATTTTAATTTTAAATGTATTTTCCATTAATTTAATTGAACCCATTCTTGCTTTTCTGCAATGGCACCAAGAATCAGAAGGGCATTCCTGTCTCTCCCAGCACACCTCCATGGATGGAAGAAATCAGACCTGGATTTTCTCACTTGTCATCTTCAGGCTGAGCCTGTCTTTTTCACTTTACAGTTTCTTTTTGAATGACCCTGCGCTTGACCCAGGGCATGCAATCTGAGAGCTGTATGGGGGTGGAGTGTGGGGAGGATGTTCTGGAGCTCAGCAGATGGATCCCAGGAGTACAATGACTTACCAACCCCCTTGTGATTGTTGCCAAAACATCTTCCTGTTTTCAAAAGTGTTTTGCCCCCTGCTCTTTTGTTTTGCTGTGCTAGGAGACTGCAGTTCCTTATGATGCCTGGTTTTGCTAGGGACAAAAATCTGCTGTTTCAAGGAAATGCAGCTGTTTGCTTTGGTGGGTGACTTGAGAGAGGGAATGTTTCCACCCTCCCTGCCCAGCCTCCTTGTTGCCCCACCCCAACTTGAACTCCACTGACTGGCTCATCATCTTACAAAGCATTGATTTTAGAAACTCAGTATTTGCTTTTGATTGTTTGGCTGGGGTTGCAACAAAGTCATTGATAGATCTCATTTTGAGCTATCATCCTGTCCACTCTTTTCAGTCAGCCTTCCAGAACTGATTGCCTCTTTCCCCAAATGAAACTGCACAGCCAGACGGCGAGGCTTTCTCAAGTTCCACTGTTTGCTAGGGCATTGAACATACGGAGCTGCCTGGGCCTCAAGCTAGGCCAGCTCCACTCCAAGACTGTTAGTTCTCTTACCAGCCTGTCATTAGGCACAAGACTTAATTTGATCACTGCTGCCTAGGCGGCTATCCCTGAGTGGATACTTCCTGGTACTGATGTCACTCCATTTTGTGATCTTTGATGAAAGGGACAAGCCCAGCTCAGCCCAGCTGATGTCTCCCATGATACAGGACACCATCTTTCTTTACCCTTCCCAGCATTTGGAAGAAAGGTCATTGGTTCCTTCTCACCATCCTGGACCCAGCTGCAGGCAATAGACACAAATTAATACTCATTCCCTCCCCAAGTCCAGTGTACCAGTATGCAAACTCTTGGACCTCATATGGGGATGCTTTCCATGCTGGTAAGCCATTGTTTTCTTCTCATTCAAAAAACGTGAATAATTTCTCTGTTGCTAAAATGATTTTTCTGTCACTTCTGCTCTATCTGTCCCCTTTGTGGTGCTCTCTCTCTGCTTCCTACTGGGATCTCCATCTTTCAGTTTACTCTCCACTGCCCCAGGGCTTGTCAACCTGAACAGATATTGTGCATTGTGCTGTTAGTGGAATACGTGACATGCCTTTAGTACTTACATTGCTAGCCCAGGTAATGTAACTGCAGTTGTCAAACCAGTAGTTCTTCACGTTTATTAGTTATCTTTCTTTCCTTCTTAAGTTGACATTAAACCAACTAGTAAGTTTCCTAGTTCAGTGACAGATTAGTCAGTGGAGCAGCTAGAACTCTCAGGGAGCTACACAAGGCTTCTTCTGATTTCTGGGAGAAGTTTTGGAGGAACCAAGAACAACCCCAGGCTCAGCCTGGCCACCTAGGACTAAAGAATGTACAACAAGTCAGGGGTCTTCATTGAAATAATCTTTTGCCCAAGATAACTAAAGAAACCCAAGAAACTGGCTCATCAGATTTTTTGTACTCCTCTTTTTACCAGCTCTTTGGCTATTACTATTTATTTGAACTTAAGGCAAAAGGGTTTTCCTAGCATGGAGTTCACACATATACCCCAGCTCCGTCACCATCTATCTCCAAGTCTTGAAAAATCTGATTTACTTTTTTTCCAGTCCTGTGGACATCTCCAAGAACCCAGCTTTCCATAAAACCAGGTAACCAGATAGATTATTATTATTATTTTTAGTTTGGAAAGCTTGTCTTCAAAACCTATCCTGTAAGGCTGATGGTTTTTTTCAGGGGTCCTTCAGCACTCATTGACCATTCTTTTCAGTGATATTTCTGCTTCTTTTCATGCTCCACTTGACTCACTCGAGAAATAGGAGAAGAGCTTTTGAGAGAAATCTAGGCTGTGAATCAGAAGCCAAGCCTGCATCTGTAGCTTTAATCTAGGGAGTTATACATGGTATAGGGGTTCCTAGGATCTATCTACTGGGTTGCAGTACTAAAATGTGGGAGTAGCAGTGAAAAAAAATAGTTTGGCCTAACAGAAAGCATTCCCAGTCTATACATTTTCAATTATCTCCTCTTTTTAGCATTCAGTTCATATTTCATTTGGTTTTTAAGGTCTCTTACTTAGTGATGTTTTTTTTCTTTTTCCCCAAGCTGTCAAGAAAGCACTTCCTCTGGTGATAGTGGGGGTGTGGAATATCACTCTCACCCTCCTCCTTGGGATGAGAGAATCAGTGGAGGGAAGGCTGGGCATGATCTGATCAGAACGCCTTTGAAGGGAGACCTTTCTGTTTTCAAAAGTGCTAGTGGTGGGGAACAATAACAGTTGGTATGAGTTTGCACCTAGGAAAATAGCGTTTGGGACCCACTTGGAGAGAATTCACATGAAAAGTTTCAGGCAATAATGCTGTGAGCCCAAATGGTGCTGTCAAAACATTACAGGCAGTCACTGCAGGATAGTACAGAAGGTGTTAGAGAGTAGTGTCATTTATTGAAATGTATCTGCTGATTTAGCTTTTGCTAATTAAATGGTCCCCACGATGTGTGTTTATGTAGGGACCAGTTGTGAGTTTTCTAGCAGCAGGAGTTTGGCCCTGTAGGAAGTGCCATTCCTAATGAGAGGGGATAAGCATGGAAGGGACTTGGGTGTAATCTGTTCAGTTATGCTGGCCTCATCAAAATGGGAAGACTTGGAGTGATTAATAGATTTCTGTCTCTTTTTCACTACTGTCCCCTACCTCTCTTGTGTTTCTTGGAAGAGGCAAGCATCAGGGTCATGATGAACAATTTTAGCACTTAAAGAACAAACAAGAGATCTTTTCAAGAAAATTAGAGATATCAAGGGAACATTTCATGCAAAGATGGGCTTGATAAAGGACAGAAATGGTATGGACCTAACAGAAGCAGAAGATATTAAGAAGAGGTGGCAAGAATACACAGAAGAACTGTACAAAAACTTCACGATGAAGATAATCACGATGGCATGATCACTCACCTGGAGCCAGACATCTTGGAATGTGAAGTCAAGTGGGCCTTAGAGAGCATCATGACGAACAAAGCTAGTGGAGGTGATGGAATTCCAATTGAGCTATTTCATATCCTGAAAGATGATGCTGTGCAAGTGCTGCACTCAATATGCCAGCAAATTTAGAAAACTCGCAATGGCCACAAGACTGGAAAAGGTCAGTCTTCATTCCAATCCCAAAGAAAGGGAATGCCAAAGAATGCTCAAACTACCACACAATTGCACTCATCTCACACGCTAGTAAAGTCATGCACAAAATTCTCCAAGCTAGGCTTCAGCAATATGTGGATCGTGAACTTCCAGATGTTCAAGGTGGTTTTAGAAAAGGCAGAGGCACCAGAGATCAAATTGCCAACATCCGCTGGATCATGGAGAAAACAAGAGAGTTCCAGAAAAACATCTATTTCTGCTTTATTGACTATGCCAAGGCCTTTGACTGTGTGGATCACAATAAACTGTGGAAAATTCTGAAAGAGATGGGAATATCAGACCACCTGACCTGCCTCTTGAGAAACCTGTATGCAGGTCAGGAAGCCACAGTTAGAACTGGACATGGAACAACAGACTGGTTCCAAATAGGAAAAGGAGTACGTCAAGGTTGTATATTGTCACCCTGCTTATTTAACTTATATGCAGAGTACATCATGAGGAATGCTGGGCTGGAAGAAGCACAAGCTGGAATCAAGATTGCCGGGAAAAATATCAATAATCTCAGATATGCAGATGACACCACCCTTATGGCAGAAAGTGAAGAGGAGCTCAAAGGCCTCTTGATGAAAGTGAAAGAGGAGAGTGAAAAGGTTGGCTTGAAACTCATCATTCAGAAAATGAAGATCATGGCATCTGGTCCCATCACTTCATGGGAAATAGATGGGGAAACAGTGGAAACCGTGTCAGACTTTATTTTTTTGGGCTCCAAAATCACTGCAGATGCTGATTGCAGCCATGAAATTAAAAGACGCTTACACCTTGGAAGGAAAGTTATGACCAGCCTATATAGCATATTAAAAAACAGAGACATTACTTTGCCAACCAAGGTCCGTCTAGTCAAGGCTATGGTTTTTCCTGTGGTCATGTATGGATGTGAGAATTGGACTGTGAAGAAAGCTAATCGCCGAAGAATTGATGCTTTTGAACTGTGGTGCTGAAGAAGACTCTTGAGAGTCCCTTGGACTTCAAGGAGATCCAACCAGTCCATTCTAAAGGAGATCAATCCTGGATGTTCATTGGAAGGACTTACGCTAAAGCGACTGGGGGTAGGAGGAGATGGGGACGACAGAGAATGAGATGGCTGGATGGCATCAGCGACTCAATGGACATGAATTTGAGTGAACTCCGGGAGTTGGTGATGGACAGGGAGGCCTGGCGTGCTGTCGTTCATGGGGTCGCAAAGAGTTGGACACGACTGAGCGACTGAACTGAACTGAACTGAACTGAAAGAACAACTTTCTCTCTCTGCTTTGTTTTTCCTGCTACAACTCCCTGGCTGTCACTATTATCCTTTGTCACACAAAAATGTGGGGATTGGGAGGAAGAGCGAGGAAAAAGTACAAGGGATTCAAAGACTTTTCTTGGCCCCCTTCCCTTGTCTTCCTGGTATTTCAGAAGGGTCATAAACAGCATCCAGGATGGTGGAAATGCACCCCACCCATGCCTAGTAGGCATACATCCCTTGCTGCTCCTCTTAAGGCCTTTCTTTATGATGCCTGGGAGTGTGTGTGTCTGTTTACATGTGTGTGTGTGAGTGTGTGTGTATGTGGTGGATGGTGGTTCACTAAAAGTTGGCAATCACTTTGGGCAGAAGGGACAGAATTTCAGGAAGCTGTAGCTATCTGCATGTAATTCTATAGCTCATAGAATTACACACTGCTCTTAAATTAATCAACTGAATTTAAAACATCACAAGGGCAAGACCATCTTAAGAAAAAAATGTTCTTAGTCCCTAACACAATGCTGGGCACACAGCCAACACTAGTTGATTTCACAAGGGAAGTGGTTGAGTTTTGTGTAATGAGGTCATCTTAGAAAATCGCTGAACTGCTCTGCAAGTCTGCTTCCACATCTGCAAGGTCGTTTTACCTCCCAGGGCTATTGTAAAGATGAAATAAGACAATGACTTTATCAAGGACACTTTGCAGATTTGTGCTGTTATCTCCATTTTCATTCTTTCATTCTCTCTATTCTAGGCATTATAACCTAAGTCAGAAGATTATATGTGCAGGCTGGAAAAGTTTGACTTTGGCAATTTTTTTAAATCAAGTTTTTCTTTCTAAGAGAACCTCATCGGGTCAAATTGGTTGAGTAGAATGGGATGTCCATGAGATGCAACAAAAGCCAAGCCAGTTTTCTTCAGCAGGGACATTGGGGGCTAGAGGGAAGAGAGTGAGAATGAAGTTATTTGAAGGCTGATCTCTTTGGAGCTTGAAGCAAACATTTAAAAAACACATCTCAGAAAGATCGTTCAAACTTGTCAGTGCTACAGTCCTCATATGCTAGTAATTTAGTTTCTACCATCAATTTTAACCTTTTTGAATAAAACCTTTTTACCTTATCCTTGTCAATGTTGGAACACAAAGAATTTTCCTCATATATCAGATTAATTTAAATATAAGGCTTTCCCCACTTTATTCTTCCATTGCCATTCAGCATTATTTCAGTAGCATGACTGAAATCTTAAAGATTAATAAAAAAATCTCCTTAGCATTTTGATTCTTGCCTCAGTGACCCAAAGAGCTACCATGGCCCAGAGAGCTGGCTTCCTCCGCATAGCAATGGCCCAGAGAGCTTGCCCTGGGCTGCACAGCAATGTCGTTGATACCCAGGGGAGCCTAGTGTTTTTCAGCAAAGGTTGGAGCAAAAATACTGAGGATGGTCGCTAGATGTCCCTCTTGTGTCTCTAAAGAGGCTGAAGAGGCGGGGCTCACTTCAGGCTTGAAGTAAAGGGAATCTAAGACTGAGAACTTTCTTTTTGTTTTCATTATCTTCACCCAGAACTGTTTTTATTCAATTAATAAATTCCTGATCGTGAAGGTGTTTTCGGCTCCTCACTTAGTAGCATTGTTGGAGTACGATGATGAAGTGTGTTTATTAGCAAACATTGTTGGAGTATAATGATAACGGGCGTCTATTAGCAAAAAATACATTCTGAGTGCAAACGGCGGCAGCGGCATTACGGTTATCTGTAGAAGTAGACTAGGGGGATGGAAGAACTGTTTTTTTGGAGGGGAGGTGTCACTATCACTTTGAGTTTGCAGGTGATGAGAAGGAAGGAAAGCAGAGGCACACGGTCCAGCCTCCCTTGGCACCTGGTTTTCATAAAAGCAGTCTAGTATAGCTGGGAGTACTTCGGGTGCTCTACTTGTAAAGGCGGGGAGCATTGAGTGTGAACAGCGAGAAGGACCCAGGGAAACCCGTGTGATCTCCGTAGTGAAGCAAGCACATTTGTCTTTGCAAATGCAGAACGTGTCTTTACAGTGTGATTGCATTTACACAGGTAATGACATTGTACATGGATTGAATTCTCTTATTTATCTTTTAAAGACAGCAGACTATAGTCATTCTATTAGCATTCCCCAAGGTAAGAGGTCCTCAGCCCTCTTATCTTGTTGTGTGCATCTTTTCAGATGCCACGGCAATGATAATCATTTTACCTGAGTAAAATGATTCCATTTCTTGTTACCTGGGGGATTGTTAATGGCCGAGACTACTTCTCAGACTCTGCTCCCGCTCAGTCAAGCCGTGGAGGCGCCAGTTTACTTTTATTGATCAGTGGGTTCCTGACCGCCTTCGCCACAAGGAAGCAGCATCATCCTTTTTTAACTTAAAGGAGAACAGATCGCCTTCAAGTTTATAGCTAAAGCTTCTAAGCATAGCATGCAAACATTTTAGCATGCTGCTAATTGTTCTGTTTAAATAGTCCAAGCAATATTTTAGAACGCTGGCAAACGCCGAACTCATATCCCGTGATCAGATAGCAACCCATTTCAAATGCCTTTTTAGGCCGTTTTAATTAGACCAAGATGCACTTCATTCCCACTCGCTGACATCAAAGGTAAATAACTGTGATAAATCAAATGGAGCCCTTTGCGGAGCCTGTGAGGTGCGTCCGCGTTGCCTGCCATGTTGTCACTCTCCTCTGGCAGGGTCTGCAGAAAAGCAGGCGGGCCACGCGGCTCCCTCGAGTCACAACTCTGTTGTTCACCTGTACCTCTAAATGACCAAATTAAATGATAATCATTGCAGATCCTTCGATTTTCTCCTAGATGTTCTGGGCTGAATTGCATCCTAATGTGAGAGAGTGAAACGACCCCCAACGCGGAAAGCGGATCAAGCTCTCTGCGCCCCCCCCCCTTGGTCTCAGATGCACGTTGGGGCGGGGGGGGTCTCAACCTCAATCCCAGAATAATTCCTTTCTGAGGGAGAAAGCTGTCTTCTTCTTCCTCCTGCCAAAGTAAAGGCCGCTAAACTAGCTCCTCTTGGAAAGGGAAATATTTTTAAAAAGCAGCTAGGCTGTTCTCTGCAAAAACATGGCAGTTTTGAGAAAACCTATTATGTGTTCAAATGCCTTTTCCCCTTGTTTAATGTTTTTTAAAGGACAAAATTGAGTCTCATTTTAAGCACACAGGCTCGGGCCAGTGTCTCTGGTTAATTATAAATTTGCTCACCCAAGACTCCCAAATATCCAAGACGATTCACTCAGAAGGGAGATGCACTCTTTCAAGAATTGTGAATTCAGAAGCCAGCCCCTCTCCATCCCCAATCTATGATGAAAAAAACGAAACACCCCAACTTGTTCAGAGAAGTACTTCTGATTCTTCCAGCCCGTGACCTTAATTAACAGAATCAGGACGGGGCAGGGAGGAGGCCCCCTCTGTCCCCAGGGCACCTTCAGTCCAAAAGGGAAGCCGAATTTTATATCAACCCCGGCCACTTCGGCCTCCTGCTTCTCAGCACCGGCACACACTAGCCACCGTCGCCACCACCGCCAGAGAGAAGCTGGCAGCCCCCTGGGACCGAGGCCCTGCAGGAAAGCTGGGGCGACCCGCACATCCGCGCCGGCTCCAGCTGCCGGCGACCAGCGTAGACTGCGCACCAGCTCCGCAGCTCCCGCTGGGCTCGCGGCTCTCCTAGCTTGGCTCGGTGCGGCGGCGTCCGCCCACCTGCTCTTCTCAAACGTATAGTTTATTTATAGGGAGCTAAATTCTCCAGTGGTGTTGGGTGAGGGGCAACGAAATGTGTCCAGCCCTCTGGGTGGCTCAGTCCCTGCGCCACAGATCCCATTTGATTAACAGACAACAGACAAAAGCCAATAGAACCGGGTCAGGGACCCTGCTTGGGCCGGGGGTGGGGGTGGGGGCTCGCAGGTCTGCTCGGGAAGGAGGGATAGGGGTGACGGTCCAGGAGGATGGCTGCCGCGGCTCTTAGCTGAAGAGTCACTGGCCAGGAGTCGGATGAATGACCACGTCTGGGGTGCTTTCTCCTTCCCTTTCTTCCTTCCACTACCCGAGAAGAAGAAAGAGAAACTGACAGACAAACCTAGGGCGAAGAGACAAAGAGGGCGGGAGGAGGGGAGAGAAAGAATATGAATATGAATATTATATTCAAAAATATGAAGATATGTGAGGGAGATAAACACACCGAGAGAATTAAATCCTCATCTCTCCTGCAATCTCCACAAACACGAAAGGCGCGCAGTTCCTGGGGAGGCTCAGCTGCAGCTCCAGCACACCCCTCGACTTACTCCACCCTGCCTTCTAGCCCTTGCTGGGCCTGCCTGGCCTCCCAGACTGCTGCCTTGGCTCGGCGGGCCGGGGTACCACTTGGTCCCGCCAGTGTGTAAGTTTCCGGCTGGCCCCGCCCCCTCCCGCGCATTGGCCCCGCCCCAAGGCCGGGGCCCGCTGGGCTGAGCGCTGATTGGCCAGTGCCTGGCGTAGCCTGTCTCAGCAGGTCCGGCTCTCTCCTGCTCTCTCCAGACTCCACGGCCAGTAGTTTGCGGCATCGGCAGGAGCAGCAGCAGCAGTAGCAGCGGCGGCAGGCGCAGAGGGGAGACTGACGAGCGGGCACAGACGGCAGCACGGCTCCCGCGCACCATCCCTTGCTTGCCTGGGGGCACTGGCACCTGCCAGGTCCGGCTCTCTCCTGCTCTCTCCAGACTCCACGGCCAGTAGTTTGCGGCATCGGCAGGAGCAGCAGCAGCAGTAGCGGCGGCGGCAGGCGCAGAGGGGAGACTGACGAGCGGGCACAGACGGCAGCACGGCTCCCGCGCACCATCCCTTGTTTGCCTGGGGAGCACTGGCACCTGCGTCCCTAGCTCGGCGCGGGCCCTTGGAGCGTTGCGCTCCGCGGCATTCCTGCTGAGCGGATTCATCCGAGATCAGAAACCTCCCACCTCTGCTCTCTCACACTCCCCACTCACACTCCTCGCACCACACACTCACTCTTCCTTTCTCTCACACATTCACCCACAGACCAAGACAGAAAGAGAAAGCGAGATAGACCTCCCATGTCCGCGAGCGCCGGGGAGGGTGTGAGCCCAACGCAGCGCGGCCAGCGCCTCTCCAGGAGGATGGAATCAAGAAGCTCCCGCAAGTAAACTTTGGTGGCGACATAACCGTCGACCGTGGCAGCTGCTGAGGCGGACCCCAGCGACGTGCGATTGAGCTAGAAGGGCTTCCTCCCCTGGCAGCGGCGGCCCTCGGAGCGACACCCCAGTCCAGACCGAGGGAGGAGGAGAAGCCTCTGGTACCAGCGGCGGCGGCCCCGCCTCTCCTGGCCGGTACTGTTGTTGCTTTCCTTCCCCTCCTCCCCACTCCCCCACCCCGGCCCCCGGCCATTGGAAAGACCGGACTTTTATTTTCTTAGACAAATTTCCATCGGCCGGTTTTCACAAACTTGACGTGGAGCCTCAGGCTGCATTGGTAACTTTAATTTCCGAGACGCAGAAGTCCGCAGTCCAGCTGCTCAGTGGGGGTGACTCCGTGTCCACCTCCGATTCTGGACACACGCGCCCCTCAAGCCTTCTGAAGCCAACCACAGTGCAAGGGAGCAAGCTCTCGTCTCGGCAGCCCCCTATCCCCTCCCCCGTCTTCTGCGGGCTGGAGGACTGCCATCCCGCTCAGCCGGATACTCTGACGGCTGCGGCGCTTGACAGCAACTCAGACTCCCTCCTGCGACCCCTCTTTCTCCCCAACAGGCCTCGAAAAGGCCAGCGTGGCCCCCCAGGATCCCGGAGGGCGCGTTCCAGGCGGGTCCTGTCTCTGCAGTGAGCCAGGAGCACTGAGGGTAGATCCTTGCGCATGCCAGGTGCACAGACAGCGTGCTCACCAGCCCCAGTGCCTGTGCGCCGCGGCGGGTCGGGCAGCGCCTGAGAGGCTCTACCCGCACTGCACTCCCCGCCTTCGCCTCCAGTGCGGTCCGGACTCAGCAGCGCGTCTATCCGGCTTCTCAGACGCGGTTCCACCCGCAACCCTGCACCGCTTCGGCCAGTCGCGCCGGGCTAACTTTGAAGGGGGAAAACTGAATCGCCGGGCTGGAGGGACGGGGCTCGGGGCCGCACGGCGCTCCCTCGGCCCCTCGGAGCCCCCGGACCCCGCGAGAGCCCCCGCCCGGTCCGCCGCAACTTCAGCATTGGAGCCCGCGGGGGTTTCCCCCCCGCGCCGCCGGGCCGCCCTGGGCCGGACTGCTCCCGCGGCCCCCGGGGCCCCGGGGCGCGCGCAACAGGCGGCCCGAGTCGGCGGGAAGCTGGCGCGCCGGCGGCGTCGGTCTCGGAGGGGTGTGGAGAGGCGAGGCCAGGCAGAGCCCCGCGCAGCCATGGAGTCACTCCTGCTGCCGGTGCTGCTGCTGTTGGCTGTGCTATGGACACAGGCGGCCGCCCTCATTAACCTCAAGTACTCGGTAGAAGAGGAGCAGCGCGCCGGGACGGTGATCGCCAACGTGGCCAAGGACGCGCGCGAGGCGGGCTTCGCAATGGACCTACGGCAGGCCTCTGCCTTCCGTGTGGTGTCCAACTCGGCTCCGCACCTGGTGGACATCAACCCCAGCTCGGGCTTGTTAGTCACCAAGCAAAAGATCGACCGTGACCTGCTGTGCCGCCAGAGCCCCAAGTGCATCATCTCCCTCGAGGTCATGTCCAGCTCAATGGAGATTTGCGTGATTAAGGTGGAGATCAAGGACCTTAATGACAATGCTCCCAGCTTCCCGGTGGCACAGATTGAGCTGGAGATCTCGGAGGCGGCCAGCCCCGGCACGCGCATCCCGCTGGACAGCGCTTATGATCCGGACTCGGGCAGTTTCGGCGTGCAGACCTATGAGCTGACTCCGAACGAGCTATTTGGCCTGGATATCAAGACCCGCGGCGACGGCTCACGCTTCGCCGAACTCGTGGTGGAGAAGAGTCTGGATCGCGAGACGCAGTCGCACTACAGCTTTCGCATCACTGCGCTCGACGGCGGCGACCCCCCGCACCTGGGCACTGTTGGCCTCAGCATCAAAGTGACCGACTCCAATGACAACAACCCGGTGTTTGGCGAGTCTACCTATTCAGCGAGCGTGCCAGAGAACTCACCTCGCAACACTCCCGTCATCCGTCTCAACGCTACGGACCCAGACGAAGGCACCAATGGCCAGGTGGTCTACTCATTTTACGGCTACGTCAATGACATCACTAGAGACCTCTTCCAGATCGACCCGTACAGCGGCCTGGTCACCGTCATCGGTGACCTAGACTATGAAGAAGGCCACGTTTATGAACTGGACGTGCAGGCCAAGGACCTGGGGCCCAACTCCATCCCGGCACACTGCAAGGTCACCGTCAGCGTTCTGGACACCAACGACAACCCGCCGGTCATCAACCTGCTGTCGGTAAACAGCGAGCTGGTGGAGGTGAGCGAGAGCGTCTCCTTGGGCTACATGATTGCGCTGGTGCGGGTGTCTGATCGAGACTCTGGCCTCAATGGGCACGTGCAGTGCCACTTGCTGGGCAACGTGCCCTTTCAGCTGCAGGACTACGGCAGCTTCTCCACTATCCTGGTGAACGGACAACTGGACCGAGAGGAGAATGACCAGTACAACCTCACCATCCAGGCGAACGACTGCGGCGTGCCCATGCTGCAGAGTGCCAAGTCCTTTACTGTGCACATCACGGACGAGAACGACAACTATCCGAAATTCTCCAAGCCCTACTACCAGGTCCTTGTGCAGGAAAACAACACACCCGGTGCCTATCTGCTCTCGGTGTCAGCCCAAGACCCCGACCTGGGTCTCAATGGCAGTGTTTCCTATCAGATCGTGCCGTCACAGGTGCGAGACATGCCTGTCTTCACCTATGTCTCCATCAACCCCAACTCGGGTGATATCTATGCGCTGCGATCCTTCAACTATGAGCAGACCAAGGCATTTGAATTCAAGGTGCTGGCCAAGGACGGCGGACTGCCCTCGCTGCAGAGCAATGCCACTGTTCGGGTCATCATCCTCGATGTCAATGACAATACCCCAGTCATCACCGCCCCACCGCTGATCAACGGCACCGCGGAAGTCCACGTTCCCCGCAACTCGGGCATAGGCTACCTGGTGACCGCTGTCAAAGCAAATGACTACGACGAGGGCGAGAACGGCCGGGTCACCTATGACATGACAGAGGGCGACCGCGGTTTCTTTGAAATAGACCAGATCAATGGCGAGGTCAGAACCACTCGCACCTTCAGCAAGAGCTCCAAGGCTTCCTACCGGCTTATTGTGGTGGCCCGCGACCACGGCAAGACGTCTCTTTCTGCCTCTGCGCTCGTCCTAGTCTACCTGTCCCCTGCTCTCGACGCCCAAGAGTCGACGGGCTCGGTGAACTTGTCCCAGATTTTCATTATCGCCCTGGGCTGCATTGCTGGCATCCTCTTTGTCACTATGATCTTCGTGGCGATCAAGTGCAAGAGAGACAACAAAGAGATCCGGACCTACAACTGCAGGTAGAGGCAACTTTTTCTTTCTTTCCCTCTTTGTCTTGGGTGAATAAGGTGTATCTGTGTGTCTGTGTGAAAATCCCAATGCTTTTGTTTCCTATTTAAATGCATGCATCCTACTTACAGCAGCTTCTTTTGAGGGGGAGGGGGAATTTGTGTTAGCCCCAGCTGATCAATTCTTTTGATTTGACAATTTGCTGGAAGACAACCATTTACTGTTCGAATGGATTCTGTCACATAATGATGATGAGCAGAAAAGCAATTATCATTTTAAAATTTGCACAGCTGTCTCCATGAAGTTATGGCAGGAAAAAAAATTAATAAAAAAGAGAGATTTTGAGAGAGAGAGAGACTTGAGAGAAAGAGAGGTTGATTTTTGGCAAAATCTTGAAGTACCACAACTTGATTTGGGGGCTGTAGAGTTTTGGGGACAAGTACTGAAAGGAACGGGAGTGCTGGCAGCTGCCCTGTCCTGTGTAAAGAGAAACTCTGAAGAGAGCCTGTGAGTGGAATCTTAGAAAACCTTAGAGTGGGGGGAAGAGAGAACAGGAGTATGTGGGGAAGCAGGTGATTAGAGTTTTTTAGTGTGTTCTTGGCTTGTTTTGTATCCAGTCCTCAAACATCTTGCTATGTGAAGTGAAATTCTACCAGTCATCTATATGTTTTCAAATATGTGGTTGTTGGGTAGACACCAAACATCCCAATGAGGGACAGGACTTTTGCATCTAGATGTTTCACTAAAAATAGCAATCTTCTGGAGTTGATGGTTCTTTCCTCTAATATGTAACTCTGTTGTGGTACTAAGAGCTGGTTCCTGCCAGTGGATGTCACTATGGGCTATTTTGTTACAGTTTCCCTTGCAATATGTTCAGGGTATGTGTGTGGTATGAGTGAGAGAGAGAGGGGGGTGGGGGAAGGAGGATGGGGGAGGGGAGGGTGGAGAGAGAGAGAGGGAGAAGAAATTTGGAAACTGTAATAACACATAGTAATTTTAAAAAATGGTTTCCTGATCAGCACTTTGGAGGGTCTTGCTGACCCTCCTTACAATATCGAATTTAGGATAGTACATGGAATTTTTTTTCCAGCAGTGTCTCATCAAAACAGTTGAACAAAAAGTTGTTTCTTTAGTTTGCTGATAATGAATGATGCTGCTATTTCCAGTGAAAGTGTGTGTGCTTTCAACACACCTACACACCCAGTGTGTCTTTTGTGCCATCTGTGCTTGCATGTTAATCAGTCAAAATATGCTCCTGTAGGTCTGATTTGTATTTGACACCGACTGAAATGCATACTTCTGTGAATCAGAGCCCCCTGAATATGTAACAGTCATGCAATTATTGTTTCCCTTTTACTATTCTCTGCGTTACACAAGTTAGTAGACAAATGCTAACCACACATGAATATCAATCAGGTACCATAAAAGAGCAGCTGCAATGCCTCATAAATGCTTTAATCCTGTTACTAGTGAAATGGCCATGACTTTTCTTTCCTTCAGCTCCGAGTCATTTCAGATGGGAGAAATGGAAATTAATATTGCTCTTACCTTTGAAACCTGTGACTGCCAGTGGCAATTTTTATAGGAGAAAAATGTGAGGTCTATAAAATTTTATTTATATGGAGATAATGATAAAGGGGACTCCTTTAAAGCCATTTCCTCAGCATAAAGTAAACGCATAAGACCCTTTCTTGATGAAAAAGAAATCAGCTTGAAATAAAGATATTGAAGGCTGTGCCACCTCTTGGTGATGTATGACTTGAAGTGAGAGCTCTTTCTGAGAGCTTGCCAGGGCGATCATTAAACAGGGAGGAGAGTGTTTGAATTGGTGGGGGGCGGGCAGGCAAATCTCAGTGCTCTCCAACTTCACTCACATGTGTATTTTGTAAAGAGCTGTTTCCTGTGCTGGATTGGGATTAATGAAATACAGTTTAATTAAATAATTGATCAATACAGAAAGGGGTCTCAAGGAATGCTTCAGCTGAATAATTGGACCGGGCATTGCCAAACTTACCCATCATGGGTAAATGCAATGATTAGAACTATCCATTGATTTTAAACAGATTAGAAAAGAAAATCAACCCCAGTCCTGGGGTCTTTGGGATTCTATCTGCTCCCAAGCCCTGGAAGCATCAACTTGCCCTCACTGCAAGTCTGCCTAAGCACAGAGTGTAAGGGTGAGGGTGACACAGCTGCCCAGGTGTCGGAAGATCCTGCGGACAGAGCAAGAATGGGCCTCTGGAGATATTCAATCTTCCCATCTGCTCAGACTTTTTAGAAACGTAAAGTTCAAGAGCTTCTCTTTCCAGGTATTAAGCAGAGGTTTCTTGTTCTCAGCCTCTGCAAAGCCTCTTCCTGAAATGAATTCATTTATGAGACTTGTGAGATGATCTGCACTTGCTGCTTGAATTGGGCTCCCTTTTTGTACTCAGACAATTAGTTTTGTCAAGTGAGAATACAGGCACAGTCTTTTCCCTTGTAAAGATAAACCTGTATTATTTATTAACCCAATTGTTTTGCTAATTATTGCTCAGAAATGGAATTTACAGACAATAAGCTGAATCATTATATGCAAAGTAATAAATGACTTTGAGAATATGGCTACATTTAAATGTATTTTTTTGGACAACTCTCTTAATGGTTGGTGTCTTTGGTTCACATTGCTGGGTCTCTGTCAGTGTAAATTAAATTGAGCTCTTTATGTTCCAGTTGCAGCACAGCTGATTGTAGGTACACCTGAATCGAGAAGGATGCTGAATGCACTAACCTTTAAATTCCTTTGCAGTAATTGTTTAACCATCACTTGTCTCCTCGGCTGTTTTATAAAAGGACAAAACAGCAAGTGTCAGCATTGCATCTCGGTTTCTCCCATTAGCGAGGAGCAAGACAAAAAGGCTGAGGAGAAAGTGAGCCTAAGGGGAAAGAGGTAAAAAGCCTTTTCCCCCTCATTCAAATGGGTTTGGCTATCAGATTTCTCAAGGAGGCGGGGGGTGGGGGTGGGGGGTGGGGAGTTGAAGGGAGCAGGGCTAGGGCAGGGGGAAGGAGGGTATGGAGGAGAGGAGCTGAGGATTTGTCAAAGGAAAGGGTCTGACATGCTCCAGTCAAAAACTGATCAGGTCAATCATCAAGGAACCTGACTTGAGGTTGGTTGTCACATGGCAGTTGCCTGGAGGAACTGGAAAGGGAATTAGGTTTTATTTCCTTCCTGTCATCTTCTGATAAATTAGGACTTGCTGCTTATTTCACCCAGGAGTTCCTTTGGGTTCCAGGGAAGCTCCAGACTTGAGCATTTTCATGCTTTCTCTCCCATAGACTCAACTTCCCCTGTCCCCACACCCTTGTTAAATGGCCACTCACAAGGAGAAATTCCAAATCCAAAGTATAGAAACTTTTGAGGAGGAAGGGGTAGCAAGAGGTTACTATGTTTAATATAAAAGCTTTATGGCCCTCAGCTTGTTTTCATATGTAAAAAGCACAGGGAGAAACCGGATGATGCGATGTGCCAGCAGAGAAGCTGGAGCAGAGATGGGGTGCAACCCTCTGGGGTGCTTGATGTTTATTAACTGATGCATGGTTTGGGAGGGCGTTAGCGATACATGCTGCCTTTTCTATCACGTAGAATCGCTGAGTACTCCTATGGTCATCAAAAGAAATCAAGCAAGAAGAAAAAAATCAGTAAGAATGACATCCGTCTGGTACCCCGGGATGTGGAGGAGACAGACAAGATGAATGTTGTCAGTTGCTCCTCCCTGACCTCCTCCCTCAACTATTTCGACTACCACCAGCAGACCCTTCCTCTGGGCTGCCGCCGCTCTGAGAGCACTTTCCTGAACGTGGAGAACCAGAATACCTGCAATACCAGCGCCAATCACATCTACCATCACTCTTTCAACAGCCAGGGCCCCCAGCAACCAGACCTGATCATCAATGGCATGTCTCTGCCTGAGGTGAGTGTAGCTGAACGGCTCTGTGAGGTCCTCCCCGGCCTCTATCCTCTGCTGCTCGCCTGATTCCATTATCCTCTATGCAGACACATTCCCTGTCACGGTGGGGAGAATTTCTTTCCCTATGCCCATTTCTGAAGTCAAGGTTTGCTAGTGCTTCTCAGGGCAAAGTGTAACCCTATATATATATATATATATATATATATATATTATTTTTAATTTACTTATTTTACTTGGAGGCTAATTACTTTACAATACTGTAGTTTTTTTTTTTTTGCCATACATTGACATGAATCAGCCATGGTGTACATGTGCTCCCCATCCTGAACCCCCTCCCACCTCCCTCCCCATCCCATCCTTCAGGGTCATCCCAGTGAACCAGCCCTGAGCACCCTGTCTCATGCATCGAACCTCGACTGGCGATTCATTTCACATATGATAATATACATGTTTCAATGCTATTCTTTCAAATCATCCCACCCTTGCCTTCTCCCACAGAGTCCAAAAGTCTGTTCTTTACATCCGTGTCTCTTTTGCTGTCTCGCATACAGGGTCATCATTACCATCTTTCTAAATTCCATATATATGCGTGAGTATACTGTATTGGTGTTTTTCTTTCTGGCTTACTTCACTCTGTATAATAGGCTCCAGTTTCATCCACCTCATTAGAACTGATTCAAATGCATTATTTTTAATAGCTGAGTAATATTCCATTGTGTATATGTACCAAAGCTTTCTTATCCATTTGTCTGCTGCTGGACATCTAGGTTGCTTCCATGACCTGGCTATTATAAACAGTGCTGCAATGAACATTGGGGTACACGTGTCTCTTTCAATTCTGGGTTCCTCGGTGTGTATGCCCAGCAGTGGGATTGCTGGGTCATATGGCAGTTCTATTTCCAGTTTTTTAAGGAATCTCCACACTGTTCTCCATAGTGGCTGTACTAGTTTGCATTCCCACCAACAGTGTAAGAGGGTTCCCTTTTCTCCACACCCTCTCCAGCATTTATTTCTTGTAGACTTTTGGATAGCAGCCATTCTGACTGGTGTGAGGTGGTACCTCATTGTGGTTTTGATTTGCATTTCTCTGATAATGAGTGATGTTGAGCATCTTTTCATGTGTTTGTTAGCCATCTGTATGTCTTCTTTGGAGAAATGTCTGTTTCGTTCTTTGGCCCATTTTTTGATTGGTAACCCAATATATTGGGCCTTTGTAGGGACAGGTGTTGGGAGTGGGAGCTTAAGGCCTAAGCCCTTGGAATACCTGTGTGGCAGTCTAGCAAGATATGAATTCTACCACCTGTTGCAAATACAGCATGCTTGCCAGCCTGTGGTACTCATATGCCAGTTAAAGTGGCTGAGTAATAATCAACAAGTAGTCTTAAAGGTAGATGAACCCTAGAATGCTTGAGGGTCAGTTTCCTAGTGTGAGAGTGATTCAGCCTCCTAAAACCTATTTTTGCTTTTTGTTTGGTCATATAAATGCTTAGCTGTAGATATGGATGGGCTGGTTAAAGGGAGGTAAACAAAAAGAAAGTAAAAAAGCCACTCTGCTATTGCTTAATAGTTCTTATGGTGACATTTGACAAATGAGGATGTTTAAATTTTCACAGATAATTAAAATTTCAGGAATTAACTAAACATTTGTGTTAGCTGTTTCTCTTTACCAAGAATGAATGTTTTCAGATGGAAGTATTTTTTACACAGGATATGGTCTTATGTTTGCTGGCTCTTGAAATATTTCAGGGTAGTAGGGTAGTAATGTGGATGATGATGAGTTGGTGGCTGGGTGGAAGGCTATAAATAACAGTTTTTCAGTTAATTTCATTTTTCCTTGAATTGCTTAAGTTCCTCTTTGGTTGGAAATTTGAAGTACTTGATGGCATATGCCCTCTTCCAGGCCACTAATGAAAGGAATACTATATACTTGGAGAGCACTTCACAACCGTTGTCTTCTGTGATTCTTACAGTCAGGAATCTTGATTATCCTTCAGTAGATAATGAAATGGAGCTCCAGAGATGATAAGGGACTTGTTCAGGCTCACAGAGCAGAGATATTGAGAGAGAGAGAGAAACGACCAAATTTCAGGACTCCATAACTCTGGTGAGTGCAGTGCTATTTCAGTGACACCTTCCACACTTTCCTGCTTCAGAAATAATTTAGCCTGACATACCTGGGCTGGAATGCATATAAAATGGCCTCACAGTATTTATATCAATTTCTTAGGGCAAAGGGTTTTAGGACCACTTTTATCGACTGTTCTTCCTAGTTCCTGAAAAATATTTCTTATCAGTAATGAGGCCAAAAAGCAGTGCTTTTAATGAAAAACTGATCTTCTTCTAGCAATAGAAACTTCAATATTGTCAGTCCATACATCTATAAATAAGGATTTACTGAAAATCCAGTATTATGCTAGGTAGTCTCAGTTACAATTATGAATGTCAGTGAATACTTACTAGGGACTAGACCATAGAGTTTGTAGAAAACTACTTGTGGACCACCAAGAGTTCAGCAATAGAGAGGGAGAGGTAGTGCTATGTAGTGGAATCAAGTAGACCATGATTTTGAATCTGAGAGACATGTCCTGCTGTGGAATACCTCTGAGTCTCTGTTTCCTCATCTACAAAATGGATACATCTGTCATGCAAGGTTGATCCAAGGAATAATATGACATTATATAATGTAAGGGGTCTGAGACAGAGGTGCCCCTTGAATCATAGATCTGTTCACCAGATGATAATTGAAGAGTGACTACTGTAATGGCTTGTACACCTGAGTGTGACTCCATACTGCTGCTGCTAAGTCACTTCAGTCGTTTCTGACTGTGTGCGACCCCATAGACGGCAGCCCACCAGGCTCCCCCGTCCCTGGGATTCTCCAGGCAAGAACACTGGAGTGGGTTGCCATTTCCTTCTCCAATGCATCAAAATGAACAGTGAAAGTGAAGCTGCTCAGTCGTGTCCAACTCTTAGTGACCCCATGGACTACAGCCTACCAGGCTCCTCCGCCCATGGGATTTTCTAGGCAAGAGTACTGGAGTGGGTTGCCATTGCCTTCTCCGTGACTCCGTAGACACGTACAACCAAAGAGGAATTTAGGCTGGTGTCTGTGCAAAGAAGGCCTACAGTGTGGTGTGGTTAGAGTATTCATATTGGACTTTTAAACAACGGAGGTAAAAGATGCCAAGGTTATGGGTCCAAGTGCTGACTGATGTTGCTTGTGGAGATGAACAAAAGGATTGAATCCTGAGGGCTTGATGACTATGCAGCCAATTCAAGGTACTACAGAAGTGTAAGCTTGGTAATGTAAGCCTGGGATGCTTCGAGGGGCCAGGAAATATATGACTATGCTGAATGGTTGACCTAACATCTTGGTGTTCTTTCTGAGATTTTCCTATGGGTAAAATGAAACCAAATATGGTTTCAGTTGTTTAGAAAAGCCATTGAACATTTGAATTCTAATCCCATCTCTTACTCACAAAACCAGATGGTTTCTTAGTTAACAAAATCACACAGATCTAGTATCTAGGGCTAGTCAGGGCCAACACAGCATATATTAGGCACAGTGAGGTTAAGTGTGTGTTTCTAATATGCAGTCCTGGAGAGTTCATTTGACAAACCCATTCAGAAAGGGGAGAGACCCACTCACAGCATAGCACAAATCAGGACATTTAACCTTTGTCTATCACAAAGTCCTACATGGGGAAATTGACACTTCTTCTTTTCTCCCCATGCCAGAGACTGTTGAACATGGACTCAGTAGAATACTTAGGTTCAGTGAAATTTATGGAAGACAAGGATGGCTGATTCATATAGTCAACTAATATTTGTTGTCTAGTCTTTGTAAGGTTCTGCTATAGGCATCCAGTGTTAGGGAAATGAAAAAGATGTTCTCTGATCTCAAAGAATGCACATTGTAATGGAAGAGATGAGAAAATAGGTGACTTGTGGTATGGAGTAAATGCTACTATCAGATTCAATGGGATATTACTAGGACAATAATATCCTAATGTACTTCCTACATTATATTTTCCTAGTTAATTAATTATTAACTAATCCACCCAAGAAACCAATAGTTATTAAGCTATCACAGAGTGATGAGTGCTATGATGTGGTATTTAAAAGATTCGTTAGAAATTTCTGTATTAAATCTTATTATGTCATATCCATTTTTCTGTATATTATTTCGTTAAATCATTTTTTATTTGTTCATTAACAACCTAGGAGCATTTATTGCACACTTAGAACATGTCAGACCCTGTACAGCTTGCCAAGGATACAAAAATGAAAACACACCATCCTTGACCCCAGGGAGCGTACAGGGAGACAGGCAAGTAAACAGTTCATTTCAATTCAGGAGAACATCTCTTTCCTGAGCATATGTTATATTCTTACTTGCCAGATTGTAACCAAAGGTCACTACACATTAGGTTCCTTTGCTGAGCAACTTTGTAAACTCACTCACTTCATTAGCTTCAGAGTCAGTTACAAACCTTACTGGCAATGGCATTACAGAGGAGTGAGAACAGCTATTCTCACAGCTCTCTATCATACTTTGAAGTTTATCATCATGGAATAGACCATATCAGTAAGCATAGTTTGAGTGTCCACCGTGCGCTCAGCTGTGTGGTAGGTATCACTTCAGTTCAGTTCAGTTCAGTCGCTCAGTCGTGTCCAACCCTTTGCGACCCCATGAATCACAGCACGCCAGGCCTCCCTGTACATCACCAACTCCCGGAGTTTACCCAAACTCATGTCCATCGAGTTGGTGATGCCATCCAGCCATCTCATTCTCTGTCGTCCCCTTCTCCTCCCGCCCCCAATCCTTCCCAGCATCAGAGTCTTTTCCAGTGAGTCAACTCGTCGCATGAGGTGGCCAAAGTATTGGAGTTTCAGCTTTAGCATCAGTCCTTCCAATGAACATAAGGATCCTAAATAAATATAAGATGTAGCATCTGCCCTCAGAGGTCATAGTCTAATTGGGGAGCTATTTAAGATCACCTACATGAGTTCCTTGTAAGCAAGAGAAAAGAGTTTGTAACCTGCAGAAACTTTGCCAGCCTCCATAGTGCTCTCCTGCTCCTCCTCCCCTGGCAGCCCTGCCATCATTTAGATTTAGATTTACTGTTGAGTTCTTAAGGTTTGGTGCTGATGTGAGGGTAACTTTGGCATCAGTGTGCAGACCTAGCCACATCTGAACATTGTTGACTCTAGAAACCGAAGGGAATGTGACTTTAAATGAAGTTAGGTAGGTAAAGGCAAAGGGAATGGAGCATCAAAACATTTAATATTAAAAAGTCAAATTTTAAAAAATGCCTCACCAAAAAGAATGGATGTTTGACTGTTTCACTCCTGCTGAAGGCAGGAAAAAGTCCACCCAAGTCTGCAGAAGGAATGAGTCACGTTGGAACTCAGCCTTTAGAATTAGAGACCATCTCACCTATCATCATTTCCCTGTCCTCTGATGTTGGTCAGGAAATCACTTGTGTGGATTTCGTGGTTATGTATGCAAATTTGAGGAGGGAACGTGGAGGATGCCTTTGCTGTTTACAGAAGACTTTTGTAGAATTAATGATGTCAAGTATCTCTTGAATATTTTAAATTGAAGATGAGATTTGTATTCTTTGGCATTTTGGTTTATTTAGTCCATACTCAGTGTATATATAAGAGAGTTTGTGTGTGTGTGTGTGTGTTTGGAGTTGGGGGAGAGTAAAGAGAGGGGGAAGGAGGTTGAAAACATAGAGAATGGAGAACAGAGAAGGTAGTTTTGTCAGATTGCTATGATTTTTCTAAAATTATTCCAATTTTTTGGCACTTCGGTATGGCAAATAACTTTTCTTCAACTCTTATGGAATGGGGGCATGCCTCCCGGATGCCTCTGTATGCTACAAAGTATTACTGCTTTGTACATCTACATTCCTGCATTACTCTTCATCACCCAGCCCTTGGTCACTGTTGGAGGAAGAAAATGAAACTCATTTCTTCAGCTGGTTTGAACTCTCCCTGCCTTCAGGAGGGGTTAAGTAGCCGAACATCCAGTCTCTTTGGTGAGACATTTTTTAACTTGAATTTCTTTTTCAATATTGAATGTTTCAGAACTTAAAATTCTAAGCCAGTGATAGTGGGCAAGAACTTCCAGAATTCTACTCATAGGGTACATAGGGATATAGATTTTGGTTTCAAACTCAGTCTTGAGCCCTCTTTTTATATTTCCTCCTTTAACTAGCCAACTGTAGCATCTTTGATGTGAGACATTCTCAGGGTGTGTGTGTGTGTGTGGTCTGCTGTGGTCACTCACAGAGAATTTTCATAAGTAGTAGTGTAATATTAAGAGCAGTGGACAAGTTTGAAAGACAAGGATGTATGTAGCAGACCAAATTGAATGCTTCTGATTATCCTACTGAAAGCCTCAGCGCATGGTAACTTAGCTCGAATAATGAAACTAAAACATCCGTTAGGCTTTGAAGAAAAATAAGAAGGAAATATCTCAGCATGCGTTGGTTCCCCAAAAGAGTTTTAAAATTAGGGATCTGCAGTGCTTTGAGTGGAACTCTGAGCTGAGGAGCTAGAAAAGCAGCCCCAAACTTATTAGATGTCAGATTCAGAAGTCTCTAGAAAATTAATAGGTACGATGAGACTGGTTCGGATCACAAGGTAATGACACAAATCACCACCTCCAATTAAACCAACAGACCCTTCAGCGAGCAATTTTATTGTACTTTCCTTGTTGTGAACCACCTGAGTCTTATCCCTAAGAGTTGAAAGTACCCCCTCAGGCTGCAGAAGGAAGCAGTGGAAAACAGTGCAGCCCACATCTTCTCAGTTTTCTTAAAAAAAAATCAAAGGCTCCACTCTGAACTGAGAGACACTCTAGGGCCACCCGTTGCCTACATTGCATCTCATTGGTCTGTTTCACATCTAGCCCAGGCAGTGCATTTCCCAGAGGGGATCTGCTTGCAAGATGTGTTCCAGAATAAACTGTTCCTCTGTCGTCTCCATGCAACTGCCACAGAACTGAGTTAGTTTACACTAGTATTTGCTAATTTATTATTATCATGCCTTATTGGCAATTAACTGGTTACCTTAGAGATCACCTCTCTCCCCATACACCTTCACTAAAGTTGAGCTCAGCCAGAGCACTTGCTAATGATCCTGAGATTTCTCTCCCTAGGAGACTGGAGGCAGGACATTTTCCATAGTGGTCTCTGAGACTTTGGAATTCCTCTTATCAGAGGACCATTTGTTTTGGGTCCCAGTAGCCTCACCTGGGTTTTTCTTTCAGATTTCTAAGGCGAGAGGAGCTGCAGACCTCTCCCTCCTTAACTTTGCCCTAGTCTTTGTGGTGGCTTTAGTATATCATGCTCTGAGGCTGAAGCTATGGGGTGGAGGGATTGCTTATTAGGAATTGGAAGACTGAAAGAGGATGAAGTCACCTCCTGGCAAAGCTGGAGTCTTTCAATTATCGTGCTGAAATGGATCTAAGGAGTCTGCTTGAAGTTTAAGATGTTTACCCCTCTGTTTACCTCTCAGCTTCCAGGGCTTAGGGGAGGTCAAGCTTGGCTGGATCAAGTGTCTCAGATGTGAGTAAATGAAGCCATTTGTACAAGAGGCATGTGTATGAGAGGCAGGAGGTTGACTCTGGAGCGGCCATTTTCCCCCACTGAGAGGAGGCTTGATTTCTTGATGTGTGACTGGCTGGCCTTTAATGTGAGCCTCATTTACTTTGAACAATTGGGAAACTTGAAGTGAAAGTCCCAGAGGATCAGTTGTTTGTAGAGGAAAATGCTCTTCAAGTTACATTTCCTCTTTGGCTGTTGTGTAGTTATGAGTAGTCTTTGGGTGGGCTGCATGGTGAGGGTCAGTCTGCTTTCAGGGGGTATACACTGGTGGCCAGTGCCTCCCTGTATTCCCCCCACCCCACCCCCCTCGCCCACCAGGGAACCAGGAGGAAAGTACTGCAGCCTGAAGCTGGAGAACAGCTCTGCCAGCTCTGGGAACTTGGGCTTCCATGAGGAAATCTCATTTGCTATTATTCAGCATCATTTAGGATTTTGCTTCAGGATATTGATTAGGACCACACAGCTCCACAGAACTCCTGGAAGAGGTGTCAGAAGGGACCAGTGGTTCTACTCTATAATCATGAAAATGGAGTTGCAGAGAAGGCAAATGACTTACCCGGACACACATCATTTATGGCCAGACTGGACTCCATTTTGCTTGATAGAAGTTCCTCTGTTGCAATTTCCAAGTACTTTCTGTCACATAACAGATAACTTGATTGGACTCCACAGCAAGACCTGTGGCTATACCTTTGGCTGGTAGTTGTATTCCTGAAAAGTTGTGCAGCAGCAAAGTATTTGTTTTGTAAATTAGACCCCATGTTAACCATAGTGGTGGCATTCCTATCAAAACCCTGTGGTGGAGTCTTTCATAAAGGAAAGAGCCCTTGTGTAATGTGAATAATCAACTTCTTACTGATTTCCTTTGTAAGTCTGGATTTTTCACGTCTTGTTTGCTTAATGTGCAATTCCTCACACTGGCAAGATTTACAAAGCCTTTGAAAAATGTAATTATGTAATATCTAAAATATATGGTGTCCAGAGAAGACAGATAATATTGCTCAGATTTAACAAATGTTAACATTTATATTTGCTCCAGATTTAAAAAAAAATTAAATAAAAGTTTACAGCTATCCTCTTCCCATCCTATTCCTCTCCCTCCATTGATTCTTTGTAACTCTGTAGATGGAAGAAGAGAAACCCACCAGGAATATTTTGGTGCTTTTTTCCCTTGGCTTCCTGAGCTCGCTTCTGAAAGGGAGGGCTCTCATTTTTTTGCTCCAGGTCCTGAAAGCTTCCAAAGTCAATATTGGTTTCCTGGATTGAGTAGAACCTGGGAATTACTTTGGAAAATGAAAAGGCAATCTTAAACTTTCTTTAAATTCAACCTTTGGGGAGGGAGAAAATTATTTTTGAAAAGAAAAAAAAATGAGAGTAAATTGACGGACAGATGTCACAAGCAGTTATCTTGAGTTTTGAGCAGACCACTTGGTATTGAAGCAGGCAAGAAGTTTGGTGTGAAGTCTGCATTCTCCTTGAGCTCAGTGTTCATGGACTAGCACCAGGGCTTCTTCATGTCAGATGCTTAAGCACTGCCGTGATGTGCATAGTCTTTGGATGCTCCATTAAGTTTCTAAGTGCCAGGGTGGCTAGTTTTTAGCTTCTCCCACCGGGCCCCATCTGGCCACTGTTCTGTGGCAAGCTGCTTTCCCTCACTTCCACCAGCACTGGTCTTGGCAGTCTCTGCTTTCTGGATTATTTTTGCTCCTAAATTTGATTTTCAGAGCATGAAGGGCACTTCATCTCAGATTGTGTAGTCTGCTCTTCTGAACAAAATGGATTCCCTGTGTAAGCTGGTGGGAAGATACATTCAATCAAAAGGTCAGACTCTTCCTTTGGGGGAGTGTGTGTGTGTGTGTGTGTGTGTGAGAGAGAGAGAGAGAGAGAGAGAGAGAGAGAGAGAGAGAGAAGAGCGCGAGAGATAGAATGTGTGACTGAGAAAGAGAGAGACAGGGAACATATCTGCTGTCTCACCCACTTATTCTTCCTCTGAGGTGATAGAGCCTTTGTGAGCTGGCCTGATTGTACATGCCTATGATCTTAGGTTCTCAGAGTCCCCCTCCCCAATCTTTGACACTCTACTGGTTATCTCCCTGAAGAAATGCTTATAAGCCTCATCACAGTGGGGTGTGATCCATCATACGTGAGACCAGAGCACCTAAATTTGATATAGCCCAGGGACAGATCTTCTGGACACTATTTTTAATTGAGAGCTCTGAATAGGAAGCAGCCAAATAATCATTGCTGTGCATACAGTGAAGTTTAAGAAAACCTTATAGGGGATCTCAGTTCTTTGGAAATTATTTTCTGAGGCTCAGTTTCTTTTTGTCTTTTTGGGCATAATTCTGTTTAAAGTCTTCCTCTTTAATTCACTTGGCTCAGGAAAATCTAAGCTGGCTGTGTGTACAGGTACTTTGCTGCAAAACCATATCTTTTCTAAGTGAGACATGTGAGTAGGGAGAGTAGATCAGACTACATTCCTAGTGGTTGATTTAACCTTTAAGCAACTTTAAAAAAAAATTGGTGGCAGTGAAAAAGATAATCTTCCTGCAGTGTAGGAGACTTGGATTCGAACCCTGGGTAAGGAAGATTCCCCTGGAGAAGGAAATGGCAACCCACTCCAGTATTCTTATCTGGGAAATCCCATGAACAGAGGAGCTTGGCTATAGTTCATGGGGTCGCAGAATCGGACACAACTGAGCTACTAACATACACACACACACACACACACACAAAGATGCCTGTAATCTAGCATCCATGTTTGAAACTTGACATGCTTTAGGGTTGCAGGGCTCTGGAAATGCAGGGACAAACAGAAGCATCTGGCTATAGGTAATGTCGAATGACTTGCTGGAAGACTGATTCCCTCCCTTCTTTGTGCTGCCAGGCACAGAGGCCATAGTGAGGACACAGGTTCGCCGTACTCAGAACACTGGCATTGACTCTGATCTCACCATCCTGGTCATTTCTTCAATTAGCACATTTCCATTTTCTTAAGTATAGACTTTTGAGTGATAGAGTATGCTAATGGCAACATTTGTTCTAAGAGCTTAGGGGAGAGAACATGATGGCCTTAGTATTAAATAATGGCTTTTTTATAGGGAGATTTGCCTAATTTTTTAATTGCAAAACAATTGATGATAGTTATGGCTCCTTAGAAACAAATCTCAAATACTACATAAGAAACACCAACTTTCTTGTGGTTTGTGAGCCCGCTAATGGAATGTGTGTTCTTACACCTCTAGGTCACTCTTTCTAATTTTGTCTTTACTAGCAGTTCTTTAGAAATGGAAAAAAGGTGTGTGTTTTGTTGCAGCAAGAAATACAATAAGGAAATGCCTCAAATGGAAAGATAGTTAAACTGCTTTTGTACAAACTCTATGTTGTGTAATGGCATGATAGAGCAAAATCTTATAAAACTGATACACATCAGACCATCTAGCACCCTCAAGAAGTGATCTTGGAAGGTGGAGAAAAAATCCGGAATGGCAAAGGTTTGTCGCTGTGCATGGTGTCATATTTGGAGACATGGCATCAAAAAATGTGTGTGACACATGCAATACCTTGCTTTCTTCACCCTCTGAGCTTAGCAAACTCTATTGGGACAGTTATCCGTACTGTGCATGTCACCCCCTAGTCACTGTTTTCCCAAAGATAATCTAGAAATCTGCAATTCTGTAATACGGGAGGAGGTCACTAGCAAAATAGATGAAACAATTAAAAACATCATAAAAGAGGAGCTTTAGTTTATTGAAATCTGCTATTACTAAAGAAATCAGACTCCAAGACACTGAAAATTCTGAAAAATCCAAACAGATGCCAAATGACACCAACCCTGAAATAAATATCTGAGGGGACTGTGTCAGGAGAGCTCCAAGTTCTCTTGTAGCTCTGAGTGTAATTTTGAATTTTGCAGCATTGGTTTGAAGGGCTTCATTAAGGGTTTGAGTCCTTGTGATGACCATGGCTGCTCTGTAGGTGGTATTGAAATTGAGGGACTTAACTATGACAGGTGACACAATACATATGGCCCTTTAGCTTTTACATGAGGGCAAGATATTCTGTCTAATGTGAGTCATATGTACATCAAAACTTCGTAGCCTCCCTAGTCAGATGGGTCTCCTTGTTCAATGTGAGTTCTGTCATAAAGGAAGCAGTGAGTACACTAACTTTGCTTCAGTTGTTCTGTATTTGTTCTAAGGATGAGTAGAAGATACATTTCTCTTGCCTGGCAAGCTAGACCTTTGAGAAGAACAAAAATTCACTTAAGTATAAATTATGTTGATTATCACACTACCAAAAAATTCACAGAGCTGTAAGTCACCAAGACCTCCTTTTTAAGTTTGGTATTCTTGAGAACTGTTTTGTATATCATGATAAATTACCTAACCTTTCATACTGTCAAAGGCCAACATTATGGAAATAAGCAGCTTTTTATTCCATTCTAAGGTTAGTCTAACTGAATTATGCAACTTCTAATGCAATTGCTTGAAGCTTCTACTTTGAAAGTTTTCTCATTTTAATACCTTGCAAGAGAGATAAATATTTTGTAGCTGTTTATGCTTAACAATATATTTTCCTGATCGTCATTCTTTTTGTGGCATTTGTTCGCACAAGAGGCCATTCACCATGACTTTGCTCACTTTGCTGTTTGATATAGATAATCAGCAAAGAGCTGAAATTCAATAAAAACATGTATTTTTGTTGTTGTTGGTATTTTTAATTTCAGGCCATAGGTGGATAACTGAGCCCTATAGAATCAATACACATGGGGGCACTTGAGGTTTTGCTTGAGAGCTAAAAATGAGGTAGATTTTCTTTTAAAGCAGATTTGATTCCAGAATTATTAAACTCAATGCATGTTGGAAGCTGGTGGATTGCATTCAGTAGGATTTGGGGCACTATCTGTAACAAAGCAATCTATTTCTTTCAGAAAGTAAACTGCTATTTCGGGGGAAGGAGAGGTCAGTAGGGGAGCTATTGGAAAGCTCTGTTTTACTTTTAAGCTTCCTGAAGAATATTTTTCAGGGGCTTCTTGAAGGCAGGGCCAGTTCTATGCAATTCCTTCTGTACAGTGTCAAGTGTTATTATGTTTTGTTACTCATGAGTTTATACAGTTTCTATGGTGGTTATTGTGCCCTGATCTTAAAGGGTATTCATTCTAGGTAAAGCTTGGCCCTCTGTGTGGATTGCTTCCAGACTTTAGTGAATGGACTTACTGTTTAGTTAGTTAGACTTTTTTCAAGAGAATATGTTGGCTTAAAAATATTCACCCATTCATCCATCCACCAAGTATTTGTACATCATCCTTTATTGGCCAGTATGTACTCAGCCCTGAGGGATAAAGGAAGTATAAGCAACACTTACCCTTATAGCTTATATTGTAATTGAGGAGACAAAATGTGAAGCTAAACACATATAAAAAATTAATGGGGAAAGTAAGGATTATTCACTAAGTGGTGCCATGTAATTGATTAACAATTTAAAAAGTTTTATTTCTCACTATATGACAAATTCCACATGGATTAAAGAGTCAAAACTTAAAGATGAAAATTCAAATAATAAAATTATTAGAAGAAAACATAAATATTCACCTAGTCTTGAAATTGTGAAGAACTTCAGAAGCATAAAAAAGTAGTGGAAATGAACACAAAGAAAAATACCAGTAGCTCTGACTACATAAAATTTTAAAATATCTGTATGCCGCCAAATATCAAAAGGTAAACAAAAAATAAAACATAAACCAGAAAAATATTTTCAATTTACATTCCAAAGAACCTATATTTATTATTCCAACATATACTTATAAAGTTCTTACTGTGTGCTTGTCACTATTCAAAGTGCTGGAGATACAACAGTGAACAAAACAAAGTCCCTTTCCCCACTAAGTTTACATTTTTATGGGTACAGACAAACAATAAACAAATAAATATATAATCTGTTAGGCTGTGATATGGAAAAAAATAAGTAAGGGTAAAGTGCCAGGAATGAATGTTCTCTAGGAAGGTCAGGGAAGACATCTTGGATAAGGGGACATTTAAACAATGCCCTTAAAATATAAAGAGCTCTTACAAATCAGTAAGACAAATACTACAATGTAAAAATTATAAAAAGAACACAAATAGGTTATTCATAAAGAAGTTGTACAAATTTCCAGTAGATATGAAGATGCTTCAATCTTAATAACCAAATAATTGCAATGGAATGCCATTATCAACTTTTAATTATAAACACTATATATACTTATTAAAAAGTCAAGCAATACAAGAGTGTATAAAATAGAATTGAAGTTTTCACAACTCTCTTCTCACCAATCCACTACCTCAGGGAAACCATAGACAATAATTTGATGTACAAGATGTCATTTTTTACTTATCAAATTAGGAAAGATATTTAAAAAATGTATTCAGCATTGGCAAGTTTGTGGTTATCATACATGGAGTATAATTGATAGAATTAAAATTAATATAATCTTTCTTGGAGAAGGAAATGGCAACCCACCTCAGTGTTCTTGCCTGGGAAATCCCATGGGCAGAGGAGCCTGGCAGGCCACAGTTCATGAAGCCACAAGAGTCAGACATGACTTAGCGACTAAACCACCACCAAATATGTAGTGTTTCTTCTTCTAGAAGTTATCCTAAGGAAGTAATTTTAGATTTACTTAGAAATTTATGTTCAAGGGTATTAATTTCAACATAGTTTGCGGAAATAAAATATAGGAAATATCCCAAATATCATCAACGTGTGAATGACTAAATATATCATGGTACATATATTGCTAGAATATTATGAAGCCTTTAAAATTATATTTTGAGGAATATTTAGTGACACAGGAAAATGCTTATTCTATACATTAATTGAAAAAGATCAGTAAGCAAAACAGCATATATAGATTGATTCCAATCGTTTAAAGAGATGTTTGCAGAGAAAAAAATCCCTGGAAGGTAAATTGCTAAAGTGTTAATAGCTATCTAAGGTAGAGGAAATCAGTTGATTTTTACTTTTTTCACTTTTTAAAAATACTTTTCTAATTTCCCAATATTTGTACACTGAATGTGTATTACCTTTGACATTAGAGAAGAATTACTGTAATAAGTTAATTACTATACTACACTGGAGAAGCAAATGGCAACCCACTCCAGTATTCTTGCCTGGAGAATCCCATGGACAGAGGAGCCTGGCAGGCTACAGTCCATGGGGTCACAAGAGTTAGACGTGACTTAGCGAGTAAACCACCACCACCGCTATACTACCCAGTAAATATTAAAGAATAAAAAGGTGGCAAAACAGAACTATAAATTATTATGATGAGGGACAGATCAGTTGTGCTCTTCATTTTCATTTTTCAGTCAGATCATACCTTCTAAATATTTTCTTTTTCCTTTTTTTTTTGAGATCTCTCTAAGATGATAACAGGTATAAAGGTTTACATTTAAAAATAGCCCTTTTCTTTACAGTTTACCTTTTAAGTGTGATAAATTATGTTACGAAAAACATTTTTTCCTCCTTCATTCTTCTTGCCCATATGTATACTCTTGCAAAAGTAGATTTATTTCACCAGTGTTAGACATCTGGTTCACAAATTTTATTTTTAGAATGAGAGGTTTTGAAATAGTAACATTTAACTTTAATCTGTACAGATTTTTAATACTCTAAAAATTATATAAGCCTTTTCTAAGGGCCAGTTTTGGCAAATGTATTTTTTCGAGTGCCCTTTCCAGGACCAAATAGCCAATTTGAGGGAGAACATTTTTATACTCCTCAGTATTTGGTTTCATGTTTGGGCTTCTTGGCTCTGAGGCATAAGATAGGCTTTACAGTTTGGAACAATAAAAAGGAGGGAGTTAATGAGTTGGTGGTCATGTAGATACTCAAAGTTTAAAATTCAGTCTTGACTAAATGCAGTTTTTTTTTCCAAATGGAATAAGTTCAATACTTTTTTAAAAAGGCACATTTATTTGATTGCCTCTTCATCTAGTAGCCTAACTTTAAACAGCATAAATACAACAAAACCCAGTATCCACTTTTTAAATGATGACTTGTAAACTTCTTACATACTGAGTACTGTCTTAGATGTAAAATGACTATTCAGTGGCCCTGGGTAGATATCAGAACTAGATATTGTAAAGGAGATTCTCATTACAAACAAACAAACAAACAGATGTTTCACATCCACCCCCCCCATAGCTAATAGATGAGAATGTCATCTGTACAATGTCATCCTGATTGTAGATGAAGTGTTTGCCTTTTACGGGAAAACATCTGTGACCTAATTCTATAGCTTGTCCCTTGGATAAATGGAGGCTATGGACTACAGTAGGACTGTATTTCTTATATGTGCAGTCATTTGACTAGATGTTTTTATTCAAATTACATGTTATAATTTCATGTTATAATATGGAGTATTTGATATAAATAAATAGCTTTTTTTTTGAGTGTGGTCATAGGAAGAAGGGACTAAATATTAAGGGCAATTAAAGGAAACACCATTACCTTCCTCCTGACCCCTCTCTTTTCTTAGATCTTTAATGAAAATGTCCTCATTTAAAGAAATACTGAGAAGGCTTGAAACTTGATTATGAAAAGATCCACATTTCCCTTCATGTGGCTTAAAGATGAGATTGCTTGGATCAGAAAACACTTCCCAGGAAATTAAAATATTTAATTAATTTTAAGCCAGGATTTGAAAGAAGTTAATGTGATAAAGCAGAGTGTTCTAGATGAAAAAATTAAATGTAATACTATGTAAATTCATATCACCACTAAAGTGAGTATAAATCTCCAGAAGAGAATAAGAAGATTGAAAGCAAGGAATTTTATTTACTGAATTCTGATTCTATAGGCACTTGCCAATCAGTGGGGGTTTGGTACTAGATGTAAAGAAGGCCCTGCTAAACACACGCTGCTGTCAAGTATGTGTGAAGGTCTGATTCTGATCTTACCTACAGGCCATGGATAGCTCTAAAGACCTTGAAGTTCTCCCTACCCTCCACTTTCCATAGCTGTTTTTTGCCCAGGACCCAAGAACATAATTGATTAGACTTTGTGGCTGAAAAGTTCTTGTTTACCAGTGCTTTTATGAGAGAGACTGAGCCATCTAGGGAGGTATAGACACACAAAGGCCCCCTTCAATAAATGGTAATCTCAAATGTGTTAGTATCTTTAAAGACACATCTGCAATTGTTCTGAGTGAATGTAGTATACTATCTGACTTTCACTTAACAATTATTAAGAAACCTACTCCTCTCAGGGGAAAAGTAGGCTAAGTTCTAGTGTCTTTTTTGTGTGTGTGTCTGCACCATAGGGCTCGCAGGTTCTTAGTTCCCCAACCAGGGATCCAACCCATGTCCCCTGCAGTGCAAGTTCAGAGTTCTAACCACTGGACTACCAGGGAATTCCCCCTAGTGTCTTCTTTATTGTTGTTCTTATTGGTTACTCATTATAAAATTAATCCATTTTCATTGTGAAGACTATGGAGAAGAACAGAAATATTTGAGGAAGTTGGAATATCATCCATAATTCTACTACTCAGGAGCAACCACCACTAACTTCCTGTTCAGTTTCCAATACAAAATAAATGCTTAATAAAAGTTAGTGAATTAATGAAAAAAACTTCTGCATTTTTACTATTTGAAGATTAGAATCACTTTAGTTGAGACCATTCTGTTTCTTTTCACATCTTTACATTATATCATAAGAATTTTTTCTATGTCATTAGAAAACATAAGCAAGATACTTTTTTAGTTGTTGAATTGTATTCTGTTCTGTAGATAGGATTAGTTAACAACTTTAATGTAGTCTTTTAAGTTATTTAAATTTTTGTTGTATTATAAAAAACACTATGATAGATATCCTTATATATAAATCGCATTATAATCTCTGATTATTTCCTTAGAATAAATTCCCTAAAGTGAAGTTGTTTTATCTGAAGGCTTATATTTTTTAAGACTTTTGATATATATTTCTCCTAGAAAAGTGCCAATGTATAGTCCCACCAACAGTGTATAAGAACCCATTTCACTGTACTCACAAAGCATTATTATAAATTATCATCACGAATTTGATGAAGCCATGGGGAAACAGGAAGTCTCATACATTGTTGGGTGTATAAATTGTTATCAGTTCTTGGAGGACAATTTGACAACATTCTTCAAAATTGCAAAGGATATATTTTGACCCAGCAATTATGTTTTTAGGGTATTCATTCCATAGATACACTTGACAATGTGCAAAATTATGTAAATACAAGATTATTCTTTAATATCTCATTTGATATAGCAAAAATTAAAACAATACATATTTTGAGCAATATAACCTTCTCAAAAATGAGTGTTTTATATAGTGTTATTAAAAGACATATAACATATATTGTTAATTAAATGAAAGGAAGATTCAGGAAGATGTATAAGCACACTATCATTTGTAAAAAAGGAGAAAGAAAGAAAATATACATTTTATTGTTTTATATATGCACAAATTGTATGAAATGAAAAACAAAATTAATTATAATGGGTACCTGTTGGGAAAATGGCAAATGAGAAGATAGGGCACAAGAATGGGAGGGAAAATGATTAGTTCTGTAGATGAAAATCGGTATCTATTTTTAGTTTAAATTTGTATTTCTTTGATTTTTTTGAAAAAACTTTCATATCATTTATTGCAAAGGTTTTTTTTTCAGTGCATTGTATGACTTTTAATTCTGTTTATGCTTCTTTTTTATTTACAGTGTTTTTCTGAATCATTATATATAAAAATATATCAGTCTTTTATTCTGTGATATCATTTGTTCCTTTAAGCTGTGAAACTTTCTCCCAACCCCAATATTTTATATATATATGTGTATATATTAATATATACAGTCATCTCTTGGTATCTGTGGGAGATTGTTTCTGTGGATGCTCAAGTCTCTTATATAAAATGTCATAGTATTTGCACATAACCCACACATCTACCGGAGAAGGCAATGGTAAGCCACTCCAGTACTCTTGCCTAGAAAATCCCATGGATGGAGGAGCCTGGTAGGCTGCAGTCCATGGTGTCACTAAGAGTTGGACACGACTGAGCGGCTTCACTTTCACTTTTCACTGTCATGCATTGGAGAAGGAAATGGCAACCCACTCCAGTGTTCTTGCCTGGAGAATCCCAGGGACGGGGGAGCCTGGTGGGCTTACGTCTATGGGGTCACACAGAGTCGGACACGACTGAAGTGACTTAGCAGCAGCAGCAGCAGCACACATCTACACAAATACTTTAAATCACCTCCGGATTACTTAAAATACCTGATACAAGTTAATGCTATGTAGGTGGTTGCCAACATGTGACAAATTCAAGGTTTGTTTTTTGGAACTTTCTGGAATTTTTTTGAATATTTTTTATTTGTGGTTGGTTGAGTTTGCATGCATGTATCACATTTTCCCAGTAGTCTTCTGAATTCACTTTTCTTTACATTTTACATTAATTAGAAATTTATTGTGGCATATGGTTGGAGGTGACTGTAAACATTTTTCTAAATGGTGGTTGACTTTGTATCATTTATTGTTTATTTCTTCTCCTTCCCCACTGCTTTCTGGTACTTCTCAAAAACATTATATATTAAGTTTTTACATATGCTAGGTACTTTCCTGAGTTGTTCATTTTTTCCTATTGATTTTGTCTACTTTTCTACTAATATCACACTGATTTAATCACTGATACTTTATAGTGATTTTAATACATAACAGCATTTGTTTTCCATTATTTATCTTTTTAAATAAAATTTTTGTTTTTCTGTATTTTTTCAGATACACTTTGGAATCTTGTTAAGTGTAAAAATAATGTTGAGATTTTGATTGGAAAATGTCAATTGATAAATCCATTTAGGAAGAATTGACATGAGTATATTGTTTAGTATCTTTTTAATGAACAGAATATCTTTCCATTTAGTCATGCTTCTTTCATTCTGTTATCATCATTAAATGTATATAATTCTCCTTGTTAACCATATTTTCAACTATTTTATCATTTTGCTGTTATATTGAGTGGGCTCTTTACCCCATTACATTTTCTGGTAGAGTGTGGAAGAGAGGTCTTGACATTTGCAGCTATATTTTGTATGTAGCTTTTTTTTTTTCTTAGACATGATTTTCACTTGGGTGGTTGGGAAACAAAAAGGCAGGACTTGGGCTTACACATCTAGGCATAGAATAGTCAGGATAGTGGTTAAGTGCTTGGATTCTGGATGCAGACTACTAGAATTCTAATGAGGCTAGTCTTTAGCAGTTGACTTTAAGTGAAGTTATTAATACTCTCTGAGCCTCAACTTTATTATTTGAAAATGAAAATAATACAACCCACTTCACAGATTCTTGTGAACATTTAATGTGAGTATTCAAATACCTGGCACACAGTAGTAAGCCTTCCACAAATACTAAGTAGCTATTATTATCATCTCTTTGTGCCTAAGAAGACATCTAATTTGTACTTCTCCATCTGGGAGGAGGCAATAAGATTCTCATGTCCCCTAATCATGTACTGTAGAGGGCAACACAATCCAATTTCGAAATGAAGGAAAATTTCCCTTTGCCTCTATTTAATTATTACAAATAAATTCCACCCTATCATATGCTTTTGCTTTTAGTTACACGAAGTCCCTTTTATGTGACAATATGTAGTTTTTTCATTAGCGGCTCCTTCAAGGTTTCTCATTGCTCTTTACTATGATACTCATATCTAGTTCAATTGCAAAGTTGGAAGAGGTCCTACATGAATCAGAGTTCACTAGATGTGCTGGCAGGTGATCAAAAAGCCCTTCTCTGATGTTATTTCCTTGTATTTTCTTTCCGGAGTCAGTAGATATCAACTTAGGCCTTACTCTGGCATTTTTCAACCTTTCTCTTGTGTGACTCTGTGCTGGTCATCTCCATTAGCTAGGAAGCTCTGGAGATGGCAGCTTCATAGACCACTGGCTTGGGGTTGTGACCTGCACTTCAGTAAATACTGCCTCAAGCCTTTCTTCTGTGACCTGCTGCTTTCGCAGACCTGGACTCTGTTTCAGGGCCACTGCTTTTTCTTCTCTTTCATATAAGTGACTAACAAATGAATTTTAAATAGCTAGTTCATGGTGAGGAACTTTTGAGCTCATGTTCCCAGGACTGTGCTCTGTGTCAGACATGCCTGCCTTCCACCCAGGAAACCAGTTCCCGTGTCTCTTATTGAGAGATATTTTATACTCTTTTCTCAATTTTAATAAAGGGCCAGGACAGGGGCTTCAGTTCCACTTTGGCCACTTGGGGACCATTTTACACTTTTGGGAGCTTTAGAGAAATGCCTGGTGGTTGGTGGGGGTGTGGGAAGGGGGAACAAAACTTGATTCTCTATTTTAATAGTTAATGTGAATGAAAAGTGTGAACCCTGGCAAATTGATTTTACTCCGAGTGAATATATTTAACCTGAATAGAAAGTGTGAACCCTGGCAAACATGGTCTCACTTACCCATTTCAGTTCAGTTCAGTTCAGTCGCTCAGTCGTGTCCGACTCTTCACGACCCCGTGAATCACAGCACGCCAGGCCTCCCTGTCCATCACCAACTCCCGGAGTTCACTCAAACTCATGTCCACAGAGTCGGTGATGCCATCCAGCCATCTCATTCTCTGTCATCCCCGTCTCCTCCCGCCCCCAATCCCTCCCAGCACCAGAGTCTTTTCCAGTGAGTCAACTTGTCGCAGGAGGTGGCCAAAGTATTAGAGTTTCAGCTTCAGCATCAGTCCTTCCAATGAACACCCAGGATTGATCTCCTCTAGAATGGACTGGTTGGATCTCCTTGCAGTCCAAGGGACTCAAGAGTCTTGGTACCAACAAAACAGTAGATAGCTGGGTGCCATGATTTCCTAATCAGGTTGTACATAGCCCTGATACACTAGTTTCCTTTTTTAAATGACTAGATATTGTCCCTATAGAGTCAGCAGTTGAATACCAGACACTTTCTGTTTATTTAAGGACAGGCTGACAGGTTTTTCTTTTTAAAAAATTTCCTATTTAGCTTATAAAGTTGTAATCCATGTGTGTACAATTAAAATGATATCCACATACAGCTCAGGGTTTCCTTCAAATTGTTACTGGCTTTGTTGCTTTGCTGTAAACCACAGACCCAGAGTAAACCTCAGCTGTGCTGTAGCTATTTTGGATGACAAGTTTCTAGTTGCTTGTGTGTAATTGCCCATATTACATCATCCTAACTATTGTGAAATGTGTACAAAGCTTATCTAATGATTCATTTGGGGTAGACAGTTCTTTTTAATGTCATTTTAGAAGTAGTTCCCTGAACAAAACAGATTCCCCTCTTTGCTCTTGCTTTCTTGTTAAGGCTAGTGGTAATTTAGTGATTGATAACAATGTAGCAGAGCAAAGCGTGTCATATACGTTGTGCACCATAACCTTGACAGCCTATCTAAAACATTCTATGAGATGTAGCTTCTCTTGGTGCAAATAAAGAACCAAGGGGAGAAAAATCCCCTCCACATCAAATCAAGTAAGAATTAACCCCAAATGAAATTTAATTTCCCTATTGCTGAGCGGCGGAGGAAAAAAAAAATCTACTTTCAATGATCACAAGAAGTTTGGATACAAATCACTCACTGGTTTAAGGTTTTCAGTTTGTCAGATTATACTGTCTTTTGTGATAGTAAACACATGCCAATACAGAAAACTTTAAAATGTCTCTGTTGGTGGATTGCATTAACCCATTTTTAAGTCAAATAGGTGACATTCTAAGCTAAGCTAAGACCTTCTGGCATTTCCTTACCAATGTTAAACATTTGCAGGTTAGGTAATAGTTTATGTTTATTCATCTATTAGTAGGGGTTTTTTAAAAAATAATAACATTTATTTTTGGCCATGAACTTTGTGTACCATGTAGACAGTATAGTTTGGTAAAAGGCCTTATAGATAATATTTCAAAATGGAAAAAAAGATTTCTTAGATCCTAAAGGTCAGAAATAAAATAATTCTAGGCCTTTTTATTGCTGAATAATGGACTTTGTAGATACCATATGTGACTATTAGATCAAATGAGAGTACATAGAGTTCAATATTGATTGGGTTAGCATCAGCTGATGGCCTGTTTGCAGGATACAATGAAATTATGTTATCAATATAATGTTTTATTGATTTCTTGGTTTGAAAATTAAATAAACATAGCATAAGCACTTGGAGTCGTAAGTTGTAGCAGAGAACAAGATTTTCATTTGAAATTTGAAAACAGAAGTAAAGGTGATTGAAGCAGAAAGCAGTCTGTGGCATAAGATTTCTGCCAGTGTTTCTCGATGTAACTAAGTATATCTGGCTGTTTGGGAAGAATAAGAACTGAAGAACAGAGATGTTCCAAAATGTTTTTCAAGCCTTATGTCAATATTAGAAAATCCTTTTCTTGAATAGTTTAGCTTGCTTTACTATAGATATATTCATTTTATACTTATTTTATACTTTATAAAATAAGTATAAAATGTCTATATACATAAACTTTTCCTTAGTAATTTTATACTTATTTTAAAATAAGTACTTATTACTTATTTTATACTTTTGTAAAATAAGTATAAAATGTGTATATACATAAACTTTTCCTCCAGTGTTTTCTTAGTATTGTACATACTGGTTAAAGTGTGGTGAGCAAAACTGACATGGTCCCTGCCTTTGTGGAGTGAGGAGACAAAAACCCCAAGATAAAATTATAGTGCTATGAAAGAAAGATCATGTCATCATGAAGGGAAATGGGAGAACCTGAGCTAGTCTGGGGGATTAGGAAAGTCATATTTGAGTTGACACTTAAAAGGGGAACAAGAGTTGGTGATACAAAAAGGTATGGAGGTGGTGTGATGGTTGAAAGCAGAGAAAAGGAGTGGCATGTGTGAAGACCCTGAGGTGGGAAAGAGCTTGGTGCAGCTGGAGTGAGAGAGCCAGGAGAATCTAAACAGGTGGGTGAGTGGGCAAACATCACAGGCTATGGCTGGTGAGGTGTGGACCTGGAATGAAACCCTCCGCTTAATTTCAGTGGGCTGTTCTTCCCACCTCAGGTGGTTTGAATTTGTTGATGTCTTGAGTCCCACACACAGCCTTTGGTTCGAACAGTGGGAACAGGCTGAGGCAGGAGAGTGGTACACAGGGACTACTGTGAATTCTGTAGAAAACAAATTCATCTCAGAAAAGCAGCCATGGAAAGGATCGATTTTAAAGTGAAGGAAGAAGCAGCCTGCAGGCAGCTTCAGATGGGTGGTTTGTGGTCCAAGCCCATTCTGCTCGATGGCCTTTTGTATTCCTGCTGCATCCAAACTTATAAGTGACTAGTGAGCCGGTGAACTCTGAGATGGTGTTTGTGGCACACACCAGGCTTAGCTAGTTACATTTATGACGTGGAACCGGTAGTGTTAACGCATTATTAATAGAAAAGAAGGCAAGGGATTCCTCCTTTTTATCTCCCCTCTGGATAAATAGACACCAGGCCCCAGAGAAGAAAGAACTCTTTCTTTTTCCCTATGTCTTGGCTTCTTTCTCTCTGCTCCAACTTTTCTTTTTTTTTCTGTGAAGTTCTGCTTTATAGTCAGCAGAGGGCGCACAAATGCACTAAAATGCAGCCTTTATTCCTCTGGCCACAGTAATTTCATTGTCTTTATCTCTTCATCTTTATATTCCTTAGAGACAGGGATGTGTCTTGGCCTTTTCTTTTTGTAATATTTCTATCAAGGGCAATCATTCCCCACCGATTTTGGAAAGGTGGGAAAAAATTACTGTCTAGATAAAAAGAGAAAGAGAGAGAACAGGATTGTATTCCTGATGTGTGTATGTGTGTTAATTGTTCAGTCGTGTCCAACTCTTAGTGACCTCATGGACTGCAGCCCACCAGGCTCCTCTGTCCATGAGATTTTCCAGGCAAGGATACTGGAGTGGGTTGACATTTCCTTCTCCAGGGCATCTTCCCAACCCAGGGATTGAACCCGGGTCTCTTGCACTGCAGGCAGATCCTTTACCGACTGAGCTACAGGGGAAGCCCCTGATATATGGGAACAAATTTTGTGTGTGTGTGTAACAAATTTTGTGTGTGTGTGTGTGTGTGTGTGTGTGTGTGACAGATCTCAGAGTTGCTGGTACCCTGTATGACTCATTTGGAAAGGACTCATTTTGCCAATAGCAAGGCAGAAAGTCTGGCCTCTTCTTCTTTGCTTTCCCTGGGCTGTTGTCCTCATAGCAGCTGCCCTGCTTGCTGACATGTCCTAATAATGAGGATGATGTGGCCAGGGGGAGATTCATCTTCTTCCCCAATATGACTTCTTCGTTGAATTTGCTCCTTGCTGAAGTCCAAAGTGGATTGTCTCCTCTTAACTGTGTGCTCTGGTCACTTTGCCTAAGGTCAGAGAATACAGCTGGAGCCTGTCTGCCTCCAACATCACTGGCTGTAGAAAGCGATCTACATATGTCTGTGACAGTTCTGTGCATGATGTGTGAGAGGCAGACAGAGCTAGTTTAAGCTCCTCCAAAGATGTCTTGGCGTGGCAGTGCTGACGAAGGTGGAGACTTGTTTGTGTCAGTGACATAATAGGAGAAGACATTCAGAGTCCAGCTGCAGGGAGTGAGGAGGTATGCGGCTTAATACAGGTTTCTGACAAAAGCCCACACACTTCACATTCTTCTGCCCCTAGTGCCAGTCTCCTTCTGATGTCTTAACCTGACTTTTGTTCTGCTTTGCTCAAGGGTTTCTGGTGCCACAAAGAATTGCTTGGCTGGGAGTAGTTATAGTGGCTAACACATTGATACTAGTGCAGGGCACTTTATAACTAACTAGTCTTGTAATAACTCTGCACAAGAAATGAATAAGATTTAGTTTAGCATATTCTCCTTATTGTTAAAGCATCAGGAACAGTTATAGTTTTCTCGTAAATAATAATGATAGCTCCGAAAGGCTATTTTTCATGTAAATTTCCTGACTGTTAGCGAGTTTGGAAAAGAACTGTGTTGAAGAACAGATTATTTAAAAAGCAGAATGATTTCCCAATAAAATGCCTTTCAGCTTTTCCCTTTGGGGCTCTGGGCTGCCCCCCTTGTCTCCAAGATCCACGTGGGCAGGTTTCATGTTAGCTTGTGAGCCCAGTTCTTTCTATGCCAGCGAAACACTAATACTCTAAACACAAAGGACATTTAACACAGTAACTGTTTCTGATGGAGAGAGTGGTGCTGCCAGCTTACTCTCTCTTGGAAGGCTTCTGTATGATGGGAGCAAGGTTGGGTGGGAGTCTGGCCCAGACTACTCCTTGGTTTGTGTGGTATAAGTAACCAACTTTAAAAAAGCGTTTGTATAATCAGGGTCATTCCTGCCCTTTCTCAATAGACTTGCAATCCTGGGCTGAATATTTATCGGGCTTGGTTTTGTGTCTTTGGAACAAAGGAAACTTCCAGTGACCAGTTTGGTTAATCACTAATGCTTATTCCCTCTTCCCTGCTATTCCTTATTGGGTTTCCTTCTACTCCAGTACATTGGATTTCCAATCACATCAAACCCTATTAGGCTGCCTTCCATTGATAGCAGATTAGATTCCCTTACACCTCACTGCCTAGCAGGATTTTCCTCTCCACAATGTGGAGAGTATTAGATTCCCTTACATGGGTTGCTTCTTGTTAAATTGTGTTTGGTGCTGCATAGTATTGAATTCTCTTTCCCATCAGCAGTCTCTGGGTTGTTAATTACACACTTGTAGATTCACTTCTCTTGCATATTCTCTAATGCATAGCTCTCCATGAGCTCTGACCGTACACTTTGGTGCCTCAGGCAACCCTGTCTGCTCACAGGTTTTGTTTAGTTCAGCTATGCGGTTATTGAACATCTGTGTGTCAAGAACCTGCAGGATTTATAAACATGAGTGAGGAATAATCTTCGCCTTCAAGGAGTTTACAGTCTAGTGGTCAAGGAGAGGACAGGGCAGTGCATAAGATGTGTGTGCATGAAGGGTAAGCGTTGATTTTACCACTTTGCTAGTAACAGTTTTTATTTGGCATAATTAAAGCACCTTAGAAGGCAACTCATTCCTTATAATGCCATTTTTGCCAGCACTCTGTTCTGTAATGAAAAAAGAAAACATTTGGAAGCATAATTGAGTGAAAATGGACATTTTATTGGGTTCTATTGCAGGTATTGGCAGAATTGCAAAAAAAAGAACTCCAGGGTCTCTTAAGACACTCAGTCCTGCTTTTGTATGTACCTAGCATGATACACGGAGAAGGCAATGGCACCCCACTCCAGTACTCTTGCCTGGAAAATCCCATGGACAGAGGAGCCTGGTAGGCTACAGTCCATGGGGTCGAGAAGAGTCGGACACAACTGAGCGACTTTACTTTCACGTATTGGAGAAGGAAATGGCAATCCACTCCAGTGTTCTTGCCTGGAGAATCCCAGGGACAGGGGAGCCTGGTGGGCTGCCGTCTATGGGGTCGCACAGAATCGGACACGACTGAAGCGACTTAGCAGCAGCAGCAGCATGATACATGGAGAAGGAAATGGCAACCCACTCCAGTGTTCTTGCCTGGAGAATCCCAGGGACGAGGGACCCTGGTGGGCTTCTGTCTGTGGGGTCACACAGAGTTGGACATGACTGAAGTGACGTAGCAGCAGCAGCATGATATTAGAACTCATATGATTCTAAGAGGTACCCATCAGGCATGAAGTAATAAAAATTCATATATAGTCTACTCTCTAATAGACCTTGACATTACATACAGACTAGGGTCTATGTCTTTTTCTTCTGACACCAAAATATGCACAGTTTTATTCATCCCTGGAAGGGAGGAGACCAATGGTAATGGGAAATGGAGTCAGTCATGGTTTCCCACAAGGAACAGCAAGGAGACAGGTGTTACCAATTGTGTTCTTAACGCTCAAGAGTCTCAACCTGGTGGCAAAATCACAGTCTGAGTCCCACATTAGTGAATTACCTAATTCCTTCTTTGTATATCTCCTCATTCCTTGAACACTCACCACATGTCAGGCACAGTTCCAGGTGCTTCATTGTAGCATCTTAGTAATTGCTTACCAAACAAATGAACCTTCTCCATATTTGCTGTCAATAAAAAAATCCAGGTTTACTGGAAACAAAAGGATATGTTTTGTATCTCTTTCTTCCAGCTCAACCAGAGTGCTTCATTAATGCCAAATTTCTAATTTGATGTGAACAGTACTTATTGCACAGTCTGAAGCTTGAAATGACAAATTATGATCTCAAAAGTGTAGTTTAGAAAAAAGACTTAGCTAATAAATACAATTATTTGATGTAGGAATGAAATAAAACCCCAAACTTTAGTCTAATTTTTTTCTTTGACACCAAAATATTGTGCCATTTAAAAAATTCCCTGGAAGAGAGGTAACCAAAAATAAGGCAAAGTAGAAAAGAGGTGGCAGGACCAATGTTTTTGCAATTGACTCAGTCTTTTCTAACGAGTCAAATTTAAAGTGCATCTAAAACCCAGAGTATGATATCTGTATTTCCTATTCTAATTGTGTAGTGTAAAGATGTTTTACTAGTATGGAAAGGTGACAGCGATATTCAAAACTCGTTTTTCAAAGATGTGTTACTCTTCAAATATGTGGACCATAACGCTGTTTCATTAGAATAATAAAATATTGATCTTTCAACTGAAATGCCCAACTCCCTTACTTGATCAAGGTCATCACCACTTGTCAGAAGATGTTTTCTTTTCTGAAGTTTGTCCTTACTGCATAGAGCTTATGCACATCTGAACGCAGACTTTGTTATCCTGAACTCTGTTCTTGAGCCTTTACTGAGCTTCTACTATGTGTAATGCAGCATCTTCCTACCCTCTCAAACACTCCTACTGGAGTATGTACTTCTATAACTCAACTATTTTGTATTTCATCCCCTTTTGAATCCAAGACTGTGACCGTCACTTATGGATTATGGCTTCAGAGAAACAGTCGGTTCCAACGTACCCTGCTATTCCTTCCTTTCCGTTCCATCGCTCAGTCGTGTCCGACTCTTTGCGACCCCGTGGACTGTAGCCTACCAGGCTTCTCCGTCCATGGGATTCTCCAGGCAAGAATACTGGGTGGGTTACCGTTTCCTTCTCCAGGGGATCTTCCTGACCCAGGGATCGAACCCGGGTCTTCCGCATTGGAGGCAGATGCTTTAACCTCTGAGCCACCAGGGAAGCCCTAGGCCTTAATTGATAGTACAGTTACCACTTTCCCCCTGTTGCTCCTTTTTAGCCATAAAGACCATAGTCAGTCACTTTCTCAAAATTCGGCCACCCCCTTCCACATTAATAGCATAATGGTGCATATTCTGTGCATTGCCTGTGACTCATAATCACCATGAAAAATGCATCATTCATTAACTGTTTAGTGTGACCTTTTGCACAGTGGCACTAATTATTATTACCACAGAAGCCCAGTAAACTAGACTGGTAATTATCAGGGATTTATTTGAATAGACAGCTAAGCTACTCTTGGCAAGTTAGTCAAAGCAGTTGTCATGACAGCCTTACAAATATGTCTTATCAATTGGGTTAATTAGGGTAATTAATAACTGCTATTTGGCCCCCTTTTCCCAAGGTATTGCCTATGCATTATCAAAAGGGGAGAGGTAAAGTTAAATAAGGGCTTCCCTGGTGGCTCAGAGGTTAAAGCGTCTGCCTCCAATGAGGGAGACCCGGGTTCGATCCCTGGGTCAGGAAGATCCCCTGGAGAAGGAAACGGTAACCCACGCCAGTATTCTTGCCTGGAGAATCCCATGGACGGAGAAGCCTGGTAGGCTACAGTCCACGGGGTTGCAAAGAGTCGGACACGACTGAGCGACGGAACGGAAAGTTAAATAAAAAAGGAGAGTTTTGTTTCCCTCTTCCAAGAAAGCTACTTTTAAAGTCAGTGAAACCACCCAGCCTCCAAAGGTGGCTAGAGAAACCCTTATTTTTTGGAATCTTCTCCTACTTTTGAAGATTTCAGAGCCAGCAAGCACAAGCCACCCTGAAGAAAATGTAGCTGAAAAGAGGAGCTAAGTTGTCAGTTCCCTGAGGTTGCTGCTTTCCTTTTAGTCACCTGTGAGAGCCCCCAAGGGACAGTCCCTCTGGCTTCCACTTTTGGCAGAGCCTTGCTTTGTTTTTTCTCTCATCTAGAACTTGCTTGCCTTGCTCTCCAGCCTGTTCATTGTATTGGTTTTCTTATTTTTCCCTCACAAGGAAGTTGTGCGTTTCCTTACCCAGGTTTCTGCCCCTCAGAGGTTTTCCAACTTTTAATTTTGTTGGAGACCTTTTTTTTTTTTAAATTTAATACCTTGGGGACTATCTAACATTACCTGGTGGTGGTTTTTCTCTTTTTTCAAAGAAAGGAAAAGGGACTAGCTCTGAAGAGCTTTCTCTTTCTCACCCCTGAGAAAGTAGAGAGGAAAAGTCCAAGTTTCTTCTCTGTGCATCTCAGCATATTGAGTTGTTTTCCTTATTACAGTGTAAAGAAAAGACAAAGGGAGAGGTTAAAAATGAAACCGGTTTTCTCCAATGTGATTATCCTTTCAGAGGATACCATTGTTCACAAAATGAATTGAAGACTTTTTGTAGTGCTTTTGAATAGCAAATTGATTTCTCCCCGTTTATTCCATAAAGCAAGGAAAAAGAATCCAAGGAGGGAAGGGGACTGAGGACATTAGTTGGATACCAAATCTGCATCAATTCCTGGGCTTGATCCTTTCTTATATTAAGTAACACTTGTCACAACAGCCCCATGAGATGGGAAACAGTATTATCTTATCTCTACAGATGAAGAAAGTAAAGTATTTAAAAGTTAACTGATTTTCCTGAGGTCACACATAATCAAGTATGACCAAGTCTCTCTGATCCAGAGTCCTTTCCACACCAGGTAGTGGAGTTTTCCAGAAAAGTGCGAGGCTTTTAGTAGTTCTAGTACAAATTCCAGATGTGCTATTCAAACTCCCCTTGACTCAAAATACCCATACTTTCTTGCTTCTCTGCCTCCTTGGCAATTGAGATTTCTAGGTTAGAGGCCAGCATTCTGGCTGACCCATACAATTTGAGTTTGGGGACAATTCTAGGAAAAACTTTTAGTAGAGGGCATTAGGCTAATACTTTAGAAATGACCATGGCTCTTGCTTCCCATGTCACACTGGAATCTCACGATCAGGAAAAGGCAGTTTCCTTCTCTGTTTTACATATAGTTGCCCTGATATGGAAGAAAGGCATTGTGTTGCCTGAAGTGATTTGATGATACTTGGAGACCACACAGGACACATGGGAAATGGAGGTGGGTGTGGTCCCCTAGTAAAACAGGACCATATTCTGGCATCTTAGGAAGCTGAAAACTGACAAAGGGGAGCTAATGTAGGCCCATTTCTCTGGTGTTCCCTTACAAAATTTAGAATGAGTATCACACGTTTAGTATTAAAAATTTTTTATATGCATAGCCATTTGCCTAGCCCCTAAAGAACATTAATTCATTCAACAAATAGCTACAGAATACCACTTCACAACTGACAGTGTTTTCAGGATTCCAGGAAGAACGGTGAACAAAACAGATAAAAATTACTAACATCATGAAGTTAACATTCTAGTAGGGGGAAAGAAGTAATAAGATAAGTAAGCTAAATATATGGTAGTTTAGAAAATAGGTGCAATGGAGAACAATGGATTGTGAATATTGGAGAAATTATGCAGATTTAAATAGGGCAGTTAGGTAAAGCTTCAGTGAAACCTGTCTTTTTTTTTTTCCTTCTCACTTCACATACACACTTCTCCAGCCAGGCTGATAGTTCATTCATTCATTAGTACCTACCCTACCAACTGCCTTTGTATCTTACATGGGATATGCATTTAAGAACAAAACATATTTCTCTTAGCCTTATGGAGCCCAGAATGGAACACAGGAGACAGACAGTAAAAAATGGTTACACAGATAATGACTTGCAATCACAAGTGTGGTGGAAAGCAGTAGAGGAGGCCAGGACACAGGTACCAACTCTATGAGGCTAAAGACCACAGATAGACCACTGAACATTGGTAACTGGATTATAGTAGGGAGGACCATGATGATATGATTACAAAACAGAAAGTCTCATTTGATTTTGGTTGTGTCTAGGGACCCATTGAGCGACTTCACTTTCACTTTTCACTTTCACACATTGGAGAAGGAAATGGCAACCCACTCCAGTGTTCTTGCCTGGAGAATCCCAGGGACGGGGGAGCCTGGTGGGCTTCCGTCTATGGGGTCACACAGAGTCGGACACGACTGAAGTGACTTAGCAGCAGCAGCAGCAGCAGGGACCCATGAATTTGTGATTTCAAATGTCAGAGTGCCATAATTGCATATAGATACCTTCAGCCTCCAATCCAGCTATTTATTGGTATTTGATTTTAAATACTCATGTAGATATATATGGCTATATTTTTCTGGAAAACAAATTAATGACTGTTTCACGTGGTGAATTTGTGGGGCTGTTAGAAAACTGACTTAAACAGAGGGAAAGCTTTAATAAAATGATGGCTGATTTTTAGAGTGCCTGTTTGATTATCTTCTCCATTCATTGTTCCTGCAAAGATTCAAAATCCCCTAAAATTAAAGATTGTAGGATAAAATGCATCCTTTTTATTTTTAAACCATTTCCTCATTTTAATAAGGAAATATATTATTTTTTTTCTTCTACGGACCAAGGGCTAATAGCCTGGAACTAGTACTTTGGCTCCCTAAAAAGTCCTGCAAGACAAGCCAATTACGGACTCTGAAATATTGTTTAGTTCCTTGTAATAGCGATTCATTCTCTGCTATGGTACACTAACTGGGAAACAAGCTGAAATGAGTTTGGGCACTTTTAGAATAATTGACTACATTTACCAAATCCTGAATAGTGCAGAGAGGCTAGTGGGTGGGGAATAGAAGAGCAAAAGGAAAGGTGAGATGAATGTGTGTCCAGGAGAGCATGACTTTTTTGACTTTTGAATTGACATCTGTGGAATACACTTTAGCTAACTTATTTTTGTTCCATTTAGTCTTCAAGTAGATAGCAGTTAGGTTATTTATGCTGATATCTGCCTTTATGTGCTATGGTGTAACTTTTTTTTATGTTACCTGCATTGTTGGTACAATTCATTTTTTAAAAATTGAAGCATTGTTGTGTTAGTTTCACATGTACAGCAAGCTGATTCATTTTTACGTATGTATGTGTGTGTGCGTGAGAAGACAATGGCACCTCACTCCAGTACTCTTGCCTGGAAAATCCCATGGACCGAGGAGCCTGGTAGGCTGCAGTCCATGGGGTCGCTAAGAGTCGGACACGACTGAGCGACTTCACTTTCACTTTTCACTTTCATGCCTTGGAGAAGGAAATGGCAACCCACTCCAGCGTTCTTGCCTGGAGAATCCCAGGGGCGGGGTAGCCTGGTGGTCTGCCATCTATGGGATCGCACAGAGTCGGACACGACTGAAGTGACTTAGCAGTAGCAGCAGTGTGTGTATATATCACACACACACACACATATATATGTATATATATACTTTTCCAGGTCCTTTTCCCTTATAAGTTATTACAAAATAGTGAGTATAGTTCCCTGTGCTATACAGTGGATCCTTGTTGGTTATCTATTTTATATATAGTAGTATGTATATGTTCTGAATATTCATTGGAGGGACTGATGGTGAAGCTGAAACTCTAGTACTTTGGCTACCTGATGAGAAGAACTGACTAATTGGAAAAGACCCTGATACTGGGAAAGATTGAAGGCAGGAGGAGAAGGGGACATCAGAGGACAAGATGGTTGGATGGCATCACTGACTTGATGGACATGAGTTTGAGTAAGTTCCAGGAAGCCTGGGGTGCTGCAGTCCATGGGGTTGCAAAGAGTCAGACACGACTGAATGACTGAACTGAACTGATGTATATGTTAATCTCAGCCATCTAATTTATCCCTCCCCTCCCCCTTTGGTAACCATAAGTTTGTTTTCTATATCTGTGAGTCTGTTTCTGCTTTGTAACTAAGTTGATCTGCATCACATTTTAGATTCTGCATATAATGGATATCAAATGGTATTTGTCTTTCTCTGTCTGGCTTACTTCACTTAGTATGATCTCTAGGTTGATGTGTTACTTTGGTGAGAAGGAGAAATTAGCTGTTTACAAGTGAAGAGTACAACAGGCATGGCTATGATAGCCTTCTCCATGTCACCATCTCTGGCAGTCTCCAACTGTCCTTTTTCTTCTGGGCACTTTGGTAACACTATTAGCTGGCCTGTTCTCTTTCCTTTTGAGGAGAATTCATTTTGTTTGGATGTTCTGTTACTTTCCCTTTTGGTCTACTCTTCTTTCAGTGGTTCTGCTTGCCTATCTGGTGGTCTTTTCGAAAGTTCCAACCCAGTGTCAATCTGGAGTGGGACTGGTAATGCCCAAATGGAAGGAATCTTCAGGAATGATAGAAATGTTATGGGGGAAGCAAGTTGAGGGTAAGTGGATTTCTAAAACAAATAGGATCTAGCCCCTCTGAATTCTTTGCTGCTCAGAATACATCTGGAGTATTATGTTCAATTCTGCATACCTTATTTTAAGTAGGACACTGACAGGCCACAGTAAGTTTCAAGAAAAGGTTAAGAAATTGATAAAAGGCCTAGAGGTCACATCATTTGTGGAACAACGTTTCTATTGCTTTATTATAATAGAGGCAAAAACTCAGTTGCATGAAGTCAACATTATCATTGGTCTGCATTGGGAAAATGTATTGAAATGAAGGTACTGAAACCAAAGTGTCACAAAAGTGTAAAACATTCTTCTTCCTAACATTTGGACTTTGAATTAGTTGCTTTGAAAAATGTACAATGTGTGAACCCAGCGCTAGCTAATTGTTTGTCCAGAACAATAGCTTTTACATATTCAGCCTGAAGACTGGTTCCCAGGTATAAGGCCAAAACGTGATGGATAATTGGGGGATCATGAGGATTTACCTCCCCCTTTTAGAGTGCTTTATTTACTCTTCTCATCATTGAAGAACACCACTGCCAGAGGCAAGGTTTTAGAAAGTTTGGACTCATGGCTAGTATGCTATCTTTAATCTTCTTGACATCCTTTATGGCTTTGTAGTGGTGTGCTTTTAGTGGAGTTAGGAAAGAGTTAATATCTTGGCATAACCTTTGATGTGGCTTGTTTTTCTCTTAGGAATATTGAGAAGGTGAGCATGTAGTGGGAAATTTTGAGATTTTCTGGTTTACAGACTTTCTAAAAGGCATTTATAATCATCATCATCACTATCCCAAATGACAGAAGAAATATTAACTTGTGAAAATAAATATTCAAAAGGCAAATTTTATGAAATGGTTGACCTCCATTGGATCCTCATTATTTTTAGGGCATGTAGGGAGGGATCACTCATACCTTTATTTACTAATTGTCTATCTTCTCATGCCTTATTCATTTATTTTTTAAAGCACAGGGGAAAAAACTTGTGAGGGAAGAGATCAGAGTAATCTTTGCACAGAAACACAATGTGTGAATTGTTGGCTTGAGGCCTGTAGTAGACAGAAAGAGTCTGGCTTGACAGCCATTCTGGCCCTGATTTACAGGAAGGGAAGACACGGAAACATCATTCTCAGAGCAGAAATAGAGTGTTTGTGAACAAACCAAGATTTCCCTTGTTTCTTCCTGTGATCTTCCCTCATTTTGAAGTACTGGATGGGATCAGGCCTCCAGGGATGGCACTTGGTTAGGTGGTAATTGGGAGGGACTAGGGATCTAACAGTACCTGGAAGGCAAGAGGGTGACCCACACACTTTCAGCTTCTTCTGGAAAAAAGGCACAGCGTCAGGCAATCAGAAGAGGAAGGGAGCAAGCATAAAATTCACACCCTTAGACTCCATAAAAGAAGAAAGGAGAGCGCTCACTCTGTTTCCCATCAAACGTGCAGTTTTATGGCACTCTCTTCTTCTATTGTGTATGTTTAGTGTTGTGTGTTAAGTCCCTTCAGGGTTCTTTGCCAGTAGCGCCACTGGGGAAGCCCCTCTTGTAGAGCTGAGAGCAGGTGGGTTGGCCATGTGAAGACAGTGAAGGTGTCCACCTACAGGCTGCTGTAGGAAATACTTTTCCTACTTCTGACAAGTAGACTAGGGTAATTTTTAAGAGAGTATCCAAACTAGGGTCAGCTTGTCTCAGGACTTATCTTTATGCAAAGGCTACATGAAGAATTTTAAAGTCATGAGCATCTGATCACTGGAGAAAACTTTTCCTAGCTCAAAAATGTCGCTGTGTTTTAATTAGCTACCCCTTTGGACACTAATTTTTTGAGCACTGTACTGAATGTGACTTGTCTTCCAAACTTTACAGAAGAGCCAACCCAAATTCAGTTGGATTTGAGGCTGTAGGGATGTTGTTTGAATTTATTCAGCATACCTTATGTTCCTTCTCACACCTGACACTCATACATAGCTTGCAAAATCAAGAATTAGAGCTTGAGAGAAGCAAACTCTTTCCCCTGAACAAATAATTTCTCTAGTTCCGTCCCCTGCCTCGGATCACATGCATCTAAAGGTAGTTCTGATGGCAAGTGCCTCTTAGGAGAACCTTCTATGCTGCTCTCTTTTCTATATACCCTTGTTATAGCACTAACAACATGCCATTGTAATTCTCTCTTCACTTATCTGTCCCCAATACTAGAAATATGGACTCCTCTAGGGCAGGAGTAGAATCTATCTCATCTCCATACTCTTAGCATTTGCTATGGAGCCTGGCACATAATTTTAATAGTATTTGTTAAATTAAATTATTTTGGGCCTCAGTTATGTATTACTTCCATTTGTTCTAAACTGGCAGTCAAAGACAGCTCTGAATGATCTCTTTTTGCTTTTCCTTCTATCCCCTCCCCCATTACTCTTATGTACCATTTTTTAAACTGTTTGTTTCTTAGTTTGTGCAAAGAAGGGTCTTTGCACAGGTATAGATAGGATTTTCTGTGACTTCTGTTTTTCAACCCGAGACTGATGGCTTTGTCATTTTACTCAGCCTTTATGTAGTACAGTCAAATTTGATTAATTGAGACTAACTTGAATGAGATGGCTGGATGGCATCACCGACTCGATGGACATGAGTTTGAGTGAACTCCGGGAGTTGGTGATGGACAGGGAGGCCTGGTGTGCTGTGATTCATGGGGTCGCAAAAAGTCGGACACGACTGAGCGACTGAACTGAACTGGGGGAAGGCCAGTTGGAATTATAGAGAGAAAAGAAATGCAATTTTATTACTTTCAAGTTCATGGAGTAATAAGAAGTAAGCTAACAAAGCCCTTGCCAGGAAGTTTTGCCAAGTAGACGTCCTTGGATCCGCTTTAATGACTAAATAAGAATGATGTGCAATTAACATATTTATTGTTTGTAAATTGCTTCTAAAGTGCTTAAAAACAATTTATTCTCTTAAGTAGTTTAAACACTTCCCTTGTAATCTTGTTTACACCATAATTTGCTCAGCAAACCTTTTTAAAAATAGATACAGTAGCCTATCTCTATAAGAATATGAATTAGTGACGTCTGAACTACAAAGGTATTAGTACAATATGGAGAAGAAACTAAGCCTGAGAATGATGCTTTGAGGAAGTGGGCAGAGCAAATTCCTCTTTTCCTGCTTAGTTTTTAGTCACAGAGGCAGGGCTTCAGTCTTATTTAGAGAGGAGAACAGCTCCCTCACCGGGAAGCAACACTTGCCATCAGTCTAGCCCCCCTCAGTAGTCTAATGCCAGTTTCCACTGAGGCAGTAAAAATGAGCAAATTTACCTTTTCGATAATTTCACTACGATCAAACAATCCCCAATGGGCACTAATAGAAGATACTGTATTTTGATTGCAGTTTATCTCTAGCAATTATAGATGAGCAATTTAAGTGGCAACAAAGCAAGTCATTTGCTAGAATGAGACTGTATTTCACAGATCTTTATCATTTCACTTTTTTTTTTTTTTGATTACTCAGCTAAAGACAATCTGTTTCCTTGGGTGGATCATACATCCTCTTTCTGCAGTATCCTGAGGAACAATTACTTTTCTTAATGATAGGATATTGACAAATGATTTACAAACATCATTTGCACTAAATTTTACTTTTCCCTCCCTTGAGGAATTTTGTTGACAGAATTTATAGCATTAAGTTTTACTCTTTGAGGACTTCTTAGGAGAAATAACAGGAAGAAGCTGGGCAGGTGGAGAGGGATGAGTGCTGACCTGGTGGCCAAAGAGCTGAGTTCTAAACTTATGTCTGGGTTTCTAAAAACCAACTGTGATACTTTGAGGGTGGTGGTGAGGTTCCCTGGGCCTATTTCCTTGTCTTCAAAATATTGAATGTGTGTGTGTGTGTGTGAGAGAGAGAGAGAGAGAGAGACAGGGACACAAAGAGAGATTAGATACTAAGATCTTTTTGAGCTTTAATACTCTCTGGGTAATTGATTCTGTGATGGTCATGAGGCCAAAAGGGAATTTTTCAAAGCCTAGGGCATAGCATGGTCAGACTGCACTAATGACTTCAAGAACCTTTGCAAATGACCACATTTGGCAGAAAAGCAACTGAAGACTCTGTCATGATATAAGAAATAATTAATATTTCATAAAAAGATGGATTTTTTAATTTATGAAAGATATAACTTAGAGGAGACCATAGACTAAAAATAAAAGCAGTGTCAGTCAACTGGGTTTCCATTTCTTACTGTCTAGAAAGTTAGACCGAGTGGAAGGCCCCCTGGTCTGGGAAGCAGGGGCCTTAGGCTTTTGCTCTGACTCTGCCAATAATTGGCTATTGATCTTGAATTAAAGAAAAACTCTCCAGGACTCAGTTTTTCCATCTGTTAAAAAGGGAAAATAATACCTTGCCTATGTACTTCTTAAAACTGCTATGGTTATTGGAAAAGATCATAGAGCAAGGCTATATGAAAAAACAGTTGCTATACTTAAACAAGGTGCCATTTAAGAAAATAATTTTAAAAATTGGACCATTGAGAGACATGGCTCAACAAATGTTTCTCACTGTATTAGACTGTAAAAATCCTTTTTAAAGGTGTAGACGATATCATGTTCAATATGATGTATGTGTATACTGGCATATTAGTAAACATGGCATTCTATTTTTTTAGGTTCTCAAATGATTCTTTGGATGAATGAAAGAGATAGGTTTACAGGGATGGGGAGACAGAAGGCTAGTTTTTACTTAAGCCAGTTATCCCTACAATCTAAATTCTTGAGAAATGTTGAAACAAATACAAGTAGAGGAAGCACAGTAGCCTTTCTTAAAAGAGCTTTGCAAGAATCCTTTCATTTCATTTATGAAAGAGGCAAATGAGCTCTTCCTATCTGATGGATGGGTCTACCATCAGTTAACATTAGTTAATGCTAACTAACAAGCAGTGGATGAGTACCTGCTCTGTGCCAGAAATGGTGAGAGCCACTGAAGCCCTTCAGTTTCCAGCCTTGTGTGGCTGACACATAGGTAATACAATGTGTTAAACGATGTGATAGAGGTAGGTATACTCTGTATTTCCTTAGGTCACCAAGGACATCACATTTCAGGACTGGAGAGTCCTGAGTCACAGGTCAACAGTCCTCCTAAGGCAACCCTGTCCAATAGAATTTTATGGGATAATGGAAATATTCTATATCTGTGCTGTCTAATATACTAGCCACTAGTAGCATTTGCCTCCTGAGAACTTGAAAGATGGCTACTGTGATTGAGGAACTAAAAATTTAACTCAATTTTTGCTGAATTAAATAACTACCTACCTATGTCTGTGTTATTGGTTATAATATCTGTGCCATTGGGCAACACGGCTCTAAGGAATGGTAAAATGAGCCAGTCAGGCTCAGGGTGGTGCTGAGTTGAACTCTCTCATTGCTTTGGGTCTTAGAAGACCCTGGTCAAGCTGCTGTAGCCCTTTAACCATGTTTTTCTATTGAAACACTACACTAGTCTTTGAATGGCTCATTTCCAGCTGAAGGTTCTGAATTATGCATGCTAATGTGCTTTACTTAACCCTGGGATGAGGTTTTCTTTCTTTTTTTTAAAAGAGATTCTGTGACAGTTCAATCATAACAGAGAAAGCAAATGGGGTGAAGAAAAACTAGTTTATAAAGGCTTTTAAAGTGTCTCAAATCTTGCCTTTTACATAATTTCAAATGGTGTGAGGTCATTTCAACTCTCTTTAATCTGAATATTCTCTCGCTCTCTGTCTACACACACACACACACACGCACACACACAGAGGTACATACACATGCACTCCAGTTAAGGTGTTGAATCAGCAATTAGAGAAGTTGGGTCTCTCTCTCTCTTTCTCTTTCTCTCTCTCTCTATATATATATTTATGGCTTCCCAGTGGCACTAGTGATAAAGAACCTGCCAGCGAATGCAAGAGATGTAAGAGACATGGGTGTTTGATCCCTGGGTAGGGAAGATCCTCTGGAGGAGGGCATGGCAACTCACTCCAGTATTCTTGCCTGGAGAATTCCATGGACAGAGGAGCCTGGCAGGCTACAGTCCATAGGATTGCAAAGAGTCAGACAGGACTGTAGTGACTGAGCACACACAAAGCAAGACTGTTCACTGCATTATTTCTTTTTCTGATAGTATGGATAGGGGGAGAATGAGATAAAATATCCTGTAAGAAACCTCAGGAAAAAAAGAACTATACATGAAAAGAACTATACATTGGAAATTTTGTTGGAAATAGAAATGAGTATTCAAGAGAAATCAAGTTTATAACCTGATAAGCAGATGACTTGTTGTTTGTCTGGCAGTTCACTTTTAGAAAGCATCTGCTCATTTATTATTTTATTTCATCTTAATAGCAACTCTATAAGATAGTCAGGACAGGTGCTATTTCCATTTTATAGATTAGGAAATTGCTGATCAGAGAGGTTCAGTGATTTCTACAAGATCACACAGCCAGTAGAAACTTTATATTTACATTGAAGGCTGTATTTGGAAGGTTTCTAGGACTTTTCTTTGAATAGTCTGTGATCTTTTCTAAGCTTAAAACAACCTGAAGAAACAATCATCAGGGTGACTTATGGCCCTAGCTGAATCTGTGTCTACCAGAAACAAGCATTTTTTAATATGGAGATGCAAAAACACAAACACTTTTCCCTCATAAAAATTATATGTAATATGTGTGTATCTCTGTGTATGTTATGAATGGACATATGACTGCCCACACCTGTTTGTACTGGTTGAATCTCAAACAAAATCTTTCGTTGTTATCAAGTAGACACAAGTATTGGGCAGATTAGGATGAGGAGTGAGGGTGCTAGTTTGCTTGAGAGAAGGGTGTGTGTATGCAGAAAAGTGAATGGAGAAAGAATTAAGCAGAAAGCTGGGGAGGGAGAATGCTAAAAACTGTATGGGGAAAAGAATGTAGAAGTTACTTGTACAGGTTGAGGGGTAGGACTGCCAGGCAGAGTACAGTGTTATGTTTCCGACTTTCTTAACTTTTTTTTTTTTTGACAGTTAAGTTTAGAATTATTCCTGGTTTTTGCTGCTGGGAGTCTGATGGGAGAGGGAGGGTGAGGTGTTCCCCATAATTATTTCTTAATCTTCCTGAAAGAGGAAATTGCTCTAGTTGTGTTCACCACCCTTGAACCTGTCATGTTTAAGCAGGCTAGGGTATTTATTTTTTCTTCCAAATAGTACACCCAGTCATCCGGTCCTAATTACTTCTATTTCATTGCCTTTCCTAGAATCCTAATGAGGTGTGGCCTGTGAGTGCAGGACTTGCAATGGGAAATCTTGAATTCTAGTTTTGGATGTGACACTGCTCCTTTCTAGCAGAGGGCAAGTCTTTTAACCTGTTTTGTCCTGCTGTTAATGCAGTTGATAATATTTATTTAGCTTATTATAGTAGCAGTGGGATTAAGTAGTTAATGTTGGTTAAGAGGGGAAAAAAAGAAAAATAGGGCAAAGTTTTCTGTATTGTGTCCATTTCCAAAAGCTAATTGTTTCAGGATGATATTGACAGGAGGCACCTGCTCCAATGCACTCATCAAGCACCTCCTGGAAGTCTCGCTGATTGGATGAAAAGCAAAATTCTTCAGTTCTGTACCATCAGCTTTGTAGAAAATATAACCACCTTCAGGCCCAGTTTACACCTTGGCTGTATTTTTTGCCATCTAAGAATATTCCTCTGTCTTATGGTTGCTCTAAGGTTGAGTACATTTTCACTCTCTCCTGAAACCCTTTTTAAACATTCTGAAATTCTTTTTGATGAAAGATTCGTATAAATGAAAGGCATATTAGTAATTGTTGTTCTGTTGTTACACTGCATAACTGCATTACAGATTTCTAATACTCTGACAATTTCAAGCTGCTGATAATATTAGCCACTTTTCAAGGTGTAGTTGTGGCTTTACTGTGCATCGTTGCTGGCAGTCTTATGTCGGATCTGTTTACAAAATCAGGTCAAATTCCAGCCTGCCATCAACACCCCCTTCCCAGCATAAAATGAGAAGCTCTGTTAGGATCTGGGTGGATAGGTAGGGGTTTTGAAAGAATGAGTAAACATCCATTACTTCCTTGAATCAATCCTCTTTTGCTGCTGCTGCTAAGTTACTTCAGTCGTGTCTGACCCTGCGCAACTTCAGAGATGGCAGCCCATCAGGCTCCCCCATCCCTGGGATTCTCCAGGCAAGAACACTGGAGTGGGTTGCCATTTCCTTCTCCAATGCATGCATGCATGCTAAGTTGCTTCAGTCGTGTCCAACTCTGTGCCACCCTATGGACAGCAGCCCACCAGGCTCCTCTGTCCACATGATTCTCCAGGCAAGAGTACTGGAGTGGGTTGCCATTTCCTTCTCCAAATCCTCTTTCTATTGCTTCTCATTTATGTGTCATGAAGTGATGCTGAAGTGTAAGTTCTGTCTTGCTTCCAAAACAGATTTTCTGCAGTGCTTGTGTATATCACTAGAAACTGGAGGATACCATGGATTTCCTTCAGTGCCTAACAATTTCAACAGAATTGAACGCCCTTTATTTAAACTCTGGTCATAATTAGAGGGTTACCAATGATAAGCAACCATGGAGTCTGATTTTGAGAAATGTTTATTGTGCCTCGTTAAATTTGAAATTAGTACTTAAAAAGATCAGAAATAAATAATCTGTTTTCATTTTGGTGACAGTAAATATAAATGGATGCCGTGTGTGCACATTCTTGCCTATATGCCTCCCAGTAAACTGTGTTTGCCACGGTCATCAGAATAACTACACCAAAAGAGAACTATGGAAGATTTCATTGACCACAAACAAGAAAATGATCTATTGTGTTGCATCTAATTAGGAAATATCAAAATCAGAAGCTAACACATTCACTATTTTCAAGATGGTGTAGAATTTGGTTGTTTTTTGTCAGCATGATCACATATTACAGGCTTGAGCAACAAGCCGGTACAAGGGAAATTAATTTAGAATGATATGCCAAAGGCAGTTTCTCCTTCACTCTTAAATAAGCTTGTGAAGGCAACTGGGCTTTAAGTGATGTATAATATAAATAATGAGATTGGGTCTGGAACTGGATTTGGGGATGTTGTTTGGGCCCACAGGCACAGGGTCACCCGCAGCTTTCCCCCCAAATATTTTGAAAGTTTTTCAGCTGACGAGGCTTGCTCAATAGAAATTGCACTCTGCAGGCAGTCAGGACTCTGTAGCTGCTAAGTAGTAGGGAATTGAGGCCAATAGAATAGAATTCAGCAGAAGTGGACCAGAGTGCTGAACCTTTTCTAAGCTGTGCATGCTCATTTGTTCAGTCATGTCTGACTCTTTGCGACTGTGTGGACTGTAGCCTGCCAGGCTTTACTGTCCATGGGATTATCCTGGCAAGAATACTGGAGTGGGTTGCCAGGATAGGCTGGATTCAGGAGAGCTCATACTGTGGATCCCTGGGCCGTTGCTGTTGGAGGTCCTATATTCGTTTCTTATTGTCAGTTGGATCAAAAATAGGTATAAAGCAGGCTAATCACTTCTCTGATGTTACCATCTTGTGTTTGCTTTCCATCTCAGTAGTAGGGCATGCCAAGAACAGTGTTCCTGGGGTTTTTCCTTGTTGTTCTTGTTTTTGTGACTTGTTCTAGCTGAGTCCAGAGAAGGCAACAGCAACCCACTCCAGTACTCTCGCCTGGAAAATCCCATGGGCGGAGAAGCCTGGTAGGCTGCAGTCCATGGGGTTTCGAAGAGTTAGTGACTTCACTTTCACTTTTTGCTTTAATGCCTTGGAGAAGGAAATGCAACCCACTCCAGTGTTCTTGCCTGGAGAATCCCAGGGATGGGGGAGCCTGATGGGTTGCCGTCTATGGGGTCACACAGAGTCAGACATGACTAAGGGACTTAGCAGCAGCAGCAGCATTTAACCTGTGTGTTTTTTTTCTTGGCTGTTTAAGTGGGGGAGTAACAGTTGGCACCTGCTTGTAAAGTACTTTAATATTTGGGGATGAAAGGCACTCTGAGCCTGCAAAATAGCTTTAATGTGTGGTAGTTACATATTCAGGGATGATGATTACCCTCCAGGTTTTGTTCCACTGGCGAATGTGGTTGATAGCTTCTCAGGTTGAATTTTGTTTATATGGGATGAGATGGTATGACTCATGTGATTGGGTTAGTCATTTTATTTAGTCTTAAACTACTTGTATCCACACCAAAGTCTTGTTGTTTTTGCATTCCTGTGTAGAATAAGCATTGACTGGTTCCTCAGAGCTTTTTATAAGCAGATATTATTTTCAAGTGCACTGTGCTCCACAAAGGACTTAGAAAAGTATCCCAGAGAAGAACAGAAAACTGTTCTTATCTATATAATGGGATGGTGTTTAGTCTGGCCATTCAGTAGGCTCTTTGCCTCTGAATTGCATGGGTTCCTACAGAAAGTTCCTAGTTTTCTCAAGGAGGCCTTTGTAGTAAAATATGTACTGGGTTGCTCTTCTAAAGTCACAACTTAGACCCAGTAAAAGATTAGGGTAGAGAAAAGTGCTTTCTCTAAGCTGCCTTTGTCACCTCTAGGTAGTCTGACTACATCGATGGTGCCAGTGAAATTTTAACAGTGATGATAAAAGGCCACCAATAGGGGAACTCTTTCAACTTGACTTGGATGTTAACTAAATGGCCTATGTTTCCTACTGATAGCCCTGTCTGCAAGCCATTGGAATCCTAGAGTCTTCTTTCACATGAAGAAAAGTAGCTGCCACACTGTCAGTCTGTGGCTCAGAGTTCTACAGATAAGGCAAAGCTTTATCTTTTCACAGAAATTTTATCTACCCTGTTTTGGAAACACTATCATGTGTCATTACTGCCATTCCCAGAGATATGGCAGGACTGATGGATGATGGGCAGGAATCACCTAACCATGGCATCTTATCCTTGCAGTTATATCTAGACTACTGTGTATTTATAAGGTCATTGTTGGGAGTGAGGACAGAGAACTAACTGTAACTACAGAAGACAGTGGGCAGAAGGCGTGTTTTCTGAAGAAACAGACCATCTTGGCCTTACAGACTCGGTCATCTGCTTTAACAGTAATAAGAAGCTTTATTTTTAACCTCTTCCACCCCTTCTCTGGTCTTTCATTGGTGGATTCATTACATGAGCACTTGCTAAGTGTCCAGAATTGCGGCACTGAGACTTCAAAAGGAAGCTTCCAGTCTAGCTGGAGGATATACTGACATACTACACATGAAATAATCATAGAACCTGAGGAAAAGCATAAGTACATCACGTAGTCTGTACACTAAGTGCTGAGAACATGTTAAGCTGTGTGGGATGGTCAGGGATGTAGGCATATTAGAAATGAGGGTTGAGATATGAGGGAAGTAGAGGACTTGGTATTGGGTGACTGCTCAGCTTAAGATTTAATTTCAAGTTAGCTCAGTTGGTAAAGAATCTGCCTGCAATGCAGGAGACCCGGGTTTGATTCCTGGGTTGGGAAGATTCCCCAGGAGAAGGAAATGGCAATCCACTCCAGTATTCTTGCCTGGAAAAATCCCACGGACAGAGGAGCCTGGCAGGCTACAGTCCAAGGGGTTGCAAGAATTGTACACGACTTAGCGACTAAACCATTAATGCTAAATGTAACAGGGAACCATTGAAAGGTTTCTTTGAAGCCTTGAAAAGAGAAATGTTGTGATGAAAATAGTGGGCAAGAAAGGTTATTCACATAGCATTTTGCAGAATGGGCAAAAAGCAGATGGAGATGAAGTAGTGGCACAAGGTAATGAAGGCTGTGGAAGTGGAGCCAAGTCAGTCAGTCAGTTCAGTCACTCAGTCGTGTCCGACTCTTAGCGACCCCATGAAACACAGCATGCCAGGCCTCCCTGTCCATCACCAACTCCCGGAGTTCACTCAAACTCATGTGCATCGAGTCGGTGATGCCATCCAGCCATCTCATTCTCTGTCGTCCCCGTCTCCTCCTACCCTCAATCGCTCCCAGCATCAGAGTCTTTTCCAGTGAGTCAACTCTTCTCATGAGGTGGCCAAAGTATCAGAGTTTCAGCTTCAGCATAAGACCTTCCAATGAACACCCAGGATTGATCTCATTTAGAATGGACTGGTTGGATCTCCTTGCAGTCCAAGGGACTCTCAAGAGTCCTCTCCAGCACCACAGTTCAAAAGCATCAATTCTTCGGTGATCAGCTTTCTTCACAGTCCAACTCTCACATCCATACATGACCATGGGAAAAACCGTAGCCTTGACTAGACGGACCTTGGTTGGCAAAGTAATGTCTCTGCTTTTTAATATGCTATATAGGCTGGTCATAACTTTCCTTCCAAGGAGTAAGCGTCTTTTAATTTCATGGCTGCAATCAGCATCTGCAGTGATTTTGGAGCCCCAAAAAATAAAGTCTGACACGGTTTCCACTGTTTCCCCATCTATTTCCCAAGAAGTGATGGGACCAGATGCCATGATCTTCGTTTTCTGAATGTTGAGCTTCAAGCCAACTTTTTCACTCTCCTCTTTCACTTTCATCAAGAGGCCTTTGAGTTCCTCTTCACTTTCTGCCATGAGGGTGGTGTCATCTGCGTATCTGAGGTTTTTGATATTTCTCCCGGCAATCTTGATTCCAGCTTGTGCTTCTTCCAACCCAGCGTTCCTCATGATGTACTCTGCATATAAGTTAAATAAGCAGGGTGACAATATACAACCTCGACGTACTCCTTTTCCTATTTGGAACCAGTCTGTTGTTCCATGTCCAGTTCTAACTGTTGCTTCCTGACCTGCATACAGGTTTCTCAAGAGGCAGGTCAGGTGGTCTGGTATTCCCATCTCTTTCAGAATGTTCCACAGTTTATTGTGATCCACACAAAGGCCTTGGCATAGTTAATGAAGCAGAAATAAATGTTTTTCTGGAACTCTCTTGCTTTCTCCATAATCCAGCGGATGCTGGCAATTTGATCTCTGGTTCCTCTGCCTTTTCTAAAACCTGCTTGAACATCAGGAAGTTCACGATTCACATATTGCTGAAGCCTAGCTTGAAGAACTTTGAGCATGACTTTACTAGCGTGTGAGATGAGTGCAATTGTGCGGTAGTTTGAGCATTCTTTGGCATTGCCTTTCTTTGGGATTGGAATGAAGACTGACCTTTTCCAGTCCTGTGGCCATTGTTGAGTTTTCCAAATTTGCTGGCATATTGAGTGCAGCACTTTCACAGCATCATCTTTCAGGATTTGAAATGGCTCAATTGGAATTCCATCACCTCCACTAGCTTTGTTTGTCATGATACTCTCTAAGGCCCACTTGACTTCACATTCCAAGATGTCTGGTTCCAGGTGAGTGATCACGCCATCATGATTATCTTCGTCGTGAAGATCTTTTTTGTACAGTTCTTCTGTGTATTCTTGCCACCTCTTCTTAATATCTTCAGCTTCTGTTAGGTCCATACCATTTCTGTCCTTTATCGAGCCCATCTTTGCATGAAATGTTCCCTTGTAATCTCTAATTTTCTTGAAAAGATCTCTTGTTTTTCCTATTCTGTTGTTTTCCTCTATTTCTTTGCATTGATCACTGAGGAAGGCTTTCTTATCTCTCCTTTCTATTCTTTGGAACTCTGCATTCAGATGCTTATATCTTTCCTTTCCTCCTTTACTTTTCGCTTCTCTTCTTTTAACAGCTATTTGTAAGGCCTCCTCAGACCGCCATTTTGCTTTTTTGCATTTCTTTTCCATGGGGATGGTCTTAGTCCCTGTCTCCTGTACAATGTCACGAACCTCTGTCCAGAGTTCATCAGGCACTCTATCTATCAGATCTAGATCCTTAAATCTATTTCTTACTTCCACTGTATAATCATAAGGGATTTGATTTAGGTCATATCTGAATGGTCTAGTGGTTTTCCCTACTTTCTTCAATTTAAGTCTGAATTTGGCAATAAGGAGTTCATGATCTGAGCCACAGTCAGCTCCTGGTCTTGTTTTTGCTAACTGTATAGAGCTTCTCCATCTTTGGCTGCAAAGAATATAATCAATCTGATTTCGGTGTTGACCATCTGGTGATGTCCATGTGTAGAGTCTTCTCTTGTGTTGTTGGAAGAGGGTGTTTGCTATGACCAATGCGTTCTCCTGACAAAACTCTATTAGCCTTTGCCCTGCTTCATTCTGTGCTCCAAGGCCAAATTTCCTTGTTACTCCAGGTGTTTCTTGACTTCCTACTTTTGCATTACAGTACCCTGTAATGAAAAGGACATCTTTTTTGGGTGTTAGTTCTAAAAGGTCTTGTAGGTCTTCATAGAACTGTTCAACTTCGGCTTCTTCAGCATTACTGGTTGGGGCATAGACTTGGATTACCGTGATATTGAATGGTTTGCCTTGGAAATGAACAGAAATCATTCTGTCGTTTTTAAGATTGGATCCAAGTACTGCATTTTGGACTCTTTTGTTGACCATGATGGCTACTCCATTTCTTCTAAGGGATTCCTGCCCACAGTAGTAGATATAATGGTCATCTGAGTTAAATTCACCCATTCCAGTCCATTTTAGTTCACTGATTCCTAGAAAGTCGACGTTCACTCTTGCCATCTCCTGTTTGACCACTTCCAATTTGCCTTGATTCATGGACCTAACATTCCAGGTTCCTATGCAATATTGCTCTTTACAGCATCGGACCTTGCTTCTAGCATCAGTCACATCCACAACTGGGTATTTGTTTTGCTTTGGCTCCATCCCTTCATTCTTTCTGGAGTTATTTCTCCATTGATCTCCAGTAGCATACTGGGCACCTACCGACCTAGGGAATTCCTCACTCACTATCCTATCATTTTGCCTTTTGATACTGTTCATGGGGTTCTCAAGGCAAGTATACTGAAGTGGTTTGCCATTCTCTTCTCCACTGGACCACATTCTGTCAGATCTCTCCACCATGACCTGTCCGTCTTGGGTGGCCCCACACAGCATGGCTTAGCTTCATTGAGTTAGACAGGGCTGTGGCTCATATGATCAGATCAACTAGTTTTTGTGATTATGATTTCAATGTGTCTGCCCTCTAATGCCCCCTCCCAATACCTACCCTCTTATTTGGGTTTCTCTTACCTTGGTCGTGGAGTATCTCTTCACAGCTGCTCCAGCAAAGTGCAGCTGCTGTACCTTACCTTGGACGAGTGGTATCTCCTCAAGGCCGCCCCTCCTGTCCTTGAATGTGGAGTAGCTCCTGTCGGCCCTCCTTTGCCCAAGCAGCCACCGCCTCTTGGGCGTGGGGTAGCTCCTCTCGGCTACGCTTCTGCACATGGTCGGTTGCGCCGGAGCCGGCATCTCTGGCATCTGCGGCGTCTCTTGCATCTGTGCCGCGGGAGCCAGAAAGAGGCATGCTATTTGTAAGAATTTTATAAGTTTTATAACTCATTTGATAGGAGAGGGAGGTTCCCTGTATTTGTGAGGTGGGTTTGTACGTATAGCAAATATAAAGGCCAAATTCTCCTGTGTGTGTCACCTACTATCATCAAGCCATTAGGGTGCTAATTAATTCCATAGTGGAGAAGGAAATGGCAACCAAATCCAGTATTCTTGCCTGGGAAATCCTATGGACCTTGTGGGCTGCAGTCCATGGGGTCGCAAAAGAGTCGGATACCACTTAGCGACAGACTTTTAGTTACATTGAGTTGTGGTACAGTTCTCAAAGGTGCACTCCATAGCCTGTGCACAAGTATAACCATCCCTAGCACAGGGTCTCAGAGAAGGCAATGGCAACCACTCCAGTACTTTTGCCTAGAAAATCCCATGACGGAGGAGCCTGGTAGGCTGTAGTCCATGGGGTCACCAAGAGTCGGACACGACTGAGCGACTTCACTTTCGCTTTTCACTTTCATGCGTTGGAGAAGGAAGTGGCAACCCACTCCAGTGTTCTTGCCTGGAGAATCCCAGGGATGGGGGAGCCTGGTGGGCTGCCGTCTATGGGGTCACACAGAGTCGGACACGACTGAAGCGACTTAGCAGCAGCAGCAGCAGCAGCAGCAGCCCAGGGTCTGTCAGTTTGTTATGTCCTTGCTGGCCTAGCCTATATCTTTTTTTTTTTTTTTCTCATTCTCAGGGTTTGGTGCATGTTTATTGAGTGGAGGAATGAATGAAAAAATGAATGACTGAACAAGAGCCATTTTGTTTTGGAATCCTAGAATTTGGGGAGCTTGAAGGGAACTTTGGCATCACTTGGGTTGTTCTCTTTATTTCCTAGATAGATAAATTAACACTTCGAGAGGGATCAAGTGCTTTATTCAAGGCCACGAATGAGTCAGTGACAGACATAAGGAGAGAATTCAGTTCACCTCCTCCCCTACATCACATTGCTTACTGTAGTCAGACTGTGTGTGTGTGTGTGTGTACATGAGAATTAGTGCTAATGTGTACATAGGCATGGCTAGTGGAAGTTTACTTAGCTTGTTTTCCAGTTCAGGGTAATTCTAGTGATGGCAGCTCTGGGAATGGTGCCTTTTATTCTGTCTTCACTAATTTCTCATTCAGCTTCTGCTGTCTGGATGAATGAGTCTTTGAATATACATTCTAGCTGCAGGCATGTTAGCTTTATTTTTGTATAGAATTTACATTTTCATTTTTATGTGCTGAAGATAGTAAGGAGGGAAAGGCCATTTGTCAATTCATTGCCTTAAAAAAAAAGCCTTTGTGAGAAGATGCCATTTGAACATCTAAAGCAGCAGTTACTTTCAGAAAAAGGTTATGAATCTTATCATATGATCAATAGGTACAATTGTCATTATTAGACATCAGCAGTTAAAAAAAGAACCAGCATTTAAAAATCATTTTGCTGTGCATCTGATTTGGGATTCTAGTTTTCCTGTTTGTATTGATAGAATGACTGAGTGAAAAATTAAAAAGAAATTAGCAGATTGCAGCTATAATGTTTTTCAGTTTGATGGGACTTTTAAAGTATAATTTAAAATGGCTGTTCATTTGCAAATGAAAACCTTAAGGTTTTCATCTCAGCATCTGTAACCTTTCTTAACTTTATAGTGTGACCTGGGGATTTGTGTCTCTGGGCAAAGATTCTAGTCCTGGATATCTGCATTTATTGGACTTCTTTCTCCTTAGGGTTGAAGTCTATCCTGGTGATAAAGACTGGTGACTGAGAGTCACAGTCACTCTTCCAGAGACTAGGGCACAACTCAGTGAACTGTGAAAGTAATGCAAAATGAAAATTAAAGTAGGGCATTCTGGCACCTTGGGGGCCTGACAAAATGGAAGTATTTGACTTGTGATGTGCCAGACTCATTAACATAATAACATACCACCCACCCCAAAATCTCTCTAGAAACCTCCCACATCCAGAAAGAAGATGAGAATTGAAAGTAGTTAGCAAAGAAGGCTCCTGTGCAGGTAAAAAAAAAACTAAACAACAACAGAACACAAAACATTATAGAAAAGTCCTTGCAGTAAAGATCATGCCATTTCCCTCTTAGAAAAACATCTCATCTCTCTATCCAGAACTTAAGTCTCATTTTCTAGACTATTCTAACAAATATATAGTTTCCAAGAACACAGGAGAAAAGTATCAAACTTGAAATGGAAGAGGAGCTGCTTTTGGTGTACTAATAGCACTGAGAAGTAACAATATTGAGTGTTTTATGGCAAGTTGGTGGGAGACATATGTTAAAAATTAAAGGTAAGAACTCAAAAAACACAGTGTTTTGGAGTCAGTGAGTGTACAGGCAAAACCTGCATGGTACAGTGATTTATGTTTAGAAAGGTGCTTCAGAGGAACCATTAAGAAACTGCAATAACGTTAAAAAACAAGGCAATTTGTTGCAACATTTTTTAAATAGCTAGAACATGGAAGCAGCCTAGATGTCCATTGACAGATGAATTGATAGAGAAATTGTGGTACATATATATGATGGAATATTACTCAGCTATTAAAAAGAACACATTTGAGTCAGTCCTAATTATCGGGGACCAGCCTCGATATGGCCCAGGGTATCCTCGGGATGAACGGCGTCGACGTCAGAGAGAAAGAGAGAGAGACAGGGGCTGATGATTCCTTGGTTTACTCTGGAAACCAATAAAACCCCAGCACGGGGCTTGCTCTGTTTACGTAGGCCGCAGGCACCCTGTCGAATCACTGGAGGCACCCCACCAGGGCACCCCCTCGAGTGGGTCTTAGAAGCCCAGGCAGATAAGTAAACTCAGAGGGCCCAGCGCTCCAAGGATCTCAACCAGAAAAAGGAGAATAGAGAAAAGGATGGAAAAAGAGAAAGAACGACACGGGGAGACCAAGCTTCAGTGAGCAAGGCCCAAAACTTTATTTTCCAGTGTTGCTTTTATACCCTAAGTTATGCGCATAAGAAACAGAGAAAGGGAGGTATAGAGTTACGCCAAAATCGCGTGGGGTCAGCAGTCTTGACCCTTATCAGGATCAGGGCTTATTTTTGTGTGTCTGGTGATAAAAGTTTTTAGGTGGTTTACATTATCTTCTGGCCAGGGGGCCTGCTAACAGTTTTATGGCCCTCTTCTCCTGACAATAGGTTAGTTAGCAAGGAAAAGACTTTTCTTTTAAGGTGACTTTCCTAAAGTTAGGTGCATAACAAAGTTACATTCCTATAAGGCACAAGTGTAGTGAGCTGCAAGAAAGGAACTTATTAACTTAAGATCTGATGTGGTTAAATCAAAGGCTACTACTTATATTCTCTATATGTGATTAATACATTTCCAAGGATACAATGGATAGAGGAAACTTTGCAGCAAGCATTGATTCAACAATGAAATCTTTTTTAGTACTACTCTAATGATTTTAACTTCTTCAACAGATTCCTGTATTTTAGAATATTAGGCTTTCTGTCTTGCATGGCTGGGAGGCTATAAACAGTCACACTCATAGTTGTAAGAGCCCGGACAAACTTATCATGCAAGTTAGAAAGCTATCAGAGGGGCTTGGATTGGAACACTCCTATTAAGCCGAGGAGAACTTTTAAACTACAGCTCTGAATTAATGTTTTCAGAGAAAGGTGGTTGGGGGGAAGCCCCCGTAAGTATTAGAGGACTTGGTAAGAGGCGTAAGATAGTAAAGCAGTCAGACTCCGGTTTTCTTTGGGGTAGATGCTCAGGTAAGTCCAGGGGGTTCCTCGAGTCCTGATTAGCCTTTGCCCGTCAGGCCTCTTCCCCGATTGACCTTTGCCATGGGTAGGATTTCCCTCGCTGGCTCCCGGCACCTAATGAGGTAGATGAACCTAGAGACTATTGTACAGAGTGAAGTAAGTCAGAAAGAGAAAGACAAATATTGTATATTAATGCATGTGTATGAAATCTAGAAAGATGGTACCGATGAACCTATTTGCAGGGCAGCAATGGGGATGCAGACATAGAGAACAGACTCGTGGACACAGTGGGGGAAGGAGAGGGTGGGATGAATTGAGAGAGTAGTGAGGAAACATATACATTACCATATGTAAAACACATAGACAGTGGGAATTTGCTGTGTGACACAGGGAGCTTAATCTAGTGCTCTGTAACAACCTAGGGGGGTGGGATATGGTGGGAGATGGGAGGGAGGTTCAAGAGACAGGGGACATATGTATACCTGTGGCTGATTCATGTTGATGTATGCCAGAAACCAGCACAATATTATAAAGCAATTACCCTCCAATAAAAAATAAAAAAAAACAAGGCATAATGGGTAGGATTTTAAACCAAAGTTTTAGTCCTTAGAGAAGAAAGCTCTAAGCTATCTAAAAAACTCTACTATCCACAAGTATTTATTCTTTATGTTTTCAGAAAGTTCAGATTTGATTAAACCTTAACAAAATGAGAAGTCTGTTCTCAGTGAATCCTAGGATAAAGATTTCTAATTAGAGAAAGGGTTTGGGAGGAATATGTTAAATGATAGGAAAGTGACACTGTTGACACTGGGAATATCTTTATAAATACCATATAATAAAAGTTTGCTCTAGACTCACTTTTTTAATGTCAAAATTTAGATTTTTCAGAAACAAATGTTCTTGTTTCTTTGCTGTGTTCCTGTGTTAACTTGGCTGTCTTATTGGAGATGGGGACATTTCCTAGTGAAATTAATGTGACATTTAGAGAAAATTTCCCCTCTCAAATGTTTCATGTTATTTCTCATTTAGAATACTTAGAGAGGGGATTGGAATAATGTCAAGCAAATTTTGATTAAATAAGGCTAACCAAAAGCCAATACATTCATGCAAAAAAGAAAAGCCCTTTTATTATTTCCTAAAACGTGTATTTCTTATGTCATTCTTTTAGCCTTTGTTGAGATGACCTTGATAGATAACCTGGCAAAAGAGATGCCATCTTCTAGGCTTGCTTTAGAAAACACAGCACATGGGGTCAAAGCCAGTGTCTGGTCTTTTGCCTAAGAGAGTTCTCCACTCTGGATGTTTGTTAGAATTACCTAGGAAGCTTTTAAAAAAGTACTAATGCCTGGGCCCCACTCCAGACCAATTACCTCAGAATCTCTTGGAGTGGGATCTTCTCAACAGTATTAAAAAATATAAAATTCCCTAGTTGACTCTAATGTGCAGTTAGGGCTGAGAACCACTGGCTTAAGACTTGCAAACTATTCATTAAGAAAAATTATTTCCTTCTTCGGGGTGGTCTGAGTCTCATTCTTTGCTCTACCTAAAGTGTGAAAAAAATGTACCCTTTCAGTGCATTTGGATTTGAACACACACTTTGAATCAGTACAAGCAAGAATACTTGATGTTAGTTTACCCTCACTCATCATAGGCCATCTATGGCCTGTTGGCTTAGTTGTTTGGACTGTAGTCCTAATGAGGCCAGAATAGTATATTCTCTCCAATTATTAATAGAATAATTTTGTTGCATAGGTTGTTTCCATAGTTCTCACCAAGCTGCCTCACAAAGAGACCTGAAACTGAGGCAAAAGGCAATGGATGACTCAGCATAGCTCCATCCGCTATGGGAAAATCGGTTCTAGGAACCTGCCTCATGACTAGTGCTTCTAATCTCATCAGGATGTAGCATGGGCCATCTGTCTATTATGGTTTGTGCTGGTTTGGGGAATAGAATATTTACATTTGAAGGTCAGGACAGATGAAAATGCGTGGTGGGGGTGGGGGGTTTACCCTTTTAGAGTAAAAAGAGGAAGATAGCAAGGTGATAAGCTTCAATGATACTTTCCTACCTACAGTGGCAGATCATGCCTGGCATATCTGTCCAGGTTAACCCATCTGTATACCACAGCAAGGGAAAGAGAATTGCTAAATTTCCATAAGTAAGCCTTCTAGACCTGTGTCCTCTTATAACTCAGTGCCTGTGAGTGGGAATCCTCAAGGTAAGATATAGTACTCCATGAGGACCAAGAAAGAAGTAGTACAGTCACGAGGGATAAATTTGTATGATATAGTTTATTTGTCCAGAGTTCTGTCATAGCTCCATAGGGCTCTGAATTTGATGCACAGTGCACACAGATTGGACATCCATATATGCAAAGCAGTATAAAATATTCTACCTGAAAACTGACTTAACGTGGCAATATCTTGGAATGTTGCTCATGCTTTCTGTGCAAAGCTAGTATCCTCCTTTCTTTTACATCTGTGTCTCTGTTAACTTCCTTGAAAAAATGATTTAGGAAGTTTGGAGGCTGTGATGGAATGTGTGCTGCATGGTACTCTTTTATTGCCCACATGGGGCAAATCCCAGATCCTACTTGGGAATCCATGTTCTGTAGAAAGCAGAGAATAAGGATTTCCACCATTCCTACCATGAGTTATGACAAATGCACTTGAAATTCCCCTTAGGATTTGTTTTCTGTTATGCCTATTTTAGGGCTCCTCAGGTGGCACTAGTGGTAAAGAACCTGCCTGTCGATGCAGGAGACATAAGACGTGGGTTCGATCCTTGGATTGGGAAGATCCCCTGGGGGAGGGCATGGCAACCCACTCCAGTATTCGTGCCTGGAGAATCCCTTGGACAGAGGAGCCTGGAAGGCTACAGTCCATAGGGTCGCAAAGAGTTGAACATGACTGAAGCAAATTAGCATACATGAATGCATTGCCTATTTTATGGAGGAGGAAAGTGAGACACATAGAAATTAAGTAATTTGCCCAAGGTTGCACAAACTAATAATTAAACTCAGTGCTTAATCAGTTCCCTCTTTTATTTGGGCAGAATCCTTTTGTGTGTGTGTGGGGGCAGTTAGCATGTTTCATGTACTAAGTTGCTTTAGTTGAGTCCAACTCTTTGCAACCCTATGGACTGTAGCCCACCAGGCTCCTCTGTCCATGGGATTCTCCAGGCAAGAATATTGGAGTGGCTTGTCATGCCTGCCTTCAGGGGATCTTCCCAACCCAGGGATCGATCCTGCATCTCTTCCGTCTACCTGCATTGATTGGCAGTCGGATTCTTCACCACCAGCACTACCTGGGAAGCACTTAGCAGACTTCCACTTATTAAATTATATATTGTACTGAATATCATAGAAGAACACATTTACCCAACATTATTTTTGCCTTTTATATTGGTGTAAAAATTAATTCAAGAAGTGCTTGTTGGTTGACTCACTGATGGATAACCTCTTCCAGCACTGTATTCCCAATGCAGCTTCAAGTTTGCTTTCTCCTCTTGTAGTTATGTTTGCAACAATTTCAGCCTCCATTTTCTTATGAACCAATTAGAAATAAACTAACCCTTTTGATTTTCACTCTCCCAATCTATTCCTTCCAACAACACCAAAACTTACTTGTGATTTTCATTAATGGGGATTTTATCCTTTGGAAAAAGCCAGTGTGCTTGCATGTGTGCATGCTCAGTTGCTTCCGTCATGTCTGACTCTTATCCGACCCCATGGACTGTAACCTGCCAGGGTCCTCTGTCCATGGGATTCTCCAGGTAAGAATACTATAGTGGGTTGCCATTCTCTCCTCTGGGGGAATCTTCCCAACCCAGGGATTGAACCTGTGTCTCTTCTGTTTCCTACATTGGCAGGCAAGTTCTTTACTACTAGTGCCACCTGGGAAGCCCAGATATAATTACACAGCTCATCTTCAAATAAGGGGCATGGGGAGAACATGGGCATGCACCAGTAAGTACAGGAGAGTGATGGGGATTTAGTTTTCTTTTCCTTACATTCTCTGTCTCTCATCTACTCGCCACTCCTATCCCCACCTACTCTAGATACTTAGGGTCCCTATCCAGACTGTTCGCTATTTGGTACTCATGTGGTAGAACTGCTATCACCTGTCCTGTTTTCCTGTTTTCAAGGAGTCTGAGCTCCCTGAAACGTAAATCTGCATCTAAGATCCTAGCATAGTTCATGTGTGACATGTAGTCATCTGAAAGGAATCTGGTGTTTGTTAGCTCGACAGCTATTGTGTTTCCTTTCACAGGCACTTTCAGTTGAAGTGATTTCAGAAGGCCCTAAGGAATGGTGAGAATGGTGAGAATTTCTGGTAGACCGGCAGGAGGGCAGAGGAGATGGGCATTTTTCAGTTTATACAGTGATTAACGAGAGTCATGCTTTAGTTTTGGACATAAGATCCACTTTTTTAGGACCTCCAGTTGCTTCAGTGTTGACTTTTCCCTGTGTTTCCCCCTCCGAAGGCTGATCCCCCTTCAATCCACCCCCAACCTCTGGATGCTTATCAGCTGTTTTCCCAACTCATTATTCTGGCAGGTATTCTGCATTTGCTTTTGTAAAGCTGTTGCTCAGGCAGTCTACTGTAAGCACATTAGACAGTGTTGTTGTTTTTTTTTAATTTTTATTGGAGACTAATAATTTTACAATATTATATTGGTTGGTTTTGCCATACATTGACATGAATCCGCCCCGGGTGTCAGTGTTGTTTTAAAGATAGGAGCTGAGACAGGGGTTTACTTTCAAACTTTGTTTCACATGAAAGGCTTTGGCACCCCCTGTGGACTGCTTTTCACCCCGTTTTAGGTGTAATACTTGTTTGCCTTTATATCTGTGATAAAATGAAGGCCTCCCTATATAACCAGTGCTGAGCAAAATGTCTTAAAGGGAAGTGCAGAGTTTAAATCCACAGTGGGGGATTACCTTGCCTGCATTTCCATATCTGTGGAATAAATATTTTAACATGTTAATTATCTACTACTAATAAAAATACCTTTGAACTTCCAGTCAATTTGATGGGCACAGAATTGTGTCCACTGGGGAATGGGAAGCAATTAGTTTCTTTTCTTTTTTTTTTTTTTTAAGACATAGATTTTATTTCCAAAGGCTTTAGGAGCCAGCCGATTAGACAAGGTAAACACATTACCACATACTGGATGGTTCAGGTGCTATTTTTTTTTTTTTTTTTGGAAAATTCAGCATTTTTTTTTTCTATTATACAGAGTGAAGTAAGCCAGAAAGAAAAACACCAATACAGTATACTAACGCATATATATGGAATTTAGAAAGATGCAAATGATAACCCTGTATATGAGACAGCAAAAGAGCAATTAGTTTCTGTAAAGCATTTGGGTCATGCTGTATCTTCCCTAAATGGTTGCATGGTCAGTAGTCAGGCGTATTCTAGGGGATGTTTGTGTCATGTTCATCTTCCTCTGGCAAGGGGGCTGCCTCCACAGAGCCCCAGGGCCCCAAGGAGGTGGCAGGTATTCATCAGGGTGTTGCCCACTATGGCCTTAGCTTCTGATTCATTCATTGCCTCTTGCCCAGTAGAAAAATTCCTCCAAAGTAGGACAGTTTGACTCTTTTCATAAATCACCTCCATAACAATTTTAATCTTTTCTTTCCCCATTGCAGACTGAAAATTATTCCTTTGACTCCAACTACGTGAACAGCCGAGCCCATTTAATCAAAAGGTATGTTGGTTTGCTTGCCTATTTCTACAGTTAAGCTCAATTTAATACAAAAAGCATGAAGATGTTTTTTAATGATGCCTTTTCAGATTTTAAAGTGAAAATGCTTATCTGCTTATTGTAGAAAATTAGGAAAATTTAGAAAAGCATTAAAAAAAACTAAATAAAAATCACTGGTAATTCCACCACCCAAAATCACTGTTGGCATTTTATCATGTTTCTTTATGTAACTGTATACAGAAATAATTAAATTAAAATTGGGGTCATATTAAAATAAAACATGATGTGATGATTTAGAAATCTAATATTAAAATTTTCTCCTGTGTATCTTCTATTGAATTTTAAGATGGTTGATGGCTGTTATTTTGACAACTCTGAAATCATTTTAAGGCTATTTTAATGACAGATTAACTCCTTATCTTTAAAAAACTTTATAGATGAGGGAGGGAAAGATAATATACTTGCTAATACAATAAATCTTAAAATAGATATTTCAAACGAAGCATTCAAAGTTGAGATTTGTGTGAATGGTTGCTCATAACTCAGTTATTCATGGAGACACAATGTATATGGATACAGAGCTGAATACTGCCTGGAAGATTCCAGGGCAGGAAGATTTCATCTGTGCGGTAGTCACCAAGGTGCCCAAGGCAGGCAAGATAAGAGGTTTAGGGAGTCCTCTAAGCAGAGAATTTGTGCAGAAAAACTGGTACTGACCATTCAGATGATGCCTTTATTAGTGTTTGATGCAATTGTCCTCTTAAATGGTCCAGTGGTTATTCTGTAGCTAAAATTGAACTCTGTGTGTGATAGTTAAAAGAAATAGAGAAGCAAGCAGGGTATGTTAGAGCTGCAGTAGACAAGATCTGAAAATTCTATTATTTTGCTGGCTCTAATCCCATAAATTTATATCACAAAAAGGGTAGGATTTGAGAAATAAACTAGTTTGTTGTAGAAACAACTTTAATTCAGATCTAATTTAATTCACAATGCTGCAGTAATGCCTGCTAACATGCTAGGCTTATATCGGTCTGGAATCACTTGTGACCGTAAGTGATAATTGTTAATTATGTGAAAATGGATAGCCCTGTATTAACAGTCATAGCATTGTTTGGAATTTTTTGAGGGATTGGGAGGGATCCATTTTGAATATTTTCTTGGCCCACAGAATAAATCAAAAGGTGAGGAAATCAAAATTATTCAACTGATTTATTAGGAAGGATAAAAGCCTTCTTTTTGTACACTGATTAGAGTAACTGCAGCAGAAATTTGCTTTCTTTTCTGCTTCAGAACTGTTATTTTAAAGCTCCTTTTTTCAGTCTTCTGATAAAAACAGTGAGTTACCTATCCTCATAGGCCTCTTGGGCTAGCACTGGGTACCTGGGAATTCTACGACCAGGTTAAACTCATAGCATGAACCTGATTTTCATAGCATGGCAGAAGGCTAAGACTCTTGAGAACCCTCACCGTCTTAGGTCAGACCTGAATATCCAATGCACAAGGCAAACTGATGAGATGAAAACTTACGTTCAAACATTTAGATTTTGGGACATATGTATTTCTTTAGCAGCTTTTAGACTCACTAGAACTTCTGACTTTGATTAATTATATGTTTTTGTTTACACACATATACACACAAAAGGACTTAATGTGGACTTAATAGGCTCTCAGTGGAAAAATCTCCTGATGTTCCCTGAGAACAAAGAGTGCTTTTTTTTTTCCAATCAGGGATCACCTTGGTTAAGAGGAAAGCTCAGGGACACAAGCATTTTTGCCAGGTTCTGTTTTTGGAACCCTGAGAGCTTTGGAAAACTACAAAGGTCTTGGAATTTATGGTATCAGTTGAATTTAGACAAAGCACAATACCTGGAAAGACACAGGGAATCTTGTGTGCTATGCTTTTTGAGGGGGACTAACTATTTTAAATGTAAAATGTGTGGAAAGTGTTAAGAGAGTAGTAACTAACATCAGGTGATAAAACCACACAAACTGTGTTCACATAGCTCACAGTGATGTTTGGAAGGTGTTTCACTGTATGTGGTTTCTTGAGGATCCACTTACATGCATGGGAAATAACCTGGCCAGAAAATTCTGAATCTGATTATCAGTCTTAATTTTATTATCAAGTTCTTATTTCTTTAAATGCCAATACAGTTTCAGGCCAACTTTGAGAACTTCTTTTCCTATCCATTTTTTTCTTCTTCTGTTCGCTTTCTGCCCACCCAAGGTTTCTTCTTAGACTCTGCTTTTTGGCATTCTCCAGGGCTTATTAATTGTCTTATGTGCAGGCTTCCTTTTCTCTCTCTCATCTGTCTACCTGAGGTAAACCAACAGAAAGCCAGAAAGCAAGGGGGTTTCTCCTAGCACAAATTAAGGTTCAGAAGGGTGAGGAGTAGATCAGGAAGTGTAATGGAAGATATATAGCACATTGCCCCATAATCTTCTGCACTGAGTAATCTAGTGATTTATTTCTGTAGTGTTTTTTTTTTCCAGAATGTCATGTGTAACCTGTAGGTATACCCAAGGTTTATGTCAGAGTCCCAGATTAACAAGCCAAGACAGTTCAGAAATTTTTTCCTGACGAATTTCCTTCCTGCTATGTTTGTTGCCTTGCTATCATCTCAGAGCAAGGAAAGTCAGCAGTGGGACATTGCCCCTGCTGCAACGCTGTCTTTCCTTATGCCAGTTTTCTGTACTGCTGTCTGATACCCACTCCTGCAGTGCTTTTGAACAATATCAAGCAGGGCATGGGGCTGTAGCTCAAAGAAAATAAAGCAGGAAATGAACATGGCTCTGAAATAGTGTGTGAAAGAAAATGAGCTTTGGCTCCTAAACCATACAGAGTGCTTTCCTTTTCCACCTGAATTGTCCGGGGGGTTTTTGCAGCACCTGGTATGGTGCCTTGTCTATAACAAATGCTGGTACATGTCTACTGAAGGAATGGATGAAAAAAAGTTAAAAAAACTCAGCATTTTTCCATTGAAAGCTAGCATTAAACGTTCCTTTATACCGGCGATTTCTGGCCTTTTATATGCATTAGAATCACCTGGGAGGCTTGTTAAACGCAAGCTCTAGCGCCATCCCTAGAGAATCTCCAGTTTTCACAGGTTCCCAAGGTGATTGTGATACAGCTGATTCAAGAACCACTCTAGGATCTTATGTTACCCTACTCTCTTGACTTTTAGTCCATTCTTATTCTCAGAAGCTATTTCCTGGGTATGTGGTGTTGCCTACTAGAAAGATATGCTCTCCTTTCAGATTTTTCTGTTCTTTGGAAAGTTTTCTAGTATTTTTAAGTGTAAATATGGGTCAGAATGTTAGTAATGTTCATTCATCAAGTATTCTCTGAATCTTATGTACAGAATCTTATTCCAAATTTTTTCAAACTTGTTCCTCTGTTAGTCACCAGAACAAGTAATAGAAACATCTGTATTTACAATACCATTGCAAAAAGAACCCTAATTTATTGTCCCACAAAATTTGATTTACAAGTCTTTCATCTCCCAAGAGGTAAACAGGTAATAAAGCAAGTGAAATCAGCATTTTTTTTAATGCCTGGCATAAATTGTTATTTGTTTTGGGTGAGTGGCCATTTACCAGGCTGTTTTACAATTTGCAGCATCTTGCTTACTGAGTCTTAAACTGCCTTACAGAAATCCATTCATTAAGCCACTAAATGTCCTTACAGGATAAGAGTAAGTGACACTTAGTTTGTCAGATGGGCAAACTGATCTTTATACAAGTTAACTATTTTAAGGTTTGGCAGAAGGGGTTAATACACTTTGCTTTTTCTTTAGAGAACATATGACTTCTCATTCTCAAATTACCAGTCCCTTAAGTCCAAGTAACCAATTCTTCACTATTTTGTTATTTCTCTTCTTCCTATAAAAAGCCAAAAGCTCCAGTGTGGTTTATAATACTTAGGTACATATAAAAATGATGATCAAAATTTTAAAAGATAGAGTCAAAACCAATTAGGAAAAACAAAATAGAGATCCCTGACATCTAACTCACTGCAATTAAACATTATATTTGCCTTGAAGCTTTTGAGAAGCCAAGACAGAGTAAGTATACCAGAGCATGTCATTATCATTTTTCAATAAAGGAAGGATAACCGTTGGATAGGAGAATTTTTTTTCCTGTCCCTTAATTTTAGAAGAAATTAATGTAGTGGACAATGTCTGACTATAGTTTACAGAAGATATAGAAGCATTCTTTATATATGCATTTCCTATATTAATCCTGTAAAAAGACTATGTATATTTCTCCAAAGAAGACATATAGATGGCTAACAAACACATGAAAAGATGCTCAACATCACTCATTATCAGAGAAATGCAAATCAAAACCACAATGAGGTACCATCTCACGCTGGTCAGAATGGCTGCTATCCAAAAGTCTACAAACAATGAATGCTGGAGAGGGTGTGGAGAAAAGGGAACCCTCTTACACTGTTGGTGGGAATGCAAACTAGAACAGCCGCTCTGGAGAACAGTGTGGAAATTCCTTAAAAACCTGGAAATAGAACTGCAATATGACCCAGCAATCCCACTGCTGGGCATATACACCGAGGAACCCAGAATGGAAAGAGACATGTGTACCCAATGTTCATCGCAGCACTGTTTATAATAGCCAGGGCATGGAAGCAACCTAGATGTCCATCAGCAGACGAATGGATAAGAAAGTTGTGGTACGTATACACAATGGAATATTACTCAGCCATAAAAAGAATGCATTTGAATCAGTTCTAATGAGGTGGATGAAACTGGAGCTTATTATACAGAGTGAAGTAAGCCAGAAAGAAAAACACCAATACAGTATACTAATGCATATATATGGAATTTAGAAAGATGGTAATGATAACCCTATATTCAAGACAGTAAAAGAGACACAGATGTATAGAACAGTCTTTTGGACTCTGTGGGAGAAGGCAAGGGTGGGATGATTTGAGAGAACAGCATTGAAACATGTATATTATCATATGTGAAACAGATCACCAGTCCAAGTTCGATGCATGAGACAGGGTGCTCAGGGCTGGTGTACTTGGATGACCCTGAGGGATGGGATGGGGAGGGATATGGGAGGGAGGTTCAGGTTGGGAAACACGTGTCCATCCATGGCTGATTCATATCAATGTATGGCAAAACCACTACAATATTGTAAAGTAATTAGCCTCCAATTAAAAAAAAAGACTATGTATATAATATTTAGTTGTAAGTCAATGAAATCATTGTCATATATGGGAGTAATGATCATATCAAGCAATAACCATTTATTGAGCATTTGTTTATAACTGGTACTTCATGTGAAGTATTTCATGAAGTCCTCAAAATGGCTTTGTAAAAGAGGTTTTAGCAAATGCATTTTTCTAGGGTTTAATTTTTCATTATTTTTTTGTTGTTGAAAACTGGAGTATAGTTGATTAATAATCATGTGCTTAGTTCCCTGACAAGGGATGGAACCCAGGCCTTTGGCAGTAAAAGCATGGAATCCTAACCACTGGACCACCGGGGAATTCCCACCAGATGCATTTTACAGACAAGGAAATTAAGGCACAGAGACATTAGCTATCAGGCCCAGGTTCCCATAGATGAAGTGGCAGACTAAGGATTATCACTTGTTCTGATGACTCCAAGTTCAATGCTCTTTGCACTACAGTCAGGAAATATACATGTTACAGAAGTAGAGTTTAAAGAACCCAGAGTAGTGGTTCTCAACTGGGAGTTATTTGGCAATGTCTGGAGACGTTTCTGGCTGTGCCTCTGGGAGAGGCATGACTGGCACCTAGTGCATAGAGGCCAGAGATGCTGCTCAACGTCTTATAATGGACAGAACACCTGCCTCCCCCACCAACAGACTTATTCAGTGTCAGTAGTGCCAAGGTTGGGGACCTTGCTCCAAAAGAATGGTTAATTACATTGTCCTTATTTTATACCCCTTGCCATCATCTATCTCAAGAAAGTTTTTGCAACTGCTGAAATGCAGTCAAGTCAGGGTTGAATTCTGTGGTTTAGGGTAACAATCGTGCATTGTGGACTAAAGAAATTTTCACGCATTTCAGATAGCAGGAGTGAATGTAGGTCAAAAATTATTTGTTGTAAAAATGTAGGAGCCAGTAAAACCATCCAGGCAGGTCATTTTCTTTCTCCTGAGGTGCAGGGGTGCATGTGGACAGGACCAGAGTTTTTTTTCTAAAATGCAAACTTTGAATCTGTTCATTCTGTGCAATTAGTACTTACAGGAAGCCTCCAAATCTGTGCCATGAAGCTAGAGATGGTGACACACTTTAAAGCATGTGTTTCCAATTGGTCTTAATGACCATAAAATACTCATAGGATGATTGGTTTTTGAATAGAACTGCATCCTGGTGGGTCCACAGGGCTGAGTAGCTACGTGACATAATTTGAAGGAGCTGAGTGAGTTGGCCTATTGAGTGATTTTAGTTTTAACACAGTTGATGCTCAGTTATTCTTTCTGAAAATAATTAGCAAATAGGTCAGTGCTTCACCCCTTTTTGCCCTTCATTTTCTGATAATTATGGCTTTCCAGTTACTGCCCTTTTGATCTTTTCCTTTTCATATTCAGGGCAGCAAACATTCTACATCTAGATTGGTCATATGTTAAAAATCTGCTGTCATTCCTTTTGACCAGTGTGGAGAATGACAATGTAGCCATTGTGTCCATGGCATAGCTCTTCATCATATATACTTAGTGTTCTTATCAAAGCCACAGAGAGGCAGGTCTGTGGATGTTCAAGGTTGAGCAGATCAAGTGAGTTTGCAGTGTCATATCCATAGGGCTCCCTTTTCAGAAGTACAGTAGGTCTGTTGGGACTTGTCCTAATTCACAAGCATGCTGCTCTCCCTTGTTGAGACAACAACACATTTTCTTGAGTATGCTTTTGCTGCTTCCTTACTGACTAGGGAATGGATTCACCATTCACTAGGTATTTCAGATGCATAATTTATAGTCCATGGTGCATCACAGCTGCACATTCTGTCAGGACATACAAAGTATTAGAAAGAGAAGATGAGGCCCCTCTAGATGTACCTGATGTATTATTCTCTATTTTTGAGAAATGGTGTGGGGTTCTTGGGTAGTATGGTTAGTGCATTGAATGGTGGATTGATTTACTAAGTGCAGGAAAAAATTTACCCACAGTCTTGAGCTGCAGGTTGCCGTGTTCTTAGCATAACTGCACTCACTGTTTCCTCTGGTTCTCACTTTTGTCTTATTTTCCATGCACCAAGGCTCTCTTCTCAGCTCCCACCTCTCCTTTTTTTCTTTGACTCTGTCCCTCATGCTCTCTCAGTTAAATCTGACCCAAGTTCTCTGATCCTGATAACCCTTTCTATTTGAATTGCATTACGTCAATTTCTGCCACTTTCATTTTCACAGTTGCTTAGTAGACAGCTTTAGAGAAGCAGTATAAATAGGGGTTAAGGGGCCAGGCTCTGGAGTCAGACCACCTGGGTTTCCTCTTAAATCTGCTACATTTTAACCAGCTGTGTGACCTTGGACAAGTTATTCAACTTATGTGTGCCTCTTTTTTTCATGAAATGTGAATATTAATAGCACCTTTCTTTTATAGAGTTGTGATTATTTTAAAAAGTTAACTCATATCAAACACTTAGAACAGTGCCTCATGCACAGTAATCCCTCAATAAACTGTAGCTGTTATTATTTTACTTTGATTGTATAAGAGGAAAAAACCTTCTGAAATGATGATATTTTTTGCAGGTGGTTGTTTCAGAATTGTAATTCCTTCTGCCTCGCCTGCGGTGATGTCCTGAAGATAAGTGAATGAAAGTGATTAACTTCATCAGCATCCAATAATGGGAACCTCTCTACAGTGTTAAGTTCCATGATCTTTAAACAGAAAGTTTTCTTCTTCCTGCCCTGTTGGACCATCCAGTCGCTGTGGGCCTCATCACAAAACTGACATCATCCTAGCTCTGAAAGATTTTTAAAAATCAGATCTGTCACAGTTATAAATTATCATTCTTTCTTCACCCAGCAGCTCCACCTTCAAGGACTTAGAGGGCAACAGCCTAAAGGATAGCGGCCATGAGGAGAGCGACCAGACCGACAGTGAACATGATGTCCAGCGGAGCCTGTATTGTGACACTGCTATCAATGATGTGCTGAACACCAGTGTGACCTCCATGGGATCTCAGATGCCTGACCATGGTAAGGGCTGATTGGCTATAAGTTGCAACCATAGATTCCAAAGAACTCAGGATGTTAGAGGCTCACTGTACTCCTGTACTCTTCTTTACTATAATGAGTGTATGTTGAAGGTGTGTATTATGCTCATGCCTCAGCAGCACCTAAAGGGTTTTGAGATGTCTTGACACCTGTCCAGACTCTTCTTTGTCCTCTATGAGTGGATTCACTATGATCATATAAACGTTTAAAAAGCTGACTACATATGCATATTGCATACACACTAGTCAATCATAACTGCATCACAAACATAGGAAATGAGCAGATGCCTTCTCACCAGGAATAAATGCCTCTTTTTGCTTTAGTACATGAATTCAACTGATCAGTTGAGTTGCAGAGAACACAGCACTTATGACACCAAAGGGGTAAGTTTTATTTCCATATCAGGCTAGTTAGCTTTACTCAGAAGGAGACTCTTCTCTGACCACATATTGTATGCTCTTTACTCAGGAGACAGAGTACAAAACGTCCCATTTTGTCTATGAGGTGGTGATGCCGCCAAATCCCTCTAGCTATCAGGCAAATGCAAGCCACTGGTCATAAGAGACATCAGAGTAAGAAAACTTAATGTAACATTCTGTGCATGTCAAAAATGCCTCAAAGCACGTGTCAGGAACGACGTCCTCATGTATGAAGAAGAGTCTATTTTTGGGACTCTAGCACACATGCTTTTAGCAAGAGGAGCTGTTTAAAACTGTTCCAAGCATAAGCCAGGGTATAAAAACATTAGCAAAGTTCAGCTAAGGCAGAATGTTCAGATGGACTTGGGCACAAATGTCATTTTCAATGTTTTACTGATGCAAACATGCTAGGCAAACAGCCTGTCTTTTTCAATTAAGAACTATGAATTCAGCTTGGTGTTTAGGCTCAGTGAAGCTTCAGAATGCTTGGCTATGTCTTGAGAGTAGCTAGACGCAAGCTCAGCTGGAAGCCCCGCTGCTAAAAGACTTAAAGATGAGAAAACAAAATATGGTGATTATGTGCTGGTCTTCAACTGTTTCATTTCACTGTATACATCATTAAATGGCTTTGTTTTGGTCTTGTAAATGAATCCAAAGGGAAAAAAAATGCATGATCCACAAAACAAAATGTTTTCTGTGGGGAAAAATTTGTCACTGTAGAATCTATTAGATTGTTAATCCATCCCTTTCTGAGCAGATCCAAGTGTCAAAGTCTATAATATATGTAAGTCACTACCAATTGTGAGCTGCTGCCTTCCCTAATTGGTGAGTGGTGACATCCACAGAGATAATATACTTTCCAAGCAACCTAAGACTAAAGAAGAAAAAAAATAAACATTTATATAACTGAAACAGAGGCTATTTAATTCTCAGAGGATGAGATGAGCAGCATGTCACAGAATACAGACTGATGTGTATCATTTACAAGTCTTGTGTCTCAAAGAAATGCTATTTCATTTATATCAGAAAGGGTTTTAGTTAGATGCTCTCTAAAATGAAATAACTCCAGGAAAATAGTCATAATTGATTCTCACTCTGTGCCTGTCTAGAACAACATCTGTTTTTTTTTTTTTTTTTTTTTTGTCCCGTATCTCTAGGAAAACAGTACCAGTGGACTGGAGCTAGTTTTTCTGAGGGGGTGTTTCTTACAAAATGGATGTATTGTATGTATATCCTATAGATTGTGTAATAATGAGATTCTAAAGCAAATGTATGGCATTATCCCAAGACTCTCCTACATTTAAGTTGGGGATCATGCACACACTTTTTGGCTGTTCTGTTTTGGCACACTTTTACATTTTGTTTCTCAACATTCAGTTCTCATACATATATCTTCATTTTTCCATTGTTCTAGCAGTGGCTAAACCTTGAACCATCCCTTGTGTTTGTTCTACAATTTGGTTGAGTCATTAAAGTTTAGGTACAAAGGGAATCAGGTCTTGCTTACATCTCTGGCTCTACGTTATAATACACCAGTACTACTGAGCTTCTTATAATGGTACTTAAGTGAAAGTGTTAGTCTCTCAAATGTGTCCAACTCTTTGCGACCCCATGAACCGCAGCACGCCAGGCCTCCCTGTCCATCAACAACTCCTGGAGTCCACCCAAGCCCATGTCCATTAAATCGGTGACGCCATCCAACCATCTCATCCTCTGTCGTCCCCTTATCCTCCTGCCCTCAATCTTTCCCAGCATCAGGGTCTTTTCCAGTGAGTCAGCTCTTCACATCAGGTGGACAAAGTATTGCAGTTTCAGCTTCAACATCAGTCCTTCCAATGAACACCCGGGACTGATCTCCTTTAGGATGGACTGGTTGGATCTCCTTGCAGTCCAAGGGACTCTCAAGAGACTTCTCCAACACCACAGTTCAAAAGCATCAATTCTTCTGCACTCAGCTTTCTTTATAGTCCAACTCTCACATCCATACATGACCACTGGAGAAACCATAGCCTTGACTAGATGGACCTTTGTTGGCAAAGTAATGCCTCTGCTTTTTAATATGCTGTCTAGGTTAGTCATAACTTTCCTTCCAAGGGGTAAGCGCCTTTTAATTTCATGGCTGCAATCACCATCCGGAGTGATTATGGAGCCCAGAAAAATAAAGTCAGCCACTGTTTCCATTGTTTCCCATCTATTTGCCATGAAGTGATGGGACTGGATGCCATGATCTTTGTTTTCTGAATGTTGAGCTTTAAGCCAACTTTTTCCACTCTCCTCTTTCACTTTCATTAAAGGCTCTTTAGTTCTTCTTCACTTTCTGCCATAAGGGTGGTGTCATCTGCATATCTGAGGTGATTGATATTTCTCCCGGCAATCTTGATTCCAGCTTGTGCTTCATTCACCCCAGTGTTTCTCGTGATGTACTCTGCATATAAGTTAAATAAGCAGGGTGAAAATATGCAGCCTTGACGTACTTCTTTTCCTATTTGGAACCAGTCTGTTGTTCCATGTCCAGTTCTAACTGTTGCTTCCTGACCTGCATACAGGTATCTCAAGAGGCAGGTCAGGTGGTCTGGTATTCCCATCTCTTTCAGAATTTTCCAGTTTATTGTGTCCACACAGTCAAAGGCTTTGGCATAGTCAACAAACAGAAATAGATGTTTTTCTGGAACTCTCTTGCTTTTTCCATGATCCAGTGGATGTTGGCAATTTGATCTCTGGTTCCTCTTCCTTTTCTAAAACTGGCTTGAACATCTGGAAGTTCACGGTTCACGTATTTCTGAAGTCTGGCTTGGAGAATTTTGTGCATGACTTTACTAGCGTGTGAGATGAGTGCAATTGTATGGTAGTTTGAGCAATCTTTGGCATTGCCTTTCTTTGGGATTGGAATGAACACTGACCTTTTCCAGTCCTGTGGCCACTGCTGAGTTTTCCAAATGTGCTGGCATATTGAGTGCAGCACTTTCACAGCATCATCTTTCAGGATTTGAAATAGCTGAACTGGAATTCTGTCACCTCCACTAGCTTTGTTCATAGTGATGCTTCCTAAGGCCCACTTGACTTCATACAAGTAGTTGAAAGACAAAGATGAACAAATTTATCATGCATTCCTGCCTGATCTGGTAACCATTCTAATTACATAATTACATAAATAGTAATCATAATTAGTGTGGTTCTAGTTAGATTCGTTCCAGGGCAACATGGTATTGTTGCTCCTTAGGACTACTGATCTAGAAAGGTGAGGAGGGAAAATGGAATCTCCTCTGGACTCAGACTGTGCTGAAAGTCCAAAAATATCTTGAGGAAAAAAGGTCCCAGTTCTTTTTGGTTCACTGATACTGTGTTAGGCATCTCAAACCAAAGTACCACGAAATCCAAAAGGTGCCAGAGCTGAACTATTTTTGAGATTTGAATGGATGTCTCTGGAGAAGAGCAAGGGTTATAATGATACTGTCAGAATAACTCTGATCCTGATAATTATTATTTTTTTGGTCCTATCAGAATAACTCCAAAGTCGGACCAAATATACTCAATACAGTTCACCTTATGCCTTTATTGGGGAGAATTTAGCTCACCTTGGATTTCATGTCTGTAGATCTCTCTGTGATGTTTCCAATTTGGATATTAGTGCAGAATTTTTCTTTTCTTATATATGGACATATGAATGATGAAGAATCTCAGGATTTTCCAAATAAAGATAATTTTATGCAACTGATAATTTTTTCCTTGAACAGGAACAAGTTGTTCAGTGAACTCATATTGTGTTGCCAGTGTTTGAGGAAAATGTACAAACAGTATTTGCTTCTCATTTTCTTAGACACCAGGGCCCTATGCTTCTTCACACTGCCAAAACTTTCTTTGGAGTTTATTCTTTTAACTGTACTGTAGCTAAAGAATGCCTAGTGTGAATGTCAAGGGTGCTTTGAGATTCTCAGATCCCTTAATTTTCAGTTACTTTTCTCTGAGAACATTCCTAGACAAGTGAACCCAGGATCACTATATTTAACCAAAGAAGAATGGCTGGAAGAATTTTGTACTCAAAGGACAAGAGTCCGGATTTAGACCCTTGACTTCAGGTCAAACTTGACTTCAAAAAACCCTTGTGGGTTTTTTTTTTTGTTTGTTTGTCTTTAATTTTAATTTTAATGGAAACATACTGGTTACAGTCAATATGTTCTACATTTTACTAATTTTAGTAGATGAAGAATTCATTCAAATGATGTTGAGTTGCCCAAGAGATGCAGAGCCAGAAACAGTGCTCCAAATGATAACATAGAACTTGTGTGGTGAGGTCACCACTGCTGTTGCTATATACAGAATCCCCAGCTTACACTATTGACACCATGGATGCTGGGCTCTGGGTGTCCCTGCTACTGCCACCTGGATACCTTGTGTTACCCATCACCCAGATGGAATTTCCACAGCCCACATTCCTTTGTCAGAGAAGGCAATGGCAACCCACTCCAGTATTCTTGCCTGGAAAATCCCATGGATGGAGGAGCCTGGTGGGCTGCAGTCCATGAGCTAGAAGTCGGACATGACTGAGCGATCTCACTTTCACTTTTCACTTTCATGCATTGGAGAAGGAAATGGCAACCCACTCCAGTGTTCTTGCCTGGAGAATCCCAGGGATGGGGGAGCCTGGTGGGCTGCCGTCTATGGGGTTGCACAGTCAGACACGACTGAAGCGACTTAGCAGCAGCATTGTACCATCAGCTTGCTGTTTTTTTTTTTTAATCTTTTTAAAAATTTTAATTGGAGGATAATTACAATATTTTAAAATTTTTAAATTTATTTATTTTTAATTGAAGGATAATTACTTTACAGAATTGTGTTTGTTTTCGTTTTTTTTTTTGATTGCCCCAACCAGACACATCTGTGATCTGGGTCAGGGTGGAGATAAGATGGAATGGTAAGAATCTCTGCTTTCTGAATTATTATCAATCCTAGTATCACTCGCAACATGCCTAAAACCTGATCAGTGGGTTAATGAACTGACTAAGCCAAATTTCCTAGTTGCCAGGTGTCTGAATTACATTTATCATCTATAGTGCCTTTGAATTAATACGTCTCAGCTCGCCCCCAGTACTGTAGCTCTTGTCATGGCTTCCCAGACAAACAGCTGATGGAGCATTCTTTATCCTATTCTTTCTACAGGCATATGGCACTTTTTGCAGTGCTATGGCTCTGTAGCTCTCAGAGTACCTTGAAAACAAGTCAGTGTTGTCACTCAGCATATTTTACCACCTGATTTGGTGCTGAGTTGGGGAGTCACACTCAAATCTTTTAACCTATGTTTTCCCTCCCTGAATTTTGAGTTATTTGGTAAAATTACAGCTTCTGGCAGGGACAAAAATTTTGCCCTATGCAATTTCTACCATCTCTAAGAAGAGTAACCAAAAAGTAAAGTGCTCAGAGGTGCCAGAGTCTCGTGGGTTTGTTGCACATTTGGGAGTCTCACAGGACTGCAACCCCTTCCTGTCGAGGTTATTTCTGGGTTGAATAGTGCTGGGTTTATTAGGCTTTTGTCTCCTTGCTTCTTTGCATGCTCATGTGTGATGACTTGTATATCCCATTATGAATACTCAAATGTGTAGTTCTGATGAAATTAGAGTTTATGGGTTCATGTCTTAGAACTGTACATACTCGTCCCAAGCCCAACTAATTTGTTTCAAATCACACTTGATCTCTCTTACCTTATGATTTAATTATTGATTATAAATTCATCAGCTGAAAAGATGAATTTAATTGCTATAATATGCACCTAATTTGGAGCTCACTACAACACTGAATTGTTTTCCCTCCCATGCTAATTGATACCAAATGGAAGCAATGTACAGAAATTTGTGAGACCATCTATCTGATTTTCACATCCAAAAGCACCCAAATGCAATATAATGATTGCTTTATTTCTGAAAGTGTAGGTTCTTCGCATTTTCCTAAACTTATTCATTTGCTATTTTCATCACCTGTATATTGTTTAACATGTTTGTCATGGAAAACATGAATTTAAAGAACTTGAGCTGTACCTAATGCAACTGCTGTTACAAATTAGCCATGAAAATGTTCTGGAGGCTGCACACTATGCATATTCTAGTTTCAAGCACAGGTTTATTAGGACCTTTACACTTTCAACATTCTATCAACAATATGTAATTTCATTTCCTATAGCCTTTTAATGAAATTATGATTCCATGACGGAACATCCCTTCCTTATCCTCTTACCTATCCCCTGACTCACCTCTCACCTCACTAAATTGCCAAACATTCATTTCAATTAGTCTCTTAGCAAAATAGGGAGTTCTCAACAGAGAATATTTTGTGACATTGCAAGGCAGTGTGTTCCTGGGCTCCAGAAATGGTAGCATAAACCAGATGTTCGTAGAGTAATTGAAAATTCCATTTTATCAGGAAGCATTTGCTGTCAAAAAGGTTTATCTTTACTTCAACAAAGAGGTTGATTAGCTCCCCCTGGACTCAAATTAGCATCTTTGAGGCTAGATACACTGTTTTGCAATTCATGTGGTTATTTCTCCCCTGGTCTTGCTCATACAGAATTGTTTAAAGATGTCTTTAGCCTCTTGAAAACATACCAGGTGAAATGTTTAATTACTTGAACACAGTAGTGTATATGTATACAGAGTTTCTATATATATGGCTTTCAGGTTTTCTCATCTTATCTCAGGTATACAGCATTCTAATACCAGGTAGGAACGATCCATGCATAGATATTGTTATTCATTCATTCAGCAATATGTCCAGCTCTGGGAAAGTGTCAGCTACTTCTGTTATTGACTGTGAAAATTATCACCTTTTTAGATTTGCTTATCTGGGTTTTACTGGGGTGACCAAGGTCAGCTCAATGATGAAATGAATAACTCTTTCTTATTTTAGAAATATTTCTAAGAATAGAGCCTGGGACTAATATGAACCTTATTAATATTGTGCCAATAAAGCAGAAGAAACTATAAAAGAAGATGGTTACAGTCAAGATCATATTTTTAATAAGAGTATCATGAAAGAGTCTTCCTTGATGTTCTAATTTGAATAGTCATAATGTTAAGGATTTTCTTTTTAAATTCTTCTGCTCTGAGATTGAACTTCCTGCTTAATTTTAGTTAATGTCATTGTAATATGGTAGGTTTAATCTCTGACATGCCTATTTACCTTTCTGGTTAGGAAGTACTCAGTGATACTCAATACCCAGTCTCTCTTTCCTTTTGAGGTCCAGGACCTTTATCCATTCTCAGTCTCAGCAATGGCTGGGTAGGTGGGAAGAGAGATGACAGGTGGATGCTTTTGTTTATTTCAACTACATTGTTGCAACAGATAAATGGATTCCTTCCAAAGCATTATTTACATTTTATTGGTAAGGTGGCCACTAGAATAAAATGTTGTCCTTAACTAATGGAAGGTCTTCCCGGGTAGCTCAGCTGGTAAAGAATCTACCTGCAATGCAGGAGACCCCGGTTCAATTTCTGAGTCAGGAAGATCCGCTGGAGAATGGATAGGCTACCCACTGCAGTAATCTTGGCCTTCCCTGGTGGCATAGCTGGTAAAGAATCCACCTGCAATGCGGGAGAGCTGGGTTCAATTCCTGGGTTGGGAAGATCCTGTGGAGGAGGGCATGGCAGTCCACTCCAGTATTCTTGCCTGGAGACCCCTCATGGACAGAGGAGCCTGGTGGGCTACAGTCCATGGGGTCATGAAGAGTCGTGCGTAACTGAGCAACAAGCACAGCACAGCCGAGCTAGTGGGAACATCCGTGCTCTTAGTGGTTGTTTGCTAGCATTATTTTGGTTTGGGCTTTTTGGTTGGAGAATTCTTTTAGGACAGTTCAAGTTTATCTACTTTGAAATAAAAGCATTCTTTCTCTTTTTTATATAATAATGTTTTCTTGATCCACTTGGAACTTTTAGTTGTCTCAAAGTCATTGTCTATTTTAAATTGTATTATTATTAATAATTACCTATAGTAAAGGATTCATTATTCATCAAGAGAATAAATACCATGGGCTTTCCTGACTGGTTGACATTGAGAATTTCTATATTTCTGAGCACTTGGAAAGAATTGGAGGATGGAGGCTACATAAAGGGTGTACACCGAACAGTTAAGAATTTCATTCTTTAGGAGTTTATGGCCCAATAGCACAAATGGTCCAGTATGGAATAGATTGCTTGGGATCAGTGAAGAAATTAATTAAGACAACTTGAGCTGGAAAGCAAAATCCTTTTCAAAAGACACCTCGGTGTAATGGTATTCCTTTGGAGGAATACTGGAAGCCATGCCCCGAGGTAGCATGTGAGATAAAATTAAGCTCTATTTGGGTTATTTGCTAGGTGAATTTTTTCCAATTGCTTCATGATAAAGCAAGTTCTGTAGGCCATGGTAAGTAGGGATGCTGGCAATAGGACAACAGATGAGAAGCAAATCAACTTGTTTTATAGGGATAAATCATATGATTGATTCACATACTGAAACAGTCCATTGAAATATCAAGATCATTATCTTCTTTGGGTTTTTCAATCTATTTAACATCATTTCTTTCCCATCATTAAGATGGTTAAACACCGTAAGTAAACTCCATCAGGATGGGAAAACAAACTGAAATTTCCATTTAAATATTTATGAAATATTTTTTTCTGTTCATCTTCCCTTTAACCCTTTCCTTATGAAATAAATATGAAGAATTGAGTCCTGATTTAGAAAGCAATTTCAAGAATACCAAAATCATATATTACTTCCTTATCGTATAGGCAGAATATCTGTGAGATGGCATTCCTCTCTTACTGTAGATGCTTTTTATCATCCAGGATCAGGTCTTTGCCCCAGGTATTTTTGATCTTTGTCCTTACCAGATGGCTCATTATCTGTTTATTTTGGGTCAATGAAAGCTAATTTGACACATCCACTTTGGAAATGCGGCTTGACAAGGAAGTCTTTTCAATTTCTCTTCCTACAAGGCTTACCCCCAATAAAACTTTAGCCATGGAAAAATCACCAAGGACCAAATTGGAAAAGGTTTGAACTGACCTTTAGAGCCATCAGAAGAGTTGTTTTTTAGAGACTTATGCACAGCCTAAAGTGAGTAGACAAAACAGATACTTTTGCAATTAGGAATAATGGATCCCTTAAACCAGTTATTTTGCCATGCAGAGAGACTACAAGGCAGTTATCCATGGTGGCCTAAAGAGATTATCAGTGGGCTATCAGTATCTAGAGTCATTTTGGAGAAAATCCTTCGATACTAAGCATTTGTGTGCAGGTGAAAAGTCAGAATATTGTGGGATTTTAGGTATATGGTAAAATACTGGATATGGTAAATACTGGTTATCACCTCAAAATGTGCACCCCAAAGATCTATTGTTGTAGTTGGAGGAATAGGTGAAATAGGTAGGTACCAGAGGTGATTTGAAAGGTACTAAATTCAGAAGGGGCCAAAGGAGGTTACCAGAAAATGAATTCTGGGTGAATTCATTCAAAGTTCTGTTTCATTGAGGTGGCCTCTTGAGAGAGAGACATTTTATTTTTTGAGGGTTTCTGGCTATCAGAAATAATAATTCTATTCCATTATTCTTCACAATAGCATAGGCAACAAACTTGTAAGCTATTAAATATGAAACAATAGGCAACATCATATCTTTAGTTCTTTCAAATCTTAATAATTTTGACTTTCATGGCAAATGAGACTCTTTAGGTTCCTGTCTTATTTGAACAGGAAGATTTTTGGCAGAAGTTAAAACCTTAAAAACACATTCATCTCCCCCTACTCCAGTTAGCTAAGTTCTCAGTTCAGTTCAGTCGTTCAGTTCAGTTCAGTCATTCAGTTGTGTCCGACTCTTTGTGGCCCCATGAACCGCAGCACGCCAGGCCTCCTTCAGTTCAGTTCAGTTCAGTCGCTCAGTCGTGTCTGACTCTTTGCAACCCCATGAATTGCAGCACGCCAGGCCTCCCTGCTGCTGCTGCTAAGTCACTTCAGTCGTGTCCGACTCTGTGTGACCCCATAGACGGCAGAACACCAGGCTCTTCCATCCATGGGGTTTTCTAGGCAAGAGTACTGGAGTGGCTTGCCATTGCCTTCTCCGGCCAGGCCTCCCTGTCCATCCCCAATTCCCGGAGTTCACTCAAACTCATGTCCATCGAGTCGGTGATGCCATCCAGCCATCTCATTCTCTGTTGTCCCCTTCTCCTCCTGCCCCCAATCCTTCCCAGCATCAGAGTCTTTTCCAGTGAGTCAACTCGGTGCATGAGGTGGCCAAAGTATTGGAGTTTCAGCTTTAGCATCAGTCCTTCCAATGAACACCCAGGTTTGATCTCCTTTAGAATGGACTGGTTGGATCTCCTTGCACTCCAAGGGACTCTCAAGAGTCTTCTTACTGTCCATCACCAACTCCCGGAGTTTATCCAAACTCATGTCCATTGAGTCTGTGATGCCATCCAACCATCTCATCCTCTGTTGTCTCTTTCTCCTCCTGCCTTCGACCTTTCCCAACATCAGGGTCTTTTCCAATGAGTCAGCTCTTCGCATGAGGTGGCCAAAGTATTGGAGTTTCAGCTTTAGCATCAGTCCTTCCAATGAACACCCAGGTTTGATCTCCTTTAGAATGGACTGGTTGGATCTCCTTGCACTCCAAGGGACTCTCAAGAGTCTTCTTACTGTCCATCACCAACTCCCGGAGTTTATCCAAACTCATGTCCATTGAGTCTGTGATGCCATCCAACCATCTCATCCTCTGTTGTCTCTTTCTCCTCCTGCCTTCGACCTTTCCCAACATCAGGGTCTTTTCCAATGAGTCAGCTCTTCGCATGAGGTGGCCAAAGTATTGGAGTTTCAGCTTCAACATTAGTCCTTCCAATGAACACTCAGGACTGATTTCCTTTGGGATGGACTGGTTGGCTCTCCTTGCAGTCCAAGGGACTCTCAAGAGTCTTCTCCAACACCACAGTTCAAAAGCATCAATTTTTCAGCACTTAGCTTTCTTTATAGTCCAACTCTTACATCCATACATGACTACTGGCAAAACCATAGCCTTGACTAGAACGACCTTTGTTGGCAAAGTAATGTCTCTGATTTTTAATATGCTGTCTAGGTTGGTCATAATTTTCCTTTCTAGGAGCAAGTGTCTTTTAATTTCATGGCTTCAGTCACCATCTGCAGTGATTTTGGAGCCCCCCAAAATAAAATCTGTCACTGTTTCCACTGTTTCTCCACCTGTTTCCCATGAAGTGGATGGGACTGGATGCCATGATCTTTGTTTTCTGAATGTTGAGCTTTAAGCCAACTTTTTCACTCTCTTCTTTCACTGTTATCAAGAGGCTCTTTAGTTCTTCTTCACTTTCTGCCATAAGGGTGATGTCATCTGCATATCTGAGGTTATTGGTATTTCTTCCAGCAATCTTGATGTTAAGTTCTTTCTAATTTGTGGTTTAATACCTATACTAAATCATGCAGGAGTGCTTGATTTAGATTTAAAGCAGACTGTAATCTGCTTTAAAATAAAAGTGCAACTCATCATGTTGCTTCCCTTTTAATAGATATCTGTAAACAAACACTACTGTAATCACCTGGAGAAACTTGGCAATTTGAGTCGATTACAGCAAGGCAGCTTCCCAGCCATGAGTGTGCAAATTCATATCCAGAGATCCTTTTTCCAATATATGGCTTCTTTCACCACTTCTAAGCTCATATAGTCTCTCTTTTCTCTCCTTAGTTTGGATAATAATAGATGTTTGACTAGTTGCTTTCTTCCCTCCTTTTTCATCCCATGGAGTTCTCAACCTGCATGAACAATAGAATCTTTCCTTTTTAATATATGGAAAAAGGGGGAAGAGGAATGATATAGCTTCCAAGATAGACTGCTCAGACTGTTCTAAGACATCACCACCTGCTGTTTTCAATCATTAATGAGATTGTCAGTTGTTTTAATCTGGGAAGTAAACCAAAAGAATGGTTTTGATTTTAATTTAATTTAAAAATCAGCTTATTGGGAAAAAAAAATGCCTCCAGCTTGTGAGAGTCAGGTAAGCTGTTGATAAACTGAAGTAAGTCTGGTGTAGAAGCTGAACCATCATTCATATGCAAACATAAACTCTATTAAATTTAGGGAACTATTATTATTATTATCACTAGCTAGAAAGTTTACTTCTTTTCATTCAAGGAATCATTTTATTTCAGAGATATGCTTCATATAATTATCTGTTCCATATATTTTTTTCTGGAAGAAAAACCGATACACTAAGAATTTGAAGACTTTATTCATGTCAGAACACAAATCAGTGGCAAAGTCCAGAGCAAAGCCCAAAGTGAAAATTCTTTTTGTTGACTCACTGCCCATCAAGCTGTACATTTTAGAAGTTTAGTGATTATCTGTGAGTACCCTATTAAGTTTGGATTTTCTTACACTGGATGATTCTGCTTAGTGAAAAATGAGAATTCAGAAATATGGTGTCTATGCACAAATTGGATCTTAAGGACCTGGAGCCACACCTTTGTTTGTCCCAACTGTCAACTTAGAAGGTTTCATTATCTCGGAGTTTCACCAATCACTTTCAGATTTATAATTGATGTCAACTGAAGTGGTGGCTCAGAGGTTAAAGCGGCTGCCTCCAATGCGGGAGACCAGGGTTCGATCCCTGGGTCAGGAAGATCCCCTGGAGAAGGAAATGGTAACCCACTCCAGTATTCTTGCCTGGAGAATCCCATGGACGGAGAAGCCTGGTAGGCTACAGTCCACGGGGTCGCAAAGGAGTCGGACACGACTGAGTGACTGAACGGAACAGAACGGAAGTTGAAGGCAAAGAAAACCTACCTTATTTGACTGCAGAAAACATTAACCTACTGTTGGGTCCTAGTTAGTTAGCTATAGGGTAGGTGTCTCGAATCACACTAGCCTTCTGCTAACACAGCAAGTGAGCACTTCCTGAATTCAGCTGATGATCAATCTAGGCAGCTAATTAGTCTGCAAACAGACTGAGCTGCTGGAGCTGGCACCAGGAAACGACCTTTCCAAACTAACCATCTCTTATTAACCTTTTGGTATTTCCTTTGTGATGCTAATTAGGGGCTCATAAAACTATCTGCTTTGGATCTTTGGTTTAAATCCAATTTTCCAAGAAACACAGTCTACTTTAAGGCTTCCATAAGTATGGTGTTTCCCCTCATGGGCTCTTTGTGACCCCATGGACTGCAGCATGCTAGGCTTCCCTGTCCATCACCAACTCCTGGAGCTTGCTCAAACTCATGTCCATTGAGTCTGTGATGCTATCCAACCATCTCATCCTCTGTCTTCCCCTTCTCCCACCTTCAATCTTTCCCAGCATCAGGGTCTTTTCCAATGAGTTAGTTCTTTGCATCAGGGGGCCAAAGTATTAGTTTCAGCTTCAGCATCAGTCCTTCCAATGAATATTCAGGACTGATTTCCTTTAGGATTGACTGGTTTGATCTCTTTGCAGTCCAAGGGACTCTCAAGAATCTTCTCCAAAACCACAGTTCAAACGTATCAACACTTTGGTGCTCAGCTTTCTTTATACTCCAACTCTCACATCCATGCATGACTACTGGAAAACCCATAGCTTTGACTAGACGGACCTTTATTGGCAAAGTAATGTCTCTACTTTTTAGTATGCTGTCTAGGTTGGTCATAGATTTTCTTTCAAGGAGCAAGTGTCTTTTAATTTCATGGCTGCAGTCACCATCTGCAGTGATTATGGAGCCCTCCCCAAAATAAAGTCTCTCACTGTTTCCATTGTTTCCCCATATGTTTGCCATGAAGTGATGGGACTGGATGCCATGATCTTTGTTTTCTGAATGTTGAGCTTTAAACCAACTTTTTCACTCTCCTCTTTCACTTTCATCAAGAGGCTCTTTAGTTTTTTGCTTTCTGCCATAAGGTTGGTGTCATACCTAATCCTCACAGGTAAACCCGAGAATTCTGTCATTAGAATCTTCTAGACACTGTCCCATCATTTCAGGCTCCAACTAATATAAGCAAGTCCCATTGAGTCAGTAAAACAGCTTCCACCCTATTCCTTTTCTTTAAGATCAACACCACTAGTGTACCTGTAAATCTGAAGACAAGCATAGCATCATAGTGACTAAGAATACAGATTTTGGAATAAGACAAAGTGTCATGCTTAGCTTTGCTTCTTAATAGCTATTAACCTTACTCAAATTACTCATTTTTTGAGCCCTAAATAGTATCATCTACAAAATAGGAGTAAACACAGAAATTATTTATCAGGGTGGTTGTGAGATAATCTAGGCAAAACACTTAGTGTTACTTCATGACACATAGTGAGTGCTCAAAAATAAAAAGTACTATTATTACTATGGAGATTTCAGTTTTCAAAATATCTACTTTGCATGATTTCAGAGCTTCTCATCTGCTTGCTGGTGTCTATAATACCTTTAGCAGAGGGTCAGGCATTTCATTTTACAATTATAGTTCAAATTTCAAGTAACATTTGGGAAGAGGGAATACATTTATTCTGTTTCACACTAAGTTGTAAATGAGTGCTATTAAATTGTTTCTAACTTTGGGATTTGGGGTGTGTAGGGGGAAGGATGGTTTCTAGAATACTGAAGAGTTTAAGAGTCTCAGCAGGTGGGGAAAAGCACTGAAAAGAGGTGTCAAAGATGACAACCTCATGAGTTTGCCCAGAGCTATCAATGTCCAAATGCATGCTGAATAATTATGTGATTTCCTCACTGTGAAATATCTGAATGCTGAAAAGCTGCCTTCACTATCAAATCATGTTTCTGAATTAGCCCAATCTTTGGTTTGAGATATTAAAGAGTGTCCACTAAAGGTTCTTACTAATGCTGAAAATGTAGCCTCTGTGCACCAGTGACCAATAGAATTTTGGAGACAGAGTTTTGGGTGAAGTAGAAAGAAGAGTTTTATTGCTTTGCCAGGCAAAGGGTATACAGCAGGGTAATGCCTCAAAATCTGTCCCAACTCAGGAGGATTTGGTGAGTTTTATAGCAAGGGTTCAACAGTGGGGTTACTAAGGATCAGGGTGTGGGTAGGGCCTTCACTTCTTTAATCTGGCCTCACATGGTCTCCTGATGAACTTCTCTGGTTCCTTTAAACTGGCCTCAGGTAGTCTCCTGATGAGTTTCTCTCTTGATGTTATCAAACTGTGATCTTCTCTGGAATGAAGAATGCTAACATCTTTCATTTGTTGGGGAAATTCCAAAGAATAGCAAGGAGAGATAAGAAAGACTTCCTCAGCTATCAATGCAAAGAAATAGAGGAAAACAACAGAACGGGAAAGACTAGAGATCTCTTCAAGAAAATTAGAGATACCAAGGGAACATTTCATGCAAAGATGGGCTCAATAAAGGACAGAAATGGTAGGGACCTGACAGAAGCAGAAGATATCAAGAAGAGGTGGCAAGAATACACAGAAGAACTGTACAAAAAAGATCTTCACGACCCAGATAATCACGATGGTGTGATCACTTACCTAGAGCCAGACATCCTGGAATGTGAAGTCAAGTAGGCCTTAGGAAGCATCACTACGAACAAAGCTAGTGGAGGTGACAGAATTCCAGTTCAGCTATTTCAAATCCTGAAAGATGATGCTGTGAAAGTGCTGCATTCAATATGCCAGCAAATTTGGAAAACTCAGCAGTGGCCACAGGACTGGAAAAGGTCAGTGTTCATTCCAATCCCAAAGAAAGGCAATGCCAAAGAATGCTCAAACTACCACACAAATGCACTCATCTCACACGCTAGTAAAGTGATGTTTAAAATTCTGCAAGCCAGACTTCAGCAATACGTGAACCGTGAACTTCCAGATGTTCAAGTTGGTTTTGGAAAAGGCAGAGGAACCAGAGATCAAATTGCCAACATCCGCTGGATCACGGAAAAAGCAAGAGAGTTCCAGAAAAACATCTATTTCTGCTTCATTGACTATGCCAAAGTCTTTGACTGTGTGGATCACAACAATAAACTGTGGAAAATTCTGAAAGAGATGAGAATACCAGACCACCTGACCTGCCTCCTGAGAAATTTGTATGCAGGTTAGGAAGCAACAGTTAGAACTGGACATGGAACAACAGACTGGTTCCAAATAGGAAAAGGAGTATGTCAAGGCTATATATTGTCACCATGCTTATTTAACTTATATGCAGAGTACATCATGAGAAACGCTGGGCTGGAGGAAGCATGAGCTGGAATCAAGATTGCCGGGAGAAATATCAATCACCTCAGATATGCAGATGACACCACCCTTATGGCAGAAAGTGAAGAAGAACTAAAGAGCCTTTAGTGAAAGTGAAAGAGGAGAGTGGAAAAAGTTGGCTTAAAGCTCAACATTCAGAAAACAAAGATCATGGCATCCAGTCCCATCACTTCATGGCAAATAGATGGGAAACAATGGAAACAGTGGCTGACTTTATTTTTCTGGGCTCCATAATCACTCCAGATGATGATTGCAGCCATGAAAGTAAAAGATGCTTACATCTTGGAAGGAAAGTTATGACCAACCTAGACAGCATATTAAAAATCAGAGACATTGCTTTGCCAACCAAGGTCTGTCTAGTCAAGGCTATGGTTTCTCCAGTGGTCATGTATGGATGTGAGAGTTGGACTATAAAGAAAGCTGAGTGCAGAAGAATTGATGCTTTTGAACTGTGGTGTTGGAGAAGTCTCTTGAGAGTCCCTTGGACTGCAAGGAGATCCAACCAGTCCATTCTAAAGGAGATCAGTCCTGGGTGTTCATTGGAAGGACTGAAGTTGAAGCTGAAACTGCAATACTTTGTCCACCTGATGCGAAGAGCTGACTCATTGGAAAAGACCCTGATGCTGGGAAAGATTGAGGGCAGGAGGAGAAGGGGACGACAGAGGATGAGATGGTTGGATGGAATCACCGACTCAACGGACCTGAGTTTGGGTAGACTCTGGCAGTTGGTGATGGACAGGGAGGCCTGGTGTGTTGCAGTCCATGGGGTTGCAAAGAGTGGGACAGGACTGAGGGACTGAACTGAACTGAACTTAGTTCTGGAGAAGAGGTCAAAGATATTGTTATGTGTATCTCTTAAGGCAAAATCAGGATCCTGTCCGAAGGCTACACTATTGTTTCTTGACTGCTCTCCTTCCCTGTCTCTGCTTCCCCTCCCTTCCCTATTTAGCAACTGTTTAAATCTGCCCTTTGGAACTCAGAGTCGATCATAGAGGCTGAAATCTATTTCCTACAAACAAGAAATGGGAGACATGGAAAGGCTTCTGTGCCCAGGAGCCCCACAGGATCATTCTTGGTTTCATTGTGGAACTGGGAAGAGAGGTCCATGTTAATTTATATTACAAATTCACATATTCTTGAGCATCTGTGGTAAGGCAAGCAAAGTTCTAGTTCTTTTCTGTTGGCATTGGCTCTGCTTTGCTTTCACTCTGCAAAAATGTGCATATCCCAACTCCCAGGGGCTCTATCCTTCCCTCCTCTCCTCTTGCCTCACTGCTCTTAAATGGCTAATGGGACATCATTTTGATTCCTTTTTATGTTGTTATTTCTACCTCATGCCCAGACTGTCATTAAAAAATAAATGAGCAGATACATTTTTCATTTATAGTTTTTCTCTAAAAAAAGTCACTCTGCAAAGAACCCTTTCTATTCTTTTTTTTCTGCCAGTGGATTGAAAAATACCCAGCTAGTACCTGAAAGGTCATATCTCCTTGTCATATGAATGAGCTCACAGAAGGTCCATGGGAACAGTGTCATCTGAGCAATGATGGGAATTTATGTGTCTTTGGATTTTGTAGTGAAAACATGAATTTGTTAATGATATGAAAAAAAAAAGACTCAACCAAAGCCCCTTAATAAAATTCTGTCTATATAAATGCCAAAAGAGAGTACTCAAGTACTCAGTTAATAAATGAATTTTCTTTCTTTCTTTTTACTCTTGCCTTGTTTAGAGCTGTTTGTCATATATTAATGTAAGTCAGGTGACTCATCTTCACTGGTTACAGTGCCATGAATTTAGTTGGCAGGCTGTGGTTTTGTGTCATAAAATGCTTTGGCTTATAACTGACCTTATGACCTGTTTGTGTTTGCCAATAGATTGAGTTAGAGAGAGAGAAGGACAGAGAATCAGAGAGGGAGCGAGGACACATACAAAGACTAGCATGGAATCATTGTTGTTTAATCACTAAGTCATGTCTGACTCTTTTGCAGCCCATGAACTGTAGCCCACCAAGTTCCTCTGTCCATGGGGTTTCCCAGGCAAGAATACTGGAGTGCATTGCCATTTCCTTCTCCAGGAGATCTTTCCAACTCAGGGATAGAATCTATGTCTCCTGGATTGGCAGGCAGATTCTTTACCACTGAGCCACCAGGGAAGCTCAGAGTGGAATTAGGGAGATGCAAAAAGGACTTATAACACAGGAACACTCAGTGTTGTTGTTGTTTTTTTTTAAGGCAGATTCTGAAAATCAAAAACAAACTTTCCTAGCTTGAACATAGCATCTGATGATCAATGTAAATGCAAGGGCATAGTTTTTGCCTTCCTAAAAATCGCAATCCACATAATCCACACAGAATCCAGTAATCTATGTCACAGGCAATATGCAAAATGATAAAAAGATCATTATAGTCCTAAAATGATTCAATGCCATTTTGCCCAGGGGAAAGAGAAGTGTAGTTTTCACTCTGTTATTTATTTATCACAGAGCCCTGGATAAGTCACTAACCTCTCAAAATTTTAATTCATATATTTACAGAGGGGCTGATGAGCAATATTGCAATAATGTTGCTAGAATCAATAACCAGAGTGCTTTTTATATGTGTAGAATACCTTTTCTTGGTACAATATAATTGTGAGTCAGATAGCTATTTTTTTCTCTGCCCTTCTTCTCCTTGCCTTTTGACCTGAGCACTTTACTATCAGCACAATCTAGTTTAGCAGGTAATCACTGACCTGAGAGTCAGGGGCTTTTGGTTCTCATTATGTTGCACAAATTCATAGCTGTGCGGCTGTATGCAAGTTACTTGTCCTGTCCAGGCTTTGGGTTTCTCATCTGTAGAACAGAAGTTATTGGTAGTACCTACCTTATAAGGTGATTATAAGGATTAAATGAGGTAATGTATGTAAAACACTTAGAAAAGTACCTGTTTTACAGTAGACATTCAAAGAATGATGCTGGTAAGGTGATGCTGATGAAGTCATTCTTCTGGTTGGCTTATTTTCCCTCTTCACTTATCTATATCTCTTTCTTACTTTAAAATCTTGGGGAAAGTTTAAGTCCTATAAACAGCTTTGCTTGACTGATATCTCCTTTACTTGGCACCTCTTCAACAACTATATACACAGTTTATATCACATTAATTTGCATTTTGCCTTTTTTTAATGTAAAATGAGGGGGTTGATAATTATTAGGACTTTTCAACTTCCAAGCTCTTTTTATTCTACAGTTTGGGTTCTGGGCACAGTCTTTTTAGGTTCCTGAGCACACAGCCATTTGCCAATGGATCTGTAATGAGTGCCATACTCAGGTTAACAGATGATATGGTGTGTTTGCTTTGAGGGCTAATTGCTCTTTCATCTTACTGTCCTCCCTTTGGTGATCCTTTCTTGGAAACTGCTCAATGGCAGTGTCATGAAGCATGGGGTGAAAATTAAACTGAAGTAGCAGGTCACTTGTCTATTTCAGAAAAAATTGTGGTTGAAAACTAAGGATCAGTGAAGTTCTACCAAGAAGGGGCTTTTCACCCTAGTGTTAGAGGCCAAACAAGGACACAGCAGACTTAGATTGTCTGTTCATTCTTCTTTCTCTAAGCAAGTTGACCATACCTGGTTGGTACCTGTCTCCATTTTCCTTAAACATTGTTTAGGACTCCTCCCTGGCTACCATGTCACACCTCTCACAGTCAGCCTATTCTTCTTAAATCTAAAACACTAAGCCAAATCTGTTGTCATTTCTTCTATGGGGTCAGTTGTTAGCTGATAACTTTACTATAGACTCTCTCCCCTCCCCTCCCCCACTTTTCCCCTTGATGTTTTTTTTTTTTAGTTCTTTCTCCAAATCTCCCTCTTTTAAGCTCAGCTTAATTCTGTCCTCTTTTCTTCTAGGGATAACTTCTCAATCATCATTATGTTTTTATGAAAAATAGAGATATTTTTAATGACATCAAGTCAGAATTTCTTGGGTTACGGTGTTCCCTTGTGGAAGATTTTTATGGCTTCTTTTCATTTGGTAGAGTTGACTTCTTTATTACTTTTCCCCTCCTTCCGCACAGTTCATAACACACTCCTATGAATAGAGAAGACCCTTAGTGGACAAATATTGATCAGTTCATTGCTTTGAACTCTACCAAACAACAGATGCCGGCCATCAACATTTGATCTCCAGGGCAGTTCTCATCTACCCCATTCTATAGATGCCGGAGGTAAAATGATTAATCAGAAAAGAATTTATATTTCCTGGATTTGTTATGTGACTCCAGAGCATTATTCTTTTTCCATTTGAAATCTCAAAGGCTACTGGACTGGCAGGAAGTTTTCATTCCTGTTACGAAAGGACTACATCCTCCAATTTAGAAGAGATGTTGCTTAGGGAAACTGCAGCAGAATATAACAGTGGAGCTAGAAAGATCAGGGAGGCAGAAGCATTACTATGAAATGGAAGGAAAGAAATAGCATACCTAACTAGCCCAGGGGGCATGTTTGATAGTACATGGGTGTGTCTACAGTGTTGGCATCTGTATAGATATTGACTTTTTACTTTGTTTCTTAACATTTTACTCTTTGAGTTGGCCTGCTGTGTAATCTGTGTCACTGGCAATTTCATTGACCACAACACTTCAGTTGAATAACAGCTTGAGTCTTGAAGTTTCCTTCCCGCTAACCTTGATAATTTCTTGCTCATGTTGGGGCTTAAAACTTTTTCTTTCAAAAATGCCTGGTGAAATTAAAATCTTTAGCTTCTGTTCCCCTCATCATTTCCTCTGATCTGGACTATTTTGGGTCAAATGTTTTCATTAAGATAAATGTCTTGTTTTATCAGATGGCTTCATTCTTTTCCACTTAAGGGACTGCAAGTTTGCTGAGCCCCAATCATTCTAGATTGGTTTGTTCTTTGTGGTACTGTATGGGCATTTTGGTGATAGTCATTTCTCAAAGATGATCTAAAAAAATATTTTTCACATGGTTAAAACACCCTGTGATTACTCTTCACTTCCTAATATTTATTAGGGTGTTTCCTATTGTTTTTTCTTTTTATTGGGATTTTTGTTGTTTTTGGGGAAAAGCCCTGATTCAGGCATCTGGATTCAAGTCCTGGATCTGTTGCTGACTTCATTTGTGATCTTAAATGACTTACTTCCTTATCATATTGGGCCCCAGTTTCCTCATCTGTAGATGAAGAGTTCAGACTGGAATGATTTATAGGGACTTATTGTTGCTGATTCTCTATGAATGTTCAATTTTCATTAGTATGAAAGTATGAAGTAGACGTAGAAGGGGAAGTAGAAGGCATGTTAGGTAGATTTTCCTTTGTATTTCTAAAGACCAAGGCAGGATAGGAAATGTGACTCATCCATGGGACTTTGGGTTGTAAAAATCCTTCTGTTGTGGCAAATGAAATTAGGGTGAAACATTGGAGAAGATAGTGTGGATTAAACATCCTGAGTTTCTTCCTCCTCTTTGACTTTTGTTTACGTGTGTTTAGCTTAACTCTGCTTTCAAGTGTGTGTATTTTTGTGGAAATGGTCCTCCTTTCCTTTTACAACCAATTCATGTTCTCATCTTCCTTCTCCCTTACTGAATCATCAATTTCTGAATAGTTTGCAATTTTCAACTTAATTAGGTCTTTCCCCTAAGTGAAGAACACAGATGTTCCCTCTCTGTTGCTTTGGCAGCTGCCTCTGCCTTTCCCCAAATGGGATTGTTAGCTCTTTTTTTCAATTTCTTAGGTATTCATTTGTCCAGGACTCCTAGCCCATCTCCTGGTGATGCAAGTCCCAAATCTGATGACCAAAGTTGTTCCTTTTGGTGCCTTTCAGTCTTTGGGGGAAATTAATTCACATGAAATGGAGGATTTAGCAATCTCTCAGAGCTCCATTTGCCTCATTATCTCCATTTGCCTCATTGTGAGAGGCATTTTTAACAATGTGGAAAATATTTTTTAGATTATTTTTTAATAATCTCCAGTGATTCTGTTATTCAGCCTTTTGAGATGCTAATTAGTCTGTGAGAAGAACCTAGGCCAATGTCTCTGATGTGGTTTGGATGGAGAAATAGAGGATAAAAAAGATCCTAAATATACTTTGCCCCTGAATTACCTGATCACTCAGATGGTAAAGAATCTGCCTGCAATATGGAGATGCAGGTTTAATCCTTGAGTTGGGAAGATCCTGTGGAGAAGGAAATAGCAACCCACTCCAGTATTCTTGCTTGGAGAATTTCATGGACAGAGGAGCCTGGTGAGCTGCAGCCCGTGGGATTGCAAAGAGTTGGACACGACTGAGCGATTAACACTTTCACTTTCACTGAATTAAGTGGCTCTGCTTTGTCTGTTTCACAGATTCTCCACTTCAGTTCCTAAGAAATCTTCTTGCCCATTGATCTTTTTGTTTTAATATTCATGTACCTGTATTTTAGAAAGCAATTGCTGTTTTTCCTTTGGGTGCTTTGATTTTATCTGCCCCCCCGGGCCTCTAATTTTATAACAGATGACTGACTTCCATTGTTAATTGGTGGGCTTTGTGCTTATCATAACTTGCCTTTACATATAAGATATCAAGTCAACTTCTCCACTCCACTCCATCTTCCTTCTCACATTATGCTCCCTGTTAAGCAACCAAAAGCATTTTGTATTATCAGTTTATTACTGTCATTCCAAATGTGTGTGGTGCAGCCTGTTTTTGCTTCCCCACCCCAAGTGCCTCTTTCAATTTAATTCTTCATACTTAGCTCAATAAAGGGCAGAAATTGTATGGACCTAACAGAAGCAGAAGATATTAAGAAGAGGTAGCAAGAATACATAGAACTGTACAAAAAAGATCTTCACGACCCAGATAATCACGATGGCGTGATCACTCAACTAGAGCCAGACATCATGGAATGCGAAGTCAAGTGGGCCTTAGGAAGCATCACTACGAACAAAGCTAGTGGAGGTGATGGAATTCCAGTCGAGCTATTTCAAATCCTAAAAGATGATCCTGTGAAAGTGCTGCACTCAATGTGCCAGCAAATTTGGAAAACTCAGCAGTGGCCACAGGACTGGAAAAGGTCAGTGTTCATTCCAATCACAAAGAAAGGCAATGTCAAAGAATGCTCAAACTACCACACAAATGTACTCATCTCACATGCTAGTAAAGTAATGCTCAAAATTCTCCAAGCTAGGCTTCAACAGTACATGAACCGTGAACTTCCCGATGTTCAAGCTGATTTTAGAAAAGGCAGAGGAACCAAAGATCAAATTGCCAACATCCACTGGATCATTGAAAAAGCAAGAGATTTCCAGAAAAACATCTACTTTTGCTTTATTGACTATGCCAAAGCCTTTAGCTGTGTGGATCACAATGAACTGTGGAAAATTCTTCAAGAGATGAGAATACCAGACCACCTGACCTGATTGTTGAGAAATGTGTATGCAGGTCAGGCAGCAACAGTTAGAACTGGACATGTAACAACAGACTGGTTCCAAATCAGGAAAAGTGTACGTCAAGGCTGTGTATTGTCACCATGCTTATTTAACTTATATGCAGAGTACATCATGAGAAATGCTGGGCTGGATGAAGCACAAGCTGGAATCAAGATTGCCGGGAGAAATATCAGTAACCTCTGATATGCACATGACACCACCCTTATGGCAGAAAGTGAAGAACTAAAGAGCCTCTTGATGAAAATGAAAGAGGAAAGTAAAAAAGTTGGCTTAAAGCTCAACGTTCAGAAAACAAAGATCATGGCATCTGGTCCCATCACTTCATGGCAAATAAATGGAAAAACAGTGGAAACAGTTTTAGACTTTATTTTTTGGGGCTCCAAAATCACTGCATATAGTGCCTTCAGCCATTAAATTAAAAGACGCTTACTCCTTGGAAGAAAAGTTATGACCAACCTAGACAGCATATTAAAAAGCAGAGACATTACTTTGCCAAAAAAGGTCCGTCTAGTCAAGGCTATGGTTTTCCCAGTGGTCATGTATGGATGTGAGAGTTGGACTATAAAGAAAGCTGAATGCCGAAGAATTGATACTTACAAGCTGTGGTGTTGGAGAAGACTCTTGAGAGTCCCTTGGACTCCAAGGAGATCCAACCTGTCAGTCCTAAAGGAAATCAGTCCTGAATATTCATTGGAATGACTGATGTTGAAGCTGAAACTCCAATACTTTGGCCACCTGATATGAAGAGCTGACTCATTTGAAAAGACCCTGATGCTGGGAAAGATTGAGAGCAGGAGGAGCAAGGGACGACAGAGGATGAGATGGTTGGATGGAATCACCGACTCAATGGGCATGAGTCTGAGTAAACTCCAGGAATTGGTGATGGACAGGGAGGCCTTGCGTGCTGCAGTCCATGGGGTCACTCAGTTATGCGACTGAGTGACTGGACTGAACTGAACTGACTTAGCATATTAAGCATCTTGTCAATATTTCCTTTCTGAGATCTGTTTTTTAAATTTAAATGCATTCTGCATGTGTTTCTGCCCCACCCCCCACTTAAGTGATGAGATCTACTGCAGCAGAGAGTCAAAATTAGCTCTGTGCCTAGAAGCAAAAAAAAAAAAAAGCATAGAGGGAAAGAGCATTGCTCACATTCTCAGAAGGAGTATGTAAGGGTGAGCCTTTGGCAAAATTGTGTCTATTGTGTGACTATATCTCTCTGTCTGCCCCTTCCCCTCCATTTGGGAGCACTGGCATCTAATACTCCCCATGGGTTTGGTTAGTTTCTGCCACTGTTAGCCCTTCTACTCAGGGTCCTGCATTCTTGGGTTTTCTTTGTTTCCTGCTTCCCACATATAAACTTTTTTTTTTATATATATATATTTTTTAATTTTAATTTATTTTATTGGAGGCAAATTACCTTTCATTAATATATTGGTTGGTTTTGCGATACATTGACATGAATCCGCCCCGGGTGTACATGTGCTCTCCCTCCCGAACCCCCCTCCCACCTCCCTCCTCCCCATATCCTCCCCCCATGTCATTCCCCTGCACCAGCCCCAGGCATCCTGCATCATGCGTCGAACCTGGACTGGTCACATATGCTAATATACATGCTACAATGCCATTCTCCCCAATCATCCCACCTTCACCCTCTCCCACAGAGTCCCAAAGACTGTTCTATATGTCTATGTCTCTTTTGCAGTCTCGTACACAGGTTTCAGGTTTCCATCTTTCTACATTCCATATATATGCGTCAGTATACTATATTGATGTTTTTCTTTCTGGCTTACTTCACTCTGTATAATTGGCTCCAATTTCATCCACCTCATTAAAACTGATTCAAATGCATTCTTCTTGATGGCTGAAAAATACTCCATTGTGTATATGTACCAAAGCTTTCTTATCCATTCATCTGCAGATGGACATCTAGGTTGCTTCCATGCCCTGGCTATTATAAACAGTGCTGCAATGAACATTGGCGTACATGTGTCTCTTTCAATTCTGGTTTCCTCGGTGTGTATGCCCAGGAGTGCAATTGCTGGATCATATGGCAGTTCTATTTCCAGTTTTTTGAGGAATCTCCACACTGTTCTCCAAAGTGGCTGTACTAGTTTGCATTCCCACCAACAGTGTAAGAGGGTTCCTTTCTCTCCACACCCTCTCCAGCATTTATTGCATGTAGACTTTTGGATAGCAGCCATTCTGACTGGTGTGAAATGGTATCTCATTGTGGTTTTGATTTGCATTTCTCTGATTATGAGGGATGTTGAGCATTTTTTCATGTGTTTGTTAGCCATCTTAATGTCTTCTTTGGAGAAATGTCTGTTTAGTTCTTTGGCCCATTTTTTGATTGGGTCACTTAGTTTTCTGGAATTGAGCTAGAGGAGCTGCTTGTATATTTTGGAGATTAATCCTTTATCAGTTGCTTCATTTGCTATTATTTTCTCCCATTCTGAAGGCTGTCTTTTCACCTTGCTTAGAGTTTCTTTTGCTGTGCAGAAGCTTTTGATTTTAATTAGGTCCCATTTGTTTATTTTTGCTTTTATTTCCAATATTCTGGGAGGTGGGTCTTGGAGGATCCTGCTGTGATTTATGTCAGAGAGTGTTTTGCCTACGTTCTCCTCTAGGAGTTTTATAGTATCTGGCCTTACATTTAGCTCTCTAATCCATTTTGAGTTTATTTTTGTGTATGGTGTTTGGAAGTGTTCTAATTTCATTCTTTTACAAGTGGCTGACCAGTTTTCCCAGCACCACTTGTTAAAGAGACTGTCTTTTGTCCATTTTATATTCTTGCCTCCTTTGTCAAAGATAAGGTGTCCATAGGTGCATGGGTTTATCTCTGGGCTTTCTATTTTGTTCCATTGATCTATATTTCTGTCTTTATGCCAGTACCATACTGTCTTGATGACTGTGGCTTTGTAGTAGAGCCTGAAGTCTGGCAGGTTAATTCCTCCAGTTCCATTTTTCTTCTTCAAGATTGCTTTGGCTATTCGAGGTTTTTTGTATTTCCATACAAACTGTGAGATTATTTGTTCTAATTCTGTGAAAAATATCATTGGTAGCTTGATAGGGATTGCATTGAATGTATAAATTACTTTGGGTAGTATACTCATTTTCACAATATTTATTCTTCCAATCCACGAACACGGTATATTTCTCCATCTATTAGTGTCCTCTTTGATTACTTTCACTAGTGTTTTGTAGTTTTCTATGTACAAGTCTTTTGTTTCCTTAGGTAGATATATTCCTAAGTATTTAATTCTTTTCGTTGCAACAGTGAATGGAATAGTTTCTTTAATGTCTCTTTCTATTTTCTCATTATTAGTGTATAGGAATGCAAGGGATTTCTGTGTGTTGATTTTATATCCTGCAACTTTACTGTATTCATTGATTAGCTGTAGTAGTTTTCTGGTAGAGTCTTTAGGGTTTTCTGTGTAGAGGATCATGTCATCAGCGAACAGTGAAAGTTTTACTTCTTCTTTTCCAACTTGTATTCCTTTTATGTCTTTTTCTGCTCTGATTGCTGTAGCCAAAACTTCCAGAACTATGTTGAATAGTAGTGGTGAGAGTGGGCACCCTTGTCTTGTTCCTGATTTTAGGGGAAATGCTTTCGGTTTTTCACCATTGAGGATAATGTTTGCTATGGGTTTGTCGTATATAGCTTTTATTATGTTGAGATATGTCCCTTCTATTCCCACTTTCTGGAGAGTTTTTATCATAAATGGATGTTGTATTTTGTCAAAGGCTTTCTCTGCATCTATTGAGATAATCATATGATTTTTATTTTTCAGTTTGTTAATGTGGCGTATTACGTTGATTGATTTGCGGATATTGAAGAATCCTTGCATTCCTGGGATAAAGCCCACTTGGTCATGATGTATGATCTTTTTAATATGTTGTTGGATTCTGATTGCTAGAATTTTGTTAAGGATTTTTGCATCTATGTTCATCAGTGATATTGGCCTGTAGTTTTCTTTTTTTGTGGGATCTTTACCAGGTTTTGGGATTAGGGTGATGGTGGCCTCATAGAATGAGTTTGGAAGTTTTCCTTCCTCAGCAATTTTCTGAAAGAGTTTGAGTAGAATAGGTGTTAGCTCTTCACTAAATTTTTGGTAGAATTCAGCTGTGAAGCCGTCTGGACCTGGGCTTTTGTTTGCTGGAAGCTTTCCGATTACTTCCTCTATTTCCGTGCTTGTGATGGGTCTGTTCAGATTTTCTATTTCTTCCTGGTTCAGTTTTGGCAAGGTGTACTTTTCTAGGAATTTGTCCATTTCTTCCAAGTTATTCATTTTATTGCCATATAATTGCTGATAGTATTCTCTAATAATCCTTTGTATTTCTGTGTTGTCAGTTGTGATTTCTCCCTTTTCATTTCTAATTTTATTGATTTCGTTCTTCTCCCTTTCTTTCTTGATGAGTCTGGCTAGTGGTTTGTCAATTTTATTTACCTTCTCAAAGAACCAGCTTTTGGCTTTGTTGATTTTTGCTATGGTCTCTTTTGTTTCTTTTGCATTTATCTCTGCCCTAATTTTTATGATTTCTTTCCTTCTGCTAACCCTGGGGTTCTCCATTTCTTCCTTTTCTAGTTTCTTTAGATGTAGAGTTAGGTTATTTAGTTGACTTTTTTCTTGTTTCTTGAGGTGTGCCTGTATTGCTATGAACTTCCCCCTTAGCACTGCATTTACAGTGTCCGAGAGGTTTTGGGTTGTTGTGTTTTCATTTTCATTCATTTCTATGCATATTTTAATTTCTCTTTTGATTTCTTCTATGATTTGTTCATTATTCAGCAGCGTGTTGTTCAGCCTCCATATGTTGGCATTTTTAATAGTTTTTCTCCCGTAATTGAGATCTAGTCTTACTGCATTGTGGTCAGAAAAGATGCTTGGAATGATTTCAATTTTTTTGAATTTACCAAGGCTGGATTTATGGCCCAGGATGTGATCTATCCTGGAAAAGGTTCCGTGTGCGCTTGAGAAAAAGGTGAAATTCATTGTTTTGGGGTGAAATGTCCTATAGATATCAATTAGGTCTAACTGGTCTATTGTATCATTTAAAGTTTGTGTTTCCTTGTTAATTTTCTGTTTAGTTGATCTATCCATAGATGTAAGTGGGGTATTAAATTCTCCCACTATTATTGTGTTATTGTTAATTTCCCCTTTCATACTTGTTAGTAATTGTTTTACGTATTGCGGTGCTCCAATGTTGGGTGCATAAATATTTAGAATTGTTATATCTTCATCTTGGATTGATCCTTTGATCATTATGTAGTTTCCTTCTTTGTCTCTTTTCACAGCCTTTGTTTTAAAATCAATTTTATCTGATATGAGTATTGCTACTCCTGCTTTCTTTTGGTCTCTATTTGCGTGGAATATCTTTTTCCAGCCCTTCACTTTCAGTCTGTATGTGTCCCTCGATTTGAGGTGGGTCTCTTGTAGACAACATATAAGGGGGTCTTGTTTTTGTATCCATTCAACCAGCCTTTGTCTTTTGGTTGGGGCATTCAACCCATTTACGTTTAAGGTGATTATTGATAAGTATGATCCTGTTGTCATTTTCATTATTGTTTGGGTTCAAGTTTATATACCCTTTCTGTGTTTCCAGTCTAGAGAAGATCCTTTAGTATTTGTTGGAGAGCTGGTTTGGTGATGCTGAATTCTCTCAGCTTTTGCTTGTCTGTAAAGCTTTTGATTTCTCCTTCACATTTGAATGAGATCCTTGCTGGGTATAGTAATCTGGGCTGTAGGTTATTTTCTTTCATCACTTTAAATATGTCTTGCCATTCCCTCCTGGCCTGAAGAGTTTCTGCTGAAAGATCAGCTGTTATCCTTATGGGGATCCCCTTGTGTGTTATTTGTTGTTTTTCCCTTGCTGCTTGTAATATTTTTTCTTTGTGTTTGATCTTTGTTAATTTGATTAATATGTGCCTTGGGGTATTTCGCCTTGGGTTTATCCTGTTAGGGACTCTCTGTGTTTCTTGGACTTGGGTGATTATTTCCTTCCCCATTTTAGGGAAATTTTCAACTATTATCTCCTCGAGTATTCTCTCATGGTCTTTCTTTTTGTCTTCTTCTTCTGGGACTCCTATGATTCGAATGTTGGGGCGTTTAATATTGTCCCATATGTCTCTAATATTGTGCTCATTTCTTTTAATTCATTTTTCTTTTTCCGTCTCTGTTTCATTTATTTCTACAATTCTATCTTCTAGCTCGCTTATCCTGTCTTCTGCCTCCGTTATTCTACTGTTTGTGCCCTCGAGAGTGTTTTTGATCTCGTCTATTGTATTATTCATTGTATATTGACTCTTTTTTATTTCCTCTAATTCTTTATTGAACATTTCTTCCATCTTCTCCATCCTTTTCTCCAGTTTATTTATCTGTAACTCCATTTTGCTTTCCAGATTTTGAATCATTTTCACAATTAAAATTCGAAATTCTTTATCGGGTAGGTTCCCTATATCTTCCTCTTTTGTTTGTGTTGGTGGGCATTTATCCTGTTCCTTTACTTGTTGGGTATTTCTCTGCCTCTTCATCTTGCTTATATTGCTGTGTTCGGGTGGCCTTTCTGTCTTCTGACAGTCTGTGGAGTTCTCTTTATTATGTAGTTGCCTCGTTATGTGTGGGGTTGGATGGGTGACTTGCCAAGGTTCCCTGGTTAGGGAAGCTTGAGTAGATGTTCTGGTGGGTGGAACTGGATTTCTTCTCTCTGGAGTGCAAGGAAGTGTCCAATAATGAGTTTGAGATGTCCGTGGGTTTGGGGTGGCTTTGGGCAGCCTGTATATTGAAGTTCAGTGCTATTCTCCTGTGTTGCTGGATAGCTTGCGTAGTATGTCTTTCACTGAAACTTGTTGACCCTTGGGTGGTGCCTGGTTTCAGTGTATGTATGGAGGCCTTTGATGAGTACCTATCAATTAATGTTCTCTGGAACCGGAGATCTCTGGTGTTCTCAGGATTTGGCCTTAAGCCTCTGCCTCTGGTTTTCAGTCTTATTCTTGCAGGAGGCTCAAGGCTTCTCCCTCTTCTGTTTTCTGGTCTCCTCAGTGTCTAATTACCGTCCTGACTCCAGGATGCGGTGGTGGACACTTTTTTTTTTTTTTTCCCCAGGCTCTCCTATTCAGTCCTGCTGTAGGGAGGGAGGAACAACTAACAAATACCCCTGGCGTCTGTGGGGAGTGCTCGCGGTGTCTCGGCTACACTGGGAATGCTCCCGCTCGAGGCGTGTGTGCTTTCGCTGTTTATGCTGCTTAGGCTTTAGTTTGCTCTGCTGCAAGCTGTCCGCGGCTGGCGCTGGGTTGCATGCACTTCCCAGGTCTGATTGGCTCAGGTTCAGGTCCTCGGGTACTCGACAAAGGCAGACTTGGCTGGGCCTGCGTTTTGTGCCTTCCCCGGTCCTAGCAGCTCAGGTGACCAGGCGTTTGGCGAGCGCAGTCGCTGCGACTTATCGCCTTCCCGGTCCCCGCCGCTCGGTTTTCTGGTAGTACAACCGGTGCAGTTTCTCAGGTGGATATCGACCGGCCCGAACCCAAGAAGTCCTGGCCAGCAAGGAAGCTTGCCTGCAGCTTGGCACTGGAAGCCTCTCTGGGGCCGTGGCTGCCCCCGCCCCGGCGCTGGCTGCCCTCCCCGCCCGCGTCGGCGGGGGCTGGGGCGCCCAAGCCCGGTTCTCCCTCCAAGCGCGGGCGCCGGCTCTCCCTCAAGCGCGGGCGCCTGCTCTCCCTCTAAGCACCGCCGCCACTGGCTCTCCCTCTGAGCGCTGCTGCCGGCGCCTCCCTGCCCAGCCCCCGCCTGCTAGTGAGGGGCGCGGGAGTCTGCGCCGCTTCTCCGCTGAGAGTTTCCTCTGGGCACTTAGTCTGTGAGTTTTAATTATTTATGTCTTTTGTCTCCCGGTTATGCGGCCCTCTGAGGATCCACTCGCCAGTGTTTCCAGGTGTTTGGAAACTTCTCTCTCTCTTTTTTTTTTTTTTTTTTAAGCCTCCCTTCCCGGGAGGGAGCTCCGTCCCTCCCTCTTTTGTCTCTCTTTTTATCTTTTTATCTATTTCCTACCTCCTTTCGACGACTATGGGCTGCTTTTCTGAGTGCCTGATGTCCTCTGCCGGTATTCAGAAGATTTTTTGTGGGATTTACTCAGCGTTCAAATGTTCTTTTGTTGATTTTGTTGGGGGGAAAGTGGCCGCCCTGTCCTATTCCTCCGCCATCTTCCCGTCGACCCTCCCACATATAAACTTATCTGTTCCATGTTCTATTTCCCCAAGGTCCTAATTATTCCAAAATATCTGCTAAACTCATTGATCTCTCTTTCCAAGCACTTGATATCTTGATGGGATGATAATAGAAGGGAATAATTAATGGTGGCATTTGGGCCACTCAGGTAGCCTGATGAGGGTGATGTCTTTAGCATGGGATCTTTCCCAGCATCCCTTCCTTTATATCCCAAAGAGTTAGAGCATCCTGACCTAAATATGTATTGAGTTCTTCCTTTGTCCCAGGTACTCTTTAGCTTGGTTTACATGCATTTATACTTTTAACTGGGGCTTCCCAGGTAGCCCTTGTTAAGAACCCACCTGCCAATGCAAAAGACCTAAGAGACTTGGGTTCCCCTGGGTTGGGAAGATTCCCTGGTGGAGGGCATGACAACCCACTCTAGTATTCTTGCCTGGAGAATCCCATGGACTGAGCAGCCTGGCAGGCTACAGTCCATGGGGTTGCAAAGAGTCAGACATGAGTGAAGTGACCTAGCATGCGCATACATACTTTTAACTATCCCAACAACCCCAGGAAGCTGGCGGTATTATTCCTATCTTATAGATGGAAGGAAAAAGCCAAGACACAGAGACTAATTTTAACTAATTTCCCAATAAGGCTGTTAAGTAGTGGAGCTGAGACTTGAACCAGGCAGTCTTGCTCCAGAGCCTACGGTCTATACCCTATATTACACTGCCTCTGGGAGAGAGGGATGGTACCTTTTTCAAACACACAGTTCACTGAGATAAGCTGGTTTCAGATGCACTGCAGAGTGGTACGCTTCCCTTTCGCAAGGAGCAGATTACTCCAGTAGGTCTGATTTACATAAACTTCATTCTTTTTTTTTAAAAAAGAAACTTTTTATTTTGTACTGGAGTATAGCCAATTAACAATGTTGTGATAGTTTTGAGTGAACAGCAAAGGGACTCCATCATACATATGCATGTATTCATTCTACCCCAAACCCCCCTGCCATCCAGACTGGCATATAACACTGAGCAGAGTTCCATGTGCTATACAGTAGGTCCTTGTTGGTCCATTTTAAATATAGCAGTGTGCATACACCTCATTCTGTCTGGAGAGAAGCTTGCCTTTGGACATAGTGCTGCATCAGAACAGTGTACTTTTGCCTTTCTGCGTCCCCAAAATTAGCCGTGCTAAAAATTTTCTTCACCAGACCCTGTGGCTTTAGGTCCTCAGGAGGAATGGTTGTTGAGTGCCTAGGACCAAACATACACTCTATCACTTCTCTGCTTTTGGAGCTGATGGAGCTGTATGGAGGGATTTCCTTGGTGTTGGCCAGCAGGAACATGACAAACTCATGGTAGGGGCTCTGTGAAGGGGAGAGCAGGCTCACCCATGTGCTTAAGGGCTGATGGCTAGAAACCCTGCCTCACTAAGGCAGTGCCAATCTCTTCACTAGAGGTAGTTTTTCAACACAGACACACAATAAATTATCTTCTGATGTGAATGGTTGTGTTTCCTGTATTACTACTTTTCCTTCTGGACTAAACTTGTATTGGCTTTTGCTTACTTACAAGCAGACATAAAGCCTCACACCTGTGGGCTGCTGCTGGAAAGGGGAGCTATCTTTCCTGGTAGCCTTTACTCCAGTGCTAGGAATTTAATACATTCATTTATTCTTCCTTAGATAAACAGGATTAAATCCGGAATGAAGCAAGGAAGAGTCTTCAGCGGTCTGTGCTTTGCATGATTTTCAGGGTCTGCACGGTTCCAGCTGTGTAAACATGATGGCAGAACTTAGGTATTGTCTAATAGAGGAGGATTGCAATTTGGGAGAGGCCCACCGTGGCTGGGCTGGAGTCTGACATTCTTCCACCCACTTTAGTCCACACCCCATGAGGTTGGCTTTCTTAGCTCCTAGAGTCAGAAGTGAAGATGGGACAGCTGGTGTTAATTATACTGTCATACCTTTTTATCAATAGGGGATGAAAACTAGGCAAAGGTTGGGAAAATATAAAGCCACATCCTCAAACATGCTCCAGTTATGATGCTAGAAAACAAAAGAATGGAAAACAGGGGACAAAATAAGGACCCCCGAAAGATTAAATATGATGGTGAAAAGAAAATGCCTGATGAAATTGTAGCTACATTTATATTCAGTTTGATTCTCTCCATGTTCACTGGAAACAAGAGCAGAGCAATATTGCCTTCGGAAGTGACTGATTTGTTCTGATATCTGGACTGTTTTATTCCTGAGATTTGTTTAAATAATGACTAGGTCAATAATGTTAAAGACTTTTATTATATGATCAGTGAAAGGAACTGATACAAATACAAATATTATGGATTATCCAATTTTTCCATCTCCACCCTCCACCCACAGTTATGTTCAAAGTTGACTCTGTTCGGTTCAGTAGAGTCTGTGATCTAGTAATTATTCTGTCCCTTTGAAGAGGCACATGGGCATGCATATTCCTGAACCCCAAGGTATGGACTTTCTGAAGAGACAGCAGGTTTCCATGCCTTGGATTCTCCTAATTATTCTTGGGGGAGGGCCAGTGATAGTTAGCACAAAGGCAGTTGGCTTTCCTCTGGATGTGAATATCAGGATATGATCCTGATCAAGAAAGAAAATAAAGTACTACCTTTTATTTTGTTTTCAAAATTTTTTTATTAGAAAACTGAAATTTACAATGTGTTTATATCACTCACTGAATACATGGCATTTAAAAACAACATCATTACAGAAAGATAACAAAAATACAAAGTCTTAAAACCTACGGGATATGGAAAACATTATCCACTGAGGCCTTAAGTGTAGTATACTTTACATGAAAAGGAAAAGCAATGAGTATACAAGTATACAACCAGTTTAAAGTACTACCTTTTAAATGCACTGGGATGCTGTTGCATTCAGAGATAGTTCAGTCAGATTCACTCCTGACACAACTGGCTATTGAAAAATGATTTTCCTGAGCAGCTCACTTCAAAATAATATTTCTGAGGTAGAATATTTGTTTATAGGATGGGAGCCTTTGGTTTGAGAAGAAAAGCTATTTTGATAGAGCACTGAGTTTGAATCATATGGGAAGTGTTCAAGAATAGAAAGGGGAGGAAAATTCAATAAATTATCATTTGATGCAATATTGGGGTGTCAGGAAACCTAGACTCACTGCAGAGTTATAGGTTATAATGTATACATATTCATTTCTTTGTTCACTAGCTGTGGGAGTCTGAAGAGGGAGAAACAGGCCTCCAGACTAGCAGCAGGGCATATGAGAAGCCTTACATCTTCCATCATATTTAACCAGGGAGGAGGGCAATCCTGTCAATACTGTGCATGTGGTGCCCTTGGAACTAGAGCCTAGGATTCCTATTAGTACTGTGCTGAATGCTGTAATTGTAGCATGTGCAGAGCATCCCATAACACTTAGCTCCTGGATGCTTGTCTGAATCATTAGGTATGAGCATTATGGGTGCCATAATAGCACTGGAATTCCTGCAACTAAAAAGGAAACACATTTGGCTTGTACTCCATCTACAGTCACTTACACTTAAGCTATTGATAGTTGATTGGGATCTGTAGACTGCTGGGCTTGTGCCATGGGACTTCTAAGCATATCTGATAGGTGGAACAGACAGTGAGGCTGTAGATTTTGGCAAGCAGTGGTTCCCATTAGTCAGGCTGACACAGAGATTCCAATTCACCAAGATGAAGCTTGCTACTTTTCTAGGCCTTGGCCGATGGCCCAGTGATATTAACATGAAGGACGGGAGAGGGCCAGTGTTAAATTAGACTGAGTTTCCAGTGAGCAAATAGTTGTGTGTTTTACTGAATACCCTTTAGATATTTTTTGGCAGACATAAAATTCATGGCAACTATTTTAGAATTTGAGGAAATCATAAGTCTTAAAATTTTATTTTACAATAAATGTTAACTATTCACTCTCCTAATAGGAAAATGTGGGCTCTATTATAGGGTGTGCAGACTATGTAGTTGTACAAATAATATTCCTGTCCTCGAGTGTTTCTTGTAAGGGGTGCTGGTGAACATACCGGGCTAAGGAAATTCCAGACACAGATGTTTCTAATATTCAGAGGGGCTCCCACAGAACCATCAGGCTTACTCTGAAGGTTCCTTGGTGGGAAGTGAGAAATGTCCCAGGGAACAGGCCTTTTATCATATTGGTGGATTTTCTGTCAGAGACTTGGCCATTGCTATTGTTTTTGATTGCCTCCCTGTAGCTTCCCTGGAGGTATGAGTTTCTAGGCAGAAAGATTTGATGCAATGAGGAAAGGCTACAAAGATAAATGAAGAGAAATGAGGTATGAGCAGAATGGTAAGACAAGAGGATATTTTGGGCAGGGCAGAAATGAGTTGAATACTATGGAATGGAGACAAGGGAAATGAGATGAGAAAAGAGAAATGAGAATTAATTCATGAGAGCACTTATTATTTACAGGTGCAAATAAAAGGTCCATTGAACTCCAGGGTAACCTTCCGGTATGCAATGCCTGTGAATATATTGAAATTTTGTGAAGACAGTTCCATCTTAAATACACTGGGGGAGCTGAAAACCTGCTGTTCGTGGAATATTCTATCTGGTACATAATCAGCCTATTGTTCCCCTGCCTTGGATATTTTTTGGGGTGTGGTCAGAAGAAAGCAAATAGAACAGATGAAAAATTTCCTCTCAGGAGAGTTCAAGCACTTCCTTAAACAAAGGCTAGATGTCAACGTCCCCTTGTACTCTCCACAAACAACCTTTCTGAGAGCTATCTTGACAGTTCTCTGGCTTCTTCACACTTCCTAAGTAATTTCTGAAACACTTAGGTACCCTAATTAGTTTTACTTTTGAAAATGGAAGTTGGTTTGTGTTTAAAAAAATCATCTGGACAGTCTGTGTCTAGTTGGGTGGTGCAGAAGAAAGGGGAGCTCTTGTATGAATCTTTATTCCCTCTGTAAACACAGATGACCAGAAGGGAAGGCTGTTATTAATGGTAATGCAGACCAGAAAAAAAGCTATTATTTTCAGTCTGTTGAACAGTACAAAAATGCTTCTCAAGCACTGTGTTTGGATGTTCCTTTTTATTAGCCATCACACAAGGAATTAAACTAATTTCAAACAGTTTGTTTTCCTACTCTTGTCTCCATAAAAACTCTTGTCTCCATAAAATCATTACTCATGAGTGGCTTCTTTGTTGAAATACCGCTGACCTCCCATATTGGAATGGATAACAGGGTGTTAAACGCATAAACTTTTCAGTTTGCATAAACTCTGGAAGAAGGGAGGGGGGACAAAGATTCCCCAGGAGAATAAAACCATGGGTCAATGTCTTTGTTACTGTCCTGTAAGTATCTCATCCAAGAAGCTATGTCAGCATTACAGTTCTGTGTTGCATATGTATGTGTGTGTGATTAAGAATAGCAAAGTGCTCGTTGAATGCCAGCAGGAGGTTTGAAAATATAATTTTGCATCTGCCCCATTCTTTTTTCTTTTCCAACCCTTTTCTACCCCCTGCCCCCAATCCAGGACCATTAGGATACTTAAAGGAGCTGTGTCATGTCTTAATATGTGAGCAGATGATCCTTAGCTCTTTAGCTAGTCACCATTTGCATTTTGCTAAAACTGACTATTTTATCTGAAGTTTTAATCACAAGATAGATTATTTGCTGTTCACTAACTGATAGAAGTAAAGGAAAAAAGATTGCAAAGTGGAATTAAGGGGATAAGAAAGCTCTGGAGCCAAAAAAGGTTTTTTCTTTAATTAATAATTTCCATTTACTCTTAGAATATTTTTATGCTAGAGTCCAACATCTTATATTAAACAAGTCTGCCCCCTCCCTCTCTGTAACTGCCAAATTGGCATCTTAGAGAATAGAAATCATACAGGTTTGAATGTAGCATCAAATTCTCGACTCCCAGTGTTCTCTTATTTTCTGAACATAGAACTAGACTCCTCAGGGATTCTTTAGCCAGAGCATGGCATTCCTTCATTAGCCTCATGTTTCACAGACCCAGTCATGAAAGATTGGCATTTTAACCAACAAGGGGCAAATGCAGTAAAATTGGAGTTCAGAAGATACAATGTTTTGGAAAAACAGATTATTCCAAGGGTGTAAAGATACATGATCTTTACTAAATGGACAGAGCATTTAAATTTACCAGACTGGTTTTTAGTAATCTTTTGATTTGTTCTATTTAATTTTTTTCCAGCTTTACTAAGATACGATTGATGTGTAATGCTCCATTGTTTTAACTTGTGAATGGAGATGAGTATTCAGGATGATGAGGACTAATAGTGGTGCTGGTGAATGTGTGTATTTACACACATGTGTATCTGTGATAGTTTTTTGTGGCTATAATTCAGGATTACTATGCATCAACTCTTACATAGATTTTTTTCTAGAGCCATGTCAGAATGTCTTAACTCAGGTCATCTCAATCGAAAAACCTTCTGCTATTTCTGTATTCAGAGTTCAAGCCAACTCAGAAAAAGCCAGAGAGAGTCCAAGACTTTCTTGTGGTCCAGAGAGAATCCAAGACTTTCTTGATGCTTCAGATGGAGCAGCCATTCTTTCTTTCCAAGTACAGTTGGACAAGCTGAAGGTCAGGAGGTTATACTGGAACCACTATGTGCTAAAATTGTAAAGGATTTTTTCTTCCTAAAATGAGCAGCAAGACTAGTGTCTGGTGCCTTCAAATTATCAAGCTTCCTTAAAGACTTTATTACTTGGCCTTGCTTCTGAATTTGTCTAATTGCTTTTAAGGCAAATCCCTGAAAAATATAGCTTGCTTTCTCCTACTAGTATGACTATGTTCAGTTCAGTTCAGTTGTTCAGTTATATCTGACTCTTTGCGACCCCATGAACCACAGCACACCAGGCCTCCCTGTCCATCACCGACTCCTGGAGTTTACCCAAACTCATGTCCATTGAGTCGGTGATGCCATCCAACCATCTCATCCTCTGTCGTCCCCTTTTTCTCCTGCCCTCAATCTTTCCCAGCATCAGGGTCTTTTCCAATGAGTCAGCTCTTTGCATCAGGTGGCCAAAGTATTGGAGTCTCAGCTTCAACATTAGTCCTTCTAATGAACACCCAGGACTGATCTCCTTTAGTATGGACTGGTTGGATCTCCTTGCAGTCCAAGGGACTCTCAAGAGTCTTCTCTAATACCACATTTCAAAAGCATCAATTCTTTGGCACTCAACTTTCTTTATGATTAAGTGGACAACTGGAAAAAGAATAATTCTAACTAATTCTAAGGAAAAGAGCAAGTGAATAAAATTGAGCATTGTCTGTGAAAGATGGATAACGACAGGTAAACACAGAAAGTGGCATTTGATCCCTTCAATTTTGGTATTCATTATTCATAGTTATTATTCATAAATTCCAGCACAAATGTTAGGCCTGCACCCCAGTGACATATTTGCATTTATTTTAAGCTGACTTCTACCTGGTTTTGCAAACAAGGATTTAATGGTTTTGGTTGTCTCTCACTCTCCCTCTCTGCTATATATATTTCATATACTGGCTTCTGTCCCTTTCACACTCACTATCTCCATCATCCATCTCACTCCCCCATCTAAGATTCATTCATTCTCTCTCTCTAATGTTTTAAGAAAAAAGATTTCTAACATGGAAAAGTGATATTTGAATCGATTCCCCTAAGCAATCAATTTACTTTTGTCTGGAACGAAGCTTTTCTTTGTTGCAATGAGGAAAGGTTGAAACTGCTGTAAAATTTATTAGCTTCCAGGAAGATATTTGAAATGAATTTTTTTTAATGATTGTGCTGTTTTGCTGTACCCAGAAGCAGTGTCATTGCAATTACAGTATTCCAGATGGTTGCTGAAGTTATGCTGAAATATCAAGATAATGATAGACTTTTCCTCTTGTTGGTAATGAATAATCCAACCTAGGTAGTTAATAGATATTAATCCCTCTGACAGTCTTATTTGCTTCCAGTGACCATTTCTAGTGATTATTACCTAGCTGATGATGTGACACACACTATCTTTTTGAATCATTGCAAGAAACAGTGATTGGTTTATTGAGCACTTTATTTTTCAAACAGGAAGGAAATGATTAGAGAATTACTGATGTTGTTTCTTAGCTTCTCCACCCAGTAACAGGGGCATTTTTGCAGTCGAGAATCTTTAAAGAATTCAGAAGTTACAGTTGCAAAATTTTTCATTGACTCATGTATGGCATTGCCTGTTCCACAAAACTAAATGTCCTGGGACTTGATTGAAAGAAGTGTCAGTTCCTGTTAAGAACTCTAGCAGCTGGCTCCATTTTCTCCCACCAACATTAAATTTTCACTCAAAAAGGGAAGATTTTTCTTTTACCTAACATGCCCTGTCCCTCTTGCTTTCTGTACCAGCTTTATTTCTGCCATTTCACAACCTATTGTGACCTATACCTCGAAACTTAAGACCAGAATAAAAGTGGCTTTTTTCTCATGCTAATGATGTATCAGTGACTTGCTTATTTTGGATGAAAGAGTGAAACCAAGTTGGCAATTACATTGGATTTAGGGCTACCAAGTATCATCTAAAAGTTCTGTCTTCAGTGACATAACCACCTGTATAATGTGTGAAACGGTCTGTTTTTTATCTACATGAAGTCGAACAATTGGTTTGAACTCTTGCAGAAGTGATGAGGTGTGATAGCTGTCCCATGGATATAGGCTAAGAGACTTAATTCTGTGGACATGGTAGAATGAAACTCAAAAATGGTCCCTCTTTGCTCAGAGTTGCTGTATCTCAGTGCTCCTACTTTGGGGGAATAGTTCAGTGGCCTTCTGTGACACCTCGTATTTTACTTGTATAGCTTTTTCAAATAGTTGCTAAGAACCTCGGCGAAGTCCAGCACTTTGTCAAATTTGCTCCACCATAGAAACCAAAATATAAACATTCCAGTCTAGTCAATCTCTGCTTATCTCAGTCACTGTCAGCACCTCTTATTTCTCTGTCTCAATTTTCTAGGCAGCCTTCTGCTTCATTTCCTTGCTCCCCATGCATCAGCACAAATGATTTATACTTATACACATCTTGAAATCTCTTCTTTATGTATTGAATTGAATTGAGCCCCAGTACAAAAATGAAAACTCCGGGAACTATTGTGATTGTCAAAATTGCAACTTAGATTGTATGACTGTATATGCCATACTCTCTCTATCATAAATATTGAATTCTCAACCATTAATACTTCAATAAGTTTTAACTTTGTCTATCTGACCAGCTCAGCACAGAAGATTCCACTGAAGATAATTCAATTGCTTTGCATTCTAGAAGGGGCATCTTTTTAATCTATTTTAATGTTGCACTGGTAAGTGAATTACAGGTGCATAGACTGTGAATGAGAGTAGAGGCCCACATACTATTTGGCATCACAGAGACCAAATATTGGGTGGCACTTGCTAACTGATGCTGATCTGTATAGGATAAGGTTGGAGTTCATCAGTCTTTTCAACCATCCTCTTTATTGCAAGCTAAAATTAAAATTCACAGACTTCCTGCTGTTTAACTTGTTAGCCATCCTGAAAATACCAACCTATGCTGGTCAGGGCTGACTTTTCTCCCTGTCTGGCTCAGGAACTTTGTTCCCACACCCTATCCCCACCGCCTTTCCTGAGGTATCTCTGTCTCCAGACATTTCTAGTCCTTCTTACCGTATCCAACTCTCCTTTCCTGGTACTGTTTACCCAGGGCTTTGCTATATGACCAAAGATAATCTGATGATCTCAATTTGATAGTGAATCCTCTTATTTTAACAAGGACCTTTAATGCTTATACATAGTGAATGAAAAATGTGGGAATCCCTCTTCATGATCTAAGTGTTGTTTTACTGTATACTTCTTTGGCATCTGTCAACTAATACCACGTAGGAGTTTTGAATGCCAGTCACAGTTCTGGCATCCTAGCCCTTCTGCCTGTTGTCTGTGAGGCCATACTGCTGTAGGGCTGCTGACTAGCAGGCGGCGAGGGAACAGGAGAACAGAGAGAAAGCATGAGGGAGGTACCAAAATGGTAGAAGATGCTGAGAGAAAGAGATGAGGAGAGTGAGAAACAGACAAGGAGCTGTTTGTAGTGTATGCAATCTGTGATTTATTTCTTGTCACACTGGAATGGCTGCAGAATAGCTTGGTGTCGTTGGTTCATGAGTCTCTAGAAAAGTCTCAGTCATCACTGGTGTAGCCTTGAATAGTTCACAGACGGAGCCCCATCTTTTCTTGCAGAAACTTTGAGTCTGTTAGGAAATGAGTATAAACTCCCAGAATCACAGGTGGGAGAGGATAGGGTTTTGGGAAGTTGTGATTTTTCAAAGTAAGCCCTTAGTGAATTTTCACTAGATGCTCAAATGGTATCTAAATAACCCAAAGAAGCTCAGTCCTTAAGATGTCAGTCAGATAAAACTAAGATGTAATATCTGAAGCCTAGATTGTGTTTCCTGCTCTCTTTTCTTTCCCTCTCCCTTCCCTCCTTTCCTTTTCCACTGAGCCCCTTGATCCTCTGTTCACCTTGTTAAGTTACAGATAAAGGATGGATGTTTTTCTCCTGACTCTTTGCAGGCCTTAAAATATTTTGAGAATTATTTAGAGGATAATTCTTTCGTTTGGTAATTCCCAAGCATATTTGACTTAAGCATTAATTCTTCATTGGGTATTTAAATTATTTTTGCCAGGAAGAGCCAGCATCTGTGGTGGGTACTTGAATAATAGATTAATTTCATAAAATAGATGTTTCTGCTTATTGTATTGTTAACTTATCAGAGTACAGGCCCAATTAGCTATTGTTAGAATTAAAAACTCCAAGGTACATGGCAAATATCATTTTCAACTGGACATCAAAACATAACAGATCTCTTTAAGATCTGCGTGTAGTGTGCAGGAAACCACTAAGAGGCCAAGATAACACTTGACTTTTATGTTTCTCAAGTGTTCATTTACTTTATCATCTTCAGCAAAGCTACATAATTTTCTTTGCAGGTTTTCATAGCATTTCTACTAAATAGAATATACTAGTTATTTCCACTTTTAGGTGTTGTGTTAGCGGTACAGTATCTGGTGTGTTGACCAAGATTCTTGTTTTGTTGCTATCATTTTTGTTACATTTTTCATTCAGTTAAAGTGTTATGTGAGTACCTGCTTTGTGCTGTGCCACTGGAAGGCTATATGGGCCTGAGAGGGAACAAAACATATATAATCTTTGCTCATTTAGAGTTTACAAGCTGGCATTATATATATATTAAACAAGCAATTACAAGTATGATGAGTACTATCAAAGGAGATGGTATGAGACCTACCTTTATCCTGACTTGGAGAAATATCAATAACCTCACATATTCAAATGACACCACCCTTATGGCAGAAAGCAAAGAGGAACTAAAGACCCTCTTGATGAAAATGAAAGAGGGGAGTGAAAAAGCTGGCTTAAAACTTAACATTCAAAAATTGAAGATCATGGCATCTGGTCCCATCGTTTCATGGCAAATAGATGGGGCAACAATGGAAACAGTGACAGCCTTTATTTTCTTGGGCTCTAAAATCACTGCAGATGGTGACTGCAGCCATGAAATTAAAAGACGCTTGCTCCTTGGAAGAAAAGCTATGACCAACCTAGACAGCATATTAAAAAGCAAGACATTACTTTGCCAACAAAAGTTCATCTAGTCAAACCTATGGGTTTTCTAGTAGTCAGGTATGGATGTGAGAGTTGGACTATAAAGAAAGCTGAGCACCAAAGGACTGATGCTTTTGAACTGTGAAGTTGGAGAAGACTCTTGAGAGTCCCTTGGACTGCAAGGAGATCCAACTAGTCAGTCCGAAAGGAAATCAGTCATGAATATTCATTGGAAGGACTGATGTTGAAGCTGAAACTCCAATACTTTGGCCACCTGATATGAAGAACTGACTCATTTGAAAAGACCCTGATGCTGGGAAAGATTGAAGGCAGGAGGAGAAGGGGACAACAGAGGATGAGATGGTTGGATGGCATCACCGACTCAATGGACATGAGTTTGAGCAAGCTCCAGGAGTTGGTGATGGACAGGGAAGTCTGGTGTGCTGCAGTCCATGGGGTCACAAAGTGTCGGACATGACTGAGTAACTGAACCGAACTGATGGGGCCTACCTTAATCTAAGGAATCCGTGAAAGATTCCCTGAGGAAATAACATTTAAGTTGAGATTTTAAGGATAATGTATCAGATATGAATAGTGCTTGATTGCTTGTAATAAAGATCCCTTTTCTCAACTAAGGAAAATAAATTATGAATAAAATAAGCATGCATGCTCAATTGCTAAGTTGTGTCTGACTCTTTTGTGACCCCATGGACTGTAGCCCACGAGGCTCCTCTGTCCAGGGGATTCTCCAGGCAAAAAACTGGAGTGGGTTGCCATTTTCTTCTTCAGGGAAACTTCCCAACCCTAAGATTGAACCCACATCTCCTGCACTGTAGGCGGATTCCTTATCTCTATTCCTTATCACCACGGAAGCCCCTGAATTAAATAAGAGAGAGGCTTTTTTTCTCTTATTTAAAAGAAGTTCAGGTCTAGTGAGGTGGGTCTAGAGTATCTCAAATATGCCATAGTCCTTATATCTTTTTACTCTGCTATTTGTAGGCACGTGACTTCCATCCTCAGAGTTGCCCATGGTAGTAAGATGGATGCTATAGCTCTACCTATTGTGTCTCCATTTCAGATAGGACAAAGCAGGGAAGCATAAGGACAAAGGTCCCCCCACTAAGTCAGTTCCCATCTTTTAGGAGATTTTTTGATATCCTACCTCCATAACATTGACTCACTCTTAGTTGCATGGCCACCCCTATCTACAAAGAATACTGGAAAATGTAGATTTTTAGCTGGCACATTGCCTGTCTTAACAGGAGAGGGCTTCTGTTTCCAAGTATGGTGGTGGTTTAGTCGCTAAGTTGTGTCTGACTCTTTGTGACCCCATGGACTGTAGCCTGCAAGGCTCCTCTGCCCAGGGGATTCTCCAGGCAAGAATACTGGAGTAGGTTGCCATTCCCTTCTCCCAGGGATCTTCCCAACCCAGGAATTGAACCAGGGTCTCCTGCATTGCAGGCAGATTCTTTACCAACTGAGCTATGAGGGAAGCCCCATTTCTAAGTATAAAAAATAGGTATGAATGTTTGGTAGGCAGTTTGCTATGTCTGCTTCAGATGAGCGGGAATTAGGTAGGCCAAGAGGAGACATTTCTCAATACCTCTGTTTTCTTGATTAGGTTCATGTGATCAATTTTAATAGCATTTAACCACTTCATAATCATTGCCACAATCCCTTCCATTGTTTTTCACAAAAATGGCCCACTTTGTCATAGATTATTTTGCTTATGGGGTTATGCAGGGTAAGCTAAGTGAATATATATGAGTACAATGAAGGAAGCTTTTCTGATTTATGCATCCCCTGTTTCTAGGTTATGTTATTGCTGTTACTTAGAAATAGCTAACTACTTGAGCTCTCAGGAACTGGAACTCACTTTAACTTTCCCTTTCTGCCTCATTGATTGCAAATCACTTTTGAGGAGGTAACACATTGCTCTTGTAACTCTTACCTTGAACTATTTTAGTGCTGGAGTTTTGTCTCTGATCATTGGGATCTTTGAGTTAATACAGCAAACTCTGAATCACAGTACAGAGTGCCAGCATTATTGAACACATCCATTGTAACTGGACACCTATACAAACCCAACAGAGCCTCTCAGCTGTTCTATTCCACCAAGACTTTGAAAGTTTTAGCAAAGCCTGAGGTGGATGTTTTCATCATTTTCTTTTTTTCTTTTTTACTTTGGTTGGGACCTTTGGTAGGCTCTTTCTTCAGTGTGGAAGCATATTGTTTGCCCACATCTGAGGAGACAGCAGTTTCATGTCCTGAGGAAGAGAGTAGTTGCTGCAAAAAGTTTTGCTATTATCTACACAAAATAACATATTCTATTTTTTTCTATTTGAATTACTTCCTTATCCATCATGACTTAGACATCACTGCCTCTTAGGCCTCCTGTGTTCTCATAAGACTCATGTTTTAATATTTAATTTTTTTTTTGGCCAGAAGTTTTGGGAGCCTCTCACCAAAGTCCCTAATGAAAAGTTGTGACCGAAAATATATTTATTATTACCTAGATTGAATAAGCTTTATCTTTTCTCTATATAAAAAAATTGTCTAGAATAATTGGATCTGTTTTGAACTAAGGAGTTCTGTGGCCTCAAGATTCATGTTCTCTTCCAAACTTATGCATTCTCTTCCTTTATTTATTTGCAGATTCTAGGGACAAATTCAGAAGCAGGGAAGACCAATGTGCAAATTTATGGTTCACCCCTAATCAAATGTGTATTTGAAATAAAGACAGCTGCTTTCATTCATCTGTACATGTTCATATGTTTAAATTTTGACAACTATGTATGGGTTTTAGAGTCTTATATTTTCCCTTGCCTCAGCTTAGGTTAATACTTTTGGGCTTCCCCTGGTGGCTCAGGGGTAAGGAATACACCAGCAATGCAGGAGCTGCAGGAGATGTGGGCTTGATCCCTGGGTTGGGAAGATCCCATGGAGAAGGGAATGGAAACCCACTCCAGTATTCTTGCCTGGAGAACTCTAAGAACAGAGGAGCCTGGTGGGCCACGTTCCATAGTGTTGCAAAGAGTTGGGCATGACTGAAGCGACTTAGCACGCACACAGGTTAATACTTTCAGAGAAAGATATAGCAAGGTAAGTAAGTTCAGTCACTCAGTCTTGTCTGACTCTTTGCAACCCCATGGACTGCAGCATGCCAGGCCTCCCTTTCCATCACCAACTCCTGGAGTTTACTCAAACTCATGCCCACTGAGTCGGTGATGCCATCCAACCATCTCATCCTCTGTCGTCCCCTTCTCCTCCTGCCTTCAACCTTTCCCAGAATCAGGGTTTATACAAATGAGTCAGCTCTTCACATCAGGTGGTCAAAGTATTGGAGTTTCAGCTTCAACATCAGTCCTTCCAATGAATATTCAGGACTGATTTCCTTTAGGATTGGCTGGTTGGATCTCCTTGCAGTCCAAGGGACTCTCAAGAGTCTTCTGCAACATCACAGTTCAAAAGCATCAGTTCTTTGGTGCTCAGCTTTCTTTATAGTCCAACTCTCACATCCATACATGACTACTGGAAAAACCGTAGCTTTGAGTAGATGGACCTTTGTTGGCAAAGTAGTGTCTCTGCTTTTTAATATGTTGTCTAAGTTGGTCAAAACTTTTCTTTCTAGGAGCAAATGTCTTTTAATTTCACTGCTGTAGTCACCATCTTCAGTGATTTTGGAGCCCCCCAAAATAAAGTCTGTCATTGTTTCCACTGTTTATCCATCTATTTCCCATGAAGTGATGGGACCAGATGCCATGATCTTAGTTTTCTGAATGTTGAGCTTTAAGCCAACTTTTTCACTCTCCTCTTTCACTTTCATCAAGAGGTTCTTTAGTTCTTCTTCACTTTCTGCCATAAGGGTGGTATCATCTGCATATCTGAGGTTATTGATATTTCCATCTTGTGCTTCCTCCAGCCCAGCATTTCTCATGATGTACTCTGCATATACGTTAAATAAGCAGAGTGACAATATACATCCTTGACGTACTCCTTTTCCTATTTGGAACCAGTCTGTTGTTCCATGTCCAGTTCTAACTGTTGCTTCCTGATCTTCACACAGATTTCTCAAGAGGCAGGTCAGGTAGTCTGGTATTCCCATCTCTTTCAAGATTTTCCAGAGTTTGTTGTGGTCTACACAAAGGCTTTGTCATAGTCAATAAAGCAAAATTAGATATATTTCTGGAACTCTCTTGCTTTTTCGATGATCCAACAGATGTTGGCAATTTGATCTCTGGTTCCTCTGCCTTTTCTAAATGCAGCTTGAACATCTGGAATTTCACAGTTCATTTACTGTTAAAGCCTGGCTTGGAGAATTTTGAGCATTACTTTAATAGCTTGTGAATGAGTGCAATTGTGCAGTAGCTTAAGCATTCTTTGACATTGCCTCTCTTTGTGATTGGAATGAAAACTGACCTTTTCCAGTCCTGTGGCCACTGCTGAGTTTTCCAAATTTGCTGGCATATTGAGTGCAGCACTTTGACAGCATCATCTTTTAGGATTTGAAATAGCTCAACTGGAATTCCATCACCTCTACTAGCTTTGTTCATAGTGATACTTGATAAGGCCCACTTGACTTCACATTCCAGGATGTCTGACTCTAGGTAAGTGATCACACCATTGTGATTATCTGGAGGGTGAAGATCATTTTGTATAGTTCTTCTGTGTATTCTTGCCACGTCTTAATATCTTCTGCTTCTGTTAGGTCCATACAATTTTGTCCTTTATTGAGCCCATCTTTGCATGAAATGTTCCCTTGGTATCTCTAATTGTCTTGAAGAGATCTCTAGTCTTTCCCATTCTATTGTTTTCCTCTATTTCTTTGCCTTGATTGCTGAGGAAGGCTTTCTTATCTCTCCTTGCTATTCTTTTGAACCCTGAATTCAAATGGGTGTATCTTTCCTTTTCTCCTTTGCCTTTCACTTCTCTTCTATTCACAGCTATTTGTAAAGCCTCATCAGACAACCATTTTGCATTTTTGCATTTCTTTTCCTTGGGGATCATCTTGATCACTGCCTCCTGTACAATGTCATGAACCTCCATCCATAGTTCTTCAGGCAATCTATCTATCAGATCTAATCCCTTGAATCTATTTGTCACTTCCACTGTATAATCGTAAGGGATTTGATTTGGGGCATACCTGAATGTTCTAGTGGGTTTCCCTACTTTCTTCAATTTCAGTCTGAATTTGGCAATAAGGAGTTCCTGGTCTGTGCCACAGTCAGCTCCTGGTCTTGTTTTTGCTGACTGTATAGAATTTCTCCTTTTGGCTGCAGAGAATATGATCAATCTGATTTTGGTATTGACCATCTGGTGATGTCCATGTGTAGAGTCTTCTCTTGTGTTATTGGAAGAGGGTGTTTTCTATGATCAGTGCGTTCTCTTGGCAAAACTTTGTTAACCTTTGCCCTGCTTCATTCTGTACTCCAAGGCCAAATTTGCCTGTTACTCCAGGCATTTCTTGACTTCCTATTTTTGCATTCCAGTCCCCTATAATGAAAAGGACAAGTTTTGGGGGGTGTTAGTTCTAAAAGGTCTTGTAAGTCTTCATAGAACTGTTCAATTTCAGCTTCTTCAGCATTACTGGTCGGGGCATAGACTTGGATGAGCATGATATTGAATGGTTTGCCTTTGAAACGGACAGTGTTCATTCTGTCATTTTTGAGATTGCATCCAAGTACTGCATTTCGCACTGTTGTTGACTATGATGGCTACACCATTTCTTCTAAGGGATTCTTGCCCACAGCAGTAGATATAATCATCATCTGAGTTAAATTCACCCATTCCAGTCCATTTCAATTCACTGATTCCTAAAATGTCAATGTTCACTCTTGCCATCTCCTGTTTGACACTTCCAATTTGCCTTGATTAATGGACCTAACATTCCAGGTCCCTATGCAGTATTGCTCTTTACAGCATCAGATTTTACTTCCTTCACCAGTCACATCCACAACTCTGTGTTGTTTTTTGCTTTGGCTCCGTCTCTTCATTCTTTCTGAGGTTATTTCTCCACTGATCTCCAGTAGCATACTGGGCACCTACTGACCTGGGGATTTCATCTTTCAGTGTCCTATCTTTTTGCCTTTTCATGCTGTTCATAGGGTTCTCAAGGCAAGAATACTGAAGTGGTTTACCATTCCCTTCTCCAGTGGACCACGTTTTGTCAGAACTCTCCACTATGACCCATCCATCTTGGGTGGCCCTACATGGCATGGCTCATAGTTTCATTGACTTAGACAAGGCTGTGGTCCATGTGATCAGATTGGTTAGTTTTCTGTGATTGTTGTTTTCAGTCTGTCTGCCCTCTGATGGAGAGTTCTGGTGGCTAGGTGGTGGGATTAATGGTGACGTCCTCTGAGAGGACTTATGTCATACCCGGGTCTGCTGTACCCATAGTCCCTGCCCCTGCAGCAGGCCACTGCTGACCCGCACCTCCACAAGAGACACACACACACAGTTCTGTCTCAGTCTCTGTGGGGTCTCTGGGTCCTGGTGTGCACAAGTCATCAGGTGGCAGCAATGAAAGTTTACAGGGAAGAGGCAGAAAAAGGGCTCTGACAAACCCTCATTTTTCGAGGTGGCCAGGCATTCCTGATGTGGAAGTGTGCTGGTGTTTGCGGGAGCTTTGTCCTATGTATGAAGAAGGTACTTATCTTCTTGGTGATAATGCTCATTTGTTATTTGGTTCCAACTCTGCAAAATTCTGCAAGTTTCATTCTCCAGCATTGAAAGGGGGCTTAAACTGGCCATCTTAAAGATAAGTCAGCAAATTGTGTCCAGGTATACTGAAGGAGGTCTTATCTTTGCCTGGTTTTTCTGTAATTTAGGTCAAAAGCCATTTCCAGAGTCATGTTGAAATCTGAACTCAGCCTGGATTAAGCCTTGACGTTTAGCTGCTTCTAACACTTTTTCTCCAAATGATGAAATATACACTCATTTCAACCATTATTTCTTGAGTCTCCTCCCAAGTACCCCTTTACCAAAATAACTTTCGGTAAATGAGGCAGAGAATTATCTCTTTGCTGTATCATTTACTCTAAAAACTCAAGAAAAATACTAAAAAATTAGAAATACAATTGTATAAGGAAGGTGTGTTATATATAGACTAATATCAGGCAAGTCCCTGAATTGCAGACTTCTTCCTTCAAAAAAAGCACTCATAGCACATATTTCCAACTTTTTTTGACATATATTTTTTGTCTTTGCAACCTCTTGTCTCCCTACCTCTTCCAGTCCTACCCCAAGGATATCTATAAATGTTAAGCTGCTCATATTTTGATGCATTGTGCAATGTGATATGAAAAATTTCACTAGGCCATTCTCATGCAAGAATGTAACATAAATATAAATTGATCTGGAAAATTGGAGCTCTAAACCAGACATTAACAGTTTTCCAATGGACAGGTAGAAGTTAACCCTGAGTCCATACTTTAGTGAAGCCCATATACAAAGCTTTTCTGAGAGCCAAATTAAAACCTTAACTCTAAATGAACCTGGCAAAAAACAAGAAAAACATGTCTTGCCAATAATTATGAATTCTGTCTGCTGAGATCATCTATGATAGGATTAAAGTAATCCATGAAGAAATTATGTTAAGAAATATGACCCAAATGAAATTGCAGATAAGAAAGATAAGAAGGAATGGCTAGCTGAGTATAATTAAATGATGTTCAACCCATGAGGGATGTGTGCATAAGGCCAGGTGTAGCTTCTGGATCAGATGGAATTCCTTCTGAAGATCTCAGTATATTCTTTCTCATGGGAAATCTAAGTCATGTAAAGGGTTTAGTGAGGAGATTGGCTGGTGAGACTGGTGGCCAAAAAGAAGTGATGTGATTGGGTTTTCAAAGAGTATGTTACTAATCTAAAATTAAGCATTGAATATCATTGACAAGTAGGGTAGGAATGTGGTTGACAGTGCTATTACTCAAAAACATGACCAAGACTTCTCAGTATATCTGCTAGAGCCTGTTTCAAACACAGTTGATTTTTAGCAGGAATTGTTGATAAAATGCTGAGTCTCAGCACCTTTACCATCAGATAAACTTTTTAAAAAATAATTTTTTTCATCATAGTGTGTATACCTTTAGGTTTTTAGTTTTGTCAGCAATGGAAGCAGCAACAAAAATAATCATAAAAAAGGAGGGGAGAGTGTTTAGCAGGGAGATCTACAGCTTTTTAAAAATCCAATTCTCACACTTGTCCCAAAAGGCAATAAAGGACTATCTAAAAGTGTCATTTCCCCAAAGGACCTCTGGGTACCTAAGATACCTGAGCAATGGGAAGTAACGATGATTCCTGGGAAAAGCTGATGAAAATGACATTTTTAATTTTCTCCAAACAGATCAGAATGAAGGATTTTATTGCAGGGAAGAATGCCGGATTCTTGGCCACTCTGACAGGTGCTGGATGCCCCGGAACCCCATGCCCATCTGCTCCAAGTCCCCTGAGCATGTGAGGAACATCATCACGCTGTCCATTGAAGCTGCTGCTGATATTGAAGTTTATGACGACTGCGGCCCCACCAAGCGTACTTTCGCAACCTTTGGAAAGGATGTCAGCGACCACCCAGCTGAGGAGAGGCCCACCCTGAAAGGGAGAAGGACTGTTGATGTGACCGTCTACAGCCCCAAGGTCAACAGCGCTATCCGGGAGGCGGGCAATGGCTGTGAGGCTATTAGCCCTGTCACTTCCCCTCTGCACCTCAAAAGCCCTCTGCCTACCAAGCCTTCTGTGTCTTACACTATTGCCCTGGCACCTCCTGCCTGTGATCTGGAGCAGTATGTCAACAATGGTCCTTCTCGTCCCTCTGAAGCTGAACCCCGTGGAGCTGATGGTGAGAAAATTGTGCATGAGGTCAACCCTATTCTGAAGGAAGGTCGAGACAAAGAGTCTCCTGGTGCAAAGCGTCTGAAGGATATTATTCTCTAAATCAGTCTTGGGGAAGAAGAAAGAGAGAAACCATGCTGGCTAGCTAAGAAGCAGTAGCTGATTGTTATTAATTGTTCACCAATGGTTGGTTCTTGAGTGGGTGTATTTCAGAGCTTTCCCTAAATGTATTGTTTAATAAATGACTATCAATCTGTGACAATCCCTTGTTTCAACAGGCAGCAGGGGTGTTCCGTTGGAGCAAATTAGCTTTGACTTGTCGTTCATGGGGCCTTGATGTTGGGGAAACAGAGATAAATTCAGTTGTGAAAAGTATTATGTATTAAGTGTTTGAATTTATATATTTTTCTATGTTGAAATTATAATAAAAATTACCATTGTTTGTGGAGGATTACATTTTAAAAAAGCAAAAAAAAAAAAAAGGCTCTGGACACCTTTAATAAGTTTACCACTGTTTTGTAGTGTAGACAAGTTAATGGTCATTTATTGTGTACTATTCATTGATTCAGTGATGTGAAATTGAGTCCCAAAATGGTTTTTTCTGAAGCTTGAGTACTTTCCAATGCCGCTACTTTGCTGTGGACACCCCTGCTTTAAAGAACCCTTTTGCTAGCTGTGCTATTGTTGTATTTGATATTGCAAATTGCTACATGTGTGGTGGTGGCAAAAGGCTTATAGAAATTGGTGTTTTTTTCTTAAAAAAAAAAAAAACTACAGACAAAAACAAAGTGCAAACAGCTGAGATGGCAAGTGAATGGGTAATGCCACATATATAGGCTGAGTACTTGGAGGGTACTCATTTACATAGGATACCAACAGAATGGTTGCTCACCACGTTGCAGAGTATTTTTCCTGACTTTCAGGCTTCTGCCCAGATCTGTGATAGATCATTACAGAAAGTCATTTTTGGATATTCTGCTATCAAATTTGCAGTTGTCAGAAATATTGTGCTGAAAATTTTATGAGATCAATTTTTCTGATTTTCAGGCCTTGAACAGGAAAGTTGCTCCTGAAGTTATCAGTTTCCAGGCTTAGAAATTTCCTATCTCCAATCATCTAAAACTCAAAAAGACTGAATCTATTTTGAATTCTAAATTAGCATCTTTTCAGACACATACTTCCTGATTCAGTGTTTCCCAAACACGATTAGAATTAGACTGCAAAGCACGTCATGGACTGGAATTGAGAATTCCATGTAGCTTTGTATCATAGGAGTATAAATAGGAACAGAGTAAGCAGTACAAAGTGTATGTTTAAAAAGACAGGTAACAGGTAACAGCATCCCTAATCCAATTATTGTGCCTTCTAAATGGAGACACTTGGACACTTGAACTCATATTTATGACTGATAACATTTTTTAAATTAAAAATGTGAACAGGAAACTATTAAAATAAAAATCCTTTAGATTTAGCCAACTCTTTGCTGTAGGCTAAGAATACACCTTTTTTTATTAACAAGTTTGTTACACACATTCTTTTTCTGTTTGTTTAACATTCCTTAAACTCCCTTGTTTATTAACTGTCTATTAATATTCACTAGCCAACATAGTATTCTTGCAGCCTAAGAGTTCATAATTTAAAAACAAATATGTCACCTTTGCTCGGCCTTGGTCTTAAAAGAGTTGTTTCTAGAGAAACAAGTTTTGTGGTTATGTTCTCATTTGTTTCATTTTTTTGAAATTCAAGAATACCCAGAGAAAAAGGCTTAGAGCATTAAGAATGCAAAATATGATTTATTTTCTTAAGTTATGTAGGTAAGTCCACTCTTTTAAATGTTTTAGTTATTTTTGCCTGGGTTCCTGCTTTATACATTAGCTGGGAACATTTTCTTTTGTGGGAAGGAGGGTTTGAGGGAGAGGGCTGGGTAAGGCAGTGGGAATAGGGTTAGTAGGGGAGAATATTTCTGAAAAAGAAGTTATAAATGAAGCTACAAATTCATCCTTATTTCTTATTCAGTGCTGAATACTACCTCATGCAGAATATTGGTGTGACTGCAAATTTCCCCCTGAAACTGACACAATTAGAAATCAATTATCATAGCATCTTCATTTTGGCTCATTTAATTCTCTTGCTTTTTTCCCTTTAATTCATTTCATTTTAGTAGTAGATTTTGAATTAAGTATTTATTTCTGTTTGCAAGTGAATAGTTTATTTAGCATGTTAAAAATTAACTTTTTTTTCCATTTAATTTATGATGGCTGCTCGTAGAATTTAGACTGTTCCTCCACTGATCCATCCAGATATTAGCTATACTGTTAGCTACCACCTCACTTTCAAGTCAAATTTGACAGATTTTGTACAGGTGTATTTCTTATGTGCTCAGTAGGAATGAGGGAGCTGAAAAAATTGTGGCAAGTGGGAACATTTAATGTTATATGGCCACTGGCTGCCATGTCTCTTACCAGCCAAATTTAAAATGGTTAATATAGCAGTGACATTGATTCTGCTTCTCTCTTGTGTTCACCACCCCCCACCCCGTGTTTTTTTTTTTTTTTCCCCCGGAATTCAGTTTCAAGCAATAGACCAATCCTTTTTCCTTCTCAAAATACTTTGTTCGCAATGGGCAGTCAGATATTTTTTTGGCTTCCAAATCCTTTACTGGGCATGTTCAGAGAATTTCCCTCATTAAGAAAATATCTTTTTTTGTCCCCTCTAAGTTGTCTGATGTATACATCCTCCCAGAAGCACAAGTGCATCCTAGGAGGGCTTTGTATGCTGGTTTTATAGTCAGGCTGTGCCTGCAAAAAGAAATTTTGTGCAAGGATCCTAACTTTCCCTTTTGGTTCATGTTTTTCTCTCCTTTCCAACATGTCTGATGAAAAGCCACAAAGGCCAGAGGACCAAATATTCTCCCTTTTTTCCCTCTCTAAATATGTTATACACTTAAATATGAGGGATCAATTTCAGTTCCTAAATCTTAGGGAGTTCTATTCCACTTATTCTGATGTCCCTTTTGGGGAGGAATTGACATTTTAGGTGTGTTTAGGTGTGACATGATGAGGTATGACATGCTTTACTACTAACTGTTTTGGGCATGTCCCTGAGCAGGTGAATGGTTTCATGCAATATAAAGAGGTTAGTTTGCATTGATTGATTGCTTCTCCCCAAATATGGGAACATGCTATATACTTACAAGGAATAGGAAGAAGGGAGCTGTGCTGTGTGGAGTCGTTTTTTTCTTTTCTCTATACTGACTAATCTATGAACCCATTCAGAAGGAAACTTACCATCCCTTGGATTCTCTTAAAGCCAGTAGAGTAAATTATGGCCCACTTTATTGCCCAAATAGGTAATGGGCCAAGGGACCCCGCACTTCCTGAAAGGCAGTGGTTTCAAGGTGTAGTCCTTGGACCATCACTTGGGAACTTGTTAGGAATGGTAATTCTCTATCCTCACCAAGACCAACTGAAGCAGAACCTCTGGGGGTGAGACCTAGCAATTCATATGGATCAAATGCCCACTAAAGGTTGAGGACTTGATAAAGCACAGGTTGATGGGCCCTGCACTTAGAGTTTCTGGCTCAGTAGGTCTGGAGTGAGCCCTGAGTCTTTGCTGATTTAAAAATTCCCAGGTGATGCTGATGCATCTGGTCCAGGGATCACATTTTGAGTATCACTGCTCCAGTATAAACCTGCCTAGTAGAGCTAATTGCACCTAAGGTGTCCATTTAGACTGATAAGTTGGTGACCCATTGATCACTAATCAAAAATATTAGAGGAATACAACTTAGAACTCTGAAAACTGGAGCCATCCAGTGTCATCCCAATAGTGTTACTTCAACATCCACCTTATTGAAGGGAATTCAGTTGAACTTTTCATATTGCTCTATTGTATTAACAAACAAAACAAAAGTGGTCCACTTTTGACACTGACAAAGGGCAGTTTTGGGAGTGTGTAAGGATAGCTTGACTGGGCATCTGGTGTGGGAAAAGGATCATTACTGTACATAATAGAAGTTCTGGCTGGAATTCTGATTCACTCTATGGGGATCATTTTGATGTTGTATGGTCCCCAGAGCATCCTGACAAGTCTGGTCCACTTGGCTCTTTATCCAGGGTAATAAGACCCTAACTGACTTTGAAAAACTGGCATAAATGAGCTTAAAAAGTCCGTTGTATACAGTCCTAGTGTTTGCCTTCTCAGTAAAATTACATTTAAGGATGTCATTTCATGAGTCAAATTGTATCTGCTGACACTAAAGTGTATTGAGATGTTGTTCTTTAGTTTAAATATGTAACAAAGTAATATTCAAAGGGGATGTGTGGGGGTGGGGCTGGGACTGGGTGACTTTATATTGATAATGAAATATTCCAGAGCAAAACACATTGTCCTAATGAAGTTGTTGCAGCTCTCTTTATTTTCTTGTGAAGCTGGAATTGGCCTGTGGGTCACATGTTGTGTAAAAGTGAATTAATTTCCAATAGAACTCATATTGCTTTTTGTAAAAACAAAATCAACCACCTTGTCTGAAACATATATTGTAAGATGCTCTTGGTAAAGAATAACCCACGAAAACCTGATCTTGATTGGAAAGCATTGTAGGTCATTAGGGAAAACTGATGATGCTGATTGTTGCTCCAGCTGTATTGGCAATGAAAAATGACCTTGTTACTAACTGAAAGTTGCTGTCAACCTTAGCAGACAAACCAGCTAACACCATTACAGCACTGGTTAAGTAGATTTTTACTGGCACTGGCTGGCGTTCAGCTGAGGAAGGCTAGAATGCAGACTTTAATGACCAAGAGCCAGACTGGCTTGAGCTAGAAATTCAGCAACAAATACCTTCTTGTGCTATTTGAATGCTAAGGTATTAGTTGCAAAAGGCTTACGCCTTCGCTCCTCCAGTGAGGGGAATGAGCCTGATGACACTATTACTGTTTATCTGTCAAACCAGGGTGGAAATTTAGAGGGATGCAAGTACAGTATGTCTCATTAAGCAGTCTCTGTTGCTGACTATATGAAGGTGAAATTGTTGTATATGCTGATCTGTATGTTATGTACATTTTCACAGTGATTGAATCATTGTAAAAAGAAAAAAGACAAAAAAGAATTACCACTCTATTTTATGAAGATGATAAAGCAGCTTTATTAAATTATTACAGTTGTTTTAAATGGTATTATCTGCCACATTGTTTCCTTTTATCTGGTGATTCTCTGTTTTCCTCTTAAATGTGTTTTCTCTGCTTCAAGAATTTAATGCATTTTAGTATTAAAGGCTATTAAGGAAAAATGATTGTTTGGTGAATTGTGTCTCAGAGGGTGTTGGTTGGCTGGGGGTGGGGGGTGGTTTTGGGGGTGACTGTGAGGTCCATGAGGACCCAAAGGGTTTCTCTTGCCTTTTTCATTCCACACAATCACCAGCTTTCCAACTAAGAGGGGATTTTTCCATCAGCCAGGCTCCAGTTATTTCTTCAGCACCTCCTGTCCTTCCCATCCCAGTCAATACCTTTTTCTGAGGAGGGAGACCCATTCACATCCAGAGAGGTACTTTCCTGGGTGGTACCTTATACAAGAGCACTAAACCATTTAGAATAAACCATTTCTGGCCAACTTCACAGTGGGAGTTCTCTGAAGAATTAATTAAAAAAAAGGTGAGAAATAGTAGAGGCTAACAGCAGGGGAAAAGAGTTTAAAACAAAGATGATCTAGCTGCCCCTTTGATGCCTTCAGGTTTGAAAGCAAAGCAACAGGAGAGACTCTGACTTTGCACATAATGAGGCTGCAGTGAAAGCCCTGACAAGCTTTCTTTTTCCAAACTATTATTCTCTGAGAATTAGCACTTGGGCTGTAAGTATTCATTCTGGCTGCAACTGGCAGGAAAAAAAAATCAAGAGCAAGAGGGAAAAAAAGGAACATGGCAGACCATTTCCAAGTAGTGCCTTTAGTGGTTAAGGCTAAATTGCTTTAGCAGGACCTACCGTCTCGACAATTAAAAAAAATTGACCTCCAGGAAATCCACTGATTCCCTGGATCTCCATCTTCCTGTTATCTCTACTAACCTGTATTAAATGGAGATTGCATCTTATTCCCCAGCACGTTAGCCCTAAAGGTGCAGTAATAGCCAGCTATTTGGTGCTGTAGTTTAGTAAATGTTACCTCAGAATGCAAACATGTACGTGCGGGGACACACAAGTCACATGGACTGGTTGATAATACGTGCAGATGTTCACACAGACTCATGGATGGTCACAAAAGTGTATTGGAGGGAGGCTGGTCTGTCACTTGCTCGGAGGCCATTAAGTCTTAGTAGGGCTTCCCTAGTAGCTCAGTTGGTAAAGAATCCGCCTGCAATGAAGGAGACCCTGGTTCAAGTCTTAGGTCAGGAAGATCCACTGGGGAAGGGATAGGCTACCCACTCCAGTATTCTTGGGCTTCCCTGGTGGCTTAACTGGTAAAGAATCCGCCTGTAATGCGGGAGACCTAGGTTCGATCCCTGGGTTGGGAAGATCCCCTGGAGACGGGAAAATCTGGCCTGGAGAAGTCCATGGACTATATAGTCCTGGGGTCGCAAAGAGTCAGACATGACTGAGCGACTTTCACTTTCACTTTCTTTCACTTTCAGGCCATTATGAGTGTTTCCCAGGTGGTGCTAGTGGTAAAGAATCCATCTGCCAATGCAGGAGATGCCAGAGATGTGAGCTTGATCCCTGGGTCCAGAAGATCCCCTGGAGGAAGGCATGACAACCCACCCCAGTATTCTTGCTTGGAGAACCCCATGGACAGAGGAGCCTGGTGGGTGACAGTCCATGGGGATGCAAAGAGTCAGACATGAGTGAAACGACTTGGCATACATGCACACATGAGTGCTTCTGGGTTGGTCCATACCAAGAGAGCAAAGAAAAGTTTTTCAAACCTCTTCCACCTACCTTTTGTTTTTGGGGAGCTTCCCTGGTGGCTCAGATAGTAAAGAATCTGCCTGCAATGCAGGAGACCTGGGTTCAATCCCTGGGTCGGGAAGATCCCCTGGAGAACAGAACGGAATGGCTATCTACTCCAGTCCACGACTGAGTGACTAACACTGAACAAAAAATGGAAACTCCTGCTTTAAAAGAAGAGTGAGCAAGAGAAAATAAATGCTCATGTGATGAAGGGCATTCACATATGCAACATATGTATATCCAAAGTCATGGATCACTACCTAATGTTGGAGAGTGACCAAGTTAGAGGCATAACCTCAAGGCTATTGAAATTTATAAAACACAACAAAACAAATCATTAAAATAATCCCCTTCATTTTGGTTAACAAAGTGCTTGTGACTTAAATAAAATGTGTCACTGATTTGCTGTGTATGGTTGTCAAGAAACCATGTTGGGAACTGATGCCTAAGAGGACAGTTTCAGATAGGAGGTGACAGATGCTTCAGGAACAAATATAGGACTAACCATTTTGATTATTTTGGTTTTGGGGTAGAGATATGCCTGAGAGAAGAGCATCTTGGATGCACTGCCAATGCTTGTAAAGGGATTGGACCCTTAACCCCCAAAACAAAATTCTCCAGGATGGGAGCAGGGAGGTGTTCTCTTAGAGTTTTTGGTCCTTAACCTTCCTTCATGTTGACAAATGACTTAGTTGCACATGTCTGACACTGCATCTCAGTACCTATTTTATGTGGAGAAGGATAGGCAGGACTTGACACAAGATTCCCTCCATTACATGCAACTCCTGGATCACTGGCTGTAACCCCACCCTACTCTCTCAAGAATCAGTGCACTGCAGGAAGTCCACTGGGCCCTATTAGGAAACCCTGCTGTTTCTGCCTGGAAGTGAGGAGGGAGCTGGGCTAATGGTCCCAACACTTTCCTACTCTCCTTTTCCTTGTAAGTTCTTTTCCTGGTAAGTTCTTCCTTACTAGAGTATTAACAACTGATGCTAATATCTTAAGGCATTTATCCATCTAAAAAACATTTTAACTGAGATCTTTGTGAAGTCAGTGTCATGGTCCAAAGAAGTGATAGCAGCAGTGGGATTTTCAAGCCAGGGGGCTTTCGATTAGCCTCACAGGCAACCCCCTACTCCTTCTATACTCAGGGCCTGCCTTTCAAGTTGCATCAGTCATGCACAACAGAACTATGGCTCCTTTTAGAGTCTGTGCACTCTAGCTAGTCAACATTCCTTGAGATAAAGGTCTGGTAACCCTATATTCATCTGTCCCTCTAGGTTTCAAGCAACCTGTCAAAGATGTGTTCATCTGTGTTACAGGTCAGCACAGCTGGAATTGATACCAAAATATGTCTACAACAGGCCTTGGTGACATTTTTAGATACAAGAAGTTGGTTGAGGATTAGGGGTTGAAGGCTAAAGCAGGGTGGTTGTGGGGGTGAAGAAGGGAGACATACTTGAAAGAGAAATTGAAACCCAGACTATTGCAAGGAAAGATATCAAGGAGTCAAAAAACTAGCGAGAAAAGTGGCTGAATCAGTTGTGAGGACTTGGCCACCAGAGACCTAGGAATTGGTTACCATGCCTGCTTCACTGTTGAAGTGGGGTCACAAAGAGGTGCTGATAGGCCCTCAAAGGTCCTTTATCTGACCCTTCAAAGTCAGCAAAGGCCCTAACACAGAGCTAAACTAGGAAGTGTGGCCAAAGAAAAATGGTAAGGGTGGAGAGGAATGATCCCAATTATATGCGTGAAGTTTTTGGTGATGAATATACCAGGTTCCCCTAAAGGAAGCCTTGAGGTAAAAATTTACAGACCAACCTATTTTAAAATTCCTATTATTGAAACTATATTGTCCAGTTTGCCTCAGTGATCCAGAACTTTCTCTGTCTGGGATACAATTCTTTAGGGTTTTGGATGTCAGAATTGAGTTACAGGCAATACTAAGCACTGAGGTGTTTTGACAACTCTATTCTAGCATTTTTCTTTTAGCAGAAAAATATGGCATGTCATAGACCAAGACAGAGGCATTTTATATTCCAAAATTAATAGAGAGGGGTTTTTCCCCAAATATCCGATAAGCTTTACTCTGCCACCACTGTGATCCAGGCCACAGCATCCCTCATTTGGATGACTGAAATAGTCTCCTAATTTTCCTCCTGTCATCCACCCTGCCTCTATTTTTCATATTCTTTACACTGTAGCCAGAAAGATCTTGTTAAAACACAATGCTGGTTAAATCACAACTCTGCTTAAAATCTGTCAATGGTTTCTCTTAAGGTGAAGTTCAAACTCCTTACCATGGACTACAAGAGTAATTTTCAATTTGGGGGGATTACTTCCCATAGTAAGAAATGCATTTTGCATGATAATGTAGTATCATACACACACACACATACACATAACTGAAACAAACATTTCACAAACAGTTAACCTTTGTTACCTGCGATGTACTCTGAGATTTTCCGTTCAACTCTGCATGCCAATGATCAGCAAATTTTTTCTGTATAGGAACACATAGTATGTATTTTAGGCTTTGTAGGTTGGATGATGGGCTTCCCAGGTGGCACGAGTGGTAAAGAACCCACCTTCCAATGTAGGAGATATAAGAGATGTGGGTTCGATCCCTGTTTCAGGAAGATTACCTGGAGAAGGGCACAGCAACCCACTCCCATATTCTTGCCTAGAGAATCCCATAGACAGAGGAACCTGGCGGGCTACAGTCCATGGGGTTGCACAGAGTTGGACACGACTGAAGTGGACTCAGCGTGCATGCATAGGCTGGATGATCTCTGTTGCCACTACTAAACTTTACTGTCGTAGTGTGTATACAAATACTTTTGTTTAAAATTTCCAGGACTCAAGTTTAATGCATGATACAGGATCCTCGGGGCTGGTGTACTGGGATGACCCAGAGGGATGGGATGGGGAGGGAGGGGGAGGGGGGTTCAAGATGGGGAACACATGTACACCTGGGGCAGATTCATGTCAATGTATGGCAAAACCAATACAATAATGTAAAGTAATTAGCCTCCAATTAAAATAAATAAATTAAAAAAAAATTCCAGGACTCTGTATATTCCCCACACAAAGATTTCCCCAGTTTTCACATGCAGAGCAACTCACCCCCAATCCTGAGTAGTAAGCATTGTAACTAGAGACATTTCAGCATCATACAGTGTCTTACTCATAGGCCCAGATCTTGAGAAGCTCCACATCAGTGTCCCCTTTATGTCATACTCCATATTTTGTTTATTTCTTCCCCTTGAAGTATTAATTCAACTGAAATATTTATCTAACCTCAATTAGTATGCAATGAGCTAGAAAATACTTTTCACAATCACCAGAGAGAAAAAGTCACAGAACAAATTCTTTCTTTCTTTTCCTTTATCAATGTATATGTCACATGTATGTACGCAAATAAGTACATACGTGTATGTGACAAGTAAAGCACAGTTTTACATAAATTCAATCTTCAACCCAAATTTACAAAATGAATCTTTTCAAAGAGCACAACTCAGAGGAAGAAAGAGATACCCTTGTTTCATAGCACTTTCGCTTGTGTTGTTAGATGATGTCACCTACACACCTTGCAAATTTTGAGGAGAATGCTGAAAGTTGAATCTTAGCTGTACAGTTCTTTTTTTTCCCCTACATTCTCTTTCTCAATTCTTCTCATTTTTGTGCTTACTATTGTGTCTGAGAAATTGAGCTAGTTATTTTCCTCTTCAGCCTGTCTCTGTCTTTCTTCCTTCTTCAAGGATTAGTCCATCTCTGAACATCACAAGAAATCTAGCTGTGTCTACCCTCCTTCTTTCTGAGCCTTATATACCATATTTCTACCCTTATGACCCTGGCCCATTGCACATAGCCTAAGCTTTGAGTAGTTTCAGAAAGTATCACCTCTGAGTGCTTGCTGAGTACCAGACTCCTCTGAAGAATGACTTGACAGTGCCAGGAACATTGAGGAAAATAAGTGGAAGAGTTCCTATAATTTAGGCATGAGGTTTCAGGACTTGAATTAGGACAGTGGCAGTGATACTAAAAAGAAAACTTGACAAATTTTATTATTTGATTGAGGGTTAAAGGGCAAAAATGAGTGAAAAGAATTGGCAAATGGGAGAATTTATAATGGTCTGATTAGAGGAATATGATCGTATAATACTGTTTCCTACCTTATCCTTCAACCAATAGCCCTACCACCACCAACACACACACACACACAGACATACACATGTAGCTATTGTGGTTCCTGATTCATTCATTTATCCAACAAATACTGCTTGAGCACTACTACATGATAGTTGCTTGTTGCTGTTGTTCAATCAACCAGTCATGTCAGACTCTTTGCAACGCCATGGACTGCAGCATGCCAGGCTTCCCTGTCCCTCAACATCTCTTGGTTAGGTGCTAGGAATATACTAATGAACAACATACACAAAAAACTTTGCCCTCATGAAGTTTACATTCTGTGAAGAATACAGAAAATAAATAAGATAAATAGTACAATATGTTATGACAGATTGTGATAAATGCCAAGGAGAGGAAAATAATCATTCAGGGAAATAAGATAGCCTTAGGTGAAAAGAGCAATATTGCATAGGAACCTGGAATGTTAAGTCCATGAATCAAGGCAAATTGGAAGTGGTCAAACAGGAGATGGCAAAAGTGAATATCGACATTCTAGGAATCAGTGAACTAAAATGGATAGGAATGTGTGAATTTAACTCAGATGACCATTATATCTACTACTGTGGGCAGGAATCCCTTAGAAGAAATGGTATAGCCATCATGGTCAACAAAAGGGTCCAAAATGCAGTACTTGGATGCAATCTCAAAAACAACAGATGATCTCTGTTCGTTTCCAAGGCAAACCATTCAACATCACGGTCATCCAAGCCCATGCCCCAACCAGTAACACTGAAGAAGCTGAAGTTGAATGGTTCTATGAGGACCTACAAGACCTTCTAGAACTAACACTTAAAAAAGATGTCCTTTTCATTATAGGGGACTGTAATGCAAAAGTAGGAAGTCAAGAAACAACTGGAGTAACAGGCAAATTTGGCCTTGAAGTACGGAATGAAACAGAGCATGGGCTAATAGAGTTTTGCCAAGAGAATGCACTGGTCATAGTAAATATCCTCTTCCAAAAACACAAGAGAAAACTCTACACATGGACATCACCAGATGGTCAACACTGAAATAAAATTGATTATATTCTTTTCAGCCAAAGATGGAGAAGGTCTATACAGTCAGCAAAAACTAGACTGGGAGCTGACTGTGGCTCAGATCATGAACTCCTTATTGCCAAATTCAGATTTAAATTGAAGAAAGTAGGGAAAACCACTAGACCATTCAGATATGACCTAAATCAAATCCCTTATGATTATACAGTGAAAGTGAGAAATAGATTTAAGGGACTAGATCTGATAGACAGAGTGCCTGATGAACTATGGACGGAGGTTCGTGACATTGTACAGGAGACAGGGATCAAGACCATCCCCATGGAAAAGAAATGCAAAAAAGCAAAATGGCTGTCTGAGGAGGCCTTACAAATAGCTGTGAAAAGAAGAGAACCTAAAAGCAAAGGAGAAAAAGAAAGATATAAGCATCTGCATGCAGAGTTCCAAAGAATAGCAAGGAGAGATAAGAAAGCCTTCCTCAGCGATCAATTCAAAGAAATAGAGGAAAACAACAGAATAGGAAAGACTAGAGATCTCTTCAAGAAAATTAGAGATACCAAGGGAACATTTCATGCAAAGATGGGCTCGATAAAGGACAGAAATGGTATGGACCTAACAGAAGCAGAAGATATTAAGAAGAGGTGGCAAGAATACACAGAAGAAATGTACAAAAAAGATCTTCACGACCAAGATAATCATGATGGTGTGATCACTCACCTAGAGCCAGACATCCTGGAATGTGAAGTCAAGCGGGCCTTAGGAAGTATCACTACAAACAAAGCTAGTGGAGGTGATGGAATTCCAGTTGAACTATTTCAAATCCTAAAAGATGATGCTGTGAAAGTGCTGCACTCAATATGCCAGCCAATTTGGAAAACGCAGCAGTGAACACAAGACTGGAAAAGGTCAGTCTTCATTCCAATCCCAAAGAAAGGCAATGCCAAAGAATCCTCAAACTACAGCACAATTGCACTCATCTCACAACGCTAGTAAAGTCATACCCCAAATTCCCCAAGCCAGGCTTCAGCAACATGGTTCAGTGAACTGTGTACTTCCAGATGTTCAAGCTGGTTTTAGAAAAGGAAGAGGAAACAGGGATCAAATTGCCAACATCCGCTGGATCATGGAAAAAGCAAGAGAGTTCCAGAAAGACATCTATTCCTGCTGTATTGACTATGCCAAAGCCTTTGACTGGGTGGATCACAATAAACTGTGGAAAATTCTGAAAGAGATAGGAATACCAGACCACCTGACCTAACTCTTAAGAAACCTATATGCAGGTCAGGAAGCAACAGTTAGAACTGTACATGGAACAACAGACTGTTTCCAAATAGGAAAAGGAGTACTTCAAGGCTGTATATTGTCATTTGATTATATGCAGATTACATCATGAGAAACCCTGGGCTGGAAAAAGCACAAGCTTGAATCAAGACTGCTGGGAGAAATATCAATAACCTCAGATATGCAGATGACACCACCCTTATGGCAGAAAGTGAAGAGGAACTAAAAAGCCTCTTGATGAAAGTGAAAAGGAGAGTGAAAAGGTTGGCTTAAAGCTCAACATTCAGAAAACTAAGATCATGGCATCTGGTTCCATTACTTCATGGGAAATAGATGGGGAAACAGTGGAAACAGTGTCAGACTTTATTTTTTTGAGCTCCAAAATCACTGTGGATGTTGATTGCAGCCATGAAATGAAAAGACACTTACTCCTTGGAAGGAAAGTTATGACCAACCTAGACAGCATATTAAAAAGCAGAAGCATTACTTTGGACCTTTGCCAACAAAGGTCCATCTAGTCAAGGCTATGGTTTTTCCAGTAGTCATGTATGGATGTGAGAGTTGGACTGTGAAGAACGCTGAGCGCCGAAGAATTGATGCTTTCGAACTGTGGTGTTGGAGAAGACTCCTGAGAGTCCCTTGGACTGAAAGGAGATCCAAACAGTCCATGCTAAAGGAGATCAATCCTGGGTGTTCATTGGAAGGACTGATGCTAAAGCTGAAACTCCAGTACTTTGGCCACCTCATGTGACGAGTTGACTCACTGGAAAAGACTCTGATGCTGGAAGGGATTAGGGACAGGAGGAGAAGGGGACGACCGAGGATGAGATAGCTGGGTGGCATCACCGTCTCGATGGACATGAGTTTGAGTGCACTCTGGGAGCTGGTGATGGACAGGGAGGCCTGGCATGCTGTGATTCATGGGGTCGCGGAGAGTCGGACACGACTGAGCAACTGAACTGAACTAGGTGTTTCTGAAACATTGGTTAGGACAACCAGAGAAGATCTCACGGAGAAGGTAATTTTTGTTTAAAGACCTAAGAAATCTGAATTAGTAGCCACATTTGTATCTGGTCCAGAGATATGAGACATCTTCAGGTTTAAGCAGAGCGGTAATCTGACTCAGAATTTAATAGTATCACTCTGAGTGATGGCCTGCAGAGGTTCAAAGCCAGAGACAGAGGGACCAATTAGGAGGCTATTACAATAATTCAGGCCAGAGAAAATGGTAGCCTGAATCAGGGTGATGACCACGGACAAGGTGAGAAGTGATCCAATCTGGATACATTCTCCATTGTCTCTTTGTAGCCCATAATGATGATATCGATATCAATAAATAATAAAGACTGGAGACAGGCAAGAATAATTGCAAAATATTGGGGAGGTATGAGGTTCTGTTGGGTGCGACAGAATAGGTAATGGGGAGGGAAGGATAGATAATTGTGAGAAATAAAAGATAAGGCCATGTGGGAGAAAAAATGCAGGCAACTAGAATGTGTTTGAAATCATTCTTTCAATATCAGGCGTTTCTGATTATATACACTACATGGTAACCATCCCTTTTGCAGTGTCTATCACTTTGCAAAGCAATGTGATTTGCAGCATTTTGAAATATATATATAGGCTTCCCTAGTGGCTCAGATGGAGAAGAAAATGGCAACCCACTCAAGTACTCTTGCCTGGAAAACCCCATGGACGGAGGAGCCTGGTAGGCTGCAGTCCATGGGGTCGTTAGGAGTCAGACACGACTGAGCGACTTCACTTTCACTTTCATGCATTGGAGAAGGAAATGGCAACTCACTCCAGTGTTCTTGCCTGGAGAATCCCAGGGACGGGGGAGCCTGGTGGGCTGCCGTCTATGGGGTCGCACATAGTCAGTCATGACTGAAGGGACTTGGCGGCAGCAGCAGCAGTGGCTCAGATGGTAAAGAATCCACCTGCAATGCAGGACAGACACCTGAGTTCCATCCCTGCGTTGGGAATATCCCCTGGTGGAGGATATGGCAACCCACTCCAGTATTCTGGCCTGGAGAACCCCATGGACAGAGGAGCCTGGCAGCCTACAGTCCATGGGGTCACAAAGAGTCAGATATGACTGAGCAACTAAGCACACACACGCGTGCACATGTGCGCACACACATACATACATATATATATATAAGCAGGATATTTGTTCTTCTCTAACTTAAATGAGTAAAAGTGAAGTGAATTGAAGTGAAAGGCGCTCAGTTGTGTCCAACTCTTTGCGACCCCAGAGGATCTTTCCAACGTGGGGATCAAATCCAGGTTTCCAAAACTGCAGTCAGATTCTTTACTGTCTGAGCCACCAGGGAAGCCCTTGAGTAAAAGGAAACACTAATCGACCCTGGGAAAAGTAATTAATGGATCAGAACACAATCTTTTTTTTTTTTTAATTGAGCAGTATTCCCTGTATGAATGGGCTACAGGCAAAATCCCCTCTGGTCTGCTCTACAATCATCAAGTGTATGATGCCACTCCTGAGGTTCAGGACCATCTAGACAACTTAGAATTCCTTCCTGTTGGTAGAAGGCTGGAAGCAGAGTAACAAGTACCTTGAAATTGTTTGGACCTTGAATTTTTGAATTTTATTATGAAAAATTTCCAATATATCAATACATAGTAGTTGAGGGGATAGTATTTAATAATTTAGTAACTGTTAATACACTTGGGCTTTATATTTCCTAGAGAATAAAGGGGAATGGAACTGTGGGTAGACCCTGTCTTTTGGAATTGTGACATTCTATTTCTTTGCAGTCAGAAGACTCAGAGTATAGTCTGGTCCAGAAATAGGAGACATCTTCAGGTTTTGCGTATGAAGAACATCCAGAGGTAGAGAGAAGGGAAATGTTAACTTCTAGAATTGAGCAAAATCTACTAAGGAAAAGTAGAAAGCCCTGAGCTGCTGGTGGAGTGCAACTGTATAGAGGTTATGAGGTTGGCATCTGATGGCTAACTTTTTTCTCCTCAAAGTTTGCAGTTCAGTTTACTCATTATATTTAGGGTGTTTCCTCTTTTTCTTTCAATGAAACGTTACCTCCCTGTTATATTTCAGCATAAGAACTCCATGGGAAAAGTAATTTACTTTGCCAATAGTTATGTTTCACTCACCAGTTTTTTTTCTTTTCACAGTACATTGACTTTTTAAAGTTCTTGAAAAATATGAGGTCTTAACAGTTTACTGTAGTGTTTTCTCATAGAATGAATGTCAAGCTTAACTTTTTGCACCATCTTCACTTTTCTTATCCCTGAAACTTGATTGCACTGAGACAAAAAGGTGTAGGTGTGTCTATTTGTGTGTGTGTATGTATATGGAGAAGGGTGCTTAGAAGGTTCTGGGATGGGATAAGTGAGAAGGGAGAGTGCCTACAAATGTTTACATTCTTTTGATCAGTAATCATTGCCAATAAGGGAGCCAACTGATAATTGTTGGATCCCCTCTTATAATTTTGCTTAGAAAATAGCTAGTTTGACACAATTCACTAGTGAGTTTCTATCAGAGAAGGTCATGCTTACTGGTCACAGACTGGCCCTGGAGGAATGGTGCAGAGGACTGGGCTGAGCTCCAGAAACAGCACCTGGGTGCTGCTTGAGTTAAACATATGGTAGTTTTTCACTTACTTATTTTCAGATGACAGATCAAATATTTGGCCTGGATCAAGCCCTTCTGAGGTCTCCAAAGGCAGTTGAAGATGTTTTAAATCCCTCCCAGCACTTTGTCAGGGAGCTGCATCCGGCTGTGATAAACCAAAGAATACTGTGATTAGAACAGCAGCCTCAGTCAGAAAGCGGTGAGTACAAGAGGATCTTCTTTCCTGGGACAACTTAAGAAAAAGAATCCCACACTGGGAAACTTCAAGGGAGTAAACACACATACCGGGGTTCTGAGTGGTGGTGGCACTTCTCATTGAGACCTTTCCTGACTGCCCTAACTAAACTTTTAGTAACATCCTAGACATTTACTATCCTTTTTTTCCTGCCTGATTTTTCTTATGATTTATCACAATCTGACACTATCCAGATGCTGCTTAGCAATATGGCACAGGTAAGAAAGTATTGCGGGAGCTGAAGGCTTTCACTTTTTTATCTGACAATCAAAAGGAAGTGAAATCCAAAGACATATCAGGAAAATAGTTCTGAGATGCAAATCGGCCCTATTTGACCTCTGTAAATACAGCTGGCCTTATAGGGAACATTTTCCCACATGGGGCCTCAGGGATTGCACACTATAGATTGACAGAGGTTGAAAAATATTCATCACCATTTGTTGAGTATTTAGTATGTGTCAGGCACCATCAAAATGAAATGTATACATTCTCATTTAATCCAACTAACATCACAGCAACATAGTTCCAACAAGTTCATTCCTGTTTTGCAGATGAGGAAACTGAGGCTTAGAGAGACTTTACTTGATTCAGATTCAAACAATTATTCAAGTACTGGAAATGAGATTCAAATACAAGTAGCCTTATCTGAAAATCTGGGATTTTAGCCAACATGTTACATTTTATTTCCAAGCTGAAAGTACTTAATGATCATTCAACTTCCTAATTTTTCAGAAGAAAATGAACCACAGAGGAGGAAAATGATGAGGCTATAAGATTATAACTCTATGAGGGCAGGGATCATACATATTTTGCTTACCATTGTAGGCCTGGCTTCTAATCACAGGATCAAGCCTGTAGTAGGTGCTCAATAAAATAATTTTTACTGAATACAGAATAAATCAGCAAATGGAAGGCTTGAACTATGGATCTGAAAAGTTTTACATATCTGGCATTCTATTTCATTTGTTCCTCAGAAATTTTTCTTTACTAAAGCTAGTTACACATGTAGGTATGTGATGTAGGTGATGGAGGCCATGGTGTGAAAGGTGAAAGTTCAATAATTTCACAGTTTCTCATGAAGATGGACTGGCCCTGACTAGAGGAACAACATTCATTCATTTACTCTGCTAATATTTCTTGAGGGCTTAATCTGTGCAGAGCACTGTACTAAGTTCCAATGGTAGAGATGTAAATAAGAGCTAACCTTCATGTATCTGTACAGGATCTGTTCGAGGTGATTTTTGTCTAATCTTTTAGCATATTTGTATGGATCACCAACTCTGTGGACATGAGTTTGAGTGAACTCCGGGAGTTGGTGATGGACAGGGAGGCCTGGCGCGCTGTGATTCATGGGGTAGCAGAGAGTCGGACACAACTGAGCGACTGAACTGAACTGATGGAGCGCTTATTGTATACCAGTTATGTTCTGGGCACAGGGGTTACATGGTTGAACAAAACAAAGAAAAATTAATGTCCTCATGGAACTTATGGTCTAATCCTTCTGACACATTTAGGAGGTTAATCCTATCTTTAAGCCCATTTTATAGATAAAGAAGCTTAGACATAGAGTGATTAATAATCTGTTCGAGATCTCATTGGCAAGAAGTGGCAGAGGCAGGATTATATCCAGGTAGTATGGTTCCCAGGACTGTTTTCAACTATTGCATTCTATTGTCTTTCTTTTTTCTGTTTGTTTTTCTTCTTTTTTAAAAAAAGTTATTTATTTTAGTTGGAGGCTAATTACTTTACAATATTGTGGTGGTTTTTGCCATACATTGACATGAATCAGCCACGGATGTACATGTGTCCCTCATTGTCTTTCAAAGAGAAATAAGAGTCTTTGCAGTCAAGTGACTCATGGACAATTTGGGAAGACAGGCAAGAAAATTATCAACTGTAAAACAACAAAAACAGCAGGACATGACACTTAATACTTACTTTGTTCCAATTTTTGTGGTAAGAGTTTAACATATTTTCTTTCATTTCATCTTTCTAACAGCCCTAAAGAATTATATTATGAATCCCATTTTACAGATGAAACAACTATCAGGTTCTACATCCCATGTCCTTAACTACACGTAATGTAGTGCTCTCCAAATAAGTATTTAAGATACAGCACCCAGCATATGAACAGTCTGTCTTACAGAATAACAAAGTTATAACCCTCCCACCCCCAGCCTTGGTTTTTGCTTATTTTTTGATCTTTGGTAGCTTGTTCATACTGCAGGCCCTATGTGCTTCTCTGTGATGGTCTCTGAAAGGCCACTTAATTTAGCTGCTCAATTTTTTAGATATTGCTGGCCTAATGTCTCTAGAAGGTCTGCTAAGTTTGTGCTGGTGCTGCAGGCTGCTTTCATAATAGCATTTTGTAGGGCCTTTCAAAACTGGTGCTTTGACCTGGCAGAAGCAGCAGATGGTATAATGGCTAAACTTATCTTTAGACACTTTCAGCCTAGAGTTCAAATCCAGTCTACTACCTATTTCAGACTTGGCAAATTACTTAATATTTCTGTACCTTAGCTTCCTAGCAGGCTTCCCTTGTGGCTCAGCTGATAAAGAATCCACCTGCAATATGGAAGACCTGGCTTAATCCCTGGGTTGAGAAGATCCCCTGGAAAAAGGAAAGGCTACCCAATCCAGTATTCTGGCCTGGAGAATTCCATGGACTGTATAGTCCATGGGGTCACGAAGAGTCAGACACGACTGAGTGATTTTCACTTTCACTTTAGCTTCCTAGCACTGAAAGCAAATTCTTCATGGGGCTGAAGAGGAGGGAAAAGCCTCTTTGAAGAAGGATGAGGAGAAGTACTTGTTTTTTCAGTGACCTGTGTGTGTATGTGCCTGTAAATGGGAAAGTATAGACTCAGTCTCCCTGTCCCCAACTTCTCCATCCCAATTAACTACAATAAAGTATGTCTGCCATTCCTTTAGTCATCCTTTATGATTTTCCCTTTAGAAAGTGCTATATAATAGAATCACTCATAAAGCTGTATTTCATGCCTATCCTACTAATAAGAGTTCATTCTTTTTTATTTTAATTAATTTATTTTTTATTGAAGGATAACTGTTTTACAGAATTTTGCTGTTTTCTATCAAACCTCAACATGAATCAGCCATAGGCACACATATATCCCCTCCCTTTTGAAACTCCCTCCCATCTCCTTCACCATCCCACCCCTCTAGTTTGATACAGAGCCCCTGCCCTGCTTGAATTTCCTGAGTCATACAGCAAATTCCCATTGGCTATCTATTTTACATATGGTAATGTAACTTTCCATGTTACTCTTTCCATACTTGATCACATTTGTTAAGTGAATATCAGGTAATGATTTGCCACTTATTGTCAAGGGTTAGCCAACTTTATATGCACCTCTCATTATCATGTAACAGTTGAGCATTAATATTTATTGCTAGATGTTAGCAATTTTGCAGAATTTTGCTTAAAATGTTTAGGGCCTCACAAGCTGTTGGCACAAAAACTGTGACAAAGGAATGACAGAAGAGTAGATTATAGTGGAATCTGATGGTTCAACTTTAAAAGGGAAACCTATTTGCACAGAGAACATCTGCTCTTAATACGGAAGTGAGGGCGCCATACTGGGGCTGTTACACTTTTAGCAGATGGAAATGGCGTGGACTGGAAATTCACAGAGCATTGGAGACTGAAGTTTGTCATCTCACCAGATTGCTTCCTGAATAGTTCCTTGTCTAGTGGCTTTGAACCTGCAAATGCCAAATGAGTACACATTGTCTTTCCAGTAAAGACTTTCCCATGTGTCAGTTTCAACATTACTCTTTTGATGAGAGACCCAAGGCTAAGATAGTTACACGTTTCCTTGTAATGTATACATGGAAAGATCATAGTCCATTTGTCTGTGGATGCATTCTTGTGAATTGAATGATAGAGTTATGGCTATCCCATATGGAAAGAACCTATCAGGTCAATTAACTCACTTCCTTCTAACCATGGCAGCACTGTTCCCTCAATAATCAGTTTGGTCTTTGTCCAATTTAACTTTAAAGGAAAAGCATTTGGAAAATTCCCTTTCACATAGGCCATTAGCCTTCTGATTGTAAAATGCTTTTTTTTTTTTTCTCTCTCTCTCCACCTTTATTTTTTGGTCAATAGTTTTCTTAAGATAATGAAATCCATACTGTGTTAAATTGCTTAAAGATTTAAAAGTAAAAACTTATTATAATATGGCAGGGCTGTGCTGAAAGAATATTGTGTGTTAGTAACTTTCCATTATTTTAACTTTCTATTGCATCCAGGAATGGAAAAAGCATAGCCGTTTAGCAATACAACTAGTTTCTTTAACAGATTCACTTGAAGACAGGTAGTTACATTCTGAGGGTTAAATTTAACACAGCATACTGATATTTTGAAAATGACAGTCAAAACGTGATTTGTTGTTGTTTAGTCGCTGAGTCGTGTCTGACTCTTTTCTGACCCTATGGACTGTAGCAGGCAGGCTCCTCTGTCCATGGGGCTTCCCAGGCAAGGATATTGGAGTGGGTTGCCATTTCCTTCTCCAGGGGACCTTCCTGCCGCAGGGATCGAACCCACATCTCTTATGTCTCCTGCATTGGCAGTCAGGTTCTTTACCACTGAGTCACCAGGGAAACCCCAAACATGATTCAGGGGCTCTTAAATTTTGTGCCAAAGTGCCATTCCTATCTCTAACAGGAAAGGATAATATATTTAATATATTTAGCTTTGTACCTATGGCTGATGGACTAATGGACACTAGAAATATCTAGAAGGATAGACCTAGATAAGAGAGGCTAGTGATTCATGCTCACTTATCAAATGATGGTTTATTCAGAGTTATGAATAAGCCATGATAAATACAGTGCTATGATTTGTAGCTGAGCATCAATAAAAGAAGACGAATATGAATGGTGAATAAAATAAGCAATAACCAGAAGAGATCTGAAACTTACTGTAAGTAAAAGACATTTCTTCACTCCATTTTTTGTCTCTGGAAAGAAGACATTTTTAACTTTTATTTTTAAGCAATAAAAATTACAATAAGGGGATTGATGATAATGCTACACATTGCCCCTTAAATACATGTAAACCCTCCTGGAGGTACAGAGTGTTTTATATTATTCAACAGCCACAAAATCTTGATCAACTACATACTCTGTGGAAAGCACTTCTAGGTGCTATGGGAAGAAAAAAATGGGTTTATAATTAACTTATTCACATGTAAAATGACAATACTCAGATCCCTGCCCAATATGCTTTCTTCTTCACATTCCCTTTATATTTTATATTTTTGACAACTCATTAACATGTGGCAGTCTTCAATATTAAAGCAGACTAAAGATATGGCTTAACAGCAGCATGATTTCAATCTAAAGAACCATATAATGGTGCATGTATTTATGAAGCCCAAAGGACATGTTTCAAGGCGATAACACTCCCATGACTCTGACTCATCCTATAGTGCTAAGACTAGAAGACATCAGAAATGCAATGTGCGTGTTTCCAGATGCATTGTAACCAGTTATCAGGTCTGAACTTGATATAGGATGCATATGATACTAGATTGTTTGCTGTATTTTATCATGTGTATCTATGGTCTCATAACCTAATGCTCTGATTATTTGGATGATAGACTCTTTTATCTACCACTTTGGTACATGATCTTTTAGTGATGTGTAGCTGATAAAAAAAAAATACTTGACAAATTTTGCAATATCAAAGCATTTTAGCATGTGTGTGTGTATTAAAATTTGTTGAATGAAAAGCATCAGGGTTTCTTCAAAGGGTTCTTTTCACTTGTTTTGGACATTTCTGATTCTTAGCAAAACAAAAGATCCAATCTACCTTGCACTGGGCCTACTTTGAAACTGGTTCTGGGCTTTTCCAATCTTGTAGAATGTGTGCATATAGAATATGTGTGTGTGTGTATGTGTGTGAAGCATCTGGGAATCAATTAATAAAGGCTGGGGAAAAACTCAGTGGGTAAGAGCAACTCTGTTGTTTAGTTGTTCAATCTTGTCCAAATCTTTGTTACACCATGGACTAGCTTGCCAGGCTTCTCTATCCATGGAATTATCTAGGCAAGAATACTGGAGTGGGTTGCCATGCTCTCCTCCAGGGGATCTTCCTGACCTAGGGATTGAACCAGTATCTCCTGCATGGCAGGTGGATTCTTTGCCACTGAGTCACCAAGGAAGCCCATTCCTTTATAATACTTTTATGTTGGGCCATAAAAATGAAATCTTGCTATTTGCCACAATGCAGAATGACCTAGGAGATATTATCCCCGTTGTGAATCACAGCCTTGTTATGGTGAAGGGGCTTGCATAACTGAATGAAGTTATGAGCCATGCTGTGCAGAGTCGCCCAAGACAACGGCTCATAGTGAAGAGTTCTGGAGGAGGAAATAGCAACCCATTCCAGTATTCTTGCCTGGAGCATCCTGTGAACAGTATGAAAAGGCGAAAAGATATGACACCAGGAGATGAGCACCCCAGGTCAGAATGTGTCCAACATGCTACTAGGGAAGAGTGGAGGGCAATTATTAACAACTCCAGAAAGAAAGAAGTGGCTCACCCAAAGTGGAAATGATGCTCAGTAGGGATGTGTCTGGTTGTGAAATTAAGGACTGAAGCTGTAAAGAACAATATAGCATAGGAACCTGGAATGTTAAGTTCATGAATCAAGGTAAATTGGATATTGTCAAATAGGAGATGACAAGATTGAACATTGACATTTTAGGAATCAGTGAACTAAAATGGATGGGAATGGGAGAATTTAATTCAGTTGACCATGACATCTACTACTGTGGGCAAGAATCCCTTAGAATAAATGGAGTAGCCCTCATACTCAACAAAAGAGTCTTAAGTACTTGAGTGCAATCTCAGAAATGACAGAATGATCTTGGTTCATTCCCAAGGCAAATCATTCAACATCACAGTAATCCAAGTCTATGCCCCAACCACTGATGCTGAAGAAGTTAAAGTTGACCAGTTCTGCAAAGACCTATGAGTCCTTCTAGAACTAACACCAAAAAAATATGTCCTTTTCATCATAAGGGATTGGAATGCAAAAGTAGGAAGTCAAGAGATACCCAGAATAATAGGCAAATTTGGCCTTGTAGTACAAAATGAAGCAAGGCAAAGGCTAATAGAGTCTTGACAAGAAAACACGCTGGTAACAGCAAACATCCTTTTCCAGCAACCCAAGAGATGACTCTACACATGGAAATTACTGGATAGTCAGACCAAAATCAGATTGATTATGGTCTTCACAGCCAAAGAAGGAGAATCTCTATACAGTCAGCAAAAACAATACCTGGAGCTGACTGTGGCTCAGAACATGAGCTCCATATAGAAAAATTCAGGCTTAAATTGAAGAAAGTAGGGAAAAATCACTAGGCCATTTGGGTATGACCTAAATCAAATCCCTTATGACTATACAGTGGAGCTGACAAATAGATTCAAGGGATTAGATATGGTAGACGAGTGCCTAAAGAACTATAGACAAAAGTTCATAACATTGTACAAAAGGCACTGACTAAAACATCCCAAAGAAAAGGAAATGCAAGAGGGCAAAGTGGTTGTCTGAGAAGGTCTTACAAATAGGTATGAAAAGAAGAGAAGTGAAAGGCAAAGAAGAAAGGGAAAGATACTCCCAACTGAATGCAGAGTTCTGGAGAATAGCAAGGAGAGATATGAAGGCCTTCTTAAATGAACAAGGCAAAGAAATAGAGGGAAGCAATAGAATGGAAACTACTAGAGATCTCTTCAAGAAAATTAGAGCTATCAAGGGAACATTTCATGCAAAGATGAGCACGATAAAGGACAGAAATAGTAAGGACCTAACAGAAGCAGAAGTTATTAAGAAGAGCTGGCAAGAATACAGAGAAGAACTATACAAAAAAATCTTCATGACCCAGATAACTACGATGGTGTGATCACTCACCTAGAGCCAGACATCCTGGAATGGGAAGTCAAGTGGGCCTTAGGAAGCATTACTATGAACAAAGCTAGTAGAGGCGAAGGAATTCCAACTGAACTGTTTAAAATCCTAAAAGATGATGCGGTTAAAATACGCACTCAATAATGTTAGCAAATTTGGAAAACTCAGCAATGGCCATAGGATTTAAAAAGGTCAGTTTTCATTCTAATCCCAAAGAAAGGCAATGACAAAGAATGCCAAACCCTCAAACAATTGTACACATTTCTCATGCTAGCAAGGTTATGCTCAAAATCCTTTAAGTTAGGCTTCAGCAGTACGTGAACTGAGAACTTTCAGATGTACAAGCTGGGATTTGAAGAGACAGTGGAACCAGAGACTGAATTGCCAACATTCGTTGGATAATGGAGAAAAGGGAGTTCCACAAAAACAGCTGCTTCATTGACAAAGGCTAGAGCCTTTGATTGTGTGGATCACAACAAACTGTGGAAAATTCTTAAAGAAATGAGAATACTAGACCTTCTTGCCTATCACCTGAGAAACCTATTTGTGTGTCAGGAAGCAACAGTTAGAACCGAACATGGAACAACAAACTGGTTCAAAGTTGGGAAAGGAGTACGACAAGGCTGTATATTGTCACCCTGCTTACTTAAATTATATGCAGAGTACATCATGCGAAATGCTAGGCTGGATGAATCTCAAGCTGGAATCAAGATTGTGGGTAGAAATATCAACAACCTCAGACATGCAGAGGATACCACTCTAATGTTAGAAAGTGAAGAGGAATTAAATAGCCTCTTGATGAGGGTGAAAGAGGAGAGTGAAAAAGCTGGCTTAAAACTCAGCATTGAAAAAACGAAAATCATGGCATCTGATCTCATCACTTCATGACAAATAGATGAAGAAAAAGTGGAAGCAGTGGCAGATTTTATTTTCTTGGGCTCCAAAATCACTGCAGATGGTGATTTCAGCCATGAAATTAAAAAACACTTGTTCCTTGGAAGAAAAGCTATGACAAACCTAGACAGCATATTAAAAGGTAGAGACATCACTTTGCTGACAAAGGTCTGTATAATCAAAGCTATGGTTTTTCCTGTAGGCATGTATGGATGTGAAAGTTGGACTGTAAAGGAGCCTGAGCACTGAAGAATCAATGCCTTCAAACTGTGGTGCTAGAAAAGACTCGAGAGTCTTTTGGACAGCAAGATCAAACCAGTCCTGAATATTCACTGGAAGGGCTGATACTAAAGCTGAAGCTCCAATACTTTGGCCACCTGATGCTAACAACCGACTTACTGGAAAAGACCCTTATGCTGCTGCTGCTAAGTCGCTTCAGTCGTGTCCGACTCTGTGTGACCCCATAGACGGCAGCCCACCAGGCTCCACCGTCCCTGGGATTCTCCAGGCAAGAACACTGGAGTGGGTTGCCATTTCCTTCTCCAATGCATGAAAGTGAAAGTGAAGTCGCTCAGTCGTATCCGACTTCGCGACCCCATGGACTGCAGCCTATCAGGCTCCTCTGTCCACGGGATTTTCCAGGCAAGAGTACTGGAGTGGGGTGCCATTGCCTTCCCCGACGCTTATGCTAGGAAAGATTAAAGGTAAAAGGAGAAGGGTGTGACAGAGGATAAGATGCTTAGATAGCATCACTGACTCAGTGGACATGAATTTGAGCAATCTCCGAGAGATAGTGGAGGACAGAGGACCCTAATGAGCTGTAGTCCATGGGGTCACAAAGAGTTGGATATGATTTAGTGACTGAACAACAACAAAGAAACTATATTAATTGAAGTAAGTCAGACAAATACCATAAGATATTCCTTATACACGGATTCTAAAATACAACACAAATGAGCTTATCTATAAAACAGAAACAGACACACAAACATAGAGAACAGACTTGTGGTTGCCAAATGGGGTGGTGGTGGAGGAAAAGATTGAAAGTTTGGGATTATCAGATGAAGATTATTATATATAGGGTAGATAAACAAAAATTTCCTAATGTATAGCACAGGGAACTATATTCAATATCCTATGATAAACTTGAATTGATGCTTTTGAACTGTGGTGTTGGAGAAGACTCTTGAGAGTCCCTTTAACTGCAAGGAGATCCAACCAGTCCATCCTAAAGGAGATCAGTTCTGAGTGTTCATTGGAAGGACTGATGTTGAAGCTGAAACTCCAATACTTCGGCCACCTGCTGCAAAGAGCTGACTCATTTGAATAGACCCTGATGCTGGGAAAGATTGAGGGCAGGAGGAGAAGGGGATGATAGAGGATGAGATGGTTGGATGGTATCACTGACTCAATGGACATGAGTTTGGGTAAACTCTGGGAGTTGGTGATGGACAGGGAGGCTTGGCGTGCTGCAGTCCGTGGGGTCGCAGAGAGTCGGACACGACTGAGTGACTGAACTGAACTGAACTGATGATAAACTATAATGGAAAAGAATATGAAAAAGAATATATATATATATATATACATATATATATATATTTGTTGTTGTTCAGTTGCTAAGTCGTGTCTGATTCTTTGTGACCCCATGGACTGCAACAGGCCAGGCTACCCTGTCCTTCACTGTGTCCTGGAGTTTGCTCAAACAAACTCATGTCCATTATATCAGTGATGCCATCCAACCATCTCAATATATATATGTGTGTGTGTATGTAAATATAACTGGGTCCTTTTGCTATACAGCAGAAGTTAAACACGACATTGAAAATCAACTAGAATAAAATTTGAAAAAGTGAGAATTGTGGTATTCATCAGTAAATGTCATAGCCACATTATCAGGTACTTCCTGTGAATCAGGATTTGTTTTAATCACTTTAAAATGACTTTGTGATTTAGGTAATATTGATAATATATTAGTATTATGTTATATAATTATATATATAAATAATTCTGTGATTTAGGTAATATTAATAATATTACCTCCGTTTTGCAATTGAGGCAACTGAGGCCCAGAAAGACTAAATAATTTGCCTACCAGCTCCCAGTCTTCAGTGGCAAAGCTAGGTATCACAGTCAAGCAATCTAGCTTTAGAGCCCAAGAGAGTAACCATTTCACTAAACTGTCCCACCATGGTGATAGACCTAAGAGTGATGTGGCTTGGTCATTAGTATTTAAAAAGATCTCCCCTGAGGATTCTGATGAACTTCCAGTGTTTTGAAGCTCTAAGAGTAAGTTGACCTCGCTTCTTTGAAAAAGAGCCAGTGCCCATATCTGAGGGGAAAAGGGAGGCAGACAGCAGAGCAAATCATAAGCCATTGGATGATAAATACCCACCATATGGTCAAAATGATTCCCACTGCCTCCCTGTGAGAGAAGTAGACACTTCGTGTATGAAATGAACTGTTTCTTTTCTTGTGGGGTGGTTTCAGTTCAAATTAAATGTTTCACATCAGACAAGGAACTAATAACAAATGATCTCCTCCCTCAGTGGTGCAGTAACAAATATATAGTAATTTGAAAGCTGAAAAGAAAATTATTACTCCCAAAGATGCAATAAATATATGATATATTTAGAGAGTCCTTTGATGAAATGAACACTGAAGGTGCTGCTAGCAGTACTTCTGCTTAAGAAAAAAAAATCCTAGTAAGAAAAAAAAGAAGCACTTAAAAATTCTGTCTTATCTGTCAACATTTTGTTAACATGTAATACCTTAAGGACACAACTTAGAAGTAGAATCTTCAGTGAAGCAAAAACTCATTCCTTCTTCACATCACAGGAGAGGAAACTAGCAAGCAGAACAACCAGGCATAAAATTTTGCAGTTTAAAAACAGCTTAATAAGATAGGCTGCTTCTGCTCTCTTTCTAATTTTGATTGGTCTCTAAAAAGGGCAGTGGCCAAATGCTGATTCTCTTCAGGGAGGCACTCTGATGCCAACCCCTAAGATACATTTCCATTCTGCTCTCTCTCTCACAGTATTCTGGGAGACCTTCTACTTTTTCTCTCACAGCCAGGCTCCCTGCTTCAAGGACTCCAAGGAAATCAGTCTCAATTCCCTATATTCAATTGCATCTGGCCCTAATCTAAAACATTAGCAGAAGCAAGAAGGAAGTCCAACGCCAGGACTACCTGCTGCTGTTAGTGTCCAACCCCTAGGGAGAGGCCAGGGTCAGGTCTCTGCTTAATGCTTTCTGTAGCCAGCCTTGCATTTCTTGGCACCTATAAGGCAGGATATCATAGTGGAAGGCAGAAACATCCCATATTGAAACTGAAGTTTCATCTTACATTAAAAAATTTGAAATATAAATAGATTCTCAAGAAGCTGTAAAATTATAGAGGGAGGTCCCATGCACTATTCACCCCTCCTTCCCCAATGTGATCATCGTGCATAATTATAGTCCGATATCAAAACCACAAAATTGACATTGGTACAATCCACAGAGCTCTTTCAGATTTCATCAGTTATAGATGTACTCATTTACTCTTTCTTGTGTGTGCTAGTGTATGTGTGTGTAGTTTTATGCAATTTCATCACATATGTAGCTGTCTTGATTTTTGTAGCTATGTAGTAGACCTTAAGAGTGATTTCTCTTTCACCTTTTTAAAGAAAAAGAATCCTCCGTTTATTTTTATATCCTTTTTTTTATTCCATTCTCATTGCATTCAAAAGTACACTCATTAGCATCTTTTCCTACTCCTAAATTGACTAGTCTGAATGGAGCTAGTACCTTCTGGGAGTGGACAGATGAGCCAGTTTACACTGGGGGATGGCCAGATGCACAGCTTAGATTTTCCTTGGGGAAGAGAATAAGGCAACTGAAATATATATTTGGCTTGCTTTACTACTGATTCTTTAAAAATGTGCTCCCAAACATCTTAGTCCACAGCCATCACCAAGAAGAGTTGTCGGATTACTGCTTCTGTATTTTTTTGTTTGCTTTTTCTTTTATGGGGAAAGTGAAGACCACAGGGGTTAAACCAGTGGCCTAATTAATAAAACAAATCAGAGCAAAACAAAACAAAAACAAGTCCTTTAACTTTCTAATTGGGTCAAGTGATAGTTTGAGGAAAAATTACTTCCTGGTGATGTGGTATGATTTGGGTGTACCAAGGTGTCCCCAACCTCCAGTGTTTCTCCCCAAAAGAGAATGATATACCACTTTATCCCTTTAGCATGAGCTTTAAAATCTTTATAATATGTAGGCATCTTCAGGAGGGCTGATGCTTTCAACACTTTTTGATGCTTTACATCTTAGTATGAGTCTGTGCATTTCATTCTTTTTCAAGAATGGATTTGGGGGAAAGCCTATGAATGTGCTGGGCACTAGAAGCTTGAGAGAGTCAGAGGAAGGCCCAGAATGGAGAGGTCAAGTTTTCTGAGGACAAACTTTGTACTGATTATAGTACTTTCTACAGTTGACTTCTCCTTAGACTCTCGAATGACTGAACGACTGAACTGAACTGAACTAAAGGAGGAGGATAATTGTGTAGTTGGCTCAGAAAGCTGAGAGTCTAAGGAGAAGTCAGCTTTAGAAAATACTATAATCAGAACAAAGTTTGTCCTCAGAAAACTTGACCTTTCCATTCTGGGCCTTCCTCTAGTTAGACGACTATTATTATCAAAGCAAGTCAAAATGCACAAATGCCCAGTTATAAGATAAATAAATACTAGGAAGGTAATGTACAGCATGATAAATATAATTTACACTGGTGTATATTTTATATGGAAGTTGTTAAGAGAATAAATCTCAAGAGTTCTCAGCACAAGAAAAAAATATTTTTTCTATTTCTTTAATTCTGTATGTATAGATATGAGATGATGGATGGTTTTTCCCGTGGTCATGTATGGATGTGAGAGTTGGACTGTGAAGAAGGCTGATCGCCGAAGAATCGATGCTTTTGAACTGTGGTGTTGGAGAAGACTCTTGAGAGTCCCTTATACTGCAAGGAGATCCAACCAGTCCATTCTAAAGGAGATCAATCCTGGGTATTCATTGGAGGGACTGATGCTAAAGCTGAAACTGCAATACTTTGGCCACCTCATGCGACGAGTTGACTCACTGGAAAAGACTCTGATGCTGGGAAAGGTTGGGGGCGGGAGGAGAAGGGGACGACGGAGAATGAGATGGCTGGATGGCATCACCGACTCTGTGGACATGAGTTTGAGTGTACTCCGGGAGTTGGTGATGGACAGGGAGGCCTGGCGTGCTGTGATTCATGGGGTCGCGGAGAGTCGGACACGACTGAGCGACTGAACTGAACTGAACTGAACTGATGGATGTTCATTAAACATATTTGCTACTCATATCATGATATATATGAGTCAAATCATTATGCCGTAGAGCTTAAACATATACAATGTTGTATGTCAATTACACCTCATAAAACTGGAAGAAAATAAGTAAGTTATGGTATTACAAAAAAAAAAAAAACCACAAAAACAAAAGCAAAACAAGAACTCAGTTCTATCTTTGTTTTTTTCTATGCTGTATGTTTTAGTGATCATTTGGTTATTCTCAGGTTGTTTGAGGAAGGTTGAAATAGGACCCTTGGGAGACTGCCATGTATATGAAAGGAAAGACCCCGTTTAATATACCCAAATAAATTGAATTCTATTCTATTCAGTTTGACTGTGTGTGGTTCAGTTCAATTCACTTTGACATTTATCGCATGTTAAGCAAATGCCAGGCACCGAGCTCTGGTGCTGAACTGTGTGGGTTCAACCAATACAGAATCACTTCTGTGACATGGTACTGACACCCAAGCCAGTCACTCAACTCTCACCAGGACAGAAAGTCATCTTTTAAAAAATAAAGACAAAAGGCAGCTAGATTATCAACTGAGGATGAAAAAGGGATTCTGGATGGAACTTATATCTCTTTGAGTTAAACTGCAGCATACTCCCTGGAGTGTGAGACCATAATTCCCTGGCTTTGCTTTGTCTGACATGTCAGCAGTGGATCAGAGAGCTGCTGAGAGGAGTGGGCTGGGACATGATAATCAGACCAAGTTAGTATGATAATGTTACCTTCAGCCCCAGAGCAAGCATATTATTGGGATTTACTCCTGAAAATGATCATAGGTTGATGCCTCCATTACAAGCCTCACACTCTTGATTTCAGTGAGCTGCATCACAGAATGCCCATTATGTTTTAAAAGAGATGCAAGCTTGCACCCACTTTATGTCATGCTGGGTAAGTGCAAATGGGTTTGAATCTTAAAACACCTTCAGTGACTCCTGTCATGTTGATCTATTGTGTTGCCTGGCTAACACGGCAGTGGCCTTGCTTCAGAAAATGACGTGAGCTAGTTCTTGGATCCAATTAATCTTTGGAAGCTGAGAAAGGAATCTGGATCAAGCAGAAGTGAATTTCTACATCATATACTGAACAGCTTTAATTTTTTTCTCAGGCTGATTCTCTGAAGTTAAACACCCTCAGGTGAAGAGACTTGAGGCAAGGTCAGCTCCTTCAGACAGAAAAGCTGCATAGCTGGGCCCAGATGGATCACCACTGTGACAGTCCTGGATAGTAGGCATCTAAAACTTGATAGGGAATTGCAAAGTATTTTTCACCGTGTGGATATTCAGGCAGAACTAGTGGAGAGGCCTTGCAGGACTCTTTCCTGATCCTCAGAATGCAGTTGGTCACCTGGGAGAAGCACTAATGATGAAGGCACACATCATTGCCCTCCTAGCAATCTCTTCTGACAGAGCGGTCAGCCAGTGAAGTCAGCCTACATCACACTTTGGGACATGTCACTGACAACTGTGTGGATGTGAGGGAGGAGGGGTGAGAGGCAGGTGTGAGAAATATGTCAGATCTTGATGCACAAAGACTTACAGCATGTACCATACTCCTTGTAAATTGAGAGGCCTCTTGGTGTTAAGTAAAGTTAAAAGCAGGCATGATGACTAATTAACTGCCTATTAAGCAAGACTTCTAAGTTGAGATTTCCAAAGCAGGCACTTCTTGCTTGTTCTTTAATAAGCCACTTACAGGTTATGTTTATGAAACCCAGAGGCAGTGGGAAAGGACCTCACTTCTTAACCACTTCAAATGTAGCTCAGTCAGTGACTGGAATGTTTGTGAGGACAGATCCAGAGGCAGGAAATACCGTGGGAAGGAGAACTTCTGGTCAACCATTGGTACAATCAAATCAGATTACTTAGGAGACATGTTGGACTTTTGAGGCTTTTAGGTTATCACTTGTTTCACCTCCTCCTGTCTTCTGGAGATTACTTCCATGGTAGGAATAGGGCAAGTGTGAATCAGTAAAATCTGTAATATGTCAGCATCGTTGATGAGACAGTTTAGTGGGAATACAGGGAAAAAAGAATGTTTGGCTTCACTGATAATCAAAGAAATGCAAATTACAACATTAAAGCTTTTACCCCATCAAAATAGTAAAAGGGGGAAATGATAATTCTAGGGCCAAGGAAGGTATGATGAAATAGCCACACTCAAATGGTGCTAGTGGGAGTAGAAATGTGCACAACTCTTTTGGAAAACAGTTTAACACAGTTAATAGTTTTGATGAAGATATTAAGAAGAGGTGGAAAGAATAAACAGAAGAACTATACAAAAAAGATCTTCACGACCCAGATAATCACGATGGTGTGATCAACAACCTAGGGCCAGACATCCTGGAATGCGAGGTTAAGTGGGCCTTAGGAAGCGTCATGACAAACAAAGCTAGTGGAGGTGATGGAATTCCAGTTGAGCTATTTCAAATCTTGAAAGATGATGCTGTGAAAGTGCTGCACTCAATATGCCAGCAAATTTGGAAAACGCAGCAGTGGCCACAGGACTGGAAAAGGTCAGTTTTCATTCCAATCCCAAAGAAAGGCAATGCCAAAGAATGCTCAAACTACCACACAGTTGCACTCATCTCACACGCTAGTAAAGTAATGCTCAAAATTCTCCAAGCCAGGCTTCAACAGTACTTGAACTGTGAACTTCCATATGTTCAAGCTGGATTTAGAAAAGGCAGAGGAACCAGAGATCAAATTGCCAACATCTGTTGGATCATCGAGAAAGCAAAAGGGTTCCAGAAAAATATTTACTTCTGTTTTATTGACTATTCCAAAGCCTTTGACTGTGAGGACCACAACAAACTCAAACCAGACCACCTGACCTGCCTGTTGAGAAATCTGTATGCAAGTTAGGAAGCAACAGTTAGAACTGGACATGGAACAGACTGGTTCCAAATAGGAAAAGGAGTATATCAAGGCTGTATATTGTCACCCTGCTTATTTAACTTATATGCAGAGTACATTATGAGAAACGCTGGGCTGGATGAAGCACAAGCTGGAATCAAGATTTTCAGGAGAAATATCAACAACCTCAGATATGCAGATGAAACCGCCCTCATGGCAGAAAGTGAAGAACTAAAGAGCCTCTTGATGCAAGTGAAAGAGAGAGTGAAAAAGTTGGCTTAAAGCTCAACATTCAGAAAACTAAGATCATGGCATCTGGTCCCATTAGTTCAAGGCAAATAGATAGGGAAACAGTGGAAACAGTGTCAGATTTCATTTTTGGGGGCTCCAAAATCACTGCAGATGGTGACTACAGCCATGAAATTAAAAGACATTGCTTCTTGGAAGAAAAGTTATGACCAACCCCTAGAGAGCAAATTTAAAAGCAGAGACATTACTTTGCCAACAAAGGTCCATCAAGTCAAAGCTTTGGTTTTTCCAGTAGTCATGTATGGATGTGAGAGTTGGACTATAAGGAAAGCTGAGCGCCGAAGGATTGATGCTTTTGAACTGTGGTTTTGGAGAAGACTCTTGAGAGTCCCTTGGGCTGCAAGGAGATCCAACAAGACCATCCTAAAGGAAATCAGTCTTGAATATACATTGGAAGGACTGATGTTGAAGCTGAAACTCCAATACTTTGGCCACCTGATATGAAGAACTGACTCATTTGAAAATACCCTGATGCTGGGAAAGATTGAAGGCGGGAGAAGAAGGGGATGACAGAGGATGAGGTGGCTAGATGGCATCACCAACTCAATGGACATGAGTTTGGGTAAACTCTGCGTGTTGGTGATGGACAGGGAGGCCTGGAGTGCTGCAGTCCAAGGGTTTGCAAAGTTGGACACGATTGAGCGACTGAACTGAACTGAAATGATATTTTTGATGAAACCACTTGACTTCTGGGAATCTATATAACCTAAGTAGATGATATTAGGTAGGTAAACTTTTAAGCATAGATATACTCATTGTGACATTTATTTTAGCCAAATATATGATACAACCAAAATGTGTGAGAATGTGGGAATATGTTTAAGTACATTATGGCATATTTACATGATGTACTATTAGGCAGCCATTAAAACATGTGCTTACAAGAAGTTTTTAATAATATGGGAAAATACTTATGTTTTCGTTAACTGGAGAAAAAACACAAGCACTTATTTAGAGTGAGCACAACTATATTTTAAAATATGTATATAAATGCACAGTAAAAATAATATGGAAGGAAATACAACTGAATGGTAACAATTGTTGAATTTGGGTGGTGGTGCTATAATTTATTTTCTTCCCGATTTTTGTTTTTATTTTTTTGCATTTGTTTCCCCAGTTTTGTTCACTGAACATGCTCTACTATTATATTGGGAAAATCTTATTCAAAAAATAATCAGTGGGGCTTGGGGTAGGAATTGAAAATACTGACAAAAATGAATTTGAGAGATTATCCAAAGGTATTATTCAGCTGTGTTCTTCCTATTCCTGGTTAGCTCATAGAGAGTTGAGAAGTAGTTATATTTAAATCTCAAGCTATATGACCCTGCACAATTCATTTTACACATTCATCTGACTCTGTAAATGGCTTTGCCATAGGCTTTATATGGGAGGAAAAAATACTGATGGCTATCCTTTATTGGATGCTTATTATATACTGGGCATTAGGCTAAGTTCTTGATACTTGTACTTTTGTTTAATCTTCACAATGCTCTCTGAGGTGGGTTACATTATTTTATTCATTTTAAAACATGAAAACTAAGGCTTAGAGAGTTTAGGTAACAATCTAAAACATACAGCTAGTCAACAGAAGGCTAAGAATTCAAACCTGTGTCTATCTTAATTATTATATTTGACACAGTTCTTACTTTCAGAAAGTGGGTGAATGGTAAGAACTATGAAAAAATGTTTCATGTTGGGCACTTTTGCCTAAAGATATAGAAATCTCTACTGACTGTGGTTTAAGCTCTAAGGTCACTCTATGGAAGGGCGTGATTTCAGGGGTATTTTTGAACAAGATGATTCATGGGCACTGGGTAGCCATCCCTGGAATTCTTTCAGCCTCTTCTCAGAATTTCAAGATGGCTGCAGAAATGTTGCATGTCCTCATATGCAAGTGCTCCAGGCAGGAAGAAATGGAAGGAGTTCTAATTTCTTGCATAGTTTTCTTCTTATTATGGAGAAAAATCTTTTGCAAAACATCTATATCAAATTTCTACTTATGAAGACTTAACTGGTGGTCTGGTGGTTACGAATCTGCCTGCTAATGCAGGGGACATAGGTTCTATCCCTGGTCTGGGAAGATTCCACTTGCTGTGGGGCTAACTAGATCTGTGAGCCCTACTGAGCCCACAAGCCCTAAAGCCTGTGCTCTGCAACAAGAGAAGCCACCACAATGAAAAGCCCATGCACTGCAACTAGAGAGTAGTCCTCCCTTACCACAACTAGAGAAAACTCGGGCACAGAAACAAAGACCTAGTGCAGCCATGAATTTAAAATTTTTCTTTCTACTTATATCTCTGTTGGAAGATGATTCTGCAATTGTCATTTTTTTCTTTTTTTTTTAAATTTATTTATTTTAATTGGAGGCTAATTACATTATTGTATTGGTTTTTGCCAGACATTGACATGAATCTGCCCCGGGTGTACATGTGTTCCCCATCTTGCACCCCGCTCCCACCTCCTTCACCATCCCATCCCTCTGGTTCATCCCAGTGCACCAGCCCTGAGCACCCTGTATCATGCATCGAACCTGGACTGGTGATTCGTTTCACATATGATAATATACATGTTTCAATGCCATTCTCCCAAGTCATCCCACCCTCACCTCTCCCACAGAGTCCAAAAGACTGTTCTATACATCTGTGTCTCTTTCGCTGTCTTGTATACAGGGTTATCGTTATCCTCTTTCTAAATTACATAGATATGCATTAGTGTACTGTATTGGTGTTTTTCTTTCTGGCTTACTTCACTCTGTATAATAGGCATTTCAACATGTCTTATGAGCACAGACACTGACTACATTTGTTCTGGACTATTTTCAAGGATGTTTCTTCACCTTGGAAGATAGAGATAATGTTCTTTTCAGGGCAAAGGGCAGGCCTGCTTACTGCCCGTTATAAATGATTTGTGCTACAGAGTTCTTCAGTAACCTAAACCACTGAGTCTACAGTCATTGTGCAGCTCTCTTTTTATCATCCTGTGGCAATTGGGGATTAGAGAATAAGTTTGAAAAATAGCTATACTCTGATCATTAATGGCTTCCGTGGTGGCTCAGACAATAAAGTGTCTGCATCTCTGGGTCAGGAAGATCCCCTGGAGAAGGAAATGGCAACCCACTCCAGTACTCTTGCCTGGAAAATTCCATGGACAGAGGAGACTTGTAAGTTACAGTCCAAGGGGTCGCAAAGAGTCGGACACGACTGAGCGACTTCACTTCACTTCACTCCGTCCGTCCATCCCTTCAGTGGCTCAGTCGTGTCCGACTCTTTGCGAACCCCTGGACTGTAGCCTACCAGGTTTCTCCGTCCATGGGATTCTCCAGGCAAGAATACTGGAGTGGGTTACCATTTCCTTCTCCAGGGGATCTTTCCGACCCAGGGATTGAACCTGGGTCTCCCGCATTGGAGGCAGACGCTTTAACCTCTGAGCCACCAGGGAAGCCACTTCTGATCATTAATACTGTTGTGAGTGATACAGTCCTTGTCTCTGGCTCAGGAGCTGTGTGTCTTCCGCCAGAATTCGTAACACTGTGGCAGGTTAACTTGTTTGTTTATAAATAGGGTACAATCTCAGATCTTTCCCTGTTCTTGACAATCTAATGGGTCAGAATTTTTTTCATATGGGCATGTTTAGCTGTAAGAGAAGCAAAGCTAGAGGATTATATGGCAAAGGACAGTGGAATAATCATATTTGGCTTAGCTAAGTTAGAATTTATTCCATGGTGCTAGGCACATTGCTCCTCCAATACGGGTTTCTTTTGGCAAGAAAGTAGAGGAAATAGTTATTGAGTAGGCATCAGTGTTTGCCATTAAAAAAATAACTATCATTAAGAGAGAGTGCAACATGTATTTGGGGGCAGAATAAACTGAAGACTCTGTAGCTTCAAAGAAAAGAAGATATATTGCTTGAGAGCTTGGGTTTAAAGAAGGCTGCATAAAGGGGGCAATACTTCATATGTACCAGGATAGATAGAATTTTGACAAAATGTGATGAGGATGACTAGGCTGGTAAGAAGATGTTCCAGGCAAAGGAATAGCAAGGTATACTGTGAAGGAAACATATGGCATATTAAGGGAGCAGTAGAGATGAGTTAATTTTTATTCTAAAGTCCAATTTTCTAAGTAGTCCAGGGAATAAAGGTGGAATACTGGGGTTTATAATCAGCTCTGTGAATTTGGAAAAGTCCTTTAGTTATTGTCCCTCAGTGGTGACATATGCAAGATAAGATTGGGTGTTTAATTTACAGAGTCATAACATATAATAATATTAATAATGCTTCTGGAGTTACATGGAGGTAAAATGGCCAAAAAGATATTATTACTATTGTTTATACAATTAAAAGGACTAATCCGTTGAGAACTGCCGTTAAGTAGCCTACCCTACAGTAATCCTTATCCTATAGTGAGCAGACAGATACATACTAGGAATCAGAAGCCCACATTGAAACCTAATTTACTCCCTCTCTTGATATACTTTCCTGATTTATAGAATAAGGACTTTGAATTAGGGCTTCTTAGGTCTGGTATTTTATATATTTCTAGATCAGGCTAATTAACCCCCATCATATACAAAGAGTCTACTCCTGATCACGTACACTTTCCCTACTTAGCACACATACATATCACATGCTGACAGAATGACGCACAGACGTGCTAAGACATGAACTTTGATCCCACTAAATATTTTTATTTCTAATTCATCTCAAAGCTCTGCCTCCCTTGTGCAGTTAATTTATATTTTACCCCTTGTGTAAGTCAAATCATTCTGCAGTGAATGAGGTCAAGATGGCACTAGAAACTGAAAGACCCTCAGTTTTATTTTTATTTTTTTTTTATGGATATATTTTATTTTATTTTTTTATGGATATATTTTATTTTATTTTTTTTAATTTATTTTATTGGAGACAAATTACCTTACATTAATATATTGGTTGGTTTTGCCATACATTGACATGAATCCGCCCCGGGTGTACATGTGCTCTCCCTCCCGAACCCCCCTCCCACCTCCCTCCTCCCCATATCCTCCCTCATGTCATTCCCGTGCACCAGGCCCAGGCATCCTGCATCATGCGTCGAACCTGGACTGGTCACTTATGATAATATACATGGTACAATGCCGTCCTACCCAATCATCCCACCTTCACCCTCTCCCACAGAGTCCCAAAGACTGTTCTATATGCCTATGTCTCTTTTGCAGACTCGTACACAGGTTTCAGGTTTCCATCTTTCTAAATTCCATATATATGCGTCAGTATACTGTATTGATGTTTTTCTTTCTGGCTTACTTCACTCTGTATAATTGGCTCCAATTTCATCCACCTCATTAAAACTGATTCAAATGCATTCTTCTTGATGGCTGAAAAATACTCCATTGTGTATATGTACCAAAGCTTTCTTATCCATTCTTCTGCAGATGGACATCTAGGTTGCTTCCATGTCCTGGCTATTATAAACAGTGCTGAAATGAACATTGGAGTACATGTGTCTCTTTCAATTCTGGTTTCCTCGGTGTGTATGCCCAGGAGTGCGATTGCTGGATCATATGGCAGTTCTAGTTCCAGTTATTTGAGGAATCTCCACACTGTTCTCCATAGTGGCTGTACTAGTTTGCATTCCCACCAACAGTGTAAGAGGGTTCCTTTCTCTCCACACCCTCTCCAGCATTTATTGCATGTAGACTTTTGGATAGCAGCCATTCCGACTGGTGTGAAATGGTATCTCATTGTGGTTTTGATTTGCATTTCTCTGATTATGAGGGATGTTGAGCATTTTTTCATGTGTTTGTTAGTCATCTTTATGTCTTCTTTGGAGAAATGTCTGTTTAGTTCTTTGGCCCATTTTTTGATTGGGTCACTTAGTTTTCTGGAATTGAGCTGCAGGAGCTGCTTGTATATTTTGGAGATTAATCCTTTATCAGTTGCTTCATTTGCTATTATTTTCTCCCATTCTGAAGGCTGTCTTTTCACCTTGCTTAGAGTTTCTTTTGCTGTGCAGAAGCTTTTAATTTTAATTAGGTCCCATTTGTTTATTTTTGCTTTTATTTCCAATATTCTGGGAGGTGGGTCTTGGAGGATCCTGCTGTGATTTATGTCAGAGTGTGTTTTGCCTACGTTCTCCTCTAGGAGTTTTATAGTATCTGGTCTTAAATTTAGCTCTCTAATCCATTTTGAGTTTATTTTGGTGTATGGTGTTAGGAAGTGTTCTAATTTCATTCTTTTACAAGTGGCTGACCAGTTTTCCCAGCACCACTTGTTAAAGAGACTGTCTTTTGTCCATTTTATATTCTTGCCTCCTTTGTCAAAGATAAGGTGTCCATAGGTGCGTGGGTTTATCTCTGGGCTTTCTATTTTGTTCCATTGATCTATATTTCTGTCTTTATGCCAGTACCATACTGTCTTGATGACTGTGGCTTTGTAGTAGAGCCTGAAGTCTGGCAGGTTAATTCCTCCAGTTCCATTTTTCTTCTTCAAGATTGCTTTGGCTATTCGAGGTTTTTTGTATTTCCATACAAACTGTGAGGTTATTTGTTCTAGTTCTGTGAAAAATATCGTTGGTAGCTTGATAGGGATTGCATTGAATGTACAAATTACTTTGGGTAGTATACTCATTTTCACAATATTTATTCTTCCAATCCATGAACACGGTATATTTCTCCATCTATTAGTGTCCTCTTTGATTACTTTCACTAGTGTTTTGTAGTTTTCTATGTACAAGTCTTTTGTTTCCTTAGGTAGATATATTCCTAAGTATTTAATTCTTTTCGTTGCAACAGTGAATGGAATAGTTTCCTTAATTTCTCTTTCTATTTTCTCATTATTAGTGTATAGGAATGCAAGGGATTTCTGTGTGTTGATTTTATATCCTGCAACTTTACTGTATTCATTGATTAGCTCTAGTAGTTTTCTGGTAGAGTCTTTAGGGTTTTCTGTGTAGAGGATCATGTCATCAGCGAACAGTGAAAGTTTTACTTCCTCTTTTCCAATTTGTATTCCTTTTATGTCTTTTTCTGCTCTGATTGCTGTAGCCAAAACTTCCAGAACTATGTTGAATAGTAGTGGTGAGAGTGGGCACCCTTGTCTTGTTCCTGACTTTAGGGGAAATGCTTTCAGTTTTTAACCATTGAGCATAATGTTTGCTGTGGGTTTGTCATATATAGCTTTTATTATGTTGAGATATGTCCCTTCTATTCCCACTTTCTGGAGAGTTTTTATCATAAATGGATGTTGTATTTTGTCAAAGGCTTTCTCTGCATCTATTGAGATAATCATATGATTTTTATTTTTCAGTTTGTTAATGTGGTGTATTACGTTGATTGATTTGTGGATATTGAAGAATCCTTGCATTCCTGGGATAAAGCCCACTTGGTCATGATGTATGATCTTCTTAATATGTTGTTGGATTCTGATTGCTAGAATTTTGTTCAGGATTTTTGCATCTATGTTCATCAGTGATATTGGCCTGTAGTTTTCTTTTTTTGTGGGATCTTTACCAGGTTTTGGGATTAGGGTGACAGTGGGATCATAGAATGAGTTTGGAAATTTCCCTTCCTCAGCAATTTTCTGAAAGAGTTTGAGAAGAATAGGTGTTAGCTCTTCACTAAATTTTTGGTAGAATTCAGCTGTGAAGCCGTCTGGACCTGGGCTTTTGTTTGCTGGAAGCTTTCCGATTACTTCCTCTATTTCCGTGCTTGTGATGGGTCTGTTCAGATTTTCTATTTCTTCCTGGTTCAGTTTTGGCAAGGTGTACTTTTCTAGGAATTTGTCCATTTCTTCCAAGTTATTCATTTAATTGCCATGTAATTGCTGATAGTATTCTCTAATAATCCTTTGTATTTCTGTGTTGTCAGTTGTGATTTCTCCCTTTTCATTTCTAATTTTATTGATTTGGTTCTTCTCTCTTTCTTTCTTGATGAGTCTGGCTAGTGGTTTGTCAATTTTATTTACCTTCTCAAAGAACCAGCTTTTGGCTTTGTTGATTTTTGCTATGGTCTCTTTTGTTTCTTTTGCATTTATCTCTGCCCTAATTTTTATGATTTCTTTCCTTCTGCTAACCCTGGGGTTCTCCATTTCTTCCTTTTCTAGTTTCTTTAGATGTAGAGTTAGGTTATTTAGTTGACTTTTTTCTTGTTTCTTGAGGTGTGCCTGTATTGCTATGAACTTCCCCCTTAGCACTGCTTTTACAGTGTCCGAGAGGTTTTGGGTTGTTGTGTTTTCATTTTCATTCATTTCTATGCATATTTAATTTCTCTTTTGATTTCTTCTATGATTTGTTCATTATTCAGCAGCGTGTTGTTCAGCCTCCATATGTTGGCATTTTTAATAGTTTTTCTCCCGTAATTGAGATCTAGTCTTACTGCATTGTGGTCAGAAAAGATGCTTGGAATGATTTCAATTTTTTTGAATTTACCAAGGCTGGATTTATGGCCCAGGATGTGATCTATCCTGGAAAAGGTTCCGTGTGCGCTTGAGAAAAAGGTGAAATTCATTGTTTTGGGGTGAAATGTCCTATAGATATCAATTAGGTCTAACTGGTCTATTGTATCATTTAAAGTTTGTGTTTCCTTGTTAATTTTCTGTTTAGTTGATCTATCCATAGATGTAAGTGGGGTATTAAATTCTCCCACTATTATTGTGTTATTGTTAATTTCCCCTTTCATACTTGTTAGTAATTGTTTTACGTATTGCGGTGCTCCAATGTTGGGTGCATAAATATTTAGAATTGTTATATCTTCATCTTGGATTGATCCTTTGATCATTATGTAGTTTCCTTCTTTGTCTCTTTTCACAGCCTTTGTTTTAAAATCAATTTTATCTGATATGAGTATTGCTACTCCTGCTTTCTTTTGGTCTCTATTTGCGTGGAATATCTTTTTCCAGCCCTTCACTTTCAGTCTGTATGTGTCCCTCGATTTGAGGTGGGTCTCTTGTAGACAACATATATGGGGGTCTTGTTTTTGTATCCATTCAGCCAGCCTTTGTCTTTTGGTTGGGGCATTCAACCCATTTACGTTTAAGGTGATTATTGTTAAGTATGATCCCGTTGTCATTTTCATTATTGTTTGGGTTCAAGTTTATATACCCTTTCTGTGTTTCCAGTCTAGAGAAGATCCTTTAGTATTTGTTGGAGAGCTGGTTTGGTGATGCTGAATTCTCTCAGCTTTTGCTTGTCTGTAAAGCTTTTGATTTCTCCTTCATATTTGAATGAGATCCTTGCTGTGTATAGTAATCTGGGCTGTAGGTTATTTTCTTTCATCACTTTAAGTATGTCTTGCCATTCCCTCCTGGCCTGAAGAGTTTCTGTTGAAAGATCAGCTGTTATCCTTATGGGGATCCCCTTGTGTGTTATTTGTTGTTTTTCCCTTGCTGCTTTTAATATTTTTTCTTTGTGTTTGATCTTTGTTAATTTGATTAATATGTGCCTTGGGGTATTTCGCCTTGGGTTTATCCTGTTGGGGACTCTCTGTGTTTCTTGGACTTGGGTGATTATTTCCTTCCCCATTTTAGGGAAATTTTCAACTATTATCTCCTCGAGTATTCTCTCATGGTCTTTCTTTTTGTCTTCTTCTTCTGGGACTTCTATGATTCGAATGTTGTGGCGTTTAATATTGTCCCATATGTCTCTAATATTGTCCTCATTTCTTTTAATTCGTTTTTCTTTTTCTGTCTCTGTTTCATTTATTTCTACAATTCTATCTTCTAGCTCACTTATCCTGTCTTCTGCCTCCGTTATTCTACTGTGTGTGCCCTCGAGAGTGTTTCTGATCTCATCTACTGTATTATTCATTGTATATTGACTCTTTTTTATTTCCTCTAATTCTTTATTGAACATTTCTTCCATCTTCTCCATCCTTTTCTCCAGTTTATTTATCTGTAACTCCATTTTGCTTTCCAGATTTTGAATCATTTTCACAATTAAAATTCGAAATTCTTTATCGGGTAGGTTCCCTATATCTTCCTCTTTTGTTTGTGTTGGTGGGCATTTATCCTGTTCCTTTACTTGTTGGGTATTTTTCTGCCTCTTCATCTTGCTTATATTGCTTTGTTCGGGTGGCCTTTCTGTCTTCTGACAGTCTGTGGAGTTCTCTTTATTATGTAGTTACCTCGTTGTGTGTGGGGTTGGATGGGTGACTTGTCAAGGTTCCCTGGTTAGGGAAGCTTGAGTAGATGTTCTGGTGGGTGGAACTGTATTTCTTCTCTCTGGAGTGCAAGGAAGTGTCCAATAATGAGTTTGAGATGTCCGTGGGTTTGGGGTGGCTTTGGGCAGCCTGTATATTGAAGTTCAGTGCTATTCTCCTGTGTTGCTGGACAGCTTGCGTAGTATGTCTTTCACTGAAACTTGTTGACCCTTGGGTGGTGCCTGGTTTCAGTGTATGTAGGGAGGCCTTTGATGAGTACCTATCAATTAATGTTCTCTGGAACCGGAGATCTCTGGTGTTCTCAGGATTTGGCCTTAAGCCTCTGCCTCTGGTTTTCAGTCTTATTCTTGCAGGAGGCTCAAGGCTTCTCCCTCTTCTGTTTTCTGGTCTCCTCAGTGTCTAATTCCCGTCCTGACTCCAGGATGCAGTGGTGGACACTTTTTTCTTTTTTTTCCCCAGGCTCTCCTATTCAGTCCTGCTGTAGGGAGGGAGGAACAACTAACAAATATCCCTGGCGTCTGTGGGGAGTGCTCGCGGTGTCTCGGCTACACTGGGAATGCTCCCGCTCGAGGCGTGTGTGCTTTCCCTGTTTATGCTGCTTAGGCTTTAGTTTGCTCTGCTGCAAGCTGTCCGCGGCTGGCGCTGGGTTTCATGCACTTCCCAGGCCTGAGCGGCTCAGGTTCAGGTCCTCGGGTACTCGACAAAGGCGCAGACTTGGCTGGGCCTGCGTTTTGTGCCTTCCCCGGTCCTAGCAGCTCAGGTGACCAGGCGTTTGGTGAACGCAGTCGCTGCGACTTATTGCCTTCCCGGTCCCCGCTGCTCGGTTTTCTGGGAGTACAACCAGCGCAGTTTCTCAGGCGGATATTGACCGGCCCGAACCCAAGAAGTCCTGGCCAGCAAGGAAGCCTGCCTGCAGCTTGGCACGGGAAGCCTCTCTGGGGCCGCGGCTGCCCCCGCCCCGGCACTGGCTGCCCTCCCCGCCCGCGTCGGCGGGGGCTGGGGGCTGGGGCGCCCTAGCCCGGTTCTCCCTCTAAGCACAGCAGCCGGCTCTCCCTCCAAGCGCGGTCGCCGGCTCTCCCTCCAAGCACGGGCGCCGGCTCTCCCTCCAAACGCGGGTGCCGGCTCTCCCTCTAAGCGCAGCCGTCGGCTCTCCCTCTAAGCGCCACTACTGGTTCTCCCTCTAAGCGCTGCTGCTGGCACCTCCCTGCCCAGCCCCCACCTGCTAGTGAGGGGCGCGGGCGTCTGCGCCGCTTCTCCGCTGAGAGTTTCCTCTGAGCACTTAGTCTGTGAGTTTTAATTATTTATGTCTTTTGTCTCCCAGTTATGCGGCCCTCTGAGGTTCCACTCGCCAGTGTTTCCAGGTGTTTGGAAACTTCTCTCTCTCTCTCTCTCTCTCTCTTTTTTTTTAAGCCTCCCTTCCCAGGAGGGAGCTCCGTCCCTCCCTCTTTTGTCTCTCTTTTTATCTTTTTATCTATTTCCTACCTCCTTTCGACGACTATGGGCTGCTTTTCTGAGTGCCTGATGTCCTCTGCCGGTATTCAGAAGTTTTTTTGTGGGATTTACTCAGCGTTCAATGTTCTTTTGTTGATTTTGTTGGGGGAAAAGTGGCCGCCCTGTCCTATTCCTCCACCATCTTCCCGTCGACCCGACCCTCAGTTTTAGAACTGGCATTTCCATTAACATCTGTTGTGTTAGTTCCTTCTTCTATGAATTCCATTAGGGTGAAAGCTTATTTCTAGAATTTTCCCTATCTGTTATTTTGAATGCCTTATCAAATGAATTATCAGTTTGTGTGACCTGTGATGGCTCATAACTCAGCTCACAGAGACATTAGGGTGAGACCGACCTCATGCAGAGAAATCTCCATGTCATCAGCTTTCATTTGGGGGCTTCTCTTTGTCATCTCCTTCAAAAACCTGTTACTGTGGAGTGTTCCTTCAGTGCAAAAGGGTGGGAAGAAACTTCGTCTATTGGGAGCCTGTCATTCTTTAGGCAACCCTTTGTGATAGTTGGTGATGGACAGGGAGGCCTGGCGTGCTGCAATCCATGGGGTCGCAAAGAGTTGGACTGAGTAACTGAACTGAACTTGTGACAGAAAGAAAAAGGCAGTAGGCAAGGAATCTTGTTCTGAGAGCATAGGCTAGAAAGCCAGGGAGGAATGCATCCAGTACTGAAGTCAGAGCTGCAGCAGAGATTTTTTGTGTCTCAAAGGTTACTGCATTCTGGTTCTCATGGGAGATTGACAACCTCAACAATTAGCAATGCCTGTACTGGCCCTGTCGGAGCCCACTACTTTTCTAGGCACAGGGAAGAAGAGAACACATGATTACAAGGAGTTTGCTATCCAGCTGTGGAAAGGAGGAAATTTTTTGGTAGCAAATGGCTTATATTTGCAAATTATCATACGAATGAGTGTAAATTCAAATGATCAACTAGAATAGGAATGGGCTGTGGAAGTCCAGAACGAAGAGGTGATCACAGTGAAGGAGGCTTAAAAAGAAAAGCCTTGATAGAAAACAAACTCACCATTACCATAGGGGATAGTGGTGGGATGGGGGATGGGGAGGAGAGATAAATTAGGAGTTTTGGATTAACAGATGTACATGAGTGAGTGCTCAGTTGCTTCACTCATGTCTGACTCTTTGTGACCCTATGGACTGCAGCCCATCAGGCTCCTCTGTCCATGGGGATTCTCCAGGCAAGAATACTGGAGGGGATTGCCATGCACTCCTCCAGGGGATCTTCCCCACCCAGGGATTGAGCCCACATCTCTTACATCTCCTGCATTGTAGGCAGATTCTTTACCCATTAAGACATCTGGGAAGCCCTAACAGATACACAGATAAATATAAAACAGATAAATATAAAATAGGTAAACAACAAGGACCTACTCTATAGCACAGGGAAATATATTTAATATCTTGTAATGACCTATAAAGGAAAGGAATCTGAAAAAGAAAATATACTTATACATATATGCTGCTGCTGCTAAGTCGCTTCAGTCGTATCCGACTCTGTGTGACCCCATAGACAGCAGCCCACCAGGCTCCCCCATCCCTGGGATTCTCCAGGCAAGAACACTGGAGTGGGTTGCCATTTCCTTCTCCATACATATATATATGTATATATATATATATATATATATATATATATATATAACTGAATCACTCTGCTGTACACTTAAAATTAACACAACATTGTAAATAAACTACACTTCAATTTAAGAAAAAATAGAGAAAGAAAAGGTTTCCTTAAGTATGAGAATTTTAAGCTGAGTTTTGAATGAAGGAAGCCCATACCATACATACACAGAGCTCCTGGCACCATTCCTTTATGCAGTAAGTATTTATTTGGCATCTGTTGTAGCATGGCACTCTGCAGGGTGCTTTGGGGGATACACAGAGGTAAAAAGCTCCAGATCTGCCTTCCCCCAGGAGCTTCAAATCTGTTAAAGAGGTTCACTTCTTCCCCAGTCCTGATGTTTCTTTCCATATGGAATGACATCTCATTAGCAGAACATTCTGGCCTCTCTCTGCCCCCTCGTCCCCTCCTCTCCTGTGGAGAAGATGTGACTGCTCTGATTGGTGAGTTTCAGAGAAGGTGCTGGGCAGGTGTAGCTCAGCTGAGCCCTCCTGCTTTGTTTGAGATCCCTGTGACTTGTGTCTTTGAGGTACATTCTGCTGCTCCTACATGCCTGAAGTTGTATAGCTGCAGGTCCTTAGATGAGAAGGACTTCTGACTTCCAGTGTCACTTGGGATGTGGGTAACTCTGGGTTTCAGATATTAGGAAGCACACCCAAGTTATGTCCTTGACTCTAGGCTTTAGCAGTAAGAAAGGTGATATTTTGATTTTCATCAGTCTGAACTCATTGTCTAGCAGGTGATTGACTCACAATCCAAAGGAATGTTAATTATCTGGCCTCCTCTTTCCACTCCCATCAGGGACTAATAGGAATTATGGGACAAGTCCATAAATAACTATAAGAAAAGGTGACTATGATCAGTACCATAAGTGTGACTTGGGCCCTTCACTCTGCAAAGCCTGTCACCAATATTAAAAAGGAATATCTTTTGAGATGCTCAACATGTACAGAAATGGTGATAGGTGGCCACTTTTCACTTGCTTTCAACTGTCTCTTGACTTCCTGTTTGTTGAGTTTCAACACTTCCTCTCATTTCTAGTGTTGGCCTCTCTTCTGAGTCCCTAACTTGTATATCCAATTGCTAACTTGACATCTCCATTTGGATGCTGCACAGGTAACTCCAACTTTATAGGAACTGAAATTGAACTCTTGAGTCCCTAGCACTTCACCCTGACCTATACCTCTCTCAGTTTTCCTCATCTCAGTAAATGGCACAACCATCCATCTAGTTGCTCAAGCAAAAGATCCTGTGTGATCTATGTTTGTGTGGTGAATTGATAAATATCTGCCTCTCTTAAGTATCATCTCTCTCCTTTATTTCTGTAATGTAAGTACTGGCCTCTCGGGGTACCAGACACATAGTGAGTACTCAATAGGCATTTATTGAATAAGTAAATTTTATTAACCCAATTGTAGCCTTTTCAACTGCTGCAGCAGTTTTCTTGGCTTTGCAGCTTTGATTTTTCCCCCTTGAATTCTAGCATCATCTTGCCCCTCTGTTGCTAAGACTAAAACATTCATTGTTTAGATAAACTGAGAATTCAGAGAAAGGGGCTAGGATGGGAGAATTATGGAAAGTTCATGGAAAAAGAATAGTTTGTAATGGGCCTTGAAAAAACAGAATTTTGATATGTGAAGGAATGGAGGCAAGGGAATGAGACATTTCTGGCAGAGGAAGTCACTAAGAGAGAAATGTAGAGAAAAGAAACACTGAGTTTTACTGAAACATGGCCAATAAACTGACCTGTGAAAGATGGAATGGAGGTTACCATTGGAAATGTAGTCAACAGCTAGTCTGTGTAGAGAAAGTGCCTGAAATTATCTAGGAAACATAAATCTGCTCAGCAAAAGTGTGCAGTATGAACTCTTCACTAAAACTGTTAAACTATAAATGAAAGCTGCATAGACAGAGTATGAAATTAAAATCTGTTCCATTAGGTTATGACCAATTTCCTTGTGAGATGAGTGTGGCTGAGTTTTAGAGAAATTCACAGAAATTCTACTACTTTTGACAATGCTCATATTTCTTGTAAAATTCTTCACATCCTCAACATTCTTTCAAATTTGCTGTGAAATTCTGCAAGTGCAATCATTCCCCTTGTCATTTTATGAAAACACATGTGTCAGGCTCATCCATTCTGTGGGCACTCCAGTTTTCCCCTAGATTCCAAGGACAAATAAACCCTGACCTAAAACAGAAATGAGGGGGCGAGAGGGAGGAGCTTATTCTCTTTGGGACTTGAGTTAAGGAGCCTCCACTGACCTTGCAGCAGGGAATAATTAGTGTGTAATGCAGAACAGTGTGAGAAATTGTTCAATTTCAGGAAGAACAATTGCTGCAAAGAAAATGGATCCATTTTCCCAGTTTCTCACTTGAACACATTTGTGCTGGTTGCTTGCTTTGGTGGATTGGAGGCCACACAGCAAGTTGCTGTTTTTAGCAGTGATTATTTCACCAGGCTCACTTACATTTCTTTTTTTTTTTTTCAGAAATGCTTCCACCTTTTGGTGGGCTCCACTGGCACTGGGGATGTTCCTGAGACCACTGACCCTGGGCATGTATATGAGTGCAAGGAAGGAATGTATTCCTCACTTCAGCCTGATTTAGGATGACTGAAGAGCTGCCTTCTAAAACGTGAGGAGTTGTCATGTGGGAAAGTGAGTAGATACGCTCTGGAGCTTCAGAGGACAATCTAGGACTAATAGGCAGAAGTTATTAAGAGGCAGACTTTGGTTTAACATGGGTACTTGGTCAAAATCAGGGGTACTTAGAAAGGATGGGCTGACTAGCCAGGTAATGACTTTCATTTCCATGAGAGTGTTGAAATAGGGGTCAGATGGTAAACTGTTAGGGATATGGTAGAGAGAATTCCTATATTGGAGGTGAGAGGTTAAATAACATCCAAGATAACTTTCCAAGTTCTGTTTATCTGAATTCTACAGCCTGAATATGGAACATGATTTGTGTTTTTAGATCAAGGTCTATTCTCATTTTCTGCACTAAGTCTTACATAGCACTCATGTCTTTTCCACACTTGACACTAACTGTTTATGGACTTATGTTGTTAGTCCAAGTGTTAAAACAGTTAAGTAGAACACACACATATACCAACTTCGTATTTGTTACAGGTAATATGTACAACAGCTTTCTCTTTTGGCCCATTCCTGAATTTTACCCTAAACTTACTCCATACCCCCTTCCATTTGATCGTCAAGAGTAGGGTGAGATCCAGAGAATGGACAAGGATATCTATTTTACACATTATTATTTCACACTTACCTTGTTCCAGATCCTGTCTTCAGTATCAGTGAACAAAATACATCAGTTATAAAAATAGAAAAAGCTCCCTGTTCTTGTGGAGTTTGCGCTGTGCTGTGCTTAGTCTCTTAGCTTTGTCTGACTCTTTGTGACTCCATGGACTGTAACCGGCCAGGCTCCTCTGTCCATGGGACTCTCTAGGCAAAAATACTGGAGTGGGTTGCCATGCCCTCCTCCAGAGGATCTTCCCAACCCAGGGATTGAACCCAACTCTCCCACATTGCAGGGAGATTCTTTACCATCTGAGCCACCAGGGAAGCCTGTGGAGTTTACATGTATGTAAACTACCAACACACAGGGAACACTAAATCGATATTAACTTCCTTTCTTTTCAAATCTCTTCGGCCAGTGTGGCATTAAAGAAATGACACTTTCTGAACATCTACTATGTTCTGTGTGCTTAGGCATGGGATATTATTCAATCCTTGAAACAAATTTAAGAAGTAAATCTTTTCATCTTATCAGAAAAACAGAGGGTCACAAGATTAAGTATTTTGTCTAAGACTGAACTATAAGTAGCACAAGTATAATTTGAACATACCTCTGTCTGATTTTAGGGCTTCCCAGATGGCTCAGTGGGTAAAGAATCTGCCTGCAAAGCAGAAGGCACGGGTTTGAGTCTTGGGTCAGGAAGATCCCCTGGAGGAGGGCGCAGCCACCCATTCCAGTACTCTCGCTTGGAGAATCCCATGGACAGAGGAGCCTAGTGGGCTGCGGTTCATAGGGTTGCAAAGAGTTGGACTTGACTGAAGTGACTGAGCAAGCACACATACTGCCTAATTTTATACTAATGCACTTTCATTATGCTGTTTCCAAGAAGCACGTTTCTTGGTTATTCTATGGCAGGTAACTCTCAACACAGCTAAAGATCATCTTTTGTAAAATAAAATAATGGTCTCTAAAGACATGACCCTCAGTGTGGAGAAAAGGGAACCCTCTTACGCTGTTGGTGGGAATGCAAACTAGTATAGCCACTATGGAGAACAGTGTGGAGAGTCCTTAAAAAACTGGAAATAGAACTGCCATATGACCCAGTCCAAGGAACCCAGAACTGAAAGAGACATGTGTACCCCAATATTCATCACAACACTGTTTACAATAGCCAGGACATGGAAGAAACCTAGGTGTCCATCAGCAGAAGAATGGATAAGAAAGCTGTGGTACATATACACAATGGAATGTTACTCAGCTATTAAAAATAACACATTTGAGTCAGTTCTAATGAGGTGGATGAAACTGGAGCCTATTATACAGAGTGAAGTAAGCCAGAAAGAAAAACACCAATACAGTATATTAACGCATATATATGGAATTTAGAAAGATGGTAATGATGACACTATATGTGAGACAGCAAAAGAGACATAAAGAACAGACTTTTGGACTCTGTGGGAGAATGAAAGAATGGGATGATTTGAGAGAATAGCATTGAAACATGTATATTACCATATGTGAAATAGATGACCAGTCCAAGTTCAATGCATGAAAAAGGGTGCTCAAAGCCTGTGTACTGGGACAACCCAGAGGGATGGGATGGAGAGGGAAGTGGGAGAGGGTTTCGGGATGGGGGCCACATGTACACCTGTGGCTGATTCATGTCAATGTATGGCAAAAATCACCACGATATTGTAAAGTAGTTAGCCTACAATTAAAATAAATTAATTAAAAAAAATGACCCTCATACTTGTGTGCGTGAGTACTAAGTCACTTCAGCTATGTCTGACTCTTTGTGACCCCATGGACCATAACCTGCCAGGCTCCTCTGTCCATGGGATTCTCCAAGAATGAATACTGAGTGGGTTGCTGTGCCCTCCTTCAGGGGATCTTCCGGACCCAGGGATAGAAGCTACTTCTCATGTCTGCTGTGTTGGCAGGTGGGTTCTTTACTATTAGCACCACCTGGGAAGCCCCTTTATACTTTGCTGCTGCTGCTGCTGCTAAGTCACTTCAGTCGTGTCCGACTCTGTGCGACCCCATAGACAGAAGCCCACCAGGCTCCCCCGTCCCTGGGATTCTCCAGGCAAGAACACTGGAGTGGGTTGCCATTTCTTTCTCCAATGCGTGAAAGTGAAAAGTGAAAGTGAAGCCGCTCATTCGTGTCCGACCCTTAGCGACCCCACGGACTGCAGCCTACCAGGCTCCTCTATCGGGGTCCAGCCTCGATATGGCCCAGGGTATCCTCGGGATGAACGGCGTCGGCGTCAGCGAGAGAGAGAGAGAGAGAAAGAGAGAGACAGGGGCTGATGATTCCTTGATTTACTCTGGAAACCAATAAAACCCCAGCACGGGACTTGCTCTGTTTACGTAGGCTGCAGGAGCCCTCTCAAATCACTGGAGGCACCCCACCAGGGCACCCCCTCGAGTGGGTCTTAGAAGCCCAGGCAGATAAGTAAACTCAGAGGGCCCAGCGCTCCAAGGATCTCAACCAGAAAAAGGAGAATAGAGAAAAGGACGGAAAAAGAGAAAGAACGACACGGGGACACCAAGCTTCAGTGAGCAAGGCCCAAAACTTTATTTTCCAGTGCTGTTTTTATACCCTAAGTTGTGCACATAAAAAATAGAGAAAGAGAGGTATAGAGTCACGCCAGAATCACGCGGGGTCAGCAGTCTTGACCCTTATCAGGATCAGGGCTCATTTTTGTATGTCTCGTGATATACAAAAGTTTTGGGTGGTTTACATCATCTTCTGGCCAGGGGCCTGCTAACAGTTTTATGGCCCTCTCTCCTAACAATAGGTTAGTTAGCAAGTAAAAGGCTTATATTCTTTTAAGGTGACTTTCCTAAAGTTAGGTGCTAGACACATAACAAAGTTGCATTCCTATAGGGCACCAGTGTAGTGAGCTGCAAGAAAGGAATTTATTAACTTAAGATCTGATGTGGTTAAATCAAAGGCTACTACTTATATTCTCTATATGTGATTAATATATTTCCAAGAATACAGTAGATAGAGGAAACTGCAGCAAGCATTGATTCAACAATGAAATCTTTTTTAGTACTACTCTAATGATTTTAACTTCTTCAACAGATTCCTGTATTTTAGAATATTAGGCTTTCTGTCTTGCATGGCTGGGAGGCTATAAACAGTCACACTCATAGTTGTAAGAGCCCGGACAAACTTGTCATGCAAGTTAGAAAGCTATCAGAGGGGCTTGGATTGGAACACTCCTATTAAGCCGAGGAGAACTTTTAAACTACAGCTCTGAATTAATGTTTTCAGAGAAAGGTGGTTGGGGGGAAGCCCCCGTAAGTATGAGAGGACTTGATAAGAGGCGTAAGATAGTAAAGCAGTCAGACTCCGGTTTTCTTTGGGGTAGATGCTCAGGTAAGTCCAGGGGGTTCCTCGAGTCCTGATTAGCCTTTGCCGGTCAGGCCTCTTCCCCAGTTGACCTTTGCCATGGGTAGGATTTCCCTCGCTGGCTCCCGGCACTCCTCCATCCATGGGATTTTCTAGGCAAGAGTAGTGGAGTGGCTTGCCATTGCCTTCTCCGCCCTTATACTTTAGGCTGCATAAAAATTGCATAGGAACATTGATAAATATGTAAATGTCGGAATTCAAATGAGCCCAGGATCCTGCATTTTAACAAATACATGAAAAGTGTTAGTTGTTTAATTGTGTTCAACTCTTTGTGACCCCATGGCCTGTAGCTCACCAGGCTTCTCTGTCCATGTAATTCTCCAGGCAAGAATACTGGAGTGGTAGTCATTCCTTTATCCATGGGATCTTCCCAATCCAAGGATCGAACCTGGGTCTCCCACATTGCAGGCAGATTCTTTACATATCCACAAGTAATTTTGATGCCCACAGGCCATATACCAGGCTTTGAAGGACTTAATGTCCTTTAGAGCTCTAATATTTTGTACTTCTATGAGTTTTTGACTAGTCCCAATTTTGTTATTTATAGTGCATAAGAGCACTTCTGAGATTCATTAGCAGTCAGTGTTGTTATTATCATCAGCTCCCACCCACCTCTGGCACCATCAGTTACAGTTGTCTTTCATTTGTAAACCACTTGATTGATATAGTGTTCTTTCTGGGAAACACTTGTGGAAAGGGTGGTCTGTCCTCTGCTGATAGTTCCTGGCTGACTGGCTGGTTGGCCAGTTCATACAAAATCAATGTAATCAAAGAGTTCTAGGTTGGGCTGTATAAAGCTGTTAAGGTTCAATTAGTGAATTATTTTAGTTCATGTACCTTGAGAATAATCAGTGTTGTGGATTTGGACTATTCAACCCCACTGAAGTCTGGTTTTCCCCGCTCACTGAATTTCCTTTTATTTCCACGACCATGAAACTACCTCCCACTACATTTTGGAAATGTTGCTTTAGTTGGACCCACTATTAACAAGAGAAATTTTGTTCTTTGGGGCTTAACTGCTGAATCTTTACACTTTGAGTGTAAGGCTGTTTTGGGGTACTGGCAGTGAGCAATATAAGGTTTCAATAGCTTCAAATTGGAATTTACATGCTCTATCACTCAGCAACATTATAAGGTGTTAGACTATCCCTCACATCATCTTAGTATGGTTCTGGGACTTCAATATACGGTTGATTAATTATTCACAATAATCGTAGCTAATATTTATGTATTATTTGTCATGTGCCAGCCACTTCACTTAGTGTTTTACATGCTTATCACCTCGTTTAATTCTCCCAACAACACCTGTAGATACTTTCATGGTCTCTGTCTTATAAATGAGGAAACTGGCTGGGACTCAGAGAGCTTAAGCAACTTACTCAAGTTCACACAGCTAGGAAGTGGTAGAGTTAGGATTCAGATCCAGTCTAATGACAGTGCACAGTCTTCTGTGCACTATATGCTTTATCAAAATGGAAGGGCAATATCTGAGGAGAGCTTGAATATTTGGATCTTAGGCTAAGGTTTTGCAAGTTAAGCTGGACGAGAAAGAGGTTCAAGTACTTTTGAATTTCTCAAAATATAATTCTTGCTAGCATATGTCTATTTTCTTTTTTTATATTAATACATTTTTATATATGTCTGTGTACTTGGTGAATAGCTAATGATAATGGCTGCCACTTGTATTCCTTAAAAAAGGATTGGAAGTTAGAATGCAATTACAATTAATGTGTATGAAAATGAAAATTGTCAAATTAACACAGAGTATTACAGTGCAGAACGTAATGTGGCAACACTCTCAGCATAGAAACAAGCCTTCCTTACTTGTCCCCATTGAAGACCTTGCAGTCACCTTGTCCCTCATCTTTATATGGGCTTGTGTCTCTCGAAGCAACCAGAAAACATAATAGCTCAGTGCTTGCTTGGGTCCTAGTTTTCCCTCCTCCTCTCCTCTTTGCTTCTCTGTATTTATGGCCACGGAACCCTATTCATTTTGGCATTTATTATTGTTCCTATTACTCTTACTATCTAGTATTTTTTTTTCCCTTTTGCTGTTGATAAAGTGATTCCTATTCATGTAAACATTCAAGGTGTAAAAAAAGAACAAAAGTTGAAAAATAAAATCCTCTTCCTTCCCCACCTCTACTTACTTTGCAGCAGTCAGTAGTCACTTAAGTTTATTAATATATCTTTCCAGAAACTTTATATGCAGATATATTTATGCACATAAATGGACCCTTGTGTAGCTTTAAAAAAATGTTGATATTACCATTATCTTTGTTGATACAATGTGTAAATAATAGTATTTTATTGTTTTATTTGTAATTTATTCAACTATAAGTGAGGTTAAATATGTATCTGTATGTTTATTGGTGATTTTCTTTTTTCACTTTGTGAACTTTTCATTTTCTATTTATGTCTTTTTCTTAACCCTGTATATGAGACAGCAAAAGAGACACAGATGTATAGAACAGTCTTTTGGACTCTGTGGGAGAGGGCGAGGGTAGGATGATTTGGGAGAATGGCATTGAAACATGTATATTATCATATGTGAAACGAATCACCAGTCCAGGTTCGATGCATGATACAGGATGCACGGGGCTGGTGTACTGGGATGAACCAGAGGGATGGGATGGGGAGGGAGGTGGGAGGGGGGTTCAAGATGGGGAACACATGTACACCTGGGGCAGATTCATGTCAATGTATGCAAAACCAATACAATAATGTAAAATAATTAGCCTCCAATTAAAATAAATTAAAAAATAATAGTTCTTTGAGAGAAATTAGCCTTTTCCTGCCAAATATATAGCTAATACTTGTTCTTAGCTTGTCATTTGTTGCCTGTTTTTTTAAGTAATTTTTTTGTCATGCAGAAGTTTTTTATTTAGCCAAATTTATCAAATATTTCCTTTATAGATTCCAGGTTTTTTATCTTCATTAGAAAAGTTTTTGCATTTCATTATTATTTAAAAATTTCCTTTGTGCTTCCATGTACCCCTTTTTCTAAAAAATAAATCTTGAAAATGTTATTTTAAAAGTACTTTAATAATATTGAGAGACTTAATGTGAACTAGATATCAAGAGAACCCTCCAGGAGGGTTCTGGAAATATTAAATAAATTATAACAAGTGTTCTATTAAGTACATAACTAAGCTATCAATAAAGTAAAGAATATTGGTAGGATTCAGAAACAAAGAGGGAAAATCAATGAGGTAAGATTATATTTGATGATACGGATACCCTAGAGGTACTGAATGGAGTATCACACTCAGTGGTCTAAAGGCTTGCGTTACAGGGTTAGGGTTATGGTTAGGGGACAAAAGGTAAAACCTTGGGTCAGTGCAAAGTGCCTCTCACAAGAGAAAAAAAAAAAAACAGGAACATGAGGGTTACAACATCAATGAAAATGTGCAGTAGAAAAAAATTATATGCAATAATAAAGAAAAATAACAAGGAAGCCTATCATTATTTGGAATCTGGGTGATGAAAAAAATCTCTCCTGAAAATTTATACCAATGGATGGTGTCCTTCATATTTTATTTACCTGCATGGTTTAGGAGCCTGCAAGCCAAGGATTTAGCAGAAAATTGGTTTCAGATAAAACTGATTTTAGTGATAAAACCAGTTTCCAAAAGATTTTCACATACAAAGTCCTGTTGCAGAAGAGCTCACAACTCAAAATTAATTGAAAAAGAAGTATCACCATGAATGAAAAGTGAAAATACAACAAAAAGCAAGATTAGAATCCCAAGCACATCACAAAATAGCACAATGTGATAGTCAATAAAATTAGTATTTAAAATCATTACAGAAATCTGAGAAAGAACTAAAAATATTAAAGAATAATAAGAAACTATGCAAGTAGGTAGATTATAAATAATAATTAGCATCTCCAAAGAGAAAATAGATGGGGAGAGAAGCAAAATTCAAGGAAATGGTACCTATGAATTTTTCAACATTGATGAAAGACTTGAATCCACATTCTGGAGGTACAGTGTATCCTTAGCAGGAAAAATAGAAATAAATCTATACTTAGTTTCTTCACAATGAAGCTATAGAACACCAAGGACAAAGAGAAGATCTTAAAAGGCAGCAGAAAGAAAAAAATAATTTATCTGTAAAGAATGACAATTAACTTGACAGCAGAATTCTCAATAGCAACAATAGAAGTCAGAAGAAAGTAGAATAAAGGCTTCAGTGAGTGTGTGTGTGTTAGTCACTCAGTCATGTCCAACTCTTTGTGACCCCATGAACTGTAGCCCACCAGGCTTCTCTGTCCATGGATTTCTCCAAGCAAGAATACTGGAGTGGATTGCTATTTCCTTCTCTAGAGGATTTTCCTGACCCAGGGATCGAACCCTGGTCTCCTGCATCACAGGCAGATTCTTTACCATTTGAGCTACAGGGAAGTCCTAAACGCTTCAAAGTAAGGGCTAAAACAATGAACAGCACTGAATTCAGAAAAAGGGAATGAGATGCAAGAGCTGGCAAATAAGAAATTAGTTGAATTGAAAGTCACTCAATTGTGTCTGACTTTTGCAACTATAAAGTCCATGGAATTCTCCAAGCCAGAATACCAGAGTGGGTATCTATTCCCTTCTCCAGGGGATCTTCCCAACCCAGGGATCGAACCCAGGTCTCCTGCAATGCAGGCAGATTCTTTACCAGCTGAGCCACAAGGGAAGCCCAAGAATACTGAAGTGGGTAACTTATCCCTTCTTCAGTGGATCTTCCTGACCCAGGAATCAAACTAGGGTCTCCTGCATTGCAGGTGGATTCTTTACCAACTGAGCTATCAAGGAAGCCTAAGAAATGAGTAAACATGAGTAAATTTAACAACCATTTATTCTATAAAGCGTCAATACCCTGTCGTGACTATCTTGAGGGATGTAAAAGTAAGAATTAAAGTAGTTAACCTCCAATTAAAATAAATAAATTTAAATCAGAAAGATAAAAATAAATAAATAAAATTAAAAAAAAAACCTTACATTAGTAACACATGAGATGGAGTCAACAGAATTGGATTTAAAAAGTTAAACAAGGTTACGAAGATCAAATGTGAACATTTGTTTGTTTTATTTTTTAGGTTCCAAATATAAGTGATAAAATACAGTATTTGTTTTTCTCTGTCTAATTTCACTAAGCATAATATTACTCAAAAAATATCAATTGGGAATAGCACCACATTGAGGAAAAGGCAATTCCTCCTAAATTAATCTAAATTCCAAAGCAATTTGAATCAACCTTTACAGAGAATGTGTGCATGTGTATATGTAGCTGCAGTAACAAATTACCTTAACTGTAGTGCTTAATACACATTTATCTTAAAATTCTGAAGGTCAGAAGTTTGAAATGGATCTTATTGTGCTACAATCAAGGTGTCAGCAGGAATGTATTCCTGTTTTGAGGCTCTTGGGAAGAATCCATTTACTTGATTTTTCCAACTTTTAGAGGGTATCTGCTTTCCTTGGCTCAGGAGCCCCTTTCTGCATCTTCTAAGCAGTTTCATCTCTCTGACAATTTTTCTGTAGTCACACTTACATGAAGACCCATTGATTTGATTGAACTCATCCAGTTAATCTAGGATATCTCCATGTTTAATTGCTTAGTCACATGTTTTAATTACATCTTACAAAGTTCCTTATGTCATAGAAGGTAACATATTCACAGATTCTAAGATTGGAAGTTGATATCTTTGGGAGGCCATTATTCTGGCTACCACTATATATCTAAATCTATACTATTGCTACATTCATACTCAGTTGTGTCTGACTCTTTGTGACACCATGGACTGTAGTCCACCAGGCTCCTCTGTCCATGGGATTTTTCAAGCAAGAATACTGGAGTGGTTTGCCATTTCCTTCTTCAGGGGATCTTCCTGACACAGGGATCAAGACCATGTCTCTTGCATTGGTAGGCAGATTCTTTACCACTGAGCTACTTGGGTTTCTATCAGCTCAGTTCAGTCACGCAGTTGTGTCCGACTCTTTGTGACCCCATGAATTGCAGCACACTAGGCCTCCCTGTCCATCACCAACTCCCGGAGTTCACTCAAACTCATGTCCATTGAGTCGGAGATGACATCAAGCCATCTCATTCTCTGTCATCCCCTTCTCCTCCTGCCCCCAATCTGTCCCAGAATCAGAGTCTTTTCCAATGAGTCAACTCTTCGCATGAGGTGGCCAAAGTATTGGAGTTTCAGCTTGACCATCAGTCCTTCCAAAGAACACCCAGGACTGATCTCCTTTAGAATGGACTCGTTGGATATCCTTTCAGTCCAAGGGACTCTTAGAGTCTTCTCCAACAGCACAGTTCAAAAGCATCAATTCTTCTGCACTCAGCTTTCTTCACGGTCCAACTCTCACACCCATACATGACCACGGGAAAAACCATAGCCTTGACTAGACGGACCTTGGTTGGCAAAGTAATGTCTCTGCTTTTTAATATGCTATCTAGGTTGGTCATAAGTTTCCTTCCAAGGAGTAAGCGTCTTTTAATTTCATGGCTGCAATCAGCATCTGCAGTGATTTTGGAGCCCAAAAAAATAAAGTCTGACACTGTTTCCACTGTTTCTCCATCTATTTTCCATGAAGTGATGGGACCAGTTGCTATGATCTTAGTTTTCTGAATGTTCAGCTTCAAGCCAACCTTTTCACTCTCCTCTTTCACTTTCATCAAGAGCCTTTTAGTTCCTCTTCGCTTTTTGCCATAAGGATTGTGTCATCTGCATATCTGAGGTTATTGATATTTCTCCCAGCAATCTTGATTCCAGCTTGTTTTTCTTCCAGCCCAGCATTCCTCATGATGTACTCTGAATATAAGTTAAATAAGCAGGGTGACAATATATAGCCTTGACATACTCCTTTTCCTATTTGGAACCAGGCTGCTCTTCCATGTCCAGTTCTAACTGTTGCTTCCTGACCTGCATATAGATTTCTCAAGAGTTAGGTCAGGTGGTCTGGTATTCCCATCTCTTTAAGAATGTTCCACAGTTTATTGTGATCCACACAGTCAAAGGTTCTGGCATAGTCAATAAAGCAGAAATAGATGTTTTTCTGGAACTCTCTTGCTTTTTCCATGATCCAGCGGATGTTGGCAATTTGATCCCTGGTTCCTCTGCCTTTTCTAAAACCAGCTTGAACATATGGAAGTTAACTGTTCATGTATTGCTGAAGCCTGACTTGGAGAATTTTGAGCATGACTTTACTAGCGTGTGAGATGAGTGCAATTGTGCGGTTGTTTGAGCACTCTTTGGCATTGCCGTTTTTTGTGATTGGAATGAAAACTGACCTTTTCCAGTCCTGTGGCCACTGCTGACTTTTCCAAATTTGCTGTCATATTGAGTGCAGCACTTTCACAGCATCATCTTTCAGGATTTGAAATAGCTCACCTGGAATTCTATTACCTCCACTAGCTTTATTCATAGTGATGCTAAGGCCCACTTCATATTCCAGGATGCCTGGCTCTAGGTGAGTGATCACACCATCGTGATTATCTTGGTCATGAAGATCTTTTTTGTACAGTTCTTCTGTGTATTCTTGCCACCTTTTCTTAATATCTTCTGCTTCCATTAGGTCCATACCATTTCTGTCCTTTAATGAGCCCATCTTCAAAAGATGTCCTTTTCATTATAGGGGACTGGAATGCAAAAGTAGGAAGTCAAGAAACACCTGGGGTAACAGGCAAATTTGGCCTTGGAATATGGAATGAAGCAGGGCAAAGGCTAACAGAGTTTTGCCAAGAGAACGCACTGGTCATAGCAAACACCCTCTTCCAACAACACAAGAGAAGACTCTACACATGGACATCACCAGATGGTCAACACCGAAATCAGATTGATTATATTCTTTGCAGCCAAAGATGGAGAAGCTCTATACAGTCAGCAAAAACAAGACCAGGAGCTGACTGTGGCTCAGATCATGAACTACTTATTGCCAAATTCAGACTGAAATTGAAGAAAGTAGGGAAAGCCACTAGACCATTCAGGTATGACCTAAATCAAATCCCTTATGATTATACAGTGGAAGTGAGAAATAGATTTAAGGGACTAGATCTGACAGAGTCCCTAATGAACTATGGACGGAGCTTCATGACATTGTACAAGGAGACAAGGAACAAGACCCTCCCCATGGGAAAGAAATGCAAAAAGCAAAATGGTTGTCTGGGGAGGACTTACAAACAGCTGTGAAAAAAAGAGAAGCAAAAGCAAAGGAGAAAAGGAAAGATATAAACATCTGAATGCAGAGTTCCAAAGAATAGCAAGGAGAGATAAGAAAGCCTTCCTCAGCAATCAACGCAAAGAAATAAAGGAAAACAACAGAATGGGAAAGACTAGAGATCTCTACATTTCATGCAACGATGGGTTTCTATATCTATATCTATATAATGTCTATATATCTGTATCTATACACACATGCATTCATATGCATGTGTATTTGTATGTATGTGTACATATATAAATATGTTGTGCATATACATATATATATATAAGATCATGGCGTCTGGTCCCATCACTTCATGGCAAATAGATGGGGAATAATGGAAACAGTGACAGACTTTACTTTTTTGGGCTCCCAATTCACTGCAGATGGTGACTTTGAAGAAAAGTTATGACCAACCTAGACAGCATATTAAAAAGCAGAGACATTACTTTGCCAACAAAGGTCTGTGTAGTCAAAACTTTTGTTTCTCCAGTAGTCTTGTATGGATGTGAGAGGTGGACCATAAAGAAGCCTACGTGCTGAAGAACTGATGCCTTTGAACTGTGTTGGAGAAGACTCTTGAGAGTCCCTTGGACTACAAGGAGATCAAACTAGTCAATCCTAAAGGAAATCAATCCTGAATATTCAATGGAAGGACTGATGCTGAAGCTGAAACTCCAATACTTTGGCCACCTAATGTGAAGAGCCGACTCATTTGAAAAGACCCTAATGCTTGGAGATATTGAAGGCAGGAGGAGAAGGGGATGACAGAGGATGTGATGGTTGGATGGTATCACCGCCTCAATGGACACGAGTCTGAGCCAGCTGCAGAAGATGGTGAAGGACAGGGAAGCTTGGCCTGCTGCAGTCCATGGAGTTGTATAGAGTCGTATACAAGACTGAGAGACTGAACAACAACACATTTCTTTATATTTAACAAATGCTTATGAACATTTTTATAAAATTAAATATTATTTGAAAATATACTTTTCAATGACTACATAGTGCCTAATTGGAGCTTCCAAGGTGGCTCAGATGGTAAAGAATCTGCCTGCACTGCAGGAGACCTTCTTTCAATCTCTGGGTCAGAAAGATCCCCTGGAGAAGGGAATGGCTACCCACTTCCATATTCTTGCCAGGAGAATTCCATGGACAGAGGAACCTGGTGGGCTACAGTCCATGGGGTTATAAAGCGTTAGACTAATACTTTCACTCTTAGTGACCAATTATATTGATTATAATACTACTCTATTGATTTCCTTATTTTAACATTAATATTATGGTAATAAATAATTCTGTAAGGATATCCCTGTATATACATCTTTAAGTCTCTCATTATTTCTTCATTAAGTCTCTCATTATTACTTGATCAAATGTATCAAATGTTTTACTCATTTTGAATGCTAAAGCTTATTTTCAAATCACTTTCCTGAAATGATTTATCAGTATGAACTCTCACCAATTTGAATGTGTGTATCTATGTCCTCATATCTTTATCAACACATTACACCATTTACAAACAAACAGAAATCTGTCAGATTTGTATGTGATGCCTCCAGTGTTTTTATAATCAGAAGTTGCTTTTAGATGTTTGTGCAGGGGTTATGTAACTACTGGTTGCCATTGGCCTGATCCATAGATTCATGAAAGCAGAACTGTAACTCCTAACAATGAAGGAGAGCTGATTTTAACCTTAGAGGAGTCAAACAATTCACACCAAAAAGCTTCCTGTTAAATCTCCAAGACACATTTCTTGCTTCTTCTTTCTTAATTTCAACGAGTTGTAAGATAATTGCAAATATGAAAGTAGGACTTTATGAAGTTTATTGTATTTAGCAATTTTTTAATGAGGATAATTCAGGTTTAGGCAGAGAAAGAGCTTTCTGCCAAGGAAACTGATTTGGATCTGTATTGCATTTGGGGTTGGTTATTCCTGAATCAAATAAATGAAGCAGAGCATATTGAGAAGTATGTATTCAGAGGTATGGGGTTGTGAATATGTACTTAGCATCTCTGTGTTAGTCAGGGTTCTAATAGGAAGCACGTGGCACACTCAAAGGGCAACTGAAGAGATATTGATGAAGGCAGTGTTTACAAAGGTGTGAACAGAATTAAGGGAACCAACAAGGGATGGTGAAGTTTCCTGAGACTAACAACAGTAGGAAGTGATTACTACTCTAGACTTGATGGGACAGAGGAAAAAATGGTGCTACTGAAAACTGGAAAAGAGATCCATATAGAGAAGGCCACCTGATAGGAACTTCCAAATCACAGCTTGGCAGAAAAGGAGCAGGTACCTTTCATAACATAGTTGTTTCCATCTGATTTTCCTTTAGTATCATACAGTTCAGAAAAAAACCCAGCAAACTTTGGTCTATGGCCCAATATGGCCCGCTACCTGTTTTTATTTGACCTGCACACTAAAAACGGCTTTTATATCTTAAAATGATGGGGAAAAAAAAAAACAGAAAGAATATTTTGTGGCACGTTAAAATTTCATGAAATCAAACTGTAGGGTCCATAATTACATTTTCATTGGAGCACAGCCACCCATGACCATTCATTTATGTATTGTCTAACGAGGTTGCCTTCACACTATGGTGGCAGATTTGAGTGGTAGTGGCAGACTGAATGGCACACAAAGCCTAAAATATTTACCATCTGGCCTTTCTAAGAAAAAGTTTGATGATGCCTGGTTTAAAACCACAGAATCAGTCACTTAATAAATAATAAATGCTTTTTATAAAGCAGAACTCAAGAAACCACTTAGTCATATGGTTTTCAAATTTCCTTTTATTTGTTGAACACCCTCTTCAAGTGAAATATTACTTAACCCTCAATTTAATATAGATAAAAACAGAGCTACTTTGATTGGTATGTAGTAGTGATAGTGTCCAAGAGGCTCACATAACACTGGTGTTCCCTCTTGCTTTCTCTCATGGCAGTTTTTGAGGTACTCAGAGTTCTATGTATGTGTTAGTCATTCAGTCTTGTCTAACTCTTTGTGACACTATGGACTGTAGCCCACCAGTATCCTTTGTCCATGGGATTCTCCAGGCAAGAATACTGGAGTGTATAGCCATTTCCTTCTCCAGGGGATCGTCTCAAACCAGGGATTGAACCCAGGTCTTCTGCATTACAAGCAGATATTTTTTTACCATCTGAGCCACCAGGGAAGCCCCAAAGCTCTGTAGGTATGTGAAATTCAAGGTCTCCATGGAATGTCATTTGAAAATTACTGATCCTTTTTATCCTTATATTTTTGCAGAGCAAGAGAAAGACCCAGAGAAATTAAATGATTTTCCAAATATGCTCCAGTGGTATGACTGAGACTGTAATTCAGGGATATGGAATTAAGTGTGTTTGACGCAGGGTGGTCTTGATACTCACATAAAATTTGTGAATATGTTCAGTCTTCCTCTAGGTGAAATTTCTTCTGACCAAAGTTAATGTAGACTGTCAATACTGGAAGTGCAATTATAGGTCATCTAGGATAAACTTTCCACTGCATAAAAGAAAAAAAAATATAAGGACAAAATTAATTTTGTCTAGATAAACCAGAGAACTGCTGAAAAATCTAGAATTTTGGCTTCCATTTTAGTGACATTTGCTTTAAACCAGGCTGTCTTTTACCTCACCGCTGCTGCCGCTGCTGCTAAGTCACTTCAGTTGTGTCCGACTCTGTGTGACCCCATAGACGGGAGCCCACCAGGCTCCCCTGTCCCTGGGATTCTCCAGGCAAGAACACTGGAGTGGGTTGCCATTTCCTTCTCCAATGTGTGAAAGTGAAAAGTGAAAGTGAAGTTGCTCAGTCTGACTCGTAGCAACCCCATGGACTGCAGCCTACCAGGCTCCTCCGTCCATGGGATTTTCTAGGCAAGAGTACTGGAGTGGCTTGCCATTGCCTTCTCCATTTACCTCACTATCAGTTCAGTTCAGCTGAGTCGCTTAGTTGTGTCCGACTCTTTGCAACCCCATGAACCACAGCACGCCAGGCCTCCCTGTCCATCACCAGCTCCCGGAGTTCACTCAAACCCATGTCCATCGAGTCGGTGATGCCATCCAGCCATCTCATTCTCTGCCGTCCCCGTATCCTCCTACCCCCAATCCCTCCTAGCATCAGACTCTTTTCCAGTGAGTCAACTCGTCGCATGAGGTGGCCAAAGTATTGGAGTTTCAGCTTTAGCATAAGTCCTTCCAATGAACACCCAGGATTGATCTCCTTTAGAATGGACTGGTTGGATTTCCTTGCAGTCCAAGGGACTCTCAAGAGTCTTCTCCAGCACCACAGTTCAAAAGCATCAATTCTTCGGCGATCATCTTTCTTCACAGTCCAACTCTCACATCCATACATGACCACGGGAAAAACCATAGCCTTGACTAGACGGACCTTGGTTGGCAAAGTAATGTCTCTGCTTTTTAATATGCTATCTAGGCTGGTCATAACTTTCCTTCCAAGGAGCAAGCGTCTTTTAATTTCATGGCTGCAATCAGCATCCGAAGTGATTTTGGAGCCCCAAAAAATAAAGTCTGACACTGTTTCCACTGTTTCCCCATCTATTTCCCATGAAGTGATGGGACCAGATGCCATGATCTTCATTTTCTGAATGTTGAGCTTCAAGCCAACCTTTTCACTCTCCTCTTTCACTATAGGCATGCTTATCTTTGAAGGCAAGTTGCAGGCTTAAATTCTCTTTCAAAATACGAATAAGCAGGGAAGTAACATGTCAGCATTTCATTTGATAGAAATCAATAAGTTTTTATCATCTTTGGTATAGCATCAGGTGACTTGGTTAAGAGATGGGCTAGAAGGAGAGAGCTAGAAAGCTGCTTAGTTAATCAGAAGCTTGCTTTACGTGTAAAGTTATGAACTAAGAATGTTTAACTCCAGTTCAGTTGCTCAGTCCTGTCCGACTCTTCGACCCCATGGACTGCAGCACGCCAGGCCTTCATGTCCACACCAACTCCCAGAGATTACTCAAACTCATGTCCATTGAGTCAGTGATGCCATCCAACCATCTCATCCTCTGTCATCCCCTTCTCCTCTTGCCTTCAATCTTTCCCAGCATTAGGGTCTTTTCAAATGAGTCAGTTCTTCACATCAGGTGGCCAAAGTATTGGAGCTTCAGCTTCAACATCAGTCCTTCCAATGAATATTCAGGACTGATCTCCTTTAGAATGGACTGGTTGGATCTCCTTGCAGTCCAAGGGACTCTCAAGAGTCTCCTCCAACACTATGGTTCAAAAGCATCAGTTCTTCAGTGCTCAGCTTTCTTTAGAGTCCAAGACTACTAGAAAAATCATAGCCTTGTCTAGACGGACCTTTGTTGACAATGTCTCTGATTTTTAAAATGCTGTCTCAGTTGGTCATAGCTTTTCTTCCAAGGAGTAAGCATTTTTAAATTTCATGGCTGTAGTCACGATCTGCAGTGATTTTGGAACCCTCAAAAATAAAGTCTCACAGTTTCCCCACCTATTTGCCATGAAATGATGGGACCAGAGACCATGATCCTGGTTTTCTGAATGCTGAGTTTTAAACCGGCTTTTTCACTCTCCTCTTTCACTTTCATCAAGAGGCTCTTTAGTTCTTCACTTTCTGCCATAAGGGTGGTGTCATCTGCATATTTGAGGTTATTGATATTTCTCTCACCAATCTTGATTCCAGCTTGTGCTTCATTCAGCCCAGTGTTTCTCATGATATACTCTGCATATAAGTTAAATAAGCAGGGTGACAATACATAGCCTTGATGTAATCCTTTCCCAATTCGAAACCAGTATCTGTTGTTCCATGTCCACTTCTAACTGTAGCTTCCTGACCTACATACAGATTTCTTAAGAGGCAGATCAGGTGGTCTGGTATTCCCATCTCTTTCAGAATTTTCCACAGTTTGTTGTGATCCACACAGGCAAAGGCTTTGGCATAGTCAATAATGGAGAAGTAGATGTATTTCTGGAACTCTCTTACTTTTTCGAAGACCCAATGGATGTTGGCAATTTGATCCCTGGTTCCTCTGCCTTTTCTAAATCCAGCTTGAACATCTGGAAGTTCACTGTTCATGTATTGTTGAAGCCTGGCTTGGAGAATTTTGAGCATGACTTTACTAGCATGAGAGATGAGTGCAATTGTGTGGTAGTTTGAGCATTCTTTGGCATTGCCTTTCTTTGGGATTAGAATGAAAACTGACCTTTTCCAATCCCATGGCCACCTCTGAGTTTTCCAAATTCACTGGCATATTGAGTACAGCACTTTCAGAGCATCATCATTAGGATTTGAAATAGTTCAACTGGAATTCCATCACCTCCACTAGCTTTGTTCAAAGTGATGTTCCTAAGGCCCACTTGACTTCACATTCCTGGATGTCTTGCTCTAGTTTAGTGATCATACTATTGTGATTATCTGGGTGCTGAAGATCTTTTTTGTATAGTTCTTCTGTGCGTTCTTGCCACCTCTTCTTAATATCGTCTGCTTCTGTTAAGTCCATACAATTTTGTCCTTTATTGAGCCCATCTTTGCATGAAATGTTCCTTTGGTAGCTCTAATTTTCTTGACAAGATCTTTAGACTTTCTCATTCTATTGTTTTCCTCTATTTCTTTGCATTGATCACTGAGGAAGCCTTTCTTATCTCTCCTTGCATTTCTTTGTAACTCTGCATTCAAATGGGTATATCTTTCCTTTTTTCCTTTGCCTTTTATTTCTCTTATTTTCACAACTATTTGTAAGGCCTCCTCAGACAACCATTTTGCCATTTTGCATTTATTTTTCTTGGGGATGGTCTTGATCCCTGTCTCCTTTGCAATGTCATGAACTTCTGTCCGTAGTTCTTCAGGTACTCTGTCTATCAGATGTAGTCCCTTGACTCTATTTGTCACTTCCATTGTATGATCATAAGGGATTTGATTTACATCTTACCCACATGGTCTAGTGAGTTTCCCTACTTTTTTCAATTTAAATCTGAATTTGGCAATAAGGAGTTCATGATCTGAACCACAGCTCCTGGTCTTGTTTTTGCTGACTGTATATAGCTTCTCCATCTTTGGCTGCAAAAAATATAATCAATCTGATTTCAGTATTGACCATCTCGTGATGTCCATATGCAGCATCTTCTCTTGTGTTTTTGCAAGAGGGTATTAGCTATGACCAGTGTGTTCTCTTTGTAAAACTCTATTAGCATTTGCCCGGATTCACTCTGTACTCCAAGGCCAAATTTGTTGTTACTCCAGGTATTTCCTGACTTCTTTCTTTTGTATTCCAGTCACCTATAATGAAAAGGACATTTTTTTGAGTGTTAGTTTTAGAAAGTATTGTAGGTCTTCATAGAACCGTTCAACTTAAACTTCTTCAGCATTACTGGTCGGGACATAGACTTGGAGTACTGGGATACTGAATGGTTTGCTTTGGAGACAAACAGAGATCATTCTGTCGTTTTTGAGATTGCATCAAAGGACAGCATTTTGGATTCTTTTGTTTACTATGATGGTTACTCCATTTATTCTAAGAGATTCTTGCCCACAGTAGTAGATATAATGGTTATTTGAGTTTAATTCACCCATTCCAGTCCATTTTAGTTTGCTGATTCCTAAAATGTTGATGTTCACTCTTGTCATCTGTTGTTTGACCACTTACAATTTGCCTTGATTCTCTTGATGAAAGTGAAAGAGGAGAGTGAAAAGGTTGGCTTGAAGCTCAGCATTCAGAAAACAAAGATCATGGCATCTGGTCCCAACACTTCATGGGAAATAGATGGGGAAACAGTGGAAACAGTGTCATACTTTATTTTTTTGTACTCCAAAATCACTGCAGATGCTGATTGCAGCCATGAAATTAAAAGACACTTACTCCTTGGAAGGAAAGTTATGACCAAACTAGATAGCATATTAAAAAGCACAGATATTACTTTTTTTTTTTTAACCTCCTTGGTTAAGTTTATTCCTAGGTATTTTATTCTTTTATTGTTTTTTTTATTGGAGGCTAATTACTTTACAATATTTTATTCGTTGGTTTTGCCATACATTGATATGAATCTGCCCCAGGTGTACATGAGTTCCCCTTCCTGAACCCCTCTCCCACTTCCCTCCTCCCCTTATCTTCCCTCTGGGTCATCCCCGTGCACCAGCTCCGAGCATCCTGTATCATGCATCGAACCTGGATTGGTGCTTTGTTTCACATATGATAATATACATGTTTCAATGCCATTCTCCAAAATCATGCCTCCCTCGCCCTCTTCCACAGAGTCCAAAAGACTGTTCTATATACCTGTGTCTCTTTTGCTGTCTCGTACACAGGGTTATCATTACCATCTTTCTAAATTCCATATATATGTGTTAGTATACTGTATTGGTGTTTTTCTTTCTGGCTTACTTCACTCTGTATAATAGGCTCCAGTTTCATCCACCTCATTAGAACTGATTTAAATGCATTCTTTTTAATGGCTGAGTAATATTCCATCGTGTATATGTACCAAAGCATTCTTATCCATTTGTCTGCAGATGGACATCTAGGTTGCTTCCATGTCCTCGCTATTATAAACAGTGCTGTGATGAACATTGGAGTACATGTGTCTCTTTCAATTCTGGTTTACTCGGTGTGTATGCCCAGGAGTGCAATTGCTGGATCATATGGCAGTTCTATTTCCAGTTTTTTAAGGAATCTCCACACTGTTCTCCATAGTGGCTGTACTAGTTTGCATTCCCACCTACAGTGTAAGAGGGTTCCCTTCTCTCCACACCCTCTCCAGCATTTATTGCATGTAGACTTTTGGATAGCAGCCATTCTGACTGGCGTGACATGGTACCTCATTGTGGTTTTGATTTGCATTTCTCTGATTATAAGGGATGTTGAGCATTTTTTCATGTGTTTGTTAGCCATCTGTATGTCTTCTTTAGAGAAATGTTTGTTTAGTTCTTTGGCCCATTTTTTGATTGCGTCGTTTATTTTTCTGGAATTGAGCTGCAGAAGCTGCTTGTATATTTTGGAGATTAATTCTTTGTCAGTTGTTTCATTTGCTATTATTTTCTCCCATTCTGAAGGCTGTCTTTTTGCCTTGCTTATAGTTTCCTTTGCTGTGCAGAAGCTTTTGATTTTAATTAGGTCCCATTTGTTGATTTTTGCTTTTATTTCCAATATTCTGGGAGGTGGATCATGGAGGATCTTGCTGTGATTTATGTCAGAGAGTGTTTTGCCTATGTTCTCCTCTAGGAGTTTTATAATTTCTGGTCTTACATTTAGATCTTTAATCCATTTTGAGTTTATTTTTGTGTATGGTGTTAGGAAGTATTCTAGTTTCATTCTTTTACAAGTGCCTGACCGGTTTTCCCAGCACCACTTGTTAAAGATACTGTCTTTTCTCCATAGAATAAGACTGAAAACCAGAGGCAAGAGGCTTAAGCCTTAATCCTGAGAACACCAGAGAACTCCTGACTCCAGGGTACATTAATCGATAGGAGCTCATCAAACGCCTCCATACCTACACTGAAACCAAGCACCACCCAAGGGTCAACAAGTTCCAGAGCAAGACATACCACACAAATTCTCCAGCAACACAGGAAAATAGCCCTGAGCTTCAATATACAGGCTGCCCAAAGTCACTCCAAACCCACTGACATCTCATAACTCATTACTGGACACTACATTGCACTCCAGAGAAAAGAAATCCAGCTCCACCCACCAGAACAACGACACAAGCTTCCCTAACCAGGGAACCCTGACAAGCCACCCGCCCAACCCCACACACAGCGAGGAAACTACATAATAAAGAGAACTCCACAAACTGCCAGAAGACGGAAAGGCCATCCCAAGCAAAGCAATATAAACAAGATGACTAGGCAGAGAAATATCAAGCAAGTAAAGGAACAGGATAAATGCCCACCAACACAAACAAAAGAGGAACATATAGGGAATCTACCTGATAAAGAATTTCGAATTTTGATGGTGAAAATGATTCAAAATCTTGAAAGTAAAATGGAGTTACAGATAAATAACCTGGAGAAAAGGATTGAGAAGATGCAAGAAAGGTTTAATAAGGATTTAGAGGAAATAAAAAAGAGTCAATATACAATGAATAATGCAAGAGATGAGATCAGAAACACTCTGGAGGGAACAAACAGTAGAATAACGGAGGCAGAGGACAGGATAAGCGAGCTAGAAGATAGAATTGTAGAAATAAATGAAACAGAGAGGAAAAAAGCAAAACGAATTAAAAGAAATGAGGACAACATTAGAGACCTGTGGGACAATGTTAAACGTCCCAACATTCGAATCATAGGAGTCCCAGAAGAAGAAGACAAAAAGAAAGACCATGAGAGAATACTTGTGGAGATAATAGTTGAAAACTTCCCTAAAATGGGGAAAGAAATAAACACCCAAGTCCAAGAAACTCAGAGATAGGCAGATAAATCCAAGGCGAAATACTCCAAGACACATATTAATCAAATTAACAAAGATCAAACAAAAAGAACAAATATTAAAAGCAGCAAGGGAAAAGCAATAAATAACACACAAGGGGATTCCCATAAGGAAAAGCAGAGACATTACTTTGCCAACAAAGGTTCGTCTAGTCAAGGCTATGGTTTTTCCCGTGGTCATGTATGGATGTGAGAGTTGGACGGTGAAGAAAGCTAATCGCCGAAGAATTGATGCTTTTGAACTGTGGTGCTGGAGAAGACACTTGAGAGTCCCTTGGACTGCAAGGAGATCCAACCAGTCCATTCTAAAGGAGATCAATCCTGGGTGTTCATTGGAAGGACCGATGCTAAAGTTGAAACTGCAATACTTTGGCCACCTCATGCTACGAGTTGACTCCCTGGGAAAGCGTCTGATGCTGGGAGGGATTGGGGGTGGGAGGAGATGGGGACGACAGAGAATGAGATGGTTGGATGGCATCACCTACTCGATGGACATGAGTTTGAGTGAACTCCGGGAGTTGGTGATGGACAGGGAGGCCTGGTGTGCTGTGATTCATGGGGTCGCAAAGAGTCGGGCACGACTGAGCGACAGAACTGAATTGAACTGAACTGATGGTTCCATTCCTGTTTCCTATGCAATATTGTTCTTTACAGCATTGGACCTTGCTTCCATCACCAGTCACATCCACAACTGGGTGGTGTTTTTTGCTCCATCTCTTCATTTTTTCTGGAATTATTTCTCCAGTGATCTCCAGTAGCATATTGGGCACCTACCGACCTGGGGAGTTCATCTTTCAGTGTCCTGTCTTTTTACCTTTTCATACTGTTCATGGGGTTCTCAAGGCAAGATTACTGAAGTGGTTTGCCACTCCCTTCTCCAGTGGACCACATTTTGTCAGAACTCTCCACCATGACCTGCCTATCTTGGGTGTATGACCACCCAAGAATGTTTAAGTCAGCTCTTAATTACTCAGGAATAACCATCTAGGGCTTCCCTGGTGGCTCAGCTGGTAAGGAATCTGCCTGCAATGTGGGAGACCTGAATTAAGTCTCCAGGTTGGGAAGATCCCCTGGGGAACAGAAAGGCTACCCCCTCCAGTATTCTGGCCTGGAGAATTGCAGGGTCGTAAGTGTCAAATGCGACTTTCACTTCACTCTTCCTTAGGAGACTTCCCTGGTCACTCAGATGGTAAAAGCATCTGCCTACAATGTAGGAGACCTGGGTTCAATCCCTGGCTTGGGAAGATCCCCTGGAGAAGGAAATGGCAGCCTACTCCAGTATTCTTGCTTGGAAAATTCCATGGACAGAGGAGCCTGGTAGGCTACAGTCCATGGGGTCACAGAGTTGGACACGACTGAGCAACTTCAATTCACTTAACCATCTAGGGGCTTCCCAGGTGGCGCTAGTGGTAAAGAACTCGCCTGTGAATTCAGGAGACATGAAACGTGGGTTAGATCCCTGGATTGGGAAGATTCCCTGGAGAAGGGAATGGTTAGTCACTCCAGTATTCTTGCTTGGAGATTTCCATGGACAGAGTCTGGCGAGCTACAGTCCATAGGGTCACAAAGAGTCGGACAGGACTGAAGCAACTTAGCACATGTGCACGCAACCATCTAGACTACTGACAAACCAGACTGCAGCTCCCTTCTGCTGCTTAACTTCAGGATATTTTTCTGATACTTTGATAGCTACTTGATGCATGTTAAAAGCATTGGTGGGAGAGATTGTACATGTCTTGTTTCCATCTATGAATGTATCTTTTCTCCATTAATTTGGCCATTGAAGAAATGGCCATTTCGTGCTTTGCCAAGGAGAGGCATGCTGTAGGTAATTTAGATATTGTCTTTGCCAATAATCCTCTTTGCAGGCCAGAACTGAGGATGTTTACTGATCCCACAGATCTAGGTGCATTTTTCTATACCCTCAGAATTATGTTTACTTTCAGCAACATGGTTTCTTAATTCTAATACACAGGGTTAATTTCTTTTTCCTAAAAGATTTAAACAACCGACTCCAATTTTGTCAGAACTGTTGGGATTCCCTGAATAAGAATTCAGGAATTGTGTTGCTTCCAGCTATTCTGGAGCCAGCCTTGAATTGTTGCTAAGTGGCTGCTGGTTGGTCATGTGGCCTTTACTGGTATAGTCGGTGCTTTGACCAACCTGGCAAGTTTCGTTTACAAAGATGCTGAAAAGATTACCAGCACAATGCCTACTGCCTGCTGGAATGTACAATATCTCTTAATTCAGAAAGATTTCTATTTGATAAATGTTGAGAGAGGGTCAGATGTAATGGAGGTTGCATTGTGCATCCATATAACTTTTCAGTTTCTCATAAGAAGGGTTGGATGGCCTGTCCTTCACCTCTAGCAATTATGTTGGCACTGGAAACTTGATTCATAGACATTTAGTAAAAGCCATTTTCACCTTGGTGTAAGTTAGCTTATTGGCAGTGGAGTGAGCTGTTTGGAAAATTTCCTGGGGGATAACCAGCTTTATTGTTCTCTTGAGATCATTGGATCTTCAATGGAAAGTTTTTGCCTGTTATATACTCTTGGTAATATGATAATGCAGTCTAATTGTTTACATACTTTTTATTCCATGCTGTGTCAGTTGTCTTTCTTAATTAATAGTTTTACATAATTAAAATCATTGTAAACCTAAAATTAGAGATAAGTTCAGACAGATTTGTGTTCTCTTTGGAGAACACCTGGTTATCTTTGAACAATCACTTGACTTCTCCTGAGTAGCCCAACTTAACTCTCCTCTGTCAGCAATCAGACTTCATAGCCTCTATTTATTTAACTATGTCTCTGGGACTAAATTCACTATCTGAATTCTGTTCTTCATTATGAGGATGATCAGATATGTTGGTTTGCCTGGGGACAGTTGTAGTTTATACCTGCCATCCTGAAAGTGAAATTCACTCAGTCATGTCCAACACTTTGCGACCCCATGGACTATACAGTCCATGGAATTCTCCAGGTCAGAATACTGGAGTGGGTAGCCTTTCTCTTCTCCAGGGGATCTTCCCAACCCAGGGATCGAACACAGGTCTCCTGCATTGCAGGCAGATTCTTTACCAGCTAAACTACAAGGGAAGCCTAAGAATACTGTGGGAAGACTATTCCTTCTCCAGCGGATCTTCCTGACCTAGGAATTCAACTGGGGTCTCCTGCCTTGCAGGTGGATTATTTACCAACTGAGCTATCAGGGAAGCCCAAGTGTAATTATTAATAGCAGCCGTGCTTTTCCTAAAAATGTCTCAGTTTGAATGATAAAAAGTATTTTATTATCTTCTGACCATAACCAAGTTATCAAATTTTGAATGTCCCCCAGTTGGGAAGATTCCTGATGAAGGAAATGGCCACACACTCAAATATTATTGCCTGCAAATCCCATGGGCAAAGGAGCCTGGCAGGCTACAGTCCACGGGGTCACAAGAGTCTGACACTACTTAGCACCTAAACAACAACATATGTCAAGTTCTCTGCTAGCTGAAGTTCTATGGGGCTACCTTATGACAAAATACTCTGTTGATTCTAGTGACTCTTTCCTTGATTGCATGGCAGAAGGTAGCACAGAATGACAAGCTGCAGAGTCTTTACTGGCAAGAAACTTTACTACTCAATAGTTTTTAAGATAATCTTTACTGTCTTGGAACAGGGTAATTCATGGAAGCCCTCTATTTTCTCTAATATTGCTTCCATCCTGAGGTGCAACTTTGGTTTCAAAGTGTCTGCACTGAGAAGGAGACTCCTGATTATTTCAAACGTCTTTGAAATAAGACATCAAAAACCCCTTTCCTGCCTATTTCACTTCTAGTTCTTCCTCATTCCAGGTTTCTGATGTTCTTTTTTCATTTTGAAAACTCCTTGGCCAAGCCATGAGACTAATGTCCTACAATTTTCTAGAAATTCTCTTTAGAATTAGGGTTCTCAAAAACAACAAAGCTAGGTTTGATATATCACCAATACAACCAGATAAATCTTCACTTGCAGCTGTGTTTTTTAAAAAAATGCTATATCACACACACATTTCCCCTCAAACAAGCAAACAAACACTTATTTCTCTTTTGAGCTTCTAAGAGTAACCTGGAACAATTGGACAAAGACTACTTTAAATCAGGAAAATAGAGGCACTTCTTGTGTTAATAGTAACTTTTTTTATTGTTGTTTTTATGCAATAAACTTCATGCCAATGACCTGTGAGAGACTTTATTTTCTTCGGCTCCAAAATCACTGCAGATGGCGACGGCAGATGGCGACTGCAGCCATGAAATTAAAAGGTGCTTGTTCCTTGGAAGAAAATTTGTGATCAATCTAGACAGCCTATTAAAAAGCAGAGACATTACTTTGCCAACAAAGGTCCATCTAGTCAAAGCTTTTGTTTTTCCAGTAGTCATGTAGGGATGTGAGAGTTGGACTATCAAGAAAGCTGAGCATCGAAGAACTGATGCTTTTAAACTGTGGTGTTGGAGAACCCTTGAGAGTCTCTTGGACTGCAAAGAGATCAAAGCAGTCAATCCTAAAGGAAATCAGTCCTGAATATTCATTAGAGGGACTGATCCTGAAGCTGAAACTCCAATACTTCGGCCACCTGATGTGAAGAACTGACTCATTTGAAAAGACCCTAATGCTGGGAAAGATTGAAGGCAGGAGTAGAAGGGGACGACGGAGGATGGGATGGTTGGATGGCATCACTGACTCGATGGACATGAGTTTGAGTAAGCTCCAGGAGTCGGCGATGGACATGGAGGCCTGGTGTGCTGCAGTCCACAGGATCACAAAGAGTTGGACATGGCTGAGTGACTAAACTGAACTGACCTGTCTTCCACATGTGGTAAACCCAGCTCATGCAGGGTAACTCCAACAAGACAAAGTACAGAAAAATTTCTGAAAAGCATAAACCTTTGCACCTTTGTGAGGTAGTGGTATCACTGTAGATTAACCAGGATCTGTGGCTACCACAGTAAGGACAAGCTGGGTAAACTCTTTTGTGTGTTACTGAGAAAGGCAAGACTTCATGTTGAGGGCAGTGATGTTTAAGGCAGACTATCCTAGGATCCCGAAATCCTTTGGGAAGAACAAAAGTGAAATTCTGGTCCTTTCTCTCTCTCTCTCTCAGTATGTGTGTGGGTATTTAAGATATCTATAGTTGGATCCTCCAATTTTTAAGATGGCCCACATTTGGACATTGAAGCTTATTGGGGTTTAGATTGAGAAATTAGAGTAACCCCCAAGTTTTAACAGATTCCCTCAACATCTCTTGGAGATGCCTCTGAAGTGACTGCTCAATATCTTGTTTTTTAAGACAAAACTTTTGAGTGTAGTTCTAATGATATATGGCAAAGCCTGGACAAGAAATGGTTATAGAATGCATAATCCTGGGAACTTTAGAGCAAGAAGGGATCTTAGAAACTACGCAATTGACTTTTGATTGTAATTTATCATTAACTTATAGATAACTTATATCATTAATCAAAACTTTAAGAAAATCGAAACATGAAAACTGATATAGGCTTGCTAACTAAATTTTGCCAACTTGTTAAAGAGACATTGTTAAAGAAAAATATTACCATTTCTATTATTACCATATAATAAAAACAATGGCATATTTTGTCCAATACCAATAAGTCCATAGGTTCAGAATTTTAAAAAAAATTAGCTTAATGTAAAACCTGTTACATTTTCATTGTCTCATTTTTGCTCAAGACCGGTAAATATTGTCACTGAGTTGTACTTGACTATGGGCTACCATTCGGGAACAAGCAATTTAGTCCAACTGCAAGGAGATCCAACCAGTCCATTCTAAAGGAGATCAATCCTGGATGTTCATTGGAGGGACTGATGCTAAAGCTGAAACTGCAATACTTTGGCCACCTCATGCGACGAGTTGACTCACTGGAAAAGACTCTGATGCTGGGAAAGGTTGGGGGCGGGAGGAGAAGGGGACGACAGAGAATGAGATGGCTGGATGGCATCACCGACTCTGTGGACATGAGTTTGAGTGTACTCCGGGAGTTGGTGATGGACAGGGAGGCCTGGCGTGCTGTGATTCATGGGGTCGCGGAGAGTTGGACACGACTGAGCAACTGAACTGAACTGAACATTCATTTTACAGGTGAATAAAGTGAGACCCAGAGAGGGAAAGTGATTTACTTAGGGACCCACAACTGGTTATTGACAGAGTGAGGCTAGAATATGGATCTTATAGTTTGGTCAATTATTTTCTGCAGTCCTGGAATAGAACATGAAATAAGGAGATTTATTTTTCATATGAGACACCACCTATTATGACAAAATTAGAAAAAAAAAACACATGATTTTTTTTCCCCATATAGCAGATGCTACTGCAAGCTCCTCCTTAATAAGTTTCTCTCAATCAACTTACATAAGTTTTGGGCTGCGCTTGTCTATATGAAGAGATGAATGTGATTTGAGATACACAGGTGGTTGCATTGATTTAATTTATTCTTTATTATCCAGTTGACTTTACAAGAGTAAATGGAAGGAGAAGTTAAATAAACAGAATGATTTCATAAGTTAAAAGGTTGTGAAAATTGTTTAAATTGTATTGGTATCTAAATATGAAACCTTCCCGGGAACTTTAGCACAATTTTTTCTTTTAATCTACAATTGTTGGTGAGGTGGCGTCTTCACATTGCTTTAAATATTTGTGGTGTTTTAGAGTCATTCAGTGAATCAATTGTTTTGTAGAGCCTAAAATATACATTTACATTGCATAGCAAGTGACTCTATGTGTGCCACTTTTATCTTAGAAAATTACAAAGAGGAGAATTTGAAGGGGCATATGCCCTCACTTTATTATCAATATTCACACCTCAACTACAGATTGCTGGTGTTTCAGCTATCCAAAATTTTCTGACCCAAGGCTAGATTATGTGGTCAACCATGTACACCTAGATACAGACTAGAAGGTGACTGGGCTCGGAGGGTAAAGGTGGACTACTCAACATAGTCTGTTGCCTGGGTAATAGTATGTGAAGGATTCCAGAGAGGAATCTGTGCTCTCAAATTGTGGTAATCCTGTCCCTTAGTGGCTCATTCCTTTGGGATAGTTTTGTAATTGTTCCCTATGAGTAGACAGTTCTCCCAGAAAGGAGGGAAAAAGACATGGTGTCAGCTTTTAGCTTTTAGTCTGGAAGGTTTTTGTCTTAACTTTTCCAAGGCAGATAGGCAAGAAAAGTAAGTTACTAAAGTAAAGAGGGAGGAAAGGGAAGGCCAAGGTGGGTTGCTGGAAAGGAAAAGACTATAGGATGCTGTAATATCTGTCCTCATCAGCATAGGGATAGGAAGAAGAAATCAGGAGGCAGGCTAGGGTTTATAAGGGTAAAAGTGAGTTCTTAAAAGACAGGCTACAAAGGGTACATGGTGACCATATATGCAAATGGTTTCCATTATCTCAACACGCCAGATGTTCTTCAACTCACAAACAGGGAGAGGTATAGGGCTTAATAAGAATGGCCAAATAGCTAGAGCCATAGGAAGGATTACATGCTCTTGGAGTGAGAGTAAAGGTAAGTGGTGTGGAGAGTAATACTGATATCAATAGCAATAGAAATCTGCCAAAGAGGTAGTCAACTACTTATTCATAGGTCAGTGGTTGGATGATGCCTGGTGTTTCATAGTTAATTAAATACTTCTACACTTTAGAGTTTCAGTTCAGTTCAGTTCAGTCACTCAGCTGTGTCCCTCTTTGTGACCCCATGACTACAGCATGCCAGGCTTCCCTGGTCATCTGCATATCTGAGGTTATTGATATTTCTCCTGAAAATCTTGATTCCAGCTTGTACTTCATCCAGTCCAACATTTCTCATGATGTATTCTGCATATAAGTTAAATAAGCAGGGTGACAATATATAACCTTGACATATTCCTTTCCTGATTTGGAACCAGTCTGTTGTTCCATGCCCAGTTCTAACTGTTGCTTCCTGACCTGCATACACACTTCTCAAGAGGCAGATCAGGTGGTCTGGTATTCCTATCTCTTTCAGAATTTTCCATAGTTTGTTTTGATCCACACAGTCAAAGTCTTTGACATAGTCAATAAAGCAGAAGTATATGTTTTTCTGAAACTCTCTTGTTTTTTCAATTATCCAATGGATGCTGGCAATTTGATCTCTATTTTCTCTGCCTTTTCTAAAGCCAGCTTGAACATCTGGAAGTTCACAGTTCACGTATTGTTGAAGCCTGGCTTGGAGAATTTTGAGCATTACTTTACTAGCGTGTGAGATGAGTGCAATTGTGCAGTAGTTTGAACATTCTTTGGCATTGCCTTTCTTTGGGATTAGAATGAAAACTGACCTTTTACAGTCCTGTGGCCACTGCTCAATTTTTCATGTTTGTTGGCAAATTGAGTGCAGCACTTTCACAGCATCATCTTTCAGGATTTGAAATAGCTCAATTGGAATACCATCAAGTCCACTAGCTTTGTTCGTAGTGATGCTTTCTAAGGCCCACTTGACTTTACATTCCAGGATATCAGGCTCTAGGTGAGTGATCACAGCATCATGGTCATCTGTATCATGAAGATCTTTTTTGTACAGTTCTCATGTGTATTCTTGCCACCTCTTCTTAATATCTTCTGCTTCTGTTAGGTCCATACCATTTCTGTCCTTTATCAAGCCCATCTTTGCATGGAATGTTCCCTTCGTATCTCAAATTTTCTTGAAGAGATCTTTAATCTTTCCCATTCTATTGTTTTCTTCTATTTCTTTGCACTGATCATTGAGGAAGGCTTTCTTATCTCTCCTTGCTATTCTTTGGAACTCTGCATTCAGATAGGTATATCTTTCCTTTTCTCCTTTTTCTTCTTTTTTGCTTCTCTTCTTTTCATAGCTATTTGTAAGGCCTCCTCAGAAAGCCGTTTTGCTTTATCCCATTTCTTTTTCTTGGGGATGGTCTTGATCCCTGTCTCCTGTACAATGTCACGAACCTCCATCCATAGTTCATCAGGGACTCAGTCTATGAGATCTAGTCCCTTCAATCTATTTTCCACTTCCACTGTATAATCATAAGGGATTTGATTTAGGTCGTTGCTGAATGGTCTAGTGGGTTTCCCTCCTTCCTTTGATTTAAGTCTGAATTTGGCAATAAGGAGTCTATAATCTCTTCTTCCTGGTAGCTCAGACGGTAAAGCGTCTGCCTACAATGCGGGAGACCCAGATTTGATCCCTGGGTTGGGAAGGTCCCCTGGAGAAGGAAATGGCAACCCACTCCAGTATTCTTGCCTGGAAAATCCCATGGATAGAGGAGCCCGGTTGGCTACTGTCCTTGGGGTCGCAAAGAGTCGGACACGATGGAGCGACTTCACTTCACTTCACTTCAGTCTATAATCTGAGCCACAGTTAGCTCCCTGTCTTCTTTTTGCTGACTGTATAGAGCTTCTCCAACTTTGGCTGCAAAAAATATAATCAATTTGATTTCAGTGTTGACCATGTGGTGATGTCCATGTGCAGAGTTGTCTCTTGTGTTGTTGGAAGAGGGTGTTTGGTATGATCACTGCATTCTCTTGGCAAAAATCTATGAACCTTTGCCCTGCTTCATTCTGTACTCCAAGGCCAATTTGCCTGTTACTGCATGTATTTCTTAACTTCCTACTTTTGCATTCCAGCCCCCTATAATGAAAAGGATATCTTTTTTTGGGTTTTAGTTCTAAAAGGTCTTGTAGGTCTTCATAGAACCGTTCAACTTCAGCTTCTTCAGCGTTACTGTTTGTGACATAGACTTGATATTGAATGGTTTGGTTGGAAACAAACAGAGATCATTCTGTCTTTTTTGAGATTGCATCCAAGTACTGCATTTTGGGCTCTTTTGTTTACTATGATGGTTACTCCATTTCTTCTAAGGGATTCTTGCCTACAGTAGTAGATATAATGGTCATCTGAGTTAAATTCACCCATTCCAGTCCATTTTAGTTTGCTGATTCCTAAAATGTAGACGTCCACTCTTGCCATCTCCTGTTTGACCACTTCCAATTTTCCTTGATTTATGAACCTAACATTCCAGGTTCCTATGCAATATTGTTCTTTACAGCATCTGACCTTGCTTTCATCACCAGTCACATCCACAACTGGGTGGTGTTTTTGCTTTGGCTCTGTCTCTTCATTTTTTCTGGAATTATTTCTCCAGTGATCTCCAGTAGCATATTGGGCACCTACCGACCTGGGGAGTTCATCTTTCAGTGTCCTATCTTTTTGCCTTTTCATACTGTTCATGGGGTTCTCAAGGCAAGATTACTGAAGTGGTTTGCCACTCCCTTCTCCAGTGGACCACATTTTGTTAGAACTCTCCACCATAACCCGTCTGTCTTGGGTGGCCCTACATGGCATGGCTCATAGTTTATTGAGTTAGACAAGGCTGTGGTCCATGTGATTAAATTGGTTAGTGTTCTGTGATTGTGGTTTCTGTCTGTCTGCCCTCTAATGCCCTCTCTCAGCACCTACCATCTTAGTGGGATTTCTCTGATCTTGGACGTGGGGTATCTCCTCATGGCCCCTGCTCCTGACCTTGGACATGGGGTATCTCCTCTCGGCTGCCTGTCACTCCAGTGCTGCGCAGCCACACCCCCCACTCCAGCGGTGTCATAAACTTCAGTGTAGTTTATGATACACTATCTCATTTAGTTTTCACTTTATGTGATAACCAAGGCAGGCATTATTATTTTTATCTTACAGATAGAAAGCTGAGGTTAATTAACTTCAAATGACTTGATTAAGGTAAAAAACAAATTGGATCGAGAATCCTGGTATTCTAAATCCAAACTCAGTGGTTTTCTGGTAAACGTTGCAGACATTTCATTTTCTGAACCCTCTTACTATTTTTTTTACAATTCAAGGATTCATGTATTCACTAAACATTTGACAGCTTACTCTACATAAAATTCTGTGCATAGAATCCAACCTCAATTTTGTCTTAAATAAAAATACTGTCTGAAAAAAATGAATGGTAATTGTGAGAGAAACAGGGAAGCTAGATGATTTAGGAATTTAGAGAATTGGAAAAGTAAAGAATCTTAGCATCTTTACAACATGGTGACATTATTCAGGTCATCTTCTCCAACAACTGACTCCAAAGATAATTTTCTCTTTAATAGTCCTGACAGCAAGTGTCCAGTTTCTTTTTAATTTTCCAGGAACACAGTGGGCTTCACTGGTGGTTCAGATGGTAAAGAATCAACCTACAATGCAGGAGACCCAGGTTTGATCCTTGGGTTGGTAAGATCCCCTGGAGAAGGAAATGGCAACCAACTCCAGTATTCTTGCCTGGGAAATCTCATGGACAGATCTACCTGGCGGATTACAGTCCATGTGGTTTCAGAGAGTCGGACATGACTGAGCAACTAAAACACACACTAACACAAGGGGGGTGGTGGTGGTGCTGTCTGCCTCATAAGGCAGTCTGTTGCATTGCTTGACTGCCTCAACTATAGTAACATTATAATATTATTTCTAGGATTGCCTTCTTGTATTATTCAGCTGAGTAGTTTATATTTTCAAGAATAGTGGGTCTCAACCATTGTGGGAGTGGATATGGTGGATAGTGTGTATATTAGATTCACTGGTGAGATGTCTTCAAATTGCATATAACCCTCATCACTCCTTACCTCTTGTTCCTTTCCACCTACTCAAAGATGCTGTTACATTGTCTGACCTCAGATTTTGTTTTCAATACAAATGTTCCCAGGTCCTTCAACTCTCTAGTTTATCTATTGTGAACTTTGTCTACTTTGTAAATGATTCTCTCAAAATGTTGGAAACAGTAGCACAGATGTGGTTGGACTGGAACAGGGTACTGTGGGACCACTGCATTTAGTGAACTGGACAAAATACTTCTAGTATATTTTTTAGATTGCACTCACATCTTTAGCATTGACATCTCATTGCTGGCTCATATTGATCTTGAGGCCAACTAAAATCTGCAGATCTATTTCACACACACTGCTGTCAAGACCAGTCTCATCCTATCCTGTGCTTGTGACATTGATATTTTGAACCTGAATGCTGGACTTCACGCATATTTCAGTTAAATTGAATCTTCTGGATGTAGGCATTTTATTCTGGTTTACTGAGATCATTTTGAATCCTGATTTGGTAATCTATGCTATTGACTTTTCTTTCTATTTGCCTTCTCTATTTGTTTAAATTGGTATAAAGCTTTCTGTTTAGGGAGATTGGTAGGGATTAGAGAATGCTTCATGGAGGAGGTAGATTTTGTGTTAAGGTCCTGGTGGGGACTCCCTTATTCTCCAAGGACATGAACATTTCCTGATTGAGAGAAAGACTGATATGAGAACTGTTTGTTCATTCATTAATTGAACATTTATTGAGCTGCCATCATATCCTCAGCACTGTTCAATGTGCTGAGGATATAGTAATGAACATGAAAGACATGGTAATTGCACTTAGAAGCTTACAGTTTGGTTGGATGACTCTAAAATGTACTATATTACCAGAGAAGGTTAAATTTCCAAATCATAAATTTACTCCTTTGGTAGCTTTCATATGTATGGAAGTTCAAATACTGTAGCATTCAATTTGATTCAACTCAACAAATATTTGTTTACTAGGCATTGTTCCAGGTACTAAGACATAATGGTGAAAAAGAAACACACTGTCTCTGCTTTATTAAGCTTACGTTTTAACACAGATGATTAGGTAAGCAAATAAGCAATTATAATACACTGTGATATGTTTTCTGACAGGAATAGTTTATAGTGTTCTGATTACATGTGGCAGTATCAACTAACTCAGACTTGTGAAGAGGGGGTGGTCAAGAAAAGTTTTTGACAAAATGACATTTTTAGATTAGACCAGAAAGAGAAACAAAACAAGTGAAGTAGCAGGGTAAGAATAAACTAGGCAGACAGAATAGCTGAGGTGAAAGCTTGGAGGAATGAAAGAGAACAGGACTTTGGGACAACTGGAAGATGTTTCCCAGGCTGGAGCAGAGAGTGAGGGGCTAGGGATTGCCTATTATATCAATTTGGTCTTTTTACTGAGTTAGGGGTACTAACTTGTCATTTGACAGCCCCTCTTTGACTTTTTTTTCCCCTTGAATGCTTTACTTTTAATTTTAGTCTTATTTAGTGTATTTTAAAGTCTAGGAAAAAATGTGTTGTAAAGCGACAAAGATGGCTTTTCTATAGCTCACACAGTACCAACTGCATCTTTTTTTTAAAAAAAAAAAAATTGTTTATTTATTTTTTGACATGAATCTGCCAAGGGTGTGCATGTGTTCCCCATCTTGAACCCCCCTCCCACCTCCCTCCGCATACCATCCATCTGGGTCATCCCAGTGCATCAGCCCTGAGCATCCTGTATCATGCGTCGAACCTGGACTGGTGGTTTGTTTCACATATGATAATATACATGTTTCAATGCCATTCTCCAAAATCATCCCACCCTCGCCCTCTCCCACAGAGTCCCAAAGACTGTTCTATACATCTGTGTCTCTTTTGCTGTCTCGCATACAGGGTTATCATTACCATCTTTCTAAATTCCATATATATGCGTTAGTATACTGTATTGGTGTTTTTCTTTCTGGCTTACTTCACTCTGTATAATAGGCTCCAGTTTCATCCACCTCATTAGAACTGATTCAAATGTATTCTTTTTAATGGCTGAGTAATATTCCATTGTGTATATGTACCACTGCTTTCTTATCCATTCGTGTGCTGATGGACATCTAGATTGCTTCTATGTCCTAGCTATTGTAAGCAGTGCTGCGATGCACATTGGGGTACACGTGTCTCTTTCAGTTCTAGGTTCCTCGGTGTGTTTGCCCAGCAGTGGGATTGCTGGGTCGTATGACAGTTCTATTTCCAGGTTTTTAAGGAATCTCCACACTGTTCTCCATAGTGGCTGTACTAGTTTGCATTCCCACCAACAGTGTAAGAGGGTTCCCTTTTCTCCCCACCCTCTCCAGCATTTATTTTTTGTAGACTTTTTGATAGCACCCATTCTGACTGGCGTGATGTGGTACCTCATTGTGGTTTTGATTTGCATTTCTCTGATAATGAGTGCTGTTGAGCATCTTTTCATGTGTTTGTTAGCCATCTGTATGTCTTCTTTAGAGAAATGTCAGTTTTATTCTTTGCCCCATTTTTTGATTTGCCCCATCTATTTTTCTGGAATTGAGCTGCAGGAGCTGTTTGTGTATTTTTGAGATTAACTCTTTGTCAGTTGCTTAATTTGCTATTTTTTTCTCCCATTTTGAAGGCTGTCTTTTCACCTTGCTTATAGTTTCCTTTGTTGTGAAGAAGCTTTTAAGTTTAATTAGGTCCCATTTGTTTAGTTTTGCTTTTATTTCCATTACTCTGGGAGGTGGGTCATAGAGGATCCTGCTATGATTTACGTCAGAGAGTGTTTTGCCTATGTTTTCCTCTAGGAGTTTTATAATTTCTGGTCTTAAATTTAGATCTTTAATCCATTTTGAGTTTATTTTGGGGTATGATGTTAGAAAGTGTTCTAGTTTCATTCTTTTACAAGTGGTTGACCAGTTTTCCAAGCACCACTTGTTAAAGAGATTGTCTTTCTCCATTGTATATGTTTGCTTCCTTTGTCAAAGATAAGGTGTCCATAGGTGTGTGGAGTTATCTCTGGGCTTTCTATTTTGTGCCGTTGATCTATATTTCTGTCTTTGTGCCAGTACCCGACCGTCCTGATGACTGTGGCTTTGTAGTAGAGCCTGAAGTCAGGCAGGTTGATTCCTTTGGTTCCATTTTTCTTCCTCAAGATTGCTTGGGCTATTCGATGTTTTTTGTTTTTCCATATAAATGGTGAAATTATATGTTTTAATTCTCTGAAAAATACTGTTGGTCACTTATAGGGATTGCACTGAATCTATAGATTACTTTTGGTAGTATACTCATTTTAAGTATATTGATTCTTCTAATCCATGAACATGGTATGTTTCTCCATCTATTTGTGTCCTCTTTGATTTCTTTCACCAGTGTTTTATAGTTTTTTATATATAGGTCTTTTGTTTCTTTAGGTAGATATATTCTTAAGTATTTTATTCTTTTCGTTGCAATGGCGAATGGATTTGTTTCCTTAATTTCTCTTTCTGTTTTCTCATTGTTAGTGTATAGGAATGCAAGGGATTTCTGTGTGTTAATTTTATATCCTGCCATTTTACTCTATTCATTGATTAGCTCTAGTAATTTTCTGGTGGAGTCCTTAGGGTTTTCTATGTAGAGGATCATGTCATCTACAAACAGTGAGTGTTTTACTTCTTCTTTTCCAATCAGGATTTCTTTTATGTCTTTTACTTCTCTGATGTGGCTCAAACTTCCAAAACTATGGTGAATAGTAGTGGTGAGAGTGGGCACCCTTGTCTTGTTCTTGATTTTATGGGAAATGCTTTCAATTTTTCACCATTGAGTATAATGTTTGCTGTTGGTTTGTCATATATGGTTTTTATTATGTTGAGGTATGTTCCTTCTATTCCTGTTTTCTGGAGGGTTTTATCATAAATGGATGTTGAATTTTGTCAAAGGCTTTCTCCGACTCTATTGAGATAATCATACAGTCTTTATATTTCAATTTGTTAATGTGGTCTATCACATTGATTGATTTGTGAATATTGAAGAATCCTTGAATTCCTGAGATAAAGCCCACTTGACCATGATGTATGATCTTTTTAATATGTTTTTGGATTCTGATTGCTAGAATTTTGTTAAGGATTTTTGCATCTATGTTCATCAGTGATACTGCCCTGTAGTTTTCTTTTTTTGTGGTATCTTTGGTTTTGGTATTAGGGTGATGATGGCCTCATAGAATGAGTTTGGAAGTTTACCTTCCTCTGGAATTTTCTGGAAGAGTTTGAGTATGATAGGTGTTAGCTCTTCTCTAAATTTTTGGTAGAATTCAGCTTTCAGCTGTGAAGCCGTCTGGTCCTGGGCTTGTTTGCTGGAAGATTTCTGATTACTGTTTTGATCTGTGCATATGAACGGTCTGTTTAGATTTTCTATTTCTTCCTGGTTAAGTTTTGGAAAGTTTTACTTTTCTAAGAATTTGTCCATTTCTTCCAAGTTGTGCATTTTATTGGCATGTAGTAGCTGATAGTAGTCTCTTATGATCCTTTGTATTTCTGTGTTGTCTGTTGTGATTTCTCCATTTTCATTTCTAAGTTTGTTGATCTGCTTCTTTTCCCTTTGTTTCTTGATGAGTCTGTCTAATGGTTTGTTAATTTTATGTATCTTCTCAAAGAACCGGATTTTGGCTTTGCTGATTTTGGCTATGGTCTCCTTTCTTTTGCATTTACTTCTGCCCTAATTTGTGTGATTTCTTTCCTTCTGCTATCCCTGGGGTGCTACATTTCCTCCATTTGTAGTTGCATTAGGTGTAGAGTAAGGTAATTTGTTTGACTTTTCTCTTGTTTCTTGAAGTAAGCTTGTATTGCTATGAACCTTCCCCTTAGCACTGCTTTTACCAAGTCCCATGGGTTTTGGGTTGCTGTGTTTTCATTTTCATTGTTTCTATGAATATTCTGGTTTCTTTTTCTTTTTTTATTTCTTTTGTGATTTGTTGGTTATTCAGCAGTGTGTTTTTCAGCCTCCATATGTTGGAATTTTTAATAGGTTTTCTCCTGTAATTGACATCTAATCTTGCTGAATTGTGGTCAGAAAAGATTATTGGAATGATTTCCATTTTTTTAAATTTACCAAGGCTAGATTTATGGCCCTGGATGTGATCTATCCTGGAGAAGGTTCCATGTGGACTTGAGAAAAAGGTGAAATTCATTGCTTTGGGGTGAAATGTCCTATAGATATCAATTAGGTCTAACTGGTCTATTGTATCATTTAACGATCATGTTTCCTTGTTAATTTTCTGTTTAGTTGATCTATCCATAGGTGTGAGTGGGGTATTAAAGTCTCCCACTATTATTGTGCTATTGTTAATTTACCCTTTCATACTTGTTAGCGTTTGCCTTACATATTGCGGTGCTCCTATGTTGGGTGTATATATGTTTATTATTGTTATGTCTTCTTGGATTGATCCTTTGATCATTATGTAGTGTCCATCTTTGTCTCTTTTCACAGCCTTTGTTTTAAAGTCTATTTTGTCTAATATGAGTATTGCTACTCCTGTTTTCTTTTGGTCTCTATTTGCATGGAATATCTTTTTCCAGCCCTTCACTTTCAGTCTCTATGTGTCCCTTGTTTTGAGGTATGTCTCTTGTAGACAGCATATATAGGGGTCTGTTTTTGTATCCATTCAGCCAGTCTTTGTCTTTTGGTTGGGGCATTCAATCCATTTACATTTAAGGTAATTATTGGTAAGTATGATCCCATTGTCACTTTATTGTTTGGGTTTTGAGTTTATACACCCTTTCTGTGTTTCCTGTCTAGAGAAGATCCTTTAGCATTTGTTGGAGAGCTGGTTTAGTGGTGCTGAATTCTGTCAGCTTTTGCTTGTCTGTAAAGCTTTTGATTTCTCCTTCATATTTGAATGAGATCCTTGCTGGGTACAGTAATCTGGGCTGTAGGTCATTTTCTTTCATCACTTTAAGTATGTCCTGCCATTCCCTTCTGGCCTGAAGAGTTTCTATTGAAAGATCAGTGTTTTAATCTGTTTCACCTGTCACTTCCAAAGCTGTTCCCTTTGTTTTTTTGGCTTCTTCTGTTTGCAAGTCTCTTCAGTGTCTAATTTCTGCCCTGACTCAAAGGGTCGAAGGTCATAACTTATTTAGGCTTACTTGTTCAATTGTGCTGTTGGGAGGGAGGAACACTGCAAACAAATATCACTGGCATGTGTGGGGACTGGTCGCAGTGTCTCGGCCACACTGGGTTTGCCCCTGCTCTCGGGGTGTGTGATTTCCTGGTCTACACTGCTCAGGCTCCAGGTTGCTCTTTAGGGGAACTGTCTAAAGCGGGTCCTGGGTTGTGTGCACTTCCCAGGTCTAAGCCGCTCAGGTTCAGGTTCTCGGGTACTCCACAAAGGCACAGAGTCTGTTGGGCCTGTGAGTTGTGCCCTTCCCAGGTCCGAGCATCTCAGGCGACCAGGTGCTTGGTGAAAGCACTCTCCCCACGTGGGGCAGTGCCTCTTATAACCTCCCCCATCCCAGCTGCTCAGTTTCTTGGGTACGCAGCAGGAGCGCTGTCTCAGGTGTGCCGTGTGTCTCCTCTGTGGAGCTGATCTCTTGCTGCGACCCTCCGGATGGATGTCAACCATCCAGAATCCTAGGAAGACTAGGTTAGCTACTGGAAGCCTGCTCGCAGTTTGGTAGAGGATGCTGTCTCTGGGGCCGAGTTTGCCACTTGCCTTCTGGTTCTGGCTGTCGCTTGCCTGCCTCTCTGCCTCCGGCAGGGAATGGGCTGGTCCACTGCTGGCAATCTCTCCTCTGGTATTCGCTCAGTCCTTTGTTCTGTGAGTGGGCCCAGCAGTGCCTTAGGTTAGAGCTTTTCATGGAAAAGTGCTCTCTATCTCTCTTTTTATTTTTTTTCCCTGTTTCTCTGACTATCCTATAGTTTGGGTTTCTATCCCACGTTAGCTCCCTTAGACTGTCCTCAGGGCATTCAGGCCTTACCCTAAGTAATGTAGCCTGCGTCTCCCTGTTCAGCCCCCGCATGTTGGTTGTGGATGTGAATGTCTGGGCTACTTCTCTGCTGGGAGTTGTTGTTAAGCACGTTATCTGGGTTTTATTTATTTATTTATTTATCCTCCCGGTTATGTTGCCCTCCAAAACTCTCCATAGACCCGCTGGTGAGAGGGTTTCCTGGTGTTTGGAAACTTCTCCTCTTTGACGACTCCCTCCCCGTGACAGGTCTCCATCCCTAACTCTTTTGCCTCTCTTTTTATGTTTTATATTTTGTCCTACCTCCTTTGAAAGACAATGGGCTGCCCCTCTGGGTGCCTGGTGTCCTCTACCAGCTTTCAGAAATTGTTTTGTGGAATTTGTTCAGTGTTCAAATGATCTTTTGATGAATTTGTGGGAGAGAAAGTGGTCTCTCTATCCTATTTCTCCCTGCCCTAAGTATCCTTAATTTATATCCCATTTACAATACACAACCATTTGTTCAGTGAAAACCACTGCTACATTTACACTGTAAATTATTTGTTGGAAACTTGATCTACAGAAAGAAGCTGAGTTCTGTTGCTTTGAATTCAATAGCAGCAAACCTAGTTATTTTCAGTCTTTTGTCTGGAAAAGTAAATCCTTTAGTACACTGCATTTCCCACACAGTAGGTTTTGTTGGTTATTTATGTTTATATGTTGGATGTTCATCCCCGTGCTTTTCATCATAAGCAATTATAAAGCCACAATCATGAAAATAATGAGCACAGAATCATGGTTCAGCATGTCTGCATTATGACTCTTTGGCCTATTGAAATAAAGCTCCAGGGTTAATTTCTTTACACTCAGTTTTCTATTTTTCTTCATTTCTCCTAAATAAGCTAAGAATCAGCATTGTTACACAGCCCTTCCTTCTGTGTTCTCTGAGGTTTGAAAAAGATGAATAAAACAAAAGAGTGAAAAAAGGTAGCTGACGGTAAAGGTCCCAGGAAAAAGAATATCAAGGTGATTCATATAGCTGAGCCCTAGAGGAAGAACCTGACTCCCACCTGCGTGAACACTATCAATTGTTTAGAAAATGTCACCAAGTGGAGGGTATTTAGAAAGGAGGATGATGAAAGGTTCATTTCTATCAGCCAACAAAAGGGCTTGAGAGTTTCTGAAATTATCCTCACGCATTGCAATTAGTCCCAAAGAAAATGACATATCGAGTTTCTCAGTGGAGATTTTATTCCAGGAAACATAAAATCTATCAAAAAACAGAAAATTTTATCATTTATGAGATTTTAAATCGGTAATGCATTTGAGCACGTAACATAGTGCTTGGCTAAGCATGTGTGCAACGAAGTTAAGAATCTAGTTAATGAGGATTTTGTGTGGGTACGGCATTATGCTTAAAGGTTATCAAGAGGCTTAGGATATTGTCTTAGTACTCAAAGCTTATAAACTGAGTATGATAGGACTCACAAATGAAGAGAGAATCAGCAATATGAGGCAGTGTAGGTAAGTGTCAAATGATGGATGCAAACAATTAGGAAGTAAGTTAGAATTTGCTGAGTATCTACTATATGCCATTGATGGCTCACAATAATCACAAGAGATTGGTGCTATGATTATTTCCATTTTACAGATAAGTAAACAAGTTTAGAGCAGTAGAGTGATTTTTGTCTTGGTCACACAGGTAATAAGTAACACATTTGAGATTTTGATTCCTGCTGTCAGTTCTCTACAGATCTTCCTTCAATTACCACGAGGTTTTGTCCCAATAAACTTACTGTAAGTTGAAAATACTGTAAATCAGAAGTGCATTTAGTAGTACACCTAACCTAGTGAACATAATAGCTTAGTCTAGCCTGCCTTACACATGCTCAGAACACTTACATTAGCCTATAGTTGGGAAAAATAATCGAACAAAAAGTCTGTCTTATAGTAAAACATTGAATTTCTCAAGTAATTTATTGAATATTATACAGAAAGTGAAAAACAGAATGGTTGCATGGACACAGAATCTAAGTGCATTTGTTGTTTAGCTGTGATCACATAGCTGACTGGGGGCTGTGGCTTGCTGCTGCTGCCCTACATCTTTAGAGAGTATCATACAGCATATTGCTAGCCTAGAGAAAGATCAAAATTCAAAGTATGATTTCTATTGAATGCATATCTAGCTTTTGTGCCATTATAAAGTTTAAAAATTGTGAATGGAACCATCTTAGGTTGCGGATCACCTGTATTCATTTTATAGTATGTACTATGCTCTTTCCTGTGGAGAAACAAAGGTCCCATCATCCCTCTTGATCAGGGGTATTTGCTATATCCCTGTTAAAATCATTTGTATATAGCCTATCACTGTGGTATAGAGGTTAAGGTCATGGACTGCCTAGATTCAATTCTTTTTTTAACCCACCAGCCGTGTGACCTTGGGCAAGTTACTTAACACCTCTGTGCCTCAAAAGTAAATGAGTAATATATGCAACATAGTTTAAGAAGAGTTAGCCTGGTAGGCTGCAGTCTGTGGGGTCGCTAAGGGTCAGACCCGACTGACTGACCTCACTTTCACTTTTCACTTTCACACATTGGAGAAGGAAATGGCAACCCACTCCAGTGTTCTTGCCTGGAGAATCCCAGAGACGGGGGAGCCTGTTGGGCTTCCGTCTATGGGGTCACACAGAGTCGGACACGACTGAAGTGACTTAGCAGCAGCAGCAGCAGCAGGCCCATTTTAAGTAAAATAGAAGTTGTGGTTGTTATTATTTTTATTATTTAATCCTTATAAATCTCTATGAAGTAGAAACTATGGTGATATTCACTTTACAGTTGAGGGAGTTGAATCTTAGAGAGATGAAATAACTTTTTCAGAGTTACCTTGGTAGTAGATTCTGGAGCTGGCATTCATATCCAAGCTTGTATAACTCCAAGACTTTGTTTTATTTATTTTTTTTCTCTGTGTTATAATACTTCCCTAAGTTTCATAACTGCTCAGGGGAAGGGAAAGTGTATGTGAGCTGAAGACTTCATTGAGGATGTGGGACTTGAGGTTAGAAAAGATAATAAAAAAGAGAACCTGTGTAGGAAGCTTGGATTAGGAAGGGAGGATAGGGGAAAAGGAGAGAGGACTAAACATCCCTTTCCAGAAGACTCAGAGCACAAAGAAATTCAGTCCTGCCATTAGTGACATAAAAGCAAATGCAGGCCTGCTCAAAGGAGTCTATCCTTCAGCCAAGTCACAAGGAAGGCCCTGAGGGCAGGAGGTAACCCTCACCTCCCAAGAAGAATCAATCAGAGAAAAACTGTAAATGCCTCTGAAAGTAATCACCTAGAAGAGCATGCCTGGAATCCTAATCTTGAGCTCCATCTGCCTCCAGGTGGCTCCTAAGATCACAGCCCCTGCAGGCAATCATAGGGCAGATAAATTTCCAGGGGAGAAACTAACACAGGAAGAACCAAATTAGGGAGAAAAAGTCCAATTGCTTAATTGAAAATTTATAAAAATATGTACAGTTATAAGTCCATTACATAGGGAGGTACAAACCCCCACTAGAGAATGATTTAACTATTGCTTGCTTCCAGCTCTGCATAGCTAAACCTCCTGGGGGCCATTGCTTTAGCAGTTTGGCTATCTCAGCTGCTACTGTGCCTCCTCATTTCCTTCCATTCCCAAGTCTCAAGTGGTGTGACTTGGGAAGCCAACCATGTCTTTTGTAAAGCTTGCCAATTCGCCTATGTAGCTGGTAAGCACGGTGATTTATGTGTGGGAGTCTGTTTAACTGGGGTTCCTGCCTGCCTGAAGCTTCCAGTGGTAATAGTCCTCCTAATTAAGTCTGTTATTCTTTATTCCTCGCCTTCTGGGCTTCCTTTGAAACTCTCCCAACTTTGGATGACTCAGAGTTTTAGACGAGCATTTTTCTGTGTAGGAATTTTACTTATACTCCATCCAGTCCTTAAAGTGTCACCTCAGCACCTGTACCTGAGTGCATTTTGCACTGAACTCCTGTGTTTCAGTAAAGAATTATCTCTATGTGTCACAATTACACAGACTTGAGCTCAACAACACTGTGGCAACCCACTGGGGAAATTCATTGACTCAAGAGCTTATAAATGGACTTAATTTACCTTGCCTAAAGATAGTTTACCTGTGCCCGTTGACTCTTTTTTAAAAAAAATTAATTTCTTTATTTTAATTGGAGGCATATTACTTCGCAATATTGTAGTGGTTTTTGCCATACATTGACATGAATCAGCCATGGATGTACATCTGTTCCCCATCCTGAAACCCACTCCCACCTCCCTCCCAATCCCATCCCTCAGGGTCATCCCAGTGAACCAGCCCTGAGCACCCTGTCTCATGCATCAAACCTGGACTGGCGATTCATTTCACATGTGATAATATACATGTTTCAATGTTATTCTCTCAAATCATCCCACCCTCACCTTCTTCCACCGAGTCCAAAAGTCTGTTCTTTACATCTGTTTCTCTTCTGCTGTCTCTCATATAGGGTCGTTACCCACTTTCTAAATTCCATATATATGCGTTAATATACTGTACTGTCGTTTTTCTTTCTGATTTCACTCTGTATAATAGGCTCCAGTTTCATCCACCTCATTAGAACTAATTCAAATGCATTGTTCTTAATAGATGAGTAATATTCCATTTTGTATATGTACCACGGCTTTCTTATCCATTCGTATGCTGATAGACATCTAGGTTGCTTCCGTGTCCTGGCTATTGTAAATAGTGCTGCGATGAACACTGGGGTATATGTGTCTCTTTCAATTCTGGGTTACTCGGTGTGTATGCCCAGCAGTGGGATTGGTGGGTCATATAAAGTTTTATTTCCAGTTTTTAAAGGAATTTCCACACTGTTCTCCATGGTGGCTGTACTAGTTTGCATTCCCACCAACAGTGTAAGAGGGTTCCCTTTTCTCCCCACCCTCTCCAGCATTTATTGTTTGTAGACTTTTTGATAGCAGCCATTCTGACTGGCGTGAGATGGTACCTCATTGTGGCTTTGATTTGCATTTCTCTGATAATGAGTGATGTTGGTCATCTTTTCATGTGTTTGTTAGCCATTTGTATGTCTTCTTTGGAGAAATGTCAGTTTCGTTCTTTGGCCTATTTTTTGATCGATCATTTATTTTTCTGGAATTGAGCTACAGGAGGTGCTTGTATGGAGAAGGCAATGGCAAACCACTTCAGTACTTTTGCCTGGAAAATCCTATGGAGAGAGGAGCTTGATGGGCTGCAGTCCATGGGGTCGTGAAGAGTTGGACACGACTGATCAAATTTACTCTCACTTTCCAGTTTCCTCCATTGGAGACGGAAATGGCAACCCACTCCAGTGTTCTTGCCTGGAGAATCCCAGGGACAGGGGAGCCTGGTGGGCTGCCATCTATGGGGTCACACAGAGTCAGACATGACTGAAGTGACTTAGCACCAGCAGCAGCAGGTGCTTGTATATTTTTGAGATTCTTTGTCAGTTGCTTCATTTGCTATTATTTTCTCCCATTCTGAAGGCTGTCTTTTCCCTTTGCTTATAGTTTCCTTCGTTGTGTAGAAGCTTTTAAGTTTAATTAGGTCCCATTTGTTTATTTTTGCTTTTATTTCCATTACTCTGGGAGGTGGGTCATAGAGGATCCTGCTATGATTTACGTCAGAGAGTGTTTTGCCTATGTTTTCCTCTAGGAGTTTTACAGTTTCTGGTCTTAAATTTAGATCTTTAATCCATTTTGAGTTTACTTTTGTGTATGGTGTTAGAAAGTGTTGTAGTTTCGTTCTTCTCCAAGTGGTTGACCAGTTTTCCAAGCACCACTTGTTAAAGAGATTGTCTTTTCTCCATTGTATATTCTTGCCTCCTTTGTCAAAGATAAGGTGTCCATAGGTGCGTGGATTTATCTCTTGGCTTTCTATTTTGTTCCGTTGATCTATATTTCTGTCTTTGTGGCAGTACAGTCTTGATGACTGTAGCTTTGTAGCATAGTCTGAAGTCAGGCAGGTTGATTCCTTTAGTTCCATTCTTCTTTCTCAAGATTGCTTTGGCTCTTCGAGGTTTTTTTTTTTTTTTTTTTTTGTATTTCCACACAAATTGTGAAATTATTTGTTCTAGTTCTCTGAAAAATACCATTGGTAGCTTGATAGGGATTGCATGGACTCTATAGATTGCTTTGGGTAGTATACTCATTTTCAATATGAACATGGTGAATCCATGAACATGGTATATTTCTCCATTTATTTGTGTCACCTTTGATTTCTTTCACCAGTGTTTTATAGTTTTCTATATATAAGTCTTTTGTTTCTTTAGGTATATTTATTCCTAAATATTTTATTCTTCTCATTGAAATGGTGAATGGAATTATTTCCTTAATTTCTCTTTATGTTTTCTCATTGTTAGTGTATAGGAATGCAAGGGATTTCTGTGTGTTAATTTTATATCCTGCAACTTTATTCACTGATTAGGTCTAGTATTTTTCTGGTGGAGTCTTTAGGGTTTTCTATGTAGAAGATCATGTCATCTGCAAACAGTGAGAGTTTTGTTTCTTTTCTAATCTGGTTTCCTTTTATTTCTTTTTCTTCTCTGATTGATGTGGCTAAAACTTCCAAAACTATGTTGAATAGTAATGGTGAGAGTGGGCACCCTTCTCTTGTTCCTGATTTTAGGGGAAATGCTTTCAATTTTTCACCATTGAGGATAATGTTTGCTGTGGGTTTGCCATATATGGCTTTTATTATGTTGAGTTATGTTCCTTCTATTCCTGCTTTCTGGAGGGTTTTTAATCATAAATGGATGTTGAATTTTGTCAAAAAGGCTTTCTCTGCATCTATTGGAATAATATGGTTTTTATCTTTCAATTTGTTAATGCAGTGTATTACATTGATTGATTTGTGAATATTGAAGAATCCTTGCATCCCTGAGATAAAACCCACTTGGTCATGATGTATCATCTTTTTAATTTTTGGATTCTGTTTGCCAGAATTTTGTTAAGTATTTTTGCATCTATGTTCATCAATGATATGGCCCTGTAGTTTTCTTTTTTTGTGGCATCTTTGTCTGGTTTTGGTATTAGGGTGATGGTGGCCTCATAGAATAAGTTTGGAAGTTTACCTTCCTCTGGAATTTTCTGGAAGAGTTTGAGTAGGATAGGTGTTTGCTCTTCTCTAAATTTTTGGTGCAATTCATCTGTGAAACCATCTGGTCCTGGTCTTTTGTTTGTTGGAAGATTTCTGATTACAGTTTCAATTTTTGAACTTGTGATGGGTCTGTTAAGATTTTCTATTTCTTCTTGGTTCAGTTTTGTAAAGATATGCTTTTCTAAGAATTTGTCCACTTCTTCCAAGTTGTCCATTTTATTGACATATGTTGCTGATAGCAGTCTCTTATGATTCTTTGTATTTCTGTGTTGTTGTCTGTTGTGATTTCTCCATTTTCATTTCTAATTTTGTTGATTTGCTTCTTCTCCCTTTGTGTCTTGATGATCTGACTATTGGTTTGTCTATTTTATTTATCTTCTCAAAAGACCAGCTTTTAGCTTTGCTGATTTTGGATGTGATCTATTTTGTTTCTTTTGCATTTATTTCTGTCCTAATTTTTATGATTTCTTTCCTTCTACTAACCCTGGGGTGCATAATTTCTTCTTTTTCTAGTTGCCTTAGGTCTAGAGATCGGTTATTTATATGATTTCTCTCCTGTTTCTTGAAATAGGTTTGTATTGCTATGAACCTTCCCCTTAGCACTGTTTTTATTGAATCCTATTGGTTTTGGGTTGTTGTGTTTTAATTTTCATTTGTTTCTATCCATGATTTGATTATTTTTATTTCTTCTATGATTTGTTGTTTATTCAGAAGTGTGTTGTTTAGCCTCCATATGTTTGTAGTTTTAATAGTTTTTTTTTCCTTTAGTTTACATCTAACCTTACTGCATTGTGATCAGAAAAGATGCTTGAGACAACTTCAATTCTTTTGAATTTACCAAGGCTAGATTTATGAACCAGGATGTGATCTATCCTGGAGAAGGTTCTGTGTGCAGTTGAGAAAAAAGTAAAATTCATTGTTTTAGGGTGAAATGTCCTATAAATTAGGTCTAACTTGTTCATTGTATCATTTAAATTTTGTGTTTCCTTGTTAATTTTCTGATTAGTTGATTTATACAAAGGTGTGAATGGGGTATTAAAGTCTCCACTATTATTTTGTTACTGTTAATTTCCCCTTTCATATTTGTTAGCATTTGCCTTCCATATTACGGTGCTCCTATGTTGGGTGCATATCTATTTATAAGTGTTATATCTTCTTGGATTGACCGTTTGATCATTATGTAGTGTCCTTCGTTGTCTCTTTTCACGGCCTTTATTTCAAAGTCTATTTTATCTGATATGAGTATTGCTATTCCTGCTTTCTTCTGGTCTCCATTTGCATGAAATACTTTTTTCCAGCCCTTCACTTTCAGTCTGTATGTGTCCCTAGGTTTGAGTTGGGTCTCGTAGACAGCATATACAGGGGTCTTGTTTTTGTATCCATTCAGCCAGTCTTTGTGTTTTGGTTGGGACATTCAACCCATTTACATTTAAGGTAATTATTGATAAATATGATCCGGTTGCATTTACTTTGTTGTTTTGGGTTCGAGTTTATACACCTTTTCTGTGTTTCCTGTCTAGAGAAGACCCTTTAGCACTTGTTGAAGAGCTGGTTTGGTGGTGCTGAATTCTCTCAGCTTTTGTTTGTCTGTACAGCGTTTGATTTCTCCTTCATATTTGAATGAAATCCTTGCTGGGTATAGTAATCTGGGTTGTAGGTTTTTCTCTTTCATCACTTTGAGTATGTCCTGTCATTCCCTTCTGGACTGAAGAGTTTCTATTGAGAGATCAGCTGTTATTCTTATGGGAATCCCCTTGTGAGTTATTTTTTTTCCCTTGCTGCTTTTAATATTTGTTCTTTGTGTTTGATCTTCGTTAATTTGATTAATATGTGTCTTGAGGTATTTTGGCTTGGGTTTATTCTGTTTGGGACTGTGTTTCTTGGACTTGGTTGGTATTTCCTTCCCCATTTTAGGGAAGTTTTCAGCTATTAATTCCTCAAGTATTTTCTCATGGCCTTTCTTTTTGTCTTTTTCTTCTGGGAGTACTCTGTTTCGAATGTTGGGGCATTTAACATTGTCTCAGAAGTCCCTGAGGTTGTCCTTGTTTCTTTTAATTCCTTTTTCTTTTTTCCTCTCTGCTTCATTTATTTCCACCATTCTATCTTCCACCTCACTTGGGCTATCTTCTGCCTTAGTTATTCTACTGTTGCTTCCCTCCAGAGGGTTTTTGATCTCAGTTATTGCATTATTCATTATTGATTGACACTTTGTTATTTCTTTGAAGTTCTTGTTAAACATTTCTTGTATCTTCTCAGTCCTTGTCTCCAGACTATTTATCTGTAACTCCATTTTATTTTCAAGTTTTCAGATCATTTTGATTATCATCATTCTGAATTCTTTTTCAGGTAGACTCCCTAACTCCTCCTTTTTTGTTTGGTTTGGTGGGCTTTTATCATGTTCCTTTACCTGCTGAATATTTCTCTGCCTTTTCATCTTGTTTAGATTGCTGTGTTTGGGGTGGCCTTTCTGTATGCTGGAAATTTTTGGTTCCTCTTTATTGTGGAGGTTCCTCCTGGTGGGTGGGGTTGGACGAGTGGCTTCTCAAGGTTTCCTGGTTAGGGAAGCTTCCGTCAATGTTCTGGTGGGTGGAGCTGGATCTCTTCTTTCTGGATTGCCATGAATTGTCCAGTAGTGAGTTTTGAGGTGTCTATGGATTTGGTGTGACTTTTGGGGGCCTGTATTTTTGTTCTCAGGGATATGTTCCTGTGTTATTGGAAAATTAGCTTCATATGTCTTGCTTTGAAACTTGTTGGCTCTTGGTTGGAACGTGATTTCATTGTAGGTTTGGAGGCTTTTTGATGAGCTGTTGTCAATTAATGATCCGTGGAGTCACGAGTTTTCAGGTGTTCTCAAGTTTTGGATTTAAGCTACTGTCTCTGGCTTTCAGTCTTATTCTAACAGTAACCTCAGGACTTCTCCATCCATGTAGCACCGATGATAAAACATCTAGTTTAATGGTGGAAACATTCTCCACACTGAGGTACACCCAGAGATATTCACAGAGTTACATGGAGAAGAAAAGAGGTAGGAGGAGAAGTGACCAGGAGGAGAAGAGGGGGAATCAAAAGGGGAGAGAGTAATCTAGCCAGTAATCAATTCCCTATGTGCTCTCCACAGTCTGGGACACTCAGAGAGGCTCTCCAAGTTACAGAGAGAAGAGAAGAGGGAGGAAGGAGTTAGAGGTGACCAGGAGGAGAAGAGGGGGTTCAAAAGGAGAGAGACAGATCTAGCCAGTAATCAGTTCCCTAAGTGTTCTCCACAGCTCAGAACACCCAAAGACATTCACAGATTTAGGCAGAGAACAGAAGGGTCAGGGTGGAGATAGAGGTGACCTGGGGGAGAAAATGAAAAGTCAAAAGGGGAGAGAGCAGTCAGGCCAGTAATCACACTCCTACGTAAAAATGGGTACTGAAGATTGTTTTCTTAAACGTACAAAATTGATAACAAATACCAAAAAGCAAAGATTAAAAATCTAGAGTAGAAATTAGACTCTTGAAAATACAATATGAAAAAACAAAGCAAAATCAAAAAATTAAAAATATATATACATGAAATTTGCTTTAAAAATATATTCTTTTTTTGCAAGGTAATAGTAGGTTATAAAAATGAAAATTGAAGGAGTAATAAAGAACTTAAAAATTAAAAAAAATTAAAACAATGGTAATAGTAAAATATATCTAGAAATTTCTCTGGACCTGTTGAGTGCAGTGTAGTGTCACTTCAGTTTCAGATAGTTCCTTGTTCAAGCTTATACTTCTTTTCAAGGTTTACAGGTCCCTTCCAATGTAGTCAATGATAACTATAGGGTTTTAATCTGTTGCACCTGTCTCTTTTAAAGCTGTTTCCCCTTCTTTGTTTATTTTGGCTTTCTCTGTTTGCAAGTCTCTTCAGTATCTGTCTTCTGCCCTGACACAAGGGGGCAAAGGTTGTCAGTTACTTAGGCTCACTTGTTCAGTTGTGCTGTGGGGAGGGAGGAACTCTGCAAACAAATACCACTGGTGTGTGTGGGGAGTGCTCTCAGTGTCTGGGCCACACTGGGTTTGTTCCCGCTCACGGTGTGTGTGCTTTCCTGGTATACACTGCTCAGGCTCCAGGTTGCTTTTTAGGGGAACTGCCTAAAGCGGGCCCTGGGTTGCGTGCACTTCCCAGGTCTAAGCCGCTTAGGTTCAGGTTCTTGGGTACTCCACAAAGGCATAGAGTCTGTTGGGCCTGTGAGTTGTGCCCTTCCCAGGTCCGAGCAGCTCAGGCGACCAGGTGCTTGGTGAATGCACTCTCCCCAAGTGGGGTGGTGCCTCTTATCACTTCCCCACTCCTGGCCTTTGGTTTCCTGGGTGCACAGCAAGAACACCATCTCAGGTGTGCCGTGTGTCTTCTCTGGGGAGCTGATCTCTGGCTGCAACCCTCTTGGCAGATGTCAACCGTCCAGGATCCCAGGAAGACTTGGTTAGCAACTGGGAGCCTACTCGCAGCTTGGTAGAGGATGCCATCTCTGGGGCTGAGTTTGCCCCTTGCCTTCTGCCTCTGACTTTCGCCCATCTGCGCTTCTGCTCCTGGCGGGAGATGGGCCAGTCCTCTGCCGGCTAGCTCTTCTCTGGTGTTAGCTCAGTCCTTTGTTCTCTTTTTGCGGGAAAGTTCTCTCTCTCTCTCTCTGTTTCCTCTTTTTCTTTCTCTCTGGCCATCCCACAGTTTGTGTTACTATCTCAAGTTAGCTCCCTCAGATTGCCCTCAGGGTATTCAGGCCAGGTCCTTACCCTAAGCAGTGCAGCCTGCGCCTCCCTGTTCAGCCCCCGCTTGCTGGGGGCGGTCGTGAGCATATGGGCTACTTCTCCGCTGGGAGTTGTGGTTAGGCATGTTTATCTGTGGGTTTTATTTATTTTTCCCTCCTGGTTACTTTGCCCTGAGACTACAAAACTACCCACAGATCCACCAGTTAGAGGGTTTCCTGGTGATGGAAAGTTCTCTTTTACAACTCCCTCCCGAGGTGGGTCTCTGTCCCTAACTCTTTGTCTCTCATTTTGTCTTTTATATTTTGTCCTACCTCCTTTTGAAGACAATGGGCTGCCTTTCTGGGTGCCTGGTGTTCTCCGCCAGCATTCAGAAGTTGTTTTGTGGTATTTTCTCAGCGTTCAAATGATCGTTCAATGAATTTGTGGGGGAAAAAGTGGTCTCCCCATCCTATTCCTCTGTCCTAATCTTAGGACCGCCGTCTCTAGCCATTGACCCTTAAATGGATGGTATGCTGAGTTGAAACAATGAAACACTGAATGACAAATTCCCCAAGAGCAAAAGAGGAAAGTTCTGAGCTAGTTTTACAAAGTGCCTCCCTGTACCACTGAGATGCAGCTAGTAGCTGGTTTGGCATATATTTGGAAAGAAAGCTTATATAATATCATGCCCAGGCATGATTTCCTGACTATGAGGGTTGTTATCAATTACATGTGGAATAGGGGCTTGCTGCTATAACTTTTGGAGAAGGAAATGGCAACCCACTCCAGTGTTCTTGCCTGGAGAATCCCAGGGAAGGGGGAGCCTGGTGGGCTTCCGTCAATGGGGTCACACAGAGTCGGACACAACTGAAGTGACTTAGCAGCAGCAGTAGTAGCTATAACTTTGGAGTGCTGAAGGCTGACACAGCAGAAGGCAAGTGGACTTCCATGCAAACTATTTTAGGACATTTTCTCGATTCTTGATCAGTGAATGGATGGAGTGAGATAATTCTGTTGTTACAAAATAATGAAGGGAAGCCTGGAGATAATGTTCCTTTACTTGGATCTTGGTAACATAAGTAAGTGAAGTAAAATTGATTTCCAAGTAGATAAGACCCATATAACTGTGATTCATTAAGGCTCAGTACCCATGGCATCTGGTCCCATCACTTCATGGGAAATAGATGGAAAAACAGTGGAAACAGTGTCAGACTTTGTTTTTTTGGGCTCCAAAATCACTGCAGATGCTGATTGCAGCCATGAAATTAAAAGACGCTTGCTCCTTGGAAGGAAAGTTATGACCAACCTTGATAGTATATTAAAAAGCAGAGACATTACTTTGCCAACCAAGGTCCGTCTAGTCAAGGCAATGGTTTTTCCCGTGGTCATGTATGGTTGTGAGAGTTGGACTGTGAAGAAGGCTGATCGCCGAAGAATCGATGCTTTTGAACTGTGGTGTTGGAGAAGACTCTTGAGAGTCCCTTATACTGCAAGGAGATCCAACCAGTCCATTCTAAAGGAGATCAATCCTGGATGTTCATTGGAGGGACTGATGCTAAAGCTGAAACTGCAATACTTTGGCCACCTCATGCGACGAGTTGACTCACTGGAAAAGACTCTGATGCTGGGAAAGTTTGGGGGCGGGAGGAGAAGGGGACGACGGAGAATGAGATGGCTGGATGGCATCACCGACTCTGTGGACATGAGTTTGAGTGAACTCCGGGAGTTGGTGATGGACAGGGAGGCCTGGCGTGCTGTGATTCATGGGGTCGCGGAGAGTCGGACACGACTGAGCGACTTAACTGAACTGAACTGAACTGAACCCATGCCATGATTGTATTGTTTTAGCTCCCACTAGGTTTTCAAAGAGATGCTGGCCCCGGAGGCGCAGACGCAAGAGACGCCAGCCCCGGTGCAACCGACCACACAGAGAAGCGCTGCCGTGAGGAGCTACCCCACGCCTGAGGCCAGGGCCCACGGCCGAGGAGCTACCCCACGTCCAATAGGTGGTGGCTGCACGGGCGCAGGAGGGCTGAGAGGAGCTACTCCACGTTCAAGGTCAGGAGGGGCGGCCTTGAGGAGATACCCCTCATCCAAGGTAAGGTGTAGCGGCTGCGCTTTCTTGGAGCAGCTGGGAAGAGATATCCCATGCCCAAGATAAGAGAAACCCAAATAAGACGGTAGGTATTGTGAGGGGGCATCAGAGGGCAGATACACTGAAATCATAATCACAGGAAACTAGTCGATCTGATCACATGGACCACAGACGAATGTGGTCCACTGGAGAAGGGAATGGCAAACCACTTCAGTATACTTGCCTTGAGAACCCCATGAACAGTATCAAAGGGCAAAATGATAGGCTACTGAATGAGGAATTCCCCAGGTCGGTAGGTGCCCAGTATGCTACTGGAGATCAGTGGAGAAATAACTCTAGAAGGAATAAAGGGATGGAGCAAAAGCAAAACCAATACCCAGTTGTGGATGTGACCAGTGATAGAAGCATGGTCCGGTGCTGTAAGAGCAATATTGCATAGGAACCTGGAATGTTAGGTCCATAAATCAAGGCAAATTGGAAGTGGTCAAACAGGAGATGACAAGAGTGAACGTCGACATTCTAGGAATCAGTGAATTAAAATGGACTGGAATGGGTGAATTTAACTCAGATGACCATTATATCTACTACTGTGGGCAGGAATTCCTTAGAAGAAATGGAGTAGCCATCATGGTCAACAAAAGAGTCCGAAATGCAGTACTTGGATGCAATCTTAAAAACGACAGAATGATTTCTGTTCGTTTCCAAGGCAAACCATTCAATATTACAGTAATCCAGGCCTACGCCACAACCAATAATGCTGAAGAAGCCGAAGTTGAACGGTTCTATGAAGACCTACAAGACCTTTTAGAATTAACACCCAAAAAAGATGTCCTTTTCATTATAGGGGACTGGAATGCAAAAGTAGGAAGCCAAGAAAAACCTGGAGTAACAGGCAAATTTGGCCTTGGAGCACGGAATGAAGCAGGGCAAAGACTAATAGAGTTTTGTCAAGAGAACGCACTGGTCATAGCAAACACCCTCTTCCAACAACACAAGAGAAGACTCTACACATGGACATCACCAGATGGTCAACACCGAAATCAGATTGATTATATTCTTTGCAGCCAAAGATGGAGAAGCTCTTAAGAGTTAGCAAAAACAAGATGAAGAGCTGACTGTGGCTCAGATCATGAACTCCTTATTGCCAAACTCAGACTGAAATTGAAGAAAGTAGGGAAAACCACTAGACCACTCAGATATGACCTAAATCAAATCCCTTATGATTATACAGTGGAAGTGAGAAATAGATTTAAGGGACTAGATCTGATAGATAGAGTGCCTGATGAACTCTGGACGGAGGTTTGTGACATTGTACAGGAGACAGGGACCAAGACCATTCCCATGGAAAAGAAATGCAAAAAAGCAAAATGGCTGTCTGAGGAGGCCTTACAAATAGCTGTGAAAGGAAGAGAAGGGAAAAGCAAAGGAGAAAAGGAAAGATAAAAGCATCTGAATGCAGAATTCCAAAGAATAGCAAGGAGAGATAAGAAAGTCTTCCTCAGTGATCAATGCAAAGAAATAGAGGAAAACAACAGAATAGTAAAAACAAGAGATGTCTTCAAGAAAATTAGAGATAGCAAGGGAAATTTACATATAAAGATGGGCTCGATAAAGGCCAGAAATAGTATGGACCTATCAGAAGCAGAAGATATTAAGAAGAGGTGGCAAGAATACACAGAGTTCAGTTCAGTCGCTCAGTCGTGTCTGACTCTCCACGACCCCATGAATCATAGCACGCCAGGCCTCCCTATCCATCACCAACTCCCTGAGTTCACTCAAACTCACGTCCACAGAGTCGGTGATACCATCCAGCCATCTCATTCTAGGTCGTCCCCTTCTCCTCCCGCCCCCAACTTTTCCCAGCCTCAGAGTCTTTTCTAGTGAGTCAACTCGTCGCATGAGGTGGCCAAAGTATTGCAGTTTCAGCCTCAGCATCAGTCCTTCCAATGAACACCCAGGATCGATCTCCCTTAGAATGGACTGGTTGGATCTCCTTGCAGTCCAAGGGACTCTCAAGAGTCTTCTCCAACACCACAGTTCAAAAGCATAAATTCTTCGGCGATCAGCTTTCTTCACAGTCCAACTCTCACATCCTTACATGACCACGGGAAAGACCATAACCTTGACTAGACGGACCTTTGTTGGCAAAGTAATGTCTCTGCTCTTTAATATGCTATCTAGGCTGGTCATAACTTTCCTTCCAAGGAGTAAGCGTCTTTTAATTTCATGGCTGCAATCAGCATCTGCAGTGATTTTGGAGCCCAAAAAAATAAAGTCTGACAATGTTTCCACTGTTTTTCCATCTATTTCCCATGAAGTGATGGGACCAGATGCCATGATCTTTGTTTTCTGAATGTTGAGCTTCAAGCCAACCTTTTCACTGTCCTCCTTCACTTTCATCAAGAGGCTTTTGAGTTCCTCTTCACTTTCTGCCATAAGGGTAGTGTCATCTTCATATCTGAGATTATTGATATTTCTCCCAGCAATCTTGATTGCAGCTTGTGCTTCTTCCAGCCCAGCGTTCCTCATGATGTACTCTGCATATAAGTTAAATAAACAAGGTGACAATATACAGCCTTGACGCACTCCTTTTCCTATTTGGAACCAGTGTTTTGTTCCATGTCCAGTTCTGACTGTTGCTTCCTGACCTGCATACAGGTTTCTCAAGAGGCAGGTCAGGTGGTCTGGTATTCCCATCTCTTTCAGAATTTTCCACAGTTTATTGTGATCCACACAGTCAAAGGCTTTGGCATAGAAGAACTGTACAAAAAAGATTTTCATGACCAACATAGTCACGATAATGTGATCACTGACCTAGAGCCAGACATCTTGGAAAGTGAAGTTAAGTGGGCCTTAGAAAGCATCACTACGAACAAAGCTAGTGGAGGTGATGGAATTCCAGTTGAGCTATTTCAAATCTTGAAAGATGTTGCTGTGAAAGTGCTGCACTCAATATGACAGCAAATTTGGAAAACTCAGCAGTGGCCACAGGACTGGAAAAGGTCAGTCTTCATTCCAATCCCAAAGAAAGGCAATGCCAAAGAATGCTCAAACTACCTCACAATTGCACTCATCTCACACGCTAGTAAAGTGATGCTCAAAATTCTCCAAGCCAGAGGGGGGAGGAACAAGATGGCGGAAGAATAGGACGGCGAGACCACTCTCTCCTCCACAAATTCATCAAAAGAACTTTTGAACACGAGTAAAGTCCACAAAACAACTTCTGAATGCTGGCAGAGGACGTCAGGCACCCAGAAAAGCAGCCCATTGTCTTCAAAAGGAGATTTTTTTAAAACCCACAGATTACCCGCCAAACGGTAACTCCCAGCGGAGAAGCAGCGCAGACACCTGCATATGCCATTAGCAAGCGGGGGCTGGGCAGGGAGGAGCCGGCTGAACTGCTTAGAGAGAGGACTGGGCTTGAATGCCGCGAGAACAATTTGAGAGAACTGGGGAGAGCAAAGCAGACTGCGGGATAGCTTCCCCACGAAAAGGCGGAAAGCTCTAACCTATGACTCGGCCAGCCCCGCTCACAGAATAAAGGACTGAGCAGAGCGAGCCGGCTGCAGTCGGCCCATCCCCCATTCCCCCCGGGAAAGGCAGGGAGCGCAGTGAGAGCTGGAGCGGGCAACCGCGGCCCCAGAAAGGCATCCGATACAAACTGCAGGTAGGCTTGTTGCTATTCAGGACTTCTTGGGCTCGGGCCGGTCGATATCCCCCTGAGAAGGTGCGCCGGTTGTACACCCAGCAAACTGAGTGGCGGGGACTGGGGAGGTGATAAGTCGCAGAGACTGCGCTCGCCAAACACCTGGTCCCCTGAGCTGCTCGGACTGGGGAAGGCACAAAACGCAGGCCCAACCAAGTCTGTGCCTTTGTGGAGTACCTGAGAACCTGAACTTGAGCCGCTCAGACCTGGGAAGTGCATACAACGCAGTGCCGGCCTCGGACAGTTCTCAGCAGAGCAACCTAGAGCCTGTGCAGTGTAGACTGGGACAGCATACGTGCTGTGAGCGGGGGCAAACCCAGTGTGGCCGAGACGCTGCGAGCACTCCCCACAGACGCCAGAGATAATCGACTGCAGCGTTCCTCCCTTCCCAGAACAGGACTATCGGGGTCCAGCCCCGATATGACCCAGGGTATCCTCGGGATGAACGGCGTCGGCGTTAGAGAGAGAGAGAGAGAGACAGGGGCTGATGATTCCTTGGTTTACGCTGGAAACCAATAAAACCCCAGCATGGGGTTTGCTCTGTTTACGTAGGCCACAGGCGCCCTCTCGAATCACTTGAGGCACCCCACCAGGGCACCCCCTCGAGTGAGTCTTAGAAGCCCAGGCAGATAAGTAAACGCAGAGGGCCCAGCGCTCCAAGGATCTCAACCAGAAAAAGGAGAATAGAGAAAAGGATGGAAAGAGAGAAAGAACGACACGGGGAGACCAAACTTCAGTGAGCAAGGCCCAAAACTTTATTTTCCAGTGCTGCTTTTATACCCTAAGTTATGCGCATAAGAAACAGAGAAAGGGAGGTATAGATTCACACCAAAATCACGTGGGGTCAGCAGTCTTGACCCTTATCAGGATCAGGGCTTATTTTTGTGTGATAAAAGTTTTAGGTGATTTACATCATCTTCTGGCCAGGGGGCCTGCTAACAGTTTATGGCCCTCTTCTCCTGACAATAGGTTAGTTAGCAAGTAAAAGACACTTTTTTTAAGGTGACTTTCCTAAAGTTAGGTGCATAACAAAGTTACATTCCTATAAGGCACTGGTGTAGTGAGCTGCAAGAAAGGAACTTATTAACTTAAGATCTGATGTGATTAAATCAAAGGTTACTACTTATATTCTCTATATGTGATTAATATATTTCCAAGGATAAAATAGATAGAGGAAACTTTGCAGCAAGCATTGATTCAACAATGAAATCTTTTTTAGTACTACTCTAATGATTTTAACTTCTTCAACAGATTTCTGTATATTAGAATATTAGGCTTTCTGTCCTTGCATGGCTGGGAGGCTATAAACAGTCACACTCATAGTTGTAAGAGCCCAGACAAACTTGTCATGCAAGTTAGAAAGCTATCAGAGGGGCTTGGGTCGGAACACTCCTATTAAGCCGAGGAGAACTTTTAAACTACAGTTCTGAATTAATGTTTTCAGAGAAAGGTGGTTGGGGGAAGCCCCCGTAAGTATTAGAGGACTTGGTAAGAGGCGTAAGATAGTAAAGCAGTCAGATTCCGGTTTTCTTTGGGGTAGATGCTCAGGTAAGTCCAGGGGGCTCCTCGAGTCCTGATTAGCCTTTGCCCGTCAGGCCTCTTCCCCAGTTGACCTTTGCCACGGGTAGGATTCCCCTCGCTGGCTCCCGGCACAGGACTGAACAACTGAGCCTTAAAACGTGTCCACCCACCCCCTAGTATCAGGGCGGAAATTAGACACTGAAGAGACCAGCAGACAGAAGCTAAAACAGAGGGAACGACCTTGGAAATGACAGATAGAGACGTCTAGAGACTACTCCAAGAATAAGACCAAAAACCAGAGGCAAGAGGCTTAAGCCCGAATCCTGAGAACACCAGAGAAGTCCTGACTCCAGGGAACATTAATCGATAGGAGCTCATCAAACGTCTCCATACCTACGCTAAACCCAAGGGTCAACAAGTTCCAGAGCAAGACATACCACGCAAATTCTCCAGTAACACAGGAAACTAGCCCTGAGCTTCGATATACAGGCTGCCCAAAGTCACTCCAAACCCACTGACATCTCATAACTCATTACTGGACACTTCATTGCACTCCAGAGAGAACAAATCCAGCTCCACCCACCAGAACACCGACACAGGGTTCCATAACCAGGGAACCTTGACAAGTCACCTGTCCAACCCCACACACAGCAAGGAAACTACATAATAAAGAGAACTCCACAAACGGCCAGAAGAGGGAAAGGCCACCCCAAGCAAAGCATTATAAGCAAGATGAAGAAGCAGAGAAATACCCAGCAAGTAAAGGAACAAGATAAATGCCCACCAACACAAACAAAATAGGAGGATATAGGGAATCTACATGAAAAAGAATTTCGAATTTTGGTGGTGAAAATGATTCAAAATCTTGAAAGCAAAATGGAGTTACAGATAAATAACCTGGAGAAAAGGATTGAGAAGATGGAAGAAAGATTTAATAAGGACTTAGAGGAAATAAAAAAGAGTCAATATACAATGAATAATACAATAGATGAGATCAGAAACACTCTGGAGGGAACAAACAGTAGAATAACAGAGGCAGAACACAGGATAAGCGAGCTAGAAGATAGAATTGTAGAAATAAATGAAACAGAGAGGAAAAAAGAAAAACAAATTAAAAGAAATGAGAACAATATTAGAGACCTCTGGGACAATGTTAAATGCTCCAACATTCGAATCATAGGAATCCCAGAAGAAGAAGACAAAAAGAAAGACCATGAGAGAATACTTGAGGAGATAATAGCTGAAAACTTCCCTAAAATAGGGAAAGAAATAATCACCCAAGTCCAAGAAACCCAGAGAGTCCCCAACAGGATAAACCCAAGGCGAAATACTCCTAGACACATATTAATCAAATTAACAAAGATCAAACACAAAGAACAAATATTAAAAGCAGCAAGGGAAAAACAGCAAATAACACACAAGGGGATTCCCATAAGGATAACAGCTGATCTTTCAACAGAAACTCTTCAGGCCAGGAGGGAATGGCAAGACATACTTAAAGTGATGAAAGAAAATAACCTACAGCCCAGACTACTGTACCCAGCAAGGATCTCATTCAAATATGAAGGAGAAATCAAAAGCTTTACAGACAAGAAAAAGCTGAGAGAATTCAGCATTACCAAACCAGCTCTCCAACAAATGCTAAAGGATCTTTTCTAGACAGGAAACACAGAAAGGGTGTATAAACTCGAACCCAAAGCAATAAAGAAAATGGCTACGGGATCGTACTTATCAATAATTACCTTAAACGTAAATGGGTTGAATGCCCCAACCAAAAGACAAAGGCTGGCTGAATGGATACAAAAACAAGACCCCCATATATGTTGTCTGCAAGAGACCCACCTCAAAACGAGGGACACATACAGACTGAAAGTGAAGGGCTGGAAAAAGATATTCCATGCAAATAGAGACCAAAAGAAAGCAGGAGTAGCAATACTCATATCAGATAAAATAGACTTTAAAGCAAAGGCTGTGAAAAGAGACAAAGAAGGAAACTACATAATGATCAAAGGATCAATCCAAGATGAAGATAAAACAATTATAAATATTTATGCACCCAACATAGGAGCACCGCAATATGTAAGACAATTACTAACAAGTATGAAAGGGGAAATTAATAATAATGCAATAATAGTGGGAGATTTTAATACCCCACTTACATCTATGGATAGATCAACTAAACAGAAAATTAACAAGGGAACACAATCTTTAAATGATACAATAGACCAGTTAGACCTAATTGATATCTATAGGACATTTCACCCCAAAACAATGAATTTCACCTTTTTCTCAAGTGCACATGGAACCTTTTCCAGGATAGATCACATCCTGGGCCATAAATCTAGCCTTGGTAAATTCAAAAAAGTTGAAATCATTCCATGCATCTTTTCTGACCACAATGCAGTAAAATTAGATCTCAATTATGGGAGAAAAACTATTAAACATGCCAACATATGGAGGCTGAACAACACTCTGCTGAACAACGAACAAATCATAGAAGAAATCAAAAGAGAAATCAAAATATGCATAGAAATGAATGAAAATGAAAACACAACAACCCAAAACCTCTGGGACACTGTAAAAGCAGTGCTAAGGGGGAAGTTCATAGCAATACAGGCACACCTCAAGAAACAAGAAAAAAGTCAACTAAATAACCTAACTCTACATCTAAAGCAACTAGAAAAGGAAGAAATGAAGAACCCCAGGCTTAGCAGAAGGAAAGAAATTGTAAAAATTAGGGCAGAGATAAATGCAAAAGAAACAAAAGAGACTATAGCAAAAATCAACAAAGCCAAAAGCTGGTTCTTTGAGAAGGTAAATAAAATTGACAAACCACTAGCCAGACTTATCAAGAAACAAAGGGAGAAGAACCAAATCAATAAAATTAGAAATGAAAATGGAGAGATCACAACTGACAACACAGAAATACAAAGGATTATTAGAGAATACTATCAGGAATTATATGGCAATAAAATGAATAACCTGGAAGAAATGGACAAATTCCTAGAAAAATACAACTTTCCAAAACTGAACCAGGAAGAAATAGAAAATCTGAACAGACCCATCACAAGCACGGAAATTGAAACTGTAATCAAAAATCTCCCAGCAAACAAAAGCCCAGGTCCAGACGGCTTCACAGCTGAATTCTACCAAAAATTTAGAGAAGAGCTAACACCTATTCTACTCAAACACTTCCAGAAAATTGCTGAGGAAGGGAAACTTCCAAACTCATTCTGTGAGGCCACCATCACCCTAATCCCAAAACCTGGTAAAGACCCCACAAAAAAAGAAAACTACAGGCCAATATCACTGATGAACATAGATGCAAAAATACTTAACAAAATTCTAGCAATCAGAATCCAACAACATATTAAGAAGATCATACATCATGACCAAGTGGGCTTTATCCCAGGAATGCAAGGATTCTTCAATATCCGCAAATCAGTCAACGTAATACACCACATTAACAAACTGAAAAATAAAAATCATATGATTATCTCAATAGATGCAGAGAAAGCCTTCGACAAAATTCAACATCCATTTATGATAAAAACCCTCCAGAAAGTGGGAATAGAAGGAACATACCTCAGCATAATAAAAGCTATATATGACAAACCCACAGCAAACATTATCCTCAACGGTGAAAAACTGAAAGCATTTCCCCTAAAGTCAGGAACAAGACAAGGGTGCCCACTCTCACCACTACTATTCAACCTAGTTCTGGAAGTTTTGGCTACAGCAATCAGAGCAGAAAAAGACATAAAAGGAATACAAATTGGAACAGAAGAAGTAAAACTTTCACTGTTCGCTGATGACATGATCCTCTACACAGAAAACCCTAGAGACTCTACCAGAAAACTACTAGAGCTAATCAATGATTACAGTAACGTTGCAGGATATAAAATCAACACACAGAAATCCCTTGCATTCCCATACACTAATAATGAGAAAATAGAGAAATTAAGGAAACTATTCCATTCACTGTTGCAACGAAAACAATTAAATACTTAGGAATATATCTACCTAAGGAAACAAAAGACTTGTACATAGAAAACTATAAAACACTACTGAAAGCAATCAAAGAGGACACTAATAGATGGAGAAATATACCATGTTCATGGATTGGAAGAATAAATATTGTAAAAATGAGTATACTACCCAAAATAATTTATACATTCAATGCAATCCCTATCAAGCTACCAACGATATTTTTCACAGAACTAGAACAAATCATCTCACAATTTGTATGGAAATACAAAAAACCTCGAATAGCCAAAGCAATCTTGAGGAAGAAAAATGGAACTGGGGGAATTAACCTGCCGGACTTCAGGCTCTACTACAAAGCCACAGTCATCAAGACAGTATGGTACTGGCATAAAGACAGAAATATAGATCAATGGAACAAAATAGAAAGCCCAGAGATAAATCCACGCATCTATGAACACCTCATCTTTGACGAAGGAGGCAAGAATATAAAATGGAGAAAAGACAGTCTCTTTAACAAGTGGTGCTGGGAAAACTGGTCAGCCACTTGTAAAAGAATGAAACTAGAACACTTCCTAACACCATACACCAAAATAAACTCAAAATGGATTAGAGAGCTAAATGTAAGACCAGAAACTATAAAACTCCTAGAGGAGAACGTAGGCAAAACACTCTCCGATATAAATCACAGCAGGATCCTCCATGACCCACCTCCCAGAATATTGGAAATAAAAGCAAAAATAAACAAATGGGACCTAATTAAAATCAAAAGCTTCTGCACAGCAAAGGAAACTATAAGCAAGGTGAAAAGACAGCCTTCAGAATGGGAGAAAATAATAGCAAATGAAGCAACTGATAAAGGATTAATCTCCAAATTATACAAGCAGCTCCTGCAGCTCAATTCCAGAAAAATAAATGACCCAATCAAAAAATGGGCCAAAGAACTAAACAGACATTTCTCCAAAGAAGACATAAACATGGCTAACAAACACATGAAAAAATGCTCAACATCCCTCATAATCAGAGAAATGCAAATCAAAACCACAATGAGATACCATTTCACACCTGTCAGAATGGCTGCTACCCAAAAGTCTACATGCAATAAATGCTGGAGAGGGTGTGGAGAGAAAGGAACCCTCTTACACTGTTGGTGGGAATGCAAACTAGTACAGCCACTATGGAGAACAGTGTGGAGATTCCTCAAAAAATTGGAACTAGAACTGCCATATGATCCAGCAATCGCACTCCTGGGCATACACACCGAGGAAACCTGAATTGAAAGAGACACGTGTACTCCAATGTTCATTGCAGCACTGTTTATAATAGCCAGGACATGGAAGCAACCTAGATGTCCATCTGCAGACGAATGGATAAGAAAGCTTTGGTACATATACACAATGGAGTATTATTCAGCCATTAAAAAGAATACATTTGAATCAATTCTAATGAGGTGGATGAAACTGGAGCCTATTATACAGAGTGAAGTAAGCCAGAAAGAAAAACACCAATACAGTATACTAACACATATATATGGAATTTAGAAAGATGCAAATGATAACCCTGTATACGAGACAGCAAAAGAGACACAGATGTATAGAACAGTCTTTGGGACTCTATGGGAGAGGGTGAGGGTGGGATGATTTGGGAGAATGGCATTGAAACACGTATGTTGTCATATGTGAAACGAATCACTAGTTCAGGGTCAATGCATGTTATAGGATGCTCGGGGCTGACATGCGGGGATGACCCAGAGGGAGGATAAAGGGAGGAGGGAGGTGGGAGGGGGGTTCAGGAGGGGGAACTTATGTAAACCCGGGGCAAATTCATATCAATGTATGGCAAAACCAACCAATATAATATTGTAAAATAATTTGCCTCCAATAAAAAATAAATTAACTACATAAAAAAAAAAATTCTCCAAGCCAGGCTTCAGCAATATGCGAACCGTGAACTTCCATATGTTCAAGCAGGTTTAAGAAAAGGCAGAGGCACCAGAGATCAAATTGCCAACATCCGCTGGATCATGGAGAAAGCAAGAGAGTTCCAGAAAAACATCTATTTCTGCTTCATTGACTATGCCAAACCTTTGACTGTGTGGATCACAATAAACTGTGGAACATTCTGAAAGAGATGGGAATCCCAGACCACCTGACCTGCCTCTTGAGAAACCTGTATGCAGGTCAGGAAGCAACAGTTAGAACTGGACATGAAACAACAGACTGGTTCCAAATAGGAAAAGGAGTGCGTCAAGGCTGTATATTGTCACCTTGTTTATTTAACATATATGCAGAGTACATCATGAGGAACGCTGGGCTGGAAGAAGCACAAGCTGCAATCAAGATTGCTGGGAGAAATATCAATAACCTCAGATATGAAGATGACACTACCCTTATGGCAGAAAGTGAAGAGGAACTCAAAAGCCTCTTGATGAAAGTGAAGGAGGAGAGTGAAAAGGTTGGCTTGAAGCTCAACATTCAGAAAAGAAAGATCATGGCATCTGGTCCCATCACTTCATGGGAAATAGATGGAAAAACAGTGGAAACAGTGTCCGACTTTATTTTTTTGGGCTCCAAAATCACTGCAGATGCCGTCTGCAGCCATGAAATTAAAAGACGCTTACTCCTTGGAAGGAAAGTTATGACCAACCTAGATAGCATATTAAAAAGCAGAGACATTACTTTGCAGCAAAGGTCCGTCTAGTCAAGGCTGTTTTTTCCCGTGGTCATGTATGGATGTGAGAGTTGGACTGTGAAGAAAGCTGATCCCCGAAGAATTGATGCTTTTGAACTGTGGTGTTGAAGAAGACTCTTGAGAGTCCCTTGGACTGCAAGGAAATCCAACCTGTCCATTCTAAAGGAGATCAATCCTGGGTGTTCTTTGGAATGACTGATGCTGAAGCTGAAACTGCAATATGTTGGCCACCTCATGCGACGAGTTGACTCACTGGAAAAGACTCTGATGCTGGGAAAAGTTGGGGGCGGGAGGAGAAGGGGATGACAGAGAATGAGATGGCTGGATGGCATCACCGACTCGATGGACATGTGTTTGAGTCAACTCTGGGAGTTGGTGATGGACAGGGAGGCCTGGCGTGCTGTGATTCATGGAGTCGTGTAGAGTCGGACATGACTGAGCGACTGAACTGAACTGAGCTGAACTGAGGTTTTCAAAGCACAAATTAAGAAGTGTAACTCAATTTCAGTGTTTTTGTTCTCTTCATTTCACCATTTTGAATGTGTTATTTTGAATCCTTCGTATGTGTACTGAAGCTCATGGAAGGTTCACATATCCTGCTAAAGTCACCTTTCTTCTCTTGGTCTGCATATACTGCTCAGTAAAATGGCAGTGATGCCCAATGATACTATTGTTACACTCTGAGGGACAAAGCAACCTTGGTTCTTGCCTTTAAGTTTGATAAATGAAACAGACAATAGCTGTTTCTGGAGACAAAGTCAAATTGTAACAGGATGAAGAGTTAAATAAGAAAGGAAAAGTAGAGTAGAATTGTAGATTAGAGACATTTGGAAGGATTGTTGAGTACCTGTTTGAAGGTGGTTATTTGCTAGGGCCTAACTTAGTTTGGAGACTGATGTTTCAGAGTATCAAGAACTTTTGCTTGATTTTTTAAAATTTGGTTATGGCCAGTGGTCCTAATGTAGGAATGTTGCAGGGAAGAGCCAATTCTGACCCCATGATGGAATTATTTCTTTGACTTGTTTTTCATTGCTTTTGTTATTATAATCATACCTAATGGCTTGCCTCAGAGAACCCTACCCCTCTGCCTGACTGTTAAAGTGCCTTTGTTCAGGACCATGTCTACCCATGGAAAACAGGAAAGAAAAAATTAACACATCCCCTGACTGAGGCTTGCCATTCTAGGAGATATTTACAAGATTAATGGCCTTTTCACTTTGTTTCCTCACCTTTCCTGCATCTCTATTCTGTAAAAGAACTTGACATCCAGACCCAGATAAGATGGTTATTTTGAGACATTAGTCTGCCATCTTCTTGGTCAACCAGCTTTTTGATTCATATTCCAAACTTCACCACCTTGTCTCTTGGTTAATTTGCCAGCAAGCAGAATCAGCTTGGACCCAATAAACAGGAATAGAGAAGGTAGGTGACTGGATTGATTAAAAGTTAAAGATTTGCAAGACAATTTCGGTAGTATTGCCAAAGGAGGCAATGGATTTAAAGGTATTGGCAAAATAGCATTTAATGACTGAATCACAGACTTGAGGCTGGGTCAGGAAGAAAGTGATCAAGAAATGGATTAATAAGCTGATGAAAATAAGAAATCTCCCCAGAGGACTGGGGAACTCAGTGAAGATGAAGAACAGAAGTGAGAGTAATGGAGTGAATTTATCAAATAAGAAGTAGTACTCAAAGAAAGAGCAATTTGCATTTAAGGATTCTGAAGTGGAGCAGTTATGGTGGGAGATGAAGTCCACCATAAGGTCCTGGGAAGAAGTTTCTAAAATGGGATGCAGGAGAAAGTCCTTGCAGTAAAAGTTGTCAGAGAGCAGTTAGCAACAGTGTTGGGCTTGCAGCATGATTAAGACACACAGGTTAATGAATGGAGTTGAGGTAGAGAAACCCACTGAGAGTGTGGTACCAAAGAATGTGGGTGAGTGGTATTGGGGCGAAGAGAAGACAGCAATGAAGAAAGGGAGAAAAATATATATCTTGAGCCCTGAGTGAGGAAAGTCTTCTGTAAGAGAGTGGAAGGCAGCACCGTGAGGTTAGGGTCAGTTCAGTTCAGTTCAGTCGCTCAGTTGTGTCCGACACTTTGCGACCCCATGAATCACAGCACGCCAGGCCTCCCTGTGCATCACCAACTGCTGGAGTTTAGTCAAACTAATGTTCATCGAGTCGGTGATGCCATCCAGCCATCTCATCCTTTGTCATCCCCTTCTCCTTGTGCCCCCAATCCCTCCCAGCATCAGGGTCTTTTCCAATGAGTCAACTCTTCGCATGAGGTGGCCAAAGTATTGGAGTTTCAGCTTTAGTATCAGTCCTTCCAATGAAAACCCAGGACTAATCTCCTTTAGAATGGACTGGTTGGATCTCCTTGCAGTCCAAGGGACTCTCAAGAATATTCTCCAATACCACAGTTCAAAAGCATCAATTCTTCAGCAATCAGCTTTCTTCACAGTCCAACTCTAACATGACCACTGGAAAAACCATAGCCTTGACTAGACGGACCTTTGTTGGCAAAGTAATGTCTCTGCTTTTTAATATGCTATCTAGGTTGGACATTACTTTCCTTCCAAGGATTAAGCATTTTTAATTTCATGGCTACAATCAGCATATGCAGTGATTTTGGAGGCCAAAAATATAAAGTCTGACACTGTTTCCCCTGTTTCCCCATCTATCTGTTTTCCATGAAGTGATGGGACCACATGCCATGATCTTAGTTTTCTGAATGTTGAGCTTCAAGACAACATTTTCACTCTCCTCTTTCACTTTTATCAAGAGGCTTTTGAGTTCCTCTTCACTTTCTGCCATAAGGGTGGTGTCATCTGCATATCTGAGGTTATTGATATTTCTCCCGGCAATCTTGATTCCAGCTTGTGCTTCTTCCAGCCCAGCATTCTTCATGATGTACTCTGCATATAAGTTAAATAAGCAGGGTGACAATATAAAACCTTGATGTACTCCTTTTCCTATTGGTAACCAGTCTGTTGTTCCATTTCCAGTTCTAACTGTTGGTCCTCACTTGCATACAGGTTTCTCAAGAGGCAGGTCAGGTGGTCCGGGATTCCCATCTCTTTTAGAATTTTCCACAGTTTATTGTGATCTACACAGTCAAAAAGCTTTGGCATAGTCAATAAAGCAGAAATAAATGTTTTTCTGGAACTCTCTTGCTTTTTCCATGATCCAGCGGGTGTTGGCAATTTGATCTCTGGTTCCTTTGCCTTTTCTAAAACCAGCTTGAACATCTGGAAGTTCACGGTTCACATATTGCTGAAGCCTGGCTTGGAGAATTTTGAGCATGACTTTACTAGCGTGTGAGATGAGTGCAATTGTGCGGTAGTTTGAGCATTCTTTGGCATTGCCTGTCTTTGGGATTGGAATAAAGACTGACCTTTTCCAGTCCTGTGGCCACTGCTGAGTTTCCAAATTTGCTGGCATATAGAGTGCAGCACTTTCACAGCATCATCTTTAAGGATTTTAAATAGCTCAACTGGAATTCCATCACCTCCACTAGCTTTGTGTGTAGTGATACTTCCTAAGGCCCACTTGACTTCACATTCCAAGATGTCTGGCTCTAGGTGAGTGATCACACCATTGTGATTATCTTGGTTGTGAAGATCTTTTTTGTACAGTTCTTCTGTATATTCTTGCCACCTCTTCTTATTATCTTCTGCTTCTTTTAGTTCCATACCATTTCTGTCCTTTATTGAGCCCATCTTTTCATGAAATATTCCCTTGGTTTCTCTAATTTTCATGAAGATATTCTCTAGTCTTTCTCTTTCTGAGGTTAGGGTAATTAATTGTTAAAATATTTTAGCCACCCTAATGCCCAGAGCAGAAACTTCGAAATTAAGTGAGAGTGAGGTAGGGAAATGATTTGGTGGTTCGTGAGAGTCTACTTGGAAAAACACTAGGTTTAATGTTCATGCTATAAACCAACATAATCATTATCCTTGCAACTATTGATGTAGAATGTAAGAAGACAGTGATTTGCAGTGGTTCCTCATGCTTGTTCTGTGGGATAATGGAGTTCAATTATTCCCGTTTTCAAAGGAGGGAATAGACAAGGGTTCTGTGGTCAGATTTAAAGCAAAGTTATTGATTGAACTCCGTTTAATTGGCTATCACTTTCTAATTGGCTGTACAGGCCCCTTGAAATTCCCAAGAGCATTTCCAGGAATCCAGGCTGCACAGTAGTGATAAATGATAACTTAAATAATCTTAATTATTTACTAAAGGGAGCCACTGATCAACTCAGTAGGACTGTTATCTGGGTCTGTTTCCATTACTTCTGATTAAGCACTTTGAGATGTTTGCACCATCAGTGATTTTGATCATTATAACACAATTGACTTACGATTTATATTTATTTTTTTACTTATTTATAGGCAAGGATACTGCAAGTTTAGGTTTTTGTATGTAAGCATTTATATTTGATGGACATAAAATAGTGTCATCCTTCCTGTAACTATTTATCACCTTCAAAATTATCATGTTCCTTCTTTTGTCGAATCTGTCAATATTTCCCTATGCTGTCAAGGAATAATTTTCCATTTTTAGAGTTCACTATGGATTTTACACCCTGCCATGGATTTAGGCACTGGCAGGATCAAGCTATTTTTGAAATTAATGTCCTGGGCAATTAACGAAGCTGTATAGTTTGTTTTTTTTTTTTTTAATTTATTTATTTTAATTGGAGGCTAATTACTTTACATTGTTGTATTGGTTTTGCCATACATTGACATGAATCTGCCCTGGGTGTACATGTATTCCCCATCTTGAACCCTCCTCTCACCTCCCTCCCCATATCATCCTTCTATATAGTCTTGATGCTGAGATATGTGTAGAGAAGTTTGGAATGGATTGTCTACTCTAGAGGTTTTTCTATAACTAGCTATACTTAAATGTAATTTTCTTCTTTTCTAGGAAGGGGCATTGATTTGGTCTGTTTCTCAGGATTTCTTTGTTTAATGTCTTCTGTCTATTGTCATTTAGGTCAGACAAATGAAGTATCTGTAATATATAATCATCTCATTTGTAGGCAAATGACTCTGACTCAAAGTTATTGTGAGTGGATATATATTTTTTAAAAGACTCTAAGCTAGCTCTGAGTTGGGGGAGTTTGTTTTCTGTACAGATCATCCATAAAACAAGTGCTGTCTTGCAGGATTGTTTGGCTGATTGACCTCATGGTTGCTCCTCACGTAATATTTTCTATTGATAGAAATTGCTAGAATTCAGGTTTCGCCTGTACTCAGGCACTATGTAGTTTTCTATTTGGCAGATGCATCTGAAGCCCTTAATGTTTTGGAGAACTTTGGATTTGAAGGCGGGCAACGGAATACCATTAAACCACCTCTTAGTTGGTTTCTCTTTCTATTCTCTCCCAACCAATGCCCTGGGTGTTTGTGGGATTGTTCCTGAGTTGATGCTTTATTTTTCTCTCTAGTAAGCAGCAGGATTCTTTAAGGTGTCCTCTGAGGATTTTACTCCCTAGTTTCCTCAGTGTATTCTCAGATGAGACTGTGACAGATGTCCACAGGAGTCCTCAGATTGAGAGAGATGAGGTCCCTCTTCATACCTTTAATAGAGGGTTTCCTCTAAATTGAAAGTTACTTGCAAGTTGTTACCACTTTTCTTCTCAGGTAGATTGAGTGAACAGTAGGGAAAATCTTTCAGATACTGGTACCTCTGAAATTTGATCTCAGAAATGCATTCAGGTATAATAACACACTTCCCATTATATTGGCCTTTGAAGAAGGTGATAAATGTGCTAGATGGAGAACAGCACTGGAGGACCTTGTGATGTCTTTACTCAGAGGTGTATGCCGGGTTACCTTGGTTCATATCTGATGAGCTGGAGCCATTGTTACAAAGTTCCCTTTAAGCAGAGTCATTGTGAAATGTTCAGGTGTGGTGGGAACCTCAAAGGTTGATGGACTGATTCAGTGTGTTTGCTTCTGACATTTGGTCCTGCTGTCACCATGAGGCTTATGTAGGTTTCAATATTGATTGACAGCTTTGACCCTTTATCATCATCAAAACAAAAGCAGACAATATTGAGTGCTCTATGCTGAATTTGGCCATTAAATGCCAGCTTGAATCAACCTGTACTTCTAGGTCAAATTTCCATAGTAATGTTTTCTGTGCCTTTTGACCCTTCAGAGAGAGCTACTATTTTGTATTCTCTGTCTTTACTCAGTTCTAAGTTCCATCTCAATTCCGACAAATGTTCCCATTTCATCAGGTCTCTGGGGAGTTTCACTCTTCTGCAGCACCTTTAAACACTCTTCTCTTCAATTTAATCTTTTTGATTAAAAAAATACAAAATACTTTACATATGATAATTGAAAAGAAAACATTTACTTTGATAAATTGATGTTCTACTCAATCACACATAGCTAGGCTTGTTTTTTGGACAACTCTATTACAAGCTAAAAAATTGAATGTGTTCTCTTTTGTCTCCATCTTTTCTTTTTTAAAAATATTTTTAAATTTTAACTGGAGGCTAATTACTTTACAATATTGTATTGGTTTTGCCATACATTGATGTGAATCCACCCCGGGTGTACATGTGTTCCCTATCTTGAACCCCCCTCCCACCTCCCTCCTCATATCATCCCTTTGGGTCATCCCAGTGCACCAGCCCCGAGCATCCTGTATCATGCATCGAACCTGGACTGGTGATTTTCAATTCCTCTTTTCCCCTTTGCTCTCTTCCTTTCCCTTCTCACCACCCTCACTCTCCCTTTCTTATAGTCTTTAGCTGGCTCTTTTCCATACTTTTTCTGGTTCTTTTTGTTACAAACAGAGTAAACTTGCTTGACTATATTCTGAGTGAGCAAAGTTGTGAAGCAAAAGGTAAAGCTTCATTTTTTTTTTTTAACCTGCATTTTCTTGCTAAGTTCCGTCTATATAGAAGTCTTTAAATCACTTTCTAAATGTCTATTTTCACACTGGTAGTTTCCTTCATGTCAACCTATCTTGACTCCTTCTCCATGATGGGATCTTGATTGCACTACTGCTCTCTCCTCAGAGCCCTTATTCCTCTCTGTATTTCTTTCTTTTTTCTTACAGCTTAACATAAGACTAGAATAAGACACCAAACCTAAGACTCATGCTGTCTTCATGTCTTCAATATTTTTCCTGTATTACTATGAAAATCTAGGTTTTTTTTCAACTAATCACAAGGCCAGATTTCAACTGACATCATTCTTAAGGGAATCGTAAGTCTTCAACAGGGAGGACTGACAAATCTCCTACATTTTATACAATTAGCTTTAATATAAGTAATGCTTTGGATTTAATAATATCCAAAGGTGAGGGTGCACTGAAGAAACATCATCTCCTTTCAACATTAAAAAGTAAACTTAATGAGCAGAAAAGAAAATCCTCCAGTTCTAACTTAGATGGTAGTCCAATAATTTTTAATCCTGTTTTGACTTCTGATAGACTACTTTTTTGAATATTTCTGGTGTGGTAGGAAGGAATAGAGTATCATGTAATGATAGAGAAGAGCCTTGGAGGTCAGAGTGTGGGTTCTAGAGTCACCATAAATCTCTGTTCAAATCCCAGTTCTGTAACTTTCTAGTTGCATGGTTTTGTGCAAGTGAGTTATTTATCTTCCCTTAGTCACAGTTTCCTCATCTGTAAATGAGAATTAATTATAGTTCCTTATCTTATAGGGTTGAGAATTATATAGGTGAAAATATATAAGTATATATGTGCAGCACATATATACTTGATACATGTTAAATTTCATGTTTATAATAATTTTATGGATTCCTCATAGAGGTAAGAGTGCATTATAATACAATTAAAGTGTGTGTGAAGTTGCAATTCAAATTTCAGTAGGGTGTCTTTCTTGTCAACATAATACAATTCTCAAATGCATGACTGGCTACTTGGGTAACAGATTTTATTCAATTGAAGCTTCTTACTTTGTGACCTTGGCCTTGTTAACTCAGTATGCATTCCAGATATGAATTTCCAGACCTCAGTCTCTCTTGTGCATGTGTGCCTATTAAGTCACTTCCAACTTTTTGCGACTCTATGGACTCTAGCCTGCCAGGCTCCTCTGTCCATGGGATTCTCCAAGCAAGAATACTGGATTGGCTTGCCATGCCCTTCTGCAAGGGATCTTCTCAACCCAGGGATCGAACTTGGGTCTCTTATGTCTCCTGCACTGGCAGTCAATTTCTTTACCACTAGTGCCACCTGGGAAACCCAGAATCAAGGATATTAAGATGCTATTTTTAGCTGAAACAAACAAGAGTCATCTGGAATTCTAACAAAGGAATAAACACTCAGTTATCTACTAATATGCTTTGAGGAGGCCTTACAAATAGCTGTGAAAAGAAGAGAAGCGAAAAGCAAAGCAGAAAAGGAAAGATATAAGCATCTGAATGCAGAGTTCCAAAGAATAGCAAGGAGAGATAAGAAAGCCTTCCTCAGCGATCAATGCAAAGAAATAGAGGAAAACAACAGAATAGGAAAAACAAGAGATCTCTTCAAGAAAATTAGAGATATCAAGGGAACATTTCATGCAAAGCTGGGCTCGATAAAGGACAGAAATGGTATGGACCTAACAGAAGCAGAAGATATTAAGAAGAGGTGGCAAGAATACACAGAAGAACTGTACAAAAACGATCTTCAGGACAAAGATAATCACGATGGTGTGATCACTCACCTGGAACCAGACATCTTGGAATGTGAAGTCAAGTGGGCCTTAGAAAGCATCACTACGAACAAAGCTAGTGGAGGTGATGGAATTCCAGTTGAGCTATTTCAAATCCTGAAAGATGATGCTGTGAAAGTGCTTCACTCAACATGCCAGCAAATTTGGAAAACTCAGCAGTGGTCACAGGACTGGAAAAGGTCAGTCTTCATTCCAATCCCAAAGAAAGGCAATGCCAAAGAATGCTCAAACTACCGCACAATTGCACTCATCTCCCACGCTAGTAAAGTCATGCTCAAAATTCTCCAAGCCAGGCTTCAGCAATATGTGAACCGTGAACTCCCAGATGTTCAAGCAGGTTTTAGAAAAGGCAGAGGCACCAGAGATCAAATTGCCAACATCCGCTGGATCATGGAGAAAGCAAGAGAGTTCCAGAAAAATATCTATTTCTGCTTTATTGACTATGCCAAAGTTTTTGACTGTATGGATCACAATAAACTGTGGAAAATTCTGAAAGAGATGGGAATACCAGACCACCTGACCTGCCTCTTGAGAAACCTGTATGCAGGTGAGGACCAACTGTTAGAACTGGACATGGAACAACAGACTGGTTCCAAATAGGAAAAGGAGTACGTCAAGGTTGTATATTGTCACCCTGCTTATTTAACTTATAAGCCGAGTACATCATGAAGAATGCTGGGCTGGAAGACAAACAAGCTGGAATCAAGATTGCCGGGAGAAATATCAATAACCTCAGATATGCAGATGACACCACCCTTATGGCAGAAAGTGAAGAGGAACTCAAAAGTCTCTTGATGAAAGTGAAAGAGGAGAGTGAAAATGTTGGCTTGAAGCTCAACATTCAGAAAAGAAAGATCATGGCATCTGGTCCCATCACTTCATGGGAAATAGATGGGGAAACAGTGGAAACAGTGTCAGACTTTATTTTTTTGGGCTCTGAAATCACTGCAGATGCTAATTGCAGCCATGAAATTAAAAGACGCTTACTCCTTGGAAGGAAAGTTATGACCAACCTAGATAGCATATTAAAAAGCAGAGACATTACTTTTCCAACCAAGGTCCGTCTCATCAAGGCTATGGTTTTTCCCTTGGTCATGTATGGATGTGAGAGTTGGACTGTGAAGAAAGCTGATCGCCGAAGAATTGATGCTTTTGAACTGTGGTGCTGGGGAAGACTCTTGAGCGTCCCTTGGACTGCAAGGAGATCCAACCAGTCCATTCTAAAGGAGATCAATCCTGGGTGTTCATTGGAGGGACTGATGCTAAAGCTGAAACTCCAGTACGTTGGTTACCTCATGTGATGAGTTGACTCACTGGAAAAGACTCTGATTCTGGGAGGGATTGGGAGCTGGAGGAGACAGGGACGACAGAGAATGAGATGGCTTGATGGCATCACCGACTCGATGGATATGAGTTTGAGTGAACTCCGGGAGTTGGTGATGGATAGGGAGGCCTGGCGTGCTGTGATTCATGGGGTCACAAAGAGTCGGACACGACTGAGAGACTGAACTGAACTGAGCTGATGCTTTATCAGAGCCAACAAATCTAAAGTTTCAAAGACAAATATCAACGAGACAAGAAAGGGTTCTCCCAACTCAGACACTTAGAAGACAAGACTCCTGTGGCCTTATTACCTGAAGGTTGTAAGGTCATGACATAAAGGCTGCCTTGAGCTTTAGCAACTTGAGAATCTCCAAGCAGAAAACTAGTCAAGACCATTATAGTAGGTGCTTCTCAATATACTACTGTTTCCACAGTGGTAGTTATTCTGATCCAAATTTGTTACATTTTCTCATTAAAGATACTAGAAAATGTATCCTAATGAGAAAATATTGGCTGGACTATAAAATGAAAAGCAATGATGGACATTGTTAAGCTTTTTAAATCCCTAAAACATTCCCTTAGAGGCCCATGCTGCAGGCCATCCAGGAGTAATTGTCAGTGCTAGGACTTCCATATACATACAAGGAAGGTAGATGTAGGAGAGACAGCACTATTCCGCCATAGACATTTTAACACAATCTATGAGAGACTGGACTTCCCCAGTGGTGCTAGTGGTAGAGAACCCACTTTCAATGAATGAACCATAGGAGGTGGTTGGATCCCTGGGTCAGGAAGATCCCCTGGAGGAGGGCATGGCAACCCACTCCAACATTCTTGCCTGAAGAATCCATGGACAGAGGAACCTGGCAGGCTACAGTCTATAGGGTCGCAAAGGCTTGGAAGTGATTTAACAGGTACACATGCACAAGAAAGATTGAGGGCTGGAAATTCATATCTGGAATGCATACTGAGTTAACAAAGTAAGAAGCTTCAATTGAATAAAATCTGTTACCCAGGTAGCCAGTCAGGCATATGAGAATTTTATTATCATGTTGACAAGAAAGACACCCTACTGAAATCTGAATTGCAACTTCAATTACAAATTTCCACACACTTTAATTGTATTATAATGCACTCTTTCCTCTATGAGGAATCCATAAAATCATTATAAACATGAAATCTAACGTATCAAGTATATATGTGCTGTACATATATACTCATATATTTTCACCTATATGATTCTCAACCCTATAAGATAAGGAACTATAATTAATTCCCATGGTCCATAGAGTTGCACAGTGTCAGACATGACTGAAACGACTTAGCACGCACACATCCTTGATTGTATTTTGAGAGGTTTCCATCTATCTAAATGGATAGATGGAAATCCATCTCTCTCTCATCTGTTATACCAGAACTCTTCTCCAATTTTAATAAATATAGATCTTAGGTAGAGACTGAAATTCTGCATTTCTAAGAAGATCCCTAGGTGTTCTGATGTTGCTATTCAATGGACAACACCCTGGTTAATAAATAAGAATGAAACAGATGATGGTAGTACATTACCTATGTTTCTTTTTAAAAAAATTTATTTATTTTTAATTGAAGAATAATTGCTTTACAATACTGTATTGGTTTCTGCCATATATCAACTTGAATTAGCTATAGGTATACATATGTCCCCTCGGTACCTATGCTTCTTGACACTCAGTTCTACATCATGGAAGTTGCTTATTGCTAACACTTTTGACTCTCTGCTTGAGGGGTTTTATTTTGTTTGTTTTTAAATTTTATTTCTGCTTTTTGCTTGTCAGAGTGCTTGCTCTGTATACAGGACAAGCCTCAATTGCCAGAGAATTAATGGTCTTAGAAGCAGTCCTTAACCAATGTCTGATGGGAATATCATGGATAAATATTCCAGCTTCCTTGACTCTCAGGAGAGGAAATTTCCTCCAGAGTTCTATACCAAGAGTGATCATCAGTTGCCACTCTTTACTGGTTTCTTTTCCTTCCTTGCCCAAGTTTCCCATTCTTATGAGTGTTCCCTGGAATCAGCTCCCCCAAAACTTATTGTAGTTGAATTTTATCTCAGGATCTGCTCCTGAGTGAACTCAAGCCAGAAAATGTGCTATATATATATATATATATAGAGAGAGAGAGAGAGAGAGAGAGAGAGGTTACTTGAGGGATATAACCTTTACCTTAAACACTGCTGTCTTTGGCTTGGTAAGTCAAATTATGTTAACTGATGGTTCATAGGTTTGGTCTTCAAATGTCTGGTGATAAGACTCCATATTTAGGAACATAAGGATTCTCTGAGTTGGAGTTCACTAATTCAAGCAATTCCATAGAAACATGGTACTACTGGCTTTCAGTACTTGGTATAACTCCAGTCAGCTTCAAGACTGTACAGGGGGAACTGTTTGGAAAAAAAATATTTAAATGCAAGAGAATGATTAATTTTATGTCAACAAGGATACTCATGAGTTGAGTGTATTGCACTCATCAGAAAAATAAAATCCTGAATGAGTCTTTAAGGGTAACTCTTGGCCTACTAGACTGACATTCAAAAAGGTAACTTGTACTAAAAATCACATCTGAGTCCCAGTTTAGCTGGGACTTCCCTGTAGCTCAAATGATAAAGAATCTGCCTGCGATGCAGGAGACCAGGGTTCAATTCATGGGTCAGGAAGATCCTCTGGAGAAGGGAATGGCAATCCACTCCAGTATTCTTGCTTGGAGAATTCCATGGACAGAGAAGCCCGGTGGGCTACAGTTCATGGGGTCACAAAGACTCAGACATGACTGAGTGACTAACACACATTAGCATTCAATTGTCACTGAAGTCACTAATAGTATAATTGCATAGCATCTTCCCAGAATAGTTTCTTTAGTCTAATGAGAGTTTGATAATCAAGCATTAATGTTCTGCCGAGATGGTCTCCCACTTTGCCCATATTTGGAGCTAACTGATCTTTTACACTGCAGTAGGGTTTGGGATAGTAGATTACCAAGCTTTGGATACACTGCTAGCTTCATTTCACCAAGGGTTGCCTTGAGAAGTAAGTGTTCAAATATCAGTTTTGACCATCAGTACTAACGTCCAGTGAAATTGTGTGGATCCCTTAAAATATTGTTTACGGAAAAGTTATAGCTAAAGTTGTAAAGATAAACCTTTAGCTTTGTATTTGTTGTTCAGTCACTCAGTCATGTCCAACTCTTTGTGACCCCAAGGACTGTAGCATGCCAGGCTTCCCTGTCCTTCACTATCTCCTGGAATTTGCTCAAACTCATGACCATTGAATCAGTGATGCCATCCAACCATCTTATCCTCTGGCACCCTCTTCTCTTTCTGCCTTCAATCCTTCCTGGCATCAGGGTCTTTTCCAATGAGTCAGTTCTTTGCATCAGGTGGCCAAAGTATTGGAGCTTCAGTATCAGTCCTTCCAGCAAATATGCAGGGTTGATTTCCATTAGGATTGACTGGTTTAATTTTATGTTACATAACATTTTTTAGAATTTCCAAATCTTCCAAAGACATTTTTGTTCCAGTAATATGAGATTTTCTTCTTATTCTAATTTTATTTGGAGTGCCTTGGGGAATTGTTTTCCCAGGTCATCTCTTTGGTAACATCATGAGGAACTCCAAGCCTTAATTATTTTTCCAGAAGCTTTTTGCATTTTAGATTCATGTGTGGTAGGACAAGGTTATAAAACCCTTGATTTCTATTTCCTGTGAAGCCTGCTGCTACTGTTTGTTGAGTGATTATGTAACAATCAACCAGGCATACATCCCTCCACATTCTTTCTCATTAATTTTGGCTTTCTTATTGAAAGGAGCAGCTTTTCAAATGACCATTTAGATCATCCCTGTTTCTTGTGTTCTTACATTGGCCTTCTGCTAAACTTCCAGAAAAGTGCACACATTTCTGGAAAGCCCATAAAGAATCCTCTTCCACATCTATGTGCAGCGCTTCCTTACACCACCAAATTCAGATTTGATGAATATTATGTGAATTGAAATGGGAAACATGTCTTTCTTTCACAGATTATTAGGATACACTCAACAGAATCTGATTACACAAAAAGAGTTGGCTTGCTTGCTAGGACAGATGCCTATAATTATTTGGAATATCAATATAGAGGCAAATAGACATATTTACCTAGAGAAGGATATGACAACCCACTCCAGTATTCTCGCCTGGAAAATCCCAAGGACAGAGGAGCCTGGCAGGCTATAGCCCTTGGAGTTGCAAAGAATTGGACATGACTGAGCACGCACACTCAGACGCATTTACCAGTATATTGCAAACAGTGCTCTCTTTATAATCAATGACACTGTTAAAGCAAGGTTGTAGAATTTCTAGTTTTTGTATTTTCATGATATCCATAAATCCCAACGAATGGTTTATGTAAGAATTATGATTTCAACTTACATTCAGTATCACTCAACTATACAGGAATTTGGTATGCTGCTGAGCAATTGGTGCTGGGGATTTCCCCCACTTTCTTATGTAGGTGAAGGAACAAAAACAATGGAATTTCCTTAAATCTCACTATTAAAAGGCCATCTTACTGAGCACTTAGTTGGAGCTTAATAGCTCCTTGCTGAAATGCCAAAATTGCTCTGCAGGTTTGAAATCCCACAGAATAAACACTTTCCTTTTGTACCTGTCCCATCACTGAGAGATCCAGCCCTATTGCCAGACACATTCTGAAGAGTATTTCTTTGTTTTAAATTCCTTTTTAAATGCCCAAAACAATCAAAGGTAAAAACAAACAAACAAAAAACAAAAAACTTCACAAAAACAGTACAGGCTTATCAGTTCAGAACTCAGCCATGTGGAAATTAGGCATTACTCTCACTACAATTTTCAAATCATTTTAAAAAGTGTAGGGAAGAATATGCACTTATAACCCCATTTACTGGTTTCTCCCTGATACTATGCTCTTTTCTGTACCCCAAGAGTCAGTCAAGGAGCATACTTCGTCTGTTTCTTATGCCACAGTGCCACTACTCCTCCCCCAAAGTCACTGCTGCTGCTGCTGCTAAGTCACCTCAGTCGTGTCCAACTCTGTGCGACCCCATAGATGGCAGCCCACCAGGCTCATACTGGAGTGGGTTGCCATGTCCTTCTCCAATGCATGAAAGGAAAAGTGAAAGTGAAGTCACTTAGTTGTGTCCGACTCTTAGCAACCTTCCTCCAAAAAGAAGCTATTGATTTGATACAGTGTAAAGGATAGAAGCAACAAAGTAGTTTGAGAGAGGGTTTCAATGTAGAAAATGAGAGAAAGCTGCACCTTCCTGGAATGATGGTAATAAACAACATGGTCCCTGTTTTATGACAGAGTTCAGAGGAGATCAGAGCAGGGGTTGATTGGGGCAGTGACCCTGTTGTGAGTGCCAGGAACTGTGCCCTAATTTGATAAATGACCATGATTTTATATAACATCATGGATTTGTCATATTTGATCATTTGCTGCTCTAAGACTCAAACGAACCACTACCACAATAAACAGTCCTTTTGAAAGCAAGGTTGTTCTTGGCAATATAAGCAGATGCAACAAGGGCAAGATCTTTCAGCGTCTACACTCCTTATAGCAGCCAAACAGATGCATTACCCACCCAAGACATCCTCTGTTCCTTTGTGCTGTTCTAGCCAGATCTGGGACTGTTTAACAACATGAATGATTACACTCGAACATTTTCATGGAATCTTGTCAGCAGTGCAATAAAGACTTCTGTGCTGCAAAAAGTGGAGTAACATCTCAGGATGCTTTATTTCATATTCAGCATCCCCTCAAAAGAAAGAGAAAATATTAAAAACAAAGCCCAGCAATGGAAATGATTGGCAAAATGAGAACTATCTAGAAGAGAGAAGATTTAAACACTCTAGAGTGTTTCCATTTTGAAAAGAGAGGAGGAATTGGGGGAGGCAAGAAGGAGCATGATTAATGATAGAGGGATAGCAGAGTGGTAACTTTATTTATGTTTTCCTATGATGTGGGAATAAGAGAATATTTTGTGAAATTAAACAGCAACCATCCTGGAAAAAGTTCAAAGCCAATCATTTTCCATGTGTCACATGAAATAAATGAGGGCATTTATGTTATCCAGAATGTCAACATGTTTTTTTTCCCCCCTTTTGTTAAGTTTTCCTTAGGTAAATTAAATGCCATGAGCAGGTACAGTAGCAGGGCTAAACTTACCAGGGCCATTAATCTTCATTCCTCAGGGTGGTCGGTTCATCCTTGAAGTGGTCAAACTGTAAAATTTCCCCAGTGGACTCAGTCCTTTCTAGGAATGTCAAGACCGGCTCAGCAAGCAGGGTTTCAGAAAGTGCAATACGGCGAGAGAATGAGAAACAAGACACAAAAATTCAGTGAAAAACGAGGATCAGGGAACCAACACTGCTCCAAGGTGAAGGTGCCAAAACTGAATCCTAGCCAGCTTTATTATACTTTCAGCTATGAATGAAAGAATATGTGGGGAGTTAAGCTATAACTCATGTGGTCTTCAGGGCCAAAGAACAAAATGATCATTAACCGTCGAGCAACTAAGAAACAGTAATCAATAACAAGTCAGTAACTAAGACTAATATTCTTTTTTTTTAAATTTTTTAAAAATTATTTATTTTAATTGGAGGCTAATTACTTTACAATATTGTATTGGTTTTGCCATACATTGACATGAATCCGCCCTGGGTGTACATGTGTTCCCCTTCTTGAACCCCCCTCCCACCTCCCTCCCCATCCCATCCCTCTGGGTCATCCCAGTGCACCAGCCCTGAGCATCCGGTATCATGCATCGAACCTGGACTGGCGATTCATTTCACATATGATAATATACATGTTTCAGTGCCATTCTCTCAAATCATGCCCCCCTTGCCCTCTCCACAGAGTTCAAAAGACTGTTCTATACAGCTGTGTCTCTTTTGCTGTCTCGTATACAGGGTTATCATTACCATCTTTCTAAATTCCATATATATTCTTATCTATAGATTTTCCACCAGATACGTAAAACACGTGACTCTGAGATGCCAGTTGAGAAACAGTCTGGGGTTGGTTTTCCTATCCCAGTATCATATCTTGTTTTCAAGATTATGAATTGTTCGCTCTGGACTTGTTCCAAGCGTCTCATGCCTTACAGCATCCAGTTTATCAGTAATTATGAATTTATTTGCGGTCCTTGCCACGGCCTGCTTTTCTTTTATTCTTCCTGTCTCCTACATAGGAACATTTCATCTCCCTTAGGAACTTGGTAACAATAGGCCCCTGCTATATTTTTTATTCTCAACTTGGATTACTATATTTATTTGCTTACTGTTCATGTTTACTAGACTGAAAGTTCTATGAAGTGGATCACATCACTGAGGTTCACTGCTGATTCCCCAGCACATAGTAGGCCCTCAATAAATATTCACTGAAAGATTTAATAAATAATGAATGATCTCTACACATGGTGGCGGAAGACTGCCATCACATTATATTGTAGTAAAACACAGATATATTTCTTTATCACCTCTTTGGTGCACCTGCTCAAAATACCCTGAAATCTTTTAGTAAAAGGCACAAAAAAGTACTTCATGCCTGTACAAGTGTATCTTGGAATTAATAAAGTGTAGTGAAGGCAGCAGCAGCAGTGAAGGAGCTGTCATCACACCTCTTACAATCATATTTTCACCTGTCTTGTATGTTGGCAAATGGAGGCTGATAGGCAGTATTTACCAATGAAGAAAATTCATCAGCACCAAACTTGCTTTGGACAATCTGTTTTTCACCTTTAAAAATATTTTAAAAATAGGCACACATCTGCATTCATTCATTCAGCTGTAATTCTCTTTCACTGGGCCAGGTTCAACAAAAAGGTAACAGGGATATGTTTTTTGTTCTTTGAATTTCAATGATTAAACAATCATTTCTATTGTCTGCTTTCTAGTCTTAACAAATATTGTAGCTACAGCCATAATTACTAGATTTCATTTTTATTCTGCTAAACTATTTTTATTGAAGAATGCCAAGCACAGGCAAGATTACATACAAATATTGAATTTAAATAATGTAGCTCTGTAATTCAGTAGACAAAAGGAAAACATTAGTAATGAAAAAATAAGTCAACTGATTTCCCCTTTGGCATTTGCATTTTTCCACTCACAGTCTCATTCTAAAATCATGCCAAAGTTATCACTATTTCACATGTGTTAATATGAGAGCTACTTGATTTCCCAGTGAAAGATTTCAATGATTCACTTTCATTCTGTTTCATTACAAGGGAAATTAAGAGCATTTGTTGTGCATGATAACTCTCTTATAATTTCCTCCTCCTGCTTTTTATTACAAATGCCAAAAACGTGTGCTTATCTGTTCTGACATCAGTCAGAATGGGACCAGACTACACTGCAAATGAAGTGGCCTCAGTCTTTCCCTTCATCTTAGGAGAGTCCTAAGATTGTCTTTGAAGCTAATGATGGCCTAAAACTTGTTTTCTGCCTTATCTATGCCCCCTTTCCAGAATTTTTAAGGTAGAATGTCTTTGTAGAATTGGCGAGCTCTATGGTGGCTGCTTACTATTGTATGTTCTTTTCATATAACATCTCATTTAAAGCCCACAGTGAACTTATGGGGTATATTCTATCTCCATGCATAGATGAGAAAACTGAGGTCTGGGAAGTGAAGTGACTTGTCTAAGGTCAATAAGTGGTGGAGCTGGGATTAAAATTCAAATTTGTTGCTGAAGCTTGTGCCCATAACCACTATGATACACTGTAAGCATGGCTTTTATATATCCTGGGAAGTTGATGCCTAGAAGCAGATCTTAGGAACAGCTCCATAAATGGAGCTTACAAATATAAATTTTAAATAGGAGGACCTTTGCTCATCATCTCTAGCTGTCTGCCCAGATGAGGGTTATTCAGCTGTACAAACATATGAATTCAACTTTTGACTTTAAACTCCTTAAGTAATTCAACCAAGGAATTCCCTCCATAGTGTATTCACCAACCACTAAGGGAAAAATCAAGCACAATACAACTCCTATTGATTAAGCACTTTACACAAACTGAGAAGTGGTTCAGAATATAGAGTGCTAATGTTTATATTTAGATACCTGAAACAAGTACTCGAGTGCATAAATGCCTATTTCAGTGCCCTGTGAGAGACTGTCCCCGGACCTGTGTGGCTGAATTTGGAAAAGATTATGGATAATATGTTCATGCATTCATTTGTAAGAAAAGTTATACAGTGCTAGGTAGCAAGAAGAAATACAAGAGGCAATGAGGGGAGCTAATTTTAGAAAACACATATAAACATACAGGAAGTGTTAATCAATTTTTAAAAAACACGTTGATAGCATCAGGACTTTGAGATGTTAAGAAGACCCAATATAGTGGTTCAACTTCAGGAACAAAAATCAGAAAGAAGTTTCTGTCAGAAGACCGGGAGTTGAGATAACAAGAGGAAATTGAAAAGTGTAAAACATCATCTGGAAAGAGAAAAGAGGACAAGGTAGGAATGAAGCATTGCATTCAGTTCAGTCACTCAGTCGTGTCTGACTCTTTGTGACCCCATGAATCGAGGCACGCCAGGCCTCCCTGTCCATCACCAACTCCCAGAGTCCACTCAAACTCATGTCCATCAAGTCGGTGATGCCATCCAGCCATCTCATTCTCTGCCGTCCACTTCTCCTCATGCCCCCAGTCCCTCCCAGCATCAGAGTCTTATTTTCCCTTAATTTCAGTAGGAAAGGAGCTGTAAGTTTACCTATTAGTGTTTATGCTGTATCATCTTGATACCTCTGTATGTGAGTAGTGAGATGCTATATCATGGTGAATAAGAATGTAGCATGGGGAGGAGCGAAGAATGTGGATTTAGAAGCAGAGTCCCTCAGATCAAATCCTAGTTCTGTCATTTACTAACTGTGTGAACCTGGGCAAATTACTTTACATTTCTATGCCTCATTTTTCTAATCTGTAAAATAAGAACATCAATAGTATTTATCTGGTCGGATTGTTATAAGAATTAGAATAATGTGATTAATGATTAATCACATAATATAGTGTCTAGCACACATAAAGAGCTTAATAATTGCCAACTGTTTTCTGTTGTACATTTTTAGCATGATGTGATCCATATGTCTGTAGCATTTTTAACCACAGCAGTGTATTTTGATGGTGAATTCCCTGAGGGGAATGAGTTGCCCATTATTGAGAAATGCCCTTTTCATGAACTTTCTTTTGAACTTTGGTGAATGGGATTTATACACCAAGAGGGTGAGGACACAGTCGACTGTGTTTGGAAACAGGTTGGACTATTAACATGGAAGATTTCAGGTCAGAAAACTCTGGGGTTCTTTTGTAGTTCTTTATTCTTTTCAGTACATTGAAAAATGCCTACTTCCTTTCCTTTCCTTAAACTTGATCCCAGTCCAGGATGTATTTCCCTTATACATCTAGAGGCATTGAGAAGAGATTTCGGAACTGGGTAAGGAGACAAGAGAGGCAAGCCAAGCTGAGCCTACAGTGCTGGCAGGGAAAAACAATAGCATTGATGACTTCAGCACTAGAGGAAAGATCTAGTTTCTGTTGATGAGAACTATTTGATGGCTTTTTGCATGGTGGAAAAATAAAACCCAATCTGTCATATTTCTGAATTTCTTTTAACAGCTTAATTCTCCACTCTGTGCAAACCAAATTCCTTATAGTAACTTTAATGTTCATTTCAGATGTTAGTCCTGATATCAGATAATTTTCTCTGGAGTAGAAGTTCAACCCAGAAACCAGAAATAAAATATTGATTTGATATGATGCTAATAAGTCTGCCTAAGAAACATTGATGTACTTGGTACTTAGCAATTATAATGACTAAAATGCATAGTGAGTAGTGTCTAGAGTTGTTTGAATCAGTTGAATTAGAATCTGAAAGCTCAGGATTAATTGTTCCATTGTATGGGTAGTGATGTTGACATTTAAAACCTGTAGTCCAAAGGTGACTTAGCCTGATGAGTGTTCGTTGCTTTACCTGAATCTGAAGATAACATGTTAAGTTAGTTTGGGGCTTCTTGAGGCCCAATGTTGCGGAGGTGGGGGGTATTATAGACATGGTCAGGTGTCTCTGTTGAGACTCGTTTTCAAGATTCAAATGTTCATTTTTGCATCCTAGCTCTCTTAAAACTGAATTAATCAGTGGCTTTCCTCTATTATTGACTGGCTACTGAACAGCTGTTGGCAACAAACTGGCAGGCTTAGATAACAAAGGTGAAAAAAAACTATTTACGTGTGGCAATATTGTGATTTGTAAAAAGGCCTCAGCTGCTCCATGACTTCTGGGATTCATACTTACCTTGATGTCTTTCGATTGTTTAACATGGGATCTCAATGAAGGTTTAAAAATACATTCGTGTTTTGTGTTTTCAATAAAAAATTGATATTGAATTGTCTTCCAAACCCAACATACTTTATTTTTCTAAATTATTTGGAAGGCTTTTGAAACAATTTTTGTGGGTGGTTTTAAAAAGTGCCAACAATAACATAAACCCACATTCATGTGGATAAAAACCCCAATTCTATACCAGTTTTTGGAAGATAAGATTGCTATGTGCTCATGAGTCAAAAGTTGGGAACAATACTCCACCTATGTGGGTATAGAGGCACTAAAGTGTATTGATGGGGATGTCTGGTCTTTTTGGAATGCTAGTTGATCTAAGAATCACCTGGTTTCATAATCGTATTAGTTCCCCAAACCATACTTTTTCTAATTGTGTGCTGTGCTGTGCTCAGTTGCTAAGTCATGCTAGTCTGAACATATATTCTATCCTGGAGCAATTATTATTCTCTTAATATTCTGGGTACCTGTGATATTGGTGCTTTATACAGTGGTAACATTGTATTTAGAATGTTTGTGAATGGTGGCTTGTCATGGACAAAATGGTGATCATCCAGTCTAATATGTCTCCGCTGTTATTGTCTATCAAAGATATGTTTACCTATAGCACTTAGAATTATCAGATACTGTTATATATTCGGAGAAGGCAATGGCAACCCACTCCAGTGTTCTTGCCTGGAGAATCCCAGGGATGGGGGAGCCTGGTGGGCTGCTGTCTGTGGGGTCACAGAGTCGGACACGACTGAAGCGACTCAGCAGCAACAGCAGCAGCATGTTATATATTTGTTTATGGTTCCATGATCTTTCTCACTCACTAGTTTTTAAGTCATACAAGAGTGAAGGATCCTATATGTTCTGTACTCCGTTTTCTTTTTAGCACCTAGCACAGTTTAGTCCCTGATTATTTCAGCTCCTATCAGATTGGCATGACTCATAAAACTGAATTATATCCCTATCTACGAATATACAGAACAAAATATGTATCTCGAAATAAAAATCATATGAGGTGGGAAGCTTCTTTAGAATATAATCTTCAGAGAGTCAGACCAAAGGGAATATCATTTCTTCAGGTCCCCATCATATCTCTGAGCCTAGCTATATTCTGTAGCTTGATCACACATGTGATTTAAGCACAGCTTTAAATATTGATACTTATGAATATCCTCACAGGACAAAGGTTTTCTATCCCAGAGATTGCTTAGTCGTTTGTTCCATTACTTTAATTGCTTAGGGCTTCCCTTGTGGCTCAACTGGTAAAGAATCCACCTGCAATGTGGGAGACCTGGGTTCGATCCCTGGGTTGGGAAGATTTTCTTGATAAGGAAAGGCTACCCACTCCAGTATTCTGGCCTGGAGAATTTCATGGACCATATAGTCCACGGGGTTGCAAAGAGTTGGACAGGACTGAGTGATTTTCACTTTCATTTTAATTAATTATCTGTTAGCATTCTTTTCCTTAAGTATTTTAAAAATATTTTTTCCATGTTGTTGCCAGAGTTATTTGACTAAAGCAGAAATCAGAGTCTCACTTCTTTCAAAAAAAAATCACAAAATAAAGCTTAACTTTATTACCATGTCATATGTGCCAGAAAATTTTCATTTAGTCCTGCAGATTTATGGTCTACCTTTCTCTCATGCCCTATACCTGGGGAGGCTAACCCCACATTGATTGCATGAATACTTTCTTGTTATTCTTGTCTTCTGGGTTCCAGCTGGATTTGGTCAATGCAAGGCTTCAGAAGGAGATTGGAGAGAGTACTAAGAGTGTAGTAGTGATATTTATTTTCTTGGTTCCTTCCCTGTCAGGTTTCCTGGGTTCGCTTCATCCTTTTACTGAATGTTGCAGCTCCTTCTAGGCCTGCTCCATACTTTGCCCCTTCAAAGCTTCATGGTTGTAAATATCTACTGTTATTTGAATCAGAGTTCTACACCCTTTGTTGCTTGCCTTAAATCCTATACAACACCTTTGTAAGTAGTTCCCTTTGTTGAACTCTTCTTAAATTACCCAATTTGAGTGTTCCATCAGTAGCTGCCTGGAATCTTACTGATATGGCATATAATGTCCATTTTAATCCACTCCTTACCTACCAATCTCCTTTAGTCACTACTCTTGTATGTTCTATTCCAGCAATGACAAACTACCTGTATTCCTAGAAGGCTGTTACATGCCCCTGTACTTTTGCACACTCTGATCCTTCTGCCTGGAATGTTTATCCATCTGTGAGTCTATCTAGATCTCAACTCAATATGAAAGACTTATCCTGAAAGTTTCTCTGGTGCCCTAGTCCCACGTCAGGTTTTTCTTGTCACTGTGACACTACTTATACTAATATACTATTATTATAATTATCTGTTTTCATGTCTATATCCACAGCTAGATGATGAATTGCTTGGGCATATAAACTGCACTATTCATCTCTGCAACCCTAGAGCTTGATAGTGTCTAGTGTTATATCTGTTTAATCAGAGAGCATTGAGTACTGAGTACTATACCCTGAAATATTGATTCCTCCTGACAGTACCATATAATAAAGTAGAAGAAGATTCAGAAAAAAATGAAATAGGAAATTAAAGCATTTGGTGAAGTGCCTTTACATATTATATTCATTTGTATATATATGCACTGATATCTTCTTTGAATAGTGACAACATATACTCTCTTACTCTATGTATTCCATTGTAATTATTGTGACCCTAACATTGGGGTTTGCTGCATTGTCCTTCAAAAAATAAAACAAAATTTAAAATTTTACTTTCTCATAAATTAGCTCTTACTGTATTACTCATGGAGTATAAATGGAAATCATACCAGTTGGTAAGGGTATCTATTTAACTCAGGAACTAAAGAAATAAACTCAAGGTAGCATTAAAATTTCACTAAACGGCCCCTGATGCAGACTGAGGTCAGTACCCTATTTATCACTAAAAGGGTATTGACCTTGGTCTGCATCATGGTCCACTTTAACGGATGGGTCACCAGAGATTACCAATGACTGAAAGTCAGTGTCCAACAATCACTAAAGTACCTGAGTATTTGATATTTCCAGTGCACAGTTATCCATTAAATGGCCAAGCTTCCTTTAAAGAAGGCTTAACGAATAATTCAAGTATTTGTGCTATTATTTCTATGGCAGAATTTTGTATAGAGGAAGACTATCATTCAAAAGCAAGGATAGAGGGGATCTACATTCTTTATTCTGGGTGTCTCATTTTGACCATTGTAACCCTATCACTGGGGCTTTGCTGCTTTGACAGTCAAAAAATAAAACACACCAAATATACAATTATACATGCAACAATTTTCTCTGAAAGAAATCTAGAAACTAGTCGAGTGACACCTACACATAGGGCAAAAAAAAAAAAAAAATCCACATTGAAATAAAAATGTTGAGACACAGTCTCACCCTAAATCCCACTCCCAGCACAGCACCATACAATTTAGAAGGAATCCTCAACTCCCAGTTTCTTCCTGAGAAGCAGAAGGTTTAGACCACACATCTGGTGCCCCTAGTTTTAAGGCTCACATATGACTGATGGGCCCCTCAAAGATCTAGCTCTGAAAGCCAATAGGGCTTGTGCTCATGAGTGCCATAGGACAATAGAACATGGGAGACACAGCAGTGGAATTCATTTAAGCACAGGAACAAAACACTAAAAAGAATGAAAAGGGGTTGAGGATAGCTTAAGTTTGGGATACCATGAAGTGAACTCATATACACATTACAAGGGTCCCAGAAAGAGAAGAGGGAGAGAGAAAGGGGAAGAAAGCATATTCAAAGAAATAATGGCTGAAAACTTCCTTAACTTGGGGAAAAAAACAAATATCCAATCCAAGAAACACAAAGAGTATGAAACAAGATGAATCTAAAGAGACTCATACAGAGAAACACTATAGTTTTCTTTGTCAAAAGTCAGAGAGTATCTGAAAAGCAGTGAGTAAAGAGCAACTTATAGTGTTTAAGGGAAACCCCAGAAGACCATTAGCAGATTTTTTGAGGAGAAACCTTGAAATGGGAGAAAATACTTGAAAATTGCATATCTGACAATTGATTAATATACAAAACATACAAGCAACTCATACAACGCAATAGCAAAACAGACACAAACACAAATTACCCGAATTGAAAATGAGCAAAACCTTTGTGTGGATCACAACAAACTGGAAAATTCTTAAGGAGCTAGGAATACCAGACCACCTTACCTGTCTCTTGAAAAATCTGTATGTGGGTCAAGAAGCAACTGTTAGAACAGAACATGGAACAACTGACTCGTTCAAAATTGGGAAAGGAGTATGACAAGGCTGTATATTGTAACCCTGCTTATTTAACTTCTATGCAGTGTACATCATGTGAGATGCCAAGCTGGATGAATCACAAGCTGGGATCAAGACTGCTGGGAGAAATATCAATAACCTCAGATATTCAGATGATACCACTCTAATGGCAGAAAGTGAGGAGGAACTAAAAAGCCACTTGATGGGAGTGAAAGAGGAAACTGAAAAAGCTGGCTTAAAACTTAATTCATAAAAAATAAGATCATGACATCCAGTCCCATCACTTCATGGCAAAAATATGGGGAAACAATGGAAGCAGTAACAGATTTTATTTTCTTGGGCTCCAAAATCATTGCTGACAGTGACTGCAGCCATGAAATTAAAAGACTCTTGCTCCTTGGAAGGAAAGCTATGACTAACCTAGACAGCATATTAAAAAGCAGAGACATCACTTTGCTGACAAAGGTCCATCCAGTCAAAGCTATGGCTTTTCCAGTAGTCATATATGGATGTGAGAGTTGGACCATAAAGAATGTTGAGTGCCAAGAACTGATGCTTTCAAATTGTGATGCTAGAGAACATTCTTGAGAGCCCCTTGGACAGCAAGGAGATCAAACCAGTCAATCCTAAAGGAAATCAACACTGAATATTCATTCAGGAAGGACTGTTGCTGAAGCTACAGCAGTCCATGGGGTCACAAAGAGTCGGACACAGTTAGAGACTGAACAGCAACAGCAACAATATATAAGGCAAATGCTAACAGTCATAAAAGGGGAAATTGACAGTAGCACAATAATAGTGGGGAACTTTGATACCCCACTTATACCGATGGACAGATCATACAGACAGAAAATTAATAAGGAAACACAGTCTTAAATGACACATTAGACCAGATAGACTACATTGATATGTATAGGACATTCCATCTGAAACTAGCAGAATACACTTTCTTCTCAAGTGCACATGGAGCATTCTCCTGGATAGATCACATATTGGGTAAGAAATGAAGCCTCGGTAAATTTAAGAAGATTAAAATCATATCAAGCACCTTTTCTGACCATAATGCTATGAGATTAGAAATCAATTACAGGAAAAAAAATCTGTAAAAATCACAAACACATGGATTCTAAATAATATGTTACTAAATAACCAATGGATCACTGAAGAAATCAAAGGGGAAATAAAAAAATAGCTAAAGACAAATGATAATGAAAACAAGACAATAAAAAAACTTATGGGACACAGCAAAAGCCAAGCAATCTTACCTCAAAAAATAAGAAAAATCTCAAATAAAAACCTAACCTTATATCTAAGGCAAACAGAGAAAGAGCAAACAAAATCCAAAGTTAATAGAAGGAAAGAAATCATAAAGAGCAGAAATAAATGAAATTGAGACAAAGAAAATAAGAGCAAAGAGCAATGAAACTAAAATCTGGGCCTTTGAGAAGATAAGTTGATCTAACTTCATCCAGACTCATCAAGATAAAAAAGGGAAAGGACTCAAATCAATAAAATTAGAAATGGAAAAGGAAAACTTACAACACATATGACAGAAATACAGACTCATGAGAGACTACTATGAGCAACTATACACCGATAAAATGGACAACTTAGAAGAAATGGACAATTTCTTAGAAAAATATAACCTTCCAAGATTTAACCAGGAAGAAATAGAAAATACGAACAGACTGAAATTGAATTGTGATTAAAAATTTTCCAAGATTCCATATATATACATTAATATACAGTATTTGTCTTTCTCTTTCTGACCTACTTCACTCTGTATGATAGGCTCTAGGTTAATCCACCTCGTTAGAACTGACTCAAATGCATTCCTTTTGATAGCTGAGTAATATTCCATTGTATATATGTACCACAACTTCCTTATCCATTCATCTGTCAATGGACTAGTATGAGTTTGATGCAAGAAGCAGGACACCCAAAGCTGGTGCTCTGTGACAACCTAGAGGGAGGGGGATGTGAGAGGGTTTCAGGATTGGGGGTACACATGTATACCTATGGCTGATTCATGCTGATGTATAGCAAAAACCATCACAACATTGTAAAGTAATTATCCTCCAATTCAAATAAGGAAATAAAATTTTAAAAATCTTCCAAGAAACAAAAGTCTAGGACCAGATGACTTCACAGGCAAGTTATATCAAACATTTAGAGGAGTTTATACCTACCCCACTGAAACAATTCCAAAAAGTTTCAGGAAAGGAACACTCCCAAACTACAAGGAACTCTCCCATTCTACAAGGCCACTGTCACCCTAATACAAAAACAGTTAGAGAAATCACAAAAAAGAAAATTATAGGCCAATATAACTGATGAAGATTGATGCAAAAATCAACAAAATACTAGCAAACAGAATCCAACAACACATTAAAAGGATCAAACACCCTGATCAAGTGGTATTTATCCCAGTGATGCAAGGATTTTCCAATATTAGCAAAGCAGTCAGTATGATACACCACATCAACAAATTGAAGAATGAAAACCATATGATCATCTCAATAGATGCAAAAAAGCTGTTGATAAAATTCAACACACATTGATGATAAAAACTTTCCAGAAACAGGGACAGTGGGAACCTTTCTCAACATAATATTAATAAAGTCCACATACAAAAAAGACGCAGCAAGCATCATTCTCAATGTTGAAGAAGCTGAAAGCATTTCCTCTAAGATTAGGAACAAGACACGGATGTCCACTCTTGCCAATTTTATTCAACATGTTTTGGAAGTCCTCGTCATGGCAATGAGATAGGGAAAGGACATAATAGGAATCCAAATTTGAAAAGTAGAAGGAAAACTGTCATCGTTTGTAGATGACATGATAATATATATATAAAATCCTCCAGCAATTACCAGAAAGCTACTAGAGCTCAGCAATGAATTTGATAAAGTTGTATGATACAAAATTAATACAGAGATATCTTGCATTTCTATACAGTAAAAATGAAAGAAATAATGCAATTTGCCATCACATTAGAAAGAATAAAATATCTAGGAATAAACCTCCCTAAGGAGGCAAAAGACCTGTACTCAGAAAACTATAAGATACTGATGAAAGAAATAAAAGCTGGCATAAATAGATGGAGATCTATGTTCTGGGATTGGAAGAATCAGTATTGTCAGAATGACTATACTACTCAAAGCAATCCACAGATTCAATGCAATCCTTATCGAATTACCAATGATATATTTTTTTTTCACAGAGCTAGAACAAGATTTTGTATAATTTGTATGGAAACACAAAAGACCACAAATAACCAAAGCAGTCTCAAAAAAGAAAAACAGAGCTGGAGGAATCAGACTCCCTGCCTTCAGACTATCCTATACAGCTACAGTAATCAAAGCATTATGTTACAGGCACAAAAACAGAAATATAGACCAATGGAACAGGACAGAAAGTCCAGAGATAAACCCACACACCTATAGTCGACTAATCTATGACAAAAGAGGCAAAAATATACAATGGAAAAAAGACAGTTTCTTCAATAAGTTCAGTTCAGTTCAGTTCAGTTCAGTTCAGTCTCTCAGTCGTGTCCGACTCTCCGCGACCCCATGAATCACAGCACGCCAGGCCTCCCTGTCCATCACCAACTCCCGGAGTTCACTCAAACTCATGTCCATCGAGTCAGTGATGCCATCCAGCCATCCCATTCTCTGTCGTCCCCTTCTCCTCCTGCCTCCAATCCTTCCCAGCATCAGAGTCTTTTCCAGTGAGTCAACTCTTCGCATGAGGTGGCCAAAGTATTGGAATTTCAGCTTTAGCATCAGACCTTCCAATGAACACCCAGGATTGATCTCCTTTAGAATGGACTGGTTGGATCTCCTTGCAGTCCAAGGGACTCTCAAGAGTCTTCTCCAACACCACAGTTCAAAAGCATCAATTCTTCGGCGATCAGCTTTCTTCACAGTCCAACTCTCACATCCATACATGACCACGAAGTAGTTTGGGTAAATTGGACAGCTACATGTAAAAGAATGAAATGAAAACACTCTCTAACACCATACAGAAAAATAAACTCAAAATGGATTAAAAACCTAAATGCAAGGCTGGATACTATAAAACTGTTAGAGGAAAAGAGGCAGAATACTCTTTGACATAAATCATGAAATATCTTTTTGATCCACTTCCTAAAGTAATGAAAATAAAAACAAAAATAAACAAATGCAACCTAATTAAACTTAAGAGCTTTTGCACAACAAAGGATACCATAAATAAGACAAAATGACAACCCTCACTATGGGAGAAAACATTTGGAAAAGCATCAACCAGTGTTCTTGCCTGGAGAATCCCAGGGACGGGGGAGCATGGTGGGCTGCTGTCTGTGGGGTCGCACAGAGTTGGACACGACTGAAGCAACTTAGCAGCCACAGCAGCAAGGGATTAATCTCCAAAATATACAAAGAGCTCATGCAGCTAAATATTAAAAAATCAAGCAATGCAATAAAAAAATGGATGGAACGTCTAAAAAGCCATTTCTTCAAAGAAGACATAAGATGGTTAAAATGTATATGAAAAGATTTTCACCATCATTAATTATTAGAGAAAGGAAATCAAAACTACAATGAGGTATCACCTCACACTGGTCAAAATGTCCATCATCAAAAATTCTACAAAAATAAACACTGGAGAGGGTGTGCAGAAAAGGGAACACTTGTACATTGTTGGTGGGAATGTAAACTGGTAAAACCACTATGAAGAACAGCATGCAGCTTCCTTAAATATCTAAAAATAGAACTACAATATGATCCAGCAATCCCACTCCTGGGTATATCCTGAGAGAAGTTTAATTCAAAGAGATACATACACCACAATATTCATTGCAGCAGTATTTACAATAGCAAGGGCATGCAAGAAACCTAAATGTCCATCAAGAGAGGAATAGATAAGAAGACATGGTACATGTATACAATGGAATATTACTCATCCATAAAAATAATTAAGTAATGCCATTTTTCAGCAACATGGATGGACCTAGAGATTATCATACTGAGTGAGGTTAATCAGACAGAGAAAGACAAACATCACACAATATCACTTACATGTGGAATCTGAAAAATGGCTACAAATGAACTTATCTACAAAACAGAAACAGAGGTACAGATGTAGGGAAAAAACTCATGGTTATTAAGTGATGAGGAAGGGGGAGGGATAAATTTGGAGATTGGTATTGACATATACACACTACTATGTATAAAATAAATAGCTAACAAAGATTTATTTTGTAACACAGGGAACTCTACTCAATACTCTGTAATTGTCTATATGGGAAAAGAGTCTAAAAAAGGATGTATATATATATATATATACTGTATAACTGATTTACTTTGCTGTACACCTGGGACTAATACAACATTTTAAATCAACTTATATAGTAGCTCAGATGGAAAAGCATCTGCCTGCATTGCAGGAGACCCAGGTTCGATCCCTGGGTTGGGAGGAGAAGGAAATGGCAACCCACTCCAGTGTCCTTGCCTGGAAAATTCCATGGACAGAGAAGCCTGGCGGGCTACAGTTCATGGTGTCGCAAAAAGTTGGACACGGCTGAGTGACTAACGCACATATGCCAATAAAAATTTTTAAAAGCTGAGAATGATAAGAAAATGATATAGATACAGCATCTGTTCTGATGTTTAAAATGTGTCCTTAAAAATTTATGTGAATGTCCTTAAAAGAAATCCAGATTGGAAAAAAAGAAGTAAAACTCTCACTGTTTGCAGATGATATGATCCTCTACATAGAAAACCCTAAAGACTACACCAGAAAATTACTAGAGCTAATCAATGAGTAAAGTTGCAGGATATGAAATTAATACACAGAAATCCCTTGCATTCCTTTATACTATCAATGAAAAAAACAGAAAGAGAAATTAAGTAAACAATCCCATTCACCATTGCAATGAAGTGAATAAAATACTTAGGAATAAATATACCTAAAGAAATAAAAGACCTATATATAGAAAATTATAAAACACTGATGAAAGAAATCAAAGATGACACAAATAGATGGAGAAATATACCACGTCTGTGTATTGGGATAATCAATATAGTGAAAATGAGTATACTACCTAAAGCAATCTATAGATTCAATGCAATTCCTATCAAGCTACCAAAGGTATTTTTCATAGAATTAGAACAAATAATTTCACAATTTATATGGAAATACAAAAACCCTCGAATAGCCAAAGCAATCTTGAGAAAGAAGAATGGAACTAAAGGAATCAACCTGCCTGACTTCAGACTATACTGCAAAGCTACAGTCATCAGACAGTATGGTTCTGGCACAAAGACAGAAATATATATCAATGGAACAAAATAGAAAGCCCAGATATAAATCCATGCATCTATGGACACCTTATCTTTGACAAAGGAGGCAAAAATATACAATGGAGATAAGATAGTCTCTTTAACAAATGGTGTTGGGAAAACTGTTCAAATACATGTAAAAGAATGAAACTAGAACACTTTCTAACACCATACATAAAAATAAACTCAAAATGGATGAAAGATCTAAATGTAAGACCAGAAGCTATAAAACTCTTAGAGGAAAACATAGGCAGAATATTCTTTGACATACATCACAGAAAGATCCTCTATGACCCACCTCACAGAGTAATGGAAATAAAAAACAAAAATAAACAATTGTGACCTAATTAAACTTAAAAGCTTTCGCACAACAAAAGAAACTATAAGCAAGGTGAAAAGGCCGCCTTCAAAATGGGAGAAAATAATAGAAAATGAAACAACTGGCAAATCATTAATCTCCAAAATATTCAAGCAGCTCATGCAGCTCAATACAAGAAAAACAAACAACCCAATCAAAACGTGGGCCAAAGAATGAAACAGACCTTTCTACAAAGAAGACATACGGATGGATGATAAACACATGAAAAGGTGCTTAACATCACTCATTTTTAGAGAAATGCAAATCAAAACCACAATGAGGTATCATCTCATGTTTGTTAGAATGGCTGCCATCAGAAAGTTTAAAAACAATCAGTGCTGGAGAGGGTGTGGAGAAAAGGGAACCCTCCTATCCTGCTGGTGGGAATGCAAACTGGTACAGCCGCTTCGGAGAACAGTTTTTTCCTTAAAAAACTGGAAATAGGACTGCCATATAACCCAGCAATCCCACTCTTGGGCATACACACCGAGGAAACCAGAATTGAAAGAGACACATGTAACCCAATGTTCATTGCAGCACTGTTTATAATAGCCAGGACATAAAAATAGCCTAGATGTCCATTGGCAGACAAATGGATAAGAAAGTTGTGGTAAATATACACAGTGGACTATTACTCAGTTATAAAATAAGAACACATTTGGGTCAGTTCTAATGAGGTGGATTAAACTGGAGCCTATTATACAGAATGAAGTAAGTCAGAAAGAGAAACACCAATACAGTATATTAACACATATATATATGGAAGTTAGAAAGATGTTAATGACAGCCCTATATGCAAGGCAGCAAAAGAGACACTGATGTAAACACAGACTTTTGAACTATGTTGGAGAAGGCAAGGGTGGATGATTTGAGAGAATAGCATTGCAGCATGTATATTACTAAATGTGAAATAGACGACCAGCACAGGTTCGATGCATAAAGCAGGGTACTCAAAGCCAGTGCTCTGGGACAACCCAGAGGGATGGGGTGGGGAGGGGGATGGGAGGGGCGTTCAGGATGGGGAGACACATGTGCACCAGTGGCTGATTCATGTTGATGTATGGCAAAAACCACCACAATATTGTAATTATCCTTCAATTGAAATAAATAAATTAATTAAAATATAGATAAGGCAAAGAAAGATAAGTATTTGAATTTTCTTATTTCAAGTGCTATTCAATTTGACATTTTACTTGTTATTCCAGTAGAAAAGTTTTGAGCTAAACATACCTTATTTAAGACTATAAATATTTTATAAAAATAAATTTAATAAAAGTACATTTTATTTTTTTAATTTTAAAGTTTTTAATTTTAATTTTGAAGTTTTTAATTTTAAATTTTTTTTTATGTAGTTAATTTATTTTTTATTGGAGGCAAATTATTTTACAATATTATATTGGTTGGTTTTGCCATACATTGATATGAATTTGCCCCAGGTTTACATAAGTTCCCCCTCCTGAACCCCCCTCCCACCTCCCTCCTCCCTTTATCCTCCCTCTGGGTCATCCCCGCATGCCAGCCCCGAGCATCCTATAACATGCATTGACCCTGAACTAGTGATTCGTTTCACATATGACAACATACGTGTTTCAATGCCATTCTCCCAAATCATCCCACCCTCACCCTCTCCCATAGAGTCCCAAAGACTGTTCTATACATCTGTGTCTCTTTTGCTGTCTCGTATACAGGGTTATCATTTGCATCTTTCTAAATTCCATATATGTGTTAGTATACTGTATTGGTGTTTTAAATTTAAGATTTTCCTATTCTTGACTTACAATATTATATTTGTTTCATGTGTACAAAATACCAGTTCAAAATTTTTATTGATTATACTCCACTTATTACAAAATAATGACAATATAGTGGCTATATTTCCTTCTGTTGTACAATATATATATAGCTTACTTATTTTATATATAGCACTTTGTACCTCTTAATCCCCTACCTCTACCAATCATTTTAAAATCATCTTTTAGAAACACTATTTTATTAATGTCCGAAGAGTAGGTTAGATGTGATTACTACATTGATAATGGTAATAATGCATAACAGAAGCTTATTGGTGCAGAACTTTATTTGCTGGAATCTAATTTTTATTGCCTTCCCTCAAAATGTAGAAAATAATTTTATTATACTTATCCCTTAAGGGAGGTTGACAATCTTACAAGGGCTTCATTAAAGGTCATTATAGGATGGCAGAATGTACTTAAGTCTATGTGAAATGTTACATGGGTAGGCCAATAACATTTGTTACTGCTCAATGACAACTGGGCTTCATTTATCAGAACTCAATCTTGTTGATGGTGAGATATTGCTTGGGGGCTACTGCATTACAGACAATGCAAGATTATGCATCTTAGTTCTTATATCAAACTTTCCAAGTCAATTTTTTGAAACTAAGAAACAAATTCATATTAACATATTAAATAGAAAATATGCTCGAACAAGAGGAAGCTGATTCATTATGCTGGATTTTGAGATCTGGAGAAAGCTATTCGTTCTTTGGCATTCAAAATAAAGCAAATGAAAATGCTGACAGCCACTTTATCTTCTGAATATTTATTCTGATTCAAAATTTGGCCTATTTATATATAATTTCCAGGTATATAACACAGCTTTAACCATAAACAGTAATATAAACAACATTGTAAATCAAAAAGATAGAGCCTGAGAAGAATAAAATACATAGTTATTTATATATTATGTTTGGTGAGTCACAACAAATACGAATTTTATCCATAAGACTTTCTTAGTTTCAATTACCAAAGAAATCCAGCTGTCTTTGTGACAGAGACACTGCAACAAAAATTTAGATAATCTTAGAGTGAGATACTTCTTTTTTTTTATTGGCACACTAATAATTTTTTATTGTGAGCAATTAGATAAAGTTAATAATGTGTATTGACCAAAACATGTGAATTAGAAGACCATAAAGGATAACTGAATCTTCTTTAATGTTAAACAGTAATGCTTCCTGCTGTGTAGTATAGATAGAAGTCAACATATTCTAGGAATTAGAACAATAATGTATATGATATACAATAACAAAAGTATATGGCACTTTAAGAACTTTTTCAATAAAAATTTTAAAAAACGTTTTCACATATACGAACACACTCAATTTAGAACCTCAACCTTTTAAAGTAAGCAATATGTAAGCCCGTAGACACACACTGGATGAGAATCTAACTCATCAAATACCCAAATCAAATTGATAGCACATCTCTCTGGTCAACAATATTTTATCACCATCATCTCTTTCCAAAAAACATGAAAAAAAGTTTTCTTAACTTCTGAGTGGCAGTGAAAAGGACAGTGTGATAGAGTAGCACAAGCAGAAGGTTTGGAGTCGGAAAGACCCAGGAGATTTCATATTTCAAGTGAAGTATAGAAGTTATCCTTTTAAATGAATGTGTATTCTAGCTTGTGCCTTGTTCTTCAGCCTGGAACTTAGCCAGGACATTATCTCTCTGCTTCTCTTCCTGAAATGCTTCCAGGAGATTTTAAGTGACCCATGAAGTTCAGCTCCTTTTGGTCTACATTTTATTAAAACTAGTTCCATGGTCCTCAATGAGCTGAAGTTTCCTAGCCTGTGTATACTGAGATGAGCACTATCATCTTGATCTTGGCTGGGTGAAGACCTAGTTTGCATTGGAAGTAAGGCTAGTTGGAGACAGGCTCCCTAGTGCCTTGCATGTAAGGAGAGCCTATCACTACATTTTACTTCTGAATGTGATTTATTCAATATGTCCAGAGACTTTTTTAAATGAACTGGAGGTTTCGATAAAGGCCTTGCCTTTAAGATATATAGCCTGAGATTAAAAATAACCCCAGCTCAAAGCAAGAGAGTGACCTTTGCAAAAGCAGTAATGGCATATTTGGGTTCTTTTTACCATGCTGAAATAGGTCTATTTTATCTTGCAAAAGGAGTAAAAGAAAAAATGGATGGCAATTAAGGAGACCTCAATCAGCACTATACTGGGTTGGAGTGATGAGACACTATATGTTTGAAATAATATATGCAGAATACCTGGACTGTTTATGTAAATTGCTTAGAAGTGGCATACAATAGTCTTGTGTGATGCTGTATGTATCCATGTAACTCTCAATGTATACCACATACTGATGGAAAAATTGTTGCTAGATTCCCTCAGTGTGTATTCTCTTTGAAAACTGGTGTCATTTTTCCCAAATGATTCTATTTCTGTTGGTAGTACCTTTAGCATTAGAAACTCTTGGCCCTTCACCTTTCAGCAAGAGAGACTAAGTTTGAGCTCCCTTTAAAATATCCTAGGAGTTTCCTTTATTCCTCCAGGATTCTAGGGCAGTTTGGAGCTTTAACACATTGCTACATGTTTGACTTAAAAGAGATAAGGATCAGATACCATTTGATCAGATACCATTTATCAGAACTGCTTATTTATTGCAACAGGGAATATGGTCATTTCAATAGCTGATATTAGAATTTTGTTCCTTCTCCTGTAATTGATGACTGAAAAAGAGAGTTAGGGCATATATATTTTATATTAATTTATTTAATTATTTTTTCCTGAAAATGCTTACCTCTTTATACTTGCATCTCCCTAGTTGGAGTTAAGTGTTTTGATGAAGGGTCAGTCAGTCAGTCAGTTCAGTGGCTCAGTCGTGTCCGACTCTTTGCGACCCCATGAATCACAGCACGCCAGGCCTCCCTGTCCATCACCAACTCCCGGAGTTCACTCAAACTCCTGTCCATCGAGTCGGTGATGCCATCCAGCCATCTCATTCTCTGTCATCCCCTTCTTCTCCTGCCCCCAATCCCTCCCAGCATCAGAGTCTTTTCCAGTGAGTCAACTCTTCGCATGAGGTGGCCAAAGTATTGCAGTTTCAGCTTCAACATCAGTCCTTCCAATGAACACCCAGGACTGATCTCCTTTAGAATGGACTGGTTGGATCTCCTTGCAGTCCAAGGGACTCTCAAGAGTCTTCTCCAACACCACAGTTCAAAAGCATCAATTCTTCGGCGATCAGTTTTCTTCACAGTCCAACTCTCACATCCATACATGACCACTGGAAAAACCATAGCCTTGACTAGATGGACCTTTGTTGACAAAGTAATGTCTCTGATTTTTAATATGCTATCTAGGTTGGTCATAACTTTCCTTCCAAGTAGTAAGCGTCTTTTAATTTCACGGCTGCAAGGGTAGACTTAGGTAAAACAGTAGCTCTCATTATATGCTTGACATAAATTATGTCTCCGATTATTTAGAAAGAAAAAAGCATGGAAAAGGCTAAGAAGAGCCCTGGGTGGCAGGTAAGTGCACTTGAGACAGACGTGTAGAGAAGTTGCTTCAAAGACACAAAACTATCCTTAGCCTGGTGGTAGGGTGAGGTGGGAGACTTTTTTCTTTCTGCAATGAGGTGTCATGGATGAGTTTCCAGGAAGGAAATCCACTTGTGCCCTGAGTTTAGAATGGCATGCTATGTTTGTTAATGCCACTGTTTCCTCTTCACCTGCTTGCCCACCTTTCTTGAGCGGAAGTCTCTGACTGCAGCTGGAATGCCAAGTGACAGGACAAATGATCTGCCTGTGTTTTCCTGTTAGTCCTGTGTAGTGAGGATTTTGCTGATGGATTAGGCCCCATCAGCAAAAGTGTTAAAAAAGCAAAAGTTTTGGAAAGTATTAGAAAAGCAGCTTTTTTTTCTTCTGAATTCTCATCTCACTTCGTACTTCTCTCTGTAGAGCATTTACTGTGCTGTATTGCAATTATTTGTGTCTATCTTTCCCAGTAGACTGTAAGTTCACTGATGGAAGGAACTTGGTCTTATTTATCTTTGTATGTGTGTGCATGTGCACTCAGTCGTGTCTGACTGTTTGTGACCCTATGGACTGTAGCCCACCAGGCTCCTCTGTCTATGGAATTTTACAGGTAAGACTATTGGAGTGGGTTACCATATCTTTGTATACCCAGGGTCTAACATAGTTTCTGTCACATAGTAAAAACCTAATAAATGATTGTGGACTGAATGAAGGAATGAGTGAGAAAAGCGTTAGGCACTAAGTTCAGAGGCCAATGGTCATAATACAACTTGTTGTTTCATGATAATTGACTTCCTAGAGGCTAAGAAAGGACTTCCAGTTTTTGTTCTATAAGACTTGGAGGTATCAGTGCCCTATCTGTTTAGAGAGGATGGCTATTTCTGGGCAGTCATTTTCTCCAAACTTCTACCAGAATGCATTCACTGGAACCATTACAATGTAATGAGTAATTTGTTCCTGTATTTGTGTGATTTCTTGATTAAGATCTATTTCCTCCACTAGATAGTGAGTCCAATGATGGAGGGTAAATACTTCTAATTTTTCTCACTATTTCACCCCAAGGATCTAGTATAGTGCTTGGCATAAGTAGGTAGTCTGTAAATGAATGAATGGCTGGAAACACTAAAATGGCTTCCTTTATTTATGCAGGTTTTTTTGCCTTTTCTGGAATAAGGTACATGCATACATACATCAGTTCAGTTCAGTTCAGTTCATTTCAGTCGCTCAGTCGTGTCCGACTCTCTGCGACCCCATGAATCACAGCACGCCAGGCCTCCCTATCCATCACCAACTCCCAGAGTTCACCCAAACTCATGTCCACAGAGTCGGTGATGCCATCCAGCCATCTCATTCTCTGTCGTCCCCTTCTCCTCCCACCCCCAACCTTTCCCAGCATCAGAGTCTTTTCCAGTGAGTCAACTCGTCGCATGAGATAGCCAAAGTATTGCAGTTTCAGCTTTAGCATCAGTCCTTCCAATGAACACCCAGGATCGATCTCCCTTAGAATGGACTGGTTGGATCTCCTTGCAGTACAAGGGACTCTCAAGAGTCTTCTCCAACACCACAGTTCAAAAGCATCAATTCTTCGGTGATCAGCTTTCTTCACAATCCAAGTCTCACATCCATACATGACCACGGGAAAAACCATAGCCTTGACTAGACGGACCTTTGTTGGCAAAGTAATGTCTCTGCTTTTTAATATATTATCAAGGTTGGTCATAACTTTCCTTCCAAGGAGTAAGCGTCTTTTAATTTCATGGCTGCAATCAGCATCTGCAGTGATTTACCTATATATATATATATATATATTATATATATATATATAAGCTCTGCTGTGCTTAGTTGCTCAGTCATGTCTTACTGTTTGTGACCCATGATCTGCAGCCTGCCGGGCTCCTCTGTCCATTGGGATTCTCCAGGCAAGAATACTGGAGAGGGTTGCCATGCCCTCCTCCACGGGATCTTCGCAACCCAAGGATCGAACTCAGGTCTTCCACACTGTGGGTGGATTCTTTACCTACTGAGCCACCAGGGAAGCCTCTATGTGTGTGTGTAAATATATATATATATATTTTATATATTTATATATATAAATATATATTTATATATTTATAAATATATTTATATATAAATAAATATATTTATATATTTATATATAAATAAATATATTTATATATTTATATATAAATAAATATATTTATATATAAATAAATATATTTATATATAAATATATTTTATATATTTATATATATATATATATTTACACACACACACGCACACACACACACACATATATACAGACATAAATAGCATTATCCTAAGAAACTTTCTTCAAGTTCTTTTCAGAAAGCTTTAATAAAATTCCTTCTATTTTTTTGACCAGGTTATTGATTTTTTTTAAAAAGAATGTCTATTGCTAAAGGTAACATGTTAACTTATAAAGTGCCCAAATGTGGAAAACTCGGCAGTTTTGATTTCAGTGGTGACCTTCTGTTAATTTTTTTTTTAAAGGAATGAGTGTTTGGCTGCTGCACAGCCTTCTCTCAAGGGGAAAGGCCTTTCGAGTGACACTCAGTAATTTAACCATTAAGGTTAATGTTCATCTTCTCTCTGTCTATTGAAACTTCTAGGGTTGGCAGTTCAAATAGCTTATCAGGTAGTTTTAAAGGTCATGTGCAAAAGACGAAAATCTTGCAATGCTCATGAAAATGTTCTTAGTAATCAGTGCCTGCTATTTGGAGGGGGCTGAGGCACTCTCTCAAATCATCTATCTTGTCTTTTCCTCCAGGTCACTTTGTGACAGATTTTGAGTTGGTAACAGCACAGCCTGGAAGGTAACTAGCTATGCACATCTCTGCTTACTACATTAGTCAAGTCAATAAGTTAAAAAAAAGCAAACTTTAAATTTCTCTATTCCTTTTCAGCCTCTGCAGTCTATCTCTGGGGTCAGTCTGACAGAGATAGGAGCAAAGAACAGATTTCATTACTGACAATCAGCAGCACTGGTCAAAATTACCTTTCATAGGAGGAGGCAGAATAAGGATGGTGGAATGCTCAGCCTTTCCCCTGCTATTACTTTTCATTTCAGCCTATGACAGAGCTATATCCCTGCCATCTCTCTGGCCTGTTGCAACCCTTTATGGAATGCATGAATTGAGCCTTGCCCATTTAGGTCTAACCACATCATGAATCCCCCATAAGTGGATCTCAACCTTCTCAAGGGAAATGAAAACTTAATCCACCACTCCAGATCCCAGCTGAGACCACTGCCTTAGCTTCCTTTGAAATATCACTGAGTTATTGGTCTTTTTCTATCTTCTCCTTCTTTCTCCAAACATTAAGAAGTATGGGTTGTGCTTGTAGAATGAAGGAAAACCTACAGTTTTTAAAAATGGTAGTTCTGAGGCAGGCATTTAGGAGTGACTCTGAATAGTTCTTTCAGAAGAGTGAACTGTACCTTCGGGTTTATTGCAGTCACTCATTGAGAGAGCAATCACAGAATGAGTCTGCAATAATGATGAAAATGAAGAATGCATTCTTCTGAAGTGCATCAATAGCTGTTTTGCATATGGATTCAGTAGTAAGATAAGAATTTACTTTGCATTCTGTTTTATTATTTGTTTCAGAGAATATAGCAGCAGGTTTGGGGGATTATATTTTAGAGGAAAAGTTATGCTTTCAAAATCCTGTTGATGACTGCATCCTGTCCCTCCACTCCCTCTCTCCTTGCCTTGATCCTCCATTCTTCCCAGAGTCATTGCTGGGAATTCTTTCACATAACGGAGTGTTGTTGCTGTTGTTTCTATATTCAGCTTATTTTTGCTTTCTAGAACTCTGGGTAATCTTCCATTTTTACTCTTGAATGGTAAATTGTTGGCAGGCTTTTATAAGAGACAACAGTAAAGTGCTAGGGATGGCTAAGCAGATTAATTTTCAAAGATTCAGCTCAGAGAAGAATATAGTTCTGTTTGAAATTTTGTTTCATCTTGCAAAAATGAATTACACATCTCATGGCTACAGATATGTTTTTGAGATGATGACCAACCTGGGTACACCAAGGCCTCTTTCATGACATTTAATTTTGAACATCAGAGTAGAGAGGCCTGAAGACTGGAAATAAGAAAAAAGTAAAGAATTGAGGTTTTGCTTAGACTTTTGAGCCCCAAGTGACCCTTTATTAATAACACAAATTCTATGTTTGAAAATAGAGGAAAATGAGTCCTTTATCTTTGAAGAGTGTTACAAACTGCATTTTCAACTATGACAAGTATAATCATAACAGTTACCATGTTTTGGATAGTGGCAAAGTGGAAGGCTCCATAAACATGTGCATGTTAAGTAGCTTCAGTCATATCCTACTCTTTGCAACTCTATGGACTGTAGCCCACCAGGCTCCTCTGTTCATGGGATTCTCTAGGCACAAAACCTGGAGTGGATTGCCATGCCTTCCAGCAGGGGATCTTCCCAACCCAGGGACTGAAATGGCATCTCTTACGTCTCCTGCCTTGGCAGGCGGGTTTTTTTTTTTTTTTTTTTTTACCACTAGCACAACCTTGGAAGCCCTTATATATACATACATATATTTATCCCCTAATATTAACAATCACAATAACACTAAAAGATATACCCTATCTCTATTTTGCAGAGACTAAGGCTTAGTAAAATTAATTAACACCAGCAATATTGTCCAGTTATAAATAGTTGAATTATTGCCCTCCAGGTTCATAATTTTTCAACTATCCATTCAGTTCAGTTCAGTTCAGTCGCTCAGTCATGTCTGACCCTTTGCGACTCCATGAATCGCAGCACACCAGGCCTCCCTGTCCATCACCAACTCCCGGAGTTTACCCAAACTCATGTCCATCGAGTTGGTGATGCCATCCAGCCATCTCATTCTCTGTCGCCCCCTTCTCCTCCTGCCCCCAATCCCTCCCAGCATCAGGGTCTTTTCCAGTGAGTCTACTCTTCGCATGAGGTGGCCAAAGTATTGGAATTTCAGCTTCAGCATCAGTCCTTCCAATGAACACCCAGGACTGATCTCCTTTAGGATGGACTGGTTGGATCTCCTTGCAGTCCAAGGGACTCTCAAGAGTCTGCTCCAACACCACAGTTCTAAAGCATCAATGAAGGGATGGAGCCAAAGCAAAATCAATACCCAGTTGTGGATGTGACTGGTGATAGAAGCAAAGTCTGATGCTGTAAAGAACAGTATTGCATAGGAACCTGGAATGCTAGGTCCATGAATCAAGGCAAATTGTACGGTCAAACAGGAGATGGCAAGAGTGAACGTCTACATTCTAGGAATCAGCAAACTAAAATGGACTGGAATGGGTGAATTTAACTCAGATGACCATTATATCTACTACTGTGGGCAGGAATCCCTTAGAAGAAATGGAGTAGCCATCATGGTCAGCAAAAGAGTCCAAAATGAACTACTTGGATTAAATCTCAAAAATGACCAAATGATCTCTGTTCGTTTCCAAGGCAAACCATTCAATATCATGGTCATCCAAGCCTATGCCCCAACCAGTAACGCTGAAGAAGCTGAAGTTGAACAGTTCTATGAAGACCTACAAGACCTTTTAGAACTAACACCCAAAAAAGATGTCCTTTTCATTATAGGGGACTGAAATACAAAAATAGGAAGTCAAGAAACACCTGGAGTAACAGGCAAATTTGACCTTGGAGTACAGAATAAAGCACGGCACAGGCTAATAGAGCTTTGCCAAGAGAAAGCACTGGTCATAGCAAACACCCTCTTCCAACAACACAAGATAAGACTCTACACATGTACATCACCAGATGGTCAACACCAAAGTCAGATTGATTATATTCTTTGCAGCCAAAGATGGAGAAGCTCTATACAGTCAGCAAAAAGAAGACCAGGAGCTGACTGTGGCACAGATTATGAACTCCTTATTGCCAAATTCAGACTTAAATTGAAGAAAGTAGGGAAAATCACTAGACCATTCAGGTGTGACCTAAATCAACTATCCATTCAGTTCAGTTCAGTCGCTCAGTCGTGTATGACTCTTTGCGACCCCATGAATCACAGCACGCCAGGCCTCCCTGTCCATAACCAACTCCCAGAGTTCATTCAAACTCATGTCCGTCGAGTCGATGATGCCATCCAGCCATCTCATTCTCTGTTGTCCCCTTCTTCTCCTGTCCCCAATCCCTCCCAGCATCAGTCTTTTCCAGTGAGTCAACTCTTCACATGAGGTGGCCAAAGTATTGGAGCTTCAGCTTTAACTATCCATTATCACCTTTCATATGGTGGAGTGAGAGGATTCAAAAGGTCACTTTGTTCTTCTGTTGCCATTATCCCCTCTCCCATATGCCATGCAGAATTTGCTTTAGGGAAACGGAAAATAGCTCTGTGAATGTGGAGTATATTCTAGGACTTATATATTCCTGGGAAAATGGACACTTTTCTAGAGTATGTCATTTTTTCGAATCAAAATTTAACATCAGATTTGGATCCAATACTGCAAAGATACTCCTGAGTATCAAAGGAACAAGTATAACAACTGGTGATATAAATACCAGCTGTCACTGAATCCTTAATACAGGGATAGTCTCCTAACATGATCCCAAATATATACTATGGACCTTTGCATTTCTATCCAAGGAGTGGAATGCCATAAATCCCTCAGAATAAGGTATAGAAGAAAACTAAAAACTGTAAAACTAAAAACGTCCCTCTGAAGTTACTAACGTGACCAGTTTTAATATGAACATTGTCATGGGATTTATACAATAAAAATAATTTTAAGTGTTATTAAAAATATCATATTAGTGCATATACAACTTAAAATTGAGTTCCCTTTTCTTTTCTTAAAATGAATATTGACATAGAAGACATGTAATTTAAGTCTCAAGCTATTAATAGAAAGTGATGGCCAGTTGATTGAACTTACTTCTGATATGTCAGAAATGATGTTGATCGTGAATTGCACAGTGAAGAAAACCAAATTAGAGACTATAACACAATACATTCAAATCTTGAAAGAAGCTCCAAAATGCTGAAATGATTCAGCTCATCTTTTTCTAGGTATGTCATTAAACCAACATTTCATCTTTTCCTAGGTATGTCATGACTTCATAAAATATAGCATCTTTTACTGTGGTTATAGTATCTAAAGAGCAAGGTAAGTTAAATTACATCAATTTTATTTAATCAGCTTTCAGTTCAGTTCAGTTGCCTCGTCGTGTCCAACTTTTTCTGATCCCGTGGACTGTAGCACACCAGGCCTCCTTGTCCATCACCAAGTCCCAGAGTTTACTCAAACTCTTGTCCGTTGAATCACTGATGCCATCCAACCATCTATCTCATCCTCTGTCGGCCCCTCCTCCTCCCGCCTTCAATCTTTGCCAGCATCAGGGTCTTTTCAAATGAGTCAGCTCTTCACATCAGGTGGCCAAAGTATTGGAGTTTCAGCTTCAACATCAGTCCTTCCAATGGATATTCAGGACTGATTTCCTTTAGGATGGACTGGTTAGATCTCCTTGCTTTAATCAGCTTTATTAAGGTAACAATTTACAGTAGTAAAATTCACCAATTTTAAGTGTAAAATTTGATGAATTTTGACAAAAGTATACTATTGTATGACTAATGCCATAGTCAAAATGTAGAAATTTTTATCAATTCAACATGTTCCATCATGTCACTTTGCAGTAAATCCCTTATCCTCAAAATGGGTCACTGCTTTTTGTCACTGTAAATTTGCTTCTTCTCAAATTGCATATAAATAGAATCATATAGTATATATACATATAATTTTTTTGTGTGATTTCTTTAATCTATTCTGTTACCTGTATCAATAAGCCATTCTTCTACTGGATTAATATAATATAATATGTTGCTCTATTTACCAGTTGATGAGCAATTGGATTGTTTCCACTTTTTGGTTGCTATGACTAATGCTGCTATGAACATTCATGTATAATTTTTAGTGTGTGCATGTGTTCTCATTTCTCTTGATTTTTAACTTGGAATGGAATAACTAGATCAAAGGATAAGCATATGTTTAACATTATAAGAAACTAATTATTTCTGGAAGTTGTATGATTTTTATACTAGCACAGGTAATCTGAGAATTCCAGTTGTGCCACACACTAACAAACACTTGGTATTGTCAGTCTTTCATTTTGGTCTTTCTAGTGAGTGTGTTGTGGTATGTCATAGAGATTTTTAATTTGTAATGCTCTTAAATAATGTTGAGAATCTTTTCATGTGCTTTTTCTCACCATTTTAAAATATTTTTGAGGACATGTTTATTCAGATCTTGTGTCCATTTTCTTATCATGTTGTTTGTCTTCTATCGAGTTGTAAGAGATATTTATAAATTTTGCATACAAGTCCTTTGCCAGATACATGTTTTGCAAATATTTTCTTCCAGTCTATAGCTTGTCTTTTCATTTTCTTAACACTGGCTATTGAAGAGTAGATATTTTTAACCTAGATAAAGTCCATGTTATCTTTTTTACCTTTTGTATTTTGTTTGAGAAATTTTGGTCTAATTCAAATTCTCAAAGATTTTCTCCCATAGTTTCTTCTAGAGGATATATAGTTTTAGGTTCATATATGGGTACATGATATATTTCAAGTACATTTTGTATACGGTGTGATGTGAGGATCAGTGATTTTTGTATATAGGGCTTCCTGGATAGCTCAGCTGGTAAAGAATCCTGCTGCAGTGCACAGATCTTGTTTTGATTCTTGGGTCAGAAAATCTCCTGGAGAAAGGATAGGCACCCACTCCAGTATTCTTGGGCTTCCCTGGTGGCTCAGCTGGTAAATAATCCACCTACAATGCGGGAGACCTGGGTTCGGTCCCTGTGTTGGGAAGATCCCCTGGAGAAGGGAAAGGCTACCCACTCCATTATTCTGGCCTGGAGAATTGTATAGTCCATGGGGTTGCAAAGAGTGGGACACAACTGAGCCACTTTCACATCTGATCATTCTAGTATAATTTGTTTAAAAGAGTATCCTTTACTCTTTGAATTACTTTGATCTTTTGTTGAAAATTTATTAACCTATGTACTGGACTGTTTGTGAGCTTTGTGTTCTGTTACACTGAACTACTCGTCTACCTTTTCACTGATATGACACAGAGTTGATTGCTGCAGCTTTATACCAAGTTTTAAAATCAAGTAGTTTAAATCTTTTTTGTTTTTATTCAAAGTTTCTTTGAATAATTTAATTGCTTTGCATTTCCATAAAAATGTAAAAATCAGCTTGTCTTGTTCTATAAACAAAACTGCTAGGATCTTCACTGTGATTGTGTTGTATCCATATATAATTTCAGTAGAATTTGTATTTCAACAAAGTTGTGTCATCCACTCATGAACATGGTATATATTCCACTTACTGAGAACTTTAACCTATCTAAGCAATATTTTATAATTTAGTGTTCCTAAACATAGGGGGAAATATTCAGTGTTTCTCTAACCTTTTATCATGCTGAGAGTTTTAAATCATCAGTGGGTGTTTTATTTTGTCTAGAAAAATTGTTTGCCTTAATTGATATACTAGTAATTTTTCTTAAGACAGTTACTATGTTGGATTATATTGATTAATTTTTCAAATTTTGATCTAGCTTTGCATTCTTGGCATAAAATCCACTTGGTTTGATGTCTTATACTTTTTAAAAAATAGTAACGGATTCACTCTGCTAATATTACATTGAGAATTTTTACATCTATGTTCGTGAGGGATATTAATCTATAGTTATCTTTTTGCTCTGTTCTCCCCATTTGCTTTAGCATTGGGATAATGTAAGGCTTATAAACTGAACTGGAAAGTAATTTTTCTACTTCTATTTTCTGAAATATAATGTGTAATACTGAAGATATTTCTTCTTTAAATGCTTAGTAAAATTCACTTGAGTCATGTGGGTCTAGAAATTTCTTGCTTTTTAAATTTACTACAAATTTTATTTCTTTAATAGGCATCAGTTCAGTTCAGTTCATTTCAGTGGCTCAGTCCTGTCCGACTCTTTGCGACCCCATGAATCACAGCATGCCAAGCCTCCCTGTCCATCACCAACTCCCGGAGTTCACTCAAACTCATGTCCATTGAGTCAGTGATGCCATCCAGCCATCTCATTCTCTATCGTCCCCTTCTCCTCTCACCCCCAATCCCTCCCAGCATCAGAGTCTTTTCCAGTGAGTCAACTCGTCGCATGAGGTGGCCAAAGTATTGGAATTTCAGCTTTAGCATCAGTCCTTCCAATGAACACCCAGGATTGATCTTTAGAATGGACTGGTTGGATCTCCTTGCAGTCCAAGGGACTCTCAAGAGTCTTCTCCAGCATCACAGTTCAAAAGCATCAATTCTTCAGTGATCAGCTTTCTTCACAGTCCAACTCTCACATCCATACATGACCACTGGAAAAATCATAGCCTTGACTAGACGGACCTTTGTTGGCAAAGTAATGTCTCTGCTTTTTAATATGCTATCCAGGTTGGTCATAACTTTCCTTCCAAGGAGTAAGAGTCTTTTAATTTCATGGCTGCAATCAGCATCCGCAGTGATTTCAGCACACACAAAAATAAAGTCTGACACTGTTTGCACTGTTTCCCCATCTATTTCCCATGAAGTGATGGGACCAGATGCCATGATCTTCGTTTTCTGAATGTTGAGCTTCAAGCCAACCTTTTCACTCCCCTCTTTCACTTTCATCAAGAGGCTTTTGAGTTCCTCTTCACTTTCTGCCATCAGGGTGGTGTCATCTGCATATCTGAGGTTATTGATATATCCCCCGGCAATCTTGATTCCAGCTTGTGCTTCTTCCAGGCCAGCGTTCCTCATGATGTACTCTGCATAGAAGTTAAATAAGCAGGGTGACAATATACAACCTTGACGTACTCCTTTTCCTTTTTGGAACCAGTCTGTTATTCCATGGCCAGTTCTAACTGTTGCTTCCTGACCTGCATACAGGTTTCTCAAGAGGCAGGTCAGGTGGTCTGGTATTCCCATCTCTTTCAGAATGTTCCACAGTTTACTGTGATCCACACAGTCAAAGGCTTTGGCATAGTCAATGAAGCAGAAATAGATGTTTTTCTGGAACTCTCTTGCTTTCTCCATGATCCAGCGGATGTTGGCAATTTGATCTCTGGTGCCTCTGCCTTTTCTAAAACTTGCTTGAACATCTGGGAGTTCACGGTTCACATATTGCTGAAGCCTGGCTTGGAGAATTTTGAGCATGACTTTACTAGCGTGGGAGATGAGTGCAATTGTGTGGTAGTTTCACCTTTCTTTGGCATTTTCTTTCTTTGGGATTGGAATGAAGACTGACCTTTTCCAGTCCTGTGGCCACTGCTGAGTTTTCCAAATTTGCTGGCATACTGAGTGCAGCACTTTCACAGCATCATCTTTCAGAATTTGAAATAGCTCAACTGGAATTCCATCACCTCCACTAGCTTTGTTCGTAGTGATGCTTTCTAAGGCCCACTTGACTTCACATTCCAAGATGTCTGGCTCTAGGTGAGTGATCACGCTATCGTGATTATCTTGGTCGTGAAGATCTTTTTTGTACAGTTCTTCTGTGTATTCTTGCCACCTCTTCTTAATATCTTCTGCTTCTGTTAGGTCCATACCATTTCTGTCCTTTATTGAGCCCATCTTTGCATGTAATATTCCCTTGGTATCTCTAATTTTCTTGAAGAGATCTCTTGTTTTTCTTATTCTGTTGTTGTTACTTCATTATGGATGAGTTGTAGTATTTTATGGTAGCCTAGCAGTTGATTCTTTTGATATAATTTGTTAATTTTTGTGTATAGAGTTGTTTACAATATTTCTGTATTATTCTTTTTAATATCTGTGCATTCGATAGCGACATTCCTTTTTTCCATTCCTGATATTGGTAATTTATGCCTTTACTCTTTTTTCTTCATCAGTATTGCTTGAGGTTTATTAATTTTATTGATCTTTCCAAGAAACATTTTTTGAATTTATTGCACTTTTCTGTTGTTTTCTGTATTGAGTTTATTGATTATTTCTTTCCTTGCTCTTGCTTTGGGTTTATTTTTCTCTTCCTTTCCTAGTTTCTTCAGGTGGAAACTTCGATTATTGATTTTTGACTTTTTTTCTTTTCTAATGGTTGTTGTTTTCAGTCACCAAGGCATGTCCAACTCTTTGCTACCAAATAGATTATAGCATGCCAGGGCTCCCTGTCCTGTATGATCATTTAATATAAATTTTCTTCGAAAGCTTTGCTTTGGCAAGTCTCACAAAATTTGATGTTGTATTTTAAGTTGAAATTCAGCAGTATATTGCTTAATTTTGAATTGATTAGAGATTTTAACTTCCTATTTGTTTCAGATTTCTAGTTTAATTACATCATGGTCAGAGGAGTCATACTTTGTATGATTTCAGTTTCTAAATATTTGCTAAGTTTTGTTTTATAATATAATATGGTTTATCCTGGTGAATGTTTCATATGCTGTTTAACTGACTATGTATTCTGCTATTGATTGTTTGTGTCATTCAGTTATATATTTTTGCCAAACTTATATCTACTAGTTCTAAGAGAGAGGAGTATTGAAGTTGTATTTTGAATTGTGATAACTTCTTAGTGAAGTGACCCATTTATCAATATGTAATGTCTGTTTTTATCTTTTAATTTTGTTCATTCTAAAGTCTACTTTCATATTAATATAAGCACATCTGCTTTCTTTTGAGTTTGTATGCTTTATTTTTTCTCTTTAACATATCAATATCAATATATTTAAAATTATTGTGGAAAACATTTAATTGAATCATATCTTTTTCATCTTTTCAAATAAATTCTCCTTTAATTGCTCTTTCTAATATCATTTATATTTGATGCTTTGATAAGTCTACATTGTTTCTCATTTTCAGTCTTTTTAAATATTTATAGTTTTCAGTTGTCCATTTTAACTTATATATTATTATTTTAGCTATATATCTTTGTACCTAGGAATTAAAAATGTATACTTAAATTTGCCCAGTCTATTTATAATTAATATTTTACCATGTCAGTTAGAATATGGAAACCTAAGAATATCTATTTCCCTTTTCTTTCTCCCTCTACCCTACAGATGTCTTTTTTTATAATAGCGTTCTTGAGATATATTTGACATATAACAGTGTATAAGTTTATGGTGAAACATATATTGATTTGATACACTTAACTATTGTGAAATAATTATCACTGTAGTTTTAGCCTGAACTGCCATCATCTTATGTAATTCCTATTTCTTTTTTGTGGTAAGAACATTTAAGATCTATGTTTTTAGGAACTTACAAGTATATAATACAGTATTAAATATAAGGGCTTCCCAGGTGGTGCAGTGGTGAATAATCTGCCTGTTAATGCAGGAGGTGCAAGAGATGAAAGTTTAATCCCTGGGTTGGGAAGATCCCCTAGAGTAGGAAATGGCAACTCACTCCAGTATTCTTGTCTGGAAAATTCCATGGATAGAGGAGCCAAGCAGTCTATAGCCCATGGGGTTGCAAAGAGTTAGACATGACTGAGCAACTGAGCACTTGCACATGTACACGCACACATTCTTAAATATGATCATCATGTTTAACACTAGATTCCCAAACTTATTTATCTTATAACAAAATTTGCATGCTTTGGCCAGTGTCTCCCCAATTCCCCCATCCCTTCAATTCAGTTCAGTTCAGTTCAGTCGCTCAGTCGTGACCGACTCTTTGCGACCCCATGAATCACAGCACGCCAGGCCTCCCTCTCCATCACCAACTCCCGGAGTTCACTCAAACTCATGTCCATCGAGTCGGTGATGCCATCCAGCCATCTCATTCTCTGTCGTCCCCCTCTCCTCCTGCCCCCAATCCTCCCACCCCTTAAACCCTGGTAACTCACATTCTACTCTCTGTTTCTCTGAGTTCAGCATTTTTTTAGATTCTATATCAAAATGATATCAGTATTTATCTTTCTTAGTATGACTGTGTAACTTAGAATGATGCCCTGAAGCTTAATCCATTTTGTTGCAAATAGAAGGATTTTCTTCTTTCTTGGGGCTAAATAATATTGCATTATGTATATGCATATATTGCATCTTCTTGATGCATTCATCCATTTATGAACACTAAAAATGTTTCTATATCTTGGCTTTTGTGAATAATGCCGCAATGACCTAGGTAGTAAAGATATATCCTTGGGGTCTAATTAAATTTCTTTTGGAATTACTGAATCATATGGTAGTTCTATTTTTAATTTTTTGAGGAACTTCTATACAGTTTTCTATAGGGACTGTACCAATTTACATTCCCACCAACAGTGATCAAGTGTTCCTTTTTCTTCACATCCACACAAACACTTGTTATGTCTTTTCATTTTGATGATAAGTACTCTAACAGGTCAGATGTGAAGTGATACCCCATTGTGGTTTTGATTTGCATTTTCCTGGTAATTAGTCATATTGAGTATCTTTTCATATTCCTGTTACTATTTGTATTATATTTTGAAAAATGTTCATTTAGTATCATGTCAATTTAAAAATTAGATTGTTTTATTTTGCTACTGAGTTATATGAATTTAAAAAAATATATATTGTAGGGACTTCCTTGGTGGTCCAGTAGCTGGGACTCTGCAATTTCAATTCAGGTGGCCTGGACTTGATCCCTGGTCAAAGACCTAGATCCCGCGTGCTGCAACTAAGATTCAGTGTAGACAAATAAATAAATATTATATATATATATATACAGTATATTATCTCCTTATCAGATGTATGATTTGTAATGTTTACATTTTCTCCCATTTGGCAGGTTGCATTTTCATTTGTAGATTGTTCTTTTTGTTGTGCAGAAGCTTTTTGATTTGATGTAGTGCCACTTTTGAGTCTTGTGTTTGTTGCCTATACTTTTGGTGTCATATCCAAATTATCATTGCCAAGACCAATGTCAAACAAAGAGTTTTGTCCATATGTTTTCTTCTAGGAATGTTAGTTTCAGGTCATATGTTTATGTCTTTAGCACATTCTGTGTAAATAATTGTGAATGGTGTAAGATAAAGTTCCAGTATTTCCAGTACTTATTGAAGAGGCAATCATTTCCCTATAGTGTACTCTTGAATTCATTGTCAAATATTAATTCACCATATACGGAATTGCTAATTTCGGGACTCTTAATTCTGCTCCATTGGTCTTTGTTCATATATTTATACTAGTACCATATAATTTTTATTAATATAGCTTTGTAGTACATCTTGATTTTTAATTTTTATTTTATATTGGATTATAGTTGATTAACAATATTGTGTTATTTCAGTTGTATAGCCAAGTGATTCAGTTATACATATACATACACCCACTCTTTTTAAGATTATTTTCCCATATAGGCCTTTACAGAATATCAAGTAGAGTTCCCTGTGTTATACAGCAGGTCCTTATTAATTATCTATTTTATATATAATAGTGTGTATATGTCAATCCCAATCTGCCAATTTATTCTCCTCACTCATCCTCCCAGTAACCATAAGTTTGTTCTCTGTCTGTCTGTTTTATAGATAAGTTCATTTGCATCATTTTTTTTAAGATTCTACATATGATCTTTGATTTTTTCTGTCTTGACTTATTTCACGTAGTATGATAATCTCCAATTCCATTTATGTTGCTGAAAATGGAAATATTTCATTATTTTTATTGACTGAGTAATAGTCAATCTATATATGTACCTTGTCTTATTTATCCATTCCTCTGTTGATGAACATTTAAGTGGTTTCTATGTCTTGGCTATTGTAAACAGAAGTGCAGTGAACATTGGGGTACATGTAATGTTTGAAGCCATGTTTTTCTCTGGAAACTTGCACAAGAGTGGGATTGCTGGATCAGACGGTAGCTCTATTTTTAGTTTCTTAAGGAACCTCCAAACTGTTTTCCATAGTGCATATACCAATTTACATTCCCACATAAAGTATAGGAGGGTTCCTTTTATTGCACACTCCCTCTAGCATTTATTGTTTGTAGATATTTGATTATGGCTATTCTGACAGGGGTGAAGTAATATCTCATTGTACTTCTGATTTGCATTTCTCTAATAATTAGTGATGGTGAGCATCTTTTCAAGTGCCTCTTGAGCATCTGTATGTCATGTTTGGAGAAATGTCTATTTAGATCTTCTGCCAATTTTTGGATTGGGTCGTTTCTCTTTTTTGCTGTTTGTTTTGATATTGAGACGTATGAGCTGTTTGTAAACTTTGGATATAAATACCTTGTCAGTTGTTTCATTTGAAAATATTTTCTTCCATTCTGTGGGTGGTCCTTTTGTTTTGTTTATGGTTTCCTTGCTGTTCAAAAGCTTTTGAGTTTGATTAGGTCTAATTTATTTTTGCTTTGATTTCCATTACTCTAGGAAGAAGATTAAAAAAGACACTGTTGCAAATGAGGTCAAAGAGCATTCTATGCTTTCTTCTAAGAGTTTTCTACTTCTGGTATAACATATAGGTCTTTAAACCATTTTAAGGCTTTGAGGTTTAAAATAATATTTTAATTTCATTTGTTTTTACATGTAGCTATTCAGTTTTTTTGAGCACTATTTATTTTCTGTAAAAGAAAATTGTATTTATGTACAAGGACCTAGCAATAACCTCAGACATGCAGATGACACCACCCTTATGGCAGAAAGTGAAGAGGAACTAAAAAGCCTCTCGATGAAAGTGAAAGAGGAGAGTGGAAAACGTTGGCTTAAAGCTCAACATTCAGAAAACTAAGATCATGGCATCTGGTTCCATCACTTCATGGGAAATAGATGGGGAAACAGTGGAAACAGTGTCAGACTTTATTTTGGGGGGCTCCAAAATCACTGCAGATGCTGATTGCAGCCATAAAATTAGAAGATGCTTAATCCTTGGAAGGAAAGTTATGACCCATCTAGATAGCATATTAAAAAGCAGAGATATTACTTTGCCAACAAAGGTCCGTCTAGTCAAGGCTATGGTTTTCTCCATGGTCATGTGTGGATGTGAAAGTTGGACTGTGAAGAAAGCTGATTGAAAAAGAATTGATAGTTTTGAACTGTGGTGTTGGAGAAGACTCTTGAGAGTCTGTTGGACTTCAAGGAGATCCACCCAGTCCATTCTAAAGGAGATCAGCCCTGGGTGTTCATTTGAAGGACTGATGCTAAAGCTGAAACTCCAATACTTTGGCCACCTCATGCGACGAGTTGACTCATTGGAAAAGACTCTGATGCTGGGAGGGATTGGGGGCAGGAGGTAGAGGGGTCGACAGAGAATGAGATGGCTGGATGGTATCACCGACTTGATGGACATGAGTTTGAGTGATCTCCGTGAGTTGGTGATGGACAGGGAGGCTTGGCGTGCTGTGATTCATGGGGTCCCAAAGAGTCGGACACGACTGAGTGACTGAACTGAACTGAACTGAGAAGAAATAAAAAAGAGTCAATCAATAATGAATAATGCAATAAATGAGATCAACACTCTGGAGGGAACCAACAGTAGAATAATGGAGGCAGAAGATAGGATAAGTGAGGTAGAAGACAGAATGGTAGAAATAAATGAAGCAGAGAGGAAGTTAGAATTAAAAGAAATGAGGACAACCTCAGGGACCTCTGGGACAATGTGAAACATACCAAGATTTGAATCACAGGAGTCCCAGAAGAAGAAGACCAAAAGAAAGGCCATGAGAACATACTTGAGGAGATAAGAGTTGAAAACTTCCCTAAAATGGGGAAGGAATAGACACCCAGGCCCAAGAAACTCAGAGAGTCCCAAACAGGATAAACCCAAGGCAAAACACCCCAAGACACATATTAATCAAATTAACAAAGATGAAATACAAAGAACAAATATTAAAAGCAGCAAGGGAAAAACAACAAATGACACATAAGGGGATTCCCATAGGGATAACAACTGATCTTTCAGTAGAAACTCTGCAGGCCAGAAGGGAATGGCACGATATACTTAAAGTGATGAAAGAGAAAAGCCTACAACCCAGATTATTGTACTCAGCAAGGATCTCATTCAAACATGAAGTAGAAATCAAAAGCTTTATAGACAAGCAAAAGCTCAAAGAATTCAGGACCACCAAACTAGCTCTTCTACAAATGCTAAAGGAACTTCTTTAGACAGGAAACACAGAAAGGGTGTATAAACTCGAACCCAAAACAATAAAGTAAATGGCAACGGGACCATACTTATCAATAATTACCTTAAATATAAATGGGTTGAATGCCCCAACCAAAACACAAAGACTGGCTGAATGGATACAAAAACAAGACCCCTATATATGCTGTCTACAAGAGACCCACCTCAAAACAAGGGACACATACAGACTGAAAGTGAAGGGCTGGAAAAAGATATTTCATGCAAACGGAGACCAAAAGAAAGCAGGAGTAGCAATACTCATATCAGACAAAATAGACTTTAAAATAAAGGCTGTGAAAAGGGACAAAGAAGGACACTACATAATGATCAAAAGATCAATCCAAGAAGAAGATATAACAATTATAAATATATATACACCCAACATAGGAGCACCACAATATGTAAGTCAAATGCTAACAAGTATGAAAGGGTAAATTAACAATAGCACAATAATAGTGGGAGATTTTGATACCCCACTCACACCTATGGATAGATTAACTACACAGAAAATTAACAAGGAAACACAAACTTTAAATGACACAATGGACCAGTTAGATCTAATTGATATCTACAAGAAATTTCACCCCAAAACCATGAATTTCATTTTTTCTCAAGTGCACACGGAAGCTTCTCCAGGATAGATCCCATCCTGGGCCATAAATCTAGCCTTGGTAAATTCAAAAAAATTGAAATCATTCCAATCGTTTTTTCTTACCACAATGCAGTAAGATTAGATGTCAATTACAGGGAAAAAAATCTATTAAAAATTCCAACAAATGTAGGCTAAACAACATGCTTCTGAATAACCAACAAATCATAGATGAAATAAAAAAAGAAATCAAAATTGCATAGAAATGAATGAAAATGTAAATACAAGAACCCCAAACCTATGGGACACTGTAAAAGCAGTGCTAAGGGGAAGGTTCATAGCAATATAAGCACACCTCAAGAAACAAGAAAAAAGTCAAATAAATAACCTAACCCTACGTGTTGGAGAAGACTCTTGAGAGTCCCTTATACTGCAAGGAGATCCAACCAGTCCATTCTAAGGGAGATCAATCCTGGATGTTCATTGGAGGGACTGATGCTAAAGCTGAAACTGCAATACTTTGGCCACCTCATGCGACGAGTTGTCTCACTGGAAAAGACTCTGATGCTGGGAAATGTTGGGGGCGGGAGGAGAAGGGGACGACGGAGAATGAGATGGCTGGATGGCATCACCGAGTCTGTGGACATGAGTTTGAGTGTACTCCGGGAGTTGCTGATGGACAGGGAGGCCTGGCGTGCTGTGATTCATGGGGTCGCGGAGAGTCTGACACGACTGAGCGACTGAACTGAACTGAACTGAACACCTAAAGCAACTACAAATGGCAGAAACGAAGAACCCCAGGATTAGTAGAAGGAAAGAAATCTTAAAAATTAGGGCAGAAATAAATGCAAAAGAAACAGTTGAGACCATATCAAAAACCAACAAAGCCAAAAGCTGGTTCTTTGAGAAGATAAATAAAATTGACAAACTATTAGCCAGACTCATCAAGAAACAAAGGAAGAAGATTCAAATCAACAAAATTGGAAATGAAAATGGAGAGATCACAACAGACGACACAGATCATAAGAGACTGCTATCAGCAGTTATATGCCAATAAAATGGACAACTTGGAAGAAATGGACAAATTCTTAGAAAAGTATAACTTTCCAAAACTGAACCAGGAAGAAATAGAAAATCTTAACAGACCCATCACAAGCACAGGAATTGAAACTGTAATGAAAATCTTCCAGCAAACAAGCCAAGGACCAGACGGCTTCACAACTGAATTCTACCAAAAATTTAGAGAAGAGCTAACACCTATCCTACTCAAACTCTTCCAGAAAATTGCAGAGGAAGGTAAACTTCCAAACTCATTTTATGAGGCCACCATCATCGTAATACCAAAATCAGACAAAAATGCCACAAAAAAAGAAAACTACAGGCCAATTTCACTGAGGAACATAGAAGCAAAAATCCTTAACAAAATTCTAGCAAACAGAATCCAATAACATATTAAAAAGATCATACATCATAGCCAAGTGGGCTTTATCCCAGGAATACAAGGATTCTTTCATAACTTCAAATCAATCAGTGTAATATACCACATTAGCCAATTGAAAGAACAAAACCATATGATTATAATTGCAGAGAAAGCCTTTGAAAAAATTCAACATCCATTTATGATAAAATCTCTCCATAACGCAGGAATAGAAGAAATATACCTCAACATAAGAGAAGCTATATATGACAAACCCACAGCAAACATTATCCTCAATGGTGAAAAAATGAAAACATTTTCCCTTAAAGTCAGGAACAAGGCAGAATGCAGACTCTCACTACTACTATTCAACATAGTTTTGGAAATTTTGGCCACAGCAATCAAAGAAGTAAAAGAAATTAAAGGAATCCAGACTGGAAAAGAAGTAAAACTCTCACTGTTTGCAGATGACATGATCCTCTACATAGGAAACCCTAAAGACTCTACCAGAAAATTACTAGAGCTAATCAATGAATATAGTAAAGTTTCATGATATAAAATTAACACACAGAAATCTATTGCATTTCTATACACTAATGATGAGAAAATAGAAAGAGAAATTAAGGAAACAATTCCATTCACCATTGCAATGAAAATAATAAAATACTTAGGAATATATCTATCTAAAGAAACAAAAGACCTATATATAGAAAACTATAAAACATTGACGAAAGACATCAAAGAGGACACAAATAGATGGAAAAACATACCATGTTCATGGATTGGAAGAATCAATATATTTAAAATGAGTATACTACACAAAGCAATCTATAGATTCAATGAAATCCCTATCAAGCTACCAACAGTATTTTTCACAAAATTAGAACAGATAAATTCACAGTTTGTATGGAAATAGAAAAAAACCCTCGAATAGCCAAAGCATTCTTGAGAAAGAAGAATGGAAATGGAGGAATCAAACTGTCTTACGTTTAAAGATCTCAATGTAAGGCCAGAAACCATAAAACTCCTAGAGGAAAACATAGGCAAAACACTCTCTGACATAAATTACAGCAGCATCTTCTATGACCCACCTCCCAGAGTAATGGAAATAAAAGGAAAAATTAACAAATGGGACCTAATTAAACTTAAAAGCTTTTGCACAATGAAGGAAACTATAAGCAAAGGGAAAAGACAGCCTTCAGAATGGGAGAAAATAATAGAAACTGAAGCAACTGACAAAGAATTAATCTCAAAAATATACAAGCAACTCCTGCCGCTCAACTCCAGAAAAATAAAGGACGCAATCAAAAAATGACTGAAAAAACTAGAGATATTTCTTCAAAGAAAACATACAGATGGCTAACAAACACATGAAAAGATACTCAACATCACTGATTATCAGAGAAATGCAAATCAAACGCCAATGAGGTACCATCTCCCGCCAGTCAGAATGGCTGCTATCCAAAAATCGACAAACAATAAATGCTGGAGAGAGTGTGGAGAAAAGGGAACCCTCTTACACTGTTGGTGGGATGCAAACAAGTACAACCACTATGGAGAACACTGTAGAGATTGCTTAAAAAACTGGAAATAGAACTGCCATCAGTTCAGTTCATTTCAGTTCAGTAGCTCAGTCGTGTCCGACTTTTTGTGCCCCCATGAAACACAGCACGCCAGGCCTCCATGTCCATCACCAACTCCCAGGTTCACTCAAACTCATGTCCATTGAGTCAGTGATGCCATCCAGCCATTGCATTCTCTGTCGTCCCCGTCTACATCCACCCCAAATCCCTCCCAGCATCAGACTCTTTTCCAGTGAGTCAACTCGTCGCATGAGGTGGCCAAAGTATTGGAGTTGCAGCTTTAGCATAAGTCCTTCCAATGAACACCCAGGATTGATCTCCTTTAAAATGAACTGGTTGGATCTCCTTGCAGTCCAAGGGACTCTCAGAGTCTTCTCCAACACCACAGTTCAAATGCATCAATTCTTCAGCGATCAGCTTTCTTCACAGTCCAACTCTCACATCCATACATGACCACGGGAAAAACCATAGCCTTGACTAGACGGACCTTTGTTGGCAAAGTAATGTCTCTGCTTTTTAATATGCTATCTAGTTTGGTCATAACTTTCCTTCCAAGGAGTAAGCGTCTTTTAATTTCATGGCTGCAATCAGCATCTGCAGTGATATTGGAGCCACCCTCAAAATAAAATCTGACACTGTTTGCACTGTTTCCCCATCTATTTCCCATGAAGTGATGGGACCAGATGCCATGATCTTCGTTTTCTGAATATTGAGCTTCAAGCCAACCTTTTCACTCTCCTCTTTCACTTTCATCAAGAGGCCTTTGAGTTCCTCTTCACTTTCTGCCATAAGGGTGGTGTCATCTGCATATCTGAGGTTACTGATATTTCTCCCAGCAATCTTGATTCCAGCTTGTGCTTCTTCCAGCCCAGCGTTCCTCATGATGTACTTTGCATAGTAGTTAAATAAGCAGGGTGACAATATACAACCTTGACGTACTCCTTTTCCTTTTTGGAACCAGTCTGTTGTTCCATGACCAGTTCTAACTGTTGCTTCTGATCTGCATACAGGTTTCTCAAGAGGCAGGTCAGGTGATCTGGGATTCCCATCTCTTTCAGAATTTTCCACAGTTTATTGTGATCCATACAGTCAAAGGCTTTGGCATAGTCAATGAAGCAGAAATAGATGTTTTTCTGGAACTCTTTTGCTTTCTCCATGATCCAGCGGATGTTGGCAACTTGATCTCTGGTTCCTCTGCCTTTTCTAAAACCTGATTGAACATCTGGAAGTTCACGGTTCGCATATTGCTGAAGCCTGGCTTGGAGAATATTGAGCATGACTTTACTAGCGTGGGAGATGAGTGCAATTGTGCGGTAGTTTGAGCATTCTTTGGCATTGCCTTTCTTTGGGATTGGAATGAAGACTGACCTTTTCCATTCCTGTGGCCACTGCTGAGTTTTCCAAATTTGCTGGCATATTGAGTGCAGCACTTTCACAGCATCATCTTTCAGGATTTGAAATAGCTCAACTGGAATTCCATCACCTCCACTAGCTTTGTTCGTAGTGATGCTTTCTAAGGCCCGCTTGACTTCACATTCCAAGATGTCTGGTTCCAGGTGAGTGATCACACCATCGTGAGTATCTTGGTCGTGAAGATCTTTTTTGTACAGTTCTTCTGTGTATTCTTGCCACCTCTTCTTAATATCTTCTGCTTCTGTTAGGTCCATACCACTTCTGTCCTTTATCGAGCCCATCTTTGTATGAAATATTCCCTTGATATCTCTAATTTTCTTGAAAAGATCTCTTGATTTTCCTATTCTGTTGTTTTCCTCTATTTCTTTGCATTGATCGCTGAGGAAAGCTTTCTCCTTGCTATTCTTTGGAACTCTGCTTTCAGATGCTTATATCTTCCCTTTTCTCCTTTGCTTTTCGCTTCTCTTCTTTTCACAGCTATTTGTAAGGCCTTCTCAGACAGCCATTTTCCTTTTTTGCATTTCTTTTCCATGGGCCTGAGGCCAGGGCCAGCGGCCGAGAGGAGCTGTCCCATGTCCAAGAGGCTGTGGCTGCGTGGGTACAGGAGAGTCGAGAGGAGCTACTCCACATTCAAGGTCAGGAGGGGCGGCCTTGAGGAGATACCACTCATCCAAGGTAAGGTACAGCGGCTGCCCTTTGCTGGAGCGGCTGTGAAGAGATTTTCCACGACCAAGGTAAGTGAAACCCAAATAAGACTTTAGGTATTGGGAGGGGCATCAGAGGGCAAACACACTGAAATCGAAATCACAAAAATCTAGTTAATCTGATGATATGGACCACAGCCCTGTCTAACTCAATGAAACTAATCCATGTCATGTGGGGCCACCCAAGACCGACGAGTCATGATGGAGAGGTCTGAGAGAATGTGGTCCACTGGAGAAGGGAATGGCAAACCACTTCAGTATACTTGCGTTGAGAACCCAATGAACAGTATCAAAAGGCAGAATGATAGGATACTGAATGAGAAATTCCCCAGGTCGGTAGGTGCCCAGTATGCTACTGGGGATCAGTGGAGAAATAACTCCAGAAAGAATGAAGGGATGGAACCAAAGAGAAACAAATACCCAGTTGTGGATGTGACCGGTGATAGAAGCAAGGTCCAATGCTGTAAGAGCAATATTGCATAAGAACCTGGAATGTTAGGTCCATGAATCAAGGCAAATTGGAAGTGGTCAAACAGGAGATGGGAAGAGTGAGCATAGACATTCTAGGAATCATTGAACTAAAATGGACTGGAATGGGTGAATTTAACTCAGATGACCATTATATCTACTACTGTGGGCAGGAATCCCTTAGAAGAAATGGAGTAGCCATCATGGTCAACAAAAGAGTCCGAAATGCAGTACTTGGATGCAATCTTAAAAACGACAGAATGATTTCTGTTCGTTTCCAAGGCAAACCATTCAATGTTACAGTAATCCAAGTCTATGCCCCAACCAGTAATGCTGAAGAAGCCGAAGTTGAACGGTTCTATGAAGACCTACAAGACCTTTTAGAATTAACACCCAAAAAAGATATCCTTTTCATTATAGGGGACTGGAATGCAAAATTAGGAAGTTAAGAAACACCTGGAGTAACAGGCAAATTTGGCCTTGGAGCACGAAATGAAGCAGGGCAAAGGCTAATAGAGTTTTGCCAAGAGAAAGCACTGGTCATAGCAAACACCCTCTTCCAACAACACAAGAGAAGACTCTACACATGGACATCACCAGATGGTCAACACCGAAATCAGATTGATTATATTCTTTGAAGCCAAAGATGGAGAAGCTCTATACAGTTAGCAAAAACAAAACCAGGAGCTGACTGTGGCTCAGATCATGAACTCCTTATTGCCAAATTCAGATTTAAATTGAAGAAAGTAGGGAAAACCACTAGACCATTCAGATATGACCTAAATCAAATCCCTTATGATTATACAGTGGAAGTAAGAAATAGATTTAAGGGACTAGATCTGATCGATAGAGTGCCTGATGAACTCTGGATGGAGTTTCGTGACATTGAACAGGAGACAGGGACCAAGACCATCCCCATGGAAAAGAAATGCAAAAAAGCAAAATGGCTGTCTGAGAACTGTCATATGACCCAGCAATCCCACTCCTGGGCATAGACACCGAGGAAACCAGAATGGAAAGAGACATGTGTACCCCAGTGTTCATCGCAGCACTGTTTATAAGAGCCAGGACTTGGAAGCAACCAAGATGTCCATCGGCAGATGAACAGACAATACAAGTGTGGTACATATACATAATGGAATTTTACTCAGCCATCAAAAAGAATACATTGAAATCAGTTCTAATGAGGTGGATGAAACAGTAGCCTATTATTCAGAGTGAAGTAAGTCAGAAAAAAATACACTATACTAATGCATATATATGGAGTTTAGAAAGATGGGAATGATAACCCTATATGCAAGACATCAAAAGAGACACAGATGTATAGAACAGTACTTTGGACTCTATGGGAGAAGGCGAGAGTGGGATGATCAGAGAGAACAGCATTGAAACATATATATTATCATATGTGAAACAGATCAACAGTCCAGGTTTGATGCATGGGACAGGGTGCTCTGGGCCGGTGCACTGGGATGACCCAGAGGGATGGGATGGGGAGGGGGGTGGGAGGGGGTTCAGGATGTGGAGCACATATAAACCCATGGCTGATTCATGTCAATTTATGACAGAAACCACTATAATATTGTGAAGTAATTAGCCTACAATTAAAAGAAATAAATTTAAAAATATAAAATTTATTTATTTATTTATTTTCAGCTATGCTAGGTCTTTGTTGTTGCATGTTTGCAGGCTTTCTCTAGTTGTGATGAGAGGCAGCTACTACTCTCTAGTTGCGGTGCTCAGGCTTCACAATGCAGTGACTTTTCTTGTTGCAGAGCACAGGTTCTAGAGCTTAATGCCTCAGTAATTGTGGTGCACAGGCTTAGTTGCTCTGCTGCACGTGAAATCTTCCCAAATCAGGAATTGAATCCATGTCCTCTGCAATGGCAGATGGATTCTTTACCACTGAACCACCAGTGAAGTCTGGCACTATTTATTGAACAGACTGTCTTTTCTCCATTGTATAGTCTTGCCTCCTTTGTTGAAGATTAATTGTCCATAGGCACATGGGTTTATTTCTGGTCTTTCTAACCTGTTCTATTTATCTATATTTCTGTTTTTTCCAATATCATGCTGTTTTGATGACTGTAGCTTTGTTGTATAGTCTGGTCATGGAGCCTGATTACTCCACTTCTGTTTTTCTTTCTTAAGATTGCTTTGACTCTCTCTGATTCGTTTGTGTTTCCATAAAAATTGTAAAATTTTTTGTTCTAGTTCTGTGAAAACTGTCATTGGTAATTTGATAGGAATTACATTGGACCTGTAGATTGTCTTGGGTAGCATAATCATTTTGACAGTATTTATTCTTTCAATCCAAGAACATGGTTTATCTTTCCATCTGTTTCATCTTTGATTTCTTTTATCAGTGAATGACAGTTTTCTGAATACAGGTCTTTCAGCTCCTTCATTTCAGTTCAGTTCAGTCACTCAGTCGTGTCCGACTCTTTGTGACCCCATGAATCACAGCACACCAGACCTCCCTGTCCATCACCAACTCCCGGAATTCACTCAAACTCATGTCCATCGAGTCGGTGATGCCATCCAGCCATCTCATTCTCTGTCGTCTCCTTCTCCTACCGCCCGCAATCCCTCCCAGCATCAGAGTCTTTTTCAATGAGTCAACTCTTCGCATGAGGTGGCCAAAGTATTGGAGTTTCAGCTTTAGCATCAGTCCTTCCAATGAACACCCAGGACTGATCTCCTTTAGAATGGACTGGTTGGATCTCCTTGCAGTCCAAGGGACTCTCAAGAGTCTTCTCCAACACCACAGTTCAAAAGTATCAACTCTTTGGCGATCAGCTTTCTTCACAGTCCAACTTTCACATCCATACATGACCACGGGAAAAACCATAGCCTTGACTAGACGGACCTTGGTTGGCAAAGGAATGTCTCTGCTTTTTAATATGCTGTCTGGGTTGGTCATAACTTTCCTTCCAAGGAGTAAGCATCTTTTAATTTCCTGGCTGCAATCAGCATCTGCAGTGATTTCGGAGCCCCCAAAAATAAAGTCTGACACTGTTTCCACTGTTTCCCCATCTATTTCCCATGAAGTGATGGGACCAGATGCCATGATCTTTGTTTTCTGAATGTTGAGCTTCAAGCCAACCTTTTCACTCTTCTCTTTCATTTTCATCAAGAGGCTTTTTAGTTCCTCTTCACTTTCTGCCCTAAGGGTGGTGTCATCTGCATATCTGAGGTGATTGATATTTCTCCCAGCAATCTTGATTCCAGCTTGTGCTTCTTCCAGCCCAGCGTTCCTCATGATGTACTCTGCATATAAGTTAAATAAGCAGGGTGACAATATTACTCAGCTCTAAAAGGAAATACATTTGAGTCAGTTCTAATGACGTGGATGAAACTGGAGCCTATTATGCAGAGTGAAGTAAGTCAGAAAGAGAAATACCAATACAGTATATTAACACATATAATGGAATTTAGAAAGATAATAATGATGATCCTATATGCAGGGCAGCAAAAGAGACACAGATGTGAAGAACGGACTTTTGGACTATGTGGAAGAAGGCAAAGGTAGGATGATTTGCGAGAACAGAATTGAAGCATATATATTACCATATGTAAAATAGATGACCAGTGCAAGTTCAATGCATGAAGCAGGCACCCAAAGCCAGTGTTCTGTGACATCCCAGACAGATACAGTGGGGAGGGATGTGGGAAGGGGATTCAGAATAGGGGGGCACATGTATACCTGTGGCTGATTCATGTCACTGTATGGCAAAAATCATCACAATATTGTAGTTACCTTCCAACAAAAATAAATAAATTAATTTTAAAAAATGTTGGATAGTAGTGGCATGAGTGGACATCCTTATCTTGTTCCTGATCTAAGAGGAAATGCTTTTAGCTTTGCTCCACTGAGTATGATGTTAGCTATGCATATGTCATATACAGTCTTTATTATGTTGAGGTATGTTCCCTCAACTCTCACTTTCTGGAGAGTTTTTTAAATCACAAATGGGTATTGAATTTTGTCAAAAGCTTTTAGTGCATCTCTTGAGATTCTCATATGGTTTTATTCTTCAGTTTGTAGACATGGTGTATCATACTGATTGCTTTGCTTATATTGAATAATCTTTGCATCCCTGGATAAATCCCATTTGATCATGTTGTATGATCCTTTTAATTTAAATTTGGATTCAGTTTGCTAGTATTTTGTTGAGTATTTTTGCATTTATGTTCATCAGTTATAATGGCCAATAATTTTCTTTTTTGTGATGTCTGGTTTTGATGATAGTGGCCTCATAGAATGTGTGTGAGAGTCTTCCTTATCCTGCAGTATTTTGGAATAGCTTCTGAAGGATAAATGTTAACTCTTCTCTAAAAGTTTGATAGAATTGCCTGTGATGCCATCTGGTCCTGGACTTTTGCTTGTTGGAAGATTTTTAATCACAGTTTTGATTTCAGTATTTGTGATTGTGTTTAACTGCTAAGTTGTGTCCAACTCTTTTGTGACCCCGTGTACTGTAGCTCCCTAGGCTCTTCTGTACATGGAATTCTCCAGGCAAGGATACAGGAGTGGGTTGCCATTTCTTTCTCCAACTTGTGATTAGTCTGTTCATATTTTCTATTTCTTGCTGATTTACTCTTAGGAAAGCCTACCTTCCTAAGAATTTGCCCATTTCTTCTAAGCTGTCCTTTTTTTTTTTTGCCATATAATTGTTTTGGCAAACTAATATAGTAGTGTTTCATGACCCTTTGGATTTTTGTGGTGTCTATTGTAAGTTCTCCTTTTTCATTCCTAATTTTATTGATTTGAGTCATCTTTTTTTCTTGATGAGTTTGGCTAAAGATTTTTCAATATTATTTATCTTTTCAAAGAACCAGCATTTAATTTCATGGATCTTTTCTTTTGTTTTCTTTGTCTCCGTTTCATTTATTTCTGCTCCAATCTTTATTATTTCTTTGGATTTTATTTGTTTTTATTTCCCTAGCTTTTCTATATTTTATTTTCTTGGGCTCCAAAATCACTACAGATGGTGACTGAAGCCATGAAATTAAAAGATGCTTTCTTCTTGGAAGAAAAGCTATGACAAACCTAGACATCATATTAAAAAGCAGAGACAAGGGTGTGGTCCTAAGATGGCAGAGGAATAGGACTGGGAGACCACTTTCTTCCCCACAAATTCATCGAAATAACATTTGAATGTGGAGTAAATTCCACAGAACAACATCTGAATGCTGGCAGAGGACATCAGGCACCCAGAAAGGCAGCCCATTGTCTTCGAAAGGAGGTAGAACAAAATATAAAAGATAAAAAGGGAGAAAAAAAGAGATCCATACATGTACACAATGGAATATTACTCAGCCATTAAAAAGAATACATTTGAATCAGTTCTAATGAGGTGGATGAAACTGGAGCTTATTATACAGAGTGAAGTAAGCCAGAAAGAAAAACACCAATACGGTACACTAACACATATATATGGAATTCCGAAAGATGGTAATGATAATCCTGTATACAAGACAGCAAAAAAGAAACAGATGTATAATCTCTTGGACTCTGTGGGAGAGGGTGAGGACGGGATGATTCAGGAGAATGGCATTGAAACATGTAAATTATCATATGTGAAACGAATCACCAGTCCAGGTTCGATGCATGAGACAGGGTGCTTGGGGCTGGTGCACCGGGATGACCCAGAGGGATGGGATGGGGAAGGAGGTGAGGGGTTCAGGATGGGGAACACATGTATACCCATGGTGGATTCATATCAATGTATGGCCAAAAAAAAAGAAAAATAAAAAAAAATAAAATTTCTGAATTAATTTTAAAAAAAATAAAAAGCAGAGACATCACTTGCTGACAAAGGTCAGTATAGACAATGCCAGTATTTATGTACAGATGTGAGATGTACCATAAAAAGATTGAGCACCCCCAAGTTGAACCTTTCAAATTTTGGTTAGATTTTGGTGCTGGAAAAGATTCTTGAGAGTCCCTTGGATAGCATGGAGATCAAACTAGTCAATCCTAAAGAAAATCAACCCTGAATATTCATTGGAAGGAGTGATGTTGAAACTGAAGCTCCAATACTTTGGCCACCTGATATGAAGAGCCAACTCACTGGAAAATACCCTGATGCTGGGAAAGATTGAGGGTGGGAGTAGAAGGGATTGACAGAAGCTGAGATGTTCGGATGGCATCACTGATTCAATGGACATGGAGTTGAGCAAACTCATATGAATTTTATACTACCCAGTGCTGGTCTATGTTCTACTCCTTTAAATAGTTTTGGAATTATTTTCTACATACAATTATGTTATGTGAAATCAGATCATTTAGTCTTGATTTTCAGCTTTGCTAGTGTGGGTATAGAACTAGTTTAGCTACAATATTAAGACAGTTCCCTTTTGGGGAGTTTATTCTATGATCCATACATCACGAAGTCTTCTTATTCTTGCTGGTGGTAATATAAAATATTGCCAGCCCTTTGCGGACTTCAGTAATTTTTCAATTATTGATTTCTAATGATTTTTGTAGTGAAATTAGAAGTAGGTTCTTACATTCATATTCAAATGTTATGTGTCAAGCACTGACCTAAGCATTTTTTCATTTTTTAATAGTCTTTTACACATTTTCCTTATTATTAGTGTTTCACAATATGTTATTATAACTAATTACCATACTAATAAGAAAATGAGTGATGCTGGATTCCTAACCCTTATATTCATCTTCCTTCCTAAAATGTTTCTTGAACAGGATGAGGATTTGGGAAAATACAGTCATATGAGACTTTTTCTTTTCAATGAAAACACTGAATTATTGAATAGCTATCTAAATAACGTGGGTTTTGCTTGTATGTATCATTAAAAAGTACATGGGCTCATCAAGATTTTTTTTTCTAAATGATTTGACTAGTTTTACCATACAAAGGCTATTAGCCTCTTTCATCTCATGAAATTCTTTAGGTTTCAGGAAATAGTTGTGTAGTCTTCTGTGTTTTAAGAAAGGTCACTTTGAGATTTTCTTTTTGGCTTTTTTTGGCTGTGTTATCTGTCATATCACATTAGATTTTTTCAAGGATCATGCTATGCATGACACTGTGAAGAGACTCAGTCTATCATGAAAATAAAGCCCCTGCATGTGAAAATGGAAAAGAAGGATGCACTTTGTTGAGAAATAGGTCAAAGAAGTAAAAACTGTTATTGGAAGATAAATCTTGAATCTGAGAAGCAGAGGCCAAGGAGGGTAGCCTCAATAGAGTTTTCAGTAGAGGCTTGTCTTGAGAGTCCAAGGGGAAGATAATTTCTATTAAAGTGGTACATTTGGGTTTATCTTGCCCTAACCCTTTGGATAAAGCATGGAAAATGCAGAGTTCTTCATTTAAATGGAGCTTAACCTTATGAGCTTAGAGATCCTTGCACATGAAGCCAAAGACTCCCAGTTAACTAGACAACAAGAACGTGCACAGGGGCCAACTTCAAAGTGCTTTGGGGAAAGTAGAAGCAGTACAGAGCGAAAATGTTTGAAGTCTTGAAGAAAACTTTGTGGAAAGTTCCAAAACATATTAATATTATTATTATTAATAATATTAAAACATATTTTGGAATCTAACCTGGTATGCCATTGATTCTCTGCTCCTTATTTCATCTCCTCTAAATGAAGTGTCTTTTGTCAATACATGTATTTCTCCTTTCTCCTTTACCTCCAAGATTAATGACATACATTTGAGTTTCTGTACCTAGATTTCCTTTTCTCTAGCTCTCTTCTTGATTTTTAGAAGTTCAATTTTGAATTTTCTTCCTCATGAAGTTTCTTCCCTACACTTAAAAAATCCCTCTCTTGTCCATGTCAAGAAAGTGCTTTTCTGTGCTCTTCCTATTTGATAGTCTGCTGTCCCAGATGTCAGCTGTTGCTCCCCATGGTTCTCTGAGTTCATGCTCTCTCAGTATTGCTCTCAAGGGAGAGCCTGTCCATCAGTGTCTTCTTTCAGGTGCTCCCTTAGAATGCTTAAGGTTATTTCCCTCTTAGTTTTGACTTTGTTCTGAGACTTTTAAAGTGCTCACTTTTACCTTCATCAATATCTCTCTCTCTCTCTCCACTGACTTGACCTATAAAGAAGCCCAGCTGTATAAGCCCTTTAAAATTACAATAATAAAAATCCTGGCCTGAGTGCCTAATTTATCTTTGTCGTTATTACTAGCAACAATTCTGTTTCTCCATCTTTTTATTATCAGAGTTTTCAAAAGTAACCTGCTCTTGTTACTGGGATTTTCTTTATCTCAAGTCTGTCTTCTGTTTCCACAATTCTAAAAATCTATTCTAGTCAAGCCTCCTAGTAACTTTGAAATCATCAAATGTAGTGGCTCTTCCTAGTCTTTCTCCTCTTCTTCACTCTTTCTACAACTTTGTGATGGTTAAGCCAACCTTCATTGGTGAGTTATTTCAAAAGGTATGAAATAAAAATAAAAGTTTCCCAACCCTGTTCTTGATTTCTCATTTCTACTCCCAGAAAGTAATGACTGCAATAGTTTATTGTATTGTCGACTAAAAAAAGATGTACAATTTGAGAGTTGTGAGTTAAATTTTATTTGGGGCAAAATGAGGACTGCAGCCCAGGAGGCAATATATAAGGTTTTGGTGAAGGGAGAGTTCAATACCATGAAGCACTCAATTTACAAAAGATTTTTTGTTCGTCATGAGGGTCTGATGTCACCATGAAGGGATTTAGTGTTTCTCTAGATATGACGAGATGCAAGGATTGAGATCATAAAATATGTTCCTAAAAACAACCAACTATCTAAAGACCGGTCCCACAAGATTCCCTGGAGCACAGAGTGTCTCATCCACCCAGAACTCCCCCAGGGATTGTTGAAGGTCAACAGCTATAGCAGCATGGGATTCAATCTCCATGGAGGCAGATGGCAAATGCCTTTGTTGTTCGGTCATTGGCTGTGCTCTTGGTAATTTGTAGTTGACAGTATATACTTCCAAAATTCTACTGTGCATAATCAAACACCCATTAATACAAACAGGGTCATATTATGTATAACCTGTTGTGACTACTTTCTCCACTTAAAAATAAGTCTTGTGGACCATTCTATATTGGTATATATACATTTACCTCATTTAAAGAATGAGTGAGCATTCTTATCTTGTAAGAATGAATTATAGCTTATTTAATTGGTTTCCCACTGATAGACATTTTGGTTACATCCAAGTAATTGCTATCACAGTGTTGCAGTGAACATACTTATGGAAGCAAATGTATTTTCATTTTGATTTCTTATGTAATGATGCTGCTATGAACATTGGGATGCATATATCTTTTTGAATTATTTTGTTTTATGACCATACTATCCAAGATATCTACAAATTAAATGCAATCCCTATTAAAACACCAATGACATTTTCCAAAGAACACAAAAAAATAATTTTAAAATTTGCACAGAAATAAAAAAACTCTGAATAGCCAACAATTTTGAGAAAGAACAGAGCCAAAGTGATCTTGGTTCCTGATTTTAGACTACATTATAATGCTACAGTAATCAAAATAGTATGGTCCTGGCACAAAAGCAGATATATAGATCAATGGAAGGGAATAGAGAGCCCAGAAATAAACCCATGTGCTTATGGTTAATTAATCTATGAAAAAGGAGACAAGACTATACAATATAGAAAAGACAGTCTTTTCAATAAATAGTGTTAGGAAAACTGAACATCCACATGTAAAAGAATGAGATTAGAACATTCTCTAACACTACTGAATATAAACACAAAATAGATTAAAGACCTAAATGTAACACTGAAAGTCACATAACTCCTAAAAGGAAACATAGAGCACTCTGACATAAATCATTGCAATATTTTTTTGAATCTATCTCTAAAATAAAGGAAATAAAAGCAAATATAAACAAATGGATCCTAATTAAATTTAAAACCTTTTGAACAACAAAGGAAACCATTGGCAAAACAAAAAGACAGTCTGCTGAATGGGAGGACACAATTGCAAATGATATGACTGATAAGAGGTGAATAGCCAAAATATACAAAGAGTTCATAGAACTCAACGTCAAAAACAAACAACCTGTTTAAAATTAGGCAGAAGAACTGAATAGACATTTTTCCAAAGAGCAAATGCACATGACCGCTAGACATATGACAAGATGCTCAATATCACTGCTTATTAGAGACATGCAAATCAAAACCAGAATGAGATATTACTTCTCACCTGTTAGAATGGATATCATTAAAAATAACACAAATAGCAACAGTTGCCGAGGATATGAGGTAAAGGGAATGCTCATACACTGTTGGTGAGAATATATATTGGTGCAACCACTGTGGAAAATGGTATGAAGGTTTATCAGAAGAACTAATAAATAGAAATACCACATGTCTTAACATTTTCACTCCTGGTTTTATATACAGAGAACAAAAGAACTAAGACCACTAATATGCTACGTGTTTTTCTTTTTTCTTCTTGGAACAAATCTACTTTATTTTTTAAAGTTAGAATCTTAATTATGTCCCTTTGTGGGTGTATTTTTTTTAATTTATTTATTTTAATTGGAGGCTAATTACTTTACATTATTGTATTGGTTTTGCCATGCATTGACATGAATCTGCCCCAGGTGTACATGTGTTCCCCATCTTGAACCCCCTTCCCACCTCCCTCCCCATCCCATCCCTCTGGTTCATCCCAGTACACCAGCCCCGAGCATCCTGTATCATGCATTGAACTTGGACTGGTGATTTGTTTCACATATGATAATATACATGTTTCAGTGCCATTCTCCCAAATCATCCCACCCTCGCCCTCTCCCACAGAGTCCAAAAGACTGTTCTATACATCTGTGTCTCTTTTGCTGTCTCATATACAGGGTTATCATTATCATCTTTCTAAATTCCATATATATGCGTGAGTATACTGTATTGGTGTTTTTCTTTCTGGCTTACTTCACTCTGTATAATAGGCTCCAGTTTCATCCACCTCATTAGAACTGATTCAAATGTATTATTTTTAATTGCTGAGTAATACTCCACTGTGTATATGTACCACAGCTTTCTTATCCATTCATCTGCAGATGGACATCTAGGTTGCTTCCATGTCCTGGATATTATAAACAGTGCTGCGATGAACATTGGGGTACATGTGTCTCTTTCAATTCTGGTTTCCTCGGTGTGTATACCCAGCAGTGTGATTGCTGGGTCGTATGGCAGTTCTATTTCCAATTTTTTGAGGAATCTCCACACTGTTCTCCATAGTGGCTGAACTAGTTTGCATTCCCACCAACAGTGTAAGAGGATTCCCTTTTCTCCACACCCTCTCCAGCATTTATTGCTTTTAGACGTTTGTATAGCAGCCATTCTGACTGGCGTGAAATGGTACCTCATTGTGGTTTTGATTTGCATTTCTCTGATAATGAGTGTTGTTGAGCATCTTTTCATGTGTTTGTTGGCCATCTGTATGTCTTCTTTGGAGAAATGTCTGTTTAGTTCTTTGTCCCATTTTTTGATTGGCCAATATCACTGCCTTTTTTTCATTGATATTTCTGTCTGTTTTTACTTTAGACTCACATTATTTAAATTACTATAGCTTTGACTATGTTTCAATATACAATAGAGAGACTCTTCACTACTCTTATTCTTTAGAAAGTTAGATATTTTTATATAAAGGGTCCAAATATATTTTTGGCTATTTGAAGACAAAGAGTAGGTTTAATTCACCAATTTATTACCACAACTACTATTTTGCCTAGTACAGTGCCTTGCAATGATTTGTTTTGATTTGGTTCCCAGACTCAATTCTATGGTTGCCAAGTTTCTGTTTTTATTCTGCCTCATATGTAAGAGTGTTTATTGGACACTTCTTTTTTTTTAAGTCTGAATGCGTTTTTGACTCTAGGAGCTCTGGTTTTCTGACTTGCCTTTTACTTCTAATGTTACGTTACATATTTAACAAGTGTTAATTCTGTGCAGACTTTCCTAGGGGAAAGCAGATCAAATCCTGGCAAAATATAACCCAATATGTGCTAACTGAGACCTGGTATTTCTTTTTCTTTCCTCTTCCTCATCAATATCTGTTAGCTTTACCTCAAGCTATCTGAACCCTTCTTAAATGCTAACTTTTCCCTTCTCTCTCTAGTATTCAGTTCAGTTCAGTTGCTCAGTCGTGTCTGACTCTATGAGACCCTGAATCACAGCACACCAGGCCCTCTGTTTTCATCACCAACTCCCGGAGTTCACTCAAACTCATGTCCATCGAGTCGGTGATGCCATCCAGCCATCTCATTCTCTGTCATCCCCTTCTCCTCCTGCCACCAATCCCTCCCAGCATCAGTCTTTTCCAGTGAGTCAACCCTTCACATGAGGTGGCCAAAGTATTGGAGTTTCAGCTTTAGCATCAGTCCTTCCAATGAACACCCAGGACTGATCTCCTTTAGAGTGAACTGGGTGGATCTCTTTGCAGTCCAAGGGACTCTCAAGAGTCTTCTCCAACACCACAGTTCTAAAACATCAATTCTTTGGCGATCAGCTTTCTTCACAGTCTAACTCTCACATCCATACATGACCACTGGAAAAACCATATCCTTGACTAGATGGACCTTTGTTGGCAAAGTAATGTCTCTGCTTTTTAATATACTATCCAGGTTGGTCATAACTTTCCTTCCAAGGAGTAAGCATCTTTTAATTTCATTGCTGCCATCAGGGATGGCAGCCCCCCAAAATAAAGTCTGACACTGTTTCCCCATCTATTTCCCATGAAGTGATGGGACCAGATGCCATGATCTTCATTTTCTGAATTTTGAGTTTCAAGCCAACTTTTTCACTCTCTTCTTTCACTTTCATCAAGAGGCTTTTGAGTTCCTCTTCACTTTCTGCCATAAGGGTGGTGTCATCTGCATATCTGAGGTTATTGATATTTCTCATGACAATCTTGATTCTAACTTGTGATTCTTCCAGCCCAGCGTTCCTCATGATGTACTCTGCATATAAGTTAAATAAGTAGGGTGACAATATACAGCCTTGATTTACTCCTTTTCCTATTGGGAACCAGTCTGTTGTTCCATGTCCAATTCCAACTATTGCTTCCTGACCTGCATACAGGTTTCTCAAGAGGTAGGTCAGGTGGTTTGGTATTCCCATCTCCTTCAGAATTTTCCACAGTTTATTGTGATCCACACAGTCAAAGGCTTTGGCATAGTCAATGAAGCAGAAATAGATGTCTTTCTGGCACTCTCCTGCTTTTTCCATGTTCCAGCAGATGTTGGCAATTTGATCTCAGGTTCCTCTGCCTTTTCTAAAACCAGGCTGATCATCTGGAAGTTCACAGTTCACGTATTGCTGAAACCTGGCTTGGAGAATTTTGAGCATTACTTTACTAGTGTTTGAGATGAGTGCAATTGTGTGGTAGTTTGAGCAGCCTTTGGCATTGCCTTTCTTTGCGATTGGATTGAAAACTGACCTTTTCCAGTCTTGTGGCCACTGCTGAGTTTTCCAAACTTGCTGGCATATTGAGTGCAGCACCTTCACAGCATCATCTTTCAGGATTTGAAATAGCTCAACTTGAATTCCATCACCTCCACTAGTTTTGTTCATAGTGATGCTTTCTAAGGCCCACTTGACTTCACATTCCTGGATGTCTGGCTCTAGGTAAGTGATCACACCATCATGATTATCTTGGTCATGAAGATCTTTTTCGTACAGTTCTGTGTATTCTTGCCACCTCTTCTTAATATCTTCTGCTTCTGTTAGGTCCATACCATTTCTGTCCTTCATTGAGCCCATCTTTTCATGAAATGTTCCCTTGGTATCTCTAATTTTCTTGAAGAGATCTCTAGTCTTTCCCATTCTGTTGTTTTCCTCTATTTCTTTGCATTGATTGCTGAGGAATGCTTTCTTATCTCTCCTTGCTATTCTTTGGAATTCTGCATTCAGATATTTAAATCTTTCCTTTTCTCTTTTGCCTTTCACTTCTCTTCTTTTCACTACTATTTGTAAGCCCTCCCCAGACAGCCATTTTGCTTTTTTGCATTTTTTTCCATGGCAATGATCTTGGTCCCTGTCTCCTCTCTCTAATCTTAGATGCAGTAAAATATAGACACTCCTTTATCTACTTAAAACTAGACTTATTCATTCATTTTACTTTAATCCAACTACTAAAAGCCTGGGAGAAATATCAAGATTGCCAGGAGAAATATCAGTAACCTCAGATATGCAGATGACACCACCCTTATGGCAGAAAGCGAAGAACTGAAGAGCCTCTTGAAGAAAGTGAAAGAGGAGAGTGAAAAAGTTGGCTTAAAACTCAACATTCAAAAAACTAAGATCATGGCATCTGGTCCAATCACTTCATGGAAAAGAGGTGAGTAAACAATGGAAACAGTGAGAAACTTTATTTTGGGGGCTTCCAAAATCACTGCAGATGGTGACTGCAGCCTTGAAGTTAAAAGACACTTGCTCCTTGGAAGAAAAGTTATGACCAACTTAGACAGCATATTAAAAAGTAGAGACCTTACTTTGCTGACAAAGGTCCATGTAGTCAAAGCTATGTTTTTTTTCCAGTAGTCATGTATGGATGTGAGAGTTGGACTATAAAGAAAGTGGAGCACCGAAGAACTGATGCTTCTGAACTGTGGTGTTGAAGACTCCTGAGAGTCCCTTGGACTGCAAGGAGATCAAACCAATCAATCCTAAAGGAAATCAGTCCTGAATATTTATTGGAAAGATTGATGCTGAAGTTGAAGTTCTAGTACTTTGGCCATCTGATGTGAAAAACTCACTCATTGGAAAAGACCCTGGTGCTGGGAAAGATTTAGGGCAGGAGGAGAAGGGGATAGCAGAGGATGAGATGGTTGGATGGCATCACTGACTCAATGGACATGAGTTTGAGAATGCTCTGGGAGTTGGTGATGGACAGGGAAGCCTGGCATGCTGCAGTCCATGGGGTCGCAAAGATTCGGACACGACTGAGTGACTTAACTGAACTTAACTGAACTAAAATCCTGAGCTATTATTTAGCTGTCCCTGACCATGAGCCCCAAAGTCATTATTTTTGGCCTTCTTATAATGCACAACACTTTTTATACAATATATAAACTGTGGTAGTTCAGAGCACAACTCTCTTCTACATAATTCTTTGAGCTTCTTTCTTGAATTATTCCAAGGTTTGGCATTCTTTCCAATTTTAGGTCCGTTTAACATCTGCTTATGAATGTTAGGAGGTTTCTCAGTTAGCACTGGTAATAAAAACTCGCTTGCCAGTGCAGGAGACCTGAAAGATATGGGTTCAATCCCTGGATTGGGAAGATGCCCTGGAAAATGGTATGACAACCCACTCCAGTATTCTTGCCTGGAGAATACCATGGACAGAGGAGCCTGGCTGACCATGGTCTATAGGGTTGCAAAGAGTTGGACACAACTGAAGTGATTTAGCGCATGTGCATGCGTGTATGAAAGTTAGATAAAAGCTAATTTACTAATAAGGCTTATTGAAATATGTCTAGGTGCTTCTTTGGCCTGTCTCTGTGTATCTGGGAAGTCTGTGCTATGTTCATTAGTAGAGAAAGATGCCTCCCTCTTCCATTTGTCATAACAGAGCTACTAAAATTACTGTTTCTGGTACACTCAATTCATGTATCCTTGACACTACTACAGAGACAGCCATCTTCGTGTATAAAGGAAGAATATGAGGAATGTTGGCTGATCTTTATATTTCTAGGGTTCATGCAACTCAGTGTTTTGATGTCAGAGAGTTACCTTGATAAACTCTAACATCTACCCTGATGTTAGAGTTACTTTGATAAATTAGAAGAAAAAAGTATCTTACTAGGGAAAAAAATGATAAAAAGATGAACTATCACAAAGATATGAAAACTCAACTTCATTACAGAGTTGAAAATGAGTGGTTAATCACAAGCATCACAGATAAAGATGTGAGAGTTATAGTTGATCTTGAGCTAAATATGAACAAGCAAAATAGTACTGTGGTGAAAAAAAGTAATGTTGTGTATAAAATTTATTATTACTTATAGTTATTACTCAGAGAAGGAAATAGCAACCCACTCCAGTACTCTTGCCTAGAAAATCCCATGGACAAAGGAGCCTGGTAGGCTGCAGTCCATGGGGTCACAAAGAGTCAGACACAACTGAGTGACTTCACTTTCACTTTTAACTTTCATGCATTAGAGAAGAAAATGGCAATCCACTCCAGTATTCTTGCCTGGAGAATCCCAGGGACCACGGGGCCTGGTGGGCTGCCGTCTATGGGGTCTCACGGAGTTGGACATGACTGAAGCGATTTAACAGCAGCAGCATAGTTATAACTAATATTTGTTTTATACTGAACAAAGTCCTTTCACATGCATCATAAATTTATTTGGTTCTACAATAGGCCTGTGAGTTATTTGTTAGTATAATCCCCACTTAACAGAAGAGAAAACAGACCCCTAAAAGGTAAGGCCTGTGGGAATACAGAAAGAACTTTTTTAAAAAAATTTATTAACTTTTAATTTTATATTAGAGCAGAGTTGATTAACAATGGTGTGATAGTTTCAAGTGTACATCAGAGCGATTCAGTTATACATGTATATGTGTCTATTATTTTTCAAATTCTTTACCCATTTAGATTTTTATATAACATTGAGCAGAGTTCCCTGTGTTATACTGTAGATCCTTGTTGGTTATTCATTTTATTTTACTTTGTTTACTTAAAAACCCCATGTATTTGAAAATTAAATGTCCACTTTTAAATGATGGGTATAGGAACATCTGATTTTAAACTCAGTTCTTTGACTTCATATTGAATGTCATTTCCATTACATTGCACTGCCTCTTCAGGAAAAATAACTAGAAGAAGACTACTCATACAAAAAAAAAGATTTTAAATTTTAAAATTATCTGTATAATCTCCAAATAATAAGCTGTATTGGTGAATTTTATGTATAAAGGATCTGTGATAACTCCATTCACAACCAAATTTTTGGAAGGAATGTAAGTGCATAAAGGGAAGTACGTTTAAATGCATTTATCAGTGTGTATAACAAAATGATTATGATCTTGATTATAAAAGTGGGAAGTGCATTTAAACAGTTATTTATGTATGTAGCACTATTAATCTGATTTTGATGATCCCACTAGAATAAATATGGAGATGGTAAAGGAAACTGTGGCTTACAAATTGGAAAAATATGTCTTATTGACCAGAAATAATTTGAGGTTGCTTAATGAGCAAAAGACAAAAGGAAAGAGTTAATATTGGTCTTTGTAAGAAAGATTTTGTGAATAGGAAGCTGCTCAGTTCTTTCCCCCACACACAGATGGAACAGTGTGAAATCTGCTTCCTTTAGTCATTCATTAATTCGAATTTTCTTTCAACTTTCTAGCATGTGCTAGTCACTCTTGCTAGGTGTGAGGTACACAAAAATACTTAGAACGTTGCCCCTGCCCTCATGGATTCTTTGTTGGGGTGGTGGCAGTTGTATAAATAAATATCAGCGTTATGTAAGCAGTATAGTAAAGGTACGTGTGGGGCTTCCCAGGTGGCTCAGTGGTAAAGAATCTGATTGCCAATGCAGAAGACACGAGTTCGATTCCTGGGTTAGGAAGATCCCCTGGAGGCAAGTATGGAAACCCACTCCAGTATTCTTGCCTGGGAAAATCCCATGGACAGAGGAGCCTAGCAGGCTACAGTGCCTAGGGTCACAAAGGATCGGACACAACTGAAAACTGAGAACACAAAAATGCAAAAATTATGTGTACCCAGAATTCTGAAAGACTAAAATGTTAATTTAATCTACAGGTATCAGGGAATGGTTTAGAGATTCATTTTAGCTGTTTCTGAAGCTTGAATTGAACCTTGCTTGCTTAAATTGAAGCAGAGGAGATTTCAGTTCAATTTCAGGAAGAACTTTTAAATACTATTATTGTACGATTAAAGGAAGTAAGCTTTTTATTTTTTAACTTCAGGAAGATTTAAAGGTAAAAAATAATCTTCACAAAAGCAGAGGAATGTATCATGTGATCCTCTAAGCAAGGGCTTTTCTAGTTCTGGTGTTTTTCTGATAAATTAAGAACTGATCCTACATGCCCAGAGATTTGCAAAATCAGGCAGTAGACATGATGGAAATCATGCAGTGTACCTAAAAGCAATTCAATTAAAAATGCTTCTGTTCCCCTTATGCTTGGTTTTTATGCAAATCTGTATTTGAAGAGAAATTAAGTCTGTTTGTTGTAAGCAGATATTCATGTGGTCTCAGCTAAGTAATGATGGGAAACAGTAGAAGGAGGTGGTGGTGCATATAAGGCAGTGGGACTGAGCATTGTGGATAGGGCCAATGTGCTTTATGGAGGAAAAAGAGGATTGTTGTTTCCTGGTGAATTTATTTTGAAAAAAAAAATGTGTTTGTGTTAGAAAAACCGAGATAATAAATCTGCTATAATGCATCAAAGCAGAAGACTTACAGTGATAGCTCTTATATGAGGATAGTGAATCTCTTTCAGAATATGTTGATATCAAGGTTCAGCTTGCTTCAGAAGGAGTGGATTTCCTATACTTATTAAAGCTACAAGAGTCAACACAGCACAATGAATAAGAGGAAAGAACATGGAACCAGACTGCCTAGGTTTAAAGACTTGTCCTTACTAACAATTGTGTGATCTTGGGCAAGATTTTTCACCTCTGTTTGTCTCATTTCTTTCATCTATTAAATGAAGATAATGATAATAAAAAGTATGTACTTTGTAGGGTTGTTTGAATATTAAATGAGTTAATACACACAGGAAAATTAGAATACTACTTGGAGAATGGTAAGTGACATAAAATATGAGCTCACTATTTTTCAGTTTTCAAATTCTTCCCTCAGAACCTTGTGAGAAGGGCTAGGCAGATTACGTCAACCCCATCTGACAGATGGTCTTCCCTCATAGCTCAGCCGGTAAAGAATCTGCCTGCCATGCAGGAATCTGCATGCAAAGCAGGAGACCCGGGGTTTGATTCCTGAGTTGGGAAGATACCCTGGAAAAGGAAATGACAACCCACTCCAGTGTTCTTGCCTGGAAAATCCCATGGACAGAGGAGCCTGGTGGGCTACAGTCCATGGGGTCGCAAGAGTCAGACACGACTTAGAGACTAAACAACCATTTGGCAGATAAGGTTACAGGCTCAAAGGAGTTGAGGAGCTTTCTGCAGATCAAGCTGAGCCAGGATTTGAATGTGGCCTTCATGCTTCATTTAGTACTCTTTCCACTTGATCACACTTGTCATTGGATTCATATTTCCTGCTAGGACTTCCTTGAACAACTGAGGAAAATAAACTTATTTTCCTGTATTACTTTTCTATTGCTGTATCAAAGAGTTTCTAACCTAGCCCATTAAAATATCACACATTTATTATCTTACCATTTTAATAGGTCAGGAGTCTGGGCAGACCTTAACTGGATCCTTTGTTCAGGATCTCACAAGGCTGTATGCAGTCAAGGTGTCGGCCAGGCTGCATTCTTGTCTCAAAACTTAACTAGGAAGGTTAGGCTTTTAAGCTCATTCAGGTCATTGACAGACTCTAGTAGCCTATGGCATGGAATTCAAGCCATGATATTCATGGCAGCTTGTTTCTTCAAAGGCTGTAATGGAGAGAGAATCTCTGTGCTTGAAATCTCCCATATCAGGGAAGACCTAACCTCTCTTTAAAAGGGTTCACGTTTTGAGGTCAATTACAGCTAGGATAATCTCCCTTTGATTAGTTAAAAGTCAATTAGGCAACTAATTACATCTGAAAAGTCCTTTCACCTTTGCCCTATATTATAACAGATCACAAGGAGGCATAACATCCTATCACCTTTATCATATTTTACTGATTATAAGCAATTTGCAGGTTTTACCACACACCCCCCAAGTGAGGGCACTGCACAAGAGATTACACATGAGAGGAGTGTCTACCCTAGAGAGAGTCCACCATATAGCCCAGTATTTTCAAGCTGCTGATAAGAAAGGATGATAATGTACTTTTAAGTCAGTCAAGGGGGAAGATCCCTTGGAGGAGGGCATGGCAACTCACTCCAGTATTTTTTCCTGGAGAATCCTGGTGGATAGAGGAGCCTGGCAGGCTACAGTCCATAGCATTGCACAGAGTTGAACATGACTGAAGCGACTTAGCATGCATTCATGCAAGGCAGTCAAGTCATTTTAAAAGTCAAAGTCAGGTATTGAATCTGATTCAGTTCAGTTCAGTTCAGTTCAGTCACTCAGTCGTGTCTGACTCTCTGCGACCCCATGAATCACAGCACGCCAGGCCTCCCTGTCCATCACCAACTCCCGGAGTTCACTCAAACTCATGTCCATAGAGTCGGTTAGGTGTTACAAATAGCAATCTGTCTGGGAGGACAGGTAAAGGACTGAACTATTCTCATCAGCTTATCTTTCCCAACATTTTTTCTTTTCCATCTAGGTATACATCTGTTCAAAATGTTTCACTCAGTGAGCTACAATTAGATGCCGACACACTGTCTTTTCACTTTGTAACTAGGTCTGTAACAGTTAAAAATACGAGCAAAAATATGAAAACCTTCTTCAGTACATGCCAATGCTGCTACTGCTAAGTCACTTCAGTCGTGTCCGACTCTGCGACCCCATAGACGGAAGCCCACCAGGATCCCCTGTCCCTGGGATTCTCCAGGCAAGAACACTGGAGTGGGTTGCCATTTCCTTCTCCAATGTGTGAAAGTGAAAAGTGAAAGTGAAGTCGCTCAGTCGTGTCCGACCCTTAGCGACCCCATGGACTGCAGCCCACCAGGCTCCTCCATCCATGGGATTTTCCAGGCAAGAGTAGTGGAGTGGCTTGCCATTGCCTTCTCCGACATGCCAATAGAGGATGTAATTTTTTTTTTGGTGGGCTTCCTCACATTCATGATTGAAAAATAAAAAGCTAAAATTTTCATAGGCTAAGTCTGGAGCTGACTGTGGCTCAGATCATGAGCTCCTTATTGCAAAATTCAGGCTTAAACTGAAGAAAGTAAGGAAAACCACTAGGCCATTTAGGCATGACCCAAATCAAATCCCTTATGATTGTACAGTAGAGGTGATGAATAGATTTGAGGGCTTAGATCTGGTAGACAAAATGCCTGAAGAACTACAGGTGGAGATTCCTAACATTGTATAGAAGGTTATGACTAAAACCATCCCCAAGAAAAAGAAATCCAAGAAGGCAAAGTAGTCTGAGGTGGCTTTACAAATAGCTGGAAAAAGAAGAGAAGTGAAAGGCAAAGGAGAATGGGAAAAAATATTAGCAACTGAATGCAGAATTCCAGAGAATAGAATTAGGAGAGATAAGAAGGCTACCTTAAATGAACAATGCTAAGAAATAGAGGAAAACAATAGAATGTGAAAGACTAGAGATCTCTTCAAGAAAATTGGAGATATCAAGGGAACATTTCATGCAAGGTTGGGCACAATAAAGGACAGAAATGGTATGACCTAACAGAAGCAGAAGAAATTAACAAAAGGTGTTAAGAACACAGAAGAACTAGACAAAAAAGATCTTAATGACTGGGATAACCATGGTGGTGTGGTCACTGACCCAGAGCCAGACATCCTAGAGTCTCAAGTCAAGTGAGCCTTAAGGAGCATTACTAGGAACAAAACTAGTCAAGGTGATGGAATTCCGGCTGAGCTATTCAAAATCCTAAACTATGATTCTGTTAAAGTGCTGCACTCAATATGTCAGCAAACTTGGAAAACTCAGCAGTGGCCACAGGACTGAAAAAATCAGTTTTCATTTCAATTCCAAAGAAGAGAAATGTCAAGGAATGTTCAAACTACCATGCAGTTGCACTCATTCCACATGCTAGCAAGGTCATGCTCAAAATCCCTCAAGCTATGCATCTGCAGTACATGAACCAAGAACTTCCAGATGTTCAAGCTTGATTTAGAAAAGGCAGAGGAAACAGAGATCCAATTACCCACATCCATTGGATCATATAAAAAGCAAAGGAATTCCACAAAAAATCTACTTCTTCTTCATTGACTACACTAAAACCCTTGACTTGTGTGGATCACAACAAACCGTGGAAAATTCTTAGAGATGGGAATACCAGACCACCTTACCTGTCTCCAGAGAAACCTGTATGCAGGTCAAGAAGCAACAGTTGGAACTGACATGGAAAAGCAGATGGGTTCAAATTGGGAAAAGAATATGTCAAGGCTGTATACTGTCACCTTGCTTATTTAACTGCTATGCAGAGTAAGTACATCATGTGAAATGCCAGGCTGTATGAAGGACAAGCTGGAATCATTTTTCCAGGAGAAATATCAGCAACCACAGATATGCAGATGATACCACCCTAATGGCAGAATATGAAGAGGAACTAAAAACCTCTTGATGAGGGTAAAAGAAGAGTGAAAAAGCTGGCTTAAAATTCAACATTCAAAAAACTATGATTATGGCATCCATTCCCATCACTTCATGACAAACAGATGGGGCAAAATTGGAAACAGTGACAGAATTTATTTTCTTGGGCTCCAAAATTACTGTACATGATGACTGTAGCTATGAAATTAAAAGCCCCTTGCTCCTTGAAAGAAAAGCTATGACAAACCTAGAGAGCATATTAAAGAGCAGAGACATCACTTTGCTGAAAATATTCCATATTGTCAAAGCTATGATTTTTCCACTAGTCATTTATGGGTGTGAGAGTTGGACCATAAAGAAGGCTGAGTGCCAAAGAATTGATGCTTTCAAACTGTGCTACTGGAGAGGACTCTTGAGAATTCCTTGGACAACAAGGAGATGAAACCAGTCAATCCTAAAGGAAAGAAACCCTGAATATTCACTGGAAGGACTGATGCTGAAGCTGAAGCTCCAATACTTTGGTCACCTGATGGAAAGAGCCAACTCATTGGAAAAGACCCTTATCCAGGAAAGACTTAAGATGGGAGGAGAAGTGGGTGACAGAGGATGAGATGGTTGGATGGCATCACCAACTCAATGGATGTGAATTTGAGCAAACTCCTGGAGATAAAGTGAAGGAAGCCAGGTGTACTGCAGTTCATGGGGTCTCAAAGAGTCAGACAACACTTAGTGAACAACAATAAACCCTCAAATACTCCTTTGCACCCCACCATTTTATTAAAGCCTTCCAAAATGGAACTCTGTGATGAAGATGTAGCTCTTCCTTTTTCATCTGTTTGTGTCATTTTTCTGTGTTTTGTATTTGTTTGAAAACTCTTTAATGTGTTTGTACAATGAACTAATATGTTGATTGATAAACAGTAAATAAAGAACAGTTGGCATAGATAGCATTACAGCCTCTGCAAAGAAGCTTCAAGAACCACGAGAGTTATGTTATTGTAGTTTTACTTTTATTCTCCTTGTCTACCTGTAGATTTTTCTGGTTAATGGAACAATATCCAGTGTTTCCAGTGCTTTGGAGACTACTACAGTTCTTCTGAACATCCAGGACAGGAAATCATGTTAAAATTGGAGCTATAGAATAAAACAGTGAAAATGAAAGGTGAGTTGCTTAAGTTCTCATGGTATGCTTTAGAGAAAAGCTAAACCCCTAATTGGTTTCCCCAGTATCTTCTTCTCAGAAGCATGGAGTGTGCAGTGACAGCTGCATGAATTAAACAGAATGATCTTGGAGAAGCTAGATTGTTTTCTTACAAGGATGTCACTAGATTTAGTCAAATCATAATTGAGAAATTATATAAAAGTACACTTTTTATATTATTATGAAAGGTACAAAGTCCTAGCTGAAGCTTCTAGTCAAGAAAGGTAGCAATGGATCTCCTGTTGTTTGGCTTGTGCTCTTTTTAGTCATCATTGATGGTGAATTAATGTTATTTGTTTTATATTTAAAAGAGACCTAAACATTAAATGAAAAGAAGTAAAGGGTGATGCTAGGTCCTGATTCCTGGAGAAGGGAATGGAAACTCACTCCAGTATTCTTGACTGGAGAATTCCATGGACAGAGGAATACAGTCTATAGGGTCACAAAGAGTTGGACATGACTGAATGACTAACAAACACACACAAATCATGATGATCATCTATTAGAATGTAGGTGTGTGGCTCCCAGGAATTTGCCCCACAACATTTTGTTGCCTGGACCTTTACACAGTACACTCTAAATCAGTGGTTCTTGACTCAGGGTGGCATGGAATTATAACAAGAAATATCAGAATCCATATGCCCAACAAAGATTGCTTACAAAGTAAATAAATAATGCAGTTTGGATATCCATGTACTAAAATCTTACAAATCTATGTATTTGTTGCTATGATAAATGATACACAAGCTTATTTTTAAGTGTTACTGAAGTTTTTGTAGGTTTTTTGTTGTTGAGCATTTTCTCAACCAGCCTATCCTAAATATATGACTGTCTATTGTGTGTGTGAAAAAGGAAGAGATTGAAAAAAATTGAGAGAGAATATTTTTTTAAGTTTAAAAAAGATCTACATATTTCCAAAGATTGGGATCCACTGCTCTAAGCACTTAGTTTAGTAAGAGAAAATTTCATCTTTGTCTGTCTCTATCTCACCCTCTCTAAGCAGCTTCAGATGGGCTGCATACAATTATCTTTCCCCTCCTTTTGGTGACTAAAGCATCTTTCTCCTCAGACATTGATGCTGGGAAAGACACAATAGTAGCTAATAACAATAATAATAACTTCCCTTAAATAACATCTTTTATCTGATGCTCTCTAAATGCTGTATGGGAAGATCTCACTGTCAGAGGAAAGGGAAATGCACAGCTAAGAGATGCTGCAGCTGGGAAAAGAATCCAGGCAGGCTGGTCCCTCAAACATTTGTTTTCCTGATTGAAGCCTACCTGCCTCTTTCTGACAGGGTGGGGCTCATCTATTTCTGAATTAACCCACAGCTCTTGGGGAAGGTTTGGTAACAGTGACTCTAGATAATTGGGGGATTTGCCAAGCAGCCACCCATTGTACTTAGAGATTTACATAAATTATTTCATATCTAGCATGGTTGAAGAATTAGAAGGTTAGTAGTTTATGAAATTCATGCTTCATTTTCAATAGCTTAGAATATGATAAAATATACCCAACATGAAGATTCAGTTCAGTTCAGTCACTCAGTCGTGTCCAACTCTTTGCGACCCCATGAATCACAGCACAGCAGGCCTCCCTGTCCATCACCAACTCCTGGAGTTCACTCAAACTCATGTGCATCGAGTCGGTGATGCCATCCAGCCATCTCATTCTCTATCGTCCCCTTCTCCTCCCGCCCCCAATCCTTCCCAGCATCAGAGTCTTTTCCAGTGAGTCAACTCATCACATGAGGTGGCCAAAGTATTGGAGTTTCAGCTTTAGCATCAGTCCTTCCAATGAACACCCAGGATTGATCTCCTTTAAAGTGGACTGGTTGGATCTCCTTGCAGTCCAAGGGACTCTCAAGAGTCTTCTCCAGCACCACAGTTCAAAAGCATCAATTCTTCGGCGATCAGCTTTCTTCACAGTCCAACTCTCACATCCATACATGACCACTGGAAAAACCATAGCCTTAACTAGATGGACCTTTGTTGGCAAAGTAATGTCTCTGTTTTTTAATATACTATAGATTATACTGAAGAAAATTTCTTTCTGTGAGGATTCAGAAGGCATTTTTCTAACTGGCACAGGGCCAGAAAATCAGCATTATGAATCCCAGTGAACACCATGCTGCAGGTGATTGGCTGTGCTAAGGTACTCAAGTAAAGAAAGCACAAGATAACTGAAAGCATATGGTAGGGTTTTTGTATCTATATCTTGGGAGCTTATGGGCCCAGGGTTATCTTTAGGGGACACAGGATTTGGGGAAAAAATCAGAATATGTGTCTTTCCTTCTTCATCATTTGTATCTAGACCAAATCAAGTTGAAATTAACATTTGTGTTGCCTTTAGGGAGATGACGGAGAAGGCAGTGGCAAGCCACTCCAGTACTATTGCCTAGAAAAACCCATGGATGGAGGAGCCTGGTAGGCTGCAGTCCGTGGGGTCGCTAAAGGTCGGACACGACTGAGCAACTTCACTTTCACTCTTCACTTTGACACATTGGAGAAGGAAATGGCAACCCACTCCAGTGTTCTTGCCTGGAGAATCCCAGGGACGGGGGAGCCTGGTGGGCTTCTATCTATAGGGTCACACAGAGTCGGACACGACTGAAGTGACTTAGCAGTAGCAGTAGGGAGATGAGCCATGGTGGAAGTAAACCAACCACGAGCAATCAGAAGCAGGATATTGAGAGGTCAAGACCACTTTTATATTTTCAGCCTCTTGGCATATGAAAAATGTAAGAAAACTGAAAGAAGAGGGTTATACAAATAAGCTCAGGTTAACAACTGATATAAAATATCTAATTTATTAGAATAGGTCCTGCATTGGTCTCCTTCTCTCTCTCTCTCCCTCTCTTGCTCATAGCATAGGGATTTTGTTTGTTTGTTTGCAAATCTCAATACACATCATTCTGCAAAGGGCAAGCACCTTCTCCACTGTGTTATTCCCATCTCTATCAGAATTGGAATTAGACGTGCTAAAGGTCACAGAGCAAAAATCTGTTGCATTTAAATAGACATTAAGCCATGAATGTAACACTTAAAGTAATTTGGTCCAGACAGAAAACACCTGTCCATGTTGTGAATCCAGATGGGGGAAGCTGGCAATCTCAGGAGAGTCATAGGACTAAGAAGACCAATTATCTCAGAAGCCAAATCTTCTGAAATAAATTGTCTGAGGAATCAACCTTTGAAAGCCTCAAGATCTATTGCAGTTTGCTTAAAAATGTTTCACCCTTGATACTTCAAAATCTCATTTCCACTTTTGTTATTCTCTCCCTCCCTCTCTTGCTTTAATGGTAATAAAGGAGACATATTTATCACATCAAACATATTAAATTTTCAACCCTAGAAAGAAAATCCATTTCAAGTGTGTTTTCCCAAATGACTATACTTTCTTGAGAGGCAGACGAAAGGGAGGCTGAGCCACTGGCAGGGAAGCTGGGGAAGGAAATAAAAGAAGCCTAAGTCAGAAGCAGGGCCTGGCCTTTCTAAGCAGACAGACTTTCCAGAAGTGACCTCTGTACTGCAGCAAGTTGTCTGGACCTAATGTGACAATGGCAGGGATGATCAGAAACCAGGTGCCTAGTGACCTGTGGAAAGGAGGGAGACGTAAGTGGAAGAGTACTTTATTTTTTTATTGGAGGCAAATTACTTTACATTAATATATTGGTTGGTTTTGCCATACATTGACACATATCTGCCCCGTGTGTACATGTGTTCCCCTTCTTGAAACCCCCTCCCACCTCCCTCTTCCCCATATCCTCCCTCCAGGTCATCCCCGTGCACCAGCCCCAAGCATCCTGTATCATGCGTCAAACCTGGACTGGTGATTCATTTCACATATGATAATATACATACTACAATGCCATTCTCCCAAATCATCCCAGCTACACCCTCTCCCACAGAGTCACAAAGACTGTTCTATACACCTATGTCTCTTTTGCTGCCTCGTATACAGGGTTAAGGTTACCATCTTTCTAAATTCCATATATATGCGTTAGTATACTGTATTGAAGTTTTTCTTTCTGGCTTACTTCACTCTGTATAATAGGCTCCAATTTCATCCACCTCATTAAAACTGATTCAAATGCATTCTTTTTGATGGCTGAAAAATACTTCATTGTGTATATGTACCAAAGCTTTCTTATCCATTCATCTGCAGACGGGCATCTAGGTTGCTTCCATGTCCTGGCTATTATAAACAGTGCTGCAATGAACATCGGAGTACATGTGTTTCTTTCAATTCTGGTTTCCTTGGTGTGTATGCCCAGGAGTGCGATTGCTGGATCATATGCCAGTTATTTCCAGTTTTTTAAGGAATCTCCACACTGTTCTCCATAGTGGCTGTACTAGTTTACATTCCCACCAACAGTGTAAGAGGGTTCCCTTTTCTCCACTCCCTCTCCAGCATTTATTGCATGTAGACTTTTGGATAGCAGCCATTCTGACTGGTGTGTAATGGTATTTCATTGTGGTTGTGATTTGCATTTCTCTGATTATGAGGGATGTTGAGCATTTTTTCATGTGTTTGTTAGCCATGTTTATGTCTTCTTTGGAGAAATGTCTGTTTAGTTCTTTGGCCCATTTTTTGAGTGGGTCATTTATTTTTCTGGAATTGAGCTACAGGAGCTGCTTGTATATTTTGGAGATTAATTCTTTGTCAGTTGTTTCATTTGCTATTAATTTCTCCCATTCTGAAGGCTGTCTTTTCACCTTGCTTATAGTTTCCTTTGCTGTGCAGAAGCTTTTGATTTTAATTAGGTCCCATTTGTTTATTTTTGCTTTTATTTCCAATAATCTTGGAGGTGGGTCTTGGAGGATCCTGCTGTGATTTATGTCAGAGAGAGTTTTGCCTACGTTCTCCTCTAGGAGTTTTATAGTTTCTGGTCTTACATTTAGCTCTCTAATCCATTTTGAGTTTATTTTGGTGTATGGTGTTAGGAAGTGTTCTAGTTTCATTCTTTTCCGTGTGGCTGACCAGGTTTCCCAGCACCACTTATTAAAGAGACTGTCTTTTCTCCATTTTATATTCTTGCCTCCTTTGTCAAAGATAAGGTGTCCATAGGTGTGTGGGTTTATCTCTGGGCTTTCTATTTTGTTCCATTGATCTATATTTCTGTCTTTATACCAGTACCATACTGTCTTGATGACTGTGGCTTGTAGAGCCTGAAGTCCGGCAGGTTAATTCCCCCAGTTCCATTCTGCTTCCTCAAGATTGCTTTGGCTATTCCAGGTTTTTTTGTATTTCCATACAAATTGTGAGATAGTTCTGTGAAAAATATCGTTGGTAGCTTGATAGGGATTGCATTGAATGTATAAATTACTTAGGGTAGTATACTCATTTTTACAATATTTATTTTTCCAATCTACGATCACGGTATATTTCTTCATCTATTAGTGTCCTCTTTGATTACTTTCACTAAGTGTTATAGTTTTCTATGTACAAGTCTTTTGTTTCTATAAGTCGATATATTGCTAAGTACTTAATTCTTTTCGTTGAAACAGTGAATGGAATAGTTTCCTTAATTTCTCTTTCTATATTCTCATTGTTAGTGTATAGGAATGCAAGGGATTTCTGTGTGTTGATTTTATATCCTACAAATTAACTGTATTCATTGATTAGCTCTAGTAGTTTTCTAGTAGAGTCTTTAGGGTTTCCTGTGTAGAGGATCATGTCATCAGCGAATAGTGAAAATTTTACTTCTTCTTTTCCAATTTGTATTCCTTTTATGTATTTTTCTGCTCTGATTACTGTAGCCAAAACTTCCAGAACTATGTTGAATAGTAGTGGTGAGAGTGGGCACCATAGTCTTGTTCCTGACTTTAGGGGAAACGCTTTCAGTTATTCACCATTGAGGATAATGTTTGCTGCGGGTTTGTCGTATATAGCTTTTATCATGTTGTGATATGTCCCTTCTATCCCCACTTTCTCGAGGGTTTTTTTAATCATAAATCGATGTTGAATTTTGTCAAAGTCGTTCTCTGCATCTATTGAGATAATCATATGATTTTTATTTTTCAGTTTGTTAATGTGGTGTATTACGTTGATTCATTTGTGGATATTGAGAATCCTTGCATTCCAGGGCTAAAGTCCACTTGGTCATGATGTATGATCTTCTTAATGTGTTGTTGTATTCTGATTGCTAGAATTTTGTTCAGGATTTTTGCATCTATGTTCATCAGTGATATTGGCCTGTAGTTTTCTTTTTTTGTGGTATCTTTACCCGGTTTTGGGATTAGGGTGATGGTGAACTCTGGATGGAGGTTTGTGACATTGTAAAGGAGACAGGGACCAAGACCATCCCCATGGAAAAGAAATGCAAAAAAGCAAAATGGCTGTCTGAGGAGGCCTTACAAATAGCTGTGAAAAGAAGAGAAGTGAAAAGCAAAGGAGAAAAGGAAAGATATAAGCATCTGAATGCAGAGTTCCAAAGAATAGCAAGGAGAGATAAGAAAGCCTTCCTCAGTGATCAATGCAAAGAAATACAGGAAAACAACAGAATAGGAAAAACAAGAGACCTCTTCAAGAAAATTAGAGATTCCAAGGGAACATTTCATGCAAAGATGGGCTCAATAAAGGACAGAAATGGTATGGACCTAACAGAAACAGAAGATATTAAGAAGAGGTGGCAAGAATACACAGAAGAACTGTACAAAAAAGATCTTCACGACCAAGATAGTCACGATAACATGATCACTGAACCAGAGCCAGACATCTTGGAATGTGAAGTCAAGTGGGCCTTAGAGAGCATCACTACGAACAAAGCTAGTGGTGGTGATGGAATTCCAGTTGAGCTATTTCAAATCTTGAAAGATGATGCTGTGAAAGTGCTGCACTCAATATGCCAGCAAATTTGGAAAACTCAGCAGTGGCCACAGGACTGGAAGAGGTCAATCTTCATTCCAATCCCAAAGAAAGGCAATGCCAAAGAATGCTCAAACTACCGCACAATTGCACTCATCTCACACGCTGGTAAAGTCATGCTCAAAATTCTCCAAGCCAGGCTTCAGCAGTATGTAAACCGTGAACTCCCAGATGTTCAAGCAGGTTTTAGAAAAGGCAGAGGAACCAGAGATCAAATTGCCAACATCCGCTGGATCATGGAAAGCAAGAGAGTTCCAGAAAAATATCTATTTCTGCTTCATTGACTATGCCAAAGCCTTTGACTGTGTGGATCACAGTAAACTGTGGAAAATTCTGAAAGAGATAGGAATCCCAGACCACCTGACCTGCTTCTTGAGAAACCTGTATGCAGGTCAGGAAGCAACAGTCAGAACTGTACATGGAACAACAGACTGGTTCCAAATAGGAAAAGGAGTACGTCAAGGCTGTATATTGTCACCTTGCTTATTTAACTTATATGCAGAGTACATCATGAGGAACTCTGGGCTGGAAGAAGCACAGGCTGGAATCAAGATTGCTGGGAGAAATATCAGTAATCTCAGATATGCAGATGACACTACCCTTATGGCAGAAAGTGAAGAGGAACTCAAAGGCCTCTTGATGAAAATAAAAGAGGAGAGTGAAAAGGTTGGCTTGAAGCTCAACATTCAGAAAACAAAGATCATGGCATCTGGTCCCATCACTTCATGGGAAATAGATGGAAAAACAGTGGAAACAGTGTCAGACTTTATTTTTTTGGGCTCCAAAATCACGACGCTTACTCCTTGGAAGGAAAGTTATAATCAACCTTGATAATATATTAAAAAGCAGAGACATTACTTTGCCAACAAAGGTCCATCTAGTCAAGGCTATGGTTTTTCCCGTGGTCATGTATGGATGTGAGAGTTGGACTGTGAAGAAAGCTGATTGCCGAAGTATTGATGCTTTTGAACTGTGGTGTTGGAGAAGACTCTTGAGAGTCCCTTGGACTGCAAGGAGATCCAGTCCATTCTAAGGGAGATCGATCCTGAGTGTTCATTGGAAGCACTGATGCTAAAGCTGAAACTGCAATACTTTGGCCACCTCATGCGATGAGTTGACTCACTGGAAAAGACTCTGATGCTGGGAAGGGTTGGGGGCAGGAGGAGAAGGGGACGACCGAGAATGAGATGGCTGGATGGCATCACCGACTCTGTGGACATGAGTTTGAGTGAACTCCGGGAGTTGGTGATGGACAGGGAGGCCTGGCGTGCTGTGATTCATGGGGTCTCAGAGATTTGGGCACGACTGAGTGACTGAACTGAACTGAACTGGCCTCATAGCATGAGTTTGGAAGTTTCCCTTCCTCGGCAATTTTCTGGAAGAGTTTGAGTAGAATAGGTGTTAGCGCTTCTCTAAATTTTTGGTAGAATTCAGCTGTGAAGCTGTCTAGACCTAGGCTTTTGTTTGCTGGAAGATTTCTGATTACAGACTCTAGTTCCGTGCTTATGATGGGTCTGTTCAGATTTTCTATTTCTTCCTGGTTCAGTTTTGGAAAGTTGTACTTTTCTAAGAATTTGTCCTTTTCTTCCAGGTTATTCATTTTATTCCCATATAATTGCTAATAGTATTCTCTAATAATCCTTTGTATTTCTGTGTTGTCGGTTGTGAGCTCTTCATTTTCATTTCTAATTTTATTGATTTGGTTCTTCTCCCTTTGTTTCTTGATGAGTCTGGCTAGTGGTCTGTCAATTTTATTTACCTTCTCAAAGAACCAGCTTTTGGCTTTGTTGATTTTTGCTATGGTCTCTTTTGTTTCTTTTGCATTTATTTCTGCCCTAATTTTTACGATTTCTTTCCTTCTACTAACCCTGTGGTTCTTCATTTCTTCCTTTTCTAGTTTCTTTACATGTAGAGGATCTTCTCCAGACAGGAAACACAGAAAGGGTATATAAACTCGAACCCAAAACAATAAAGAAAATGGCAACGGGATCATACTTATCAATAATCACCTTAAATGTAAATGGGTTGACTGCCCCAACCAAAAGACAAAGGCTCGCTGAATGGATACACAAACAAGACCCCTATATATGTTGTCTACAAGAGATCCACCTCAAAACGAGGCACACATACAGACTGAAAGTGAAGGGCTGGAAAAAGATATTCCACTCAAATAGAGACCAAAAGAAAGCAGGAGTAGCAATACTCATATCAGATAAAATAGATTTTAAAACAAAGGGAGTGAAAAGAGACAAAGAAGGAAACTACATAATAATCAAAGGATCAATCCAAGAAGAAGATAAAACAATTATAAATATTTATGCACCCAACATAGGAACACCACAATATGTAAGACAATTACTGACAAGTATGAAAGGGGAAATTGACAATAACACAATAATAGTGGGAGACTTTAATGCCCCACTCACACCTATGGATAGATCAACTAAACAGAAAATTAACAAGGAAACACAAACTTTAAATGATACAATAGACCAGTTAGACCTAATAGATCTCTATAGGACATTTCACCCCAAAACAATGAATTTCACCTTTTTCTCCAGTGCACACGGAACCTTTTCTAGGATAGATCATATCCTGGGCCATAAATCTAGCCTTGGTAAATTCAAAAAAATTGAAATCATCCAAGCATCTTTTCTGACCACATTTCAGTAAGATTAGATCTCAATTACGGGAGAAAAACTACTAAAAATGCCAGCATATGGAGGCTGAACAACACGCTGCTGAATAATGAACAAATCATAGAAGAAATCAAAAGAGAAATCAAAATATGCATAGAAATGAATGAAAATGTAAACACAACAACCCAAAACCTCTGGGACACTGTAAAAGCAGTGTTAAGGGGAAGATTCATAGCAATACGGGCATACCTGAAGAAACAAGAAAAAAGTCAAATAAATAACCTAACTCTACATCTAAAGGAAGAGTACTTTAAAAAATATATATCAGTACAGAAGCAATATTATAAAAACAAGATCATAGGAATAAAAATATCCCTCACAATATCACTACATAATATTACATTTTAATGTGCACTTTATATACACACAATTTTATAAAATTGTAAAAATAATGAAGATACTCATGTGCTCTGTTCTTTATGTAATATTATATCATAAATGGTTCCTCATGCTGATAATTTCTAGTGGCTACACAATATTCTTTTAAGGCTATCATGATTTAGCTAGTCTATCATGGGTCATTTAGGTCATTATATGGATGAATGTTATGGTATATGAATTCTGTCTCAATAAAGCTGTTAAAAAAGGAAAAATAAAATAAAATAAAAAACAAATTCTTCTGCTATTATAAACAATGTTGTAAAGAACATCTAATTGCATAGCTTTTGTAACTTCTTGAATTATGTCCTCAGCATAAATTCCTGGCAGTTAAATTACTGGGTGAAAGAATATAAACATTTAATTTTTTCTTGAAAATTCTGCCAAACTGATTTCGAAAAGGACTGGAATAATTGACTAATTTCACCACAATCTTGCCAGAAAACTGGGACAAAAAATCTAAATTCAGTTCAGTTCAGTCGCTCAGTCGTGTCCGACTCTCGGCGATCCCATGAATCACAGCACGCCAGGCCTCCCTGTCCATCACCAACTCCCGGAGTACACTCAAACTCATGTCCACAGAGTCGGTGATGCCAGCCAGCCATCTCATTCTCGGTCGTCCCCTTCTCCTCCCGCCCCCAACCTTTCCCAGCATCAGAGTCTTTTCCAGTGAGTCAGCTCGTCGCATGAGGTGGCCAAAGTATTGCAGTTTCAGCTTTAGCATCAGTCCCTCCAATGAACATCCAGGATTGATCTCCTTTAGAATGGACTGGTTGGATCTCCTTGCGGTATAAGGGACTCTCAAGAGTCTTCTCCAACACCACAGTTCAAAAGCATCGATTCTTCGGCGATCAGCTTTCTTCACAGTCCAGCTCTCACATCCATACATGACCACGGGAAAAACCATTGCCTTGACTAGACGGACCTTGGTAGGCAAAGTAATGTCTCTGCTTTTTAATATACTATCAAGGTTGGTCATAACTTTCCTTCCAAGGAGCAAGCGTCTTTTAATTTCATGGCTGCAATCAGCATCGGCAGTGATTTTGGAGCCCAAAAAAACAAAGTCTGACACTGTTTCCACTGTTTTTCCATCTATTTCCCATGAAGTGATGGGACCAGATGCCATGATCTTTGTTTTCTGAATGTTGAGCTTCAAGCCAACCTTTTCACTCTCCTCTTTCACTTTCATCAAGAGGCTTTTGAGTTCCTCTTCACTTTCTGCCATAAGGGTAGTGTCATCTGCATATCTGAGGTTATTGATATTTCTCCCAGCAATCTTGATTCTAGCTTGTGCTTCTTCCAACCCAGCGTTCCTCGTGATGTACTCTGCATATAAGTTAAATAAGCAAGGTGACAATATACAACCTTGACGTACACCTTTTCCTATTGGAACCAGTCTGTTGTTCCATGTCCAGTTCTGACTGTTGCTTCCTGATCTGCATACAGGTTTCTCAAGAGGCAGGTCAGGTGTTCCGGGATTCCCATCTCTTTCAGAATGTTCCACAGTTTATTGTGATCCACACAGTCAAAGGCTTTGGCATAGTCAATGAAGCAGAAATAGATGTTTTTCTGAAACTCTCTTGCTTTCTCCATGATCCAGCGGATGTTGGCAATTTGATCTCTGGTGCCTCTGCCTTTTCTAAAACCTGCTTGAACATCTGGGAGTTCACGGTTTACATGCTGCTGAAGCCTGGTTTGGAGAATTTTGAGCATGACTTTACTAGCGTGGGAGATGAGTGCAATTGTCCGGTAGTTTGAGCATTCTTTGGCATTGCCTTTCTTTGGGATTGGAATGAAGACTGACCTCTTCCTGTCCTGTGGCCACTGCTGAGTTTTCCAAATCTGCTGGCATATTGAGTGCAGCACTTTCACAGCATCATCTTTCAAGACTTGAAATAGCTCAACTGGAATTCCATCACCTCCACTAGCTTTGTTAGTAGTGATGCTTTCTAAGGCCCACTTGACTTCACATTCCAAGATGTCTGGCTCTAGGTCAGTGATCACATTATCGTGACTATCTTGGTCGTGAAGATATTTTTTGTACAGTTCTTCTGTGTATTCCTGCCACCTCTTCTTAATATCTTCTGCTTCTGTTAGGTCCATACCATTTCTGTCCTTTATCGAGCCCATCTTTGCATGAAATGTTCCCTTGGAATCTCTAATTTTCTTGAAGAGGTCACTTGTTTTTCCTATCCTGTTGTTTTCCTCTATTTCTTTGCATTGATCACTGAGGAAGTCTTTCTTATCTCTCCTTGCTATTCTTTGGAACTCTGCATTCAGATGCTTATATCTTTCCTTTTCTCCCTTGCTTTTCACCTCTCTTCTTTTCACAGCTATTTGTAAGGCCTCCTCAGACAGCCATTTCGCTCTTTTGCATTTCTTTTCCATGGGGATGGTCTTGGTCCCTGTCTCCTGTACAATGTCACGAACCTCCGTCCAGAGTTCATCAGGCACTCTATCAATCAGATCTAGTCCCTTAAATCTATTTCTCACTTCCACTGTATAATCATAAGGGATTTGATTTAGGTCATATCTGAATGGTCTAGTGGTTTTCCCTACTTTCTTCAATTTAAGTCTGAACTTCGCAATAAGGAGTTCATGATCTGAGCCACAGTCAGCTCCTGGTCTTGTTTTTGCTAACTGTATACAGCTTCTCCATCTTTGGTTGCAAAGAATATAATCAATCTGATTTCGGTGTTGACCATCTGGTGATGTCCATGTGTAGAGTCGTCTCTTGTGTTGTTCGAAGAGGGTGTTTGCTATGACCAGTGCATTCTCTTGACAAAACTCTATTAGCCTTTGCCCTGCTTCATTCCGTGCTCCAAGGCCAAATTTGCCAGTTACTCCAGGTGTTTCTTGACTTCCTACTTTTGCATTCCAGTCCCCTATAATGAAAGGGACATCTTTTTTGGGTGTTAGTTCTAAAAGGTCTTGTAGGTTTTCATAGAACCGATTAACTTCGGCTTCTTCAGCATTACTGGTTGGGGCATAGGCCTGGATTACTGTAGTATTGAATGGTTTGCCTTGGAAACGAACAGAAATCATTCTGTCATTTTTAAGATTACATCCAAGTACTGCATTTCGGACTCTTTTGTTGACCATGATGGCTACTCCATTTCTTCTAAGGGATTTCTGCCCACAGTAGTAGATATAATGGTCATCTGATTTAAATTCACCCATTCCAGTCCATTTTAATTCACTGATTCCTAGAATGTCTATGCTCACTCTTGCCATCTCCTGTTTGACCACTTCCAATTTGCCTTGATTTATGGACCTAACATTCCAGGTTCCTATGCAATATTGCTCTTTACAGCACCAGACCTTGCTTCTATCACTGGTCACATCCACAGCTGAATATTGGTTTTGTTTTTGGTCCATCCCTTTATTCCTTCTATAGTTATTTCTCCACTGAGCTCCAGTAGCATACTGGGCACCTACCGACCTGGGGAATTCCTCATTCAGTATCCTATCATTTTGCCCTTTGTTACTGTTCATGGGGTTCTCAAGGCAAGTATACTGAAGTGGTTTGCCATTCCCTTCTCCAGTGGACCACATTCGGCTGTGGTCCATGTGATCAGATCGGCTAGTTTCCTGTGATTATGATTTCAGTTTGTCTGCCCTCTGGTGCCCCCTAGCAATACCTACCATCTTATTTGGGTTTCTCTTACCTTGGTCGTGGAAAATCTCTTCACAGCCGCTCCAGCAAAGTGCAGCCGCTGTACCTTACCTTGCGTGAGGGGTATCTCCTCAAGGCCGCCCTTGATCTAAATTAAAATCTAAATTAAATTGCCAAAAATGTTACCTCATTATAGCTTTAAGTTTAACTTTTCTGATTGCTTCCAAGGTCAAACATATCCCCACATATTTATTTGTTAGTTACATTTTCTCTTCTGAAACTGCTTCTTCTTTTTTTTGTTGTTGTTGTTAGCCATTTGTCTACTGGAGACTTGTAAATTTTCTAATTAAAAATCTGAATAGTTTAAATAACATAGGAAATATCTTCCTGTCATATTTTGATCAAGTTTTGCTTTTGTATTTGAAGTACTTACTTAAGGAGGAGAGAAAAAGTGTGGAGTGCATACCATTTTATCTTCAATCTTTATTGAGGCTGGCTCTTCATTGTGGCATTTATAAGTCAGTGTATAGGATGCTGAATTCAATGCCAAAAAGAATATCCTGAAAGGAATGTGGCAAAGAATTACAGTTTGGGAATCAAGAGAAAATACAATTTAATCTGGGGCAACATGTGGTTGATATTCTTAAGTTTCAAATCTTTTACATTTTATCTCAGTCCTTTTAGGGTCAAAACTGTGCTAATTTAGTGAGACCATGGTTTGGTGAAAATAAAACTGAATTGCAGTGAGTAGAGGTGTTCAAATTGTGGCATCTTCCACAACACGTGGAAAACTACAACCGTCCAACAGTCAGAATTCAAAATCTCTAATCCTGTGACCTTAAATCTGACTTGGGTAAGAGAAATCATGGGTAAGATGATTCTGTAGTCTATTTCTCTATTTTTAAGGCAAATCCTGAAAGAGATCATGTTTTTGCTACTTTTTGATTTTATTTACAATGCTTTCATATTTGTATCAGAACTTGATTAATTTCTGAAAAAGAAGAAAAGAGTCATAGCTGAAAGGTGTTGGATGGTTCCCTGCCACACTTAGGAGTACATAGTTGCTGAGGGATTTTGTCAAAATTTTTGTTTCTGTTTTTGGGCTCTGTCATTCATTCTAATAGCTCATAGCAGCTGTGCCCCACCCTCTCTCATTTGTTCTGCAATTTTTGAGCATGAGAAAAATAAATGAAGAAAGATTTATAAATAGAGGGACTGTTGCTGCCAGATGGTGAAAATAACTGTGTCAGGAGATGGGATAGGTGTATTTAAGAGCAGTTCATTAAAAAAAACTTAGCACTTGGTATTCAACATTGAAAAAGTGCATTGGCATCTTTTATTTCATTTTACTATTGGACTAATAGTGTAAATTAAGGTGGAAAAATGGTAAAGAATCACCTGCCAATGCAAGAGACACAAGAGACCTAGGTTCGATCCCTGGGTCAGTAAGATCCTATGGAGGAGGAATTGGCAACTCACTGCAGTATATTTTGCTTGGAGAATCCCATGGACAGAGGAGCCTGGTGGACTACATTCCATGGGGTCGCATGGAGTCAGACACGACTGAGCATGTAGAACATGCAGTCTTACAGAATAAGAATTTCTACAAACATAGTCTATTCATGTTCTACAAATTCTGTGTAATAAATTTTCATTGTTTTCCTGACTCATTTACTTTACTGTCCTCTTTCCCATAATTCAGATCTTGTCACCTCTATCTCTTAAAATGCTTGAATCCATTCACCGTTTTCCTTTCCTATCGTAATCCTAAACTTCTCTCTCTAGCTTAGCTTTCTTTACTGAACTCTCATAATATATCTCTAGCTCTTTCTGTTTCCATTGAATGTTCTGGAGATCATTTAAACTTATCCTATCCCTACCCAAACTCACAATCTTGTACAAATTTGAACCTCTTCCAGTGCTCCCAATCTCATTCACCTAGTGCAAGCCAGAAACCTTGAAATTATCTCTGAATCCTCCCACTCCCTCGCATTTCATAGCCAGTCAATTACAAAGTCTTACTAATTCTTCTTTTTGATGTTTCCAATCCAATCATTTCTATCCAGTTCTGTAGTCACTTTCTTAATCCACGTCTTTATAATCTCTTACTTGGACTGTTGCAAAAGTTTCCTGTTATAATTCCTTTCCTCCAAATTGAAACCAGCCTGGCTTTTGCAAAAGGTAAATCTGATCATTTCACTCTCTTGCTTACAGATCTTTGATGGCTACTCATTGTCTTTGGCGTGGTTTGAAGACCTGGTTTATGTCTCTCCTTCAGGCCTCATTTTCTACTAAATTGTGCTACATATCTTATGACCCAGTCACACTTGAATGTTCTCTATATTCCAGGTTCATTATACTTCCTTACATCTCCATGCCTTTTTTCTTCCCTGGGCTAGCTAATCAATATCAAAGCAGTGTTTACAACACAGCTCAAAGGTGACCTTCTCTGTAAAAGAGTCTTCAATTATACTTTCCCCCGGAACTCCTTCCTCATCCCCATCCCGCATGAAATTAGGCATTTCCTCTTATTTGCTTCTATAGAAGATTGTGCATAATTGAATATATCCATGTTCCATAGAGTTGGAATGTCTTATATACTATTTGTTTTCTATACTTTTTGAGTGCAGAGACTGGTATTTATTTTATATCCTCCCTCACTACTTAATATGGTAGTCCCTAGAAATTTTGTTTGTTGAATGAATGAAGGATGAATAAATAATATGCTTTATCTATTTAGCTACTTTTTCTCCTGGTTCTTTAATTTTTGGGCATTGGAATTTCCATTTTCCCCTCAGAGGGTCTTAATCCTGACAATCATGATTATTTTACCTTTTAAATTCCCTTTCCTTTTAATAAGACTCTGAAACATTTTAAAGTTATAATGCTAATTTTTTATATAGAAAGCTTAGGCAAAAACTCTAGAAGTATATCATGATGACAATTTAACACATTCAAAGAATAGGTGTTTCTGTGTCACCTCATCCATATGCTGTTCTTTTCAGTAGAGATCTTTCTTGCTGCCCCAGAATTTTAACTCCCTGGAATGTTCAACAAGAATCTTTCTCAGCCTTGTCCCGCACTATTTCTGCTGATTCTTAAATTTTTAAAAATGTCTTCATAAGTCCGTCAATTTTTATTTTATGAGTATTATTTTCTTTGAGGATTCTTTGGTAAAACTTTCCTGATCCTACATTTTTTTGTTGTTGTTTTTGAGCTTGACCTTTAGCTTTCAACTTTCACTTTCTTTATCACATTCTTTTTTCTTTCTTATACTTCCCTTTTTGTGTCTTTGACCTACTTCAAATTCTATTACTTCCCCCCTTCTGAGAGCTATTTTCCCTCCTGTCTGCTGTTTTTCAGATTGGCAGTTTCCATACAGAGTGAGGTCTATTTTTCTCTTTCACTTTGGCTTTCCAAAGTGCCCCAACCTAACTCCACACATGTAAGGTTTTTTATGTGTTTTCTTCCTTTTCTGTTCTATGTAACAGTATACAGTTTCTTATAAAGCAACAAGAACACATCACATTTCTCAATTGTCCTGTTGCTCAGCTCTAGTCATTGTGTCTGCTTGCCTTTGCTTGCCGCTTTGTCCTTATTCTTCTGTCCAATTCTTAGAGAAGTGTCCTTCTTATCCTGTATTCACTGGCTATTCAGTGTCAGTTAACCTTTCATTCCCAAAGTATACTGAAGTGGCTTGCCATTCCCTTCTCCAGTGAACAGTATCAAAGGCAAAATGATAGAATACTGAATGAGGAATTCCCCAGGTCGGTAGGTCCCCAGTATGCTACTGGAGATCAGTGGAGAAATAACTCTAGAAGGAATGAAGGGATGGAGCAAAAGCAAAATCAATACCCAGTTGTGGATGTGACCGGTGATAGAAGCAAGGTCTGGTGATGTAAAGAGCAATATTGCATAGGAACCTGGAATGTTAGGTCCATGAATCAAGGCAAATTGGAAGTGGTCAAACAGGAGATGGAAAGAGTAAACATAGACATTCTAGGAATCAGTGAACTAAAATGGACTGGAATGGGTGGATTTAACACAGATGAACATTATATCTACTACTGTGGGCAAAAATCCCTTAGAAGAAATAGAGTAGCCATCATGGTCAACAAAAGAGTCCGAAATGCAGTATTTGGATACAATCTTAAAAACGACAGAATGACTTCTGTTCGTTTCCAAGGCAAACCATTCAATATTACTATAATCAAGGGCTATGCCCCAACCAGTAACGCTGAAGAAGCCGAAGTTGAACGGTTCTACGAAGACCTACAAGACCTTTTAGAATTAACACCCAAAAAAGATGTCCTTTTCATTATAGGGGACTGGAATGCAAAAGTAAGAAGTCAAGAAACACCTGGAGTAACAGGCAGATTTGGCCTTGGAGCACGGAATGAAGCAGGGCAAAGGCTAATAGAGTTTTGCCAAGAGAACGCACTGGTCATAGCAAACACCCTCTCCCAACAACACAAGAGAACACTCTACACATGGACATCACCAGATGGTCAACACCGAAATCAGATTGATTATATTCTTTGCAGCCAAAGATGGAGAAGCTCTATACAGTTAGCAAAAACAAGGCCAGGAGCTGACTGTGGCTCAGATCATGAACTCCGTATTGCCAAATTCAGACTGAAATTGAAGAAAGTAGGGAAAACCACTAGACCATTCAGATATGACCTCAATCAAATCCCTTATGATTATACAGTGGAAGTGAGGAATAGATTTAAGGGACTAGATCTGATAGATAGAGTGTCTGATGAACTCTGGACGGAGGTTCGTGACATTGTACAGGAGACAGGGACCAAGACCATCCCCATGGAAAAGAAATGCAAAAAAGCAAAATGGCTGTCTGAGGAGGCCTTAAAAACAGCTGTTAAAAGAAGAGAAGCGAAAAGCAAAGGAGAAAAGGCAAGATATAAGCATCTGAATGCAGAGTTCCAAAGAAGAGCAGGAGAGATAAAAAAGCCTTCCTCAGTGATCAATGCAAAGAAATAGAGGAAAACAACAGAATAGGAAACACAAGAGATCTCTTCAAGAAAATTAGAGATTCCAAGGGAATATTTCATGCAAAGATGGACTCGATAAAGGACAGAAATGGTATGGACCTAACAGAAGCAGAAGTTATTAAGAAGAGGTGGCAAGAATACACAGAAGAACTATACAAAAAATATTTTCATGACCAAGATCTTCACAATAACGTGATCACTGACCTAGAGCCAGACAACTTGGAATGTGAAGTCAAGTGGGCCTTAGAAAGCATCACTAGGAACAAAGCTAGTGGTGGTGATGGAATTCCAGTTGAGCTATTTCAAGTCTTGAAAGATGATGCTGTGAAAGTGTTGCACTCAGTATGCCAGCAAATTTGGAAAACTCAGCAGTGGCCACAGGACTGGAAAAGGTCAATCTTCATTCCAATCCCAAAGAAAGGCAATGCCAAAGAATGCTGAAACTACTGCACAATTGCACTCATCTCCCATGCTAGTAAAGTCATGCTCAAAATTCTCCAAGCCAGGCTTCAGCAATATGTGAACCGTGAACTCCCAGATGTTCAAGCAGGTTTTAGAAAAGGCAGAGGCACCAGAGATCAGATTGCCAACATCCGCTGGATCATGGAGAAAGCAAGAGAGTTCCAGAAAAACATCTATTTCTGCTTCATTGACTATGCCAAAGCCTTTGACTGTGTGGGTCACAATAAACTGTGGAACATTCTGAAAGAGATAGGAATCCCAGACCACCTGACCTGCCTCTTGAGAAATCTGTATGCAGGTCTGGAAGCAACAGTTAGAACTGGACGTGGAACAACAGACTGGTTCCAAATAGGAAAAGGAGTACGTCAAGGCTGTATATTGTCACTTTGCTTATTTAACTTATATGCAGAGTACATCATGAGGAACGCTGGGCTGGAAGAAGCACAATCTGCAATCAAGATTGCTGGGAGAAATGTCAATAACCTCAGTCATGTAGATGAAACCACCCTTATGGCAGAAAGTGAAGAGGAACTCAAAAGCCTCTTGATGAAAGTGAAAGAGGAGAGTGAAAAGGTTGGCTTGAAGCTCAACATTCAGAAAACAAAGATCATGTCATCTGGTCCCATCACTTCATGGGAAATAGATGGAAAAACAGTGGAAACAGTGTCAGACTTTATTTTTTGGGGCTCCAATCACTGCGGATTCTGATTGCAGCCATGAAATTAAAAGACGCTTACTCCTTGGAAGGAAAGTTATGACCAACCCTGATAGTACGTTAAAAAGCAGAGACATTACTTTGCCAACAAAGGTCCATCTAGTCAAGGCAATGGTTTTTCCAGTGGTCATGTATGGATGTGAGAGTTGGACTGTGAAGAAAGCTGATTGCCGAAGAATTGATGCATTTGAACTGTGGTTGAGAAGACTCTTGAGAGTCCCTTGGACTGCAAGGAGATCCAACCAGTCCATTTTAAAGGAGATCAATCCTGGATGTTCATTGGAGGGACTGATGCTAAAGCTGCAACTGCAATACTTTCGCCACCTCATGCGATGAGTTGACTCACTGGAAAAGACTCTGAAGCTGGAAAGGTTGGGGGCAGGAAGAAAAGGGAAGACAGAGAATGAGATGGGTGGATGGCATCGCCAGCTCTATGGACATAAGTTTGTGTGAACTCCAGGAGTTGGTGATGGACAGGGAGGCCTGGCGTGCTGTGATTTATGGGGTCGCAGAGAGTCGAACACGACTGAGTGACTGAACTGAACTGACCTGAACCTTTCATTCCAAACCCTTGAAATAAATAGTTTATTAAAACTTTTGACAGATGATATATTATTATAACAAACCAGTGGGATAAGAAATAGATTACTTTACAATGTTGAGAAAATATGCTAAATAACCCTCCCCCTAAATTCTCACTTCATGTCATGTACTAAAATAAGCTGTGAAAGTGAATGTTGCCCAGTGGGGTCCGACTCTCTGTGACCCCTTGGACTATACAGTTCATGGGATTCTCCAGGCCAGAATACTGCAGTGGGTAGCCTTACCCTTCTCCAAGTGATCTTCCCAACCCAGGGATCGAATCCAGGTCTCCCACATTGCAGGCGGATTCTTTACCATCTGTGTTATCAGGGAAACCCAAAATAAACTGTAGAATAATTGATTAGCTAAACATAAAAACTGAAATCATGCTAGAACAAAATACAAGAGAAAATTTATTGATAGCTAATTGGAAAAGAACTTTCAAAACATAAAAGCAACAAAGAAATAACCAAGAAAAGGTTCAATGTATTTATGCATATATTGCATTTTCTATACAACAAAAAGCATAAAAACAATTGCACAATCACAAAAACAGGAAAATATTTCTATTGAAAATGGCCAAAATTAAGGTTCTTAATTTTAATTAACAAGAATGTAATAAGAATGACATTGATTTGACAAAGCACGTAAGAGAGTTCATAAAAATTAGTATCAAGTATAGTAATAAAAGAAATGTAACTTCAGCAATATTCCTCATGTAATATTGGTGTGGATAGAATGAGATGAGTATTTTAAAAAACTGTTGGGTAAAGTGAAGTCAATCTTTCTGAAAAGCACTCTTTCTTTCTGTGTAGGTGCATACATATAGGCATTTATGATACATGGTATGCATGAAGTCATATAGTGTTCACATAACAAATTTTGAGAATGTATGTTAAAAAATATCAAACTATTTAGACAAAAAAGTCCACAGCAGTAATATTTATATCAATACAAAATTGAATAATTAAATATGCAATAGGAAGATATTTATATAGTCCAAAAATTGAATATAATGAAACTATTAGTATTCATATTTTCAAAGAATATTCACTTTTGAGAACATGCTAATAATATAATAAAAATGAAGTAATAAAAATGAAGATACAGAACTGCTTGTGAAAAATTATACTAACTTTTAGAAAGGTCTTTATTTAGAAAAATTCAGGTGTATACATCAAAGTACTAATGATGATGAGGTTATAAGTGATTTTAGTTATAAAAATATTTCGCACTAATTTTCAAATTGTATTATGGTCACATTTTACTTCTAAAATTAGATAAATAACTAATTTTATGAAGGAAAATACATGACTGCCAGAGTTCCTTTTATGAGCATGCTGTTTATAGTTTGCGTTCCTTTGGAATTTTTATTTATTTTTTTTCATTTCATTTTATAAGTTCATTCTATTTCTTCTTTTTATTTTATTTTATTTTTTTTTTACTATTTTTTAAATCATTTTACAATATTATATTGGTTGGTTTTGCCATACATTGACATCAATCCGCCCCAGGTGTACATGAGTTCCCCTTCCTATACCCCCCTCCCACCTCCCTCCTCCCCTTATCCTCCCTCTGGGTCATCCCCGTGCACCAGCCCCAAGCATCCTGTATCATGCGTCGAACCTGGACTGGTGATTCGTTTCACATATGATAATATACATGTTTCAATGCCATTCTCCCAAATCACCCTACCCTTGCCCTCTCCCACAGAGTCCCAAAGACAGTTCTATCCACCTGTGCTCTTTTGCTATCTCATATACAGGGTCTTCCCTGGTGGCTCAGATGGTAAAGCGTCTGCCTACAATGCGGGAGACCTGGGTTCGATCCCTGTGTCGGGAAGATCCTCTGGAGAAGGAAATGGCACCCCACTCCAGTACTCTTGCCTGGAAAATCCCATGGATGGAAAAGCCTGGTAGGCTACAGTCCGTGGGGTCGCAAAGAGTCGGACACGACTGAGCGGCTTCACCTTCACCATACAGGGTTATCATTATCATCTTTCTAAATTCCATATATATGCATTATTATACTGTATTGGTGTTTTTCTTTTTGGCTGACTTCACTCTGTATAATAGGCTCCAGTTTCATCCACCTCATTAGAACTGATTCAAATGTATTCTTTTTAATGGCTGAGTAATACTCCATCATGTATAGGTACCAAAGCTTTCTTATCCATTTGTCTTCTAATGGACATCTAGGTTGCTTCCATGTCCTTGGTATTATAAACAGTGCTGCGATGAACATTGGAGTACATGTGTCTCTTTCAGTTCTGGTTTCCTCGGTGTGTATGCCCAGCAGTGGGATTGCTGGGTCATATGGCACTTCTAGTTACAGTTTTTAAAGCAATCTCCACAGTGTTCTCCATAGTGGCTGTACTAGTTTGCATTCCCACCAACAGTGTAAGAGGGTTCCTTTTTCTCCACACCCTCTCCAGCATTTATTGCATGTAGACTCTTGGATAGCAGCCATTCTGACTGGCTTGACATGGTACCTCATTGTGGTTTTGATTTGCATTTCTCTGATTATGAGTGATGTTGAGCATCTTTTCATGTGTTTGTTAGCCATCTGTATGTCTTCTTTGGAGAAATGTCTGTTTAGTTCTTTCGATCACTTTTTGATTGGGTCATTTATTTTTCTGGAATTGATCTACAGGAGTTGCTTGTATATTTTTGAGATTAATTCTTTGTCAGTTGCTTAGTTTGCTGTAATTTCCCCCCATTCTGAAGGCTGTCTTTTCTTTTGCTCGTGGTTTCCTTTGCTGTGCAGAAGCTTTTAATTTTAATTAGGTCCTATTTTTTTATTTTTGCTTTTATTTCCATTACACTGGGAGGTGAGTGATAGAGGATCCTGCTATGATTTACATCAGAGAGTGTTTTGCCTATGTTTTCCTCTAGAAGTTTAATGGTTTCTGGTCTTAAATTTAGATCTTTAATCCATTTTGAGTTTATTTTTGTGTATGGTGTTAGAAAGTGTTCTAGTTTCATTCTTTTACAAGTGGTTGACCAATTTTCCCAGCACCACTTGTTAAGGAGACTGTCTTTCCTCCACTGTATATTCTTGCTTCCTTTGTCAAAGATGAGGTGTCCATAGGTGCATGGATTTATCTCTGGGCTTTCTATTTTGTTCCATTGATCTATATTTCTGTCTTTGTACCAGTACCATGCTGTCTTGATGACTGTAGCTTTGTAGTAGAGCCTAAAGTCAGGCAGGTTGTTTCCTCCAGTTGCATTCTTCTTTCTCAGGATTGCTTTGGCTATTCGAGGTTTTCTGTATTTCCATAAAAATTGTGAAATTATTTGCTCTAGTTCTGGGAAAAATACTGTTGGTAGCTTGATAAGGATTGCATTGAATCTAGAGATTGCTTTGGGTTGTATACTTATTTTCACTATATTGATTCTTTCAATCCATGAACATGGTATACTTCTCCATCTATTTGTGTCCTCTTTGATTACTTTCATCAGTGTTTTACAGTTTTCTAGTTATAGGTCTTTTGTTTCTTTAGGTAGATATGTTCCTAGTATTTTACTCTTTTCATTGCAATGGTGAATTGAATTGTTTCCTAAATTTCTTTTTCTGTTTTCTCTTGTTAGGGTATAGGAATGCAAGGGATTTCTGTGTGTTAATTTTATATACCGCAACTTTATTCATGGATTAGCTCTAGTAATTTTCTGGTAGAATCTTTAGGGTTTTTTATGTAGAGGATCATGTCATTTGCAAACAGTGAGAATATTACTTCTTCTTTTCCAACCTGGATTCCTTTTATTTCTTTTTCTGCTCTGACTGCTGTGGACAAACCTTCCAAAACTATGTTAAATTGTAGTGGTTAGAGTGGGTACCCTTGTATTGTTCCTGACTTTAGGGGATATGCTTTCAGTTTTTCACCACTGAGGATAATGTTTGCTGTGGGTTTGTCATATATAGCTTTTATTTTGTTGAGGTATGTTCCTTCTATTCCTGCTTTCTGGATGGTTTTAATAATAAATGGATGTTTAATTTTGTCAAACGCTTTCTCTGCATCTAGTGAGATAATCAAATGGTTTTTATTTTTCATTTTGTTAATGTAATGTGTTACATTGATTGATTTGTGGATATTAAAGAATTGTTGCATTTCTGGGATAAAGCCCACTTGGTCATGATGTATGATCTTTTAAATATATTGTTGGATTCTGTTTGCTAGAATTTTGTTAAGGCTTTTTGCATCTATGTTCATCAGTGATATTGCCCTGTAGTTTTCTTTTTCTCTTTTTGGCATCTTGGTCTGGTTTTGGTATTAGGGTGATGGTGGCCTCATAGAATGAGTTTGGAAGTTTACTTTTCTCTGCAATTTTCTAGAAGAGTTTGAGTTAAATAGGTATCAGCTCGTCTTTAAATATTTTGTAGAATATAGCTGCGAAGCCATCGGGTCCTGGGCTCGTTTTTTGCTGAAAAATTTCAGATTATAGTTTCTATTTCCATGCTTGTGATGGGTCTGTTAAGATTTTCTATTTCTTCCTGATTCAGTTTTGGAAAGTTATACTTTTCGAAGAATTTGTCCATTTCTTCCACGTTGTCCATTTTATTGGCATATAGTTGCTGATGGTAGCCTCTTATGATCCTTTGTATTTCTGTGTTGTCTCTTGTGATCGCTCCATTTTCATTTCTAACTTTGTTGATTTGATTCTTCTCCGTTTGTTACTTGATGATGCTGGCTAATGGTTTGTCTATTTTATTTATCTTCTCAAAGAACCAGCTTTTAGCTTTGTTGATTTTTGCTATGGTCTCTTTTCTTTCTTCTGCGTTTATTTCGGCACTAATTTTTAAGATTTCTTTCCTCTATTAACCCTGGGGTTCTTCATTTATTCCTTTTCTAGTTGCTTTAGGTGTAGAGTTAGGTTATTTACTTGACTTTTTTCTTGTTTCTTGAGGTAAGCCTGTATTGCTATGAACCTTCTCCTTCAGTTCAGTTCAGTCGCTCAGTCGTGTCCGACTCTACGCGACCCCATGAATCACAGCACGACAGGCCTCCCTGTCCATCACCAACTACCGGAGTTCACTCAAACTCATGTCCACAGAGTTGGTGATGCCATCCAGCCATCTCATTCTCTGTCGTCCCCTTCTCCTCCCGCCCCCAAACTTTCCCAGCATCAGAGACTTTTCCAGTGAGTCAACTCATCGCATGAGGTGGCCAAAGTATTGCAGTTTCAGCTTTAGCATCAGTCCCTCCAATGAACCCCCAGGACTGATCTCCTTTAGAATGGACTGGTTGGATCTCTTTGCAGTCCAAGGGACTCTCAAGAGTCTTCTCCAATACCACAGTTCAAATGCATCAATTCTTCAGTGATTAGCTTTCTTCACAGTCCAACTCTCACATCCATACATGACCACTGGAAAAACCATAGCCTTGACTAGACGGACCTTGGTAGGCAAAGTAATGTCTCTGCTTTTTAACGTACTATCAGGGTTGGTCATAACTTTCCTTCCAAGGAGTAAGCGTCTTTTAATTTCATGGCTGCAATCAGCATCTGAAGTGATTTTGGAGTCCTAAAAAATAAAGTCTGACACTGTCTCCACTGTTTTTCCATTTATTTCCCGTGAAGTGATGGGACCAGATGCCATGATTTTTGTTTTCTGAATGTTGAGCTTCAAGCCAACCTTTTCACTCTCCACTTTCACTTTCATCAAGAGGCTTTTGAGTTCTCTTCACTTTCTTCCATGAGGGTAGTGTCATCTGCATGTCTGAGGTTATTGATATTTCTCCCAGCAATCTTGATTCCAGCTTGTGCTTCTTCCAGCCCAGCGTTCCTCATGATGTACTCTGCATATAAGTTAAATAAGTAGGATGACAATATACAGCCTTGACGTACTCCTTTTCCTATTTGGAACCAGTCTGTTGTTCCATGTACAGTTCTGACTGTTGCTTCCTGACCTGCATACAGGTTTCTCAAGAGGCAGGTCAGGTGGTCTGGGATTCCCATCTCTTTCAGAATGTTGCACAGCTTATTGTGATCCACACAGTCAAAGGCTTTGGCATAGTCAATGAAGCAGAAATAGATGTTTTTCTGGAACTCTCTTGCTTTCTCCATGATCCAGCGGATGTTGGCAATTTGATCTCTGGTGCCTCTGCCTTTTCTAAAACCTGCTTGAACATCTGGGAGTTCACGGTTTACATACTGCTGAAGCCTGGCTTGGAGAATTTTGAGCATGACTTTACTAGCGTGGGAGATGAGTGCAATTGTGCGGTAGTTTGAGCATTCTTTGGCATTCCTTTTCATTGGGATTGGATGAAGGTTGATTTTTTCCAGTCCTGTGGCCACTGCTGTGTTTTCCAAATTTGCTGGCATATTGACTGCAGCACTTTCACAGCATCATCTTTCAGGATTTGAAATAGCTCAACTGGAATTCCATCACCTCCACTAGCTTTGTTCATAGTGATGCTTTCTAAGGCCCACTTGACTTCACCTTCCAAGATGTCTGGCTCTAGGTCAGAGATCACTTTATCGTGACTATCTTGGTCGTGAAATCTTTTTTGTACAGTTCTTCTGTGTATTCTTGCCACCTCTTCTTAATATCTTCTGCTTCTGTTAGGTCCATACCATTTCTGTCCTTTATCGAGCCCATCTTTGCATGAAATGTTCCCTTGGAATCTCTAATTTTCTTAAAGAGATCTCTTGTTTTTCCTATTCTGTTGTTTTCCTCTATTTCTTTGCATTGATCACTGAGGAAGGCTTTCTTTTCTCTCCTTGCTATTCTTTGGAACTCTGCATTCAGATGCTTATATCTTGCCTTTTCTCCTTTGCTTTTCACTTCTCTTCTTTTCACAGATATTTGTAAGACCTCCTCAGACAGCCATTTCGCTCTTTTGCATTTCTTTTCCATGGGGATGGTCTTGGTCCCTGTCTCCTGTACAATGTCACGAACCTCCGTCCAGAGTTCATCAGCCACTCCATCTATCAGATCTAGTCCCTTAAATCTATTTCTCACTTCCACTGTATAATCATAATGGATTTGATTTAGGTCATATCTGAATGGTCTAATGGTTTTCCCTACTTTCTTCAAACCTTCTCCTTAAGAATTTCTTTTACAGTGTCCCGTGGATTTTGGTTTGTTGTGTTTTCATTTTCCTTCGTTTCTATGCATATTTTGATATTTTTTTTTAAATTTCTTCTGGCATTTGATGCTTATTCAGAAACATGTTTTTAGCCTACATATGTTGGAATTGTTAATAGTTTTTTTTCCCTGTAATTAACATCTAATCTTACTGCATTGTGATAATAACAGATGATTTTAATGATTTCAATTATTTGAATTTACCAAGGCTAGATTTATGGGCCAGGATGTGATCTATCTTTGAGAAGGTTCTGTTTGCACATGAGAAAAAGGTGAAGTTCATTGTTTTGGGGTGAAATGTCCTATAGATATCAATTAGGTCTAACTGGTCGATTGTGTCATTTAAAGTTTGTGTTTCCTTTTTAATTTTATGTTTAGTTGATCTATCCATAGGTGTGAGTGGGGTATTAGAGTCTCCCACTATAATTGTGTTGTTGTTTATTTCCCCTTTCATACTTGTTAGCATTTGCCTTACATATTGTGGTGCTCCTATGTTTGGTGCATATCTATAAGTGTTACGTATTCTTCTTGGACTGATCCTTTGATCATAATGTAGTGCCCTTCTTTGTCTCTTTTCACAGCCTTTATTTTAAAGTCTATTTTATCTGATAAGCACATTGCTACTCCTGCCTTTTTTTTTTTTTTTTTTGTCTCCGTTTGTGTGAAATATCTTTTTCCAGCCCTCACTTTCAGTCTGTATGTGTCCCTAGGTTTGAGGTGGGTCTCATGGACAGTGTAAATAGGGGCTTGTTTTAGTATCCTTTCAGCCAGTCTTTGTCTTTTGGTTGGGGCATTTCACTCCATTTACATTTAAGATAATTATTGATAAGTATGATCCTGTTGACATTTACTTTGTTGTTTTGGGTTTGAGTTTATACACCCATTCTGTGTTTCCTGTCTAGAGAAGATCCTTTAACATTTGTTGAAAAGCTGGTTTGGTGTACTGAATTTTCTCAGCTTTTGCTTGTCTGTAAAGCTTTTGATTTGTCCTTCATATTTTAATGAGATCCTTGCTGGGTATAGTAATCTGGGTTGTAGGTTTTTCTCTTTCACTACTTTAAGTATGTCCTGCCTTCTGACCTGAAGAGTTTTCATTGAAAGATCATCTGTTATCCTTATGGGGATCCCCTTGTGTGCTGTTTGTTGTTTTCCCCTTGCTGCTTTTAATATTTGTTCTTTGTGTTTGATCTTCATTAATTTGATTAATATGTGTTGGTGTTTTCCCCTTGGTTTTATCCCGTTTGGGACTTTCTGGGTTTCTTGGACTTGGGTGACTATTTCCTTTGCCATTTGAGGGAAGTTTGAAGCTATTATATCCTTGAGTATTTTCTCATGGCCTTTCTTTTTGTTTTCTTCTGGGACTCCGAATAATAGTTCATTTTAAGTATATACAACATTTTCCTTATCTATTCTTATGTCTATGGATATGTAGACTGTTTCCACCCCCAGCTACTGTGACTAATGCTGTAATGGACTGGGGAGTATAAATAAGTCATTGAGATCCTGATTTTAATTCCTTTGGAGTGTTTGTTCAGAAATAGCATTGCTGGATGATGTAGAAATAGGAATTTTAATTATTTATTAAATAATAATAATTATTTTCTTTATTATTTTCCATAGTGTCTGCACCAATTTATATTCTCACTAACAAGATACACAAGACTCTTTTTTCTCTACAACATGGTCAATGCTTGCTATCTTTTGTTTCCATTTTTGGTTTGTTTTGATAATAGCCACCCTAACAGGTGTGAGGGGATATCTCATTGGGATTTTGATTTTCATTTCACTGGTTATTAGTTATGTTAAACACCTTTTCATATACAGGCTCTCCATTTATATATTTTAAAAAAATTAATTTAATTTTTCAGTCAGTTCAGTTCAGTCGCTCAGTCGTGTCTGATTCTTTGTGACCCCATGGACTGCAGCATCCCAGGTCTCCCTGTCCATCACCAACACCCTGTGTTTACTCAAACTCATGTCTACCATGTCAGTGATGCCATCCAACCATCTCATCCTCTGTTGTCCCCTTCTCCTCCTGCCTTCAATCTTTCCCAGCACCAGGGTCTTTTCAAATGAGTTAGTTCTTAACATTAGGTGGTCAAAGTATTGGAGTTCAGCTTCAGCATCAGTGCTTCCAATGAATATTCAGGACTAATTTCCTTTAAGATGGATTGATTGGATCTCACTGCAGTCCAAGGGACTCTCAAGAGTCTACTCCAACATCACAGTTCAAAAGCATCAGTTCTTTGGTACTCAGCTTTCTTTATAGTCCAACTCTCACATCCATACATGACTACTGGAAAAACTATAGCTTTGACTAGATGAACCTTGGTTGGCAAAGTAATGTCTCTGCTTTTTGATATACTGTATAAGTTGGTCATAACTTTTCTTCCAAGGAGCAAGTCTATCTTTAAATTTCATGGCTGCAGTCACCATCTGCAGTGATTTTGGAGCCCCCGAAAATAAAGTCTGTCACTGTTTCCACTACCTCCCCATCTATTTGCCATGAAGTGATGGGACCAGATGCCATGATCTTAGTTTTCTGAATGTTGAGTTTTAAGCCAACCTTTTCACTCTCCTCTTTCACTTTCTTCTTTAGTTCTTCTTAACTTTCTGACATAAGGGTGCTGTCATCTGCTTATCTGAAGTTATTGATATTTCTCCCAGCAATCTTGATTCCACCTTGTGCTTCTTCCAGTCCCGTGTTTCTCATGATGTATTCTGCATATAAGTTAAATAAGCAGGGTGACAATATACAGCCTTGACGTACTCCCTTTCCTATTTGGAACCAGTCTGTTGTTCCATGTCCAGTTCTAACTGTTGCTTCCTGACCTGCATACAGGTTTCTCAAGAGGCAGGTCAGGTGGTCTGGGATTCCCATCTCTTTCAGAATGTTCCACAGTTTATTGTGATCCACACAGTCAAAGGATTTGGCATAGTCAATAAAGCAGAAATAGATGTTTTTCTGGAACTCTCTTGCTTTTTTGATGATCCGACAGATGTTGGCAATTTGATCCCTGGTTCTTCTGCTTTTTCTAAATCCAGCTTGAACATCTGGAAGTTCACGGATCATGTACTGTTGAAACCTGGCTTGGAGATTTTTGAGCATTATTTTACTAGCATGTGAGATGAGTGAAATTATGTGGTAGTTTGAGCATTCTTTGGCATTGCCTTTCTTTGGGATTGGAATGAAATCTGACCTTTTCCAGTCCTGTGGCCACTGCTGAGATTTCCAAATTTGCTGGCATATTGAATGCAGCACTTTCACAGCATCATCTTTCAGGATTTGAAATAGCTCAACTGGAATTCCATCACCTCCACTAGCTTTGTAGTGATGCTGCCTAAGGCTGACTTGACTTCACATTCCAGGATGTCTGGCCCTAGGTTGGTGATAACACCATCGTGATTATCTGGGTCATGAAGATCTTTTTTGTGTAGTTCTTCTGTGTATTCTTTCCACCCATTCTTAATATCTTCTGCTTCTGTTGGGTCCATACCATTTCTTTCCTTTATTGTGCCCATCTTTGCATGAAATATTCCCTTGGTATCTCTAATTTTCTTGAAGATATCTCTAGACTTTCCCATTCTATTGTTTTCCTCTATTTCTTTGCATTGATAACTGAGGAAGGCTTTCTTATCTCTCCTTGCTATTCTTTGGAACCCTGCATTCAAATGGGTGTATCTTTCCTTTTCTCCTTTGCCATTCACTTCTCTTTTTTACACATGTATTTGTAAGGCCTCCTCAGCAACCAGTTTGCCATTTTGCATTTCTTTTCCTTGGGGATCTTCTTGAACCCTGCCTCCTGTAAAATGTCATGAACCTCTGCCCATAGTTCTTCAAGCACTTTGTCTATCAGATCTAATCCCTTGAATCTATTTGTCACTTCCACTGTATAAGGGAATTGCTTTAGGTCATACCTGAATGGTCTAGTCGTTTTCCCTACTTTCTTCAATGTAAGTATGACTTTGGCAATAAGGAGTTCATGGTCTGTGCCACAGACAGCTCCCGGTCTTGTTTTTGCTCATTGTATAGAACGTCTCCATTTTTGGCTGCAAAGAATATAATTAATCTGATTTTGGTATTGACCATCTGGTGATGTTCACGTGCAGAGTCTTCGCTTGTGTTATTGAAAGAGGGTGTTTGCTCTGACCAGTGCGTTCTCTTGGCGAAACTCTATTAGCCTTTGCCCTGCTTCATTCTGTACTCCAAATCCAAATCCAAATTTGCCTGTCACTCTAGGTGTTTCTTCACTTCTCTTTTTTGCATTCACCAGCCTCTACGATGAGAAGGACATCTTTTTTGAATGTTAGTTCTAGAAGATCTTGTAGGTCTTCATGGAACCTTTCAACTTCAGCTTCTTAAGCATTACTGGTCGGAACATAGACTTGGATTATTGTGATATTGAATGGTTTGCCTTGGAAATGAACAGAGATCATTCTGTTGTTTTTGAGATTACATCCAAGTACTTCATTTTGGACTCTTTTGTTGACCATGATGGCTACTCTATTTCTTCTAAGGGATTCCTGCCCACAGTAGTAGATATGATGGTCACCTGAGTTTAATTCACCCATTCCAGTCCATTTTAAATCACTGATTCCTAAAATGTCAATGTTTGCTCTTGCCATCTCCTATTTCACCACTTCCAATTTTCCTTGATTAATGGACCTAACATTCCACGTTCTTATACAATATTGCTCTTTATAGCATTGGACTTTACTTCCATCACCAGTCACATCCACAGCTTGGTGTTGTTTTTGCTTTGGCTCTGTCTCTTCATTCTTTCTGGAATTATTTCTCCACTGATTTCCAGTAGCCTATGGTGCAGGAGTGGCTCTGAAGAGATACCCCATGTCTAAGGGCAGAGATGCCCCAGTAAGACTGTAGGTGCTGGAGGGGCGGCTGCATGGTGCTCAAGTGACTGTGAGGAAATACCCCATGTCCATTAAGAAAAGAGAAGCCCCAGCCAGACGGTAGGAGGGGTGAAATCACGTTTAGAATCAAACCCCATACCTGCCAGAAATGCTCAGAGGGCTCAAACCAACCTTGTGTGCACCAGGACCCAGAGACCCCACAGAGACTGAGACAGAACTTTGTTTGAGTGTCTCCTGTGGAGGCACGAGTCAGTAGTGGACTGCCGCAGGGGCAGGGACTCTGGGTGCAGCAGACCTGGCTATGGCATAAACCCTCTTGGAGGAGATCCCCATTAACTCCACCATAGAGCCACCAGAACTTACAGAGGACTGGGAAACAAACACTTGACAGGCACAAACAGAACCTTGTTTGCACTAGGACCCAGGAGAAAGGAGCAGTGACCCCACAAGAGACTGACCCAGACTTGCCTGTAAGTGTCCAGAAGTCTCTGGCAGAGGTGTAGGTTGGCAGTGACCTGCTGCAGGGCGCGGGCACTGAGTGTAGCAGTGCACACATGGGACCTTTAGAAGGAGGTCACCATTATCTTCATTACCTTGACCATAGTTTGGCCCTGGGTAAATAACAGGGAGGGAACACAGCCACACCCATCAACACAAAATTGGATTAAAGATTTACTGAACATGGTCCTTCCCATTAGAACAAGACCCAATTTCCCCCTCAGTCAGTATCTACCATCAGGAAGCTTCCATAAGCCTCATACCCTTCTCCATTAGAGGACAGACAGGCTGAAAACCACAATCACAGGAAACTAACCAATCTGAGCACATGGACCACAGCTTTGTCTAACTCAGTGATACTATGAGCCATGCCGAGTAGGGCCACCCAAGACCAAGGGCTACCAAGGGTCATGGTGGAGAATTCTGACAAAATGTCGTCCACTGGAGAAGGGAATGGCAAGCCAATTCAGTATTCTTGCTTTGAGAACCCCATGAACAGTATGAATTTATTTTTTATTGAAGGATAATTGCTTTACAGGGCTTCCCTGGTGACTCAGAGGTTAATGAGTCTGCCTCCAATGCGGGAGACCCGGGTTCGATCCCTGGGTCGGGAAGATCCCCTGGAGAAGGAAACGGTAACCCACTCCAGTATTCTTGCCTGGAGAATCCCATGGATAGAGAAGCCTGGTTAGGCTACAGTCCACAGGGTTGCAAAGAGTCGGACACGACTGAGCGACGGAATGGAACGGAATTGCTTTACAGAATTTTGCTGTTTTCTGTCAAACCTCATCATGAATCAGCCACAAGTACACATATATCTCCTCCCCCTTGAAACTCCCTCCCATCTCCCTCCCCATCCCACCCCTCTAGGTTGACGCAAAGCCCCTATTTGAGTTTCCTGAGCCATACAGCAAATTCCCACTGGTTATCTATTGAGAAATGTCTTTTCATGCTTTCCCCCCCCCCCCCGATTTTGTTGATGGTTTCCTTTCCTGTGGAGAAGCTTTTTGGTGTGATATAGTCCCATTTGTTTATTTTTGCTTTTGTTGTGGTTGCTTTTGTAATCAGATCAAAAATAAAATTGTCACGACTAGCACTGAGGGATATATTGCCATCAGTTTTGTGGTTTCAAGTTTTACATTCAAGTTTTTAAACCATTTGAGCTAATTTTTTGTGTGGCATAACACAGTCAACCAGTTTCATTCTTTTATATGTGACTGTCCAATTTACCTAACACCATTTATTGAAGATCCTGTCTTTTCTCCATATATATTCTTGACTCTTTTGCCATAAATTAATTGACTGTGTATGTGTGAGTTTATTTCTGGGCTCTCCATTCTGTTCCACTGATCTCTGTGTTTGTTTTTAACAAGCACAATATTGTTTTGACTATGATAGCTTTGTAATATAGTTTGAAGTCAGGGTGTGCAATGCTTCCAGCTTTGTTCTTTCTCAAGATTACTTTGGCTATTCAGGGTCTTTTGTGATTCCATATACATTTTAGAACTGTTCTATTTCTGTGAAAAATGCCATTCTAATTTTGGTAGGAATTGCATTGGACCTGTAGATTGCCTTGAGTAGTATGGACATTTAAGCATTAATTAACTTTTCCAATCCATGAGTATGGAGTACATTTCTATATATTTTTTTTATTTTTCAGTTTCTTTAATCAATGTCATATAGTTTTCAATGCATAGTTCTTTCACATCAGTTAAGTTTGTTTTCTTAAATTCTTTCTGATAGTTTATTGCTGTATAAAAATACAACAGATTTTGAAATATTGATATTGTATATTATAACTTTACTGAATTTGTTTAATAGTTCTAAGAGATTTTTTCTTGTTATCTTTACGGTTTTCAATATATAATACCATGCTATTTGCAAATGGTGACAGTTTCACTTCTTTTTTTCAGTATGGATGATTTTATTTCTTTTTCTTTTCTAATATTCTGGATAGGACTTCCAAGACTATGTTGAATAAAAGTGGGGAGAATGGGTATCCTTGTATCATCCCTAATCTTAAAGGAAAAAAGTTCAGCCTTTTACCATTCTTCTTTTCAAGTGTTTATTACTATAATTTTCCCTCTTAGAACTGCTTTTGTTGCATCCTGTCGCTTTTATTATGTTTTAACTTCATTTTTGTGTATTGCAAGGTATTTTCTGATTTCCCTTTGGATATTTTTTGCATTGATTGTACAAGATTTTGCTGTTTAGTTACATGTATTGATGTTGGATGGCATCACTGACTCAATGGACATGGGTTTGGGTGAACTCTGGGAGTTGGTGATAGACAGGGAGGCCTGGCGTGCTGTGGTTCATGAGGTCACAAAGAGTCAGACATGACTAAGTGACTGAACTGAACTGATTGACGTTTTATTTTCTGTTTTCCTTTAGTTATTGATTTCTAGTTTCATTCCATTGTGGTTGGAAATGATACTAGGAATAATTTCACTAATTTAAAATTTGTTAAGACTTGTTTTATAGCAAGTATGTGGTCTCTCCTGTAAAATGTTTTGTGTGCATTGAAAACAATGTGCATTCTGTTGCTTTGAGTGAAATATTTTATACATATCTCTCAAACCTATCAGGTCTATAAAATTGTTGGTCTGCTGTTTCCTTATTGATTTTCTGTCTATATAATCTATTCAGTATTGAAAATTGGTATTGAAGCCTCCTATAATTATTGTACTACTGTCTGCTTTTCCCTTTAGTACTTTTGATGCTTTCTTTATATTTTTAGGTGCTCTGATCTTAGGTACATCAGTTCAGTTCAGTTCAGTTCAGTCGCTCAGTCGTGTCCGACTCTCCGCGACCCCATGAATCACAGCACGCCAGGCCTCCCTATCCATCACCAACTCCCTGAGTTTACTCAAACTCATGTCCACAGAGTCGGTGATACCATCACGTCTTAGGTACATATGCATTTACAATTATTATATCTTACTATTAAAATGAAACTTTTATTATTATGTAATGTCATACTTTGTCTCTTATGACAGTTTTTGATTTAAAGTCTATTTGTCTGATATACATATAGCTACTCTTGCTCCCTTTTGGTTACCATTTACGTAATGTATATTTTTCTATCCCTTCAGATTCAGCCTGTGTGTGTTCTTAAATCTCAAATAAATCTCTTTCCAGAAATTTAAATCTCTTGTAGGTAGCTTATAGTTATATCTTTTATTCATTTAGTCACTCTTTTAATTGACAAATTTAATCTATTTTCATTCAAAATAAATACTGATAGGTAAGAGTTTACTATTGAAATTGTGTTATTCTCTCCATTTTGTAGTCCTTTGCTCCTCTCTTACTTTGCTGATTGATGACATTTTGTAGTGATATACTTGAATTCGTTTTTCTTTACCTTTTTGTATTTACTGTAGTGTTCTTTGAGGTTACCATGGTGTTTGCATACTGTTTTTTATAATAGTCTATTTTAAGCTGACAATTTCAATCTTATACAAAATTGTTTTTGTTTCCTTCCACTTTAACTTATTGATGCCAGGACTTACTTTTTCCTATGTGTATCTACTAACACATTTTTTGTTATAGTTATTCTAATACTTTTGTCTTTTAACTTTTATACTAAGATTAAAAGTGACTTCTGTAATCATATTACATAATTAAATTGGAAGGCATTTTTCTATATATTTACTTTTAATAATGATTTACACCTTTTTATGCTTTTGTGTTGTTTAGCATCTTTTCATTTTTACTTTAAGACCTTCTTTCAGGACTTCTTGTAAGGCAAATTAGTGGTGGTGAACTCCCTCAATTTTTGTTTGTCTGGGAAAATTTTCATCTCACCTTCCTTTTAAAAAGTAGTTTTTATCCTGGTATAGAATTCTTGGTTTGCAGGGTTTTTAAAGTATTTTAAATGTGCCATATCACTCCTTTCTGTCTTGCAAGATTTCTGCTGAGAAATCCACTATGGATATGAATATGGTTACTTCCTTGTATATAATGTCACCTTTTTCCTGCTGCTTTAAAAAGTGTTTTTTTATCTTTGAGTTGTGCCAGTTGAATTGAAATATGTCTTAGTGTAGATCCTTTTTAATCAACCAATTTGGGGTCTTTTGGCTTTTTGAACCTGGGTATTCATCTCCCAAATAGTATTGAAAACTTTTCAACCATTCTTTCTCTCTCTTGCTCTCTGTTTTTCCATGTGAGGTTGCAGAGCAGTCAGGTGTGACTGGATATAGACAATGCACTTAAAAAGTATGGTAGTCTGAATACCTGGGTACTAACTCCAAGCCATCATTTCTTTGAATTAACACACTGCCCCTTTCTCTTTCCCTTCCTTTCTGGGATTCCTATCATGTGTAATTTAATTTTTTAAAAAATTTTGTTATATCATTATGTGTTTTTAAATTTTATTGGATTATAGTTGATTTATAACTTTGTGTTAATTTCAGATGTATAGCAAAGTTAATCTGTTTTACTGCCCACTCTTTTTTAGATTCTTTTCCCATATAGGCCATTACATAGCATTGAGTAGAATTCAGTTTTCTTGATGGTGTCCCATAAGTCTCATTGATTTTCTAATTTCTCTCATCATTCTTTTCCTTTTGTTCCTCTGACTAGATAGTTTCAAATGACATGCCTTTGAGTCTGCTAATTCGTGAATTTCCCGTTAAGTCATTGTATTATTTAGCTTCAGAGTTTGGTTCTTTTATATGGTTCTCTGTTGTTAAACTCATTTTTTTCATGTATTCTTTCTTTGATTTCATTTATTTGTCTGTGTTCTCTTGTAGCTCACTGAGCCTCTTTAAGATGATTGTTTTGATTTGTTGTCAAGCAGTTTAGAGACCTCCATTCCTTTAAAGTTCATCACTGGGGCTTTTTGGGGTTGTTCTTCCTTTATTGGTATGTTTTCCTGATTCTTCGTGATCCTTGTTGCCTGGCATTGATGTCTCTGCATTTGAAGAAAAATTTACCTCTTCCAGACTTTACACAGAGGCTCTCTCTCTCCACCATGGGATTGCTTGTGGACTGAGGAAATCTGTCATTCTGCTATTCTCTACCAGCTTGAAATGAGGGGTGCCTTGGGTCAATGAAACTATTCTTATTCTTTTAAATATTTTTTTCCCTAATTTTTGTGCTCCACCTTGTTGCTATAACCTTTCACATAGATTCCAGAGCCCACATGAAGGCATTTTTATCCATAGAGGTTTTTTTAAATTGTTTTTATTTTCCTTCTGTGAAGAGACAAGTGCTCGAATGCCCTATTCTTCCATCTTGCTGATATTCTCTTGTAATTTTTTTCTAAAAGATTAAGAAGCTTTTGAGGTACTGATATGCAAACATTTCCAAGATATATTACAAAGTAAAAAGAAAAAATACAGAATGATAATCTAGCATTAGTGTAGAAAAGTTAGAGGGAAAAATTATATGGATTTCTACTGGTTAATGAATGTATAATAAACACTTGAAACAAAAGTGATAATAGTGATTCAGTCTTAGAGGCATGTGAACTGGAGATGGGAAACAGAATCAGAAGGAAGACATTTTTACTTTTTGTTGTTTGAACAATGTGTGTCTAATACCAAACTATTTAATCAATTAAATAATTTTATAATCATATCACTTATAAATACTTTAAAATGCCTTGCTGATACAGATATAAATAAATGATTAAACATGTTATGATTTAAGAATAAAGTATATGTTTATAGTTTGAATGTTTTACCATAGTTTAGAAATATGTTGGCTTCCAACACTGTTAATTATTAAGTGAGTCAAATTTTGTGAGATTTAGTTTTCTTAACAACAAAGTAGAGAACAGCTTGACAACCACTCTAATAGATTCAGAGTATTTTGAAAGGATTAATTAAGAGCTATGGATTACTTAAAAATCAACACGTATTTTCATGTTATAATACAAAATGTACAAATTAAATATTAATGTTATTTTAAATACAGGTCATAGAGAAGGATTTTCCTAGTTATGTTTTATGTTTTTCTAAGCTGAAAGAAGAAAAAGAATCTAAAACATTAAACAGAACCTAAATGTAATATGATTTAGAAATGACAAGAACAACTAAAACTCACTTCTTTTCTCATGATTTGGTTAGGTTTAGAAAAACTATCCCCCTGCCCCACCTTTGGGGCTTCCCTGACAGTTCAGTTGGTAAAGAATCCACCTGTAATGCAGGAGACCCCAGTTCAATTCCTGGGTCAGGAAGATCTGCTGGAGAAGTGATAGGTTACCCTTTCCGGTATTCTTGGGCTTCCCTTCTGGCTCGACTGGTAAAGAATCTGCGTTGAAGCAGGAGGCCTGGATTCGACCCCTGGGTTGGGAAGATCCCCTGGAGAAGGGAAAGTCTACCCACTCCAGTATTCTGGCCTGGAGAATTCCATGGACTTTAATGTTTAACGTTTAAATGCCCCACTTTTACTGTTTTCAGGTTGGAAGCAATTGCAGGCAAAATGGTCTCCTCTGGTGAAATATCTGCTGGGAAAATGTTGGCATTTAATATCCTGTGGAGAGGATATTCAAGGGTGGTGTGCTGAGAGTCTAATATTGTACAGCAAAGCATGTGGGGTTCTCATGATTAGACATGTAAAACAGCATTAACATCTCCTTCTGCTTCTTCATGAAATGAGAATTTTTACTTCTTATACTAAACACAAAACAAGAACATTGAATACTCCTTTGTAAATCTATGTTTCATACTTGATTTGCCTTTTTTTCCCACAAGGTATCTCTCAGTTACATTGATTATATTACCAGATTATCTGATGACTAAAGCTATTAACAATCCCCTCTTGCATAGTCAACATAGCAATGTTTAGTTGCCTTGCAGTAACAATCAGGGGATGAAGCAATTTACCATAATTAGATACTATCTGAAAAAAAGTATACACATTAAGGGAAGTTAAACAGACTTCTTTCTTATGGTTAGGGATGACTGTTAACAGAGCAACTTTTCTGAATTACAAAGAAAATTATTGTACTTTTAATTTGCTCATTATTGCAAACACAGAAACAACAAATGGTTTTTGTTCGGAGTTTGCCCCATGTGGCTTTGGGCAAGTTTCTTAACCTTTCTCTGTTCTTATTCCATAATCTAGGAAGCAATGATAATAGTCATACCACAATTAGATACTGTTAGCTAATTAATGTTTGCAAAGTGCTTTGAGATCCTGGGAAAGAAAAGACTCTACAAATAAAAATGCACAATTTATATAAGACATTTAAATTTATTGCAAAAGACTTATTCAGACTGAAGACAGCAGTGAAAGTCCCTTGTTTCCTAGTCTTATTTTCTCTTCATCAAATAAGAATGTTTTATTCATTTTTCATATTTGTAATATCTTTTCAAGTCCTTGAGTAGTGCTTTCTGCTTTTGTAGTCTTTCTGGAATAAAATCACAGTTTGCCTTTTGGTGTTGTTCAGTCATTCAGGAGCACTACTCAAATAAGACAAGGTTATCCATTTGGGAAACAGATTTTGCCTTTTTTTTTTTTTTAAGAAATGGTACCAAAGTAATGACAGGTTTTTAAATTTAGACACTGTTTTGTATCCTCACACTTAGCAACTTATTTGTTTCTGGCATCCAGGGGCAGAAAGTGGAGGAAGAGGTAGTGGGATACAGAAGTCTATCTAGGTGGAATAGACACAATGTTCCAGAGATAGGCCTTCTGTCTTAGTCACAATTTGGAAAATCTATAGATATGAGGGGACTTCGTTATTCTGGTAGAACATAGCTACAGAAAGATCAGATGTTAGCTGGCTCAGTGGTCATCATATCATTTTTCTTTCTGTGTGTGTGTGCTAAGTCACTTCAGTCATGTCCAGTTCTTTGCTTCTCCATGGACTGTAATCTGCCAGGCTCCTCTGTCCCTGGGATTCTCCAGGCAAGAATACTGGAGTGGGTTGCCATGCCCTCCTCCAGGGGATCTTTGTGATGCAGGGATTGAACCCAAGTGTCTTATGTCTCTTGCATTCACAGGCGGGTTCTTTACCACTAGCGCCAACTGGGAAGCTCATATTTCTTTCCAGGTCTACTCAAACCTGGAAGAGGATTGAGGTACTAGGTTAGGTAATGGAGTAAGGATTCAGAGTAGTGACTATGGTAGAAACTTAGGCAGAAGCTTAGTGAACCACATCAATATAGGGTGGGGGATAAAGAGAAAGGTGTAAAGAAGAGGAATAAATTGAAAAAGGAGAGGTAGAAATATTTTCCCAAGGAAATGGGTCTCACATTAAAAACAAAAAAGAAATGAAACATTAGCATGAACATAAAGTACTTATTATTTGCCAAGCACTAAGAACTTTACAAGCTTTCTCATCTTTAATCCTCTCAAGAAATTTATGAGTTAGATACTATCATTATGCACATTTTATAGATGAAACTGGAGACCATGCAAGTGAAATAATTTGCCCAAAGTCACACAACCAATAATCGGCAGTTAGGATTTGAACTCAGGCAGTTTAGCTCCACAATCCGTGCAGATACTTTCTATCTACTACTGAATTTTATTGCTGGTTGGTAGGAAAATGACTTGAGAGAGAATGCAGAAGTTTTGGCAATCTTTACTGGGCTACTAGATCTCAGGGAGGCTAAATCTAAACTAAACTGAATGGTGAGATTGAATCTGCTGATACTTTAATTTGAATTGGCTCAGAAGCTGGGCATGGTTAACATTTGCAATTTGAGTCACCATTGAACTCATCTATGAGGGACTAAGAAAGGAAAAAAACAGAGAAGCAGTAGTGGGAGCAGTAACCATCTCCTATTAGAGTACTGGAATTAGAATTTGTTATTTTACTGACTCCCAGTATAACCACATTTACAGAGTCAGTATACATCTATGATTTGTAGGTGAGCTCTGGGCTTAAATAATGTCCATAGAACCATGCTAGTCTGTTAGTTTAGCTCATTATTCTCAAAGAGACTCAAACAGGAAGTTCGGTTCCATTCAGTTCAGTCACTCAATCGTGTCTGACTCTTTGCGACCCCATGGACTGCAGTTCGCCAGGCTTGCTTGTCCATCACCAACTCCAGGAACTTGCTCAAACTCATATCCATTGAGTCAGTGATGCCATCCAGCCATCTCATCCTCTGTCATCCCCTTCTCCTTCTGCCTTCAATCTTTCCCAGCATCAGGGTCTTTCCCAATGAGTTGGCTCTTTGCATCAGGTGGTCAAAGTATTGGAGTTTCAGCTTCAGCATCAGTGAAACTGATGAATATTCAAGACTGATTTCATTTAGGAATCACTGGTTTGATCTCCTTACTGCCCAAGGGACTCTCAAGAGTCTTCAACATCACAATTCAAAAGCATCAGTTCTTTGGTGCTCAGCTTTCTTTATATTCCAACTCTCACATCCATACATGACCACTAGAAGAACCAAAGCTTTGCCTATATGGACCTTTGTTGGCAAAGTAATGTCTCTGCTTTTGAAAGGCTGTCTAGGTTTGTCATAGATTTTCTTCCAAGAAGAAAGCGTCTTTTAATTTCAAGGCTGCAGTCACTGTCTGCAGTGATTTTGGAACTCAAGAAAATAAATTCTATCACTCTTTCCATTGTTTCCCATCTATTTGCCATGAAGTGATGGGACCAGATGCCATGATCTTAGTGTTCTGAATGTTGAGTTTTAAACTAGCTTTTTCACTCTCTCTTTCACCTTCATCAAGAGACCCTTTGCTGCTGCTGCTGAGTCGCTCAGTCGTGGCAGACTCTGCGTGACCCCACGGACGGCAGCCCACCAGGCTCCCCCGTCCCGGGGATTCTCCAGGCAAGAACGCTGGAGTGGGTTGCCATTTCCTTCTCCAATGCGTGAAAGTGAAAAGGGAAAGTGAGGTCGCTCAGTCGTGTCCGACTGAGTGACCCCATGGACTGCAGCCCATCAGGCTCCTCCATCCATGGGATTTTCTAGGCAAGAGTACTGGAGTGGCTTGCCATTGCCTTCTCCGAAGAGACCCTTTAGTTCCTCTTTAATTTCTGCCATAAGACTGGTGTCATCTTCATGTCTGATGTTCTTGATATTTCTAGCCAGAAAAAAATGGTGGAGGTATGATAGATAGAACAAGAATAGTGAAATGTTAATAATTATTGAAACTGGATTATACGTCCATGATGTTTTACTATTTTCTGTAATTTGGTGAAATTTTGAAAATTTCTTTAATGAATAGCTAATGGTGGTGTCATCTGCATATCTGAGGTTATTAACATTTCTCCCTGCAATCTTGATTTTAGCTTGTGCCTCATCCAGCCCAGCATTTCACATGATGTACTCTGCATATAAGTTAAATAAGCAAGGTGACAACATACAGACTATATGTACTCCTTTCCCAATTTGGAACCAGTCCACTGTTCCACATCCAGTTCTAAGTATTGCTTCTTGCCTTGCATACAGATTTTTCAGGAAGCAGATAAGGTGGTCTAGTATTCCCATCTCCTTAAGAATTGTGCACAGTTTTTTGTGACCCATGCAGTCAAGTGCTTTAGCATAGTCAATGAAGCAGAAGTGGAGTTGCTGCCTTCCAACTCAATAAATCTCCATGATTTACTGTGTTCTTCAATCCAAGCACTGAATAATCTGAATTTTCTTTAGTTAACGAAGCCAGGTAAGATCACAATCCAAATTTGCCTGGGAGAATTATATATATACATTTAGAAAACTTACCTTTTAGCCTCTAGCTCTTTTAGTGATTAGAATAAATTTGTATGATTTTCCTGAAATGTAATTTGTATAATTTACCAATTTGAATCTTCTGAAAAAAGTAAATCCCCAGGTACAAAGTGTGTGCATGTGTGTGTGTGTGTAGTCTATGTAAGACTATGTATATATAGTCTATGTATGTTTTCCATTAAATATATTAATTGGAACCTTTAAGTGTGAGATTCCTAATGCCACAGTAATGTCTGGAGATGAGAAGTGAAAGAGAGAGTGGAAAATAATTGATTGAGCTGGTGATATAATGTAGGGAAGCATAGGGAACCAATATTTGCTGCATGTTTATGCTCTATTAGACTTTATGCCAAATGGTTTACATATGCAGTATCATCTTATAAACTAAGAAAAAATATTGTTTTCATATTTTAGGTGAGAAAACCAAGGCTCAGAGAGTTTGAATAACTTGTTCAAAGCCACACTGCTGGAAAATAAGTGGTCAAGACAAATGTGTATTCATATCTGTTACTCTGAAGTGTAATGTGACAATTGCTCATCACATTCCTTTCCTTTTATATATATTTTCATATATATCTATACACACACATACACACACACACACACACACATGGTCTAGCTTCAACTGAAAAGTATCATTCACTTGGAAGTTGCTCACATTATTTAATTTGTGCCTCAATAGCTAGAGTCTATATTTGAAACTGGGCAAATCATTAAAATGTTTATTCTAATGTTAATAACAGTTAAAAAGTTAATTTTAAAAAAGTGAGCTAAATTAGATGCCAGAGAGCATACTTTATTTCATTTGTTCTTTAACAAAAACATCATGATGTTGATAACAGTGATTATATGGGGAAACAAACTCAGAAAATTTAGCTGACTTGTCTACGATCACACAAATGTTAAGTGTCAAATCAGGACGAAAACTTGGATCTGTTTGGCTATAAAGCTCAAGTTCTTCGCTACTACTCCTTCAGGCTTTTCTAAAATACTTTTTAGTTAGCTTTATAGTAAGCTAAAGTCTGGGCTTGAAGGAATTCTATGCAGCATTGTCTTCTCTGAGGGCTTTTAACGTGTGCACTGTTAGAATAAGAAATGATGCCTCAGCCTGTAAATTGATCCTGTTTGGGAATCCATAATGAAGCACCATGAGCCCAGTGGGTAGTTCTTTTTCTTTGTTAATCCTTAAGTATACCTCACTCCTACTTTAAAGTTTTGGCATTCCCAGCACTGTGTCTTAACACAGCTGGGTCACTTGATTCCTATTTGCTGGTTAGTGTGAAATCTAGACTGGCACTTCCAGGAACTAAATGGAGATGGAAAGGTGGTCATGGAAAGTTTCTTCCCGCCTTTTATTTTATAAATCTAAGTGTGAAAAGTAGAAAAAAATAACAACAGGCTTTGAAGTGGGACAGAAGCAACAAGAGGAGCATGTCATAAGTTTATTAAAATTACTGGACAAAAGGAAAATTACCCTCATTAAAAGCTGCAAACTTCTTGCTGTCTTGCATATATGAAGTTTAAAGGTTTCCATTTCATGTGGCAATTCAAACTGCTTTTCTGTAAGTAGGCACAGTAGTGCCTTTCCATGCAAAAGGCCGCCGCCGCCGCCAAGTCACTTCAGTCGTGTCCGATTCTGTGTGACCCCATAGACGGAAGCCCACCAGGCTCCCCCGTCCCTGGGATTCTCCAGGCAAGAACATCGGAGTGGGTTGCCATTTCCTTCTCCAATGTGTGAAAGTGAAAAGTGAAAGTGAAGTCGCTCAGTCGTGTCCAACCCTTAGCGACCCCACGGACTGCAGCCTACCAGGCTCCTCCATCCATGGGATTTTCTAGGCAAGAGTACTGGAGTGGCTTGCCATTGCCTTCTCCGATGCAAAAGGCAGACCCTCTAAAAGTTGGGCTGCTCTTTGCCCTTTCAAAAACAGAAGAGATTAAAAACTAATCACTTTGAAAATTAAGAGCTGATACTTGGTATTCATTCTAAGGACACCAGAGGTGGAGAAACCATGGGAAACCATTCCAGCCACCCATAAAGCCACTGGCAAGCTGAGACTTTGGGAACTGTTTTTAGAAAGTTGGGTCCCTGGTTAATAAATCCCCAAGACGTGAATAATTGATGCTGTCTTGGCTGATACTTATGTAAGAATTTCCTGTTCAAAGGATCTGTGCCATGAAAGACATAAGCAACATTAAAGGTTGCAAACCAATTTAACAAAACAGGTTTGGTAAGAGAACTGTCAATAACAGGCAGAGGCAAATATGTTACAGCTTGAGTCAGGCTTGACCCAGTCTGACTGCATGCTGTTCTCTTCTACAGATGGGGCAGCACTTGGCAAAGCTGACATGGATTTGGAATTTAAAGTTATGTAATGATTTCAGTATTTTGTTTTCCTGCAAATCACTAAGGATGATTCAAAACCAAACCAGATGGCCACGCAGCTACTGTGGAATATCAGCTACAGGCCAAACTTTTATTTTTCTTCAGAACATTACTTCTTACAACAATTTAAATTTCTAAAGTGTCTTAAATGGAGCAAAACACACTTCATTGGGAGAGTCTATAATGTGCTTCTTTTTCTTCCAACTACCTTTAGCTTTCTCACGAAGAGCTAATGAGTCTCAGAACTCAGAAAGCCAGCATGAACATTCATAGGCTAGGGAACATAATATTCATTGGGAGTGGGTTGGAAGGGGGCCTTTGTTAGGATTGCACTGTGTTGTCTGTTTTATCCATTTGATTTTGTCTTTAAAACACTGCAGGAATAAACACAATGAAAACAGCTATAGAGATGGTAAAAGAGATTGTAGCAGGCTTAGGAGCCTTTAAAACATTGTTTTGTAAAAAAGTTTGTAGTCCAGAAACATGATAGCCCCAGACTTGTGATGTGTATGTTTTGTTTTCTGTGTGTAGTTTTATGCACTCTTTCATTTCTCTTCAGAACTTTTCCAGAGATTTTCCAGAGAAAATCACTTTGCTAGCAAAGTGATCCTATATTGCCTTCCCCTTCCTTATTTTAACTTTTAAATTTTTGAAATAATTTTATTTACTGAAGAATGGTAAAAATAGCAGGGAATGTTCTTGTATATCTTTTACCCAGCTTCCTTTCATATAGCTCATTTCTTATAGAAATGAGACAGACTGGCACCTGGGACCGTTTACTGCAGTGTTGCAGTGCTTGCACCTGGACGTACCTCTCCTGGAGGAATAAAATGCAAAGAAAATATATGGTACTACAAATAACTGCATGCATGTGCAGTTAGGGCAAGTTCATGACAAAAGATACAAAGAGACCCTCCCCCTGCCAAAACAATAAATAAACAAACAAAAAACATCTGCACTTCTGAAGTACCTGGAGTAAAACAGGGTGCTGCACATGCCTCCTGCACACAATATCACCTAGTTCAGTTCAGTTCAGTTCAGTCGCTCAGTCGTGTCCGACTCTTTGTGACCCCATGAATCACAGCATTCCAGGCCTCCCTGTCCATCCCCAGCTCCCGGAGTTCACTCAAACTCATGTCCATCGAGTCGGTGATGCCATCCAGCCATCTCATTCTCTGTTGTCCCTTTCTCCTCCTGTCCCCAATCCCTCCCAGCATCAGACTCTTTTCCAGTGAGTCAGCTCGTTGCATGAGGTGGCCAAAGTATTGGAGCTTCAGCTTTAGCATCAGTCCTTTCAATGAACACCCAGGATTGATCTCCTTTAGAATGGACTAGTTGAATCTCCTTGCAGTCCAAGGGACTCTCAAGAGTCTTCTCCAACACCACAGTTCAAAAGCATCAATTCTTTGGCACTCAGCTTTCTTCACAGTCCAACTCTCACATCCACACATGACCACGGGAAAAACCATAGCCTTGACTAGACGGACCTTGGTTGGCAAAGGAATGTCTCTGCTTTTTAATATGCTATCTAGGTTGGTCATAACTTTCCTTCCAAGGAGTAAGCGTCTTTTAATTTCATGGCTGCAATCAGCATCCGCAGTGATTTCGGAGCCCCCAAAAATAAAGTCTGACACTGTTTCCACTGTTTCCCCATCTATTTCCCATGCACCTAAAGGATGGGCAAAATACCTAAACCTTTCCTCTGGCCCAACCCCTGGACACACTTCTACCCTCATCCCAGGAGCAGGCTTGCCCCTCTTCCTCAGAGAGTGAGTAAACAAAGGGACCTGTTGTTTGTTCTCACTCCCTTCTGCTGCTACAGGGGCCCCAATAAAATCTTGCCTGGATTTCTTGTCTGGCCTGTAATAAATTTCACTGGCTGGGGAAGGCCAAGAAACCTGTTCAGTAACAGAACCATGGTAAATTTATCAAAACTAAGAAACTGACATTGGTGTATTATTATTAGCTAAGATTTAGAATTTCCTTGAATTTCACCAGTCTTCCCACCAATGCTGTTTTTCTGTTCAGGGTGCAGTACAGGATTTCACATTTTAATTAGTCATCATATCTCCTTAGTTTCCTCTAGTCTGTGGCATTTTGAGGAGGTCTTTCCTTGTTTTTCATAACTTTTGTATTTTTTAATACTGAGCAAGGTAGTTTGTAAAATGGTCGATTTGAAATTTGGCTGATGACTTCTCATGATTGGACTGGAGTTATAGATTTGGGAGAAGAATACTACAGAGGTGATGTGCCCTTTTTCATTCATATTATGTTAAAGTGAGCATATTATCAACTTGCTTTATCACTCATGATGTTGAAAAGAAGGTCATGCTCTTTCTTAAAAAAGTACGTGTATAATGGGTTGTTTTGGTAAGTGGCTAACTGATCAAACTACAAAAGTGCCTATCTCAGTGCTTGACACTCGGTAAATGTTTTTTTCTTTCCTTTCTCCCTCCCTTCATTCATTCAGCAACAATTATATATTGAGTCAGCCAGTGCAACTAATGTGTCAAGGCTCTTTATGCACTTATTTTTTCAGTAAACAAACATTTATTAAATGGTGATTATGTCCAAGGATGGAACTAGAGCAAGAAAAGTGGGGAATTTGCCTTGGATACAAAGTTTAACTGTAGCAGTAAACAATTGCTAGTCAAAATCAGAGTAGTCTATTCTTTGAACATAGGTATTAATGGCTCATCAGTAAGTTACATCAACCTTGAAAAAATTGACATTCATCAGATCTTTGCCACTTATCAAATGTAAGAACTTGGGCTGGCCATTTAACTCTCTAAGTCTCAAATTCTACAAATTCAAAATGAAAACAATGGTAGTACCTACCTCATGGGATCTTTCTGTGAAGATCAAATGAGATATGACCAATAATATGATTGATCAGTACAAGGTCTGGCATTTAGTAATTATCCAATTATTGATGGTTGTTATTCTCATCAAAACAACAAAAAACAGTTAATTCAAACCTCTCTTCTATTGTTTATAAGATTCTATCATGTCTTGTTCACTAGTGGAGTCAATCAGATAGATTACCTTACCAATTGAAGACATCCATGTAACAACTGCTGCTGCCAAAAACCCAGCCAGCAATCAGCCATATAATAAATGTTAAGAATATGTTAGCTTCTTTTATCTTTGCTTTTATTGTTTATTATTATTATTATTCCCTAAAAGAGTGAAATGGATCCCAACTGTAGGCACCTACAGAGCATTCCTTTAGGAACTGTGAGTGTCTGAGATTTTACCTTACTTGGAAGATGCTATAGTTTCATGTATGCTATCAAAAGACATAGAATTGCTGGATCAGAGACAAAGGACAGAGTATCAACATTTCCTTGCATTGGTTTCCTGATTTGCAGTTCTCACATGGCAATATAAAGAAGGTTAGGTGATATCTGAGCATGGAGTGGGTTGGTTACAGGAGAGGAATCCTGGGCTTAGGGAATTAAAATTTTTTAAAAAAGTGATGGTAAAGTATATTTTTTCCAGAAGGTGACACTATATCTTTTAAGACTGTAAACTGTACAAACATCCTTGTAAAGATAGTTTGGAACAAAGGCAGTTAGTGCCTTTGCTCACCAGAAGTGCAGAAACACAAGATATCTATGAAGAATTGTGTCACTACAGGAAATAGGAGACATTTGCCCAATGTTGTCTGCTCCACCAAGAAAGAATTTATATAGGAATAAAGCCATAAAGGCAGGCATTTCCTAATTCATTATCCCCTCTTCTGTTTTTAAAGTCTACTCATTCTGTTAAGTAAATCTAACTAGATTCTTAAGATGATACTCTGACCTCTCATTTGGAATGTATTCCAGAATAGGAACACCTGTTCTCTTGATACTGATGTGATTTTGGCCTGTATGCTGAGATTTATTTTTATTTTCTTTTTTTTTTAAATAAAAATGTATTTATTTTAATTGGAGGCTAATTATTTTACAATATTGTATTGGTTTTGCATGCATCGACATGAATCCGCCACGGGTATACACGTGTTCCCCATCCTGAACCCCTCTCCCTCCTCCCTCCCCATCCCATCCCTCTGGGTCATCCCAGTGCACCAGCCCCGAGCATCCTGTATCATGCATCGAACCTGGACTGGTGACTCGTTTCACACGTGGTAATATGTATGTATCTATGCTGAGATTTAGATTCAGCTTGTACCCTCTTGCCTAGTCTAACTCCATGGACTCTTACCACAACTTCATTACTTGGCTGTCGCAGTTGGTTTCCTTTTTCTAGTGTGAGTCAGTGTCTTGAATTTGACCTCAGATTTGTTCTGTAGATTGTTTAATGGACTTATTTTCAAATTGTTGTACTTGGGGACTGAGCTAAAAGTTTTTAGGGAACCTCAATTTACATATGGCCTGAGATTGACCTGGTCTTGTTTCAAGGGGAGATTGGCTTCCCCATCCTGTGTGTGGGCTCTGTGTGGAACAGCTCAGAGCCTTTGAGGGAAGGTGTCCTTTTGGTGATGAACCAGGGAGAGATCCAGTCTCAGAACTTGTTCTTCATCTTCACCTTAATGAAGCTACAGCACTCCTCCACCATGCACAGGGCCAGTCTAAGGGCCAGGCACATGAGGTAACTCTTCCCCATGCACTACAAAGTCGACATTACCTCTTACTTCTACAGCTTCTCCTTGGAAGCTAGCCAACGCAAGCAGTCAACTGTAAATATCTTCCCTTTGTGGAGGTCTGGCATCACAGACCACCTAAAATCTCCTCTTTAATAGAACCATTAATTGGAATGAAAACACATGCTCTTGTACTTGATCTTGTACTTGATCTGGCTGCAGATGAGATACAAGTTCACAAGTAAAAATGTTAGAGCTGTCATTTATAAAGGTAGTTCCATTTTTCTTACCCTGTAAATTCACAACCAAATAACAGATTTTTATATTGGCCTAAATTTAATAGCTCTTGGTCTTAGTCTGTAGGCTAAATCTCAGTGAAAGTTAGAGTTAAATCTATATATTTGTTTCTCAGTTACGCAAAAAGAAAATAACACTTTTTGAATACATTGTTCCCAGGGACTATTATCTTTGAAGACGCACATCTACTTGGTCAGTTTTTAGAAATAAGAGTAACAATACTGGAAATGACTGTTTCCTTCTATTTCTCTGAAAAACTGCAGAATGTCTTTGTAGTGGTAAATAAAGACATCTTTGGCCTGTTGCTAATGAATGGTATAATGAAACTACCATTAGAGATTCTTGATCATATTACTTACTTATACCATCTTAAAACAGGAAAAGACCCTAGAACTCATTAGTCTTAACCTTCTTGTTTTGATAGAAGGTAAAGGTCAGACAACTTGTTTGCTAAGGTCACAAAAATAAAAACTGCCAGAACCAATATTTACAATTGTTTCTTAATGCTATAAAGTTAATTTGTTTGTTGTAGGTGTTCCATAAATAATTATTGAAAGGATAAAGGAATAATTGAAATGCTTTACTATATATTGCTGAAGCCTAGCTTGGAGAATTTTGAGCATGACTTTACTAGCGTGTGAGATGAGTGCAATTGTGCGGTAGTTTGAGCATTCTTTGGCATTCCCATTCTTTGGGATTGGAATGAAGACTGACCTTTTCCAGTCCTGTGGCCATTGCTGAGTTTTCCAAATTTGCTGGCATATTGAGTGCAGCACTTTCACAGCATCATCTTTCAGGATTTGAAATAGCTCAATTGGAATTCCATCACCTCTGCTAGCTTTGTTCGTCGTGATGCTCTCTAAGGCCCACTTGACTTCACATTCCTAGATGTCTGGTTCCAGGTGAGTGATCACGCCATCGTGATTATCTTCGTCGTGAAGATCTTTTTTGTACAGTTCTTCTGTGTATTCTTGCCACTTCTTCTTAATATCTTCTGCTTCTGTTAGGTCCACACCATTTCTGTCCTTTATCGAGCCCATCTTTGCATGAAATGTTCCCTTGATATCTCTAATTTTCTTGAAAAGATCTCTTGTTTTTCCTATTCTGTTGTTTTCCTCTATTTCTTGGCATTGATCGCTGAGGAAGGCTTTCTTATCTCTCCTTGCTATTCTTTGGAACTCTGCATTCAGATGCCTATATCTTTCCTTTCCTCCTTTACTTTTCGCTTCTCTTCTTTTCACAGCTATTTGTAAGGCCTCCTCAGACAGCCATTTTGCTTTTTTGCATTTCTTTTCCATGGGGATGGTCTTGGTCCCTGTCTCCTGTACAATGTCACAAACCTCCGTCCACAGTTCATCAGGCACTCTATCTATCAGATCTAGTCCCTTAAATCTATTTCTTACTTCCACTGTATAATCATAAGGGATTTGATTTAGGTCATATCCGAATGGTCTAGTGGTTTTCCCTACTTTCTTCAATTTAAGTCTGAATTTGGCAACAAGGAGTTCATGATCTGAGCCACAGTCAGCTCCTGGCCTTGTTTTTGCTAACTGTATAGAGCTTCTCCATCTTTGGCTGCAAAGAATATAATCAATCTGATTTCGGTGTTGACGATCTGGTGATGTCCATGTGTAGAGTCTTCTCTTGTGTTGTTGGAAGAGGGTGTTTGCTATGACCAGTGCGTTCTCTTGGCAAAACTCTATTAGCCTTTGCCCTGCTTCATTTCATGCTCCAAGGCCAAATCTGCCTGTTATTCGAGGTGTTTCTTGACTTCCTACTTTTGCATTCCAGTCCCCTATAATGAAAAGGACATCTTTTTTGGGTGTTAGTTCTAAAAGGTCTTGTAGGTCTTCATAGAACTGTTCAACTTCGGCTTCTTCAGCATTACTGGTTGGGGCATAGACTTGGATTACAGTAATATTGAATGGTTTGCCTTGGAAATGAACAGAAATCATTCTGTCGTTTTTAAGATTGCATCCAAGTACTGCGTTTCGGACTCTTTTGTTGACCATGATGGCTACTCCATTTCTTCTAAGGGATTCCTGCCCACAGTAGTAGATATAATGGTCATCTGAGTTAAATTCACCTATTCCAGTCCATTTTAGTTTACTGATTCCTAGAATGTCGACATTCACTCTTGCCATCTCCTGTTTGACCACTTCCAATTTTCCTTGATTCATGGACCTAACATTCCAGGTTCCTATGCAATATTGCTCTTTACAGCATCGGACCTTGCTTCTAGCATCAATCACATCCACAACTGGGTATTTGTTTTGTTTTGGCTCCATCCCTTCATTCTTTCTGGAGTTATTTCTCCCCTGTCGTGCTGTGGTTCATGGGGTCGCTAAGAGTCGGTCACAACTGAGCGACTGAACTGAACTGAACTATATATTACCCTTTCTATGTGAATGATTCTTGTTTTAATAAAGTATAATATACATACTGAAAAATTCACAAATCATTAGTTCAAAGCTAGATTAGTGAATTTTTAACAAAATGAACACACTCACAAAAGCACTACTGAGATAAAAATAGTTCATTACCAATATCCCAGCTGGCATTGCACCTCAGTCGCTACTCCCCAAATCACTATTGGGATTTACATTCCAATTTACTAGCTTTATCCTCTTTTTGAAATTCATATAAATGAAACATATATTATATGCACTCTTGTATCTGTTTTTTAGTTAATTATTATCTGAGATATTTAACTGATTTGGGTGTAGCTCTAGTTTATTCTCATACAATATTTCACTATATGACTGTTGCAATTCATTTATCCACCCTACTATTTATGGATATTTGGGTTGTTTCCAGATTTTAAATCATGAATTACTACTACAAGCACTCCCGTTCATGTCTTTGTTGACATTTTGCCTTGTTTTGAATAAATCAAATATTTTTATTATTCTACTTTACTCTCTGCTTGTTATTTATGTACCCAAGAAGCACAAGCTGGAATCAAGATTGCCGGGAGAAATATCAATAACCTCAGATATGCAGATGATACCACCCTTATGGCAGAAAGTGAAGAGGAACTCAAAGGCCTCTTGATGAAAGTGAAAGAGGAGAGTGAAAAGGTTGGCTTGAAGCTCAACATTCAGAAAACAAAGATCATGACATCTGGTCCCATCACTTCATGGGAAATAGATGGAAAAACAGTGGAAATAGTGTCAGACTTTGTTTTTTTGGGCTCCAAAATCACTGCAGATGCTGATTGCAGCCATGAAATTAAAAGACGCTTGCTCCTTGGAAGGAAAGTTATGACCAACCTTGATAGTATATTAAAAAGCAGAGACATTACTTTGCCAACCAAGGTCCGTCTAGTCAAGGCAATGGTTTTTCCCGTGGTCATGTATGGATGTGAGAGTTGGACTGTGAAGAAAGCTGATCGCCGAAGAATCGATGCTTTTGAACTGTGGTGTTGGAGAAGACTCTTGAGAGTCCCTTATACTGCAAGGAGATCCAACCAGTCCATTCTAAAGGAGATCAATCCTGGATGTTCATTGGAGGGACTGATGCTAAAGCTGAAACTGCAATACTTTGGCCACCTCATGCGACGAGTTGACTCAGTGGAAAAGACTCTGATGCTGGGAAAGGTTGGGGGCGGGAGGAGAAGGGGACGACAGAGAATGAGATGGCTGGATGGCATCTCTGACTCTGTGGACATGAGTTTGAGTGTACTCCGGGAGTTGGTGATGGACAGGGAGGCCTGGCGTGCTGTGATTCATGGGGTCGCGGAGAGTCGGACACGACTGAGCGACTGAACTGAACTGAACTGAACTGATACCATCCTTTTAGTAGTTACACTAGAGATTACATGTTTTATAGACACTAATATAATTTAATATTTGGGTATGTCTCAGATAATCATAGGATTTTATACTTTTAATATTTATAATAATATTTTCCATATTTGATTTATTATCATCATTTATTTTAATTGTGCATATATTTTTAAAATCCACAAGTAGGTATTATTATTATTTCATATAGCCAATATTGATTCAGATTTATCCATACATTTAACCTTTCAATTACTTTTTGCTTCTTCTTAAATTTCCTTGTACCCATCTGGGATCATTTCCTTTTGCCTCAAGAGCCCCTTTGGGGATTGTTTTTGGTGTGAGCATATTGGCTACACAATCTATTTTATTTGTCTAGAAATGTCTTCATTTTGCCTTCAGTTTTGAAGGCTATTTTTTTTCTGGTTTTAGAATTCTAGATTAGCTGTTATTTTCATTCAGTACTTTTAAGATACCATTCCATTGTCTTCTGCCTTCCGCCATTCTGTTGAGAAGTTGGATGTCAGACTTGTCCATTTAAAAATGTATGGCAAAAACCACTACAATATTGTAAAGTAATTAGCCTCCAACTAAAATAAATTTAAAAAAAGAAAAAAAATCTTTTAAAAAAGTAATAATTTTCTTCTGTGCCTGCTGTAAGATTTTCTTTCCTTTGACTTTCAATAGATTTACTAAGATATACCTAGATGTATGTTTCTTGGTATTTTTTTCTGCTTAATATCTGAAGCATTCTTTAACTCTGTGGTTTGATGCCATCAATCAGTTTTAGTAATTTCTTGATCATTACTTTTTTAAGTGTTACATCAGTCTAATTTTTGTCTCTTTCTTCTCTAAGATGACCGTTAGATATATGTGAAGCTTTAAAAAAAAAAAAACAGATTCTATAAGTTTCTTATACATTTCTATATTTTTCATTCTTTATTATAATCATGATTCAACATGGGTATGTATGTTTGTGCTCAGACCCTATTGACTGTAGCCCACCAGGCTCCCCTGTCCATGGAATTTTCTGAGGCAAGAATACTGAGGTCTGTTGCCATTTCCTACTCCAGGGGATCTTCCACAGTCAGGGATTGAAACTGTATCTCTTGCATCTCCTGCATTGGCAGGCAGATTTCTTTACCACTGTGCCACCTGGGAAGTCCATTTTCACATGAATATTTCTTACTAATTTATCTCCTGGTGCACTAATCCTCTGTTTAGCTGCTTTCACTCTTATATTAAATCCATCTTTGATTGAATATTTGACATTATATATGAAAAATTATAGGGGCTTCCCTGAGGGCTCAGTGGTAAGGAATCTGCCTGCAATGCAATAGATGCAGCAGGAGCTGCAGGTTCGATACCTGGGTCAGAAAGATCCCCTGGGGATGAAAATGGCAACCCATTTCAGTATTCTTTACTGGAAAATCCCATGGACAGAGGAGCCTGGTGGGACTCGGTTCATGGGATTGCAAAAGAATCAGATATGACTTAGCAACTAAGCAACAAAGAAACTATAGAAGTATAATGTGATATTCTTCTTGAGAGAACACACTCTATTTTTTGACAGGTAACCAGAGTAGGAGTTTATTATCTTAATCCATTCATGAGCTGAGCTGAATAAATTCTAGATTTCAAATACTATAAAGCATGGTCTACTTCTTGTTTTTTGTCACTCCTAGGGTCTTTGTCTCAAGGGGTCCCAATCTAGCCTGGTGAATTTCCCAGAGCTCCTCCGCTTTTGAAGGTATTGAACTCCAAATTTGTCTACCCAGATCCACTAAGTAGATGATAACTTCACTTAACACTTTAGCTCTTCTCTGATCAGCTTAGTTTCTAGCTCTGTGCAGTATAAGAATTAACAAATAATCCCACATATACAGAATACTGGTCTCACCTCACTGAGTTTCTCTTCTTTCTGGGATTTTTTATAACCTCGAGCCCTGCTTACCTTGGAAGCTCTTTTAAACCTTTAAACAGATTCCCTTTTATATTTTATCTAAACTTTTATTTAATGGGATAGTTAGTTCACTACTACTCCTCCCAAACTCTCTAACATTATCTATTTTGATTTACAATGGAAAGTCTCTAATTAAATAATGTGAATACGATTCCATTACATACTTATTTTGATGCATGTGTAGAAATTATTCTTGCTGAACACTGAACATACCATAGATTTGTGGTCATTGTTTTATTTTATTTTTTAAGATTTAAAATTTAAACATTTCAGTATATTTATTTATGTGTAAATTCTTGTACTAATATAAGCAAGTTGGTAGTAGCAGTTGCCATGATTTCAAATAAAATTCTTGCTCAGTGTTTTATTCTTTATTTAAAAAAAGTTCTTACTATTGTAAGGGAAAGAGCTGAAGACCTTAAGTGAGTAATCTTTTGGTTGTAATAAAAATTCAACAAAAATGTAGCTTAAGCCAAAAGGATTTTATTGACTCATATAACTACTGTGTTCAAGAGTGGATTCTGGCTTGGGACCATCTGGAACAAGGGACTCTTAAGATGATGCCAGGACTTCCCTCGTGGCTCAGACAGTAAAGCATCTGCCTACAATGTGGGAGACCATATTCAATTCCTGGGTTAGGAGGATCTCCTGGAGAAGGAAATGGCAACCCACTCCAGTATTCTTACCTGGAAAATCCCATCGATGGAGAAGCCTGGTAGGCTACAGTCCATGGGGTCGCAAGAGTCGGACACGACTGAGCGACTTCACTTTCACTTAAGATGATGTCAGAAGTTAGTCTTTTTCTATCTTTAAAATAATTTTTAAAAATTTTGTATAATGGTCTTATTTTTTTAAGTTAGATTTTTCTATACAGTGGGAAAGGTTGCTCTAAGTGTAGCCAATACAAACAGTAGAGAAACCCTTTCTCTTCTACTGTCTCTTTTTGTCCCTATAGTACATATATATACATAATGGAAAGACTCTGATTGGCACAGTATGAGTCACATGCCCAACCACAGTCTGATCATCTGTGAAGATATGGTACTATAACTGTCTAAACTTTGGTCATATGATCATCTTTATGATCAGGGATGCAGATCACTGTGATTGACAGTCCCAGAATGATTACCTGGGGAAATGCAGCTGCTTGTTATAATTTCTTTCTATAAGTACTCTGGAGAATGCTTGAAGTACCTGTATTTATGGGTCATATGTTATTATAAGTCAGTAAGAGGTATTCAGAAGGATCTAGGGCTTTTGTTTGCCCTGTACTTACTTACATGGCTGCATTTTGGTAGTTTGTAACCTGTATGCAGGTAAGGAAGCAACAGTCAGAACTGTACATGGAACAACAGACTGGTTCCAAATAGGAAGAGGAGTACGTCAAGGCTGTATATTGTCACCTTGCTTATTTAACTTATATGCAGAGTACATCATGAGGAACGCTGGGCTGGAAGAAGCACAGGCTGGAATCAAGATTGCTGGGAGAAATACCAATAACCTCAGATATGCAGATGATACCACCCTTATGGCAGAAAGTGAAGAGGAACTCAAAAGCCTCTTGATGAAAGTGAAGGAGGAGAGTGAAAAGGTTGGCTTGAAGCTCAACATTCAGAAAACAAAGATCATGGCATCTGGTCCCATCACTTCATGGGAAATAGATGGGGAAACAGTGGAAACAGTGTCCGACTTTATTTTTTTGGGCTCCAAAATCACTGCAGATGCTGATTGCAGCCATGAAATTAAAAGATGCTTACTCCTTGGAAGGAAAGTTATGACCAACCTTGATAGTATATTAAAAAGCAGAGACATCACTTTTCCAACAAAGGTCCGTCTAGTCAAGGCTGTGGTTTTTCCAGTGGTCATGTATGGATGTGAGAGTTGGACTGTGAAGAAAGCTGATCGCCGAAGAATTGATGCTTTTGAACTGTGGTGTTGGAGAAGACTCTTGAGAGTCCCTTGGACTGCAAGGAGATCCAACCAGTCCATTTTAAAGGAGATCGATCCTGGATGTTTATGGGAGGGACTGATGCTAAAGCTGCAACTGCAATACTTTGGCCACCTCATGCGACGAGTTGAATCACTGGAAAAGACTCTGATGCTGGGAAAGGTTGGGGGCGGGAGGAGAAGGGGACGACGGAGAATGAGATGGCTGGATGGCATCACCGAGTCTGTGGACATGAGTTTGAGTGTACTCCTTGAGTTGGTGATGGACAGCGAGACCTGGCGTGCTGTGATTCATGGGGTCGCGGAGAGTCGGACACGACTGAGCGACTGAACTGAACTGAACTGAACTGACTGAACCTGATTAAGATTTTGGGTTCAGTTCCTCCCCATTACCTAGCCCTGGCATAAAAGCTTTGGTCTGAATATATATTGGAAATAAAGGAAATTTACTCAGTGAGAGGAACCTACCTGTCAGCTTGTCCAGACACACTTGATACCAAGATCTTCCTTTTAGAGTGACTGCCTAATATCAGCTTTTGCTAGTTTTCCCTTGTATCATTTCATCCAACCACGTTCTCCTGCTTATTTTTATTTACATACTCTAGATTATTCATGCTTGAGGACTGGATACTATTAAAATGGGTAGTGTATAAAAATTCATTAGGTTGTCGATATTTTTGTCCTGGGTACTTCTGTTCTGGATAATTTTACTTGGTCTCAAAAAAATTCTAATTACTCACGTTGTTTTAATTACACCTTTGTCAACTATGGGTGCAAAAGGGACCTGAATCTTAAAAACTACATGCACTCCAGAGGTGATGAATATTCAAGTGTAGAACTAGTATTCAAATTTTCAGGTAACTTTGACTTCAAAGCCCAAATTTGCTTCAAGGAAGCAAGTGATTGGAAGTTTATACAAGGAGATAGGAGACTTCATGACAGCTGTGTTCATGCCTTCTACCTTTCAGAGGAACTGAACTCTCAGAGGATTATGGTGCTAATCAAAAGGCAAGAATTAGTTTCAGAGTTTCTAGGATTAAATCTATAGCAAGGGCAACTGAAGATAGCACAGGCAACAGGAACTGAAGGGACAGTCTGCTACAGAAAACTGAGGTTATAATACCAAATCTATCAAGTCTAAATGCCAAATTTAGAGATCAAAGTTATGTTAAGTCAAGATTCCAAGCTTGACAGAAGCAGGAATGAATGGTCAGTAGTTCTGAATGAGTATGGGCAAGGGGAGATTTCCAAAATTATTGCCACCAGTTAAGTAGGTATTTGTGGTTCACATCATTAGGGAACGTAGTATTTAGGTAGATACTATAGATTTAAAGTTCCAGAAATAGATCACACAACAGCCAAAATAGGCAAGAGTTCTTAGTATTTTCAGCAAGGAAAAGGGCTAAAAATAGGAATAGGTGAATGTCCTGGAAAGCAGTGATTAAGGCTATGAGGCACTAAGACTTGCAAAGAACTAATTAAAAGCTGCCATCCCCTAGGTCAAGCCCTTTGAATGGGAGATGGGAAACAACTCAGCTAAGGCTTTGAAATGGCTAGGATTCCAAGACAAAGAGTGACAAATAGCAGTTACTGCCACTAGTTAAGGAACAGTTTTCCAGCTTGTCCAGTGTTAAAGGGATTGCTAATCCCCCTATTGTTTTTTTAGCCACACCCACATATCAGCACTGCCATTAATCTCCTCACACAACAAACCCTGGCAAATCTTAAAAGGAATTTTCCAAGCACTTTAGTTCAGGACTCTAATGGTCACAGATCACAAGTCATGCACTGATTCCTTCTGCACCTGGAAACTGGATGGGGGCTGGTTTTTTGCTAGACCTCAATGACTAATGCACACCTGCACTTTCTATTGTTCCTGTTGGCAAGAGAAATATTTCAAAAAACAGCGTGAACAGAGAGTTGTCAAAAAATTTGAGCAGCAATTCCGACATGGGCTTTGTTTTCTTCAAGATTGAAATTAGGTGAGATATTGCAGGATCTTAGAATTAGTATATCATTTTTTCAAAACTTGTCTTAATTTAATTTAGTAGCTTTTACTGGGAAGAAAAAGAATTAGTTTCCTTTGGTATAGATGAACCCGAGGAAGTATATCTCCTCTCTTTAGTTATTATGCCTACTAATTTGGGGAATTTGGGTATGACTCCAATATTATGATGCTGTTTCTCAGAGGTGACTTTGAAGAAGTATCATGGTAATTCACACCCTAGCTAATTTGCTCAAGCTAACACTCACTGATTGCCATGTCTTCAAAAGAAAGAAAATCTACTAAAACTAAGTAATTTAAAAGTCAAGGACATGCCAGTTCTTTGGAGTGGAGAGAGTAGGAAAAGAAATCTAGGCTTTGGAAGAAAGTGAATTCATAGTTTGCAATTAAACACCTAATTAACACTGTAAAGTGACAATTGACACATTGTAGGTATCCAACAAATATTCTATCATGTTCCTACAGCAGATTATGGATGTCATTCAAGGTAACAAAAATAGGTTCAGTTCAGTTCAGTTGCTCAGTCGTGACCGACTCTTTGCGACCCCATGAATCACAGCACGCCAGGCCTCCCTGTCCATCACCAACTGCTGGAGTTCACTCAAACTCATGTCCATCGAGTCAGTGATGCCATCAAACCATCTCATTCTCTGTCGTCCCCTTATCCTCCTGCCCCCAATCCTTCCGAACATCAGAGTCTTTTCCAGTGATTCAACTCTTCCCATAAGGTGGCAAAAGTATTGGAGTTTCAGTTTTAGCATCAGACCTTCCAGTGAACACCCAGGATCGATCTCCTTTACAATGGACTGGTTGGATCTCCTTGCAGTCCAAGGGACTCTCAAGAGTCTTCTCCAGCACCACAGTTCAGAAGCATCAATTCTTTGGCGATCAGCTTTCTTCACTGTCCAACTCTCACATCCATACATGACCACGGGAAAAACCATAGCCTTGACTAGATGGACCTTTGTTGGCAAAGTAACGTCTCTGCTTTTTAATATAGTATCTAGGTTGGTCATAACTTTCCTTCCAAGGAGTAAGCGTCTTTTAATTTCATGGCTGCAATCAGCATCCACAGTGATTTTGGAGCCCCCCAAAATAAAGTCTGACACTGTTTCCACTGTTTCCCCATCTATTTCCCATGAAGTGATGGGACCAGATGCCATGATCTTTGTTTTCTGAATGTTGAGCTTCAAGCCAACCTTTTCCCTCTCCTCTTTCACTTTCATCAAGAGGCTTTTGAGTTCCTCTTCACTTTCTGCCATAAGGGTGGTGTTATCTGCATATCTGAGGTTATTGATATTTCTCCCAGCAATCTTGATTCCAGTTTGTGCTTCTTCCAGCCCAGCGTTCCTCATGATGTACTCTGCATATAAGTTAAATAAGCAGGGTGACAATAAACAGCCTTGACGTACTCCTTTTCCTATTGGTAACAAGTCTGTTGTTCCATGGCCAGTTCTAACTGTTGCTTCCTGACCTGCATACAGGTTTCTCAAGAGGCAGGTCAGGTGGTCTGGTATTCCCATCTCTTTCAGAATTTTCCACAGTTTATTGTGATCCACACAGTCAAAGGCTTTGGCATAGTCAATGAAGCAGAAATAGATGTTTTTCTGGAACTCTCTTGCTTTCTCCATGATCCAGCGGATGTTGGCAATTTGATCTCTGGTGCCTCTGCCTTTTCTAAAACCACCTTGAACATCTGGGAGTTGACGGTTCACATATTGCTGAAGCCTGGCTTGGAGAATTTTGAGCATGACTTTACTAGCGTGTGAGATGAGTGCAATTGTGAGGTAGTTTGAGCATTCTTTGGCATTACCTTTCTTTGGGATTTGGAATGAAGACTGATCTTTTCCAGTCCTGTGGCCACTGCTGAGTTTTCCAAATTCACTGGCATACTGAATGCAGCACTTTCACAGCATCATCTTTCAGGATTTGAAATAGCTCCACTGGAATTCCATCACCTCCACTAGCTTTGTTTGTAGTGATGCTCTCTAAGGCCTATTTGACTTCACATTCCAAGATATCTGGCTCTAGGTCAGTGATCACGCCATCGTGATTATCTTGGTCATTGAGATCTTTTTTGTACAGATCCTCTGTGTATTCTTGCCACCTCTTCTTAATATCTTCTGATTCTGTTAGGTCCACACTATTTCTGTCCTTTATTGAGCCCATCTTTGAATGAAATGTTCCCTTGATATCTCTAATTTTCTTGAAAAGATCTCTTGTTTTTCCTATTCTGTTGTTTTCCTCTATTTCTTTGCATTGATCACCGGGGAAGGCTTTCTTATCTCTCCTTGCTATTCTTTGGAACTCTGCATTCAGATGCTTATATCTTTCCTTTTCTCCTTTGCTTTTCTCTTCTCTTCTTTTCACAGCTATTTGTAAAGCGTTTTCAGACAACCATTTTACTTTTTTGCATTTCTTTTCCATGGGGATGGTCTTGGTTCCTGTCTCCTGTACAATGACGATCCTCCATCCATAGTTCATCAGGCACTCTATCTATCAGATCTAGACCTTTAAATCTATTTCTCACTTCCACTGTATAATCATAAGGGATTTGATTTAGGTCATATCTGACTGGTCTAGTGGTTTTCCCTACTTTCTTCAATTTAAGTCTGAATTTAGTTACGTTTAGGCAAAAATTTAGGAAATGGACTTTAGTCAGGAATCAGAAAAAGACTGAATTAGAATCAAAGCAGCAAGCCAGGCTCAAGATATGTAGAAAGACATTATAAGGTTAAAATTTGGTCAGAAGCTAGATGAACAGGAAAGAATAAAGATACAGTTATAGACAAAAATGCAAGATGTCCAAAGCTCATGTTGTTTCCAAGGTGATGGATGATGCAAGAAGTCTAGACGTTTGTGGTCCAAATATAGTTTCTGGAGATTATGGGGGTAAATAAACTAAAACTGAAAAGATAAAATAAGGCAGAGAGGCCAGACTAGAGTTCTCAGGCCAGTAGATGTAAAATGGTGGTAGTATTCTAGTTACGAACGAGTTTTCCTTGGTCTATGCAGTGTTTTGAAAGGCAATGTAAATAGGCAGATGTTATACTTGGTTTAGTACAAGTCTCTGAGCACTTATTTCCCCATATCAAGCCAGCTTCACACATTTGTTATTTTTGCCCGATTTGTGTTAGATATTTTAGTTTGCCATTCCTGGTAGACACCATCTACTTGACACTTTACTTCCACATCTTTTCAGTTCCCATGGCCATTTAGTCCCAACTATCAGGAATGGTTTTGCCTTAGTCTGGCACCAGTAAGTCTTTCTAATGAGGAGGGACTGGGGAAGTCTGATTTACTTTTTCCATACTTCAGCCACACAATGGTTCTGCTTCTCATCTAGTGCTGATTTTACCCCAGCTAGGATCTTATTCCTTGTAACTAAACTCAATGTTTGCACTTCAGTTTCAATAGCTAGATCTTTGACTTGTTCACTGATATTGACATCCTGTGTTTATATCCTCCCTGGAAGAGGAAATGGAAACCCACTCCAGTATTCTTGTCTGGGAAATTCCATGAACAGAGGAGCATGACGGGCTACAGTTTGTGGGGTTGCAAAAGAGTCAGATGTGACTTAGCAATTAAACAGCAACAACAACAATATTCCATTATGTATATGTGCCACTTCTTTATCCATTCATCTGTCGATGGACATGGCTACTTCCATGTTTTGGCTATTGTAAGTAGCAATGCAATGAACATTGGGGTTCATGTGTCTTTTTGAACTGTTTTTCTCTGGATTTATGCCCAGGATTGGGATTCATGGATCATATGTTAGCTAAATTTTTAGTTTCTTAGAGAACCCCTATACTGTTCTCCATAGTGGCTATACTAATTACATTCCCACCAACAGTGTAGGAAAATTCCCTTTTCTGCATGCTCTTTCCAGTATTTATTGTTGGTAGGTATTTTATGATGGCCATTTTGACTGGTATGAGGTGATATCTCATTGCAGTTTGATTTGTATTTCTGTAATAATTAGAAAAGGTGAGCATCTTTCTATGTGTCTCCTGGCCATCTGTATGTATTCTTTGGAGAATGTCTATTTAGATCTTCTGCCCATTTTTGCTATTATTATTATTTTTAACATTGAGTGCCACCACCTGTTTGTAAATTTTGGAGACTAATCCCTTGTCGTTTCCATCATTTGAAAATATTTTCTTCCATTCTGTGGGTTGTCTTTTGGTTTTGTTTATGGATTCCTTTGCTGCTTTTGAGTTAATTTAGGTCCCATTTGTTTATTTTTGTTTATATTTCCAGTAACCGAGAAGACAGCTCAAAAATGATATTGCTGTGATTTACGTAAAGGAGTGTTCTGCTTATATATTCCTCTAAGAGGTTTATAGTATCTGATCTTACATTCAGGTCTTTAATCCATTTTGAGTCTATTTTTGTATATGAGGTTGAAGAATGCTCTGATTTCATTTTTTACATATTCTTGCCTCCTTTGTCATAGATTATGTGACACAGGTGCACGTATTTATCTCTGGACTTTCTATCCTGTCCCATTGATCTTTATTTCTGTTTTTATGCTAGTACCATAATGTCTTGATTACTGTATCTTTATAGTATAGTATGAAGTCAGTCTGCTTCTTCCAGCTACACTTTTCTTTCTCAAGATTGCTTTGGCTATTTGGGTATTTTGTGTTTCCATACAAATTGTAAATTTTTTGTTTTAATTCTGTCCAAAATGCCACTGATGATTTGATAGGGATTGTACTGAATCTGTAGATTGCATTGGATGGCATAGTCATTTTCCCAATATTCATTATTCCAATCCAGGTTCATGGTATATCTTTCCACCAGTTTATGACATCTTTGATTTCTTTCATAAGCACCTTATAGTTTTCAAAGTACAGGTCTTTTGTCTCTTTAAGGAGGTTTATTTCTAGGCATTTTATTCTTTTTGATACAGTGGTGAATGATATTGTTCCTTTAATTTCTTTTTCTGACCTTTAATTTTCAGTGTATAGAAATGTAGCAGTTTATTGTGTATTACTTTTGTATCCTGCAATTTTATTGAATTCATTGACGAGCTCTAGTAGTTTTCTTGAAGCATCTTTAGAATTTTTCTATTCATCTTCAGTGACAGTTTTACTTCTTTTCCAATTTGGATTTCTTTTAATTTTTGTTTTTTCTCATATTGTCATGGCTAGGAATTCCAAGACTATGTTGAATAAAAGTGGTGAGAATGGACATACTTGTCTTGTGCCTGATCTTAGAGGAAATGCTTTCAGCTTTTCACTGTTAGTTAAAATGTTAGCTGTAGGTTTGTCATACATAGCCTTTATCATGTTAAACTATGTTCCATCTATGCCAAATTTTTTTATTATTTTTATTGTAAATGGGTATTGAATTTTGTCCAAAGATTTTTCTACATCTATTGAGATGATCACATTGTTTTTATTCTTCAATTTTTGATTTGTGGATTTTGAAAAATCCTTGCATCTCTGGGATAAATCCAATTTGATCATGATGTATGATCCATTTAAAGTATTACTTGTATTCTGATTGCTCATATTAATAATTCATTAATTAATATTTAAGGATTTTTTACATCTATATTCATCAGTTACAATAGCCTGTAATTTTCATTTGTGATAGCTTTGTCTGTTTTTTTGTATCAGGGTGATGGTGGCCTCATGGAATGAGTTTGGGAATGTTTCTTACTCTGCAATTTTTGAGATAGTTTCAGGACAGGTGTTAACTCTTCTCTAAATGTTTGATAGAATTTGTCTGTGAAGCTGTCTGGTGCTGGACTTTTGTTTATTGGGAGTTTTTAAATTATAGTTTCAATTTCTGTGCTTGTGACTAGTCTGTTCATATTTTATATTTCTTTCTTGGTTAGTCTAAGGGGATTGTATCTTTCTAAGAATTTGGCCATTTTTTTCCAGGTTGTCCATTTTATTGGCATATTGTTGCTTGTGGTAGTCTAGTTTGATCCTTTGTATTTCTGTGGTGTCTATTGTAACTTTTTAAAAAATTTTAATTGGAGGCTAATTACTTTACAATATTGTATTGGTTTTGCCATACATTGACATGAATCTGCCCCGGGTGTACATGTGTTCCCCATCTTGAACCCCCCTCCCACCTCCCTCCCCATATCATCCCTCTGGGTCATCCCAGTGCACCAGCCCCGAGCATCCTGTATCATGCATCAAACCTGGACTGGCGATTCATTTCACATATGATAATATACATGTTTCAGTGCCATTCTCCCAAATCATCCCACCCTCACCCTCTCCCACAGAGTCCAAAAGACTGTTCTATACATCTGTGTCTCTTTTGCTGTCTCGCATACAGGGTTATTGTTATTATCTTTCTAAATTCCATATATATGCGTTAGTATACTGTATTGGTGTTTTTCTTTCTTGCTTACTTCACTCTGTATAATAGGCTCGAGTTTCATCCACCTCGTTAGAACTGATTCAAATGTGTTGTTTTTAATGGCTGAGTAATACTCCATTGTGTATATGTACCACAGCTTTCTTATTCATTAATCTGCAGATGGATATCTAGGTTGCTTCCATGTCCTGGCTATTATAAACAGTGCTGAAATGAACATTGGAGTACATATGTCTTTTTCAATTCTGGTTTCCTCAGTGTGTATGCCCAGGAGTGCGATTGCTGGGTCGTATGGCAGTTCTATTTCAAGTTTTTTGAGGAATCTCCACACTGTTCTCCATAGTGTCTCTACTAGTTTGCATTCCCACCAACAGTGTAAGAGGGTTCCCTCTTCTCCACACCTCCAGCATTTATTGCTTGTAGACTTTTGGATAGCAGTCATTCTGACTGGTGTGAAATGTTACCTCATTGTGGTTTTGATTTGCATTTCTCTGATAATGAGTGATGTTGAGCATCTTTTCATGTGTTTGTTAGCCATCTGTAACTTCTTTTTTATTTCAAAGTTTATTGATTTGAGTTCTTTTTTTTTTTTTCTTAATGAGTCTGGCTAAAGGTTTATCAATTTTGTTTACTTTATCAATGAATCAGCTTTTAGTTTCATAGATCTTTAGTATTTTTATTCATCTCCATTTCATTTATTTCTGCTCTATCATTATGATTTCTTTCTATTAACTTGGGTTTTGTTGGTTCTTCATTCTCTTGTTTCTTTAGAAGTAAGTTTGGGTAGTTTATTTGAATTTTTTCTTTCTTAAAGTAAGATTGTATTGCTATAAACTTTCCTCCTTTAACTGCTTTTGCTTCGTCTCATAGATTTTTGATTACATTGCATTCATTTTCATTTGTCTCTTGGTATTTTTTGATTTTCTCTTTGATTTCTTCAGTGACCCATTGGTTGTTTAGTAGCATATTGTTTAGCCTCAACATGTTTGCATTTTTTTAGTTTTTTTTTTTTTTTGTAGTTGATTTCTAATCTCAGTGTTGTGGTCAGAAAAGATGCTGATGTAACTTCAATTTTCTTAAAATTACAAAGTCTTGCTTTGTGACTCACCGTGCGATCAATCTTGGAGAATGTTTCACTGCACTTGGGAAGAATGTGTATTCTGCTGCCTTTGGATGGAATGCTTTGTAAATATTAATTAAATATATCTTGTCTAATGTGTCATTTAAGGTCTGTGTTTCTTCATTGATCTTCTGTCTAGATAATCTGTCCATTGATGAAAGTGGGGTGTTAAAATTCCACACTTTGTATTACTGCTGATTTCTCCTTTATGGCTCTTAGTATTTGCCTTATATATTGAGGTGCTACTATATTAAAAGTGCATATATGTTTACAATTGTTATATCTTCTTTGTGGGATAGTCCCTTGATGATCGTGTAGTATCCTTCCTTGTCTCTTGTAACAGTCTATATTTTAAATTCTATTTGGCCTGATATGAGTATTGCTACTCCAGCTTCCTTTTTATTTCCATTTACACAGAATATCTTTTACCATCCCCTAACTTTCAGTCTTTATGTCTCTCTAAATACAATGTGGGTGTCTTATATAAATGGGTCTTGTTTCTGTATGCGTTCATCCAGTCTATGTCTTTTAGTTGGAACATTTATTCCATTCATATTTAAGGTAATTATTGAAACGTATATTCTTAATGAGCATGGCAGTTTATAATAAATATTATTCACAGAGTTATTGCATAATAAAAATATTTATTGAAAGGCAGTTGCCAAATAAGTAGCTTTTAAAGGATGAAGAAAAATGGGAAAATACAAATAAGTATAGGAAAGAAAGTGAAGTCACTCAGTCATGTCCGACTCTTTGTGACTCCATGAACTGTAGCGAGGCTCCTCCATCCATGGGGTTTTCTAGGCAAGAATACTGGAGTGGGTTGCTATTTCCTTCTCCAGGGAATCTTCCTGATAGGGAAGAATGATAAATTATGTATGTGCGTATAAATCATTCTCTTGTCATATACATATGCACACACACAGTTTTGACAGATTAGATTTGAATAATTGAGAGGAAAATTTGGTAGGGTATTAATTGATGTTTTTCTGCAAATGGTTCTTGCTCACTTCCCTCTCTGGGTCCAGTGTAGGATTTCGCTTTGTGCTTCCCTCATGATTTTGTGGAGCCATGTAATTAGTTTTGGGCAGTTTGTTGTGAGCAAAAGTGATAAACTTCACTTTTTATTTCTATGTTTCTATTTCAAGGCCAGAGGGTCAGAATATTTACTTGCCTGAGTGAGATGTTTTCTAGATTTTTTTCCCTCTGAGTCTGTGACAGGAAATGTTCGAGATGGTAGTTAGTCTGTCAGTCAGAATCAGTGAGTGATCTCTGAGCAATGACAATGAGAAAAGCACCATTCCACCACCAACTCCAGCAAGCCATGAGGGAAATGTAGCATGAGCAAGAAATACACATTTGTTATTTTAAGGCATTGATATTTTAGTATTTTTTTGTTACCACTATCACAGCATAGTTTAGCTTAGCTTGACTAATATACATAGCTTGGAATTAAATTCTTCCCTTTAAGTTCCCCGAATAATAAGTCACATATTTACTGCTATATGATAACAGTCTGATTTTGAAAAGAAAACTTATTTTAAATCAAAGTAGGGAATGCTGATTCAGAAGGATTAGCTCCACTAGCTTATTTTTATTTATTTATTTATTTTAATTGGAGTGGGAGGGGGGTTCAAGAAGGGGAACACTAGCTTATTCTTAAATGCTTTTTGCCTTGTTTAGAAATCTCCAAGCCATCCTACTGATCAAAATTATATAAATCAACTTGAAATCTGTATGAGAACAAGGGTGTCAATAAGAAGGCTGCTTGCTGACCAAGCCTGTATATTCCAGCAGGGAACTGACAGTTTGATTTATTCCACAAAAACAGACTTTAGGTTCAGTCTTGGGTCAAGATGAAAAATGCCAAGAGACAGTAGAAAAATTTGTGATGATGTATTATTTGACTGTCAATAAGAATTATTTGAGATTAGATAATAAGCTTAGCCCAAGAAGAAAGGGTAAAATACTTTCATGTTATCCTACTCTTGTCTTTTGCCAAAATGCTAATTAATATCTTCCTTTGATTTCATACTTATAATTTGTTTCATGTGACCCGTGAACTTCCAGATGTTCAAGCAGGTTTTAGAAAAGGCAAAGGCACCAGAGGTCAAATTGCCAACATCTGCTGGATCATGGAGAAAGCAAGAGAGTTCCAGAAAAACATCTATTTCTGCTTCATTGACTATGCCAAAGTCTTTGACTGTGTGGATCACAATAAACTGTGGAAAACTCTGAAAGAGATGGGAATACTGGACCACTTGACCTGCCTCTTGAGAAACCTGTATGCAGGTCAGGAAGCAACAGTTAGAACTGGCCATGGAACAACAGACTGGTTCCAAATAGGAAAAGGAGTACGTCAAGGTTGTATGTTGTCACCCTGCTTATTTAGCTTATATGCAGAGCACGTCATGAGGAACGCTGGGCCGGAAGAAGCACAGGCTGGAATCAAGATTGCTGGGAGAAATATCAATAACCTCAGGTATGCAGATGACACCACCCTTATGGCAGAAAGTGAAGAGGAACTCAAAAGCCTCTTGATGAAAGTGAAAGAGGAGAGGGAAAAGGTTGGCTTGAAGCTCAACATTCAGAAAACAAAGATCATGGCATCTGGTCCCATCACTTCATGGGAAATAGATGGGGAAACAGTGGAAACAGTGTCAGACTTTATTTTTTTGGGTTCCGAAATCACTGTGGATGCTGATTGCAGCCATGAAATTAAAAGACGCTTACTCCTTGGAAGGAAAGTTATGACCAACCTTGATAGTATACTAAAAAGCAGAGATGTTACTTTGCCAACAAAGGTCCGTCTAGTCAAGGCTATGGTTTTTCCAGTGGTCATGTATGGATGTGAGAGTTGGACTGTGAAGAAAGCTGATCGCCGAAGAATTGATGCTTTTGAACTGTGGTGTTGGAGAAGACTCTTGAGAGTCCCTTGGACTGCAGGGAGATCCAACCAGTCCATTCTAAAGGAGATCAATCCTGGGTGTTCATTGGAAGGTCTGATGCTAAAGCTGAAATTCCAATACTTTGGCCACCTCATGCGAAGAGTTGACTCACTGGAAAAGACTCTGATGCTGGGAAGGATTGGAGGCAGGAGGAGAAGGGGACGACAGAGAATGGGATGGCTGGATGGCATCACTGACTCGATGGACATGAGTTTGAGTGAACTCCAGGAGTTGTTGATGGACAGAGAGGCCTGGCATGCTGTGATTCATGGGGTCACAAAGAGTCGGTCACGACTGAGCGACTGAACTGAATTTGTTTCATTTAAACTCAACTAGCAATATTATATAATCCATATTTTATTCAATATAGTGATGTTTTTAGGTGGAGTACTGTCATCTTGGTATAATCTCAAACAACTGAAATTTAAAATATTTTGTGGCTGTGATTTATTGTTTCATTGAAAATTTGTTTGCTGATTTCTGGTCAACCTTTATTAGGTTATATCATCTTGCTAACATTGATAAAAAACAACCAGAGATTCTAGTTAAAAGGACTATATTTTCTTTTCTCCATATTAACCAGTCCCTCAACAGAAATTCATACCTCCTCTTTTTCTTCATACTTCCTTTTTTTAAAAATTACTTTTTGTTCTCAATATAAAATAACAAATCATGTTATAGAAAATACAGATAAAAGAAAAATAAATAAAAACCACTCAAATTCATCACTAAGAGGACCTACTGCTAACATTTATATATACTTTTATAAAAGTGAAATCATATTATTTAGTAACTTGCTTTTTATTCATTTAATAAAAATAGGAATATTTCATGTCTTTAAATAAACTCTTACAATGCATTTTGTGGTCTTATTTTTTCTTATGAATTCACAAAAAAATTATTTAATTGATGTACAGATAGTTGCTTCTAAATTTTCTGTATTATCAAATACTGTAGTGAACAATTTTGTAGTTAATCTTTTCCCAATTTTTGTACTTCTACAATATTTATTTATGACACATTCCTAGAAGAGAAATTGCTAGGGCAGAGTATATACATTATTAAGGCTTTTGATACAAGGCTTAAGATTATAAAATTCCCTTCTTGTAATTTACATTCCCTTCCAGTGATGAATAAGAGTGCCTTTTTCTTGGCACCTTTACAGATACTAGATATTGCCATTTAAAATATTTGCCAATTTGAAGAGCAAAATCCACATATTTTCCACTTTAAAGGTAAGTCTAATTGGAAAAAAAAATAAGACTTGTTGGGCCGCATGTTCTTACATAGGGCTATGTTTAAGGGTCTAGAAATGTTAATTTATTTCCTAACCCTCCATTTAAAATTTACCAGAGCTTTGTTGTATGCAGTGCCATTCATCATAACTAGAGATGTGCCACATGCAGTAACTCACCAATCATTCAAGTCCCAGTAAACTGGCAATGTTTTCATTTTGTGTCTGTTGAACATATTTATCTATTTACTTTCATCACCTGTTGGAAAATAACTATATTTGCCTCAGTAGCATTATTAAGGGAGATAAATTATTTAGTAAGGTTTCACTCACTTGTATTCCTTTGTCTGATTTAATATGGAATATGATTGTTTGATTTGTGAAGTAATGATACCAAATCAGAATAGTGGCAAATAAAATATTTTTTTTAACAAAAAGCTTCTTTTTTAAAATTGTTTCACCAGTTGGAAAGTTAAAGCGTTTATGAGGGAAGAATACGTCATCATAAAACTGAATTAGATAATAGGCATTGAGGCATAAGAGCATTTTATAACCTGTTGGATAAAATTTGTGAAAATCTTCAAGAACCAATCACATAGAACAATATATCACTAGGGTGTGCATTCTCTTTAGTTGATTTATGATTTTCCATAAATGGGAAGCATATTGCTTGGTGGGATTACAAATACATAGGGAGCCTTCCATGGGCTTCCCAGGTGGTTCTAGTGGTAAAGAACCCTCCTGCTAATGCGGGAGACATAAGAGATTCAGGTTAGATCCTGGGTTAGGAAGATTCCCTGGAGGAGTACATGCAAGTATTCTTACCTGGAGAATCCCATAGACAGAGGAGCCTGGTGGGCTACAGTCCACAGAGTAGCAAAGAGTCAGACACAACTGAAGCAACTCAGCACGCACTCATGCTAGGAGCTTTCTCTAGCTTGGCAGTCTATGGCTTGTTCTTGTTTTCTTTTTTTTTTTGTAAACATATCATTTCACTCAAGAGGGAAAGGAAAAAGAAAGTTAACTTGTTTCATGCCCCACCTCTAATAATATCTGATTGGAAAATACGGGGGTGTGAGTTTTCCTCTCTGTTTCATCAGTGAAGCAAGGTTACAGGTTTCTGAAGAATGAGTAATATAATAATAAGTTGGGAATTTTGTTCTTAGACAGTCACATGAAACGGAAATTTTTCGATTTTTATTTTCCCTATATTGTTTTAATATGCCCATCCATACCCCTACTTGTAGGTATCAAGTTGCCAACATTCTCTGGATCATAGAGAAAGCAAGGGAATTACAGAAAAAAAATCTACCTCTATTTCATCAACTACACTAAAGCCGTTGCCTATATGGATTATAACAAACTGTGGAGAGCTCTTAAAGAGATGAGAATACCATACCATCTTACCTGTTTCCTGAGAAACCTGTATGCAGTTCAAGAAGCAACAGTTAGAACTCTGCATGGAACAACTGATTGGTTCAATCTTGAGAAAGGAGTATGACAGGGCTGTCTGCTGTCACCCTGTTTGTTTAACCGATATGCTCAGCACATCATGAAAAATGCTGGACTGGATGAAGTACAAGCTGGAATCAAGATAGGCGGGAGAAACATCAACAATCTCAGATATGTGGATGATACCACTCTAATGGCAGAAAGTAAAGAGGAACTAAAGAGCCTCTTGATGAGGGTGAAAGAGGAGAGTGAAAGAGACAGCTTAAAACAAAATATTAAAGAAACTAAGATCATGGCATCTGGCCCCATTACCTCATTGCAAATAGAAGGGGAAAAGGTGGAAGTAGTGACATATTTCCTCTTTTGGGGCTTAAAATCACTGCAGATGATGACTGCAGCCATGAAACCAGAAGACAATTGCTTCTTGAAAGGAAAGTGATGACAAATCTAGACAGTGTGTTGAAAAGCAGAAACATTACTCTGTCAACAAAGGTTCATATAGTCAAAGCTATAGTTTTCCCAGTGGTCATGTTCAGTTGTGAGAGCTGGACTGTAAAGAAGGCAGAATGCCAAAGAACTGATGACTTCAAACTGTGGTGCTGGAGAAGACTCTTGAGAGTCCTTTGGACAGCAAGGAGAGCAAACCAGTCAATCTTAAGGGAAATCAACCCTGAATACTCATTGGAAAGACTGATGCTGAAGTTGAAGCTACAGTATTTTGGTCACCTGATGTGAACAGCCAACTCATTGGAAAAGTCTCTGATTCTGGGAAAGATTGAGGGCAGAAGGAGAAGAGGGCATCAGAGAATGAGATGGCTGTATGGCATTACTGATGAAACGGACATGAACTTGGGCAAACTTTGAGATATGGTGAGGGACAGGGAGTCCTGGTGTGCTGCAGTCCATGGGGTCAGATAGAGTCGGACATGGCTGAGAGACTGAAAAGCAACAACAGCAACTACTTGTTGTTCACTAATTATTTACTATATTTTAAGGATAAAATGAACCAAACAATTATGACCTACTGTTCCAGCTCATTGTGACAACTCATTGAAATAAGGTCAGGAATTATGTCCCTAGTGACATCTCCAGTCACCTTTGATTTAGAAATTTTGGGCATTCCTAAAACTCTGTAGCATATGAAATAATATACTCCTTAACAGTGATTGGAATAATCAATTACACTTCTTGGTGATTTTCATTTTCTTTTTCAAGTATTATTTTATGTAAGTTTCGTAACAATACAAAATTGTTAATTTTTCCAAGTCTGAACTTCCACCTTTGAATCATATTTTGATCTTCCATTAGTGTGGTGATTAATTTTATGTGTCAAACTTCACTGGGGTAAAGGGTGCCCAAATATTTGATCAGACACTGTTCAGGGTGTGTCTGTTCACATTTTCTTTCTTTTTTTCTTAAGTATTTTAAAATAATTAATTTATTTTAATTGGAGTGTAATTACTTTACAATATCGTAGTAGTTTTTGCCATACATTGACATGAATCAAGCATGGATTTACATGTGTTCCCCATCCGGAACCCCTTCCCACCTTCCTCCCCATCCCATCCCTCAGGATCATCCCTGTGCAGCGGCCCTGAGTGCCTTGTCTCATCCATCAAACCTGGACTGGCAATCTAGTTCACATATGGTAATATATATGTTTCAAAACTATCCTCTCAAATCATCCCACCCTCACCTTCTCCCACAGAGTCCAAAAGTCTGTTCTTTATATCTGTGTCTTTTTTGCTCTCTCGCATATAGGATCATCATTACCATCTTTCTAAATTCCATATACATGCATTAATATACGGTATTGGTGTTTTTCTTTCGGACTTACTTCGCTCTGTATAATAGGTTCCAGTTTCATCACCTCATTAGAACTGATTCAAATGCATTCTTTTTAAAGGCTGAGTAATATTCCATTGTTTATATGTACCACAGTTTTCTTATCCATTCATCTGCCCATGGACATCTAGGTTGCTTCCATGTCCTAGCTGTTGTAAACAGTGCTGTGATGAACATTGGGATACACGTGTCTCTTTCAATTCTGGTTTCCTCAGTGTGTATGCCCAGCAGTGGGTTTGCTGGATCATATGGCAGTTCTATTTCCAGTATTTTAAGGAATTTTCAAACTGTTCTCCATAGTGGCTGTACTAGTTTCATTCCCACGAACAGTGTAAGAGGGTTCCCTTTCCTCCGCACCCTCCCCAACATTTATTGTTTGTAGACTTTTTCATAGCAGCTATTCTGACTGGCGTGAGATGGTACCTCATTGTGGTTTTGATTTGCATTTCTCTGATGAGTGATATTGAGCATCTTTTCATGTTTTTTAGCCATCTGTATGTCTTCTTTGGAGAAATGTCTGTTTAGTTCTTTGGCCCATTTTTTGATTGGGTTGTTTATTTTTCTGGAATTGAGCTGCATGAGCTGCTTATATATTTTTGAGATTAATTCTTTGTCAGTTGCTTCATTTGCTATTATTTTCTCCCATTCTGGAGGCTGTCTTTTCACCTTGCTTATAGTGTCCTTCATTGTGCAAAAGCTTTTAAGTTTAATTAGGTCCCATTTGTTTATTTTTGCTTTTATTTCCATTACTCTGGGAGGTGGGTCTTAGAGGATCCTGCTATGATTTATGTCAGAGAGTGTTTTGCCTGTTTTTCTCTAGGAGTTTTATAGTTTCTGGTCTTATGTTTATATCTTTAATTCATTTTGAGTTTATTTTTGTGTATAGTGTTAGAAAAAAAAAGTGTTCTAATTTCATTATTTTACACGTGGTTGACCAGTTTTCCCAGCACCACTTGTTAAAGAGATTGTCTTTTCTCCATTGTATATTCTTGCCTCCTTTTACAAAGATAAGGTGTCTATAGGTGCATAGATTTATTTCTGGGCTTTCTATTTTGTTCCATTGATCTATATTTCTGTTTTTGTGCCAGTACCATGCTCTCTTGTTGACCATAACTTTGTAGTAGAGCCTGAAGTCAGGCAGGTTGATTCCTCCAGTTCCATTCTTCTTTCTCAAGATTGCTTTGGCTATTCGAGGTTTTTTGTATTTCCATACAAATTGTGAAATTATTTGTTCTAGCTCTCTGAAAAATACCACTGGTAGCTTGACAGTGATTGAATTGACTCTATAGATTGCTTTGTATAGTATACTCATTTTCACTATATTGATTCTTCCGATCCATGAACATGGTATATTTCTCCATCTATTTGTGTCATCTTTGATTTCTTTCATCAATGTTTTATAGTTTTCTACATATAGGTCTTTTGTTTCTTTAGATAGATATATTCCTAAGTATTTTATTCTTTTTGTTGCAATGGTGAATGGAATTGTTTACTTAATTTCTCTTTCTGTTTTCTCATTATTAGTGTATAGGAATGCAAGTGATTTCTGTGTGTTAATTTTATATCCTGCCATTTTACTATATTAATTGATTAGCTCTAGTAATTTTCTGGTGGAGTGTTTAGGGTTTTCTATGTAGAGGATCATGTCATCTGCAAACAGTGAGAATTTTACTTCTTTTACAATCTGGACTCCTTTTATTTCTTTTTCTTCTTCGATTGCTGTGGTTAAAACTTCCAAAAATATGTTGAATAGTAGTGGTGAGAGTGGGCACCCTTGTCTTGTTCCTGACTTTAGGGAAAATGATTTCAATTTTTCACCATTGAGGATAATATTTGCTCTGGGTTTATCATATATGGATTTTATTATGTTGAGGTATGTTTCTTCTATGCCTGCTTTCTGGAGGTTTTTTTAATCATAAATGTATGTTGAATTTTGTCAAAGGCTTTCTCTTCGTCTATTGAGATAATCATATTGTTTTTGTCTTTCAATTTGTTAATGTGGTGTGCCACATTGATTGATTTGTGAATAATGAAGAATTTTTGCATTTTTGAATGAGATTAACATTTGAATCAGTGGACTGAATAAAACAGATTTCCTTCCATAATTTGAATAGACCACATGCAATCTTTGAAGACTTAAGTAGAACAAAAAGGTTAAGTAGGAAGGAGCTTCTCCTTTCCCGATTTTTCGCCTGGGGCATTGGTCGTTTCCTGCCTTTGAACATGTCGTTAAACATCCGAATTTTTTAGACCTAGATGCTGCTGGATTTTGGACTGGAATTTACACCACTGACTCTTCTTGATTTCCAGCTTCCTAACTGCAGACTTAGGACTTCTCGGCCTCCTTCATCACATGAGCCACTTCCTCATAATAAATTTATCTCTGTCTTTGTTTCTCTCTTTGTTGGAAATGTTAGGTAGGAAGTTAGGCATGAGCAATGAGGGGTGACCTAGCTAAAAAAGGATGCATGATAATCTCTAAACCCAATCCCAGACACTCCCACCTCCAGGAGAGTTCACAGATATGCTACAAAAATAACCACAGAGACTTTTCCAACTCCTGCACATGCACCCTAAGCACATAACCACAGGGGTTTCTCCAACTCTGGCACATGTGCATTTGATGCACAGCTGTGTCTTCAAGTAACCTTGGGCAGCTCAGTTCAGTTCAGTCTCTCAGTCGTGTCCGACTCTCCGCGACCCCATGAATTACAGCACACCAGGCCTCCCTGTCCATCACCAACTCCCAGAGTACACTCAAACTCATGTCCACAGAGTCGGTAATGCCATCCAGCCATCTCATTCTCCGTCGTCCCCTTCTCCTCCCGCCCCAAACATTTCCCAGCATCAGAGTCTTTTCCAGTGAGTCAACTCGTCGCATGAGGTGGCCAAAGTATTGGAGTTTCAGCTTTAGCATCAGTCCTTCCAATGAACACCCAGGATTGATCTCCTCTAGAAACCTTACCTTAGAGCCCTTAAATAAAAATTGCTAATGTTATGGGGTAGCCCAGGCAGTATATTCTGTTTTCAAAGCTCCCCAGGTGATTTTCGCATGTTGTCAACATTGACAGCCACTGCTTTTGAGCATTTGAGAGTTTAGATAAGCAGACACTCCATCACATACTCTTGCTGATTAACATAGTAAAAATGGGAAACTCAGGGCTTTTTTAATTTGAATTTTTGCAGAGTGATCAATTCCTTCTGGTCAGCAGCATTGCATTCCACAATGAAAACACTATAATATTTGTTTCCATGTTGATTTGAGAGCCAAGAGTCCTCTGGTAGCTTCACCATTATCTCTTGCCCACCATCTGTATTATGTCTTATTTATAATTTATGTCCAATGCCAATTACATCTGAACTAGAGACCTTTGTTTGATACATGTTTCAGTGTCTCTCCCAGGACTTCAGTACCTGTACAATAATGATTAGCAGCCTGGTGACTTTCCTAATTACAAGATATTCCTAGAACTGCAAAATTGAGGCGCTTACGATTTTAATCAAATTCAAATCCATGATTTGGTTTCTGCTGCACTAGCACCAGAGGTGGCAAATAGAATAACGGCACTGATTATAAGACATTCTTACCACAGATTACAAGACTTTCCTAGCATCTTCTGAATGTGGAGATGGTCATCATATTACCCCTTTGACCTGCTGGTTGTTGTGCTTTTGCTGGGTCTTGAGGAGCTGTGTTAAGAAGTCTTTGTTTGACACTTTCTTGCAAATTCAAAATTCAAACAGATGCTTCCTATTTTATGACTCAATGATGCATGATACAAGCCTAAAGCTGTAAAATTTTGCCAGGCAACTGAACTGAACTGAATAATACTGGAGTGGGTTGCCATGCCCTCCTCCAGGGGATCTTCCTGACCTAGGGATCGAACTCACATCTTTTTACATCTCCTGCATTGGCAGGCAGATACTTTACCACTGGTACCACCTGGAAAGCCAAAGGGATATTTTCTAAACCCCCCATCCCAGCTCCCTCCCCATCCCATCCCTCTGGGTCATTCCAGTGCACCAGCCCCGAGCATCCTGTATCCTGCATCAAACCTGGACTGGCGATTCATTTCACATATGATAATATACATGTTTTAGTGCCATTCTCCCAAATCATCCCACCCTCGCCCTCTCCCACAGAGACCAAAAGACTGTTCTACACATCTGTGTCTCTTTTGCTAGGTACTCATATTTTAAACATTCTCAGATATTTTTTTAAAGCCAGATATTTAGAGTGAGACATAGTATCATCAGGTCCAAGTGTTAGCTCTACTTATAGGCCAAGTAGGTGGCACCCAAATGGTAAGATTTCAAGTACCCAAAGAGTCTCCTAAATCCCTTCCTATGTTTCTGGCATCAGCCCTACTACACTGCCTAAAATAATTGTGTTCGAATTTGAATACCCTAGCTAAAATGAGAATGTTATCAGGGAAAGGTGAAACATCTATACGTTATTTTGAATATTTTTATCAGATTAGCTGGCAAAAGGAGTATGCATTTTAACAGAAGAACAGCAGCTCTAGAACATGGAGTGCTAAGGAGGGAAGTTCTGCCTTCCCTCTTTGTCTAGGCTTCAGGAGTCTCCAGGGATGTATCACTTTCCATTCTAAAATCAGAATTTTCCTAAGTAAACCAGTATGAGTTGGGAACCATAGGCATGTGTGGAACATTAAGATGTTTGAGGGCTCTGGGCATCTGGATAGGATTCAGTCAGTTAAGTTCAGTCGCTCAGTCATGTCCGACTCTCTGTGACCCCATGAATCACAGCACACCAGGCCTCCCTGTCCATCACCAATTCAGGGAGTTCACTCAAACTCATGTCCACAGAGTCGGTGATGCCATCCAGCCATCTCATTCTCCGTCATCCCCTTCTCCTCCCGCCCCCAACCTTTCCCAGCATCAGAGTCTTTTCCAGTGAGTCAACTCGTCGCATGAGGTGGCCAAAGTATTGAAGTTTCAGCTTTAGCATCAGTCCCTCCAATGAACACCCAGGATTGATCTCCTTTAGAAAGGACTGGTTGGATCTCCTTACAGTCTAAGGGACTCTCAGGATGTCTTCTCCAGCACCACAGTTCAAAAGCATCAATTCTTCGGCGATCAGCTTTCTTCACAGTCCAACTCTCACATCCATGCATGACCACTGGAAAAACCATAGCATTGACTAGACGGACCTTTGTTGGCAAAGTAGTGTCTCTGCTTTTTAATATGCTATTACAGTAATCCAAGCCTATGCCCCAACCAGTAATGCTGAAGAAGGTAACGTTGAATGGTTCTATGAAGACCTACAAGACCTTTGAAAACTAACACCCAAAAAAGATCTATTGCCTTATTCATTGTATACTGACTCTTTTTTATTTCTTCTATATCCTTTTTAAACCTTTCTTGCATCTTCTCAATCCTTATCTCCAGGTTCTTTATCTGTTACTCCAATTTGTTTTCAAGATTTTGGATCATATTCACTATCAATATTTGGGATTCTTTATCAGGTAAGTTCCTTATCTTTTCCTCTTTTTTTTTTGGGTCGGTGGGTATTTATCCTGTTCCTTTATTTGCTGGGTATTTTTCTGTCTCTTCATCTTGCTTATATTGCTGTGTTTGGGGTAGTCTTTCTGTCTTCTGGCAGTTTGTGGAGTTCTCTTTATTGTGGAATTTCCTCACTGTGGGTGAGTTTGGATGGGTGGCTTGTCAAGGTTCCCTGGTTGGGGAAGCTTGTGTCGGTGTTCTGGTGGGTGGAGCTGGTTTTTTTCTCTCTGGAGTGCAATGAAGTGTCCAGTAATGTGTTATGACATGTCAGTGGGTTTGGAGTGACTTTGGGCAGCCTGTATATTGAAGCTCAGGGTTATTTTCCTGTGTTGCTGGAGAATTTGCATAGTATGTCTTGCTCTGGAACTTGTTGACCCTTGGGTGGTGCTTGGTTTCAGTGTAGGTATGGAGGCGTTTGATGAGCTCCTATCAATTAATGTTCCCTGGAGTCAGGAGTTCTCTGGTGTTCTCAGGATTTAGACTTAAGTCTCCTGCCTCTGGTTTTCAGTCTTATTCTTTCAGTAGCCTCAAGACTTTTCCATCTGTCACTTCCAAGTTCCCTCTGTTTTAGCTTCTGTTTGCTCGTCTCTTCAGTGTCTAATTCCTTCCCTGACACTAGGACGCAGTGGTGGACACATTTTAAGGCTCACTTGTTCAGTCGTGCTGTGGGAAGGGAGGAGCAGTGCAGACAAGTATCTCTGGTGTCTGTGGGGAGTGTTTGCAGTATCTTGGCCACACTGGCTTTGCCCCCGCTCATGGCGGGTGCTGTCCCAGTCTACACTGCACAAGCTCTAGGTTGCTCTGCTGGGTTGCATGCACATCCCAGGTCTAAGTCGCTCAGTTTCAGGTACTCGGGTACTCCACAAAGGCACAGACTTGGTTGGGCCTGCGTTTTGTGCCCTTCCCAGGTCTGAGCAGCTCAGGTGACCAGGTGTTTGGTGAGAGCAGTCGGTGCGACTTGTTGCCTCTCTGGTCCCTGCCGCTCAGTTTTTTGGGTGCATAACCAGCACACCTTCTCAGGCAGATGTTGACTGGCCAGAAACCCAAGAAGTCTTGGTTAGCAATGAAACCTGTTTTCAGTTTGGTATTGGATGCCTCACTGGGGCCGTGATTGCCCGCTTCCGGCTCTGGCTGCCCTTCCCTGCCTGTCTCGGTGGGGGATGGGCTGTCCGCAGCCAGCTAGCTCTGCTCAGTCCTTTGTTCTGTGAGTTGGTCTGGAGGAGTCTTAGGTTAGGGCTTTTTGCCTTTTCACGGGGTAGTTATCCCACAGTCTGCTTTGCTATCTCCAGTTAGCTGTCTCAGATTGCTGTCAGGGCATTCAGGCCTGGTCCTCTCTCTAAGCAATGCAGCCCGCACCTCCCTGCCCAGCTCCAGCTTGCTAATGGTGGATACAGGCATGTGTGCTACTTCTCCACTGGGAGTTACCGTTGGGCATGTAATCTGTGGGTTTTAATTATTTATTTCTTTTTCCTTCCGGTTATGTGGCCCTCTGAGGTTCCAAGGCTCGCCACAGACTCACCAGTGAGAGTGTTTCCTGGTGTTTGGAAACTTCTCTCTTTTTTAAGCCTCCCTTCCTGGGACAGAGCTCCGTCCCAACCTCTTGTCTTTCTATTTATCTTTTATGATTTTTCCTACCTCCTTTTGAAGACAATGGGCTGCTTTTCTGGGTGCATGATGTCCTCTGCCAGCATTCAGAAGTTGTTTTGTGGACTTTACTCCACGTTCAAATGTTCTTTTGATGAATTTGTGGGGGAGAAAGTGGTCTCTCTGTCCTACTCCTCTGCCATCTTGTTCCCTCCTCTCAGTTTTCCAACTTTAAAGGACCAATATGAGCTTGTTAGTGGTGACTGGTATAAACCTAAAATCAAAGTTCCTCTCCAAATGTTCTGCACTGTGTAATACTCTTGGGATGCCCAGTAATGGAGATTTAATTTACTGCTGGCCCAATAGGATAGGGGTTCAAAGTAGACTTTAATAAAATTTAAACAAAACAGTGACATTTCTAATATACACAAAAGTGTGGAGAAAAATCCATACAGCAATATTTGCTACTGAAAGCCTATTTTATGGCATGTACTTTATGTATGTATTACTAATGTTTGTAATCTATGAAGTATGTGTGTGTATACATACATATAAGTTGTACATAACATACATATGTGTATAAGTATACATATACATCATTTACATAATATGTATTCATGCATAATATGCACATGTTACAGATGAGGAGCAGAGAGGTAGAGCTGATTCGTCACACAACTTGTAGAAAGTGGTAGAGCTGGAAATTTTATTTATTTATTTATTTATTTCTATTCAACATTTTATTGGAGGTTCTAGATAGGGTAATTAGGCAAAAATAAAGAAGAAATCTAGATCGAAAGAAGTAAAACTATATATATTCACAGATGACCTTATATATAGAAAATTGTAAGAAGTCCACACAAACTATTACAGCTAATGAATTCAGCAAGGATGTAGAGTACTAGTACAATATATAAAAATAAATTATATTTCTATATACTAGCAATTAATGGCCTGAAAATTTAGAAAAAAAATCCTCTAATAATAGCATCAAAAAGAATAAAAAGCTAAGGAATGAATTTAAGTGTAAGACATATACTGAAAAATGACAAAACTGTAGAAAAAATTAAAGAAGTCCTAAATAAATGGAAAGACATTTCATTTGTGTGGAGCTGGAAATTTTAATCCATGCTTTTCTAATTCCAAACCCTGTTCCTCTCACCACTTATCAAGTCACTTCTAAATTGGCTAGACAGAATAAAAAGAAAATAAAATGCTGAAATACTTCTCTGGTGGTTCACTTTCTTTCTCTAAAAAAATGTGTAGATACAGATTGAATGAGAAAATCTGCTGACACATTCTATGGAGTTGGCCTCACTTCAATGCGTGACTTTTTTTTTTTTTACTACACTCCAAACCTAAGGATTGAATATAATCTCTGAGATAGGCAGTTCTCTGATGGAGTTGTTTGTCATAGCTGTTTGGGGTGTGTCTATGTATCTAGCTGGAACAAGTTCAACTTTATTTCTAGACAATTTTAAATGTGTTTCTCATGACTTTTGACCACAATTCATCACCAAGTAATTTTTCTCTTGGCCAGTTTTCATTTATCATTCAACTACAGCAAGAGAAAAGAGAGCACCTCTAGAAAGTGGCAAATAGCCTGGTAATTTTTTTGCTTTCATATCTTAACTGGGGGCAATTTTTAGATAAGTGGGGCCTCTTTTGTCTTCCAAAACTTACTGCATTATCTTCAGACCTTTAGGGTCTGAGCAGAGAAAAATTCACGGAGACAATCTAACTTTAAACAAAAATGATAACATTAAAAATTTGAACATGAGAGCAGGAATGAAAGTGGCTCTGGTCACTAGTCATGTAAGAATCTTGCTATGATGTCATCTTTACAGGAAAATTTGTTGAAAATAACGTCTTCAATAGTATCATTAACATATTTTAGAAGTCATTCAGACCTGAGTTTAATTCAGTTCCAATACTTGCTCTGAGACTTTAGGTAAGTCACATAAACTCTCTAAGATGATACTTTCCTCATTTTAACATGAAGATGAAAATACATGACTCATGGGATACGAATGAAATAATCTATGTAAAACAGCACAGTATCTGGCATGTAATAAATGGTCAATAAATGTTAGCTATCATCATCATCATTTTTCTTCTACATTAAGCACATCACATTTGCTTTTTTCCCTTTAACTTTTTTTTCCCTTTTTTTTTTATTGGAGGCTAATTATTTTACAATATTATATTGGCTGGTTTTGCCATACATTGACATGAATCCGCCCCGGGTGTACATGAGTTCCCCTTCCTGAAGCCCCACCCACCTCCCTCCTCCCCTTATCCTCCCTCTGGGTCATCCCCACACACCAGCCCCAAACATCCTGTAACATGAATCCACCCTGAATTGGCGATTCATTTCACATATGATAATTTACATGTTTCAATGCCATTCTCCCAAATCATTCCACCCTCACCCTCTCCCACAGAGTCCCAAAGACTGTTCTATATTTCTGTGTCTCTTTTGCTGTCTTGTATACAGGGTTATCATTTGCATCTTTCTAAACTCCATAAATATGCGTTAGAATACTGTATTGATGTTTGTCTTTCTGGCTTACTTCACTCGGTGTAATAGGCTCTAGTTTCATCCAGCTCATTAGAACTGATTCAAATGCATTCTTTTTAATGGCTGAGTAATACTCCATTGTGTATAGGTACCAAAGCTTTCTTATCCATTCGTCTGAAGATGGGCATCTAGGTTGCTTCCATGTCCTGGCTATTATAAACAGTGCTGCGATGAACATTGGAGTACATGTGTCTCTTTCAATTCTGGTTTCCTCGGTGTGTATGCCCAGGAGTGCGATTGCTGGATGTTATGGCAGTTCTATTTCCAGTTTTTTGAGGAATCTCCACACTGTTCTCCATAGTGGCTGTACTAGTTTACATTCCCACCAACAGTGTAAGAGGGTTCCCTTCTCTCCACACCCTCTCCAGCATTTATTGCATGTAGACTTTTGAATAGCAGCCATTCTGACTGGTGTGTAATGGTATTTCATTGTGGTTTTGATTTGCATTTCTCTGATTATGAGGGATGTTGAGCATTTTTTCATGTGTTTGTTAGCCATGTTTATGTCTTCTTTGGAGAAATGTCTGTTTAGTTCTTTGGCCCATTTTTTGATTGGCACATTTATTTTTCTGGAATTGAGCTGCAGGTGCTGCTTGTATATTTTGGAGATTAATCTTTTATCAGTTGTTTCATTTGTTATTATTTTCTCCCATTCTGAAGGCTGTCTTTTCACCTTGCTTATAGTTTCCTTTGCTGTGCAGAGAAGCTTTTGATTTTAATCAGGTCTCTTTTGTTTATTTTTCCTTTTATTTCCAATATTCTGGGAGGTGGGTCTTGGAGGATCCTGCTGTGATTTATGTCAGAGAGTGTTTTGCCTACATTCTCCTCTAGGAGTTTTATAGAATCTGGTCTTACATTTAGCTATCTAATCCATTTTGAGTTTATTTTGGTGTATGGTGTTAGGAAGTGTTCTAGTTTCATTCTTTTACAAGTGGCTGACCAGGTTTCCCAGCACCACTTATTAAAGAGACTGTCTTTTCTCCATTTTATATTCTTGCCTCCTTTGTCAAAGATAAGGTGTGTGGATTTATCTCTGGGCTTTCTATTTTGTTCCATTGATCTATATTTCTGTCTTTATGCCACTACCATACTGTCTTGATGACTGTGGCTTTGTAGTAGAGCCTGAAGTCCGGCAGGTTAATTCCCCCAGTTCCATTTTTCTTCCTCAAGATTGCTTTGGCTATTTGAAGTTTTCTGTATTTCCATACAAATTGTGAAATTATTTGCTCTAGTTCTGTGAAAAATATCGTTGGTAGCTTCATAGGGATTGCATTGAATGTATAAATTACATTGCGTAGTACATTCATTTTTACAATATTTATTCTACCAATCTACAAACACGGTATATTTCTCCATCTATTAGTGTACTCTTTGATTACTTTCACTAGTGTTTTATAGTTTTCTATGTACAAGTCTTTTGTTTCCTTCAGTTCAGTTCAGTTCAGTTCAGTCAATCAGCCGAATCCTACTCTTTGTGACCCCATGAATAACAGCACACCAGGCCTCCCTGTCCATCACCAACTCCCGGGGTTTACTCAAACTCATCTTCATTGAGTCAGTGATGCCATCCAGCCATCTCATTCTCTGTCGTCCCCGTCTCAACCCACCCCCAATCCCTCCCAGCATCAGACTATTTTCCAGTGAGTCAACTCGTCACATGAGGTGGCCAAATATTGGAGTTTCAGCTTTAGCATCAGTCCTTCCAAAGAACACCCAGGATTAATCTCCTTTAGAATGGACTGGTTGGATCTCCTTGCAGTCCAAGGGACTCTCAAGTGTCTTCTCCAGCACCACAGTTCAAAAGCATCAATTCTTGAGCGATCAGTTTTCTTCACAGTCCGACTCTCACATCCATACATGACCACGGGAAAAACCATAGCCTTGACTAGACGGACCTTGGTTGGCAAAGTCATGTCTCTGCTTTTTAATATGCTATCTAGTTTGGTCATAACTTTCCTTCCAAGGAGTAAGCGTCTTTTAATTTCATGGCTGCAATCAGCATCTGCAGTGATTTTGGAGCCCAAAAAAATAAAGTCTGACACTGTTTCCAGTGTTTTTCCATCTATTTCCCATGAAGTGATGGGACCAGATGCCAGGATCTTCGTTTTCTGAATGTTGAGCTTCAAGCCAAACTTTTCACTCTCCTCTTTCACTTTCATCAAGAGGCCTTTGAGTTCCTCTTCACTTTCTGCCATAAGGATGGTGTCATCTGCATATCTGATGTTACTGATATTTCTCCCGGCAATCTTGATTCCAGATTGTGCATCCTCCAGCCCAGTGTTCCTCATGAGGTACTCTGCATATAAATTAAAAAAGCAGGGTGACAATATACAACCCTGATGTACTCCTTTTCCTATTTGGAACCAGTCTGTTGTTCCATGTACAGTTCTGACTGTTGCTTCCTGACCTACATAGAGGTTTCTCAAGAGGCAGGTCAGGTGGTCTGGGATTCCCATCTCTTTTACATTGTTCCACAGTTTATTGTGATCCACACAGTCAAAGGTTATGGCATAGTCAATGAAGCAGAAATAGATGTTTTTCTGGAACTCTCTTGCTTTCTCTATGATCCAGTGGATGTTGGCAATTTGATCTCTGGTTCCTCTGCCTTTTCTAAAACCTGCTTGAACATCTGGAAGTTCACGGTTCACATACTACTGAAGCCTGGCTTGGAGAATTTTGAGCATGATTTTACTAGCGTGTTAGATGAGTGCAATTGTGCGGTAGTTTGAGCATTCTTTGGCATTCCCTTTCATTGGGATTGGATGAGACTGATCTTTTCCAGTCCTATGGCCACTGCTGAGTTTTCCAAATGTGCTGGCATATTTAGTACAGAACTTTCACAGCATCCTCTTTCGGGATTTGAAATAGCTCAACTGGAATTCCATCACCTCCACTAGCTTTGTTCGTAGTGATGCTCTCAAAGGCCCACTTGACTTCACATGCCAAGATGTCTGGTTCCAGGTGAGCGATCATGCCATCGTGATTATTTTGGTCGTGAAGATCTTTTTTGTACAGTTCTTCTGTGTATTCTTGCCACCTCTTCTTAATATCATCTGCTTCTGTTAGATCCATACCATTTCTGTCTTTTATCGAGCCCATTTTTGCATGAAATGTTCCCTTGATATCTCTAATTTTCTTGGAAAAAACTCTTGTTTTTCCTATTCTGTTGTTTTCCTCTATTTCTTTGCATTGATCGCTGAGGAAGGCTTTCTTATCTCTCCTTGCTATTCTTTGGAACTCTGCATTCAGATGCTTATATCTCTCCTTTTCTGCTTTACTTTTCGCTTGTCTTCTTTTCACAGCTATTTGTAAGGCCTCCTCAGATAGCCATTTTACTTTTTTGCATTTCTTTTCCATGGGGATGGTCTTTGTCCCCGTCTCCTGTACAATGTCACGAACCTCCGTCCACAGTTCATCAGGCACTCTATCTATCAGATCTAGACCCTTAAATCTATTTCTTACTTCCACTGTATAGTCATAAGGGATTTGATTTAGGTCATATCTGAATGGAGTAATGGTTTTCCCTACTTTCTTCAATTTAAATCTGAATTTGGCAGTAAGGATTCATGATCTGAGCCACAGTCAACTCCTCGTCTTGTTTTTGCTAACTGTTAAGAGCTTCTCCATCTTTGGCTGCAAAGAATATAATCAATCTGATTTCGGTGTTGACCATCTGGTGATGTCCATGTGTAGAGTCTTCTCTTGTGTTGTTGGAAGAGGGTGTTTGCTATGACCAGTGCGTTCTCTTGGCAAAACTCTATTAGCCTTTGTCCTGCTTCATTTCGTGCTCTAAGAGCAAATTTGACTGTTACTCCAGGTGTTTCTTGACTTCCTTATTTTGCATTCAAGTCCCCCATAATGAAAAGGACATCTTTTCTGGGTGTTAATTCTAAAAGGTCTTGTAGGTCTTCATAGAACCGTTCAAATTTGGCTTCTTCAGCATTACTGGTTGGGACATAGACTTGGATTACTGTACTATTGAATGGTTTGCCTTGGCAACGAACAGAAATCATTGTGTCATTTTTAAGATTGCATCCAAGTACTGCCTTTCGGACTCTTGTTGACAATGATGGCTACTCCATTTCTTCTAAGGGATTCCTGCCCACAGTAGTAGATATAATGGTCATCTGAGTTAAATTCACCCATTCCAGTCCATTTTAGTTTACTGATTCCTAGAATGTCAACGTTCACTCTTGTCATCTCTTGTTTGACCACTTCCAATTTGCCTTGATTCGTGGATATGACATTCCAGGTTCCTATGCAACATTTCTCTTTCTAGCCTCTGACTTTGCTTCTATCACCAGTCACATCCACAACTGGGTATTTGTTTCGCTTTGGCTCCATCCCTTCATTCTTTTTGGAGTTATTTCTCTACTAATCTCCAGTAGCATACTGGGCACCTACCGACCTGGGGAATTCCTCATTCAGTATCCTATCATTTTGCCTTTTGATACTGTTCATGGGGTTCTCAAGGCAAGTATACTGAAGTGGTTCGCCATTCCCTTCCCCAGGTAGATATATTCCTAAGTATTTAATTCTTTTCGTTGAAACAGTGAATGGAATAGCTTCCTTTATTTCTCATTCTATTTTCTCATTATTAGTGTATAGGAATGCAAGGGATTTCTGTGTGTTTATTTTATATCCTGCAACTTTACTGTATTCATTGATTAGCTCTAGTAGTTTTCTAGTAGAGTCTTTAGGGTTTTCTGTGTAGAGGATCATGTCATCAGCGAACAGTGAAAGTTTTACTTATTCTTTTCCAGTTTGTATTCTTTTTTATGTCTTTTTCTGCTCTGATTGCTGTAGGCAAAACTTCCAGAACTATGTTGAATAGTAGTGGTTAGAGTGGGCACCCTTGTCTTGTTCCTGACTTTAGGGGAAATGCTTAATATTTTCACCATTGTGGATAATGTTTGCTGTGGGTTTGTCATATATAGCTTTTATTATGTTGAGATATGTCCCTTCTATTCCCACTTTCTGGAGGGTTTTTTATCATAAATCGATGGTGAATTTTGTTGAAGGCTTTCTCTGCATCTATTGAGATAATCATATGATTTTTATTTTTCAGTTTGTTAATGTGGTGTCTTACGTTGATTGATTTGCTTATATTGAAGAATCCTTGCATTCCTCAGATAAAGCCCACTTGGTCATGATGTATGATCTTCTTAATGTGTCGTTGGATTCTGATTGCTAGAATTTTGTTCAGGATTTTTGCATCTATGTTCATCAGTGATATTGGCCTGTAGTTTTCTTTTTTTGTGGGATCTTTACCAGATTTTGGGATTAGTGTAATGGTGGCCCCATAGAATGAGTTTGGAAGTTTCCCTTCCTCAGCAGTTTTCTGCAAGAGTTTGAGTAGAATAGGTGTTAGCTTTTCTCTAAATTTTTGGTAGAATTGAGCTGTGAAGCCGTCTGGACCTGGGCTTTTCTTTGCTGGAAGATTTCTGATTATAGCCTCTAGTTCTGTGCTTGTGATGGGTCTGTTCAGAATTTCTATTTCTTCCTGGTTCAGTTTTGGAAAGTTGTACTTTTCTAGGTGCAACCGACCACGCAAAGAGGCGTGGCCATGAGGAGCTACCCCACGCCTGGGGCCAGGGCCGGCGTTCGAGCAGAGCTACCCCACATCCAATAGGCAGTGGCTGCGTGGGCACAGGAGGGCCGAGAGGAGCTACTCCATGTTCAAGGTCAGGAGGGGCGGCCTTGAGGAGATACCCCTCATCCAAAGTAAGGTGCAGCGGCTGTGCTTTCTTGGAGCAGCTGTGAAGAGATATCCCATGCCCAAGGTAAGAGAAACCCAAGTAAGACGGTAGGTATTGCGAGGGGACATCAGAGGGCAGACACACTGAAATCATAATCACAGGAAACTAGTCAATCTGATCACATGAATCACAGCCAAATATGGTCCACTGGAGAAGGAATGGCAAAACACTTCAGTATACTTGCCTTGAGAACCCCATGAACAGTATCTAAGGGCATAAAGATAAGATACTGAGTGAGGAATTCCCCAGGTCGGTAGGTGCCAAGTATGCTACTGGAGATCAGTGGAGAAATAACTCTAGAAAGAATGAAGGAATGGAGCAAAAGCAAAACCAATACCCAGTTGTGGATGTAACCAGTGATAGAAGCAAGTCCGGTGTTGTAAAGAGCAACATTGTATAGGAACCTGGAATGTTAGGTCCATGAATCAAGGCAAATTGGAAGTGGTCAAACAGGAGATGGCAAGAGTGAACATCGACATTCTAGGAATCAGTGAATTAAAATGGACTGGAATAGGTGAATTTAACTCAGATGACCATTATATCTACTACTGTGGGCAGGAATCCCTTAGAAGAAATGGAGGAGCCATCATTGTCAACAAAAGAGTCCGAAATGCAGTACTTCGATGCAATCTTAAAAATGACAGAATTATTTCTGTTCGTTTCCAAGGCAAACCATTCAATATTACTGTAATCCAAGTCTATGCCCCAACCAGTAACATTGAAGAAGCCAAAGTTGAAGGGTTCTATGAAGACCTACAAGACCTTTTAGAACTAACACCCAAAAAAGATGTCCTTTTCATTTTAGGGGACTGGAATGCAAAAATAGGACGTCAAGAAGCACCTGGAATAACATACAAATTTGGCCTTGGAGCACAGAATGTAGCAGGACAAAGGCTAATAGAGTTTTGCCAAGAGAACGCACTGGTCATAGCAAACACCCTCTTCCAACAACACAAGAGAAGACTCTACACATGGACATCACCAGATGGTCAACACCGAAACCAGATTGATTATATTCTTTGCAGCCAAAGATGGAGAAGCTCTTAACAGTTAGCAAAAACAAGACGAGAAGCTGACTGTGGCTCAGATCATGAACTCCTTATTGCCAAATTCAGATTTAAATTGAAGAAAGTAGGGAAAACCACTACTCCATTCAGATATGACCTAAATCAAATTCCTTATGCTTATACAGTGGAAGTGAGAAAGAGATTTAAGGGACTAGGTCTGATAGATAGAGTGCCTGATGAACTCTGGATGGAGGTTCGTGACATTGTACAGGAGACAGGGACTAAGACCATCCCCATGGAATAGAAATGCAGAAAAGTAAAATGGCTGTCTGAGGAGGCCTTACAAATAGCTGTGAAAAGAAGAGAAACGAAAAGCAAAAAAGAAAAAGAAAGATATAAGCAACTGAATGCAGAATTCCAAAGAATGGCAGGGAAAGATAAGAAAGCCTTCCTCAGTGATCAATGCAAAGAAATAGAGGAAAACAACAGAATAGGAAAAACAAGAGATCTCTTCAAGAAAATTAGAGATATCAAGGGAACATTTCATGCAAAGATGGGCTCGATAAAGGACAGAAATGGTATGGACCTAACAGAAGCAGAGGATATTAAGAAGAGGTGGAAAGAATACACGGAAGAACTGTACAAAAAAGATCTTCACGACCAAGATAGTCACGATAACGTGATCATTGACCTAGAGCCAGACATCATGGAATGTGAAGTCACATAGTCCTTAGAAAGCATCGCTACGAACAAAGCTAGTGAAGGTGATGGAATTCCAGTTGAGCTATTTCAAATCCTGAAAGATGATGCTGTGAAAGTGCTGCACTCAATATGCCAGCAGATTTGGAAAACTCAGCACTGACCACAGGACTGGAAGAGGTCAGTCTTCATTCCAATCCCAAAGAAAGGCAATGCCAAAGAATGCTCAAACTACCGCACAATTGCACTCATCTTACATGCTAGTAAAGTCATGCTCAAAATTCTCCAAGCCAGGCTTTAGAAGTATGTGAACAGTGAAGTCCCAGATGTTCAAGCAGGTTTAAGAAAAGGCAGAGGCACCAGAGATCAAATTGCCAACATCCGCTGGATCATGGAGAAAGCAAGAGAGTTCCAGAAAAACATCTGTTTTTGTTTCATTGACTATGCGAAAGCCTTTGACTGTGTGGATCACAATAAACTGTGGAAAATTCTGAGAGATGGGAATCCCAGACCACCTGACCTGCCTCTTGAGAAACCTCTATGCAGGTCAGGAAGCAACAGTCAGAACTGGACATGGAACAACACACTGATTCCAAATAGGAAAAGGAGTACGTCAAGGCTGTATATTGTCACTTTGCTTATTTAACTTATATGCAGAGTATATCATGAGGAATACTGGGCTGGAAGAAGCACAAGCTGGAATCAAGATTGATGGGAGAAATATCAATAATTTCAGATATGCAGATGACACTACCCTTATGACAGAAAGTGAAGAGGTACTAAAAAGCCTCTTGATGAAAGTGAAAGAGGAGAGTGAAAATGTTGGGTTGAAGCTCAACATTCAGAAAACCAAGATCATGTCATCTGGTCCCATCCCTTCATGCGAAATAAATGGAAAAATAGTGTAAACTGTGTCAGACTTTAATTTTTTTGGGCTCCAAAATCACTGTGGATGCTGATTGCAGCCATGAAATTAAAAGATGCTTGGTCCTTGGAAGGAAAGTTATGACCAACCTTGATAGTATATTGAAAAGCAGAGACATTACTTTGCCAACCAAGGTCTGTCTAGTCAAGGTTATGGTTTTTCTCGTGGTCATATATGGATGTGAGATTTGGACTGTGAAGAAAGCTGATTGCCAAAGAATCGATGCTTTTGAACTGTGGTGTTGGAGAAGACTCTTGAGAGTCCCTTGGGCTGCAAGGAGATCCAACCAATCCAGTCTAAAGGAGACCAATCCTGGGTGTTCATTGGAAGGATTGATGTTAAAGCTGAAACTGCAATACTTTGGCCACCTCATGTGGCGAGTTGACTCTCTGGAAAAGACTCTGATGCTGGGCGGAATTGGGGGCAGGAGGAGAAGGGGACCACAGAGAATGAGATGGCTGGATGGCATCACCAACTCGATGGAAATGAGTTTGAGTGAACTTCAGGAGTTGGTGATGGACAGGGAAGCCTGGCGTGCTGTGATTCATGGGGTTGCGGAGAGTCGGACAAGACTGAGCGACTGAACTGAAGTGAACTGAACTGAACTGAACTTTTCTAGAAAGTTGTCCATTTCTTCTGGGTTATTCATTTTATTGCCATATAACTGCTGAGAGTATTCTCTAATAATCCTTTGTATTTCTGTGTTGTTGGTTGTGATCTCTCCATTTTCATTTCTAATTTTATTGATTTTGTTCTTCTCCTTTTGTTTCTCTTATGAGACTGACTAGTGCTTTGTCAATTTTATTTACCTTCTCAAAGAACCAGCTTTTGGCTTTGTTGATTTTTGCTGTGGTCTCTTTTGTTTCTTTTGCATTTATCTCTGCCCTAATTTTTACGATTTCTTTCCTTCTATTAACCCTGGGTTTCTTCATTTCTTCCTTTTCTAGTTTCTTTAAATGTAGGGTTAGCTTATTTAGTTGACTTTTTCCTTGTTTCTTGAGGTGTGCCTGTATTGCTATGAACTTCCTCCTTAGCAGTGCTTTTACAGTGTCACAGAGGTTTTGGGTTGTTGTGTTTTCATTTTCATTCATTTCTATGCATATTTTGATTTCTCTTTTGATTTCTTCTATGATTTGTTCATTATTCAGCAGCGTGTTTTTCAGCCTCCATATGTTGGCATTTATAATGGTTTTTCTCCCATAATTCAGATCTAATCTTACTGCATTGTGGTCAGAAAAGATGTTTGGAATGATTTCAATTTTTTTGAATTTACCAAGGCTAGATTTATGGCCCAGGATGTGATCTATCCTGGAAAAGGTTCCGTGTGTACTTGAGAAAAAGGTGAAATTCATTTTTTTGGGGTGAAATGTCCTATAGAGATCGATTAGGTCTAACTAGTCTATTTTATCATTTAAAATTTGTGTTTCCTTGTTAATTTTCTGTTTAGTTGATCTATCCATAGATGTAAGTGGGGTATTAAAATCTCCCACTATTATTGCATTGTTGTTAATTTCCCCTTTCATACTTGTTAGTAATTGTCTTACATATTGTGGTGCTCCTATGTTGGGTGCATAAATATTTATATTTGTTATATCTTCTTCTTGGATTGATCCTTTGATCATTATGTAGTTTCCTTCTTTGCTTCTTTTAACAGCCTTTGTTTTAAAGTCTATTTTATCTGATATGAGTATTGCTACCCCTGCTTTCTTTTGGTCTCTATTTGCATGGAATATCTTTTTCCAGCCCTTCACTTTCAGTCTGTATGTGTTCCTTGTTTTGAGGTGTGTCTCTTGTAAACAACATATATGGGGTTCTTGTTTTTGTATCCATTCAGCGAGACTTTGTCTTTTGGTTGGGGCATTCAACCCACTTACATTTAAGATAATTATTGATAAGTAGGATTCCATTGCCATTTTCTTTATTGCTTTGGGTTCGAGTTAATACACCCTTTCTGTTATTGCTGTCTAGAGAAGATCCTTTAGCATTTGTTGGAGAGCTGGTTTGGTGATGCTGAATTCTCTCAGCTTTTGCTTATATGTAAAGCTTTTGATTTTTCCTTCATATTTGAATGAGATCCTTGTTGGGGACAGTAATCTGGGCTGTAGGTTATTTTCTTTCATCACTTTAAGTATGTCTTGCCATTCTCTCCTGGCCTGAAGAGTTTCTGTTGAAAGATCAGCTGTTATCCTTATGGGAATCCCCTTGCGTGTTATTTGCTGCTTTTCCCTTGTTGCTTTTAATATTTGTTCTTTGTGTTTGATCTTTGTTGATTTGATTAATATGTGTCTTGCAGTATTTCGCCTTGGGTTTATCTTGTTGGGGACTCTCTGGGTTTCTTGGACTTGGGTGATTATTTCTTTCCCCATTTTAGGGAAGTTTTCAACTATTATCTCCTCAAGTATTCTCTCATGGTCTTTCTTTTTGTCTTCTTCTTCTGGGACTCCTATGATTCAAATGTTGGAGCATTTTACATTGTCCCAGAGGTCTCTAATATTGTCCTCATTTCTTTTAATTAGTTTTTCTTTTCTCGTTTCTCTGTTTCATTTATTTCTACTATTCTATCTTCTAGCTTGCTTATCCTGTCTTCTGCCTCTGTTATTCTACTGTTTGTTCCCTCCAGAGTCTTTCTGATCTCATCTCTTGCATTATTCATTGTATATTGACTCTTTTTTATTTCCTCTAAGTCCTTATTAAACCTTTCTTCCATCTTCTCAAATCTTTTCTCCAGGTTATTTATCTGTAACTCCATTTTGCTTTCAAGATTTTGAATCATTTTCACCATCAAAATTTGAAATTCTTTATCAGGTAGATTCCCTATATCTTCCTCTTTTGTTTGTGTTGGTGGGCATTTATCTTGTTCCTTTACTTGCTGGATATTTCTCTGCCTCTTCATCTTGCTTATATTGCTTTGCTTGGGGTGGCCTTTCCCTCTTCTTGCAGTTTGTGGAGTTCTCTTTATTACGTAGTTTTCTCGCTGTGTGTGGGTTTGGACCGGTGACTTGTCAAGGTTCCCTGGTTAGGGAAGCTTATGTCAGTGTTTTGGTGGGTGGAGCTGGATTTCTTCTCTCTGGAGTGCAATGTAGTGTCCAGTAATGAGTTATGAGATGTCAGTGGGTTTGGAGTGACCTTGGGCAGCCTGTGTATTGAAGTTCAGGGCTATTTTCCTGTGTTGCTGGAGAATTTGTGTGGTATGTCTTGCTCTGGAACTTGTTGACCCTTGGGTGATGCTTGGTTTTAGTGTAGATATGGAGGCGTTTGATGAGCTCCTATCGATTAATGTTCCCTGGAGTCAGGAGTTCTCTGGTGTTCTCAGGATTTGGGCTTAAGCCTCTTGCCTCTGGTTTTTGTTCTTTTTCTTGGAGTAGCCTCTAGACTTCTCTACCTGTCATTTCCAAGGTGGTTCCCTCTGTTTTAGCTTCTGTTTGCTGGTCTTTTCAGTGTCTAATTTCCGCCCTGATACTAGGGGGCGGGTGGACACTTTTTAAGGCTCAGTTGTTCAGTCCTGTTCTGGGAAGGGAGGAACGCTGCAGAGAAATAACTCTGGCGTCTCTGGGGAGTGCTTATAGCGTCTCGTCCACACTGGGTTTGGCTCATTCACAGTGCCTGTGCTGTCCCAGTCTACACTGCACAGGCTCTAGGTTGCTCTGCTGGGAACTGTCCGAGGCCAGCACTGGGTTGTATGCACTCCCAGGTCTGAGCGACTCAAGTTCAGGTTCTCGGGTACTCCACAAAGGCGCAGACTTGGTTGTGCCTGCGTTTTGTGCCTTCCCCTGTCCGAAGAGCTCAGGTGACCAGGTGTTTGGCAAGCATGGTCGCTGCGACTTATCACCTCCCTATTCCTGCCACTCGGTGTTCTATGTGTACAACAGGTACACTGATATAGACTGGCCTGAGCCCAAGAAGTCTTGATTAGCAATGGAGCCTGCCTGCAGTTTGTATTGGATGCCTTTCTGTGGCCGCGGTTGCCCCCTCCGGCTCTGGCTGACCTCCCTGCCTGTCTCCGCTGGGGATGGGGGATGGGCCGACCGCAGTCGGCTAGCTCTGCTCAGCACTTTGTTCTCTGAGCTGGGCTGGCAGAGTCTGAGGTTAGAGTTTTCCACATTTTCATGGGGAAGCTATCCCAGTCTGCTTTGCTATCCCCTGTTATATCTCTCAGATTGTTCTCACAGCATTCAAGTCCATTCCTCTCTCTAAGCAGTTCAGCTGGCTCCTCCCTGCCCAGCCCCCACTTGCTAATGGCGTATGCAAGCGTCTGCGCTGCTTCTCCGCTGGGAGTTACCATTTGGTGGGTAATCTGTGGGTTTTAATTATTTCTTTCTTTTTCCTCCCGGTTATGTGGCCCTCTGAGGTTCCAAAGCTAGCCACAGATTAGCCAGTGAGAGTGTTTCCTGGTGTTCGGAAACTTCTCTCTTTTTAAAGCCTCCCTTCCCGGTATGGAGCTCCGTCCTTACCTCTTTTGTCTCTCTTTTTATCTTTTATGTTCTTTCCTACCTCCTTTCGAAGACAATGAGCTGCCTTTCTGGGTGCCTGATGTCCTCTGCCAGCATTCAGAAGGTGTTTTGTAGGCTTTACTCTGCGTTCAATTGTTCTTTTGATGAATTTGTGGGGGAGAGAGCGGTCTCTCCATCCTATTTCTCCACCATTTTGTTCCTTCTCTCCCTTCAACTTTTTAAAAAATGCTTAAAAGTTATGTCTGCATAGCTATACAATTCAAACGACCTAGTCCAACTTTTCTTAGAAACTGCGTAAGCATATAGAGACAATGAAAAGCATGTTACATCTATATATAAACATATAGAGATAATGAAAAGCATTTGTGAGCCTGATATTATTAAAATTAAAATATTTCTCTTAGCAACTTTTTAATAGGTTGGAGATAACAAGACAACTTTTCTTATAGGTCTTTGGTTTGGCTTACCTTGCATTCTCTTCAAAACATGTCTTTGATCCTTAATTCAACCTTTTTTTTGGTTCTTTGGAAAAAAAAAAGCTTACCTCGGAGAAGGCAATGGCAAGCCACTCCAGTACTCTTGCCTGGAGAATCGCATGGACAGGGGAGCCTAGTGGGCTGCAGTCCATGGGGTCGCTACTAGTCGGACACGACTGAGCGACTTCACTTTCGCTTTTCACTTTCACGCATTGAAGAAGGAAATGGCAACCCACTCCAGTGTTCTTGCCTGGAGAATCCCAGGGACGGTGAAGCCTGGTCGGCTGCCGTCTATGGGGTCACACAGAGTCGGACACTACTGAAGTGACTTAGCAGCAGCAGCAACCCCAAACTATTTTATATTCTAATATGTGCCAGGGTCATAATAATGAATTAGACATAGTTTTTTCCTGAAGAGAGTTTCAAGTCTAATAACCATGCCACTATAATTGCAGAAGGTGGCTTTTGAGTGTATTTCACAGTTTATTTACCATCTGAACAATCTGTGATGGTCAAGGTAAGCTTTGATCTCTCTCTCTCTCACTCCATTTTACTTTATTTCTCTATGTGAACCCAATGTATGGGATCTTTGAATCTTTACCAGCTGAAAAGGCAATGCTAGTGACCTTTCCTGTCTTTTTAATCATGGACTGTTAGATGAAAGAAGGATTAGATTTGTGTGTGTGTGTGTGTGTGTGTGTGTTAGTCACTCATTTGTGTCCGACTCTTTGCGACCCCACGGATTGTAGCCTGCCAGGCTCTTCTGTACGTGGGATTTTCCAGGCAAGAATGCTGGAATGGGTTGCCATTCCCTTCTTCAGGGGATCTTCCTGACCCTGGAGATCAGGGATCAAACCCAAATCTCCCATATTGTGGTAGATTCTTCACCATCTGAACCACCAGGGAGAATGTTTCTATGTGGCTCCAAAGAGTCAAACTCAGATAGAAGAATGTGTTATCAGGAAGGCAGATTTTGGATGGAATAAGAAAACTGGAACCATTTGAAAATTGGATGGGTACCTCAGCTCTGGAAATGTTTAAATAAATGCTAAATGATCATAGGTCTGGGTGATTGTATAGTTTATTCCTGTATTTAGCAGGAGTTTGATATGGATGGTCTTTCTGGTTCCTCTTAGCTCTGAGGTCTATAAAACACAGAGAATTCTCTAAAGAGGTAGATTTACATGCTGTTAACATTTCAACATTTCTCTATTGATATTACAAAAAACATATAGCTTCTTGGGCAGTTTAATCCCTTAAGATTATCATTTTAATCTTACAAATTATAGCTTGGATAGTTTATTTATTTTTATTATTATTTTTTATTGGAGGCTAATTACTTTACAATATTATATTGGTTGGTTTTGCCATACATTGACATGAATCCGCCCTGTATGTACATGTGTTCCCCCTCCTGAACCCCCCTCCCACCTCCCTCCTCCCCATATCCCCCCTCTGGGTCATCCCCGTGCACCAGCCCCACATATCTTGTATCATGCATCGAACCTGGACTGGTGATTCATTTCACATATGATAATATACATGTTTCAGTGCCATTCTCCCAAATCATCCCACCTTCACCCTTTCCCACAGAGTCCCAAAGACTGTTCTATACACCTGTGTCTCTTTTGCTGTCTCGTATACAGACTTATGCTAAAGCTGAAACTGCAATACTTTGGCCACCTCATGCGACGAGTTGACTCACTGGAAAAGAGTCTGATGCTGGGAGGGATTGGGGGTAGGAGGAGACGGGGACGACAGAGAATTAAATGGCTGGATAGCATCACCGACTCGATGGACATGAGTTTGAGTGAACTCCGGGAGTTGGTGATGGACAGGGAGGCCTGGCGTGCTGTGGTTCATGGGGTCGCAAAGAGTCGGACATGACTGAGAGACTGAACTGAACTGAACTGATACGGGGTTAAGGTTACCCTCTTTCTACATTCCGTATATATGCATTAGTATACTGTATTGATGTTTTTCTTTCTGGCTTACTTCACTCTGTATAATAGGCTCCAGTTTCATCCACCTCATTAGAACTGATTCGAATGTATTCTTTTTAATGGCTGAGTAATACTCCATTGTGTATACGTACCAAATCTTTCTTATCCATTCGTCTGCAGATGGGCAAAGGGTACACATGAGTCCTTGAGAATCTAATATCTTTTGTTGTCAAAAAGACATGTGTACAATGATGCCCAGCTCATAGTAAAAAGGAAGATAGGAATTGTCTACTGCTATGTGCAAAACACTTTCTCTTATCAAAGCACATACTCACATCCTAGTTCTTGCCAAGGAAAGATATTAGACCTCACCTGATTTCTCTTGCTTATGCTTTCTTGAATTATCCCAGTTTGGACTAGTGAAGTATACTGTGGACTTAGCTTTGTCCCAGTTCCCAGTTCAATCCCATTTGAAGTTTACAATCTTACAGTTCTTCTGGTGCTCTGACTTAGGACATAACATCTTAGCACTGATATCTGAGCTCCTACTTTGTTCTTATAGGCCTATATAAACTATGATTTGCCATTCCAGAGCTGACAGCAGTTCTTCTGTATTGACTCTTGAGTTCGAGTTTTACCTTCCTGGGTATCTTAAAGTATCAATTTAAACTTTTGCTTTGGATTATGCACTGATGTTTGGAGAAGGAAATGGCAACCCACTCCAGTATTCTTGCCTAGAGAATCTCATGGACAGAGAAGCCTGGTGGGCTACAGTCCATGGAGTCACAGAGTTGGACATGACTGAATGACTAACATATATATACATTTATTTTATGCTTTTTACAAAATTTTTAAATTAATTTTTTTATTGAAATAAAGTTGATTTGGTGAGTCAGATGGTAAAGTTTCTGCCTGCAATGTAGGAGACCCAGATTTGATCTCTGCGTTGGAAAGATCCCCTGGAGAAGAGACTAGCAACATGCTCCAGGATTATTGCCTGGGAAATCCCATGGACAAAGGAGTCTGATGAGCTACAATCCACTGGGTTGCAAAGAGTCAGACATGACTAATGACTAACACTTTCATTTTACTATCACAGTTGAATTGCAGTGTTATGTTAATTACTGCTGTATAGCAAAGTGATTCAGTTATACACACACACAAATATATATATATATATATATATTTACATAGTAATCTAATGCTATTAAGAGCAGAGTAGTAAAAAAAATAGTTTATAGAGTATATTTTCCTTTTTGTATGAGAACCAACTACTGGGGTTGAGATTTTGTTTCAAAGACAAGAGATATTTGGAATATAGATTTTCTATCATTAAGAGATTTAAAAACTGTAAAAGAGGTTAAAAGATAAGCAGTAGAAATTTCTATTGAATGTAATGAAAGCCTTTAAGATTATCAAGGTGTAGAAAAGTCACTATGGGCAACCAAAGACTACTGATTAGTCTATCCCTGGTTTAACAATTACTTTAAACCTGGCTATGGAAGTTTGTTCAATTAAAAAAAAATCTTATCAAACAGCTTTTAGGTACCGTGTAGATACAGAAAAAATAGAAACTGTGAGAAAGACTGATATTACTAGAGCTAACATAGTTTACTGATTGGCTTTAAGAAGACCCTATATAATTGGTCCTGAAAGATTTTGCTATCCAGGTGCCTGAAGACTGGAGAATGGACCTACCGATGTACAATCTAATTCTCAGATTCTCGTCATTCTCTGAAGTTTCAAGTGAGAATGAAATTGTTTTAGATCAGGTAGAACATCTGTTTTTTTTCACCTCTCTCCTACAGAATTTAAAAATAAACATTTTTTAAAAATAATCTTTGTGATGAACAGGAAATTGCATTTTGATTTATTTCTTTCAGTTCAGTTCAGTTCAGTCGCTCAGTAGTGTCCGACTCTTTGCAACCCCATGAATCACAGCACACCAGGCCTCCCTGTCCATAACTAAATCCCAGAGTTCACTGAAACTCACGTCCATTGAGTCGGTGATGCCATCCAGCCATCTCATCCTCTGTCAACCCCTTCACTTCCTGCCTTCAATCTTTCCCAGCATCAGGGTCTTTTCCAATGAATCAGTTCTTCGCATTAGGTGGTCAAAGTTTTGGAGTTTCAGCTTCAGCATCAGTCCTTCCAATAAATATTCAGGACTGATTATCTTTAGGATGAACTCGTTGGGTCTCATTGCAGTCCAAGGGATTCTCAAGAGTCTTCTCCAACACCTTACTTCAAAAGCATCAATTCTTCAGTGATCAGCTTTCTTTGTAATCCAACTCTCATATCCATACACGACTACTGGAAAAACCATAGCTTTGACGAGAAGGACTTTTGTTGGCAAAGTAATATCTCTGCTTTTTAATATGCTGTCTAGGTTGGTTATAGCTTTTCTTCCAAGGAGCAAGTGTCTTTTCTCTCACATATTTCCATTGTTTCCCAATCTATTTGCCATAAAATGATGGGACCAGATGCCATGATCTTAGTTTTCTGAATGTTGAGCTTTAAGCCAACTTTTTCACTCTCCTCTTTCACTTTCATCAAGAGGCTCTTTAGTTCCTCTCTGCTTTCTGCCATAAGGGTGAAGTTATCTGCATATCGGAGGTTATTGATATTTCTCCTGACAATCTTGATTCCAGCTTGTACTTCATCCAACCTGGCATTTTGCATGATGTAGTCTTCATATGAATTAAATTAGCAGGGTGACAATATACAGTCTTGACATACTCCTTTCCCTATTTGTAACTAGTCTGTTGTTCCATGTCCAGTTCTAACTGTTGTTTCTTGACCTTCATACAAATTTCTCAGGAGGCAGGTCATGTGGTCTGGTATTCCCATCTCTTGAAGAATTTTCCAGAGTTTAATGTGATCCACAAAGTCAAAGGCTTTGGGGTAGTCAATAAAGCAAAAGCAGATAATTTTTTTGAACTTTCCTGCTTTTTCAATGATCCAATGGATGTTGCTATTTTATCTCTGGTTCCTCTGCCTTTTCTAAATCCACCTTGAACATCTGGAAGTTCACAGTTCACATACTGTTGAAGCCTGTCTTGGAGAATTTTGAGCATTACTTTGCTACGTGTGAAATGAGTGCAGTTGTGAGGTAGTTTGAACATTCTTTGTATTACCTTTCTTTGGGATTGGAATGAAAACTGACCTTTTCCAGTCCTGTGGCCACTGCTGTGTTTTCCAAATGTGCTGGCATATTGAGTGCAGCACTTTCACAGCATCATCTTTTAGGATTTGAAACAGCTCAACTGGAATTCCATCACCTCCACAAGCTTTGTTCTTAGTGATGCTTCCTAAGGCCCACTGGACTTCACATTCCAGGATGTCTGGCTCTAGGTGGGTGATCACACCATAATGGTTATCTGGGTCATGAAGATCTTTTTTGTATAATTCTACTGTGTATTCTTGCCACCTCCTCTTAATATCTTCTGCTTCCGTTAGGTCCATACCATTTCTGTCCTATATTCTGCCCATTTTGCATGAAATGTTTTCTTGGAATATATTACCTATGGGATAAAATATTGGGAGAATTGAATGAGATGTTTAACACACTGCCCTGGCACTTGGATAAAGCCCAATAAATGTTAGTTCTTATAATACTATGACTAGTAGTGTTATGAAATAATTCCTTGCATGGTGTATTGCTTTTCAATACATTTCTGAATCATCTTTATACCATTGCAGTTCTGACTCCTACTTAGCTTATAGTCACTTATGAATTCCAGTTCTTTTAAACTGTGCTTCTTTTTAATGAGATCTCTTCCATCCTGGATCTATGGTTCTCTTTTTACTTTTAAACTTGTTCCTAATAGTTTATGCTTTCTCGTGTTGACATTATTCCTGCTTCATAGAAACAGTGTATCAACATGCACTTTACATGTTGTTTCTGTGCCATAGCCCTGTCAGTTTCAACATCATGTGGACATTTGATTAACACATTCTTAATTTCTTTGTCCTGTAGACTTTTACCAAAAGCCCTATCCCCTTGTCTTTGTCTAATAGAGGAGATAGCTCAAAGTTCCATAGATACAAATAAGGAGTTATCAAAGAAGATGACATATTAAGTTTTGTAACCTGAATAATTATTTCAACATCTTTTGGGCCCTGGGACACCCAGTTACAGTTTTACTTCTATGGCTAAGTTAGATTATCCATAGATGGCTTCAGTTTCCCTAGCCACCCAAGATTTATTAATGAAAATTTTACTTTTACATAGCAGTATTCCTTAAGATATGACTGTTATCACAATTTAATCATATATTCTCATAAATGTATAACAAAATACAAAATAAAATTGGATGAAATTTAGCCCTTCAGTTTTAATCTGCTGGTTGAAGAATTCAAAGAAATTAATTTGGGATGTTTTCCAGTTTCTGTGAAAGGTAACTATTTTAATATAGCTATTGTTCATTGCAGATTGCTTGTGTTTAGCATATCTTCTGTAAGACAAATTATTTTTATGGAGACACTGAATGAAATTACGAATGAATCATTGAGTTTAGATATAGCATGAGGTTGTCCAAAAGTTCATCAATTCATATTACATGAAGAAATTGGGAAACTAAATGGGCCTCATTTGGTCTAGTTTTCACAGTAATTATTCTTCAATTGATTTAACATACAAGATAAAAAATGAAGGTTAATGCTTACCCTAATTAAGAAAATGTTTGTTAGCTTTTTTTTTAATGAGTGTTGAAATGACCTTATATTAATTCTGAGATTTATTATATTGCATTCACATCACTATCATATATATATAAAACACAAAGATCAGAAGATGTCAGAATTTTGCTATAACATAAAATAATGCAAGACACATTTGATCTCTGTTAGAGAAAAGAATTTTACTGGAGAATAATAAATAATGAGATAGATTGCTTCTAAAATATTATTTAGGATTATTAGGGGCCACAGGCAAAGAAGAGGTGGTGGTAGTCACACTTCTCCTTTGTGTTAATGAGAAAATAATTGTTTGAGAATGTCTTTGGTTCCAAGCAAAATCACAGCAGGGAGAGCTTTGCAGATTTGTTCTTCATACCCTTTGAAAGAAGAGAGTGCTAAAAAGACCTTAGAAAGATGTGAATCAAAATTGTTAAAGTTCCAGTATTTCTAAATGTCCTTCACTGGAAGAAAAAAAACATATATTCAAAAAACGTCCTTCTAGATACAGATCACTATATTGCTTATTGAATTTCTCTTTTTGAGTGCACTGTAATGTATTTAAGGTAGTCCATCTTGAGTTTCCCAAAAACTTTGATTTCACTTCATTGAGCAGTCAATTGAGTTCTGCCTTCAGTTCAGTACAGTTCCGTCGCTCAGTCGTGTCCGACTCTTTGCAACCCCATGAATCACAGCACGCCAGGCCTCCCTGTCCATCACCAACTCCCAGAGTTCACCCAAACTCATGTGCATCGAGTTGGTGATACCATCCAGCCATCTCATCCTCTGTTGTCCCCTTCTCCTCCTGCCCCCAATCCCTCCCAGCATAAGGGTCTTTTTCAATGAGTCAACTCTTCACATGAGGTGGCCAAAGTATTGGAGTTTCAGCTTTACCAGTTCTTCCAATGAACACCCAGGACTGATCTCCTTTAGGATGGACTGGTTGGACCTCCTTGCAGTCCAAGGGACTCTCAAGAGTCTTCTCCAACACCACAGTTCAAAAGCATCAATTCTTCGGTGATCAGCTTTCTTCACAGTCCAACTGTCACATCCATACATGACATACATGAAAACCATAGCTTTGACTATAAAGACCTTTGTTGGCAAAGTAATGTCTCTGCTTTTTAATAAGCTGTCTAGGTTGGTCATAACTTTTCTTCCAAGGAGCAAGTGTCTTTTAATTTCATGGCTGTAGTCACTATATGCAGTGATTTTGGAGCCCCCCAAAATAAACTCTGTCACTGTTTCCACTGTTTCCCCATCTGTTTGCCATGAAGTGATGGAACCAGATGCCATGATCTTAGTTTTTTGAATGTTGAATTTTTTTCAGTTTTTTTAATTTTTATTTTTTGAATTTATTTATTTTAATTGGAGGCTAATTACTTCATTTTATTGTATAGGTTTTGCCATACATTGACATGAATCTGCCCTGGGTGTATTTTAAGACAGCTTTTCCACTCTCTTCGTTCACTTTCATCAAGAGGCTCTTTATCTCTTCTTCGCTTTCTGCTCAAAGGTTGGTGTCATCTGCATATCTGAGGTTATTGATATTTCTCCAGACAATCTTGATTCCAGCTTGTGCTTCATCCAGTCCACCATTTCTCATGATGTACCCTGCATATAAGTTAAATAAGCAGGGTGGCAATATACTTCCTTGACCTACTCCTTTCTCAATTTGGAACCAGTCTGTTGTTCCATGTCCAATTCTAGCTGTTGTTTCTTGACCTGAATGCAGATTTCTCAAGAGGCATGTCAGGTGGTCTGGTATTCCCATCTCTTGAAGAATTTTCCACAGTTTATTGTGATCCACACAGTCAAAGGCTTTGGCATAGTCAATAAATCAGAAGTAGATGTTTATCTGATATTCTCTTGCTTTTTCGATGATCCAGCGGATGCTGTCAATTTGATCTCTGGTTCCTCTGCCTTTTCTAAATCCAGCTTGAACATCTGGAAGTTCACGGTTTATGTACTATTGAAGCATGGCTTGGAGAATTTTGAGCACTACTTTACTAGCCTGTGAGATGAGTGCAATTGTGCGGTAGTTTGAACATTCTTTGGCGTTGCCTTTCTTTGGGATTGGAATGAACACTGACCTTTTGCAGTCCTGTGGCCACTGCTGAGTTTTCCAAATGTGCTGGCATATTGAGTGCAGCACTTTCACAGCATCATCTTTTAGGATTTGAAATAGCTCTACTGGAATTCCATCACCTCCACAAACTTTGTTCTTAGTGATTCTTCCTAAGCACATTTGACTTCACATTCCAAGATGTCTGGCTCTAGGTCAGTGATCACGTTATCGTGACTATCTTGGTCGTGAAGATCTTTTTTGTACAGTTCTTCTGTGTATTCCTGCCACCTCTTCTTAATATCTTCTTCTTCTGTTAGTTCCATACCATTTCTCTCCTTTATTGTACCCATCTTTGCATGAAATGTTCCCTTGGTATGTCTAATTTTTTGAAGAGATCTCCAGTCTTTCCCATTATATTGTTTTCCTCTTTTTCTTTGCATTGATCACTAGGAAGGCTTTCTTATCGCTCCTTGCTATTTTTGGAACTCTGTGTTCAAATGGATATATCTTTTCTTTCCCCCTTTGCCTTTAAATTCTCTTCTTTTCTCAACAGTTTGTAAGAACTCCTTAGGCAACCATTTTGCCTTTTTGCGTTTCTTTTTCTTGGGGATGATCTTGATCACTGCCTCTTGTACAAAGTCACAAACCTCCATCCATAGTTCTTCAGGCACTCTGTCTATTAGAGCTAATCCTTTGCATCTATTTGTTTTTGAACAAAGACATGCATAAAAGCCATTCAGTCAGAAGGAGTAGAAGTGGATGTCAGGGATAATCTGGAGAATGAATAATCAGTGCCTAGATAATGAGTGATGACTATACTCATGTTTATGTAAGGTTTTTCTTAAATGACTCCACATCTTCCATTTTACCTGCCACTCCAGGAATTTGATTTACTGTACTCCTTAAGAACTGGAGAAGGAAATGGCAACCCACTCCAGTACTCTTGCCTGGAAAATCCCACGGACAGAAGAGCCTGGTAGGCTACAAGGAAGTGACCTAAGTAATTAGAGAATTATAGAGCCGTAGCATGACAGACATAGAAGAGATATCATAGGGCATCACGCAATTCTTCACATTTCAAGGATGAAAAATTGGGGTCAAGAGAGAGAAAAATGACTCTTCCAAGGTAACATAAATGATTAATAGCAGAGCTGGTACTAAAAGCCTGGTTTTCTGACTCTTCCGTTCATTCCGTTCAGTCACTCAGTCGTGTCCGACTCTTGGCGACCCCGTGGACTGTAGCCTACCAGGCTTCTCCGTCCATGGGATTCTCCAGGCAAGAATACTGGAGTGGGTTACCATTTCCTTCTCCAGGGAATCTTCCCGACCCAGGGATCGAACCCGGGTCTCCCGCATTGGAGGCAGACGATTTAACCTCTGAGCCACCAGGGAAGCCCTTAAGTCCAACACATCTTGCCTGTCAATCTCAAAGTTTAATTGCTCTATGGTAGTCACTGAGAGGGCTTCCCTGGTGGTTCAATGGTAAAAAATATGCCTGCAATGCAGGAAATGTGGGTTTGATCCCTGGGTCAAGAAGATCCCCTAGAGAAGGAAATGGGAACCCATTCCAGTATTTTTGTCTGGAGAATTCCATGAACAAAGGAGCCTGGAGAGCTACAGTCCATGGAATCAGAAAGAGTTGGTCATGACTGAAAGACTAAACAACAGCAGTCAGTGAGAAGTTAGTCCTGTTGATAGTGTCCCTTCATTTTCTCCCTAGGATGGAAGATGCTGGACATTCTCTCCCCTGACTTTCTCCTACAATGTTTGGTTCCCTTTTCTCTATCTTCAAGTGCTACTATTTTTTAGTTCAGGCTGTCATCACCTCCTTTTCAAACTCTTGTGTTTGTCTCACAATGTATCTCCTTGCCTTTAATTCCACTTTATTCCATTAGTTATACTGCTATTAAAGTGAGTTTTTATAGATAAGATCTAATGGTGGTCTTCTCATCATTTATTTCACTTACTAGAACATGAAGTCCAACAAATCTCATCATGGTCTAATCCTTAAATATCAATACTTCTGTAACCTCATTTTTTGTTGCTCTTCTCATCCTCCCATCAGCTCTTTTCATTGTATGATACAGTTTAAAGTAGCACTCACACTGTCCCTAAGGTGCTATATAGTTTCTTGTTTCTGAGATTTTGCATATATTATTCCCTGGAGCAATCTCCCTTCCTTTTTCTATTAACTAGTAAAATGCTCATGCTTCAAGATCCAGTTAAAGATTTCCTTTTGATGAAGCCTTCTCCATCACTACAGCAGAATTACTTTCACTCTATTTATGACATCACTGTGCTATTTACATTCATTCACTACAGCAATGTATGATCCAAGTTTGTATGGAACTCTCGTATTATAATTTAACTTCTTGAAAGAAGTAACCCTGTCTAATTCTCACCCCTTCCTTCTATACCCAGTACCTGAATGTGGGCCTTAATAAATGATGTAATGATGCCAAATATACTTTGTAGGTCACAGATATGACCAGACACTTAATAAATATTGAGGGTCCATTTTTTTAAGTTGGGCTCTGTCATTCTGGTTAATATAACCTTCATATTCACTTTAAAAAGTGTCAGTTCAGTTCATGAAACGTGTCAATAAAACATAATTTCAATAACCTAGTATAGGAGGCAGAAGATAATGAATGTGTTTGGAAAGCATATTTACAAGGTAAGGGCACAACAGAAAACTGCCTGTGTAACATATTGCTTTTAAATACAGTAAATATATAAACGTTAGAGCCACCTTTTCAATCATTAGTACCTAAACATTATATCAGCAACAGCAGCAAATATAATTAGATATCCAAAATATGAAAAATTCTAGTACATTAACACTGAAATGCAACTCAATACCTTGTTTTCCTTGGCACATAATTGACAAACATTAAGGGAATACAGTGTTGTTTATTCATAACAAGAGATGGAAACAAACCTAGCACCAACAGGACAATTTTCTATACTTTAACAGCTAAACAGTATGGTTAAGAACTAATGCTTTAGTATTTTCGTTTGTTTGTATTTTTGTCTGAAAGCTTACATGACTGAAAATTCGTTAAGTATTGCAAATATAAGGCCATTGTCTGGGCAGAAATTTTTATCTGCACCACTGCTGCCTCTGTTTCTCTAATTCCTTCCCCATCTCCTCCATCTTCTTTCACTAACATTTGCTTTGTGAGTTCCAGCAATTGTAGAAAGAACCGTGTGGCTCATGGCTCTTTTAGTGCTAATCTTGTGTACACAGTTGAGGTTCAGGTTTGGGCATCATTCCCCAGGAATCTGGGATCTTACCTACTCTTGTCACAGAGGTCGCTGCATCTCTGGAGGACTCTGATGATTTTGTGTAGAGGAATCAGAAATGAGTCCATGTCTGGGGAATTCCATGGACAGACGAGCCTGGTGGGCTATAGTCCATGGAGTTGCAAAGAGTCAGACACTACTGAATGACTAACACTATTACACTATACCCTTTTGTTCAGTTACAGCCAAAAGCATATCAGTAAGGAATTGGCACCACCAAAGAAGCAAGTTTGTCCTATATAGTTTAGAAGGAATACACTATCTAAGAATAACTGTTGGCTACTTCATTAACTCCTTGATACGGTCTTTACTGAAGTGGATTCCAGCTACCAACATTTGATGCTGTCCTAATGATCACTCCTTGGGCATTCATGTATATGTTCAAGATGTTAAAAATCCCAAGGCTCATTTATTGGAAAAATGTCTTACCATATTGCAGTGCTATTCCCAATGGATGTGTGACTCTCATACCAAGGGTATGATATTTGTATATAAAATGAAATACATAGATATCTTAATGTAATTAATGTAATTAAGATATCTATGTATTTAATTTTCAATGTAATTAGATATTAATTAATTAATGTAATTAAGATATACATTTTATTTTTCAATGTAATTAAGATATATATATATATATATATGCATACACATATATTAATTTTGGAGAAGGAGACAGAAACCCACTCCAGTATTCTTGCCTGGAGAATTCCATGGACAGAAGAACCTGGCAGGCTACAGTCCATGGGGTCCAAAGAGTCGGACACAACTAAGTGACTAACGCACACACACGTGTTAATTTCCCTCATAAAACTCTGAATTTCCTATGCTGGAGTATGTGTAACCATTCAGCTTTGTACCCTTGGTGTTTTGTGAGTGAAATCATAGCTTGGTGCAATTTGAGGACAGATTAGGGGACAACTCTAAGCTATATTGCAAATAAGAAAGTCTTATTTCTCTAATTCCACAAGTCTAGTTCTGTTTTTTTAAGTGGCAAGATGGAATTTACTTAGCTTTTTTTTTTCTAGAAATAAATGACCTTATAGGTGAAATAATAAATGAATGAATAAATGAATGGTTAGATGACAAACCTTTTATCAAGTGTCAAAGTGATAGAATAGCACAGAATGTGGGGTAATTCAGCATTAACTGGGATGAAGAATAAAGGTAATTATACCCTTTGGGGGGAAAGAAGAGTAGCATCTAACCTTAGTCAAGGTGAGCCCTGAACATGATAGCGAATTTGACACAGTTTGACTTGTATACCCCTTTGATGATTTTCTGCACTATTTCCATATTTTCCCCAGTTGTGCACATAGTCTTGGGAAGGCTTCTGGTTTCCTGAAAGCTGTGTGTGCTAACCTTCTTTAGCATACATCAATTCACTGCTTTAGATATTTCCAGATTACTTTTCATTACCTATATGTCCTTGGATCCAACTTTTTGGAATCTTGTTCTGTGATGGGGTTACTGAGAGGCTTTTAACAATTAAAAGCTGAATGGGAAATTTTTCTTAAAAAGTAATGTTTGATTTTTAGCTGAGACCTTCCAGGCCTTAACCTTAAGGAATGATTATAATAGTAAATATTTCAGCAAATGTATAGCAAATAACTTCAGTGTCTTGGCACAACTATGGATGTAAAGAGATGAAGAAAACATGATCCCTACACTTCAAGTTTAATGAAGAACTAGATATGGAATTTGATGCATAACAATTTGAGATTTTAATGGCTACAATAGAGAGAATGACACAGAGAAAGGAGAAGGTTAACTCTGCCTGAAGAATTGGGGTAAATTTCATAAGGAAATTGAAGTTTGAATTATTATAAAAAGTTACTAGTAACTAGTAGATTCATACTTTAAAAATTACTCTGAAAAGAGAGGAACAGTTGGAAAAGGCAAAGACTAGAAACTGTTTCAGTGCTAAGGGGATAGGTGATAATAGTGTGAGCTAAGCGTCTGCCTCCAATGAGAGAGACCCGGGTTCGATCCCTGGGTCGGGAAGATCCCCTGGAGAAGGAAATGGTAACCCACTCCAGTATTCTTGCCTGGAGAATCCCATGGACGGAGAAGCCTGGTAGGCTATAGTCCACGGGGTCGCAAAGAGTCGGACACGACTGAGCGACTGAATGGAACGGAACGGAACGGAAGAAAATAAAAGGAAAACAAAGGAGAGTTGAAAATTGTCATTCTTAATTCTGTAGATAGGATCAACAGGAATTGACTAGTGACTCTTTTGTATATGAAGTATGAGAAAGAAGGAAGTACTTAGGACAAACATGTTTCTAGCTGATCTATGTCAAATGTAGTGCTGTCATGTGATGCAAATTATAAAAGAAGGAGAAGGTTAAGGGTGTGTGGGGCAGTAAGACATTAGCTTGTCCCTTCTTGTTCAAAGGATGAATCATTTAGGATGGCCATGGTGGGTGGGCACACATAGGTCAGTTCTCCATTTCTTTTCCAGTTGGAAATTATTCATCAAATTACTTAATCTAGGTGGCATTATCCATATTGTTCAGAGCCTTGCATTTGCATTCTTGACTCATAATAATGCTATGTATTTGAAGCTTGTGTGCCTCCAAACTAATCTTTGATAGTGTAGACTTGGGGAAAAACAAATGTCTTTACTCTACCCACATAAAAAGATCTTGTCCACTGTTCTATCACAGTGCATGAAATCCTCTGTCATTTACTGTAACATCTTCAGTTCAGTCCAGTTCAGTTGCTCAGTCATGTCTGACTCTTTGCGACCCCATGAAACGCAGCATGCCCGGGCCTCCCTGTCCAACACCAACTCCTGGAGTTTACTCAAACTCATGTCCATCGAGTCTGTGATGCCATCCAGCTATCTCATACTCTGTCATCCCCTTCTCCTCCTGCCCCTAATCCCTCCCAGCATCAGGGTCTTTTCCAGTGAGTCAACTGTTCACATGAAGTGGCCAAATATTGGAGTTTGAGCTTTAGCATCAGTCCTTCCATTGAACACCCAGGACTGATCTCCTTTAGAATGGACTGGATGGATCTCCTTGAAGTCCAAGGGACAGTCTTCTCCAACACCACAGTTCAAAGGTATCAATTCTTCGGCACTCAGCTTTCTTCACAGTCCAACTCTCACATCCATACATGACCAGGGGAAAAACTATAGCCTTGACTAGATGGACCTTTGTTGGCAAAGTAATGTCTCTGCTTTTTAATATGCTATCTAGGTTGGTCATAACTTTCCTTCCAAGGAGTAAGCGTCTTTTAATTTCATGGCTTCAATCAGCATCTACAGTGATTTTGGAGCCCCCCAAAATAAAGTCTGACACTGTTTCCACTGTTTCCCCATCTATTTCCCATGAAGTGATGGGACCAGATGCCATGATCTTAGTTTTCTGAATGTTGAGCTTTAAGCCAACTTTTTCACTCTCCTCTTTCACTTTCATCAAGAGGCTTTTGAGTTCCTCTTCACTTTCTGCCATAAAGGTGGTGTCTTCGGCATGTCTGAGGTTATTGATATTTCTCCCGGCAGTCTTGATTCCAGTCTGTGCTTCTTCCAGCCCAGCATTCCTCATGATGTACTCTGCATATAAGTTTAATAAGCAGTGTGACAATATACAGCCTTGACGTACTCCTTTTCCTATTTGGAACCAGTCTGTTTTTCCATGTCCAGTTCTAACTGTTGCTTACTGACATGCATATATCTTAGGATTAAGTTACTGTATTCTCTGGTATTGAGTTAGACAGGATTTGTTTATTTTTGTAAATGAATACTACTACCCTGAGGGGTTAGACTTTGAGATATCAGAAAAGGGAATTTGAGAGCATAGGATGGTCACCTTCAAGGTCCAGGATGGGCCTCTGTGGTAGGAAAATATGGGCTGTATGGGAGAGGCAGAGAAGGGGCACAGTCTTTGTCCTTTTTGTTTTGACTGGGGTCAGGCCGATGTATTTTGATAGTCTTCTAACTGTTTTTTTCCACAGTGAAATTTTTTCTCCAATTATCACTTTTAGGATAATCATATTAAGTATTACATAAAATTGTCTTTGAATTTGCAAAGAGAAATAGACTGTGGGTTAAAAGCATGAGCTCAATATAAACTCTTAAATATTGATATTTACACAGAAACTTATCTTAAACTATCTTAGAATTTGATGGGAGTGACATTTGGATCATTAAAATAATATCCAGTAGGGATAAAAATAAGGCTGCTCAAGATGGTTTAAAATCACTTACTATTTTTCTGCTAAAGAGAATAGAAAGATAAAAATTGTCCTGTATGAAGATGGCATAGTCTTGAGTAACTATCCTGGATATAGTTCATATCTCCCCTGCAGATCCACCATCCTTCAATCTCCACCTTCTCTGTGCCTTGGATAAAGGGCCTCAGTGGACTGTACTGACAGTCTCCCTTCTGCTCTGCCTTCTTATAGGATGTAGCCAATGAGATCCATTTCAGAATATCAGAAAGCTAGTGAAGAGAGGTCAGTCTACAAGTTAGTTGCGGTTTCATTTCTTTCCTTAAGACTAGAGAGCCTGCTCTATTTCTTTTCTGGGAACCATGTTATCATCTTTATCCCTTTAGCTCTAACGGTGATTCTCTAGCTGAGAATATTAATGAGAACTTGATTTTCCTAACCCTGTTATTTATTTTAACACTGTTAACACTTTAAACACATTCTTGCATTATCCTCAATTATCCTATTTGATTATATGCTGTTTCTTGCTGGAACCCTAACTCATATGGTGGTTTTACTGGACACTGTAATATTTACTACCACAAAGAAGGATTTCACAGGATACTTCAAAAGCAAAACTCTGATTTTTTAGGGTAGATTTTACCCAAAATTTACTGACAGAGAATGAGATGGCTGGATGGCATCACCAACTCAATGGACATGAGTTTGAATTCCAGGAGTTGGTGATGAACAGGGAGGCCTGGTGTGCTGTGATTCATGGGGTCGCAAAGAATCGGACATGACTGAGCGACTGAACTGAACTGAACTGAACTGATAAGGATACTATAGAATTGGTCAACTCCTTCAGTGATTTAGGAATATGTATGTTTTCTAACCAGTTTATCTGGGTGTTCATATGAGAGATATACTTTATATGGATGCTGCATTAGTTACAACAGGATAAGCCTATGCTGTAGTAACAAATCTCAGGAGGTTAACAGAACAAAAGTTTATTTTTCACTCAGCTGAAATTTGCTGGGGGTCTGAGTAATACTGCAGGGGTGTCTGTTTTCTATGCGATAATTCAACAGTCTAGCAATCTTGTAGTTCCATGATCCCAACCTAAGGTCTTATCCCTAGTATCCTAACATAAGAAGGAGACTATAGAATTGTTCAGGGACTTTTTACTCCTTCAAAACATAAGTGATACAATCATATTTCATTGATGAGTGCCAATCATAAAGCCCTGCAAAACTTCAAGGCAGTTATGAAGAGGTTTTTGAATACCCCTAAAGGAGGATCATAGGCCCTAGGAATAAGATTTCATAAACCTATCTGCCTCAGGTGCTATAATAAGATATATTTTATAGCTGAGTTGAGTACTTGGTTACACAAACTTCAATATTTTCCAAGTTAAATTATTACAGCTTTGATTTTCCATTTGTCTCTTAGGGTAAAGCCAAAATGCTTATGTTGGAAAATCTTTGACTTACCCTATTTTTTATCTTCTTTGATAATTGCTCTTCCTTGGTAGTTGTTGTTGTTGTTCAGTCAATAAGTTCTGCCAGCTCTTTGTGATACCATGGATTGCAGCACACCAGGCTCCTCTGTCCCCCACTATCTCCTAGGGTTTACTCAAACTCATGTCTATTGAGTTGGTTATGTAATCTAACCATCTCATCCTCTGCTGCCCGCTTCTCCTTTTGCCTTCAATCTTTCCCAGCATCAGGGTCTTTTATATCTGAGGTCTTTTGGCTCTTTGCATCAGGTGGCCAAAGTATTGGATCTTCAGAAACAGTTCTTCCAATGAATATTTAGGGTTGATGTCCCTAAGGATTGGCTGGTTTGACCTCCTTGCTGTCCAAGGGACTCTCAAGAGTCTTCTCCAGCACCACAATTTGAAAGTATTGATTCTTTGGTGCTCAGCATTCTTTATGGTCTAACTCTCACATCCATACATGACTACTGGAAAAACCACAGCTTTGAATATATGGACCTTTGTTGGCAAAGTGAAATCTCTGCTTTTTATTATGCTTTTTGTCATAGTTTTCCTTCAAAGGAGCAAGTGTCTTTTAATTTCATGGCTGCAGTCACTGTCTGCAGTGATTTTGGAGCCCAAGAAAATAAAATCTGTCACTGTTTTCAATTTCCCCCCATCTATTTCCCATGTAGTGATGGGACCAGATGCCATGATCTTATTTTTTATAATTTCAAGTTTTAAGCCAGCTTTTTCAGTCTCCTCTTTTACCCTCATCAAGGAGTTCTTTAGTTCCTCTTCACTTTCTGCCATTAGAGTGGTATCATCTGAATATCTGAGGTTATTGATATTTCTCCCTGCAATCTTTTTCCAGCTTGTGATTCATCCAGCCTGGCATTTTGCATGATGTACTCTGCATATAAGTTAAATATGCAGGGTGACAATATACAGCCTTGCCATTTTTCTTTCTCAATTTTGAACCAGTCAGTTGTACCATGTCTGGTTCTAACTGTTGCTTCTTGACTCTCATGCAGATTTCTCAGCAGACAGCTAAAGTGATCTGGTATCCCCATCTCTTTAAGAATTTTCTACAGTTTGTTGTGATCCACACAGGCAAAGGCTTTAGCATAGTTAGCAAATCAGGGATAGATCTTTTTTTTCTGGAATTCCCTTGCTTTCTCCATGATCCAAAAAATGTTGGCACTTTGATCTCTGGTTTCCTCTGCCTTTTCAAAGTCCAGATTGTACATCTGAAAGTTCTTGGTTCATGTACTGTCAAAGTGTAGCTTGAAGGATTTTGAGCATAACCTTGCTAGCATGTGAAATGAACACAATTGTACAGTAGCTGGAACATTCTTTAACATTGTCCTTCTATGGAATTGGAATGAAAACTGACCTTTTCCAGTCCTGTGGCTAATGCTCAGTTTTCCAAATTTGTTGACATATTGAGTGCACAGTTTAGCAGCAACGTCTTTTGAAATAGCTCAACTGGAATTCCATCACCTCCATTAACTTTGTTAATAGTAATGCTTCCTAAGGTCCATTTGACTTCACACTCCAGGATGTCCATCTCTAGCTGAGTGACCACACCATTGTGGTCATCTGAGTCATTAAGACCTTGTTTGTATATTTTCTTTTCTGTGTATTCTTGCCACCTCTTCTTAATCTCTTCTGCTTCTATTAGGTCCTTACCATGTCCGTCTTTTGTCACATCCATCCATGCTTGAAATGTTCTCTTAATATCTCCAATTTTTTGGAAGAGATCGCTAGTCTTTTCCATTCTATTGTTTACCTCTATTTCTTTGTATTGTTCACTTAGGAAGGCCTTCTTATATCTCCTTGCTATTTGGGGGAACTCTGCATTCAGCTGAGTCATCTTTCCTTTTCTCCCTTGCCTTTCACTTCTCTTCTTTCCTCAGTTATTTGTAATGACTCCTCAGACAACTACTTTGCCTTCTTGCCTTTCTTTTCCTTGGGGATAGTTTTGGTCTCTGCCTCATGTACAGTGTTACAAACCTCCATCCATAGTTTTTCAGGCACTCTGTCTAAGAGATCTAATCTGTTGAATCTATTCATCACCTCCACTGTAATATAAAGGGATTTGATTTAGGTCATACCTGAATGACCTAGTGGTTTTCCCATGTTCTTCAATTTAAGCCTCAATTTTGCAATAAGGAGCTGGTGATCTGAGCCACAGTCAGCTCCAGGTCTTTTGTGTGTGTGTGTGTTTTCTCTGACTGTATAGAACTTCTCCATCTTTGGCTACAAAGAACATAATCAATCTGATTTCGATATTGACCATCGGTTATGTCCATATGTAAAGTTGTCTCTTGGGTTGTTGGAAAAGGGTGTTTACTATGATGAGCATGTTCTCTTGACAAAACTCTGTTAGCCTTTGCCTGCTTCATTTTGTACTACAAGTCAAAACTTGCCTGTTATTCCAGGTATCTCTTGACTTCCTACTTTTGCATTCCAGTCCCTCATGATGTAAAGGACATCTTTTTTTGGCATTAGTTCTAGAAGGTCTTTTAAGTCTTCATAGAACCAGTCAAATTCATCTTCTTTAGCATCAGTCACTGGGGCACAGACTTGGGTTACTGTGATGTTGAATGGTTTGCTTTGGAAATGAACCGAGATCATTCTATCACTTTTGAGGTTGCACCCAAGTACTGCATTTTGAACTTTTTTTGTTGATTGCTAGATCCTGTATGAAACCTTAAATACTAAGTTCTGCCACTAGCTACTGTGATTTCAGCTTCTGGAAGATTTCTTCTTGGCAGTGGTAATTTAGCATTTTGAGATAAGAGCACAACATAGAGTTCCTAGATGTGTGCTTTTAAAACCTAAATAAGCAAGCTCACTGTAAACATCAAGTCACTATTTCATGCAACACTGTCAGAAGTAGCATCTCCAAATTTACCTCACTGTCTAGAATAATATGATTATATAGGCCCATTATAAAATGCTGCAAAATACTTGAAAGCTTGCTCTCATTTACTTTATGCTTGGAGGTTTTCTCAATAGTGGGGCATTTCACTCAAGTTTTGAAACCTGAGTTATATATATAGCAGTCAGCGATTTGAGGTTCATAGCTGGCTAGCTAATTTTCTGGCTCCTAAATCTCTGATTCAGAACCCAGGGCAAATATTTCTAGGGGTTTTGGACATTGCCTCATTGAAAGAAGCCTGCTTTTCTTTCTGACATTACTCTGAGGAAAGTAAAAGATACAAATGTTTATCTATGTAAATATCTCTATCTGTGTATACATCTATGCATATGTGTGCTTATTGATTATATTCTCTCTCTCTCCAGCATTCTTTTGCTTTTGTTATTCCCATCCTGTTTTCTTACCTTGATCTTACCCTCCTCTATTCTTTGTCACTTACTGGTATCTTTTTTCTCCTCCTCTGTTCACAATTTCTTTCATTTTCAGCCTTGTTTTTCTCTTTGTCTGATATTTGTTTCATTATTTTCCCTTTACACTCGTTGGCCTTTTTTCCATCTTCTCTCTCAAACTTCAGAGAATGGGCTGTATGTGGCTCGACTTCTACCCTCCACTCCTTTCCCTCTGCCTTCTTACTCTGCTTGTTGTCCACCTGAACTGGTTATGGCAGTAGTGTTTTCAAAGGCAGAACCATTTTATTCAGAGATAGTGGATTGTGTGAAGGGTAGGGAAATGGTGTTACTGTTCTCCCATCTTTTTTTGAAGGGAATGTCCTATTTGCTATTAGTTTTCCTATACTGGGGAAAACCTAGCCTATGCATTTTTCTTCTGAGAACAATTTAAAACAGATTATTAATATTTTTTCTCCTTACCATGGAAACAGATAGACCAATTAGGAGACTTCATTTCCCCCTTTCCCATGTAGCAGTTGCTTTTTATAATCTTCTGACCTCCTCTTTCTACCCCCTGCTATTCACTTCATGTAAAGGATCCACATTCACAATAGTTTTCTAATTTTTGGCTTTGAGATAAATGGTATGCCCATCATGAATGAAAAATGTACTCTTTTGTTGGAATTAGTATCTTGGGGAACTGGCCAAATTCCAATTTGTTACCTAAAAATGACTGAGTCAGCTGTGTTCTTCCTCACTTCTTGTTAAATCTGCTGAGCTGTGTGGCAGCCTGGTGGTCTGCCTGTCACATTTTTCTTTAAGTGTGACTTTGTTCCTGACAAAAGTGAAAGTACAGGAAGTTGATTCATGATATTTAGAGATTCTTGATGCTACAAAGTACTGAATTTCCCAATTCAATGGAATAGTGGATTGCCCCATCAAATCTATTCTATTCTTAATTTTATTTAACTGAAAAAAAAGTTAGTTCATCTATCTATTATTTACTTTAGCACTTCCAGCATGCCAAGCACTTTCCTAAGTCTAAGACAGAAAGCATATCCTCCCAGAGCTTACAGGACAGGAGTTTTTACTCTAAGCCAAATATTGGAATCACATGAGGACTTAAAAAGGAACTTAAGTCTGAGTTTCACTCTTAGAGATTTTGATTTAATATCAATTTTTCAAAGCTCTGCAGATGATTCTAATATTTAACCAAGGATGAGATACATAGGTATAGGGCAGCAGTTGTCAGCCTATGATACAAAACCAACAGCATCAACACCAGTATTACCTAGGAAGTTGTTAGAAATGCACATCATTGGGCCATACTCTTATCTTACTAAATAAAAAACTCTAGGAGTGAGGCCCAACAATCTGAGTTTTAACAACCCCTATAGGTCAGTGATCTGCCAAATTTTCTTATTAAAAGTCATATTGTACATAATTTAGGTTTGTGAACCATAGGTTCCTATTGCAAAAACTCAGCTCTGCCATTAGTGAACTAAACAACCATAGACAATATATAAAAAGATGACTATGGCTGTGCTCCAATAAAGCTTTATTTATAGAACAGGGAGTTGGGCTGGATTTGGTCCTTGAACAATCGTTTGTTGACCCCATCTCTAGATGATTCTGATACATGTGATGCATAGTCTAAAATGTTACCAGATATGATAGATTATTTTTTAGGGAAGTAAAGGGTGTCAAGATAGTGGAATAGAAGACACTTAACCTGATTTGCTGGGTGAGAAAAAGATTCTAATAAAAATTATCAGCTAGTAAGAGTCAGATAAAAGGCAAGGATAGAGCATTCTTGGCAGAGGGAGCTTTCATGCCACATTTACTGAATATGTACCCTCTATCCATTCAGACTTGCCTTCTTATTGTCTTACTGATACCTATGTATCCATGAATTTTTATGACACTTCTCCTTCTTAGAATGTCCTTTTTTTTCTTTGTATCTGCTTTAGTCTTACCTTTCCTTCAAGGTTCAGTTCAGACTATAAAGGAAATTTAAAATGCCCTTCCTGTCTCCATATATGCGAGATGTCAGACTGACTCCAGTTGCTTATAAGAAGGCAATGCAAAACCTTTAGGTCAAAGAGCAAGAGAGCTGCTGAAACAAACTGTAAATTTGCAGGTCATATTGGAAGGAGTCAAAGACTTTAGGTGAAATTGATGGATAAATAGTATTCAAAGACTTTAAGCAAATGAGAAATTTAAGTTGCTACAAGAAGAAGGTATTCTAGAGAACAAACTACATAGGATGAGATGAATGTTGCACACACAAAAGAGAAACCAGACTAGACAAAATAGTCTAATAAACACTTTAAACCATTATAAAGATTATTATCCCTTCTTTAGTGAAGAAAAATGAAGGCTGATAAACACTTTTTGGATGTTGATATTTTACCATTCAAAGTAAATGTTTTTACTTTTCAATATAGATAGTAAATTAATATTTTCAGTATTCTTGTTATCCCAAAGTATTAAAAAATATTTGAGTTCTACACTGAAACACTTTTTCAGTTCAGTTCAGATCAGTCGCTCAGTCGTGTCCAACTCTCCGCGACCCCATGAATCACAGCATGTCAGGCATCCCTGTCCATCACCAACTCCTGGAGTACACTCAAACTCATGTCCACAGACTCGGTGATGCCATCCAGCCATCTCATTCTCCGTCGTCCCCTTCTCCTCCCGCCCCCAACCTTTCCCAGCATCAGAGTCTTTTCCAGTGAGTCAACTCGTCGCATGAGGTGGCCAAAGTATTGCAGTTTCAGCTTCAGCATCAGTCCCTCCAATGAACACCCAGGATTGATCTCCTTTAGAATGGACTGGTTGGATCTCCTTGCAGTATAAGGGACTCTCAAGAGTCTTCTCCAACACCACAGTTCAAAAGCATCGATTCTTCAGCGATCAGCTTTCTTCACAGTCCAACTCTCACATCCATACATGACCACGGGAAAAACCATAGCCTTGACTAGACGGACCTTGGTTGGCAAAGTAATGTCTCTGCTTTTTAATATACTATCAAGGTTGGTCATAACTTTCCTTCCAAGGAGTAAGCGTCTTTTAATTTCATGGCTGCAATCAGCATCTGCAGTGATTTTGGAGCCCAAAAAAATAAAGTCTGACACTGTTTCCACTGTTTTTCCATCTATTTCCCATGAAGTGATGGGATCAGATGACATGATCTTTGTTTTCTGAATGTTGAGCTTCAAGCCAACCTTTTCACTCTCCTCTTTTACTTTCATCAAGAGGCTTTTGAGTTCCTCTTCACTTTCTGCCATAAGGGTAGTGTCATCTGCATATCTGAGGTTATTGATATTTCTCCCAGCAATCTTGATTCCAGCTTGTGCTTCTTCCAGCCCAGCGTTCCTCATGATGTACTCTGCATATAAGTTAAATAAGCAAGGTGACAATATACGACCTTGACATACTCCTTTTCCTATTTGGAACCAGTCTGTTGTTCCATGTACAGTTCTGACTGTTGCTTCCTGACCTGCATACAGGTTTCTCAAGAGGCAGGTCAGGTGGTCTGGGATTCCCATCTTTTTCAGAATGTTCCACAGTTTATTGTGATCGACACAGTCAAAGGCTTTGGCATAGTCAATGAAGCAGAAATAGATGTTTTTGTGAAACTCTCTTGCTTTCTCTATGATCCAGCGGATGTTGGCAATTTGATCTCTGGTGCCTCTGCCTTTTAGAACTAACACCCAAAAAAGATGTCCTTTTCATTATAGGGGACTGGAATGCAAAAGTAGGAAGTCAAGAAACATCTGGAGTAACAGGCAAATTTGGCCTTGGAGCACGGAATGAAGCAGGGCTAAGGCTAATAGAGTTTTGTCAAGAGAACGCACTGGTCATAGCAAACACCCTCTTCCAACAACACAAGAGAAGATTCTACACATGGACATCACCAGATGGTCAACACCGAAATCAGATTGATTATATTCATTGCAACCAAAGATGAAGAAGCTGTATACAGTTAGCGAAAACAAGACCAGGAGCTGACTGTGGCTCAGATCATGAACTCCTTATTGTGAAATTCAGACTTAAATTGAAGAAAGTAGGGAAAACCACTAGACCATTCAGATATGACCTCAATCAAATCCCTTATGATTATGCAGTGGAAGTGAGAAATAGATTTAAGGGACTAGATCTGATTGATAGAGTGCCTGATGAACTCTGGACGGAGCTTCGTGACATTGTACAGGAGACAGGGACTAAGACCATCCCCATGGAAAAGAAATGCAAAAGAGCTAAATGGCTGTCTGAGGAGGCCTTACAAATAGCTGTGAAAAGAAGAGAGGCGAAAAGCAAAGGAGAAAAGGAAAGATATAAGAATCTGAATGCAGAGTTCCAAAGAATAGCAAGGAGAGATAAGAAAGACTTCCTCAGTGATCAATGCAAAGAAATAGAGGAAAACAACAGAATAGGAAAAACAAGAGAGCTCTTCAAGAAAATTAGAGATTCCAAGGGAATATTTCATGCAAAGATGGGCTCGATAAAGGACAGAAATGGTATGGACCTAACGGAAGCAGAAGATATTAAGAAGAGGTGGCAAGAATACACAGAAGAACTGTACAAAAAAGATCTTCACGACCTAGATAGTCACGATAACGTGATCACTGACCTAGAGCCAGACATCTTGGAATGTGAAGTCAAGTGGGCCTTAGAAAGCATCACTACGAACAAAGCTAGTGGAGGTGATGGAATTCCAGTTGAGCTATTTCAAGTCTTGAAAGATGATGCTGTGAAAGTGCTGCACTCAATATGCCAGCAGATTTGGAAAACTCAGCAGTGGCCACAGGACTGGAAGAGGTCAGTCTTCATTCCAATCCCAAAGAAAGGCAATGCCAAAGAATGCTCAAAATACTGCACAATTGCACTCATCTCACACGCTAGAAATACCTTTTATATACTTTCAAATCAATATATTTACATCTGGCAGACCTTACTTGACTATTTAGACTTGATTGCTCAGATTAGGCAAAATCAGAGAAGTAGTCTCCCTTATAGGATTCTGCCTCATTGAGGCTTACTTCATTTCGAGTCTACTACAAGTTACACAAAAGCATGGAAAAGAGAGGGTGAATGAGAGTGAGTAAGAGAGAGAAAGGGGAGTGTGTTTACGAGTTTAATTAAAAAAATATTTTGACAGAAGCCATAAGAAAATGATAGGAGTCATGTTATGGCTGGAACTAGAAAATGTAAGACTTTACATTCTCTGCTAATTTGTTTAGAATTTATCCTGGCAGATATGGTGAGAGTTTTATTTAAACATTCAAGGATTCACTGGAAAAGAGTCTGATGCTAGGAAGGATTGGGGGTGGGAGGAGACGGGGACGACAGAGAATGAGATGGCTGGATGGCATCACCGACTCTGTGGACATGAGTTTGAGTGAGCTCCGGGAGTTGGTGATGGACATGGAGGCCTGGCGTGCTGTGATTCATGGGGTCACAAAGAGTCGGACACGACTGAGCGACTGATCTGAACTGAACTGAACATGGTTAATCTTATATTTTACAAAGAAACTCTAAAAATTATGTGGAGGAATAAACTGGAGAGAGGTAATCATGAACGGAGAGAAGATAGTGAATTCCATTTTGGGTATGTTGTATTGAGGTACCTCTGAAACATAGGTAATTTTCCCTCACCATCCCGAAACTTCCTGCATCAGTTTAACTGGAGTCTTTTATTTACCAACTCACCTAATGAACTGAAAATTAACTATTAATAATCACATATGCATTAGAAAAAACAGAAATATTAAAGCAAAAAGGAATTTTAGTGAACTCAACTAAAATTGAGCCTCTTCATTTTATAAATAAGAGTTATAACTATACAAATTATTTTTCACATTTCTCCAACAGATTTATTTCTTTAAAGGAATGGATTTTGAAGAGAAAAAACATGGGGAAGAGAAGTATGGAATAGAAAATAAATACAAATGTAAGATGTTTTGCTAATTGCTTTATAACCACAACAAAGTAGTACAGAAAATGCCCTGTACAAAATACAATAAAGGGTCAAAGATGGAGGTGTTCCCTTAGGCAAGGCTGAAGACTTCAGTCTCTGGTATTTGGAATTTAGGCTGCAGTCCTTGTTTTTTGATGGCTTACTGGGTGTTTAGCACAGTCCATGCTTTTAACCAGATTTGAACAGGAGAATGGCCACTTGGTCCAGGTAGAAGTAGATGAAGTATTTGGTTTCATGTGTCACGTAACTACCGAAGTTCCTCCCCACAGTGCAGTGCCAGGTGGGGTTGAACTTCTTGTCAAACTCCTTCTTGATATGGGCCACAATGTCCTTCTCTATATTATATTTCTCCAATGCCTGAGTAGCAAACTCCACCAAGTCCTGTTGCATCTCCTCCGACATATCAGTGTTCTTGATCACGGCCTTTTGGTCACACACAGTTACCAAGGATCAGGGGCTGGCCGACTGCAACAGTCTCCTGGGGGAAGGGCTAGCAAGGCTCACAACTGTGTAGAGAGGCAGTTGCTGCCCAAGCTGTGGTGCATCTATAAGAAATTTTATGTAAGCTTCATGGTAATTGCAAAGAGAAACACTTGTGGTAGAAAAGCTAAAAAAGAAATAAATCAAAGCCTACTGCTAAAAATGGCACCCCACTCCCAGTATTCTTGCCTGGAAAGTTCCATGGACGGAAGAACCTGACAGACTACAGTCCATGGGGTTGCAGAGTCGGCCTCAACTGAGCGACTAACACACACTGCTAGAAAAGTCGTTAAATCAGAAATGAAGACACCAAGAGAGGAAGGCAAAAAAGGAATTATAAAACAGACAGAAAACAATTACCAAATTGGTAATGGTAAATCCTTCAGTTCAGTTTAGTCGCTCAGTCATGTCCGACTCTTTGTGACCCCTGAATCACAGCACTCCAGGCCTCCCTGTCCATCACCAACTCCCAGAGTGCACTCAAACTCATGTCCATTGAGTCGGTGATGCCATCCAGCCATCTCATTCTCTGTCATCCCCTTCTCCTCCTGCCCCCAATCCCTCCCAGCATCAGAGTCTTTTCCAATGAGTCAACTTGTCGCATGAGGTGGCCAAAGTATTGGAGTTTCAGCTTTAGCATCAGTCCTTCCAATGAACACCCAGGACTGATCTCCTTGAGAATGGACTGGTTGGATCTCCTTGCAGTCCAAGGGACTCTCACTTATCAGTGATTACCTTAAATGTCAATGGATTAAATTTCCAATGAAATGATGAAGTGACTGGATGGATACAATGCATGATCCAACTAAAATGCTGCCTTCAAGAGACTCACATTAGCATTAAGGATGCATATAGGCTGAAAATAAAGGGATGGCAAAAGATAATCTTTGCAATAATAATTAAAATAAATCAGGGGTGCTAATAGGTACTTAGTCACTTCAGTTGTGTCTGAATCTTAGCTATCCCATGAACTGTAGCCCACCAGGTTCCTCTGTCCATGCAATTCTCTAGGCAAGAATACTGGAATGGGTAGCCATTTCCTTCTCCAGAGAATCTTCTGGATCCAGGGATTGAACCCAGGTCTCCTGCATTGCAGGCAGATTCTTTACCATCTGAGCAACCAGAGGAGCTGCCATGATCAGGGGTAACTATACTTAAATCAGACAAAATAATCATTGCATCAAAAGTTGTCACAAGAGACAAAGAAGGTCACATATAAAGGTAAAGAGGTCAATATGTCAAAAGGATATAGCACTTGTACATATATACACACAATGTCATAAAAGCTAAATATATAAAGCAAATATTAACAGAACTGAAAGGAAAAAAAGCAATGTAATAATAGTTGGGGACTTTAATACACCACATTTATCAATTAGCAGATAATCCAGACAGATGAGTAATATGTAAAAAAAAGACTTGAACAACAATGTAAATCAAATAAACAGAGGAAATACACACAGAACATTCTACACAACAGAAGCAGAATATGCATACTTCTCAAGTGCATAAAGGATATTCTACAGGATAGATCACATGTTAGGTCACCAAACAAAATTGGAATCATATTGAATATCTTTTCCAATCACAATGGAATGAAACTAGGTATCAATAACAGTAGAGAAATTGAAAAGTTCATAACTGTGTGGAAATTTAATAACATTCTCCTGAACAGAAAATAGTTTAAAAAAAAGTCAAAAGGAAAATAACAGCATCTTGAGATAAATGCAAATAGAAACACACTGTACCAAAATTTATAGGATTCATTTAAAGCACTTCTAAGAGAATTTTATAGCAATAAACAACTATATGAATAAAAAAGAAATATCTCAAATAAACAATTCAACCTTATACCTCAAGGAACTAGAAAAAGAAAGTATTTTTCCTTTTGAATATAGTTTTTATTTTAACACCCTACTTTTATGTGTGTATGTGTGTGTAGCAAGAGGTATGGAGATATACATTACAAATATACTATTTTATACAGAAAACATCATACTTAATAGTCAAAGTTAGATTCTAAAAATAGCTGGGTAATTCTCCTACATTAACCAAAACTGAATCAACAGAAAAAACCTCTCTGGTGTATTTTTATGGTTATACTTTTCATGATTGGTCCAATTGGACTGAATTTTGCATCAAAGGTAAACATTTATTGTATGAGTTTCAGATTGTGCATTTTTATGTGGATAATTGAATATTATCCAGTCTATTTAACTAGCATTCACCATTTATAAACCATTGGATATTGGCTGTAATATTTGTACACATTTACATGTAATCATCACATGGATAAGTTTATAAACATCATGGAGCAATTGAGAAGCTCTGATTACACATGTATATTCCCTCAATTTAGAGTAAACACCTTAAAATTTTTTTGTCAAAATACTTAAAAAAATTAAACTTACCACTATAGATAAGTAATTCTATGGAATTATAAGGAGTTTAGATTTGTTCAAACTATCTTCAGATGGGTTGTGTGTCTACTAATGAATCTTTGAAACTGGATATGATATGAGTTGATTATTCAAAATCAGTATTTAGAGAAAGAATCTTTGGATTCAAGATAGAAGAAAATGAATTCTCAAACACTTGTGGTATAAGGGAGGAGGTTGAGAAAAGCAATAGAAAAAAAAAATAAAAAGCTAAACTAAAGTATTTGTGTAGGTGTTCCTGAAATGAATAAGCATTGCCCAGGCTGACATTTCCTTAGTATTGTGTCTTATTTAACTGATGGCTTTTCTATTCTTATTAGAAGGACTTATAATATCTAAACTTTGTGTATGTTAATTCTAGGGAAGTGGGATATTATGTCTACACTTATTATTTAGCCTTTAAGGCTTATTTTTATTTTAATTTGTTTTATTTTGGGGTATAATTGACTTACAATGTGTTAGTTTCAAATGTACAGAGAAGTGAATCTGTTATACAAATTAATATATCCACTCTTTTTAGATTCTTTTCCCATATAGGTCATTATAGAGTATTGACTGGAGTTCTTTGTGCTACACAGAAGGTCCTTATTAGTTATCTATGTTACTGATGTATATAGTAGTGTATATGTGTCAATTCCAATTTATCCCTCCACCCTTTACCCCTCAGTAACAAGTTTATTTTCCACATCAGCAACTCTTTTGGTTTTTTGAAAGTGTTAGTCACTCAGTCATGTCCGACTCTTTGTGACATCATGGACGGTAGCCCACCAGGTAGATAAGTAGTCTCTTTTTAGATTCCACATGCAAGCAATATCATATGCTATTTTTCTTCCTTGGTCTGACTGTCTTTACTCAGTATAAGAATCTCTAGGTTCAACCATGTTGCTGAAAATAGCATTCATTTTCATTTTTCTCACCGAGTAATATTCCATTATATATATGTACCAATCTTCATTATCCATTTCTATGTTGATGAATATTTTGCTTGCTTCCATTCCTGGCTATTGTGAGTAGGGCTTCAGTGAACATTCAGTTGCGTGTATTTTTCAAATTACTGTTTTCTCCAAATATATGCCCAGGAGTGGGATGGCTAGATCATATTGTAACTCTGTTTTCACTTTTATTAAGGAAGCTCCATACTGTTCTTCATAGTGTCTGTACCAGTTTGCATTCCAGCCAACAGTGTAGGAGGGTTACCTTTTCTCCACCTTCTTTCCATCATTTATGGTTTATAGACTTTTTGATGATGGCCATTCTGACCAGTGTGAGGTGATACAGCATTGTAGTTTTGATTTACATTTCCCTAAAAATCAGTGGGCTGGAAGAAGCACAAGCTGGAATCAAGATTGCTGGGAGAAATATCAATAATCTCAGATATGTAGATGACACTACCCTTATGGCAGAAAGTGAAGAGGAACTCAAAAGCCTCTTGATGAAAGTGAAAGAGGAGAGTGAAAAGGTTGGCTTGAAGCTCAACATTCAGAAAACAAAGATCATGGCGTCTGGTCCCATCACTTCATGGGAAATAGATGGAAAAACAGTGGAAACAGTGTCAGACTTTATTTTTTTGGGCTCCAAAATCACTGCAGATGTTGATTGCAGCCATGAAATTAAAAGACGCTTGCTCCTTGGAAGGAAAGTTATGACCAACCTTGATAGTATATTAAAAAGCAGAGACATTACTTTGCCAACCAAGGTCCGTCTAGTCAAGGCAATGGTTTTTCCAGTGGTCATGTATGGATGTGAGAGTTGGACTGTGAAGAAAGCTGATCGCCGAAGAATCGATGCTTTTGAACTGTGGTGTTGGAGAAGACTCTTGAGAGTCCCTTATACTGCAAGTAGATCCAACCAGTCCATTCTAAAGGAGATCAATCCTCGGTGTTCATTGGAGGGACTGATGCTAAAGCTGAAACTGCAATACTTTGGCCACCTCATGCGATGAGTTGACTCACTGGAAAAGACTCTGATGCTGGGAAAGGTTCGGGGCGGGAGGAGAAGGGGACGACGGAGAATGAGATGGCTGGATGGCATCACCGAGTCTGTGGACATGAGTTTGAGTGTACTCCGGGAGTTGGTGATGGACAGGGAGGCCTGGCGTGCTGTGATTCATGGGGTCGCGGAGAGTCGGACATGACTGAGCGACTGAACTGAACTGAACTGAAAAATCAGTGGTGTTGAGAATCTTTTCACGTGCATCTGTATGTCTTCTTTGAAGAAATGTTCATTTAGATCTTCCACCTATTTTTTGATTGCACTGTTTGCCTTTTTTTGATATTGAGCTGCATGAGCTATTTGTGCATTTTGGAGATTAATCACTTGTGGTTTGCTTCATTTGAAGTATTTTCTCTAATTTGGGGAATTTTCTTTTCATTTTTTAATGGTTTTCTTTGTTGTGCAAAAGCTTTTGTTTAATTAGCTCTCATTTGTTTATTTTTGTTTTTATTTTCATTATTCTAGGAGGATGATGAAAAAAAGAACTTGATACAATTTATATTAGGAAGCGTTCTCCCTGTGTTTTCCTCTAATAGTTTTATAGTATCCAGCCTTATGTTTAAATCTTTAATACATTTGACTTTGAGTATGGTGTTAGGGTGTGTTCTAATTTCATTCTTTTAGATATGGCTACCCAGGTTTCCTAGCATCACTTATTGAAAAAACTGTTTTTTCTCCACTGTATATTCTTGCCTACTTTGTCACAGATTATGTGACCATAAATTCATGGGTTAATCTATGGATTTTCTGTCCTGGTTCACTGATCTGTAGTAATGTCTTGTGCTAATACCATACTGTTTTGATGACTGTATCATTTGTAGTATAGTCTGAAGTCAGGAAACCTGATTCCTCCAGCTCTGTTTTTCTTTCCCAAGATGGCTTTGACTACTCTAGGTCTCTTTTTGTCTCCACAAAAAATTTAAGATATTTTGTCCTTGTTCTTTGAAAAATGCCATTGGTAAGAGGACAAGGATTTCACCGAGTCTGTAGATTGCTTTGGGTAGTATAATCATTTTGACAATAGTGATTCTTCCAACCCAAGAACATGGTATATCTTTTCATCTGTCTGTGTCATCTTTGATTTCTTTCATCAGTGTCTTATAATTTTTGAAGTTTGGGTCTTTTTCTCCCTTCAATAGGCTTAGTGCTAGATATTTTATATTTTTGATACAATGGTAAATAGGATTGCTATTTAATTTTTCTTTTTTATATTTTATTGCTAGTGTATAGAAATGCAACAGATTTCTGTGTATTTATTTCATATCATACAACTTTACTAAATTAATTGGTGACCTCTAGTAATTTTCTGGTAGCATCTTTAGGATTTTCTACATATGCTATCATGTCATCTGCAAGCAATGACACTTTTACTTCTTTTCCAATTTTGATTCCTTTTATTTAAATTTCTTCTCTGATACCCATGGCCAGGACTTCCAAAACTGTGTTGAATAAAAGTGACAAGATTGGACATCCTTGTCTTGTTTCTGATGTTAGAGGAAATGCTTTCAGCTTTTCACCATTGAATATGTTTGTTGCAGGTTTGTCATATGTGGCCTTTATTATGTTGGCATCCATTCTGTTCCGTTGCTCAGTCGTGTCTGACTCTTTGCAACTCTGTGGACTGTAGCCTACCAGGCTTCTGCATCCATGGGATTCTCCAGGCAAGAATACCGGAGTGGGTTACCGTTTCCTTCTCCAGGGGATCTTCCCGACCCATGGATTGAACCCGGGTCTCCCGCATTGGAGGCAGACGCTTTAACCTCTGAGCCACCAGGGAAGCCATAAGTTCCCTCTAAGCCCACTTTCTGTAGAGTTTTTATCATAAGTGGATTTTGAACTCTGTCAAAATCTTCTTCTATATATATTGAGATAATCACATGACTTTTATTCTTCAGTTTGTTAATTGTTATGTATTACATTGATTGATTTGCATATATTAAAACAATCTTGCAACACTGGGATGAATTTCACTTGACCAGGAGGTATGACCTTTATAATGTGTTGTTGGTTATAGGTTCCTAGTATTCTATTGAGGAGTTTAAGATTATGTTCATCAGTGATATTGGCCTGTAATTTTCTTTTCTTGGGATATCTGTCTGATTTGGGTGTCACGATTCCTCTGCAATTTTTGGGAAGAGTTTCAGAAGCTCTTCTCTAAATGTTTGAAAGAATTTGTTTGTGAATTCATCTAGTCTTGGATTTCAGTTTCTTAGAATTTTTTTAATCACGGTTTCAATTTTAGTTCTTAAGACTTGTCTGTTCATATTTTCTATTCTCGGTTCAGTATTTGAAAGATGTATCTTTCTAAGAAACTGTTCATTTCTTCTAGGTTGTCCCTTTTATTGGCATATAGTTGCTTGTGGGAATTCTTACAATCCTTTGTATTTCTATGGTGTCAGTTCTAACTTCTCCTTTATCATTTCATATTTTATTGATTTGAGTCCTCTTCCTTTTAATCTTGATGAGTTTGGCTAATGGTTTATCAATTATGTTTATCTTTTCAGAGAACTACCTTTTAGTTTCATTTATCTTTGCTATTGTTTTCTTCATCTCTTTCATTTATATTTGCCCTAATATTTGATTTTTTTCCTTATACTAACATTGGGTTTTGTTTGTTCTTTATCTATTTGCTTCAGGTGTAAGAATAGGTTGTTTATTTGAGATTTTTCCTGTCTCCTGAGGTAAGATTTTATTGCTATAAACTTCCCTTTTAGAGCTGCTTTTTCTATGTCCCATAGGTTTTAGATTATCATGCTTTCATTTTGTTTATCTCTAGGTATTTTTTTTTTACTTCTTTTTTGGTTTCTTCAGTGGTTTATTGATTATTTAGTAACAATTTTTAGTCTCCATGTGTTCATGTTCTTTAAAGTATTTTTTCCCTGTAATTTATTTCTATATCTTTGTGGTCAGAAGATGCTTTATATGATTTCAATTTTCTTAAATTTACCAAGACTTGATTTGTGTCCCAAGATGTGATCTGTCGTTAAGAATGTTCCATGTACACTTGAGAAGAAAGTGTATTCTGCTACTTTCAGTTAGAATGTTTCACAAATATCAATTAAATATATCCATTCTAATGTGTCATTTAAAGCTTGTGTTTCCTTATTAATTTTCTGTATGGATGATCTACTCATTGGTGAATGTGGAGTGTTGAATTCCTGCACTATTGTGTTCCTGTCAATTTCCCCTTTTTTGGTTGTTAGCACTTGCCTTATATGTTGCAGGGCCCCTATTTTGGGTGCATATATATTTGCAATTGTTATGTCTTCTTGATTTGATCTCTTGATCATAATGTAGTGTCCTTCTTGTCTCTTGTAACAATCTTTATTTTAAAGTCTATTTTGTCTGATATGAGTGTTGCTACTCCAGGTTTCTTTAAATTTCCATTTGAATGGAATATCTTGTTTTCCATCTCCTCAGTTTCAGTCTGTATGTGTCCCTGGGTTTGAAATGGTTGGCTGGTAGAAAGCATATATACAGGTCTTATTTTCATATCCATTCAACCAATCTGTGTCTTTTGGTAGAAGCATTTACTCTATTTACATTTTATTTTATTTATTTTTGGTTGAAAGATAATTGCTTTAAAATATCGTCTTAATTTCTACCAAACATCAACATGAATCAGCCCTAGGGTTACTTACGTCCTCTCCCACCTGAACATCCCTCCCACCTCCCTATCCATCCCACCGCTAATCTATTTATAATTAAGGTAATTTATATATATGTTTCTATTGCCATTTTGTTAATTGTTTTTGGTTTGCTTTTGTAGTTCTTTTTCTTCTCTTCTGTTTCCTGCTTAGAGAAGTTCCTGTAGTATTTATTGTAAAACTGGTTTGGGGGTGCTGGATTCTCGTAGCTTTTGCATGTCTATAAAGCTTTTGATTTCTCCATAGAATCTAAATGTAATCTTTACTGGGTGACCTGTTTTTGGTTGTAGGTTTTTCCCTTTCATCATTTTAAATATGTCATTTCATTCTCTTTTGCCCTATTGAAGCTCTGCTGAAAAATCAGATGATATGGGGAATTCACTTGCAGGTTATTTGTTGTTTTGGTTTTGCTGCTTTAAATATTTTTTTCTTTGTATTTAATTTTTGTTAGTTTGATTAATGTGTCTTGGTTTGTTTCTTCTTTGGTTTATCCTTTATGGGACTCTTTGCACTTCCTGGACTTGGGTGACTATTTCCGTTCCCATATTGGAGATTTAAAAAATACTCTTCAAATATTTTCTCAGGCCCTTTGTCTTTTTCTTCTTTTTCTGGTATCAAATATGGATGTGGTTAATGTTGCTCCAGAAATCTCGGAGACAGTCTTCATTTCTTTTCGTTTTTTTTTTTTTTTTTAATTCTGTTCTGTGGCAGTGATTTCCGTCATTCTATTTTCCAGCTCACTTATCCATTCTTCTGCCTCAGTTATTCTCCTATTGATTTCTTCTAGTGTATTTTTTGTTTCATTTATTTTATTGTTAACCACTATTTGTTCTTTTAGAGAAGGCAATGGCACCCCACTCCAGTACTCTTTCCTGGAAAATCCCATGAACAGAGGAGCCTGGTAGGCTGCAGTTCATGACGTTTCTAAGAGTCAGACACGACTGAGCGACTTCACTTTCACTTTTCACTTTCATGCACTGGAGAAGGAAATGGCAATCCACTCCAGTGTTTTTGCCTGGAGAATCCCAGGGACGGAGGAGCCTGGTGGGCTGCCGTCTGTGGGGTCGCACGGAGTTGGACACGACTGAAGTGACTTAGCAGCAGCAGCAGCATTTGTTCTTTAGTTCTTCTAGATTCTTGTTAAACAGTTCTTTTATCTTCTTGATCCATGCCTCCATTTTCTTCACAATATCTTGGATCATCTTCACTATTATTTCTCTGAATGCTTTACCAGGTAGATTGCTTCTCTCCTCTTCATTTGGTTGTTCTTGTAGGTTTTTACCTTGCTCTTTTGTCTGCAACATATTCCTATCTTCTGATTTTGTCTGCCTTACTCTGTGGTCTTTCTTTCGGCTGCAGGGTTGTAGTTCCTTTTGCTTCTGGTATCTACTCCATCATATGTGAGTTTGTCCAGAGGCTTGTATAAGCTTCTTGGTTGGAGGTATTGGTGCCTGTGCTCTGGTGGGTGAAGCTGGGTCTTGTCCCTTTGGTAAGCAGGGCCGTGTCAAGGGGTATGTTTGGGGGTGTCTATGAGCTTATTATGACTTTAGGCAGCCTGTCTGGTAAAGGGTGAGGCTGTGTTCCTCTCTTGCTTGTTGTTTGGCCTGAAGCATTGAACACTGGAGCTTGCAGCTTTATGGTTGGAGCCGAGACTTGGTCCAATATAGGGACCTCTGGAAGAGTTCCTGCTAATTAATATTTCCTGGGGTCAGGAATTCTCTGGGAGTCCAGCAGCTAGGACCGGAAACCCTCACTTTCCCAGGAGGCCTTCCAAGACCTCCAGGTAGGTCTCTGGACCCACTGTGAGTACTCTGGTCACAACTCAAAGCCCATGTCCCACATATATGTGTTCTTAAAATCCACAGCTACTAAAGATAGACTTGTCTGCCTTCTGGGAGCACTCTTCCATTCAGATTTTCTGCAAGCATTGGATACACCAGGCTGATAGCGGGTATTCAATCTGTGGCTTCTGGAGAACAGAGATTTCTGTTCCTCCTCCTTAGTCACACAGCCCCTTGAGCTTGATTTTGGTTTTAGGCCTACCTCTATGTTTGGGCCACCCTCAGGTGTCTGTTCCTTGCTCAGGTGAGAGGGGGCAAAGGCAGAAACTGACTGGGACTTATATACTTGCTCAGAGAGAAGGATAAGGTGGCTATGATTGGGGCACACACACTTGCTCTATTGGGAATGCCTCCCAGTTCCCTCAGAAGCAGGGGCTGGCATGTGGAGAGAGATGTCACAATGGTAGCCCTACCCCTTGTGCCCCACTCAACAATGACACTTCACTTCAACGTCAGTCCACGCTTCCTCCAGGAGTTTTCCTGACTGGGGAGTGCTTCACTCCATCCCCTCAGGCTCTCTTCACACAGCTGTTCTCCTCACTTCTGTCCCTTCAGGCCATCTCTGAGCAGCCAACAGTTATCCTCTATCCAGGTCCACTCTCCTAACCCCACACTTCAGCACCCAGCTCTCATCTGCACTGAGGGACATTCATCTCAGGCTGGGGCATGCACGGCTGTGGTACAGATCATCCATGCAAATTTTGTTCTGTCCTGCCTGCCACAGACCAACCACTTCATTTTCTTTTGATAGCCCCTGAAGGCCCCTTTCTATTTCAGTGTATTCTGCTACTGGTGTGGGGCCTCCCTTAGTGTGGTAACCTGTCATCTTCTTCATCTTCCTCCCTAGGATGTGGTCCCATCCTGTTTACCCTTGTTTTTCTTCTGTTTCTCTGCTTCATTCTAGCTGGTTATGCTGGCATCTTTTCTTGTCCTCTAAGGTGTCCAAGATTCTCCGCTAGTGTTTAGCAGATAGCTAAATTCAATTCAATAATTCAATTCCATGTGAATTATTTCACTTGTAGATGTATTCATGATATACCTGTGGGGAGAAGTGAACCCGAGATTCTCCTATTCTGCCATCTTGACTGGTCTTCTCTAAGGCTTATCTTTAAAAACACTTTTGGGGTTATATTAAGAGCTCCAAATGATACCAACCAATTTTTTTTTAAAAAAGTATAAAATTAGAATGCCAATACTGGTGGAAGTTATTAAATGCAACATATTATTGAGTGTTTATATGAACACGTATAATACGAACAGTTATGTAGAGAGGTTCATTTCATCCTTGATGCTATCAGATTTTTTTATAGCCTCAGCAAAGATGTTCACCACATTTTCAAGCTATCAAATTTAAGAATAAACCATACTGTTATCTCTTGGATCCTCTTTCTGGTATATCCATCAGTATATACCCAGTTGCAAATGAGATTGCATTTCCCTTGATTCCTAAAGTCATCATTTCTTTGGGTTCATTCTTCATTCTCTGGCATAAAATATGTTTTCTGAGATTATTTTTCCCTCCCTTTTTGCTTGTTTTCCTACCTCACTAAGTTCAATTCTTCTTCCTTCTTCAACTTGGCTGTTTTACTCATGTTACATCCTCCTTTGTAATTTTAGTTAGTAACTATTAGTACCAGAGCATGAATATTATTCTCTCCTTGCTTAAGAAAACACTATTCATAACTTTGGTCAGTCTTTCAGGGAGAAGTTAAATGAAAGTATGATTATTCTTTTGTCTCAATATTTCTGGCTTGGATTAGTTTATAGCATGCTATTTGAAACAAATGAATCTGAGCAAACTCCGGGAGATAGTGGAGGACAGAAGAGCCTGACATGCTAAAGTTCATGGGGTTGCAAAGGGTCAGACAGAATTGAGCAACTGAATAATAACATTTGAAACACATGCTATGTTTCATGTGTCTCTTATTCAACATGTAGTTTCAAAGGGGAAATGAAAAACCCATGTTAAACCTAAATTTATTTAGTTCAAGAAAAGTATATGACAAAGACAGATAAGGCTTTTCAAAATACCTCATTCCACTGTCCTTTAAAAAGTCTAATTTCTTCCTTGATTCCCAAGGGGAATATGTTTTCAGCTTTATTTCTTGGTCTGGAAAACAAGGTTTCAAGAAAAATCCCTTTTTGGCTGGGGTTTGCATTATTTACAGGAAAATCGAAGTTGAAAAATGTCTATTTTGTTTTAAAATAACTGTAAACTGTGCCTTCATGGCTGCTTTAACCAAAAAGTACTGATTGGGCCAATCTGGAACTGAGCTAAGAAGAGAGCTAACTTCCTTTTCATTTATACTTTATACAGTTAAAACAAGTAAAATTAAATCCATGGGAGTTTTCAAGACTCTTGGCACAAATAAAAAACTTTTTGTCTCTTACACAATGTGGAAGTTAGTAAATATTTGTTAACACTCGTACAGCAATTGTCTAAGAAAAATATTTTGAAGAAGAGAATGTTTCTTCCCCTAAAAATTCTTCTGTTTCAAAACCAGAGATGTTGGAAGTGATCCTAAGATTGCGGAGGAACAGAAAGGGGAGACCACTTTCTCCCCCACAAATTCATTGAAAGAATATTTGAACACTGAACAAATTGCACAAAACAACTTCTGAATGCTGGCAGAGGACATCAAGAACCCAGAAAGGCAGCCCACTATCTTCAAAAGGAGGTAGGGAAAAATATAAAAGATAAAAAGAGAGACAAACGAGGGAGGGATGGAATCTGTCCCAGGAAGGGAGCCTTAAAAGAGGAGAAGTTTCCAAACTCCAGGAAACCCTTTCACCAGTGGGTCTGTGGGGAGTTTTGAAATCTCAGAGGACAACATAAGTGGGAGGAAAGCAAATAACTAAATAAAACCCACAGATTATGTGCCTAATGGCAACTCCCAGGGCTCACATCCACCACCAGCAAGCAGGGGCTGAACAGAGAGGCATGGACTGCATTGCCTAGAGTAAGGACTAGGCCTGAATGCCATAAGGGCAATCTGAGGGAACTAACATGAGATAGCAACCCAAACTGTGGGATAGCCAGAGAGAGAGAGAGAGAAAAAAAAGAGAGAGAGAGAACTATCCCATGAAAAGCCCTAACCTAAGGCACTGCCAGGCAAGCTCACAGAACAAAGGACTGAGTGAATACCAGAGAAGAGCTAGCAGCCTGCAGACTGGCCTATCCCCCGCCAGAGACAGGGAGGCAGGTGGGGGCAAGCCAGAGCTGTAAAGGGGCAATCTCAGTCCCAGAGAGGCATCCTCTACCAAACTTCAAGCAGGCTCCCAATTGCTAACCAAGTCCTCCTGGGATGCTGGATGGTTGACATCTGCCAGGAGTGTTACAGCCAGAGATCAGCTCCCTAGAAGAGACACATGGAACACCTGAAGTGGGCGTGCCCACTGCCACCCAAGAAACCAAGCGGCTGGGACCGGGGAGGTGATAAGATGCACTGCCCACATGGGGAGACTGTGCGTGCCAAGCACATGGTCTCCTGAGCTGCTCAGATCTGGGAAGGGCACAAAACGCAGGCTCAACCAAGTCTGTGCCTTTGTGGACTACCTGAGAACCTGAATCTGAGTGAGTTAGACCTGGAAAGTGTACACAACCCTGGACCCGCCTCAGACAGTTCCCTGGAAGAGCAACCTAGAGCCTGAGAAGTATAGACTGGAAAGTGCATGTGCCATGAGTTGGAGCAAACCTGGTGTGGCCGAGACACTATGAGCACTCCCCACATACACCAGTGATACTTGTTTGCAGTGTTCCTCCCTCCCCACAGCACGACTGAACAAGTAGCCTAAATAAGTGACCACTTTTGCCCCCTTGTGTCAGGGCAGAAATGAGACACTGAAAAGACCAGCAAACAGAAGAAGCTAAAATAAACAGAGGGAGCCGCTTTGGAAGTGACAGGTGAAATAGATTAAAACCCTAGAGTTAACACCAACTACATTGGAAGGGGCCTATAGATCCTGAGAATCATAAGCCGATTCAAGGAATTATCTGAAACTGAACTGATCCCACACTGTCCACAGCAGGTCCAGAGAAATTCCTAGATATATTTTTCTATTATAATTAAAAAAATTTTTAAGTCCTCTATTACTCCTTCAATTTTCATTTTTATAACTTACTATTAACTTGCAAGAAAAAACCCTATTTTTAAAGCAAACTTCATATATATATATTATAACTTTTGTCACTTTGTTTTGTTTTTTTAATATTGTATTTTTGAGAGTCTAACCTCAAATCTTTGCTTTTTGGTATTTGGTATTTGTTATCAATTTTATACTTTTAAGAACCCAATCTTCAATACCTATTTTTGCTTGGAAGTGTGATTATTGGCTTCATTGCTCTCTTCCCCTTTTGACTCTCCTTTTTCTCCACCAGGTTGCCTCTATCTCCTCCCTTCCCCTTCTCTTCTCTACCCAACTCTGTGAATCTCTTTGTGTGTTCCAGGCTGTGGAGAACACTCGGGAACTGATTACTGGCTGGATCTCTCTCTCTCTCTCTCCTATTGATTCCCCCTTTTCTCCTCCTGATCTCATCTATCTCTATCCTCCCATAACAAAATTCTAGCAAACAGAATCCAACAACATATTAAAAAGATCATACATGATGACCAAGTGGGCTTTATCCCAGGGAGGCAAGGATTCTTCAATATCTGAAAATCAATCACTGTAATACACCACATTAACAAAATGAAAAATAAAAACCATATGATTATCTCAATAGATGCAGAGAAAGCCTTTGACAAAATTCAAAATCCATTTATGATCAAAACCCTCCAGAAGGCGGGAATAGAGGAACATATCTCAACATAATCAAAACTATATATGAAAACCCACAGCAAACATTATCCTCATGGTGAAAAATTGAAAGAATTTCTCCTAAAGTCAGGAACATGACAAGGATGCCCACTCTCAGCATTACTATTCAACATAGTTTTGGAAGTCTTGGCCACAGCAATCAGAGAAGAAAAAGAAATAGAAGGAATCCAGATTGGATAAGAAGTAAAATTCTCACCATTTGCAAATGACATGATCCTCTACATAGAAAATCCTAAAGACTCTACCAGAAAATTACTAGAGCTAATCAATGAATAGAGTAAAGTGGAAAATTCTGAAAGAATGGGAATACCAGACCACCTGACCTGCCTCTTGAGAAACCTATATTCAGGTCAGGAAGCAACAGTTAAAACTGGACATGGAACAGCAGGCTGGTTCCAAATGGGAAAAGGAGTTCGTCAAGGTTGTATATTGTCACCCTTCTTATTTAACTTATATGCAGAGTACATCATGAGGAATGCTGGACTGGAAGAAACACAAGCTGGAATCAAGGTTGCTGGGAGAAATATCAGTAACCTCAGATATGCAGATGACATCACCCTTATGGCAGAAAGTGAAGAGGAACTCAAAAGCCTCTTGATGAAAGTGAAAGAGGAGAGTCAAAAAGTTGGCTTGAAGCTCAACATTCAGAAAACTAAGATCATGATATCTGGTCCCATCACTTCATGGGAAATAGATGGGGAAACAGTGGAAACAGTGTCATACTTTATATTTTTGGAGCTCCAAATCACTGCAGATGCTGATTGCAGCCATGAAATTAAAAGACGCTTACTCCTTGGAAGGAAAGTTATGACCAACCTAGATAGCATATTAAAAAGCAGAGACGTTACTTTGCCAACCAAGGTCCGTCTAGTAAGGCTATGGTTTTTCCAGTGGTCATGTATGGATGTGAGAGTTGGAATGTGAAGAAAGCTGAGCACTGAAGAATTTATGCTTTTGAACTGTGGTGTTGGAGAAGACTCTTGAGGGTCCCTTATCCTGCAAGTAGATCCAACCAGTCCATTCTAAAGGAGATCAGTCCTGGGTGTTCATTGGAAGGACTGATGCTAAAGCTGAAGCTCCAATACTTTGGCCACCTCATGTGAAGAGTTGACTCACTGGAAAAGACTCTGATGCTGGGAGGGATTCGGGACCGGAGGAGAAGGGGACGACAGAGAATGAGATGGCTGGATGGCATCACCGCCTCGATGGAGGTGGGTTTGAGTGAACTCCGGGAGTTGGTGGTGGAAAGGGAGGCCTGGCGTGCTGTGATTCATGGGGTGGCAAAGAGTCAGACACGACTGAGTGACTGAACGAACTGAAAGTTGCAGGATATAAAATTAGCACACAGAAATCCCTTGCATTCCTATACACTAACAATGAGAAAACAGAAAGAGAAATTAGGGAGACAATTCCATTCACCATTACAACAACAACAAAAAAGAAATAAAATAATTAAGCATATATCTACCTAAAGAAACAAAAGACCTATATAGAAAAGTATAAACCACTGTTGAAAGAAAGCAAAGAGTACACAATAGATGGAGAAATACACCATGTTCATGGATTGAAAGAATCAATATAGTGAAAATGAGTATACTACTGAAAACAATCTATAGATTCAATTCAATCCCTCTCAAGCTACGAACGGTAATTTTCACAGAACTAGAACAAATAATTTATTAATTTGTATGGAAATACAATAAACCTCGAATAGCCAAAGCAATCTTGATAAAGAAGAATTGAACTGGAAGAATCAACCTGCCTGACTTCAGGCTATGCTACAAAGCTACAGTCATCAAGACAGTATGATACTGGCACAAAGACAGAAATATAGATCAATGGAACAAAATAGAAAGCCCAGAAATAAATCCACGCACCTATGGGCACCTTTTCTTTGACAAAGGAGGCAAGAATGTACCATGGAGAAAAAAAAAACAATCTCTTTAACAAGTGGTGCTGGGAAAACTGGTGAACCACTTGTAAAAGAATGAAACTAGGACACTTTCTAACACCCTACACAAAAATAAACTCAAAATGGATTAAAGATCTAAATTTAAGACCAGAAATTATAAAACTCCTACAGAAAGACATAGGTAAATCATTGTCCGACATAAATCACAGCTGGATTCTCTATGACCCACCTCCCAGATTAATGGAAATAAAAGCAAAAATAAACAAATGGGGCCCAATTAAACTTAAAAGCTTTTGCACAATTAAGGACACCATAAGCAAGGTGAAAAGACAGCCTTCAGAATGGAAGAAAATAATAGCAAACAAAGCAACTGACAAAAAATTAATCTCAAAAATATACAAGTAGCTCATACTGTTCAATTCCAGAAAAATAAACGATCTAATAAAAAAATGGGCCAAGGAACTAAACAGACATTTCTCCAAAGAAGACATACAGATGGCTACCAAACACATGAAAAGATCCTCAACATCACTCATTATCAGAGAAATGAAAATCAGAACCACAATGAGGTACACCTCACGCTGGTCAGAATTGCTGCTATCCAAAAGTCTACAAACAATAAATGCTAGAGAGGGTGTGGAGAAAAGGGAACCCTCTTACACTTTTGGTCAGAATATAGACTATTAGAGCCACTATAGAGAACAGTGTAGAGATTCCTTAAAAATTGGAACTAGAACTGTCATATGAGCCAGCAATTCCACTGCTGGCCATACACACCAAGGAAACCAGAGTTGAAAGAGACATATATACTCCAATGTTCACCGCAGCACTGTTTATAATAGCCAGGACATGGAAGCAACCTAGATGTCCGTTGGCAGATGAATGGATAAGAAAGCTGTCATACATATACACAATGGAATATTCAGTTCAGTTCAGTTCAGTCGCTCAGTCGTGTCCGATTCTCCGCGACCCCATGAATCACAGCACGCCAGGCCTCCCTGTCCATCACCAACTCCCGGACTTCACTCAAACTCATGTCCACAGAGTCGTTGATGCCATCCAGCCATCTCATTCTCTGTCGTCCCCTTCTCCTCCCGCCCCCAACCTTTCCCAGCATCAGAGTCTTTTCCAGTGAGTCAACTCGTTGTTACTCAGCCTTTAAAAAGAATACATTTGACTCAGTTCTAATGAGGTGGATGAAACTGGAACCTATTATGTGGAGTCACGTAAGCCAGAAAGAAAAACACCAATACAGTATACTAACACTTATATATGGAATTTAGCAAGGTGGTAATGATAACCCTATATGTGAGACAGGAAAAGAGACACAGATGTATGGAACAGTCTTTTGGACTCTGTGGGAGAAGGCGAGGGTGGGATGATTTGAGAGAATGACATTGAAACATGTATATTATCATATATGAAATAGATCGCCAGTCCAGGTTCAATTCATGAGACACCGTGCTCAGGGCTGGTGCACTGGGATGACCCAGAAGGATGGGATGGGGAGGGAGGTGGGAAGGGGATTCAGGATGGGGAACACATGTACACCCATGGCTGATTCATGTGAATATATTGCATAACCACTACAATATTGTAAAGTAATTAGCTTCCATTTAAAATAAATAAATTAAAAAAAATGTTGAATTGCAGAGAGAAAGCTTGAGTTTTCTGTAAAGGGATGCAACTTTTTCAACTGAATATTATTTTTTTAAGAAAGTTATTTTTAAGAATAAAAATACTTGGTTCTTTTCTATTGAAGCTGTAGTGATCATGCTTCATAGGCTTATTCAATTAGATATACCTCTTGAAAGAGTTCAGGATAACCATGAATTCAAGCTTAGTATCTGCAGCAGTGACACCTAAATTATACATTATTTTAAACCACAAATTACTGACCATCTGGTTTTTAAAAATATCTATATCTTAGAAGGTTTAAAAAAAGTTTGGCAAGGGTATTCTGAAAATATTTCTCCCAAAATGTGAAAATCTAAAAAGTTTCTGCTATCAATTTTCATATCCATATCATTTGAATACTTTGGCTAATATGAGTCTGTGTTAGTTGACTCCTCAGACTTAATTTATTTCTGTTGTATTTATATTGTGAAAGGTGAAGTAATCAAAAATTTTCCATAAAGGATGCTTGTTTAATTTACCTCTGATACTTTTCTTTGGTTACAGATTGTGCTTTCACCCAAGAGTGTGTTACTTTTTTATTCTAAGATTTCTCTTCAAGGTCTTTTGTTACTCCTTTTAGGCAAAGTAATGCTCCATTGATTATATGAGTATTAAGGCTAAGAGTGGGAATGGTATATTTTCCAACTGAGTTGAGTGAGATGAAGCTAAGGTGGAAGCAAAATGAAAGTACTGGGCTTTTGAGAAGTTGGATAAGCCTTATAAGATAGGGATTATCTGAAGAGGCAAAGTAATAGCAGGCAAGATCTAGGCTTTCAATGCTATAGTAAAACTAGATAGAGCTCTTTGAAGAAATAGCTAATCCTATGTGGGGGAACGGGATATGTAGGATAAGCCCGATACATCGTGTAGTGTCATAAATAAAGGAAGTACTCAAAAACCCAGAATTCTGGGGCATATGTCAAAGAGCATGGCACCAACCTGAAAGTTCTCCCTATGGCCGAAGCTGGAATAATTTGTTCAACAAAATAAATAGCATAGTATTGGATTATAACCCTAGGTATAAAACAAATATATGTGAGTCCAAAAAATATAAATAAATTTTTAAATAAAGGAGAATAAACAAATCTGCCATGAATAAATTATGTAATAACTTCCTTTCTAGGAGGTGGAGCTCAATTCTTCCACTTTGAATGAAGGCTTGACTTAATGACTCACTTCCAAAGAGTAGTATATAGAAAATGGCTGAGGAGAATAAGTTTATATGGAGAAATCTGACACACAGTAACTATCAGGTAATCAAGGACAACATCATCAGTGAAAAGACATGGTGATAACATGTATCCTTAATGTGATGGGATGAAAATAGCATTTCTTCTCTGTGCTCTTTCTCTTTCAAACACATAACCTCAGTCTAACCTTGCAAAAAACATCAGACAGACCCAAATTGCTGGGCATAGTGTAAAACATCAGACAAGTATTCCTCAAAATTGTCACGGTTATGAAGAAATGCAAGCATAAATGGAGAAACTGTCATAAACCAATAGAAATGAAAGAGATATGATTATTAAATCTGATGTGGGATCCTCGAGTGGAAAAAGGACAGTAAGGAAAAAATGAAATCTGAATAAAGTCTCAAATTTGGTAAATAATAATGTATCAAAGTTAGTTCCTTAGTTGTGACATGGAGCATCATTATATAAGATGCAATCAACAGGAGAAAATGAGTGAAAAGTAAATGGGAATTCTCTCTACTATCTCTGCCATCTTCCTGTAAATCTAGAACTATTCCCGCCAAAATTCATTTTAAAAAGTAAATGGTAAGGAAGACTTCCAAAAGGAATAGACCATAGATATAAATGTTTCACATCATAATTGTCACTTTGAGCTATTCTTCAGTTTGTTTATATGTAATAGAAACTTGATTATAGTAATTGTTATTAAACAATTACCTAGAGAGGATGATGAAATTCCTAGTTAATGGATATTATTGAGATAGTGGTGCATATCTCAACAGTGTTAACGAGACATTTAGGCCAATGTTTCCTTTTTTATCAAGAGTTGAAATGATTGACATCTTGGGAATGATCCTAAGGTATGTGTGATCATCTGGATACCAGGTCTGCAACTGCAACAAATTTAGATCTGTTGTGATTTAAGAAGGAGAGTCAAAATTGTTGAATCATCATTTTGGTAAACTCTCTGAATAGATATACTGACTTTAACAGTATAATAGTGACATTAGGAAACTGTGATTGAGAAGATACTGAAAGATATTGGCAGAGCATCTGAATTAAGGAATAAAAGTAAAAGGGAGAGCAAAGGTCAGGGGAGGCCAGACTTCTTCCTGGGAGTTGGAGTTATGAAAATAATGGACAGTATTCCATGTTTTTGCATGATTCAAAAGAAAAACAATCATGCCTTATAGCCAGCTTTCAGATACAGGAAGCAGCAGCAGAATTTGGGGATAACACTTGGATTACCTTTGCCAGAAAAATAAATAGCCTAAAGAACTCAAATTTTCCTGCTAGTATTAGAAGTATACCAAAAGTAGTAGGATAATGTCTGCTGAAGCAATATTTTATCTAAAGTAGGATGAAAGCAATCTGCCTCAACTTTTGATGCTTCATTGACTAATGACAAGCATTACTGTTTGTCAAACCTCATGTAACAAGAGCAGAACCAACTCCAAGTCCACACATTTGTTGTGATATTTTTCAGCAATTATTGAGGATAATTGTGAATTGTCTATCATCTTTTATAGAGTAGTTTAAAAGCAGTTTTGTGGTTTAGCTGGTAAAGAATCTACCTGCAATGTGGGAGACCTGGGTTTGATCCCTGGGTTAGGAAGATCCTCTGGAGAAGGGAAAGGTTACCCACTCCAGTATTCTGGTCTGGAGAGTTCCATGAACTGTATAGTCCATGGGGTTGCAAAGAGTCAGACATGACTAAGCAACTTTCACTTTCTTTCACTTAAAAGCAGTTAATATATATTATGCTAAGATGCTTCTATTGAAAGTTTTACTTTTCTTTTGAAAAAGAATAATTAAGTCACACAGCTTATTATAGCCTCTTTTTTTTCTCATGCATAGACACTGCTCAGATCAAATTCCTAGTCAAGATACTGCAGTTGGTGACAGCATGTCTGAATTGATAGCAATAAACTCATGTTCTTAGAGTACTGGTCTTGCAAACTGTAAAATCAGAGCAAACATAGGAACCTTAATAGAGTGTATTGAATATTTAGAATATGAATCAGAAGAAGGACGTGCTTTAAGAGGAGACTGATAAGTAGCCATTATTGAAAGAGATTAAAGTAGAAATGGAAGAGAAAAGGAGAGGAAAAAATGATGAAAACAGAGGCAAATGAAAGAAAAGAGTTGTAGGAATTCAAGGTAGAATCTTTCCCTGTAAAAAGCAGGGTCACATATAGGAGGAAAGAGCTGAGTTCCCATAGATGGCAAGAGGATGGAGATGGCACTGAAATGTAAGGAAAGGCTGGTCACCATCCTCAAAGGGCAGTATGAGCCATTTCAGGAATGTTTCTTCTTAAAATTGCAACCATTTTTGCTTGCATATACCTTTAGGGCCAATTTTGAGGGAAGTCTTTCAGCTGTACTAAACGGCAAAGGCATTTTGGATGTCTCTTCTTATGCACCTGGTTGATGCTGGCTGAATCTCACAGTGCTCTTCTTTCCTTACTGCTTGTCTCAGATTCCCAAACTGCAAAGCTGTTTAATGAATATGAGGCAAAAAGGTAAAAGAATCGCAACAGCTTGAGATTTATGTAGAGACTGTGTCATCAAGGCTTTTGTTCCCTCTTCCAGCTTCATAAAGAATATAGATTACCAGACAAAGTCTGTGGGGTTTGTAAATCAGCTCAAGCATAGTAGTGATGTTTGAAACTTGTACTGAGTTTACTGGAGCTACTTCATTCAATATTAGAGCTTTATGTAACCCTTTCTTGCATACATTGTGACTGCTTTTATAGACAGATTCATAAATTACTCCTGGTATACAGAATAGATTAAAGGCTGACTGTTTGCACTGCATGGGACAAAGACCTGAGTGTTTAAATATCAGAAGACAGCTGGAACACAGTCTGTGCAAAGGCAATTGGAGCCTCCAGGTCCATTCAGTACTAACTTGGAATGTGTAGCGAGAATTGGAAAATCTCAGTGAGTTATACATTTATAAATTTAGTAACCTAGGAGCCTCTCTACTGTTTCCTTCTCTTTCATACATTTTAATCTATAATATTGAGCTTACTAGGGCAATTTGTCTTTGATATGCTGAGATGCAGTTCCAGAATATGGTAAGCCAAATTTGTCTTTGTAAGAATTGTGTGCATGTGTATTCTATGAGGTGGAGGAAATCTTGGAGAAAATGTTTTTCATTTGGGTTTCTCTCCTGCTAACAGACTTCCCTGGTGGCTCAGTGGTAACAAATCCACCTGCAATGCAGGACTCTCAAGAGACGTGGTTTCGATTCTTGGGTTGGGAAGATCCCTTGGAGGAGGGCATCCACTCCAGTATTCTTTCCTGGAGAATCCCCATGGACAGAGAAGCCTGGTGGGCCACAGTCCATAGGGTCTCGAGTCAGACATAACTGAAGTGACTTAACACACACACCTACTAACAAAGGATAGTAAAGACTGATTATTGCAGCATCTAAATTAAACCAATCTTTGTGTTACTCTCTTTGTTTAAAATGTCTCTCCAAAAGTATATGAGGCAACCAACCAATATAATATTGTAAAATAATTTGCCTCCAATAAAAAATAAACTACTTAAAAAAATTGAAAAAAAAGTATATGGGGCAGTTCCACAGATTTATATTGCTTGCTTTCATGTTATTAATGATTTCTCTTAGTGTATTAATCACTCTATGTATAGAGGATAAATGATGATGGAAATTATAATAATTACTTTGCACTATTAAAGGACTATATATACTAACAGATTCACAGGGCTGCTTCTTATCCCTGAAGAAGGCCCCAGAGTTTTAGGTTATCACAGACCTGGTTTAGAATTGTTCTAGTGAGCAGTAGTCACAGATTTACTTCCACTGTTTGGTGGTTCTTTGACTTGGCCTAATTGGCTACAGATAGAGCTTACGGTGTTTTAGTTGCTAAATCATGTCCTTGACTCTTGTGACCCCATGGACTGTAGCCTGCCAGGCTCCTTTGTCCATGGGATTCTCCAGGTGAGAATTCGGGAGTGTGTTGCCATTTCCTTCTCCAGAGGCTTATGAAGTTGTCCATCTTATTGGGACTTCAGATAGAAATTCTTAATGAAGTTGCAGAAGTCCTTGTTAAGTGCTAAATCACCAGACCAAAGGGGAAAGGTGAAGGAAGGGATAAATTAGGAGGCTGGGATTAATATATACACACTACTATATATAACATAGATAACCAACAAGGACCTACTGCATAGTACAGGGGACTATACTAAATTTTATTTTATAATAACCTATAGGGGAAAAGAACCTGAAAAACAATACATATATTTTATATGTGTATGTGTGTGTTAGTCACTCACTTGCTTCCAGCTCTTTGTGATCTCACAGACTATAGCTCTCAAGGCTCCTCTGTCCATGGAATTCTCCAGGCAAGAATACTGGAGTGGGTTGCCATTTCCTTCTCCATATTATATATATACATGTATATAATATATGTATATATATATGTATATAATATATGTATATATATGTATATATGTGTATATATATATGTATATAATATATAATATATGTATATAAGTGTATATGTATGTATATATAATATGTATATATACATATTATGTTATATATATACACACATATGTAAAATTAAATCCGTGTGCTATACACCTGAAATTAACATGACATTGCAAACCAAAACTAACTAAAGTTCATTAAAATTTTATTTTTTATTTTATTTTTAAAATTTATTTATTTTAATTGGAGGCTAATTACTTTACATTATTGTATTGGTTAAAAAGCAGAGACATTACTTTGCCAACCAAGGTCTGTCTAGTCAAGGCAATGGTTTTTCCCGTGGTCATGTATGGATGTGAGAGTTGGACTGTGAAGAAGGCTGATCGCCAAAGAATCGATGCTTTTGAACTGTGGTGTTGGAGAAGACTCTTGAGAGTCCCTTATACTGCAAGGAGATCCAACCAGTCCATTTTAGAGGAGATCAATCCTGGATGTTCATTGGAGGGACTGATGCTAAAGCTGAAGCTGCAATACTTTGGCCACCTCATGCGACGAGTTGACTCACTGGAAAAGACTCTGATGCTAGGAAAGGTTGGGGGCAGGAGGAGAAGGGGACGACGGAGAATGAGATGGCTGGATGGCATCACCGACTCTGTGGACATGAGTTTGAGTGAGCTCCGGGAGTTGGTGATGGACAGGGAGGCCTGGCGTGCTGTGATTCATGGGGTCGCGGAGAGTCGGACACGACTGAGCGACTGATCTGATCTGATTGGTTTTAGGTTATGGAAGACCGGGTGCTTCTGTAAGAGTAAAAGCAAATCTGAAATCTAGAAAATTTACCCTTAACCTCTAAACTCCTCATATAATTTTCGTCCACAGACCACCCTCATTGAAAATTCATTCAAACACCCACTATTTAGAAGTAATGAGCCAATAAAATACACTTACATGATTCTGAGGATTATTGTCTTTTAAAATATATTTGTTTATTTGACTGCATCAGACCATTATTGCATCATGTGAGATTTTTCGTTGTGGCACACAGGATCTCCAGTTAAGGCAGGCAGGCTCAGTAGTTGCAGCACGAGGAATTAGTTGCCTCATGGCATGTCAGATCTTTGTTTGTTCCCTGGCCTGGGATCAAAACCATGTCCTCTGCATGTTAGGATTACTGTCTTTTGGAGGGAATTTTGAACTACAGATGTATGTGGTGAACCACCAATAGAACTTAAGATTTTTATTTATTTATTTATTTTAATTGGAGGCTGATTACTTTACATTATTGTATTGGTTTTGCCATACATCGACATGAATCTGCCCCGGGTGTACACGTGTTCCCCATCGTGAACCCCCCTCCCACCTCTCTCCCCATCCCATCCCTCTGGTTCATCCCAGTACACCAGCCACTTAGAGTGTTTAAAGACTTTCATTTTCACTCTCTAGTCTATCTTATATGTTTAACTTCAAGATGTGATGTTTCAGAGTCATATGACCAAGGTAAGCAAATGGAAAGTTTCCAAACACAGGATTACAAAGATTTTCTTGTGACTCTTCAAATAAATGTATGAGTGGGGAAATATCCAAAAATGAAAGTTAATTAGCTGTACTGTTCTCCACAAGCTGATGCTTTTATTTTGCCAACCTTCCATGAAGCCCTTAAGATTGTTTCATTCAATCTTATTCTTTGCTAGATTATGCAAATGGTTCTTTATTTTGTATAAAAGTAAAAAAAAATTGTTAATGAGTTTGCTGCACATACATACATACATACATATAAGTATACACACATATCCTTTCTGTGCTACAGTTTAACCGAGAACTACAGGTTTTAATATAGTGTAGTTAATAGAATGTGACATCTCTACTGTGAATACTAAATACTATATGCTATGTACAGTCCACAAGGTCATGACCTCAGTGTATGCTAAAACAAATTATACCTGTGAATTGAGGGCCACATGTAAAACCCATCAATGCTACATTAGAGAAACCGTTTGGAATTTTTTTTCTTTTCTTTGATCAGGCAGTCATTGAGTCTCTGTTGAAACTCAGTGTTACTCAGCAGTCCTATGGGTTATTTACTTTGTCTTCTCAAGGGTATTAGTCTAGTTACCTCATCTTGCTGAGTTATATATTTGGCAGACATAATATTAGATATTCTCTTTCATATTTGCACCAAGACTAGATTGTGGAAAAGGCCCACAAAGCTTAGGCTCAACCTGTTCAATGGCATTCTTTAATGTTTGACTACAATACCTCTACACTTTCTAGCAATCTGTAGTTAAGTGTGAATTTTATCCTTTATCAGGATGCAAAAAATATTTTCTTCTACTGATTGCTGCTGAGAGGTAAAATCCAGGTATTTCAGAAAACCAGCATGATGGTTTTGTCTGGAGGGCTGCATTCATTGGTTAACTTTTCATTATTTACAGATATGAAGGCCTGGAAAGAACTTGAGAGGGCATGTAGTACACACAACAGCCATGTCAGTCCCATACCTGACTTTAAATAGCACTACAAAACTTCCAACTTCTGAGAAGCTGATCTGTTTTCCTAAAGATCCTTGTTAAAAGAGATGCTTAACTCCTGTAAATCATTTATTTATGTAACTAACAACTTTTGGCAATAAGGAGTTCATGATCTGAGCCACAGTCAGCTCCTGGTCTTGTTTTTGCTAACTGTAATAGAGCTTCTCCATCTTTGGCTGCAAGGAATATAATCAGTCTGATTTCGGTGTTGACCATCTGGTGATGTCCATGTGTAGAGTCTTCTCTTGTGTTGTTGGAAGAGGGTGTTTGCTATGACCAGTGCGTTCTCTTGGCAAAACTCTATTAGCCTTTGCCCTGCTTCACTTCGTGCTCCAAGACCAAATTTGCCTGTTACTCCAGGTGTTTCTTGACTTCCTACTTTTGCATTCCAGTCCCCTATAATGAAAAGGACATCTTTTTTGGGTGTTAGTTCTAAAAGGTCTTGTAGTCTTCATAGAACTGTTCAACTTTGGCTTCTTCAACATTACTGGTTGGGGCATAGACTTGGATTACTGTAATATTGAATGGTTTGCCTTGGAAATGAACAGAAATCATTCTGTCATTTTTAAGATTATATCCAAGTACTGCATTTCGGACTCTTTTGTTGACCATGATGGCTCTTCCATTTCTTCTAAGGGATTCCTGCCCACAGTAGTAGATATAATGGTCATCTGAGTTAAATTCACCCATTCCAGTCCATTTTAGTTCACTGATTCCTAGAATGTCGACGTTACTCTTGCCATCTCATGTTTGACCACTTCTAATTTGCCTTGATTCACGGACCTAACATTCCAGGTTCCTATGCAATATTGCTCTTTACAGCATCGGACCTTGCTTCTAGCATCAGTCACATCCACAACTGGGTATTTGTTTCTCTTTGGCTCCATGCCTTCATTCTTTCTGGAGTTATTTCTCCACTGATCTCCAGTAGCATATTGGGCAACTACCGACTTAGGGAATTCCTCATTCAGTATCCTATTATTTCGCCTTTTGATACTGTTCATGGGGTTCTCAAGGCAAGTACACTGAAGTGGTTTGCCATTCCCTTCTCCAGTGGACCACATTCTGTCAGACCTCTCCACCATGACACATTCAACTTCGGTGGCCCCACATGGCATGGCTTAGCTTCATTGATTTAGACAGGGCTGTGGTCCATATGATCAGATAAACTAGATTTTGTGATTATGATTTCAATGTGTCTGCCCTCTAATGCCCCCTCCCAATACCTGTCGTCTTATTTGGGTTTCACGTACCTTGGTAGTGGAGTATCTCTTCACGGCTTCTCCAGCAAAGTGCAGCCACTGTACCTTACCTTGGACGAGTGGTATCTCCTCAAGGCAGCCCCTCCTGACCTTGAATGTGGAGTAGCTCTTCTTGGCCCTCCTGTGCCTGCGCAGCCACCGCCTCTTGGATTTGGGACAGCTCCTCTCGGCCACCGCCCTAACCTTGGGCATGGGGTAACTCCTCTGGTCCGTGCTTCTGTGCATGGTCGGTTGTGCCGAGCCGGCGTCGCTCACATCTGCACCGCCAGAGCTGGCTCAGATCATGAACTCCTTATTGACTAAGTCAGAGTTAAATTGAAGAAAGTAGGGAAAACCACTAGACCATTCAGATATGACCTAAATCAAATCCCTTATGATTATACAGTGGAAGTAAGAAATAGATTTAAGGGACTAGATCTGATAGATAGAGAGCCTGATGAACTCTGGACTGAGGTTCGTGACATTGTACAGGAGACAGGGACCAAGACCTTCCCCATGGAAAAGAAATGCAAAAAAGCAAAATGGCTGTCAGACGAGGTCTTACAAATAGCTGTGAAAAGAAGATAAGCGAAAAGCAATGGAGAAAAAGAAAGATATAAGATTCTGAATGCAGAGTTCCAAAGAATAGCAAGGAGAGATAAGAAAGCCTTCCTCAGCGATTAATGCAAAGAAATAGAGGAAAACAACAGAATAGGAAAAAAACGAGATCTTTTCAAGAAAATTAGAGATATCAAGGGAACATTTCATGGAAAGATGGGCTTGTAAAGGACATAAATGGTATGGACCTAACAGAAGCAGAGGATATTAAAAAGAGGTGGCAAGAATACACAGAAGAACTATACAAAAAAGTTCTTCATGACCAAGATAATCACGATGGCATGATCACTCACCTGGAGCCAGACATCTTGGAATGTGAAGTCAAGTGGGCCGTAGATATCATCATTACGAACAAAGCTCCTGGAGGTGAGAGAATTCCAACTGAGCTATTTCAAATCCTGAAAGATGATGCTGTGAAAGTGCTGCACTCAATATGCCAGCAAATGTGGAAAACTCAACAGTGGCCTCAGGACTGGAAAAGGTCAGTCTTCATTCCAATCCCAAAGAAAGGCAATGCCAAAGAATGCTCAAATGACAACACAATTGCACTCATCTCACACACTAGTAAAGTCATGCTCAAAATTCTCCAAGCCAGGCTTCAGCAATATGTGAACCGTGAATTTCCAGATGTACAAGCAGGTTTTAGAAAACGCAAAGGCACCAGAGATCAAATTGCCAACATCCTCTGGATCATGGAGAAAACAAGAGAGTTCCAGAAAAGCATCTATTTCTGCTTCATTGACTATGCCAAAGCCTTTGACTGTGTGGATCACAATAAACTGTGGAACATTCTGAAAGAGATGGGAATCCCAGACCACCTGACCTACCTCTTGAGAAACCTGTATGCAGGTCAGGAAGCAACAGTTAGAACTGGCCATGGAACAACAGACTGGTTCCCAATAGGAAAAGGAGTACGTCAAGGTTGTATATTGTAACCCTGCTTGTTTAACTTATATGCAGAGTACATTATGAGGAACACTGGGCTGCAAGAAGCACAAGCTGGAGTCAAGATTGCCGGGAGAAATATCAATAACCTCAGATATGCAGATGAAACCACCCTTATGGCAGAAAGTGAACAGGAACTAAAAAGCCTCTTGATGAAAGTGAAAGAGGAGAGTGAAAAGGTTGGCTTGAAGCTCAACATTCAGAAAACGAAGATCATGGCATATGGTCCCATCCCTTCATGGAAAACAGATGGGGAAATAGTGGACATAGTGTCAAAGTTTAATTTTTTGGGCTCCAAAATCACTGCAGATGCTGATTGCAGCCATGAAATTAAAAGACGCTTACTCCTTGGAAGAAAGTTATGGCCAACCTAGATAGCATATTAAAAAGCAGAGACATTACTTTGCCAACCAAGGTCCGTCTAGTCAAGGCTATGGTTTTTCCCGTGGTCATGTATGGATGTGAGAGTTGGACTGTGAAGAAAGCTGATCGCCGAAGAATTGATGCTTTTGAACTGTGGTGCTGGAGAAGACTCTTGAGAGTCCCTTGGACTGCAAGGAGATCCAACCAGTCCATTCTAAAGGAGATCAATCCTGGGTGTTCATTGAAAGGACTGATGTTAAAGCTGAAACTCCAATACTTTGGCCACCTTATGCGACAAGTTGACTCACTGGAAAAGAGTCTGATGCTAGGAGGGTTGGGGGTTGTATGATACGGGGAAGACAGAGAATGAGGTGGCTGGATGGCATCACCGACTCGATGGACATGAGTTTGAGTGAACTCCAGGAGTTGGTGATTGATAGAGAGGCCTGGCGTGCTGTGATTCATGGGGTCACAAAGAGTTGGACACGACTGAGTGACTGAACTGCACTTAAAAATTTTTACTGTCAGGGAATTCTTTAGTTTGAACAGGTTTTTCAAACTTCTTGCAAAATTGGTTCCTTTTAATCTGCTATTGTAGATATAAGGAATTGTGGGTTTTCAGGGTAAAACAAAACAGTGACCCTGAAAAAAAATATGAAACCACTATTAATGTTCTTTTCTCTGGTTTAAAGAATTTCATTTCCTTTTTAGAATTTATTTAAATACATTTTAGTCACAGTTTTCTTTCTTTTCCAGATGCTGCTCAAGTCCTTTTCAGATGTTAGCAACGTTTGTTTCAACATTGGACAGGGTACCTTGAGATTAATGTATGGGTGGGAATGAATCCCACTTCAAAATTTCACTTCCCAAAACATTTTTCCACTTAGACCAACACCAAACTCCTGAGCTGGAATCAAGATTGCTGGAAGAAATATCAACAACCTCAGATACGGTGATGATATCACCCTAATGGCAGAAAGCAAGAAGGAATTAAAGAGCCCCTTGAAGAGGGTGAAAGAGGAGAGTTAAAAAGCTAGCTTAAAACTCAACATTCAAAACATTAAGACTATAGCATCCAGTCCCATCACTTCATGGCAAATATATGGAGGAAAAGTGGAAGCACTGGAAGATTTTATTTTCTTGTGCTCCAAAATCACTGCAGATGGTAACTGCAGCCATGAAATTAAAAGACACGATAAACATTTGAGAGAAGGAACAAGAAGGCGGAGGAATAGGATGGCGAGACCACTCTCTCCCCCACAAATTCATCAAAAGAACATTTGAATGCAGAGTAAAGTCCACAAAACAACTTCTGAATGCTGGCAGAGGACATCAGGCACCCAGAAAAGCAGCCCACTGTCTTCGAAAGGAGGTAGGAAAAAACATAAAAGATAAAAAGAGAGACAAAAGAGGTAAGGATGGAGCTCCATCCTGGGGAGGGAGGCTTTAAAAAGAGAGAAGTTTCCAAACACCAGGAAACACTCTCACTGGCTAGTCTGTGGCGAGCCTTGGAACCTCAGAGGGCCACATAACAGGGAGGAAAAAGAAAGAAATAATTAAAACCCACAGATTACCCACCAAACGGTAACTCCCAGCGGAGAAGCAGCACAGACACCTGCATAAGCCATTAACAAGCGGGGGCTGGGCAGGGAGGAGCCGGCTGAACTGCTTAGAGAGAGGATTGGGCTTGAATGCCGCGAGAAGAATCTGAAAGATCTAACTAGGGATAGCATAGCAGACTGGGATAGCTTCCCCACGAAAAGGCAGAAAGCTCTAACCTAAGACTCCTCCAGCCCTGCTCACAGAACAAAGGGCTGAGCAGAGCGAACTGGCTGTGGTCAGCCCATCCCCCATCCCCTGCCGAGACAGGCAGGGAGGTCAGCCAGAGCCAGAGGGGGCAACCGCGGCCCAAGAAAGGCATCTGATACAAACTTCAGGCAGGCTTTTTGCTAATCAAGACTTCTTGGGCTCGGGCCGGTCAATATCCGCCTGAGAAGGTGCACCGGTTGTACACCCAGAAAACCGAGTGGCAGGGACTGGGGAGGCGATAAGTCGCAGTGACTGCGCTTGCCAAACACCTGATTACCTGAGCTGCTCGGACCAGGGAAGGCACAAAATGCAGACCCAGCCAAGTCTGCGCCTTGTGGAGTACCCGAGAAACTGAACGTGAGCCGCTCAGACCTGGGAAGTGCATACAACCCAGCGCCAGTCTCGGACAGTTCCCAGCAGAGCAACCTAGAGCCTGTGCAGTGTAGACTGGGACAGCACACGCGCTGTGAGCAGGTACAAAGCCAGTGTGGCCAAGAGGCTGCGAGCACTCCCCATAGACGCCAGAGATATTTGTCTGCAGCGTTCCTCCCTTCCCAGAACAGGACTGAACAACTGAGCCTTAAAAACTGTCCACCCACCTCCTAGTATCAGGGTGGAAATTAGACACTGAAAAGACCAGCAAGCAGAAGCTAAAAGAGAGGGAACCACCTTGGAAATGACAGATAGAGAAGTCTAGAGACTACTCCAAGAATAAGACCAAAAACCAGAGGCAAGAGGCTTAAGCCCGAATCCTGAGAACACCAGAGAACTCCTGACTCCAGGGAACATTAATCGATAGGAGCTCATCAAACGCCTCCATATCTACACTAAAACCAAGCATCACCCAAGGGTCAACAAGTTCCAGAGCAAGACATACCACACAAATTCTCCAGCAACACAGGAAAATAGCCCTGAGCTTCAATACACAGGCTGCCCAAGGTCACACCAAACCCAGTGACATCTCATAAATCATTACTGGACACTACATTGCACTCCAGAGAGAAGAAATCCAGCTCCACCCACCAGAACACCGACACAAGCTTCCCTAACCAGGGAAACTTGACAAGTCACCCGTCCAACCCCACACACAGCGAGGAAACTACATAATAAAGAGAAGTCCACAAACGGCCAGAAGAGGGAAAGGTCACCCCAAGCAAAGCAATATAAGCAAGATGAAGAGGCAAAAAAATGTCCAGCAAGTAAAGGAACAAGATAAATGCCCACCAACACAAACAAAAGAGGAAGATATTGGGAATCTACCTGATGAAGAATTTTGAATTTTGGTGGTGAAAATGATTCAAAATCTGAAAGCAAAAAAAGTTACAGATAAATAACCTGGAGAAAAGGATTGAGAAGATGGAAGAAAGGTTTAATAAGGACTTAGAGGAAATAAAAAAGAGGCAATATACAATGAATAATGCAATAGATGAGATCAGAAACACTCTGGAGGAAACAAACAGTAGAATAACAGAGGCAGAAGACAGGATAAGCGAGCTAGAAGATAGAATTGTAGAATTAAGTGAAACAGAGAAGAAAAAAGCAAAACGAATTAAAAGAAATAAGAACAATATTAGAGACCTCTAGGACAATGTTAGATGCTCCAACATTGGAATCATAGGAGTTCCAGAAGAAGAAGACAAAAAGAAAGAGCATGAGAGAATACTTGAGGAGATAATAGTTGAAAACTTCCCTAAAATGGGGAAAGAAATAATCACCCAAGTCCAAGAAACCCAGAGAGTCCCCAACAGGATAAACCCAAGGCGAAATACTGCAAGACACATATTAATCAAATTAACAGAGATGAAACACAAAGAACAAATACTAAAAGCAACAAGGGAAAAGCAGCAAATAACACACAAGGGGAGTCCCATAAGGATAACAGCTGATCTTTCAACAGAAACTCTTCAGGCCAGGAGGGAATGGCAAGACATACTTAAAGTGATGAAAGAAAATAACCTACAGCCCAGATTACTGTCCCCAACAAGGATCTCATTCAAATATGAAGGAGAAATCAAAAGCTTTACAGACAAGCAAAAGCTGAGAGAATTCAGCATCACCAAACCAGCTCTTCAAAAAATGCTAAAGGATCTTCTCTAAACAGGAAACACAGAAACGGTGTATAAACTCGAACCCAAAGTAATAAAGAAAAGGGCAACGGGATCGTACTTATCAATAATTACCTTAAACGTAAATGGGTTGAATGCCCCAACCAAAAGACAAAGTCTCGCTGAATGGATACAAAAACAAGAACCCCATATATGTTGTCTACAAGAGACACACCTCAAAACGAGGGAAACAAACAGACTGAAAGTGAAGGGCTGGAAAAAGATATTCCGTGCAAATAGAGACCAAAAGAAAGCAGGAGTAGCAATACTCATATCAGATAAAATAGACTTTAAAACAAAAGCTGTTAAAAGAACAAAGAAGGAAACTACATAATGATCAAAGGATCAATCCAAGAAGAAGATATAACAAATATAAATATTTATGCACCCAACATAGGAGCACCACAATATGTAAGACAATTACTAACAAGTATGAAAGGGGAAATTAACAACAATGCAATAATAGTGGGAGATTTTAATACCCCACTTACATCTATGGATAGATCAACTAAACAGAAAATTAACAAGGAAACACAAATTTTAAATGATAAAATAGACTAGTTAGACCTAATCGATCTCTATAGGACATTTCACCCCCAAAAAATGAATTTCACCTTTTTCTCAAGTACACACGGAACCTTTTCCAGGATAGATCACATCCTGGGCCATAAATCTAGCCTTGGTAAATTCAAAAAAATTGAAATCATTCCAAACATCTTTTCTGACCACAATGCAGTAAGATTAGATCTGAATTATGGGAGAAAAACCATTATAAATGCCAACATATGGAGGCTGAAGAACACGCTGCTAAATAATGAACAAATCATAGAAGAAATCAAAAGAGAAATCAAAATATGCATAGAAATGAATGAAAATGAAAACAAAACAACCCAAAACCTCTGTGACACTGTAAAAGCACTGCTAAGGAGGAAGTTCATAGCAATACAGGCACACCTCAAGAACAAGGAAAAAGTCAACTAAATAAGCTAAGTTCAGACTTAAATTGAAGAAAGTAGGGAAAACCACTAGACCATTCAGATATGACCTCAATCAAATCCCTTATGATTATACAGTGGAAGTGAGAAATAGATTTAAGGGACTAGATCTGATTGATAGAGTGCCTGATGAACTCTGGACGGAGGTTCGTGACATTGTACAGGAGACAGGGACCAAGACCATCCCCATGGAAAAGAAATGCAAAAGAGCGAAATGGCTGTCTGAGGAGGCCTTACAAATAGCTGTGAAAAGAAGAGAGGTGAAAAGCAAAGGAGAAAAGGAAAGATAGAAGCATCTGAATGCAGAGTTCCAAAGAATAGCAAGGAGAGATAAGAAAGACTTCCTCAGTGATCAATGCAAAGAAATAGAGAAAAACAACAGAATAGGAAAAACAAGAGACCTCTTCAAGAAAATTAGAGATTCCAAGGGAACATTTCATGCAAAGATGGGCTCGATAAAGGACAGAAATGGTATGGACCTAACAGAAGCAGAAGATATTAAGAAGAGGTGGCAGGAATACACAGAAGAACTGTACAAAAAAGATCTTCATGACCAAGATAGTCACGATAACGTGATCACTGACCTAGAGCCAGACATCTTGGAATGTGAAGTCAAGTGGGCCTTAGAAAGCATCACTACGAACAAAGCTAGTGGAGGTGATGGAATTCCAGTTGAGCTATTTCAAGTCTTGAAAGATGATGCTGTGAAAGTGCTGCACTCAATATGCCAGCAGATTTGGAAAACTCAGCAGTGGCCACAGGACTGGAAGAGGTCAGTCTTCATTCCAATCCCAAAGAAAGGCAATGCCAAAGAATGCTCAAACTACCGCACAATTGCACTCATCTCACACGCTAGTAAAGTCATGCTCAAAATTCTCCAAGCCAGGCTTCAGCAGTATGTAAACCGTGAACTCCCAGATGTTCAAGCAGGTTTTAGAAAAGGCAGAGGCACCAGAGATCAAATTGCCAACATCCGCTGGATCATGGAGAAAGCAAGAGAGTTTCAGAAAAACATCAATTTCTGCTTCATCGACTATGCCAAAGCCTTTGACTGTGTGGATCACAATAAACTGTGGAACATTCTGAAAGAGATGGGAATCCCAGACCACCTGACCTGCCTCTTGAGAAACCTGTATGCAGGTCAGGAAGCAACTGTTAGAACTGGACATGGAACAACAGACTGGTTCCAAATAGGAAAAGGTGTACGTCAAGGTTGTATATTGTCACCTTGCTTATTTAACTTATACGCAGAGTACATCATGAGGAATGCTGGGCTGGAAGAAGCACAAGCTGGAATCAAGATTGCTGGGAGAAATATCAATAACCTCAGATATGCAGATGACACTACCCTTATGGCAGAAAGTGAAGAGGAACTCAAAAGCCTCTTGATGAAAGTAAAAGAGGAGAGTGAAAAGGTTGGCTTGAAGCTCCACATTCAGAAAACAAAGATCATGGCATCTGGTCCCATCACTTCATGGGAAATAGATGGAGAAACAGTGGAAACAGTGTCAGACTTTATTTTTTTGGGCTCCAAAATCACTGCAGATGCTGATTGCAGCCATGAAATTAAAAGATGCTTGCTCCTTGGAAGGAAAGTTATGACCAACCTTGATAGTATATTAAAAAGCAGAGACATTACTTTGCCAACCAAGGTCTGTCTAGTCAAGGCAATGGTTTTTCCCGTGGTCATGTATGGATGTGAGAGTTGGACTGTGAAGAAGGCTGACCGCTGAAGAATCGATGCTTTTGAACTGTGGTATTGGAGAAGACTCTTGAGAGTCCCTTATACTGCAAGGAGATCCAATCAGTCCATTCTAGAGGAGATCAATCCTGGATGTTCATTGGAGGGACTGATGCTAAAGCTGAAACTCCAATACTTTGGCCACCTCATGCGACGAGTTGACTCACTGGAAAAGACTCTGATGCTGGGAAAGGTTGGGGGCGGGAGGAGAAGGGGACGACGGAGAATGAGATGGCTGGATGGCATCACCGACTCTGTGGACATGAGTTTGAGTGAACTCCGGGAGTTGGTGATGGACAGGGAGGCCTGGCGTGCTGTGATTCATGGGGTCACGGAGAGTCGGACACGACTGAGCGACTGAACTGAACTGAACTGAACTGACATTTAAAGAAACTAGAAACGGAAGAAATGAAGAAACCCAGGGTTAGTAGAAGGAAAGAAATTGTAAAAATTAGGGCAGAGATAAATGCAAAAGAAACAAAGGGACCACAGCAAAAATCAACAAAGCCAAAAGCTGGTTCTTTGAGAAGGTAAATAAAATTGACAAAGCACTAGTCAGACTCATCAAGAAACAAAAGGAGAAGAACAAAATCAATAAAATTAGAAAAGAAAATGGAGACATCACAACCAACAACACGGAAATACAAAGGATTATTAGAGAATACTATCAGCAATTATATGGCAATAAAATGAATAATCTGGAAGAAATGGACAAATTCCTAGAAAAGTACAACTTTCCAAAACTGAACCGGGAAGAAATAGAAATTCTGAACAGACTCATCCTAAGCACGAAATTAGAGGCTGTAATCAGAAATCTTCCAGCAAACAAAAGCCCAGGTCCAGACGGCTTCACAGCTGAATTCTACCAAAAATTTAGAGAAGAGCTAACACCTATTCTACTCAAACTCTTCCAGAAAATTGCTGAGGAAGGGAAACTTCCAAACTCATTCTATGAAGCCACCATCAGACTAATCCCAAAACCTGGTAAAGACCCCACAACAAAAAGAAAACTACACCCCAATATCACTGATGAACATTCATGCAAAAATCCTGAACAAAATTCTAGCAATCAGAATCCAACAACACATTAAGAAGATCATGGGCTTTAAAGTGGGCTTTAACCTAGGAATACAAGAATTCTTCAATATGTGCAAATCAATCAATGTAATACAGCACATTAACTGAAAAATAAAAATCATATGATTATCTCAATAGATGGAGAGAAAGCCTTCGATAAAATTCAACATCCATTTATGATAAAAACCCTCCAGAAAGTGGGAATAGAAGGGACATATCACAACATAATAAAAACTATATATGACAAACCCACACAAACATTATCCTTAACGGTGAAAAACTGAAAGCATTTCCCCTAAAGTCAGGAACAAGACAAGGGTGCCCACTCTCACCACTACTATTCAACATAGTTCTGGAAGTTTTGGCTACAGCAATCAGAGCAGAAAAAGACATAAAAGGAATACAAACTGGAAAAGAAGAAGTAAAACTTTCACTGTTCCCTGATGACATGATCCTCTACACAGAAAACCCTAAAGACTCTACCAGAAAACTACTAGAGCTAATCAATGAATACAGTAAAGTTGCAGGATATAAAATCAACACACAGAAATCCCTTGCATTCCTATACACTAATAATGAGAAAATAGAAAGAGAAATTAAGGAAATACTTTGGCCACCTCATGCAACGAGTTGACTCACTGGAAAAGAGTCTGATGCTAGGAAGGATTGGGGGTAGGAGGAGATGGGGATGGCAGAGAATGAGATGGCTGGATGGCATCACCGACTCGATGGACATGAGTTTGAGCGAACTCCGGGAGTTGGTGATGGACAGGGAGGCCTGGCGTGCTGTGGTTCATGGGGTCGCAAAGAGTCGGACACGACTGAGCGACTGAACTGAACTGAACTGAACTGATTCCATTTACTGTTGCAACGAAAAGAATTAAATACTTAGGAATATATCTACCTAAGGTAACAAAAGACTTGTACTTAGAAAACTATAAAACACTAGTGAAAGTAATCAAAGAGGACACTCATAGATGGAGAAATATACCGTGTTCGTGGATTGGAAGAATAAATATTGTGAAAATGAGTATACTACCCAAAGTAATTTATACATTCAATGCAATCCCTATCAAGCTACCAACGATATTTTTCACAGAACTAGAACAAATCATCTCACAATTTGTATGGAAATACAAAAAACCTCAAATAGCCAAAGCAATCTTGAGGAAGAAAAATGGAACAGGGGGAATTAACCTGCCGGACTTCAGGCTCTACTACAAAGCCACAGTCATCAAGACAGCACGGTACTGGCATAAGGACAGAAATATAGATCAATGGAACAAAATAGAAAGCCCAGAGATAAATCCACGCACCTATGTACACCTTATCTTTGACAAAGGAGGTAAGAATATAAAATGGAGAAAAGACAGTCTCTTTAACAAGTGGTGCTGGGAAACCTGGTCAGCCACACGTAAAGGAATGAAACTAGAACACTTCCTAACACCATACACCAAAATAAACTCAAAATGGATTAGAGAGCTAAATGTAAGACCAGATTCTATAAAACTCCTAGAGGAGAACGTAGGCAAAACACTCTCTGACATAAATCACAGCAAGATCCTCCAAGACCCACCTCCCAGAATATTGGAAATAAAAGCAAAAATAAACAAATGGGACCTAATTAAAATCAAAAGCTTCTGCACAGCAAAGGAAACTATAAGCAAGGTGAAAAGACAGCCTTCAGAATGGGAGAAAATAATAGCAAATGAAGCAACGGATAAAGGATTAATCGCCAAAATATACAAGCAGCTCCTGCAGCTCAATTCCAGAAAAATAAATGACCCAATCAAAAAATGGGCCAAAGAACTAAACAGACATTTCTCCAAAAAAGACATACAGATGGCTAACAAACACATGAAAAAATGCTCAACATCCCTCATAATCAGAGAAATGCAAATCAAAACCACAATGAGATACCACTTCACTCCAGTCAGAATGGCTGCTATCCAAAAGTCTACATGCAATAAATGCTGGAGAGGGTGTGGAGAGAAGGGAACCCTCTTACACTGTTGGTGGGAATGCAAACTAGTACAGCCACTATGGAGAACAGTGTGGAGATTCCTCAAAAAACTGGACATAGAACTGCCATATGATCCAGCAATCACAGTCCTGGGCATACACACCGAGGAAACCAGAATTGAAAGAGACACATGTACTCCAATGTTCATTTCAGCACTGTTTATAATAGCCAGGACATGGAAGCAACCTAGATGTCCATCTGCAGACGAATGGATAAGAAATCTTTGATACATATACACAATGTAGTATTACTCAGCCATTAAAAAGAATGCATTTGAACCAGTTCTAATGAGGTGGATGAAACTAGAGCCTATTATACAGAGTGAAGTAAGCAAGAAAGAAAAACACCAATACACTATACTAACGCATATATATGGAATTTAGAAAGATGGAAATGATAACCTTGTATATGAGACAGCACAAGAGACACAGATGTATAGAACAGTCTTTTGGACTCTGTGGGAGAGGACGAGGGTGGGATGATTTGAGAGCATGGCATTGAAACATGTATATTATCATATGTGAAACGAATCGCCAGTTCAGGGTCGATGCATGTTACAGGATGCTCGGGTTGATATGCGGGGATGACCCAGAGGTAGGATAAGGGGAGGAAGGAGGTGGGAGAGGGGTTCGGGAGGGGGAACTCATGTACACCCGGGGCGGAATCATGTCAATGTATGACAAAGCCATCCAATATAATATTGTAAAATAATTAGCCTCCAATAAAAATAAAAAAAATATATAAAAAATAAAGACGCATGCTCCTTGGAAGAAAATCTATGACAAACCTAGACACTGTATTAAAAAGAAGAGACATCATTTTGCTGACAAACATCAATCTAGTCAAAACTATGATTTTCCCAGTAGTCATGTAAGGATATGAGAATTGGACCATAAAGAACGCTGAGTACCAAAGAATCGATGCTTTCAAACTGTGGTGCTAGAGATGACTCTTGAGAATCCCTTGGACAGCAAGGAGATCAAACCAATCCTAAAGAAAATCAACCCTGAATATTCACTGGATGAACTGATGCTGAAGTTGAAGCTCCAAAACTTTGGCCACCTGATACAAAGAGCAGACTGACTGGAAAAGACTTTGATCCTGGGAAAGATATAGGAAAAGAGGAGAAGGGGGTGACAGAGGATGAGATGGTTGATTGGCATCAACCACACAATGGACATTAGTTAGAGGAATCTCCAGGAGATAGTGAAGGACAGGGAAGCCTGATGTGCTGAAGTTCATGGAGTCATACATGACTGAGTGACAGAACAACAACTACAAACTGCTGATATCCAATCATACGGAGGAAAAACAGTTTCTATCAATACCACTTCTTGTTTCAGTCTTCCTCGATACCAAGTCTGTACTTAGGCCATTTTTTCCCCATTTCCATTTTTAAAAAATCCTTCAACAGAGAATTTGTTCTACATATTTTTTTTAATTATCCCATTTTGTAAAATATTCAAACAACTCTTCTCTGTCAATTCAATGATTCAAGAAGGATTTCTAAATTCCAAACTATGTATATGTCACTGTGCTTAGCATATCCCTTATTTCATAGTTGCTAAGTCCTGTCCAACTCTTTGCGACCCCATGGACTGTACTATGCTGGCTTCAATTATATGGCCACCTCATGGTTTGAGCTTGGCTTCCAGTCTCAGCAAATTTTTAGGTAAGTTGCTGCTGTGTTCAGATGTCATTCTGGAGATGTAGAGTTTTTGTATAGAGGTAGTATTCTGTATCTCTGAATTTATATATATATATATATACATGTGTGTATGTGTGTGTGTATGTGTGTAGGGTTATTCATTCATTGATTTATTAATTATTATCAACAAATAGTCATTAATCATATACTATATTCTAGGAACTATGTTAGGTGAGAATATTCAATAGCAAACAAAAACACACAAAAACTTTTCATTATAGAACTTTTAATTTAGTTGAAGAATTAACTATTAATGAGAAAAATGATAATGTTGTAAATGTTAGGTATGCTGAGAGCATATGATAGTGGGACATGACTTTTCAGAGAGGGAAGGAAAAGTTTCACTGAGGTAAGAATACTTGAGCTGAGACCTGACAGAAGAGCATAGTTCCACTAGATTTTAATTAAGCTCCATAATGTTCCTGTGAGTGCATGTGTGCCAAGTTGCTTCAGCTGCATCTGACTCTTTGGAACCCCATGGATTATAGCCCACCAGGCCCCTCTGTCCCTGAGGTTCTTCAGGCAAGAATACTGGAGTGGGGTGCCATGCCCTCCTCCAGTGTCCTTGTATCTGCCTCTGAAAGTCTTCAGAGTTTTGAGGAAGAAGGTGGGGTCAAGTTGGAAGGGTAGAGCCAAGATGGTAGTTGTATGTTATAATGCAGGTTCAGTATAAATGAAAGGCCAGGAAGCAAGTAGCAGATACATAGACAACTTGTTACTAATATTTAAAAAAAATAATCAGAGAAAAGAAAAAAAATTTCACCTGCTTCATATTTTCAATCTAATGGGAAAGTGGAAGAAATTAAACAAGGGTACATAGGTGTGAAGACCAGTAATATTTTTGGCAGTGGACTTTGTGATGACTTTTTCTCTTCTTCTTAATTGGAAGAGTAGATATCATCTATCAACTTTGAGGAATGTGATTTTAATAGTGAAGTGACCTAATGGTTCCTACTAGCTAGAATTCAATAGGATGATTGATCTACAGGTAAAAGTTAGAGCTAACAGTATTTCAAAATGAATAAAATAATTATATACTGAACCCTAGAACATTACAAGAGAGCACTAAAATGATTGATTAAACAGGACACGAAAAGTTAAGTTTGAAAGTTGTATCATCAGTAGTAAGAAGACAGTGCGGAGAGTTTCGCTCAGTAAATTGAGCATCTAAAGTCAAACGGTGCAAGAATACAAACAAGTTGTCAGAAAGTTTTATAAAATATAAAATGGCAAAACCTAAGAAGGGACATGACAAATCTAAACAAGGTGGAAAAGTTAGGCCAGATTTGTTTATCAACTTTTGGGATATCTTTAAAACGTGAATAAGGAAAACTAAGGACAAGAATAATTGCTTCTTCAGTTTGGACAAAACACAGATAAAACTAATTATCCAGAAAATATGATATAGAAAATAATTGAAAGTTGCTTTTTAAAAGACTGCAACCAATTTTAGTATTTTTATTTTTACCTAAGCTAGGATTAAACGATATTTTCCAGTTTTATATCTAGTTTTGCTTATTAATTTTAAGATATATCTTTGTTTTTTTAAAGTTCGTTTTCTTTAATTTTAAAATAACAAACAATATTGTAAGAATATTTAAATCTCTCTTGTTTTGATTTTGCTATGTTGAAAAATAATATCATTTTCAACAAATGAGCTTACTTACAATACAGAAACAGACTCAAAGACTTAGAGAACGAACTTAGGGTTATCAGTGGGGAAATGATAGTGGGGGGAGGGAGAGGATTGAAGTTTGGGACTGACATGTACATTCTGTTGCTATACTTAAAATAGATAACCAACAAGGATTTACTGTATAGCACAGAGAACTCTACTCTATTATTATTCTGTAATAATCTAAATGGAAAAATAATTTGAAAAAGAATAGATAAATATTTATGTATAACTGAATAGCTTTGCTGCTGCTAAGTCACTTCAGTCGTGTCCGACTCTGTGTGACCCCATAGACAGAAGCCCACCAGGCTCCCCCGTCCCTGGGATTCTCCAGGCAAGAACACTGGAGTGGGTTGCCATTTCCTTCTCCAATGTGTGAAAGTGAAAGTGAAGTCTCTCAGTCGTGTCCGACCCTTAGCGACCCCACGGACTGCAGGCTACCAGGCTCCTCCGTCCATGGGATTTTCTAGGCAAGAGTACTGGAGTGGCTTGCCATTGCCTTCTCCGAATAACTTTGCTATACACCTGAAACTAACACAATGTTGTTAATCAGCTATACTCCAAAATATAAAAAAAAAAAGTAACATCGTTTTCAAGCACTCATTTGTGTATATCATAGTATAGCATAACAGTTCATAGTGTCGATTCTTCAGTCAGTCTTGCCAGGATCTGATTTTTCCCTGTACTATTCACTGGTTATTTGACTCCAGCAAGCTGTTTAATGTATCTGTTCCTCCGTTTTCTTATTTTAAGATGAAAATAAAAATCCTGTTTACCTCATAGGGTTGTTTTAAGTCATCAACGTGTTAAATATGTAAAACCCAACCCATAGAACATGTGGAGAAGGCAATGGCAACCCACTCCAGTACTCTTGCCTGGAAAATCCCATGGACGGAGGAGCGTGGTAGGCTGCAGTCCATGGCGTCGCTAAGAGTCAGACACGACTGAGTGACTTCACTTTCACTTTTCACTTTCATGCATTGGAGAAGGAAATGGCAACCCACTCCAGTGTTCTTGCCTGGAGAATCCCAGGGACGGGGGAGCCTGGTGGGCTGCCGTCTATGGGGCTGCGAAGAGTCAGACACAACTGAAACGACTTAGCAGCAGCAGCAGCATAGAACATGCCTAACTGACAATCGGTACACTGTGAATATCAAGTGCCAAATATTGTTCTAAATTGTTTGCATGCAGCTTCTCATTCAGTTCAGTTCAGTCTCTCAGTTGTGTCCGACTCTTTGCGACCCCATGAACGCCAGGCTTCCCTGCCCATCACCAACTCCTGGAGTTCACTCAAACTCATGTCCATCGAGTCGGTGATGCCATCCAGCCATCTCACCTCTGTCGTCCCCTTCTCCTCCTGCCCTCAATCTTTCCCAGCATCAGGGTCTTTTCCAATGAGTCACCTCTTCGCATCAGGTGGCCAAAGTATTGGAGTTTCAGCTTCAGCATCAGTCCTTCCAATGAACACCCAGGACTGATCTCCTTTAGGACGGACTGGTTGGATCTCCTTGCAATCCAAGGGACACTCAAGAGTCTTCTCCAACACCACAGTTCAAAAGCATCAATTCTTTGGTGATCAGCTTTCTTTATAGTCCAGCTCTCACATCCATACATGACCACTGGAAAAACCACAGCCTTGACTAGATGGACCTTTGTTGGCAAAGTAATGTCTCTGCTTTTTAATATGCTATCTTGGTTGGTCATAACTTTCCTTCCAAGGAGTAAGCGTCTTTTAATTTCATGGCTGCAATCAGCATCTGCAGTGATTTTGGAGACCCCAAAATAAAGTCAGCCATTGTTTCCACTGTTTCCTCATCTATTTCCCATGAAGTGATGAGACCAGATGCCATGATCTTAGTTTTCTGAATGTTGAGCTTCAAGTGAACTTTTTCACTCTCCTCTTTCAATTTCATCAAGAAGCTCTTTAGTTCTTCTTCACTTTCTGCCATAAGGGTGGTGTCATCTGCATATCTGAGATTATTGATATTTCTCCCAGCAATCTTGATTCCAGCTCTTGCTTCTGCCAGCCCAGCATTTCTTATGATGTACTCTACATGTAAGTTAAATAAGCAGGGAGTCAATATACAGCTTTGATGTACTCCTTTCCCTATTTGGAACTGGTCTGTTGTTCCATGGCCAGTTCTAACTGTTGCTTCCTGACCTGCATACAGGTTTCTCAAGAGGCAGGTCTGGTGGTCTTGTATTCCCATCTCTTTCAGAATTTTCCACAATTTATTGTGATTCACAGAGTCAAAGGCTTTGGCATTGTCAATGAAGCAGAAATAGATGTTTTTTCTGGAACTCTCTTGCTTTTTCCATGATCCGGCGGATGTTGGCTATTTGATCTCTGGTTCCTCTGCCTTTTCTAAAACCAACTTAAACATCTGGAAGCTCACGGTTCATGTATTGCTGAAGACTGGCTTGGAGAAGTTTAAGCATTACTTTACTAGCGTGTGAGATTACTTTACTAGCTTCTCATTAAATTCTTAAATTTATCTCATTTGCTGAGTAAAACCCTCATTTTATAGATTAATAAGCTGATCACAAAGAAGTTAAGTGACTTGTCTAAGGTTATACAACTGGCAAAGGTTAGTTTGAAAACCAGGCTATTTGACTCAAGAGCTCATAATCTTGCTTACTATAATTGATCCCCTCTAAGTTTCATCCAAGCATATTTATATTTTATGCACTCTTTGTCAGAGTACATAAGTGAAATTTACTTTCTGCATTATTAGTAAGTATTATTTTGTGAGTAATTTTTATGATGCTACATTTTGGTTTTAATATATGAAAAAGTCTATTATGTTGATATGCCCTAATTCATCTCACCATTACATTATTGGACTTTTAGGTTGTTCATAAAATTTTGCTTTTAAAAATAGCATTATTATGGGTATCTTTGTATTTTAGTTTTTTCTACTTTTGAATTATCTCATTAAGATACAGTCTGAGGAATTGAATTACTAGGCCATACAGTACAGACATTGTAAAATATTTAGGAAACTGAAAGATACAAAGTACACACCCCAAAGTAAAGATAACCTATAATTTATCCTTCTTTCTTTTTTTTTGTACATTAATTAAAACAATTCTGTTTACCTCACTTCTGGACCCATAACACATAGAAATTACTAAACATATAATGTACATCCTTTCCAATACAAATACACATTCATACATGTAAATATACATACATATATCTAAGTTTTAGTTTTTGAACTAAAAATTGGGTATTCTGAATGTTAGTGTTTATGTATGAATATCTTAGTTTTTAAATGATATATTGCCTAAATTCAATTTGCCTACAAAAAATGATGTTATTAATTGATGATACCATTAGCAACATGTAGACATATTCACGATTCTAGTATTAGATAATCATCTTTTAATTTTTATTTTATTTTAAATTTTGTGCAGTTGATATTTTGAACTTAAGACTGCTTCACATTTCTTTTGAATTTGTTTTAATTCACATCATTTGATTCTCTCTTCTCTTGAAGCAGTCTTTGATCTTGACTTTGACCTCTGTTTTGGGTATGTAAGGCTTTGGTATATGGATTTAACTTTTCCCTCTGTTATTAATACTTATTGGGTGCCATGAGCAAATAAATGACATATCTTTTCTGAGTCTCAGCTTCCTCATCTGCAAATAAGGATTGAAAGATAATTGATAAATTGTATAACTCAATACCTTGCATAAAATAATTTCTCATTAAAAGTTCACTATCATCCCCACTCCCATTTTGATTATCTGCAAGTTGGATTAATATATTGGTGTATGATCTCATCCAAGTCACTGAAAAAAATATTGAATTGGGTAGGATAAAGATGAAATCCCTTCAGTATTCCCCAAAAACAATGTCCTCCATGTTGACATCAATTATTGAAGATAATCTGCGAGTATATTCATGACTATGTCAGAGGCATTCAACCTTGGTGGTGCATCAGAATGATATATGACATTTTAAAACATACAAATATCTAAGCTCTAAACTTAATATATTGAATAAGAATTCCTCGGTAATGTGGTCAAAGTGTTTCTTTTAATTTCAATACAAGATTTTCAGTACTCAAGGCTGAGAACCAGTCATTTACCTAATAACATTATTCAGCTTGCCTTTCATTACTTTGTCTACAAATATACCATTCATTCAATAAGCATGTATTGAACCACATTATATACGTAAGAGTCTAGGTACTGGGACTGTAAGGATGAAAATAATATGTACCCTATTCTTGGGAAGCCCTCATTCAGAAATAGAAGACAGAGATTTAATAAGATAAATGCGAATACAATGTAGTGACAATAAGAGCAAAGTACTCTGGGAATATAGAGACTAGAATAACCATGACTGACAGAAGTGGAGAAGACATAATTGAAACACTGGCATTTGAGGTGGATCTTGAATATGAGTAGGGGTTTATGAAAAGTAGGATGTCCTAGGCAAGAGGACTAATCATCCAAAGTATGGTGTTAAGAACAGACTAGGTATACCCAGCAAATGTTGACAGTAAAATGTGAGAAAGATGTAAAGTGTATAAATTCTTGATGTAGACTGAGTCACAAATAAAAAGTGATAATTATAGAAAGAAAAGCTGATAGTTGTTTGTGAAAGATTCATCTAGGTTCCCAAGTAGGATAATCAGATGGGTATGTTCAAAAGACACTAGCATGTAGAGATGTAGAGTTCATGGAAGAAATTTGAACTTTGGCATCAGTTTGAGCATCAGTGACACGTAGATATTAGTTGAATATATTGTATTTGATGGAATACTTCATGAAAGGTTGTGTAGACAACAAAGGACCGAGGTTAGGAGAACACTTGCATTTAATGGGCCAAAAAGATGAGTCAAATACTAACAGAAAAAGCGTGGTTAAGAGAAGAAAGAGGATAATAAAGAGAAGATGTTGCCATGGAATTCAAAGAAAGAGGTCGTTTTAAGAAAGTCCTTTCTAAAAGAAGTTTTTGTTTTCAGAACAGTGACACATTGAGCATAATTATAGGCACAGGAAAAGAAGCCAGTGAGGTGGCAGATATTGAGGACTTTCACAGATGCCTTTTGGAAATCCTGATATACTGTGTCTAAAGCACATCTGAGAGTTACTAGCCTAGTAACACTCTACTTAAAAAGGAAATAAGTATAAAGACAAACATAAAGGTTTAAAAAAGACAAACATAAAGGTTTTTTTCTTAATCTTTGAATAAGAAATTTTAAAGCATAAAGGCAAAGAAAAAAAATGAAAAAAAATCAATAATTTGATCACAAAATTTTAAAGCTTTTGTATGCTCTTGAGAGTCCTTTATACTGCAAGGAGATCCAACCAGTCCATTCTAAAGGAGATCAATCCTGGGTGTTCATTGGAGGGACTGATGCTAAAGCTGAAACTGCAGTACTTTGGCCACCTCATGTGACGAGTTGACTCACTAGAAAAGCCTCTGATGCTGGAAAGGTTGGGGGCGGGAGGAGAAGGGGACGACGGAGAATGAGATGGCTGGATGGCATCACCGACTCTGTGGACATGAGTTTGAGTGTACTCCGGGAGTTGGTGATGGACAGGGAGGCCTGGCGTGCTGTGGTTCATGGGGTCACGGAGAGTCGGACACGACTGAGCGACTGAACTGAACTGAACTGATGCCCAAAATACAGAAACAAAATAAAAAGATTAATTGAGGAAACATTTACAACAAATGTGACTGGAAAAATACTTTTTTCATTTTTATTTTTTGAACTTATACAAATCAATAAGAAAATATCAAGACCAAATAAAAATGATCAAAAATATGATCAGGCAGATCAAAAAAATAATTATATGGAATGATTAAATATAAAAAAGATGTACAATCTCACCAATGTTCAAACAATAGTAAATTTTGAAATGGATATATTATTTGTTTTAACCCATAATTTGTTCAAGAAATAAAGCCTGAATATTGGCAAGGATTCATTGCATTGGACACCCACTTAACACTGATAGAAATTGGTAGTACATTTATGGGAAGCAATTTGGAAATTTTATAAAGGATATTAAAAAACAATTATCCCTTGACTTTATTATTTAATAGTATTTTTGAGGTGTAATTGATACACAAAGTTTGAACATATTTAATGTGTACAATTTAATGAATTTGGACATCTGCAAACACCTGTGATAGAATCATCACAATTAAAATCATTGGCATATTTAAAGTTTCCTCTTGTCTTTCTTTTATGTGGTAGGAACATTTAACATGAGATCTACTGTCTTAAATTTTGAAGTGCACAATATTGTTTTGATAACTATAGGCACCACTTTGAACTGCAGATCTCTAGAACTTATTTAACTAGCATAACTGAAACTTTATATTCATTGAAGAAAAACTGCCTATTTCCCCATCCCCTACTCCTTAGCAACCACAATTGTATTCACTGCTTTTATGAGCTTGATTCGTTTACATATCTCATATAAGTGAAAACTGTGGAAAATTCTTAAAGAGGTGGGACTACTAGACCACCTTACCTGTTTCTTGAGAAACCTGTGTGCGTGTCAAGAAGCAACAGTTACAACCAGATGTGGAACAATGGGCTGGTTCAAAATAGAGAAAGGAGTTTATTAAGGTTGTATATTGTCACCCTGGTTACTTAACTTATATGCAGAGAACAGCGTGTAAAATGCTAGGCTGGATGAATCACAAACTAAAATAAAGATTGCCAGGAGAAATATCAACAATCTCAGATATACAGCTTATACCGCTATAATGGCAGAAAATGAAGAGAAACTAAAGAGCCTCTTGATGAGGGTGAAAGAGGAGAGTTAAAACCTGACTTAAAATTCAACATTCAATAAACTAAGATTATGGCATCCAGTACCTTCATTCATGGCAAATAGATGGGGGAAAAGTGGCAACAGTGACAGATTTTATTTTCTTGGGCTCCAAAAATCACTGCAGATGGTGACTGAGGCCATGAAATTAAAAGATGCTTGCTCCTTGGATGGAAAGCTATGACAAACCTAGACAGTGTATTAAAAAGCAGAGACATCACTTTGCTGACAAAGGTCTGTATAGTCAAAGCTATGGTTTTCTCATTAGTCATGTACAGATGTAAGTGTTGGAACATAAAGAAGGCTGAGTGCCGAAAAGTTGATGCTTTCAGATTGTGGTGCTGGAGAAGACTCCTGAGAGCCCCTTGGACAGCACAGAGATTAAACCAGTCAAACCTAAAGGGAATCAACCCTTTATATTCATTGGAAAGACTGATGAAAAGAGCAAACTCATTGGAAAAGACCCTGATGCTGGGAAAGGCTGAGGGCAGGAGGAGAAAGGGGCAACAGAGCATGAGATGCTTGGATGACATCACTGACTCAATGGACATATATTTGAGCAGACTCTGTGAAATAGTGAAGAATGGGGAAGGCTGGCATCCTGCAGTCCATGGGGTTGCAAAGACTCAAACAAGACTTAGTGCCTGAAAAACAATAAGTGAAATAAGGCATTATTTGTTGTTCTGCAACTAGCTTGTTTCACCTAGCATCTGTCCACAGTCCATTAAAGTTGTCTTAAGTGCAAGAATTTCCTTCTTTTTAAAGGCTAAATACTATTTAATTATTCTACATAGAAAATACCACATTTTCTTTATCCATTCTTGTATTGAAGGACATGTGACCTGTTTCCATATCTTGGCTTTTGTGAATAATGCTGCAATGAACATGAGAGTGCAGGTAGGTAGTTCAAGAATCTGATTTCAATTATTTTGGATATATACCCAGAGGTGGGATTGCTGAATTATATAGTCGTTCTTATCAATTTTTTAAAGAACTTTAATATTGTTTTCCATAGCTGATGAAACATTTAACATTCCCATCAACAATGTACATGGTCCCATCATATACACACTGCTATTTATTACAAATATTGAACTTCCAAGGTGAGGCTTGTGGTAAAGAAACCAACTGTCAATGCAGGAGATGAAGGTTTGATCCCTGGCTGAGGAAGACCCTCTGCTGTAGAAAATGGCAACCCGCTCCAGTATTCTTCCCTGGAAAAGTCCATGGGCAGAGGAGCCTGGAAGGCTACAGTCTATGGAGCCATAAAGAGTCAAACAAGACTTAGTGACTGAATACATTTATAAAATAGATACTAGTAAGATCCTACTATCGGAGAAGGCAATGGCAACCCACTCCAGTACTCTTGCCTGGAAAATCCCATGGACGGAGGAGCCTGGTAGGCTGCAGTCCATGGGGTCGCAAAAAGTCGGACACGACTGAGCGACTTCACTTTCACTTTTCACGTATTGGAGAAGGAAATGGCAACCCAATCCAGTGTTCTTGCCTGGAGAATCCCAGGGACGGGGGAGCCTGGTGGGCTGCAGTCTAGGGGGTCGCTAAGAGTCAGACACGACTGAAGCGACTTAGCAGCAGCAGCAGCAAGATCCTCCTATATAGCACAGGGAACTCTTCTCAATACTCTGTAATGGCCTATATGGGAAAAAAAATCCAAGAAGAGTGGATATATGTATATGTATAAATGAGTCATTTTGCTTTATAGCAGAAACTAACACAACAATGTAAGTCAACTATACTCCAATAAAAATTTAGAAAAAAATAGAAAAGAGAGGAACTTAAAAAACAATCCCCCCAAACCCCACAATATACATGGTTCCGATTCTTCCATATTCTTGCTAACACTTTTGTATTTGTTTGTTTTTGAAAATATCCATTCTAACAGGTTGAAGGTGATACCTCGCTGAGGTTTTGATTTGCATTTCTATCATAAGTAATAACTTTGAGCATCTTTTTATTTGCCCATTAGTCATCTTTATGTCTTTTTTGGATAAAAGTCTGTTGCCCATTTTTCATTCTGGTTATTTGTTTTTGTAGGGGATGTTTGTTTTTTGCTATTGAATTGTAGAAGTTGCTTATTTATATCGAATATTAACCTTTTATGATATATAGTTCAGAAACATTTTGCCTTCTCATTCTGTTGATTGTTTCCTTTGCAGAAGCTTTTTAGTTTGATGTACAGGCATAGCTCATTTATTTTCCTTTGCTTTATTATACTTTGCAGATACTGTGTTTTTCACAAGTTGGAGGTTAATGGCATCGAGCAAGTCTTTCAGCACCATTTTCCAACAGCATTTGCTCACTTTGTGTCTCTGTGTCATATTTTGGTAATTCTTGTAATATTGCAAACACTTTCATTTTTATTATATTTGTTATGGTTTTCTGTGATCAGTGATCTTTGATGTTACTACTATAACTCACTGAAAGTTTCAGTTCAGTTCAGTTCAGTTCATTTCAGTTGCTCAGTTGTGTCCGACTCTTTGCGACCCCATGAATCACAGCACGCCAGGCCTCCCTGTCCATCACCAACTCCCGGAGTTCACCCAAACCCATGTCCATAGAGTCGGTGATGCCATCCAGCCATCTCATTCTCGGTCGTCCCCTTCTCCTCCCGCCCCCAATCCCTCCCAGCATCAGAGTCTTTTCCAGTGAGTCAACTCGTCGCATGAGGTGGCCAAAGTATTGCAGTTTCAGCTTTAGCATCAGTCCTTCCAGGATTGATCTCCTTTAGAATGGACTGGTTGGATCTCTTTGCAGTCCAAGGGACTCTCAAGAGTCTTCTCCAGCACCACAGTTCAAAAGTTTAGGTGGTAGTATTAATTTTAGCAATTAAGTGTTTTTAATTAATTATGTACATTTTCTTGCACACTTAATAGACTACATGCATGCAAGCTAAATCAATTCTGTCGTGTCCAACTCTTTTTGACCCCATGGACCGTGGCCCACCAGGCTCCTCTGTCCATGGGATTCTCCAGGCAAGAATGCTGGAATGGGTTGTCATGCCCTCCTCCAGGGGAAATTCCCAACCCAGGGACCAAACCCTGTTCTCTTTTGTCTCCTGAATTGGCAGGTGGGTTCTTTACCACTAGCGCCACCTGGGAAGCCTAATTTATAGTGAAAACATAATTTTTATATGCACTGCTGCTGCTGCTGCGTCGCTTCAGTCGTGTCTGACTCTGTGCGACCCCATAGATGGCTGCCGACCAGGCTCCGCCGTCCCTGGGATTCTCCAGGCAAGAACACTGGAGTGGGTTGCCATTTCCTTCTCCAATGTGTGAAAGTGGAAAGTGAAGTCGCTCAGTCGTGTCCGAACCTTAGCGACCCCACGGACTGCAGCCTACCAGGCTACTCCATCCATGGGATTTTCTAGGCAAGAGTACTGGAGTGGGTTGCCATTGCCTTCTCCGTTATATGCACTGAGATACCAAAAATTCGTGTGACTCACTTTTTGCAATATTCACTATTGCAGTTGTCTGGACCTGGACCTACAATATCTCTGAGGCTTGCCTGTAGTTCCACTTGGTTATTTTTGATTTTGATGCCTGTTCTTTTGGTGCTCTATCATATAAATCATCGACAAGGCCAATGACAAGAAGTGTTTCTAGGAGTTTTAGAGTCTCAGATCTTATGTATATAGTCAATTTTGAGTTGATTATGTGTAGGGTATAAGATAAGGATCCAATTTTTTTTTTTTTTTGCATGTAGATGTTCATTTTCCCCAGTACTATTTTTTAAAGAGATTATCCTTTGCCTCTTGATATTCTTGGAATCCTTGTCAAAGATTAGTTGACTTATTGTGTTGATTTATTTCTTATCTCCCTATCCCATTGTTCTATATGCCTGAATTTATGCCAACACCATCCTGTTTTAATTACTATAACTTTAATACATTTTGAAATCTGAAAGTATGATGCCTCTTTGTTCTTTTATCTGAAGACCACTTTAGTTATTCTAGTTCCATTAGAATTTTACAATTTTTTTTTTTGTAAAAAAAAAAATGCCATTGGAATTCTGTTGCAAATAGCATTGAATACATGGATCGCTTTAGATAGTGTGAACATTTTAACAATATTAATTCTTCCACTTCATGAACACAGAATGTTTCCATTTGTTTCTGTTTCCTAATCGTTTTAACTGATGTTTTGTAATTTTCAGTGTACAAACCATTTGCCTCCTTTGTTAAGTTTATTCCTAAGTATTTTTTTTTTAATGCTGTTGCAAATTGTTTTCTTAATTTCTTTCTTGTGTAGCTTATTTTTGAAGTATAAATGCTACTGGTTATTGTATGCTAATTTTGTACTCTGAAACTTTGCTAAGTTTCATTTTTTAGTCCTAATAGTTTTTGGTGGAGTCTTTAGTGTTTTATACATATAGGACCATTTCATCTACAAAAAGAGACAATTTTACTCCTTCCGCTCCGCCCCCAGTTTGGATGTCTTCTACTTGTTCTTTCTTAGCTAACTCCTCTGGACTTCTAGGACTATGCTAAATGGAAGTGGCAGGAATGGGCATCCTTGCTTTATTCCTCACCTTAGAGTATTTAACTTTATAATTATATTTAGAAACTATCCCAAGGGTATGTTCAAAATCAGAAAGGGCCTTAATACCAGGATATTTATTATAAAATTGCTTGTGATAACAAAGAAATAGAAATGATTTAATAAATCAGTAAGGGAAAGATAGAATGAGTAATTGCACACATATATAATAGACTATCATTCAATTATTAATTTATAATTTTGGATAAATTTAATAAATGGAAGAATAGTGTATAATTGAAAAATTTGTGCTCAGAGTGAAATATTACCCAGCACATAATAAGAAATAAATACTTATTTATTAGAAAAATACTGAGAGAAATAAAGGTTAAATTAAAAAACATGATACTGAATTGTAAATTTATATCAACTGCATAAAAATGTAATTAAAGAGTCTTAGGTACACCAAAATATCAACGTGACTATTTCTAGTTAGTGTTAAAGGTAAATTTTAATTATTTTATTGTCCTTATCTATTGTTTTAGTATTTACCAAAATAAACATTTTTATTATCAGAAAACTGTGTGTTAAGAGGAAATTAGATTGTATAGAATTATTATGACCTATGCAGAGTGCATCATGAGGAACGCTGGGCTGGAAGAAGCACAAGCTGGAATCAAGATTGCTGGTAGAAATATCAATAACCTCAGATATGCAGATGACACTACCCTTATGGCAGAAAGTGAAGAGGAACTCAAAAGCCTCTTGATGAAAGTGAAAGAGGAGAGTGAAAAGGTTGGCTTGAAGCTCAACATTCAGAAAACAAAGATCATGGCATCTGGTCCCATCACTTCATGGGAAATAGATGGAAAAACAGTGGAAACAGTGTCAGACTTTGTTTTTTTGGGCTCCAAAATCACTGCAGATGCTGATTGCAGCCATGAAATTAAAAGACGCTTGCTCCTTGGAAGGAAAGTTATGACCAACCTTGATAGTATATTAAAAAGCAGAGACATTACTTTGCCGACCAAGGTCCGTCTAGTCAAGGCAATGGTTTTTCCCGTGGTCATGTATGGATGTGAAAGTTGGACTGTGAAGAAAGCTGATCGCCGAAGAATCGATGCTTTTGAACTGTGGTGTTGGAGAAGACTCTTGAGAGTCCCTTATACTGCAAGGAGATCCAACCAGTCCATTCTAAAGGAGATCAATCCTGGATGTTCATTGGAGGGACTGATGCTAAAGCTGAAACTCCAATACTTTGGCCACCTCATGAGACGAGTTGACTCACTGGAAAAGACTCTGATGCTGGGAAAGGTTGGGGGCGGGAGGAGAAGGGGACGACGGAGAATGAGATGGCTGGATGGCATCACCGACTCTGTGGACATGAGTTTGAGTGTACTCCGGGAGTTGGTGATGGACAGGGAGGCCTGGCGTGCTGTGATTCATGGGGTCGCGGAGAGTCGGACACGACTGAGCGACTGAACTGAACTGAACTGAACTGATACTTGATGAGGAGAGAAGGCAATGGCAACCCACTCCAGTACTCTTGCCTGGAAAATCCCATGGGCGGAGGAGCTTGGTAGGCTGCAGTCCATGGGGTTGTAAAGAGTTGGACATGACTGAGTGACTTCACTTTCACTTTACATGGTCCCTCAGGTCCCTCAGATGTAACTTTCCTGGCTAGGAGGCTTAAATTCCTTTAGAGCAACTTGGTGTTTTCTTTTCACTTATTATGGACTTCAGTTTTCTCTTAAAGGGTTTTATTCTACTTGTTTCTGTTGCAAAGTCATAATCTTTGATGAGTAAAGCAGGAGTGGCACAGTTCTTTCTAATCTGATCCAGATAGAGGGTCTATATTATTTCTTCATCTTGTTCCAATAAACACAGAAAGAACCAAATATTCCTCTTCCCAGTCAACATTTACTGTCATCTTTACTTTCCTGACTCCTCTCTCAAAGGTCCATATTTGAGACCTTTCTTTCATAGATTCCTTTCTTTCTCCTATTAAAGAAATAGAAAGAAGACTTGAGCTGAAACTTGACTTTGCCATTTGTAAGGAAGTTGCTTTCTCTCTTAACCTGAGTCTTGGTTTTCTTTGACTGTAAAATGTTGATCATAATAATTGCCTCACTCATTTTTCAGGCTTATGATGATGATCAAATGAAACAATAGATGGGAAGTGCTTTGTAAACCTTGTTTTAGAGAACACGCAGTTTCCTCTTCTTGAAATGATTTGCAAATGTTTTGCTGAACTTCTGCCTCTTGTTAGTTTTGTTGTTCTCTAATTTTCAAGAAGTGCCATCTCTTTGAAATTTTCTTAATCATTTGCATGTGTCTTGTCCCCTAACTTCTTTCAAGGATCAGTTATTACTTTTCCTCTGTACTTTTATTGATGCTGCTGCTAAGTCACTTCAGTCGTGTCCGACTCTGTGTGACCCCATAGACGGAAGCCCACCAGGCTCCCCCGTCCCTGGGATTCTCCAGGCAAGAACACTGGAGTGGGTTGCCATTTCCTTCTCCAATGTGTGAAAGTGAAAAGTAAAAGTGAAAGTGAATTCGCTCAGTCGTGTCCGACCCTTAGCGACCCCACGGACTGCAGCCTACCAGGCTCCTCCATCCATGGGATTTTCTAGGCAAGAGTACTGGAGTGGCTTGCCATTGCCTTCTCCGGTACTCTTATTACTTAGTACATATTTTGATTAATTATATAGCTAAAACTTATAAATGGCATTATTTCATTGTGTTATAATTGTTTCTTTCAATATCTCTCAACATTTTCAAATCCCAACTCCTAGCCTAGGCTTTGAGTTCCTTGAGACAGATTGTATTCACTTTTGTAACTCTGGCTGAATGATTCTTATCTACCAATGTTTGCTGAATGAATAAGTCCATCAATGAATCAACTAATGAGTGACAATGGCTTGGTGGCTCGATCAGTTAAGAAACTACCTGTAATGTAGGAGACCAGGACTCAATCCCTGGATTGGGGAGATCACCTGGAGAAGGGAATGGCAACCTGTTCCAGTATTTTTGCCTGGAGAATTCCATTGACAGAGAAGTCTGGTTCAGTTCAGTTCAGTTCAGTCGCTCAGTCGTGTCTGACTCTTCCGTTCCGTTCCATCGCTCAGTCTTGTCCGACTCTATGCGACCCCGTGGACTGTAGCCTACCAGGCTTCTCTGTCCATGGGATTCTCCAGGCAAGAATACTGGAGTGGGTTACCGTTTCCTTCTCCAGGGGATCTTCCCGACTCAGGGATCGAACCCGGGTCTCCCGCGTTGGAGGCAGACGCTTTAACCTCTGAGCCACTCTTAGCGACCCCATGAACCACAGCAAGCCAGGCCTCCCTGTCCATCACCAACTCCCGGAGTTCACTCAAACTCATGTCCATCGAGTCGGTGATGCCATCCAGCCGCCTCATTCTCTGTCTTCCCCGTCTCCTCCTACCCCCAATCGCTCCCAGCATCAGAATCTTTTCCAGTGAGTCAACTCGTCGCATGAGGTGGCCAAAGTATTGGAGCTTCAGCTTTAGCATAAGTCCTTCCAATGAACACCCAGGATTGATCTCCTCTAGAATGGACTGGTTGGATCTCCTTGCAGTCCGAGGGACTCTCAAGAGTCTTCTCCAGCACCACAGTTCAAAAGCATCAATTCTTCGGCGATCAGCCTTCTTCACAGTCCAACTCTCACATCCATACATGACCATGGGAAAAACCATAGCCTTGACTGGTGGGTTATGGTAAATGGGGTTGAAAAGAGTCGGACATGACTGAATGACTAACACTTTCATTTTCAGTACCAGGTATAAAATGCTTTACACACATAAAACATCGTTCTTGGTTGGCTCTTTTCCCTTCTATTTTTGCATTCTTCCTTTAAAATCTAAGTCACACAATATTATTCAGACAATTAACATATTTCCATGTGTCTTGTACTTTTGAAATAGGAGGGAAGGGGGCAGGGCACAACTTTTGAAAAAATGACATAGCCTGAGGACACAACATAAACAGATTAGAATCAAATGGGCCCAAGATGATACGCAATTCAGTTCAGTGGCTCAGTCCTGTCTGACTCTTTGCGACCCCATGGACTGTAGCACGCCAGACTTCCCTGTCCATCACCAACTCCCAGAGCTTGCTCAAATTCATGTCCATAGAGTCAGTGATGCCATCCAACCATCTCATTCTCTGTCGCCCCCTTCTCCTCCTGCCTTCAATCTTTCCCAGAATCAGTCTTTTCCAATGAGTCAGTTCTACACATCAGGTGGCCAAAGTATCGGAGCTTCAGCATCAGTCCTTCAAATGAATATTCAGGACTGATTTCCTTTAGGATTGACTGATTTGATCTCCTTGCAGTCCAAGGGACTCACAAGAATCTTCTCTAACAGCACAGTTCAAAAGCATCAATTCTTCGGTGCTCAGCTTTCTTTATGGTTCAACTCTCACAGCGATATATGACTACTGGAAAAACCATAGCTTTGATGAGATGGACTTTTGTCAGCAAAGTAATGTCTTTGCTTTTCAATATGCTGTCTAGGTTGGTCATAACTCTTCTTCCAAGGAGCAAGCGTCTTTTAATTTCATGGCTGCAGTCACCATATGCAGTGATCTTGGAGCCCAAGAAAATAAAGTCTTTCACTGTTTCCATTGTTTCCCCATCTATTTGCCATAAAATGATGGGACCAGATACCATGGTCTTAGTTTTACGAATGTTGAGTTTTAAGCCAACTTTTTCACTCTCCTCTTTCACCTTAATCAAGAAACTCTTTAGTTCCTCTCTGCTTTCTGCCATAAGGGTGGTATCATCTGCATATCTGAGGTTATTGATACTTCTCCTGGCAATCTTGATTCCAGCTTGTGCTTCATCCAGCCCAGCATTTTGTGTAATGTACTCTGCATATAAGTTGACAATATAAATCCTTGACATACTCCTTTTCCAATTTGGAACCCGTCCATTGTTTCTTGTCGCGTTCTAACTGTTGCTTCTTGACCTGCATATAGATTTCTCAGGAGGCAGATCAGGTGGTCTGGTATTCCCAACTCTTGAGGAATTTTCTATAGTCTGTTGTGATCCACACAGTCAAAGGGTTTGGTGTAGTCAATAAAGCATAAGTAGATGTTTTCCTGGAACTCTCTTGCTTTTTCTATGATCCAATGGATGTTGGCAATTTGATTTCTGGTTCCTCTGCCTTTTCTAAATCTAGGTTGAGCATCTGGAATTTCTCAATTCAGGTACTGTTGAACCCTCACTTGGAGAATTTTGAGCATTACTTTACTAGTGTGTGAGATGAGTGCAGTTGAGCAGTAGTTTGAACATTCTTTGGCATTGCCTTTCTTTGGGATCATAATGAAAACTGACCTTTTCCAGTCCTGTGGCCACTGCTGACCCAGATTCCCCAACAGTCAGTCTCTCCAATCAGGAAGCTTCCACAAGCCTAATGTTTATCCATCAGAAGGCAGAGAGAATGAAAACCACGATCAGAGAAAACTAACCAACCTGGTCATAGCCTTGTGTAACTCAAAGAAACTATGAACCATGTAGGGCCACCCAAGACAGACAGGTCATGGTGGAGAGTTCTGACAAAATGTGGTCCACTGAAGAAGGGAATTGCAAATCACTTCAGTATTCTTGCCTTGAGGACCCCATTAACAGTATGAAAAGGCAAAAAGATATGACACTGAAAGAAGGTAGACAAGTCAACTTTAACTAGAAATTGATCCTCAATCAGCAAACTATATGACACACTCACAGGGGCCATGCCAGTTCCAAGGCATCATCAAAAGACCAAAAGGTGGGCAGTGGCCCAATTCCTGGAAATCTCTACCTCTTTCCCAAAATAGTTGGAATAATCCTCCCACTCATTAGCCTATGAAATTACACAACCCAAAACAACTAACCACATTTTCAGGCTGCCACATTTGCCCTCTGCAATGGCCCACACTCTGTATGTGGTGTGTGTTTCACTCTGAATAAATCCACTTCTTACCTATCACTTTGTCTCTCACTGAATTCTTTCTGTGATTAGACATCAAGTACCTGAGCTTCATTAGGTCCTGAAACCAGGTCTGTGATATCAGTTGGAAGAGAGTGGTTTTGGCTGGGTTTGGGTCCTTGCCATGTGAGTTCAAGTCCAAGGTAGATGGTTTCACTTTGATTTTATTTCAGATATCTCCTCACACACTATGCCATATACCCCCTTAGAATCTCTGATCATGGAATCATACATAATTTGGTAAATATGCCCACTTTTTTGGCCATCACAAAACTTTAAATATGATATGTCACTTTTCCCCTCAAAAATTCATTTCCATTTCACTGATCCTTGTTAGTAGAATTGGATTTGGAGTAACAAATCCTCTCTTTGATCCTTTAAGCTCTGTAATTTCAGTTGCTTCTTTTAGTAGCCAAATAATATTTCATTGTTTGACTACACTGAATTTTGTTTTTTAATTCATCAGTTGATGGACATTTTGGTTATTTCTATCTTTTGGCTATTATGAGTAATGCTGCTATGAACATTCATGAGCATATGGTTTCTATTCCTTTGCGTATGTACCTGGTAGTGGAATTCCTGGGTCATATGGTAATTCTATGTCTAAATTTCTTAAGAAATGCTAAATTATTTTCCAAGGTAGATGCACATTTTTACATTTCAAGCAACAGTGTATAGTGGTTTCAGTTTTTCCACATCCTTTCCAATACGTGTTATTGTCTGTGTATTTCATCGCAGTTGTGATTTTACATTTATTTTGGTTTTGATTTGCATTTCTCTGGTGCCTAATGATGTTAAGCATCTTTTCCTATGGTTATTGAACATTTGTATGTCTTCCTTGGAGAAAGGTCCATTCATATTCTCTACCCATTTTCAATTGGGTTATTTTTCTTCTTATAATTGAGTTTTAAATGTTCTTAATATATTCTAGACACTAGTCTTTTATCAGATATATGTTTTGCATATATTTTCTCCTATTCTGTTGATTGTCTTTTCATTTTCACCATGGCACCTTTTAAGCACAGAATGTTAAAATTTTGATTAAAATTATTTAACATATTCTTTTTGTCACTTGTGCTGTTTTATTTTTTTTTTAATTTATTTATTTTAATTAGAGGCTAATTACTTTACATTATTGTATTGGTTTTGCCATACATTGACATGAATCTGCCCCGGGTGTACATGTGTTCCCCATCTTGAACCCCCTCCCACCTCCCTCCCCATCCCATCCCTCTGATTTATCCCAGTGCATCAGCCCCGAACATCCTGTATCATGCATCAAACCTGGACTGGTGATTTGTTTCACATATGATAATATACATTTTTCAGTGCCATTCTTCCAAATCATCCCACCCTCGCCTTCTCCCACAGGAAACCATTGCCTAATGCAAGGCCATGAAAACTTACCCTTATGTTTTTTCCTAAGAGTTTTATAGTTTTAGCTCTTACCTTTAGGTGTTCAATTCATTTTGAGTTAATTTTTTATATGGTATGAGGTAGAAGTCCACCTTCATTCTTTTAAATGTAGATATCCTGCTTTTGTTGAAAAGCACTTTCTGTTGAAAGGCATTTCTGTCTTCCATAAAGTTGTCTTTGTACTCTGTCCAAAGTAATTGATGAAAATAAATTTAAGAGGTTATGCATTAACCTCTTAATTGATGAAAATAAATTTAAGAGGTAGTGCATTCAGCCTTTCATTGCTAAACATGATGTTAGTTTTTTTTTTTTTCCTTTCAATATTTCTTTATTTTTTTTTGTTTTAATTTTATTTATTTATTTATTTTTTTGCATTACAATAGTTTAATATGAACAATCAGAACTAATTAACAGTATAACAATATTTTACAACTGAAATAATTAAAATAAACTATAAAATTACTACATAAAACAGGTCTGATCTAGCTTATTTACTTTCTATAATCTCTTCAGTGCTGCAAAACCATTTATTTCTTTTTTTTTTTTTCATGTTTTAATAAACACTTCGTCTTTTTGTATTGCTTTTTTTTTCATCACAATAATAGAAATATAACATCATATATCACTGTAAAACACATTTCCACATAAATGCTGATAAGCACAAAAAATTTTTCATCATTTACATTTTAACTGTAATAATATATGGCAGAATTAAAGCTGCATCCATCATGTGTCTAACTCACCTTGCTGTAATGAATTTTTAAATGTAATGGTTTCTGTCGCAAAGTAAAATCGTACATAATGTCTAGTGACACAGTACGCTGGTGGATGGGTGGATTTGGAAAATGGAAATGCAACTTCATTTTTAATTAGATTTATAAACTTCACCACCTCCACCTCCAGCCAGCTTCCCAACCCTCCCTCCCACCACCATTATTTATTTATTTATTTATTTATTTTAAAATGAGGCTTTTAATTAATGTTTGACAGAGCTGATTCAGGTTGAATAGACTAAATTTCTTTAAACAAACTTACTTATACTCCAGAGTCCTTTAAAAACTTAATAGCATTTATACATTGAAGGTATTTGATTTTCTTGTAACTAGCACTTCAAATGCAACAAGCATTTGAAGCAACAAGCATTTGACCCAACAAGTAAAACTTTCTACAGTTCATAACTTTTATAAATAAAATAAATTAAATGTACAGTGAATAAGGATTTTTTTGTGTGTCTACACACCTGAGATATGTTGCTATATAGTGTTTTGTTCTTATTCCTGTGATGTCTTTGACTTGTTATTGGTAGCAGGGTAATACTGGTTTCATGAAATGAGTTGGGAATTGACCCTTCCTCTTCTATGTTCTGGAAATGTTTGTAAAGTGCTGGTGTTAACTGTTCCTAATACTTGGTTAAATTCATCAATGAAGCAATTTCGGTTTGGGCTTTCCTTTGTGGGAAAATTATTATTATTATTAATGCAAACACTTTACTTGTTATAGCTTCCCTGATGGCTCAGCTGGTAAAGAGTCTGCCTACAATGTGAGAGACCTGGGTTCGATCCCTGGGTTGGGAAGTTTCCCTGGAGAAGGGAAAGGCTACCCACTCCAGTATTCTGGCCTGCAGAATTCATGAACAGAGGAGCCGGGCATATTACAGTCCATGGGGTCACAAAGAGTAAGGCATGACTGAGCAACTTTCACTTTCACTTACTTGTTATAAGTTTACTTGACATTCTATTTATTCTTGAGTAAGTTTTAGTAGCTTTTACCTTTGTAGGGATTTATCTATTTTGTTAAGGCTGTCTAGTTTATGGGCATACAGTTGCTCATCATTGTAATCCCTTATAAACCCTTAAAGTCAGTAGTGAGATCTCCTTTTATATTCCTGATTCTCATAATTCAAGTCTCTTCTTCCATTTTTTCTTTTGGTCAGTCTAGCTAAGGTTTTTCAAGTTTGTTATTCTTTGTAAAGAAGCAACTTTCACTTCACTCTAATGTTTTGCTATTCTCCATTTCACTTATTTCTTCTTTGAACTTTATTATTTACTTATTTCTGTTGGCTTTGAGTGTAGTTGTATCTTATTTTCCAGTTTACTAATGTGAAAATTTAATGCTATTTTTATTATGTATTTTTTAATATAGTCATTTACAGGTATAAGTTTCCTCTAAGCACTGATTCACTGCACACTATAAGTTTGAATATATTGTGTTTTTGTTTTTATTCATCTCAAAGTGTATTTTAAATTACATTCTGAAAGAGATGGGAATCCCAGACCACCTGACCTGCCTCTTGAGAAACCTGTATGCAGGTCAGGAAGCAACAGTTAGAACCGGTCATGGAACAACAGACTGGTTCCAAATAGGAAAAGGAGTGCGTCAAGGTTGTATATTGTCACCTTGCTTATTTAACTTATATGCAGAGTACATCATGAGGAACGCTGGGCTGGAAGAAGCACGAGCTGGAATCAAGATTGCTGGGAGAAATATCAATAACCTCAGATATGCAGATGACACTACCCTTATGGCAGAAAGTGAAGAGGAACTCAAAAGCCTCTTGATGAAAGTGAAAGAGGAGAGTGAAAAGGTTGGCTTGAAGCTCAACATTCAGAAAACAAAGATCATGGCATCTGGTCCCATCACTTCATGGGAAATAGATGGAAAAACAGTGGAAACAGTGTCAGACTTTGTTTTTTTGGGCTCCAAAATCACTGCAGATGCTGATTGCAGCCATGAAATTAAAAGACGCTTGCTCCTTGGAAGGAAAGTTATGACCAACCTTGATAGTATATTAAAAAGCAGAGACATTACTTTGCCGACCAAGGTCCGTCTAGTCAAGGCAATGGTTTTTCCCGTGGTCATGTATGGATGTGAGAGTTGGACTGTGAAGAAAGCTGATCGCCGAAGAATCGATGCTTTTGAACTGTGGTGTTGGAGAAGACTCTTGAGAGTCCCTTATACTGCAAGGAGATCCAACCAGTCCATTCTAAAGGAGATCAGTCCTGGATGTTCATTGGAGGGACTGATGCTAAAGCTGAAACTCCAATACTTTGGCCACCTCATGAGACGAGTTGACTCACTGGAAAAGACTCTGATGCTGGGAAAGGTTGGGGGCGGGAGGAGAAGGGGACGACGGAGAATGAGATGGCTGGATGGCATCACTGACTCTGTGGACATGAGTTTGAGTGTACTCCGGGAGTTGGTGATGGACAGGGAGGCCTGGCGTGCTGTGATTCATGGGGTCGCGGAGAGTCGGACACGACTGAGCGACTGAACTGAACTGAACTGAATGTCTATTTAGGAGTATGTTGCTTAATTCCCACAGAATTTAAAAATTTCCAAATTTTCTTCTGTTGTTTTACAATTTCACTCCATTGTAGTCTAAGAACATACTTTTAAAAATTATTTCAGTTCTGTTAAATTTACTGAAAACTGATTTATTGCCTTATATATGGTTTATCCTGAAGAATGTTACAAGTACATTTGAGAAGAATGTGCACTCTTCTTTGCTGGGTAGAATGTTCTATTGACATAAAATCTGCTGCTGAGCTAAGTAAATTTTATTTATAATACTTTTCAATTCTGAAATTTCTATTTTATAATTTTATATCTCTTATTGATATTTTTATTTGGTGAGACATCACTCTTATCTGTAATTCTTTGATCATGGTTTCCATTAACTCTTTGAACATATTTAAGACTATTGATTTAAAGACTTTGTCTAGTAAGTCCAGTGCCTTAGTGTCCCAGGGACAGTTCTATATCCTGCTTTTTTAAAAAAAATAATGTATTTTAATTGGAGTGTAATTACTTTACAATATTGTGGTGGTGTTTGCCATACATTGACATGTATCAGCCATGGGTGCACATGTGCCCCCATCCTGAAGCCCCCTCCTACCTCCCTCCCTATCCCATCCCTCTGGGTTGTCCCAGAGCACCAACTTTATTACCTGCTTTTAAAATCTGTATATGCACCATACTTCCCTGTTTCTTTGCATGCCTCATAACATTTTGTTGGAAACTAGGCATTTAAAAATATATAATGTGGTAACTCTGGGAATCTCACCCTCACACCATAATTTTTGTTGTTTATATTTGTTGTTGGTGGTGGTCAGTTAGTTTAGTTTCTTTTAAAATTAATTATCCAAAGTCAGCATTCTTTGTCATACATGACAACTAACATGTTTCTTGGGCAGAGACTTCTTTGTCAAGGGACTCTGGATGTGTTTTGAGGCATGCTTCCTCTTGTAGAGAACATCAGTGTCAGAGAGATTAGTACCTTTCCATGTCTTTCCGCACATAGTCTTGTGCATGCACATGACTTTCTAGATTCATAGGCATATTAGTGACTTATTAAAGCCCTCAGTAATGCTTCATTTCCAATTTTTCCTTTTTAGTTTTTTCTTTAAAGGTCATACTTTTGTTACCTCCAACTTAATATATTGCCACTCCAGGCAGCTGCAATCTTCAATTAATTGCTACTGATTGTTCTTGACAAACATAGAGTGAGCTCTGAGTCTGAGCATGTAAAGATAAGCCTTGATGATGAAGCTTTTCAGGCAGTTCCAAGGCAGGTCAAATTAAGAAAATCATTATGGGATAGGGCTTTTAGGAGCTCCAAACCAACTTTTCCCCCTTCAGTATCTGTTAGGCTGTGAGTTTCCATAACTTCGGTCATTGTGAGGTTGTCAGTTTTCAAGGTTACTTCAGAGTTGAAGAACATGGGAACTGAGCAGGTTGAAATAACATGAAATTCACATTCAGCCACTTTTCTTGACTAAATATTCAGATTTTTGCAATTTTTTAGTTAATTTCTATTGTTCTGAGAAAGTTGACATTTTTGCCAGTGTTCAGGTGCTTTTGCATATTTCCAGGAATTATTTCCTCACCATCACAAAATTGTTTCTTCAGGAAGGGCACCTCCTATTTCTAGAATTCAGATAAAGTTTCTAAGGTGTCATGGTGGCATAAAAATTACACGCTTTGAAATCAGACATGCTGTAGGTTGAATCCTAGCTCAATTACCTGCTTACTGTTTGATCTTAGGCAAGTGACTTGTCCTCCTTGCATCTCATTTTTCTTGTTTATTCAATGAGGATGATAATATCTACCTCATAGGATTGTTGCAAGAAATAAATGAAACAATGGTTATAAAACTTCTGGTACTTAGAAGATGTTAAGTGCATGTGACATTTGTCACTTGTCTTTCTGCTTAACTGCAAACCCAGTAATTCCAACCCCAGTAAACTGATATGCATCACATTGGAGCTGCCTAATTTATTTGATACAAAAAATTCATGTCAATGTATGGCAAAACCAATACAATAATATAATTAGCCTCCAATTAAAATAAATAAAACTTTAAAAATAAATAAAACACGAAATGCACCCCCCCCAAAAAAAGTTGTAATAATGGTAATAGGATGTTTAACCAGTGGATACCACCCCATTATCTGTTTGTTACCTTTACCTTCAAATTCAATTTCAAGGTGGCTTTAAGACTTAGTTGTTACCTTGTCAATGCAAAACTCCATTTTCATATGTGCCCCCAGAATTGGGTTTGCCTTACCAACAGCAATACTACATTGTTGACTTATTTTCAGCCTCTATTTATAACCATGCCCCATAGATCTTTTTTAGCTCCACTCACACATAGTCAGTTATTTCTCTTATTTATTATTTATTTATTGTTAGATTTATGTAGTGCTTTCCTCCCTGAAACCTTAAGGTCCATCAAATATTACACGTCTAAAATAAAATTGAAAATGGGGAAAGTAGGCAAGCAAATAGGAATAGAAAACCTGAGGGTTAATGGATGATTATGAGGAAGGGAAGAATGGTGTTCTGGGAAGTTCATTTTTCTTCTTTTGGTATGCCACTCTGAAAACTTATCCATAGTGAGTTTTTTTTTTTTTTTCCAAGTCTCTGATCCAGTATCAAGATGCTTGAAGTCATTTCTAGTTCAAAAGAGATAGGTATATTTTACATGTACAGATTTGGGTGAACAGAAAGCACAACTCTTTCTGTTGTGTATTCTCTTCTATTACACAAATCATAGATTTAAATGGTAAATACCATTCAGTTCAGTTCAGTTCAGTCGCTCAGTCTGTCTGACTCTTTGTGACCCCATGAATCGCAGCACACCAGGCCTCCCTGTCCATCACCAACTCCTGGAGTTCACGCAAACTCATGTCCACAGAGTCGGTGATGCCATCCAGCCATCTCATTCTCTGTCGTCCCTGTCTCCTCCTGCCCCCAATCCCTCCCAGCATCCAAGTCTTTTCCAGTGAGTAACCTCAGAATAAATTTCTTTCTTGAGAGGGGGACAAGCTAATGAATTGTGAACTGTTAATAGATAAATTGTATCTTGCATGGACAAGTTTGTTGTATTCCATGTTTGATGACAGACAGTACTAAAAGGAAGAAAGTACTTCATGGACTGTGAGTCATTAAGAGCATCAAACTGATGCAAGGTACAGTGAATTAAGACTATTACTGGGGATGAAGTTGTAAAGAAGAATAATAATAGTGCCCCTGCTTGTTATCCCTCAAACTTTGGCATACCACAGTATACACTTCCAGATTACAAATATAAATCCAAATGGGTTTGGTGTTTAGAGTACAGATCTGGTATTATGAGGGTATTGAGGAGCATGCATGAGTGAATATTGGCCTACAGCCTCTCACATTGCTTGCTGAGAAATGACCATTTGAAATCACTTACAAGACATTGTTTAATGCCATCATTTATACACACACACACACACACACACACACTGTCCCCCTAGTGAATGTGTGTGGTTTATGTGATCAGAATTTATTATTCATTTTTGTTATTTTGATTACCATTAATATTTATCCCAGAAGGGCTAAAATCAACTCAGATAACTCATTGGCTTGTTAGCAGATTAGTAGAAGAAACATTTGAAATTAATTTTTCCTGTCTCCTATTACTATGAATGAGGAAAAGTTGACTTTGACTCTTTTCATGATTTGCAGTAGATTGGGTCTCCAGGGTTTTGCCAATTATTTCATTGAACTTCAACTGGGGTGACACTCTTTTTGTGAGTTTCACTTAAAAGTGATGTGTCAGGAGATTGTTCAGAAAACATAGATGAAATTCATTTTCAAAAAACTAAACAGATTATCCACAAGGATTCTGCTGTGGCAAAAGCCCTGGATAAGGATCTTTATCTGGATGGTATTAGAGCCAGGCCTATTTCTCTATAGCATCCTATTCCTTCAGGAAAATTCACTGGGGTTGTTAGAGTTTTGTTACAGTCCCAAAGGGCATCCTGCTCCAAAACAATCATGGTAGATGTAATTATGTTTCAAAGACTTGGCTGTTTCCATGAATTTTAATTTTTATTCTTTTTTTCCCAAGTAAGTTGAACCCTGTCTTGCATAATATTTTAATATTGTTGTGAAATGTCAACAACATTTAACATAGTAGTCTTATAAAATATTTTGGTTAAACCAAAAATGTTTATTCCTTCACTTCTTCAAACAACATGCAACTAAATAGCTTTACTTTGAGAAATACAGGATACAGGGTGCCTGGTACAGGTTAAAACCTGATTGTTTTTATATTTGTGATGGGTAACTATTTTATATCAAGGAATTCATGCTGTCACATATATTTCAAAAGTACATTAATGTGGTCTCAATTCTAATGAAAAATAAAATTAGTGAGTGCTAGTGAGTTTCATTAGTAAACTATAAGTGTATAATGAACCAATATTAGAAATAATTTTAGAAAATCTTTCTAAAATGACAGTTTTTGCTGGTCCAAAGAATTTTTATTCTCTTACTCTCTCCCTCACTTTCTCCCTCTCTCTCTCTCTCTCTCACACACACACTGTCTCTTAATCCTTATACTTCTCATCATTGATTTGAAAATGAGTGACAATGTCCTTAGAATGATTTCCCTATATTTTTGATAGCTTTTCCCTTGTCCTAATTGATTTCATTTCAATCTGGCATAATTATGTTGAAGTGTATGATGTTAAAATGTTGTAATAAGCCAAGTTGGAAGACTGGGAGTGAGTTGACTGTTACATTCCAAGCTAGAACTACAGTAAACTGTATCCTTTTCTGATTATTGCCCTATTTCTTGGAGTTAAATTATATGCCCTAGGTGCTTTGCTAAGTGATCTACAAAGATCAATCTGCTTTTGTAATAAACTTCTAAAAGACCAGCCTCCTAGACTATGGAGATAGGGGCATTGACTATGAAGACGGGGGCATTGTCTTTGCCTTTTCTTTCCCCCAGAGCAGACCCAGAACTGCTATTTGAATGAATCAAGCAGATAATAATGGGAAATGATTCCTGGTTTGGTAAATGGCAATGCAATTGCTGACACATCCTTGCCCTATCAGCCTAATTTAAAAAAGAAAAAAAGTAATTATATTCTTATCATTTTTATCAGCACATCCACAATTATTCTGTGCCGTCTGTCTCACAGAGAAAGAGAATTCTAATAATTGCCATGGAGACTTTGAGTTTAAAATGCATCTGGCTAAGCAGAATGTGGACCTTCCAGGTGGAGCTAGTGGTAAAGAACCCGCTTGCTAATGCAGGAGGCACTAGAGATACGGGTTCTATCCCTGGGTCGTGAAGATCCCCTGGAGGACAGCATAGCAACCCACTCTGATGTTCTTGCTTGGTGAATCCCATGGACAGAGGAGTCTGGCAGGCTACAGTCCATAGGGTCACAAAGAGTTTGACACAACTGAAGTGACTTAGCACGCACATAAGCAGAAATTAAGATGATGGTCCCAATTCCTACTAAAATGAAACTAGTGGGAGCTCAAGAAATTTTGAAAAACTAAGACTGAATAATGGTTGCTGGAACTAATGTTCATTGCAGCACTGTTTATAATAGCCAGGACATGCAAGCAACCTAGATGTCCATCTGCAGACGAATGGATAAGAAAGGTGTGGTACATATACACAAAGGAATATTACTCAGCCATTAAAAGAACACATGTGAATCAGTTCTAATGAGGTGGATGAAACTGGAAGTAAGAGTGAAGTAAGTCAGAAAGAAAAACACCAATACAATATACTAACGCATATATGGGCTTCCCTGATGGCTCAGAGGTTAAAGCATCTGCCTCCAATGCGGGAGACCTGGGTTCGATCCCTGGGTCGGGAAGATCCCCTGGAGAAGGAAACGGTAACCCACTCCAGTGTTCTTGCCTGGAGAATCCCATGGACGGAGAAGCCTGGTAGGCTACAGTCCACGGGGTCGCAAAGAGTCGGACACGACTGAGTGACGGAACGGAACAGAACGGAACGCATATATATGGAATTTAGAAAGATGGTATCGATAACCCTATATGCGAGACAGCAAAAGAGACACAGATGTATAGAACAGTTTTTTGGACTCTGGGAGAAGGTGAGGGTGGGATGACTTGAGAGAATAGCATTGAAACATGTATATTATCATATGTGAAACAGATCGCCAGTCCAGGTTTGATGCATGAGACAGGGTGTTCAGAGCTGGGGCACTGGGATGACCCAGAGGGATGGGATGGGGAGGGTGGTGGGAGGGGGGTTCAGGATGGGGAACACATGTACACTCATGGCGGATTCAAGTCAATATATAAGCAAAACCACTACAATATTGTAAAGTAATTAGCCTCCAATTAAAATAAATAAATTAAAAAACAAAAGAACAGTGAAGCTCGTTTGCAGGATGAAAGTTCCTGAACCACCAGTCTTAGTCACACAAATAAAAGCTGGAAGACATTTTTTCTCTGCCTTTGCGGTCTGACAGAGTGATCCAGGGTTTGTACCAACTAGACAAGTGGACAATTGCCCTGCTGCCTTTAAAAAGTAAATGGACTGGTTTGTAAAATGCTTATAATAATGTTCAAATAATGTAGTACAAATAAAAAAGCCCGGAATATCCACAAATCTCAAATTCATTTATAAACACCTTATAAACATCTTCCTATGCAAATATATACATAGGTATTAATAGACAATTTTACTTAAATGATATCATGCTAAATATTTTGTTGTAACACTCTTTTTTCCACTCATTATAATGTTGTAGAGTAGATACATTTCTATGTCAACAGCATCTATATCAACACTTTAATTACTAAATAAGGTTGGATAAGCCTTATCTATGTCAGCCATTGACTCCCCAGTATTTTCTGTCCCCTGTCCCCTCTTGCCTTCCTCCTATGTCCAGAATTTTTGCTTTTCATCTCTTTTCCTCCTTTCCTTCCTCCTTCCCTTGTTTTTCCTTCCTCTCCCCTTCCTTCCCTCCTTCCTTCTTTCTTTCCTTTCTCTCTCTCTTTCTCTTCAATGAGATTTGATTCTTAGAGCTAGCCAGTCTTACCACGGCCAACACTGGCTTATTTCTTCTCATACACCAAAAGGTAGATACTGGATGGTACTGAGTTCTGATATTAAGTAATGTAGAGACCCTGTAGAAGAGGGAAAATACAACTTTTCTTGTCAGTAAAATCATGATTTTAATTTTAACAGATGTTTTTAGCTGTTAAAAGGACATTACTGCTTCCAGATGGGGTAGATAATTCAGTTAACTTTGTGGTGTTTTATTGGCTCGTAAATCATTTTTAAACTTTTAAATATATTTCTATTGAATTATTTGGAAAGAAAGTAAAACATGAATATAAAAAATAGTAGGGCTAAGCCTAAAATTTCACTTCAGTATCTGAATTTAGAGGAAAAGATTTTTCCCTTTGGTTCTTTTTGGCTTGGTGAATGAAATTGGGAAATATAAGCATAAATAGAGAGCAAGTAGACAATGAACATAAGTATAGTAGACCTGGTGTTGGAGAAACAATAGATTGCTGGAAACTGCAGAAAACTTCAAAATATATGTCTATCTAAAAAGAGTCACTGTTGTTCTTCCCCAGAGATCCCTAAGTGGGAATTTGAATCCACTGTTGCTAGATTTTCTTATTTTTAAGAAGTAAGAAATATAGATTCTCCTGTGTACTCTTTGATTTGCAAATATTTGCAAACAAAAAGTCACATCAAAGTAGGTGTATGTTGAGGGTGATGTCTGTGGAAATTTTGCTACCTAAATCCTTTAAATTTGTAACATCTATATAGTTATTCTGTCTATAGTGAGTGAAATTTAATTTTTGTACAGCTTTTAAAATTTGCTGTTGTGAAGTTATTTTTATTATTCAAAGATCATTGCTTGAATGCCCTAGGTATTGTGGTGAGAATATAAAAGAAGAAGAGACAGAAGGAACGTAACTATGGATAATATAGATTGCTAATGTTATCTCATTTTTCTGCAAGCCAATTGTGGGAAATAGATGATATTAATTGTATTTTACAGATTGAAAAAAAACCTGAAGTTTGGAGGGTTTAAATAATCTAACAATATCACACAGCTAGGAAGGGACAAATCTAGGATACAAATCCAATCCAGGTGTGCTTGAGTCCAAAGCCACCTAAATATTTTGTTATAAAAATAATACAAGTTTTCTGGAGAGAGTTTGCAAAATGTAAAAGAAGCTGTAGAAAAGTACCTTACATGAAGTAAGCCAGAAAGAGAAATACCAATACAGTATATTAATGCATATATATGGAATTTAGAACAATGGCCCTATATTCAAGACAGCAAAAGAGACACAGAGGTAAAGAACAGACTTTTGAACTATGTGGGAAAAAGTGAGGGTGGGATTATATAAGAGAATAGCATTGAAATATGTATATTCCCACATGTAAAATAGATGATCAGTGCAAGTTTGATACATGAAGCAGGGCACTCAAAGCTGGTGCTCTGGGACAACCCAGAGGGCTGGGATGGGGAGGGAGGTGGGGCGGCAGTTCAGGATGGTGGAACACATGTACACCCATGGCTGATACATATCGATGTATGGTAAACACCACCAAAATATTGTAAAGTAATTAGCCTCAAATTAAAATAAGTAATTAAAAAAAGAAAAGTACCTTACAGAGTTAACTTACCATACACTGATAATTACTGATAATATTTTAATGTACATATTTACATCATCTTACACATGCACAAACATATATCAAACTTAGTATCACACTGCATATATAATTTTATCTTGATAATTTTCTTTAACATCATATAAAAACATATTTCACTAGTAATCCTTTAAAAATAATATATATTAATGACTGGATAATAATCCTTTAAATAGATATGCCATTGTTTATTTAATTAGATGTTTAATTGTCTCCAGTTTTTCTCTATTATAAATAATGCCTTAAAACATTTTACTATAAATCTTTGTTTCTGATTTTTTCATATAATGTTTCTAAGAATAAAATTAGTAGGGCAAAGGATCCAAATAGTTTTAAAGCTTTTAACACCATATGCTTAACTTTCATAATTTTTTTTATCAATTTATATTCCCATCATTATATCTGTTTTCTTATCTCCTTGCCAACCTTAACTATTTTTATTGTTGCTGTTATAATTTTATGTATTTATTTATTTTTAATGAAAGGATAATTGCTTTATAATATTGTGTTGGTTTCCACCATATATTAGCATGAATCAGTCATAGGTGTATATATATATAGCCCCTGTTTCTTATTGTTATTGTTTTTGTCATAGTTTTTCTTCTAACTACAAACTAGCATACAATCAGTGATGGATGATTTGGGGAAAAGAACTCAAAAAAAAAAAATCAGATAATTTCACCAACCAGAAATGATCTTTGCTAATATTTTGGGGTATTTTTTCTGGATATGTATTTGTCCCTATTTTTTCCTTATCAGCTGTGATTTCACAGACCTAATTTCACAAATAATTTTATCAGCATCTATCTAAATTAATTATCATTTTTATCTTCCCTATTATTAAATCTTAACTAATATCATAAAACATCACTAGCAAACATGATAGACAATAATTTTATTTTTCTTCTGTGCATAATCTTTCCCTTATTTCTGCACTCAGAATTTCTTATAATGTCGAATCAGTCCATCTTTTCCATATTATTATTTTCTTTTTTGTGGTACATATACACAATGGAGTATTACTCAGCAATTAAAAAGAATACATTTGAATCAGTTCTAAAATTTTCATTGTATATTATAGTTGATTAACAGGTTTCCCAGGTGGTGCTAGAGTTGAAGAATCCACCTGCCAATTCAGGTAGATATAAGAGACATGGATTCGATCCCTGGGTCTGGAAGATCCCCTGGAGGAGGGCATGGCAACCCACTCCAGTATTCTTGCCTGGAGAATCCCATGGACAGAGTAGCCTGGCAGGCTACAGTCCATAGAATCGCAAAGAGTCAGACACAACTGAAGCAGCTTAGCATGCATGCACACATAGTAGATTAACAATGTTCTGTTAGTTTCAGTTGTACAGCAAAGTGATACAATTATACATGTATCTATTCTGTTTCAAACCTTTTCCTATTTAGGTTATTACAGAATACTGAGAAGCATTCCCTGTGCTGCACAGTAGGTCCTTGTTGGTTATTTATTTTAAATATAGCAGTGTGTACATGTCAATCCCAAACTCCCAATCTATATTTCCTTCCCACCCTTCCTCTTTGGTAAACATTAGTTTCTTCTCTATGAGTCTGTTTTGTAAATATGTTTGTTTGTATCATTTTTTTAGATTCCACATATAAGTGATATCATATGATATTTGTCTTTCCCTGTCTAATTTATTATGATAATCTCCAGTCCGTTCATGTTATTGCAAATGACATTACTTCATTTCTAATGGCTAAGTAATATTCCATTTTGTATGCGCTATGCTGAGCTTTGTTGCAGAGTCATGTCCAACTCTTTGTGAACCCATGGACTGTAGCCTACCAGGCTCCTCTGTCCATGGGGATTCTGCAGGCAGGAATACTGGAATGGGTTGCTATGCCCTCCTCTAGGGGATCTTCCCAACCCACGGATCGAACCAAGGTCTCCCACATTGCAGGTGAATTCTTTACCATGTGACTCACCAAGAAAGCCCAAGAATACTGGAGTGTGTAGCCTATCCCTTCTCCAGGGGATCTTCCCAACCCAGGAATCAACTTGGTGTTTCTTGCATTGCAGGCGGATTCTCTACCAGCTGAGCTACCAGGGATGCCTATATATATGCCACATCTTCTTTATTCTTTCATCTGTTTATGGACATTTAGGTTTCTTCCACATCTTGGATATTGTAAATGGCACTGTAATTAGAATCAGGATGCATCTTTCCTTTCAAACCCTGTTTTTCTCTGGATATTTTGCCCCTGTGGGATTGCTGTATCATATTGTAGCTCTATTTTTAGTTTCTTAAGGAAACTCCATTCTGTTCTCCACAGTGGCTGAACCAATTTCCATTCCTACCAATAGTGTAGGAAGGTTCCATACCCCCTCCATCACTTACAGTTTGTAGACATTTTGAAGATGGCCATTCTGAGTGATATGAGATGATAGCTCATTGTAGTTTCAATTTACATTTCTCTAATAATAAGTGATGCAGAGCATCTTTTCATGTGCTTTTTAACCATCTATATGTATTCTTTGAAGAAATGTCTATTTAGGTCTTCTGCCCAGTTTTGGATTGGGTTGTTTGCTTCTTCTTTTACAATTAGTTTTTATTGAAGTATAGTTGCTTTACAATATCATATTAGTTTCTGCTGTACAGCAAAGTGAATAAGCTATATGCATACATATATCCCTTCTTCCTTGGATTTCCTTCCAATTTAGGTCACCATAGTGCACTGAGTAGAGCTCCCTGTGCTATACAGTAGGTTCTCATTAATTATCTATTTTATACATGCACGCATGTGTATGTGCTAAATTTCTTCAGTTGTGTCTGACTCTTTGAGGTCTATGAAGTGTAGCCCACAAGGCTCCTCTGTCCAAGGAATTCTCCAGGCAAAGATATTGGAGTGGGTTGCCATGCCCTCCTCCAGGGGATCACCCTGACCCAGGAATCAGATCTGCATCTCTACATCTCTTGCATTGGCAGGCAGGTTCTTATCCACTTGTGCCACCTGGGGTGCCCCATTTTATACACAGTGTATATATGTCAATCCCAGTCTGCTAATTTTATACACAGTGTATATATGCCAATCCCAGTCTACTAATTCATTCCATACCTTGACCCTGATAAGAATTAATATTTGTAGCGTATCCAAAGATTGGGTTCTGCTAAAGGAATGCTTGAACTTTCATTGCACAAAGAGATCATGGTGATTTGTGGCATGTGTTCACATCTGTGTTCATATGTGTAAACTACATATATGTGTGTGTGTTTGTTTGGGTTGGGTAATTATGACATAGTGATCCCATGGATCACCACGACTTCACTTCAGCGGAGTTATTATGGAAACTCTCTAATTCATAATTGGTGAATCCTTCTATATACCATCCTTTAACAAGAAGAAAACATTGCCTTTTTCTATCAGCCTATTTCTCCACATTAGGAACAATCTGTATCTGAAGAGGAATTTAGGAACTTAAGATACTAACAAGCTCAATGTGCAGACTAGGATAAGGGGAACTGCAGTGACAGTGTGTCCACCAGAGTTAGAAAAATAAAGTGAAAAGGGACAAATCTTTAAGTGATGTTTTATTTGTGCTTATTGGACAATGGCTGTGCAACCTGATAGATGAATTTGAACGTTGTACTTCCATGGATTCACTTAGGAAATGCAGTGCCTTTCTTAGAATCTAGAAGCCTAGATACCATTCCTAAGTGTTAGGAAATGTTCTATTGTTGAGAAGACAATAATAGCCTTAGTGTGATATTTTGGGCTTTAACAATAAACCACATATCCCAATCAAACTCAATTTGCCTGATTTTTCTTTTATAGGAGATCAAAAAATTGGACAAAGCAAGCAGAACATGAAATGATTTTGCTCAGGGAGGTCAGACCTGACTGACCCTGGATGTGTGTGTAGCAATGTGTTTAATAAAAGTCTCTCACACCTTCAGGATGTTTAATGTTTTTTCTCTGCTTTGGCCTTCAAATCTCTAGCTCTCGTGTTAATTTCACAAAGGCTTTCTGATAATTCTTTTCCAACGGTTCATGTCCAAGTAAATTTATCTCTTTTTAAATTTCAGCTGGTTGGGGGCAGCAGTGGAGTGATTTTCTTTTTCCAGGATAGGGACACTCAGTAACTCCAGAAAGGAAGCAGGCATTCAGGGAGAGCTGGTTTGAAAAGAAGTATGTTTTTCCTGTAGATTTGTAGCCAGGGCAGTCAATTTGGGACCAATATTATATGGGATTGAAAAGAGACTTATTTTTACATTGTTGAAGTGTCTGTGTACCCTGTGGATAGATCAAAAGGAAATGGGAGTTGTAGCATTGCTGCTGCTGCTGCTGCTGCTGCTAAGTCGCTTCAGTCGTGTCCGACTCTGTGCGACCCATAGACGGCAGCCGACCAGGCTCCGCCATCCCTGGGATTCTCCAGGCAAGAACACTGGAGTGGGTTGCCATTTCCTTCTCCAATGTGTGAAAGTGAAGTCGCTCAGTCGTGTCTGACTAGTAGCGACCCCATGGACTGCAGCCCACTAGGCTCCTCTGTCCATGGTATTTTCTAGGCAAGAGTACCGGAGTGGCTTGCCATTGCCTTCTCCGGTAGCATTGCTACATATACTCAAACAATCTGCCTTTAGCTAGGGGTGTGACTATGTGCCTAGCAAAGGTTGCAGAATACCTTCTGCCTATTTTGATCTACTTAAAGAAATTGCTTTGTGTTGCTAGAGAATAGCTAACCCCATCATCCTTATCACATTTTATCTTTAAATTATGGTGAGAAAATCTCCTTGCAGTAAATGTTCAGTTTATGCTGCTTTTCCTCACATCAAAAAGAAAAAAAAAAGGAAACTTTATGAAATAATGATCCTATCCTCAGCTGAACATAAGGGTTTGTCCTTAATATCTTAATCAATAGTTAGAGTTAGGAAGGTCAGATCATCTCTAAACTAAAGATGGAACCGACTGTCCACCACAGAAATAAAGTATAGCAAAAAACACTGAAAGCTTATCTTGCAGCTCCAGGTCTGCATCTCACATGCAAGAATTCAATAGTCAGTTTTTGATGTTATCCTTCACATCTTGACTAAGGGTCTTCAGAACTTGCATAGCCTACCTAAAGATTCCTCTAAATCCTTGTTAATGTTTCCATTTCAATTATTCTGCTCAAATATGTGAATGTTTGAACCATGTCCCTGTAAAAAACTAGATATCAGTGTTTAAAAATCACTATGACATTTATTAACACACCCATGCAATCAGGCATTATTTTAACAAATGTTGTTTTGAGCACCTCTCATGTTCCAGTCATTAGAATAGATACTGGGTATACAAATCAACTTAACAGTCCAGGTTAATAGAAGTCCCCTGGGCAACTTAACTTCCATGCAAAAATCAATCAGTCTCAATATATTTTTTACCATTTTAAATTGACCTAGAAGGCTAAACTCAGGTTCTCTCCTCATCCTAAACATATTTATTCCTTTCTTTCCTTTATTTTGAGATGTTTGGATTTGAGTTTAAATTCAGTTATAATATCTATTAGCCATGTGATCTTGAGTATATCATTTAACCTTCTCTATTTTCTTATTTTCACTATCTACATTTTCCTATCTATAAAACATGGATAATAATAGTACTTGCCTTATGGGGCTGTTGTGAAGATTAAATTTACACCTGTCATAAAATTTCAAGTCAATCAATATTAGATTATACTAGTTCCTTTACTTTGAAAGAAAATCTTTTTCTTCTCTATTATCTGTGGGAAGTGTGGAAAGGGAAAAAAGAGCACACTTGGAAAATTGTGAATTCTTGTCTCCTCTTCTTTTAAAAAAGTCAAAGACAATGTACATCAGCATTGAGGCCAGTAAAAATTCTGTTTATTTATTTTTAATTGGAGGATGATTGTTTTGCACTGTTGCATTGGTTTCTGTCATACAACAGCGTGAATCAGCCATAAGTATACATATAGACCCTCTCTTTTGAGCCTCCCTTCCACCCCACAGCATTCCATCCCTCTAGGTTGTCACAGAATGCCAGACTGAGCTCCCTGTGTTATCTACTTTAAAATAAGTAAGCCTATGTCATCTAGTTCAATAACAGACCCACTCAGGTTTGATTTGAGGTTCAGTACTTGTTATGTTTTTACTCTTGGTATGTTGAAGCCAATTTCATAATGATTTCTTTTTCAAAATCAGGTGACTTGACCAATTTACCTAATTTTCACTAGTGCACAACTTACATGTACCCTATAAGCCCTGAGATGTATATGGGTAATATGTTTTGTTAAGATTGGAGCTGCTAGAACTTTGAAAATAGTTTTCTTTCTCCTCCCTCTCAAAAAAGGATTTTTCCTTTAACCAGATAATTTTGTGAACCATGATATCTAGGGATAAAAAAGGAGACTATTATTATTTCATTTTAAAAGGAGATATATTTGTCATTATTTCATATTAAAGCAATGACATTTGGCTGATGTCAACATAATTATCAAGGTAGCAATCTTCCCACTCCTTGTAAACTGTATCACAAGTATTCCCACAAGCCACAATCAAGTAGAGTCATCTAATGGAATATCCATGTGCAATTGGTTCCAGGACACATCCTCCCTCCTCTGGATACCCAAATTCAAGATGCACAGGTCACATATATTAAATGGTAAAGTACAGTCAGCCCTCCATATCTGAAGAGTCTGCATCCTCAGATAGTGTGGGTCTACTGTTCTGGAAAATAAGAGGTATTTTGAATGAAGTTGTTGGTTTTATATGAATGAATGGTTATTAGATGGTAATTTCCCCTAAAATCAACATGTCCTCAGAGCTGATATATGACCTTGATGTCTTAAGGTATTAATGAGCTCCCTGAAGGTAATAGTGGTAACAAAAATTATGGATCTTTTTCATTCTGAAAATTTTACCATAAGATTCAGCAATCACTCATGCACAATGTTCAATGTAAGCTCTTTGGTTCACTCTAAGTAATTATTCTTGTATAGCTGGCTTTAGGTACATGTGAACACATATGCATGGCTGCTATTGTCTATATTCAGAAACTGGCCTACTTGAAGACTGGTATGTCTTATCTGCAAATGAAGCCAGGGCCTTATACTAATATAAGGAAAAATCAAAGACTATTTAAAGCTTTCAGCACAGTTGGTTCTAATTTCAGAGAAGAAGGCCAAACAATCTCTTACTTAAGAGAAAATCATCTGTTGTTCTTGGCTTCTCTAATTAACTTGGGAGAGTTCTCAAATCTTAGTTATATCAGGTACCATTTTATGTGTTTCATTGTATTGTTCACCATTCCTTATAACTTCAACTTTGCATCATTAGTAGGTCACTTTAAGAAATGTTGACATTTAAGTTGCTATTGGGTTAATAATTTTCCATATTTCAGCCGGACTTTCTGAAAATAGGCTAGTTTCCACATAGGGGCTATGGGTAGTGACTGCAAATGTGAACGTCACCTTTACAATTGATGACTCTAATATTTTTTTCCTGCTCTTTACATATTTTTCTTGTATGTGTGTGTGTGAACATTTTAGTTCTACTCTATTGGCAAATTTCAATTGTATAATACAGGGTTATCAACAATAGTCACCACGTTTTACCGTAGATCCTCAGAACTTACTCATCTTATAGTTGAAAGTTTTAGCCTTTTTAAAATCAAACTCTCTGTATTTCCCCCACCCCTCACACTGGCAGCCAGTATCTTAGAAAAGAAGCATAAATCTACCTGAGCCTACCTACCTTATTGAGCTCTTTAGGTGATTAACACAGGAATTTTCTATAAAGGACATAGAACAGTGCCTGGCAAATAATAGGTGCTCACTAATTAGTGGGCATTATTATTATTATACATTCAAACTGGCCTCAGACAAAATATTTAGTATTAGCTCTATCACATGAAAGATGAAAGCAGGCAATTTTTATTCCTGGAGAACTAGAAAAGTTTAAGGTGTTCAGCATACAGAGTTGATATAGATCTGCACCAATGTGCATATCATGGAAGGGGTACATTTGTTCCTTAATAAGACAGACACCTACCTGCTGGGCCCACCAACACAAAACAATGAGGCACAGAAATCCAGGGACCGAATTCAGATACTTTGAACACACTTTGAGGAGCTCAGTTACCTGGTTAAAATTTACAATAAACAGCTGGCTATTGTAAACTTGGCTGTCCTGTGATAAACAGGGTTAAAAATTCCAGAAACAGTGTAGTATAAAAGAAATGAGTTTTATAGGATGGTGTGACTATAAGTTGAGCATGTCAGCTCAATCATGTTTTTCACTCATTGTTAATTTCAAACCCTTGAAGCATTTTGCTTTATTGCTTGCAAAGTTGTGGCTCAGAAAGAAAAGATATATATATATATCTTTTCATATATATATATGAAGTTGTTCAGTCATGTCCGACTCTTTGTGACCCATGGACTGTAGCCTACCAGGCTCCTCTGTCCATGGAATTTTCCAGGCAAGAGTGTTGGAGTGGGTTGCCATTTCCTTCTCCAGGGGATCTTCCTGACCCAGGGATCAAATCCAGGTCTCCCACATTAAAGGCAGATGCTTTACCATCTGAGCCACCAGGGAAGCCTATATATATATACGAGAAATGAAAGCAAAGTCTTTACCAATACATTAAAACACTGTAAGCAGTGGTGATGGGTAGTAGTTTCCAATAACCCATCATGGTGCCCTACCTATATGCCCTAAAACTGTCACTCCTAAAAGGAGCACAAATGTGGTTGATCACACCAGTGTGTTAAGGTGCTGTTGGGACTGGAGTATTGTGGGGGCATACACAAATGGAACTTCCTGTTCAAACCAAGATGATAAGGCATTTTTGGCAAGGTTTTGAGTGAGGTTATGGGTGTTGAGAAAAACAAAATAAACCTGTGTGTTTGTGTGTTTGAGAGATAAATTTTCAGTGAAAAAATATATTTAAAAAAAGATGAGAATTGATCATATAAGGGATCGCCAAGGGCTAGGAAAGTGTCTTATCAACTACTTTGCTTTTCATTGTTTTTCTAGAACTAAGCACTGTGCTTAACCCATACTACATAGTCAGCTATTATGCATCAAGCTGAATTTTATAAATGTTTTTGAGTGATACACTCAGTGTTTCCTTTTGTCTAGGCTCTGGGGCAGAGCGATGAACAGTAGAGTTCTTCTTATGAGTCTTCGGAATACGCATTTACTTATTAGTCTTCAGTCTCAAGGGAGGGGGATCAACACCACAGTTTCCCATGTCATGTCCTCTGCCAGCTTCTTGGAAGTCTTAAAATTTGCAGCTCTTAAATATTAGGAAAGGAAAAAGAAGCTAAAAGCTCAGATATAAACTGATTCATCAACATTTTATAGATGAAATATTTAGTGTTTTAAATTAAACATGCCTAAAAATCTTATTCCAGACAGGGTTTTGCAACCATCCTGCTTACATAGTTCTAACCTTGGAACAGAATCTGCATATGAATCAAGGTCAGCCTGTTGGACTTTCTCTAACTAAAGTCTAAATTCAAAATCTCAACCTCAGGGAAGCAGCAGGGGCTTGGGTAGAGGGTAGGAGTAGAAAATACCAGAGGGATGACATTTAAGAGACTGGTGAAAAATCTGTATGATATGTGGAGTTGATAAATTATTGGTTTGTCTATCTTGCTTGGTACTTTTTAAAAATTAAAACTATTGAAAATTAGAGAAAAATGTTTTTTTTTAGGTAATTAATTTATTTTTTATTGGAGGCAAATTATTTTACAATATTATATTGGTTGGTTTTGCCATACATTGACATGAATTCACCCCGGGTTTACATAAGTTCCCCCTTCAGAACCCCCCTCCCACCTCCCTCCTCCCTTTATCCTCCCTCAGCTATTAAAAAGAATACATTTGAATCAGTTCTAATGAGGTGGATGAAACTGGAGCCTATTATACAGAGTGAAGTAAGCCAGAAAGAAAAACACCAATACAGTATACTAACGCATATATATGGAATTTAGAAAGATGCAAATGATAACCCTGTATACGAGAAAAATGTTTTGAGAGGCTGCTGAATAACACAAATAAAAACTTTAATCTGTATTGGTAGATATAAAATATCTATTTTAAGAAAATCCATGGTCCCACTCTATCCTGCAGTTAGTCAGGTTATATTTTTAGCATAGTATCCTGCTTTGGGGCCTTCCCAGGTGGTGCTAGTGGTAAAGAGCCTGCTTGCTAGTGCAGGGGACATGAAATGCAGTTTGATCCCTAGGTTGAGAAGATCGCCTGGAGGAGGGCATGGCAAACCACTCTAGTACTTTTGCCTGGAGAATTCCATGGACAGAGGAGCCTGGAGGGCTACAGTTCATAGGGTCGCGAAGAGTCAGACATGACTGAAGCAACTTGGCATGCATGCATGTTCTGGATATCATATTTTTGAAATAATTTTTACTGGATTATTGTTGATTTACATGTATTAATTTCAGGTATACAATAAAATGATTCTATTATGTATATATACACAAATATATATTATGTATATACATGTACATATACATAATATATATATTATATATATATATATATATACACATAATCCACTCTTTCCTTAGATTATTTTCCCTTATAGATAATTACAGAGTATTGAGTTTCCTGTGCTATATATAGTAGGGACTTACTAGTTACCTGTTTTGTATATAGTAGTGTATATATATCAATCCTAATCTCCCAGTTTATCCCTCCCCCCTTTCTCCCTGGTTATCACATCTCATGTAGAGTACTGATCAATCAAAATGTATTCAGACAAAGGGGATGGGTTTGAAAATCAGACCTGAGAAGAACTGTTGGGCATAACAAAAATCATCTACCCTGTTAATACCCTGAAACGGCTTCTTACTGTGTTTAGATAAAGATCCAGATTAAAATCTAGCTATCACTTAAGTGACCTTAAAGGTTAGGAAGACAGAAACAAGAAAACCAGTTTCATTTTTAGCAAGTCATTCTGCTCTACTGGCCTGCCTACTTTGTTTTCCGCATTCTCAACCCATTGCCACACCCTCCATCCAATCTCTGACAGCGTATTTAGAATACAATACTGTATGATACCATACAATACAATATAACCTTGCTTATGCATGATATAGTTACAGCCTGGTTTTCCAGCTACATTGCTCCTGTCTTTTCAGTTACTCTCTCTTAGGTCACAGTGACACTAGCCCTATTTTAGTACTTGGTATGCTCCAAGCCTTTTCTTGTCTCAGGAACAAGTTTTGAATTCAGGTGTTTAGTGTGTTTGTTGAGAAGTCAGCTATTAGGAGCAATGTTTGTTCTTGTGAATATGTTTCTTCTCTCTCTCATAACCTCTGGCTGATTTTACTAATTTCAACTTGTCATTGATTCTTAGTAGTTTTATTATGATATGACTAGGTGTGGTTTTCTTGGTATTTTTACTACTTGAGGTTCAATGAGCTTTTTAAATCTGTGGGTTGTTTCTCAGCTCTAGAATATTTCATCCATATGTTACTTTCGTCTGATTCTTCTTTTCAATCAGGGCCTCCAGTAACATGGTATAAAACTTGCTCTGGAAAATCCAGATTCTAGTTTTTGTCTCCCCAACCCATGAGATCATGACATCTTGATTCTTAGCCATTGCCATTTACTCAGTTTCTTACTCTGTCATAGTTTATGAAAAAGTGACTAGTACCTTTATATAGAAAGCAGTGTACAAAAAATTGGTCTTATCTGGATGAGTTTCCTCTCTGAGATTTTATTTTTTTATTTTTAATTTTTTAAAAATTTTTATTGGAGGCTAATTATTTTATAGTTCTGTGTATTCTTGCCACCTCTTCTTAATATCTTCTGCTTCTGTTAGGTCCATACCATTTCTGTCCTTTATCGAGCCCATCTTTGCATGAAATGTTCCCTTGGAATCTCTAATTTTCTTGAAGAGATCTCTCGTTTTCCTATTCTGTTGTTTTCCTCTATTTCTTTGCACTGATCGCTGAGGAAGGCTTTCTTATCTCTCCTTGCTATTTTTTGGAACTCTGCATTCAGATGCTTATATCTTTCCTTTTCTCCTTTGCTTTTCACTTCTCTTCTTTTCACAGCTATTTGTAAGGTCTCCTCAGACAGCCATTTTGCTTTTTTGCATTTCTTTTCCATGGGGATGGTCTTGATCCCTGTCTCCTGTACAATGTCACGAACCTCCGTCCAGAGTTCATCAGGCACTCTATCAATCAGATCTAGTCCCTTAAATCTATTTCTCACTTCCACTGTATAATCATAAGGGATTTGATTTAGGTCATATCTGAATGGTCTAGTGGTTTTACCTACTTTCTTCAATTTCAGTCTGAATTTGGCAATAAGGAGTTCACGATCTGAGCCACAGTCAGCTCCTTGTCTTGTTTTTGCTAATTGTATAGAGCTTCTCCATCTTTGGCTGCAAAGAATATAATCAATCTGATTTCAGTGTTGACCATCTGGTGATGTCCATGTGTAGAGTCTTCTCTTGTGTTGTTGGAAGCAGGTGTTTGCTATGACCAGTGCGTTCTCTTGGCAAAACTCTATTAGCCTTTGCCCTGCTTCATTCCGTGCACCAAGGTCAAATTTGCCTGTTACTCCAGGTGTTTCTTGACTTCCTACTTTTGCATTCCAGTCCCCTATAATGAAAAGGATATCTTTTTTGGGTGTTAGTTCTAAAAGGTCTTGTAGGTCTTCATAGAACCGTTCAACTTCGGCTTCTTCAGTATTACTGGTTGGACCATAGGCCTGGATTACTGTAATATTGAATAGTTTGCCTTGGAAACGTAGAGAAATCATTCTGTCACTGTTAAGATTGCATACAAGTACTGTATTTCGGACTCTTTTGTTGACCATGATGGCTACTCCATTTCTTCTAAGGGATTCCTGCCCACAGTAGTAGATATAATGGTCATCTGAATTAAATTCACCCATTCCAGGCCATTTTAATTCACTGATTCCTAGAATGTCTATGTTCACGCTTTCCATCTCCTGTTTGACCACTTCCAATTTGCCTTGATTCATGGACCTAACATTCCAGGTTCCTTCCAGTTGAGCTATTTCAAATCTTGAAAGATGATGCTGTGAAAGTGCTGCACTCAATATGCCAGCACATTTGGAAAACTCAGCAGTGGCCACAGGACTGGAAAAGATCAGTCTTCATTCCAATCCCAAAGGAAGGCAATGCCAAAGAATGCTCAAACTACCACACAATTGCACTCATCTCACACGCTAGTAAAGTCATGCTCAAAATTCTCCAAGCCAGGCTTCAGCAATATGTGAACCGTGAACTTCCAGATGTTCAAGCAGGTTTTAGAAAAGGCAGAGGCACCAGAGATCAAATTGCCAAAATCCGTTGGAACATGGAGAAAGCAAGAGAGTTCCAGAAAAATATCTATTTCTGCTTCATTGACTATGCCAAAGCCCTTGACTATGTGGATCGCAATAAACTGTGGAAAATTCTGAAAGAGATGGGAATACCAGACCACCTGACCTGCCTCTTGAGAAACCTGTATGCAGGTCAGGAAGCAACAGTTAGAACTGGACATGGAAAAACAGACTGGTTACCAATAGGAAAAGGACTACCTCAAGGCTGTATATTGTCATCCTGCTTATTTAACTTCTATGCAGAGTACATCATGAGGAACGCTGAGCTGGAAGAAGCACAAGCTGGAATCAAGATTTCAGGGAGAATTATCAATAACCTCAGGTATGCAGATGACACCACCCTTATGACAGAAAGTGAAGAGGAACTAAAAATCCTCTTGATGAAAGTGAAAGAGGAGAGTGAAAAGATTGGCTTGAAGCTCAACATTCAGAAAACAAAGATCATGGCATCTGGTCCCATCACTTCATGGAAAATAGACGGGGAAACAGTGGAAACAGTTCAGACTTTATTTTTTTGTGCTCCAAAATCACTGCGGATGCTGATTGCAGCCTTGAAATTAAAAGACGCTTACTCCTTGGAAGGAAAGTTATGACCAAACTAGATAGTATATTAAAAAGCAGAGACATTATTTTGCCAACAAAGGTCCGTCTAGTCAAGGCTATGGTTTTTCCCGTGGTCATATATGGATGTGAGAGTTGGACTATGAAGAAGGCTGATCGCCGAAGAATTGATGCTTTTGAACTCTGGTGCTGGAGAGACTCTTGAGAGTCCCTTGTACTGCAAGGAGATCCAACCAGTCCATTCTAAAGGAGATCAATCCTGGGTGTTGATTGGAGGAACTGATGCTAAAGCTGAAACTGCAATACTTTGGCCACCTCATGCGACGAGTTGACTCACTGGAAAAGACTCTGATGCTGGGAAAGGTTGGGGGCAGGAGGAGAAGGGGAAGACAGAGAATGAGATGGCTGGATGGCATCACCGACTCTGTGGACATGAGTTTGAGTGAACTCCGGGAGTTGGTGATGGACAGGGAGGCCTGGTGTTCTGTGATTCATGGGGTCGCAGAGAGTCGGACACGACTGAGGACTGAACTGAACTGAACTGAATTATTTTACATTATCATATTGGTTGGTTTTGCCATATACTGACATGAATCCGCCCCGTGTTTACATGAGTTCCCCCTCCCGAACCCCCCTCCCGAACCCCCCTCCCACCTTCTTCCTCCCCTTATCCTCCTCTGGATCATCCCCGCACACCAGACCCGAGCATCCTGTAACATGCATAGACCCTGAACTGGCGATTCGTTTCACATATGATAATATACATGTTTCAATGCCATTCTCCCAAATCATCCCACCCTCACCCTCTCCCACAGAGTCCCAAAGACTGTTCTATACATCTGTGTCTCTTTTGCTGTCTCATATACAGGGTTATCATTTCCATCTTTGTAAATTCCATATATATGTGTTAGTATATTGTATTGGAGTTTTTCTTTTTGGCTTAATTCACTCTGTATAATAAGCTCTAGTTTCATACACCTCATTAGAACTGGTTCAAATGCATTCTTTTTAATGGCTGAGTAATACTCTGTTGTGTATATGTACCACAGCTTTCTTATCCATTCGTCTGCAGATGGACATCTAGGTTGCTTACATATCCTGACTATTATACACAGTGCTGCGATGAACTAATGTGTCTCTTTCACTTCTGGTTTCCTCGGTATGTATGCCCAGGAGTGCAATTGCTGGATCATATGGCACTTCTATGTCCAATTTTTTGAGGAATCTCCACACTGTTCTCCATAGTGGCTGTACTAGTTTGCATTCCCACCAACAGTGTAAGAGGGTTCCATTCTCTCCACACACTCTCCAGCATTAATTTAATGTAGACTTTTGATAGCAGCCATTCTGGCTGGTGTGAAATGGTACCTCATTGTGGTTTTGATTTGCATTTCTCTGATTATGAGGGATGTTGAGCATTTTTTCATGTGTTTGTTAGCCATCTGTATGTCTTCTTTGGAGAAATGTCTGTTTAGTTCTTTGGCCCATTTTTTGATTGGGTCGTTTATTTTTCTGGAATTGAGCTGCAGGAGTTTCTTGTACATTTTGGAGATTAATCCTTTATCAGTTGCTTCATTTGCTATTGTTTTCTCCCATTATGAAGGCTATATTTTCACCTTGCTTATAGTTTCCTTTGCTGTGCAGAAGCTTTTGATTTTAATTAGGTCCCATTTGTTTTTGCTTTTATTTTCAATATTCTGGGAGGTGGGTGTTGCAGGATCCTGCTGTGATTTATGTCAGAGAGTGTTTTGCCTACGTTCTCCTCTAGGAGTTTTATAGAATCTGGTCTTACATTTAGCTCTCTAAACCATTTTGAGTTTATTTTGGTGGATGGTGTTAGGAAGTGTTCTAGTTTCATTCTTTTACAAGTGGCTGACCAGTTTTCCCAGCACCACTTGTTAAAGAGACTGTCTTTTCTCCATTTTATATTCTTGCCTCCTTTGTCAAAGATGAGGTGTCCATAGGTGCATGGATTTATCTCTGGGCTTTCTATTTTGTTCCATTGATCTATATTTCTGTCTTTATGCCAGTACCATACTGTCTTGATGACTGTGGCTTTGTAGTAGAGCCTGAAGTCCGGCAGGTTAATTCCCCCAGTTCCATTTTTCTTCCTCAAGATTGCTCTGGCTATTCGAAGTTTTTTTGTATTTCCATACAAATTGTGAGATTATTTGTTCTAGTTCTGTGAAAAATATCGTTGGTAGCTTGATAGGGATTGCATTGAATATATAAATTACTTTGGGTAGTGTACTCATTTTCACAATATTTATTCTTCCAATCCACGAACACGGTATATTTCTCCATCTATTAGTGTCCTCTTTGATTACTTTCACTAGTGTTTTATAGTTTTCTACGTACAAGTCTTTTGTTTCCTTAGGTAGATATATTCCTAAGTATTTAATTCTTTTCGTTGAAACAGTGAATTAAGGAATAGTTTCCTTAATTTCTCTATTTTCTCATTATTAGTGTATAGGAATTCAAGGGATTTCTGTGTGTTGATTTTATATCCTGCAACTTTACTGTATTCATTGATTAGCTCTAGTAGTTTTCTGGTAGAATCTTTAGGGTTTTCTGTGTAAAGGATCCTCATGATGCACTCTGCATATAAGTTAAATAAGCAAGGTGACAATATACAACCTTGACGCACTCCTTTTCCTATTTGGAAACAGTCTGTTGTTCTATGACCGGTTCTAACTGTTGCTTCCTGACCTGCATACAGGTTTCTCAAGAGGCAGGTCAGGTGGTCTGGGATTCCCATCTCTTTCAGAATGTTCCACAGTTTATTGTGATCCACACAGTCAAAGGCTTTGGCATAGTCAATGAAGCAGAAATAGATGTTTTTCTGAAACTCTCTTGCATTCTCCATGATCCAGCGGATGTTGGCAATTTGATCTCTGGTGCCTCTGCCTTTTCTAAAACCTGCTTGAACATCTGGGAGTTCACGGTTTACATACTGCTGAAGCCTGGCTTGGAGAATTTTGAGCATGACTTTACTAGCGTGTGAGATGAGTGCAATTGTGCGGTAGTTTGAGCATTCTTTGGCATTGCCTTTCTTTGGGATTGGAATGAAGACTGACCTCTTCCAGTCCTGTGGCCACTGCTGAGTTTTCCAAATCTGCTGGCATATTGAGTGCAGCACTTTCACAGCATCATCTTTCAAGACTTGAAATAGCTCAACTGGAATTCCATCACCACCACTAGCTTTGTTCGTAGTAATGCTTTCTAAGGCCCACTTGACTTCACATTCCAAGATGTCTGGCTCTAGGTCAGTGATCACATTATCGTGACTATCTTGGTCGTGAAGATCTTTTTTGTACAGTTCTTCTGTGTATTCCTGCCACCTCTTCTTAATATCTTCTGCTTCTGTTAGGTCCATACCATTTCTGTCCTTTATCGAGCCAATCTTTGCATGAAAACTTCCCTTGGAATCTCTAATTTTCTTGAAGAGGTCTCTTGTTTTTCCTATTCTGTTGTTTTCCTCTATTTCTTTGCATTGATCACTGAGGAAGGCTTTCTTATCTCTCCTTGCTATTCTTTGGAACTCTGCATTCAGATGCTTATATCTTTCCTTTTCTCCTTTGCTTTTCGCCTCTCTTCTTTTTACAGCTATTTGTAAGGCCTCCTCAGACAGCCATTTCGCTCTTTTGCATTTCTTTTCCATGGGGAATGTCTTGGTCCCTGTCTCCTGTACAATGTCACGAACCTCCATCCAGAGTTCATCAGGCACTCTATCAATCAGATCTAGTCCCTTAAATCTATTTCTCACTTCCACTGCATAATCATAAGGGATTTGATTGAGGTCATATCTGAATGGTCTAGTGGTTTTCCCTACTTTCTTCAATTTAAGTCTGAACTTCGCAATAAGGAGTTCATGATCTGAGCCACAGTCAGCTCCTGGTCTTGTTTTCGCTAACTGTATACAGCTTCTCCATCTTTGGTTGCAAAGAATATAATCAATCTGATTTCGGTGTTGACCATCTGGTGATGTCCATGTGTAGAGTCTTCTCTTGTGTTGTTGGAAGAGGGTGTTTGCTATGACCAGTGCATTCTCTTGACAAAACTCTATTAGCCTTTGCCCTGCTTCATTCAGTGCTTCAAGGCCAAATTTGCCAGTTACTCCAGGTGTTTCTTGACTTCCTACTTTTGCATTCCAGTCCCCTATAATGAAAAGGACATCTTTTTTGGGCGTTCGTTCTAAAAGGTCTTGTAGGTCTTCATAGAACCGATTAACTTCGGCTTCTTCAGCATTACTGGTTGGGGCATAGGCCTGGATTACTGTAATATTGAATGGTTTGCCTTGGAAACGAACAGAAATCATCCTGTCATTTTTAAGATTGCATCCAAGTACTGCATTTCGGACTCTTTTGTTGACCATGATGGCTACTCCATTTCTTCTAAGGGATTCCTGCCCACAGTAGTAGATATAATGGTCATCCGAGTTAAATTCACCCATTCCAGTCCATTTTAATTCACTGATTCCTAGAATGTCGACATTCACTCTTGCCATCTCCTGTTTGACCACTTCCAATTTGCCTTGATTCATGGAACTAACATTCCAGGTTCCTATGCAATATTGCTCTTTACAGCACCGGACCTTGTTTCTATCATTGGTCATATCCACAACTGGGTATTGGTTTTGCTTTTGCTCCATCCCTTTATTCCTTCTATAGTTATTTCTCCACTGAGCTCCAGTAGCATACTGGGCACCTACCGACCTGGGGAATTCCTCATTCAGTTTCCTATCATTTTGCCCTTTGTTACTGTTCACGGGGTTCTCAAGGCAAGTATACTGAAGTGGTTTGCCATTCCCTTCTCCAGGGGACCACATTCGGCTGTGGTCCATGTGATTAGATCAGCTAGTTTCCTGTGATTATGATTTCAGTTTGTCTGCCCTCTGGTGCCCCCTAGCAATACCTACCGTCTTATTTCGGTTTCTCTTACCTTGGTCGTGGAAAATCTCTTCACAGCCGCTCCAGCAAAGTGCAGCTGCTGTACCTTACCTTGGACGAGGGGTATCTCCTCAAGGCCCCCCCTCCTGACCTTGAACGCGGAGTAGCTCCTCTCGGCCCTCCTGCGCCCGCGCAGCCACCGCCTGTTGGACGTGGGGTAGCTCCTCTCGGCCGCCGGCCCTGGCCTCAGGCGTGGGGTAGCTCCTCACGGCCGCACCTCTTTGCGTGGCTCGTTGCGCCGGGGCCGGCGTCTCTCGCGTCGCGTCTGCACCGCCGGGGCCGGCGTCTCTCGCGTCGCATCTGCGCCGCCGGGGCCGGCGTCTCTCGGAACGCTGGGCTGGAAGAAGCACAAGCTGGAATCAAGATTGCTGGGAGAAATATCAGTAACCTCAGATATGCAGATGACACTACCCTTATGGCAGAAAGTGAAGAGGAACTCAAAAGCCTCTTGATGAAAGTGAAAGAGGAGAGTGAAAAGGTTGGCTTGAAGCTCAACATTCAGAAAACAAAGATCATGGCATCTGGTCCCATCACTTCATGGGAAATAGATGGAAAAACAGTGGAAACAGTGTCAGACTTTGTTTTTTTGGGCTCCAAAATCACTGCAGATGCTGATTGCAGCCATGAAATTAAAAGACGCTTGCTCCTTGGAAGGAAAGTTATGACCAACCTTGATAGTATATTAAAAAGCAGAGACATTACTTTGCTGACCAAGGTCCGTCTAGTCAAGGCAATGGTTTTTCCCGTGGTCATGTATGGATGTGAGAGTTGGACTGTGAAGAAAGCTGATCGCCGAAGAATCGATGCTTTTGAACTGTGGTGTTGGAGATGACTCTTGAGAGTCCCTTATACTGCAAGGAGATCCAACCAGTCCATTCTAAGGGAGATCAATCCTGGATGTTCATTGGAGGGACTGATGCTAAAGCTGAAACTCCAATACTTTGGCCACCTCATGAGACGAGTTGACTAACTGGAAAAGACTCTGATGCTGGGAAAGGTTGGGGGCGGGAGGAGAAGGGGACGACGGAGAATGAGATGGCTGGATGGCATCACCGACTCTGTGGACATGAGTTTGGGTGTACTCCGGGAGTTGGTGATGGACAGGGAGGCCTGGCGTGCTGTGATTCATGGGGTCGCGGAGAGTCGGACACGACTGAGCGACTGAACTGAACTGTGTAAAGGATCATGTCATCAGCGAATAGTGAAAGTTTTACTTCTTCTTTTCCAATTTGTATTCCTTTTTTGTCTTTTTCTGCTCTGATTGATGTAGCCAAAACTTCCAGAACTAGGTTGAATAGTAGTGGTGAGAGTGGGCACCCTTGTCTTGTTCCTGACTTTAGTGGAAATGCTTTCAGTTTTTCACCGTTGAGGATAATGTTTGCTGTGGGTTTGTCATATATAGCTTTTATTATGTTGAGATATGTCCCTTCTATTCCCACTTTCTGGAGGGTTTTTATCATAAATGGATGTTGAATTTTGTAGAAGGCTTTCTCTGCATCTATTGAGATAATCATATGATTTTTATTTTACAGTTTGTTAATGTGGTGTATTACGTTGATTGATTTGCGGATATTGAAGAATCCTTGCATTCCTCAGATAAAGCCCACTTGGTCATGATGTATGATCTTCTTAAAGTGTTGTTGCATTCTGATTGCTAGAATTTTGTTCAGGATTTTTGCATCTATGTTCATCAGTGATATTGGCCTGTAGTTTTCTTTTTTTGTGGGATCTTTACCAGGTTTTGGGATTAGTGTGATGGTGGCCTCGTAGAATGAGTTTGGAAGTTTCCCTTCCTCAGCAATTTTCTGAAAGAGTTTGAGTAGAATAGGTGTTAGCTCTTCTCTAAATTTTTGGTAGAATTCAGCTGTGAAGCCTTGTAGACCTGGGCTTTTGTTTGCTGGAAGATTTCTGATTATAGCCTCTAGTTCCGTCCTTGTGATGGGTCTGTTCAGATTTTCTATTTCTTCCTGGCTCAGTTTTGGCAAGGTGTACTTTTCTAGGAATTTGTCCATTGTTTCCAGGTTACTGATTTTATTGCCATGTAATTGCTGATAGTATTCTCTAATAATCCTTTGTATTTCTGTGTTGTCATCTCTCCATTTTCATTTCTAATTTTATTGATTTGGTTCTTCCCCCTTTGTTTCTTGATGAGTCTGGCTAGTGGTCTGTCAATTTTATTTACCTTCTCAAAGAATCAGCTTTTGGCTTTGTTGATTTTTGCTATGGTCTCTTTTGTTTTTTTTTTTTTTTTGCATTTATCTCTGCCCTAATTTTTATGATTTCTTTCCTTCTACTAACCCTGGGGTTCTTTATTTCTTCCTTTTCTAATTTCTTTAGTTGTAGGGTTAGGTTATTTCGTTGACTTTTTTCTTGTTTCTTGAGGTGTGCCAGTATTGCTATGAACTTCCCCCTTAGCACTGCTTTTACAGTGTCCCAGAGGTTTTGGGTTGTTGTGTTTTCATTTTCATTCATTTCTATGCATATTTTGATTTCTTCTATGATTTGTTCATTATTTAGCAGCGTGTTCTTCAGCCTCCATATGTTGGCATTTATAATGGTTTTTCTCCCGTAATTGAGATCTAATCTTACTGCATTGTGGTCAGAAAAGATGTTTGGAATGATTTCAATTTTTTTTGAATTTACCAAGGCTAGATTTATGGCCCAGGATGTGATCTATCCTGCAAAATGTTCCGTGTGTGCTTGAGAAAAAGGTGAAATTCATTGTTTTGGGGTGAAATGTCTTATAGAGATCTATTAGGTCTAACTGGTCTATTGTATCATTTAAAGTTTGTGTTTCCTTGTTAATTTTCTGTTTAGTTGATGTATACATAGATGTAAGTGGGGTATTAAAGTCTCCCACTATTATTGCATTGTTGTTAATTTCCCCTTTCATACTTGTTAGTAATTGTCTTACATATTGTGGTGCTCCTATGTTGGGTGCATAAATATTTATAATTGTTATATCTTCTTCTTGGATTGATCCTTTGGTCATTATGTAGTTTCCTTCTTTGTCTCTTTTCACAGCCTTTGTTTTAAAGTCTATTTTATCTGATATGAGTATTGCTACTCCTGCTTTCTTTTGGTCTCTATTTGCATGGAATATCTTTTTCCAGCCCTTCACTTTCAGTCTGTTTGTGTTCCTCGTTTTGAGGTGGGTCTCTTGTAGACAACATATATGGGGGTCTTGTTTTTGTATCCATTCAGCGAGACTTTGTCTTTTGGTTGGGGCATTCAACCCACTTACGTTTAAGGTAATTTTTGATAAGTATGATCCCGTTGCCATTTTCTTTATTGCTTTGGGTTCGAGTTTATACACTCTTTCTGTGTTTCCTGTTTAGAGAAGATCCTTTAGCATTTTTTGAAGAGCTGGTTTGGTGATGCTGAATTCTCACAGCTTTTGCTTGTCTGTAAAGCTTTTGATTTCTCCTTCATATTTGAACGAGATCCTTGCTGGGTATAGTAATCTGGGCTGTAGGTTATTTTCTTTCATCACTTTAACTATGTCTTGCCATTCCCTCCTGGCCTGAAGAGTTTCTGTTGAAAGATCAGCTGTTATCCTTATGGGAATCCCCTTGTGTGTTATTTGCTGCTTTTCCCTCGCTGTTTTTAATATTTGTTCTTTGTGTTTGATCTTTGTTAATTTGATTAATATGTGTCTTGCAGTATTTCGCCTTGGCTTTATCCTGTTGGGGACTCTCTGGGTTTCTTGGACTTGGGTGATTATTTCCTTCCCCATTTTAGGGAAGTTTTCAACTATTATCTCCTCAAGTATTCTCTCATGGTCTTTCTTTTTGTCTTCTTCTTCTGGGACTCCTATGATTCGAATGTTGGAGCGTTTAACATTGTCCCAGAGGTCTCTAATATTGTCCTCATTTATTTTAATTCGTTTTTCTTTTTTCTTCTCTGTTTCACTTATTTCTACAATTCTATCTTCTAGTTCGCTTATCCTGTCTTCTGCCTCTGTTATTCTACTGTTTGTTTCCTCCAGAGTGTTTCTGATCTCATCTATTGCATTATTCATTGTATATTGCCTCTTTTTTATTTCCTCTAAGTCCTTATTAAACCTTTCTTCCATCTTCTCAATCCTTTTCTCCAGGTTATTTATCTGTAACTCCATTTTGCTTTCAAGATTTTGAATCATTTTCGCCATCAAATTTCGCAATTCTTAATCAGGTTGATTCCCTATATCTTCCTCTTTTTTTGTGTGTTGGTGGGCATTTATCTTGTTCGTTTACTTGCTGGGTATTTCTCTGCCTCTTCAGCTTGCTTATATTGCTTTGCTTGGGGTGGACTTTCCCTTTTCTGGCCGTTTGTGGAGTTCTCTTTATTATGTAGTTTCCTCGCTGTGTATGGGGTTGGACGGGTGACTTGTTAAGGTTCCCTGGTTAGGGAAGCTTGTGTCGGTGTTCTGGTGGGTGGAGCTGGATTTCTTCTCTCTGGAGTGCAATGTAGTGTCCAGTAATGATTTATGAGATGTCAGTGGGTTTGGAGTGACTTTGGGCAGCCTGTATATTGAAACTCAAGGCTTTTTTCCTGTGTTGCTGGAGAATTTGCGTGGTATGTCTTGCTCTGGAACTTGTTGACCCTTGGGTGATGCTTGGTTTTAGTGTAGGTATGGAGGCATTTGATGAGGTCTTATCAATTAATGTTCCCTGGATTCAGGAGTTCTCTGGTGTTTTCAAGATTCAGGCTTAAGCCTCTTGCCTCTGGTTTTTGGTCTTATTCTTGGAGTAGTCTCTAGACTTCTCTATCTGTCATTTACAAGGTGGTTCCCTCTGTTTTAGCTTCTGTTTGCTGGTCTCTTCAGTTTCTAATTTCTGCCCTGATACTAGGGGATGGGTGGACACTTTTTAAGGCTCAGTTGTTCAGTCCTGTTCTGGGAAGGGAGGAACACTGCAAACAAATATCTCTGGTCTGTGGGAAGTGCTCACAGCTTCTCGGCCACACTGGCTTTGCCCCCACTCACAGCGCATGTGCTGTCCCAGTCTACACTGCACAGGCTCTAGGTTGCTCTGCCGGGAATTATCCGAGGCCGGCGCTGGGTTGTATGCACTTCCCAGGTCTGAGCGGCTCACGTTCAGTTTCTCGGGTACTCCACAAAGGCGCAGACTTGGCTGCGTCTGCATTTTGTGCCTTCCCTGGTCCGAGCAGCTCATGTAATCAGGTGTTTGGCGAGCGTGGTCACTGTGACTTATCGCCTCCCCAGTCCCTGCCACTCAGTTTTCTGGGTGTACAACCGGTGTACCTTCTCAGGCGGATATCGACTGGCCTGAGCCCAAGAAGTCTTGATTAGCAACAAGCGTGCCTGCAGTTTGTATCAGATGCCTTTCTTGGGCTGCAGTTGCCCCCTCCGGCTCTGGCTGACCTCCCTGCCTGTCTCGGCGGGGGATGGGGGATGGGCCGACTGCAGCCAGTTTGCTCTGCTCAGCCCTTTGTTCTTTGAGCGGGGCTGGCAGAGTCTTAAGTTAGAGCTTTCTGCCTTTTCGTGGGGAAGCTATCCCAGTCTGCTATGCTATCCCCAGTTAGATCTTTCAGATTTTTCTCATGGCATCCAAGCCCAGTCCTCTCTCTAAGCAGTTCAGCAGGCTCCTCCCTGCCCAGACCCCCCTTGCTAATGGTGTATGCAGGAGTCTGTGCTGCTTCTCCGCTGGTAGTTACCGTTTGGTGGGTAATCTGTGGGTTTTAATTATTTCTTTCTTTTTCCTCCCTGTTATGTGGCCCTCTGAGGTTCCAAGGCTCACCCCAGACTCGCCAGTTAGAGTGTTTCCCAGTGTTTGGAAACTTCTCTCTTTTCAAAGCCTCCGTTCCCAGGACGGAGCTCCGTCCTTACCTCTTTTGCCTCTCTTTTTATCTTTTATGTTTTTTCCTACCTCCTTTAGAAGACAATGGGCTTCTTTTCTGTGTGCCTGATGTCCTCTGCCAGCATTCAGAAGTTGTTTTGCGGACTTTACTCTGCAGTCAATTGTTCTTTTGATGAATTTGTGGGGGAGAGAGTGGTCTCGCCGTTCTATTCCTCCACCATCTTGTTCCTTCTCTCTCTGGGATTTTAAACCTTTAGTTCCTGGTCGACTAGTAGCAACCTATGCCATAAAACAATTTCTGCTTTGGTATTTTATCCTTTTTTATATTTTATTGTTTTAATTGGTAAATGTGTTGTTTGGCAAAATTTTTCTCCTGAAATTCATGGCTGGAAATAGAATCATATTGTTATTATTGTTACTATTATTACTATTAGTTTAAATTTAATTTTTGCTGGCATAATGGATGTCTCCATGTTCATTTTGAGCAGGTAGCCCACTTCATGCCACAAACTGAAGCATTCCCAAAATTTTATTTCCTTAATATATGTTCTCTGTGACAGAGTTGTCATAACATTACTGTGATGACTAAAATCTCTCCTGTTGGATACATTAATCAGGTTAAGACTGTATAAATTCTGTTTTTTTTTCCCTGCATACTTATTTATTTTATTTGGAGGCTAATTACTTTACAATATTGTAGTGGTTTTTGCCATACATAAACATGAATCAATCATGGGTGTACATGTGTTCCACACCTTGACCTTCCCTCCCATCTCCCTCCCCATTCTGTCTCTCAGGGTCATCACAATGCACCAGTCCTGAGCAACCTGTCTCATGCATCGAACCTGGACTGGCGATCTATTTCACATATGTTAATATACATATTTCAATGATATTCTCTCAAATCATCCCGCCCTGCCTTCTCCCACAGAGTCCAAAATCTGTTCTTTACATCTGTGTCTCTTTTGATGTCTCGCATATAGGGTCATCGTTTCCATCTTTCTAAGTTCCATATATATGCGTTAATATACTGTATTGGCAATTTTTTTTTCCTTACTTACTTCACTTTGTGTAATAGGCTCCAATTTCATCCACCTCATTAGAACTGATTCAAATGCATTCATTTTCGTAGCTGAGTAAGATTCCATTGTGTAAATGGACCATAGCTTTCTTATCCATTCGTCTTCTGATGGATATCTAGGTTGCTTCCATGTCCTGGCTATTATAAACAGTGCTGTGATGAACATTGGGGTACACATATCTCTTTCAATTCTGGTTTGCTCGGTGTGTATACTGAGCAATGGGATTGCTGGGTCATATAGCAGTTCTATTTCCAGTTTTTTAAAGGAATCTCCACACTGTTCTCTATGGTGGCTATACTAGTTTGCATTCCCACCAACAGTGTAAGAGGGTTCCCTTTTCTCCACATCCTCTCCAGCATTTATTGTTTGTAGACTTTTTGATAGCAGCCATTCTGACTGGTGTGAGATGGTACATCATTGTGGTTTTGATTTGCATTTCTCCGATTATGAGTGATGTTTTGCATCTTTTCATGTGTTTGTTAGCCATCTGTATGTCTTCTTTGGAGAATGTCTGTTTAGTTCTTTGGCCCATTTTTTGATTGGGTCACTTACTTTTCTGGAATTTAGCTGCAGGAACTATTTGTATATTTTTGAGATTAATTCTTTGTCAGTCGCTTCATTTGCTATTATTTTCTCTCATTCTGAAGGCTGTCTTTTCACCTGCTTTATATTTTCCTTCATTGTGCAAAAGCTTTTAATTGTTCCCATTTATTTATTTTTGCTTTTATTTCCATTACTCTGGGAGGTGGGTCATAGAGGATCCTGCTGTGATTTATGTCAGAGAGTGTTTTGCCTATGTTTTCCTCTAGGTGTTTTACAGTTTCTGGTCTTACATTTAAATCTTTAATCCATTTTGAGTTTATTTTTTTGCATGGTGTTAGAAAGTGTTCTAGTTTCATTCCTTTACAAGTGGCTGACCAGTTTTCCCAGCAACACTTGTTAAAGAGATTGCCTTTTCTCCATTGTATATTCTTGCCTCCTTTGTCAAAGATAAGGTGTCCATAGGTGTGTGGATTTATCTCTGGGCTTTCTATTTTGTTCCACTGATACATATTTCTGTCTTTGTGCCAGTACCATATAGTCTTGATGACGGTAGCTTTGTAGTATAGCCTGAGGTCAGGCAGGTTGATTCTTCCAGTTCCATTCTTCTTTATCAAGATTACTTTGGATGTTCGAGTTTTTTTTTTTTTTTGTATTTCCTCACAAATTGTTAAATTATTTGTTCTATTTCTCTGAAAAATACCGTTGGTAGCTTCATAGGGATTGCATTGAACCTATAGATTGTTTTGGGTTGATTTTTCTCATACGTGAATATGGTATATATCTCCAACAATTTGTGTCATGTTTGGTTTCTTTCATCAGTGTTTTATAGTTTTGTATATATAGGTCTTTTGTTTCTTTCGGTAGATTTATTCCTAAGTATTTAATTCTTTTCGTTACAATGGTGAATGGAATTGTTTCCTTAATTTCTCTTTCTGTTTTCTCATTGTTAGTGTATAGGAATGCAAGTGATTTCTCTGTGTTAATTTTATATCCTGCCACTTTACTCTATTCATTGATTAGGTCTAGTAATTTTCTGGTGGAGTCTTTAGGGTTTTCTATGTAGAGGATCATGTCATCTGCAAACAGTGAGAGTCTTACTTCTTTTCCAATCTGGATTCCTTTTATTTCTTTTTCTTCTCCAATTGCTATGGCTAAAACTTCCAAAACTATGTTGAACAGTAGTGGTGAGAGTGGGCACCCTTGTCTTGTTCCTGACTTTAGGGGAAATGCTTTCAATTTTTCACCATTGAGGATAATGTTTGCTGTGGGTTTGTCATATATACCTTCTATTATGTTGAGGTATGTTCCTTCTATTCCTGCTTTCTGAGGGTTTTTTTTTTTTTATCATAAATGGATGTCGAATTTTGTCAAAGGCTTTCTCTGAAACTATTGAGATAATAATATGGTTTCTTCTTTCAATTTGTTAACGTGGTGTATCACATTGATTGATTTGCAAATACTGAAGAAATCTTGCATCCCTGGGATGAAGCCTACTTGGTGATGACGTATGATCTTTTTAATATGTTTTAGTATTCTTATTGCTAGAATTTTGTTAAGGATTTTAAATCTATGTTCATCAGTGATATTGGTCTGTAGTTTTTCTTTTTTTGTGGCATCTTTGTCTGATTTTGGTATTAGGGTGATGGTGGCCTCATAGAATGAGTTTGGAAGTTTACCTTCCTCTGCAATTTTCTGGAAGAGATTGAGTAGGATAGATGCTAGCTCTTCTCTAAATTTTTGGTAGTATTCACCTGTGAAGCCATCTGATCCTGGACTTTTGTTTATTGGCAGATTTCTGGTTACGGTTTCGATTTCTGTGCTTGTGATGAGTCTGTTAAGATTTTTTATTTCTTCCTGATTCAGTTTTGGGAAGTTATACTTCTATAAGAATTTATCCATTTCTTCTAAGTTGTCCATTTTATTGGCGTAGAGTAGCTGATAGTAGTCTCTTATGATCCTTTGCATTTCTGTGTTGTCTATTGTGATTTTTCCATTTTCATTTCTGATTTTGTTGATTTGATTCTTCTCCCTTTTTTCTTGATGAGTCTGGCTAATGGTTTGTCTATTTTATTTATCTTCTCAAAGTACCAGCTTTTAGCTTTTTTGATTTTGGCTATGTCCTCCTTTAGGAGAAGGCAATGACACCCCACTCCAGTACTCTTGCCTGGAAAATCCCTGGACGGAAGAGCCTGGTAGGCTGCAGTCCATGGGGTCGCACAGAGTCAGACACGACTGAAGCGACTTAGCAGCAGCAGCAGCATGACCTCCTTTGATTCTTTTGCATTTATTTCTGCCCTTATTTTTATGATTTCTTTCCTTCTACTAATCCTGGGGTGCTTCATTTCTTTTTCTAGTTGCTTTAGGTGTAGAGTTAGTTTATTTATTAGATTTCTCTCCTGTTTCTTGAGATAGGCGTATATTGCTATAAAACTTCCCCTTAGCACTGCTTTTACTGAATCACATAGGTTTTGGGTTGTTGCGTTTTCATTTTCATTCTTTTCTGTGCATATTTTGAGTTCTTTTTTTTTTTATTTCTTCTGTGATTTGTTGTTTATTCAGAAGTGCGTTGTTTAGCTTCCATATATTTGTATTTTCAATTTTTTTAACTGTGGTTGACATCTACTCTTATCGCATTGTGATTAGAAAAGATGTTTGAGATGATTTCAATTTTTTTGAATTTGCCAAGGATAGATTTATGGCCCGGGATGTGATCTATCCTGGAGAATGATCCATGTGCACTTGAAAAAAAGGTGAAATTCATTGTTTTGGAGTGAGATGTCCTATCGATATCAATTAGATCTAACTGGACCATTGAATCATTTCAAGTTTGTGTTTCCTTGCTAATTTTCTGTTTAGTTGATCTATCCATAGGTGTGAGTGGGGTATTAAAGTCTGCCACTATTACGGTGTTACTGTTAATTTCTGCTTTCATTCTTGTTAGCATTTACCTTACATATTGCGGTGCTCCTATGTCAGGTGCATATATATTAATAATTGTTTTATCTTCTTCTTGGATTGATCCTTTGATCATTTTGCAGTGTTCTTCTTTGTCTCTTTTCACGGCCTTTATTTCAAAGTCTATTTCATCTGATATGAGTATTGCTCCTCCTGCTTTCTTTTGGAATCCATGCATGAAATATCCTTTTCTAGCCGTTCAATTTCAGTTTGTATGTGTCCCTAACTTTGAGGTGGGTCTCTTGTAGATAGTGTATACAGGGGTCTTGATTTTGTATCCATTCAGCAAGTCTTTACCTTTTGGTTGGGCCATTCAACCCATTAATGTTTAAGGTAATCCACGTCTAAGTAGTGGCAGCTGCACGGGCACAGGAGGGCCGAGAGGAGCTACTCCATGTTCAAGGTCAGGAGGGGCGGCCGTGAGGAGATACCCCTCGTCAAAGGTAAGGAGCAGTGGCTGTGTTTTGTTGGAGCAACTGTGAAGAGATACCCCACAACCAAGGTAAGAGAAACCCAAGTAAGACGGTAGGTATTGCGAGAGGGCATCAGCGGGCAGACACACTGAAATCATAATCACAGAAAACTAGTCAGTCTAATCACACAGACCACAGCCTTGTCTAACTCAGTGAAACTAAGCCATGCCGTGTGGGGCCACCCAAGACGGGTGGGTCATGGTTGAGAGGTCTGACAAAATATGGTCCACTGGAGAAGGGAATGGCAAACCACTTCATTATTCTTGCCTTGAGAACCCCATGAACAGTATGAAAAGGCAAAATGATAAGATACTGAATGAGAAACTCCCCAGGTCAGTAGGTGCCTAATATGCTACTGGAGATCAATGGAGAAATAAATCCAGAAAAAAAGAAAGGATGGAGCCAAAGCAAAAACAATACCCAGCTGTGAATGTGACTGGTGACAGAAGCAAGGTCCAATGCTGTAAGAGCAATATTGCATAAGAACCTGGAATGTTAGGTCCATGAATCAACGCAAATTGGAAGTGATCAAACAGGAGATGGCAAGAGTGAATGTCGACATTCTAGGAATCAGTGAACTAAAATGGACTGGAATGGGTGAATTTAACTCAGATGACCATTATATCTATTACTGTGGTCAGGACCCTTAGAAGAAATGGAGTTGTCATCATGGTCAACAAAAGAGTCTAAAATGCAGTACTTGGATGCAATCTCAAAAACGACAGAATGATCTCTGTTCGTTTCCAAGGCAAACCATTCAATATTACAGTAATCTAAGCCTATGCCCCAGACAGTAACGTTGAAGAAGCCAAAGTTGAACGGTTCTAAGAAGACCTACAAGAACTTTTAGAACTAACACCCAAAAAAAATGTTTTTTTTTCATTATAGGGGACTGGAATGCAAAAGTAGGAAGTCAAGAAACACCTGGAGTAACAGGCAAATTTGGCCTTGGAGTACAGAATAAACCAGGGCAAATGCTAATAGAGATGTGCCAAGAGAACACATTGGTCATAGCAAACACCCTCTTTCAACAACACAAGAGAAGACTCTACACAAGGATATCAACAGATGGTCAACACCGAAATCAGATCAATTATATACTTTGCAGCCAAAGATGGAGAAGCTCTATACAGTTAGCAAAAACAAGACCGGGAGCCGACTGGCTCAGATCATGAACTCCTTACTGCCAAATTCAGATTTAAACTGAAGAAAGCAGGGAAAACCACTAGACCATTCAGATATGACCTAAATCAAATTCCTTATGATTATGCAGTGGAAGTAAGAAATATATTTAAGGGACCAGATCTGATAGATAGAGTGCCTGATGAACTCTGGATGGAGGTTCGTGACATTGTACAGGAGACAGGGATCAAGACCATCCCTATGGAAAAGAAATGCAAAAGAGCAAAATGACTGTCTGGGGAGGCCTTACAAATAACTTTGAAAAGAAGAGAAGTGAAAAGCAAAGGAGAAAAGGAGAGATATAAGCATCTAAATGTAGAGTTCCAAAGAATAGCAAGGAGATAAGAAAAAGCCTTCCTCAGCAATCAATATAAAGAAATAGTAGAAAACAACAGAATAGGAAAGACAAGAAATCTCTTCAAGAAAATTAGAGATACCAAGGGAACATTTCACGCAAAGATGGGCTTGATAAAGGACAGAAATGGTATGGACCTAACAGAAGCAGAAGATATTAAGAAGAGATTGCAAGAATACACAGAAGAATTGTACCAAAAAGATCTTCACGATCAAGATAATCAAGATGGTGTGATCACTCATCTAGAGCCAGACATCTTGGAATGTGAAGTCAACTGGGCCTTAGAAAGCATCATTATAAGCAAAGCTAGTGGAGGTGATGGAATTCCAGTTGAGCTATTTCAAATCCTGAAAGTTGATGCTGTGAAAGTGCTCCACTGAATATGCCAGCAAATTTGGAAAACTCAGCAGTGACCACAAGACTAGAAAGGGTCAGTTTTCATTCCAATCACAAAGAAAGGCAATGCCAAAGAATGCTCAAACTACCACACAATTGCACTCACCTCACACGTTAGTAAATTCATGCTCAAATTTCTCCAAGCCAAGATTCAGCAGTGCGTGAACCGTGAACTTCCAGATGTTCAAGCTGGTTTTAGAAAAGGCAGAAGAACTAGAGATCAAACTGGCAACATCTGCTGAATCATGGAAAATGCAAGAGAGTTCCAGAAAAATATCTATTTCTGCTTTATTGACTATGCCAAAGTCTTTGACTGTGTGTATCTCAATAAACTCTGGAAAATTCTGAAAGAGATGGGAATACCAGACCACTTGACCTTCCTCTTGAGAAACCTATATGCAGGTCAGGAAGCAACAGTTATAACTGAACATGGAACAACAGACTGGTTCCAAATAGGAAAAGGAGTACGTCAAGGTTGTATATTGTCACCCTGCTTATTTAACTTCTATGCAGAGTACATCATGAGGAACCCTGGGCTGGATGAGGCACAAGCTGGAATCAAGATTGCCGGCAGAAATATCAATAACCTCAGACATGCAGATGACAGCACCCTTATGACAGAAAGTGAAGAGGAACTAAAAAGCCTCTTGATGAAATTGAAAGAAGAGAGTGAAAAGGTTGGCTTAAAGCTCAACATTCAGAAAACTAAAATCACGGCATCTGGCCCCATCACTTCATGGGAAATAGATGGGGAAGCAGTGGAAACAGTTCAGACTTTATTTTTGGGGGCTCCAAAATCACTGCAGATGCTGATTGCAGCCATGAAATTAAATGACGCTTACTCCTTGGAAGGAAAGTTATGACCGACCTAGATAGCATATTAAAGAGCTGAGACGTTACTTTGCTAACAAAGGTCCGTTTAGTTAAGGGCATGGTTTTTCCAGAGGTCAGGTATGGAAGTGAGAGTTGGACTTGAAGAATGTTGATCGCAGAAGAACTGACGCTTCTGAACTGCGATGTTGGAGAAGACTCTTGAGAGTCCCTTGGACTGCAAGGAAATCCAACCATTCCATTCTAAAGGATATGTGAGCATGACTTCACTAGCGTGTGAGATGAGTGCAATTATGCAGTAGTTTGAGCATTCTTTGGCGTTGCCTTTCTTTGGAGTTGGAATAAAAACTGTCCTTTTCCAGTCCTATAGGCACTGCTGAGTTTTCCAAATTTGCTGGCATTTTGAGTGTAGTACTTTCACAGCATTATCTTTTACGATTTGAAATAGCTCAACTGGAATTCCATCACCTCCACTAGCTTTGTTCATAGTGATGTTTCCTAAGTCTCACTTGATTTCACATTCCAGGATGTCGGGCTCTAGGTGAGTGTGAGTGATCATACCATCATGATTATCTGGGTCGTGAAGATCTTTTTTGTATAGATTTTTGTGTATTCTTGCTACCTCTTCTTAATATTTTCTGCTTCTGTTTGGTCCATACAATTTCTGTCCTTTATTGAGCCCATCTTTGCATGAAGTGTTCCCTTCCTATCTCTAATTTTCTTGAGGTGATCTCTCAGTTAAGTTCAGTCACTCAGTCGTGTCCGACTCTCCGCGACACCATGAACCACAGCACTCCAGGCCTCTCTGTCCATCACCAACTCCCGGAGTACACTCAAACTCATGTCCACAGAGTCAGTGACGCCATCCAGCCATCTCACTCTCCATCGTCCCCTTCTCCTCCCGCCCCCAACCTTTCCAGCATCAGAATCTTTTCCAGTGAGTCAACTCGTCGCATGAGGTGGCCAAAGTATTGCAGTTTCAGCTTTAGCATCAGTCCCTCCAATGAACACCCAGGATTGATCTCCTTTAGAATGGACTGGTTGGATCTCCTTGCAGTATAAGGGACTCTCAAGAGTCTTCTCCAACACCACAGTTCAAAAGCATCGATTCTTTGGCGATCAGCTTTCTTCATGTACAACTCTCACATCCATACATGACCAGTGGAAAAACCATTACCTTGACTAGACGGACCTTTGTTAGCAAAGTAATGTCTCTGCTTTTTAATATGCTATCTAGGTCGGTCATAACTTTCCTTCCAAGGAGTAAGCGTCATTTAATTTCATGGCTGCAATCAGCATCTGCAGTGATTTTGGAGCCCCCAAAAATAAAGTCTGAACTGTTTCCACTGCTTCCCCATCTATTTCCCATGAAGTGATGGGGCCAGATGCCGTGATTTTAGTTTTCTGAATGTTGAGCTTCAAGCCAGCCTTTTCACTCTCCTCTTTCACTTTCATCAAGAGGCTTTTTAGTTCCTCTTCACTTTCTGTCATAAGGGTGCTGTCATCTGCATGTCTGAGGTTATTGATATTTCTGCCGGCAATCTTGATTCCAGCTTGTGCCTCATCCAGCCCAGGGTTCCTCATGATGTACTCTGCATAGAAGTTAAATAAGCAGGGTGACAATATACAACCTTGACGTACTCCTTTTCCTATTTGGAACCAGTCTGTTGTTCCATGTCCAGTTCTAACTTTTGCTTCCTGACCTGCATATAGGTTTCTCAAGAGGAAGGTCAAGTGGTCTGGTATTCCCATCTCTTTCAGAATTTTCCAGAGTTTATTGAGATACACTCAGTCAAAGACTTTGGCATAGTCAATAAAGCAGAAATAGATGTTTTTCTGAAACTCTTTTGCTTTCTCCATGATCCAGCGGATGTTGGCAATTTGATCTCTGGTGCCTCTGCCTTTTCTAAAACCTGCTTGAACATCTGGGAGTTCACGGTTCACATACTGCTGAAGCCTGGCTTGGAGAATTTTGAGCATGACTTTACTAGTGTGTAAGATGAGTGCAATTGTGCGGTAGTTTGAGCATTCTTTGGCATTGCCTTTCTTTGGGATTGGAATGAAGACTGACCTCTTCCACTGCTGAGTTTTCCAAATCTGCTGGCATATTGAGTGCAGCACTTTCACAGCATCATCTTTCAAGACTTGAAATAGCTCAACTGGAATTCCATCACCATCACTAGCTTTGTTCGTAGTGATGCTCTCTAAGGCCCACTTGACTTCACATTCCAAGATGTCTGGCTCTAGGTCAGTGATCACGTTTTCGTGACTATCTTGGTGGTGAAGAACTTTTTTGTACAGTTCTTCTGTGTATTCTTGCCACCTTTTCTTATTATCTTCTGCTTCTGTTAGGTCCATACCATTTCTGTCCTTTATCGAGCCCATCTTTGCATGAAATGTTCCCTTGGAATCTCTAATTTTCTTGAAGAGGTCTCTTGTTTTTCCTATTCTGTTGTTTTCCTCTATTTCTTTGCATTGATCACTGAGGAAGTCTTTCTTATCTCTCCTTGCTATTCTTTGGATCTCTGCATTCAGATTCTTATATCTTTCCTTTTCTCCTTTGCTTTTCGCCTCTCTTCTTTTCACAGCTATTTGTAAGGCTTCCTCAGACAGCCATTTTGCTCTTTTGCACTTCTTTTCCATGGGGATGGTTTTGGTCCCTGTCTCCTGTACAATGTCACGAACCTCCGTCCAGAGTTTATCAGGCACTCTATCAATCAGATCTAGTCCCTTAAATCTATTTCTCACTTCCACTGTATAATCATAAGGGATTTGATTGAGGTCATATCTGAATGGTCTAGTGGTTTTCCCTACTTTCTTCAATTTAAGTCTGAATTTCACAGTAAGGCTGGAATGGGTGAATTTAACTCGGATGACCATTATATCTACTACTGTGGCCAGGAATCCCTTAGAAGAAATGGAGTAGCCATCATGGTCAACAAAAGAGTCCGAAATGCAGTACTTGGATGCAATCTTAAAAACGACAGAATGATTTCTGTTCGTTTCCAAGGCAAACCATTCAATATTACAGTAATCCAGGCCTATGCCCCAACCAGTAATGCTGAAGAAGCCGAAGTTAATCGGTTCTATGAAGACCTACAAGACCTTTTAGAACGAACACCCAAAAAAGATGTCCTTTTCATTATAGGGGACTGGAATCCAAAAGTAGGAAGTCAAGAAACACCTGAAGTAACAGGCAAATTTGGCCTTGGAGCACGGAATGAAGCGGGGCAAAAGCTAATAGAGTTTTTTCCAGAGAACGCACTGGTCATAGCAAACACCCTCTTCCAACAACACAAGAGAAGACTCTACACATGGACATCACCAGATGGGACCAACACCGAAATCAGATTGATTATATTCTTTGTAGCCAAAGATGGAGAAGCTGTATACAGTTAGTGAAAACAAGACCAGGAGCTGACTGTGGCTCAGATCATGAACTCCTTATTGCGAAATTCAGACTTAAATTGAGGTGATCTCTAGTCTTTCCCATTGTATTGTTTTCCTCTATTTCTTTGCACTGATCTCTGAGGAAGGCTTTCTTATCTCTTCTTACTATTCTTTGGAACTTTGCATTCAAATGGGTATATCTTTCCTTTTCTCCTTTACTTTTTGTTTGTCTTCTTTTCATAACTGTTTGTAAGGCCTTTTCAGATAGCCATTTTGCTTTTTTCTTGGCAGTGCCTTATGTTAGATTTTGGCGGGAAAGTTCTCTCTCTCTCTCTTTCCTCCCTTTTCTTTTTTTTTTTTTCCCTCTCTCTCAGGCTATCCCAAGGTTTGGGTTGCTATCTCACATTAGCTCCCTCAGATTGCCCTCAGGGCTTTCGAATCAGGTGCTTACCCTAAGCAATGCATCCTGCAGCTCCCTGTTCAGCCTCCGCTTGCTGGTGGTGGATGCAAGCCCTGGGCTACTTTTCAGCTTGCAGTTGCAGTTAGGCATGTAATCTGTGGGTTCTATTTATTAATTTTTTTCTTCCCAGTTATGTTGTCCTCAGAAATTCCAAAACCTCCCACACACCCGCTGGTGTGAGGGTTTCCTTGTGTTTGGAAACTTCTCCTCATTATGACTCCCTCTCCAGGATGGATCTCCGTCCCCAACTATTTTATCTCTCTTTTTACCTTTTATATTTTGTCCTACCTCCTTTAAAAAATAATGGGCTTCCTTTCTGGGTGCCTGGTGTCCTCTGCCAGTGTTCAGAAGTTGTTTTGTGGTATTTGCTCAGCATTCAAATGATCTTTCGATGAATGTGTGGGGAAGAAAGTGGTCTCCCCATCCTATTCTTCCGCCATCTTAGGATCTCCCCCCACCTTCTGTTTCTAATGATGTGATATAATTGAGTTTTATGTTTCCCGTAGTGTATTTCCTCAGACCATTCTTCATCAAGAGGTTCCAGAAGGAAAGATATCTCTGGTCTCAGGTTTCTTCATACAATGACGGTGTTTGGGTAACCAGATTAGAAGAAGAAACTTGTAAAGTTTATTGAAGCCCAGGCTCATAGTTGTCAAAACATTATTTATGCTACACTCATTTGGCCAAAGAAAGTCACGAGGCTACATCAGACTCAAGTGGTAGGAATATAGACTTCATCTGTTGGTGGGAGGAACTTCAAAGAACTGTGGCATTTTTGCTATTTTATGGCCACTATTTAGCCATAAGCCAGTTCTAGTCAGTGTTTGAGAAGTAAGTTAGCTCAGTTCCTTCAAAAACAGATACCAGCAGACGTGAGAGATGCCCAGCTCCGGCAGCGCAGACACGAGAGACGCCCGGCTCCGGCAGCGCAGACGCGAGAGACGCCCGGCTCCGGCGGCGCAGACGCGAGAGTAGTCTGGTTCCGGCGCAACCGACCACGTGCAGAATCGTGGCTGAGAGGAGCTACCCCGCGCCCAGGGTTAGGGCGGTGGCCGAGAGGAGCTGTACCACGTCCAGGAGGCGGTGGCTGCTTGGGCACCGGAGGGCCGAGAGGAGCTGATCCACATTCAAAGCAGGAGGGGCGGCCTTGAGGAGATACCCCTCTTCCAAGGTAAGGTACAGCGGCTGCACCTTGCTGGAGCAGCTGGGAAGAGATACTCCACGACCAAGTGGAATATAAGAATCCAGTGTTCTGGGGAGGAAGGAACAAGATGCCGGAGGGATAAGATGGCGAGACCACTTTCTCCCCCACAAATTCATCAAAAGAACATTTGAACGCGGAGTAAAGTCCACAAAACAACTTCTGAATACTGGCAGAGGACATCAGGCTCCCAGAAAAGCAGCCCATTGTCTTCTAAAGGAGAGAGAAGAAATCCAGCTCCACCCACCAGAACACCGACACATGCTTCCCTAACCAGGGAACCCGGACAAGTACCCGTCCAACCCCACACACAGCGAAGAAACTACGTAATAAAGAGAACTCCACAAACTGCAAGAAGAGGGAAAGGCCACCCCCAAGCAAAGCAATATAAGCAAGATGAAGAGGCAGAGAAATACCCAGCAAGTAAAGGAACAAGATAATTGCCCACCAACACAAACAAAAGAAGAAGATATAGGGAATTTACCTGATAAAGAATTCCAAATTTTGATGGTGAAAATGATTCAAAATCTTGAAAGCAAAATGGAGTTACAGATAAATAACCTGGAGAAAAAGATTGAGAAGATGGAAGAAAGATTTAATAAGGACATAGAAGAAATAAAAAAGAGTCAATATACAATGAATAATGCAATAGATGAGATCAGAAACACTCTGGAGGGAACAAACAGTAGAATAACAGAGGCAGAAGACAGGATAAGCGAACTAGAAGATAGAATTGTAGAAATAAATGAAACAGAGAGGAAAAAAGAAAAACGAATTAAAAGAAATGAGGACAATATTAGAGACCTCTGGGACAATGTTAAACGCTCCAACATTCGAATCATAGGAGTCCCAGAAGAAGAAGACAAAAAGAAAGACCATGAGACAATACTTGAGGAGATAATAGTTGAAAACTTCCCTAAAATAGGGAAAGAAATAATCACCCAAGTCCAAGAAACCCAGAGAGTCCCCAACAGGATAAACCCAAGGCGAAATACTCCAAGACACATATTAATCAAATTAACAAAGATCAAACACAAAGAACAAATCTTAAAAGCAGCAAGGGAAAAGCAGCAAATAACACATAAGGGGATTCCCATAAGGATAACAGCTGATCTTTCAACAGAAACTCTTCAGGCCAGAAGGGAGTGGCAAGACATACTTAAAGTGATGAAAGAAAATACCCTACAGCCCAGATTACTATACCCAGCAAGGATCTCATTCAAATATGAAGGAGAAATCAAAAGCTTTACAGACAAGCAAAAGCTAAGGGAATTCAGCATCACCAAACCAGCTCTCCAACAAATGCTAAAGGATCTTCTATAGACAGGAAACACAGAAAGAGTGTATAAACTTGAACCCAAAGCAATAAAGAAAATGGCTACGGGATCATACTTATCAATAATTACCTTAAACGTAAATGGGTTGAAATTTTCAAAAAGGCTAGGAAACAATTCTCATAGTCATCAATAGTTCAGTGTTGAGTTCATGAATAGTTTTTAAAGTTTAGGACAAACTGTTCAGTTCAGTTCAGTTCAGTTCAGTTCAGTTGCTCAGTCGTGTCCAACTCTCCGCAACCCCATAAATCACAGCACGCTGGGCCTCCCTGTCCATCACCAACTCCCAGAGTACACTCAAACTCATGTCCACAGAGTCGGTGATGCCATCCAGCCATCTCATTCTCCGTCGTCCCCTTCTCCTCCCGCCCCCAACCTTTCCCAGCATCAGAGTCTTTTCCAGTGAGTCAACTCGTCGCATGAGGTGGCCAAAGTATTGCAGTTTCAGCTTTAGCATCAGTCCCTCCAATGAACACCCAGGATTGATCTCCTTTAGAATGGACTGGTTGGATCTCCTTGCAGTATAAGGGACTCTCAAGAGTCTTCTCCAACACCACAGTTCAAAAGCATCGATTCTTCGGCGATCAGCTTTCTTCACAGTCCAACTCTCACATCCATACATGACCACGGGAAAAACCATAGCCTTGACTAGACGGACCTTGGTTGGCAAAGTAATGTCTCTGCTTTTTAATATACTATCAAGTTTGGTCATAACTTTCCTTCCAAGGAGTAAGCGTCATTTAATTTCATGGCTGCAATCAGCATCTGCAGTGATTTTGGAGCCCAGAAAAATAAAGTCTGACACTGTTTCCACTGTTTTTCCATCTATTTCCCATGAAGTGATGGGACCAGATGCCATGATCTTTGTTTTCTGAATGTTGAGCTTCAAGCCAACCTTTTCACTCTCCTCTTTCATTTTCATCAAGAGGCTTTTGAGTTCCTCTTCACTTTCTGCCATAAGGGTAGTGTCGTCTGCATATCTGAGGTTATTGATATTTCTCCCAGATATCTTGATTCCAACTTTTGCTTCTTCCAGCCCAGCGTTCCTCATGATGTACTCTGCATATAAGTTAAATAAGCAAGGTGACAATATACAACCTTGACGTACACCTTTTCCTATTTGGAACCAGTCTGTTGTTCCATGTCCAGTTCTAACTTTTGCTTCCTGACCTGCATACAGGTTTCTCAAGAGGCAGGTCAGGTGGTCTGGGATTCCCATCTCTTGTATTTGCTATTTGAAGTACTATTTGTAATTGGCATATTACGATGTAACATTGGTCTTCATTTCCAACTTAAAACGCCTAAAAATGCCTAACAGGTTTTTAGATTTGTGAATTTTAGTTGAAATGTATTTTATGATGTTACTGAACCTGCAGAAATATTGAAATATTTCAGAGAACTTATTCACTGTACACTTAATTTATTTTATTTATAAAAGTTATGAATTGTAGAAAAAAAAAAAACAAAACAGATACCAAGACAGGGTAAGTTATGCAAAGATTTATCATAGGAAATGCCTGAGGATAGAGGAGAGGGAGTCAGAGATGACATGGTAAGCTTTTAGACCACATTGCATACCTGACATCTATGAAGGAGAGGAGAAAGAAAGGAAAATTAAGTAAGAATAGCTTTACACTGCAGCAAAGTTCCAAAAATATATCTGGAGATGACTCAAAAGATTTTGACTTTTTATTGGGACAACCTCCCTTAGCCTCAAGTTCATTTACTCTGTCTTTCAGCTTGTAGATGTTGATCAATACCTTTGTTGGCTATTTGTCTATTGCTACTAGGGATACCATGTTCTATCAGTCATCACTACAAGTCCTGTAGGTAAACCCCAGTTGACTACCCCTCTGTATTAGTGGTAGATATTTTAACTGTGCTCTCCTGGTTTCTGGCAGTTAAGTTGTGTTCCTTGCTCTCTGTTACTTCAGGGCCCTGTTATCCTCATGGATATTAATAAACAGAACTATGTGACTGTCTCTCCTACCACCATCTCTGGTCTTCATAAGACAGCTAAAACTGAAATTACTAGTGATGCTAGTATTTTTTTTACCAGTGCATTCCTGGAAAACACTATCCTTGGCTAAGTCTTCTGGCCTGTCATAATATAGTATTTCCAGCCTGCCTACCTCTCTGACTTTGTATTTCTTTCTCTATAATAAGCCTTTGTTTTCTCCAGGTTTCTAAGAACCATACTAGCCATGAGTTTGACCCATCCTTTGGGATTCTTGCAAGAGTGTTAAATCTATGTCCCCAGAAAGTACCACTAAGTCAATGAGTTCTTCTTATCTCATTTTATATTCTGGTAAACTAGGCACCTTCAAAATCCAATCCCAGGAGTATTACCCTGATTCCTGATGGTATAAGCTAGCTAATTCTTACAGCTCCTTCAGAGTATAAACTGTTTTTTTTTCCTCTCTCTCTCTTATCTTGCCCAGCACATAAATACACAGGTTATCTTGAAGTTTAACCCTAGTTATATACCTCACAGCCAGAAGAGGAGGCGGGAACAGCTCCTGTGGGATGGGAGGATGGAGGCTGTAATCTTGCAGGAGAGACGTCTCTACAAAATTTTCTAACTCAGTAGAAGTGATAGCCCTTCTAGAATAGAGTGGGATATATAGAATAGGGTACAAGTTTGGGAGATTTGTGAGTCTGGAGAGTAAATATTTTCAAGGGAATTCATATAGACATCCCTCTGCATTTTAATTTCCTAGGTTTCTCTACCTGGGGTCCTAACCTAAATATAAAAGGCATGCCTTTGCTGAGCTTTTATTTATTTTTTTTTAATTTTAATTGGAGGCTAATTACTTTGCAATATTGTATTGGTTTGGCCATACATTGACATGAATCCTCCCCCAGTGTACATGTGTTCCCCATTTTGAACCCCCCTTCCACCTCCCTCCCCATATCATCCCTCTGGGTCATCCCAGTGCACCAGCCCTGAGCATCCCGTGTCATGCATCGAACCTGGACTGTATATTCATTTCACATATGATAATATACATGTTTCAATGCCGTTCTACCAAATCACCCCACCCTCACTCTCTCTCACAGAGTCCAAAAGACTGTTCTATATATCTGTGTCTCTTTTGCTGTCTCGTATACAGGGTTATCATTACCATCTTTCTAAATTTCATATATATATGCGTTAGTATACTGTATTGGTGTTTTTCTTTCTGGCTTACTTCACTGTGTATAATAGGCTCCAGTTTCATCCACCTCATTAGAACTGGTTCAAATGTATTCTTTTTAATTGCTGAGTAATATTCCATTGTGTATATGTACCACAGCTTTCTTATCCATTCATCTGCAGATGGACATGCAGGTTGCTTCCATGTCCTGGCTACTATAAACAGTGCTCTGAGCTTTTAAATGTCTCAGTAGCTCTGTGACTCTTACATCCTGTGTCTGCTTCTCAGCACTGTTTGCTCTTCCACTTCAGGAGATAAACACCTCTATTAATCTACCAAATGTTTTGTGATTTTAACCCTTGGCTTTTAACTCTTTGTTAACAACTTTCAAGTTTCTCATTAACCCTTTTTAGGTCATTCATACAGCTTACTAAATAGCAGGTCTACTACACTGTTCTTATAAACATATTCTTTGCATGTCCTTAGAAATGCCTGAATCATTGTTCTTACAGAAATATTCCCCAGTCACTGGAACATTTTGCCATGTCATTGCCAGCGAAATTTATCAGTTTGGCTTGGGGCAGGGGAGTATTTTTATCCCATATAGCACTCAAATTAACATTCTCTTTTCCCACTCGATTTTGAGTGAGCCAGTCTCTAAACCCCATATTATTACCTAGTTTATTAGACCTCTCTTGGATCTACTTGTTTTAGGGTCCTCTGAGAAGACACCAAGATGGAATTAGATATACGATAGTTTTATTGGGAGGTGTCAAAGGGAAAAAGCTGGATAAAAAAATGAGAGCGCTTTCAGATCTTGATGTAGATCAGGCACTCATGAAGGAGAGAAGTAAAGAAAGAGATTGGGTAAAAAGACTGCAGCAGAGTCCTTGAGTTAAAGTTGCCCAGTGGAAAAGTCCTGCATCTCTCAGTAATAGATCTCTACTTATACCCCTGTCTTGCTTTCACTGGTTAGTACTAGCTCATGAGAAGAGTTACTTCCTTGTAAACATGACAATGAATCCAGAGGGTCAAGGCCTGGAACCATCAGTTAGTTTGGCTATATAAAGCAGGAGATTTGTGGCAGAGGTAAAAGCTTCACCGTTTGGATTAGCATAAACAGTGCGAGTTTTCTAAATGTTTTACATATTATTGTGTCAATCAGCAGTTTATGCTTGGTGGGCTTTTTTGTTTGCTTGTTTTTTGAACCAATCTTCCCTAAGCTTTAGAATTTCCTCTAATTTCATTTGTATTGACATCTGTCTTTTTTCAGTTCAGGACTGTTAATACAAAATTACCCTAATTTGAAAGTTTTATTGGTGTTTTTCAAGGAAAGATTTAGGTAATAAAATGTTTGGAAGATTCAGGCAGTTTCTGCCCTTATTCTGTATAGTCTCTTATAAAACTGATAGATTCTTTGGTAACTAAGCAGCCTGAATGAGGCAGTAGAGATGACTCAATTTACTTCTTTACTGTAACTCAAAAAAAAGAAAAAAACAACCCAGAGTTCATGTCCAGTTGCTAGTGGGTCAGTTTTGTCATTTTTCACATTGTATAGTTGTCCACCTACACTTGTTTAGATGAGTGGCTAAGTACTGATGATGCAACTCTGATTGTGTTTTCCTTTATGAAAGGCAAGAAATACCAGCATATGGTTCCCATGGGAACTCACCTTTGTCCCTTTGTGCTATTCTAATGATGAGAAAATAGCAAGTAAATCAGCAATAATTGTTACTTTAGTTGGATAATACTGAAGTCTTTAAGCACAGTGGATGACACAAATATGATAGGATCCACATTTGGAAGTTGTTTCTAAAAGTCTTGATTCTGATCCATGTATGACCTGAACAGAGTTCTGAGGGTATATATACACTGTAGGCTAATATGTCGGCTTTGGGCTTTGATGCTTTGCATGCTGTTATGGTACAATGGAGCACATACTGTGTTACCTGATGGCTCAAATCATTCTCAGTGATTATATCAGTACTTCCCCAACACTAGGCACCAAATAATATTATTCTCAGATTTTTTAGTGGCTTTTATTACAACTTGGCTAAATAGAGCATAAACCAAATAAGATAGGGTGAATTTTTCAAGAGCAGATGTTTTTAGTCAAGCTGGCCATCTCTCTTACTCTGGATCCTGATTATTGATTCTGGGTAATCAGACTCAATTTTTATTTGCAGAGCTAATAACTATTTCACATATTGATAATCTCTAGTAAAGTGAATAAACTCAACTTATGACCAGGTCTAAATGTGAATGCACAGTACCCAGTTACCAGATGATGTTATCCTAGGGGTACTTAAGTAAAGTTTCCTGGAGATAAATAGCTGCTTACTTTTTTTTTTTTATTTTTATTGCAAACCCAAATTCTATCACATTAGAGTTACTTCTCAGGCCTCAGCAACAATGGTATGGTATAGAGACACTGTAAAAATGAAAATATTATTTGGAAGACATACCCCTTGACACTGGGTGAATATTCTTTTAAGAGATAGCGTCTGAGAGCTTACTTGCCTTGAGGTTATATAACAGTATCATGTACAATCTGATCATTCTTTAATGGGCTTAAATCTTTATTTCTTTGAATCTTTAGCTCTGGGAGAAGAGATATGGCACATATGAGGGTGGGGGGAGTTTAAATGTACTGCCATTATGGATATATTATTTAATGCATTATCATTAGCATACACTAAGTGAGCACTAATGAGTTAGCAGATGACATTACTATTACAATCATATATTAAATTAAAAATTTTCAGCTCTAAACAGCTAATGTATCTTTAAGTTATTACCAGCAGAGAATACTCCAGTAGGAAGAAAGCAGTTTATCACTTTTTATCATAAATTCATGGTGATACTATATTTGTTTGTGTTTGTTTCTTTAAGTATGTTGTACATGTACAACACATTCTATTTCATATTATCTGACTCTGTAGGGCACAGTCAAGCCTCTGAGAGACTACAGTCAAGAGCCTTCATGAAAATAAGCCATTACTCTCTTCTGCATAATTTCTCTGGGTTTTCAAAGTGCATTCATACTGATTACCACATTTAATGCTGTCCACAAATTTTTGATGTAGGAAAGACTATTAACTTTGAATAATTGAAAATACTGAGGTTTAGAAAGGGTAAATAATTAATATAAGGTGACATGGCTTGTAAGATGTAGATCTGACACTATAAACTTGGTCTTCTGAGTCTCTGCTATTCCACTGGGTACAGATAAAATGATCAAGTGAGATTTTACAGGGAAAAATGCCACTGGATGTGTGTGTTGCTATGTACACCGATAATTGTGGGATGGGCTGTGGTAGAAAGAAACACTCTTTACCTGAGTTTAAAACCTAACAAAAATCATGCTTGTTATATGTCACCATTCAATACGAAGATTTTTTGAGTTCCTCTTTTCTTGTATTTTCAAAATAATTGTTTTTAATGTATCAATATCTTTTTCTGGCTTAACTTCTTTTGGATCAAAAGAATGCAGTAATGATTATGTTTAGTTCTGAAATTCTTCATTTCTTTAATTTTTATCATCTACCTCACTTGTTTATGATTAAAGGTTCAGGTTCAAACTCCCATAGAGAAATTAGTTTGGAGAGAAGCCATAAATCTAGTCTAAATATGCAATTCATCTATGTTAGGACTTATAGAAGTTTTACTAGCACTGGAAAAGCAAATTTAGTGACCAAACTAAGAGGAATTTAAAAAAAATTAAGCAGAGATACGTGTTTACTATCTTTCCCTTAATATGTTTTGTTTCTATTAGAACAAAAGGCTCCTGAAAGTTGTTAGATTATCAGTTTCATTAGCATTTCTTGGCTACAGGTAGTAAGATAGTAAGGCTACATGTAGCAAGACAATGAAAGAAGTGAAGCAGGTGACAGGTGAGTATTTCATCTACAATTACTTGCAATCAAAACCTCTAACCCTATCCAATACTTTGGCCACCTCATGCGACGAGTTGACTCACTGGAAAAGAGTTTGATGCTAGGAAGGATTGGGGATGGGAGGAGACGGGGATGACAGAGAATGAGATGGCTGGATGGCATCACCGACTCGATGGACATGAGTTTGAGTGAACTCCGGGAGTTGGTGATGGACAGGGAGGCCTGGCGTGCTGTGATTCATGGGGTCACAAAGAGTCGGACACGACTGAGCGACTGAACTGAACTGATCCAACTTCACCACCAAATATTTACTCTATGCAAGTCCTTTTAATTTAGTACTGTTCAGGGTAGCAAGGATTTATGTGATCATCTAATTTGGAACTACCACTACAAAGAGTTTGGAACATTTCTAAGTATGTCTTCTTCGCAACTCTTATTAGTAGACTCAGTCTTTCATGAGACTTCCTATAAAGTTGCCCTCCTCTTTTCTCTCTATAATAGACTGTATTATTTCTTTTTCCATTTTGTGACATAATTATTGATGTAACTGCCATTTGTCTTATTAAATTATGAGTTTTTTGCAAATAGAGACTGTATTTTACTCACCTTTGTGAGCTATGATGTAGAAGTATACTGGAGTAATAATAAGAACTTAATTTTTAAAAAAACTAATCTATTTTTAATTGAAAGATAATTGCTTCACGATGTTGTGTTGGTTTCTGCCATACACCAATATGAGTCAGCCATAGGTATACATATGTTCTTTCACTCTTGTATCTCCCTCCCACATCTTAACCCATCCCACCCTTCTAGATTGTCATAGAACACTGATCTGATTTTCCTGAGTCACACAGCAAATTCCCAATACATATCTATTTTGCATATGGTAGTGCATATGTTATCATGGTACTCTCTCCATTCGTCCCACCTCCTCCTCCCTCCCATGTCCATAAGTCTGAATAACTTATATATTTTTAATGAATAAGTTAATAGTGGGAAAGTTGGTACTACATATCTGTGAACTAAATTGAAAGCACTTAGTTTTTGTTTAAATCTTCCATAACTATCAACTCATGCTAGGACAGATGTTAGACTTTCAGAACAGATTCTTATGGAGTTTTGTTTTCTAGGTGTATTCAATCTAATTGTTTATATTTATGGGTCTTATTTCTATGCTTTGTTTCAGTTACAGTTTTAATGTAACATGAATATATTTTATACAACAGCATACTACTCATTTTTTAAATCTCTGAGTTTTAAAATTCCATTTGTGATGAGTTACATAGAAAGGTTAATCTGGGAATGCATGAATGAAAATTTGGCTTTGTTCATCTTTCCCAAATTTGGGGGAAGTCTGATGCTGTAAAGAACAATACTGCATAGAAACCTGGAATATTAGCTCCATGAATCAAGGTAAATTAAACATGGTCAGGCAGAGATGGCAAGATTGAAAATTAACATCTCCGGAATCAGTGAAATAAAATGGACAGGAATGGGTGAATTTAATAAAGATGACCATTATATCTACTATTGTGGGAGATAATCTGTTAGAAGAAATAGACTAGACAAGAAAATAGTCAACAAAAGAGTCTGAAATATGGTACTTGGGTTCAACCTCAAAAATGACAGAATGATCTCGATTCATTTCCAAGGCAAACAATTCAACATCACAGTAATCCAAGTGTATGCCCCAACAACTGATACTGAAGAAGCTGAAGTGGACCTGTTCTATGAAGACCTACAACACTTTCTAGAACTAACACCAAAAAAAAAGACGTCCGTTTCAACATAGGGGTTGGAATGCAAAAGTCAAGAAATACCTGGAATAACAGGCAAGTATGGATTTGGAGTACAAAATGAAGCAGGACAAAAGCTAACAGAGTTTAGTCAAGACAACATGCTAGTCATAGCAAACACCCTCTTCTAACAACACAAGAGATAACTGCACATGAGCATCACCAGATGGTCAATATCAAAATGAGTTCGATTATCTTCTTTGAGTCCAAAGATGGAAAGCTCTATACAGTCAGGAAAAACAAGACCTGGAGCTGACTATGGCTCAGATCATGAGCCTCTTATTGCAAAATTCAGGCTTAAATTGAAGAAAGTAGGGAAAACCACGAGGCCATTCAGGAATGACCTAAATAAAACCCCATATGATTATTCAGTAGAGGTGATGAATAGATTCAAGGGACTAGATCTAGTACACAGAATGCCTAAAGATCTATGGATGGAGGTTCATAACATTGTACAGGAGGCAGTGCCCAAAAGCATCACTCTAAAAAAGAAATGGAAGAATGCAAAGTGGTTGTTTGAGAAGGCTTTACAAATAGCTGAGGAAAAATGAGAAGTGAAAAACGAGGGAAAAAGGGAAAGATATACAAACTGAATGCTGAGTTCCAGAGAATAGCAAGGAGAGATAAGAAGGCCTTCTTCAATGAACAGTGGAAAAAAATATAAGAAAACAATAGAATGTGAAAGACTAGAGATCTCTTCAAGAGAATCGGAGCTATCAAGGGAACATTTCATGTGAGAATGGGCATGATAAACAAGAGAAATGGTAAGGACTTAATAGAAGAAGAGGTGACAAGAATACACAGAAGAACTGTACAAAAAGATCCTAATGACCCAGATAACTATGATGGTGTGGTCACTCACCTAGAGCTGGACATCCTGGAGTGTGAAGTCAAGTTAGTCTTAGGAAGCATTTTACAAACAAAACTAGAGAGGGTGACAAAATTCCAGTTGAGCTATTCAAAATCCTAAAAGATGCTGCTGCTAAAGTGATGCACTGAGTATGTCAACAAATTTGGAAAACTCTATAGGGCTACAGTAATAGAAAAGTCAGTTTTCATTCCAGTCTCAAAGAAGGACAATGCTGAAGAATGTTCAAACTAGTGTACAATTGCACTCATTTTACATGCTAGCAAGATTATGATAAGAATTCTTCAAATTAGGCTTCAGTGGTATCTGAACTGAGAACTTCCAGATGTACAAGATGGGTTTTGAAGAGGCAGAAGAACCAGAGATCAAATTGCCAACATTCATTTGTTCATGGAGAAAGCAAAGGGATTCCAGAAAAACTTCTTTTAAAAAAATTAATTTATATTTATTTTAATTTGAGGTTAATTACGTTACAACATTGTAGTGGTTTTTGCCATATATTAACAGGAATCATAGGAGTATATGTGTCCCCCATTCTGAAGGCTCCTCCGGCCCCCCTCCCCATACCATCCCTCAGGGTTATCCCAGTGCACCAGCTTTGAATGCCCTGTTCCATGCATTGAACTAAGACTGGTGATATATTTCATACATGGTCAAATACATGTTTCAATGCTTTTCTCTCAAATCATCCCACCCTTGCCTTATTCCAGAGTCCAAAAGTCTGTTCTTTATATGTTCGTCTTTTTTGCTGTCTCGCATATAGGGTCATCGTTACAATCTTTCCATATATATATGGATATATATATATATATATATATATATATATATATATATACATTGAGATACTGTACTGGTATTTTTCTTACTGACTTACTTCACTCTGTATAATAGGCTCCAGTTTCATCCACTTCATTAGAACTGATTCAAATGCATTCTTTTTAATAGCTGAGTAATATTACATTGTGTGTGTGTATTTGTACAACAGATTTCTTATCTATTCATCTGCTAATGGATATCTAGGTTGCTATGACATCTTGGAATGTGAAGTCAAATGGGCCTTAGAGAGCATCACTACGAACAAAGCAAGTGGAGGTGATGGAATTCCAATTGAGCTATTTCAAATCCTGAAAGATGATACCGTGAAAGTGCTGTACTCAATATGCCAGCAGATTTGGAAAACTCAGCAATGGCCACAGGACTGGAAAAGGTCAGTCTTCATTCCAATCCCAAAGAAAGGCAATGCCAAAGAATGCTCAAACTACCGCACAATTGCACTCATCTCACACGCTAGTAAAGTCATGCTCAAGATTCTCCAAGCCAGGATTCAGAAGTATGTGAACCGTGAACTCCCAGATGTTCAAGCAGGTTTTAGAAAAGGCAGAGGCACCAGAGATCAAATTGCCAACATCCGCTGGATCATGGAGAAAGCAAGAGAGTTTCAGAAAAACATCTATTTCTGCTTCATTGACTATGCCAAATCCTTTGATTGTGTCGATCACAATAAACTGTGGAACATTCTGAAAGAGATGGGAATCCCAGACCACCTGACCTGCCTCTTGAGAAACCTGTATGCAGGTCAGGAAGCAACAGTTAGAACTGGCCATGGAACAACAGACTGGTTCCAAATAGGAAAAGGTGTACGTCAAGGTTGTATATTGTCACCCTGCTTATTTAACTTATATGCAGAGTACATCATGAGGAACGCTGGGCTGGAAGAAGCACAAGCTGGAATCAAGATTGCTGGGCGAAATATCAATAACCTCAGATATGCAGATGACACTACCCTTATGGCAGAAAGTGAAGGGGAACTCAAAAGCCTCTTGATGAAAGTGAAAGAGGAGAGTGAAAAGGTTGGCTTGAAGCTCAACATTCAGAAAACAAAGATCATGGCATCTGGTCCCATCACTTCATGGGAAATAGATGGGGAAACAGTGTCAGACTTTATTTTTGGGGGCTCCAAAATCACTTCGGATGCTGATTGCATCCATGAAATTAAAAGACGCTTGCTCCTTGGAAGGAAAGTTATGACCAGCCTAGACAGCATATCAAAAAGCAGAGACATTACTTTGCCAACCAAGGTCCGTCTAGTCAAGGCTATGGTTTTTCCCATGGTCATGTATGGATGTGAGAGTTGGACTGTGAAGAAAGCTGATCCCCGAAGAATTGATGCTTTTGAACTGTGGTGCTGGAGAAGACTCTTGAGAGTCCCTTGGACTGCAAGGAAATCCAACCCTTCCATTCTAAAAGAGAACAATCCTGGGTTTTCATTGGAAGGACTTATGCTAAAGCTGAAACTCCAATACTTTGGCCACCTCATGTGACGAGTTGACTCAGTGGAAAAGAGTCTGATGCTAGGAGGGATTGTGGGTAGGAGGAGACGGGGACGGCAGAGAATGAGCTGGCTGGATGGCATCACCGACTCTCTGGACATGAGTTTGAGTGTACTCCGGGAGTTGGTGATGGACAGGGAGGCCTGGCGTGCTCTGATTCATGGGGTCGCAAAGAGTCGGACACGACTGAGCGACTGAACTGAACTGAACCATGTCCTGGCTATTGTAAACAGTTTTGCGATGAGCATTGGGGTACACGTGTCTCTTTCAATTCTGGTGTACTAAGTGTGTATGCACATCAGTGGGATTGCTGGTTCATATGGCAGTTCTATTTCCAGGTTTTTAAGGAATCTCCACTCTGTTCTCCACAGTGACTGTACTAATTTGCATTCACACAAACAGTTTAAGAGGGTTCCCTTTTCTCTGCGTCCTGTCCAGCATTTATTATTTGTAGACTTTTCATAGCAGCCATTCTGAAAGTCTGAGATTGTACATCATTGTGGTTTTGATTTGATGAGTGATGTTGACCATCTTTTCATGTGTCTGTTAGTCATCTGTATGTCTTCTTTGGAGAAATGTCTGTTTAGTTCTTTGGCCCATTTTTTGATTGGGTCGTTTATGTTTCTGGAATTGATCTGTATGGGCTTTTTGTATATTTTTGAGATTAATTCTTTGATAGTTGCTTCATTTGCTATTATTTTCTCCCATTCTGAAGGCTGTCTTTTCACCTTGCTTATAGTTTCCTTCACTGTGCAAAAGCTTTTAATTTTAATTAGGTCCCATTTGTTTATTTTTGCTTTTATTTCCATTACTCTGGGAGGTGGGCCATAGAGGGTCCAGTTGTGATTTATGTCAAAGAGTGTTTTGCCTATGTTTTCCTCCAGGAGGTTTATAGTTTCTGGTCTTAGATTTAGATCTTTAATCCATTTTGAGTTTATGTTTGTGTATGGTGTTAGAAGGTGTTCTAGTTTCATTCTTTTACAAGTGGCTGACCAGTTTTCCCAGCACCACTTGTTAAAGAGCTGACTTTTCTCCATTGTATATTCTTGCCTCCTTTGTTAAAGATAAAGTGTCCATAGGTGCGTGGCTTTATCTCTGGGCTTTCTATTTTGCCCCATTGATCTTTTTTCCTGTCTTTGTGCCAGTACCATACTGTCTTAATGACTGTAACTTTGTAGTATAGTCTGAAGTCAGGCAGGTTTTTCCTCCAGTTCCATTCTTCTTTCTCAAGATTGCTTTGGCTCCAAGGTTTTTTTTTATTTTTTATATTTCCATACAAGTTGTAAAATTATTTGTTCTAGTTCTGTGGAAAATGCCATTGGTAGCTTGATAGGGATTGCACTGAATCTAAAGATTGCTTTCAGTAGTATACTCATTTTCACTATATTGATTCTTCTGATCCATGAACATGGTATACTTCTCCATCTATTTGTGTCATCTTTTACTTCTTTCATTAGTGTTCTATAATTTTCTATATATAGGTCTATTGTTTATTTAGGTAGATTTTTATTCCTAAGTACTTTATTCTTTTCATTGCAATGGTGAATGGAATTGTTTCCTTAATTTCTCTTTTTGTTTTCTCATTGTTAGTGTATAGTAATGCAAGTGATTTCTGTGTGTTAATTTTATATCCTGCCACTTTATTCTATTCATCGATTAGGTCTATTAATTTTCTGGTGGAGTCTTCAGGGTTTTCTATGTAGAGGACGCCGGCCCCGGCGCAACAAACCACGCAAAGAGGTGCGGCCGTGAGGAGCTATCCCACGCCTGAGGCCAGGGCCGGAGGCCAAGAGGAGCTACCCCACGTCCAACAGGCGGTGGCTGCGTGGGCGCAGGAGGGCCGAGAGGAGCTACTCTGCGTTCAAGGTCAGGAGGGGCGGCCTTGAGGAGATACCCCTCGTCCAAGGTAAGGTACAGCGGCTGCACTTTGCTGGAGCGGCTGTGAAGAGATTTTCCACGACCAAGGTAAGAGAAACCCAAATAAGACGGTAGGTATTGCGAGGGGGCATTAGAGGGCAGACACACTGAAATCATAATCACAGGAAACTAGCCGATCTGATCACATGAACCACAGCCGAATGTGGTCCACTGGAGAAGGGAATGGCAAACCACTTCAGTATACTTGCCTTGAGAACCCCATGAACAGTATCAAAGGGCAAAATGATGGGATACTGAATGAGGAATTCCCCAGGTCGGTAGGTGCCCAGTATGCTACTGGAGCTCAGTGGATAAATAACTATGGAAGGAATAAAGGGATGGAGCAAAAGCAAAACCAATACCCAGTTGTGGATGTGACCAGTGATAGAAGCAAGGTCCAGTGCTGTAAAGAGCAATATTGCATAGGAACCTGGAATGTTAGGTCCATGAATCAAGGCAAATTGGAAGTGGTCAAACAGGAGATGGCAAGAGTGAACGTCGACATTCTAGGAATCAGTGAAATAAAATGGACTGGAATTGGTGAATTTAACTTGGATGACCATTATATCTACTACTGTGGCCAGGAATCCCTTAGAAGAAATGGAGTAGCCATCATGGTCAACAAAAGAGTCCGAAACGCAGTTCTTGGATGCAATCTTAAAAATGACAGGATGATTTATGTTCTTTTCCAAGGCAAACCATTCAACATTACAGTAATCCAGGCCTATGCCCCAACCAGTAATGCTGAAGAAGCCGAAGTTAATCGGTTCTATGAAGACCTACAAGACCTTTTAGAACGAACACCCAAAAAAGATGTCCTTTTCATTATAGGGGACTGGAATGCAAAAGTAAGAAGTCAAGAAATACCCGGAATAACTGGCAAATTTGGCCTTGGAGCACGGAATGAAGCAGGGCCAAGGCTAATAGAGTTTTGTCAAGAGAATGCACAGTTCATAGCAAACACCCTCTTCCAACAACACAAGAGAAGACTCTACACATGGACATCACCAGATGGTCAACACCGAAATGAGATTGATTATATTCTTTGCAACCAAAGATGGAGAAGCTGTATACAGTTAGCAAAAACAAGACCAGGAGCTGACTGTGGCTCAGATCATGAACTCCTTATTGCGAAATTCAGACTTAAATTGAAGAAAGTAGGGAAAACCACTAGACCATTCAGATATGACCTCAATCAAATCCCTTATGATTATACAGTGGAAGTGAGAAATAGATTTAAGGGACTAGATCTGATAGATAGAGTGCCTGATGAACTCTGGACGGAGGTTCGTGACATTGTACAGGAGACAGGGACCAAGACCATCCGCATGGAAAAGAAATGCAAAAGAGCAAAATGGCTGTCCAAGGAAGCCTTACAAATAGCTGTGAAAAGAAGAGAGACGAAAAGCAAAGGAGAAAAGGAAAGATATAAGCATCTGAATGCAGAGTTCCAAAGAATAGCAAGGAGAGATAAGAAAGATTTCCTCAGTGATCAATGCAAAGAAATAGAGAAAAACAACAGAATAGGAAAAACAAGAGACCTCTTCAAGAAAATTAGAGATTCCAAGGGAACATTTCATGCAAAGATGGGCTCGATAAAGGACAGAAATGGTATGCACCTAACAGAAGCAGAAGATATTAAGAAGAGGTGGCAGGAATACACAGAAGAACGGTACAAAAAAGATCTTCAAGACCAAGATAGTCACGATAACGTGATCACTGACCTAGAGCCAGACATCTTGGAATGTGAAGTCAAGTGGGCCTTAGAAAGCATCACTACGAACAAAGCTAGCGGAGGTGATGGAATTCCAGTTGAGCTATTTCAAGTCTTGAAAGATGATGCTGTGAAAGTGCTGCACTCAATATGCCAGCAGATTTGGAAAACTCAGCAGTGGCCACAGGACTGGAAGAGGTCAGTCTTCATTCCAATCCCAAAGAAAGGCAATGCCAAAGAATGCTCAAACTACCGCACAATTGCACTCATCTCACATGCTAGTAAAGTCATGCTCAAGATTCTCCAAGCCAGGCTTCAGCAGTATGTAAACCGTGAACTCCCAGATGTTCAAGCAGGTTTTAGAAAAGGCAGAGGCACCAGAGATCAAATTGCCAACATCCGCTGGATCATGGAGAAAGCAAGAGAGTTTCAGAAAAACATCAATTTCTGCTTCATCAACTATGCCAAAGCCTTTGACTGTGTGGATCCCAATAAACTGTGGAACATTCTGAAAGAGATGGGAATCCCAGACCACCTGACCTGCCTCTTGAGAAACCTGTATGCAGGTCAGGAAGCAACAGTTAGAACTGGCCATGGAACAACAGACTGGTTCCAAATAGGAAAAGGTGTACGTCAAGGTTGTATATTGTCACCTTGCTTATTTTACTTATATGCAGAGTACATCATGAGGAACGCTGGGCTGGAAGAAGCACAAGCTGGAATCAAGATTGCTGGGCGAAATATCAATAACCTCAGATATGCAGATGACACTACCCTTATGGCAGAAAGTGAAGAGGAACTAAAAAGCCTCTTGATGAAAGTGAAAGAGGAGAGTGAAAAAGTTGGCTTGAAGCTCAACATTCAGAAAACAAAGATCATGGCATCTGGTCCCATCACTTCATGGGAAATAGATAGGGAAACAGTGTCCGACTTTATTTTTTTGGTCTCCAAAATCACTGCAGATGCTGATTGTAGCCATGAAATTAAAAGAGGCTTGCTCCTTGGAAGGAAAGTTATGACCAACCTGGATAGTATATTAAAAAGCAGAGACATTACTTTGCCAACCAAGGTCCGTCTAGTCAAGGCTATGGTTTTTCCCGTGGTCATGTATGGATGTGAGAGTTGGACTGTGAAGAAAGCTGATCGCCGAAGAATTGATGCTTTTGAACTCTGGTGTTGGAGAAGACTCTTGAGAGTCCCTTATACTGCAAGGAGATCCAACCAGTCCATTCTAAAGGAGATCAATCCTGGATGTTCATTGGAAGGACTGATGCTAAAGCTGAAACTGCAATACTTTGGCCACCTCATGCGACGAGTTGACTCACTGGAAAAGACTGATGCTGGGAAAGGTTGGGGGCGGGAGGAGAAGGGGACGACGGAGAATGAGCTGGCTGGATGGCATCACCGACTCTCTGGACATGAGTTTGAGTGTACTCCGGGAGTTGGTGATGGACAGGGAGGCCTGGCGTGCTGTGATTCATGGTGTCGCCTAGAGTCGGACACGACTGAGCGACTGAACTGAACTGAACTGATGTAGAGGATCATGCCATCTGCAAATAGTGAGTGTTTTATTTCTTCTTTTCCAATCTGGATTCCTTTTATTTCTTTATCTTCTCTGATTGCTCTGGGCAAAACTTTGTTGAATATTAGCGGTGAGAGTGTGCACCCTTATCTTATTCCTGACTTTAGGGGAAATGCTTTCAATTTTTCACCTTTGAGGATAATGTTTGCTGTGGGTTTAACATGTATGGCTATTATTATGATGAGGTATGTTACTTCTATGCCAGATTTCTGTTTTTTTTTTTTTTTTAATATATAAATTGGTGTTGAATTTTCTCAAAGGCTTTATTTACATCTATTGAGATAATCATATGACTTTTATCTTTTAATTTGTTAAAGTGGTATATCACATTGATTGATTTGCAAATATTGAAGAATACTTGAATCCCTGGGATAAAGCCCACTTGGTCATGATGTATGATCTTTTTAATATGCTGTTGGATTCTCTTTGCCAGAATTTTGTTAAGAATTTTTGCATCTATGTTCATTAGTGATATTGGGCTCTAGTTTTCTTTTTTTGTGGCATCTTTGTCTGGCTTTGGTATTAGGGTGATGGTGGCCTCATAGAATGAGTTTGGCAGTTTATCTTCCTCTGCAATTTTCTGGAAGATTTTGAGTAGGATCAATGTTAGTTCTCGTCTCAACTTTTGGTAGAATTCACCTGTGAAGCCATCTGGTCATGGGCTTTTGTTTGCTGGAAGATATTTTATTACAGTTTCGATTTCCATGCTTGTGATTGGTCTTTTAAGATTTTCTACTTCTTTCTTGTTCAGTTTTGGACATTTTATACTTTTCTAAGAATTTGTCCATTTCTTCCATGTTGTCCATTTTATTTGCATATAGTTGCTGATAGTAGTCTCTTATCCTTTGTATTTCTTTGTTGTCTGTTGTGATTTCTCCATTTTCATTTATAGTTTTGTTGATTTATTCTTCACCCTTTTCTTTCTTGATGACTCTGGCTAATGGTTTGTCAATTTTGTTTATCTTCTCAAAGAACCAGCTTTAACTATCTTGATTTTTGCTATAGTCTCCTTTGTTTCTTTTTCATTTATTTTTGCCCTATTTTTTATTTCTTTCCTTCTACTAATCCTGAGGTTATTCATTTCTTCTTTTTCTAATTGCTTTAGGTGTAAATTTAGGTTATTTATTTGATTTTTCTCTTGTATATTGAGGTAAGCTTGTACTGTTATGAATCTTCCCCTTAACACTGCTTTTACTGAATCCCATTGGTTTTGGGTTGTGTTTTCATTTTGATACTTTTCTATGCATAGTTTGATTTCTTTTTTGATCTCTTCTGTGATTTGTTGGTTATTCAGAAGCACGTTGTTTAGCCTCTATTTGTTTGTATGACTGATAGTTTTCTTCCTGTAGTTGACATCTAAACTTGTCATATTTTGATCAGAAAAAATGCTTGAAATGATTTCAGGTTTTTTTGTATTTACCAAGGCTAGATTTATGGCCCAGGATTTGATGTATCCTGGAGAATATTCCATGTGCACTTGAGAAAAAGGTGAAGTTCATTGTTTTGTTGTGAAATGTCCTACAGATATCAATTAGATCTAACTGGTCCATTGTATCATTTAAAGTTTGTGTTTCCTTGCTAATTTTCTGTTTGGTTGATCTATCCATAGTTGTGAGTGGGGTATTAAAATCTCCCACTATTATTGTGTTACTGTTAGTTTCCCTTTCATGCTTGTTAGCATTTGCTTTACATATTGCCATGTTCTTATTTTGAGTGCGTATATATTTATAATTGTTATGTTTTCTTCTTGGATTGACCCTTTGATCATTATGTAGTGTCCTTTGTCTCTTTTCATGGCCTGTATTTCAAAGTCTATTTTATCTGATATGAGTATTGCTACTCCTTCTTTCTTTTGGTCTCCATTTGCATGAAATATCTCTTTCCAGCCCTTCACTTTCCATCTCTATATATCCCTTGGTTTGAGGTGGGTCTCTTGTAGATAGCATATATAGGCGTCTTGTTTTTGTATCCATTCAGCCAGTCTTTGTCTTTTGGTTGGGGCATTCAACCCATTTACAATCAAGGTAATTATTGATAAGTATGATCCAGTTGCCATACACTTTGTTGTTTGGGGTTCGAGTTTATACACCTTTTCTGTGTTTCCTGTCTAGAGAAGGTCCTTTAGCATTTGTTGGAGAGCTGGTTTGGTGATGCTGAATCTTCTCAGCTTTTGCTTGTCTGTAAAGCTTTTGATTTCTCCTTCATATTTGAATGAGGTCCTCGCTGGCTATAGTAATCTGGGTTGTAGGTTTTTCTTTTTCATGACTTTAAGTGTGTCATGCCATTCCCTTCTGGTCTGAAGAGTTTTTATTGAAAGATCAGCTATTATCCTTATGGGTATCCCCTTGTGTGTTATTTGTTGCTTTTCCCTTGCTGCTTTTAATATTTGCTCCTTGTGTTTGATCTTTGTTAATTTGATTAATATGTGTCTTGGGATGTTTTGCCTTGGGTTTATCCTGTTTGGGAATCTCTGTATTTCTTGGACTTATGTGGTTATTTCCTTCCCCATTTTAGGAAAGTTTTCAACTCTTATCTCATCAAGTATTTTCTCATGGTCTTTCTTTTTGTCTTCTTCTGGGACTCCTATGCTTCGAATGTTGGAACATTTAACATTGTCCCAGAGGTCTCTGAGATTGTCTTCATGTCTTTTCATTTCTTTTTCCTCTCTGCTTCATTTATTTCCACCATTCTATCTTCCACCTCACTAATCCTATCTTCTGCTTCAGTTATTCTACTGTTGGTTGCCTCCAGAGTGCTTTTGATCTGTTATTGCATTATTTGTTATTGATTGGCTCTTTTTTAAAAATTTCTTCTTGGTCCTTGTTAAACATTTCTTGCATCTTTTGAATCCTTGTCTCTAGTATCTGTGACTCCATTTTGTTTTCAAGATTTTGGATCATCTTTGCTATCAATTCTCAATTTTTTTTCATGTAGACTCTTTATCTTCTCCTCTTTTGTTTGGTTGTGGGCATTTATCATGTTTATTTACCTGTTGAATATTTCTCTGCCTTTTCATCTTGTTTAGATTTCCTTGTTTGTGATGGCCTTTCTGTAGGCTGGAAGTTTGTGTTTCCTCTCTATTGTGGAGCTTGCTCCCTGTGGGTGGGGTTGGACTATTGGCTTGTCAAGATTTCCTGGTTAGGGAAGCTTGTGTCTTGTTCTGGTGGGTGGATCTGGATCTCTTCTTTCTGGGGTCAATGAAGTGTCTAGTAGTGAGTTTTTGGCTGTCTCTGGGTTTGGCATGGCTTTGGGCAGCCTGTATTTTAAATCTCAGGGCTGTGTTCCTTCACTGCTGTAGAATAAACATGGTATATCTTTCTCTGGGACTTTTTGGCTCTTGGGTGGTGCTTGGTTTCAATGTAGTTTTGGAGGCTTTTGAGTAAGCTCTTGTTGATTAATGTTCCCTGAAATCAGGAGTTCTCTGGTGTTCTCAGTTTTTGAATTTAAGCCTCCTGCCTCTGTCTTTCAGTCTTATTCTTACAGTAGCCTCAAGACTACTCCATCCATACAGCACAGATGATAAAACATCTTTTTTAATGGTGAAAAGATTCTCCACAGTGAGGTACACCCAGAGAGGTTCACAGAGTTACACAGAGGTGAGAAGGGGAGGAAGGAAATAGAGGAGGAGAAGAGGGGGTGTCAAAAGAGTAGAGACCAATCTATCCTGTAATCAGTTCCCTAAGTATTCTCCACAGCCAAGATCATCCAGAGAGATTCAAAGAGTTAAGTAGAGAAAATAAGGGGGAGGGAAGAGATAAAGGTCATCTGGTGCAGAAATGGGAATGTCAAAAGGGGATAGAGCAATCAAGTCAGTAATCACACCCCTAAGTGAGAATGGATACTGAAGATTATATTCTTAAAGGTACAAAATTGAGAAGAAATACAAAAAAGCATAGATTAAAAATATAGAGTAGAGGTTAGGCTCTCAAAAATACAACATTAAAGCTACAAACAAAATCAATCACAAAAATTATAAAATATATATATATATATATATGAAATTTGCTTTAAAAATAGGGTCTTTTTTGCAATGTAATAGTAGTTATAAAAATGAAAATTAAAGGAGTAATAAAGAACTTAAAAAATTAAAAAATGATTATAGTCAAAATATATCTAGGAATTTCTCTGGAGCTGTTTGTTGTGGGTAGTGTGGGGTCAGTTCAGTTTCAGATAGTTCCTTATTCCAGCTCCACTTCTTCTCAAGGTCTATAAGCCCCTTCCCATGCCTAGTCAACATTAAGGACACGGTTTTAATCTGTTGCACCTATCACTTGCAGAGCGTTTCCCTCTTCTTTATTTTGGCTTCCTCTCTTTGCAAGCCTCTTCAGGGTGTAATTTCTGTCCTGACACAAGGGAGTAGAGGTGATCACTTATTTAGGCTCACTTGTTCAGTTGTGTTGTGGAGAGGGAAGGACACTGCAAACAAATATCACTGATATGTGTGGAGACTGCTCACAGTGTATTGACCACACTGGGTTTGCCCCAGCTCACGGCAGCATTTGCTTTCTGGGTCTACACTGCTCAGGCTCCAGGTTGCTCTGCAGGGGTACTGTATGAAGTGGGCCCTGCATTTTGTGCATTTCTCAGGTCTGTGCTCCTTAGGTTCAGGTTTCTGGGCACTCCACAAGGGCACAGACTTGGGTGTGCATTTTGTCCCCTTCCCAAATCCAAGCAGATCAGGTGACCAGGTACTGTGTGAGCACACTGTTCCAGGTGCCCTGCATCTTAATCAAGTCCCTGGTCCTGGCTGCTCGGTTTCCCGGGTGCACCACAAAAGCACCGTCTCTGGTGTACTGTGTGTCTCCTCTGGGGAGCTGATCTCAGGTTTCAACCCTCCTGGTAGATGTCAACCATCCCGGATCCCAGGAAGACTTGGTTAGCAACTGGGAGCCTGCTCATAGTTTGGTGGAGGATGCCAGTCTCTGCACTGAGATTTCCCCTTACCTTCTGGCTCTGGCTGTTGCACGCCTGCCTCCCTGCTTCTGGTGGCAGGGGAGGGGCCTGTATGCAGCCACCTAGCTTTTCTTTGATATTCGCTCAATCCTTTGTTCTGTGGGCAGGCCAGACTGTAAGTTAGGTTAGAGCCTTTCACAAGAAAATTCTCTCTCTCACTTTTGTTTTGTTTTTCTCTCAGGCTATCCCACAGTTTGGGTTGCTATCTCACATTAACTCCCTCAGATTGGCCTCAGGGCATTCAGGCCTGGTCTTTACACTAAGTATGCAACCCGTGCCTCCCTGTCCAGTCCCTGCTCACTGGTGGCAGAGGAGAGCGTCTGGGCTACTTCTTCTCTGGGAGTTGTGGTTAGGAGCCTTTTCTCTGGGATATTGCTTTTTTCTTCCTCCCAGTTATGTTGCCCTCTGAGATTCCAAAATTCCCCACAGACCTGCCAGTGAGAGGGTTTCCTGCTGTTTGGAAACTTCTCCTCCTTCACCACTTCCTCCCCAGAATGGGTCTCCATCCCTAACTCTTTTGTCTCTCTTTTTGTCTTTTATATTTTGTTCTAACTCTTTTTGAAGAGAATGGGCTGCCTTTGTGGGTGTGTGGTGTCCTCCATCAGGGTTCAGAAGTTGTTTTGTGGAAGTTGCTCAGCATTCAAATGATCTTTTGATAAATTGGTGGGGGAGAAAGTGGTCTCCCAGTCCTATTCCTCCAACATCTTGGGACCTAAATCCCCAGAAAAATGTCTGTTACACTGACTATACTAAAGCCTTTGTGTGGATCACAACAAACTGTGGAAAATTCTTAAAGAGATGGAAGTGTCAGACCACCTTACCTGTCTCTTGAGAAACCTGTATGCATATCAAGAAGCACCAGTTAATACTGGACATGGAACAACTGACTGGTTCAAAACTGGGAACAGAGTAAGACAAGGGTGTATATTGTCACTCTTATTTAACTTACACGCAGAGTAGATCATGTGAAATATCCACCTGGACGAATCACAAACTGGAATCAAGATTGCTGGGAGAAATGTCAACAACCTCAGATATTCAGATGAAACCTCTCTAATGCCAGAAAGCAGAGAGGAACTAAAGAACTTCTTCATGAGGGTGAAAGAGGAGAGTGAAAAAGCTGTCTTGAAGCTCAACATTGAAAAACCTAAGATCATGGTATCCAGTTACATCACTTCATATCAAATAGAAAGGGAAAAAGTGGAACTGGTGACAGATTTTATTTCTTGGGATTCAAAATCACTGCAGATAGTGATTTCAGCCATGAAATTAAAAGACACTTGCTTGTTGGAAAGAAAGCTATGACAAATCTAGGCAGCATATTGAAAAGCAGAGATGTCACTTTGTCAGCAAAGTCCATATAATCAAAGCCATCTTTTTTCCAGTAGTCATGTATGGATGTGAGGTTTGGACCATAAAGAAGGCTGAACGCTGAAGAATTGATGCTTTAGAACTGTGGTGCCGGAGAAGACTCTTGCAAGTCCCTTGAACTCAAATCATTCGATCCTAAAGAAAATCAACCTTGAATATTCATTGAAAGCACTGTTGCTGAAGCTGAAATTACAATACTTTGGCCAACTGATGTGAGGAAGTGACTCACTGGAAAAGAACCTGATGCTGGGAAAGACTGAGGTCAGTAGTAGAAAGGGGAAATGGAGGATGAAATAGTATCACTGATTCAAGGGACATGAACTTTAGCAAACTGCAAGAGATAGTGGTGGACAGAAGAGTATGCCATGCTGAAGTCCACTGTTTCTCAAAGAGTCAGATAAAACTTGTGACTGAACAAGAATAATAACAATCATGAGGGAGAACTGTACTGAAAAAAGAGATGAAAGGTCTCCAAAGGATTTCCACTTCTAATTTTCTTTAGAACCAGTGAGTTTCTCCTTTGTTGAGTTTTTATTGATCATCTCTCCATTACACTAAGCATTTGGATACCAGAAATTTCTTTTTGGTTGAAATTTTAAAAATTAATTTATTTTTAATTGAAGGATAATTCCTTTACAATATTGTGTTGGTTTCTGCCATAAATCAACATGAATCAACCATAGGTATACATATGTCCCCTCCCTCTTTAACATCCCTCCTACCTCCCACCTCATCCCATTCCTTTAGATTGTCACAGAGCACTGGTTTGAGCTCCCTTAGTCTTATAGCAAATTCCCAATTGTTATCTATTTTACATATCGTAGTGTATATGTTTCCATGCTACTTTCTCCATTCCTTCCACCCTTTCCTTTCCCCTGTATCTGTCCAAAAATCTGTTATCTATGTCTGTGTCTCCATTCTGCCTTGCAAATAGCTTCATCAGTACCATCTTCCTAGATTCCATATATATGCATTAATATATGTCATCTGTTTTTATCTTTCTGACTTATTTCACTCTGTATAATAGGCTCTAGGTTCATCTACCTCATTATAATTGACTCAAATGCAGTCTTTATGGCTGAGTAATATTCCATCATGTATACGTACCACAGCTTCTTTATACATCCATCTGTTGATGGACATCTAAGTTGCTTCCATGTCCTAATTACTGTAAATAGTGCCGCAATGATCACTGGGGTACATGTGTCTTTTTCAGTTACAGTTTTCTCAGAGTGCATGCCCAGTAGTGGGATTGTTGGGTCTTGTGGTAGTTTTAGTCCTACTATTTTAGGGACTCTCCATACTGTTCCCCATGCTGCCTGTAGCAACTTACATTCCCACAAACAGTTCAAGAATACTAGAATAACTGAAGTATCAGAAATTCTTCTGTGGTTTCCTTTTCTCCACACCCTCTCCAGCGTTTATTGTTTGTAGATTTTTTTGATTATGGCCATTCTGACCAACATGAAGTGCTATCTCATTAGTTTTCATTTGTATTCTGTGATAATGAGTGATGTTGAGCATCTTTTCATGTGTTTATTAGTCAACTGTATGTCTTCTTTGGAGAAATGTTTGTTGAATTCTTCTGCCTACCTTTTGATATTGAGTTGCATGAGCTGCTTGTATATTTTGGAAATTAATCCTTCATCAGTTGTTTCATTTGCTAATATTTTCTCCCATTCTGAGGGTTATCTTTGAACCTTGTTATAGTTTCCCTGCCTGTGCAAAAACTCTTAAGTTTAGTTAGGTCCCACTTGTTTATTTTTGTTTCTACTTCCGATACTCTAGAAGGTGGGTCATAGGGGATCTTGCTGTGATTGATGTCATGGAATGTTCTGCCTATGTTTTCCTCTGAGAGTTTTATAGTTTCTGGTCTTACATTTAGATCTTTAATCCAATTTGAGTTTATCTTTGTGTACGGTATGTTTGAAAAATTTTAAATGAAGCATCTATCAACTGATTTTCTGATTCAACTGGTTAATCTGGTACTCTGAAGATGTTAATAAGGCAAAATTTTTTCTTAGGAAAAACAAAACTACTTACCTGGAACTCAAATTGCTAAAGGGAGATATTAGGAATACAATCATACCTATGACATCACACCTTTTTATGCATTTATTCTGTGCTCAGTGATGAAAATTGAGATAAGTGACAATTCATAGATTCACCTGCCACAGCTTAGTTCCAAGAATAAAATATAAAATGCTTCAACTACTACCAAAAATGTAAATCTTTCCTTGTTCAACAAACAAAATGTTATTCAGCAAAGGCATAACCACTGCTGAGCTGAATGCAACACAAAGAGGATTTAAAATAGATCCATAAAAGGTGGGTAGAGAGAGCTATAAAGTTAAAAGACTCCCAGAGAATGTAACTTTTATTAAACATTTTACTTAAAAGTAATAAACATAAAAATTATGAATATTAGTTTTTTATTTAAGTTTGGGAAAGATTTTGCTGTTGTTGTTCATGACTAACTCTCTGAAAGTGAGTGAAGTTGCTCAGTGGTGTCCGATTCTTTGTGACCCCATGGACTGTAAACACCCAGGATCCTCCATTCATGAGATCTTCCCGACCCAGGGTTTGAACTTGTGTCTCCCACATTGCAGGTAGACTCTTTACCATTTGAGCCACCAGGGAATACCTATATTAAAATGTCAGCTCCTCCATTTATGAAATATTTACCACATGAAATATAAAGAATTACATAAGATAATAGAAAGTTCATGATATACCATTTTATTCTACAAAATATAATTGATTATTTATTAATACTAATTAAAATCCTCACTTTTCAATATATTAGTTAAAGATAGCTTTCATAAAGGAAAGCAAGCAGATAAACGAAAATACACAAAGATATAATAACTAATCATAGCTAAAGTGACCATATAAGTTGCTTGTGAATTACCAAAGCAGTATATATGGTATATAATGGTATATATGGTGTGTAATGAACTTTGTATTATCTTATTTATTTATTTATTTTTCTAAAATTTTTATTTAATAAATGGTACAAAGCACAATGCCAAAAACATTAACAGTTAAAATTTCACGAAATGAAAAATACTATAGAATACACAGTTGTAAAAAGCTATATTAAGTTATTTTACAACTGCTTCAGGCTGCAAAAAGAAAAAAACCCAATGCCATACCTAAGTTATCCCTCTCTCAAAATAATGCCATTTATGTTATAACCATGAGCACCCCATCAAAAGACGGGAACTGTTTTTGTTAATTCATATATATATATATATATATATATATAACTATATCACTTTGCTATACACCTGAAACAAACACAACACTGTATTTGAAACATAGTACAATATAAAATAAAAATAAGTAACAGACCTTTGGGGCTTTACATAGAGTTAGAGTTCCTATCAGAGGGATAACACCACCACAGCCATACTGAATCCTCATGAAGGAGGCACACGGATGACTGAATTACAAGAGTTCCAGGAATGAGAGCTGCTCACTTCCCAGAAACTACAGCTCACAGAAAGCCAACAAAGGCACGAGCTACAGACCATTAACTTATGAATGGATAAAACTCAAGAAAGTCCACATTATTCCTGCAACATGTTGAAAGTGCTTCAGATTTCACACAATACTAATGACATTACCCTTACGGCAGGAAGTGAAGAGGAACTAAAAAGCCTCTTGATGAAAGTGGAAGAGGAGAGTGAAAAGGTTGGCTTGAAGCTCAACATTCAGAAAACAAAGATCATGGCATCTGGTCCCATCACTTCATGGGAAATAGGTGGAAAAACAGTGGAAACAGTGTCAGACTTTATTTTTTGGGGCTCCAAAATCACTGCAGATGCTGATTGCAGCCATGAAATTAAAAGACGCTTGCTCCTTGGAAGGAAAGTTATGACCAACCTTGATAGTATATTAAAAAGCAGAGACATTACTTTGCCAACAAAGGTCCGTCTAGACAAGGCTATGGTTTTTCCTATGGTCATGTATGGATGTGAGAGTTGGACTGTGAAGAAAGCTGATCGCCGAAGAATTGATGCTTTTGACTTGTGGTGCTGGAGAAGACTCTTGAGAGTCCCTTGGACTGCAAGGAGATCCAACCAGTCCATTCTAAAGGAGATCAATCCTGAGTGTTCATTGGAAGGACTGATGCTAAAGCTGAAACTCCAATACTTTGGCCACCTCATGCGAGGGGTTGACTCACTGGAAAAGACTTTGATGCTGGGAAAGGTTGGGGGCGGGAGGAGAAGGGGACGACTGAGAATGAGATGGCTGGATGGCATCACCGACTCTGTGGACATGAGTTTGAGTGAACTCCAGGAGTTGGTGATGGACAGGGAGGCCTGGTGTGCTGTGATTCATGGGGTCGCGGAGAGTCGGATAGTACTGAGCGACTGAACTGAACTGAACTGAACTGAATTTTCTTTTGGTTCTGGTTAAATTATATATACCAGTTTATAACAAATGATAAAATCTGTAACTCTGTTCAAAGTTTTAAAAGATTACTTAAGAATGGTTTCTTGATTTTCTATGCCACCTTTATAGTTCTGATGTCTCATTTCTTAATTAGTAAATTCAGCGTGCAGGTTCTATCCCGGGCTAATTTATACACTTCTGGAAGAAACGGCCTCTTGAATCCACAGAGTGTTGAGGTGGGGAGCCCCCAACCATGTCAGATTTGTTTCACATGTGATAATATACATGTTTCAATGTCATTCTCCCAAATCATCCCACCCTCGCCCTCTCCCCCACAGTCCAAAAGACTGCTCCACACATCCGTTTCTCTCCTGCTGTCTCGTATACAGGGTTATCATTATCCTCTTGCTATATTCCATATATATGTGTTAGTATACTGTATTGGTGTTTTTCTTTCTGGCTTACTTCACTCTGTATAATAGGCTACAGTTTCATCCACCTCATTAGAACTAATTCAAATGTATTCTTTTAAACCCTGAGTAGTACTCCATTGTATAAATGTACCACAGCTTTCTTATCCATTTGTCTGCAGATGGACATCTAGGTTGCTTCCATGTCCTGGTTATAATAAACAGTGCTGCAATGAACATTGGAATACATGTATCTCTTTCAGTTTTGGTTTCCTCGGTGTGTATGCCCAGTAGTGGGATTGCTGAGTCATATGGCAGTTCTATTTCCAGTTTTTTAAGGAATCTACACACTGTTCTCCAAAGTGGTTTTTCTAGTTTGCATTCCCACCAACAGTGAAAGAGGGTTCCCTTTTTCCACACCCTCTCCAGCATTTACTGCTTGTAGACTTTTGGATCGCAGCCATTCTGACTGGCGTGAAATGGTACCTCATTGTGGTTTTGATTTGCATTTCTCTGATTATGAGTGATGTTGAGCATTTTTTCATGTGTTTGTTAGCCATCTGTATGTCTTCTTTGGAGAAATGTCTGTTTAGTTCTTTGGCCCATTTTTTGAGTGGGTCATTTATTTTTCTGGAATTGAGCTGCAGGATCTGCTTGTATATTTTTGAGATTAATCCTTTGTCAGTTGTTTCATTTGCTATTATTTTCTCCCATTCTGAAGGCTGTCTTTTCACCTTGCTTATAGTTTCCTTTACTGTGCAGAAGCTTTTAATTTTAATTAGGTCCCATTTGTTTATTTTTGCTTTTATTTCCAATATTCTGGAAGGTGGGTCATGGAGGATACTGCTTTATGATTTATGTCGGAGAGTGTTTTGCCTATGTTCTCCTCTAGGAGTTTTATGGTTCCTGGTCTTACTTTTAGATCTTTAATCCATTTTGAGTTTATTTTTGTGTATGGTGTTAGGGAGTGTTGTAGTTTCATTCTTTTACAAGTGGTTGACCAGTTTTCCCAGCACCACTTGATAAAGATACTGTCTTTTCTCCATTAAATATTCTTGCCTCCCTTGTCAAAGATAAGGTGTCCATAGGTGCATGGATTTATCTCTGGGCTTTCTATTTTGTTCCATTGATCTATATTTCTGTCTTTATGCCAGTACCATACTGTCTTGATGACTGTGGCTTTGTAGTAGAGCCTGAATTCCGGCAGGTTGATTCCCCCAGATCCATTCTTCTTTCTCAAGATTGCTTTGGCTATTCGAGGTTTTTTGTATTTCCATACAAATTGTGAAATTATTTGTTCTAGCTCTGTGAAAAACACCGTTGGTAGCTTGATAGGGTTTGCATTGAACTTATAAATTACTGTGGGCAATATATTCATTTTGACAATATTTATTCTTCCAATCCATGAACTCTGTATATTTCTCCATCTATTAGTGTCCTCTCTGATTTCTTTAACTAATGTTTTATAGTTTTCTGTATATAGGTCTTTTGTTTCTTTAGGTAGATATATTCCTAAGTATTTTATTCTTTTCGTTGCAATGGTGAATGGAATTGTTTCCTTAATTTCTCTTTCTATTTTCTCATTATTAGTGTATGGGAATGCAAGGGATGTCTGTGTGTTGATTTTATATCCTGCAACTTTACTATATTCATTGATTAGCTCTAGTAATTTTCTGGTAGAGTCTTTAGGGATTTCTGTGTAGAGGATCATGTCATCTGCAAACAGTGAGAGTTTTACTTCTTCTTTTCCAGTTTGGATTCCTTTTGTGTCTTTTTCTGCTCTGATTGCTGTGGCAAAAACTTCCAAAACTATGTTGAATAGTAGTGGTGAGAGTGGGCACCCTTGTCTTGTTCCTGACTTTAGGGGAAACAATTTCAATGTTTCACCTTTGAGGATAATGTTTGCTGTGTGTTTGTCATATGTAGCTTTTATTATGTTGAGTAGTGTTCCTTCTATTCCTGCCTTCTGGAGGGTTTTGATCATAAATGGATCTTGAATTTTGTCAAAACCTTTCTCAAAAGAAACAAAAGAGACCATAGCAAAAATCAACAAAGCCAAAAGCTGGTTCTTTGAGAGAGTAAATAAAATTGACAAACCACTAGCCAGACTCATCAAGAAACAAAGGGAGAAAAACCAAATCAATAAAATTAGAAATGAAAAGGGAGAGATCACAACAGACAACACAGAAATACAAAGGATCATAAGAGACTGCTATCAGCAATTATATGCAAATAAAATGGACAACTTGGAAGAAATGGACAAATTCTTAGAAAAGTACAACTTTCCAAAACTGAACCAGGAAGAAAGAGAAAGTCTTAACAGACCCATTACAAGCATGGAAATTGAAACTGTATCAGAAATCTTCCAGCAAACAAAAGCCCAGGTCCAGATGGCTTCACAGCTGAATTCTACCAAAAATTTAGAGAAGAGCTAACATCTATCCTACTCAAACTCTTCCAGAAAATTGCAGAGGAAGGTAAACTTCCTAACTCATTTTATGAGGCCACCACCACCCTAATACCAAACAAAGTACCTGACATATTTGTCAAAATACGTGACAAAGATGCCACAAAAAAAGAGAATTTCAGGCCAATATCACTGATGAACATAGATGCAAAAATCCTTAACAAAATTCTAGCAATCGGAATTCAGCAACAGATTAAAAAGATCATACATCATGACCAAGTGGGCTTTATCCCAGGGATGCAAGGATTCTTCAATCTGCAAAGCAATCAATGTAATACACCACATTAACAAATTGAAAGACAAAAACCATATGATTATCTCAATAGATGTATTATCTTATTTAATTCTTGATATTTCATGTGGTAGATATTTAATAAATAGAAGAGCTGAAGGTTTAATATAGGTATTCCCTGGTAGCTCAGATGGCAAAGTGTCTGCCTGCAAATTGGGAGGCCAGATTTCAAACCCTGGATCAGGAAGATCCCCTTGAGAAGGAAATAGCAACCCACTCCAGTATTCTTGCCTAGAAAATCCCATGAATGGAGGAGCCTGAGGGGCTACAGTCCATGGGGTAACAAAGATTCGGACATGATTGAGTGACTGACTTCACTCACTTTCAGAGAGCTAATCATGAACAACAACAAAGTCTTCCCGAAACTTAAAAAAAAAAAAACTACTTAATTCATAATCTTATTACTTTCAAGCAAAATATTTAATAAAAGTTACATTGCTGTAGATTCAGCTACATATATATAAACAATGAAGGGGGCATAGTGCAAGATATTTTGAGGTAGAGTCTTTCTGGACTTCTGAAATCATAGGTCAGTATTGGATATCTAATTTTCCTATGAATGAGATTTTTGAAGGGACATTAAATATTTATAGAGATCTGTAAGGCACATCTATGTTGTTCACACATGGGTTGCAGATGAAGAAATGGGGAGTTGTGTAGCTGTAAAGTTTGGTAGGATCTTTTATCAGGGATGGCCTATTGAATGCTAAGAAGTTTAAATTTTTACCCTGAAAATAAGTGGTGAGCTCCTAAAGAAACTTAATAATATGACATAATGAAATATGTGTGTTTTAGAGAATGTCTTAAGAGGCATGACAATAAGTGAGTTAAGATGGGGGTAAATATGGCTGCAGTTTGGAGAATGAATTGGAATGGGGGAAAAAAAAAACAGAGAGGTAAGGATTAAGTGGAGGTACATTCAACAAGTCCAGGCAGAGATGAGGTGGGTTTAAGATATTTACTAGAGAAGCAGATGCATCTGAGAAGTCAGGATAAGGACTATAGCAATTTGGGGGAACTTAAATCCAATAGAGTTGGATAGTTGAGGGCCAAGTGATTTGTGCTTAGAGAGCAGAGAATTACTTAGTTACAAGGTCATATGTGCATGCCATCCAATCATCTCGTCCTCTGCTGTCTGCTTCTCCCCCTGCCTTCAACCTTTCCCAGCATTGGGGTCTTTCCCAATGAGTCGGCTCTTCACATCAGGTGGTCAAAGTATTGGAGCTTCAGCTTCAGCAACAGTCCTTCGAATGAACATTCAAGATTGATTTCCTTTAGGATTGATTGGTTTGCTCTTTTTGCAATACAAGGGACTCCAAAAGTCTTCTACAACACCACAGTTCAAAAGCATCAATTCTTTGGCCCTTAGCTTTCTTTATAGTCCAACTCTCATATCCATACATGACTACTGGAAAAACCATAGCTTTGACAAGACTGACCTTGTTGGCAAAGTAATGTCTCTGCTTTTTAATATGCTAAGTTTGTCATAGCTTTTCTTCCAAGGAGCAAGTGTCTTGTAATTTTAATGGCTGCAGTCCCCATCTGCAGTGATCTTGGAGCCCCCGAAAATAAAGTCTGTCACTGTTTCCATTGTTTCCCCATCTATTTGCCATGAAGTGATGGGACCAGATGCCATGGTCTTAGTTTTGTGAATGTTGAGTTTTAAGCCAACTTTTTCACTCTCCTCTTTCACTTTCATCAAGAGGCTCTTTAGTTACTCTTCGTTTTCTGCCGTAAGGGTGGTGTCATCGGCATATCTGAGGTTATTGACATTTCTCCAAGCAATCTTGATTTCAGCTGGTACTTCATCCAGCCCAGCATTTTTCATGATGTACTTTGCATATAAGTTAAATAAGTAGGGTGACAATATACAGCCTTGACCTACTCCATTCCCAATTGTGAACAAGTCTGTTGTTCCATGTCTAATTTTAACTGTTGCTTCTTGACCTGCATACAGGTTTCTCAAGAGACAAGTAAGATGGTCTGGTATTCCCATTTCTTTCAGAATTTTCCACAGTGTTGTGATCCACACAGTCAAAGGCTTTAACAGAGTCAATGAAGTGGAAGTACGTGTTTTTCTGGAATTCTGTAGCTTTTTCTATGATCCAATGTATGTTGGCAATTTGATCTCTGGTTTCTCTGCCTTCCCTAAATCCAGCTTGAACATATGGATGTTCTCAGTTCATATACTGTTGAAGGCTAGCCTCTACCATGTGAGGACATAGCAAAAAGACATTCATGTATGAACAAGGAAGAGGCCCTCCCGAGACACCGAATTTGCAAGTCTTTGATCTAGGACTTCCCACCTCATGAACTGTCAGAAAAAATGTATATTATGTTTATAAGCCATCGAGTCTATGGTATTTTGTAGTAGCAACTCAAATGGACTAAGACATCATATTAAGGAATTTTGATTTTTCCCGAGGTCCATGGAAGGCCCCTGAAAGGTTTTAAGCATGGCGTAAAGTGACAGAGCCGGAGAAGGCAATGGCAAGCCACTCCAGTACTCTTGCCTAGAAAATCCCATGGACAGCGGAGCCTGGTAGGCTGCAGTCCATGGGGTCGCTACGAGTCAGACATGACTGAGCGACTTCACTTTCACTTTTCACTTTCACACATTGGAGAAGGAAATGGCAGCCCACTCCAGTGTTCTTGCCTGGAGAATCCCAGGGACGGGGGAGCCTGGTGGGCTGCCGTTTATGGGGTCGCACGGAGTCGGACACGACTGAAGTGACTTAGCAGCAGCAGCAGCAGCAAAGTGACAGAGCAGAATATGGAATGAGTTGAGTAACTGGACAATAAGTAAAAACAGATACAGAAGTGCCAAGAAGTTTTTTATTTTAAAGAATCACTTTGCTGTGGCCCCAAAATTTTCTAGCAGAGTTTTTTTTTTTTCCACTTTCTATGTCTAAACTGGTCAGAGCCAACATTCCAATCATGTTCAGATTGTCACAAAAGGGGAAGGCAAGTACATAGTTAATTATTGATTTTATTCATTGCAGAGAAAACAAGAGACATTAGATATGTTTGTCTATATATTTTTTAAAATTTTATCTCAAATAACAAAAAGTGTGCTGGCTTGCATTATTGGTATAAAGAGGATAAAATCCACATAGAGTAATTTTTAATGGTTTAAATCCCCACTGTCTTTTTAACCTTCATTCATTTTCATTTATATTAACTTTTTATTTCCAAAGGAGTTAGAGTTGATACAAAGCAAAGGAAGATATCAGGTGTATTCAACCTATTCTTTCCAATAAAAGAAAAAAGTTTTAAGATATTGCTCATGTAAACGCAGGTATTATAGACAGACTGTCTCCAATCTGGATGAAAGTCTAGCCAGACATTTTCCCTTTATGCCAAGGAGTAAAATGCTAATCAACGTTTCCTTGGGGTTAGCTTCTTCCATGCTCCAGCTGAAGCTGATAAGACAGCTGTTATAGTGAACTAGCATCTTTGCCCCCCTGTAGCACCAGTCTGGCTTTACATGTAATATCATCAAAGTTTCCAGTTTCTTAGATGATGTGACTCAAATGGGTTGCTAGCAATGATCTCTAATCAGAGTATCTACTTCACTAGCTCTATCTGGAGCTTGTAATTCTACCAGTAATAACTTAGTGAGGTTTTAATGCCAATGTGATCTCAAAGTGTTCAGCTCTTAAATTATTACTGATATTTCATCACAAAATTAGTTTATCCTTTTAATTTCTAGTCTCTAAGGAAATGGAACAAAATGTAAAGAAGTTTCAAAACAAAGAGGAAAAATTAGAGAGGGTATTATTGACAGAAAAATAAACAGGTGGGACATTACAGTGCAGGGCCAGAGGCAGCAGAAGAGACACCACACATATTTATGCATCACCAAAGGGGATGAGTTACTATAGATGGGGATTGGAGAGTCATAACGAGCAAGTTTCCACTTTTTAAGCAGTTTTATAGATCATAGTTATGCTACAGATGTAAGTAATTTTTAATACAGAAAGAAGTACATCAAAGGAAAGAAATTCCTCCTGCTTAACACTTTGTATATAATCAGATGTTTTCTGGGGCTGCTTGGGAGTTCTCATTGACTATTTCCACAGATCAGTAACACTGTTCAGTGTCACCTAACTTAGTTTATTTCTACCATTAGCCTATTTGTTTATTCCTTTGGTAAAATTGGCTAAGGAGGCAAACGAAAGGGTTATTTAGTTAATCTTCTGCTACGTTTTGTTTGGTTATCATCTTCCTTTCAGAACTTCCACTACAACCACTCTGCCATCCACTCCCAAGTCTGCAGTCACATTGGGATGCATTTGCAGTTATATAATAGAGCATCCAAAGCCCCCTTTAGTGTTTTATAGAGAAAGGTACAATATAACAGGGATTGAAAGTAAAGGTTTTGGAATCAGATAGGCCTAGGTTAGTATCTTGGCTCTGCAGCTTACTAACTTCATACTATTGAAAAGTTATTTAAGCTTTCAGAATATGCATTTCATCCATTGTTATGTGAGAATATTAATAGTACCTACCTTGTAAGGTTACTGTGAGAATTAAATGAGATTACATATGTAAAATTTTTTCAGTGCTTGGTACATTGTCATCACTCAATAAGTGTTATTTATAAACATGATATTTGCATTACTTATAATTTTAATATCCCCATTGTAAACCAGGCAGCTCTTTTTTTTTTTCTCTCTCTCTCTCTCATTCTTTCCACAAAGATAGGATGTAAAGGAAGAGCTTGAGTATGTTTGGAAAGAGGTAGCCTATACTTCTATGTCACTGTTTTCCACTCTCCCTGGACCTGAATTTTTAATAGGAAGCAAGAGCTGGTTTGGTCATTATTATAAATTGGTACATTTGGTCCCATCCTTTTGATTTGTTCTAAACTTACCTCCTTCAATCTTGCTTGTTCTGCACTGACTGATACAGATATGCACATTCCTGACACTATTATCCTATACCTTATGGTTCAGTTTAGTTCAGTCGCTCAGTCATGTCCGACTCTCTGCGACCCCATGAATCACAGCACGCCAGGCCTCCCTGTCCATCACCAACTCCCGGAGTACACTCAAACTCATGTTCACAGAGTCAGTGATGCCATCCAGCCATCTCATTCTCTGTCGTCCCCTTCTTCTCCCGCCCCCAATCTTTCCTAGAGATTTGCCAATTGTAGAAACTGATCCATCGCCATCTTCCTTTCTTCAGGAGGAATTTTGAAGAAAATTCCTCTTCAAGGTAATTTTCTCTATCTTCCAGTGTCCAGGGAAAAGTTGCCACTGACAATCACATCTGAGCATTGAAAACCTTTCACCTCTGAGAAGTTATCTGCTATGGTTCTTTTCTCCAGAGATTTTCTATGAGAGAGAAATACAAAGTAATTTATTTATAACTTCTGAGTGCCCACACTTGTTTCCAGTTTGAGTGCAGATGTTTTTCCCAAGTTGCATTTTCAAGGGTTGTTTCTTTAAGCTGAATAGTTCCAAGACTGGTCTTTCTCTACTGCATTGTACAGGGAAATTTTTTTGAATACTCTATAGATGGATTTTCCACCTATCCTTTATTTCCTCTTTATACTTCCAGGGGGGCTGTGAGGGTTAGTTTATATTTTGAAAAACATCTGAGCACCTTGGATGAAAGACATCACAGAGAATGAAAATATGGAGGTAATAAATAAATCATGCTAATTGCTTGCAATGAATCTCCAAAGATGCCTCAAGACTGTTTCTCCAGTCCAGTATAGTGTAATGTTTATCATATATACAAATTCAAGAAATCTCTTTGAAGAGGAGCAAACAAAATTTAGAGTTCTAAAAGGCATAGTACAAAGTCAAAGAGAAATGTCAGGAGATTCAACCAATAGCCAAGCAAACAACCATCTTAAGACACAAACACAAACACAAAATTGAATTGTAGTTCAGGAGGAGCCAAGTGTGTTTTGTTATTGGGTATATTTTGAATACAAAAGGAAATACAAGTTTGCATTATCTCTAAGCATAATGTGCAAATACAGGCTAAGTGTGGTAACTTCAGGGATCTCTATTTGACTATTAGGATGATTAATAGATGATACGTGAAAGACTTGTTGTAGATATGAGATAAAGTAAAGAGGGTCAAGTGGTTTTAGTCACAGAGAATGTTGGAAAGCTTTATTTATGGACTTATCTATTGGCGTTTGAGCTAAAGAGTAGAGCACATGTCATTCTTCCATGCCCAAGACTCATAATTTTACAGTGATGATGTCTTTGAGCAATAGTGTTCATATAAAAATTGAAATTTCAATTATATAAGTTTGTATTCAACACTTTTTAATTCTTGATTTCCCACAATACCTTTCCCACGCACTTAACTGCCCTTATTTTATTCTTTAGTAACCTTGAACATCCTGAGTAGCCTTCCAAACTCTAAAACTTTCTTGCCTGCTCCAACTCCTTCAGTTCAGTACAGTTCAGTTAGTCGTTCAGTCGTGTCTGACTATTTGCGACCCTATGAATCACAGCACGCCAAGCCTCCCTATCCATCACCAACTCCCGGACTTCACTCAAACTCATGTCCATTGAGCCGGTGATGCCATCCAGTCATCTCCTTCTCTGTCGTCCCCTTCTCCTCCTGCCCCAAATTCCTCCCAGCATCAGAGTCTTTTCCAATGAGTCAACTCTTCGCATGAGGTGGCCAAAGGATTGGAGTTTCAGCTTTAGCAACAGTCCTTCCAATGAACACCCAGGACTGTCCTTTAGAATGGACTGGTTGGATCTCCTTGCAGTCCAAGGGACTCTCAAGAGTCTTCTCCAGCACCACAGTTCAAAAGCATCAATTCTTCGGTGATCAGCTTTCTTTACAGTCCAACTCTCACATCCATACATGACCACTGGAAAAACCATAGCCTTGACTAGACGGACCTTGGTTGGGAAAGCAATGTCTCTCCTTTATAATATGCTAAGTTGGTCATAACTTTCCTTCCAAGGAGTAAGCGTCTTTAAATTTCATGGCTGCAATCAGCATCTGCAGTGATTTTGGAGCCCCAAAAATAAAGTCTGACACTATTTCCACTGTTTCTCCATCCATTTCCCATGAAATGTTGGGACCAGATGCCATGATCTTAGTTTTCTGAATGTTGAGCTTCACCCAACTTTTTCACTCTCCTCTTTCACTTTCATCAAGAGGCTTTTTAGTTCCTCTTCACTTTCTGCCATAAGGGTAGTGTCATCTGCATATCTGGGGTTACTGATATTTTTCCTGGCAATCTTGATTCCAGCTTGTGCTTATTCCAGCCCAGCATTCCTCATGATGTGCTCTGCATATAAATTAAATAAGCAGGGTGACAAAATACAGCCGTGATGTACTCCTTTTCCTGTTTGAAACCAGTCTATTGTTCCATGTCCAGTTCTAACTGTTGCTTCCTGACCTGCATACAGGTTTCTCAAGAGGCAGGACAGGTGGTCTGGTATTCCCATCTCTTTCAGAATGTTCCACAGTTTATTGTGATCCACACAGTCAAAGGCTTTGGCATAGTCAATGAAGCAGAAATAGATGTTTTTCTGGAACTCTCTTGCTTTCTCCACGATCCAGTGGATGTTGGCAATTTGATCTCTGGTGCCTCTGCCTTTCCTAAAACCAGCTTGAATATCTGGAATTTCACGGTTCACGTATTGCTGAAGCCTGGCTTGCAGAATTTTGAGCATGACTTTACTGGAGTGTGACATGAGTGCAATTGTGCGGTAGTTTGAGCATTCTTTGGCATTGTTTTTCTTTAGGATTGGAATGAAGACTGACCTTTTCTAGTCCTGTGGCCACTGCTAAGTTTTCCAAATTTGCTGCCCTATTGAGTGCAACACTTTCACAGCATCATCTGTCAGGATTTGAAATAGCTCAATTGGAATTCCATCACCTCCACTAGCTTTGTTCGTAGTGATGTTTTCTAAGGCCCATTTGACTTCACATTCCAAGATGTCTGGCTCTAGGTGAGTGATCACACCATCGTAAATATCTTGATCGTGAAGATCTTTTTTGTACAGTTCTTCTGTGTATTCTTGCAACCTCTTAATATCTTCTGCTTCTGTTAGCTCCATACATTTCTGTCCTTTATCGAGCCCATCTTTGCATGAAATGTTCCCTTGGTATCTCTAATTTTCTTGAAGAGATCTCTTTTTTACCTATTCTGTTGTTTTCCTCTATTTCTTTGCATTGATCTCTGGAGAAGGCTTTCTTATCTCTCCTTGCTATTCTTTGGAACTCTGCATTCAGGTGCTTATATCTTTCCTTTTCTCCTTTGCTTTTCACTTCTCTTCTTTTCACAGCTATTTGTAAGGCCTCCTCAGACAGCCATTTTCCTTTTTTGCATTTCTTTTTCTTGGGGATGGTCTTGATCCCTGTCTCCTGTACAGTATCATGAACCTCCATCCATAGTTTATCAGGCCCTCTTTCTATTCGATCTAGTCCCTTAAATCTATTTCTCACATCCACTGTATAATCATAAGGGATTTGATTTAGGTCATTTCTGAATGCTCCAACCCCTTACACCCATGAAAACTTAGCTATCTACTGCCATACTCACTTAAGGTCATTATCTTTGCTGAGTAGACTAATTGATTATCTTCTCCAGAGCATACATTAATATTTGTTTTGGCCTTTCAGTTACTTAATCCGAGAAAGAGAGTGAGAGTTGAAATTGTACTAGAATCAGTAGAGGAGTTCTTTTTGGTGGAGTGAAGTAGAAGAGGAGGTTTTTAATACACTGAAGTTTTCTGGTGACTTTACATATTATTTACAATTAGGGCAGCTGTAACTACATGCAAATAATATTGGACTAGAATGATAGAACAGTGAGAAAAATCTTGCTGGTTCTCTGGAGAGTGGTGGCTGTGTCACAGCTGTAAACTGTCACCAATCCATTCCTACCCTTGAAAGTGAAAGTTGCTCAGTCATGTCTGACCTCTTTGTGACCTATTCTCAGGGCAGAATTCTCCAGGCCAGAATACTGGAGTGGGTAACCTTTCCCTTCTCCAGGGGATCTTCTCAACCCAGTGATTGAGCACAGATTTTCTGCATTGCAGGTGGATTATTTACCAGCTGAGCCACACAATGGAAGCCCAAGAATACTGAAGTGGGTAGTCTATCCCTTTCCAGCAGATCTTCCCAACCCAGGAATCAAACCGGGGTCTCCTGCACTGCAGTTGGATTCATTACCAAATGAACTATCAGTGAAGCCCACCGTAGAAAAAAGAAAGGTTTATATAAAATATTTTCTTCAAAATTTGAGTAATACAGTAGGCTTAATATCAGATAGAAGAAATAATTCTTAAGGAGGCAATAGAGTAGAACAATGATTTTCCTTACATTGCATAATAGTCAACATTCTTTCACTGTGGTAACAGAAAGAGAAGACACACACAAACACATGTATTTATATTTCAAGAGAAAAGGAAAACGTATTGGAATGTGATAATGACTGGAGTTTTGAAGAGATAAGTGGATGAGAAAGATTTTAAAGGAATTTTGTAGTGTAAAACTTTGAAATCTCTTCTTGGCATTTACTGATGCCTCAGTAAGTATTTTAATAGTTTTGAATTATGTTTTGTGTGATGATTTTTAAATTCTTTATTTGCAACACAATAGAAATTGATTCACATGGTGGGTAAGCTTTATATGAGTTATGCAAATATATGAATTTGTTTCATAGAAGCGAAGGGTAGTGGGATGGGCTGCACTGTGTCCTCGACAAGATTCATATGTTGAAGTTACAACACTCAGTATATCAGAATGTGACTACATTTACAGATAGAGGTATTAAAAAATTAATTAAGATTAAATGGGATAATAAATGTTGGCCCTAATACAGTATGACTGGTGTCATTATAAGAAGAGGAAATTTGGACACAGACACACAAAGAAGGGATATCATCTGAAGACACAGTGGGAAAATGGCTATCTACAAGCCAATGACAGAGCATGAATAGAAACCAATCTACTGACACTTTAATCTCAGACTTCTAGTCTCCAGACCGTAATAAAATACATTTTTGTTCCCAAAGACAATATGGTACTTTGTTATAATAGCCATATCAGACTAATGTATGTTTAAACACATCTGGACTTCAAAAAGGGACTAGAATCAGGAAATAGAAAGCTGTCATAAACCCAGGGGGTACTGTCTACTGCTTCATTCTCTTTTTCCACTTCATTTTTCTCTTATACTGAAGACTAACTTTCCTTGATTCTATGCCCTTATGGAGGTATATGGTTGTCTTAAAACTCTCAAGTTTAGAACCATATTCAAATGCTGACTTGCAATTTCTGAATCCTAGATTTAAATTTCCAGAAGAAAAAAAAAATTGATTAGCTCAGCTTAGCTCATGTGTCTGCTCCTTGCCAAATAGCAGTAACCCAGTGCAGTGAGAGCAGTGGCACATGATGCACATATGATTGCCAAAGGCTCCTTCTGTTATTTGTCATTTTCTTGTCACTTCTAGCTCCTTCATTGATTCTCTTATTTTGTGACAGTGTTTTAAAAAGGATATCTAAAAATATATTATGTAGCACTTTGAAGTATTCTGTATGAAGAGGTATTATTTTTCTGCTCATCTAGTCCACTCTATTGCCAGAAATATGTAGATTATATGTTTGAAACATGCTAGACAAATACAGTGTTCTATCCTGGAAGCATTGCTCTGCACATATAGCCCACCAAATTGCCAGAAACATAAAATATAGAGTATATAAGATTGTAACAAATTAAGATAACTATATAATATACATATTAAAGGTGACACAGATCCTTAGGTTGAGTTAGTGAAGTGAAGGAGGGAATAGGAGGAGGACAAAAAAATCAAGAGTACTATCAATAAGGAAATAAAGAGTAGAATGATTCCATTGTTAAGTTATATATATACCCTTCATACAGTCTAGCATAAAAAGATGGAAAGGTAAATAATTTTATCCATTCAGCAAATGGTTAAACAGATAGCACTCTGGATGTGGGGGAGACACTGTATTTTTTTCTCTAAATGGAAAGTAAAGTAAACATCTATTTTTAAAATTTCATTTTCAAGTGAGACATTTGCATAACACCACCAACATCTTAATCTTTTGAAAGGTTTTTTTATAAGTCATTTCAAGGACTCTAAAATCATGTTCCTTTTTATAGATTGACTGCTTGGCATTTAAAACAGAGTTGAATGTTGCCCTTCATGGTGCTATATGAAAAACGAACATGGATTATCTTTCTTTATATGCTCTCAGTAGTTCTGTTTCTATACTCTCTTTAAGTAGGAGCTGTTTGAAGCTCAGACTGTGTAGCTGTGTTCAGCTGTCCTGTTTCACAAACCTTTCCCCCATTTTCATCATTTAATTTCAACACACATGGAAGCTAGATTTTCAGAACTTATTCTTTCTGTGTGAAGAACCAAACTCCATGTTTAATGATGTTTGTTCCTAAAGGAAACTAGTCAAGAGTTTTAAATCAAACAAAACCAAAATAAGACATCAAACAAACACATCAACTATGATTATTATTTACTTAATATTATATTTCCATTTCTTTTCAAGTAAAACAGTGCATGGATCATACATATATTGACATGATACGTATGCTTATGCATATCATGTAAATAACGTATATGTGTGTTTGTGTACAAATTACTTGAAAATAATTGCCTCCAATAAAAAATAAATTAATTACAAAAAATAAAAAAAAAGAATGAGTAAGAAAGAACCAGAGGGAAAAAAAAAAGAAAATATATTGATATCTGATTGAAGCACATACTGTAATATATGGCGGCACATATAAAACTACTTTGGATCATCATTTTTTGTGCAATGGAAAAAAATACTGAATAATAATGGAAGGAAAGTTATGACCAACCTTGATAGTATATTAAAAAGCAGAGACATTACTTTGCCAACCAAGGTCCGTCTAGTCAAGGCTGTGGTTTTTCCCGTGGTCATGTATGGATGTGAGAACTGGACTGTGAAGAAAGCTGATCGCCGAAGAATTGATGCTTTTGAACTGTGGTGCTGGAGAAGACTCTTGAGAGTCCCTTGGACTGCAAGGAGATCCAACCAGTCCATTCTAAAGGAGATCGATCCTGGGTGTTCATTGGAAGCACTGATGCTAAACCTGAAACTCCAATACTTTGGCCACCTCATGCGACGAGTTGACTCACTGGAAAAGACTCTGATGCTAGGAAAGGTTGGGGGCTGGAGGAGAAGGTGACAACTGAGAATGAGATGACTGGATGGCATCACCGACTCTGTGGACATGAGTTTGAGTGAACTCCGGAAGTTGGTGATGGACAGGGAGGCCTGGCGTGCTGTGATTCATGGGGTCGCGGAGAGTCGGACACGACTGAGCGACTGAACTGAACTGAATAATGGTTTCAGTTACAGTCAGCTCTATGAGGTTAAAATTAAATTTCTGACCTCTCCATCTACACAGATTACGGGTGTATTTCTCAATTCCTTTTCTTCTGGATTCATCAAAACAAGTTAAAGATCCTATTGGAATCTTCCAGGTTTATTTCTACCTCAGTTTTCATGTGCTAAGTTACCAAAAAAGAGTCAGGAAATGTTTAATAGATGTGGCTCACTGAGGGGTGGTTGACAGTCTTGGGGTCAAAAAAGAAGCAAGTACAAATACACTTTGAAATGGATTTTGAAGGCACTAATTTGGAATTGGTCATTAATTTTTATTGAAATTAATTGGCCTCAACTACATCTATTAGGGTAAGTGACATTTTGACCTCATGCACAGGAAAATCTGGAGATAACTGATGTTAAATTACCTTTATGCCTTGAGCACATTGTAAAAGATTAAATGGAGGCTGAAAGCAAGAACTAACCCTCCTTGTTGGAATAAGTGATGACTAGTGAAATTTTTGTTCTGTAATTATAACTTAATTTGCCAATGTTTTTCTGTTTACTCATTTATTTTTTTCATTTATTCGTGTTATTCATTCCTACAACAAATAGTTACTGAGGGCCCACTGTGCTAGGAATTGCGTTAGATACCAAGAATCTAGTGGTCAGCAAGACATATATAGCTACTGCCTTTCTTCTCCTTTTTCCTGACACAATAGCTTCTTGGTATAAATCTTAGTTACTGTCAATATCTTTGCGTGTGTGTGTGTGTGGTAGAAGCTAAATCTCTTATAAAAGAAATATGTGGAAAATTTTAAACTTAAAATCTCTTCTCTCTTCCTCTCACTCTAGCTCTCTAACAATATGGTCCAGGTGCCTCTTACTTTCTCCTATAACAGTAGGAGCCAATCAAAGGGCATCTTTGGTTGGAACCATCTCTGAAGTTATCAATTTTGAAAACTAATTCATCAACACTGAAAGTTCCTACTAAAATGTGACAATCATTTCATAGGCACAAGAAGAATGAAGGATGTGGGTAGAGATGTCTAATATATAAGAAAAGGACTTTAAGATAATTGACAGAAGCTCATTCCTTTCCATTGGAAAATACAGTCACAAACTCTTAGGAAATAGGATATTCAACCAAAGATAGGCACAGTACATGTGTTAGAATGCATTGTTCTCTGTAGCTCAAAGTGTTGAATGGTTTTAACAAGAAATAATTTTTTTCTTATTGGCTTCAAATCCATTGGTGATACAGGGTAGTGCACATTGATACACCAGGTCTAGAAACAATTTGATCTTCATTGATCTTCATTGTCTTTAGTAACTATGTCTACCATCTACACTTTTTTGGTGGTTCTGTAACAATAACATAAACAGTGTACTAGTTTCATGAGTTTTATTCATTCACTTCACAGATCTGAGCTATATATTGAAATTTCAAGAAATAAATCATTGCATCTTCTCAATGATTATATCTTACTTGGCCAATAGAAACAACTCTCTGACATAGAGATTATTGCTTTTAAAGATAAGAAGATTGAATAATAAAGATATTATACTCCTTGAAAAATCAAAGATCACATAGCAAAATAGATACCTAGAACTATTATCCATGCCACTTGACTCAAGAACTCATTATGTGCCACACACTATGTTTATGTTTGGGAAGGCAGTAGTGATCTATTCTTTTTGAGTAGTGTGGAAGACATACACTTATCAAATGCCCTAAGAAACAGATCTGAATTTACAAATGAGAAAAGTGTTGTGAAGGAGAGGCATAAAGTCAATGAGTTTCTATAATATGGAAATTTGAATTACTTTGGTTAGGGGAGGCTTCCTTGAGCAAGTGATGTTTAAGATGAATTCATAGTTTGAGTCAACATTAATTGGATTTGAGAGAAGGAAAAGATGGCCCATGAACACAATAATATATGCAAAGATATTAAGGTGGGAGGAAGACTGGTGAGTATGAAAAACTCAAATAATGTCAGTGTGGCTAGAGTATAGGGTGTTACAATGGAACACTGGATGCACTGATGGAGAGAAGATGGTCCTAGAATAAGAGATAGTACAGTAAGTATAATAAGAGGTCTTAGAATGAAGACGTAGTTCCAAACTGGACCATCAAGGGTTAATAAAAAGGCTACATCAATGAATTAGTTTGCATCCTAATGAAAATGTAAAACAAATGGAGAATTATAAGCACAAATGTGTTGAGACAACATGGTTACAATTGAATTTCAAAACAATAACCCTGACAGTAGTATTGAAGTTATGGGATGAAGGTAGATTAATGTGCAATAAGGAGGAAGCGACTGAACTGAACTGAACTGAATGAGGAAGCAGATGTATTTGTTTCAGTTCAGTTCAGTCACTCAGTCATGTCCGACTTTTTGCCACCTCATGAATCACAGCACGCCAGGCCTCCCTGTCCAAAACCAACAGGAGTACACTCAAACTCATATCCACAGAGTCAGTGATGCCGTCCAGCCATCTCATTCTCTGTCGTCCCCTTCTCCTCCTGCCCCAAATTCCTCCCAGCATCAGAGTCTTTTCCAGTGAGTCAACTCTTCGCATGAGGTGGCCAAAGTATTGGAGCTTCAGCTTTAGCATCAGTCCTTCCAATGAACACCCGGGACTGATCTCCTTTAGAATGGACTGGTTGGATCTCCTTGCAGTCCAAGGGACTCTCAAGAGTCTTCTCCCGCACCACAGTTCAAAAGCATCAATTCTTCAGTGATCAGCTTTCTTCACAGTCCAACTCTCACATCCATACATGACCACGGGAAAAATCATAGCCTTGACTAGATGGACCTTGGTTGGCCAAGTAATATCTCTGCTTTTTAATATGCTATTTCGTTGATCGTAACTTTGCTTCCAAGGAGTCAGCGTCTTTTAATTTTATGGCTGTGATCAGCATCCGCAGTGATTTTGGAGCCCAAAAAAACAAAGTCCGACACTGTTTCCACTGTTTCCTCATCTATTTCCCATGAAGTGATGGGACCAGTTGCCATGATCTTAGTTTTCTGAATGTTGAGCTTCAAGCCAACTTTTTCACTCTCCTCTTTCACTTTCATCAAGAGGCTTTTGAGTTCCTCTTCACTTTCTGCCATAAGGGTGGTGTCATCTGCATATCTGAGGTGACTGATATTTCTCCCAGCAATCTTGATTCCAGCTTGTGCTTCTTCCAGCCCAGCGTTCCTCATGATGTACTCTGCATATAAGTTAAATAAGCAGGGTGACAATATACAACCTTGACGTACTCCTTTCCCTATTTGAAACCAGTCTTTTGTTCCATGTCCAGTTCTAAATGTTGCTTCCTGACCAGCATATAGGTTTGTCAAAAGGCAGGTCAGGTGGTCTAGTATTCCCATCTCTTTCAGAATGTTCTGCAGTTTATTGTGATCCACACAGTCAAAGGCTTTGGCATAATCAATGAAGCAGAAATAGATGTTTTTCTGGAACTCTCTTGCTTTTTGCATGATCCAGCGGATGTTGGCAATTTGATCTCTGGTTCCTCTCCCTTTTCTAAAACCAGCTTGAACATCTGGAAGTTCACAGTTCACATATTGCTGAAGCCTGGCTTGGAGAATTTTGAGCATGTCTTTACTAGCATGTGAGATGAGTGCAATTGTGCGGTAGTTTGAGCATTCTTTGGCATTGCCTTTCTTTGGGATTGGAATGAAGACTTACCTTTTCCAGTCCTGTGGCCACTGCTGAATTTTCCAAATTTGAATGGTTGTTTGGACCAGACTAGAAGAAAGGTAGTTCACATCTTTGAAAGATATTTGGGTAGTAAAACTGCCAAGTCTTAGACAGTCTTAGTGAATTAGATATGAAGAGTAAGGGGGATGAATATATTAAGGGTCAAAGGACATGATCAGAAGATTAGATCTTAAAAATGTGATTTCTGACAAGTAGTCTTTCTTCTTCATCATGATGATTGTATTGTGCTTTCAAAAATCTTAAAACTGGAACGCTTAGGTAAACATTAGAGAGTCATATGTCTTCCTTTTCTTTCACCCCTCTATAAGAAGATAGAGGTCATGGTTTCCAGATCAGACAGCTAATAAGTGGCATAACCAGATCTGGGTCCAGATTCCACATCCGCAGTACATGATGGTGGCTCACTCCAGAATCAGATGTTCTTATGTTCATAGTTTATACCTATTGGCATGAAGAGTTTGAGATCGGAAGGAGAACCTCGGTTTGGAGATAGGCAGGACAATTATGAAAGAATCTGAAGCAGAAGAAACAAATGGTGGAAAATTCTATAAAACATTAGATATTATGGGTCAGAGTAAAGATGAATATATTTGAAATATATCCTATTGCTAATGCAGCTGATGATTGCACTGTAACTATCCCCTATAGCTGTGAAAGAGCTAATTCTTAGATAGGTTGATGAGTTCAGCCCCTTGAGGAGAAGAAAGGGGTCCAGGGTCCTTGAGGAGGAGAAAAGGATAATTCATTTTTCTACCTTCCTTCATTTTAATCACATAAGACATTATTTTTAAGCCCAGTCCTAATGATCACACAACAACACAACCCATCTTGATCAAGGATATGTTTTTCCTTAAACTCTGTTCTAATGATTATATAACAACAATGTATCTTGCTTGAGGACACATTTCTCCCTCTTAATAGGAACCTTCTGACTAATCTGGTTATCTTAAAACATATGGATCTGGTAAGGCCTGTGAAATCTTGAGATATTCTTTTAATCTATTGTTAATAACCAATTGAAAAAGTATATAAAGTTCCACCCAAACTAGTGAGTGGGGCACTTTCTGCTCCCTTCTTATGTCTATGTCAGAAACTTTCTCTATCCCTTTCCACTTTAATAAAACTTCTTCCATATGAAGCTCTGGGTGACTTAATCTGTGTCTATGGTCCCAAAGCAAAATTCTCTCCTTTGGATATCACAAATCTGACACCATTCACTGTAAGCTATCAACTGGTTATTTCTTCTTGCTGGAGACAATGAAAATCAAATTGTTTCTAGACTTGGTGTATCAATGTGCATCACTCTGCAGTGATTATCACCAATGGATTTGAAGTCATAGGAAAAAAATACTTATTAAAGTCATTTCAGCACCTTGGACTGAAGAGAAGAATACATTCTAACACACGTAATGTGCTTCTTTTTTTTTTTTTATAACTCAACCACTTTATTGTTCCATTTTCCAAGGACAGATTTAGAGATAGACAATAAACCATTCAGCACATGGCCGCTGTCACACTTTTTGGTGATCTACATAGAAATCTTAACTATTTTATTAATGATTCTAATGAAAATGAAAATGTGTTTATGTGGGGCATTTTGGTATGTTGGGCTGAGAAGAGTATCCACTCAGAGGGACAACAAAGTGGGATAGCATAGGCTGATTGGAGTAAAATTGAAGTCCACATGTGACTGTTGGCTTAGCACATAGTGTCAAAGCATGGCTGGAATGAGGAAATTGTCCATATATGGAATAGCAGTGGCAGCCCAGCACAGAGTTTAAATGGGGTGGTATTGGAATTCTTCTGGGGTGAGGAGAGCAACTGAATATGGAAAGGTGTAGTAATGGTAATGAGGATTGGTCACATATAGGGATACTGAACAAATAAGTTATTGTGCTAAGGATAAAGGGAATCAGGTTTTTCATCTTGGAAAAAGGAGTTACAAATATAGAAAGAGAGAAAGTTAGGAAGAACACTGTGTAATTGGAATTAGAGTTCTCAGTGTAAATTCATGGTTTTAATATACACAGATAGATATGAAATGCCCATATGTGTTTGTGTGTTTTGATGCTTACATATGTGTGTATGTGTGTGTGTGTGCATATGTTTATGTTCTGTTCACTGAAGGGTCTGGGAGCAGTGACAACAGTCTGGGCTGTAATGAGTACAACATGAGATGCCCAGAACATCATTTCTTCTAAATAAAATTCTTCCTTAAAAGGAGTCAGAACTTTCTGGCGAAATGGCTGATTCCAGGACTGGGGCAAAGAAAGTATAAGATAAAGCTGGAACAGTTTGTTCATCAGAAAGCAAAAAAAAAAAAAAAAAATCAGATAATGATGGGGCATAATGAGGACATGTCAAAAGGATACTGGAAGTGGATTCAGTAGTATTCTCACTGGTTAAATTAGGAACAATTTCAGTGTAAGAATAAATAATGATAATAATGGGTTATAATTCATTGGACAAGAAACCATGAATCTATACTAATAAATATTGATGAAATAAATGCATTGAAAGTATGATGAAGACCCTCTGATATTTACATATATTCCAAGTGTCTCTCCACAAAATAATTATTAATTACAGAAGATAGTAAAGAGTAACTTTACAGCAAAGAAGCCCCACAGGCACCACCCTAATTGAATGGTCAATGTGAACACCATCTGTAATGACACAGATTGAAATTGTGTACCACCTGATAAGATGCAATGAGAAGAATACAGCTTCACTTCTGCAATAGTCCTGTCAAAGCTCCATAACCTGAATTTTTCATGAGACCACATCAGAGAAAAATAAATTGAGGTATAACCTACAAAATGACTGGTCTATAATCTTTAAAATTATAAAAGTCGAAATCAAAGGAACGTTTGAGGAACTTCCAGTGAAGGAAATTAAAGTGTTATGACAATCAAATGCAATGTATGGTTGTGAATTGGATTCTTTTTTACAAATAACATTATTGGGACAATTGTGGAGACTTGACTGGTGGTCTGAAAAATAGATGGTAGTGATGTAGCAGTGCAAATTTTCTGATTTTGATGACTGTGTTGTGGTTATGTGGAAGAATGTCTTCTATGGTAGAAAATACACAATGAAATATTCATGCTTGCTGGGGCATTATGTTGGCAACTTTCTCTCCAGTGGTTTAACAGGAAAAAAGTTCTTTGTTCTTTGGCCTGTACTTCCATAATTACAAGTTTTCTGTAAGTTTGGCATTACTCTTTGTGTATGAAGGGAAGGCAATATAGTGACAGTGACTGAGAAAATAGGCTTTGAAGATCAGACATATTTTTGGCTTTATCATTTAATAGTTATTGTCACACTGAACCGGTTATTTAACTTCCTAGAATCTGAGTTTTCCTATCTGAAATATGAGGATAATGATGACTACATTTTCACTGTTAGTTAAATGAGGGATGACATCATGACCATCATCATCATTTTTCCTATTACTGAGAATTTGCTATTATGCTTTGGATTTAGTGGAGTACAGTACTAGTCAAACTCTCTTTGACGTAGGATCAGATATTTTAAAAATTAAGTTAATTCATTATTGACTAATACTTTCAGAAAATACAATTAAAATGAATTCAATACAAAATGCAAACTTAGATTTTTGTTGGATTCAACAAACATGAAATACATGTTAGTAAATAATAACAGACATAATAAGAAAAAAATAATTATAAAGCTATGTTATTCAATGAAAGTGTAAATATAGGCAATTAATGGTCAAATGAATGAAGTAGGGATTACCCATATTTGATGTTTATATGCACACTTTGGAAGACACCACGCATATAAACAAGTAAAGCTTATAATGGGACAAATGAATATGCCTCTTGATAATTAATTTACATAATCTAGACAGGATTGATGACAATGCTACTTGCAAGAAATGATATATGTATAACTTTTTCTATACTTTGTTTTAATAACACTTAAAATGAGAAATACATCTCACATAAGCATGTTGAAAGGGATAAAGAAATTTTAAAGCAATTTCAGAAAGCTCAAGTTATTCATTTTTACTTTTTACTCAAAATGAAATAAATGATGCTGTTACTTCAAATTAAAAAAAAACAACTTTTATTGGAGTATATTTACAATATTGTGTTAGTTCTAAGTGTATAGAAAAACGAATCCATTATACATATATTAAAACATATCTGCTCTCTTTTTTTACATCATTTTCCTATATAAGCTATCTTCAAGTGTTCATTGATAGCCAGTTCTAAAATTTTAACCTGCAAAATTATAGTAAAATTATCTTTTGATGAAGGAAATGGATGTCATATTTTATACATATGTGGGTCTTAGTTTATCAACTGATCTTAAAATATCACACATGGTCCTACTAATCATGACTACCACACAGCTTGCATCAAATGCAACTCCATGTGACTTCAAAAAACCTAAGTTTATCAATACCCTTCTCTTCAGTGAGATAAGCATTTTCTTCAATATTGTGACAATGTCATTTTGGTTATAGAAGTTTCTAAACTCAGTTTCTATTCTTATCTCATCATGGACTGATAACCAACAGTTCACTTACTGGCACTGGTTCAAAGACTTCATTTGAGTAGCACTGGTTTAAGAGCTTCTGATGGATTAACTCAAGAAATAATATATGTAGAACATTCAGCACAATGAGAGATACATAGTAAGTACTCAATAAAGATAACGTTTATTAATGTTGATGTTATTAGTGTTATTTAAAATGTTGACCACCAAGCTTGAAGAGCTTTACACAATGGCAAGAGCAGCTTTCGATAGTTAAGACATACACAGCTTTAAGTTAAAGCATTGCTTACAGACCATGTAAATAGGAGATGTCCACTTTGTCATGCATTCAAAAGCAGATGCTATCCATGCAAAAACAGGAGTAAAAGCTTGCTTCACTAGTAACATTTGTCTGATCACATAGTCTTTACCTAGTTTTGATTAAGACTCCCTTCAGAATATGCCTGGGCATGCCCTATCACATACACTTCCAATGTTGCTGAAGGGCCAGCACAAAGAAACATATGGTTTAAGTAGTCTCTTCAGACTATTGACTACTGAGCCTCATCATTTCCAAGAAACATGCAAAACTTCAGCTAAGTCAGGGAATTCTTGATGTTCACCCTTATATTTTTTTCCCCTTACTGGGGATATTCAAATGCAGGAGTTGAAATTTTGAAATTGCCTAATGGCTGCATGGCGATCTAATGGGCTTATAAAACTAAGTTCATTTCCCAGAGAGCAGATGGGGCAAATGTACTCAATTCTTTGTCATTAGCCAAAATTTTGAGGACCACTGACAACTACTTCTCCATTTATCTTTGCCACACTTTACCTTTGATAAGTGACCTTAATAAATCATATCACTTCATTGATCATAGAAGAATTACTGTGTAATATTTCCTTATGAATATTTACCCTTGGCGATGAACCATCAATTTGGTCTCAATCATCAAGGGTATAATTCAGGTAGAATAATTCAGTAGTGAACGGAATTACAACAAAATTATATTAGTAAACAGTACACCAGTAGAGAGTTCCTTGGGTAAGAAATGTCCAAAGATATCTGAACTTTCCTGTCATATTACAAAATGATGTCAGCCTGCATTTATGGTCTTAAGATAGTTCAGTTCAGTTCAGTCACTCAGTCGTGACCAACTCTTTGAGACCCCATGAATCACAGCACGCCAAGCCGCCCTACCCATCACCAACTCCCGGAGTTCACTCAAACTCATGTCCATCTAGTCAGTGATGCCATCCAGCCATCTTATTCTCTGTCGTCCCCTTCTCCTCCCGCCCCCAATCCTTCCCAGCATCAGAGTCTTTTCCAGTGAGTCAACTCTTCGCATGAGGTGGCCAAAGTATTGCAGTTTCAGCTTTAGCATCAGTCCTTCCAATGAACACCCAGGATTGATCTCCTTTAGAATGGACTGGTTGGATCTCTTTGCAGTCCAAGGGATTCTTAAGAGTCTTCTCCCACACCATAGTTCAAAAGCATAAATTCTTCAGTGATCAGCCTTCTTCACAGTCCAACTCTCACATCCATACATGACCATGGGGAAAAACCATAGCCTTGACTAGACAGACTTTTGTTGGCAAAGTAACGTCTCTGCTTTTTAATATACTATCTAGGTTGGTCATAACTTTCCTTCCAAGGAGTAAGCGTCTTTTAATTTCATGGCTACAATCACCATCTGCAGTGATTTCGGAGCCCAAAAAAATAAATTCTGACACTGTTTCCACTGTTTACCCATCTATTTCCCATGAAATGATGGGACCAAATGCCATGATCTTTGTTTTCTGAATGTTGAGCTTCAAGCCAACCTTTTCACTCTCCTCTTTCACTTTCATCAAGAGGCTTTTGAGTTCCTCTTCACTTTCTGCCATAAGGGTGGTGTCATCTGCATATCTAAGGTGATTGATATTTCTCCCTGCAATTTTGATTCCAGCTTGTGCTTCTTCCAGCCCAGCGTTCCTCATGATGGACTCTGCATATAAGTTAAATAAGCAGGGTGACAATATACAACCTTGATGCACTCCTTTTCCTATTTGGAACCAGTCTGTTGTTCCATGTACAGTTCTGACTGTAGCTTCCTGACCTGCATACAGGTTTCTCAGGAGGCAGGTAAGGTGGTCTCATATTTCCATCTCTTTCAGAATGTTCCACAGTTTATTGTGATCCACACAGTCAAAGGCTTTGGCATAGTCAATGAAGCAGAAATAGATGTTTTTCTGGAACTCTCTTGCTTTCTCCATGATCCAGTGTATGTTGACAATTTGATCTCTGGTGCCTCTGCCTTTTCTAAAACCTGCTTAAACATCTGGAAGTTCACGGTTCACATATTGCTGAAGCCTGGCTTGGAGAATTTTGAGCGTGACTTTACTAGCGTGTGAGATGAATGCAGTGTGCAGTAGTTTGAGGATTCTTTGGCATTCCCTTTCTTTGGGATTGGAATGAAGACTGACCTCTTCCAGTCCTGTGGCCACTGCTGAGTTTTCCAAATTTGCTGGCATATTGAGTGCAGCACTTTCACAGTATCATCTTTCAGGATTTGAAAGAGCTCAATTGGAATTCCATCACCTCCACTAGCTTTGTTCGTCGTGATGCTTTCTAAGGCCCACTTGACTTCACATTCCAAGATGTCTGGTTCTAGGTGAGTGATCACGCCATCGTGATTATCTCGGTCCTGAAGATCTTTTTTGTACAGTTCTTCTGTGTATTCTTGCCACCTCTTCTTAATATCTTCTGCTTCTGTTAGGTCTACGCCATTTCTGTCCTTTATCGAGCCCATCTTTGCATGAAATGTTCCCTTGGTATCTCTAATTTTCTTGAAGAGATCTAAGACTTGAATTTGATCCCTGGGTGGGGAAGATCTCCCGCAGGACGGCACAAAAAACCACTCCAGTGTTGTCTGGAGAATCCCATGGATAGAGGAGCCTGGTGGGCTACAGTCCATAGGATTGCAAAGAGTCAGACACGACTGAAGCGATTTTGCCTGCATGCACAGTAACCTTGAAACATTAAAGACAGACCTAGCCCCCCAACCCCAGAAGGCACTGCTTCATAGTCTCACTGAAACATCTCTAAGAAACTACCAAAATGGGTGAAAAATGGAGAGTGGCAAAAGCCTTCCTAATACTGTTTCCTGGTTAACTTAAACTGTTTCCTGAGCCCTATTCCAATAAGATATTTCTAATAGTAAATCCCATAGATGCATTTCATTAGGAAAAAAAAGAGTACTTTGAGCAATTCTTAGTTCAATTTTCACTTCTAAAAATCAAACAGCTGGAAAATGACCATCTCGGAATTTGAGAAAATTTTGTTTTTATAGGTAGGAATAATTTCTGTCTTTTCCAATATTTTTGGTAAAAAGTTATAGAGATAAACTTCTAGCACCTAAAAGACATCAATTGAAATTTGGTTGGATTTTATGACTCATCTTTCTATTTTCTTATATTTGAAGAGTATCTCCTGGGTGATATAGAAGAAAAATGTGTTAACCTGAACTTTGTTGAAATTAATTGCAAATCACAGTTTCCATATAAGCACCACAAAAAAGCCTACTGTATTATAATTGCATTATTGTTTTCCCAAAATTTATGATATTGTGATGTTTCCAAAGTATATGACATCATGGCTTAATTAATGATCATGTTGATTTAGCTATTCTCTATTCAGAAAATAATATGTGTGTAGTGTAAATGCACATACATCCATGGATTTCATATATATTCTTATTAAATATTGTTACTCTTTTATGGGCTTCCCAGGTGGTACTAGTGGTAAAGAAACCACCTGCCAATGCAGGAGACATAAGAGATGCAGGTTTGACCCCTGGGTTGGGAAGATCCCCTGGAGAAGGGAATAGCAATCCAATCCAGTATTCTTGCCTGGAGAATTCCATGGACAGAGGAGCCTGGTGGGCTCACAAAGTCAGACATGACTGAAGCAACTTAGCATGTACACATACACTGTTTATTACTTCTTGATAAATGTAGTTATTTTTGTGGTCTGTTGTACATAATTTCCAGGTTTCATTACATCAAGCTTCTGAAGGAAATATCATACTTGCTCCTACTGTATGCTCTATAGACAATTAATATGTAAGCCACTTAAATATAAAATGTGTGCTTTAATAAGCCTTAGAGAGTTTTTCATTAACTCTCTAAGTAGGGTGAGTCCCATTCCTTCCTGCCATTCTTTATATGGGGTGCCTGTTTGTTTATTTCACAGTACTTACTGTAATTTTCAATAATTTTAATTTATGTTTACTTGATTTGTTCTTTCCTTTGCCCCCACCAGAATATAAGCTTCTGTGCCCAACATGTTCATTTTTATATTTCTAGTACCTGAAACTTTGCTTGGTGCATAGTAGAAGCCTAATAAATTTCAACAGAATGAATGAAGATTTTTATAATTATTTATAATAAGCTGTGTACTTAGCACCATGGTAGGTATTCAGTACATTTTTGTTGATTACTAGATGTTTGAACATGACATAAGTGTGTTAGAACTATCTCCTCTGTGCAGTAATTTTAATACTGAACTTATTCTTTAAGATGATACTACATTCATTTCTTATTGTTGTCTACACAATGGCTGAATCTCTTTCTCCAGAGCGCCAATTCTAATAATGTACTCTCACTATTCCTCTGAGTCCCTGAAACATATGTAGTCCATTTTTCAATTTGTTCATTAATATGTAATATTCAGAGGAGCCAAGTACCATATGTGACCAGTAAATAAATGCTGCTAATGGAAATAAAACAAAAGTAATACCTAATGCTGGAGCAGAGCAAAGAAGAGTGAAGCAAAAACAAGGGAGGGGGTAAAGAAATAGAGTCATTAAATAGACTGGGTAGTAGAGAGGAGCAACACTAGTAAAATGCTGGTTGCTAACCTGGTCTCTAGGAGTTAAAGTGGAAAGGACATCAGTTTGAAAATCTGATGATCTTGGTTTGCAAACTAGCTCTCAGTTCAGTTCAGTTCAGTTCAGTCACTCAGTCGTGTCCGACTTTTTGCGACCCCATGAACCACAGCAAGTCAGGCCTCCCTGTCCATCACCAACGACCGGAGTTTACCCAAACCCATGTCCATTGAGTTGGTGATGCCATCTAACCATCTCATCCTCCGTCGTCCCCTTCTCCTCCTGCCCTCAATCTTTCCCAGCATCAGTGTCTTTTCAAATGAGTCAGCACTTGGCATCAGGTGGCCAAAATATTGGAGTTTCAGCTTCAGCATCAGTCCTTCCAATGAACACCCAGGACTGATCTCCTTTAGGATGGACTGGTTAGATCTTGCGGTCCAAGGGACTCTCAAGAGTCTTCTCCAGCACCGCAGTTCAAAAGCATCAATTCTTCTGCACTCAGCTTTCTTTATAGTCCAACTCTCAGATCCATATATGACTACTGGAAAAACCATAACCTTGACTAGACTGACCTTTGTGGACAAAGTAATGTCTCTGCTTTTTAATATGCGGTCTAGGTTGGTCATAACTTTCCTTCCAAGGAGCAAGCATCTTTTAATTTCATGGGTGCAATCACCATCTGCAGTGATTTTGGAGCCCCCCAAAATAAAGTCAGTCACTGTTTCCACTGTTTCTCCATCTATTTGCGATGAAGTGATGGGACCAGATGCCATGATCTTAGTTTTCTGAATGTTGAGCTTTAAGCCAACTTTTTCGCTCTCCTCTTTCACTTTCATCAAGAGGCTCTTTAGTTCTTCTTCACTTTCTGCCATCAGGGTGGTGTCATCTGCATATCTGAGGTTTTTGATATTTTTCCCGGCAATCTTGATTCAAGCTCTGCTACTTACTAATTGTGTAACCTTAAGTAAATGGCTTAATTTCTTGAATCTTGTTTCCACCACTTTCAAAAGGGCATAGTAATAGTCTCATGGACTATATGAGTATTAAATGAGATCATGTATATTCAGCTCCATGGACAGCTACATTTTATGGTAACCATAAAAGTTAATTTCAGAGAATTAAAATTTAATTTCTTTATTATTTTCCCATTATGCTTTGCCACTAGTTTGGTAAATTATTTACCTTTTGTGGGCCTCAGTTTCTCCTTCTGAAAAATGGGTATAATTGATTACTGGAAAAAGTACCTTGTGATATTACCTTGAAGAGTGCCTCAGGACATAGTAGGTTATTAGTACATTGAAAGTGCTGCTGGTGAGGCTAATAATAGTCCTGAATCCTCTAAAAGTCTCTGTGTGTGACAGTGTATGTATGTGTGCATGATTGTAAGAATGAAGATAAAAACTTGCTTTGTAGGAGCTTGCATCAGAGAGAAACACAGGAAGTATAAAAGACACACTAATAGTCTACAAAGGTCAATATAACCCTCCTACACCATTGTTGGGAATGTAAATTCATACAGCCACTATGGAGAACAGTATGGATAGTCCTTAAAAAACTAAAAATAAAGTGGACACATATCCAGCAATCCAATTCCTGGATATATATTCAGAGAAATATAAACATAGTTTGAAAGGATGTGTGCACCTCAATATTCATTGCTGCACTATGTACACTAGCCAGGACATAGAAGCAGCCTAAATGTCCTTTGACAGATTAATGAATAAAGATGTGGTACATTCATACAATAGACTATTAGCCATAGGTAGTTTAGTCACTAAGTCGGGTGCAACTCTTGCGATCCCGTGGACTGTAGCATGCCAGGCTCCTCTGTCCGTAGGATTTTCCAGGCAAGAATACTGGAGTGGGTTGCCATTTCCTTCTCCACGGGATCTTCCTGACCCAGGGACTGAAACCTGGTCTCCTGCACTACAGGCAGTTTCTTCACCCACTGAGCTACCAGCGAAGCCCATATTAACCATTAAAAGAATGAAATAATGCCATTTACAGAAACATGGATGAAACTGCAGATTATGATACTAAGTGAAGTAAGTCAGACAGAAAAAGATAAATATCATATGATATCACTTATATACAGAACCTAGAAAACAATGATGCAAACGAATTCTTCTCAAAACAGAATCAGATTCACAGACTTAGAGAATGAACTTATTATGGCTACCAGGGAGAAGGGTGGGGGGAGGAATTGATTGGGAGTTTAGGACTGACATGTACACACTGCTATATTTAAAATCGATAATGAAAAAGGAGCTATTGTATGCCAGCCGTGAATTCTGCTCGACACTCTGTAATATACTAAATGGGAAAATAATTTGAAAAAGAATGTAGTTGTTGTTCTGTCACAAAGTCGTGTCCGACTCTGCAATCCCATGGGTTGCAGGACGCCAGGCTTCCCTATCCTTTACTATCTCCCAGAGTTTGCTCAGATTCATGTCGATTGAGTCAGTGATGCTATCTAACCATCTAATTCTCTGTGTCCTCCTTCTCCTTTTGCTTTAAAACTTTCCCAACATCCGGGTCTTTTCCAAAGAGTTAACTCTTTGCCTCAGGAGGCAGAAGTATTGGAGTTTCAGCTTCAGCAACAGGGCTTAAAATGAATATTCAGGGTTGATTTCCTTTAGGATTGACTGGTTTGATCTCCTTTCAGTTCATGGGATTCTCAAGAGTCTTCTCCAGCACCACAATTCGAAAACATCAATTCTTTGGTGCTTAACCTTCTTCATGGTCCAGCTCTCACATCTGTACCTGACTACTAGAAAAATCATAGCTTTCACTATACAGATCTTTGTCAGGAAAGTGATGTCTCTGCTTTCTAAGACACTATCTAGGTTTGTCATAGCATTCCTCCCAAAGAGCAAGTATCTTTTAATTTTAAAATATATATATATATATATATATATATATATATATACAACTGAATCACTTTGCTGTGTACCTGAAACTAACACAACATTGTTAATCAAACATACTCCACTGTAAAATTTTTTAAAAATTAGAAAAATCTGGCCAATTTATAGATTCTATGATCCTCTATAAGCTTCAAGATTAGAGCACATGTCGGAGAAAACTGGACTTTCTGGGGACTGATCCTCTGAAATAGCAAGATAATGCCATTACTTCCTCCAAATTGTTATAAAATATAATCAAAATAGTGGCTTGGGGACACTTTGCAAGTATAAACATGTTACAGAACTGTTTAATGAGAAAATTAAGAATATATTTTATCTTGTTCAACAATAAAAGTTGAACACATAATACTATAAAAGTCAATAGTAATCATAACAATTGTATACTTTTCTTCCCAAGAAAATAGACCAGGAACATTTTCAGAGTAACAGGGTCATTCTGTCAGATAGAACATCTGGTGACAGAGATCTGAGGGAGAAGAGTTTCAAAACAGTATAGTAAGATTCTATGAAAATCAACTTATGCACTCTCTGCTGAACTAGGGCAGCTTGCTGTAAACACTATGGGAGGGGAGAGAGGGTGAGATACACAGAAGTCACGTTCTTCTGAATCATTTTTCTTCTTACCACTGCCATTTACCTCTTTCCTACAAGGAATAGACTTTACAGCTGTTAGCCATGTGAGGGTTTGCTTTTAATAAGCTAATCTGGGTTATGACCAGTACTGTGTGCTAGTAAATCTTTAAACATTGCTGTCCCCCAAAGCCCTGACTTGTAGCACTTGCAGATTTCTGTGGTAGAAATACACCCATCCCAGCTAATTTAAAGCTACCAATTTAATTACCAGCTTAAAAAAGGGAAACATTTGAAAATATAACAATCAGTTCTTACATGGTGGTAGCCAACCCTAATACAGTATTCACTGTGGCTGCAATTCACAAGATTTCTGGTATAGGTTATGTAGTTTTATGTGAAATGGTTGAGACAGAGATGGATGCTTTCATAGGATGCACATCTGAGATGCACTCAACTAATTTCATTATAATAGCAATACTTTATATTGAATATTTCCATCATATTATCTCTAGTAACACAATCTAAACTTTGAGTCCCTGGAAATATTTAATTATTAATATCTTTCTAGGGTTTCACTTTTTTCAGTGTTGCCTTCTCTTATTTTTTTCCTGGTTTAGATGTTCTGAATTATTCAATTCTGTTTCAGGAATGAAATTTTAAGGCTATGTCTTTATACTCATCATTGTGGCCATTTAACTAAATTGACCAGTCACTTCAGTCTAACCATTCAGGGAAATGGATTTAATCCTCAAGAGCAGTTGTCATTCACTAATTGCTTCTCCTCAGTCGAGCAGTGTGAAAAACACTTGCCAATATAAAAGGGAAGAAGATGTAGCTCTTGCCTTTGCAGAGCTCATCATATTGCCAACAAGTTAGTTCCTGTTATGGATTTATAGTGTCTTCCCACACTTCACATGGTGAAGTTCTAGCCCCTAGTACTTCAGAATGTGACTGTATTTGCAGGCAGGATTTCCAAAGAGATGATTACATTAAAATGATGTCATTAGAGTGAACCCTAATCCAACCTTACTGATGTCCTTAAAGGAAGAGGAAACTTGAACACACAGAAACAACAGGAATGTGGATACACAAAGAAATGACCCTATAAAGTCAAAGCAAGAAGGCCACCATCTACAAACTAAGGAGAGAGGCTTCAGAAAAAACCAAACCTTCTGACATCTTGATCTTATACTTTCAGACTGCAGAGCTGTGAGAAAATAATTTTCTGTTGTTTAAGCCATCAAGTCTGTGGTATTTTGTCATTGCAACCCTAGCAAACTAATGCAATTACCATAACTGAATATTCATAATATCTATCAGTTATGATTAAGTTCAGTTATGAGGATCATAAAACTCAAAATAACAGTGGTTTTATGAGATAGCTTATTGCTCTCTCATAAAAGTTCAGGTTACAATCAGCACAAAACTGTCATGGCATCATTGGTCCATGATATGCAGTTGAGACCCCAGTTCCTTCCAATCTATCACTCTGCCATATTGAGTATCTAGCCTTTACCTATATGGTTCAATATTGTGACATCTGTATTTTAGACACAAGGATAGAGGAGGGTTTCAAGTAGAGAAGGCAAAATTGTCAATGGAGAAAGAATCCTGGAAGCTACCACATGGTTTTCTGCTTATGTAGCGTTGGAAATAACTATGACTCATGTCTACTTTTAGCTATAAAGAAGGTTGGAAGTGTAATATTTAGCGCAGCTAAAAGTTTACTACTATGAAAAAAAAGGGAACACTGGAGAAAGAAACAAGTAGTAGCCTCTGATGCACGCTATTTTATCAACCAGCCAAATGACATTGCTCACCCTTCCTTCCGAACATAGAACACATTTCATTCAATCCCAAGAGGGAAGACCCAATATCCCAACTAGTTACTATGATCATCTCGAAGTTCAAGAGATGTGACATATGTTTTTATATTCTGGCCACCTATAAAGTATAAATAACATTGGTGAAAAATCTATAAAGTAGTTCATTGTGATTTGGTCACCTATAAACTGAGACAAGATATTGGCCCTCCCACTCACCACCTAGTATACAATTGTAGGGAAGAAACAGAATAGTTGCAACAAAAACTCTTATATAGAAAAGGAGAAATTGAGAACTATAAAGAAATTACTCATCCACAGCATGATCAAATCATTCAGGGCAGAAGTTGTAAACATCTTGAACAAAAGCATGGAAGTATGAAATTGAAATTTATGAATGGAACAGTTATTTCACAACTGATTAGTGATTTCAGTGAACTGACCAGTTTATTCAATTGTTCAAAGATAACTGAATTATCACTTGATCAGTCAATTTCAAATGATCTTAAACATTAATATAATTTCTGATCCACCATAAAGGAAAAAGAGAATGAAAATGATGTGTACTGATTGCCTATTATAGTCATTCAACAAATTAATAAAATATATGGTTAACATTTCTTTTAGGTGCTGGGGATATAGCTGTGAAGAAAACTAGTACAGAGAATGCTTTCATAGGGTTTAATCTAATTAGAGACAGTAAATAAACAAAAACATAATTTAATGTATGTTGGGCCAGGTTTTAAGTGCCATAGAGAAAACTAAAGCTTGATATAGGTTTTAGAAGAAGCCATGACAAAGACAAAGGAGAAAACAAAAGATATGTCCATCTGAATGTGAAGTTCCAAAGAACAGCAACTAGAGATAAGAAAGCCTTTCTAAGTGATTAATGCAAAGAAATAAAGGAAAGAAACAGAATGGGAAAGACTATAGATCTCTTCAATAATATTAGAGATACCAAGGGAATATTTCATGCAAAGATGGGCAAAATAAAGGACAAAAATGGTATGGACCAAACAGAAGCAGAAGATATAAGAAGAGGTGGCAAGAATACACAGAAGAACTGTACAAAAAAGATATTCATGACCCAGATAATCATGATGGTGTGATCACACACATAGAGCCAGACATCCTGCAATGCGAAGTCAATTGGGCCTTAGGAAGAATCCCTATGAACAAAGCTGGTGGAAGTGATGGAATTCCAGTTGAGCTATTTCAAATCCTGAAAGATGATGCTGTGAAAGTGATGCATTCAATATGCCAGCAAATTTGGAAAACTCAGCAGTGGCCACAGAACTGGAAAAGATCAGTTTTCATTCCAATCCCAAAGAAAGGCAAAGCCAAAAAATGTTTAAACTGCCTCACAATTGCACTCATCTCACACGCTAGTAAAGTAATGCTCAAAATTTTCCCAGTTAGGCTTCAACAGTACATGAACCATGAACTTCCAGATGTTCAAGCTGGATTTTGAAAAGGCAGAGGAACCAGAGATTAATTGCCAACATCCGTTGGATCATTGAAAAAGCAACAGAGTTCCAGAAAACATCTACTTCTGCTTTATTGACTATGTCAAACACTTTGACTGTGTGGATCACAACAAACTGTGGAAAATTCTTGACGAGATTGGAATACCAGACCACCTCATCTGCCTCATGAGAAATCTGTATGCAGGTCAAGAAACAACAGTTAGTACTGGACATGGAACAAGAAACTGGTTCCAAATGGGGAAAAGAGTACGTCAAGGCTGTATATTGTCACCCTGCTTATTTAACTTATATGCAGTGTACTTCTTGCGAAATGCCAGGCTGGATGAACCACAACCTGAAATCAAGATTGCTGGGGAAAATATCAATAACCTCAGATATGCAGATGACACTACCCTTATGGCAGAAAGTGAAGAAGAACTAAAGAGCCTCTTGATGAAAGTGAAAGAGGAGAGTGAAAAAGTTGGCTTAAAGCTCAACATTCAAAGAACTAAGATCATGGCATCCAGTGCCATCACTTCATGGCAAATAGATGGGGAAAAAATGGAAACATGTGACAGACTTTATTTTTGGGGGCTCCAAAATCACTGCAGATGTTGACCACAGCCATGAAATTAAAAGGCGCTTGCTCCTTGGAAGAAAAGCTCTGATCAACCTAGAGAGCATATTAAAAGGCAGAGACATTACTTTGCTGACAAATGTTTGTCTAGTCAATGCTATGGTTTTTTCAGTAGTCATGTATGGATGTGAGAGTTGGACTATAAAGATAGCTGAGCTCCAAACAATTGATACTTTTGAACTGTTGTGTTGGAGAAGACTCATCCACTCTTGAGTCTTGCTATCTAATTCAACCTGGTTCAGCCAAAAACATGGTGCCTTAGGTTCCTGTCTTCACTTACTTATCATTTCTTTTTTTGTTTTGTTTTATTATTTTATTTTTTATATTAATTTATTTATTTTAATTGGAGGCTAATTACTTTACATTATTGTATTGGTTTTGCCATACATTTACATGAATCTGCTCCAGGTGTACATGTGTTCCCCATCTTGAACCCCCCTCCCACCTCCCTCCCCATCCCATCCCTCTGGTTCATCCCAGTACACCAGCCCTGAGCATCCAGTATCATTCATCGAACCTGGACTGCTAATTCATTTCACATATGATAATATATATGTTTCAATGCCATTCTCCCAAATCATCCCACCCTTGCCCTCTCCCACAGAGTCCAAAAGACTGTTCTATACATCTGTGTCTCTTTTGCTGTCTCGTATACAGGGTTATCATTATCATCTTTCTAAATTCCATATATATGCTTATTGCTAGCAATACTCAGCCAGTATAAAGGTAACTGCATGTCAGATGTGATTTATAGATATTAAAATCTCCTCTGCCTAAATAGTTTCCACTGTCAATATATATGATGTGATTTCTTTCTTTAGCGATTCTTTTGGCTTAAGTGTTGAAGAAGCATTTCAAATGCAAATGTTATATGGATAGAGTAATCTATTATAAGACATTAACTTTCTTCTTATTTTATCAATTAACACAATGTTGGAATGTCTTCTGTATGAAAAGTCCATGGCTTGATGCTGTGGTGATGAAAGGCAAATTAAAAAAGAAAAGGTAGAATCTTAGTCCTAAAGAAATTTAATTGAGAAGTTAAGGTAACTGCAGCCACCTGACTGCAATCCTGAACAATAATGTGGACAAGCCTAGGTGGACTACTTCTTCGCAGAAGGTCTAGGGTAGGCAATGGAAAGAAAACATGATGGTATTGGATAACATTCTGTGTGTGTGTGTGTACTTCATTTTTAAAGAGAGAGAATGAGGCCCCAACACCTTACAGTTTCCCCAAGTTCTAGGGTTATTGCACACATCCATAATCGTATATTGCTTGATGATTCTACCATTCAGGAAATTGAATGAATTCTGCCTAACTAATAGACATTATAGAAGGCTGGGTGGTCACTTGAGTGAAAAATATGCTGTATATACTGAGATTGGTGAAAAAGAAGTAGGAAAATAGAATTTTTTCTTTGATCCTTTTACATCTATTCTACATGACTGAGACAACCTGATAATCTTTACCAAACTACAGATTTCTTTTAACTATAAACAGGACTTAAAACATGTTTCCCATTGAAATGTAAAATGGGATAAACTCAAAGCAAACATCATTCTCAATGGTGAAAAACTGAAAGCATTTTCTCTAAAATCAGGAGCAAGACAAGCATATCCACTTTCACCACTATTATTCAGCATAGTTTTGGAAGTCTTAGTATAGTATGGTGGTTACTCAAAAAATTAAAAATAAAATTACGGTAAGATAAAGCAATTCTGCTTATGGGTATATACAAAAATAATTGACATCAGGGACTGGAACAGCTATTTATATATGAATGTTCAAAGTAGCATTATTCACAATAGCTAAAATTTTCAAACAACTCAAATGTTGATTAATGGATAAACAAAATGTGACGTATATTACCAAGTCATCTGCAAACAGTGTCAGTTTTACTTCCTTTCCAATTTGTATTACTTCAATTTCTTTTTCTTCTCTGATTGTCATGGTTAAGACACTATAAAACTCTTAGAGAAAAATATAAGAAGAACACTCTCTGACATAAATCACAGCAGGATCCTCCATGACCCACTTCCCAGAACATTGGAAATAAAAGCAAAAATAAACAAATGGGACCTAATTAAAATTAAAAGCTTCTGCACAGCAAAGGAAACTATAAGCAAGGTGAAAAGACAGCCTTCAGAATGGGAGAAAATAATAGCAAATGAAGCGACTGACAAAGAATTAATCTCAAAAATATACAAGCAACTCCTGCAGCTCAATTCCAGAAAATAAACAACCCAATAAAAAAATGGGCCAAAGAACTAAACAGACATTTCTCCAAAGAAGATATACAGATGCCTAACAAACACATGAAAAGATGCTCAACATCACTCATAATCAGAGAAATGCAAATCAAAACCACAATGAGGTACCATTTCACGCCAGTCAGAATGGCTGCGATCCGAAAGTCTACAAGCAGTAAATGCTGGAGAGGGTGTGGAGAAAAGGGAACCCTCTTTCACTGTTGGTGGGAATGCAAACTAGTAAAACCACTTTGGAGAACAGTGTGGAGATTCCTTAAAAATCTGGAAATAGAACTGCCATACGACCCAGCAATCCCACTCCTGGGCACACACACTGAGGAAACCAGAATTGAAATTTTATTTATTTTTAAAATTGAAGTACAATTGCTTTATAATATTGTGTTGATTTCTGCAATACATCAACATGAATCAACCATAGGTATAAACATGTCCTCTCCCTCTTGAGCATCCTTCCCACCTCCCACCCCATCCAAACCCTGTAGGTTGTCAAAGAGCCCAAGTCTGAGTTCCCTGAGCCATATAGCAAATTCCCACTGGATATCTATTTTACATATGGTAGTGTATATGTTTCCATGCTACTGTCTCCATTTGTCCCACCCTCTCTTTCCCCCTCCCTGTGTCCACCAGTCTGTTCTCTGTGTCTGTATTTCCATTGCTGCCCTGCAATCGGCTCATCAGTACCAGCTTTCTAGATTACATATATATGCATTAATATATGATATTTGTTTTTCTCTTTCTGACTTATTTCACTCTGTATAATAGGCTCTAGGTTCATACACCTCATTGTTGTTCAGTCACTAAGTCATGACCTACCCATTGACTGCAGCATGCCAGGCTTTCGTATCTTTCAGTGTCTCCTGGAGTTTGTTCAGACTCATGTCCATTGAGTCAGTGATGCCATCCAACCATCCCCTTCTCCTGTTCTCAATCTTTCCCAACATCAGGGTCTTTTCCAATAAGCCCGCTCTTTGCATCAGATTACCAAAGTATTGGAGCTTCAGCTTCAGCATCAGCCTTCCAATGAGTATTCAGGGTTGATTTCCTTTAGGATTGACTGCTTGATTTCCTTGCCGTCCAAGGGACTCTCAAGGGTCTTCTCCAGCACCACAGTTCAAAATCATTAATTATTTGGTGCTCAGACTTTTGTATAATGTACTGTACATATAAGTTAAATAAGCAGCCTTGATGTAATCCTTTCCCAATTTGGAACCAGTCCATTGTTCCATGTCTGATTCTAAATGTTGCTTCTTGACCTGCATACAGACTTCTCAGGAGGCAGGGAAGGTGGTCTGGTAATCCCATCTCTTTTAAGAATTTTCCACAGTTCGTTGTGATCCACACAATCAACGGCTTTAGCATAGTCAATGAAGTAGAAGTAAATGCTTTTCTGGAATTTCCTTGCTTTTTCTATGATCCAACAGATGTTGGCAATTTAATCTCTGGTTCTTCAGCCTTTTCTAAATCCAGCTGGTACATCTGGAAGTCCTTGGTTCATATACTGTTGAAACCTAACTTGAAGGATTTTGAGCATTACCTTGCTAGTATATGAAATGAGTGCAGTTGTATGGTAGTTTGGACATTATTTTGGCATTGCCCTTATTTGGGATTGGAAGATTCTTTATTGCTCAGATGGTAAAAAATCTGCCTGCAATGCAGGAGACCCAGGTTTGATCCCTGGGTTAGGAAGATCCCTGGAGAAGGGAATGGCAATCCACTCCAGTATTCTAGCCTAGAGAATTCCACAGACAGAGGAGCCTGGTGGGCTATAGTCCATGGGGTTGCAAGGAGTCAGACATGACTGAATGACTACATTTTCACTTTTCTTTGGGATTGGAATGAAAACTTGGCTTTTCCAGTCCTGTGGCCATTGCTGAATTTTCCAAATTTGCTGACATATTAAGTACAACACTTTAACAGCATCGTCTTTTAAGATTTCAAATAGCTCAGCTGGAATTCCATCACCTCCAGTAGCTTTGTTCATAGTAATGCTTCCTAATGCCCACTTGACTTCACACACCAGGATTTCTGCTCTATGTGAGTGACTACAACATCATGGTTATCCGGGTCACTAAGACCTTTTTTATATAGTTCTCCTGTGTATTCTTGCCACCTCTTCCTAATCTCTTCTCCCTCTGTTAGACCCTTGCCATTTCTGTCCTTTGATTGTGACCATCTTTGCATTAAATATTCTCTTGGTACCTCCAATTTTCTTGAATCATGACTGACAACTAGCTAACTCGAAAAACCCACATTCTTGCCATTTGGAAAGCAGCCATCCATCCAAAATTATATTATTTGCCCTACTCATGTATAAATACAGCCTTGCTCCTTGCCAAAACAAGGTGAATGAAAGTGGTGTGTCCCTTCCAGACAAAAGTGGTTAGGGCCCTTTGGGATGACAGTGCCATCATATGAGAGTAAACTGAGTTTCTAAATTTTAAAGTTTATTCACTGAATATTCATTGAGCATTTGTTTCAACAAGAAATAAATCGACAAACAGAAGAAAACCTTGCTATAACTCACATAGCATGGATGGACAGAGTATGGCATCTTTTAACAGTGTGTGCTTATTCATATAAGAATCTTAGAGTATGAGGATGGGAGAAAAACAGATCTTCTCTTGGTTAAGTATAACCTTAATAAAACCCATTAGACACTTAGAATTGGGCTATGAATTAAACATATCATCTTATTCATTAATGCAATGCTATATGAATCTCATGCATCCTGCTGTCTTGTCACTTCATCTTCACAATCCTATAAGTTAAGTAATAGCACCCTAGTTTTACAGATTAAGAAATAGAAATAACTCTCCAAAGTCACATAGCAAGTTGCGGAGCCAAGGTACAAACACTAGTGTTTCCTATTTCAAAGTTACTTTTATCTACTACTTTCTAATACTTCCTGTAAAAGAGTTGATAAGTTATTTTCCAATTGACAAATTGATAGAGAACAAAGACAAGGGGTGTCCACATACACTGTTACAGTTTTTAGATCTAGGTTGATTTGTCATCATTCAAAAATGAGTAAGATACAAAATAGTTAACTTGGAGATAATTAGCTTGTAACTGATGCATATGTTAAACACAACTTGTAGGATATAATCAAAAAGCAGCTTTGTTTTTATTTTCTATGACCTCTTCAAATTTATTCTCTAAGATGAGCTCTTAGACAAAAATTAAGGAAATTTTCATAACTTCTCTGGTTACTTTTTAATAATAAGAGTCAGTTCAGTTCAGTCGCTCAGTCGTGTCCGACTCTCTACGACCCCATGAATCACAGCACGCCAGGCCTCCCTGTCCATCACCAACTCCCAGAGTTCATTCAAACTCATGTCAACAGAGTCAGTGATGCCATCCAGCCATCTCATTCTCGGTCGTCCCCTTCTCCTCCTGCCCCCAACCCTTCCCAGTCACATTTTAGTAATTAATATATCTTCAACAATGTCATAATAAAACATTTAACTTAAAGTGTCATTCTTTCCCAGCTCAGACTTGCTGTCAAACTCTATAACTTGAATAGAAAATATACATATTTTTTCTTACCTTGCATTATTTCCTCTTCCTTCTCTATCTTGTTAACTTTTTGAGTTCTTCATGGTAAGAGGAAGGCAGAATGAGAGGAGAAAAAAAGACCAGGAAAGGAGTAAATTTACTCTACTGCCATGAGAAGGAATAGATATTTCCCCATAGGTGTTTAATTCTTTTTTTCCAATGGAACACTTTATTACCTTTTTCAGAGACAACCTCATAAATGGAAATATCTCACAGTCCTCTTGATGCTTGTGAATGTATCTCCTCTGACTTTTTCTTTATGCTTCCTTCTTCAAAACATAAGAATCTGGCTATTTATCTCCTTATTGGGGGCTGCCTTCCCATGGCCTCTCTTGGCCAATTTTGAAGTAATTGCATGCTGCCTCTTTCTTCTCTGTGGACTACATATGCTCTGTAGAATACACTCATGTGTCCTTTTCCCCAACAAACTGGGAGTACAGGTATTCTTCAAATACAACTATTTCTCTTTGCTGTGCATTAAGAGTAACCAGCCAATAAGTCTTGCCCTTTAGATTGTCTGGGTGGTATGGGCAAAACTTAAATTCACTGTTCATCAGGATCCAGGGAACATGTTTCAAACTCTTAGTGTGATTCTGTTGAAGACTCTTTCCTTCAACTTGTGATGAGTGATAAGCATCTCTATTTATATTTTGAGAAGATGATATTCAGAAAACATTAAAAACTTTTCCAAAATAACCTAAACTCTCAATCTTTTATCAAGCTATAGAACCTCTTTTTGGGGGTCTTCCCTTTTAGCTTAGTTGGGAAAGAATCTGCCTGCAATGCAGGAGACCTGGGTTTGATTCCTGGGTTGGGAAGACCCCTGGAGAAGGAAATGGTAACCCACTACAGTATTATTGCCTGAGAATCTCATGGACAGAGGAGCCTGACGGGCTACAGTCCACAGATTCACAAGAATCGGACATGACTTAGCAAGTAAACTACCACCACCAGAACCTCTTTTACAGACAGAAGAATGGAACTTGAATCCAGTATTCAGAAATATTTGTAACTTCTGCTTGGTGTACTTCCACTGCTGGAATATGGTATCTGACATTTCAGGACATCAGCTCAAATTCAGACTTAAATATTTTCTTTTTCAAATCATATTACAAAAAAAATAGCAAAATTAAACAAAACAATAATAACAGAACAAAGGCAGCAGAATAGAACAAAGGATATTGAGAAGTACCTGGGGAGATTTCAATTCTGAAAGTAATCTAGTTGAAAAGCAAGGCATATTTCTGTAAAATATCGGGGCATCATAAAGTAGTTATAAAACGACATTGGGGAATCTAATTTTCCAAATGGGGATCCAAAGTTCACTTCGATTTTATAGACAATGAGATATCAAAAGAGCCAATCAAGGGGTCTTATCTCAATGTGTATCCTTCTGCTTTCTGAGGGAAATATTGGAGCAAGTTTTGAGGACATAAGTTAGGTCTTTGAGAACATTACGACTGACAATTTTGAGAAAATGAGGAGAAAAATTCCATCCCTAATTTCTAGGCATACTATCTGCAAACATAGAATTATTTGTGAAACACCTATGAGCCTATAGGTGGGCAAGAGAGTCTCTTATTATATGTGACGGCAAGCAGTTCATTCAAATGGCAGACAATGTAGCTCCAGAAAAGTTCACCCAGTAGAGCAGCAGAGTATTATAATAGGCAAATTGAAAAGCTTCAGAAAAGCTTCAGTTCAGTTCAGTTCAGTCACTCAGTCATGTCTGACTCTTTGCGACCCCATGAATCATAGCACGCAAGGCTTCCCTGTCCATCACCAACTCCCGGAGTTCACTCAAACTCATGTCCATCGAGTCGGTGATGCCATCCAGCCATCTCACCCTCTGTTGTCCCCTTCTCCTCCTGCCCCCAATCCCTCCCAGCATCAGAGTCTTTTCCAGTGAGTCAACTCTTCGCATGAGGTGAGTAGCCATCAAAGGTGTATGACCCAGGTGTATCCACCTATAACCCAGGACAGGAAGAGGACTTGAGAGATCTGATTAGAGCGACCGTATGATTTATTCTTTAAAGTGAGGTACATTTTAATAATGAAAGGAATATTAATAATTATGCCAGTATGACAGACATAAACTAATACTTCCTGGGCTAACTGGGGCATATCATAGTCTAGAATTAGATGACAAATAACTTTTCTGGACTGAGGCTCTGAAATAATGGTTTTTGGTGGTTTAAGATATTAGTGGCTAGAGCATACATAAGTGATGTCACTGTATTTTTAAGATGGGCCCTTATGAATCAATAAAACCATTCCATATTTCTATTCTCTCTTGTTCATTTATTTTTCTAGACATAAAGCTTCATTTTCAGCCATGAATTACCGATATCTATATGGTCTTATTCCACATAAATTTAACATAATTTATAATCTGGCTTTGAATTTAAGCATATGAAGAATCTTGCTTATTTTAACAGACTGACTTTGAAAATCCTTCAGGTTTTCAATGATTTTGAGAGAGCTGATTAGGTTGATTTAGGCAATATGAGAGGAGAGGCAGGAGACTCAATGGTGGGATGAATAACAGCAAAGGCTAAGGAGCTTAATTGTCATGTGAAAGATTGTGATAAGCTCTTACAGAGTTTACAAAAGTGCAGCAGCATTAAATTGAATTTCATAATATTTAGCACCTATTCTGTGCTAAATATTATCTGTCCTTGGTAATATATAATCTGTTCAGGGAGAGAAGAAATCTGCACATGAAAAATTAGTGCACAAAACAGGGTGATCAAATGTCAAAGTATGAATTTCAGATAATGAATATTATAAGATTTTAAACATAATATGCTAACTCCCTCCAAAATTTAATCACTTGGTAAACATGGTGAAAGACACTGTGACAGAAATGGGTAACACTTTACCAAGAATCTATGCTTCTATATTTACACAGTGTGGAGTTGCCACCTAAAGATAGCTATCTATTTCACTACCATAAATTTTGCATTCTGTTGTGACCATATGATTAGATTTTGCTAATGAAATACAGGTTAAAATGATGTAGGTTGATTTAAAATATTGTATTAGTTTTAGGTGTACATCAAAGTGAATCAGTTATACATATATCCACTCTTTTTAAAATTGTTTTCCCGTATTGATCATTACAGAGTATTGATTAGAGTTCCCTGTACTCTACAGTATCTATTTGATATGTCATTCCCAACCTCACAACTTGTTCCTCCACCTGTTTTCCCCCCTCATAACCAAAAGATTGTTTTCTACATCTATGACTTTATTTCTGTTTTGTAAATAAGTTCATTTGTACTATTTGTTTTGCTGAAACTCTGCTTTCATCTCAAGTTCAAAGGATTTAACAAGCCACTCGTTATATACAAATGGGCTTCCCTGATAGCTCAGTTGGTAAAGAATCTGCCTGCAATGCAGGAGACTCTTGTCCGATTCCTGGGTCAGGAAGATCCACTAGAGAAGGGATAGTCTACCCACTCCAGTTTTCTTGGGCTTCCCTTGTTGGTCAGCTGGTAAAGAATCCACCTGCAAGGCGGGAGACCTGGGTTTGATCCCTGGGTTGGGAAGATCCCCTGGATAAGGGAAAGACTACCCACTCCAGTATTCTGGCCTGGAGAATTTCATGGACTGTATAGTCCATGGGGTCACAAAGAGTTGGACATGACTGAGTGACTTTCACTTTCACCTTTTCATATACAAATATTTATTAGAAAATTATTTAGCTTACTTTCAATATACTAACATTAAAAGAAAAGAGAAATAGAAACAGCAGAGGATACATCACCAAATTGGGTTTTGATTAATATCCAGAGTCAAACAGCACTGGGAAGTCACATGACATAGCACATCTGGAGCCCCAATTGGGAAAAAGTCACAGGCTGCACATCCACTCCATGGGTGAGACAGCAAAGATTGTACTTGGGGGTTCTCGCTTATAGTCCCAGGATGCAAACTGATATCATCATCAATCTGTGAGCAAGCTGCTGTTCTGGTTTCACATCAATGCTTTTTTTGTCATGTAAAATTTGTTGATATTCAGTCCCTCAGTTGTGTCCAACTCATTGCAACCCCATAGACCATATCAAATTGCCAGCATACGTTGGATCATAGAAAAAGCAAAAGAATTCCAGAAAAAAAAACATCTATTTCTGCATCATTGACTATGCTAAAGCCTTTGACTATGTGGATCACAACAAACTGTGGAAAATTCTTAAAGAGATGGGAATACCAGACCACCTTACCTGCCTTCTGAGAAGCCTATACACAAGTCAAGAAGCAACAGTTGGAACCAGACATGGAAAAATGGACTGGTTCAAAACTGGAAAAGGAGTACATCAAGACTGGGTCAAGAAGATCCTCTGGAGTAGGAAATTACAACCTGCTCCAGTATTCTTGCCTGGAAAATTCCATAGACAGAGAAGCCTGGTGGGCTAAGTCCATGGGGTCGCAAAGAGTTGCACATGACTAAGTGACTAATCTCACACACACGCTAAAAGGAAAGGCAAAAAATACTGTTTCTACATAACTCTTCAGTTTCCTCACTTATTTTAAATTATTTTGAAGTTGACTGAATTCAACAGTTGACATCTTAACTCACCAGATGAAGTGATGAAATAGATGAGAAAAAAGTCCAAGTTTCTGGAGTCTAAATATAGTCTGAGTAATTGACAAGAGTAGACTTTCTTGCTGTACAATTGTATTTATCTTGTCTGATACATGATATATTAGTGTATATATCCCCTCCCATCTGGGTCTGAATTCTAAAATTGAAAATTCTTCTTTGCATTTTATGCATTGACTATCAATAGCATTAGATTTCCCTTAACCATGAAATTTCAGCTAAAAATGAAAGCATGGGCTAAAGAGTTTTATGAGATGGCATCAAAAGTGTTCAAGTAGTAGAATTTTATGATGGGAGCTCTGCTTCTAGCAGAATGATCTGGGAGAGTTGTCATATCAGACTGCAATTGATAGAAGAGTTATAGGGGATTATTGCAATAGTCCAGGCAAGGGATTATAAGCAAAATTTAGTAAAGTACTTATAAGCAGATTTGAATACAGGGAAATCTCACATTTCTGTATTTGATTACTTAAAATATAAATCTCTAAAAATCTTTCAATTTAAAACAATCTCTTTAAATTTCAGTAGAGTTTTTCTTTTATTTATACATTAGAAAAAGAATTCTAAAGTTTATTCTAAGGGAAAAAAGCTTGTAATAATATATAGGCGTTTTGGAATAAGAGTAATGCAAGACATCCTATCAGAGACTAAAATATACAGTTATAATGATTTAAAGTACACCAACAGTGTTTGAATAGGCAAGCAAGTCATTGTGAGAAAATCAGTAAAATAATAGTAATTGGCCCAAATGCATAATTTGTGATAAGGAAGCATTTAAAGCTTAGTACATCATGAGAAATGCTGGGCTGGATGAAGTACAAGCTGGAATTAAGATTGCTGGGAGAAATATCAGTAACTTCAGATATGCAGATGACACTACCCTTATGGCAGAAATCGAGGAACTAAAGAGCCTCTTGATGAAAGTGAAAGAGGAGAGTGAAAAAATTGTCTTAAAACTCAACATTCAGAAAATTAAGATCATGGCATCCGGTCCCATCACTTCAAATTGATGGGGAAACAATGGAAACAGTGAGAAACTTCATTTTTCTGGTCTCCAAAATTACTGCAGATCATGACTGCAGCCATGAAATTAAAAGACGCTTACTCCTTGGAAGAAAATCTATGACCAGGCTAGACAGCATATTAAAAAGTGGAGACATTACTTTGCCAACAAAGGTCCATCTAGTCAAAGCTATGGTTTTTCCAGTAGTCGTGTACGGATATGAGAGTTGGAATATAAAGAAAGCTGAGCACCAAAGTATTGATACTTTTGAACTGTGGTGTTGGAGGAGACTCTTGAGAGTCCCTTGGACTGCAAAGAGATCAAACCAGTCAATCCTCAAGGAAATCAGTCCTGAATATTTATTGGAAGGACTGATGCTGAAGCTGAAGCTCCAATATTTTGGCCACCTTATGTGAAGAACTGACTCATTGGAAAAGACCCTGATGCTGGGCAAGATTGAAGGCAGGAGAAGAAGGGGATGACAGAGCATGAGATGATTGGATGGCCTTACCAACTCAATGGACATGAGTTTGAGTAAGCTCGAGGAGTTGGTGATGGACAGGGAAGCCTGGAGTGCTGTGGTCCATGGGGTCACAAAGAATTGGACAAAATTGAGTGACTAAACTGAACTGAACTGAACATATTTTTCAGTTGGTGATGTAAATAATGTTGATGTACATTAATTGGTATCACTGTATATTATTAAACAAAGAAAAATAAGTTACAGAGCAACATGCCTAAGCACCCCCAATGTTTTATTTTTCCCTAACCTCATGCTCTTTGAAGGTTGACCTTGAAGATGGACCTTTGTTTGGGGGCCACTCTCATACTGAGTTTTTTTGTTTTCAAATGGCTCCTTTAGATGCCTCATGGCTTAGCTTAAATGTCTCCTCGCCAGAGAAGTGTTTCTGTCAATCCCATCTACATTAGATACTCTTGTCATTCCTCATTACAAAGTGCTATTTATATTTCTTTATTGCCTGTCTTCCACTAGAAAATAAGTTTGGTGAGAGTAAATTTGTCTGTACACAGGTATATATCTAGCATTTAATATAGTTTGCATAATATGAGTGCCATAAAAATTTAAGAGTTTTAAGAAAGAAAGGAAACAGGGAGGAAGGAATGAGGGAGAGAAGAAAGAGGGAGGGAAGAAAATTCATATAGAAAAAGTCTGGGAGGATTTGCACAGATATACTGGCAATAGATTTTTTATGAAAAATGAGAAAATGGCTGATTTCCATTTTTTTATAAAAAACTGGACAACCCTGCTTTTCATGATTATTTTTGTTGCAATTAATTTGTTTCTTTTATTAAGTAGAAAAAGAAATACAAAGTATTTTTAGTTTGACAAGAGGAAAGACTATGAAAAATAATGAGGACCCAAATTAAAGTAGTGACATTGGGTAGACACTCTGGAGTTAGAATAAGTATAGGATTTAGAGGAGCATAAGGAGAGGAAGGAGTTGATGCCATCATACTCTTAATTGGTATAATACAATTGAAGAGTGCCTCATAGCTTCTTTTTCACTAATATGGTTCTCAATTCTTCTTTTCAGCTCATTTTTGAGGGAATAATATAACATTTTGTCTCAAAAATATATTTTTGATGTTAATGCTGAAGTTTGAAAACTGATTAGAGAGAGGGACAGTGAACATCAAATCTAGAGTAGTGGCTCTAGAGATTAAAAGGGGATGGATTGGGCAAACTTATAGAGGATAAATTCTTATGTTTTAGTGATTGTGGGTGTGTGTTGAATAGGGAGTCAGATGTAGAAAGAAGAAGGAATCTTTAATTATTGTCAAGTTTCTTGCTTTCACGACTGGGCAATGTGGTCATATTTCATGGAAAAAATGTAGACCTAGAAGCAGAAGTTTTTCTATCTGTCCTTTATGGGATGAGCCTGTATTATCTGTGTTAGGTAAGTGATGAGTTAGAGACAATAATGTCAAACTTCTGATTTGAGCAGGGGATGCTGTTGACTTAACAATAGGGAACACAGGAAGAGAATAAAAATGTGGAATTTTTTTTCCTTTTGAGACATTGAAGTATAATTGTTTACTATTGTCAACATTTAAAACAAAAAGATAAGCAGTTTATCCAGTAAAAGCAAGTTCACTCAGGAAAAGCAGAGGAATTACAATTTGGAATATGCAAGCTATGGCAAACCATAGACAGGCAATTTGGAGAACAAAGGAGAGGAGTATTGTTTCATAGAGGCAAGGAAGAAGGACAGAGGGGTTGTTTTGAACAAAGTTCATACAAGAAGAGTGAGAATTTGGGGTTGTGATAGTTTGTCATTGGCTGGGCTATTGTTGGGCAAGAAGAAAATCTTTCTTCTTTCTGCTGAAGTATGTAAAGTAAGGGGCATTGGGTTGTCCATGTTTGAGAGTTTCCTCTCCAGGCTTTTCAACTCCAATTTGAATGAAGTTTTCTTTTATGCATTTTCACACTATTTAGTTAGATCTGTGTATCTGCAGCTCAAAGAAAAATTTGAGTTTGGAAATATTGATCATCAAGGGCTATTGTTTTGTAGATGTTAAATGAGATAGGGATATTTGGAGGTCACAATATTTAGATTGATCTTTCTCCAAAAACCTTGAATCTCTTCTTCTCCCCTAATAATGTTAGATAGTTGGCAATTTGCAAGCTTCCACATTACTGAAAGTATCCAGTGCTGCCACTGGGATTGTTAAGGACTCCCATTTTGTTCTGTTGGAATAATTAGTGTGATTTCTGACATTTGTTTCTCTAATCTTCCTTCTGCTTTGATGATTTCTTTTGGTCCTCTAACACATGCAATTAGGAAAAAGCCAGAGTCCTATTTCAATTGTTTTTTGAGTTCTGGTATCAATCTACAAAATTGAAATAAAAGAAATGAATCACCAGGATAACCTAGAAAATAATTAATGGTCTACATGCATATGATTAATAATACATGAGTTAGGTAGACACACAGTAAGAAAGGTTGATTTTAACTTTCAGTACTTGTGCAAAGTTTACTTAATGCTTCCAGTCCTGTACTAGAGGTTCTATTGCATACATTCACTCCTCAGATAGAGACTCCAATAGTAAGAAAGGAAAATTTCCAGGGACTAAAATAGATGGTAACGGATTAAAAAAGAATAGGGTTTCAGCAATGAAAAGCCTGGCAAGAAGTACAGCTGATATTTTCCTTTAATGTAGCTTTCTGCTGCTTCTCCAACCTGATGTTTATTAGGAGAAAATTTTTTATTCATTTTGTGATGAAGAGTAACTTTGTTTAATAATACCTTCTCTTTTATTCATTGATCATCAGCAAAAACATATTAGAAGCAAATAGATTTTGCATTTCTCTAGTTAAAGAATGCTTGTGTCCTGTACCTACTCCCTATTTCTTTATGGTAATTGTTTTTGTTCAGTTCTTTAAGCGCAACCCTAAAGGTCAAAACATTGCATTAGGCAAATACAACCCTTTCCTCTCCACCTTCACCTCAAAGCCTGCCAGAATGATTGCTAGGAGGCATTTAGTCCCACATATAAGAGAAGTTACATGGCTCATTTTCTGTGAGGCCTCTGCAGGAGTAGTAATCTAGTTCATATTTTATGAAGAAGTAATTTAAGAATCATTATATCTCAATGAGTTCCCTTACACTGAATATATGAATTGGTTTAAAACAACTAGTAATTAGAAAAGCAAAAATATTTCCTTTCTTAATATTTCCTTCTTCTAAGATTATCTTATTTTTTTTTCCCTCAGAATCCTCAATTCCAGGATTTAAGGATCTTATTACAGTAAATTGCTACCTAGGATATTGGATACATAATTACTAGATAAACATTCCATTGGTCCAAGAGATAATTCATATTGTACCTGGGGCTCAGAATAACCACAGAAAATAGATTTATTTATTTAGTCATTAATGCATATCTTAAGTGTTGCAATTAAAAATGAAGCGAAAAATCCAAGAAAAACATAATAACAATTAGATTCCTATTGTTAACGAACCATATTGTTATTGAGGACACTAATTTCACTACAGGGTACAGTCTTGGAGCCTTTCTGTCCAATTAGAATTCATTTTCATATTATTCATCAGTTCCTTCTTCAGCTGAAATCTTCTCAAATGACCTTTATTCCTTCAGTTATGACTTACCCAAAGGCTTTATTTTTCCCCAACCATTCAAATACAACTGCATTTTTCCAGTAAACACATTCTAAGAATGACATTGTTGACTAACATCTACTAGATGAGAAGAAGACATTGACTGTATTATGCTTGATTTCAGTGTTAAATAAGCGTTCTTTGTATACTGCAAAGGTGGATAATACCAAGTAGGAGGCATGTTTCTCAGGCTTTTGAAGAAAGAGAATTGAATGTGTGCTCAATAACTTGCAATAAATTAATTATATTTGCATTTATCTAATTCACATAGGAACTGGATGGAAACATCTAATCCCATGTCTGAAAGGGAAAAAAAGAAGAAGGGAAAGGATGTTGTCATGTGTTCCATACAGAGTTCCAACAAGGAAAACTGCCTACACAACTTTTCCTTTGAGACCATCAAAGCAATTTAAATATGCATAAATCCTGAATTATAGCTCAATCTGACCTAGTGCTTTGCCTCTTCTTATTCTGGGTCATTCAGATGAATTTCAAAACTATCTCTGGAAAGTTTTATCAATGTTAAATAGCATATGCTAATTAGACAAAAGTTTTAATTCAATTTTATTCTTTGACCTCTAGGTGAGATTAGGCTTTGTTGTCAACTATAAAAGAGAAATTTGCGGGTGGATTTATGAGGGCCTGTGGATATTCTGAATGAAATAGCAAATAAAGGAACAAATACCTTTCCCTTTCCCAGAAAGATTGCAAAGGGAGCATTTGATTTCTTCTACAGTTTATATATATTGGACATGAATTTGAGCAAACTCTAGGAGATAGTAAAAGACAAGGGAGCTTGGTGTGATGTAGTCCATGGGGTGGCAGAGTCAGACATGACTTAGCAACTGAACAACGACTATATATATATTTAGTTTGATATATATAGTGGGTTCAATCCCTGGGTATAGAAGATCCCCTGGAGGAGGGCATGGCAACCCACTCCATTATTCTTGCCTGGAGATCCCATGGACAGAGGAGTCTGGTGGGCTATAGTCCATAGCGTTCCAAAGTCAGACACGACTGAAGCGACTGATTATGCATGCATACACATATATGTGTGTGTGTGTGTGTGTGTGTGTGTATAATGTGTGAAAGTCACTCAGTCATGTCTGAATCTTTGAGATCCCATGGACTGTAGCCTGCCCTACTCCTCTGTCCATGGAATTCTCCAGGCCAGAATACTGGAGTGGGTAGCCATTCCCTTCTCCAGGGATCTTCCCAACCCAGGGATTGAACCCAGGTCTCTGGCCTTGCAGTCAGATTCTTTACTGTCTGAGCCAACAAGAAAGCCCATAATGTATGTGTGTGTGTGTGTGTGTGTGTGTGTGTATACATAATTTTATTGGAGTATATTTGACTTAAAATGTGTTAGTTTTAGGTGTACAGCAAAGTGAATTAGTTATACATATACGTATATCCACTCTATTATTTTTTTAGATTCTTTTCCTAAATAGGTCATTATAGCATATTAAGTAGAGTGACCTGTGCTACAGATTAGGTCCTTTTTAGTTATCTGTTTTAAATATAGTAATACATATATGTCATTCAACTGAATGATTTTGTACCTTGTGAAAATGTAAGAAAATAATAAGAATGCTTGATAATGAGAAAAGAAAAAAAATAAATTGTATATTAGAAGTTCTCAGTCATTTTTGGTTACTTTATAAAATCTGACCAATGGGAAATTATAAGGGTAGCTTATCAAAAACTGATAGCTTTATGAGTTTCTACCTACCAAATCATAACCAAATTAATAGTAGGAAGGAAACTGAGGAGTATTGCATATATCCTTTCTTTCTAAAATTATGAGGGCTTTCTTTGTGTATCATTGTGATTAGAAATGCTGTGACATTTACCTTCATGTTACCAGAAATCACACATATTGCACTTCTCCAAGATCCTGCTATTAGAGGTGAAGTTTATATAACTCATCTTGAAGTTCTCCATAGTGTCTTTTTTCCCCTTATTGAGTGGTTTGATGCTTCAACAATGCAGGGGAAAACTGCAGACCAGATTATTACTCTGACATCAATTAATCACTAGGGTTATTATATAGAGTTGGCTTTACTTTTCATATCTGAAACAAAGTCAAATAGCTGATTCAGTTTGAAGATATTAAGCAGATGAATTCATTGCTATTAAAAACAGAATATTAGGTGGCTAACTAAACACGTTGTGAAAACTGAGATTTTTGTTAGATTTGCCCAGACTCAAACATTATCTTTACTGAATTGTGATATACACAAGCTAATAAAATCTTCATTCGACAAAAATTATAACAGTGATTCTCCATTGTAAATGTAGATATCAAAAATGCTAAACCAGGAACACTGTCAAGAGCTTTAAATTCTTTATGTAGACTTACAGTTCATAATTATAGTTCAGTGTCTCTCACAAGCTAAGGCTCTTAAACTTTTGAAAGTCCGTTTTGTTACTTTGTCATATTTCCTTCTAAGTAACATTTTCAAGTTAATTGACTTATGAATCACAAACTACTTATATATTTTTTCATTATGCTTATGTGCTGCTATACACATAGAACATATCCTTTTACAAAGCACTCCATGGACACTCACAATTGTCATTCTTGAAATTTATTTATTTATTCATTGGAGGCAAATTATTTTACAATATTATATTGGTTGGTTTTGCCATATATTGACATGAATCTGCCCCGGGTGTACATGAGTTCCCCTTCCTGAACCCCCCTCCCACCTCCCTCCTCCCCTTATTCTCCCTCTGGGTCATCCCTGTGCACCAGCCCCGAGCATCCTGTATCATGCGTCGAACCTGGACTGGTGATTCGTTTCACATATGATAATATACATGTTTCAGTGCCATTCTCCCAAATTATCCCACCCTCCCCCTCTCCCACAGAGTCCCAAAGACTGTTCTATACACCTGTGTCTCTTTTGCTGTCTCCTATACAGGGTTATCATTTCCCTCTTTTCAAATTCCATATATATGTGTTAGTGTACTGTATTGGTGTTTTTCTTTCTGGCTTACTTCAATGTGTATAATAGGTTCCAGTTTCATCCACCTCATTAGAACTGATTCAAATGCATTCTTTTTAATAGCTGAGTAATACTCCATTGTGTATATGTACCAAAGATTTCTTATACATTCATCTGCAGATGGACATCTAGGTTGCTTCCATGTCCTGGCTATTATAACAGTGCAGCGATGAATATTGGAGTACTTGTGTCTCTTTCAATTCTGGTTTCCTCGGTGTGTATGCCCAAGAGTGGGATTGCTGGATCATATGGCAGTTCTATTTCCAGTTTTTAAAGGAATCTCCACACTGTTCTCCATAGTGGTTGTACTAGTTTGCATTTCCACCAACAGTGTAAGAGGGTTCCCTTTTCTCCACACACTCTGCAGCATTTATTGCTTGTAGACTTTTGAATAGCAGTCATTCTGACTGGCGTGAAATGGTATCTCACTGTGGTTTTAATTTGTATTTCTCTGATTCTGAGGGATGTTGAGCATTTTTTCATGTGTTTGTTAACCATCTTTATGTCTTCTTTGGAGAAATGTCTGTTTAGTTTTTTGGCCCATTTTTTGATTGGGTCATTTATTTTTCTGGAATTGAGCTGCAGGAGCTGCTTGTATATTTTGAAGATAAATTCTTTTTCAGTTGTTTCATTTGCTATTATTTTCTCCCATTCTGAAGGCTGTCTTTTCACCTTGCTTATAGTTTCATTGGCTGTATGGAAGATTTTAATTTTAATTAGGTCCCATTTGTTTATTTTTGCTTTTATTTCCAATATCCTGGGAGGTGGGTCATGGAGGATCCTGCTGTGATTTATGTCAGAGAGTGTTTTGCCTATGTTCTCCTCTAGGAGTTTTATAGTTTCTGGTCTTACATTTAGATCTTTCATCCATTTTGAGTTTACTTTTGTGTATGTTGTTAGGGAGTGTTCTAGTTGCATTCTTTCACAAGAGACAGACCAGTTTTCCCAGCACCACTTGTTAAAGATACTGTCTTTTCTCCATTAAACATTCTTGCCTTCTTTGTCAAAGATAAGGTGTCCGTAAGTGCGTGGATTTATCTCTGGGATTTCTATTTTGTTCCATTGATCTATATTTCTGCCTTTATGCCAGTACCATACTGTCTTGATGACTGTGGTTTTGTAGTAGAGCCTGAAGTCCAGCAGGTTAATTCTCCCAGTTCCATTCTTCTTCCTCAAGATTGCTTTGGCTATTCGAGGTTTCTTCTATTTCCATACAAATTGTGAGATTATTTGTTCTAGCTCTGTGAAAAATATTGTCGGTAGCTTGATAGGGATTGCATTGAATGCAGAAATTACTTTGGGTAGTACACTCATTTTCACAATATTTATTCTTCCAATCCATGAACACAGTATATTTCTCCATCTATTAGTGTCCTCTTTGATTACTTTCACCAGTGTTTTATAATTTTCTATGTACAGGTCTTTTGTTTCCTTAGGTAGATATATTCCTAAGTATTTTATTCTTTCGTTGCAACAGTGAATGGATTAGTTTCCTTAATTTCTCTATTTTCTTATTATTAATGTAAAGGAATGCAAGGGAGTTCTTTGTGGTGATTTTATATCTTGCAACTTTACTGTATTCACAGATTAGCTCTCGTAGTTTTCTGGTAGAGTTTTTAGGGTTTTCTGTGTAGAGGATCATGTCATCAGTGAACAGTGAAAGTTTTACTTCTTTTCCAATTTGGATTCCTTTTTTGTCTTTTTCTGCTCTGATTGCTGTAGCCAAAACTTCAAGAACTATGGTGAATAGTAGTGGTGAGAGTGGGCACTCTTGTCTTGTTCCTTACTTTAGGGGGAATGCTTTTAGTTTTTCACCGTTGAGGATAATGTTTGCTGTGGGTTTGTCATATGTACCTTTTATTATGTTGAGGTATGTTCCTTCTATTCCAACCTTCTGGTGGACTTTTATCATAAATGGATGTTGAATTTTGTCCAAGGCTTTCTCTGCATCTATTGAGATAATCATATGATTTTTATTTTTCAGTTTGTTAATGTGGTGTATTACATTGATTGATTTGCAGATATTGTAGAATCCTTGCATTCCTGGGATAAAGCCCACTTGGTCATGATGTATGATCTTCTTAATGAGTTGTTGGATTCTGATTGCTAGAATTTTGTTAAGATTTTTGCATCTATGTTCATCAGTGATATTGGCCTGTAATTTTGGGATCTTTACCAGGTTTTCTGAATTAGAGTGATGGTGGCCTCATAGAATAGTTTGGAAGTTTCCCTTCTTCAGCAATTTTCTGGAAGAGTTTGAGTAGAATAGATGTTAGCTCTTCTCTAAATTTTTGGTTAAATAAGCAAGGTGACAAGATACAGCCTTGATGTACTCCTTTTCCTATTTGGAACCATTCTATTGTTCCATGTACAGTTCTGACTGTTGCTTCCTGACATGCATACAGATTTCTCAAGAGGCAGGTCAGGTGGTCTGGGATTCCCATCTCTTTCAGAATTTTCCACAGTTTATTGTGATCCACACAGTCAAAGGCTTTGGCATAGTCAATGAAGCAGAAATAGATGTTTTCTGGAACTCTCTTGCTTTCTCCATGATCCAGCGGATGTTGGCCATTTGCTCTCTGGTGCCTCTGCCTTTTTGAAAACCTGCTTGAACATCTGGGAGTTCACGGTTCACATATTGCTGAAGCCTGGCTTGGAGAATTTTGAGCATGACTTTACTAGCGTGTGTGATGAGTGCAATTGTGCAGTAGTTTGAGCATTCTTTGGCATTGCCTTTCTTTGGGATTCGAATGAAGACTGACGTTTTCCAGTCCTGTGGCAACTGCTGAGTTTTCCAAATTTGCTGGCATATTGAATGCAGCACTTTCACAGCATCATCTTTCAAGATTTGAAATAGCTCAACTGGAATTCCATCACCTCCACTAGCTTTGTTTGTAGTGATGCTTTCTATGGCCCACTTGACTTCACATTCCAAGATGTCTGCCTCTAGGTCAGTGATCACATTATCATGACTATCTTGGTCGTGAAGATCTTTTTTGTACAGTTCTTCTGTGTATTCTTGCCACCTCTTCTTAATATCTTCTGCTTCTGTTAGTTCATACCATTAAGCTGGAATCAAGATTGTTGGGAGAAATATCAATAACCTCAGATATGCAGATGACACCACCCTTATGGCAGAAAGTGAAGAGGAACTCAAAAGCCTCTTGATGAAAGTGAAAGAGGAGAGTGAAAATGTTGGCTTGAAGCTCAACATTCAGAAAACAAAGATCATGGCATCTGGTCCCATCACTTCATGGGAAATAGATGGAAAAACAGTGGAAACGATGTCAGACTTTATTTTTTTGGGCTCCAAAATCACTGCAGATTCTGATCGCAGCCATGAAATTAAAAGACCCTTACTCCTTGGAAGGAAAGTTATGACCAACCTTGATAGTATATTAAAAAGCAGAGACATTGCTTTGCCAACAAAGGTCCGTCTAGTCAAGGCAATGGTTTTTCCCGTGGTCATGTATAGATGTGAGAGTTGAACTGTGAAGAAAGTTGATCACTGAAGATTTGATGCTTTTGAGCTGTGGTGTTGGAGAAGACTCTTGAGAGTCCCTTGTACCGCAAGGAGATCCAACCAGTCCATTCTAAAGGAGATCAGTCCTGGGTGTTCATTGGAAGGACTGATGCTAAAGCTGAAACTGCAATACTTTGGCCACCTCATGCGACGAGTTGACTCACTGGAAAAGACTCTGATGCTGGGAAAGGTTGGGGGTGGGAGGAGAAGGGGACGACGGTGAATGAGATGACTGGATGGCATCACCGACTCTATGGACATGAGTTTGAGTGAACTCCGGGAGTTGGTGATGGACAGGGAGGCCTGGCGTGCTGTAATTCATGGGGTCGCAGAGAGTCAGACACGACTGAGCGACTGAACTGAACTGAACTGATGGGACAAGATACCATGATCTTAGTTTTTTAAATGTTGAAATTTAAGCTAGCTTTTTCACTCTTCTCTTTCACTTTAGTTCCTCTTCACTTTCTGCCATAAAGGTGGCGTTATCTGCATATCTGAGGTTACTGATATTTCTCCTGGCAATCTTGATTCCAGCTTATGCTTCCTCCAGCCCATTATTTCGCTTGATGTACTCTACATATAAGTTAAACAAACACGGTGACAATATACAGGTTTGATGTACTCCTTTCCGAATTTTGAACCAGTCTGTTGTTCCATGTCAAGTTCTAACTGTTGCTTTTTGATCTACATACAGATTTCTCAGGAGGTGGGTAAGGTGGTCTGGTATTCCCATATCTTGAAGCATTTTCCACAGTTTGAAGGGGACAACAGAGAATGAGATGGCTGGATGGCATCACCGACTCTGTGGACATGAGTTTGAGTGAACTCCGGGAGTTGGTAATGGACAAGGAGGCCTGGTGTGCTGTGATTCATGGTGTCGCGTAGAGTCAGACACGACTGAGCGCATGAACTGAACTGAACACAGTCAAAGACTTTATCATAATCAATAAAGCAGAAGTAGATGCTTTTTCTGGAATTCTCTTGTTTTTTTGATGATCCAAAGGATGTTGGCAATTTGATCTCTGGTTCGTCTGCCTTTTCTAAATCCAGCTTGAACATCTGAAATTTCATGTTTCACATTCTCTTGAAGCCTGGCTTGGAGAATTTTGAGCAATACTTTGCTAGCATGTGAGATGAGTGCAATTGTGTGTTAGATTGAATTCTCTGGCATTGCCCTTCTTTGGGATTGGAATGAAACCTGGCCTTTTCCTGTCCTGTGGCCACTACTGAGTTTTCCAAATTTGCTGGCATATTGAGTCCAGCACTTTCACAGCATTATCTTTCAGGATTTGAAATAGCTCAACTGGAATTCCATCACCTCCACTAGCTTTGTTTGTAGTGATTCTTCCTAAGGTCCATTTGACTTTTCATTGCAGGATGTCTGGCTCTAAATGAGTGATCACACCATCGTGGTTTTCTGGGTCATGAAGATTTTTTTTTTTTATAGCCTTCTTTGTATTCTTGCCACCTCTTCTTAATATCTTCTGCTTCTGTTAGGTCCATACCATTTCTGTCCTTTATTATGCCCATCTTTGCACAAAATGTTCCTTTGGTATATCTAATTCTCTTAAAGAGATCTCTAGTCTTTCCCATTCTTTTGTTTGCCTTTCTTTCTTTGCATTGATCACTGAGGAAGGCTTTCTTATCTCTCCTTGCTATTCTTGGAACTCTGCATTCAAATGGGTATATCTTTCCTTTTCTCCTTTGCCTCTAGCTTCTTTTCTTTTCTCAGCTATTTGTAAGGCCTTCTCAGATAACCATTGTAACTTTTTGCATTTTTTCTTCTTGGTAATTGTTTTGATCACTGCCTCCTCTACAGTGTCACAAACCTCTGTCCGTAGCTCTTCAGGCACTCTGTCAGATCTATTCTCTTGAATCTATTTGCCACTTCCACTGCATTATCGTAAGGGATTTATTTGATTTAGGTCATACCTGAATGGCCTAGTGGTTTTCCCTACTTTCTTCAATTTAAGTCTGGATTTTGCCATAAGGAGTTTTCAGGAAGAGGTATGATAAAGTCAGACAAAGATCATGGACAAATTTGTGTGAAAACTACTTATTAAAGAAAGAACAATAATTGGGAAGATTTGCAAGGATTAAAGGAAAACAGAAAAGTTTTGAAAGAGTTGCTGCAGTGGATTCAATAGGGAAAATATTTAGATATTAAGAGAAATAATATTCAGTTGGGGACCCAGTTGAAATTTAATATCATGGATATTTAGTGCACCTAATCAGAATGTTGTCATATCTTTCTTGAAACAAACTGCATAAATCAAGATGGAGTTTTAAGAATATGGTTGGTTGGATTGATTCAGGGTTGGAGTTCATCACTGTAGATATAGTGCAAATTCAAGGGAGTTAGTAAGTTCAGCCTGGAGAAGGCAATGGCAACCCACTCCAGTACTCTTGCCTGGAAAATTTCATAGACTGAGGAGCCCAGTAGGCTGTAGTCCATGGGGTCGCTAAGAGTTGGACATGACTGAGCGACTTCACTTTCACTTTTCACTTTCATGCATTGGAGAAGGAAATGGCAACCCACTCCAGTGTTCTTGCCTGGAGAATCCCAGGGATGGGGGAGCCTGGTGGGCTGCCATCTATGTGGTCGCACAGAGTCAGACACAACTGAAGAGACTTAGCAGCAGCAGCAGTAAGTTCAGAAAATTGTGAATATAATAGAAATATTTGGATATGGCATCCTAGATGGTTAGCAAGGCCAATAAAGCATTGAATAAGTTATTACTATGTGATAATATGAAATAATCAGGGAACTAGAAGGAGCACAATTAAAGCAACAGAGAAATTCCATGCAATGATAAAGTCTAAGGTTGTGACTGAGGTGAATTAGGGATGAAAATCAATTAAGCTGAAAGCATTATTCAGTTCAGTTCAGTTCAGTTCAGTCGCTCAGTCATGTCTGACTCTCCGCGACCCCTTGAATCACAGCACGCCAGGCCTCCCTGTCCATCACCAACTCCCGGAGTACACTCAAACTCATGTCCATAGAGTCGGTGATGCCATCCAGCCATCTCATTCTCGGTCGTTCCCTTCTCCTCCCGCCCCCAACCTTTCCCAGCATCAGAGTCTTTTCCAGTGAGTCAACTCGTCGCATGAGGTGGCCAAAGTATTGCAGTTTCAGCTTTAGCATCAGTCCCTCCAATGAACATCCAGGGTTGATCTCCTTTAGAATGGACTGGTTGGATCTCCTTGCAGTATAAGGGACTCTCAAGAGTCTTCTCCAACACCACAGTTCAAAAGCATCGATTCTTCGGCGATCAGCTTTCTTCACAGTCCAACTCTCACATCCATACATGACCACGGGAAAAACCATTGCCTTGACTAGACGGACCTTGGTTGGCAAAGTAATGTCTCTGCTTTTTAATATACTATCAAGGTTGGTCATAACTTTCCTTCCAAGGAGCAAGTGTCTTTTAATTTCATGGCTGCAATCAGCATCTGCAGTGATTTTGGAGCCCCCAAAAATAAAGTCTGACACTGTTTCCACTGTTTTTCCCTCTATTTCCCATGAAGTGATGATACTATCATTATAAGGAAACAGTTTGCTACATGAAACCTTTCAAGAAATTAGAGTAGTATGATGTTTATTAACTTTGTATCTTATAGTATCAAATCTACTTTAAAATTATATGGTTTTGGAATGAAATTTTAATGCCTAACATAAAACTTTCCAAAGGAATGAGTAAAAAAAGTAGTATGCATTTTGAAAATCACTAAAATACTACACAATTGATTAATTTGGAAATCAATAGCTTCTATTATTTCCTTTGATTAAAAATCTCAATTAAATATCTACTTTGTTCTAGGGTTATACTAGATGTTGAGGTTATGGTTATGAGTATCTTGTCCAACAAGGTTGTATATTGTCACCCTGCCTATTTAGCTTATATGCAGAGTACATCTTATGAAATGCTGGGCTGGATGAATCACAAGCTGAAATCAAAACTGCTGGGAGGAATATCAACGACCTCAGATAAGCAGTTTATACCATTCTGATGGCATAAAGTGAAGAGGAACTAAAGAGCCTATTAATGAGGGTGAAAGAGAGTGAAAAAACTGAATTGAAACTCAACATTCAAAAAACTAAAATAATGGCATCTGGTCCCATCAATTCATGGCAAATAGAAGGGGAAAATGTGGAAGAAGTGACTTTTTTTTTTTCTTTTTTCTTTTCTTGGGTTTGAAAGTCACTGCAGACCATGTCTGCAGCCATGAAATTAAAAGACACTTGCTCCATGGAAGGAAAGCTATGACAAACGTAAACAATGTAACCTAGACAACATATTAAAAAGCTGAAACATCTTTGCTGGCAAAGTTCCATATAATCAAAGCTATGGTTTTTCCAGTAGTTATGTATGGATGTGAGAGGTGAACTATAAAGAAAGCTGAGTGCCAAAGAACTGATGCTTTTGAACTGTGGTGTTGAAGACTCTTGAGAGTCCCTTGGACTGCAAGGAAATCAAACCAATCAATTCTAGAGGAAATTAACCCTGAATATTCATTGGAAGGACTGATGATGAAGCTGAAGCTCCAGCATTTTTTTTGGTTACCTGATGTGAACAGCTGACTGATTGGAAAATACCTTGATGCTGGGAAAGACTGAAAGCACAAGAAGGTGATGACAGATGAAGTGTTTAGATAGCATCACCGACTCAATTGACATGAACTTGAGCAAACTGTGAGATAGTGGAGGACAGAGGAGCCTGCCATACTGCTGTCCATGGGGTCTCAAAGAGTAAGACACAACTTTGCGACTGAACAACAACAACATCTTGACCTTAAGTTACTCATACTTAGCTGTTTGAAGCAATGTACCAACCTCTCATTTAAAATATAAATATATATATGTATATATATCTTCTTTTAATTTAAGAAGCTAGAAAATGTAGACAATGATAAGAAAGATAATAAAATGTTACTCAAAACCCACTATCTGGAGATGTCATTAAAATTACTTCCAGCATTTTTAGAGGTGTATGTGTTTACAAAAATATGGTATATTTGTTTTGATTTATAGATTGCATTTTGCCGTAACTTCTTGTGACCATATTTCTGTATCAGTAAACATAATTGAATACCATTTTATCACATGCTACATGTACTCTATATTTAGATATTTAGGTTATTTCCATTATTGCATCATAAATAAATACTGTAAAATCCTTGACTGTATCACTTTTTAAAACACATTAATATATTAAAAGTTTTATTGAAGTATAGTTGCTTTACATTATTATATTACTTTCAGGTGTTTAGCATATTGATTCGGTTTTTTTTACAGTTTATCTTCCATTAAAAGTTGTTACAAGTCAGTGGCTATGATTCCCTGTACTATACAATATATACTTCTTATTTATCTATTTTATACATGGCAGTTTGTATCTCTTAATCCAATACTTTCAACATACCACTCTCCCCACTGGTAACTGCTAGTTTGTTTTCTAAATATGGGAGTCTGTTTCTATTTTGCTGTGTGCATTCATTCATGCTATTTTTTTCTAGATTCTACATGTAAGTGATAATATACTATATTTTTCTTTCTCTGTTTGATTTATTTCACTAAGCATAATATTCTCTCAGTTCATCCACATTGCTATAAGCAAATGGCAACATTTCATTCTTTTCTATGGCTGAGTCATATTCTACTACATATATCTTCTTTATCTATTTATCTGTTGATGAACACTTGGATTGCTACCATATTTTGGCTGTTGGAAATGGTGCTTCCATGAACATTGGTGTACTTGTATCTTTTTGAATTAGTGTTTTCACTTTTCTCCAGATATATAACCAACAATGAAACTGCTACATCATATGGTAGTTCTATTTGTAGTTTTTGAGGAACCTCATGCTGTTTTCCATAATGGATTCACAAATTTATATTCCCATTAAACAGTGTACAAGGGTTCCCTTTTCTCCAATATCTTTGGCAACACTTGTTATTTGTAGACTTTTTGGTGATAGCTATTGTGAACTATGTGAAGTGATATCTCATTGAGAGGAAATTACATCAGAGACTCCTTGAATTTACTCCTCTAGTTATCTGATTAAATAGCATTTCTTTAGGCATAACTGAACTATGGTGTGGATAAAATGGTTGAAATGTCCTCTGACCGCCAACATTTCCTTTCCCTTAACTGTCTTTTGATTGCGTGTCTTTTTGACTTAAGTGTTTGAAGAATATACAACATAATTGAAGAGGGATAAACATGCCATAAGCACTTTAACTTGGGTATTTTCACCAGGGAAGTTCTAGTCACTTAGGTTCCCAAGGGCATGGTACTTATGAAAGACGTTTAGATAGAGATGGGTAACGGGAGGTAACATTTGAAATACTGGGCTTCCAAGTAGGATCCTTTGTGGTGGAATACAAGAGTACTGGTTTTCTGGAACATGGAGAGTGGTACCTAAAGTTAAGGGTGAACATTAAAGAATGGGAAAGCTGTTTGCAAACAAATTGTCTTCACTCAACACAGTGCGAAGAACAAGTGCTGAAAACTGAAATGCACCTGACCATGTGTATTGTAGCTGAGAGGATTTCACTGATGAAACATGTTTCAACCAATCCAGATGGATATTTCATCCTTTTCCTCTCTTCCACACTATCCCTCACCTTGTTGTTTTTATTTTCTTTTTGACCATGCTGTGTGACAGGCATGCAGGATCTTAGTTCCCCTGACCAAGACCAGTGATCAAACCTGTGCTCCTGAAGTGGAAGTGTGGAGTCTTAACCACTGGACCTCCAGGGAAGTGCCAAAGCATATTTTCTTTAAGGGAAAAAACTGTTCTCTACTTAGAAAAATATACCTATTGAAATTTGCATTATCTGGCTAGGTGACAGAGAAAATATTTATGGCTTGCAATTATGATCCTGATACTATTTATACTTGAGATTTTGTTTTATATTTCAGGATTGTGACTATATACACAGATATACAGACACACATGTATATGTATATATATATATATATCTTTCAATTTAATATGTACTTTAAATATAAAAGAAGATAGCTGGTTTATGTCAAAATCATTGTCTTTGAACACATATTTGCATGGTTGTTTATCTCTTGATAAAACAATTATTTTTATTTTCAAATTATGAAAAATGTTTACTACATTAAAGATACCCTTTATTTTTTAATTGTTCACTTATTTTTTATTAGGTATAAAGGCCTTGGAGACATGATTATATTTGTGTCTACTGTCTACCTATACAGTAGGGCTATTGAAATCATAAAAACTCATAAGTTGAAATTATGTTTTATATACAAAGATTTTCATATGTTTGTCTATTGGTTCTGATTGCTGCTGTATTTTTAAATGGTCGAGCCAAAGATGGCCTTTGCAGCATTGGCCCCAGTGTTGTTTATTTCTTAACTGCAGGCTAAAGTACATTAGCTCAAAAGCCCTGTGGTACCAATTTCAAATTTGTATATATCCAATTTTTTACAGTAGCCACCTGAAGCATATTTTTAGCCATTTAGGACTTGCCTCATTTGTATACCCTGTGAAACTTCACCCCACATCTGTCGGCCATTGATAAGATAGCCTTGTGGTTGTAAGACACCAAGCTGTTATGGCCCTCTGGAGCTATCTGACCAGAGACTCCCTGGCATGCTGCTGAGTGACATCACCTAGACACCTAAGCCCTTCTCTGATCCTCTTCTCCCCAAGGGAGTTCCATTTTCCTCCTTTCTTGCATTGAGACCCCTTCACCTTAGCCTCTGGAAAAACTCCTGCTGTGAAGGACATCTCTACTCAGGAAACTGTCCAAATTCTACCCAGTAAGATTATTTTGTGTTACTGTCTCTTGTGGTTATATCTTTTCTCTTGTCAGCCCCAAATACCTCAAATTCCTGACGGAATATAAAAACATGCATTCAAAGACACACAGAGCCAATTAAACTTGCAAAACTTTGACTCCAAATCTAATTAAATACATTATATATGAAGATATGCAAGAATTAAAAGTAGTATGTACAGAAGTGAACAGTATGGCAAAGCTTTATGAATTTATATTTGTAGAAATATCTGTATAATTTGCAATGTAAAACTAAAGATACAATTTTCCCCATGTTCTGAAATAGTGACTGAGGAAGATTTTTAAAACATTTCATGATCTGCTGGTGTCTTTGTTTGGCACTCTTTATATTGCTTTTCTTTGTTGTTGTTATTGCTCAGTCGCTAAGTCATGTCTGACTCTGTGACTGCATGAACTGCAGCATGTCAAGCTTCCCTGTCCTTCATTGTCTTCTGGAGTTTGCTCAAACTCGTGCCCATTCAGTTGGTGATGCCATCACGCCATTGCTCTTCTTATTATAAAAATGAAAGGTGTATAAATAAATTTTTGACAGAATTCTACTTGTGAACAAGAATTTTTATAATTTAAGAGAGTACTTGTAGTTTTCATGCTTGGTGGTGAGTGGTTTAGCTGCTAAGTTGTGTCCAACACTTGTGACTCCATGGACTGTAGCTCACCAGACTCCTCTGTCCATGGGATTTCCCAAGCAAGAACACTGGAGTGGGTTGCCATTTCCTTCTCCAGTTTTCATGCTTAGCTTGTGATAAATTAAATGGCTAATTTTATCAAATAGAGCACCTGAATTTTACCTAAGAAGATGTCTTATTTCTAAAAGTAGACATTCTTTCTAGACTTTTTCATTTATGTATTCCTTACTTATTCAATAACCAATGATATAGTGGAGATAGTGTGTTCTTTTAGATTTGTGCTCTAATTATAGCTCTGACGTTTACTGATTTGGAAAATTTGGACAAATTAGTTAACATTATTGAACCTCACTTGCCTTAACCTCCCATTTCTAAATTACTTGATCAGTCATGTTTATGCTTACATCCTCAAACATTTGTTGGACACTCAATATGTGCATATATTATTAGCAAATCTAAAACTTTCTGGTTTAAGCAGTTCCAAGGCCTATCAAATGAGTTTTTTGGAAATCACTTATTAACAAGTAACAAGGTAATAAGATGAAACATTTTTTTGATTCATTGAGGCACAGTATCATCAATTTATATAACTCATGATATATATTTGGCAATTTTCTTCTTTGTTGCCTTCTTTCAAGGGATAACTATCAAAACACTAATTTATACTGTCACAATGCAAAAGTTTGACAGTCACATGAAGAATAATCATTAAGGAAAAGGATCAAGACAAGCAAGAAAAGGAAAATTTAAATGACTGACTAAACAAAAGTGAACTTTCTGAGGAATATAAAACAGAGTCGTCAATTCCAATGGCAGGGATTTCTGCCTTTTGTTTGTTTCTTCTCTGGCTTACTTGTTCTATTATCACTCTTAAGAATGAAAATAAATGATTTAATACAGATGCTCATTGCTACAGAATATGTTGTTGCTGTTTAGTCACTCAGTTGTGTCCAACTCATTGTGACCCCACAGACTGCAGCACACCACCAGGCTTCCCTGTCCTTCAGCATCTCCCAGAGACTGTTCAAACTCATGTCCATTGATTGCAACAAAATAATTTTCTCCAAAAGGGAAGAATTATTCTTGCTGCAGAAGCAAATCAAGATTTTAGGAAAGAATTATTTTTGTTTATATTTGCCTTTGCTATGGAAACACACAGACTATCTTTTCTTTTTATAGGCAGAATGTTGGGTAGTCAAAATTTAGTGCCCAAACTTCTGTGAATGATTTAAAGCTGATCTCTTACCATTTTGAAATTACGTTTGATAGACAGTCAGATGCACCTGATGATTATTCTCAAAGATCCTTTGAAGCAGAACCTGTTAAGTCTTCAAGCCATGAATCCAAATTTTTGGTGAATGTATGTGTATCTGCCTTCTGATGGCTCTTTGATTGATAAAAAGTCAGTATAAGTTCAGTCCAGACTGAGTATGTACTCTTCATTGTTGCAAACTCACCTTGTAACTGGCTATAATTGCTTTCTCTCTTTTTGTTATTTTTTATGGAGACCTGATTGACTAAACGTGAATATGAAGCTCTTAGCTTCCTTTCAGGTGAGAGTGGGGTGATAATCTATTAGGTGGATGTAAAGAGTAAACCTAGGGTTGTTCATGATTAGTATTGACTTGTTTTGGCTTCCCACCATACATAAAACAAGACCTCTATTACTCACAGTGACCTACAAAGCCTTAGATGATCTTGCTCCTGTACACCTCTCCAGTCTCAACTCCTACTATTTTCTTCTTTGCTTGCTAAGGCCCAGCCAAGTTGACCTTTCTATCTCAGACACGCCAAATTCATTCTTTGCCAATGGCCTTTTCAGTTTTCATTCTCCCTGTCTAAAATACTATGTGATTTCATCTTAGATAACGTGCTTCTTTTCATTCAGGTCACAGCTCAAATGTTGCTATAAGGAGGCTTTCCCTGATTACCCAATCTAACAGCATATTTATGCAATCCCACTCATCACTGGTAGTCACTTTCTGTTACTTATTTCTTTCATATTCAGTATTTCTTCATAGCATTTATCTACTGTCTGTCTCCTTTCACTATAATATAAACCCAATAAAAGTGGGGCCTTGCTGTTTTATTTTCAGCTGTATCTCATACTTAGAACAGTGCCTGTTTGGAATAGACACATAATTTATTGGATTAATTAATGAATTTTGACCATGACTTACAATGCCTCCCTCAATTTCCAATTTCAGAAGAAGATTAACGTATGTTGTGATCAAGGGTTGGACTCCAGAAGCAAGGATCCTAAAGTTTAATATCAGAGAAGGAGTTCTGAGTATATTCCAATCTCATCCTGTAAGAATCATAGCAGAGGAAAGGGTTTCTAAAGCAATCCTTGATGTAAATCCCTTAATTCTGAATTCCATTAAAACCCCTCTGCTCACTTTCCCTCTAATACTGGAAAACTCAGATATGATGATGGCCTTGAATATGGGTGTTAAAAATGGATCTTCTCAGAGCCACTAGCTCATCATTTTCTTTTCCATTGGATAGAATGACCTTTTAAAAAATGTAAATTCAATTACATTCACGTGACTAATTCCTTTAAATCATTACTTTATTTTTAGAGTCTCTGAACAATCTGGCTTTCTACCCTCCAACCATGACTCTTTTTTTTTTTTTTTGTTCTGAAAAGTGCCATGCCCTTTCTCTTGGTTTAGGTCTTCACATATGCTATTATATCTCCTAGGGACAATCTTCACTCAGCCTTCTCTCCTTCTTAACTTATCCTTCAAGTTTCAAATAAAATGTTACTTTCTCAAAGAGGTTTTCCTCACCCTCAGATTATTTGAAATCTCTACTATGTTCTCTCATAGGCTCCTGTACCTTCCATCATTGTGCTCAATACAGTTCATTCTGATTCCAGGATGGAGAGCAGGGGTTGAATATATTTTATTTATTGTTATATCCCTAGCAGAGTGCCTGGCACGGAATGATGTTTAATAATATTTGAATGAAATTACCCAGTTATGTGTTTGATGTGTGTGTGTGTGTGTGTGTGTGTTTTAGTCGCTCAGTCATGTCTGACTTTTTTTGACCCCATGGAGTTAGCCTACCAGGCTCCTCTGTCCATGGACTTCTCCAAGCAAGAATACTGGAGTGTGTTGCCATTCCCTTCTCCAGGGGGATCTTCCCAACCCAGAGATAGAATTCAGGAGTCTCGTATTGGCAGACAGATTCTTTACTGTATGAGCCACTAGGGAAGCCCTATGTGTTTGATATACATACTCAAATCTATGTATAGGATTATGTTTAATTTCATAACAAGAATTAACTTTAGAAAACTGGCACAAACTTCACTTGTTTCCTGTACTGTATTTCACATTACCTTGCTAGTATGTGAAATGAGTGCAATTGTGTGGTAGTTTGAACATTTTTGGCATTGCCCTTCTTTGGGATTGGAATGGAACCTGACCTTTTCCAGTCCTGTGGCCACTGTTGAGATTTCCAAATTTGCTGGCACATTGAGTGCAGCACTTTAACAGCATCATCTTTCAGGATTTCCAAGAGCTCAGCTGGAATTCCATCACCTCCACCTAAGGTCCACTTGACTTCACACTCCAGAAAGTCTGACTCTAGGTGAGTGACCACACTTTCCTAGTTATCTGGGTCACTAAGACATTTTTGTACAGTTTTCTGTGTATTCTTGCCACCTCTTCTTAATATCTTCTGCTTCTGTTAAGTCCACACCATTTCTGTCCTTTATTGTGCCCATCTTTGCATGAAATATTCCCTTGGTATCTCTAATTTTCTTGAAGAGATCTCTAGACTTTCCCATTCTATTGTTTTCCTCTATTTCTTTGCATTGATCACTGAGGAAAGCTTTCTTATCTCTCTTTGCTATTCTTTGGAACTCTGCTTTCAGATGGGTATATCTTTCTTTTTCTCCGTTGCTTTCACTTCTCTTCTTTTCTCAGCTATTTATAAGGTCTCTTCAGACAGCCATTTTGCCTTTTTGCATTTCTTTTTCTTGGGGATGGTTTTGGTTTAGGCTCCAACAGTACGTGAACTGAGAACTTCCAGATGTTCAAGCTCGATTTAACAAAGGCAGAGGAACCAGAGATCAAATTGCCAACATTTGATGGATCATAGGAAAAAACAAGGAAATTCCAGAAAAACATCAGCTTCATTGATTATGATAAAGCCTTTGGCTGTGTGGATCACTACAAACTATGGAAAAATCTTAAAAAGGTGGGGATACCAGAACAGTTTACCTGTCTCTTGAGAAACCTGTATGTAGGACAAGAAGCAAGAGTTAGAACCAGACATGGAACAATGGACTGGTTCACAATTGGGAAAGGAGTACATCAAGGCTGTATATTGTCACCTTGCTTATTTAACTTATATGCACAGTACATCATGTGAAATGATGGGCTGGATGAAGCTCAAGCTGGAATACAGATTGTCAGGATAAATATCAATAACCTCAGATATGCAGATGACACCACCCTAATTGCAGAAAGTGAAGAGAAACTAGTTTCTTGATGAAAGTGAAAGAGTAATGTGAAAAAGCTGGCTTAAAACTCAGCATTCAAAAAACTAAGACCATGGCATCTGGTCCCATCACTTCATGTCAAATAGATGGGGGAAACCTGGAAACAATCACAGACTTTATTTCCTTGGGATATAAAATTACTGTGGATGGTGACTGCAATCATCAAATTAAATGACATTTGCTCCTTTGAAGAAAAGCTATGACCAACCTGGACAGCATATTAAAAAGCAGAGACATCAATTTGCTGACAAATGTCTGTAAAGTCAGAGCTATGGTTTTTCCTGTAGTCATGTATGGATGTGAGAGTTGGACCATAAAGAAGGCTGAGCACCGAAGAACTGATGCTTTGAACTGTGGTGCTGGAGAAGACTCTTGAGAGTCCCTTGAACTGCAAGGAGATCAAACCAGTCAATCCTAAAGGAAATCAACCCTGAATATTCATTGGAAAGCCTGATTCTGAAACTGAAGCTTTAATACTTTGCCCACCTGATATGAAGTGCCGACTCATTGGAAAAGACCCTTATGCTGGGAAATATTTAGGGCAGGAGGAGAGGGGGCCAATAGAGGATCAAATGGCTGGATGGCATCATCGACTCAATGGACATGAGTTTAAGCAAACTCCAAGAGATACTGAGGGACAGGGGAGCCTGGTATGCTGCAGTCCATGGATCAGACATGACTGAGTGACTAAACAACAACAACAATTCCACATTATTTAATCTTTCTTCTATGAAACTAGCCTTCTTTTCAGATGCTCCCTTTATTTATGTTTCTGAAAACACATTTTGTTAAAATTGTCTCATATCTTTGAAGCTGCCTGTTTAAAAATTTTGTTGATCATATCTCTCATGATATGTAAATTGGTGTTTTAGGAAGACTATCTTCCTAGGAAAAAAATAACATTTGCTGTGATTCTTCTTATTTATTTTTTTCCAATTTTATAATATCATCATCACCTAATCTATGACAAAGAAGGCAAGAATATAAAATGGAGAAAAGACAGGATCTTCAATAATTAGTGCCAGGAAAACTGGACAGCTACATGTAAAAAAATGAAATTATAACACTCTCTAACACCATACACAAAAATAAATTCAAAATGGGTTAAAGATCAAAGATCAAAAGGTAAGTCTAAACACATAAAAGTCTTAGAGGAACACATAGGCAGAAAACTATTTGATGTAAATTGCAGCAAGATCTCTTTTGACCCACCTCCTAAGGTTAATGAAAACAGAAACAAAAATAAGCAAATGGAACCTAATTAAACTTAAAATCTTTTGCACAGCAAAGAAATCCATAAACAACGTGAAAAGACAGCCCTCAGAATGGGAGAAAATATTTGCAAATGAAGCAACTGACAAGGAATTAATATCCAAAATATACAAAATGCTCATTCAGCTCAATATAAAAACAACAAATGACCCAATCAAAAACTGAGCAGAAGTCCTAAGTAGACATTTCTCCAAAGAATACATATAGATGATTAACAAACACATGAAAAGATGCTCCAAATCATAAATTATTAGAAAAATACAAATCAAAACTACCATGAGATATCATCTCGTACCAGTCAGAACTGTCATAATTGAAAAATCTGTAAACAATAAATACCCGAGAGGGTGTGGATAAAATGGAATTCTCTTGTACTGTTGTTGGGAATGTAAACTGATACAGCCACTATGGAGAATAGTATGGAGGTTCCTTAAAACATAAAATTAGAGCTACCATATAACCCAACAATCTTGCTACTGGTCGTATAACCAGAGAAAACCATAATTCAAAAAATTACATTCACCCCAACATTCATTGCAGAACTATTTACAATAGCCAGGATATGGAAACCACCTTAATTGTCCATTGACAGATGAATGGAGAAAGAAGATGTAGTACATATGTACAATGGAATATTATGCAGTCATTAAAAGGAACAACATTATGTCATTTGCAGAGATGTGGATGGGCTTAAAGAGTGTCATACAGAGTGAAGTAAATCAGAAAGAGAAAAACAAATATTGTATCTTAGTGTGTGTGTGTATATATATATAAAATCTAGAAAAAATGGTATGTGTGTGTGTGCTTAGTTGTTTTTGAGTCTTTGTGACCCAATGGACTATAGCCCACCAGGCTCCTCCGTCCATGGAATTTTTCAGGCAAGAATATTGGATAGGGTTGCCATTTCCTACTCCAGGAGATCTTCCTGCCTGAGGGATCAAACCCATGTCTTTTGCATCTCCTGCATTGGCATCTGGGAGACCCAAAAAATAGTATGCTGCTGCTGCTAAGTCACTTCAGTCGTGCGACCCCATAGACGGCAGCCCACTAGGCTCCTCTGTCCCTGGGATTCTCCAGGCAAGAATACTGGAGTGGGTTGCCATTATAGATGATATTATTTGTTAAGGAAAATAGAGATATAGATGCAGAGGATAGATGTATGCATACCAAGGGGAAAGGGTGGGAGGGTAAACTGGGATATTGGGATTGATATATATATATATATATATATATGCTATATATAAAATAAATAACTAATAAGGACTTACTGTATAGTGCAGGGAACTCTACTCAATACTCTGTTGTGGCCTATATGGGAAAAGAGTCTAAAAAAAGATGGATATGTATACGTGTATAACCTATTCACTTTGCTATAAAGCAGAAACTGACACAGCAGTGTAAAGCAACTACACTTCAATAAAAATTTAGAACATCTAGCATCTAAATTTAGAACATTTAGAACATCTTATTTTAGTTTAAAATTAGATATATATTTCATAAGGGTTGGGAGTGTCTATTTTGCTTGCTTTATTTGTTTACAGTGCTAGAACAGTGCCTGACACATAATACGTGATTAGCAAATATTTGTTTAATGGAAACACTTCTGTCTACCATCCTTGGCCTGGAGTAGGTAAATTTCATAGACTCTTTCAGTTCAGTTCAGTTCAGTCACTCAGTTGTGTCCGACTCTCCGCGACCCCATGAATCACAGCACGCCAGGCCTCCCTGTCCATTACCAACTACCGGAGTACACTCAAACTCATGTCCACAGAGTCGGTGATGCCATCCAGCCATCTCATTCTCCGTCGTCCCCTTCTCCTCCAGCCCCCAACCTTTCCCAGCATCAGAGTCTTTTCCAGTGAGTCAACTCGTCGCATGAGGTGGCCAAAGTATTGCAGTTTCAGCTTTAGCATCAGTCCCTCCAATGAACATCCAGGATTGATCTCCTTTAGAATGGACTGGTTGGATCTCCTTGCAGTATAATTAATGCTTAGTCTTTTCCTAAGCATTTTATTGTTTTAGAGTCCTAGAAAGAGGGTTGTAGGACTTCATAATCAGTGTAAAAAAACACAAGATTTGGAGGACTCAGAGAATCATCTGGGCTAATCTCAAATTTCTATAGTCTCAAGGTCACTGTGCCTCACTCACATCAAACTAGAAACATATCTCCTTTGGACTGTGGTATAAATAGTGGAACTAAAGCATCAGTGATGGTTTATATCTCTACAATAGCTGCACTTATCAGTCTGTTTCATGTTGGTGTATTTTGTTAATCTTATTTTCATCAAAGACAAACTCCATTGCAGATTGATCTGATGTACCTATTAAAACTTCCCTTATGTGGTGTGTCATAACGTTTATGTACTCAGCGAGTGCTTTTTGATTAACTCATATTTTACATTGTGAGAATATGCTGTTCAAAAAGGAAATATTAGTGGTCAAAGTTCAAAAGATCTTGGTGCTTTAAAATGTAGTACATTCATTTCTGTGACTTTCAGCAATCTTATATAATCTAATGAAACAATATTTACTTTCACAGTCAATTCCCTCTCATCTTCTATCCCCAAATAAAAAGACAGACACAGCTAAATATTGGAAATATTGCTTATCTCTACTTTGACAGCGTGCTCGGTTGCTCAGTCATGTCTGATTCTTTGGACTATAGTCTGCAAAGCGCCTCTGTCCATGCGATTTTTTCAGGCAACGATACTGGAGTGGGTTGCCATTTCTTCTTCCAGGGGATCTTTCAGACACAGAGATTGAACCCGAGTCTCCTGCATCTTCTGCATTGCAAGCGGACCCTTAACTGCTGAACTCTCTGGGAAGCTCCAACTCTGACAGAACCTCCCACTATTTTGAAAAAGTGAACAAATATATGTCCCTTATGTGATTTAACAGCATAGATACATGGAACTTAAGATGTAACTATACTGTATTAAGAGCCTGAAGTTCCTTATACATGGTGTTGTCTAGAGGCTGTATTGCAACTATTTAGATTTAACAAGATTTCAAATTTTTTAGTTGTGTCTCAACGTGACATTTTAAGTAAACAATTATAAACTTAGTTTTTAATATCAAACTTTTTCAAAACATAGTCTGAAATTTTATGTATTCATAGTGTTATGTGTTATGCTGTTAAGAAATAGGTTGGTTAAAATGCATATATTTTAAATATTGTTTCAAAGGGCAATGAATTAGTACTATGAAAGGGAAGATTAAACTTTTGAATGGAAGAATATCACACCAGAAAACACGTTTATTTATAACCTTTTTGTTCTTCATGTTTACAATGGTAGAAGTAAATTTTAGAAATTAATAAGAATGATTAGGGATGCTAGATAAACAGCTTTATATCTTTGATATTGTTTGGAAGTAGTCTGGTCTCTTGTAGAGACAGATAACCTTTTGGCAAACATGGAAAACTTTATTTGCAAGTTTTTTTTTTTTTTTAATTTCAAAGAGGCCCAATGGTTTGTAATATTACAATGGAAAGTTTTAAAACATAACTTAGTAAGCAGTTTCATTAATGCTGAAAGTAAGGACAAAGAGAACATAGGTTAATAGTATATTGGTTCAGAATTACTAAGAAAGGAATCTTATCTGAGATGAGAGATTATATTCCTTTATTTAAAAGTTTTATTGAATTATAATCAACATATAATGTTAGTTTCAATTGTACAATATAGTGAATCAAAAATTTTATACATTATGAAATGATCACCATTATAAATCTTGTTACATTCTGAAACTCTAGAGAGTTATTACAATATTATTGAGTATATTCCGTATGCTATATATCACATTCCCATGACTTGTTGATTTTAAAGCTAGAAGTTTGTTTCTCTTAATCCTCATCACCTGTTTCACACATTTCCCCCAACTCCTCCCTTCTGGCAACCACCAGTTTGTTCTCTTTATCTATAAGTCTCTTTCTGTTTTGTTTTCATCTGTTTTAGTTTTTAGATCCCACATGTAAGTGAAATTATATAGTGTTTGTGTTTCTCTGTCTGACTTATTTCACTTAACATAGTATCTTCTGGAATAATCCATGTTGTCACAAATGGCAAGATTTCATTCTTTTTTTGTGGCTAGTATTCCAATGTACATTTATACCATGCATTTTATATCCTTTCATCCATTGATTAACACTTAGGTTTCTTTCATATCTTAGCTATTTTAAATAGTGCTGTAATGAACATGAGGGTGCATATATCTTTTCAAATTAGTGTTCTGTTTTCTTCAGATAAATACCCAGAAGAGGAATTCCTAGATCATATGATAATTCTACTTTCAGTTTTTTCAAGAAACTCCATACTGTTTTCCATAGTGACTGCATCAATTTATACTCCCACTAACAGTGCACATCCACTGTTGTTCACTCCATGAACACTTGTTCTTTCTTTTCTTTTTGATAGTAGCCATTCTGACAAGTGTTAACTGATGGTTCATTGTGGTTTTGATCTGCATTTTCTGACGATTAGTGATGTTGAGCATCTTTTTGTGTGCTTATAGGCCATCTGTATGTCTTATTTGAAAAAAATATCTATTCAAGTCTTCTGTCCCTTTCTTAATTGGGAAGCTTTTTTGATATTGAGTTTTATGAGTTATTTATGTATTTAAAAATCGATTACTTATTGGTTATATCATTTGCAAATATCTTCTCCATTCAAAAGTTTGCTGTCATCATAAAATGAGCTTGGAAGTGCTCATTACCTTTCAATTATTTTCAAATAATTTGAGAAGGATAGTATTACTTATTCTTCAAGTGTTTTGTACAATTCACCTATGAAGCTATCTGGACTTGAATTTTTGGGGGGGGAGTTTTTGTTTATTGATTTAATTTTATTACTAATAATCATTCTATTCAGATTTTTTGTTTATGATTCAGTCTTGGAAAATTGCATGTTTCTAAGAATTTATTCATTTCTTATAGGTTGCCTAATTTGTTGGCATTTATTTTTTCACAGTATTCTCATGATTCTTTGTATTTCTTTGATATTGTTTTTAATTTCTCCTCTTTCACTTTTTATTTTCAATTTTTTGTCTCTCAATTTTTTCTTGATGAATCTGGCTAATGGTTTGTAAATTTTATTTATCTTTTAAATTAATTAGCTCTTAGTTTCATTGATTTTTTTTCTGTTGTATTTTGTCTTTTTCACTTTTTCTATTGTTTTTTTCATTTTTTCTGTTCTGATCTTTACTATTTTGTTCCTTCTACTACCTTTGAGCTTGTTTGTTCTCCTTTATCTATTTCATTTAAATATAAAGCTATACTGTTTACTTGAGATATTTCTTGTTTCTTGAGGTAGTCTGTATCAATATGAACTTCCTGCTTAAAACTGCTTTTGTTGCATCCAGTGGATTTTTAAAAATTTTTATTGGAGTATAAATGATTTGAAATATTGTATTAGTTGCAGGTGTACAGCAAAGTGAATCACATATGTGTATATATGTACATATATGTATCCATTCATTTTCAGATTCTTTTCCCATATAGTTTATTACAAATTATTGAGTACAGTTTCTTGTCCTTATTGTTAGTTATCTATTTTATATATAGTAGTGTGTGTATGTTAATCCCAATCTCCTAATTTATCACTTTCCTCCCACGTTTCCCCTTTGGTAACCATAAATTTAATTTTGGAATCTGTTTCTGTTTTACAAATAGGTTCATTTGTTTCATATTTTTATTAGATTATGCATATAAATGATATCATATAATATTTGTCTTCGTCTGACATTTCATTAATACAATAATCTCTAGGTTCATCCATGTTGCTACAAATGGCACTATTTCATTCTTTTTATGGCTAAGTAATATTCCATTGTATATATGTACCACATCTTCTTTATCTATGGGCATTTAGATTATTTTCATGTCTTGGTTATTGTGAATAGTGCTGCAATGAACATTGGAGTACATGTATCTTTTTGAATAATGATTTTCTCCAGATATATGCCTAGGAATGGGATGGTTGGATGATAGAGTAGTTCTATAGTTAGTTTTTAAAGGAATCTCAATACCATTTTTTATAGTGGCTGTACCAGTTTACATTCCCACCAGCAGTGTAGTAGGGTTCTTTTATGTTCACACCCTCTCCAGTATTTATTGTTTGTAGATTTTTTTATAAGAGCAATTCTAATCATTCCACAATACCATACACAAAAATAAACTTAAAATGGATTAAAGACCCAAATTTAAGGCCAGATACTATAAAACCCTTAGAGGAAAACATAGGTAGAAAACTCTCTGATATAAATCACAACAATGTCATTTTTTGATCCACCTCCTGGAATAATAAAAATAAAAACAAAAATAAGCACATGGGACCTAATAAAACTTAAAAGCTTTTGCATAGTAAAGGGAATCATTAACAAAATTAAAAGATAGCCCACAGAATGGGAGAAAATATTTGCAATCAAAGTGACTGACAAAGGATTAATCTCCAAAATATACAAACAACTCACGTAGCTCAATATTATAAAAAATAAATAAAAAATAAAAATTGGCAGAAGAAAGAATGAAGAAAAAAAAACCCAAATCATCTCAACTGAGGCAATAAAAGAATGATAAAATTCCACATCTTTTCACACACACACACAAAATACTTAATGAATGAGAAATAGAAAGAAACTCATTATGATAAAAGTCATACATGAAAAACTCACAGTTAACAACATATTCAGTGGTGAAAGACTAAAAGTTGTTCCCCTAGAATTAGGAACAATGTCTACTTTTGCCACTTCTAATAAATATTATATTAGAGTCTCTAGGCAGAGCAAGTAGGCAAGAAAAAGAAATAGACATTCAAATTAGAAAGGAAGAAGTAAAATTATTTCTATTCACTGGCAACATGATCTTATATCTAGAAAACCCTAAAGATTACACACACGAAGTTAGAGCTAATAAATGAATTCAGCAAAGTTCCAAGATACAAAATCAACACATGAAAATCAGTTTCAGTGAACGATCCAAAAAGATAATTAAGAAAACAACTCCATTTACAATAGCATAAAAATAATAAGATACTTAGGAATAAATGTAACCCTTAATCAAAATCTCAATGGTGATGAAGCTTTGAAACTAGAGAGAGGTGGTGGTTATACAACATTGTGAGTGCACTAAATACCACCTGATTGTACACTTTAAAATGGTTAATCAAGTTTTGTTGAGGCAATACCAAGCTTGCTGCTCTTTCTTTTTCTCCCAACATTTTACTTTTAGTATTTTTCAGTGAACACTCATATATTCATCACCTAATTTCTACCCATTAGCATTTTACGATTCTATTATTTGCTATTCTTTATCACAAAACTATCCATCTTTCAACCAGTCCATTTTATTTTCTGATGCATTTCAAAGACATTGTCATCATCATCATCAGTACACTTCACCCCTAAACATTTCAGCATGCAGGTCATCAGCTAGAGCTCAATATCTGTTTATGTATTTTTGAGTTAAACTTACATTAAAAGCACAAGTTTTAAGTGTATTTTGCTGAGCGTTGACAAATGCATCCATGTGCCTAACCCAATCCCCTATCAAGATACAGAACATTACAATCATCCTAGAAATTTCGCTCAGACCCTTTCTTAGTCAATCCCACCCACACTCCTCCCCAGAGACAACTACTGTTCTAATTTTGTCCCTACCATACATTCATTTTCTATTATATAAAACTTCATATAATTAGTATCGCAGAACATTTATTCTTTTGTCTAAGGCTTCTGTCATTTGGCATGATGTATTTGAGAACTGCTTCTCCTTTAGACCACCAATTTTTTAATTCAGAGCTAGGAGGATGCTTCCAGACCCATTAAAAAAAAAGCAGAACTATATGTGCTGAAATTGAGCAGTTCACAAGACATATAAAGTGAAAGGGGGGAAAAAAGCAAAGTGAAGTGTGACTCATATACTTGTTTAAAAAAAGAAAGATGTAAGCTTTTATATACTTAAAATAACTCAGGAAGGACATAAGAAACTGGTTACAGAAGTTGTCTTGAGGGAGGGGAAAGACACTAGAGGAGATATTTTGTTTTGGTAAAAAACTGAAGTATAATATGCATACAAATAAGTTCACATATCACAAGTGTACAGCTCAGTTTTCACAAACTGAATATATCTGAGTAACCTGCACTTAGAACAGGAATCAGAATGTTGTCAGCACCCTAGAAACAAAAAGATAAGCCTCTATCACAATTGTTTTTGGGGGTGCTGTGCTGGGTCTTCGATGCTCTGTGGGCTTTCTCTAGTTGTGGAGTGTTGGGGCCACTCTCTAGTTATCGTGCTCAAATCTCTCATTGCAGTGACCTCCCTTGTTGCGGAGTATAGGTTTCAGGGCACACGGGCTTCAGTAGTTGCGGCTTCCAGGTTCTAGAGCACAAGCTCAACAGTCGTGGGCTTAGTTGCTCTGAGGCATGGGATCTTCCTGGCCCAGGGATCGAACCTGTGTCTCTTGCATTGGAAGGCAGATCCTTTACCACTGAGCCACCAGGAAGCCCGCTTCTGTTGTTTATACTCTGTTTGTTTTTTGGCCATGAGGCACGTAGGATCTTCTGACATTTTAACTGTGTCTTGGTGTGGGTCTCTTTGGGGACATCTTGTTTGGGACTCATTGCTTTCTGGACTTGGTTGTCTGGTTTCTTTGCCAGATTAGGGAAGTTTTCAGCCACCATCTCTTCAAATAGGTTTTCTGTACCTTTATCTCTCTCTCCTCCTCCTGGGACCTCTATAATGTGAATGTTCATCAGCTTGATGTTCCCTCAATGGTCCCTTAAACTATCCTCATTTTTGTTTTTTCCTTCATTCTATTAAGGTGACATATCACATTGATTAATTTCTGTCTGTTGACCCATTCTCAAATTTGAGGAATAAATCCCACTTGGTCATAGTGTATAAACCTTTTAATGTATTGCTTCATTTTGCTTGTATTTTGTTCAAGATTTCTATGTCAATATTCATAAAGGATATTTGTAATTTTCTTGTGGTGCCTTTGCCTATCTTTGGTATCAGTGTAAAAATTTTCAAAATATACTCTGGATGCAAAAAACAAACAAAAAAAATGGGCAGAATATATAAATAGACATTTTCTGAAATAAGGCATATAGATTGCTAAAAAGCATATGAAAATATTCTTAACATCACTGACTATTAAAGAAATGCAAATCAAAGCTACAGTGAGCTTTCATCCCATAGATTTTGCAATATAGCATTTGTATTTTCATTTGTCTCAAAGCATGTTTTGATTTCCCTTTGATTTCTTGTTGGGAAATTGTTTACTACCATGTTTATCCTTCTTGTGTTTATATTATTTACAATTTTCTTCTGGTAATTGATTTCTTGTTTCATATCTCTGTGGCCAGAAAGCATATTTAATATGATTTAAATTTTCTTAAATTTATTGAGACTTGTTTTATAACTTGATATGTAATCTGTTCTCAATATGTGAATAAAGTGTGATCTGTTCTCAATATATGAATAAAACATCCATGTCAATTAGAAATCATGTGGTGCTAGTGGCGAAGAACCCTCCTCCAGGAAATGGAAAAGATGCGGTTTCAATCCTTAGGTTGGCAAGATCCCCTGTAGAAGGGAATGACAACCCACTCCAGTATTCTTGACTGGAGAATCCCTTGGACAGAGGAGCCTGGAGAACTACAGTCCATAGGGTCGCAAAGAGGTAGACACGACTGAAAACACTTTAAAAGAAAATTGAACAAGGGGCTTAGACAGAAAATGTATAAATGTCAATTAATCTATGAAAAATATTTAACCTCCAAAAGATTAAAATTCAAATTAAACTATCAAAAGAAAAAATGATTTTTAAAATATAACTAGTTCTGACAAGGATATTGTGAGTTTGGAACATATATATACAGATAAATTGCTACAAATCATCTTGAGGGAAAAAGCAACACCTGTGGAGAGTTTTAATTTATATCCTGCTGCTGCTGCTGCTAAGTCACTTCAGTCGTGTCCGACTATGTGTGACCCCATAGATGGCAGCCTACCAGGCTCCCCCATCCCTGGGATTTTCCAGGCAAGAACACTGGAGTGGGTTGCCATTTCCTTCTCCAACGTGTGAAAGTGAAAACTGAAAGTGAAGTCGCTCAGTTATGTCTGACTTGTAGCGACCCCATGGACTGCAGCCTACCAGGTTCCTCCGTCCATGGGATTTTCTAGGCAAGAGTACTGGAGTGGCTTGCCATTGCCTTCTCCGAATTTATACCCTATGACCTAGTAAATCCATAGATTAGAAAGTATTTTTAAAAAGTAATCAGAAATATGTAGAAACACATGGTTAAAGAATGTTCACTGTAATATTTAATAGCAAATATTTAAAAATAACTTAAATATCTGAAGATCAGCAATTATGATGCATCCAAAGGATGGAATATTGATGCTATTAAGACACATGTTTTAAAGTAGTATTTATCAACATGGGAAATGTATATAATTTAATTTTACATAAATAAAGCAGAATATTAAGCAGAATTTGAATGATTTGTGGTATTTATAGATACCTAGATATATAGAGAATTCTAAATATATAATTTTTAACAGTGTGTATATATGTGTTGGGCTTATGAATAATTTCTTTAATGATGATTAGTCACTAAGTCATGGCTGTGTTCAGTCGTACTTGACTCTTCCTGACCCTTTGGACTGTAGCTTGCCAGGCTCCTTTGTCCATGGGATTTCCCAACCAAGAATACTGGACTGGGTTGCCATTTCCTTCTCCAGGGGATTTTCCCAACCCAGGGATTGAACCCAGGCCTCTTGCATTGCAGGTGACCTCCTGCATTGAAGGCATATTCTTTCAGACTGAGCCACCAGGGGATCCCAGTTGTTTAAAACTTATTTTCTTTTCTGAGTTTTCTACAATGCATATGCTCTATTTTCTGTTATAAAAATAATAATTTTATGTTTGCTTACATTGAATTTCTGAGACTAATTCCTCCGTGGATTTTTTTAAGCCTGAATATGAATTTTTTAAGAGCCTACATGCTGAGGCTGAAACTGCAATACTTTGGCCACCTCATGCAACGAGTTGACTCACTGGAAAAGACTCTGATGCTGGGAAAGGTTGGGGGCGGGAGGAGAAGGGAACAACAGAGAATGAGATGGCTGGATGGCATCACCGACTCTGTGGACATGAGTTTCTGAGTGAACTCCGGGAGTTGGTGATGGACAGGGAGGCCTGGCGTGATGTGATTCATGGGTCGCGGAGAGTCGGACACGGCTGAGCGACTGAACTGAACCTACAACTAATGAGGTGCTCAAAATTCATTGAAACTCAGTAGACATACAGTACGTTCTCTTTTGTTATCTATTTTATACATAGTATCAATAGTGTAAATGTGTCAATTCCAATCTTCCAATTCCTCCCACCCCACATTCCTCCTCGGTATCCATTCATTTGTTTCCTATGTCTATGTCTCTATTTTTGCTTTGCAAATAGGATCATCTATACCATTTCTCTATATTTGACATATTTGATGTATAGTACAGGAAATTCTACTTAATCCGCTGCAGTGACCTGAATAGGAAGGAAGTCCATAACGTGGGGAGAATATATGTATATTTATGGCTGAGTCATTTTGTCATACAGTAGAAACTGACACAATGTTGTAAGTTAACTATACTCCAATAAAAATTAAAAGAAAACAACTCAGCAGGCATAAAGAAAACAATACTTCAGAAACCCAAAAGCCCTCAAAAAGACAGAGTCAGCCCAAATAAATATTACTTATAAAATATTTTGAATACTAAGTGCAGGTAGTTAGGAAAAAGATAAATTCGACAAGCCAGACAATAATTATATCCATCAGAGTTAAAGAGTTAATGGGTTTTTTTTTAAAGTCTAACTGTTTGAATGATCACATTTTACTAGTTCCTGGGTCTTGTTTTTCACTTAGCTTTTTCCTTCTTTATGATTCATTAAATTTTTTGATCAGATCCACTTTACTGTAAGGATGGATTTGATCATTTAACATTATATTAAAAGAGTAAGCCCACTAGACCATGCATTCAAGGTAATTGCATTTTATCTGGGAAGTATAATCAATGCTAGAAGATCTCTAAAATGGTTGCTAGCATGAACCTTGGTCAACTGGATAAAATCCTATTTAGTAGTGCCTTTGGTAGCATTCATTTAGAACCCCAGTGCCAAATTCTGGGGGAGAAAGGGACCTTGAATGAAATTAGTTTCTAAAAGAACAACGAAGGTAACATGTGCTTCTTTTCTCAGAATTGATTGCAATCTTAAAATGTCAGATCTGCTTGCATTTAAAAAACACATTCATGGGGAAAAAAAGAGCTATTTTCGTATAGCATGAAAAATATATATACATGAATAGTCATAGAATTTCCACAGGACAAGTACCTTTTAAATTTTATCTTTATATTACTGGGAAATAGGCTGAAATATACCCTATAAAATGGCTTTTACAATATTGTCAAAGAGAAAAAATGACCAAGTGATTTGATTAAAGTTCTAATAATTATGAGATTGAAGTGTAATTTGGTTATCAGTACTTTAATTTAGCCCTTTAAAATAAAAATGCATAGCTATAGGGCATGACAAGGTTACTATATTCCTATTATAAAAACTAAGTCACCTCTATTTACTATAAGAAGTAATTGCAGCAAACATAGAATTTGAAGAAATTACCTGTCTTGGCAAAGACAATCTTGTAGGTAATTATTATTTAGAGTATGTATTAAGTTTTCCCTTCATAGCACAAAAGAAAAGTCAAAAACATTATAGTTCTAAATTGAAATGGGCAAGAAGTATATTTTAAAATCAACAAAGTTTATCTTTTCTCATTAGGTAAATAAAGAGCTGGTGATGGAAAATGCAGAAACCACACTATCTCCTTGCATGGAAAATTGCTTTTCTGATTATGAAAGTGTGTGTGTGTGTGTGTGTGTGTGTGTGTAGGAAGAAGAGAGTGAGATAAAGGGGGGAGAAGAAGAGCCTTTGAAAGAGAAAGCCAGCAGAAAGCAAAAAATCATAGGTGGGTAAAGGGATTAAATAATAAGTATCCACTCATGTTATTGTTTTTTTAAATCATTTAACACCACATAGTTGTCAAAGCAGCAGGTCAGTGGAGGGATGTGTGTTTTACTCGTGGTGTAACATAGTGAAAACTTTTTATATCTCTTTTAGTTCTTACTGCATCTAATACTACTAAGTAAAACATTGTTTCACTGGTTTTCTTAGTCATTGATATTCTATAATTTCCAAAAGTCAGTTAGCAAAGTGCCACCTAAAGAACCCACATGTGTGGTAACATGGAAACAAAATATTTGGAATCTAAAAAGATAAGCTGATGGAACTGAGTTTTGAGGACAATGAAAGTGAAGTGTAAATGCCAAATTGATTCTAACATTGACCCAATTTTATCCAGTGGATTAGGTGCATGCATCACTCTCAGCATCTCAGATGGCTTATGAGTGCTACTTGATGAATGTGATTATATGTGAGCCTCATCTGCATCAGAGTTTAGGAATATGTCCAATCTCCCTCTCTCCCTCTTTCACACACACAAACACATATATAAAGTTTTCTTTAACTCGGTTATGTGACATGAGACATAATTTGAGAATGCATGATAGTAGGTAGTTAATGTTGTGATAATGGAAGTACTACAAATAGTTTTGGGTCAATCTTTTTATGTGTATGAGCTATAAATTATTTTTCTCCAATATCTCCCACCCCTAATCATATAATGAACGTATTCTCTTGTTCTTGTAATATAAAGACCAGTAGGGATAGATTAGAAAAAAATTTGTGGCATCAACAATTTTGAAAAAGGACATGTTTTACTTTGGTATCTGAAAATTCAATGCAACAAAAATTTTTTTGTGTGCCTATATTTTAGTTGCTCAGTTGTATCCAACTCTTTTACAACCCAGTGGACTACAGCTCACCAGGCTCCTCTGTACATGGGATTTTCCAGGCAAGAATATTGGGGCTGATTGCCATTTCCTTCTCAGATAGTGTCAGGCATTAAGTGTACTAATATGAATATTTACAAGCTTTGGTATTAAGAAGTTTATAGTTTAGAGACTTTAGAAAGATAAAACAGTGGATTCAATTTTAATATGGTAACTGACAAAATGGGCTGTAAGCTTTGTGGAGGCAAGAATCATGTTTAAAGTTACCCACTTACATTCTGGTCATCGAGGACATTGACTTACACATAGTAAATTCTTGGTAAATATTGAATAAATGAATAGACGTATATGATGGATATTTTGGGATCAGTGAAGAGGGAAGATCACAGCCTGTGATTTGGAGACAGGTTGTTCGACGAGATGATGGCTGTACAGAATCTTAAACATTAACTTTTTAACCAGGCGGGGAGACTTCTAGGCAGGAAAAAAAAAGCTTAAGAACAGGCATCAGTTCAGTTCAGTTCAGTTCAGTCGCTCAGTCGTGTCCGACACTCCGCGACCCCATGAATTACAGCACGCCAGGCCTCCCTGTCCATCACCAACTCCCGGAGTTCACTCAAACTCATGTCCACAGAGTCGGTGATGCCATCCAGCCATCTCATTCTCGGTCGTCCCCGTCTCCTCCCGCCCCCAACCTTTCCCAGCATCAGAGTCTTTTCCAGTGAGTCAACTCGTCACATGAGGTGGCCAAAGTATTGCAGTTTCAGCTTCAGCATCAGTCCTTCCAAAGAACACCCAGGATTGATCTCCTTTAGAATGGACTGGTTGGATCTCCTTGTGGTACAAGGGACTCTCAAGAGTCTTCTCCAACACCTCAGTTCAAAAGCATCAATTCATCGGCGATCAGCTTTCTTCACAGTCCAACTCTCACATCCATACATGACCACGGGAAAAACCATAGCCTTGACTAGACGGACCTTTGTTGGCAAAGTAATGTCTCTGCTTTTTAATATACTATCAAGGTTGCTCATAATTTTCCTTCCAAGGAGTAAGCGTCTTTTAATTTCATGGCTGCAATCAGCATCTGTAGTGATTTTGGAGCCCCCAAAAATAAAGTCTGACACTGTTTCCACTGTTTTTCCATCTATTTCCCATGAAGTGATGGGACCAGATGTCATGATCTTTGTTTTCTGAATGTTGAGCTTCAAGCCAACCTTTCACTCTCCTCTTTCATTTTCATCAAGAGGCTTTTGAGTTCCTCTTCACTTTCTGCCATAAGGGTAGTGTCATCTGCATATCTGAGATTATTGATATTTCTCCCAGCAATCTTGATTCCAGCTTGTGCTTCTTCCAGCCCAGCGTTCCTCATGATGTACTCTGCATATAAGTTAAATAAGCAAGGTGACAATATACAGCCTTGACGTACACTCTTTTTTGTACATTTCTTCTGTGTATTCTTGCCACTTCTTCTTAATATCTTCTGCTTCTGTTAGGTCCATATCATTTCTGTCCTTTATCGAGCCCATCTTTGCATGAAATGTTCCCTTGGAATCTCTAGTTTCCTTGAAGAGATCTCTTGTTTTTCCTATTCTGTTGTTTTCCTCTATTTCTTTGCATTGATCACTGAGGAAGGCTTTCTTATCTCTCCTTGCTATTCTTTGGAACTCTGCATTCAGATGCTTATATCTTTCCTTTTCTCCTTTGCTTTTCGCCTCTCTTTTCACAGCTCTTTGTAAGGCCTCCTCAGACAGCCATTTTGCTTTTTTGCATTTCTTTTCCATGGGGATGGTCTTGGTCCCATCTTCATGACCAAGATAGTCACAATAACGTGATCACTGACCTAGAGCCAGACATCTTGGAATGTGCAGTCAAGAACAGGCATAGAAACATGGAATGAAATGTTGATTATGGAAAGCTGTAAGAATTTTGTTAATATAACAGTAAAATATATTTATATAGCTCACTATTTTGGTGAATTATAGGATTTTGAATGGGAAAAAGAAAAGCACAAATAATCTACATTTATCAACCATAGTGATGTGCACCGCAATGTTCAAAACAGCACTATTCCCAATAGTCAAGATATGGAATCAACTTAAATGTCCATCAACAGATAGATGGATAAAGAAGACATGGTATATATACACAATGCAATTTTACTCAGCTATTAAAAGTTAATAAAATAATGCCATTTGCAACAACATGGATAGACCTAGAGATTATAAAACGAAGTGAAACAATCAGAGAAAGGTAATCATTTATATGTGGAATATGTAAAAAAATGATACCAAACAGAAATAGACTCACAGACAGACATAGAAAATAAACTTATGGTTACCAAAGGGGAAATAGGGATGGAGTGATAAATTAGGAGTCTGGGATTAACAGATAATAGACTACTGCATATCTTAACAAAATCGATGAGCAACAAGGAATGACTGTACAGCACAGATATTCAATATCTCATGATAACATAAATTGGAAAAGAATCAGAAAGAAAAAATATATATATAAGAAACATAATCACATTTCTGAAATTAATGCAACACTGTAAATCAACTATAGCTCAATTAGAAAAAGAAACTATATCCAGTATCCTGTGCTAGACTATAATGAAAAGAACCATGTATAGAATACATATTTATATATATATATGTATAACTAAGCAACTTTGCTCTACATGTGAAACAGACAAAATTATAGATCAACTATACCTCAATTAAAATTCAATAATTAAAAATATTTTAAAATGTGAATTTTAGCAGAAATGATAAAGATCAGCTAAAATTATATTAAAGTATTCACACAGCGTGCACATTTACAAGTCAATGATAATGGTGTTATAAACAGAGGACTTACTCTGGAACTGATGGTCAATTGACCAACATTCACTGGATCATCGAAAAAGCAAGAGAATTCCAGAAAAACATCTATTTCTACTTTATTGACAATGTCAGAGCCTTTGAGTGTGTGGATCACAACAAATTGTGGAAAATTCTGAAAGAGATGGGAATCCCAGACCACCTGACCTGCCTCTTGAGAAATCTGTATGCAGGTCAGGAAACAACAGTTAGAACTAGACATGGAACAACAGACTGGTTAAAAATAGGAAAAGGAGTATGTCAAGGCTGTATACTGTCACTCTGCTTATTTGACTTATATGCAGAGTACATCATGAGAAACGCTGGGCTGGAGGAAGCACAAGTTGGAATCAAGATTGCCAGGAGAAATATCAATAACCTCAGATATGCAGATGACACCACCCTTATGGAAGAAAGTGAAGAAGAACTAAAGAGCCTCTTGATGAAAGTGAAAGAGGAGAGTGAAAAGGTTGGCTTAAAGCTCAACATTCAGAAAATTAAGATTATGGCATCTGGTCCCATCACTTCATGGGAAATAGATGGAGAAGCAGTGGAAACAGTGGCTGACTTTATTTTTGGGGATTCCAAAATCACTGCAGATGGTGACTGCAGCCTTGAAATAAAAAGATGCTAACTCCTTGGAAGGAAAGTTTTGACCAACCTAGACAGCATATCAAAAAGCAGAGACATTACTTTGCCAACAAAGTTCCATCTAGTCAAGGCTATGATTTTTCCAGTAGTCATGAATGAATGTGAGAGTTGGACTATAAAGAAAGCTGATCACCGAAGAATTGATGCTTTTGAACTGTGGTGTTGGAAAAGACTCTTGAGAGCCCCTTGGGCTGCAAGGAGATCCAACAAGTCCATCCAAACTCCAATACTTTGGCCACCTGATGCGAAAAGCTGACCCTTTTGAAAAGACCTTAATCCTGGCAAAGTTTGAGGGCGGGAGGAGAAGGGGACAACAGAGGATGAGATTGTTGGATGGCATCAGTGACACAATGGACATGAGTTTGGGTAAACTCCGGGAGTTGGTGATGGACAGGGAGACCTGGCGTGCTGCAGTTCATGGGGTGGCAAAGAGTCGGACATGACTGAGTGACTGAACTGAACTGAACTTACTTTTAGCGCTAATACCAGGTTTCCAGGTACAATGGTCTTAACAGTGATTTCAAAAGTTACTAGGGAAAATATGCTTTCACAGAGTTAGATGGACCCAAATATAGCCAAGAGTTTGGCCATATAGCCAGAAATTTTAGAATTATTTGCGCAATTATATTTTCCTCGCCAAAATTTGAAAGATATTATGTATATTTGGTGGGTATAGTTTTCCTTCAGCTCAATCAGTCCCTTTTTGAAATGAGCTTTACTAATGGGTCAGATTTGTGACAATTTAGTTACTTCCTGATATTTGAATTCTGAAGACAGCTGCAGATATTTTTAGCATGGATCAATTATTTTCAAATACCCAGATAATACATGATATTTCAGAAAAATAAAAAATATAGATAAGTGGAAAAAATTGAAGTCATTCCAAATCCCACTGTTAGTTAACCATTGCTAGCATATATATATATATGTATATATATATAATGAGTGTGTATGTGTAAAAGTGAGAGGGAGTTTGAGAAAAAGAAAGATAATTATTTATTAACTAAAATGTAAATATACTAGTGTTTCATAACCTGCTTTTATGCTTAACAATATGTCATATTATCTTTCACTTTCAATATGTGTGAAAGTGTTAGTCACTCAGACATGTCTTACTCTTTGCAACCCCAAGGACTGTAGCCTACCAGGTTCCTCTGTCCATGGGATTCTCCAGGCAAGTATACTGGAGGGGGTTGCCATTCCCTTCTCCAGGGCATCTTCCCGACCCAGGATAGAACCAAGTCTCTTGCACAACAGGCAGATTCTTAACCATCTGAGCCACCAGGGAAGCCCTCAATAACTATAGAGCTATGGTTTCATTTTTTTATGCTTTCATAATCTTCCATCGATAATATGTAATGAATTTAATGAGCTTTCTTTGTGCTTTCATTTATTCAGTAATAGCAATATTACTGCTGTGAACACATTTGTACACATATCTTTGCATTCTTGTGTTAGTGTCATAGTAAGATAAAATCCCAAGTAATGTCAATCAATAAGGGTTAAGGGCCTGAGATTTTACCTTATTTACAAGGCAGATATGTTAGCCTGGTACAGTTTTATGGATATTGGTAGAAGATGTGAGACTCCTGGGTCAGAGATAGGGGACAGTTTAACATTCACAACATTAACAATAGTCAAAGTATCAGCATTTTGTTTTTGGTATGTGTTCCCGTACCCCAAGTGCCAATCTTCAGTTCAGTTCAGTTCAGTCACTCAGTCGTGTCCGACTCTCTGCGACCCCATGAATCACAGCACGCCAGACCTCCCTGTCCATCACCAACTCCCGGAGTTCACTCAAACTCATGTCCACAGAGTCGGTGATGCCATCCAGCCATCTCATTCTTGGTCGTCCCCTTCTTCTCCCGCCCCCAACCTTTCCCAGCATCAGAGTCTTTTCCAGTGAGTCAACTCATCACATGAGGTGGCCAAAGTATTGCAGTTTCAAAGAGTGACTCAAAATAGTTTCATTACAGGACTGAAATCTTGAGCTTTGGGAACCTGTGCCTTTTATTATTGGGTTTAAAAATGCCTTCCCTTTGCAGTGTTGTCAGAAAACCTGCTCTTTTGCACTGGAAGGAAACATCATCTATATCTTCCACTGTATAGATGTTCATAGTCATTCACTTTCAAGATGTTTATCTAGCTCAAGGACTAGATAATGACCTCCGTATAGAAATAATTGGGTCAGAGTGTATGTGCATTTTAAGTATTGTCTAAATTTCCTTATTTAAAGTTTATGCTAATTTCCAGCCCTACCAATAATCCATAAGTGTTCTTACTTCTCCACACCCTCATCTATACTAGATTTTGTCACTATGACTGGGAAAAATGGCACTTCATGTTCTAAAATTTTAATTTCTTTTCTTACTGCTGCTGCTGCTAAGCGGCTAAGTCACTTCAGTCATGTCCGACTCTGTGCGACCCCATAGACGGCAGCCCACCAGGCTCCCCCATCCCTGGGATTCTCCAGGCAAGAACACTGGAGTGGGTTGCCATTTCCTTCTCCAATGTGTGAAAGTGAAAAGTGAAAGTGAAGTTGCTCAGTCATGTCTAACTTGTAGCGACCCCATGGACTGCAGCCTACCAGGCTCCTCCTTCCATGGGATTTTCTAGGCAAGAGTACTGGAGTGGCTTGCCATTGCCTTCTCCGTCTTTTCTTACTAGTGAGATTTAATTTATTTTCATGTTTGTCACTTGTATTTCTTCCTTATGAACTGCCCTTTCACGTCCCAAGACATTTTTTCTGTTGCTCTTTTTATTTTTTTCTTGTTGATTTATAGGTGGCCTTAGTATATTAAAATATGAGCACATTATATAATGTATTATGAATATATAATGTGTATAATTGCTGTCTATTTTTTTAGCTGCAGAAATTTGAAACATGATTTGTATTCATTATAAGTTCTGACTGTTTTTGGAAATTATAAATTTATTTCCATAAATAGCTCTGTATTTTAAAACATGAGTTCAGTAACATTGTACAGTATAAGATGCATGCAGTATTCAAATAATATCTGCTAAACTTATAATCATTTTGAGTTTAAAAGCCTATACTTCCTTCAATATATCAGCAGTGATTTTGTTTTTACCCTGACATGTGAAGTTCATTGTGGTGAGATATCTTGTCACATCAGTAGGAAAGTACATTATTATGAAATATGGGAGTCCAAAGAATTTAACCCTATAGAGCTCTTTTAATGTCAAAAAAAATCTATGGTCAGTGAATTTCTTTAGCAAATTTCACGGACTAGTCTTCTGACAGCGTTCAACACAATTAAACATCTTATCCTCTTCAGCTTTTAAAAAATATCTCATAAATAGTAGCATAAACACGAAGAACATTCAGTGTTGATCACTTCTTTCACATGACTTTACCTTGCAAAGCACAAGCCTATTGGGTAAATGATGGGATGGAAACTATATACAAAATCTTTCTCTTTTCACCTGAATGAACTGTTCAAATGTTCTTTGTTATTGCAAATGCCTCGTCTATAGAAAGTGAGTTCATTTTTTATACAAATAGATCAAAGTTTTCAAATTATTTATTGACAGGTGGTTAAACACTAGAAATACCACGCATCATGAAAACCCATATTTGACAGTGATGTCAAGGCTGATCTATGATAAAGTGATGAACTATTCAGTAAACAGAGCTAGTAAAAACTGTTATCCATATGGAAAAAAAAAAAACCGAATCCCTGTCTCAAACTATACACAGGCATACCTCATTTTGCAGATATTGCGTTTTTTTAAAAACTTGAAGATTTGTGTCAACCCTGCTTCAAGAAAAGTTATGGACAACAATTTTTTTTCCACCAGTATTTGCTTACTTCATGTCTCTGTGTAACATTTTGGTAATTCTCACAATTTTTCAGACTTTATTATTTTTATTATTATTATTATTTGTTATTGTGATCTATGAGGAGTGATTTTTGATGTTACTATTTTGTTTTTGGGGTCCACAAATTTTTCCCATATAACACTATAAACTTAATAAATATTGTGTGTGTCTGACTGCTCCACTGATCAGCCAGTGCCCCATTTCTCTCCCTTTTTTTCAGTTTTCCCTAAGACACAACAATATTGAAATTAGGCCATACAATAATCCTATAATAACCTCTAAGTGTTTAAGTGAAAGAAAGAGTTGTATGTCTCTCACTTTAAATAAAAAAGGCTAGGAATGATTAAGTTTAATGGGGAAGACATCTCAAAAGACAAAATTGGCCAAAGTCTAGACCTCTTGCCTCAAAAAGCTAGCCAAATTGTAAATACAAAGAAAAAGTTCTTGAATGAAATTATAAGTGCTACTGTAGTGAACACATAAGAGATAACAAAGCAAAAAAAAAAAAAAAAGCTTTACTGCTGATATAGAGAAAGTTTTACTGGTCTAGATAGAAAATCAAATGACATTTCCTTGAATCAAAGCTTAATCCAGCGGAAGGTCCTAACTCTCTTTGAGTCTATGAAAGCTGAGAGAGGTGAAGAAGCTGCAGAAAAATTTGAAGGTAACCAGCATTGGTTCAGGCTTCCCAGGTGGTTCAGTGGTAAAAAATCTGCCTGCCAATGCAGGAGACACAAGAGGCACAGATTCAACCCCTGGGTTGGGAAGATCCCTGGAGTAGGCAATGGCAACCTACTCCAGTATTCTTGACTGGGAAATCCCATGGACAGAGGAACCAGGAGGGCTACAGTCTATGGGGTTTCAAAGTCATCCCCATAAATTGAAAATGAAAAGTGAAGCAGCAAATGTTGATGTAGAAGCTGCAGCAAGTTATCCAGAAGATCTAACTATGGTAATTAATTAATGAAGATGACTACACTGAACACCATATTTTCAAGGCAGACAAAACAGGCTTATATAGTGGACAGTGTCGTCTAGGACTTGCATAGCTAGAGAGGAAAAGTCAGTGTTGGCTTCAAACCTTCAATAGACTGACTCTCTTTTCAGGATTGATGCAAAAAATCCTAGGACCCTTAAGAATAATGTGATATATACTCTGCCTGTATTCTTTTTTTTTTTTTATATATCTAAAAAAGAATTTTATTAAAAAAGCACAAATGCAAAGAAATGAACAGAGGAAAATTTATGCGTCGAACCTGGACTGGTCACTTATGATAATATACATGCTACAATTCCATTCTCTCCAATCATTCCACCTTCACCCTTTCCCACAGAGTCCCAAAGACTGTTCTAAATGCCTATGTCTCTTTTGCAGTCTCTTATACAGGGTTCAGGTTACCATTTTTCTAAATTCCATATATATGCGTTAATATACGGTATTGATGTTCTTCTTTCTGGCTTACTTCACTCTGTATAATTGGCTCCAATTTCATCCACCTCATTAAAACTGATTCAAATGCATTCTTTTTGATGGCTGAGAAATACTCCATTGTGTATATGTACCAAAGCTTTCTTATCCATTCATCTGCAGATGGACATCTAGGTTGCTTCCATGTCCTGGCTATTATAAACAGTGCTGCAATGAACATTGGAGTACATGTGTCTCTTTCAATTCTGGTTTCCTCGGTGTGTATGCCCAGGAGTGCGATCGCTGGATCATATGGCAGTTCTATTTCCAGTTTTCTGAGGAATCTCCACACTGTTCTCCATAGTGGCTGTACTAGTTTGCATTCCCACCAACAGTGTAAGAGGGTTCCCTTCTCTCCACACCCTCTCCAGCACTTATTGCATGTAGACTTTTGGATAGCAGCCATTCTGACTGGTGTGAAATGGTATCTCATTGTGGTTTTGATTTGCATTTCTCTGATGATGAGGGATGTTGAGCATTTTTTCATGTGTTTATTAGCCATCTTTATGTCTTCTTTGGAGAAATGTCTGTTTAGTTCTTTGGCCCATTTTTTGATTGGGTCACTTAGTTTTCTGGAATTAAGCTGCAGGAGCTGCTTGTATAATTTGGAGATTAATCCTTTATCAGTTGCTTCATTTGCTATTATTGTCTCCCATTCTGAAGGTTGTCTTCTCACCTTGCTTAGAGTTTCCTTTTCTGTGCAGAAGCTTTTGATTTTAATTAGGTCCCATTTGTTTATTTTTGCTTTTATTTCCAATATTCTGGGAGGTGGGTCTTGGAGGATCCTGCTGTGATTTATGTCGGAGAGTGTTTTGCCTACGTTCTCCTCTAGGAATTTTATAGTTTCTGGTCTTACATTTAGATCTTTAATCCATTTTGAGTTTATTTTGGTGTATGGTGTTAGGAAGTGTTCTAGTTTCATTCTTTTACAAGTGGCTGACCAGTTTTCCCAGCACCACTTGTTAAAGAGACTGTCTTTTCTCCATTTTATATTCTTGCCTCCTTTGTCGAAGATAAGGTGTCCATAGGAGCGTGGGTTTATCTCTGGGCTTTCTATTTTGTTCCATTGATCTATATTTCTGTCTTTATGCCAGTACCATACTGTCTTGATGACTGTGGCTTTGTAATAGAGCCTGAAGTCCGGCAGGTTAATTCCCCCAGTTCCATTCTTCTTCCTCAAGATTGCTTTGGCTATTCGAGGTTTTTTGTATTTCCATACAAATTGTGAGATTATTTGTTCTAGTTCTGTGAAAAATATTGTTGGTAGCTTGATAGGGATTGCATTGAATGTATAAATTACTTTGGGTAGTATACTCATTTTTACAATATTAAGAATAATGTGATATATACTCTGCCTGTATTCTATAAATAGAACAACAAAGTCTGGATGACAGTTCACCTGTTTACCACATTGGTTAACCCCAGTGTTTAAAACAATTGCTCAGAAAAAAACAAAAACAAAATAAAAGATTCCTTTCAAACTATTACTGCTCATTGACAATGCACCTGGTCACCCAAGAACTCAGATGAATATGTACAATGAGATTAATGTTGCTTTCATGCCTGGTAACACAATATCTGTTCTGGAAGCCCATGAATCAAGGAGTAATTTTGACTTTCAAGTTTTATTATTTAAGGAATACACCTTATAAGACTATAGCTGCCATATATAGTGATTCTTCTTATAGAACTGCAGAAAGTAAATTGAAAGCCTTCTGTAAAGGATTCACTATGCTAGGTGCCATTAAGAACATTTGTGCTTCATAGGAAGATGTCAAAATCTCAACATTAAAAAGAATTTGGAAGACATTGATTCCAACCCTCATGGAAGAGTTTGAGGAGTTCAAGACTTTAGTGGAGGAAGTAACTGCAGATGTGGTAGAAATAGCACAGAACTCAAATTAAAGGTGGAGACTTGAAGATGTGACTCATGAAGAGTTGCAATCTCATGGTAAAACCAATGGATGAGGAGTTGCTTCTTACAGTTGAACAAAGAAAGTGTTTTCTTGAGATGAAATCTACTCCTGGTGAAGACACTGTGAAGGTTGTTAAAATAACAAAGGATTTAGAATAGTATATCAACTTTGTTGGTATAACAGGAGCAGTATTTGAGAAGATTAACTCCAATTTTGAAAGAAGTTCTGTGAGAAAAATGTTATTAAGCACCATTATCTGCTACAGAGAAATCGTTCATGAAAGAAGGTACCAATTGATTTGGCAAAGTTAATTGCTTTTTTTATTTTAATAATTTTTAAAAAATTTATTTATTTTAATTGGAAGCTAATTACTTTACAATATTGTATTGGTTTTGCCATACACTGACTTGAATCTGCCCCGGGTGTACATGTGTTCCCCATCTTGAACCCCCCCTCCCACCTCCCTCCCCATACCATCCCTCTGGTTCATCCCAGTGCACCAGCCATGAGCATCCTGTATCATGCATTGAACCTGTTGACAAATTTCCACAGCCAACCCGGCCTTCAGCAACCACCGCCTTGATCAGTCAGTAGCCATCAACTTTGAGGCAAGATCCTCTATCAACATAAAGATTATGACTCACTGAAGGCTCAGATGATGGTAAGCATTTTTTGGCAATAAAGTATTTTAAGTTAGGTATTAATACATTGTTTTTAAAGAAATAATGTTATTGTACATTTAATAAAAAACAGTATAAACATAGCATTTATATTCACTAGGAAACCAAAAATTTTGTATGACTCAACCTATTGTGGTGATGGGGAAATGAACCTGCAATATCTCCAAGATATGCTTATTTAGAAAAACAATCCCAGGTGAAGTAAGTGCTTTGATGTTAAAAGCAAACTTTTAGCACTGTTTGTATAAGCTTTAAGTGACTATCTCCTTAGGGTAGGTGAAGAATTTCTTATCAAAACGTAAAATGTGCTAACTATAAAATAAAATATTTGTTTTGACTATATTAAGATTAGCAACTTATTTTCATTAAAATAAACATAGTGAAATATAGTGAAGTGGCAACACACAAACTGAAAGAAGACATTTGCAACACATAAAAGTGTCAAAGGCTGATACCAACAATAAAAATAAAATTCCTATAAATCAGTTGAGAAAGGATAAAGAGCATACACAGAAAAATAGGCAAAAAGATAAGCATTTTCACCAAAGATAAAAAAATACTTACAGCTAATAAACATAAGGCTTTTCATCATTAATGATATATAATATAATAAAACAATAAATAATATGCAATATAATAATGATAGTATAATAATCTTAAAGACATATCATATTATACTCATTTGATTGGAAAAGGAAGTTAAGAATTTTGACAATATCATTGGGTATGGTTTCACAGGATCTTTATATGTTGCTGGTGAAAGTGTAAATTGGTATAATCATTTTGAAAAACAATTTGCCATTATCTTATAAAGTTCAAAATTCATGGACTATGACTCAAAATATATCCCCTCCAATTTTCTTGCACAAGTACAGAAATATTCATAGCATTCTGTTTGTAATAGACAAGGGGTGAGAAGGAGTGGAAGCAAAAAAGAAAAGTAAAACAAAACTTTCAAAACAATCACAATAAGAAAAGCAACAGCTTAGAAAGAATCACATGCCCTGCATCAGTAGAATAAATACTTGTTCAGTGCAAAAAAACAAGAGCCAGAAGATTGCATGGGGTAATAATACCTTTTATAAAATGCAACCTCAACTAAAATAAAACAATACATATCTTTAGCACACAAAAGTATGATATAAACCTCATTTTGAAATGCAAGGAAATGGTAAAATAATAATCACAGTAGTGATTATCTTAGAGGGAAGCAGACAATAATCTGGCAAAGAAGCACAAAGGTAGATGTTAGTTACTGTAAATGTACTGGTTCTCAGTTTGGATGGTGAGTTTAATGGAGTTTATTATATAATGAAAAAACAACACTTCTTTATATGACTCTATTTGTTTTGCTAAAATTTTCAAATGTGCCGCACCCTGAGATAAGCTGAGCTTCATTTGATGACACAACTGGTAGAATTCCCTTTGTCTAATTCTACTCTTTTTTAACAAGTGAAAAAGTTGAGGCCAAGAGAAGCAAGACAATTTCTTACATGATCTACTGCATGCCAGTAATATTACCCAATCTTCCTGCTTATTGGCCATGATGCCTAGAATAGGAATGAAAGTGATTCTGAGTCAATGTCTTATCCAGAGATTTTTCTCAGTGGTGCTGGTGGTATGGTCATTTTATCTCTGAGATTGTAAATTGTGATGCTGAGAGACCTGAAATACTGGCATTCATATTTTCTATTGGGCTTCCTAGGTGGCTCAGTGGTAAAGAATTTGCAAGCCAATGCAGGAGATGTGGGCTTGATCCCTGGGTTGGGAAGATCCCCTGGAGGAGCAAATGGCAACATATTCAAACATTCTTGCCTGGGAAATCAAATCATATGAGCAGAGGAGCCTGGTAGGCTACAGTCCATGGGATTGCAAAAGAATTGGACACAACGTAGTGACTAAAAACAGCAACAACAACAATGACATGTCTTCAGTTCAGTTCAGTCCCTAAGTCGTATCTGACCCTTTGGGACCCCATGAATCACAGCACGTCAGGCCTCCCTGTCCATCACGAACTCCCAGAGTTCACTCAACCCCATGTCCATCGAGTTGGTGATCCCATCCAGCCATCATATTCTCTGTTGTCCCCTTCTCCTCCTGTCCCCAATCCCTCCCAGCCTCAGGATCTTTTCCAGTGAGTCAACCCTTTGCATGAGGTGGCCAAAGTATTGCAGTTTCAGCTTGACGATCAGTCCTTCCAATGAAAACCCAGGATTGATCTCCTTTAGAATGGACTGATTGGATCTCCTTGCAGTCCAAGGGACTCTCAAGAGTCTTCTCCAACACCACAGTTCAAAAGCATCAATTCTTCGGCGATCAGCCGTCTTCAAGTCCAACTCTCACATTCATACACGACCACAGGAAAAACCATAGCCTTGACTAGATGGACCTTTGTTGGCAAAATAATGTCTCTGCTTTTTAATATGCTATCTACGTTGGTCATCGCTTTCCTTCCAAGGAGTAAGCGTCTTTTAACTTCATGGCTGCAATCAGCATCTGCAGTGATTTTGGAGCCCTCAAAACTAAAGTCTGACACTGTTTCCACTGTTTCCCCATCTATTTCCCATGAAGTGATGGGACCGGATGCCATGATATTTGTTTTCTGAATGTTGAGCTTCAAGCCAACCTTTTCACTCTCCTCTTTCACTTTCATCAAGAGGCTTTTGAGTTCCTCTTCACTTTCTGCCATAAGGGTGGTATCATCAGCATATCTGAGGTTATTGATATTTCTCCCAGCAATCTTGATTCCAGCTTGTGCTTCTTCCAGCCCAGCGTTCCTCATGATGTACTCTGCATAGAAGTTAAATAAGCAGGGTGACAATATACAACCTTGATGTACTCTTTTTCCTATTTGGAACAAATCCGTTGTTCCATGTCCAGTTCTAACTGTTGCTTCCTGACCTGCATACAGGTTTCTCAAGAGGCAGGTCAGGTGGTCTGGTATTCCCATCTCTTTCAGAATGTTCCACAATCTATTGTGATCCACACAGTCAAAGGCTTTGGCATAGTCAATGAAGCAGAAATTGATATTTTTCTGGAACTCTCTTGCTTTCTCCATGATCCAGCAGATGTTAAAAATTTGATCTCTGGTTCCTCTGCTTTTTCTAAAATCTACTTGAACATCTGGAAGTTCACGGTTCACGTATTGCTGAAGCCTGGCTTAGAGAATTTTGTGCATGTCTTTACTAGCATGTGAGATGAGTGCAATTGCGCGGTAGTTTGAGCATTATTTGGCATTGCCTTTCTTTGGGATTGGAATGAAGACTGACATTTTCCAGTCCTGTGGACACTGCTGAGTTTTCCAGATTTGCTGGCATATTGAGTGTACTACTTTCACAGCATCATCTTTCAGGATTTGAAAGAGCTCAATTGGAATTCCATCACCTGCACTAGCTTTGTTCATAGTGATGCTCTCTAAAGCCCACTTGACTTCACATTCCAAGATGTCTGACACTAGGTGAGTGATCACACCATCGTGATTATCTTGGTCATGAAGATCTTTTTTGTACACTTCTTCTGTGTATTCTTGCCAACTCTTTTAAATATCTTCTACTTCTGTTAGGGCCATACCATTTCTGTCCTTTATCGATCCCATCTTTGCATGAAATGTTCCCTTGATATCTCTAATTTTGAAGAGATCTCTTGTTTTTCCTATTCTGTTGTTTTCCTCTATTTCTTTGCATTGATCGCTGAGGAAGGCTTTCTTATCTCTCCTTGTTATTCTTTGGAACTCTGCATTCAGATGCTTACATCTTTCTTTTTCTCCTTTGCTTTTCACTTCTCTTCTTTTCACAGCTATTTGTAAGGCCTCCTCAGACAGCCATTTTGCTTTTTTGCATTTCTTTTCCATGGGGATGGTCTTGATCCCTGTCTCCCATACAATGTCATGAACCTCCATCCATAGTTCATCAAGCACTCTATCAGATCTAGTCCCTTAAATCTATTTCTTACTTCCACTGTATAATCATAAGGGATTTGCTTTAGGTCATATCTGAATGGTCTAGTGGTTTTTCCCTACTTTCTTCAATTTAAGTTTGAGTTTAGCAGTAAGGAGTTCACGATCTGAGCCACAGTCAGCTCCTGGTCTTGTTTTTGCTAGCTGTATAGAGCTTCTCCATCTTTGGCTGCAAAGAATATAATCAATCTGATTTCGGTGTTGACCATCTGGTGATGTTCATGTGTAGAGTCTTCTCTTGTGTTGTTGGAAGAGGGTGTTTGCTATGACCAATGTGTTCTCTTGGCACAACTCTGTTAGCCTTTGCCCTGCTTCATTCCATGCTCCAAGGCCAAATTTGCCTGTTATTCCAGGTGGAAATGGCAACCCACTCCAGTGTTCTTGCCTGGATAATCCCAGGGACAGGGGAGCCTGGTGGGCTGCCGTCTATGGGGTCGCAGAGAGTTGGACACGACTAAAGCGACTTAGCAGCAGTAGCAGCCGCAAGGAGAGAAGGAAATGGCAACCCACTCCAGTATTTCTGCCTGGAGAATCCCAGGGATTGGTGAACATGGTGGGCTGCCGTCTATGGGGTCACACAGAGCTGGACACGACTGAAACGACTTAGCAGCAGCAGCAGCCAGGTGTTTCTTGACTTCCTACTTTTGCATTCCAGTCCCCTATAATGAAAAGGACATCTTTTTTGGGTGTTAGTTCTAAAAGGTCTTTTAGGTCTTCATAGAATCATTCAACTTCGGCTTCTTCAGCATTACTGGTTTGAGCATAGGCTTGGATTACTGTTGTATTGAATGGTTTGCCTTGGAAATGACCAGAAATCATTTTGTCGTTTTTAAGATTGCATCCAAGTACTGTATTTCGGACTCTTTTGTTGACCATGATGGCTACTCCTTTTCTTCTAAGGGATTCCTGCCCACAGTAGTAGATATAATGGTCATCTGAGTTAAATTCACCCATTCCAGTCCATTTTAGTTCACTGATTCCTAGGATGTTGACGTTCACTCTTGCCATCTCCTGTTTGACCACTTCCAATTTGCCTTGATTCATGGACCTAACATTCCGGGTTCCTATGCAATATTGCTCTTTACAGCATCGGACCTTGCTTCTATCACCAGTCACATCCACAACTGGGTATTTGTTTTGCTTTGGCCCATCCCTTCATTCTTTCTGGAGTTATTTCTCCACTCATCTCCAGTAGCATACTGGGCACCTACTGACCTGGGGAATTCCTCATTCATTATCCTATCATTTTGCCTTTTGATACTGTTCATGGGGTTCTCAAGGCAAGTATACTGAAGTGGTTTGCCATTCCCTTCTCCAGTGGACCACATTCTGTCAGACCTCTCCACCATGACCCATCCATCTTGGGTGGCCCCATATGTCATGGCTTAGTTTCATTGAATTAGACAGGGCTGTGGTCCATGTGATCAGATCAACTAGTTTTCTGTGATTATGATTTCAGTGTGTCTGCCCTCTGATTCCCCCTCACAATACCTACCGTCTTATTTGGGTTTCTCTTACCTTGGTCGTGGAATATCTCTTCACAGCTGCTCCAGCAAAGCGCAGCCACTGTACCTTACCTTGGACATGGGTAGCTCCTCTCGGCCACGCTTTTGCACGTGGTCGGTTGCGCCAGAGCCGGCATCTCTCGCATCTGCTCCACCACTCTTAATCCTTTCTCTGTCAGCACGGACTGGGCAGAAAATGAGGACAGTGCTATGAACTTGGTACTAAAACTAAAGGGAGAAGTCAAATCTAAGAAATAAGGAATGTAGTTCTTGGCATTAAAAATGTGCAATTTAAAGGGAAAGAAGATATATAATAATTGAAGACACAGATACATGTAGAGATATATTAAAAATTCAGCTATCTATATTTGCAAAGCTGCTTATGTGAACTAAATTCAGAATTTTCATTCTGCTTTTCTTGAGTCTCAACCGGAGCCTATTATACAGAGTGAAGTGAGCCAGAAAGGAAAAGCACCAATACTGTATACTAACACATATATATGGAATTTAGAAAGATGGAAATGATAACCCTGTATATGAGACAGCAAAAGAGACACAGGTGTATAGAACAGTCTTTGTGACTCTGTGTGAGGGTGAGGGTGGGATGCTTTGGGAGAATGGCATTGAAACATGTATATTATCATATGTGAAATGAATCGCCAGTTCAGGGTCAATGCATGTTACAGGATGCTTGGGGCTGGTATGCGGGGATGACCCAGAGGGAAGATAAGGGGAGGAGGGAGGTGGGAGGGGGGTTCGGGAGGGGGAACTCATGTACACCCGGGGTGGATTCATGTCAATATATGGCAAAACCAACCAATATATTAAAAAAAGGAAAATAAAAAGAAATAAAGTTATAGTATGTGTTCCAAAATAAATAAATAAATAAACAAATAATACTCTATACTTATTCTCCAGGAAGACAGCTTTTAACTGTGTCCTTTTTGGCTCTTACAGTTTACTTTGGTTGGAGAGAGTTTAGAATATCAGTGGACAGAAGATAGAGCTCTCCAAGAACATTTATCCAGGAAGAATTCTTAAGATATTGGAAAGGTTCTTAGACACCGTGTTAGTTGGGGGTTCGCCAGAAAAATAGAAACAATAGGATATATGTTTATCTGTCTGTTTCTGTCTATATATTTTCTTCCCCTTCTTGACTTCAATGTATTTATTGAGAGGGAGAGAGAGTGTGGAAATTGATTTCTTTATTATTATTTTTATAAGGATTTGGCTTACATGATTATGGAGGCTGACAAGTCCCAAGGTCTGCAGTTGGTATGATGGAGCCCCAACAAAGCTGATGTAGTTTCAGTCTGAGTCCAAAGTCAGGGAATAATTGATATCCCAGCTCAAATGCAGCCAGGCAGAAATAATCCTCTCTTACTCCTGGGAGGTTCAGTTTTATTCTATACAGATCCTCAACTAATTGGTTGTGTCTCACCCATATTAGGGAGGACATCATGCTTTATTCCATCTACTGATTCAAATGTTAATGTCATCCAAAAACCCTTACAAAATAATGTTTGGTCCAATATCTAGGCACCCCATCTCCCAGTCAAGTTGACAAATAAAATTAACATCAAAAACTTTGTCTAGGTCAAACATCTTGGTTTCCAGTTTAGAAAATGAGATCTAGTAAGGTTGAATGATCTAAAGTCACAGTGCTAGTTGTGTAAATATCTGGAACTAGAACCTAGGTCTCCCCAATACTAGTATAGTGCTTTTTCCACGATATAACATTAACTTCTCCCCTTTGTCATCCCAATGTAGATTAAACACTCATTTTGCCTCAGTTCAGTTCAGTTCAGTCACTCAGTCGTGTTCGACTCTTTGCAACCCCATGGACTGAAGAACACCAGGCCTCCCTGTCAATCACCAACTCCAAGAGTTTACTCAAACTCATGTCCATTGAGTCAGTGATGCCATCCAACCATCTCATCCTCTGTTGTCCGATTCTCCTCCCACCTTCAATCTTTCCCAGCATCAAGGTCTTTTCAAATGAGTCAGTTCTTCACATCACGTAGCCAAAGTATTGGAGTTTCAGCTTCAGCCTCAGTCCTTTCAAAGAATATTCAGGACTGATCTCCTTTAGGATAGACTGGTTGGATCTCCTTGCAGTCCAAGGGACTTTCAAGAGTCTTCTCCAACACCACAGTTCAAAAGCATAAATTCTTTGGTGCTCAGCTTTCTTTATAGTCCAACTCTCACACCCATACATGACTACTGGATAAACCATAGCCTTGACTAGACAGACCTTTGTTGGCAAAGTAATGTCTCTGCTTTTTAATATGCTATCTAGGTTGGTCATAACATTTCTTCCAAGGAGTAAGTGTCTTTTAATTTCATGGCTGCCGTTATGTCTATTATGCCTATTAACTGTTAAAAAGAAATATCAAAGTATAATTTAAACAAATGAAACCAGCTGGAAAATTGGATGACTTTTCGCTAACTTTGACTTTTTTCATTATTATATGAGTTTGATGTGTATAACATGAAGCATTGGACTTTTCAACAATGTGGCTTTTAATCCACATGTAACTTCCAGTTGACCCTCATATCTGAGGTTCCTCTGCAACCTCTGAATCAACCAACTATGGACTGTGTAGTACTGTAGTTTTACTATTGAAAAATGTCTGTGTATAAGTGAAAATGAAGTCGCTCAGTCTTGTCCAACTCTTTCGAACCCGTGGACTGTAGCCCACCAGGCTCCTCCGTCCATGGGATTCTCCAGGCAAGAGTATTGGAGTGGGTTGCCATTTCCTTCTCCAGAGGATCTTCCCTACCCAGGGATCAAACCTGGGTCTCCCACATTGTAAGCAGATGCTTTACCATCTGACCTACACAATTCAAACCCATGTTGTTCAAGAGTGAAGTATATAATTCAACATCTAGATACACTGCAAAGTGATGACCACCACAAGTCTAACTACCATCCCTCATCATACAGTTGACTTTTTTGACCCATTTTTACTACTCTCAATCCCCTTCCGCTCTGGTAACCACTAATCTGATCTTTGTATCTAGAATTTGTCTTGTTTATTTATTCATTTTGCTTTAGATTCCACATGAGTGAAATAATAAGGTATTTGTCTTTCTCAGACTGACTTATTTTTCTTGGTGTAATGCTTTAAAGGTTCATCTATGTTTTCACAAATGGTAGGATTTCATTACTTTTATGACTGATCCATTGTATATATACCATATCTTTATCCATCCATCCATTGATGGACACTTAGAAACAAAAGGATAAATGAACAAATGGGACTACATCAAACTAAAAAACTTCTGAACAGTAAAGGAAATCATCAACATGCAAATGCAACCTACTGAGTGAGAGAAGATAGTTGAACATCATGTATTTGATGTGTGTGTGTATTAGTCTCTCAGTAATGTCTGACTTTTTGCAACCCCATAGCCTACCAGACTACTCTGTTGACCCAGGGATTGAATACAGGTCTCCCACATTGCAGGCAGACTCTTCACCATCTAAGCCACCTGGGAAGCCCCTTATATATTTGATAAGGGGTTAATATCCAAAATACACAAAGAACCTATCCAACTCAACAATAAAAACAAAGATTGGAAAATAATCAGAGGATCTGAATAGGCATTTTACAAAAAAAAAAAAAAAAACATACAGATGGCCAACAGGCACAAGTAAAGATGCTCAAATCACTCATCATCAGGGAAATGCAAGTTAAAACCATAATGAGATATTACCTCACACCTGTCAGAATGGCCATTATCAAAAAGACAATAAACAGCAAGTGTTGGACTAGATGTGGAAAAAAGGTAACACTGTTGATGAGACTGTAAATTGTAGCTACTATGGAAAGCAGTATGGAGATTCCTTTAAAAAAAATTAAGAATAGAACTGCCATATAACTCAACTATTCCACTTAGGCACATTTATCTGAAGAACACAAAACCACTAGTCCCAAAATATATATACATCCATATGTTTATTACAGTATTATTATATAAAATAATTAAGACATGAAATAACTTCCACTTTTAAAATCCATTGATTAATGTAGGGAAAGCACTAGATTGGGAGTCAGGAAAAGGTTCTTATCTTGGGTTTCCAGTATCTAAGTGAATGACCTGTGAAGATCACTTAGCCTCAAAGGGTTGATTTCAGTTTCTTCATCTGAAAAAGAGAGACTGCACTTTAGGCTTTAACATTTATATGCAATCTTCTAATCCTGATGCCACTCAAAGCATCCAAATATGCCATCAGTGTTTTGGTATTTGAATGTACCCATGAGTCGCAGATCGCACAGCTCACATGGGTCATTCTGCTTCTGGTGCTGAATTTGCTGGTATCAAACCTCTGTTACAAACTTTTGCTTATTGTTAACTCTAATCTCTCTCAGCAGTGGCGTTATCTAGCCCTATCTCTTTGAGAGCTCCTTTAATAAATGATGTTGGTTGAAGTTTAAAAAAATGAACAAAAGGTTATACAATAGTTGTTCAGTCACTCAGTTGTGTCTGACTGCTTGCGACCCCGTGGACTGCAGAATGCCAGCCTTCCCTGTCCTTCAGCATCTCCCAGAGCTTGCTCAAACTCGTGTCCATTGAGTCAGTGACGCCATCCATTCATCTCATCTTCTGCTATCCCCTTCTCCTGCTTTCAATCTTTCCCATCATTAGGGTCTTTTACAGTGAGTTGGTTCTTCTCATCAGGTGGCCAAAATGTTGGAGCTTCAACTTCAACATCAGTTCTTCCAATGAATATTCAGGACTGATTTCCTTTAGGATTGACTGGTTTGATGTCTTTACAATCCAAGGGACTCTTAAGTGTATTCTCCAACACCACAGTTCAAAAGTTCACCTCATAATGAGTTCTTCCAAGCAGAAAGGTTAATATGATTATCAATTTTCTTAATATTTATGCTGTCAGTTCACTAATTCCCTCTTTCCAACAATGAATCTTGGGTTAGTAAGCTTCTCGCTAATATTATGGTTCTGCACTATTTACAAAAGCCAATGTAGTAAAATAACTTATTCAAGCCCTATAGTTCTTTTTTCTTATATATATTTATGTCTTAGAACTCCTAGAATAGCATTACTCACTGCCTCATACCCCGTTTTATTCTGAAGTTTTCAATTCATTGAAATGACTATGATTGAGAAAAAGTCTTAGTTGCATTTTGTCAATTCTGTATTTAGGAAAAACACACTTTAAAATAGGAGAAATATACAAAGTTCTAATTGGTGGCAATAAAGTGCAATATCATTCAATAAAGTACAGTATCATTCAAATGTTTACTTACTAAAGACTTGGCACTGCATCTAGGCCTATAGCTGTGGTGGTTACAACTAGGAGACAATCAAATCTCTTCATACTAGTCTCCATGGCTTAAATTATAACTGAAAAATGCTAAATTCTAAAGCATGAGCTCAACTATTCTTTAGTGAATAATTCCCAGTTCTCAATATTGAACTATTCCAATTATTCTTTATCCAATTAGTTGAATGTGCTGGAGCAAAGGGTAAAAGTGAACCAACTTGGCCTGTTTCTATTTGTAGCTATTTATGTATAGACCGACTCTGTGGACATGAGTTTGAGTGAACTCCGGGAGTTGGTGATGGACAGGGAGGCCTGGCATGCTGTGATTCATGGGGTCGTGGAGAGTCGAACATGACTGAGCGACTGAACTGAACTGAACTGAACTGATGTATAGACTATTAACCAGTTGGAATTGAAGGTCAACTAGGATAGTTAGAAAAATGAAGGTTTTTAACATGAAAGTACAATTTCATGATGACATACATTTTAAAATTCCATTTCACTAAGGAGAATATCACAATAGAAAATAAATGTTTACATTTTGACAAAATAGTGCAACTTTTCAATTCTTGATATAGCTGCTTAGAACTTCTCCTGGATTGGTTCTTTCAGATACACAGCATGTGCTAAGTCACTTCAGTCATGTCCTACTCTTTGTGACCCAGGGACTGTAGCCTACCAGGCTCCTCTGCCCATGGAATTCTCCAGGCAAGAATACTGGAGTGAGTTGCGCCATCCTCCACGGACAAGGTTCCAGATGTAGTCATTGAACTCATTGGACTAGTTAACAGTTTTCAATGAGAAACACCTTGTCATTTGAGAAATAAAAAGAAAGACTTCAGTGAATTCCAAATACACATGTATTTTAATCCTTGAGAAAAGAATGAGATACAGTGAGAATGAAAACAAGAGTAGAGTAACGAGATATAATTAGCTAATGGAAAGGATGGTTGATAGGATTGTTAAGAATGAAAATACTGAATTTTATTAATATTTAATACCATTCATCTGGTTAACTCAGAATATATTGCAAACATTAACTAGAAACCTGTATGCAGGTCAGGAAGCAACAGTCAGAACTGTACATGGAAAAACAGACTGGTTCCAGATAGGAAAAGGAGTACGTCAAGGCTGTATATTGTCACCTTGCTTATTTAACTTGTATGCAGAGTACATCATGAGGAATGCTGGGCTGGAAGAAGCACAAGCTGGAATCAAGATTGCCGGGAGAAATATCAATAACCTCAGATATGCAGATGACACTACCCTTATGGCAGAAAGTGAAGAGGAACTCAAAAGCCTCTTGATGAAAGTGAAAGAGGAGAGTGAAAAGGTTGGCTTGAAGCTCAACATTCAGAAAACAAAGATCATGGCATCTGGTCCCATCACTTCATGGGACATAGATGGATAAACAGTGGAAACAGTGTCAGACTTTATTTTTTTGGGCTCCAAAATCACTGCAGATGCTGATTGCAGCCATGAAATTAAAAGACGCTTACTCCTTGGAAGAAAAGTTATGACCAACCTTGATAGTATATTAAAAAGCAGAGACATCACTTTGCCAACCAAGGTCCGTCTAGTCAAGGCTGTGGTTTTTCCCATGGTCATGTATGGATGTGAGAGTTGGACTGTGAAGAAAGCTGATCGCCGAAGAATTGATGCTTTTGAACTGTGGTGTTGGAGAAGACTCTTGAGAGTCCCTTGGACTGCAAGGAGATCCAACCAGTCCATTCTAAAGGAGATCAATCCTGGGTGTTCATTGGAAGGACTGATGCTAAAGCTGAAACGGCAATACTTTGGCCACCTCATGCGACGAGTTGACTCACTGGAAAAGACTCTGATGCTAGGAAAGGTTGGGGGTGGGAGGAGAAGGGGATGACAGAGAATGAGATGGCTGGATGGCATCACCGACTCTGTGGACATGAGTTTGAGTGAACTCTGGGAGTTGGTGATGGACAGGGAGGCCTGGCAGAGTCGGACATGACTGAGCGACTGAACTGAACTGAACTGAACATCTCACCTTAATCAGGTGATACCTAGTGATAGACATTTTCTTTGAAATGACCAAGGGAAACATGAAGAAAATCAGTGGGTAGAAAAGGTCAGTTTTTTGACCTTTGTCTTGTTTGACAGAATATTGCTGAAATTTCAGTCTGCAATTTTTATTCTTTTTGATATGTTTAAAGCAATTAATGTGAGTTATTTACTTTTCTTGATAATTAGATATAGTGATTAGAGCACGTTTTATATTACACTGGAATTTTCTTTTTAAAGAACTCCTAAATCAGATGCTTTTCTACCATAGGCCTGATCCTATGCTAGTTTTAGAAATTAATACAATTGTCGGGTTTGTAGACATGTAAAAGCTCATTCTGCTTAAACAAAAACTCTGTTAGACTTGTGCCATCCTAATGTCCTTAAACCATGGCAACAGTCTGCTTCTAAATTGGAAAATTAAAAACAATAGCTGGAAATCAGAGTCAGGGCTATGGGAAATCCAAGATGGCTGCTTGGCTTTTCCCAGCTCCCTAACAAACCTCATTTTTTATTTGATGGGTTAAAGCCTCCCTGGCTACAGTGCCTCCATAATGAAAAATCATGGAATATTAAGTTTTGTAAATTGTTACATTAAGTTTCTAGTTTTTTTAATGTCTAGAGTTTACTAAGATTCACTGCTGAGACAGTTCCTTGTTATGTGATACTGCTAAAAGATTTAATTAAGTTATTAAAAAGGACACTCTAGGTTAGTTTCTAAGGCTTATCTCAGTAACCAATCTTCAGACAAAGGTCGGATGCTCCATAATGTACAACCAGGAGATTAACACCAGACTATAATCATTTAACGAATGAAGTCAGGTGACTTGGGGTATACCAGGCTTTATCTAATGAACGTTCTTGACTTATAATTCTTATTTTACTAATAACTGCTAGCTCAGTTCAGTTCAGTTCAGTTCAGTCGCTCAGTCGTGTCCGACTCTCCGCGACCCCATGAATTACAGCACACCAGGCCTCCCTGTACATCACCAACTCCCAGAGTACACTCAAACTCATGGCAACAGAGTCGGTGATGCCATCCAGCCATCTCATTCTCGGTCGTCCCCTTCTCCTCCCGCCCCCAACCTTTCCCAGCATCAGAGTCTTTTCCAGTGACTCAACTCGTCGCATGAGGTGGCCAAAGTATTGCAGTTTCAGCTTCAGCATCAGTCCTTCCAATGAACACCCAGGATCGACCTCCATTAGAATGGACTGGTTGGATCTCTTTGCAGTATAAGGGACTCTGAAGAGTCTTCTCCAACACCACAGTTCAAAAGCATCGATTCTTCGGCGATCAGCTTTCTTCACAGTCCAACTCTCACATCCATACATGACCACGGGAAAAACCATTGCCTTGACTAGACGGACCTTGGTTGGCAAAGTAATGTCTCTGCTTTTTAATATACTATCAAGGTTGGTCATAACTTTCCTTCCAAGGAGCAAGCGTCTTTTAATTTCATGGCTGCAATCAGCATCTGCAGTGATTTTGGAGCCCAAAAAAATAAAGTCTGACACTGTTTCCACTGTTTATCCATCTATGTCCCATGAAGTGATGGGACCAGATGCCATGATCTTTGTTTTCTGAATGTTGAGCTTCAAGCCAATCTTTTCACTCTCCTCTTTCACTTTCATCAAGAGGCTTTTGAGTTCCTCTTCACTTTCTGCCATAAGGGTAGTGTCATCTGCATATCTGAGGTTATTGATATTTCTCCCGGCAATCTTGATTCCAGCTTGTGCTTCTTCCAGCCCAGCGTTCCTCATGATGTACTCTGCATAGAAGTTAAATAAGCAAGGTGACAATATACAACCTTGACGTACACCTTTTCCTATTTGGAACCAGTCTGTTGTTCCATGTCCAGTTCTAACTATTGCTTCCTGACCTGCATACAGGTTTCTCAAGAGGCAGGTCAGGTGGTCTGGGATTCCCATCTCTTTCAGAATGTTCCACAGTTTATTGTGATCGACACAGTCAAAGGCTTTGGCATAGTCAATGAAGCAGAAATAGATGGTTTTCTGAAACTCTCTTGCTTTCTCCATGATCCAGCGGATGCTGGCAATTTGATCTCTGGTGCCTCTGCCTTTGCTAAAACCTGCTTGAACATCTGGGAGTTCACGGTTTACATACTGCTGAAGCCTGGCTTGGAGAATTTTGAGCATGATTTTACTAGCGTGTGAGATGAGTGCAATTGTCCGGTAGTTTGAGCATTCTTTGGCATTGCCTTTCTTTGGGATTGGAATGAAGACTGACCTCTTCCAGTCCTGTGGCCACTGCTGAGTTTTCCAAATCTTCTGTCATATTGAGTGCACCACTTTCACAGCATCATCTTTCAAGACTTGAAATAGCTCAACTGGAATTCCATCACCTCCACTAGCTTTGTTAGTAGTGATGCTTTCTAAGGCCCACTTGACTTCACATTCCAAGATGTCTGGCTCTAGGTCAGTGATCACGTTATCGTGACTATCTTGGTCGTGAAGATCTTTTTTGTACAGTTCTTCTGTGTATTCCTGCCACCTCTTCTTAATATCTTCTGCTTCTGTTAGGTCCATACCATTTCTGTCCTTTATCGAGCCCATCTTTGCATTAAATGTTCCCTTGGAATCTCTAATTTTCTTGAAGAGGTCTCTTGTTTTTCCTATCCTGTTGTTTTCCTCTATTTCTTTGCATTGATCACTGAGGAAGTCTTTCTTATCTCTCCTTGCTATTCTTTGGAACTCTGCATTCAGATGCTTATATCTTTCCTTTTCTCCTTTGCTTTTCACCTCTCTTCTTTTCACAGCTATTTGTAAGGCTTCCTCAGACAGCCATTTTGCTCTTTTGCATTTCTTTTCCATGGGGATGGTGTTGGTCCCTGTCTCCTGTACAATGTCACGAACCTCCAACCAGAGTTCATCAGGAACTCTGTCAATCAGATCTAGTCCCTTAAATCTATTTCTCACTTCCACTGTAATAATAAGGGATTTGATTGAGGTCATATCTGAATGGTCTAGTGGTTTTCCCCACTTTCTTCAATTTAAGTCTGAATTTCGCAATAAGGAGTTCATGATCTGAGCCACAGTCAGCTCCTGGTCTTGTTTTCGCTAACTGTATACAGTTTCTCCATCTTTGGTTGCAAAGAATATAATCAATCTGATTTCGGTGTTGACCATCTGGTGATGTCTATGTGTAGAGTCTTCTCTTGTGTTGTTGGAAGAGGGTGTTTGCTATGACCATTGCATTCTCTTGACAAAACTCTATTAGCCTTGGCCCTGCTTCATTCCGTGCTCCAAGGCCAAATTTGCCAGTTACTCCAGGTGTTTCTTGACTTCCTACTTTTGCATTCCAGTCCCCTATAATGAAAAGTACATCTTTTTTGGGTGTTCGTTGTAAAAGGTCTTGTAGGGCTTCATAGAACCAATTAACTTCGGCTTCTTCAGCATTACTGGTTGGGGCATAGGCCTGGATTACTGTAATATTGAATGGTTTGCCTTGGAAATGAACAGAAATCATTCTGTCCTTTTTAAGATTGCATCCAAGTACTGCATTTCAGACTCTTTTGTTGACCATGATGGCTAATCCATTTCTTCTAAGGGATTCCTGGCCACAGTAGTAGATATAATGGTCATCCGAGTTAAATTCACCCATTCCAGTCCATTTTAATTCATTGATTCCTAGAATGTCGATGTTCACTCTTGCCATCTCCCGTTTGACCACTTCCAATTTGCCTTGATTCATGGATCTAACATTCCAGGTTCCTATGCAATATTGCTCTTTACAGCACCGGACCTTGCTTCTGTCACTGGTCACATCCACAGCTGGGTATTGGTTTTGCTTTTGCTCCATCCCTTTATTCCTTCTATAGTTATTTCTCCACTGATCTCCAGTAGCATACTGGGCACCTACCAACCTAGGGAATTCCTCATTCAGTATCCTATCATTTTGCCGTTTGTTACTGTTCACGGGGTTCTCAAGGCAAGTATACTGAAGTGGTTTGCCATTCCCTTCTCCAGTGGACCACATTCAGCTGTGGTCCATGTGATCAGATAGACTAGTTTCCTGTGATTATGATTTCAGTGTGTCTGCCCTCTGATGCCCCCTAGCAATACCTACCGTCTTATTTGGGTTTCTCTTACCTTGGTCATGTAAAATCTCTTCACAGCCGCTCCAGCAAAGTTCAGCTGCTGTACCTTACCTTGGACGAGGGGTATCTCCTCAAGGCCGCCCCTCCTGACCTTGAACGCGGAGTAGCTCCTCTCGGCCCTCCTGCGCCCGCACAGCCACCGCCTGTTGGACGTGGGGTAGCTCCTCTCTGCCGCCGGCCCTGGCCTCAGGCGTGGGGTAGCTCCTCACGGCCGCACCTCTTTGCGTGGTTTGTTGCTCCGGGGCCGGTGTCTCTCGCGACGCGTCTGCGCTGCCGGGGCTGGCGTCTCTCGTGTCGCGTCTGCGCCGCTGGCTATGGCTATATTATTTTCTATGTCATTTGTTTCACTGAGCCTGTGATATAATGCTGAACTGACAGTTCCATATGAGATCAATAATTGTAATAATGTGACTCTGGGTATGGGAAAAAGCAACAAGAGGAAATATTTTCCTGGACCAGGAGGCTAGTAAGACAGTGGTCCAGAGACCTTTGCTACCTGAAAGTCCTGGTCCAATTTTAGCACACTGAGTGGTCCATCACTTCCCTAGACCTGGGAATGAGCCTTCCAAGAACCGCGGGACACAATAGCCATGAAATGGTGTCACATGGTCAGATATGTGGCTATGAAGGTACCCTGCTGACTGGAAGTTGGTACTTGCCAGCTGCCTCTACAAAGATTACATCATGACCATTGCAAGCTGCTGACCTTCAACATCCCCTGAAATAAGTTCAGGGTGAAAATCAGGAATGAGGCACTCTGTGCTCTGGAAAAAAAAAAAAAACTGGCAGAACAGGCCTTCAGATAGTTAGATCTTTTCAGAAAAAGGTTTTATGAGTTCCAATTCTTGCATCTTCTTATACCTAGAAAAACACTGACGTCATTAATGGTGAAATCTGCTTTGGCTATTAAAAAAAATTTTTTTTACAATTAAAAGTCAAAATACAGTAGCTATGGTTCAGACATCCTGGGAAATAACTATTTCCCAGATATTATGAAAAATGATATTATGGGTGTGATTTCAGATTAGACACTGTGACCTAATGTAGAACTTAATGCTCCTGTAATGCATTTTTGCTTCTGCACTTTGCTTGCTGCTCATAAAACCAAAGTTACTCCATTTTAAGATAAGGTTGTTTTTAAGTAAAGATTTCTAAAATTGTTTTTGAAAAAATAAAAAAATAAAAATAAAATGTAGAATTATGGAAATAAATTCAAGCAAAAAATAAAAAAAGAAAACAATAGCTGAATTTCATGATGTGGTTAGCACGGTAGTGTTTGAAGGGAGATAATAGGTGCATTTTTTTTCCCCTTCATTTAAAAGGTCTCATTGTAGTATGCTTTGCAAGCCTAACATTATTTATAGAACTGGATAGTAAATGAGTACCGAATATTCATTGCTCGCTATGCACAATTATGCCAGCTATTCGTCAGCTTAGGTTCCTTTTCCCACTATTTCCATGTTATATAATCAACTATCCGAGACATGCCTGGATTGTGTCTGGCCTCCAGATATGTGAGGCAAGCAACTGTGTTACTTTCAACCTCTGGCTGGTCAAATATGACACAACTGAATATTATATTCAGTGGAATATACTACAGAAACTGACTAAAAATGAAAGAATCCTGTATGCCAAAGCAGATTTAGTAGTTCTTTCTTCAATTGGAAATCTGTATGGCCTGGTTGATATTCACAGGTGAAAAGAATGGTTTGCATAACTAAGAAGACAGATTTGGATTATTCAGATAAAGACTATCTTCTCTCTTCTCCACTTACAAATACATTCACAAAGGATAAATAAGTTGTTTTAATTATTGACTGGGGCTTCCCTGGTGGCTCAGGGGGTAAAGTGTCACTGAATGCATCACCTCATAGCTTGATGATATATTAGGCATAATGTTGGACAACTTGGACATAAAGCCCTGACACTTTGTAGAAACACCTATACATAGGGTTTGTGGAGTGAAAAGTAAAACTGGGATGTTTGATTTAGGAAGACCCAAACTTTGATTTCAGTTGGTGAAAAAACTATTACAAAAATGTAATGTCTAGTAAAGCACAGACAGATATGGAAAGATTAATTGACTACTTCTGATTAGATATTTGTTAATAGCAGTAACCAAAAGAGCATCAACACCTACTATTTATTTAATACTATACTATGCATTTTGGTATGTACATTATTTTTTGTTTTCAGAATCATGCCACAGTTTATTTCAGGAAATCCATGGTTAACTCCATAGAATATGCATGACCATTATCAGAACCTTACAGATGGTAAAACTGAGGCATAAAGAGTATTGAGGTTATGTGACTTGCTTATGTTTGCAGTTATGAGGTGGCAGAACCATGAGAACAGGCCTGGAAATGGCAGTGTGGTTATTTGCTGAGAATTTTAAATTAGAGCAATGACAAGAGAGCCAGCTGATCTAGTTTCTTCCCAGTGATAGTCAGGCCACAGATATTTACCAATCTGTCTTTCTTTAAATTAGCCATTGACTATAATTTGTGGGCAACTTCCCTTCCTAGTTCTGTGTCTGTCCCCCAGCAGTAAATTGGCTCAAAGAATGCCAATTGTGCATGACTTTTGACAATTTCTGACAATTAAGCTTTTCCACCTAAGATCATACTTTTTGAGATACAGCAATTAAAAAAATTTCTGAGCCTTTCTCAAAGCATAAGGCCAAATATTTAGTTAGTATCTGTTGTTCATGGCTAGAGAATGAAGAATATATAAATTAGCTTAAAAGAAGAAGCAGTTTGAGTTATGGAGGGAAAGGAATATTTTAAATATTAAAATAAAAAAGGATGAAAATAAAATATTAATATATTTACTGTGTGTCAGAAGTAGAGCCTTTTATAAATTTCAAGCAATCTCTTTTGTTTGAAGGTAAGCTATTATTTCCTCCTATTGTTCTTCTCTGGCTACCACTCTCATGATTTCTCCAAACTATTCTTCTAATGTTCAGTGGTAGACTACTGCTGCTACTGCTGCTAAGTCACTTTAGTCGTGTCCGACTCTATGTGACCCCATAGACGGAAGCCCACTAGGCTCCCCTGTCCCTGGGATTCTCCAGGCAAGAACACTGGAGTGGGTTGCCATTTCCTTCTCCAATGTGTGAAAGTGAAAAGTGAAAGTGAAGTCGCTCAGTCGTGTCCGACCCTTAGCGACCCCATGGACTGCAGCCTACCAGGCTCCTCCACCCATGGGATTTTCTAGGAAAGAGTACTGGAGTGACTTGCCATTGCCTTCTCCGAGTGGTAGACTAAGATCTACCTAATTATATATGGAGAGTATTATATGTGGAGAGTTATGGAGAGTATAATGAAGAGTTCAAAGTTTATTCTGTTCCTTCAAACAAATCTTTAACCCAGGCATAGATTATGTCATGGAGCCTCAATAATTCTAATCAGGCTCTTGCTGTACTTTAGTGGAAAGAGTAATAGGTGCAAGAGATGGTTCATATCTCAATTTTATCCTAGAGCGGTTTAAATCAACAGTTATACTGAGTTCAACTTCCTTGATATGAATGGTTTCAGCTATAGATCTTTCACCTGAAATCTCTTGATATTATTAACACTATTTCAATTCCTCTCTTTCTATCCTCTCTTCCAAACCTCAAGTTGTTAATTCCTCACCCTGATAAATCATAGCAAAAGGGAAAAACATGGAGATAAATCAACTGTAGAGACAACATTGTTTCTTATGTCAATTAGGTGAATTTTAAAATGTTCCATCATCATTATGAAGGTAAAACAATTGTCAGTAATATTGCATTGTACATATATATATATATCACACTATATATATATATTTATATATACATGTATTACATTGTATTTATCTATCACATCTTTTTATAGATTCATCTTTTTATAAACACAGTGGAATATTAGTTATAAAAAAAGTAAAATAATGTCATTTGCAGCAACATGATCCAAAATCACTGCAGATGCTGATTGCAGCTATGAAATTAAAAGACGCTTGCTCCTTGGAAGGAAAGTTATGACCAACCTTGATAGTATATTAAAAAGCAGAGACATTACTTTGCCAACAAAGGTCCGTCTAGTCAAGGCAATGGTTTTTCCCGTGGTCATGTATGGATGTGAGAGTTGGACTGTGAAGAAAGCTGATCGCCGAAGAATCGATGCTTTTGAACTGTGGTGTTGGAGAAGACTCTTGAGAGTCCCTTATACTGCAAGAAGATCCAACCAGTCCATTCTAAAGGAGATCAATCCTGGATGTTCATTGGAGGGACTGATGCTAAAGCTGAAACTCCAATACTTTGGCCACCTCATGCGACGAGTTGACTCACTGGAAAAGATTCTGATGCTGGGAAAGGTTGGGGGCGGGAGGAGAAGGGGACGACGGTGAATGAGATGGCTGGATGGCATCACCGCCTCTGTGGACATGAGTTTGAGTGTACTCCGGGAGTTGGTGATGGACAGGGAGGCCTGGCGTGCTGTGATTCATGAGGTCGCGGAGAGTCGGACACGACTGAGCGACTGAACTGACTGACTGACTGACTGAGTGGACCTGGAAATTATAATGTTAATGAAGGAAGTCAGACAGAAAAGACAAATAGTACATAATATCACTTATATGTGGAATCTAAAAAAATGATACAAGTGAACTTACTGACAAAGCAGACATATGCTCACAAATATACAAAATAAATCTATGGTTTCCAAAGGGGATATTAGGGGTGAGGAGGACAGATAAATTAGGATTTGGAGATTAACATATACACTCTACTATATATAAAATAAACAGCAAGGAACTACTGTATAACACAAACAATTATATTCAATATCTTGTAATGACCTATAATGGGAAAAAATCAGAATTATATATATATATATACATTATATATGTATATATACATAAATGTACATAAACATGGGCTTCCCTTGTGGTTCAGCTGGTAAAGAATCTGCCTGCAATGTAGATCCCCAGGTCAGGAAGATCCCCTGTAGAAGGAAATGGCAACCCACTCCAGTACTCTTGCCTGGAGAATTCCGTGGATAGAGGAGAGGGACAGGCTGCAGTCCATGGAATTGCAGAGTCACACACGACTCTGCAACTAACTTTAACTTTTTTTTTTCACTTTTCATATATATACATACAAATCACTTTGCTGTACACCTTAAGCTAATACAATATTGTATATCAACTATACTTCAAAAAAAGAATAGTCAGTTTTCCAAGTATTTCTAGATTGACTATAACTACCTTAGATATCTTTAAAACAGCCCAGTGCAATATCTACAAAATGGATTGGATCAGTTCAATAATAATAATAATGATAATGGCAGCAGCAGAAGCAAACAGTTAATAGATTTCGTTATATGTCAGACACTCTTCAAAGAACTTTACAAATTGAACTTATTTAGTAGCTAGCAGGAGATAGAAACAAAAGCTTCAGCATCAGATTACAATTTTTGGATGCAATTCCTAGATGCAGGTGATTTTCAAGATTAAGTGCACTTGGCAAAAGATCTGAATTACTTCTGTTTGTTCTCCTTAGAAAGGAATTTTATTTGATCTGTTATGACACCAGCCTTAGTAGAAGTGATAGGTCAACAGGGTTATATGCAGGAATAATGCAGTCTGATATGAGTCCTCAGCTGCATATAGAGAAATCTTCCATAGCTTTCATTAAAGTTTTTCTTTCTTTCTTTTTCTCTTATGCAATTAGAAATGAAATAACTGCCTGTATGGCTAAGAAGAATACAAAAGACAGGCATCATTTCAGAAATAATTCAGAGTATTCATTTGTAAGTAATTGGTTTACTCCAATAGATGCTGCTTTGGTAGCTAAATTTCCTCAGTTAAATTCTTGTAGTTTATTTCTTGTCCTGGGTTAAATGAGCACAGAAGGCAAAACAATGTTTTAAGAGCACAGTTGGTAAAGTCCAGTCTGAACTTCCTAAGGATCATGACTTTTTCTCCATCACAGTAGGACTTCTTTGACCTTGATATTGCTAGGCCTTTAATTATGAAATTTCAATTTTTCTCACTTGGAAGATTTCTTTGATCTAAATTTTATTCCTTGAAAGAGGAAATGAGAAAGGAATATAAGATGATTTATTTTCTCAGCCTTTGCTTACAAAACAAACAAACAAAAAAACCCACTTTTTAGGAGATCAGTGTCAGTCTTCCCTATCCACATTTGAGACAATACCCTAATTTTAACCTATAATATTCCTTACATTAAAATAACATAATACATAGCACCCACTTGGTGAATTCATAGAGAATAAAACTCACTTTGTGCTTTAAAAATTGATTGCTGTCTTAGTGGCAAATAGAAGAATGCCACTAGCCTTTTTTCCTTCATGACACTCCTAAATATCCTTGAAAAGATTTTGAATCTCTTGCCTGCTAAGGCAAGCCTACAAGAACTTTGGAAGTATCATATATGACAGTTATTTATGTTTTCAAATAATAGAGTATCTTATTTTTGCATGTCTCTCCTCTCCAAGCTCCTTGAATGTGAGCCACTGTAAAACTAATAGACTCTTTATACAAGTATTTGTTGTTCAGTTGCTCAGTCGTTCAGTTGTGTCTGACTCTTTGCGACCCCATGGACTGTAGAACTCCAGGCTTCCCTGTCCTTCACCATCACCTGGAGTTTGCTAAAACTCGTATCCATTAGTCAGTGATGCCATCGAACCATCGTATCCTCTGTTACCCCCTTCCCCTCCTACCCTCAATCTTTGCGGGCATCAGTCTTTTCCAATGAGTAGGCTCTTCACATCAGGTTGCCAAAGTATTGGCAGTTCAGCTTCAGCATCAGTCTTTCCAATGACTATCGAGGATTGATTTCCTTTAGGATTGACTGGTTTGATTTCCTTGCTGTCCAAGGGACTCTCAAGAGTCTTCTCCAATACCACAGTTCAAAAGCATCAATTCTTCAGCGTTCAACCTTCTTTATGGTCTAACTCTTACATCTGTACATGGCTACTGGAAAAACCGTAGCTTTGACTATATGGACTTTTGTTGGCAAAGTGATGTCTCTGCTTTTTAATACACTGTCTAGGTTTGTCATAGATTTTCTTCCAAGAAGCAACCGTCTCTGTACAAGTATAGACTATGTCAGTATCAGAAAATAGCACATAGAAAAGCAGAGAGAAAGTTGGGGCAAGAGTGAAAAGTGAATTAAGGAGCAAAGGACCAAAATAACAAGGTATTTTAGGAAAGTAAGTATGTTTCATGTTCAGAGTACAGGGTGTTGTTATATGCTTATCAGTGTTAAGTATATCCTGAAAGAAAGTGAAAGTGTTAGTCGCTCAGTTGTGTTAGACTCTTTGCAACTCCATGGACTGTAGCCCATCAGGGAAAATCCCTATGGGATTTTCCAGGCAAGACTACTAGAGTGGGTAGCCGTTCTCTTCTCCAGGGGGTCTTCCTGACATAGGGGTCAGACCCAAGTCTCCCACATTGCAGGCAGATTCTTTACTAGCTGAGCCACCAGGGAAGCCCTATATGAACTTAAGTAAAGCTTACAGATTATTCATGGGAAATATATTGCTCTTTTGCAGAAATTGAACAATTTTCTAGAGATGAAAAGTTGAGGAACAGGGAAAAATATATATGCTGTGTTTTGATAGAGGTGAGTGATGAAACGTGAAATGTAGCTTTAAGTAGATGTGTGATCAGTATGGCATATTATCACAGAGCAATCTTTTAGAAGCAAAAAACTATAAAATACACTATTTGAATGGAAGAGCCATCAAGTTTGCGAATGAAAAGAGAAAGATGAGAGACAAGTGGTCATGAAAACTAACCTGAAATGAGCGATAAAATAATATTGGGTAATTATTTGATGGTATTAAGTTCTAGAAATTCATAAACTTATATAGAACCTCAAGAAGAAATGAGAAGAAAGTACCAATTCTCTCTGTGTACAGGAACTGAAGCGCTATTCTTCCTGAAAACCTGAATGTGCAATGGGATAAACAATAGATTAAAACGCCACTGGCTCAGCGATGTGATCACATGTTCTTATCAAGGAAAAACAAATTGGCGGCTGAAGGGAGGGTTAGTGCGATTTTATAAGATAGCCTCAGTTCAGTTCAGTCACTCAGTCATGTCCGACTCTTTGCCACCCCATGAATCACAGCACGGCAGGCCTCCCTGTCCATCACCAGCTCCCGGAGGTGACTCAAACTCATGTCCATCGAGTTGGTGATGCCTTCCAGCCATTTCATCTTCTGTCATTCCCTTCTCCTCCTGCCCCAATCCCTCCCAGCATCAGGGTCTTTTCCACTGAGTCAACTCTTCGCATGAGGTGGCCAAAGTATTGGAGTTTCAGCCTCAGCATCAGTCCTTCCAATGAACACCCAGGACTGGTCTCCTGTAGGATGGATTTGTTGGATCTCCTTGCAGTCCAAAGGACTCTCAAGAGTCTTCTCCAGCACCACAGTTCAAAAACATCATTTCTTTGGCAATCAGCTTTTTTCACAGTCCGACTCTCACATCCATACATTACTACTGGAAAAACCATAGCCTTGACTAGACAGACCTTTGTTGGCAAAGTAATATTTCTGCTTTTTAATATGCTATCTTAGAAGAGCATAATGTGAAAGCTATACAAATTTCCAGGAAAACAGATTTAGGAAAAGTATTTCTGATTAGATAATATATTTTATTATGAGAACATTAAGCAAATGGCATGAGTTTTTTGTAAACATTTTGTAACCATTTCCTTCTCCAGGGGATCTTCCCAACCCAGGGAGCAAACCAGGTCTCTTACTCCAGAATATATTCCAGATGAAATGTGTAGGTCATAGATTTAAAAATTGGTTGTTCTTAAAATTATGCTGTCTTTAATTTGAATACAGAAGATGGCTGTATTTTTCAGAGAGGAAATTGTTAGCAAATGCTGAACAAGCAAATGGAGAAGATGGCAGAGGCAAACGGTTACCCTATCAGTAAGCAAAGTGATAAGCAGGGAGAGAGTTTTAAGAAAATTCAATATTGAAAATATAGAAAGAAATATTCACTCAGTGCAGCAAAGATCAATGGAAACAATAAGGTTTTTGTTTTGTTTGTGTATTAGAGCCTTTATTAAAAATGAAAAAAAAAAAGTACACCAAGAGTTGTACATCAGAAGAAAAAGAAGATGTGACTTGGAGGAATGGAAACTTTCAAATCTATTACCAAAGTAATATCAGGGAAAATTTACCCTATTTTGAAAGGATATAAAGTTTCTTGAAATTGAGACATCATGGCTTGGTGGCTATATTCACTGAACAATATTTTTTATTCATTTCTTGGTTTCTGATGCTTCTTTTTAAGATGTTTCCATAATAAAGTGGCATATCTGCTCAACGACTTATTTTTGTGTTAGTTATTCTGGTCTTTTTATTGTTTCTGTCTTTGAAATCACACAGATTTTTATGAGATAAGGAATGCTCCAAAAGAAAACTTTCAGGGTGATTGGTGTATAAAAGGGGTAAGCTTGAAATAAGGCCTCATAATGCCATGGATTTAGCAGAAATATCTCCACTTTTTTCAGTATATATTTACTTTCTCAATTCACTCCACTAGAAATTTTGTCTCTAGTTTTGGTATTATATTATTTTACTCTCTTCTATTCAGTTATTGGCGGAGAAGGCAATGGCAAGCCACTCCAGTACTATTGCCTAGAAAATCCCATGGATGGAGGAGCCTGGTAGGCTGCAGTCCGTGGGGTCGCTAAGGGTCAGACACGACTGAGCGACTTCACTTTCACTTTTCACTTTCACACATTGGAGGAGGAAATGGCAACCCACTCCACTGTTCTTGCCTGGAGAATCCCAGGGACGGGGGAGCCTGGTGGGCTTCCGTCTATGGGGTCACACAGAGTCGGACACGACTGAAGTGACTTAGCAGCAGCATTCAGTTATTGGTGTGATACTGAATGTTGCTACCTTTCACAAAAAAGTCTGAAATTCAAGGGAAGCCCTGCTTTTTGGTAGCCTTAATGGGACTATGGTCTGCAAATTTGTGGGAAGAAAGGTTACACTGGGAAAATGGATGGCTATTTTAGCTGTTTAAAACAACTGTTAAAAGAAAATGAGATTTTATATAAATAAGAGTAGCCTGAAATTGATTGTCAGTCTTGTTTTAGTTTCAGGAAGAACATTCACAGTATTTTCTTCCATTTTTTTTTTCTGAGATAAATTTATTCTTTTGCCATCAGGAACAAAATAATTGATACTTGTAGAAGTAATTTTGATGATTTACCAACATTTCACATGGAAAAGCAGTCCACCAAATAAATTTCTATCAGTACTACCAACTATAGAAAACACACATTTGACTTATTCAGAATTAAGTATTGAGCAAAGTTAATCAGAGTATGTAGAAAACATCTTTTTTTTTCTGTCTGTTTTGAAACTGGTTTGCTTAATAACAATTATTCAAAGGCAGAGAAAATGAAACTAAAAAAATTTAATGAGAAGAGAAACTGTATAGGAACTCCATTATTTTATTTACCGATACACACACTCACACAAATCCCACACACTGCTATGTTTCTTCAGGACCAATGTCTTGGAATGCCTCCAGTCATTATTAAGTACCTCAAAAGTCAAGGCATCTGCCATCTATATTCATATCATAATCATGCTGAGTCCAGGCAGAGCATAGAAATGGGAGAGATAACCAGATGCTCATAAATAAAAAGTTTTCTGTGGAAAAGCTACAATGCAATGGTATTTAAATGTCGACCAAAAAATTATCCAATTGAAGGTTTTTCAAATATTATACAAACATCACTTAATACTATGGATAAATGTCTAAATTCATTTAACTAGTCAGATTGGTTTTACCCATTAAAATAGCAAATATTTTAATGAATGTGTCAATTGCAGTTATAGCTGTGCTATTTATTTGCTAGTGATATAAGAACTATTTCCACTTCCTTTTTTATTTAATATTTTTTTTTCTGAAATTTCCAGAATTTTCAAAGGAAGAGTAATAAAAAGAAAGCTTCTCATGGCACTTTAAGGTTCAATAAGTTGTATAAATTTTAGAAGAATGTTTAATCTTGAAAAGATTCCAACTTACTTTTGAGAGTCTTGAAAGAGCTCTTTAGTTTGGAGAAGTTTTATATTCTTAGGGAACACCCATTCTCCAGAGTCCCAGACTAAATGGAGCCAATATTGACTTCAGAAATTCTTTTTACCCATAGTTTCCCTGATCAGTGAATTTGAATCATAACAATTTAATATTATGCATTTATGCATGTGGAAATGTCAACATATTCCCTTCCTAAGCTTAGCCAAAATCTATTGCCAATAATGATTTTCTCACTTTTTGGACAGATCACACATTCTAATTGCACATTGATTTCAATTATTTTAAACGTTTTTCTTTTAAAGGTAAATTCCAAAATTGCTTTGGGGATTTTTAAACAATGGGGAATTAAAAAAAAATAATTTAGATATCTTAAATGTATGTTGGAAGTAGAGAATGCTAGGTATTAAGTAGCTTACTGAGGTCTGTGCCAGTCTTTTTACATATGATGATGGAAATGCCCCAGGGACTATACATGCTTCCCCAGAATAGCACAGTACAGGCCAGTGGGTTTAGGCTGGGTAAGAAGGACAGTGGCTCTCTTAGAGGAAATGTTGAGTGGTGCTATTTTCACTGCAAACCATCAGGTATGTGTTCTGATATATTTCACAGTTTTGGTCTGTTGCTGACATTTTATGTGAAGAGTTCAACATGCTATGAGCGTTCTCATTTTGTCTTATCAATTTTTTCTAAAATCCTATACCAGCTGTCATCACACTTGCTAGACTCCTTCGAGATAAAACTACAGTTTTAAACACCAAGAATATCTAAAATTGCAAAGTAGTGTTTTAATAATTCTTATATTAACTTTATCATAAGCTCTATGCTTTAATAGGAGACACTAACCAGTAGTCACTGAGATAAGTTAAATGGTACTCTAGTGTCACAAACTACAGCCTTTTAAAAACAGACCAAGTCTATCATCCTTATCATCATTATTACTATCACCATGGACAAATATGTATACTGAGCACCCATTGTGTGTCTGATATTATACTAGGAGGTTGGAGAACATTTTCAGTGATTACTGAAGAGGTATATATTTCTTCATACAAATTAGGACGTCATGTATATTAGGAACTGAGTCAGAAACACACAGTGTAAGCACTAAAGAATGGTGAAATATCTGTAGAAAATGAAAATAGAGTATTGTGGATACATTACTATAATTTTTAAATTTTTGAAATAATTTTCACACTTATTTGGAGAGGGATTCCTGGTAAATGTTCTGGGTCCAACAAGGCAGATGAGGAAGGTAAAAGGAATAAAGAATAAGGAAGTAAGCTATGAGAGAGGTAAAGGAATGGCTAAGAGAAGTGTAAGATTGCCATACAGTGCAGGTTCCACTAGGACCTTCTTTATACTTTCCTGATAATTTATTGTTTATCACTTGTTAGACATAGACGTTTTCCCAGATGTTGCTTCTGTGTCTGCTGCCTTTGATATATATTGCAACCACCAAATATTCTGTGGCATCAATAGGGAGAATAGGATAGAGGAGTGTTCTAACCATTATGTGAGCTTATACCCAGGGAAAAATTCTATTTTTATTTGATACCAGATCTGGTCCAGATATGAGAAGCATTTCCATTTTTTAGATTTGTGTAAACAATATCTGAGTGCTTTTTGGAGTGGGGATAGCATAGTAGTGGAAAGAGAACAGGCTCTAGTCAGTACAACCTTGGTTCAAATTCAGGTTATGTAACCATGAAAAAATTACTTAAATTTGCTTAGCATCAGTTTCTTTATCTGCAAAATGTCAAGATACAATAAAGAACATGCTGTGTGCTGTGCTTGGTCATTCAGTCTTGTTGACTCTGCGACCCCATGGAGTGTAGCCTGCCTGGCTCCCATGTCCATAGGGATTCTCCAGGCAAGAATACTGGAGTGGGTTGCCATGCCCTCCTTTAGGGGATCTTCCCAACTCAAGGACTGTACCCAGGTTTTCTTCATTGCAGGTGAATTCTTTACCATCTGAGCCATAATCAAGAATAACACCTACCTAAGAGACTGAGCATTAGGATTCACCATTATGACAATATACAATTCTAAATCTGACGCATGGAAAATAGTAAAAGCTAAGTAAATATTAAATCTCCTACATGAATTTTAATATTTAAGTATCATTTAAGTATCATTAAGTAGTCCCAAAGAAAGGCAATGCCAAAGAATGCTCAAACTACCGCACAATTGCACTCATCTCACACGCTAGTAAAGTCATGCTCAAAATTCCCCAAGCCAGCCTTCAGCAAAATGTGAACCGTGAACTTCCAGATGTTCAAGCAGGTTTTAACTCCAATACTTTGGCCACCTCATGCGATGAGTTGATTCACTGGAAAAGACATGAGTTTGAGTGAACTCTGGGAATTGGTGATGGACAGGGAGGCCTGGCGTGCTGTGATTCATGGGGTCGCAAAGAGTCAGACGTGACTGAGCGACTGAACTGAATTGACTGAACTGAAGTAGTCTGTGAATTAATCATGTAAATTTTTATACATGTATAAGGTAAAATTGTCTTCACGTTTGTTTTGCTGTAAATAAATATCTTACCTATAATATTTTATGAATTGAATGTGGTGATTTTTTTCCCCCCCTGGGAGCAAATCCAAGAGGATGAGATCAAAAGATTATGATGATTTTGTATTCCCCAAAGGATCAGCTGATTAAAAGTTGAAGAGTTCTGTGGGCGGTCCCCAGATGGCGGAGGAATGTGGCAGGGAGACCGCTTTCTACCCCACAAATTCATCAAAACAACATTTGAATGCTGAGCAACTTCCACAAAGAAACTTCTGAACACTGGTGGAGGACACCAGGTACACAGAAAGGCAGTCCATTGTCTTCAAAAGGAGGTAGAACATAATATAAAATACAAAAAGAGAGATTAAAGAGTTTAGGATGGAGTCCCATCATGGGAAAGGAGTTGTGAAGGAGAAGCTTCCAAACAGCAGGAAACCCTCTCATGGGCGGGTCTGTGGGGAGTTGTGGAATCTCAGAGGGCAACAAAACCTGGAGGGAAAACAAAAAACAAACAAACAAACAAACAAAAACACACACAAAAAAACCGCCTAAATGCAACTCCAAGCAGAGAAGTAGCTCAGACGCTTGCATCCACCACCAGCAAGCAGGGGCTGGACAGTGTAGAAATCAGGCCTACTAAAAGGCTTGGCAAAAGAATTAAACAATCTTGTTGAGAGGACACGACTCAGTATTTAACTCCTGAAGGAATTGAAGAAGGAACAAAAAAACCTCTTGAAAGCAGGATATATGCCTGGGGATGGAAAGCCATCAACAGACTGTTCCTATCTTTGGGGACTGGGAGACACATAGAGATTAACTGGGTCTTTGTCCTTGAGGCAGAAAAAGAAGGGTACAAAAATGTTAAATTTAAACTGCACAGGATTATCACTGAAGGCCAGATGGCCTACTCTCCACATGTAAACAAGTACAAGCAAGTCTCAAAAAGTATAATAAAGCAGACTTGAGATCAGTTGGAGCACCTTCACCTCATGGTGGGGTTGGTCCCCTGATCCCTGCTGTAACTTTCTTGAGTGTTTCTCATTCGTTCGCCGTGCCACAATTTTGGGAACCTGTGTTGTTGAGGTGGACTTGACAGACAGGTAGGCACAGGCTGCATCGTTGGTCCTTAGGGTAAGGACCAGACCTGAATGCCCTGAGGACAATCTGAGGGAGATCACGTGAAATAGCAACCCAAACTGTGGGATAGTCAGAAGAAGAGAAAAAAAGAACTTTCCCACGAAAGGCTCTAACCTAAGGTGCAGCCTGGGCCGCTCACAGAACAAAGGATTGAGCAAATACCAAAGGGGAGCCAGTGGGCTGTGTATAGGTCCCTACCTCCCACTGGAGGCAGAGAGACAGGTGTGCAACAGCCAGAGCTGGAAGGCAAGGGGCAATCTAAGCCCCAGAGACTGGCATCCTCCACCAAATTGTGAGCAGGCTCCCCCAGTTGCCACGCACATCTTCCTGGGATCCTGGAAGGTTGACATCTGCCAGGAGCGTGGAAGCCTGAGATCAGCTCCCCAGAGGAGACACATGGCACACTAGTGATGGTGCTCTCATGGTGCACCCCAGAAATGATCAGCCAGGACCAGGGACTTGATTAACACACAGGGCCCACCTAGGACAGTGCACTCGCAGAAAACCTGGTCACCTGAGCTGCTCGGACCTGGGAAGGGCACAAAACACACACCCAACCAAGTCTGTGCCCTTGTGAAATACCTGAGAACTTGAACCTGAGCAGCTTAGATCTGGGAAGTGCATGAAACACAGGATCAAAGTTGGACAGTACCCCTGCAGAGCAACCTGGAACCTGAGCAGTGTAGACACAGAAAGCACAAGCTGCTGTGAGCGGGGGCAAACCCACTGTGGTCCATACAATATGAGCACTCCATACACATGCTAGTGATATTTGTTTGCAGTGTCCCTCCGTCCCCACAACACAACTGAACAAGTGAGCCTAAATAAGCGACTACCTTTGCCCCCTTGTGTCAGGGTGGAAATTACACACTGAAGAGACTGGCAAAGACAGGAAGCCAAAATAAAGAAGAGGTAACTGCTCTGCAAGTGACAGGTGCAATGGATTAAAACCCTGTCGTTAATGTTGACTAAGCATTGGAAGGGGATTATTGACCTTGAGAAGAACAAGCTGGAACAAGGAACTATCTAAAACTGAACTGATGCCACACTGCCCTCAACAAATAGCTCCAGAGATATTCCTAGATATATTTTTACTGTTATCATTTTTAATTTTTTTAGCTTTTAAATTCTTTATTACTCTTTAAGTTTCATCTTTATAACCTATTATTACCTTGCAAAAAAGACCCTATTTTAAAGTAAATTTCATATATATATACTATAACTTTTGTGATTGATTTTGCTTTATATTTTTAATATTGCATTTTAGAGAGTCTAACCGCTAGCCTAGATTCCTAATCTTTACTTTTTGGTATTTCTTCTCAATTTTGTACCTTTAAGAATCTAATCTTCATTATCCATTTTCAAATAGGGATATGATTACTGGCTTGATTGCTCTCTCCCCTTTTGACTCTCCTTTTTCTCCCCCAGGTGACCTCTATCTCCTACCTCCAATTTTTCTTCTCTGCTTTACTCTGTGAATCTCTCTGGGTGTTCTGGGCTGTGGAGAATACTTAAGGAACGGATTACTGGCTAGATTGGTCTCTTCCCTTTTAGATCCCCCTCTTCTCCTGGTCACCACTATCTCCCTCCTCCCTCTTCTCTTCTCCATGTAACTCTGTGAACCTCTCTGGGTGTCCCTCACTGTAGAGAATCTTTTTAACATAAACCTAAATGTTTTATCATCTCTGCTGTATGGATGGAGAAGTCATGAGGCTACTGTAAGAATAAGAATGAAAGCCAGAGGCAAGAGGCTTAAATCCAAAACTTGAGAACACCAGAAAACTTCTGATTCCAGGGAACATTAATCAACAAGAGCTCATACAAAAGCCTCCAGACCTACACTGAATCTAAGCACCACCCAAGAGCCAACAAGGTCCAGAGCAAGACATACCATGCTAACTCTCTGGCAACGAGGGAACACAGCACTGAGCATTAAAATACAGGCTACCCAAAGCCACGGCAAACCCATAGACACCCCAAAACTCACTACTGGACACTTCATTGCACTCCAGAGAGAAGAGATCCAGCTCCACCAACCAGAACACACACACAAGCTTCCCTAACCAGAAAACCTTGACAAGACACTAGTCCAACCCTACACACAGGGACCAAGCTCCACAATAAAGAGAAACCACGAACTTCTAGCCTACAGAAAGGCCACCCCAAACAAAGCAGTCTAAACAAAATGAAAAGGCAGAGAAATATTCAACAGAAAAAGGAACATGATAAATGCCCACCAAACCAAACAAAAGAGGAGGAGATAAGGATTCTACCTGAATAAGAATTCAGAATAATGATAGTAAAGATGATCCAAGATCTTGAAAACAAAATGGAGTTACAGATAAATAGACTAGAGAGAAGGATTCAAAAGATGCAAGAAATGTTTAACAAAGACATAGAAGAAATAAAAAAGAGCCAATCAGTAACAAACAATGTAATAACTGAGATAAAAGCACTCTTCAGGGAACCAACAGTAGAATAACTGAGGCATAAGATAGGATAAGTGAAGTGAAAGACAGAATGTTGGAAATAAATGAAGCAGAGAGGAAAAAATAATTGAAAGACATGAGGACAACCTTAGAGACCACTGGGACAATGTTAAATGCCCCAACATTTGAATCATAGGAGTCCCAGAAGAAGAAGACAAAAAGAAAGGCCATGAGAAGATACTTGAGGAGATAATAGTTGAAAACGTCTCTAAAATGGGGGAAGGAAATAGACACCCAAGTCCAAGAAACCCAGAGAGTCCCAAACAGGATAAACCCAAGGCGAAACACCCTAAGACACATATTAATCAAATTAACGAAGATCAAACACAAAGAACAAATATTAAAAGCAGTAAGGGAAAGCAACAAATAACACACAAGGGGATCCCCATAAGGATAACATCTGATTTTTCAGAAAAAAAAAAAAAAAAAAGAAACTCTTCAGGCCAGAAGGGAATGGTAGGACATACTTAGAGTGATGAAAGAGAAAAACCTAAACGCAAATTACTATACCCAGCAAGGATCTCATTCAAATATAAGGAGAAATCAAAAGCTTTACAAACAAGCAAAAGCTGAGAGATTTCAGCACCACCAAAGTAGCTTCTCAACAATAGCTAAAGGATCTTCTCTAGACAGGAAACACAGAACAGGTTTATAAACTTGAACTCAAAACAACAAAGTAATTGGCAATGGGATTATACTTATCAATAATTACCTTAAATGTAAATGCGTTGAATGCCACAACCAAAAGACACAGAACTGGCTGAATGGATAAAAAAACAAGACTCCTATATATGCTGTCTACAAGATACCCACCTCAAAGAAGGGACACATAGAGATGGAAGGTGAAGGTCTGGAAAAAATATATTTCATGCAAACGGAGACCAAAAAAAATAAAGAAGGAGTAGCAATAATCATATCAGATAAAATAGACTCTGAAATAAAGGCCATGAAAAGAGACAAAGGATACTAGATAATGATAAAAGGATCAATCTAAGAAGAAGATATAGCAACTATAAATATATCTGCACCTAACATAGGAACACCACAATATGTAAGGCAAATGCTAGTAAGTATGAAAGAGGAAATTAATGGTAACACAATAGTAGTGGAAGACTTTAATACCCCACTCACACCTATGGATAGATCAACCAAACAGAAAATTAGCAAGGAAACACAAACTTTAAATGAGACAATGGACCAATTAGATCTAATTGATATCTATAGTACAGTTCACCCCAAAACAAGGAATTTCACCTTTTTCTCAAGTGCACACGGAATGTTCTCCAAGATAGATCACATTCTGGGTCATAAATCTAGCCTTGGTAAATTAAAAAAAAAAAAAAGAATTCATTTCAAGCATCTTTTCTGACCACAATGTGGTATGATTAGATGTCAACTACAGGAAAAAATAAATAAAAATACAAACATATGGAGGCTAAACAACATGTGTCTGAATAACCAACAAATCACAGAAGAAATCAAATAAGAAATCAAAATATGCATAGAAAGAAATGAAAATTAAAACATGACAACCCAAAACTTATGGGATTCAGTAAAAGCAGTGCTAAGGGGAAGGTTCATAGAAATAAAAGCTTTCCTCAATATACAAGAGAAAAATCAAATAAATAACCTAAGCTTACACCTAAAGCAACTAGAAAAAGAAGAAATGAAGAACCCCAGGATTAATAGAAGGAAAGAAAACATAAAAATTAGGGCATAAATAAATGAAAAAGAAACAAAGGAGACTATAGCAAAAATCAACAAAACAAAAAGCTAGTTCTTTGAGAAGATAAATAAAATAGACAAGCCATTAGTCATAGTCATCAAGAAATAGGGAGAAGAATCAGATGAAAAAAACTAGAAATGAAAATGGAGAAATCACATCAGACAACACAGAAATACAAAGGATCATAACAGACTACTATCAGCAACTATGTGACAATAAAATGAACAACTTTGAAGAAATGGACACATTCTTAGAAAAGTATAACCATCCAGAACTGAACCAGGAAGAAATAGAAAATCTTAACAGACCGATCAAAAGCATGGAAATCAAAACTATAATCAAAACTCTTCCAACAAAGAAAAACCCAGGAGCTGATGGCTTCACAGGTGAATTCTACCAAAAATTGAGAGAAGAACTAACATCAATCCTACTCAAAATCTTCCAGAAATTTTCAGGGGAAGGTAAACTGCCAAACTCGTTTTATGAGGCCGGCACACCATAATAAAAAACCAGACAAAGATGCCACTAAAAAAGAAAACTAAAGGTCAATATCACTGATAAACATAGATGTAAAAATCCTTAACCAAATTCTAGCAAATAGGACCCAATGACATATTAAAAAGATCATACATCCTGACCAAGTGGGCTTTATCCTAGGGATGCAAGGATTCTTCAATATTCACAAATAAAGCAATGCGATACACCACGTTAACAAATTGAAAGATAAAAGCCATATGATTATCTCAGCTGATGCAGAGAAAGCCTTTAACAAAATTCAACATCCATTTATGAAAAAAAAAAAAAAGACTTCCAGAAGGCAGGCATAGAGGGAACATACCTCAACATAATAAAAGCCATATATATTAAACACACAGCAATCATTATCCTCAAAGCTGAAAAATTGAAAGCATTTCCCCTAACATCAGGAACAAGAAAAGTGTGCCCACTCTTGCCACTACTATTCAATGTAGTTTAGGAAGTTTTCATCACAGCAATCAGAGGAGAAAAAGAAATAAAAGGAATCCAGATTGGAAAAGAAGAAGTAAAACTCTCACTGTTTGCAGATGATATGATACTTTACATAGAAAACCTGAAAGAAACCACCAGAAAATTACTAGAGCTAATCAATGAATATAGTGATCATACAGGATATAAAATTAATACACAGAAATCCCTTGTATTCCTATATGCTAACAATGAGAAAACAGAAAGAGAAATTAAGGAACCAATTCCATTTACCATTTCAATGAAAAAAATAAAATACTTTGCAATAATGTACCTAAAGAAACAAAAGACCTATGTATAGAAAACTATAAAATTCTGATGAAAGAAATCAAAGAGGACACAAATAGATGGAGAAATATACCATGTTCATGGATCAGAAGAATCAATATAGTGAAAATGAGTATAATACCCAAAGCAATCTGTAGATTCAGTGCAATGCCTATCAATCTACCAATGTCTTTTTTTTTTTACAGAACTAGAACAAATAATTTTACAATTTGTATGGAAATACAAAAAATCCTCAAATGACCAAAACAATCTTCTGAAAGAAGAATGGAACTGGAAGAATCAACCTGCCTGACTTCAGACTATACTAAAAAGCTATAGTCATTAAGACAGTATGGTACTGGCACAAAGACAGAAATATAGATCAATGGAACAAAATAGAAAGACCAGACATAAATCCATGCACCTATGGACAGCATAACTTTGACAAAGGAGGTAAAAATATACATTGGAGAAAAGACAATCTCTTTAACATGTGGTGCTGGGAAAACTGTTAAACCACCTCTAAAAGAATGAAGCTAGAATATTTTCTAACACCATACACAAAAATAAACTGAAAATGGATTAAAAATGTAAGACCAGAAACTGTAAAACTCCTAGAGGAAAACTTAGGCAAAACACTCTCTTGCAGAAATCACAGCAGGATCCTCTATGACCCACCTCCCAGAGTAATGTAAATAAAAGCAAAAATAAATGGGACATAATTAAGCTTAAAAGCTTTTGCACAACGAAGGAAACTATAAGCAAAGTGAAAAGACAGCCTTCAGAATGGGAGAAAATAATAGCAAATGAAGCAACTGACAAAAAATTAATCTCAAAAATATACAAGCAGCTCATACAGCTCAATAGCAGAAGAATAAATGACATACTCAAAAAATGGGTCAAAGAACTAAACAGATATTTCTTCAAAGAAGACATACAGAATGTTGAGAAACACATCAAAAGATGCTTAAGATCACTCATTACCAGAGAAATACAAATCAAAACCACAATGAGGTAGCATCTCACACCGGTTTACTTACTGCTACAAAAAATCTCCATATAATAAACGCTGGAAATGGTGCAAAGAAAAAGTAACCCTCTTACCTTGCTGGTGGGAATGCAAACTAGTACAGCCACTATGGAAAACAGTGTGGAGAGTCCTTAAAAAAACTGGTAATAGAACTGCCATATGACCCAGCAATCCCACTGCTGGGCATACACACCAAGGAAACCAGAACTGAAAGAGATACCTGTACCCCAATGTTCATCACAGCAATGTTTACAATAGCTAGGACACTGAAGCAACCTAGATGTCTATTGAGAGACGAATGGATAAGAAAGGTTTGGTACATATACACACTGGAATATTACTCAGCTATTAAAAAGAACACATTTGAATCAGGTCTAATGAGGTGGGTGAAACTGGAGCCTATTACACAGAGTGAAGTAAGTCAGAAAGAAAAACGCCAATACAATGTATTAATGCATATATATGGAATTTTGAAAGATGGAAATGATGACCCTATATGAGAGACATCAAGAGAGACACAGACATAAAGAACAGACTTTTGGACTCTGTGGGAGAAGGTGAGGGTGGAATGATTTGAGAGAATAGCATTGACACATGTTTATTACCATATGTGAAATAGATGACTGGTCTAAGTTCAATTCATGAAACAGGACACTCAAAACCAGTGGACTGGGACAACACTGAGGAATGGGATGGGGAGGGAGGTGGGAGGGAATTTCAATATGGTGGCCACATGTATACCCATGGCTGATTCATGTCAATGTATGACAAAAACCACTACAATATAATAAAGTAAGCTCCAGTTAAAATAAATAAATTAATTTTAAGAAATACGTAAAAATGAAAAAAATAGTTGAGTTTTATATTTAAAGATTACACTCCAAAAGAGGCATAGGTTTGCTTTTCAATTTCTGGTGCTATACTATAGGAATAAAAAATTTCTCCTCAAAATGAAATAACTTCAAAATCAAACATTACTCTAAATATGACTTTGGAAATACTTGTAGAATAGACACAAAATATACTCTGTCTACTAGGTCAATAATAATACTCTTACACCTTGGACATTGAGATACTGAATCTCAGGTTCACATTGCATTACAAACATGATCTGAGAAACCGTTGACACTGTTTGTTGCTTTGAATTTTTTTATTAAATATCATTTAGAATGACTGGTCTATTGATTGGACTTGGAAGTAAGTTTTCTTATGACAACTTTTGTTGATATTTATTTATATTCATTGCATTTTTTTCAGAATAACTACTTATTTTTATGTGGTTTTGGGCCAGCTATTTCAATCTTGCTTAATGAGGAGCAAACAGAATAATTTTCCGTCTCTGTCATTTCACAATTTGACAATTCTATTACTGCAGTTGCCTCAGAATATAATACTTGGTCAGGAGAATAAAATGGGCAAAAATTGTTGAAAGCAATTCAAATAGCAATAGATGTTTTTGAAAACTCTTTGAAAATAAAGGAGCATATAAGCATGCATGTGTGCATGCTAAGTCACTTCTCTTGACCCTGAAACAGTATGCCATATATCTGAAATTAATATAATATTATTAATTAACTATACTTCAAGAAAATAACTAAAACACAACAATAAAAATTTTCAGCAAAAAAAAAAAAAAAACAAGAATGTGCCAAAGACCGAATTTAACTGCCCTTTTGGGCATACTGTTTCCCTTGTGGTTCAGCTGGTAAAGAATCCATCTGCTATGCATGAGACCTGAGTTCGATCACTGGGTTGGGAAGATCCCCTGGAAAAGAAGCTACCCACTCCAGTATTCTGGCCTGGACTGTATAGTCCATGAGGTCGCAAAGAGTCGGACAAGACTGTGCCACTTTCATACACACACACACACACACTTTTTAGATTCCACATACAAGTGATAATATACGGTACTTGTCATTCTTTGTCTGATTTATTTCACTTAGCATGATACTCTTCAAGTCCATTCATTTTTTGGAAATAGCAAAATTCCACTCTTTTTATGGCTGACTCATGTGTGTGTCTGTGTGTGTGTGTGCGTGCGTGCTCGTGTGGTACATCTTCTTTATCCATTCATTTGTTGATGGACCTTAGGTTACTTCAATATTTTGACAAGTTGTAAATAGTACTGCTCTGAACATTGGGGTGAAGTATTTTTAATGAATTGGCATTTTCATTTTTTAAAAATTTCAGATATATACTCAGGAGTGGAATTGCTAGGTCATACAGCAATGCTAGGTCTACTGCTAATTTTTGGAGAAATATCCATACTGTTTTCCACAGTGGCTGCACCAATTTTCCCATCAACAACGTATAAGGGTTCTCTTTCTTACACATCCTTGCCAACATTTGTTATTCGCATTCTTTTAATGATAGCCATTCTGACAGGTGTAAGGTGATAGCTCATCGTGGTTTTAATTTGCATTTCTCTAATGACTAACAATGTTGACCATCTTTTCATGTGTCTTTTGGCCATCTGCATGTCTTCTTTGGAAAAATGTCTATTCAGGTTTTCTTCTCACTTTCAAATTGGTTTGTTTGCTTTTTTGATATTGAGTTGTATAAGCTGCCTATATATTTTGGATGCTAGCCCCTTATGAATTATACCATTTGAAAATATTTTCTCCCATTCAATACGTTGCCTTTACCTTTTGTTGATGGTTTATTTTGCTTTGAAAAAGTGTTTAATTAAGTCCCATTTGTTTCTTTTCACTTCTATTTCCTTTGCTTTAGGAAATAGGTCCAAAAAGTATTGCTACAATTTTTATCATGGAGGTATGCCTATTCTTTTCTATAGTTTTATCATATCCAGTCTTACATTCAGGTCTTTATTTTATTTTTGTATGTGATGTTAAAAAATGTTCTAGTTGCATCCTTTCGCATGTAGCTGTGAGATTAAACCAGTCAATCCTTAAGGAAATCAATCCTGAATATACATTGGAATGACTGATGCTGAAGCTGAAACTCGAATATTTTGGCCATCTGATGCGAATAACTGACTCACTGGAAAAGACCTTGATGCTGGGAAAGGTTGAAGGCAGGAGGAGAAGGGGACGATAGAGGATGAGATGGTTGGATGGCATCACCAACTCGATGGACATAAGTTTGAATAAGCTCTGGGAGTTGGTGATGGACAGGGAGGCCTGGCATGCTACAGTCCATGGGGTCCAAAGAGTCAGACATGACTGAGTGACTGAAGTGAACTGAACTGAACATGCAGTTGTCCAGTTTTCCCCACTTATTGAAGATACTGCCTCTTCTCTATTGATATGTTCTTGCTTCTTTTGTTATAGATTTATTGACCATAAGTGTGTGGGGTTATTTCTGGGCTTTCTATTCTGTTTCATTGATCTGTGTTTCTGCTTTTGTGCCAGGACCATACTGTTTGATTTCTATAGCTTTGAAATGTAGCGTGAGGTCAGAGAGCATGATTACTTCAGCTCTGTCCTTCTTTCTAAATACTGTTTTGGCTATTCAGGGTCTTTTGTATTTCCATACAAAATTTTAAAACTTTCTATTCTAGTTATGTGAAAAATACCTTGGATATTTTAATAGATATTGCTTTGAATCTGTACGTTGTCTTGGGTAGTATGGTCATTTTAACAATGTTAATTCTTCCAATCCAGAAATATGGTATATCTTTTCATCAGTGTGGTCTTCAGTTTTTTTCATTAGTGTCTTATAGTTTTCTGAGTATAGGTCTTTTACCTCTTTAGGTTGGATTATTCCTAGGTATTTTATTTTTCTGATGTGATGGTAAAACTTTTAAACCCAGTGAATGTCAGATCTTAGATTCCAGCCCCAGACTGTTTTACTTCATTCAAGAAATGCTTCTAATCACTCTATCTTGAGCCCATTGAATGTATCCTTTCATTTTTCTTGTTTATTACTTCCTCATTTCCCCTCCTATTTCTACGACTTTGTTTTAGATTACTAGTCTAAAAACCTACTGACAAAAAACAAATTTTGAGGCTAAAATCTCTACCAGCTGTTTTGTTCTGGTCAAATGCTAAGTTATGAAAATATGGATTATAGTAAATACACAGATTATGTTTTCGTCTTTATTTGTAGTGTCTTCATGTTTATTTTACTTTGGAGTCGCTTATATATATAATGTAATATGTATATATACAATTAATAAGAGTCAAATATGCTTAATATATTAAGAAAGAGTATTGGCAAGCTATTGCTTCAGTAGGCAAAATTCAAAAGGAGGTATATTTAATTCTGAATGCGAGCACATAGACATTCACATTTTATTTTTCATTTGCTTCTGGGAAGGCCTGGGACAGATTTGATGATTGAAATTTTATGTTTTCCAATTTATAAAATATTTAGCAAAGACATAATGGGCTTTTTACAAAGACTATGGCAGGCTAGTTAAACTATTGGTTCATGACAGATATCTACTGTCTGTTAGAACTGTGATAGTGGTCGGCAAGGATTTTTTCGGCCAAAAGTCTGAATTCAAATTTCAATTGAGAAAGTTAATTTGTAAATAGGTCAGTCAGTTCAATTCAGTAGCTCAGTCGTGTCTGACTCTTTGTGACCCCATGAATCACAGCACCCCAGGCCTCTGTCCATCACCAACTCCCGGACTTCACTCAAACTCATGTCCATCGAGTCGGTGATGCCATCCAGCCATCTCATTCTCTGTCGTCCCTGTCTCCTCCCGCCCCCAATCCCTCCCAGCATCAGCGTCTTTCCCAGTGAGTCAACTCTTCGCATGAGGTGGCCAAAGTATTGGAGTTTCAGCTTCAGCATCAGTCCTTCCAATGATCACCCAGGATTGATCTCCTTTAGAATGGACTAGTTGGATCTCCTTGCAGTTCAAGGGACTCTCAAGGGGCTTCTCCAACACCATAGTTCAAAAGCATCAATTCTTCGGTGATCAGCCTTCTTCACAGTCCAACTCTCACATCCATACATGACCACTGGAAAAACCATAGCCTTGACTAGACGGACCATTGTTGGCAAAGTAACGTCTTTGCTTTTTATTATGCTATCTAAGTTGGTCATAAATTTCCTTCCAAGGAGTAAGCATCTTTTAATATCCTGGCTGCAATCAGCATCTGCAGTGATTTTGGAGCCCAAAAAAATAAAGTCTGACACTATTTCCACTGTTTCCCCATCTATTTCCTATGAAGTGATGGGACAGGATGCCATGATCTTTGTTTTCTGAATACTGAGCTCAAGCCAAATTTTTCACACTCCTCTTTCACTTTCATCAAGAGGCTTTTGAGTTCCTCTTCACTTTCTGCCATAAGGGTGGTGTCATCTGCATATCTGAGGTTATTGATATTTCGCCCGGCAATCTTGATTCCAGCTTGTGCTTCTTCCAGCCCAGAGTTCCTCATGATATACTCTGCATATAAGTTAAATAAGCAGGGTGACAATATACAACCTTGACGTACTCCTTTTCCTATTTGGAACCAGTCTGTTGTTCCATGTCCAGTTCTCACTGTTGCTTCCAGACCTGCATACAGGTTTCTCAAGAGGCAGGTCAGGTGGTCTGGTATTCCCATCTCTTTCAGAATGTTCCAGAGTTTATTGTGATCCACACAGTCAAAGGCTTTGGCATAGTCAATGAAGCAGAAATAGATGTTTTTCTGGAACTCTCTTGCTTTCTCCATGATCCAGCGGATGTTGGAAATTTGACCTCTGGTGCCTCTGCCTTTTCTAAAACCTGCTTGAACATCTGGAGGTTCAGTGTTCACATATTGCTGAAGCCTGGCTTGGAGAATTTTGAGCATGACTTTACTAGCGTGTGAGATGAGTGCAATTGAGCGGTAGTTTGAGGATTCTTTGGCATCGCCTTTTTTTGGGATTGGAATGAAGACTGATCTTTTCCAGTCCTGTGGTCACTGCTGAGTTTTCCAAATTTGCTGGCATATTGAGTGTGGCATTTTCCCAGCATCATCTTTCAGGATTTGAAAGAGCTCAATTGGAATTCCATCACCTCCACTAGCTTTGTTCGTAGTGATGCTCTCTAAGGCCCACTTGACTTCACATTCCAAGATGTCTGGTTCCAGGTGAGTGATCACGGCATCGTGATTATAGTGGTCATGAAGATCTATTTTGTATAGTTCTTCTGTGTATTTTTGCCACCACTTTTTAATATCTTCTGCTTCTGTTAGGTCCATACAATTTTTGTCCTTTATCGGGTCCATCTTTGCATGAAATGTTCCCTTGATATCTCTAATTTTCTTGAAGAGATCTCTTGTTTCTCCCATTCTGTTGTTTTCCTCTATCTCTTTGCACTGATAGCTGAGGAAGGCTTTCTTATCTCTCCTTGCCATTCTTTGGAACTCTGCATTCAGATGCTTATATCTTTCCTTTTCTCCTTTGCTTTTCGCTTCTCTTCTTTTCACAGCTATTTGTAAGCCCTCCCCAGACAGCCATTTTGCTTTTTTGCATTTCTTTTCCATGGGGATGGTCTTGGTCCCTGTCTCCTGTACAATGTCACGAACCTCCATCCATACCTCATCAGGCACTCTATCTATCAGGTCTAGTCCCTTAAATCTATTTCTTACTTCCACTGTATAATCATAAGGGATTTGATTTAGGTTATATCTGAATGGTCTAGTGGTTTTTCCCTACTTTCTTCAATTTAAGTCTCAATTTGGCAATAAGGAGTTCACGATCTGAGCCACAGTCTGCTCCTGGTCTTGTTTTTCCTAATTGTATAGAGCTTCTCCATCTTTGGCTCAAAGAATATAATCAATCTGATTTCGTTGTTGACCATCTGGTGATGTCCTTGTGTAGAGTATTCTCTTGTGTTGTTGGAAGAGGGTGTTTGCTATGACTAGTGCGTTCTATTGGCAAATCTCTATTAGTCTTTGCCCTGCTTCATTCCGTGCTCCAAGACCAAATTTGCCTGTTACTCCAGGTGTTTATTGACTTCCTACTTTTGCATTCCAGTCCCCTATAATGAAAAGGACATCTTTTTTGGGTGTTAGTTCTAAAAGGTTTTGTAGGTCTTCTTAGAACCATTCAACTTTGGCCTCCTCAGCATTACTGGTTGGAGCATAGGCTTGGATTACTGTAATATTGAATGGTTTGCCTTGGAAACGAACAGAAATCATTCTGTCATTTTTAAGATTGCATCCAAGTACTGCATTTCGGACTCTTGTTGACCATGATGGCTACTCCATTTCTTCTAAGGGATTCCTGCCGACAGTAGTATATATAACGGTCATCTGAGTTAAATTCACCCATTCCAGTCCATTTTAGTTCACTGATTCCTAGAATGTCTACGTTCACTCTTGCCATCTCCTGTTTGACCACTTCCAATTTGCCTTGATTCATGGACCTAACATTCCAGGTTCCTATGCAATATTGCTCTTTATAGTATCAGACCTTGGCGACTCCTGTGGCACGGACGCGAGAGATGCCAGCTCTGGCACAACAGACCACGTGCAAAAGCATGGCCGATAGGAGCTACCCTGCGTCCAAGGTAAGGTACAGTGGCTGCGCTTTGCTGGAGCCGCTGTGAAGAGATATTCCACGACCACGGTAAGAGAAACCCAAATAAGACGGTAGGTATTGTGAGGGGGAATCAGAAGGCAGACACACTGAAATCATAATCTCAGAAATCTAGTTGATCTGATTACATGGACCACAGCCCTGTCTAACTCAATGAAACTAAATCATGTCATCTGGGGCCACCCAAGACGGACGGGTCATGGTGGAGAGGTCTGACAGAATGTGGTCCACTGGAGAAGGGAATGGCAAACCACTTCAGTATACTTGCCTTGAGAACCCCATGAACAGTATCAAAAGGCAAAATGATAGGATACTGAATGAGGAATTCCCCAGGTTGGTAGGTGCCCAGTATGCTACTGGAGATCAGTGGAGAAATAACTCCAGGAAGAATGAAGGGATGGAGCCAAAGCAAAACAAATACCCAGTTGTAAACGGATACATTTTATAATTCTGACATTGAAGATGATCTTTAATAGTAATGGAAAAAGGAAGATTAGAGGTTTTAATGGGTTACTCAGAGTAAAGTAAAAAACATTTATTATAATTGAATAAAAATGAACATTTTATGGACAAATCAGACTATCCTGTAAATACACCAGAAGCTGTTTATACACATTAAGATAAGAGAATTTATTAGCTTTTTATCTTAAAAAGATTATTATTTGGGGGTATAGGATGGTAAAAATACTGTAATACTGTCCTGTAATTGTGAAAGTCCATGTGACTGTTTCATTATTTTTTGATTGCCTTTATGTGGGCCAAGCTCAACTGGGCTTCTATCTTTGTTTCTCTCTCCCTTTTCACACCTCTTTTCATCATTGATTTCCTTTTTCATTCTTGTCATCCATTTACTCAACAACCTGTTTCTTAGTACCTACTATGATTCAGTCACCAAGCTGGGGTTGGGGATTCTAAAATGAAAACAAAACAAGATAAAACAATGTCTTCTCTAACATGGTTCTTTGCATCATGCCACTATCTCACTCATTCATTAACAAATATGCTAATTATAAATGTGTCCACCTTGCTAACAAATTCTAAATTTTAGTCTCAAATACTTGTCAGCTTAAGTATATAGAACAGGTCATGCTGCACTGAGTTTAAAGAAAAGCTATTATTTTCCTATAAAAGTGCTTTGTTGAAAATTGTAAAAGTTGCTTTCTATGGCTTCATCTCTCCTTTCCTTTCCCTGGTCCTTGGATATATGATGCTCATCTCTTCCCTCTATTTACCTAAAGGCCTGTGGAGCATAGGAGGGCACTGTGGTTATGGTAGGAAATAAAATTGGTGTTGAAAATATGTGTATTTTCCTGAGAATATAGTTTCCTTCCTTGTATTACTTTCAGCCCTGGATTTCTCTGTTTCTAATCTAAGGAGGGTAGCTGATATATTTTACTTGCTATTAAATAACTAACTTGTTCTTATTTAGATGGAAAAACTTGATTATAAGACTGTCTCATTTTTAATACAGTGCTGACCACCATATTGGTTGTTAATAGAAAAGATTAAAGGTAGGAGGAGAAGGGGACAACAGAGGATGAGATGTTTGCTCTGGGAGTTGGTGATGATTGGGGAAATCTGGCGTGCTGCAGTTTACAAGGTTGCAAAGAGTTGGACATGAATAAGCAACTGAACCGACTGATAATTAGACCACATTAATTTGAAACACAGTAGACTATAAAATATGGACTCTGAATTAAGTAGATTATCTGTTATTTTATTTAAGAATAGGGCATATGGTTAGCTAGGAAATTATAGTTGCTCAGTAGATACTATTGACTGAACTTGAGTGATATTTTTGTTGTTATACAGTATGAAACTGCATAAAATTAAGTTGCTGAACATCTGATAGTTTTGAATATAACTGTATCAGGGACATGTGCTATATTTGCAGAAATAAATAAAGCTAAAGATGAAGATGATCTATGGATATTTAAAAGCAATTCACTTAAAAATCCATGAAAATGTTTTACACTAATACATATTGAGGTAGTATGTAACTGGTTGTGTGTTGTGTTGGAAACATTGGGACCACTATACTAATCAGAATTCATTTAACACAGATATGAGCACTATATTTAGCAGCATCGAAATATTACTCAGGAATGAGATTTTATGTAAGAATTTGTGGTTAGAAGGCTGCCTATCTAAAAATTATGTTATTGGTTGCACAGCTCCGCACAGCTTTTTCATCTAAGGGTTAGTCTTTCAAAGTCAAGAGAAATTCCAAATCTGACAATTTCTTGCTTGGCCACAGATGGTGCAGGTGAAAGACCTCAGAGGTGTGAGTGTGTTGTCCTTTCTCTATGGAAACAGAAGTTTAAAACAATTTTCAAAGGATAGTTTATTTCCCTTTCTACCTAACTTGACTCATGAATACCACGAACTATTTACTAGAGTATTTGTTTCTTAGGGGATTAAAACTAAGTGAAAGTCGCTCAGTCATGTTTGACTCTTTGTGACTCCATGGACTGTATAGTCTCTGGAATTTTCCAGGCCAAAATACTGGAGTGGGTAGCCCTTCCTTTCTCCAGGGGATCTTCTCAACACAGGGTTCGAACCCAGGTTTCTTGCATTGCAGGTGGATTCTTTACCAGCAGAGCCACAAGGGAAGCCCAAGAATAGTGGAGTGGGTAGTCTATCCCTTCTCCAGGTGATCTTCCCGACCCAGGAATCGAACCTGGTTCTCCTACATTGCAGGCGGATTCTTTACCAACTGAGCTGCGAGGGAAGCCTAAAACAAATCAAAAGTTGTTGAAACTTCAAAAAAATATATATATTAAGTTCAGATTTTTGAATAGGCAAGATCTCTCTGTTTAACAGATGGCTCAGCGGTTGGAATAAACCAGAGGGATGGGATGGGGAGGAAGGTGGCAGGGGGGTTCACTATGGGGAGCACATGTACACCCGGGGCAGATTCATGTCAATGTATGGCAAAATCAATACAACAATGTAAAGTAATTAGCCTCCAATTAAAATAAATAAATTAAAAAAAATTTACTTACAAACACAAGCAGCACAAACAATTACTTTACAATATTGTTCTCAATTTACATATTTTAAAAATGAAAGGGATTTTGAGTTGTTTCCTTTCTTACTGTGCGTTGAACAAACAATGCATTTCTGAAGTTGACAACAGAGAAATTTTGCCTCTTAATGAACACTAGATTAATGGTTAGCCTTTAATTAATCCTGTTAGCCTTCATGAATTATGAACCTATCAGCAGATAGTGGCTTCTGAAACAATGCTGAAATTTGCCCATTGGTGATTAAAACAACAAATATGAAGATAGAAATTAGGTTTGGGGGGGTATCTATTCTATTCCTGAGTTCTGTTGCCATTTTACTTATTTCTAAAACTATGAATGAAAGAGAAAAGACTAATTAATTCTTTCAAATGATCAGAGGCAAAGTTTTCTTTGGGGGCTTCCTAGGTAGCTCAGTGGTAACGAATCCACCTGCAATGCAGTAGATGCAGGAGATGCATGTTCAGTCCCTAAGTCAGAATGATCCCCTGGAGAAGAAAATGACAACCAACTCCAGTACTCTTACCTGAGAAACCCCATAGACAGAGGAGCCTGGAGGGCTACAGTCCGTGGAGTTGCAAAAGAGTTGGACATGGCTTAGGGACTAAACAACAATAACAAAAGTTTCTTTAGATAAAGGATAAAATAGACCTCTCATTTTCATTTGAGTCTTAAGTTGGATGGAAATTCAAAGACTTTCGGTAGTACAATTTAAGAAAGAAAAAAAAAAAAAACATTGTTTCCTGTTGTGCATTAAAGAGTAGGGGGCAATTTTGTTTCCTTTATTTTCACTTTTTAATCCTAATGTCCTTTGACAGTCTTGCTTTTCCTCATGTCAGTAAAATGTCACATGCTTCTATGTGAGTTACCTATTTTGATCAGTAAGTCCCAAGGCTATTTGTGACCTAGAAGTGTATTTCATTTGATTTATTATAGTTTTGTGACTCTTGTTTTTTCAAGTGATTCTTGTTCTGGAAAGACTAACCAATGGATGAGGAATAGGATTTTTCTGCATGTGAAACACATTAGCCAATATGGGAATGAATCAGTTATAATTACTCTGTCCAAATCAAACATTCTGTCTTTTAAATTTTGCATCTTTCAAAAGCCATGAATCTAATGACTTTGACCTGAGTAGGTAGACTCAATCACATACCTCACGTATAGCATGTTTATAGTGCATCAGGTAGAAAGATAGACATAGGTCCATAGAACTGGAATGTATCTTGAAAGGAAATTTTGTCCAAATCATTACCTTCAACCAAATCATACTCACATTATCTCAGATATAGAAATGGAATCCAGAATATTTTTTTGGTAAAGTATTCTAAGCATCTAAACCCTAAAAGTTTCTTCCTATTGTTTTAAAGGACCAGAAAGACCTAGGATTTGTCAACTCAGAGATTTACTTCCATGGTACATCATTTTACTTTTGAAAGAGGTATCAAAAAGAGCTTAGCAATAAACCAGGAAGAAATAGTTCACATGTTTGAAAGAGAAAATATAGAATCTGGTAGTAATGCATTTTTTTCATAACCAAATGATAGCCTCCTTCCATTTCAGTTTATGCTTTATCTTAATTGTGGACAGTTAGCTTTATTGAAATATTGTTAATTCAGTTGATACCACAGATTTACTTCCTTCATAGTACAATTAGCTTTATTTTGTTCCCCAGCCATAGACTTTACCTTTAATCTCAATCAACCCTGTATTAAATATGTACTAATAGCTTCAGTTGTATAATTTCCTTATTAAGGACAGCTTCATGAAATTGCTGCAGTGCAAGAGATTTATTGTAATGCACATATTTATTTGGCATGTGTCTCTTGTATCTATGCAATATTTTATAAGAATATTATGTACACCAAAATGTCCCTTCTCTTTTAATTATCATGTAGGGTCAATGGAGTCTCTTTCCATTCACTGGTATTTTTTTTAAATTTATTTGTTTTAATTGGAGGCTAATTACTTTACATTACTGTATTGGTTTTGCCATACATTGACATGAATCTGCCCCGGGTGTACATGTGTTCCCCATCCTGAACCCCCCTCCCACCACCCTCCCCTTCCCATCCCTCTATTCATCCCAGTGAACCAGCCCCGAGCATCCTGTATCATGCATGCTAATTCCCATGATGACTTCGCAATTTCTATTTGTGTCAATAGTATACCTAAGCTAGCCGTACTCAGCGAAAGGAAGGCATATTTTTCTGCCAAATCAATGCTAGGCCTTGTGTTTCACATTTCTCCATAACTGGTACTTTGAGAGAAGAGTTATAGTAGCTATCAATCACTAGCAGCAGGTACCAGGTCAGATTGATTCTTATAGTTTAAACTACCTTACTCATTGTAGGCCTGTGAACACTGTGCTGTTTTCCAAAATGTTTGCTGTTTAGATATTTCCTCACCTCTACTCCCAGCTCACATGCTACACTTACCTATTGATTTTCCTAGAAATCGTGTTCTTTTGCCAGGCTATTTCCTGTGCTTTCATTAATTGGTGCCTTGGTTGTCAACCATAAATCACTACACAGGTAAAGGAGTAGAGCTATACCTACTCATGCAAAAACTTGAAGCCTACATAATTTCCCTCTGATACAAACTATTTTTTGTCTACTTTCCTCATTTTTAACTCAAAATTTGAAAGGCAGATTTAACATAGTAAGAAAAATCCTTACCCATAAATTTTAACCCTTATCTTTTTGTCCTGTCTTAGTTGCTAAGCAGATGAAAGATCTTAAGCAGGAGAGTCAAGTAACTTCTCAGATACTCAGTTTCCTCTTTTTCAGATAATACAACTACCATGAAAATGCTTTAAAGCATCAACACATTATACTAAATAAAGGGCAACATTAGTTTCATTACTTCAAAAACCCTCTTCATGATTTGTACTATTTTTCCGTGAAAGTTTAGTAAGCCCTGACTTCATTTTTATTTCTATTTCCCTATTATGAAGGGGTTATGAATTATCTTAATACTCCTTTCAGAGAAGTTAAAATTCCATAAGCTTTGCATTTTGGAGAGAGTTCATTGTTATGTTTAGACTTGAAACATACATATTTTCTAAACATTGTAAAGCCAGTCCTGTCTTGTTGGATATATCTCATGAAATACAGGAATAGGAGGGACTATGTTTTTTCTCTAGAATGGAGTACAAATTTCTGAAAAGTAGAAGCATCTTTCTTCCACTGTTTCTATTCCACTCAGACTGGCAAGAGCTTATGGGAGCATTGCATTCAAACCTCTGCTTGTGCTCCATGGTCTCTGATGGAAAAGTCTCAAGAAGTGTCAGCTACGGGAGACTTTCACAGTGTAAGAAGTTGTGTCATTCTCTTCAGTTTGGTGGAACTGAGCCTCCAACTCGTTCCAATCCTTTTCTTGATTAATATATGGGGAATAAATATATCAGATTGTTCCAATTGATGACATCAACTAAATTCCATTCAGAAAGTGTGGGATCTCTTGATAAAGAAATTCTTAGATAAAGAAATTCTTAGACTGAAGAATTTCACTTTTTCATTCAGTTTCCAGATTGATTGGAATTAAATGTACCTTGTAGCATGTGGCATAGCCAGAGAAGAGACTTTTTAATGCATTATTTTGTATATGATTTTGCTTTCTTGTTAACTCTAGGCACAAACATCCTGACTACACTTGTCAATTGATATCCAACTGACTGGATATCACTTTCTTAGTAATCATTTGGTTGTAAGAAACAAACATCTATCTACTTATATTACTTAAGATGTAAAGTGGATTTGTTGAAATCCAGCTTAACAGGCCAGAAACAGTGAGGTAACAGTAGTTCTTCCTTTTTTCTCAAACCCTACATCTGATTTGTGAGCAAATAGCATTAATTTAAATTTGACTACTTCTTACTGTATCCAGTGCTATAACTCTAATCCAAGCCACTCTCATTTTTCATTTGTATTTTTTCTATAGCCTCTAACTTGCTTCTGTGTTTCATCCTTGTCCTTACATAGCAGCTATTGTAATTCTCTGAAATCTTAGATTAAAACACTCCTTCGATCAACACTCTCCAATAGTTCTGTGTTTCACTTAGGATGTAAGCCAAAGTTGTATCAATGATCTATCTACAAGGCCCTACATAATCTATCACCCTCATGTCATGTCTCTGATTTCATCTCCTACTATTCTCTTTACTTTATTTCAGATCATCTGACTCTAACCATATTTACATTCTTGCTATTATTACTTGAATATTCTAGGCACTGTCTTGCATTAAGGCATCTGTCCTGACTGTTTTATCTGTTCAATAGCCTCTGCCATCTCCTCACTTCCACAAATCTACAGGGCCAAATCTTTCACTTTCTTCATGTCTTTTTTTAAATGTCACCTTACTCAACAACCAATCTTCTTCACCTGCACCCCACATTGTCAGTCTCCTTTATACTTACTTTTTCTTACTTTTTTCACAGTAATTATTACCTTCTGCCATTCGAATACTTTTATTGTTTATTGTTTGTTGTCTATTTTGCACCACCAGAATGTAATCTTCATGAGAGGAAGTGTCTTTGTTTTTATTCTCTAATACATTACTGACACTTAGAATACTGTTTGGCATATACAGCTATTTAAGTAATATTTGTTATATGAATGAAAGAATGAATGGATAGAAGAGTGAATTATTGAAAAGATAGGAAATAGAAGAGAGCAGGGCTGTGTTAGAATTGACTCTGGAATCATAGAAAACTAAAGGAAATTTGCTATATTTCACTGGACTCTGTGTTTTTTTCTCTGGTTGTGTGTGTGTGTGTGTTAGTCGCTCAGTCGTGTCTGACTTTTTGTGACCCCATGGACTGTAGCTTGCCATTCTCCTCTGTCCATGTAATTCACCAGGCAAGAATATTGGAGTGAGTTGCCATTCCCTTCTTCAGGGGATCTTCGCAGCCCAGAGATTAAACCCAGTTCTCCTGCATTGTGGTCAGATTCTTTACCATCTGAGCCACCAAGTATTTTCCATAATCCAGTCAATGGTATTTTGTAGCTTTTGGTATATATCTTGCACTTAAAAAAAAAAAAACAGATTATTCCTAAGTATTATTATTGAATATAAGTATAATTGAATTTTTATATTCATCTTGTATCCTGTAACTTTGTTGAACTTGTTTATTAGCTCTAAATTTTTTTATGAATTACTTAGGATTTTCTATATATAAATGTGTGTCCTCTGTGAATATAGGTTTACTTCTCTTCCAATCTCAGTTTCTTTATTTCATTTCCTCATTGTCTTGACTAGAATATGCAGAACAGGTTGAGTGGTAATTGTAAAAGAAAACATCATTGTCTTGTTCTTGGAGGAAAGCTTTCAGTATTTCATCATTAAAATGTTAGATGTGGATTTTTCATAGATTTCCTTTTCAGGTTGAAAGTTTCCCTCTATTCCTAGCTTACTGATCATTTTTATCAAGAAGTGGTGTTAGACTATGTCCAATTATTTTTTTTTTCATCTGATGAGCTTCTCTTGTGTTTTTTTTTTTTTTTACTTTTGTTCTATTAATGTGTTGCATTACATTGATTTTGAAATGTAATATCAACATTTTTTTCCTGGAATAAATACCACTTGATCATGCTGAATAGTATTGTGTAATACATTTTATGTGTCCTTGGGTTTGGTTTGCTAGTATTTTGTTGAGGATTTTTGTGCCTACGTTCCTAAGGGATACAGTTCTCTAGCTTTCTTTCCTTGTAATGTCTTTGGATATTTTGGTATCAAGCTAATACTGACCTTGTAAAATTAGTTGGGAAGTGTTCCTTCCATTTCATATTTTAAAATGTTTGAGAATAATCAGTGCTAATTCTGCTCTAAATGTTTGTGGAATGTGTCCGTGAACTCATCTGAGATGAGGCTTTCTTTGTTGATAGTTTTTTATATTATTATTATTAATTTGATCTCTTTATTTCTTATAGGTCTAATAATTACTAATCATAGTAGTAGTAGTAGCAATCACTCAGTCATGTCCGACTCTTTGTGACATCAACAACCAGAGCCCACCAGGCTCCTCTGTTTATGGAATTCTTCAGGCAAGAATACTGGAGTGGTTTGCCATGCCCTCCTCCAGGGGATCTTCTCGATCCAGGGATTGAACCCAGGTCTCCCACATTGCGGGCAGATTCTTTACCATTTGAGCTACCTGGGAAGCCAAATTGCTAATCATATGATTTTCAAATAAATCTTTTAATTTATGGCTATCTTATCCCTTCATTTTTGTTATTTTTTCATGAATGAAACTTTTATTTTAAATTAAAATTATCAATCATTCCTTATAACTTTTGTGCAGAAACTTTTGGGGTTTTTTGTTTTTATTTTTCAAATTCTATTTTCTTCTTAAAGTCCAATAGTTTTGGCTTTATATTTAAGTTCTTGATGTATCTGGAATTAACTTTGTACATGATGTAAAATACAATTCCATTATTTTTTTTGTTTTTATTTCCAGTAGAAATGGTAACATACTAGAAAACTTAAAACCCAGCAGCTTTTTTTCGCATTTAGAAATAAATTATATTGGTATATAGCTAATTAACAATGCTGTGCTAATTTCAATTGGATAGCAAAAGAGACTCAGTCATACATATACATGTATCCATTCTCTGCCAAACTCCTCTCCCATCCAAGCTGCCATGTAACATTGAGCAAAGTTTCCTGTGATATACAGTAGCACTTTGTTGGTTATTCATTTTAAATATAGACATGTGTACATGTCAATCCCAAACCCCCAAACTATCCCTTGTCCCATTGTTCCCCCCGGCAATCATAAATTCAATCTCTGTCTGTGAGATTGTTTCTGCTTTGTAAAGAAGTTAATTTGTATCATTTCTTTTTACATTCCCCATATAAGGTTTGTCACACAATATTTCTCCTCTGTCTGACTCACTTTTCTTTGTGTGACAATCTCTAGGTCCATCCATGTTACTGCAAATGGTATTATTTCCATTCTTTTTAATGGCTGAGTGATATTCCATTGTGGGTTTCCGTGATAGTTCAGATGATAATTTGCCTGCAATACAGGAGGCCTGGGTCAGGAAGATCCCCTAGAGAAGGGAATGGATACCCACTCTAATATTCCTGCCTGGAAATCCCATGGAGAGAGTATCCTGGCAGGCTACAATCCATGGGATGGCAGAGTCAGATACAACTGAGCAACTAAGAACACACACACACACACACACACACACTATTCCATTGTATATATGTACCACATTTTTATCCATTCCTCTGTTGATGGACATTTAGGTTGCTTTGATGTCTTGGCTACTGTAAACAGTGCTGATATGAAAGTTGGGGTGAATGTATCTTTTCAGACCATGATTTTCTCCAGATACATGCCCAAGAATGGAATTGCAGGGCCATTTGGTAGCTCTGTTCTTAGTATTTTAAGGAACCTCCATACTTTCCTCCACAGAAGCTGTACCAATTCACATTCCCACCAAGAGTGTAGGAGGATTCCCTTTTCCACACCATCTTCAACATTTGTAGCTTTTAGATTTTTTTTGGTGATAGCTTTCTTAACTGGTGTGAGGTGATATTTGGATAGTTTTGATTTGCATTTCTCTAATAATTAGTGACCAGCAGGTGTTTGCTTGTTTGTTTTAAATAAGAGCTCATAGTGAGTAGTAAAATTTGTATTGTGATCCAGCAGTAATCCACATGTATACTAACAGAGGCACAAATTATTTTTTAAAATATAACCTACACATACATGTGATTAAGTCAACTATTTTGTCTTTTGTTTTTAATAAAAATTTTGCTGATGTGACAGATTCACATGCAGTTGTAAGAATGTGGTATGATTTCATGTACTGCTGCTGCTGCTAAGTCGCATCAGTTATGTCCAACTCTGTACGACCCCATAGATGGCAGCCCACCAGGCTCCTCTGTCCATGGGATTCTCTAGGCAAGAATACTGGAGTGGGTTGTCATTTCCTTCTCCAGATTTCATGTACACTTTACTCAATTTCCTCCAATGGCAACCTTTTACATATGTTTATTTGTTTCAGTTCAGTTCAGTTGCTCAGTCATGTCCGACTTTTTGCAACCACATGAAATGCAGCACGCCAGACCTCCCTGTCCATCATCAACTCCAGGAGTCCACCCAAACCCATGTCCATTGAGTCAGTGATACCATCCAACCATCTTATCCTCTGTCATCCCCTTCTTATCCTGCCCTCAATCTTTCCCATCATCAGGGTCTTTTCAAATGAGTTAGCTCTTCGCATCAGGTGGCCAAAGTATTGGAGTTTCAGCTCCAATATCAGTCCTACCAATGAACACCCAGGACTGATATCCTTTAGGATGGACTGCTTGTATCTCCTTGCAGTCCAAGGGACTCTCAAGAGTCTTCTCCAACTTCACAGTTCAAAAGCATCAAAGAATGAGACCAAGAGAGCCTTAGAATGGTGTGGTATGCCCCAGATGGTCTTGGTCAAATGATGGGGGTTTTGAAATTCATGTTGTGCCAGTTTGACTTTACATTGTATAAACACTGGTGAAGCATATGTTTGAGGCCTCATGTGGTCCTCAGGAGATGCATGAGTGTTGTAGACACATTAGAAAGCAGAGGAAGCTGAATCAAGATTCAACTAACAGTTGAAAATTCTTTCCAGATATCAACATTTTTGACAAACATTACTGGGTTCTGTTTTGATGATTTTTTTTCCATCTAAGTCTGTAAAGAAGTACATTATATGTATGTGTACTTCAAAGTACTAGTGTGTTTTATTCTAAATCTAAAGTGTTAGTGCCAAGCCCATGGAGGCTAAAGTACCATATTAGCTCCCACAAATTAGTTTTTATATTTGGGGATAGAGAGAAAATTACTGTAATGGTAAACTTGAATTTATGTGGTTGATCCACAGAGTGAATTGCCACCTTCTCAACAAATGATCTTGATATGATTCTACTTGCTAATTTCTTAAATCTTAATTGTTACTTTAGATTGCAGAACCCCAAACTGTAACTTATACCACCTACAGAATAGTGTTAGAGTTTATTAGAAAGCCAATAAACAGATTATAAAGAGAATATGTCATCTTAGGTTGAAGTAAAGAGATAAGTTAATGAAGTGATCAAAATCTCAGATGTAAAAGAACAATTTAAAAATTTTACTCCGGGATTTTTGTCTATAAGAGTCAGAGGTGTTTAAGAAATCAAGAAGGATCTATAGTGATTTGAAAAGTATGTTTTAACTTTAATATCAGAATAGAATCAGTAAAAGAATGAAAGTGAGATATTTACTTGGAAGACAAGTAAAGCTGTTAGGCATAAAAGACCCTATTTATGTGAAAAGAAAAATGAGTATCAAAGGCCAGAATAGAATGATATAAAAGGCAAATGATTTTCCCCTACCTAACTTCTCTGAAAAGGATATTATTAAAGTAGGAAACATCCGAATTTTAAATAGACCAGAAAGAATGAATAGAGCCCAATGAAATGTAACAGAGGAAGAGATGAAAGCTCTCAGACAACAACCAAATATAATTCCCCAGTAGGAGCCAGGATCCAGGGGATTACTCGGCAATTGCAGATAAAGAGTCCAGGGAAAAAAAGAACAATTGGGGAACACAAGTTATAATTCAGTACAGTTATGCTAAATGATTATAGAAAGTCGGGATAGATTTTATGGAAAAAAGTAGAAAGAAGAGTGTAAAATAGTATAAAGGAATTATTGAATTTCAAGGCAGAACATTTATTTCATGTGGAAATTTAGTCATAACCTGTGTCCTAAGGGAACAAGTTTGAGAAATTTAATGAATTAGGGCTCAAAAAATGTACATCAAAAATGAGACGTTAAAGGAGAGTGAGACAGGACAATGATAGATCAAGTTCAGAGTTCAGTTAGTCATTGTTATAATGGAAGACTATCTCTTGAGTACTATTATCCAACTCTAGAAGGTGAAGGTGAAAATGATTTGTTAGAAGAGAGGACACTTTTGACAAGCCTAACTTTTATTGATTTCATATCTTTCACTATATGAGACCCCACAAAATGAAATCTAGAAGAATATGTTAGCAAAAAAAAAAAAAACTGAGTCAGAAATCTAAAGGAAAACAACAACAAAAAGCATTCCAATCCAGTAGAGTACCATCCTTACATATGTCAGAGTTGAAAATGTGCCAACTAAAGAAGCAGGTTAAACTGAGTCTTCTTGAAAGGCATAAGGAAGCAACCGAAAAGAATAAAATATTACAGACATATTCCACCCCTGAAAATTAAAAAAAAAGAAAAGAAAGAAATATAATAAAAGCTACTTGTATCTTGGAAGTTTCAAAGGCATAGGAAAGGCATTGACTTAAGGAGTGTATGGGAGTGTTATTATTCAATACTACGTCTCTTAAGGGATAAATTTCAGGAGTATCAAAATCAGTGCCAATTTAGAAATCTGCAGATGGTGATACTTCAACAGCAATAAATTTTGGGATAAGCATAAAAAGATAAATATTTCACAAGACTGGGTACTTCCTTAAGATGATACAGTGGGAGAAACTACTGTGGTGTAGAATTGAAAATGCTGGTTTTGAAGAGATAGTGAAGGCACTGTCACTAGGCTAAGACCACCCTCAGTGTAACACTGGAGTATCAGAGACCTGGAATCAAAGCAAAAATAAAAATTAAGAAGCCTGAAATCTATAAAAGGGAATATCGAGTTAAAATAAGACTGTGTAATTGGGGCTGTCATCATTTCAAATATATGAACTTTGCCAGAAGTCAGAAATACCTTGAATGACACTCCAAGAGTAAACAGTATACTGAGATTAATACTCTCCTGCTGATAAAGTCAATGCATTATTCCAAACTTTCTTCTGTGTGAAAGTTCTCACTGTTTTGGGTTTCACTAGTCACAGATTCTGACAAACTAGCATCCTGGCATTCTAACTAGAAGGCATCCTGGAGAAGTTTAAACCAAAATTATTTTTCTTGGTCATTGTTCTTTTCCCTCCGATACCACAGAGCCTCAGCTAGGGTGAACATGTATTCTTAATAAAAGGCAGTACCTTATGAAGTTGGCAATATCAACTCTGGGTCTTGAAGGACCTACATTCATCCCATTTAGAGAATTCCAGAACCCCATACTGTATTTACTTCCTTGTGAACCAAATCTGCTCTGACCTATTCCTGCAGGAAAAGCAAGTTTTTATGTCATAGTCTGCATATCAGCTTAATCAGTAACAGGGACTATATTTTGATTTCTCTCTTTTTTCATTCCTTAGTTATCTCTTAATTGAGTTTACAGTTGTGCAGGGAGATGACTGTTGTATTTAGAACTCTCTTTTTAAATTTTTTAAAATAATTTATTTATTTTAATTGGAGGCTAGAGCCAGACATCTTGGAATGTGAAATCAAGTGGGCCTTAGAAAGCATCACTACGAACAAAGCTAGTGGAGGTGATGGAATTCCAGTTGAGCTATTTCAAGTCTTGAAAGATGATGCTGTGAAAGTGCTGCACTCAATATGCCAGCAGATTTGGAAAACTCAGCAGTGGCCACAGGACTGGAAGAGGCAATCCCAAAGAAAGGCAATGCCAAAGACTGCTCAAACTACCGCACCATTGCACTCATCTCACACGCTAGTAAAGTCATGCTCAAAATTCTCCAAGCCAGGCTTCAGCAGTATGTAAACCGTGAACTCCCAGATGTTCAAGCAGGTTTTAGAAAAGGCAGAGGCACCAGAGATCAAATTGCCAACATCCGCTGGATCATGGAGAAAGCAAGAGAGTTTCAGAAAACCATCTATTTCTGCTTCATTGACTATGCCAAAGCCTTTGACTGTGTCGATCACAATAAACTGTGGAACATTCTGAAAGAGATGGGAATCCCAGACCACCTGACCTGCCTCTTGAGAAACCTGTATGCAGGTCAGGAAGCAACAGTTAGAACTGGACATGGAACAACAGACTGGTTCCAAATAGGGAAAGGAGTACGTCAAGGTTGTATATTGTCACCTTGCTTATTTAACTTCTATGCAGAGTACATCATGAGGAACGCTGGGCTGGAAGAAGCACAAGCTGGAATCAAGATTGCCGGGAGAAATATCAATAACCTCAGATATGCAGATGACACCACCCTTATGGCAGAAAGTGAAGAGGAACTCAAAAGCCTCTTGATGAAAGGGAAAGAGGAGAGTGAAAAGGTTGGCTTGAAGCTCAACATTCAGAAAACAAAGATCATGGCATCTGGTCCCATCACTTCATGGGAAATAGATGGAAAAACAGTGGAAACAGTGTCAGACTTTATTTTTTGGGGCTCCAAAATCACTGCAGATGCTGATTGCATCCATGAAATTAAAAGACGCTTGCTCCTTGGAAGGAAAGTTATGACCAAACTTGATAATATACTAAAAAGCAGAGACATTACTTTGCCAACCAAGGTCCGTCTAGTCAAGGCAATGGTTTTTCCCGTGGTCATTTATGGATATGAGAGTTGGACTGTGAAGAAGGCTGATCGCCGAAGAATCGATGCTTTTGAACTGTGGTGTTGGAGAAGACTCTTTAGAGTCCCTTATACTGCAAGGAGATCCAACCAGTCCATTCTAAAGGAGATCAGTCCTGGATGTTCATTGGAGGGACTGATGCTAAAGCTGAAACGACAATACTTTGGCCACCTCATGCGACGAGTTGACTCACTGGAAAAGACTCTGATGCTGGGAAAGGTTGGGGGCGGGAGGAGAAGGGGACGACGGAGAATGAGATGGCTGGATGGCATCACCGACTCTGTGGACATGAGTTTGAGTGTACTCCGGGAGTTGGTGATGGACAGGGAGGCCTGGCGTGCTGTGATTCATGGGGTCGCAGAGAGTCGGACATGACTGAGCGACTGAACTGAACTGAACTGAATGTATACATATATTCATCTTAGTAGATATTGTCAAAAAGTTTTTAAAGTACTTGACTATACCAATTTATTCTCTTACCAGTACTATATGTCAGGATATCAGTTATTAATATTTTTGGCAACATTTGGTATTTTCTTTTTACTTTAACCATTCAGGTGTCATGTAATGCTATTTCAATGTGATATTTATTTGAATTTCCCTGTTTATTGATAAAGTTGAACACTTAAAAAATATATCTATTGGTCATAATTTTTTTTTTTAAAAAAAACCTCATTTCTTGACTTAAGAATCTAGCATAGTAGACTCAGCTACTTGGAAACTTTATCAGGTAAAAATACATAGGCAGTCTCAAAACAGCAAGAGAATAATAATGTACCTACTGAAATATGTAGCTGAAGGCAAAAGGAGTTAATGAAAATCATCAAGTGCTAGAAGCAAAGGGGAAAAAAAAATTAAAATCAGAATGATAATCTCATGGAGTTGCTATAATAATTTATATATAGTAATGGGGATACACATTGATCTAATGAATCAAATTCAGAGACTGTAACATTAGGGTCTTGGGTTTTACATTGTGTATAGACAAAAAATTAAGACTTAACTCTCTGTGAGCTAAAGGCTGGATCTGATACCACAGCACAAAACTGTAAATCTTGAAGGATTTCACTCTCAGTGAAATGGGACTTAGAAAATTCTTTCCACTGACCAAGGAGAATGCAAAAATGCTTTCTTTACCTAATATTTTGGGTGGGAAATGTACTATCCCCTGAGAAACTAAAACCACAAAATGAAATAAACACAGAATTAGACACTAAATTTACACTTTTAACAAAGTTCAGTTCCGTTCCATTGCTCAGTAGTGTCTGACTCTTTGTGACCCCATGGACTGCAGCACGCCAGGCCTTCCTGTCCATCACCAACTCCCAGAGTTTACCCAAACTCATGTCCATTGACTTGGTGATGCCATCCAACCATCTCATCCTCTGCCGTCCCCTTCTCCTCCCCCATCAGTGTCTTTTCAAATGAATCAGCTTTTTGAGGCGGGTGACCAAAGTATTGGAGTTTCAGCTTCAAAATCAGTCCTTCCAATGAACACTCAGGACTGATCTCCTTTAGGTTGGACTGGTTGGATCTCCTTGCAGTCCAAGGGAATCTCAAGAGTATTCTCTAACACCGCAGTTCAAAAGCATCGATTCTTTGGTCCTCAGCTTTCTTTATAGTCCAACTCTCACATCCATACATGGCTTTTGGAAAAACCATAGCCTTGACTAGATGGACCTTTGTTGGCAAAGTAATGTCTCTGCTTTTAATATGCTGTCAAGGTTGGTCATAACTTTCCATCCAAGGAGTAAGCGTTGTTTTTAATTTCATGGCTTCAATCACCATCTGCAGTGATTTTGGAGCCCAGGAAAATAAAGTCTGACACAGTTTCCACTGTTTCTCCATCTATTTCCCATGAAGTGATGGGACCAGATGCCATGATCTTAGTTTTCTGAATGTTGAGCTTTAAGCCTACTTTTTCACTCTCCTCTTTCACTTTCATCAAGATGTTCTTCAGTTCTTCTTCAGTTTCTGCCATAAGGGTGGTGTCATCTGCATATCTGAGGTTATTGATATTTCTCCTGGCTATCGTGATTCCAGCTTGTGCTTCATCCAGCCCAGTGTTCCTCATGATGTACTCTGCATATAAGTTAAATAAGCAGGGTGACAATATACAGCCTTGATGTGCTCCTTTCCTGATTTGGGACCAGTCTGTTGTTCTATGTCCAGTCCACTGTTGCTTCCTGACCTGCATACAGATTTCTCAAGAGCCAGATCAGGTGGTCTGGTATTCGCATTTCTTTCAGAATTTTCCACAGTTTATTGTGATCGACACAGTCAAAGGCTTTGGCATAGTCAATAAAGCAGAAATAGATGTTTTTCTGGAATTCTCTTGCTTTTTCGATGATCCAGCAGATGTTGGCAATTTTATCTCTGATTCTTCTCCCTTTTCTACAACCATCTTGAACATCTGGATGTTCATGGTTCATGTATTGTTGAAGCATGGCTTGGAAAATTTTGAGCATTACTTTAACTACCATGTGTAATGAGTGCTATTGTGTGGTATTGTGAGCATTCTTTGGCATTTAGCAAGGTTAGGGAATCATAAAATTAAAAAAAAAAAAAAGTAAATGTAACTCCCAGACCAAATTTACCCCTAGGTTGTGCAGAAGAAGCAATACTCAATCCCATTAGATTTCTACAAGAACAATATCCCTGGTAAAAGAGCTGAAAACAAACAAAAATTTACAAACACATATATATTAGTGATTATCTTCAGGAGAGTCAATAGTCACAACAAAGAATATAAATGTAAGAACATGAAAAGAGATACAGGACCCTCTGAAAGAAACTACTAATACTTTTAATAATGAAGCATGTCTTTAGATAATAGAAATTACATAGGGAAAATTATGAAAAGAGAGCAGTCATGTTTGAAAAAATACTACATAACACATTTAACTACGAAACTCACTGTGCAGGCTAAATGGCAAACTAGACAAAGCTGAATGGAGAATTATTGAACCAGGAGGTAGATAAGAGGAAACTACTTAGAACACATCATAGTGTGATAAAAACACTTTAAACATGATAGTTTAGAGACATGAAGGGTGGATTTTGAAACTATGCTATAACTAATAGTTCCAGGAGAGACAAGTTACAGTGTATGAAAGATAGGAGGTTGTGTATCAGAGTTAGTTTAAAAGGTATATATTATTTTGGTTGAACTTAAAAGTATAGTTTATCTTTAATTTTTAAGGTAAAGCATGAATGTTAAAAATTTGTGGTTAATAAAAAAAATTCAGAAATTTATTAATCACTTTATACTGTGATAGGAGGGAAAAGACCCTGAATAAAACTTGATCAATTATATAGAAATCATGGAAAAGGAAAAATATAATAAAAATAATAGCATGGAAAAAAAGAAAAACTCAGACTGTAAAAGTAAATAAAAATATATCATTAATAAATGCATATAAATAGATTTATACAAGCAGATAAGAGAGATTTTCAGATGAATAAAGAAAAGATATCCAGCTATGTTTTTGCTGTTGTTCAGTCACTAAGCTGAGTACTACTCTTTACAGTCTCATGGATGATAGCATACCAGGCTCCTCTGTGCTCCAGTATCTCCCAGAATTTGCTCAGATTCATATCCATTGGATTAGTGATGCTATCTAACCATCTTATCTTCTCCCACCACCTTCTCCTTTTGCCTTAAATCTTTGCCTTTATCAGGATCTTTTTCAATGAGTTGGCTCTTTGCATCAGGTGGCCAAAGTACTGGAGCTTCCTCTTCAGCATCAGTCCTTCAAATTAATATTCAGGGTTGATTTCCTTTAGGATTGACTGGTTTGGTCTCCTTGCTATCCAAGGGACTCTCAAGAGTCTTCTCAGGCACCACGGTCCAAATGCATCAGTTATTTGGTGCTCAGTCTTCTTTAAGGTCCAACTCTTATACCCATACACGACTACTGGAAAATCCATAGCTTTGACTAGAGATAGACCTTTGTCAGCAAAATGATGTCTTTGCTTTTTAATATGCTGTTTAGGTTTGTCATAGCTTTCCTTCCGAGGAGCAAATATTTTTGTTTTTAATTTCATGGCTGCAGTCACCATTCACAGTGATTTTGGAGCCCAAGAAAATAGAATATGTCACTGCTTCCATTTTTCCCCAACTATTTGCCATAAAGTGATGGGACTGGATGCCATGATCTTAGTTTTTTGAATGCTGAGTTTTAAGTCAGCATTTTCACTCTCCTCTTTCACCTTCATCAAGAGGCTTCTTTGTTCCTCTTTGTTTTCTGCCGTTAGGGTGGTGTCATTTGCATATCCAAGGTTATTGATATTTTTCCTGGCAAACTTGATTCCAACTTGTGATTCATCCAGCCCAGCATTTTGCAAGATGTACTCTGCATAGAAGTTAAATTGAAAGGGTGACAATATACAGGCTTGTCCTGTACTCCTTTCCCAATTTTGAACCAGTCTGTTATTCCATGTCTGGTTCTAACTGTTTCTTCTTTGCTGGCACATAGGTTTCTCAGGAGATGGGTAAGGTGGTCTGGTACTCCCATCTCTTTAAGAATTTTCAGTTTTGGTGATGCACAAAGTCAAAGGCTTTAGCATAGTCAGTGAAACAAAAGTAGATGTTTTCTGGAATTCCCTTGCTTTTTCTCTGATCCGATGACTGTTGGCAATTTGATCTCTGATTTCTCTGCCTTTTCTAAATCCAGCTTGTACATCTGGAAGTTTCTCCTCTTGGCATCACTTAAGTTAGATGTTTGTCATCAAACTAACAACAACAACAACAAACTAGGGGAATTTTCTCTGTTTTTCAGATTTAAGAAACAAATGAACAAACAGTTCAAATAGTGAGATAAATATGTGAAAAAAGATTATCAGTCAATATAGATTTTAATTGACCAAATGCTCAGATTTCAACTAGAAATATTCAGTAAAAGGACAACAAGGATTATTAATAAGCAATATACAGTTTTATAGTAAAAATGTACTCATATGACATTTTATGATTTATTGATATGTTAATAGAGAATTTCACACTTTATTGAAAATACATCAACCAAGTCATTAGTGTACATTTTAAATCTAAATCTGCATTTTGGGACCCTATTCACTAGATTTTTTTTTTTTTTTTGACAGACAATTTGACATGTGCTGAGTCAGGATGAAATCTGCTCCATCTTTTCTACCCACCTAGCAGCTAACCTTCAGAGACTACTGAGGGAGTTGTTACTGAGGGTCCTCAGGAACTCCAAGGAAATTTATTTAACTATTTATGGCCTGCAGTTTCATTCAAGTTTCCTAAAATGAAGTTTTCATAATCTGGTACACTGAATTTTGGCCTAGTAAAACTATTGAATGACCATTTATATTTTTTTAAGATATCAATTATTCTTATAAATGCATTAATTATAAGAAAAATAGTTTATAATTTAATTGCCTGTAAAACTCATGTTAATGTTTCTTAAAAGCAGTACAAACACTTTATTACAAAATTCTATCAGGTTTCTGTGTTTAATAATTTTTAACATTTTACAAAATTATATATCATTTATGAGCTGTTTTGCCCATGACACAAGATATCATAAGTATCTTGGAAATTGTTGCATATCAGTACATACAAATACTTATGTTTAGTAGCAGTTTATCATTTTAATTCATGATTAAATAATACCATAATTTTCCTAATGATGTTACTACTGATGAATCTTTATTTGACTTCCATTCTTATACCATTATGAACAATGTTTCAATGAATTTTCCTGTTCATGTATATTTTTATGTAATTTTGTGAGTAAACACATATATTTTCAGGTTTTACATGTCCTGTAGGCAAAATAGATACCAATAAATATTGTAATGTGTATGAGGGAGTATATTTGAAGCTGTATATAAGGCTGACATTCTTTATAGAGAAAAGATGTAGACACATTCAGGTCACAAAATGTTAAGACAGATTTTCTGTGGTATTTGTGTGTCATCCTTGTAAGTTTACTCAGTGTTGTGAGAGAGTTGGAACTTTTTATGGTCTTTTTCTACTTAAATACCAAACCCACCCAACCAAAACTATAGTATTTGCTAATCTACATGAGAGTGAGTTTTGTATTTTCAAAGACTATTTCCAGCAGTGGCATAGTTAGGACAAATAGTGCATGTGCTAAATTACATACATTTCCACTGAATGCTTCCCAAGTGTCAGAATTTCCAAAGACTAAAAATATCTTTAGGTGTTCCTATAGACATATGTCAAGTGAAATTTGTCCTTTTCTAGCCCTCTATTAATTCTGATCACATTTCCAAAGATTACTATTTGGAAAATCATGTAAAGAGATGAGGGTGGGGTTTGTTGATGTTAGAGTTCTAGCCAACTGTGACAGTATACTCAAAATTAGTAGTCAGAACTGTGTTGAATTTTTAAAAATTACATCATTTGAATGATCAGAACAGATATTGTGAATATGTAGGCTATTTTTTGAGGGATTACCTTTTTTTAAGTAAAGGCTTTGGGGGGAGAAGTAGTTCAGAAAAATTTTAAAACACATATCACAACCTCCCAAGTATACTCTCAGAATCCAAAGTACCAACTATTTCCCTACTTAAAAGTTGGGTTACATTTTTTTGCACACAACCTTCAGTTATTTTCAGTTATTTATGTATATACTTATGTGACCATTAAAGTATATGTAGTATCAATATATTAAAAAAAAGTTGGGTTACTTTAGTAGTGAGAGATAAGTTCAAAGATGACTCTGTCAACCATTAGGAAAATGAGGTTAGAGATGAAAGACTGGTATTTGGGGATTTACAACTTGTCTCAGTTTAGTCTATACCTGAATGGGAATAGACCTCACTTAGAACAGATCATATTAGCTCTGGCAGAAGGCCCCAGAACTCCTGATTTATGACAGTTTCCTCCAGCCACTCACTGAGCTGAACAAGACCTTGCTTGTTGACCCAGAACAGAGCCAGCCCTATATGACCTCAATAGTTTTAAGAAGCTGCCCACCATTTAACATCTAGTGGCTCATGCAAAAACCTGCTGCTGTTAAGAAAAATTTGCTCAGCCTTGCAAAACAAAGGAGAGACCTGGGGATACAGTGCTCCTCAAAAGCATGTAGAGGAAATTCCCTGAGTAGAGGATATTATGCCCTTTACATCCTTTGTGGCTATAGTACAATGCCTGATATTTTTCTTCTGACATTACTAGAGATGTGTGCAAGAGGTTGTTGTAAGTGAGCTAAAGGGGACAAAACCATGAATGTATATCATCTTATACTTTGCCTGTTATTGGTCTATATTAAGAAACACTTATGTTCCTTTTGCTTTTTCCATGAGCATTTTCCAGTTTATCTCTCTGGATGATGAGCATATGGATCTTTGGCACTCTGTGGCACTAATGTATAGATGAGTTTCTCATACAGCATTTGTTCTTAATGGTTCTTGGTAAGTGTTGCCATCAACTTCCTTTAATGTAAATAAGATTAGTTTCCCATGCTGAATTATTGGAAGGAACCCACATTCTACACCTCCTACGTGTTTTCTCTCATTTTAAGTCATGTAAAACAAATCTTCTGTGTTAATGAAAAACTTGCCAAGAAACTATTACTGAAACATGATTGTCTGAGCACCTGTGACCTAAGAAACAGATTATTCTTCTGTAAAGATCGCCATTTTACACTACTTGAAGACGAGGCTGAACGAAAATAAATCCTGCATCCTGTGAGAGTACTATAACAAAATAAGTTTTTTCTCCAAGTGTCTGATGCTAAACCAGTTCCTACTAAGGGACAATACAAGAATTAATCACTAACAGGGGTTTTGTCTATACTGGACCATTGGCTATTAACAGCACTTAGTCATACTATGCACAATATAGGAGTCTCTAAGATTTAATCATATGAAAGAAGAAAGTTCTTTCATTTTTGGATAAATAACATGCCCATATAGCTTAATTTAAATTCTTTGAATTTCTTATTAATTAACATGCTTATTTGATTTTTTATAATAATGCCTACATACCTATTATAAAAAATCAAATAAACATGTTAATTAATAATAAATAGTGCCTACATACCTATTGACACGTCTGAGTGACTGAACTGAACTGAACATACCTACTACTTAAGCAATTTTAAAATCAATTAGGCACTTGTGCCTCAGGATATAAACAGAGAACTCAGCAGAGTTAAACACAGCCAACTCAATAAAAGCCTACTGAAATCTGTAGGTATGTATTGTAATTCCATATGCAACCCATGTTGTTCTCAACAGTGAGGCAGAGGAAAAATGATTTCATGAGACATGGTTCTTGAGCAGACATTTTCTCCAAGAAGGCACACTAATTGCCAACAGGTATATGAAAAGGTGTTCAACATCACTAATCATCAGAGAAGTGCAAATCAAAAAAACATTGAGATATCACTTCACACCTGTTAGAATGGCTATTATCAAGAAGACAAGAAATAACAAGAACTGGTGAGAATGAAGGGAAAAGGGAATTCTCATGCACTGTCGGTGAGATTGTAAATTGGTACAACTGCAATGGAAAGCCATATTGAAGCACCTCAAAAATTTAAAAATAGAGCTACCACATGATCCAGCAATTCCACTTTTCATTACTTATCTGAAGAATATGAAATTAATGAAATTATACAAAATTACTGTCACAACAGATATCTGCACATCAATCTTTATTGCAGCATTATGTACAATAGTCAAGACATGGAAGTAACGTAAATGTCCACTGTTGGATGAATGAATAAGTAAATGGTTTTATATATTCTGCCATTTGCAATGACTTGAATAGACCTTGAGTACATTTGCCTGCATACATGCATGCTCAGTCACGTCTGACTCTTTGCAACCCTTTGGACTGTAGCCTGCCAGACTTCTATCCGTGGGATTTTCTAGGCAAGAATACTGCAGTAGGTTTCCATTTCCTTCTCCCAGGTGATCTTCCCAACCCAGGGGTCGAACCCCTATCTCCTGTGCTCCCTGCATTGGCAGGCACATTCTTTAACACTGAACTACCTGGGAAGCCTAAGTGAAATAAGCCTGACAGATAAAGATCAATACTGTATAGTCGCACATATATGTCGAATCTAAAAAAAGAAGAAAAATTGAAATGGGAAAGGGAGAGGCAGAGATGGGGAAGAGGAGAGAGAGAAGGAAAAGAAAAGAATAAACTCATAGAAAAAGAGATCATGCTTGTGGTTACTGGAAATCAGGGTAGTAGAGTAGAGGACTTGGATGAAAGTGGTCAAAAACTACAAACTTCCAGTTATTATAAATGAGCCCTTAGGATGTTATACACAGCATGGTGACTATAGTGAACAATATTCTGTTGTATATCTGAAAGTTGCTAAACGAATAGATCTTAAAAGTTCGTGTCATAAGAAAAAACAATTTGCGACCATGTGTGGTGATGAATGTTAACTAAACTTATGATAACCAGTTTGAGACGTATATAATTATTAGGTTCTACACCTAAAACTAATACAATGTTATATATTGACTATATATCTCAAACATGAGCTTCCCAGGTGGCGCTAGTGGTGAAGAACCCACCTGCCAATGCAGGAGACATAAGAGACATGGGTTCGATCCTTGGGTCAAGAAGATTCCCTGGAGGAGGATATGGCAATTCACTCTGGTATTCTTGCCTGGAGAATCCCATGGACAGAGAAGCCTGACAGGCTACAGTCCATAGGGTCACAAAAAAAAATCGGACATGATTGAAGAGACTGAGCATGCACATATCTCAAATATATAAAAATATCAACAGTAACTGAAAAGTTTTTTTACAGTTTATGAAGCACTTTATCATATTTTTGATTCTTTACCCACATATAGACTCTAAAAATGTTTTATCTTGTCATTCTATTAAAGAATAGATGTTTTAAAACACAAGTTTTTACTATGCTATGAAATTAGTAAAATGTCACATTAGCCCAGGAAGTGTAATGTGGTTACTCAGTGGAAAATCATCAGCTGCTCCATTCCTGAGATGTAAACTTGGAGCATCTTAACCAAATTATAAAATACATGAGAAAAAAAATGCTGTTTTATTCTCCTAATGAAAATTATTTTAAACTATTTTTATATCTCTTTCTATGTATGCTCACTCAGTCATGTCCGACTCTTTGCGACCCCATGGACTATACAGCCCATGGAATTCTCCAGGTAAGAATGCTGGAGTAGGTAGCTTTTCCCTTCTCCAGGGGATCTACCCAACCCAGGGATGCAACCCAGGTCTCCCGCATTGCTGGAAGATTCTTTACCAGCTGAACCACAAGGGAAGCCCACTTTTATATCTAATTCCAGATAACTCTAGTTAGATTTAGAATTTACTAGTACATAAGTATATCAGACATATTTTTATCTCTATAAACATTCAGAGTGCTTCAGCTAGATCCACTGGGGCTCAGGGGTTTGATATGTGTTGCAGAACCGGCTGTGATTTAAAACTGTGGTCCCAATTACAAGTAGTGACTTTTGTCTTTCAGCCGCCAAAGACAAAATATTTATTTCTCACTTTATTTTTCCAAATTCATTATTTCTAGATTCATATTTTTAAAGGAGGACTTATGTTGGATTTTGGTTTAAAGTAAATGTGTGCTCCTTGGTTGTATATTTTAAACAAAGTGATGCTTATACATTTGATATGATATCAGTATTATGCTAATTCAGATCATCCTGCTAGCAACTGGAGTAACTTTCATCCTTTCGTAAATATGAGTTCTGATGAAATGTTAATAGATGTTTCTTTGTTGTAAAGCTCTTATTCAGAAATATACACTCACAACCCAATTTGTTTCCTTAGGGTTTATATGTTGGGAAGGAATAAAAAATACCAAGGATTGAAAAATATCTTAGAAGAAATATAGTAGGGCTGTTTGTCATAGGCTATGGTACTGTTACATGGGAGGCTAACGTGCAATCTGTGATTCAAAAATCTTAAAAAGTAATTGGATACTTGTTACTCTTGAGAAACAAGGCTTATCTCTTTATATGTGGGCACATTGTCCAGGTAAATCCTCCTTGTAGTATGGTTATCTGTGTACTTTATTCAGTTGTTACAGATATCTCTGGTTAAGGCCTTGTAGCCCTTCCTCTGTATTTTGTAGTCCTCTCTAGTCCAGCTCATCATCAGCACCATTTTACTACCCTACAAATTCTTCTTTGCTTCCTCGTGATTTATGAAACTGGAACATGGAGGGAGTTTATAATGGCAGAGGAGGCAGAAAGACATTTGTCAATTTTCCCATTATTATTTTTACTCAAATTCTGTTTAAGACTATAATACTTTAATTTTCCACTCTTCTGGAATCTTATTAAATTAGTACCAATGATTGAATAAATATGTTAATCTATTTTCCTAACATCCAATAAGTATGCAGCTAGAATTAGTTCATTTATGCAAGTTCACATATTTCAAGGACCTTACCTCTTTGCTAATAGCTATTTACGGAAGAGATTTAATTTCTGCTCAATTACCTAAATTTCTTCTATTCATTTTCCCATCTGAATACTTAATACTTAAGAAAATGAATAAAATTGTATTATAGTTTTATTCATCATTTATTTCAAATGTCTTCATTTACTGACAGAAAGTTTCTAATATATATATGTATACATACACACACACACACACTCACACACGAAAGGCTTTCCTGGTGGTTCAGATAGTAAAGAATCTGCCTGCAATGCAGGAGACCTGGTTTGACCCCTGGATAAGGAAGATCCCTTGGAGAAGGAAATGGCAACCCACTCCAGTGTTCTTGCCTAGAGAATTCCATGGACAGAGGAGCCTGGTGGACTGCAAATTGGTATAAGCTGCTTTAGACCTTAACTGTAGTGAATGAAGAGATCCATAAGTGAGCTTTCCAATAATTTTATGCAATTCTGTTTGTCACAACTTTAAAGCCCCTTTGTTTGACTAGATTCTCTTCTCTTTTGTTGTTTGATGTTAACAAATACAATATATGCTTATCACTGTTTTAATATATTCTTAGAGATGTGATAGTGAAATATTAAGAGCATGAGCTTTGGTAACAGACAAATCTGCATTCAAATTCTGGCTCTGTTACTTATTGTCTATGAATCTGTGTAGTTAATTAATGTACATAAGTCCTATTTGCTTTATTTATAAAATAGGTATATAATATATCTATCTCAGAGAAGGCAATGGCAACCCACTCCAATACTCTTGCCTGGAATATCCCATGGATGGAGGAGCCTGGTAGGCTGCAGTCCATGAGGTCGCAAAGAGTCAGACACGACTGAGCAACTTCACTTTCACTTTTCACTTTCATATATTGGAGAAGGAAATGGAAACCCACTCCAGTGTTCTTGCCTGGAGAATCCCAGGGTCGGTGGAGCCTGGTGGGCTGCTGTCTATGGGGTTGCACAGAGTTGGACATGACTGAAGCAACTTAGCAGCAGCAGCAGCATTATATCTATCTTGCAAGGCTACTGTGGGCATATAATAGAATAATGGACTTCCCAGGTGGCTCAGGGCTAACGAATTCACTTGCCAGTGCAGGGGACATGGGGTTTTATCCTTGGGTTGGAAAGATCCCATAGAGGAGGAAATGGCAACCCATTCCAGTATTATTGCCTGAAAAATGCCATGGACAGAGGAGCCTGGTGGGCTACAGTCCATGGTATTACAAAAAGTCAGACAAGACTGAGCAACTGAGAACATACACAGTTTTTCTTATGGTCCAACTCTCATATACATACATGACTACTGGAAAAACCATAGCTTTGACTACACAGACCTTTAGAGGCAAAGTAATGTCTCTGCTGGTTCCAAATAGGAAAAGGAGTACGTCAAGGTTGTATATTGTCACCTTGCTTATTTAGCTTATATGCAGAGTACATCATGAGGAACGCTGGGCTGGAAGAAGCACAAGCTGGAATCAAGATTGCCGGGAGAAATATCAATAACCTCAGATATGCAGATGACACTACCCTTATGGCAGAAAGTGAAGAGGAACTCAAAAGCCTCTTGATGAAAGGGAAAGAGGAGAGTGAAAAGGTTGGCTTGAAGCTCAACATTCAGAAAACAAAGATCATGGCATCTGGTCCCATCACTTCATGGGAAATAGATGGAAAAACAGTGAAAACCGAGTCAGACTTTATTTTTTTGTACTCCAAAATCACTGCAGATGCTGACTGCAGCCAGGAAATTAAAAGACACTTACTTCTTGGAAGGAAAGTTATGACCAACCTTGATAATATACTAAAAAGCAGAGACATTATTTGTCAACCAAGGTCCGTCTAGTCAAGGCTATGGTTTTTCCCGTGGTCATGTATGGATGTGAGAGTTGGACTGTGAAGAAAGCTGATCGCCAAAGAATTGATGCTTTTGAACTGTGGTGCTGGAGAAGACTCTTGAGAGTCCCTTGGACTGCAAGGAGATCCAACCATTCCATCCTAAAGGAGATCAATCCTGGGTGTTCATTGGAAGGACTGATGCTGAAGCTGAAACTCCAGTACTTTGGACACCTCATGTGACGAGTTGACTCATTGGAAAAGAGTCTGATGCTGGGAGGGATTGGGGATGGGAGGAGAAGGGGACGACAGAGAATGAGATGGCTGGATGGCATCACCGACTCGATGGACATGAGTTTGAGTGAACTCCGGGAGTTGGTGATGGACAGGGAGGCCTGGCGTGCTGTGATTCATGGGGTCGCAAAGAGTCGGACACGACTGAGTGACTGAACTGAACTGAACTGATTGTCTCTGCTTTTAATATGCTGTATCCAATTCAATGGACATGAGTTTGAGCAAACATTGGTAGATAGTGAAAGACAGGGAAGCCTGGTTTGATGCAGTCCATGGGGTCGCAAAGAATCGGACACGACTTGGTGACTGAACAACAACAACAGCAATGGAATGTTATGAACATTTTATAGCATTAACAAACTATGGAATCTTAGTCAAGAAGAAAAATTACGTCAATAAACCAAACAGTCCTTTAATTTATTAAAAAGTAATTCAACAGTTAAGAAACTGTGGAAATAGTCTTGAACAGAAATGATGGGGGCTTTACCAACAAAGGTCCATCTAGTCAAAGCTATGATTTTTCCAGTAGTCGTGTCTGCATATGAGAGTTGGACCATAAGGAAAGCTGAACACCGAGGCATTGATGCTTTTGAACTTTGTTTTTGGAGAACGACTTAGAGTTCCTTGAGACTCTTGAGAGTACCTTGGACAGCAAGGAGATCAAACCAATCAATCCTAAAGGAAATCAATACCAAATATTGTTTGGAAAGATTGATATTGAAGCTGAAGCCACAATACTTTGGCTACCTGATGGGAAGAACTGACTCATTGGAAAAGACTCTGATGCTGGGAAAGATTGAAGGCAGGAGGATAAGCGTATGGCAGAGGATGAGATGGTTGGATGGCATCACTGACTTGATGGACATGAGTTTGAGCAAGCTCCGGGAGTCGGTAATAGACAGGGAAGCCTGGCATGCTGCAGTCCACGGGGTTTCAAAGAGTCAGACATGACTGACTGACTGAATTTACATGTAATTTAATCAAGCAATTTTAAGTGTACAGTTTCATGAAATTTTATTATTATATCCAATCATGTAATGAGTCACATATCATCACATTTCCATCAAAGTTTCCATGTGCTCACTCTTTTGTTGTCAATTTCTTCACTTAAAACTCATGCTTTGTTAACTATAGACTTTTGTTTTGTTACTATATCTTTAGTTTTTCCAGAATTTCATTTAAGAGAATTTGCATTTTATAGAGACTTTTATGTCTGATTTATTCACACCATAATGCTACTGAGATTAATCCATGCTGTATGTATCAGCAGTCAATCTCTTTTTGGTTGCTGAATACTACTTCACTATAGAGATATAGCACAATTCATTGATCTGTTTGTAAGGTCGGACCCTGGTGGTCTTTTGGCTTCCCCTTCCTGGTGGCCATCTTGGCTCCTTATTCCCCTCTTCACCTCCCACTGGAGGTAAAAAGTCCCGCCAAACTGCTGAGGAATCTCTGACATAATAACCCTCTGCTGAGAACTACCCTCCTTCCTGACCTCCAGAGCGACCAACCCGGTCTCGCCACCTCGACTAGCTGACCATTCACAATCTCGCATTCCCGAACTTTGCCTTATTTAGGCCTGTCCAGGTTATATGATGTCACTTCCTGCCCCGAAGACATAAAAACCGCACTCTGCCTTTGTTCGGGGCAGAACTCCTTGTGGCCATTCTTGCGGTCAGTGGGTTCTGCCCGGGAGTGCACTGCCAGTAAAGCCTGTTACTTTCGCTTGGTGTCTGGGTTATTTCCTTACAGCTTGAGATGCCCGTTTTCGCGACCTTACATTTGGCACCCAACGTGGGGCTCGAGGAGAGAGCCCTCCCCGCTGGCCACGGGGCTTGTGGCTCCCTTGGGCCCGGCCCGCACCCTGGGTTGATCCACCGCCTCACTGAGACTGTTCAACCGTCTGACAGGATACGGAGTAAGTTCCCTGGGTTAGGTCCCAGAGTAGCTCTCCCCCTTGGCGAGTAATCCGCGGGAGTCCAGTCCTTGCGGGCCAGGCCCGTCACGAAAATCACAGCGCTGTGTCTGGCTCCCTCCTCCAGCACCAGTTGAGTCAGAGACGTCCACCTCAGCTGCGATAGCCCCCTCCGCAGGCCAGGTCCTGCTTCCTGGGCACCAGTCAATCTCGGAGACATCCATTTTGGTTGCAGTTAGCCTCCTCTGCTGGGGTGTTAGATCTCCTGGGGATGCCTGGTTGATCTACCCCTAAGCCTATACTCCATCGCTCGCCAATGGGGACCACTGCTTCCAAGCCTGACCAGGGTTGGTCAACTCCTTTAGATCGCCTTCTGGCCAACCTTAAAACTCTGCGTCTTTCAAATGATACGACACAAACAATTGATTTTTCTCTGTTCTGAGGCCTGGCCCCAATATTCTCTTGACAATGGCTCAAAATGGCCCTCAGTGGGAACTTTTGATTTTGATATCCTCCATGATTTAGATAATTACTGTTGAAGGACGGGAAAATGGTCTGAAGTACCATATGTGCAGGCTTTTTGGCTGTTGCGCTCCCGTCCCACCCTCTGTACTAACTGTTCTCCTCTCAGATCCAACAAACAATGCCTCCACCTGTGCCTCCGCCCACTGCCTCTCCCTCGGTAACTGTCTCTCTTACAGCTCCAAACTCTCTCTCTGCTGATAACCTCCGAGGTCAAACGCCACAACCCATGGACGAAAATTTTGCTTTCACAGTCCCTCCGGAAGACTTGGTGGCCCCTCCTCCTCCATACGCTGCGGCCACCCCCACTGCGGCAGCCCCAACTCCTCCTCCTCTATCACCTCCTACCTCTCCAATTCCACCAGGTCCTCCTACCATTGCTGCTCCCACTCCTCGATCTCCCTCTCCAGAAAAAGCAGATCAGAGATCCCCGACCATTCCCTCCCTCTATCCGCCTCTTCCAAAAACACCTCCTCCCATGGATTCGCCTGTTAGTTCCCATACTAGGTCTCAAACTCTATCTGCCATATCTGCTCCTATACCTCCCACACTGCCTGCTTCCATGTTTCCGCTTTGGCAGGTCGTCGGACCTGAAGGACTAGCCTACGTCCATGTTCCTTTTTCGTTGCAAGATCTGTCACACATTGAACAAAAACTGGGCTCCTACTCGGCAAATCCTTCTAACTACATAAAAAATTTCACTCAATTGTCTCGCTCTTATGCTCTCACTTGGCAGGATGTCTATGTAATTTTAGGCTCCACAACCACTCCTGAAGAACGGCAGGCCATTTGGGCGGCGGCCAGGATGGTAGCTGACCAGCTCCATCTAGTAAATCCAGCTGATCCTGATTGGCCCCCAGCTGCTGCCGCTATTCCAGATAGGGATCCAGGTTGGGACTATCAGGATGGAAAGCGGGGAAAGGCAAATATTCGGCACCTGATAGAATGTTTATTAGAGGGAATGGAAAACACCTCTCAAAGTTGTTAATATGTTAAAACTGGATGAGGTAACTCAGGGACCTGATGAAATTCCGGCAGCTTTCCTTAATCGACTAATGGAGGCCCTACTTACTTATACTCGGATTGCCCCTGATTCCCTGATGGGAGTCGCCACTTTGGCTAAACGTTTCATTTTTCAATCAGGTCCGGATATTAAAAAAAAGCTATCCAGAGCAGAGGACGGACCACAAACCCCTCTGAAACCTGGTAAAAATGGCTTTTAAGGTATATAACACACAGAAAGAAGTAGCTGAAGCCAGCCAGGCAAGCAGCTAAGCAAGGCAAGGCTTAAACAAAAGGCCGAACTTCAGGCTAGTCTCCTAGAAAAACATACCCAGTCACTAGTAGCAGCTCTAATGCCAGCTACACGGCCTCAGGGGGGCCCCCAGAAGATACCACCAGGAAAATGTTTTAAAGGTGGCCAGGAAGGGCGTTGGTCACGCTTCTGTCCTAATCCTAGGCCTCCGACTAAGCCCTGCCCACACTGTGGGAATCAGGGACACTGGTCAAGTGACGGTCTGCAGGGGTCTCGGACTATGGCCCCTCCAGGCCAAGTCTAAAACCCCAAAAAGGTGGTTCAACTCTTGTCCCCTGCTCTAGAATTTCTCTCTCTCGATGAAGACTGATGACGCCCAGACTCGGGGACCCCCATCACTCAAGCCGAGCCTAGAGTAATGCTTCAAGTGGTGGGTAAGTCTATCAATTTTTTGATAGATATGGGGGCTACTTATTCCGTGCTTCCTTCTTATGGAGGACTTTTAATTCCTTCCCAGGTCTCGGTGGTGGGTATTGACAGCAAGCCTTCCCACCCACTTCAGACAGGACCTCAATTATGCCAAATTGATGATCATTTATTCACACATTCTTTCCTGATACTCCCTTCCTGCCCAACTCCTCTATTAGGACGGGATGTTTTAAACAAACTAAAGGCAACTATACACCTGCCTACCTCAAATTCAGGCAATAACTCATCCTCTTCCATACCACTACTTCACCTGCTGCTACTGCTGCTAAGTTGCTTCAGTTGTGTCCGACTCTGTGTGACCCCATAGATGGCAGCCCACCAGGCTCCCCCGTCCCTGGGATTCTCCAGGCAAGAACACTGGAGTGGGTTGCCACTTCCTTCTCCAACTACTTCACCTACGTGCCTCTAATTCAGTTTCGATAGATCCTATAATCTGGGACACAGAAATACCTACAGTAGCTACTCACCATACGCCGATCCTTATCAAACTCAAAAATCCTACCCACTTCCCCAGCCGTCCTCAATTCCCTATCTCACAAGCGCACCTGCAAGGTCTTAAACCGATTATAGACCGCCTTATGGGCCAAGGACTTCTAATACCTACCACCTCTCCTTGTAACACGCCTATTCTCCCAATACGCAAGGCTTCTGGAGGCTACCATTTAGTCCAGGACCTTCGCTTAATCAATGAAGCTGTAATTCCTGCACACCCAATAGTTCCTAACCCTTACACTCTATTATCAAACATCCCTCACAACACAACACATTTCACTGTAATTGATCTAAAAGACGCCTTTTTCACTATCCCGCTACACCCCCTGTCTTCACTCCCTGCTCTCCCTACAACCTCTTCTGCTGACCCACCTGACTCACACATCTGTACAGAAATTATGGAAACTCTTTCCCAGCCCTCTCCTAATCTTTATGCTGAATCCCTAAAATGTCCTGATAATACCCTTTTTGTAGACGGCGGTTCCAAACGATATGCCAATGGACACCACACGGCAGCTTACGCCATTGTAACCAACTCAGGTATATTAGAGGCTAAAACACTCCCAGATGGGACTACTTCCCAAAAAGCAGAATTAATAGCCCTAACACAAGCCTTACTTTTATCTGCTGGAAAGCATGTTAATATATATACAGACTATAAATATGCTTTTTTAATTGCACATTCACACTCAGCTATTTGGAAAGAAAGAGGCTTCCTTACCACCAAAGGCTCTCCAATTACCAACGGTCCACTTATTACAAAGCTCCTAGAAGCCATTTCACAACCTTCCCAGGTTGCCATCATACATTGTAAGGGACACCAGATGTCCTCTGATCCTGTATCCATGGGAAATAATAAGGCCGATCAAATAGCCAAACACTTGGCTCTAAGCCAAGTACCTTCATCCATATTATTCCTAAAAACTTCTCTCACTCCACAATATTCCAGTGATGAAGCCAGAGGCCTTTTATGCCAAGAGGGGTCCTCCCAGCATCCCTCAGGCTGGATTATGTTACATGACAAACTAGTTTTACCAAAGAGACAAGCCTTAACAATTATCACAGAAATCCATAACTCTCTTCACATCGGCCCAAAAGCCCTTCTGACCTTCCTAAGTCCTCTCCTCTCTCCTTTACATCTCCAGCAGGCAATTCAAACAGCATGTGACTAATGCCTGATCTGTGCAAAGACCTTTCCTCAACGAGGTTTTTGACCACCTCATAAGACTCATCAGTTATGGGGCCATCTTCCTGGCCAGCACTGGCAAGTTGATTTTACCCACATGCCTCGACATAGGTCTTTTTGATACCTTTTGGTCTTCACTGATACCTTCTTGGGTTGGGTAGAGGCATTCCCCACAGTGTCAGAAACTGCCAGCACTGTCGCAGACAAACTTCTAAATCATGTTATTCCCAGGTTTGGCCTGCCCACTTCTATGCAGTCTGACAATGGTCCAGCCTTTGTCTCTCAAATAACCCAGCAAGTGGCTAAAGCCCTAAATATCTATTGGCATTTAATATTCCTTACAGGCTTCAATCATCCGGCAAGGTTGAACAGGCCAACGGCATTCTCAACAACCATTTGACAAAACTCTCCATCGAATTACACTTGTCCTGGGTTGAACTCCTGCCAGCGGCACTTACTCAGATCCGGACTACTCACTCAAAGACAGGTTTAACGCCCTTTGAGCTGTTATACGGTAGGCCATATCTACTCACCAACCTCCCAGACCCTCCTTTGTCTCCTCTCGGAAACTACCTGCCTTATTTTACACTGCTCCGATCTCTCTTACGTGAACACGCAGATCGATCTCTGCCGCAGCCTGAGGATGATAAATCTCAGGACCCCCCTTTAAGTGCTGTGGTCCCCAGTGATCAAGTATTTTTAAAGGATTTAACTCCCGCCCCTCTTAAGCCTAAGTGGACAGGTCCCTTTACTGTTATCCTTACAACTCCCACAGCAGCTAAACTCTTGGGACATGAGTCCTGGTATCATTTGATCCGACTGAAGCCGGCACCCTTACATGGGTTGCCTCTATAATCTTCTTCTCCGACATATTCTTGTACCTCAAAAAGTTTCAGTTCAGTTCAGTCGCTCAGTCGTGTCCGATTCTTTGCGACCCCATGAACCACAGCATGTCAGGCCTCCCTGTCCATCACCAACTCCCGGAGTTCACTCAAACTCATATCCATCGAGTCGGTGATGCCATCCAGCCATCTAATTCTCTGTCGTCCCCATCTACTCCTACCCCCAATCCCTCCCAGCATCAGACTCTTTTTCAGTGAGTCAACTCATCGCATGAGGTGGCCAAAGTATTGCAGTTTCAGCTTTAGCATCAGTCCTTCCAATGAACACCCAGGATTGATCTCCTCTAGACTGGACTGGTTGGATCTCCTTGCAGTCCAAGGGACTCTCAAGAGTCTTCTCCTGCACCACACTTCAAAAGCATCAATTCTTCAGCGATCAGCTTTCTTCACAGTCCAACTCTCACATCCATACATGACCATGGGAAAAACCATAGTCTTGACTAGACGGACCTTGGTTGGCAAAGTAATGTCTCTGCTTTTTAATATGCTATCTAGGCTGGTCATAACTTTCCTTCCAAGGAGTAAGCGTCTTTTAATTTCATGGCTGCAATCAGTACCTGCAGTAATTTTGGAGCCCCCCAAAAAAGTTTAGGTCCCACCAAACTTGTTATCTCCTGAACTCCATTACCGCCTATTGCTGAAACTGAGTAATGCTCACTCATCTTACTAGTTAGGACCTAGCTCTTTTATCCTTGCTGGCCCTAATGTTTGCAGTCAGTTTAATTTCTGCTGCCCCCAGCGACTGGTCGCCCTTTCAACGTTTCCTTTTAACCTTCTTCTATTTACTGGCTTGTCCAAGCCAGGCTTCAGCAATATGTGAACCGTGAACTCCTAGATGTTCAAGCAGGTTTTAGAAAAGGCAGAGGCACCAGAGATCAAATTGCCAACATCCGCTGGATCATGGAGAAAGCAAGAGAGTTCCAGAAGAGCATCTATTTCTGCTTCATTGACTATGCTAAAGCCTTTGACTGTGTGGATCACAATAAACTGTGGAAAATTCTGAAAGAGATGGGAATACCAGACCACCTGACCTGCCTTTTAAGAAACCTGTATGCAGGTCAGGAAGCAACAGTCAGAACTGTACATGGAACAGCAGACTGATTCCAAATAGGAAAAGGAGTGCGTCAAGGCTTTATATTGTCACCTTGCTTATTTAACTTATATGTAGAGTACATCATGAGGAACGCTGGGCTGGAAGAAGCACAAGCTGGAATCAAGATTGCTGGGAGAAATATCAATAATCTCAGATATGCTGATGACACTATCCTTATGGCAGAAAGTGAAGAGGAACTCAAAAGCCTCTTGATGAAAGGGAAAGAGGAGAGTGAAAAGGTTGGCTTGAAGCTCAACATTCAGAAAACAAAGATCATGGCATCTGGTCCCATCACTTCATGGGAAATAGATGGAAAAACAGTGGAAACCGAGTCAGACTTTATTTTTGGGGGCTCCAAAATCACTGCAGATGCTGATTGCAGCCATGAAATTAAAAGACGCTTGCTCCTTGGAAGGAAAGTTTTGACCAACCTTGATAGTATATTAAAAAGCAGAGACATTACTTTGCCAACAAAGGTCCGTCTAGTCAAGGCTATTGTTTTTCCCGTGGTCATGTATGAATGTGAGAGTTGGACTGTAAAGAAAGCTGATCGCCGAAGAATTGATGCTTTTGAATTGTGGTGTTGGAGAAGACTCTAGAGAGTTCCTTGGACTGCAAGGACATCCAACCAGTCCAGTCTAGAGGAGATCAATCCTGGGTGTTCATTGGAAGGACTGATGCTAAGGCTGAAACTGCAATACTTTGGCCACCTCATGCGATGAGTTGACTCACTGGAAAAGACTCTGATGCTGGGATAGGTTGGGGGCGAGAGGAGAAGGGGACGACTGAGGATGAGATGGCTGGATGGCATCACCGACTCTGTGGACATGAGTTTGAGTGAACTCCGGGAGTTGGTGATGGACAGGGAGGCCTGGCGTGCTGTGATTCATGGGGTCGAAGAGAGTCGGACATGACTGAGCGACTGAACTGAAATGAACTGAAATGGCAACCCATTCTAGTGTTCTTGCCTGGGCAATCCCAGGGATAGGGGAGCCTAGTCGGCTGCTGTCTGTTGGATCGCACAGAGTCGGACACAACTGGAGCAACTTACCAGCTTCAGTTCAGTTTTGCAGTTTCAGCCTTAGCATCAGTCCCTCCAATGAACATCCAAGATTGATCTCCTTCAGAATGGACTGGTTGGATCTCCTTGCAGTCCAAGGGACTCTCAAGAGTCTTCTCCAACACCACAGTTCAAAAGCATCGATTCTTCGGCGATCAGCCTTCTTCACAGTCCAACTCTCACATCCATACATGACCACGGGAAAAACAATAGCCTTGACTAGACGGACCTTGGTTGGCAAATAATGTCTCTGTTTTTTAATATACTATCAAGGTTGGTCATAATTTTCCTTCCAAGGAGCAAGCATCTTTTAATTTCATGGCTGCAATCAGCATCTGCAGTGACTTTGGAGCCCAAAAAAACAAAGTCTGACACTGTTTCCACTGTTTTTCCATCTATTTCCCATGAAGTGATGGGACCAGATGCCATGATCTTTGTTTTCTGAATGTTGAGCTTCAAGCCAACCTTTTCACTCTCCTCTTTCCCTTTCATCAAGAGGCTTTTGAGTTCCTCTTCACTTTCTGCCATAAGGGTAGTGTCATCTGCATATCTGAGGTTATTGATATTTCTCCTAGCAATCTTGATTCCAGCTTGTGCTTCTTCCAGCCCAGCGTTCCTCATGATGTACTCTGCATATAAGTTAAATAAGCAAGGTGACAATATACAACCTTGATGTACACCTTTTCCTATTTGGAACCAGTCTGTTGTTCCATGTCCAGTTCTAACTGTTGCTTCCTGACCTGCATACAGGTTTCTCAAGAGGAAGATCAGGTGGTCTGGTATTCCCATCTCTTTCAGAATGTTCCACAGTTTATTGTGATCGACACAGTCAAAGGCTTTGGCATAGTCAATGAAGCAGAAATAGATGGTTTTCTGAAACTCTCTTGCTTTCTCCATGATCCAGCGGATGTTGGCAATTTGATCTCTGGTGCCTCTGCCTTTTCTAAAACCTGCTTGAACATCTGGGAGTTCACGGTTTACATACTGCTGAAGCCTGGCTTGGAGAATTTTGAGCATGACTTTACTAGCGTGTGAGATGAGTGCAATGGTGCGGTAGTTTGAGCATTCTTTGGCATTGCCTTTCTTTGGGATTGGAATGAAGACTGACCTCTTCCAGCTTAGCACACTCCTATCTAGCTGTTATTATTCCTTCGTTCTTACCTCCCTACCAATTCAGGTCTCTAACCTTAGCCAGCCTTGAACTTTTCCTGACAGACTTGCTCCAAGACCTCTGGTTGGCAACTCCCATCACAGACTTTACTTCCTTTACTCAAGCAATTACTAGTTTCTGGTTACAAGGCACCTTCCTCCCTTACACTGATACCCAAATAGACTTCTTCACTTTGACCCTTGTCTATATCCTCTTCGCCTAAGACAGACATTCCCAGCCTTCTACTCCAACATACTCACATACTTAAAGTTTCAGTTCAATTCAGTCGCTCAATCGTGTCCTACTCTTCGCGACCCCATGAATCACAGCATGCCAGGCCCCCCTGTCCATCACCAACTCCCGGAGTTCACTCAAACTCATGTCCACAGATTTGGTGATGCCATCCAGCCATCTCATGCTCAGTCGTCCCCTTCTCCTCCCACCCCCAATCTTTCCCAGCATCAGAGTCTTTTCCAGTGAGTCAACTCGTCGCATGAGGTGGCCAAAGTATTGCAGTTTCAGCTTTAGCATCAGTCCCTCCAATGAACATCCAGGATTGATCTCCTTTAGAATGGACTGGTTGGATCTCCTCGCAGTATAAGGGACTCTCAAGAGTCTTCTCCAACACCACAGTTCAAAAGCATCGATTCTTCGGCGATCAGCTTTCTTCACAGTCCAACTCTCACATCCATACATGACCATGGGAAAAACCATTGCCTTGACTAGACGGACCTTGGTTGGCAAAGTAATGTATCTGCTTTTTAATATACTATCAAGGTTGGTCATAACTTTCCTTCCAAGGAGCAAGCGTCTTTTGATTTCATGGCTGCAATCAGCATCTGCAGTGATTTTGGAGCCCCAGAAAATAAAGTCTAACACTGTTTCCACTGTTTCCCCATCTATTTCCCATGAAGTGATGGGACAGATGCCATGATCTTTGTTTTCTGAATGTTGAGCTTCAAGCCAACCTTTTCACTCTCCTCTTTCACTTTCATCAAGAGGCTTTTGAGTTCCTCTTCACTTTCTGCTATAAGGGTAGTGTCATCTGCATATCTGAGGTTATTGATATTTCTCCCAGCAATCTTGATTCCAGCTTGTGCTTCTTCCAGCCCAGCGTTCCTCATGATGTACTCTGCATATAAGTTAAATAAGCAAGGTGCGCATGAGGTTTAACTCCTACTAAACTCAACATTCAGAAAACAAAGATCACGGCATCTGGTCCCATCACTTCATGGGAAATAGATGGAAAAACAGTGGAAACAGTGTCAGACTTTGTTTTTTTGGGCTCCAAAATCACTGCAGATGCTGATTGCAGCCATGAAATTAAAAGACGCTTACTCCTTGGAAGGAAAGTTATGACCAACCTTGATAGTATATTGAAAAGCAGAGACATTACTTTGCCGACCAAGGTCCGTCTAGTCAAGGCAATGGTTTTTCCCGTGGTCATGTATGGATGTGAGAGTTGGACTGTGAAGAAAGCTGATCGCCGAAGAATCGATGCTTTTGAACTGTGGTGTTGGAGAAGACTCTTGAGAGTCCCTTATACTGCAAGGAGATCCAACCAGTCCATTCTAAAGGAGATCAATCCTGGATGTTCATTGGAGGGACTGATGCTGAAGCTGAAACTCCAATACTTTGGCCACCTCATGAGACGAGTTGACTCACTGGAAAAGACTCTGATGCTGGGAAAGGTTGGGGGCGGGAGGAGAAGGGGACGACGGAGAATGAGATGGCTGGATGGCATCACCAACTCTGTGGACATGAGTTTGGGTGTACTCCGGGAGTTGGTGATGGACAGGGAGGCCTGGCGTGCTGTGATTCATGGGGTCGCGGAGAGTCGGACACGACTGAGCGACTGAACTGAACTGAAACTCATTATCTCCAAAACCCTAGTTTCCACCTTTCGTTCCGTTCCGTCGCTCAGTCGTGTCCGACTCTCTGCGACCCCGTGGACTGTAGCCTACCAGGCTTCTCCGTCCATGGGATTCTCCAGGCAAGAATACTGGAGTGGGTTACCATTTCCTTCTCCAGGGGATCTTCCCAACCCAGCGTTCGAACCCGCGTCTCCCGCATTGGAGGCAGACGCTTTAACCTCTGAGCCACCAGGGAAGCCCAGTTTAGTCAGCCCATTTATTTTGCTTGTGCTTATTTTAACCTTTGGCCCTTGCATTCTAAATAGGTTTGTTAGTCTCGTCACTCAAAGGATTCAGACGATAGTTCAGGCTGCCACTGGAAAGATGATGGTGCTAGCCATGTATTCCAGAGTCCCTGCCAAAGACCCAACAAGACCACAAGACCTCAAATGGAGACAAGACCACTTAGAGTCCGACCATGACACTTTCCCACCATAACCCTGTTCAGCAGAAAGCAGCTAGAGACGACTACGTCGCCCCTTATCTTACCAAAAGGGTCAGAATGTAAGGTCAGACCCTGGTGGTCTTCTTGGCTTCCCCTTCCCGGTGGCCATCTTGGCTCCTTCTTCCCCTCTGCATCTCCCACTGGAGGTAAAAAGTCCCGCCAAACCGCTGAGGAATCTGACATAATAACCCTCTGCTGAGATCTACCCTCCTTCCTGACCTCCAGAGCGACCAACCCGGTCTCGCCACCTCAACTAGCTGACCATTCACAATCTCGCATTCCTGAGCTTTGCCTTATTTAGGCCTGTCCAGGTTATATGATGTCACTTCCTGCCCCGAAGACATAAAAACCGCACTCTGCCTTTGTTCGGGGCAGAACTCCTTGTGGCCATTCTTGTGGTCAGTGGGTTCTGCCTAGGAGCGCACTGCCAGTAAAGCCTGTTACTTTCGCTTGGTGTCTGGGTTATTTTCTTATAGCTTGAGACGTCCGTTTTCGCACCCTTGCACTGTTTACCTATTGATGGTTATTTTGTTTATTTAAAACCTTTGCCTTCTGTGACTAAAACCATTATAAACATTAGTTTGCAAGTCCTTTTGAGGACATATGTTTTCATTTATCTTGATTAAGTTAGGGGAATAAGATCACTAATAATTGCATGTTTAACTAGATAAGGAACTGTGAAACTCTGAATATACCATTTTATATTCCCAGTGCATTCTCATAGAGGTATATGAGAGTCCCAGTTCCTCCACATCATCCCCAAACTTGGTAATACTAATCTTTTACATTTTAGGGTTTTCTAGTATATGCAGGGAGTATCTCTTGTAGTTTTGTTTTGCCTTTCCTTAATAACTGGTGATGCTGAGTATATTTTATGCGCTTATTTGCCAGTCATTTATATTTATTTAGTTTGTTCGACTATGTCCATTTCATTATTGCATTGCTTACTTTCTTATAATTGATTAATTAAGACTTATATTATAATATTAAATAGAAGTGATGACAGAGGACATTCTTGTTTTCAAAATTAGAGGAAAAGAAGGCATTCTTTCAGCATGAATATATTATCATTAAGCTTTTCATTAATATTCCTTAACAGGGTAAGAAATTTCCCTCTCTTTTTAGTTTGTTGATTGTTTTATTTTTTATTGTTAATGGTAGTAAGTCTTTTCACATGAACTTTTATATTGAGATGATCATAAGGTTTTTCTTATTTTCTTCCCTTTTTTAAAAGTTACATCAACTGTTTTTTTTTATGTTGAGACAAATTGCATTCCTGTGGACATAGTTTGTTCATGATGTATTCTTATTACATGTATCTCGACTCCGTTTGTTTGCCAAGCCTTTGTTGTGAACTCAGTATCTTTTATTGAGAGATATTTGTCTATAATTTTCTTTATGCATAATATCTTTTTTTTCTGGTTTTAGTATCAGAATAATGAGTCCAGAATTGTTCCTAACTCTTCTACCTTTCAGAAATATTTGTATAGAATTGATGTAATTTCCTCCTCAAATATTTGGTACAATTTACTAATGAAGTCATCCTGGCCTGAAGCGTTCTTTGTGTGAAGATTTTTAACTGTTCAATTACTTTTTGATAAATTAAAAGACTGCTTGGTTTATTGATGTTATACATTGTCTTCTTGACTAAGATTCCATAGTGTGTTAATGCTATAAAATTTTCATAACATTCCCTTGTTGTTGCTGTTCAGTTGCCAAGTCGTGTCTGACTCTGTAACCCCATGTACTGCAGCACGCCAGGCTTCCCTGTCCTTCACTATCTCCCGATGTTTGCTCAAACTCATGTCCATTGAGTCGGTGATTCCATCGAACCATCTTATACTCTGTTGCTTCTTTCTCCTCTTTCCTTCAATCTTTCCTAGCATCAGGGCCCTTTTCAATAAGTCAGTTCTTCACATCAGGTGGCCAAAGTATCGGAGCTTCAGCATCAGCTTTTCCAATGAATATTCAGCGTTGATTTCCTCAAGCATTGACTGGTCCTCTCTTTGCTGTCCAAGGAATTCTCAAGAGTCTTCTCCAGCACCACAATTCAAAAACATCAATTCGTCAATGTGCAGCCTTCATTATCGTCTAACTTTCACATCTGTACATGATTACGAGAAAAATTATAGCTTTAAATGGACCTTTGTCAGCAAAGTGATGTCTCTGCTTTTTAATACACTGTATAGGTTTGTCATAGCTTTTCTTCCAAGGAGTGTCTTTTAATTCCATGGCTTCAGTCACCATCCATATTGATTTTGTAGCCCAAGAAAATAAAATCTGCCACTGTTTCTATATTTTCCCCATCTATTTGCCATGAAGTGCTGAGACAGTATACCATGATATTAGGTTTTTGAATGTTGAGTTTTAAGCCAGCTTTTTCACTCATTTCCTTATTCACCTTTTAATGCCTATAAGACCTGTATTGATGCCCACTTTTTTCCTGAAAATGGTTTATCACTTTTACTATTTACAAAGTAGTTTTGTTTCTGTGGTTTTGTCTATTGTTATATTTGTTTTATTGATTTGTATTCTTTATTATTCATTTCCTTCTTGCTTGGATTTTGTTTGCTTTTCTGTTCTAAAGGTGCCAGATGCTAAATATTTCTATTCCAGTTTTCCATTCTGGAACTGGGGAAATAATCACAGAATGAATTCTTAAACCAACTGTGAAATTCACCTGAGCTATAAAATTCATTAATCAAATGGCATCCACAAGCCTCTTGTCTGACTGAAATAACATAGTGACACTTTGACTCTCTTGGAATCAGTGTCTGTCAAAATTCAGTAACCAATAGTCCTCAAAAGGTCTGATTATTTCATTTCCCCAAGTGTATAGTCACCTTAGTAAAATGTCGTAAGTCCATTTTGGAAAGTCTAGGATAAAGATTAACAGTATAAATTTTCTTTAGTGTACCAAGATTATTTTCCTGGGGTACTCAACCTCCCCTTCATTCTGGGGATCTGAATCTGTAAATTGGTTCAAATCTTGCAACTGATTGAGAGGTTGTGACTTTGTGCTTTTATAATTCCAATTAGACATTCATTCACTTGACCTAGAACTTTTTCGCTTATAGAGACCAAGTAAGAACTTAATAGACTTATTTATTTCACTTCTGGGTACCCAATGATTAACTAGCCAATGCCATAGGTCTGCAAGGATTAGATTATTCGAATCATTGCTTTGGCTCTGCTGTTCATTACAGTAACCACATCCACCTTGCTTTTGGAGGTTGAGTCCTGACTGTTTGGCCCCTGCGTTCCTGGGATGCAATTACTCCCATTACATTTAGTTTTCCAATTGAACGTCTGGCATTTCTTCTATATGGTCTGATCTACATAAAAAGAATACATTTGAATCAGTTCTAATGAGATGGATGAAACTGGAGCCTATTATACAGAGTGAAGTAAGCCAGAAAGAAAAACACCAATACAGTATACTAATGCATATATATGGAATTTAGAAAAATGGTAACGATAACCCTGTATACGAGAAAGCAAAAGAGACACAGATGTATAGAACAGTCTTTTGGACTCTGTGAGAGATGGTGAGGGTGGGATGATTTGGGAGAATGGCATTGAAACATGTATATTATCATATGTGAAAGAATCGCCAGTCCAGGTTTGATGCATGATACAGGATGCTTGGGGTTGGTGTGGGGATGGGATGGGGGAAGAGGTGGGAGGGGGGTTCAATATGGGGAACGCATGAACACCTGGGGAAGATTCATGTCAGTGTATGGCAAAACAAATACAATAATGTAAAGTAATTAGCCGCCAATTAAAATAAATTTAAAAAAAAGAACAATAACAGAGCTCATCAAGGATGGTGGGTCTTCCCTCACAAATTTTTTTTTCTAAAATATTAGTGAAAACTATGTCTTCTGGGTCCTCCCAGTGTGGGTGATTAGGTTTTGAACAATAAGTCCATCATAACATTCCAGTGTTCCTAATCCTTTGAACTGCTTCTTCTATATTAAACCAAGGAAGATTTGCTTTTCCAATTCACTCACAGTGGGTCACCTTTTGGCCCCTGTTTCAACCAAACAACCAAAGAAACTATTAGAGAAATTTCTAAATTCTAAAGCTGTCTATATGAATAAATTCATCATAATCCAAATTTATATTCCTTCCACCATTATCCTACACCTTTAATACCCATTCCCACACATGTTCACCAGATTTCTACTTATATAAATTAGAAAACTCAAATAGTTCTTTTGAAGTGTAGTACATCTCTTCATTAGTCATAGTTTGCATCTCACCTTTAGGGTCCTGCTGATGCATATGTCATAGGTCAAGAAACAAGAGGGGTAATTAGAGTGGATCCTGAGGAAATCAGCATTGTCTTGGATTTTAACCACTTCAGGGGAGATAATACTATTTCCTCAGACAATGCAGAGCTAATCCCCTCATATCAAGGTAGAATACCTGATACCACTGTGGGTGAGAGGGAGGTACCACTGTCCATTGGGAGACATCTTTCACTAGTAAAGAAGACATATTACAATTTCAGGGCTCATTGTCCTCAACGTCATCGGGGCCTTCCCATATTTCCCATCCCAACTTATTGGATTGTCTTCTTTCCTAATCAATGTTCTCACTTCAACAGTAGACACTGTATGAGGCTGAGAATTCAATTTGTGTTATAATTTATCCAATTGTAGAATGAGGTCATGTGTTAGATTTCAGTCCTATGTCTACAGGAGATAAGATTTTCCATCAGGAAAGTCTTTACACACAGAAACACTTAGATGATTTATAATGTTCCTGACCTGGGAATTTGAATCCCTGAGCTCATTTTTTATTTTACCACTTTATCCAGCAATTTTAAGAGTAACCAATCAATGTTATTATATTCCTTATCTTTTAAAAAATGTTCAAAAGTGTCATAATCACAGTCATATAGCTCCTTGCTTCTTATAAATGGTGGATTAGGATTATCCAATGCTGTATATCTAGGTAAATAATTCATACCATATACTATCCATGTACTTTTTGATACTGAAAATAAAGTTATGTAATCAGATTACAGAGTTCATTCCAGAAACTGCAGAATTATTTCAGAAAATAAATCCCCAAATTTTATTCATTTAGAACCACTCTTTGTACCCAAACATGTATCAGAGTTCTCCAGATAAACAGAACAACAAGATATATTTATATTTATATACAATTATGGAGGTCAAGCAATCCCACAGCTTGCTGGCTAGAATCTAGAAAAACAGAAAAACAGGTGGTATAATTCAATCTGAATCTGAATTCCTGAGAACCAGAGAAGTCAATGTGTATGAGTTCCAGTCTGAGTCCAAAGGTCCAAGAATCAGAGACCAATGGTATTAAGTCATATCTGAGTCCTGTAGCCTAAGAATCAGTAGAACTTATTACTGTCTGAGGGTAGAAGAAGTTGGGTGTCTCAGCTCAAAAAAAAAAAAAAAAAAATCAAATTTTCCTTTCCTCTGCACTTTTGGTCCCTAAAGGCCCTCAGTGGACTGGACCATGGCCACCCATATTAATAAGGACAATCCTTTTTACTCAATGTACTGATTGAAATGCTAATCTCTCCCAGAAACACCCTCACAATACACACTCAGAAATAATGTTTTCTGTTTGGGACTATTTCCTTCCCCATTTGAGGGAAATTTTCAACTATTCAGTTCAGTTCAGTCGCTCAGTCGTGTCCAACTCTCTGCGACCCCATGAATCACAGCATGCCAGGCCTCCCTGTCCATCACCAACTCCCGGAATTCACTCATACTCATGTCCACAGAGTCGGTGATGCCATCCAGCCATCTCATTCTCAGTCGTCCCCTTCTCCTCCCACCCCCAACCTTTCCCATCATCAGAGTATTATCTCCTCAATTATTTTCTCATGGTCTTTCTTCTCGTCTTCTTCTTCTGGGACTCCTATGATTCGGATGTTGGGGCATTTAACATTGTCCCAGAGGTCTCTGAGATTGTCCTCATTTCTTTTAATTCGTTTTTCTTTTTTCCAATCTGTTTCATTTATTTTTACCATTCTATCTTCGGACTCACTTATTCTATCTTCTGCCTCCGTTATTCTACTGTTGGTTCCCTCCAGAGTGTTTTTGATCTCATCTATTGCATTATTCATTGTATGCTGACTCTTTTTTGTTTCTTCTAGATCCTTGTTAAACCTTTCTTGCATCTTCTCAATCCTTGTCTCCAGGTTATTTATCTGTAACTCCAATTTGTTTTCAAGATTTTGTATCAATTTCACTATCATTATTCGTAGTTCTTTATCAAGTAGGTTCCATATCTCTTCCTCTTTTGTTTGGGTTGGTAGGCATTTATCCTGTTCCTTTATTTGCTGGGTATTTATCTGCCTCTTCATCTTGTTTATATTGCTATGTTTGGGATGGCCTTTCCGTCTTCTGGCAGTTTGTGGAGTTCTCTTTATTGTGGAGTTTCCTCCCTGTGGGTGAGGTTGGACGGGTGTCTTGTCAAGGTTCCCTGGTTAGGGAAGCTTGTGTCGGTGTTCTAGTGGGTGGAGCTGGATTTCTTCTCTCTGGAATGCAATGAAGTGTCAAGTAATGTGTTATGACGTCAGTGGGTTTGGAGTGACTTTGGGCAGCCTGTATATTGAAACTCAGGGCTATTTTCCTGTGTTGCTGGAGAATTTGTGTGGTATGTCTTGCTCTGGAACTTGTTGACCCTTGGCTGGTGCTTGGTTTCAGTGTAGGTATGGAGGCGTTTGATGAGCTCCTATCGATTAATGTTTCCCGGAGTCAGGAGTTCTCTGGTGTTCTCAGGATTTGGACTTAAGCCTCCTGTCTCTGGTTTTCAGTCTTATTCTTGCAGTAGCCTCAAGACTTCTCCATCTGTCACTTCCAAATTGGTTCCCTCTGTTTTATCTTCTATTTGCTGGTCTCTTCAAATTTTGGCCCTGGCACTAGGGGGCGGTGATGGACACTTTTTAAGGCTCATTTGTTCAGTCGTGCTGTGGGAAGGGAGGAGCACTGCAGACAAGTATCTCTGGCGTCTGTGGGGAGTGCTTGCAGTGTCTCGGCCACAGTGGGTTTTCCCCCGCTCACGCTGTGTGTGCTGTCCCAGTCTACACTGCACAGGCTCTAGATTGCTCTGCTGGGTACTGTCTGAGGCCGGTGCTGGGTTGTATACACATCCCAGGTCTAAGCCACTCAGGTTAAGGTACTCGGGTACTCCACAAAGGCACAGACTTGGTTGGGCCTGCGTTTTGTGCCATTCCCCGGTCTGAGCAGCTTAGGTGACCAGGTGTTTGGTGAGTGTGGTCTCTGCGACTTGTCACCCTCCAGTCCCTGCCACTGGGTTTTCAGGGTGTATAACTGGCGCACCTTCTCAAGCGGATATCGACCGGCCAGAAACCCAAGAAGTCTTGGTTAGCAACGAAGCCTGTTTGCAGTTTGGTATCGGATGCTTCTTTGGGGCCGCGCTTGCCCCTTTCTGGCTCTGGTTGCCCTCCCCTGCTTGTCTCAGCAGGGGATGGGCCACCCACAGCCGGCTAGCTCTGCTCAGTCCTTTGTTCTGTGAGCGGGTCTGGCGGAGTCTTAGGTTAGGGATTTTCGCAGGGTAGCTATCCCACGGTCTGCTTTGCTATCTCCAGTTAGCTCTCTCAGATTGCCCTCGCAGCATTAAGACCTGGTTCTCTCTCTAAGCAATACAGCCTGCGCCTCCCTGCTCAGCTCCGGCTTGCTAATGGTGGATGCCGGTGTCTGCACTGCTTCTCCACTGGGAGTTACCGTTGGGCATGTAAGCTGTGGGTTTTAATTATTTATTTCTTTTTCTTCCAGTTATGTGGCCCTCTGAGGTTCCAAGGCTTGCCACAGACTCACCAGTGAGAGTGTTTTCTGGTGTTTGGAATCTTCTCTCTTTTTTAAACCTCCCTTCCCAGGACGGAACTCCGTCCCTACATCTTTTGTCTCTCTTTTTATCATTTATGTTTTTTCCTACCTCTTTTCGAAGACAATGGGCTGCTTTTCTGGGTGCCTGATGGCCTCTGCCAGCATTCAGAAGTTGTTTTGTGGAATTTACTCAGCGTTCAAATGTTCTTTCGATGAATTTGTGAGGGAGAAAGTGGTCTCCCCATCCTATTCCTCTGCCATCTTAGTGGTCTCCCCATCCTATTCCTCCTCTTCCATTTATACATTTCTATATGAGTACTACCATGCATGCATTTGTGCCAAGTCGCTTCAGTCATGTCCAACTCTTTTTGACCCTACGGACTGTAGCCCATCAGGGTCCTCTGTCCATGGGATTCTCCAAGCAAGAATACTGGAGTGGATTGCCATGGCCTCCTCCAGGGGATCTTCTGGACCCAGGAATCGAACCCGAGACTCTTAGGTCTCCTGCATAAGCAGTTAAGTTCTTTACCACTAGCATTATCTGGGAAGCCCAAGTACTGCTATAGCATTTGCTAACACCTTCATCACATCACATAATTACAGTTCTTTTGTGTGTGGTGAGAAAATTTAAGATCAACTCTTTAGATTTTCAAGTATATAATGAAGTATCATTAACTATACTCACTATGCTTAAACATGTTATAACTGGAAGTTTGTACTATAACATCATTTTCCATCCCCTCAGTTCATTTCAGTTCAGTCACTCAGTCGTGTCCGACCCACCGTGACCCCATGAATCACAGCACGCCAGGCCTTCCTGTCCATCACCAACTCCCGGAGTTCACTCAAACTCATGTCCACAGAGTCGGTGATGCCATCCAGCCATCTCATTCTCTGTCATCCCCTTCTCCTCCCGACCCCAACCTTTCCTAGCATCAGAGTCTTTTCCAGTGAGTCAACTCGTCGCATGAGGTGGCCAAAGTATTGCAGTTTCAGCTTTAGCATCAGTCCTTCCAATGAACACCCAGGATTCATCTCCATTAGAATGGACTGGTTGGATCTCCTTGCAGTCCAAGGAACTCTCAAGAGTCTTCTCCAACACCACAGTTCAAAAGCATCAATTCTTCGGCGATCAGCTTTCTTCACAGTCCAACTCTCACATCTGTACATGACCACGGGAAAAACAATAGCCTTGACTAGACGGACCTTTGTTGGCAAAGTAATGTCTCTGTTTTTAAATATACTATCAAGTTTGGTCATAAGTTTCCTTCCAAGAAGCAAACGTCTTTTAATTTCCTGGCTGCAATCAGCATCTGCAGTGATTTTGGAGGCCAAAAAAACTGACACAGTTTCCACTGTTTTTCCATTTATTTCCCATGAAGTGATGGGGCCCGATGCCATGATCTTTGTTTTCTGAATGTTGAGCTTCAAGCCAACCTTTTCACTCTCCTCTTTCACTTTCATCAAGAGGCTTTTGAGTTCCTCTTCACTTTCTGCCATAAGGGTAGTGTCATCTGCATATCTGAGGTTATTGATATTTCTCCCAGCAATCTTGATTCCAGCTTGTGCTTCTTCCAGCCCAGCGTTCCTCATGATGTATTCTGCATATAAATTAAATAAGCAAGGTGACAATATACAACCTTGACGTACACCTTTTCCTATTTGGAACCAGTCTGTTGTTCCATGTACAGTTCTGACTGTTGCTTCCTGACCTGCATACAGGTTTCTCAAGAGGCAGGTCAGGTGGTCTGGGATTCCCATCTCTTTCAGAATTCTCCACAGTTTACTGTGATCCACACAGTCAAAGGCTTTGGCATAGTCAATGAAGCAGAAATAGATGCTCTTCTGGAACTCTCTTGCTTTCTCCATGATCCAGCGGATGTTGGCAATTTGATCTCTGGTGCCTCTGCCTTTTCTAAAATCTGCTTGAACATCTGGGAGTTCACGGTTCACATATTGCTGAATCCTGGCTTGGAGAATTTTGAGCATGACTTTACTAGCGTGTGAGATGAGTGCAATTTTGTGGTAGTTTGAGCATTCTTTGGCATTGCCTTTCTTTGGGATTGGAATGAAGACTGACCTTTTCCAGTCCTGTGGCCACTACTGAGTTTTCCAAATCTGCTGGCATATTGAGTGCAGCACTTTCACAGCATCATCTTTCAAGATTTGAAATAGCTCAACTGGAATTCCATCACCTCCACTAGCTTTGTTCGTAGTGATGCTTTCTAAGGCCCACTTGACTTCACATTCCAAGATGTCTGGCTCTAGGTCAGTGATCACGTTATCGTGACTATCTTGGTCATGAAGATCTTTTTTGTACAGTTCTTCTGTGTATTCTTGCCACCTCTTCTTAATATCTTCTGCTTCTCTTAGGTCCGTACAATTTCTGTCCTTTATCGAGCCCATCTTTGCATGAAATGTTCCCTTGGAATCTCTAATTTTCTTGAAGAGGTCTCTTGTTTTTCCTATTCTGTTGTTTTCCTCTATTTCTTTGCATTGATCGCTGAGGAAGGCTTTCTTATCTCTCCTTGCTTTTCTTTGGAACTCTGCGTTTAGATGCTTATATCTTTCCTTTTCTCCTTTGCTTTTCACTTCTCTTCTTTTCACAGCTATTTGTAAGCCATCCTCAGACAGCCATTTTGCTTTTTTGCATTTCTTTTCCATGGGGATGGTCTTGGTCCCTGTCTCCTGTACAATGTCACGAACCTCCGTCCAGAGTTGATCAGGCACTCTATGTATCAGATCGAGTCCCTTAAATCTATTTCTCACTTCCACTGTATAATCATAAGGGATGTTATTTAGGTCATACCTGAATGGACTAGTGGTTTTCCCTACTTTCTTCAATTTAAGTCTGAATTTGGCAATAAGGAGTTCATGATCTGAGCCACAGTCAGCTCCTGGTCTTGTTTTTGCTAACTGTATAGAGCTTCTCCATCTTTGGCTGCAAAGAATATAATCAATCTGATTTCGGTGTTGACCATCTGGTGATGTCCATGTGTAGAGTGTTCTCTTGTGTTGTTGGAAGAGGGTGTTTGCTATGACCAGTTCGTTCTCTTGACAAAACTCTATTAGTCTTTGCCCTGCTTCATTCCGTGCTCCAAGGCCAAATTTGCCTGTTACTCCAGGTGTTTCTTGACTTCCTACTTTTGCATTCCAGTCCCGTTAATGAAAAGGACATCTTTTTTGAGTGTTAGTTCTGAAAGGTCTTGTAGGTCTTCATAGAACCGTTCAACTTCGGCTTCTTCAGCGTTGCTGGTTGGGGCATAGGCCTGGATTACTGTAATATTGAATGGTTTGCCTTGGAAACGAATAGAAATCATTCTGTCATTTTTAAGATTGCATCCAAGTACTGCATTTCGGACTCTTTTGTTGACCATGATGGCTACTCCATTTCTTCTAAGGGATTCCTGCCCACAGTAGTAGATATAATGATCATCCGAGTTAAATTCACCTATTCCAGTCCATTTTAATTCACTGATTCCTAGAATATCTATGTTCACTTTTGCTATCTCCTGTTTGACCACTTCAAATTTGCCTTGATTCATGGACCTAACATTCCAGGTTCCTATGCAATATTGCTGTTTACAGCACCGGACCTTGCTTCTATCACCAGTCACATCCACAGCTGGGTATTGGTTTTGCTTTTGTTCCATCCCTTTATTCCTTCTATAGTTATTTCTCCACTGAGCTCCAGTAGCATACTCGGCACCTACCGATCTGGGGAATTCCTCATTCAGTAGCCTATCATTTTGCCCTTTGATACTTTTCATGGGGTTCTCAATGCAAGTATACTGAAGTGATTTGTCATTCTCTTCTCCAGTGGACCACATTCGTCTGTGGTCCATGTGATCAGATCGACTATTTTCCTGTGATTATGATTTCAGTGTGTCTACCCTCTGATGCCCCCTTGCAATACCTACCGTCTTAGTTGGGTTTCTCTTACCTTGGGAGTGGGATATCTCTTCACAGCTGCTCCAGGAAAGCGCAGCGGCTGCACCTTACCTTGGATGAGGGGTATCTCCTCAAGGCCGCCCCTCCTGATCTTGAACGTGGAGTAGCTCCTCTCGGCCCTCCTGCGCCCGCGCTGCCACCGCCTGTTGGACGTGGGACAGCTCCTCTCGGCCTAGACTCTGGTAATTAACACTTTGTTCTCGTTTTTATGATTTCAGTGTTTTTTGAATTCTGCATAAAGTGATATCATATGATGTTTATCTTCTAACATGTGTGAAATAATATCGCTCTGTGGTTTTGATATGTATTTGCCTGATGATTAGTAATGTCAAGAACCTTTTCATGTAGATGGTGGATATTTGAACGTCTTCATTAGAAGAATATCTATTCTGTACCACTGTCTATTTTTAATAAAATTTTCATTTTTCTATTGAGTTGTATGAGTTCTTCATATATTTTGGATATTAACTACTTATCAGATATAGGGTTTGAAAACATTTATCCAATTCCATGTCTTACTTTTTAATCTTGTTGATTATTTCTTTTACTATACAGAAGTTTTTAGTTTGATGTAGTCCCACTAGTTCATATTTGCTTTTGTTACTTGCACTTTTGGTATTATAGTCAAGCAACCATTGTTAAGATTGACAAGGAATTTTCTTTGCTTTCTACTAGGAGTTTTATGCTTTAAGGACTTATGTTTGTGTTTTTAAACCATTTTAAACTAATTTTTGTGAATTATATAAGATACAGTTTCATTCTTCTGAATATAGTTATCCAGTTTTCCCTGCACCATTTGTTGAAGAGACTATTCTTTCTCCATTGAGAGTTTTTGGCTCCTGTGTCAAATACTAGTTGACCACATATGTGAAGACTTTTTTGTGAATTTCTATTCTGTTCCATTGATCTCTTTTTTTTTTTTCCAGTGCTACACTGTTTTGATTACTATAACTTTGGAGTATACTTTGAAATCAGTACGTGTAAGGCTCTATCTTTTTTCTTCTTTCTTAGAATGGCTTCAGCTATTTTGGGTCTTTTGTATATCTTTACAATCTGAAGGGTAGTTTTTTTCTATTTCTTTGAAAACTGGCATTGGAGTATTGATAACGATTTTGTCTATAAATTGCTTTTGGTAATAAAGATACTTTAACACCATTATTTCTTCTGATCCACGAATAGAATCTTTCCATTTGTGTATTCTTCAACTTCTTTCATCAAAGTCTTGTAATTAAAGTGTAGATATTTTTCACACCTTTGGTTAAATTTACTCAATTATTCTATTATTTTTGATGCTATTGTGGATGAAATTTTAAAAATTTACTTTGTGGAAGTTTTGCTTTTAGTGTAAAGAAATTCAACTCTTTCGGCATTTTCTTTTTATCATGAAGCATAACTGAATTTGCTAATTATTTCCAATAGATTTTTGTGTTGTCTTTGGAATTTTACACAGGAGATGATACCTGTAAACAAAATTAAACTTTTCCCTATTTTTATTTCTTTTATTTCTTTATCTTGCTCTATTGTTCTGACTGTACTTCCAGTACTATATTAAATAGGAATTGTGAGAGTGGTAATCCTTGTCTTGTTCCTGATCTTAGAGGAAAAACTTTCAATCTTTCACCATTGTACTGAGCTATTAATATGCTTCTCCTACAACAGTTTGCTAAGCATTTCTATTATGAAAGGAGAATGCATTTTGTTTAGTGCTTTCTCGACATTTATTTAGATGACAATATGAGTCTTTTTTTTAATATTTGTGTTTCAATCCATTCTCCTAATTATCCCACCGTCGCCTTCTCCCACAGAATCTGAAAGACTGCTTAACACATCCGAGTCTCTGCTGTTGTCTCGTATACAGGGTTATCATTATCCTCTTGCTATATTCCATATATATGTGTTAGTATACTGTATTGGTGTTTTTCTTTCTGGCTTACTTCACTCTGTATAATAGGCTCCAATTTCATTCACCTCATTAGAACTAATTCAGATGTATTCTTTTTAATTGCTGAGTAGTACTCCATTGTGTAAATGTACCACAGCTTTCTTATCCATTCATCTGCTGATGGACATCTAGGTTGCTTCCATGTCCTCGCTATTATAAACAGTGCTGCAATGAACATTGGAGTACATGTGTCTCTTTCAATTCTGGTTTCCTCGGTGTGTATGCCCAGGAGTCCGATTGCTGGGTTGTATGGCAGTTCTATTTCCAGTTTTTTAAGGAATCTCCACACTGTTCTCCATAGTGGCTGTACTAGTTTGCATTCCCACCAACAGTGTAACAGGGTTCCCTTTTCTCCACACCCTCTCCAGCATTTATTGCTTGTAGATGCAATAGCTATGCAATGTGAATCTTATTATTCTATTAATATGGTATATCATATTAATTAATTTGCCTATATAAGACTATTCTTGCATCCCAGGGATAAATCTCACTTGTTCATGGTATATGATTCTTTTAATGTGTTGTTGAATTCAGTCTGCATCTGTATTATTTACGGATTTGTTCTGTAGTTTTATTTTCTTACAGCAGTGCCCTTCTCTGGATTGTGTTGGGGTAATAATTGTTTCCTAAAATGAGTTTAGGTGTGTTTCCTTCTCTTCAATTTTTGTAAACGTTTGAGGATATTTGCTAATTCTTCTTTAAGTATATGTTAGAATTTTCCAATGAAACCACCTGTTTACTGGCTTTTCTATTCTGGAGGTATTTGATTATTAATTCAATCTTTTGTTATTTTTCTCTGATTTTTTTTCCTTCATGATTCAGTCCTGGAAGGTTGTATTTCAAGGAATTCATCAATTCCTACTAAGGTATTCAATTCATTGATCGTGTCTCATGAACCTTTGTATTAATATTTCTGTACTCTCCATTGTAACGTCTCTTCTTCCATTTCTGAATTTCTTGATTTGAGTCCACCCTTTTTTGTCCTTAGCCTAGTTAATATTTGTCAAATTTGTTTATATTAAAAAAAAAACTAGCTCTTTCTTTTGTTTGTCTTTGCTACTGACTTTCTTGTCTCTGTTTCATTTATTTCTGCTCTGATCGTTGCTATTTCCTTCTTGCTGTTTACTTTGGAAATAGCTTATAAACTTCGTAATTTATGGATTTCTTTCTTTCTTTTTTGCTATAAAATAGGTCTTTGTTTGCTATCCATTTTAAATATAGCAGTGTGTACATGACCTTCCCAGAGTCTCTAACTCCCTTCCACATGGTAACCATAAGTTTGTTTTCTAAGTCTGTGAGTTTCTTTCTGTTTTGTAAGTAAGTTCATTTGTATAATTTCATTTTCATTTTAGATTACATGGGAGGGATGTCATATGATATTTCTTCTTTTCTGTCTGACACTTCACTCTGTATGACACTCTCTACATCCATCCATGTTGCTGCAAATGGCATTATTTCATTCTTTTTAATGGATGAGTAATACTCCATTGCACGTATGTACCACATCTTCTTTAACCATTCTTCTGTTGAAAGACATTTAGGTTGTTTAAATGTATTGGATATTGTAAGCAGTGCTACAATAAACATTGTGGTGCATGTATATTTTGGATCACATTTTTCTCCAGTGGGAATGTAAATGGGTACAGCCACTATGGAGGACATTATGGAGGTTCCTTATAAAACTAAAAACAGAGCTACCATATGACTCTGCAATCCCACTCCTGAGCATATATAACCAGAGGAAAACTGGATTGGTTTCTTTTGGTTGATTATTCTACTAATAATGGGTCACACTTTCTTGTTTCTTTGTATGTTTTTTATCTTTTAATTGGATGATGAACATTATAAACTTTACATTACTAGATGATGGTTTTTGTAATGTCTTTTTAAATACTGCTAGATATTGTTTTGGTATGTAGCTGCCTGCAATGTGGGAGACCCAGGTTTGATCCCTAGGTCGGGAAGATCTTCTGGATAAGGAAATGGCAACCCACTCCAGTATTCAAAGAGTCGGACACGACTGAGCCACTAACACTTTCACATTCACTTTAAAATAGTTAAGGTTACTTTAACCCTTTGGACGTTAGCTTTTTATATTTGTTAATTAAATAATTTTAATCTTTTAATCTAGAGCTAAATTTTCACCTATACTAAGTGTTCACATTCCCAAAAACTACTTGTTGAGACATGTATTGGAAGTTCTTTTCAATGTGTATGGTCAAAGCAAATTATTCCCAGTCTTTTTGTGAGACCTGAGATTGGTTCAGCCTAATGCTTTAAGATGAGTCTTCTTATGGCTTGAAATAATTTGTTCTTGTGCATATATAGAGTACTACCCAGCTGAAGACCCACATGAACCCTTTGGAGGTTTTCAACATTCTCTCTGTCTGCCAGTTCCTTTTTCTCTAGTATTTTGTCTCCAAAATTTTAGTCATCTTGGTTCTGGAAACTCTAGTATGTTTTCTTCAGCTTGCTTTGATTTCTGTGTTATGTAGATTCCCACTCCTTGTGCTACTATACATAAATTTCATTCAAGTAATCATAAGGCTGACTTTTTGTATTTCACTTCTTTTAGGGATCACTTTCCTATTTGCCTGTTGCCTATTAAAACAATTGTTCATATTTTTTTTTATGTTTTATTGTTGGTTAAGTCAGAGGGAAAATCTACTAGGTCCTCAGTTATATATGTTTTAAACATACATTTGCTCTATCCATCTCTTGAAATAATTAAAATTATATTATTTACTTTTGTATTTGCAAGCATCTAGCACAACAGTTGGTATTAAATAAACATTTTCTGAAGGAATAAATGAGTAGGCAATATTTATTAATATCTGTATTATTTGCACTTATAATGTTTTTTCTTTCTTCTTCTTCCCTTACAGTTGAGCAATGAATCATCTCAGATCACTACAAAGCACTAGAGGATTCAGACTGACGTTTATTTCTGTTTGCATTATCTTTGATTAATCTTTCTATCTACTGAAAGTTATTTGTAAAAGGAATTTCTTAACTTCAACATTTTCTTCAAATGCTATTTTTAATTAAAGCAAGTGCCATTTTCTGCGATTATACACTAAGAGTTATACTCTAGGGGCAATATTATTTCTCTCTAGATCTTGGTTTAAATTTTATATAAGATTTCACATGTATGATATAATATATAATAGTTAAGTAATGTACACATAATATGATCTTAAATTGATAGACATGGAAATTAGAAAGAAAGTACACATCTGAGAAAACCTTCCTTCCATCTTCTGTCCTTTCTTTCTTTCTTTTTTTCCTTTCCTTATTTTATGCCTACTAATCCCCAAACTCTAGATGCACAACTAAGAATAAGAAACACTCTTCTCTTTGGAGAATTTCACATTTTATGGAGGGAGGAATACATATAAATACAAATAATTTCAATGCATTCTGATGTGTTTTTCTATGGAATTATAAAAGATGGAGTGATTATTCTGCCTAGGGAAGTAGCAGAAATGTTCACAGAAGAAATAAAATTCGGGCTAAAACTTCAATAATGACACAGATGTTTAAGATTTATTGGAAAGGTGGACAAGAAGAAGGGTTTTCTGTTAGGAGAACAATGAGTAATTCAGTATTACTATATTCAGTGTTGTGATTTTAAAGTTGTTGGTTTTTCAAAGGACTGTGAAGTGTGTTCTTGCCATGTTATAAAATAGACTATATAATAGAGGCAAAGTTGCCTGTTCTGTATGTGATTCTTATAATTTTCCTTTTTATTTTATTTATACATTTTTCTTTTTAAATGTATAAAGTCACATCTAATAAAAACATGAGAAAAATACCCACAATCTCACTTCTTATTTTCCATTTTCCCCTTGAATTCCAGTTCTTATATGTACATTATTTTTATATTGATGAGATAATTTTATATCCTGTTGCTTTTTATTTATAGGCATTATTTTCCTTAGTACTCAGTCTTTACCAAAATTAGGTCTTTTAATCATTTTGTTTTCTCCTCCTTTTTATAAAATCTCCCTAAAGTCTTCTTTTCTGCTCTCCACACCATTGTAAGTTTTGTCACTAGTGAGTAAATAAACTTTTCAAATATTTTATTATATCCTTTGATTTTCACAATATCCCTGTGAGGTAGGTGAATACTTCATTGTAGTAGCAATGCCCTATTCTGTCCTTTTCAGTCTCTCAACTTCTGCCCTAGTTTTAGGTCTATGTAAGTTTATGCATGACTTCTCTCACTACCTTTAGGCATTCATCCTTTCATCCTATCCCACACAAAAAATATCCGGATTATTCTTTCTGAAACATGACTCTGTTAAGTATCACTTCCCTGCTTGTGGACTTCAGTAGACTCTATACCTTAGCCTGCTGTTCAAGGCCCTAAAGAATTTTCACCTAAGTAACTAGCTTGCTGGTCATATTATTAACTATTTCCCTATAAATACCCTGCCCCTCCAACCACCCTGGATTGTTCACTGTTCCTTGAACCTTGTGCTTTGTTGTTTTTGTTCCTTCATTTATATCATACCCTCTGTCTGAAATGTCCTCTAGCTTCTTTCTTTTGTTCAAATCTTAGCTCAAGGACCAATTTATGCCAATACAACCGTTCCTTATAAGCTTGTAAGACATTGATTTCTTCCTTCTCTGAATTCCTGTAACACCTTTTTCTACTAATACAGTTATCATGTGTGTCTTGTGGAGAAGATAAGATTTTATGCACCTAAAAGACAGGTCGGAGAAGGCAATGGCAACCCACTCCAGTACTCTTGCCTGGAGAATCCCATGGACAGAGCAGCCTGGTAGGCTACAGTCCATGGGGTCGCTAAGAGTCGGACACGACTGAGCGACTTCACTTTCACTTTTCACTTTCATGCCTTGGAGAAGGAAATGGCAACCCACTCCAGTGTTCTTGGCTGGAGAATCCCAGGGGCAGAGGAGCCTGTTGGGCTGCCGTCTATGGGGTCACACAGAGTCGGACACAACTGATATGACTTAGCAGCAGCAGCAGGAGCAGTAGCAGATTAGAATTGCATTGGAGGTAATGGTGAGATATGATGGTGGAGAGGAAGTTAGGGACCTTGTGAAGCAATTTGGATCTTAGAGATAAAGATAAATTAATTGAGATTTGATGGAATTTGAACAGAAAGATGATAAAGTAAAATTTCTGCTTTAGGAATGTAATTCTGGAGAAAATGTGGAAGGTAAATTAAAGGGTCCAAAAGACAAATTAAAATGCAAGTTCTAACTGTTGAAGTTAGGGATTAATTAGGTCCTTCAACTTAGACACAGTGTTAGTGATAGTGAATTGTAACTGAATGCCAGTCAGACACATTTCTGATGTAAAGTTAAAAATTATTGTGGCCTATTATAAATGATTTATACACAGACAAGAATGAGAGGAGGAATAAGCTAGGGTTAAAGACTGGGTAGAATACTAGTCAATTAATTGAGTTAGGAAGAGAAGGAAAAGGTTTGCATAGGAAATTTAGGGTCCTTCTATAAACCACATTTGTAAGTCAGTAAGAGGTTTCTTTTGGAGATAGATTTGGAATCATCAGAATATAAGCTTTTTGAAGTTGGTGTTCTTGGATAAGTTTATTAAATGAGAGAGTTTAAAAAAGAAAGACTAAGAACAAAGACATAAAGAATATTGAGAATTTAGGAGACTAACAAAAACAGAGACATCTAGAAAGCCAATTGAGAAAAATTAATGTGAGAGAAAAGAGGAGAACCAATAGAAATGTTGTGAAATCCCAGTGAATCTGAGGGTGAAGAATATTAAAGACATTTTATTGAGGATAGATAAAGGGTTAAGATGGGGGAAATCCAAGAGACTTACAGTTTATGAAACTCATATGCTGAAGTAATTGTGTAACCACTGGCCAGAACGGAAAAATTAGAAAGGAGAAAAGGTCTTGAGAGAAAGTTTTCATCTAGTTCGTGGTGTTTTACATAAAGAGAATTGAAGTGACATGCAAACAATCTATTCTGATTGGCAGTGATAGATGCAGGACAGATTAAAAAAGAACCTATTACTTGAGGAGTTCTGGGGATGGATGCTAGTGCTAATTGGATTAAATAATGAGTCTTTGTTACATCTGATTTAAGCTTAGGGACAAAGCCAGGGATGGTAATTAGGCTTCTTGTGAATAACTTCTATTACTGTGCTTTGACACGTTCTGATTCAGCTTATGGGTAAAACTCTGAAGTGTGGAAATACAAAAATGAAAATAAGCGTGTGTAGGGGTGTGTGTTATAGAAAAACTTTAATCTATAGCTGAGTATATAATTATTGCTGTTCTTATACCAAGTAATAAATTATAAATATATGCATATCTAGTTGAATATGGAAGTGAAAGTGTTAATCGCTTAGCTGTGTCTGACTCTTTGCAACCCCATGGACCATAGATCACTAGGCTCCTCTGTCCATGGGATTTTCCAGGCAAGAATACTTGAGTGGGTAGTCATTGCCTTCTCCAGGGGATCTTTCTGAACCAGGGATCAAGCCCAGGTCACCTGTATTTTAGACAGATTCTTTACTGTCTGAGCCACCAGGGAAGACCTAGGTGCATATATAAGTGAGTTTTGAAAATATTGAAATATTGGGGCTTCCTGGCAGTCCAGTGGTTAAGACTCTCTGCTTCCACTGTAGCGCATGGGTTCAATCCCTGGTTGAGGAACTAAAGTCCTACATGCCTTGAAGTGTGGCCAAAAAAAAAAGAAAATAGTGCAATAATAATTTGCAATTATTTGAGACTTTGAGAATATTTTCTCTGAACTGGTTCATTCACACAAAGGTACCCTTGATCTTAAAGGTAACTACAGAGTCATGCAATGTAGAGATCAATAGTTCTTTAGTTGGAGATGCAAGGATATTTGCAAACAAACTGTCCTATGTCTGCAATGTTCATGACCCAAATTGTCAACTTTTGTTTTATGTTTTATGTCACAAAGTAACTAAACTCAACTTCCCTCACATTTCTTGTTACCCAGAAGACTTAAAGGTCCTTAAAGCTGTTTGGGGAATCATAAAATTCTCTTCTAAAAAAGCATATATTTTATATGTCAAGTTTCTCTCTACTATACCCATAAACTTTAGAATGTGAGAGAATTCTAAATAAGACAGTGTGTGTGGGCGGCGCAGGAGCAGACGCGGGAGACGCCCGGCTCCGGCGCAACCGACCACGTGCAAAATCGTGGCTGAGATGAGCTACCCCGCGCCCAGGGTTAGGGCGGTGGCCGAGAGGAGCTGTACCACGTTCAGGAGGCGGTGGCTGCTTGGGCACCGGAGGGCCGAGAGGAGCTGATCCACATTCAAAGCAGGAGGGGCGGCCTTGAGGAGATACCCCTTGTCCAAGGTAAGGTACAGTGGCTGCGCCTTGCTGGAGCAGCTGGGAAGAGATACTCCACGACCAAGTGGAATATAAGAATCCAGTGTTCTGGGGAGGAAGGAACAAGATGGCGGAGGGATAAGACGGCGAGACCACTTTCTCCTCCACAAATTCATCAAAAGAACATTTGAAAGCGGAGTAAAGTCCACAAAACAACTTCTGAATACTGGCAGAGGACATCAGGTTCCCAGAAAAGCAGCCTATTGTCTTATAAAGGAGAGAGAAGAAATCCAGCTCCACCCACCAGAACACCGACACATGCTTCCCTAACCAGGGAACCTGGACAATCACCCGTCCAACCCCACACACAGCGAAGAAACTACGTAATAAAGAGAACTCCACAAACTGCAAGAAGAGGAAAGGCCACCCCAAGCAAAGCAATATAAGCAAGATGAAGAGGCAGAGAAATACCCAGCAAGTAAAGGAACAAGATAATTGCCCACCAACACAAACAAAAGAAGAAGATATAGGGAATTTACCTGATAAAGAATTTCGAATTTTGATGGTGAAAATGATTCAAAATCTTGAAAGCAAAATGGAGTTACAGATAAATAACCTGGAGAAAAGGATTGAGAAGATGGAAGAAAGATTTAATAAGGACTTAGAAGAAATAAAAAAGAGACAATATACAATGAATAATGCAATAGATGAGATCAGAAACACTCTGGAGGGAACAAACAGTAGAATAACAGAGGCAGAAGACAGGATAAGCGAACTAGAAGATAAAATTGTTGAAATAAATGAAACAGAGAGGAAAAAAGAAAAACGAATTAAAAGAAATGAGGACAATATTAGAGACCTCTGGGACAATGTTAAACGCTCCAACATTCGAATCATAGGAGTCCCAGAAGAAGAAGACAAAAAGAAAGACCATGAGAGAATTCTTGAGGAGATAATAGTTGAAAACTTCCCTAAAATGGGGAAAGAAATAATCACCCAAGTCCAAGAAACCCAGAGAGTCCCCAACAGGATAAACCCAAGGTGAAATACTCCAAGACACATATTAATCAAATTAACAAAGATCAAACACAAAGAACAAATATTAAAAGCAGCAAGGGAAAAGCAGCAAATAACACATAAGGGGATTCCCATAAGGATAACAGCTGATCTTTCAACAGAAACTCTTCAGGCCAGAAGGGAGTGGCAAGACATACTTAAAGTGATGAAAGAAAATACCCTACAGCCCAGATTACTATACCCAGCAAGGATCTCATTCAAATATGAAGGAGAAATCAAAAGCTTTACAGACAAGCAAAAGCTGAGGGAATTCAGCATCACCAAACCAGCTCTCCAACAAATGCTAAAGGATCTTCTATAGACAGGAAACACAGAAAGAGTGTATAAACTTGAACCCAAAGCAATAAAGAAAATGGCTACGGGATCGTACTTATCAATAATTACCTTAAACGTAAATGGGTTGAAATTTTCAAAAAGGCTAGGAAACAATTCTCATAGCCATCAATAGTTCAGTGTTGAGTTCATGAATAGTTTTTAAAGTTTGGGACAAACTTTAGTATTTGCTATTTGAAGTACTATTTGTAATTGGCATATTACGATATAACATTGGTCTTCATTTCCAACTTAAAACGCCTAAAAATGCCTAACAGGTTTTTAGATTTGTGAATTTTAGTTGAAATGTATTTTACGATGTTACTAAACCTGCAGAAATATTGAAATATTTCAGAGAACCTATTCACTGTACATTTAATTTGTTTTATTTATAAAAGTTATGAACTGTAGAAAGTTTTACTTGTTGGGTCAAATGCTTGTTGCTTCAAATGCTTGTTGCATTTGAAGTGCTAGTTACAAGAAAATCAAATACCTTCAATGTATAAATGCTATTAAGTTTTTAAAGGACTCTGGAGTATAAGTAAGTTTGTTTAGAGAAATTTAGTCTGTTCAACTTGAAAAAAATAAATAAATAAAATTGGAAAAAAAAAAAGACAATGTGTGTGTGTGTGTGTGTGTGTGTGTGTGTGTGTGTGTGTGTGTGTGTGTTGAGGGGTGACGTTGAATGAGGAGGGATATTTCTATTCTTCCTTATCAAAAAATATATGTCTTAACAATATCCAAATTGAATTTCACTTAATTTCTGCTTCAGCCCTCAAAATGGTACCCTTAGGGATCTCTTATAGAATATATTAGCTGGACAGTAATTTAACTTTTGATCTTATTTTGGCATTATGATTTATTTTACTTGTATTTTTTTGTCTTCTCAATGAAGATCATATCATTTTTATGTAAAAGAGCACGTAATTAACTTTTCATCTCTTCTATAAATATATTTTAATGAATATCTTAGATGACAGATTAATATGTAAACAAGTAATAGGTTCAGTTGTTCATTTTGTCTTCTTTTTATTGAAATGTAGCTGGTTTACAGTGTTAATATTAGCTTTAGGAGTATAGCATAGTGATCCAAGATTTTTCAGATTATAATATAAGTTATTAGAAGATAATGTCTATAATTCCCTGTGCTATAAAATAGATCTTTGTTGCTTTTCCATTTCACACATAGTAGCCTGTATCTCAGAGAAGGCAATGGCAAGCCACTCCAGTACTCTTGCCTAGAAAATCGCATGGACAGAGGAACCTGGTGGGCTGCAGTCCATGGGGTCGCTACTAGTCGGACACGACTGAGCGACTTCACTTTCAGTTTTCACTTTCACACATTGGAGAAGGAAATGGCAACCCACTCCAGTGTTCTTGCCTGGAGAATCCCAGGGATGGCAGAGCCTGGTCGGCTGCTGTCTATGGGGTCGCACAGAGTCGGACACGACTGAAGCGACTTAGCAGCAGCAGCAGCCTGTGTCTATTAATCCCATATCCCCAGTTTGTCACTCCCACCATTCTTTTCTCATTTGGTAACTACAGGTTTGTTTTCTATGTCTGTGAATCTGTTTCAGTTTTGCACACACATTCATTTTTTATCATTTTTAGATTCCACATGTAAATGAAATCATAGAGTATTTGTCATTGTCTCTCTAATTTATTTCACTAAGTATAATATTCTCTTAGGTCCATCCATGTTGTTACAAATGGTAGAATTACATTTGCTTTTATGGCTGAGTAATACTACATTGTATATATAAACTACATCTTCTTAATCCATTTGTCTGTTTATGGGCATTTGAGTTGCTTCCATGTCTCAGATATTGAAAATAATGCTCCTATGAATATTGGGGTACATATATATTTTCAAATTAGTGTTTTCAGTTTTTCCAGCTATATTCCCTGGAGTATAATTGCTGGATCATGCGGTAGTTCTATTTTTTGAGGAACCTCCATACAGTTTTTGAGTAACCTTCATACATTTTTCTATTGTGACTACACTAACTTACATTCCCACCAGCAGTGTACAAGAGCTGCCTTTTCAGCATATCTCGCTCAAAATTGGTTATTTCTAGGTCTTTTGATGACAACCATTCTGACAATTGTGATGTTATATCTGATTTTTGTTTTGATTTATGTTTTTCTAAAAATTAACAATGTTGAGAATATTTTCATGTGTTTGTTAGCCATATGTGTGCCTTCTTTGGAAAAATACCTATTCAAGTCTTCTGCACATTTTTTAATTGAGTTATTTCATTTTTGATATTGAATTTTAAGAGCTGTTTATATGATTTGGACCTTAACTATTCTGGGGTAACATCATTTGCAAATATTTTCTCCCATTATGTAAATTGTCTTGTTTTGTCTGCGCTATGCATTTCTTTCCTATGCAAATACTTCAAGTTTAATTAAGCCCCATTAGCTTATTTCGCTTTTATTTCTTTTGCCTTAAGAGATAGATCCAAATAATATCGCTACAATTTATATCAAGTATTGTAGTGTCTATGTTCCCTTCTAGGAATTTTTTATGGTTCCAGGGCTTACACTTAGGTCTTGAATCATTTTGAGTTTATTTATATGGTATGAAAGGACGTTCTAATATCATTATTTTATATGTAGCTTTCCAGTTTTTCCAGCAGCACTTGTTGAAGATATCGTCATTTCTCGACTGTATATTCTCATGTAGTTTGCCATAGACTAACTAATCATATCTATATAAGATTATTTCTGGGCTCACTACTCTTTTGCATGATATATGACTTTTTTTTGAGTCACATAATATTTTGGCTACTGTAACTTTTTAGTATAGTCTGAAGCCTGGGAGTTTTATACTTCTAGTTTTGCTATTTTTTCTACAGTATTGCTTTTCCAATTTTGGCTCTTTTGTAGTTCTATATGAATGTTATGAATATTTTGTTCTACTTATGTGAAAAGTGTCATTGGCATTTTGATAGATGCTGCATTAAATCTATATAGAATGTTTTGGGTAGTATAGACACTTAAAAATATCATTCTTTCAGATCAGAAACAGAAATTCGTTCCAATTTTTGTATATGTGCTGCCGAAGCGAGCACCAGAAACAGAAATTCAAGGAGCAATTCCATTTACCATCACATCAAAAAGAATAAAACACTTAGGAATAAACCTGCCTAAGGAGACAAAATACCTATACTCGGAAAACTATAAAAAGTTAAGGAAAGAAACCAAAGAAGAAGTAAACAAATGTAAAAATATACCATGCTTTTGAATTGGAAGCATCAACATTGTCAAAATGACTATACTCTCCAAGGCCATCTACAGATTCAGTGCAATCCCTCAAATTACCAGTGGAATTTTTCACAGAACTAGAACAAAAAAAAATCTCAAAATTTGTGTGGAGACACAAAAGATCCCGAATAGCCAAAGCAATCTTGAAAGAGAAAAACGGAACTTGAAGGAATCAACCTCCCTGACTTCAGACTATACTACAAAGCTACAGTCATCAAAACAGTGTGATATTGACACAAAAATAGAAATATAGATCAATAAAACAGGATAGAAAACCCAGAAATAAGCCCATGCACCTACGATCAATCAATCTATGACAAAGGAGACAAGATTACACAATGTTGGAAAGACAGTCTCTTCAATAAATGGCATGGGGAAACTGAACAGTGAGATGTAAAAAAATAAAATTAGATCATTCTTTAGCTCAATGCATGAAATAGGCCCCAAATTGATTAAAGACTTACATGTGAGACCAGATACTATAAGACTCCTAGAAGTAAACATAGGCAGAACACTATCTGATATAAATCACAGCAGCATATTTTACAAGCCATCTCCCAGAATAATGGAAATAAAAACAAACACAAATGGGATTTACTGAAACTCAAAAGCTTTGCACAGCAAAAGAAGCAACAAACAAAATGAAAAGACAACCCACAGATTGGGAGAATATATTTGCAAATGATGTGAAAGATATGGGATTTAGTCTCCAAAATTTAAAAACAGCCTATGATGCTTCAAAGCAAACAGCCCACTCAAAAAATAAGCAGAAGACCTGAATGGACATTTCTCCAAAGAGGACATTCAGATGGCCAAAAGGCATGTGAAAAGTTGTTCACCATCACTAGTTATTAGAGAATTGCAAATAAAAACTACAATAACTACAATGAGGTATCACTTCACACTGGTCAGAAAAGTTATGATCAAAAAATACACAAACAACAAATGCTGGAGAGGGTGTGGAGAGAAGGGAACCTCTTACACTGTTGCTGGGAGTGTAAACTGATATAGTCACTAAGGAGAACAGTATGGAGATTCCTTAAAAAACTAAAACTAAAGCTACCATATGACTCTGCAATCTCACTCCTGGGCATATAGCCAGAGAAAAACATGATCCAAAAGTATACAAGTGCCTTGATATTCATTGCAGCACTGTTTACCACAGCTAAGTCTTGGAAGCAACCTAAATGTCCATCGACAGAAGAATGGATAAAGAAGATGTAGTACATATATACAATGGAATATTACTCATCCATTAAAAAGAACGAAACAATGCCGTTTGCAACAATATGGATGGACAGAGAGAGCATCATCCTGAGTGAAGTAAGTCGGACAGATAAGGAGAAATATTGTATGACATCCCTTACATGTGGAATGTAAAATGAAATGATACAAGTGAGCTTACTTACAAAACAGAAAGAGACTCACAGACAGAAAATGAATTTATGGTTGCTGGTTGGAAGGGACAGTGGATTTCTACTCAAAGCTGTGTTCCTGCCTGGATGGGAGGGGAGTTTGGGAGAGAATGGATTCATGTATATGTATGATTGAGTCCCTTGCTGTTCACCTGAAACTACCACAACCTTGTTAATTGGCTCTATGCCTACAAAATAAAAAGTTTAAAGTTTGAAAAAATAAAAATAACAAGTATTCATTCTTTAAATCCAAAAGCACAGTTTATCTTTCTGTTACTTTGTATCAGATTTAATTTCCCTCATCAATGCTTTATACTTTTCAGAGCGTAAGTCTTTCACCTCCTTGGTTAAGTTTATTCCTCGCTGCTAATTTTACTCTTTTGATGTGATTTTAAATGGGATTTTTTAAAGCATTCTCTTTGTGATGGTTCATTATTCATGCACAGAAAAACAGACTTCTGTATATTTATCTTACATCCTGCAGATTTACTGAATTCATTTTAGTTCCAAAAATTTAGGGAGTCTTTAAGGTTTTCTATAAAAAGTATTTTGCCCATTCAGTTCAGTTCAGTTCAGTTCTGAACTCAGTCGTGTCCGACTCTCCGCGACCCCATGAATCACAGCAGCCAGGCCTCCCTGTCCATCACCAACTCCCGGACTTCACTCAAACTCATGTCCACAGAGTCGGTGATGCCATCCAGCCATCTCATTCTCCGTCGTCCCCTTCTCCTCCCGCCCCCAAACTTTCCCAGCATCAGAGTCTTTTCCAGTGAGTCAACTCATCGCATGAGGTGGCCAAAGTATTGCAGTTTCAGCTTTAGCATCAGTCCTTCCAATGAACACCCAGGATTGATCTCCTTTAGAATGAACTGGTTGGATCTCCTTGCAGTCCAAGGGACTCTCAAGAGTCTTCTCCAACACCACAGTTCAAAAGCATCAATTCTTCGGCGATCAGCTTTCTTCACAGTCCAACTCTCACATCCATACATGACCACGGGAAAAACCAGAGCCTTGACTAGACGGACCTTTGTTGGCAAAGTAATGTCTCTGCTTTTTAATATACTATCAAGTTTGGTCATAACTTTCCTTCCAAGGAGTAAGTGTCTTTTAATTTTAATTTTGCCCATAGTGACAGTTTTACTCCTTCACTTGCAATTTGGATGCCTTCTCTTTGTATTCATTTCTATTTTTGGGGGGTGCAGGGGGGGAGTCTGACTGCTGTGACTAGGTCTTCCAAAGCTGTGTTAAACAGAAGTGATGAGAGGGGACATCCTTATTTCTGAATTTAGAAGAAAATCTTTCAGGTTTTTATCTTTATCGGTGAGCATGATGTTAGCTGGTTTTTTTTTTTTTTTTGGTCGTAAATGGCCTTTGTTATGTTGAGATATATTCCCTCTATATCCTCTAAGAGTTTTTTATCATGGATTGTTGAATTTTGTCAGATTCATTTTCTGTGTCTATTTAGATGATCATATGGCTTTTATTCTTATTTTTGTTAATGTGGTGTATCACTTTAATTTTTTGGTGAATGTCGTACCATCCTTGGGTCTCTGAAATAAATCCAACCTGATAATGGCGTGTGATTCCTTTGTATATTATTGGATTTGGTTTGCACATATTTTGTCAAGGATGTTTTCATCTATGTTAATTAGTGATATTGGCCTGCAATTTTCCTTTCTGTGATCTTTTTTTAGTTTTGGTATTGGTTCAGATATGTTCCTTCCTCTGCAGTTTTTTGGGGTAGTCTGAGAAAGACTAGTATTTAACTTTTGTTTACATTATTGGTAGAATTCACCTATAAAGTTATCTGGTCCTGGACTTTTGTTCATTGGGAGTTTGCTTTTATGATGTTTGTTGTAGTTTTTGACTGATTCAACTTCATTACAGTTAGCTGGTCAGTTCATATTTTCTTCTTCTTGGATCACTTTTGGAAATAGTCCATTTCTAGGAAGTTGTCCATTTCTTGTGGATTGTCCATTTTATAGGTGTATAATTGTTCATAGTAATTTCTTATGATCATTTGTATTTCTGTGGTGTCATTTGTAACTTTTTAAAATTTCTAATTTTATTGATTTGAGCCCTCTTTTATTGATGAGTCTGGCTATTTATCAATAGTGTTTACTTTTTTCAAAGAATAAACTCAATTTCATTGATTTATTTTTGTATTAATTTGTTAGTCTCCATTTCATTTATATATGCTCTTTATGACTTCTTTTCTTTTATTAACTTTGGGACTTTTTTTTTCTTCTTTTCTAGTTCTTCTAGGTTTAAATTTAGATTGTTTATTTGGTATTTCTTGTTTGCCAAGTTAAGCTTGTATCACTTGCCTCTTATAACTACTTTTGCTTCATCTCATAGATTTTGGATTGGTGTGTGTGTGTGTGGGGGGTGTTTGTATTTTTGGTGTCTCCAGGTATTTTTAAAATTTCTTCTTTGATTTCTCAGTGATCATTGGTTGTTCAGTAGCTTATGTATTAGCCTTTACATCTTTGTGTTTTTAGCAGTTTTTCTCTTGTAATTGATTTCTAGTCTCATAGCACTGTAGTAGGAAAACATGATATGGTTTCAGTTTTCTTAAATTTACGGAGGCTTGTTTTGTGGCATAGCAGATAAACTATCTTGTTGGAGAATGTCCCCTGTGAGCCTGAATAGAATGTGTATTCTTCTACTTTTGAGTGGAATGTTATGTGTACATATATCTATTAAGTTCATCAGGTATAATGTGTCTTTCAAAGCTAGTGTTTCTTTTTTGCCTAGATTATACATTCACTGGTATAAGTGGGGTGTTAGAATCCAGTACTATTATTGTGTTACTGTCAATTTTTCCCTTTATATCTGATAATATTTGCTTTATATATATATATATATATATACATAAAAGATACAATTGCCAATATGCACATGTCCAACAAAGGGACCCATATATATATATATATATATATATATATATATACATACATAAAAGATACAATTGCCAATATGCACATGTCCAACAAAGGGACCCATATATATATATATATATATATATATACATACATAAAAGATACAATTGCCAATATGCACATGTCCAACAAAGGGTCCCTTTGAATCAATCCCTTGAGCATTATTTAATATCTTTCTTTGTTTATTGCTATACTTTGCTTTAAGTCTATTTTGTCTGATGTAAACATTGCTACCTCAATGTTCTTTTGACTTCTATTTGCATAAAATATCTTTTCCCATCACCCTACATCCAATCTGTGTGTGTCTTTAGCTCTGAATTGACTCCTGTTGTGTGGCATATAGATGGGCCTTGTTTTTGTACACATTTAGACATTCTGTCTTTTGATTGCAGCATTTACTTCATTTCTATTTAAAGTAACTATCAATAGTTGGGTACTTATTGTCATTTTGTTAATTGGCTTTGGGTTATTTTGCAATTATTTTTTGTTCTGTAGCCTTTTTGTTTTCTTCCCTTGTGATTTGTTGTCTATCTGTTGTGTTATTTTGGATTACTCTCTCTTTTTTTGAGTGTGAATCTATGATAGATTTTTGGTTTTTGGTTACCATAAGCTTTATAGATAGCTATCTATCTATCTAGATATTTTAAGGTATTGATCTCTTAATTTCAAGTACATTTTAGCACACTTGTATTTTTGCTCCCTTTCTCCTTGTGTGTGTTATTCACTCAATCACATCTGACTCTTTGCAACCCCATGGACTGTAGCCCATCCAGACTTCTATCCAGGAAATTCTCCAGGCAAGAATACTGAAGTGGGTTTTGTTGCCATTCCCTGCTCCAGGGGATCTTCCTGACCCAGGGATCCAACTTGTCTCTCCTGCATTGCAGTAAAATTCCCTATCATCTGAGCCATCAGGGAAGCCCCCTTCCCCCTTACAATTACTGTTTTTGACATCATAATTCATATCTGGATACAGATGATTTTGCTACTTTTGTGTTTTAACTTTCTTACTAGCTTTCTGTGTGGGTGACTTATCATCTTACTGTATCTTTGCCTTCACTGATGAGTTTTCCTTCAGTAACTTTTATATTTCTAATAGTGAACTTTTTTCTCTTGGAGATGTCCCTTTATTATTTATTATAAAGTGGTTTTGGTGGTGTTGAACTATTTTGGCTTTTTGTTGTCTGTAAAACTTTTGATCTTTTTTTAAATTTATTTATTTTAATTGGAGACTAATTATTTTACATTATTGTATTGGTTTTGCCACACACTGACCTGAATCTGCCCCGGGTGTACATGTGTTCCCCATCTTGAACCCCCCCCACCTCCCTCCCCATCCCATCCCTTTGGTTCATCCCAGTACACCAGCCCCGAGCATCCTGTATCATGCATTGAACCTGAACTGGCGATTCGTTTCACATATGATAATATACGTTTCAATGTCATTCTCCCAAATCATCCCACCCTCGCCCTCTCCCACAGAGTCCAAAAGACTGTTCTATATATCTATATCTCTTTTGCTGTCTCATATACAGGGTTATCATGATCATCTTTCTCAATTCCATATATATGTGTTAGTATACTGTATTGGTGTTTTTCTTTCTGGCTTACTTCACTCTGTATAATAGGCTCAAGTTTCACCCACCTCATCAAACCTGCATGAAAATATTACTGGATTGAATATTCTTTGTTGTATGTTTTCCCCTTTAATCAATTTAGATATATCACACCACTCCCTTCTGGCCTTCAGAGTTTCTGTTGAAAAGCCAGTTGATAGCTTTATGAGAGTTTCCTTTTATGTAATTTGTTGTCTATCCTAAAGTTCTTTTAATATTCTTTATCTTTAATGTTTTCCATTTAAATTACAATGTATCTTGGCATGGTTATCTTTGAGTTGATCCTGTTTTTGGACTTTCTAGGATTCCTGGACCATGATTTCTGTTTCCTTTCCCACGTTAGGAAAATTTTCAGGTATTATGTCTTCAAATATATTTTCTGACCCTCTCTCTCTCCTCTTTCTGGAACTCTTATAATGTTATATTAGAATGTTTGATGTTGTCTCAGAGGTCCTTTAAAGTATACTCATTTATTTTTATTCATTTTTCTTTTTTCTGTTCAGCTTCAGTGTGTTCCATTACTTTGCCTTTTAACTCCCTGATCCATTCCTCTGTATCATTTAATCTCCTGTTGATTGTTTCTAGTGTATTTTTCATTTCATTTCATTGTATGCTTCATCTCTGGTTCTTTATATTTTCTAAATTTTGTTAAGAAAGTTCTAATTTCTTACTCTTTTAATCCATTCTTTTGAGATATTTGCTCATTTTTATGATCATTACCTTAAGATGTTTATTGTATAAATTGCCTATCTCTACTTCATTTAGTTTTTCTGGGGATTTATCCTGTTCCTTCATTTGGAAAATGTTCATTTGTCTCCTACTTTACTGTTTTTATTTCTTTATATCTCATAGACTGGTTATATTTATTGAACTTGGAGAAGTGGCCTTTTATAGGAAACATCTTACACGTCCTATCAGTGCATTCCCCTCTGGTAACCAGAGATATATGTTTTAGTGATGCCCTCTATCTATGGTCATGGGTCCTTCTGCTGTGGTAACTTGACTACTGTGGGTGGTCTGAAAGGCCTGACTGGTCCATGCTTTATGGCATGTTGCCAAGCTCTGCCTTGTGAAAAGGCTACTACCTGCTCTTTTCAGGTAGAACTCAGTAATCATGAGACTGGCTGCAGAACCACATGTGCCTGGACCTAGTTTGAATCAACTAGCAAACAGAGTTGGGTTCTAGTGTGGGTGATTATGGGGCTAGTGGTCTTGGATATAGTGTTGTTCTGTTGATGGTTGGGTTCTTGGGTGTTCTAAAGCTGGTTGTGGCATTTAGATGAGTGGGGCTAGATCTTGGGACAGTTGGCTGAAGGGTACAAATGATCTGAGTTGATGTTGTTCTGCTAGTGGGCAGGTCTGGAGCCCAGGTGGTCCCAGGGCTGATGCTGGACTTCTAATCGGTGAACTGGGTACTTCTTTAGTTAGCTGCAGTGGCCATAGAGCTTGTGCCTGTCCACTGGTGTGTGAGAATGGCCCTGGGAGTTGTGTTAGCCTTTTGCTGGGTAGAGTGAGGTCCTAGGGTCTCTGCCTCCAAGACCCAGAGTTTTGGGATCTGGTGTTGGTCATTTAGTGGGTGGAATGTAGCTTAGGTTCTCCTGGGGTTAGTTCTGCATCACAGGAGAGCAGAGTTGGGTCTCAGAGTCCTGGTGTTAGTGTGTCGGCCTGGTGGCTGGTGGGGCTTGGGCCCAGATCATCCTGGAACTGATGACTGCTCACGCAAGGGTGAGACTGGTTCTTAAATTAGCACTGGCTCACTAGAGCCCATGGAGTCCTGGGGCTTGTTCCTGCCTACTTGTGTGTAGAGCTGGATCCTCAGATTTCTGAGTGCATGCCCTTGGGGTCTTGGTATTAGTGTCTGTACACTAGTGTGTGGGACCACATCCCAGGCCCTCTGGTGGACATTGCCATGCCCATGGGTGGGTTTGCTCTCAGGGAATCTTAAGGCAGTTTGCCTGCTGGTGGGTGGATCTGTGTCTCTGCCTGGCTAGTTGCTTGGCCTGAGGTATCTGTCTCAGGACTTGTATTAACAGGATGTTGGGAATAGCAAGGTTCCAGTTCCAATAATCTAAAATAGGGTTTCAAAATGATACTTTTTAGTACCAGTGTCCAGGTAGTAGAACGAGATTACAGAAATAGTTGTCACAAATATATTTGCTCCCAGGTTGAGCTCCAATTTCCTCTTGCCCATTTGGGAGGCTCTCCAACAGCAACAAGTGGGTCTGGCCAGACTCCATTCAAATGACTTCTTCTACCTTGGATCACAGAGCATGTGAGCTTTTGTGTGTGCCTGTCAAGATGGAGTCTCACGGAAGTAGAGAATGGATTAGTGGACTCACCAGGGGAAGGATAGAGTTGTATGAATTGATAGAGTAGCATTGAAATATATATATATGTATGTATGTATGTATACACACACACACACACACGTACACACACACATATATATATATATATATATATATATATATGGTACCATATGTAAAATAGCTAGAGGGAAGTTGTTGTATAACACAGAGAACTCAACCCAGTGCTCTGTGACAACCTAGAGGGGTGGGATCAGGTGAGTGGTGAAAGGGAAGTTCAAGAAGGGAGGGGATATATGTATACTTATGGCTGATTAAAATTGTTGTATGGTAGAAACCAAGAAAGCATTGTAAAGCAATTATCCTTCAATTAAAAAAAAATGGAGTCTCTAAATCTCACAGCCCTCTAGGTCTCCCAAATAAAGCCCCATGGCTTTTAAAGCCAAACATTCTGGGAGCTTATCTTCCTGGTGTAGAACTACCAGACTGGGGAACCTGATATCAGACTCAGATCCATTGTTCTTTAAGGAGAACCTCTATAATTGTAATTTTGCTCCAATTTGTGGGTTGCTCACTTGGTGATAATGGTCTTAACTACATCTTAATTCCATCCCTCCTGTACTCCTGGTTGTTTTCCTTCCTTCCATTCTTTCTTTCTTTAATTAATAAATGTATTTATTTATTGGCTGTACCACGTGGCTCGCAGGATCTTAGTTTCCTGAACAGGGATTGAATCCTGGGCTTTCAGCACTGAGTACATCAAGTCCTTACCACTGGACCACCAGGGAATTCCCTGTGGTTCTTTCTTTATATCTTTAGTTTTAGAAAATATTTTCTGTTAGATTCCTATCTTTCTCATTAACAAGTTCTCTGTAAATAGCTGTAATTTTGTTGTGCTTATGTAGAGGTAAACTCCAAGTCTTTCTACTCTTGTCATCTTGGCCAAAGTCTCTGGAGCTTACCTTCACTAAAATTATTTAAGGTTAGGTTTGACATATCCAACTTTAGTGCCTAGCATAGTGGTTCACATATAATGATTCATCATTAAATATTTATTACAAAATACAATTCTAAGTTTATCTTTATTTTAAAAAGCTGAAGTTTTATAATATTACACAAGCTTATATTTTGGGTCAGGACACTGGATGATCACTTCTATTAATTTTCTGCTATCCTTTCCTTCAATTTCCAAACTCTCCCATTTTCAAGAGAATGTAAGTACTCTAATAGACACCCCCCCCCAAAAAAAAAGAGCAGTATTTAGCAATTACAAAGTTTTAGTGGCTGAAGAGCTGTCACTTTTATCATTCTTAAATGAGAGTTACATATCTTTTCATAAATTGCAAGTGGTGGGAAATATAAGTCATGGAACTGAGTCTTATGATTTTCCATCTATTTTTTAAAAATATTGCTTAATGACACAAGGACATGTGAAAAAATTTAAATAAGATTAAAGTGCATATTACAAAAAGGGAGTCTTCCCATCCCAGGCAACTCCTGCTACTCCCCCAACAATTTCTTAGATATTCTTCCAGAAATATCCCATGTATGCATGCAATCATCCTGTATGTGTTGATCTGTAAATCAATATGTTCACTTAACAGTGTCAGAGATCTTTCCATGAAAATACAGAGCAACTTCATTCTTTTTACTGGCTGATTACCATATCACTATAAATGTGTCTCTGTGTGTATTTTAAAAACAATCTTCTATTGATGAATAGGAATCTGAGAAGGGGAGGTGACATATCATTACTGTTTTGATGCATTGTATTTTTTTAAAAAGGAAGCCTTCCCTGGTGGCTCATATGTTAAAGAATCTGCCTGCAATGTGGGAGAACTGGGTTCAATCCCTGCATTGGGAAAGTCCCCTGGAGGAGGGCAAGGCAAGATACTCCAGTATTTCTGCCTGGGGAATCCCCATGGACAGAGGAGCCTGGTAGGCTACAGTCCATGGGGTCACAAAGAATCGGAAATAACTGAGCAACTAAGCACAGCACAGCACATTCTTTAAAGAAAACTTTTAAACCAGTCTAAGACTTGTAATGGACCTAACAGAAGCAGAAGATATTAAGAAGAGGTGGCAAGAATACACAGAAGAACTGTACAAAAAAGATCTTCCCGACCAAGATAGTCACGATAACGTGATCACTGACCTAGAGCCAGACATCTTGGAATGTGAAGTCAAGTGGGCCTTAGAAAGCATCACTACTAACAAAGCTAGTGGAGGTGATGGAATTCCAGTTGAGCTATTACAAGTCTTGAAAGATGATGCTGTGAAAGTGCTGCACTCAATATGCCAGCAGATTTGGAAAACTCAGCAGTGGCCACAGGACTGGAAGAGGTCAGTCTTCATTCCAATCCCAAAGAAAGGCAATGCCAAAGAATGCTCAAACTACCGGACAATTGCCCTCATCTCACACGCTAGCAAAGTCATGCTCAAAATTCTCCAAGCCAGGCTTCAGCAATATGTAAACCGTGAACTCCCAGATGTTCAAGCAGGTTTTAGAAAAGGCAGAGGCACCAGAGATCAAATTGCCAACATCCGCTGGATCATGGAGAAAGCAAGAGAGTTTCAGAAAAACATCTATTTCTGCTTCATTGACTATGCCAAAGCCTTTGACTGTGTGGATCACAATAAACTGTGGAACATTCTGAAAGAGATGGGAATCCCAGACCACCTGACCTGCCTCTTGAGAAACCTGTATGCAGGTCAGGAAGCAACAGTTAGAACTGGACATGGAACAACAGACTGGTTCCAAATAGGAAAAGGTGTACGCCAAGGTTGTATATTGTCACCTTGCTTATTTAACTTATATGCAGAGTACATCATGAGGAACGCTGGGCTGGAAGAAGCACAAGCTGGAGTCAAGATTGCTGGGAGAAATATCAATAACCTCAGATATGCAGATGACACTACCCTTATGGCAGAAAGTGAAGAGGAACTCAAAAGCCTCTTGATGAAAGTGAAAGAGGAGAGTGAAAAGGTTGGCTTGAAGCTCAACATTCAGAAAACAAAGATCATGGCATCTGGTCCCATCACTTCATGGGAAATAGATGGAAAAACAGTGGAAACAGTGTCAGACTTTGTTTTTTTGGGCTCCAAAATCACTGCAGATGCTGATTGCAGCCATGAAATTAAAAGACACTTGCTCCTTGGAAGGAAAGTTATGACCAACCTTGATAGTATATTAAAAAGCAGAGACACTACTTTGCCAACCAAGGTCCGTCTAGTCAAGGCAATGGTTTTTCCCGTGGTCATGTATGGTTGTGAGAGTTGGACTGTGAAGAAGGCTGATCGCCGAAGAATCGATGCTTTTGAACTGTGGTGTTGGAGAAGACTCTTGAGAGTCCCTTATACTGCAAGGAGATCCAACCAGTCCATTCTAAAGGAGATCAATCCTGGATGTTCATTGGAGGGACTGATGCTAAAGCTGAAACTGCAATACTTTGGCCACCTCATGCGACGAGTTGACTCGCTGGAAAAGACTCTGATGCTGGGAAAGGTTGGGGGCGGGAGGAGAAGGGGACGACGGAGAATGAGATGGCTGGATGGCATCACCGACTCTGTGGACATGAGTTTGAGTGTACTCCGGGAGTTGGTGATGGACAGGGAGGCCTGGCGTGCTGTGATTCATGGGGTCGCGGAGAGTCGGACACGACTGAGCGACTGAACTGAACTGAACTGAAGACTTGTAATAAGCCTCACTCTATTGTAATGAAATTGGAGATGGCCTTACCTACTATAACTTTGGTAGAAAAGAATGCGTAATTGTATAGTACTTTACCAACATTACTTAAGGTCAGGTTTGACACACATAGCTTTAGTATCTAACAAGGTGCCTGGCATATAGTAGACTGTCAGTAAATACTTACTGCATAAATGAACTTTGAAGCTTATTTTTAAATGGCAGTTTTAAAATTTCAGTTTTATAATCAGAGAAATGCAAATCAAAACCACAATGAGATACCATTTCACACCAGTCAGAATGGCTGCTATCCAAAAGTCTACACGCAATAAATGCTGGAGAGGGTGTGGAGAGAAGGGAACCCTCTTACACTGTTGGTGGGAATGCAAACTAGTACAGCCACTATGGAGAACAGTGTGGAGATTCCTCAAAAACCTGGAAATAGAACTGCCATATGATCCAGCAATCGCACTCCTGGGCATACACACCGAGAAAACCAGAATTGAAAGAGACACATGTACTCCAATGTTCATTGCAGCACTGTTTATAATAGCCAGGACATGGAAGCAACCTAGATGTCCATCTGCAGATGAATGGATAAGAAAGCTTTGGTACATATACACAATGGAGTATTTTTCAGCCATCAAAAAGAATGCATTTGAATCAGTTTTAATGAGGTGGATGAAATTGGAGCCAATTATACAGAGTGAAGTAAGCCAGAAAGAAAAACATCAATACAGTATACTAACGCATATATATGGACTTTAGAAAGATGGGAACCTGAACCCTGTATAGGAGACTGCAAAAGAGACATAGGCATATAGAACAGTCTTTGGGACTCTGTGGAAGAGGGTAAAAGTAGGATGATTGGGGAGAACGGCATTGTAGCATGTATATTATCATAAGTGACCAGTCCAGGTTCGATGCATGATACAGGATGCTTGGGGCTGGTGCACGGGGATGACCTGGAGGGAGGATATGGGGAAGAGGGAGGTGGGAGGGGGTTTCAAGAAAGAGAACACATGTACACCCGGGGCGGATTCATGTCAGTGTATGGCAAAACCAACCAATATATTAATGTAAGGTAATTTGCCTCCAATAAAATAAATTAAAAAAAAATTCAATTTACTTTTTTTGTTTTTTTAAATTTATTTATTTTAAATGGATAAAATTCAACATAAAATTATAGTTTCAACCTAGATGGTGGTTGACTGCATATATGGTTAGTGTAGTGTTTAGGAGTCAGAGAAGGCCTTGAAAGTATTTTGTTTTGTGGGGTTATAAGCTTTGTATTATAGGAAGTGTCTTACTCATCAAGCAAAAGAAGTCAAGAAAGAGTAGTCCCTTTGTTTACAATATGAAATATTTTCAGCAGTTTAAGTTCATTTTCAATCAATTTCCTTTCTTTGGCTTTTTGTTTCATTAACATAGTTTTACTAAAATAAGATAACCAACAAGGACCTGCTTTCATACTGTATAGAACAAGGAACTATACTCAATATTCTATGACAAGCTATAATGAAAAATAAACTGAAAAAGAATATATATATATATATATATATAAAACTGCACTATACTCCAGAAACATTGTAAATCTGCTATACTACAAGTAAAAATAAAAATAGTTTCTTTTTATTTCAAATAAATATCCATATCCATAGTGAGGTTCCATACAGGTGTCAGTCTACTAACTGTAACTAGTGTTCAGTGAACTAAGTATAGAATTTGAAAGTTTTAGAAAGATTTGCGGATACTTGATGGAGCAAATTTATGCCCATTGAATCAACAATGTAAAAAATATGAGCATGTAGTTTGTATATCTTTATTATTTCTCTTCCATTTTCCTAATTTTTTATTGTACTTCACAAAATGATCTGGAACAAATTGATGTTTTAGAAAATCAACTGCTCCTATACCACAGGTAGTTTGAGAAATGCTGGTTTAGATGATGTTTACAAAATGCTCTAGCTGTCTTCATATTTTGTAGCTGATTTTCTGATAAAATTCCCATTTCCTTTACTCTCCCAGAGATGCATGTTTAAAGAAACAAAAGTTTCAAGTAATTTTTTTCTGATTATATAATTTATTAGTGGAGCTTCACTTTTGACAAGATTTAATGTTTAAAGTTCCTGTGATGTTGCTATTTTAGTTTTATTCAGCATCAGTTCAGTTCAGTTCAATCAGGTCCTCTTAAATCTGAAACACTCTATGTACGACAAAAATATTTTAAGATAATTATAATTTTTAATTGCAGAATGATGATCAAACTTAAACATCAATCTGTTTAAAAGTGACATAAGTTCTCAAAGTGCTTGACAGTCATGTTAGCTCTATGATATTTAAGTACAAGTGATTTCCCTCATTTGTACCAGCTTACTTTTCAAAACACCTAAAAGTAGTTTTAACTTTCCATTTTTTGCATTAAAATGCCTGAATGCCTTACTCTTTCTTCCTTATTACTCTTCTTATAGTCAATGCATTGTTGTTGTTGTTTTAATATCAGGTTTTTCCATGTATCCTTTTTTTTTTTTTTTTGGAGTTTGGCAAGAGTAAGCCTTTATTGTATGTATTTATGGCCCTTTCCCCTCTCTTTCCATAAACAGGCACTCTGGAGCCATTGGATAACTTGTTCTGTGTTAAAAGCTGAGCATATGAATCAGGGTTTTTTTTTTTTTTGCCATTTTAATGGTGTTCATTTTAAAGTATGAATAACATTTTGACACTAAGCTTGCTCTTATAATAAAAAATAAGTTTTAGTTAGGTAATAGCTCTTGACCAAAGATCTCAAATTTTGATAGAGAATTAAATGTTAATTGCCCAGCACTGATGTAATAGTTAAGATTTATTATGGCCATATGTGCACTACTACTCAATGGCAGAGCTGCCAAAACAATCCTGGGGTCTTTATTTCCAGGCTAAGTACCAAGCACTGTCTTCTTCAGGGATTCATTTTATCCTTTAAAACATAAATCTAGACTTTGATTTTAAATTATTTCATGACTTAGGAAATTAAAACTTAGTAGGTATTTATTGAATATTGTTTATATTGCAGTCATTGTAATAGGTATGGTATGATGGAGGAAAATTCAAATCTGAATAAGTTACTTTGCAAAAGTACTCACTTTTAATGCTCAGGAAAGACAACCCATAACATGCCAAAAATTGACCACATGTGTTTATTTGTAAACCAAATGCTGAGACTATTTCAAAACTTTTTGTCATAAGTTAAATATAGTTAGATATAGAAAAATAAACTGGGAGGTGGGAGGGGGATTCAAGATGGGGAACACATGTACACCCAGGGTGGATTCATGTCAATGTATGGCAAAACCAATACAATATTGTAAAGTAATTAGCCTCCAATTAAAATAAATAAATTTTAAAAAATTTAAAAAAAAAGAAAAATAAACTCTAACAAACTGAAGATTACATGTTATTGTTCCTGAGCATTCTAGTTGGCAGAATTTATTGGGAGAAATGAACTGACTCACACAGTGTGAAGTGAAATAAAGAGGTAAGAAATGTGTTCTTATAACTGGTAAATTATATATGGAAAAAATGTAAGAGGTAGAATGCTAGTTTCTATATTTTGTTGTATTGAATGATATTTTATTTTTTTTTATTTAATAAATGGTACAAAGCACAATGCCAAAACATTAACAGTTAAAATTTCACCAAATGAAAAAATACTATAGAATACACAGTTGTAAAAAGCTACGTTAAGTTATTTTACAACTGCCTCAAGCTGATATTTTAAATATAATATTTGGGAAAAGAAAGAAAAAAGTAAGATTGATAAGATGCTTGCAGAACTATGAATAATAGAGAACAATGATTAGAGCAATATTTTTCAAAATATTTTTGAAATAAATACATTTATCTGCAAAAATATGTTGTAGATAGAAATTAGATAAATATCAATTTTAGTCACAAAAGATGTGTTAAATGCAAGTGCAGTCTAAAATTTATTTGTTTTCAAAATTCCCAATTAGGTATTTTATGTTTCAATGATGACTATTTAAAAATGATCATTTAGGACTTTTCTAATGGCTCAGTGGTAAAGAATGTGCCTGCCAAAGCAGAAGACATGGGTTCGATCCCTGGTCTGAGAAGATTCCACATGCCTCGGAGCAACTAAGCCCATACACCACAACTACTGAGCCTGTGCTCTGGAGCCAGGGAGCTGCAACTACTAAGCCCATATGCTACAAATACTGAAGCCCCTAAAGCCCATGCTGAACAATAAGAGAAGCTACTACAATAAGAAGCCCATGTACCACAGCTAGAGAGAAGCCCACACTTGCCACAACTAGAGAAAAGCACATACAGCAACAAAGACCCAGAACAGCCAAATATCAAAACATAAATTATTGTAAAAAATGAACACTTAAAATATATTATTTTAATTATAATTATAAGGCATATAAAAGTGTTTTGTAAACTATAAGGTGTTATATAAATATGTGACATTTTATATATTAAGTCCTATAAATTTATGAGAGGTATATTATTGGACATTCAACAAAATCAAAGTTAAATAATGAGAGAGAGAATGATATGTAACCACCAGCTTGATTTTTATGGACTAATAAAGATGAATAAGACATCAATATGAAAATAATAAAGTGGCAAAAATATTATTTTCTGTAATGGCTAGATATTAGTAAAATCTTACTGAGCCAGGGTCACTAGGTTTAAATCAGATTAAACATTGAGGTTCAAGTGATCATTTTTTATTTTGAATCTGTAGAATTATACAATCTGTACTTTATAATGGCAATAAAACATATTTTCATTCTTCATTATTTCAAGATTTGCTTCCAGGAGAAATAGCTGTGCCTGAAAAAAGGGAGTTTCAATGCTTTAGAAATTCTTCTCTTTTTAAATTTATTTATTTTAATTGGGGGCTAATTACTTTACAATATTTTATTGGTTAGCAATGGTTCAAAGATGTTGTTGTTGTTCAGTTCGTCAGTTGTGTCTGATTCTTTACAACCCATGGGCTGCAGTACATCAGGCTTCAATGTCCTTCACTATTTTCCAGAGTTTTCTCAAACTCATGTCCATTGAGACAATGATGCATCCAACCATCTCATTCTGTGTTGCCCCCTTCCCTACCTGCCCTCACTCTTTCCCAGGATCAGGGTTTTTTCCAATGAGTCAGCTCTTTGCATCAGGTGGCCAAAGTATTGGAGCTTCAGCTTCATCATCAGTCCTTTCAATGAATATTCAGGATTGATTTCCTTAAGGATTGGCTGGTATAATCTCCTTTCAGTCCAAGGGACTCTCAAGAGTCTTATCCAACACTACAGTTCAAAAGCATCAATTCTTCAGTGCTCAGTCTTCTTTATGGTCCAACTCTCACATCCATACATGACCACGGGAAAAACCGTAACTTTGACTAAACAGATCTTTATCGGAAAAGTGATGTCTCTGCTTTTTAATATGCTGCCTACTTTGGTCATGGTTTTTCTTCCAAGGAGCAAGAATCTTTTAATTTCATGGCTGAAGTAACCATCCACAGTGACTTTGGAGCTCAAGAAAATAAAATCTGTCACTATTTCCATTGTTTCCCCATCTATTTGCCACGAAGTGATAGGACAGGATGCCATAATCTTAGTTTTTTGAAGGTTGAGTTTTAAGCCAGCTTTTTCACTCTTCTCTTTCACCTTCATCAAAAGGATCTTTAGTTCCTCTTCACTCTGCCATTAGGATGCTGTCATCTACATATCTGAGGTTATTAATATTTCTCAAAGATGTTAATTCCACATTTTGGGTTTTAATAGTACAGGAAAAGTAAATTTTAATTTTTTTCTCCTATTTACCTTGGATCATATTATCCATTTTCTGTTGACAGAACATTACCAAAATGAATATTCTCATTTCATTGAGCATGTATCTAATGTCTGTGGGGTTACATTAAACCAATTCAGTGGCTTCAAAGAAAGAGAAAGGATTAGAATCACTAATTCTCTGGCTTTCAGACTTCTCCATTATAACTTGCTTTATCTTTGAAAATTTAGAAGCAGGAAGAGGACGGAAGTCTTTTTCCTTAGGAATAAATGATGACTGACTTTTCTCTATGTGATATATAATAAAACACATGGAGGATAAAAGCAGCTTCCACACTCAAATATTAAAATTAGATTCTGTTCCACTTAGGGCTGATCAATATGATTTTGCTTGTTTTCAGCCATGCTTCATATGAACATTTGTGACTTAGAATTTGAGGTTTATTAGTTTATTTTGTGTATCATGAAGCATGCTAAACGTTATTATAGAAAATTATAGCTCTCTAAGCTGTTGGAATCAATATAAATATGATGTCTTACCTTCATATTGTGCTTTAGAGTATGCAGAGAAGTTTCTTACAATGATTATATCCAGCATCTTCACAAAAGTAGTGGGAGGCATAGTACAGTCAAATAGTATTAATAGTCCTTTGAAATCATAGATCTAGTAATGAATATTTGTTCTACAACTTACTTGTTTTAGGTTTGAGCAAGTTACTTAATCTCTTTGAAACCAAGTTTCTTTTATTTTATAAAAATGGGAATGATAATTAAAAATCCATCTAGTACAATTGTTATGAGGAACCAATGATCACATATAGTTATAGAAGTTGATTCCAAGGAGTTGAGATGTATTGTTGTGTAACCAGAGTGAATTTTATTTAATTTCCACCTACAAATGAAGCACTGGAGGTTCTCAGAGACTAATGTTCAATCAGGACTTGAAATTATATTTGTAATTTAATTCCAAAGCTTTACATTATACCATTCTCCCTGTACAGAGTCTCTACAATCGAGAATATATAGTCAATGAAATATTGAAGTTAGTTCATTTAATGTGATTTGCATTTTTAATAGTACATTTTATGGTTAAAGTCAGCTGCTGGTGAGGTTTTTCTCATACTTTGAATATCATGGTGGAATATCCTACAGTTCTAAACAACCAGTAGAATGTGCTGGACGTGGTACCATCTCCCTTCTGAGCATGGGTGGTAAAAGGCAATGAGGTTTTAGCTTTACTTGCTGAAACACTTGTACTTAGAGCCCTGAGCTGCCATCTAAGATATTTGGTTAGTCTCATATCCCATGTTATATGGCTTATGCCACATACAAATGTATGTGGTAGTTTGGTTGAAAGCTACTGTTGAGCCCAACTTTTCAGCCATTTCTGCCAAAGTACCAAACATGTTAGTGAAGCCATCTTGAATCCTCCAGGACAGACCATCTGCCTTCTGGAGTACAAGTGAACAACTAGGGTTGAGGCCAAAAAAGGGCAGAAAAATTGTTCAACTGGGCCTTTCCAGAATTTCTGACTTAGAATATCTGTGAGATATAATAAAATGTTTGTTGTTTAAGCCACTTAATTTGGGGGTTGTTTTAGTTACATAGCAATAGACCACTGGAGCAGTCTGTTTACATAAGCAAATTTATCTTCATGGAACGCTTTTCCTTTCTGTCACTTTGACCACTTTCCTTTTGTCTCTTACAGTGATAGAAGATAAGTTCATAGTCAGATACTTATTATCTTAAAGGAAAACCAAACAGGTGAAGAAATGTCTTAATCAGAAATGCAAAAGAATGGGGATATTGCTGTAGGACATGACAGATGCTATAATGTTGTATTATATAACAGAAGGTGATAAAATATAACAAGAAGAGGTTTGAATTACAAAATCAATTGGAAGCAATACTTGGATAAAAATTGGAAATGATACATTAAAACAGTAGTTTAAGTAAAACTGTATTTTACTTTTATTTGTTTTTTAATTATAGGGTTGGAATAGTGAGAATTTTGGCTGATGCATGGTCCTGTGGCAGTGATATAGGCTTTTCCATGTTCTTCCAAGGCACAATTAGATAACTTCTGTTGAGCATTAACAAACAATGGTGACTGATATTTATTGAGGATATCTAATGCATCATCACATGCTAGTAAATTCATGCTCAAAATTCTCCAAGCCAGGGTTCAGCAATACGTGAACCGTGAACTCCCAGATGTTCAAGCAGGTTTTAGAAGAGGTAGAGGCACTAGAGATCAAATTGCCAACATCCGCTGGATCATGGAGAAAGCAAGAGAGTTCCAGAAAAACATCAATTTCTGCTTCATTGACTATGCCAAAGCCTTTGACTGTGTGGATCACAATAAACTGTGGAAAATTCTGAAAGAGATGGGAATCCCAGACCACCTGACCTTCCTCTTGAGAAGCCTGTATGCAGGTCAGGAAGCAACAGTCAGAACTGGACATGGAACAACAGACTGGTTCCCAATAGGAAAAGGAGTACGTCAAGATTGTATATTGTCACCCTGCTTATTTAACTTCTATGCAGAGTACATCATGAGGAACACTGGGCTGGAAGAAGCACAAGCTGGAATCAAGATTGCCGGGAGAAATATCCATAACCTCAGATATGCAGATGACACCACCCTTATGGCAGAAAGTGAAGAGGAACTAAAAGGCCTCATGATGAAAGTGAAAGAGGAGAGTGAAAAGGTTGGCTTTAAGCTCAACATTCGGAGAGCTAAGATCATGACATCTGGTCCCATCAATTCATGGGAAATAGATGGGGAAACAGTGGAAACCGTGTCAGACTTTCTTTTTTTGGACTCCAAATTCACTGCGGATGCTGATTGCAGCCTTGAAATTAAAAGACACTTACTCCTTGGAAGGAAAATTAAGACCAACCTAGATAGCATATTAAAAAGCAGAGACATTATTTTGCCAACAAAGGTCCGTCTAGTCAAGGCTATGGTTTTTCCCGTGGTCATGTATGGATGTGAGAGTTGGACTATGAAGAAAGCTGATCGCTCAAGAATTGATGCTTTTGAACTGTGGTGCTGCAGAAGACTCTTGAGAGTCCCTTGGACTACAAGGAGATCAAAGCAGTCCTTTCTGAAGAAGATCAATCTTGGGTGTTCATTGGAAGGACTGATGCTAAAGCTGAAACTTCAATACTTTGGCCACCTCATGCGACGAGTTGACTCACTGGAAAAGACTCTGATGCTGGGAAGGATCAGGGATGGGAGGAGAAGGGGACGACAGAGAATGAGATGGCTGGATGGCATCACCGACTCGATGGACATGAGTTTGAGTGAACTCCGGGAGTTGGTGATGGACAGGGAGGCCTGGTGCGCTGTGATTCATGGGGTCGCAAAGAGTTGGACACGACTGAGTAACTGAACTGAACTGAATGCATCATCTTATTTAATTTTTATTCAAAGCCTGCAAGATAGATATACTGTTGCTTCTATCCTCAAATTAAATACAAGAAAGGTAAAATTCAAGTAGATTAAAGGACATAGCTGAAGTTTCAAACCTGACTCCCAAAGCTTTAGCCTTTTCCACTCAAGCTTCCAACTGCCACAACTATGTAATAGGCCAGTTACCATTATTGACACAGGTAGTAACACAAAGGTACAGAGACAATTTTCAATATCATGTTCATATCACCAATAATCAGATATGGGAATAAGGAGAACAGCTGAGAGAATGTGAGTAGCTGAATGCAAACTTAACCACACTACTAGAAATAAGAAAAGTCATAAATATTTATTTTTGTATTCCAGAACTATATAAAGTCTCCTCTAAGATTCTATTGACATAATTAAGCTCTCAATGCTTTTGAAAATTAAAGCTCTTTAGCATGCTAAATAAAAGGTAAAAAAGGACTCCCTACTTCTAGGGAATTGCAGTTGTGATTTGCAGTCTGAGGTCTGTAAGTTTTCTTTGCTGATGTTTTCAATTTGTTGTCTGTATATTTGAAAGTTTCTGTTGGAGTTGTTTGCATTTATAGTCTACTATATAGCAGGATGTAGGCTGAAGTCTAAATTTGCCATGTGTATGTTTCCAAATAGTGTTAATTTCCAAATTTACTAGTTTGCTGGATCAAAGTCTATAACTATAGTTAGCTTGCAGACTGAAGGAGAGTTTACTAATGGAGGAGTTTGAAATTAAGGATTGATGAAAATGTGGTATGTAGAACACTTCCTTTGAAAGCCCACTGCTTGAATCTTCAGTTATGTTTGGTTTTTGATAAAAATGTGAGCAACAGGGAAGCGAACTACCTCCAAATGAAATGCCATATTTTTAGTAGCAGCAAAGTTTTTATTTTTATAGCAGAGGCCACAAAAACATTTAGTTTGGTTGGCCAAAACAGTCATCCTTTTAGTACAGTGGTTTTTCAAGCCTTTTAAGTAGTGAACTATATTGAGGAATGAATTTTGCTCATGACTCAATATAAAAAAAAAAAATGAAGAACTGAAATTATGGGGAACAATAATTACCTTACCAACATACTTTGTTCTCTTCTGTTCTACTCTATGCTACATTCTATTCTTCTAGTCTAGTCTAGTCTCTTTCATTTCAAAAGTAAAGTGTGACACAATTCACCAAAATAATTAGATGATTTTAATTTATGAGCTTCCCTCTGCCCATAGTCCTAGAATACAGTGATTTATTGATGAGAGAGCCCAGGCTCAAGATTCTGAGCTATAGTAGAAGATGGGCCACAGCAAGATGCAAGCAGTAGAAGGACACACATAAATTCTATCTTTCAAATGAGTAAAGAAGATGAGATATTCAATAGAGATGACTAATAGTTGGCCACAATTTGTAACACAATCATATGTAGAAGAAATCATTTTGTGGATTTTACAAATTTTTACCTTGGAGTAGGTTAAAAAAAATGAAATACATATAATAAAGGCATAACTCTGAGATTTCAGATGACCATGATAGAGAACATAGAGCAGTAAAATGAGTCAAGCTTTTTTTTTTTTTTTTTGGTTTTCCAGTGCATTTAAAAGTTATATGTAACTATACAGTAGTCTATTAATTGTGAATAACATTATGTCTAAAAGAAACAATATACATACCTTAACTATAAAAATACTTTGTTGCTAAAAAATGCTAACCATCAATTGAGCCCTCAGTGAGCTGAAATCTCTTTTCTGGTAGAGCGTCTTACTTTGATGTTGATGGCTGCTGAATGATCAGACTGATGATTGATGAAGTTTGGAGTGGCTGTGGCAATTTCTTAAAATTTAAGACAACAATGAAGTTTGCTGCACTGATTGGGTCTTCCTTTTACTAATTATTTATATATGGCATAAAATGCTCTTTAATAGCATTTTATCAACAGTAGAAAATTCAAAGCTGGAGTCAGTTCTCTCAAGCACTGCTGCTCCTGTACAAGCAAAGTTTATGCAGTATTCTAAATCCTTTGTTTGCATTTCAACAATCTTCATAGCATCTTCCTCAGAAGTAGAGTCCATCTCAGGCAACTGTTGTTTTTTTTTTTTTTAACTCATCCATAAGAAGCAACTCCTCATCTGTTCGTTTTATCTTGAGATTGCAGAAATTCAGAAATTCATATTTTCAGGTTCCACATCTAATTTGATTTCTCTTACTATTTCTCCCATATCTGCAGTGATTTCCTCCACTGAAACCTTGAACTCCTTGAAGTCATACATGAGAGTTGGAATAAACTTCCAAATTCCTGTGAATGTTGATATTTTTAATTCTTCCCATGGATCAATAGTGTTCTTAATGGTATCTAGGATGGTGAATCCTTTCCAGAGGGTTTTCAACTTACTTTGTACAGATCCATCAGAGGAACCACTCTCCATGGCAGCTTCAAATATTACAAACTTTATTTCTTAAATAGCAAGACTTGAAAGGAAAATTTTTTTTAATTTATTTTAATTGGAGGCTAATTACTTTATGATATTGTATTGGTTTTGCCATACATTGACATGAATCTGCCCCGGGTGTACATGTGTTCCACAGCTTGAATCTCCCTCCCACCTCCTCTGTTCCCTGGATGACTTAATGAAAATTGTGTTAGCAGGTATAAAAGCATTAATCTCATCATCCATGTCCATTTGAACTCTTGATTGATGTGGTGTATTATTAAGGAGCAGTAACATTTTGAATAGCATATATATATTTTTTTTTCTGAAGAATTGATCTCAACAGTGGCTTAAACTCTTCAGTAAACCATATTGCAAACAGATGTGCTATCATCTAGTCTTTGTTGTTCCATTTGTAGAGCACAAGCAGAGTAGATTTAAAATAATTTTCAAGGACCCTAAGCTTTTCGGAATGGTACATGAGCATTTCTTCAACTTAAAGTCACCATCTGTATTAGTCCCTAACGAGAAAGTCAACCTGTCCTTTGACATTTTGAATCCAGGCATTGACTTCTCCTTTCTAACTGTGAAAGTCTTAGATGGCACCTTCTACCACTCTAAGGCTGTTTTGTTTACATTGAAAATCTATTGTTTAATGTAACTACTTTCATTAATTATCTTAGCTAGGTCTTCTGGATAACTTGCTGCAGCTTCTACATGAGTCTTGCTGCCTCATCTTACTCTCTTATGTTGTAGAGACAGCTTATAGAGGCAAAGATTTCTTGTGATGCTACCTCATCTCTTCCAGTTTTTATAAGATTGAAAAGAGTTTGGTGGGCCTTGCTCTGAATTAAGTCTTGGCTTAAGGTAATGCTGTGGCTGGTTCAATCTTCTACCAAGACCACCACATGTTATTGAAAACTTTTATAAAATAAAAACAAGCAATACAAAATAAGACCATTAAATCTTTCTCCATATAAGCAAGGTTGTTTCACTTTCTTACCATTCATACGTTCAATGGAGAAACACTTTTAATTTCCTTCAATTACTTTCCCTTTTCATATAAAAGTTGACTAATTATTTGGAACAAGAGGTCTAGATTTTGGCTTATTTCAGCTTTTTATGTGACTTCCTCACTTAAAAGCTTAATCAGTTCCAGCTTTTGATTTAAGTGAGAGATAGGGGCTCTTTCTTTTTCTTGAACACTTAAAAGATAGTGCATAGTTATTAACTGGCCTAATTTCAATATTGTTGGGCCTCACAGAATAGGGAGGTACATCCAAGGAGAGGGATAGAGATGGGGTAAAGGCCAGTCCATAGAACAGTCAGAGCATACACATTTGATTAAGCTTGCCATCTTATATGGGCATGATTTCTGATCCTTGAAAATAGTTACAATAGTAACATCAAATATTAGTGATCCCAGATCACTATAACAAATATAATAATAACAAAAAAGCTTGAAAAAATTTGAGAATTATAAAATTGTGACAGAGACATGTATTAAGCAAATGCTGCTGGAAAAATGAAGCCAATTGATTTGCTTGATGTAGGGTTGCCACAAAACTTCAGTTTGTAATAAATGCAGTATCTGCAAAGTACAATAAAACAAAGTGCAATAAAGCGGATCATGCTTATTTACCTTTAAAATTTTAGGATCACAGTTATCATATGATCACTTAGCTTTATTTATTTAAATTTTAAAAGCAATATGCACTCATTTACATATAATTAGAAAAAAATGCTATGAGTGAATAATAAAAACTACCCATAATTCAAAAACTTATTAGTAATATTTAATCATATTTTCATATAACTTTTATTCTTCTCATTATTTATCTTTATATGAATATTTTTCTTCAGCAGAAACCAATGTAATATCATATATAGTCTAACTTTTTACTTTAAATTTTAAATATTTCTATGATATTACATACTGTTTGAAAAATAATTTTCATGTGAGCATTATATTAAAGATGTATACTGCAACCTATTTGTCTGCTTTTTGTTGTTAGACATGTAACTTGTTTTTATTTGCTCACTGAAATTTATAGCAAACTATAAATAATATTGCACTGAATATTATTGTACATATATGATAGTTGAATTTGAACCTCATTGTGTATTTTATAGGATGTGGATTTAATGGATCAAGAAGTACAATTATGTGTGCCTACATAACTATGTTGCCAAACTTCTTTCCAGGAAGGCTATAACAATTTGTTTTCAGAAACAGTCTATGAGACTGCATTTGACATTGATCTTTTAAAAAAATAAAACATTGCTATTATGTTAAAAAATTGCTGATTTAATACATATTACTTTTATTTTTACTTTATATAATTTGCAATTATATTTGTATCTGTTATTCTATATAAAATTTGAGTACAATACATTTTTCTCCTTATCTAATTTGAAATGATTAAGCATCTTTTACAACATCCTTTCAACAATTTCCAATGTGTGCCAATACAGTTTAGAATTATAGACCTATACTATTATTATTATACAATTATTTCATTATTGCAACACTCTTTTATATATTGCTTTTTCTCTTATGATTAATCTCTTTAAAATAATTATATAAATATGTCTCTATTTGTTTAGTTGCTATAAATTATCATCATAAACCTACTCGAGTTCTTATTTTCAGTTTTTGTGAATTTTTTAAAAAATATCTGAGCTCTAACGCATTAGAGACTTTAAAACACTTTTGGTGCATCACTAAGAGCTAAAATTTTCTTAAGGTATTTAGCAATAAATACTGAAAAGCTCCAGGTGGGGATGGCTACCTGTGTCTTTAACAGTTTTTCAAATGGTAAATGAACGACCAATAATTTTTTGTTTGTATCCCCATCCTTGAGCCACTAATATAGCAATATAAAGTGAAAATGCTAAAAGTCTTCTCTTGCACATATTTTATTTTCGGTATCACTTTTACAGATGTTAAGCACAAGTTGGTCTTTGCCTCATAGAAGTGTTCCTCTACCAAAAGCTACTTAGATTCTATACCTTGTTCTCATAGGTATTTAAATGGGAAGGTGGGTTAATGTGAATCAGACATCATCATCCCAAATTGGAAGTTTAAAGTTTTGACTAAAGATTCTAATTGAGTTGAAAGACTATCTTACACCATTAGAAGGCTTAATATGTCTGTGATATGTTTTGAGTATATATGCTGTATATGTGTGAATATTTTATATCTACAGCATGAAAGCCAATAGAATTTTCCAATGAACTCTATTAAATAATTGTTTCTAAATTATTTATTACATAAAAAAATAGTGGGAACTGTTTCAACTTTTTAATATTTTTGTTCAAACCTTTTATGGACTACCACAATGCATACTGGAAAATTTGGTAATATCAATATTATACTTGGTTTTGTTTCTGCTGTATACATATCTACTATGCTTCCCCTTGCCTAAATGCAGTATTAACATGAAATCTAAATTGCACAGATGTCTTTAAATCAACGCTGAACTTACAAAACAGATTTTTTTGTAAAAAACTGTGGCTTGCCTTAATAGAATTGCTACTCAATTTCTGTCTTAAGGTGTTTCATAAGAATTTACATCTTTAAGTTATTTCTGAACAACCAATGAAGTTCAAGTGATTTTGAACATAGATGGCATGAATGAGTAAAATGAACTACTGTCTTTCCTTCATTATACACGAGATATAACAAGCAGTGTGAGTGAGTGAAAGTCTCTCAGTTGTGTCTGACTCTTTGCAGCCCTATATATACAGTCCACCGAATTCTCCAGGCCAAAATACTGGAGTGGGTAGCCTATCTCTTCTCCAGGGGATATTCTCAACCCAAGGATTGAACCCAGGTCTCCCTCATTGCAGTCGGATTCTTTACCAACTGAAACATAAGGGAAGCCCAAATAATAACCTCAGATATGCAGATGATATCACCCTTATGGCAGAAAGTGAAGAGGAACTAAAGAACCTCTTGATGAAAGTGAAAGAGGAGAGTGAAAAAACTAGCTTAAAACTCAATATTCAAAAACTAAGATCACGGCATCCAGTCCCATCACTTCATGGCAAATAGATGGTGAAACAATGGAAAGAGTGACAGACTTTATTTTCTTAGGCTCAAAATCACTGCAGATGGTGACTGCAGCCATGAAATTAAAAGATGCTTGCTCTTTGAAAAAAAAAAGCTATCACCAACCTAGACAGCATATGAAAAAGCAAAGACACTACTTTGCTGACAAAGGTCCACTAGTCAAAGCTGTGGTTTTTCCAGTAGTCATGTATGGATATGAGAGTTGGACTATAAAGAAAGTTGAGTACCAAAGAATTGATGCTTTTGAACTGTGGTGTTGGAGAAGACTCTTGAGAGTCCCTTGGAAAGCTAGGAGACAAAACCAGTCAATCCTAAATGAAATTAGTCCTGAATATTCATTGGATGAACTGATGCTGAAGCTGAAACTCAAATATTTTGGCTTCCTGATGAAAAGAAATGACTCACTGGAAAAGACCATGATGCTGGGAAAGATTGAAGGTAGGAGGAGAAGGGGATGACAGAGGATGCGATGGTTGGATGGCATCACTGATTCGATGGACACGAGTTTGAGCAAGCTCTGGGAGTTGGCAATGGACAGGGAGGCCTGGTATGCTGCAGTCCATGGGATTTCAAAGAGTCAGACTCGACTGAGCAACTGAACTGAACTGAGACAATTTTCATGGGCTAAACAAGCTTAGAAATTAAGTTCAAAAGAAAGCAAACTTTCTATCAGTGATATCTGGTCAACTTCCATCAAATTTGCAAACGCTGGCTTTTAGGCATCATAATGGAAACTGTTTCTATGAAGTACTACAATTTGCAGAAAATAACTTAAAACAATTAAACCAAACTCGGCAATTAGTGCAAAACTTTCTAAATTGTAGTCAACAATTTACCTCTCTTTTCCTTTGACACCTCATTAAAAATAGCAAAATGGGAAAATGCTAAATGGGAAATAAATCAATAATGAAAAGAGAATGGAAAGAATATGACAACAGAAAAAAAAATTTCAAACTAGAAGTCATATTATTTAGCAAACAAGGGAAAACTGAACCTTAAGCCAGGAAGTAATAGTGTGCATGGAAACAATCCCGGTGGTCTTTTTATAAATCTACCAGAGGTTGTGCTGCTCCTCCAAAATGAAAGAACAATCTAAGAAAGAGTAAAACATAGGATACAAGAAACAAGGAAGAGAGAACAAGATGGCAGAGGAGTAGGTAGATGTGGAGTTCATCTCTCTCCATGGAAACATTGGGAACACACCTTCAGATACAGAAGTACATGCAGAACACCAGTTCAGAGTGGACAGGAGTACCTGACCAGAGGAAAAGAATATATAGTACCATGCAAAACTCAGTAGGACAAAGGAACTAGGGGAAAAAACAGGAGTGTAATTAGGACTGGACTTGCCCTGGGCGGGTGGAGGAACTGAAGCAGGGATGTGATCCCCACATCGGGGCAATTGTCTGAGTCAGAGGAGGAACATTTAAGGTTGAGAGTGAAGCAGCTGACCTGTGGCACCTAAATGGAATGAGAATCAGACAGTCCTTGGAACAGCCATACATGGCCTGGACAGTGATGAGGGTCCCCTGGAAGGTGCAGCGGCTGGGAGCTGGAGTTTGGGGAGTGTGGAGCGATTCCAGGGCGAGGAGTGCTGTTGACTGTGGAGAGACAGATTGAGAAAGGAGACTGTGATAGGAAATGCCTGTGGAGGAAAGCCAGGCAGCCATGGAAGCAAGGTAATACAGCTGAGTCACGCATAGGGGGTGGAGCCATCACCATAGCCTCTCTCTCCCCAAAGGCCAGCATTGGCAACTGAACAATAGAGAGGCCTGCCCATCAAATGCCTGACACACTGAACTACAGAGCAGGACCCCACCCAAGGTGCTCCTTTAAGTGCCTGACATGCCAATCTACAGAGTAGGACACCAGCTAGGGGGGGTCCCTCTATGTGCCTGAAGCGCTGAACAACAGAGAAAAACCTCAGTCAAGGGAGCCCTCTAAGTGCATGAATGGGCGGAGCTAAGGAGAAAGACTGGCCAAAGAGGCCTTCTGATAGTCAGCTACAAGAGACTCATAAAACGACTCTAATAGGGCCATAACTCCTTCAGTGAAGTCAGTCTATGTCCCTGCACACTTGGCCTTGCCAGGGTCCCCACAAGCCAAGCAGGTGCACCACCTTCACGCTCAACTCTCACTGAGGCAGAGCTGGCACAGGCAAAAAAAGTCTTGTGTCTATGTGCACAAGGTCACTTTGGTCATGTCTGGCTCTGTGACCCTGCAGACTGTGGCCTTTCAGGCTTGTCGGTCAGGGAAGGGGGATTCTCCAGGCAAGAATACTGGAGCATACTGGCCAATATTGGTTGCCATACCCTTCTAGAGCACTATATTTTCTGCTTCCCTAGCTGCCAACTCCTCTGAGTACCTGGTGCTGCCAGAACCCTGTGACCCAAGCAACTGCGCTGCCTCAACAACTGGCCCTCACAGGGGCAAACCCAAGTCCTCCAGGGCAGCCTCAGGAGCAAACCCCAGAGGATGATCCACATGCAGAGGTGGAAATAAAACCACAATTGAAACCCAGGGGCAGTGTGGCTAAGGAAAAAGACACAAAACCTTTCCACCAGCTGTACAAGGTGAAGATTAAATCCACACCATCAAGTAGGCGGACTCTGTGTCAATGGAATATATAAAAGATCATTGAAAGCTACCACAAAAAAAAAAAAAAAACACTAGTTCTTATAGCTGTGAACATTGGAGGCAAGAACACACAGGAGTAGGACCAGATTAGCACCTGAGCTGCCCCCACAGCAGGTCCAAAGATCAGCACAGTGTTGGAGGGCATCCTAGGGAGGTGAGGTGGACTATGACTCCCAGCAAGGGAAAGAACTCAGACAGCAGTGACTCAAGAAAAACATTTATTATTCTTATATTTTTACTTGTTCTGTAGATTCTTTTGGATTTCTTCTTTTGTTTTTCCTTTTATTTCTCCACCTGTTGTCGATTTTATTGTCCCTATGAAATATAATTAAGCTTTTGAGCTTTTTCTTTTCTCAGTCACAATTTTTATTGTTGTTATAAACCTCTACATTGGGCTTTTGCAGTTCTGAGGAGTTTTCCTTTTTTTACTCTCTTTTTTTAATTTCAATTTTTTAAACATATTATTTTTCTACATTTATTCCCTTGTTTGCTTTTCCTACTGTTCTTTTTCCCTTGCAGTTAATCTTTAATGTATATAAATCTTCTTTACCTCTATTTAACTTTGCATGTTTATTCTTTCTTTCCTTTCTTCTTAACATATTTGCTAGTTTTATTTTCATTGCTTTATTACCCATTTGGCACCTTGCTTTAGTTTTTTTCCGTTTTGACCTGGTAGATATAATTTTTGGATTCCTTTGTTTGCTGGGTCAATATATTGTACTTTATTTTTGTTGGACTGTTTTGATTTTGCTTATTGGTATATATGTGTATGTGTATATTCAGTCATACTTTTTATTTTTGTTATAAATCTCTGCCTCTACGTTGGGCTTTTGCAGTTCTATGGCGCTTTCATCTTTTTTTCCTTTTTTCTGTCTTCTTCCTTTTTTTATCTTTTCTGTTTTTTATAATTTCAATTTTTTAAAACGTATTACATTTTTTCTTTATTTATTCATTTGTTTGCATTTCTTACTGTTCTTTTCCACTTGAAGTTAATCTTTAGTGTATATAAATCTTCATCTACCTCTATTTAATGTTGCATATCTATTCTTTCTTTCTTTACTTTCCTCTCAACATATTTGTTAGTGTTGTTTCCATTGCTTTATTCCATCACTTGGCCCCTTGTTTTAGTTTTGTTTTCCAGTTTGTGCTTTAGTCAGTTTTGTTCTTAACTGGTAAATATGATTTTTTATTTCCTTTGTTCACCGGGTCAAGCTACTGTGCTATGCTTTGCTGGACTGTTTCCACTTTGCTCGTGGATGTATATGCATATGTGCATATTTCATTATTTTAATTATTATTTGTCTGATTTTTAACTGCCATTTGTCTGGGGTTCATCTTTGGCTTCTAGTTTTGGATATTTGTTTTAATCTCAATGCCATGGCAAGCCACTTGTGCAATCCTGGTTCCTGACCAGAGATCAAGCCCTGAGCCTTTGGAGTGGGAGCCCTGACTCCAAGACCCTAGACTACCAAAGAACTAAGCCTAGGGAGTATCAAATAGTGAGAACTCACACAAAGGAAACTGCTTGAATACAAGACCCAGCAACACCCAACCACCAGTAGCACCCTGTGAAGGATACCTCATCTAAACAACAAACAAAACAAAAATGCAAACCTAATTATCATCAAACAGGATTACCACATCACTCAGCCTTGCCAATTAGAGGAAAAACAAACAAACAAAAACTCAGCACAAATCTCACCCTATATGAAGCTTACACAAGTCACTGTACTAAACTTCAGTTCAGTTCAGTTCAGTCGCTCAGTCGTGTACGACTCTCCGCGACCCCATGAATCACAGGAGGGCAGAAAGCAAAAGGAAGAAAGAACTCAACCTTGAAGTTTAGGAAAAGGAGACCTCAAAGACAATAAGTTAAAAAAATAATGAAAAGGCAGAGAAATACTACACAAGTGAGGGAACAAACTAGAAACACAGAAGTCCAAAAAGATGCAGAGAAAATAGGCAAACTCCCTGAAAAAGAATTCAGAATAATGATATTAAAGATGATCAAAAACCTTGAATACAAAATGGAGAAAATGCAAGAATCAATTAACAAAGACCTAGAAGAATTAAAGAATAAGCATACAGAGAAAAGCAACAAAATTACTGAAATTAAAAAAAAAAAAAAACTCTACAAGGAAACAATAGCAAAATATCTGAAGCAGGAGAACTGATCAGTGAGCTGGAAGATAAAATGGTGAAAATGATTTCTGAAGAGCAAAATAAAGTAAAAAAATGAAAAGAACTGAGGATAGTCTCAGAGACCTCTGGGACAATATAAAAAACACCAACATTCAAATTATAGGGGTCCCAGAAAAAGATGAGAAAAAGAAAGGGTATGAGACAATTTTTGAAGAGATTATAGTTGAAAATTACCCCAACATGCAAAAGGAAATAGTCAATCAAGTTCAAGAGGCACTAAGAGTCCCATACAGGATAAACCCATGGAGAAACATTCCAAGAAACATACTAATCAAACTAACAAAGAGTAAACGTTAAGAAAGAATATTGAAAAGCAGCAAGGGAGAAGCAAGAAGTAACATACAAGGGAAACCTCATACACTTAACAGCTGATCTTTCAGCAGAAACTGCAGGCAAGAAGGGACTGGCAAGGTATATTTAAAGTACTGAAAGGGAAAAATATACAACCAAGATTACTGTACCTGGCAAAGATCTCATTCAAATTTGATGAAGGAAGTAAAAAGCTTTTAGACAAGCAAAAGTTAAGAGTATCCAGTACCAAAAAAACAGTTTTACAACAAATGTTAAAGGGACATATAGTCAAGAAATACAAGAGAAGAAAAAAAGATCTACAAAATCAACCCCAAACAATTAAGGAAACAGCAATAGCAACATATATATCAATAAATACATTAAATGTGAATGGAGTAAATGGTCCAACCAATTTAGACTGGCTAAAAAGATACAAAAACAAGATACAGATATATGCTTTCTGCAAGAAACTGACTTCAGACCTAAAGGCACATATAGAATTAAAGTGAGAGGCTGGAGAAATATATTCCATGTAAATAAGATGCAAAAGAAAGCTGGCATAGCAATCCTCGTATCAGTCAAAATAGAACTTAAAATAAAGAAGATTACAAGAGATAAGGAAGGACACCACATAATGATCAAGGGATCAATCCAAGAGGAAAACATAACAATTGTAAATATCTATGCACCTCAGTACATAAGACAAACACTAACAGACATAAAAAGAGAAACTGACAGTAACACAATAATAGTAGGAGACTTTAACACTCCACTCTCACCAATGGACAGATCATCAAAACAGAAAATTAATAAGGAAACACAAGTCCTAAATTATACATTAGACGAGATGGATGTCATTGATATCTTCAGGACATTCCATCCAAATGGGAAGAATATACGTTATTCTCAAGTGCACATGGATCGTTCTCCAGGATAGACCACATTTTGGGTCAAAAATCAAACCTCAGTATATGTAAGAAAATTGAAATCATATCGAGCATATCCTCTGACCATAATACTATGAGACTAGATATCAATTACAAGAAAGAAACTGTAAGAAATACAAGCAAATGGAGATTAAGCAACACGTTTCTAAATAACCACAGGCTACAGAAAAAATAAAATGGAATTACAAACATTTCTAGAAACAAATGACAATGAAAACTCAAAACCTACAGGATGAAGCAAAAGCAGTTCTAGGAGAGAAGTTTATAGCAATACAATCTTATCTGAAGAAACAAGAAAAACATCAAATAGACAATGTAACTTTAAACTTTGAACAACTGGAAAAAAGAGAACCGAAAAAACCCCAGAATTAGTACAAGGAAAGAAGTCATAAAGATCTGAGCAGAAATAAATGAAAAAGAAATGAAAAAATCAATAGAAAGGTTAATAAAACTAAAAGCTTGTTCTTTGAGAAGATAAGCAAAATTGACACTCCTTTAGCCAGACTCATCAAGAAAAAAATGCAAGAAGAATCAAATCAACAAACTTTGACAATGAAGAAATACAAAAGATTATAAGAGATTAAACAACTATATGGCAATAAAATGGATAACCTGGAAGAAGTGGAAAGATTCTTAGACCAGTTCAATCTTCCAAGACTGAACCAGGAAGGAATAGAAATTACAAACAACCCAATTACAAGCACTGAAATTGAAGCAGTGATCAAAAGTCTCTCAAAAAACAAAAGCCCAGGACCAGATGGCTTCACAGGTGAATTCTATCAAACATATAGAGAAGAGCTAATGCCTCTACTTCTAAAAATCTTTCAGAAAATGGCAGAGGAAGGAACACATCCAAATTCATTCTACAAGGCCACCATCACCCTGATACCAAAACTAGACAAAGAAAACACACAAAAACAAAAATGCAGGCCAATATCACTGATTAACATAAATGCAAAAATCCTCAACAAAATTTTAGCACACAGAATTCAGCAACACATCCAAAACCTCATACACCATGATCGAGTTGGGTTTATTTCAGGGATGCAAGGATTCTTCAATATACACAAATCAATCAATGTGATACACCATATTAACAAATTGAAAGATAAAAGCCATGTGATAATCTCAATAGATGCAGAAAAAGTCTTTGAAAATTCAACACCCATTTTTATTAAAACTCTTCAAAGAAATGGACATAGAAGGAACCTACCTCAACATAGTAAGACCATGTATGATAAGTCCTAAGTCCACAGGAAACATTATTCTCAATGGTGAAAAACTGAAAGCATTCCACCTCAGATCAGGAACAAGACAAGTGTGTCCACTTTCACCACTATTATTCAACACAGCTCTGGAAATCCTAGCTACAGCAATCAAAGAAGAAAATAAATAAATAAAAGAAATACAGATCAGAAAAGGAGAAATAAAGCTTTCACTGTTTGAAGACGACATGATACTCTATATAGAAAACGAACCCTAAAGATAGTTCCAGAAAATTACTAGAGCTGATCAGTGAATTTAGCAAAGTTGCAGGATACAGAATCAATATACAGAAATCACTTGCATTTCTATATACTAACAATGCAAAAACAGAAAGAGAATTTAAGGAATCAATCCCATTTACCATTGTGCCAAAAAGAATTAAATATCTAGGAATAGACTTACCTAAGCAGGCAAAAGAACTGTACACAGAAAATTATAAGACACTAATGAAAGAAATCAAAGATAACATAAACAGATGGAGAGATATTCCATGTTCCTGGGTAAGAAGAATCAATATTGTGAAAATGAATATATTACCAAAAGCAATCTACAGATTCAGTGTGATGCCTAACAAATTACCAATGGCATTTTTCACAGAACTAGAACAAAAAATTTCACAATTCACATGGAAACAAAAAAGACCCTGAATAGCCAAAGCAGTATTGAGAAAGAAGAATGGAGTTGGAGGAATCAATCTTCCTGACTTCAGATTATACTACCAAGCTACAGTCATCAAGACAGTGTGGTATTGGTACAAAAATAGAAATACAGACCAATGGAACAAGATAGAAAGCCCAGAAATCAATTCATGCACTTATGGGTACCGTATTTTCAACAAAGAAGGCAAGAATATAAAATCAGGCAGACAACCTTTTAAATAAATGGTGCTGGGAAAATTGGACAACTACTATAAAAGAATGAAATTAGAACACTTCCTAACACCTTACACAAGATAAACTCAAAATGGATTAAAGACCTAAATGTAAAACCAAAAACTATAAAACTATTAGCGGAAAACATACGGAGAACACCCGATGACATATATCAAAGCAAGATCCTCTATGACCCACCTCCTAGTAGTAGTAGTGTAGTCACTCAGTCGTGTCCGACTCTTTGTGACCCCATGGACTGTAGCCCACCAGGCTCCTCTGTTCCTGGGATTCTCCAGGCAAGAATACTGGAGTGGGTTGCCATTGCCTTCTCCAGGGGATCTTCCCAACCCAGGGATCGAACCTGGGTCTTCCGCATCACAGGCAGATGCTTTACCCTCTGAGCCACCAGGGAAAGTATCATAAATAGAAACAAAAGTAAACAAGTGGCAAATGATTAAACTTAAAGCTTCTGCACAGCAAAGGAAACTATAAGCAATGAGAAAAGATAACCCTCAAAATGGGAGAAAATAGCAAATGAAACAACTGACAAAGGGTTAGTTTCCAAAATATACAGGCAGTTCAAACAAATCAATGCCAGAAAACAAACCGATTAAAAAGAGGGAAAAACACCTAAACTGACATTTCTCCAAAGAAGACATAGAGATGGCTAAAAAAAAAAAACCATGAAAAAGATGCTCAACATTGCTCATTATTCAGTTCAGTTCAGTTCAGTCACTTAGTCGTGTCCAACTCTTTGTGACCCCACGAACCACAGCATGCCAGGCCTCCCTGTCCATCACCAACTCCCGGACTTCACTCAAACTCATGTCCATCGAGTCAGTGATGCCATCCAGCCATCTCATTCTCTGTCGTCCCCGTATCCTCCTATCCCCAATCCCTCCTAGCATCAGATTCTTTTCCAGTGAGTCAACTCGTCGCATGAGGTGGCCAAAGTATTGGAGTTTCAGCTTTAGCATCAGTCCTTCCAATGAACACCCAGGATTGATCTCTTTTAGAATGGTCTGGTTGGATTTCCATGCAGTCCAAGGGACTCTCAAGAGTCTTCTCCAGCACCACAGTTCAAAAGCATCAACTCTTCGGCGATCAGCTTTCTTCACAGTCCAACTCTCACATCCATACATGACCACGGGAAAAACCATAGCCTTGACTAGTTGGACCTTGGTTGGCAAAGTAATGTCTCTGCTTTTTAATATGCTATCTAGGCTGGTCATAACTTTCCTTCCAAGGAGCAAGCATCTTTGAATTTCATGGTTGCAATTAGCATCCGAAGTGATTTTGGAGCCCAAAAAAATAAAGTCTGACACTGTTTCCACTGTTTCCCCATCTATTTCCCATGAAGTGATGGGACCAGAAGCCATGATCTTTGTTTTCTGAATGTTGAGCTTCAAGCAACTTTTTCACTCTCCTCTTTCACTTAAATCAAAAGGTCTTTGAGTTCCTCTTCACTTTCTGCCATAAGGGTGGTGTCATCTGCATATCTGAGGTTATTGATATTTCTCCCGGCACTCTTGATTCCAGCTTGTGCTTCTTCCAGCCCAGAGTTCCTCATAATGTACCCTGCATATAAGTTAAATAAGCAGGGTGACAATATACAACCTTGACGTATTCCTTTTCCTATTTGGAACCAGTCTCTTGTTCCATGTCCAGTTCTAACTGTTGCTTCCTGACCTGCATACAGGTTTCTCAAGAGGCAGGTCAGGTGGTCTGGTATTCCCATCTCTTTCAGAATTTTCCAGAGTTTATTGTGATCCACACAGTCAAAGGCTTTGGCATAGTCAATGAAGCAGAAATAGATGTTTTCCTGGAACTCTCTTGCTTTTTCCATGATCCAGCGGATGTTGGCAATTTGACCTCTGGTGCCTTTGCCTTTTCTAAAACCTGCTCGAACATCCGGAAGTTCATGATTCACATATTGCTAAACCCTAGCTTGGAGAATTTTGAGCATGACTTTACTAGTGTGTGAGATGAGTGCAATTGTACGGTAGTTTGAGCATTCTTTGGCATTCCCTTTCTTTGGGATTGGAGTGAAGACTGACCTTTTCCATTCCTGTGGCCATTGCTGAGTTTTCCAAATTTGCTGGCATATTGAGTGCAGCACTTTTACGGCATCATCTTTCAGGATTTGAAATAGCTCAACTGGAATTCCATCACCTCCACTGGCTTTGTTCGTAGTGATGCTCTCTAAGGCCCACTTGACTTCACATTCCAAGATGTCTGGTTCCAGGTGAGTGATCACGCCATCGTGATTATCTTGGTCCTGAAGGTCATTTTTGTACAGTTCTTCTGTGTATTCTTGCCACCTCTTCTTAATATCGTCTGCTTTTGTTAGGTCCATACCATTTCTGTCCTTTATCGAGCCCATCTTTGCATGAAATGTTCCCTTGATATCTTTAATTTTCTTGAAAAGATCTCTTGTTTTTCCTATTCTGTTGTTTTCCTCTCTTTCTTTGCATTGATCACTGAGGAAGGCTTTCTTATGTCTCCTTGCTGTTCTTTAGAACTCTGCATTCAGGTGCTTATATCTTTCCTTTCCTCCTTTGCTTTTTGCTTCTCTTCTTTTCACAGCTATTTGTAAGGCCTCCTCAGACAACCATTTTGCTTTTTTGCATTTCTTTTCCATGGGGATGGTCTTGGTCCCTGTCTCCTGTACAATGTCACGAACCTCCGGCGGCGCATACGCGAGAGACGCCGGCTCTGGGCGGCGCAGACGCGAGAGATGCTGGCTCGGCACAACCGACCATGCACAGCAGTGCAGCCGAGAGTAGCTACCCTACGCCCAAGGTCAGGGCGGTGGCTGAGAGGAGCTATCGCACGTCCAAGAGGCAGTGGCTGTGCACGCACAGGAGGGCTGAGAGGAGCTACTCCACATTCAAGGTCAGGAGGGGCGGCCTTGAGGAGATACCCCTCGTCCAAAGTAAGGTACAGTGGCTGCACTTTGCTGGAGCATCTGTAAAGAGATACTCCACGACCAAGGTAAGTGAAACCCAAATAAGACGGTAGGTATTGGGAGGGGGCATTAGAGGGCAGACACACTGAAATCATAATCACAAAAAACTAGTTGATCTGATCATATGGACCACAGCCCTGTCTAACTCAATGAAACTAAGCCATGCCGTGTGGGGCCACCCAAGACGGACGGGTCATGGTGGAGAGGTCTGACAGACTGTGGTCCACTGGAGAAGGGAATGGCAAACCACTTCAGTATACTTGCCTTGAGAACCCCATGAACACTATCAAAAGGCAAAACGATAGGATACTGAATGAGGAATTCCCTAGGTCGTTAGTTGCCCAGTATGCTACTAGAGATCAGTGGAGAAATAACTCCAGAAAGAATGAAGGGATGGCGCCAAAGCGAAACCAATACCCAGTTGTGGATGTGACTGGTGATAGAAGCAAGGTCTGATGCTGTAAAGAGCAATATTGCATAGGAACCTGGAATGTTAGGTCCATGAATCAAGGCAAATTGGAAGTGGTCAAACAGGAGATGGCAAGAGTGAACATCGACATTCTAGGAATCAGTGAACTAAAATGGACTGGAATGGGTGAATTTAACTCTGATGACCATTATATCTACTACTGTGGGCAGGAATCCCTTAGAAGAAATGGAGTAGCCATCATGGTCAACAAAAGAGTCCGAAATGCAGTACTTGGATGCAATCTTAAAAATGACAGAATGATTTCTGTTCATTTCCAAGGCAAACCATTCAATATTACAGTAATCCAAGTCTATGCCCCAACCAGTAATGCTGAAGAAGCCGAAGTTGAACGGTTCTGTGAAGACCTACAAGACCTTTTAGAACAAACACCCAAAAAAGATGTCATTTTCATTTTAGGGGACTGGAATGCAAAATTAGGAAGTCAAGAAGCACCTGGAGTAACAGGCAAATTTGGCCTTGGAGCACGGAATGAAGCAGGGCAAAGACTAATAGAGTTTTGTCAAGAGAACGCACTGGTCATAGCAAACACCCTCTTCCAACAACACAAGAGAAGACTCTACACATGGACATCACCAGATGGTCAACACCGAAATCAGATTGATTATATTCTTTGCAGCCAAAGATGGAGAAGCTCTATACAGTTAGCAAAAACAAGACCAGGAGCTGACTGTGGCTCAGATCATGAACACCTTATTGCCAAATTCAGACTTAAATTGAAGAAAGTAGGGAAAACCACTAGACCATTCAGATGTGACCTAAATCAAATCCCTTATGATTATACAGTGGAAGTAAGAAATAGATTTAAGGGTCTAGATCTGATAGATAGAGTGCTCATTATTAGAGAAATGCAAATCAAAGCTATAATGAGATATCACCTCACTCTGGTCAGAATGGCCATCATCAAAAAGTCAACTATAAATCCGGAAGAGGGTGTGGAGAAAAGGGAACCCTCTTACGCTGTTGGTGGGAATATTGTATATTGATACAGCCACTGTGGAAGATGGTACGGAGATTCCTTAAAGAAAACTAGGAATGAAACCACAATATGACCCAGCAATCCCACTCATAGTCATATGCTCTAAGGAAACCAAAATTGAAAAAGACACATTTATTCCATTGTTCCTTGCAGCACTATTTACAATAGCTAGAATATGGACGCAACTTAGATGTCCATTGACAGATGAATGGATAAAGAAGTTGTGGTAAATATACACAATGGAGTATTACTCAACCATAAAAAGGAATGCAGTTGAGTCAGTTCTGGTGAGGTGGATGAACCTAGAACCAATTACACAGAGTGAAGTGAGTCAGAAAAAGAAAGATAAATAAAAAACGGTACTGAAGAATTTATTTACAGCGCATCAGTGGAGAAACAGACATAGAGAATAGACTTATGGACATGGAGAGATGGGAAGAGAGGGTGAGATATATGGAAAGAGCATCATGGAAACTTACATGACCGTATGTGTAATAGGCAATGGCAATTTGCTGTATGGCTCAGGAAACTTAAACAGGGGCTCTGTATCAATCTAGAGGGGTGCAATGGGGAGGGAGATGGGAGGTAGGTTCAAAAGGGAGGCGATATATGTATACCTATGGCTGATTCATGTTGAGGTTTGACAGAAAACAACAAAATTCTGTAAAGCAAGTATCCTTCATTAGCAATAAATTAAAAAAAACAGCAACAAGGAAGCCTACATAGAAAATGGAAATAGGAAATTCTAGTGTTATGTCAAAAGGAGGCATAAAAGAGAACAGTTATGCAGTAGACTTTGTGAGCCATCAGCTCAAGGTGGAGCAGGAGGAAGAAAGGTTATTGAAAATCTAAATTGAAGAAAATAAATTAAATTTATAGATTTTTGATGAGCTGAAGAAATTGAGAGATTTATATCTCTGGTAGAGAATATAGGGATAAAATTTAAAAAAATTAGTACACAGAAAAACTACAATATATAAAGGCAAGTATTAACTCTGGAGATAACAAATGCCATGCATAAAAGGAAAATGCATTTTTCATTGACTCTCTCCTTGCTAATAATCATATAACCAATTAATGTTTGCATTTATTAAGAAGTTATGATATAAAACTTGAAGGGAATAGGAGAATAGAGAAGGGCAAGAGTATACATGTGTTTATGTGTGTACACACACACACAAACACACACACGTACATATATTTAAAATTATAGAAATGATAGTGTTAGGATGCTACTTAGAAGTATAGTGATACATGTCAGAATACAAAACTAAAAGAATAGACAATTATTGCCTCTGGTAGCAGAAATGTGAAGTGGAAAGGAATGGCATAGGGATTGTTTTTTATTATACATCTCATGTAAATATGTAATTTTTGACATATTTACATAAATAATACTAATAATTTATCAATTAGTGTGATAGAAAATCACATAGGATAATGCACTGATGGTTCCTTTCAATCTCTAGATCAACTGGCTTCATTCATATCACGTTGTTGTCCTCAGACTAAAATCTTTTTCAACAAATATTTTCAAGAATTAACAACATATCAACAACAGTCCTAAATACTGGGAGAACAGCAATGTGCAAGAAATTCAATTTTCATAGGCCTCATTGATGGAGCACCACCCCAGCTCCTCTATTGCTCTTCTCTACAACCAGGCATTCTATTCTGCACATTATAGTGTCTAGAGTACTTCATATACAGAGTTCCACATAAATGTGTATGTAATCAGCTTTACTTTCTTACAGCCCTGGATAAATTAAAAAGAGATAGGCTAATTGAAATTAAAAAATAGTTTAAAAAATAACTTTATTCTCACAATTTCTTGGAAGAGAAGAATTCTCATGGTAATTCATATGGAATTTTAAGGGATTCCCAATAGACAAAATAATTTTGAAAAATTAAAAAAAAAAAACTTGGAAAATAGACTCCCTTACTTGATGTGAGAGTTGGACTGTGAAGAAAGCTGATCGCTGAAGAATTGATGCTTTTGAACTGTGGTGCTGGAGAAGACTCTTGAGAGTCCCTTGGACTGCAAGGAGATCCAACCAGTCCATTCTAAAAGAGATCAATCCTGTGTGTTCATTGGAAGGACTGATGCTAAAACTGAAAGTCCAATACTTTGGCCACCTCATGCGATGAGTTGTCTCACTGGAAAAGACTCTGATGCTGGGAAGGATTGAGGTCAGGAGGAGACGGGGACGACAGAGAATGAAATGGCTGGATGGCATCACCGACTCGATGGACGTGAGTTTGAGTGAACTCCGGGAGTTGGTGATGGACAGGGAGGCCTGGCGTGCTGTTATTCATGGGGTCGCAAAGAGTCAGACACGACTGAGCGACTGAACTGAACTGAACTTCGAAATACATTATAATGCTTCAGTAATCAAAGCATTGTAATACTGGCATAATGACAAGTATGTATATAAACAGAATGGAATAGAGAACACAGAAATAAACCCTTACATACATGGTCAAATGATCTTCCACATGAGTGTCAAGTGGAAAATATGGTCTCTTCAACAAACAGCATTGGGAGAATTTATATACACATGCAAAAATTAAAGTTATTTCCTTATCTCATATCATACACAGAAAGTAACTGAAAATGAGTTAAATAATTAAGCATAAGACCTGAAACTATAAAACTTCTAGAAGAAAAACAGGGGAAAAGTTTCATTACATTGCACTTGGCAATGATTCCATAGATATGACAGAAAAAGCACAGGTAGCAAAAACAAAAATAGACAAATGAGGCTACATAAAACTTCAAAACTATTGCATATCAAAGAACACAATTAACAGAGTGAAAAGGCAAACCATGAGCGATAGATGGGGGTGTGGGCAAATGGGTTAAGAATGTGTCAAAATGTACAGAGTACTGCTGCTGCTAAGTCGTTTCAGTTGTGTCCCGACTCTGTGCGACCACATAGACGGCAGCCCACCAGGCTACCCCGTCCCTGGGATTCTCCAGGCAAGAACACTGGAGTGGGTTGCCATTTCCTTCTCCAATGCATGAAAGTGAAAAGTGAAAGTGAAAAGTGAAAGTGAAAAGTGAAAGTGAAGTCGCTCAGTCATCTCCGACTCTTCGCGACCCCATGGACTGTAGCCTATCAGGCTCCTCTGTCCATGGGGTTCTCCAGGCAAGAGTACTGGAGTGGGGTGCCATTGCCTTCTCCGAATGTACAGACTACTACCTATAAAATAAATGCCATAAACATATAATCCACAGCATGGTGACTATAGTTAGTGATACTGTATTATATGTTTGAAAATTTTTACGATATTCGATCTTAAAAATCCTGATCAAAAAAAAAAAGGAAGAAATAAAAACAAAAACAGAAAATAACCTACAAAATAGAAGAAAAATATTAATATTTGCAAGTTAGATATTTGATAAGGAGTTAATGTTCAGAATACAAAATGAATTCCTATAACTCAACAACAAAATATATAATGATCAGATTTTAAAGTGTGTAAACATCTTGAATAGACATTTTTTCATAGATAATACACAAATAGCCAAAAGGTTTATGAAAAAAATACTCAGCATCAGTAATCTTCAGAAAAATGAAAATTAAAACCATAATAAGATATCATCTTATACTCACTAGGTTGAGTACTAGTAAAAGAAAACAGAAAATAGTAAGCATTGACAGGGATGTGTAGGAATGGGAACCCATATGCACTGTGTATGGGATCGTAAAACGGTTCAACTACTAGGGAAAAGAGTGATTGTTGAAATGTGTGCTTAGTCAAGTCCAACACTCTGCTACCCCATGGACTGTAGGCTGCCAGGCTCGTCTGTTCATGGGATTTTCCAGCAAGAGTACTAGAGTGGGTTGCCATTCCCTTCTCCAGGGGATCTTCCCAACCCAGAGACTGAACCCGGTCTCCAGGGAAGCCCCCATGGAAAACAGTATGGACATTCAAAGAAAACAAACTTCATATGATCCAGTATTCCTATTTCTGGATATATACACTAAAGGACTGAAAGCTGTGTCTCAAAGAGATAATTACAGATCTCTGCCTGTTCATAATAGTATTACAATAGCCAAACAAGAAAAATGTGCATTAATTTGGATGAATGGATAAAAAAAAATTGTGAGGTATGTATATATATATGATACTGAACAGACTTAAATAGCAAGGAAATCCTGTCACATGCTGTAACATGCATGAACCTTGAGGTCATTATTCTAGTGAAATAAGCCTGTTGCAAAAAGACAAATACTATATAATTCCACTAAATGTGAGTTACGTAAAGTGGTTAGATTTATGGAAACAGAGGTAGAATGTTTGTTACCAGGGACTGGGGGAGGGGAAAGTTAAGAGTTGTTTATTGGGGATATATTTTCAGGTTGGCAAGATGAAAAACTTTGAAGATCTGTTTCACCACAGTGTGAATATACTTAACACTACTGAACTGCTTAGAAACAGTCAAAACATCTAAATATTAAAAATAAAGCTGCTTTAAAAACAGTTAAGACTGTAAATTTTATGTTGCGTATTTTTTACTGCAATAAAAATAACAGCTAAAATTTTTTTCATAGTTCCAAAACTGAGAACAGTTGAATTTTCCATAAGCTTTTCTTATGCCATTCCATAAACTGGCTGTGTATATATGCATGTTCACAGTTTCCCTGTGTTGAGTATATTTACCTTTGGTTAAAAGAAAAAATTGTCCTTATGAAACTTTTATGTTTTCTGGAGTTTACAATAAAGCTGTTTGTGAATATTCAAACAAATATGCACGATTCGCTTGCTATTCTAGTAGCTGAGTGGTGAAGATGAACTGAAAGAGTTCTGGTAGGATCTTGAATTATAAAAAAGGACTTCCTCAGGTACTCAGGAAACCTAATGAGAATTTTGCCTGTGGATTTCATGGTCAATAAAAGGCGGCGATTTCCTCAGAGAACCGGCATGGATTCACTATCATCCTTCTCTTCTCTAAGATGGCTCTGTTTGCAAAATATATAATATTCAAGCATCACATATTCACACCTGTCTTTGACTCCTTTTCACTGCCTCATACATCAAAGTTGCCCAATATATATTTATTTCATACATGAATGCATGGATCATCCATTTCTTAAATGCTGAAGAAGTTTTATTCTAAAGGGAGCACTGTGTTAGAAGTCAGTCATGACAGTAGTCCAGGCTGTCTAATGATCCAGTCATGACAGTCATTTGAATTTTGGCAAATCACACCTTTGTAAGTCGGACAGTCTTCATCTGTAAAATAATGAAAATTATGAATAAAAATGACAATATTTGGATCAAATTAAAGAAGGTTTTTTTTTAATGCATTTGTAAACTGTATGACAATATAAAATGTAACATTTCATTTATTTTCAGAATTACTGTATGTCTTGTTCTTTGCTAGGTGCAGGGGAGATATAAAGGAAGCATGACCCATCACCACTCCTTCAGGAAGCAATGTACTCATATATCTAATTTTGAAGGACTACCTTGTTGCTTTTTATTTTATTTTACTTTTTAAATTTATTTTATTGGAGGCAAATTACCTTACATTAATATATTGGTTGGTTTTGCCATACACTGACATGAATCCGCCCCGGGTGTACATGTGTTCTCTTTCTTGAAACCCCCTCCCACCTCCCTCTTCCCCATATCCTCCCTCCATGTCATCCCCGTGCACCAGCCCCAAGTATCCTGTATCATGCGTCGAACCTGGACTGGTCACTTATGATAATATACATGCTACAATGCCGTTCTCCCCAATCATCCCACCTTCACCCTCTTCCACAGAGTCCCAAAGACTGTTCTATATGCCTATGTCTCTTTTGCAGTCTCCTATACAGGGTTCAGGTTCCCATCTTTCTAAAGTCCATATATATGCGTTAGTATACTGTATTGATGTTTTTCTTTCTGGCTTACTTCACTCTGTATAATTGGCTCCAATTTCATCCACCTCATTAAAACTGATTCAAATGCATTCTTTTTGATGGCTGAAAAATACTCCATTGTGTATATGTACCAAAGCTTTCTTATCCATTCATCTGCAGATGGACATCTAGGTTGCTTCCATGTCCTGGCTATTATAAACAGTGCTGCAATGAACATTGGAGTACATGTGTCTCTTTCAATTCTGGTTTCCTCGGTGTGTATGCCCAGGAGTGCGATTGCTGGATCATATGGCAGTTCTATTTCCAGGTTTTTGAGGAATCTCCACACTGTTCTCCATAGTGGCTGTACTAGTTTGCATTCCCACCAACAGTGTAAGAGGGTTCCCTTCTCTCCACACCCTCTCCAGCATTTATTGCATGTAGACTTTTGGATAGCAGCCATTCTGACTGGTGTGAAATGGTATCTCATTGTGGTTTTGATTTGCATTTCTCTGATTATGAGGGATGTTGAGCATTTTTTCATGTGTTTGTTAGCCATCTTTATGTCTTCTTTGGAGAAATGTCTGTTTAGTTCTTTGGCCCATTTTTTGATTGGGTCACTTAGTTTTCTGGAATTGAGCTGAAGGAGCTGCTTGTATATTTTGGAGATTAATCCTTTATCAGTTGCTTCATTTGCTATTATTTACTCCCATTCTGAAGGCTGTCTTTTCACCTTGCTTAGAGTTTCCTTTGCTGTGCAGAAGCTTTTGATTTTAATTAGGTCCTATTTGTTTATTTTTGCTTTTATTTCCAATATTCTGGGAGGTGGGTCTTGGAGGATCCTGCTGTGATTTATGTCGGAGAGTGTTTTGCCTACATTCTCCTCTAGGAGTTTTATAGTTTCTGGTCTTACATTTAGCTCTCTAATCCATTTTGAGTTTATTTTGGTGTCTGGTGTTAGGAAGTGTTCTAGTTTCATTCTTTTACAAGTGGCTGACCAGTTTTCCCAGCACCACTTGTTAAAGAGACTGTCTTTTCTCCATTTTATATTCTTGCCTCCTTTGTCGAAGATAAGGTGTCCATAGGTGCGTGGATTTATCTCTGGGCTTTCTATTTTGTTCCATTGATCTATATTTCTGTCTTTATGCCAGTACCATACTGTCTTGATGACTGTGGCTTTGTAGTAGAGCCTGAAGTCTGGCAGGTAAATTCCTCCAGTTCCATTTTTCTTCTTCAAGATTGCTTTGGCTATTCGAGGTTTTTTGTATTTCCATACAAATTGTGAGATTATTTGTTCTAGTTCTGTGAAAAATATTGTTGGTAGCTTGATAGGGATTGCATTGAATGTGTTAATTACTTTGGGTAGTATACTCATTTTCACAATATTTATTCTTCTCATCCACGAACACGGTATATTTCTCCATCTATTAGTGTCCTCTTTGATTACTTTCACTAGTGTTTTATAGTTTTCTATGTAGCAGTCTTTTGTTTCCTTAGGTAGATATATTCCTAAGTATTTAATTCTTTTCATTGCAACAGTGAATGGAATAGTTTCCTTAATTTCTCTTTCTATTTTCTCATTATTAGTGTATAGGAATGCAAGGGATTTCTGTGCGTTGATTTTATATCCTGCAACTTTACTGTATTCATTGATTAGCTCTAGTAGTTTTCTGGTAGAGTCTTTAGGGTTTTCTGTGTAGAGGATCATGTCATCAACAAACAGTGAAAGTTTTACTTCTTCTTTTCCAATTTGTATTCCTTTTATGTCTTTCTCTGCTCTGATTGCTGTAGCCAAAACTTCCAGAACTATGTTGAATAGTAGTGGTGAGAGGGGGCACCCTTTTCTTGTTCCTGACTTTCGGGAAAATGCTTTCAGTTTTTCACCATTGAGGATAATGTTTGCTGTGGGTTTGTCGTATATAGCTCTTATTATGTTGAGATATGCCCCTTCTATTCCCACTTTCTGGAGAGTTTTGATCATAAATGGATGTTGTATTTTGTCAAAGGCTTTCTCTGCATCTATTGAGATAATCATATGATTTTTATTTTTCAGTTTGTTAATGTGGTGTATTACGTTGATTGATTTGCGGATATTGAAGAATCCTTGCATTCCTGTGATAAAGCCCACCTGGTCATGATGTATGATCTTCTTAATGTGTTGTTGGATTCTGATTGCTAAAATTTTGTTAAGGATTTTTGCATCTATGTTCATCAGTGATATTGGCCTGTAGTTTTCTTTTTTTGTGGGATCTTTACCAGATTTTGGGATTAGGGTGATAGTGGCCTTATAGAATGAGTTTGGAAGTTTTCCTTCCTCAGCAATTTTCTGGAAGAGTTTGAGTAGAATAGGTGTTAGCTCTTCACTAACTTTTTGGGCTTCCCTGGTGGCTCAGAGGTTAAATCGTCTGCCTCCATTGCGGGAGACCCGGGTTCAATCCCTGGGTCGGGAAGATCCCCTGGAGAAGGAAACGGTAACCCACTCCAGTATTCTTGCCTGGAGAATCCCATGGACGGAGAAGCCTGGTAGGCTACAGTCCACGGGGTCCCATAGAGTCAGACACGACTGAGCGACGGAACGGAACGGAATGGAACTTTTTGGTAGAATTCAGCTGTGAAGCCGTCTGGACCTGGGCTTTTGTTTGCTGGAAGCTTTCTGATTACTTCCTGTATTTCCCTGCTTGTGATGGGTCTGTTCAGATTTTCTATTTCTTCCTGGTTCAGTTTTGGCAAGGTGTACTTTTCTAGGAATTTGTCCATTTCTTCAAAGTTATTCATTTTATTGCCATATAGTTGCTGATAGTACTCTCTAATAATCCTTTGTATTTCTGTGGTGTCAGTTGTGATCTCTCCATTTTTATTTCTAATTTTATTGATTTGTTTCTTCTCCCTTTGTTTCTTGATGAGTCTGGCTAGTGGTTTGTCAATTTTATTTACCTTCTCAAAGAACCAGCTTTTGGCTTTGTTGATTTTTGCTATGGTCTCTTTTGTTTCTTTTGCATTTATCTCTGCCCTAATTTTTACGATTTCTTTCCTTCTGCTAATTCTGGGGTTCTTCATTTCTTCCTTTTCTAATTTCTTTAGATGTAGGGTTAGGTTATTTAGTTGACTTTTTTCTTTTTTTTTGAGGTGTGCCTGTATTGCTATGAACTTCCCCCTTAGCACTGCTTTTACAGTGTCCCAGAGGTTTTGGGTTGTTGTGTTTTCATTTTCATTCATTTCTATGCATATTTTTATTTCTCTTTTGATTTCTTCTATGATTTGTTCATTATTCAGCAGCGTGTTGTTCAGCCTCCATGTGTTGGCATTTTTAATAGTTTTTCTCCTGTAATTGAGATATAAACTTACTGCATTGTGGTCAGAAAAGATGCTTGGAATGATTTCAATTTTTTTGAATTTACCAAGGCTAGACTTATGGTCCAGAATGTGATCTATCCTGGAAAAGGTTCCGTGTGCCCTTGAGAAAAAGGTGAAATTCATTGTTTTGGGGTGAAATGTCCTATAGATATCTATTAGGTCTAACTGGTCTATTGTATCATTTAAAGTTTGTGTTTCCTTGTTAATTTTCTGTTTAGTTGATCTATCCATAGATGTAAGTGGGGTATTAAAGTCTCCCACTATTATTGTGTTATTGTTAATTTCCCCTTTCATACTTGTTAGTAATTGTCTTACATATTGCAGTGCTCCTATGTTGGGTGCATACATATTTATAATTATTATATCTTCTTCTTGGATTGGTCCTTTGATCAATTAGTTTGATTATGTAGTTTCCTTCTTTGTCTCTTTTCACAGCCTTTGTTTTAAAATCTATTTTATCTGATATGAGTATTGCTATTCCTGCTTTCTTTTGGTCTCTATTTGCGTGGAATATCTTTTTCCAGCCCTTCACTTTCAGTCTGTATATGTCCCTCGATTTGAGGTGGGTCTCTTGTAGACAACATATATGGGGGTTTTGTTTTTGTATCCATTCAGCCAGCCTTTTTCTTTTGGTTGGGGCATTCAACCCATTCACGTTTAAGGTGATTATTGATAAGTATGATCCGGTTGCCATTTTCTTTATTGTTTTGGGTTCGAGTTTATATACCATTTCTGTGTTTCCAGTCTAGAGAAGATCCTTTAGTATTTGTTGGAGAGCTGGTTTGGTGATGCTGAATTCTATCAGCTTTTGCTTGTCTGTAAAGCTTTTGATTTCTCCTTCATATTTGAATGAGATCCTTGTGGGGTACAGTAATCTGGGCTGTAGGTTATTTTCTTTCATTACTTTAAGTATGTCTTGCCATTCCCTCCTGGCCTGTAGAGTTTCTGCTGAAAGATCAGCTGTTATCCTTATGGGGATCCCCATGTGTGTTATTTGTTGTTTTTCCCTTGCTGCTTTTAATATTTGTTCTTTGTGTTTGATCTTTGTTAATTTGATTAATATGAGCTTTGGGGTATTTCGCCTTGGGTTTATCCTGTTAGGGACTCTCTGTGTTTCTTGGACTTGGGTGATTATTTCCTTCCCCGTTTTAGGGAAATTTTCAACTATTATCTCCTCAAGTATTCTCTCATGGTCTTTCTTTCTGTCTTCTTCTTCTGGGACTCCTATGATTCGAATTTTGGGGCGTTTAATATTGTCCCATATGTCTCTAATATTGTCCTCATTTTTTTAAATTCTTTTTTCTTTTTCCGTCTCTGTTTCATTTATTTCTACATTTCTATCTTCTAGCTCGCTTATCCTGTCTTCTGCCTCCGTTATTCTACTGTTTGTGCCCTCGAGAGTGTTTCTGATCTCATCTATTGTATTATTCATTGTATATTGACTCTTTTTTATTTCCTCTAATTCCTTATTGAACATTTCTTCCATCTTCTCAATCCTTTTCTCCAGGTTATTTATCTGTAACTCCACTTTGCTTTCCAGATTTTGAATCATTTTCACAATTAAAATTCGAAATTGTTTATCGGGTAGGTTCCCTATATCTTCCTCTTTTGTTTGTGTTGGTGGGCATTTATCCTGTTCCTTTACTTGTTGGGTATTTCTCTGCCTCTTTATCTTGCTTATATTGCTGTGTTCGGGGTGGCCTTTCCGTCTTCTGACAGTTTGTGGAGTTCTCTTTATTATGTAGTTACCTCGTTGTGTGTGGGGTTGGTTGAGTGACTTGTCAAGGTTCCCTGGTTAGGGAAGCTTGAGTCGATGTTCTGGTGGGTGGAGCTGGATTTCTTCTCTCTGGAGTGCAATGAAGTGTCCAGTAATGAGTTTGAGATGTCAGTGGGTTTGGGGTGGCTTTGGGCAGCCTGTATATTGAAGCTCAGTGCTATTCTCCTGTGTTGCTGGATAGCTTGCGTAGTATGTCTTTCACTGAAACTTGTTGACCCTTGGGTGGTGCCTGGTTTCAGTGTATATATGGAGGCATTTGATGAGTACCTATCAATTAATGTTCTCTGGAACAGGAGATCTCTGGTGTTCTCAGGATTTGGCCTTAAGCCTCTGCCTCTGGTTTTCAGTCTTATTCTTGCCATAGGCTCAAGGTTTCTCCCTCTGTTACTTCCAAGGCAGTTCCTTCTGTTGAAAAAGCTCTTCTGTTTTCTGGTCTCCTCAGTGTCTAATTCCCGTCCTGACACCAGGATGCGGTGGTGGACACTTTTTTCTTTCCCCCCCCGGCTCTCCTATTCAGTCCTGCTATGGGGAGGGAGAAGCAGCTAACAAATATCCCTGGCATCTGTGGGGAGTGCTCGGGGTTTCTCAGCTACACTGGGAATGCTCCCGCTCGAGGCATGTGTGCTTTCCCTGTTTATGCTGCTTAGGCTTTAGTTTGTTCTGCTGCGAGCTGTCGGAGGCTGGCGCTGGGTTGCATGCACTTCCCAGGTCTGAGCGGCTCAGGTTCAGGTCCTCGGGTACTCGACAAAGGTGCAGACTTGGCTGGGCCTGCGTTTTGTGCCTTCCCCGGTCCTAGCAGCTCAGGTGACCAGGCGTTTGGTGAGTGCGGTCGCTGCGACTTATCGCCTTCCTGGTCCCTGCCACTCGGTTTTCTGGAAGTACAACTGGCGCACTTTCTCAGACGGATATCTACCGGCCTGAACCCAAGAAGTCCTGGCCAGCAAGGAAGCCTGTCTGCAGCTTGGCACGGGAAGCCGCTCTGGGGCCGCGGGTGCCCCCGCCCAGGCGCGGGCTGCCCTCCCCACCCGCATTGGTGGCGGCTGGGCGATGGGCCGCCCACTGTTGGCTCACTCCGCTCAGCACCGGGTTCTGTGGCGGGGCTGGCTTGGGGCTTTTCGCAGGCTTTTTCCAGCCCTCTCGCCCTTCAGCTGCAACCTCTGCTCTGGTATCTTAAATTCGAGCCCTCAGTTTGCCCTGGGGCGTTCAAGCCCGGTTCTCCCTCTAAGCACCGCCGCCAGTTCTCCCTCTAAGCGCCGCTGACGGCGCCTCCCTGCCCAGCCCCCACCTGCTAGTGAGGGGCGCGGGCGTCTGCGCCACTTCTCCGCTGAGAGTTTCCTCTGTGCACTTAGTCTGTGAGTTTTAATTATTTATGTCTTTTGTTTCCCAGTTATGCGGCCCTCTGAGGTTCCACTAGCCAGTGTTTCCAGGTGTTTGGAAACTTCTCTCTCTCTCTTTTTTTTTAAGCCTCCCTTCCCGGGACGGAGCTCCATCCCTCCCTCTTTTGTCTCTCTTTTTATCTTTTTATCTATTTCCTACCTCCTTTTGTCGACTATGGGCTGCTTTTCTGAGTGCCTGATGTCCTCTGCCGGTATTCAGAAGTTTTTTGTGGGATTTACTCAGCGTTCAGATGTTCTTTTGTTGATTTTGTGGGGGAGAAAGTGGCCACCCTGTCCTATTCCTCTGCCATCTTCCCCAGGCTCAACAGCCTTGTTGCTTTTTAAAGAGATTTGAGACAGGAAATTAGGTAGATGGACACAGTTATATATTAAATAGCAAACTCTAGTGATAAGTTTGAGTGACAATTCAAGTAGATAGATTACTGACAGAGCCTTGCAGACAATGACAAATCTTTTGGGAAATTTTGTTTGTTTAAGCAAATAGAAAGTTCTGTGAATTTCTACTGGATTTTATAAGATCATTGTTCTAAACACCTGATAATTATTAGATCTGACTACACTACTCCATAGAAAACAGGTAAGACCAGAAATAGGTAATATTAGAAACTGAAATTCTGAGTTGTACATCATACATCTTTAAACTGTGAATACAGTATATGCTACAACACTTATATGCTTGCAACAATTTAAATGTATTTTTGTCATTTTGAAGTGTAACTTTGAATTATACCCTGCTTCATTTCAGTTCCTCAGCAAGACAGAATTCCATAGGTTATAGCTTTTGTGTTAGCCCAAGTTGACCAATAATGAGCTGGGCTCTGCATGGGCATATTGCATGATGTAAAGTTCTTGAAGCACTTGAGTGGGAATAAGACTTAAAATGCAAAGTTCTGGGGAACTATTGTAGGCTAATGAGAAGAACATAAATGCATGGTGGAAGTGATGATGGTGTATCACTTCACTTATTATTCTTATTGTTTAATAGTGACCAAGTTCTTTGAGATCATTTTGAAAAATGTCTTGGTTAGTATTCAAATATTTGTAAGCTACTCTTGACCAAACAAAACAAAAAATAAAAGTAAATATTAACAAGATAAATAATACCTTATTTTGGGGAACATGAATACTTTTAAAAAATGACTCATATCTTTGCTTTATAAAACATTTTTCTGTGGTAATTTATCTCCTAATCGAGTTGTTATATAAAAATTGCAACAAATCATCTGCAATTAGAGGTCATATGTAGTACCAGGATCTTAAGTGAAAAGTGAAGTCGCTCAGTCGTTTCTGACTCTTTGTGACCCCATGGACTGTATCCTACTAGGGTCCTCTGTCCACGGAATTTTCTGGGCAAGAATACTGGAGTAGGTTGCCATTTCCGTCTCCAACCAGGATCTTAGTAGTTATATATTACTTGTATCCCACAGTCTTCCACCTGATCTCCATAAATATAATATTTCAGTATTTATGAAGATACATACTTCAGTATTTAGCTTGGTTTGTGACTGTGGGACTTTTTGTATTTGTTTCATCATGTACTTGCTAGCTGTCCTCTGCAACTTTCAACCTGGGATCTTAGTAGTTATCAAATTGATTAACAGGTTGAAAGTTGCAGAGGACAGCTAGCAAGTACATGATGAAACAAATACAAAAAGTCCCACAGTCACAAACCAAGCTAAATACTGAAGTATGTATCTTCATAAATACTGAAATATTATATTTATGGAGATCAGGTGGAAGACTGTGGGATACAAGTAATATATAAAGAATATTCAGTCAGTTTAATATTTTAAGCATTCAGTAAGGTCTAAATTCAGATCAAGTTGGAAGACTATCAGAAATTTTCCATATGTTGACCATGTTATTGTAGTTCTGCACAGACTTGTCTACAGTATGCTGTTTTAATATTATCTATACAGATTTTCTCCAAACAAAATTGTAACTCTTGCTCTAACATCCCTCCCATCCCTTCCATACCCACTTAGGGGCTTCTTTAGTGGCTCAGTGGTAAAGAATATATCTGCCAAGGCAAGAGTCATGGGTTCGATCCATGGTCCAGGAACGTTCCCTGGAGAAGGAAATGGCAACCCACTCCAATATTCTTGCCTGGAAAAACCCCCATGGACAGAAGGCCTGGCAGGCTAAAGTCTATGGGATCGCAAAGAGCCAGACATGACTTAGCAATTGAGCCATTATTTCATGGCAAATAGAAGAAGGAAAATTGGAAGCAGTGACAGATTTTATTTTCTTAGGCTTGAAAATCACTGCTAACATTGACTGCAGTCATGAAATTAAAAGGCACTGGCTCCTTGGAAGGAAAGTGATGACAAACCTAGATAGTGTACATCACTTTGTCGACAAATGTCCATATACTAAAAGCTATGGCTTTTCCAGTAGTCATGTGCAGGTGTGCGAGTTGGACTATAAAGAAGGCTGAACTCTAAAGAACTGATGCTGTCAAACTGTGGTGCTGGAGAAGACTATTGAGAATCCCTTAGACTGCAAGGAGATCAAACCAATCAATCCAGAAAGAAATCAACCCTGAATATTCATTGGAAGGACTGTTGCTGAAGCTGAAGCTCCAATACTTTGGACACCTTATGGGAAATGTTCTCATTGGAAAATACCTTAATGCTGGGAAAGATTGAAGGCAAAAGGAGAAGAAGGCAGCAGAGGATGAGATGGTTATATAACATCACCAGCTCAATGGACATGAATTTGAGCAAATTCTGGGAGATAGTGGAGGACAGAGAGGCCTGGTGTGCAGTCCATGGGGTTGCAAAGAATTGGATAGGACAACAACATATTCACTTAAGCATCTGCCCCAGCAATAATTTTGAAGGGAATCCCATACATAACATTCATTGTTCTACTATGGAAACCCAATGAAGAATGTCTTTAAGAAGTTATTATATAAAGAACTGTTTCATTTTTTCTGATAAAGACCAAGAACTCAGTTTTCACTTTGACTCCTGGGAAGTTTAATACTTAAGTTGAGACTCCATATAACAATAATGTAGGTCACTATGATCTGAATATTTATTTTTCTGTTTTGCATAAGGGCTGAAGCATTCCTATTATTTAAAATATTTGTTTTTCTTTTTCTTTGTGTAAAACTGATCTTTTAGAACATTTTATTGTACATGTTCATATTATAAGAAACTTTAAATGCTTTTAAAGTGAGGTAGAGGTACAAGTGAATATTTTTAAAATGTCAAGTGACATAATCATTTGGCAAGAGAAGTACATTTATTCACAGGAGAAGGAATAAAAACAGCAGATGTGGTAGAATGTAATATTCAACAAACCGATGCATTATCCTTCTCAAAACACAAAACAAAACCCACACAGTCTTGTAGCCTAAACCACACATGAAAATACATAACTTTGTTTTTCCAATTTTACTTTTTCAACTTTGATATTTATGATAAAGTTATGTATTGATGTACAATTACATTATAGAAATTTAGGAATATGGAAATAATGAATTGCATTGGTAGGATATGTACACATATAGCAATTTATCCATTATTTTTTGGTTATGTAATTTGTTGATGTATACATTTTTAATTGCTTTTAATTACATTACTTTGCCAACGAAGGTCCATCTAGTCAAGGCTATGGTTTTTCCAGTAGTCATGTGTTGATGTGAGAGTTGGACTATAAAGAAAGCTGAGCACTGAAGAATTGATGCTTTTGAACTGTGGTGTTGGAGAAGACTCTTGAGAGTCCCTTGGACTTCAAGGAGATCCAACCAGTCCATCCTAAAGGAGATCAGTCCTGAATGTTCATTGAAAGGACTGATATTGAAGCTGAAACCCCAATACTTTGGCCACCTGATGCGAAGAACTGACTCACTGGAAAAGACCCTAATGCTGGGAAAGTTTGAAGGAAGGAGGAGAAGGGGTCAACAGAGGATGAGATGGTTGGATGGCATCACCGACTCAATGGACATGAGTTTGAGTAAACTCTGGGAGTTGGTAATGGTCAGGGAGGCCTCGCTTGCTGCAGTACATGGGGTCGCAAAGAGTCGGAAATGACTGACTGAACTGAACTTACTGACATTTTTAATAGTCTCTTATGATCCTCCTTATTTCTGTGGCATCAGCTGTAATGTCTCCTTTTCAATTACAATTTTATGTTTGAGTCTTTTCTCTTTCATTCTTAGATTAGCTAAAGTTTTGTCAATTTTGTTTATCTTTTCAAAAAGCCAGCTCTTTGTTCTATTGATTTTTTTTCTAATTTTACAGTTATCTATATTATTTATTTCTGTTCTAGTATTTATTATTTATTTTCATCTGTTAATTTTGGGCTTAGTTATTCTCTTTTCTTAGCTACTTGAGGTGTACAGTAAGATTGTTTGAGATCTTTCATCTTAGTTTAATCTAGACTTTTATCTTCATGAACCTTCCTTTTAATGCTTCTTTAGCCACTTACATATATTTGATATATTTGATTTCATTTTCTTTTCTTTTCTTTTTTGCAGTGCAAAAATTTTATTGCTGCAAAACTTTGCAGAGTAGGTTTGCTTTCATTCCTTATCTTTGGGTTATAGGAGCCCTGTCTCTCCATTGACATAGGGCAACATATTATCAGTACCCTTGTCCTTCCTTTCTATTATAAGATAATTAAAATCCTCTTATAGCTATGCATTATTTACTTTTCAAATGGAGAATAACTACTTTACAATATCACGATAGCCTCTATTATGAATAAACATGAATTGACCATAAGCTTACATGTGTCCCCTCCTGAAGCCCCTCCCACCTTCTTTCCCATCCCATCCAGGTTGTTTCAGAGCACAGACTTTGGGTTCCTTGCATCTTACATCAAAGTCATGCTGGCTATCAAATTTACATATGGCAATGTATATATTTCAGTGTTATTCTCTCAAATCATCCCACTCTCTCCTTTCATTCTTTTACATGAAGCTGTCCAGTTTCCCCAGCACCACTTATTGAAGAGGCTGTTTTGCCCCATTTTATATTCTTGCCTTCTTTTCCAAAAACAATGTACCCATATGTGCATGGGTTTAATTCTGGGCTTTCTATCTTGTTCCATTGGCCTATATTTCTGTTTTTGTGCCAGTACCATACTGTCTTGATTACTGTAGCTTGGTAGTATAATCTGAAGTCAGGAAGGTTGATTCCTCCAGCTCCATTCTTTCTTGAGATTGCTCTGGTTATTCAGGGTCTTTTATGTTTTCATGTGAATTGTGAAATTTTTTGTTCTAGTTCCATGAAAAATGCCATTGGTAATTTGATGGGGATTGCATTGAATCTGTAGATTGCATTTGGTAGTACAGTCATTTTAATATATATATATATATATATATATATATATATTTGCGAATATTGAACCATCCTTGTACCTATGGAATAAGTTCCCCTTGATCATGAAGTATGATCGTTTTTTTTTTTTTTTGTCTTCGAAATTTCCCAGTTTTATTTTATTTTATTTTTTAAAAATTTATTTATTTTAATTGGAGGCTACTTACCCAGGACCATGGGATATCTCTCCATCCATTTATGTCGTCTGATTTTTCTCATCAGTTTCATAATTTTCTGTGGACAGTTCTTTTGTCTCCCTAGGTAAGTTTATTCCTAGATATTTAATTATATTTGTTGCAATGGTAAATGGGATTGATTGCTTAATTTCTTCTGATTTTTCATTGTTAGTATATAAGAATGTAAGTGATTTCTGTATATTGATTTTCTATCCCACGACTTTGCTCAATTCACTGATTAGCTCGAGTAATTTTCTGATACCTACTTTAGGGTTTTCTATGTATAGTATCATGTCATCTGCAAACAGTGAGAGCTTTACTTCTTCTTTTCTGATCTGGATTCCTTTCATTTCTTTTTCTTCTCGGATTGCTATAGCTAGGACTTCCAAAACTATGTTGAGTAATAGTGGTAAAAGTGAACACCCCTGTTGTTCCTGATCTTCAGTTCAGTTCAGTTGCTCAGTCGTGTCCAAGTCTTTGCGACCCCATGAACCACAGCACGCCAGGCCTCCCTGTCCATCACCAACTCCCGGAGTTCACTCAAACTCATGTCCATCGAGTCAGTGATGCCATCCAGCCATCTCATTCTCTGTCGTCCCCTTCTCCTCCTGCTCCCAATCCCTCCCAGCATCAGAGTCTTTTCCAGTGAGTCAACTCATCGCATGAGGTGGTCAAAGTATTGCAGTTTCAGCTTTAGCATCAGTCCTTCCAATGAACACCCAGGACTGATCTCCTTTAGGATGGACTGGTCGGATCTCCTTTCAGTCCAAGGGACTATCAAGAGTCTTCTCCAACGCCACAGTTCAAAAGCATCAATTCTTCAGCGATCAGCTTTCTTCACAGTCCAACTCTCACATCCATACATGACCACTGGAGAAACCATAGCCTTGACTAGCCGGAACTTGGTTGGCAAAGTAATGTCTCTGCTTTTTAATATACTATCTAGGTTGGTCATAACTTTCCTTCCAAGGAGTAAGCGTCTTTTAATTTCATGGCTGCAATCAGCATCCACAATGATTTTGGAGCCCCCCAAAATAAAGTCTGACACGGTTTCCACTGTTTCCCCATCTATTTCCCATGAAGTGATGGGACCAGATGCCATGATCGTTGCTTTCTGAATGTTGGGCTTCAAGCCAACCTTTGATCTTAGGAGGAACATTTTCAGATTTTCAGCATTGAGAATAATGTTTGCTGTGGACTTATTATATATGGTCTTTATTTATGTTGAGGTGGGTTCCTTCTATGCCCATTTTTTGAAGAGTTTCAATCATAAATGGGTGCTGAATTTTGTCAAAGGCTTTTTCTGCATATATTGAAATTATCACATGGTTTTTATCTTTCAGTTTGTTAATATGGTGTATCACATTGATTGATTTGCATATATTGAAGAATCTTTGAATCCCTGAAATAAACCCAACTTGATCACGGTGTATGAGCTTTTTAATGTGTTGTTGAATTCTGTTTGCTAAAATTTTGTTGAGGATTTTTGCATCTATTTTCACCAGTGATATTGGCCTGTAGTTTTCTTTTTGTGTGTTGTCTTTGTCTGGTTTTGGTATCAGGGTGATAGTGGCTTCACAGAATCTGTTTGAAAGTGTTCCTTTCTCTGAAATTTTTTGAAAGAGCTTTAGAAGGATAGGTATTAACCCTTCTCTACATGTTTGATAGAATTCACCTGTGAAGCATTCTGGTCTTGGGCTTTTGTTTTTTGGGAGATTTTTGATCATAACTTCAATTTCAGAGCTTGGAATTGGGTTGTTCATAATTTCTATTTCTTCCTGGTTCAGTCTTGGAAGATTAAACGATTCTAAGAATCTGTCCATTTATTCTGGGTTATTATTTTATTGCCATATAGTTGTTCATAATAGTCTTTTATAATCTTTTGTACTTCTGCATTGTCTATTGTGCCTCTCCTTTTTCATTTATAATTTTGTTGACTTAACTCTTCTCTCTTCTTTTCTTGATGATTCTGGCTTAAGTTTATCAATTTTGTTTATCTTCTCAAAGAACCAACTTTCAGCTTTATTAATCTTTGTTATTGTTGTTTTCATTTCTTTTTTCATTTCTTTCTGCTATGATATTATGAGTTCTTTCTTTCTGTTAATTTTGGGGTTTCTTTTTCTTCTTTTTCCAGTTATTTTAGGTGTCAAATTTGGTTGTCTATTCAATGTTTTTCTTTTTTATTGATGTAGGATTGTACTGCTATAAACTTCCTACTTAGAACTGCTTTTGCTGAATCCCATAGGTTTTGAGTTGTGTTTTCATTGTCATTTGTTTTGAGGATTTTTTAATTATTATTTTTATTTCCCTTTGGATTTCTTCAGTAACCTGCTCGTTATTTAGAAATGTATTGTTTAATTTCCATGTGTTTGTTGTTTTTACAGCTTTTTTATTTTCCTGTAATTGATGTCTAGTCTCATAGCTTTGTGGTCAGAAAAGGTGCTTGATTCTATTTCAGTTTTCTTAAATTTACTGAGGTTTGATTTGTGACCCAAGATGTGTCCCATCCTGGAGAATGTTCCATGTGCACTTGAAAATAAGGTGCATCCTTTACGTTTGGATGGACTGTCCTGAAGATATCAAAGAAATCCATCTCATCCAATACTGATTATCATTCCATATATTCAGAAAAGATACTTGCTATGATTTCAATTTTCTAAAACTCATTAAGACTTGTTTTGTGACCTAATACACAATTTATCCTAGATAATGTCTCATTTGTGCTGGAGAAGAATGTGTACTTTCCTGCTCTTGGGGGACTATTTGGTATATATTCCTTAAGGTTCATTTGTCTCTAGTGTTGTTCCAGTTCTCCATTTCCTTACTGATCTCCTATCTGGATGTTCTATTCATTATTTAAAATGGACTATTGAAATCTCCTACTGCTAGTGGTCTTTGTATTGTTGATTTGGTTTCTCCATGGGAAGAAGGAGAGTCTCAGGCTTCTTATTTCACTATCTTACTGATATTTTACCCTTGTAACTAGCTTTTAAAACTAGTAACAGAGTGATAATATGTGACACTATAATTAAGTCCTTATGAATATTATTTTATACTTTTTATATTTTTCAGGTTTTGCTTTACAAATTTTGATGCTATGTTTCCTAAAATAGTAAAATTTATTATTATGAGTCAATCTTTTATATAAAATGACACCCTTTGCCCTATTTAGTTTTACCTTCATTTCCACTTTGTCAACTATATAAGTATTTATAAATATTTTTATTTTTGTCATTGCATATATTTGTCTGTTGATTTTTAATCCGTTTGCCTCATTTAATCTTTCAGCATGTATCTTATAAGTGCAAAAAGTAATAATATGTTTTTATTTTCTCACAAAACTCATTTATAAATAACGTTTTCATCTCTTTACATTTATTTTCACAACTGATAAGTTTGACCTGACTTTTATTTTGCAATCAAAATAAATTGTTTTATAAGAAAACTTTTTGTAATTTTTATTCCACGGATTTTAATTCTTCTAGTTGCCGATTGTTTATCTTTGAGATATTTCTCTTAATTTCTCTTAAATACAGCATGACAAAAATAATTTTGTTTGTCATTTCACACTCGACTTAATGCAGTGTTATTTTTTATTTATATTTCTACTCAAAACTTTGAAAACAAAAGTCTCTTACAGTGTAATGCATGGACTCTAGGGAACCACAGACAGACTTAAAGGATTGCGTCAACTACTTGATAATTTAGGCCAATATTTTACTTATTGAAAGGATATTTTTATAAAAAGTAATTTTTAAAATCCTTCAAAGTGACCATGATCCCTAAAATGGTAACGACCACTGCTTGAGGTATTATGCCATTGTATTCTCTCTTATTCTTTGGAGAAGAATGTCCTTTACATTACTGGCTTGATATTCTGCTATTGATAGTCTGTGTCTATTATGCTTTTTTTTTTATCAATTTATTGTCTATATATTTAAAAAAATATAATGTGTGTTTGTTTGCATTTTTCTTATTTAATTAGATTTATTGGTCTTCTTAAATTTCAGTCTGCTATTTTCCTAGGGCTCTCTGGTACTGTTTCATGCAAGCTATTGTATTTTCTACCTTTGAAGATAATAGCATACATATTCTAGACATTTCATGTGCATCTTAACACAAAACTATTTTAAGAGATATTTTTTTCTGAGTTGTCATGGCAATTTTCCCTTTCCCTGTTCCTTCAGAATCTTTTTAGAAGCTTCATACCAGTTTTACAAGTTCATGACTGTTTCAATAGCTATGTACCTATGCATGCTATTTTCTAGAAAACAGGAGGAATATAATTTCTATAACTTTCTTCACTATCTGTTTAGATATTGGCATTTTTTTCCCTTTCACAGCTAGATCTGAAGATCAGTTCATATAGATCCTCCCTCAATTTGCAATACTTTTATTTTTTGAGGCTCTGTTAAAGCTATTTTAGATATTATCTATTTACAGATCTCATACATTTTTACTAGACTTGGAAATGAGATGCAGTTTGAAATAGTTATTTAGACAGTATAAAGTGTACATATACCATATACACTCTCCCAGTATTCATTCTTGTTTATATTCCCCACTCCCCCTTAGATGTTTACATATCAGGATACTGCATGCATTCATCCATCTCTTCTCATCCTTCCAAGCAACATTATGACGTGGTTACTAGGTGAAAGCAAAAACTAATTTGTGCTGGGCATAGCCAAACTCTGTCTCTGGCTCAAAATATATGTGTCATACATTTGGAAGATAACAACCTATTTTTCTGATCAGGACAGTACTTCTGTTCCAGACTTAGGTGAAAACAGTAAAACTGAGTGAACTTTTCTTTTTATCAGTGTGTCCATGTGTGTCGTCCCTAGTGTTTTGTTTTAGATGGTTGAGAATGAAGCATTTTTTTTTTTTTAGTTTATTCATATAAATAATACTGTATATAGAAAGTAGTGCTTTCTTGATGGCTCAGTCGGTAAAGAATCTGCCTTCAATGCAGGAGACACAGGAGATGTATGTTTGATTCCTGGTTTGGGACTATCCCTTGGAGAAGAAAATGGCAACCCACTTCAGTATTCTTGCCTGAAAAATCCCATCGATAGAGGAGCCTGGTAGACTACAGTCTAAAGGGGCTCAAAGAGTCAGACATGACTGGGCAAATAAGCACATGGAAAAGTATGCAGAGACTAAGACCAAAGATCTTTGTTTTTCTCCTTATCATTTGGTTTTCTTACATTTATCTTAGAGATGTTTTGTGTAACCAGTCATGACTACCTTGTTTTCATGCTAAAATTAAATTCTCTTCCTGAAATATTTGTACCTATTATTTCATTTCTATTGCATTTAATTTCTCTGTCACTTTGTTTTGAATGTATATTAAGTCTCAGGTCTTTGTGTTAGATCCCATTTTAGTCATTAATTAATCCTGTCCTGAAGTGTGTAAAACCTCTTTTTAAAAATAAAAAAATTACATCATATTAAATCTTTTCCTAATTTTTCTGAGATGTTTCAAATATTTGTGTTCTTTGTAAAATTACACTTAGCTCTCCTTATTACTTAAATCTCCAAGACTTTATTTTTGAAGACATTGCAGAATGAATTTGTCTATTTATGAATCATTAGTTGACTTGTTTGTTCATGTGAACCACTCTACTCCACCTCACAAAATAAAAACAAATGAAGTCTACAAATCAGTCATAAAATAGCAACAACAAAGCATCAAATTAAGTTTAATTAACATTTTTGTAATGGCGATTTAGATCAGATTTGCCTACTGCCAGATTATGAACCTTATTTGATCATCATCGGCAAACTATGATGTAGATACTATTATTGTATCCTTTATTGTTAAAAGGGAAGTATGACAAGATTAGGCATCTTGCCTCAGTTCATGTAGCTTGTAAGTGGCAGAACCAGGATTCAAACTCAGGTTGCCTATGTCTTTAATGCCCTCATAACCACTAAATTATATGAAATCTCATTATATTTCATTTCCTTATGGACTTCAGAGGCCAACAATCTCAAAATTATAAGATAATTAGCTATATATAATATGATTTTAGACATTTTGTAATTTGCATATTCATAGAAATAAGCTTGTTAAACAGTGATATGTATGTTTGCTGATATGACTATAAGGGAGCAAAGAATGGTTGACACTATTTGGTATAAATAGCAATAATACTTGGTTTACTGTAGGAGTTCTCTGGTGTTCATACGAAATAGACTAGTTAATATGATGTCAGATACTTAGCTAGACACTGAGGATACACTGATTAACCCAACAAGTCCTATGGAGATACAGACATTAAATAAATCACTTTGCATATTTCTTAAACTTAGTCTATGGGCACAGACTAATTTGAAAAGAAGTACTGGATCTAATTAAGACTATTGAGAGTGCCTTGTCAATGTCCTTGCCACTGAAAAAAAAGCTTAGTGTACTCAAAAGACTGTAAGAAGTGTTCTATAGCTGAAGTGGAGAAAAAAGGTGGAGAGAAGCCTGAAATATGACACTGAAGATAGAAATCAGAATATTATGGGCCTTGTATCCTATGTTAAAGAATTTGATTTCATCCAGAAGATGAGAATGCTAATAGGATTTTAGGGAGAGAAATGGCTTGTTAACATCAGTACATTAGAAAAATGAACCAATGAGATATTATAACTGTCACGAGTGAGAGGAAAGATATACAAGTAGCACTAGTAATATTGGGGTTGAAGATAAATTTTAAAAAATGCTATGTAGTTGATCGCTGAAGAATTGATGCTTTTGAACTGTGGTGTTGGAGAAGACTCTTGAGAGTCCCTTGGACTGCAAGGAGATCCAACCAGTTCATTCTAAAGGAGATCAATCCTGGGTGTTCATTGGAAGGACTGATGCTAAAGCTGAAACTGCAATACTTCGGCCACCTCATGCGACAAGTTGACTCACTGGAAAAGACTCTGATGCTGGGAAAGGTTGGGGGCGGGAGGAGACGGGGATGACAGAGAATGAGATGGCTGGATGGCATCACTGACTCTGTGGACATGAGTTTGAGTGAAGTCCGGGAGTTGGTGATGGCGTGCTGTGATTCATGGGGTTGTGGAGAGTCGGACAGGACTGAGCAACTGAACTGAACTGATGTAACCACAGGTCATTTCTAAAGAAGACTAACAAAATACTCAAGTCAGATAAAATTATTCTAAGAGAATTGTGATCTTGTACTTTGATTTCAGGTAAAGGTGCAAGTAGCATGCATCAGTAAAAAGGTAATGAAGACCTTTCCAGGGATTTAAGTAGATGCAAGACATATTATTGTTCATAGGGAATTAATATCTCTTTAGGACTGCCAAGTGGATATTGGAGAGAACTTATGATATACCTTCAGGCATCATTTACACATCATTTATTTGGATGCAGTGAAGTTAAAAGTCAAAATGAAAATACCTACTAGAAACTGACTGCTCCCAAGACATATGTAGACATTATTGCTAATCCCCCAAGACTTTATTCTTGTACTAACCAAGCCAGAAGGTCAGTGCCCTAAAATCAGTTTTCTGACCAGGAATATCTTGAAAAGTTAAACCTTAAAATGCTGCCTTCTTCTAGAGGTCCTCAAGGAACTTCCTTACTAGAATGATGCGATCATTCAGTCAAGCCCTATGGGTCTCAGAGTGATTGGGGAAAAATATCCAACTAACACACTGAGTCCTTCAGCTGCCATTCATAGACTGGCACCATGTAATATTCCAGGTAGACCAACTGCTCTACTACCACAGAAAGCTTACTGTATTAATACTGTGGACTCACTCATTTTGAAGACTAAAGGAAGTGCTTGTGCTTAATGTATAGCAGCTGACTCTTTCAGTTTTCCTCTTGAAATTCCTCAATAATAATATTCATGAAACTAAAAAGCATATATAATATATATATATGTTTCCTTCTGAACAAAACTACAGATCTGTGTAGAATTATTACTTCTACTAGATTTTTGACCATGTGCACGTGTGAGACAGAAATGTTTGACTATAAGATTTCATACTGATGTAATGACAGCTTTCAGCTAAGCATTTACAATACGTGTTTTCCCATTGGTTTCCTTACATACTGTCAATTGAAATGCACATTAAAACAGTTAATCCCAGTTTTTCAGCATCAGTGCAAAGTAATTGGCTGCATTTATATTTAAAAGTAGTATCTAGTGGAACTTAGACTATGTCAAATATGTCTCATTAAAATATGCATTGCAGATAAAATAACTGGGCACAGGCAGATGCATGTATTGAACTTTAAATGCAGGAGATTTGAAGTTGCCTGGGCAGTGATTACATTTTTAAAATTTATTTTGTATTTTTAGCACCTAAAATATAGACAAATAGAAGGTATGCAAATATTTTTGATGGCAGAATGAAGGAACAATTGAATAAATAAATGAATAGATAAAAGAATGATTAAATTACCTGAAACAATTTTATATTTATTGTATTATCATTTTTATGCAAAAATACAAGGAAAGATATTATTGGAATTTTGTTGTGTGACTCTGTGGATCACAATAAACTGTGGAACATTCTGAAAGAGATGGGAATACCAGACCACCTGACCTGCCTCTTGAGAAACCTGTATGCAGGTCAGGAAGCAACAGTTAGAACTGGACATGGAACAACAGACTGGTTCCAAATAGGAAAAGGAGTACGTCAAGGTTGTATATTGTCACCCTGCTTATTTAACTTATATGCAGAGTACATCATGAGGAACTCTGGGCTGGAAGAAGCACAAGCTGGAAACAGGATTGCCGGGAGAAAAATCAATCACCTCAGATATGCAGATGACACCACCCTTATGGCAGAAAGTGAAGAGGAACTCAAAGGCCTCTTGATGAAAGTGAAAGAGGAGAGTGAAAAGGTTGGCTTGAAGCTCAACATTCAGAAAACAAAGATCATGGCATCTGGTCCCATCACATCTTGGGAAATAGATGGGGAAACAGTGGAAACCATGTCAGACTTTATTTTGGGGGGCTCCAAAATCACTGCGGATGCTGATTGCAGCCATGAAATTCAAAGACGCTGACTCTTTGGAAGGAAAGTTATGACCAGCCTAGATAGCACATTAAAAAGCAGAGACATTACTTTGCCAACCATGGTCCATCTAGTCAAGGCTATGGTTTTTCCCGTGGTCATGTATGAATGTGAGAGTTGGACTGTGAAGAAAGCTGATCGCCGAAGAATTGATGCTTTTGAACTGTGGTGCTGGAGAAGACTCTTGAGAGTCCCTTGGACTGCAAGGAGATCCAACCAGTCCATTCTAGAGGAGATCAGTCCTGGGTGTTCATTGGAAGGACTTATGCTAAACCTGAAACTGCAATACTTTGGCCACCTCATGCGACGAGTTGACTCACTGGAAAAGACTGATGCTGGGAGTGATTGGGGGTGGGAGGAGACAGGGAAGACAGAGAATGAGATGGCTGGATGGCATCACCGGCTCGATGGACATGAGTTTGAGTGAACTCCGGGAGTTGTTGATGGGCAGGGAGGCCTGGCGTGCTGTGGTTCATGGGGTCGCTAAGAGTCGGACACGACTGAGCGACTGAACTGAACTTAAGAATATTTTGACTTTATTTCTGTTTCGTTCAACTCAGTTCAGTTACTCGGTAATGTCCATTTCTTTGTGATCCCATGGACTGCAGCATGCCAGGCTTCCCCATCCATAACCAACTCCTTGCTTGCTCAAACTCATGTCCATGGAATCGGTGATGTCATCCAACATTTCATCCTCTGTCTTCCACTTCTCCTCCTGCCTTCAATCTTTCCCAGCATCAGGGTTTTTTCCATTGAGTCAGGCCATCTCACTAGGTGGCCAAAGTATTGGAGCTTCAGCTTCAGCATCAGTCCTTCCAATGAATATTCAGGACTGAATTCCTTTAGCATGGACTGGTTGGATCTCTTTGCAGTCCAAGGGACTCTCAAGAGTCTTCTCCAATACCACAGCACAACAGCAGCAATTCTTTGGTACTCAGCTATGTTTATATTACAAATCTCACTTTCATACATGACTACTGAAAAAGCCATAGCTTTGACTATATGGAATTTTGTCGGCAAGGTAATGTCTCTGCTTTTTAATATGCTGTCTAAGTTGGTCATAGCTTTTCTTCCAAGGAGCTAGTGTTTGTTTTTTTTTTTAAATTTCATCCCTACTCACTATCTGCAGTAACTTTTTATTTTCTGTTTCAGTTCAGTCAGTTCAGTTCAGTTCAGTCGCTCAGTCGTGTCCGACTCTCCGCGACCCCATGAATCACAGCACGCCAGGCCTCCCTGTCCATCACCAACTCCCGGAGTTCACTCAAACTCATGTCCACAGAATCGGTGATGCCATCCAGCCATCTCATTCTCCGTCGTCCCCTTCTCCTCCCGCCCCCAACCTTTCCCAGCATCAGAGTCTTTTCCAGTGAGTCAACTCGTCTCATGAGGTGGCCAAAGTACTGGAGTTTCAGCTTTAGCATCAGTCCCTCCAATGAACATCCAGGATTGATCTCCTTTAGAATGGACTGGTTGGATCTCCTTGCAGTATAAGGGACTCTCAAGAGTCTTCTCCAACACCACAGTTCAAAAGCATCAATTCTTCGGCGATCAGCTTTCTTCACAGTCCAACTCTCACATCCATATATGACCACGGGAAAAACCATAGCCTTGACTAGACGGACCTTGGTCGGCAAAGTAATGTCTCTGCTTTTTAATATACTATCAAGGTTGGTCATAACTTTCCTTCCAAGGAGCAAGCGTCTTTTAATTTCATGGCTGCAATCAGCATCTGCAGTGATTTTGGAGCCCAAAAAAACAAAGTCTGACACTGTTTCCACTGTTTTTCCATCTATTTCCCATGAAGTGATGGGACCAGATGCCATGATCTTTGTTTTCTGAATGTTGAGCTTCAAGCCAACCTTTTCACTCTCCTCTTTCACTTTCATCAAGAGGCTTTTGAGTTCCTCTTCACTTTCTGCCATAAGGGTAGTGTCATCTGCATATCTGAGGTTATTGATATTTCTCCCAGCAATCTTGATTCCAGCTTGTGCTTCTTCCAGCCCAGCGTTCCTCATGATGTACTCTGCATATAAGTTAAATAAGCAAGGTGACAATATACAACCTTGACGTACACCTTTTCCTATTTGGAACCAGTCTGTTGTTCCATGACTGGTTCTAACTGTTGCTTCCTGACCTATATACAGGTTTCTCAAGAGGCAGGTCAGGTGGTCTGGGATTCCCATCTCTTTCAGAATGTTCCACAGTTTATTGTGATCCACACAGTCAAAGGCTTTGGCATAGTCAATGAAGCAGAAATAGATATTTTTCTGAAACTCTCTTGCTTTCTCCATGATCCAGCGGATGTTGGCAATTTGATCTCTGGTGCCTCTGCCTTTTCTAAAACCTGCTTGAACATCTGGGAGTTCACGGTTTACATACTGCTGAAGCCTGGCTTGGAGAATTTTGAGCATGACTTTACTAGCGTGTGAGATGAGTGCAATTGTGCGGTAGTTTGAGCATTCTTTGGCATTCCCTTTCTTTGGGACTGGAATGAAGACTGACCTCTTCCAGTCCTGTGGCCACTGCTGAGTTTTCCAAATCTGCTGGCATATTGAGTGCAGCACTTTCACAGCATCATCTTTCAAGACTTGAAATAGCTCAACTGGAATTCCATCACCTCCACTAGCTTTGTTCCTAGTGATGCTTTCTAAGGCCCACTTGACTTCACATTCCAAGATGTCTGGCTCTAGGTCAGTGATCACGTTATTGTGACTATCTTGGTCGTGAAGATCTTTTCTGTACAGTTCTTCTGTGTATTCCTGCCACCTCTTCTTAATATCTTCCAATGATAGAAACAAGGTCCGGTGCTGTAAAGAGCAATATTGCATAGGAACCTGGAATGTTAGGCCCATGAATCAAGGCAAATTGGAAGTGGTCAAACAGGAGATGGCAAGAGTGAACGTCGACATTCTAGGAATCAGTGAATTAAAATGGACTGGAATGGGTGAATTTAACTCGGATGACCATTATATCTACTACTGTGGGCAGGAATCCCTTAGAAGAAATGGAGTAGCCATCATGGTCAACAAAAGAGTCCGAAATGCAGTACTTGGATGCAATCTTAAAAATGACAGGATGATTTCTGTTCGTTTCCAAGGCAAACCATTCAATATTACAGTAATCCAGGCCTATGCCCCAACCAGTAATGCTGAAGAAGCCGAAGTTAATCGGTTCTATGAAGACCTACAAGACCTTTTAGAACTAACACCCAAAAAAGATGTCCTTTTCATTCTAGGGGACTGGAATGCAAAAGTAGGAAGTCAAGAAACACCTGGAGTAACTGGCAAATTTGGCCTTGGAGCACGGAATGAAGCAGGGCAAAGGCTAATAGAGTTTTGTCAAGAGAATGCACTGGTCATAGCAAACACCCTCTTCCAACAACACAAGAGAAGACTCTACACATGGACATCACCAGATGGTCAACACCGAAATCAGATTGATTATATTCTTTGCAACCAAAGATGGAGAAGCTGTATACAGTTAGCGAAAACAAGACCAGGAGCTGACTGTGGCTCAGATCATGAACTCCTTATTGCGAAGTTCAGACTTAAATTGAAGAAAGTAGGGAAAACCACTAGACCATTCAGATATGACCTCAATCAAATCCCTTATGATTATACAGTGGAAGTGAGAAATAGATTTAAGGGACTAGATCTGATTGATAGAGTGCCTGATGAACTCTGGACGGAGGTTCGTGACATTGTACGGGAGACAGGGACCAAGACCATCCCCATGGAAAAGAAATGCAAAAGAGCGAAATGGCTGTCTGAGGAGGCCTTACAAATAGCTGTAAAAAGAAGAGAGGCGAAAAGCAAAGGAGAAAAGGAAAGATATTTTCTGTTTAGTATCTACTAAATCTAAGAGATAAGATTTGAGACACTCAAACACTTAAAGGCAGATCTGGCTCAGTCTTTTGTAGGGTCCCTGTGTCCTGGTGTGCATAAGATTTTGTTTAAGCTCTCCGAGCATCTCTGGGTTTATGGGGCTTGATTTTAAACATTGTATCCTCACTCCTGCCATTTTGTTAGGGCTTCCCCTTTGCCCTTGGTCATGGGGTATCTTTTTTTGGTGGGATCCAACATTCTACTGTTGATGGTTTCTCAGCAGTTAGTTGTAATTTCAGAGTTCTCACAGGAGAAGATGAGCACACGTTCTACAAATGTCATGCCAGAGCTCATTTGCCACCATAAAGGAGGCTACGTGCATAACAGGGACTTAAGTATTTTTGCCTTGAGAATCCCATGAACAGTATTAAAAGGCAAAAATGTAAGACACTGAAAGATGAACTCCCCAGGTCAGTAGGTGCGCAATATGCTACTGCAGAAGAGTGGAGAAATAGATCCAGAAGGAAAGAAGAGGCTGAGCCAAAGTGTAAACAACATCCAGTTGTGGATGTGACTGGTGATGGAAGTAAAGTCCAATGCTATAAAGAACAATATTGCATAGGAACTGGAATGTTAGTCCATGAATCAAGGTAAACTGGAAGTGGTCAAACCAGAGATGGCAAGAGTGAACATCAATATTTTAGGAATCAGTCAACTAAAATAGACCAGAATGGGCAAATTTAATTCAGATGACCATTACATCTACTACTGTGGACAAGAATCCCTTAAAAGAAATGGAATAGCTCTCATAAGTCAACAAAAGAGCCCAAAATGCAGTACTTAGGTGTAATCTCAAAAAAAAAAAAAAACAAAAACAAAAACCAGCAGAATGATCTCTGTTGGTTTTCAGGGCAAACCATTCAATATCAGAGTAATCCAAGTCTATGCCCCAACCACTAATGCCAAAGAAGCTGAAGTTGAATGGTTCTGTGAAGACCTACAAGACCTTCTAAAACTAGCACACACACACAAAAAAAGATATCCCTTTCATCATAGGAGACTAGAATGCAAAAGTAGGAAGTCAAGAGATACCTGGAGTAACAAGCAAGTTTGGCCGTGGAGTACAAAATGAAGTAGGGCAAAGGTTAACAGAGTTTTGCCAAGAGAATGCACCAGTCATAAAAAACACCTTCTTCCAAAAATACAAGAGATGACTCTACACATGGACATCACCAGATAGTCAATACTGAAATCAGACTGATTGTATTCTTTGCAGCCAAATATGGAGAAGCTCTGTAGAGTCAGCAAAAATAAGACCGGAAGCTGATGTGGCTCAGATCCTAAACTACTTATTGCAAAATTCAGACTTAACTTGAAGAATGCAGGGAAAACCATTAGACCATTCACTATTATACAATGAAAGTGACAGATTCAAGGGATTAGATCCGATAGATAGAGTGCCTAAATAAATATAGGCAGAGGTTGATAACATTGTATAGAAGGTGGTGATCCAAACAATCCCTAAGAAGAAGGAATGCAAAAAGGCAAAATGGTTGTCTGAGAAGGCCTTACAAATAGCTTAGAAAAGAAGAGAAACAAAAGGCAAAGGAGAAAAGGAAAGATGTATCCATCTGAATTCAGAATTTCAAGGAATAGCAAGGAGAGATAAGAAAGTCTTCCTAAGTGATCAATACAAGGAAATAGAAGGAAACAATAGAATGGGAAAGACTAGAAATCTCTTCAAGAAAATTAGAGATACCAAGGGGACATTTCATGCAATGATGGGCACAAGAAAGGGCAAAAATGATATGGATCTAACAGAAGCTGATGATATTAAGAAGAAGTGGCAAGATAACACAGAAGAACTATATAAAAAGACCTCAAGGACCTGGATAACCACGATGGTGTGATCACTCACCTAGAACCAGACATCCAGGAATGCAAATCCAGGTGGGTCTTAGGAAGTATCACTATGAACAAAGCTAGTGGAGGTGATGGAATTCCAGCTGAGCTATGTCAAATCCTAGAAGATGATGCTGTCAAAGTGCTGCACTCAATATGCCAGCAAATTTGGAAAACTTAGCAGTGGCCACAGGACTGGAAAAGGTCAGGTTTCATTCCAATCCCAAAGAAATACAATGCCTAAGAATGTTCAAACTACCACACAATTACACTCATCTCACATTCTAACTAAGTAATGCTCAAAATTCTCCAAGCCAGGCTTCAATAGTACATGAACGGTGAACTTTGAGATGTTCAAGCTGGAATTAGAAAAGGCAGAGGAACCAGAGATCAAATAACCAACATCAGTTGGATCATAGATAAAACAAGAAAATTCCAGAAAAAGAACATCTAAACATCTACTTCTGTTTCATTGACAACACAATAACCTTTGACTGTGTGGATCACAACAAACTGTGGAAAATTCTGAAAGAGATGGGAATACCAGACCACCTTCACTGCTTTCTAAGAAATCTGCATGCAGGTCGAGAAGAAACAGAACCAGACATGGAACAATGGACTGGTTCGAAATTGGGATAAGATTTTGTCAAGGTTGTATATTGTCACCATGCTTATTTAACTTATATGCAGAATATATAATGCAAAATGCAGGACTGGATGAAGCACACACTAGAATCAAGATTGCAAGGAGAAATATCAATAATGTCAGATATACAGACACCACTCTTATGGCAGAAAGCAAAGTGCAACTATGGAGCCTCTTGATGAAAGTGAAGCAGGAGAGTTAAAAAATTGGCTTACAACTCAACAATCAAAAACTTAGATCATGTCACCCAGTCCCATCACTTCATGGTAAATAGATGGGGAAACAATTGAAACAGTGACAGACTTTATTTTCTTGGGCTCAAAATCACTGCAGATAGTGACTGCAGTCATGAAATTAAAAGACACTTGCCCCTTGCCCCTTGGAAAAAAAGCTATGACAAACCTAGAAAGCATATGAAAGAGCAGAGACATTCATATTACTTTATCGACAAAAGTCTTTATAGTGAAAGCTATGTTTTTTCCAGTAGTCATAAATGGATGTGAGATGGGACCATAAAGATAGGTGAGCACTGAAGAATTAATGCTTTTGAACTGTGCTGTTGGAGAAGACTCTTGAGAGTCCTTTGGAAAGCAAGGGGATCAAACAAGTCAATCCTAAAGGAAATTAGTCCTGAATATTCTTTGGAAGGACTGATGCTGAAGCTGAAGCTCCAATACTTTGGCCATCTAATGTAAAGAACTCACTCATTGGAAAACACCCTAATGTTGGAAAAGATTGAAGGCAGTGATAGAAGGGGACAACAGAGTATCAAATGGTTGGATGCCATCATTGACTTAATGGATATGATTTTGATCAAGCTCCGGTTGTTGGTGATGGACAAGGAAGCCTGGCATGCTGCAGTCCATGGGGTTGCAAAGAGTTGTACATGACTGAGCCAGTAAACTGAATCTAAGAGACACTGCTGCAACATAAAATAATGTGAAGGTTAGGGAATTGTTTCGGGTTTAGCAGATAGGCAGGGACTTCGTGCCCTTTTTCTGTCTTTTGACATTATTGGCCACAGTTTTATGTGAATTAATTCTAATTTTTGTTACATCGGCTAGAGCATATTTTCGAGAATTGGAACGCAGCCTTAGTTCTCTCCCCTTCAATAAATCTACTTAGTTATATGTTATGATCTCAGTATCACTTCTGTAAACTTGTTTTCATCAAAAGTGAGTCTTTCCAGATTCATTTTCAGGCAAGGATTCCCCTTTGTGGCTTCCCTGGTGGCTCAGAAGGTAAAGCGTCTGTCTACAATGCAGGCGACCCAGGTTCAATCCCTGGGTTGGGAAGATCTCCTGAAGAAAAAAATGGCAGTCCATTCCAGTATTCTTGCCTGGAAAATCCTATGGACGGAGGAGCCTGGTAGGCTACAGTCCATGGGGTCACGAAGAGTCGGACATGACTTCACTTTCACTTTCACTCCCCTTTGGATTAAGCAGTCACTTTTAAAAACGTTAAAATTATTTTATCTAATATAACTATTTGACATCAGCAAATAGACAAAGTTTAAAATGTTTGTAGATTATTATGGAACACATACTTAAAAGTGTGACTTCTTAGCCAAAACTTATTAATGTCTCCACGGTTGTGCCATTTACCATATTTTGCACACATTTGACCTCAGTCAATATTTGTTGTTTAAAGCAATGTTCTCTGTAGTACACCCAGGGCAGATTCATGTCAATGTATGGCAAAAACAATACAATAATGTAAAGTAATTAGCCTCCAATTAAAATAAATAAATCAAAAAATTAAAAAAAAAAGAAAATGTGGTGGGAGAGCATTCAGAAATGACAGAATTTTAGGCTTTAGAAAATAACTAAACTGTACAAAAAAGATATGGTCCAATACATTCCAGAAATTCCTATCTAGGGAGTAAATGGTCTTTCTTCCCATTCCCAGTTCTCTTAGTTGACCTATGGATGACTATGGCAGGTCTCACAATTTATATCTCCAGGTGACTGTTAACCAGACAGAACATGAAGACTATATAAAAAAAAACAAAAACAGAGACTTTATTGAGGAAGCAGATTAGATTCTTCAAGGTTCATGTACCGAATCAAAATAAAACTACATGAATAGATATCTGCAACACCAATTTCCCACAGAATGTTGATAATTCAGGAACTTCAAGCAAAATCTTGCACCACCAACAACAGATGTCTGATTAAGATGCCTTACTGACATAACAGCAAGAACAAACTTTTACTCACTATTTAATATCAGAAACTATACTAAGAACTCCATGCATATTATCTAATTAATTCACATAGGTTTTAAGATATAAATATATTCTTGCTATCTGGCCACCTGATGTGAAGAGCAGACTCACTGGAAAATACCCTGATTCTAGGAAATATTGAGGGCGGGAGGAGAAGGGGGCAACAGAAGATGAGATGGTTGAATAGGCTCACTGACTCAGTGAACATAAATTTGAGCAAACTCCAGGAGATATTGAAGGACAGGGAAACTTGGTGTACTGCAATCCATGGGGTTGCAAGAAGTCAGACTTGACTTAGTGACTGAACAACAACCAATTATTACTATCACCAATGATACACTGATTGACAACATGTCCCTAACTGTTCCCTGCTTCCTATTTCCACATCCTATTTAATTAATTTTGTTGCTATTCCCATCAAGAGGAATCTGTTTCCTCACTACTTTTTTTTAAATTGAAGTATAGTTGATTGATTGGAAATGTCATGCCAATCTCTGCTATTCAGCAAAGCAACTCAGTTATATACATATATACATTTTAAAATAGCCATTTTCATTATGGCTTATCTCAGGAGATCAGATATAGCTCCCAATAGGACCGTGTTGCTTATCCATACTGAATGTATAACTCCCATTTCATCCTTCTGCCTCCCCATCATCTCCTTTGGCCACCACAAATCCAATCTCGATGTCTATGAGTCTATTTCTCATCTGTGCCATTTTTTCTGATTCAACGTATCAGTGATATCAGGATTCCTTCTTGGCTCAGTCAGTAAATAATCTGCCTGCAATGCAGGAGACATGGGTTCAATCCCTGGGTCAGGAAGATCCCCTGTAGAAGGGCATGGCAACCCACTCCAGTATTCTTGCCTGGACTGGCATACTGCCGTCCATGGAGTTGCAAAGATTCAAACATGACTTAGCGACTGAAAAACAACAACAACAAGTATTCCATTATATATATGTACCACATCTTTATCCATTCATCTGTCGGTGACCATTTAGTTTGCTTTCATGTCTTGGTTACTGTAAATAGTGCTGCTATGAACATGGGGGTACATGTATCTCTTTGAAATTAGTTTTGCCCAGGTATATGCCTAGGAGTGGGATTGCTGGATCATATGGCAATTCTATTTTAGCTTTCTAAAAACCACCATAGTATTTTCCATAGTGGCTAAATAAACTTATATTCCTACCAACAGCATAGGAGTGCTACCTTTTAACCATACTCTTTCCAACATTTGTTATTTTTAGACATCATTTTAATAATGGCCATTCTGACTGATATGAAGTGGTACCACACTGCAGTTTTAATTTGCACTTCTTTAATAATGAGTGATGTTTGAACATCTTTTCATGTGCCTACTGACCATCTATATGCTTTCTTTGAAGAAATGTCTGTTAAGGTCTTCTGCTCATTTTAGAATTTTTTGTTGTTGTTGTGTTGTATGATCCATTTGCATATTTTGAAAATTAAACTTTTGTTTGTTGGTTGCATCATTGACAAATATTTTATCCCATCGCATATAATACCTTTTTTTTTTCTTTTATGATTTTTGTTGCTGTGCAAAGAGCTTCCCTAGTGGCTGAGATAGTAAAGTATCTGCCTGCAATGTGGGAGACCTGGGTTAGATCCCTGGGTCAAGAAGATCCTCTGGAGAAGGGAATGGCTACCTACTCCAGTATTCTTGCCTGGAGAATACCATGGATAGAGGAGCCTGGCGGGCTACTGTAAACAAAGATTTGGACATGACTTAATGACTAACACTTTGCTCTGTGAAAGCATGTAAGTTTGATTAGCTCTCATTTGTTTAGTTTTGTTTTTATTTCTATTGCTTTGGGAGACTGACTGAAGACATTCGTACAATTTATGTCAGATAATGTTTAGCCTACGCTATCTTCTAGGAGTTTTATAATGTGTTTTAAGCTTAAATCTTTAAGTCATTTTGAGCTTATTTTTGTGCATCGTGTGAGGGTGTGTTCTAACTTCACTGATTTGCATGCAGTTGTTCAACATTCACAGCACCACTTGCCACAGAGACTATCTTTTCCCCATTTTATATTCTTATCTCCTTTGTCAAAGAATAATTGACTATAGATGTGTGGGTTTATTTCCGGGCTGTCTATTGCATTCCATTTGATTAACATGTCTATTTTTATACCAATATGAATACCACATTGATACTGTAGCTCTATAGTATTCTCTCGGAGAAGGCAATGGCAACCCACTCCAGTACTCTTGCCTGAAAATTCCCATGGACGGAGGAGCCTGGTAGGCTGCAGTCCATGGGGTCGCTCAGTTAGTCAGACACGACTGAGAGACTTCACTTTCACTTTTCGCTTTCATGCATTGGAGAAGGAAATAGCAACCCACTCCAGTGTTCTTGCCTGGAGGATCCCAGGGACGAGGGAGTTTGGTGGGCTGCCATCTATGGGGTCACACAGAGTCAGACACGACTGAAGTGACTTAGCAATAGTATTCTCTGAAGACTGGGAGACTTATGCCTCCTGCTTTCTCCCTCAACCCCCAGGGTTGCTTTGGCAATTCTGGACTTTTTATGGTCCCATGTAAATGTTTTGATTGTTTGTCCTAGTTCTGTGAAAACTGCCCTGGATAACGTGATAAGGATCACATTATATCTGTAGATTGCTTTGCTTGGTGTTGTCATCTTAATAGTATCAATTTTTCCAATCCAAGAGCATGGGCTATCTTTCTATTTCTTTGAATCTTCTTCAATTTCCTGCAATGTGGGAGACCTGGCAATTCTATTTTAGCTTTCTAAAGAACTACCATACTGTTTTCCATAGTGGTTACATCAACTAATAAATTAATAATTTCTTTATTAATGTTTTATAGTTCTCAGCATATATTTCTTTTTATCTCCTTGGTCAGGTTTATTCCTTGGTATTTTTTGGTGCAATTTAAAAAATGATTTTTTAAACATTTTTGTTTTGATATTTCATTGCTAGTGTAAAGAAATGAAACCTATTTCTGGGTGTTAATCTTGTATCCTGCTACTTGGTTGAATTCACTTATTAGATCTAATAGTTTTTGTGTGGAGTCTGAAGGATTTTTATTTATAGTTATCATGTCATCTACATGTAGTGACAATTTTTCTTCTTCCCTTCCAGTATGGGATAGCTTTTATTTCTTATTTCTTGTCTGATTGTTGTGGCTAGGAATTTCAACTCTATGTTGAATAGAAGTAGTGAGAGTGGGCATCCTTGTCCTGCTCCAAATTTTAGTAGGGAGAATTTTAGATTTTCACCATTGAGTATTATACTGACTGCGTTTGTCATAAATCACTTTTACTATGTTAAGATATGTTCCTTCTAAACACATTTTGGTAAGAGTTTTTGTGTTTTTGTTTTTTTTTTTTAAATAACTAATGAATGTTTAATCTGTCAAATATTCCTTCTGCATCTACTGACAATATTACGTTTTTTTTTTCTTTTGTTTGTATGCTATATTACATTGATTGGTGTATGTTGAACCATCTTTGTGAACTTGAGATGAATCCCACTTCATTGTGGTATATGATCTTTTTATATGTTGTTTAATTTCATTTGCTAATACTTTGTTAAGAATTTTTACATCTATGTTCATCAAAGTTATTGGCCTGTAATTTTCTTTTTGGGTTGTATCTTTGACTGGTTTTGGTATCAGAGTGATGGTAGCTTCATAGAATGTCTTTGGAAGTGTTCCCTGGTATTCTATCTTTTGGAAAAGTTTGAGAAGAATTTGTATAATTTCTTTGTATGTTTCATAGAATTTGCCTGTGAGGCCGTCTGGTCCTGGACTTTTGCTTGTAGGAAGATATATATATATATATATATATATATATATATATATATTGCAAATTCTATTCACTTCTAGTGATTAGGCTGATAAAATTATCTATTTATGAGGTAGGTTAGGTTGTTTACTTGAGATTTTTTCTTGTTTTTTGAGTAGGCCTTTATCACTATGAATTTACCTCTATGAACTACTTTGATTGACTCATTGGTATTTTAGTAGCATGCTTTTTTAATCTCCATGTAATTTTTAAAATTTGTTTTTCTGTGGTTGACTTCTAGATGCATGCCATTGCTCTCAGTGAACATGATTGAAATAATTTCTATACTCTTATTTGTTGAAGTTAGTTTTGTGTCCTCGTATGTTCCATTTGCAGGCTACCCAGATGGCACCTGCCAATGTAAGAGACCTAAGAGATGTGGGTTTGATCCCTGGGTTTGGGAAGATCCCCTGGAGGAGGGCATGGCTACCTACTCCAGTATTCTTGCCTTGAGAATCCCATGGACAGAAGAGCATCATGGGCCACATTCCCTAGGGTTGCAAAGAGTTGAACATGACTGACTTATCACGCACACATGCATGTTTAATTTGCACTTGAAAAGAGTTTGTATTTGGGGGGAGGGGTATAATGCCCTGGTCTGTGTCCATTGATAGGAGTGGAGTGTTAAAGTCTCCTACTATTACTATCTTCCCATTAATTTCTCCCATTATGTCGATTAGTACTTGTTTTATATGCTTGAGTGCTCCTATATTAGGGGTGTATACATTGACGTGTAAAATCTTCTGGTATTGATCTTTTTTTTTTTTTTTATTATATAGTATCCCTCTTTATCCTTCTTTATGGACTTTGTTTTAAACTCTATTTTTTTCTGATATGAATATTGCAACACCTGATTTCTTGTCACTTCCATTTACATGAAATATCTTTTCTAACCTCTCACTTTCAATTTATGTGTGTCTTTTGCACTACAGTGATTCTCTTGTAGGCAGTATATTGTAGGTCCTTGCTTTTTTATACAGCCTGCCACTCTATGTCTTTTGATTAGAGCATTTAGTTCATTGACATTTTAGGTAATATTAATACATATGTATTTGCTGTCATTTCAAATCTTGCTTTTCAGCAATTTGTTTCTTCTTTGTTCCTTTTTTTGTGGTTTGATTATTTACTTTTGTTTTATGCTTGTGTTCTCTTCTTTTTGTATTTTGAGGATATATTGAATGTTTTTGAATAGATGTTCTGGTTTTTGAGTATGTTAAGCCCTTTTTATATTTGCTTGCTTTAGACTGATAGTCGTACAGGCTCAAACACATTCTTTAAAAAAAAAAAAAGGAAAGAAAAAAACCCTGCATTTTCTTATTCTCCTTTCCCAAATTTTTTGATTCTGATGTCCTTTTTTATGTCTTTATTTTTATTCATTTGCTGTTCCTTGTGTTTATCATTACTTCCACGAATATTTTTTTTCTTTTTGATATGTTTACTGTTAATTTAAGTGATTAACTTTGTAATTGTGACTTCCTCCTTCCTGTATCTTCTTGATTCTTTTCTATTTAAAGATGTCATTTCAGTTTTTCTTTTAAGCTAGTTTTAGTATTGCTGTATTCTTTTAGTTCTTGTTTGTCTGAGAAATTCTTTATTTCTCATCCTATTCCAAATAATCTTGTTGGGTAGGGTATTCTAGGTTTCATATTTTTCCCTTTCAAGACTTTTAATATTGTTTGCCACTCCTGTCTGTCCTTCAGTGTTTCTGTATAGAAATAAGCTGGTAACCTTATGGGGTTCCCTTGTAATTAACTCTTGGTGCCTTTAAAATCTTCTCTCTATCTTTAACTTTTGCCATTTTAAAAAAATGCCTTGGTGTAGGTTTATTGGGGTTCATGTTGTTTGGGGCCTTCTGTGCTTCCTGTATCTGTATATCAGTTTCATTGTTTAAGTTTGGGGAATTTCCAGGTATAATTTTTTTCACATACATTTTCAATACCCCCTTTCGTTTCTTCTACTTCTGGAAAGCCTATTATGCATATATAGGTATGCTTTATATTATTTCACAGGTCTCTTTTATTTCTTTAAATTTGGTTTTCTATCTGCTGTTTTGATTGGGAAATATCCATTTTTCTACCTTCCAGATTATTTATTCTTTATTCTAAACTATTCATTCTGCTAATCATTGCCTTTAGCTCAGCTTTTGTCTCAAGAAATGAATTTTCTAATTTTTCTTGTATCTTCCTTATAATTTCTAGTTCCTGTTTATAGTAATCTGTATTTCTGTCAATAGTCTTTCTTAATTTTTTTCAGTATTTTCATTACTTCCTTTTTGAACTTTTTGTCTGTTAGACTGAAGAGGTTTGTTTTATTTTTTGTTCCTTAAGTGATTTCTATTCGTCTTTTAAATGAGAGTGGCTCCTCTACTTTTGCATTTTATTTTTCTCTTACTCTGTGAATTTAGGATAAATAATTTTCTACTTCAGTCTTGGATGGCTATTTATTTGTGTTAGCATATCTTCATAGCTTGTGTGGGCTTAATATTTTTTGACATGAGGGATATTTTTGGTTTGGATGTTTGCCATCTCTTTCCTCAGAGTATGCTAGCCATTACCCACTTGATAGAGGATGTGCAGGTGTGCAACCCATGCTTGCTTCCAGGAAGGCAAGGGCAGTGATTGGCTCCCAGTTTTGGGACCCTTGGAGGTGGCAGTGGTGGGTTGTATGTGCTCCTTGGGAAGTGGCAGCAGCAACTTCTGCCCTCTTGTGGGACCTCAGTGGCAGCAGCAGTCTGCATTCTCCTCTGGAGACCATGATAACAGAAGCAGTTCACACCTGGCCCTAGAGCTCATGTAGGTGGTACCGTGCTGCCTGAGAGTACATGAAAAGGAAGAAGATCTATGGTGGACTACCCTTCTAATCAAACACCCCAGAACAAGGGATCCTTGCCTCTCTGGTAAGCCTAGGCTTCTTCTTGCATTTCCTAGGTTGTGGCACACAACACTGTAGCCCTCTCAGGCTGTCTCCATGCATCCAAACCCAGTCCTCTTCCCATGGTCTGATCTTCAAAACCTGAGCCTCAGCACCCAGCCCCCACTCACCCCAGTGGACAAGTGGAGTCCACTAAGGAGAGTCATCTGGCACTGACCAGATGATGTGTGCAGGTCTCTCTCCACTTTGTCTTCTGCAAACTGGGTGTTATGCTCTCCTTTGAGGCTCCAAAGCTCTACCTCTGTCCCGGCTAATCTCATCAGTGAGATAATAGGATTTCTCACTGTGTGGAAACCTTTCCACTTTCTCAGCTCCTTCCCAGGGATGCAAGTCCCATCCCAGTTCCTTTGTCTCTGTATCTCTTTTTCTTTTCTTTGCCCTACCCAGATATGTGGAAATTTTCTTGCCTTTTGGAAGTCTGAAGTCTTTTGTCAGTGTGAAACAGATGTTCTGTGAGAATCATTCCATATGTAGATGTATGTTTAATGAATTTGTGAGAGAAGTTAGCGCCACATTCTACTCCTCCTGCCACTTAGATGTGATCTTATCCTCACTCTTTAAAACTGAATTTTCATTGTTAGCTGATTTGGTTAATAAAACATGTTAAAAGTGATATTGTGCCAATTCAGAGACTGAGTCTCTGTCTGTCTCTGTGTGTGTCTCTGTGTGTGAACTCTGCCATTTCCATGCGATCAAGTATAATCTAACTTGCTGTAGGATGAGAGGCCACATTGGAGAGAGCTAGTTAACATTAGCCAAAGTCTGGAAAAACAGCTTCCTAGCTAACCTGTAGCTGACTAAGGATGCATAAGAGAAATCCAATTGGAACCAGAAGATCCACTCAGCAGATCCCAATCTAAATTGTCAAACCACCGAGTTGCACACTAATTTGTTGTTTAGCTCAATTATATTTGCAACTATTGTTTTAAGCCACAATGGTTTGGGATACTTTGTTACAAAGAAATAAATAACTAACATGTCTACATTTCATCTTTTAGGAAATTAAGCTCAGAGAAGTTCATTAAGTTTTCTTGAGGTCATAAAGTGAGTGAAGTCGCTCAGTCGTGTCCGACTCTTTGCGACCCCATGGACTATAGCCTACCAGGCTTCTCTGTCCATGGGATTCTCCAGGCAAGAATACTGGAGTGGGTTACCATTTCCTTCTCCAGGGGATCTTCCCAACCCAGGGATCGAACCCGGGTCTCCTGCATTGGAGACAGACACTTTAACCTCTGAGCCACCAAGGAAGATCATAGAGCTAACAAATATGAACTGGGATTTGATTCCATGTCTGCTTAACAACAAAGTTTGTGCTCTTAATCACGAATTCATACTGTTTCAAGACATTATGGCACTGTGGGTTTTGCATTGTAAAGCTACATTTTAAATGATACAACAAGATGCTGTTTTCAGTCTTATGTCTGGTCCATGCTGAGGCAGAGTACGTTGGGAAGAAGAGTGTGTGCATCAGTTCAGTTCAGTCACTCAGTCGTGTCTGACTCTGCGACCCCATGGACTGCAGCATGCCAGGCCTCCCTGTCCATCACCAACTTCTGGAATTTACCCAAACTCATCTCCATTGAGTTAGTGATGCCATCCAATCATGTATGCATATGTATATAGTTTTGTATGTGTGTTTAAAGCAATCCATTGCACAAAACTATTTCGAAGCCAAAAAGCACTATAAGCATTTGGAAGTAGAAAGGCCCAAAGGGAAAAACACTGCACATGCACACATAGATTTTTTGTTTTCAGTGAAGCAGTCAGAACATCTATTTAGAAACGGTTTTTTAAAAAATCCTTTGGAAATATGAATTCTGAACATCTGCTCTTATAGTGATGATGGTGCTAAATTAAAATGACACCCCAAACACCCATTCACAAGACCCAGACCAAAATAGCATAGCAGCACAGAAACAGGAATGGCTAAATATTATGGAAGATGATTTTTCACATTTTTTGAGAAAACATTTCCTTATTCATCCTGTTTTTATTCATCCAGTTTTCTCATACCAATTTTTCACCTCAGACTATGGCTTCTGAATCTTTTTCTGAAGAGCATCAACATACTGTGAAAGGTATCTTGATCCTTATTTAGTGTAGAATGATAGAGAAACTCAATATAAGAAATATGAATATTTTAAAGCTTGGTCTGGAAACTGCATAGAAATCTACAGACCTAAAGATTGTAGATTCATAGCTATCAGCTGCATGAAGGCAAAAGAAGAGAGGGTAGATGTTATACAAATAGGCAGACGATGCAAGCCACCTGCCCAGATGCATGGCACACACCTAATGAAGATGAAAAAGCTAGTAGCAAGACATAATAGATGATAAAGGGAAAGGTACATGAATTATCTACATCTAATGGAAGTGTTCTTGAATAAAATTGGAACACGGCAAACTGTGTTGAAATTTCCAAAAACAAAAATTTGAAACCCTCTATTTTCATCGATTTATACAGACTAAGCATGACCTTTCATCCATATCTCAACTATTGTGAATAATGTTGCAATGAGTATGACAGTGCAGATATCACTTTGAGATCCTGATTTTAATTCTTTTACCTATATACCCAGAAGTGGGACTACTGATTTATATAGTAGTTCTATTTTTATTTTTTTTGGAGACACCGCTTTTCATGTACTTGTTGGTCATTTGTATTTCTCTTTGGGGGAAAAAAAGTCTATTTAATTCCTATGTCCATTTCTAAATCAGTAGTTTGTTTTTTCTATGGAGTTGCATGAGTTCTTTATATGTTTTGGATATTAACCATTTATTATATATATATATGATTTGAAAATATTTTCTCCCTTATATAGATTATATTTTCATTTTGTTGATTTCATTTTCCTGTTTGAAAGGTTTCCAATCAAGAAAATAAGTAAAATTGCCTTTCTTTGCAGAAGACATGAAGTTACATATGAAAAATACCCGAAGACCATGCCCAGAAACCTGTTCAGTTCAGTTCAGTTCAGTTCAGTCGCTCAGTCATGTCCGAATCTTTGCAACCCCATGAATCACAGCACGTCAGGCTTCCCTGCCCATTACCAACTCCCGGGGTTCACTCAAACCCATGTCCATTGAGTCGGTGATGCCATCGAGCCATCTAATTCTCTGTCGTTCCCTACTCCTTCTACCCCCAATCCCTCCAAGCATCAGAGTTTTCTCCAGTGAGCCAACCCTTCACATGAGGTGGCCAAAGTATTGGAGTTTCAGCTTTAGCATCAGTCCTTCCAATGAACACCCAGGACTCATCTCCTTTAGAATGGACTGGTTGGATTTCCTTGCAATCCAAGGGACTCTCAAGAGTCTTCTCCAACACCACAGTTCAAAAGCATCAATCTACTTTCTTCACAGTCCAACACTCACATCCATATGTGACCACTGGAAAAACCATAGCCTTGACTAGATGGACCACGGTTGGCAAGGTAATGTCTCTGCTTTTTAAAATGCTGTCTAGGTTGGTCATAACTTTCCTTCCAAGGAGTAAGCGTCTTTTAATTTCATGGCTGCAATCAGCATCCACAGTGATTTTGGAGCCCCCCAAAATAAAGTCTGACACTATTTTCACTGTTTCCCCACCTATTTCCCAAAAAGTGATGGAACCAGATGCCATGATCTTAGTTTTCTGAATATTGAGCTTCAAGCCAAGTTTTTCACTCTCTTCTTTCACTTTTATCAAGAGGCTTTTTTAGTTCCTCTTCACTTTATGCCATAAGGGTGGTGTCATCTGTGTATCTGAGGTTATTGATATTTCTCCCAGCAGTCTTGATTCCAGCTTGTGCTTCTTCCAGCCCAGCGTTCCTCATGATGTACTCTGCATAGAAGTTAAATAAGGAGGGGTGACAATATACAATCTTGATGTACTCCTTTTCCTATTTGGAACCAGTCTGTTGTTCCATGGCCAGTTCTAACTGTTGCTTCCTGACCTGCATACAGGTTTCTCAAGAGGCAGGTCAGGTGGTCTGGTATTCCCATCTCTTTCACAATTTTCCAATTTATTATGATTCACACAGTCAAAGGCATTGGCATAGTCAATAAGGCAGAAACAGATGTTTTTCTGGAAATCTATTGCTTTTTCCATGATCCAGCGGATGTTGGCAATTTGATCTCTGGTGCCTCTGCCTTTTCTAAAACCAGCTTGAACATGTGGAAGTTCATGGTTCACATATTGCTGAAGCCCAGTTTGGAGAATTTTGAGCATGACTTTACTAGCGTGTGAGATGAGTGTAATTGTGCGGTAGTTTGAGCATTCTTTGGCATTGCCTTTCTTTGGGATTGGAATGAAGACTGACCATTTCCAGTCCTGTGGCCACTGCTGAGTTTTCCAAATTTGCTGGCATATTGAGTGCAGCACTTTCACAGCATCATCTTTCACGATTTGAAATAGCTCAACTGGAATTCCATCACCTCCACTAGCTTTGTTCATAGTGATGCTTTCTAAGGCCCACTTGACTTCACATTCCAAGATCTCTGGCTCTAGGTGAATGATCACACCATCGTGATTACCTTGGTTGTGAAGATCTTTTTTGTACAGTTCTTCTGTGTATTCTTGCCACCTCTTCTTAATATCTTCTGCTTCTGTTAGGTCCATACAATTTCTGTCCTTTATCGAGCCCATCTTTGCATGAAATGTTCCCTTGTTATCTCTGATTTTCTTGAAGAGATCTCTTGTCTTTCCTCTTCTGCTGTTTCCCTCTATTTCTTTGCATTGTTCGCTGAGCAAGGCTTTCTTATCTCTCCTTGCTTTTCTTTGGAACGCTGCATTCAGGTGCTTATATCATTCCTTTTCTCCTTTGCTTTTCACTTCTCTTCTTTTCACAGCTATTTGTAAGGCCTCCTCAGACAGCCATATTTGCTTTTTGCACTTCTTTTCCATGGGGATGGTCTTGGTCCCTGTCTCCTGTACAATGACACGAACCTCCGTCCATAGTTCTTCAGGCACTCTGTCTATCAGGTCTAGTCCCTTAAATCTATTTCTCACTTCCACTGTATAATCATAAGGAATTTGATTTAGGTCAAACCTGAACGGTCTAGTGGTTTTCCCTACTTTCTTCAATTTAAGTCTGAATTTGGCAATAAGGAGTTCATGGTCTGAGCCACAGTCAGCTCCTGGACTTGTTTTTGCTAACTGTAATAGAGCTTCTCCATCTTTGGCTGCAAAGAATATAATCAATCTGATTTCGGTGTTGACCATCTGTTGATGTCTATGTGTAGAGTCTTCTCTTGTGTTTTTGGAAGAGGGTGTTTGCTGTGACTAGTGCGTTCTCTTGACAAAACTCTGTTAGCCTTTGCCCTGCTTCATTCCGTGCTCCAAGGCCAAATTTGCCTGTTATTCCAGCTATTTCTTGACTTCCTACTTTTGCATTCTAGTCCCCTATAATGAAAAGGACATCTTTTTGATGTGTTAGTTCTAAAAGGTCTTGTAAGTCTTCATAGAACCGTTCAACATCGGCTTCTTCAGTGTTACTGTTTGGGGCATATTCTTGGATTACTGTAATATTGAATGGTTTGCCTTGCAAACAAACAGAGATCATTCTGTCATTTTTGAGATTGCATCCAAGTACTGCATTTCAGACTCTTTTTTTGACCATGATGGCTATTCCATTTCTTCTAAGGGATTCCTGCCCACAGTAGGAGATATAATGGTCATCCGAGTTAAATTCACCCATTCCAGTCCATTTTATTTCACTGATTCCTAGAATGTCTATGTTCACTCTTGCCATCTCCTGTTTGACCACTTCCGATTTGCCTTGATTCATGGACCTAACATTCCAGGTTCCTATGCAATATTGCTCTTTACAGCATCGGACCTTGCTTCTATCACCAGTCACATACACAACTGTGTATTATTTTTGCTTTGACTCCATCCCTTCATTCTTTCTGGAGTTTTTTCTCCACTCATCTCCAGTAGTATATTAGGCACCTACTGACCTGGGGAATTCCTCATTCAGTATCCTATCATTTTGCCTTTTCATACTGTTCATGGGGTATGAAGCGACACCGACTCCCAGCGTGCAGAAGCAACACCGGCTGCATGACCCACCAAGCGCAGAAGCGTGACTGAGAGGAGCTACCCCTCCCCCGAGGCCAGGGGCGGCAGCCGAGATGAGCTACCCCTCGCCGGAGGTCAGAGCCTGTGGCCGAGAGGAGCAACCCCACGTCCAAGTGGTGGCATCTGCGTGGGCACAGGAGGGCCAAGAGGAGCTACTCCATGTTCAAGGTCAGCAGGGGCGGCCTTGAGGAGATACCCCTCGTCCAAGTTAAGGTGCAGTGGCTGTGCTTTTCTGGAGCAGCCGTGAAGAGATACCCCACGACCAAGGTAAGAGAAACCCAAATAAGATGGTAGGTATTGTGAGAGGGCATCAGAGGGCAGACACACTGAAATCATAATCACAGAAAACTAGTGGATCTGATCACACTGACCACAGCCATGTCTCTCAATGAAACTAAGCCATGCCATGTGGGGCCACCCAAGAAGGTCAGGTAATGGTGGAGAGGTCTGATTCAATGTGATACACTGGAGAAGGGAATGGCAAATCACTTCAGTATACGTGCCTTGAGAACCCCATGAACAGCATGAAAAGAAACCTGTTAGAGCTAATAAAAAAACTTAGCAATTGCAGGATAAAAAAGTCAACATAAAAAGTTGTGTTTCTATACAATAACAACAAAACCTTTGAAAAAGAAATTAAGAGAGCAATGCCATTCACAGTAGTACCAAAAAACAATAAAATCCTTAGAATTAAATTTAACCAAGGAGCTAGAAGATCTTCAGTCAGTTCAGTTCAGTTCAGTTGCTCAGTCATGTCCGATTCTTTTTGACACCATGAATCACAGCACGCCAGACCTCCCTGTCCATCACCAAATCCCGGAGTTCACTCAAACTCATGTCCATCGAGTTGGTGATGTCATCCAGTCTCATTCTCTGTCGTCCCCATCTCCTCCTGCCCCCAATCCCTCCCAGTATCAGAGTCTTTTCCATTGAGTCAACTCGTCGAGTGAGGTGGCCAAAGTATTGGAGTTTCAGTTTTAGCATCAGTCCTTCCAACGAACACCCAGGATTGATCTCCTTTAGAATGGACTGGTTGGATCTCCTTGCAGTCCAAGGGACTCTCAAGAGTCTTCTCCAGCACCACAGTTCAAAAGCATCAATTCTTCGGCGATCAGCTTTCTTCACAGTCCAACCCTCACATTCATACATGACCAAGGGGAAAACCATAACTTTGACTAGACAGACCTTGGTTGGCAAAGTAATGTCTCTGCTTTTTAATATGCTATCTAGGTTGGTCATAACTTTCCATCCAAGAAGTAAGCGTCTTTTAATTTCATGGCTTCAATCAGCATCTGCAGTGATTTTGGAGCCCAAAAAAATAAAGTCTGACACTGTTTCCACTGTTTCCCCATCTATTTCCCAAGAAGTGATGGGACCAGATGCCATGATCTTTGTTTTCTGAATGTTGAGCTTCAAGCCAACATTTTCACTCTCCTCTTTCACTTTCATCAAGAGGCCTTGGAGTTCCTCTTCACTTTCTGCCATAAGGGTGGTGTCATCTGCGTATCTGAGGTTATTGATATTTTTCCCAGCAATCTTGATTCCAGCTTGTGCTTCTTCCAGCCCAGCGTTCCTCATGATGTACTCTGCATAGAAGTTAAATAAGCAGGGTGACAATATACAACCTTGACATACTCCTTTTCCTATTTGGAACCAGTCTGTTGTTCCATGTCCAGTTCTAACTGTTGCTTTCTGACCTGCATACAGGTTTCTCAAGAGGCAGGTCAGGTGGTCTGGTATTCCCATCTCTTTCAGAATTTTCCAGTTTATTGTGATCCACACATCAAAGGCTTTGGCATAATCAATGAAGGAGAAATTGATGTTTTTCTGGAACTCTTTTTGCTTTCTCCATGATCCAGTGGATGTTGGCAGTTTGATCTCTGTTTCCTCTGCCTTTTCTAAAACCTGCTTGAACATGTGGAAGTTCACGGTTCACATATTGCTGAAGCCTGACTTGGAGAATTTTGAGCCTGACTTTACTAGCATGTGAGATGAGTGCAATTGTGCTGTAGTTTGAGCATTCTTTGGCATTGCCTTTCTTTGGTATTGGAATGAAGACTGACCTTTTCCATTCCTGTGGCCACTGCTGAATTTTCCAAATTTCCTGGCATATTGAGTGCGGCACTTACAATTGCAAAGTTTTGATCAAAGAAATTGAAGAATACACAAATATAAATATATTCTATATTCATAAATTGGAAGTATTAATTTTTAAAAAAATCTTTTTTACCCCAAACCACCTATAGATTTAATTTAGTGCTCATCAGAATTCTAGTCCTCCACTTGGGCTATGAAGAGGATGGAAGAGTTCAGTATTCCACCATTCTGAGCACATTTTGAATCTCAGTTTTGTTCAACAAATTTGTTATCCCCGCCAACTATGGGTCATCTTCAGACCTAAGATAATGTCTTCAGCCTTTGAAGTGGGAGCACTGACTCCAAGACCCTAGACTATCAGAGAACAAACTCTAGGGAGTATCAAATAGTGAGAAGTCATAGAAAGGAAACCACTTGAATATAAGACCTGCCATCACCGAACCACCAGTAGCAGCCTGTGCAGGATACCTCATCTAAACAACAAACAAAACAAAAACACAAACCCAATCATCAGCAGACCGGATTACTATCTCACTCAGCCTTGACCAACAGAGGAAAAACAAACAAACAAACAAACAAAAACTCAGCACAAACCTCACCCTACACAAAGCTTACACAAACCATTGGACCAAACTTAGGAGGGCAGAAACCAAAAGGAAGAAAGAATTCAACTTGGAAGCCTGGGAAAAGTAGACCTCAAACACAATAAGTTAAAAAAATAAATAATGAAAAACCAGAGAAATACTGCACAATTAAGGAACAAACTAGAAACACAGAATTCCAAATAAATGAAGAGGAAATAGGCAAATCCCTGAATAAGTATTCAGAATAATGATGGCAAATGTGATCAAAAGCCTTGATACAAAATGGAGAAAATGCAAGAATCAATTAACAGAGACCTAGAAGAATTAAAGAATAAACATACAGAGATAAATAACACTATTACTTAAATTAAAAAAATCAAAAACTCTGGAAGAAATCAATAGCAAAATATCTGAACCTGAAGAACTAATCAGCGAGTTGGGAGATTAAATGGTGGAAATAACTTCTGACGAGCAGAATAAAATAAAAAAATGAAAAGAACTGAGGATAGTCTCAGAGACCTCTGGGAAAATATCAAATGCACCAACATTTGAATTATAGGGGTCCCAGAAGAAGATGAGAAAAAGAAAGGATATGAGAAAATTTTTGAAAAGATTATAGTTGAAAATTTCCCTAACATGGAAATGGAAATAGTCAATCAAGTCCAAGAGGCACAAAGAGTCCCATACAGGATAAACCTAAGGAGAAACATGCCAAGAAACATACTAATCAAACTAACAAAGACTAAACACAAAGAAAGAATATCAAAAGCAGCAAGGGAATAGCAACAAGTAACTTACAAGGGAAACCCCATATACTTAACAGCTGATCTTTCAGCAGAAATTCTGAATGTAAGAAGGGAATGGCAGGATATATTTAAAGTACTGAAAGGGAAAAATATACAACCAAGATTACTGTACCTGGCAAGGATCTCATTCAAAATTGATGGAGAAATCAAAAGCTTTTCAGACAAGCAAAGATTAAAAGAATTTTCAGTACCACGAAACCAGCTTCACAGTAAATTTTAAAGGGACTTATATAGTCAAAAAACACAAAAGAAGAAAAAGGATCTACAAAATCAACCCCAAACAGTTAAGAAAATGAAAATAGGAGTATATATATCAATTATTACTTTTAATGTAATTGGATTAAATGCTCCAACTGAAAGACACAGACTGGCTGAATGGATACAAAAACAAGACCCATATACATATGCTGTCTACAAGAAACTCATTTCAGACCTAGAGACACTTATAGATCGAAAGTGAGAGGATGAAAAAAATATATTCCATGCAAATGGGAAGCAAAAGAAAGCTGGTGTAGCAATCCTCATGTCAGTCAAAATAGAACTTAAAAATGACAAGAGATAAGGAAGGGCACCACATAATGATCAAGGGATCAATCCAAGAGGAAAACAGCAATTGTAAATATCCATGTACCCAACATAGGAGCACCTCAATACATAAGACAAACACTAACAGACATGAAAGGAGAAATCGATAGTAACACAATAATAGTAGGAGACTTTAACACCCCTCTCACACCAATGGACAGATCATCAAAACAGAAAATTAATAAGGAAACACAAGTCTTAAATTATACATTAGATGAGATGGATCTCATTGATATCTTCAGGACATTCCATCCAAATGCAGAAGAATACACCTTCTTCTCAAGTGCACATGGAATATTCTCCAGGATAGACCACATCATGATTCACAAATTAAACCTCAGTATATGTAAGAAAATTGAAATCATATAGAGCATATCCTCTTACCACAACACTATGAGACTAGATTCAATTACAAGAAATAAATTGTAAGAAACACAAACATATGGAGAATAAACAACACGTTTCTAAGTAACCAACAGGTTAATGAAGAAATCAAAAGGAAAGTAAAAATATATCTAGAAACAAATGACAATGAGAACACGACAAATCAAAACCTATGGGATGCAGCAAAAGCAGTTCTAAGAGGGAAGTTTATAGCAATAAAATCCACCTCAGGAAACAAGAAAAAGATCAGACAATCTAAATTTATACCTAGTGACGTGAAGTCGCTCAGTCGTGTCTGACTCTTTGCGACCCTATGGACTGTAGCCCACCAGGCTCCTTCATCCATGGGATTCTCCAGGCAAGAACACTGGAGTGGGTTGCCATTTCCTTCTTCAGGGGATCTTTCCGACCCAGGGATCGAACCCAGGTCTCCCACATAGCAGGCAGACGCTTTAACCTCTGAGCCACCAGGGAAGTCCAAAAAATTTATATTTAAAACAACTAGAAAAAGAAGAACAAAAAACCCCCAAAAATTAGTAGAAAGAAAGAAATCATAAAGATCCAAGCAGAAATAAATGAAAAAGAAATTAAATAAACAGTAGTAAAGATTAATAAAACTAAAAGCTGGTTCTTTGAGAAGATAAGCAAAATTAACAATCCTTTAGCCAGACTCATCAAGAAAAAAAGAGAGAAGAATCAAATCAACAAAACTTGAAATGGAAAAGGAGAGGTTACAACAGACAATGCAGAAATACAGAGGATAATAAGAGACTATTATGAAAACTATATGGCAATAAAATGGATAACACAAAATAAATTGACAAATTCTTAGAATAGTTCAATCTTCCATGTATGACCCAGGAAGATAGAAATTATGAACAACCCAATTACAAGCTCTGAAATTGAAGCTGTGATAAAAAATCTCCCAAAAAACAAAAGCCCAGGACCAGAAGGCTTCACAGGGGAATTCTATCAAGCATTTAGAGAAGAGTTAATGCCTATCCTTCTAAGTTCAGTTCAGTTCAGTTCAGTCGCTCAGACGTGACCGACTCTTTGCGACCCCATGAATCACAGCACGCCAGGCCTCCCTGTCCATCACCAACTCCCAGAATTCACTCAAACTCATGTCCATCGAATCGGTGATGCCATCCAGCCATCTCATTCTCTGTCGTCCCCTTCTCCTCCTGCCCACAATCCTTCCCAGCATCAGAGTCTTTTCCAGTGAGTCAACTCGTCGCATGAGGTGGCCAAAGTATTGGAGTTTCAGCTTTAGCATCAGTCCTTCCAACGAACACCCAGGATTGATCTCCTTTAGAATGGACTGGTTGGATCTCCTTGCAGTCCAAGGGACTCTCAAGAGTCTTCACCAGCACCACAGTTCAAAAGCATCAATTCTTCGGCGATCAGCTTTCTTAACCGTCTAACTCTCACATCCATACATGACCATGGGAAAAACCATAGCCTTGAATAGATGGACCTTTGTTGGCAAAGTAATGTCTCTGCTTTTCAATATGCTATCTAGGTTGGTCATAACTTGCCTTCCAAGGAGTAAGCATCTTTTAATTTCATGGCTGCAATCAGCATCTGCAGTGATTTTGGAGCCCAAGAAAATAAAGTCTGACACTGTTTGCACTGTTTCCCCACCTATTTCCCATGAAGTGATGGGATCAGATGCCAAGATCTTAGTTTTCTGAATGTTGAGCTTCAAGCCAACATTTTCACTCTCCTCTTTCACTTTCATTAAGAGGCTTTTCAGTTCCTCTTCGTTTTCTGCCATAAGGGTGGTGTCATCTGCATATCTGAGGTTATTGATATTTCTCCCGGCAGTCTTGATTACATCTTGTGCTTCTTCCAGCCCAGTGTTCCTCATGATGTACTCTGCATAGAAGTTAAATAAGCAGGGTTACAATATACAACCTTGATACACTCCTTTTCCTATTTGCAACCAGTCTGTTCCATGTCCAGTTCTAACTGTTGCTTCCTGACCTGCATACAGGTTTCTCAAGAAGCAGGTCAGGTGGTCTGGTATTCCCATCTGTTTCAGAATTTTCCAGTTTATTGTGATCCACATAATCAAAAGCTTTGGCATAGTCAATGAAGCAGAAATAGATGTTTTTCTGGAACTCTCTTGCTTTTTCCATGATCCAGCGGATGTTGGCAATTTGATCTCTGGTGCCTCTGCCTTTTCTAAAACCTGCTTGAACATCTGGAAGTTCATGGTTCATGTATTGCTAAAGCCTGGCTTGGAGAATTTTGAGCATGACTTTACTAGTGTGTGAGATGAGTGCAATTGTGCGGTAGTTTGAGCATTCTTTGGCATTTTCTTTCTTTGGGATTGGAGTGAAGACTGACCTTTTCCAGTCCTGTGGCCACTGCTGAGTTTTCCAAATTTGAAACTCCTTCAAAATATTGCAGATGTAGGAACACTTCCAAATTCATTCTGTGAGGCCACCTTCACTTTGATACCAAAACCAGACAAAGAAAACTACAGGCCAATATCACTGATGAACATAGAAGCAATATCCTGTGATTAACCATAATGGAAAAGAACGTGAAAAAGAATGTAAGTGTGATGGGGAGGGAGATGGGAGGGAGGTTCAAAAGGGAGTGAATATATGTATACTTATGACTGATTCACATAGAGTTTTGACAGAAAACAACAAAACTCTGTAAAGCAATTATCCTTTAATTAAAAAAATAAATTAATATAAAAATTCCAATGGCATTTTTTCACATAAATAGTAAAAATGATATTAAAATTTGTGTGAAGCCACAAAGAATCAGAATAACCAAACTAATCCTGAGAAAGAAAAAAAAAGTCAATGCTTCACACTCCTATTTTCACAAAGGCATAATAATTGAAATAGTGTGATACTGGCCTGAATATAAATATATAGGTCAATAGGACAGATTTTGAACTTATCCCCACCAATTGATGTGGTCAACAATATTTGATAAGGAAACTAAAGACACTATGGGAAAAAAAGAGTCTCTTCAATAAATGGTGTCAGGAAAATTTGATTACTACAAATTATCTTACAATCGTTATCTTAGTAATATACTTAAGATAAGGATTACTACCCTTATCTCACAACACTCACAAAAATCAACTTGAAATAGATTAAATACTTAAACATAAGGCCTGAAGACATAAAATTAGAAGAAAACAGGGAAAAGACTCTTTAACTTTGGTCTTGGCAGTGATTCCACATATATAACACTAATCCCTTTATTATATCCCCAAAATACATGTTTATAAATTATTTGGGAGAAATCAACCTTTTTTGCTCTTTGATTTCTATTTGGCCTGCAAGTTCTTGAATAGAATAGGCTGGAGATGTCTAAAATAGAAATAATCAGGATAAAGGAATTTGAATTTTTTAAACTGGAAGGAAATTGGTTCTTTATCCTTAGAAAAGAAGACTCAGTGGCCACACCATACCCCTTTTCAAATATATAGAGAATTGCTCTTTGGAATAAGGGGTAAGCTTATTTCTTATCACCATAGAAAATAGGTCTTTGACCAATGGATGAGTTGAGGGAGTAGGTTGAGGGAGATTTAGGCTTAGCTTAAGAAAGATTCCCTTGGACTGCAAGGAGATCCAACCTGTCCATTCTACAGGAGATCAATCCTGGATGTTCATTGGAAAGACTGAAACTCCAATACTTTGGCCACCTCATGCGACGAGTTGACTCACTGGAAAAGAGTCTGATGCTAGGAGGGATTGGGGGTGGGAGGAGACGGGGACGACAGAGAATGAGATGGCTGGATGGCATCACTGACTCAATGGACATGAGTTTGAGTGAAGTCTGGGAGTTGGTGATGGACAGGGAGGCCTGGCGTGCTGTGATTCATGGGGTCGCGAAGAGTCGGTCACGACTGAGCGACTGAACTGAACTGAACTGAACTAAGAAAGATTAATAATAATGGTTAGAATTGAGAATGGAATTTGCTGCCTCAGGGAATAAAGTTGTTCTCCATTTCAAAATATATGCAAACAGATGTTGGATGACCTCTTGATAAGGATGCTTTAGAAAAAGTCACATCACTGTTTGGAGAATTGAGGAAACTGAACTCTAGGATCTTTTCTAAGAGAATTCTGCAATCCTGTGTATTATTCTTTAGCCCTGGTTGTTTCCTTCATTAAGTCAATGACTTTGTAGTTAATGCTGCAATACTCTAATGATTAAATAAATGCCATACATTTCAGTCCCCTAGTTTTTCTACTTCTGGTGAATATTCTACTGCTATTCTTAAAGCTGACTATTTTGAGCTATGAGTAGAGGGTAGGAGAAGAGCAAAAGACATGGTATATTAAGCTGTAATGTTCACTTATACTTCATTGTGAGTGAAATATTAGAACCCATTTTTACATGAGAACTGATTTTAATAGAAAAAATGGACAAAAAATTGAAGAAAATTAAGTGCCTTGAAATGGCAGGAAAGAGGACAAAAAAGAAGATACTGTAGATATTGGAGGCAAACTATACTTACCATTTGTCAGAGCTGTCTATGGATATGCAGCTGTAATATATCTGGTTCCTCTTCAGAATATTGGATCTTCTACAATTTAAAGGACCTTAATTGTCTTTACTCTGCTGGTTGAAAGCTCCCTTTGTTTTCCATTCCATTCACAATTAACACACCAAGTGCATCACTGACAAGCTGCCGAAGTCCAGCTCCGATTTAACACAATCCTGCCACAATGAAATTATTGAAAGGCTTCTCAAAAGAAAAGAATATGCAAAAATAGTATCCTGATTAATCAGGACTAGATGAGGTGAATCAAATTTATAACTCATAGTTTGGTGTGCCAGATAACTTTTGGTTTCGCCTCCATTTTCCATTCTAATTTTATATCCCGTGCTTTACCTTCATAGCTATGCTTCTCATTCCAGCTGAACTACCCATTCTTTACTGTAAAGTGCATGTACTTTACTGATTATGTACTTTTGCTCCCACTATTCTACCTACTCCCCTGTTTCTTTGTGTGTAAAATTTTTGTCAATATTTCCTAAAAGCTAGACAGAACACTACTCTGCCAAGCCAGCCTTCTGAAACCTGATTTCCTTAACCCTACCTCCCTGCACATCTAACTAGTAAAAGTTTATCCCTATATTGATCAATCAGGATACTATTTTTGCATATTCTTTTTTGTTTGTTTGTTTTAGTTATGTTTTATTCTTTGTGTACTTGTCTTCTGGTATTAAGTTGAACTATATAAAATTGTTGATATTTAGTTATATTTGACTCACATAAGCAGAAATTACATGATTGAACCTAATCTACTTAACTCTCCTAATAGACTATAAGTTCCTTGAATTACCCCCCAAATGCTTACCTATGGCCACCTTTTCCAGCAAAAATGCTATTTGTTGAAATGAATTATGTTCAAATGAGATTCTGATATTCAGGAATTCTCACACTGAGCAATTTAAGTGGGTTTTTTTCCTCCTCAAAATTGATAGAGAGATCGCTATAAAATTTTACAGATAAACTTTGACTAATTCAGACAAAGACAATTTTATATATCACTGAATAGAATCATACAATTCTTAAAGGTGACTTCAAATTTAGAATTTTATAATTTAATTCTCAGATTTTTTTGGTGTATATTATCTAGCTGCCTCAATAGCATATTTTAATCAGACCACCTATTTCATATGATGTTTTTGCTCTTCAGGTTTTGAAGTATAGGGCTTTCTCCTAGGAGCAAGATTCACCTCTATTATAAACAGACTGTGAATTATTTATCTTTATTTCCTTTGTATTTGCTGTGGCAATGATCCATTTCCTACACACTGTCCACACCCAATATACCACCACTTGTCTTAATTTTCCTTTCAAGTAACTATGCCAGAGAATCTACACACAAACGCTTTGAGTTATTATTTTATTGTTCTCTGTACACTCGATACATGGCACAGTACCTGGCACATCATAGACCCTAAAATGATTGCTAAAATGAGGAAGAAAAGGAGTTAGGAAGGGAAGAAAAGTAGGAAAGGAGGGAGAGAGAGAGAGAGGGATGGGAGGAGAAAACCATCACAGGAAGTTATCATCTATTAAGTTATACTTCCTTTAGCCAGTCTACAAATTTGTTTTGGTTCCTCAGTTAAGGTTAGCATATAATATGTACTCTGGTTTTTCCTCAGATTTCATAAATCTTTCACCTTTTTAAGAAAGATAACATAAAAGATAAAACTTTTACTAGGGATTAGAGGCAATGTAATGGAATGATTTCCATTTGTTCTCTGATTGTCAGGATAAATGTGGTAACAGCATCCCACATTATGAACAGAACACTAAGGAAAATCAACTCTTAGGATACAGAACCAAAGTAGATATGCCATTGAGAAACATCACATAAATGAAAGCAGAAAAGACCTTGGCATATGGGATGAATAATGGAAGATTGATGATTGTTTATCTACAGGAAGACAAACAAATTCTTAACTATAAAACTAAGGAAGGAGATTTGCAGCCCTTCAAGCTCCAAGACTCTAGGTTCATAGTCACTGCAGATTTCTCCCCTCCTCCACCTAAAACATAGCAAACAGTCCCAAGATGCAGGAAATAATAAATAATTTCTAAAGCTATTAGGAATATATTCAGAACAGAGGGTCCTGCAAAGTATAGCAGAGGCAGGCAGAAGATTCTTTTATTTTTATTTTCCCAGACTAAATGTAGCTCAGAAAGTTCTTCCCGATTGACAGTTTTAGTGATGTGCTGACTATGGAAGGTTATGGCAAATATAGACAGCATATTAAAAATAAGAGACATTACTTTGCCAAAAAAGATCCGTCTAGTCAAAGCTATGGTTTTTCCAGTAGTCATGTATGGATGTGAGAGTTGGACTATAAAGTTGAGAGCCGAAGAATTGATGCTTTTGAACTGTGGTGTTGAAGAAGACTCTTGAGAGTCCCTTGGACTTCAAGGAGATCCAACCTGTCCATCCTTAAGGAAATTGGTCCTGAGCTTTCATGGGAAAGACTGATGCTGATGCTGAAATTCCAATACTTTGGCCAACTGTTGCGAAGAACTGACTCATTGGAAAAGACCCTGATGCTGGGAAAGATTCAAGGTGGGAGGAGAAGGGGATGACAGAGGATGAGATGGTTGGATGGTATCACTGACTCAATGGACATGAGTTTGAGTAAACTCCGGGAGATGGTGATGGACAGGGAGGCCTGGCATGCTGCAGTCCATGAGGTGACAGAGTAGGACACGACTGAGTGACTGAACTAAACTGACTCAAGAAAGGCCATTCTCAGGTGACACACATTTTATTTGGTCATTGAATCATTCATTGGCCCCTTGGTCTGGAAGTTAATAACAAATTATTAAGAGGGAAAATACCTCCCTTTGAAGAAAAAAAAATTGAATTTCTATCAATTAATCTTTTTTACTTCAGGTTAAAGAACTTTCTAAGAAAGGGCATACTCCTGCCATAGGACTAAAAGCACCAACAATGCTGATTAAGGACACAGGTTCAGGCCTTTTAACACAGCACCTTTGGATTGTTTCAAATAGAACTCTTCAGGCAGAAAAGATACACAGCATGTATACAGGAATACAGAACTCCCCTACTGAGATTTTATTGCTCAGTGGCATTACTTCCTTACATTATGAGATTTGTAAGAACTTATAGGCTCAAAACAGGACACTTCCATCTCTCAGATTATGAAGTTACAAATTACCAATTTTTAGAGTGCCTTTACTACTAATAGATAATATTATTTTCATTTTTTTTTCAAAATTGGTTAAGATAAACATGATGCATCTAGCTAGCAATGAAGGAACTCATAGAGAATATGGAGGTTATGAATCTTGGTCCTTTGTGCTAAGAGTTGCAGTCTTTCCTTTTAATCATGTGGGGACTGAGTTCACAGAAGCAAGCCTAATTCTTCAGCTTTTCTCACCCACACTGTGTCTGGTTCTGTGCTACATTTGATGGATTTTACTGTTTCCTGCCTATTGGACGTGCAGTAGCTCCTCTCGGCCACCGGCCCTGGCCTCAGGCGTGTGGTAGATACTCACGGCCGGTCCAATAGGAGGTGGATGCGCGGGCGCAGGAGGGCCGAGAGGAGCTACTCCACATTCAAGGTCAGGAGGGGCGGCCGTGAGGAGATACCCCTCATCCAAGGTAAGGTGCAGCCGCTGCACTTTCCTGGAACAGCTGTGAAGAGATTTCCCACGCCCAAGGTAAGAGAAACCCAACTAAGACGGTAGGTATTGTGAGGGGGCATCAGAGGGTAGACACACTGAAATCATAATCACAGGAAAATAGTCGATCTGATCACATGGTCCACAGACGAATATGGTCTACTGGAGAAGGGAATGGCAAACCACTTCAGTATACTTGCCTTGAGAACCCCATGAACAGTATCAAAGGGCAAAATGATAGGATACTGAATGAGGAATTCTCCAGGTCAGTAGGTGCCCAGTATTCTACTGGAGATCAGTGGAGAAATAACTCCAGAAAGAATGAAGGGATGGAGCCAAAGCAAAACAAATACCCAGTTGTGGATGTGACTGGTGATAGAAGTAAGGTCCGATGCTGTAAGAACAATATTGCATAGGAACCTGGAATGTTAGGTCCATGAATCAAGGCAAATTGGAAATGGTCAAACAGGACATGACAAGAGTGAATGTCAACATTCTAGGAATCAGTGAACTAAAATGGACTGGAATGGGTGAATTTAACTCAGATGACCATTATATCTCCTACTGTGGGCAGGAATCCCTTAGAAGAAATGGAGTAGCCATCATGGTCAACAAAAGAGTCTGAAATGCAGTACTTGGATGCAATCTTAAAAATGACAGAATGATTTCTGTTTGTTTCCAAGGCAAACCATTCAATATTACAGTAATCCAGGCCTATGCCCCAACCAGTAACGCTGAAGAAGCTGAAGATGAACTGTTCTATGAAGACCTACAAGACCTTTCAGAACTAACACCCCAAAAAGATGTCCTTTTCATTATAGGGGACTGGAATGCAAAAGTAGGAAGTCAAGAAACACCTGGAGTAACTGGCAAATTTGGCCTTGGAGCACGGAATGAAGCAGGGCAAAGGCTAATAGGGTTTTGTCAAGAGAACGCATTGGTCATAGCAAACACCCTCTTCCAACAACACAAAAGAAGTCTCTAAGCATGGACATCACCAGATGGTCAACACCGAAATCAGATTGATTATATTCTTTGCAGCCAAAGATGGAGAAGCTGTATACAGTTAGCAAAAACAAGACCAGGAGCTGACTGTGGCTCAGATCATGAACACCTTATTGCCAAATTCAGACTGAAATTGAAGAAAGTAGGGAAAACCACTAGACCATTCAGATATGACCTAAATCAAATCCCATATGATTATACAGTGGAAGTGAGAAATAGATTTAAGGGACAAGATCTGATAGAGTGCCTGATGAACTCTGGACGGAGATTCATGACATTGTACAGGAGACAGGGACCAAAACCATCCCCATGAAAAAGAAATGCAAAAAAGCAAATGGCTGTCTGGGGAGGGCTTACAAATAGGCGTGAAAAGAAGAGAAGCGAAAAGCAAATGAGAAAAGGAAAGATTTTAGCATCTGAATGCAGAGTTCCAAAGAATAGCAAGGAGAGATAAGAAAGCCTTCCTCAGTGACAAATGCAAAGAAATAGAGGAAAACAACAGAATAGGAAAAACAAGAGATCTCTTCAAGAAAATTAGAGATTCCAAGGGAACATTTCATGCAAAGATGGGCTCGATAAAGGACAGAAATGGTATGGACCTAACAGAGGCAGAAGATATTAAGAAGAGGTGGCAAGAATACACAGAAGAACTGTACAAAAAAGATCTTCAGGACCAATATAATCACGATGGTGTGACCATTCACCTAGAGCCAGAGATCTTGAATGTGAAGTCAAGTGGGCCTTAGAAAGCATCACTACGAACAAAGCTAGTGGAGGTGATGGAATTCCAGTTGAGCTATTTCAAATCTTGAAAGATGATGCTGTGAAAGTGCTGCACTCAATATGCCAGCAAATTTGGAAAAGTCATCAGTGGCCATAGGACTGGAAGCGGTCAGTCTTCATTCGAATCCCAAAGAAAGGCAATGCCAAAGAATGCTCAAACTACCGCCCAATTACACTCATCTCACACACTAGTAAAGTCATGTTCAACATTCTCCAAACCAGGCTTCAGCAATATGTGAACCATGAACTCCCAGATGTTCAAGCAGGTTTTAGAAAAGGCAGAAGCACCAGAGATCAAATTTCCAACATCCGCTGGATCATGGAGAAAGCAAAAGAGTTCCAGAAAAACATCTATTTCTGCTTTATCGACTATGCCAAATCCTTTGACTGTTTGGATCACAATAAACTGTGGAACATTCTGAAAGAGATGGGAATACCAGACCATCTGACCTGCCTCTTGAGAAACCTGTATGCAGGTCAGGAAGCAACAGTCAGAACTGTACATGGAACAACAGACTGGTTCCAAATAGGAAAAGGAGTGCATCAAGGTTGTATATTGTCACCTTGCTTGTTTAACTTATACGCAGAGTACATCATGAGGAACGCTAGGCTGGAAGAAGTACAATCTGGAACCAAGATTGCCAGGAGAAATATCAATAACCTCAGATATGCAGATGACACTACCCTTATGGCAGAAAGTGAAGAGGAAATCAAAAGCCTCTTGATGAAAGTGAAAGAGGAGAGTGAAAAAGTTGGCTTGAAACTCAACATTCAGAAAACAAAGATCGTGGCATCTGGTCCCATCACTTCATGGGAAATAGATGGAAAAACAGTGGAAACAGTGTCAGATTTTATTTTTTGGGGGCTCCAAAATCACTGCAGATGCTGTCTGAAGCCATGAAATTAAAAGACGCTTACTCCTTGGAAGGAAAGTTATGACCAACATAGATAGTATATTAAAAAGCAGAGACATTACTTTGCCAACCAAGGTCCGTCTAGTCAAGGCTATGGTTTTTCCCGTGGTCATGTATGGATGTGAGAGTTGGACGGTGAAGAAAGCTGATCGCCGAAGAATTGATGCTTTTGAGCTGTGGTGTTGGAGAAGACTCTTGAGAGTCCCTTGTACAGCAAGGAGATCCAACCAGTCCATTCTAAAGGAGATCAATCCTGGGTGTTCATTGGAAGGACTGATGCTAAAGGTGAAACTGCAATACTTTGGCTACCTCATGCGACGCATTGACTCACTGGAAAAGACTCTGATGTTGGGAAAGGTTGGGGGCCGGAGGAGAAGGGGACGACTGAGAATGAGATGGCTGGATGGCATCACCGACTCTGTGGACATGAGTTTGAGTGAAGTCCAGGAGTTGGTGATGGACAGGGAGGCCTGGTGTGCTGTGATTCATGGGTTCGTGGAGAGTCGGACACGACTGAGCGACTGAACTGAACTGAACTGAACTGTTTCCTGCCTTTCAAGGTAAATACATGTCATTTTGACCTCCAACAGAATACAGAAATAACGATCCAAGCCAGAACTGGGGAGGCATAGTAAAGTGTAAGGTCAGAATAAAGAGATGTTAATTGTATTATAACCCAAGGAAAATAAAATACCAAGAGTTGGAATGGGATCAAAAATCAATACCAGACAGGGAACTCAGAATAAGTAAAACAGAAGGCAGAAGTCACTCCCAGGCAAAGGGTCAAAGCACTGTACATGATTTGTAGAGTATATAAAAATTGCAAAAGGAAAAACTGAAGCAAAACTTTCCTCTAGTAGTAAGTTTCACTATCGTGAAACAACCAGTTAACAACTAGTTAGCAGCAACCGGTTAACCTACACTGCAAAGGGTTAAGAATTCTTAACTTGCAGGACTTGTCATGCTTGAAAGAAACTGGGTTTCTTCTAGAAGTAATAAGTTCATTCAATTCTCTATTTACCCTTTTAATACCCATCTTGAAGCTGGACCTTTATAGATTAATTGGTCTATGCATAACAGCATCAGCTAAGACACTTCCTTTCAGTTTTTAAGATGAAGAATGTATATAGCTGGGAATCAATGATTTTTATTCCCTGTCTTTTCTCAAATCAAGACTTCTTAGGAGATTATAGGGCCTATCTATCATATTTCAGAAGTGAGATAAAATAGCATATTAAGTGCTGGTTCATTCCAGAGAAGTCATAAAAATTTGTCCTTCACCTATATCAACTTTCAGAACTGATAACAGCTTAGGTTCTGTCACATAGCTTGAAAAAAATTAAACAATTTTTTTTTTAGTTTCACCATGTATTAAACATTGTGTGAGTCTCCTTTAGATATATTATCTCATTTAATCTTCACAAGCAACCGTTCAAACTCCATATAATTATGAATTAAATATATTGTTTCATAATTGCTTTCACAGTGTTCATAGTCCTTAAGTCACTTTTCAAAGGGTAGTTTTTGCAAATATTTTACGAAACAACAATAAGATACAGATTAGACTTCAGAACATGAAATGATGCCTGCAAACACAACAAGATTGTTGCATTCCTTTAATGTTCTCATAAAAGCTGTTAAGTGTAACAGAAGTTTAGGATAATTATTGTAGTAGGCTATTTCAAATAATGTTCAAGGATATCACAAATTCAGTTAGTGCCAGTAAATGTTTGTACTCATATTTTACATTGTACAGTTATTTGCTGCTGCTACTAAGTCACTTCAGTCGTGTCCAACTCTGTGTGACCCCATAGACGGAAGCCCACCAGGCTCCCCTGTCCCTGGGATTCTCCAGGTAAGAAAACTGGAGTGGGTTGCCATTTCCTTCTCCAGTACAGTTATTTACTTAGAATTAAATGTTTTTTTCATGGCATAACATGGATAGAGATTAGAGCTTTGGAATGATGTATTTATTTGTCTATATCTATATGCAATCACACACTTCAGTTCAGTTCAGTGGCTCAGTCGTGTCCGACTCTCTGCGACCCCATGAATCACAGCATGCCAGGCCTCCCTGTCCATCACCAACTCCCGGAGTTCACTTAAACTCATGTCCACAGTCAACTCGTCGCATGAGGTGGCCAAAGTATTGCAGTCTCAGCTTTAGCATCAGTCCTTCCAATGAACACCCAGGATCGATCTCCCTTAGAATGGACTGGTTGGATCTCCCTGCAGTCCAAGGGACTCTCAAGAGTCTTCACCAGCACCACAGTTCAAAAGCATCAATTCTTCGGCGATCAGCTTTCTTCGCAGTCCAACTCTCACATCCATACATGACCACGGGAAAAACCATTGCCTTGACTAGACGGACCTTGGTTGTCAAAGTAATGTCTCTGCTTTTTAATATATTATCAAGGTTGGTAATAACTTTCCTTCCAAGGAGTAAGCGTCTTTTAATTTCATGGCTGCAATCAGCATCTGCAGTGATTTTGGAGCCGACAAAAATAAAGTCTGACACTGTTTCCACTGTTTTTCCATCTATTTCCCATGAAGTGATGGGACCAGATGCCATGATCTTTGTTTTCTGAATGTTGAGCTTCAAGCCAACCTTTTCACTCTCCTCTTTCACTTTCATCAAGAGGCTTTTGGGTTCGTCTTCACTTTCTGCCATAAGGGTAGTGTCATCTGCATATCTGAGATTATTGATATTTCTCCCAGCAATCTTGATTCCAGCTTGTGCTTCTTCCAGCCCAGCGTTCCTCATGATGTACTCTGCATATAAGTTAAATAAGCAAGGTGACAATATACAACCTTGATGCACTCCTTTTCCTCTTTGGAACCAGTCTGTTCCATGTACAGTTCTGACTGTTGCTTCCTGACCTGCATACAGGTTTCTCAAGAGGCAGGTCAGGTGGTCTGGGATTCCCATCTCTTTCAGAATTCTCCACAGTTTACTGTGATCCACACAGTCAAAGGCTTTGGCATAGTCAATGAAGAAGAAATAGATGGTCTTCTGGAACTCTCTTGCTTTCTCCATGATCCAGCGGATGTTGGCAATTTGATCTCTGGTGCCTCTGCCTTTTCTAAAACCTGCTTGAACATCTGGGAGTTCACGGTTCACATATTGCTGAGGCCTGGCTTGGAGAATTTTGAGCATGACTTTGCTAGCATGTGAGATGAATGCAATTGTGCGGTAGATTGAGCATTCTTTGGCATTGCCTTTCTTTGGGATTGGAATGAAGACTGACCTCTTCCAGTCCTGTGGCCACTGCTGAGTTTTCCAAATCTGCTGGCATATTGAGTGCAGCACTTTCACAGCATCATCTTTCAAGATTTGAAATAGCTCAACTGGAATTCCATCACCTCCACTAGCTTTGTTCGTAGTGATGCTTTCTAAGGCCCACTTGACTTCACACTCCAAGATCTCTGGCTCTAGGTGAATGATCACACCATCGTGATTACCTTGGTTGTGAAGATCTTTTTTGTACAGTTCTTCTGTGTATCCTTGCCACCTCTTCTTAATATCTTCTGCTTCTGTTAGGTCCATACCATTTCTGTGCTTTATCGAGCCCATCTTTGCACGAAATGTTCCCTTGGAATCTCTAATTTTCTTGAAAAGATCTCTTGTTTTTCCTATTCTGTTGTTTTCCTCTATTTCTTTGCACTGATCACTGAGGAACGCTTTCTTATCTCTCCTTGCTATTCTTTGGAACTCTGCATTCAGATGCTTATATCTTTCCTTTTCTCCTTTGCCTTTCACCTCTCTTCTTTTCACAGCTCTTTGTAAGGCCGCCTCAGACAGCCATTTTCCTTTTTTGCATTTCTTTTCCATGGGGATGGTCTTGGTCCCTGTCTCCTGTAAAATGTCACGAACATCACACACTTACACTATGTATAATATCCCCCTCCTGAAACCAACCGTAGATACTTTTCCTTAGCCCCATCCTCCCCATCCCAGAATATACACTAAATAAAAAGACAAAATGTGCAGTCACATCAAATTTCAAATTTATTTTAGATTCCACAAAATTCTTAGTATGCTGTGATCCTTGATACATATTACCTGAGTGATTATTATATTCATAGTGTGAGCTAGTAAGAAAACAAAAATCAGTGCTATTAGTTAGGCTGCTTCTAAATATATTTGATATATAAGGAGTAGAACATGAGGACTGGAAACCCAAGATTTCTGTGTCTGTTCCTTGGGTGTTCGTCACTAGTTGGGTAACTGTTTTTCGGTTTAATCTGTAAACTGCATGTGAAAATGCTGTCACCTCAGAGGTCTAATGTGAGCACTGATTGATACTTATAATGTGCTTTGAAGTCCTTGGATAAAAAGCAATTATTATTCCTTTTATTTTGGTACAATTGTTTGTCTAATTGTGTTGGATTAAATACCGAAGTTAATGGTTTTTGGAAAGTATTGGAAAAGAAAAGTGTCAGATAAATGTTAAATAGCTTTCCTTAATCAAACTGACTGAATATCAAGTTTGCCTCTGGGTTGGATTATGCTTGTTCATCTTGAAGATAACATGGCTGTATGTGAATTGAAGGGAGAGTACGACATTTGGGGATTCTTTTGGTAGGAGCCCCAACTTAATGCTGCTTCTGTAAAAGTTTCTATTTATCTCAAATCCACCCTGCAATCGGTGGCTGGCTTACCTTTCAGAATCTCTCTGTATACTGTTAGCAAAAACTCTGCAATACTTCAGCCAATCAACATCTCAGACTGATGTCCTTTAAACTACTGATTGCTTCTAGGAAGGGAGGCAGTACATTATAATAGCTGAGAGTATCAACTTTGAAAAACTTGAATTTAATTAGTTGCTTGATCACTTACTAGCCGTGTGCCCTTGAGCAAGTTGTTTAGCTGTTTGGGATTCAGTTTCTTTATCTGTAATAAAGGAATTAAAAAAAATATCTCATAGAGTTGTTGTAAAGTGTAAATGAACGAATCCATGCAAACGTATAAGCATAATGTCTGGCACATGCTAAGTACTCCATACATGATAGTTCTTGTTGTTGAAGTGAAGTGTAAGTCACTAAGTCCGTCCAACTCTTTGCCACCCCATGGTCCACACAGTCCATGAGATTCTCTAGGCCAGAATGCTGGAGTCGATATTCTTTCCTTGATCCAGGGGCTCTTCCCAACCCAGGGATTGAACCCAGGTCTCCTGCATTGCAAGCGGATTCTTTACCAGTGAGCCACAAGGGAAGCTACTTATAAATGCTATCCCTTCAAAGCAAGAACTTGCTTATATATGAGGGGGAAATCTCTACAATGTTGCATGAAGTGTTTGATCCTGTATTAGTTGCATAACTGGTCTGGTATTAGTTTCCATCTCTGTAAAGTGAAGATAATACTTGTGTCTACTTCACAGTTTCACTGTGAAAAGCAAAGAGTTAAAATGTATAAATTGCTTAGACCTGAGTATGTGGTATGAACATAATTGTTAGCTACTCTTCAGGCTATACTTGAAAAAAATGTGAACAAATAAAGCAAACAAAAAACCCCTACTTCATTAACAGGAAATCACTTTTTTTTTGCTGAACTATTCATGTTCACCCTCTTCTTATTTGCTTCCATTTTTTTCTTTAAAGATGTACTATAGAGAAATTGTTATCTTCAATTTGATGCTACTTTTCTCAGTTACAAGTTAGTTCTATTCATGCCGCTTATTTATTATTTCCAGGCTGTTGTTGATGCACTGAATGATTCTCAGTGATTCTCCAAAGAATCAATGAATCAAGTATAGTCTTTAATAGAACTTTTTTTTAATTGAACATTTTATTTATTTTTTATTTGTTTATTTTAATTGGAGGTTAATTACTTTACAATATCATGGTGATTTCTGCCATACATTCACATGAATCAGCCATAGGTGTACATGTGTTCCCCATCCTGAACACCCCTCCCACCTCCCTCCCCATCCCATCCCTCAGGGTCATCCTAGGGCACCAGCCCTGAGACCCTGTCTCATGCATCTAACCTGGACTGCCAATTCATTTCACATATGATAATATACATGTTTGAATGCTATTCTCTCAAATCATCCCACCCTTGCCTTCTCCCACAGAGTCCAAAGATTTGTTCTTTGCATCTGTGTCTCTTTTGCTGTCTCACATATAGGGTCATCATTACCATCCTTCTAAATTCCATATATATGAGTTAATATTATGACCAACCTAGATAGTATATTAAAAAGTAGAGACATTACTTTGTCAATGAAGGTCCATCTAGTCAAGGCTATGGTTTTTCCAGTGGTCATGTGTGGATGTGAGAGTTGGATTGTGAAGAAAGCTGATCGCTGAAGAATTGATGCTTTTGAACTGTGGTGCTGGAGAAGACTCTTGAGAGTCCCTCTTACTGCAAGGAGATCCAACCAGTCCATTCTAAAGGAGATCAATCCTGGGTGTTCATTGGAAGGACTGATGCTAAAGCTGAAACTGCAATACTTTGGCCACCTCATGCGACGAGTTGACTCACTGGAAAAGACTCTGATGCTGGGAAGGATTGGGGGCAGGAGAAGATGGGGACAACAGAGAATGAGATGGCTGGATGGCATCACCGACTCAATGAACATGAGTTTGAGTGAAGTCCGGGAGTTGGTGATGGACAGTGAGGCCTGGAGTGCTGTGATTCATGGGGTCACAAAGAGTCAGACACGACTGAGCGACTGAACTGAACTGAACTGAACTGAACTGATACTGTATTGGTGTTTTTCTTTCTGACTTACTTTGTTCTGTATAATAGGCTCCAGTTTCATCCACCTCATTAGAACTGATTCAAAAATGCATTCTTTTTAATGGCTGAGTAATATTCCATTGTGTATATGTACCACAGCTTTCTTATCCTTTCATCTGCCGATGGACATCTAGGTTGCTTCCATGTCCTAGCTATTGTAAACAGTGCTGCGATGAACATTGGGTTACGTGTGTCTCTTTCAATTCTGGTTTCCTCGGTGTGTATGCCCAGCAGTAGGATTGCTGGGTCATATGGCAGTTTTATTTCCAGTTTTTTAAGGAATCTCCATACTGTTCTCCATAGTGGCTGTACTAGTCTGCATTCCCACCAACAGAAGGTTTCTTTTTCTCCGCACCCTCTCCAGCATTTATTGATTGTAGACTTTTTGATAGCAGCCATTCTGACCGGTGTGCGATAGTACCTCACTGTGATTTTGTTTTGAATTTCTCTGATAATGAGTGATGTTGAACATCTTTTCATGTGTTTGTTAACCATCTGTATGTCTTCTTTGGAGAAATGTCTGTTTAGTTCTTTGGCCCATTTTTTGAGTGTGTGGTTTATTTTTTTGGAATTGAGCTGCAGGAGTTGCTTGCAGTTTTTTGAGATTAATTATTTGTCAGTTGCTTCATTTGCCATTATTTTCTCCCATTCTGAAGGCTGTATTTTCACCTTGCTTATAGTTTCCTTCATTGTGCAAAGCTTTTAAGATTACTTAGGTCCCATTTGTTTATTTTTGCTTTTATTTCCATTACTCTGGAGGTGGGTCATAGAGGATCCTGATATGAATTACATCAGAGAGTGTTTTGCCTATGTTTTTCTCTAGGAGTTTTATGGTTTCTGGTCTTACATTTAAATCTTTAATCCATTTGGAGTTTATTTTTGTGTATGGTGTTAGAAAGTGTTCTAGTTTCATTCTTTTACAAGTAGTTGACCAGTTTTCCCAGCAACACTTGTTAAAGACATTGTCTTTTCTATATTGTATATCCTTGCCTCCTTTGTCAATGATAAGTTGTCCATCATTGCGTGGATTTATCTCTGGGCTTTCTATTTTGTTCCATTGAACTATATTTCTGTCTTTGTGCCAGTACCATACTGTCTTGATGACTGCATCTTTGTAGTAGAGCCTGAAGTCAAGCAGGTTGATTCCTCCAGTTCCATAATTCTTTCTCAAGATTGCTTTGGATATCTGAGGCTTTTTTTTTTGTATTTCCATACAAATTGTAAAATTATTTGTTCTAGTTATGTGGAAAATACCGTTGGTAGCTTGATCAGGATTGCATTGACAAATTTTCAGTTTTCAATATTTTATTTTCTTCTTCTAACTCCACCCCATCATTCAGTAGAGTACTAAGAGGATCAGTTGCAAAGTTATTCATTTGATGGGACTTAATGATTGGTTAAGATATGCAGATGACACCACCCTTATGGCAGAAAGTGAAGAGGAACTAAAAAGCCTCTTGATGAAAGTGAAAGAGGAGAGTGAAAAAGTTGGCTTGAAGCTCAACATTCAGAAAACGAAGATCATGGCATCTGGTCCCATCACTTCATGGGAAATAGATGGGGAAACAGTGGAAACAGTGTCAGACTTTATTTTTTTGGGCTCCAAAATCACTGCGGATGCTGATTGCAGCCATGAAATTAAAAGACGTTTACTTCTTGGATGGAAAGTTATGACCAACCTAGATAGCATATTAAAAAGCAGAGACATTACTTTGCCAACCAAGGTCCATCTAGTCAAGGCTATGGTTTTTCCCGTGGTCATGTATGGATGTGAGAGTTGGACTGTGAAGAAAGCTGATTGCCTAAGAATTGATGTTTTTGAACTGTGGTGTTGGAGAATACTCTTGAGAGTCCCTTGGACTGCAAGGAGATCCAACCAGTCCATTGTAAAGGAGATCAATCCTGGGTGTTCATTGGAAGGACTGATGCTAAAGCTGAAACTACAATACTTTGGCCACCTCATGCGACGAGTTGACTCACTGGAAAAGACTCTGATGCTGGGAGGGATTTGGGGCAGGAGGAGAAGGGGTCGACAGAGAATGAGATGGCTGGATGCCATCACCGACTCGATAGAGGTGAGTTTGAGTGAAGTCCGGTAATTGGTGATGGACAGGGAGGCCTGGTGTGCTGTGATTCATGGGGTCGTGGAGAGTCGGACAAGACTGAGCGACTGAACTGAACTGAATGCCCAGTAATGGTATTGCATCCCCTCAGATTTGTGAGCAGGAAAATATGTTTGAATAGAATTGATTGGCCCTCATGTCCACTCCTTTGCTTCTTAGTATGACACTATGTCTGCTGTGGGCATTCAAAAAAGTGTTATGATGATAACAAGATGAAAATATGAAGAAGAGTACTTTGGTGTACTATAAGAGATAATGCATCATACATGACCAGTAGTTGATTTTCAGAGGTTATGATATTGAAGCAATCATAAATTGATTATATTAAAATAACTTTGCTCTGAAGGGGAAAATGTTCTGAAGGGGATCAGTACATTTTCTCTGAAGGGGCTCACATCTTTCGTCCTCCACATGAGCGTATGCACTAGCTTAAAAAAGTCACAATATTTCACGGCTGAGCTGGATTGAGAGCCACAAAGTCATATTTGTTGCCTCTGTCTGATAATCTATAGTTTTAGGAAACAGATGCATTGAGCACTGGAAACAAGTGGAGTTTCTTATTTGTTTGTTTTTGAACAGATGTCTTTTGATCCCCCGTTTGAATATATTCCCGCATGAACTGTTCATTGCAAAAGAAAAAACGTGTTTGCTAATGATACAACTTAAAAGCCAGCATAAAAATTATAGCTGTCTGCTTGCACAAGGGCCCTCTTATAGCTTATTTATAGACTTTCAAAGTGAAAAGTTTCAGAAATGGGAAGAATAACTGACAGTTCTATATCTGTAATATAATTAGCTCTAGCCATACTCACGCATATATTAAATGAAAAAAAAAAACTTTATATAGTTTGCAACAAGAGACCTGCTTCAGCTTGTAATATCTCATAATGCTGATTTTAGCTCTAGTATTCCTCTATTCGATAGAAAAATTACATATAAAAGATACCTGCATTTTCAAATGTGACTCATATTTTCTACTTTTCATCAAACTAATGCTGAAGTGCTATCACATATTAAGTGTTGCTATAAGTTAATAATATTTCAGATTTATGTCTTATCCTGGGATAATAACCTGGCATTGTTCAGTGACTGTGCAGACCAGTAATAGGATCCTTTCCAATTAGAGAAGTATCCTGTCTCTTCTATGGACCTACTCTAAACATACGTATAGTTAATATTTTGAAAGAACATTTACTTATTAATTCAATAAGTATTTATTGATCAGTGACTATGTTAAAAGCACACTTTTGAGTAAATGAGTAACTTTAATGCAAGTCAGAGTTTGTCAGTGCTGTAATGGTGGTACAAATAAGATGCTATTATGATATAGAGAGAGTAGTGATCACATTAAGAAAGGCTTCACTGAGAGCAGATTTTGAGATTGCTTCTAAATTTCTGTAAGAGAAAATAAATTAGCTTTGGAAAATTGCTTATTCTAGTTTGAATTAATTAGACTTAACATTTTATGAGAGATAGGATGGACAGATAATCAAAGAGAAAGTCATAGAAAGCTTTGACTAGGAATTGTTGAGTTTATTTTACTAGTGATAAGGAACTATTAGATATTTCTTAATATAAAGAGTCATAATAAGGACGATATTTTAGTAGTGTTTCTTGGGCAACTACGCCAGCAATGAATTTCAATGAGAAGCAATTGGAGGTAGGGAGACTGTTGCAATGTAGATGTGGATCAGATGTGGCAATAGAAATGAAAAGATGGGTAGATGATAATTAGGATTTAGAGGAATAGGAATGGTAGAAGAACTTGAGATTAAGAAAAAACACCCCCTTTTCTCATGCGTATGTTCTCAGTCGCTTCAGTCATGTCTGACTCTTTGTGACCCTATAGACTGTAGCCCGCCAGGATCTTCTGTCCATGGGATTTTTCAGGAAAGATTACTGAAGTGGGTTGCCATGCTCTCCTCCAGGGGATCTCCTTTTCTTATATAACTCATTAAAATTTATCTTCTATCCCATTAGTGACTTGAAGTATTTTATAAGTTTTCTTCATGATGTGACAGTACAATATTCAGTGATATACTGTGAACAAAGAGTTAGTGAACAAATTGGTTGCTAGTTTCAAAAGAGAAACAAATCACCACCACCTAGGAAAGCCAAGCTTTCCTTGTAATATTCTAATAATCTTCCTTAACGATCTTTTTTTTTTTTCTCTTGTAACTTGCTGTCTTTAAAAATGATTGTTTTCTTTACTATGTTCTGTGACTAATCGCTCAGTCGTGTCCAACTCTTTGAGACCCCACGGACTGTAATCTGTCAGGGTCCTCTGTCCACGGGAATTCTTCAGGCAAGAATACTGGAGTGGGTTGCCATGCCCTTCTCCAGGGAATCTTCCCAAGCCAGGGATAGAACCCAGGTCTCTTGCATTGCAGGTGGATTCTTTACTGTCTGAGCCACCAGGCAAGCTCTTCTTTGCTATGCTATGTAGCAAATGAGTAGAAACATTTTAAAGGCTACTATCATTACAGTTTTGAAAAGGAATCTTAGAGAAAGAGATTATAGAAAAGGGGCTAAAGAACAAGAAATAGGAAGTGCCACTTTTCCAGTAAAGCCTAAAATAACAGGAATGTAATAAAATCAAATGCCATGTCTTCAAACTATGGGTCTTCTAAGTAATTTTTTTCTGTCCTTCTTCCAACAACAGTAGGTCACTATCCTTTCCCTTCCTTTAAATTCCTGTCACAAAAACAACAACGAAAACCCTCAACATGTTGTTGGTTCAGTTCAGTTCAGTTCAGTCGCTCAGTCATGTCCGACTCTTTGAGACCCCATGAATCACAGCACACCAGGCCTCCCTGTCCATCACCAACTCCCGGACTTCACTCAAACTCATGTCCATCGAGTCGGTGATGCCATCCAGCCATCTCATTCTCTGTTGTCCCCTTCTTCTCCTGCCCCCAATCCTTCCCAGCATCAGAGTCTTTTCCAGTGAGTCAACTCGTCGCATGAGGTGGCCAAAGTATTGGAGTTTCAGCTTTAGGTCCTTCCTATTCCACAGACTTCTTAAAAGTACCCGGATTTGTTGGGCAGGGTTTGATTGTGGTGGTAATTCTTCCTTTGGACATAATTGGATTGTGCTTCCTATTTTCTAACTCATTGCTTTTTCAGAGAGGCAGCTTCTAAGCTTGAAATGCCAATGCACAACTAAGGAATTTTCTAGTTTAGAATATTTTCTCATCTGCCTGCCTTGGGAAGTGATCAGGTTGTTATGAAAGCCAGCCTTACCAATGTGTAAACTTGGTTGATTTTCTTTAAAGAGTAAGGAAAGAGAGACAGACAGAGACAGATTATGAGAAAAGAGATACTATATATCAGCTCTTTAAGTAGCCACTGCAAATTATGGCCTGTAGATAAATAAAGGACTTTTAGATTTTTATCAAACCTTATATTTAACATTCATTTCCACTCACAATCAAAGCTTGGATTCTCTTTAACAGAGATATCAACTCTATAATGCACAGTGTTTTATAATTTCCTTGAAATTTGCCTTCCTGACAAAATATCTGTGGTCTCTGAGAGATCAAATAGTGAGAAAAACACAATGTTGAAAAGTAGTCTTGGAAAAGATTTGTAGAGGATTGAGTTTCAATTGTTAAATTAACCTCTTCTAATTCTTTATCTTTCAAGATGGCAATATTTATTTTTTATTTTATTTTATTTTATTTTTTAGGATGGCAATATTAAACTTTTCTACATATTATTACAAAATGCCAAATAGGAGTTCAGAAGACTGCTCCTTACTTCCTCTGCTTTTTCCAAGCTCCTAAAATTCATAGCTGGTCTTTGGTTCACTTCTTTGCTTCCATGAATTTGCTGCATTATGAGGAAAAAAGACAATGTTTTTGAAGTTATGGATAATGGAAGCATTTAAGGGACAATAGTAAATTCTTGGGGAATGTGAGGCAAGGATAGTAGATGTGGAGCCATGCAGCACACTAATGGAATGCTTTTAAGACAGTTGCCTGAGTTATCATTCTACTTACAGATAACAGACCTGAAACTAGTCACATAAAATATATGGGTACTGATTTCTTAATTTCATTGTGATTTGAGTTGCAGGTTGCAAAACTTGATTGATAATCACTATATCCTATCTTAGTTCACTTGATATTGAAAAAGAGCTTATGCATGAGTGATATTCTCTGGGTTCTGTTAAGTGGCTAATATGTACCTACTAAATTTTGATTGACTTCCCAACTTAAGATATGGAGTAAACTGAATGACACAAATATTTCAGTTCCAAGAGAGTCCTCCTAAGTAAAAAAAACCACAAGTTGGTCCAAGAAACATGAGTGCTATGACCTTTCCCTCAGTGCTAAGCTCCAACAAAGACTGAGAGAAATTTGGAAATAGAAATGTGAAGAACCATGCTACATATCTAATTGAGAGAATTAATAATTGAGAGAGTCTGACAATTCATCAAAAGTATTTAAAAATCAGGAACGGTAAAATTATGATCACTAATTCAATATATATTTACTTATCATGCTTTATATACTCGATGCAGACCCAGTTTCTGGTTTGCAACAGAAAAAAAGAAAAAAAAACTTACTTTCTCCTCTTACAGAACATATATTTCAGTAGAGAAGGACAATAAACTAATAACCATATGTATAATAAGATATCATGTAGAGATAAGTGTTATAAAAAAAAGCAGAATAAGGAAATAGAGGGTGATGGATGAAAGGGAAGAGGGAATTACGTGTGATAGAGTATTCAGGGAAGGCCTTTAATAAGCAAGTCATATTTGATCAAAGATCTAAATGATAAAGGAGTAAACCCAATGATCTGGGTAAAGAGATTTACCAGCAGGGGTATAAACAAGTTTGTGTTCATTCATGAGCATAAAAATGACCCATATGACTGGGAAAAAGGGAAAGAAACAGTCGTAGAAGATGAAGTTAGACAGGAAGGCAGGACCAGATACAATATAGATAATGTTTACACATTCAGTCTTTTTCTAACTCTATGGGAAACATATTACTAAGTCATACTGTAAACTAGAAAAGCTTCATATAATTGTTATGATAGCTACTTGAGAAGGATTTTGCTGATCAACCTATATTAAGCAAAAGTACGGGAAGTTTTACACAGAGTAGATGTCATAAACTAATTTTTCTTCTCCAGTTTTATTGCATTATAATCAACATATAACACTGTATAAATTTAAGATGTGCAACATGATTTGATACACATGTATATTGAAAAATGATAACCACAATAAGGTTAATCAACACATTCATCATCTCACATAACTATGATATTTTTGAGACATTTATTTTTACTCTTTTAGCAACTTTCAAGTATATAATACAATATCATCATGACATATACTAGATCGCTAGAACTTATTACAACTGGAACTTTGTCTTCTCTGACCAACATCTTCTCATTTCCTCTCCCTTCAGCCCCTAGCACAATCATCATTCTACTTTTTAGATTTCATGTATAGATGAGGTCATACAGTACTTGCCTTTCTCTGTCTGATTTGTTTCACTTAGCATAATAGCTTCAAGGTCCATTCATGTTGTAACAATGACAGGATTTCCTTTTAAAGCTGAACAATATTCAACCATTGGTGAAATTCATTTAGATTGTTTCCGTATCTTACCTATTGTAATAATCCTGCAATGAACATGGGAGTGCAGATATCACTTCAAGATCTTAGTTTCAATTCCTTTGGACATATACCCCAAAGTGGGATTACTAGATCATATTGTAGTCCTACTTTTTTTTTTTTTTTTTTTTTTAGGAATCTCCATACATTTCTCCATGCTGGCTCTACCAATTTATATTCCCACCAACAGTGAATGTGGTTTCCCTTTCTCCACATCTTTTGTCAAGACTTGTTATTTCTTGATTTTATTAAAAAATTTTTTTGATAATAGCCATTTTATCAGTTGTGATGTTATATCTCACTGTGGTTTTGATTTACATTTCCTTGGTCATTAGTGATGTTGAATAACTTTTCATGTGCCTGTTGGCCATTTGTATATCTTCTTTGAAAAATGTCTAGTCAGTTCATCTGCTCATTTTTAAATTGGATTTTTTTTTTAGTTTTACGAAGTCATCATACATTTTGAATATTAACTCCTTATAAGGTATTATTTGAAAATATTTTCTCCCATTATATAGACTGAATCTTCATTTTGTTGATTTTTCTTTTGCTTTGCAAAAGCTTTAGAGTTTGATATAATCCTACTTGTTGATTTTGCTTTTGTTGTTTATGCTTTTGGTGTCATAGGCAAAAATTGTTGCCAAAGCAAATATCAATAAGTTTTTTCTTATGTTTTCTTCTAGGAGTTTTACAGCTTCAAGCCTTATATTTAAGTCTTTAATCCATTTTGTGTGAATTTTTGTGAGTTGTGTAAAATAATGGTCCAATTTCATTATTTTGCATGTGATTATCCAGTTTTCCCAACATCATTTATTGAAAAGATTATTTCCCATTGAGTATTCTTGGTTCCTTTATCAAATATTCATTGACCATGTTTGAAAGTGAAAGTGTTAGTCTCTCAGTCATGTCCCATGGACTGTAATCCACCAGGCTTCTCTGTCCATGGAATTCTCCAGGCAAGAACACTGGAGCGGGTAGTTATACCCTTCTCCAGGGGATCTTCCTGACCCAGAGATTAAACTCAGGTCTCCCACATTACAGGCAGATTCTTCACCATCTGAGCAACCAAGGGAAGCCAAACTTACCATGTCTATGTGGGTTTCTTTTTGGGTTTTCAATTCTTTTCTATTAGTCTACAAGTGTGATAACATTTTCGCTCAAAGTCACGGAATAAATTTTAAAGACTATTTACATCATCGATCGCTCTCTCATTCTTTGTCCTCCCTGATTCCCTGACTAATGTAGATGTATAATCTTATCTCCTTACTTGGTGTGTGCTCTATTTTGGCATCTGATTCTGGCTGATATAACTGGAGAAGAAAAACTGTGATGATTTACAGTGTTGGTTTATGGATTGGTCCATTCTTAAGCATGAGAAAAACAGAGGAAAATAAAGCACACATACACTAAGCCCCTGAAGAATATAATCATTATCAGTTCAGTTCAGTTCAGTCACTTAGTCCTGTCCGACTCTTTGCGACCCCATGAACCACAGCACGCCAGGCCTCCCTGTCCATCACCAACTCCCGGAGTTCACTCAAACTCATGTCCATCTAGTCGGTGATGCCATCCAGCCATCTCATTCTCTGCCGTCCCCGTCTCCTCCTACCCCCAATCCCTCCTAGCATCAGACTCTTGTCCAGTGAGTCAACTCGTCACATGAGGTGGCCAAAGTATTGGAGTTTCAGCTTTAGCATAATCATTATAAAGGGTTGCAAATTTGGAAATTTTTCAATGGTGCGTCATAAAGTCTGGCCATCTCACCTTCAAGAATGAGAGCTCGTATTTCTTAGCCACCCACAAGTTAATGCTGAAAAATCTCTCATGTTATTGCTGAACAGTCTCAAATGTGTTAGGTTTTGAAAGGTATAATTCAAACCTATTATTCTCCCTTTCTTTGTCTACCAGTTGTCGGATCATAGGAAGAAGGAAAAAAAGATTTATTTTCCTTTAACCAGCAAAAGTGTTTGCCCAGGTTTAAAAAAGAAAGTGTTCCTTTATACATTAAAAAAAAAAAAAAACTTATATATCTTTCAGTTCAGTTCAGTTCAGTCGCTTAGATCAAGATATATTGAATTAAGTTACAGTCAAATGAAATTTTAAACATTTAAGCTGAGAAAAGTCAATGGAGAGATTCAATGACATTACCATTAAAAACATGGCTTTTTATAAAATAGCAAAGCTTGAAGTTGGGGTGGAAACATGTGAGGTAGTTCTAACTCCATTGCTATCTTCACTAACATGCACACATATTACTGTATCATTGTTACCATGTTATGTAATTTTCACTTCTTCACATTGTGAAAACTCCTCCATTTGAATTTTTAACTTTTTTCCTCCACTGATTATGGGAAATGAAAGTTATTAAAATGATTAGATATATTAACATTTTATGTTTTACCTTCCTAAATGAGAGGTCAAGCATTTTTTTAAGAAAAATAAAATGACTGTCTTGTAACCATTATTTCCTCACAAATATTTATTAATTGTTGGATAATTTTAAGCTTCCTTTTGGAGACATTGTAACTTTCTTTAAGAAGCTAAATCTCTTCGTTTGTTTTCTCCAACCTTTCCATCAGGGCTGAGTATTTGGGCCAAATATGAATACCATGGTATTTGACTTTTGATTGAGAAACCATAGTTTTCAAGAGAATTGTTTCCTTACGAGAAGGGATGAGAGCTATATTAAAAAACTCTTAGGTGCTACATTAGGTCATGTTAGTCTCTTTTATCTCCAGGGACTATGACCACTTGTTCCACCTTAGCCACTACTTGATGATCAAGTTGAAGTGAGAATCACTCAGCTTCATCTAGACACAATCAACGTATTATGTCATGCTCAGATCATTTGCCTCTAAACTCCTGCTCTGGGAATTTTGCATTATGAATGAGGCATGAGGTGCCACAGGACCTAATCAGCAGCTATGTGTGCACAAACTAATAGTTCAGTTCAGTTCAGTTCAGTCCCTCAGTCGTGTCCGACTCTCTGCGACCCCATGAATCACAGCACGCCAGGCCTCCCTGTCCATCACCAACTCCCGGAGTTCACTCAAACTCATGTCCACAGAGTCGGTGATGCCATCCAGCCATCTCATTCTCAGTCGTCCCCTTCTCCTCCCGCCCCCAACCTTTCCCAGCATCAGAGTCTTTTCCAGTGAGTCAACTCGTCGCATGAGGTGGCCAAAGTATTGCAGTTTCAGCTTTAGCATCAGTCCCTCCAATGAACACCCAGGATTGATCTCCTTTAGAATGGACTGGTTGGATGTCCTTGCAGTATAAGGGACTCTCAAGAGTCTTCTCCAACACCACAGTTCAAAAACATCGATTCTTCGGCGATCAGCTTTCTTCACAGTCCAACTCTCACATCCATACATGACCATGGGAAAAACCATTCCTTGACTAGACGGACCTTGGTTGGCAAAGTAATGTCTCTGCTTTTTAATATACTATCAAGTTTGGTCATAACTTTCCTTCCAAGGAGTAAGCGTCTTTTAATTTCATGGCTGCAATCAGCATCTGCAGTGATTTTGGAGCCAAAAAAAATAAAGTCTGACACTGTTTCCACTGTTTTTCCATCTATTTCCCATGAAGTGATGGGACCAGATGCCATGATCTTTGTTTTCTGAATGTTGAGCTTCAAGCCAACCTTTTCACTCTCCTCTTTCACTTTCATCAAGAGTCTTTTGAGTTCCTCTTCACTTTCTGCCACAAGGGTAGTGTCATCTGCATATCTGAGGTTATTGATATTTCTCCCAGCAATCTTGATTCCAGCTTGTGCTTCTTCCAGCCCAGCGTTCCTCATGATATACTCTGCATATAAGTTAAATAAGCAAGGTGACAATATACAACCTTGACGTACACCCTTTCCTATTTGGAACCAGTCTGTTCTTCCATGTACAGTTCTGACTGTTGCTTCCTGACCTGCATACAGGTTTCTCAAGAGGCAGGTCAGGTGGTCTGGGATTCCCATCTCTTTCAGAATGTTCCACAGTTTATTGTGATCCACACAGTCAAAGGCTTTGGCATAGTCAATGAAGCAGAAATAGATGTTTTTCTGAAACTCTCTTGCTTTCTCCATGATCCAGCGGATGTTGGCAATTTGATCTCTGGTGCCTCTGCCTTTTCTAAAACCTGCTTGAACATCTGGGTGTTCACGGTTTACATACTGCTGAAGCCTGGCTTGGAGAATTGAGAAATAGATTTAAGGGACTAGATCTGATTGATAGAGTGCCTGATGAACTCTGGACGGAGCTTCGTGACATTGTACAGGAGACAGGGACCAAGACCATCCCCATGGAAAAGAAGTGCAAAAGAGCAAAATGGCTGTCTGAGGAGGCCTTACAAATAGCTGTGAAAAGAAGAGAGGTGAAAAGCAAAGGAGAAAAGGAAGGATATAAGCATCTGAATGCAGAGTTCCAAAGAACAGCAAGGAGAGATAAGAAAGCCTTCCTCAGCGATCAATGCAAAGAAATAGAGGAAAACAACAGAATAGGAAAAACAAGAGACCTCTTAAAGAAAATTAGAGATTCCAAGGGAACATTTCATGCAAAGATGGGCTCGATAAAGGACAGAAATGGTATGGACCTAACAGAAGCAGAAGATATTAAGAAGAGGTGGCAGGAATACACAGAAGAACTGTACAAAAACGATCTTCATGAACTAGATAGTCACGATAACGTGATCATTGACCTAGAGCCAGACATCTTGGAATGTGAAGTCAAGTGGGCCTTAGAAAGCATCACTACTAACAAAGCTAGTGGAGGTGATGGAATTCCAGTGGAGCTATTTCAAGTCTTGAAAGATGATGCTGTGAAAGTGCTGCACTCAATATGCCAGCAGATTTGGAAAACTCAGCAGTGGCCACAGGACTGGAAGAGGTCAGTCTTCATTCCAATCCCAAAGAAAGGCAATGCCAAAGAATGCTCAAACTACCGCACAATTTCACTTATCTCACATGCTAGTAAATTCATGCTCAAAATTCTCCAAGCCAGGCTTCAGCAGTATGTAAGCTAATAGTGCAAGGGATTAAATGCCCCTCAGAATAAAATTAGGTCAATGGGAGATTGGAACCAGTGCATAAAATGCTTCCTTTCTCTGTCACATAGTCCTGTGATACAATAGCTTATATGATTTCTCATAATATGGTACCAAAATATTAAGTAATCTATTGGGCTTGATACCTATTAGTGACCATATATTAATGCCTTCTCTCATATTTATTCTTCTTATTCTCCTGTCTCATTTCCATTTTCCCTTATCTCAGCTACTTTGAAATTGCCCTTTCTGAGCTTTAGTTACACAGAACTTTTGCATAAGACTTTATTTTCTGGGAACCTAGAAAAGAAAGGGTATTGAAGCAAAGCAATCAGACCTAATTTTTCTAAAAGTGCTGCAATCTGACACAGGCTTCTGATTTTCCTGTAAATTAGGTGAGCATCTGTGGTAGTAATTAAGGCTGTTCATAAATATTCTCGACCTCATCATTCTCAGCACATGGTAGGATTGCACTTCCCGGTCCTCCTGAACTTAAATATGGTCATGTGATTGATTGCAACTAATGAAATGTAAGCTGAATTGAGGTGTTTTTCAAAACAGAAACCTCAAAGCCAGAGCATGAATTTTCACACTGTTGAGATAGAATCTCTGGCTGTGTGGGTCACAAGTGCTTATAAAAAGTAACACTTTCATCTGATCTGTACTGGGTATGAAACATTAACAAGAAATAAAACATTTATTGTGTTAAACTACATAAATTTGAGGTTGTTTGTTCCTTCATCACAACCTAGTTCATGCTGACTTATATAGCATCCTCCTTTCCTACAATGGAGAAATCCACACATCGTATTTAGAAATTTGGTAGCTTACTATCTCAGGCTTTATCCTTTTTTTTAAATTGAAAGTTAGTGTAAGTAAGGGCTTCTCAGCGGTAAAGAATCTGCTTGCCAATGTAAGAGATGACCCAGTTTTGATACCTGGGTCAGGAATATCCCCTGGAGAAGGAAATGGCCACCTACTCTAGTATTCTTGCCTGGGGAATCCCACAGACAGAGGAGACTGGTAGGCCATGGTCCATGAGATTGCAGAATTGGACATGACTGAGCACAACATACAGTATGTGCAACATTATTTGTCACAAGTGTACAATAGTGATTCACAATTTTTAGGGATTATACTCCATTTATAATTATTATAAAATATTGGCTATATTACTTTTGCTGTCCACTATATCCTTGTAGCTTATTTTATTCATAATTGTTTGTGCCTCTTAATCTCCTAATCCTATATGGCCATTCCCCTTTCCTTATCCCCACTGGTAATAACTAGCTTGTTTTCTATATTTGTGAATCTACTTACTTTTTGCTGTATTCACTCACTAGTTTGTTGTATCTTTTATATTCTACATATAAGTTATACCATACAGTATTTGTCTTTCTTTGTCTGAATTATTTAACTTTATGACTCTTTTTTTTTAAGGGCCTATAGTACATGATGACTTCCTTTCACTAGCTTGGGAAATCACTAATATGAGCTATTACAACTATGTCCATATATTTGTCATACAAAAAAAATTTGAATGTTGTTGGGTGAATAAATATTTTCTCAAACACTTTCTATAGATTTCTAAACTGCTCCATATTATTTGATAAATTATTGACATTAAAACTTCCATTAAAAGTAAAACTTTAAAATTAGATTGCTTTTGAAGACGGGAAACACATGTACACCCAGGGCAGATTCATGTCAATGTATGGCAAAACCAATACAATAATGTAAAGTAATTAGCCTCCAATTAAAATAAATAAATTTTTTAAAAAAAGATTGCTTTTGTACATGTCTTGATTTCCAATAGCAAGAAAACTTTTATGATAAAAACATGCAAAATAAAAATAAAATTTCTTCAGGAGATAAAACTGTCAGATAGATATCATGAGTGCATTCAGATGAGTGATATCATTTATTCTGACAATGAAATGAACAAAAGCTGCCTTCAGTGGGAGAATCTGTCTCTCTCAAAATCTAATAAAGGGCTCAAGGAATCTGAAATAAGATTTAATGTCTCTATTTAGCAAAAACACTTATTTGACCTCATGTTCATTGGCACTGGTACTCGTTTTTGGCCCACATACAATTTACCTGATCAACACTTGTTTTCTTTTGGCTTTCTCTGTCTTCCTGTGTCACCACCTTTTAGCTTTTGGGCAGTTCAAGAGCACCCTACCTCTACCTTAAGAGAAATATAATAATAACAACCATTTCTCTAGTGCTTACTGTATTCCAGGAAGTATCTTAATAATTCTTTAATTCTTACAACAGCCTTATGAGTTAGGTTAGCACCTTATGAGTTAGGTATTAACATTATCTCCATTCTCATTTTAGGGTCAAGGAAACTGAGGCTCATAAATTTTGAGTCTCTTGTCCATTATCATATAGTTAGTAATTGAAAAACCAGGTTTAAAACTCAGGCAATATCTAGAGTCATATCCATGGATTGTATGCAAGGGCTCCAAAGAAAGGCACAGGCAATGTGGGACAAGAGAGTCTGAAATGCATTTATTTATGGGAATACAAGTTAAATGCCTTAACAAACAGACATATAATGTGCTAGTAGGAAGCAGTGGAACCTGTGGCAAACAGGAGGTTACATGCCCTGACTAATTTCAGTCAGAAGAAATGTAATTTCCAGTCTTGGAATTTTGTCTTCCACAGATTGTCTTTTCATCTACCAAATACCCACATTATTGTCTTTAAGTGTACTCAGTCCACTTAAAAGAGAAGGAGAACCTAAGGCTATAATTATGCAATATTCCTTTAAAAATTTACATATTTAATGTGTATAATTTGATGAATTTCAACATAGGTGTATACTCAGGATACTGTCATAATAATCAAGGTAATAAACGCATCCATCACCTCCAAAGTTTCCTTGTGTCCATATGCATTTTTGTGTGTGATAAGAACAGTTAACATGAAATCTAACTCACTTAACAATTTTTTTATGTACACAGCACTCTAAATAATCAGCACTATGTTGTAAAGCAGGTCTCCAAAACTTATTAATCTTATGCAAACTAACGTTGTACTCATTGAAAAGTTACTATTTTATCTTCCTCCCATCCCTTGGCAATCACCATTCTATTTTATACTTCATCAGTTTTAGTTTTTAGATATCTCATATAAGAAGAATCACATAGTATTTGTCCTCTGTGACTGGCTTATTTCACTTATCATAATGTTTTCTAGATCTATCCATGTTGTTGCAAATAGTAGGAATCTCTTCTTTTTGGAGGCCCAGTACCATTCTGTTGTATGTATATACAACACCATATTCTTGATCCATTTGTCTGTCCATGAACATGTGGGTTATTTCCACATCTTGTTATTATTGGTTATTGTGAATAAAGCTGCAATGAACACAGGAGTGCAGGTTTCTCTTTAAGATCCTGGTTTTAATTATTTGGCTATGTGTTCAAGATCCAGGATTGATGGAATACATAGTAGTTCTGTCTCTTTCTTTCATTCTTTTTCATTGGTCCACCACCTGTCTTGTAAGATCTTATTTCCCTGACCTGGGATTGAACCCAAGTCCTTGGCAGTGAGAGCATGAAATCCTACACTGAGCCACCAGAGCTTAACCTTTTTGAGGAACTGTTTCCCATAGTGGCAACACTAGTTTACACTTCTTATTTTTACCATGTACAGGTTTCAATTTCTCCACACCCTGGCTCCCATGTTCCTACAGAAATTCTGTTAACAAACATATTCAGACTGCAATACCTTTGAGAGAATGCCATAATTCAGCTAAGAAGATGTAGCATTCTAGAGGAACACAAGACAGAAGAGCCACATTGACACATATAGGAAGAGTAATTTTACTTTTGCCTGTATCTTCTCCCCCTCCAAATCAACAAAACTCAGCACCAAGACAGATCCCTTCAGTAGTAATGTCTCCTCTGGATAAAGGAGTGAGAGAGGGCTGCATCCAGTGTAGTTTTGGCTGACTTCTTTCAAGATGACCTGAAGATTGATAGAAATGGGAGTTAAAAATCTGTTAGTAGTAGCATTTCATAGAATGAATTTTACCCCCTACTTAATGTGTGTGTGTGCTGATCAGTATGTAAAAGCAAGTACTTTATCTTTTGTATCTGTGTATGTGCAGGTATAGTTGTCATTGCTTTAAATGAAAGTTAACAATTGTTGTCACAGTTGTTGCAGTTTTTTTCAATAGTTGAATGGAAATTCAATAATTCTTAGTCACTCACAGGTAGCTGACAGTACATTTAATAACATCTCTTGTCTTTCTCTCCTGTTCCTTTACAAGTTTTCTTTAACTCATTTCAAAATGAGTTAAAGCTTTATTCATAACTAAGTGAACTAATTTTATCAACATTTTTAGATAACCTGGGTCAAATGAAATTTGACTTACGGGGCAACTGTCCGTAGACAGTCATACAGATACATCTTCATGCAATTTTCTCTACTGGCATATTAATGAGTCATAATTGAGAAACTTGCATGCAGGTCAGGAAGCAATAGTTAGAACTGGACATGGAACAACAGACTGGTTCCAAATAGGAAAAGGAGTATGTCAAGGTTGTATATTGTCACCCTGCTTATTTAACTTCTATGCAGAGTACATCATGAGGAACGCTGGGCTGGAAGAAGCACAGGCTGGAATCAAGATCGCCAGGAGAAATATCAATAACCTCAGATATGCAGATGACACCACCCTTATGGCAGAAAGTGAAGAGGAATTCAAAGGCCTCTTGATGAAAGTGAAAGAGGAGAGTGAAAAGGTTGGCTTGAAGCTCAACATTCAGAAAACAAAGATCATGGCATCTGGTCCCATCACTTCATGGGAAATAGATGGGGAAACAGTGGAAACTGTGTCAGACTTTATTTCTTTGGGCTCCAAAATCACTGCAGATGCTGATTGAAGCCATGAAATTAAAAGACGCTTACTCCTTGGAAGGAAAGTTATGACCAGCCTAGATAGCACATTAAAAAGCAGAGACATTACTTTGCCAACCATGGTCCGTCTAGTCAAGGCTATGGTTTTTCCCATGGTCATGTATGGATGTGAGAGTTGGACGGTGAAGAAAGCTGATCGCCAAAGAATTGATGCTTTTGAACTGTGGTGCTGGAGAAGACTCTTGAGAGTCCCTTGGACTGCAAGGAGATCCAACCAGTCCATTCTAGAGGAGATCAATCCTGGGTGTTCTTTGGAAGGACTTATGCTAAAGGTGAAACTCCAATACTTTGGCCACCTCATGCGATGAGTTGACTCACTGGAAAAGACTCTGATGCTGGGAGCGATTGGGGGTAGGAGGAGACGGGGACGACGGAGAATGAGGCGGCTGGATGGCATCACCGACTCGATGGACATGGCTTTGAGTGAACTCTGGGAGTTGGTGATGGACAGGGAGGCCTGGCGTGCTGTGGTTCATGGGGTCGCTAAGAGTCGGACACGACTGAGCGACTGAATTGAACTAAACTGAATATGCCATTGGGGGAAAAAAATGGCAACCCCTAGAGGTGACAAGGATGATAAGGATCTGTCCATTCATTCCCAAAACAGTGCCAATCGATGTAGATTAGGAATTGGACAGGCTCATTTTTCATAGGTCAAAACACATCATCACTTAGTAAAAGTGTCTGGTCACTACTGATTTGGTTTGGATTTGAAATTCAGAATTTAATGACTCTCTCATTAACTATTCTTGTTTGTTTTGGCTTCTTTAGTAAAGCAATTCAGAGCAATTCAGAACAATTCTGTTTGAAATATTATGTCATATTTATACACTGTCATATTTATACACTGTCTTACTCTTTACATTATAATCTCCCAGGCAAGAATTGTTGCACATTTTCCATACTGTACATTGAGTATTTTTTTTTTTGCCCAGATCATTAAATATTTAAACATAGCCTGGAAAACATGACTAGGTTTTAATTGTGACACCTTATGTTCCACAGCAAAAGCTAATCATTTAACAAATTTTTAAAAAAGAAAACATTGAAAATCCTTTGCATGAAGACTTTCCCTTTGGAGGACTTCAAGGCATGAGTGTAAATCTTGTAGAATAATGAATATTTCTGCCAAAATAGTAAGGCAGTATTTGACATGCCTTCTTTCACAGGGAATGTTGTGTTACGGACTGTCAACTAAAACTATCAAGAAAAATGTAATCATTGGCAGTTGGATTATGTGATGCTTTCTGGAGCAATTTAAATTTTTCCATGTGAACTCTAACTTAGAGATCCCAGAGAACCAGTTGTTTAAATCTATCAATCACTAATTGAAGCAAAAAAGAGAGAAACTATTCTTAGATCAGTTTTCACTATAATTCAACTGTTACTTTAAGTGATTTAAAACTGATTATTTGATTTTAGTTAAAAATGTAGTAACAGTTCATTGCAGTTATCCACAATTTTGTTTTGTTTTCTCTTATACTCAGGGCCATTACGAAATGCTATATATATGTATAACTAATTCACTTTACTATACACTTAAAACTAACGCTACATTGTAAATCAACTATACTTCAATAAAATTTTTAAAGTGTCACCAAGAAGAGGAAATCACGAAAACCAGTTGCAGATATGAAGCAACTGAGATGAACAAAGATCTTAGACTCAGTGCCACCATCAAAGATAACCTGCACAGCTCTTAAACCTTGATTCTCAGTGTGAGAGATACATGAAAAAATTGAAGAGAGGAAATAAATTGATATATGGATGTGTTTGAAAGTAGGCATATGAAAAGAATATACAGGAGTTGAAATTACTTAATCATACATTCAAAAGTTATGTGTCATAATTTAATGTTTGCAGTAATAGGATGGTGCATTTTAAAGATGATCAGCTAACATGTTTTCTTTTTTGGAGGCCGAAAGACAGGAAAATTAGAATTAAGGAAGGAATTAGGTTAATTGATAGGGATTTATTGATCTCTCACAGTGTGGTACAAAAAATTCTTATATAACTCCCCAGATTTCTTCTCTCTGGTATACATACCATGTATAATCTCCTCCTCTTGAGTGTGGATGGAATCTCTGAATATAATGAGATATCATTTTGTTGATTATTTTGTATTATATGGCAAAAAAAGTTTTTCAGATGTAATTAATTTCCCCAATTAGTTCTGCTTAAGACCTGAAGATAAGAGGTCCCCGACCCCCAGGGTCGTGGCCTGTAAAAATAGATCTACACAGCAGGAGGTGAGCAGTGGGTGAGCAAGCAAACTTTTATTTGTATTTACAGCCACTACCCATTGCTTGCATTACTGCCTCAGATCTACCTCCTGTCAGATTAGTGGTGGCATTAGATTCTCATGGGAGCATGAACCCTACTGTGAACTGTGTATTTGAGGGGTGTAAGTTGTATATTTATTATGAGAATCTAATGCTTGATGATCTGAGGTAGAACTGAACTGGTGATGCTTGAGCTGGGGAGTGGCTACAAATACATATTATCATTACCAGAGAGGTTTGACCACACAGAGACCATAATTAATCAATCTCTTGCAGACTCATCATAACGCTATCAGTGAGTGGCAAATGACAAATAAGCTGCATCTTTTAGCAAGCTTTATAGTGGTAAATGAGTTGATGTATATCAAATGTACAGCTGCATCTGGTGTCAGGCTTTAAGTCAGAATCTGATACTTAATTTTAGTCTGAATGTGGCCTGTTCATTATTTTACTTACCACTTCCATCCATGCCTCTTTCCCAAACTGTGCACTTGTTTTAGTCACAGTTTTCATAAATCCATAAGTTAGCCCTAGCCAAAATGAATAAAAAACAAACATAGCTGGAGAGCTTCTTTGAAAAGGGATAAAGACCCAGTGATGAGACAGCAGAACTCTGAGAATGCCAACAAAAGGAAAGTTGCATTTAAAAGAAAATAGTGAAGTAAGTCAGAAAGAGAAAGGTAAATATATACTAGCACATATATATGGAATCTAGAAAGATGGTAATGATGAACTTATTTGCAGGGCAGCAATGAAGAAACAGATATAGAGAACAGACTTATGGACCCAGGGGAGGGTAGGAGAAAGAGGATGAGATGTATGGAGAAAGTAACATGGAAACTTACAATATGTAAAATAGATGGTCAATGGGGATTTGCTGTATGACTCAGGGAACTCAAAGAGGGGCTCTGTAACAATGTAGAGGGATGGGATGTGAGGGAGATAGGAGGGAGGTTCAAGAAGGAAGGGGCGTATGTATACCTATGGCTTATTCTTGTTGATGTTTGACAGAAAACAACAAAATTCTGTAAAGCAATTATTCTTCAATTAAAAATAAATAAATTTAAAAAAAATACCAAGAGTCTTGCTTAAATTACAGCTCATTGCAAAATTTGATTCATGTTCTCCAAGCTTTCCATAATATGTTTGGCTACTGTCTATCAGTGAGAACATCATTCTTAATGCCTGATTGCATTGCTAAAGCAAAGAAGCCCTTTACTATTAGTAAAGAGTTGATCCTGTCTGCTGCTAAGGACATTTGTTATGAACTTTCAGGAAAGGATGCAGTTCAAAAGATGGCACATGCTCCTCTTTTAGCTAGCACCATAACTAGGTGAACTGATGAAACAGCAGAGGATATTGAGGCACAATTGTTAGAGAAGTAGGTATAATGTCACCATGGTGCATAATTCAGATTGACAAGTCTGCTGATGCTGACAACAAGGCAATGATATTTGTTTTTGTGAGATATATTTTTCAGGAGAATGTGCATGAGGATATGTTTTGTGCACTTTTGTTGCCAACCAACACCACAGATGCAGAACTATCCAAATCTTGTTGCTCAGTTGTGTCTGACTCTTTTGTGATCCCATGGACTGTAGGCTGCCAGTCTCCTCTGTCCATGGCATTTCCGAAGCAAGAATACTGGAGTGGGTTGCCATTTCCTTCTCCAAGGGATCTTCCTGGCCCAGGAATCAAACACATATGTCCTGAATTGGCAGGTGGGTTCTTTACCACTGAGCACCAGGGAAACTTGTTTTGAATATCATATCATATCAGGAAAACTGAATTGACTGTCTTATGTTGGTATATGTGAACGAAGCAGCTGCTATGATTAAATGACTTTCTGGTTTCACTGGAAGTGATCAGTCACTCAGTCATGTTTGACTCTATGACTGTATGGACTGTAGCCTGCCAGACTCCTCTATTCATAGGATTTCCCAGGCAAGAATACTGGAGTGGCTTGCAATTTCCTACTCCAGGAGATCTTCTGACCCTGGTTCAAATTGTTGTCACTGGTGCCTTCTGTGTCTCCTGCTTTGACAGGCAGAATAAATTATTTACCACTAAGCCACCTGGAAAGCCCTCTGGTTTCACTAGTCAGGTTTAAGAGGTTGCATCTGAATGTGAGTCTATGCACTGTGTAATCCATAGAGAAATTCTGGCTAGCCAAAAAAAAAAAAAAAAGTCACCTAAACTTAACAACGTTTTTCAGAATGTGATTAAAATTATCAGTCATATTAAAGTACATGCCCTTAATTCATATCTGTTCACACAGCTCTGTGAGATGATGGATGCAGAGTACATGCATCTCTTATGCATGAAAGTGAGATGGCTTTCTAAGGTAGATCACTGGCCAGAGTTATTGAATTATGAGGACTACCCTAGAGATTTAGAAGAAAAGTTTCCACTGGCAGCAGATTTCAGTGACACAGAGTGGGTCAAAACTTGCTTATTTGTGTGATATATTCAACCTGCTCAACAAACTCAATCTGTCACTTCAGGGGAGAATGACAACTGTGTTCAAGTTGGCAGGTAAAATGGCTGCATTCAAAGCCAAATAGGAATTGTGAAGCTGACGAGTAAACATTGGGCTTTTGGACATGTTTCAAACATTAGCAGAGATTTTGAGAGAGATTGAACCAGAGCCATCTTTCTCCCAGTTGGTGCATAATCACCTATCACAGCTTTCAGGAGAGTTTGAGCTTTCTTTCCTGACCACAAAATATTCCCGAACTGAGAAGGAATGGATCCAAGACCCAACTATGAATAAGCCAGGTGAATCAACTTTGCCAATGCTAGAAGAAGATCAACTGCTTGAGACTGCAAATGATGGTAGCCTTAAAAGTATCTTTGAGACAACTTTAAATCTCCATACATTCCGGATTAAAGTCAAACAGGAATATCCTGAGATTGCCACAAAAATCACTGAAAAGTCTGCCTCCAACACCCTATCTTTCTGAAAAGGGTTTTCTGCAGTGACAGCAACTGAGACAAGATTACAGAGTAGAATGAGCATAAGCAACACACTTTCAGCATCAGCGGCTCCCATCACCCCCAGGAAAACACCTCAGGGTTCCCGTTGATTCTGCATTACTGTGAGTTGCATACTTATTTCATTATAGAGCATAAAGAAATAATAACATTAATAAAGTGCACAATAAATGTAACGTGCTTGAATCACCTTGGAACTGCCACCCATTTCTTGGTCCGTGGAAAGGTTGTCTTCCAAGAAACCAGTCCCTGGTGCCAAAAAGGTTGATGACAGCTGTACGGTATTATTTATATGGGCCTGACTTAATCATCGAAAACTGGATCTAGAATTTAGAGTGAAGTCAGAGCTTTAAGGCATAAGAAGGATTTGGTGCAATGTTGATGACTTGAAGATGAAGGGGGTTACAAGGGAATAAATATGACTGATAGCCAGTAAAGAAAAGAATATTTCAGTCCTACAACCACTAGGAACCACATTCTGCTGATGATAAGAATGACTGTGACAGAGGCCTTCCTCCAACATCCTCCATATAAGAAAGTCTAGACAACACCTTAATTTCACGATGTGTATGCTTGCGTGCCTAAGTCAATTCAGGCATATCCGACACTTTGCGACCCTATGGACTGTAGCCCAGCAGGATCCTCTGTCCAAGGGATTCTCCAGACAAGAATACTGGAATGGATTACCACGCGTTCATCCAGGGGAATCTTCCCTACCCAGGGATCAAATGTACATCTCTTATGTCTCCTGCATTGGCAGATGGGTTCTTTACCACCTTGGAAGCCTTGTTAATCCGTGTGCAATGCAGGAGACCCAGGTTCAATCCCAGTGTCCGGAAGATCCCCTGGAGAAGGGAACGGCTATCCACTCCAGTATTCTTGCCTGGAGAATTTCATCCATAGAGGAGCCTGGTGGGCTACAGTCCATGGAATCTCAAAGAGTCAGACACGATTGAGCAACTAACACTGATCCATGGAAATTGTGAGGTAATAAATTTTTGTCATTTAAAGTTGCTAAGTTTGTTGTAATTTATCATGCATGAATAGAAGACTAATACACACAGTCTATTATATTTTATTATAGCAGCCTGGCTGACAAAGACTCAGTGCCCACATCTTTGGATATAGAACCCTCATTAAAGTGTGCAAACCATCTGAATGAATTTTGTTCCCTACCAGGATCCTGAGTGGAAAACAAATCAGGTCAGCTATATTCTATTTTTTTTTTCTTTGCAAAATGTTTAACCTGTCCTTCTTTGAAGTCTAGAAGTTAAAAGCACATCAAGATGAATACACTACCCAAAGCAAACTATAGATTCAATGCAATCCCTATCAAGCTACCAATGGTATTTTTCACAGAATTAGAACAAATAATTTCACAATTAGTGTGGAAATACAAAAAACCTCAAGTAGCCAAGCAACTTTGAAAGAAGAATGGAACTGGAAGAATCAACCTGCCTGACTGCAGGCTGTACTACAAAGCTACAGTCATCAAGACAGTATGGTACTTGCACAAAGACAGAAATATAGATCAGTGGAACAAAATAGAAAGCCCAGAGATAAATCCATGCACCTATGGACACCTTATCTTTGACAAAGGAGGCAAGAATATACAATGGAGAAAAGACAATCTCTTAAAAAAGTGGTCCTGGGAAAACTGGTCAACCACTTGTAAAAGAATGAAACTATAACACTTTGTAACACCATACACAAAATTAAACTCCAAATGAATTAAAGATCTAAATGTAAGACCAGAAACTATAAAACTCTTAGAGGAAAGCATAGGCAAAACACTCTCTGCCATAAATCACAGCAGGATCCTCTATGACCCACCTCCCAGAGTAATGGAAACAAAAGCAAAAATAAACAAATGGGACCTAAGTAAACTTAAAAGCTTTTGCACAACGAAGGAAACTATAAGCAAGGTGAAAAGACAGCCTTCAGAATGGGAGAAAATAGTAGCAAATGAAGCAACTGACAAATAATTAATCTCAAAAATATACAAGCAGCTCATGAAGCTCAATTCCAGAAAAAAAAAAAAAAACAAACAACCCAATCAAACAATGGGCCAAAGAACTAAATGGACATTTCTCCAAAGATGACATACAGATGGCTCTCAAACACATGAAAAGATGCTCAACATCACTCATTATCAGAGGAATGCAAATCAAAACCACAATGAAGTACCATCTCACGCCGGTCAGAATGGTTGCTATCAAAAAGTCTACAAAGAATAAATGCTGGAGAGGGTGCAGAGAAAAGGGAACACTCTTACATGTTGGTGGGAATGCAAACTAGTACAGCCACTATGGAGAACAGAGTGGAAATTCCTTAAAAAACTGTAAATAGAACTGCCATATGACCCAGCAATCCCACTGCTGGGCATACACACCGAGGAACCCAGAATTGAAAGAGACATATGTACCCCAGTGTTCATCGCAGCACTGTTTACGATAGCTAGGATATGGAAATAATCTTGATATCCATTGGCAGATGAATGGATAAGAAAACTGTGGTACATATACACAGTGGAATACTACTCAGCTATCATAAATAATTCATTTGAATCAAGTCTAATGAGGTGGATGAAACTGGAGCCTATTATACAGAGTGAAGTAAGTCAGAAAGAAAAACACCAATAAAGTATTTTAACACATATATATGGAATTTAGAGAGATGGTAACAATGACCCTGTATGCAAGACAGCTAAAGGGACACAGATATAAAGAACAGGCTTTTGGACTCTGTAGGAGAAGGTGAGGGTCGGATGATTTGGGAGAATAGAATTGAAACATGTATATTACCGTACGTGAAATAGATCACCAGTCCAGGTTCAATTCATGAGACAAGGCGCTCAGGGCCAGTGCATTGGGATGACCCTGAGGGATGGGATGGGGAGGGAGGTGGGAGAGGGATTCAGGATGGGGAACACATGTATACCCATGGCTGATTGATGTCAATGTATGGCAAAAACACTACAATATTGTAAAGTAATTAGTCTCCGATTAAAATTAATAAATTAATTAAAAATACATCAAGATATTGCATTTTTATTTTTAGTGCTATTTCCTCAGGTGGCTGCAGCAAAGGGTGGTTGGAGATTGTTGTTTACATGTTTGAATTGTCAGTGCTACTCTTCAAAATCTACTTAATTTACATGGGACACTATAAAGTTGCAATATTTTCCTATACAGTACTCTGATGGCTTCTACCATGTGGAGAAAGTTTTAATACCTATATCACTCCTGGTTTCTCTTTATCCCCTCATTCATTACTCTGCTGGATACATTTAATGGCAACTTTGGAAACAATGAATCAAACAATATCCACTCAATTTCTTCTTTCCCTAGGTAGTTTGCCTTCCTCAAAGTAAATGCATTCTCCTCCACTCAACATGAAGCCACTTCTCCTAGTAGACTGCTGATATGATTGGTGAGTGGGGTGTTAATGTTAAACTGACTGATTCTAAAATTGAGTATTATAAAGTTATATTTCTCTCAAATTAACTTGTAAAGGGATTAAGGTGAAGAGAGATACTATTTATTTGGGTCACTTGCAGACCCCAACAGTCCCTTTGCCTGACCACTGCCAGCAGATTAAGCTTCCTGGAGCAAAATATCTTTTTATTTATTTTCTATAAGTCCCCTTCAAAATAATCAGATACGTCTATTTGAGGAGTTACATGTACAGTATACTACAATATGGAACTTTGTACGTACCTTTAAAGCAATTGTTTTTCAATAAAATAGGTTCTTTCTTTTTATAGTAACAAAGATATTAAATTTAGTTAAATCTGAAGCAACAGACTGTTAAACCAATAAGTAGAGACATGTGAATAAATATGTATAATTAGGTAGCTTTCATTCTAAACTTTAAAAGGCACATTTTAACAGATCGCCAGTGGATTTTCAAATGACAGTCTTCTTCAGCGATTTCACAACACTAAGTTAGAGACCTGGCAGATAGCAGAAATAAATGAAGACGTATTGAGAGAGGGGATCCTTCTTCAGCACAGTTTTCACAGATGCTGGCCTGGTAATTGCTTTAATTTATTTAGTATATAATTTTGGGGAAACCTTTAGGGCAGGTAAGTTATCTTTATTTTTACTCTTTAACTGCCAGGAATCAGTTTTCTTGCTTTCTCCCAACAATACTATCTTTTAGAATAATGAAATTTTATGGAGTCATCACTTACTTCTTGTAGGCTGGTGACATTTCCCTGCTCTTCTATAGATATTCTGATTTTTGACACTCTGAACACTTCTGACCTAGTTAGTTACAACTTTCTCTAATGTCTAATTTTCTCTAATGTTCCATTTAAACTTTTGACCCTATTTGGGGATGGTGGTGTCCAAATTAAACACAGAATTTGATAATCATAGTGTAGCATTCAGATATTTTTGTTAGTACTCATCACATCAGTCTATTGCTTGAGGCTTTTTTTTCCCTCTAATGTGTATCTTTGGAAGTTTGTGCCATATTATATCTCTTTTTGAACTGCAGAACTGAGAATGTATCATTATATACTGAAATTCTTGAACTCTTCTGAAACCTATTCCGTTTCTTCTCACAACTGCACTTATTATACAGTAATGTAATTACATAAATCATTCTTATGGGGATTTGAAGTGTTCACTTCAAGTGTCTGAAAGCAATAGACATTTTCACCAGGTTTTAAAAATAGCTGAAATTATCATCATCTGAACATTGTATACCAACTTAGAACATGGATTCTATGCCTAAATAAGACTAAGGCTTTACAGGAATGACAATCAAAAACTGAACTTCTATTATCATGCCTGTAGCAGAGGGTTTGAATGGTTTATTGCAATTTTTTACAGAGCATTGACTATATCCTTTGATATTTGTAGCATTTAGAACCACTTTTATCCTGTGTACTGTCTAATAATTTAAAGAACATCTGACAATTACGGAAGGCTTTGCATCACAAAGGCTTTACAGACTACAAATGTGCAGGGATTACCTTAACAGTGAAAGATATTCTGCTTTGGGAATGAGTCTAGGGTATCTTTCATGATCACAAACAGCCAGATCTTTGAGTTTTTGACTCCTAAAGACAAAGGCAATGCATACATTAATTTTGAACAGTTTGACTCTATATTCTGCAGAAAGAAAAAGGTCACGTTTCAAATGGATAAGCAGCAGTTTGAAGACATTTTTGGAGTGGTTTGTGAGCTTTTGTTCTTTAAGTAGGAGACTTTTGTGTAAACCTTGAAATGTATGTGACAAAATATCATGTACCTTCCTTGAAACTCTTGCCTCACTAGGCCACATTTCTGTATGATGTTTCCCTTTCTATTTTGGGAATCAGGTGACAAGTTAGTCACCACAGATCATTTTCTAGCCTTACTCTCAACTCTTTAATTTTGGTCTCTACTTCTCTTCTACTTCCTTGCATTTCAACTCAAATATAAATAGGAAAATTTTAGAAGAGAGGTTAGTAATTATTATGTTATTGCTGTTTAGTCACTAAATCATTTCTGACTTTTTGTGACACCATGGACTGTAGCCCCCAGGGTCCTTGATCCATGGTATTTCCCAGGCAAGAATACTGGAGTGGGTTGCCATTTGCTTCTCCAGGGGATCGTCTCTACTAAAGGATTGAACACATTGCCTGCATTGGCAAGAAGATTATTCACCACTTAATCACCAAGCAACTATTATAGTTATCATTTATTGGGCACTTTCTATTAGTTAAGGTAACACTGCTTCTTATTCAGTCACTAAGTCGTGTCCGACTTTGCAATCCCATGGACTACAGCACACAAGCCTTCCCTGTCCTTTACCATCTCCTGAAGTTTGCTAAAACTTATGTCCATTGAGTTGGTGATGCCATTGGGCCATCTCATCCTCTGCTGCCCTCTTTTCCTTTTGCTTTCAATCTTTCCCAGCCTCAGGGTATGTGAATCGGCTCTTCACATTGGGTGGCCAAAGTATTGGAGCTTCAGCATCAGTCCTTCCAATGAATATTCAGGGTTGATTTCCTTTAGGATTGACTGGTTTGATCTCCTTGCTGTCAAAGGGACTCTCAAGAGTTTTCTCCAGCACCACAATTCAAAAGCATCAGTTCTTCAGGCGCTCAGCCTTCTTTATGGTCTAACTCTCACATCCATACGTGACTAATTTATTTTCTTGGAACCCAAGAAAATAAAGCCTATAACTGTTTCCACTTTTCCCCATCTATTTGCATGAAGTGATGAGACTGGATGCAATGATCTTAGTTTTTTGAATGTTGAGTTTTAAGCTAGTTTCTTCAGTCTCCTTTTTCACCCTCATCAAGAAGCTCTTTAGTTCCTCTTTGCTTTTAACACTAACTGGAATAAAAATAAATTTAAAAATAATTTTAACAATAAAATTCATTGTTCTACTAATGTTCATTAGGTGAAGGAAGTGAGGCATCCCCAACTTAGTAATTAAAAAACCCAGGCAGTCAGAGGCTCTGCAACCTTCAACAAGTGGCATCACCTTCCACCTAGCACATCCAGGGAGACTGGAGGATTTTGCAGGAGGTTTTAATATGGTGGGACTATAATTGGCATACAATATATCTGCCTAGACTACAATATCCACACCTCTGTAAAGTTACCACCCTTAAATGCAATTGAGGCTGTGAAATGTAGACTAGTTGTGTACCTAAAAAGATGGGGAAACAGACTTGGTGGATAGATACTCCATCTCTCCATACCTAATATATGCTGGGCATGTGCTAAGTAGGGCTTCTCTGGTGGCTCAGTCAGTAAAGTATCTGCCTGCAATGCAGGAGACGTGGGTTTGATCGCTGGGTCAGGAAGATCCCCTGGAGAAGGGAATGGCTACCCACTCCAGTATTCTTCCCTGGAGAATCCCATGGACCAAGGAACCTGGGGGGCTACATTCCATGTGATCGCAAAGTCAGACACACCTGAGTAACTAAGCACATGCATAAATGTGCTTCAGTTCAGCTCAGTCGCTCAGTTGTGTCCGACGCTTTGCAACCCCATTAATCACAGCACACCAGGCCTCCCTGTGCATCACCAAATCCCGGAGTTCACTCAAACTCATGTCCATCGAGTCGGTGATGACATCCAGCCATCTCATTCTCTGTCGTCCTCATCTCCTCCCGCCCCCAATCCCTCCCAGCATCAGAATCTTTTCCAGTGAGTCAACTCATTGCATGAGTTGGAGTTTCAGCTTTAGCATCAGTCCTTCCAATGAACACCCAGGATTGATCTTCTTCAGAATGGACTGGTTGGATCTCCTTGCAGTCCAAGGGACTCTCAAGAGTCTTCTCCAACACCACAGTTCAAAATCATCAGCTTTCTTCACAGTCCAACTCTCACATCCATACATGACCATTGGAAAAACCATAGCCTTGACTAGACAGACTTGGTTGGCAAAGTAATGTCTCTGCTTTTCAGTATCCTATCTAGGTTGGTCATAACTTTCCTTCCAAGGAGTAAGTGTCTTTTAATTTCATGGCTACAATCAGCATCCGCAGTGATTTTGGAGCCCAAGAAAATAAAGTCTGACACTGTTTCCACTGTTTCCCCATCTATTTCCCATGAAGTGATGGGACCAGATGCCATGATCTTCGTTTTCTGAATGTTGAGCTTCAAGCCAAATTTTTCACTCTCCTCTTTCACTTTCTTCAAGAAAATTTCTAGCTCCTTTTCACTTTCTGCCATAAGGGTGGTGTCATCTGCACATCTGAGGTGACTGATATTTCTCCCGGAAATTTTGATTCCAGCTTGTGATTCCTCCAGTCTAGTGTTTCTCATGATCTATTCTGCATATAAGTTAAATAAGCAGGGTGACAATATACAACCTTGACGTACTCCTTTTCCTATTTGGAACCAGTCTGTTGTTCCATGTCCAGTTCTAACTGTTGCTTCCTGACCTGCATACAGGTTTCTCAAGAGGCAGGCCAGGTGGTCTGGTATTCACATCTCTTTCAGAATTTTCCAGAGTTTATTGTGATCCACACAGTCAAATGCTTTGGCATAGTCAATGAAGAAGAAATATGATTTTTCTTATATTTTTATTTTTTAATTCCCACAGAAACTGTTCAGGATTGATTTTATTATATCCATTTAGTGGATGAGAAAAGTGTAGCTCAAACTGGGGATAAAATTGGTCCAAAATAATTTAGCCTATAAATCTCAGAGCTGGGATTTGTACCCACGTCTGATGTCAAAGTCCATGTAATACACCAGGTCCAAGTCATCCACACTCAGCTAAAAAAAAAAAAAAATGTCTAAGCCTATCATCATCTTCAACAATCCCCAGGATGGAAGCCTTGTAACTTTCTCTGATAGCACTTTGCAGTGCTTTTTCATGTGAAGATTAAAAATGTCCTCCTTATGTTTGTATAAACACATTTGGAATTACTTCAGAATATTTGAAAAAACCAAAAGAAGAAAATGTAATTCTTTCACCACACTACAAACTAGCAATAACCATTGTAAAGCTATAATATTATTTCTGGATATTTAAGTACATTTTGTTCTACAGAATAAAATACAACTGAAGGACTGATGCTAAAGCTGAAACTCCAATACTTTGGCCACTTCATGCGAAGAGTTGACTCACTGGAAAAGACTCTGATGCTGGGAAGGATTGGGGGGCGGGAGGAGAAGGGGATGACAGAGAATGAGATGGCTGGGTGGCATCACCGACTCGATGGACATGAGTTTGAGTGAACTCTTGGAGTTGGTGATGGACAGGGTGGCCTGGCGTGCTGTGATTCATGGGGTCGCAAAGAGTCAGACACGACTGAGGGACTGAACTGAACTGAACTGGTACATATTGCAATGGGTTTCCCATGTGGTGCGAATGTTAAAGAACACATCTGTCAAGGTAGCCGACATAAGAGAGACAGGTTTGATCCCTGGGTTGGGAAGGTTCCCTTGAGGAGGGCAATGGAACCCCAGTCCAGTATTCCTGCCTGGAGCATCCCCTGAACAGAGGAGCCTGGTGGACTATAGTCCATAGGATCACAGAGAGTCAGACACAACTGAAATCGACTTAGTATGCACTCAGCACATACATATTGCAAAGAGTCAGTCGGACATGATTAAGCACACACACACATACATATTTTATTCAACATACTCCTTTTGTAAGCTAAAAAACCTATCATGAAAAAGTTTCTATCTCATAAGACACTCTTTCAAAATATCTCTTTTTATTAGACTGCAAAATATTTCTTAGCCTGTGCCATTATTTATTCAATAAATACATAATCTCTGGATATTCCAGTTATGTCTAACATTTTGAAATCTTTAAATGATGCCACTATGAAGATAATGAAAAACTCCATAACTACTTTGCCTTTATTTGGAAGAGGAGGATAATATCAAATACATTTTTAGTCTTTATTACTTCTCCAAGATCAGCTTGTATTATGTATTGATCAAAGTTATGGTGAGACCTGAGATAATATTGATAAAAGACATTTTGGTACCTCAGAGAAAGTTAGACCATTAAAATGAGTTGAAGTTTAGAGAGCTGGATCAGTTCTGATTATTTCTATGGAAAAATACGGAATTAAAGATTTTTTTAACCAATTAAATACATGTAGCTTTATAAACTGGGTCAATATCAGTAACTTGCCATGGGTAGAAGAGGCTAATTGATATTGCTACCACCTATGAGCACAAATAAACAGCAGGTCTCATACTAATTACTGGTTGCCTTGACAGAGTATGTATTTATTTAGTGCTAGCAAACTCAAGGAGAAGGCAATGGCAAACCACTCCAGTACTCTTGCCTAGAAAATCCCATGGACAGAGGAGCCTGATGGGCTGCAGTCCGTGGGGTCGCTAAGGGTCGGACACGACTGAGCCACTTCACTTTCACTTTTCACTTTCACACATTGGAGAAGGCAATGGCAACCCACTCCAATGTCCTTGCCTGGAGAATCCCAGGGACGGTGGAGCCTGGTGGGCTGCCGTCTATGGGGTCGCACAGAGTCGGACACGACTGAAGTGACTTAGCAGCAGCAGCAGCAAACTCAACAGAAATTATCTTAGTTTCACATTTCTTCATTACTCCTAATGGCTTATTTCAACAAACAGTTCAGTCCTGTGGAACAGACTGGATGACTGTTGTCTGTCAGCACAGACTCTGACAGAATGTGATTCTCAACATCAAAGCAAACAGTTGCTGAGCTGTCCACAGAATGCATGACATCACAGAATGCTTGACCCCATGGGACTTACACCATTAGTGTTTGACATAGTACATACTCCCAACACATTTAAAATATTACTGAACATGGATAGTATATAAATGTGGGGATGCAATAGAACACATGCACATATGAATATATCGTTACTCTACATACAGAGATAACATCTGTACCAATGTAATCTTTGAGATAAAAAGGGAATGCTTTCTAGTTCAGAAAAACACAAGTGCCAGAATTCTCTCACACACGTGGCAGGGAAAGAGTGTAAATTTATATAAGCTCTTTGAAAAGCAATTGGGAAATACTTATTAAAATTCAAACTATACCATGCAACCACTTAGCAATCTCACCTATAAGATTTAAGTTTTTAAAAAAAATCAGTAATAATATAGATAAGTAAAAATATGTATGTCTATGGATAGCTCTTAAAGTCTTTTTCAAAATAACAAAACACAAACATACCCCAAACTGGGAAGAATTTAAATGTTCATGAAAAAGCAATACTATAGATATCCAAAGGATTTGTATGTAGTCATTATAAAAGAATGGTATAGAACTACAGGTGTTAGACTGGAAAGTTGCTCATATCATATTGTTAATGAGAATGCAAAATTATCGTATGAATCCATTTTGAAAATAAAGCACATATTCTTGCATATCTAGTTCGGAATAACATTAAACAAGATATTGATGCCAATATGAATATAATTTATGCTTATGAAACCTTAAGGAAAAATACATCATGAGGAACTCTGGGCTGGAAGAAGCACAAGCTGGAATCAAGATTGCCAGGAGAAATATCAATAACCTCAGAGATGCAGATGACACCATCCTTATGGCAGAAAGTGAAGAGGAACTCAAAAGCCTCTTGATGAAAGTGAAAGAAGAGAGTGAAAAGTTTGGCTTGAAGCTCAACATTCAGAAAACGAAGATCATGGCATCTGGTCCCGTCACTTCATGGGAAATAGATGGAAAAACAGTGGAAACAGTGTCAGACTTTATTTTGGGGGGCTCCAAAATCACTGCGGGTGCTGACTGCAGCCATGAAATTAAAAGACGCTTACTCCTTGGAAGGAAAGTTATGACCAACCTAGATAGCATATTAAAAAGCAGAGACATTACTTTGCCAACAAAGGTCCGTCTAGTCAAGGCAATGGTTTTTCCCGTGGTCATGTATGGATGTGAGAGTTGGACTGTGAAGAAAGCTGATCACTGAAGAATCGATGCTTTTGAACTGTGGTGTTGGAGAAGACTCTTGAGAGTCCCTTGGACTGCAAGGAGATCCAACCAGTCCATTCTAAAGGAGATCAATCCTGGGTGTTCATTGGAAGGACTGATGCTAAAGCTGAAACTGCAATACTTTGGCCACCTCATGCGACGAGTTGACTCACTGGAAAAGACTCTGATGCTGGGAAGGATTGTGGGCAGGAGGAGAAGGGGACGACAGAGAATGAGATGGCTGGATGGCATCACCGACTCAATGGACATGAGTTTGAGTGAACTCCAGGAGTTGGTGATGGACAGGGAGGCCTGGCATGCTGTGATTCATGGGGTCGCAAAGAGTTGGACACGACTGAGCAACTGAAATGAACTGAACAGAACTGAACTGAAGGAAAAATAGGAAGGACCAAAACCAAAATATCCTCAGTACTTTCCTCTGGAAAGTATGGTTTGAGCTGTGGGTGTCAGGTTTTTAAGCACATACATACATAGCATGTGTATAAGCATGGGACTTCACAGGTGACGTTAGAAGTAAAGAATCCAACTGCCAATGCAGGTTTGATCCTGGGTTCCCTGGAAGAGGACATGGAAACCCACTCCAGTATTCTTGCCTAGAGTATCCCAAGGACAGGAAAGCATGGCAGGCTGCAGTTCATAGGTTCACACAGAGTCGGACATAACTGAAGCAAATTAAAGTGCATATATAAGCATATATATTATATTGCAGAGATTTATGGGTGATTTAAACTTACTTTTTATACTTTTATGTTTTTCAACTATTATTGAATTTCATTAATTCAATAAGTTATTCATTCATTCCAGGGGTCTATCTTGACTTAAAATTTGAATAAAATTTAAGAACATCAGTTCAGTTCAGTTCAGTTCAGTCGCTCAGTCATGTCCGAATTTCCGCAACCCCATGAATCACAGCACGCCAGGCCTCCCTGTCCATCATCAACTCCTGGAGTTCACTCAAACTCATGTCCACAGAGTCGGTGATGCCATCCAGCCATCTCATTCTCTGTCGTCCCCTTCTCCTCCCGCCCCCAACCTTTCCCAGCATCAGAGTCTTTTTCCAGTGAGTCAACTCGTCGCATGAGGTGGCCAAAGTATTGCAGTTTCAGTTTTAGCATCAGGGTGGCTATTGTTAGATCTTTATTGGTAATTGGATCAGATTTTGAAACTTCAGTTTAGGGTTTATTATTGTACATATTGAGACAGAATGGCATGGATGTGTGAAATCAATAGCAATTCTACAAATTTTTAATTTTAATCAATGGTTACTACCCCTTAACTTATCATATCATTTATTAAGAATAAATAGATAAATAGTAAACCAGGTTGGTTAGCATTTCATTTTACTCTTTCCCTTTCCATGCCTTTTGGCATGGATGTTAATGAGCAATTCAGTGGATGGACATACTGAAATAGAAGTATTTGCAATTCTTAATAAGCCACAAACCGGTGAATTGGATGAGATTAATCAGTCCTTCTGTATAAATAAGAATTGATCCTCTGTTGCAAACAGTAGGAATAAATCTTATAGCTGTACTTTAAAATTAAAAGGGGAAGATGGCGGAGGAATAGGAAGGGGTGATCACTTTCTCCCCCACAAATTCAGCAAAAGAACATTTGAACACTGAGTAAATTCCACAAAACAACTTCTGAATGCCGGCAGAGCACATCAGACACCCAGAAAAGCAGCCCATTGTCTTCTAAAGGAGGTAGGAAAGAGTATAAAAGATAAAAAGAGAGACAAAAGAGGGAGGGACGGGGCTCCATCCTGGGAAGGGAGGCTTAAAAAAAAAAAAAAAAAGAGAGAGAAGTTTCCAAACGCCTGGAAAAAGTCACTGGCGATCTGTGGCCAGCCTTGGAACCTCAGAGGGCCACATAACTGGGAGAGAAAAGAAATAAATAATTAAAACCCACAGACTAAGTGCTCAGAGGAAACTCTCAGCGGAGAAGTGGCGCAACCACCTGCACCTCCCACTAGCAAGAGGGGGCTGGGCAGGGAGTTGCGGGGGGCAGCGCTTAGAGAGAGGACCAGGCCTGAACGCCGCGAGGGAAATCTGAGGGCGTTAATGGGGAGATAGCTAAGCAGACTGTGGGATAGCGACCCCGCAGAAAGGCGAAAAGCCCCAACCTAAGACTCTGCCTCGGAGAAGGCAATGGCAAGCCACTCCAGTACTCTTGCCTAGAAAATCCCATGGATGGAGGAGCCTGGTAGGCTGCAGTCCATGGGATCGCTAAGGGTCAGACACGACTGAGCGACTTTACTTTCACTTTTCACTTTCACACACTGGAGAAGGAAATGGCAACCCACTCCAGTGTTCTTGCCTGGAGAATCCCAGGGAAGGGGGAGCTTGGTAGGCTTCCGTCTATGGGGTCACACAGAGTCGGACACGACTGAAGTGACTTAGCAGCAAGACTCTGCCAGCCCCGCTCACAGAACAAAGGACTGAACAGAGTGAGCCGGGACACGCAGGGAGGGCAGCCAGCGCTGGAAAGGGCAACTGCGGCCCCAGAGAGGCTTCCCATACCAAGCTGCAGGCAGGCTTCATTGCTAACCAAGACTTCTTGGGTTTGGGCCGGTCGATATCCGCCCAAGATGGTGCACCAGTTGTACACCCAGAAAACTGAGCGGCAGGGACTGGGGAGGTGATAAGTCACAGTGACCGCACTCGCCAAATGCCTGGTCACCTGAGCGGCTTGGACCGAGAAAGACACAAAACGCAGGTCCAGCCAAGTCTGCGCCTTTGTGGAGTACACGAGGACCTGAACCTGAGCCACTCAGACCTGGGAAGTGCATGCAACCCAGCGCCAGCCTCGGACAGTTCCTGGCAGAGCAACCTAGAGCCTGAGCAGCCTAAACAGGGAAAGCACACACGCCGCTAGCGGGGGCAATCCCACTGTATCCGAGACACTGCGGGCACTCTCCACAGACGCCAGGGATATTTGCTAGCAAAGTCTCTCCCTCTCCACAGCACGTCTGAACAGGTGAACTTATTAAAATGTCCATCACCGCTCCCGTGTATCAGGGTGAGAAATAGACACGGAAGAGACCAGCAAACAGAAGAACTTAAACAGAAAGAACTGCCTTGGATGTGACAGATTGAGAAGTCTTGAGCCTACTGCAAGAATAAGACCCAAAACCAGAGGCAGAGGCTTAACTCCAAATCTGGAGAACACCAGAGATCTCCTATTCCAGGAAACATTAACAGATAGGAGCTCATCAAATGCCTTCATACATACACTGAAACCAGGCACCACCCAAGGGTCAGCAAGTTTCAGAGAAAGACATACCACACAAATTTGCCAGCAACACAGGAGAAAAGCCCTGAACTTCAATATACAGGCTGCCCAAAGCCACTCCAAACTCATTGACATCTCAAACTCATTACTGGACACTTTATTGTACTCCAGAGAGAAGAAATCCAGCCGCACCCACCAGAACACTGACACAAACTTCCCTAACCAGGGAACCTTGACAAGCCACCTGTCCAACACCACACACAGCGAGGAAACTACATAATTAAGAGAACTCCACCAACTGTCAGAAGACGGAAAGGCCACCCCAAGCATAGGAATATAAGTAAGATGAAGAGGCAGAGAAGTACCCAGCAAGTAAAGGAACAGGATAAATGCCCACCAACACAAACAAAAGAGGAAGATATAGGGAATCTACCTGATAAAGAATTTCAAATTTTAATAGTGAAAATGATTCAAAATCTGGAAAGCAAAATGGAGTTACAGATAAATAACTTGGAGAAAAGGATTGAGAAGATGCGAGAAAGTTTTAATAAGGATTTAGAGGAAATAAAAAAGAGTCAATATATAATGAATAATGCAATAGAGGAGATCAGAAACACTCTGGAGGCAAAAAAAGTAGAATAACGGAGGCAGAAGACAGGATAAGTGAGCTAGAAAACAGAATTGTAGAAATAAATGAAACAGAGAGAAAAAAAGAAAAACAAATTAAAAGAAATGAGGACAATATTAGAGACATCTGGAACAATGTTAAACGCCTCAACATTCGAATTATAGGAGTCCCAGAAGAAGAAGACAAAAAGAAAGACCATGAGAGAATGCTTGAGGAGATAATAGTTGAAAACTTACCTAAAATGGGGAAGGAAATAATCACCCAAGTCCAAGAAACCCAGAGAGTCCCTAACAGGATAAACCCAAGGAGAAATACTCCAAGACACATATTAATCAAATTAACAAATATCAAACACAAAGATCAAATATTAAAAGCAGCAAGGGAAAAACAACAAATAGCACACAAGGGGATCCCCATAAGGATAACAGCTGATCTTTCAGCAGAAACTCTTCAGGCCAGGAGGGAATGGCAAGACATATTTAAAGTGATGAAAGAAAGTAACCTACAGCCCAGATTACTGTACCCAGCAAGAATCTCATTCAAATATGAAGAAGAAATCAAAAGCTTTACAGACAAGCAAAAGCTTGGAGAATTGAGCATCACCAAACCAGCTCTCCAACAAATACTAAAGGACCTTCTCTAGACAGGAAACACAGAAAGAGTGTATTAACTCAAACCCAAAGCAAGAAAGAAAATGACAACAAGATCATACTTATCAATAATCACCTTAAATGTAAATGGGTTGAATGCCCCAACCAAAAGACAAAGGCTGGCTGAATGGATAAAAAAACAAGACCCCATATATGTTGTCTACAAGAGACCCACCTCAAAATGAGGGACACATACAGGCTGAAAGTGAAAGGCTGGAAAAAGTTATTCCACGCAAACAGAGACCAAAAGAAAGCAGGAAGAGCAATACTCATATCAGATAAAATAGACTTTAAAACAAAGGCTGTGAAAAGAAACAAAGAAGGAAACTACATAATGATCAAAGGCTCAATCTAAGAAGATATAACAATTATAAATATTTATGCACTCAACATAGGAGCACCGCAATATGTAAGACAATTACTAACAAGTATGAAAGGGGAAATTAACAACAACACAATAATAGTGGGAGACTTTAATACCCCACTCACACCAATGGATAGATCAACTAAAGAGAAAATTAACAAGGAGACACAAACTTTAAATGATACAATAGACCAGTTAGACCTAATAGATCTCTATAGGATATTTCACCATAAAACAATGAATTTCACCTTTTTCTCAAGGGCACACGGAACCTTTTCCAGGATAGATCACATCCTGGGCCATAAATCTAGCCTTGGTAAATTCAAAAAAATTGAAATCATTCTAAGCAACTTTTCTGACCACAATGCAGTAAGATTAGATCTCAATTACAGGAGAAAAACTATTAAAAATTCCAACATATGGAGGCTGAACAAAACAGTGTTGAATAACGAACAAATCATAGAAGAAATAAAAATAGAAATCAAAATATGCATAGAAATGAATGAAAATACAACAACCCAAAACCTCTGGGACACTGTAAAAGCAGTGCTAAGGGGAAGATTCATAGCAATACAGGCACACCTGAAGAAACAAGAAAAAAGTCAATTAAATAATTTAAACTCTACATCTAAAGAAACTAGAAAAGGAAGAAATGAAGATTCCCAGGGTAAGGAGAAGGAAAGAAATCTTAAAAATTAGGGCAGATATAAATGCAAAAGAAACAAAAGAGACCATAGCAAAAATCAACAAAGCCAAAAGCTGGTTTTTTGAGAAGGTAAATAAAATTGACAAACCACTACCCAGACTCATCAAGTAACAAAGGGAGACGAACCAAATCAATAAAATTAGAAACGAAAGTGGAGAGATCACAACCAACAAGACGGAAATACAAAGGATTATTAGAGAATACTATCAACAGTTATATGGCAATAAAATGGATAACTTGGAAGAAATGGACAAATTCTTAGAAAAGTACAACTTTCCAAAACTGAACCAGGAAGAAATAGAAAATCTTAATGGACCTATCACAAGCACGGAAATAGAAGATGTAACCAGAAGTCTTCCAGCAAACAAAAGCCCAGGTCCAGACAGCTTCACAGCTGAATTCTTCCAAAAATCTAGAGAAGAGCTAACACCTATTCTACTCAAACTCTTCCAGAAAATTCCTGAGGAAGGAAAACTTGCAAACTCATTCTATGAGGCCACCATCACCCTAATCCGAAAACCTGGTAAAGATCCCACAAAAAAAGAAAACTATAGGCCAATATCACTGATGAACATAGATGCAAAAATCCTTAACAAAATTCTAGCAATCAGAATCCAACAACACATTAAGAAGATCATATATCATGACAAAGTGGGCTTTATCCCAGGAATGCAAGGTTTCTTCAATATCCACAAATCAATCAATGTAATACACTACATTAACAAACTGAAAAATAAAAATCATAAGATTATCTCAATAGATGGAGAGAAAGTGTTCAACAAAATCCAACATCCATTTATGATAAAAACCCTCCAGAAGATGGGAATAGAAGGGACATATCTCAGCATAATAAAAGCTATACATGACAAAACCACAGCAAACATTATCCTCATCTGTGGAAAACTGAAAGCATCACCCCTAAAGTCAGGAACACGTCAAGAGTGCCCACTCTCACCACGACTATTCAACATAGTTCTGGAAGTTTTGGCTACAGCAATCAGAGCAGAAAAAGACATAAAAGGAATCCAAATTGGAAAAGAAGAAGAAAAACTTTCAAAGTTCGATGATGACAAGATCCTATACACAGAAAACCCTAAAGACTCTACCAGAAAACTACTAGAGCTAATCAATGAATACAGTAAATTTGCAGGATATAAAATCAACACACAGAAATCTCTTGCATTCCTATACACTAATAATGAGAAAATAGAAAGAGAAATTAAGGAAACTATTCCATTCACTGTTGCAACGAAAAGAATTAAATACTTAGGAATATACCTACCTAAGGAAACAAAAGACCTATAATAGAAAACTATAAAACACTGCTGAAAGTAATCAAAGAGGACATTGATAGATGGAGAAATATACTGTGTTTGTGGAATGGAAGAATAAATATTGTGAAAATGAGTATACTCAATTCAATTCAGTTCAGTCGCTCAGTCATGTCCGACTCTTTGCGACCCCATGAATCACAGCACGCCAGGACTCCCTGTCCATCACCAACTCCCGGAGTTCACTCAAACACATGTCCAACAAGTCGGTGATGCCATCCAGTCATCTCATTCTCTGTCGTCCCCGTCTCCTCCCATCCCCAATCCCTCCCAGCATCAGAGTCTTTTCCAGTGAGTCAACTCGTCGCATGAGGTGGCCAAAGTATTGGAGTTTCAGCTTTAGCATCAGACCTTGCAATGAAAACCCAGGATTGATCTCCTCTAGAATGGACTGGTTGGATCTCCTTGCAGTCCAAGGGACTCTCAAGAGTCTTCTCCAACATCACACTTCAAAAGCATCAATTCTTCGGAGATCAGCTTTCTTCATAGTCCAACTCTCACATCCATACATGACCACGGGAAAAACCATAGCCTTGACTAGATGGACCTTTGTTGGCAAAATAATGTCTTTGCTTTTTAATATGCTATCTAGGTTGGTCAGAACTTTCCTTCCAAGGAGTAAGCGTCTTTTAATTTCATGGCTGCAATCAGCATCTGCAGTGATTTTGGAGCTGCAAAAAATAAAGTCTGACATGGTTTCCACTGTTTCCCCATCTATTTCCCATGAAGTAATGGGACCAGAAGCCATAATCCTCGTTTTCTGAATGTCGAGCTTCAAGCCAACTTTTTCACTCTCCTCTTTCACTTTCATCAAGAGGCCTTTGAGTTCTTCTTCCCTTTCTGCCATAAGGGTGGTGTCATCTGCATATCTGAGGTTATTGATATTTCTCCCGGCAATCTTGATTCCAGCTTGTGCTTCTTCCAGCCCAGCGTTCCTCATGATGTACTCTGCATAGAAGTTAAATAAGCAGGGTGACAATATACAACCTTGACGTACTCCTTTTCCTATTTGGAACCAGTCTGTTGTTCCATGTCCAGTTCTAACTGTTGCTTCCTGACCTGCATACAGGTTTCTCAAGAGGCAGGTCAGGTGGTCTGGTACTCCCATCTCTTTCAGAATTTTCCAGAGTTTATTGTGATCCACACAGTCAAAGGCTTTGGCATAGTCAATGAAGCAGAAATAGATGTTTTTCTGGAACTCTCTTGCTTTCTCCATGATCCAGCAGATGTTGGCAGTTTGATCTCTGGTTCCTCTGCCTTTTCTAAAACCTGCTTGAACATCTGGTAGTTCATGGTTCACATATTGCTGAAGCCTGGTTTGGAGAATTTAGAGCATGACTTTACTAGCTTGTGATATGAGAGTAATTGGGCGGTAGTTTGAGCATTCTTTGGCATTGCCTTTCTTTGGGATTGGAATGAAGACTGACCTTTTCCAGTCCTGTGGCCACTGCTCAGTTTTGCAAATCTGCTGGCATACTGAGTGCAGCACTTTCACAGCATCATCTTTCAGGATTCGAAATAGCTCAACTGGAATTCCATCACCTCCACTAGCTTTGTTCGTAGTGATGCTCTCTAAGGCCCACTTGACTTCACTTTCCAAGATGTCTGATTCCAGGTGAGTGATCACGCCATCGTGATTATCTTCATCATGAATATCTTTTTTGTACAGTTCTTCTGTGTATTCTTGCCACCTCTTCTTAATATCTTCTGCTTCTGTTAGGTCCATACCATTTCTGTCCTTTATCGAGCCCATCTTTGCATGAAATATTCCCTTGACATCTCTAATTTTCTTGAAAAAATCTCCTGTTTTTCCTATTCTGTTGTTTCCCTCTATTTCTTTGCATTGATTGCTGAGGAAGGCTTTCTTATCTCTCCTTGCTGTTCTTTGGAACTCTGCATTCAGATGTTTATGTCTTTCCTTTTCTCCTTTGCTTTTTGGTTCTCTTCTTTTCACAGCTATGTATAAGGCCTCGCCAGACAGCCATTTTGCTTTTTTTCATTTCTTTTCCATGGGGATGGTCTTGGTCCCTGTGTCCCGTACAGTGTCACAAACTTCTGTCCAGAGTTCATCAGGCACTCTATCAATCACATCTAGTCCCTTAAATCTATTTCTCACTTCCACTGTATAATCATCAGGGATTTGATTTAGATCATATCTGAATGGTCTAGTGGTTTGCCCTACTTTCTTCAATTTAAGTCTGAGTTTGGCAATAAGGAGTTCATGACCTGAGCCATAATCAGCTCCTGGTCTTGTTTTTGTAACTGTATAGAGCTTCTCCATCTTTGGCTGCAAAAAATATAATCAATCTGATTTCGGTTTTGATCATCTGATGATGCCCATGTGTAGAGTCTTCTCTTGTGTTGTTGGAAGAGGGTGTTTGCTATGACCAGTGCATTCTCTTGGCAAAACTCTATTAGCCTTTGCCCTGCTTCATTTTGTGCTCCAAGGCCAAATTTGCCTGTTACTACAGGTGTTTCTTGACTTCCTATTTTTGCATTCCAGTCCCCTATAATGAAAAGGACATCTTTTTTGGGTGTTAGTTCTAAAAGGTCTTGTAGGTCTTCATAGAACCCTTCAACGTCGGCTTCTTCAGTATTACTCGTTGGGGCATAGACTTTGATTACTGTAATATTGAATGGTTTGCCTTGGAAACGAACAGAAATCATTCTGTTGTTTTTAAGATTGCATCCAAATACTGCATTTTGGACTCTTTTGTTGACCATGATGGCTACTCCATTTCTTCTAAGGGATTCATGCCTACAGTAGTAGATATAATGGTCATCTGAGTTAAATTCCCTCATTCCAGTCCATTTTAGTTCACTGATTCCTAGAATGTCGATGTTCACTCTTGTCATCTCCTGTTTGACCACTTCCAATTTGCCTTGATTCATGGACCTAACATTCCAGGTTCCCATGCAATATTGTTATTTACAACATCGGACCTTACTTCTATCACCAGTCACATCCACAACTGGGTATTTGTTTCGCTTTGGTTCCATCCCTTCATTCTTTCTGGAGTTATTTCTCCACTGATCTCTAGTAGCATACTGGGCAACTACCGACTTGGGGCATTCCTCATTCAGTATCCTATCATTTTGCCTTTTGATAGTGTTCATAGGGTTCTCAAGGCAAGTATACTGAAGTGGTTTGCCATTCCCTTCTCCAGTAGACCACATTCTGTCAGACCTCTCCACCATGACCCATCCGTCTTGGGTGTCCCCACACGGCATGGCTTAGTTTCATTGAGTTAGACAGGGCTGTGGTCCATATGATCAGATCAACTAGTTTTTTGTGATTATGATTTCAGTGTGTCTGCCCTCTAATGCCCCCTCCCAATACCTACTGTCTTATTTGGTTTCACTTTATACTGCAAGGAGATCCAACCAGTCCATTCTAAAGGAGATCAATCCTGGATGTTCATTGGAGGGACTGATGCTAAAGCTGAAACTCCAATACTTTGGCCACCTCATGCGACGAGTTGACTCCCTGGAAAAGACTCTGATGCTGGGAAAGGTTGGGGGCGGGAGGAGAAGGGGACGACAGAGAATGAGATGGCTGGATGGCATCACTGACTCTGTGGACATGAGTTTGAGTGTACTCCGGGAGTTGGTGATGGACAGGGAGGCCTGGCGTGCTGTGATTCGTGGGGTCGCGGAGAGTCGGACACGACTGAGCGACTGAACTGAACTGAACCTTGGTCATGGAAATTCTCTTCACAGCTGCTCCAGCAAAGTTCAGCCGCTGTACTTTACCTTGGACGAGTGGTATCTCCTCCAGGCCACCCCTCCTGACTTTGAAAGTAGAGTAGATCCCCTTGGCCCTCCTGTGCCCTCGCAGCCACCGCCTCTTGGACATGGGACAGCTCCTCTCGGCCACCGCCCTGACCTTGGGCGTGCGGTAGCTCCTCTCGGCGACACTTCTGTGCGTGGTCAGTTGCGCGGGAGCCGGCGTCTCTTGCATCTGCACCACCGGGGCTGGCGTCTCTCGTGTCTGCGCCGCCGGAGCTGGCGTCACTACCCAAAGTAATTTATACATTCAATGCAATCCCTATCAAGCTACCAATGATATTTTTCACAGAGCTAGAACAGATAATCTCACAATTTGTATGGAAATACAAAAAACCTTGAATAGCCAAAGCAATCTTGAGGAAGAAGAATGGAACTGGGGGAATCACCCTGCCGGACTTTAGGCTCTATTACAAAGCATAGTTATCAAGATAGTATGGTACTGGCATAAAGACAGAAATATAGATCAATGGAACAAAATAGAAAACCCAGAGATAAATCCACGCACCTGTGGACACCTTATCTTTGACAAAGTGGGCAAGAATATAAAATGGAGTAAGGACAGTCTCTTTATATATATTTTTTTATTTTTTATTTACTTATTTATTTTTTTTAACTGGAAGCAAAGTACTTTACATTAATATATTGGTTGGTTTTGCCATACATTGACATGAATCTGCCCCGGGTGTACATGTGTTCCCCCTCTTGAACCCCAATCCTCCATGACCCACCTCCCAGAATATTGAAAATAAAAGCAAAAATAAACAAAAGACAGTCTCTTTAACAAGTGCTGCTGGGAAAACTGGTTAGCCACTTGTAAAAGAATGAAACTAGAACACTTCCTAACACCATACACAAAAATAAACTGAAAATGGATTAAAGATCTAAATGTAAGACCAGAAACTATAAAACTCCTAGAGGAGAACATAGACAAAACACTCCGACATAAATCACAGCAGGATCCTCCATGACCCACCTCCCAGAATATTGGAAATAAAAGCAAAACTAAACAAATGGGTCGGAGAAGGCACTGGCAAGCCACTCCTGTACTCTATCCTAGAAAATCCCATGGATGGAGGAGCCTGGTAGGCTGCAGTCCGTGGGGTCGCTAAGGGTTGGACACGACTGAGCGAGTTCACTTCCACTTTTCACTTTCACACATTGGAGAAGGAAATGGCAACCCACTCCAGTGTTCTTGCTGGGAGAATCCCAGGGACGGGGGAGCCTGGTGGGCTTCCGTCTATGGGGTCGCACAGAGTCGGACACGACGGAAGTGACTTAGCAGCAGCAGCAGCAAACAAATGGGATGTAATTAAAATTAAAAGCTTCTGCACAGCCAATGAAACTATAAGCAAGGTGTAAAGACAGCCTGCAGAATGGGAGAAAATAATATCAAATGAAACAACTGACAAAGAATTAATCTCCAAAATATACAAGCAGCTCCTGCAGCTCAATTCCAGAAAAATAAATGACCCAATAGAAAAGTGGACCAAAGAACTAAACAGACATTTCTCTAAAGAAGACATACAGATGGCTAACAAACACATGAAAAAATGCTCAACATCCCTCATAATCAGAGAAATGCAAATCAAAACCACAATGAGATACCATTTCACACCAGTCGGAATGGCTGCTATCCAAAAGTCTACATGCAATAAATGCTGGAGAGGGTGTGGAGAGAAGGGAACCCTCTTACACTGTTGGTGGGAATGCAAACTAGTACAGCCACTATGGAGAAAAGTGTGGAGATTCCTCAAATAACTGGAAATAGAACTGCCATACGACCCAGCAATCCCACTCCTGGGCATACACACCAAGGAAACCAGAATTGAAAGAAACACATGTACTCCAACGTTCATTGCAGCACTGTTTATAATAGCGAGGACATGGAAGCAACCTAGATGTCCATCAGCAGACGAATGGATAAGGAAGCTTTGGTACATATACACAATGGAGTATTAATCAGCCATTAAAAAAAATACATTTGAATCAGTTCTAATGAGGTGGATGAAATTGGAGCCTATTATACAGAGTGAAGTAAGGCAGAAAGAAAAACACCAATATAGTATACTAACGCATATATATGGAATTTAGAAAGATGTTAACGATAACCCTGTATACGAGACAGCAAAAGGGACACAGGTTTATAGAACTGTCTTTTGGACTCTGTGGGAGAGGGCGAGGGTGGGATGATTTGGGAGAATGGCATTGAAACATGTATATAATCATATATGAAATGAATCGCCAGACCAGATTCGATGCATGAGACAGGATGCTTGGGGCTGGTGCACTGGGATGACCAAGAGGGATGGGATGGGGAGGGGGATAGGAGGGGGGATCAAGATGGGGAACATATGTACAACCGGGACGGATTCATGTCAATGTATGGCAGAATCAACCAACATAATATTGTAAAGTAATTAGCCTCCAATTAAAAAAATAATAAAATAAAAAATAAAATTATCAGGGACTAGACATGAGTTCCATAAAACACTGAGTATCAGAGATAGCTTTTTTGGATTACTAACTAAAATTAACTTTTGGGTGAGAGTGACCATAGAGAAACACAGAATCAAATATTTTGCCCGAATATTTTGATATTGTTAAATGAAACTCATATTCACAGCAGAAAATATAAAAAATACCACTTGTATAAAAAAATGGTTTCTCTGAAAAGGTGTCCTGAGTGACCCATCCTAACATATCATAAAAGCTTGATACAATTATCCCTGACACATTATGGAAGTATGTTGCTTAGCTCTCATTTCTAGTGTAGACAGGTTTTGAGTAATAGAGACTTGACTGGCAAATAAATTATGAATACACCTATGGTCATATGTTAGAGAATCAACATGGATCTCCCAGTCCTTGTAAAAGCAATATTTGGGAAGAAATTTTCCTAGGGAGGTACCATATCTCATCTAGATGTACAAAGTGATTAGATATAGTTGCTGCTGCTGCTAATAATATTACTGGGAGCTAAATCTGACTGAGGGCATTTTATGTATCGAAACCGTTTTAGACATTTTAACTTAACTTATTTAATCATCTTAGCTCTATGAAATAATTGCCATATTATCCCCATTTCATAGATGTGGAAATGGTACTTGGAGAAGTCAGGTAAATTCTGAAAAATAGCATAAGTTACCAACTAAGTAATATTTCAAATTCATGTCTGTCAGATTCCAAACCCCATGCTTTTAATTAATGAATATCTAATATTGCTTTATTGCTTTAGTGTCTGAGGAACTATGGATGGAGGTTCATGACATTGTACAGGAGACAGGAATCAAGACCATCCCCAAGAAAAGGAAATGCAAAAAAGCAAAATGGCTGTCTGAAGAATGCTGACAAATAGCTGTGAAAAGAAGGGAAGAGAAAAGCAAAGGGGAAAAGGAAAGATATACCCATTTGAATGCAGAGTTCCAAAGAATAGCAAGGAGAGATAAGAAAGGCTTCCTCAGTGATCAATGCAAAGAAATAGAGGAAAACAATAGAATAGAAGGATTAGAGATCTCTTCAAGAAAATTAGAGATACAAAGGGAATATTTCATGCAAAGATGGGCTCAATAAAGGACAGAAATGGTAGGGACCTAACAGAAGCAGAGGAGATTAAAAAGAGGTGGCAAGAATACACAAAACTATACAAAAAAGAGCTTCACGACCCACATGATGGTGTGATCGCTCACCTAGAGCTAGACATCCTGGAATGTGAAGTCAAGTGAGCCTTAGAAAGCATCACTATGAACAAAGCTAGTGGAGATGATTGAATTCCAGTTAGGCTATTTCAAATCCTAAAAGATGATGCTGTGAAAGTGCTGCACTCAATATGCCAGCAAATTGGAAAACTGAGCAGTGGCCACAGGACTGGAAAAGGTCAATGTTTTTCATCCCAATACCAAAGAAAGGCAATGCCAAAGAATGTTCAAACTACTGTACAATTACACTCATCTCACATGCTAGTAAATTCATGCTTAAAATTCTCCAAGCCAGGCTTCAGCAATATGTGAACCGTGAACCTCCAGATGTTCAAGCTGGTTTAAAAGGCAGAGGAACCAGAGATCAAATTGCCAACATACGATGAATCATTGAAAAAGCAAGAGAGTTCCAGAAAAACATCTATTTCTGCCTTATTGACTATGCCAAAGCCTTTGGCTGTGTGGATCACAATAAACTGTGGAACATTCTGAAAGATATGGGAGTACCAGACCACCTGACCTGCCTCTTGAGAAACCTGTATGCAGGTCAGTAAGCAATAGTTAGAACTGGACATGGAACAAGAGACTGTTCCACCTAGGAAAAGGAGTACGTCAAGGCTGTGTATTGTCATCCTACGTATTTAACTTATATGCAGAATACATCATGAGAAACACTAGGCTGGAGGAAGCACAAGCTGTAATCAAGATTGCCGGGAGAAATATCAATCACCTCAGATATGCAGATGACACCACTCTTATGGCAGAAAGTGAAGAAGAACTAAAGATCCTCTTTATAAAAGTGAAAGAGGAGAGTGAAAAGGTTGGCTTGAAGCTCAACATTCAGAAAACAAAGATCAAGCCATCTGTTCCCATCACTCCATGGCAAATAGATGGGGAAACAATGGAACCAGTGGCTGACTTTATTTTTCTGGGTTCCAAAATCACTGTAGATGGTGATTGCAGCCATGAAATTAAAAGACGCTTACTCCTTGGAAGGAAAGTTATGAGCAACCTAGACAGCATATTAAAAAGGAGAGACATTACTTTGCCAACAAAGTTCTGTTTAGTCAAGGCTATGGTTTTCCCAGTAGTTATGTATGGATGTGAGATTTGGACTATAAAGAAAACTGAGCGCAAAAGAATTGGTGCTTTTGAACTGTGGTGTTGGAGAAGACTCTTGAGAGTCCCTTGGACTGCGAGGAAACCAACCAGTCCATCCTAAAGGAAATGTCCTGGGTGTTCATTGGAAGGACTGATGTTGAAGCTGAAACTCCAATACTTAGGCCACCTGATGCGAACAGCTGACTCATTGGAAAAGACCCTGATGATGGGCAGGAGGAAAATGGGACGACAGAGAATGAGATGATTTGATGGCTTCACCGACTCAATGGACATGAGTTTGAGTAAACTCTGGGAGTTGGTGATGGACAGGGAGGCCTGGCTTGCTGCGGTTCATGGGGTTGCAAAGAGTTATACATGACTGAGTGACTGAACTGAACTGAATATTGCTTTAATATTAAGCACATTATTTGATGTACATTATGGATGAAATAACTTTTAGCAAGTTGAACAAGGATTATAAGAGCATTTTATACCATTGTGTGTATTTTTATCAACACTTTGGGAATATTAGACTATTAATAAACTAGGAATTGCTTGCCTTATATTTATATAATTACCATTTCTATTGTAAAGAGTTCACACAGTGTTTCAGTTTTAATTAATTTATCTGTCAACTACATTTAAAAACAATTCATAAGTCAATAAATGTCCCTACAAATCCCCATTTTATCTTTTCCACCTTGAAAGTGCAACCAGAGTGTCTACCTTAATAGATACCTTGTCTTCTGACTTCATTTTGGGTTAGTACAAAACAGGGAATGAGGAGGTCAATCAGATAAAAGACAGTGAGATTGGATTAGTTTCTATCTTTCCTTTGAGGTCACCATGGACTAGGTGCATCTGTAAATAAGCCACATAGCTACTTCATCTTAAGATGGTTGTCACCATTCACCACCTATAGCCCATTAAATCTCTCCTCATTCTTTCCTGGCCCCAGGGGTTTGTGTTATTATTTCCAGTGGTATTCCTACAAACTGTTCACATCTTTGAAAATAATTCTTATTTCATACTCTGTTCAAACATTTTATGAACTACCTGACTTTATGCTCAGATACTGATTGATACACATGTACAATCACTCTTTAAACCATGTATGTGGGTTAAAAAACTGAACTGATTTTATGTTGAGGGTATAGCACCAACAGAAATATTCCTTGATAGTATCTCTGATCAAATTTTCAAGGCCTAAACCATCACTTTACCTGGAGCTTCTTCTCCCAATTTATCACTTTGATTCCCTGGAATGACTGTAAGCTTCCCACATAAAGGAACAAGCTTTTGCATATCTGAAGTAGTGTGAGCAGAAGGCCTCAGTGAAAGATTGTGCGTGCTAAGTTACTTCAGTGATATCTGACTCTTTGAGACCCTATGGATCTTAGGCCACCAGGTTCCATGAATTCTCCATGCAAGGATACTGGAGTGGGTTGCCGTGCTCTCCTCCAGGGTTTCTTCCTGACCCAGGGATTGAACCTGTGTCTCTTATGTCTCCTGCATTGGCAGGGAAGTTCTTTACCACTAGCACCACCTGGGAAGTCCAGTGAAAGACTGGGCCTACACATTTTTCATGGAAATCTGAATCTTTCTTTATCAAAATTGTATCATCCATCTATGTTGTGACTAGGCAATTGAGGATAATTTGTTTGGCTCTTATGTACTGTTTAACATCTTACACCCTTACACATTTGCAAAAGCCCTGAAAACATTTTTGTTCAAAGTGCTTCTATAATTGATTCTTATGTTTCTTCACATGAGTATGGGAAGCAACATGGCAGTAAAAGAATGCTGAATTTTACATATAAATTCTGTCAGAGGCTTATCTCTAAAAAATGGGTAAGAGTAATCCTTGCCATATCAATTCATGAGGTGTTTGTGATACTTATTATATATCTTATGAATGTCCTACATAAACTCTGTAGTACTACACACTTGTTTGTGATGCCTGTCCTGCAGTTGCTACAGATGATGGTAAAAGAAACTTCTCCATTATGCTTACCTTTTAGTTTTTAAGTTCTGTGTGGGTAGATAACAATCAGCTATAATAGCTATACGTGTGCATGCTCAGTCGCTTAGCTGTGTCTGACTGTTTGTGATCACATGGAACATAGCCTGCCAGGCTCCTCTGTCCATGGGATTTTCTCAGCAAGGATACTGGCATGGTTGCCATTTCCTCCTCCAGAGGATCTTCCTGATACAGGGATCGAAGCAATGTCTCCTTCCTCTCCTGCATTGCAAGCAAATTCTCTAGCGCTGAGCCAGTGGAGAAGACCATCATAGGCCATATTGCTATGGGTTAGGGAGGGAGGTGGGAGGGGAGCTCAAGATGCAGAATACATGTACATCAGGGGCAGATTCATGTCAATGTATGGCAAAACCAATACAATAATGTAAAGTAATTAGCCTCCAATTAAAATAAATTAATTAATTTAAAAAATACACTAGGTGAAGTGCAATTCTATTTACAATACCACAATTAGTTTAAAACTAGTTGTAAAGCAATTAGAAAGAGAGTTAAATAATTGTATATCCTAATTAAAAGAGAGGTGATATACTTATTGGATGTCCTTACTGGGAAAGTAATGCTTTATTTAGTCCAAATTTTGGGATTTTTTTCTCCAGATTTCAATAGAATCTCTTTCCCTAGGCATGAATGAATGAAACTTTGAATTGGGACAGTTTGTAATAAAATATATGAGTGCTGCGATCCAAGGGGTCACAAAGAGTTGGACACGACTGAGCGACTGAACTGAACTGAACTGAACTGAAGGGGTCACTGGAAGTTGGGTTCTAATGTCAGGACAGGAGAAATGGTAAAGTTTCCATTTTTCTTAGACTGAACTAACCCTGGAGGCAGCCAGTGTTACTGGCATGAGCAAGCCCTTTCTGTGGCAGGGCTTCTCTTCTTGTAATTTTGGTATCTTTTATTCAGTATGCCCTCAGAGTACAGAGAGAAGCCCATGGAAGCAGGCAAGTGGTTGGGTAGTTCCTTGAGAAGACAACAACACGTGTAAGAAAGCTGAAGATTAAAGCAGCAGCACATGTCATTCATCTTTTTTTCATTTTAATAATCAAGACAAACATAGATAATTTTTTGTGTAAATTAACAGTTTGCTGGTTTTAATGTACACAATTTTATTATCTTAAGGGTGGAAATGTAAACATTGAACCTAAGGTATTTTCCACAAAAGATAGCTCCTCTAGTGTTTAAGAGATACTATGTACTTGCATGTATGTTATGTACTCGTCTGAAAACTTAAGTTGGATTATTTAAACCAAAATAATTATGAAGCCAGGTTTATGTTGATTGATAACCAGAGTCAGCACTAGTTATCTCTGGTAGGCAGAAATTTAAGGGCAATGTGATTTGTTCAACGTAAATTAACCAAGAGATTCAGTGGACTCTATGTTGTCTAGATGCTATTTTGTATAATTGCAAAATTTTATGTGAGATGTAGAAGCACAATATAAGAAAACTATAAGAGGGAGTAATTTGCCTTTCCAAAATCTAGTGATACTAGGAAGGAGAGGAGGAAATATGTGACAGGCAAGAAAATGTGCTGGACAAGAGATGACAGAAACAGTCTCAAGAATTTCTGCCAGGGAGTCAAGGGAGACAGCTAAAGAGTAAGGCTGCATTTTCTTTAAGCCTACATATTCGGCAGCTTTTAAGCTACTACATGCAGCTGAAGAGTTTCAATAAAAGTGACTTGAAAACTCATTCTGACTTCCTCCAGATGCCAGCCCCCTGGCGTTACCACCACACATTATTTAATATGGACTTGGTTTCACTTCCCTTCCTGATGCCTGATTCAGCTCTTCTATAGGCAGCCCCTTCTGTCTGTGACTGACAAGGTGTTGCTAAATGATTGGAATTGTTGTAGCATTTCCTAATATTTTGCATCATCTATTTCTTTCACATTTTTCCTGATTTACTTTAGTTTCTTTTTAAATTTTATTTTCTGATCTTACTGTTTTCTCCTCCAATACTTGGTACCTGACTTAAATAATACTGAAATCTGCATTCATAGAATTATGTTTTACCATGAACATCCCATTAAAAGATTACGATACCAAAGCCATCTCGCCTTGGAAGAAGAAGCAGTGCTTTGCATAATTACTTTTTTAACTTTGAATTTAATTTTAAATTAAATCATATTTGCATCACTGGAATAAACCTCACTGGATTGTGGTGCATATTCCTTTTAATGTATTGCTGAATTTAGTTTATTAATATTTTATTGAGAACATTTTCATCTTTGTTTATCACAAATATTGAGTTGTAATTTTCTTTTCCTGTGGAGTCCTTGTACGGTTTTGGTATCCGGGTAATACTGGCTTTATAAGATGATTTTGGAAGTGTTCCTTTCTCGTCTACTTTTTGGAAGAGTTTGAGGAGGATTGATGATAATGCTTCTTTGAACGTTTGTTGAAGTCATCTGGTCCTGGACTTTGGTTCTTTTGGAGGGTCTTTTTCATAATTTTGCAATTAGTAGAATCTTATGCAAGTAAAAGATGATTATTTCTGGGAGTAGATTTTTTTCCCCATTATTTAAGTGTGTCATTTACATACATTCAACTAAAACTAATAAACATGTATAACCAAGATATTCATGATTTTTTTTTTTTACCATGATATTAGCACTGGAAGGTTAAATAACTGGGAACAGTGATGGAGGAGTTTGCTAAGTTGTATTGTAGTTACTGGTTTACATCTCAATTCTTCTCACTATGAGTTCTGGGAGATCACTAATGGTTTTTGTTTTAAATTTTCATATTCTTGCACTTCATGCTTTTTTAAAAAAATATTCTTTTTTTTTAATTGTAGGATAATAACTTTACTATATTGTGAAGGATTTTTTTAAATTGGAGGCTAATTACTTTACAATATTATACTGGTTGGTTTTGCCATACATTGACATGAATCCGCCCCGGGTGTACATGTGTTCCCCTTCTTGAACCCCCCTCCCACCTCCCTCCTCCCCTTATCCTCCCTCTGGTTCATCCACGTGCACCAGCCCCGAGCATCCTGTATCATGCATCGAACTTGGACTGGTGATTCATTTCACATATGATAATATACATGTTTCAATGCCATTCTCCCAAATCATACCACCCTCACCCTCTCCCACAGAGTCCCAAAGACTGTTCTATACACCTGTGTTTCTTTTGCTGTCTCGTATACAGGGTTAAGGTTACCATCTTTCTAAATTCCATATACATGCGTTAGTATACTGTATTGGGGGGCTTCCCTGGTGGCTCAGAGGTTAAAGCATCTGCCTCCAATGCGGGAGACCCGGGCTCGATCCCTGGGTCGGGAAGATCCCCTGGAGAAGGAAACGGTAACCCACTCCAGTATTCTTGCCTAGAGAATCCCATGGACAGAGAAGCCTGGTAGGCTACAGTCCATGAGGTCGCATAGAGACAGACACAACTGAGCGACGGAACGGAATGGATACTGTATTGGTGTTTTTCTTTCTGCCTTACTTCACTCTGTATAATAGACTCCAATTTCATCCACCTCATTAGAACTGATTCAAATGTATTTTTTTAATGGCTGAATAATATTCCATTGTGTATATGTACCAAAGCTTTCTTATGCATTCATCTGCAGATGGACATCTAGGTTGCTTCCATGTCCTCACTATTATAAACAGTGCTGCAATGAACATTGGAGTACATGTGTTTCTTTCTATTCTGGTTTCCTTGGTTTGTATGCCCAGGAGTGCGGTTGCTGGATCATATGGCAGTTCTATTTCCAGTTTTTTGAGTAATTTCCACACTGTTCTCCATAGTGGCTGTACTAGTTTGCATTCCCACCAACAGTGTAAGAAGGATTTTGCCATACATCCATGGCATAAATGAATCAGCCATAGGAATATATGTGTCCCTTCCCTCCCGAATCCCTCTTCCACCTCCCTCCCCACCCCTACCCTCCAGATTGTCACAGAGTACTGGCTTTGGGTTCCCTGCATCATATATCAAACTCCCACTGGCTATTTTACATGTGGTAATGTATATGTTTTGATGCTTTATCACAGATGCTCACTTAATGCATGCTGGATGATCTGAGAATGCAAATTGGTGCATTAACTATAGAAACAGCATGGAGATTCCTCAAAACATTAAGTATAGAACTGTCATATGATTCAACTATTACTGCTGCTGCTGCTGCTGCTAAGTCCCTTCAGTCGGGTCAGATTCTGTGCGACACCATAGATGGCAGCCCACCAGACTCCTCTGTCCCTGGGATTCTCCAGGCAAGAATACTGGCATGGGTTGCCATTTCCTTCTCCAATGCATGCATGTATGCTAAGTTGCTTCAATCATGTCTGACTCTGTACTACCCTATGGACAGCAGCCCACCAGGCTCCTCCATCCACAGGAGTCTCTAGGCAAGAATACCGGAGTGGGTTGCCATTTCCTTCTCCACTATTACAGTTCTGCATATTTATCCAAACAATGTGAAAATATTAATTGGAAAAGATAAATGCACCCTTATACTCATTGCAACCTTATTTATAATAGCCAAGATATGTTAAAAAAAAAAAAAAAAAACTGGCGTTCCCATCAGTGGATGAATCGATTAAAAAGATGTTTTATATATATATATATATGTTAATATATATAATGTAATATTACTCACACATAAAAAGATGAAATTTTACCATTTGCTACAAATATATAGACTTGGATGGTATTACACTAAGTGAAATAAGTTATACAAAGACAAATACCATATGATTTCACTTATATGTGGAATAAAAATAAATAAATGAACAAACCAAACCAAAGCAGACACATAGATACAGAGCAGGATAGTGGTTGCTAGAGAAGAGGGGAGAGGAAAATGTATAAAGGAGGTCAATTGTATGATGATGGATGGAAACTAAACCTTTGTTGGTGAGCATGCTGTAGTGTGTACAGAAGCTAAAAAAGTAATATACACATAAAACGTATAATGCTATTAGCCAGTAAAACATGAAGGATATATGAATAAATGAATGGTTCTGATAGCATATTCCTTTTTGTAGACTTAGTTCTATATCACACAGTTTCACATTCTGTGTTTCACCATGTCACATCATTGCTGCTGTTGTTATTCAGTCGCTAAGTCATGTCCAACTCTTTGTGACCCCATGAACTGCAGCACTCCAGGCTCCTCTGTCTTCCACTATCTCTGCCAGTTTGCTCAAATTCATGTTGAGTCAGTGATGATATCCAACCTTCTCATCCACTGCTACCCCTTCTCCTCCTTCCCTCAATCCTTCCCAATATCAGGGTCTTTTCCAATGAGTCAGTTATTTGCATCAGGTGGCCAAAGTATTGGAGCTTCACCTTTAGCATCAGTCCTTCCATGAATGTTCAGGGTTGATTCCTTTACAATTGACTAGGTTGATCTCCTTGCTGTTCAAGTGACTCTCAAGAGTCTTGTTCAGCACCACAGTTCAAAAGCATCAATTCTTTGGCACTCATACTTCTTTATGGTCCAACTTTCATATCCTTGTGTGATTACTTGAAAAACCATAGCTTTGACTGTAAGGACTTTTGTTGGCAAAATGTTTCTTCTGTCTAGTTTTGTCATAGTTTTTCTGCCAAGCAGCAAGCATCTTTTAATTTCATTCATGCAGTCTCTGTCCACAGTGGTTTTGGAGCCCAAGAAGGTAAAATCTGTCACTGCTTTCACTTTTTCTCCTTCTATTTGCCATGAAGAGATGGGACTGAATGCCATGATCTTAGCTTTTCTTCTTTTTAATGTTAAGCTTCAAACCAGCTTTCTCACTCTCCTCTTTCATGCTCATCAGAAGGCTCTTTAGTTCTTCTTCACTTCCTGCCATTAGAGTGGTATCATTTAAATATCTGAGGTTATTGATATTTCTCCCAGCAACCTGGACTCCAGCTTGCCTTTCATCCATGCCAGCATTTTGCTGGAGGTACTCTTCATAGAGGGCTTCCCAGGTGGCATTAGTGGTAAAGAACATGCCTGCTAATGCAGGAAATGAAAGAGATATGGATTTGATCCCTGGGTCTGGAAGATCCCCTGGAGGAGGGCATGGCAACCCAGTCCAATATTCTTGAGTGTAGAATCCTATGGATAGAGGAGCCTGGCGGCTACAGTCCACAAGGTTGCAAAGCGTCAGACAAGACTGAAGTGACTTAGCACATGCTCTAAGTATAAGTTTAACAGACAGGGTGACGACATACAGCCTAGTCTTGTACTCCTTTCCTAATTTTGAAACAATCTTTTGTTCCATACAGGGTTTTAACTGTTGTTTCTTTATCCACTACAAGTTTCTCAGGCGACGGATAAGGCAACATGGTACTTCCATCTCTTAAAAATGTTCAACAATTTGTGATCTACACAGTCAAAGGCTTTAGCATAGTCAATGAAGCAGAAGTAGATATTTTTCTGGAACTCCTTTGCTTTCTCCATGAGCCAGTTAATGTTGGCAATTTGATCTCTGGTTTCTCTGCCTCTTCAAAACCCAGCTTGTACATCTGGAAGTTCTTGATTCACATACTGCTGAAGCCAACTTGAAGGATATTGAGCATAACCTTGATAGCATGTGAAATGAAATGAAATACTAGCATGTGAAATGCCACATCATACTTCCCATCAAACTAGTCAGGTCTTTGTATTTTGGCTGATATTAATCTGATACTTTTAAAGATGCTTCTGTCTTTTGGTCCATAGTTGCTCATATTTCAGTCTTTGTGATATATTGCAAATGCACATCAACCACATTTCTTAAAGCTATGTATAGTTTTATGTTTCTGCTACACATTCCACAAATCCATATAGAAGGAAAGCCAGGTGTACATCTTCCATCCGGTAAGAATTTGTTATGCCAATGCCCTTTTTAAAATGCACATGCATCTGTGATAGGAGTCAAATCTATAATGCTCTATGATTTTAGGTAGAAAAAAAATTCTTTTGGTTGTACGGCACCTCAAAGCCCTGTTATTTAAAAGCCTCTTTCTTAACAAGTGCTTTTTGTCTTCTACTATCATACATACAGATACATCATATATATCTTTCCTTGCCACTTCTTTGATTCTTCTGGTTCTTCTATGTGGCTGCAGTGGCTTCCTTTGTCTTTATATGTACTGGTTTTAAGAGATCATATATACTTCCTTATGATGTTTGGGGGAAAGCCAATTTTAACTTTATAATGGTCAAGAATAAATGAAAATAAACCAAGTGTTATATAGTTCTCATATTTGTTATTGTTCAGTCAGTAAGTCATGTCTGACTCTTTCACAACCCCGTGGACAGTAGCCTGCCAGGCTCCTCTGTCCACGGGATTTCCCAGGCAAGAATATTGGAATGGATGACCATTTTCTGCTCCAGGGGATCTTATTGACCAAGGTATCAAACCTGCATCTCCTGCAATAGTAGGCCCATTCTTTACCACCAGGAAAGCTCAGTTTGCATAATACTCTTGAGTTATATTGGGTTGGCCAAAAAGTTACAGAAGAACCTGACCAACCCAATATATAATTCAGCATTTTAAGAAATAGTGATCATCCTCTTTTGCAAGATTTTTTTTTATAAAATCATAAAAGCTGTGATGGCTATATTTTCTTCAATTGGTTTCTCTTCCCTCCTTGAAGTTTCTTTGGTGAGCAGATGCTTATGGATCTAATGTAGTGAAGAATAATTTTTTTCTTTAGGCATGTGGTTTTCTATCAAGGATACTGTAGGGAGCTAGTTTTCTAAAGATATTTCCTATTATTCTACTTGAATACTTATTAATGTGTGCAGAGTTGTTAATTTCTATTATACAGTGAGACTGCAATATTCTAAAAACCTATGTCTTGATGGTTTTCATATGCCTCTATTTTCTTACTGTCATTAAAAATATGCAGACAAATAGCTGAGACACCAGCATATTAGGTTTATGTCCAAGTATATCTTGGGTCTCTTAAATGATCCTGGTTACAAATGCCAAGTTGAAATGTCTTTGATGATTTGCTTTTCCATGGCTCTGGACACAGCAAGAGCAAATGGTAGTACCATGAAGCCACACACACAAATGTATGATAGTGTCTTCTCTCTCCTCAGTATTCCTCTTCGCCACTTTGGAAATTCATTTGTACTAATCAAATCCATTAGGACTTAACAGGTAGTGAGTGGGTAGTATAATCCCAAGCTTCTTAGCATAAAAGTAATATTTATTGCAATTCCTATGAAATTATATGGCATGGTATTATTTTAATGAGTGAATTAACAAAAGTGAGCCAATCAGTTTGCTGTTGTCACCATTCATTATTTAAAGCAGAACTCATCTTGGTTGTCCATGCTGCTCTCAGGAGACCCATCACTTATAATCCAATCATATTATTAACAAATGATGTCATATAAAAAATTAGACAATTTCATACATTTCAAATTAAGTGAGAAAGGAAATATTTCAATAATTTTTTTTTGTTTCTAGACACTGCATAATAGACACCTAAATCTTTCTTAAATATTTGATTAATATTTTGTCCATGGGTACTATATAACTTGCCTATATTCTATGGTCCCAGTATATCTATAAATAAATTACTTTAATTCTTCCTATGCATATTACTTTAATTTTTCTGAGCATTTAACATAGCAACAAATGGATTATTTGGATTATTTTCTCCACATAACATGAACTATGGTAAAGATGAAAAGGTGGTTAAAAGGTTGAGTTTTGTCAGTAATGGAATTTAAATGTTCTTACAAACATAAAATAATACCAGCTTTTGAAGATACAGGCCAATTGTAGATTGTTATTGTTGTTCAAATGACATGGAGAGAAAAAAATGGAAGCATATGGAAAAGAAGTTTGAATCACACATGCACAAAATGTTACATTTTGGTTTATTTTCTGGGGATGTGTTAGGCATAAAATCTTGTGATCTATATGCTAGTACAAGAGATATGTTCTTTGGTTTATAATAAGTTCCAGGAAACCATCAAAAATAGCAGTATGTACAATGTGCTGTATTTTCAGTTTTTAAATTAAACCTGGTAATTTATAAAATAACTAACCCTTTAATATGAAGGCCACTAGGAAAAAGGATTCAGACCTACCTGAATAGATGTTGTGGAAACTTGTTGCTTATTTGGCTGTCCATTGTGCACCTATTCACCGGATTATGTACTAATTGGACATTGTATTTCATCTTACTTTCAGAATCAAAGGTTTTCTCTTCCCCTAGTAGCCAGGTAATGAATATATAACCTAGGTTCAGCAAATTTGATGCTACCAACTTAGATGAACAAATCACTTTATGAGTCTAACATGAGTAACACAAGATTTAAATGATGGATAATTAATTTAGGGAAGTTGATACCATGTCTAATGGTACTTGTGCTGGTGTTTAGAAGTAGTGATTACCTATGAGCATATTGGTGTCTGTCTTGGCCAGATTATTTCAGCTAAAATATGACTGTTTCATTCCTTGCCTCTTATCCGTTTGAATCTCATTTGGCTTCTGCCAGTCTTAGAAGTCAGTTTTCTCAGCCAATAAAATAGTACCTAATAAAAACTTCCAATGAACCTTTTTTTATTTCTTAGAACACCTAGAGTGCATTACTATTATTAGTAGATAAGAATAATGACAGATACCCTATCAGTTCAGTTCAGTTCAATCGCTCAGTCATGTCCGACTCTTTGCGACCCCATGAATCACAGCACGCCAGGCCTCCCTGTCCATCACCAACTCCCGGAGTTCACTCAAACTCATGTCCATCGAGTCGGTGATGCCATCCAGCCATCTCATTCTCTGTCTTCCCCTTCTCCTCCCGCCCCCAATCCTTCCCAGCATCAGAGTTTTTTCCAGTGAGTCCATTGCATGAGGTGGCCGAAGTATTGGAGTTTCAGCTTTAGCATCAGTCCTTCCAATGAACAACCAGGATTGATCTCCTTTAGAATGGACTGGTTGGATCTCCTTGCAGTCCAAGGGACTCTCATAGTGCTATCTAATTTCTTTGCACTAATGATGTTTAACAGATTCCATATCTGTTCTGGAGATTATAAAAGCTCATCATACCTAATTTAACTTCCAAGAGAAAATTGATACATTTGGTATAACAAAAAGGATGTGTAAAATTTACCAAATACAATATTATTTTTTACATTTTTGAGAATGATTCAGTTTCACAAAAGAGACACAGAAAATTGTTTGGTAACAGTAGATGCAGCTTGAGTTAGAAGGCATGAGTTATAGAAACACTAAAATCTGGATGCTAATTTTGGCTTTGCTGTTTGCTACCTGTGTGCCCTGTGTAAGTTACAAAAGTTTCCTCATCTTTAAAGATACAATAAGAAATATTGTAAAGATTAAGTGATTAAAGACATGTCTGACTCTTTGAGTCTTTGTGACCCCATGGACTGTGGCCTGCCAGACTCCTCTGTCCATAGAATTTTCTAGGCAAAAATACTGGAGTGGGTTGACATTTTCTACTCCAATAATGTTAAATATTACACTACAATGACCACAGAGCCTGGTGTGCAATTACCATTTAATTAATGATTATTATTTTTGCTAAATATTTGTTAAATGTTTAGCACATATCAGGGACTGTGATGTTCTATATAGGACATGCTGCTGCTGCTGCTAAATGCAAATAATCTTCAAAACAAAACTATGAAGTAGGTACTGTTTTTATCCTCATTTTACAATGAGGAATAAGGAAACTAAAGCAGAGAGGTTACAAAATATTCTCAAGGTCACATAGAAACAACTCCATCCTTTCCAGTTTTTTTTCTGTTTGAATTTGTATCTCTTTCCTGTTCTATTCATTTTTGATCTGATTCTTCAAATTTAAATTCTTTTGTGGCTTTATTCTTTTTGAACTGTAGGGTCATTGGCTAAAAACTTACAAATAATTTCAAAATAATTTGTTAGTAGATCCAGAGACAAGTTACCCAGCTTTCAGTGTCTTTTTCAGGAACATAAATAAAGATGTTTATATACAATCTCCTCACTGGAGAAATTATTCTAATAATCTGAGATAAATTTTCATTTTTGGAACATTTAAGTTATCTTTTGATAGATCATCTGCATGCCACTTTCAAAGCGTATTACCCTCAGGTTAAGAGAAAGTAAAAAGAGACTCCCTTGGGAAAGCTGTATCATGGTGCTCTCAGTGAAGTTTATGTCCTCCAGCCTAGTTCTTGAGTGAGCAGCTGTTTTTGTGAGGCAGAAAGACCTATCATCTCTGGACTCATGTTAGTGAAGTGAAGTCGCTCAGTCATGTCCCACTCTTTGCTACCCCGTGGACTGTAGCCCACCAGGTTCCTCCGTCCATGGGATTCTCCAGGCAAGTATACTGGAGTGGGTTGCCATTCCCTTCTCCAGGGGAATCTTCCCGACCCAGGGATCAAATCCACGTCTCCCGCATTGCAGGCAGACCCTTTAACCTCTAAGACACCAGGGAAGCCCTGGTGGACTCATGTTCAGTTCAGTTCAGTTGCTCAGTATTCCGACTCTTTGCGACCCCATGAATCACAGCACGCCAGGCCTCCCTGTCCATCACCAACTCCCGGAGTTCACTCAAACTCATGTCCATCGAGTCGGTTATGCCATCCAGCCATCTCATTCTCTGTCGTCCCCTTCTCCTCCTGCCCACAATCCCTCCCAGCATCAGAGTCTTTTCCAGTGAGTCAACTCGTCGCATGAGGTGGCCAAAGTATTGCAGTTTCAGCTTTAGCATCAGTCCTTCCAATGAACACCCAGGATTGATCTCCTTTAGAATGGACTGGTTGGATCTCCTTGCAGTCCAATGGACTCTCAAGAGCCTTCTCCAACACCACAGTTCAAAAGCATCAATTCTTCGGCAATCAGCTTTCTTCACAGTCCAAATCTCACATACATACATGACCACTGGAAAAAACATAGCCTTGATTAGACAGACCAGGCAAAAAAAAAAAATGCAACAGTTCTTCCAGTCATCAACATCTAATTCACTTTCATTTCATAAAATGATAAAAAATTAAACTCTGTTCTAAAAGCAAAAGGCTTTGAATCTGACTTGGTACCAGGCCCTGTAGCTATGCTCATGAATCAGTGTTGTTTCTCCTCTTGGGTGCAAGCCCATTCTGGAATCCATGCCACCTGTTATTGCTGCTATTTTCTATTTAAGCTTATCTTTTTGTAAAGAGTGTGAGAAGCTCTGATTGATAAGCATTGTTATTTTGTTGTCGTATGAGGATGAAATGCAGCTCTTCATTTCCAGTGATGCACTGAGCTCTCATTAGGCTGCACAATTTGATAGGAGGCTGATTATAACTCTCCATCCAACTGCAGGATGGAACTTGGGTTAGGCAAGAATGATCAGCAAGTGATGCCTTTTCCCAGAATCCTTCAAAAATTGTATAAGTCTTCTTTGGGAAATAATTCCAAATGTTTTTGACAAATGTACAGTGCTTGAAAAACAAAATAGTTCATATCTTGATTACATATTTATTTTAAAATTCATTTACCAATATCATATTTCCATCACCTACTGAGTCACATTTAGTGTATGGAGAATATGTCTAATATTTGGTTTTAAAAGACAAGTCTTGAAAATATGAGGATATTTACAAGATACAAATACATCTAGTAATATACATCTTATGTGTACAAAATCCGTGTAGAATTTACACATTTTATATGCCAGCCCCTGTAATTTTAATTGGTCATCTTATGAAAAATGTGCAATTAAAAGCAGGTTTTGAAAAGATATGAGAGTTTGTAGAGATAACTTTTTATGGTTAAAATATCCAACTCTCTGGAGAACCACATATACTAGAATTTCAATATCAGTCAGAGAGATGTATATTAAACTCTGAATTTTGTGAAATAGATTCTGTTGTTCCCCTTTGCCAGGAACCCTTAGGATGAACACATAATGGCCATAAATCACTATGCTGCTGAGGTAGATAACCATTTAATATTTATGCAATATTTTATTTATCTCGTTTCTCCATGTACAAATAGGAAATATTATCCCCACTATAAGAATTGATGACATGTATCCAACATGCTTTCAGAAGATAGGCACTGTTTTTAATCTCCAAATTATTTTCATTCAATGATGGTGTGTATAGAAGAGTAGGATCATAGGAGCCACTCTTATTTTCCTCTACAATGCTATTGAAAAAGGAACAAAGGGTCTATTAATCTTGATGTATCTGTATGTTCCATCTTAATAAACTATTACTGTTCATCATCATTTAGTACATTTCTAAATGGATCGTTCCTGATCTATATACACCTGAATTTGGGTTGGGCAGCTGGACTCTACCAAAAGTTATCAGGCTGTTAACTATAATATAATCCTTTACAAAGATTTTTTTTTGTTCTGTCTTCTGCTTTAGAGAGATTGGACAGTAAAGGCAAATGATTTTATAGATCCTTTGGGCTTCCCTGGCAGCTCAGACTGTAAAGAATTCGCCTACAATGCAGGAGACCTGGGTTTGATTCCTGGGTCAGAAAGATCCCCTGGAAAAGAGAATGGCAACCCACTCCAGTATTCTTGCTTAGAGAATCCCATGGACAAAGGAGCCTGGCACGCTACAGTCCATGGTGTTGCAAAGTGTCAGACATGACTGAGCAACTAATACTTTCACTTTCAGTCTTCCATATCCCTCAGTAATAAATGCCACTGTTTGCCTCCAAACACAAGATAAAATGTATATTCACATATGGACAAGTACACACTATGTGTATTTATATGCTATATATAAAATTTCTTATTTAATACTTGAATAGAGAGCAATTGCAGCACTAACAAAATATTGTTTCTAAAAACCTCTAAGCCAATCCTTTCATCCTTCATCACTTGTACTGGTGAAAGTTTTCCAGGATCTCCTCTGTTTCAAACATTCTTAATCCCCTCAACTACATATCAGAAAAAGCAAAGTGAGAATATTGAGTTACTGGCATAACAGAATTTGCTAATAGGACCAACTAGTGTCATTTTGTAAATTAAAAATAACTGTGCTTGGGACACTAAAAGTTTAATATTTAGAACTTACATTATTAAAGACAGTCTTTCACCTTAAGAGCTTTGGTTGTGACTTGTGATAGAGTAGGCAGCATGTCATCAATAGTTCTGAAGTCTAGTACCAAAAGTGGAGAAGGCAATGGCACCCCACTCCAGTACTCTTGCCTGGAGAATCCCAGGGATGGGGGAGCCTGGTGGGCTGCCGTCTGTGGGGTCGCACAGAGTTGGACACGACTGAAGTGACTTAGCAGCAGCAGCAACAGCAGCAGTACCAACAGACTCAAAATGAAGACACAATAAGAACAGATACAGTAGTGAAATAAACCACTAATCATTTTTTCCTTAAATTTCAATAGGGCTAAGAACTTCCATAAAGGAGTTTTCTTTTCTTTTTTTTCTGTCTTTCTTTTTTTAAATTTTAATCAGTTAACATCCAAGCCATTGCCAGTGATACAGACTCTGGTTTGTTCATCGGTATTCACTTCCCACTGGGACCCTGACTCCTCTAAAACAATCCTAAAAGGAAGAAGCAATCCAAAGCCAAAAACTCATCCTATGAAGGACTGCCATCTGATTTTATGGCAACATTTCTGGGTCTGAGTTTATTCATCTGGGAAATGAGAAGATGAGAAGATTGGATGAAAGCCAATCAACTTTTATCTCTAAAGTTCTGTGATCCTGAGGGCCACAATGCTATACCTTCAAGTTTTGCATCCCTTTCTTTTTATAAAAAATATGCATAGTGATTAAATACAAGAATTAATTTCTTCTCTCAAGTCCTTAAAAAATTTCATTGCAAACTTGGCAGGAGATTATTTCACACTCTAATCTGATTTTCTTGAAATTTCATTTATTTTGAAATTCTTTTCCTTCTCCAGGAGATCTTCCGAACCCAAGGATTGAACCCAGGTCTCCCACATTGCAGGCAGATTCTTTACCAGCTGAGCCACAAGGGAAGCCCAAAAAAATAAAAGTTGAGGAAAGTGCTATGTATCTCATTCCACATATATAGGAAATTCCTGGAGCTTCTTCATCCTACTCGCCTTCTTAACTCCTAAGTTGCTTACATACCAACTTGTGAAGGATTCCAACATACTTGTGATTGAAGAGACTGGTGAAGATTAGAGGATATGAGAAAGAGCTTCCCCGGTTGCTCCCTTGAAATGCCATACAATTTAGGTTAAAGGTCAAGAAAGAAAGAACCTCTGAAGCAACTTTAAAACACATTCCTCAACTTTTTTTTTTTTTTTTTGGCTTCCCTTGTGGCTCATCTGGTAAAGAATCTGCCTGCAATGTGGGAGACCTGGGTTCGATCCTTGGGTTCAGAAGATCAACTGGAGAAGGAAAAGGCCACACACTCCAGTATTCTGGCCTGGAGAATTCCATAGATTGTATAGTCCATGGGGTCTCAAAGAGTCAGACATGACTAAGTGACTTTCACTTCTTCACTTCAACATTTATTTTAGCTGATTCCTATTGTTTTTGTTGTTGTTCTCAGCATATATTTAAATTTTTCTCCTGTCTTCCTCAAACTTTCTTTCAAAATTGGTTGTCATTATAGGTAGACATCTCTTATTTAAATTTTCATATCACCAAGTCCTTTCTTTACTATAGCAATTGTTGTTTTTATAGTTGTTCAGTCACTAAGTCATGTCCAACTCTGTATAACTCAATGGACTGCAGCACGCCATGCTTCCTTGTCCTTCACTATCTCCTGGAGTTTGTTCAAATTCATGTCCATTGAGTCAATGATGGTATCTAACCATCTCATCTGCCACCCTCTTCTCCTTTTGCCTTCAATATTTCCCAGTATCAGGATCTTTTCCAATGAGTCAGCTCTTCACATCAGGTGACCGAAGTAGTGAAGCTTCAGCATCAGTCCTTCCAATGAATATTCAGGGTTAATTTCCATCAATATTGACTGGTTTTATCTCCTCGCTGTCCAAGGGACTCTCAAGAGTCTTCTCCAGCACCACAATTGGAAAGCATCAATTCCTCACCACTTGCAATTCTTTATGGTCCAGCTCTCACATCCATACATGACTACTGGAAAAACTATACCTTTGACTATATAAACCTTGTTGGCAAAGTGATGTCCTGCTTTAAAAAAAAATAAACCTTATTTTTATTGAAGGATAATTGCTTTACAGAATTTTGCTGTTTTCTGCCAAACCTCAACATTAATCAACATGAATAGGGATACATATACCCCCTCCCTTTTGAACTTCCCTCCCATATCCCTCTCCAGCCCTCTCCCAAGACTTATACAGAGCCCGTGTTTGAGTTTCCTGAGCCATACAGCAAATTCCTATCGGCTATCTAATTTACATGTAAGTTTCCATGTTACTCTTTCCATACATCTCACCCTCTCCTCCCTTCTCCCCACGTCCATAAGTCTATTCTCTAGGTCTTTTTCTCCATTGCTGCCCTGTAAATAAATTCTTCAGTACCATTTTTCTAGATTCCATTTACATGCATTATAATATGGTATTTATCTTTCTCTTTCTGACCCACTTCACTCTGTATGATAGGTTCTAGGTTCATCCACCTCATTAGAACTGACTCAAGTGTGTTCCTATTTATGGTTGAGTAATATTCCATTGTTTATATGTACCACTTCTTTATCTAAAGATAGCTTCTTTATCTGTTGATGGATATCTAGACTGCTTCCATGTTCTAGCTATTATAAATAGTGCTGCAATGAACAGTGGGATATATGTGTCTTTTAAAATTTTGGTTTCCTTAGGATATATGCCTAGGAGTGGGATTGCTGGGTCATATGGTGTTTTTTTTTTCCTAGTTTTTTAATGAATCTCCTACTGCCTTCAGTAGTGGCTGCATTACTTTACATTCCCACCAACAGTGCAAGAGCATTCCCTTTTCTCCACACCCTCTCTAGCAGTTGTTTGTAGACATTTTGATGATGGCCATTCTGACTCATTTGAGGTGATATCTCATTGTAGTTTGGATTTGCATTTCTCTAATAATAAGTGATGCTGAGCATCTTTTCATGTGTTTGTTAGTCATCTGTGTGTCATCTTTGGTGAAATGTTTGTTTAAGTCTTTTTCCCACTTTTTTACTGGGTTTGTTTTTCTAGCATTGAGCTGTGTGAGCTGCTTGTATATTTTGGAAATTAATCCTGCGCGACAGTGCAGGAGTGGCCGCTGCGCAATGGTGCAGGAGAGGCTGAGGGGAGCTCGCCCACCCCCAAGCTCAGGGGCAGAGGCCAAGAGGAGCTTCCCCATGCCCAAGCTCAGGGTCAGTGGCCGAGAGGAGCTACTCCACATCCAAGGTAAGGAGCAGTGGCTGCGCTTTCCTGGGGGAAGCCGTGTAGAGAAACTCCATGTCCAAGCTAAGAGAAACCCAAATAAGATGGTAGGTGCTGAGAGAGGGCATCGGAGGGCAGACAGACTGAAACCACAATCACAAACAACTGGCCAATCTGATCACATGGACCACAGCTTGTCTAACTCAATGAAGCTAAGCCATGCCGTATGGGGCCACCCAAGATAGATGGGTAATGGTGGAGAGATCTGAGAGAATGTGGTCCACTGGAGAAGGGAATGGCAAACGATTTCAGTATTCTTGCCATGAGAACCCCATGAACAGTATGAAAAGGCACAAAGATAGGACACTGAAAGATGAACTCCCCAGGTCGGTAGGTGCCGAATGCGCTACAGGAGATCAGTGGAGAAATAACTTCATAAAGAATGAAGGGATGGAGCCAAAGCAAAAACAACACGCCGTTGTGGATGTGACTGGTGATAGAAGCAAGGTCTGATGCTGTAAGAGCAATATTGCATAGGAACCTGGAGTGTTAGGTCCATGAATCAAGACAAATACGAAGTGGTCAAATACAATACGGCAAGAATGAACATCGACATTCTAGGAATCAGAGAACTAAGATGGATTGGAATGGATGAATTTAACTGAGATGACCATTATATCTATTCCTGTGGGCAGGAATCCCTTAGAAGAAATGGACTAGCCATCATAATCAATGAAAGAGTCTGAAATGCAGCAATTGGATGCCTTCTCAAAAACAGCAGAATGATCTCTATTCAATTCCAAGGCAAACCATTCAATATCATGATAATCCAAATCTATGCCCCTACCACCAATGCTAAAGAAGCTGAAGTTGAAGAGTTCTATGAAGACATACAAGACCTTTTAGAACGAATACCCATAAAAGAAGTCCTTTTCATTAAAGGGGACTGAAATAAAAAAGTAGGAAGTCAAGAGATACCTAGAATCACAGGCAAACCTGGCCTTGGAGTACAGAATGAAGCAAGGTAAAGGCTAATAGAGTTTTACCAAGAGAACGCACTGGTCATAACAAACATACTCTTAAAACAAAACAAGAGAAGACTTGGCAGACGCGGGAGACGCCCGGCTCTGGCGGCGCAGGTGCAGATGCGGGAGACGCCCGGCTCCGGCGGCGCAGACGCGGGAGACGCCCGGCTCCGGCGCAAGCGACCACGTGCAGAATCGTGGCTGAGATGAGCTACCCCGCGCCCAGGGTTGGGGCGGTGGCCGAGAGGAGCTGTACCACGTTCAGGAGGCGGTGGCTGCTTGGGCACCGGAGGGCCGAGAGGAGCTGATCTACATTCAAAGCAGGAGGCGCGGCCTTGAGGAGATACCCCTCGTCCAAGGTAAGGTACAGCAGCTGCGCCTTGCTGGAGCAGCTGGGAAGAGATACTCCACGACCAAGTGGAATATAAGAATCCAGTGTTCTGGGGAGGAAGGAACAAAATGGCGGAGGGATAAGCTGGCAAGACCACTTTCTCCCCCACAAATTCATCAAAAGAACATTTGAACGCGGAGTAAAGTCCACAAAACAACTTCTGAATACTGGCAGAGGACATCAGGCTCCCAGAAAAGCAGCCCATTGTCTTCTAAAGGAGAGAGAAGAAATCCAGCTCCACCCACCAGAACACCGACACATGCTTCCCTAACCAGGGAACCCGGACAAGTCACCCGTCCAATCCCACACACAGCGAAGAAACTACGTAATAAAGAGAACTCCACAAACTGCAAGAAGAGGGAAAGGCCACCCCAAGCAAAGCAATATAAGCAAGATGAAGAGGCAGAGAAATACCCAGCAAGTAAAGGAACCAGATAATTAAATTGCCCACCAACACAAACAAAAGAAGAAGATATAGGGAATTTACCTGATAAAGAATTTCAAATTTTGATGGTGAAAATGATTCAAAATCTTGAAAGCAAAATGGAGTTACAGATAAATAACCTGGAGAAAAGGATTGAGAAGATGGAAGAAAGATTTAATAAGGACTTAGAAGAAATAAAAAAGAGTCAATATACAATGAATGATGCAATAGATGAGATCAGAAACACTCTGGAGGGAACAAACAGTAGAATAACAGAGGCAGAAGACAGGATAAGCGAACTAGAAAATAGAATTGTAGAAATAAATGAAACAGAGAGGAAAAAAGAAAAACGAATTAAAAGAAATGAGGACAATATTAGAGTCCTCTGGGACAATGTTAAACGCTCCAACATTCGAATCATAGGAGTCCCAGAAGAAGAAGACAAAAAGAAAGACCATGAGAGAATACTTGAGGAGAAAATAGTTGAAAACTTCCCTAAAATGGGGAAAGAAATAATCACCCAAGTCCAAGAAACCCAGAGAGTACCCAAAAGGATAAACCCAAGGCGAAATACTCCAAGACACATATTAATCAAATTAACAAAGATCAAACACAAAGAACAAATATTAAAAGTAGCAAGGGAAAAGCAGCAAATAACGCATAAGGGGATTCCCATAAGGATAACAGCTGATCTTTCAACAGAAACTCTTCAGGCCAGAAGGGAGTGGCAAGACATACTTAAAGTGATGAAAGAAAATACCTACAGCCCAGATTACTATACCCAGCAAGGATCTCATTCAAATATGAAGGAGAAATCAAAAGCTTTACAGACAAGCAAAAGCTGAGGAAATTCAGCATCACCAAACCAGCTCTCCAACAAATGCTAAAGGATCTTCTCTAGACAGGATACACAGAAAGAGTGTATAAACTTGAACCCAAAGCAATAAAGAAAATGGCTACGGGATCGTACTTATCAATAATTACCTTAAACGTAAATGGGTTGAAATTTTCAAAAAGGCTAGGAAACAATTCTCATAGCCATCAATAGTTCAGTGTTGAGTTCATGAATAGTTTTTAAAGTTTGAGACAAACTGTAGTCTTTGCTATTTGAAGTACTATTTGTAATTGGCATATTACGATGTAACATTGGTCTTCATTTCCATCTTAAAACGCCTAAAAATGCCTAACAGGTTTTTAGATTTGTGAATTTTAGTTGAAATGTATTTTACAATGTTACTAAACCTGCAGAAATATTGAAATATTTCAGAGAACTTATTCACTGTACATTTAATTTATTTTATTTATAAAAGTTATGAACTGTAGAAAGTTTTACTTGTTGGGTCAAATGCTTGTTGCTTCAAATGCTTGTTGCATTTGAAGTGCTAGTTACAAGAAAATCAAATACCTTCAATGTATAAATGCTATTAAGTTTTTAAAGGACTCTGGAGTATAAGTAAGTTTGTTTAAAGAAATTTAGTCTGTTCAACTTGAAAAAAATAAATAAATAAAATTTGAAAAAAAAAAAGAAATAGAGTTCAAGCTCAGTACACATAGAATATGAAAGATACTATAGGCTGTGTTGTCTTCTACTCAGTTTTATTTTTTTTCATGAGTTATCTTTATGATTTAATCCCAACAATATGTTCTTTGAAAAATGTATTAATTATATTCACTGTTTAATGCACCTAGAAATTTTACAAAGTAGGTCACTTTTTACTATATTCTTAAGCCCATAGTATCAATGCTTCATTGAATGTCTAGATTATTTCATATAATGTCTAGATTATTTCATGCCTTTGTTGATTTCTGAGGACAAATGGACTTCTGTTAAATAAAAAAATGTTGCTAAATGAAAAAATAAAATAAAATAAAAAACAAAAAAAAAAAAAACAAGAGAAGACTCTACACATGGACATCACCATATGGTCAACACTGAAATGAGAGTGATTATATTCTTGGAAGTCAAAGATGGAGAAGCTCTATACAGTCAGCAAAAACAAGACTGGGAGCTGACTGTGGCTCAGATCATGAACTCCGTATTGCCAAATTCAGACATAAATTGAAGAAAGCGAGGAAAACCACTAGACCTTTCAGGTATGACCTAAATCAAATTGCTGATGACTATCCAGTAGAACTGAGAAATAGATTTAAAGGACTAGATCTGATAGACAGAGTGCCTGATGAACTATGGATGGAGGTTCATGACATTGCACAGGAGACAGGGATCAATACTATCCCCAAGAAAAAGAAATGCATAAAAACAAAATGGCTGTCTGAGGAGGTCTTACAAATAGCTGTGAAAAGAAGGGAAGCAAAAAGCAAAGGAGAAAAGGAAAGCTATAACCATGTGAATGCAAACTTCCAAAGAATAACAAGGAGAGATAAGAAAGCCTTCCTCAGCGATCAATGGAAAGAAATGAGGAAAACAATAGAATGGGAAAGACTAAATATCTCTTCAAGAAAATTAGAGATACCTAGGGAACATTTAATGCAAAGATGGGCTGAATAAAAGACAGAAATGGTATGGGCCTAACAGAAGCAGAAGATATTAAGAGGTGGCAAGAATACACCGAAGAACTATACAAAAAAAATCTTCACGACCAAGATAATCACAATTGTGTGATCACTCACCTAGAGCCAGACATCCTGGAATGTGAAGTCAAATGGGTCTTAGGAAGTATCACTATGAACAAAGCTAGTGGAGGTGATGGAATTACAATTGGGTTATTTCAAATCCTAAAAGATGATGATGTGAAAGTGCTGCACTCAATATGTCAACAAATTTGGAAAACTCAGCAGTGGCCACAGGACTGGAAAAGACCAGTTTTCATTCCCATCCCAAAGAAAGGCAATGCCAAAGAATGCTCAAATTACCGCACAATTGCACTCATCTCACACACTAGTAAATTAATGCTTAAAATTCTCCAAGCCAGGCTTCAGCAATAAGTGAACCGTGAACTTCCACATGTTAAAGCTGGATTTAGAAAAGGCAGAGGAACCAGAGAATAAACTGCCAACATCCACTGGATCATCAAAAACGCAAGAAAGTTCCAGGAAAACACTTATTTCTGTTTTATTGACTATGCCAAAGCCTTTGACTGTGTGGATCACAATAAACTGTGGAAAATTCTGAAAGAGATAGGAATAGCAGACCATCTGACTTGCCTCTTGAGAAACCTGTATGCAGGTCAGGAAGCAACAGTTAGAAGTGGACATGAAACCACAGACTGGTTCCAAATAGGAAAATGATTCTGTCAAGGCTGTATATTGCCACCCTGCTTATTTAACTTATATGCAGAGTACATCATGAGGAACGCTGGGCTGGAGGAAGCACAAGCTTGAATTAAGATTGCCAGGAGAAATATCAATAACCTCAGATATGCAGAGGATACCACCCTTATGACAGAAATTGAAGAAGAACTAAAGAGCCTCTTGATGAAAGTGAAACAGGAGAGTGAAAAAGGTGGCTTAAAGCTCAACATTCAGACAACTAAGATCATAGCATTCAGTCCCACCACTTCACGGGAATTAGATGAGGACACAGTGGAAACAGTGGCTGACTATTATTTTTGGACTCCCAAATCACTGCAGATGCTGATTGCAGACATGAAATAAAAGACGTTTACTCCTTGGAAGGAAAGTTATAAGCAACCTAGACTTCATATTAAAAAGCAGAGACATTACTTTGTCAACAAAGGTCCATCTAGTCAAGGCTATGGTTTTTCCAGTAATCATGTATGGATGTGAGATCTGGACTATAAGTAAAACTGAGCACAGAAGAATTGATGCTTTTGGACTGTGGTGTTGGAGAAGAAACTTGAGTGTCCCTTGGACTGCAAGGAGATCCAACCAGTCCATCCTAAAGGAAATCAGTCCTGGGTGTTCATTGGAAAGACTGATGTTGAAGCTGAAACTCCAATATTTTGGCCACCTGATGCGAAGAGCTGACTCATATGAAAAGACCCTGATGTTGGGAAGTTTGAAGGCAGGAGAAGTAGGGGATGACAGAAGTTGAGATGGTTAGATGCTATCACCAACTCAATGGACATGAGTTTCGGTAAACTCTGGGAGTTGATGATGGACTGGGAGGCCTTGCGTGCTGCGGTTCATGGTGTCACAAAGAGTCGGACACGTGTGACTGACTGAACTGAACTGAACTGAATCTTTTGTTAGTTGTTTCATTTGCTATTGTTTTCTCCAACTCTAATGGTTGTCTTTTCACCTTGCTTATAGTTTCCTTTCCTCTGTAAAAGCTTTTAAGTTTAATCAGGTGCTACTTGTTTCCTTTTGTTTTTATTTCTGATACTCTAGGAGGTGGATCATAGAAGATTTTGCTTTGATTTATGTCATTGTGTTTTGTGCCTATGTTTTCCTCTAAGAATTTTATAGTTTCTAGTCTTACATTTAGGTCTTTAATCCATGTGAGTTTAAGTTTGTGTACAATGTTAGGAAGTGTTCTAATTTCATTCTTTTACATGTAGCTGTCCTGTTTTCCCAGCAACATCTATTGAAGAGGTTGTATTTGCCCCATTGTATATTCTTGCCTCCTTTGTCAAAAATAAGGTACCCATAGGTGCATGGGTTTTATTTCTGGGCTTCCTATCTTGTTCCATTGGTCTATATATCTGTTTTTATGCCAGTACCATACTGACTTGATGACTGTAAGGAACAACGGAAGTAAAAAAATATATTTACCAGTTAAAAACAAAACTAACTAAAGTACAAACTGGAAAACAAACTAAAGCAAGGTGCCAAATGAGGAATAATGCAATGAAAATAAAACTAACAAAATATTGAGAGGAAAGGCAAGAAAAAAAGAATAGATATGCATAGTTAAATAGAGGTAGATGAAGATTTATATATATTAAAAACTAACTTCAAGGGGAAAAGAACAGCAGGAAAGGCAAACAAAGGGATAAATGTAGAAAATGTTATAAGTTTAAAAATTAAAATTATTAAAAAGTGAAAATAAAAATAGAAGAAGAAAGAAAAAGGGGGGAAAAAAAGGAAAACTCACAGAACTGCAAAAGCTCAAAGTAGAGGCAAAGGTTTATAATAACAGTAAAAGGTGTGATGGAATATACATATATACATCCATAAGCAAAATCAAAACAGTCCAACAAAAATAAAGTACAATAGATTGACTCAGCGAAAAAAGGAAACCAAAAATTATATTTATCAGAACAAAATTAATAAAGCACAAACTGGAAAACAAAACTAGAGCAAGGTGCCAATTGGGGAATAAAGCAATGAAAATACAACTAACAAATATATTGAGATGAAAGGAAAGAAAGTAAAGAATGAAAGAATAGACAAGCAAAGTTGAATAGAGGTAGATAAAGAATATTTATATACATGAAAAATTAACTACAAGGGGATAAGAACACCAAGGAAAGCAAACAAGGGAAAAATGTAGAAAAAATAATAGGTTTAAAAAATTAAAATTAAATAGAGAGAGAGAAAAAAAAAATTAAAAAAGGAAAACTCGACAGACCTGCAAAAGCCAAACGTAGATGCAGAGGTTTATAACAGCAATAAAAAAATGTGACTGATAAAAAAAATCTCAAAAGCTTAATCAGATTTCATAGTGCCAATAAAATCGACAACTACAACGAGGGGGTGGGGAGGAAAAAAATCCAAAAGAATCTATAGAGCAAGTCAAAACATAAAAATAATAAATACTTTTCTTGAATCACTGCTCTCAGAGTCCTTTCCCTTGTTGGGAGTCACAGTTCACCTCACCTCCCTAGGGTGTCTTCCAACACTGTTCTGATCTCTGGACCTGCTTTGGGGAGCAGCTCAGATTCTAATTGGGTCCCACTCTTATGCGTTCTTGCCTCCAATGTCCACAGCTATCAGAACTATTATGTTTTCTTTTGTGGGAGCGCTCAGTGATCTTTTATATATTACATTGACACAGAGTCTGCCTAGTTGATGGTGTGGATTTAATCTTCAGTTTGTACAGTTGGTGGAAAGTTTTTGGTCTTCTTTCTTAGCCACACTGCCCCTGGGTTTCAATTGTGGTTTTATTTCCACCTCTGCATGTGGATCATCCTCTGGGGTTTGCTCCTGAGGCTGCCCTGGAGGACTTGGGTTTGCCCCTGTGAGGCCCAGGTGTGGAGGTAGTGCAGCTGCTTGGGTTGCAAGGGTTCTGGCAGCACGAGGTACTCAGAGGAGTTGGCGGCTAGGGCAGCAGGAAACATAATGCTCTAGAAGGGTATGGCAACCAGTATTGACCAATATGCTCCAGTATTCTCGCTTGGAGAACCTCCTTTCCCTGACAGAGAAGCCTGGAAGGCTGCAGTCTATAGGGTCACAAAGAGCTGGACATGACCGAAGCGACCCTGGGTGCATAGACACAAAACATTTTTTGCCTGTGGCAGCTCTGCCACAGTGAGAGTTGAGCATGAAGGTGGCACAGATGCTTGGCTTGCAGGGACCGTGGTGGTACCAAGTGTGCCGGGACATGGACTGCCTCTGCTGCAGGAGTCTTTTTTCGAACCTCTTGTAGCTGGTTATCAGACCTCTTTGACCAGTCTTCTCCTTACCTCCGCCCATACAAGCACTTAGATGGCTCCCTTGCCTGGGGTCCTTCTCTGTTGTTTGGCATATTAGGCACATAGAGAGGTCCCTCTGATTGGTGTCCTACTCTTAGACTGGTGCATCAGGCACTTAAAGGGGCACCCTGGGTGGGGTCCTACTATGTAGTTCAGTGTGTCAGGCATTTGATGAGCCAGCCTGTCTATTTTTCAGGTGGCCAAAGTACTTGAGTTTCAGCTTCAGCATAAGTCCTTCCAATGAACACCCAGGACTGATCTCCTTTAGAATGGACTGGTTGGATCTCCTTGTAGTCCAAGGGATTCCCAAGAGTCTTCTCCAACACCACAGTTCAAAAGCATCAATTCCTCGGCGCTCAGCTTTCTTCACAGTCCAACTCTCACATCCATACATGACCAGTGGAAAAACGATAGCCTTGACTAGACGGACCTTTGTTGGCAAAGTAATGTCTCTGCTTTTTAATATACTCTCTAGGTTGGTCATAACTTTCCTTCCAAGGAGTAAGCGTCTTTTAATTTCATGGCTGCAATCAGCATCCGCAGTGATTTTGGAGCCCCACAAAATAAAGTCTGATACTGTTTCACATTTCATGCAAAGATGGGCTCGATAAAGGACAGAAATGGTATGGACCTAACAGAAGCAGAAGATATTAAGAAGAGGTGGCAAGAATACACAGAAGAACTGTACAAAAAAGATCTTCATGACGAAGATAATCACGATGGTGTGATCACTCACCTGGAGCCAGAAATCTTGGAATGTGAAGTCAAGTGGGCTTTAGAGAGCATCACTATGAACAAAACTAGTGGAGGTTATGGAATTCCAGTTGAGCTATTTCAAATCCTGAAAGAGGATGATGTGAAAGTGCTGCACTCAATATGCCAGCAAATTTGGAAAACTCAGAAGTGGCCACAGGACTGGAAAAGGTCAGTCTTCATTCCAATCCCAAAGAAAGACAATGCCAAAGAATGCTCAAACTATCGCACAGTTGCACTCATCTCACACGCTAGTAAAGTCATGCTCAAAATTCTCCAAGCCAGGCTTCAGCAATATGTGAACCGTGAACTTCCAGATGTTCAAGCAGGTTTTAGAAAAGGCAGAGGAACCAGAGATCAAATTGCCAACATCCGCTGGATTATGGAAAAAGCAAGAGAGTTCCAGAAAACCATCAATTTCTGCTTCATTGACTATGCCAAAGCCTTTGACTGTATGGATCACAATAAACTGTGGAAAATTCTCAAAGAGATGGGAATACCAGACCACTTGACCTGTTTCTTGAGAAACCTGTAGGCAGGTCATGAAGCAACAGTTAGAACTGGACATGGAACATCAGACTGGTTCCAAATAGGAAAAGGAGTACGTCAAGGTTGTATATTGTCACTATGCTATTCAACTTATATGCGGATTACATCATGAGGAACGCTGGGCTGGAAGAAGCACAAGCTGGAATCAAGATTGCCGGGAGAAATATCAATAACCTCAGATATGCAGATGACACCATCCATATGGCAGAAAGTGAAGAGGAACTGAAAAGCCTCTTGATGAAAGTGAAAGAGGAGAGTGAAAAAGTTGGTTTGAAGCTCAACATTCAGAAAACAAAGATCATGGCATCTGGTCCCATCACTTCATGGGAAATAGATGGGGAAACAGTGGAAACAGCACGATGCCTATAGTTAACAATGTTGTGTTGAATACTTAAAATTTACTATAGCATTAGATTTTAAAAGTTCTCATAGTAAGAACATCAAAATGCTAATTGTATGAGTTGAAGGATGTGTTAACTAACCTTATTGTGGTAAATATTTTACAATATATATGTGTATTAAATCATTACATTTTACAACTTAGACAATGTTATATATCAATTATAGCTAAATAAATCTGAGGAAAAAGAAAAGAGAAAATAACAGAAAAGATTTTGTCACCAAGACTGAAATCAAAGAGAAAATATTTTAAAATTATATTTTTAGTAGAAAGCCGTTTGTTCTACAGTGATATTAAAAAATAACTATATAAATATATAGGGAAAATAGGAAAGATTTTTCTTTTTTGTTGTTTAACAATAATTTTTGGTTTAAGGGAGAAATTCACATCTTACTCGAATTCATTGGAAAAAAATTACTCAGCTTTTATCAATCCCTTGCATGAGTTTCCTACAGCAAGAAAAATGAAGCTCTTTTAGGTGTTTGAACTAGGTTTCCCAGGATTTTATCAAATCTACTGATTTTGAGTAGGGAACAAGTTGGTCTCAGCTGAAGGGAAGTGGAGATATAGAAACAGTAATGATATAAGGCTATTTTAGAATGCTGTCTCAGGCTGCAACAGGTTATGAATTAAAGGTGAATGACTCTCCTGTGCATATATAAAAGGAAAGGCATAATACATTTCTTGAGGCTTTAGGATGACTCTCTGGGAACTATATTCTTCCCTTCACATATTTTTTTTTTAAATCACACAATTAATATCTGAATATTTTTCTTGGAAAATTTCTAGCTGTACAGGTATAGTTGAAGTAAAACTTGACACATTTCCTTTACTTTCTTTTTCAATCTTTCTCCCTTGCTTGGAGATAACCACTGTTTATGATTTGAAGCTAACACCCTTCCCGTACTTTTCCTATGTGTTTTCATAATTATATGTTCCTATATGCAGTGTTTCTTTGTGACTTGTTTCTTTTGTTTTGAAGCTACATTTAAAAACATTTTAATTTGAACCTTCATTAATGTAAAGTGACATATTTCATATACAGTAAATTCAAGATATTGAAATCATATAGTTGAATTCTTCTATCAGGAACCATTAAGTACTTACTGCCATGCTAGGTTTATGTGTGGGAAAATTAAAGTAGATTGAAATATCTTTTGTGAAAGTGAGGTTTAACTTAGACCTTGACAAATTGTCAACCATAAGAAAGTAAATGTTAAGATTTATGACATTTCAGTTGAGGGAAGCAGCATGAAAAAGTGCAGGAATAAACATAATGAGTCTGAGGATAATAAGCCAAAGCTGTCTAGTCTTGATGCAGAAGTCAATGTGGAACATACTCATGTTTGCAGGTAAATTAAGAAATACATCCTAATGGTGCTAATCAAAATGGACTGCAGATAAGAGAGCCTTGATTCTAGAACAATAAATGTGTTGGCAGTGGAAAAAAATCAAATATGGGTTTTGGGATATTTTGGACTAGGAATGCAGAAGTTAATCTGAGGCATTCCTGAAAGAAAAAAGAAATTGTTTTTTGATGGAGAGATTAAGCTTGATAGAGGGGTCAAGAAAAACAATGACTCAAAAATGAATCCAGAGGTTTATTTAATTTAATTTTACTTTATTTTTACATCTGTAACTACTCTATTTTTTTTTAAATTATTTTAATTGGAGGCTAATTACTTTACATTATTGTATTGGTTTTGCCATACACTGACATGAATCTGCCCCAGGTGTACATGTGTTCCCCATCTTGAACCCCCCTCCAACCTCCCGCCCCATCCCATCCCTCTGGTTCATCCCAGTCACCCACCCTGAGCATCCTGTATCATGCATTGAACCTGGACTGGCGATTCGTTTCACAGATAATATACATGTTCTTGATGAGTCTGGCTAGTGGTTTGTCAATTTTATTTATCCTCTCAAAGAACCAGCTTTTGGCTTTGCTGATTTTTGCTATGGTCTCTTTTGTTTCTTTTGCATTTATTTCTACCCTAATTTTTAAGATTTCTTTCCTTCTACTAACCCTGGTGTTCTTCATTTCTTCCTTTTCTAGTTGCTTTAGGTGTAGAGTTAGGTTATTTAGTTGACTTTTTTCTTGTTTCTTGAGGTATGCTTGTATTGCTATGAACCTTCCCCTTAGCACTGCTTTTACAGTGTCCCACAGGTTTTGGGTTGTTGTGTTTTCATTTTCATTCGTTTCTATGACTATTTTGATTTCTTTTTTGATTTCTTCTATGATTTGTTGGCTATTCTGCAGCGTGTAGTTCAGCCTCCGTATATTATAATTTTAATAGTTTTTCTCCTGTAATTGAGGTCTAGTCTTACTGTATTGTGGTCAGAAAAGATGCTTAGAATGATTTGAATTTTTTGAATTTACCAAGGCTAGATTTATGGCCCAGGATGTGGTCTATCCTGGAGAAGGTTCCGTGTGTTCTTGAGAAGAAGGTGAAATTCATTGTTTTGTGGTAAAATGTCCTATAGATATCTATTAGGTCTAACTGGTCTATTTTATCACATAACATTTGTGTTTCCTTGTTAATTTTTTGTTTAGCTGATCTATCCATAGGTGTGAATGGGGTATTAAAGTCTCCCACTATTATTGTGTTATTTTTAATTTCCCCTTTCATACTTGTTAGCATTTGCCTTACATATTGTGGTGCTCCTATGTTAAGTGCATATATATTTATAATTGTTATATCTTCTTCGTGGATTGATCCTTTGATCATTATATAGTGTCCTTCTTTGTCTCTTTTCACAGCCTTTGTTTTAAAGTCTATTTTATCTGACACGAGTATTGCTACTCCTGTTTTCTTTTGGTCTCTATTTGTGTGGAATATCTTTTTCCAGCCCTTCACTTTCAATCTGCATGTGTCCCTCGTTTTGAGGTGGGTCTCTTGTAGACAACATATACAGGGGTCTTATTTTTTTATCTATTCAGCCAGTCTTTGTCTTTTGGTTGGGGCATTCAATCCATTTACATTTAAGGTAATTATTGATAAGTATGATCCAGTTGCCATTTACTTTATTGTTTTGGGTTCGAGTTTATCCACCCTTTCTCTGTTTCCTGTGTAGAGAAGGCCCTTTAGCATTTGTTGGAAAGCTGATTTGGTGATGCTGAAGTCTCTCAGCTTTTGCTTGTCTGTAAAGCTTTTGATTTCTTCTTCATATTTGAACGAGATCCTTGCTGGGTACAGTAATCTGGGCTGTAGGTTATTTTCTTTCAACACTTTAAGTATGCCCTGCTATTCCCTCCTAGCCTGAAGAGTTCGTATTGAAAGATCAGTTGTTATCCTTATGGGGATCCCTTTGTGTGTTATTTGTTGCTTTTCCCTTGCTACTTTTAATACTTGTTCCTTGTGTTTGATCTTTGTTAATTTGATTAATACATGTCTTGGGGTATTTTGCCTTGGGTTTATTCTGTTTGGGACTCTCTGGGTTTCTTGGACTTGGGTGAAAACAAATTGGAGTTACAGATAAATAACCTGGAGACAAAGATCAAAAAGATGTAAGAAAGGTTTAATAAAGATCTAGAAGAAATAAAAAAAAGAGTCAGTATACAGTGAATAATGCAATAGATGAGATAAAAAACACTCTGGAGGGAACCAACAGTATAATAACGGAGGCAGAATATATAATAAGTGAGTCAGAAGATAGAATGTTAGATATAAATGAAACAGAGAGGGAAAAAAGAAAAATGAATTAAAAGAAATGAGGACAATCTCAGAGACCTCTGGGACAATGTTAAATGCCCCAACATCCGAATCATAGGAGTTCCAGAAGAAGAAGACAAAAAGAAAGACCATGAGAAAATACTTGAGGAGATAATAGTTGGAAATTTCCCTAAAATGTGGAAAGAAATAATTACCCCAATCCAAGAAACCCAGAGGTTTAAATTTCAAAATAGTGGTCATATTCAAAAAGAAAAGGAAGGAGTCTGGCAATGGCAAGGATGGAAGGAATGGAGAGGGAGCTTAAATTACTTATATTGAAGAATGCCTAAAGTGTTTACTTTAAGCAGAAAATGCACAGTTTACTCTTCTAAATTATATAAAGAATTGTTTTATTATTCATCCTATATACTTCATGGCAGATAGATGGAGAAACAGTGGAAACAGTGACAGACTTTATTTCTAGGGGCTCCAAAATCACTGCAGATGGTGACTGCAGCCATGAAATTAAAAGACGCTTGCTCCTTGGAAGAAAAGTTATGACCAATCTAGACAGCTTATTAAAAAGCTGTCATTACTTTGCCAACAAAGGTCCGTCTAGTCAAAGCTATGTTTTTTTTTTTTTTCCAGTAGTCATGTATGGATTTGAGAGTTGGACCATAAAGAAAGCTGAGTGCTGAAGAATTGACGCTTTTGAACTGTGGTGTTGGAGAAGGCTCTTGAGAGTCCCTTAGAGAGCAAGGAGATCCAACCAGTCCTTCCTGAGTATTCATGGGAAGTACTGATGTTGAAGCTGAAACTCTGATACTTTGGCCACCTGATGCAAACAGCTGACTTATTTGAAAAGACCCTGATGCTGGGAAAGATTGAAGGTGGGCGGAGAAGGGGATGACAGAGGATGAGATAGTTGGATTGCATCACTGACTCAATGGACATGAATTTGAGTAAACTCTGGGAGTTGGTGATGGACAGGGAGGTTTGGCATGTTGCAGTCCATGGTGTTGCAGAGTCGGACATGACTGAGTGACTGAACTAAACTGAACTGATTGTCTCCTAGATCCTTACACTTGAAAGTCAAGAGTTTCACATTTAATAACAAGTCATTGTTTGGAATTATGAAGAACTGGGTCATGAAATGGTCTTGAAATCCATTACGCTTCCACAGTTATTCATCTATGCCTTACTAGTATTTTTACAACCTTTGATATATTGGAAGCATGTAAAGAGAGTCAATGTATTTCAAATCATTTTTAGGACTAGGGACACCTCCTGTTTTAACATATCAGTGAACAGCAGAGATAACAGTTGGCTCCTTAGACAGATGGGATAATGCATACCTGAAGGGAACAAGATCTTCATAGAAAGGATTCTACTGTGTTGTGAGATGTGAAGAAAGCCCTCCAGACTCAGGCTTCTGGGGTTATACCATCCTGGAATGGATGACGTGAGAAAAGGTGAAAAACATTTTATTTTTGTCCTCCCCCATCCACACAGGTGTGGCGGCTATGCAGCGCAGGAGTGGCAGCTGTGTGGCGCAGGAGCAGCCAAGAGGAGCAACCCCACGTTGATGGTTATGAGCAGCGACTGTGAGGAGCTACCCCACGTGCAAGTACAGGAGTGGCAGCCATGAGGAGATACCCTATGTCCAAGGGCCCACGTTCAGGTAAGGAGCAGTGGCTGTGCTTTGCTGGAACAGACATGAAGAGATACCCTGCATCCAAGGTAAGAGAAACCCAAGTGAGATGGTAGGCATTGAGAGAGGGTATCAGAGGGAAGACAGACTGAAGCCACAATCACAGACAACTGGCCAATCTGATCACATGGACCACGGCCTTGTCTAACTAAATGAAACTAACCCATCCCATATGGGGACACCCAAGATGGCCCCACAAGGTCATGGTTGAGAGGTATGAACAGAAAGTGGTCCACTGGAGAAGGGAAAGGCAAACCACTTCAGTATTCTTGCCATGAAAACCCCATGAACAGTATGAAAAGTCACAAAAATAGGACACTGAAAGATGAACTCCCCCGGTCAGTAGGTGCACAATATGCTACTGGAGATCAGTGGAGAAATAACTCCAGAAAGAATGAAGGGACGGAGCCAAAGGAAAAAAAAAACAAACAAACACGGATGTGGCTGGTGATAGAAGTGAGGTCTGATGCTGTAAAGAGCAATATTGCATACAAACATGGAGTGTTAGGTCCATGAATCAAGGCAAATTGGAAGTGGTCAAATAGGAGATGGCAAGAGTGAACATCAACATTCTAGGACTCAGATAACTAAGATGGACTGGAATGGGTGAATTTAACTCAGATGACCATTATATCTACTACTGTGGGCAGGAATCCCTTAGAAGTAATGGAATAGCCATCATAGTCACCAAAAGAGTCTGAAATGAAGTAATTGGATGCATTTTCAAAAACAACAGAATGATCTCTGTTAGTTTCCAAGGCAAACCATTCAATATCACGGTCATCCAATATATGTCTTGACCAGTAACGCTGAAGAAGCTGACGTTAAAATGGTTCTATGAAGACCTATAAGACCTTTTTAAAATGAACACCCCCAAAAGAAGTCCTTTTCATTATAGGGGACTGGAATAAAAAAGTAGGAAGTCAAGAAACACCTGGAGTAACAAGCAAAATTGGCCTTGGAATACAGAATGAAGCAGGGCAAAGGCTAATAGAGTTTTGCCAAGAGAAGGCACTGGTCATAGCAAACAGCCTCTTCCAACAACACAAGAGAAGACTCTACACATGGACATCACCAGATGGTCGACACTGAAATCAGATTGATTATATTTTTTGCAGCCAAAGATGGAGAAGCTTGATACATTCAGCAAAACAAGACTGGGATCTGACTATGGCTCACATCATGAAATCCTTATTGCCAAATTCAGACTTTGGCAATCGTCTAGTGGGGAAAACCACTAGACGATTTAGGTATGACCTAAATCAAATCCAACCTTGATAGTATATTAAAAAGCAGAGACATTACTTTGCCAACCAAGGTCCGTCTAGTCAAGGCTATGGTTTTTCCCGTGGTCATGTATGGATGTGAGAGTTGGACTGTGAAGAAAGCTGATCGCCGAAGAATTGATGCTTTTGAACTGTGGTGCTGGAGAAGACTCTTGAGAGTCCCTTGGACTGCAAGGAGATCCAACCAGTCCATTCTAAAGGAGATCAATCCTGGATGTTCATTGGAAGGACTGATGCTAAAGCTGAAACTCCAATACTTTGGCCACCTCATGGGATGAGTTGACTCACTGGAAAAGACTCTGATGCTGGGAAAGTTTGGGGGTGGGAGGCTAAGGGGACGACAGAGAATGAGATGGCTGGATGGCATCACTGACACTGTGGACATGAGTTTGAGTGAACTCCGGGAGTTGGTGATGGACAGGGAGGCCTGGCGTGCTGTGATGCATGGGGTCACGGAGAATCGGACACGACTGAGCGACTGAACTGAACTGAACTGAAATCAAATCCCTTATGATTATACAGTAGAAGTAAGAAATAAATTTAAGGGACTAGATCTGATAGACGGAGTACCTGATGATCTATGGATGGAGGTTCATGACATTTTACAGGAGACAGAGATCAAAACCATCTCCAAGAAAAAGAAATGCAAAAAAGTAAAATTGGTGTCTGAGATGCTACAAATAGCTATGAAAATAAGAGAAGCAAAAAGCAAAGGAGAAAAGGAAAGTTATACCCATTTGAATGCAGAGTTCCAAAAGAATAGTATGGAGAGATAAGAAAGTCTTCCTCAGTGATCAATGCAAAGAAATAGAGGTATACAATAGAATGAGAGAGAATAGAGATCTCTTCAAGAAAATTAGAGATACCAAGGGAATATTTCATGAAAAGATGAGCCCAATAAAGTACAGAAGTGGTATGGACCTAACAGAAGCAGAAGATATTAAGAAGAGGTGGTAAGAATAAACAGAAGAAATGTAAAAAAAAAAAAATCTTCATAACTATTATCTGACCCAGATAATCACAATGATGTGATCACGCATCTAGAGCCAGACATCCTGAAATGTGAAGTCAAGTGGGCCTTAGGATGCATCACTATGAACAAAGTTAATGGAGGTGATGGGATTCCAGTTGTGGAATTTCAAATACTGAAAGATGATGCTGTGAAAGTGCTGTACTCAATATGCCAGTAAAATTGGAAAACTCAGCAGTGGTCTCAGGACTGAAAAGGTCAGTTTTCATTCCAGTCCCAAAGAAAGGCAATGCTAAAGAATGCTGAAACTACCACATATTTGCATTCACCTCAAATGCTAGTAAAGCAGTGCTCAACATTGTCCAAGCCAGGTTTAAGCAATACATGAACCGTGAACTTCCATATGTTCAAGCTGCTTTTAGAAAAGCAAGAGGAACCAGAAATCAAATTTCTACTAACTACTGGATTATGGAAAAAACAAGAGAGTTCCAGAAAATATCTATATCTGCTTTATTGACTATGCCAAGGCCCTTGACTATGTGGATCACAATAAACCGTGGAAAATTCTGAAAATGATGGGAATACCAGACCACCTGACCTACCTCTTGAGAAACCTGTATGCAGGTCAGGAAGCAACAGTTAGAACTGAACATGGAACAACAGACTGGTTCCAAATATGAAAAGGAGTACATCAAGGCTGTATATTGTCACCCTGCTTATTTAACTTATACGCAGAGTACATCATGAGACATGCTGGGCTAGATGAAGCACAAGCTGGCATCAAGATTGCCATGACAAATATCAATAACCTCAGATATGCAGATGACATCACCCTTATGGCAGAAAATTAAAAACTAAAGAGCCTCTTGATGAAAGTGAAAGAGGAGTGTGAAAAAGTTTGCTTAAAGCTCAACATTCAGAAACTAAGACCATGGCATCTGGTCCCATCACTTCATGGCAAATAGATGGGGAAACAGTGGAATCAGTGGCTGACTATATTTTGGAGCTCCAAAATCACTGCAGATGGTGATTGCAGCCATGAAATTAAAAGACGCTTGCTCCTTGGAAGGAACCTTATGACCAACCTAGACAGCATATTAAAAAGCAGAGACATTACTTTGCCAACAAAGGTCTGTCTTGTCAAGGCTATGATTTTTCCAGTAGTTATGTATGGATGTGAGTGTTGGACTATAAAGAAAGCTGAGTGCAGAAGCATTGATGCTTTTGAACTGTGATGCTGGAGATGACTCTTGAGAGTCCCTTGGACTGCAAGGAGATCCAACCAGTCCATCCTAAAGGAGATCAGTCCTGGGTGTTCATTGGAAGGATTGATGTTGAAACTGAAACTCCAGTACTTTGGCCACCTGATGCAAAGAACTGACTCATTTGAAAAGACCCTGATACTGGGAAAGATTGAGGGCAGGAGGGGAAGGGGACGACAAAGGATGAGATGATTTGATGGCATCACCGACTCAATGGACATGAGTTTGGGTAAACTTCTGGAGTTGATGATGGACAGGGTATTCTGACGTGCTGTGATTCATGGGTTATCAAAGAGTTGGATGACTGAGTGACTGAACTGAACTGAATCACCCACCCAAACACACCAGAAAGAAAAAAAAAAAAAGTTCTATCAGCCAAAAACCATACACATTTGTATGGGGATCTTTAGTTAAAATCCAAAGTCATATCATGCATATCTCTTTTCAAATATAAGTGTTAAATCTGCTGTAAAATATGGCAATTTTTCACCGAATTGAGGTGAAGTGGTTCTGACCTTTTGAGCATATAAGACACAAAGCAGAATCCTTCTCCCCCCCTCCTCTCTTCCAAAACATACGATTCATGTCTAGAATAATGTTTTAGAAAAATATTATTCAGACTCTTTGAGCAATGCACAAAGCAGTCTCAACAGCAACAGAAATGATCTAACCAAAACACAAAACCAAGCCATTGAATTGTTCTAATTTTAGTGATGTTAACAAGATATGAACTCTGAACTGCAGGTGACTGAGTGATGTTGCTAGGCAGCTTTGCTTTTTATATATGAGATTGGCCCTGTTGGGTTAATTCTACATTTTGTTTAAATCTTTCACTTTGAACAAATAGAAGGATGGGCCTGTTGAATCTGAAATTGGTAGGTGGGTGAGACAGTTAGAGTTGTACACATTGTTTGGTGTTATTTTATAAAAATCCATACAGATATATAACTACATTGTTACAGCTAAAAAATGACAACATAAAATATAGCAGCCATTTTTTTTCTGAAGAAGAGGAGTTTATATATTTACTTAGTTCAGAGTATCTCCTGCTTCAGCAATACATCAATCTGTGCAGTTCCATCAGTCTGAATCAATTAGAAATTACTCACAAAGTAAATGACACTGAAAAGCTTTGATATCTTACTAAAGTTTGTTTCAATTCTGTTCAATCTTAAAAGACTGAAAGCAAAAATGTAACCTTGTGACAGTGATAGTGAAATGTAACTTTTATTGAGATTGATGAGATTCTATTTGCTATAATATTTGCTTTTAATATTTTAATTTTTCAAATACTTCAGAGAACATCATAAATATTTTATTATGAAGCTTCTACAATTCATATAACTTTGGTTTGAAATGGTTCCTGATTTTTTTTAATATACTTACATCAATTTTTATAATAATCTTATTGAGAATATCACTTTCTCTCTTAAATCAGTTCCTTAATCACACTCCTTTGTTTTATTAGCATATGACTTATTTATTACATACATGGAGGACTTGCTGAAGTAAATTGAGACATGACTTCCTCCTTTTGTAAAATCTAAGCAAATGACTGAAGGCAAGATATTGACTTTCATCTTCACAGAGGATTTGGAAAAATTTTCTGTTCCCAGCAGGTGCTTTTGTGACCATTTGAAAAATAATATCTGAGTTATTGCAAGAGGTTAAAGCTGAAGTGGAAATGAAAAGGGTTCTAATAGTTAGTAAATTACAATGTGAATGTCATTAAATTGACCTGCTTAGACTTAACTGCATTTCTTTAACATCAAAATGTTTTTAAAGAATACAGATTCAACTAAAATTGATGATTAATATTTAACATTAAGGGCTGTTTATAACTACCTACATTTTAAAATCATATATGTGTTAGGTAGCTAAAAGGTATTTGGCTGGGTTTGCATTTGATTCTAAAAATGTTAATTTCCAAATCTTAGGTGTTCATAAAATATGATATTTAAATGAGGCAATAGATAAATAAACAGATAAGCTTACTGGTCATTTTAGTTTCAGTAGGATCTTGTAGAAACTCCTCTATAGGAATCCCTCAGAGTGCTTTATTTATTTCAGAGTGAAAGTCTTAAGAATGGAGAGCTGCCCATGATGTTTTGCAAGATACAGCTACTGGAGATGATTCTTGTTTCCATCTTTTGTTTTATATCTGGACAAAAACTGGACAATCCATTCTGAAATTAACTTATTGTTTAGACATGATTACTCCTGCTGGTGGTCACTTCTATCGATAGATGAATAGACTTCATTATTTCCACTATGCTGTTTACTTTTTCTATGAAATTTAAACATTCAAGGTATTATCTGCAAACTTCCTAGCAAAATATAGTGGTGTACAGTTAGCCCCAAGTACATTTTCATTACCTTTAAAATGCTTAAAATACTTTAAATTTTCCAAAGCAGCTGAAATATATCTGTACCATGTGGTTTCTTTCAGTAAAAGGGTAATATCTTCGAGAATGCATGATATACACAGTGATATATGCATAATATACACAGATATAAGCAGTGTGATGATGGATAAAATGTGTCCTAATTTTCAAAAGAAAAGGCATCACATGTAATACAGGTTATTTACTGTTAAATTTTAGAATTACTTTATTAAACAGAGGGCAGTAATTACTAGAACTTATGCAAATTGATTCAGAAAACTACATGCCAAACTTTAAAACTTTCCTTTATAAATTTTAGTTTACTGTGTAGTAGTAGTAGGTTACATGTGATCTATTTTTGTAACAAATTTTAAAGTGCAAAATGCAATATTTTGGTTATAGGTAAATTGTTAGATAACAGATCTCTATAACTTATTCATTTTGCTTAACTAAAATTTTATTCTCATTGATTAGTAACTCTATTTCTATCCTCTTATCCTCTGGCAACCATCAAAACTCTTTGATTCTATGAATTTGACCATATTTTCATATAAGTGAAATGGTGCATTAATTGTCTTTCTATGGTTGACTTTTTTCACTTAGGGTAATGACCTCAAGTTTTATCCATGTTGTTGCATATTGAAAAGTTTTCTTTTTTATTAAAAAAATTATTTATTTATTTAGGCTGAATAATATTCATTCCATTGTAAATATATACCACATTTTCTTTGTCATTTAATCTGTTCATGTATAAATAAGTTGTATTTATATCTTGGCTATTGCAAATAGTGCTGCAATGAACATGAAAGTTCTAATTTTTCTTCAAAATCCTGATTTCAGTTATTTTAGATAAATACTCAAAAGTAGGGTTGCTGGGTCATATGTAGTTCTATTTGTAATCTTCTGAGGAAACTCCATATTATTTTTCTTGGTAGTTAAAATGTTCTACATTCCCATCAATAGTGTACAAGTGTCAGTTTCTCCACATTCTTAGTTGTTGTCTTCTGTATTTGTTTTATTCTGTTGTTGTATTAGTATTTATTTTTTGATAAACAGCCATCCTGATAGATGTGAGATGATAACTCACTGTGGTTTTGATTTGTGTCTTCCTGATGATTACTGATATTGAGCATTATGTCATGCATTCACTAGCCATTTGTATGTATTTTTGGAGAGATGTCTAATCGAGTTCTTAGTCCATTCTAAAAAATCAGGCTATTGTTTTGATATTGAGTTTTATGAATTCCTTAAATATTTTTCAGATTAATTCTTATTTTTTTTTTAGTTTTCTGAATGTTGAGCTTTTATTTTTTAATTTTAATTGGAGGCTAATTACTTTACAATATTGCGGTGGTTTTTGCCATACATTCACAAATCAGCCTATCCTATATATGGTTTGCAAATATTTTCTCCCATTCTCTAGGTTACGTTTTATTGTATTGACAGTTTCCTTTGCTGTGATGAGGTTTTTTATAGTTTGTTTTTGTCCCATTTGTCTATTTTTCCCTGTGGTTCTGCCGTCATACCAATAAAATCATTGTCAAGACCATGAAAAAATTCCCCGTATTTTTTTTCAATGTAATCCACATTTTATCTCTATTTTTAAATTTTTGTCTATATTGAAGATTGTTGATTAACAATTTTGTGTTAGTTTCAGGTGTACAATAAAATGATTCAGTTGTGCATATACAGGTATCTATTCTTTTTCAAATTATTTCCCCATTTAGGTTATTACAGAGTATTGAGCAGATTCAATTCCAATATGTTTTATTCTAGGAGTTTTACAGTTTCAACTGTGCTTAAGACTTTTTTAAAAATTTATTTATTTTAATTGGAGGTTAATTACTTTACAATATTGTATTGGTTTTGCCATACATTGACATGAATCCGCCCCGGGTGTACATGTGTTCCCCATCTTGAACCTCCCTCCCACCTCCCTCCCCATATCATCCCTTTGGGTCAACCCAGTGCACCAGCCCGGAACATCCTGTTTCATGCATCGAACCTGGACTGGTGATTCATTTCACATATGATAATATACATGTTTCAATGCCATTCTCCCAAATCATCCCACCCTCACCCTCTCCCACAGAGTCCAAAAGACTGTTCTATACATCTGTGTCTCTTTTTCTGTCTCTCATACAGGGTTGTTGTTACCATCTTTCTAAATTCCATATATAAGTGTCAGTACACTGTATTGGTGTTTTTCTTTCTGCGTTACTTCACTCTGTGTAATAGGCTCCAGTTTCATCCACCTCATTAGAACTGATTCAAATGTATTCTTTTTAATTGCTGAGTAATACTCCATTGTGTAAATGTACCACAGTATCAATTCGTCTGCTGATAGACCACTTATTGAAGAGGTTTGTATTTTCTGCATTGTATATTCTTGCCTCCTTTGTCAAAAATAAGGTGCCTATAGGTGGCTGCATTTAACTCTGGGTTTTCTATCTTGTTTCATTGGTCTATATTTCTGTTTCTATGCCAGTAGCATACTGTCTTGATGACTGTAGATATGATATGTACCATAATTTGAAGTCAGGGAGGTTGTTTCATCCAGCTCCATTTTTGTTTCTCAAGATTGCTTTGAGTATTTGGGATCTTTTTTATTTCCATACAAATTGTGATTTTTTTTTTTTTGTTTAGTTATGTGAAAAATGCTGTTGGCAATTTGATAAGGATTTCATTGATTCTGTAGATTGCTTTGGGTAGTATAGTCATTTTGAAAATATTGATTCTCCCAATCCAAGAACATGATGTACCTTTCCATCTGTTTATGTTGTCTTTGATTTCTTTCATCAGGATCTTATAATTTTCTGCATACAGGTCTTTTGTCTCTTTAGGTAGGTTTATTCCTAGGTATTTTATTCTTTTTGTTGCAATGGTGAATGGAATTGTTTCTTTAATTTCTCTTTCTATTTTTTCACTGTTAGTGTATAAGAATGCAAGGGATTTCTGTGTATTAATTTTAAATTCTGTGACTTTACTAAATTCATTTATTATCTCTATTAGATTTTTGGTGTCATTTTTAGGCTTATCTATGTATCTGCATATAGTGAAAGTTGTACTCTTTCTTTTCCAATCTGGATGCCTTTTATCTGCTTTTCTTCTCTGAGTTCCATGGCTAGGATTTCCAAAACTATATTGAATAATAGTGGTGAGAGTGGGCACCTTTGTTTTGCTCCTGATCTTAGAGGAAATGCTTTCAGTTTTTCACCATTGACAATAATGTTTGTTGTGTGTTTGTTGTATATGGGCTTTAGTATATTGAGAAAAGCTCCTTCTGTGCCAATTTTGTTTAGAATTTTTATCATAAATGCATGTTGAATTTTATTGAAAGCTTTCTCTGCATCTGTTGGATGATCATATGTTTTTTATCTTTCAATTTGTTAATTTGGTGTCTCACACTGATTGATTTGCATATATTGATCCCTGGGATAAACCCCACTTCAACATGGTACATAATTCTTTTATGTATTGTTGGATTGTGTTTGCTAGAACTTCATTGCAGATTTTAACATTTTTGTTTGTCAGTCATATTGGCCTGCCATTTTCTTTCTTTTTTTTTTTTTGTGGTATCTTTGTCTTATTTTGGTATCAGGGTGATGGTGACCTAGTAGAATGAGTTTGGGAGATTTCCCCTGTCTGCAGTTTTGTGGATCAGTTTGAGCAGAATAGGTGTTAGCTCTTCCCTGAACATTTGATAGGATTTGCCTGTGAAATCATCTGGCCCTAGTCTTTTGTTTGTTGTAAGTTTTATCACAATTTTTATTTCAGTACTTTTGATTGGTCTGCTAATATTTCCTATTTCTTCCTGGTTCAAACTCGGAAGGTTTTATTTTTCTAAGAATTTGTCCATTTCTTCCAGGTTGTCCATTTTTTGGCATATAGTTGCTGATAGTAGTCTTTTATGATCCTTTGTATTTCTGCATTGTCTGTTTTAACTTCTCCTTTTTCACTCCTAATTTTACTGATTTGAGTACTCCCTTTTTTTGTTGATGAGTCTGGCTAATGGCTTCTCAGTTTTGTTTATCTTTTCAAGGAACCATGGTTTAATTTTATTGATCTTTGCTATTGTTTCTTTCTTTTTCATCCAATCTTTATGATTCCTTTCCTTCTACTATGGAGGAGGAACTATTCTTATTTTTCTAGTTGCTTTAGGTATAAAGTTAGGCTATTATTTGATGTTTTCCTTGTTTTTTGAGGTGGGCTTGTAGAAGAGAATGGCTACTCACTCCAGTATTCTTCCCTGGAGAATCCCATAGATGGAGGAGCTTGACATGCATGTGATTGCAAAGAGTCAGACAAGACTCAGCAACTAACACCTTGACTTTGTATTGCTATAAACTTCCCTCTTAGCATTGCTTTAACTACATTCTATAGGTTTTTGAATTGTCTTGTTTTCATTATCATTTGTTTCTAAGTATTTTTTTTATTTCCTCTTTGATTTCTTCAGTGATTTATTGGCTATTTAATAGCATATTGTTTAGCCTCCATGCATTTAGTTGTCTTTTCTTTCCTATAATTGATATTTAATCTTATCATGTTGTGACCAGAAAATTTTTTGGTATGATTTCAATTTTCTTAAATTTATCAAACCTTGATTTGTATAAGATATTATCTATCCTGGAGAATATTCTGTGTGCACTTGAGAAAAAGTGTATTCTACTGTTTTTTTGAATGTCTTATATATAGCAATTAGGTCTATCTCATAAAATGTGTCATTTATGGAATGTATTAATTTTATGTCTAGATGATCTGTGCATTGGTGTGAATGGAGTGTTAAAATTCCCCACTATTATTGTATTATTGTTGATTTCCCCTTTTATTGCTGTTATCATTTGCCTTATGTATTGAGAAAATATGTGCTCCTATGTTTGTTGTATATATTTATAATTGCTATATCTTCTTGTTGGATTGATCCCTTGAACATTGTGTAGTGTTCTTCTTTGTCTCCTGTAATGATCTTCATTTTCAAGTCTATTTTATCTGATATGGGTATTGTTCTCTTGCTTTCTTTTTATTTCCATTTGCATGGAATGTCTTTTTCCAGCCCCTCACTTCAGCCATTAATGGTTTCTATTTTCATACCTTGTGATTAAAAACTACACTAGATATTATTTTTATCTTTTAAAATATATTAAACCTTGTTTTATGATATAGCATGATATATTTTGGAGAAAATCTGTGTGTACTTGAGAAGAATATCTATTTTGCTGCTGTTTGTTGAAATACTCTGGATTGGTTTCTGTTGTATCCATTTGATCTATAATGTTATTTAAGTCCTCTATTTCTATAGTGCTCTTCTGTCTAAATGTTCTTTCCATCATTGCAAGCAGGGTGTTTAATTATTCAACAATTATTATACTGTTGCCTGTTTATACCTTCAGTTGTGTTAATGTTTGCTTGATATACTTAGGTGTTCTGATGTTATGTGAATATATATTTAAAAATTTGATATCTTCTTAGTTGTTTGACCCTTTTACCATTATATAATGTGCTTTATCTCTCATGACAGTTTTTCACCTAAAGTTTATTTGGTATGATGTAAACACAGTCTCTTCTCTCCTTTGTTTCAATTTGCTTGTAATATCTTTTATATTCTTTCACTTTCAGCCCTTGATGTATCTTTAAATCTAATGTCAGTTTCTTGTGGACAGCATGTAGTTGTGTCTTGCTTTTATATTCTTTCAGCCTCTACTGGACTTTTGATTGGAGAATTTAATCTATTTACATTTAAAGTAATTGTTGATGGAAGGATGTAATATTGTCATTTTAATTATTTTCTGTTAGTCTGGTGGTTCTTTATCTTTTCCTATCTTATTATCTTTTTTGTGTGTTTTGTTGATTTTTTCTGTCAATATGCTTTAATTCCCTTCTATTTTTATTTTGTGTAACCTCTATATATATTTCATTTGGTAGATACCTTGAGTCTTACATAAAATATCTCATAGTTATACTGATATTTTTATTGTCAAAAATTTATATTGTGTGTCCTTTAATATATTTTTAGTTATAATCATAGCTTGTCTTTTAATTTTATTTTTAACTTTTATACTAAAATTGAAGGTGATTTACTCACTGCTATTACATGCTGCATTTGTTTATATATTTAACCTTTACCAATGAGTTTCATACTTTCTTATGTTGTTAAGTTGCTGCTTTACTTCCTTTTGTTTCAACTTAAAGACCTCACTTTACCATTTATTATAAGGCAGGTACTATGACACATTGCTTCAGCTTTTGTTTTTACAGGAAGGTCTTTATCTTCCCTTCACTTTTAAAATTATTCTTTATTGAAATATAATGGCTTTAAATGTTATATTAGTTTCTTCTCTATGGCAAAGTGAATCAGCTATGCATTTACATATATACCCTTTTTTTTATTTCCTTCCGACTTAGGTCACCACAGAGCAATGAGTTTCTGTAGTATATAGTAGGTTCTCAGTTATCTATTAATATTTTATACATAGTATCAATAGGGTGTATATGTCAGTCACAACCTCTTAATTTATCCCACTCTCCTTCCCACTTGGTATCCATATGTTTGTTCTTTATGTCTGTGTCCCTATTTCTGCTTTGCAAACAAGATCATATATATAATTTTTCTAGATTTCACATATATGAGTTAGCATATATTTTTTCTTTCTTTCTGACTTACTTCATTGTGTATGGCAGTCTCTAGAACCACCACATCACTGCAAATGACACAATTTTGTTCCTTTTTATGACTGAATAATATTCCATTGTATATATGTGCCATATCTTCTATATCCATTCCTCTGCTGAGGGACATTTAGGCTGCTTTCACGTCATGGCTATTGTAAATAGTGTTGCAATGAACATTGGGGTGAACTTAGAATTCTTAGTTAGCATTTTTCTGCACTTTTGATATATTACCCCACTCCCTTCTCTTCTGCATGGTTTCTGCTGAAAAATCTAAGGACAGTCTTCTGCAGTTGATCTGGTACATGATAAGTCACTTTTCTCTTGCTGTTTTCAAAATTCTCTCTTTGAATTTTGACAATTTCACTACATTGTGTCTCAGTGTTAATTTCTTTTAATTCATCTTATTTGATTTCTTTGGGATTCTTGGAACTGGACATCCATTTTTGTCCCCCAGAATTGGAAATGTTTTAGTCATTTTTTGGAATAAGTTTTATGGTTCTCTCTCTCTCTCTCTTGTCTATCTATGTAACTTCTATAATACTTGGTATTGTCCTTTGAGTCCCTTAATCTTTCTGCACTCTTTTTTATTATTATTATTTTTTCTTCACTGCAATACCCCAACTTCCTTGATCCATTTTTCTGCTTGATTTAATCAGATGTTGAAATCCTTTAGTGAATTGTTTAGTTCAGTTATTACGTACCACAGCACCATGATTTCTCTCTGGTACTTTAAAAAGAATTTTTTTTTTATTTTTTCTTGAAATTTTCACTTTGTTTATGCATTGTTGGGCTTCCTTTATAGCTCAATTGGTAAAGAATCTGCCCATAATGCAGGAGACCTGGGTTCAATTCCTGGATTGGGAAGATCTCCTGGAGAAGGGAAAGACTACCCACTCCAGTATTCTGGCCTGGAGAATTCCATGAATTGAATAATACATGGCGTCTCAAAGAGTCAGGCATGACTGAGCAACTTTCACATGCAGTTTGCTGACTTCAGTAAGTATCATTATGACTGCTATTTTGAATTCACTGTCAGGTAAGCCATATAATTGTATTCCAACAGAGTCATTTTCTGGCAATTCTTTTTTTTTTTTGGAACATCTTTGGCTAATTCTTCACTTTCCTTGAATCTCTGTGTTGGACCCTGTGCATCAGGCAAAGAAGCCACCTTTTCTGGCATCATACAAGAGAAGATTTTTACCATTCAGCTAAGCTAAAGATTCTTTCTGGAAGGCATTCAAAACTTTCTGTTTAGTTTAATATAGTTTCTTTTTTTTTTTTTTCCCACCCTTCTTATATCCAAGGTATGCTAAGTCCCATCAGTGCACTGGGACAAGAGAGACTAAAACCAGTTCCCCAGAAAAGTTGGATCATTGGATACTTCGTCCAACTCTTTACTTCCCCTGGGAGAATCTGGGCTTTTGTCTGCTTACTCTGTGGCAGTTATGATGGGTTGTTGTCAACTGCCATATCAAATATTCATTTCTGATCTCACTTTCCTACGGGTGACTAAGTTATGTCAGATCCCTTTAACAATCTGATACAGGCAAGTAAAATCCCGGTCTTTTGGGCATCCCTCAGATAAGTTGCCGGAGAAGGCAATGGCAAGCCACTCCAGTACTATTGCCTAGAAAATCCCATGGATGGAGAAGCCTGGTAGGCTGTAGTCCATGGGGTCGCTAGGGGTCGGACACGACTGAGCGACTTCACTTTCACTTTTTACTTTCACACATTGGAGAAGGAAATGGCAACCCACTCCAGTGTTCTTGCCTGGAGAATCCCAGGGACGGGGGAGCCTGGTGGGCTTCCGTCTATGGGGTCACACAGAGTCGGACACGACTGAAGTGACTTAGCAGCAGCAGCAGCAGCAGATAAGTTGCGGAGAAGGCAATGGCAAGCCACTCCAGTACTCTTGCCTAGAAAATCCCATGGACGGAGGAGCCTGGTAGGCTGCAGTCCATGGGGTCGCTACAAGTCAGACATGAGTGAGCAACTTCACTTTCACACATTGGAGAAGGAAATGGCAACCCACTCTTAAGTGTTCGTGCCTGGAGAATCCCAGGGACAGGGGAGCATGGCGGACTGGCATCTATGGGGTCGCACAGAGTCGGATACGACTGAAGTGACTTAGCAGCAGCAGTAGCAGCAGCAGATAAATTGTGGCTTTGAGGAAACCAGCTTTTTCCCTCTTCAAGGAGAAGCAGACAGCTCTGTTTTTGTCTGCTCTGTACTGAGCCAATGAAAGTAGCCATGGCTTTTAGCATCTCAAGCCACTGTTTCAATTCTCCCCAAGATTGATAGACTGTGTTGGGCCTGTCAGAGCTCCAAAAATGACAAGACAGATGCCAATTCTTTGGACAGTCTTAGAAAAACTGGGACACAGCATGCATGGATTAACTTTTTCCCTTCCTAGAGAGAAGTTGAAAGCTGGGATATTTTCATCCACTTGTTCTATGCTGAGCAGCAGGGAAGAGCTGTAGCTTCTACTACTTTTATCAGAGCTCCAGGACTGGCAAGATAGAATCCAGTCCCTTGGGGAGACTTCTTGGATAAGTTTGGACATTTCATGTGTTAACCAACTCTTTCTCTACCCTGGGAGAACCTGACTGCTAGGGAATCTCTTCCTGATCATATGTCACTAAGCTAGGAGTAAGGATCCTGGTGAGAGAGTGTCCTGAATCTCCCTACTGACTCCAGTGAGTCTGGTTTCATGCTTACCTGGGAAGCAGGAAACTTTCTATTCGTTTCTGGATTTCTCACAAAGGGAGAGAATTGTCCATGAATTGTTGCTGAATAGATGCATTGGGGGATAAAGCAGGGTCCAGGGCTTCCTCTTTACCATCTTACTGATGTCACAGCGTACTTCATTTCCTTTTATGGTAAGCTTGCTAGATTTATATTATTCTTGATTTTAGGAATACATGGGACAAAATGCTTTTGTTATAGTGAGAAATGTTTATGTATTTTGGCTTGATAAGGCGAATTGGATTACTCTATACTAAAAGTATTAATGGAATATTGACAATATGAAGGCTAAATTCTGGTAATATGACCCAAACTGTGTACTTGATATTATCAAGCTGAATTTTAAAAATAAAGACCTTAATGCAAACATGCAAGTTATGACTCTATGATAAATAGTGTGGTGGATATTGGAAGTTAGAATTTGGGTGCCATCTTTTATGAAAAATTTTAGCTCAGGAGAAGATGAGAAACTTGCTAGAAAAAGGAATGTTGCCTGAGAAACTTAAGTAAAGTGAAAGTCACTCAGTCATGTCGGACTCTTTGCAACCCCATGGACTATACAGTCCATGGAATTCTCCAGGTCAGAGTAATGGAGGGGGTAGCTTTTCCCTTCTCCAGAGGATATTCCCAATCCAGGGATCAAACTGGGGTCTCCTGCATGGCAGGTGGATTCTTTACCAACTGAGCTATGAGGGAAGCCCATAGAGAAGTCCATAGAGAAACTTAAAGGAATAGAGAAAGGCACTGGTCATAGCAAACACCCTCTTCCAACAACACAAGAGAAGACTTTACACATGGACATCACCAGATGGTCAACACCGAAATCAGATTGATTATATTCTTTGCAGCCAAAGATGGAGAAACTCTATACAGTTAGCAAAAACAAGATCAGGAGCTGACTGTGGTTCAGATCATGAACTCCTTATTGCCAAATTCAGGCTTAAATTGAAGAAAGTAGGGAAAACCACTAGACCATTCAGATATGACCTAAATCAAATCCCTTATGATTATACAGTGGAAGTAAGAAATAGATTTAAGGGACTAGATCTGATAGATAGAATGCCTGATGAACTATGGACGGAGGTTTGTGACATTGTACAGGAGACAGGGACCAAGATTACCCCCATGGAAAAGAAATGCAAAAAAGCAAAATGGCTGTCTGAGGAGGTCTTACAAATAGCTGTGAAAAGAAGAGAGGCAAAAAGCAAAGGAGAAAAGGAAATATATAAGCACCTGAATGCAGAGTTCCAAAGAATAGCAAGAAGAGATAAGAAAGCCTTCTTCAGCGATCAATGCAAAGATATATAGAAAAAAAAAAAACAGAATAGGAAAAACAAGAGATCTTTTCAAGAAAATTAGAGATATCAAGGGAAAATTTCATGCAAAGATGGGCTCGATAAAGGACAGAAATGGTATGGACCTAACAGAAGCAGAAGATATTAAGAAGAGGTGGCAAGAATACACAGAAGAACTGTACAAAAAAGATCTTCAGGACCAGGATAATCATGATGGCGTGATCACTCACCTGGGGCCAGACATCTTGGAATGTGAAGTCAAGTGGGCCTTAGATATTATCACTACAAACAAAGCGAGTGGAGGTGATGGAATTTCAATTGAGCTATTTCAAATCCTGAAAGATGATGCTGTGAAAGTGCTGCACTCAATATGCCAGCACATTTGGAAAAGTCAGCAATGGCCACAGGGCTGGAATAGGTCAGTCTTCACTCCAATCCCAAAGAAAGGCAATGTCAAAGAATGCTCAAATTACCACCCAATTGCACTCATCTCACACGCTTGTAAAGTCATGCTCAAAATTCTCCAAGCCAGGCTTCAGCAATATGTCAACCGTGAACTCCCAGATGTTCAAGCAGGTTTTAGAAAAGACAGAGGCACCAGAGATCAAATTTCCAACATCTGCTGGATCTTGGAGAAAGCAAGAGAGTTCCAGAAAAACATGTATTTCTGCTTCATTGACTATGCCAAAGCCTTTGACTGTGTGGATCACAATAAACTGTGGGACATTCTGAAAGAGATGGGAATCCCAGACCACCTGACCTGCCTCTTGAGAAACCTGTATGCAGGTCAGGAAGCAACAGTCAGAACTGGCCATGGAACAACAGACTCGTTCCAAATAGGAAAAGGTGTACGTCAAGGTTGTATATTGTTACCCTGCTTATTTAACTTATATGCAGAGTGCATCAAGAGGAACGCTGGGCTGGAAGAAGCACAAGCTGGAATGAAGATTGCTGGGAGAAATATCAATCACCTCAGATATGCAGATGACACCACCCTTATGGCATAAAGTGAAGAGGAACTAAAAAGCCGCTTGATGAAAGTGAAAGAGGAGAGTGAAAAGGATGGCTTGAAGCTCAACTTTCAGGAAACAAAGATCATGGCATCTGGTCCCATCACTTCATGGGAAATCGATGGGGAAACAGTGGAAACAGTGTCAGACTTTATTTTCTTGGACTCCAAAATCACTGCAGATGCTGATTACAGCCATGAAATTAAAAGACGCTTACTCCTTGGAAGGGAAGTTATGACCAACCTAGATAGCATATTAAAAAGCAGAGACATTACTTTGCCAACAAAGGTCCGTCTAGTCAAGGCTATGGTTCTTCCCGTGGTCATACATGGATGCGAGAGTTGGACTGTGAAGAATGCTGATTGCCGAAGAATTGATGTTTTTGAAGTGTGGTGCTGGAGGAGACTCTTGAGAGTCCCTTGGACTGCAAGGAGATCCAACCAGTCCATTCTAAAGGATATCAATCCTGGGTGTTCATTGGAAGGACTGATGCTAAAGCTGAAACTCCAATACTTTGGCCACCTCATGTGACGAGTTGACTCACTGGAAAAGACTCTGATGCTGGGAGGGATTTGGGGGCGGGAGGAGACGGGGACAACAGAGAATGAGATGGCTGGATGGCATCACCAGCTTGATGGACATGAGTTTAGGTGAACTCCGAGAGTTGGTGATGGACAGGGAGGCCTGGCGTGCTGTGACTCATGGGGTCGCAAACGGTCGGACAAGACTGAGCTCCTGAACTGAACTGAACTAGCCTGGAGAAGAGGTATTTTGAGAAGAAAACTTGATGTCTATTTTCAGGAATTTAAATTATACTACTGTATTATTGATTTAGACTTAGTCTGAATTGCTTTAAGAAAAGTGGAGCATACATAGAAAAATAGAAGAAAAGTACAGGGAACCAGATTTAAGTTGTGTATAAGAACACATTTCTAAAGCCTAGCAATTGAATACTCTGCTTCTCATAGCGTGCCATGAGGTCACAGATTTGGACATGAATGAAGCGACTTATCACACATGCACATAGCATGTCAGCTTCCTCATTTCCCCTGGAAATGATTTAGCTGAGTTTGTATGACCTTCTGCATATTTTGTTGCAGAGGAAATTAGCACATTGGGTGGGTAGTTATTTATTCTGGATCAATTATTAAAACACTTTTATCTCTAAGATTCTACTAGGAGGAGATCACACTTGTTTCCAAACCTACTCCGCCATTCCTGTCTCATAGCCTTAATTGAAGAAAACAACAAATATTTTAGCAATATATAATATTAATATCAGCAAATACACATGAGCAGAATGTCTTTGACAAAACCATGTATCCTAGGTAAACGTCCAGTTTGAAGGTGTGGCTGTAAGATGAAGAATAGGAAATGAGGGACAGCAAGCAAGGAAGTTAATCAGATTAAAGTCTTAAAAGTAGGTAAGTACATGACAAACACTGTCTCAAAAGAGTATATGAATAATGACCCATGAGTGTCTTAAGGACATTAAATTGGTACATTTCAACAGAAAATGTGTCTGACTTCATTTGAAATTCGTTGCTTATGCCTGGCACACTAAAGGATTATATTTTGACTTTATTGACTATCTCATTTCACTTTAAGGACATCCTTGTGACTAAAGCCTATTGAAAGTAAACCCCACACCCTAGAAGTTAAGTACCCAGCTGGGCTTTTCCAGTTAGCACAGCATTTCAGTTGATATTTTACCTGTTCGCCACTTAGGGTCTACAAGAGGGAGAGAGAGTTCAAATTCCAATTGAAGAATAAGCTAAGGTCTTAATAGAGAATCAGAGCTGGAACATGTTTTGATTGAAATAAGAAGTTGAATACATCACAACTTATGAATTTAACTATATATTTCATAAAACTTTACTGTTTTATATTTTTCTGTCCTTATACTCCTTAAACCAGTACATCCTCAATGTGGTGTCACTGGTAAACTACTTAGCAAGGTTTTAACATGGGACAGTTTCATAATAGTGTGATTTATTTTATTGTTGAAAAGAACAACTACACTTTTCAAAATTTTACCGTATATTAAAGTTACTAAAGGAGAGACTGAAAAGAATGCAGAATGCTGAAATCTCAGAAAAATTAATTGTTAAATTTTGTGATCAACAAACTAGAAAAAATAGGATAACTCATGTGACTTGATTATTTTATTTCCATTCACTCCACATTTAATTTTCTCTGAATTATCTTCAGCGATGACAATGTATTGGCATGAATTATGTTAAGTGTGAATTCACTTTGTCAAAATACATGGACAGACAATATTCAAGTGCTATTTTATGAATGGCATTATATAAATAAATGAAGCACTGACTAATTATTAAATACTTATTATAAAATTCTGCTTTGTTTCTTGTAAATATTTTATAGAAAAAGTAGTCAAAACTACTTGACAGGAAATTAGAGGGTTTATGCTACTTCAGTCGTTCATGATACACTGGTTAAAAGCTGAGCTCTTGATTTTAACATATGGGGCTTGAATCTACATGTGAGCAAGTTATTAAATCACTATGTTCCTCAGTTTCCTAATCTGTTAAATGCTCAAAATAGTAGTACTTAATTCATAGATCTTCATGATAGTTAAATAGATAATCCACTAAAAGTATTTAGCAAGGTATGCTAAAAAGTAAGCACTCAGTAAGTGATCATTGTCATCATTAATGAACATAACTGTGCATTCTTACAAAACCAGTTAAAATTCAGATTCCAGAAATCAATATTTAAAATTTTCCCCATATGGGCTTCCCTTCTCACTTCAGAATTAGCTGAAAGAGTCTACAGACTAGAGATATAAAAGGTCTTTTGTAGTAAATGGCAAGATGTCCACACATTAAAAGTTTTGAATTATGATTTTAAAAAGTAAAATTCTACAATTATCTAAAAAATATACATGGACACACAGTTTAAGAGGAATAAAAATCAAGCTGTTTTCATTCAAACAGTCCAGAACTTTTTACTTACCTGCATATGGAACTTAATTTAGAAAACGTACATTAACTTTTTTTATCATATAAATTTTATTTCTACCTATATATATATATGAAATATTTGTATCCTAATCCTTGCTTCTCATTTTCTTCTATTGTTTAAGGCAGTTATTGCAGAAGTATACATTGTAATTGGGCCCATCAAAAGTGACTTGGGGACAGCATAGAAGATGGCAGAGGAATAGGAAGGGCGACCACTTTCTCCCCCACAAAATCAACAAAAGAACATTTGAACGCTGAGTAAATCCTACAAAAAAACTTCTGAATACCGGCAGAGGACATCAGGCACTCAGAAAAGCAGCCCACAGTCCACGAAAGGAGGTAGGAAATAGATAAAAAGAGAGACAAAAGAGGGAGGGACAGAGCTCTGTCCCGGGAAGGGAGGCTTAAAAAAAAAAAAAAAAGAGAAGTTTCCAAACACCTGGTAACACTGACGAGTGGAATCTCAGAGGGCCGCATAACTGGGAGACAAAAGACATAAATAATTAAAACTCACAGACTAAGTGCCCAAATCCACTTCTTCTCAGCGGAGAAGCGGCACAGAAGCCCATGCCCCTCACTAGCAGGGAGGCGTGGGCGGCGGCGCTTAGAGGGAGAACTGGCTGCAGCGCTGAGAGGGAGAGCCGGGCTTGAACACCCCAGGGAAAACTGAGGGCTTGAACTTGGGATACCAAAGGGCGAAAAGGCTGGGAAGAGCCCCAGCCCAGGACTCCGCCAGCCCCGCCCACAGAACGGGGCACTGAGCGGGGCAAGCCGGCAGCTGGCGGCCCAGCCCCCAGAACCCCCCCCCCGACGCGGGCAGGGAGGGCAGCCAGCGCCGGGGCGGGGGCAGCCGCGGCCCCAGAGAGGCTTCCCATTCCAAGATGCAGGCAGGCTTCCTTGCTGGCCAGGACTTCTTGGGTTTGGGCCGGTAGATATCTGCCTGAGAAAGTGTGCCGGTTGTACTCGCAGAAAACCGAGCGGCAGGAACCGGGAAGTCGATAAGTCTCAGCGACCGCATTTGCCAAATGCCTGGTCACCTGAGCTGCTAGAACCAGGAAAGGCACAAAACGCAGGCCCAGCCAAGTCTGTGCCTTTGTTGAGTACCCGAGGACCCGAACCTGAGCCGCTCAGACCTGGGAAGTGCAAGCAACCCAGCGCTAGCCGCGGACAGCTCGCAGCAGAGCAAACTAAAGCCTAAGCAGCATAAACAGGGAAAGCACACACGTCTTGAGTGGGAGCATTCCCAGTGTAGCTGAGACACTGCGAGCACTCCCCACAGATGCCAGGGATATTTGTTAGCTGTTTCTCCTTCCCTATAGCAGGACTGAATAGGTGAACTGGGAAAAAAAATAAAAAATATCCACCACCGCATTCTGGTGTCAGGACGGGAATTAGACACTGAGAAGACCAGAAAACAGAAGAGCATTTTCAGCAGAAGGAACTGCCTTGGAAGTAACAGAGGGAGAAGCCTTGAGCCTACTGCAAGAATAAGACTGAAAACCAGAGGCAGAGGCTTGAGGCCAAATCCTGAGAACACCAGAGATCTCCTGTTCCAGAGAACATTAATTGATAGGTACTCATCAAATGGCTCCATACATAAACTGAAACCAGGCACCACCCAAGGGTCAACAAGTTTCAGTGAAAGACATACTACGCAAACTATCCAGCAACACAGGAGAATAGCACTGAGCTTCAATATACAGGCTGCCGAAAGCCACTCCAAACCCACTGACATCTCAAACTCATTACTGGACTTCATTGCACTCCAGAGAGAAGAAATCCAGCTCCACCCTCCAGAACATCGACACAAGCTTCCCTAACCAGGGAAACTTTACAAGTCACCCATCCAACCCCACACACAACGAGGTAACTACATAGTAAAGAGAACTCCACCAACTGCCAGAAGACGGAAAGGCCACCCCGAACACAGCAATATAAGCAAGATGAAGAGGCAGAGAAATACCCAGCAAGTAAAGGAACAGGATAAATGCCCACCAACACAAACAAAAGAGGAAGATATAGGGAACCTACCCGATAAACAATTTCGAATTTTAATTGTGAAAATGATTCAAAATCTGGAAAGGAAAATGGAGTTACAGATAAATAAACTGGAGAAAAGGATTGAGAAGATGGAAGAAATGTTCAATAAGGAATTAGAGGAAATAAAAAAGAGTCAATATATAACGAATAATGCAATAGATGAGAACAGAAACACTCTCGAGGGCACAAACAGTAGAATAACGGAGGCAGAAGACAGGATAAGCGAGCTAGAAGATAGAATTGTAGAAACGGGAAAAAAAAAGAATTAAAAGAAATGAGGACAATATTAGAGACATATGGGACAATATTAAATACCCCAACATTCGAAGCATAGGAGTCCCAGAAGAAGAAGACAAAAAGAAAGACCATGAGAGAATACTTGAGGATATAATAGTTGAAAATTTCCCTAAAATGGGGAAGGAAATAATCACCCAAGTCCAAGAAACACAGAGAGTCCCTAACAGGATAAACCCAAGGCGAAATACCCCAAGGCACATATTAATCAAATTAACAAAGATCAAACACAAAGATCAAATATTAAAAGCAGCATGGGAAAAACAACAAATAACACACAAAGGGATCCCCATAAGGATAACAGCTGATCTTTCAGCAGGAACTCTTCAGGCCAGGAGGGAATGGCAAGACATACTTAAAGTGATGAAAGAAAATAACCTACAGCCCAGATTACTGTACCCAGCAAGGATCTCATTCAAATATGAAGGAGAAATCAAAAGCTTTACAGACAAGCAAAAGCTGTGAGAATTCAGCAGCACCAAACCAGCTCTCCAACAAATACTAAAGGATCTTCTCTAGACTGGAAACACAGAAAGGGTATATAAACTCGAACCCAAAACAATAAAGAAAATGGCAATGGGATCATACTTATCAATAATCACCTTAAACGTAAATGGGTTGAATGCCCCAACCAAAAGACAAAGGCTGGCTGAATGGATACAAAAACAAGACCCCCATATATGTTGTCTACAAGAGACCCACCTCAAAATGATGGACACATACAGACTGAAAGTGAAGGGCTGGAAAAAGATATTCCATGCAAATAAAGATCAAAAGAAAGCAGGGGTAGCAATACTCATATCAGATAAAATAGATTTTAAAACAAACGCTGTGAAAAGACACAAAGAAGGAAACTACATAATGATCAAAGGATCAATCCAAGAAGAAGATATAATACTTATAAATATTTATGCACCCATCATAGGAGCACCACAATATGTAAGACAATTACTAACAAGTATGAAAGGGGAAATTAACAATAACACAATAATAGTGGGAGACTTTAATACCCCACTTACATCTATGGATAGATCAACTAAACAGAAAATTAAAAAGGAAACACAAACTTTAAATGATACAATAGACCAGTTAGACCTAATAGATATCTATAGGACATTTCACCCCAAAACAATGAATTTCACCTTTTTCTCAAGCGCACACGGAACCTTTTCCACGATAGACCACATCCTGGGCCATAAATCTAGCCTTGGTAAAATCAAAAAAAATTGAAATCATTCGAAGAATCTTTTCTGACCACAATGCAGTAAGATTAGATCTCAATTACAGGAGAAAAACTATTAAAAATTCCAACATATGGAGGCTGAACAACACGCTGCTGAATAATGAACAAATCATAGAAGATATCAAAATATGCATAGAAATGAATGAAAACGAAAACAAAACAACCCAAAACCTCTGGGACACTGTAAAAGCAGTGCTAAGGGGGAAGTTCATAGCAATACAGGCACACCTCAAGAAACAAGAAAAAAATCAACTAAATAACCTGACTCTACATCTAAAGAAACTAGAAAAGGAAGAAATGAAGAACCCCAGGGTTAGTAGAAGGAAAGAAATCGTAAAAATTAGGGCAGAGATAAATGCAAAAGAAACAAAAGAGACCATAGCAAAAATCAACAAAGCCAAAAGCTGGTTCTTTGAGAAGGTAAATAAAATTGACAAACCACTAGCCAGACTCATCAAGAAACAAAGGGAGAAGAACCAAATCAATAAAATTAGAAATTAAAATGGAGAGATCACAACTGACAACACAGAAATACAAAGGATTATTAGAGAATACTATCAGCAATTATATGGCAATAAAATGAATAACTTGGAAGAAATGAACAAATTCCTAGAAAAGTACACCTTGCCAAATCTGAACCAGGAAGAAACAGAAAATCTGAACAGACCCATCACAAGCACGGAACTAGAGGAAGTAATCAGAAGTCTTCCAGAAAACAAAAGCCCAGGTCCAGACAGCTTCACAGCTGAATTCTACCAAACATTTAGTGAAGAGCTAACACCTATTCTACTCAAACTCTTCCAGAAAATTGCTGAGGAAGGAAAACTTCTAAACTAATTCTGTGTGGCCACCATCACCCTAATCCCAAACCTGGTAAATATCCCACAAAAAAAGAAAACTATAGGCCAATATCACTGATGAACATAGATGCAAAAATCCTTAACAAAATTCTAGCAATCAGAATCCAACAACACATTAAGAAGATCATATATCATGACCAAGTGGGCGAATGCAAGGATTCTTCAATATCTGCAAATCAATCAACGTAATACACCACATTAAAAACTGAAAAATAAAAATCATATGATTATCTCAATAGATGCAGAGAAAGCCTTTGACAAAATACAACATCCATTTATGATCAAGACTCTCCAGAAAGTGGGAATAGAAGGGACATATCTCAACATAATAAAAGCTATATATGAAAAACCCACAGCAAATATTATCCTCATCTGTGGAAAACTGAAAGCATCACCCCTAAAGTCAGGAACACGTCAAGAGTGCCCACTCTCACCACGACTATTCAACATAGTTCTGGAAGTTTTGGCTACAGCAATCAGAGAAGAAAAAGACATAAAAGGAATACAAATTGGAAAAGAAGAAGTAAAACTTTCACTGTTCGCTGATGACATGATCCTCTACACAGAAAACCCTAAAGACTCTACCAGAAAACTACTAGAGCTAATCAATGAATACAGTAAATTTGCAGGATATAAAATCAACACACAGAAATCCCTTGCATTCCTATACACTAATAATGAGAAAATAGAAAGAGAAATTAAGGAAACTATTCCATTCACTGTTTCAACGAAAAGAATTAAATACTTAGGAATATATCTACCTAAGGAAACAAAAGACTGCTACATAGAAAACTATAAAACACTAGTGAAAGTAATCAGAGAGGACACTAATAGATGGAGAAATATACTGTGTTCGTGGATTGGAAGAATAAATATTGTGAAAATGAGTACAATACCCAAAGTAATTTATATATTCAATGCAATCCCTATCAAGCTACCAACGATATTTTTCACAGAACTAGAACAAATAATTTCACAATTTGTATGGAAATACAAAAAACCTCAAATAGCCAAAGCAATCTTGAAGAAGAAGAATGGAACTGGAGGAATTAACCTGCCAGCCTTCAGCCTCTACTACAAAGCCACAGTCATCAAGACAGTATGATACTGGCATAAAGATAGAAATATAGATCAATGGAACAGAATAGAAAGCCCAGAGATAAATCCACGCACCTATGGACACCTTAACTTCGACAAAGGAGGCAAAAATATAAAATGGACAAAAGACAGTCTCTTTAACAAGTGATGCTGGGAAAACTGGTCAGCCACTTGTAAAAGAATGAAACTAGAACACTTCCTAACACCATACACCAAAATAAACTCAAAATGGATTAGAGAGCTAAATGTAAGACCAGATACTATAAAACTCCTAGAGGAGAATGTAGGCAAAACACTCTCCGATATAAATCACAGCAGGATCCTCCAAGACCCACCTCCCAGAATATTGGAAATAAAAGCAAAAATAAACAAATGGGACCTAATTAAAATCAAAAGCTTCTGCACAGCAAAGGAAACTCTAAGCAAGGTGAAACTACAGCCTTCAGAATGGGAGAAAATAATAGCAAATGAAGCAACCGATAAAGGATTAATCTCCAAAATATACAAGCAGCTCCTGCAGCTCAATTCCAGAAAAATAAACGACCCAATCAAAAAATGGGCCAAAGAACTAAACACACATTTCTCCAAAGAAGACATAAAGATGGCTAACAAACACATGAAAAAATGCTCAACATCCCTCATAATCAGAGAAATGCAAATCAAAACCACAATGAGATACCATTTCACACCAGTCAGAATGGCTACTATCCAAAAGTCTACATGCAATAAATGCTGGAGAGGGTGTGGAGAAAAGGGAACCCTCTTACACTGTTGGTGGGAATGCAAACTAGTACAGCCACTATGGAGAACAGTGTGGAGATTACTCAAAAACCTGGAAATAGAACTGCCATATGATCCAGCAATCGCACTCCTGGGCATACACACCGAGGAAACCAGAATTGAAAGAGACACATGTACTCCAATGTTCATTGCAGCACTGTTTATAATAGCCAGGACATGGAAGCAACCTAGATGTCCATCTGCAGATGAATGGATAAGAAAGCTTTGGTACATATACACAATGAATTATTTTTCAGCCATCAAAAAGAATGCATTTGAATCAGTTTTAATGAGGTGGATGAAATTGGAGCCAATTATACAGAGTGAAATAAGCCAGAAAGAAAAACATCAATACAGTATACTAACGCATATATATGGACTTTAGAAAGATGGGAACCTGAACCCTGTATACGAGACTGCAAAAGAGACATAGGCATAAAGACCAGTCTTTGGGACTCTGTGGGAGAGGGGGAAGGTGGGATGATTGGGGAGAACGGCATTGTAACATGTATATTATCATAAGTGACCAGTCCAGTTTCGACGCATGATACAGGATGCTTGGGGCTGGTGCACGGGGATGACCTGGAGGGAGGACATGGGGAAGAGGGAGGTGGGAGGGGGGTTCAAGAAAGGGAACACATGTACACCCAGGGCGGATTCATGTCAATGTATGGCAAAACCAACCAATATATTAATGTAAGGTAATTTGCCTCCAGTAAAATAAATTTAAAAAAAATAATGACTTGGATTCATTCTCCCAGAGCCTTGATTACTACTGATAAATTAAGTCTTGCCAATTAGTTAATGGCTGACAAATTATTAATCTATTATATTTTCCTAGCAACATACTTCTTTTTACTGGAAGAATTTAGGACACAATCAGAATCATTACCTTGGAGCCTCAGTTTCCACATCCATAAAAGCATATAAATAAAATCTGTGCACTTATCTCAAAAAGATTGCTAAAGATTAAATGAAGTACTTATAAGACTTTGACTATTATAAAGTTATATACATATAGAAAAGGTCATTAACTTACTCACTTAGTTAACAACTATTTATTGTATAGCTAAAATGTGCCAAGTACCATTCTAGGGCCTCGGGATGGATATAAACGTGAACAAAGATTCCTCCTGCCACTTACAGAGTTTCTGTGTTGAGTTTTAAGCCAGCTTTTTCTACTCTCTTTTTTAATCAAAAGGCTCGATAGTCCTTCTTTGCTTTCTGCCATAAAGGTGGAATCATATGCTATTGATATTTCTCCAGGCAATCTTGATTCTAGTTCGTGCTTCATCCAGCCCAGCATTCCTCATGATGTACTGTGCATATATGTTAAATAAGCAGGGTGACAATATGCAGCCTTGATGCACTCCTTTCCCAATTTGGAACCACTCTGCTGTTCCATGTCCGGTTCTAACTGTTGCTTTTTGACCTGCATAAAGATTTCTCAGGAGGCAGGTAATGTGGTCCAGGATTCCCATTTGTTTAAAAAATTTCCCACAGTTTGTTGTGATCCACACAGTCAAAGGCTTTGCCTACACAATAAAGCAGAAGTATATATTTTTCTGGAACTGTCTTGCTTTTTCTATGGTCCAAAAGATATTGGCAATTTGATCTCTGGTTCCTCTGACTTTTCCAAATCTAGCTTGAACATCTCAAGCTCTCAGTTGATGTACTAGTGAATCTTGGCTTGGACAATTTTGAGAATTACTTTGCTAGTGTGTGAGATAAGTGCAATTGTGTGGTACTTTGAACATTCTTTGGCATTGCCCTATTTTGGCATTGGAATGAAAAAAAGACGTTTTCCAGTCCTGTGGCCACTGCAGAATTTTCCAAATTTGCTGGCATATTGAGTGCAGCACTTTCACAGCATCATCTTTCAGGATTTGAAATAGCTCAATTGGAATTCAAGGCTATGGTTTTTCCCGTGGTCATGTATGGATGTGAGAGTTGGACTGTGAAGAAACCTGATCGCCGAAGAATTGATGCTTTTGAACTGTGGTGCTGGAGAAGACTCTTGAGAGTCCCTTGGACTGCAAGGAGGTTCCACCAGTCCATTCTAAAGGATATCAATCCTGGGTGTTCATTGGAGGGACTGATGCTGAAGCTGAAACTCCAGTACTTTGGCCACCTCATGCGACGAGTTGACTCTTTGGAAAAGACTCTGATGCTGGGAGGGATTGGGGATGGGAGGAGACGAGGACGACAGAGAGTGAGATGGCTGGATGGCATCACCAACTCGATGGACATGAGTTTGAGTGAAGTCCGGAAGTTGGTGATAGACAGGGAGGCCTGGTGTGCTGTGATTCATGGGGTCACAAAGAGTAGGACACGACTGAGGGACTGAACTGAACTGAACTGATGGGTTAGGTGTGCTTTTTGGCTGCCTGTATGTTAATGCTCAGTGTTGTGTTCCTGCATTATTGGAAAATTAGCTTGGTATGACTTGCTCTGAAAGTTGTTGGCTCTTGGGTGAAGTTTGGTTTCAGTGTAGGTATGGTGGCTTTTGGATGAGCCCTTGTTAATGTTCCCAGGAGTGAGGACTTTTCTGGTGTTCTCAATTTTTGGATTTAAGCCTACTGCCTCTGGTTTTCAGTCTTATTCATACAGTAGCCTCAAGACTTCTCCATCCATACAGCACCGATGATAAAAAAAAAAAAAACAAAAAAAAAACTAGGTTAGTGGTTAATAGATCCTCCACAGTGAGGGATACCTGGAGATGTTCACACAGTTACAGGGAGAAGAGAAGAGGGAGGAGGGAGAAAGAGGTAACCGGAGGAGAAGAGGGGGGATCAAAAGTGGAGAGAGGAATCTAGCCAGTAATTAATTCCCTATGTGCTCTCCACAGTCTGGAAAACTCAGAGAGGTACACAGATTTACATAAAGAAGGGAAGAAGGGGGAAGGAGATAGAGGTGACCAGGAGGAGAAGAGGGAAAGTCAAAAGGAGAGAGGCAGATCTAGCCAGTAATCAGTTCCCTAAGTGTTCTAACCACAATGGAACACCCAAAGAGATTCACAGAGTTGGGTAGAGAAGAGAGGGTAGAGAAGAGAGGGTAGAGGGAGGAGATTGAGGTGTCCTTAGGGAGAAAAAGGAGAGTCAAAAGGTGAGAGAGCAATCAAGCCAGTAATCACACTTCTAAGTAAAAATGTGTACTGAAGATTGGATTCTTAAAGGTACAAAATTGATAACAAATACCAAAAATCAAAGATTAAAAATCTAGAGTATGGAAAAACCAACACAATAATGTAAAGTAATTATCCTCCAATTAAAATAAATGAATTAAAAATAATTAAATAAAAATGATTTGCAAATTTGACAACAAAAAAAATCTAGAGTAGAGGTTCAGTTCAGTTCAGTTCAGTTCAGTCGCTCAGTCGTGTCTGACTCTCCGCGACCCCATGAATCACAGCACGCCAGGCCTCCCTGTCCATCACCAACTCCCGGAGTACACTCAAACTCATGTCCACAGAGTCGGTGATGCCATCCAGGCATCTCATTCTCGGTCGTCCCCTTCTCCTCCCGCCCCCAACCTTTCCCAGCATCAGAGTCTTTTCCAGTGAGTCAACTCGTCGCATGAGGTGGCCAAAGTATTGGAGTTTCAGCGTCAGCATCAGTCCCTCCAATGAACACCCAGGATTGATCTCCTTTAGAATGGACTGGTTGGATCTCCTTGCAGTATAAGGGACTCTCAAGAGTCTTCTCCAACACCACAGTTCAAAAGCATCAATTCTTCAGCGATCAGCTTTCTTCACAGTCCAACTCTCACATCCATACATGAACACGGGAAAAACCATTGCCTTGACTAGACGGACCTTTGTTGGCAAAGTAATGTCTCTGCTTTTTAATATACTATCAAGGTTGGTCATAACTTTCCTTCCAAGGAGCAAGCGTCTTTTAATTTCATGGCTGCAATCAGCATCTGCAGTGATTTTGGAGCCCAAAAAAACAAAGTCTGACACTGTTTCCACTGTTTTTCCATCTATTTCCCATGAAGTGGTGGGACCAGATGCCATGATCTTTGTTTTCTGAATGTTGAGCTTCAAGCCAACCTTTTCACTCTCCTCTTTCACTTTCATCAAGAGGCCTTTGAGTTCCTCTTCACTTTCTGCCATAAGGGTGGTGTCATCTGCATATCTGAGTTTATTGATATTTCTCCCGGCAATCTTGATTCCAGCTTGTGCTTCTTCCAGCCCAGCGTTCCTCATGATGTACTCTGCATATAAGTTAAATAAGCAAGGTGACAATATACAACCTTGACGTACACCTTTTCCTATTTGGAACCAGTCGGTTGTTCCATGTCCAGTTCTGACTGTTGCTTCCTGACCTGCATACAGGTTTCTCAAGAGGCAGGTCAGGTGGTCTGGGATTCCCATCTCTTTCAGAATGTTCCACAGTTTATTGTGATCCACACAGTCAAAGGCTTTGGCATAGTAAATGAAGCAGAAATAGATGTTTTTCTGAAACTCTCTTGCTTTCTCCATGATCCAGCGGATGTTGGCAATTTGATCTCTGGTTCCTCTGCCTTTTCTAAAACCTGCTTGAACATCTGGGAGTTCACGGTTTGCATACTGCTGAAGCCTGGCTTGGAGAATTTTGAGCATGACTTTACTAGCGTGTGAGATGAGTGCAATTGTGTGGTAGTTTGAACATTCTTTGGCATTGCCTTTCTTTGGGATTGGAATGAAGACTGACTTCTTCCAGTCCTGTGGCCACTGCTGAGTTTTCCAAATCTGCTGGCATATTGAGTGCAGCACTTTCACAGCATCGTCTTTCAGGATTTGAAATAGCTCAACTGGAATTCCATCACCTCCACTAGCTTTGTTCGTAGTGATGCTTTCTAAGGCCCACTTGACTTCACATTCCAAGATGTCTGGCTCTAGGTCGGTGATCACATTATCGTGACTATCTTGGTCATGAAGATCTTTTTTGTACAGTTCTTCTGTGTATTCCTGCCACCTCTTCTTAATATCTTCTGCTTCTGTTAGGTCCATACCATTTCTGTCCTTTATCGCGCCCATCTTTGCATGAAATGTTCCCTTGGAATCTCTAATTTTCTTGAAGAGGTCTCTTGTTTTTCCTATTCTGTTGTTTTCCTCTATTTCTTTGCATTGATCACTGAGGAAGGCTTTCTTATCTCTCCTTGCTATTCTTTGGAACTCTGCATTCAGAGAGTAGAGGTTAGACTCTCAAAAATACAATATTAAAAAACAAAACAAAATCACAAAAATTATTATCCATACACATGAAATTTGCTTTAAAGATAGGGTCTTTTGGCAAGGTAATAGTAGATAATAAAAATGAAAATTAAAGGAATAACAAAGAACTTAAAATAAAAACGTTAAAAATTAAAAATGTTAATAGTAAAATATATCTAGGAATTTCTCTGGAGCTATTGAGAGCAGTGTGGGGTCAGTTCAGTTTCAGATAGTTCCTTGTTCCACCTTGTACTTCTCAAGGTCTATAGGTCCCTTCCAACGTAGTCAGTGCTAACTCCAGGGTTTTAATCTGTTGCACCTGTCACTTCCAACGCTGTTCACTTTTTGCTTATTTTCACTTCTTCTGTTTGCAAGTCTCTTCAGGGTCTAATTTCCACCCTCACACAAGGGGTCAAAGGTGGTCACTTATTTAGGCTTGCTTGTTCAATTGTGCTGGGGGAAGGGGGAACACTGTAAACAAATATCATTGGCATGTGTGGGGAGTGTTCACAGTGTCTGCGCCACACTGTGTTTGCCCCTGCTCATGGCATGTGTGCTTTCCCGATCTGCACTGCTCAGGCTCCAGGTTGCTCTGCAGGGGAACTGTCCAAAGCAGGCCCCGTGTAGCGTGCACTTCTCAGGTCTAAGCCGCTCAGGTTCATGTTCTTGGGTACTCCACAAAGGCACAGACTCGGTTGGGTCTGCGGTTTGTGTTCTTCCCAGGTCCGAGCAGGCCTAGCAACCAGGTGCTTTGCGAGTGCACTCTCCCAGATGTGTGTTGTGTCTCATCACTTCCCCAGTTGCAGCCCCTTGTTGTCCTGGCAGTGCAATGAGAGCACTGACTCAGGTGTGCCGTGTGTCTCCTCTTGGGAGCTGATCTCTGACTGTGACCCTCTTGGTGGATGTCAACTGTCCAGGATCCCAGGAAATCTTGGTTAGCAACTGGGAGCCTGCTCACAGTTTGGTGGAGGATGCCATCTCTGGGATTGAGATTGCACCTCACCTTCTGGCTCTTGCTATCACCCACCTTCCTCTCTGCCTTTGGCGAGGGAGGGGCCAGTCTGCAGCAGGCTAGCTCTTCTCTGGTATTCGCTCAGTCCTTTGTTCAGTGAGCATGCAAGGCTTTGCCTTAGAGCTTTTCGCGGGAAAATTCTCTCCTCTCTCATTTTTTTTTTTCTGTCTCTGGCTATCCTACAGTTTGGGTTGCTATCTTACCTTAGCTCCCTCAGATTGTCCTCAGGGCACTCAGGACTGGTCCTTACCCTAAGCATGCAGGGTGTACCTCCCTGTTCAGCCCCTGTTTGTTATTGGTGGACACAAGTGTCTGAGCTGCTTCTCCACTGGAAGTTGAGGTTACGTGCATAATCTGTGGATTTTTTGTTTTTTTTCCTCCCAGTTATGTTTGGAAGGACTGATGCTAAAGCTGAAACTGCAATACTTTGGCCACCTCATGCGACGAGTTGACTCACTGGAAAAGACTCTGATGCTGGGAAAGGTTGGGGGCGGGAGGAGAAGGGCACGACAGAGAATGAGATGGCTGGATGGCATCACCGACTCTGTGGACATGAGTTTGAGTGAACTCCGGGAGTTGGTGATGGACAGGGAGGCCTAGCATGCTGTGATTCATGGGGTCGCGGAGAGTCAGACACGACTGAGCGACTGAACTGAACTGATGTTGCCTTCTGAGATTCCAATACTCCCCACAGACCCGCTGGTGAGAGGGTTTCCTGGTGTTTGGAAACTTCTCCTCCTTCACGACTCCCACCCCAGAACGGGTCTCCATCCCTGACTCTTTTGTCTCTCTTTTTACCTTTTATATTTTTCCTACCTCCTTTCAAAGATAATGGGCCATCTTTCTGTGTGCCTGGTGTCCTCCACCAGCATTCAGAAGTTGTTTTGTGGAATTTGCTCAGCATTCAAATGATCTTTTGATGAATTTGTCGGGGAGAAAGTGGTTTCCCTGTCCTATTACTCCACCATCTTAGGACTGCCCTATTTTTGTTTTTATTTAAAAATACCTCGCTGTGGTTTATTTCTTTTTTCTTAAATTATTTAAGGTATTTTTATTTATTTATTTTAAATTAATTATTTTATTTTAATTGGAGGGTAATCACTTTACAATATTGTGATGGTATTTGCATTACATTGACATGAATCAACCATGTGTGTACATGTGTCCCACCATCCTGAAACCCTGCTTACACCTCCCTCTCCACACTCTATCCCTTTGGGTTTTTCCAGAGCACCAGCTTTGGGTTTCCTGCTTCATACATCAAATTCGCACTGGTCATCTATTTTACATATGGAAATATACATGTTTTAGTGGTATTTTCTCATATCGTCCCACCCTAACCTTCTCCCACATAGACCAAAATTCTGTTCTTTACACTGGTGTCTCTTTTGGTGTATTGCATATAGGGTTGTTGTTACTAACTTCCCAAATTCCATATATATGCGTTAATATATTGTATTGGTGTTTCTATTTCTGACTTAACTTCATTCTTTATAATAGTTTCCAGTTTCATCCACTTCATTTGAACTGACTCAAATTCATATTTTTAATAGCTGATTGATAGCTCATTGTGTTTGTGTACCAAAACTTCCTTATCCATTCATCTGCAGATGGACTTCTAGGTTGCTTCCATGTCCTAGCTATTGTAAATAGTGATGCATTGTACATTGGGGTACATGAATCTTTTTCGATTCTGGTTTCCTCATTGTGTATGATCAGCATTGGGCTTGCTGAGTCATTTGGCAATTCTATTTCCAGTTTTTTGAGGAATCTACACACTGTTCTCCATAGTGGCTGTACTAGTTTGCATTCCTACCAACAGTGTAAGAGGGTTCTCTTTTCTCTGCACCCTCTCCAGCTTTTATTGCATGTAGCCTTTTTGATGGCAGGCATTCTGACCTTGCTGTGGTTTATATCAAAGAGTGTTTTTCCTATGTTTTCTTCTAAAAGTTTTATATTATATAATCTTACCTTTAGGTTTTGATTCATTTTGAGTTTATTTTGTGTTTAGCTTTAGGTAGTGTTCTAATTTCATTCTTTTACATACATCTGTCCAGTTTTCCCAGCACCACTTATTAAAGAGTTTGTCTCTTCTCTACTGTATATTTGTACCTCTTTTGTCATAGATAAGGTGACCATAGATGTGTGGGCTTATCTCTGGGATTTCTATCCTGTACCATGTATATTTCTGCTTTCGTGCCAGTAACATTATTTCTTTATTTGATAGTGTCAGATTGTAGCTTTGACATGTGGAATCTTTGTTTGATATTATGGGATCTTTTTTTTTTTTGTGCACAGACTCTTTAGTTGTGGCATATAGTCTCTAGAGCATATTGTGGAGCACAGGCTTAGCTGTTCCGTGGTATGTGGAATCTTAGTTCTCCAAACAGTGATTGAGCCCATATCACCTGCATTGCAAGGCAGATTCTTAACCACTGGATTACTGAGGAAGCCTTTGTGCTGTCTTGGTTACTGTAGCTTTGTAGTATAGTCGGAAATCAGGAAGCTTTTTCTTTCATTTCCATTTTCTTTCTCAAGATTGCTTTGGATATTTGGGGTCTTTGTGTTTCCATACAAATTATAAAAATTTTTGTTCTAATTCTGTGAAGAATGCCTTCAGTGGATATTACATTGAATCTGTAGATTGCTTTGGGTAGTATAGTCATTTTCACAGAATTGTTTCTTCCAATCCAAGAACATGGTATATTTCCCAACCCATTTATGTCACCCTTGACTTCTTTCATCAGTGTTTTGTAGTTTTCTGAGTAAAAGTCTTTTGCGTCTTTAGGTAGATTTATGTGTGTTAGTCACTCAGTTGTGTCTGACTCTTTGCTACCCATGGGCTGTAGTCTGCCAGGTTTCTCTATCCATGGGATTTTCCAGATATAAATACTACAGTGGGTTGCTTTTTCCTTCTCCAGGGGATCTTCCCAACTTGGGGATTGAACCTGGGTCTCCTGTATTGCAGGCAGATTCTTTACCATCTGAGCAATCAGGCAAGCTCTTAGGTAGGTTTATTTCTATGTATTTTATTCTTTTTCTTTTTCCTTGCAATGGTAAAAACAACAACAAGAAAAAAAAAACAAAAAAAATGGGACGTAGTCAAACTTAAAAACTTTTGCACAGCAAAGGAAACAATAAACAAGAGGAAAACAGAACCAACCCTTATAATAGGAGAACATATTTACAAATGAAGCAATGGACAAAGGACTCACCTCTGAAATAAACAAACAGCCCAATCAAGAAATGGAAAGAAGACCTAAATAGACACCTCCCCAAAGAAAACATACAGATGGCTAATAAAGAGATGAAAATATGCTCAAGATGGCTCATTATTAGAGAAATGTAAATCAAAACTACAATAAAGTATAACCTCACACCAATCATAATGGCCATCATCAAAACTCTACAAACTAAAACCTGGAGAGGATGTGGAGAAAGGGAACCCTCTTGCATTGTTGGTGGGAATGTACTGTGGGGAACAGTATGGAGGCTCCTCAAAAAACTGAAAATAGAACTACCATATGACCCCGCAATTCCACTATGGGGCATATATCCTGAGAAAACCATAATTCAAAATGGCACATGTACCCGAATGTTCATTGTAGTACTATTTACAATAGCCAGGACATACAAACAAATGTCCATTGACAGGTAAATGGATAAAGAATATGTGGTCCATATATAGAAGGGAATATTAATCAGCCATAAAAAAGAACAACTTTGGGTTATTTGTCGAGATGTGGATGGCCCTCGAATCTGTAACATAGAGTGAAGTAAGTCATAAAGACAAAAACAAATATCATATATTAATGCATATATACTGAATCTAGAAAAATGATACAGATAAACCTATTTCCAGGCAAGAATAGAGACAAAGGCATAGAGAATGGACATGTAGACGTGGGGTGGGGAGACTATAGGGTGGGACGAAATGGGAGATTAGGATTGACATATATACACTACAATGTATAAAGCAGATAGCTAGTGGGAACCTGCTCTAAAGCACAGGAAGGTCAGCACAGTGCTCTGTGATGACCTAGAAGGGTGGGATGGGGGTTTAGGAGGGAGATCCAGGAGGGAGAGAATATATGTATACACATAGCTGATTCCTTTCATTGTATAGAATAAACTAATGCAGCATTGTAAAACAATTATACTCTAATAATAAAAAAAAACTCTTAGAAGAAATCGTAGGCAGAATGATATTATTATTGCTGTTGTTCAGTCCCTAAGTCATTCCCAACTCTTAACAACCCCATGGGATTGTAGCATGCCAGGCTTCCCTGTCCCTCACCATCTCAAGGGGTTTGCCCAAGTTCATGTCCATTGGATCAGTGATACCATCCAACCATCTAATACTCTGTTGCTCTATTCTCCTTCTGCCTTCAATCTTTCCCAGTATCAGGGTCTTTTCCAATGAGTTGGCTATTTGTATCAGGTGGCAAAATTATTGAATGTGACAGTATCCTAACTCTTTGACATAAATTACAGCACAGCAAAGGAAACTATAAACAAAATGAACAGACAACTCACAGAATGGGAGAAAATATCTACAAATGATGTCACCAGAAATGGATTAATCACCAAAATATAAAAACAACTCATGCAACTCAATATAAAAAAATAAACAACCAAATAAATAAAATTAGAAAAAGATTTAAATAGAAATTTATCCAAAGAAGACACACAAATGGTCCAAAAGTACATGAATAATGCTCAATATCATTAATTATGAGAAAAAATGCAAATCAAAACTACAGTGAGATATAACATCACAGCAGTCAGAATGGCCATCATCAAAAATTCTACAAATAATAAATGCTGGAGAGGGTATGGAGAAAATGGAAAACTTCCTACACTTTTGGGAGAAATATAAATTGGTGTATCCCTATGGGAACAGTATAGAGTTTCCTTCAAAAAAATAAAGCTACCATATGAATCAGCAATCCCACTCTTGGGTGTATATCTAGAGAAAACTGCAATTTGTAGATCCGGGGCAGATTCATGTCAATTTATGGCAAAACCAATGCAATAATCTTAAATCTATTTCTGCTTCATTGACTATGCCAAAACCTTTGACTGTGTGGATCACAATAAACTGTGGAAAACTCTGAAAGAGATGGGAATACCAGACCACCTGAACTGCCTCTTGAGAAACCTGTATGCAGGTCAGGAAGCAACTGGACATGAACAACAGACTGGTTGAAATAGGAAAAGGAGTACGTCAAGGTTGTATATTGTCACCCTGCTTATTTAACTTATATGCAGAGTACATCATGAGGAAGGCTGGGCTGGAAGAAACACAAGCTGGAATCAAGATTGCCAGGAGAAATATCAATAACCTCCGATGTGCAGATGACACCACCCGTATAGCTCAACATTTGGAAAACAAAGATCTTGGCATCTGGTCCCATCACTTCATGGGAAATCAATGGGGAAAGAGTGGAAGCAGTGTCAGGCTTTATTTTTGGGGGCTCCAAAATCACTGTGGATGCTGATTGCAGCCATGAAATTAAAAGACGGTTACTCCTGGGAATGAAAGTTATGACCAAACTAGATAGCATATTAAAAAGCAGTGCATACATGTCAATTCCAAACTCCCTAACTACTATCTCAAATATTACTTAATTATATGTTTAGAATATTTTGGAGAGCAGAGAAGAAAATCCATAATTTTACAATAACAGTCAATAGAAAAATAGGATTTGATGTTCAGAAATTCACTTTATAAGCAACATTTTAATATTATAATATTTGTAAAGAGAATACTAGGTTAATTTGTTAAACACAGTAGCTAGATACCAATAACTCTATATTTATGTTTTATTTTCTAATATTTTTTATTATAAATTTCTAAAGGAAGGGTCAGAATACAGACCTTTTAAAAAGCCTTCATAAATGAATAGTACAATTTTTCAATAAATATAGGTAGAAAAAATTCTGCAAAAGCTTGTGAACCCAAGCAAAATCAGTTCCTGACTGGCAAAATGGACATCTGAGCACTCACACTCAGTGGGCTTAAAATTGGCTAATTAGGATTCAAAATGTAATGTCAGTTGACTCATCTTTTCATTAAGCTGCAATGCAATCCTCTAATAATGCTCAATAATGTTGGAATTGGAGTTTCAGCTTTAGCATCAGTCCTTCCAATGAACACCCAGGATTGATCTCTTTTAGAACAGACTGGTTGGATCTCCTTGCAGTCCAAGGGACTCTCAAGTGTCTTCTCCAGTACCACACTTCAAAAGCATCAATTCTTCGGCAATCAGCTTTCTTCACAGTCCAAATCTAACATCCATACATGACCACGGGTAAAACCATAGCCTTGACTAGACGGACCTTGGTTGGCAAAGTAATGTCTCTGCTTTTTAATATGCTATCTAGGTTGGTCATAACTTTCCTTCCAAGGAGTAAGCGTCTTTTAATTTCATGGCTGCAATCAGCATCCACAGTGATTTTGGAGCCCCCAAAAATAAAGTCTCACACTGTTTCCACTGTTTCCCCATCTATTTTCCATGAAGTGATGGGACCAGATGCCATGATCTTTGTTTTCTGAATGTTGAGCTTCAAGCCAACCTTTTCATTCTCCTCTTTCACTTTCATCAAGAGGCTTTTTAGTTCCTCTTCACTTTCTTCCATGAGGGTGGTGTCATCTGCATATCTGAGGTGACTGATATTTCTCCCGGCAATCTTAATTCCAGCTTGTGCTTCTTCCAGCCCAGCATTCCTCATGATACTTTGGCCACCTCATGCGATGAGTTGACTCACTGGAAAAGACTCTGATGCTGGGAGGGATTGGGGGCAGGAGGAGACGGGGACAACAGAGAATGGGATGGCTGGATGGCATCACCGACTCGATGGACATGAGTTTGAGTGAACTCCGGGAGTTGGTAATGGACAGGGAGGCCTGGCGTGCTATGATTCATGGGGTCGCAAAAAGTCGGACACGACTGAGCGACTGAACTGAACTGAACTGAACACCCTCTTGGAAAAATGCCCCATGGTAATATTATCTCAGTCTTGCATTGTATGTAGTAGTTTACATTGTCTTTTATAAGTATTATATTATCTTATTCTCACCATAAATATAGTACTGAATGATTCGTGATATGGTTAAAAAGCTCAGATAGAAAGCATTACATATACACACAAATTAATTTAGAAAGAAACAAAAAACGTTGACTCAGTGATGTTGAAAACAATTTGTAAATTCCTGAATTCTAACCAGTTCTTTATGAAATATTATTATAATAACTTGTCAGTGTAAATATAACCCAATGAACATTTTCCTGCATATAGGTTACAAATCTCTTCCTGAAGAATAAGCCCAAATATAGAGTGTACCAAGAACTACTCAAAAGTTGATATTTTCTTTGGAGCATTAATATCCAGTTATGAAGACTTTGTTTATTACACTAGATACTCAGTCTAAATTCCTTCTAGGATAGTAAATCTATATAGAAATTTAGTCAAATTCACCAAAAGCATAGTTGCATCTTAAGAAAGATGGATTTTCCCAGTTAATCCGTTGTCAAAGAACTGAAGTGTGTAATAGGGTTGAACAAATTCATGACACATATCCAAGGGAGGATATGTGTGAAAGGGAAACATTGTTAAAAGGTTGAAAGAGAAACTAAGTAGTTAATTTGATTTGTTACTGTAATAGCAGGCAAGATTTGAACAATTCTTTCATTTTCTTTATTTTCTTATTTTATATTTGTACAGATAGTAGCTGAGAGCCCTTTAAAGTTTGAGCAAAGTAAGAGTATTTTTTGCTGAGAAGAAAGGAACTTCTTGATATTTGAGTTTCTTCTTTCTAAAAATGTGTGAAACAGTGATTTTTCAGATGGTTGTGTTCTGTCTCAATGTTCAGTCATGTCCAGTCATCTCAGTTTCTTGGGTTTGAAACAGTGAAATGGAAGATATGTAGAGAAAACTGCCAAGTATTTGTTTCTTGGCTAGAAAACAAATCTCTCTCTCTCTACATCTCCTACACCTCCATTTTCTCTTCTTTTTTCACATATACAAAATCTTATGTACCTAGGTGAATTATTTTGTTACAATGGGGTGTACATTATATGAGTAATCACTAAGAAATTATATTTTTCTTCCAGCCCAACAATGGATCACATTGCAATATCTCTTTTTAGAACAGACTACATATATGGAGTCAAATACAACAAGGTAAGTTGCCTTTGACACTCTTTAAAAAATCTTTGCATTTCTGGAATCACATCTAAATATAAACATATTTAATATACAGCATCAGAGTCTTTTCCAGTGAGTCAACTCTTCACATGAGGTGGCCAAAGTATTGGAGTTTCAGCTTTAGCATCAGTTCTTCCAATGAACACCCAGGACTGATCTCGTTTAGAATGGACTGGCTGGATCTCCTTGGAGTCCGAGGGACTCTCAAGAGTCTTTTCCAACACCACAGTTCAAAAGCATCAATTCTTCGGCAATCAGCTTTCTTCATAGTCCAACTCTCACATCCATATATGACCACTGGAAAAACCATAGCCTTGACTAGACGGACCTTGGTTGGCAAAATAATGTCTCTGCTTTTTAATATGCTATCAAGTTTGGTCATAACTTTCCTTCCAAGGAGTAAGTGTCTTTTAATTTCAAGGCTGCAGTCAGCATCCGCAGTGATTTTGCAGGCCAATAAAATAAACTCTGACACAGTTTCCACTGTTTCCCATCAATTTCCCATGAAATGATGGGACCAGATGCCATAATCTTGGTTTTCTGAATGTTGAGCTTTAAGCCAGCTTTTTCACTCTCCTCTTTCACTTTCATCAAGAGGCTTTTTAGTTCCTCTTCACTTTCTGCCATAAGGGTGGTGTCATCTGCATATCTGAGGTGACTGATATTTCTCCCGACAATCTCGATTCCAGGTTGTGCTTCTTACAGCCCAGCGTTCCTCATAATGTACTCTGCATATGGTTTTGGGAAGGATTGTGGGCAGGAGAAGGGGATGGCATAGAATGAGATGGCTGGATGGAATCACCGACTCGATGGACATGAGTTTGAGTGAACTCCGGGAGTTGGTGATGGACAGGGAGCCCTGGCGTGCTGTGATTCATGGGGTCGCAAAGAGTCGGACACAACTGAGCGACTGAACTGAATATACATATAAAAATACATCAACTGATTTAATACTAGCTGGCCGGCAGACATTAATGTCTCACTGATTCTTATGACATTAACTGTAACCATGTTATATCTTTAGCACCAAAGGAGGACACCAGGGTTTGTGGGTGTTTTGGCTGGGGATAAAATCATTATGATGTCCCTGAAAATCCCTGTGCTATGGATCCACATTCTTTTTAAGAATAAACAATAGGAATAATAGCAAACCCTTATACAGCTCTTATTAAAGCCAGCTCTTATTTCAAACACATCATATATGTTTTCTCATTAAGTGTTTTAACAAGTCTTTGAGATAGGTTCCTTTTTTTGTCCACATTTTAGGGTTAAGGAAACTGTGGCATGGAAAGTTTACATAACTTATTACCATAAAGATTGGCCCCATACCATAATATGGATCCTCAGTGAGTTATGCTAGTGAAGTGAAAGTTGGTCAGTCGTGTCTGATTCTTTGTGACCCCATGGACTATGCAGTCTATGGAATTCTCCAAGCCCAAATACTAGAGTGGGCTGCCTTTCCCTTCCAAGGGATCTTCCCAACCCAGGGATCGAACCCAGATCTCCCACATTGCAAGTAGTTTCTTTACCACCTGAGTCACATAGGAAGACCAAGAATACTGGAGTGGGTAACTGATCCTTTCTCCAGCAGATCTTCCTTACCCAGGAATATAACTGGGGTCTCATGCATTGCAGGAGGAGTTTTTACCAACTGAGGTATTAGGGAAGTTAGTTATGCTAGTCCATGTGTTAAGCATTCTTTTACATGGTCTAGGAATAGCCTGGTGCCTAGGACCAATGCAAGCACAACAGCCTTCTCTTTTGCCTTATCAATTTATGGCTAATACTACAGCCTCAGATGTTAACACTTTAATGATAAAGAAATGCCAATACAGAACATCAGAGTAGTAAGAAACAGAAACTGATGAGAAGAATAAGAGAAAAAAATGCCCCAATTCAAAGAAATATCTACCCTCGGCGTTTTCAAGCCTGAGCAGGGATACCACTTATAGCCATCTCAGCTAAGCAAAGTAGAGAAAAAAAAAAAGAGGGAGAAATGGAGGGAGGGAGGGTGGTGAAGAGAGAGAAAAAGATGGAGAGGCTGAGGCTTTGCCACATTGTTGGTTTACAAGTATTTCAGGCTTCTCAGGACAGCTTCCTAAGTAAGAAAATAGCTTAGATGCTTCTGACTTAATCAAGTGGGGGAAGACTGAATGTAGACAGAAAAAGCCAAATTAAAAAAGGGAGTGAGCCTGAAGTCCAGCAGGTGGATTCCGCCAGTTTCATTCTTCTTTCTCAAGATTGCTTTGGCTATTCGAGGTTTTTTGTATTTCCATACAAATTGTGAAATTATTTGTTCTAGTTCTGTGAAAAATATTGTTGGTAGCTTGATAGGGATTGCATTGAACCTATAAATTACTTTGGGTAATATATTCATTTTCACAATATTTATTCTTCCAATCCACAAACATGGTATATTTCTCCATCTATTAGTGTCCTCTTTGATTTATTTCACCAGTGTTTTATAGTTTTCTATATATAGATCTTTTGTTGCTTTAGGTAGGTATACTCCTAAGTATTTTATTCTTTTCATTGCAACGGTGAATGGAATTGTTTCCTTAATTTCTCTTTCTATTTTCTCATTATTAGTGTATAGGAATGCAAGGGAGTTCAGTGTGCTCATTTTATATCCTGCAACTTTACTATATTCATTGATTAGCTCTAGTAATTTTCTGGTAGAGTCTTTAGGGTTTTCTGTGTAGAGGATCATGTCATCTCCAAAAAGTGAGTTTTACATCTTCTTTTCCAATTTGGAATACTTTTATGTCTTTTTCTGCTCTGATAGCTGTGACCAAAACTTCCAAAACTATGTTGAATAGTAGTGGTGAGAGTGGGCACCTTTGTCTTGTTCCTGACTTTAAGGGAAATGGTTTCAATGTTTCACTATTGAGGATAATGTTTGCTGTGGGTTTGTCATATATAGCTTTTATTATGTTGAGGAATGTTCCTTCTATTTCCGCCTTCTGGAGGGTTTTTGAAACTATAACACTCCCTTACACCATACACAAAAGTAAACTCAAAATGGATTAAAGATCTAAATGTACGACTAGAAAATATTAAACTCCTAGAAGAGAACATAGGCAAAACACTCTATGACATAAATCATAGCAGGATACTCCATGACCCACCTCCCAGAATATTGGAAATAAAAGCAAAAATCAACAAATGGGACCGAATTAAAATTAAAAGCTTCTGCACAGCAAAGGAAACTATAAGCAAGGTGAAAAGACAGCCGTCAGAATGGCAGAAAATAATATCAAATGAAGCAACTGACAAAGGATTAATCTCAAAACTATACAAGCAACTCCTGCAGCTCAATTCCAGAAAACTAAACCACCCATTCAAAAAATGGGCCAAAGAACTAAACAGACATTTCTCCAAAGAAGACATACAGATGGCTAACAAACACATGGAAAGATGCTCAACATCACTCATATCAGAGAAATGCAAATCAAAACCACAATGAGGTACCATTTCACTCCTGTCAGAATGGCTGCTATCCAAAAGTCTACAAGCAATAAATGCTGGAGAGGGTGTAGAAAAAGGGAACCCTCTTACACTGTTGGTGGGAATGCAAACTAGTACAGCCACTATGTAGAACAGTGTGGAGATTCCTTAAAAAACTGGAAATAGAGCTGCCATACAACCCAGCAATCGCAATCCTGGGCATACACACCGAGGAAACTGAATTGAAAGAAACACATGTAGTCCAATGTTCATCACAACACTATTTATAATAGCCAGGACATGGAAGCAACCTAGATGTCCATCTGTAGAAGAATGGATAAGAAAGCTGTGCTACTACGTATACACAATGGAGTATTACACATCCATTAAAAAGAATACATATGAATCAGTTCTAATGAGGTGGGTGAACCTGGAGCCTATTATACAGAATGAAGTAAGCCAGAAAGAAAAACACCAATACAGTATACTAACGCATATATATGGAATTTAGAACGATGATAATGATAACCCTGTATACAAGACAGCAAAAGAGACACAGATGTATAGAACAGTCTTTCGGATTCTGTGGGAGAGAGCAAGGGTGGGATGATTTGGGAAAATGGCATTGAAACATGTATATTACTTTATGTGAAACAAATCACCAGCCCAGGTGAAACAGGATGCTCCGGGCTGGTGCACTGGGATGAACCAGAGGGATGGGATGGGGAGGGAGATGGGAGGGCCGTTCAAGATGGGGAACACATGTACACCTGGGGCAGATTCATTTCAATGTATGGCAAAACCAATACAATAATATAAAGTAATTAGCCTCCAAAAGAAATAAAAATATATATAAAAGTGATATAATTACAGTAAAAAAGGGACTAAGAAATAATTCCTCTAGACTAAGCAAACTTAGAAACATTGCAAAAGAAGAATTGCCAGGGCCAATTAGCCATAGTTGTGTACATTTACAAGTCCATAACAATAGCTGATAGCATATCCTTATGCCACTGTCATTTATAACTACCTAGAATTCAAGAACCTACTACACAATGGATAGAGAATCCATGATCATAGATAGACAGGGACTTAATTTAGATGTCAAGATCTTCCTGACCTGGACAATTCAAGATCGCAGTCACTCAAAGTCTTGACCTGAGTAATATCATTAATTCTGGAAATACAATGCTCCTAACAACAGTCTGTTCTTTTCTGGTACTACAGTTAACAACACATGCAATTTACCCTTTTCATACACATCCACTCCCCACACTCAGCTTTTAGATATAAAATATTCCATTGAATTCACAAGTTAGTTATTAAATGCCTGCTGCATGCCTAGTGTTCTGGTAAAGACTTGGTTCATAAATTTCACTCAGCAACATGAGCATGTTGGTAATAACTGCTAGATTATGGTCTTTGGCCTGAATTGATTAGAAAGGTTGTCCACTTGAGAAAATTGTGATTCAAGTACATAGACATATTGGTAAGCTTCCAATACCTCCAAGTCTAACCTGTTCCTGTTCTATGTTCGATTTGATTAAGCTGACTGTGACTACTGGGAGCAGGTTTTTCCACTCCAAACATAGTGACTCTGGGCATTAAGATAGTATTTTCACAAAGCATTATCAAATTCTAAAGGGATCCTATGGACAAATGCTGTCATGATCTCATTGGTAGGTACAATTTTTGTGGACAGCTCCATAGCGCTCTGTGTTTTCATTATAAGACATTCATATGGAGAGTTGTGCAATACAGCACATGCCATGGAATGGAGAAGAACAGACTTAAAGTCCTTTTTTGAAGTCTCTTTTTTTAAGAGACCCAATAAATCCTGATGTGTTAATATTTGGATCTGAGTGAGTGAAAAGTTTGGCTTGAAGCTCTACATTCAGAAAACAAAGATCATGGCATTTGGTCCCATCACTTCATGGGGAATGGATGGGGAAATAGTGGAAACAGTGTCAGACCTTATTTTTTTGGGCTACAAAATCACTGCAGATGCTGATTGAAGCCATGAAATTAAAAGACACTTACTCCTTGGAAGGAAAGTTATGACCAACCTAGATAGTATATTAAAAAGCAGAGACATTACTTTGCCAATAAAGGTCCTTCTAGTCAAGGCTATGGTTCTTCCCGTGGTCATGTATGGATGTGAGAGTTGGACTGTGAAGAAAGCTGATCACCGAAGAATTGATGCTTTTGAACAGTGGTGCTGGAGAAGACTCTTGAGAATCCCTTGGACTGCAAGGAGATCCAACCAGTCCATTCTAAAGGAGATCAATCCTGGGTGTTCATTGGAAGGACTGATGCTAAAGCTGAAACTCCAATACTTTGGCCACCTCATGCGACGAGTTGACTCACTGGAAAAGACTCTGATGCTGGGAAGGATTAGGGGTGGGAGGAGAAGGGGACACAGAATGAGATGGCTGGATGGCATCACCGACTCTGTGGACATGAGTTTGAGTGAAGTCCGGGAGTTGGTGATGGACAGGGAGGCCTGGCATGCTGTGATTCATGGGGTCGCAAAGAGTTGGACACGACTGAGCAACTGTACTGAACTGAACTGAACTGATACACATTCTAGCTCTGGTTTAGTCTGTTGATATTACTTGTAACTTTGGCTTCCCCTAGGGTGAGATAGAGGTGAGGCTGCAATAAAGAAACAACAAAAATAAACTAAAACAAAAGAAATCCATTTAAATATAGTATTAATCATTTAAAACTATGTAATGAGTTTTCAAAGTTATACTGGTAGAGTCATAAGTACTCATGGTTAACTAATAACATGTCTTCGATGAAACTAGGAAAAATAAACACGTACACATACACTGTATTTCAAAATGACAAGATACAGTTATTTTCAGTCTGTTGAGAAGTGATTCAGGGGTTGTAATAAAAATTGTCAGTGTATTATTCCTGCTTTATTCAAGGTGAAAATATCACTTTAATCACTTTCAAAAAGTGTGATCTTTTCTGTATTCCTGCTTATTCCGTATGACTGAGAAATATAATTTGCACTAAATTTTGCATAATGAACATGGCAATGTCATAGAAAACAAAGCATTATGATTCCAAGTCCCTCCTAATCCACAATTCTTTTGGAAATATCTATTATATAAATATGAATGACAAAGAACTTGGGGGTTAGTGTTCTTCATGAAAGAGTATTTGTCATTTTTCTAATGATCATTTACTGATTATGATTAACCAAGAAAAGCCAAAGATATTTCATATAGATGGCAGCTCTAACAAATATATTTGTAAATATTGCCCTGGCCGGTAGTAAGTAGCAAGGTTAATAGCACTCAAACAAGGTGGATGGGTAATCAGAATTTCTACTCTTTCTAAGTAGTTTGAAGTTTATTGCTATTTCAGATATTCTTTGGTTTCTCCAAACTAGTCACGTGCCAAATATCCAGAGCTCAGATATGAGTGTACCAATTGACACCATTTAAGGACTTAAAGTAAAAGATAATTATATCCAGAGACAAAACAGCAAACATTATTTTTGGAGCATTCATTTTGTTTCTCAGAAACATTAACCGTCATTAATAGAAACAAAATAAAATACAGCAACTTGGCATCAGAAGTTGGAGTTAGAGACAAATAGGAGTAGAGCAAAGTTGATTGGTCCAAGAGCAAGGACAGTCAAAATATTTAAACATGTAGAACAATGATGATATTGATAATGATATATTATTTCTTGAGCTGTACGTTAAGATCACCAGACTCTAAACCAAACTAATTAAATGAGAAACATTGGGGAGGTGAAGGGATTTAGGGCCAAGCATTAATATTTCTTAAAGCTCCACAATATATATTTTAATGGCAAGCCAGGATCAAGAAATTCTAGGTCTGCTGCTGCTGCTGCTGCTAAGTCTCTCCAGTCATGTCCAACTCTGTGCGACCCCATAGACAGCAGCCGTCCAGGCTCCGCCATCCCTGGGATTCTCCAGGCAAGAACACTGGAGTGGGTTGCCATTTCCTTCTCCAATGTGTGAAAGTGAAAAGTGAAAGTGAAGTCGCTCAGTCGTGTCCGACTAGTAGCGACCCCATGGACTGCAGCCCACCAGGCTCCTCTGCCCATGTGATTTTCTAGGCAAGAATACTGGAGTGGCTTGCCTTTGCCTTCTCCGAAACTCTAGGGCAGTGATTGTCAAACAGTAATGTGCATATGAATCACCTGGGACTCATGCAAAACATACCTCTGAAAAATGACAATCTTTGGTGCTCATCCACCTTGCTCTGAAAATTTAGGTGAATTACTTAAACTTCTCTCTAAAGAAAAAGAGAAAATTTTTGTTGTTTTTGTTAAGTCTTGAATATACAAATGTATTAATATTTTATAGAAACTCTTTATAACCTTGTCTTTAGGGACAAGGCTAAAAGCTGCATTATTGGCTAGATATGTTCAATCCCTTCTTTACTGTATACATAATTGAATTTTTGGAACTGTGATTTGGCCATCAGTCAGTGTCTTTTCAAGCTGTGAGCCTACTTGTCTCAGGAATAAGAGTCCATCAAACATTGAATTGTGGCACCATGTACACCAAATCGTTGATACCTAAACATGTTCTAAGATTCTACTTGTTCGTTCAGGAGCTGTCAGCATATATTTGATCACTATGACCAAAGAAATGGAGAAAGGCAGTCTCTGAGAGTAAAACTGGATTATTTCATGATTTCACGTGACCATAAACCTCTTTTAGAATGTAAACAGCCTGCAGGTTTGATTTCTATCCACTGAAATATATTATGTATGGCCTTCTGCTAAATATCTATCAGGGTAAATGATACAATGCCTCTGAGTTGCCTAGCATACAGTAGGGGGGAAAATTAGACCCTATTTAGTGCCTTGAGATGAAAACCTTGTCTGGCTTCTGACTATTAGTGTAATTTGAGGAGAAATTATTTGTGTTAGCTTAAATTTTCTTACCTGAAAAATAAGAGTATATTATCTCATAGTATGAATATAATGAATTGAAAAAATCACCATCATCATCATTATTTCAAATTATTGAAACAAAACTTTGGAGGAATATATTTTATTTGGGCTTTATATAAAAGACTTATGATCATATTTTATGTAATTTTCAAATAATCTGTATAACAGTCACTTTTCATAATACCTAAAATATCTTTGATTCAAGGTTCCAGCTGCCATTTTCAATGTGATAACGTTTTTACAGTTCTGTCTCTTTCATTTGTATTCCTTTTGATCTTTGAGCCAGAAAGCAACAGAAATGGAAAGATCATTTGAGCATGAAACAATTAGAATAGAGTGGTCTTTCTTTTGAGAGATTAATTTTATATGTGTATATTGGTGTACCCTTAAGACTTTCCTTTGTTTCGAGTATTTACAGGTGACCCATTTCATTTCACTTTAGAGCAGCTACCTACCATATCTTTCTGATATGAATATATAGGTGTCTATGTCCAACCGAGAGGAGATATTTAAGTCTATTATGTTTTTAATTAATTAATTTTTATTAAAGGATAATTGCTTTTCAGGATTTTGCTGTTTTCTGTCAAACCTCAACATGAATCAGCCATAGGTATACATATATCCCCTACCTTTTGTCTTTAAAAATATATATATTTATTTTAATTGGAGGCTAATTACTTTATATTATTGTATTGGTTTTGCCATACATTGACATGAATCTGCCCCAGGTGTACATGTGTTCCCCATCTTGAACCCTCCTCCCCATCCCATCCCTCTGGTTCATCCCAGTACACCAGCCCCGAGCATCCTATATCACGCATTGAACCTGGACTGGCGATTCGCTTCACATATGATAATATACATGTTTCAATGTCATTCTCCCAAATCATCCCACCCTCACCCTCTCCCACAGAGTCCAAAAGACTGTTCTATACATCTGTGTCTCTAAAGGAGATCAATCCTGGGTGTTCATTGGAAGGACTGATGCTAAAGCTGAAACTCCAATACTTTGGCCACCTCATGCGACGAGTTGACTCACTGGAAAAGACTCTGATGCTGGGAAGGATTGGGGGCGGGAGGAGAAGGGGACAGAGAATGAGATGGCTGGATGGCATCACCAACTCGATGGACATGAGTTTGAGTGAAGTCCGGGAGTTGGTGATGGACAGGGAGGCCTGGCATGCTGTGATTCATGGGGTCGCAAAGAGTCAGACACGACTGAGCGACTGAACTGAACTGATACAGGGTTATCATTATCATCTTTCTAAATTCCATATATATGCCTTAGTATACTGTATTGGTGTTTTTCTTTCTGGCTTACTTCACTCTGTATAATAGGCTCCAGTTTCATCCAATTCATTAGAACTGATTCAAATGTATTCTTTTTAATTTCTGAGTAATACTCCATTGTGTTGAAACTCCCTCCCATCCCTCTCCCCATTCCACCCCTCTAAGTTGATACAGAAACCCTATTTGAGTTTCCTGAGCCATACAGCAAATTCCCATTGGCTATCTATTTTACATATGGTAATGTAAGTTTCCATGTTACTCTTTCCCTACATCTCACCCTCTCCTCCCCTCTCCCCATGTCCATAAGTCTATTCTCTATGTCTGTTTCTCCATTGTTGCCCTGTAAATCAATTCTTCAGTACCATTTTTCTAGATTCCATACATATGTGTTCAGTTCAGTTCAGTCACTCAGTTGTGTCCGACTCTTTCCGACCCCATGAATCACAGCACGCCAGGCCTCCCTGTCCATCACCAACTCCTGGAGTTCACTCAAACTCATGTCCATTGAGTCAGTGATGCCATCCAGCCATCTTATTCTCCAAATCTCACATCCATACCTGACCACTGGATCAACCATAGCCTTGACTAGATGGACCTTTGTTGGCAAAGTAATGTCTCTGCTTTTTAATATGCTATCTAATTTGGTCAAAACTTTCCTTCCAAGAAGTAAGCGTCTTTTAATTTCATGGCTGCAATCAGCATCTGCAGTGATTTTGGAGCTCAAAAAAATAAAGTCTGACACTGTTTCCACTGTTTCTCCATCTGTTTCCCATGAAGTGATGGGACCAGATGCCATGATCATAGTTTTCTGATCACACATATGTGATAGATTATGGTATTTCTCTTTCTCTTTCTGACTCACTTCACTCTGTATAATAGGTTCTAGGTTCATCCACCTCATTGCTGCTGGTGCTGCTGAATCACTTCAGTCGTGTCTGACTCTGTGCAACCCCATAGATGGCAGCCACCAGGCTCCACCATCCCTGGGATTCTCCAGGCAAGAACACTGGAGTGGTTTTCCATTTCCTCCTCCAATGCATGAAAGCGAAAAGTGAAAGTCGCTCAGTCTTGTCCGACTCATACACCTTCATTTGAACTGACTCAAATGTGTTCCTTTTTGTGGATGAGTAATAGTCCATTCTGTATATATACCACAACTTCTTTATCCATTCATCTATCAATGGACATCTAGGTTGCTCCCAAGTTCTAGCTATTGTAAATAGTGCTGCAATGAACAATGGGACACATGTGTCTCTTTCAATTTTGGTTTCCTCAGGTTATATGCCTAGGAGTGGGATTGCTGGGTCATATGGTGCTTCCCTGGTGGCTCAGAGGGTAAAGCGTCTATCTGTAATGCAGGAGACCTGGGTTTGATCCCTGGGTCAGGAAAATCAACTGGAGAAGGAAACGGCAATCCACTCTGGTCCTCTTGCCTGGAAAATCCCATGGACAGAGAAGCCTGGTAGGCTACAGTCCATGAGGTTGCAAAGAGACACAACTGAGCAACTTCACTTTCACTTTCAGTTTTCATGGTGGTTTTATTCCTAGTTTTTAAAGGAATCTCCATACTGTCTTCCATAGTGGCTGTATCAATTTACATTCCCACAAACAGTGAAAGAGTGTTCTCTTTTCTCCACACCCTTTCCAGCATTTATTGTTTGTAGGCTTTTTGACAAAGGCCATCCTGAACAGTGTGAGGTGATATCTCATTGTAGTACTGATTTGCATTTCTCTAATAATGAACTATGTTGAGCATCCTTTCATGTGTTTGTTAGCCATCTGTATGTCTTCTTCGGAGAAATGTATGTTTAGGTCTTACAAGCAGCTCATACAACTCAATACCAAAAAAACAAACAGCCCAATCAAAAAGCGAGTATTATTTTAATACTGAAATTGATTAGGCTCCAGGTTAATTATCCTGATAATCCTACTGTCTTTTCAATTTCAGAAGAAGGTGTATTAAAGTGGTTAAAAGATAGGCTCCAATGTCCAGTGGCTCAGTGGTAAAGAATCTGCCTGCAATATAGGAGACACAGGATACTTGGGTTCGATTCCTGGGTTGGGACGATCACTTGGAGGAGGAAATGGAAACCCACTCTAGTGTTCTTGCCTGAAGAATCTCACGGAGAGAGGAGCCTGATGGGCTACAATCCAAGGGATCACAAAGAGTAGGACATGACTGAAGTGACTGAGCATGCGTGCAATGTCATATTGCCTGGGTGAAGAATTTCAGATTTACCTTTGCTACCGGGGTGACCAAAGGCAAGTAATGTAATCTCTAACTGCCATAGTTTCCTCAAATATAAAACTAAATATAAAACTATGATAAGAGTAATTACCACATATTATTTTGAGGACTAAATGAATTTTTATAAGTATATTACTTAACTTATGGTAAGTATCCAGTGCATTTCAGTTATGATGACAATGCTGATAACCAAACAAAGTGGCTCAAGAGAAGATGGAGATTTTCTTTAGCACATTGAGTTTTTTATAGTTATATAAAAGTTAATCATGTCTTCTGCTCTCTAAATCTTTTTGGTTTGGGATTTGATGCATTTATTTTAGTACAATACTCTGTCTTCCAGTTTCACTAAAAGACAAAGTGGTCTTTCTAACTGAGGGCTCTACTTCCTTGAATATTAGTTAATTTCAAGCTAGAATAATGCCTGTGTGACATGAGTTTGAGTGAGATCCGGGAGTTGGTGATGGACAGGGAGGCCTGGCGTGCTGTGATTCATGGGGTCTCGGAGAGTCGGACACGACTGAGCGACTGAACTGACTGACTGAACTGACAGAACATTGCAACAAATTTCAGTCCTTTGTTGCCAATGGGAATTGTTGTCTGTTTCTTGGGAATATGGCCTTTGTTGGCCTTTCTTCCTTTCCTAGCACTCATGGGAATATATAACTATGAAAGAGCCTCCATTACCGCAAAGTTAGCTTTAAAAATTGAATTAGAACACTAAAATATCCATTGAGTTAGTATTTTCCTACAGAAGTTAATATTCCTGCAGATTACAAGATAAACTTAGAAGTATTTCTCCACTAATGTGGCAGAAGTAAGCTATCTTGTCTAATTCCGAGACTAGGTTAGAGGCAACTCTCCTTATTCCTGCAGGTATCTTTCACTAATGCAGTTGTTACAAGTCCCTAGCAAAGTCCAGGAGCTTAAGTAGAATTTGGAGTCAAGTGCACCTGGGTGTGAATGCTGACTGATAACAGTGTAGTCAACCTCCTTAAGCTCCAGTTTTCTTATCTGTACACTGGGAAGCAAATGAGGTAATCCATGTAATATACTTAACAGAAGATCTGCTATATAATAAGAACTCCATAGATGGATTTTTTTTATTTTATATTTTTATTATAATGTCCATATGCTTGACTTGACTGGATTATTTCTCTATATCACACACTTAAACAAAGAAAACAGAGAGAGATCCATGAATTTTCTCCAGTTTCATTTACCTCATTTTTTTTTTTCATCTTTTATTCCTCTGAGATAGCAGGCGGATTCTTTACCATCTGAGCCAGCAGGGAAGCCCACTGATTCCTCTGAGATAGTCAGTCATTTCCCCCTACCCACATTCTGTTGTGTTTTCTCATTTTACAGTTTATTCATAAATGGTGAGGGAGAAACAAAACTTTGCACATCTCCTGGAATGTACATATACCAGCATAGAAAAAATAATCTTATTTACTGTGATAACTATTATTATCAGTGTTATTTGATAAGCAAAATTTATTTTATTTGCCAGAAAATTTAGAAATATAACACCCTTGCAATGATTCTTGCTTTTATATCAGTTATATGTATAAAATAAAGACTGAATTCCAATGACATTGGAGCTTCAACTCATTTTAAACATTAAACCTGTAGAAACAGAAATAATCATGTCATTATATAGAAGGCATAGAATGTTGATCACTTTATGGCAAGAGCTCATCTATTGCTTTCCTTATCTGCTCTTCAGCAAAAACCACATCTACTTTTCAATGTAGTGGCCCAAAGCCATAAAATGATTCCTTAAGGTCAGAGGAAAAGCATGTTCTGCAGTACTGGTTCAGGGCGACTCAAAACAGATTTTTAATACCTTTAGCTCATTCACTTTCATGCTGAAAATGTAGGCAATTGAAAGTCAGCTGAATAAAATTTAACAGGTTGGGGGCGGGAGGAGAAGGGGACGACCGAGAGTGAGATGGCTGGATGGCATCACCGACTCTGTGGACATGAGTTTGAGTGAACTCCGGGATTTGGTGATGGACAGGGAGGCCTGGCGTGCTGTGATTCATGGGGTCGCGGAGAGTCGGACACGACTGAGCGACTGAATTGAACTGAACTGAACTGAACTGAATAAGAGAGCAGGTCTTTCAGGAATTTGAAGAGAAAATGGTCCTCATCACATGAATGTCTTTCTAATCTATATAAAAAGGACATACTAATCATTAATAAATGGTATAAATATTTATCAGTAAGGCCACTAATATGACATTAGATACAAATCAGCAATGCTTTCCACGCTGATTTAATTTTGCTTTGGATTTTTTCAGTTAATAAAGTACAGTGAATTGAATTACTTATCTGTATGCTCACATGTGCCCATATTCAGGCTCTTCCACCAGGTGCCACCTTGCCTGCAGCACGTCTACTGCCTTCAAAGGAGCCACCAAAGTGGCAGAGATCTTTTTAAGACTGATGTAAGTACCTGCCAAAAGGCCTAGTGTCTTTACCCTTAGCTTAAATAGTAGCTAGCTGCACCTACAGGGCCCTGCCTCTCCTGCTGGCTATAAACACTCACCTGAAAACCCCTACCTAACTCCACACAGCAGAAGTATAAAGTAGAACAGAAAGCATATAGCCACAGTTCTTGTTTCAGAGCTTATCTAGGTCTTCTTCCCTTGCCAGTTCCATGGACTATGATTCTTAATTTCAAACATCTTGCCTTTACAGACTTCCAGTAAAATAAATACATGAGGTGGCCCTGTATGGGATAAAGTGGTCTATGCCACAGTACGTCACAGTGTTTCCATGTGTGTTTACAAAACCCAATGAATGTCACAAAATAAGTTTCACTTCAAGCAGAGTCAAAGGTCTAGACCTTCTTGGAAGTTGACATATGGATCTTCCCAGTTAAACACTAAACAACCAATGTTTTGCACTGGCCAAAAAGTTAGTTTGGGTTTTTTTCACAAGATGTTACAGAAAAACCCAAGCAAATTTTTGGTCAACCCAATATTAGTTTGCTAGTTCCATTTTTTTCTTGACTCACATTTTTCTGTACTCTGGAACTTCCATATCCACGCCTCTTGTTAAACTCTTGTTGCCCAGACATCATCCCTGGACTCAACCTCTTGCCTGACTAGACTTACATATGTTAGCTCATTCTTTGAGCTTTGCCTAGTCTGGCTCCCTTAGAGTAAAATCTATTCTGCTGCTATTAACATAATTTCTGGTGCTGGTGGTTTAGTCACTAAGTTGTAACCAACTCTTTGTGAGCCCACCAGGCTCCTGCGTCCTTAGAATTTCCCAGGCAAGAATACTGGAGATGGTTGGCATTTCCTTTTCCAAGGGATCTTATCGGCCCAGGGTGGCAGGTGGATGCTTTAACTCTGAGACACCTGGGAAGACCTAACATAATTTCCAGTTGTTAGTGATAGAAATACCTGTTTATTGTGTCTTTTGTAAAAATTACTGTAGAAAAGTGGATTGAAACTGCGCTCTGCATTCAACAAAGACTTCAGGAATAATCCTAGCATTATTGCTAGTACCAATTAATAATCACTTAAAAATTGTTGAATTTGATATGGAAATTATATTCTTGACAGTTTTTAGCTTGTGAACTATGTTAAGTGTATAAAATGTAAATGTGTGGCTTTATTTTAAAGTTAAGTTTAATGGAATAAATAAGAATTCACGAGTACATAAAACAACTATAGTGAATTTTAATATTCAATTAATACTCTAAAAATTTCTAAGCAACTATCATTCATAGGGTAGGAATCATGACTTATTTCTGTATCTCCCTTAATACGTAGAAGATATCCAGTAAATCTTAGTTGAAGAACCAGTGAATAAACAATAGAACCAATGTAATGACATCTCCATTTGGCAAACATGCTAAGGTGTTTCATAAGATACTTAAATGCACATAGATGAGGATAATGTTTCTCAAAGTGAATGTTAGGCTCTGAAAATGTGGTTCACGTTTTATTTTCAAGAGAGCATACTTTCTTTCTAACTTGAAAGCAATTCTAAAATTGTAATGGATGTCAGTAAGCAAATGTGATTTAATATACAATATCACTTTCCAAGAATCTGTTTTTCACAATTAAACTTAATGTATAACATAAGATCAAACTGTAAGACAATATAGTATGCTGACAATGTCACAGTGCAAAAGACTTGTTGACTAGTCAAGGAGGAAATTCTTCTGTCATATCAATAATGCAAACTCAAAAAGAAAATTCACAGTTTTAGGACACAATCATAGTAGTTACAAGGGTGATTTCTTCAATACTGTGACATAATTCTCTAGGAGAATTATTAAATTAATTTTCTGTATACTTTATTCTTGATTTTATTTGGAACCATCTTCAATGCAAATCTTGCCTAAAAGTATAAACTGTAACATCTGATTGACTTATGCAAATGTATACAACAACTTTTGAATCCAGAAATAGAAGATTATATTTTTTGATCCAATGTGTTTTATTGTTATTTCATTTATTAAGAAAAGAGTTAGAGAGTGTGCCCATCTCTCTCTGATATAAAAATAAGGCTGCATTCTAATTAACTTTTCATTTCTTCTCTTACTCAGAATAGATTTTATGGTCCTCATACTTGTCAGGCTAGGCTTGGAGATTACATTATGGAAACAGTCTCAATGCTTCATTAGCTTCAAATATCAAGGTGTATTTCTCATTTTCCCAGGATACTGGAGTCTCTACAATCTAGGGTATTGCCAGTCACTATAGCAGTGAGTGTGTGCTCAGTCGCTTCGAGTCCGACTCTTTGTGACCTATGGATTGTAACCCGGCATGCTCCTCTGCCCATCAGATTCTCCAGGCAAGAATACTGGAGTGACTTGCTGTGTCTTTCTCCAGGGGATCTTCCAGACCCAGAAATCAAACCCATATCTCCTGCATCTCTTGCATTGCAATCAGGTTCTTTACCCACTGAGCCACCTGGAAAATCCCACTCTAGCAGAGCAAAGGAGAAAAGTCAATAAATTGCACCCTGACTCTAAATGCTTCATTCTGAAAATGATAACACTCATTTATGCTTATATTTTGATGACTAAAGACTCACATAGCCATATCTAATTTCAAGGAGACAGAATAGTTCTACCATTTGCCCAGAGGAAGAACCAAACAATTTTCATTAAAAGCACTAATGGCTAACAAAATTATCTTTTCCTAGATCACTTATTCTAGGCTGGAGATCCATGAAATTTCTCAAATTATCTGTTTTTAAGTAAAATGACACAAGGCTAACAAACACATGAAAAAATGCTCAACATCCCTCATAATAAGAGAAATGCAAATCAAAACCACAATGAGATACCATTTCACACCAGTCAGAATGGCTGCTATCCAAAAGTCTACAAACAATAAATGCTGGAGAGGGTGTGGAGAGAAGGGAACCCTCTTACACTGTTGGTGGGAATGCAAACTAGTACAGCCACTATGGAGAACAGTGTGGAGATTCCTCAAAAAACTGGACATAGAACTGCCATATGATCTAGCAATCACACTCCTGGGCATACACACCAAGGAAACCAGAATTGAAAGAGACACATGTACTCCAATGTTCATTGCAGCACTGTTTATAATAGCCAGGACATGGAAGCAACCTAGATGTCCATCTTCAGACGAATGGATAAGAAAGCTTTGGTACATATACACAATGGAGTATTAGCCGTCAAAAAGAATGCATTTGAACCAGTTCTAATGAGGTGGATGAAACTAGAGCCTATTATACAGAGTGAAGTAAGCCAGAAAGAAAAACACCAGTACAATATACTAACGCATATATATGGAAATTAGAATGATGCAAATGATAACCCTGAATACGAGACAACAAAAGAGACACAGATGTATAGAACAGTCTTTGGGACTCTGTGGGAGAGGGTGAGGGTGGGATGGTTTGGGAGAATGGCATTGAAACATGTATATTATCATATGTGAAATGAATCACCTGTTCAGGGTCGATGAATATTACAGGATGCTCGGGGCTGGTATGTGGGGATGACCCAGAGGGAGGTGGGAGGGGGCTTTGGGAGGGGGAACTCATGTACACCCGGGGCGGATTCATGTCAATGTATGGCAAAACCAACCAATATAATATTGTAAAATAATTAGCCTCCAAAAAAAAAAAAGAAAAGAAAAGATCAGTTTTCACTCCAATCCCAAGGAAGGGGGCCATACCAAAGAATGTTCGGACTACTGTTCAATTGCACTGATTTCACATACTAGCAAGGTAGTGCTCAAAATCCTTCAAGCTAGGCTTCAACAGTATGTGAACTGATAACTTCCAGACATAGAAACTGAATTTTTAAAAGGCAGAGGAACTAGAGATCAAATTTCCAACATCAATTGGATCATAGAAAAAGCAAGGGAATTGCAGGAAAAAAAAAATCATCTACTGCTTTTTTGACTATTCTAAAGCCTTTGATAGTGTGGATCATATTAAACTGTGGAAAATGCTTAAAGAGATGGGAGTACAAGATTACCTCACCTGCTTCCTGAGAAACTTGTATGCACGTCATTAAGCAATGGTTAGAACCAAACACAGAACAACAGACCGGTTCAAAATTGTGAAAGAATTACATCTATGTTGTATATTGTCATCCTGCTTATTTAACTTACATGCAAAGTATATCATGCAAAATACAAGGCTGTATACAACTGCAATACTTTGGCCACCTCATGCGACGAGTTGACTCACTGGAAAAGGCTCTGATGCTGGGAAAGGTTGGGGGCGGGAGGAGAAGGGGACGACCGAGAATGAGATGGCTGGATGGCACCACCGACTTTGTGGATATGAGTTTGAGTGAACTCCAGGAGTTGGTGATGAATAGGGAGGCCTGGCATGCTGTGATTCATGGGGTCGCTGAGAGTCGGACACGACTGAGCGACTGAACTGAACTGAACTGAACTGATACATCACAAGATGGAATCAAGATTGCTGGGAGAAATATCAATGACCTCAGATATTCAGATGGCATCACCCTATTGACAAAAATAAAAAAATAAAGAGGAACTAAAGGGCCTCTTGAAGAGTGAGAAAGAGAAGAGTGAAAAAGCCAACTAAAAACAACATTCTGAAGCTAGGAAAGTTGATTGTTCATTGCAGCACCATTTAAAATAGCTAAAATTTGGAAGCAACCTAGATGTGATGCATATACACAATAGAATATTACTGAGCAATGAAGAATGTAACACATTTGAGTCAGTTCTAATGAGGTGGATGAACCTAGAGTGAAGTAAGTTAGAAAAAGAAAGATAAGTATAATATTCTAACACATATATATGGAATCTAGAAAAATAGTACTAAAGAATTATTTGCAGGGTAGCAATGGAGAAACAGACACAGAGAATACACTTATGGACATGGGGAGAGGGGAGGAGAGGGTGAGATGTGTGGAAAGAGTAACATGGAATCTTACATTACCATGTGTAAAATAGGTAGCTAATGGGAATTTGCTGTAGGACTCAGAAAACTCAAACAGGGGCTCTGTAAAATCTAGAGGGGTGGGATGGGGAGGGAAATGGGAGGGAGCTTCAAAAGGGAGGGGATATATGTATATCTATGGCTGATTCATGTTGAGGTTTTATAGAAATCGACAAAATTCTGTAAAGCAATTATCATTCAATTAAAAAATAAATAAAGGAAAAAAAAAGGAACTCAACATTCAAAAATTAAGATCATGACATACAGTCCCATCACTTCATGGCAAATAGATGGGGAAACAATGGAGACTGTGAGAGACTTTATTTTCTTGGGCTCCAAAATCACAGCAGATGGTGACTGAAGCCATGAAATTAAAAGACACCTGCTCCTTCGAAGAAAAACTAAGTGTATTAAAAACCAGAGACACCACTTTGCCCACAAAGGTCCATATAGTCAAAGCTATGCTTTTCCCAGTAGTCATGTACAGATGTGAGAGTTGGACATTAAAGACGGCTGAGCAATGAAGAATTGATGTCTTCAAACTTTGGTGCTAGAGAAAACTCTCAAGAGTCCCTTGGACTGCAAGGAGATCAAACCAGTCCATCCTAAAGGAAATCAACCCTGAATATTCATTGGAAGGACTGATGCTGAAGCTGAAGATCCAATACTTTGGCCATCTGATGTAAAGAGCCGACTCAATGGAAAAGACCCTGATACTGGGAAAGATTGAGGGCAGGAGGAGAAGGGGATAACAGAGGAGAGATGGTTGGATGGCATCACCAACTCAATGGGCATGTATTTGGGCAAACTCCAGGAGATATTGAAGGACAGAGAAGCTTGGCTTGCTGCAGTCCATAGGGTCACTAAGAGTCAGAAATGACTGAGACGGCTGAACTGAACTGAGGCTCTGACACCAACAAATAAAACTGCAAATAGTCCTTTATTGTATAACTCTATCCCTAATCAACACTACCTGAAAATTAGGATAGGATAATCCATACTCTTTTAATTTCAATTTCTGAATGTGATGATAAATATCCTGCATTGTTAAATTTCTGGACGTAGATGGAGTATCATCCTTTACAGATTCTCCAACAACTGTATTTCTCTGAAACTTTATATAGATTAAGTTCAAAATTTTAAATATGGCATTTGGTTTTTGGCCTGTCTGTTTAAAGATGGTAAAGAAGTACAAGGTTGATTTTGAAACTGTATTGTTTCTCCAGTAGTAAAAGCTATGCAAATTTCTCTGCGTATCCACTCCTTTTGTGCATTTCCCTTTACTTAGTCAAATGCAAACTTTGTTAGATTTATAGTTTTTTCCCAGGAAGTCTCTACTTAGTGATAGAAAGCAACCATTGATAAAGCTTATTAAAATGTTTCTAATCTATCAGCTAAAAGGAGAAACATTAGATTTTTTAGTACTGTGGTTACATTCCCATCAATGCCTCTTTGATCTTGAGGTACAGTTATGGTGAAAAGGGTCAGCATATGAATGTGTATGTGTTTTCTAATTTCTATTATATTAAGAGGAAGATTGATTCTTCAGAGACCATTTAGCTGAAGAAAAGCTGGACTGAGATAATCCAAGCACCACAGAGCTGCCATCCTCTCCAGATAAAGGGTCAACATTACTGGCCTCAGTTAATAGTAAGCTTGATGCTCATTACAGTAACTGCTTCTTGAAGGTGTTACCACAGACACAGATGTAACCATATCTTCAGGGAGGAGTCATACAGTGAAAGAAAAACTGGGAGAATATCAAGTATCATCACCAGATCTTGCAAAGAAGAAAAATATGAAACCTAGCCATATTGTCATATGTGTTTCAAAAAGTTGTGTAAAACTTTTTACTATCATTTATTGAATAACTGATACATATCAAGATTGTGCTAAACACTTCTTGGACATTTGTCTCAGTTAGGCCTCTGAAATAGTTACCATCATTATTCCTATTTTTGGATGAAGACACTGAAGCTCAGAGAAATGAATTAACTTACTCAAGATGATGCAGCCAGTAAATGGTGTATGTGAAATTCAGCTCTGGTCTGTCTTATCACACAGTTGTCCTCTAAACTGCTCTGATATACAGTTGCAGATTTACAATATAGAGTAAACCCTGATTGCTGGTTGGAAGTCAAAACTCAAATAGAACAACACTCAACACATAATAGGAGCTTAACCACAATTTATTGACTTAATAAGTTGTGAATTTAACTTAGAAAGATGATAATGATAACCATGTATACAAGACAGCAAAAGAGACACAGATGTATAGAACAGTCTTTTGGACTCTGTGGGAGAGGACGAGGGTGGGATGATTTGGGAGAATGGCATTGAAACATGTATATTATCATATGTGAAACGAATCGCCAGTCCAGGTTCGATGCATGATACAGGATGCTCGGGGCTGGTGTACTGGGATGAACCAGAGGGATGGGATGGGGAGGGAGATGGGAGGGGGTTTCAAGACGGGGAACACATGTACACCCGGGGCAGATTCATATCAATGTATGGCAAAACCGATGCAATAATGTAAAGTAATTAGCCTACAATTAAAATAAATAAATTATTGTGGCCAAAACTTCCAAAACTATGTTGAATAGTAGTGGTGAGAGTGGGAACCCTTTTCTTGTTCCTGGCTTTAAGGGAAATGCTTTTAATGTTTCACCATTGAGGATAATGTTTGCTGTGGGTTTGTCATATATACCTTTTATTATGTTGAGGAATATTCCTTCTATTCCCGCCTTCTGGAGGGTTTTTATCATAAATGGATGTTGAATTTTGTCAAAGGCTTTCTCTGCATCTATTGAGATAATCATATGGTTTCTATTTTTCATTTTGTTAATGTGGTGTTCCAGAATTGAAAGAGACACATGTACCCCAATGTTCATCGCAGCACTGTTTATAATAGCCAGGACATGGAAGCAACCTAGATGTCCATCTGCAGACGAATGGATAAGAAAGTTGTGTTACATTTACACAAATCAGTATTACTCAGTAATTAAAAAGAATACATTTGAATCAGTTCTAATGAGGTGAATGAAACTGGAGCCTATTATACAGAGTGAAGTAAAACAGAAAGAAAAACACCAATACAGTATCAGTTCAGTTCAGTTCAGTTCAGTCACTCAGTCGTGACCGGCTATTTGCCACCCCATGAATCACAGCACGCTAGGCCTCGCTGTCCATCACCAACTCCCGGAGTTCACCTAAACTCATGTCCATCGAGTCGGTGATGCCATCCAGCCATCTCATTCTCTGTCGTCCCCTTCTCCTCCCGCCCCCAATCCTTCCCATCATCAGAGTCTTTTCCAGTGAATCAACTCTTCTCATGAGGTGGCCAAAGTATTGGAGTTTCAGCTTTAGCATCAGTGCTTCCAATGAACACCCAGGATCGACCTCATTTAGAATGGACTGGTTGGATCTCCTTGCAGTCCAAGGGACTCTCAAGAGTCTTCTCCAGCACCACAGTTCAAAAGCATCAATTCTTCGGCGATCAGCTTTCTTCACAGTCCAACTCTCACATCCATACATGACCACGGAAAAAACTATAGCCTTGACTAGATGGACCTTGGTTGGCAAAGTAATGTCTCTGCTTTTTAATGTGCTATTTAGGTTGGTCATAACTTTCCTTCCAAGGAGTAAGCGTCTTTTAATTTCATGTCTGCAATCAGCATCTGCACTGATTTTAAGTCTGACACTTTTTCCACTGTTTCCCCATCTATTTCCCATGAAGTGATGGGACCAGATGCCATGATCTTTGTTTTCTGAATGTTGAGCTTCAAGCCAACCTTTTCACTCTCCTCTTTCACCCTCATCAAGAGTCATTTTAGTTCCTCTTCACTTTCTGCCATAAGGGTGGTGTCATCTGCATATCTGAGGTGATTGATATTTCTCCCAGCAATCTTGATTCCAGCTTGTGCTTCTTCCAGCCCAGGGTTCCTCATGATGTACTCTGCATATAAGTGAAATAAGCAGGGTGACAATATACAACTTTGACGTACTCCTTTTCCTATTTGGAGCCAGTCTGTTGTTCCATGTCCACTTCTAACGTTGCTTCCTGACTTTCATACAGGTTTCTCAAGAGCAGGTCAGGTGGTCTGGTATTACCATGTCTTTCAGAATTTTCCACAGTTTATTGTGATCCACAGATTCAAAGGCTTTGTCATAGTCAATGATAATGCATATATATGGAATTTAGAAATATGATAACGATAACCTTGTATGCGAGACAGCAAAAGAGACACAGATGTATAGAACAGTCTTTTGGACTTTGTTGTGGAGGGCGAGGGTGGGATGATTTGGGAGAATGGCATTGAAACATGTATATTATCACATTTGAAATGAATCGCCAGTCCAGGTTCAATGCATGATACAGGATGCTCGGGGCTGGTGTACTGGGATGAACCAGAGGTATGGGATTGGGAGGAGAGTTCAAGATGGGGAACACGTGTACATCTGGGACAGATTCATGTCAATGTATGGCAAAACCGATACAATAATGTAAAGTAATTAGCTTCCAATTAAAATAAATAAATAAAATAAAATTAATTAATTAATAAATCATTAAAAAATAGATAAATAAAAGTGGTAGGCAGAATTCTAAGATGGCTTCCAAGATTTTCCACACATATACCATGTATACATCCTGTATAATTCATGGGACCATAAATATTATGGATCTTGTTCCCATGATTAGGTTATGGTTTATGGTACAGTTGGCATCTGGTCCCATCACTTAATGGGAAATAGATGGGGAAACAGTGGAAACAGTGTCAGACTTTATTTTTTTGGGTCACAAAATCACTGCAGATGCTGATTGCAGCCATGAAATTAGAAGACTCTTACTCCTTGGAAGGAAAGTTATGACCAACCTTGATAGCATATTAAAAAGCAGAGACATTACTTTGCCAACCAAGGTCCGTCTAGTCAAGGCTGTGGTTTTTCCCGTGGTCATGTATGGATGTGAGAACTGGACTGTGAAGAAAGCTGATCGCCGAAGAATTGATGCTTTTGAACTGTGGTGCTGGAGAAGACTCTTGAGAGTCCCTTGGACTGCAAGGAGATCCAACCAGTCCATTCTAAAGGAGATCGATCCTGGGTGTTCATTGGAAGCACTGATGCTAAACCTGAAACTCCAATACTTTGGCCACCTCATGCGACGAGTTGACTCACTGGAAAAGACTCTGATGCTGGGAAGGATTGGGGGCAGGAGGAGAAGGGGACGACAGAGAATGAGATGGCTCGATGGCATGACCGACTCGATTGAGATGAGTTTGAGTGAACTCCGGGAGTTGGTGATGGACAGGGAGGCCTGGCGTGCTGTGATTCATGGTGTGGCAAAGAGTCGGCCACGACTGAGAGAATGAACTGAGCTGAACTGAGCTTAAGACAGGGAAATTAATTCTTAGCCTAGGCTCATCACATGAACTCTTTTAAAAGCAGTATTTTCTCTGTCTAGTTGTAGAAAAGGATGTCAGAGATTTGAAGCATGAGAAAAATGTAACATATAACTAGCTTGAATCTGGAGAAGGCAGTGGCACCCTACTCCAGCACTCTTGCCTGGGAAATCCCATTGACGGAGGAGCCTGGTAGGCTACAGTCCATGGGTCGCTAAGAGTCGGACACGACTGAGAGACTTCACTTTCACTTTCCAGTTTCACACATTGGAGAAGGAAATGGCAACCCACTCCAGTGTTCTTGCCTGAAGAATCCTAGGGACAGAAGAGCCTGGTGGGCTGCCATCTATGGGGTCTCACAGAGTCGGACATGACTGACATGACTTAGCAGCAGCAGCAACAGTTTGAATATGGAAGGGAACATATTAAAAGAAATATAAGTGACTTTTAATACCTGAGGGTGGCCTCCAGTCTACAGCCAGCAAGGAAATGGTGACCTAGGTCCTATAACCACAAGGAACTGAACTCTGCAAATGACAAGAATAAGATTGGAAGGGAAGTTTTACTCAGAAAATCCAAATAAGAACTCAGTTCAATCATTTCCTTGATTTCAGCCCTGTGAGACCTGAGCAGAGAACCCAGTCAGGTGATGACCTACAAAATTATGAGCTAACAAATGAGTACTGTCTTGATGCTTTACATGTGGTAATTTGTTACATAGCCATAGAAAAATATCACATTAATTATAATGTCAAGTAACTATATTACATATAGAGTTCTTTTTTCATCATAAGTTTTTGCTTTTCAGGTTTGTCAGTTGGCTTTTTTTATGAAGTGGCTGAACCCATGTTTTAAAATTTCATGCAGAAAGAGTATCACGGTCTACAGAGAGATTTTATTGCCAATCTTTATACATTTGTGAACATAGCCTAATACTTCTAAGATCAACAAGACATTGAATCACTTGCACTTTTTCACTTTAAACTCATCAAATTTCACTATCCAGTATATTTTCTCAGTTCTCTCTTTTATAGCCAGCAAACTGATTCAGTGCTATTAATCATTCTGGTATAGCATATTTTAGATATGCCTTTTGAAAAGTTGCAACTACCATGTCCAGCTATAACATTATTAGCTGAATCTTTTATAGCTATTACTGCAATGTGTGCTATACGGCTTAAGAACTACCAAGAAATATAGTTGTGTGTGAGAATCCAACCTGAATGACAATTCTACTATGTTTCAGAAATTATGGAACAAAAGATTTATGATATCAAATTGAAGAATTTGGGCTCTTTACCAATGTAATTAAAAATATATATTTTAACCTGTGGTAAAGTGATACAGGGGTAGTTTCAATAGTGATAAAAAGCAACAAATGTATCAGAAATGGTGGAGAAGTGGGTAAAACTGATGCAGCTTTGGGCTTCTGCTTCAACATGATCTGATCCGGAACTCGGATTGCAGAAAGTGATAGTGTCAGAGGTTGAGCAAATACAGCTTTTGTTTTTATCCTAATGTGAATTTCCAGGGCTGAGAACTAGGAAGAACATCCTGTTTTAACTTGTAAACTGAGCCACATTGACCTGGAACTCATTGAAAGAGAATAAATATGGAGCCCCAGGATGCCATTTTTATGTTATATTTCTGCCCATAAATACACTTTGAGTGCAAAGCTGGCAGCTTTATCGAGCATCATATCTATGGTTTGGTTGAAATGCTACTTACAACCCTATCAACTCCCACTAGATTTCTCCCACAAGCACCAGTATCACTCAGAACCTGGGATGGATTCTTGTTATTGTAAGAATACTTCATCAAATGTCTTGACTCCAAGTAGGAAGTAAATACAACTGGGAAGTAAATACAATAGCATTTGTTGACTTCTGGCACAATCTGGATAACGCTATAAAAATATGAGACTGCATTTTTTTGGTATTCTTTAGTTTTAGCAAGAGATCATATTATTATATTTTCCTCTGAGAAGTTGAGTATTTTTAAAATCATTGTGCACTAGATTAGTCAGGATTTCCTACATTTAAGCAGAACCAGAAAACAGTACAGATGGTCACATGATCCATATTTTGCAGCATAAAGGTCACCACATGATTTTAGCCAAATAAATTATTCAGAAAACACTTTGGGGTCCCTGTGAGAATTCTTACTTTCTGCTTCTCCTTTACAGGCCTATGTCCTCTGATCTGCATTACTCTGAGCTTCAAAATAAGAAGAAGCCTTAATTTCTTTGGGAACATTGTCCTACTTACACTGTCACCAGAAAGGACTAGGTAATTGCTATGTTGTAAAGAATTTACAAGCAAAAATTATGCAGTATTTTTGAAGAAGAATTCCCCTTTGCTGTAGTCATGAAAATAAAGAAAGACAGGTATAAACAAGATAAAATGCCATTGTACTCTAGTAACTTTTTTATTTATGACACTCAATTATTTTCTTATAATTGTGATCTGAAGTTAATCACACTATTCTAAGCCTTACATAAATGAACAGACCAATTCAACTAAGAAGGTTCCAAAAAATATTTGAGAGTAGTCCATCAATAGATTTAGGAATAAAGATGATTGAAAGAAGAAAAGGTGGATGGTGGTCCTAAACCCAATTCATTGCTTAAAATAACAGTAGTATTTGGTTTGGTCTTTTCCCCATTTTTGTTAAGCTTATCCTCCCTTTACCAGAGACCATTATATAGCCTCCCAAAACAGAGATTTACAAACTATAGCCTTTTGGCAAAATTTGGCCAGGCGCCTGTTTTTTTGAGCATTTTTTTTTTTTTTATTAATAAAGCTATAAACACTGGTGTAGTCTGGCTGTTTATTCCCCACAGGAACAGAACTGAATAGCTGCAACTGTATAGACATCAAGTCTAAAATATTTCTTTCTGATACTTTATAGAAAAAAATGTGCTGACCCCTGTCTTAAAAGTTAACCTTTCCCTATTTTCACTTCCATCAGCTTCTGCAGCAGGAATGTTATTCAGAAGATAATGTATGTAAGTAGTTATCATTCAGTACTCTGAGACTTAGGATCAGGTTACCCCTATGGCAGGGAAGTTCTTTCACTGTAATCAGTTTCTTAAGTATATAATTTAATTTTTATACTTGTGTTTGAATCATTTGGCTTTTTAAGCTGCGTAGTACCCCACTATTAAGTTTCACCTTTGTTTGGTTTGTATCCCTCTGCCCCAAACACTATTACTGAACCCCAGAACAGTGAGTATTACCCACTTATTAACTTCTATCCTGCCTCTTACTTGGCTAGACTTTGAGTATCACTATCCCACAGATGTTATCCATCCATTAGCGGAGGCATATGGCCACCTGTATGCTTGTGCTGGTTTCACAGTATACCTATCATTCACTTTGAATGTTGTGCATTAGATGATTGGGCTTTTAGCACCACTATCTAAATTGGTTCAAATGAGTATTTCTCAGCCAGGTGTAAAGTTCTAGTTTCACATCCCAGTTTTCAAGGTTCCTTCATCCTAAATCCTATCACAGGTAAACACCCATGCTAAAGCAAGAAAAAATATAAATGTTAGGTTAGCAAGTTCAGTGGAGGAAAATAGAGGATGATTTTGCCACTAACACACTTATAAAAAGAAAATGTATATATAGAAAAAAATAATTTCATGCCTTTTGAAAGGGAATGAAATAAAATCCTACCTTGTTTTTAATTATTTCAACATTAAGTATTCAATGTGAGAAGCCTTTATTTGTAGTAGGAGAAGAAATAGACAATTTAAAGTAATTTGGTAGAGAGTTTCAGTCTTCAAAGGGGAAAATATAACTTTAGGCTACAGATAATGAGTGGTCTCAGGTGGTAGTGATGGACTTAATAAAATATATTGGCTTGGAGGGTAATGGGATTGTTTCCAGTGCACCAATAAAGTGGAAAATCTCACTAAGAGGCAAGGGAAAGAAATCCTTCCCAAACTGATTAATACAATTATGTATGCCAATTCCTGCTGAGAATAAACATGCTCAACAGACTAGTCAAAATAGTGCAGGAGTATGCATAAACCCTATACTAAATATAAACTGCAAGGGATAAGGCTCTCCCTGAGTGTCAACAGTGATTCAATCTGTTTTTTTCAACAGGGAATCTCATGCCATGGGTTGGTTGAACTTTCTGAACAGGACATATCCATGTATTTTAACCTTCCAGAAGAGCACAACCTCATTGTAAGAGAAACCAGAAGGATTCCCAGTATCAACAAGCCCTATTGTCTTGGTGGCACTCTTACGAGAAATTTAGCCTTTTCCTTTACAGAAGAGAGAAAGGGAGAGAGCAAGAGAAAGTGGAAAGAGAAGCATTAGTATTATCTCCCAAAATTCATTATTTTCACCAAGTATTCTTTTAGTAAGAATATTTAACAAAATCCATTCAATTATATCATCATGCATTATTGCAGTCAATCTCTAAAAATAAATCTTAAATGAATTTCACTTTTATGTCAATTGATAGGGAAAATATTCATGACTTAGAATCAGACTGTGAAATCTGGGTGTTGGAAGTGGCTTCATTCAAATTGAGCATGAAATATATGGCAGAGTAAAATGCAAGTCTTGGTGACACATCTCCTGTGGAGTTGAGGTTAAAACCTGCTCTTCAGGAGCTGGCTATCTGGGACAAAATAAGGGGACTTTGGGAATTCTTTGTAAGTAGTCTCTAATTCAGATATCATTTCAAAACCTAAAAAGTAATTCAGTGTATAGCCCGACCTTCCAAATAATCTTCTATAGGAAACCCTGGAGTTAAAGGTTTGGAAAATAATAGCAAGAGCTAGGTAGACGGCAAAAGTAAAAAAAGTAAGACACACAAATACACGAAGGAAGTATGTGTGGAAATTCTTCTATTGATTGCTAATAGAAAATCTACTCTTAACTAAATATGTCAAATTCTAGATGTCTGAAAACTAAATTGACATCTTCTACAGAATTACCAATTTTCTACCTTTTTACAAATGATACAACCAAGCTGCTGCTGCTGCTAAGTCGCTCCAGTCGTGTCTGACTCTGTGCGACCCCATAGACAGCAACCCACCAGGCTCCCTGTCCCTGGGATTCTCCAGGCAAGAACACTGGAGTGGATTGCCATTTCCTTCTCCAATGCACGAAAGTGAAAATGAAGTCACTCAGTCGTGTCCGACTCTTACCGACCCCATGGTCTGCAGCCTACCAGGCTCCTCTACTCATGGGATTGTCCAGACAAGAGTACTGGATTGGGGTGCCATCGCCTTCTCAAAAAAACTAAGCTAAGAACCCCATAATCAACTTGAAAGTTTTCATTTCTTTTGTCCTTTCAATTTAATCATTCAAGAAGTGCTGTGAATTCTTCTGCTAAATAGAAAATTGTGCCTTGTCACAAATTGTGCCATAATCCTAATTTTAGGGCTAATAATCTTTAACCTGGATTTTTGTTTATATATATATTTTTGATGTCTGATCTTATTTATTCGTTACTCTTAGAACATCTCATTTTTGACTAGACTCAGACTTAGAAGTAGAAGCATTTGTTGGAGAGCTGATTTGGTAATGCTGAATTCTCTCAGCTTTTGCTTGTCTGTAAAGCTTTTGATTTCTCCTTCATATTTGAATGAGATCCTTGCTGGGTACAGTAGTCTGGGCTGTAGGTTATTTTAGCCAAAGCAATCTTGAGGAAGAAAAATGGAACTGGGGGAATTAACCTACCGGACTTCAGGCTCTACTACAAAGCCACAGTCATCAAGACAGTATGGTACTGGCATAAAGACAGAAATATAGATCAATGGAACAAAATAGAAAGCCCAGAGATAAATCCACACACCTATGGACACCTCATCTTTGACAAAGGAGGCAAGAATATAAAATGGAGAAAAGACAGTCTCTTTAACAAGTGGTGCTGGGAAAACTGGTCAGCCACTTGTAAAAGAATGAAACTAGAACACTTCCTAACACCATACACCAAAATAAACTCAAAATGGATTAGAGAGCTAAATGCAAGACCAGAAACTATAAAACTCCTAGAGGAGAACGTAGGCAAAACACTCTCCGATATAAATCACAGCAGGATCCTCCATGACCCACCTCCCAGAATATTGGAAATAAAAGCAAAAATAAACAAATGGGACCTAATTAAAATCAAAAGCTTCTGCACAGCAAAGGAAACTATAAGTAAGGTGAAAAGACAGCCTTCATAATGGGAGAAAATAATAGCAAATGAAGCAACTGATAAAGGATTAATCTCCAAATTATACAAGCAGCTCCTGCAGCTCAATTCCAGAAAAATAAATGACCCAATCAAAAAATGGGCCAAAGAACTAAACACACATTTCTCCAAAGAAGACATAAAGATGGCTAACAAACACATGAAAAACTGCTCAACATCCCTCATAATCAGAGAGATGCAAATCAAAACCACAATGAGATACCATTTCACACCAGGCAGAATGGCTGCTATCCAAAAGTCTACATGCAATAAATGCTGGAGAGGATGTGGAGAGAAAGGAACCCTCTTACACTGTTGGTGGGAATGCAAACTAGTACAGCCACTATGGAGAACAGTGTGGAGATTCCTCAAAAAATGGGAAATAGAACTGCCATATGATCCAGCAATCGCACTCCTGGGCATACACACCGAGGAAACCAGAATTGAAAGAGACACGTGTACTCCAATGTTCATTGCAGCACTATTTATAATAGCCAGGACATGGAAGCAACCTAGATGTCCATCTTCAGACGAATGGATAAGAAAGCTTTGGTACATATACACAATGGAGTATTATTCAGCCATTAAAAAGAATACATTTGAATCAGTTCTAATGAGGTGGATGAAACTGGAGCCTATTATACAGAGTGAAGTAAGCCAGAAAGAAAAACACCAATACAGTATACTAATGCATATATATGGAATTTAGAAAGATGCAAATGATAACCCTGTATACGAGACAGCAAAAGAGACACAGATGTATAGAACACTCTTTGGGACTCTGTGGGAGAGGGTGAGGGTGGGATGATTTGGAAGAATGGCATTGAAACACGTATGTCGTCATATGTGAAACGAATCACTAGTTCAGGGTCAATGCATGTTATAGGATGCTCGGACCTGGCATGCGGGGATGATCCAGAGGGAGGATAAAGGGAGGAGGGAGGTGGGAGGGTGGTTCAGGAGGGGGAACTTATGTAAACCCGGGGCAAATTCATATCAATGTATGGCAAAACCAACCAATATAATATTGTAAAATAATTTGCCTCCAATAAAAAATAAATTAATTACCTATAAAAAAAAAAAGACTTAGAAGTAGAAGCTCTCAGAGAGGACAGCCTCCGTCTCTTGGCAATCTGTTTCTTCCATTTTTCTTTGGTCTCCTTCAATCTCTTGGCCAAAAGTTTAGCATATTCTGCAGCCTTTTCTTTGTTTTTCTTAGTACACTGTTTCTTCAGAGCAATACGCCAGCGTTTGTGTTGCAGAACTCGTGGAGTCACGAGATGCTGAATCTTGGGTGCTTTAGTCCTAGGTTTCTTACTGTCTTTGTTTAGGGATTTTTGCACAACATACTGGCGGACATCATCTTCTTTCAGTACAGTTCAGTCGCTCAGTCGTGTCCGACTCTTTGCGACCCCATGAATCACAGCACTCCAGGCCTCCCTGTCCATCACCAACTCCCGGAGTTCACTCAAACTCATGTCCACAGAGTCGGTGATGCCATCCAGCCATCTCACTCTCCGTCGTCCCCTTCTCCTCCCGCCCCCAATCCTTCCCATCATCAGAGTCTTTTCCAGTGAATCAACTCTTCTCATGAGGTGGCCAAAGTATTGGAGTTTCAGCTTTAGCATCAGTGCTTCCAATGAACATCCAGGATCGATCTCCTTTAGAATGGACTGGTTGGATCTCCTTGCAGTCCAAGGGACTCTCAAGAGTCTTCTCCAGCACCACAGTTCAAAAGCATCAATTCTTCGGCGATCAGCTTTCTTCACAGTCCAACTCTCACATCCACACATGACCACGGAAAAAACCATAGCCTTGACTAGATGGACCTTGGTTGGCAAAGTAATGTCTCTGCTTTTTAATGTGCTATCTAGGTTGGTCATAACTTTCCTTCCAAGGAGTAAGCGTCTTTTAATTTCATGGCTGCAATCAGCATCTGCACTGATTTTAGGTCTGACACTTTTTCCACTGTTTCCCCATCTATTTTCCATGAAGTGATGGGACCAGAGGCCATGATCTATGTTTTCTGAATGTTGAGCTTCAAGCCAAACTTTTCACTCTCCTCTTTCACTTTCATCAAGAGGCCTTTGAGTTCCTCTTCACTTTCTGCCATAAGGGTGGTGTCATCTGCATATCTGAGGTTATTGATATTTCTCCCATTAATCTTGATTCCAGCTCGTGCTTCTTCCAGCACTGCGTTCCTCATGATGTACTCTGAATATAAGATAAATAAGCAGGGTGACAATACACAACGTTGACGTACTCCTTTACCTATTTGGAACCAGTCTGTTGTTTCATGGCCAGTTCTAACTGTTGCTTCCTGACCTGCATACAGGTTTCTCAAGAAGCAGGTCAGGTGGTCTGGTATTCCCATCTCTTTCAGAATGTTCTACAGTTTATTGTGATCCACACAGTCAAAGTATTTGGCATAGTCAATGAAGCAGAAATTGATGTTTTTCTGAAACTCTCTTGCTTTCTCAATGATCCAGCGGATGTTGGCAATTTGATATCTGGTGCCTCTGCCTTTTCTAAAACCTGCTTGAACATCTGGAAGTTCATGGTTCACATACTGTTGAAGCCTGGCTTGGAAAATTTTGAGCATGACTTTACTAGCGTGTGAGATGAATGTAATTGTGCGGTAGTTTGAGCATTCTTTGGCATTGCCTTTCTTTGGGATTGGAATGAAGACTGACATTTTCCAGTCTGTGGCCACTGCTGAGTTTTCCAAATTTGCTGGCATATTAAGTGCAGCACTTTCACAGCATCATCTTTCAGGATTTGAAATAGCTCAACTGGAATTCCATCACCTCCACTAGCTTTGTTCGTAGTGATTCTCTCTAAGGCCCACTTGACTTCACTTTCCAAGATGTCTGGCTCCAGGTGAGTGATCACGCCATCGTGATAATCTTGGTCATGAAGATCTTTTTTGTACAGTTCTTCTGTGTATTCTTGCCACCTCTTCTTAATATCTTCTGCTTCTGTTAGGTCCATAAATTTTTGTCCTTTATCGAGCCCATCTTTGCATGAAATATTCCCTTGGTATCTCTAATTTTCTTGAAAATATCTCTTGTTTTTCCTATTCTGTTGTTTTCTTCTATTTCTTTGCATTGATTGCTGAGGAAGACTTTCTTATCTCTTCCTGCTATTCTTTGGAAGTCTGCATTCAGATGCTTGTATCTTTCCTTTTCTCCTTTGCTTTTCGCTTCTCTTCTTTTTACAGTTATTTGTAGGGCCTCCTCAGACAGCCATTTTGCTTTTTTGCATTTCTTTTCCATGGGGATGGTCTTGATCCCTGTCTCCGGTACAATGTCACGAACCTCCGTCCAGCGTTCATCAGGCAGTCTATTGATCAGATCTAGTCCCTTAAATGTATTTCTTACTTCTACTGTATAATCATACAGTAGTTGATTTAGGTCATATCTGAATGATCTAGTAGTTTGCCCTACTTTCTTCAATTTAAGTCTGAATCTGGTAATAAGGAATTCATGATCTGAGCCACAGTTAGCTCCTGGTCTTGTTTTTGCTAACTGTATAGAGCTTCTCCATCTTTGGCTGCAAAGAATATAATCAATCTGATTTCAGTGTTGACCATCTGGTGATGTCCATGTGCAGAGTCTTCTCTTGTGTTGTTGGAAGTGGGTGTTTGCTATGACAAGTGCGTTCTCTTGGCAAAACTCTATTAGCCTTTGCCCTGCTTCATTCCGTGCTCCAAGGCCAAATTTGCCTGTTACTCCAGGTGTTCCTTGACTTCCTACTTTTGCATTCCAGTCTCCTATAATGAAAAAGATATCTTTTTTGGGTGTTAGTTCTAAAAGGTCTTGTAGGTCTTCATAGAAGCATTCAACTTCGGCTTCTTCAGCATTACTGGTTGGGGCACAGACTTGGATTACTGTAATATTGAATGGTTTGCCTTGGAAATGAACATAGATCATTCTGTCATTTTTGAGATTGCATCCAAGTACTGCATTTCAGACCCTTTTGTTGACCATGATGGCTACTCCATTTCTTCTAAGGGATTCTTGCCCACAGTAGTAGATACAATGGTCATCTGAGTTAAATTCCCTCATTCCAGTCCATTTTAGTTCACTGATTCCTAGAATGTCAACGTTCGCTCTTGTCATCTCCTGTTTGACCACTTCCAATTTCCCTTGATTCATGGACCTAACATTCCAGGTTCCTATGCAATATTGCTCTTTACAGCATCGGACCTTGCTTCTATCACCAGTCACATCCACAACTGGGTATATGTTTCTCTTTGGTTCCCTCCCTTCATTCTTTCTGGAGTTATTTCTCCACTGATCTCCAGTGACATACTGGGCCCCTACTATCCTGGGGAATTCCGCATTCAGTATCCTATCATTTTGCCTTTTGATTCTGTTCATGGTATTCTCGTGGCAAGTATACTGAAGTGGTTTGCCATTCCCTTCTCCAGTGGACCACATTCTGTCAAACCTCTCCACCATGACCCGTCAATCTTGGTTGGCCCCACATGGCATGGCTTAGTTTCATTGAGTTAGACAAGGCTGTGGTCCATGTGATCAGATTGGCTAGTTTTCTGTGATTATGGTTTCAGTGTGTCTGCCCTCTGATGCCCCCTCGCAATACCTACCATCTTATTTGGGTTTCTCATACCCTGGTCGTGGACAATCTCTTCACAGCTGCTCCAGCAAAGTGCAGCCACTGTACCTTAACTTGGACGAGGGATATCTCCTCAAGGCCGCCCCTTCTGACTTTGAACGTCAAGTAGCTCCTCTTGGCCCTCCTGTGCCCACGCAACCACCTCCTCTTGGACTTGGGATAGCTCCTCTCGGCCACTGCCCTGACCTTGGGCATGGGGTAGCTCCTCTCAGCCATACTTCTGCGCGTGGTCGGTTGCACCGAGCCGGCACCTCTCGCGTCTGTGCCTCCGGAGCCGGCATCTCTCACGTCATCTTCTTTAGAGAGACTGAAAGTTTGCAGATTCTGCTAACTCTTTTGGGACCCAGGCGACAAGCCACTGTAGTATCAATGAGTCCAGAAATATCCGTCTCCCCTTTTTTCACGATGACCAAATTGAGAACACTCAGATTGGCATCCACAATGCAATCCCGTACAGATTTGCTCATTCTCTCTCCAGTCCTCTTTGGTCTGTAGCAGGAATGCCCCTTACTCAGTAGCAGGCAAACTGGGCCATGGGTCAAGACACCCTGCTTCATGGGGAAACCCTGCTTATCTTCCCATCACTGATTCGGACCACATAATCCTTCCATTCTTCACCCAGAGCATCAGCAGCAACTTCTGTAGCCATACGCTTCTCGTAGAAGGTACGAAGTTTTCATTCATTGTCCACTTCAATGAGCTTCTGGCAGCCAGTGGACGGGAGAGAGATGTTCAGCTTCATTCTGAAGTGGCCAACAGCCTCCGAGGTGACACGAAAAAGAGCTAACCTGGATTTAAAATATGCCAGCGAATTTGAAAAACTCAGCAGTGGCCAAAGGACTGGAAAAGGTCAGTTTTCATTCCAATCCCACAGAAAGGCAATGCTAAAGAATGCTCAAACTACCACACAATTCCACTGATTTCACACACTAGCAAAATAATGATCAAAATTCTCCAAGCCAGGTTTCAGCAATACGTGAACCATGAACTTCCAAATGTTCAAGCTGGATTTAGAAAAGGCAGAGGAACCAGAGATCAAATTGCTAACATCTGTTATTGGATCATTAAAAAGGTGAGAGAATTCCAGAAAAACATCTACTTCTGCTCTTTTTACTATGCCAAAACCCTTGACTGTGTGGAAAACAACAAACTATGGAAAATTCATAGAGTGATGGGAATACCGGACCACCTGACCTGCCTACTGAGAAATCGGTATGCAGGTTAAGAAGCAACACTTAGAACCGGACATGGAACAACATCCTGGTTCTAAATTGGGAAAAGAGTACGTCAAGGCTGTACATTGTCACCCTGCTTATTTAACTTATATGCAGAGTACATCATGAGGAATGCTGGGCTGGATGAAGGACAAGCTGGAATCAAGATTGCCAGGAGAAATATCAATAACCTCAGATGTGCAGATGACACCACCCTTATGGCAAAAAGTGAAGAAGAACTAAAGAGCCTCTTGAAAGTGAAATAGGAAAGTGAAAAAGTTGGCTTAAAGCTCAACATTCAGAAAACGAAGATCATGGCATCTGTTCCCATTCATTTCAGTTCAGTTCAGTTCAGTTGCTCAGTCGTGTCCGACTCTTTGCAACCCCATGAATCACAGCACGCCAGGCCTCCCTGTCCATCCCCAACTCCCGGAGTTCACTCAAACTCATGTCCATTGAGTCGGTGATGCCATCCAGCCATCTCATTCTCTGTCGTCCCCTTCTCCTCCCGCCTCCAATCCTTCCCAGCATCAGACTCTTTTCCAGTGAGTCAACTCATCACTTAAGGTGGCCAAAATATTGGAGTTTCAGCTTTAGCATCAGTCCTTCCAATGAATACCCAGGATTGTTCCCATTACTTCACGGCAAATAGATGGGGAAACAGTGACAGACTTTATTTTTCTGGGCTCCATAATCACTGCAGATGGTCACTGCAGCCATGAAATTAAAAGGCGCTTACTCCTTGGAAGGAAAGTTATGACCAACCTAGTCAGCATATTCGGAGAAGGCAATGGCAAGCCACTCCAGTACTCTTGCCTGGAAAATCCCATGGATGGAGGAGCCTGGTAGGCTGCAGTCCGTGGGGTCGCTAAGGGTCGGACATGACTGAGTGACTTCACTTTCACTTTCACACATTGGAGAAGGAAATGGCAACCCACTCCAGTGTTCTTGCCTGGAGAATCCCAGAGATGGGGGAGCCTGGTGGGCTTCTGTCTATGGGGTCACGCAGAGTCAGACACGACTGAAGTGACTTAGAGAGAGAGAGAGAGTCAGCATATTAAAAAACAGAGACATTACTTCGCTAACAAAGGTCCATCTAGTCAAAGCTATGGTTTTTCCAGTAGTCATGTATGGATGTGAAAGTTGGACCTTAAAGAAAGCTGAGTGTCAAATAATTGTTGTTTTTGAACTGTGGTGTTGGAGAAGGCTCTTGAGAATCCCTTGGATTGCAGGAAGATCCAACTGGTCCATCCTAATGGAAATCAGTCCTGAGTATTCACTGGAAGGATTGATGCTGAAGCTGAAACTCCAATACGTTGGCCACCTGATGCAAAGAACTGAGTCACTGGAAAGACCCTGATGGTGGGAAAGATTGAAAACAGGAGGAGAAGGGGATGACAGAGGATGAGATGGTTGGATGGCATCACTGACTCAGTGGACATGAGTTTGCTAAACTCCAGGAATTGGTGATGGACAGGGAGCCCCGGAGTGATGCAGTTCACGGAGTTCCAAAGAGTTGGTCATGACTGAGTTAAACTGATACAATAGCATCTTTCTCCAACTCAAACTCCAGTAGCCACTGTCTTTCTTACAATCTCCTTTATATATTAATTGTTCTAATAATCTTGCTATAGACAACAGTGAATTATGTTTTCTTTATGCTTAAGAATGTACAATGCTTTACTTGTGCCTAAAATGTCAAGTTTAATCTTGTTCTTTACACTGTAATGCCAGTTTATCTAACCAGGTAGCTCTTCCTTTTATAGCACAAGCCATTCACTCTAGACACCATAGCAGTTACACTATTGTACTCTGTGTGATATTAATTCCCCTTATCACAAATAGTAACTTCTTAAATATTTATTGAAACGTTATCAAATACCAACCATGAAAATAACTCTTTTCACCAATTTTCTCTAAAGCTTACAAAATCTATGTAATGTAAGAATTGTCATTCCTGAATATATGAGTTAGTCATATTATTTAGGGTTAATCTGGGCTTCCCTGATAGCTCAGTTGGCAAAGAATTCACCTGCAATGCAGGAGACCTCTGCCCAATATGTGAGTCAGGAAGATCAGCTGGAGAATGGATCGGCTACCTACTCCAGTATTCTTGGACTTCCCTTGTGGCTCAGCTGGTAAAGAATCTGATATCAATGTGGGAGACCTGTGTTCGATCCCTGGGTCGGGAAGATCCCCTGGAGAAGGGAAAGGCTACGAACTCCAGTATTCTGGCCTAGAGATTTCCATGGACTGTACAGTCCATGTTGTCACAAAGAGTCTAACACTACTGAGCAATTTTCACTTTCAGGGTTAATCAGCTAGTAGCAGACTGAAGATTAACATCCATTTTATTATGATCCCAAAGCTTGTGCTCTTTCTTCTCTGGGACACCAAAGTCTGTGATCATGTGCTCACTTTCTACTAGTAACATTCTAACCTTCCCATCCTTCTTTGTACCTACCAAAATTTATACTTTCTGTTACTAACCATCTCTCCCTGCCCACCATCAAAAGTAACCACTAATTTGGCTTCTAACACCATTTTGCTCTTAAGTTGCTAAGTCGTGTCTGATTCTTTATGACCACATGGACTGCAGCAAACCACACTTCCCTGGCCTTCACTATCTCCTGGCGTTTTCTCAAACTCATATCCTTTGAGTCAGTGATGCTAGCTAACCATCTCATTCTCTGTCTCCCTCTTCTCCTCCTGCCCTCAATCTTTCCCAGCATCATAGTCTTTTCCAAGGAGTTGGCTCTTCACATCAGATGGCCAAAGTATTGGAACTCCAGCTTCAGCATCAGTCCTTTTAGTATATATTCATGGTTGATGTCCTTGAGTGTTGACTAGTTTGATCTCCTGCTGTTCAAGGGACTCTCAAGAGTCCTCTCCAGAGCTTCATTTCAAAAGCATCAGTTCTTTGGTGCTCAGCCTTTTTTATGGTCCAACTCTCACATTCACACATGACTACAGGAAAACCCATAACTTTCACCACATGGACATTTGTTGGCTTCCCTGATAGCTCAGACAGTAAAGACTCTGCCTGCAATGCAGAAGACTGGTGTTCAATCCCTAGGTCAGGAAGATCCCCTGGAGAAGGGAATTGCTGCTCATTCTAGTATTCTTGCCTGGAAAGTTCCATGGGCAGAAGAGTTTGGAAGGCTACAAATGCATGGGATGGCAAAGAGTTGGACACGTTTGAGCAACTAACACACACACACACATCTTTGTCAGAAAAGTGATGTCTCTGCTTTTTAATATGCTGTCTAGGTTTTCCATAGCTTTTCTTCCAAGGAGCAAGTGTCTTTTAATTGCACAGCTGCCATCACTGCAGTGAATTTTGAGCCCAAGAAAATAAAATCGGTCACCATTTCCACTTTATCCCCATCTATTTGCCATGCAGTGATGGGACTGGATGCCATAATCTTAGTTTTTTAAAATGTTGAGTTTTAATTCAGCTTTTAAACTCTCCTCTCTCACTATCATCAAGAGTCTCTAACACAATATATTATTTTAACTTTACACATGTGAAATAGGATATTAGGTATTCTTTTGTGCTTGTATTATTTTATGCATGTTTGTAAGATTCAACCACATTATTGTGTGTACTTGTAATTTTCTCATTCTCCTTGCTTTATACAGCATTCAGTCTTATGAAAATACCACAATTTATACATTATTTGTTTATTACAAATAGTGTTTATAAAGACACGTTTCAAGACCTACTAGAACTCATAACGTGTGGGAAGGTAAATTGGTACAAACACTTTGGAAAATAGTGGTAGTTTATCCTAAAGTTAACATGTACATACATTTTGAGATAGCAATTATACTTGTAAATGTATATTCACAGCTAGCATATAAATTATATATTTGCACTAAAATAAGGAAAAAAAAATGTGAAAGGAGTGAAAGGTTGTTTCTGAACCATGCAAAGACGCCGGGATTCTTGGCCTCTGGAGGAGAATTCAGTCCAGGGCCAGAAACGAGGCTTGATCGTTCAGAGCTTTTGTGTAATAAAGTTGTATTAAAGTATAAAGGAGATAGAGAAAACTTCTGACATAGGCATCAGAAGGGGGTAGAAAGAGTACCTGCTTGCTAGTGTTAGCAATGGAGTTATATACTCTCCAATGTATCAAAAGATTGTCTGGAGGTTGTAAAGGCTTCACCAGACCTACTCCCATAATTTACATTTTAAAATAACAGGATTAGCCAGAAGGTTTAATCCAGAGACTGTCCTCAGGCAGGATACAATATTGTTATATAATCCTAAGGAATGTAGAGGAAAAAAATAAAAAAGTTTGTCCTTTCTTCTTCCTTGAGAATTCCAGACCCCTCTCTCCTTGGGGACCCCTAGACATCTTATCAACCTGCCTAGGAAATGACTCTCTCATTAGCAAAATTTGTTATCTTTTTCAGTTTAGCTATTCTGCTTGGTATATAGTGTTAACAAGATTCGACTTTATTTAAGTTTGTCTTGATGAAAAGTGACACGTATTGCAAATTTGGGTATCATTTTTATAAGGTATTTGTTTAAGTCTTTTGCCCGTTTAAAATTGTATTGTACCTCTTTTCTATTTATTTGAAATAGGTTTTTTTAATATGTATTCTGGATATCAATCTTTTTTGGAGGGAATTTATATGTTTTGGGAATACTCTCCCTTTGTGAGTTACCTTTTACACTTTTATTAGACTCGCTTGATGAAGAGAAGTCTTAAATCACAGTATATTTAAATTTTCTCATTATGATTGATAATTTTACTTTTCTGTATGCAAATAGATATGAAGATGTTCTTATATATTTTCCTGTAAAAGTTTTGTCATCTCTCATATTTATATCTTTAGTCTTTTTGTTTATGAAGATATATAGAAGCAAAAATTCACTTTCTCCATATTGGATAGCAGATTAACCTAATATAGTTTACTGAAATCCTATACTTTGCACAGTGAGGTGTAATTTTGGTTTCTTCTTGTACCGGGCAATTTTCATAGGCATTGTCTAATTCTGGACCCTTTTACATGGTCAGTTAGTCTGTTTGTCTATTCTGATGGCAGTATCTCTCTTCCTTAATTTCTGTAAGAAATCATGGCTTTGATAGTATAAGCCTTCTAGCTTTGTTTCCTTTCCTGATTGCCTTACTATTCCCGGTTATTTGCTTATCTATATAAAATTTTGTTTTTTTAATTAAAGCATAATTGCTTTAAAATGTTGTGTGGGTTTCTGCCCTACAACAATGTGAATCAGTCATAATTATTTATATCCCCTCCTTCTTGAGACACCCTTTCCCCTTCCATTCCTCCCCTCTAGGTCATATGATTTTAGAAAGCCAGCCTGGACTCCCTGTGTTATATAGTAGCTTCCCACCAGTTATCTATTTGCACATGATTGTGTATATATGTCAATGCTGCTGCTGCTGCTGCTAAGTCACTTCAGTCGTGTCCGACTCTGTGTGACCCCACAGACGGAAGCCCACCAGGCTCCCCCGTCCCTGGGATTCTCCAGGCAAGAACACTGGAGTGGGTTGCCATTTCCTTCTCCAATGTGTGAAAGGGAAAAGTGAAAGTGAAGTCGCTCAGTCGTGTCCGACCCTTAGCGACCCCACGGACTGCAGCCTACCAGGCTCCTCCATCCATGAGATTTTCCAGGCAAGAGTACTGGAGTGGCTTGCCATTGCCTTCTCCGTGTGTCAATGCTACTTTCTCAATTTATTCTACCCTATCCCCTGTTGGGTCCACAAGTCTGTTGTCTATGTCTGCATCTCCATTTAATCCCTGTAAATAGGTTCATCAGCACTATTTTTCTAGATTGCATATATATGCATTAATACATGATATTTGTTTTTCTCTTTCTTGCTTCACTCAGTATAACAAACTCTAGGTTCATCCACCTCTCTACAACTGATTCAAATTCGTTCCTTTATATGAATGAATAAAGTTCCATTGTATATATGTACTACATCTTCTTTATCCATTCATCAGTTGTTGGGCATATAGATTGCTTCCATGTCCTGGCTACTGTAAATAGTCATGCAATGAACAATGGGGTACATGTATCTTTTCAATTGTGGGTTTCTTGGGGTATATGACCAGTAGTGGGATTGCTGAGTCATATGAAAGGTTTATACCTAAATTTATTTGTTAAGGAATCTCCATACTGTTCTCCATAGTGACTGTATCAATTTACATTCCTATCAACAGTGAGAGGGTTCCATTTTTTCCATATCCACTTCAGCATGTATTCTTCGTAGTTTTTTGAAAATTGCCATTTTGATTGGTGTGAGATGATTCTATATTGTAGTTTTGATTTGCATTTCTGTAATAATAAGTGATGTCAAACATCTTTTCATTTGTTTATTGGCCATCTGTATGTCTTTGGAGAAATGTCTGTTTAGGTCTTCTATCCATTTTTTGATTGGGCTGTTTGTTTTTCTGATGATCTGTATAAGCTGCTATATATTTTGGAGATTAATCCTTTGTCTGTTGCTTCGTTGGAAATTATTTTCTCCCATACTGAGGGTTGCCTTTTCATCTTATTTATAGATTCCTTTGATGTGAAAAAGCATTGAAGTTTAATTAGGTCCCATTCATTTATTTTTATCTCCATTATTCTAGGAAGTGAGTCAAAGAGGATCTTGCTGTGATTTATGTCAAAGGAGACTGCCCATGTTTTCTTTTAGAGCTTTATAGTTTCTGGCCTTACATTTAAGTCTTCAGTCCAGTTTGATTTTACTTTTGTGTATGGTGTTAAGGAGTGTTCTAATTTCATTTTTTTTAATGTAGCTGTCCAGTTTTCCCATCACCTCTTATTGAAGAGACTGTTTTTTCTCCATTTTATATTCTTGCCCCCATTGTCAAAAATAAGGTACATGGGTTTATCTCTGGGCTTTCTATCTTGTTCCATTGCTCTATATTTCTGTATACTTCTATTTTTGTGACAGCACCATACTGTCTTGATGACTGTAGCTTTGCAGTATAGTCTAAAGTCAGGAAAGCTGATTCCTCCAGCTGTTTTGATTTCTCAAGATTTATTTGGCATTCTGTTGTATTTCTGTACAAATTGTGAATTTTTCTTTTGTTCTAGTATTGTGAAAAAAAAAACCATTGGCAATTTCATAGGAATTGCATTGAATTTGTAGATTGCTTTGGGTAGTATAGTCATTTTCACAATATTGACTGTTCCAATACAAGAACATGGTATATCTCTCCATCTGTTTCTGTTATCTTTGATTTTATTCATCAGTGTCTTACAGTTTTCTGTATACACATCTTTTATCCCTTTAGATATGTTTATTCCACGGTGACTCAGATGGTATAGCGTCTGCCTGCAATGAGGTAGACCTGGGTTCAATCCCTGGGTTGGGAAGATCCCCTGGAGAAGGAAATGGAAATCCACTCCAAAACTCTTGCCTGAAAAATCCCATGGATGGAGGAGCCTGGTAGGCTATAGTCCATGGGGTCGCAAAGAGTTGGACACGAATAAGCAAGTGCATTTTCACTTTTTCACTTTATTCCTAGGTATTTTATTCTTTTTGTTATTCCTAGGTATTGTATTCTTTTTGCTGCCATGGTGAATGAGGTTGTTTCATAATTTCTATTTCTGATTTTTCATTGTTAGTGTATAGGAATAAAAGGGATTTCTATGTATTAGCTTTATATCATGTGAATTACTAAAGTCACTGATTATCAGGAACAAGACAAGGGTGCCCACTCTCACCACTACTATTCAACATAGTTTTGGAAGTTTTGACCACAGCTCTCAGAGCAGAAAAAGACATAAAAGGAATCCAAATTGGAAAAGAAGAAGTAAAACACTCACTGTTTGCAGATGACATGATCCTCTACACAGAAAACCCTAAAGACTCTACCAGAAAATTACTAGAGCTAATCAATGAATATAGTAACGTTGCAGGATATATAATCAACACATAGAACTCCCTTGCATACCTATACACTAATAATGAGAAAATAGAAAGAGAAATTAAGGAAACAATTCCATTCACCATTGCAACAAAAAGAATAAAATACTTAGGAATATATCTACCTAAAGAAACAAAAGACCTATATATAGAAAACTATAAAACACTGGTGAAAGAAATCAGAGAGGACACTAATAGATGGAGAAATATACTGTGTTTGTGGATTGGCATAATAAATATTGTGAAAATGAGTATATTACCCAAAGTAATTTATAGGTTCAATGTAATTCCTATCAAGCTACCAACGGTATTTTTCACAGACCTAGAACAAATAATTTCACAATTTGTATGGAAATACAAAAAACCTCGAATAACCAAAACAATCTTGAGAAAGAAGAATGGAACTGGGGGAATCACCCTGCTGGACTTCAGGCTTTACTACAAAGCCACAGTCATCAAGACAGTATGGTACTGGCATAAAGACAGAAATATAGATCAGTGGAACAAAACAGAAAGCCCAGAGATAAATCCATGAACCTCTGGACACCTTATCTTTGACAAAGGAGGCAAGAATATTCAATGGAGAAAAGACAATCTCTTTAACAAATGGTGCTGGCAAAACTGGTCAACCACTTGTAAAAGAATGAAACTGGAACACTCCCTACACTATACACAAAAATAAACTCAAAATGGATTAAAGATCTAAATGTAAGACTAGAAACTGTAAAACTCCTAGAGGAGAACATAGGTAAAACCCTCTCTGAAATAAATCACAGCAGAATCCTCCATGACCCACCTCCCAGAATACTGGAAATAAAAGCAAAAATCAACAAATGGGACCGAATTAAAATTAAAAGCTTCTGCACAGCAAAGGAAACTATAAGCAAGGTGAAAAGACAGCCTTCAGAATGGCAGAAAATAATATCAAATGAAGCAACTGATAAAGAATTAATCTGAAAACTATACAAGCAACTCCTGCAGCTCAGTTCCATAAAAGTAAACCACCCAATCAAAAAATGGTCCAAAGAATTAAACACATTTCTCCAAAGAAGACATACAGATGGCTAACAAACACATGAAAAGATGCTCCACATCACTCATAATCGGAGAAATGCAAATCAAAACCACAATGAGGTACCATTTCAGACCAGTCAGAATGGCTGCTATCCAAAAGTCTACAAGAAATAAATGCTGGAGAGGGTGTGGAGAAAAGGGAACCCTCTTACACTGTTGGTGCGAATGCCAACTAGTACAACCACTATGGAGAACAGTGTGTAGATTCCTTAAAAAACTGGAAATGGAACTTCCATATGACCCAGCAATAGCACTCCTGGGCATACACCTGGAGGAAACCAGAACTGAAAGAGAAACATGTACTCCAATGTTCATTGCAGCACTGTTTACAATAGCCAGGACATGGAAGCAACCTAGATGTCCATCTGTAGAAGAATGGATAAGAAAGCAGTGGTACATATACACAGTGGAGCATTACTCAGCAATTAAAAAGAATACATTTGAATCAGTTCTAATGAGGTGGATGAAACTGGTGCCTATTATACAGAGTGAAGTAAGCCAGAAGGAAAAACACCAATACAGTATACTAACACATATATATGGAATTTAGAAAGATGGTAATGATAACCCTGTATGTGAGACAGAAAAAGAGATATAGTCTTTTGGACTCTGTGGGAGAGGGCGAGGGTGGGATGATTTGGAAGAATGGCATTATTGTCATATGCGAAACGAATCGCCAGTCCAGGTTCGATGCATGATACAGGATGTTTGTGGCTGGTGCACTGGGATGAACTAGAGGGGTGGTATGGGGAGGGAGGTAAAAGGCGGGTTTAAGATGGGGAACACATGTACACCCAGGGCGGATTCATGTCAATGTTTGGCAATACAACTTTGTAAAGTAAAGAAAAAAAAATGCTAATGGAAACCTTTATGAAGGGAGAACATTTGGTTGGGCTTACAACTCAGCCAGGTTAGTAGATTACTCATTTATTACTGATCATTTGCCTTTAGAAAATAATTATGAACATAAATAATGCACAGGTGTCATTCTCCTAAAATTAACCTTGCTTCTGAAAAATGATATTATTTTTGATTTTCAGATTTTATTGTAAATTTTATTGTAAGATACAAAATGTAAAGGTAATGCTGAATTATCAATTACAATGAAAAGTCAAAAAAATCATTGATTAGTAATTTTCTGGTGGCATCTTTAGGGTTTTCCAACTACAGTATCATGTCACCTGCAAGCATTAAGATTTTTACTTATTTTCTAATCTGGATTCCTTTTATTTCTTTTTCTTCTCTGATTGAAGTGTCTAGGACTTCCAAAAGTATATTGAACTGTAGTGGCAAGAATGGGCACCCTTGTCTTATTCCTGACCTTATAGGAAATATTTTCAGTTTTTCACCATTTGGCAGTAACATTTGCTGTCAGTTTGTCGTATATGGCCTTTATTATGTTAGGGAAGGCACCTTCTATGCTGATTTTCTTTAGAGTTTTTTTTTTTTTAATAATAAATAGGTGTTTAATTTTGTTGAAGGCTTTCTCTGCATCTACTGAGATGATCATATGGTTTATATCTTTCAATATTCTAATATATTGAATCGCATTGATTAATTTGTATTTCTGAGGAAACCTTGTATCCCTGAGATAAACCCCATTTGATCACAGTGTATGATCCTGTTAATGTGTTGTTGGATTCTATTTGTTGGAATTTTGATGGGATTTTTGCATCTATGTTTATTAGTGGTATTGGGTTGTGCTTTTTATTTTAGTATTATTGGTTTTTGTGTGTGTGTGGTATCTTTGTGGTTTTGGTTTTAGTAGCACAGTGATGGTAGCCTCGTAGAATGAGTTTGGGAGTTTTCCTCTATCTGCAATTTTCTGGAAGAGTTTGAGTAGGATAGTTGTTAGCTTTCTTTTCGAAGCATTTGAAAAAAATTACCTATCAGGCCTTCTGGCCCTGGGCTTTTATCTAATGGAAGATATTTGATCACAGTTTCTATTTCAGCACTTGTGATTGGTCTGATATATTTCCTATTTGTTCCTGATTCAGTCGTAGAAACTTTTATAAGAATTTTTACATGTCTTCCAGGTTATCAATTTTATTGGCATATAGTTGCTTGTAATAGTCTCTTATGATCCATTGTATTTCTATGTTATCTGTTGTAACTTCTCCTTTTTCATTTCTAATTATATTTATTTGAGTCTTCTTCATTATTTTTCCTTATTGAATCTAGATAATGGTTTTTCAGTTTTGCTTATCTTCACAAAGAATCAGCTTTTCGTTTTATAGATCTTTGCTATTGCCTCCTTCTTTTCTATTTCATTTATTTCTGTTCTGATTTTTATGATTTATTTCCTTTTGCTAACTTTGTTGGTTTTCAGTTCTTCTTTTTCTAGTTGCTTCAGGTGTCAGGTTAAGTCATTTATTTGATGTTTATCTTGCTTCTTGACATAAGACTTGTGTTGCTATTAACTTCCCTCTTAGTACTTCTTTAACTGCATTCTGTAGGCTTTGAGTTACTGTGTTTTCATTGTCATTTGTTCCTAGGTATTTGTTTCCCCTTTGATTTCTTCATTAACCTCTTAGTTATTTAGAAGCACATTGTTTAGCCTCCATGAGTTTATGGGTTTTTTACATTTTTTTCTTGTAATTGATATCCATCTTAGAGTGATGTGATCAGAAATATTGATTTATATGATTTCAATTTTCTTAAATTTATTAAACCTTGGTTCTGAACCAAGATGTAATTTATCCTGGAGAATATTCTATGTGAACTTGAGAAAAATGTGAATTATACTGTTTTTGGATGGGATGTCCTGTAGATATCAATCAGGATAATTTTGTCCAATGTGTCATTTACAGTTTGTACTTCCTTATTAATTTTCTCTCCTGTTGACCTTTCCATTCTTGTGAGTGAAGTGTTGAATTCCCTCACAGTTACTATGTTATTGTCAGTTTCCATTTTTATAGTTGTTCAGTTCAGTTCATTTCAGTGACTCAGTCTTGTCCAACTCTTTGCGACCCCGTGAATCGCAGCACGCCAGGCCTCACTGTCCATCACCAACTCTCGGAGTTCACTCAAACTCATGTCCATCGAGTCGGTGATGCCATCCAGCCATCTCATTCTCTGTCGTCCCCTTCTTCTCCTGCCCCCAATCCCTCCCAGCATCAGGGTCTTTTCCAGTGAGTCAAGTCTTTGCATGAGGTGGCCAAAGTACTGGAGTTTCAGCTTCAGCATCAATCCTTCCAATGAACACCCATGACTGATCTCCTTTAGGATGGACTGGTTGGACCTCTTTGCAGTCCAAGGGACTCTCAAGAGTATTCTCCAACACAACAGTTCAAAAGCATCAATTCTTCAGAGCTCAGCTTTCTTCACAGTCCAACTCTCACATCCATACATGACCACGGGAAAAATCATAGCCTTGACTAGACGGATCTTTGTTGGCAAAGTAATATCTCTGCTCTTAAATATGCTACCTAGGTTGGTCATAACTTTCCTTCCAAGGAGCAAGCGTCTTTTAATTTCATGGCTGCAATCAGCATCTGCAGTGATTTCGGAGCCCAAAAAAATAAAGTCTGACACTGTTTCCACTGTTTCCCCATCTATTTCCCGTGAAGTGACGGGGCTAGATGCCATGATCTTAATTTTCTGAACATTGAGCTTTAAGCCAACTTTTTCAGTCTTCTCTTTCACTTTCATCAAGAGGCCTTTTAGTTCCTCTTCACTTTCTGCCATAAGGGTGGTGTCATCTGCATATCTGAGGTTATTGGTATTTCTCTGGGCAATCTTGATTCCATCTTGTGCTTCTTCCAGCCCAGTGTTCCTCATGATGTACTCTGCATATATAAGTTAAATTAGCAGGGTGATAATATACAGCCTTTATGGACTCCTTTTCCTATTTAGAACCAGTCTGTTGTTCCATGTCCAGTTCTAATTGTTGCTTCCTGACCTGCATACAGGTTTCTCAAGAGGCAGGTCAGGTGGTCTGGTATTCCCATCTCTTTCAGAATTTTCCACAGTTTATTTATAGTGGTTAGCATTTGCCTTATGTAGTGAGGTGGGTGCATATATATGTTGGGTGGAGATATATATGCTGGGAAAGATTGAAGGTGGAGAAAAAGGGGATGACAGAGGATGTGATGGTTGGATGGCATCACCAACTCAATGGACATGAGTTTGAGTAATCTCTGGGAGTTGGTGATGGACAGGGAGGCCTGGTGTACTGCAATTCATGGGATCACAAAGAGTCAGACACAACTGAGTGACTGAACTGAACTGAATTATTACTTTATCTTCTACTTGGATTGATCCCTTGATCATTACATACTGTCCTTCTTTGTCTCTTATATTGGTCTTAATTTGAAAATCTGCTTTATTGCACATGAATATTTCTACTCTTGCTTTCTTTGATTTCCATTTGCATGGAATATATGTTTTTCAGTCCCTCACCTTCAGTCTGTATGTGTATATAGTTCTGAAGTTGGTTTCTTGTAGACAGCATATTCAGGGGTCTTGCTTTTGTATCCAATCAGCCAGACTGTGTCTTTATATTGGAGCATTTAGTCCATTTACATTTAAGGTAAATTTTGATAGATAGGATTCCCAGTTGACTCAGTGAGTAAAGAACCCGCTTGCAATGCAGGAGACACAGGTTTGATCCCTGGGTTGGGAAGATTTCCTGGAGAAAGGCATGGCAAACCACTCCAGTATTCTTGCCTGGAGAATCCCATGGACAGAGAAGCCTGGTGGGCTATGGTCCATAAGGTCACAAAGAGTCGGACATGACTGAGGCTACTGAAGACAACGCAGCACATAACTATTTACTGTTTTGGATTTGTTTTTGTAAGTCATTTCTTTATCTTGTGTTTCCTATATAGGGAAGTTATTTTAGCACTTTAGTAAAGCTGATTTGGTGGTGCTGAATTCTCAACTTTTGCTTGTCTGTAAAGTTTTAGATTTAACATCAAATCTGAATGAGACCCTTGCTGGGTAGAGTAATCTTGGTTGTAGATTTCTTCCTTTCATCACTTTAGCATATCCTGCCACTACCTTCTGGCCTGGAGAGTTTCTGCTGAAAGACCAGCTGTTAACCTTATGGGTATTCCTTTTTATGTTACTTTTTTCTTTTCCCTTCCTGCTTTTAATATTTTTTCTTTATATTTAGTATTTTAGTTTGATTAATATGTGTTTCAGCATGTTTCATTTTGAATTTATTCTTTATTGGACTCTCTGGGCTTCCTGGCTTCAGGTGGCTATTTCCTTTCTGATGTCAAGGAAGTTCCTCCTACAATCTCTTGAAATATTTTCTCATACACTTTCCTTTTCTTTTCTTCTCCTAGGACTCCTATAATTTGAATTTTGGTGCACTTAATGTACCAGAAGTCTATGAGGCTGCCTTCATTTCTTTTCATTCTTTTTAAATTTATTCCTCTCTTCTTCAATTATTTCAACCATTCTATCTTCCAGCTTACTTATCCACTTTTCTGCCTCAGGTATTCTGCTCTTGATTTCCTCTGTTGCATTTTTTTTATCTCAGTTATTGTGATGTTCATTGTTTCTTTTCTTTACTTCTTATATGTCTTTGTTAAATATTTCTTGTATCTTCTCTATATGTGCCTCCATTTTGTTCCTAAGATTTTGGATCATCTTTACTATCATTACTCTGAATTCTTTTTTAACTAGACTGTCCATTTTCCTCTTCATTTGTTTGATCTAGAGGGTTTTTACTATGTTCCTTCATCTGCTTCATGTGTCTCTGTCTTTTCATTTTGTTTAATTTACTATGCTTGGGGTCTCCTTTTGGCAGGCTGCAATGTTGTAGTTCCTGTTACTTGTGAGTCTATCTCCAGAGACTCAGGGCAGACCAGTGCCTTGTGAAGGTTTCCTAGCAGGGGGAAATGGTGGTTGTGTTCTAGTGGGTGGGGCTGGATCTTTTCTCTCTGAAGGGCACTGCCTCACACAGTGATTTACTTTGGGGGTTTCTGTGAGGTCGCTATGTCTTTGGGAAGCATGTCTGCTAATGGATACTGCTGTGTTCCTGTTTTGCTAGTTGTGTGAGGCATCCAGCACTGGAGCTTGCTGGACTTTGGGTAGTGCCAAGTCTTAGTGTTGAGATGGAGTCCTTTCGAGAGCTGTTTTGAATTAATATTCCAGTGGGTTGGTAGTTCTATGGTGGTCCAACAACCTGGATTCAGTTCTCTAACCGTGGAAGTTCATTCCTGACTCCTGGCTGGAGCACCAAGAATTCACAAACCACACAGTACAGAAAAGAAGAAGAAAGAAAGCAATAGTAAAAAAAAAAGTCAAGCATAGATATAAACAAACAAAAAAACAAAAAGAATGGACAGGCAGACCCCCTAGAGAAATGGTAAATGCAAGAGTCAACAGAAAAGAACATACAAAACAACTTACATATTCACATGAAAAGAAAATAATAAAAGAGGAATCAAAAAGGAAAAGAGCAATACAACCAATAAATAAACCCATAAATAAAAAATAACACTGAAAGTCAGAGTAACAAAAGTACAAAACCAAAAACATGGGAAACAATGCAACATAATGAGAAAGTGCTATAGAAACAAGAAAAAATTTTAAAAAATTTAACAATGAAAACACTAAAAAAAAATAAAAAGTGAATGAAAATATAAAAGTTAAAGGAATAATAAAAAGAAAGCAACAGAATAATACAAAAAATATATATAATATAAATATATTATATACATATAATTATACATATATAATTATATATATATATATATATATAAGAAGGAAATGGCAACCCACTCCAGTACTCTTGCCTGGAAAATCCCATGGACTGAGAAGCCTGGTAGGCTGAAGTCCATGGGGTCGCTAAGAGTCCGACATGACTGAGTGACTTCACTTTCACTTTTCACTTTCATACATTGGAGAAGGAAATGGCAACCCACTCCAGTGTTCTTGCCTGGAGAATCCCAGGGACGGCGGAGCCTGGTGGGCTGCTGTCTATGGGGTCCCACAGAGTCGGACACGACTGAAGCAACTTAGCAGCATCATATATATATATATATATAGAGAGAGAGAGAGAGAGAGAGAGACAGAGACAGAGACAGACAGAGAGACAGAGACAGAGAGAGAGAGACAGAGAGACAGAAAGTGAGACTGAGTGCAGTAGTAAGAAGAATATATTCCTGTGACCTTAATTTTTCTTGTCACAGAGTGAGCTCCAGCCAATCTGCTAACTTAGAAGAAAGTCCTCCAATATTTCTAGGAAGGTCTCTGGACCTGCTGTGGGCACTGAGGGGCCGATTCAGACTCAAATCTGGCCTTACTCCAGTTTGTACTTGCTTCTAAGGTTCACAGCCTCAATTTAATTGCAGGGATTTAATCTCTTTCTCCTGTGACTGTATAAGCAAATTCCATTTCTCTTCTCTGGTCACATAGCCCCTGGGGCTCAGCTTTGCTTTAGCCCCACCTCTGTAGGCTGCCTTGAGACACCTGTTCCCCACCAAAACAATCAAAAGTGAAAGTGGCAGTTGACTAGGGCTCACTTGCTAAGTTGGGCCAGGGAGAGGGAGGGTTATGGCAGACAAAAATTGGAATGTGTGGGGAGTGCTTGCAGCAGCAGAGACATGCAGGAAGTTTGTACAGCTTGAGGTAGGTCATGCACTCTCCCAAGAGAATTGACCCTAGCTCATGGTCCCTCAGCAGTACCAGGCTGCAAAATTCCCAGGAAGTTGTGGGTAGTCACTTGTGCCTACTCACAGCTTGGTGACAGTTGCAACCTTTGGGGTCAGGATCTCAGTGGTGTCTTATCCCCCACCTCTGGCACTAGTGCAGATTTTGGTGGCTGCTGGTCGGCATGCCCACCTCTGTGGTCACAGACTGTAGCCATGACCTATCCTGTACTCATGAAGGTAGTGTTTTGCCATCTGCCTGTGCACGCAGCTAGAGGATCCCCACAGCAATGATCTCTTGACTCTCTGACTGGCCTAGGCTTTTCCTTGGACTCCCTCAACTGTGCTGTACTAGCCCCTGAAGAGTATTTTCACAACAGTCAACCTCAGTCTTGTCCCTGAGTTCTGACCCCCAAAGCCTGAGACTCAGCACCCAGCCCATACTTGCCACTGCAGGCATGCAAGCCATTTTTTATCTGGAAAGTGCTTTTCAGCATCAGTCTCTGTGGTGAATTCTCTCTGTTTCACCTTCTGAGCACCTGTTGTAGTGCTCCCCTTTGAGGTTCCAAAGCTCTACCTGTCCCCACCTGTGAGGGGGTTTCTGAGTATGCAGAAACTTTATCTCCTGCACAACACCCTCCCAGAGGCACAGGTCCCATCCTGATTCCTTTGTCTTCTTTTTATTTTCTTATTTCTTTTACCCTATACTTTTATGTGGCAATTAGCTTGCTTTCTTGCAAGTCTGGGTTCTTCTGCCAGCATCCAATAGGTGTTCTGTAGGAGTTGTTCCACATGCAGATGTATTTTGATGTATTTCTTAATAAGAAGGTAATCTCCACATCTTACTTCTTCAGCACCTTCAAAGTCCCAGTCTATATAAATCTTCAAATCAGTTCATTACACTCAGCAAAATGTCTGTTGGGATTTCGATTGGATTTGGAGAACTGACATCTTAATATAAAGTCCTCTAATCCATGACCAGGGGGTTTGTTATCAGCTATTTTCAGTGATTTTTTTTTTTTTAACTTTTTCATACGGAGACCTTGGATATCATTTTACAATAATTACCTAGGTACGTTTAAAATCTTAATGGTATTTTAAATGTTATAATTAAAGTATAATTTTTAATATTCTTTCCAGTATACAGAAAAAATTTTTTTTATATTTATCTTATATGCACTGACTTCATTAAATTCATTTATTAATTCTAAGTGTTTCTAATACTATTTTAAATTTTAAATGTTCATTGACAAGTCCTATGTGAATTATTGTTTTATTATTTTTTAATGTCATTCAATTAGTTAGAACTTCCAGTAAGTAATAAATATAAGTGGTACTGGTGGATATCTTAGAATAATTGTAACATCCTGGGTTAAGTGTTTCATATTTCACCATTAAAATTAATATTTTCTATACATTTTAGTGGGCATTGTCCACCAAATTAAATAAGCTCCTTTCCTAATTTTTAGTTTTACCATAAATGGGTGTTCAATGTTATCAAATATTTTTCTGCTTCCATTGAGATGATACTTTTCCCCTTTCTTGGGTTAATGTGTAGAATTGAACTGATAGATTTCCAAATGTTAAACCAACCTTGCATTGTTTAAATAAACTCCATTTTGTCATGATGCATTAGTCTTTATATATCATTGGATTATAGTTACCAATATTTTTTGAAGAATTTTTGCATGTAAGTTTAATATGGCCTATGATCTTTTTTTCTTGCTATGTCCTTGATAGAGTTTGGTATTATGGTCATGCCAAGCTTATATGAACAGTTGGAAAATGTTTTCATTTTTGTGTAAGATTGGCATGATTCATAAGTGTTTTCAAGAATTCACCAGAGAAACCATCAAGGCTTAGAATTTTCTTTGTAGGAAGTTTTTTTTTTTTTTACAGATTAGTTTTAATTAATAAATTACTTTAGTAGTCAGATTTTCCATTTGTTTTTGTACCACTTTTAGCAAATTTTATCTTTCAAGGAATTTGTCCGTTTCATTTAGTGTGTTGACTTTATTGGCATAAAGTTGTTTATTATATGCTCTTGTGTGTCAGTCACTCACTCGTGTATGACTCTTTGTGACCCCATAGATTTAGCCCACCAGGCTTCTATGTCCATGGAGTTCTCCAGGCAAAAATTTTGGAGTGGGTTGCCATTTATTTCTCCTGAGGCTTTTCATGACCCAGAGATTGAACCCTGGTTTCCTGCATTGCAGGCAGATTCTTTACAACTTAATGCCAATGAAATGGACAAATTTCTTGAAAGATAAAATTTGCTAAAAGTGGTACAAAAAACAAATGGAAAATCTGAATACTAAGATAATTTATTAATTAAAACAAATCTGTAATTAAAACCTTTCTACAAAGAAAATTCTAAGCCTTGATGGTTTCCCTGGTGAATTCTTGTAAACACTTATGAATGATATCAATCTTACACAAAAATGGAACATTTGCAACTCTGTCTAGGCTTTCATGACCATAAATACCAAAATCTAGCAAAGGCATTGTAAGAGAAAAAGATCATAGGGTATATTAAAGTAAAGAATCTGCCTGCAATGAGGGAGACCTGGGTTTGATCTCTGGGTTGGGAAGATCCCCTGCAAGAGGGCATGGCAACCCACTCCAGTAATTCTTGCCTGAAGAATCCCCATGGACAGAGAAGCATGGTGGGCTACAGTCCGTGGAGTTGCAAAGAGTAAGACACACTGAGCAAGTGAGCAAACACATTATCCTTTAAAATATACAGGGTATTAAAGATGACTCCTATATTGATAATTTGTGCATTCTCTATTTCTCCATCAACATTTCTATGGGTTTATAAATTTTGCTAATGTTATAAAAGAGTAATTTTGTGACTGTGTTGAACATTATTGTATACCTGTTTACTATTTCTGCTTTTAAGTTTATATTTCCTTCTCTTCTATTTTCCTTAAAATTCATTTTGCTATATTTTTCTACCTTTTCGAACAGGAAAGTGAGATAAATGACTTTTGACTTTTTTCACCTCTCTAATATATGAATTTAATGTGCAAGCTGGATTTAGGTAAGGCTGAGGAACCAGAAATCAAATTGCCAACAATCACTGGATCATAGAAAAAGCAAGAGAATTCTAGAAAAATATCTGCTTCGTTGACCACATTAAAACTTTTGACTGTGTGGATCACAAAAAGCTGTGGAAAATTATTAAAGAGATGGGAATATCAGACCACCTTACTTGCCTTCTGAGAAACCTATACACATGTCAAGAAGCAACAGATAGAACTGGATATGGAACAATGGACTGGTTCAAAGTTTGGAAAGGAGTATGTCACGCTGTATATTGTCACCCTGCTTATTTGACTTCTATTCAGAGCACATCATGAGAAATGCTGGGTTGGATGAATCACAAACTGGAATCAAGATTTCAGGGAGAAATATCAACAACCTCAGATATGCAGTTGACACCACCCTAATGGCAGAAAGTGAAGAGGAAGCAAAGTGCCTCTGATGAATGTGCAAAGAGGAGAGTGAAAAAGCTGGCTTAAAACTCAACATTCAAAAAACTAAGATCATGGCACCTGGTCCCATCAATTCATGGCAAATAGATGAGGAAAAATAGTAGAAACAGTGTCAGACTATTTTGTTGGGCTCCAAAATCACTGTGAATCGTGACTGCAGCCATGAAATTAAAAGACGCTTGGTCTTTGGAATAAAAGTGATGACAAATCTAGACAGTGTATTAAAAAGCAGAGACATCACTTTGCCAACAAAAGTCCATATTGCCAAAAGTGAAAGAAAGTTGCTCAGTCCTGTCACTCTTTGCGACACCATGGGCTATACAGTCCATGGAATTCTTAAGGCCAGAATAATGAAGTGGGTAGCCTTTGCCTTCTCCAGGGGATCTTATCAACCCAGGGATCGAACCCAGGTCTCTGGCATTGCAGACAGATTCTTTACGTGCTGAGCCACAAGGGATGCCCAAGAATACTGGAGTGGGTAGCCTTCTTCAGGAAATCTTCCTGACCCAGGAATTGAACTGGGGTCTCCTGAATTGCAGGCAGATTCTTTACCAACTGAGCTATCAGGGAAGCCCCTGAGCTATCAGCGAAGCCCTATAGTCAAAGCTCTGATTTTTCCAGTAGTCATGTACAGTTGTGAGAGTTGGACCATCAAGAAGGCTGAGCGCTGAAGAATTGATGCGTTTAAACTGTGCTTGGACTGCAAGGAGATTAAACCAGCCAATCCTAAGGGAAATCAACCCTGAATATACATTGGAAGGACTAATGCTGAAGCTGAAGCTCCAATACTTTGGCCACCTAATGCAAAGAACTGACTCACTATAAAGACCTTGATGTTAGGAAAGGTTGAGAACAGGAGGAGAAGGGGACGACAGAGGATGAGATGTTTGGATGGCATCACCGACTCAATAGATGTGAATTTGAGCAAATTCCGGGAGATAGTGAAGGACAGGGAAGCCCTTGTCTGTAGGTGGGGTGATAGAATCGGACATGACTTAGCGACTGAACAATAAAGTGAAAGTGAAGTCGCTCAGTCGTGTCCAATTCTTTGTGATCCCATGGACTGTGGCCCACCAGGCTTCTCTGTCCATGGGATTTTCCAGGCAAGAGTGACTGGAGTGGGTTGCCATTTCCTTCTCTAAGGGTTCTTCCTGACCCAGGGATCAAATTGCAGGCAGACACTTTACCCTCTGAACCCCCAGGGAAACCCTGAACAATATATGATTTTAAAGCTATAAATAATCTTTCAGTTTTGCCACATCTGACACATTGTGATTTGTCATATTAGCATAGTCATTCAGTTTATTTTTAAAATTTGCACTCATTCATCCATTGCTTTCTGAGTTATTTTGAATTGCATTGTTTCGTTTCCATGCATTTCAATATTTTCTAGTTATGTTTTGCTATCGAATGCCTATTTAATTATATTCTGTCACACTGTGGCATTAAATCTTTACGATTACTTTTCACTGTGGTAAAGTACACATAACATAAAATCAATGATTTAACTATTTTAAATATGCAGTTCAGTTCAGTTCAGTTCAGTCGTTCAGTCGTGTCCGACTCTCCGCGACCCCATGAATCACAGCACGCGAGGCCTCCCTGTCCATCACCAACTCCCGGAGTACACTCAAACTCATGTCCACAGAGTCGGTGATGCCATCCAGCCATCTCATTCTCCGTCGTCCCCTTCTCCTCCTGCCCTCAACCTTTCCCAGCATCAGTGTCTTTTCCAGTGAGTCAACTCGTCGCATGAGGTGGCCAAAGTATTGCAGTTTCAGCTTTAGCATCAGTCCCTCCAATGAACATCCAGGATTGATCTCCTTTAGAATGGACTGGTTGGATCTCCTTGCAATATAAGGGATTATCAAGAGTCTTCTCCAACACCACAGTTCAAAAGCATCAATTCTTCGGCGATCAGCTTTCTTCACAGTCCAACTCTCACATCCATACATGACCACGGGTAAAACCATTGCCTTGACTAGACGGACCTTGGTTGGCAAAGTAATGTCTCTGCTTTTTAATATACTATCAAGGTTGGTCATAACTTTCCTTCCAAGGAGCAAGCGTCTTTTAATTTCATGGCTGCAATCAGCATCTGCAGTGATTTTGGAGCCCAAAAAAACAAAGTCTGACACTGTTTCCACTGTTTTTCCATCTATTTCCCATGAAGTGATGGGACCAGATGCCATGATCTTTGTTTTCTGAATGTTGAGCTTCAAGCCAACATTTTCACTCTCCTCTTTCACTTTCATCAAGAGGTTTTTGAGTTCCTCTTCACTTTCTGCCATAAGAGTAGTGTCATCTGCATATCTGAGGTTATTGATATTTCTCCCAGCAATCTTGATTCCAGCTTGTGCTTCTTCCAGCCCAGCGTTCCTCATGATGTACTCTGCATATAAGTTAAATAAGCAAGGTGACAATATACAACCTTGATGCACTCCTTTTCCTATTTGGAACCAGTCTGTTGTTCCATGTCCAGTTCTAAGTGTTGCTTCCTGACCTGCATACAGGTTTCTCAAGAGGCAGGTCAGGTGGTCTGGGATTCCCATCTCTTTCAGAATGTTCCACAGTTTATTGTGATCGACACAGTCAAAGGCTTTGGCATAGTCAATGAAGCAGAAATTGATGTTTTTCTGGAACTCTCTTGCTTTCTCCATGATCCAGCGGATGTTGGAAATTTGATCTCTGGTGCCTCTGCCTTTTCTAAAACCTGCTTGAACATCTGGGAGTTCACAGTTTACATACTGCTGAAGCCTGGCTTGGAGAATTTTGAGCATGACTTTACTAGCGTGTGAGATGAGTGCAATTGTGTGGTAGTTTGAGCATTCTTTGGCATTGCCTTTCTTTGGGATTGGAATGAAGACTGACCTCTTCCAGTCCTGTGGCCACTGCTGAGTTTTCCAAATCTGCTGGCTTATTGAGTGCAGCACTTTCACAGCATCATTTTTCAAGACTTGAAAAAGCTCAACTGGAATTCCATCACCTCCACTAGCTTTGTTAGTTGTGATGCTTTCTAAGGCCCACTTGACTTCACATTCCAAGATGTCTGGCTCTAGGTCAGATGCCGGCCCCGGCGGCGCAGACGCGACGCAAGAGACGCCGGCCCTGGCGGCGCAGATGCGACGCGAGAGACGCCGGCCCCGGCGGTGCAGACCCGATGCGAGAGACGCCGGCCCCGGTGGCGCAGACGTGAAGCGAGAGAGGCCGGCCCGGGCGCAACGAACGACGCAAAGAGGTGCGGCCATGAGGAGCTACCCCACGCCTGAGGCCAGGGCCGGCGGCCGAGAGGAGCTCCCCCACGTCCAACAGGTGGTGGCTGCGCGGGCGCAGGAGGGCCGAGAGGAGCTACTCCGCGTTCAAGGTCAGGAGGGGCGGCCTTGAGGAGATACCCCTCGTCCAAGGTAAGGTACAGCGCTGCACTTTGCTGGAGCGGCTGTGAAGAGATTTTCCACGACCAAAGTAAGAGAAACCCAAATAAGATGGTAGGTATTGCTAGGGGGCACCAGAGGGCAGACAAACTGAAATCATAATCACAGGAAACTAGCCGATCTGATCACATGGACCACAGCCGAATGTGGTCCACTGGAGAAGGGAATGGCAAACCACTTCAGTATACTTGCCTTAAGAACCCCATGAACAGTAACAAAGGGCAAAATGATAGGATACTGAATGAGGAATTCCCCAGGTCAGTAGGTGCCCAGTATGCTACTGGAGCTCAGTGGAGAAATAACTATAGAAGGAATAAAGGGATGGAGCAAAAGCAAAACCAATACCCAGCTGTGGATGTGACCAGTGATAGAAGCAAGGTCCGGTGCTCTAAAGAGCAATATTGCATAGGAACCTGGAATGTTAGGTCCATGAATCAAGGCAAATTGGAAGTGGTCAAACAGGAGATGGAAAAAGTGAACGTCGACATTCTAGGAATCAGTGAATTAAAATGGACTGGAATGGGTGAATTTAACTCGGATGACCATTATATCTACTACTGTGGGCAGGAATCCCTTAGAAGAAATGGAGTAGCCATCATGGTCAACAAAAGAGTCTGAAATGCAGTACTTGGATGCAATCATAAAAATGACAGGATGATTTCTGTTCGTTTCCAAGGCAAACCATTCAATATTACAGTAATCCAGGCCTGTGCCCCAACCAGTAATGCTGAAGAAGCTGAAGTTAATTGGTTCTATGAAGACCTACAAGACCTTTTAGAACTAACACCCAAAAAAGATGTCCTTTTCATTATAGGGGACTGGAATGCAAAAGTAGGAAGTCAAGAAACACCTGGAGTAACAGGCAAATTTGGCCTTGGAGCACGGAATGAAGCAGGGCAAAGGCTAATAAGAGTTTTGTCAAGAGAATGCACTGGTCATAGCAAACACCCTTTTCGAACAACACAAGAGAAGACTCTACACATGGACATCACCAGATGGTCAACACTGAAATCAGATTGATTATATTCTTTGCAACCAAAGATGGAGAAGCTGTATACAGTTAGCAAAAACAAGACCAGGAGCGGACTGTGGCTCAGATCATGAACTCCTTACTTAAATTTAAATATGCAATTTAATGATATTTGTACTTTAATGAAATCAAGTGCAAATTACTGTGCAACTATTGGCACTATCCACTTCTAGAACGTTTTTCATAACCAAAATTTTGTATCAATTTAAAGAAGAGTTCCTCATTTCCCACTTCCTCAACCACTGACAACAACATCGTACCTTCAGCCTGTGAATTTGGCTACTCTAGTTACTTCATGTAAGTTGAATCACACAATACTTGTCCTTTTGCATTTGGCTTATTTTATTTAACATAACATCTTCAGAGTCCATTCATATTGAGCAAGCACTGGAATTTCCTTCCTTTTTAATGATGGATAATATTCCAGTATATGACTATACCATAATATGTTTACTTATTCATCCATGGATGGACATCGGATTGTTTTCATTTGTAGGCTATTGTGAATAATACCGTTATGAACATATGTATAGAAACATCTATTCAAATCCATGCTTTCATTTGTTTTGGGTATATACCTAGAAAAACTGCTAATTTGTATGTTAATTCTGTTCGATTTTCTGAGGAACCACTATGTTGTTTTGACTTCACCATTTTACACAGCCAGCAGTAGTGTATGATAGTTCCAAGTTTTCTAATCCTCACCAACATTTGTTATCTACTATTTCTGTTGCTTTTGTTTGGTTCTTATTTATAACAACAATCGCAATGGGTGCAAAGAAGTGTCTCATTTTGGTTTTGATTTGCATTTCCCTGATGACTGGTATACTGTCCATTTTTTTCAAGTGCCTATTTGTTTTCTGTATATCTTCTTCCAAGAAATATTTGTTAAAGTCTTTGGCTCATTTTTAGAGTCATAGATGTAGAAAAAAATTATATTTACAAGGGAAGATGAGAGAATCTATAAATTGGGAGATAAGGATTGACATATATGCACTATATATATATATAATAGATAAGTAAAAAGTACATGCTGTATAGCACAGGCAACTTCTCCCAATACTCTGTAATGAGCTACGTGGGGAAATAATACTTAAAAGAGTGGATATATGTATATGTGTAAACAATTCTCTTTGCTGTGCAGTAGAAACTAACACAATGTTTTAAATTAACTATACTCCAATAAACATGTTTTTAAAGGTCCTTGGCTCACCTTTAAATTGGGTTGTTTATGATTATTGTTGTTGTTGAATTAAAAGAGTCTTTTATATATGCTGGGTATCAATCACTTATCACATATATGATTTACAAGTGTTTTCCTCATTCTGTGGACTGTCTTTTACTCTGTTGATGATGTCTTTTGATGCACAAGAGTTTTTAAATTTGATGAAGCACAATTTATCTGTTGTGTTGTTATTGTTGCTTGTGCTTTTGATATCCTATTCAGGAAATCTTTGCCAAGTGCAGTATCATGAAGCTTTCCCCTTATATTTACTTGTAAATGTTTTATACTTTTAACTCTTACATTTGGATCTTTGATAAATTTTGAGTTTTGTATGTCTGTGTGTGTGGTAGAATGTAAGAGAGTAACTTCATTTTTTTTCATGTTGATATCCAGTTTTCTCCACAAAATTTGTTGTAAAGACCATTTCCCTACTTAATAGTCTTGGTAATCTTGGTGAAAATCACTAGACAATAACTGTGAGGGTGTATTTCTGAGCTCTCTTGTCTATTTCTTGGTTTTATATATCTGTTTTTGCTCTATTCACACACAATTTTGATTACTGTCAGTTCAGTTCATCAGCACAGTTGTGTCTGACCCTTTGCAACCCAATGAACCACAGCACACCAGGACTCCCTGTCCATCACCAACTCCTGGAGTTTACCCAAACTCATGTCCATTGAGTCGGTGATGCCATCCAAACATCTCATCCTCTGTTATCCCCTTCTCCTCCTACCCTCAATCTTTCCCAGCATCAGGGTCTTTTCAAATGAGTCAGCTCTTCACATCAGGTGGCCAAAATTCTGGAGTTTCAGCTACAACATCAGTCCTTCCAATGAACACCCAAGACTGATCTCCTTTAGGATGGACTGGTTGGATCTCCTTGCAGTCCAGGGGACTCTCAAGAGTCTTCTCCAACACCAAAGTTCAAAAGCATCAATACTTCAGCGCTCAGCTTTCTTTATAGCTCAACTCTCACATCCATAAATGATTACTGGAAAAAACCATAGCCTTGACTAGACGGACCTTTGTTGGCAAAGTAATCACAGAGGGGCTTAATTGGGGGTAAAAAGACAATTAAAATCAGCCACTGTCTCCACTGTTTCCCCATCTATTTGCCATGAAGTGATGGGACCAGATGCCATGATCTTTGTTTTCTGAATATTGAGCTTCAAGCCAACATTTTCACTCTCCTCTTTCACTTTCATCAAGAGGCTTTTTAGTTCCTCTTCACTTTCTGCCATAAGGGTGGTGTCATCAGCATATATGATGTTATTGATATTTCTCCTGCCACTCTTGATTCCAGCTTCTGCTTCATCCAGCCCAGCGTTTCTCATGATGTACTCTGCATATAAGTTAAATAAGCTGGGTGACAATATACAGGTTTGATGCATTCCTTTTCTTATTTGGAACCAGTCTGTTCTATGTCCAGTTCTAACCGTTGCTTCTTGATCTGCATAAAGATTTCTCAGTAGTTTGCAGTAATATTGGAAATCATAAATTGTGATATCTGAAATTTTGTTCTTTTTCAACTTTTTTATGGCTTGTATGAGGACTCTTGGAAATTCATATACATTTTAGTATTGATAGTTATATTTCTGCAAAACCATCATTAGTATTTTAGCAAATGATAGGAAATGTATTGAATCTGCAGATCACTTTGGGCAGTATTGACATATTAATTATATTAAATTCTTCAATACAATAACATGGATTTCTTTTCTTTTTTTTCTACTTTATTGACTATTTTTTATTGGGGTACAGCCAATTAGCAAGCAGTGTTGTGATAGTTTCAGGTGAACAGTGAGGGGACTCAGCCATATATATATATCTATCCATTCTACCCCAAACGCCCCTCCCATCCAGGCAGCCATAACATTGAGCAGAAGATGGCAGGTACAGTTAGTTCAGTTCAGTCGCTCAGTTGTTTCCAACTCTTTGCAAGCCTGTGGACCTCAGCTCGCCAGGCCTCCCTGTCCACCATCACCAACTCCCGGAGTTTACTCAAACTTTCGTCCATTGAGTCAGTGATGCCATCCAACCATGTAATTCTCTGTTGTCCCCTTCTCCTCCCAACTTCAATCTTTCCCAGCATCAGGGTCTTTTCCTTTTTTTTTTTTTTTTAATTTTTAAAAAAATTTTATTTTATTTTTTTATTATATTGGTTGGTTTTGCCATACATTGACATGAATCCTCCCCGGGTGTACATGAGTTCCCCTTCCTGTTATATTTATATATTTGTGTCTTTATTTCAACAAATATAGTTTTCAGTGTAGAGGTTTTTCATCTCTGTGGTAAAATTTATTTGTAGTTTTTTTTTTTTTTCTCTTGTTGCTATTGTAAATGAAATGGTTATCTTAAATTTTTTTTGGATTGGTCATTATTGATATAGAGAAAAGGAACTGATTTTCTTGTATTGATTTCTGTTGTGTAATTTAGCCTAATTTGATTAGTAGTTCTAATATACTTTTGGTGGAATATTTAGGATTTTGCACATAGATAATAATATCCTCTGCAATCAGAAAAAAGTTTACAACTTCCTTTAAAATTCGTATGCTTTGTATTTGTTTTTCTTTGCTAATTTCTCTAACATATACACAATTCTTATTTGACAGTTCAGTCTTTCAGCAATTTAAATATATTATTCCACGGCCTATGGCCTCCAAGTTTTCTGCTAAAGAAGTCCATTGCTAATATTATTGAAGATTTGTACACTACCATTCATTATTCTCTTCCTGCTTTCAAGATTATCTTTTTGTTTTGTCTTTCAAAATTTCAATTATAATGTAGCTTTTTTTTGAAGGTTTTTTTTTTTTGTTATCCTATTTGGACTTCATTGAGCTTTTTGGATTTGTAGATCCATGACTTTTCTCAAATTTGGGAATATATTGGCCATTATTAATTCAATTATCTCCTATCTTCTATTCTTTCATGTCTTCTTCTAATACTATAGTAATGATATATTCATCTGCTTAATAGTTTATTATAGATTCCTTATCCTTTGTTCACTATTCTTTTATCCTTTTTCTCTTTTTGATATCTAGAATTAATCATTTTAAGTGCCCCTTTAAAAAGTTGACTGATGATACTTCTGATAAACATGATGAAAACATTCTCAACAAAAAATTAGCAAACCAAATTCAACGATATATTAAAAGGATCATATATAATGATCAAGTGGGATATATTACAGGAATGAAAGGATGTTTTAGCATGGCAAATCAATCAACCTGATGCACCACGTTAAGAAAATGAAAGACAAAATAGTATGAAATATTCAAAAGATGCAGAAAAGGCACTTGATAAAATTCAATATCCATTTATTTTAACAACTCCTTACAAAGTGGGTACTGTAGAAACATATCTCAACATAATAAAGGCCATATATGACAAACTCACTATTAATATCATACTTAAATGTGAACATCTGAAATCCTCTATTATAAGATTAGGAACAGGACAAGGGTGCCCATTCTCTTCATTTTTATTCAACGGGAGTATTGGAAATATTGTCATAACTTCCATAAATAATTGGAAATATTGGAAGTATTATTATAGTATTGGAAGTCTAGCCATATTAATTATGAGAAGGAATAAAAGATATACAAATTATAAAGGAAGATATAAAATTATCATTAATTGTAGATGGTATTATACTTTATATAGAAACTCTAAAGACTACCAATAAACTATTAGAACTAAAGAGTGCATTCAGTAAAATTACAAGATACAATATAAATATGCAGAAATCTGTTGGGTTTCTATATACCAATAATTAGCTATCAGAAAGAGAAATTAAGAAAGCAATCCTATATTTAACTGCATCTAAAAGAGTAAAGAACTAGGAATAAATTTAACAAAAGAGATGAAAAACTTGTACACAGAAAACTATAAGACACTGATGAAAGAAATTAAAGACAAAAATAAATGAAGAGGTATTTGATGCTCATGGATTAGAAGAAGTGATATTGTTAAAATGTCCATATACCCAAAGTCACCTATAGATTCAATGTAATCCTTATCAAAATTCCAGTGGCATTATTCACATAAATAGTAAAAACAGTCCTAAAATTTATGTGGAACCACAAATGACCCAGGATAGCCAAAAAATTCCTGAGAAGATAGAATGAAGTGGGAGGCACCACATTTTCTGATTTCAAACTATACTACAAGCTTATATTACACAAAACAGGGTAGTACTGTCATAAAAATAGACACATAGATCAATTGAACAGGATTGAGACACTCCCACCAAATTAACTTAAACAAATTTAGTCAACTAATATTTAATGAAGGAGCCAACAATATTCAATGGAGAAAAGATTACGTCTTTAATAAATGGTAGTGGAAAACTGCATGCAAATGAATGAAATTAGATCTTTATGTTACACCTTATACAAAAATTATCTCAAAATGGATTAAAGTTTTTTTTTTTAACTAGAGGATAATTGATTTGCAATTGGGTTGGCTTCTACTGTTAAAAAAATAATGAATCAGCCATATATATATATATATATCCCCTCTCTTTTAAAGTGTTGATTTTAAGATCTGAAACCATCAAACTCCTAGATGAACATATAAGTGGCAAGCTCCTTGACATCAGTCTTAGTGACATTTTTCTGGGTATGACTCAAAGGGAAAAGTCAAAAACATAAAAGTAAACAAATAGGACTACATTGAACTAAAAAACATCTGCACAGTTACGGAAACTGTCAACAAAATGAAAAGGCAACCTACTAAATAGGAGAAGATATTTGCAAATGATATATCTAGTAAAGGATGAATACACAAAATATTTAAAGAGCTCATACAACTCAATTAGAACAAAACAAACAATCCAATTTAAAAAATGGTAAGCACATGAAAAGATGCTTAACATCACTAATCACTGGGGAAATGCCAATCAAGGCCACAAAGAGATATTACCTCACATTTGTTAGAATGGCCGTTATCTAAAAGAAAGAAATAACAAATTTTAATAAAAATGTGAGAAACAGGGAACCCTCATGCACTGTTGACAGTAATGTAAATTGGTGCAATCACTATGGAAAATATTATAGAAATTCCTCAAAAAATGAAAAACAAAACGAAAATGTTATCCAGCAATTTTATTTCTGTATGGGTATTTGTATGAAGAAAATGAAAGCCCTATTTTGAAAATATATATATTCACCCTTACGTTCTTTACTTACAATAGCCAAGGTAAAGAAACTAAATGTCCATTATGGATGAATGGATAGATGTTATACACACCAAACATACACACAATGGACTACTACTCAATCACTTAAGAAGAAAGACATCTTACCACTTACCACAATTTGAAGGGACTTGGAGGATATTACACTAAGTGAAATAAGTCAAGACAGAGAAAGAAAAATATGGCATGACTTCACTTATATGTGGAATCTAAAAAAAAAAAAACGAAAAAAAAAAAACATAAATGAAACAAAACCCAAACTCAGGTACAGATACAGATAACAGATGTTTGCCAGAGGGGAGGAAGGTTGGAATGAGTGAAGTGGATGAAAGAGGTCAAGAAGATTAAATTTCCAGTCATAAAATATTAACTCACGAGGATGAAACATACAGTGTGGTGAATACAATCACTAAATGCAGTGTTGCATTAACTTTGGATGGTGACAGATGGTATCCAGACTTACTGTGGTGTACATGTCAACGTATACACAAGTTGAATATTGTATGTTTAATATATATACTGCAAGAAAAAAAAAAAAAACTTGGCTGAAACTTAAGTTTCTTCAAGTCTGTTGTTGAACCTCTCTAGTGAACTTTGTATTCAGTTATTAATGTTTAGACTCCAGACGTTCTGTTCTGTATATGCTATAATTTCTACCTCTGTGGTGATATTTATGATTTTTTTCTTTAATTCTCTGAGTACATTTAAGATGTGCTTTAAATTATTGGTCTATTATTTTTGATACCTGTTTCCTCAGGGACATTTTCCGACAATTTTTTTTCTTTGAATAGGCCATATTTTCCTCTTTCTTTGTATGCTTTGTGAGCTTTTGTTGATGTTGTTGAAAACAAAAGCAGCCACCTCTCTGAATCACTGAAGACAGGATCTCTGCCAGGGATGAAGTTTACTAGTTAGCAGAGTGTGTTCTGTGCTATGTAATCAGCTGGTATGAAGGCTTTAGGTTGACTCAGGCGTTTTCTTGGCATGCCTATTGCCTAGGCCCATGTGCAGGCTTTTTTTTTTTTTTTTAAATCCATTTTTAGCTTTATACATGCCTTCTTTTAAATAACTTATTTTCCCAGGGAATTTCACTCCTGCTTATTCTCAGAGCCTTAGATATCCTATTGTATTGTCTTATAATCTCCTTGCAGCAGGAGTCTTCAGGTCCATAGTCCTGTAGCTTTCCCAATCAGTACCCGTGTGCAATGCATCTTCACAGCTTTCCCCAACCTGCTGCTGCTAAGTCACTTCAGTCGTGCCCGACTCTGTGCGACCCCATAGACGGCAGCCCACCAGGCTCCCCCATCCCTGGGATTCTCCAGACAAGAACACTGGAGTGGGTTGCCATTTCCTTCTCCAATGCATGAAAGGGAAAAGGGAAAGTGAAGTCGCTCAGTCGTGTCTGACTTAGTGACCCCATGGACTACCAGGCTCCTCCATCCATGATATTTTCTAGGCAAGAGTACTAGAGTGGCTTGCCATTGCCTTCTCCTTCCCCAACCTGAGATCTATGCTAAACTACTTTTCCCTACCTAAGTTCTCAATTAGGTGAATATGAATCAGTCCTTCATTCGTCTCCCAGATTGGTTTGACCGTCTCAAGTGAGATTCACTCTTCCTCCTCTGAATTAAGGGAAGTTTCCTGCCATTTCCAAATTTGACTGGGCATTCTGTTGGTTGCTGCAGACCTTTGAACTTGTTTATTTATTTATTTTTTTTGAAGTCTTATATATATATTTTTAATTCCCAAAGTTGCCAGGTCAAACATATAAGAAAAAAAAAAAAAAGGTACAGTTAAAGAAGTCTAACTTCTATGTTTGTCTCTCTGCTTTTTCCTATTCCCTGCTGCTGCTGCTGAGTCACTTCAGTCGTGTCCGACTCTGTGTGACCCCATAGACGGAAGCCCACCAGGCTCCCCTGTCCCTGGGATTCTCCGGGCAAGAACACTGGAGTGGGTTGCCATTTCCTTCTCCAATGTGTGAAAGGGAAAAGTGAAAGTAAAGTCGCTCAATCGTGTCCGACCCTTAGCGACCCCACGGACTGCAGCCTACCAGGCTCCTCCATCCATGGGATTTTCTAGGCAAGAGTACTGGAGTGGCTTGCCATTGCCTTCCCCTCCTATTCCCTAAAGAAAGCCAATTCTAAATGTGTTAGCTCATCCGTTCTGTATTTCTTTTTTTCTTCTGTATTTCTTTATTCCTCTTTTCTTACTTTTTTTTTTTTTTATAAATCAAGTATTCTTTATTGTTGTTTTTTTGTGTGTGTTAGATATTAGTTATGCCTTGCCGGGAGCCAGCGAGGGAAATCCTACCCGTGGCAAAGGTCAATTGGGGAAGAGACCTGATGGGCAAAGGCTAATCAGGACTCGAGGAACCCCCTGGACTTACCTGAGCATCTACCCCAAAGGAAACCGGAGTCTGACTGCCTTACTATCTTACGCCTCTTATCAAATCCTCTAATACTTATGGGGGCTTCCCCCCAACCACCTTTCTCTGAAAACATTAATTCAGAGCTGTAGTTAAAAAGTTCTCCTTGGCCTAATAGGAGTGTTCCAAACCAAGCCCCTCTGATAGCTTTCTAACCAGTATGACAAGTTTGTCCGGGCTCTTACAACTATGAATGTGACTATTTACAGCCTCCCAGCCACGCAAGGACAGAAAGCCTAATATTCTAAAATACAGGAATTTGTTGAAGAAGTTAAAATCATTAGAATAGTACTAAAAAAGATTTCATTGTTGAATCAATGCTTGCTGCAAAGTTTCCTCTATCTATTGTATCGTTCATCCCGAGGATACCCTGGGCCATATCGAGGCTGGTCCCCGATAATGCCTCTTTATTAATAAGTGGTTACCTGAGGGACTACATATATATCTATCATAAAGTAGACTCTACTTTACTTTAAGTAACTTTTACTATTTTCCAAATAATACAAGAAATTTACAATAGTTTAACTCCATTTACTCCCATCAACCTTGATGTTTGTTGTATAATTTACTTGTAACATGGGTTTCAAATCTAATTAGACATTACCATTGAGTTTCAAATGGATTTCCATTTAGAAACATATTCATATTTTCTGGTGCTCATTCATTTATATGGTACCTTGTTCAGTTAGGACTAGGTTTCAAATCTAATTAGACATTACCGTTGAGTTTCAAATGGATTTCCATTTAGAAACATATTCATATCTTCTGGTACTGATTCATTTATATGGTACCTTGTTCAGTTAGGACTATTTTTCTTTATATTGATTTTTTTTTTGAAATATAGATGTGCAGGTAATGAATAAATTTAGCTTTAGAATATGCAAATTACTTTGTTTCATCTTTGTTGAATATTTTACTAATTTCAAAATCATTTTTAATATTTTTCAGCTCATTATCCTATTAATTATTTGTTGATTTTTGAATCTACAGGTTGGATGTTTTTATTTTTTCTTCAAGTTTACCAATCTTGTGTTCCATCTGATGTTATAACAATCTAATAAGCTGTGAGATTTAGATAATATATTTTGAAGATAATGTTTATTTGATATATTTTATAGAGTCTGATTTTCTGTTGAAATGCTACATCTCTTTTGATTATTTCCACCTTTTCTTATATTTTCATTATCATATTAATTATATTTATTTTGAGGTCCTTCTAGCTTTGATATTTGGGTCATATCTGGGCCTTCCTTTATAGAGAATTGTATTTATTTATTATTTTTTTCTACATTTAAAATTTGTATTGGAGTATAGCTGCTTTAAAATATTGTGTTTCTGTTGTACAGCAAAGTGAATCAAATGTACATTATATATATATTCCCTCTTTTTTGGATGTCCTCCCCATTTAGGTCACCAGAGACACTGAGTAGAGTTCTCTGTGCTATACAGTAGGTTCTCATTCAGTTCAGTTTCAGTTCAGTTCAGTCGCTCAGTCGTGTCCGACTCTTTGCGACCCCATGAATCACAGCACGCCAGGCCTCCCTGTCCATCACTAATTCCTGGAGTTCACTCAAACTCATGTCCATTGAGTCGGTGATGCCATCCAGCCATCTCATTCTCTGTCGTCCGCGTCTCCTCCTGCCCCCAATCACTCCCAGCATCAGAGTCTTTTCCAGTGAGTCAACTCGTCACATGAGGTGGCCAAAGTATTGGAGTTTCAGCTTTAGCATCAGTCCTTCCAATGAACACCCAGGATTGATCTTCTTTAGAATGGACTGGCTGGATCTCTTTGCAGTCCAAGGGGACTCTCAAGAGTCTTCTCCAGCACCACAGTTCAAAAGCATCAATTCTTCGGCATTAGTTATCCATTTTATACACAGTAGTGTATATATATTAATCCCAATCTACCAGTTCATTCCAATCCCCCCTTTCTTCCCTTAGTGTCCATACAATTGTTCTCTACATCTATATTTTTATTTCTGTTTTGCAAATAGGTGTATCTCAACTATTTTTCTATATTCCACACATATGCATTAATATATGATTTTTTTTCTCTTTCTGACTTACTTCACTCTGACAGTCTCTAGGTCCATCCATGTCTTTGTAAATGGCACAATTTAATTCCTTTTTATGGCTGAGTAATATTCCATTGGGTATAGGTGCCACATCTTCTTTACCCATTTCTCTGTTGATGGACATTTAGGTTGTTTCCATGTCCAGGCTATTACAATAAACTTTGGGGTGCATGTGTCTTTTGGAATTATGGTTTTCTCCAGGTATGTGCCCAGGAGTGTCATATGGTAGTTCTATTTTTAGTTCTTTAAGGAAATTCCATACAGTTCTCCTTAGTGGCTATGTCATTTACATTCCCACCAACAGTGTAAGAGGGTTTCCTTTTATCCACACCCTTCCCAGCATTTACTGTTTATAGATTTTTTGATGATGGTCTTTCTAACCAGAGTACTGTACTTCTTTATTACTGCCTCTACATGCCTGATATATATATACACACATATGCATACATTATATATATATATATATATTATTCTATGTTGCACTTTGTTTCTTAAAGGTTGAGAAGGATCTTGATTATGTAAATCTTCCTCCCTGGAATATCATATTTTGCCCCAGTTTTCAGAGGATCACCTTAAACATCCTAAAGCTTGTTTTATAGATTTGCTAGCCTGTATTTCAGTTTTGTTCTTACATACTTGGTATAGGCATTATTCTGGGGTTCTTTACTTCTGGGGTATGGCTGTTAGGATCTCAGTGGTACTCAGTCAGTCATGTCTGACTCTGTGTGACCTTTTTGATAGTAGCCCACAAGACTCCTCTGTCTATGGCATTCTCCAGGCAAGAATACCAGAGTGGGCTGGTGTTCCCTTCTCCAGAGAATCTTCCTGACTAAGGGATTCAACCAAGATCTCCTGCATTGCAGGCAGATTCTTTAATGTCTAGCCATGGAGACACAAGCAAGGTCTCAAGGAAGCCCAATGTATCTAACAACGTCTCTCCACTCTGGCTAGGCTTAAATCCAAACACCTCCTCTGCGCTGTGTGGCTTCTATAATTTCTGCCCAAATTTCTAGACTTTCAGTAACTAATCTCTGCCAGGCCAAATAAAACCTTGTCTGTACCTGTGTAGGTTAACATTTTCTCAAGGAGTTGAAAAGAATATTTATGCAAAGGTTTACACCTCCTTCTTTATGGCCAGCTCCTCATTTCTACCCTGTCCCCTAAATTTCAGCCACTTTGACTGAAACTTCATTGGTTGAATTCAATGCCAGCCAACATATATACCCGAAGAATTGATGCTTACAAAATGTGGTTCTGGAGAAAACTCTTGAGAATCCCTTGGACTGCAGGGAGATCAAGCCAGTCAAACCTATAGGAAATCAACCTGAATATTCATTGGAAGGACTGATACTGAAGCTCTAATATTTTGGCCACCTGATGTGAAGAGCTGGCTTGTTGGAAAAGACCCTAATGCTGGGAAAGATTGAAGGCAAAAGGAGAAGGGGGTGGTAGAGGATAAGATGGTTAGATAGCATCACCAATTCAGTGGACATGACTATGAGCAAACTCCAGGAAATAGTGGAGGACAGAGGAGGTTGGTGTGTTAAAGTCCATAGGGTCACAAAGAGTTGGACATGACTTAGCAACCAAACAACAACAAATGTATGTATATTACTTTCCGAAATCTACCATTAAAAAATACTGAGTGACTTAATAGGACAGAAATTTATTCTCTCAGTTCTTGAGGCTAGAAACATGAAATCAAGTTGTTGGAAGGGCCATTCTCCCTCTAAAGTCTCTATGAAAGTCTTGCCTCTTCCTAACTTCTGGTGGTTGATGACAGCCTTTGGTATTCCTTGACTTTTAGGTGCATCACTCATATTTCTGGCTTATACATAGAGCACGCTCTGATCCAGCATGGTCTTAGCATAAATGTATTGCATCTCAAATACCTTATTGCCAAATAGGGTTTTATTCCATGTATTGAGGAGCTAGATTTTGACATAACTATTGAGGAGACACAATTCAACTTTCTACAGTATTATGTATGTATATGAGGAGGGTGTGGCAATCTGCTCTAGTATTCTTGCCTGAATAGTCCCATGGACAGAAGAGCCTGGTGGGCTACAGTCCATTGGGTCACACAGAGTTGGACACAACTTAAGTGACTTAGCATGTACTCATGAATATATATATGTGCATGTGAATCTATGCATTATAAATGTTTATAGCAAGAGTATAATCAGATACCTAATCATAGCTCAAATGCCAGGATCACCTATAATTTTTTTTTCTGTTGTCTTTTTTATTTCTCCTGCATTATTAGTCACATGTAGTTGTCTCTATTGATTTTTAAGCTTTTTATTTTAAACTGGAGTATAGTTGATTAACAATATTGTGATTGTTTCAGGTGTACAGCAAAATAATTCAGTTATACATATATATGAACCTATTCTTGTAGTTGTCTCTCTTGATTTTTAATTGGATTTTGTTCATTGTATATAAAAGAGCCATGTAGAGTCAAGATAATATTATCTTTTAACAGAGAGAATTTAACATTTTATGTGTTAGGCACAAATGAGAGGAGGAGCATATCACGTTAATCAAATCAGGAACAGAACTGTGTTGAGGCTCAATAGCAGTTTTGATAAGTTACTATCTACCTCTTGTTTGTTTCCTGGTATATGGATGTGATTCCATGGATTTTATAGGTGATTCAAACAAATTTTTGCCTCCTCAGAATCTACAGTTTGTGGGAATTTTCACTTTCATTTTCAGAGATATTTTTAAATTTTTTGTATCACATCATAGCTTTAGGATTTAGCAGATGTCTCCAGGATAATTGATGATGACTGTGTTTGAACTTCTTCAAGTCTCTAGTTTTGCCCATAAAGTATTTAACAATTGGCAACACATCTACAGGTGTATCTATCCTCCATTAAAGGCCCTCTGCTAGGGGCCAGGTCTAGATTCTTGGTCTTCAACCATGCCCAAATGACAAGTTCTCTTAGGAAAAATCATTCTAGGATTTCAACTTTCTCTCTTTTTTTTAAGGGCTCTATCCAGGCATACACTTGCCCCCTAAGTAAAAGAAGACCAGAAAAAAATTTCAACTCTATTTTTATAGGATATTAGAGTAATTTGTTTGCTTCCTACTGTGTTTAGATTCAGAATATAGCGAATATCCTGGCTGAAATTTTAAGACCCTAAATTCCCAAACTTTGTCAATCTGGTCCCATGGGATCATCAGTATGCTGGTTTCTTTTTCCCAAGTAGTATCCCTCTGCCTTAGCCACAACAAGATTTTCAATTCTGACTCATAACTAGATTTTTCAGATTTCTTCTAGAAGAGGCAGCTGAATATTCTTAGTGTCTTAAAGGTTTTCTCCTTTCTAAAATGCTAATTCATGTTGATCTTGTTGCTTCTGTAGCTCTCTGATGTCTTAAAATTTTTATCTTTTCTATTTGCTTCCAGTGTATTATTGGTCTATTGCAAACTATACCATCCAATTTGAAAGAATAAATGCATTCATCTCTTATTGGTAATTGTATCAATACCTCCTAATGTGTATTTGTATTTTTGGGGGATCTGATTCATAAGAAAGAAGCTAAAAGCTTTTATTATAGAATCTTGGAAGATGGCTTCTATCAGATGTTGCCTAGCTGACCTACCTGAAAATAAAAATATGTCTATTTACTATTATTGATTAATGTTGATCATTCTACATATTCTATGTTAATGTATTTATTTGAGAATTTGCATAGTATTAATGTCAATAATTATCCTCGAAGCTAGTGCAATACTGAGTGTTCCCTATGAAGCCAGGCAATGAATCAAATTTAAATTTGATGCTTTCTATTTAAATATACCAATTTCCTGTTTTTAGCCAATCATGTTCTGATAGATCCATAATAAGCCAACTCCTTCAGTTTATATAGTTTATCCATTTTCTTTCTTAAGCACCGTAGTTAGGCAGAACACATGTATTTCTCTTTATATATCCTAGTTCAGTTCAGTTCAGTCGCTAAGTCATGTCCGACTCTTTGCGACCCCATGAACCGCGGCATGACAGGCCTGCCTATCCATCACCAACTCCCGGAGTCCACCCAAACCAAACTCCATCGAGTCGATGATGCCATCCAAACATCTCATCCTCCGTCATCCCCTTCTCCTCCTGACCTCAACCTTTCCCAGAATTAGGGTCTTTTTCAATGAGCTAGCTCTTCGCATCAGGTGGACCAAGTATTGAAGTTTCAGCTTCAACATCAGTCCTTTCAATGAACACCCAGGACTGATCTCCTTTAGGATGGACTGGTTGGATCTCCTTGCAGTCCAAGGGACTCTCAAGAGTCTTCTCCAACACCAGTTCAAAAGCATCAATACTTTGGCACTCAGCTTTCTTCACAATCCAACTCTCACATTGATACATGACCACTGGAAAAATAATAGCATTGACTAGATGAATCTTTGTTGGCAAAGTAATGTCTCTGCTTTCTAATATGCTGTCTAGGTTGGTCATAACTTTCCTTCCAAGGAGTAACCTTCTTTTAATTTCATGGCTGCCATCCACATCTGCAGTGATTTTTGAGCCCAGAAAAATAAAGTCAGCCACTGTTGCCACTGTTTCCCCATCTATTTCGCATGAAGTGATGGGACCAGATGCATTGATCTTTGTTTTCTGAGTGTTGAGTTTTAAGCCAACATTTTCACTCTCCTCTTTCACTTTCATCAAGAGGCTCTTTGGTTCTTCTTCACTTTCTGGCATAACGGTGGTGTCATCTGCATGTCTGAGGTGATTGATATTTCTCCCGGCAATCTTGATTCCAGCTTGTTCTTCCTCCAGCCCAGCGTTTCTCATGATGTACTCTGCATGTAAGTTAAATAAGCAGGGTGACAATATACAGCTTTGATATACTTCTATTCCTATTTGGAACCAGTCTGTTGTTCCATGTACAGTTCTAACTGTTGCTTCCTGACCCACACACAGGTTTCTCAGGAGGCAGATCAGGTGGTCTGGTATTCCCATCTCTTTCAGAATGTTCCACAGTTTATTGTGATCCACACAGTCAAAGGCTTTGGCATAGTCAACAAAGCAGAAATAGATGATTTTCTGGAACTCTCTTGCTTTCTCCATGATCCAGCGGATGTTGGAAATTTGATCTCTGGTGCCTCTGTCTTCTCTCAAGCCAGAATGAACATCTGGAAGTTCACGGTTCACATATTGCTGAAGCCTGGCTTGGAGAATTTTGAGCATGAATTTACTAGCGTATGAAATGAGTGCAATTGGGCGGTAGTTTGAGCATTCTTTGGCATTGTCTTTCTTTGGGATTGGAATGAACACTGACCTTTTCCATTCTTGTGGCCACTGCCAAGTTTTCCATATTTGCTGGTATATTGAGTGCAGCACTTTCAAAGCATCATCTTTGAGAATTTGAAATAGCTCAACTGGAATTCCATCGCCTCCACTAGCTTTGTTCATAGTGATGCTTCCTAAGGCCCACTTGACTTCACATTCCAGGATGTCTGGCTCTAGGTGAGTGATCATACCATCATGATTATCTGGGTCGTGATGATCTTTTTTGTACAGTTCTTCTGTGTATTCTTGCCACCTCTTCTTAATATCTTCTGCTTCTGTTAGGTCCATACCATTTCTGTCCTTTATCGAGCCCATGTTTGCATGAAATATACCCTTTGTATCTCTAATTTTCTTGAAGAGATCTCTAGTCTTTCCCATTGTGTTGTTTTCCTCTATTTCTTTGCACTGATTGCTGAGGAAAGTTTTCTTATCTCTCCTTGCTATTCTTTGGAACTCTGAATTCAAATGGGAATATCTTTCCTTTTCTCCTTTGCTTTTCACTTCTCTTCTTTTCACAGCTATTTGTAAGACCTCCTTAGACATCCGTTTTGCTTTTTTGCATTTGTTTTTCTTGGGGATGGTCTTGATTCCTGTCTCTTGTACATTGTCATGAACCTCCATCCATCAGTTCATCAGGCATTCTGTCGATCAGTTAGAGTCCCTTAAATCTATTTCTCACTTCCACTGTATAATCATAAGGGATTTGATTTAGGTCATATCTGAATGGCCTAGTGGTTTTCCCTACTTTCCTAAATTTCAGTCTGTATTTGGCAATAATGTGTTTATGATCCAAGCCACAGTCAGCTCCTGGTCTTGTTTCTGCTGACTGTGTATAACTTCTCCTTCTTTGGCTGCAAAGAAAATAATCAATCTGATTTCGGTGTTGACCATATGGTGATGTCCATGTGGAGAGCCTTCTCTTGTGTTGTTGGAAGTGGGTGTCTGCTATGACCAGTGCGTTCTCTTGGCAGTACTCTAGAGATTTTGCCCTGCTTCATTCTGTATTACATATCCTATGCTCATGCTTATTGCCTTGTTTTTAACAACATAGGTGAGTCATAAAAAAAAATAGTTGCTTTATAATGTTGCATTGCTGCTGCTAAGTCACTTCAGTCGTGTCCGACTCTGTGTGACCCCATGGACGGAAGCCCACCAGGCTCCCCCATCCCCGGGATTCTCCAGGCAAGAACACTGGAGTGGGTTGCCATTTCCTTCTCCAATGTTGCATTACTTTCTGCTATATAGCAAAGTGAATTAATTTCATGTATACATATATTCCCCTCTTTCTAAAATTTCCTTCCCACTTAGGTCACCACAGAGCACTGAGTAGAGTTCCCTGTTCTATGCAGTAGGTTTTCATTAGTTGTCTGCTTTAAACATGCTGCTGCTGTTGTTCAGTTGTTTCCAACTCTTTGCAACCCCATGGTCTGTAGCCTGCCAAGCTCCTAGTTCCATGGCACTTCCCACGCAAAGATACTGGAATTGGTTGCCATTTTCCCCCTCCAGAGACTCTTCCTAACCCAGGGATCAAACCTGAATCTCCTGCTTGACAGATGGTTTCTTTACCACTGTGCCACCTGGGAAGCCCCATTTTATACTTAGCAGTGTATGTATGTCAATTCCAATCTCCAAATTCAATCCGCTCCCTAGAACAGTAACTTTTCATGTCTTATACTTCATATACAAGATCTTTGCTATTCTAATCATCACCATTACTCTATTCTTATTGTTCCCTACTCCTACTCCCAAATTGATAATACTATAATATATGCCCACAGTGTTAATGGCACTGTGACGAACATTATAATTTTTAGAAAAACAGTTAAGACATAGTTTATGACTTTAAAACTAGTATAAAATATTAATAGTACAAAGACAATACCTGAATAAAGGTAACAATAATGAATAAGGCAAAACATATGTAAAAGAAAAGTGTGTAGTTTTAAGCAGAATTGAAAAGAGGGAGAAAACACATTTAACTTGGGAATCGGAAAAGACTCCTTGGAAGTAATACTATTTAGGCTGGACCTTGAAGAATGTATAACCTTGTAGGCAGACTTAAGCAGAATGAAAGCATTCTAACCGAAAATTTTACATCCTTGCTATCTTGCTCTACTTGCTTTTTCATTTCTTTTCATCGACTAGTTTGTAATGCCTCAGATTTTCAGGTCACTTCACTTAAACTCGTTAAGGTTTAGAGGTGTTTATTTAAGCACAAGGAGTTTAATAACATTTGAATGTCACATAGGTGTTATGTATGAGGCTAGAGGAAAGGAGAACCAACATTTATTGAGCATATATTATGTTTTTAAAACCTCACATGCTTTCCTGTATTTCCCTATCTTCAGTCCTGTGAGGTAATAATACATTTTATGTCTATTTTTACGATAAGGATAATTGAGACCCAGTGGAGTTGAATGATTTGTTCAAAAGCACTCTACTGATATCAGGGTTGTGATTTTAATTTACCTGCTTTTTGCTAAATACATTCACTTTTGCCACATGATGCTGTCTCCTTACTACACTTTGGAACATAAGTTTTAAAAAACTGGTTAGAGTTATATTGTGTAGGAAGTTAAATGCCAATCTTTGAGAAGTCAAACCGTAATAGAAGTTTAAATGAAGTGATCTGAGGATTCAGCAGGTTGGCATTTCAAACCAGTCAAGGAAAAGTAATGTAAAAGCAAGTTCAGGAAAGAGTTGGTAAAAATGCAAAAAAAAAAAAAAAAAAAAGAATGCTATCACAGTTGACACAATGTTCTGAAAAATGAAGTCAAAAAGCGGAATGGTCCTAGGAACATATTCAAAATGTGTCCTCCAGCAAACTGTAGACAAAACTGTCTTTGGGAATTTTGTTGACTTATTTTATGAATACAAAATAATATAATTTTAATTTAATGGTAATAAATTGCTTTATAACTTTTAATTATTTATATATATTTTAATTATGAGTAATAAATCTCACTGTAAAAAAAAAAGCCAAACACACAGAAATCAAAATGAAAAGCAATTTCAATAGTCTGAATTTCCAAGCTCTAAGGGTAATCACAATTGCCAAGGTTTTTTGTGCATATCCTTTAAAGCTATGATGAAAATATGTTTATGAAATATCTTTTCTACACACATGTGCAAAATATGGAATTGTACTATAATGCTGGGGATTCCCTGTTGGCTCAGTGGTGAAGAATCTGCCTACCAATGCAGTAATTGCAAGTTTGATACCTGGGTTGGGAAGATCCCCTGGAGAAGGAAATGGCTACCCATTCCAGTATTCTCAGGTTTCCATGATAGCTCAGTTGGTAAGGAATCCTCCTGTAAAGCAGGAGACCCTGGTTTGATTCCTGGGTTGGGTAGATCCACTGGAGAAGGGATAGGCTACACACTCCGGCATTCTGACCTGGAGAATTCCATTAACTGTACAGTCCATGAGGTCACAAAGAGTTGGACGGGACCAAGTGACTTTCACTTTCACTTTCCAGTATTCTTGCCTGGTAAATTCCATGGACAGAGAAGCCTTGTGGGATAGAGCCCATGGGGTAGCAAGAGTCGGAAAAGATTTAGTGGCTAAACAAACAACAACTCTAATGCTATTTGATCATTTTAAAACGTTTATGATGAAAATGTTGAATGCTTGCAAAATTAAAGATTATGCAGTTATGAACCTCACTTCACAGTACTTATTGCCTTGCTTCAGCAATTATCTACATATGACCAATCTACTTACAGTTATATATTCACTTACTACCTTCTCCTTAGGATTACTTGAAGCAAATCTCAGATATTTTAAAGCATTACACAAATCTAAGAAATACATTTACAATAGATAAGGAGTTTGTTTTTTAAAGTGTCTCAATGAAATGATCATTTTAGAACACATTTAATATTTATTTCTTAATATCAACTAATCAGGGACATTTGACTTTCCCCAACAGCCTAAAAAATTGTCTTTTTAGAATTTGTTTACATCACGATCTAAATTCCAAACAGTACATAACATAGATATATCTTCTATAGTATAACATTATTTTTACCTTTAAAATCAGATTTATTAAATAGTCATTTATATACAATAAAATGCAATAAGAGCAGAGATTGAAAAGTTTTTGCAAATGTGAATGCCTGTGTAATCAACCTCACAAAGAGACATTCAGTTCAGTTCAGTTCAGTCGCTCAGTCGTGTCCGACTCTCCGCGACCCCATGAATCACAGCACGCCAGGCCTCCCTGTCCATCACCAACCCCCAGAGTACACTCAAATTCATGTCCACAGAGTCGGTGATGCCATCCAGCCATCTCATTCTCCGTCGTCCCCTTCTCCTCCCGCCCCCAACCTTTCCCAGCATCACAGTCTTTTCCAAAGAGACATTAGGATGCTTCTATTACTCAATGAAGTCCCATAATGCCCCATTGCAGTGTAATAACCTGCATTACACTCTGCTAGTGGAAACACTGATTGGCTTTCTGTCATTATAGAATATTTTTCTTTTTCTAGAGTTTCATATAAATGGTATCACATAGTGTGTACTCCTTTACTTTTGGATATTTTCCTACTGCAAGGTATATTTTGAGATGCTTACACATTGTTGACTATGTCATGTATTTATTCTTTTACTGCTAAGTGGTTTCCCATTGTATGGTTATACCAAAATTTGTTTTCCATTATTAATTGATAGATATTAAGATGTTTCTAAACAATTTTGACTATGAAAAGGTATCTCTGAACATGACGGTGCAAGAGAATTTGTGTACTATGCTTTTGTTTTCCCTAGCTGAATAACAATGAATAGAATTGCCAAGTCATACAACAAGTGATTTTTTTACTTTATAAATGATTGAGAGTTTTATACAATGGCTGTATCACGTTACATTATCATCAGCAATATATGAGAATTCCTGTTGCTCTATATTTTTGTCAACACTTGGTATTATCAGGATTGTTAAATTTAACAATGAAATTAAATATGTAATTTTATCTCTTTTTAGTTTGACTTTTCATTTCCATAAAGATTAATGATATTCTATAATTTTTATGTGCTTCTTGTCTACCTATATATGTTCTTTTGTAAAATACCTGTTTAAATATTTTCCCAATTACAAAAAAACCCTTATTGTTTCTATTAAATTACTTAGTTGAACAACTAAGTAATTTAATATATATATATTTCAATATTCTTTGACAGATATATGTAGATAGGTAGATCTAGATCTGTAACCTCCCAGTCTTTGGTTTGAATTTTCATTTTCTTAACAATTTACTTTAGGAACTGTGCATTGTTTTTTTTTTTTTTTAATTTTGATTGTATCAAATATATCATCATTTTTGTCAGTTTTTTAAGCCCTATACACAATAATCCTTGACTTCCCAAATGTTTCAGTGTTTTTCTCCTATGCTATCTTGTAGAAGTTTTACAATTTTTGATTGCAAAACTTAATCTTCTGATCCATTTTGAGAAATGTTTTTATATTATATAAAGAAAAAGTCAAGGTTTGCTTTTCCATAAAGGTTCCCAATCATTCTAAATTCATTGAGAAGACTATCTTTTATTTAGTTGGCACCTGTGTCAAATATCACTTGATCACATAAGTATGGGTGTATTTTGAGATTGCCCTTTTTATTCTATTGACATATATGATTTCCTTTGTGTTGTCTTGATAAGGTTAACCACTCTTGCCTCTGGCAATTTCCAATCTGTTTTCTGTATCTATGAATTTGTTTTTTTTTAATAAATTTTATTGGAGTATAGTTGTTTTACAATGTTGTATGAATTTCCACTGTACAGGAAAGTGAATAGTTATATGTATATATAGATCCCTTCTTTTCTAGATTTCCTTCCCATTTAGACCACCACAGTGTATTAAGTAGAGTTCCCTGTCCTATACAGTATGTTCTCACAAGTTATCTATTTTTACACAGTCTCAGTAGTGTATACGTGTCAATCTCATTCACTCAAAACCTTCCAACCCCTGCACTTTCCCCCTTGGAATCCATACATTTGTTCTCTACATCTGTGTCTCTATGCCTGCTTTGCAAATAAGATCATTTACCTAGATTCCACATGTAAGTGAGATCTAATTATTTAAATAACATCTAAAGATTCTTATTTATATTTATTATTTAATAGGTATTGCCAAAAGGACTAGGGTTTTCATATCTTACCTATTCAGTTTCTTTTCCAAATTAATATTACCAAAGTCACCTCTTTTCTTGATAGTTTTCTGGCCACTTTGATTTTCTATTTGGGAAATATTTTGATTCTTTCCATATACCATTTTTGATTATGTATATTTTGTTATAAGTTTCTAGAGCTTTTTATGGTTTATATTTTCTTATACTATAATTTTCTTCTGGTGCCTATTCCACATTCTTTTGAATATTATAGTTTTTCAAGATATTTATATATAGTAAATAAACCCCTGTTCAATGCTCTCAGTTTAACCATTTCTGGTTATTCTCATATTTGTTTTCACAGAGTTATAGAATCATTATGATCATTTTGTTAAGGTAAAAAAATCACATTGCCAAAAATTTATGTATTCTTTCTATGAACACTGACTTAGTTACAATATTGAATTTACTTATTCAACTGTGTTCTTTTTCAAAATACAGTAGCTGGAGGTTAATATCTGTAGTTTGTACTAAGAACAGATGGAATGAGGTTTGGCTAGGGATTTTTTAAAGTAAATGTGAGTAGGGTATTTTTAAAGAACTGTGGAAGATAATAGAGTGTGGGTGGAAGTGCAGCTGCATGATAATGTACAAGAAGAAAATGAAATTAGAACCCATTAAGGCTGGGAGCACCCAGGTGTCCACAGACCACACACAGTTTGAAACAATAAATGTCAGATGAAATCAGAATGCAAAGAAATCCTATTTATCTGTCACTAGCAGAAGAATATTTAATTATGTGGTATATTTCTTTAGCATATTTTAAGTGTGTTGGTGAATAAATTGGTTCTTCACTTTTTTTGTTTAAAAATGTATGCCCATTCTTCAGAAACAATGATGCCACCTTTTCAGAACTGGTTAATTTTCAAGCAAGGAATTTGTTAATGTATTTTGGCATCCAAGAGAGAAAGAAAATGAGTGATCTCTGATTATGACATGTAAAAATAAAATATATAAAGTGTTTAGAGCAAAGATTATTCAGTATCACACTAGAAGAGCATTTAAATTGCTTTGCTGATATCTCAAAACATTACAATGAAAGTCTAAAATAGAAATCATATGCTTAAGAAAGGAAAATGTATTTTGTCTGTAAATTCCACTAAACTTCATAGCAACCTCACTGATTTGGAATTCCTTTAATGTAAGTTTCTAAAAGCATACTCTACAAAGTTAAAATTCTATGCTTCTGGCACACCAAAATGTTTTTATATATGCAAACTAAATGAGGATTGGTTAGAAATTTTATATCTATCTAAATCTATCTACCTATCAATATCTAGCCATGATATATCTGTCTGTTGAGAGGAACAATTATCCAACAGTTTATACACATTACTTTCCTGTTACATCCAAAGGTCAGCTGAAAGTGTCTAAGTTGCAGATAATAGCCTTTGATTTCCCACTTCATATATTTTCTTTAGATTGTGTCTGATCAATCACTTGGCCTGTGTCAATTTGGAGGCAAGGTTTATTAACATATTGAAAATAATATCTGACAAGGGAAATGTGACAAGGGAAAGGAAAATTTTATGAGCTTGAAGTAATAATAGGAAAAAAAAGGTGTTGGCATTGCAATGATTGCTTTAAAAAAAATTCTGAGACATACTATAAAGAAAAGGGAATGTAAAAAGTCTAAAGAGATGACTAAGAAGTGAAATTTTTTAAAAAACTGGAAATAAAAAGATTTCTCAATTTAAACTCTCTAAAACAGTTTTTTGCTATTTATATTACTAACTGAAATTATCTGGGTTTTATATGAGCAAATAAACATAATTCACTAACTTTAAGGAGGAAAAAAAATATTAATCCTATTCAAATCTCTGAAGTCCTTGTTCAAACAGCCATTTTTGTCATGTTTGTCATAAAGTTGACTCATCTCTCATATCAAACCTGAATACCAGCCATGGATTTTTCTCCTGTAGTTGACCTAATCAATCTGTTTTGATATTTTTTCCTTGGTGACTTATACTACAAAAATGTGATGTGTTTGAGATGTTCATGGACATAGAGATGAAGTAGATGCTCACTATCTTCTCTGAAAGATGTGGAATAGGATGAATCATTGTTTTATTTTCTAACACTAAATGTAATCTGTAGTCTCTAACAAATACAATGTGAAATAATCTTTATGTGAACTGGTCTTGAACATGTGAGCTATTGCAAGATTCAAAAAGAAGCAAATTCAGGGTTTAGAAAAATTATAAGAACAAATCCTTCTCAGACTATAGAGCCAAAACATAGAGAGAAATCCAAATTGGCAATGTAGGGAGATCCTGATCTCAACTCCTTCTGTGAACACACTGAATCTACATTTACACATAGAACAATTTCTCTAGAAAAAACCTGACAGCTAATCAAGCAAACCCTGCATGTAGGAGGACCATATAGAAATGGAAAAATAATCATAATATCCATGGAAATCCCTCCATGACTCAGTGACCTGCAGTAAGAAGGGATATTGCTAAGGAACATCAGTGCAAAATTGTCTGTCCTAAGACATAGCGATAGAACTCAACAGTTTAAAGGGAACCTATATTATATTGAAAGGAAATCCATTTATTAACATTAGAGATTCTGGCAAAAAGGCAAGGGACTGTTGTAACCCACTTTGGAGTCAGAGCCCCTAATAAGCAGCACGGACTGAGTCCCTGAGGAGTTCCCCCCAACCCATACCCACTCCATCTCCATTTGTCCCACCAAAGTAGCCTCAGGTACTGTGTCCCTTAGAGACCACTTCTGGCTTGTGAATGCTCTAGCCTCAGCTGGCCCACCAAAGCTGCCAGGCATAAGCCATGTACACACTGGATGCTCCCACACAAGGCTACTCATTCAAGACCAGAAGTAGCTATTTCACTTAATTCTTAGAAACAAAAACTGAAAGTAAAACAAAATGAGGAGACAGAGGAATATGTTCCAAAAGGAAGAATTAAAAAAAAAAAACCTAATAAAATAGAGATAAGTAGTTCCCCTAATAAAAACTTCAAAGAAATGGTCATAACACGAGAAAAGAATGAAGGAACTCAGAAAAAATTCAGCAAAGACTTAAAAAAATATAAGAACCAATCAGACTTGAATTATAGCATAATTGAAATAAAAAATATATGAGAGGGGAAACATACATCAAAAGAGGTTTAAGATGGCAGAGGAGTAAGACGTGGAGATCATCTTCCTCCCCACAAATACATCAGAAATACATCTGCATATGGAACAACTCCTACAGAACACCTGCTGAATGTTAGCAGTAGACTTCAGACTTCCAAAAAGGCAAGCTAAACTCCTCATAAAATGGTAGGGAAAAGGCAATAAGAAAATAAAGAGACAAAGAAAATGGAATGAGTCCTGCACCTCGGGGAGGGAGTTGTGAAGGAGGAAAATTTTCCACACACTTGGAAACCCCATCACAAGTGGGGACGAGGTCCACTTCAGAATCTCAGAAGGGAGAACAGCAACAAGTGGATGGAAGGCAAAGTGGAGAGAATTCTGCACAGAAATCAAGTCAACCAGCACTTCCCAGCCAAGAAGCTGTTTGAATGCCTATCACAGCAAGTGGTGGCTGGAGGCTGAGGCTCAGGCTTCTGGGGTCAGACCTCAGAGAGAGGACAGGAGTTGCTGGAGAGGATGTAGAGAAAAGAAAATCTTCCTAAAGTATTTGTGGGAATGTAAACTGATATGGCCACCATGGAAACAATATGGAGATTTTTTTAAAAAACAGGGAATACATCTATCATATGACCCAGCAATCCCACTACTGGGCAGCGATCATGAGAAAAACAAAATTTTATTTTATTTATTAAATTTATTTTAATTGGAGGCTAATTACTTTACATTATTGTATTGGTTTTGCCATACACCTACGTGAATCTGCCCCAGGTGTACATGTGTTCCCCAACTTGAACCCCCCTCCCACCTCCCTCCCCATCCCATCCCTCTGGTTCATCCCGGTCACCAGCCCTGAGCATCCTGTATCATGCACCAAACCTGGACTGGCGATTCGTTTCACATATGATAATATACATGTTTCAATGCTATTCTCCCATATCATCCCACCCTTACCATCTCCCACAAAGTCCAAAAGACTGTTCTATATATCTGTGTCTCTTTTGCTGTCTCGTATACAGGATATGGATGTGAGAGTTGGACTGTGAAGAAAGCTGAGCACCGAAGAATTGATGCTTTTGAACTGTGGTGTTGGAGAAGACTCTTGAGAGTCCCTTGGACTATAAGGAGATCCAACCAGTCCATTCTAAAGGAGATCAATCCTGGGTGTTCATTGGAAGGACTGATGCTAAAGATGAAACTCCAATACTTTGGCCACCTCATGCGACGAGTTGACTCACTGGAAAAGACTCTGATGCTGGGAGAGGTTGGGGGCGGGAGGAGAAGGGGACGACAGAGGATGAGATGGCTGGATGGCACCACCGACTTTGTGGACATGAGTTTGAGTGAATTCCGGGAGTTGGTGATGGACAGGGAGGCCTGGTGTGCTGTGATTCATGCAGTCGCGGAGAGTCGGACACGACTGAGCGACTGAACTGAACTGAACTGAACTGATACAGGGTTATCGTTAAAAGACCCATGTACCACAAAGTTAACTGCAACATTATTTACAATAGCCAGGACATGGAAGCAACTTAGATATCCATTGAAAGATGAATGGATAAAGAAACTATGGTACATTTATTCAATGAGATATTGCTCAGCCATAAAAAGGGATGGATTTGAATCAGTTGCAGTGAAGTGGATGAAACTAGTGCCTTTAATATACAGTGAAGTCAGAAAGAGAAAAACAAGTATTGCATATTAATGCATATATATGGAATGTTGAAAAATGGTACTGATGAACCTAGTAGAGGATGGACTTGTGGACACAGCAGAGGAAGGAAAGGGTGGGATGAATTGAGAAAGTAGCATTGGCATATATATTCTATCATGTATAAAATAGATACTGGGAAGTTGCTAAATGACACAGAGAGCCCAGCCTGACATTCTGTGATGATCTAGAGGAGTGGGATGGGGAGGGAAGGGAGGCTTAAGAGGGACTGTGTGTGTGTGTGTGTGTGTGTGTGTGTGTGTGTGTGTATGTTCAGTTCAGTTCAGTCGCTAAGTGGTGTCCGACTCTTTGTGAATATGTATATAATTATGACTGATTCCCATCATTGTATGGCAGAAACCAACAAAATTGTAAAACAATTTTCCACCAATTAAAAAATAAATAGAAATTTGCAAATACATTAGAGGTAATCAGTAGCAAATTAGATGATACAGAAGAACAGATAAACTTTCTGGGAGATCAATTCAGTTGCTCAGTCCTGTCCAACCCTTTGCAGCCCCATGGACTGCAGCATGCCAAGCTTCCCTGCTGCTGCTGCTGCTGCTAAGTCACGTCTGTCGTGTCCGACTCTGTGTGACCCCATAGACGGCAGCCCACCAGGCTCCCCTTCCCCTGGGATTCTCCAGGCAAGACCACTGGAGTGGGTTGCCATTGCCTTCTCCAATGCATGAAAGTGAAAAATTAAAGTGAAGTCGCTCAGTTGTGTCTGACTCCTAGCCACCCCGTGGACTGCAGCCTACCAGGCTCCTCCACCCATGGGATTTTCCAGGCAAAAGTACTGGAGTGGGGTGCCACGTCCTTCTCCTGACAGGCTTCCCTATCCATTCCCAACTCCCAGAGCTTACACAGATTCATGTCCATCAAGTCAGTGATGCCATCCAACCATTTCATCTGGGAGACAGAGTAACAAAAATCACCCCATGAAAACAACAAAAATAATTTTTTTATAAAGAGAAGTTAACAACTCCTAAGACAGCATCAAATGTATTAACATTTGCATTATAAGAAAGAGAAGAGAGAGGAAGAGGACACTTATTTGATGAAATAATCACTAAAATTTTCTCTAACCTGGGAAAGGAAAAAGACATACAAGTACAGGAAGTACAGACATCCCCAAACAAGATAAACCCAAGGAAATTCACCCTGACATACTATAATTAAAATGCACAAGTTAATGATAGGAGAAGGAACAAGATGGCGGAGGAATAGGACAGTGAGACCAGTCTCTCCCTCACAAATTCATCAAAAGAACATTTGAACGTGGAGTAAAGTCCACAAAACAACTTCTGAATGCTGGCAGAGGGTATCAGGCACCCAGAAAAGCAGCCCATTGTCTTCGAAAGGAGGTAGGAAAAAACATAAAAGATAAAAAGAGAGACAAAGGAGGTAAGGATGGAGCTCCGACCTGGGAAGGAAGGCTTTAAAAAGAAAGAAGTTTCCAAACACCAGGAAACACTCTCACTGGCGAGTCTGTGGCGAGACTTGGAACCTCAGAGGGCCACATAACCGGGAGGAGAAAGAAAGAAATAATTAAAACCCACAGATTACCCGCCAAATGGTAACTCCCAATGGAGAAGCAGCGCAGATGCCTGCATATGCCATTAGCAAGCGGGGACTGGGCAGGGAGGAGCTGGCTGAACTGCTTAGAGAGAGGACTGGGTTTGAATGCCGTGAGAACAATCTGAGAGAACTAGCTGGGGATAGCAAAGCAGACTGGGATAGCTTCCCCACGAAAAGGCGGAAAGCTCTAACTTAAGATTCCACCAGCCCCACTCACAGAACAAAGGGATGAGCAGAGCAAGCCGGCTGAGGTTGGCCCATCCCCCATCCCCCGCCCAGACAGGCAGGGAGGTCAGCCAGAGCCAGAGGGGGCAACCACGGCCCCAGAAAGGCATCCAATACAAACTGCAGGCAGGCTTGTTGCTAATCAAGACTTCTTGGGCTCGGGCTGGTCAATATCTGCCTGAGAAGGTGCGCCAGTTGTACACCCAGAAAACCGAGTGGCAGGGACTGGGGAGGCGATAAGTCACAGCGACTGTGCTCGCCAAGCACATGGTCACCTGAGCTGCTCAGACCGGGGAAGGCACGAAACGCAGACCCAGCCAAGTCTGCACCTTTGTGGAGTACCCGACAAACTGAACTTGAGCTGCTCAGACCTGGGAAGTGCATACAACCCAGAGCCGGCCTCGGACAGTTCCCGGCAGAGAAACCTAGAGCCTATGCAGTGTAGACTGGGACAACACATGCGCTGTGAGTGGGGGCAAACCCAGTGTGGCCGAGACGCTGCAAGCACTCCCCACAGATGCCAGAGGTATTTGTCTGCAGCGTTCCTCCCTTCCCAGGACAGGACTGAACAACTGAGCCTTAAAAAGTGTCCACCCACCCCCTAGTATCAGGGCGGAAATTAGACACTTAAGAGACCAGCAAACAGAAGCTAAAAGAGAGTTAACCACCTTGGAAATGACAGATAGAGAAGTCTAGAGACTACTCCAAGAATAAGACCAAAAACCAGAGGCAAGAGGCTTAAGCCCGAATCCTGAGAACACCAGAGAACTCCTGACTCCAGGGAACATTGATCGATAGGACCTCATCAAATGCCTCCATACCTACACTAAAACCAAGCACCACCCAAGGGTCAACAAGTTCCAGAGCAAAACATACCATGCAATTTCTCCAGAAACACAGGAAAATAGCCCTGAGTTTCAATATACAGGCTGCCCAAAGTCACTCCAAACTCACTGACATCTCATAACGCATTACTGGACACTACATTGCACTCCAAAGAGAAGAAATCCAGCTCCACCCACCAGAACACTGACACAAGCTTCCCTGACCAGGGAACTTTGACAAGTCACCAGTCCAACCCCACACACAGCGAGGAAACTACATAAAAAAGAGAACTCCACAAACGGCCAGAAAAGGGAAAGGCCACCCCAAGCAAATCAATATAAGCAAGATGAAGAGGCAGAGAAATACCCAGCAAGTAAAGAAACAAGATAAATGCCCACCAACACAAACAAAAGCGGAAGATATAGGGAATATACCTGATAAAGAATTTTGAATTTTGATGGTGAAAATGATTCAAAATCTTGAAAGCAAAATGGAGTTACAGATAAATAACCTGGAGAAAAGGATTGAGAAGATGGAAGAAAGGTTTAATAAGGACTTAGAGGAAATAAAAAAGAGTCAATATACAATGAATAATGCAATAGATGAGATCAGAAACACTCTGGAGGGAACAAACAGTAGAATAACAGAGGCAGAAGACAGGATAAGCGAGCTAGAAGATAGAAGAGTAGAAATAAATGAAACACAGAGGAATAAAGAAAAAAGAATTAAAAGAAATGAGGACAATATTAGAGACCTCTGGGACAATGTTAAACGCTCCAACATTCGAATCATAGGAGTCCCAGAAGAAGAAGACAAAAAGAAAGACCATGAGAGAATACTTGAGGAGATAATAGTTGAAAACTTCCCTAAAATGGGGAAAGAAATAATCACCCAAGTCCAAGAAAACCAAAGAGTCCCCAACAGGAAAAACCCAAGGCGAAATACTCCAAGACACATATTAATCAAATTAACAAAGATCAAAAACAAAGAAGAAATATTAAAAGCAACAAGGGAAAAGCAGCAAATAACACACAAGGGGATCCCCATAAGGATAACAGCTGATATTTCAACAGAAACTCTTCAGGCCAGAAGGGAGTGGCAAGACATACTTAAAGTAATGAAAGAAAATAAACTACAGCCCAGATTACTGTACCCAGCAAGGATCTCATTCAAATATGAAGAAGAAATCAATAGCTTTTTCAGACAAGCAAAAGCTGAGAGAATTCAGCGTCACCAAACCAGCTCTTCAACAAATGCTAAAGGATCTTCTCTAGACAGGAAACACAGAAAAGGTGTATAAACTCGAACCCAAAGCAATAAAGAACATGGCAACGGGATTATTCAGTTCAGCTCAGTTCAGTTCAGTCGCTCAGTCCTGTCCGAGTCTTTGTGATCCCATGAATCACAGCACGCCAGGCCTCCCTGTCCATCACCAACTCCCAGAGTTCGCTCAAACTGATGTCCATTGAGTCGGTGATAGCATCCAGCCATCTCATTTTCTGTCGTCCCTGTCTCCTCCCACCCCCAAACCTTCCCAGCATCACACTTTTCCAGTGAGTCAACTCGTCGTATGAGGTGGCCGAAGTATTGGAGTTTCAGCTTTAGCATCAGTCCTTCCAATGAACACCCAGGATTGATCTCCTTTAGAATGGACTGATTGGATCTCCTTGCAGTCCAAGGGACTCTCAAGAGTCTTCTCCAGCACCACAGTTCAAAAGCATCAATTCTTCGGCTATCAGCTTTCTTCACAATCCAACTCTCACATCCATACATGACCACTGGAAAAATCATAGCCTTGTCTAGACGGACCTTGGTTGGCAAAGTAATGTCTCTGCTTTTTAATATGCTAACTAGGTTGGTCATAACTTTCCTTCCAAGGAGTAAGCATCTTTTAATTTCCTGGCTGCAATCAGCATCTGCAGTGATTTTGGAGCCCAAAGAAATACGGGATCATACTTATCAATAATTACCTTGAACGTCTTTTAATTTCCTGGCTGCAATCAGCATCTGCAGTGATTTTGGAGCCCAAAAAAAATACAGGATCATACTTATCAATAATTACCTTAAACGTAAACGGGTTGAATGCCCCAACAAAAAGACAAAGGCTGGCTGAGTCGATACAAAAACTAGAACCCCATATATGTTGTCTACAAGAGACCCACCTCAAAATGAGGGACACATGCATATTGAAAGTGAATGGCTGGAAAAAGATATTCCATGCAAATAGAGACCAAAAGAAAGCAGGGGTAGCAATACTCATATCAGATAAAATAGACTTTAAAACAAAGACTGTGAAAAGAGACAAAGAGGGAATCTACATAATGATCAAAGGATTAATTCAAGAAGAAGATATAACAATTATAAATTTTTATGCACCCAACATAGGAGCACCACAATATGTAAGACAATTACTAACAAGTATGAAAGGGGAAATTAACAACAATGCATAAAAATGGGAGATTTTAATACCCCACTTACATCTATCGATAGATCAACTAAACGGAAAATTAACAAGGAAACACAAACTTTAAATGATACAATAGACCAGTTAGACCTAATATATATCTATAGGACATTTCACCCCAAAACAATGAATTTCACCTTTTTCTCAAGCGCACATGGAACCTTTTCCAGGATAGATCACATCCTGGGCCATAAATCTAGCCTTGGTAAATTCAAAAAAAATATTGAAATCATTCCAAGCATCTTTTCTGACCACAATGCAGTAAGATTAGATCTCATTTATGGGAGAAAAACCATTAAAAATGCCAACATATGGAGGCTGAAAAACACGCTGCTAAATAATGAACAAATCATAGAAGAAATCAAAAGAGAAATCAAAATATGCATAGAAATGAATGAAAATGTAAACACAACAACCCAAAACCTCTGGGAAACTGTAAAAGCAGTGCTAAGGGGGAAGGTCATAGAAAAACAGGCACACCTCAAGAAACAAGAAAAAAGTCAACTAAATAGCTTAACCCTTCACCTAAAGAAACTAGAAAAGGAAGAAATGAAGAACCCCAGGGTTAATAGCAGGAAAGAAATTGTATAAATTAGGGCAGAGATAAAAGCAAAGGAAACAAAAGAGACCATAGCAAAAATCAACAAAGCCAAAAGCTGGTTCTTTCAGAAGGTAAATAAAATTGACAAACCACTAGCCAGACTCATCAAGAAACAAAGGGAGAAGAACCAAATCAATTAAATTAGAAATGAAAATGGAGAGATCACAACCGACAACACAGAAATATAAAGGATTATTAGAGAATACTATCGGCAATTAAATGGCAATAAAATGAATAACCTGGAAGAAATAGACAAATTCCTAGAAAAGTACAACTTTTCCAACTGAACCAGGGAGAATAGAAAATCTGAAAAGATTCATCACAAGCACGGACCTAGAGGCTGTAATCAGAAATCTTCCAGCAAACAAAAGCCCAGGTCCAGACGGCTTCACAGCCGATTTCTACCAAACATTTAGAGAAGAGCTAACACCTATTCTACTCAAACTCTTTCAGAAAATTGCTGAGGAAGGGAAACTTCCAAACTCATTCTATGAGGCCACCATCACACTAATCCCAAAACCTGATAAAGATCCCACAAAAAAAGAAAACTACAGGCCAATATCACTGATGAACATAGATCCAAAAATCCTTAACAAAATTCTAGCAATCAGAATCCAACAATACATTAAGAAGATCATACATCATGACCAAGTGGGCTTTATCCCAGGAATGCAAGGATTCTTCAATAGCCGCAAATCAATGTAATACACCACATTAACAAACTGAAAAATAAAAATCATATGATTATCTCAATAAATGCAGAGAAAGCCTTAGACAAAATTCACCATCCATTTATGATAGAAAGCCTCCAGAAAGTGGGAATAGAAGGGACATATCTCAGCATAATAAAAGCTATATATAACAAACCCACAATAAATATTATCCTCAATGGTGAAACATTGAAAGCATTTCCCCTAAAGTCAGGAACAAGACAAGGGTGCCCACTCTCACCACTACTATTCAACATAGTTCTGGAAGTTTTGGCTACATCAATCAGAGCAGAAAAGGACATAAAAATAATACAAATTGGAAAAGAAGAAGTAAAACTTTCACTGTTCGCTGATGACATGATCCTCTACACAGAAAACCTAAAGACTCTACCAGAAAACTACTAGAGCTACTCAATGAATACAGTAAATTTTCAGGATATAAAATCAACACACAGAAATCTCTTGCATTCCTATACACTAATAATGAGAAAATAGAAAGATAAATTAAGGAAACTATTCCATTCACTGTTGCAATGAAAAGAATTAAATACTTAGGAATATATCTACCTAAGGAAACAAAAGACTGCTACATTGAAAACTATAAAACACTAGTGAACGTAATCAACGAGGACCCTAATAGATGGAGAAATATACCGTGTTCGTGGACTGGAAAAATAAATATTGTGAAAATGAGTATACTACCCTAAGTAATTTATACATTCAGTGCAATCCCTATCAAGCTACCAACAATATTTTTTACAGAACTAGAACAAATAATCTCACAATTTGTAAGGAAATACAAAAAACCTCGAATAGCCAAAGCAATCTTGAGGAAGAAAAATGGAACTGGGGGAATTTACCTGCCAGACTTCATGCTCTACTACAAAGTCACAGTCATCAAGACAGAATGGTACTGGCATAAAGATGGAAATATAGATCAATGGAACAAAATAGAAATCCCAGAGATAAATCCACGCACCTATGGACACCTTATCTTTGACAAAGGAGGCAAGAATATAAAATGGAGAAAAGACAGTCTCTAACAAGTGGTGCTGTGAAAACTGGTCAGCCACTTGTAAAAGAATGAAACTAGAACACTTCCTAACACCATCCACCAAAATAAACTCAAAATGGATTAGAGAGCTAAATACAAGACCAGAAACTATAAAACTGCTAGAGGAGAACATACGCAAAACACTCTCTGACATAAATCACAGCAGGATCCTCCAAGACCCACCTCCCAGAATATTGGAAATAAAAGCAAAAATAAACAAATGGGACCTAATTAAAATCAAAAGCTTCTGCACAGCAGAGGAAACTATAAGCAAGGTGAAAAGACAGCCTTCATAATGGGAGAAAACAATAGCAAATGAAGCAACTGATAAAGGATTAATCTCCAAAATATACAAGCAGCTCCTTCAGCTCAATTCCAGAAAAATAAATGACCCAATCAAAAAATGGGCCAAAGAACTAAACAGACATTTCTCCAAAGAAGACATAAAGATGGCTAACAAACACATGAAAAAATGCTCAACATCCCTCATAATCAGAGAGATGCAAATCAAAACTACAATGAGATACCATTTCACACCAGTCAGAATGGCTGCTATTCAAAAGTCTACATGCAATAAATGCTGGAGATGGTGTGGACGAAAGGGAACCCTCTTACACTGTTGGTGGGAATGCAAACTAGTACAGCCACTATGGGGAACATTGTGAAAATTCCTCAAAAAACTGGAAATAGAACTGCCATATGATCCAGCAATGGCACTCCTGGGCATATACACCGAGGAAACGAGAACAGTGAAAAATGACAGAAACAACCAGAAAACAATTAACAAAATGTAAATAAGTACATGCATGCATGTCTTCAGTCATGTCTGACTCTTTGTGACTCTGTGGACTATAGCCAGGCTCCTCTGTCCATGGGAATGTCTAGGCAAGAATACTGGAGTGGGTTTTTGTGCCCTCCTTCAGGGGATCTTCCTGACCCAGGAACTGAACCTTCATCTCTCCTATGTCTTCTGCATTGTCAGGCGGGTTCTTTAACATTACCGCCACCTGGGAAACCCAAATAAGTACATCAGTTCAGGTCAGGTCAGTTCAGTCACTCAGTCGTGTCCGACTCTTAGCGACCCCAGGAACGCCAGGCCTCCCTGTCCATCACCAACTCCCGGAGTTCACTCAAACTCATGTCCATAGAGTTGGTGATGCCATCCAGCCATCTCATTCTCTGTCGTCCCCGTCTCCTCCTACCCTCAATCGCTCCCAGCATCAGAGTCTTTTCCAGTGAGTTCGTCACATGAGGTGGCCAAAGTATTGGAGTTTCAGCTTTAGAATCAGTCCTTCCAATGAACACCCAGGATTGATCTCCTTTAGAATGGACTGATTGGATCTCCTTGCAGTCCAAGGGACTCTCAAGAGTCTTCTCCAACACCACAGTTCAAAAGCATCAATTCTTCGGCTATCAGCTTTCTTCACAGTCCAACTCTCACATCTATACATGACCACAGGAAAAACCATAGCCGTGACGAGACGGACCTTGGTTGGCGAAGTAATGTCTCTGCTTTTTAATATGCTATCTAGGCTGGTCATAACTTTCCTTCCAAGGAGTAAGCATCTTTTAATTTCATGGCTGCAATCAGCATCTGCAGTGATTTTGGAGCCCCAAAAATAAAGTCTGACACGGTTTCCACTGTTTCCCCATCTATTTCCCATGAAGTGATGGGACCAGATGCCACGATCTTAGTTTTCTGAATATTGAGCTTCAAACCAACATTTTCACTCTCCTCCTTCACTTTCATCAAGAGGCCTTTGAGTTCCTCTTCACTTTCTGACATAAGGGTGGTGACATCTGCATATCTGAGATTTTGATATTTCTCCCGGCAGTCTTGATTCCAGCTTGTGCTTCTTCCAGCCCAGCGTTCCTCATGATGTACTCTGCATACAAGTTAAATAAGCAAGGTGAAAATATACAGCCTTGACGTACTCCTTTTCCTATCTGAAACCAGTCTGTTGTTCCATGTACAGTTCTGACTGTTGCTTCCTGACCTGCATACAGGTTTCTCAAGAGGCAGGTCAGGTGATCTGGTATTCCCATCTCTTTCAGAATGTTCCACAGTTTATTGTGATCCACACAGTCAAAGGCTTTGGCATAGTCAATGAAGCAGAAATAGATGTTTTTCTGGAACTCTCTTGCGTTCTCCATGATCCAGCGGATGTTGGCAATTTGATCTCTGGTGCCTCTGCCTTTTCTAAAACCTGCTTGAACATCTGGAAGTTCACGGTTCACATATTGCTGAAGCCTGGCTTGGAGAATTTTGAGCATGTCTTTACTAGCGTGTGAGATGAGTGCAATTGTGTGGTAGTTTGAGCATTCTTTGGCATTGCCTTTCTTTGGGATTGGAATGAAGACTGACCTCTTCCAGTCCTGTGGCCACTGCTGAGTTTTCCAAATTTGCTAGCATATTGAGTGCAGCACTTTCACGTCATCATCTTTCAAGATTTGAAATAGCTCAACTGGAATTCCATCACCTGCACTAACTTTGTTCGTAGTGATGCTTTCTAATGCCCACTTGACTTCACATTCCAAGATGTCTGGCTCTAGGTCAGTGATCACGTTATCGTGACTATGTTGTTTGTGAAGATCTTTTTTGTACAGTTCTTCTGTGTATTCTTACCACCTCTTCTTAATATCTTCTGCTTCTGTTAGGTTCATACCATTTCTGTCCTTTATTGCGCCCATCTTTGCATGAAATGTTCCCTTGGAATCTCTAATTTTCTTGAAGAGATCTCTTGTCTTTCCCATTCTGATGCAGAGTTCCAAAGAATAGCAAGGAGAGATAAGAAAGCCTTCCTCAGTGATCAGTGTAAAGAAATATAGTGTTATAGAATGTCCCAATTTCAATTTTTCTACATGCAACTGTAACAGTTTTCCCAAGACTACTTATTGAAGAGAGTATCTTTTCTTTGTTGCATATTCTTTCTTCCTTTGTACCAGATTAATTGACCATAATTATGTGGGGTTATTTTTGGCTGTCTATAGTATTCTCTTGGCCAGAGAAGGCAATGGCAAGCCATTCCAGTACTCTTGCCTAGGAAATCCCATGGATGGAGGAGCCTGGTAGGCTTCAGTCCATGGGGTCACTCAGTTAGACACGACTAAGCGACCTCACTTTCACTTTTCACTTTCACAAATTGGAGAAGGAAATGGCAACCCACACTAGTGTTCTTGCCTGGAGAATCCCAGGGACGGGGAGGCCTGGTGGGCTGCCATCCATGGGGTCGCACAGAGTCGGACACGACTGAAGCGACTTAGCAGTAGCACCAGTAGCAGCAGTGTTCTATTGATCTCTGTATCCGTTTTTATGCTAGTACCATACTGTATTGCTGTAACTTTGTAGTATAGACTGAAGTCAGAGAATGTGATTCTTCCAATTTTGTTATTTCTCAAGGTGGTTTTGGCCATTTGTGGTCAAAAAACAAATATTGGCAAGGATGTAGAGAAAAGGGAGCCCTTGTGTTGGTGAAAATGTAAATTTGTGCAACCATTGTAGACATTATGAAGGTTTCACAAAAAAAACTAAAAATACAACTACTACATGAACCAGAAATTCCACTCTTGTATATATGTCTGAAAGAAACAAAAACACTAATTTGAAAAGATATGTGGATGTCAATGTTCATTAACAGCACTATTTGCAGTTACCAAGATATAGAAGCAAAATAAGTGTTCATCAATATATGAATGGATAAAGAAGATGTGATATACATATGTGTATGTGTTTGTGCGTACACACACTAGAATATGTCTCAGTCAATAAAAATAAATATTTTGTCATTTGCAACAATATGGATAGACTTGCAATGTATTATCTTAAGTGACATATTTTGTACCCAACTATATTTCAACAAAAAAAGAAAGAAAGGAACAAGATACTTATTTCACCTTTTTGTAAGAGTATATGATAGTACATATGCTTTATGATTTTTTATTATTTGTTTGTGTGTATCTTTGTTTATATTGTCTTCCTTCAACACCAGAATATATACTGTGAGAATGTAAGAACCTTATCTATCTTATTTAGTGTTGAATTTCCAAGGACCTGGTCATAGTAATTGTTCAATAATGTTTGCAGAAGACATAGATGAATCAAACGGACAGTGGCTACATTGACTGACCTGGAATGAAAACTAGAAATCTGTTTATTGATTTCAGAAAATATATATTAAATAAATGTTAAGAATAATTTTTAAATTATTAAATAAATGTTGTTTAGTTAATAATACTTAAATAAATGTCAAGAATAATTCTTATGGGATTAAAACTTTATGCTTGATTTTTCTGCATATAAACATACATAGTAATTGTTCAATAATGTTTGCAGAAGACATAGATGAATCAAATGGACAGTGTCTACATTGACTGACCTGGAATGAAAACTAGAAATCTGTTTATTGATATCAGAAAATATATATTAAATAAATGTTAAGAATAATTTTTAAATTATTAAATAAATGTTGTTTAGTTAATAATACTTAAATAAATGTCAACAATAATTCTTATGGGATTAAAACTTTATGCCTGATTTTTCTGCATATAAACATACAGTTCAGTTCAGTTCAGTCACTCAGTCTTGTTCGGCTCTTTGCGACAGCATGGACTGAAGCAAGGCAGGCTTCCCTGTCCGTCACCAGCTCCCAGAGTTTACACAAACTTTTGTCCATTGACCCTGTAATGCTATCCAACCATCTCATCCTCTGTAGTTCCCTTCTCCTCCCACCTTCAATCTTTCCCAGATTCACGTTTTTTTCAAATGAGTCAGCTCTTCACATCAGTGGCCAAAGTATAGGAATTTAACAGTTTCAGCAAGAGTCCTTTCAATCAATATTAAGGCCTGATCTTCTTCAGGATGGACTAATTCGATCTCCTTGCAGTCCAAGGGACTCTCAAGAGTCTTCTCCAGCATCACAGTTCAAAAACATCAATTCTTTGGTGCTCAGCTTTTTTATAGTCCAACACTCACATCCATACATGACTACTGGAAAAACCATAGCTTTGACAACAGGGAACTTTGTATAATGCTGTCTATGTTTGTTATAAATTTTCTTCCAACATGCAATAAATGCTGGAGAGGGTGTGGAGAAAACGGAACCTTCTTACACTGTTGGTGGGAATGCAAACTAGTACAGCCACTATGGAAAACAGTGTGGAGATTCCTTTAAAAACTGGAAATAGAGCTGCCATACGACCCAGCAATCGCACTCCTGGGCATAAACACTGAGGAAACCAGAATTGAAAGAGACACGTGTACTCCAATGTTCATTGCAGCACTGTTTATAATAGCGAGGACATGGAAGCAACTTAGATGAACATCAGCAGACAAATGGATAAGAAAGCTTTGGTACATATAAACAATGGAGTATCACTCAGCCATTAAAAAGAATACGTTTGAATCAGTACTAATGAGGTGGATGACACTGGGGCCTATTAAACAGAGTGAAGTAAGCCAGAAAGAAAAGCATCAATACAGCATTCTAACACATATATATGGAATTTAGAAAGAGGCTAACCTTAATCCTGTATACGAGACAGCAAAAGAGACAGGTGTATAGAACAGTTTTTGGGACTCTGTGGGAGAGGGTGAGGGTGGGATGATTTGGGAGAATGGCATTGAAACATGTATATTATCATATGTGAAATGAATCACCAGTCTAGGTTCGACGCATGATACAGGAGGCTCGGGGCTGATGCACGGAGATGACCCAGAGGGGGGATATGGGGAGGAGGGAGGTGGGACGGGGGTTCAGGAGGGGGAACACATGCACATCCAGGGCGGATTCATGTCAATGTATCCCAAAACCAAACAATAAAATATTATAAAGTAATTCAATTCAGTTGAGTCACTCAGTCATTTCCGACTCTTTGCGATCCCATGAATCACAGCATGCCAGGCCTCCCTGTCCATCACCAACTCCCGGAGTTCACTCAAACTCATGTCCGAGTCTGTGATGCAACCCAGCCATCTCATTCTCTGTCGTCCCCATCTCCTCCCATCCCCAGTCCCTCCCAGCATCAGACCCTTTTCCAATGAGTCAACTCGTCACATGAGGTGTCCAAAGTATTGCAGTTTCAGCTTTAGCATCAGTCCTTCCAATGAACACCCAGGATTGATCTCCTTTAAAATGGACTGGTTGGACCTCCTTGCAGTCCAAGGGACTCTCAAGAGTCTTCTCCAACACCACAGTTCAAAAGCATCAATTCTTCGGCGATCAGCTTTCTTCACAGTCCAACTCTCACATCCATACATGACCACGGGAAAAACCATAGCCTTGACGAGACGGACCTTGGTTGGCAAAGTAATGTCTCTGCTTTTTAATATGCTATCTAGGCTGGTCATAACTTTCCTTCCAAGGAGTAAGCGTCTTTTAATTTCATGGCTACAATCATCATCTGCAGTGATTTTGGAGCCCAAAAAAAAAAGTCTGACACTGTTTCCACTGTTTCCCCATCTATGTCCCATGAAGTGATGGGGCCAGATGCCTTGATCTTCGTTTCCTGAATGTTGAGCTTCAAGCCAACAATTTCACTCCCCTCTTTCACTTTCATCAAGAAGCTTTTGAGTTCCTCTTCACTTTCTGCCATAAGGGTGGTGTCATCTGCATATCTGAGGTTATTGATATTTCTCCCAGCAATCTTGATTCCAGCTTGTGCTTCTTCCACCCCAGCGTTTCTCATGAGGTACTCTGCATGTAAGTTAAATAAGCAGGGTGACAATATACAGCCTTGATGCACTCCTTTTCCTATTTGGAACCAGTCTGTTGTTCCATGTCCACTTCTAACTGTTGCTTCCTGACCTGCCTACAGGTTTCTCAAGAGGCAGGTCAGGTGGTCTGGTATTCCCATCTCTTTCAGAATGTTCCACAGTTTATTGTGATCCACACAGTCAAAGGTTTCAGCATAGTCAATGAAGCAGAAATAGATATTTTTCTGGAACTCTCTTGCTTTCTCCATGATCCAGCGGATGTTGGAAATTTGATTTGTGGTGCCTCTGCCTTTTCTAAAACCTGCTTGAACATCTGGAAGTTCACGGTTCACGTATTGCTGAAGCCTGGCTTGGAGAATTTTGAGCTTGTCTTTACTAGCGTGTGAGATGAGTGCAATTGTGCAGTAGTTTCAGCATTTTTTGCCATTCCGTTTCTTTGGTATTGGAATGAAGGCTGACATTTTCCAGTCCTGTGGCCACTGCTGAGTTTTCCAAATTTGCTGGCATATTGAGTGCAGCACTTTCACAGCATCATCTTTCAGTATTTGAAATAGCTCAGTTGGGATTCCATCACCTCCACTAGCTTTGTTCTTAGTGATGATCTATAATAATAAATAAATAAATAAATAAATAAATAAAATAACCACCCCCAAAATAAATAAATAAATAAATTTTCTTCCAAAGAGCAAGCGTCTTTTAATTTCCTGGCTGAAGTCACTGCCTGCAACAATCCTGGAGCACCACTGTTCCCCCAACTATTTACCATGAAGTGGTGGGACCAGATGTCATGATGTTAGTTTTCTGAATGTTGCGTTTTAAGCCAACTTTTTCACTCTCCTCTTTCACTTTCATCTAGCGGCTCTTTAGTTTTTCTTCACTTTCTGCCATAAAGGTGGTGTTATCTGCATATTTGAGATTATTGATATTTCTCGTGGCAATCTTGATTCCAGCTTGTGCTTCATCCAACCCAGTGTTTCTCATGATGTACTCTGCATATAAGTTAAGTAAACAAGATGACAATATACCGCCTTGATGTACTCCTTTCTTATAGGGAACCAGTCTGTTCCATGTCCAGTTCTAACTGTTGCTTCCTGACTTCCATATAGGTTTCTCAAGAGGCAGGTCAGGTGGTCTGGTATTCCCATATCTTGAAGAATTTTCCACAGTTTGTTCTTGTCCACACAGTCAAAGGCTTTGGCATAGTCAATGAAGCAGAAGTAGATGTTTTTCTGGAGCTCTCTTGCTTTTTTTCCATGATCCAGTGGATGTTGGAATTTGATCTCTGGTGCCTCTGCCTTTTCTAAATCCTACTTGAACATCTGGAAATTCACAGTTCACATACTGTTGAAGCCTGGCTTGGATAATTTTGAGCATTACTTTACTAGCGTGTGAGATGAATGCAATTGTGTGGTATTTTGAACATTCTTTGTCATTTCCTTTTTTTGGAATTGAAATGAAAACTGACCTTTTCCAGTGTTGTGACCACTGCTGAGTTTTCCAAATTTGCTGGCATATTGAATGCAGCACTTTCACAGCATCATCTTTTAGAATTTGAAATAGCTCAACTGGAATTCCATCACCGCCACTAGTTTTGTTTGTAGTGATGCTTCTTAAGGCCCTCTTCACTTCACATTCCAAGATGTCTCTGTCCAGGTGAATGATCACACCATTGTGGTTATCTGGGTCATGAAGATTTTTTTTTTTTATAGTTCTTTGTGTATTTGTGCCACCTCTTCTTAATATCTTCTGCTTCTGTTAGGTCCATACAATTTCTGTCCTTTATTGATCCCATCTTTGTATGAACTGTTTTCTTGGTATCTCTAATTTCTTGAAGAGATCTCTAGTCTTTCCCATTCTATTGTTTTCCTCTATTTCTTTGATCACTGAGGAAGGCACAGTGCTGGAGCAGCAAGCAGCAGGGAAGAGATGCCCTCCTTCCAAGGTCACGCGCAGTGGCTGCACTTCGCTGGACTGGCTGTGTGGAGATACCCCACGTTCAAGTTAGAGAAACCCCAGTAAAATGTAGGCACTGGAGTGACTGTGAGGAGATACTCCATGTCCAAGGGCAAAGGAGAAGCCCCAGCAAGACAGTTGGAGGGGTGAATTCGCATTTAGAATCACACCCCATTGCCCACAGAAGCTCAGAAGGCTCAAACAAACCTTGTGCATGCCAGGACCCAGGGACCCCACAGAGATTGAGACAGAACTGTGTTTGTGCATCTTTTGTGGAGGTACCGGTTGGTGGTGGTCTCCTGTAGGGACAGGGTCTCTGGGTGCAGCAGTCTTGGGTATGGAATAGGCCCTCTTGGAGGAGGTCGCCATTAACACCAACTTAAAGTTGCCAGAACTTACACAGGACTGGGAAATAGATTCTTGGAGGACACAACAGATCCTTGCACAACAGGATCCAGGGAAAGGAGCAATGACCTTACAGGAGACTGTCCTGGACTTGCCTCTGGGTTTCTGGGAGTCTCCAATGGAGGCGTGACTTGGTGGTGACCTGATGCAGTGTTGGGGGCACTGAGTGTAGCAGTACATGCATGGGATCTTTTGAGGGAAATCACCATTATCTTTATTTTCTCCGCAATAGTTTGGCCTCAGGTAAATAGCAGGGAGGGAACACAGCTCGACCTATTAACAGAAAAATGGATTAAAGGTTTATTGAGCACAGTCCCTCCCATCAGAAAAAGACTCAGTTTCCCCCTCAGTAAGTCTATCCCATCAGAAATCTTCCATTAGCCTCTTATATTTCTCCATCATAGGGCAGTGCAGTTCAGTCGCTCAGTCATGTCCGACTCTCCGCGACCACATGAGTCACAGCACGCCAGGCCTCCCTGTCCATCACCAACTCCCGGAGTTCACTCAAACTCATGTCCACAAAGTCGGTGATGCCATCCAGCCATCTCATTCTCTGTCGTCCCCGTCTCCTCCCTCCCCCAAACTTTCCCAGCATCAGAGTCTTTTCCAGTGAGTCAACTTGTCGCATGAGGTGGCCAAAGTATTGCAGTTTCAGCTTTAGCATCAGTCCTTCCAATGAACACCCAGGATTGATCTCCTTTAGAATGGACTAGTTGGATCTCCTTGCAGTCCAAGGGACTCTCAAGGGTCTTCTCCAACACCACAGTTCAAAAGCATCAATTCTTCGGTGATCAGCTTTCTTCACAGTCTAACTCTCACATCCATACATGAACACGGGAAAAACCATAGCCTTGACTAGACGGACCTTGGTTGGCGAAGTAATGTCTCTGCTTTTTAATATGCTATCAAGGTTGGTCATAACTTTCCTTCCAAGGAGTAAGCATCTTTTAATTTCATGGCTGCAATCAGCATCTTCAGTGATTTTGGAGCCCCCCAAAATAAAGTCTGACACTGTTTCCACTGTTTTTCCATCTATGTCCCATGAAGCGATGGGACCAGATGCCATGATCTTTGTTTTCTGAATGTTAATCTTCAAGCCAACTTTTTCACTCTCCTTTTTTACTTTCATCAAAAGGCTTTTGAGTTCCTCTTCACTTTCTGCCATAAGGGTAGTGTCACTGCATATCTGAGGTTATTGATATTTCTCCCAGCAATCTTGATTCCAGCTTGTGCTTCTTCCAGCCCAGCGTTCCTCATGATGTTCTCTGCATACAAGTTAAATAAGCAAGGTGAAAATATACAGCCTTGAAATACTCCTTTTCCTATTTTGAACCAGTCTGTTGTTCCATGTACAGTTCTGACTGTTGCTTCCTGATCTGCATACAGGTTTCTCAAGAGGCAAGTCAGGTGGTCTGGTATTCCCATCTCTTTCAGAATGTTCCACAGTTTATTGTGATCCACACAGTCAAAGCTTTGGCATACTCAGTGAAGCAGAAATATATATTTTTCTGAAACTCTCTTGCTCTCTCCATGATCCAGTCGATGTTCACAATTTGATCTATGGTGCCTCTGCCTTTTCTAAAACCTGCTTGACCATCTGGGAGGGACGGTTCACATATTGCTGAAGCCTGGCTTGGAGAATTTTGAGCATGACTTTACTAGCGTGTGAGATGAGTGCAATTGTGCGGTAGATTGAGCATTCTTTGGCATTGCCTTTCTTTGGGATTGGAATGAAGACTGACCTCTTCCAGTCCTGTGGCCACTGCTGAGTTTTCCAAATTTGCTGGCAGATTGCGTGCAGCACTTTCACAGCATCATCTTTCAAGATTTGAAATAGCTCAACTCGTGTTCCATCACCTCCACTAGCTTTGTTCATAGTGATGCTTTCTAACGCCCACTTGACTTCACCTTCCAAGATATCTGGCTCTAGGTCAGTGATCACATTTTTGTGAGTATCTTGGTCGTGAAGATCTTTTTTGTACAGTTCTTCTGTGTATTCTTGTCACCTCTTCTTAATATCTTCTGCTTCTGTTAGGTCCATACCATTTCTGTCCTTTATTGAGCCCAGCTTTGCATGAAATGTTCCCTTGGAATCTCTAATTTTCTTGAAAAGATCTCTTGTTTTTCCTATTCTGTTGTTTTCTTCTATTTCTTTGCATTGATCACTGAGGAAGGCTTTCTTGTTATTTTTAAGGCCTCCTCAGACAGCCATTTTGCCTTTTTGCATTTCTTTTCCATCGGATGCTCTTGGTCCCTGTCTCCTATACAATGTCACGAACCTCCGTCCAGAGTTCATCAGGCACTTTGTCTATCAGATCTACTCCCTTAAATCTATTTCTCACTTCCACTGTATAATCATAAGGGATAAATCAAATCATAGGGCAGACAGACTGAAAATCACAATTAAAGAAAACTAACGAATCTAATCACATGGACCACAGACTGATCTAACTTAATGAAACTTTGAGCAAAGCTGTGTAGGGCCACCCAAGATGGACAGGTCATGGTGGAGAGTTCTGACTAAACGTGGCCCACTGTACAAGGGAATGGCAAACCACGTCAATGCTCTTGCTTTGACAACCCCATGAACAGTATGAAAAGGCAAAAAGATAGGACACTGGAAGACAAACTCCCAGGTCAGTAGTTGCCCAATTTGCTACTGGAGATCACTGGAGAAATAACTCCAGAAAGAATGAAGAGTTGGAGTCAAAATAAAAACGTGACTGGTGAGAGAAGCATGTCAGATGCTGTGAAGAGCAATATTGCATAGGAACCTGAAGTATTAGGTCCATGAGTCAAGGCAAATTGGAAATGATCAAACAGGAGATGCAAGAGTGAATGTCAACATTTTAGGAATCAGCAAACTAAAATGGACGGGAATGGGTGAATTTAACTCAAATGACCTTTGTATCTACTACTGTCAGCAAGAATCCCTTAGAAGAAATGGAGTAGCCATCATGGTCAACAAAAGAGTGTGAAATGCAGTACTTGGATGCAATCTCAAAAACAGAAGAATGATTTCTGTTCATTTCCAAGGCAAACCATTCAATATGACGATCATCCAAGTCTATGCCCCAACCAGAAATGCTGAAGAAGCTGAAGTTGAATGGTTCTACGAAGACCTACAAGACTTTCTAGAACACCCAAAAAAGATATATTTTTCATTATAGGGGACTGGAATGCAAAAGTAGGAAGTCAGAAAACACCTGGAGTAACAGGCAAATATGTCTTTGGAGTACAGAATTAAGCAGGGCAAAAATTAATAGTGTTTTGCCAAGAGAACGCACTGGTCATAGCAAACACCCTCTACTACCAACACAAGAGAGACTCTACACATGGACACAGTGAAATCAGATTGATTATATTCTTTGCAGTCAAAGACGGAGAAGCTCTATACACTCACCAAAAACAAGACCAGGAGCTGACTGGCTCAGATCATGAACTCCTTATTGCCAAATTTATACTTACATTGAAGAAAGTAGGGAAAACCATTAGACCATTCAGGTATGACCTAAATCAAATCCCTAATGATTATACAGTCGACGTGAGAAATAGATTTAAGAGACTAGATCTGATAGACAGAGTGCCTGATGAACTATGGATGGAGGTTCCTCACTGTACAGGACACAGGGTTGAGATCCATCTCCAAGAAAAAGAAATGCCAAAATGTAAAATGCCTGTCTGCTTTCATTCTTTCACAAGTGGTTGACCAGTTTTCCAAATACCACTTGTTAAAGAGATTGTCTTTTCTCCATTGAATACTCTTGCCTCCTTTGTCAAAGATAAGGTGTCCATAGGTGCATGGATTTATCTCTGGGCTTTCTATTTTGTTCCATTGATCTATATTTCTGTCTTTACGCCAGTAACATACTTTCCTTGATGACTGTGGCTTTGTAGTAGAGCCTGAAGTCCGGCAGTTTGATTCCCCCAGTTCCATTCTTCTTTCTCAAGATTACTTTGGCTATTCGAGGTTTTTTGTATTTCCATACAAATTGTGAAATTATTTGTTCTAGCTCTGTGAAAAACACCGTTGGTAGCTTGATAGGGATTGCAATGAACCTATAAATTACTTTGGATGATATACTCATTTTCACAATATTTATTCTTCCAATCCATGAACATAGTGTATTTCTCCATCTATTAGTGTCCTCTTTGATTTCTTTCACCAGTGTTTTATAGTTTTCTATGTATAAGTCTTTCGTTTCTTTAGGTAGATATATTCCTAAGTATTTTATTCTTTTTGTTGCAACAGTGAGTGGAATTGTTTCCTTAATTTCTGTTTTTATTTTCTCATTATTAATGTATAGGAATGAAAGGGATTTGTGAGTGTTGATTTTATATCCTGCAACTTTACTATATTCATTAATTAGCTCTAGTAATTTTCTGGTAAAGTCTTTAGGGTTTTCTGTGTAGAGGATCATGTCATCTCCAAACAGTGAAAATTTTAATTCTTCTATTCCGATTTGATTCCTTTTATGTCTTTTTCTGCTCTGATAGCTGTGGCCAAAACTTCCAAAACTATGTTGAATAGTAGTGGTGTGAGTGGGCACCCTTGTCTTGTTCCTGACTTTAGGGGAAACGGTTTCAATGTTTCACCATTGAGGATAATGTTTGCTGTGGGTTTGTCATATATAGCTTTTATTATGTTGAGGAATGTTCCTTCTATTCCCGCCTTCTGGAGTGTTTATGAAACTAGAACATTCCCTAACACCATACACAAAAATAAACACAAAATGGATTAAAGCTCTAAATGTAAGACCAGAAACAATAAAACTCCTAGAGGAGAACATAGGCAAAACACTCTTCGACATAAATCACAGCAGGATCCTCCATGACCCACCTCCAAGAATATTGAAAATAAAAGCAAAAATCAACAAATGGGACCGAATTAAAATTAAAATCTTCTGCACAGCAAAGGAAACTATAAGCAAGGTGAAAAGACAGCCTTCAAAATGGGAGAAAATAGTAGCAAATGAAGCAACTGACAAGGAATTAATCTCAAAAATATACATGCAACCCCTGAAGCTCAATTCCAGAAAACAAAACGACCCAATCAAAAAATGGGCCAAAGAACTAAACAGACATTTATCCAAAGAAGACATACAGATGGCTAACAAACATGCTCAACATCACTCATAATCAGAGAAATCCAAATCAAAACCACAATGAGAAACCATTTCACGCCAGTCAGAATGGCTGCTATCCAAACATCTACAAGTAATAAATGCTGGAGAGGGTGTGGAGAGAAGGGAACCCTCTTACACTGTTGGTGGGAATGCAAATAGTACAGCAACTATGGAGAACATGGTGGAGATTCCTTAAAAAACTGGAAATAGAAATGCCATATGATCCAGCAATCGCACTCCTGGGCATACACACCGAGGAAACCAGAATTGAAAGAGGCACTTGTACTCCAATGTTCATTGCAGCACTGTTTATAATAGCCAGGACATGGAAGCAACCTAGATGTCCATATGCAGACAAATGGATAAGGAAGCTGTCGTACATATGCGTAATGGAGTATTACTCAGCAATTAAAAATAATACATTTGAATCAGTTCTAATGAGGTAGATGAAACTGGAGCCTATTACACAGAGTGAAGTCAGCCAGAAACAAAAACACCAATACAGTATATTAATGCATATATATGGAATTTAGAATGATGATAATGATAACCCTGTATGTGAGACAGCAAGAGACACAGATGTATAGAACAGTCTTTTGGACTCTGTGGGAGAGGGCGAGGGTGGGATGATTTGGGAGAAATGCATTGTGACATGTACATTATCATATGTGAAGTGAATTGCCAGTCCAAGTTCGATGCATGATACTGGGTGCTCGGAGCTGGTGTACTGGGATGAACCAGAGGGATGGGATGGGAGGGAGATGGGAAGTGGGTTCAAGATGGGGAACACATGTACAGCTGGGGCAGATTCATGTCAAAGTATTGTAAAACTAATACAATAATGTAAAGTAATTAGCCTCCAATTAAAATAAATAAATTTAAAAAAATAAATAAAATAAAAATATGCCAAAAGAAAAAAAAATCACAGTTCCAATTATGGTACTTCTGATTGATCTGTTTATATTTTTCTATTTCTTTCTGGTTCATTCTTAGAAGATTGTACCTTTTTAAGAATTTGTCCATTTATCTGTGTTGTCCATTTTATCAGCATGTAGTTGATTCTGGTAGTCTCTCTGCGTCATTTGTATTACTCTGGTGTCAGTTGTAACTTCTTTTTCATTTCTAATTTTATAGATTTGAGCCCTTATCCCGCTTTGTTGATGAGTCTGCCTAAAATTTAATCAATTTATCTTTACAAAAAAGCAGTTTTTAGTTTCATTGCTCTGTTCTATTGTTTTATTTGTCTCTGTTTCATTCATTTCTGTTCTGATCTTCATGAATTGTTTCCTTCTACTAACTTTTTTGGGTTTTGTTTGTTATTCTTTCTCTCGTTGCTTTAGTTCTAAATTTGACATTTTCTCAATTTCTGAGGAAGAGTGTACTGGTATAAATTTCTGTTTTAAAACTACTTTTTTATGTCCCAAAGGTTTTGCACCATCATGTCTTCATTTTCATCTGTCTCTAGATATTTTTAAATTTTCTCTTTGATTTCTTCAGTGATTTACTGATTGTTTAGTAACATACTGTTTAGCTTCTACATGTTCCTTTTTTTTTTTTTTCTTTTTACAATTTTCTGTTCTAACCAGTTTCTAGTCTCATAGTATTGTGGTCAGAAAAAAAATGCTCGTTGTGATTTCAATTTTCTCAAATTTGCCAAGGTTCATTTTGTGGCTCAGTATGTGACCAATCTTGGAGTATGTTTTATGTGCACTTGAGAAGAATGTGTATTCTGCTGTTTTTTGTTGGAATGCTCTATAATTATTAATTACATCCATGTAGTCTAAAGTGTCATGCAATGCCTGTTTTTCCTTATTTATCTTCTGTCTGGATAATTGATGTAAGTTGTCTTAATGTCTTCCACTATCAATGTGTTACTGTTGATTCTCCTCTTATGGCTACTAACTTTTGCCTTATATATTGAGGTGCACCTATGCTTGGTGTATGTATATTTATGATTATTGTATCCTCTTGAATTGATTCCTTTATCATTATTGTAATGTCCTTTTTCTCTCGTAGCAGTCTTTATTCTGAAGCTTATTTGTCTGATGTGAATATTTTTACTTCAGCTTTCTTTTGATTTCTATTTAAGTGGAGTAACTTTTTCCATCCCCTCACATTCAGTCTGTGTGTTTCCCTATTCCTGAAGTAAGTCTCTTGTAGACAGTATATATGGGCTTCCCTGGTGTCCAGTCCATTCTAAAGGAGATCAGTCCTGGGTGTTCATTGGAAGGACTGATGCTAAAGCTGAAACTCCAATACTTTGGCCACCTCATGCGAAGAGTTGACTCATTGGAAAAGACTGATGCAGGGAGGGATTGGGGGCAGGAGGAGAAGGGGACAACAGAGAATGAGATGGCTGGATGGCATCACCGACTCGATGAACCTGATTTTGAGTGAACTCTGGGAGTTGGTGATGGACAGGGAGACCTGGCGTGCTGTGATTCATGGGGTCGCAAAGAGTCAGACACGACTGAGCGACTGAACTGAACTGGTGGCTCAGTGGTAAAGAATCTCCTACCTGCAGGAGACCTGTGTTCAATCCCTGGGTCGGGAAAATCCCCTAAAAAAAGGAATGGCTACCCACTCAAGTATTCTTTCCTGGAGAATTTCATGAGCAGAAGAGACTGGCAGGCTATGGTCCATGGGGATGCAAAAAGTCGGACACAACTGAGCAAATAAAATTTTCATTCATATATATATATATACACACACACACACACACACACACACACACACATACATGCATAGGGTCTTGTTTCCACATCCAGTGAATTTGTGTCTTTTAAGCATTTAATTCATTTATATTTCAGGCAATTATCAATATTTATGTTCATATTACCTTTTTGTTAAGTGTTTAAGATTTGTTTTTGTGGTCTCCTCCCCCCTTTTTGTGTGTTCTATTCTTTTGTGATTTGGTGACTCTATTTCAATTTGTTTTGGATTGCCTTTTCTTTTTTTGTATGTAGATCTATTGTAGACTTTAGGTTTGTAGTTGTCATGCAGTTTACATATGTATATATATATATATATATATATATATATATATATATACATATACACACAATATATATATGTATACACACACACACACACACACAAGATTGTTTGAATTTGTTGACTGCTTAATTTCAAATGTGTTTCCAATATCGGATATTTGTACTCTCTTTTTTTTTTTCCCCCTTATTATCACTGATTTTTATATCATATTTCTGTGTGGATAATTTCCCACAGTTAATGTATATTTGCTTTACCAGTGAGCTTTTCCATTCATAATTTTCTTGTTTCTAGTTGTGGACTTTTCTGCATAGAGAAGCTCCTTTAACATTTGTTGTAAAGCTGGATAGCTCTACAATATTTGCTGTAGAGCTAAGAATTCTCTTAGCTTTTGCTTGTCTGTAAAGCTTTTACTTTTTTGCCAAATCTGAGCAAGAACCTTGCTGGATATAGTGTTCTTACCTGTAGGTATTTTCCTTTTATCACTTTAAAAATAGTTGCACCACTCTCTTTGGGCCTGCAGAATTTCTTGTGAAAAATCAGCTATAACTATATGGGGATTCCTTTGTTTTTATTCGTTGCTTTTTCCTTGTTGTTTTTAATAATTTGTCTTTAATTTTTGTGAATTTGATTAATGTGTGCCTTGTCATGATCCTTCTTGAGTTTTCCCTTTATGGAACTCTGCTTTCTGGAATTGAGTGAGTGCTTCCTTTCTCATTTTAATAAGGTTTTAATCAAAGATTTTCTTAGGCCCTTTCTCTTTCTTCTACTTCTGGAACCCCTATAATGTAAATGTCAGTGCATTTAATGTTGTTTCAGAGGTTTCTTAGATTGTCTTTATTTCATTCTTTAATTTTCCTTTATTCTGCTCTGCAGTAGTGATTTCCACCACTCTGTCTTCAAGCTTGCTTATTCATTCATCTGCTTCACTTATTCTGCTATTGATTTTTTTTTTCCTACTGTGTTTTTCATTTCAGTTATTGCATTGTTCCATCTCTGTTCTTTAAATATCCCAGCGCTCTGTTAACATTTTTTGCATCTTCTTAGTCTGTCCCTTTATTGTTTTCCTATTTTGTATCATCTTTACTATCATTACTCTGAATTCTTTTTCATGCAGGTTGCCTGTCTCCACTTCATTTAGTTGTTCTGGTGTTTATTCTTCTGGAGCATATTTCTTTCATCTCATTTTGTCTAACTTTCTGTGTTTGTGGTCTCTGCTTCTTGGAGTACAGATTCCTAGTTTCTCTGGCTTCTTGTGTCTCCAGTGGGTAAGGTTGGTTCAGGGGCTTGTGCAGACTTCCTAGTGGGAGGGACTGGTTCCTGCTCACTGATGGGTAGAGCTAAATCTTGTCCCTCTCATGGGCAGGGACGTGTCAAGAAGTGTGCTTAGAGATGGTTGTGCACACAGAATGACTTTAGACAGCTTGTCTGATGAGATATCTAGGAGCAGACTCATTCCTGAGTAATACTATTCACAAAGTTTTTATCTCCAGAAAAACATCATAAGCAAATGATATCATCCATAATTTTTTTTAAAAGGAATTGTCTTGTTTTTCTTGCCTCATTGTCCATTCTTGTGCCATTACTGGTGAAGTCCTTGGTCTCCTACCAAGGAGTGTCATATCTTCTGCCAGCATCTGATTGCAAGACCTTTCCTAATAGGACAGTAATACAGAAAGCATAAATAGTAGACGAAGACTCATGCAGCACTTGAGCCCACTCTTCCTTACATGGTTTCTCTCTGCTCCCCCAAAATTATGTTAGTCTTCCAAATATACCTCTCAAACTTCACTTATGAGAAATTACCATATGCAAGAACTTCTCCTTTAAAGCTAGAATGAATTACCTCAGTATACTTCTTCACAACTGGACAAAAGAAAGCTCAGTTGTTGTGTGTGTGTTTTTTTTTTTTTAATACATACTTGTAAATATATACATCTTAAAAATGTATGATGGATTAAAAAATATAGGAAGTTAAACACCACTTTTAAACTAAAATACTTATGAAAAGAAATTCTAAGCATCTTGTATACATGCCTTTGATGATTTTACACAGTTCACTCTTGTGAGCATTAATATCAGGCTATATTTGAAACTAAGCTACCAATGTGCTTCTTCCCATAACTGTTTACAATGGACTTTACACTGCACTCCATCTTCACTTATCCACTTTTACTACATTGATGTATTAATTCTCAGAAGTATGCATGGAACCAGAAACGTATAGACCTTTCAAATTACTGAATTACTGAGCTTAGCCTACCTGTATAAGTGAGGCTATTGATGCAAAGATACTTACTGATGTATCAGAAATATTTCCCCCCATATGTGCTGAGCATTTGCAAATACTCCAACTTAAAATTAAATAGAAAAACAAACACACACTAAAATTATCAAGTCCCAATATTACATTATTATCAATGCTGGACCTCTGAGCCTAATTCCTATTATGTTCTCAAGTCTAAGTAGTTTATGGAAACATTTATAGTTAAAAGTGGTGCTCTTAACCTAGCATTTTCTCTATTTCTCCTCATGTGCTTAGTTTCTCAGTCATGTCTGATTCTTTGTGACCCCATGGACTGTAGCCCATCAGAATCCTCTGTGCATGGGGATTCTCCAGGCAAGAATGCTAGAGAGGGTTGCCATGCCCTCCTTCAGGGGATAGTCTCAACCCAAGGATCGAACCAAGGTCTCCCACATTTCAGGCAGATTCTTTACTCTCCAAGCCACCAGCAATTTATTTCTCCTCATAAAGCACTGTAAACAAGAAGAGTGAAGGACAGAAAAGCAAACTTTTTCTGCAGTGATACTAAGAATTATCTTTAACTCGAAATGATGAAACAAGGCAAAGACTGCCCAAGGATTGGCGGCCAAGTAGAACTGAGGGACTACGGAGTTATTACCTTCGGCTGAGTAAAATCTGTCAATTAATTGGTATACCCTGAATTAAAAAATAAATGATGACTTGTTTCCTGTAACAGAAAAAAAAGTGTTTAGGGATAGTGGTTGAAGCTTTCTTGGACTCCACAGGATATAAAGTCCTGAGAAGCTGTACAGGTGAGGCTGAATCAGAAATAATATAAACTTGTAACATTTACAGGAAGTTAACTATCAACATGTCAGGGAAAATATAAAGACTCCACATGCCCTGATTCTAGTTTCCTTTGTCTAAAGCAATCACAGTCTCATGATAGTCTTCTGATATTAGGAGAATATTCAATAGTTTAGATCATCTTCTTCCTCCCTTCCTCACACAAGCTTCCTAAATAAAGCCATTCCAGGAACAGTGCAACTATTAAAAAGTTGAATAAAGAAAGTAGATTTTGATCAAATATATTGCCATGAATTATAAAAAGGAAACATTTAATGAAGAAAATACCTCTCTAAGTTAGGAACACATACAAATATAAAATAACACACTTAGTTTGCTTCCATATCTTTGTAACTGTAAATAATGCTACTATGAACATTGGGATGCATGTATCTTTTCAAGTTAGTGCTTTTTCCCCAAATTTCATGGTTTTGTTAACAGAAACACAATATGCACATGAGCTGTCTCTTTGTTTTCTTCACTGCACAGCCTGGCATTGCAATTGGTGACTCTGAGAGCCAGCTGGGATGCTCTTTCTACAATGGCTTTGCAGTTCTTGGAAGAGATATTGTGAAAAATTGAAACAAAGTTTGTTGCACATCAGCAGCACTACAAGTTCTTTCGTGCTGTGGACCAGGAACTTCCAGAATCTGCTGGGCACCATGTGTTTGTTTTCTTGTTGCTCTCATAACTGATGTTGGACATCAAGATATGACCCTTGAATTTCCTGCACACCCTGTTGTTGATGCCTCTGGGTTTCTGGCAGTTCCACTAAATTTTGACACATCAATCTGACTGGTGCCAGGTGAACCTCTTGGTCTTCTTTTTCATGATCTTGGGCTTTATGAGAGATCTGATGGTGGCCATGATACCAAGTAGGAGATGACTAACACTGCATATGGAAGGACTCAAAGGAGTGTAATTGCTGGGTAATTTGGTAGCTCTAATTTTTTTTAGTTTTTCAGAAACCTCCATACTGTTATCCACAGTGGCTGCAACCATTTACACTTCCACCAACAGTGTACAATGTTGTCTTTTCTCCACATCTTCTCCAACATTTGTTATTTGTGTTCCTTTTGATGATAGCTATTCTTGCAGGTGTGAGGTGATATCTCCTTGTGGTGTTGATTTTCCTGATTATTGGACATGTTAAGCAAATTTTCACCTGCCTGCTCACCATCAGCATATCCTCTTTAGATAAATATTTATTTGGGTCTTCTGCCCATTTTTAAGCAGTTTGTTTTTTGATGTTGAGTTGTATGAGCTGTTTGTATATTTTGGATATTAATCCCTTATCAGTCATATCAATTGCAAATATTTTCTCCCATTCAGCAAGTTATCTTTATGATTTGTCAGTGGTTTATTTTGTTGTGCAAATGCTTTTGAGATTAACTAGGATCAATTTGTTTATTTGTGTTTTGTTTCTTTTGTCTTAGGAGATAAATTAAAAAATATTTCTATGACATGTAAAAGACAGAAAAATATCTACTTCTGCTTCACTGACTACACTAAAGCCTTTGACTGTGTGGAGCACAACAAACAGCGGAAGATTCCTAAAAAGATGAGAATACCCGGCCACCTTACCTGCCTCTTGAGAAACTTGTATGCATGTCAAGAAGCAAGTCAGGACTGGACATGGAACAATGAACTGGTTCAAAATTGGGAAAGCAGTTCATCAAGGCTGTGTATTATCACCCTGCTTATTTAAATTATATGCAGAGTACATCATGTGAAATTCCTGCTGGATGAAGCACAAGCTGGAATCAAGACTGCCAGCACAAATATCAATAACCTCAGATATGCAGATGACATCACCCTTATGGCAGAAAGTGAAGAAGAACTAAAGAACTTCTTGATGAATGTGAAAGTGGAGAGTGAGAAAACTGGCTTAAAGCTCGACATTCAAAAAACTAAGATGGCATCCTGTCCGATCACTTCGTGGAAAATAGATGAGGAAAAACTGGAAACAGTGACAGACTATTTTCTTGGGCTCCAAAGTCATTGCAGATGGTGACTGCAGCCATGAAATTAAAAGACACTTGCTCCTTGGAAGAAAAACTATGACAAACCTAGACAACAGAGACATCACTTTCTCAACAAAGGTCTGTATAGTCAAAGCTATGGTTTTTCCAGTAGCTATGTACATATGTCAGAGTTGAACCATAAAGAAGGCTGAATATGGAAGAATGGATGCTTTTGGACTGTGGTGTTGGAGAAAATTCTTGAGAGTCCTTTGGACAGCAAAGAGACCAAACCATCAATCCTAAATGAAATGAACTCTGAATATTTATTGGAAGGACTGATATTGAAGCTGAAGCTCCAATACTTAAGGCGCCTGATGTGAAGATCTAACTCAGTTTAAAAGACCCTGATGCTGGGAATGACTGAGGACAGGAGGAGAGGGGGATGACAGAGAATGAGTTGGTTGGATGGCATCATCAACTCAATAGACATGAATTTGAGCAATTTCTGAGAGATTGTAAGGGACAGGGAAGCCTGGCACCTTGCAGTCCATTGGGTCTCAAAGAGTCAGACACAGCTGAGTGACTGAACAACAACAACAAAAGTGATTGTCAATAAAAAGATCATACACCATGATCAAGTGGGATTTATCTCAGGGATGCGAGGAAATTTTTCAGTATCCACAAATCAATCCATGTGATACACCACATTAATAAACTGAAGAATAACAATCACATGATAATCTTAATAGATGCTGGAAAATCTTTCGACAAAATTCAATGTCCACTTATAATTAAAAAATCTCCAGAAAGTGAGCATAGAGGGAACATAGTTCAACATAATAAAGGCCAGATATGACAGACCAACAGCTAGTATTATACTCAAAAGTGAACAGCTGAAATAATTTTCTCTAAGATCAGGAACAAGAAAACTATACCCACTCTCGCACTTTTATCAACATAACTTTGGAAGTCCTAGCCACAGAAATCAGACAAGAAAATGAAATAAAAGGAATTTAAGTTGGAAAGGAAGAAGTAAAACCATCCTTCTTTGCAAATGACATGATACGCTACATAGAAAATTCTAAAATTGCCACCAGAAAACTACTAGAACTCATCAATGAAGTTGATAAGGTTGTAGGATTCAAAATTAATATATAAAAATCTGTGATATTTATATGTTCCAACAGCAAACTATCTGAAGGAAAAATTAAGGAAACTGCTCCATTTAACATCACATCAAAGAGTAAACCGTACCTAGGAATAAACAACTACGTAGGTAAAAAACATACTTGGAAAGCTATGTGAGTGAGAGTCGTTTAGTCGTTTCTGATTCTTTGTGACCCCATGGACTATACAGTCCATGGAATTCTCCAGGCCAGAATACTGCAGTGGGTAACCATTCCCTTCTCCAGGGAATCTTCCCAACTTAGGGACTGAACCCATGTTTCCCACATTGCAGGCCAAGTTCTATCATCTGAGACACCAGGTAAGCCCAAGAATACTGGAGTGGGTAGCCTATCCCTTCTTCAACAGATCTTCCCAACTTAGGAATTGAATCAGGGTCTCCTGCATTGCAAGCAGATTCTTTCCCAGCTGAACTACCAGGAAAACTATAAGACAAGGATTAAAAAAAACTGAAGATGGCACAACTGGATGGATAAATATACTATGATTGAATTGGAAGACTTAATATTGTTAGAATGACCATACTACTCAAGGTAATCTACAAATTCAATGCAATCCCTATCAAAATACTAATGTCATTTTTTAAAAAGTAGAGCAAATAATTTAAACAAAAGTATGGAAACACAAAAGATCCCAAATAGTTATAACAATCTTAAGAAAAAAGAATAAAGTTGGAAGAATCAGTCTTCTTAACTTCAAACTATGCTTTAAAGCTACAATAGTGAAAACAGTATGTTACTAGCACAAAAATAGAGTAGAGAGCTCAGAACTAAACACACACACCTATGGTCAATTATTCTGTGACAAAGGAGGCAAGGATATACAATGGAGAAAATAGTCTTTTTAATAAGTGGTGCTGGGACATTTGGATAGCTTCATGTAAAAGAATGAAGTTAGAACATTCTCTGATGCCATATACAACAATAAACTCAAAATGGATTAAAGATATAAGTGTAGTACTGGAAACCATAAAACCCCTAGATGAAAATATAGGTAGGACATTTTTGGTGTCTTTAGACTCAGTGGTTAGAAAAGACCTCTTTGAAGTGATATCTCAGCTGAGATATGAAAAACAAAGATCCAGGTTTAGTAGCATTGGAAAGATAGAGGGGGAGGGTGTTGATACATTCTAGGCAGAAGTAAACAGTTAATGATAAGTCCTTGATTAACTCAAATAATAAAACAAGGCTGGTGTGGCTGGATCATAGTGAATTAAGGTGAGAATAATATAAGATTACTTCATGGAGTTGGGCAGAGAAAAGATCATAGAGGACTTTGTAATGAAAGGAAAGTCTTTGAATTTTATTCTGTTTCATAGATAGTCTTTAGAAACAGTTGAGCTGAAGAGTGATGTGGATACAGAACAAAGATGGGCATTCTTGTTTTAACTGATATTAGACAGTGTTTATGGAGAAGAGTTAAAATGTTGTAGCAAACTCTCATGTAGGAAAGAAGTTTAAAACTCAATATCATTCACAGAATAGATTTTGAGGTAGACAAATGTAATAGTCAGGAAAGAGTCCCTCCACACAAGTAATCCTATCTATAACCTAACATCTTAAATCTATTGCCCACACTGCTGACAGAGTGAAGTTTCTAAATACTCATTTGAACATGTTATTTCTCTACTTCAGTTTTTTTCTTTACTTTGATGATTTTCAAGGTCTATAATGATCTTTCTGGAGCATGCCATTCTAGCATTTGTTCTCAATCCCCTACTCCCTTTTCACTCCAAGTGTACTGGCCTACTTGCAATTTCCTATGTTTTCTTTGAACCTGGTGACCCGTAGCATATCACATCCTTTACCTGAAACAGTTTTCAGTACTCCTACTCTTAACTCAGTACAGATGAAAGCCCTTTCTGACCACTACTTTTACCAAGGATGATAGTCACTATATTTAACAAGTAGTGTGGCACAAGCACCAACTAATCAGAGTGGATGATGGCTACTGCTTGTTATACAGATCATATTTTTAAAGCTATTAGAATAGGGCATGACACCTGATAAATACTATATCACTATTTGCTGTTATGTGGAGATAAACCAAAAATATTTGATTGTTATGAGTTTGAGGGCAATTTTTTCATGATTTTTTGTTATATTAATATAATACTCATTTTACTATATAAACAAAAAGCTGAATCATACAAATGTGTCATGACTCTTGTGGGGAGTATGAATGAGTTGACAAGAAAAATAATCTAACTAGAACTAAAGACCAGAATCAATGTCTAGGGAGAGGGAGTGTGGTATTAGATTATACGGTTTGAATAGTCAAATGATGAGTTTGCATTTGAAATGCAGACATAAAGGATTACAAGTTGTAAGTTGTGCTTGAAAGAGTTAAATATGGCAGTGGTGTGAAGAGTGGGTTAGAGGACAAAAATACTTGAGAAAGGGAATTTAGTTTGCAGATAGTTGTGGTCTTACAAATAACCCAAGTAATGAAAGCCAGAATAGAGATAAAGGGCTAAATCTGATTGCTGTTACAAACCATGCTTCCAGACTAGAGAATGAGAACTGAGAAAAGTTAAAAAGTAAATAAGGGTGCAACCAACCAAATAAGATAAGAAATTTTTACATGTTCATCATTATTAAAAAGTTAAATACTTAAAAGTCTCATTTCCTTTGCTCAGAGCCAAATAATAATAGGGAATGAGGCAAAGATTGTGAGGAAATAACTGACATCGAAAGAAAACTAAACCATCTAAAGAAAGCTATAAGGTTCATTACTGTGGAAAGAAGTTTAGTTTCCATACATATATACAAATATATAATAGAGTTCAATTATTTTTGATCACACATATACAAAGCAATGATGTTTACAAGATACATGCTGTGTTTTGTGCTGCGTTGTGAAGGTAAGAAGGTGAACTTGAGGGTTTCATGAAAACTATAAATATACCATTTTTGGATAAGTACTGTACACTCTTCAGTATGTTAGAAACAAATCTTTAAAACTTTTATGTGCTGGTTGTAAACCCTAAGTGCCTTGGGTTAATAGCTCCAATCAGGTTTTCAGCTTGATAAGTTGATAGTTTCTTTGGGAAAACAGGTGCTGGAATTTCTCACTGCCAAATGAAATTGTCTGAGCCAGTATATACGCACTGTCTAGAGTAGATGGTAGAGAAGGCATACTCATAACTATATTTGGATGTTATAAATGAAGCTTAATCAGCCACCAGGAAGAAGTCACCTTAAAATGTTGGGATGTTCAGATAATGTCACCAAATGAATACATAAAATGGTCTATTTGGATAGAGTTCACAAAGGAGTCTACAAATTTAGTGAACCAATTCTTCAAAATCTGTCAAGGCTAAAGATAGATTGACAAGTGATGATTTTTTTCCAAAGTTAACAGCATTTCAGGTTCCAGCTTTCTTTAGATTTGAAGTAGTTGAAGTTTAATCCCAATTGCAAATAAATAAAAGGCAACTTGAGGAGGATCTGGTTCCTCTATGAGTTTATCAAATACTAGATGTTTACTGTTTATTCCTGTTTATTTATTTATTTTTTGAACTTTTCAGTTTTTATCTTGTGACATAATTTGGAAGCAACTTTATTGACAGAAAAATGGAAACCTGACCATTTTTCATTCCAGAAAGGCTGTTTCTCCAAGATGCTAAATCAACCATGTAGTTCAGAGAAAGAAAAACAAAATCAGTTAAACAAGATCTTTGGCATTCCAAAGAGCACATGACTGGTTAATTTTAAGTGATTTTAACTTTTCCACAGATTTATTTAGTACTATTTTTTCACAACGGGAAATCATTTTGTATTGTAATTTACTAATGCTTCAATAGTAAGGTGATGTTAGGAGCTCTTTATTTTTTATTTATTTTTGAAGAAAACCTAAAAATGCAGAGATGTATCACATGCATGTTTTTTAATTTTGTCTGATGAGAAAGTTGATTTCCTTCCTAGTAGACATTCCTAATAAACACTTTTGGCCAGTTGGTGGTGATATGATGCCAACATGTAAGTGTTTCTTTGGGGAACAACTTGGGAATGTAGCAAGATAATTATTAACCATTGTAACTTGATGAATATTCTATTTCTAAGCAGTTTGTGTTTCTTTTGAGACCCCCTGTGTTTAACAGTGAACACTGGCAGTAGTCATGAAAGAGTGCTCTTTGATACATTTAAACATTCTGAATGAAGCTTTTTTTTTTTTTAATTTGTAAGGTCTGGAAAGACATTTGCGTATGATAGAACTAAAAATCTGAAATAACTGTCTGGGTTTAGCATTGGCATTTCACTTTTACTCCCATTGTAGGCACTTCTCTGCTTCTGGGAAGGATTCCAGAATCACTAATTATGTCAAAATGTGTTTTACTAAGATACAGTGAGGTATATAGGGTAGAATTCCATGATGTGTATTAAGTCCTTGCCATCTTTCCTTCTAAGTGCTTCTTCAAATAAATCAACTTTAATGTCTAAAAGCTGCAAAGTGAGAAAAGAGATTTCCCAGGTTTGGGATGGTGGAATGGCCTCCTTGCTTATGATGGCAAGGCATCAAGACAGTGAAGTATTGTCTCCATGAGGTTTGATTACCAGTCAAACTAGAAAGCTCAAGAGATTCTTCTTCTACAGGAATAAACAAAACAAAAACTAAAAATTAACACATAAACTCATTATATTAGAAATGTTTGACACAAAGCAACAAATGATTGTCACTTACATGCTGAAGTAGACCTTTAGAAAATAAATGAGAGGAGATATCAGCAGTGAATATTCATATGAAAAAGAAAAACATCTGAAATTTAAATGAAAAGTCAAATGTCATTTTGAGTGTAATTGTTATATCTGTTAATATTCTGAAGACATTTCTTGAGCTGGTGGTAAAACCAAAGTAAAGTAGAATGAGAAGTCATTTATAATAAGTGGGTGTCTAAGGACTATCTTTTTATGCAACTAAATTTGTTCCAAGACAGATAAAACAGAGAGAAGTTCAAGCTAAAATCAAATAATAAAAAGAACAATGGCCATTGATCTATCCTTCTAAACAGACAAAAGCAATACAAAGTATTACATTTAAATGCCAAGAACTCCAGGGAACTAATATCCTATAAAAGCTGAAAATTTATATTCTACTGTGAGAGGAAATATTCTAGATTTTTCCCTTGGAATTTGCATTCCATTTTAAATGATATAAAATAATCTATATAAAAAGAAAGTAATAAGAAACAACTGTCTTGGCTTCAGCTTTCGATTTAGGAAAATACTTTTCCAATCATGGGAAGAAAGCAAAGTACATAATGAAGTATAAAATTCAAGTTTGCTTTTAATCAGAAAGTCACCTTTTCCTTTTGATTTGATTTTTATCAAAATTTTATTCAAATGGGGTGGCAAAAAGATGGTAAAAGTGCTAATAAGCTGCAATTCAATGTTGTAGCCAGTACCACGATTATTGTTCTAAAATTCTTATAGTATTTTCTCAAGCTAAATGTTTGTTAAATTTAGGTAGAGATGTATAAACAAATACTGGAGTAGAAAAGAAAATGTATGTTAATTAGTGATGTTTGAAATTTAATTCAGACTTAATCTGAAAGCACTGGTGACTTTAGCCATTGTTACTTACACTTAGAATTTTACTACCACCATTGAGATATTACTGCATTTATAAATTTACACAGAGTGAATTCAAAGAAACTCTAAATTTGTGATATTCCTTTCCTCGCCATAGTTTTCCATTTGTGAACATTATTGTGCACAATAGGTGGGATATGCACCCCACAAAATATAAAATTTTGATCATGGGTTTCTATGATACTGACTCTGAGGCATCTAACCATAGGCACACTACTTGATAATCCCTCTTTACAAAAATTTTATTAGAGGAGAAGAGGAACAAACTCCATATCCAGGTTACCCGTAATTGGATTTTCATTAGGTATGGGACATAAAAGGTGCTGGCTCAGACACTTTCTTTTCTAGTGGTAAAGAACCTTATGGCACTAGTGGTAAAGAACCTGATGGCCAATGCAAGAGACATAGAGGTAGATTCAATCCCTGGCTCGGGAAGATCAACTGGAGGATGGCATGGTAATCTACTCCAGTATTCTTGCCTGAAGAAACTCATAGACAGAGGAGCCTGGTGGGCTACAGTCCATAGAATCACAGAGTCAGACACGACTGTCAGTTCAGTTCAGTCCCTCAGAAGTGTCTGACTCTTTACGATCCCATGGACTGCAGCATGCCAGGCCTCTCTGTCCATCACTAATTCATGGAGTTTACCCAGACTCATGTCCATTGAGTCGGTGATGCCATCAAACCATCTCATCCTATGTCATCTTCTTCTCCTCCTGCCTTCAATCTTCCCCAGCATCAGGGTATTTTCAAAAGAGTCAGCTTTTCGCATAAGGTGGCCAAAGCATTGGACTTTCAGCTTCAATATCAGTCCTTCCAATGAACACTCAGGACTGATCTCATGTAGGATGGACTGGTTCATTACCTTGCAATCCAAGGGATTCTCAAGAGTCTTCTGCAATACCACAGTTCAAAAGGATCAATTCTTTGGCACTCAGCTTTCTTTACAGTCCAACTTTCACATCCATACATGACTACTGGAATAACCGTAGCCTTGACTAGGCAGACTTTGTGGGCAAAGTAATGTCTCAGCTTTTTAATATGCTGTCTAGGTTGGTCATAACTTTCCTTCTAAGTAGTAAGTGTCTTTTAATTTAATGGCTGGAGTAACTATCTGAAATGATTTTCGAGCCCCCCAAAATAAAGTCAGCCACTGTTTTCACTGTTTCCCCAACTAATTGCCATGAAGTGATGGGGCTGGATGCCATGATCTTAGTTATCTGAATGTTGAGCTTCAAGCCAAACTTTTCACTCTCCTCTTTCACTTTCATCAAGAGGCTTTTTAGTTCCTCTTCACTTTCTGCCATAAGGGTGGTGTCATCTGCATATCTGAGGTTATTGATATTTCTCCCAGCAATCTAGATTCCAGCTAGTGCTTCTTCCAGCCAAGCGTTTCACTTGATGTACACTGCATAGAAGTTAAATAAGCAGCATGACAATATACAGCCTTGATGTACTCCTTTCCCTATTTCGAAGCATCTGTTGTTCCATGTCCAGTTCTAACTGTTGCTTCCTGGCCTGCATACAGATTTCTCAAGATGCAGGTCAGGTGGTCTGGTATTCCCATCTCTTAAAGAATTTTCTACACTTTATTGTGATCCAAACAGTCAAGGGATTTGGCATAGTCAAAAAAGCAGAAATAGATGTTTTTCTGGAACTCTTTTGTTTTTTTGATGATCCAGGGGATGTTGGTAACTTGATCTCTGCTTCCCGTGCCCTTTCCAAATCCAGCTTGAACATCTGCAAGTTCATGGTTCATGTTTTGCTGAAGTCTACCTCAGAGAATTTTGAGCATTTGTGTACTAGCAAGTGAGATGAGTGCATTTGTGCGGTTGTTTGAGTATTTTTGGCATTGCTTCTCTTTGGGATTGTAATGAAAATTGAACATTTATAGTTCTGTGGCCACTGCTGAGTTCTCCAAATTTGGTGGCATATTGAGTGCAACACTTTAACATCACTAACATTTTAGGATTTGAACATTTTAATATTTTAGGTTTAGAAATAAAACAACTGGAATTCCATCACCTCCACGAACTTTGTTCGTAGTGCTGTTTCCTGAGGCCCACTTGACTTCACATTCCAGGATATCTGGCTCTAGGGTGAGTGATCATATCATCGTGGTTATCTGGATCATGAGGATCTTTTTTGTACAGTTCTTCTGTGTAATCCTGCAACCTCTTCTTAATATCTTTTGCTTCTGCTAGGTCCATACCATTTCTGTCCTTTATCAAGCCCATCTTTGCATGAAATGTTCCCTTGGTATTGCTCCTTTTCTTGAAGAGATCTTTACTCTTTCCCATTCTGTTGTTTTCCTCTATTTTGTTGCATTAGTCGCTACGGAAAACTTTCTTATCTCACTTTGGTATTCTTCGGAACTCTGCATTCAAGTGGGTATATCTTTCCTTTTCTTCTTTGCTTCTTGCTTCTCTTCTTTTCACAACTATTTGTAAAGCCTCCTCAGACATTCATTTTGCTTTTTTGTATTTCTTTTTATTGGGAATGGTCTTGATCCCTGTCTCCTGTACAATGTCAGGAGCTTTCAATCATAATTCATTAGCCACTCTGTCTATCAGACCTAGTCTATTTCTCACTTCCACTGTATAATTGTTAGGGATTTGATTTAGGTCAGACAAAGGTAAGAAAAATCCAAATAAGACTGTAGTTATTGCGAGAGGGCATCAAAGGGCAGACACACTGAAATCATAATCACAGAAAACTAGTCAGTGTGATCACATGGACCACAGCCTTTTCTAACTTAATGAAACTAAGCCATGCCGTGTGGGGCCACCCAAGATGGGCGGGTCATGGTGGAGAGGTCTGACAGAATGTGGTCCACTGGAGAAGGGAATGGCAAACCACTTCAGTATACTTTCCTTGAGAACCCCATGAACAATATCAAAAGGCAAAATGATAGGATACTGAATGAGGAATTCACGAGGTCGGTAGGGGCCCGGTATGCTACTGGACATCAGTGGAGAAATAACTCCTGAAAGAATGAAAAGACAGAGCCAAAGCAAAAACAATACCCAGTTGGGAATGTGACTGGTGATAGAAGCATGGTCCAAAGCTGTAAAGAGCAATATTTCACAGGAACGTGTAATGTTAGGTCCATGAATCAAGGCAAATTGGAAGTGGTCAAACAGGACATGACAAGAGTGAACGTCGACATTCTAGGAATCAGTGAACTAAAATGGACTGGAATGGAGGAATTTAACTCAGATGACCATTATATCTACTATTGTAGGCAGGAATCCCTTAGAAGAAATGGAGTAGCCATCATGGTCAACAAAAGAGTTCGAAATGCAGTACTTGAATGCAATCTCAAAAAGGACAGAATGATCGCTGTTTGTTTCCAAGGCAAACCATTCAATATTACAGTAATCCAAGCCTATGCCCCAACCAGTAACACTGAAGAAGCCGACATTGAAACGTTCTATGAAGACCTACAAGAACTTTTAGAACTAACACCCAAAAAAGATATCCCTTTCATTATAGGAGACTGGAATGCAAAAGTAGGAAATCAAGAAACACCTGGAATAACAGGCAAATTTGGCCTTGGAGCATGGAATGAAGCAGGACAAAGGCTAATAGAGTTTTGCCAAGAGAACGCACTGGTCATAGCAAACACCCTCTTCCAACAACACAAGAGAAGTTTCTACATGTGGACATCACCAGATGGTCAACACCAAAATCAGATTGATTATGTTCTTTGCAGCCAAAGGTGGAGAAGCTCTATACAGTTAGCAAAAACAAGACCAGGAGCTGACTGTGGCTCAGATCATAAACTCATTATTGGAAATTCAGACTTAAATTGAAGAAAGTAGGGAAAACCACTAGACCATTCAGATACGACCTAAATCAAATCCCTTATGATTATACAGTGGAAGTGAGAAATAGATTTAAGGGACTAGATCTGATAGAGTGCCTGATGAACTATCGACAGAATTCGCAATATTGTACAGGAGACAGGGACCAAGACCATCCCCATGGAAAAGAAATGCAAAAAAGGAAAATAGCTGTCTGAGAAGGCCTTACAAATATCTGTGAAAAGAAGAGAAGCAAAAAGCAAAGGAGAAAAGGAAAGATACTAGCATCTGAATGCAGAGTACCAAAGAATAGCAAGGAGAGATAAGAAAGCCCTCTTCAGCGATCAATCCAAAGAAAAAGAGGAAAACAACAAAACAGGAAAGACTAGAGATCACTTCAAGAAAATTAGAGATATCAAGGGAACATTTCATGCAAAAATGGGCTCGATAAAGGACGGAAATGGTAGGGACCTAACAGAAGCAGAAGAAATTAAGAAGAGGTGGTAAGAATTCACAGAAGAAATGTACAAAAAAGATCTTCATGACCAAGATAATCGCGATGGTGTGATCACTGACCTAGAGCCAGACATCTTGGAATATAAAGTCAAGTGGGCCTTGGAAAACATCACTATGAACAAAGGCAGTGTTCAGTTCAGTTCAGTTCAGTTCAGTCGCTCAGTCGTGTCTGACTCTTTGCAACCCCATGAAACACAGCATGCCAGCCCTCCCTGTCCATCACCAACTCCCGGGGTTCACTCAAACTCATGTTCATCGAGTCGGTGATGGCATCCAGCCAACTCATTCTCTGTCGTCCCCTTCTCCTCCCATCCCCAATCCCACCCAGCATCAGAATCTTTTCCAATGTGTCAACTCGACGCATGAGGTGTCCAAAATACTGGAGTTTCAGCTTCAGGATCAGTCCTTCCAGTGAACACCCAGGGTCGATCTCCTTTAGAATGGACTCATTGGATCTCCTTGCAGTCCAAGGGACTCTCAAGAGTCTTCTCCAGCACCACAGTTCAAAAGTATCAATTCTTCGGTGATCAGCTTTCTTCAGAGTCCAACTCTCACATCCATACATGACCACAGCAAAAACCATAGCCTTGACTAGATGGACCTTGGTTGGCAAAGTAATATCTCTGCTTTTTAATATGCTATCTAGGTTGGTCATGACTTCCTTCCAAGGAGTAAGCATCTTTTAATTTCCTGGATGCAATCAGCATCTGCAGTGATATTGGAGCCCCCCAAAATAAAGTCTGACACTGTTTCCACAGTTTCCCCATCTATTTCCCATGAAGTGATGGGACAAGATGCCATGATTTTTGTTTCCTGAATGTTAAGCTTCAAGCCAACATTTTCACTCTCCTTCTTCAATTTCATCAAGAGGCCTTTGAGTTCCTCTTCACTTTCTGCCATAAGGCTGGTGTCATCTGCATATCTGAGGTGACTGATATTTCTCCCAGCAATCTTGATTCCAGCTTGTGCTTCTTCCAGCCCAGCGTTCCTCATGATGTACTCTGCATATAAGTTAAATAAGCAGGGTGACAATATACAACCTTGACGTACTCCTTTCCCTATTTGGAACCAATCTGTTGTTCCATGTACAGTTCTGACTCTTGCTTCCTGACCTGCATACAGGTTTCTCAAGAGGCAGGTTAGGTGGTCTGGTATTCCCATCTCTTTCAGAATGTTCCACAGTTTATTGTGATTGACACAGTCAAAGGCTTTGGCATAGTCAATGAAGCAGAAATAGATGCTTTTCTGGAACTCTCTTGCTTTCTCCATGATCCAGCGGATGTTGGAAATTTGATCTCTGGTGCCTCTGCCTTTTCTAAAACGTGCTTGAACATCTGGAAGTTCACGATTCACATATTGCTGAAGCCTGGCTTGGAGAATTTTGAGCATGACTTTACTAGCGTGTGAGATGAATGCAATTGTGGGGTAGTTTGAGCATTCTTTGGCATTCCGTTTCTTTGGTATTGGAATGAAGACTGACCTTTTCCAGTCCTATGTCCACTGCTGAGTTTTCCAAATTTGTTGGCATATTTTGTGCAGCATTTTCATAGCATCATCTTTCAGGATTTGAAACAGCTCAACTGGAATTCCATCATATCTACTAGCTTTGTTAGTAGTGATACTCTCGAAGGCCCACTTGATTTCACATTCAAAGATGTCTGGCTCCAGGTGAGTGATCACGCCATTATAATAATCTTCATCGTGAAGATCTTTTTTGTACAGTTCTTCTGTGTATTCTTGCCACCTCTTCTTAATATCTTATGCTTCTGTTAGGTCCATAAAATTTTTGTCCTTTATTGAGCTCATCTTTGCATGAAATGTTCCCTTGATATCTTTAATTTTCTTGAAAAGATCTCTTGTTTTTCCTATTCTGTTGTTTTCCTCTATTTCTTTGCATTGATCACTGAGGTAGGCTTTCTTATCTCTCCTTGCTATTCTTTGGAATTCTGCATTCAGATGCTTATATCTTTCCTTTTCTCCTTTGCTTTTCGCTTCTTTTCACAGCTATTTGTAAGGCCTCCTCAGATAGCCATTTTGCTTTTTTGCATTTCTTTTCCATGGGAATGGACTTGGTCCCTGTCTCCTGTACAATGTCACGAACCTCCGCCCAGAGTTCATCAGGCACTCTATCTATCAGATCTAGTCCCTTAAATCTACTTCTTACTTCCACTGTATAATCACAAAGGATTGGATTTAAGTCATATCTGAATGGTCTAGTGGTTTTCCCTACTTTCTTCAATTTCAGTCTGAATTTGGCAGTAAGGAGTTCATGATCTGAGCCACAGCCAGCTCCTGGTCTTGTTTTTGCTGACTGTATAGAGCTTCTCCATCTTTGGCTGCAAAGAATATAATCAATCTGATTTCTATGTTGACCATCTGGTGATATCCATGTGTAGAGTCTTCTCTTGTTGGAAGAAGGTGTTTGCTATGACCAGTTCGTTCTCTTGGCAAAACTCTATTAGCCTTTGCCCTGCTTCATTCCGTGCTCCAAGGACAAATTTGCCTGTTACTCCAGGTGTTTCTTGACTTCCTACTTTTGCATTCCAGTCCCTTATAATGAAAAGGACATCTCTTATGGGTGTTAGTTCTAAAAGGTCTTGTAGGTCTTCATAGAACCGTTCAACTTCTGCTTCTTCAGTGTTACTGGTTGGGGCATAGGCTTGGATTACTGTAATATTGAATGGTTTGCCTTGGAAACAAACAGAGATCATTCTGTCCTTTTTGAGATTGCATTCAAGTACTGCATTTTGGACTCTTTTGTTGACCATGATGGCTACTCCATTTCTTCTAAGGGATTCCTGCCTACAGTAGTAGATATAATGGTCACCTGAGTTAAATTCCCCCATTCCAGTCCATTTTAGTTCACTGATTCCTAGAATGTTGACATTCACTCTTGTCATGTCCTGTTTGACCATTTCCAATTTGCCTTGATTCATGGACCTAACATTCCAGGTTCCTATGCAATATTGTTCTTACAGCATCGGACCTTACTTCTATCACCAGTCACATCCACAACTGGGTATTTGTTTTGCTTTGGCTCCATCCCTTCATTCTTTCTGGAGTTATTTCTCCACTGATCTCCAGTAGAATACTGGGCACCTACTGACCTGGAGAATTCCTCATTCAGTATCCTATCATTTTGCCTTTTGATATTGTTCATGGGGTTCTCAAGGCAAGTATACTGAAGTGGTTTGCCATTCCCTTCTCCAGTGCACCACGTTCTGTCAGACCTCTCCACAATGACCCGTCCGTCTTGGGTGGCCCCACACGACAGAGCTTAGTTTCTCTGAGTTAGACAGGGCTGTGGTCCATATGATCAGGTCAACTAGGTTTTTGTGATTATGATTTCAGTGTATCTGCCCTCTGATGCCCCCTCGTGAAACTTACCGTCTTATTTGGGTTTCTCTTATCTTGGTCGTAGAAAATCTCTTCACAGCTGCTCCAGTAAAGTGCAGCCGCTGTACCTTACCTTGGACGAATGGTATCTCCTCAAGGTCGTCCCTCCTGACCTTGAACGTGGAGTAGCTCCTCCCGACCCTCCTGTGCCTGCGCAGTCACTGCCTCTTCGATGTGGGACAGCTCCTCTAGCCCACGATTCTGCACGTGGTCGGTTGTGCAGAGCCAGCGCCTTTCGCGTCTGTGCCCCCGGAGCCTGTAGTGTAGTGTAGGTGATTGAATTCCAGTTGAGGTATTTCAAATTCTGAGAGATGATGCTTTGAAAGTGTTGCACTCAACATGCTAGCAAATTAGGAAAACTCAGCAGTGGCCACAGGACTGGAAGAGGTCAGTCTTCATTCAAATCCCAAAGAAAGGCAATGCCAAAGAATGCTCAAGCTACCACACAATTGCACTCATCTCACACGCTACTAAAGTTATGCTCAAAATTCTGCAAGCCAGGCTTCAGCAATATGTGAATCGTGAACTTCCAGATGTTCAAGCTGGTTTTAGAAAAGGCAGAGGCACCAGAGATCAAATTTCCAACATCCGCTGGATCATGGAAAAAGCAAGAGTTCCAGAAAAACATCTATTTCTGCTTCATTGACTATGCCAAAACCTTTGACTGTGTGGATCACAATAAACTGCGGAAAACTCTGAAAGACATGGGAATACCAGACCACCTGACCTGCCTTTTGAGAAACCTGTATGCAGTTCAGGAAGCAACAGTCAGAACTGGACATGGAACAACAGATTGGTTCCCAATAGGAAAAGGAGTACGTCAAGGTTGTATATTGTCACCTTGCTTATTTAACTTATATGCAGAGTACATCATGAGGAACGCTGGGCTGGAAGAAGCACAAGCTGGAATCAAGATTGCTGGGAGAAATATCAATCACCTCAGATATGCAGATGACACCACCCTTATGGCAGAAAGTGAAGAGGAACTAAAACGCCTCTTGATGAAAGTGAGAGAGTGAAAAGATTGGCTTGAAGCTCAACATTCAGTAAACAAAGATCATGGCATCTTTTCCCATCACTTCATGGGAAATAGATGGGGAAACTGTGGAAACAGTGTCAGACTTTATTTTGGGGGGCTCCAAAACCACTGCGGATGCTGATTGCATCCAGGAAATTAAAAGACAATTACTCCTTGGACGGAAGGTTATGACCAACCTATATAGTATATTAAAAAACAGAGACATTACTTTTACAACCAAGGTCCGTCTAATCAAGGCTATGGTTTTACCGCTGATCATGTATGGATGTGAAAGTTGGACTGTGAAGAAAGCTGATCACCGAAGAATTGATGCTTTTGAACTGTGGTGCTGGAGAAGACTCTTGAGAGTCCCTTTGACTGCAAGGAGATCCGACCAGTCCTTTCTAAAAGAGATCAGTCCTGGGTGTTCATTGGAAAGAATGATGCTAAAACTGAAGCTCCAATACTTTGGCCACCTCATGCGAAGTTTTGACTCACTGGAAATGACTCTGATGCTGCGAGGGATTGGGGGCAGGAGGAGATGGGGACGACAGAGAATGAAGTGGCTGGATGGCATCACAACTCGATGAGGTGAGTTTGAGTGAACTCCGGGAGTTGGTGATGGACAGGGAGGCCTGCTGTGCTGTGATTCATGGGGTCGCAGAGTCGGACACAACTGAGTGACTGAACTGAACTGATCTGAATTATCTAATAGTTTTCCCTACTTTCTTCAATGTAAGTATAAATTTGGCAATAAAGAGTTCATGATCTGAGCCACAGTCAGCTCTTGATCTTGTTTTTGGTTACTGTATAGAGCTTCTCCATCTTTGGCTGCAAACATATAATCAATCTGATTTCTGTGTTTCCATGTGGAGTCTTTTCTTGTGTTTTTGGAAGAGGGTGCTTGCTAAGATCAGTGAGTTCTTTTGGCACAACTCTACTAGCTTTTGCCCTGCTTTATTCTGTACTCCAAATCCAAATTTGCCTGTTACCTCAGGCATTTCTTGACTTCCTTCTTTTGCATTCCAGTCCCCATAATGAACAGGACATCTTTTTGGGTGTTAGTTCTAGAAGGTCTTGTAGGTCTTCGTAGAACCAGTCAACTTCAACTTATTCAGCATTTCTGGTCGGGGCATAGACTTGGATGATTTTGATATTGAATGGTTTGCCTTGGAAACGGACAGAGATCATTCTTTCGTTTTTGAGATTGCGTCCAAGTATAACATTTTGGAATTTTGTTGACTATGATGGCTATGCCATTTCTTCTAAGGGATTCTTGCCCACAGTAGTAGATATAATGGTCATCTGATTTAAATTCACCCATTCCTGTCCATTTTAGTTTGGTGATTCCTAAAATGTTGATGTTCACTCTTGCCATCTCCTGTGTGACCACTTCCAATTTTCCTTGATTCATGGACCTACCATTCCAGGTTCCTATGCAATGTTTCTCTTCACAGCATTGGACATGCTTCTATTACCAGTTACATCCACAACTGTGTGATGATTTTTCTGTGGCTCCATATCTTCATTCTTTCTGGAGTTATTTCTCCAGTGAGCTCCAGTAGTGAATTGGGCACCTACCGACCTGGGAGTTCATCTTTCAGTGTTCTATCTTTTTGCCTTTTCATACTGTACATGTGGTTCTCAAGGCAAGAATATTGAAGTTGTTTGCCATTCCCTTCTCCAGTGGACCACGTTTTGTCAGATCTCTCCACCATGACCTGTCCGTCTTGGGTAGCCCTGCATGGAATTGCTTAGTTTCATTGAGTTAGACAAGTCTGTGGTCCAAGTGACTAGGTTGGTTAGTTTTCTGTGATTGTGGTTTCGGTCAGTCTGCCCTCTGATGCCCTCTCTTAGCGCCTAAAATGTTTCTGGGGTTTCTCTTATCTTGGACGTGGGGTATGTCTTCATGTCTGCTCCAGCAAAACGCAGCCACTGTTCCTTACCTTGGATGTGGGGTATCTTCTCTCAGCCGCTTGTCACTCCAGTGAGTAACATCTGTACAGGTTTTCCTGTAACCAGGAGTTTTCGCTGGGAATTTGGGATTTTCAATGATAAAATCAAGGACAGATATTGGAAAAAGAAATGGTTGGTGTGGCAGGCTGAGTTCTAATATGATCCTTATGACTTTGTTATACACATCGTATATGATTCCCACTCCTTGAGTATAGGCAGGACTTGTGAATGGGATATGACTCTCACAATTAGTTTACTAAGTAGTTGATTTGTACTTAATCACAATAATGATCATTGTAAGTGGTTATGGCGTGATTAGGCTGGCCTTAAAAAAGGGTCTGAATCATTACAGTAAAGAAAATCTTTCTGCTGACCTTGATGAAGCCAATCACCATGAGTTCTATAGATATAACCTCTAAAAACTGACCTCTGCCTAATTCCAGTGAGATTGGAGGAGGAACTTAAGCCGCAGAGGAGATCACAGCTGCAGTCAACACTTTTATTTCATCCTTGTGAAACCCTAGGCAGATAATCTAATTAACGTGTTACTCCATACTTGACCTGAGAAGGCAATGGCAACCCACTCCAGTACTCCTGCCTGGAAAGTCCCATGGACGGAGGAGCCTGGTGGGCTGCAGTCCATGGGGTCACTGAGTCAGACAGGACTGAGCAACTTCACTTTCACTTTTCACTTTCATGCCTTGGAGAAGGAAATGGCAATCCACTCGAGCGTTCTTGCCTGGAGAATCCCAGGGACGGGGGAGCCTGGTGGGCTGCCATCTATGGGGTCGCACAGAGTCGGACACGACTGAAGCGACTCAGCAGCAGCAGCAGCCATACCTGATCCATGGAAACTGTGCTGTTTTAAGCCAGTAAATTTGTGGTAATTGTTACACTGCAATAGAAAACTAATAGTATTGTTTTTTATTTTTTTCCTGCTCCATAATGAAATAAAAGTTATGAACTTGTTGCCAGTTCCTGAACCTAAAAATTGTCATTTATTCTTGAGTCATAACGTTATTTGCTCTAAGAATCATATGATTGAGGAAAATGTGACAAAGTCAATTGCCACTCACTAGGCAACCATCTGTGAACAGGGGATGCCAGTAAGGAATGGAGTAAATGGATTTCTCAAGGAATGAGTAGATTTCTATGTGGAGAGTGAGGTTCAACCAGAATATCCATCAGGGAGAAGGAGAAAACAAAGGTATAATTTTATTAAGCAACGTAAAGAACAGTGATTTTCAAACTGATTTTTAATTGTAAAATCAATTATTGTTCAGTTGCTCAGTTATTCCTTTCTCTTCACACCATCTTCAGTATTTATTGTTTGTGGATTTTTGACAATAGCCATTTTGAAAGGTGTAAAGTTTTGTAAATCATTGTACTTTTGACTTGCATTGCTGTAATAATTAGCAATGTTGAATATCTTTTCACATGTTTCTTGGCCATTTGTATGTACTCTTTGGAGAAATGTCTATTTAGGTCTTATGCTCATTTTTTTTATTTGGTTTTTTATTTTAATGATATAAGCCACATGAGCTGTTTATAAATTTTGGAGTCTAAGCTTTGTCAGGTGCATCATTTACAAATATTTTCTCCCATTCTCTGGGTTGTCTTCTTGTTTCCCTTATGATATCCTTTGCTGTGTGAAAGCTTTTAAGTAGGTCCCATTCATTTATTTTGTTTTCCTTGCCATTCTTCTGGGAGATACAACAAAAACGATATGGTGCATTTTATGTCAAAGAGTGTTCTGCTTATGTTCTCCTCTAAGAGATTTATAGTGTCCAGTCTCACAATCATGTCATTAATCCATTTTGTATTTATTTTTGTGTGTGGTGTTAAACAATGTTGTGAATTCATTCTTTTACATGTGGCTGTCCAGTTTTCCCAGCATCATTTATTGAAGAGACTAACTTTCCTCCATTGTATAGTCTTGACTCCTTTGTCATGGATTATTTGAGCACAGGTGCCTAGGCTTATTTCTGGACTTTCTATTACTGTTCCTTTGATTTTATTTCTATTTTTGTGCCAATACTATAATGTTTTGATGATTATAACAATGTAGTATAATCTGAACTCAGGAAATCTAATTCTTCCAGCTCCATTTTTTTTCTCGATATTTCTTTCACTATTTGGGGTCGTTTGTGTCTCCATACAAATTTTAAGATTTTGTGTTATGTTTATGTGAAAAGTGCCATTGGTCATTTGATAGTTATTGCATTGAATTTGTAGATTGCCTTGGGTAGTACAGTAATTGTGACAATATCGATTCTTCCAATCCAAAAACATGGAGTATCTTTCAATCTGTTTGTTTTTGTCTTTGATTTCTTTCATCAGGGTCTTACAGTTTTTGGAGTATAGGTCTTTGGTCTACTTAAGTAAATATTGTTAGTACATAGAAATACAATGGATTTCTGTGCATTAATTTTGTAACCTGCAATTTTACCAAATTGATTGATGAGCTCTAGTAGTTTTCTGGTAGTATCTTTAGGAGTTTCTTTGCATACTATCATGTCATCTGCAAACAGTGACAGTTTCACTATTTCTTTAGCAATTCAAATGCCTATTTCCTTCTCTTCTCTTATTGCTCTAAATAGGACTTGAAAAATTAGTTGAAATAAAGTTGTGAGAGTGAATATCCTTTTCTAGATCCTAATCTTAGAGGAAATGCTTTTACATTTTCACCATTAAGTATGATGTTAGCTATAGGTTTGTCATATATGGTCTTTATTACCTTGAAGTATATACCAGCAAATTTGGAAAACTCAGCAGTGGCCACAAAACTGGAAGAGGTCAGTCTTCATTCCAATCCCAAAGAAAGACAATGCCAAAGAATGCTCAAACTACGGCACAATTGTACTCATCTCACACGCTAGTAAAGTCATGCTCAAAATTCTCCAAGCCAGGCTTCAGCAATATGTGAACCGTGACCTCCCAGATGTTCAAGCAGATTTTAGAAAAGGCAGAGGCACCAGAGATCAAGTTTCCAACATCCGCTACACCATGCAGAAAACAAGAGAGTTCCAGAAAAACACCTACTTCTCTTTCATTGGCTATGCTAAAGCCTTTGACTGTGCGAATCACAACAAACTGTTGAAAATTCTTCATAATAGCAAATGAAGCAACTGATAAAGGATTAATCTCTAAAATATACAAGCAGCTCCTGCAGCTCAATTCCAGAAAAATAAATGAGCCAATCAAAAAATGGGCCAAAGGACTAAACAGACATTTCTCCAAAGAAGACATAAAGATGGCTAACAAACACATGAAAAAATGCTCAACATCCCTCATAATCAGAGAAATGCAAATCAAAACCACAATGAGATACCATTTCACACCAGTCAGAATGGCTGCTATCCAAAAGTCTACAAGCAATAAATGCTGGACAGGGTGTGGAGAGAAGGGAACCCTCTCACACTGTTGGTGGGAATGCAAACTAGTACAGCCACTATGGAGAACAGTGTGGAGATTCCTCGAAAAACTGGAAATAGAACTGCCATACGATCCAGCAATCGCACTCCTGGGCATATACACCGAGGAAACCAGAATTGAAAGAGACACGTGTACTCCAATGTTCATTGCAGCACTGTTTATAATAGCCAGGACATGGAAGCAACCTAGATGTCCATCTGCAGACGAATGGATAAGAAAGCTTTGGTACATATACACAATGGAGTATTATTCAGCCATTAAAAAGAATGCATTTGAATCAGTTCTAATGAGGTGGATGAAACTAGAGCCTATTATACAGAGTGAAGTAAGCCAGAAAGAAAAACACCAATACAGTATACTAACGCATATATATGACATTTAGAAAGATGCAAATGATAACCCTGTATAAGAGACAGCAAATGAGACACAGATGTATAGAACAGTCTTTGGGACTCTGTGGCAGAGGGTGAGGGTGGGGGGATTTGTGAGAATGGCATTGAAACATGTATGTTGTCATATGTGAAAATAATTGCCAGTTCAGGGTTGATGCATGTTACAGGATGCTCAGGGCTGGTGTACAGGGATGACCCAGAGGGAGGATAAATGGAGGAGGGAGGTGGGAAGGGGGTTCAGGAAAGGGAACTCATGTACACCCGGGGCGGATTCATGTCAATGTATGGCAAAACCAACAAATATAATATTGTAAAATAATTAACCTCCAATAAAAAATAAAAAAAAGAAAATTCTTAAAGAAATGAGAGTACCAGATCACCTTAAGTGTCTCTTGAGACACCTGTAGCAGGTCAAGAAGAAAGAGAACCAGTAAAGAAACAATTGACTGATTCCAAACTGGGGAAGGAGTATGAAAGATTGTATTTTGTCACTATGATTATTTAACTTATATGCAGAGTACATGTGAAATGCCAGGCTGGATGAAGCACAAGCTGCAATCAAGATAGCTGGGAGAAATATGAGCAACCTCAGATGTGCAGGTAATACCACTCTAATGGCAGAAAGTAAAGAGGAACTAAAGAGCCTCTTGATGAAGGTGAAAGAAGCTGGCTGGAAACAACATTAAAAACATAAATAAATAAACTAAAATCGTGGCATCTAGTCCCATCCTTTCATGGCAAATAGAAGGGGAAAATGTGGATACAGTGACATATTTTATTTTCTTAGGCTCCAAAGTCACTGCAGACGATGACTACTGCCATGAAATTAAAAGACGCTTGCTCCTTGGAAAGAAAACTATGACAAACCTAGCCATTGTTTGGCTGACAAAGGTCCTTCTAGTCAACACCATGATTTTTCCAATAGGCATGTACCAGTGTAAGAGATGGACCATAAAAAAGGCTGAGCAACAAAGAATTGATGCTTTTGAACTGTGGTGTTGGAGAAGACTCTTGAGAGTCCCTTGGACTGCAAGGAGATCAAACCAGTCCATTCTAAAGGAGATCAACCTTGAATATGTATTGGAAGTACTGATGCTGAGGCCAAAGTGCCAATACTTTGGCCAACTGATGCGAAGAACTGACTCACTGGAAAAGACCCTGATGTTGGGAAAGATTGAAAGCAGGAGAAGGGGATGACAGAAGTTGAGATGGTTGGATGGCATCACTGACCCAATTGGACATGAATGTGAGCAAGCTCTGGGAGGTAGTGAAGGACAGGGAAGCCTAGCATGCTGCAGTCCATGAGGTCTCAAAGAGTTGGACATGACTGAGAGACTGGACAACAGCAACTCCTGTAGAGACCTAGGCTAAACAAGAACCATTATTTCTTTTCTGCTATACTGAGCAGTTAGCTCTCTTCATGTGTTATTGGTACCTTTTTTTTTCTTTGGTAAAACAGAGAGTATCTGGTAATAAACAGCTGCCTACAGTCTGGATTCATGGCCTCAACCTTGTTTCCAACTCTCTCTGACAATTTCTGAGTAAGGAGTTTCTCATATCAAGCACTATTGCCTCACACATTTGTAACACACTACTAGAGTTTCCTAATCCCTTTTAAGGCTTTACCCTTGAAGACCGAGAGGAAAGGGACAGGTAATTGAATTCCTCCCTTTCTTCCAAGTCTAGTGCAAGGTTTTCATACATTATTTTAAGAAAAATCCTGTCTAGTTTGGTCAACCACTACAATCTCAACTACTACTAATATCGTCCACACCATTTTAAGAACTATGTATTATTAATGATACAAAACAACCCTGGTTGCAAGCCCAAGGACATAATTAAATTTACTGACGTCTGAATAATAGACATGCCTAGTACAAAGGGAAAATTTGGTCCATATTCTCATTCTCTATTTGTTTTTCTCTTTCTGACTTATTTCACTCCGTATCCATTCACATCTCTACAAATGACCCAATTTTGTTCCTTTTATGACTGAGTAATAGTTCATTGTATATGTATATACCACATCTTCTTTATCCTTTCACCTGTCAATGGACATTTAGGTTGCTTCCATGTCTTGGTTATTGTAAATAGTGCTGCAATGAACATTGGGATACATGTGTCTTTTTGCATTATGGTTTCCTCAGGGTATACGCCCAGTACTGGAATTGCTGGGTCATATGGTAGCTCTATTTTTAGTTTTTTAAACTAAATTTGTTTTTTTTTTTTTTCGGAGCACTTGTTAATCCGTTATGATTTATTAGCTGTACAGCAGTAGATCCTCCTCCCCAGCTTTCAACCCCATTACATATTTTATTACAGGTCTCATGTTGGCGTCCTAAAATAATGAAAAATATCACACAGTACAGCTAAGTACAAAATGCATCAACCTAGAGTCTGATAGCTAACTGATGGCTCTCTTAAAAGCAATACACAGAAGAAAAAAGTGTTTGAAATCAGCAAGACTGAGGCTCTCTAAAAAACACATTTTAAACATGTGACAGTTCATGTGCAAGAATCACTTTGAGTCGGTTTTGCTTCACATTATTATTTTTTTGAAGGTCCGAAGTTTAAATTACTGACCTAGTGAAATTTCCTGGCCCAGCTTTTAAGAGCTGCTGTGACCCACTCATAATCACCCTTCTGCTTCAACAGAGGATTTATAAAACACGAAACTCAGCTACGAACAAAGCAAAGAAAATGTAGATGGCAAATCATAACTGAAAGTTAATTGTACAAGGTTCAAATGCTGGCTCCATGGGTTGGAAATCATGATGTTCCATGTGGGTGTCGGTCACTAGCGGGCAGCAGTCTCGGTGCCGTTCTGCGACATGATTGTGATCCAATTCCTTGTCAATGTTTACAAACTACCGTCTGCAGTAACTTAATTTGCAAGTAATTAAAATGCTGGGTTTTCTTACACTGCACTTCTTTTCAACCTCGTAATTAATAGAAAAGATTAAAATGTAAAAAAAGTTATTTACAAGCTTGACCATACCAGAAACTTTGCCAAGAAAGAGGCAAAGTCTTCAGGACAGAAACCAATCGTAGCATGCCATACTACTGGTGTGCAGCTGACTCCAAGCAAAGGGAGTCAGGGAAAAGCAAAAGCAAAAACCAGTTTAAAAGTCTAAGTCCTTCCCAAGTCTGCATTTACAATTAAAAACTCTCCTGGGAAGAAGACCGTAAGAACTCTGGGAAACCTGGTGATGGTTTCTGGAGTGGTTTACCATTGCAAGAGAGAGGGTTCAATGTCTCTGTTTCCAACTAAGAAAACCAGGGAGGCGTGAACACTGTCCTCAGCACTTCACAGTAAACCCTCAAGGACTCAGAACATTCCATGATTTGCTAATTTGGTTCTTTCAGAATATAAACAAAACTGATAAACCATTAGCCAGAGTCATTAGGGAAAAAAAGGGAAAGGATTCTAATCAATAAAATTAGAAATGAAAATGGAGAAGTTTCAACAGACAAGGCAGGAATACAAAGAGACATAAGAGATGATAAGAGACAACTATGAGCAACTGTATGCCAAAAAATGGACAACTTGGAAGAAGTGGACAAATTCTTAGAAAAATACAACCTTCCAAGATTGAACCAGGAGGGGGAACACATGTACATCCGGGGTGGATTCACATCAATGTATGGCAAAACCAACCAATATAATATTGTAAAGTAATTAGCCTCCAATAAAAAAAAAGACAGATTAATCACAAGTAATGAAATTGAAACAATAATTGAAAATCTTCAAATAAACAAAAGTCCAGGGCCAGATGGCTTCACAGGCAAATTCAAAGATTTAGAGAAGAACCAACACTTATTCTGCTCAAACTCTTCCAAAAAATTGCAGAGGGGGGAACACTCCCAAACTTGTTCTAAAAGGCCATCACACCCTGTTACCCAAACCAAAAAAGGATACCAAAAAAATTACAGACAAATATTACTGATGAACTTAGGGGAAAGAATCCTCAACAAAATACTAGCAAATAGAATCCAACAACACATTAAACTGATTATACACCACGATCGAGTGAGATTTATCCCAGGAGTGCAAAGATTGTTTCATATACACAAATCAATCAACATGATATGTCATATTAACAAATTAAAGAGTAAAAACCATATGATCATCTCAATAGATGCAGAAAAAGCTCTCGACATATTTCAATACCCATTTACGATAAAAACTCTCCATAAAATGAGTACAGAGGGAACCTACTTCAGCATAATAAAGGCCGCATACAACAGACCAACAACAAACATCATTCTCAATGGTGAAACAGTTCCTCTAAGATCAAGAACACTGTTATATTTTTTAAAAAGAGAAAATGAAAGTGGGAACAATTAAGAAGCTTCTAAGAACTTCCAACATTCTTTTAAAAGTAAAGTTTATATTTCTTATACACCCAGAGTCCAAAACACTGCAGTATTCTATACAGTTAGATGAAGGAGAAGTATGGTGATTTCCTTACATACATCCTGCTTAAAAAATATACCATTAATTAAGACATTAGATAAATTCTTTGAGAGCCTGTGTGGAGCCACATATTGCAGGGTTGTAAAAAATTATGTCTTTTATTCTTTTATCAAACGGGAGATTCGTTAAATTTAAAATAAAATTGAAAGTTTATGTTTGGTTGAAAAAAACATCTATTTCTGAAAATGTCCATTGAGCTCTGATGAACACAGAAAACACTCTTTTCTGTAGACTATTTCCTGGGCTGGGGAATGAAATGGAATCTGGACTAGACTACAAAAGTGAACACCTGAGACTCCACTTCAGGAAAACTTTAATCTTCTTGAGATTTCAAAGAGATAGAGATAATAGTAAGTGGCCAGATGCTGGTATTTAAAGCCAGATTGCCTTTGCTATCCAAGTAATCTATCTTTATTTGAATAGCTGGCAAATACATTCCTGACAACTATCAGGGCACTTCTGGAAGAGTTTATGAATGACGCGTTTTATTCATCAAGAAATTAGTGGATGATATTGTGATTGCCAAACTAAGATTATGTACAGATAGCCACAATAAAGGAGAGGGGATTATTTTCCTCTGTAAACATTTTTTCTCTCTCTTTTTTTTTTCTCACATGGCTTTCTTTTATTGTGGCAATGAAAAACTCAACATGCCTTGTAAAAAGAGTTGTGAAGGGAATTGGGGATTAGTTCTTTAAAGAAAAAAAAAATAATGTAGAGAATACAACAGGTGACCAAATAATTCAGGAGACAAACTAGGCTATATTATTAATCCTACTTGAAAATCCTTAAACTGTATACCATATACACAATTATAAATCTATTTTAGATGACACAATCCCTTTTGTGGGGAAAAATAACTTTTGAATGTACATGTATTCTCTGCTGATTAGAGACTTATATGTTTCTGGCATTTTGGAAGAAGAAAAATAATGATTGACAAAATTAGTCCAAAGTAATTGGGTCATACAATATTATTTAAAATTTTGTTCTAATGAACAGGGAATGTCTGAAAAATAGAATAACATGAATTTCTAAATAATTGGTCATTTTGCCAAAGTCCTCTATGTATCAGTTGTTACAGGGATGAGTGGGCCTTTCTTTTCTGATAGTAGTAATAGATGTCTTAGATTTTAAATAAAATTCTTCACTACAAGGAAACAGGGCTCCTTAGAGAAATGGCTGATTCCAGGATTGGGTCACTATAACTACTAATGAGGACATTTTGCTCTGTAAGAAAGTAAAGAAATGCTCAAAAACTAATGGCAATTTGTCTAGGGGACACAGGAGCCAACTTAAAGGATCTTCAGCAATTAAAAAGAATACATTTGAATCAGTTCTAATGAGGTGGATGAAACTGGAGCCTATTATACAGAGTGAAGTAAGCCAGAAAGAAAAATACCAATACAGTATACTAACACATATATATGGAATTTAGAAATATGGTAATGATAACCCAGTATACGAGACAGCAAAAGAGACACAGATGTATAGAACAGTCTTTTGGACTCTGTGGGAGAATGCAAGGGTGGGATGATTTGGGAGAATGACATTGAAACATGTATATTGTCATATGTGAAACGAATCGCCAGTCCAGGTTTGATGCATGATACAGGATGCTCGGGGTTGGTGCACTGGGATGAACCAGAGGGATGGTATGGGGAGGGAGGTGAGAGGTGGGGTTCCAGATGCAGAACACAGGTACACCCCGGGCAGATTCATGTCAATGTATGGCAAAACCAATGCAATATTGTAAAGTAATTAGCCTCCAATTAAAATAAATAAATTTTAAAAATAGAAAAGAAAGAAAAAAAAAAAGGATTTTCTAATGCCCAATATTGAAATCATTAAAGCAATAAAATGAATAATTATAGCAATGGAATATAACTTGTGAATAAAATAAACTATGCAGTCCATATTAATAAATGTGAATAACTGAATAAAATAAATAGGAATGAATATAAAACATTTTATTAATATAGTATTCTAATTCTTAAATGCAAAATGAATGATGAAACTAGGAAACTATCATCTGGTATGTGATAACTGCCATAGGCAATAATCATCAATGGATGATGAAAATAGTAGACAAAAATATGCACACTCTAGGGATGTATATAAAAGATCAGTCAGTTCAGTTCAGTTCAGTTCAGTCGCTCAGTCGTGTCCGACTCTCCGCGACCCCATGAATCACAGCACACCAGGCCTCCCTGTCCATCACCAACTCCCGGAGTACACTCAAACTCATGTCCACAGAGTCGGTGATGCCATCCAGCCATCTCATTCTCCGTCGTCCCCTTCTCCTCCCGCCCCCAACCTTTCCCAGCATCAGAGTCTTTTCCAGTGAGTTAACTCGTCGCATGAGGTGGCCAAAGTATAAAAGATAGTTACCAATTAAAGGGAAAAGTAGTAACTTTATAGTGAAGAAATTCAAAAGACACACTCTAAACCAAACAATCAAATTAAAATTACTATAAAATGACATACCAGTATCATAGACATTCTGACGTTATGCATTGAAAAGGGCACAGTTTCCACTTCTAGGGTACTGATCTTGGGTGGCCTCAGCCTGCAATGGCTTGGAGCAAGATTTGAATTCCCAGCCAGAGATTAGTGCTGGGTCATTGCAGTGAAAGCACCAGATCTTAGGCACTAGACCAACGGTCAGTGATAAGAGCCCTGGCCCTTCAGCTTTGCAGAAAATAATGTCCACAAATATGGAAAGTAGTGAAACAAGTAAAGTATTTATTAGGAGGAAAAAGAGTACAGGACATGTGGATAGACACATGGGCAGACTCAGATGGAGAGTCCCTGAGTCTTACCCTTGGCCAATCATTTTGATATACCTTGCTCACAGTCCATGTTTGGTATATCTCAGGATTCTGCCAAGTGTGCTCATGCATCTCTTAGCCAAAACAAAATATGTCGTGACATCATTCTTCCTTTGACCTTCAGGGAGCTTTTTCTGCACAAGTGTGGTCAAGAAGGTCTCCTGACTTTGAGAGGTCTAGGCAGGGCCCAACTTCCTCCCTTAATTGTCCTGCTGTTATTGTCTTGGAGTTTCAGTAGAGAACGAATCTCCAATTGTTGTATCCTGGGGGGAACCATCTGCCTTCTGCCTCGATATTACTGTCACAACATGCAACCTAACTATAAACATAAGGCAACATCAGACAAACAGAAATTAAAGAACCTTTTATGAAATAACTACTCAGTATTCTCCAAAAATGTCAAAGTCACTGTTATAGGCTGAATTGTTACTACCCCTACTCCCCCACAAAGTTCATTGTTGAAGTTCTAGCCCCTAGTACCTTAAAATGTTACTATGTTTGGAGATAAGACCTTTACAGAGGTAATTAAAGGAAAATAAAATTTTATGAGGGGACTTTAATTTAGTATTGATTGATGCTCTTAAAGTAAGAGATTAGGACACAGAGAGCTCACAGAGGGAAGACTGTGAAGACAATGGAGGAGGATGGTCATCTACAAGCTAGGAGAGATATCTCAAAAGAAAGCAACCCTGCCAACACCTTGATTTTAGACTTCTAGGCTCTAGAACTATGAGAAAATATTTCTGTTATACAACCCAGCCAATCTGGTACATTTTTATGGACAACCCTAGCAAATTAATATAGTCATGAAACACAAAATGAGATTGAGAAATTGTCCTATATTGGAGAAAACTAAAAACACATAAGAATTAAATGTGATATGAAAAAGTGGATTGGATCCTGGAAAATCAAAAGGACATTAGTGACTCAATTGGTGATATTTAAATGAGATCTATAGATTAATTAAAGCTATTGTATCAGCATTAATATCTTGATTTTGATAGCTGCATTATGATTATATAAGATTATAAAATCTGGGAAAGTTGGGTGGAGAGTATACAAGGACCCTTGTACTGTTTTGCAAATTTTTAAAATCTGAAAATATTATGAAATTAAAAGTTAAAATTGTTTAATAAGAATATTCTAAAAATAAGACATTACTTTCAAATATTGCTTTAAAGATGTTTGTTGGAGCAATTTATTTTTGTGTTTTTGGGCAGTTGATTTTTGTCATAATCCTGAGAAAAAAATAATTACCCGTCTTCCTTGTTCACCTCTTCCTTGAAGTCTCTTTATTTTCCAGATCTGAATGAGTATTTTGTAATACCTCTGCAGAAGAAGAATCTTCATTTTATTTATTTCAATATATTTTAATTAAATTCATTTAAGCTGCTCTAGTTGGTGTCCAGGGAGTACCATCACATGTGTACCAAGTTTATTATAACATAATTTATGATTAATGAGTATTAAGTATGTCTTTACACAATTTAACTGAGCAAACATTTATTGAGCATATAATATGTACAAAACCTTGTGGATAGAGAGATAAACAAAAGCTAATTTTTACCCTACAGGAATTTGCAATCTAGAAAGAGAGAGAAGAAAATGGAGGGAAGATAAATTAACTTCTATCGCATATCTCGGAGAAGGCAATGGCAAGCCACTCCAGTACTATTGCCTAGAAAATCCCATGGATGGAGGAGCCTGGTAGGCTGCAGTCCGTGGGGTCGCTAAGGGTCGGACACGATTGAGCGACTTCACTTTCACTTTTCCCTTTCACACATTGGAGAAGGAAATGGCAACCCACTCCAGTGTTCTTGCCTGGAGAATCCCAGGGACGGGGGAGACTGGTGGGCTTCTGTCTATGGGGTCACACAGAGTCGGACACGACTGAAGTGACTTAGCAGCAGCAGCAGCAGCATTGCATATCTACTAAGGGTACCTATTTTGGATAGACACTATTAACTTCAATTTTACAAGCATGGGAACTAAAACTCAGGGAAATTCTCCTGGTTGTAATAACATATTAATTGACACCTAAAGAAAGCGTTAGAATTGGAGACATGGATAAGAAAGAAATTGTGTTCTAAGAAAAGCATTTACAATGATTTGGGGGCATTGAGAACATGCTGTATTTAAATAAGAATTTCAGTTTGACTTTAAGTATGGCATGTTTGTAAGATAGTAGCAGGAGACAAATCTTCAGAAGGCAGTATATTGGAGCAGGGCACTGCATGCTATCCTAAGAATTAAACTTTTCTCTAATATAACTGAAAGCAATTTAAGGATTATAAGCTGTGAAATAAATGATGCTGGGTTTGCAAAGATGAGCACTTTTTAATTTAGATTCTCAATATTTCCTTTTACTTAAATATTACCAATACATACACACACACAAACTCCATTTTAAAAATACTTACTAAATCTCTCTACATATAACTTCAAATTGACATTCTCCCAAGCTGAATCTTGGTTCGAGCCACTTCCCAAGTTTCAATTAGAAAGCCACAGACAGAGACTTGAAAAAGAGATCATTTCATAAAAAGAAAGTGCTCTACTGTGTCAATCCCCTTGAGGCAGTCTAGGAACAAACTAATTCTTGCCTTCTCCCTGGCATCCAAGGATTTCTCAAGCAGACTTAAACACAACAACTTCTAAAGAAATACACACAAGTTAGTAGAGGGGTGGTGGTGGGATGAATTGGGAGATTGGGATTAGACATGCACTACAATATATAAAATAGATAACTAATAGGAACCTACTATATAGCAAAAAGAACTGTATTCAGTGCTTTGTGGTGACCTAAATAGGAAATAAATTTGAAAAAGAAGGAATATATATTTACATATAACTGATTCACTTTACTGTACAGCAGAAACTTATACAACATTTTAAACCCATTGTAAGCCAACTATGCTCCATTAAAAATTTTTAAAAATAATAAAGGACAGCCATAGAGCAAATTTTTATATGGTGTATGTACCATTTTTATGGGTGTGACAATAAATTAAAGAAATCTTTTAAGTTGTCTATTATTTTTAAAGTACTAAGAACCACTGCAAAGATAATTTGGGATTCCTTTGGTTCTAAAATAAGATTCTGTAATTTCAATTCCAGTTCTATGCTATAACCTTCAGATGGTCTCCTGTCTACGTATATTAATTGACAATATAGATATAAGTTTTCTATATAGTTGTGATGAAGTATAGTGTATGATTTTATTATAATAACAGAGTATCTAGTAAATCTACTATAACCATGAAAATATGTGATCACTTAAGGTAATACCTTTAGCTTATCTATGATTAGAACAAAACAATAATAAAAACATCGAAATAAGAAATGACAAATGTTGCCTAGATCTAACTTTTAAACTCTTCCCTTTGACATTATCATAGGTACCAATATGAATGGTTAAACAATGTGCTTAACCTCATCTTATAATGAATACCACAGATAAATCTAAAAATTATGGCATGATGATTATCATCATTAATATAGCTTACAGAAAACTTATAAAAGAGTAGGCTAAAAGTTTCTTTGTGTATAACATGCTACTTTGATAGGAAAAAAGGTGAAATTGAAAGTATGCATATATCTTTAAAAGGTAACAGATGGATAAGTCAGAATCTGTTAAATCAGTTACCTACAAGTGTTTGTGGAGGTTAGACAGTATGGAAAGAATGGGGAGGACGTAATAATTGTGATGATCTATTTGCACAAATAATTAAATTAAATAAGTTAGAATGGGGAAAAAACTCCCTAAAACTAATGCAAACAGAAAAAATATATATACACAGTTGTATTTCAAACAAGGAGAAAAAACTAACACTTGCAACAGTACTTTGATTGTATACTTTCAATTGAAGAGGATAAAAGAACTTCAAATGGAATTGTAGATAACTTTTGAAAACCTTCTGATAGGTAGATAGATGATAGATTAGATAGATAAATCTTAGACTGACATTCTGAAAGTGTTTTTAAAAATATATTATAGGGTTAAGCAAATATGTAAATGTGTATTTTATTGTGGAGGGGGAGCTTGAGTCTTTACTATGGAAGAAAGGATATATAATTATAGAATAGAGAAAGGCAAGAACTGTGTGTGGATAGTCTGAAGTTGAAGACATCATTACAAACTTATAACTTCCTTGCTGTGTCACCTGAAAGGACCTAAAAGTAATGATATGCCACATAGCACACAGATCTAGTTTTCCGAATATAAGTCCTCACTAATAGAAATGCAGCTCTTTGAAGAAATGTCTGATGCTTGGATAAGGTACATAAAGCACAAGATGAGTTTGGACTATCTTATGCTAGAAACTAAAGAAAATATTCAAATAATAATGTAGGCATATAAAAAATATTGCTTGAGGGGGCTCACAGTGGTGAAGTTTAGGACAACTGGAGCATCAAAATAAATAAAAAGGGTGATGTAATGTAACCTATTGACTTTTTTAAAAAGAGGAATCCATGAGTTCATGGTGATAATAAAGAGGTAGATGATCAATAAATACATATTATGAAGTGTGATTAGGTACTTTCTTAGAAAAGAATGCTTACTAATAAATGTGAAGGAAGTTGTAGTGCTTGAAGGCATGGATCACCATCACATAATCACCATTATAAAGACTGATTCAGGCAAGAATTATCAGTGGTTGTGAAATCTGTAAAGGGGAGGTGAGAGATTGATGAGGAACAGTGTAATGGCATGACTTCAAAGCATCATTACAAAGATATATTATTAGTTACAAGGGAAAAGCTAGTAACTATAAAATGGAGAAACCTGACAACACCTTGACCTGGTGACCAAAATTAGCATCATCAATAAATCACAGATTGTCATTGCATGCCTCAAACCATGTCAATTTGAGACAATAAAGACTGAGAATTATGTACTATTCTGCCAACATTCAAAAAACTAAGATCACAGCATCCAGTCCCATCACTTCATGGTAAATAGATGGGGAAACAATGGAAACAGTTACAGACTTTCTTTTCTTGGGCTCCAAAATCACTGCAGATGCTGATTGCAGCCAGGAAATTAAAAGACGCTTACTCCTTGGAAGGAAAGTTATGACCAACCTAGATAGCTTATCTAGCATATCTCTAGCAGAGACATTACTTTGCCAACAAAGGTCCATCTAGTCAAGGCTATGGTTTTTCCCGTGGTCATGTATGGATGTGAGAGTTGGACTGTGAAGAAAGCTGAGTGCTGAATAATTGATGCTTTTGAACTGTGGTGCTGGAGAAGACTCTTGAGAGTCCCTTGGACTGCAAGGAGATCCAACCAGTCCATCCTAAAAGAGACCACTCCTGGGTGTTCATTGGAAGGACTGATGCTGAAGCTGAAACTCCAATACTACGGCCACCTCATGCAAAAAGTTGACTCATTGGAAAAAACCCTGATGCTGGTGAAGGAGGAAACAGACAGAACAGGCTCCATCTTGAAAGCAGGACTCCATCTTGGGCTGGACTGTGGACTTTGAGCTGTATGCCCAGTATCTATGGAAACGACATACCAACTGGAAAACCAGGCCCCCTGGATGGAAGAACCTCAGGGCTCATACCTAGACTCTCCATTGTCTAAAAGAATACCCTAATTATCTTTGTAACCAAATAGAATCATAAATTCTATTATGCTTATTGGGGTATGACCACAGGCCTATTGATAATTGTCCACTGTTAACTACCTAGGTTTAAGACATATGAATCATGGGTTAACTTTGATTGTATCTTTCTCTTCCTTTGTTCAGACTAGTTTCAGGGAATTTGGGGAGGTGGGTTTAGGCACGTACACTTAGGGTATATAAGATTTTCACAAAAACTGGTTGGGGTCCTTGGCTAAGAGGAGACTCTGCCTTGGGTCCACTGGTGTAATAAACTGCACTTCACTATCTGCATTGTCCTTCTGAGTGAGTTTGTTTCCCAGAACGCGTGGCTACAACGCTGGGAGGGATTGGGGGCAGGAGGAGAAGGGGATGACAGAGGATGAGATGGCTGGATGGCATCACTGACTCGATGCACATGAGTTTGGATGAATTCCAGGAGTTGGTGATGGACAGGGAGGCCTCGCATGCTGCAATTCATGGGTTCGCAAAGAGTCAGACATGACTGAGCAACTGAAGTGAACATAACCTGCCAAATAAAATAGTTGTGTGTTAACATTTAGGTTTGTTCCTCCTTCCTACTTTCTTGAGACCACCAGCTGCTATTGTAACACATTTCTCTGGATCAGAATAAAACTATAAAAAGTGTTGAGTGCTTCTATTCACTCTCTGCACTGACAATTCTCTCAAGCCTTTTTTTTTTTTTTCAAATAATTCATTCTGCTTGGAACTTTGGAAAATATATAATACTTTTTTACATATCTAGAGAGTTGGTTTCACCTTGGCCTGCTTCGTCCTTAAATACCTTTGCTTCCAGCATGAATTTAAAAATTTCTATCTGACTGAGTGGCCTTTTTAAATATTCATTTGCTACTTTGGTAAGTCTCTGGGATTTTTTTCTACCACCCATAGGCAGAAATGGTACATAATTTAGTTTCCTGAGTCTTTCTTTTCATCTTCCCTTTTTGCTTGAGTTTACCTTGTGTGGCAATAAACATTTCCCCTTTCTCCAAGCAGTAGTAAAAAACTCCAGGTTTCCATGATTAAAGCAGTAATCCTTCCCACCATCTCTCTTAAGATTGTAGGTGGCTAAAAGACATTCAGTCAGAGCATATTATCCACTGTTGTTTTTACTGATTCTAGCCATTTGCATGACCCTCCTGCTTGGTTTTGTTTTATCATGCCATTGTTCTAACAATCTCCTTTTTTGCCCTCTGCATACTTTCTTTTAAATGCCATAGATAGGAGATTGTATCAAGATTGAAAAGCTCTCTCCTTAACCTGAAAAGATCTGTAGAGTTTCTACTTTTCCTTTTGACAATCTTTCTGGTCCTACTTGGCAGGCAGATTAACCTGTCAATTTATCTAATTGCTATGAAAACCTGGTGGAGTCTTAAATGCCAATCCATTTTGGTCAGTGACTTTAAGTCAGGTATTTTCATCATGCGATTCAGCTTTATTTTGTATAGTACTTGTCATACAAGGCAAATCATGAGGCACTCTGAGGAGTGATAAAATACAAGACAGCACACCATCTCAAACTATTTCTGCTGAAACTATGGACTTGTCACCTCTTATAACCTAGAGGGATTAGGGACATGAATGAAAGACGTTAAATGAAAACAGCATGATTTTAGTACATCCAAAAATGTTTACTGTGGCAGGAAGCGAAGAAGTCTGTTCTTTGGCATGTTTATTGCCCAAATAGACCATCATGCTCTTGGATGCCTTGAGTTAGAGAACAGGCTTGTGGATGAAATGTGAAATTATTGAATACAGTCACCCACCTTAGCACTTGAGATAAAGGTGGTAAAATTTGTGCCAGTGGCTTGGCAATTGTAATATTCAACTCTCAGAGAGGACTCCTTCAGTTTCACTTGCATATATTTTCCCTGCCTCATTTGAATATCCAGATTCTCAGTTGTTTCACAAAGCAGTGTGGGATTTTTCAGCCTGAAGTATCCGTGGCTCAGCAATTTGGCCTTAACTTTCAGCTCAACAGACCAGCCGGTGATAGGAGCAGCTGAGAGCCCTGGGAGCTTGCCAACTCTGCTGCTGTATATGCATGCTGCAGTTGATTGGGTCGACCCAAATTTCTGTGAATGTAATATTGACATTGAGTGTATAGGCACAGTCCAAATGTCTATGGTAGATACTGATACCTAAAATCTAGAGAAGTCTTATTACTTCAACATTAAAAGGCAACAGCCAATGCATTTAAATTAGGAAGGAAAAAAATACATGGTAGTTTTAGTACCTAGATTGAAGCCTTCAGTAATTTGTGACTTTGTCATGGTGCAGTTATCTTAATATCCCAGGGAAAACTGCCATAAAGAAATTTTGTAAATTTGCATGGTTAAGCTGAATACCAACAGAGAAAAGTATATTATTACATGAGAAAAAAAAAATTTTTTCCTAACAATTTTACTGGGGGGTGAGAGTTTGATGGCACTGCAGTAATTAATTTCTTATCTTTACTGTATAAGGGGTGAACAGATTAAACAAGCTAGTTCACTATACACCAGATAACAGAGAAATGTATTTTCAGTTTTCTTGAATATTATCTATGCAGGTAGTTATACTTCTTCTTTACACATAATTGAAGTAAAGGCTGATTTCAGTTCACTCTTCTCAGTGGTAAAATTATCAAGTTCAGTTCAGTTCAGTTCAGTCGCTCAGTCGTGTCTGACTCTCTGCGACCCCATGAATTACAGCACCCCAGGCCTCCCTGTCCATCACCAACTCCCGGAATTCACTCAAACTCATGTCCACAGAGTCGGTGATGCCATCCAGCCATCTCATTCTCTGTCGTCCCCTTCTTCTCCCGCCCCAACCTCTCCCAGCATCAGAGTCTTTTCCAGTGAGTCAACTCGTCGCATGAGGTGGCCAAAGTATTGCAGTTTCAGCTTTAGCATCAGTCCTGCCAATGAACACCCAGGATTGATCTCCTTTAGAATGGACTGGTTGGATCTCCTTGCAGTCCAAGGAACTCTCGAGAATCTTCTCCAACACCACAGTTCAAAAGCATCAATTCTTCGGCGCTCAGCTTTCTTCATAGTCCAACTCTCACATCCATACATGACCACGGGAAAAACCATAGCCTTATCAAGTTACTTTTCAACTAATTATTTTATGTAATGTAGCACTCTTTCGGAGAAGGCAATGGCAAGCCACTCCAGTACTCTTGCCTAGAAAATCCCATGGACAGAGAAGCCTGGTAGGCTGCAGTCCATGGGGTCGCTACGAGTCAGACCTGACTGAGCGACTTCACTTTCACTTTTCACTTTCACACATTGGAGAAGGAAATGACAACCCACTCCAGTGTTCTTGCCTGGAGAATCCCAGGGATGGGGGAGCCTGGTGGGCTGCCGTCTATGGGGTCACACAGAGTCGGACACGACTGAAGTGACTTAGCAGCAGCAGCAGCAGCAGCACTCTTTCAGATCCCTGTCACATTTAGCAAACACAAAATAGCTTTGAATTAGAGCTATCACGGCCTGGGATTTTTATACTATTAATATTAGGGCAAAAAATCTTTATATGGATTTTATCCAAGTTGAAAATGAATTCTTGAAAGAATTCAATTGGTTCTTGTTTTTTCTTCATCTCGTTCTAAAAGCTCTTGTTCATTCACAATCTCTTTTATTTTTAGTTTTTATTCTATTAAATTTAAGGTTATTTAATTTGTTCAAATCTAACACAGCCTTTTCTCACCAAACACTGAAGTTAAACAATTTATCATTACTCTGGGTGTATGCTGAAGTTTATGTGCTAGATGGTTATTTTGGAGACAGGAAGTTTCTGCCGATACCGCACAGTAGAAATATACACATAGGTTTTTTTTTTTTTAAGTTTTAATCATGGAGAATTAATGAACTCTTTTTGAAGAGAAGCTCTACACTCCAATTATGTCCATGAGTCAGGGGACCCATTATAAAAGAATCTTTGCTTTACAAAAGGAGACAGTACCAGTGAAGTTCCCGTAAGAGATACATTTCAATGGTGCACTATGAATATAATGTTGATGGCAAATTTTATCATACATATTTTTTTTAGCATTAGATCACCTTGCAATACTAGATACCACTGCACTTCTGTGAAACTGCAAGTTTAGACTATAAGGAATTTAAAGATAGTTCTGGGACTTCCATGGTGGCTCACACAGTAAAGCGTCTGTCTACAATGTGGGAGACCCGGGTTCGATCCCTGGGTTGGGAACATCCCCTGGAGAAGGAATTGCCAATCCACTCCAGTACTATTGACTGGAAAATCCCATGGACAGAGGAGCCTGGTAGGCTACAGTCCATGGGATCGCAAAGAGTCACACAGGACTGAGCGACTTCATTTTAAAGACAGTTTACTTTGAAAATACAACTTCTATATCCTGATTCTAGTGGACCCCCCTCATATTAACTATTTACTCCAATTTTTAACAATAATAAAATTATTATTATTTTGTTTGTTTTGCATTTTTAGGCCATGGCCCTATTTAACTGCAATGAAAGATATAGGGTGAAGTGATCCTAACTTTCTTCAGAATCCTGCCATTCACAGTAGCCAACATATGTTTCCATTCTACGCTCATTTTCTAAATTTCTTTTAAAGTCTGATCAGCCATACCCTATCCCTCTAACTTCTTACTACTGCTAGAAATAGTCTTTCGCTTTTTTACCCTCGTTTCCTTTAGCCAAGACAAAGTTTATTAACAAATGTTGCTACTATGACTTTTAGAGTACTTTGATCTTATTTTTTTAAAAAAGCTAGTGTTTTATTATAAATATAACTTAAGAACACAGTAAAGAATTCAAGCAGTACAAAGGACATACAGTATCCATATACCTCCCTTCCTCCTCTGACTCACAGTAATTTGACCCTGAAAAACATTGATTGAAACATTGATTTCAACCCTTTATGTACTGTCACAGAGATACTCCATCATAAGTGACTATATATGAATAATTGTATTTCATATTTTTATTGAGGCAAAGTTCATGTAATATAAACATAACCATCTTAAAGTGAACAATTCATTGGCATTTAATATACCCACAATGTTATGCAACAACTTTATCTAATTCAATATCACTTTCAATATCCTAAAAGAAAACCCATAATTTAAGAGTTACTTCCATTCTCCTCTCACCCAATTCCCTGGCAGCTTCCTATCTGTTTTGCCTCTATAAATTTACCTCTTCTGGATATTTCCATATAAATGGAATCACTCAATGTGTATACTTCTGTGTCTGGTTTCTTTCAATTAGCATAACGTTTTTGAAGTTCGTCCATATTGTAGCATGTGCCAGTAATTCATTGCTCTTTACTACTAAATATTATTCCATGTATCCATATGCTACAATTTGCTTACCCATTCATCTAGTGATGAAAATGTTGTTTTCACTATTTTGCTCTTGTGCGTAGTACTACTATGATTGTGTCCAGGTGTTTGTTTGAGTGTGTCCACGCTAAGTTGCTTCAGTCATGTCTGACTCTTTGCAGCCCCATAGACTGCAGCCTGCCAGGCTTCCCTGTCCATGGGATTCTCCAAGAAGAACGCTAAAGTGTTATACTATTTTCTCCTCTGGGAGATCTTCCTGATCCAGGGATTAAACCCGGGTCTCATGTCTCCTGCATTGGTAGGTGGGTCCTTTACCACTAGCACCACCTGGGAAGACAATTCGTTTGAGTACCTGTTTTCAATTGTTTGGGGTATATAGTTGGTAGTGGAATCTTTGGGTTATATGGTAGTTCTATGTTTATCTGTTTTTGGAATTGACAAAATGTTTCCCACAACATATGAACAATTTTACATTCCCACCAGCAGTATACAAGGGTTCTGATTTCTCAATAGTGTTTTTGATTTTTCTTGATTTAAAAAGAAATGTTCAGCCAACCTTGTAGATTTGAAGAGGTATCTCGCTGTGGTTTGGACTTTCATTACTTAATGATTAATGATGTTGCATATCTTTCCATGTTCTTATTGCCCATTTGTACATCTTTTTAAAATTTTTTTAATTGGAGGATAATTACTTTACATTATTGTATTGGTTTTGCCATACATTGACATGAATCTGCCCCGGGTGTACATGTGTTCCCCATCTTGAACCCCCCTCCCACCTCCCTCCCCACCCATCCTCTGGTTCAAATTCTATTCTAGTACTTTTCCCTTTTTTAAAATGAGTTATTTGTCTTTAATTTTTGCTGAGTTATAAATATCTTTTATATATTTTTGGTTACTAGACTCTTATCATATATATGATTTGGAAATATTTTCCAAATTTTACAGATTTTCTTTTTACTTTTCTATTAATATGATTTCATGAATAAATATGTTTAATTTTAATGAAATCAAATCTTTCTCTATTTTTCATAATTCTGGTGTTATATCTAAGAAGCCACTAACAAACCCAAGGTCATAAAGATTTACCCTTATATTATCTTCTAAGAGTATTATAATTTTAGCCTGATATTTATGTCATTGATATACTGTGAGTTAATTTTTGTATAATTCTGTATAAATTGGTAATTTTTGAGATATGTGTCCAAATTCATCCTTTTATACATTAGTAAGCATTTGTCCTTAGCACTGTTTTTTGAGGAGACCATTCTTTCCTCATTGAATGGTGTTAGCACCTTTGACAAGAAACAATTGACCAGAGATGTATAGTTTTATTTCTGGATCCTCATTTCTGTTCCATTGATCTATACCTCTATCCTTACACCTGTACTACAATCTTGATTATTTTGTCTCTCTAGTAAGTTTTGGAATCAGAAAGTATAAGTCCTCCAAATTTGTTTTTCTTTTGTATTATCGTTTTGGTTATTTAGGGATCTTGCAACTCCATTTGAGTTTGAGGATAGTTTTTTTCTTTTTTCCCATTTCAGCTAAAATGGTCAATGAAATTTTGATAGAGGTTGCATTGAATCTGAATATTATATTTGGTAGTAATAATGTCTTAACAATATCCAGTTTTCTAATTTATGATATGGGATGCCTCCCCCCTTTTATTTAGTTCTTCTTTGATTTCAACAATGCTTTGTAATTTTCAATGAATATGGCTTTGGCCACTTTGGTTAAATTTATTTCTAGTTATTAATTCTTTTGAATACTACTGTAAGTAGAATTGTTTTCTTAACTTCCTTTTTTAAAAGTTCACTACAAGTGTATAGAAATAAAATGGATGTTTATGTGTTGATCTTGTAGCTTGCAACTGCATAATTTATGATGTCTAGTAGTGTGTGTGTGTTCGTTGGGATCTTCTATCTACAGGAGCGTGCCTTCTATGAATAAAGATAGTTTTACCCTATCCTTTCCCATTTTCCTTTCTTGCCTAATTGCTGTAGCTAGAATTTCCATTACCATGTTGAATAGAAGTGCTAAAAATGATCATTCTTGTCTTGTTCCTTCTCTTAGTGGAAGGAAATATCTTTTGGATCTTTGACCATTGAACACAATGTTACCCGTAAATTTTTCATAAATGTCTTTTATTATGTTTAGGAAGTTCCACTATCTTCCTATGCTAACAATTGTTTTTATCATAAAAGGGTGGTGGTTTGAAAATATTCTTTGGATATCAATTGAAATGTCATGTATTTTTTCTTTCTTGAATTTATTGATGTGGTATATAATACTGATTGGTTTGGTTTTCTTAAAGTTGAATCACTCATGTGTTCCTAAGATAAATCCCAATTGATCATCATCTGTAATCCTTTCAATATGCTAATGAATTTTGTTTGCTAGTATTTTGTTAAGGATTTTTACATCTATGTTCTTAAGGGAAAATAGTGTGTATATTTCTTTCCTTATGTTATCTTTGTCTGTCTTTGAGAGTAGAGTAATACTGACCTCGTCAGTTCAGTTCAGTTCAGTTCAGTCACTAAGTAGTGTCTGACTCTTTGTGACCCCATGGACTGCAGCATGCCAGGCCTCCCTGTCCATCAACAACTCCCACAGTTTACTCAAACTCATGCCCATTGAGTCGGTGGGGCCATCCAACCACCTCATCCTCTGTTGTCCCATTTTCCTCCCACCTTCAATCTTTCCCAGGATCAGGGTCTTTTTAAATGAGTCTGTTCTTCGCATCAGGTGGCCAAATTATTGGAGTTGCAGCTTCAGCACCAGTCCTTCCAATGAATATTCAAGACTGATTTCCTCTAGATTGGACTGGTTGGATCTCTTTGCTGTCCAAGGGACTTTCAAGGGTTTTCTCCAACACCCCAGTTCAAAAGCATCAATTCTTTATCACTCAGCATTCTTTATGGTGCAACTCTCACATCCATACATGACTACTGTAAATAACGTAGCTTTGACTAGATGGAATTTCGTTGGCAAAGTAATGTCTCTGCTTTTTAATATGCTGTCTAGGTTGGTCATAACTTTTCTTCCAAGGGCAAGCGTCTTTTAATTTCATGGCTGCAGTCACCATCTCCAGTGATTTTGGAACCCCCCAAAAAATAAAGTCTATCACTGTTTCCACTTTTTCACCATCTATTTGCCATGAAGTGATGAGAACAGATGCCTGACCTGACCTCATAGAATGTATTGAAAAGTATCTCCTCCTCTCCTATTGTTTGGAAAACTTTGAGAAAAGTGGTATTAATTCCTTTCTAAAATTTGGTAGAATTCAACAGTAAAGCCATGTGATCGTGAACTTTTTTCTTCGTTCTGATTTTGAAAAAAATTACTGAATCATTATATTTACTATAGAATGGATCAGATATTTTATCTTTTCGAATTAATTTTAGTAATTTGTATGCTTTTAGAAGTTTACTTATTTGATCTAGATTGTCCAGTTTTCTTATTTCTGTAAGGTTAACAGTAACTTTATTTTTATTTTTTTGACTTTAGTTATTTGCATTTTGTCTCTGTTTCTCTTTTAGTCAGTTTGGCTAATGTTTTGGCCAAGGCACTTTGCATTATGTATATTATTAACCCCTTATCAGATAAATAGGTTGCAAGTATTTTCTCCCATTCCTTAGGCTTCCTTTTCAGTTTTGTTGATGGTATCTTTTGCTGTGCGTAAGCTTTTTAGTTTGATGGGGTCCCACGTGTTTATTTTTGCTTTGATTTGTGCTTTTGTTTTCATATTAAGGAAATTGCTGGTAAAACAAAGAACAAGTTTTTTTTCCCCTGTTCCTTCTAAGAATTTGAAGTTTTCAGATCCATTTTGAGTTAAATTCCATGACTGGTGTAAGATAGGGGTTCAGTTTCATTCTTTTGCATATGGTTATTCAATTTTCCCAACACCATTTATTAAAAAGACTATCTTTTCCCCCACTGAGAATGCGTGTCTTCCTTGTCAAATATTAATTGATCAAATGTGTGGGGATTTATTCCTGGGCTGTCAATTCTGTTCCATTGGTCTATGTGTCTCCATTTCAGAAAGTATATTGTTTTGATGACTTTAGCTTTATAGTTTAGTTTGAAGTCAGAAAGTGTAATGTCCCTGGCTGTATTCTTTCTCAGGATCACTTTGCTTATTTCAGGTATTTTTATGGCTCCATGCAAATTTTAGGATATGTTTCTTTTTATGGAAAATTCCATTGGAATTTTGATTGGCATTGTGTTGAATCTATATACAGATTTGGGTAGTGTGGATATTTTAGCAATCTTCTTCTGATTCATTAACATGGTTTTTGTGTCTTCTTCACATTATTTTATCTATGGCATGTATCAATAATTTCCATCTCACAAATATTTCACCTCTTAAGTTAGATTGTTAAATTGAGTCCTAAGTATTTTGTTCTTTCTGATGTTTTTGTGAATGGGATTATCTTTCTTTTTCAAAAGTTTTGTTGTTATTGCACAAAAAAGCAACTATTTTTTCCTATGTTGACTGTTGTATACTGCAGTATTATTTATTTTGTTGATTGATGATAGAAGATTTTTAAAGGAGTCTTAAGATTTTCTATATATAAGATCATCTCATCTGCAAACAAAGACAATTTTGCTTCTTTTTAAAATCTTTATTCTTTTTAGTGCCTTCCATTTCCTTATTTTGCTTGGTTGCTTTGCTTAGGGCTTTCAGTAATACTCTGAACAGAAGTGGTGAGAGTGAGTTTTACTGTCGTGTTTATAATTTTGGAGGAAATTCTCAACCTTAACCATTGAATATGATGTTAGCTGTGTGTTTGTCATATTTGGTCATCTTTGTACTTAAGTATTTTTCTTCTATATACAATTTGTTGAACATTTTTAACATGAAATGATATTTTATGCTGTCAAATGATTTTCTGAATGTATTGAAATAATAATATGGCTTTTATCTTTCATTCTATTAATGTACTGACTCACATTTGCAGCCGTTGAAACATCCTTGCATTCAAGGGATAAACCTCACATTATCATGGTGAATGATCCCTTTATTGCATGCTGAATTTGTTTTGCTACTATTTTGTTGATGATATTGGCATCTACATTCATCAGGGATATTGATCTCTTACCTGGATTGGGTAGAGAGTAGTGCTGCAACATAAAATTAGTTTAGACGTGTTCCTTCTTTAATTTTTTTCAGAGTTAGGGAAGGATTGGCATTACTTCCCTTTAAATATTTAGCAGAATTAAGCAATAAAATAATCTGGTAATGATTTTTTTTTCTTTGATTACTGATTCAATCATCTTGTTCATTATTAATCTGATTTTCTATTTCTTCATGATTAAGTCTTTGTAGGTTGCATGTTAATAGGAAAATTATCTTTTTTCAAGATTATCCAATTAACTGGCTTATGATAATTTATAGTACTCTCTCATGTTCCTTTGCAATTCTGTGGTATCTGTTGCAATGTCTCATTTTTCACTTCTGATTTTATATATTTGAGTCATTTCTGTTTTATTCTGAACTAGTCTATTAATGTTTGTCAATTTTTGTTTATCTTTCCAGAGAAAAATTCAGTTTCAGTGATTATTTTTATTGTTTTTCCAGTCTCTATTTTATAAATTTCTCCTCTTAAATTTGTTATTCTTTAGAAACAACTTTGTTATTTCTTTCTGCTAACTTTGAGCTAAGTTGTTTTCTTTTTTCTAGGGAGTAGAGGTGAGACATTGATGAGGAGCAGAGTAATGCCATGAGTATACTAAATGTTAGTGTGGATATTAAAAAAAAATCTGAAAATTTCATTCGTTGTTTGTGGGAATTAAAATGGAACAGAAATTTTGGAAAATAACTTGGCTATTTCTTAAAATGTTAAACATGGACCTACAATATGATCCACTGATTACATACCTAGGCATTTATTCAACCAATATGAAAGTGTATGCTTATACAGAGACTTAGACACAAACGTTATAGCAGCTTTATTTATAATATTTCAAAATGTAATCAACTCAAATGCCCGTCAACCAATGAATGGTTAAACACATTTCGATACAATGTAACGTGAAACAGCAATGAAAAATATAAATTATACCACAAGCCACAATGTGACTTAATCTCAAACTAATTATGCTGAGTGAAATAAACCAAATAAAATAAAGCAATATTGTATGACTCCACTTATGTAAAACACATTATATGTTTATTATTTTCACTCTAGTGATTTTTTTCACACATGTCAAAACTTATCTAAGTGTATAATTTAAAGAAGATAAGGGGAGGAGGGAGGTGGGAGGGGGGTTCAGGAAGGGGAACTCATGTACACCCGGGGGAGAGTCATGTCAATGTATGGCAAAACCAACCAATATAATATTGTAAAATAATTAGCCTCTAATAAATATTTTAAAAAATAAATAAAATAAATTAAAAAAAACAGTATAATGACATAGGATCTAATAACAGAAAGGTCAGAATGTAACCTGAAAATACACAGAAGCTATTAGATGGATCCTAGTACTCAGTATGTGGCTAGATTTGATGTCTAACTTCCAGTAAAATAATATGTTTTTTATTTTAAAAAATGAATAAAATAAAATAAATACTTAAAAACAAAGAAAGAAATATGCAACTTTAAAAGAATGTTTTAACCAAAACCTGACAAAGATGCCACAAAAAAAGAAAACTACAGGCCAATATCACTGATGAACATAGATGCAAAAATCCTTAACAAAATTCTAGCAATAAGAATCGAACAACATATTAAAAAGATCATACATCATGACCAAGTGGGCTTTATCCCAGGAATGCAAGGATTCTTCAATATCTGCAAATCAATCAATATAATGCACCACATTAACAAACTGAAAAGTAAAAAACCATATGATTATCTCAATAGATGCAGAGAAAGCCTTTGACAAAGTTCAACATCCATTTATGATCAAAACCCTACAGAATGTGAGAAGAGAAGGAACATTCCTCAACATAATAAAAATTATATATGACAAACCCACAGCAAACATTATCTTCAATGGTGAAACATTGAAAGCGTCTCCCCTAAAGTCAGGAACAAGACAAGGGTGCCCACTCTCACCACTACTATTCAACATAGTTTTGGAAGTTTTGGCCACAGCAATCAGAGCAGAAAAAGACATAAAAGGAATCCACATTGGAAAAGAAGAAGTAAAACTCTCACTGTTTGCAGATGACATGACCCTCTACACAGAAAACCCTAAAGAATCTACCAGAAAATTACTAGAGCTAATCAATGAATATAGTAAAGTTGTAGGATATAAAATCAACACACAGAAATCCCTTGCATTCCTATACATTAATAATGAGAAAATATAAAGAGAAATTAAAGAAACAATTCCATTCACCGCTGCAACGAAAAGAATAAAATACTTAAGAATATGTCTACTTAAAGAAACAAAATACCTATATATAGAAAACTATAACAATGATGAAATAAATCAGAGAGGACACTCATAGGTGGAGAAATATACTGTGTTCGTGGATTGGAAGAATAAATATTGTGAAAATGAGTATATCACCCAAAGTAATTTACAGGTTTAATGCAAACCCTACCAAGCTACCAACAGTATTTCTCACAGAGCTAGAACAAATAATTTCATAATTTGTATGGAAATACAAAAAAACCTCGAAAGCCAAAGCAATCTTGAGGAAGAAGAACGAAACTGGGGAATCAACCTGCTGGACTTCAGGCTCTACTACAAAGCCACAAGCATCAAGAGAGTATGGCACTGGCATAAAGACAGAAATATAGATCAATGGAACAAAATAGAAAGCCCAGAGATAAATCCACACACCTATGGACACCTTATCTTTGACAAGGGAGGCAAGAATATTCAATGGAGAAAAGACAAACTCTTCAACAAGTGGTACTGGCAAAACTGGTCAACCACTTGTAAAAGAAAGAAACTAGAACACTCCCTAACACCATACACAAAAATAAACTCAAAATGGATTAAAGATCTAAATGTAAGACCAGAAACTATAAAACTCAGAGAGGACAACAAAGGCAAAACCCTTTCCAACATAAATCACAGCAAGGTCCTCCATGACCCACCTCCCAGAATATTGAAAATAAAAGCAAAAATCAACAAATGGGACCAAATTAAAATTAAAACCTTCTGCACAGCAAAGGAAACTATAAGCAAGGTGAAAAGACAGCCTTCAGAATGGGAGAAAATAATAGCAAATGAAGCAACTGACAAAGGATTACTCTCAAAAATATACAAGCAACTCCTGCAGCTCAATTCCAGAAAAATAAATGACCCAATCAAAAAAATGGGCCAAAGAACTAAACAGACATTTCTCCAAAGAAGATATACAGATAGCTAATAAACACATGGAAAGATGCTCAATATCACTCATAATCAGAGAAATGCAAATCAAATCCACAATGAGGTACCATTTCACGCCAGTCAGAATGGCTGCTATCTGAAAGTCTACAAGCGATAAATACTGGAGAGTGTGTGGAGAAAAGGGAACCCTCTTACACTGTTGGTGGGAATGCAAACTAGTACAACCACTATGGAGAACAGTGTGGAGATTCCTTAAAAAACTGGAAATAGAACTGCCATATGATCCAGCAATCCCACTGCTGGGCATACATATTGAGGAAACCAGAATTGAAAGAGACACGTGTACCCCAATGTTCATCACAGAACTGTTTATAATAGCCAGGACATGGAAGCAACCTAGATGTCCATAAGCAGATGAATGGATAAGAAAGCTGTGGTACATATACACAATGGAATATTACTCGTCCATTAAAAAGAATACATTTGAATCAGCTATAATGGGGTGGATGAAACTGGAGTTTATTATGTAGAGTGAAGTAAGCCAGAAAGAAAAACACCAGTACAGTGTACTGACATATATATATATATGGAATTTAGAAAGATGGTAATGATAACCTTGTATGCGAGACAGCGAAAGAGACACAAATGTATAGAACAGTCTTTTGGACTCTGTGTATGAGGACGAGGGTGGGATGGTTTGGGACAATGGCATTGAAACATATATATTATCATATGTGAAACAAATCGCCAGTCCAGGTTCGATGCATGATACATGGTGTTCGGGTCTGGTGCACTGTGATGAACCAGAGCAATGGGATGGAGAGGGAGGTTGGGCGGGGTGGGGGGGGCTCAGGATGGGTAACACATGTACATCCGTGGCAGATTCATGTCAATGTATGGCAAAGCCAATACAGTAATATAAAGTAATTAACCTCCAATTAAAATAAATAAATTTATATATATATATATGTATATAAAGAGTATATCAAAGCTGTATATTGTCATCCTGCTTATTTAACTTATATGCAGAGTACATCATGAGAAATGCTGGATTGGATGAAACTCAAGCTGGAATCAAGACTGTGAAGATAAATATCAATAACCTCAGATATGCAGATGACACCACACTTATGGCAGAAAGTGAATAAAAACTAAACAGCTTCTTGATGAAAGTGAAAGAGGAGAATGAAAATTCTGGCTTGAGGGATGGGATGGGGAGGGAGTTGGGAGGGGTGTTCAAGATGGGGAACACATGTACACCTGGGGCAGATTCATGTTAATGTATGGCAAAACCAATACAATAATGTAAAGTAATTAGCCTCCAATTTAAATAAATAAATTTAGAAAAAAAATAAACTCAACATTCAGAAAACTAAGATCATGATATCTGGTCCCATCACTTCGTGGCAAATTGATGAGGAAACAATGGAAACAGGGATTTTATTTTCTTGGGTTTCAAAATCATTGCAGATGGTGTCTGCAGCCATGAAATTAAAGGATGCTTGCTCCTTGGAAGAAAAGTTGTGACTACTTATTAAAAAGCAGAGACATTACTTTGCCCACAAAGTCCGTCTAGTCAAAGCTATGGCTTTTCCAGTAATCATGTATGGATGTGAGAGTTGGACTATAAAGAAAGAACTGACTCATTGGAAAAGACCCTGATGCTGGGAAAGAATGAAGGTGGAAGGAGAAGGTGATGACAGAGGATGATATGGTTGGATATCATCATTGACTCAATGGACATTAATTTGAGTAAACTCCAGTAGTTTGTGATGGACAGGGATGCCTGGTCTGCTACAGTCCATGGGGTCGAAAATGGTTGGACACGACTGAGCAACTGAGCTGAACTGAACTGATTCCCTGCACTCACTAACTTTCCTCCCTCTAGGATTTTTAAAAATTGTGGAGTATGAGGGGGAGGCTTGTTTAACAATGACTAATTAAAACTAAAGATAGGTATAATGCAAGCAGCTCATGGAGCTCAATAACAGAAAAAGAAACAACCCAATCAAAAAGTGGGGAGAATACCTAAACAATATTTCACCAAAAAGACATATAGATGACTAATAAACACATGAAAAAGTGTTCAACATTACTCAATATTGTTGTTGTTCTTCAGTCAGTAGGTCATGTCCAACTCTTTGTGAACCCATGGACTGCAGCTCACCATGGTTCCTTGTCCTTTACCATCTCCCAGAGCTTGCTCAAACTCAAGCCCTTTGAATCAGTATTGCCATCCAACCAACTGTCCTCTGTCATCCCCTTCTCCTCCTGCCTTCAATATTTCCCAGTATCAGGCTCTTTTCCAAAGAGTCAGTTCTTCTCATCAGGTGGCCAAGTATCTGAGTTTCAGCTTCAGCATCAGTCCTTATGATGCATATTCAGGGTTGATTTCTTTTAGGATTGACTAGTTTGATCTCCTTGTGGTCCAGGGGACTCTCAAGAGTCTTCTCCAACACCACAGTTCAAAAGCATCAATTCTTCAGTGCCCATCATTCTTTATGGTTCAGCTTTCACATCCATAAATGACTACTGGCAAAACCATAGCTTTTGATATATGGACCTTTTCTAGCAAAGCAATGTCTGCATTTTAATATGCTGTCTAAGTTTGTTCTAGCTTGTCTTCCAAAGAGCAAGGGTCTCTTATTTTCATGGCTGCAGTCACCATCTGCAGTGATTTTAGAACCCAAGAAAATAAAATCTGTCATTATTTCCATTGTTTCCCCATCTATTTGCCATGAAGTGATGGGACCAGATGCCATGATCTTAGTTTTCTGAATGTTGAGCTTTAAGCCAACTTGTTCACTCTCCTCTTTCACTTTCATCAAGAGATTCTTTAGTTCTTCACATTCTGCCATAAGGGTTGTGTCATCTGCATATCTGAGGTGATTGGTTTTTCTCCTGGAAATTTTGATTCCAGCTTGTGTTTCATCCAGTCCAGCATTTCTCATGATGTACTCTCCATATAAGTTAAATAAGCAGGGTGATGGTATACAGCCTTTATGTATTCCTTTCCCGTTTTGGAACCAGTCTGTTGTTCCATGTCCAGTTCTAACTGTTGCTTCCTGACTTGCATACATTTTTCTCAAGAGTCAGGTCAGGTGGTCTGGTATTCCCATCTTTTAAGAATTTTAAGAATTTCCCACAGTTTGTTATGATCCACACAGTCAAAGGCTTTAGCATAATCAATGAAGCAGAACTTGATATTTTTCTGGAACTCTGTATCTTTTGTTATGATCCAGTGAATGTTGGTGAGGATCTCTGATTCCTTTGCTTTTTCTAAATCCAACTTGTACTTCTAGAAGGTCTCATTTCATGTGTTGTTGAAGCCTAGCTTGGAGGATTTTGAGCATTACCTTGCTAGCATGTTGGATAAGTGTAACTGTGTGATAATTTGAACATTCTTTGCCATTGTCCTTCTTTGATATTGGAATGCAAACAGATATTTTTCAGTCCTGTGGCCACTGCTGAGATTTCCAAATTTGCTGGCATATTAAGTGCAGCACTTTCACAGCATCATCTTTTAGGATTTCAGGTAGCTCAGCTGGAATTCCGTCACCACTACTAGCTTTGTTCTTATCAATGCTTCCTAACGCCAACTTGATTTTACACTCCAGGATGCATAGCTCCAAATGAATGAACACACCATCGTGGTTGTCCAGGACTTTAAGAACTTTTTTGTATAGTTCTTCTGCATGTTCTTGCCATTTCTAAATATCTTCTGTTACTGTTAGGTTCATATCAGTTCTGTACTTTATGTTTCCCAACTGTGCATGAAATATTCCCTTTATATCTCTTTCTTGAAGAGATCTCTAGTCTTTCCCATTCAACTGTTGCTCATTAGTTCAGTTCAGTTCAGTCCAGTCGCTCAGTGGTGTCCGACAATTTGCGACCCCATGAACCACAGCATGCCAGGCCTCCCTGTCCATCACCAACTCCCGGAATTAACTCAAACTCATGTCCACAGAGTCGGTGATGCCATCCAGCCATCTCATTCTCTGTCGTCCCCTTCTCCTCCCGCCCCCAACCTTTCCCAGCATCAGAGTCTTTTCCAGTGAGTCAACTTGTCCCATGAGGTGGCCAAAGTATTGCAGTTTCAGCTTTGGCATATGTCCTTCCAATGAACACCCAGGATTGATCTCCTTTAGAATGGACTGGTTGGATCTCCTTGCAGCCCAAGGGACTCTCAAGAGTCTTCTCCAGCACCACATTTCAAAAGCATCAATTCTTCGGCTATCAGCTTTCTTCACAGTCCAACTCGCACATCCATACATGACCACGGGAAAAACCATAGCCTTGACGAGACGGACCTTGGTTGGCAAAGTAATGTCTCTGCTTTTTAATATGCTATTTAGGCTGGTCACAACTTTCCTTCCAAGGAGTCAGCGTCTTTTAATTTCATGGCTGCAATCAGCATCTGCAGTGATTTTGGAGCCCCCCAAAATAGAGTCTGACACTGTTTCCACTGTTTCCCCATCTATTTCCCATGAAGTGATGGGACAAGATGCCATGATATTCGTTTTCTGAATGTTGAGCTTCAAGCCAACCTTTTCACTCTCCTCTTTCACTTTCATTAAGAGGCCTTTGAGTTCCTTTTCACTTTCTGCCATAAGGGTGGTGTCATCTGCATATCTGAGGTTATTGATATATCTCCCGGCAATCTTGATTCCAGCTTGTGCTTCTTCCAGCCCAGCGTTCCTCATGATGTACTGTGCATATAAGTTAAATAAGCAGGGTGACAATATACAACCTTGACGTACTCCTTTTCCTATTTGGAACCAGTCTGTTGTTCCATGTCCAGTTCTAACTGTTGCTTCCTGACCTGCATACAGGTTTCTCAAGAGGCAGTTCAGGTGGTCTGGTTTTCCCATCTCTTTCAGAATTTTCCACAGTTTATTGTGATCCACACAGTCAAAGGCTTTGGCATAGTCAATGAAGCAGAAATAGATGTTTTTCTGGAACTCTCTTGCTTTCTCCATGATCCAGCGGATGTTGGAAATTTGATCTCTGGTGCCTCTGCCTTTTCTAAAACCTGCTTGAACATCTGGAAGTTCACGATTCACATATTGCTGAAGCCTGGCTTGGAGATGTTTGAGCATGACTTTACTAGCGTGTGAGATGAGTGCAATTGTGCGGTAGTTTGAGCATTCTTTGGCATTGCCTTTCTTTGGGATTTGAATGAAGACTGATCTTTTCCAGTCCTGTGGCCACTGCTGAGTTTTCCAAATTTGCTGGCATATTGAGTGCAGCATTTTCACAGCATCATCTTTCAGGATTTGAAATAGCTCAATTGGAATTCAATCACCTCCACTAGCTTTGTTCGTCATGATGCTCTCTAAGACCCACTTGACTTCACATTCCAAGATGTCTGGTTCCAGGGGAGTGATCATGCCATCGTGATTATCTTCATCATGAAAATTTTTTTTGTACAGTTCTACTGTGTATTCTTGCCACCTATTCTTAATATCTTCTGCTTCTGTTAGGTCCATACCATTTCTGTCCTTTATCGAGCCCATCTTTGCATGAAATGTTCCCTTGGAATCTCTAATTTTCTTGAAGAGATCTCTTGTTTTTCCTATTCTGTTGTTTTCCTCTATTTCTTTGCATTGATCACTGAGGAAGGCTTTCTTATCTCTCCTTGCTATTCTTTGGAACTCTGCATTCAGATGCTTATATCTTTCCTTTTCTCCTTTGCTTTTCGCTTCTCTTCTTTTCACAGCTATTTGTAAGGCCTCCTCAGGCAGCTATTTTGCTTTTTTGCATTTCTTTTCCATGGGGATGGTCTTGCTCCCTGTCTCCTGTACAATGTCACGAACCTCCGCCCAGAGTTCATCAGGCACTCTATCTATCAGATCTAGACCCATAAATCTATTTCTTACGTCCACTGCATAATCATAAGGGATTTTATTTAGGTCATATCTGAATGCTCTAATGGTTTTCCCTACTTTCTTCAATTTAAGTCTGAATTTGGCAATAAGGAGTTCATGATCTGAGCCACAGTCAGCTCCTGGTCTTGTTTTTGCTAACTGTATAGAACTTCTCCATCTTTGGCTACAAAGAATATAATCAATCTGATTTCGGTGTTGACCATCTGGTGATGTCCATGTGTAGAGTCTTCTCTTGTGTTGTTGGAAGAGGGTGTTTGCTATGACCAGTGCGTTCTTTTGGCAAAACTCTATTAGCCTTTGCCCTGCTTCATTTCGTGCTCCAAGGCCAAATTTGCCTGTTACTCCAGGTGTTTCTTGACTTCCTACTTTTGCATTCCAGTCCCCTATAATGAAAAGGACATCTTTTTTGGGTGTTAATTCTAAAAGGTCTTGTAGGTCTTCATAGAACTGTTCAACTTCGGCCTCCTCAGCGTTACTGGTTGGGGCATAGACTTGGATTACTGTAATATTGAATGGTTTGCCTTGGAAATGAACAGAAATCATTCTGTTGTTTTTAAGATTGCATCCAAGTACTGCATTTCGGACTCTTTTGTTGACCATAATGGCTACTCCATTTCTTCTAAGGGATTCCTGCCCACAGTAGTAGATATAATGGTCATCTGAGTTAAATTCACCCATTCCAGTCCATTTTAGTTCACTGATTCCTAGAATGTTGATGTTCACTCTTGCCGTCTCCTGTTTGACCACTTCCAATTGCCTTGATTCATGGACCTAACATTCCAGGTTCCTATGCAATATTGCTCTTTACAGCATCGGATATTGCTTCTATCATCAGTGACATCCACAACTAGGTATTTATTTCGCTTTGGCTCCATCCCTTCATTCTTTCTGGAGTTATTTATCCTCTGATTTCCAGTTGCATACTGGGCAACTACCGACCTAGGGGATTCCTCTTTCAATATCGTATCATTTTGCCTTTTGATTCTGTTCATGGGGTTCTCAAGGCATGTATACTAAAGTGGTTTGCCATTCCCTTCTTCAGTGGACCACATTCTGTCAGACCTCTCCACCATGACCCGCCCATCTTGGATGGCCTCACACGTAATGGCTTAGTTTCTTTGAGTTAGACGTGGCTGTGGTCCATATGATCAGATCAACTAGTTTTTTGTGATTATGTTTTCAGTGTGTCTGCCCTCTAATGCCCCCTCTCAATACCTACTGTCTTATTTGGGTTTCACTTACCTTGGTCGTGGAGTATCTCTTCACATCTGCTCCAGCAAAGTGCAGCCGCTGTACTTTACTTTGGTCGAGGGGTATCTCCTCAGGGTCGCCCCTCCTGACCTTGAACATGGAGTAGCTCCTCTCGGCCCTCCTGTGCCTGCGCAGCCACCGCCTCTTGGACGTGGGACAGCTCCTCTCAGCCACCGCCCTGACCTTGGGCGTAGGGTAGCTCCTCTTGACCACGCTTCTACACATGGTCGGTTGCGCCCCGGTGTCTCTCGCATCTGCTCCGCCAGAGCTGGAGTCTCTCCCGTCTGCGTAGAGAAATGTAAATCAATGCTACAAGGTATATCACCTCACTCGCTCAGAATGGCCTTCATGAAAAAATGGAAATTCGAAAAAAAAAAAAACCTGTAAACAACAAATGCACAAATGCTGGAGATGATGTGGAGAAAATGGAACACTTTTGCACTCTTGGTTGGAATTTAAATTGATATTGCCTTTATGGAGAACAGTATGAAGAATTTTTAAAAATCTAGGAGCAAATCTATATAAGACCCAACAATCCTACTACTTGGCATGCTGCTGCTACTGCTGCTAAGTTACTTCAGTCGTGTCCGACTCTGTGTGACCCCATAGACGGAAGCCCACCAGGCTCCCCCGTCCCTGGGATTCTCCAGGCAAGAACACTGGAGTGGGTTGCCATTTCCTTCTCCAATGTGTGAAAGTGAAAAGTGAAAGTGAAGTCGCTCAGTCATGTCTGACCCTTAGTGACCCCATGGACTGCAGCTTACCAGGCTCCTCCATCCATGGGATTTTCTAGGCAAGAGTACTGGAGTGGCTTGCCATTGCCTTCTCCGACTACTTGGCATATACCCTGAGAAAACCAAATTTAAAAAAAAAAACACATGTACCCCACTGTTCATTGCAGTACTATTTACAATAGCTAGGACCTGGAAGCAATCTAGATGTCCATTAACAGATGAATGGATAAAGAAACTTTGGTACGTATATATAATGGACTATTAGTCAGCCACAGGAAGGAGTACATTTGAGTCAATTCTAATTAGGTGAACTAACTTAGAACCTATTATACAAAGTGAAATAAGTCAGAAAGAAGAAAATGTATATGAAAGCATACAAACGGAATTTAGAAAGATGGTACTGGTGAACCTCTTTGGAGGTCAGCAATGGAGGCACAGACATACAGAATAGATTGTAGATACAGTGGGCAAAATAAAGAGTTGGATGAATTGATAGAGTAGCATGGAAACATATACATTACATATGTAAAATAGACAGCCAGTGGGAATCTTCTGTATGACAAAGGGAGCTCAAATGGTGCTCTGTGACAACCTAGAGGGGTGGGATTGGGTGGGAGCTTCAAGAAGGAGGGGGATATGTATACGTATGGCTGTTTCATATTGTTGTATGGCAGAAACCAACACAATATTGTAAAACAGTTATTCTCCGATTATTTTTTTTAATTTATTTTATTGGAGGCAAATTACCTTACATTAATATATTGGTTGGTATTCTCCAATGAAAAGTAAAAAATTAAAATAAAAGATATTCCTAATGAACCAGAACTATGTGAAACATTATGGCTAACTTTCCAAATTGTAAATTTGAATTAAAAAAAAGCAATATTCAGATTACACATAATGTGACACAAGTTATGTAAAACACACACAAACACAGAAGCATAAACACATAAAATTTTAAAGATCTTATAACTCAAAATAAAATAGTTTTGGTAGCCAGGGTATTTTAGCTTTATTTGTAATTTTCCAATACTTATTAATGAGAAAGTATTAAAATATAACTTGTTATTAATAACTAATATATGTGAAAAAATGATACAGAAAAATGACATCATGAAAATGACAAAGTAAGAAGTAGTAAAACTGGTTATTTCACAGAAGAAATCTTTAAGCTCACAAACACAAAATAAATTTTTCAAGAACTTTCCAATCTAAATAAATACTTGAATTAAGCAGAGAGTTGCTTAAGGAAGAAAGATATGGCTATATTTCAAGACAACACTGTTGTAGCACTTTTGTCTGTCAACCTACCAATCGCTTTTCCCAAAATCAGTGGTGGCTTTGTGTACAAGAAATCATTCTTGGTATGTATTTATGGTGCCAGTGGGGTAATATGGAATTTTATCTAAAAAAAAAAATCCTTGCTCTACATTTTGACTTTTTTCAAGGATGAGTGCAGAAACTGACTTTTGTTTTATCCCTCTCAGACTGGAGCACCCTCTGGTAGAGTTTTATGAAAAAAATTTAAAGACATACACTGCTTCTAGATGCTTGGGGCAAATGACCTAAGAAAAGCTAAGCATCAGATAAGTTGAAAAGTAAGAGAATGACAAAGATTCTTGGAGTAATAGGGCTTTGAAGGCCCCAATATATTCTAGGGAATCTGGTGTGCAAAGCATATCCTAGGACAGAAATATGTTCAGAAAATGTATGAAAGTGTCTTAAACTTTCGCATCTGGCTGCCATTGGAACCTGTACTATCAAGAGGTAAAAGTTACGGTAAAAATTGAATTTGGTCTGACTTATTGTTGAAGGAGTGCCTGGTTAAGAGTCAATTTGAAAAGACTGAAAGAATATTTATTTTCGCTTTTTTTAACAGGAACTTAAATAAGTCTCCATCACGTCATTTGTTGACCAGTAAGGTAATGGAAGAGAAACTTCTCAGTGATCATATATGACAAAGAATGCAAATTTTCAAAAATGTTTATTTATTTATTTTTGGCTGCATTGGGTCTTTGTCTTTTCACACGGAATTTCTCTAGTTGCAGCAAGCAGGGGCTACTCTCTAGTAGCCATGCGTGTGTTTCTCATTGCAGTGGCTCCTCTTGATGTGCAGTATGAGCTCTACAGCACAAAGACTTCAGTAGTTGTGGCTCACGGGCTCAGTAGTTGTGACTCATGGGCTCTAGATTAGGGGCTTTGTAGTTGTGGTACATGGGGTTAGTTGCCCTGTGACGTATGGGATCTTCCCAGACCATGGATTGAACCAAATTCCCCTGAATTGAAAAGTGGCTTCTTAACCACTGGACTACCAAGGAAGCCCAAGAATAAATTTTTAAAAAGTAGTTGGTGAAAATCACTTTAAAAATGCATGACTGCAGTGCTAAATAATGGCAAACCCTAGATGGGAACAGAATCTGATTTCTAATATTTATTTTATCTACTCACAACACAAAATTAAAAGGTGTTTAGAGAAATAGAAACTTTTGAATCATTTACAGGAAAATTTTAAAATGACATAAAACATCTTTGAGGAGGACCAGAGGTTGGATTTACTAAATGAAGACTCTAAATAAATTGTTTACAGTTCAGTTCAGTCGCTCAGTCGTGTCCGACTCTTTGCGACCCCATGAATCACAGCACGCCAGGCCTCCCTGTCCATCACCAACTACCGGAGTTCACTCCAACCCAAGTCCATCGAGTCGGTGATGCCATCCAGCCATCTTATTCTCTGTCGTATCCTCCTCCTCCTGCCCCCAATCCCTCCCAACATCAGAGTCTTTTCCAGTGAGTCAACTCTTAGCATGAAGTGGCCAAAGTATTGGAGTTTCAGCTTTAGCATCAGTTCATCCAATGAACACCCAGGACTGATCTCCTTTAGAATATGCTATAATAGTTGAAGTTCTGGTCAAATACTAAAGGAAATGAGACTGTTTTAGAAAGTAGAAATTATAAGAAGGGATAAAATAGAAATTCTGGAACAAAGAAGTACAATAGTTGAAGTAAACAAAAGGAAAAATCACATTTAGAGGAATTCAACAACAGATTTGATCACACGAAAGAAACCATCAGTAAACTTGAATGGGGAGAGCACTATTTTTACTATCCTGTCTAAGGAGTGAGAGGTAATGAGAATGAAGAAATGTGACCAGAACCTAAGCGACATCTCTGACACTAAAAAATCATATCAACATACACATTTTAGGCGTCCAAAAAGGTCAAGAGAGAAAAAGAAAGGGGCAAAAAGAATTATTAAAAATGCACAAAAACATTCCAAATATTTGTCAAAGATAAATTAAATGCCCAAGAAACTCAACAAACTCCAAGTAGGATTAATTAAAGGAGATCTGCACTGAGAAACATTAAAATTGAGCTGAAAATGATCTAAACTGAGGATTAGAAAGGGAAAAAATAAATGACTAAAAGTGAATAGAGCCTAAGAGGCCAGTGGAACAACATCAAGAATATAAACATGTACACTATGGGATTCACAAATGTATAGGAGGGAGAGGAAGAATCTTTGAAGAAACAATGTCCAAAAATCTTTGCAAATCTGATGAATAACACAAATCTACACACTCAAGCTGAACAAATTTCAAGTAGTATAAATTCAAAGAGACCCAGTTGAAACATGTTACAATCAAACTGACAAATAGCCATAAAAAAGAATTGTTGAGCTGGATGAAGCACAAAGTTGAATTAAGATTGCTGGGAGAAATATCATAAGCTCATATATGCATATGTCACCACCCTTATGGCAGAAAGTGAAAAGTAACTAAAGAGTGTCTTGATGAAGCTGAAAGAGGAGAGTGAAAAACCTGGCTTAAATCTCAACATTCAAAAACCTTAGATCATGGCATCTGATCCCATCACTTCAAGGCAAATAGATGGCGAAACAATGGAAACAGTGACAGATTTTGTTTTCTTGGACTCCAAAATTACTGCAAATGGTGACTGCAGACATGAAGTTAAAAGACACTTGCTCCTTGGAAGAAAAGCTATGATAGATCTAGACAGCATATTAGAAAACAAAGACATTGCTTGGCTGACAAATGTCTGTCTAGTCAAAGCTCTGGTTTTACCAGTAGTCATGTATGGATGTGAGCGTTTGACCATAAAGAAGGCTGAGCACAGAAGAATTGATGCTTTTGAACTGTGGTGTTGGAGAAGACTCTTGAGAGTCACTTGGACTGCAAGGACATCAAACCAGTCAATCCTAAAGGAAATTAGTCCTGAATATACATTGGAAGGACTGATGCTGAGGATGAAACTCAAATACTATTGCCACCTGATGCAAAAAGCCAACTCATTGAGGAAAATCCCTGATGCTGGGAAAGATTGAAGGCAAGAGGAGAAGGGGATGACAGAAGGCAAGATGGTTGGATGGCATCACTGACACAATGAACGTGAGTTTGAGTAAGCTCTGACAGATTGCAAGGGACAGGGAAGCATGGCATACTGAAGTCCATGAGGCTGCAAATAATTGGATATGACTGTGCCTCTTAAAAACAACAACACAGCAAAGATAGAATATGAAAGCAGCAAGAGAACAGCAAATCATCAGATACTAGGGATATTCAAGAAGTGTAACAGTCTATTTATCATTAGTAACCATGGAGATTAAGAGGGAAATGAGAAGATATATTCAAAAGGGTAAAAGAATATCTATTAACTAAGAATTCTATAATCAACAATTTTTTTAATAATAAAAGAGCATTTAGGAACATTGTCAGATAAATAAAAACTGAGGGAATCTGTCACAGGTAAGCTTACCCTATCAGTTCAGTTCAGTTCAGTCGCTCAGTCGTGTCTGACTCCTTGCGATCCATGAATCACAGCATGCCAGGCCTCCCTGTCCATTACCAACTCCCGGAGTTCACTGAAACTCACCTCCACTGAGGAAGTGATTCCATCCAGCCATCTCATTCTCTGTCATCCCCTTGTCCTCCCGCCCTCAATCCCTTCCATAATCAGAACCTTATCCAGTGAGTCAACTCTTCGCATGAGGTAGCCAAAGTATTGGAGTTTCAACTTTAGCATCAGTCCTTCCAATGAAAACCCAGGACTGATCTCCTTTAGAATAGACCGGTTGGATCTCATTGCAGTCCAAGGGACTCTCAAAAGTCTTCTTCAACACCACAGTTCAAAAGCATCAATACTTTGGGGATCAGCTTTCTTCACAGTCCAACTCTCACATCCATACATGACCACTGGAAAAAACTTAGCCTTGACTAGGTGGACCATGGTTGGCAAAGTAATGTCTCTGCTTTTTAATATACTATCTAGGTTGGTCATAACTTTCCTTCCAAGGAGTAAGTGTATTTTAATTTCATGGCTGCAATCAGCATCCGCAGTGATTTTCGAGCCCCCAAAAATAAAGTCTGACACTGTTTTCACTGTTTTCCCAACTATTTCCCATGAAGTGATGAGACCAGATGCCATGATCCTCATTTTCTGAATGCGGAGCTTCAAGCCAACCTTTTCACTCTCTCACTTTCATCAAGAGGCTTTTTAGTTTCTCTTCACTTTCTGCCATAAGGGTGGTGTCATCTGCATATCTGAGGTTATTGATATTTCTCCCGGCAATCTTGATTCCAGCTTGTGCTTCTTCCAGCCCAGCGTTCTTCATGATATACACTGCATAGAAGTTAAATAAGGAGGGTGACAATATACAGCCTTGACGTACTCCTTTTCCTATTTGGAACCAGTCTGTTGTTCCATGTCGAGTTCTGACTGTTTCTTCCTGACCTGCATACAGGTTTCTCAAGAGGCAGGTCAGGTGGTCTGGTATTCCCATCTCTTTCAGAATGTTCCACAGTTTATTGTGATCCACAAATTCAAAGGCTTTGACATAGTCAATAAAGCAGAAATAGATGTTTTTCTGGAACTCTCTTGCTTGTTCCATGATCCAGCGGATGTTGGCAATTTGATCTCTGGTTCCTCTGCCTTCTCTAAATCCAGCGTGAACATCTGGAAGTTCACGGTTCACATATTGCTGAAGCCTGGCTTGGAGAATTGTGAGCATGACTTTGCTAGTGTGTGAGATGAATGCAATCGGGTGGTAGTTTGAGCATTCTTTGGCATTGCCTTTCTTTGGGATTGGAATGAAGACTGACCTTTTCCAGTCCTGTGGCCACTGCTGAGTTTTCCAAATTTGCTGGCATATTGAGTGCAGCACTTTCACAGCATCATTTTTCAAAATTTGAAATAGCTCTACTGGAATTCCATCACCTCCAGTAGCTTTGTTCATAGTGATTCTTTCTAAGGCCCACTTGACTTCACATTCCAAGATGTCTGGCTCTAGGTCAGTGATCACACCATCGTGATTATCTTGGTCCTGAAGATCTATTTTGTACAGTTCTTCTGTGTATTCTTTCCACCTCTTCTTAATATCTTCTGCTTCTGTTAGGTCCATACCATTTCTGTCCTTTATCAAGCCCATCTTTGCATGAAATTTTCCCTTGATATCTCTAATTTTCTTGAAGAGATCTCTTGTCTTTCCTATTCTGTTTTTTTCCTCTATTTCTTTGCATCGATTGCTGACAAAGGCTTTCTTATCTCTCCTTGCTATTCTTTGGAACTCTGCATTCAGATGCTTATATCTTTCCTTTTCTCCTTTGCTTTTCGCTTCGCTTCTTTTCACAGCTATTTGTAAGGCCTCCCCAGACAGCCATTTTGCTTTTTTGCATTTCTTTTCCATGGGGATGGTCTTGGTCCCTGTCTCCTGTACAATATCACGAACCTCCGTCCATAGTTCATCAGGTACTCTATCAGATCTAGTCCCTTAAATCTGTTTCTTACTTCCACTCTATAATCATAAGGAATTTGATTTAGGTCATATCTGAATGGTCTAGTGGTTTACCCTACTTTCTTCAATTTAAGTCTGAATTTAGCAGTAAGGTGTTCATGATCTGAACCACAGTCATCTCCTGGTCTTGTTTTTGCTAACCGTATAGAGCTTCTCCCTCTTTGACTGCAATGAATATAATCAATCTGATTTCGGTGTTGACCATCTGGTGACGTCCTTGTGTAGTCTTCTCTTATGTTGTTGGAAGAGGGTGTTTGCTTGACCAGTGCATGCTCTTGGAAAAACTCTATTAGCCTTTGCCCTGTTTCATTCCGTGCTCCAAGGTCAAATTTGCCTGTTACTCCAGGTGTTTCTTGACTTCCTACTTTTTTATTCCAGTCCCCTATAATGAAAAGGACTTCTTTTTGTGGTGTTAGTTCTAAAAGGTTTTGCAGGTCTTCATAAAACCATTCAACTTCGGCTTCTTCAGTATTACTGGTTGGGGCGTAGGCTTGGATCATCGTGATATTGAATGGTTTGCCTTGGAAATGAACAGAAATCATTCTGTTGTTTTTGAGACTGAATCCAAGTACTGCATTTCGGACTCTTGTTGACCATGATGGCTACTCCATTTCTTCTAAGGGATTCCTGACCACAGTAGTAGATATAATGATCATCTGAGTTAAATTCCCCCATTCCAGTCCATTTTAGTTCACTGATTCCTAGAATGTCGACCTTCACTCTTGCCATCTCCTGTTTGACCACTTCCAATTTGCCTTGATTCATGGACCTAACATTCCAGGTTCCTATGCAATATTGCTCTTTACAACATCAGACCTTGTTTCTATCACCAGTCACATCCACAACTGTGTATTGTTTTTGCTTTGACTCCGTCTCTTCATTCTTTCTGGAGTTATTTCTCCACTGATCTCCAGTAGCATACTGGGCCCCTACCGACCTTGGGAATTCCTCATTCATTATCCTATCATTATGCCTTTTCATACTGTTCATAGGGTTCTCATTGCAAGTATACTGAAGTGGTTTGCCATTCCCTTATCCAGTGGACCACATTCTGTCAGACCTCTCCACCATGACCCACACTTCTTGGGTGGCCCCACAAGGCATGGCTTAGTTTCATTGAGTTAGACAAGGCTGTGGTCCGTGTGATCAGATTGACTAGTTTGTGATTGTGATTTCAGTGTGCCTGCCCTCTGATGCCCTCTCGCAATACCTACAGTCTTATTTGGGTTTCTCTTACCTTGGTCTTGGGGTATTTCTTCATAGCTGCTCCAGCAAAGTGCAGCCGCTGCACCTTACCTTGGATAAGGGGATCTCCTAACAGCCGCCCCTCCTGATCTTGGACGTGTAGTATCTCCTCTCCGCCCTCCTGTGCCTGCACAGCCACCAACACTAAGACATGGTAAAATAATACTGTACTTAAGGCTGAAATTAAATGATACCTGACCATAACTTGAAGACATACAAAACAATAAAGAACTCTCATAAAGGTAACTGTATATGTAAATGTAAAAGCCAACATTATTGTAATCATGGTGTTAAAATTGTTTTTATCTCCTGTATGATTCAGCTACAAATGTATGAAAATAAATATACATTTTTGTTAATGGTTATACAATATATAAATAATGTGATCTGTGATAATAACAGCAAAAGAGAGATCAGAGCTACATAGAACTAGAATTTGTACATGCTATACAAACTAAGGTTGTAACAATTCAAACAATATTGTTATAAATGTAGCATGTCAATTTTTATCTCCATGGTAATAACTAAGAAAATAACTAAGACACACACAGAAATGAAATGAGAAGTAAATCAAAACAGTACACAGACAAAATGCATGGAATTTTTGAAACAAATACACAGAAAGGAAGAATTAAAGAAACAAATGACATAAGATACAACGAAAATTAATATCAAAGTCGCAGAAGTTCTTCCATTCCAGAAATTACTTTAAGTGTAAATGAATGAAATTTCCAAGTTGAAATATCAAGTCAAGTGAAGTAGATTTTTTAAATTAATTTATTTTCTACTGAAGGAGAACTACTTTGCAGAATTTTGTTGTTTTCTGTCAAATATTAACATGAATCAGCCATAGTTATTCATATATCCGCTCCCTTTTGAATTTCCCTCCCTTGAGATGTAGGGAAAGAGTAACATGAAAACTTATATTACCATATGTAAAAGAGATAACCAATGGGAAATTGCTGTATGTCTCAGGAAACTCAAAAAGGAGCTCTGTATTGAAGTGGATTTTTTTTGAAGGGTTGGCTAATGTTTTATTTATTTATTTATTTTTAATAAACTGTTTCATTTTAATTGGAGGCTAATTACTTTACAATATTGGAGTGGTTTTGCTATACATTGACATGAATCCGCCAAGGATGTACATGTGTTCCACATCCTGAAACACCCTCACACCTCCCTCCCCATCCCATCCCTCTGGGTAATCCAGGTGCACCAGCCCCAAGCACCCTGTATCGTACATCGAACCTGGACTGGCGATTTGTTTCACAAATGATAATATACATGTTTCAATGACATTTTCCCAAACCATCCCACCCTCGCATTCTCCCACAGAGTCCAAAAGACTGTTCTACACATCTGTGTCTCTTTTGCTATCTCACATACAGGGTCATCATTATTATCTTCCTGAATTCCATATATGTGTGTTAGTATACTGTATTGATGTTTTTCTTTCTGGTTTACTTCACTTTGTAAAAGAGGCTCCAGTTTCATCCAATTCATTAGAACTGATTCAAGTGTATTCTTTTTAATGGCTGAGTAATATTCCATTGTGTATATGTACCACTGCTTTCTTGTCCATTCGTCTGCAGATGGGCATCTAGGTTGCTTACATGTCCTGGCTATTATAAACAGTTCTGCGATGAACATTGGAGTACATATGTCTCTTTCAATTCTGGTTCCTCAGTGTGTATGCTCAGCATTGGGATTGCTGGGTCATATGGCAGTTCTACTTCCAATTTTTTAAGGAATCTCCACACTGTTCTCCATAGTGGCTGTACTAGCTTTCATTCCACTAACATTGTAATCGGGTTCCCTTTTCTCCACACCCTCTCCAGCATTTATTGTTTGTAGACTTTTGGATAGCAGCACTTCTGACTGGCGTGAAATGGTACCTCATTGTGGTTTTGATTTGCATTTCTCTGATAATGAGGGATGTTGAGCATCTTTCCATGTGTTTGTTAACCATCTGTATGTCTTCTTTGAAGAAATGTCTGTTTAGTTCTTTGGCCCATTTTTTCTTTGGGTCGTTTATTTTTCTGGAATTGAGCTGTAGGAGTTGCTTATATATTTTTGAGATTAATTATTTGTCAGTTGCTTCGTTTGCTTTATTTTCTCCCATTCTGAAAGCTGTCTTTTCACCTTGCTTACAGTTTCCTTCATTGTGCAAAAGCTTTTAATTTTAATTCGGTCCCATTTGTTGATTTTTGCTTTTATTTCCATTACTCTGGGAGGTGAGTCATAGAGGATCCTGCTGTGATTTATGTCAGAGAATCTTTTGTCTATGTATTCCTCTAGGAATTTTATAGTTTCTGGTCTGACATTTAGATCTTTAATCCATTTTGAGTTTATGTTTGTGTATGGTGTTAGAAAGTGTTCTAGTTTCATTCTTTTACAAGTGGTTGACCAGTTTTCCGAGCACCACTTATTAAAGAGATTGTCTTTTCTCCATTGAATATTCTTGCCTCCTTTGTCAAAGATATGTGTCCATAGGTGCGTGGACTCATCTATGGACTTTCTATTTTTTTCCATTCATCTATATTTCTGTCTTTGTACCAGTACCATACTGTCTTTATGACTGTAGCTTTGTAGTATAGCCTGAAGTCAGGCAGGTTGATTCCATTCTTCTTTCTCAAGATTGCTTTGGCTATTTGAGGTTTTTTGTATTTCCATACAAGTTGTGAAATTATTTGTTCTAGTTCTCTGAAAAATGCCGTTGGTAGCTTGATAGGGATTTCATTGAACCTATAGATTGCTTTGGGTAGTATACTCATTTTCACTATGTTGATTCTTCCAATCCATGAACATGGTATATTTTTCCTCTATTTGTGTCCTCTTTGATTTCTTTCATCAGTGTTTTATAGTTATACACACACACACACAAACACACACACACACACACACACGTCTTTTATTTCTTTAGGTGGATATATTCCTAAGTGTTTTATTCTTTTCTTTGCAATGGTGAAAGGTCTTGTTTCTTTAATTTCTCCTTATGTTTTCTCACTGTTAGTGTATAGAAATGCAAGGGATCTTTGTGTGTTAATTTCATATCCTACAACTTTGTTATATGCATTGAATAGATCTAGTAATTGTCTGGTGGAATCTTTAGGGTTTTCTATATAGAGGATCATGTCATCTGCAAACAGTGAGAGTTTTACTTCTTTTCCAATCTGGATTCTTTTATTTATTTTTCTACTCTGATTGCTGTGGCAAAAGCTTCCAAATCTATGTTGAATAGTAGTGGTGAGAGTGGGCACCCTTGTCTTGTTCCTGACTTTAGGGGAAATGCTTTCAGTTTTTCACCATTGAGGATAATGTTTTCTGTGGGTTTGTCATATATAGCTTTTATTATTTTGAGGTATATTCCATCTATGCCTGCTTTTTGGAGGTTTTTTTTTTTTTTATCACACATGGATATTGAATTTTGCCAAAGGCTTTCTCTGCATCTATTGAGATAATCATACAGATTTTATCTTTCAGTTTGTTAATGTTGTTTATTATGTTGATTATTAGAGGATATTGAAGAATCCTTGCATCCCTAGGATAAAGCCCACGTGGTCATGATGTATGGTCTTTTTAATATGTGGTTGGATGCTGTCTTCTAGAATTTTGTTAAGGAGTTTTGCATCTCTGTTCATCAATGATATTGGCCTATGGTTTTCTTTTTTGTGACATCTTTGTCTGGTTTTGGTATTAGGGTGATGGTGGCCTTATAGAATGAGTTTGGAAATTTACCTTCCTCTGCAATTTTCTGGAAGAGTTTGAATAGGATAGGTGTTAGCTCTTCTCTAAATTTTTGGTAGAATTCAGCTGTGAAGCCTTCTTGTCCTCAGCTTTTGTTTGCTGGAAGATTTCTGATTACAGTTTAAACTTCCATGTTTGTGATGAGTCTATTAAGATTTTCTATTTCTTCCTGGTTCAGTTTTGGAAAGTTGTACTTTTCTAAGAATTTGTCCATTTCTTCCAAGTTGTCCATTTTATTGGCATATAGTTACTGATAGTAGTCTCTTATGATCCTTTGTATTTCTGTGTTGTCTGTTGTGATTTCTCCATTTTAATTTATAATTTTGTTGATTGGATTCTGCTCATTTTTTTTTCCTTGATGAGTCTGGCTAATGGTTTGTCAATTTTATTTATCTTCTCAAAGAACCAGCTTTTAGTTTTGTTGATTTTTGCTATGGTCTCTTTGTTTCTTTTGCATTTATTTCTGCCCTAATTTTTAAAACTTCTTTCCTTCTGCTAACCCTGGGTTTCTTCATTTCTTCCTTTTCTAGTTGCTTTAGGTGTAGAGTTAGGTTATTTAGTTGACTTTTTTCTTGTTTCTTAAGGGAAGCCTGTATTGTTCTTATCCTTATGCTTAGTACTGCTTTTACAGTATCCCATAGGTTTTTGGTTGTTGTGTTTTCATTTTCCTTCATTTCTACTTATATTTTCATTTCTTTTTCAATTTTTTCTTTGATTTGTTGGTTGTTCAGCTACGTGTTTTTCAGCCTCCAGATGTTGGTACTTTTCATAGTTTTTCTCCTGTAATTGACATCTAATTTTACTGCATTGTGGTCAGAAAAGATGCTAGGAGTGATTTCAGTTTCCTTGAATTTACCAAGGCTAGATTTATGGCCCAGGATGTGATCTATCCTGGAGAAGTTTCCATGTGCACTTGAAAGGAAAGTGTAATTCATTTTTTGGGGGTGAAATGTTCTGTAGATATCAATTAGGTCTAACTGGTCTATTGTATCATTTAAAGTTTGTGTTACCTTGTTAATTTTCTGTTTATTTGTTCTATCCATAGGTGTGAGTGGGGTATTAAAGTCTCCCACTATTGTTCTTAATTTCCCCTTTCATACATGTTAGCCTTTGCCTTACATATTGTGGTGCTCCTATGTTGGGTATATATACATTTATTTATAATTGTTATATCTTCTTGGATTGATCCTTTGATCATTATGTAATGTCCATTTTTGTCTTTTTTCACAGACTTTATTTTAAAGTCTATTTTATCTGATACGAGTATCGCTACTCCTGCTTTCTTTTGGTCTCTATTTGCATGGGATATCTTTTTTCAGCCCTTCATTTTCAGTCTTTATGTGTCCCTTGTTTTGAGTTGGGTCTCTTGTAGATAGTATATATAGGGGTCTTGTTTTTGTATCCATTCAGCCAGCCTTTGTCTTTTGGTTGGGGCATTCAACCCATTTACATTTAAGGTAATTATTGATAAGTTTTGTCCCATTGCTATTTATTTTGCTGTTTTGGGTTTGAGTTGATACACCTTTTCTGTGTTTTCTGTCTAGAGAAGATTCTTTATCATTTCTTGAAGAACTGGTTTGGTGGTGCTGAATTCTCTGAGCCTTTGCTTGTCTGTGAAGCTTTTGATTTCTTCTTCATATTTGAATGAAATCCTTGCTGGGTACAGTAATCTGGGTTGTAGGTTTTTCTCTCTCATCACTTTAAATATGTCCTGCCATTCCCTTCTGGCCTGAATAGTTTCTATTGAAAGATCAGCTGTTATCCTTACGGGAATCCCCTTGTTAGTTATTTTTTTTTTTTCCCTTGCTGCTTTTAATATTTGTTCTTTGTGTTTGATCTTTGTTAATTTGGTTAATATTTGTCTTGGGGTGTTTTGCTTTGGGTTTATCCTGTTTGGACTCTCTGAGTTTCTTGAACTTGGGTGATTATTTCCTTCCCCATTTTAGAACAGTTTTCAACTATTATCTCCTCAAGTATTTTCTCATTGCCTTTCTTTTTGTCTTCTTCTGGGACTCCTATGATTCGAATGTTGGGGCGTTTAACATTATCCTAGAGGTCCCTGGGGTTGTCCTCATTTCTTTTAACTCTTTTTTCTTTTTTCCTCTCTGCTTCATTTGTTTCTACCATTATATCTTCTACCTCACTTATCCTATCTTCTGCCTCAGTTATTCTACTGTTGGTTCCCTCCAGAGTGTTTTTTATCTCAATTATTGCATTATTCATTATTGACTGACTCTTCTATTTTTTCTAGGTCCTTGTTAAACATTTCTTGCATCTTCTTGATCCTTGTCTCCAGACTATTTATCTGTAACTCCAAATTGTTTTCAAGATTTTGGATCATTTTCAATATCATTATTCTGAATTCTTTATAAGGTAGTTTCTCTTTCTCTTCTTCTTCTTTTTTTTTTTTTTTTTTTTGGTTTGGGGGGCATTTATCCTGTTCCTTTACCTGCTGAACATTTCTCTGCCTTTTCATCTTGCTTATATTGCTGTGTTTGGGGTGGCCTTTTCTTATTCTGGCAGTTTGTGGTTTCTCTTTATTGTGGAGGTTCCTCACTGTGGGTGGGGTTGAATGAGTGGCTTGTCAATGTTTCCTGGTTAGGGAAGCTTGTGTCAGTGTTCTGGTGGGTGGAGCTGGATTTCTTCTCTCTGGAGTGCAATGAAGTTTCCAGTAGTGAGTTTTGAGATGTCAGTAGGTTTGGTGTGACTTTGGGCAGCCTGTATATTGAAGCTCAGGGCTATGTTCCTGTGTTGCTGGAGAATTTGCATGGTATGTCTTGCTCTGGAACCTGTTGCCTCTTTGGTGGTGCTTGGTTTCAGTGTAGGTTTGGAGGCTTTTGGATGAGCTCTTATCAATTAATATTCCCTGGAATCAGGACTTCTCTGGTGTTCTCAGGTTTTGAAGTTATGCCTCTTGCCTCTGGTTTTCAGTCTTATTCTTACAGTAGCCTCAAGACTTCTCCATCCATACAGCACTGATGATAAAACATCTAGGTTAATGAAGAAAAGTTTCTCCACAATGACAGGCACCCAGAGAGGTACACAGAGTTACCTGGAGAAGAGAAGAGGGAAGAGGGAGATAGAGGTGACCAGGAGGAGAAGAGGGGGAATCAAAAGGAGAGAGACAGATCCAGCCATTTATCAGTTCCCTAAGTGTTCTCCACAGCCTGGAACACACAGTGAGATTCACAGAGTTGGGTAGAGAAGGCGGAGGGCGGAGATAGAGGCGACCTGGTGGAGAAAAAGGAAAGTCAAAAGGGGGAGAGAGCATTCAAGCCACTATTCACACTCCCAAGTAAAAATGGGTACTGAAGATTGGGTTTTAAAGGTAGAAAATTGATTAAAAAAATACCAAAAAGCAAAGATTAATAATCTAGAGTAGAGGTTAGACTCTCAAAAATACAATATTTAAAAAAAAAAACAAAGTCACATAAATTATATATATATATATATATATATATATATATATATATATATATATTGCTTTAGAATTGGGGGAGTTGCAAGGTAATAGTAGATTACAAAAATGAATATGAAAGTAGTAATAAAGGACTTAAAAAAAAAAGTTAAACATTTAAAAAATGATAATAGTAAAAATATACCAGGAATTTCTCTGGAGCTGTTGCAGAGAGTGTGGCGTCAGTTCAGTTTCAGATAGTTCCTTGATCCCACTTATACTTCTCAAGATCTATAGGCCCCTTCCAATGTAGTCAGTGCTAACTACAGGGTTTTAACTGTTGCACCTGTCACTTCCAAAGCAGTTCCCTCTGTTTGTTTTAGCTTATTCTCTTTGCTGGTCTCTTCTGTGTCTAATCTCTGCCCTGACACAAGAGAGCGAAGGTGGTCACTTATTTAGGCTCACTTGCTCAGTCGTGCTGTAGGGAGGGAGGAACACTGCAAACAAATATCACCGGCGTGTGTGGGGAGTGCTTGCAGTGTTTAAGCAGCAATGGGTTTGCCTCCACTCACAGAGTGTGTGCTTTCATCATCTACACTTCTCAGGCTCTAGGTTGCTCTGCCAGGAACTGTCTGAGGCGGGCCCTGGGTTGCATGCACTTCCCAGGTCTAAGCCACTCAGGTTCAGTTTCTCAAGTACTCCACAAAGGCCCAGACTCTGTTGGGCCCGCGTTTTGTGCCCTTCCTAGGTCTGAGCAGCTCAGGTGACCAGGTGCTTGGTGAGTGCAGTCACCCCCCACGTGGTGTGGTGCAGCTTATCGCTTCCCCTGTCCCAGCCGCTCAGTTTTCTGGGTGTCCAATGGTCACCCCTTCTCAGGTGTGCTGTATGTCAATTCTGGGGAGCTGATCTCTGGCTGCGACCCTACCGGCAGATGACAGACGTCCAGAATCCCGAGAATTCTTGGTTAGCAACAAAGCTTGCTTGCAGTTTGGTAGAGGATGCCTCTCTGGGGCCCTGATTGCCCCTTTATGGCTCTGGCTGCCCCCCCTTGCCTGTCCCCGGTGGGCGGTGGGCAGGTACAGAGCCTGCTAGCTCTCCTCTAGTATTAGCTCAGTCCTTTGTTCTGTGAGTGGGCTTGGCATTGCCTCAGTTCAGTTCAGTTCAGTTCAGTCGCTCAGTCATGTCCGACTCTCTGAGACCCCATGAATCACAGCACGCCAAGTCTCCCTGTCCATCACGAACTACCGGAGTTCACTCAAACTCATGTCCATCGAGTAGGTGATGCCATCCAGCCATCTCATTCTCTGTCGTCCCCTCTCCTTCTGCCCCCAACCTTTCCCAGCATCAGTCTTTTCCAGTGAGTCAACTCGTCGCATGAGGTGGCCAAAGTATTGCAGTTTCAGCTTTAGCATCAGTCCTTCCAATGAACACCCAGGATCGATCTCCTTCAGAATGGACTGGTTGGATCTCCTTGCAGTCCAAGGGACTCTCAAGAGTCTTCTCCAGCACCACAGTTCAAAAGCATCAGTTCTTCGGGGATCAGCTTTCTTCACAGTCCAACTCTCACATCCATACATGACCACGGGAAAAACCATTGCCTTGACTAGACGGACTTTGGTTGGCAAAGTAATGTCTCTGCTTTTTAATATACTATCTAGGTTGGTCATAACTTTCCTTCCAAGGAGCAAGCATCTTTTAATTTCCTGGCTGCAATCAGTATCCGCAGTGATTTTGGAGCCCCCAAAAATAAAGTCTGACACTGTTTCCCCATCTATTTCCCATGAAGTGATGGGACCAGATGCCATGATCTTAGTTTTCTGAATGTTGAGCTTCAAGGCAATCTTTTCACTCTCCTCTTTCACTTTCATCAAGAGGCTTTTGAATTCCTCTTCACTTTCTGCCATAAGGGTGGTGTCACCTGCATATCTGAGGTTATTGCATGTAGGTATAGTTTTACCAAATAATTTCCTTATATTTTTTTCATAATATATATTCTTCTATTTTCAAAATTTCCAACAAAGAATACATATTGCAATCATTTTGAAAATAAATTTGGAAGCTTCATATAAATTTACTTATAAATTTGCCATGGGATCCAATAATTCCACTTCCAGGTATTTATCTAAGAGAAATAAAAGCATGGTGCCCATACAGAGACATGTACATGAGTGTTAATAACAACCATATTTGTAATCATCTCCAACTGAAAATAATCCCGATCTACATTAGCAGTAAATATATAAACATATTGCAGTAAATCCATATAATCAAATCTTCTATGTTCTTAGCAGTTGAAAACACAAGACTGTTACATTCAACAACATGGATGAACCTTACATTGTTAAGCAAAGGAATCTTACACAAAAAAAGTACATATTGTCCGATTCCATTTGTTTTGAGTCAAAGAACTTGCAAAACACGTAAGATATTAGAAATCAGCACCGTGATTGCCCGTGTCCACAGATACCACAAGAAAAAAAAAAAAAGACTGGGAAAGCATGTGATAGAAAATTTTACTTTAAGGGAAATTTTGTTTATCATGATTGTGGTGGTGGTTACATGAGTGAATAATAGGAGGAAAACTGAAAAATTCACGAAAATATGGAAATTAAACAACATATTCCTGAATCAATGGGTCAAGGAAGAGATCAAGATGGAAATCAGTTATAAAAACTTATCTATCTGCACATTTAAAATCTGTGTTTTATTTTTGGTATATTCTTTATTTTATGTTATTTCATTTATTTATTTTAATTGGAGGCTAATTACTTTACATTATTGTAAAGTTTTTGCAATACATTGACATGAATCTGCCCCAGGTGTACATGTGTTCCCCATCTTGAACCCCCTTCCCACCTCCCTCCCCATCCCATCCCTCTAGTTCATCCCAGTGCACCAGCCCCGAGCATCCTGTATCATGCATCGAACCTGGACTGGTGATTCATTTCACATATGATAATATACATGTTTCAATGCCGTTCTCCCAAATCACCCCACCTTCGCCCTCTCCCACAGAGTCTAAAATACGGTTCTATATATCTGTGTCTCTTTTTCTGTCTCATTTTCCACCTATATTGTTAGTATATTCTACCTGGGGCTTCCTTGGTGGCTCAGTGGTAAAGAATCTGCCTGCAACACAGGAAACATGAGTTCAATCCCTTAGTCAGGCAGATCCCCTGGAGAAGGGAATGGCAACTCACTCCAGTATTTTTGCCTGGAGAATTCCATGGACAGAGGAACCTGGTGGGTTACAGTCCATAGGGTGGCAAAGAGTCAGACACGACTGAGTGACTAAACAAGAAACAACAATATTATACCTGAATTATTTTGATTTAAAAAAATTATACCAGGACTTACAATAATTTTTGGCTCATAATAAATGTTGAATGCATTTCCACTTTAATGCAAATTTCATAAATAAACACATTAATACATTTTCTATAAACATCATTTTTGCCACATCGCATAACTTTTTAGATGACTATCCTGGTTGTTGCTATGTAAAGAAAAAGTGTGTCTGGGCTTAATTCCTGTTTTACTGAAATAATTATTTAGAAGAACTCTCTTTTATCTTTTGCATTCTATTGGTAGTATGTTAGAATATTCTCATTTTGTTGTTTATTTAAAGTTTTATTGTGTTACTATAAATGGGTGTGTCCTCTATATGTTGTTCTTTAGAAATTATTTTTTTGGTATCTCAACAGAGAATTATTAAAATTTATTTCAATAGTGTTTGAAAATATTATTTATTTTCTGCTTCCTGTATTTTGAACAGTTAAGTTTTTATATACTTCAAAGCTGTGTTACTAGGTAAATGAAGATTCATTTTCATTATATATTCCTTGCTTAATATGTTTTTCATCCATATAAAATATTCATATTTGTACTCTTTAAAATTTTTCACCTTGAATCTTATTTTTTTTATATTTATTTATCCATGTTTTCATTGTGGTTTGCCAACTCTTGCTATTCAATTTATTTGTATTATTCTAAATATGAAATGCTTCTTAAATTTGCATGTACCCTTTGGTTTGAGAAAGCATAATTATTCTCCGTATAGTTCCAATTTTAGAATATTTTATTACAATGTGAGCACCCCCTAATTGTACATTGTGTTACTATCTATTTTTTCTTTCAGTTTGTTACACACATATATATATATACATATATAATATATATCATATATATATAATTTGTAAGCTATTTTAAATTTTATTTATTATTTGCTGATGCTGTGCTATGAAATTTAGCTGCCTTTTTCTTCATCAAGCACGTCCCTAGTTGCTGGGAATTTTGGATTAGATTTCAGTGTTCTGAGAAAAATGTTATCCTGTCAATACTTGCCATCTTAAAGTTGTTTCAGTGAAGGGGACAATTAGTCCAATGCCTAATTTCAACATTTTCTGTGATACCACTGCTTTTCCGTCACTTTAAAAATATCCTCTATTCTTTGAATTCTGCAATTCAACCATAACCAAGCATAGTTGCATACCATTCTTATTAAATTGCATTTTAATCTTCCAAATGAATTCATTCATTCACCCATTTAACAAATATATTGCGTATTTATCTTGTACTAGGCTTGTGTTAGGCTACTTACCATGCTAAATGTTGGGTATAAAATGGAGAACCAGGCAGAGAAGGTCTCTATTCTCCTGGAAATTATATTTCACTGTGTTAGACAAAAGTTATATAAAAAACAGAACCTGCAGATCCTGATAACTTGATAAAGGAAATATACAGCAAGATATGATAAAGAATAGTAAAAGACAAATAATTGTTGTGATGGCAGTAAGTTTTCCCAAGGAGAATGGCATATAATCCTAATCGAAGAAGGAATAGGAAGCATATTTGTGAAACACTTAGATATGAAGTAAGGAGACTAGTCCAGGCAAGAGGAACAGAAAGCCAAAAGGTCAAGATAGAGGAGCTATCTTGAAATTTTCTGGGAAATAATAGAAAGCCAGTGTAATGGTGTATTGGGTTGGCAAAAAGTTTCATTTGGTATTTTCTGTAAGATGGTTCCAGTAGCACTTTGTTGTTTTTAACTTCAGTTGAAACAGTTTTTTTTTTTTTTTCAATTGTATTGTGACAGATTTTATATCAGCATGATTTTTTTTGTCAAAATTATTGAATTTTTGTGTATCTATTTTAATATTGAAGATGGAAGGGAAAATCAACATTTTTGGTATATTATTCTTTATCATTTCAAGAAAGGTAAAAACAGAACTAAAAGAAAAGAAAAATTGCAGTGTATGGAGAAGGTGCTGTGATTGATTGAACATGTCAAAAACAGTTTGTGAAGTTTCATGCTGGAGATTTCTTGCTGGACGATGCTCCACAGTCAGGTAGACCAGTTGAAGTCTATACCAAACTAATCAAGATATTAATTGAGCACAGTTCATGTTATACCACTCAGGAGATAGCCAAAATACACAAATCAAGTGTTGAAAATAATTTGCATTAGCTTGGTTATGTTAATCTGTTTGATGTTGGGTTCCACATAAGCAAAACAAACAAACAAAAAAGTTCTGCTTTTTAAACAAATTGTGACGAATGGTGAAATGTGGATACTGTACAATAATGTGGAATAGAAGAGATCATGGGACAAGAGAAATAAACCACCAATAACCATGCAATAGACTCATCATTATCCAAAGAAGGTTATGCTGTATATGTGGTGGGATTGGGAGTCCTATATTATGAAATCCTTCTAGAAAACCAAACTAACTCCAACAAGTACTGCTCCCAATTAGACTAACTGAAAGAAGCACTCTTCAAAATACATTCAGAATTAGTCAACAGAATCTTTTATCAGGAAAATGCAAGACTTCATGTTTCTCTAATGATCAGACAAAAACTGTTACAGCTTGGCTGGGCATCTGCCATATTCACCAAATATTGCACCTGCAGATTTCCATTTATTTCAGTCTTTAAAAAAGTCTCTTAGTGAAAAATTTTAATTCCCTGAAAGACTGTAAAAGGCATCTGGAACAACTATTTGCTCAAAAAGAAAGTTTAGGAAAATGGGATTATGAAATTGCCTGAAAAAATGTTATGGGAAAAAAAAAAAAACACAGTGAAGATGTTGTTCAATAAAGTTCTTTTTTTAAATTAACTAATTTTTAAAATTTATTTATTTTAATTGGAGGCTAATTACTTTACATTATTGTATTGGTTTTGCCATACATTGACGTGAATCTGCCACGGGTGTACATGTGTTACACATCTTGAACCCTCCTGTCACCTCTCTCCCCATCCCATCCCTCTGGTTCATCCCAGTACACCAGCCCCAAGCATCCTGTATCATGCATCGAACGTGGACTGGCAATTCGTTTCACATATGATAATATACATGAAAATAAAAAATGCATTTTCTTTTTGCTTAAAAACTGGAAGAGATTTGTGGCCTACTGAATACAAGGAGAGAAGGAAAAAAAGAGAGATGGGAGGTTTGAAAGATAATCAAGTATAAACCAAAACATGAATTAGATTTATTTTCTAATAATAATATAAGACAATAAATGGCTTAATCAAAGAGCAAAGGTTCCAATTTATATTTAAAAATTCATTCTGGTTGCTAGGTGTAAATTGTATTAGGGACTCATTAAGAACTGGATTGGAAATGAAAAAAGTGAAAGATTTGCATATGTCTATTGCGATTGAAACTTTTTTCTGTTATTTTTAAAGTTTTCTCCCCTTTATTCTTTCTTTGGGCTTCCCTGAAGACTCAGAAGATGAAGAAACTGCCTGCAGTGCAAGAGACTCGAGTTACATCCTTGGGTCAGGAAGATCTCCTGGAGAAGGCAATGGCTACCTATTTCAGTATTCCTGCTGGGAAATTCCATGGACAGAGAAGCCTGGTGGGCTACAGTCCATCCTTTTTCTTTTTTTTTAATAAAAGTCATAATTATATGAATGATGGAATACAAGGTTTTCTTCTCTCACTGTTTGTTTCTTTGTTGTGTGTTCTGGCAAAACTCTTCTATTTTACTTCCTAGAAAACTTTATACATCTCTTTCTCTCTCTTTTTTACTTTTTACTGGAGTATAGTTGCTTTAAATGATGTGTTAGTGTCTGTTGTACAGCAAAGTGTACAAGCTATATGTGCATCTATCCCAGCTTTCATAAATATCCTTACTATCTAGGTCCCTATAGAACATGGAGTAAGGTTTCCTGAGTTCTACAGATGTATTAGTTATTCATCTTATACATAGTGGTGTATATAGTGGTGTATATATGTCAACTTGATCTCGTAATTCATCCCATCCATTCCTGCCACCCTTGGTGTCCATACATTTGTTCTCTACATCTGTGTCTCTATTTCTGTTTGCAAATAGGTTCATCCATATCATTTTTCTAGATTCCACATATATGCATTAATGTATAATATTTGTTTTTATCTTTTAGAATTACATCACTATATATGACAGTCTCTGGGTCTATCCAGGTCTCTTGAAGTGACACAATTTCATTACATTTTATGGCTCAGTAAAATTCTGTTGTATATATGTGTCAAATTTTCTTTATCCATTCCTTTATTGATGGACATTTAGGTTGTTTTTATGTCCAGGCTACTGTAAATAGTGCTACAATAAACATTGGGGTGCATGTATCTTTTTGAACTGTGGTTTTCTCCAGGAATATACCAAGGAGTGGGATTGTTGGGTCGTATTATAGATCTATTTTTAGCTTCTTTAAAAGGAATCTCCACTGTTGTCATTCAGCCACTAAGTCATATCTGACTTTTCGCAACCCCACGAACTGCAGCACGCCAGGCTTCTGTGACCTTCACTATCTTCCAGAGTTTGTGAAAACTCATTTCCATTGAGATGATGCTACCTACAAATTTCTGTCATCCACTTCTCTTGCTCTCAAGCTTTCCCAGCATCAGGGTCTTTTACAATGAGCCTGCTCTTTGCATCAGGTGGCTAAAGTATTGGAGTTTCAGATTCAGCATCAGCATTTCCAAAGAATACTCAGGGTTGATTTCATTTAGGATGGACTGGTTTCATCGCTTTCATATACAAAGGACTCTCAAGAGTCTTCTCCAGCAACACAATTCGAAAGAATCAATTTCTTGATGCTCAGCTTTCTTTATGGTCCAGCTCTCACAACCATACATGACTACTGGAAAAACCATAGCTTTGAATAAATGGATCTTTGTCAGTAAAGTGATGTCTACTTTTTAATACACTGTCTAAATTTGTCATAGCTTTCCGTCCATGGACAAGCATTTTTTATTTTTTTATAATTTATTTATTTTAATTGGAGTCTAGTTACTTTACATTATTGTATTGGTTTTGCCATACATTGACATGAATCTTTCATAGCTGCAATCACTGTCCACAGTGATTTTGGCCAGATGCTATGAAGTTAGTTTTTTCAGTGTTGAGTTTTAAGAGGGCTTTTTCCTTCTAAGTCATTCTTATCAAGATGCTCTTTAGTTCCTCTTCAATTTCTGCTGCTCAGTTCAGTTCAGTTGCTCAGGCGTGTCCGACTTTTGTGAACCCACAAATCACAGAACGCCAGGCCTCCCTGTCCATCACCAACTCCCTGTGTTCACCCAAACTCATGTCCATCGAGTCGGTGATGCCATCCAGCCATTTCATCCTCTATCGTTCCCTTCTTCTCCTGCCCCCAATTCCTCCCAGGATCAGGGTCTTTTCCAGTGAGTCAACTCTTTGAATGAGGTGGCCAAAGAATTGGAGTTCCAGCTTCAGCATCAGTCCTTCAAATGAACACCCAGGACTGATCTCCTTTAGGATGGAATGGGTGGATCTCCTTGCAGTCCAAGGGACTCTCAAGAGTCTTCTCCAACACCACAGTTCAAAATAGTTTTTCACCATTAAGTCTGCAACTCAATGTAACTTTACAGTGGTTTCACTGTTTAAAATAAAATGATGGGCTTTTTTTTTTTTATATAGTGACAGTCCCAGTGTTCTGTTCCTTCATGTAAATTCTCTTTGGAGAGACTACAATGTTTACAGAGATGAAAATGTACCTTTGAAACAAAATTATTTCGAAATTAGATAAGTAAAATATATTCTACATTTTATTTTATGGAAATATTCAGTTGGAATTGGGCATGAATGGTTTCTCTTAATATCTACTTACAATTATCCAGAAAAATTGGATGCCAGCAATATTATTACAGGGTGTTAAATTTGAAAGATTTGTCAAATTTGTTTTTTTGAACTTTCAGGTAGTTTAACACATCACGTTTTAGAATCCAAGCTAGCCTCACAATACCCCCTCTCAATTGAGATATGGATTTCACAAAGTGAAAATCCCATAAGCAATGAATTCCATCATGATTATTAATTCAAGAAAGTAGCTCTCTCAATTCTAAGAATTCCCATAAGAAGATTCCGTGCTTAGTCTTTAAAATGTTAATTTATTTTAAAAGGGCATATTTGATGATAGGCTGTGTGTAATATAGTGATTCTGAAAATTTCCTCTCTACTATTCCCAATTTCTGAATGTTAGGAATAGTGGCCTTTCTACTTTGACATAGTTCACATTTTATTTTATTTTACGTAGGTTCACCAAACGAAATTGTACCAATATCATATGGTTTATTTAATCTGACTCACAGGTACAAAATTAACTCTTTGTATTTTATAAGAAAATGTTCTAAATTTGTCTTTCAATGACTGATATTTCAGAACAAATGCATTTATTCAAATCCCTCTAATTGTGAAAACTTGGACTGAGTTAAGTTGGAATTTAATCTTTTCTTATATCTAGAAATAAATATTTGTTTTTGAATTCATATTAAAAACATTTTCAAACTATTATAAGTGGATATAATATTTATCCACTAAATTATAGCTTATCTGAACTGAACTGAACTGAATACTATCATTTATTATAATTGTCCTTGAAGAAACCATTGATAATTTATGAACTTGGTGATCTAGTCATTAAAAATGCTACCCAAGGACTTTTACTTTTTAGGAATTCATGAACTTAAATTTTATTTCCACTGTGCTTTAAATGATGAAAAATCTTTTTACAACAATGGATACTAGTCCTTGAAAGGAACACTTTAAATTTTCAATAAATTAAATAATAAGACACAGACAAACAAAACATCATACCAATATCATGCAACTCAAATATAGAGCCTACTAGCAAATGTGGATTGAATTTCCACTACCCATATTCTGATGAAATTGAATGGAGACAAATATCAAGATATACCTCATGGAAATATAACCCACCTAAAGAATGTAAGATTATTAATCCAATGCTTGCCTTGTGATACAGAGGCTTGAATTCTATATCATCCAGAACACTGGGTACTTGTAGAGATACTATTTTATTTTTTTATATAAAATTTTGTTATAGTATTTCATCTCATTACTTTCCTATTTTTCTTCCTCATGTAAGGATAGTCTCCTTAAGCCTACAGAAGACAAGGTTTATGAAAGCTTTTTCAACTTTTCAAAGATCCTTATTATGCTGTTTTTGTGAAGTCTTAAAAATGTGGCTGATTGGTTTCAGACATTTCCTGGCTCTGTTATACTTGTTATCCATTTCTGGCTGAATTTTTATTTCTCTACGAGCAGTTTTCCCCTTAGTAGAGAGCTCTACTCTGTGGTAGAGCAGTTCTGAGAATACATGATTTTAATGTGCTGTAGCCTTTCTGACTATACATTGAGATACTTGCACTTAACCTTTATTGGAGTGGGCAAAACCACTGGCTATGTAAATGTCTATTTTCAAAATAGCCTACTGCACTTTTCAGTAAATACCTGTAAGATATGTTTTAATTCTTCTATTCTCAAGTTTGAAATTCCCAGGTGGCACAGTGGTAAAGAATCCACCTGCCAATTCAGAAGACATAGACATGTGAGTTCTATCCCTTGGTCAGGAAGATCTCCTGGAACAGGGAATGGCTACCTACTCCAGTATACTTGCCTGGATAATCCCATGGACAGAGGAGCCTGGAGGGCTACAGTTCATGTGATCACAAACAGTCAGACACATCTAAGCACTAAGCACTTCATGCACACACACACACACACACACACAGTCTCAAGATCATTAGAAGCTCTTTTATTTCCTTCTGCTTCTTCCTACACAGATGCTGATAATATTCAGATCTCATGGTTGCTGGTGGGTTTCTCCCCACTTGCCTGTACTTCAGGGGTAAAGAGAAACATTTTGCCTCATAGTTTTGTTATAATATTGTTTGTGGATATTTAATACCATCATTTGTTTTTTTTTTTTTTTTTTTTACTTTGAAATTCAGAAATTCAGAATAGAAATGTTTCTATTCCAATTGCCATCTTTTAGTAGTACTTTTAAAAATGTTTATGAAATATTTACAAAAGTTGATTGCGTTTTAAGTAGCATATAAAGAGTACATAAATTTTGGAAGCAAGTATTTTTGAGGCAATGATTTGACCACAGTGCAAAAAAACAAAAAAAAACATAAAACCAGAATTTAATATTGAAAGTTTAAGTAAATAAATAAACAATTCCCCAAACTTTGAAACAGCACTCTTCCAAAGAGCTGTGAGGAAAATTTTGAAAAAGAACAGAACATTGATTATTTAGAATACAATTGAAATCTCAGAGAATCATGTCTTCTTGTTCAAGATGGTGGAGTAGGACATATGCTCCTCTCCTCCTGCAACAGTACCAAAATTGCAACTAGTTGCTGAACAACCATTGTCAGGAGAATGTTGGAACCCACCAAAAATACCCCACATCCAAGACAATTAAGAAATTTCAGTGAGATGGTTGGAGAGACACAAACACGATAAAATCAAATCCCTACCCACCGGATGAGTGACCCACAAACTGCAAAACAATAACACCAAAGAAGTTCTCCCACTTTTGTCAAGGTTATAAACATCATGTCAGGTTTCCCAGTCTGGGGATCTGACAAAGGGATGGGAATCCCCAGGGAATCGGACCTTGAATACCAGTGGGATTTGATTATAAGACTTCCACAGGACTGTGGTAAACAGAGACTTCAGTTTTGGAGGGTACAAACAAAATCTTGTGTGCACAAAGACCCAGAGGAAAGGAGCAGTGACCCCATAGGAGATTAAACCAAAATCACCTACTTTGTTGGGGGGTCTCTTGTGGAGGCTTGGGTGTGCAGGGATTCACCACAGGGATAGGGGCACTGGCAGCAACAGTCTGGGAACATCCCCTTTGGTGTAACTCCTCTTGGAGGTCACCATTAACCCTACCATATTGGCAAATTCAGAATTAAATTGAAGAAAGTAGGGGAAACCACTAGACCATTCAGGTATGACCTAAATCAAATCCATTATGATTATACAGTGGAAGTCAGAAATAGATTTAATTCACTAGATCTGATAGACAGAGTGCCTGATGAACTATGGTTGGAGGTTCGTGGCATTGTACAGGAGACCTGTCTGAAGAGGTAACAAATAGCTGTGAAAAGGAGAGAAATGAAAAGCAAAAGAGAAAAGGAAAGATATGCCCATTCAAATGAAAAGTTCCAAAGAATAGCAAGGAGAGACAAGAAAGTCTTCCTCGGTTATCAGTGCAAAGAAACAGAGAAAGACAATAGAATGGGAAAGACTAGAGATCTCTTCAAGAAAATTAGAGATACCAAGGGAACATTTCATGCAAAGATGGGCTTAATAAAGGACAGAAATGGTATGGACCTAACAGAAGCAGAATATTAAGAAGAGGTGGCAAGAATACACAGAAGAACTGTACAAAAAGAATCTTCATGAACAAGATAATCATGATGGTGTGATCACTCACCGAGAGCCAGACATCCAGGAATGTGAAGTCAAATGGGCCTTAGGAAGCATCACTATGAACAAAGCTAGTGAACATGATGGAATTCCAGTTGAGCTATTTCAAATCTTAAATGATGATGCTGTTAAAATGCTTCACTCAATATGCCAGCAAATTTGGAAAACTCAGCAGTTGCCACAGGACTGGAAAAGTTCAGTTTTCACTCCAATCTGAAAGAAAAGCAAAGCCAAAAAATGCTCAAACTATCACACAATTGCACTCATCTCACATGCAAGTAAACTAATGCTCAAAATTCTCCAAGGCAGCCTTCAACAATACGTGAACTGTGATCTTCCAGATGTTTAAACTGGATTTGGAAAAGGCAGAGAAACCAGAGTTCAAATTGCCAACATCCACTGGATCATTGAAAAAGCAAGAGAGTTCCAGCAAAAGATCTATTTCTGCTTTATTGACTGACTATGCCAAAGCCTTTGACCATGTGGATCACAATAAACTGTGGAAAATTCTGGAAGAGATGGGACTAGCAGACCACCTGACCTGCCTCTTGAGAAATCTGTATGCAGGTCAAGAAGCAACAGTTAGAATGGCACATGGAAAAACAGACTGTTTCCAAATCTAGAAAGAAATGCATCAAGGTTGTATATTGTCACCTTGCTTATTTAATGTATATGCAGAATATATCCTGAGAAATGCTGGGCTGTATGAAGCAAAGCTGGAATCAAAATTGCTGGGAGAAATATTAATAACCTCAGATACGCAGATGACACCATCATTATGGCAGAAAGTGAAGAGGAACTAAAGAGCCTCTTGATGAATGAGGAGAGAGAAAACATTGGCTTAAAGCTCAACATTCAGAAAACTAAGATCACGGCATCTGGTCCCATCTCTTCATGGGAAATAGATGGGGAAACAGAGGAAACAGTGACAGATTTTATTTTGGGGGGGGCTCCAAAATCACTGCAGATGGTGACTGCAGACATGAAATTAAAAAACGCTTACTCCTTTGAAGGAAAGTTATGACCAACCTAGACAACATATTAAAAAGAGGAGACATTACTTTGCCAAAAAATGTCCGTCTAGTCAAGGCTATTATTTTTCCAGTAGTCATGTATGGATGTGAGAGTTGGACTATAAAGAAAGCTGTGTGCAGAAGAATTGATGCTTTTGAACTATGGTGTTGGAAAAGACTATTGAGAGTTTCTTGGACTGCAAGGAGATCCAACCAGTCCATCTTAAGGAGATTAGTCCTGAGTGTTCATTGGAAGGACTGATGCTGAAGCTGAAACTCCAATACTTTGGCCACTTGATGCGAAGAGCAGACTCATTTCAAAAGACCCTGATGCTAGGAAAGATTGAGGGCAGAAGGAGAACGGGACGACAGAGGATGAGATGGTTGGATGGCATCATCAACTCAATAGACATGAGTTTCGGTAAACTCTGGGAGTTGGTGATGGACAGGGAGGCCTGGCGTGCTGTGACCCTGATGCTAGGAAAGATTGAGGGCAGAAGGAGAACGGGACGACAGAGGATGAGATGGTTGGATGGCATCATCAACTCAATAGACATGAGTTTCGGTAAACTCTGGGAGTTGGTGATGGACAGGGAGGCCTGGCGTGCTGTGGTCCATGGGGTCAGAAAGAGTGACTGAAGTGAACTCAACTGAATAACCCATAGACCCCAGGTCTTGGTTGCCTTGGGTCACACAGCTAACAAGGAGGGAGCACAACTTCACCCATCAGCAGATAATTGATTTAAGCTTTGCTGAGCCAGGCCCTGTCCACCAGAGCAAGACCTTGTTTTTCCCACCAGCAGTCCCTTCCATCAGGAATCTTAAACAAGCCTGTTAACCTCATCCCAGAGGTCAGCAAAAGAACCACTATCCCATAGCTGCTAGAACAAAATCCATATTACAGAACGTTAACCAGGATGAAAAAGTAGAAAAGTTATGTCACAGATGAAGGGACAAGATAAAACCCCAGAAAAACATCTAAATGGAGATAAGCAGTTTCCAGAAAAAGAATTCAGAATAATGATAGTGAAGATGGTCCAGAAACTCTGGAAAACAATGGAGAAGATGCAAAATAATGTTTACCAAAGACCTAGAAAAAAATAAAGAACAAACAAACAGAGATGAATAATACACTAGGAGGAATCAATAGCAGAATAACTGAGGCAGAAGCATGGATAAAATATCTGGAGGACAGAATGGTGCAGATTACTACTGCAGAACAGAATATAGAAAAAAGAATAATAATAAAAAAAATGAAGAGAGCCAAAGAGACCTCTGGGACAACATTAAACATATTAATATTGACATTATAGTGGTTCCAGAAGGAGAAGAGAGAGAGAAAGGACCTGAGAAAATATTTGAATAGATAATAACTGAAAACTTCTCTAACATGGGAAAAGAAACAGTCAACCAAGTCCAGGAAGCACAGAGAGTCCCAGGCAGGATAAACCCAAGGAGGAACACACTGAGACAAAGAGTAATCAAAATGACAAAAATTAAAGACAAGGATAAAATATTAAAAGCAACAAAGGAAACATGACGAGTAACATAGAAGGGAACTCCTGTAAGATTATTAGCTGATTTCTCGAGAGAAACTACAAACCATAAGGGAATGACACGATATATTTAAAGTAATGAAATAGAAGAACCTAAAACCAAGAAAACTCTACCCAGCAAGACTCTCATTCAGATTTGATGGAGAAATCAAAACCTTTCCAGACCAGCAAAGGTTAAGAGACTTCAGCATCACCAAACCAGCTTTACAACAAATGCTAATGGCATTTCTCTAGGCAGGAAACACAAAAGAAGGAAAAGACCTACATAAAGTAAACCCAAAACAATTAACAAAATGGTAATAGGATCATACATACATACTGATAATTACCTTAAATGTAAATGAATTAAATGCACTAACCAAAAGAAATAAAATAGACTGGACAGATGAAAATAGGCACATGCATGTAATACTACTTACTATATCATACTCCTTGACCATCCAAAGTGTATGCAATTATTTTATCAGTTCAGTTCAGTGGCTCAGTTGGGTCTGACTCTTTGCAAACCCAGGGACTGGCACACGCCAAGCTTGCCTGTCCATCACCAGCTCCCAGAGCTTTCTGAATCTTATATCCATTGAGTTGGTGATGCCATTCAACCATCTAATACTTTGTCATCCCCTTTTCCTCCTGCCCTCAATCTTTCCCAGTATCATAGTCTTTTCAAATGAGTTAGTTCTTCATATCAGGTGGCCAAAGTATCAGAGCTTCAGCATCAGTCTTTCCAATGAATATTCAGGACTGATTTCCTTTAGGTGACTGGTTGGATCTCCTTGATGTCCAAGGAACTCTCAAGAGCCTTTCCAAACAACATAGTTCAAAAGCATGAATTTTTCAGCGCTCAGCTTTCTTTATGGTCCAACTCTCACATCCACACATGACTACTGGAAAAACCATAGCTTGACTAGACGGACCTTTGTGGGCAAAGTAATGTCTCTGCTTTTTAATATGCTGTCTAGGTTGGTTATAGCTTTTCTTCCAAGGAGCAAGCGTCTTTTAATAGCTGCAGTAACTATCTGCAGTGACTTTGGAACCCAAGAAAATAAAGTATTTTACAGTTTCCACTGTTTCCCCATCTATTTGCCATGAAGTGACGGGATCGGATGACATGATCTTAGTTTTTTGAATGTTGAGCTTTAAGCCAAGTTTTTCACTGTCCTCTTTCACTTTCATCAAGAGGCTCTTTAGTTCCTCTTTGATTTCTGCCTTAAGGGTGGTATCACCTGCTTATCTGAGGTTATTGATATTTCTCACGGCAATCTTGATTCCAGCTTGTGTTTCATCCAGCTCAGAATTTTGCATGATGTACCCTGTACATAAGTTAAATAAGAAGAGTGACAATATACAGCCTTGACATGCTCCATTCCAAATTTGTAACCAGTCTGTTGTTCCATGTCCAGTTCTAACTGTTGCTTCTTGACCTACATAAAGGCTTTTCAAGAGGAAGATAATGTGGTCTGGGATTCCCATCTCTTGAAGAAATTTTCCATAGCTTTATTTATTTATTTATTTATTTTTTTGTAATCCACACAGTCAAAGGCTTTGGCAGAAGTAGATGTTTTTCTGGAATTCTCTTGCTTTTTCTGTAATCTAGTGGATGTTGGCAATTTGATCTCTGGTTCCTCTGCCTTTTCTAAATCCAAGTTGAACATCTGAAAGTTGTCAGTTCACGTACTTTTGAAGCTTGGTTTGGAGAATTTTGAGCATTACATTGCTACTGTGTGAGGTGAGTGCATTTGTGCAGTAGTTTGAACATTCTTTGGCATTGCCTTTCTTTGGGGTTGGAATGAAATCACCTTTTCTGATCCTGTGGCCACTGCTGAGTTTTGTAAATGCTGGCATACTGAGTGCAGCACTTTCACAGCATCATCTTTTAGGACTTGAAATAGCTCAACTGGAATTTCATCACCTCCCTTAGCTTTGTTCATAGTGATGCTTCCTAAAGCCCTCTTGACTTTACAGTCCAGGATGTCTGGCTGTAGGTGAGTGATCACGCAGTCATGATTACCTGGGTCATTAAGATCTTTTTGTATAGTTCTGTGTATTCTTGCCACCTCTTCTTAATATCTTCTGCTTCTGTTAGGACCATACTGTTTCTGTCCTTTATTGTGCCCATCTTTGCATGAAATGTTCCCTTGGCTTCTCTAATTTTCTGGAAGAGATCTCTAGACTTTCCCATTCTATTGTTTTCCTCTATTCTTTGGTAAAAAATCTCTTAGGAAGGCTTTCTCATCTCTCCTTATTCTTTTTTGGAACTTTGCATTCAAATGGGTGTGTCTTTCCTTTTCTTTTATGTTTTTTGTTTCTCTTCTTTTCACAGCTGTTTATAAGGCCTCCTCAAACAACCATTTTTCCTTTTTTTGCATTTCTGATTCTTGGGGATGGTCTTGATCACTGCCTTCTGTAGATGTTACGAACCTCTACCCATAGTTCTTCAGGCACTCACTCTATCAAATCTAGTTCCTTGAATCTGTTTGTCACTTCCACTGTATAATTATATGTTATTTAATTTAGGTCATACCTGAATGGTAGTAGTTTTCCCTACTTTTTTCAATCTAAGTCTGAGTTTTGCAATACGAGTTCATGATCTGAGGTACAGCCAGTTCCTCATCTTGTTTTTCAGTTCAGTTTAGTTCAGTTGCTCAGTCGTGTTCGACTCTCCACGACCCCATGAATCACAGCACGCCAGGCCTCCCTGTCCATCACCAACTCCCGGAGTTCACTCAAACTCATGTCCACAGAGTCGGTGATGCCATCCAGCCATCTCATTCTCGGTCGTCCCCTTCTCCTCCCGCCCCCAACCTTTCCCAGCATCAGAGTCTTTTCCAGTAAGTCAACTCGTCGCATGAGGTGGCCAAAGTATTGCAGTTTCAGCTTTAGCATCAGTCCTTCCAATGAACACCCAGGATTGATCTCCTTTAGAATGGACTGGTTGGATCCCCTTGCAGTCCAAGGGACCCTCAAGAGTGTTTTCCAACACCACAGTTCAAAAGCATCAATTCTTCGGTGATCAGCTTTCTTCACAGTCCAACTCTCACATCCATACATGACCATGGGAAAAACCATAGCCTTGACTAGACGGACCTTTGTTGGCAAAGTAATGTCTCTGCTTTGTAATATACTATCAAGATTGGTCATAACTTTCCTTCCAAGGAGTAAGCGTCTTTTAATTTCCTGGCTGCAATCAGCATCTGCAGTGATGCAGATAAAATAAAAGTCTGACACTGTTTCCACTGTTTTTCCATCTATTTCCCATGAAGTGATGGGACCAGATGCCATGATCTTTGTTTTCTGAATGTTGAGCTTCAAGCCAACCTTTTCACTCTCCTCTTTCACTTTCATCAAGAGGCTTGGAGCTACTTCACGTTCATGGTCAGGAGGGGCGGCCTTGAGGAGATACCCCTCATCCAAGGTTAGGTGCAGTGGCTGTGCTTTCTTGGAGCAGATGTGAAGAGATATCACACGCCCAATGTAAGAGAAGCCCAAATAAGACGGTAGGTATTGCGAGGGGGCATCAGAGGGCAGACACACTGAAATCATCTTGTTTTTACCTGACTGTATAAAGTTTCTCCAAGTTCGGTTGCAAAGAATACAATCAGATTTTAGTATTGACCATCTGGTGGCATCCGTGTGTAGAGTCGTCTCTTGTATTGTTGGAAGAGGGTGTTTGCTATGACCAATGAATTCTCTTGGCAAAACTCTGTTAGCCTTTGCTGTACTTCATTCTGTACTCCAAGGCCAAATATCCCTGTTACTCCAGGTATCTCTTGACTTCTTCCTTTTGCATTCCAGTCCCCAATGATGAGAAGGATATCTTTTTTTAGTGTTAGTTCTAGAAGGTCTTGCAGGTTTCATAGAACCTTTCAACCCCAGCTTCTTTACCATTAATGGTTCGAGCATAGACTTGGATTACTGTGATGTTGAATGTTTTGCCTTGGAAATGAACAGAGAGCCTTCTGTCACTTTTGAGTTTGCACACAAGTATTGCATTTTGGACTCTTTGGTTGACTATGAGGGCCACTCCATTTCATCTAAGGGATTCTTGCCCACAGGAATAGATATAGTGGTTATCTGATTTAAATTTGTTTCCTTCATAGCTCAGTTGTTAAAGAATCCACCTGCAATGTAGGCGACCATGGTTTGATTCCTGGGTCGGAAATGTCTGCTGGAGAAAGGATAGGCTACCCATCCCAGTATTCTTGTGCTTCCCTCGTTTCTCAGCTGGTAAAAAATCTCCCTGCAATGTGGTAAATCTGGGTTCAATTCCTGGGTTGGGAAGATCTGCTGGAGAAAGGATAGGCTACCCACCCCAGTATTCTTGTGTTTCCCTCATTTCTCAGCTGGTAAAGAATCTACCTGAAATGTGGGAAGTCTGGGTTCAATCTTTGGGTTTGGAAGATCCTCTGGAGAAAGGAAAAGCTACCCACTCCAGTATTCTGGCTTGGAAAAATTCCACGTGCTGTATAGTCCATAGGGTCGCAAAGAGTCTCATGCTACTGAGTGACTTTCACCTTTACTTTGCAATTATTCTATATGGCTAGGTTAATCATGTTCCCATTAGGGCTTGCGATTGTAATGACCTTTTATTGTTTGTCTGGTTATTGATTATAGAAACTGATAAACATCTTTTACTATTGTGATTATGTAACTGTTACTCACTTAATATCATTATATCATAATTGGTCAAGGGAAAGACAATATAATTCTGTAGCACCAATACTACCGTTTAATACAAAAACCTATGATCACTTTTTAAAATCCAGATGCATATCAGGATTTTCTTGGAAAGTTTTGAAAAATAGAAATGCACATATATTACTGTTTTTCTCCAAAGTTCCAGATATGTTTCTAATGATCAGACAAGTTTAAAAACAGCTGGACTGTATGATGATCTTTTACATTTATCTAGTTTGTTTCACTTTTTACATTTCATATTCAGTGCTCTCATTTCATTTAGTTTCTCCGTCTCTTCTCCAGTTTCTCCATCTCCTTCTTTTTCACTCTTTCTCAAGTGTTTTCAAGCTTAGTAGAAAAACTTTTGCATATGTATAAATAGTATGTATAATATATAACTTTTTGAAAACATGAATATTTGCCTAACCAAAAAATTTATGACATTTTGTTTCCCATTTTTTTTACTTAGTATGAATAGAATGTTAGATTTCTAATTAAAAAAATAGATATACAACAAACAACAAAGGGTTACTATGTAGCACAGGGAACTATAGTCAATGTTTTATAATAATCTATAATGGAAAATGATCTGAAATATAATACTTGTGTAAATATATAACTGAATCACCTTGCTGTGCACCTGAAATATTGTAAGTCAACTATACTTCAATAATATGTGTATATATATATATAGAAAAAAATTTAAAAATGGAAAAAGCAACAACAACAAAAACTCAGAGAATCAAATGAAAAACTTGAAAACTAATGAAAACACAATAAAATGCTGATTTTCACGATGAATACATAAAAATTATGTTACTATATTTTAGAGAAAGATGAAACTGCAATCAAAAATTTTATAATTGCAACAAAAATTGCAAAATAAATAAGAATTCATATAATTGAAAATGTTCATTACTAAATAAATATTAACAGAACAACCAAAAGCTTGAATAAATAAAATATTTATATAAGCTATAATTATTATTGTAATGTCAGTTATTTCCAAATTAATGCAATGGATGTGATTTTAAGAATTCAATTGGATTTCTCTCCATAATGGAAAAATTATTCTAAATTTCTTCTAGAAATACAAATAGATGAGAGTAGTTATGAACATAAAAAAAAAATGTTTGTGGTGGAAAATGTTCACTATTTCCTATTAAAATGTAGTAGCAAGACATAGTATTTTAAAATGTGTGATGCCATACTGTTGTGTGGTGAACACTACACACAGACACGCCACATACACACTACACACAGAATTCAATGAGCATTTTTAAAAAATCAAGTTTATCATTTCATCACCATGGCTCCTTTACATATATTCTTATGGAGCTGATTTTCCCCCTGCCCTCTACTTGAAATATCTGACTAGGCCAAACTTTTCTCCATCACCCTCCAAGTAAAAGTCCTCTGATTAGTCATTCTCATAAAATTCTCAAAAAAGAAACATCAGTTAATTTACATGTGCAACCTAGTGTAATTATCTAAGCTCCAAACTTTATTTGAAGTGAAAACTTCTCTTATCCCTCAGCTAGTAGCTGCAGTAGGAAAAAGTGCTCTTGTAGTGATGATGCTGTATGTTCACAAATCTTTTCAAAATATTTCTTTGTACTCAGAAAACTACATTTCTCAACCACTGCCCACTTCATCTAGGTGGAATTATCTGACTCAGTACTGGCCAGTAGAATGTGAGTAAAAGTGATATATGCCATTTCTAAGTCTGAAAGAAAAGTACTTTGTGATGTCACAGTGACAAGGAAGAAGGGGCCCAGATCCCTAAAATCCTTGGCTGGGGGAGAGTTGACCAGAACACTCAAACCAGCAACATTCGCATCAGATTGTATGACTGAGAAATAAACTCTGATCGTGTTCATCCACTGAGATTTTTGAATTATTTAATACAATTTGGCTTAATCTGACTAATGTAGAGATATGTTTGATTCTTTCCTTTTCCATACTTTGAACTCCTAATGCTTCTCTCACGGCTGACTAACTGTGGTTTCTGACATATCTAGAGTTTAAGTTTTCAAGAAATAGAGAGATGAGGGTGCAGGATACGTCTTATATTAATGGTACTATATTTGACTGGCATTAGAGCACCTTTTGTGTTTATGGAATCTTTTCATACTTATTTCATATCTTGTCCAATTTACCATTACTTATCAAATCACAAACCTCTACTCAGCCAACTTCTCATTCTTTAGATTTCTCAGGTGTAAATGAGACATCAGTCTCCTGTGTTTCCCTCAGTGACAGAAGATGTTTATGAAATTTTGAGTGGTATAGTTGAAAACTGTCTTACTGACTTTAAAGTGAGAAATAAGCACCACCTATCCTGGGCCAGGGTCTTCCCAGATGGCATCTGCCAATGTAGGAGATGTAAGAGACATGGGTTCAATCCCTGAGTCTGGAAGATCCCCTGGAGGAGGGCATGGCAAACCACTCCAGTATTCTTGCCTGGAGAATCCCATGGAAAAAGCAACCAGGCAGGCTATGGTCCATAGAGTTGCACAGAGTTGGACATGACTGAAGCTACTTAGCATGGACACACACACCTAGGGCCAACTCTTCAAAAATCTACAGTAAGTGCCATTCATATACAGTAGGACACTCTGCATCACAGAATTCTTACCAGTCTTTTTGCACATTGACAAAAATCCGAAGTCTTCTGATTACCAACTTCTCTAATGTTACTTACTTAACCCTTTATACAATTAAGTGAAAGCCTAAGGGCAACACAGTTGGGTTTCAGACACCTCCATTGTAAGTCCTCAATAAATGATTTAAAATCTCACTTTGGAAAAGGAGTATGGTTGTCTTTCCTTATCTGAGGTTTCACTGTCTGAAGTTTCAGTTATTAATAGTCAGCCATGGTCTAAAAATATTAAATGGGAATTACAGAAATAAACAATTCATAAATTTTAAATTGCAGGAACATCTTGTGTAGCATGTTGAAATCTCCCTCTATGCTACTTAAACCCACCCAAAACATGAATCATTCCTTTGTCCAGCATATCGACACTATGTATGCTAGCTGCACCTTCTTCACTTAGTAGTCCTCTATGTTATCAGATTGACTGTTGTGGTATCATAGTGCTTGTGTTCAAGTTAGACTTAATTTATTTAACAACAACCCTCAAAATGCTGGCAATTCGGGTATTTTTTTACTATGCCAAATTTATAATTAAACTATATAATAGGTATATATATATATATATATATATATGGAAAAAATGTATGTGAAGTTCAGTACTACCTGAGATTTCAGGCATTTACTAGGAGTCTTGGAATGGATCCCACACAGATAAGGGGGACTATTGTAGTTCCATTTTTAGATCCAGTTACCCATACACTAGCAAGTAACCCCCACCCAAATATACACACATACCTTAGTAAAGGGTAGGTTGCTCGATACATAAAGTTGTTACATACATTCACAATTTGGGTCCATTTTACTATAAAAATATTTTGTCAGTGTTGCCTGAATTAAGGATTTGAAAGATATATAAGCACATTCTACAAAAGAAATATTTAAAGAAAATATTAGCACTTTTTTAGGTATATAGTACAGACATCTGCATCTTTAAAATCATCTTGAATAAATGTGAAAGGGCAAGGGAAACCTTGTATAAAGTTTGAAATATATAAAATATACAAAAATCTACTATTATAGGCTGTGAATAACATTTACAAACAAGTACAAATATAAAAACACAATTTAAAAATATTACTGCATTAGATTGAGACAAAAACAAACAAGCAAACAGTTATGTTTCCATTACACAAAGTTCAAGTAGAGAAAAATATTAAACAAGGGTGATAGATCAATGGTTTTCTGGAGTCAGAGTGGGGCAATAAATACAAAGGGGAAGAAAGGAAATTTACTGGGTGATAAATCGGTTCTATATTTTGACATTGGTGGTAGTTACATGGGTGAATCTTTGTCAAAACTCATTGAACTGTAAAAAGCTGAAATGTGACAATTTCAAATATCAATAAAGTTGATTAAATGATGGACAAATAATATACATGGGCAATACACAAAAAATATACAAGTGACCTCTCTTAAAACACACATATTGAATCTTATTAGTAATCAAAGTAATGTAAATTGAGATATTTTTATCTTTTCATCAATCAAATTATGAAATCTACAAATAAAGATAATACCATCATGGTTAAAAGTATACAAAAGCTTCACTCCCTTACACTCTTACTGGAAGTGTGAATTGATGCAAACTTAAGGAGAGTGTGAATTTGGGCAGTTGTGTCTGACTCTTTGTGACCCCATGGACTGTAGCTGACCAGGCTCCTCTGTCCATGGGACTTTCCAGGCAAGACTACTGGAGTAGGTTTTCATTTCCTTCTCCAGGAGATCTTCCCAACCCAGGGATTGAACCCGGGTATCCTGCATTGTAGGCAGACACTTTACTGTCTGAGCCACCATGGAAGTCTTCCCTGTAGCTCAGATGGTAAAGAATCTGCCTGCAATGCAGGAGACCTGTGTTCGATCCCTGAGCCAGGAAGATCCTCTGGAGAAAGGAAAGGCATTCCACTCCAGTATTCTTGCCTGGAGAATCCCATGGATAGAGGAGCCTGACGGTCTACAGTTCGTGGGGTCACAAACAGTTGGACATGATTGAGCAACTTACCCACACACACATGTTAACTTAAGGAGAGCAATTGAAGATGTAGCATGCCTGTGTTCTCAGTCGCTAAGTCCTGTCTGACTCTCAGCAACCCCATGGACTGTAGCCTGTGAGGATTCTCTGTTCATGGGATTTCCCAGGCAAGAATATTGGAGTGGGTTGCCATTTCCTCTTTCAGGGAATCTTCCTGACCCAAGGATTGAAGCCGTGTGTCCTGTGTCTCCTGTATAACAGTCAGATTCTTTACCACTGAGTCACCATGGAAGCCCATGATGTTAATATAAAAATTATTGTACTCATTACTTGTCAGTCAATGTTATGTTTATAAAGTATATACATTTTAATATATGCAGCTTTATCTGATTTATTATATTGATTATGTAGTACTCCAAAGAATGAATATATTACAAGTAATTTTATTCCCTGCATCAGGAAGATCTCCTGGAGAAGAGCATGGCAACCCACTCCAGTATGCATGCCTGGAGAATTCTATGGACAGAGCTGTCTGGTGGGCTGCAGTCCATGGGATCGCAAAGAGTCTGACATGACTAAGCGACTAATACTATGATTTCTATTTTCTTTTTTAATAGCAATTTTATTGAATGCATCTATGTAAACTGTACAATGCAATTTGAAAGATGTATAAACCCATGAAATGTTGACCACAATCAAGATACATAACATATCTATATATTTTAGAAGTTTCCCTGTTACCTTCACAATCCATCTTCCCACCATTATTTGCCCTTCAAGGAACCACCGATCTGTTTTTGTCAGTAAGGATTAGTTTGCATTTTCTAAAGTTTTATGTAAATGGAAGCATAAAAACAATATTTAGTGTTCTGTTCCTGGCTTCTTTCACTCAGAATAGTTATTTTGAGATTCATCCATGTTTATGTATCCATAGCTTGTTTTTCTTTACTGCTGAATAGTATTCTATTGTAACAGTGATCAGTTTGGGAGTATTTCCATTTTTTGGCTATTATGGATAGAGGGGCTATGAACTTTTGCATAAAGATTTTGTGTGGACTCATTTTTATATCTCTGAGTTAATAACCTAGGTGTGGAACTGTTGTGGCATGCAGAGATGTGTACTTAATTTTATAAGAATCTTCCAAGTTGTTTTCCAAAGTGACTGATATCTTTTCATATTCTCACTAGATCTGTATGAGAATTTGGTTGATCCACATCCTCACCAACATTTGGTAGTGTCTTTTTGTATGTGTGAACACATATGTGTGGTAACGTGTGTGTATCATTAAATTTTGCCATTTTAAATATTTTTAAGTGTACAATTCAGTGGCATTAAGTACATTTAAAACGCACAACCATCACCACCACTATATTTAAAATAATTTTATCAGAATATAATTGCTTTACAATATTATGTTAGTTTATGCTGTACAACAACATGAGTCAGCCATATGTATACATATGTACTCTCCCTCTTGAGTCTCCTTCCCACCTCCCAATTCCACCCCTCTAGATCATCAGAAAACACCAAGCTGACCTTTTTGTGCTAAATAGCAGTTTCCCACTAGGTGCTATTTTACACATGGTAGTGTATATGTGTCAATGCTTCTCTCTCAATTTATCTCCCCTCTCTTTCCCTCACGGTGTCCACAAGTCCATTTTTATCTCTGTGCCTCTATTTCTGCCATGCAAATAGGTTAATCAATACCATTTTTCTAAATTTGATATATATGTATTAATATATGATTACTTTTCCTTTTCTGACTTCTGCATGACAGACTCTAGTTTCATCCACATCACTGTGACTGACTCAATTTTGTTCCTTTTTATGGCTGAGTAACATTCCATTGCATATGTTGTACAACACACACACACACACACACACACACACACACACACACATATATATATATATATATATATATCATCTGTTCTGTATCCATTCATCTGTTGATGGATATCTAAGCTGTTTCCATGCCCTGGCTATTGTGAATAGTTCTGTAATGAATATTAGGATACATGTGCCTTTTCAAGTTATACTTTTCTGAGGGTATACGCCCAGTAGTGGAATTGCTAGGTCCTATGGTAGTTCTATTTTTTTTTCTTATGGAGTCTCCATATTGATCTCCACAGTGGCTGTACCAATATGTATTCCCACCAACCGTGCAGGAGAGTTCCTTAACTCCACACCCTCTCCAACATGTGTAGTTTGTAGATTTTTTGATGATGGCCATTCTGGCTGATGTGAGCTCATTGTAGTTTTGATTTCCATTTCTCTAATAATTAGCAATGTTGACCATTTTTTCATGAGACTGTTGGCCATCTTCATTTCTCTTTGGAGAAATATCTATTTAGGTCTTCTACCCATTTTGATTGGATTGTTTGGGTTTTTTGGTATTGAGCTCCATGAGCTGTTTGTATATTTTGAAGATTTATTCTTCATCTGCTGCTTCATCTGAAAATATTTTCTTTCATTCTAACGGTTGTCTTTTCATCTTGTTTATGGTTTCCTTTGCTATGCAAAAACTTTTAAGTTTAATTAGGTCCCAATTGTTTATTTTTGTCTTTATTATGCTAAGAGGTGGGTGACTCTTGAGAGTCCCTTGGACTGCATGGAGATCCAACCAGTTCATTCTAAAGGATATCAGTCCTGGTGTTCATTGGAAGGACTGATGCTGAAGCTGAAACTCCAATACTTTGGCCATCTCATGCGAAGAGTTGACTCACTGGAAAAGACTCTGATGCTGGGAGGGATTGCGGGCAGGAGGAGAAGGGGACAACAGAGAATGAGGTGGCTGGGTGGCATTACCAACTCGATGGAGGTGGGTTTGAGTGAACTCCAGGAGTTGGAGATGGACAGGGAGGCCTAGCGTGCTGTGATTCATGGGGTCGCAAAGAGTCAGACACGACTGAGTGACTGAAATGAACTGAACTGAACTGAAGAGGTGGGAAAAAAAGATCTTAGTGTGGTTTATGTCAAAGAGTGTTTTTCCAATGTTTCCTCCAACAGATTTATAGTGTCCAGTCTTACATTTGGGTTTTTAATTCATTTTGACTTTATTTTTTGTAGGGTGTTAGATAGTATTATAATTTCATTCTTTTATATATAGCTGTCCAAATTTCCCAGGATCACTTACTGAAGAGACTGTCTTTCTGCATTGTATACTATTGCCTACTTTGTATAGTGTTCCTTCCTTGTCATAGAATAGGTGACCATACATGCATGAGTTTGTATCTTGTGGAATTGGTCTATATTTCTGTTTTTGTGCCAGTTCAATACTATTTTGATTACTGCAGCTTTCTAGTAGAGTTTGAAATCAAGAATTGGATTCCTCCTGCTCTGTTTTTCTTTCTCAAATGTAGTTTACCTATTTGGAGTCTTTTGTGTTTCCATATAAATTGTAAAATTTTTTATCCTAATTCTGTGAAGAATGCCATTGGTCATTAGACAAAATTACACTGAATCTGTAGATTGCATTGAAGAGTATGTTCATTTTCACTATATTGATTCTTCTAATCCAAGAATATTGTGTATTTCTCCATCTGTTTGTGTCCACTTTGATTTCTTTCATCAGAGTTTTACAGTTTTCTAAGCAAAGATCTGTTGCTTCCTTAGGCAAATTTATTCCCAGGTATTTTATTTTAATTTATTTGTTGCAATGGTAAAGGAATTGTTTCCTTAATTTCTCTTTCTGCTCTTTTGTAGTTAGTGCATAGGACTGCAAGAGATTTTCGTGCATTAATTTTGTATCTTGCAAATTTTGTGAATTCATTGATTAGGTCCAGTAGTTTACTGGTGGAATCTTTAGGATTTTCTATGTATAATAACACTTCATTTGAAAACACTAATAGTTTTATTTCTTCTTTTCCAATTTGTATTCCTTTTATATCTTTTTCTTTGCTGATTGTAATGGCAGGGACTTTCAAAACAATGTTGATTAACAGTGATGAGAATGGACATCCTTGTCTTTCCCTCTTTTTAGGGGAAATGCTTTTTTTTTTTTAAACTATTGAGAAGGATGTTTGCCAGGGGTTTGTCTTATTTGGCCTTTATTATGTTGTGGTATTTTCTCTCAATGCCCATTTTATGGAGAGTTTTTATCAAAAATGGGTATTGACTATTTGTCCAAAGATTTTTCTGCATCTAATATAATATGGCTTTTATTCTTAATTTGTTAATATGTTGTATCACCTTAATTGATTTGCATATATTGAATAATCCTTGCATCGATAGGGTAAACCCCACTTGCTCATCCTGCATCATCCTTTTTATGTGTTGTTGTATTGTTTGCTACTATTTAGTTGGGGATTTTTGTGTTTATGTTCATCAGTGATATTGGTCTATATTTTATTTTTTTGTGATATCTTTGTCTGGTTTTGGTGTCATAGTGATAGTGGCCTCATAGAATGAGTTTGGGAGTGTTCCTCTGCAATTTTTTTGAAAGATTTTTAGAAGGATAGGTGCTAGCTCTTCTCTAAATATCTGATAGAAGCCTGTGAAGCCATCTGGTCCTGGGCTTTTGTTTGTTGGATTATATTTAATTACAGTTTCAATTTCATTACTTGTGATCCATTTGTTTATATTTTCTAATACTTTCTTGGTTCAGTCTTTGAAGGTTGTACCATTCCTAAAATTTAACTACAAGTAATTTAAAATTATTATTTTATGTAGGTGCTAAATTTTTTGTTTTTTATAAACAGGAAGGCAATACATAATCACATGCATGTGTATTATTTTTCTAGAGTTACCACAACAAAATAACACAAACTGGGTGGCTTATGCAACAGAAATTTATTGTCTCATGTTTCTGGAGCCTGGAAGTCCAAAATAAAGGTGATGACAGGTTTAGTTACTTCTGAGAGCTATGATGAAAGGTGTTTTCTGGGCCTCTCTCTTTGGCTTTTAGATAGTCATCTTCTCTCTGTGTCTGTTTGTATCATCTTCCCTCTATGCATGTCGCTGTATCCAAATTTCCTCTTTTTAAAGAACATCAGTTACATCAGATTCATGCCCATCTTAATGACTTCATCTCACTTTACTGCACTTACAATGATGGTATTTCTAAATCATGTCACATTCTGAGATACTAGAGGTAGGAACTTCAACATTCGAATTTTGAAGGGACATATTTGACATAATTTGTGTGTGTCACATATGCTATCCATGATGGATTTTAACAGATCCAGTTTACCAAGTTAAGGAAGTTATTTTCTAATAATAGTTTATTACAAGTTTTCAGTAGGAAGGTATTTGAGTTTTGTCAAATACTTCCTTTTGACATTTCTTAATATAAATGTATGTTTTTTCCTTTTTCATCTATTAATATTTTTATTACATTGTTACATTTTTAATTGCTGCACTTTCCCTGGATCCTCGGGGAAAAACATAGTTGGTCATGATGTATGCATTTATTGTTATGTATACTCTTCAGGTAGTAGTTGCCAACATTTTTTTTTAACTTACCTTTAACAGCAAGAAAGCTCCATTATAACCTCCTGCTTCAAGCTCAGAACTTTACTCAGGTACTAAATATTAAGTGGAATACTTTTAGTCTTCACAAATCACAGACACTGAACACTCAGCTGCTATTGGAATATGCAGAATTAAAAACAGTCTGGCCCTTGGCTTCAGCCCCACTCAATGCTTGATATTTTTTGGTTTGTTTTTTTCTGATAAAAAAAAAAAATACTTTCATTTCGTTTCTAAGCCTAACTATGAATTTTTTGTTTTCTTTTTTCATACCTGATTTCATCTTTACTCAGTGTTTAAAGCATAAATAATGTCAAAGCTTGAGCTTTATTTTATCAATTTTACCATAAGCTCCATGGTGTTTTTATATTAGTGAAAATTATAAGTCGTTTAATTATCTTTTAATGGGAAATTCTAGTACTATGTATGATGAAAACAGTAGTAGAAATACATTTGGTAATTTGGAAAAAAAAGATTCATAATATATTTTTTATGAAAAAAAGAAAATTAAAATTCAGCACTTCCTGGGTGCAATATTGGTTTTCATTACTTCATAGATTGTTACTCTAGACAGGTTATGTAACTTTTACCTGCTTTAGTTTCTTAAACTATAAAAAGAAGATAAGAATGTTACTAATATGATGTAGTTGCTAGAACTTTTTTAACTACATTAAGTATTTTATCACCTAGAAAATTTAATGTTTAATAAATTTTGGTGTTTATCAGTCATATTCCAAATTTGTAAACCAAAATCAACAATTTCATATAAGTGCAGGAAAAAAGACTTGGAAGAAGTCGAATAAAATACAAATAAAATTATGGTTATCTTTAACATTTTGTTCTATTTTTATTTCTTATAAAAATCATGTATGAAAGGTACAAAAAGTAAAACACAAAAATGGACTGTGACATTTGAGCACAGACTTGAAAAATGTGAAATAGATAGTAAAGGGGAAGAACATTCCAGCCAGAAGGAAAGCAGTACGATGGCTTCAAGCTGAGAGAATTTTTGTCTGAGGAACAGCAAAGAGGTCAGTGAATGGCTTGAGAGTTCTGATAAATGTACAGTAAAATGCATGACAAAGTATCCATTGAAGTGAAATAGGGAATAACACAAATATCCATAATTAGTAAAATAGATTACTTGTGGAGTACTCATTCATAAAATCGAATATTATATGGCAATGAGAATGATGTTAGTTCTATATTGGGCAACATAGGTATCCTTGATGAAAAGGTTGAATAAAATGTCAATCAATAAAACATATTTGCTTAATTATATGAATGTTATAATAGGACATGCAAATTGTTTCTGGCTATAGGTATAAGGTATATCATGTACAAGTGCATGTTTATATCAAAAAATATAAAAACAAGGACAAGAAGAACACATTACCTTAAGTTCAGTGGTTACTTCTGAAGGAAGCGATTTGGAAACAGTGAGTAGCACAAAAGGGCCTTGTGTTGTGTTAGTCACTTGTGTTGTGTTAGTCACTCTTTGCAACCCCACAGACTGTAGCCTGCCAGGCTTCTCTGTCCATGGAATTCTCCAGGCAAGAATACTGGAGTGGATTACTATTCCCCTTTACTCCATCTGAAATGATTTATTGACCTGAAGCAAAAATAATACATTACTTATTAAATCTGAGTGGTGTGTACTTGGGTACTTGATATATTAATATTCACTTTATGTGTTTCTAGGGCTTCCCTGATGGCTCAGTTGGTAAAAAAAAAAAAAATCAGCCTGCAATGCAGGAGACCCTAGTTTAATTCCTGGGTCGGGAAGATCCCCTGGAGAAGGGACAGACTACCCACTCAAGTATTCTTGGGCTTCACTTGAGCTCAGCTGGTAAAGAATCCGCCTGCAGTGCGGGAGACCTGGGTTCGATCCCTGGGTTGGGAAGATCCTCTGGAGAAGGAAAAGGCTACCAACTCCAGTATTCTGGCCCAGAGAACTCCAAGAGTCAGACATGATTGAGTGACTTTCACTTCACTTATGTGTTTCTGATACATTTTATGCTTGTTTAAAATACAATTAATTTAATTTTTATCTGTTAGAAGTAAACTTCTACCCTTAGTGTTTCTATCAATAATATATTATCTATTTTTTCATGTCTTTTACTACACCAGGTTTTTAAGATGGTGGGAAATATTTGCTCCATTATTGCAGTAACCAAAATGGTTAATATCATGCCTTGCACATAATAAACACTAGACAAACCCAAAGTAATTTTTAAAACCCATTCAATTAATGTACTTCTGAAAGTCATCAGTGATTTTTTTCCATGCTTGTGACTGGGATGGTTGATTTAAAGTTGCAGAATGGAAAAAAATATGAGAGATTGACTAGATATTTATAAATGTTGAATTAACCATTAGTTAAAATTCAACAAAATAGGGAAAAAAACCCTCAGTTGATGATATCACTAAATATATATATACCATATCTTCTTTATATATTCATGGACATCTAGAATTGCTTCCATATCCGAGCCAGCAGTGGGAATGCTGGATCATATGGCAGTTTTATTCCTAGCTTGTTATTGAATTTCCATACTGTTCTCCATAGTGACTGTATCAATTTATGTTCCCACAAACAGTGCAGGAGGGTACCTTTTCTCCACATCTTCTCCAACATTTATTGTTTGTCCTTTTTTTTTTTTTTTTTTTTTGATGGTAGCCATTCTGATTGGGTTTTCGGGTCATTAAGGTCTTTTTTGTATAGTTTTTCTGTGTATTCTTGCCCCCTCTTCTTAATGTCTTCTGCTTATATTAGACACATAATTTCTGTCTTTTATTGTGCCCATCTTCACATGAAATGCTCCCTTGGTATCTCTAATTTTCTTGAAGAGATCTCTAGTCTTTCCCATTATATTATTCTCCTCTATTTCTTTGCATTGTTCACTTAGGAAGCCTTTCCTATCTCTCCTTGCTCTTCTTTGGAAATCTGCATTCAGATGAGTATATCTTTCCTTTTCTCCTGTGCCTTTAGATTGTCTTCTTTTCTCAGCTATTTATAAGACCTCCTCAGACAACCATTTTGCCTTGTTGCATTTCTTTTTCTTTGGGACCATCTTGGTCACTGCCCCTTGTACAATGTTACAAACTGGATAACCAGGTAAACACAATGGTGTGATCATTCACCTAGAGGCAGAAATACTGGAGTGTGAAGTCAAGTGGCCATTAGGATTCTGTTCCGTTCCATTCTGTCGCTCAGTCGTGTCCGACTCTATGCGACCCCGTGGACTGTAGCCTACCAGGCTTCTTCATCCATGGGATTCTCCAGGCAAGAATACTGGAGTGGGTTACCGTTTCCTTCTCCAGGGGATCTTCCCGACCCAGGGATCGAACCCAGGTCTCCCGCATTGGAGGCAGACTCTTTAACCTCTGAGCCACCAGGGAAGCCCCATTAGGATGAATTACTACAAACAAAGCTAGTGGATGTCATGGAATTCTAGCTGAGCTATTCCAAATCCTAAAAGATGATGCTGTGAAGGTGCTGCACTCAATATGCCAGCAAATTTAGAAAAATCAGCAGTGGCCACAGGATGGAAAAGGTCAGTTTTCATTCTAATCTCAAAGAAGAGCAATGCCAAACAATGTTCAATTGAAGTGAAGGTCACTCAGTCGTGTCCGACTCTTTGCCACACCATGGACTATACAGTCCATGAAATTCTCCAGTCCAGAGTACCAGAGTGAGTAGCCCTTCCCATCTCTAGGGGATCTTCCCAACTCAGGAATCAAATCCAGGTCTCCCACATTGCAAGCAGATTCTTTATCAGCTGAGCCACACACCGATCCAGGAATCAAATTGGGGTCTTCTGCATTGCAGGCAGATTCTTTACTGAGGTATCAGTGAAGCCAAAGAATGTTCAAACTACCACACAATTGTACTCATTTCACATGCCAGCAAGGTCATGCCCCAAATCCTCCAATCTAGACTTCGACAGTATGTGAATCGAGAACTTTCAGATGCACAAGCTGAATTTCGAAAACACAGAAGAACTATAGATCAAATTGCCAACATCCATTGGATTATAGAAAAAGTAAGAGAATGCCAGAAAAATATCTACTTCTGTTTTATTGACTACACTAAAGCCTTTGACTGTGTGTATCACAACAAACTGTTGAAAATTCTTAAAGAGCTGGGAATATCAGACCACCTTATCTTCCTCCTCGGGAACCTTTATTCAAGTCAAGAAACAACAGTTAGAACTGGACATGGAGCAACAGACTGGTTCCGAAGTGGGAAAGGAGTATTTCAAGGTTGCATATTGTCACCCTGCTTATTTAACTTATATTCAGAGTACATCATGAGAAATGTCAGGCTGGGTGAAGCACAAGCTGGAATCAAGATTGCCAGGAGAAATATCAATAACCTCAAATACGCAGATGATACCACCCTAATGGCAGAAAGTAAAAAGAAACTGAAGATCTTCTTGGTTAAGGTGAAAAAGGAGAGTGAAAAAGCTGGTTTAAAAATCAACATTAAAAACCTAAGAACATGGCCTCTGGTCCCATCACTTCGCGGCAAATAGATGGGGAGATAATGGAAACAGTGACAGACTTTATTTTTTGGGGCTCCAAAATCACTGCAGATTGTGACTGCAGCCATGAAATTAAAAGATGCTTGCTCCTTGAAATAAAAGCTATGATAAACCTAGGCAGTGAATTCAAAAGCAGACATATTACTTTGACAACAAGGGTCCATATAGTCAAAGCTATGGTTTTTCCAGTAGTCATGTATGGATGTGAGAGTTGGACTGTGAAGAAAGCTGATCAAGCAAGAATTGATGCTTTTGAACTGTGGTGTTGGAGAAGACTCTTGAGAGTCCCTTGGACTGCAACGAGATCAAATCAGTCTATCTTAGAGGAAATCAACCCTGAATATTCATTGGAAGGACTGATGCTAAAGCTGAAGATCCAAACCTTTCGCCACTTCATGTGAAGAACTGACTCATTTGAAGATAGGAGGCTAAGGGGATGACACAGGACAAGATGGTTGGATGGCATCACCAACTCAACAGACATAAGTTTGAGCAAATTCTGGGAGACGGTGAAGGTCAGGGAAGCCTGGTGTTCAGCATTCCATGAGGTCACAAATAGTCAGACACAAATGAGCAACTAAGCAACAATTCTGATTGATATGAGTGATACATTATTGTGGTTTTTATTTGAATCTCTAAAAATGAACAATGCTTAGCATCTTTTCTTGTTTACTGGAATCTTCATGTCTTCTTTGGAGAAATGTCTGTTTAGGTTTTCTGACTTTTTTTTTAATTTGACTGTTTGTTCTTTTGATATTGAGCTCCATGTGCTCCTGATACATAATTTGGAGATTAAGCCTTTGTTAGTTGTTTCCTTTGCAATTATTTTCTCCCATTCTGAGAACTGTCTTTACATCTTGTTTATATTTTCCTTTCCTGTGTAAATATTTTAAGTCTAATTTGGTCCCGTTTATTTATTTTTGTTTTTATATCCATTACCCTAGGAGGTGGGTCAAAGAGGATCTTGCTGTGATTTATGTCAAAGAGTGTAACTTACCTTGTTTTTCTCTAAGAGCTTTATAGTTTCTGGCCTTACACTTAAGTCTTTAATCCATTATGAGTTTATTTTTGTGTATGGTATTGAGATGTGCTCTAATTTCATTAGTTTATGTGAAGCTGTCCATTTTTCCAAGAACAATTTGTTGAAGAGACTGTTTCTCCATTGTATATTCTTGCCTTATTTGTCAAAAATAAGGTGCCCATAGATTTGTAGCCTTAGTTCTTTGCTTTCTATCTTGTTCCATTGGTCCATATTTCTATTTTTGTTCCAGTATCATACTGTCTTGATGACAGCAAATTTGTAGTATGATCTAAAGTCAGGAACGTTGATTACTCCAGCTTGCTCCATTTTTCTTTCTCAAGGTTGCCTTGGCTATTTGGGGTCTGTTGTGTTTCCATACAAATGGTAAACATTTTTCTTCTAGTTCTGTGAAAAATACCGTTGAAAATTTGACAGTGATTTAACTGAATCTGTAGATTGCTTTGGGTACCATAGTCATTTTCAAAATATTGATTCTGCCAATCCAATAACATGATACGTCTCTCCATCTGTTTGTGTTGTCTTTGATTTTTGTCATCAGTGTCTTAGTTTTTTGCATATAGTTCTTTTGTTTTCTTAGGTAAATTTATCCCTAGGTATTTTATTCTTTTTGTTGCAATGGTGAATGAGATTGTTTCCTTAATTTCTCTTTCTGATTTTTACTGTGAGTGTACAGGAATGAAAAGAATTTCTGTGCATTAGTTTTTTATCCTGCATCTTTATTAAATACATTGTTTAGATATAGTAATTTTCTGGTGGCCTATTTAGGTTTTCTATATATAGTATCATGTCATCTCCAAAGAGTGAGAGTTTTACTCCTTCTTTTCCAATCTGGATTACTTTTATTTTCTTCTCTGATTTTCATGGCCAGAATTTTAAAAACTATATTAAGTAATAGTCATGAGTGTGGGCACCCTTTTATTATTCCTGATATTATAGATAATACTTTTAGTTTTTCATTGTTGATAATAATGTTTGTTGTGGGTTTGTCATATATGGCCTTTGTTATGTTGAGGTAGGTTCCTTCAATGCCAATTTTCTGGAGTTTTTAATCATAAATGGGTCCTGGATTTTGTCAAATGGTTCCTCTTCATCTATTGAGATGATCATAGGGTTTTATCTTTCAATTTGTTAACATGGTGTATCACATTAATAGGTTTGGATATACTGAAGAATCTTTGTATCCATGGGATAAACCCCAGTTGATCATGGAGTTTTAATGTGTTGTTGGATTCTGTGTGCTAGAATTTTGTTAAGAATTTTTGCATCTATATTAGTCAGTGATATTGGCCTGTAATTTTCTTTACTGTGTGATATCTTTGTCTGGTTTTGGTATTAGGTTGATGGTGGCCTAGAAGAATGAGTTTGGGAGTTTTTCTCCATCAGTAACTTTTTTGGAGTTTGAGAAGGATAGGTGTTAGCTCTTCTCTAAATGTTTGATAGGATTCACCTGTGAAACCATCTGGCCCTGAGCTTCTGCTTGTTTGAAAATTTTTGCTGCTGCTGCTGCTGCTAAGTCTCTTCAGTTGTGTCCGACTCTGTGGGACCCCATAGACGGCAGTCCACCAGGCTCCCCTGTCCCTGGGATTCTCCAGGCTAGAACACTGGGTTGGGTTGCCATTTTCTTCTCCAATGTATGAAAGTGAAAAGTGAAAGTGAAGTTGCTCAGTCGTGTCCAACTCTTCCCGACCCCATGGACTGCAGCCTACCAGGCTCCTCCTTCCATGGGATTTTCCAGGCAAGAGTACTGGAGTGGGATGCCATTGCCTTCTCCATGAAAATGTTTGATTCAGCTTTTTATTTCAATGCCTGTGATTGGTAAGTTAATATTTTCTAATATTTTCTGGTTCAATCTGGAAGGCTGTACTTTTCTAAGAATTTGTCCATGTTTTTTTCTAGGTTGTTCATTTTATTGTCATATAGTTGCTCATAGTAGTTTCTTATGATCCTTTATATTTCTGCATTTTAAGTTGTAATGTCCCCTTTTCATTTCTAATTTTATTTTATTTTTAGAATTTTTTTTTATTGGAGGCAAATTACTTTACATTAATATATTGGTTGGTTTTGCCATACATTGACACGAATCTGCCCCAGGTGTACATGTGTTTCCCCTCTTGAATCCCCCCCTTTTCATTTCTAATTTTATTGATTTGAGTCTTCTCCCTTTTTTCTTAAAGAATATGGCTAGTGGTTGCCAAGTTTATCTTCTCAAAAACCAGTTTTTTGTTTTATTGATTTTTCCTATTGTTTACTTCATTTATTTTTTCATCTGATCTTCATGATTTATTTCCTTCTACTAACTTTGGGGTTTTGTTCTTTTTTTCTAGTTTCTTTAAGTATAAGTTTATATTGTTTATTTGATGTTTTTATCATATCCTCAGGTAGGCTTATATTGCCATATTCTTCCCTCTTAGCACTGATTTTACTGAATCCCATAGATTTTGAGTTGTTTGTTTACATTATAATTTCTTTCCAGGTATTTTTTGACTTCTTCTTCTTTTTTTTTCCTTAAGTGAACTTTTTGTTATTTAGAAGCATATTGTTTAGCATCAATGTGTTTGTGTTTTTTACAATTTTTCCCCTGTAATTGATATTTAATCCTATAGCATTGTGGTCAGAAAAAAATACCTGATATAATTTCAATTTTCTTAAATTCACCAAGGCTTGATTTGTGATCCAAGGATGTAATCTATCCTGGAGAATACTTCATATGTACTTGATAAAAAATAAATTCTACTGTTTTTGGATGGAATAGCCTGTAGCTATCAATTAGACCCATATGGTACAATATGTCATCTAAGGCTTGCTTTTTTCTTATCAATTGTCTATTTGCATGATCTGTCCATTGGTGTGACTCGGGTGTTAAAATCCCCCACTTTTACTGTTTTGCTATTTCACCTTTTATTGTTGCTGGTATTTGAGGTGCTCCTATGTTGGTGCATAAATATTTACAATTATGTCTTCTTGGAATGATCACTGAGCATTTTATAGGGTCTGTCTTTGTCTCTTGAAATATTCTTTATTTTAAAATGTATTTTATCTGATATGGTTATTGATACTCCTGCTTTCTTTTTATTTCCATTTGAACAGATAAGAAGAATAAAGAAAGTACTAGGAAAAAATCCAACAAACATACAAACAAGAATGAATGAACAGAAAAAACTCCAAGACAAATGGTAAAAGCAACACTAAACAGACAGTAACACACAAAAACTCACACACTCACAGAAAGAAAACAAGAAGTAAAAAGAGAAAGAATAAAGAGAGTAACCCAAAATAGAGAGCAATCAAGCCAACAAACAAACTCGTAAATGAAAACAAACGCTATAAAATAGACTAGCTAAAATACAAAACCAAAAACATGGAAAAATGCACTATAACAAAAACATGCTGAAGATTGGTAAAAATAAAATAAATTTATTTAAAAATAAAAGCACTAAAACAGGAAAACTAATTAAAAATTTAGCAATTAAAGGAATAATGATAAAGAACAACAATAGAAAAAATGAAAAAGACCAAAGACAGAATTTTTAGAGAGAGTGATAGTAAGAAGATTTTCTTATGGCCTCATTTGTTACTCTCCTTGCTACTTAGTGAGCTCCAGCCAATCTTCCTACTCAGGAATTCCTCCAATATTTCTAGGAAGGTCTCCAGACCTTCTGTGGGCACTGTGGGATCAGCTCAGACTCAACTCTGTCCTCATTTCAGCTTGTAGTTGCTTCCAAAGTCCACAATTGCCCCCAAAGTCTGTAGCCTCAAACCAATTATGGAGATTTAATCAAGTGCTCCTGTGGCTGCACAAGTGAATTCCCTTCCTCTTCTTTGTTCACACAGCCCCTGGTGCTCAGCTTTGGTTATGACTCTGTTTGTAGACCACCCTCTGACATCAGTTCCCCATGCAGGTAAGATTAGGCAAAAGCACAGGTTACTTATGGCTCAATTATTCAATAAGCCCAGGGAGAGGAAGGGATACAGCAGACACAGTCTTCATTTCTGAGATTGGAGACTAGAGCCTCAGCTAGTCCCATCTATGGCACCTGCGAAGGCAGCATCCTACCATAGGCAAGCACATGGGGTTAGAAGGGCCCCATGCCAATGATCTCTTGCCTCTCTGGCAGGCCCAGGCTTTTCCCTGTATTACATCAGCTGTATTTTACTAACTCCTAGAGACTGTTGTGGAGAAGGCAATGGCAAGCCACTCCAGTACTCTTGCCTAGAAAATCGCATGGACAGGGGAGCCTGGTGGGCTGCAGTCCATGGGGTCGCTACTAGTCGGACACAACTGAGTGACTTCACTTTCACTTTTCACTTTCACACATTGGAGAAGGAAATGGCAACCCACTCCTGTGTTCTTGCCTGGAGAATCCCAGGGATGGGGGAGCCTGGTTGGCTGCCGTCTATGGGGTCACACAGAGTCGGAAACGACTGAAGTGACTTAGCAGCAGCAGCAGCAGAGACTGTTGTCGGAGAAGGAAATGGCAACCCACTCCAGTGTTCTTGCCTGGAGAATCCCAGGGACGGGGGAGCCTGGTGGGCTTCTATCTATGGGGTTGCACAGAGTCGGACACGACTGAAGCGACTTAGCAGCAGCAGCAGCAGAGACTGTTGTCAGGGCAGTCAACACTAGTCCTCACCCTTGGGTTGGAACTCCAAAGCCTAAGCACCAAAACCTAGCCCCCACTCACCGTGGCATGCATACAGAAGAGTATCCCAGGCTGGGAAATGCTGGTTGGCATCAGTCTCTGTGCTGAATTCTCTCCACTTTTTGTTCCATGAACCTGTTGCTGCACTCTTCTCTGAGGTTGCAAAGTTATACTCTGTCCCCATCCATGTGTGGAAACTGTCTCTGTCACAGCCCCCTCCCAGAAGCACAGCTTCCACTCCAATTCCCTTGTCTCTTTTTTTCTTTTGTCCTACCCCATCATATGGAGATTAACTTGCCTTTTTGGACTTCTGAGGTCTTCTGCCCATGTTCAGTAGGTCTTCTGTAAGAGTTATTCCACATGAAGATATACTTTTGAGGTGTTTGGGGAGGAAGATGATCTCCACATCTTATTCCTCCACCATCTTGTATGTTTCTCCATCTCATTTTCTTTATCTACTCATCTAACAGGAGGCAATTAGGATGCTTTATATTTTGAAAAATATAAATAAAATTGGAACACACACAAGGATACATTTATCTTTATGAATTAGTGTTTTCATTTTATCATAAAAATACTCCAAAGAAGAATTGCTGGGTCAGCTAAATAATTTGATATTTCCAATTTTATTTTTTTGAGGAATCTCCATATTGTTTTACATAGTGGCAACATCAATTTGCTATCCCACCAGTAGTACATGAAGGTTCCCTTTTCTCTACATCCTGACAGCCCTTGTTACTTTTTCTATTTTTGATAATATCCATTCTGACAGGTATGAGGTGATATATCATTGTTGTTTTGATTTTAATATCTCTAATGATTACTGATGGTGATCATTTTGTGTGCCTGTTGGTCAACTGTATGCCTTCTTTGGGAAAATGTCCATTCAAGTCCTTTACCCATTTTTTAATCATATATTTTTTTGTTTTTCTAACAATAGATATATGTGAAGTATTTGTATATTGTGGATATTAAGCCCTTATCAAATATATGATTTATAATTATCTTCTCCCGTTCAGTAGGTTTCCTTTTCATTTTGTTGATGGCTTCTTTGGTTTGGGCATGAGCTTGTCAGTTTTATGAAGTCCCATTTATTTATTTTTGCTTTTGTTGTCCTTGCTTGTGAAGTCAGATCTAAAAAGAAATATCTCTAAGACTGGTGTCAAAGGGATTACTGCCTATGTTTTCTTCTAGAACTTTTATGATTTCAGGTTTTATATTCAGATCTTTAAATCTATCTGGAGTTCATTTTTGGGTATGGTGTATATAGTGGTCCAGTTTCCTTCTTTTGCATGTAGCTATCCAGTTTTCCTAATATTTATTACAGAGACTGTCTTTTCCATATCATATATTCTTGCCAACTTTGTCTGAAATTAATTGACCATCTATTGCTGTTGTTCAGTTGCTAAACTGTGTTCAACTCTTTGCAACCCCATGGACGGCAGCACTGTAGGCTTCCCTGTCCTTCACTATCTCCCAGAGTTTGCTCAAATTCTTGTCCACTGAGTTGGTGATGTTTTCTCACCATCTCATACTCTGCTGCCCCCTTCTCTTTTTGCCTTCAATCTTACCCAGCATCAGGGTCTTTTCCAATGAGTCAGCACTTTGCATCAGTTGGCCAAAGTTTTGGAGTTTCAGCTTCAGGATTGACTGGGTTGACCACCTATATAAAGGCTTGTTTCTGGCCTCTCTATTCCTTTCCATTGATTTATGTGTCTCTTTTCATGTCTGTCTGACACTGTTTCCACTGTTTCTCCATCTATTTCCCATGAAGTGATGGGACCAGATGCCATGATCTTTGTTTTCTGAATGTTGAGCTTCAAGCCAACATTTTCACTCTCCTCTTCCACTTTCATCAAGAGGCTTTTGAGTTCCTCTTCACTTTCTGCCATAAGGGTGGTGTCATCTGCATATCTAAAGTTATTGGTATTTCTCCCAGCAATCTTGATTCCAGCTTGTGCTTCTTCCAGCCCAGTGTTCTTCAAGATGTACTCTGCATAGAAGTTAAATAAGCAGGGTGACAATATACAACCTTGATGTACTCCTTTTCCTATTTGGAACCAATCTGCTGTTCCATGTCCAGTTCTAACTGTTGCTTCCTGACCTGCATACAGGTTTCTCAAGAGGCAGGTCAGGTGGTCTGGTATTCCCATTTCTTTCAGAATGTTCCACAGTTTATTGTGATCCCCACAGTCAAAGGCTTTGGCATAGTCAATGAAGCAGAAATAGATGTTTTTCTGGAACTCATGGGAAATAGATGGGGAAACAGTGTCACACTTTATTTTTTTGGGCTCCAAAATCACTGCATATGCTGATTGCAGCCATGAAATTAAAAGACACTTAGTCCTTGGAAGGAAAGTAATGGCCAAACTAGATAGCATATTAAAAAGCAGAGACATTACTTTGCCAACAAAGGTCCGTCTAGTCAAGGCTATGGTTTTTCCCGTGGTCATGTATGGATGTGAGAGTTGGACAATGAAGAAAGCTGATCGCCGAATAATTGATGCTTTTGAACCGTGGTGTTGGAGAAGACTCTTGAGAGTCCCTTGGACTGCAAGGAGATCCAACCAGTCCATTCTAAAGGAGATCAGTCCTGGGTGTTCATTGGAAGGACTGACGATAAAGCTGAAACTCCAATACTTCGGCCACCTCATGGGACGAGTTGACTCACTGGAAAAGAGTCTGATGCTAGGAAGGATTGGGGGTGGGAGGAGACGGGGACGACAGGGAATGAGATGGCTGGATGGCATCACTGACTCGATGGACATGAGTTTGAGGGAACTCCAGTTGTTGGTGATGGACAGGGAGTCCTGGTGTGCTGTGATTCATGGGGTCACAAAGAGTCAGACATGACTGAGCGACTGAACTGAACTGAACTGACTGAACTTTCATGTCGGCACTATATTGTTTATACATACATTTTTTTAATTTTTAAAATTGTATTGGAATAGAATTGCTTTACAATGCTGTGTCAGTTTCATTGTACAGCAAAGTGAATCAGTTATATGTATCAACCTGTTGGACTTCTGGCTCTACTACAAAGCCACAGTCATCAAGACAGTATGGTACTGGCATAAAGACAGAAACATAGATCAATGGAACAAAATAGAAAGCCCAGAGATAAATCCATGCACCTATGTACACCTTATACTGTTTATATTATCATAGTTTTGTAGCTTAGTTTGAAATCTGGGAGTGTGATATTTCCAGTTTGTTGTTCTTTCTCAAGATTGCTCTGGCTATTGGAATCTTCTGTGGTTCCATACAAATTTTAGGATTATTTGTTCTAATTCTGTGAAAAATGCCTTCGTAATTTGAATCTGGAACAGTCTTGCTTTCTCCATGATCCAGCGGATGTTGAAAATTTGATCTCTGGTGCCTCTGCCGGACATGACTGAGCGACTGAACTGAACTGAACTGAATTTGAATCTATTTATTGCTTTGGGTAGTATAGATTACAACAATTTCATATCTTTCAATCCGTGAGAAATATATAACTTCCTTTTACTTGTGTCTTGTTCAGTTTCTTTCATCAGTTTATTCTAGCTTTCAGAGTACATGTTTTTCACCCTTTGGTTAAATTTATTCGCAGGTATTTTATTCCTTTTGATGCTTTTGTAAATAGGATTATTTTCTTACTTTCTATTTGGACTATTGTGTTTCATTCTTCATTTTTTAGAGATAGTTTTTGCTTCCCCCCTTTGTTTTCTTCATTAACAAATTCAATTTGTCATTTAGTAGCATGTGGTGTATCATCAGTGTGTTTAGTATGTATTCCACTTTTGTTTTTCTTCTTCATTTCTAGTTTCATACCATTGTCATCAGAGAAGATGCTTAGTATGATTTTCAGTCTTCTTGAATTTATTGAACCTTTTTTGTGTTCTAACAATCTATCCTGGAAAATGTTCCATATGTAGTTGTAAAGAACGTGTATTTGGCTCATTTTATATAAATTTTTCTGTGTATATCTATTAAGTTTATCTGATCTACTGTGTCAATTAAAACCACTCTTTCCTTGTTGATTTTCTGTCTAGGTGATTTATCCATTTATATAAGTGGAATAGTAAAGTCCCCTACTCTTTTGTATTACTTTCAGTACCTCCCTGTTAGTCTGCATTTGCTTTGTATATTTATGTACTCATATTGGGTGCATAAATATTTATCGATATATGCTTTTGTTGGATTTACCCCTTTATCATTATGTAATGCACTTCTTTGTCTTTAGTTGTGGTCTTTTTTAAAAATCTGTTTGTCTGATATGTGTATTACTACCTCAGCTTTCTCTTTCCATTTTCATGTAATATCTTTTTTCCATTTCTCCACTTTCTGTCTGCGTGTGTTTAGATCTGAAATGAGTAGTTCTTTTTATTCATTCAGTCACTCTATGTCTTTTGATTGAAACATTTAGTGCTTTTACATTAAAGTAGCTTTGGAATGTTGTTCAGTCACCACGGACTTCTTATTATTATGTTGTTCATTGTTTTTTGGATGATTTTGTAATTCCTTTCTGTTTTTGTTTTGTCTTTATTCTCTTATTGTTTGATAATTTTTTATTGTTATATTTAAGTTCCCTTCTCATTAACTTTTTGTGTGTCTACTCTGTGTTTTTGCTGTGTAGTTACCCTGAGGTTCACATATAATAGTCTATAAGTTGTTAGAAACTTAAATTTAAATGCATTCTTAAAACTCTACATTTTTACTCCCTCCTTCCACATTTTATGTTTTTGACATCATGTGTTATATTTTTATTGTGTGTATCCCTTAATTAATTAAGTTATAATTAATTTTACTGTTTTTGTCTGTTTACCTTTATACTAGTATATGAGTTGTTGATCTCTTGCCTTTAGTATGTATTTGCCATTACTGATGATTTTTCTCTTTCATATCTTTTCTTAATTCTATTTATGACCTTTTCCTTTTAGCATAAATAAGTCCCTTTAATTATTTTTTGTAAGGAGTCCTTCAATTCTGAATCATGACTTTGCATGTAGAGTATTCTTGGTTGGATTTTTTTTTTTCCTTTCAGCACTTTGATATATCATTCCACTCCCTTCTGGACCGCAAAATTTCTTTTGAAAAACCAGCTGATAGTTTTATGGGGGTTCCCTTGTATATAATTAGTCAGTTTATTCGTATTGCTTTTAAGATTATCTATCTTTAGTTTTTGACATTTTAATTATAATGTGTCTTGAATAAATATCTCTGGATTTATCTTGTTGGGGACTCCCTGTGCTTCCTAAACTTAGTTGTCTGTTTCTTTTCCCAGGATTGGGAAGTTTTTAGCAAGTAGTTTTTAAAATAAAATTTATGCCTCTTTCCCTCTCTCCCTTTTCCTTCAGGGAGCCTAATAATGCAAATATTAGTATGCTTTATGTTGTCCTACAGAGTCCTTAAACTATCCTTATTTTAAGATATTCTTTTGTTCTTTTTGATGTTCTGTTTGTTTGATGTCCAATATCCTACTGTCTAGGTCATTGATCCTTTTTTCTGTATTGTCTAGTCTGATTTTGATTACTTTATTATTATGTTGATTATATTATTATTTTTATTTGTTATTTTTAAATTTAATTATTATGTTGATTACTATGTTATTGTGTTTTATATTTTTCAGCTCTGTTATTGTGCTCTTCAGCTCTGTGAGTTCTGTTTGAAACTTTCTTAGGCTTCCCATCTCGTGTTGAAATTTTCAATGTGTTTATTCATTTTTCTCCCAAGCTCTCTGACACTCTTTGTTATCATTACTTTGATCTCTTTCTCATGTACATTGTGTGTGTCAGTTGCTCTGTTATGACTGACTCTTTGCAACCTCATGGACTGTAGCCTGTAAGCCCACCAGGCTCATCTGTCTATTGAATTCTCTAGGCAAGAAAACTGGAGTGGGTAACCATTTCGTTGTCCAGGGGATCTTCCTGACCCAGGGATCAGACCCGGGTCTCCCACTTTGCAGGCAGATTCTTTACTATCTGAGCCACCAAGAAAGTCCTCTCATGTACTTTACTTATCTCCATTTCATTAAGAAGCTTTATCCTGTAGTTTTATCTTGTTTCTTCATTTGGAACATGTTCCGTTGATTCTTCATTTTGTTTGACTCTTTTTCTGTGTGTAGTGCAAAACAACTGTCTTTCTATGTCTTAAATGAATGGCCCTGTATAGGAGATAAACATTATTGTCTAACTTTGGCCTAGTTCTTAGTTTTCTCTCAGATTGGCTCTCCACTTATTCCAGCACCATGTGTTCCAGAAATACATTGTCTCATTTTAACCTGATTGTGGCACTCAAGGGGACTCTCCCATGTGAACTCTATACATCCATTGTCTCTGGTGGGTGAGGTCATATAAGCAGTTCAGGGGAGTCAATCTGCTCCTCTCTACGTCTATTGGAGTCAGGCACATGGCATGGGATTGGAGTTCAGGGCTGCTTGCCTTCAATGAGTTGATACCATGTGTGAGCAATATAGGGCCAGAGGTGACTGTTCACCCTCCTCATCTGTCAGTATCACACAGGAGTGGCATGGGGCTGAGTGGATAGCATATTAATAATTTTCAATTATAATGAAGGTCATCTATCACAAAGAAAACAAGTGCCTTTCCGTGTGAATTTGTAGGCTTGGTTTTAACAACCTAGAATGTTATTAGGCAGATCATAAACTTAGTTTGAGGTTTCTCTTCATTTCCAAATCACTGATTTAAGAAAAATATAAATGACAATTCAGGATATGTGTCATTTGATCCTTGGAAAGGAATCTTGCCTTGAAATGGATGAATTTGCTTGTCAAATACTAAAGCTTAAAGAAATGCAAATGGCCTCTGTATAAAGAAAATTCAGCTCTCATGCATGTGTGAATGAATGCATCCACGATAACATGTATACATATTGGATTAGATTCTTAATGTAATCAACACTTCTATGGGAACTTCTCATGATCTTTCTCAATATACCATCAGATCTTCAGTTCTCTAAGTGAAAATATTGTAACTGTTTGTGTATTATATATATATATATGTATTTTATAAATGTATATACAATATACATATCCAGTTTCACAAATGTCATATATGTGATAGTGGATTCAATGAAATGGTAATATATTGGCTTTAATTTGATGCCTCAAACACTAAAATAGTGTCCTATCTAAATTCATTTAGTAGAAACAATCTACCAATAAAAACAAAGACAATCTAAGGTAGTTGTGTGCATTGGACATGGTTTTAAGTCAGTAAGATTGACATATTAGAGTCAAATACTAGGAATGGTTGGTAAATTTCTAGTCATACTTGCCTGGCACTATGCTGAAGAAACTATGTTGGTTAGTCCAAGGTCAATCAGTTTTTCTCCTGAGGTAATATTAAGTTGGAATATAGAAAAACTGAGTTATTAGAGTTATTTTCCTTATGAGGTTATTTTCCTTATGAGGAAATTATATGAAGTTATTTTCCTTATGAGGAAATAAAGACTCAGAGATATTAAGTGACTTACCAAAGGATACACAGGTAGTAAGAATGGAACCAAAAAGTGTTGGAAAACCATAATTTCCTGAAATAACATATATTTGAGAATGTTTATAAATTTTTGCCTGCAAAATACAGAAGCAGATATATATAAACTTAACATGGCTAATTCAGAGTTGCATTGTCTTCCTGGATTATATTTACATATGAGACATAGTGGACAGTCTGCCAAGAATTTATGAATCAATGTAGAAAATGAATGATGAAATCTACCTGGCAACTTTAACCTTTAGAAATGCATAAATCCTAAACAGAAAATTTAAGATCTTCAAATGTTAGGTGACTATTTTCATTATTTCTTCCTTTAAATTTTGACTTTTCAAGGGTGAAATGGATTTTACGTTCATAGTCAGATTTGTAAGTGGCATCTAAAACCAAGTTATTTTTTAAGTGTGCCTTCATTTCGACTCTTGTCTAGGTAGTTCATATATGAAAAGCAAAAAGCATATCATGTTTGACAGGATACTTGCTAAATTGACAAATGGATTTTAAAATGAAGTTTATGAGTTAAAGAGATAGTGGTGATAAAACGTGAAAAATCACTTAATACTTTCATATCACATTCCTAACGTTGTTCCCGTGTTCCCGTGTTTTTCATGTCTTTTTTTTTTTTCCTAAAAGAATGTTTGTGGTTGATAAACTAAATCAGTTGTTGTGCCTTCGTGTTTGACTTCAGCTTGTTCTGGGCATTTGTTGTCAATCATTTGCTCTGTTGTTTCAATACTGTTATTTGGATTACATTAGTTCCTCTGGAATAATACATTTACTCTCCGCACAAATCTTAGTTCTGACATATTATAAAGCCACCATAAATCTACATATTCTACTCACATTATCTTCCTTATTAGATAATCTAAAAGAGTAAAGAGCCAGGAATCATTTATATTAATCTTTGGAATATGATTATGTTATTCTACTTGAAGGTAGATATGTTTGATGTTCTAAGAACACATACAAATTAAAGTAAAATAATGGAACATCAGCATTTGCTGAACTACACAGTGTATCATTTCCCCATCTGACCATGTCAAAAAATTTCCTACACTCTCCTTCTTAAATATCAGTAATTAGTAGTGGCTGAATAAGTATTTGGCTTGTTATTATTTCTCAGTAATCACATTCCTAATTGACAAATATTTGGCAGTCTTTAATATATTTTCAAAGCAGTAGCCCATATATATATATAATTTACTTAAACAAAAGTACGTATTTTTAATTCAAAAGTAAAATTTAACTGAGTATTCTATATTTTATCAGGCAATTTTATACTAATTAGTTTGCTAACTCTTTCCACTAAGGACTTTTAAAAGGTATTACATGACACTTGGTATCACATCTTTGAAGAGATTTTGTTTGTTTGAGATTTCTTCTTTTGACCATTTATTCATAATGATCTCTTATATTTAAACAATGTTTAATAGTTTTGTAAAGTTATTTGACATTTATTGTTTCATTTGAACCTCATAAACCCTCTGAAACTGTGGAAATGCACTCTTTATAAATGATGAAGCTGAGTTTGTAGAAGTTCTCTGACTTGCCTGAGTTCACATATTCTGTTAGTAGCAGACATCAGATTAATATCCAGATTTGGGGAGCTCTTCAGAGCACACTTTATAGAATATGTTACAGTGTTCCTAACTATTTAAAATCAGAAGTATAAACACTACAAAACCAAACGTTTAACCGGAAGAATTTTCAGATATCTTAAAGTGAGTAATATACCTTACATTTTCCCCTATACAAATTGAAACTTTTTTCCCTTTCCTTTCCACTTTTCCAGTACAGCAGATCTATTTATAAATTCTAACAGTGGCATAGAATCTTAGACATATCTTTCCTGTAATATTTTCTTTAATATAGAAAAAATAATTGCACATATAATGGTGATCTCTATAGGAGATTAAAACATGAATAGAGGCTATAGATTAGCTCTCATAAATATATAATATGAGTGTTTCACAGTCTGTAACAGAGGTATTCATTTAGTGTATATATATATATATATATATATATATATATATATATAAAACAAATGTTTGTTGATAACTCTATATAAGAATTGTGTCTTTGAGATAAAAATTAGTATAAAAAACAGATTTTTGTAATCTCTGTAAAATAAGAATAAAAAAGAAAGTGGAAAGGAAATAGCGATATGAGTAAAAGTGCTGAGATGGGAATGGACCATTCTTATTCAGGTGACCTTTGGATGTCAAACAAAGAGAACTAGATTTGATTTTGCAAATATTTGAATATGGCACAACATGTTAAAAACAATGTTTTAGAAAAATCATTCTGTTAGTTGCATAAAATCTATATGTAAATCACACCACTGCTCTAATGCACATTTTCTTTGAAGAAACTGTATTTTTGTTTTCTATTATGTTTTCTGTGCACCTGTATCAAACTTGCAGACTGATACTTAAAAAAAGAAATAACTGAGAAGTTAGAAGGGAGTAAATTCTGAAACACTGAATCTTAGAATTTCAGATGGTTTATTCCAACCAACCAGTGTTGAAGGTGGGAAGTACGAAGGACACGATGATAAGGAAACCCTGATGAAAGGTGTAATCTGATGATTATATTTTTCATTATAGTGATTTTATTTTAGATTATAAGAGACCTAGTCAATGAGGGTAGGGAAAAATGTCTTTTTTCCATACAGTGTACTGAGTCTTAGGTGAAAGTCTAAAATTGCACCAAAAGCTGAATATATCTAATTTATTTCCAAATGTAGGCTTAAGAAAGGGAATTTCTCATTATTTAGCTGAATGAGAGTACATACATGTAATGATCAGTAACTGGGACTATATAATAGTAGCTTTATTTGATAAATAGTAGAGAAGAAAAGGCATGGAAACAATGAGAGAAGTAACATGGAACCTTTGAATAAGTTCTTTATTTTCTCCAAAATTTGGAAGCTAAAAAATGAATATGGTAAATAAGTATCTAAATAACCAGAAAAGTAGAACATTGCTGATCTAAGATAATTTAAAGGTCTCTGAAATGGAGTAAAAAGCTAAAAAGAGATAATAATCTGAAATGTATAGACAACTGACTAAGATGAGAAGATGATGGACTACAGAAAGACTAAGAAAACTGAATAACTAATGAAATTCGTATTCTAGGCTGTAAAAGTTATAATAAAGTATATGGAAATTAAATCAGTGATATTGAGACAATAGTCCTTAATAAGAAAGAGATAAATGTGATGTGTGCTGTGCACTCAGTTGTGTCCAACTCTTTGCAATCCCATGCACTGTAGCCCACCAGGCTCCTCTGTCCAGGGGGATTCTCTAGGCAAGAATACTGGGGAGGGTTGCCATGCTCCCCTCCAGGGGATCTTCCCAATTCAGGGATGGAACCCAGGTCTCTCGCACTACAGGCAGAATCTTTACCATCTGAGCCACCAGGGAAGCCCAAGAATACTGGAGTGGGTAGGTTATCCCTTCTCCAGGGGATCTTCCCAACCCAGGAATTGAACTGGGGTATCCTGCTTTGTAGGTGGAATCTTTATCAGCTGAGCTACCAGGGAAACCCTAAATATGATGGCAGTGTATATAAAAATGAAAGGAAAAGAATGAGATATTACAAGGGGAAAACAATGAAAAAAGTTTAACCACAACTGTAATGAAAGAAATCCTTCTCAATAAAGAATTTAAAAGACTCATTGAATTTAGTAAAGGTAATGTAGAAGTATGTCCTCAAACTCTAAACTCTAAATTTCACAAAAATAAAGCAAGCTAACAATAAAAAGAAAAATTAATTTATACTAAAATAAGGCAATAATTTTAAACATATACTAAACACAAAGAATTATATTTCCTTAATATAACAAGATTTTAATAAATGTAAAAAATGGTACTAAGTATCAAACTAAAATTTCACTATGTTGGAGAACAAAAAAATTGGGAGGAATTAAGTGGAAGAAATTAATTTTTTTGGAAAAAAATGATTTTTAAGGATGCAAGTAAAATCTTTTAGATTGATAAAAACTGAAATGGTACATGAACTATTTCAGGACTACATACATAAATAATCTAAGTAGAAAAAACTAAGAGAATTTTTGATTTGTGTATTCAATTTTTTCTGATATAGAAGGAAAGGTATCTTGTAAAAGTGATAAAATAATGAAAATTTGGAATTTTGAGAAAAAAATGAAGAGAGCTTGAAAGATATAGAGAAGGAAAAGTTCAATTTATGTTTTAGAATATGGTTTTATATTGGTTCTTCTTCATAGCTATGTACTTTTCTCTGATCCTGATCAGCAGTCTATATGTAGGCAGTGAGATGATTGCAGGTGTTAAATTCTGCCAGGACAATGAGGTACAAGAAATGGAGTTGAATATATTGGTACAGGAGTGATTTAATATAGAGGAATTTAGATGGAACATGAAAATAAAGAGGATAGATGGTTTAGATGGGTGGAATGCAGAAGATTTGAGTAAACTTAGAGGAACATGTCTCACATGGTAAAAATCTGACCACAATGTGGGAGACCTGGGTTTAGTCCCTGGGTTGGGAAGATCCCCTGAAGGAGGGCATGACAACCCTCTCTAGAATCCTTGCCTGGAGGTTCCCCATGGACAGAGGAGCCTGTCAGGCTATAGTGCATGGTGTCACAAAGAGTAGGACACAACTGAATGAGTAAGCACAGTGCAGCACAGATGAACAGATATATTGGGAGTGACTGAATGAGAGAACATATGTAAGCCTTGTGGTCACAAAAAGGAACATTTGAGTTTAGGATTTCAGAGGCAATTGCACTGTAGGATCATACTAGATGCACATTATATCCATTGGATTTGGTGGACATTTGGCTAAAATGGTGTAATGAAGTTCTTTGAAGATAAAAATTTCAAGGAAGGGGACTTCCCTGGTGGTCCAGTGGCTAAGACTCTGTGCTCCCAATACAGGAGGCTCAAATTCTGGTCAGAGAACTAGATCCCACTTGCTCCAACTAAGGTCAAAGATCCCACATGCCACAATTAAGACACAGTACAGTGAAATAAATACATATTCTAAAAAAGAATTCAACAAAGTCATGCAGATACATGACAAAGTCTGGATTTGAGATAAAGATAATAAACCATATATCAAAAGCTTCAACAAATGTAGGTAAGTTATCAGGAGCTGAGTATATGACAGCTATATGGCTATTTGTAGATCAATATAGCCTTATTATGGGCTTCCCTGGTGGCTCACTGGTAAAGAATCTGCTTGCCAACACAGAAGACTCAGGTTCGATCCCTGGGTTGCGAAGATAACTCTGGAGAAGGAAATTGCAACCCGTATTCTTGCCTGGGAAATTCCATGGACAAAGGAGCCTGGAGGGCTGCCGTCCATGGAGTGGCAAAAGTCAAACACAACTTAGCAACTAAACAATAACAGCATAGGCTTATTGTATAAACTTCAAAAGAGCATGAATTTACATGATGGTAAAAAAAACCTGCCGATTTGGAAGTGTTACTGTGAAAGAGAGTATGGCACTGGAGTTAAGAGTGTAAAATCTGAAACCAAATTGTCTATGTTCAAGTGATGGCTCCTTCCATAGATGTGTAACACTGAAAAATCTACATATACTCTCTGTGCATGTTTCTTTATTTCTAAAATGCAAATAGCAATTTTATTTACCTTACAGTGTTGTTGTATTTGATTATTTAATTGATTAATTAATGTAAAATATGTTATATTTTTTAAGAACAGGTCCAACTACATTTAACAGAAAATCTAATTTAAAGAAACAGGAAAGAGACAGAGTTATTTTGTTTTGTTTTTCTTTTTCTGACATGAATGTATACCTGTTGTTATAAAATTAAGGTACTGGCTGTAGTGACTCTATGTTGCCATCAGTGTCTTCCACCTCCATCTGCTTTTGGGGTCTAGCAGCAGTCTTTGGAAATCAATCTATTCTTCACGGTTATAAGAAGGCTCCTGTTCTCTAAAACCTCTGCCAAAAAGGCAATGCAATCAAGAAGTGCATTTATTTCCAGTCAAGAAGAAATGAGAAATGTATGCAGAATAAAATAAAATAACAAACATGCATATCAATGGAATTCTGTCAATTTCTAAAGAGTTTTCCAAGGAGGTTCAACTCAACTTTCTCATATCTCATTGACCAGAATTCTGTCACAAAGTCGCAAAGTCTTTTGAATAGCAACTGGGACAGAGTAAACGTTTAGTAAAAGTCCTCTATCATTGCTGTTGTTCTCAAGTCTTGATTTTAAGGTTCATAGTGTGTCCTCAAAAAAGTATCTGCTTCTTGATAACATTATAGGAAAAATAGGCTCATGGATAAGCATCTGTTATGTTAAGGTAAAAAGAACATTTCAGCGAATATATTTAAACATAAGATGTTTGTCAACCATAGAGCTGGGTTTCCAGAGAACACCGTGTAAAGATCAGAGAGAGAGGGGAAGATTGTGAAGTTTGATTAGAAAAAGGAATCACAGAGCATTGTAGAGAAAAGAATATGGGAGAAGATAAGTAACTGGAATGCCTTATATCTTAGATTGTATATTAGTTTCCTATATATATGCTAAAGCTGAAACTCCAATACTTTGGCCACCTCATGGGACGAGTTGACTCACTGGAAAAGACTCTGATGCTGGGAGTGATTGGGGGTGGGAGGAGATGGGAACAACAGAGAATGAGATGGCTGGATGGCATCACCGACTCGATGGACATGAGTTTGAGTGAACTCCGGGAGTTGGTGATGGACAGGGAGGACTGGCGTGCTGTAATTCATGGGGTCGCAAAGAGTCGGACACAACTGAGCAACTGAACTGAACTGAACTGATTGCTATATAACAAAAATATCACAAATTTATTAAAGACACAAGTGTGTTTTTTTTTTCTTCTTCTTCTTCTTTAATCTCACAGTTTTACAGGTCAGAAATCTGGGCATGATTTGGGTGAATAAACTGTCCAGAGTCTCATCAGATTGAAATCAAGGTGTCTTCTGGGACTACAGATCCAATCTTGGCTTAGAGTCTTAACCCAAGAACACTGGTTGGCAGAACTCAGTTCCTTCCAAATGTGGAACAGAAGCTCTTGTTTTTCTTCTAGCTCTCAGCATGAACAACTCCAGGTATCTAGATAACTCCTGGAGTACCTTGTCATATGGCCCCCAGAAACAGATAACAGCATCAATGCTTACTTTATCCCCAGAAAACCAGAGTGCACCCTCCTCTGTTACCAGATAGAGAACATTCTTTGCTTTTAATGGGCTGATGAAGTAAGGTTAGACTCATCTGGATAATCACCTTTTCTTAAGGTCAATTGGTAGTAGCAGTGAAAGTTGTTCAGTCATTTCCGACTCTTTGCGACCCCATGGACTGTACACTCCATGGAATGCTCCAGGCCAGAATACTGTCATTCCATTCTTTAGGGGATCTTCCCAACCCAGGGATCGAACCCAAGTATCCCACATTGCAGGCAGATTCTTTACCAGCTGAGCCACCAAGGAAGCCCAGGAATACAGAAGTGGGTAACCTATCCCTTCTCAACCAGATCTTCCCAACCCAGGAACTGAATCAGGGTCTCCTTCACTGCAAGCAGATTCTTTACCAATTGACCTACCAAGAAAGCCCAAGGTCAATTGGTATAAGATCTTAATTACACACGAAAAATCCCTTTACAACAGTACCTAGATTGGTGTTTTACTAAATAAGAGGGCAAAGGTGTATATAGACTTATTGACAGGTATTTTTTTTTGGGGGGGGCACATCTTAGAATTCTGCCTAACATAGAATGTGACCAAAGAAAATAGAATGTGTAGCATGATGTATTTTTCTGGCAGAATCACAAGAGACTTGAGTAGCCTTTGCCTTAAACTGGACTTCGCATTTGTGATTTTTCAGGATGCATTTCTGGCCTGAATTGAATTTTGTATCTTACAAAGTGAGTTACTTACTAAACTATTCACTAAAAAAGCACTTTAAAACCTATTGCAAGTTTTTGACCATTAAAAACAGTAAGTACATAGTATTGTGCTCTAATGTTTGTTAACAATCTTTACATTTGTACTCTGCCATGAAAATTAGTTTTCCTCTATTTCTTTGCATTGATCACAGAGGAAGGCTTTCTTATCTCTCCTTGCTATTCTTTGGAACTCTGCATTCAGATGCTTATATCTGTCCTTTTCTCCTTTGCTTTTCGCTTCTCTTCTTTTCACAGCTATTTGTAAGGCCTCCTCACACAACCATTTTGCTTTTTTGCATTTCTTTTCCATGGGGATGGTCTTGGTCCCTGTCTCCTGTACAATGTCACGAAACTCCATCCAGAGTTCATCAGGCACTCTATCTATCAGATCTACTCCCTTAAATCTATTTCTCACTTCCACTGTATAATCATAAGGGATTTGATTTAGGTCATATCTGAGTGGTATAGTGGTTTTCCCTACTTTCTTCAATTTAAGTCTGAATGTGGCAATAAGGAGTTCATGATCTGAGCCACAGTCAGCTCCTGGTCTTGTTTTTGCTAACTGTATAGGGCTTCTCCATTTTTGGCTGCAAAGAATATAATCAATCTGATTTCGGTGTTGACCATCTGGTGATGTCCATGTGTAGAGTCTTCTCTTGTGTTGTTGGAAGAGGGTGTTTGCTATGACCAGTGTGTTCTCTTGACAAAACTCTATTAGCCTTTGCCCTGCTTCATTCCGTGCTCCAAGGCCAAATTTGCCTGTTACTCCAGGTGTTTCTTGACTTCCTACTTTTGCATTCCAGTCCTCTATAATGAAAAGGACCTCTTTTTTGTGTGTTAGTTCTAAAAGGTCTTGTAGGTCTTCATAGAACCGTACAACTTTGGCTTCTTCTGCGTTACTGGTTGGGGCATAAGCCTGGATTACTGTAATACTGAATGGTTTGCCTTGGAAACGAACAGAAATCATTCTGTCATTTTTAAGATTGCATCCAAGTACTGCATTTCTGAATCTTTTGTTGACCATGATGGTTACTCCATTTCTTCTAAGGGATTCCTGCCCACAGTAGTAGATATAATGTTCACCTGAGTTAAATTCACCCATTCCAGTCCATTTTAATTCACTGATTCTTAGAATGTCTATGATCACTCTTACCATCTCCTGTTTGACCACTTCCAATTTGCCTTGATTCATGGACCTAACATTCCAGGTTCCTATGCAATATTGCTCTTTAGAGCACCTGACCTTGCTTCTATCACCAGTCTCATTCACAACTGGATATTGATTTTGCTTTTGCTCCATCCCTTCATTCCTTCTAGAGTTATTTCTCCACTGATCTCCAGTAGCATACTGGGCACCTACCGACCTGGGGAATTCCTCATTCAATATCCTGTCATTTTGCCCCTTGATACTGTTCATGGGGTTCTCAAGGCAAGTATATCGAAGTGGTTTGCCATTCCCTTCTCCAGTGGACCACATTAGGCTGTGGTCCATGTGATCAAATCGACTAGTTTCCTGTGATTATGATTTCAGTGTGTCTGCCCTCTGATGCCCCCTCCCAATAAAATAACAGAATAGGAAAGACAAGAGATCTCTTCAAGAAAATTAGAGATTCCAAGGGAACATTTCATGCAAAGATGGCCTCAATAAAGGACAGAAATGGTATGGACCTAACAGAAGCAGAAGATATTAAGAAGAGTTGGCAAGAATACACAGAAAAACTGTACAAAACTGTACAAAAAAGACCAAGATAGTCACGATAACGGGATCACTGACCTAGAGCCAGACATCTTGGAATGTGAAGTCAAGTAGGCGTTAGAAAGCATCACTACGAACAAAGCTAGTGGAGGTGATGGAATTCCAGTTGAGCTATTTCAAATCCTGAAAGATGATGCTGTGAAAGTGCTGCACTCAATATTCCAGCAAATTTGGAAAATGCAGCAGTGGCCACAGGAGTGGAAAAGGTCAGTCTTCATTCCAATCCCAAAGAAAGGCAATGCCAAAGAATGCTCAAACTACTGCACAACTGCACTTATCTCACACTCTAGTAAAGTCATGCTCAAAATTCTCCAAGCCAGGCTTCAGAAATATGTGAACTTTGAACTCCCAGATGTTCAAGCAGGTTTTAGAAAAGTCAGAGGCACCAGAGATCAAATTGCCAACATCTGCTGGATCATGGAGAAAGCAAGAGAGTTCCAGAAAAACATCTATTTCTGCTTTATTGACTATGCCAAATCCTTTGACTGTGTGGATCACAATAAACTGTGGAAAATTCTGAAAGTCATGGGAATACCAGACCACCTGACCTGCTCTTGAGAAACCTGTATGCAGGTCAGGAAGCAACAGTCGGAAATTAACATGGAACAACAGACTGGTTCCAAATGGAAAAGGACTACTTCAAGGCTGTATATTGTCACCTTGCTTATTTAACTTCTATGCAGAGTACATCATGAGGAACGCTGGGCTGGATGAAGCACAAGCTGGAATCAAGATTGCTGGGCGAAATATCAATCACCTCAGATATGCGGAAGACACTACCCTTATGGCATAAAGTGAAGAGGAACTCAAAAGGCTCGTGACGAAAATGAAAGAAGAGAGTGAAAATTTGGCTTAAAGCTCAACATTCAGAAAACAAAGATCATGGCATCTGGTCCCATCACTTCATGGGAAATAGATGGAAAAACAGTGGAAACAGTGTCAGACTTTATTTTTTTGGGCTCCAAAATCACTGCAGATGCTGATTGCAGCCAGGAAATTAAAAGACGCTTACTCCTTGGAAGGAAAGTTATGACCAAACTTGATAGTATTTTAAAAAGCAGAGACATTACTTTGCCAACCAAGGTCCATCTAGTCAAGGCTATGGCTTTTCCCAGGGTCATGTATGAATATGAGAGTTGGACTTTAAAGAAAGCTGATCACCAAAGAATTGCTGCTTTTGAACTGTGGTGCTGGAGAAGACTCTTGAGAGTCCCTTGGACTGCAAGGAGATCCAACCAGTCCATTCTAAAGGAGATCAATCCTGGGTGTTCATTGGAAGGACTGATGCTAAAGCTGAAACTGCAGTCCTTTGGCCCCACCTCATGCAACGAGTTGACTCACTGGAAAAGCCTCTGATGCTGGGAAAGATTGTGGGCAGGAGGAGAAGGGGACGACCGAGAATGAGATGGCTGGATGGCATCACCGACTCTATGGACATGAGTTTGAGTGAACTCCGGGAGTTGGTGATGGACAGGGAAGCCTGGCATGCTGTGATTCATGGGGTCGTGGAGAGTCGGACACGACTGAACGACTGAACTGAACTGATGAAAATTAGTAACCAAGGAATCTGTTTTTAAATACTCAGAAAAAGTAAAATTGGGTAGGAATATAGTAAACATTTTCACTGCCAAAATGCTTAAGAAGTGATTTTATGCACTATAGAAATTTATATTAAATGATTTTTGTTATTTGGGCAAGAGAAATAACTTGCTCTTATTGCCAGTAATATGTAGGTATTATCTGTAAGTAACCTCTTCTTACCATTCTTCATTATATATTTGTGAATGTTCATGTTTCCTATGCTTACATCTCTGTATATACAATTTGCTTTCAATTTTGTTAGTGCATTTTGTTATTGGACCTACCTGATAGCTCAGTTGGTTAAAAGACTAAAAATAACCATCAGCTAGAAATAAACCCTTTTAACATTTTGGTGTATTTTCTTAAAATCTTTTTAACATAATTAGCATAATTTATACTTTGGCCTCCTCATGCGACGAGTTGACTCACTGGAAAAGACTCTGATGCTGGGAAGGATTGGAGGCGGGAGGAGAAGGGGATGACAGAGAATGAGATGGCTGGATGGCATCACCAACTTGATGGATATGAGTTTGGGTGAACTCCGGGAGTTGGTGATGGACAGGGAGGCCTGGCGTGCTGTTATTCATGGAGTCGCAAAGAGTCGGACACTACTGAGCGACTGAACTGAACTCAACTGAGGTAGTATTTGTCCTTATTTTTAATGTACTCCTCTTTAATGTACTTTTATGTTTTCTGCATTAAAAATATACTACTTTTTTATTTTATTTTTTTTAATTAATTGGGGGATAATTGCCTTACAATATTGTGATGGTTTTCGCCACACATCAACACGAATTGCCACAGGTATACATGTGTCAACCCCATCCTGAGCCCCCCTCTCACCTCCCTTCGCGTAGTATCCCTCTGGGTTGTCCCAAAGCACTACTTTGGGTGTCCTGCTTCATGCATTGAACTTCCACTGATCATCAATTTTACACATAGTAATGCACATGTTTCAATGCTAATAATGTACTACTTTTATAATATTAATGCATTTCAAAATAATTTGTACATAAGTGCAAATGTGCATATGTTATAAAATCAGCATATTTAATGAAACGAACATAAAATGAAATATAATTTCAAAATGAAGGAGATAAAAATAAAACATAATTTAGAACAAAACAAGCTGAAATTCTAGCAGTCATCATCTTTATGGGTGAAGGCTGGGTGATTTATTTTCTTTCTATTATCTGTATATTCCAAATTTTCCATATTAATCAGGGTACTATATTTAGATTATAGGAACAAATCTACCCTTATTTTAAAGAAAAAAATAATTTAGAAATTATTATCTTGAAATTGAATTTTAAAATGTATTCAAGTTAAAGCTGTCAAAATTAAAATTTTTCTTACAGAAATATTAGAGTAGCTAATATTTTATACTTCTTGTACCCTTATTCTGTACATCTGAATTTTTAATTAATTTATATAAACAATATAGCTTCATACATTTTTGGTGCTTCTTTCATCACTTATAAATGAAGGTTTTCCTGAAATCACTTAGTAACATCAGAGTAGGAAAAGCCGGACTGCATCATCTTTCCATATATAGCACATATTCCTAGTTTATTGTGAGTGAGATGGACAAATGACCCATCATTGCTTTTACTTGTCAACCAACTGATCTTTTTTTCATAAACGTGAAAAAAGTGTTAAATGACAGTTCAGAAGTTTAACACATATGAGGTTTTATAGGTTACATATCATATGGGGTTTTATAGGTTACATATCATTGAGTTCAATATCATTAGGCTTCCCTAGGTGGCTCAGACGGTAAACGAATCTGCCTGCAATGCAGGAGATTCGGATTTGATCCCTGGGTCAGAAAAATTCCTGGAGATAGGAAGAGCAACCCACTTCACTATTCTTGCCTGGATGATTCCATGGACAGAGGAGCATAATCAGCTACAGTCCATGGGGTTGCAAAGTCGGACACAATTGATTGACCCAGCAAGCAAACAAGCAAGTTATCACTGAGTTACCTGAGCCTATGCAATGATGTATAAGTACTAGTTCTAGTATAAGTACTTCAGTTGTGAAGGCAAGTTGAAGCTATTAATGACTGAAAAAAATAGCCCACAGATTTCCTAAAAATTTAACAATCTCATGAGCTCATATTAACAGGCCAGCTCCAGAACACTGCTCGTTGTGAGAACTTATCTTTGTGACTCAGTAATGCTCTTAATTCACTTAATGCTCTTTTCTTTTTTTTCATTAAAATTTATTTTATTTATTTGTTTATTTATTTTTATGCTCTTTTCTAAGCAGACAAATTTTAAGCATAGTGTTTTACTTGTTACAATTCCTTTCTGAAGAAAGATCATATTTAGGTTGAAAATACACATATTACTTTTGATTTTTTAATTTTGAAAAGATTTGGGAAAACTGACACCTATATGGGAAAGATGAGATTATTGTTTTGTTTTCAATGTTTCTGCTAGCTAGTAGGTGGTGACATCCAGAAAGAACAAGTGTTTGAATCTTACCAATAATTGATAACTTAAAAACAGGAAAGGATATTTCAGTACAGAGAAAAGCCTAGGCACATCTGATTGAAATTTGGAAGGCTTTTGAAACTAAGAATAAAAATTATTGAATGACACTTCTGTTGTTTACTTGCAGATGGGAAATAGAAAGAGAACTATTCGTACAGTGAAAAAAGCTGGGCCAACACCAAGTTTACAACTTTTCTTTAACCTGTTATATTAAGAGTACTGACATCTCAAGACAATCAAATGGTCTGGAATTTATGGAGAGACAGACACTTTCTAGGGGAGATGGAGCCCAAGCACTGGATTATCAGAGAAAGATGCAATGGATTGGAACATTATTTAAGAATTCATTGGGGGGCACTGGCAAATTAGTGGGGGCCAGTGAATGGTGGCTTCCCTGGTAGCTCAGATGGTAAAGAATTCACATAACATGCAGGAGACCTGGGTTTGATCCCTGGGTCAGGAAGATTCCCTGAAGAAGGTAATAGTTACCCACTCCAGTATTCTTGCCTGGAGAATTCCATGGACAGTGGAACATGGAGGACTACAGTCCATGGGGTTGCAATGAGTCGGACACCACTGAGCAACTAAACAAATTAACATAGTAAATTGTATTAAATATATTTGTGAGACAGTGTGAAACTTCAGGTGGTTACAAATACAGAGGGAGTACACATCATGTTTCATGCTTTTTCTTCACGATCCTACTTGGGGATCACAGAAAAGACTGAAGGAGTCCTGAGAAAGTCTTCTTCATGTTGTGTACATGGAGGATGCTAACAGTAGGCACTGCAAGAGGGACAAGCTACTCCACTTGGATTTCCCTTCCTTATCTCATCTATCAACTGATAACTTTAATTTGTGACAGGAAGGGCAACAATTACTGCCATCCTCAGTATACTAGTGAAATCTGATTGCAGCTAGGGGAAAGTAAAAGGAGGGAAGAGAAGTAGAGAGGAGCAAGAATAGGCTATGTGTTCAGAACCTATTATGTGAAGAGAAGACCAATAAAGTAGTCTGCATGAGTCCCAGGGACAAAATCCCTGTTTTATACTAAAGTTTAGTCAAAACAACAACAAATATACCACACACCACACCTCCACCGAATTGAAAGCAATATTGAAAAACAAGTATTATGCAAGACAGATATCCACTCTGAGGCACAATACAAATGGTAAACTTTAAGGGTAGAGATGACATTAGAAAATTAAATCTAGTGCAAAACTCCCATTCTAAATGGAGCTATCATTAGAAGATTAAATGGAAATGTTAGAAGTAAAAAACACAGTACCCTTTATAAGGCATGATTTTAACAGATATATTAGTAGATTTAATATGACCATGAAAAGAATGAGTGAACTTGAAGGTAGGTCTCTAGAAATAGCCAAAGGTTAAACATAGAGAGCAAAAATTAAAACAAAAAGAGGAAGAAGGAGAAGGAGAGAGAGAGAACAGATTATCGAAATGCTGTGGAAAAATAAGGAACTGTATGTATAACAGATGAAAAATTGAAATCCAAGAAGAGGGAGAGAGAGAATGTAGAAGAAAAATTTGAATAATGCAGGTGAATATTTTTTAACTGTATATCCAAGAATCTGAGCAAACACCAAGAAGGATAAAATAGCAAAATATATATACACACACAAATACATCCCTCGGCACATCGTATTCAAACTGCTTAAAAATATAGAACCTATCTTAAAGGCAGCCAGATTGTGAAAGAAATGCCATGGACAGTAGCAAACATGCATTGCATTCATATAAAATAAAAAGCAAACAAAAATTTTGGAAATGGAAGAGGAAATTTTGGAAGCAGATAAACTTTTATTCTATAAAAATAAATACAAGAAACTGGAAATATAAAATAAAAGGTAAAATAAATTCATTCTCTTCTAATTTTAATTGATCTCATGTGATTGCCTAAAGCAAAAATAGTAGCCAGGTATTTTGTATTTATATACACGTAAAAATAAAATGTATATAAATAATAGCATTATAGGTGGGAGTGAAGATTGCTTACAAGGTTTTTATGTTGCATGAGAAATGCTATAAAGTTATTTGCAGATAGATTCTCATTAATTAAAAGTAAACTTCAGGGCAATGATGAGTAGAATTTTTTATTTTTATTTATTTTCTTTCTTTTTTTTTAAGTAATTTATTTTTTATTGGAGGCAAATTATTTTACAATATTATATTGGTTGGTTTTGCCATACATTGACATGAATTCGCCCTGGGTTTACATAAGTTCCCCCTCCTGAACCCCCCTCCCACCTCCCTCCTCCCTTTATCCTCCCTCTGGGTCATCCCCGTACGCCAGCCCCAAGCATCCTATAACATGCATCAACCCTGAACTAGTGATTCGTTTCACATATCACAACATACGTGTTTCAATGCCATTCTCCCAAATCATCCCACCCTCGCCCTTTCCCACAGAGTCCCAAATACTGTTCTATACATCTGTGTCTCTTTTGCTGTCTCGTATACAGAATTATCATTTGCATCTTTCTAAATTCCATATATATGCGTTAGTTAGTATACTGTATTGGTGTTTTTCTTTCTGGCTTACTTCACTCTGTATAATAGGCTCTAGTTTCATCCACCTCATTAGAAGTGATTCAAATGTATTCTTTTTAATGGCTGAATAATACTCCATTGTGTATATGTACCAAAGCTTTCTTATCCATTCGTCTGCAGATGGACATCTAGGTTGCTTCCATGTCCTGGCTATTATAAACAGTGCTGCGATTAACAATGGAGTACATGTGTCTCTTTCAATTCTGGTTTCCTCGGTGTGTATGCCCAGAAGTGCGATTGCTGGATCATATGGCAGTTCTATTTCCAGTTTTTTGAGGAATCTCCACCCTGTTCTCCATAGTGGCTGTACTAGTTTGCATTCCCACCAACAGTGTAAGAGGGTTCCTTTCTCTCCATATCCTCTCCAGCATTTATTGCTTGTGGACTTTTGGATAGCAGCCATTCTGACTGGTGTGAAATGGTATCTCATTGTGGTTTTGATTTGCATCTCTCTGATTATGAGGGATGTTGAGCATTTTTTCATGTGTTTCTTAGCCATGTTTATGTCTTCTTTGGAGAAATGTCTGTTTAGTTCTTTGGCCCATTTTTTGATTGGGTCATTTATTTTTCTGGAATTGAGCTTCAGGAGCTGCTTGTATATTTTGGAGATTAATCTTTTATCGGTTGCTTCATTTGCTATTATTTTCTCCCATTCTGCAGGCTGTCTTTTCACCTTGCTTATAGTTTCCTTTGCTGTGCAGAAGCTTTTGATTTTAATTAGGTCCCATTTGTTTATTTTTGCTTTTATTTCCAATATTCTGGGAGGTGGGTCATGGAGGATCCTGCTGTGATTTATGTCGGAGAGTGTTTTGCTTACATTCTCCTCTAGGAGTTTTATAGTTTCTGGTCTTACATTTAGCTCTTTAATCCATTTTGAGTTTATTTTTGTGTATGGTGTTAGGAAGTGTTCTAGTTTCATTCTTTTACAAGTGGCTGACCAGTTTTCCCAGCACCACTTGTTAAAGAGACTGTCTTTTCTCCATTTTATATTCTTGCCTGCTTTGTTGAAGATAAGGTGTCCATAGGTGCGTGGATTTATCTCTGGGCTTTCTATTTTGTTCCATTGATCTATATTTCTGTCTTTATGTCAGTACCATACTGTCTTGATGACTGTGGCTTTGTAGTAGAGGCTGAAGTCCGGCAGGTTAATTCCCCCAGTTCCATTTTTCTTCCTCAAGATTGCTTTGGCTATTCGAGGTTTTTTGTATTTCCATACAAATTGTGAGATTATTTGTTCTAGTTCTGTGAAAAATATTGTTGGTAGCTTGATAGGGATTGCATTGAATGTATAAATTACTTTAGGTAGTATACTCATTTTTACAATATTTATTCTTTCAATCCATGAACATGGTATATTTCTCCATCTATTAGTGAATTTCACCTTTTTCTCAAGTGCACACGGGACCTTTTCCAGGGTAGATCACATCCTGGGCCATAAATCTAGCCTTGGTAAATTCAAAAAAATTGAAATCATTCCAAGCATCTTTTCTGACAATGCAGTAAGATTAGATCTCAATTACGGGAGAAAAACTATTAAAAATGCCAACATATGGAAGCTGAACAACACGCTGCTGAATAATGAACAAATCATAGAAGAAATCAAAAGAGAAATCAAAATATGCATAGAAATGAATGAAAATGAAAACACAGCAACCCAAAACCTCTGGGACACTGTAAAAACAGTGCTAAGGGGGAAGTTCATAGCAATACAGGCACACGTCAAGAGACAATAAAAAGTCAACTAAATAACCTAACTCTGCATCTAAAGCAACTAGAAAAGGAAGAAATGAAGAACCCCAGGGTCAGTAGAAGGAAAGAAATCGTAAAAATTAGGGCAGAGATAAATGCAAAAGAAACAAAAGAGACTATAGCAAAAATCAGCAAAGCCAAAAGCTGGTTCTTTGAGAAGGTAAATAAAATTGACAAACCACTAGCCAGACTTATCAAGAAACAAAGGGAGAAGAACCAAATCAATAAAATTAGAAATGAAAATGGAGATATCACAACCGACAACACAGAAATACAAAGGATTATTAGAGAATACTATCAGCAATTATATGGCAGTAAAATGAATAACCTGGAAGAAATGGACAAATTCCTAGAAAAGTACAACTTTCCAAAACTGAACCAGGAAGAAATAGAAAATCTGAACAGACCCATCACAAGCACGGAACTAGAGGCTGTAATCAGGAATCTTCCAGCAAACAAAAGCCCAGGTCCAGACGGCTTCACAGCTGAATTCTACCAAAAATTTAGAGAAGAGCTAACACCTATTCCACTCAAACTCTTCCAAAAAATTGCTGAGGAAGGGAAACTTCCAAACTCATTCTATGAGGCCACCATCACCCTAATCCCAAACCTGGTAAATATCCCACAAAAAAAGAAAACTATACGCCAATATCACTGATGAACATAGATGCAAAAATCCTTAACAAAATTCTAGCAATCAGAATCCAAAAACACATTAAGAAGATCATATATCATGACCAAGTGGGCGAATGCAAGGATTCTTCAATATCCGCAAATCAATCAACGTAATACACCACATTAAAAACTGAAAAATAAAAATCATATGATTATCTCAATAGATGCAGAGAAAGCCCTTGACAAAATACAACATCCATTTATGATAAAAAACCCTCCAGAAAGTGGGAATAGAAGGGACATACCTCAACATAATAAAAGCTATATATGACAAACCCACAGCAAACATTATCCTCAACGGTGAAAAACTGAAAGCATTTCCCCTAAAGTGAGGAACAAGACAAGGGTGCCCACTCTCCCCACTACTATTCAACAAAGTTCTGGAAGTTTTGGCCATAGCAATCAGAGCAGAAAAATACATAAAAGGAATCCAAATTGGAAAAGAAGAAGTAAACCTTTCACTGTTCGCTGATGACATGATTCTCTACACAGAAACCCCTAGAGACTCTACCAGAAAACTACTAGAGCTAATCAATGATTACAGTAACGTTGCAGGATATAAAATCAACACACAGAAATCCCTTGCATTCCTATACACTAATAATGAGAAAATAGAAAGAGAAATTAAGGAAACTATTTCATTCACTGTTGCAACGAAAAGAATTAAATACTTAGGAATATATCTACCTAAGGAAACAAAAGACTTGTACGTAGAATTTTTAAAAAAATTATAAATATTCAATAGGGAGATAAAGAGGAATCATAAAAATGTCCAATTAACTAAAAAGAAGTCAGAAAGGAGAAAAAAGATACAATGAACTAATGAAGCACTTAGAAAAAAATATATAAAATGTTGAAATTAAACTCAACCATATCAATAATCACAAAAAATATGAAGAGTCTAAGCTCATGAACTAAACTATATAAATTGTCAAATTGAATACCAAAAATATGGCTCAAGGATATGCTGTCTACAACATATTTGTATTAAAAATAAAAACATAAATATAGTAAAAGTAAAATGGTGGATCAAGATATCATTAAAAATAAAACTAAATAATAGAAGTCTGGAATATTTATATTAATGGCAGATAAAACAGATTCATAAGAAGAAATATGTTATCAGGGATAAATACTGATGTTACATTACAATAAAGGGACAATTTTGCAGATAGCAACCCAAAAAGTTTATTCACCTAACATTAGAACTTTAAAACACATAAGTAAAAAACTGATAAAAAATAAAAACTGATTGAACTTGAGATAGAAAGAACCACAGTGTTGGAGAGTTCTATCTTTCCCTCTCCAAAAACTGATGGTAAAATGTGGCAGAAAATCAGTAAGAATATACTTGACTTGAACAACATTATCAATCACATTGACCTAACTGATATTCAGAGAACAATCCACCCAACAAAAGCAGGCTGCAAGTGAACGTGGAACAATCACCAAGATAATATGTATTCTGAGTTACAAAACAAAGCTTTCAAATTTTCCTAAAAATATAGATCATATAAAATTAATTCTTGAATTATAGCAGAATTAAACTAAAACTAAATAGTATAAAGATATCAGGGACATCCACAGTTATTTATAATTAAAAAAAATATATTTCCAAATAACTCATGTCAAAATGGAAGCTTCAAGTGAAATTTGAACAAATATTTTTAATTGAATTAAAATGAAAATACAAAATTCCAAATATTCAGGATGCAAGTAAACAAATTATTAGAGGGAAATGTATAAAAGTGTTTGCGTTGAAAATGTAGAACTGTATCAGCCAAGATTTCTAAACTTCTACCTTAAGAAACTGGAGGGAAAAAAAGAGCTAATTATATTTAAATCAAGCACGAAAAGGAAATAGTAAAGATAATTGAAGAAAAAAGAAATTAAAAACAGGGAAACAATATAGAAAACAAATGAGACCAAATGTGGCCCTTTGAAAAGATCAATGAAATTGACAAATGTCTAACCAGAGTGACCAAGAAACCGAAGAGATGAGTAGATAAATATTATCAATATCTGGAATGGAAGAAGAGAGCTTCATACTAATCATAAAGACATTAAAATATTAATGAAATTCTACACTGTGCCATTAAATTTGATGGCTTATAAAGTGATTATTTTTGAAACACAAAAACCACCAAAAACTCACTCAAAGAAATATAAATAATATGAATACCCTTACATATATTAAAAAAATTAAAACAAAAAAAATTAAATCTTTACCTAAAAACATTCCACAAAACAAAACTCCAGGGCCAAGTGGTTACACAATCAGATTCTATCAAACAGGAAAGAAATGATACCAAGTCTAAACAATTCCTTTCTGAAAATAGGAGAGAAGGGGATGCTTCCCAACTTGTTTTAGAAAATAAACATTACCCTGATATTAGTAATAGACATTGTAAGTAAGATTGCTGCTGCTGCTGTTAAGTTGCTTCAGTCCTCTAACTCTGTGCAACCACCAGGCTCTGCCATCCCTGGGATTCTCCAGGCAAAAGCACTGGAGTGGGTTGCCATTTCCTTCTGCAATGCATGAAAGTGGAAAGTGAAAAGTGAAAGTGAAGTCGCTCAGTCTTGTCTAACTCTTTGGAACCCCATGGACTGCAGCCTACCAGGCCCCTCTGTCCATGGGAGCTTCCAGGCAAGAACACTGGAGTGGATTGACATTGCCTTCTCCATTGTAAGACGAGAAAGCTACAAACCAAAATTCCTTATCAAAATAGACAAAATATATTCTCAACAAAATATTAATGAATTGAATCCAATAGTACATACACAGGGTAAAATGTCAGACTAGGTTAGATTTTTCTAAAGAATGGAAACTTGTTTCAATATTTGAAAATTAACAAAGTTTATTTACCAGATTAACAAGTTAAAGAAGAAACACATATCTCAAAAGATGCCAAAAAACTACGTGACAACATTCAACATTCAATCATAATTTTTAAAAAGTTAGACTAGAAGGGAAATTTTTAATGTAATAAAGTATATCTGCAAAATACTCACAGCCTACACTAAACTTTGTACTTAACATTGAAAGACAGAATGTTGTACCCCTGTTTTGCTGATGCTGTTTGTAACACCAATTGTCTTGCTGCTCACACTGTGTACACTGTTCACTGAACCCAAGAGAGGCAAGGCACAAGCCAAGAGGCTGGAAGGAGACTGGAGGAGCCATCAGTTCAGGTCAGTTCAGTTCATTTCAGTCGCTCAGTCATGACCGACTCTTTGCGACCCCATGAATCACAGCACGCCAGGACTCCCTGTCCATCACCAATTCCCGGAGTTCACTCAAACTCTTGTCCATTGAGCCGGTGATGCCATCCAGCCATCTCATTCTCTGTCGTCCCCCTCTCCTCGCGCCCCCAATCCCTCCCAGCATCAGAGTCTTTTCCAATGAGTCAACTCTTCGCATGAGGTGGACAAAATATTGGAGTTTCAGCTTTAGCATCAGTCCTTCCAATGAACACCCAGGATCGATCTCCTTCAGAATGGACTGGTTGGATCTCCTTGCAGAACAAGGTACTCTCAAGAGTCTTCTCCAGCACCAAAGTTCAAAAGCATCAATTCTTCGGCGATCAGCTTTCTTCACAGTCCAAATCTCACATCCATACATGACCACGGGAAAAACCATAGCCTTGACTAGACGGACCTTGGTTGGCAAAGTAATGTCTCTGCTTTTTAATATACTATCTAGGATGGTCATAACTTTCCTTCCAAGGAGCAAGCGTCTTTTAATTTCATGACTGCAATCAACATATGCAGTGATTTTGGAGCCCAAAAAATAAAGCTGACACTGTTTCAACTGTTTTTCCATCTATCCCATGAAGTGATGTGACCAGATGCCATGATCTTTGTTTTCTGCATGTTGAGCTTCAAGCCAACCTTTTCACTCTCCTCTTTCACTTTCATCAGGAGGCTTTTGAGTTCCTCTTCACTTTCTGCCATAAGGCTGGTGTCATCTGCATATCTCAGGTGATTGATATTTCTCCCAGCAATCTTGATTCCAGCTTGTGCTTCTTCCAGCCCAGCGTTCCTCATGATGTACTCTGCATATAAGTTAAATAAGCAGGGTGACAATATACAGCCTTGATGTACTCCTTTTCCTATTTGGATCTAGTCTGTTGTTCCATGTACAATTCTGACTGTTGCTTCCTGACCTGCATACAGGTTTCTCGAGAGGCAGGTCAGGTGTCTGGGATTCCCATCTCTTTCAGAATTTTCCATGGTTTATTGTGATCCACACAGTCAAAGGCTTTGGCATAGTCAATGAAGCAGAAATAGATGTTTTTTTCTGGAACTCTCTTGCTTTTTCCATGATCCAGCGGATGTTGGCAATTTGATCTCTGGTGCCTCTGCCTTTTCTAAAACCAGCTTGAACATGTGGAAGTTCACGGTTCACCTATTGCTGAAGCCTGGCTTGGAGAATTTTGAGCATGACTTTACTAGCGTGTGAGATGAGTGCAATTGTGCGGTCGTTTGAGCATTATTTGGCATTGCCTTTCTTTGGGTTTGGAATGAAGGCTGACCTTTTCCACTCCTGTGGCCACTGCTGTGTGCTCCAAATTTGCTGGCATATTGAGTGCAGCACTTTCACAGCATCATCTTTCACGATTTGAAATAGCTCAACTGGAATTCCATCACCTCCACTAGCTTTGTTCATAGTGATGCTTTATAAGGCCCACTTGACTTCACATTCCAAGATGTCTGGCTCTAGGTGAGTGATCATGCCATCGTGACCATCTTGGTTATGAAGCTCTTTTTTGTACAGTTCTTCTGTGTATTCTTGCCACCTCTTCTTAATATCTTCTGCTTCTGTTAGGTCCATACCATTTCTGTCCTTTATCAAGCCCATCTTTGCATGAAATGTTCCCTTCGTATCTCTAATATTCTTGAAGAGATCTCTTGTTTTCCCCATTCTGTTGTTTTCCTCTATTTCTTTGCACTGATTGCTGAGGATGGTTTTCTTATCTCTCCTTGCTATTCTTTGGAACTCTGCATTCAGAGCCATAGTAACTGCAAATTTATTCTCCCCTGAGTGATGCAACAGCCATAGCAGCAGCCACAACATAACCATAATGTAGCTTATAGCAGAGCCATAATATAATCTCATGTAACATAACCATGATGCTACTCCAGTCTAGCCCCAATGCAACAGCAGTTAGGGCTTTCATGGTGAAGCCCATAGAAGCGTCCAGCACACGGTCCCTTGACCAAGTGGGTACCACACAATGGGCAGCGGCAGTGCTATATAAGATCTCAGCAATTACACAACCATGCGAAATCAAAGTTTACAGCACATGGGCCAGAGGATGTGAGAGCATGGGGTGAAAAAGCCTGACTGGCACCATCTTATTAATTTCCCCACAACACTTAACATGAAGAAATAGTGAAAGATGCCCTATCTTTTCTTTTATTAATATATATTCTATATTCTAGCCAGTGAAATTAGATAGGAAAAGAAATAAAAGCTATACCAGTGGGAAAGAAGTAAACTTTATATTCACAGATGACATGATTGTCTATGTAGAAAATTCAAAAGAATCAGCAAAAAAACTAAATCAGCAAGAAATACTAAGTGAGTTTAGTAAGTTTGCAGGATGGAAGATCAATATAAAAGTTATTTTAATTTCTATATATTTATAATAAATTTGAAATAAAAATATAATTTACAATAGCACAAAAAGTAAAGTAATTAGCCTCCAATTTAAATTTTAAAAATAAAAATAAATAAATAAATTGTTATTAAAGAAAGAAAATAAAGTTATTCTTACAAGGAAGCTTAGAAAAATAAAATAAAATGCTTAGGCATAAATGTAGCAAAATACATGAAGTATCTCTATGTTGGGTACTCCTGCTGCTCCTGCTGCTAAGTCACTTCAGTCGTGTCCGACTCTGTGTGACCCCAGAGACAGAAGCCCACCAGGCTCCCCTGTCCCTGGGATTCTCCAGGCAAGAACACTGCAGTGGGTTGCCATTTCCTTCACCTTGTGTGAAAGTGAAAAGTGAAAGTGAAGTCGCACAGTCGTGTCCGACCCTTAGCGACCCCATGGACTGCAGCCTATCAGGCTCCTCCATCCATGGGACTTTCTAGGCACAACACTAATAAAGGAAATCAATAGAAACCTACATTGTTGGGGGCTTATACTGGATGAGTGAGTTTTAAGTCTCAATATTGTTAAGATGTCAGTTCTTTCAGAAATATTTCTAAATACAATGCAATCCCAATCAAAATACCAGCAATTTTTTTGCAGCTATCAACAAACTAATTATAAAATTTATATGAAAAGTTGAAAGAATTAATATAGAAAAACAGTTTTGCAAAAACAAACAAAAAACACAGAGTTGGAGGTCCAATATCACTTGTTTTCAAGTTTTACTTTAAAACTACAATAATCAAGAATGTTTGGTATTGGCAAAAGGATATAAGCAGAACATAAAAACAAAATAATGATTCCAGAAATAAATCCACACAAATGTGGTCAAATGGTTTTAGGTAATAGCAATTACAAAAAGAATTAAATGGAGAAATGTTAGTTTCTTTAGCAAATGATACTGAGATCATAATTGGTGGTTCACATACAAAATAATTATGCTCAAATCATATCTCATATTTTATGTAAAACTTACTCAAAACATCTCATAGATACAAACATAAGCTATAAGCTTACAAAATTTCTGGAAGAAAACACAGGAGGGAATTTTTATTTCAGCAAAAAGCATTTGGATATGACAGCAAAAGCAAAAAAATGTGATAAATGGAATAAAATGAAAACTAAATCATTTTTCTTTCAGAAAAATATGATACTGTAAAGTAATTAGCTTCCAATTAAAATAGATAAGATGATTAAAAATAATAAAAATTTAAAAAATACTATTAAGAGAATATTGAATGTGAAATGATGTTAGAAAAAGGTGCAGAACATCATGCTTTCCTAGGGAAATGTGAAGTAAAACCACGATGAGATACCATTACATATACATTAGGATGGCTAAAATGAAAACTGATAATAACAAGAGTGGATGAAATAACTGGAACTTTCTTTTTGGTAGGAGTGCTAAGTGCCACATACTCTTCAGAAAAAAGTTTGGCAATCTCTTTCTTAGAAGGTTACCAAACTCAGCAATCCCACCATTAAATATTAGCCAAGTATAGCTTTGATTGATTCATGTTGAGGTTTGACAGAGAACAGCAACATTCTGTAAAGCAATTATCCTTCAATAAAAAATAAATTAAAAAATATTAAAATAAATTGGAAAAAATCAGAAATAAAAACTTATATTCACACTAAAAACCTGTGTTTCATGGTTTTTAGCCCTTTACTCATAATAATAAGAATCTGGAAACAACTCAAATGTTTTTCAATAGGTGAATGGATAAACAAACCATCATACATACTACTCAGCAATAAAAAGAAAAAAAACTGTGGGTTCATTCAATGAGATGGATGAATTCTAAATTCATTTTGCTAAGCAAAAGAAGCTAGATTTAAACAATTGCATGTTGTATGGACTGTTTATATGACATCCTAGAAAAAGCAAAACATATGGAGCTCATCGATATGATACTGTGGTTTTGCATACATGACCAAATACATTTGTTAAACTCCATATATCTATACTTTATAAAGTGTAAAATACAGTAAATGCAAAATTTAAAAATCAATTAGGATATCAACAGAGCCCAAGATGGAATATAAACTGCCTCAAATAAGCATAATCATAATAAAAATGCATACATGATCTTACTGAAAAAGGTGAGGAATAAAAGCAATGGACCAATAACCTTGACTCTATGTTTTGCCTCAACATTGTAAGACTAGAGACAAAAACAATTGCACACAAACGTGACGTTCTAGTTGGTAAAATTGCTTCTCACAGGAGTAGGGGTTTGCAATTTTCAAACTACTTGCATAAAAAAAAAATGTATGGTTGATCAAATAAGTATATTGAATATAGTGGGTGTCAAGTTTCTCACTATCAGAAAAGAAAGTTGAAAATAAGCATAGGGAATGCTAGAATGAAGTCTTAACTTGGATTGTAGATGAACATAGTAAGAACTCATATCTTAAAGTACAATTGACCCTTGAACAGCAGAGGTTTGAACAGCATGAGTCCAATTATATGCATGCTTTTCAATAGTAAATATTACACAAACTGTGCTTAATTGAAACCTTAGATGAGGAACTACCTATACAGAGGGCTGACCATAAGTTGTAGTTGGATTTTTCAGCTGCACAAAGGGTCAGGCCCCCTAACCCTCATGTTGTTCAAGGCTCAACTATAGACAGACAGAGAAATGAAAATAGATATGTGATGCACACTTGGCTTAATATACATACTATTTCTGTCTGCTGAGAGGGCTTATAACCTGTGGACACCTCACTAACAACCGACTCGATGGACATGAGTTTGAGTGAACTCCTGGAGTTGGTGATGGACAGGGAGGCCTGCTGTGCTGTGATTCATGGGGTCACAAAGAGTCGGACACGACTGAGCGACTGAACTGAACTGAACATCCAGATCATAGTTTCAAAATACTATTCTCCAGTAAAAGGAATCTGGGCTCCTCAGATAACTATTTAATCATAGAACTGAGGAAAGGAAAATACAAGATGAAAATTGGACATCTTGTGGTGCCAGAATGTAAAAAAGTGCTAGGAAAAAAATCACGAGGGTAATAGAACTGTATCAAAAGGACACAGGAAGCAATCTGAAATAACTCAAGGACTTAAACACAACAATTTGACCAACAATTTAAATAAAGATACTAACAGATTATAACCTAAATAATGAGGTAAATATCCATGCATTCACATAGATGAAAAAAATGATTAAATAAATAAGTGAAGAAAGTTTGAAAACTCTTATGAAAGAATCCTAATTAATAAATGCAGATAGAATGGAAAACAACATCACCGGAATGCCACAGTGATAATAGCTAGTTGTGAGATTCACAAAAATTTGCTAAAATAATTTGAACAAGTGTTTAGACAGGAAAAAAAATTTGACAAAGCCTCAAAGTATCTCCCTCAAACCATTTTTAATTACATATTGGAAAACAGAAACTTAACTCTAGAGAAACCTAGCTGATACCTCTTTAACCAAAGTTAATGTGACCAGTAATAAGAAATGCACTCCTTGTATTGAAAAGGGCATAGGACCTCTGTGGTTTTCTTCATCATAATGAATAATTTCTATTAATCATTAAAAATCATCAGAGAAACCCAAGTGGAGTGACAATCTACAAAATAACTGACCAGGACTACAAAAATGCCAAGCACAACAAAGACAATAAAAAACAGGAAAGCTATCATAGATTGGAGGAGATTAAGAGGACATGGCCACGAAATGCAATGTGAGATACTGGACTGGATCTTGTAATAGAAAACAAAAATAGTAGAAAAGTGATAAAATTTGAATAAAGTCTCCTACGTAGTTAATAGCATTCCACAAATTTCCTAGTTTTGGTAGTTACACTATAGATAAGTAAGACGCTAATGGTAGGGAAATTTGGATAATAAGTATACAGGAGCTCTTTGTACTATCTTTGAAATGTCTTATGTCTAAAATTATTTCAATATACAAAGCTAAAAATAACAAAAAATGGTTAGAGTGCATTATTTTGAAGAGCACTCACAAGAATATATAATGTCTTGGATTCTTGGAACCAATTTCCATATTCAAACCTATATTTTAAGTTTAAATATTTGGGGATTAAAAATGGAAACATCCTTAAATAAGCAGAAAATAATGTAGAAAAATTGCTTACTGTAGAATATTTTATAATTTCAAATATTAATAATTTGTTCTTGAATTCAATTATCCCAAGCAAAAACCTGTTGAGAAAAGTTTCATTTTCATTATACAAAGGAAAATTAAGTTTAAAAGAAAGTTAATTTCTCCAAATCACATAGCTAATTAGTGACATAATCAAAAATTTAACACAAGTAGTCTAACTTGAAATTTTGTGCATTTTTTATTAGCTAAATGTTATGTAAATTTACCCTATTCTCTTGCTGAAATATGGGCTTCCCTTGATGGCTCAGTGTTAAAAAAAAACCCACCTGCCAATATAGGAAACAGATTCAATCACTTGTAATGAAGATCCCCTGGGAAAGGAAATGACAACCAACTCCAGTATTCTTGCCTAGGAAACCCCATGAAGAGAGGAGCCTGACAAGCTACAGTCCATATGGGTTACAAAAGAGTTGGAAAAGACTTAGGGACTCAACAATAGTTGCTAAAATAGATTTCATGTATTGAGGCGTAGTAGTTCTTGACTAATGTGTCCTTATACAGTACTATTTTTGCTAATATGTTCACAAGTTTAAGAAAATCACTTTCTTCTAACTAAAGGAATAATTAAAGTTGATAAAAAATCAAGTCCTATATTACGAGTCTCTGAAATAATGTTTTTAAGAGATAACTTTGTTTTAATTTTGATAATGTTATTTACAGTGAATGCTTGATACCTATTTATTAATGATATTTGACTTTCAAATGAAGGCTCAAGTTTTTATATTTAAGTTTATAGAATCCTTCACTAAGGCTGTCCATTGTGGAATAGATCTGTTTATATTTATTCATTAGTGTGTTTCTAATTAAAAATGTGTCTCACTAAACCTGTAAAAAATGAAGACTTAAGGGGAGAATATGTTGAAATTAAGGATCTCTCCTTTTTTGCACTCCAAAATCACTGTGGATGCTGATTGCAGCCATGAAATTAAAAGACACTTACTCCTTAAAAGGAAAGTTATGACCAACCTAGACAGTATATTAAAAAGCAGAGACAACACTTTGCTAACAAAGGTCCGTCTAGTCAAGGCTATGGTTTTTCCAGTGGTCATGTATGGATGTGAGAGTTGGACTGTGAAGAAAGCTGATCGCCAAAGAATTGATGCATTTGAACTGTGGTGCTGGAGAAGACTCTTGAGAGTCCCTTGGACTGCAAGGAGATCCAACCAGTCCATTTTAAAGGAGATCAATCCTGGGTGTTCATTGGAAGGACTGATGCTAAAGCTGAAACTCCAATACTTTGGCCACCTCATGTGACGAATTGACTCACTGGAAAAGACTCTGATGCTGGGAAGGATTGCGGGTGGGAGGAGAAGGGGACGACAGAGAATGAGATGGCTGGATGGCATCACCGACTCGATGGACATGAGTTTTGGTGATGGAAAGGGAGGCCTGGCGTGCTGTGATTCATGGGGTCGCAAAGAGTGGGACTGAAGTGAACTAAGGCTATAAAATAACTTCAACAGTTGAGCTGCTAAAAACAATGTGGGCGGCAAGAGTGTCAAAAGTGTCTATCCCTTACTACAATGTATGAATTGAAAAATAAAATATACATGTCATGTATGGCAGGAAATTTTAAAGGGTATTATCTTAATTCAGACTATATTTAGGGATTGTAGTTACTTAGCTTGTGGCTAACTCCTTGAAAATTATGAACAGTATCATACTCACACATGTTGCACTTTTGGTAACTTAGTAGAGTTCTTGATTATACAATTGGTTCAAGCCTTCCATTAATAATAGAAACATGATGGCTTTTAATTCGTCGCTATTAAATGCTACAGTTAGTGGTGATTATATTATATTATATATATATATTTTGCTTTTGAGGAATTGCACTTCAAAAATGAGTTAATATAATTTCTATTCCTGACCTAGCTGTTAGGTAAATTGTGCAATAGGCAGATTTTGTATTTAGTACCCATGCGTATTTTATATGTATTTTGGAGCCCTTCTTTTCACATTATTTCTGTGTTTTCTAATGCTGTCATGCTGCTTTTGCTTTTGCTAATTTCCAGCAATAGTGCCCCCACTGATGAGTACAAATACTTAGCTTGATTTATAGTACAAAATTGTATGTCCCTTCTTTTTACTATCTGCCATTCAAAATTCTTTTATTCAGCTTTTTTAAATGTAGCTAGGTTTTTGTCTGTAAACTATCCAATTGTAATGACCCAAAATAAAATAAATTATTATCTGTAGTCATCTCCCAAATAGAAGATAGGTATATGGGTGCATACCAAGTCATTTCAGTCATGTCTAACTCTTTGCAACCCATGGACTGTAGTCCACCATGCTTCTCTGTGCATGGGATTCTCCAGGCAAGACTACTGGAGTGGGTTACCATGATCTTCTCTAGGGGATCTCCCCCAACAGGGGTTCGGACCCTATTCTCATGTCTCCTGCATTGGCAGGCAGGTTCTTTATCACTAGTGTCACTTGGGAAGCCCTTAGAATATACTTACCAACCCTAAAGTTTGCTTTGGTATGATGATGAAAAAAAGAAAATAAAATAGTGAAATAATCTATAATCTAAGCTGGTTTAAAAGTAGACTGATAAAAAAGTAAAAATCAATCCTCCAGATTAGAGGAAATACACGAGCCTGCACAAATCAGGCTAGAAAATGAAGCAGAGTAAAATCCAAGGAACTTTGGGCATCATCAGTGGAAAAGTAGAAAGAAATGAGGAAAAAAGCAAAATGGCAATTATTGCAGGTATGAAATATACTAAATAATTTAATTCATTTATTAATTTGTATTTTCTTTTAAAAATGTATATTGAGTTCCTACTACAAGAAGATTTTTTCTTGATAGATGTCAGGAGTAAAATGCTGAGTGAAAACAGCCACATTAATCTGTCCTCGTGAAATTTAACTGTTTGTTGGGGGAGATAGATATTGATCAAAAAACTCATACTTATGTCTATGACATAAAGATACATGGTTCAATATAGAATTAGAAAAAGGATTTTACTTCTTTTGGTTCGATTCAGTCGCTCAGTCGTGTCTGACTCTTTGCGACCCCATGAATCACAGCACAGCAGGCCTCCCTGTCCATCACCAACTCCCGGAGTTCACTCAAACTCATGTCCATTGAGTCAGTGATGCCATACAGCCACCTCATTCTCTGTCATCCCCTTCTTCTCCCGCCCCCAATCCTTCCCAAGTTTAAAAAAAGTCTTTGATGAGGAAATTATATTTGAGCTGAGAAAATAAATGTGAGCAAAGGCAAAGATGAAAGACTGAATGGTAAAGGAAGTAGCATATTGAAAAGGCCGGTGATGAAAGAAAGCATGGCTAGTCCAAAAGTAGAGTAGTTTGGTTGCAGCAAGGACAGCAAGAGAAAATGTATAAAATGAAGCCAAATTAGAGTTAGATCATACAATAATTTGTATGTTCTCAAAGTCTGTTCTTTTCCTTAAGAGCAACAGGAAGCTATTGAAAGGATTCAAATGGATGGATATGACCTAAATTGTATTATTCAAGAGGAAAGATGAAGTAGAATGCATACAGGAGCAAAACGTAATGACAGATTCAAGAGATATCTCAGCAATAGCAGGAATTGTACAAGTGGTTCAAGAAGAGTGAGGTGGCTACAGTGATTCATAGGTTTATGAATAGCAGAAAAGAAAAAAAAACAAACAAAAAAAAGAATGAATGCTTTCTTTCCATTTATATATCCTTAACTGTCCCCACTATCATCTGCTTACATAGTCTGAACAGAAATGAAACTTATAGCAATTTCTTCCCTTCATAATTTTGTTACTGCAAAGCCTTTTTATAAGAGCTGTTAGGAAACTGCCCATAACAGGTGACCATAGCAACTTATACTGAATAATATAGCTCTTAATTTATATATGTAAAAACTGTCGGTAATTTTCCGATGAAAGTGGAAGGCACTGAATGGAAGGATCCGTATTACAAGCAGAAAAAATTTCCCCTGGAAAAATAAAATGAAAAATATTTAAGGAACAGAAAAGCATCTCAGAAGTATATGTAATATGTTTCCTCGATTCTGAAAAGTATTTGACATATCAAGTCAATTTTTAAATAAAAATATGTACAAATTTGTTAAAAGTATGTACTAGTCAGCTTAGATTGCCCTAACAAATTACCATAGACTAGGTGGCTTAAACAAAGGAAATTTATTTTCTGACAGTTCTGGAGTTTGGAAATATGAGACCAGAACTCCAGCGTGGATGGGTTCTGGTAAGGATCTTGGAGATTGTCTGGTAAGGATCCTGGACAGGAGTTTGAGTAAACTTCGGGAGTTGGTGATGGACAGGGAGGCCTGGCATGCTGCAGTCCATGGGATCACAAAGAGTCAGACATGACTGAGCAACTGAACTGAAATGAACTGAACGGAAGGATCCTGTTTCTGCCTTGCCCACCTTTATGTGGTGTCCTCACATGATGTAGAGACAATAAGGTGAGTTATCCAGAACCTTTACTTATTAAGATACCAGTTGTTATATATCAGGGCCCCATACTTAGGAACTCATTTAAATGAATTACCTTCTTGCAGTCCCTATCTCAAATTACAGTAACTTTGAGAAATAGAACTTCAACTTTGAATTCTCTGGGGACAAAATCCAGTCCATAAAAAAGTACAGACTGATTTTAGAAATATAATGCACAAAAGCACATACATGTATATATTAAAATCTAAGAGATTCAAGATAATAAGGTATTCATAAAAAATACCACAGAATACTCCATTAAAGGAAAGATAGGAAAAATTGCAAACTGATTTGAGATTAAAATTAAATGGACAAAATAGACATTTAAAATAGGCTAAATAGCAAAATGTATATAGTTTAAAAATAAAGATATTCTTTGAAGTAAAAGATGAGATAAAAATATGCAAAATATGGCAGAAAATGAGTCATTTAGCATATAAAAATTAGTTTCACCATCATCTAATAGGAGTTCCAGAAGAGAGGATAATAAAAAGAATGAAAGGATATGATTTAAAAAGCAATTTTCTTAGAACTTGAGGAAGGAACTTTTTTCTTTAAATGTAAAGGGCATACTGAGTGTCAATCAACAAAACTAAGGAAAAATATCTAGATATATTGTAGTGATATTTTATATTCTATGATTAAATAGTAAATCCTGCAGGGTTTAGAGAGAGAAAAATATATTAATAACAACTAGGAAAAAGGACTAGATTTCTTTTTCAGTGTAAAATACCTCTGCTAATTCAAATGTCATATTAACAATACTGTAAATACCAGTATTTTTATGTATCTGGTTCTTTATATTCTACTTTGTTACATTTTTGTCAATGTTCCTGTGCCAATCTGATTTTCTTTTAAATGAAGTAATTTTGTAATAAGAACTAGATGTATGATGTCTTGTAAGTTACATACAAAAGTGAAAGAAAGCAATTACTATTTTACTTCCAAACACCTAAATTATAAATAGATTTTGTATGTCAATATTTTGTCCAATATGTTAATAAACTTAGCAATTTTAATAGATTTTAGTTGATTAACTTGGATATTTTTTGTAGACAATACATAGCAATGTGACTAGTTATACAATATATACATGTGTTATTTTTGAAATTATTTTCCATCATAGTTTATTACAAGATATTGACTATAATTCCCTACACTATATGGTAAACCTTTTTTTGCTATTTGACTCAGCATTTAGCTTTTCAGCAGACATTACAGAAACTCCAGGAGTTTAACTCTTGACCCAGCCTTTGAGTCAAATAAGCCACTCTTTGAGCCAGGGACCGAGATGGGCCTAAGAATCTATGTGGACTTGCTTCTGTAGATTACAGAAGTCCTGAGTCAGCCATTCGATCCTCAAGACAATGCCCTCCCATCCTGGGCACATTCCTATGCTACATTCCTCAATCGGTCTAATTGCTGGGTCTGTGAAGCACTCCCTATGCCATCAATTGAAGGCTTCCCATGGTGGGTTTCTCCATTTCAGGAAAAAGACTTTCTTCAACTTTTCTTGATCTGATGGCATCTAAAAATACTAAGATGGACTGGTATAAAACATTTTACCTTAACTATGGACATAATGTGACTTTTAATTTTGCTTATGTTTTAACTTGGTTTAATGACTATTTTGCCTTACATCTGGAACTGTTTAATAGGGTTTATTTGTAACCATGTGAAAGCTTTTAGGTTACAAATGGTCGTCCAATTTCCTATAAATGTTACAACATCCTCCAACTATTATTTGGGGCCACTGGATCAGAGACAGTCAGTATGAGGGTTAATAGAATATGTTGCCTCAACAATTTAGGGATGACAACCCTCAACAGCAGGAAGTAGTGTGAAATGAAAACAATGCCCCCTTCTCTTGGCAACCTATTTCTTCTAAAAGAAAAAGGTGGATGAGAGAATCAGTTCCTAGGAAGGTTGATAAAAAGTCCAGGATCTCTGAGGAGGAGAGAAGCACCTGGGATCCCTGAGGAGAAGAAAGGGGTCTGGGGCTCTCAAGGAGGAGAAAAGGACAAACATTTTTTTTTTTCCCCACTGCATTGCTTTGTCTTCAGTTCAGTTGCTCAATCATATATGACTCTTTGCAACCCCATGGACTGCACCATGCCAGGCTTTCCTGTCCATCACTGACTCATGGAGCTTACTCAAACTTATGTCCATTGAGTTGGTGATGCCATCCAACCATCTTATCCTCTGTCATCACCTTCTCCTCCTGCCTTCAATCATTCCCAGCATCAGGGTCATTTCTGGTGAATCAGTTCTTGGCATCATGTCGCCAAAAATTGGAGTTTCAGCTTCAGCATCAGTCCTTCCAATGAATGTTCAGGATTGATTTCCTTTAGGATGAACTGGTTAGATCTCCTTGCAGTCCAAGGAACTCTCAAGTCTTCTCCAACACCACAGTTCAAAAGCATCTATTTTTCGGCTCTCAGATAGCTTTGGCTAGACAGACGTTTGTTGGCAAAGTAATGTCTCTGCTTTTTAATATGCTGTCTAGGTGGATCATAACTTTTCTTCCAAGGAGTAAGCGTCTTTTAATTTCATGGAGGCAGTCACTATCTGCAGTGATTTTGGAGCCCAAGAAAATAAAGTCTGTCACTGTTTCCATTGTTTCCCCATCTATTTGTCATGATGTGATAGGACTGGATAACACGATCTTAGTTTTCTGAACACTGAGTTTTAAGCAAACATTTTCATTTTCCTCTTTCAATTTCATTAAGAGGCTATTTAGTTCTTCTTTGCTTTCTACCATAAAGGTGGTGTCATCTGCATATCTGGCTCTAGGTGAGTGATCACACCATCTTGATTATCTGGGTCATGAAGATCTTTTCTGTACAGTTCTTCTGTGTATTCTTGCCACCTCTCCTTAATAGCTTCTGCTTCTGTTAGGTCCATACCATTTCTGTCCTTTATCAAGCCCATCTTTGCATGAAATGTTCCCTTGGTATCTCTATTTTTCTTGAAGAGATCTCTAGTCTTTCCTATTCTGTTGTTTTCCTCTATTTCCTTGCATTGATCGCTGAGGAAGGCTTTCTTATGTCTCCTTGCTATTCTTTGGAATTCTGCATTCAGATGCTTATATCTTTCCTTTTTGAACCTCCGTCCATAGTTCTTCAGGCACTCTATCAGATATAGTTCCTTAAATCTATTCCTCACTTCCACTGTATAATCATAAGGGATTTAGGGCTCTATGGTAGGGTTAATAGTAAGCTCCAAGATGGCTTACACCAGGGGGACCTTCCCAGACTGCTGCAGCCAGTGCTCCCTTCCCTATGGTGACCCTCTGCTGATCCATGCCTCCACAGGAGTCCCTCCAACTGTACCAGGTTTGGTTCGGTCTCCTGTGGGCTCACTGTTCCTTTCCTGTGTGCCTTCATGTGTACAAGATTTTGTTTATGCCCTCCAAGATTGGAGTCTCTGTTTCCCCTAGTCCTGTGGAAGTCTTATAATCAAATCCTGCTAGATTTCAAGGTCAGATTCCCTCGGGATTCCCAGTCCCTTTGTCAGATCCCCAGGCTGGGAAGCCTGATATGGGATTCAGAACCTTCACAACAGTGGGATAACTTCTCTGGTATTATTGTTCTCCAGTTCATGGATAACGGTGGTTATGGGACTTGATTTTATCGTGATTGCAGCCCTCTTACCATCTTGCGGCAACTTCTTCGTCTTTAGATGTGCATCCTTTTTGGTAGGTTCCAGTGTCCTTCAGTCAATGGTGTTGAAAAGGTGGTCCTGATTTTGGTGATTTCATAGGAGGAGATGAGTGCACATTCTTCTACTCTGCCATCTTGAGCTGGAAGTCCTCAGGAAAGAAATTTGTTTTCTTGTTGCATATACTAGATTTTGTATGGTACTATTAAAAAATAGCAAGAGTAGAAGAAGTTGATCTATTCATTGATTTAAGTGGGGGTATTAATTTCAAATGTTTATTAGATAATTTTCAACTTATTTCGTGTCTATTAATTTTGATTTGTATGTTTATGCACTCCTATATTAAGTGCATAAATATTTTACAATGCTATATCTACTTCTTGGATTTCCTCTTTATTGTTATGTAATACCCTTTTTTGTCTTTTGTTACAATTGTTTCTTTGAATTTCATTTGTGTGATATGCGTATTGCTACTTCAGCTTCCTTTTCCATTTCAGTTTGTATGAAATAATATTTTCCATCCCTTCTCTTTCAGTCTGTGTGTGTCTTTAGATCTGGTGTCTCTTAGGCAACAAATGATCCTTAAATTCATGTATAATCACAAGTAACTCTAAATTATCAAGGGACTCTTGAGATAGAACAAATCTGGAGATATTAAACTCCTTGATTTTAAGCTATACTAAAAATATTATATTGTCACCAAAACAGGCATACAGGTCAATGAAACAGAATAGAGAATTCAGAAATAAATAAACTCTTATAAGATTAATTAATCAACCACAAAGGAGGCAAAAATATACAGTGAGGGAAAGAGAGTTTCTTCAATATTGCGTTGGAAATATTAGCCAGACACATACAAAATAATGAAACTGAACCACTATCTTACACTATATACACAGAAATTAACTCAAAATAGACTAAAGGCTTGAGCAAGATCTTAAACCATAAAACTCTTAGAAAAAAGTATTAGGCGATAAGCTCATGACATTTATCGAAGCAATATATTTTTGATCTCTCTTCTCAAAGTAGCAAAAGAAAAAGTAAACAGATGAGACTACACTAAACTATGAAATTTTGCACAGTAAAGAAAATCGTTAACTAAATGAAAACACAACCTACAGGATAGGAGAAGATATTTCCAAAAGATATGTCCAATTGAAGTTAATATCCAAAATATACAATGAATTATAAATGCTGAAGAGAAGAATAAAGTAAAAAGAATGAAAATAACTGAGGATAGTCTCAGAGACCTCTGGGACTATATTAAATACACCAACATTAGAGTTACAGTTGTCCCAAAAGAAGAGAAAAAGTAGGGTGTGAGGAAATTTTTGAAGAGATTATACTTGAAAATTTCCCCAACATGGAAAATGAAATAGTCAATCAAGTCCAAGAGGCACAAAGAGTCCCATGCAGGATAAACCCAAGGAGAAACACTTAAAGACACATTCTAATCAAACTAAAAATGATTAAACACAAATAAAGATTATTAAAAGCAGCAAGGGAAAAGGAACAATTAAATTATAAGGGAAACCTCATATATTTAGCAGCTAATCTTTTAGCAGAAACTCTGCAAGCCAGAAGGGAATGCCAGGATATACTTAACATATTCAAAGTGAAACATTTACAACCAAGATTGCTCTACCCAGCAAGGATCTCATTCATTCAAAATTGATGGAGAAATCAAAAGCTTTACATACAAGCAAAAATTAAGAGAAATTAGTACCATCAAACCAGCTTTACAACAAATATTCAAAAGGACTTATTTAGTCAGGAAATACAAGAGAAGAAAAAGATTTACAAAAACACACCCTAAGCAATTAAGAAAATGGCAACAGGAACATATATATCAGCAATTACTTTAAATGTAAATAGATTAAATATGCCAACCAAAAGATATATACTGGCTGAATGGATACAAAAACAAGACCCATATATATGCTGTCTACAAGAAATACACTTCAGAGCTAAAGACACATATAAATACACATAAAGACTGAAAATGAGAGGATGGAAAAATATATTCCATGCAAATGGAAATCAAAAGAAAGCTGGAGTAGCAATTTCATATTAGACAAAATAAACTTTAAAATAAAGAATATTACAGGTGATAAGGAAGAGCACTACAATTCAAGAGGAAGACATAACAACTGTAAATACCTATGCACCCAACATAAGAGCATCTCAATACATAAGATAAACACTACTACTGCTGCTACTGCTGCTAAGTCACTTCAGTCGTGTCCGACTCTGTGTGACCCCATAGACAGAAGCCCACCAGGCTCCCCCGTCCCTGGGATTTTCCAGGCAAGAACACTGGAGTGGGTTGCCATTTCCTTCTCCAATGTGTGAAAGTGAAAAGTGAAAGTGAAGTCGCTCAGTCGTATCTGACCCTTAGCGACCCCACGGACTGCAGCCCACCAGGCTCCTCCATCCATGGGATTTTCTAGGCAAGAGTACTGGAGTGGCCTGCCATTGCCTTCTCCGAAGATAAACACTAATAGACATAAAAGGAGAAATTGATAGTTACACAATAATAGTAGGATACTTTAACACACCACTTACACCAATGGACAGATTGTCAAAACAGAAAATGAATAAGGAAAAACAAGTCTTCAATGATACACTAGATGAGATGTGTCTCATTGATATCTTCAGGACATTCCATCCAAATGCAGAAGAATGTACCTTCTCCTCAAGTGCACATTGAACACTCTCCAGGATAGACCATATCTTGGGACACAAATCAAACCTCAATAAATTTAAGAAAATTGAAATTGCATCTTTTCTGATCACACTAATTCCAAGGAAAATAAAACTAGAAAACACAAACACACAAAGATTAAACAACAAGTTATGAAATAGCCAACAGGTTACTGAAGAAATTAAAAGGGAAATTAAAAAATTCCTAGAAAGAAATGACAATGAAAACAAGACAACTCAAAGCTTATGGGGTGCAGCAAAAGCAGTTCTAAGAGGGAAGTTTATAGAAATACAATCCTACCTCAAGAAACAAGAAAAAGATTGAATAGACAATGTAATTTACACCTAAAACAACTTGAAATATAACAATAACAACAACACACACACACACAATTAGGACAAGGAAAGAAATCATGATCAGAGAAGAAATAAGTGAAAAAGAAATGAAAGAATCAATAGTAAAAATTAATAAAACTAAAAGCTGGTTCTTTTAGAAGATAAATAAAATTGACCAACCTTTAGCAAGACTCATCAAGAAAAATGAGAGAAGAATCAAAATAAAATTAGAAATGAAAAAAAAAAGAGGCTACAACAAAAAGTGCAGAAATACAAAGGATTATAAGAGACTATTATGAGCAACTATATGACAAAAAACGGAGAAGGCAATGGCACCCCATTCCAGTACTCTTCCCTGGAAAATCCCATGGACAGAGGAGCCTGGTAGGCTGCAGTCCTTGGGGTTGCTAAGAGTCGGACACGACTGAGCAACTTAACTTTCCTTTTCACTTTCATGAATTGGAGAAGGAAATGGCAACCCACTCCAGTGTTCTTGCCTGGAGAATCCCAGGGACAGGGGAGCCTGGTGGGCTGCTGTCTATGGGATCGCACAGAGTTGGACACGACTGAAGTGACTTAGCTTAGCTCTATGACAATAAAATGGATAAACTGGAAGAAATGGACAGATACTCAGAAAAGTTCAATCTTCCAAGACTGAGCCAGGAAGAAATAAAAATTATGAACAACCTGATTACAAGCACTGAAAACAAAACTGTGATAAAAAAATCTCCCCCAAAAAACAAAAGCTCAAGATCAGATGGCTTCACAGGTAAATTCTGTCAAATATTTAGAGAAGAGCTAATACCTATCCTTCTAAAACACTTTCAGAAAAATTGCAGAGGAAGGATAAATTCCAAACTCATTCTATGAGGCTGGTATCACCCTGATACTAAAACCAGACAAAAACAACACAAAGAGAAAACTATAGGCCAGTATCACTGATGAACTTAGATGCAAAATCCTCAACAAAATTCAGCAAACAGAATTCAAGAACACATTAAAAAGTTCATACACCATGATCAAGTTGGGTTTATTTGCAAATGAATCAATGGGATACATCATATAAACAAATTAAAAGATAAATACCGTATGATAATCTCAATAGATGCAGAAAAAGCCTTTGACAAATTTCAGCACCCATTTATGATTAAAACTCTTCAAAGAATGGGCATAGAAGGAACCTACTTCAACATAGTAAAGACCATATATGGTAAGCCCACAGCAAATATTATTCTCAATGGTGACAAGTTGAAAACATTCCCCCTAAGATCAGGAACAAGACAAGGGTGTCTACTTTCACTGCTGTTATGAAACATAGTTTTGGAAGTCCTAGCTTCAGCAATCAGAGAAGAAAAAGAAATAAAAGGAATCCAGATGGGAAAAGAAGAAGAAAAACTCTCACTGTATGCAGATGACATAATAATATACATAGAAAACCCTAAAGGTACTATCAGAAAATTACTAGAGCTAATCCGTGAGTTTAGTGAAGACACAGGATACAAAATCAATACATAGAAATCACTTTCATACTATATACTAATAATGAAAAATCAGAAAGAAATTAAGGAATCAATCCCATTCACCATTGCAACAAACAGAATAAAATATCAAGGAATAAACCTACCCAAAGAGACAAAAGAATTGTATATGGAAAACTATGAGCACTGATGAAAGAAATCAAGATGACATAAACTGATGGAGAGATATTCCATGTTCCTGGGTAGGAAGAATCAATATTGTGAAAATGGCTATACTCCCAAATGTAATATACATATTCAATGTAATGCCTATAAAACTACCAATGGCATTTCTCACAGAACTAGAACAAAAATTTTCACAATTCTTATAGAAACACAAAAGACCCCAAATAATCAAAAGAGTCTTGAGAAAGAAGAACGGAGCTGGAGGAATCAACCTTCCTGACTTCAGACTATAGACCACAAATCTACAGTCATCAAGACAATATGGTACTGGCACAGAAACAGAAATGTAGACCAATGGAACAAGATAGAAAGCTCAGAAAGATTCATGTCAATGTATGGCAAAACTAATACAATAATGTAAAGTAATTAGCCTCCAATTAAAATAAATAAATTTAAATAAATAAATAAAAAGAAAATAGGCAAATTAAAAAAAAAATAAAATAAAATAAACCCATGCACCTATGGATACCTTGTTTTTGACAAAGGAAGCAAGAATATACAATGGGGCAAAGACAGCCTCTTCAATAAATGGAGCTGGGAAAACTGAAAAGCTACATGTAAAAGAATGAAATTATAGGACTTCCTAGCACCATACACAAAGATAAACTCAAAATGGATTAAAAAAAAAAAACCTGAATGTAAGAGCAGAAACTATAAAACTCTTAGAGGAAAACATAGGCAGAACACTAGATGACATAAATCAAAGCAAGATCCTGTATGACCCACCTCATAGTGTAATGGAAATAAAAACAAAAGTAAACAAGTGGGACCTGATTAAACTTAAAAGCTTTTGCACAACAAAGGAAACTATAAACAAGGTGAAAAGACAGGCTTCAGAGTGGGAGAAAATTATAGCAAAGGAAACAACTGAAAAGGGACTAATTTCCAAAATATACAAGCAGTTCATACAACTCAATAACTGAAAAACATAAAACACAATCAATAAATGAGAAAAAGAACTAAACAGACATTTTTCCAAAGAAGACTAACTTACTCTCTCCATACATCTCATCCTGTATTCCCCTCTCCTCATGTCCATAAGTCTGTTCTCTATGTCTGTTTCTTACATAGTAAGAAACATATGACTAACAAACACATGAAAAGATGCTCAACGTCAGTCATTAATAGACAAATGCAAATCAAAACCACAATGAACCTCACACCAATCAGAATGGCCATCATCAAAAAAGTTTACAAATAATAAATGCTGGAGATGGTGTGGAGAGAAGGGAATGCTCTTGCACGGTTGACGGGAATGTAAATTGATACAGCCACTATGGGACACTGTACAGAGATTCCTTTAAAAAACTAGGAATAAAACCACAATATGACCCATAAATACCATTCCTAGAAATATGCCTTCAGGAAACCAAAATTGAAAAAGACATATGTACCCCAATGTTCATTGCAGCACTTTTTATAATAGATAAAATAATACATCAAGGCTGTATATAGTTACCATGCTTATTTAATATATATGCAGAACATATCATGAGAAACCTTGGACTGGATGAAATGCAAGCTGGAATCAAGGTTGCCAGGAGAAATATCAATAACCTCAGATATGCAGATAACACCACACTTATGGCAGAAAGTGAAGAAGAACTAAAGAGCCTCTTGATGAAAGTGAAAGAGGAGAGTGAAAAAGCTTAAAATTCAACATTCAGGAAACTAAGGTCACGGCATCTGATCCCATTGCTTAATGAAAAATAGATGGGCAAACAATGGAAACAGTGACAAACTTTATTTTGGGGGGCTCCAAAATAACTGCAGATGGTGCCATGAAATTAAAAGATGCTTACTCCTTGGCAGAAAAGTTATTTCTGACCTAGACAGCATATTAAAAAGCAGAGACATTACTTTACCAACAAAGGTCTGTCTACTCAATGCTATGGTTTTTCCGGTAGTCATGTGTGGATGTGAGATTTGGACTATAAAGAAAGGTGAGCACCTTTCTTTTGAAACTGATGCTTTGAACTGTTGTTTTGGATAAGACTCTTGAGAGTCCCTTGGACAGCAAGGAGACCCAACCAGTCCATCCTAAAGGAAATCAGTCCTGAATATTCATTGTAAGGACTGATACTGAAGCTGAAACTCCAATACTTAGACCACCTGATGTGAAGAACTGACTCATTGGAAAAGACCATGATGCTAGGAAAGATTGAAGGTGGGAGGAGAAGGGGACGACAGAGGATGAGATGGTTGGATAGCATAACTGACTCAATGGACTCATGTCCATTTGCTTGAGTAAACTCTGAGAGTTGGTGATGGACAGGGAGGCCTGGCGTGCTACAGTCCATGGGGTTGCAAAGAGTCAGACATGACTCAGCGACTGGACTGAACTAAACTGAATGGAGAACATGGAAGCAGCCTAGATGTCCATTAACAGATGAATGGATAAAGAAGTGTGGTACATATACACAATGGAATATTACTCAGCCATAAAAAAGAATACATTTGAGTCAGTTCTCATGAGTTGGGTGAATCTAGAGCCTATTATACAGAGTGAAGTAAGTCAGAAAGGGAAAGATAAATATCATACACTAACACATATAAACAGAATCTAAAAAGATGGTACTGAAGAATTTATTTGTAAGGCAACAATGAAGAAGCCGACATGGAGAACAGACTTATGGACATGGAGAGAGGGGAATAGAGGGTGAGATATATAAAGAGAGTAACATCAAAACTTACACTGTCATATGTAAAATAGATAGCCAACGGAAATTTGCTGTATGTCTCAGGGAACTCAAAGAGGTGCTCTGTGTCAACCTAAAGAGGTGGGTTGGGGAGAGAGATGGGAGGGAAGTTCAAGAGGGAGGGGACATATATTTACATATGGCTGATTCATGTTGATGCTTGACAGGAAACAAAAAAATTCTGTAAAGCGATTATCCTTCAATTAAAAATAAAGTAATGCACACACATACACGCAACCACACACACACACATATATACACAATTAACTCATACAATATTAAAGATTCAATCTAATTGAAAAATGGGCAGAGGATATGAATGACATTTTCTTCAAAGAATACCAGACAAAGGCCAACAGGCACATGAAAAGATGCTCAGCATCATTAATCAATAGGGAAATGCAAATCAAAAAAACAAGGTATAGCCTCAAGTTTGTCACAGTGGCTATTACCACAAAGATAAGACAGAGCAAGGATTGGCAAGGATGTGGAGACAAGAGAACTCTTGTTCTTTCCTGGGAATGATATATATTGGTACAGCTAGTATAGAAAATATCTTGGAGGTTTTTCAGAAAAACTAAAACTAGAACTGCTATATGATCCAGAAATACCACTTTGGGGTATTTTTCCAAAGAAAATGAAATGAAAATACTAATTTGAAAAGATATATGTATCCAATTGTTCAGTGTAAGATTATTTACAATAGTCAGAATATGGAAGTGTCTTCAGTTCAGTTCAGTTCAGTTCAGTCACTCAGTCGTGTCCGACTCTTTGTGACCCCATGAATCACAGCACGCCAGGCCTTCTTGTCCATCACCAATTCCCGGAGTTCACTCAAACTCATGTCCATCGAGTCGGTGATGCCATCCAGCCATCTCATTCTCTGTCGTCCCCTTCTCCTCCCGCCCCCAATCCTTCCCAACATCAGAGTCTTTTCCAGTGAGTCAACTCGTCGCATGAGGTGGCCAAAGTATTGGAGTTTCAGCTTTAGCATCAGTCCTTCGAATGAACACCCAGGACTGATCTCCTTTAGAATGGACTGGTTGGATCTCCTTGCAGTCCAAGGGACTCTCTTAAGTGTCCACTGATGAATGGATGCATTTCAGTCAAATACCACATCTCAGTCATAAAACACTAACAAATCTTGCTCATAAAAAATAAATGAAACCTTTGCATTCATGAAAACATGGATAAACCTTGAAAGTATTATGGTAAGTGTAATAGCTCAGACAGAAAAAGGTAAATCCCATATGATCCCACTTATATGTGCAATCTATGTAGCAAACAAATGAAGAGAGAGCAAAACAGAAACTGTCTCATAGGTACAGAGGACACAGTGGCTATTGACAGAGAAAAGGGTAATGGGGAGTTACTTGAACTGGTAAAGGTATTAAGAGGTACAAACTTCCAGTTATAAAGAAATAAGTCACAGTCGTGTAATGTATATCATAGGGAATATATTCAATAATTGTGATAACTTTGTATGATGACAGATGGTAACTAGACATATCACGGTGAACATTTTGTAATGTTTAAAAATATTGAATCACTATGTTGTACTTTTGAAACTAATATAGCATTATAAATAAATTACAGTTGAATAAAAACAAACTTGAATCCAAAATACTAGCATCATATAAATAATATGTTAATGTAAAATAAAAAGTTTTATTTTCTTGTTCTTCATTGATCTGATAACGATTTTTCAATGAAAATAATATCCATAATACATTATGCATACAAGTATGTATGTTTTTGTATAAATAAGATAAATGACAATACTAATACAGGGGAAAAGAGAGAGTAATTAGGAAACTAGTATTCTTTTGTTCTTATAAGGTACCTGTACTATCTGTAAAGCAGTATAGTGTTTATTTTAAACTGTACTTGACTTAGTAGAGTATTTTGCAAACTCTAGCACAACCAGTAAAAGAAGTAAAAAATTAAAAAAATTAAAAGTGATATGCTAAGACAGGAGAGAATATGGAATCATATATTCAAATACAAACGAAAAACAGGGAAGAAACAAAGAAGACACTAATGAGAATGAAGTCAACAAATAGAAAATAGTAACAAATATAGTAGATATAAGTCTCACTACACCAAAAATTGCTTCGAATAGCAAAGATCTAAATACACCAATTAAAAGACAAAGATTATCAGAATGGATCATAAGGCAAGAAATATATAACTGTTATTTAAAGGAAAGTGTTTGTTTCTCAGTCATATCTGACTCTTTGCAACACCATGGACTGTACACCACCAGGCTCCTCTGTCCACAGAATACACCAAGCAATAATACTGAAGTGAGTTGCTATTCCTTTCTCCAGGGGAATATTCTGACCAAGGGATTGAACCTGGGTCTCTGCATTTCAGGCATATTCTTTGTCATCTGAGCCAGCAGAGAAGCCCTTGTTTAAAAGAAATGCACTTTAAATAGAAAAGAATATACATATTATGAATAATTGTTGGTAAAAAATATATCATGCTAACATTCATCAAAACAAAGTAGGAGTAGCTATCAGTCAGTCATTCAGTCAGTTCAGTTGCTCAGTCATGTTTGACTCTTTGTGACCCCATGTACTGCAGCCCGCCAGGCTTCCCTGTCCATCAACAACTCCAGGGGCTTACTCAAACTCATGTCCGTTGAGTCAGTGATGCCATCCAACCAGCTCATATCTGTTGTCCCCTTCTTCCACCTTAAATCTTTCCCAGAATCAGGGTCTTTTCCAAAGAGTCAGGACTTCATATCAGGTGGCCAAAGTATTGGGGTTTCAGCTTCAACATCAGTCCTTCAAGTGAATATTCAGGACTGATCTCCTTTAGCATGGACTGGTTGGATTTCACTACAATTGGAGGGAATCTCAAGAGTCTTTTCCAGTACCACAGTTCAAAAAAATCAATTCTTCGGTGCTCAGCTTTCTTCATAATCCAACTCTCAAATCCATACATAACTACCGGAAAAACCACAGCCTTGAATAGGACTTTTGTAGGCAAAGTAATGCCTCTGCTTTTTAATATGCTGTCTAGTTTGGCTATGGCACCCCACTCCAGTACTCTTGCGTGGAAAATCCCATGGATGGAGGAGTCTGGTGGGCTACAGTAAATAGGGTCGCTAAGAGTCGGACACTACTAAGCGACTTCATTTTCACTTTTCATTTTCATGCATTGGAGAATGAAATTACAAACCACTCCAGTGTTCTTGCCTGGAGAATCCCAGGGACAGGGTAGCCTGGTGGGCTGCTGTCTATGAGGTCGCACAGAGTCGGACACGACTGAAGCGACTTAGTAGTAGCAGCAGGTTGGTCAAAACTTTTCTTCCAAGGAGTAAGCATCTTTTGATTTCATGGCTACAATCACCATATGCAGTGATTTTAGAGCCCAGAAAAAAGGAGTCTGCCACTCCTTCCACTGTTTCCCCATCTATTTGCCATGAATTGATGGGACCAGATGCCATGATCTTTGTTTTCTGAATGTTGAGCTTTAAGCCAACTTTTTCACTCTCCTCTTTCACTTTCATCAAGAGGCTTTTTAGTTCCTCTTCACTTTCTGCCATAAGGGTGGTGTCATCTGCATATCTGAGGTTATTGATAGTTCTCCCGGCAATCTTGATTCCAGCTTGTGCTTCTTCCAGCCCAGCTTTCCTCATGATGTACTCTGCATAGAAGTTCAATAAGCAGGGTGACAATATACAGCCTTGAGGTACTCCTTTCCTATCTGGAACCAGTCTGTTGTTCCATGTCCAGTTCTAACTGTTGCTTCCTGACCTGCATACAGGTTTCTCAAGAGGCAAGTCAGGTGGTTTGGTATTCCCGTCTCTTTCAGAATTTTCCACAGTTTATTGTGATCCATACAGTCAAAGGCTTCAGCATAGTCAATAAAGCAGAAATAGATGATTTTCTGGAACTCTCTTGCTTTTTCCATGATCCAGCGGCTGTTGGCAATTTGATCTGTGGTTCTTCTGCCTTTTCTTAAACCAGCTTGAGCATCTGGAATTTCATGGTTCACGTATTGCTGAAGCCTGGCTTGGCTAATTTTGAGCATGACTTTACTAGCATGTGAGATGAGTGCAATTGTGCGGTAGTTTGAACATTCTTTGGCATTGCCTTTCTTTGGGATTGGAATGAAGACTGACCTTTTCCAGTCCTGTGGACACTGCTGAGTTTTCCAAATTTGCTGGCATATTAAGTGCAGCAGTTTCACAGCATCATCTCTCAGGATTTGAAATAGCTCAACTGGAATTCCATCACCTCCACTAGCTTTGTTCATAATGATGCTTTTTAAGGCCCACTTGACTTCACATTCCAAGATGTCTGGATCTAGGTCAGTGATCACGTTATCGTGACTATCTTTGTCATGAAAATCTTTTTTGTACAGTTCTTCTGTGTATTCTTGCCACCTCTTCTTAATATCTTCTGCTTCTGTTAGGTCCATACAATTTCTGTCCTTTATCAAGCCCATCTTTGCATGAAAGATTCCCTTCGTATCTCTAATTTTCTTGAAGAGATCTCTAGTCTTTCCTTTTCTGTTGTTTTCTTCTATTTCTTTGCATTGATCACTGAGGAAGGCTTTCTTATCTCTCCTTGCTATTGTTTTGAACTCTGCATTCAGATGCTTATATCTTCCCTTTTCCCCTTTGCTTTTCACTTCTCTTCTTTTCACAGCTATTTGTAAGGCCTCCCCAGACAGCCATTTTGCTTTTTTGCATTCCTTTTCCAAGAGGATGGTTTTGAATTCTGTCTCCTCTATCATGTCTTGAACCTCCATCCATAGTTCTTCAGGCACTCTATCAGATCTACTCCCTTAAATCTATTTCTCACTTCCACTGTATAATCATAAGACATTTGATATAGGTCATACCTACCTGAATGGTCTAGTGTTTTTCACTACTTTCTTCAAACGAAGTCTAAATTTGGAAATAAGGAGTTCATGATCTGAGCCACAGTCAGCTCCTGGTCTTGTTTTTGCTAACTGTATGCAGCTTCTCCATCTTTGGCTGCAAAAAATATAATCAATCTGATTTCAATGTTGACAATCTGCTGATGTCCATGTGTAGAGTCTTCTCTTGTGTTGTTGGAAGAGGGTGTTTGCTATGACCAGTGTGTTCTCCTGGCAAAACTCTATTAGCCTTTGCCCTGCTTCATTCCATACTCCAAGGCCAAATTTGCCTTTTACACCAGGTGTTTCTTGACTTCCTACTTTTGCATTCCAGTCCCCTATAATTAAAAGGACCTCTTTTTTGTGTGTTAGTTCTAAAAGGTCTTGTAGGTCTTCATAGAACCGTTCAACTTCAGCTTCTTCAGTGTTACTGGTTGGGGCATAGGTTTGGATTACCATGATATTAAATGGTTTGCCTTGGAAACGAACAGAGATCATTAATTTTTGAGGTTGAATCCATGTACTCAATTTCGGAATCTTTTGTTGACCATGATGGCTACTCCATTTCTTCTAAGGGATTCCTGCCCATAGTAGTAGACATAATGGTCATCGAGTTAAATTCACCCATATCAGTCCATTTTAATTCACTGATTCCTAGAATGTTGATGATCACTCTTGCCATCTCCTGTTTGACCACTGCCAATTTGCCTTGATTCATGGACCTAACTTTCAAGGTTCCTATGCAATATTGCTCTTTACAGCATTGGGCCTTGCTTCTATCACCAGTCACATCCACAACTGGGTATTGGTTTTGCTTTGGCTCCATCCCTTCATTCTTTCTGGAGTTATTTCTCCATTGATCTCCAGTAGCATATTGGTCACTTACCGACCTGGGGAATTCCTCTTTCAGAATCTTATCATTTTGCATTTTGATACTGTTCATGGAGTTCTCAAGGCAAGAATACTGAAGTGGTTTGCCATCCCTTCTCCAGGGGACCACACAGTATGGCATGTCAAACAATTGGAATACTTGGATTTCCTGAAGTTCTGGAGTCGTCAAATACACACATTTTCCATGGTCCCCAGGGGACAGGTGTAGTAGTTAGCTTAGTAGGAAAGTCTGTTGACATACAAAAGCTCCTTGGATGATACGGGAAAAGGTTACAGTAGAGGGTAAGTGTGGATAATCTAACAGGGATTCAGGTAAGGACACCATTACATCAAAATGTTGCTAGCAAACAAGAGAATATAGCCCAGTATTAGAAGTAGTTGCATATCAGAAAGCCAGGACAAATCAGTATCAAAAGTAAGGCTAATGTAGCATTTTTTATTATAAGCTTCTATTGTATATATATACCACAGGGACCGCAATTCGATCCCTCATGCTGGCACAAAGAATGAATATCCCATGTGCCACAACTAAGACCTGGTGTGGCCAAATAAGCAACTATTAAAAAAGTTAACTGACTGAGAAAAGTAATAAAAGTGAATGGTTTGTATGAAAGTAACTTGATAACTTATTTTACCTTAAACAAAATGGAAGCTTCAGTAGAAATTAGTGTTAATACTTACACACCTAAATTCATGGTACTGTAAAATTTAAAAATGGTATTAATATATCAGCTTTCCATAAAAAAAATATTTTTGACAGAAATTAACATCAAGAAAAAAAAAGAATAAACAAACAAACAAAAAAGGTTGAATCTGCACAAGATCAGTAGTCTGCCTTTTAAGTGAGAAAATGCATATATCAGCTCATATATCAGAAAAATATATGTATATTTTTCTAAGCATTACAAGGATGGTAGAGAGTTAGTATGTTCTCAGGCTGGAAAGATTTAATGTTAAAATGAAGTTGGCCTTAAAAGTAACCTAGTATTAAAGGTTTCTGTAACATTAGAGCTGGATGTATCTTAAGGATCATCAACTCCAGTTTACTGTTAAGAAAACTGAGATCAAGATCAGGGATATTCCTTGGCCTCCTTAACCCTGTGCTCTGAGTTTATAGCTATTGAAAATGAAGGACTTTAGTTGAATTATATAAGTGTCTGGCCTGGATTATATTCATTTATTTAAGAAAATAATAATATCCCAAAAGATTATCATTGATTTAGAATATTATGAGAAGTGGATAATCGAATATAAACTATTTAAAAACTGTTAATCATTATACAAATGTGAAGGATCTCTATTAATACCTTAAGTAAATCTGTAGAAGACTTCTGAGAGTCCCTTGGACTGCAAGGAGATCCAACCAGTCCATCCTGCAGGAAATCTGTCCTGGGTGTTCATTGGAAGGACTGATGTTGAAGCTGAAACTCCAGTACTTTGGCCAACTGAAGAGCTGACTCATTTGAAAAGACCCTGAGGCTGGGAGAGATTGAGGAGGGAGGAGAAGGGGACAACAGAAGATAAGATGGTTGGATGGCATCACCGACTCAATGGACATGAGTTTGGGTAAACTCCGGGAGTTGGTGGTGGACAGGGAGGCCTGGCGTGCTGCGGTTCATGGGGTTGCAAAGAGTCGGACATGACTGAGTGACTGAACTGAATTTAACTGAAAGTTGTATGATTACAAAACACCACAGTGCCTAGTTTAGAATCTCTCAGACGGAGGAAATAATCTTTTTGTCTGAGTTAATGGTGCAAGATGAAAGTGAAATTATTCCTTTAACATATGGTGGGGCAGCTATGCTAAACACTGCAGCGAGACTTTGACTATCCTGTTCATTAGTTTAGCTTGTGTGAAATGCACAAACATCATTAATGGTCATAAAATTACCAAGCCCACCTCAGAACTGACTGCAGAATTGGCCTCTATGACCTTCATCAGTCCAACAGTCTGCTTCATATTGACCACAGCAATAGTAATTTTTAAATTATATCCAAATTCATCAGCTATTAATTTCAAATGACACTTTGATTCTCATTTTACTGCACAGAACCGAAAGGAGAGCTTGACAAGATATTATTAAGTAGCCTTGAAGATGTCAATCAAATCTTTCATAACTCATATTTGACACCAATATTCCTATGCTCTACAATAACAATATATTCCATAGAGTCAAAGAAAAAGTTAGTGAGGGCAACAATTTTTCCTGTTTTACCTGTCAAACATGCCAATGGTTTGGATATTTGTTTATTTTTAACTTGCTTTTGTTTTGTTTTCCAAATAATCACTTTTATTATAATGAATTTTGTTATATCTGTGAGTAAACACACAAAAAACAAACAAAAGAACACACCTAAAAATAACTTTTCTAACAAATGGATTTTCTCCAGAATGTGTCCAGATGTACTGCTATGTATTTATTTCACAAGAACAGATTGCTAAGAATCCTATTGGCCGTGGCCCTGGCCCTGCCAAATGTGATCATAATCGACAGTTGCAGGTATGAGGAGAGGTCCTCAGAATACCCATCACTTCTTGATTTTGATGACTTTGCAACTTTATGGTAGTGCAAAGTGTGCAACTTCAGGACTTGCTTGATCTGCACCTTTTCCCCCTTTAGGGTCTTTGGCTATCATGCTGGAAAATATCTTTGTAATCTGAACCTTACATTACCTGTCTTTGGACCTGTCTTGAGACCTGCTGAAAACCTAATTGTTTTTGAGGTATTGGTTTACCCTGTAATGTATCCTGGATCAAACTTAGAGCAATATTTCATATGGCAGCTTTCCTTGACATTAAAGAGGGAAAATACAGTTTGTCCAGGAATTTGCTGCTTCACTAATTTTGAATTCATAAGAAATATTTATTTTCATTGTGTCATATTGATTGCATCAGTAACTCATTTCAGTTTCAAGCATTTCACCCTGATATTTAAATACCTTTAGACTGTAAAAACAAGACTTGAAAAACAAAAAATAATACTAATCTCTTCTTTCTGAGATATCCTTAGATTCAGGGATTGCTATACACATCATAACAAGAGTCATTATGTCATTTGACAAATGTTTTCCCTATTTCTCTCTCCTTATCAATGTCATCTAGAGATCCCAACTCCCCAGCGGTTCCTGAAGAATGAAAATTTCAAGTTACCATTCAAACTTCTCTTGAAATATCATTATGAGCTCACTGCTAATGAATAACCATTCTGTTTTCTGTGTATTATGTTCACTCAAAGATCTCAATCTCTCCCTGAATGGTTCTCACTGTGAAATTGAACTGAATGAACCTTGGTTTGCAACTGAATATGGGTTACAACTCAGTTCAGTTCAGTTCAGTAGCTCAGTCATGTCCGACTCTTTGCGACCCCATGAATCACAGCATGCCAGGCCTCCCTGTCCATCACCAACACCTGGAGTTCACTCAAACTCATGTCCATCGAGTCGGTGATGCCATCCAGCCATCTCATTCTTTGTCATCCCCGTCTCCTCCCACCCCTAATCCCTCCCAGCATCAGACTCTTTTCCAGTGAGTCAACTCGTCGCATGAGGTGGCCAAAGTATTGGAGTTTCAGCTTTAGCATCAGTCCTTCCAAAGAACACCCAGGATTGATCTCCTTTAGAATGGACTGTTTGGATCTCCTTGCAGTCCAAGGGACTCTCAAGAGTCTTCTCCAACACCACAGTTCCAAAGCATCAATTCTTCGGCGATCAGCTTTCTTCACAGTCCAACTCTCACATCCATACATGCCTTTGTTGAATCCATTCAAAATGTTAGCTATTATATCCTAACTCAGGCCTCATAACACATAGGACATAGAAGACTCTTGAGAGTCCCTTGGACTGCAAGGCGATCTAACCAGTCAAACCTAAAGGAAATCAATCCTGAATATCATTGGAAGGACTAATGCTGAAGCTCCATTACAGACCTTGATGCTGGTAAGGATTGAAGGCAGGAGGAGAAGGGAACAACAGATGATGAGATAGTTGGATGGCATCAACCGACTCAATGGACATGAGTTTGAGCAAGCTCTGGGAGTTGGTGATGGACAGGGAAGCCTGTCCATGTGTGCTGCAATCCATGGGGTCGCAAATAATCAGACACGATTGAGCAACTGAACTTAACTGAACTGTTTACTAATCTTTAATTTCAAGTTTGATTTAATAACAAATCGGAGCCATATTCTCTCCTGGCGAATTCAATTACATATGCACTGTGCTAGTGGCTTAGTTGTGTTGGACTTGTTGTGACCCTGTGGACTGTAGCCTGTCAGGCTCCCCCATCAATGAAGGGATTCTCCAGGCAAGAATACTTTAATAGGTTGCCTTGACCTCCTCCAGGGGATCTTCCCAACCTAGGGATTGAACCCCGGTCTCCTGCATTGTAGGCGAATTCTTTATCATCTGAGTCTCCAGAAAAGCCCAAGAATACTGGAGTGGGTAGCCTTTCCCTTCTCCAGAAAATATCCTGACCCAGGAATTGAACCAGGGTCTCCTGTATCACATGCAGATTCTTTACCAGCTGAGCTACCACGGAATCCCCAATTACATACAGCCGGGCTTCCCTGGTGGCTCAGAGGTATAAGCGTCTGCCTCCAATGTGGGAGACCCAGGTTCGATCCCTGGGTCGGGAAGATCCCCTGGAGAAGGAAACGGTAACCCACTCCAGTATTCTTGCCTGGAGAATCCCGTGGACGGAGAAGCCTGGTAGGCTACAGTCCACGGGGTCGCAAAGAGTCGGACACGACTGAGCGACAGAACAGAATTCTGATTCAGTTTACTTCTTGGTCAGCAGATCAAACAAAGGCAAACTCAGGTTAAATTCACCAAATTCTATAAAAATTATCAAATTTGAATTACTGTTGGGAATCTTTTAAATAGGGATCCTTTATTGAAGGCTCATATATGATCTACACTTTTTTCAGATTTATCAGTTCACTTCAATTATATTTTCAGACTAGATCACTCCTTTAATTATCGCAGAAATTAAAGACAAATTGATAAACATAGAGAAAAAAGTCTCACAAGAATTTACAGAACTAGATTTTGAAGCATTAAACTAGTTGAATCTAAATGATTCTACCATTATTTCCAAGAAAAATATATTGCAGAAATGATTTTGTAATCAACATGTTCTATCTGACATTACTATGAGTTTAATGAGTAAGTGAAAATAATTGAAATAGTAAATCCTGTCTTTGTTGCCGTGCAAATTTTCAATGACCCAATTGAAAATCATATTTAAAAAACCTTAATTTTTAAATTTAAAAATGTCAAGCAGGATGCAGATTCAGTAACAGAATCTTTAGAATTTTCATGGCGAAATCTGGCATAGATTATTTTTAAAAGAGTTGTATTTTATTGTAAATATTGGTTCTTTGTACACAGCCTAACATATGTTGCCAAAATGTGCTATCTCCCTAGGTAACTCTTGACTAAAATCTAAAATTTTAAGAGAGTCTTGACTATTTTACTTCAAATTTTAAAGTCTGATTCTGAACTTAGGATATTATTTTATGCAGTTGTATATAACCCTAGATATTTTCAATGGGGCATTTTGTATCTTAAATATAGAACATTGAATCTTATTTGAATTGTGTTTTATTTTCCTTACTATACATTCATAACTTTTTAAATTGAAACATATTAAATATATAACTGTGAATTTGAAGTATACAACATGATTTGATACCTTTTTATATTGTAATATTATTGCCATTTTAGTGATATTTAGAACCTTTATCACATTATGGTGTTGTTTTTGTTTAGTCTCTAAATTGTGTCCAGCTCTTTGCGACCCCATAGACTGTAGCCTCCCAAGCTCCTCTGTCCCTAGGATTTCCCAGGCAAGAATATACTAGAGTGGGGTGCCATTTCCTTCTCCAGGGGATCTTCATGACCCAGGAACCGAAACTGTGTCTCCTCTCCTGCATTGCAGGTGGGTTCTTTACCACTGAGTCACTAGGGAAGCTCTATCACATCACATTGAATTTTTACATTTCATATATGAATGATATCATACAATATTTATCTTTCTCTCTCTGACTTATCTCACTTAGCATATATCCTCAAGATCAATTCATGTTGTTGCAAATGGCATGATTTCTTAACTTTATGTGGTTGAACAATATTCCATTCCACATCTTCTATATCCATTCACTTGTTGGTGGGCACTAGGTTGTTTCTATATCTTGCCTATTGTGAATCGTATTTCAATAAATATGGGAATGCAGATATCTCTTTGATATCCTGCTTTTAATTTCATTTGAGTATATACCTAGAAGTAGAATTGCTGGGATATATGGTAGTTCTAGTTTAAATTTTTAAAGATACTCCATACTGTTCTCCATAATAGCTGCACAAATTTACATTCCCACAAAAATTGTACAGGGTTCCCTATTCTTCACATTCTTGACAATACTTGTTATCTCCTGCTTTGATAGTTTGTTGTTGTTATTCAATCCGTAAGTCATGTTCAACTCCTTGTGACCCCTTGGACTGCAGCATGCCAGGATCCTCTGTCTTCCACTATCTCCCAGAGTTTGCTCAGATTCATGTCCATTAAGTCAGTAATGCTATATAACCATTTCATCTTCTACTGTCCCCTTCTCCTTTGCCTTCAGTCTTTCCCAGCATCAAGGTCTTTCCCAGTGAATCAGTTATTCGCATCAGGTGGCCAAAATTTTGGAGCTTCAGCTCCAGCATCAGTCCTTCCAATGAACTGTAAATATTGACTGGATTGACTGGTTTGGTATCGTGAAGTCAAAGGGACTCTCGAGTCTTCTCCATTTTAATACATGTGAAACAATATCTCATTGTAGTTTTGATCTACATTTCCAGGAAGATAAGTGGTGTTAAGCATCTTTTCATATACCTGTTGGCCATTTGTATATCTTCATATGAAAGGTGTTTATTTAGTTCCAGTGCTAATTTTTAATGGATTTTTGTTATTGAAAACATTTTATTATCAACTATCATTACTTGATGAAAGAGCCTCTTGATGAAAGTGAAAGAGGAGAGTAAAAATGTTGGCCTAAAGCTCAACATAAAAAAAAAAAAAAAAAACTAAGATCATGGCAACCGGTCCCATCACTTCATGGCAAATAGATGGGAGATAATGGAAACAGTGAGAGAGTTAATTTTGGGGGGTCTCCAAAATCACTGCAGATGGTGGCTGCAGCCATGAAATTAAAAGATGTTTGCTCCTTGGAAGAAAAGCTATGACGAACATAGACAGAATATTAAAAAGCAGAGACATTACTTTGCCAACATAGGTCTGCCTAGTCAAAGTGATGGTTTATCCAGTAGTCACGTATGGATGTAACAGTTTGATTATAAAGAAAGCTGACCTGGAGAAGGAAATGGCAACCCACTTCAGTGTTCTTGCCTGGGAAATCCCATGAGCAGAGGAGCCTGGTGGGCTATAGTCCATGGGGTCACAAAAGAGTTGGACCTGACTTAACGACTCAACAACAACAACATTATGTAGGAAAATTCCATAAAGTTTAAGTAATAAATTTCTACAAAATGAACTCACCTGTGTGGTCACCACTCAAATTAAGGAATGAACACTACCATTACCAGTACACTGTAATCCATTCCATACGTCATTTCCTATCATTAACCATCTCTTACCCAAAAATAATGGAGATTTTTATGATTTTTATTACCAAATTCTAATTTTGCCTGTTTTTAAACTTTCTGTAACTAAAAATATCAAGTATGTATTTTTTAAGGTTGACTTTTCCTCAACAATTTTGTGGGATTCATTGCATAGTCTTCATCTGGGAATAGTATATTCATATTCCTTGTGGCAGTATTTTATAGTTTATTCATTTTGCTGTTGATGAATGTTTGGGGTGTTGTTTTCAGCTATTCTGAATAATGCATCTGTGAATATGCTTCTGCATGTCTGCTGGTATAAATATCATGCATTTCTGTTGGGTGTGTGCATGTGGGGTGAAATTCCTTTTCCAAAGTGATTTTTACCAGTTTTATTCCCAACAGCATTAAATCAGAGTTCCTGTTACTCTGTGCCTTCACCAGGGCTTCCCTGGGGCTCAGTCAGTAAAGAATCTGCCTACAGTACAGGACATTGCCTGCAAGATAGGAGACATGGGTATGATCCCTGAGTTGGGAAAATAGATCCCCTGGAGAAGGAAATGGCTACCTACTCTAGTGTTCTTGCTTGGAAAATCCCATGGACAGAGGAGCCTGCTCGGCTACAGTCCATGGGGCTGTGAGAGTCGTATATGATTGAGTGACTAAACAACCACCAGACCTTCATCAGTACTTTAGCACTGTATTGCTTATAAACCTGTGTCTGTAATTGGTGTTTCCTTGATGATTGTTGTTGTTTAGTCCCCAAGATCATTGAAAAAGCCATGGAGTTCCAGAAAAACATCTGCTTTATTGATTACACCAAAGCCTTTGACTGTGTAGATCACAACAAACTGTGGAAAATTTTTAAAGAGATGGGAATACTAGACCACCTTATCTGCCTCCTGAGAAATCTGTATGCAGGTCAAGAAGCAACAGTTAGAGAAATGGACATAGAAAAACAGACTGGTTCCAAATCGGGAAAGGAGTACATCAGGGCTGTATATTGTCACCCTACTTATTCAACCTATATGCAGGGTACATCATGCGAAATACCAGACTGGATGAAGCACAAGCTGGAGTCAAGATTGCCAGGAGAAATATTAGTAACCTCAGATACGCAGATGACACCACCATTATGGCAGAAAGCCAAGTAGTACTAAAGAGCCTTTTGATGAAAGTGAAAGAAGAGAGTCAAAAAGTTGGCTTAAAACCTAACATTCAGAAAACTAAGATCACGGCATCCGGTTCCATCACTTTGTGGCAAACAGATGGGGAAACAATGGAAACAGTAGCAGACTTTGTATTTGGGAGCTCCAAAATCACTGCAGATGGTGACTGCAGCCATGAAATTACAAGAGGCTTGCTCCTTGAAAGAAAAGCTATGACCAACCTAGACAGCATATTAAAAAGCAGAGACATTATTTTGCTAACAAAGGTCCATCTAGTCAAAGCTATGGTTTTTCCAGTAGTTGTGTATGGATATGAGAGTTGGACTATAAAGAAAGCTGAGTTGATGCTTTTGAACTGTGGTGTTGGAGAAGACTCTTGAGAGTCTCTTGGACTTCACGGAGATCCAACCAGTTCATCCTAAAGGAGATCCGTTCCGTTCAGTTCCGTTCAGTTGCTCAGTCGTGTCCGACTCTTTGCGACCCGTGGACTGTAGCCTACCATGCTTCTCCATCCATGAGATTCTCTAGGCAAGAATACTGGAGTGGGTTACCATTTCCTTCTCCAGGGGATCAAACCCGGGTCTCCCGCATTGGAGGCAGACGCTTTAACCTCTGAGCCACCAGCGAAGCCCTTATTCATTGGAAGGACTGACGCTGAAGCTAAAACTCCCATACTTTGGCCACCTAATGTGAAGAACTGACTCATCTGAAAAGACCCTAATGCTGGGAAAGTTTGAAGTCAGGAGGAGAGAGGGATGACAGAGGATTAGATGGTTGGATAGCATCGTCGACTCAATGGACATGAGTTTGAGCAAGCTCCAAGTGTTGGTGATGGAAAGAGAAGTCTGGCGTGTTGCAGTCCATGGGGTGGCAAAGAGTCAGACACGATTGAACGACTGAATGGAACTGAGTCCCCAAGTCGTGCTCAACTCTTTTGCAGTGTTCCCAGACTCATTTATTGGAATGTTCCAGCAGTGCCATCTTTGTCATAAGTCAAGCAGGTATTTTCTGGACTTGCTGTTCTGTTCCTTTGCTCTGTTTCTCTATCTTTGAGTAAACATCGCATTTTGTTATTAAAAAAAAAAAAAAAGAAAGCTGAACACCAAAAAAAATGATGCTTTTGAACTGTGGTGTTGGAGAAGACTCTTGAGAGTCCCTTGGACTGAAAGGAGATCAAACCAGTCAAGTCTAAAGGAAATCAGTCCTGAATATTCATTGGAAGTACTGATGTTGAAGCTGAAACTCCAATATTTTGGCCACCTGATATGAAAAACTGACTCATTAGAAAAACCCTGATGCTGGGAAAGATTGAATGCAGGAGGAGAAGGGGATGACAGGAGGTGAAATGGTTGGATGGCATCACCAACGCAATAGACATGAGTTTGAGCAAGCTCAGGGTGTTGGTGATGGACAGGGAAGGCTAGCATGCTACAGTCCATGGAGTCACAAAGATTCACACATGACTGAGCAACTGAATTGACTGAACTGATCTTTACTTGATATTCCAGTTCATCATTATTATCTATGCTTCCTCTACTCTACTTAGATCCATAATGTTACATTTGTATGTTTTATTTTGACCATTTGATTTTAAGATAGTTTTGAACAGTGCTTAAGAAGCTTTGCATTAAGACAGTACACTACAAGCACAAAGACAGAAATATAGACCAATGGAAGAAAATAGAAAGACAAGAGAGGAGTCCACACACCTATGGACACCTTATCTTTGACAAAGGGGATAAAAATATGCAATGGAGAAAAGACAATATCTTTAACAAGTGGCGTTGGAAAAACTGGTCAACCACATGTAAAAGAATGTTTCTAGAACATTTTCTAACACAATACACAAAAATAAACTCAAAATGGATTGAAGATCTAAATGTAAGAACAGAAACTATAAAACCCTTAGAGGAAAACATCAGCAGACCACTCACTGACATAAATCACAGAAAGATCCTCTATGACTCACTTCCCAAAGTTATGGAGATAAAAGTATAAAATAAACAAATGGGGCCTAATTAATCTTAAAAGCTTTTGCACAACGAAGGAAACTATAAGTAAGGTGAAAAGACAGACTTCAAAATTTGAGAAAATGATAACAAATGAAACAACTGGCAAACAATTAATCTTCAAAATATACAAACACCACATGCAGCTCAATACCAGAAAAATAAAGGATCCATTCAAAAAATGGGCCAAAGAAATAAACAGACATTTATCCAAAGATACACAGAGGGATAATGCGGAATAATTGATGCTTTTGAATTGTGGTGTTGGAGAAGACTCCTGAGAGTTCTTGGACTGCAAGGAGATCTAACTAGTTCACGCTAAAGGAGATCAGTCCTGGGTGTTCATTGGAAGGACTGATGCTAAAGCTGAAACTGCAATACTTTGGCCACCTCATGCGACGAGTTGACTCACTGGAAAATACTCTGATGCTGGGAGGGATTGGGGGCAGGAGGAGAAGGGGATGACAGAGAATGAGATGGCTGGATGGCATCACCGACTCAATGGAGGTGAGTTTGAGTGAACTCTGGGAGTTGGTGATGGACAGGGAGGCTTGGCGTGCTGTGATTCATGGGGTCGCAAAGAGTCGGACACGAATGAGCGAGTGAACTGAACTGAACAAACATGAAAAGATGCTCAACATCTCTCATTATAAGACAAATGCAAATCAAAACCACAATGAGGTACCATTTCATGCCAGTCAGAATGTCTGCTATCCAAACATCTACAAGCAATAAATACTGGAGAGGGTGTGGAGAAAAGGGAACCCTCTTACACTGTTGGTGGGAATGCAAGCTAGTACAACAACTACTGAGAGCAGTGTGGAGATTACTTAAAAAACTGGAAATAGAACTACCATACGACCCAGCAATCACACTCCTGGGCATACACACCGAGAAAACCAGAATTGAAAGAGACACATGTACTCCAATGTTCATTGCAGCACTATTTATAATAACCAGGACATGGAAGCAACCTAGATGTCCATCTGCCGACGAATGGATAAGAAAGCTGTGGTACATTTACACAATGGATTACTCAGCAATTAAAAAGAATACATTTGAATCAGTTTTAATGAGGTGAATGAAACTGGAGCCTATTATACAGAGTGAAGTCAGCCAGAAAGAAAAACTCCAATACAGTATACTAACACACGTATATGGAATTTAGAAAGATGCTAATGATAACCCTGTATATGAGACAGCAAAAGAGACACAGGTGTATAGAACTGTCTTTTGGACTCTGTGGGAGACAGTGAGGGTGGGATGATTTGGGAGAATGGCATTGAAACATGTATATTATCATATGAGAAAGGAATCACCAGTCCAATTTCAATGCATGATACAGGATGCTCGGGGCTGGTGTGCTGGGATGAATGAACCAGAGGGATGGGATTGGATGGGGAGGGAGGTGGGAGGGGGGTTCAAGATGGGGAACACGTATACACCCAGGGCAGATTCATGTCAATGTATGGCAAAACCAATACAATAATGTAAAGTAATTAGCCTTCAATGAAAATAAATAAATTTTAAAAAATAAAAATAATAAATAAATTAATTAATTTAAATAAAAAGAAAAATAAAAGATTATATAGACTTTGGAGTTCAATGTAATAATAGTTAAATCCTTAGGCATGGTGTCAGGCTACCTATTGACTTTATTATCTGAGGAAAATTATTTAAATTTACTGAGCCTCAATTTCCATATCTGTAAAATGGATATTACAAAGCTCAGTTTACAGGTGTGTGTTCTCAATCAAAGTAATTTTGTACTTTTCACTTAGAATAATGCTTGGGGCATAAATGCACGATATATAGTAACTGTTATTATTAATATCATTAGTAAAACAAGTATTGGGGACAAGATATATAATTTACGTTAATGAAGTATCATGTTAAATTATAAGAATACAATGCAATAAACACATATAGCTAGCTTAGGCAATGCAAGCAGTTTACCAAATAAAAATTACTTTCAAAGAATCCACATATTGGTGTATCAAGGATCTAAAATATAAATTATTTTCTCATTTTTACTCCTAAGTAATGACTGTGAAGAAAGCTGATCACCGAAGAATTGATGCTTTTGAACTGTGGTGTTGGAGAAGACTCTTGAGAGTCACTTGTACTGCAAGGAGATCCAACCAGTCCATTCTAAGGGAGATCGATCCTGGGTGTTCATTCGAAGGACTGATGCTAAAGCTGAAACTGCAATACTTTGGCCACCTCATGCGACGAGTTGACTCACTGGAAAAGACTCTGATGCTGGGAAAGGTTGGGGGCGGGAGGAGAAGGGAACGACAGAGAATGAGATGGCTGGATGGCATCACCGACTCTGTGGACATGAGTTTGAGTGAACTCCGGGAGTTGGTGATGGACAGGGAGGCCTGGCGTGCTGTGATTCATGGGGTTGCGGAGAGTAGGACACGACTGAGCGACTGAACTGAACTGAACTGAACATTTATTGAAGTCTTAGACTTTAAGAAGACCTGAAAAAGATGGTAGTATGTTCCATGTTAGGCGAATTTTGCTTATTTACTCTCATTTTACCTGTTCATTCATATTTGACTCTTTAGAGTCAGTAAGGTTTTGTGTATGTTTGTGTGTGTGTGTGAGAGAGAGAGAGCGAGAGAGAGAGGAATAGTTTAACTGTTTCAAGTAAAGAAAACTCAACACATAGTTTAGTAAGAAAAATAAGAGAGACAGAAAGTAATATATGGGTTGATTAACAAATGAAAGCTCCAAGGGCAAAACTGCTTTCTGGAATAGCTATATTTATGATTAAATGATGTTATCAGGACTCAGTTCACCTCTCTGATATGACTCAGCTGGGTTGCCTTCATTCTTATGCTCTGTGAAGTCAGAAGGTAGTGACACTGTAGTGTGTACATCATCTCTGGCTTCTACCCAAGCAAAAAGAGCAACAGTCTCTTTTCCAGATATATCTACAAAGTTTTAACTACATGTGACTGGCTACAGTAGGGCAAAAACCCATTATTAAAATGATCACTGAGAGGAGAGGAATGGTTTAGGCTAATCAGGCTATAAACTTGGAGGTCTGGAATGGCCTCAATCTCATACAGACCCTATGGATTGAGAATAAAGAAGAGGATAGTCCTCAAAGGAAATGCTAGATACTTTTTATACAGAAAGGCATTGAGAAAAAAAATGAGAGAGATGTCTATCATAAAGTGTGGAGAATACAGTCAATTATTATATTATGTCTTGGTATGGTGACAGATTGGTAACTAGATTTACTATGGTGGTTATTGGTGGTTATTTTGAAATGTATAGAAATATTGAATCACTATGTTGTATGTCAGGAAGAAACAAACTCATAGAAAAAGTGATCATTTTTATAGTTACAAGGGATGAGGATTGGGGATGGGAAATTGGATGAAAACAGTCAAAAGATACAAATTTCCAGTTATAAGACAAATAAGTACTAGAGATGTAGTGAACAATAGGAAAATATAATTAACACTACTGAAAAGCTGTACAGGAAAGTTAAGACAATAAGTCTTTGGTTTTCATGACAAAGAAAAACATTTTATTTGTATTTTTAAATCTATCTATATGAGATGATGGATATTCACTAAAATTATTGTGACTATTTCATAATGTAATCAAATAAAATTTTTATGTTGTACACCATAAACTTATACAGAACTGTATGTCAATTATATCCCAATAAAGTTGGAAGAGAAAAAAAAATTAAGCTGAAATATTTAAAGATATACACAAAGATGACTAAAGCATCTAATTGTTGTTGTTGTTGCTGTTCACTTCCTCAGTGGTGTTCAACACTTTGCAACCCCATGGACTGCAACATGCCAGGCTTCCCTGTCCTCCACTATCTCCCTGAGTTTGCTCAAACAAATGTCCCTTGAGTCGGTGATGTCACCCAACCACCTCATCCTCTGTCACCCCCTTCTCCTCTTGCTCTCAATCTTTCCCAGCATCAAGGTCTTTTCCAATGTGTCAGGTCTTCACATCAGGTAGCCAAAGTAGAGCTTCAGTTTCGCTATCAGTATTTTCAACGAATATTCAGGGTTGATTTCCTTTAGGATTGACTGGTTTGATCTCTTTGCTGCACAAAGGACTCTCAACAATCTCCAACACCACATTTTGAAAGCATACATTCTTCGGCATTCAGCCTTTTTGATGGTCCAGTTCTCATATCCATACATGACTGGCTGTTTAAAAAACTATAGCTTTGTTTACACAGACCTTTGCCTACAAAGGAATACCTCTGCTTTTTAACAGACTGCCAAGGTTTGTCATACTTTTCTTCCAAGGAGCAAGCGTCTTTCAATTTCATGGAAGCAGTCATCATCTGCAGTGACTTTGGAACCCAATAAAATAAAGTCTGTCACTGTTTCCAGTTTTTTCCCATGAAGTGATGAGACTGTATACCATGATCTTGGTTTTTTGAATGTTGAGATTTAAGCCAGCTTTTTCACTCTCCTCTTTTACCTTCATCAAGAGGCTCTTTAGTTCCTCTTTGCTTTCTGCCATTAGGGTGGTATAATCTGCATACATGAGGTTGTTGATATTTCCTGGCAATCTTGATTCCAGCTTTTGAGTAATCCAGCTCAGCATTTCACATGATGTACTCTCCATATGGGGCTTCCCTAGTAGTTCAGGTGGTAAAGAATCTGCCTGCAATGGAGGAGACCCCGGTTTGATTCCTGGATTGGGACGTTCCCCTGGAGAAGGGAAAGGCTACACACTCCAGTATTCTTGGACTTCCTTGGTGGCTCAGACAGTAAAGAATCTACATGTAATGCATGAGAACTGAGTTTTATCCCTTGGTTGTGGAGATCCCATGGAGGTGGGCATGGCAACCCTCTCCAGTATTCTTACCTGGAAAATCCCCATGGACAGAGGACCCTGACTGGCTACAGTCCATGGGGTCGCAAAGAGTTGGACATGACTGAGTGACTAAACACAGCACAGCACTCTGCAAATAAGTTAAATAAGCAGGGTGAAAATATACAGCCTTGATGTACTCCTTTCCCAATTTGGAACCAGTCTATTGTTCCATGTTCAGTTCTAACTGTTACTTCTTGACCTGCATACAAGTTTCTCAGAAGGCAGGTAATATGGTCTGGGATTCCCATCTCTTAAAGAATTTTGCGGTTTGTTGTGATCTATACACTCAAAGGTTTTAGTGTAGTCAGTGAAGTAGAAGTAGATATTTTCCAGGAATTTTCTTGCTTTTTCTATAACCCAACGGATGTTGGCAATTTGACCACTGGTTCCTCTGCCTTTTCAAAATCCCGCTTGTACATCTGGAAGTTCTCAATTCACATGCTGTTGAAGCTAAGCTTGAAGGATTTTAAGCATTAACTTGCTAGCATGTGAAATGAGTGCAATTGTAAGGTAGTTGGAACATTCTTTGTCATTGCCTTACTTTGGCATTGTAATGAAAACAGACATTTTCCAGTCCTGTGGCTACTGATGTTTTTTCCAAGTTTTCTAGCATATTGAGTGCAGCACTTTCACAGCATCATCTTTTAGCATTTGTAATAGCTCATCAGGAATACCATCACCTCCACTAACTTTATTCCTAGTAATGTTTCCTAAGGTGCACTTGACCTCACACTCCAATATATCTGGCTCTAGGTGAGTGATCAATCATCATAGTTATCCAGGTCATTAAGACATTTTTCGAATAGTACTTCTGTGTGTTCTTGCCACCTCTTCTCAATATCTTCTGCTTCTGTTAGGATCTTACCATTTATCTCCTTTATTGTGCCCATCTTTATATGAAATGCCCCCTTGTTATCTCCAATTTTCTTGAAGAGATCTCTAGTCTTTTCCATTCTATTGTTTTCCTCCAGTTTTTTGCATTGTTCACTTAAAACGGCTTTCTTACCCCTCCTTGCTATTCTCTGGAACTCTACATTCAGTTTGGTACATCTTTCCCTTTCTCCTTTGCTTTTCCCTTCTCTTCTTTTCTCAGATATTTGTAAAGCTTCCTCAGGCAACATTTTGCTTTCTTGCATCTATTTTTCTTTGGGGTGGTTGTGGTCATTGCCTCCTGTATAATGTTACGAACCTCCATCAATAGTTTTTCAGGCACTCTGCCTATCAGTTCTAATCCCTTTAATCTATTTTTTACTTCCACTGCATAATTTTAAGAGATTTGATATAGGTCATATCTGAATGGCCTAGTACTTTTCCCTACTTTCTTCAATTTAAGCCTGAATTTTGCGATAAAGAGTTGATGATCTGAGCCACAGTCAGTTTGGGGTTTTGTTTTTGCTAACTATATAGAGCTTTTTCCATTTTCGGCTGCAAAGAGTATAATTAATCTCATTTTTAGTTGGATATTTGGACATTTGGTGATGTCCATGTGCAGAATCATCGCTTGTATTGTTGGAAGAGAGCATTTGCTGTGACCAATGCATTCTCTTGGCCAAACTCTGTCAGCCTTTGCTCTGTTTCATTTTGATCTTCATCCAAAGATAGATCACTGAGATAAGCTTCAGAAACAAACTTAGGGTGTTCTTTAAGAATTCAATTAAATTTTACATTAATATCACATAACAGAAAGGAACTATCCAAGAAACGAGTCTTACTACCTCCATTGGTAGACCACCATTAACAAACTGGGATTTAACATTTATTGAAACATCATTTTCTCCCTAAAATCACCCTCATTTTTACCAAATATAACCAAATTAAGACTTGTTTAAAAAATAGATCTGTTCTCAATAAACGTGACCTGATTATTTATATAACCATAGACCCCTCCTTTTTTTTTTTTTTTTTTTTGCTGAGACTTTTATGGAGTCTCAAACTTAACTTTATTTTTTTTTTTAATTGGAGGCTAATTATTTTACAATATTATATTGGTTGGTTTTCCCGTACATTGACATGAATCCACCCTGGGTGTACATGAGTTCCCACTCCTGAACCCCCCTCCCACCTCCCTCCTCCCTTTATCCTCCCTCTGGGGTTTTGTACTGCAAGGCCAAACTTGTCTGCTGCTCCAGGTATCTCTTGACTTCCTAGTTTTGCATTCCAATTCCTTATGATGAAAAGGACATTTTTTTTTTTTTGGTGTTACTTCTAGAAGGTCATGTAGTTCTTCATAGAACCATTCAACTTCAGCTTCTTCAGCATTAGAGGTTGGTGAATAGACTTGGATTATTGTGATGTTGAATGGTTTGCTTTGAAAACAAACCAAGATCTTTCTGTTGATTTTGAGATTGCATGCAAGTACTGCATTTCAGTCTCTTTTGTTGACTATGAGGGATACTCCATTCCTTCTAAGATATTCTTGCCCACAGTAGTAGATATTATGGTCATCTGAATTAAATTCAACCATTCCCATCCATTTTAGTGTGATTCCTAAAATGTCGATGTTCACTCCTGCCATCTCCTATTTGACTACATCCAATTTACCTTGATTCATGGACCTAACATTACAGGTTCCCATGAAATGTTGTTCTTTACAGCATCAGACATTATTTTTGCCACCATCCCATCCACAACTGGGCATTGTTCCTCTTTGGTTCAGCCTTTTCATTCTTTCTCTAGCTATTTCTCCACTCTTCCTTGGTAGCATATTGGACACGTACCAACCTGGGGTGCTCATCTTCCAGTTTCATATATTTTTTCCTTTACCTACTTTTCATGGAGTTCTCAAGGCAATAATACTAAGGTGCTTGCCATTCCCTTCTCTAGTGTACCATGTTATATCAGAATCAGCTAGGGCTCATGCGTACTCAATCGCATCCAACTCTTTGCGACTCCATGAACTTAGCCCTCCAGGTTCCTCTGTCCATGGAGTTTTTCAGGCAAGAATACTGGAGTGAGTTTCCATTTCCTCCTACAGGGAATCTTCCCAAACCAGCAATTGAACCTGCATCTCCTGTATTGACAGGTGGTTTCTTTACCACTGTGCCACCTGGGAAACCCAAATATTGTATATTAACACATATGTGTGAAATCTAGAAATATATTACTGATGTACCTATTTGTAGGGCAACAAAGGAGACATGGATATTTTGGACATGGTGGGGGAAACAGAGGGTGGGATGATACAAAAGAATAGCATTGAAACATATGTAAAACAGATAGCCAATGGGGTTTGATGTATGACACAGGAAACCCAAAGCCAGTGCTCTGTGACAACCTAGAAGGGTGGGATGGGGAGAGTTTGGGGGAGGTTCAAGAGGGAGAGAACATATGTATACCCAAAACCGATTCATGTTGCTATATGGCAAAAATCAACACAATGCTGTAAAGTAATTATCCTCTAATTAAAAAATAAAATATAAGAATATATTCATAAATTAATATTTTTAGGACTTATATCTTGTTAACCAAAATGTGGAAATGTTCATCAAAGTCTGATCCCTTGAAACCGTGTAAATTCATACATTTTCTAGAGAAAAACTGTAGGAAATAAGATAATCACCATTATGCTTTATGGCCTCTAAAGAAAAACTAACAAAAGTGAGTGATGAAGGATTTATGTGTGTGACACATATTTTGCAACACATCTACTTTTAAAAAATAACCAAAAATGCTGGATAAAGAAATATTTTTAGACAGTTAAATGCATTGTGCAAATATCACAAAAGTAAAGGCCATGGTTAGAGGGTAAAACTACTGAGAAAACATGAATCACCAAAGCTATACTGAAGCCAAGAACTGATCTTGTGTTATCTGTCAACTTCCGGTTTCATGGGTCAGAAGCAGAGGTGAAAAGACAGAGCTTAGGAACCAAACAAGGTAGGAAGTTGAATTGAGGCCCTCATATAAAGAAGGTCTATCTTAAGAGCCACATCCTCAGTTTGATTAAATAAGAAAAAACGTTTCTCATTGAAAGAAGCAGTTTAAATACCTGATTGCTTTGAACTTGGCTTTTGAGGAAGGGGAAAAAAAAACAAAAAAACATGTTCCAAATAATCTCAAATACAAGATAGCCCTCATGTGAATTTAAGGTTTGAATAAGACCGTATGATCTCCAAAATCAAAGATGAGAGGCAAGAGTGATATCATAAATGAAGGACTAGGAACCTCCAGGATCTTGTTCTTCCACCAAGCTGGATAAAATAATCTTATAGAAACTCTAATAAGCAGTAAGCAGTCAAAGAAACAGCAACCAAGAAAACACCAGTTAAGAAAAATCCACATAAGAGATGGTAGGAATTTTTGTGGCATTTTTACTCATCTATATCCCACACTGCCCCTAGCATGGTGAAGTCTCATTCAGGTGGAGACAACTCGCCTCCTAATTTACTCCCTCAAACAGAAGGGAGTAAAACAGGTCTTATTTTCAGGGAGACATCATCCCTGAAGAGGTACAGGTGATGCCAAAAACTCAACTTCTCTGTACCCTGGTGCCAAGTCAAATATTGGAGACAGAGTTTTGGGTGAAATAGAAAAAGATATCCCATTGATGGGGAAACAGGACTTGGCCCCAAGGCTGCTCTTGATGGTTTGTTTCTCTCTGGCCTCACATGCCCTTTCTTCCCTAATTAACAACTACTTGAGTCTACGCATTGGAATTCAGATGGTCATGGAGACTGAATGAAGGCTCTTTCCTATAATCAAAAAAATGGTTTACACAGGAGTCCCACAGGGCCCTGCATGGCATCACAGTCCTCAGTTTCAACAGGTAAAGGCTCTAAAACAACTGTCTTAAATATGCCCAACAAGGCAAAAATACAAATAATGAAAGAAAATCAGAAAAATGATATATGAATAAAATTAAAATATTAAAAACATATAAAATTACAAAAAGTAACTGAACAAAAATTATAGAACTAAAAAATAACATAATTGAATTGAAAAATTTACTAGAGATCAACAGCAGACTCAAACAGCCAGAATAGAGAATCAGTGCACTTGAAGTTAGGTCATTTGAAATTATTGAGTCCAAGAAACCAAAAGAAAAATGAATGAAGAAAAGTGAGTAGATTTTAAGGAATTTACAGAACACCATCAAGTAGACCAACATACACATCATGGAAGTCACAGAAGAAGAAGAGAGAGAAAGGAGCAGAGGATTGTTTGAAGAAATAATGACTGAAAATGTCCTAAAATTGATTTTTTAAAAAATTGAATATATAAATAAGTTCAGCAAACTCCGAGTAGGAAAATCCAAAGATCCATGCTGAGACACATAATAATAAATCTGCTGAATATTGATTTTAAAAAATCTTCAACTGGGACTTCTCTGGTGATTCAGTGGCTAAGACTCTGTGCTTCCAAAGCAGGGGCACAAGTTTCATCCTTAGTCAGGGAACTAAGATCCTGCATGCCATGCCTAAATAAATGAATAAATATTCAGGAAATAAAATTTTGTAGCAAGCCACTCCAGTACTATTGCCTAGAAAATCCCATGGATGGAGGAGCCTGGTAGGCTGTAGTCCATGGGTCGCTAAGGGTCGGACACGGCTGAGCGACTTCACTTTCACTTTTCACTTTCACACATTGGAGAAGGAAATGGCAACCCACTCCGGTGTTCTTGCCTGGAGAATCCCAGGGACGGGGGAGCCTGGTGGGCTTCCGTCTATGGGGTCGCACAGAGTCGAACACGACTGAAGTGACTTAGCAGCAGCAGCATATTGAAAAGAGTGTATGCCATAAGCATGCGTTTTATTTTTGGAATACAGTTCAGTTCAGTTCAGTTCAGTCGCTCAGTCGTGTCCGACTCTCCGCGACCCCATGAATCACAGCACGCAAAGGTAATGCAATATATAAGCAACAATCAGCATAATACACCATGTTAACAGAATTTAACTTTGCCAGTAACAGAATTTGCTCAGATGGTAAAGAGTCTGTCTGCAATGTGGGAGACCTGGGTTCAGTCCCTGTGTTGGGAAGATCCCTTGGAGAAGGAAATGGCAACCCACTCCAGTATTCTTGCCTGGAAAAGCCCACGGACAGAGGAGCCTGGCAGTCTACAGTCCAAGGGGTCGCAAAGAGTCGGACATGCCTGAGCGACTTCACTTAACTAACAGAATTTAGGGAAAAAATATCCACAGGATCTTCTCAATTGATGCAGAAAAGGCATTTGATAATTTCAATACCATTTCATGATGAAAAATTCATCAGATTAGTAACGAAAGAAAATTATTCAATATACTAAAAGCCATATATGAAAAATCCAGAGCTAAGATCAAATTTAATGGTGAAAATTTGAAATATTTATCCCTATAATCAGGAACAAGACAAGGATGCCCAATTCTGCCATTTTGATTCAACATAGAACTGGGAGTTGTAGCCAGAGCAGAAAGGCTAGAAAAGGAAGTAAAAGGTTTTCAAGTTGGATAGAAAGAAGTGAAATGATGTCTTCATAAATTAAATTATTTTATTTTTATTTATTTATTTTTAAATTTTAATTGGAGTCTACTTACTTCATTTTCGAAAGTATGTATTTCCCATTTGATGAAATTTCTTGTAGCTTCCCAGGTGGCTCAGTGATAAATGAATCAGCCTGCCAATTCAGGAGACACAGGAAATACAAGTTCAATCCCCAGGTCAGGAAGATACCCTGGAGAAGGAAATAAGATCCCAACCCAGTATTCTTGCCTGGAAATCCCATGGACATAAGAGACTGGTGGGCTACATTCCACGGGGTCACAAAGAACCAGACACAACTGAGTAACTAAACATACACATACATGAATGAAATTTTCTTAAAAATTTATTTATTTTAATTGGAGGCTAATTACTTTACATTATTGTATTGGTTTTGCCATACATTGACATGAATCTGCCCTGGGTATACGTGTGTTCCCCATCTTGAACCCCCTTCCCAACTCCCTCCCTATCTCATCCCTCTGGTTCATCCCAGTACAACAGCCCTGAGTATCCTGTATCATGCATCGAACTTGGACTGGTGATTCATTTCACATATGATAAATATACATTTCAATGCCATTCTTTAAATCATCCCACCCTCGCCCTCTTTCACAGAGTCCAAAAGACTGTTCCATACATCTGTGTCTCTTTTGCTGTCTCTCATACAGGGTTATTGTTACCATTTTTCTAAATTCCATTTATATGCGTTAGTATACTGTATTGGTGTTTTTCTTTCCGGCTTACTTCACTCTGTATAATAGGTTCTGGTTTATTCCACCTCATTGGAACTGATTCAAATGTATTTTTTTAATGGCTGAGTAATACTCCATTGTGTATATGTACCACTGCTTTCTAATCTATTCATCTGCAGATGGACATCTAGGTTGCTTCCATGTCTTAGCTATTATAAACAGTGCTGCCATGAACATTGGGGTAAGCATGTCTCTTTCAATTCCAGTTTCCTTGGTGTGTATGCCCAGAAGTGGGATTGCTAAAAGAGTCTGATGCTAGGAAGAATTGGGGGTGGGAGGAGACGGGGATGACAGAGAATGAGATGGCTGGATGGCATCACCGACTAGATGGACATGAGTTTGAGTGAACTCGGGAGTTGGTGGTGGACTGGGAGGCCTGGCATGCCGTGATTCATGGGGTTGCAAAGAGTCGGACACGACTGAGCGACTGAACTGAACTGAACTGAACTGAATGGCAGTTCTTGCCACCTCTTCTTAATATCTTCTGCTTCTGTTATGTCCACACAATTTCTGTCCTTTATCGAGCCCATCTTTGCATGAAATGTTCCCTTGGTATCTCTAATTTTCTTGAAGAAATCTCTTGTATTTCCTATTCTGTTGTTTTCCTCTATTTCTTTGCATTGATCACTGAGGAAGGCTTTCTTATCTCTCCTTGCTGTTCTTTGGAACTCTGCATTCAGATGCTTATATCTTTCCTTTTCTACTTTGCTTTTCGCTTCTCCTCTTTTCACAGCTATTTGTAAAGCCTCCTCAGACAGCCATTTTGCTTTTTTACATTTCTTTTCCATGGGAATGGTCTTGGTCCCTGTCTCCTCTACAATGTCACGAACCTCTGTCCATTGTTCATCAGGCACTCTATCTATCAGATCTAGTCCCTTAAATCTATTTCTCACTTCCACTGTATAGTCATAAGGGATTTGATTTAGGTCATATCTGAATGGTCTCGTGGTTTTCCCTACTTTCTTCAATTTAAGTCTGAATTTGGCAATAAGGAGTTCATGATCTGAGCCACAGTCAGCTCCCAGTCTTGTTTTTGCTGACTGTGTAGAGCTTCTCCATCTTTGGCTGCAAAGAATATAATCAATCTGATTTCGGTGTTGATCATCTGGTGATGTCCACGTGTAGAGTCTTCTCTTGTGTTGTTGGAAGAGGGTGTTTGCTATGACCAGTGCGTTCTCTTGGCAAAACTCTATTAGCCTTTGCCCTGCTTCATTCCGTGCTCCAAGGCCAAATTTGTCAGTTACTCCAAGTGTTTCTTGACTTCCTACTTTTGCATTCCAGTCCCCTATAATGAAAAGGAATCTTTTTTGTGTGTTAGTTCTAAAAGGTTTTGTAGGCCTTCATAGAACCGTTCAACTTCGGCTTCTTCAGCGTTACTGGTTGGGGCATACACTTGGATGACTGTAATATTGAATGGTTTGCCTTGGAAACAAACAGAAATCATTCAGTCATTTTTAAGATTGTATCCAAGTACTGCAATTCGGACTCTTTTGTTGACCATGATGGCTACTCCATTTCTTCTAAGGGATTCCTGCCCACAGTAGTAGATATAATGGTCATCTGAGTTAAACTCACCCATTCCAGTCCATTTTAGTTCCCTGATTCCTAGAATGTCTACGTTCACTCTTGCCATCTCATGTTTTACCACTTCCAATTTGCCTTGATTTATGGACCTAACATTCTAGGTTCCTATGCAATATAGCTTTTTACAGCATCATATCTTGCTTCTATCACCGGTCACATCCAACAACTGGGTATTGTTTTTTTTTTTTGGCTCCATTCCTTCATTCTTTCTGGAGTTATTTCTCCACTGATCTCCAGTAGCATACTGGGCACCTACCGACCTGGGAAATTCCTCATTCAGTATCCTGTCATTTTGCCTTTTCATACTGTTCATGGGGTTCTCAAGGCAAGTATACTGAAGTGATTTGCCATTCCCTTCTCCAATGGACGACATTCTGTCAGACATCTCCACCATGACCTGCCCGTCTTGGGTGGCCCCACACGGCATGGCTTAGTTTCATTGAGTTAGACAGGGCTGTGGTCCATGTGATCAGATCGACTAGTTTTCTGTGATTATGACTTCAGTGTGTCTGCCCTTTAATGCCCCCACACAATACCTACCGTCTTATTTGGGTTTCTCTTACCTTGGTCATGGGGTATCTCTTCACGACTGCCCCAGTACAGCGCAGCCATTACACCTTACCTTGTATAAGGGGTATCTCCTCAAGGCCACCCCTCCTGACCTTGAACGTGGAGTAGTTCCTCTCAGCCCTCCTGAGCCCACGCAGACACCACCTCTTGATCGTGGGTTAGCTCCTCGCCACTGCCGCCCCTGACCTCTGGCATGGGGTAGCTCCTCTTGGCCACACTTCTGCGCATGGTTGGTTGCGCCGGGGCCGGCATCTCTGGCACTGTGCCACCGGGGCTGGCAACTCTCAGAAGATATTAAGAAGAAGTGGGAAGAATACACAGAAGAATTGTACAAAAAAGATCTTCACGACCAAGATAATCACGATGGCATGATCACTCATCTAGAGCCAGACATCGTGGAATGTGAAGTCAAGTGGGCCTTACAAAGCATCACTATGAACAAAGCTAGTGGAGGTGATGGAATTCCAGTTGAGCTATTTCAAATCTTGAAAGATGATGCTGTAAAAGTGCTGCACTCAATATGCCATCAAATTTGGAAAACTCAGCAGTGGCCACAGGAATGGAAAAGGTCAGTCTTCATTCCAACCCCAAAGAAAGGCAATGCCAAAGAATGCTCAAATTACCGCACAATTGCACTCATCTCACACGTTAGTAAAGTCATGCTCAAAATTCTCCAATCCAGGCTTCCGCAGTAGGTGAACCATGAATTTCCAGATGTTCAAGCAGGTTTTAGAAAAGGCAGAGGCACCAGAGATCAAATTGCCAACATTCGCTGGATCATGGAGAAAGCAAGAGTGTTCCAGAAAAACATATATTTCTGCTTCACTGACTATGTCAAAGCCTTTGACTGTGTGGATCACAATAAACTGTGGAAAATTCTGAAAGAGATGGGAATACCAGACCACCTGACCTGCCTCTTGAGAAATCTGTATGCAGGTCAGGATGCAACAGTTAGAACTGGACATGGAACAACACACTGGCTCTAAATAGGAAAATGAGTATGTCAAGGTTGTATATTGTCGCCCTGCTTATTTAACTTACATGCAGAGTACATCATGAGGAATGCTGGGCTGGAAGAAGCACAAGCTGGAATCAAAATTGCCGGGAGAAATATTAGTCACCTCAGATATGCAGATGACACTACCCTTATGGCAGAAAATGAAGAGGAACTAAAAAGACTCTTGGTGAAAGTGAAAGAGGAGAGTGAAACGTTTGGCTTGAAGCTCATCATTCAGAAAAGGAAGATCATGGCATCTGGTCCCATCACTTCATGGGAAATAGATGGGGAAACAGTGTCAGACATTTTTTTGGGTGGGCTCCAAAATCACTGCAGATGCTGATTGCAGCCATGAAATTAAAAAACGCTTACTCCTTGGAAGGAAAGTTATGACAAACCTAGATAGTATATTAAAAAGCATTGAAACACGTATGTTGTCATATGTGAAACGAATCACTAGTTCAGGGTCAATGCATGTTATAGGATGCTCGGGGCTGGCATGCGGGGATGACCCGGAGGGAGGATAAAGGGAGGAGGGAGGTGGGAGGGGGGTTCAGGAGGGGGAACTTATGTAAACCCCGGGCAAATTCATATCAATGTATGGCAAAACCAACCAATATAATATTGTAAAATAATTTGCCTCCAATAAAAATTAAATTAATTAAAAATAAAATAAAACAAAAATAAAAATAAATAAAAAGCAGATACATTACTTTGCCAACCAAGATCCGTCTAGTCAAGTCTATGGTTTTTCCAGTGGTCATGTATGTATGTGAGAGTTGGACTGTGAAGAAAGCTGATTGCCGAAGAACTGATGCTTTTGAACTGTGGTGCTGGAGAAGACTCTTGAGAATCCCTTGGACTGCAAGGAGATCCAACCAGTCCATTCTAAAAGAAATCAATCCTGGGTGTTCATTGGAAGGACTGATGCTAAAGCTGAAACTCCAATACTTTGGCCACCTCATGCGACGAGTTGACTCACTGGAAAAGACTCTGATGCTGGGAGGGATTGGGGGCGGGAGGAGAAGGGGACGACAGAGAATGAGATGGCTGGATGGCATCACCGACTTGATGGACATGAGTTTGAGTGAACTCCGGGTGTTGGTGACAGACAGGGAGGCCTGGCGTGCTTTGATTCATGGGGTCGTATAGGGTCGGTCACGACTGAGCAACTGAACCGAACTAATGGCAGTTCTGTTCCCAGTTGTTTAAATAATCTATCTCCACACTGTTCTCCATAGTGGCTGTACTAGTTTGCATTCCCACCAACAGTGTAAGAGAGTTCCCTTTTCTCCATACCCTCTCAAGCACTTATTGCTTGTAGACTTTTGGATAGCAGCCATTCTGACTGGCGTGAAATGGTCCCTCATTGTGGTTTTGATTTGCATTTCTCTGATAATGAGTGATGTTGAGCATCTTTCCATGTGTTTGTTAGCCATCTGTATGTCTTCTTTGGAAAAATATTTGTTTAATTCTTTGGCCCATTTTCTGATTGGGTCGTTTATTTTTCTGGAATTGAGCTGAAGAAGTTGCTTATACATTTTTGAGATTAATTCTTTATCAGTTGCTTCATTTGCTATTATTTTCTTCCATTCTGAAGGCTTTCTTTTCACCTTGCTTATAGTTTACTTTGCTGTGCAGAAGCTTTTTAATTTAATTAGGTCCCATTTGTTTATTTTTGCCTTTATTTCCAATATTTGGGCAGGTGGATCATGGAGGAGCCTGCTGTGATTTACGTCGGAGTTTGTTTTGCCTATGTTCTCCTCTAGGAGTTTTATAGTTTCTGGTCTTACATTTAGATCTTTAATCGATATTGAGTTTATTTTGTGTATGGTGTTAGGGAGTGTTTTAGTTTCATTCTTTTACAAGTAGTTGACCAGTTTTCCCAGCACCACTTGTTAAATAGACTGTCTTTTCTCCGTTGTATATTCTTGCCTCCTTGTCAAAGATAAGGTGTCCATAGGTGCATGGATTTATCTCTGGGCTTTCAATTTTGTTCCTTTGATCTATATTTCTGTCTTTATGCCAGTACCATACTGTCTTGATGACTGTGGATTCAAGTCACTGGTTGAGCCTGAAGTCCAGCAGGTTGGTTCCTCCATTTCCGTTCTTTTGTCTCAAGATTGCTTTGGGTATTCTAGGTTTTTTGTATTTCCATACAAATTGTGAAATTATTTGTTCGAGCTCTGTGAAAAATATCGTTGGTAGCTTGATAGGGATTGATTTGAATATATAGAGCAGTTTTGGTAGTATACTCATTTTCACTATATTGATTCTTCCCATTCATGTACACAGTACATTTCTCCATCTCTTAGTCTCCTCTCTGATTTCTTTGACCAGTGGTTTTATAGTTTTCTGTATATAAGTCTTTTGTTTCTTTAGGTAGATATATTCCTAAGTATTTTATTGTTTTCATTGTAATGGTGAATGGAACTGTTTCTTTAAATTCTATTTCTATATTCTCATGATTGGAGTATAGGAATGCAAGGGATTTCTGCATGTTGATTTTATATCCTCCAGCATTACTATATTCATTGATTAGCTCTAGTAGTTTTCTGGTGGAGTCTTTTTGGTTTCTTGTGGAGAGAATCATGTCATCTGCAAACAGTGAGAGTTTTAATTCATTCCAATTTGGATTCCTTTTATGTCTTTTTCTGCTCTGATTGCTGTGGCCAAAACTTACAAAACTATGCTAAATAGTAGTTGTGAGAGTGGGCACCCTTGTCTTGTTCCTGACTTTAGGGAAAATGCTTTCAATTTTTCACCATTGAGTATAATGTTTGCAGTGGGTTTGTATATATATAGCTTTTATTATGTTGATGTATGTTCCTTATATTCCTACTTTCTTGAGGATTTTTATCATGAATGGATGTTGAATTTTGTCAAAGGCTTTCTCTGCATCTATTGAGATAATCATATGGCTTTTATTTATCAATTTGTTAATGTGGTGTATTATACTGATTGATTTGCAGATATTGAAGAATCCTTGCATTCCTGGGATAAAGCCCACTTGGTCCCAATGTATGATCTTTTTAATGTGTTGTTGGATTCTGATTGCCAGTATTTTGTTAGGGATTTTTGCATCTATGTTCATCAGTGATAATGGCCTGTAGTTTTCTTTTTTTTCTTTTCTTTTTTTTTTTTTGTGTGTGTGCCATCTGTCAGGTTTTGGTATGAGGGTTTTGGTGGCCTCATAGAATGATTTTGGAAGTTTACCTTCCTCTTCAATTTTCTGGAAGAGTTTGAGTAGGATAGGTGTTAGTTCTCTCAATTTTTGGTAGAATTCAGCTGTGAAGCCGTCTGGACCTGGGCTTTTGTTTGCTGGAAGATTTCTGATTATAGTTTCAATTTCTGTGCTTCTGATGTGTCTGTTAAGATTTTCTATTTCTTCCTGGTTCAGTTTTGGAAAGTTATACTTTCCTAAGAATTTGTCCATTTCTTCCAAGTTGTCCATTTTTTGGCATATAATTGTTGATAGTAGTCTCTTATGATCCTTTGTATTTCTGTGTTGTCTGTTGTGATCTCTCCAATTTCATTTCTAATTTTATTGATTTGGTTTTTCTCCTTTTGTTTCTTGACGAGTCTGGCGAGTGGTTTGTCAATTTTATCTATCTTCTCAAAGATCCAGGCTTTGGCTTTGTTGATTTTTGCTATGGTCTCTCTCTCTCTCTCTTTTTTTTGCCTTTATTTCTGCCCTAATTTTTACGATTTCTTTCCTTCTACTCACCCTGGGGATCTGCATTTCTTCCTTGTCTATTTGCTTTAGGCATCAGTTCAGTTCAGTTCAGTTCAGTTGAGTCACTCAGTAGTGACCGACTCTTTGAGACCCCATGAATCACAGCACGCCAGGCCTCCCTGTCCATCACAAACTCCCAGAGTTCACTCAAACTCATGTCCATGGAGTCGGTGATGCCATCCAGCCACCTCATTCTCTGTCGTCCCCTTCTCCTCCCACCCCCAATCCTTCCCAACATCAGAGTCTTTTCCAGTGAGTCAACTTGTCGCATGTGGTGGCCAAAGTATTGGAGCTTCAGCTTTAGCAGTCCTTCCAATGAATATTCAGGACTGATTTCCTTTAGGATGGACTGGTTGGATCTTGCAGTCCAAGGGACTCTCAAGAGTCTTCTCCAGCACCACAGTTCAAAAGCATCAATTCTTCACAGTCCAACTCTCACATCCATACATGACCACTGGAAAAACCATAGCCTTGATTAGACGGACCTTTGTTGGCAAAATAATGTCTCTGCTTTTTAATATACTATCTAGGTTGGTCATCGGAGAAGGCAATGGCACCCCACTCCAGTACTCTTGCCTGGAAAATTCCATGGATGGAGGAACTTGGTAGGCTGCAGTCTATGGGGTCGCTAAGAGTTGGATAGGACTGAGCGACTTCACTTTCACTTTTCCTTTCATGCATTGGAGAAGGAATTTGCAACCCACTCCACTGTTCTTGCCTGGAGAATCCCAGGGATGGGGGAGCCTGCTGGGCTGCCGTCTATGCCGTCATGCAGAGTCGGACACGACTGAAGCAACTTAGCAGCAGCAGCATTTGCTCATAACTTTCCTTCCAAAGAGTAAGCGTTTTTTAATTTCATGGCTGCAATCAGCATCTGCAGTGATTTTGGAGCCCCCTCAAAAAAATGTCTGACACTATTTTCAATGTTTCCCCATCTATTTCCCATGAAGTGATGGGACCAGATTACATGATCTTTATTTTCTGATTGTTGAGCTTCAAACCAACCTTTTCACTCTCCTCTTTCACATTCATCAAGAGGCTTTTGCATTCCTCTTCACTTTCTGCCATAACGGTGGTGTCATCTGCATATCCGAGGTTATTGACATTTCTCCCAGCAATCTTGATTCCAGCTTGTACTTCTTCCAGCCCAGTGTTCCTCATGATGTAATCTTCATATAAGTCAAATAAGCAGGGTGACAATATACAACCTTGACGTACTCCTTTTCCTATTTGGAACCAGTCTGCTGTTCCATGTCCAGTTCTAACTGTTGCTTCCTGACCTGCATACAGGTTTCTCAAGAGGCAGGTCCGGTGGTCTGGTATTCCCATCTCTTTCAGAATTTTCCACAGTTGATTGTGATCCACACAGTCAAAGGCTTTGTCATAGTCAATGAAGCAGAAATATATGTTTTCCTGAAACTCTCTTGCTTTCTCCATGATCCACTGGATGTTGCCAATTTGATCTCTTGTGCCTCTGCATTTTCTAAAACCTGTTTGAACATCTGGAAGTTCACGGTTCACATATTGCTGAAGCATGGCTTGCAGAATTTTGAGCATGACTTAACCAGCATGTGAGATGAGTGCAATTGTGCGGTTGTTTGAGCATTCTTTGGCATTGCCTTTCTTTGGGATTGGAATGAAGACTGACTGCTTCCAGTCCTGTGGCCATTGCTGAGTTTTCCAAATTTGCTGGCATATTGAGTGCAGCACTTTCACAGCATCATCTTTCAAGATTTGAAATAGCTCAACTGGAATTCCATCACCTCCACTAGCTTTGTTCATAGTGATGCTTTCTAAGGCCCACTTGACTTCACATTCCAAGATGTCTGGCTCAAGGTCAGTGATCACTTTATCGTGATTATCTTGGTCGTGAAGATCTTTTTTGTAGAGTTCTTCTGTGTATTCTTGCCACCTCTTCTTAATATCTTCTGCTTCTGTTAGGTCCGTACCATTTCTGTCCTTTATTGGGCCCAGCTTTGCATGAAATATTCCCTTGGTATCTCTAATTTTCTTGAAGAGATCTCTTGTTTTTCCTATTCTGTTGTTTTCCTCTATTTCCTTGCATTGATCGCTGAGAATGGCTTTCTTATCTTTCCTTGCTGTTCTTTGAAACTCTGCATTCAGATGCTTATATCTTTCTTTTTTATTTAATTTACTTTTTTCTTGCTTCTTGAGGTAAGCCTCTATTTCTATGAACCTTCCCCCTAGCTCTGCTTTTACAGTGTCCCACATGTTTTGGGTTGTTGTGTTTTCATTTTTATTCATTTCTATGCATATTTTAATTTCTTTTTTGATTTTTTCTGTGATTTGTTGGTTATTCAGCAGCGTGTTGTTCAGCCTCCATATGATGGAATTTTTAGTAGTTTTTCTCCTGTACTTGAGATCTAATCTTACCGCATTGTGGTCAGAAAAGATACTTGGAATGATTTTAGTTTTTTGAATTTACCAAGGCTAGATTTATGACTCAGCACGTGATCTTTCCTGGAGAAGTTTCCATGTGCGCTTGAGAAAAAGGTGAAATTCATTATTTTGGGGTGAATGTCCTGTAGATTTCAAATAGGTCTAACTGGTCTATTGTATCTTTTAAAGTTTGTTTTTCCTTGTTGTTTTTCTGTTTAGTTGATCTATCCATAGGTGTGAGTGGGGTATTAAAGTCTCCCACTATTATTGTGTTATTGTTAATCTCCCCTTACATACTTGTTAGCATTTGTCTTAAATATTGTGGTTCTCCTATGTTGGGTGCATATATATTTATGATTGTTATATCTTCTTCTTGGATTTATCCTTTGATCATTATATAGTTATATTAGTATTGCTATCCCTGCTTTATTTTGGTCTCTATTTGTGTGGAATATCTTTTTCCAACCCTGCACTTTCAGTCTGTATGTGTCCCTTGTTTTGAGTTGGGTGTCTTGTAGACAAAATATATAGGGGTCTTGTTTTTGTATCCATTCATCCAGTCTTTGTCTTTATTTGGGGCTTTCAACCCATTTACATTTAAGGTAATTATTGATAAGTATGATCTCATTGCCATTTGATTTTTGTTTTCTTTTTGTCTTCTTCTGGGACTCCTATGATTCGAATGTTGGGGCGTTTAACATTGTCCCAGAGGTCTCTGAGATTGTCCTTATTTCTTTTAATTAGTTTTTTTTTTTCTCTCTGTTTCATTTATTTCTACTTTTCTATCTTCTTTTTCACTTATCCTACCTTCTGCCTCCATTATTCTACTATTGGTTCTCTTTAGTGTGTTTTTGGTCTCACTTATAGCATTAATCATTATATATTGTCTCTTTTTTATTTCTTCTAGGTCCTTGTTAAACCTTTCTTTCATCTTCGTGATCCTTGTATCCAGGCAGTTTATCTGTAATTCCATTTTGTTTTCAAGATTTTGGATCACTTTCACTATCATTTTTCGGAATTCTTTATCAGGTAGATCCCCTATATCTTCCTCTTTTGTTTGGGTTGGTGGGCATTTATCCTGTTCCTTTACTTGCTGGGTATTTCTCTGCCTCTTCATCTTGCTTATATTGCTGTGTTTTGGGTGGCCTTTCCATATTTTGGAAGTTTGTGGAGTTCTGTTTATTGTGGAGTTTCCTCACTGTGGGCGGGGTTGGAAGGGTGTCTTGTCAAGGTTCCCTGGTTAGGGAAGTTTGTGTTGGTGTTCTGGTGGGTGGAGCTGGATTTCTTCTCTCTGGAGTGAAATGAAGTGTCCAGTAATGAGTTACGAGATGTCAGTGGGTTTGGAGTGACTTTGGGCTGCCTGTATATTGAAGCTCAGGACTATGTTCCTGTGTTGCTGGAGAATTTGCGTGGTATGTCTTGCTCTGGAACTTGTTGACCCTTGGGTGGTGCTTGGTTTCAGTGTTGGTATGGAGGCGTTTGATGAGCTCCTATCAATTAATAGAGTTAGGAGTCAGGAGTTGATTTATGGAGTCAGGAGTTCTCTGCTGTTCTTAGGATTTGGACTTAAGCCTCCTGCCTCTGGTTTTCAGTCTTATTCTTGCAGTAGCCTCAAGACATCTCCATCTGTCACTTCCAAGGTTTTAGCTTCCCTCTGTTTTAGTTTCTTCTATTTGCTGGTCTCATCACTGTCTATTTTCCTCCCTGACTCAAGGGGGCAGTGGTGGTCACTTTCTTAGGCTCACTTGTTCAGTTGTGCTGTGGGGAGGGAGGAATGCTGCACAGGCTCTAGATTGCTCTGCTGGGAACTGTCTGAGGCGGGCTCCTTGTTGCATGCATTTCCCAGTTCAAAGCCACTCAGATTCAGGTACTCGGGTACTCCACAAAGACGTAGACTTGGTTGGGCCTGTGTTTTGTGCTCTTCCCCAGTCTGAGTAGCTCAGTCACCAGGTGTTTGGTGAGACTGGTCACTGCAACTTATCCCCTCCTCGGTACCTGCTGCTTGGATTTCTGGGTGTACAACTGGCGCACCTTCTCAGGGGGATGTCCATTGGCCAGAATCCCAAGAAGTCTTGGTTAGCAACGAAGCCTGCTTGCAGTTTGGTAGATGATGCCTCTCTGGGACTGCAATTGCCCCCTTCTGGCTCTGGCTGATCTTCCCTACCTGTCTCAGTTGGGGGATGGGCTGTGCTCAGCTGACTAGCTCTAGTCCGTCCTTTGTTCTGTGAGCAGGTCTGGTGGTGTCTTAGGTTAGGGCTTTTCGCCTTTTTGCAGGGTAGCTATTCCACAGTCTGCTTTGCTATCTCAAGTTAGCTCCCTCAGATTGCCCTCAGGGCATTCAGGCCGTGTCCTTACTCTAAGCAATGCTGCCTGCAACTCCCTGCCAGTCCCCACTTGCTAGTGGTGGATGTGGGCGTCTGTGCTGCTTCTCCACTGGGATTTACCATTGAGCACATAATCTGTGGTGCTTAGTTTTTTTTTTTTTTCCTCCCAGTTATGTTGCCCTCTGAGGTTCCAAGGCTCACCACAGACTTGCCAGTGAGAGTATTTCCAGGCGTTTGAAGACTTCTCTCCATTTTAAGACTCCCTTCCCAGGACGGATCTCTGTCATTATCTCTTTTGTCTCTCTTTTTATCTTTTATATGTATTCCTACCTCATTTTGAAGACAATGGTCTGCTTTTCTGGGTACCTTATTTCCTCTGCCAGCATTCAGAAGTTGTTTTGTGGAATTTACTCAGCATTCAAAAGTTCTTTTGATGAATTTGTGGGGGAGAAAGTGGTCTCCCCGTCCTATTCCTCCGCCATCTTAGGACCGCCCCCCTGAAATGATTTTATATGTTAAAATTCCTAAAATATGCCACAAAATATCTATTCAGTTCAGTTCAGTTCAGTTCAGCCGCTCAGTCGTGTCCGACTCTTAGCGACCCCATGAACCACAGCACGCCAGGCCTCCCTGTCCATCACTAACTCCCGGAATTCACTCAAACTCATGTTCACAGAGTCGGTGATGCCATCCAGCCACCTCATTCTCTGTCGTCTCCGCCTCCTCCTAACCCCAATTGCTCCCAGCATCAGAGTCTTTTCCAGTGAGTCAACTTGTCGCAAGAGGTGGCCAAAGTATTGCAGTTTCAGCTTTAACATCAGTACTTCCAATGAACACCCAAGATTGATCACCTCTAGAACGGACTGGTTGGATCTCCTTTCAGTCCAAGGGACTCTCAAGAGTCTTCTCCAGCACCACAGTTCAAAAGCATCAATTCTTCGGGGATCAGCTTTCTTCACCGTCCAACTCTCACATCCATACATGACCACGGGAAAAACCATAGCCTTGACTAGACGGACCTTGGTTGGCAAAGTAATGTCTCTGCTTTTTAATATGCTATCTAGGCTGGTCATAACTTTCCTTCCAAGGAGTAAGCGTCTTTTAATTTCATGGCTGCAATGAGCATCCGCAGTGATTTTGGAGCCCAGAAAAATAACGTCTGACACGGTTTACACTTTTTCCCCATCTATTTCCCAAGAAGTGATGGGACAAGATTCCATGATCTTCGTTTTCTGAATGTTGAGCTTCAAGACAAACTTTTCACTCTCCTCTTTCACTTTCATCAAGAGGCCTTTGAGTTCCTCTTCACTTTCTGCCATAAGCGTGGTGTCATCTGCATATCTGAGGTTACTGATATTTCTCCCAGCAATCTTGATTCCAGCTTGTGCTTCTTCCAGCCCATCATTCCTCATGATGTACTCTGCATATAAGTTAAATAAGCAGGGTGACAATATACAAACTTGACATACTCCTTTTCCTATTTGGAACAAGTCTGTTGTTCCATGTCCAGTTCTAACTGTTGCTTCCTGATCTGCATACAGGTTTCTCAAGAGGCAGGTCAGGTGGTCTGGGATTCCCATCTCTTTCAGAATGTTTCACAGTTTATTGTGATCCACACAGTCAAAGACCTTGGCATAGTCAATGAAGCAGAAATAGGTGTTTTTCTGGAACTCTCTTGCTTTTTCCATGATCCAGTGGATGTTTGCAATTTGATCTCTGGTGCCTCTGCCTTTTCTAAAACCTGCTTGAACATCTGGAAGTTCACGATTCACATATTGCTGAAGCCTAGCTTGGAGAATTTTGAGCATGACTTTAGTAGCGTGTGAGATGAGTGCAATTGTGCGGTCGTTTGAGCATTCTTTGGCATTCCCTTTCTTTGGGATTGGAATGAAGACTGACCTCTTCCAGTCCTGTGGCCATTGCTGAGTTTTCCAAATTTGCTGACATATTGAGTGTAGCACTTTCACAGCATCATCTCTCATGATTTGAAATAGCTCAATCAGAATTCCATCACCTCCACTAGCTTTGTTCGTCATGATGCTTTCTAAGGCCCACTTGACTTCACATTCCAAGATGTCTGGTTCCAGGTGAGTGATCAAGCCATCGTGATTAACTTTGTCATGAAGATATGTATTAGAACTAATAAAAAATAATCAGCACTCTGCAAGACCCAAAATAAATATACAAAAAAATCTGTTTCGTTTCTATACACTAACAATGAAAAATCTGAAAAGGAATTTAAGAAATCAGTTTCATTTGCAATAGTAACAAAGAGTAAAATACTTAGGAATAAACTTAAGAAGGTGAAAGGCGTGAAAAGCTGAAAACTAAAATCAGCTCTGAATGAAATTGAGTAAGACATAAACAGTTGGTAATACATCTCTGTTTATGGATTGTAAGACAATATTTTTAAGAATGGTAATTTTGCCCAAAGCAACTGACGTATTCAATGTGCTTGCCATCAAAGTTCCAATGAATTATTTTTTTTCAAAAATAGAGAAATGTGTATAGAATCTCAAAGAACCTTGTGTAACCAAAATATCCAGGAAAAAAAAAAAAGAATAGAGTTGCAAGACTCATACTTCCTGATTTTAAAACCAAAGCCACGGTAATTAAAAAAAAAAATGTGTTGTTGACGTGAAGACAAATATATAAAGAGAGGAAAATGAAATAGAATAGAGATCCCAGAAATAAAACACATACACTGCCAAGTGATATTCAACATGGGTGCCAAGACAATCTTATAAGGGGAAAGGACAGATATCCATGTGCATAAAAATGAAGGTGAGCATTTTACCTTACACCACTTATAAAAATTAATGCAAAGTAGATGAAAGATCTAAATAAAAGTACTAAAATATAAAACTTATAGGAAAATGTAGGGGAAAATCTTCATGGTATTGGATTTGACTATGACAACAAATCCAATTGAATTGCAAAATTTAGACTTAAATTGAAGAAAGTAGGGGAAGCCACTAGGCCATTCAGGTATGCTGCTGCTACTGCTGCTGCTGCTGCTAAGCCTCTTCAATCGTGTCTGACTCTGTGTGACCCCATGGACTGCAGCCTACTAGACTCTGCGTCCATGGGATTTTCCAGGCAAGAATACTGGAGTGGGTCGCCAGTGCCTTCTCCGATTCAGGTATGACCTAAGTCAAATAACTTGCAGTTGTACAGTGGAAGTAACAAATAGATTCAAGGGATTAGATCTTATAGACAGAGTGCCTGAAGAACTATGGATGGAAGTTTGTAACATTGTAAAGGAGGCGATAATAAAAACTATCCCCAAGAAAAAGAAATGCAAAAAAGCAAAATGGCTATCTGAGGAGGACTTACAAATAGCTGTGAAAAGAAGACAAATGAAATACAAGGAAAGAAAAGTTTATCCATCTGAATGCAGAGTTCCAAAGAATAGCAAGGAGAGATAAGAAATCCTTCTAAGAGATCAATGCAAAGAAATACAAGAAAACAATAGAATGGGAAATTCTAGAGATCTCTTCAAGAAAATTAGAGATACCAAGGGAACACTTCATGTAAAAATGGGCACAAGAATGAAAATGTTTGCTTAAAACTCAACATTCAGAAAACTAAGACCAATGCATCCAGTCCCATTGCTTCATAACAAATAAATGGGGAAACAATGGAAATAGTGACAGACTTTATTTTTGGGTGGGCTTCAAAATCACTGCAAATGGTGACTGAAGCTATTAAATTAAAAGTTGCTTGCTCCTTAGAAGAAAAGCTATGACAAACCTAGACACTGTGTTAAAAGGCAGACATTACTTTGTTGACAAATGTCCATCTAGTCAAAGCTATTGATTTTCCAGTAGTCATGTATGGTGTAAGAGTTGGACCGTAAAGAATGCTGAGCATTGAAGAATTGATGCATTTGAACTGTGGTATTGGAGAAGGCTCTTGAGAGTCTCTTTCGCTTCAAAGAGATCAAACCAGTCAATCCTAAAATATTACAGTCCTGAATATTCATTGGAAGGACTGATGCTGAAGCTCCAATACATTGGCTACCTAATGTAAAGAGCTCGCTCATTGTAAAGACCCTGATGCTGGGAAAAATTGAAGGCAGAAGGAGAAGGGGATGACAGTGGATGAAATAGTTGGATGGCATTAGCAACTCAATGGACATAAGTTTGAGCAAGCTACAGGAGATGGTCAAGGACAGGGAAGTATGACATGCTGCAGTCCATGAAGTTGCAAATAGTTGGACAAGACTGAATGACTGAACAACAAATGACAAAAAATGCATGGGCAACATAAGAAAAATAGATACTGTCAAGAGAGTGAAAAAGCAGCCCACAGTACAGGAGAAATTATTTGCTAATTGTATGTCTGATAAAAAATTTATCCTCAGAGTATAAAAAACTATGTAATTCAAGAACAACAAAAGAAACCTAGTTGAAAAATTAGTATACTTTTTCCTAAGAATATAAACTAATGGCCAATAAGTACATGAAATAATCTTCAGGATTGCTAGTTGTTAGGTAATGGAAGTCAAACCCACCTAGAATGGCTATTAAAAAAAAAAAGAAAGAAAAGAAAACAATAAGTGTTGAGAATATGAAGCAGTTGAAGTACTTGTACATTGCTATTGGAATTGTAAAGTGGTAAGCCTCTGTGGAAGGCTGTATAGCATTTCCTTAAAAAATTACTGTATAATTCAACATTTTCCCTTCTAGGTATACGCACAAAAGAATAAGCAAAGACTCAAATAGCTATCTGCACACTGATGTTCATAGCAGCATTATTACATTAGCCAAATGGTGGGAACAACCCAAATATCCACCAACAATGGATAAATGCATTTTTATATACATACATACAATGGAATATTATACATACATATAATGGATTATTATTCAGCCTTAAAAAGAATGAAATTCTGTTACATGGTAGGATATGAGTGTTCATATTGAAGACATTGAAGACATACTAAGTGAAATGTCAGACAAAGAAGGAGGAATATTAGATGATTTCCCTTGTATGAGGTACTTAAAATAGTCAAATTCATATAGACACAAAGTAGAATAGTGGTTACCAGGGTCTAGATGGAAGATGGAATGGAGGTTTAGTTTTTAATGGGCAAAGTGTTTCAGTTTGTTACGATGAAAAAGTTCTGGGATAGACAGTGATTATGGTTGCACGACAATCTAAATATACTTAATGCTACAAAATTGTATACTTAAAATGACAAATTTTATGTTATGTGTATTTTATCACAATAAAAATCAAAGCAGAAGCCCTAGTTTACACTTTTCTGTATTGGTAATTCATGAATAATCATGCAAATCCAACATGAATAATCAACAATTATAGGAAATCAACTAATTTCCTATAATGGAAAGCATTTTAACTCTCATGTCAAAATGTCTCACAGATAACATTTCAACAAACATAAGTTCATAGGGGGGTTTCCTTGATAGCTCAGCTGGTAAAGAATCTGTCCTTAATGCAGGAGACCCTGGTTCGATTCCTGAGTCAGGAAAATCCTCTGGAGAAGGGATAGGATACTCACTCCAGTATTTTTAGGCTTCCCTTGTTTCTCAGCTGGTAAATAATCTTCCTGCAATGCGGGAGACCTGGGTTTTATCCCTGGTTTGGGAAGATCCCTTGGAGAAGGGAAGGGGCACCCACTCCAGTATTCTGGCCTGGAGGATTCCAAGGACTGCATAGCCATGGGGTCTCAAAGAGTTGGACACGGCTGAGCGACTTTCACTTAAGTTCAAAATAAAAAAGTAAATAAAAATGAAGCAAACTAAAAAACCCACATAAGTAAATACAACATCCTATGTGAGAATCAGCAGAAAAATATTACATTGAGACACCAAAGACTGTAAACTGGAGTCACTAACTAGAAGATACTGCAATTATCTAAAATGGACATATGGTACATATAAAGATATATTTTAAACAAAAATGGATAAGAAAAGATAGATATGATGCTGTCAGTAGGCATAAGAAATCTATATAAATACCAGAGAAAATATATTTCAGTGTAAAAATATAAGAGGGACACCTTCATAATGACTAAAGGGTCAATCCAACATGAATTTTGACAATCAAAAATAAGTAATCACCTCCTAACAAAGCCTCATAATAAATTTAGAAAATCCTGACCGAATTGAAGGAATAAATAGCCCAAAACACATCTATGATTGTGGAACTTAACGTTTCTCTACCATTTTTTTTTCTGTTCCCAGTCAATATTTTATAGAAAAACCAGACAAAAAGTGAAGATATAAAGCATTGATATAGCACTGTTCACCAGCTTGACCTATATAGTATTTAAAGATCACTACTTTTACTTTTCACAATACATTTTGTTTTCAAGAGAACACATCACTTTCCCAAGGTAGACAATGTGAAGCCAGAAAAAAAAAAAAACCCTCAGCTAATTTTAAAAAGTTAAAATCATACAAAATATGTTCTCTGTTCACAATAGAATTAAATTTAAAAGATTGTCTTTTCATTTTGTTTATGATTTCTTTGCTATGCAGAAGTTTTTAAGTTTAATCAAGTCTCATTTGTTTATTTTTGTTTTATTTTCATTAAGAAGTGGATAAAAAATTCTTTCTGTGATTTATGTCAGAAAGTGTTATACCTATCTTTTTCCTCTAAGAGTTTTATAGCATGAAGCTTTACATTTAGTTCTTTAATCAAATTTAAGTTTATTTTTGTGTATGCTGTTAGTGAGTATTCTAATTTCATTTTTTTCCATGTAGCTGTCCAGTTCTCCCAGAATCACCTATTGAAGAGACTGTCTTTTCTGCATTGTATAGTCTTGCTTCCTTTGTCATAATTTAGCTGACCTTAGGTGTGTGGATTTATCTTTGGATTTTCTAATTTGTTGCATTCATCTATATGTTTGTTTTTGTGTCAGTACCATACTATTTTGATTACTGTAGTTTTCTAGTATAGTCTGAAGTCAGGGACCTTGATTCATTCAGTCAAAAAATGAGTGGAAGGTCTAAATAGACATTGCTTCAATGAAGACAAACAGGTTGTCAAAAAGCACTTTAGAAGATACTCTGCATCACCAATTATAAGATAAATGCAAATAAAACCTACAATCAGCTATCACCTCACACTTATCAGAATGACCATCATCAAAAAATCTATAAACAGTAAATGCTGGAGAGGTTGTAGAGAAAAGGGATCCTTCCTGCTCTGTTGATGGAAATGTAAATTCGTACAGCCACTATGGAGAACAATGTAAAGGTTCCTTAAAAAATTAAAAATAGAGCTTCCATATGATTCTGCAATCACTCTCCTGGGTTTATATTAAGAGCAACCCATAATTTGAAAAGATATACACAATTCAATGTTCATTACAACATTCCAGGACATGGAAACAACCTAAATGTTCATCAACAGCCAATGGATAAAGATGTAGTACATACATGAATATATTCAATAGAATATCAATGAGTCACCAAAAAAGAATGAAATAATGTCTCTACAGCAACATGGATGGACCTAGAAATTGTTATATGATTGAAATAAGTCAGACAGAGAAAGGCAAATGTAATATGATATTGCTTATATGTGAAATCTTTAAAAAATAAAAGGAGAGAAATGAACTTATTTATAAAACATAAATAGAGTCACAGATGTAGAAAACAAACTTATGGTCACTAGGGGAGGAATGGGGGTGCTAAACTGGGAGATTAGATTTGACACATATACATTACTGTATATAAAATTGCTAACTGATAAGGACCTACTGTGTAGCACATGGAAATCTAATCAATAATTTTTAATGGCTTATGTGGGAAAAAAATAACTTAAAAAGAGTGGATATAAATATATATAATTGTTTCTCTTTGCTGTACACTGGAAACTAATGAAATTTTGTAAATCAACTATACTCAAATAAAAAGTTTTAAAAACTCAAGAAAAATAAAATATTTAGGGAAAAACTCAGCAAATTCTGAACTCCTTGGGTTAGAGAAGAAATTACAAGTGAAATCAGAAATGTTTCAAACTTGAAAATAGTGAAATTAATGCATGTCAAAGTTTATGGTTTGCAGATAAAGCAATGTTTAGGGGAACTTTCATGGTTTTAAAAGCTTAAATACATAAAGAAAATATGATATAAATAAATGATATAACATCCTACATTACAAAGGCAGAAAAGCTAAATTCAAAATAAGAAAAATAGAGGGAGGCACCAGCTGCATTGCTTAGAGTGAGGACCAGGCCTGAATACTGTGAGGGCAATCTGAGGAAACTAACCTGAGATAGCAAAGCAAGCTGCGGGATAGAATCCCTTGAAAAGGTAAAAAGCCCTAAACTAAGACTCCACCGGACCCGCTCACAGAACAAAGGAGTGAGCAGAGCTAGCCAGCTGAAGATGGTCCATCCCCCACCGAGACAGGCAGGGGAGGGCAGCCAGAGCTGGAAGCAGGCAATTGTGCCTCCAGAGAGGAATCCAATACCAAACTGCAAACAGGCTTCGTTGCTAACCAAGACTTCTTGGGTTTAGGCTGGTCGAAATCCACCTGAGAAGATGAGCTGGTGGTACACCCAAAAAACCGAGTGGCAGGGACACGGGAGGTGATAAGTCGCAGTGACCAAGTTCACCAAACACCTGGTGACCTGAGCTGCTCAGACCGGGGAAGAGCACAAAACACAGGTGGAACCAAGTCTACAACTTTGTGGAGTACCTGAGTACTTGCACCTGAGCGGCTTAGACCTGGGATGTGCATGAAACCCAGAGCCCGCCTCAGACAGTTCCCAGCAGAGCAACCTAGAGCCTGTGCAAGGTAAACTGGGACAGCACACACGCCATGAGCCCATGAGTGGGGGCAAACCCAGTGTGGCAGAGACACTGTGAGCATTTCCCACAGACACCAGTGATATTTGTCTGCAGTGTTCCACCCTCCCCACAGCACGACTGAACAAGTGAGCCTTAAAAAGTGTCCACTACCGCCCCCTAGTGTCAGGGCAGAAATTAGACACTGAAGAGACCAGCAAAGAGAAGAAGCTAAAACAGAGGGAAGCTGAAACCTTGGAAGTGACAGATGGAGATGTCTTGAGGCTACTGCAAGAATAAGACTGAAAACCAGATTCAGGAGGCTTAAGTCCAAATCCTAAGAACAACAGAGAACTCCTGACTCCAGGGAACATTAATTGATAGGAGCTCATCAAACGCCTCCATACCTACACTGAAACCAAGCACTACCCAAGGGTCAAAAAGTTCCAGAGCAAGACAACCACACAAATTCTCCAGCAACACAGGAACATCGTCCTGAGCTTCAATACGCAGGCTGCACAAAGTCACTCCAAACTCATTGACATCTCATAACTCATTACTGGACACTTCATTGCACTCCAGAGAGAAGAAATCCAGCTCCACCCACCAGAACACTGACATAAGCTTCCCTAACCAGGGAACCTTGACAAGACACACATCCAACCTCACCCACAGTGAGGAAACACCACAATAAAGAGAACTCCACAAACTGTCAGAAGACGGAAAGGCCAGCCCAAACACAGCAATATAAGCAAGATTAAAAGGCAGAGAAATACCCAGCAAAAAAAGGAACAGGATAAATGCCCATCAACCAAAACAAAAGAGGAAGAGATAGGCAACCTACCTGATAAAGAATTCTGAAAAATGATAGCAAAAATGATCCAAAATCTTGAAAACAAATTAGAGTTACAGATAAATAACTTGGAGACAAGAATCAAGAAGATGCAAGAAAGGTTTAACAAGGATCTAGAGGAAATAAAAAAGAGTCAATATACAAGGAATAATGCAATAGATGAGATCAGAAACACTCTGGAGGGAACCAACAGTAGAATAACGGAGGCAGAAGATAGAATAAGACAGTTAGAAGATAGAATGGTAGAAATAAATGAAGCATAGAGGATAAAAGGCAAACAAATAAAAAGAAATGAAGACAATCTCAGTGACATCTGGGACAATGTTAAACACGACAACATTCGAATCATAGGAGTCCTAGGAAAAGAAGACAAAAATAAAGACCATGAGAAAATACTTGAGGAGGTAATAGTTGAAAATTTCCCTAAAATGGAGAAGGAAATAATCACCCAAGTCCAAGAATCCCAGAGAGTCCAAAACAGGATAAACCCAAGGTGAAATACCCCAAGATACATACTAAAAAAATCAAACACAAAGAACAAATATTAAAATCAGTAAGGGAAAAGCAACAAATAACTCACAAGGGGATCCCCATAAGGGTAACAGCTCATCTTTCAATAGAAACTCTTTTGGCCAGGAGGGAATGGCAGGGCATACTTAAACTGTTGAAAGACAATAACCTACAGCCCAGATTACTGTACCCAGCAAGGATCTCATTCAAATATGAAGGAAAAATCAAAAGCTTTACAGACAAACAAAAGCTCAGAGAATTCAGCATAAACAAACCAGCTCTCCAATAAATGCTAAAGGACATTCTCTAGACAGGAAACACAGAAAGAGTGTATAAAATCGAACACAAAATAATAAAGTAAATGGCAATGGGATCATACTTATAATTAATTACCTTAAATGTAAATGGGTTGAATGCCCCAACCAAAAGACAAAGACTGGCTGAATGGATACAAAAACAAGACTGCTATATATCGTCTAAAAGAGACCCACTTCAAAATGAGGGACATATACAGATTGAAAGTGAAGAGCTGGAAAAAGGTATTCCATGCAAATAAAGACCAAAAGAAATCAGGAGTAGCAATACTCATAACAGATAAAATAGACTTTAAAACAAAGGCTGTGAAAAGAGACAAAGAAGGACACCACATAATGATCAAGGGATCAATAGAAGAAGATTTAACAATCATAAATATACATGCACCCAACATAGGAGCACCACAATACGTAAGACAAATGCTAACAAGTATGAAAGGGGAAATTAACAATAACACAATAACAGTGGGAGACTTTAATATCCCACTCGCACCTATGGATAGATCAACTAAACAGAAAATTAACAAGGAAACACAAACGTTAAATGATACAATAGACCAGTTAAACCTGAATGAAATCTACAGGACATTTCACCCCAAAAAAAAAAATTTCAACTTTTTCTCAAGCGCACACGGAACGTTCTCCAGGATAGATCATGTGCTGTGCCATAAATCTAGCCTTGGTAAATTCAAAAAAAAAAAAAATGAAATCATTCCAAGCATCTTTTCTGATCACAATGCAATAAGACTAAATCTGAATTATAGAAGAAAAACTATTTAAAATTCCAACATATGGAGGCTGAACAACACACTGCTGAATAAGCAACAAATGATAATGAAAACACAACAACCCAAAACCTGTGGGACAATGTAAAAGCAGTACTAAGGGGAAAGTTCATAGCAATACAGGCATACCTCAAGAAACAAGAAAAAAGTCAACTAAATAACCTAATGCTATACATAAAGCAATTAGAAAAGGAAGAAATGAAGAATCCCAGAGTTAGTAAAAGGGAAGAGATCTTAAAAATTAGGGCAGAAAAAAATGCAAAAGAAACAAAAGGGACCATAGCAAAAAACAACAAAACAAAAAGCTGGTTTTTTGATAGGGTAAATAAAATTGACAAACCACTAGCCAGACTCATCAAGAAACAAAGGGAGAAAAACCAAATCAATAAAATTAGAAATGAAAATGGAGAGATCACAACAGACAACACAAAAATACAAAGGATCATAATAGACTACTATCAGCAACTATATGCCAATAAAATTGACAACTTGGAAGAAATGGATAAATTCTTAGAAAAGTACAACTTTCCAAAACTGAACCAGGAAGAAATAGAAAATCTTAACAGGCCTATCACAAACACGGAAATTTAAACTGTAATCAGAAATCTTTCAGAAAACAAAAGCACAGGTCCAGACGGCTTCACAACTGAATTCTACCAAAAATTGAGAGAAGAACTAGCACCTATCCTACTCAAACTCTTCCAGAAAATTGCAGAGGAAGGTAAACTTCCAAACTCATTCTATGAGGCCACCACCACCCTAATACCAAAACCTGACAAAGATGCCACAAAAAAAGAGAACTACAGGCCAATATCACTGATGAACATAGATTCAAAAATCCTTAACAAAATTCTAGCAATCAGAATTCAACAACACATTAAAAAGATCATACATCAGGACCAAGTGGACTTTATCCCAGGGATGTAAGGATTCTTCAGTATCCGCAAATCAATCAATGAAATACACCACAGTAACAAAATGAAAAAATAAAATATATGATTACCTCAATAGATGCAGAGAAAGTCTTTCACAAAATTCAGCATCCATTTATTATTAAAACCCTCCAGAAGGCGGGAATAGAAAGAACATTTCTCAACATAATAAAATATATGTATGACAAACCCACAGCAAACATTATCCTCAATGGTAAAAACTGAAAGAGTTTCTCCTAAAGTCAGGAAGAAGACAAGGGTGCCCACACTCCCCACTACTATTCATCATAGTTTTGGAAATTTTTGCCACAGCAATCAGAGCAGAAAAAGACATAAAAAGAATCCAAATTGGAAAAGAAGAAGTAAAACTCTCACTGTTTGCAGATGACATGATCCTCTCCACAGAAAACTCTAAAGACTCTACCAGAAAATTAAGAGAGCTAATCAATGAATCTAGCAAAGTTTCAAGATATAAAATCAACACACAGAAATCCCTTGCATTCCTATATACTAATAATGGGAAAATAGAGAAATTAAGGAAACAATTCCATTCACCATTGGAACGAAAAGAATAAAATACTTAGGAATATATCTACCTAAAGAAACAAAAGACCTATATATAGAAAACTGTAAAACACTGCTGAAAGGAATCAGAGAGGACACTAATAGATGGAGAAATACACTGTGTTCATGGATTGGAAGAATAAATATTGTGAAAACGAGTATATCAGCCAAAGTAATTTATAGGTTCAATGCAATCCCTATCAAGCTACCAATGGTATCTTTCACAGAGCTAGAACAAAAATTTCACAATTTGTATGGAAATACAAAAAACCTCGAATAGCCAAAGCAATCTTGCGAAAGATGAATGGAACTGGAGGTATCAACCTGCCAAACTTCAGGCTCTACTACAAAACCACAGTCATCAAGACAGTATAGTACTGGCATAAAGACAGAAATATAGATCAAGGGAGCAAAATAGAAAGCCCAGAGATAAATGCATGCACCTATGGACACCTTATCTTTGATAAAGGAGGCAAGATTATTCAGCGAAGAAAAGACAATCTCTTTACCAAGTGGTGCTGGGAAAACTGGTCAACCACTTGTAAAAGAATGAAACTAGAACACTCCCTAACACCATACACAAAAATAAACTCAAAATGGATTAAAGATCTAAATGTAAGACCAGAAACTATAAAACTCCTAGAGGAGAACATAGGCAAAACACTCTCCGACAGAAATCACAGCAGGATTCTCCATGACCCACCTCCCAGAATATTGGAAATAAAAGACAAAATAAACAAATGGGACCTAATTAAATTTAAAAGCTTCTGCACAGTAAAGGAAACTATAAGAATGGTGAAAAGACAGTCTTCAGAATGGGAGAAAATAATAGCAAATGAAGCAAATGACAAATAATTAATCTTAAAAATATACAAGCAACACTTGCAGTTCAAGTCTAGAAAAATAAATGACCCAATCAAAAAATGGGCCAAAGAACTAAACAGACATTTCTCCAAAGAAGACATACAGATGGCTAACAAACACATGAAAAAATGCTCAACATCCATCATAATCAGAGAAATGCAAATCAAAACCACAATGAGGTACCATTTAATGCCAGTCAGAATGGCTGCTATCCAAAAGTCTACAAGCAATAAATGCTGGAAAGGTTATGGAGAAAATGGAACCCTCTTACACTGTTGGTGGGAATGCAAACTAGTACAGCCACTATGGAGAACAGTGTGGAGGTTCCTTAAAAAAACTGGGAAATAGAACTGCCATACGACACAGCAATCCCACTCCTGGGCATACACACCAAAGAAACCAGAATTGAAAGAGACACATGTAGTCCAAAATTCATTGCAACACTGTTTATAATAGCCAGGACATGGAAGCAACCTAGATGTCCATCTGCGGATGAATGGATAAGAAAGCAGTGGTACATATACACAATGGAGTATTACTCAGCAATTAAAAAGAATACATTTGAATCAGTTCTAATGAGGTGGATGAAACTGAAGCCTATTATACAGAATGAAGTCAACCAGAAAGAAAAACACCAATACAGAGTACTAATGCACATATATGGAATTTAGAACGATGGTAAAGATAACCCTGTGTACGAGACAGTAAAAGAGACACAGATGTATAGAAAAGTCTTTTGGACTCTGTGGGAGAGGGCAAGGGTGGGATGATTTGGGAGAATGGCATTGAAACATGTATATTACCATATGTAAAACAAATCGCCAGTCCAGGTTCGATGCATGATACAGGATGCTTGGGGCTGGTGTACTGGGATGACCCAGAGGAATGGGATGGGGAAGGAGGTGGGAGGGGGGTTCAAGATGGGGAACACATGTACACCCGGGGCAGATTCATGTCAGTTTATTGCAAAACCAATATAATTATGTAAAGTAGTTAGCCTCCAATTAAAATATATTAAAAAAAAGAAAAAGGAAGTATGGAGATATGGGTAGAAATCAGTCATGTAACAACCAAATAGACTATGATTACTTGAAATGATTGACAAAATTTAAAAACCCTTAGGTAGACCTGGAGAAGGAAATGGCAATCCACTCCATCATTCTTGCCTGGGAAATCCCATGAATTGAGGAGCCTTGTGGGTTACAGTCCATGGGGTCACAAAGAGTCATACAAGACTGAGTGACTATCACTAGACTAATAAGTGATAAGGAAAGAGAGTACAAATCCTCATTACTTAGGATGAAATGGGGCTTATCATTGCAGATTCTACAAAAAGAAAAAAAAGGCTTTATGCTAATAAATTAGACAGTTCAGTTGAAATGGATGCATTGTCTTGAAAAACAATGAAGTGACACAAGATAAAATTTAAATTCTTAATAGTCTAGCATATCTAGTAAAATATTGAATTTGTTATCACAAACCTTTTCATATAGAGACTTCCAAGACCACATAGCAAACATTTAAGAATAGATGGCACCAATTTTCCACAAATCTCTTCAAAAAATTATAGGAGATGAACACACTTTCCAGAATATTTTATCTTAGAACCTTATTTTGTTTTATCTGAAGAAGTTGTTACAATAAAAGGAAATTATAGATCAATGCCTCTTGTGAACATAGATGCATATTAACATATTAAATCTAACAATATTTTTACATAGTTTAACTAAAGGCTTCCAAGGTGGTTCAGTGGTAAAGAATCCATCTGCAAATGCAGGAGAGGGTTCAATGCCTGGATTGGAGAGATCCCCTGGAGAAGGAAATGGCATTCTTTCCTGGAGAATGCCATGGACAGAGGTGCCTGGCAGTCTTCAGTCCATAGGGTCCCAAAGAGTCAGACACAACTGAGTGACTTAGCATGCACACAGGTATGGTATGACTAAATAGATTTATCCCAGAAATGTAAGATTAGTTCAATATTTCAAGTATAGGATAAGACACAGTTCTAACTTATTTTTTTAAATTATTTATTTTAATTGGAGACTAATTACTTTACATTACTGTATTGGTTTTGCCATACATTGACATGAATCTGCCCCTGGTGTACATGTGTTCCCTATCTTGAACCCCCCTCCCACCTCCCTCCCCATCCCTGGAGTTGAAAGATAAGCTAGATCTAAAATAGAAGACAAAACTACACAAGTTTGTAGATAATGTATCTTAAGTCACTTGTTCATCAAGATAGTAAGAATATATATTATTTTTAAAATTTGTTTAAAAAGACACTTATTTATACTAAATTAAAAGAATAGAGCTAGACATTTATAAAACAAATTACAGAACAGTCTTTTGGACTCTGTGGGAGAGGGCGAGGGTGGGATGATTTGGGAGAATGGCATTGAAACATATTTATTATCATATGTGAAACGAATCGCCAGTCCAGGTTCGATGCATGATACAGGATGCTGAGGGCTGGTGTACTGGGATGAACCAGAGGGATGGGATAGGGAGGGAGGTGGGAGGTGAGTTCAAGATGGGGAACACATATACACCCGGGGCAGATTCATATCAATGTATGGCAAAAGCAATACAATAATGTAAGGTAATTAGCCTCCAATTAAATAAATTTTTTTAAAAAAGAAATTTCATTCATGCAAGTGCATGTTTAGTTACTCAATTGTGTCTGGTTCTTGGTGACCCCGTGGGATGTAGCCCGCCATTCTCCTATGTGCATGTGATTTCCAGGCAAGAATACTGGGTTGGGATCTTATTTCCTTCTCCAGGGTATCTTCCTGACCCAGGGATTGAACTTGCATTTCCTGTGTTTCCTGAATTGGCAGGCAGATTCTTTATCACTGAGCCACCTGGGAAGCAACAAGAAATTTCATCAAATGGGAAATACATACTTTCGAAAATGAACATCCGATAATTATGAATTTGATTATACATTATAATTTAATTCTTATAAACCTACGTCTCAAAAAACTCAAAAAATTTGTATTATAAAGAACATATTCTCCAATGAAAACACAAGAAATCAATAATGCAATATTCAAAGATGACATGATTATGTATGCACATAGACGAGTGCAGTCAATATAGCAACCATTATTATTTATTAAAAATATAGCATATTTGTGGCATATAAGAAACTCCAATACTTTGGCCACCTCATGCAACGAGTTGACTCATTGGAAAAGGCTCTGATGCTGGGAAGGATTGGGGGCAGGAGGAGAAGGGGACCACAGAGAATGAGATGGTTCGATGGACATGAGTTTGAGTGAACTCCGGGAGTTGGTGATGGACAGGGAGGCCTGGCGTGCTGTGATTCATGGGGTTGCAGAGTCGGACATGACTGAACGACTGAACTGAACTGAAGGTCAATATACCAATGCCTATTTTATTTTTTTACACCAGCGACTGTTGGAACATTTTATAGTTGTCACATTCAGTAACAACAAACATACATAGGCATTCAGGGGGAAAATGCAATAAAAGTAAAACCTTTTTTAAGAAAGTATTTAACTTTAAAAAGATCTAAAATAAATGTACAGATATACTCTATTTGTTACTATGATAATAGAAGATCTGTTCTACTTAAATTGATCTGTAGATTTAATTACAAAAACATCCCAAGGGTGCAGTTGTGCACTTGACAACATGATTCTAATGTATAGGGAAGTTGTTGTTTTAGTTGGTAAGTCGTGTTCAACACTTTTGTGACCCCATGGACTATAGCCCACCAGGTTCCTTTGTTCATGGGTTTTCTAGGCAAAAATACTGGAGCACGTTGCCATTTCCTTCTCCAGGGATTCTTCTTGACCCAGGGATCAAAACCATGGCTCCTGCTGTGTCTTCTACATTGCAGGTGGATTCTTAACTGCTGAGCTACCAAAGAAGCGTTTATGCTGTAGACCAAAAATGACAAAAGTTTTATAAAGAAAATATATTTGGTAAAGATTTTGCCCTACTGATAATCCAAACTTACTATAAAACCAAAGTATTAAGATGAAGTGATATTGGGAAAATAAGATAATACAAATCTATCTCTGTTAGACTCTGTGATAAAAATTCTTGAAACTTTCCAAAGAAATGTTCAGTCCATAATCATAATTCCAGAAAGAAGTCACCACTGCAGACCATTTTGATATTTTAGTTTATGGCATGGGCATATAGGAATTTTTTCTAATCAACTGTAAATTAAATATTCCAGTAACTGGAACACTAGGATCTTTGTGTTGTCTATATCACCTAGAAATCTATAACATTTATTTCTTGCTCAAAGACTTAAGAAAAATAAAAGAATGACCTTGGTAATGCTGAGATTTACTACACTGGCAACTTCCTCTGAAACAAATCATTTTTTTTTCTTTTCCATTATAATGTATTACAAGATGCTCAATATGGTTGCCTGTGCTATACAGTAAATCCATGTTGTTTATATTTTTCATATATGATAACTTACATCCATTAATCACATATTCCCAATTTGGCCCTCCCCCTCATTTCCCCTTTGGTAACCATAAATTTGTTTTCTATATCTGTGAATCTGTTTCTGTTTTGTAAATAAATTCATTGTCCTATTTTTAGATTCCACATATGAATGATATCATGGAATATTTGTGTTTCTCTGTCTGACTTAGTATGGCAATCTCAAGATCCAGCCATGTTGCTTCAAATGGCATTATTTCATTATTTTTCATGGCTAAGTAATATTCCATTATATATAAAGACTCTGCCTGTTATGCAGGAGACTTAAGAGATCCAGGTCAGATTCCATGGACAGAGGAGCCTGGCAGTCTATGGTCCACAGTGTTGCAAAGAGTCAGACATGACTGAAGTACTGAGCTTGAGTTTACATATATATATGTGTGTGTGTATATATATGTATATACATATACATACATAACATCTTTTCTATCCATTCATCTGTTGATGGGAACTGAGGTTGAATCCATATCTTGGCTATTTTAAGTAGTGCCATTGGAAACATTGGGGTGTATGTATCTTTTTGAAGTAGAGCTTATATCTTTTTCAGATATATGCTCAGGAATGGGATTGCTGAATCATATGATAAATCTATTTTTAGATTTTTCAGAAGCCTTCATGTATTTTTCCATAGTGGCTGTATCAATTTACATCCCCGCCAACAATATAGGCTGGGGTAGGAAATAGCAACCTGCTCTAGTATTCTTTCCTTAAAAAATTCCATGGACAGAGGAGCCTGGCAGGCTACAGTCCATGGGGTTGTGAAGAGTTGGACATGACTGAGTGCACACACACACAACAGTATAGGAGGGTTCCCTTTTCTCCACACCATCTCCAGCTTTTATTATTTGTAGATTTTGATGATGGCCATTCTGAACTGCATGAGGTGATAACTTGTTGCTGTTTTGACTTGCATTTCTCTAGTAATGTTGAGCATTTATTTCATGTGCCAGTTGGCCATCAGTATGTCTTCTTCGGAGAAGTGTCTATTTAGGTCTTCTGCCCATTTTTGTTGTTGTTGTTACTGAATTGTATGAGCTATCTGTATATTTTGGAAATTAAGCCTTTGTTGTTTGCATTGTTTGCAAATATTTTCTCTTATTCGATTGTCAATGGAACAGTATAGAGAGCTCAGAAATAAACTTGTGCATCTATGGTCAATTACTCCGACAAAAGGATCAAGAATGTACAATGGAGAAAAGACACTCTCTTCAACAAGCGGAGTTAGGAATGTTGGACAGCTATGTGTAAATTAAAGAAGTTAGAGCACTTTTTCAGACCATACACAAAAATAAACTCAACATGGCTTAGAGACTTAAATACAAGTTATGATAGCATAAAACTTCTAGAAGAGAACATAGGCAAAACATTCTCTGACTCACATTGTACCAATATTTTCTTAGGTATGTCTCCCAAGGCAAAGGAAATAAAAGTAAACTAAAATAATGGGGCGTAATCAGACTTATAAGCCTTTGCAGAGCAAAGGAAACCATAAATAAAATGAACATATAATGAATACATCTTACTTTTTAACGAGCAGATCTTGAATGGGAAGCAGCCATGTGAGCTCACCATGCTGCTGGATTGTATTGTGTTTTTGATTCATTCAGCTCCTGGACTTTTATTTGAGTTTGGCATTAAGTGAGGCCAATTACCTCTTTGTGATTGTCCTGTAGCGATTGCCTGTACTTCAGGAACATGAACAAGACTCTGGCATCTCTTTTCACAGAGGTCACCAAAAAACTATCTGATAGTGAAAATTTTTTACTTGAATTACAACTATGTCTCCAAATGATTTCAAATTTAACTATCTCAAGAGCTCTTTAGAGCCTACTGAAGTTTGAATCTATAGAATTAGTTAGAAATGCCTTTGGAAATAAATAAAATCTATTAAGTTTTCAAGGAACTGTGAGAATAATTTTATTTGAATAGAATATTTTAAAATAATTATACATGCCAACATAATGGGGCATATCATGTAGAAGTCATGCATGGTATATCGTGACAAGGACAACAGAACTGAATTTCTGCATTCCAAACTTTACAATCACTACATAAAAATCATTCAGTTCAGTTCAGTCGCTCAGTCGTGTCCGACTCTTAGCGACCCCATGAATCACAGCACGCCAGGCCTCCCCGTCCATCACCAACTCCCGGAGTTCACTCAAATTCATGTCCACAGAGTCGGTGATGCCATCCAGCCGTCTCATTTTCTGTCATCCCCTTCTCCTCCCCCCCCCCCAATCCTTCCCAGCATCAGAGTCTTTTCCAATGAGTCAACTTGTCGCATGAGATGGCCAAAGTATTGGAGTTTCAGCTTTAGCATCAGTCCTTCCAAAGAACACCCAGGACTGAACTCCTTCAGAATGGACTGGTTGGATCTCCCTGCAGTCCAAGGGACTCTCAAGAGTCTTCTCCAGCAGGATACAGGATACTTGGTGATAATTATGAAGAAGGATTTTTATAACTACAGAGAAACAATATAGCTACAGAAAAACAATATTGTAGCAGGTGAAAGCTATATAACTAGATTTCCATGCAGCAGCACAAAACAGATAATACATGAGTGATCTTCCCTATTCTCTTTCTTTTATGCAAAACAATTACTCCCTCATAAATTCCTAATGGTTTCTTTATCATGGTTCATGTTACTCAAATGGCTATTTGCTAAGTTCAAAGTTTGAGCTAAATAATAATAACAGAATAGTGCATTGTATAACAACTGCAGTGAAATATATGCTCTAAGAAAAATCTTATAGCAAAAAATTCTGAGCATGTATCTAGAAGAAACATAAAGAACTCAGGAAATTGAGATATATTTGTGCTTACAAACTTAATTAGCTGCATGCTTGTTAAGCAAAGCAGTATACAGAAGGGAGCATTATTGCAAAGGGTAAAATCTTCCAGCTCAACCTTGAAGATCAAAAGACAGCTATTTCAGTGAATGAAAGCTATGCATTCTTCCACTTTGTGAAGAATACACTGGAATAACATAATCATAGTACAAGTGAGCTGAGAATTTTTTTAAAATTAGACATTTTATTTTGAGATAATTTTAAGTTCATGTGAGTGTGTGTGCATGCTGTTGGGTCTGACTTTTGTCGACCCCATGGACTATAGCCCACCAGCCTCCTCTGTTCATGGGATTTTCCAGGCAAGAATACTGGAGTGGGTTGCCATTCAAGTGCAGTTGTAAGAAATAACGCAGAGATCTATCCCAATACTCTTTCCCCGAGTTTCCACAATGTTAACGCTTACAAAGCATTGTTCAACAGCAAAATCAGGATACTGATTTTCTTTATTTTCTAAATTTACTTTTAATTATAAGATAATTCTTTACAATATTGTTATTTCCTGCCATACAACAACGTGAATCAGCCATAAGTATACATATGTCCACTCTGTCTTAAATGTCCCTCCCACCACCCACTCCCATCCCACCCCTCTAGATTGTCAGAGAGCACACGTTTGAACTCCGTGTGTTATACAGCAACTTCCCACTTTGTTCAGTCTCTAAGTTATATCTGACTCTTTGTGAACCCACAGACTATACAGCACGCCAGCCTTCCTTCACTATCTCCCAGGGATTGCACAAACTCATGTCCATTGAGTTAGTGATGCCATCCAACTAGCTTTCCACTAGCTATCCATTAATATTTTACATATGGTAATATATATGTATTGGCAATGGCAACCCACTCCAGTACTCTTGCCTGGAAAATCCCATGGATGGAGGAGCCTGGTAGGCTGCAGTCCGTGGGGTCGCTAAGGGTCGGACACGACTGAGCGACTTCACTTTCACTTTTCACTTTCACACATTGGAGAAGGAAATGGCAACCCACTCCTGTGTTCTTGCCTGGAGAATCCCAGGGACGGGGGACCCTGGTGGGCTTCTGTCTATGGGGTCACACAGAGTCGGACACGACTGAAGTGACGCAGCAGCAGCAGCAGCAGCAGCTATTATCTCAATCCATCCCACTGTCTCTTCCCCAGTTGTGTCCACAAGTCTGCTCTCTATATCTATGTCTCTATTGCTGCTCTGCAAATAGGTACATCAGTATCATTTTTTTTTAATTTCATATATGCATATTATTGTACATTTTTTTTCTCTTTCTGGCTCATTTAACTCTGTATAACAGGATCTAGCTTCAAAACTGACTCAAATTCACTTCTTCTTATGATTAATGTTCCATTATATATATATATATACCACAACTTCTGTATCCATTTATCTATTGATGAAAATCTAGATTGCTTTCATGTTCTGGCTATTGTAAAAAATGCAATGAACATTGTTATACATGTGTATTTTTGAATTATGGTTTTCTCAGAGTATATTCGGGGGAGTAGTGGGGTTGCTGGGTCATATGGTAGTTTTATTCCTAGTTCCCTAAGGAATTTTTATAGTGGCTGTTTCAATATATATTACTTCCAACAGTTCAAGAGGTTTCCCTTTACTTCACATCCTCTCCAGCATTTATTGTTTGTAAATTTTTTGATGATGGCCATTCAGATCAGTGTGAGGTGATACCTCATTGTAGTTTTGATTTGCATTTCTCTAATAATAAGTGATGCTGTGATGCTGAACATTTTTCAAGTGTTTGTTGTTCATCTGTATATCTTTGGACAAATGTCTGTTTAGGTATTCTGCCCAGTTTTTAATTGGGTTGTTTATTTTTCTGATATTGAGCTGCATGTGTGGCTTGTATATTTTGGAGATTAATCCTTTGTCAGTTGCTTCATTTGCAATTATTCTCCCATTCTGAAGATTGTCTTTTCATCTTCTTTTAGTTTGCTTTGCTGTACAAAAACTTTTAAGTTTAATTAAGTCCCATTTGCTTATATTTATTTCTATTACTCTAGGAGGTGGGTCAAAGAGGATCTTGCTGTGATTTATGATAAAGAATGTTCTATATTTTCCTCTAGGAGTTTTAGAGCATCCAGTCTTACATTTATGTTTTTAATATATTTTGAGTTTATATTTGTGCATGGTGTTATGGAGTGTTCTGATTTCATTCTTTTACACATAGCTGTCCAGTTTTCCCAGCACCACTTATTGAAGAGTCTAACCTTTCTCCATTCTATATTATTATATTCTTTATCAAAGATAAGTTGACTCGATGTGCATGAATTTATTTCTGTGCTTTCTATCTTGTTCCATTGATCTATATTTCTTTGTGTGTGTGTGTATGTGTGTGTGTGAGATGGCCGGATGGCATCACCGACTCTGTGGACATGAGTCTGAGTGAACTCCGGGAGTTGGTGATGGACAGGGAGGCCTGGCGTGCTGTGATTCATGGGGTCGTGGAGAGTCAGACACGACTGAGCGACTGAACTGAACTGAACTGATGTGTGTGTGTGTGTGCCAGTATCATACTGTCATGATGACTGTAGCTTTGCAGAACAGTCTGAAGTCAGGAAGGTTGATAACTTCAGCTCAGTTTTTCTTTCTCAAAATTGTTTTACCTATTTGGGGTCTTCCGTGTTTTCATTAAAATTGTGATTTTTTTTTTTTCTAGTTCTATGAAGATTTTGTTTGCAACTTGATAGGGATTGAATTGAATCTGTAGATTGCTTTGCATAGTATAGTCACAAAATCATGATACTGCTAATAATAGAGAAAATGTCCATTGCCACAAGTATCCTTCACCCTTTCTTCAGTTCAGTCACTCAGTCGTGTCCGACTCTTTGCGACCCCATGAATCACAGCAAGCCAGGCATCCTTGTCCATCACCAATTCCCGGAGTTTAACCAGACTCATATCCATTGAGTCGGCGATGCCATCCAAACATCTCATTTTCTGTCGTCCCCTTCTCCTCCAGCCCCCAATCCTTCCCAGCATCAGAGTCTTTTCCAGTGAGTTAACTCTTCCCATGAGGTGGCCAAAGTATTGCAGTTTCAGCTTTAGCATCAGTCCTTCCAATGAACACCCAGGATTGATCTCCTTTACAATGGACTGGATGGATCTCCTTGCAGTCCAAGGGACTCTCAAGAGTCTTCTCCAGCACCACAGTTCAAAAGCATCAATTCTTCGGCGATCAGCTTTCTTCACAGTCCAACTCTCACATCCATACATGACCATGGGAAAAACCATAGCCTTGACTAGACAGACCTTGGTTTGCAAAGTAATGTCTCTGCTTTTTAATATGCTATGTAGGTTGGTCATAACTTTCCTTTTAAAGAGTAAGCGTCTTTTTATTTCATGGCTGCAATGATGGGACCAGATGCCATAATCTTAGTTTTCTGAATGTTGAGCTTTAAGCCAACTTTTTCACTCTCCTCTTTCACTTTCATCAAGAGGCTTTTTAGTTCCTTTTCGCTTTCTGCCATAAGGGTGGCATCATCTGCATATCTGACATGTACCCTCTCTTTGCCCCATGCATTAATATATCCCCTAATTTTTATTCCTAACTGCTGGCAACCACTAATCGCTTCTTTCCTCTGACATTGTCATTTCAATAATGTTGCATCAATAAAAATTAAAAATATGTGATCTAGCTGTTTGGCTTTTTTACTCAGCAAAATTCCCTGGATATCCACCTAAGTAGTTGTTTGTATCAATAACTGACTCATTTTTATTGTTGAGTAGTACAGTGGACCACTGAAAAACATGAGCTTTTTTTTTTTCCCACTAAGCACAAAGTACACAATCTGTCATTGGTTGAATCTACAAATGCTGATCCTTGTATAGGGAAGAACCAGGATACAAAAGATCTTTGTATGACATCCTTGTATGAGTAGGGTTACCCATAAGATATACCTGGATTTTTTGACTGTGTGGAGAGTCAGTGCGCCTAATCCCCAAATTGTTCAAGAGTCAACTGTACATGTATCATGGTATGGATGTACTGCAGGGCCTCACTGGTGGCTCAGTGCTCAAAAATCTACTGCCAATGCAGGATACATGGGTTCAATCCCTGGGTTGGGAACAGCCCTGAAGAAGGAAATGGCAAACCACTCCTGCATTCTTCCTTGGGAAATCCCATAGATAAAGGAGCCTGGTGGGCTACAGTTCATGGGGTTACCAAAGATTTGGACGTGACTTAGTGACTAAACAACAAAATGGATGTGCTACAGTTTGTTTAATCACTCCCACATTGTTAAATAGTTGGATTGTTCCCAGTTTCGGATTTTCATTTCATGAATAATGCTACCATTAACATTACAAGACAAATATCAAATAATAAAAGAAACAAGGGAAAAAAGAAAATTATCATACAAGGGAAATCCCATAAGGTTATCAGCTGATGTCTCAACAGAAACCCTACAAGCCAGAAAGGAATGGCACAATACATTTACAGTGATGGAAAGGACGAACCTACAACCAACAATACTGTATCCAGCAAGACTCTTGATAATATTTGATGGTAAATCAATAGCTTTCCAGACAAGCAAAAGTTAAGAGAATTCAACATCACTAAGGTAGTTTTACAACAAATGCTGAAGGAACTTCTCTAGGCAGGAAACACAAGAGAAGGAAAATTTAAAAAAAAAAAATCAACCTAACACAATGAACAAAATGGTATATGCAGATGACACCACCCTTATGGCAGATAGTGAAGAAGAACTAAAGCACCTCTTGATGAAAGTGAAAGAGGAAAGTAAAAAAGTTGGCTTAAAGCTCAACATTCAGAAAACTAAGATCACGGCATCTGGTCCCATCACTTCATGTCAAGTAGATCGGGTAACAGTGGAAACAGTGTCTGACTTTATTTTTCTGGGCTCCAAAATCATTGCAAATGGTGATTGCATTATGAAATTAAAAGACGCTTACTACTTGGAAGGAAAGTTATGACCACCCTAGATAGCATATTAAAAAGCTAAGACATTACTTTGTCAACAAATGTCCGTCTAGTCAAGGCTATGGTTTTTCCAGTGAGACTTGGACGATAAAGAAAGCTAAGTGCAGAAGAATTGATGCTTTTGAACTGTGGTGTTGGAGAAGACTTTTTAGAGTCCCTTGGACTGCAAGGAGATCCAACCAGTCCATTCTAAAGGAGATCAGTCCTGGCAGTTCATTGGAAGGACTGATGCTGAAGCTGAATACTCTGGCCACCTGATACGAAGAACTGACTCTTTGGAAAAGACCCTGGTGTTGGGAAAGTTTGAAGGCAGGAGGAGAAGGGGGCAACAGAGAGTGAGATGGTTGGATGCCATCACTGGCAATGGACATAAGTTTGCACAAGCTCTGGGAGTTGATGATGGACAGGGACGCCTTGCGTGCTGCAATCATTGGGGTCGCAGAGTTGGACTGGACTGAGTAACTGAACTGAACTGAATCTATTAATGTATAAAAAGGGTCGTATACCAAGACCAAATAGGATTTATGCCAGAACACAAGATTAAAGAGGTAAAAACAATCAATATATGCATCATATTAATGGCGTAAAAGGAAAAGTAAAGCACAATTACTTGAATAAATGCAAAAAGAAGATCTGAAAAAAAAATCCAACCCCATTTCATGATAAATACACTTAATAAGTTTAGAGTACAAGGGGAATTCCTCACCCTGATCAAAGGTATATAAAAGAAACTCACAACTAACTTTATAATTAATGTAGTTATTCAGTCAATAAATCATTTTCCTAGTAACTAGTGAAATTGAGCCTCTTTATATATGTATACTGGTTATTTGAACGCACATTTTTCTGAAGGATTTATGAAAGTATTCTGCCCATGTTTCTATAGGGCTTTATCCTTCTTTTTTTTTTTTCCTTTTCAAATGTTCTTTCTTTTTCTTATGAAATTCAAAGAGCTTTTTAAAAGTATTTTGAATATATGTTTTCCACTGAGTATATGTATAAAAATACCTTCTCATACTACACAACTTATATTTTCATTCTCTGCACAGTGCTATTTTTTTTTGATGAAGGAAAAATTCTTTTAGACTTTATTTTTTCAAAGCATACTTGATTTACAATGATGTTTTACTTTCTGGTGAATACCAAAGTGATTTACATATATATGTGTGTGTGTGTGTTTATGTATATATATACATATATATATATACATATACACACATATATAATAGCTTGCATCTGCTAATCCTTAACTCCCAACACATTCCTGTCCCAATCCCTTCTCCTTAATATCCAGAATTCTGATCTCTATGTTTGTGAATTTGTTTATGTTTCACAGATATGTTCATTTGTGTCATATTTTAGATTCCATGTATTAGTGATATATAATATATTTGACTTTCTCTTTCTGATTTACTGCATTTAATATAATAATCTCTAAGTCCATCCATGTTGCTGCAAATGGCAGTATTTCATAATTCATTTATGGCTGGATGGTATCCCATTGTATATATGTACCACATCTTCATATCTGCTCACCTGTCAATGGGTATTTAGGTTGTTTCCATGTCTTGGCCATTTTAAATAGTACTGCTTTGAACATAGGGGTGCACGTATCTTTTTGAATTAGATTTTTGTCCAAATGTATGCCCAGGAGTTATATCATTGGATCATACTGTAACTCTAGTTGTTTTGAGGAAATTTCATACTCTTTTCCACAGTGACTGCACCAATTTACATTCTCACCAGCAGTGTAGGAGGATTCCTTTTTCTCCATATCCTCTACAGCATTTGCTATTTGTAGACTTTTAAATCATGCCCATTTTGACCAGTGTGAGGTGGTACCTGACTATAGTTTGACTTCAGTTCAATTCAGTTCAGTCTTTCTCTAATAATGATGTTGAACATCTTTTCATGTGCTTATTGACCACCTACATATCTCCTTTGGAGAAATGCATATTTAGGTTTTCTACCAATTTTCCTATTGGGTTGTTTGGCTTTTTTGTTTATTGAGTTGTATGAGTTGTTTGTATATTTTGTGAATTAAGCCCTTATTTGATTTGTTACTGTATTGCTTAAAATATTTGCATTCATGTTCTGGAGACAGATTTTCTAGAACCTCTCTTTTTCCCTCAGATTTTGGGCTCCAAAACATACTGCCCCATAAATGAAATGAGAAGTATTCTCTTTGTTTCTTTTTCTTTGAAAAAGTTTAAGAAAGATTTCTATAATTTTTTTTACTAAAATGTATGCAAAACACCGTTTAAGTCATATGAGCCTGGTGTGTTTTTGTTTGTTTACTTTACTTTTTGGTTTGTTGGAAGGAAAGTATCTTATTAGCAGTTGATTCATTTAATAGATGCAGAAGTACTCTGGTTTCTATTTTTAATGCTTTAGTAAAAAAAGTTTTAATGATGATAGTCATGTCATTTAATTTGTCAAAATGGTTGATATAATTTTTTCACGATATTATTTTATCCTTTTCATATTTGAACAATCTAAAGCAATGTGCCTTTTTCTAATTTATGAAATAAGTGATTTTAGTTTCCTCTATTCATATCTTGACTTACCTTTCCAGAGTCCCATCAATTTTATAAATAAGACAATTTTTGCTTTACTAATGCTATATGAGAAAAAAATAACAAACATTGTATAATAAATGTTTTTCTCTCCCTCATGTATTTGCAGATTGGCTCTATCTCGTTTTCTAGGCCAGTTAGGCTCAGTCTAGTCTGCAAGTAGGAACTGCTTTTGCTCCATGTTTCTCCTCACTTTTCTTAAACTAACAAACACTCTGGACATAAAATACTTGCGTTTGAATAGAAAAGTGCAAGTTGGAGAATGGAACATTGCTATTCTTTAAGACTTAGATTTAGAACAGACACAATGTTATTTCTACCTACATACTTATTAATGTATATATGAGAAAGTAATAAGACCAAACACATTTTTGTGGTGGGGAACTAATTCTTGCTCACAGAGAAGGCACTGTAAAATCACAAAACAATAGATATGAATACATAACTCTGTTATGTGATAGAGAGGAACTGGCAACAGCAATGTAATTTATCACATTATTCTTATCAAAGAATTAAATTTTTGCCTTGTTTATGCTGTTGAACATTTATAATTTGTTTTATGGATTTGTGCTTTCATTTTTATTAATGCTTTCTTTTTACTTTTCTATAGAATTGATTTGCTATTTTTCTAGATTCCATGGTGTAGAATAAATTATTCAATTTTCAGACTTCTATATTTACATTGGGCTTCCCTGGTGGCTCAGATGATAAAGAATCTGCCACCAATACAGGAGACCTGGGTTCAATCCCTTGGTCAGAAAGATCCCATGAAGAAGGAAATGGCAACCCACTCCAGTATTCTTGTCTACGAAATCCCACAGACAGAGGAGTCTGGTGGGCTACAGTCCATGGGGTCCCAAAGAGTCAGACACGACTGGGCAATTTTCCCTTTTATATATACATTAACATGAATATATGTGCATGAAAGAACATAAATTTCCCTCAAAATGATTGTTTACCTGTATTCCATAGCTTCTGATTTATTGTATTATTATTACTCAGTTCAAAAGAATTTCTTATTTCTCTTGAAGTTCTTAATTGGCCTTTAATTGTTTGATCATTTGAGGTGAGTATACAGGTCAGTTTCCTAACATTTTATGATTTCTAATTATGCTTTTCATTATCAATGTCCAGCATAATGTTACTAGGTCAGAGAATACTTCTGAGTAATATTAATTACAAGATGTACTTTAAGATCTAACATGAAATCATTTTTTAAAAATGTTGCATTTGGACTTGAAAATATGTGTATTATGAATTTGTTAGGTCATGTGTTCTGTATATTTCTTTATTCTAAGTTTGTTATTGTACTGCTTATTTCTTCAACCATAATGTTTTATTGTTTGCTAGCTTTGTAAGCTACTGTGTTAAATATCCAAGTATCATCGTGAATTTGTAACTATGATTTCTGTCTTTCTTTACCTATTTTGAGCTGCTATTACATGAAATAAGTTTTAGAATTAATCATTTTTCTTTTGAACTAATAAATTTATGACTATAATATGTCACTCAGTATCTCTAGCAATGCTTCTCCTAAATACATATTGTATTATACTGAATGAGCATTCTTTTATTAATATCCTTTCCACTATTTTCTACATCTCTGAATTCTTCTTTTTTCTTCATACATACATTTATACTGTAGCACATAAATCATTTTTATGGCTTAACATGTTTTACAATGAAAAAAAAAAGACAATAATAAGATATGTCTCTTTTAGGCAGCATAGTTTTTTAAAAAATTTTTTTCAAATTATTTTTAATCTCATAATCTTAGATTTTACTTAGTTCATTTATATTTAATGAAACTGCTAATATATTTGGATTTATATCTGTTATCATACTGCTTATTTATATTTGCTATGGCTTACCTGTGTACTTTTTCTTGCCTTTTTTTTTTTTCCTTCTTAAAGTTTTATATTATTCCTTCTATTAACTTTATATCTATTTATTCAGTTAGTATTATTTTAGTGGTTATCTTAGAGATTACAACATGTATTTATTAGAGTCTAATACAAGTTATTATTTTACTATTTTTCTAATAATGTTAGAACTTTAGAGCACTTTTTCTCTTTTTACCACATTCCTGTTTTTTGTATTATTTTTCATCGATTTTAATTACATTTAACAGCTTTCAATATAATGCACATAACATATAATTCACAAATTTAAAGTATACAGGACAAGATGGCAGAGGAATAGAGGGACATGGAATATATCTCTCTCCCTGGATGCATCAGGAATATATCTACAAATACAGAAGTTCCCATAGAATACCAACTTAGTACTGGCAGGAGTCCTTGACCACCAGAAAGAAATATATAGATCCACACACAACTCTGTAGGATGTGGGAGGAAGGGAGAAGGAGGAGGAGAGGAAGCAGAACCAGAGCTGCATCCTGGGGTAGGGGAGATGAAGCAGGAGAGATTTCACATCTGGGGCAATTCGTTGGGACAGAAGGGAAGCATTTGATGCTGTCAGAGGAGGATGAAGCAGCTGATCTGTGACAGTCTAAATGGAGTGCGAGTCACACTGACAAACTATGCCATGGCTCTATGTACTCTGGACAGGGACACAAGTACACCAGAATGCTTGGTGGCTGGGAGCTGGAGTATGAGGATTGGAGGGAGGAAATCCTTGGTGGAAAATGTCTTTGAAGGAAAGCCAAGTGGCCATGGAGGCAGGTCACTACTGCTGAGTCATGTGCAGGGAGTGGAGCCATTACTGTAGACTCTCTCACCCCACATGCTGGTGCCAGCAGCTGAGCAATAAAGACCCAAGGAAGGATGGCCCTTTGAGTGCCTACTCCATTGAGCAATAGAGGACCAACCAGGGAGGCCCTTTAAGCACCAGCTGCCAGACGCTAGAAAAAATTCCTAAGAGAGACATATCTACTGCACTTGTGGCTGTTTGCTTCCCTGCACACCTGGAACCACCAGGGTCCCTATGATCTAAGCAGCTGCACCACCTCCTTGCTTAGTCCTCACTGGGACAGACCCAAGTCCTCCAAGGCAGCCTCAGGAACAAACTCCCATGGATGACCCACATGCATAGATGTGGATGAAACCACAGTTGAGTTCCAAGGGTGAAGTGACTAAGGAAGTGGGTTGAAAACCTTTCCACAATCTGTACAAGTTGCATATGAAATCTACACGATCCACTAGATAAACACTGTGTTTATGAAATACATAAAAGGACAATGAGTGTTTCCACAAAAGAAAATGCCCGAGCTCTGGCAGCTGTGGACATTGGAGGCAAGCACACAGAGGAGTAGGGACAGACTAGAGCCTGAGCTGTCCTATCTAAAAGCAGGTCCAGAGATCACTCCTTCCCAGCACTGGAGTGCCTCCTAGGGAGGCAGAGGTAGGTTGCGGCTCACAGCGGGAGGAAAGGATGCAGACAGTTGACACCCAAGAAAAACATGTATTATTATTCTTATGTTTTGATTCATTCTATAGTTGGTTCCGGATTTTTCTTTTTTTATTTCATTTTCCTTTCTTTCTCTACTTTTTTGTCTGCTGTTGTGAGTGTTTTATTGCTATTATTATCATCAAAATTTTGGCTTTTAGGAACTTATTTTAAAATCATACGTTTATTTCTTTTATATATTTGTATTTCTATTTTGGCTTTATGTAGACCTGTGATTTTGTTTTGTTTGTTTATAATTATTTCCTTGTACTTTTTCTTTAACATATATAAATTTAAATAAAATATTTATATTTAACTTTGCCTTTCTATTGTTTTGTCTTTTTTCATCTTATTTGTTTGTTTTATTTTCTTTATTCTTCATTTGACACTCTTATTTGGTCTTGTTTTCTGTTATAGTTAGTTTTGTTGTTAGTTGATTGATAAAATTTTTGCTCATCAGGTAATCATCTGTACTTTGTTGTTGTTTGGTCTGTTTTTGTTTGTGTATGGATATATGTGTGTGTGTGTGTTCCTTTGTTTTTGCTTCTACTTGTCTGAATTTGCTTTGACTATTCGTCTGGGTTTCCATTTTCGTTCCTTGTTTTTTGTTTGTTTTAATACTCTATATTGTCATAAAATATGGCTGTGGGATCTTGGTTTCCTGACCAAAAGTCAGGCCTAAGCCTCTTGGTTGGGAGTGCTGAGACCAGGACTCTAGACCACCTGACATCTTCTGACCCCAGGGAGTGTTAATCAGAGATCCACAAAGATCTCCACCTGAATCTAAGACCCAGCAGCACCCAATTTCCTGCAGCAACCAGTGCAGGACACCTTACCCAAACAACAGCAAGACAGGAACACAAACCTAATCATCACCAGACAGGCTCCAAGAAACATTCCAAACATACCATCAAAACATGGCCCTGCAAATCAGAGAGCGAGAGAAAAAAAATAAAAAACAAAAACAAACACCTCACATCCTCTTACTAGAAGGCAGGCCCAAGTCCCTCCCAAGGAATATGACAAGGCTGAATTTCGTCACCATGCTTATTTCACTTACATGCAGAGTACATCACGCAAAATGCCAGGCTGGATGAATCACAAGCTAGAATCAAGACTGCCGGGAGAAATATCAACAACCTCAGATATGCAGATGATACCACTCTAATGGCAGAAAGTGAAAGGACACTATAGAACCTCTTGATGAAAGTGAAAGAGGAGAGTGAAAACGCTGGCTTAAAACTCAACATTCAAAAAGCTAAGATCATGGCATCCGGTTCCACTACTTCACGGCATATAGATAGGGAAAAAATGGAAACAGTGACAGACTTTATTTTCTTGGGCTCCCAAATCACTGCAAATGGTGATTGCAGCCATGAAATTAAAAGATGTCTGCTCCTTGAAGAAAAGTTGTGATAAACCTTGACGGTGTACTAATAAAGCAGAGACATCATTTTGCCAACAAAGGTCCTTGTAGTCAAAGCCATGATTTTCCCAATAGTCATATATAGATGTGAGAGTTGGACCTTGAAGAAGGCAGAACACTGAAGAACTTATGCTTTTGAACTGTGGTGCTGGAGAAGACTCTTGAGAGTCCCGTGGACAGCAAGGAGATCAAATCAGTCAATCTTAAAGGAAATCAACCCTGAATATTCATTGGAAGAACTGAAACTGAAGCTCCAATACTTTGGCCACCTGACATGAAGAGCCTACTCATTGGAAAAGACCCTGATGCTGGGAAAGATTGAGGGCAGGAGAAAGGGGTGACAGAGGATGAGATGGTTGGATGGCATTATTAACTCAATGGGCATGAATTTGAGTAAACTCAGGGAGATAGTGAAGGACAGGGAAGTCTGGTGTGCTGCAGTCCATGGGGTTGCAAAGAGTCAAACATGATTAAGTGACTGAACAACTACAGCAAAACCGTTGTATATCATATATGTATTTCTAGTTTAAAAAAGAATAATTCTCTTTTAATTACACAAGCATAACAGATTATATTACATATTAATTGAAGAGTTTCACTACAAAAGTGGGTGTAAATGTGACAAAAATGTAATGTATAAAGAAAAAAATTATAAAAGAAACAAGAAAAAGAGGAAGCTTGAAAAAGAGAGAAAAGGACAAAGCAACAATAGAAGAAGGCAATCAGGAGTGAAAGAAAGCATTTTTCTGGATCAGGAAGATTGGAAGATGCTTGAACAATGAAGTAAACTACCAAGAGTACTTTGATTACTAGCAGGCTGACTCATTAGTCAAATTTTATATAAGTACATGGAAGAACCTTTCCTTGATTCTGTAATTGATTGCTTGTAAGTTTAAATCAATATGTGGCCATCAAGAAAAATGTGCTCGGAACTGAAATTCTGTGCTAGGTGCAACCCAAGGCTTAGAGATTCTTTAGTAAACCGTGTTTCCCAATAGAGTCAACAGAATTTTCAAATATTTTTGGCAAAATTTGATTAAAAAAAAAAAGTAGTTTGCTTCTTTGTTTTCCTGTGATTTGAGGAAAGTGTATTTGAGTCCCAAAATGTTTATTAAAGACTGCTGAATAAGGTTTGAAATAGGCCTTCAGAAGAATTATAAAATTCAAAGACTCTAGAGTCTTTTGTGTTAAATGACTTTAAAGTTATTTCCAATTATTTCCACTGGGTCTGTTCCTAAAATTATAACATTATAGTGCATTGAAATAAGATAACAAAACAGTACTATTGAGAGTGAAATATTGAGGCAACTTTTTGCCATGTTTGTAGCAGTATTGTATGAACTAAATTTTGCAATAATGGCATTAATTTTCCAAATTGTGATGTGAACATTTCTCAGTTTTGTTATTTTTATTAATGAGATTACTTTCTATAATGCTTTTCTTACTATTTCACATTACATATATGGAGATTTTTGAAACTTTGCATTTATTATTTACTTTTTTACCAACACCTGATGAACAATGTTGTTATAAAGATTCACTTTTTAAATTAAGAAAATTTAAATTTAAATTAGGAAAATCTCCAAGATAGAAATTTTTCTTGTTATCTTTCCCACATCTGAATTAACTGAACACGCATGCAATTCTAGTTTATCATCAGTTTGAATATGCATATTCTGTTATATGATTTTACAGTGAGAATTAAACATGACTTTTGTCCCAATAGATTATGAATGTGCTCACATAGTGCCAAAATCTAGATAAAATGAGATAATTTCATCAGTTCTCTGGCTATATTGCAATAGCTGTTTGTTGGTTCCTGGGTAGGTGAAGCATCAATGTAACAATAGATTCTAACCTGAGGAAAAGAGGTATACCTTCTTATCAAAATTAATAAAAATTTGTTCAAAAGAATTTTAAATACGTTAATAATTCAGTTAAACTAAAAATTCAGCCCAAAAGGGTTTTATAAAATCTCTAGTATACATTTAATATTATGTTAAGTATCATGAGAAATCAAAAGAAATATGAAAATACTAACACTAATTGTGTACCAGGGCCTGTGTTAAGCTTATTATATCATTATATTCCTTTTATTTTCAAGCAACTCTATGAAGTAGAAAAAAATTATCTTTATTTTAGAGATGTACAACTTGAGGCAATTAAAATTACCTTTTCCAAAGTCATATAGCTAATAAGTAGCAGAGACTGGATTCAAACTCAGTCAGTCTGGAGAGGCAGTATAACTCAGTGGATAAAAACAAACTCAGTCAGTCTGACTTTAGAGCTTGAGTTATGATCTATTATATTCGTGTAGCTTCAGTCATAAAGCAATATAGCCAGATATATGAGACTAGAGGCCAACCAGTAGAGTATAATCAAGTGAAATATCATGTAGAACAGGCAGATATTTGTATGAGACTAAGAATAGAGAATGGACGCTAGAATTCCGTGATGATCCAGAGGTTAGGAGAGTATGCTCTCACTTTGGTGGCAGTCATTGGCTGTATCAGAATGATTTTTGTGGTCTGTTTGATTTGTGAGAACTCTCATGATCAATGATTTTTTTTTTAAGTGACAGGATGGAATATGATGGAATTATATCATCTCTTGAACTTTATCTTCCCTCCTTGTACTAATCTCTAATGCAGAGCTAGCTTCTTTCCAAAGACCTGTTTCTCCACTTGTTACCCAGAAACCAATGATAAACCTGGATTTAAATGCATTATTCTGCTACTCCATGTTTAAGATCAGGAGGGGCGGCCGTGAAGAGATACCCCTCATCCAAGGTAAGAGAAACCCAAGTAAGACAGTAGGTGTTGTGAGAGGGCATCAGAGGCAGACAAACTGAAATCATAATCACAGAAAATTAGTCGAACTGATCACACGGACCACAGCCTTATCTAACTCAATGAAACTAAGCCATGCCGTGTGGGGACACCCAAGACGGGCAGGTCATTGTGGAGAGGTCTGACAGAATGTGGTCCACTGAATAAAGGAATGGCAAACCACTTCAGTATACTTGCATCGAGAACCCCATGAAGAGTGTGAAAGGGAAAAATGATAGGATACTGAATGAGGAACACCCCAGGTCGGTAGGTGCCCAATATGATACTGGAGATCAGTGGAGAAATAACTCCAGAAAGAATGAAGGGATGGAGCCAAAGCAAAAAAAAAAAATACCAAGTTGTGGATGTGACTTGATAGAAGCAAGGTCAAATGCTGTAAAGAGCAATATTGCATAGGAACCTGGAATGTTACGTCCATGAATCAAGGCAAAATGGAAGTGGTCAAACAGAAGATGGCAAGAGTTAACGTCGACATTCTAGGAATCAGTGAACTAAAATGGACAGGAATGGGTGAATTTAACTCAGGTGAACATTATATCTACTACTGTGGGCAGGAATTCCTTAGAAGAAATGGAATAGCCATCATGGTCAACAAAAGAATCTGAAATGCAGTACTTGGATGCAATCTCAAAAATGACAGAATGATCTCTGTTCGTTTCCAAGGCATACCATTCAATATTACAGTTATCCAAGCCTATGCCCCAACCAGTAACACTGAAGAAGCTGAAGTTGAATGGTTCTATGAACTACAAAACCTTTTAGAACTGAAACCCAAAAAAGATGTCCTTTTAATTACAGGGGACTGGAATGCAAGAGTAGGAAGTCAAGAAACACCTGGAGTAACAGGCAAATTTGGCCTTGGAGCAAGGAATGAAGCAGGGCAAAGGCTAATAGAGTTTTGCCAAGGGAACACACCAGTCGTAGCAAACACCTTCTTTCAACAACACAAGACTCTTCACTTAGACATCACCAGATGGTCAACACTGAAATCAGATTGGTTATATTCTTTGAGTCAAAGATGGAGAAGCTCTATACAGTCAGCAAAAACAAGACTGGGAGCTGACTGTGGCTCAGATCATGAAATCCTTATTGCCAAATTCAGACTTAAATTGAAGAAAGTAGGGAAAATCACTAGACAATTCAGATATGACTGAAATCAAATCCATTATGTTTATACAGTGGAAGTGAGAAATAGATTTAAAGGACTAGATCTGATAGATAGAGTGCCTGGTGAATTATGGACGGAGGTTTGTGACGTTTTATAGGACACAGGGATCAAGACCATCCCCATGGAAAAGAAATGCAACAAAGCAAAATGGCTGTCTGGGGAAGCCTTACAAATAGCTGTGAAATGAAGAGAAGGGAAAAGCAAAGGAGAAAAGAAAAGATATAAGCAACTGAATGCAGAGTTCCAAAGAAGAAGAAAGCCTTCCTCAGCTATCGATGCAAAGAAATAGAAGAAAACAACAGAACAGGAAAGACTAGAGATCTCTTCAAGAAAATTAGAGATACCAAGGGAACATTTCATGCAAAGATGGGCTTGATAAAGTACCGAAATAGTATGGACCTAATGGAAGCAGAAAATATTAAGAAGAGGTGGCAAGAATACACAGAAGAACTGTACAAAAAAGATCTTCACGACCAAGATAATCACGACGGTGTGATCACTCAACTAGAGCCAAACATCTTAGAATGTGAAGTCCAGTGGGACTTAGAAAGCATCACTATGAACAAAGCTAGTGGAGGTGATGGAATTCCAGTTGAGCTTTTTCAAATCCTGAAAGATGATGCTGTGAAAGTGCTGCACTCAATATGCCTGCACATTTGGAAAACTCAGCAATGGCCACAGGACTGGAAGAGGTCAGTCTTCATCCAAATCCCAAAGAAAGGGAATGCCAAAGAATGCTCAAACTACCACACAATTGCACTCATCTCACACGCCAGTAAAGTCATGCTCAAAATTCTCCAAGCCAGGCTTCAGCAATATGTGAAACATGAATTTCCAGATGTTAAACTGGTTTTAGAAAAGGCAGAGGAACCAGAGAACAAATTGCCAACATCCGCTGGATCATGGAGAAAGCAAGAGAGTTCCACAAAAACATCTATTTCTGCTTCAATGACTATGCCAAGGCCTTTGACTGTGTGGATCATAATAAACTGTGGAAAATTCTGAAAGAGATGGGAATACCAGACCACCTGAACTGCCTCTTGAGAAACCTGTATGCAGGTCAGGAAGCAACAGTTAGAACTGGACATGGAACAACAGACTGGTTCCAAATAGGAAATGGAGTACGTCAAGGTTGTATATTGTCACCCTGCTTATGTAACTTCTATGCAGAGTAGATCGTGAGGAATGCTGGGCTGGAAGAAGCACAAGCTGGAATCAAGATTGCTGGGAGAAATATCAATAACCTCAGATATGCAGATGACACCACCCTTATGGCAGAAAGTGAAGAGGAACTCAAAAGCCTCTTGATGAAAGTGAAAGAGGAGAGTGAAAAGGTTGGCTTGAAGCTCAACATTCAGAAAACGAGGATCATGGCATCTGGTCCCATCACTTCTTGGGAAATAGATGGGGAAACAGTGGAAACAGTGTCAGACTTTATTTTTTGAGGCTCCAAAATCACTGCAGACGCTGATTGTAGCCATGAAGTTGAAAGACGCTTACTCCTTGGAAGGAAAGTTATGACCAGCCTGCTGCTGCTGCTGAGTCACTTCAGTCGTGTCCGACTCTGTGTGACCCCATAGACAGAAGCCCACCAGGCTCCACTGTCCCTGGGATTCTCCAGGCAAGAACACTGGAGTGGGTTGCCATTTCCTTCTCCAATGTGTGAAAGTGAAAAGTGAAAGTGAAGTCGCTCAGTCGTGTCCGACCGTCAGCGACCCCATGGACTGCTGCCTACCAGGCTCCTCCGTCCATGGGATTTTCTAGGCAAGAGTACTGGAGTGGCTTGCCATTGCCTTCTCCGATGACCAGCCTAGATAGCATATTAAAAAGTAGAGACATTACTTTGGCAACCAAGATCCGTCTAGTCAAGGCTATGATTTTTCCCGTGGTCATGTATGGATGTGAGAGTTGGACTGCGAAGAAAGCTGATCACCAAAGAATTGATGCTTTTTACCTGTGATGCTGGAGAAGACTCTTAAGAGTCCCTTGGACTGCAAGGAGATCCAACCAGTCCATTCTAAAGGAGATCAATCCTGGGTGTTCATTGGAAGGACTGATGCTAAAGCTGTAACTCCAATACTTTGGCCACCTCATGTGACAAGTTGACTCACTGGAAAAGACTCTGATGGTGGGAGAGATTGGGGGTAGGAGGAGACGGGGACAACAGAGAATGAGGTGGCTGGATGGTATCACCGACTCGATGGACATGAGTTTGAGTGAACTCCGGGAGTTCGTGATGGACAGGGAAGCCTGGTATGCTGTGATTCATGGGGTCGCAAAGAGTCGGACACGGCTGAGCGATTGAAGTGAACTGAACTGAAGGAAACAAAAGACTTGTATATAGAAAACTGTAAAACTCTGGTGAAAGTAGTCAAAGAGGACACTGATAGATGGAGAAATATACCGTGTTCATGCATTGGAAGAATAAACATTGTGAAAATGAGTATACTACCCAAAGTAATTTATATATTCAATGCAATCCCTATCAAGCTACCAACGATATTTTTCACAGAACTAGAACAAATAATCTCACAATTTGTATGGAAATACAAAAAACCTCGAATAGCCAAAGCAATCTTGAAGAAGAAGAATGGAACTGGAGGAATTAACCTGCCGGACTTCAGGCTCTACTACAAAGCCACAGTCATCAAGACAGTATGGTACTGACATAAAGACAGAAATATAGATCAATGGAACAAAATAGAAAGCCCAGAGATAAATCCACGCACCTATGGATACCTTATCTTTGACAAAGCAGGCAAGAATATAAAATGGAGAAAAGACAGACTCTTTAACAAGTAGTGCTGGGAAAACTGGTCAGCCACTTGTAAAAGGATGAAACTAGAACACTTCTTACCACCATACACCAAAATAAACTCAAAATGGATTAGAGAGCTAAATGTAAGACCAGATTCTATAAAACTGCTAGAGGAGAACGTAGGCAAAACACTCTCCGACATAAATCACAGCAGGATCCTCCATGACCCACCTCCCTGAATATTGGAAATAAAAGCAAAAATAAACAATGGGCCCTAATTAAAATCAAAAGCTTCTGCACAGCAAAGGAAACTATAAGCAAGGTGAAAAGACAGCCTTCAGAATGGGAGAAAATAATAGCAAATGAAGCAACTGATAAAGGATTAATATCCAAAATGTACAAGCAGCTCCCGCAGCTCAATTCGAGAAAAACAAGTGATCCAATCAAAAAATGGCCCAAAGAACTAAACAGACATTTCTCCAAAGAAGACATACAGATGGCTAACAAACACATGAAAAATTGCTCAAAATCCCTCATAATCAGAGAAATGCAAATCAAAACCACAATGAGATACCATTTCACACCAGTCAGAATGGCTGCTATCCAGAAGTCTACATGCAATAAATGCTGGAGAGGGTGTAGAGGAAAGGGAACCCTCTTACACTGTTGGTGGGAATGCAAACTAGTACAGCCACTATAGAGAACAGTGTGGAGATTCCTCCAAAAACTGGAAATATAACAGCCATATGATCCAGCAATCGCACTCCTGGGCATACACACAGAGGAAACCAGAATTGAAAGAGACAGATATACTCCAATGTTCAGTGCAGCACTGTTTATAATAGCCAGGACATGGAAGCAACCTAGATATCCATCTGCAGACGAATGGATAAGAAAGCTTTGGTACATATACACAGTGGAGTATTTTTCAGCCGTCAAAAAGAATGCATTTGAATCAGTTTTAATGAGGTGGATGAAATTGGAGCCTATTATACAGAGTGAAGTAAGCCAGAAAGAAAAACATCAATACAGTATACTAACGCATATATATGGAATTTAGAAAGATGGTCACCTTAACCCTGTATACAAGACTGCAAAAGAGACATAGGTATATAGAACAGTCTTTGGGACTCTGTGGGAGAGGATGAAGGTGGGATGTTTGGGGAGAACGGCATTGTAGCACGTACATTATCGTATGTGAAATGAATCCCCAGTCCAGGTTCGACGCATGATACAGGATGTTTGGGGCTGGTGCACGTGGATGGCCTGGAGGGAGGATATGGGGAAGAGGGAGGTGGGAGGGGGGTTCAAGAAAGGGAACACATGTACACCCGGGGCGGATTCGTGTCAATATATAGCAAAACCAACCAATATTTTAATGTAAGGTAATTTGCCTCCAATAAAATAAATTTTAAAAAGTGTATATTATATACTCTGTATAATTAACCAGAGTTCAAACAAGTGGTAATGTTTCTCTTAATTTAACTCATTATGTGCCTTCTTTGATCATTAAAAAACACATATATTAAATGTATTTTAAATATAAGTTATTTCTTTATGAACGCTAATCATCAGTCTTTACCAAAAATATAAACTGACAGAGGCACCTCTTTGCACTACTTACTAGCAATAATCTTTAAACTGGTTGTTTTCTGAATCATTTTTTTAAAGCTTGCATTAAAGTAAATCTGAAACAAATGTTTTAACAAACTAGCTAAGACACTAATTTTTATGTATAATCACAATGTTTCACACCTATCTTTATTGAGTAAAAATAGTTATGCTACATATAAGACTCTGTGTAAAGAATAATGGAGCTAAAAATACATTTTGTAATGATCATAGTGTAACTGAAGCAGAACTTTTTCCCCTTGCAGTGTTTTGGAATTTGAAAATAATGGTTTGTCAAAGAACCTATTATTTTCTGTACTGAGGAATCCAATGTAAGATTGGACTGATGTTTTTATTACTGCCTTTATAAGAATCTATAGGTATCTCAATGTTAAGGCATGTATGATCTTTGATAAAATATTCTTTTGTCTTTTCAAATTAATGTTGTATAAAACTTTCAATATTTTGCTTTAAATAAAAAGTCATTTAAGGCAAAAGAAATAAAATTAAAAATAAACATATGGGACTTAAGTAAACTTATAACAAAGAACTTCATCAACAAAATGCAAACGCAACCTACTGAATCGGAGAAAAATTGCAAAAGATATGCATGATAAGGGATTTACCTAAATTATATGCAGAGTACATTATGCAAAATGCCAGGCTGGATGAATCACAAGGCAGAATCAAGATTTCCAGGAGAAATATCAACAGCCTTAGATACGCAGATGATACCACTATAATGGCAGAAAGTAAAGAGGAGCAGAAGAGCCTCCTGATGCGGGTGAAAAAGGAAAGTGAAAAAGCTGTCTTAAAACTCAACATTCAAAAAACTAAGATCATGGCATACAGTTCCATCACTTCATGGAAAATAGAAGGGAAAAAAGTAGAAGCAGTGACAGATTTACTTGGGCTCCAAAATCACTTCAGAATGTGACTGCAGCCATGAAATTAAAAGATGCATACCCCTTGAAAGAAAAGCTATGACAAACCTAGACAGTATATTAAAAAGCAGAGACATCACTTTGCTAACAATGGTCCATATAGTCAAAGCTATGGTTTCTCCAGTAGTCATGTATGGATATGACAGCTGGACCATAAAGAAGGCTGAGTGCTGAAGATTTGATGCTTTTGAATTGTGGTGTTGGAGAAGACTCTTGAGAGTCCTTTGGACAGCAAGGAGATCAAACCAGTCAATCCTAAAGGAAAGCAACCTTGAATATTCATTGGAAGGCTTGATCCTGAAGCTGAAGCTCCAATACTTTGGCCACTTGATATGAAGAGTCGACTCATTGGATAAGACCCTGATACTTGGGAAGGTTGAAGGTAAAAGGAGAAGAGGGAGGCAGAGGATAAGATAGTTATATAGCATTGCCGACTCAATGGACATGAATTTGAGCAACCCCATGTAATAATTAAGGACAGGGAAGCCTGGCATGCTGCAGTCCATGGGGTTGCAAAGAGCCAGACATGACTTAGCATCTTAATGACAACATCCAAATATATAAACAAATCATACAACTCAATGTCAAAGAACAAACAACCCAATTAAAAAAGTGCCTAAGACTTGAGTAGACATTTTTCCAGAGAAGACATACAGATGGCCAACAAGCACATGAAAAGATGACAACATGGCTAATCATCAGAGTTATACACATTAAAACTACAGTAGAATATCACCTCACATTTATTATAATAGCTATCATCAAAACAATCACAAATAACGAATGTTGGCTCGAATGCATGGTAAAGGGATTAGTTTTACACTGTTGGTGGAAATGTCAATTGGTGCAGCCACCATAAAAAAAAAATCATGGAGGTTGTTTAGAAAACTAAAAATAGAACTACCAAAAGATTCAGCAATTCCACTCCTGGGTATATATTCAAGAAAAACCAAAACACTGCTTCAACATGATCATACACCTCAATGTTCATAGCAGCATTACTTACTTCATAGCCAAAATATGGAAACGACAAAACTGTTCAATGACAGATGAATGGATAAAGAAGCATAGTATATACATACAGTAGAATGTTAAAAAAAGAATGAAATTCTACAACATGGTGGGTATACCTAGGGAACATCATGCTTGGTGAAATATGTTAGACTGTGTACATATAAATGTTGTATATTATAATTTAAAAGTTGAATCTAAAAATAAAATTAATATAATGAGACTGAATCAGACTCACAGATACAGAGAACAAACTAGCAGTTACCAGCAGGGATGTGGGGGAGGAAAAAGAAGATTTGGGTATTAAAGATATAAACTGCTATAAACAAAATATATAAGCAACAAGGATACATTGTATAGCACAGGAAAATATGGCCATTATCTTTCAATAACTTTCAGTCCAGTTCAGTTCAGTCACTCAGTCGTGTCCGACTCTTTGTGACCCCATGAATCACAGAACGCCAGGCCTCCCTGTCCATCACCAATTCCTGGAGTTCACTCAAACTCATGTCCATCGAGTCGGTGATGCCATCCATCCTCCTGCCCCCAATCCCTCCCAGCATCAGAGTCTTTTCCAGTGAGTCAACTCGTCGCATGAGGTGGCCAAAGTATTGGAGTTTCAGCTTTAGCATCAGACCCTTCCAAGGAACAACGAGGACTGTTCTCCTTTAGAATGGACTGCTTGGATCTCCTTTCAGTCCAAGGGACTCTCAAGAGTCTTCTCCAGCACCACAGTTCAAAAGCGTCAATTCTTTGGCGATCAGCTTTCTTCACAGTCCAACTCTCACATCCATACATGACCAGTGGAAAAACCACAGCCTTGACTAGACAATGGAATATAATCTAGAAAAGTGCTAAATCATTTTACTCTACATCTGAAACTAATATAATACTTAACTATATATCAATTAAAAAAATCCAGTGATGCATGTGAGAGCCCTGTGAGAATTCAGCTTTATTTTTTAGGCGAAATATCCCTGGTTATAATTATTCACATGCAACTGAGACATTTTTTCCGTTACAATGTAGTCCAAAAATTTGACGTTATTTTTTTTTAATTTGTATGTTTTTAAAGACAATTCAAGGTTTGATGGTGCCACATTATGTGCTTTATTTGACATATTCTGCATAAATTAGGCTAAGCCTAGAATATTGTGCTTTATTGTGTATGTCAATATTTAAAAGATTCATTAAGAAACTGACACTTTTCCAAAGAACTCCAACAAAAAAGCTAAGGGTCTAATAGCCAGTAAACATGAGAGTAGTTTATATGGGAATATCTTAGCCTATAAAACAGCAGTTTTAAAGAGAGAGGTTTCAAAACTTATTAAAAGTATTTGCAATGCAGGAGACACAGAATTGATCCCTGAATTGGGAAGGTCCCCTGCAGAAGGAAATGGCAACCCACTCCAGTATTCTTGCCTGGAGAATTCCATGGACATACTATGGCGAGCTATATAATCCATGGGGTCACAAAGAGTTGGATACAACTTAGCGATACACAAAAATATTTGAAGGTTAAGAAAAGGGATTGCAAGGGATAAGTAGATCCAATGAGTGAAACATTAGAGAACCAAAATTTTAGATCAATATCAGAAGAAAAATAATGTACCAAACAATATCAGAATTTTCTTTTTATTTATTTTTTATTGGAGGCTAAATACTTTACAATATTAAATTGGTTGGTTTTGCCATACATTAACATGAATCCACCTCGCGTGTACATGTGTTCCCCTTCTTGAACCCCCCTCCCACCTCCCATCTCCCCTTTTCCTCCCTCTGGGTCATCCCCGTGCACCAGCCCCGAGCATCCTGTATCATGCGTCGAACCTGGACTGGTGATTCATTTCACATATGATAATATACATATTTCAATGCCATTCTCCCAAATCTTCCCACCCTCATCCCCTCCCACAGAGTCCCAAAGACTGTTCTATACACCTGTGTCTCTTCTGCTGTCTCGTATACAGGGTTATCATTACCATCTTTCTAAATTCCATATATATGTGTTCAGTTCAGTTCAGTTCAGTCGCTCAGTCGTGTCCGACTCTCCGCGACCCCATGAATCACAGCACGCCAGGCCTCCCTGTCCATCACCAACTCCCGGAGTACACTCAAACTCATGTCCACAGAGTCGGTGATGCCATCCAGCCATCTCATTCTCCGTCGTCCCCTTCTCCTCCCGCCCCCAACCTTTCCCAGCATCAGAGTATTTTCCAGTGAGTCAACTCGTCTCATGAGGTGGCCAAAGTATTGGAGTTTCAGCTTTAGCATCAGTCCCTCCAATGAACATCCAGGATTGATCTCCTTTAGAATGGACTGGTTGGATCTCCTTGCAGTATAAGGGACTCTCAAGAGTCTTCTCCAACACCACAGTTCAAAAGCATCGATTCTTCGGCGATCAGCTTTCTTCACAGTCCAACTCTCACATCCATACATGACCACGGGAAAAACCATTGCCTTGACTAGACGGACCTTGGTCGGCAAAGTAATGTCTCTGCTTTTTAATATACTATCAAGGTTGGTCATAACTTTCCTTCCAAGGAGCAAGCGTCTTTTAATTTCATGGCTGCAATCAGCATCTGCAGTGATTTTGGAGCCCAAAAAAACAAAGTCTGACACTGTTTCCACTGTTTTTCCATCTATTTCCCATGAAGTGATGGGACCAGATGCCATGATCTTTGTTTTCTGAATGTTGAGCTTCAAGCCAACCTTTTCACTCTCCTCTTTCACTTTCATCAAGAGGCTTTTGAGTTCCTCTTCACTTTCTGCCATAAGGGTAGTGTCATCTGCATATCTGAGGTTATTGATATTTCTCCCAGCAATCTTGATTCCAGCTTGTGCTTCTTCCAGCCCAGCGTTCCTCATGATGCACTCTGCATATAAGTTAAATAAGCAAGGTGACAATATACAACCTTGACGCACTCCTTTTCCTATTTGGAACCAGTCTGTATATATGTGTTAGTATACTGTATTGGTATTTTTCTTTCTGGTTTACTTCACTCTGTATAATAGGTTCCAGTTTCATCCACCTCATTAGAACTGATTCAAATGTATTCTTTCTAATGGCTGAGTAATACTCCATTGTGTATATGTACCAAAGCTTTCTTATCCATTCGTCTGCAGATGGACATCTATTTTGCTTCCATGTCCTTGCTATTATAAACAGTGCTGCAATGAACATTGGAGTACATATGTCTCTTTCAATTCTGGTTTCCTTGGTGTGTATGCCCAGGAGTGCGATTGCTGGGTCATATGGCAGTTCTATTTCCAGTTTTTTAAGGAATCTCCACACTGTTCTCCATAGTGGCTGTACTAGTTTGCATTCCCACCAACAGTGTAAGAGGGTTCCCTTTTCTCCACACCCTCTCCAGCATTTATTGCATGTAGACTTCTGGATAGCAGCCATTCTGACTGCTGTGAAATGGTATCACATTGTGGTTTTGATTTGCATTTCTCTGATTATGAGGGATGTTGAACATTTTTTCATGTGGGAATTTTCAAAAACTGATGAGTTTCCTGACACTGAAAGTAATTTATTGGAGGGTGACTGAAAATGTCTGCATCTGTGAAAGATTTTGTGAAACACTTGGGATAGGAGGAAATGCAGTTATATCTCTGCTTTGAAAGGGGGATTGAATATTGTATACAGGTTTCAGACATACAATATTTTAAACGTTTTATTTTGTATTGGGATATAGCTGATTAACAATGTTGTGATAGATTCAGGTGAACAGCGACAGGACTCAGCCACATATACACACAGACATACATTTTTAATCCAAAGCACAACATTTTAAACTGGACCACAGATAACTTCTAGTGAAATCCTGTTTGATTTTGACTACTCCATGTCATTTGAAAAAAAAAAAAATCAAGATATGATAATATTCTCAGCCTATCATTTCATTTCAAAACTTTGGTCCATGTTATACATAGGGCAAAATCTCAAGGAAAAGTCATTTTACTAAACTTTAGGGCATTTTTTTTTTTTACATATCATCCAGATTCCTTCCATTCTTAAGATATAATGATTAAAATTTTATAATATTTTTTTAAAACGTCCTTTCAAAAATAGTGTATAAAGCAGCAACAAAATAAGTTCAACAATGGGAAATTATTTAATGAAATACACTAATAGTGATGTTTTTGTGGTGATGCAGTAGTCTGTGTCTTGAATGCAGTGGTGGTTATATGCCACTCGTGTTTTCACAAAATTTAACTCTTGCAGAAAACTATGTGAGAGATACATAAAAACTCTTTGCACAATCTTTTCAACTTTCTGTGAATATATATTTCCAAATATAAATTTCAAAAGAAATAGTAATAAAATATGTTCTCAAGCACTTGCCATTTAGCTATATCTCCCTCTATGAATTAAGTCAGCATTCTCAAGGCTTTCAAGATACTTTTACATACATAAAATTATTAAGCACCTCACAGAGTTTCTGTTTACCTTAGTTATACCTTTTGATATTTAGAATAGTAGAACTTAAACCTGAGAATGTTTCTGAAATATTCATTAATTTTAACTTAAATATAATGTATAAATTATATATAAACATAAATAATGTTTTGTAACTGTATTATACAAAACAAAAATGTAGTAAGCAGCATAGTATTATTTTTCAGTTTTGCAAATCTTGTTAATACCTGACTTACTTAAGATAGCTGGATACACAGTAAGATCTGTTTCTATGTTAAATCCACTGCCTTGTGTTCTGATAGTTGAAGGCTATAAATAATATGTACTTACACAGATATGTAGCTCGGAAAGGGAATAGTAATAGACATTTCAGAGTGTTGCTATTCTTCTAAAATAGACCAAAACTCCACATGTGTAAGCTTCCTGAAGGCTAATCACAATGTGGAATCAGAAGCCACGTCAATGAACTTCTCATGTTCCATTTTATTAAAACTTACTAATCAGCTTTGTAGTTTAGTGGCTTATTGATGCATGTATTTGCAATATAATGTATTTTCATGTGTTTGGTGACTTTTAATGTTAAGTTTATGCTCTTTGCAACTTTGTGCTAAATAATTAAACCCTTTATTTAAGGCACCTTCCTCAAAGAAAGTTAACATTTGCTTCTGTTTATTACAACTTCAAACCTAAAATCTGAATGCCTATTTTTATGGGTAAAGAGTGTAAGATCAAAATGGCCCAATGATGTTAGATTAAAGAACTCAGATGCCAAATAGGTAATTTAACAAGCTTTAATGGCAGGTGCTCCTGGGCGGGGTTCCTGGACCCAAGCAAGTGAGGTCAAGGAAGTCCACACCCGAACAAAGGCAAGAGACAACTTTATATAGCTTTACAGTAAGAAACAGCAGAATTTTTCCCTAATAAGGCAAGATTTGGAGTGGTGGTCCCTCATAGGTCAGTTAGCCGGGGGGCAAGACTGGGTTGGTTGCCTGGTCTGCTCAAGGTTCTGCTGATGCAGTGGAATAATTCTTGCTGTTTCTGGGCAGAATGCTATTTCTGGACAGGAGGGGGAGGTTAGGAGAGTGTTGATTTCTACCAGGAACCGCTATATCAAGGACACTCTAGCAATGGGGGAGGAAATGAGGGAACAGGGCACAATAGCCAGCCTTTTTTTCCACCAGCGGGAAAAAAGGAAGGGGGGGAAGGGAAGAGGCCAAAATGGCCACTAAGGTCCAACCTTACAAAGAGTATGTTGGTTTGAGAAATCCAGTCCCCAGTCAGCCTTCATAGAGAAGACTGGTTTCCTACGACTGCCATAATATATTGCTACCCACTAGGTACAGAAATTTATTGTTTTGCAGTTCTAGAGGTTAGAAGTCTGAAATAAAGTTATCACCAGGGCCATACTTCCTCTGAATTCTCTAGGGGGTGATCCATCTTTAGCTCTTCTTAAATTTCTGTAGTTGCCAGTAATCCTTGGTGATCCTCAGTTTGTATTGCCATGCCCTTCTCCAGGGGATTTTCCTGACCCAGAGATTGAACCTGGGTCTCTTGCATCTCCTTCATTGGCAGGCAGATTCTTCACCACTGAGCATCTGTGTCTCTAGTCTTCTTTTATAAGGGCACTAGGCATATCATCAGATGGTCAATAACAAAATCAGGTTGATTATATTGTTTGCAGTCAAAGATGGAGAAGCTCTGTGGAGTCAGCAAAATCAAGACCAGGAGCTGACTGTGGTTCAGATCGTGAACTCCTTATTGCAAAATTCAGACTTAAATTGAGGAAAGTAGGGAAAACACTGGGTCATTCAGATATTATCTAAATCAAATCCCTTATTATTATACAGTGGAAGTTACATGTATATTCAAGGGATTAGGTCTGATAGAATGCCTGAAGAACTGCGAATGGAGGTTCTTAACATTGTACAGGAGGTGGTGATCAAAACCATCCCCAAGAAAAGGAAATAGAAAAAGGCAAAATGGTTGTCTGAGGAGGCTTTACACATAGCTGAGGAAAGAAGACAAGCAAAAGACAAAGGCAAAAAGGAAAGATATACCTGTCTGAATGTAGAGTTCCAAATAATAGCAAGGAGAGATAAGAAAGCCTTCTTAAGTGATCAATGCAATGAAATAGAGGAAAACAATATAATGGGAAGGACTAGAGATCTTTTCAAGAAAATTAGAGATAACAAGGGAACATTTCATGCAAAGATGGGCACAATAAAGGACAGAAGTTGTATGGACTTAACAGAAGCAGAAAATATTAAAAAAGAAAAGGTGACAAGAATATAAAGAAGAACTATACAAAAAGGTATAAAGACCTGGATAACCATGATGGTGTGATCACTCACCTAAAGCCAGATATGCACAATGCAAAGTCAAGTGGGCCTAAGGAAGCATCACTACAAACAAAGCTAGTGAAGATAATGGAATTCAAGCTGAGATATTTCAAATCCTAAAAGATGATGAGGTGAAAGTGTTGCACTCAATATGCCAGTAAATTTAGAAAACTCAGCAATGGCCATAGGACTAGAAAAGGTCAGTTTTCATTCCAATCAAAAGAAAGGCAATGCCCAAAGTATGTTCAAACTACCGCACAATTGCACTCATCTCATATACTAGCAAAGTTATGTTCAAAATTCTCCAAGCTAGACTTCAACTGTATGTAAACTGAGAATTTCCAGATATTTAAGTTGGATTTAGAAAAGGCAGAGGAACCAGAGATCAGAATGCCAACATCCACTGGACCATAGAACAAGCAAGAGAATTACAGGAAAACATTTACTTTTGCTTCAGCTAAGCATTTGACTATGTGGATCACAAAAAAACTTTGGAAAATTCTTCAAGAATATGGGAATACCAGGCCACCATACCTGCATCCTGAGAAAACTGTATGTAGATCAAGAAACAACAGTTAGAACCAGACATGGAGCAATGGACTGGTTCAAAATCTGTAAAGGAGTATGTCAAGGATGTATATTGTTGCCCTGTTTATTTAAATTATGTGCAGAGGACATTATGTGAAATGACAGGCTGGATGAAGAACAAGCCGAATCAAGATTGCTAGAAGATATATCAATAACCTCAGATATGTAGATGACACCAACCTTATGGCAGAAAGTGAAGAAGAACTAAAGAATCTCTTGCTGCAAGTGAAAGAGGAGAGTGGAAAATTTGGCTTAAAACTCAACATTCAGAAAACTAAGATCATGGCATCTGTTCCCATCACTTCATGGCAAATATATGGGGAAACAATGGAACAGTGATAGACTTTATTTTCTTTGACTCCAAAATCACTGCAGATGGTGACTGCAGCCATGAAATTAAAAGATGCTTGCTCCTTGGATGAAAGGCTATGACCAACCTAGACAGCATCCTAAAAAGCAGAGCTATTACTTGGTCAACAAAGGTCTTTATAGTCAAAACTATGGTTTTTCCAGTCATCTATGGATGTAAAAGTTGGACGATGAAGAAAGCTTAGTGCCAAAAAACTGATGCTTTTGAACTGTGGTGTTGGAGAAGACTCTTGAGAGTCCCTTGGACTGCAAGGAGATCCAACCAGTCCATCCTAAAGAAAATCAGTCCTGAATAGTCATTGGAAGGACTGATGCTGAAGCTGAAACTCCAATGCTTTCACCACCTGATGTGAAAGACCCTGATGCTGGGAAATAAGAGAAGTGGACAACAGAGGCTGAGATGGTTGGATGGCATCATTGGCTCGATGGATATAAGTTTGAGCAAAGTCCAGGAATTGGTGATGCACAGGGATGTCTGGCATGATGCAGTTTAGGTCACAAAGTGTCAGAAACTACTGAGTTATTGAACTGAAATGAGTCATATTGGATTTAGGGCCCACCCTATTCCAGTATGACTGAATCTTTAACTGCATCTGCAATTACTCTATTTCCATATAAGTTCATATTCTTAGATTTTGGAAAGGACATGATTTTTTGGGATGGAACCCATAGTAGGACACTCCAATCTAGTACATTTGGTTGATAATTTAAAAAAATAATTCTTGTTCTTTTTATTATTTGTTAATTTATTTCTGTCTTTACATAGAGCTAAGGCAAAGATAGGCATACATTCCCAAATTTTGCCTGTATAGATCGTTTCTTATTCATTCACTGATGGTATAACTCACCATGGGTGCTCCACATACCTTCCAAATGCTGAAGTGCCTCAAGGTTCTGTCTAAAGATCTCTTCTTTTTGGGTCTGAATTCCTGTCTAGAGTTGTCTATATACATTTATGGTTTCAGAAAGCACTTATATGCTGGTAATTCCTACATCATATCTCCAACCTAAATCTCCTTTCTGAGCTGTGAATTAATACAGCTAACTACTTGACTTTTATAAGTGGATATCTCATGAAGAACTCATTTTATTTCAGTTGACTCTCATTCATCTCTTGGCCCCTCACAACCACTGTCTGCATTTACTCATTATTGAGTTGCCTTTTCTAGAATTGCATACAGGTGAAATTGTATAGTATGTAGTGCTTTGTGCCAGGTTTCTTCATTAGTGTAACACGTGTGAGTTATCCACATGATTGTATATGTCAATAGTTTGTCACACCTGCACATTTACCATACTTTATCCATTCATTAATTAATAACCATTTTGGTTGTTTCTGCTTTTTGGCTATTATGAGTAAAGCCAATAAGTTGCTGAGAATATTTGTACACAGATCTTTATGCTATGTTTTCAATGTTCTTGGGTAAATACCTAGGATTAGAATTGCTATATGGTAAGTGTATGGTCAACTTTAAGAAAAAAACAAAACAAAACACTGCCAAACTTTTTTCAAAAGTAACTTGAATGCTTGCCTTCCTTCCAAAAATGTGTTAGACTTCCTGTTGATTCAGATACTTGACATTGTAATACTTTTAGCTTTCTAATGAATATGCACTGTACCATGGTATGGTTTAAATTTAACTTTGCCAATGGGCAATGATGTTGAGCATCTTTTCTCATGCTTACCTGTTATCTGTATATCTTTCATAAAATGTCTTTTCACATATATGCCAATTATTCTAAAACTGGATTGCTTGTCTTCTTATTGCTGAGTTTCAAACATATCTCTCTATCTATCTCTATATTCCAAGTACACATTATAAGTCTGATATATATGTTTTCAGAATCATTTTCAAAGTCTGTGGTTGCCTTGGCATTTTCTTAGCAATATCTTTTTCAATGGAAAGATTTTTAATTTTGATGAAACCTAATTTACATATTTTTCATTATTTGTAAATTTTGTGTCTAATTTAAAACCTTTTTCTTTACTCAAGATTATTAGGAATTTATCCATGTTCCCCTCCAGAAGTCTTATAGTTTTAGCTTTTACATTTATGTCTATAATTCATTTTGAGTTACATTTTGCTTTTCTTAAATAAATTTATTCATTTTAATTGGAAGCTAATTACTCTACAATATTGTAGTGGTTTTGCCACACATTGACATGAGTTATTTTTAATTTTTTGAATATGGACATATAAATTCTGCTATTAATTCTTGAAATTATAGTTGTTTTCATATTGGTTTTCCTTAAAGTCTTTGTCAAACATCAATGGGACACATATATGTGAGCTATTTATAGTCTCTATTCTGTTACCTTTTTTATATATTCATCCCAAGACTGGTTTCCCCTATAAAACAAAAGGAAAAGAAAACAGTGAAAACATAAACACATAAGCATACTATACAGCCTATCCAAGTTCTTCCTTTTGATATTCATTCCTTGTGTATTAATAATTAAATGAAAACCTAGGAATAAAAAAATAAAATATAATCCATTGGAAGCAGCAGTACATTATGCTAAATGCTTTTTAAATTATCAAAACGTGTTCTGTACTACTATTAACGTGCAACCTATACACGTGTGCTGCAGTACACTATCCTGGAAATAGGTATGTGAAAAATGCATTCTTTGAGGCCAGTTTGGATGAATTTTTAGAGGAAATGTTGGGCTAGTTCTCCAAAATTAATGTTATATTCTAAACTTTTATGAACTCTAAAAATATCCCTGAAGATTAATTATGGGAAAGAGAAAGAGTAGTAGTGAAAAACTGATTTTGTTTGAAAGCTCATGTGAAATCTCTTATGAAGATGTGACATGTAGACTGAAACTAGGAAAATTAGATAAGATTTATCCAGTCAGAGTGATAGAAAATGTGCTGTAGACATTTGGCATAACTAAGGTACAAAATAACTAAGGTACATAACTGAAGAAAAATGTCTGGAATATTTTAGAAATTGAAAAATTATTAATATAATTGGAGCACAGAGCATGAAGATGAGCAGTAGTTTTAGATAAGATCAGAGTAGTAGACAGTGGCCAGATCCTGAAGCAATGGGAATTCCTAGATGCAATGGGAAGAAATAAACAGGTATTCAGTAGGGATTTGGAATTAAAATATTTTTTCTGGCCACAGAGGCAAGATGGATTGAGGAAGGCCCAAAGATTGAGGGAAACAATATTAGTCCATTGCAGTCTCCCAGGCTAGAGATTCTGATGCCTTGGATTCGAGTTTTGATAGAAGATGTAGAGAAAAGTAATTCAAGAAATACTGTGAAAAAATAGTCATGTAGCATAATGTACTGTTACTTCCAATAGATTATATTTTATTTTTTTTATTCCTAGGTTTTTATTTAAGTCTAATACAAAAAGAATGGGGATCAAAAGGAAGAGCTTGGATAGGCTGTATAGTATGCTTATGTGTTTATGTTTTCATTGTTTTCTTTTCCTTTTGTTTAATAGGGAATCTGATCTTGAAAAGTCACAACAATCTGCATGGATATTACTCTAACAACCCATTCAACTTACTTGACTCTGGCACATTTTAGTATCAGTCAGTTCATTATGACTTAACTCCTATTGGCAATATTCCGTAAATTTTTGATTAAATCTCAGATCAAAAAGTGCTAGCCACTTAGTAATATTTTGTGTTCTTGGATTCAGAGAACAGCTACTTTATACTAGAGATTTAAGACACACACACACCAAAAAAATAAAAAATAAAAAACAGGAAAATAAAATTTTAAATAAGGAAACACTTTTCCATACATTAAGGTCTACTGAAAGCTGTGTTACAAGTAGTAGTCTGTGGTTATGGCATTGTTTAAAGCACCTATATTTAAACTTCCCTTGTTCAGAATTGTGAGAAGCATTTATATTTCAGTGGCATCAATGGGTTATGTTTCATATATTCATCTTTACTTTCTACCACCCATCTATCTATATAGTTTGAAAATATATTTGTATAACTCTGCCAAGAAGCAAAAATGAAGTAAGCCATCTAAGTCCTGATTTGCTAGAATGTGAGTCTTCAGTCAAAAAGGAACTCAACAAATGTGGAGGATAAGCTAAGCTTAAATGGTAGAATCTCAAGCGATTTCAGAATATAACACTATAGTCCCTTTTCATCAGTTTGTAAGTTACCAGGAGCTCAACACTAAATGGTCTGAAAGTTCAAAGAGAGACATACACTTCTTTGTGTTTAACATTTAATTTCCAGATAACAGCTAAGTATATCATTGTACCTAACTAAATTAAAAGTAATAAAGAATGCTTTATAGTGCCAAATTCTTTCCCCAAGTGCCACTTGTGATTATTGAAGAATGTATTACAGGAGCATTAAGTTCTACATTAGGTTACAGTGTCTAATCTGAAATCACACCCATAATATCATTTTTCAGGATATCTGGGAAATAGTTATTTCCCAGGATGTCTGAACCATAGCTACTCTATTTTGACTTTTAATTGTAATTTTTTTTAATAGCCAAAGCAGATGTCACCATTAATGACGCCAGTGTTTTTCTAGGTATGAGAAGATGCAAGAATTGGAACTCATAAAACCTTTTTCTGAAAAGATCTAACTATCTGAAGGCCTATTCTGCCAGTTTTTTCAGAACACAGAGTGCCTCATTCCTGATTTTCACCCTGAACTTCTTTCAGCGGGTGTTGAAGGTCAGCAGCTTACAATGGTCATCATGCGATCTTTGCAGAGGCAGCTGGCAAGTACCAACTTCCAGTCAGCAAGGTCCCTTCAAAGCCACATATCTGACCATATGACACCATTTCATGGCCATTGTGTCCCACGATGCTGGGAAGGCTCATTCCCAGGTCTAGGGAAGTGATGGGCCACTCAGTGTGCTAAAATTGGACCAGGCCTTGCAAGTAGCAAAAGTCTCTGGACCACTGTCTTACTAGACTCCTGGTCCAGGAAAATATTCCCTTTTGTTGCTATTTCTCATACCCAGAGTCACATTATTACAATTATTGATCTCATATGAAACTGCATATCAGCGTTATATCACAGGCTCAGTGAAACAAGTGACATAGAAAATAATATAGCTATAGCTAGCAGTTATTAGTAAAATAAGAATTATAAGTCAAGAACTTTCATTAGATAAAGCCTGGTATACCCCAAGTCACCTGACTTCATTTGTTAAATGACTATACCCTGGTGTTAATCTCCTGGTTGTACATTATGGAGCATCTGACCTTTATCTGAAGATTGGTTACTGAGATAAGCCTTAGAAACTAACCTAGAGTGTCCTTTTTAATAACTTAATTAAATCTTTTAGCAGTATCACGTAACAAGGAACTGTCTCAGCAGTGAGTCTTAGTAAACACTAGACCTTAATTAACAAAACTAGAAACTTAATTTAACAATTTACAAAACTTAATATTCCATGATTTTTCATTATGGAGGCATTAACCCTGTAGCCAGGAAGGCTTTAAACCATCACATAAAAAATGAGGTTTGTCAGGGAGCTGGGAAAAGCCAAGCAGCCATCTTGGATTTCCCATAGCCCTGACTCTGATTTCCACTTATTGATTTTAATTTTTCAATTTAGAAGCAGACTGTTGCCATGGTTTAAGGACATTAGGATGGCACAAGTCTAACAGAGTTTTATATAAGCAGAATGAGCTTATATACATGTCTACAAATCCGACAATTGGATTAATTTCTAAAACTAGCATAGGATCAGGCTTATGGTAGAAAAGCATTTGATTTATATGCAGAGGTCTAAGACGTCAAGAAAACATTATAAATGAACATACGAATCAGGTCTAGCATCTTGGGCAAGCTGTCTACCTCTGATGTCGTCATCTTTTCATCCTGGTGTAGTGTAGTTTCTTCTGAAAAAAGTCCTTCCATTCAGGTTGGAGACAGTCCCTTAAATTATGTCTTTTTCTAGTCCTGGTTGCAGGTCATGAGGCATCTGATCTTCATCCAAAGATAGATCACTGAGACAAGCTTCAGAAACAAACCTAGGGTGCTCTTCAAGAACTCAATCAAATCCTATATTAATATCACATAACAACAAAGATCCATTCAGGAAATGAGTCTTAGTAGATACAGACTTCCGTTAACAAACTGGGATTCAGCATTCATTGAAACATCTTTTTTTCCCTAAAATTACTCTCATTTTTATCAAATATAACCAAATTAAGACTTGTTTACAAAATAGATCTGTTCTCAATAAACTTGACCTAATTAATTATATAACCATAGACTTTTTTTTTTTGCTTTGCTGAAACTTTTATGGAGTCTCAAACTTAACTTTAAAGTAAAACCTTTCAGGGCTAGGAAAGTCATCCCAAAGGCTTATCACAGATTTCGCCTAACAGATCTAAGTGAATTCCTTCCTTTCTTAAGGTCTCCAAAACAGAGATTTTTGTACCTGTTAGTGAGATAACCTTTCTAATTTATCTGATAAAGTTACTGGAAGCCTAAGAGTTTCCAGTCTCTGAAGGGGTCAGATAAAAGTGTTAAATGCTTCAATTTGTTTATTAAATACAATTTACCAAATTACTGTTAAGTCATAATTAGTTTGAGGGGAAGGTTTCCTAAGATCTGGAAAACATAGATTCAAACAAGTAATTTTTCAGAAACCATAAAAGTTATAAGCATATTTGCCAGTTCATTCAGTCCTTTTGTTAACCTTTGTACAGTCATCGGGTTTCCCACTAGAATCTTTTAATTTCTTACCCAGTTCAGAAACTTGCATTTATCCAAAAGTCCTTTTTATAAATCTTCTGGAAGAGGAAGCATTTTCACAGGAAGCTTGGTTAGTTCTGTGGCAACACTTTAAGATAGTAATCAGAATTATGGCAACATTTTACCTGAATGTATCAGAATTTATATATAGATTGTTTCTAGGATATCTGTATTAGTAACATTTATCATGGAATATACCCGAGACTTATTATTCACTTGAGAGTACTTCCCATGTAATTTAACATGGAAGTTGAACCCAATTAGTGTAATATCTCCCTTTGGGATGTTTCAGGGGCCCTCTGAAGCATCCCAAAGTTAGCTAGAAGCCAAAAGGGCTTCATCAGAATGATTTAGGAAATTTTGTCAACAAATATCAGAAAGGTTTAGAGCACTCAGTCAGATGGGATTATAGGTCACTGTGAAACAATAGCTATTCACTCAGCCATAGTAACAATATAGGAATTCAGAGGCAAATGTAGAACAGACCATTTAAGAGGCAAATAAACTTAAATCTATTGTCAAATGCAGTTTAACATCTCAAGAAAATGTTTATTTATACACAAAACTCTTTCCTTGGGGTCCACTTTTCACAAAACCTTTTTATCACTTTCTGTACCCATTTGTTCTCCCATCCTGGAACAGCCAACTGTAAGTCAGACCTACTACCTTTTTCCTTCATAAAATGTAACTTCATTCTTCATACCTTCTTTACTGAACACACACATCTTACTTCCCTTAAGCAACCAAGAATTGACCTTTATATTAGCATTCTATAGATTGGTGAACATAAATACCAGTGATAACTTTAAAAAAAAAATTAGCGAACATCTCAGGATGGCATCAAACATTATTTATTAATAGTCTAAAATCTTTAGTTTTTCTGTAAGTTAGTATTCAGTAGTGAATGTTTCAGAATCTTATTTTATTTGGAAATGACCTAGCTATTCAATAAACTTTTGTTACTTAATTTAGCACAACCTTACAAATTCAGGTTACCAAAATCTAGAGAAACTGTTTTAGACAGACATTTTTAATCTTAATAGAGTTTATCTAAAAGCTCATGTCTCATTTACATATTTTAGAAGTTTTTTTCTCTCAAGGTAATTTCTTTGTCGACAAACTTGTAACAGATATGATATTTAATTTATATTGAACCTAGGTGCAATGAAAATATTCTACTTAATGTTAATTACTCTAAGGCATGTCTATATTAGATATATCAACAAACATTAATATCAGGTATTTAATACTGAATATTTTCCAGTTTACATGAACCGGGAATTTATTATTTTATAATTATTTGATTTGTAAAAGCTTACCTTTTTTAAAGTCAATTAAATAGAGCTCATTTACAAATTAACTTCAAAAATATTACTCAGAGACAAAGACATACCAAGACATATTTAGACAGACACAGTGTGAGTTTTCAGTCATGAATTAGATATTGCAATATAAAATTTACTAGTTTATAAAAACAGTTGGACCTATTCTATACGGGGTTGGTGGAGGGGCCCCATAAACAATAAAAGGGCATAAGGAAGGAGAGTCACCCTGTTCCTGCCAGTCTCTATTGCCAATTTTGCCAATGTTTCTTTTAGGGTCTGATTCATCCTTTTTACTTGACCCAAGCTCTGGGGATTGTATTCGCAGTGTAATTTTCATTTAATCTTCATAGCCGAAACCAATCCCTGAACAACTTTATCTTAGCCAAATTGGTTGGTCTCAGGGCAGCTGCTCGGAGGCCTGCCATAAGAGTCTGGCAGTACATTCGGAGATGCTCCCTACCTTCTGCGTGCTCAAAGTCCCACTGGGCCCGGGTCAATGGAAATCCCTCATCAGTTAGGTTTGGCTGCATAGTGGGCCTCCCGTCCACACCCGGGACATGTTTCTGAGCTTCCGATAGAATCCGCTTCCATTCTTCCGTGGTGAAGAGCACCTGTAACAGCTACTGACAGTCATCCCAGGTGGGATTATGGGTGAAAAGGATAGAAACAAAAGGCTTTATCCATGCTGGTGGGTTTTCCACCAGATCTTGCCAGACCAGAATATAGGGCATCTGGTCTGGGTGGCCGGAAGGGCCAGGCATGAGAACCTTCCTGCTAACAGCCCGGATGGTGGGCAGGCAGAAGGTTCCCTCCCTCGGGCACCCGACATTAAAAGTGGGCCACTCTGAGGAGCAGAGCGTTACCAGCTTATTCCGGTTCACTAGCAGAGACAAGTCTCGTGCCCTAGATTTAAAGTCAGAGAAATGATCCATCATGAGGGAGAGTGGGGTAGAGCTTCCTTGACCCATGACCACAGAATAGATTATGGGAGAGAAAAGACACAGGAGAGAGACAGAGACAATGCCAGCACACACGAAAGCACGACAAAAGGAGGACAGACAAACGTCGGCCGAAAACACACTACTAGGTCTCTGAGACCTATGAGGCTTCCTGCAGTTTAAAGTAACTTTAGCGATGGGCAGCCACTGCCCACCAGATTCCGGATCGGGAGACACCTCCTCTCTCCCGCAGAGCCAGCTTCCTTCCAGCGCGAATGTTGGACCTCGGCCTTACGCCAGCTACTGGCGATCAATTTGCCCCTGATCAGAACTGGCACCTGTGCTGTAATCAGCCCTCCTCCGGGCTGATGAACCCCTTCTGCCTGAAGAGCATTATTCTCCCTAGTCACAGGGAACCCGGACGATCCCCCAAATGTTATGCCCTGAGTCTGGCCCCCCCATACTGGTAGAATAAGACACTCGCAGCAATGTAAAAGCAAGAATGGGGTTTATTTCCATCTCGAGCTAGGGCTCATGCCTCCTCCAGCACAGTGGAGTGCGGACAAGAGCCCCGAGCCCAGGTCACAGTGGTTTTTATAGTCTCAGGTTACATAAGCACCTATTTTTGTTCAAAAGATCAAGTTGGCAGAAGCTCATTGGCCAGTTCATGCGCTCACAGAAGCTCATTGGCCAGTTTATGTGTGTGGGGGGGCTTTTCTGGGGGATTTCCCTTTTTCCTCTGATTGGCCTGATTTTTGGCACCAGTGGGATTTTCTTAGGGAGGAGTTTCTGTGAACTTAGTTTCCACCCTGTCTCCAGGAAATCGAAACTTAGGCCTAAGTAAGGTCTCAGGCTTATCACAGCTACTCAGATGTTAGGGCTCCTAACAAGAGAATATGATATTCATGATATATTAACATTTTCATCAATAAATTAACTAGATCATTCAATGTGCATGTTATTTTATAATCAGATTGAATTCTGAAAAAAAAAATGTTTAAAAATATTAATAGATATATTCTGATTTTTTATTTGGAGTAAATCAGGATAAAATCTTCATAACTGGTTTTCCATTGATCACATCTAATTTTGCTCCAGGACTGGAAAAGGTCAATCTTCATTGCAACCCCAAAGAAAGGCAATGCCAAAGAATGCTCAAAATACCACACAGTTAAACTCCTCTCACATGCTAGGAAAGTCATGCTCAAAAGTCTCCAAGCCAGGCTTCAGCAATATGTGAACCGTGAACTTCCAGATGTTCAAGCAGGTTTTAGAAAAGGCAGAGGCACCAGAGATCAAATTGCCAACATCTGCTGGATCATCGAGAAAGCAAGAGAGTTCCAGGAAAACATCTATTTCTGCTTCATTGACTATGCCAAAGTCTTTGACTGTGTGGATCACAATAAACTGTGGAAAATTCTGAAAGAGATGGGAATACCAGATCACCTCACCTACCTCTTGAGAAACCTGTATGCAGGTCAAGACGCAACAGTTAGAACTGGACATGGAAAAACAGACTGGTTCCAAATAGGAAAAGCAGTACGTCAAGGTTGAATATTGTCACCCTGCTTATTTAACTTCTATGCAGAGTACATCATGAGGAATGCTGGGCTGGAAGAAGCACAAGCTGGAATCAAGATTGCTGGGAGAAATATCAATAATCTCAGATATGCAGATGACACCACCCTTATGGCAGAAAGTGAAGAGGAACTCAAAGGCCTCTTGATGAAAGTGAAAGAGGAGAGTGAAAAGGTTGGCTTGAAGCTCAACATTCAGAAAACGAAAATAATGGCCTCTGGTCCCATCGCTTCATGGGAAATAAATGGGAAAGCAGTGGAAGCAGTGTCAGACTTTATTTTGGGGGCTCCAAAATCACTGCGGATGGTGACTGCAGCCATGAAATTAAAAGACGCTTACTCCTTGGAAGGAAAGTCATGACCAACCTGGATAGCATATTAAAAAGCAGAGATATTATTTGCCAACCAAGGTCCGTCTAGTCAAGGCAATGGTTTTTCCCGTGGTCATGTATGGATGTGAGAGTTGGACTGTGAAGAAAGCTGATTACCGAAGAATTGATGCTTTTGAACTGTGGTGCTGGAGAAGACTCTTGAGAGTCCCTTCGTCTTCAAGGAGATTCAACCAGTCCATTCTAGAGGAGATCAATCCTGGGTGTTCATTGGAAGGACTGATGCTGAAACTGAAACTGCAATACTTTGGCCACCTCATGCGACGAGTTGACTCACTGGAAAAGACTCTGATGCTGGGAGGGATTGGGGGCGGGAGGAGATGGGGATGACAGAGAATGAGATGGCTGGATGGCATCACCGACTCGATGGACATGAGTTTAAATGAACTCCGGGAGTTGGTGACGGACAGGGAGGCCTGGTGTGCTGTGATTTATGGGGTCGCAAAGAGTCAGACACGACTGAGTGACTGAACTGAATTGAACTAACACAGAAGCTTTATATAAGATCTACCATCTATTCAAAGCTATGGTTTTTCCAGTAGTCATGTATAGGTGTGAGAGTTGGACTTTAAGGAAAACTAATCACTGGAGAATTGATGCTTTTGAACTGTGGTGTTGGAGAAGACTCTTGAGAGTCCCTTGGCCTGCATGGAGATCCACCAAGTCCATCTTAAAGGAAATCAGTCCTAATATTTATTGGAAAGACTGATGCTGAAGCTGAAACTCCAATACTTTTGCCACCTGATGGTAAGAACTGATTTTTTTGAAAAGACCCTGATACTGGGAAAGATAGAATGCGGGAGGAGAAGGGGATGACAAAGGATGACATGGTGTATGGCATCACCGACTCAATGCACATGAGTTTGAGTAAACTCTGGGAGTTGGTGATGGACAGGAAAGCCTGGCTTACTGCAGTCCATGGGGTCACAAAGAATCAGGTACGACTGAGCAACTGGGCTGAACTGAACTAACAGGAGGCTGTGAACACAACCATCCCAAAGAAAATTATATGAAGAAGGCAAAGTGATTGTCTGAGAAGGCTTTACAAATAGCTGAGGAACGAAGGGAAATGTAAAGCAATGGAGAAAGGGAAAAATACACCCAAGTGAATGCAGAGTTTCAGAGAATAGCAAGGAGAGATTAGAAGACCTTCTTAAATGAACAATGCAGTGAATTAGAGAAAAGCAACTCAATTGGAAAGGCTATATATATATTTTCACTAAAATTGGAGATATCAAGGCAACATTTCATGAAAGGATGGACATGATAAAGGACAGAAATGGTAAAGACAGAAGATATTTAGAAGAGATGGCAATAATACAGTGAAGAACTAGACAAAATAAAGTCTTAATGACCCAGATAGACATGATGGTGTGGTGACTCATCTAGAGCTGGATATCCTAGAGTGTGAAGTCATGTGGGCCTTAGGAAAGATTACCACAAGCAAAGCTAGAGGGAGTGGTAGAATTCCTACTGATTTATTTAACATCCTAAAAGACAATGCTGTTAAAGTGCCACACTCAATATGTCAGAAAATTTGGAAAACTCAGCAGTGGCCATAGGACTGGAAAATGCCAGTTTTCATTCTAATCCCAAAGAAGGACAATGCCAAAGATTGTTCAGAATACCCTGCAACTGGGCTCATTTTACATCTAGCAAGGTTACACTTGAAGTTGTTCAAGCTAGGCTTCAGCAGTACATGAACTTAGAACTTCCAGATGTACTAGCTGGGTTTAGAAAAGGCAGAGGAAACAGAGATCAAATTGCCAACATTCTCTGGATCATGGAGAAAGCAAGGGAGTTACACAAAAATATCTACTTCCGCTTCATTGACTATGCTGTAGCCATTGTTTGGATTACAACAAACTGTAAATTTCTTAAAGAGATGAAGATACCAGACCACCTTACCTGTCTCATGAGAAATATGTAAGCAGATCCAGAAGCAACAGTTAGAACTGGGCATGGATCAAAAAACTGATTCCAAATTGGGAGAGGAGTATCAGTGTTCCCTTGACATCTCCAATTTTGTTTAAAAAATATCTAGTCTTTCCTGTGTCAAGGCTATATATTGTCATATATACCTGAAAAACTGAAACTTTCAAAATGTGGTGCCTGTGAAAATTCTTGAGATTGTCTCAACTGCAAGGAGATCAAATCAGTCAATCCTAAAGGCAAACAACCCTGAGTATTCACTGGAATTGCTGTTGCTAAAGGTGAAGATCCAATACTTTGGCCAACTGATGTTAAGAGCTGACTCATTGAAAAAGACCGTGATGCTGGGAAAGATTGAAGGCAAAAGGAAAAGGGGGAAGCAGAGGATTAAATGGTTAGATAGCATCAGAGACTCAATGGACATGGAATTGAGGAAACTCTGGGAGTTAGTGGAGGACAGAGGAGCCTGGAATGCTACAGTCCATGGGGTCCCAAAGACACAACTTAGCAGCTGAACAAGTTTTCTTTATATATTCTAAACTCAAATACTTTAGCTATAACATTTACAAGTGTTCTCTCACATTCTGTGGGTTGTCTTTTCACTTTCTTGATGAAGTATTTTATTTATTTACTTTTTTCACAGAATTAAAAAAAAATTTATCTACCAAATTGTATTTGTCCTTGAAATTTTCTTTCTTTTTTTTTTTTTCCACATTATTGTATTGGCTTTGCCATACATTGGCATGAGTCTGCCCAGGGTGTACATGTGTTCCCCATCTTGAACCCCCCTCCCACCTCCCTCCCCATCCCATCCCTCTGGTTCATCCCAGTACACCAGCCCCAAACATCCTGTATCATGCATTGAACCTGGACTGGTGATTCGTTTCACATATGATAATGTACATGTTTCAGTGCCATTCTCCCAAATCATCCCAACCTCGCCCTCTCCCACAGAGTCCAAAAGACTTTTCTATACATCTGTGTCTCTTTTGCTGTCTCATATACAGGGTTATCGAAATCATCTTTCTAAATTCCATATATATGCGTTGCTGCTGCTAAGTCACTTCAGTCGTGTCCGACTCTGTGTGACCCCATAGATGGAAGCCCACCAGGCTCCCCCGTCCCTGGGATTCTCCAGGCAAGAACACTGGAGTGGGTTGCCATTTCCTTCTCCAATGTGTGAAAGTGGAAAGTGAAAAGTGAAAGTGAAGTCGCTCAGTCGTGTCCGACCCTTAGCGACCCCACGGACTGCAGCCTACCAGGCTCCTCCATCCATGGGATTTTCTAGGCAATAGTACTGGAGTGGCTTGCCATTGCCTTCTCCGATATATATGCGTTAGTATACTGTATTGGTGTTTTTCTTTCTGGCTGACTTCACTCTGTATAATAGGCTTCAATTTCATCCACCTCATTAGAACTGATTCAAATATATTCTTTTTAATTGCTGAGTAATACTCCATTGTGTATCTGTACCACAGCTTTCTTATCCATTCATCTGCAGATGGACATCTAGGTTGCTTCCATGTCCTGGCTATTATAAACAGTGCTGCGATGAACATTGGGGTACATGTGTCTCTTTCAATTCTGGTTTCCTTGGTGTGTATGTCCAGGAGTGCGATTGCTGGGTCGTATGGCAGTTCTATTTCCAGTTTTTTTAAGGAATCTCCACACTGTTCTCCACAGTGGCTGTACTAGTTTGCATTCCCACCAACAGTGTAAGAGGGTTCACTTTTCTCCACAGCCTCTCCAGCATTTATTGCTTGTAGAATTTTGGATAGCAGCCATTCTGACTGGTGTGAAATGGTACCTCACTGTGCTTTTGATTTGCATTTCTCTGATAATGAGTAATGTTAAGCATCTTTTCATGTGTTTGTTAGCCATCTGTATGTCTTCTTTGGAGAAATATCTGTTTAGTTTATGGACAGCTTATCTTTGACAAGGGAGGCAAGAATATTCAATGGAGAAAAGAAAATCTCTTTAAGAAGTGTTGCTGGGACAGCAAAAGAGACACAGATGTATAGAACAGTCTTTGGGACTCTGTGGGAGAAGGTGAGGGTGGGATGATTTGGGAGAATGGCATTGAAACATGTATACTATCATATGTGAAAAGAATCGCCAATTCAGGGTCGATGCATGTTACAGGATGCTCAGGGCTGATGTGCGGGGATGACACAGAGGGAGGATAAGGGGAGGAGGGAGGTGGGAGGGGGGTTCAGGAAGGAGAACTCATGTACACCTGGGGCTGATTCATGTCAATTTATGGCAAAACCAACCAATATAATATTGTAAAATAATCAGCCTCCAATAAAAATAAAAAAGAAAGAAAAAAAAGAAGTAAGGAAAATAGAGCAGTGAAAAATAGCCCATGGAAGAACAGAGATCAATTGATAATAAAGAGGAAAATAGGCAAATGCCAAGAGAAAGAACTTTCCCATAAATTATATATATTTTTTTGGTCTGAAAAGTAAATAAAATCAACTTGTGTCTTAGGAAAAAAAAAAAAAAAGAAGTGGTGCTGGGAAAGCTGGTCAACCACTTTTAAAAGAATGAAACTAGAACACTCCCTAACACCGCACACAAAAATAAACTCAAAATGGATTAAAGATCTAATTGTAAGACCAGAAACTTTAAAACTCCTAGAGGAGAACATAGGTAAAACACTCTCCGACATAAATCACAGCAGGATCCTCCATGACCCACCTCCCAGAATATTGGAAATAAAAGCAAAAATAAACAAATGGCACCTAATTAAAATTAAAAGCTTCTGCACAGCAAAGGAAACTCTAAGCAAGGTGAAAAGACAGCCTTCAGAATGGGAGAAAATAATAGCAAATGAAACAACTGACAAAGGATTAATCTCAAAAATATACAAGCAACTCCTGCAGCTCAATTCCAGAAAACTAAAAGACCCAATCAAAAAATGGGCCAAAGAACTAAACAGACATTTCTCCAATGAAGTAGTTTAAAACACACAAAAAATTAAATTTTGATAAAGTCTAATTTATGGTTTTTTCATGTCATTCGTGATTTTTGTATTATATCTTTTAAAAGTGAAAGTGAAAATCACTCAGTCGTATCTGACTCTTTGGGACCCCATGGAATATACAGTCCACAGAATTCTCTGGGCCAGAATATTGGAGTTGGTAGCCTTTTTAATAAACTACCGTTTAATCTGAAATCATGAATGTTTACTTCTATGTTTTCTTCTAAAAGTTTTAGTTTTAGTTCTTACATTTAGTTTTGTATCCCATCTTGAGTTCATTTTTCACATATGATACGAGAAATTGATCCACGTCCATTTTTTAGTTTATGAATCATTCAGCATCTTGTGTTGAAAAGACTATTCTTTCTCCATTGGATTTTCTTAGCATCCTTAAAATATCAACTGATTATAATATGAGGTTTTATTTATGAACTTTCCGTTGATTTATATACCTTTCCAAACTGAGTACCACACAGTCTGGGTTTCTACAACTATGTGGTGAGATGTGAAATCAGACTGTGATTTCACCAAGTTTTTTTCTTTTACATGACTATTTTGGCTATTCCAGGTCCATTGAATTTCCATATGAATTTCAGAATTAGCTCATCAAACCTGCATAAAAGGCAGCTGGGATTTTGATCATGACTATGTTAAATCAGTACATTAATTGGGAGTATTGCCATTCTAACAATTTTTGTTTCTGTTCATGAACATGGCTTATTATTAGATTTAGTTATATCATAAAAACATTTTTCAAAGGTGCTTTGGAGTTTTAAGGGTATAGCTCTTGTATTTCTTTTATTAAATATATTCTTAACTTCATGTTGTTAACTAGATTATATTAATTTCATTTTTACATTGTTCATTGCTAGTGTAAAGAAAAATAATTAATTCTGTATATTAATCTTTAAATAGTCTATATTTTATATGTTATGTTATAGTAAGTATAATATCTCTACCTATCTGTATTCATATCTATATATCTATAAACATACAAATACACACACAGAAGGAAGGGAATGAGAGGGAGAGAGAAAGAGATAAACTTGAATTATTTTTCTTACTTGCCTGATGATTCTGGATTGATCTGCAGTACATTTATCTATCCATATTTGTGGGTTTCACATCCATGGATATGGAAGGCTGGATATAAAAGACTTAACTATCCATGGATTTTGGTATCCACAAGGGATGCTGGAAACAATACTTTTTAGATACTCAAGGAGGAGTATACAATGCTGGGAAAAAAAAAGTGGAAAAAATGACTATCTTTTTATTTTTCTTGAACTAACGAAGAAAGCATTGTATTTCATCATTAACTGTGATGCTAGTTGTGGGTTTTTTGTACATATTTTCCATCAAATTTTGGAAGTTGCCTTTTATTCCTTGTTTGTTGAATATTCCTTAATCAAGAAAATTTGTTGTATGTGACCAAATGCTTTTTCTGCACCTAATGATATGATAAAGAGGGATTTGTCATTCATTCTATTACATATGATATTACATTGATTTTCAAATACGATATCATCCTTGCATTCCTAGGGTAAATCTTGGTCCCTAGTTGCAATTATTTTGTAAACTGCTGGATATTATTTACTCATATTTTGTTGAATATTCTTATATCTATATAAGGGATATTGGTTTATAGTTTTCTTTTCTTTTGATATCTGTGTCAGAATCTGATATCAGTAACACTGGCATCAGCAAATGATGCTACAAAATGTCACTTTTCATCAGTTTTGAAAGAGTCTGTGAAAGATTGATGTGAATGATTCTTTAAATATTTGATAGAAGTCAGCAGTAAAATCTTCTGGTCCTTTGTGGGAGGTTTTTTATTGCTAATTTAATATCTCTGTACTTGTCAAAGATCTATTTAGATTTTATCTTTCTTCTTGAATTAGTTTTGGTAGTTTGTGTGTTTCAAAGATTTTTTCATTTCACCTAGATTATCTAATATATTGATATGCAGTTTTTCATAATATTTAATTCACGATTTGCCAATTTTTCTAATCTTTTGAAATAATCAATTTTATATATTTTTAAAATTCTCCTACTCTTTCCATAATTTTATCTCCTATAATTTTTACAATTTCTTTTTATCTACTTTATTTATGTTTAGCTTTCCCTTCCTTTTCTAGTATTGTAAGTTAGAAGATTGTTATTAACTTCAGATATTTATTCTTCTAAATATATTTATTTAAGCTATACATTTTCCTCTGAGCACTACCTCTGCTGCATCTCATACATTTTGTGATGGTGTTTCCATTTCATATTTCTGAAAATGATCTCTCATTTATTTTGTGATTTCTTCTTTAAAATACTAGTTATTTAGCATTATGTATTTAATTTTCCACAAATTTTTGAATTTTCACACTTTCTTTGCTATTGACTTTTAGTTTGATTCCATTGTGGTTAGAGATCATATTTTGCATTATTTCAGTTCTGATATATGTATTTAGACTTGGTTTCTTGAATAACATATGGTCAATTTTGGAGAATGTTCTTTGTACACTTGAGAATAACCTGTGTGTACTTTCTGCTGTTGTTGGAGTATATACAAGAATATATTAGATCTAGTTGGTTATATGCTTATTCAAATAATATATTACTTTGTTGATTTTCTGCCTAGTTATTCTAATCATTATTGAAAATAGAATATTAAAATATCCAAATATTCTTCATGAACGTTCTATTTGAACTTGAAATTTTATAAGTTTTAGTTCTTTTTTTTTCTGTTACAAAGGTGTTTGTAATTGTTAGGTCCTCAAGACTGATTCTTTTTGGGAGGAGGAGTTAAATTAATTTGATGTTTAATTTACACAGTTATTTACATGTTCATTTACTCATTTTGAATTGAGATGTACTTCTGTAATATTGTGTAACAGAGATTTGCAACATGTTGACTTGATACATTTATATGTTGCAATATGATTATAAATATCATGTTAGCTAACACCTCTAGCATGTGTTCATGGTGGAAGTATTTAAGATTTAGTCTCTTAGTAATTTTAAAGTGTATAATTCCATTTTTACTATAATTATCATGCTGTGCCTTAAATCTCCAGTGTTTATTCATCTTCTAATTGCAACTGTGTACTCTAACATAATTTTCTCTCTGTTGTTCAGATTATGTAATGTCTGTTGTTCCATCTTTAACTTTACTCTTTCCTGTGCCCTCTCCTTTCTGCTGTTGAGTTGTTTTAGTTTGGTTAAAGTACTTTTCAGCTGTTAAATATACGTTTGCTTTTTTCTTTTTATCTTCTATTTCTTTTCTGAAATGCTTTTCTTTGTTGAGACTTTTGTCATTTCATTTCACTTTTGCTGAAGTTTCATGTTAAAGCATTTTTATTAGCGCTTTAAAACTGTTAGACAATTTCAATATTTTGCATTTGTTCATAGTTCAAACATATTTTGAGTTGCCTTTTTCATTTAAGTTGAGATTGGTTGTTTGTATGAAAATTGAGTTTGATTTTATCCTGGATATTTTGAATATTATACCATGAAACACTTAATCTTATATAAAGCTTCTGTGTTAGTTCAGTTCAGTTCAGTCGCTCAGTCGTGTCCGACTCTTAGCAACCCCATGAACCACAGCACACCAGGCCTCCCTGTCCATCACCAACTCCCGGAGTTCACCCAAACTCATGTCCATCGAGTCGGTGATGCCATCCAGCCACCTCATTCTCTGTCGTCCCCGTCTCCTCCTACCCCCAATCGCTCCCAGCATCAGAGTCTTTTCCACTGAGTCAACTCGTCGCATGAGGTGGCCAAAGTATTGGAGTTTCAGCTTTAGAGTCAGTCCTTCCAATGAACACCAAGGATTGATCTCCTTTAGAATGGACTAGCTGGATCTCCTTGCAGTCCAAGGGACTCTCAAGAGTCTTCTCCAGCACCACAGTTCAAAAGCATCAATTCTTCGGCGATCAGCTTTCTTCACAGTCCAACTCTCACATCCATACATGACCGTGGGAAAAACCGTAGCCTTGACTAGACGGACCATGGTTGGCAAAGTAATGTCTCTGCTTTTTAATATGCTATCTAGGCTGGTCATAATTTTCCTTCCAAGGAGTAAGCGTCTTTTAATTTCCTGGCTGCAATCAGCATCTGCAGTAATTTTGGAGCCCAAAAAAATAAAGTCTGACACAGTTTCCACTGTTTCCCCATCTATTTCCCAAGAAATGATGGGACCAGATGCCATGATATTCGTTTTCTGGATGTTGAGCTTCAAGTCAACCTTTTCACTCTCCTCTTTCACTTTCATCAAGAGGCCTTTGAGTTCCTCTTCACTTTCTGTGTTAGTTCAGTTCAGTTCAGTCGCACAGTCGTGTCCAACTCTCCGCGACCCCATGAATCACAGCACGCCAGGCCTCCCTGTCCATCACCAACTCCCGGAGTACACTCAAACTCATGTCCACAGAGTCGGTGATGCCATCCAGCCATCTCATTCTCCGTCGTCCCCTTCTCTTCCCGCCCCCAACCTTTCCCAGCATCAGAGTATTTTCCAGTGAGTCAACTCGTCGCATGAGGTGGCCAAAGTATTGAAGTTTCAGCTTTAGCATCAGTCCCTCCAATGAACATCCAGGATTGATCTCCTTTAGAATGGACTGGTTGGATCTCCTTGCAGTATAAGGGACTCTCAAGAGTCTTCTCCAACACCACAGTTCAAAAGCATTGATCCTTCGGCGATCAGCCTTCTTCACAGTCCAATTCTCACATCCATACATGACCACAGGAAAAACCATTGCCTTGACTAGATGGACCTTGGTTGGCAAAGTAATGTCTCTGCTTTTTAATATACTATCTAGGTTGGTCATAACTTTCCTTCCAAGGAGCAAGCGTCTTTTAATTTCATGGCTGCAATCAGCATCTGCAGTGATTTTGGAGCCCAAAAAAATAAAGTCTGACACTATTTCCACTGTTTTTCCATCTATTTCCCATGAAGTGATGGGACCAGATGCCATGATCTTTGTTTTCTGAATGTTGAGCTTCAAACCAACCTTTTCACTCTCCTCTTTCACTTTCATCAAGAGGCTTTTGAGTTCCTCTTCACTTTCTGCCATAAGGGTAGTGTCATCTGCATATCTGAGGTTATTGATATTTCTCCCAGCAAGTTTCTTCTAAACTAACACTGGCCAGGAAAGGAAAGAGGAAGTGTCATCACTTTACTTCCAAACAGGAGTCAAAAGTCCAGGTTCCTCATTCAGTACTCCTGTTACTCCAGAGTGGGAGGAACACCTCATTACTCCTGGGTTTGAAAGTTCGGGCACTGTATTAGGCCTCTGATTACATTACCTTGTCTTGTTGAAGGAGATAGATAATTCTTTACTGATCTTCACATGTCCTTTCCATTGACATCAAAAAGGGGAAATTTCATTACTACTCAACAGTGGTACATGTTACATCTCTTTGTTATGCCCCTTCGGACAACACAATGGTGTATAGGGGTAACTCATTACTGCCAATTGTGGTGTGGAAATCCAGATTCGCCACATCCTCTCCACTGATACCATGTATGATGGTGGGAGGTGCCCCATTCAGTTCAGTTCAGAGCTGTCGCTCAGTCGTGTCCGACTCTCCACGACCCCATGAATCACAGCATGCCAGGCCTCCCTGTCCATCACCAACTCCCGGAGTACACTCAAACTCATGTCCACAGGGTCAGTGATGCCATCCAGCCATCTCATTCTCCGTCGTCCCCTTCTCCCGCCCCCAAACTTTCCCAGCATCAGAGTCTTTTCCAGAGAGTCAACTCGTCGCATGAGGTGGCCAAAGTATTGCAGTTTCAGCTTTAGCATCAGTCCCTCCAATGAACATCCAGGATTGATCTCCTCCGGAATGGAATGGTTGGATCTCCTTGCAGCATAAGGGACTCTCAAGAGTCTTCTCCAACACCACAGTTCAAAAGCATCGATTCTTCGGCGATCAGCTTTCTTCACAGTCCAACTCTCACATCCATACATGACCACGGGAAAAACCATAGCCTTGACTAGATGGACCTTTGTTGACAAAGTAATGTCTCTGCTTTTTAATATACTATCTAGGTTGGTCATAACTTTCCTTCCAAGGAGCAAGCGTCTTTTAATTTCATGGCTGCAATCAGCATCTGCAGTGATTTTAGAGCCCAAAAAAACAAAGTCTGACACTGTTTCCACTGTTTTTCCGTCTATTTCCCATGAAGTGATGGGACCAGATGCCATGATCTTTGTTTTCTGAATGTTGAGCTTCAAGACAACCTTTTCACTCTCCTCTTTCACTTTCATCAAGAGGCTTTTGAGTTCCTCTTCACTTTCTGCCATAAGGGTAGTGTCATCTGCATATCTGAGGTTATTGATATTTCTCCCAGCAATCTTGATTCCAGCTTGTGGTTCTTCCAGCCCAGCGTTCCTCATGATGTCCTCTGCATATAAGTTAAATAAGCAAGGTGACAATATACAACCTTGACGTACAACTTTTCCTATTTGGAACCAGTCTGTTTTTCCATGTCCAGTTCTAACTGTTGCTTCCTGACCTGCATACAGGTTTCTCAAGAGACAGGTCAGGTGGTCTGGGATTCCCAACTCGTTCAGAATATTCCACAGTGTATTGTGATCCACACAGTCAAAGGCTTTGGCATAGTCAATGAAGCAGAAATGGATGTTTTCTGAAACTCTCTTGCTTTCTCCATGATCCAGCGGATGTTGGCAATTTGATCTCTGGTGCCTCTGCCTTTTCTAAAACCTGCTTGAACATCTGGGAGTTCACGGTTTACATACTGCTGAAGCCTGGCTTGGAGAATTTTGAGCATGACTTTACTAGCGTGTGAGATGAGTGCAATTGTGCGGTCGTTTGAGCGTTCTTTGGCATTGCCTTTCTTTGGGATTGGAATGAAGACTGACCTCTTCCAGTCCTGTGGCCACGGCTGAGTTTTCCAAATCTGCTGGCATATTGAGTGCAGCACTTTCACAGCATCATCTTTCAAGACTTGAAATAGCTCAACTGGAATTCCATCACCTCCACTAGCTTTGTTCGTAGTGATGCTTTCTAAGGCCCACTTGACTTCACATTCCAAGATGTCTGGCTCTAGGTCAGTGATCACGTTATCGTGACTATCTTGGTCGTGAAGATCTTTTTTGTACAGTTCTTCTGTGTATTCCTGCCACCTCTTCTTAATATCTTCTGCTTCTGTTAGGTCCATACCATTTCTGTCCTTTATCGAGCCCATCTTTGCATGAAATGTTCCCTTGGAATCTCTAATTTTCTTGAAGAGGTCTCTTGTTTTTCCTATTCTGTTGTTTTCCTCTATTTCTTTGCATTGATCAGTAAGGAAGTCTTTCTTATCTCTCCTTGCTATTCTTTGGAACTCTGCATTCAGATGCTTATATCTTGCCTTTTCTCCTTTGCTTTTCGCCTCTCTTCTTTTCACAGCTATTTGTAAGGCCTCCTCAGACAGCCATTTTGGTTTTTTGCATTTCTTTCCATGGGGATGGTCTTGGTCCCTGTCTCCTGTACAATGTCACGAACCTCCATCCAGAGTTCATCAGGCACTCTATCGATCAGATCTAGTCCCTTAAATCTACTTCTCACTTCCACTGTATAATAATAAGGGATTTAATTCAGGTCATATCTGAATGGCCTAGTGGTTTTCCCTACTTTCTTCAATTTAAGTCTGAATTTGGCAATAAGGAGTTCATGATCTGAGCCACAGTCAGCTCCTCGTCTTGTTTTTGCTGACTGTATAGAGCTTCTCCATCTTTGGCTACGAAGAATATAATCAATCTGATTTCGGTGTTGAGCATCTGGTGATGTCCATGTGTAGAGTCTTCTCTTGTATTGTTTGAAGAGGGTGTTTGCTATGACCAGGTCGTTCTCTTGGAAAAACTCTATTAGCCTTTGTCCTGCTTCATTCCGTGCTCCAAGTCCAAAATTGCCTGTTACTCCAGGTGTTTCTTAACTTCCTACTTTTGCATTCCAGTCCCCTATAATGAAAAGGACATCTTTTTTGGGTGTTAGTTCTAAAAGGTCTTGTACGCCTTCATAGAACCATTCAACTTTGGCTTCTTCATGGTTACTGGTTGGGGCACAGGCTTGGATTATTGTAATATTGAATGGTTGCCTTGGAAATGAAAATAAATCATTCTGTCGTTTTTAAGATTGCATCCAAGTACAACATTTCGGACTCTTTTGTTGACCAGGAGGGCTACTCCATTTCTTCTAAGGGATTCCTGTCCAAGTAGTAGATATAATGGTCATCTGAGTTAAATTCACCCATTCCAGTCCATTTGAGTTCACTGATTCCTAGAATGTCCACGTTCACTCTTGCCATCTCCTCAGCAATCAATGCAAATAAATAGAGAAAAATAACAGAATAGAAGATATTCTGAAGAGGTGGCAAGAATACACAGAAGAACTGTACAAAAAAGATCTTCATGACCAAGATAATCACGATAACGTGATCACTGACCTAGAGCCAAACATCTTGGAATGTGAAGTCAAGTGGGCCTTAGAAAACATCACTACAAACAAAGCTAGTGGAGGTGATGGAATTCCAGTTGAGCTATTTCAAATCCTGAAAGATGATGCTGTGAAAGTGCTACACTCAATATGCCAGCAAATTTGGAAATCTCAGCAGTGGCCACAGGACTGGAAAAGGTCAGTCTTCATTCCAATCCCAAAGAAAGGCAATGCCAAAGAATGCTCAAGCTACCGTACAATTGCACTCATCTCACATGCTAGTAAAGTCATGCTCAAAATTCTCCAAGCCAGGCTTCAGCAGTATGTGAACCGTGAACTCCCAGATGTTCAAGCAGGTTTTAGAAAAGGCAGAGGCACCAGAGATCAAATTGCCAACATCCTCTGGATCATGGAGAAAGGAAGAGAGTTCCAGAAAAACATCTATTTCTGCTTCATTGACTATGCCAAAGACTTTGACTGTGTGGATCTCAATCCACTGTGGAAAATTCTGACCGAGATGGGAATACCAGACCACCTGACCTGCCTCTTGAGAAACCTGTATGCAGGTCAGGAATCAACAGTCAGGACTGGACATGGAACAACAGACTGGTTCCAAATAGGAAAAGGAGTATGTCAAGGTTGTATATTGTCACCTTGCTTATTTAACTTCTATTCAGAGTACATCATGAGGAATGCTGGGCTGGAAGAAGTACAAGTTGGAATCAAGATTGCCTGGAGAATTATCAATAACCTCAGATATGGAGATGACACCACCCTGATGGCAGAAAGTGAAGAGGAAATAAAAAGCCTCTTGATGAAAGTGAAAGAGGAGAGTGAAAAGGTTGTCTTGAAGCTCAACATTCAGAAAACAAAGATCATGGCATCTGGTCCCATCACTTCATGGGAAATAGATGGGGCAACAGTGGAAACAGTGTCAGACTTCATTTTTTGTGGCTCCAAAATCACTGCAGATGCTGATTGCAGCCATGAAATTAAAAGACGCTTACTCCTTGGAAGGAAAGTTATGACCAACCTTGATAGTATATTAAAAAGCAGAGACATTACTTTGCCAACAAAATTCCGTCTAGTCAAGGCTATGGTTTTACCCGTGGTCATGTATGGATGTGAGAGTTGGACTGTGAAGAAAGCTGAGCACCGAAGAATTGACACTTTTGAACTGTGGTGCTAGAGAAGACTCTTGTGATTCCCTTGGACTGCAAGGAGATCCAACCAGTCCATTCTAAAGGAGATCAGTCCTGGGTGTTCATTGGAAGGACTGATGCTAAAACTGAAACTCCAATACTTTGGCCACCTCATGCGACGAGTTGACTCACTGGAAAAGACTCTGATGCTGGGAAGGATTGCGGGCGAAAGGAGAAGGGGACGACAGAGAATGAGATGGCTGCTTGGCATCACTGACTCGATGGACATGAGTTTGAGTGAACTCCGGTAGTTGGTGATGGACAGGGAGGCCTGGCGTGCTGTGTTTCATGGGGTAGCAAAAAGTTGTACACGACTGAGTGACTGAACTAAAGTGAATCATAATATCTTAATCACTGGACTGGACTATACTCACTAATATTCATGCATATTTTTTAGTGATAGAGAACTCCTCTTACAAGACAGATCATTGGTATTTTAACTAATTCTTATTTATGAAGTCTTATATTTGTAATGTCCATTAGTAATAGTGTGACAAACTCTCTAAATTTTCCTAGAACTGAAAGTTTTCAGTATATATAGGACTTTCAGTCATGAAACTGAAAATATCTCAGGAAAACCATAATAACTCGGTCTCAAACTTCTAAAATTTTTCTTTGAAAAGATCCAAAAAAGAGAATAAAAAGGATAAACAGATAAAATGTGTATTAACTTCCATTTGCTTCACCTAATATTATACATATGATATGTATCAGGCACTATTCATGTGACAGTTTTCACAGTGAACAATATAAACTCTTGCTTTTGTCTCATTATGTTTCCAGTATTTTGAGATAGAAATATATAAATGGTCACTATAATTAAGTGATGTGAAAGTGGGAGTAGAGACTGATATAAACATTATATCAAAGGCAACAAAGTCAGGTCATGGATGTCACTGGAAACATATGAGGAGTCACTTGGTAAGAAGTAGAACAAATTGCTCTACTCTGCAAGACTGTCTTGGAAGGGGTCATTTGAACTACAATGTCTAAGAACAGTTTGGATGGGGATGTTTCTTTTTAATTCTGCTGCTTCTATGACTTAACTAGAATTTATTCTCATGATTCTATATGTTGACAGTTTCAGTTTTATCAAACTGAATAGACATATCACTGTTCCATGTGAAGTCCACTGTTTTAACATATAGAAAGGATTCCTTATATGTGATGGTTAAAAAAAGAAGTCACAGGTCAGAACAGATTCAAGGGGTAGAAAACAGAATTGTTATTTATGGAGAGAGCTAAAATACTGATTATCTATAAAACGAGTTCATGTAGGAAAGGAAAAGTAATTTATCCTTAAATTCATGTTTGCATTTGTCAAAGTTTTCCCTAAGAATATTTAACTAACTCACAAAACACATAAAAACCACATATACTTGTAAATCTGTGACCATAGTTTCCTAATCTATTCATTCATCTAGATGTCTATTTCACACTTTCTTCCTTCACCTCACACCCTCAAATCCCTATGCCCTGTTTTCAGTTCAGTTCAGTTCGGTTCAGTCACTCAGTCATGTCCGACTCTCTGCGACCCCATGAATCACAGCACGCCAGGCCTCCCTGTCCATCACCAACTCCTGGAGCTCACTCAAACTCATGTCCACAGAGTCGGTGATGCCATGCAGCCATCTAATTCTCGGTCGTCCACTTCTTCTCCCGCCCCCAACCTTTCCCAGCATCAGAGTCTTTTCCAGTGAGTCAACTCGTTGCATGAGGTGGCCAAAGTATTGCAGTTTCAGCTTTAGCATCAGTTCCTCCAATGAACACCCAGGATCGATGCCCTGTTTTAACTCTTAGCTAATGATTGTGTTTTTTAATTCTTACACACAAACACACCCCACGTAGGTTCTGCTGACTCCACCTATTCCTAACAACTATTTTATATATGTTCTGTTTTAAACTCCTTTCACGATGTATGATATGTCTCTACTCTTTTCAAAAGTGGAATACTCCAATTATGAGCAAGTTTCCACCTCCTATTGACTACTCAAGGACATTGATCAATCCACAGTCCTCATCTTACTCAATCTGAAAGCAAAATTTGATATAGTTAATCCATTCTTTTCCTTGAAACATTTTTGTTTTTAATCCAGAACTTTTCACTCTTATGGTTTTCTTTCTACATTTGGGCCTGTCCTCCTGTGCTTCATTTACTAATTTCTCATTTCCTCAATGATTTCATGTTGAAATACCTTGCCATTAGTCTTGAACCTCTTGTCTTCTTGATGCCTAAACACTCCTTTGAGGATATCATTAAGTCTTAGGGATTTAATTACTATATATACTCTGATAAGCACCATATTTATACTTCTTTGTATATAAGTTTCTAATATCATTAAAGTGGTATTTCTTAGTTGACTATCTAGTAGACAACTCAAACATACATAACATGCCTGTTCAAAGCAAACAAACAAAAAAACACTCCAGCACTCCAGATTTCCCCCAAAACCAACTTTTTTCTTAGATTTACCCATTTTAAGAAATGCCAATTTTATTCTTTTACTTACACAAAACCAATTAAATAATAAAAATAAAAATCCCTGACTACACCTTTTCTGTCTCACCACTTACTGAATAAATGAGAAAATCCTATTGACTTTGCAGTCAATATATACAAAAAATCTGTCCAATATTATTGCCTCTATCACAGCAATTTTTGTCTATATCAGCATAATTTCTTCTATATTTCTGCAATAAATTTCTAACTACACTCTGTACTTTGACTTTCTTCCCTATAATGTAGTTTTAATACAGTGATCCTTTAAAAACGATCTTTTAAAAATGGAAGTTAGGATTTCTGGTTTTGGATGATTATTGAAAGCTGGAAAGATAATTATGCCCAAATTAATAAAAACACAAAATAAAACAGAATACCTAAAAATCATAACTTTTCTTTAATTCCTCAGAGAGCTGACTTAAACCTAAGGAAAGAAAGGCATCTCCAAGGAAGTACAAGCTTCACACATTTGTTTACCAGGAACAACACATGAAAGGAAGATGGGGGCTGGTTGCCATAAAAACAAGTAAGAAAAATTAAGGCAAAATTTTAAATTAATCACTAAAAGCTTAGTTTTGGTTAATGTGACAGAATAGATATTATGAGAGTTGGAAATACAATAAAGTTTATACTCACCTGCTTTGTCCATGGACTTTATAATGTCCTCATGAGAAACACGAAAGCCAGAGTGAGATATGAGTGAGAACTCACCTTATAGGAAAACACCCGGGTTAAGGGATCAGTGTCAGCTGCAAGAAAGGCAAGAAACTTTGACTAGATCTTATATTTCTATGTTGTTATGAAATAAAAACCTTATGTCATTGAGGGAAAGGGCAGAAAAATCCCTGAGGGCACATTTGAAGTTCCATTCTTCAATGAAAGGGAAAAATAATCCAAAATTCCCTACCCTGCATAAAGGTGCAAGAAATCATCTTGGACTCAGGACCATTAGAAATTCACATTTGCTGAAGAAGAAAGCAAAAGCTCTCTCCTGTATTAAAAATAAAAGATACAAGGCAGAGTTTAGCTGTCACAGGTAGGAGGGGTCATTTAAAATTGATGGTGAAACAAAAGATTTACTGTCTAAAACAGCATTTTCCCAACAGGCCAGCAGGACTTGAATAATAAGAGATAACAGAGTATATCAGAGAAGAAAAAGAAATAAAATGAACCTGGATGGGAAAAGAACTAAAATTCTCACTGTTTCCAGATGACATAATACACAAATAAAATCCCAGAGATACCATCAGAAAACTATGACATTTACACAATGTATTTTGTGTAAAATCACAAAATACAAAACCAAAGCACAGAAATCTTCTGCATTCCTATACACTAATAATGAAAAATCAGAAAGAAAAATTAAGAAAGCAATGCAATTCACCACCACAAAAAAAGAATAAAATACTAAGGAATAAACCTATCTAATGGAGTACATAATGAAGCAAGGCAAAGGCTAACAGAGTTTTGCCAAAAGAACGCACTGGTCATAGCAAACACACTCTTGCAACAACACAAGCAGAGACTCTACATATGGACATAACCAGATGGTCAATACCAAAAACAGACTATTTATATTATTTGAAGCCAAAGATGGAAAAGCTCCATACACTCAGCAAAAACAAGAGAGGGAGCTGAGAGTGACTCAGATCATGAATTCCTTATGCCAAATTCAGACTTAAATAGAAGAAACTAGGAAAAACCACCATATCATTCAGGTATGACTTAAATCAAATCCCTTAGGATTACACATTGGAAGTGACAAAGAGATTCAAGGGATTAGATCTGATAGAGTGCCTGAAGAACTATGGACGGAGGTTTATGACATTATATAAGAGGCAGTGATCAAGACCATCCCCAAGAAAAAGAAATTCAGAAAGGCAAAATGGTTCTGAAAGGAGGCCTTACAAATAGCTGTGAAAAGAATAGAAGTGAAAAGCAAAGGAGAAAAGGAAAGATATACCCATTTGAAGGCAGAGATCAAAAGAACAGGAAGAAGACATAAGAAAGACTTCCTCAGTAATCAATGCAAAGAAATAGAGGAAAACAATAGAATGAGAAAGACTAGAGATCTCTTCAAGAAAAATAGAGATATCAAGGTAACATTTCATGCAAAAATGGGCACAATAGAGAACAGAAATGGTATGGACCTAACAGAGGCAGAAGATATTAAGAAGAGGTGGCAAGAATACACAGAACTATACAAAAAAGATTTTCACAACCCAGATAATCATGATGGTCTGATTACTCACATAGAGCCAGACATTCTAGATTGCAAAAGTGGGCCTTAACAAGCATCATTACAAACAAAGCTAGTGGATGTGATGGAATTCCAGTTGAGCTATTTAAAATCCTGAAAGATGATGCTGTGAAAGTGCTACACTCAATATGCCAGCAAATTTGGAAACCTCAGCAGTGGCCACAGGACTGGAAAAGGTCAGTTTTCATTCATTAGCGACCCCATGGACTGCAGCCTACCAGGCTCCTCCATCCATGGGATTTTCTAGGTAAGAGTACTAGAGTGGCTTGCCATTGCCTTCTCCGAGAAAACCCAAAGAAAGGCAATGCCAAAGAATGCTCAAACTACCGTACAATTGCACTCATCTCACACGCTTGTAAAGTCATGCTCAAAATTCTCCAAGCCAGGCTTCAGCAATATGTGAACCGTGAAATTCCAGATTTTCAAGCTGGTTTTAGAAAAGGCAGAGGAACCAGGGAAAAACTTGCTAACATCCGCTGGATCATCGAAAAACCAGAGTTCCAGAAAATCATCTGCTTCTGTTTTATTGACTATGCCAAAGTCTTGACTGTGTGGATCAAAATAAACTGTGGAAAATTCTGAAAGAGATGGGAATACCAGACCACCTGACCTGCCTCTTGAGAAACCTGTAGGCAGGTCAGGAAGTAACAGTTAGAACTGGACATGGAACAACAGATTGGTTCCAAATTGGGAAAGGAGTACATCAAGGGTGTATATTGTCACCCTGCTTATTTAACTTCTATGCAGAGTACATCATGAGGAAGGCTGGGCTGTAAGAAGCACAAGCTGGAATCAAGCTTGCTGAGAGAAATATCAATAATCTCAGATATGCAGATGACACCACCCCTATGGAAGAAACTGAAGAAGAACTAAAGAGCTTCTTGATGAAAGTGAATAAGGAGAATGAAAAAGCTGGCTTAAAACTTAACAATCAGGAAATTAAGATCATGGCATCTAGTCCCATCACTTCATGGCAAATAGATGGGGAAACAATGTAAACAGTAACAGACTTTATTTTTTTAGGCTCCAAAATCACTGTAGATGATGACTACAGCCATGAAGTTAAAAGACACTTGCCTCTTGGAAGAAAAATTACGACCAACCTAGACAGCATATTGAAAAGCAAAGACATACTTTGCCAACAAAGGTCCATCTAGTCAAAGCTGTGGTTTTACCCGTAGTCATGTATGGATGTGGGAGTTGGACTATAAATAAAGCTGGAGCACTGAAGAATTGATACTTTTGAACTGCGATGTTGGAGAAGACTCTTGAGCATCCCTTGGACAGCAAGGAAATAGGAAATACAACCAGTCCATCCTAAAGGAAATCAGTCCTGAATATTCATTGGAAGGACTGTTGCTGAAGCTGAGACTCCAATGCTTTGGCCACCTGATGCAAAGAACTGACTCAGTGGAAAAGACCCTGATGCTGGGAAAGATTGAAGGTGAGTGGAGGAGATGACAGAGTATGAGATGGTTGGATGGCATCACCGACTCAGTGGACATGAGTTTGCATAAACTCTTGGAGTTGATGATGTATAGGGAGTTCTGGCGTGCTGCAGTCCATGAGGTCACAGAGTCAGGCATGTCTGATTAGCTGAACTGACTGACTGCCTGACTGAATGGGACAAAATATCTGTAAGCAAAAGCTATAAAACAGTGATGAAAGAAATCAAGGACAACACAGAGAAATATATCATGTTCTTGAATTGGAAGAATCAATATTATGCAAATGACTATACTCCCCAAAGCAATTTGCAGATTTGATGCAATCCCTATCAAATTACCAATAGAATTTTCACAGATCTAGAACAAAAATTTTCACAATTTGTATGGAAACACAAAAGACCTTGAATATCCAAACAATCTTGAGAAAGAAGAATGAAGATAAAAGAATCAACCCCCTTATATTCTGACTATATTACAAAACTACAGTAATCAAGACAGTATGGTACAGTCACAAAGCACAAATACAGATCAATAGAATAAGACAGAAAGCCCAGATATAAATCCTTACATGTATGGGCAACTTATTTCTGAAAAAGAAAGCAGGAATATACAGTGGAGGAAAGACATCTTCTTCAGTAAGTGATGATGGAAAATCTGAATACTTTCATGTAAAACAAGGAAATTAGAACACTTCCTAACACTATACACAGAGATAAACTGAATTAAAGGCCGTAAAACTCTTAAAGGAAAACATAGGCAGAAAACTCTTCAACATAAATTGAGGCAAAATCGTCTTTGACCCACCTCTTAGAGTAGTGGAAATAAAAACAAAATAAAATAATATGACATAATTAAATTTAAAAGCTTTACACAGGAAAGGAAACTATAAACAAGACAAAAAGACAACCTCAGAATGGGAGAAAATATTTACAAGTGAAGCAACTGACAAAGAATTAATCTCCAAATTATATAAGCAGCATATGCAGCTCAATATCAGAAAAACAACAGAAGACATTTCTATAAAGGAGACATATAGATGGCCAAGAAACACTTGAAAAAATGCTCAGCATCACTCATTATTACAGAAGTGAAAATCAAAACTACAATGAGGTATCACCTCACACGGATCAGAATGCTGCTGCTGCTGCTGCTAAGTCCCTTCAGTCATGTCTGACTCTGTGTGACCCCATAGATGGTAGCCCACTAGGATCCCCCATCCCTGGGATTCTCCAGGCAAGAACACTGGAGTGGGTTGACATTTCCTTCTCCAATGCATGAAAGTTAAAAATGAAAGTGAAGTAGCTCATTCATGTCCGACTCTTCGCGACCCCATGGACTGCAGCCCACCAGGCTCCTCCATCCATGGGATTTTCCAGGCCAGAGTACTGGGGTGGGGTCCCATTGCCTTCTCTGAGAGGTCAGAATAGCCATCATCAAAAAGATTTTAGAAACAATAAATACTGGAGGGAATGTGGAGAAAAGTGAACCCTTTTGCAGTTTTGGTGGAAATGTAAGTTCATACAGCCACTATGGAGAACAGTATGGAGGTTCCTTAAAAATTAGGAATATTTCAGGACCCAGCAATCCCATTACTGAGAATATACCCTGAGAAAACCATGGTAGCATCCTACAAGTCCATTGATAGATGCATGGATAAAGAAGTTGTGATATATACACATGAGGGAATATTACTCAGCCATAAAGGGATGAATTTGAGTCAGTTGTAGTGAGGTGAATAAACTTATAGAGCCTATTATACAGAGTGCAGCAAGTAAGAAAGAGAAAAACAAATATCACAACTTAATGCATATATATGGAATCTAGAAAAATGGTAATGATCAACTTATTTGCAGGGCAAGAATACCTAAATATCCTCGGCACTCTGCTTATTATTCTGCCTCTTCACCCCAGGCAACCACTGATATTTTTACTGTCTCCATAGTTTTGCCTCTTCCAGAATGTCATATAGTTAGAATCACACAGTATATACTCTTTTGAGATTGGCTTCTTCTCTTAAACATGATGTTGCAGGTTAAAAAAAAAATGTTGAGTATAGATATAGCATAAAATATTGAGGAAATTTACTCAAAGGAAGGGCATGAGTTTGATCAAACTCCAGAAGACAGTGAAGGACAGGAAAGGCTGGTGTGCTGCAGTCCGTGGGGTCACAAAGAGTTGAGCACTGAATAACAACTCAAAAGAAGAACAAAACATGTATGAGTATGATATAACTTATTTCAGAAAAGGTAGACAGGGATGAGGAAGGGCTGGACACTGGCTCTTTATTTTCATTGAAAATAAAGTAACCCAAAGAAAATGTATCAAAATATTTAATTGCAGTACAGAGTGTATTGAATCTCATACATTCCCTGTAGATTTCTGTTGGGCATAAACATAATCAAATGTTAAAACTATGATATAGAAAAAATTAGAATGAACAATGAAAATAATAAAGCTTATAAAGAATGCTTAAAAATGATTGGCTTCTTACATTTAGTAATTAAATTTAAGGTTTCTCCACATCTTTTCATGGCTTCATAGCCCCCTTTTTTTTTATCGTGCTGAATAATATTCCATTGGCATAACTGGATATATCGCATTCATTCACCTACTGAAGAGCATCTTGGTTTTATTTTTAAGTTTTGGCAGTTATAAACACAGCTACTATCAGCATTATTAGTCAGGATTTTGAAACGTAAGTTTTCAGTTCCTTTGGGTAAGTACCAAGGAGCATGATTGCCAGATTGTAGAATAAAAGTGCTGGGTTTTGTAAGAAACCTGTCTTCCAAAATCATTTTGTATTCCCACCAGCAATTCATGAGAGATGAGAGTTTTTGTTTCTATACATTTTCAATAGAAACTATAACAGTAACCATTGTTCTGGATTTTGCTATGCTAATAGGTGTATTGTGGTGATTCAGTTTTTCAATAAGTATTTCTCTGATGTTATGATGCTGAGCATCTTTTCATATGCTTATTTCCCACATATCTTCTTTAATTAGATGTATATTAAGAGCTTTGGCTCATTTTTAAAGTAAGGTTGATTGTTTTCTTATTGTTGAATTTTAAGAGCTTTTTGCATATTTGAATAACAGTCTTTCATGGGATGTGTCCTTTGAAAATAATTTCCCCATTGGTGTGTCTTGTCTTCTCATTCTTGAAACTGTCTTTTACAGAGAGGTTTTTAATTATAATAAAGCTCAGCTTATCGAAAATCTCTTTCATGGATTCTGTCTTTGATGTTATATACAAAAAGGCATCACCACAAACAAGAGCATTTAGGTTTTCTCCTATGTTATATTATAGGAGTTTTATAGTTTTGTGTTTTGCACTTAGGTCTGTGATCTATTTTGAGCTCATTTTTGTGAAGGGTTTAAGGTCGGTCTAGATTCCTTTTTTTCTTCCCCCCACGTGCATTGATTCCAGCACCATTTGTTGAAAAGTCTATCTTTATTTCATTGTATTGCTTTCTCTCCTTTGTCAAAGATCAATTAATTATATTTATGGGGGTATGTTTTGGGTCTTTCTATTCTATTCCATTAATCTGTTTTATTATTTTGTCAATACCAAACTCTCTTGATCACTAGATTTATAGTTAATCTTGAAGTTTTCTAGTGTCAATCCTCCAAATTTGTTCTTAATCTTCAATACTCTGTTGACCATTGTGGGTTTTTACTTCTCTATATAAATTTTAGAATAATTTCAGTATTCACAACTTGTTGAGCTTTTTTTGGGATTGCATTATCTATAGATTAAATTGAGAAGAACTGATATCTTGACAATATTGAGTCTTATCTCTGAATATGCAATATTTCTTCATTTAGTCATTTTCTATATCATTCATCAGAGTTTTATAGTTTTCCTCATATAGATTTTGTGTACATTTTATTAGATCTATACCTAAGCATTTTATTTAGGTAAGTACTGATATAAATGGTATTGAAATTTTATTTCAAATTTTACTTGTTCATTGCTGGTGTATAGGAAAAAAATGACTTTTGTATATTAACCTTGTATCCTGCAATCATGCTGCAATCACTTTTTGGTTTAAGGAGTTATTTGGTCTACTCTTGCTAACTTTCTACATAGATGATCATATTTTTGAACAAATAGTTTAAATCTTCCTTTCAAGTATGTACACCTTTTTGCTCCTTTATTGTTTTATTGCATTAGGTAAAACTTCTAGTACAATGTTGGAAAGGAATGATGGAAAGGACATGCTTGCCTTGTACCTAATCTTAGTGAGAGAACTTTGGGTTTCTCATCATTAAGAATGGCATATTTCTGGATCGTATGGCAGCTCTATTTCCAGGTTTTACGGAATCTCCACACTGTTCTCCATAGTGGTTGTTCTAGTTTGCATTCCCACCAAAAGTGTAAGAGGGTTTCCTTTTCTCCACACTCTCTCCAGCATTTATTGGTTGTAGACTTTTGGATAGCAGCCATTCTGACTTTTGTGAAATGGTACTTCATTGTGGTTTTGATTTGCATTTCTCTGATTATGAGTGATGTTGAGCATCTTTTCATGTGTTTGTTAGCCATCTGTATGTCTTCTTTGGAGAAATGTGTGTTTAGTTCTTTGGCCCATGTTTTGATTGGGTCATTTATTTTTCTGGAATTGAGCTGCAGGAGTTGATTGTATATTTTTGAGATTAATCCTTTGTCAGTTGTTTCATTTGCTATTATTTTCTCCTAGTCTGAACGTTGTCTTTTCACGTTGTTTATAGTTTCCTTTGCTGTGCAGAAGCTTTTAATTTTAATTAGGTCCCATTTGATTATTTTTGCTTTTATTTTCGATAACCCTGTATATGAGACAGCAAAAGAGACACAGATGTATAGAACAGTCTTTTGGACTCTGTGGGAGAGGGCAAGGGTGGGATGACTTGGGAGAATGCCATTGAAACATGTATATTATCATGTGCGAAATGAATCGCCAGTCCAGGTTCGATGCATGATACAGGATGCTCAGGGCTGGTGTACTGGGATGACCCAGAGGGATGGGATAGGATGGGGAGGAGGTGGGAGGGGGGTTCAAGATAGGGAAGACATGTACACCCGGGGCAGATTCATGTCAATGTATAGCAAAACCAATACAATATTGTAAAGTAATTAGCCTCCAATTAAAATAAATAAATTTAAAAAAAAGAATGGCATATTTCTTCAAGGACAAAATCCACCAACCTTTTTAGGAAGAAATACCAAATTTAAACAAAATTTTCAAGAAAATATAGTGACTTTATTTATAATAGCCCAAAATTGGAAACAACCTAAATGCCACTCAATGCGTAAATGGTCACACAAATTGTTTCACATCCATATCATGAAATGCTACTTAGCAAAAAAAAAAAAAAAAAATGTACTATTAACTGATACAACAACTTGTAAGAATCTCCATAAAATTAAATTAAATACTTTCTAACATCTTATTTTTTACTTCAGGCCAGTCGTACTCTGATACAAAAACTGGGGAAAGGCATTACAAAACAGAAAAACAGAGAAGAATGTATCCCATGAATATAGACTCAAAAATCTCAAAATAATATTAGCACATTAAATCCAGAAGTAGGGAATTCCCTGATGTTTCAGTGGTTAGGATTCAGTGCATTCTCTGTCAGAGCCCAGGTTCAATCGCTGGTTGGGGAACTAAGACCCCACAAGTTGCACAGCATGGTCAATAAATAAACTCAGAAATATATGTGAGAGAGTATCTCACGAACAAGAGAGATTTATCTCTGAAATGCAATGCTTTTCAAAATTCATTGTGGAAGGAGAGAACAAGATGGCAGAGGAATAGGATGGCGAAACCTCTTTCTTCCCCAAAAATTCATCAAAAGAACATTTGAATGCTTTGCAAATTCCACAAAACAACTTCTGAATGCCGGCAGAGGACATCAGGCAAGCAGAAAAGCAGCCCATCATCTTCGAAAGGAGGTAGGAAAAAACATAAAAGATAAAAAGAGAGACAAAAGAGGTAGGGATGGAGCTCCGTCCAGGGAAGGGAGGCTTAAAAAAAGAGACAGAAGCTTCCAAACACCAGGAAACACTCTCACTGGTGAGTCTGTGGCAAGCCTTGGAACCTCAGAGGGCCGCATAACCGGGAGGAAAAAGAAACAAATAATTAAAACCCACAGATTACGCACCCAAAGGTAACTCCCAGTGGAGAAGCAGAGCAAAAGCCCACATCCACCGTTAGCAAGCAGGGGCTGGGCAGGGAGGAGCCCGCTGAACTGCTTAGAGTGAGGACCGGGCCTGAAAGCTGCGAGGGGTATCTGAGAAACCTAACTGGAGGTAGCAAAGCATACTGTTGGATAGCTACCCTGCGAAAAGGCAAAAAGCCCTAACCTAAGACTCCGCCAGTCCTGCTCACAGAACAAAGGACTGAGCAAAGCTAGCTGGCTGCAGATGGCCCATCCCCCACCGAGACAGGTAGGGGAGGGCAGCCAGAGCGGCAAGGGGGCAATCACAACCCCAGAGAGGCATCTGATACCAAGCTACAGGCAGGCCTCTTTGCTAACCAAGACTTCTAGGGTTTCTGGCTGGTCGACATCCGCCTGAGAAGGTGCGCCAGTTGTATACCCAGAAAACCCAGCAGCAGGGGCCAGGGAAGGGATAAGTCGTAGCAACCATGCTCACCAAACACCTGGTCACCTGAGCTGCTCAGACTGGGGAATGGCACAAAACGCAGGCCCAACCAAGTCTGTACCTTTGTGGAGTACCCGAAACCTGCACCTGAGTGGGTCAGACCTGGGAAGTGCATGCAACCCAGCGCCAGCCTCGGACAGTTCACAGCAGAGCAACATAGGGCCTGTGCAGCATAAACAGGGAAGGCACACACACCGTGAGCGGGGGCAAACCCAGTGTGGCTGAGACACTGAGAGCACTCCCTACAGACACCAGAGATATTTTTCTGCAGCATTCCTCCCTTCCCAGAACAGGACTGAATAAGGGAGGCTTGCTAACATCTGCTGGATCATGGAGAAAACAAGAGAGTTCCAGAAAAATATCTATTTCTGCTTCATTGACTATACCAAAGCTTTTGACTGTGTGGATCACAATAAACTGTGGAAAATTCTGAAAGAGATGGGAATAGCAGACCACCTGACCAGCCTCTTGAGAAACCTGTATGCAGGTCAGGAAGCTACAGTTAGAAATGTACATGGAACAACAGACTGGTTCCAAATAGGAAAAGGAGTACGTCGAGGTTGTATATTGTCACCCTGCTTATTTAACTTCTATACAGAGTACATCATTAGGAACGCTGGGCTGGAAGAAGCACAAGCTGGAATCAAGATTGCTGGGAGAAATATCAATAACCTCAGATATGCAGATGACACCACCTTTATGGAAGAAGGTGAAGAGGAACTCAAAAGCCCCTTGATGGAAGTGAAAGAGGAGAGTGAAAAAGTTGGCTTGAAGCTCAACATTCAGAAAACAAAGATCATGGCATCTGGTCCCATCACTTCATGGGAAATAGATGGGGAAACAGTGGAAGCAGTGTCAGACTTTATTTTATGGGGCTCCAAAATCACTTCGGATGCTGATTGCAGCCATGAAATTAAGATGCTTACTCCTTGGAAGGAAAGTCATGACCAACCTAGATAGCGTATTAAAAAGCAGAGACATTACTTTGCCAACCAAGGCCCGTCTAGTCAAGGCTATGGTTTTTCCCGTGGTCATGTATGGATGTGAGAGTTGGACTGTGAAGAAAGCTGATCGCTGAAGAATTGATGCTTTTGAACTGTGGTGCTGGAGAAGACTCTTGAGAGTCCTTTGGGCTGCAAGGAGATCCAACCAGTCCATTCTAAAGGAGATCGATCTTGGGTGTTCATTGGAAGGACTGATGCTAAAACTGAAACTCCAATACTTTGGCCACCTCATGCCACGAGTTGACTCACTGGAAAAGACTCTGAAGCTTTGAGGGATTGGGGGTGGGAGGAGATGGGGACGACAGAGAATAAGATGGCTGGATGGCATCACCAGCTCGATGGACATGAGTTTGAGTGAACTCCAGGAGTTGGTGATGGACAGGGAGGCCTGGTATGCTGTGATTCATGGGGTCGCAAAGAGTCGGACACGGCTGAGCGACTGAACTGAACTGAACTGAAAAAGTATCCACCACTGCCCCCTAGTTTCAGGGCAGAAATTAGACACTGAAGAGACCAGCAAACAGAAGCCAAAACAGAGGGACCCACCTTCGAAGTGACAGATAGAGAAGTCTAGAGGCTACTGCAAGAATAAGACTGAAAACTAGAGGCAGGAGGCTTAAGTCCAAATCCTGGGAACACCAGAGAACTCCTGACTCCAGGGAAATCCTCCTGCTCCATTAATCGATAGGAGCTCATCAAATGTCTCCATACCTACACTGAAACCAAGCACCACCCAAGGGTCAACAAGTTCCAGAGCAAGACATACCACACAAATTCTCCAGCAACACAGGAAAATAGCCCTCAGCTTCAATATACAGGCTCCCCAAAATCACTCCAAACCCACTGATATCTCATAACACATTACTGGACACTTCATTGCACTCCAGAGAGAAGAAATCCAGCTCCACTCACCAGAACACCGACACAAGCTTCCCTAACCAGGGAACCTTGACCAGACACCCGTCCAACCTCACCCATAGCGAGGAAACTCCACAATAAAGAGAACTCCTCAAACTGCCAAAAGACGGAAAGGCCACCCCAAACACAGCAATATAAGCATGATGAAGAGGCAGAGAAATATGCAGCAAATAAAGGAACAGGATAAATCCCTACCAACCCAAACAAAAGAGGAAGAGATAGGGAACCTACTTGATAAAGAATTCCAAATAATGATAGTGAAATTGATCCAAAATCTTGAAAACAAATTGGAGTTACATATAAATAACCTGGAGACAAGGATTGAGTAGATGCAAGAAAGGTTTAACAAGGATCTAGAAGAAATAAAAAAAGAGTCAATATACAATGAATAATGCAATAGATGAGATAAAAAACACTCTGGAGGGAACCAACAGTAGAATAATGGAGGCAGAAGATAGAATAAGTGAGTTAGAAGATAGAATGGTAGAAATAAATGAAGCATAGAGGAAAAAGGAAAAACGAATTAAAAGAAATGAGGACTATCAGAGACTTCTGGGACAATATTAAACGCCCCAACATCCGAATCATAGGTGTCCCAGAAGGAGAAAACAAGAAAAAAAAAAAAAAACATGAGAAAATACTTGAGGAGATAATAGTTGAAAATTTCCCGAAAATGGGGAAGGAAATAGCCACCCAAGTCCAAGAAACCCAGAGAGTCCCAAACAGGATAAACCCAAAGGGAAATACACCAAGACACATGTTATTGAAATTAACAAAGATCAAACACAAAGAACAAATATTAAAAGCAGCAAGGGAAAAGCAACAAATAACACACAAGGGGATCCCCATAAGGATAACAGCTGATCTTTCAACAGAAACTCTTCAGGACAGGAGCATACTTAAAGTGATGAAAAAAAAAAAAAAATAACCTATAGCCCGGATTACTATACCCAGCAAGGATCTCATTCAAATATGAAGGAGAAATCAAAAGCTTTACAGACAAGCAAAAGCTGAGAGAATTCAGCATCATCAAACCAGCTCTCCAACAAATGCTAAAGAACATTCTCTAGATAGGAAACACAGAATGAGTGTATAAACTCGAACCCATAACAATAAAGTAAATGGCAACAGGATCATACTTATCAATAATTACCTTAAATGTAAATGGTTTGAATGCCCCAACCAAAAGACAAAGACTCGCTGAATGGATACAAAAACAAGACCCCAATATATGTTGTCTACAAGATACCCAACTCAAAACGAGGGACACATACAGATTGAACGTGAAGGACTAGAAAAAGATATGCCACGCAAATAGAGACCAAAAGGAAGCAGGAGTAGCAATACTCATTTAAGATAATATAGACTTTAAGACAAAGGCTGTGAAAAGTGACAAAGAAGGAAACTACATAATGATCAAAGGATCAATCCAAGAAGAAGATATAACAATTATAAATATTTATGCACCCTACATAGGAGCACCACAATATGTAAGACAAATGCTAACAAGTATGAAAGGGGAAATTAACAATAACACAATAATATTGGGAGACTTTAATACCCCACTCACACCTATGGATAGATCAACTAAACAGAAAATTAACAAGGAAACAGAAACGTTAAATGATACAATAGACCAGTTAGAACTAATAGATATCTATAGGATATTTCACTCCAAAACAACTAATTTCACATTCTTCTCAAGAACACACGGAAACTTCTCCAGGATAGATCACATCCTGGGCCATAAATCTAGCCTTGGTAAATTCAAAAAATTGAAATCATTCCAAGCATCTTTTCGGACCACAATGAAGTAAGACTATATTTCAATTACAGGAAAAAACCTATTAAAAATGCCAACATATGGAGGCTGAACAACACGCTGCTGAATAACCAACAAATCATAGAAGAAATAAAAAGAGAAATCAATATATGCATAGAAATGAATGAAAATGAAAACACAACAACCCAAAAACTGTGGGACTCTGTAAAAGCAGTGCTAAGGGGAAGGTTCATAGCAATAGCGGCATACCTCAAAAAACAAGAAAATAGTCAAGTAAATAACCTAACTCTACACCTAAAGCAACTAGAAAAGGAAGAAATGAAGAACACGAGGGTGAGTGAAGGAAAGAAATCTTAAAAATTAGGGCAGAAATAAATGTAAAAAAAAACAAAAACAAAAGAGACCATAGCAAAAATCAACAAAGCCAAAAGCTGGTTCTTTGAGAGGGTAAATAAAATTGACAAACCACTAGCCAGACTCATCAAGAAACAAAGGGAGAAAAACCAAATCAATAAAATTAGAAATGAAAAGGGAAAGATCACAAGAGACAACACAGAAATACAAAGGATCATAAGAGACTACTATCAGCAATTATATGCCAATAAAATGGACAACTTGGAAGAAATGGACAAACTCTTAGAAAAGTACAACTTTCCAAAACTGAACCAGGGAGAAATAGAAAATCTTAACAGACCCATTACAAGCACGGAAAATGAAACTGAAATCAGAAATCTTCCAGCAAACAAAAGCCCAGGTCCAGACAGCTTCACAGCTGAATTCGACCAAAAATTTAGAGAAGAGTTAACACCTATCCTACTCAAACCCTTTCAGAAAATTGTAGAGGAAGGTAAACTTCCAAAGTAATTCTTTGAGGCCACCATCACCTTAATACCAAAACCTGAAAAAGATGCAACAAAATAAGAGAACTACAGGCCAATATCACTGATGAACATAGACGCAAAAATCCTTAACAAAATTCTAGCAGAATGTTGGATTCAGAATCCAACAACACATTAAAAAGATCATACATCATGACCAAGTGGGCTTTATCCCAGGGATGCAAGGATTCTTCAATATACCCAAATAAATCAGTGTAATACACTACATTAACAAAATGAAAAATAAAAACCATATGATTATCTCAATAGATGCAGAGAAAGCCTTTGACAAAATTCAACATCCATTTATGATAAAAAACCCTCCAGAAGTCAGGAATAGAAGGAACATTCCTCAACATAATAAAAGCTATATATGACAAACGCACAGCAAAATTATCTTCAATGGTGAAACATTGGAAGCATTTCCCCTAAAGTCAGGAACAAGACAAGGGTGCCCACTCTCACCACTACTATTCAACAGAGTTCTGGAAGTTTTGGCCACAGCAATCAGAGCAGAAAAAGACATAAAAGGAATCCAAGTTGGAAAAGAAAAACTAAAACTCTGACGGTTTGCAGATGACATGATCCTTTACATAGAAAACCCTAAAGACTCTACCAGAAAATTACTAGAGCAAATCAATGAATCTAGTAATGTTGCAGGATATAAATTCAATACACAGAAATCCCTTGCATTCCTATACACTATTAATGAGAAAGTAGAAAAAGGAATTCTGGAACCAATTCCATTCACCATTGCAATGAAAATAATAAAATACTTAGGAATATATCTACATAAAGAAACAAAAGACCAATATATAGGAAACTATAAAGCACTGGTGAAGGAAATCAGAGTGGACACTAATAGAAGGAGAAGTATACCGTGTTCATGGATTGGAAGAATAAATATTGTGAAAATTAATGTATTACCCAAAGTAATTTATAGGTCCAATGCAATCCCCATCAAGCTACCAACGGTGTTTTTCATAGAGCTAGAACAAATAATTTCACAATTTGTATGGAAATACAAAAAACCACGAATAGCCAAAGCAATCTTGCGAAAGAAGAATGGAACTGGAGAAATCAACCTGCCAGACTTCAGGCTCTACTACAAAGCCACAGTCATCAAGACAGTATGGTACTGGCATAAAAACAGAAATATAGAGCAATGGAACAAAATAGAAAGCCCAGAGATAAATCCATGCACCTATGGACACCTTATCTTTGACAAGGGAGACAAGATTATTCAACGGAGAAAAGACAATCTCTTTAACAAGTGGTGCTGGGAAAACTGGTCAACCACTTGTAAAAGAATGAAACTAGAACACTCCTTAACACCATACACAAAAATAAACTCAAAATGGATTAAAGATCTAAATGTAAGACCACAAATTATAAAACTCCTAGAAGAGAACATAGGCAAAAGACTCTCTGACAGAAATCACAGCAGGATCCTCCAGGACCCACCTCCCAGAATATTGGAAATAAAAACAAAAATAAACAAATGGGACCTAATTAAAATTAAAAGCTTCTGCACAGCAAAGGAGACTCTAAGCAAGGTGAAAAGACAGCCTTCAGAATGGGAGAAAATAATAGCAAATGAAGCAACTGATAAAGGATTAACCTCAAAATTATACAAGCAACTCCTGCATCTCAATTCCAGAAAAATAAACCACCCAATAAAAAAATGGGCCGAAGAACTAAATAGACATTTCTCCAAAGAAGACATACAGATGGCTAACAGACACATGAAAAGATGCTCAACTGCCGGGAGCCAGCGAGGGAAATCCTACCTGTGGCAAAGGTCAACTGGGGAAGAGGCCTGATGGGCAAAGGCTAATCAGGGCTCGAGGAACCCCCTGGACTTACCTGAGCATCTACCCCAAAGAAAACAGGAGTCTGACTGCTTTACTATCTTACGCCTCTTACCAAGTCCTCTAATACTTACAGGGGCTTCCCCCCAACCACCTTTCTCTGAAAACATTAATTCAGAGCTGTAGTTTAAAAGTTCTCCTCGGCTTAATAGGAGTGTTCCAATCCAAGCCCCTCTGATAGCTTTCTAACTTGCATGACAAGTTTGTCCGGGCTCTTACAACTATGAGTGTGACTGTTTATAGCCTCCCAGCCATGCAAGGACAGAAAGCCTAATATTCTAAAATACAGGAATCTGTTGAAGAAGTTAAAATCATTAGAATAGTACTAGAAAAGATTTCATTGTTGAATCAATGCTTGCTGCAGTTTCCTCTATTGTATCCTTGGAAATATATTAATCATTTGATTTAACCACATCAGATCTTAAGTTAATAAATTCCTTTCTTGCAGCTCACTACACCGGTGCCTTATAGGAATGTAACTTTGTTATGTGTCTACCACCTAACTTTAGGAAAGTCACCTTAAAAGAAAAGTCTTTTACTTGCTAACTAACCTATTGTCAGGAGAGAGGGCCATAAAACTGTTAGCAGGCCCCCTGGCCAGAAGATGATGTAAATCACCTAAAACTTTTATCACACAAAAATAAGCCCTGATCCTGATAAGGGTCAAGACTGCTGACCCCACGTGATTTTGGTGTGAATCTATACCTCCCTTTCTCTGTTTCTTATGCGCATAACTTAGGGTATAAAAGCAGCACTGGAAAATAAAGTTTTGGGCCTTGCTCACTGAAGCTTGGTCTCCCCGTGTCGTTCTTTCTCTTTTTCCATCCTTTTCTCTATTCTCCTTTTTCTGGTTGAGATCCTTGGAGCACTGGGCCCTCTGAGTTTACTTATCTGCCTGGGCTTCTAAGACCCACTCGAGGGGGTGCCCTGGTGGGGTGCCTCAAGTGATTCGAGAGGGCGCCTGCGGCCTACGTAAACAGAGCAAGCCCCGTGCTGGGGTTTTATTGGTTTCCAGCGTAAACCAAGGAATCATCAGCCCCTGTCTCTCTCTCTCTTTCTCTCTCTCTCTCTGACGCCGACGCCGTTCATCCCGAGGATACCCTGGGTCATATCGGGGCTGGACCCCGATACTCAACATCACTCATAATCAGAGAAATACAAAACCACAATGAGGTACCATTACACACCAGTCAGAGTGGCTGCTATCCGAAGGTCTACAAGCAATAAATGCTGGACAGGGTATGGAGAAAAGGGAACCCTCTTACACTGTTGGTGGGAATGAAATTAGTACAACCACTATGGAGAACAGTGTGGAGATTCCTTAAAAAACTGGAAGCAGAACTGCCGTACGACCCAGCAATCCCACTGCTGGGCATACACCCCAAGGAAACCAGAATTGAAAGAGACATATGTACTCCATTGTTCTTTGCAGCACTTTTTATAATAGCAAGGACATGGAAGCAACCTAGATGTCCATCTGCAGACGAATGGATAAGAAAGCTGTGGTATGTTTACACAATGGAGTATTACTTAGCAATTAAAAAGAATATATTTGAATCAGTTCTAATGAGGTGGATGAAACTGAAGCCTATTATACAGAGTGATGTCAGTCAGAGATAAAAACACCAATACAGTATACTAACACATATATCAGAGAAGGCAATGGCAAGCCACTCCAGTACTATTGCCTAGAAATCCCATGGATGGAGGAGCCTGGTAGGCTGCAGTCCGTGGGGTCGCTAAGGGTCGGACACGACTGAGCGACTTCACTTTCACTTTTCACTTTCCACTTTCACACATTGGAGAAGGAAATGGCAACCCACTCCAGTGTTCTTGCCTGGAGAATCCCAGGGACGGGGGAGCCTGGTGGGCTTCCGTCTATGGGGTCACACAGAGTCAGACACGACTGAAGTGACTTAGCAGCAGCAACAGCAGCAGCAGCAGCAGCAACACACATATATATATATATTGAATTTAGAAAGAGGATAACGATAACCCTGTATACGAGACAGCAAAAGAGACACAGATATATCGGACAATCTTTTGGACTCTGTGGGAGAGGGCGAGGGTGGGATGACTTGGGAGAATGGCATTTAAACATGTACATTATCATATGTGAAGCAAATCTCCAGTCCAAGTTCGATGCATTATACAGGATGCTCGGGGCTGGTGTACTGGGATGAACCAGAGGGATAGGATGGGGAGGGAGGTGTGAGGGGTGTTCAAGATGGGGAACATATGTACACTTGGGGAAGATTCATGTCAATGTATGACAAAACCAATAGAATAATGTGAAGTAAAGAAAAAAATTCAGTGTGATTCACCATATTATTAACAAAAGACTAAGGAAGAAAACCTATATGATAATGTCAATAGATGGAGAAGAAACTTTTACCAAATTCAATATTCATTCATCACAAAACTTCTTATTAAACAAGAATAGAAGAAAATTTCTTTAACATGTTAATGGATATCTATGAAAATCCTACATTTAACATACTTAATAGTGAAACACTGAATGTTTCTCTGGAGCTAGGATCCCAAACAAGGCAAGGATGCCTACTCTCATGACTTGTATTCAACACTATAGTGGAAGTCTTAATTAGTGTAATCATCAAATTAAAAGAAATAAAAAATTATTCAAATTAGAAAGGAAGAAGTAAGACTGACTTTATTCTAATTAACATGATTATTTAAGTAGAAAATCTTGAAAAGTCTATTAACAATAAAAACTAACAACTTAGTTTAGCAAAGTTATAGGATAAAAGGCCAATATTTAAAAATCAGTTGTATTTTTAAATGCTAGCAATAAAGAATCGGGAATTAAAATTTAAAATATATTGCCATTCATAACAGCACCAAAACACATGAGTTAGTTTGGTGTAGTTTTTTTTTTTTTTTAATGTGGGTAATATCTGTATGTTGAATAATACAGACCATTGAGGAGAAAAGTCAATGAAGACCTAAATATATGGAGAGATATACAATCCTATATACCATACTCATGTTTTGAAAATCTCAATATTTTCAAAATGCTAATTGTTCCCAAATTGGTCTGTAGATTCAGCAAAATTTGTAGAAATAAACATACTAGTTATAAAATGCATATGAAAAGACAAAGTATCTAAAATATTCAAAACAATTTTGGAGAATAAAAGCAAAATTGAAAAACTTCACACTGCTGAATACAATGTTGTATTTGTAAACTGTATTTCAACAAAGATGCAAAGACATTTAAGTTAGGAAAACATATTATTCAACAAACTGTGCTGAAAACATGGGAAATTCACGTGCAAAATATAATAACCTGAATCTATATCTTGTTTTATATAAAAATGACTTGTAGTAGTAAATGTAAAATCAAAAACTATTAACCTTCTAAAATAGTGTGAGATTATATTTATAACTTTGTAGTTGTCAACTTAGACATAAAACAAAATGCAAAATTCCTAAAATAAAATAAAAATAAGTTGAATTTCTTTAAATTTGAAAGCTTGCCCTTTAAAAGATACTGTTAGTAATCCAAGTGTTTATCAAAAGATGACTAGCTAAATTACTGTATATCCATATAATAAAATAAAACTAATAAAAAGGAATGAAATATTGATGCCCAATAAAAGAGATGAAGCTCAAAATAATTATCGAGCCAATGTAGACACAAAATTTAAAAATTAAATATTGTATGATTTCACTTTTATAGCATTCTAAAATTCACAACTGATTAAGAATGACAGAAAGTAGATTAGTGATTGCCTGGTAATGAGAAGCAAGGAGAGATGATTGGGATGAATTATGAAGTGATATGAAGAAACTTTTGGGGTTATGGCTATACTCACCATCTCAAATGTGGTAATAGTTTTATGCGTGTATGTATCACAACTTATCAAACTGTATCTTCCAAATATGGGCATTTTATTGTTTGCAAATTATATGCCAATAAACTGCCAAATGAAGTGAAAGAGTAGACTATAGAATGGGAGAAAATAAATTTAAAATTCAGACCTGGCAAAGGACTTATCCCTAGAATATACCTAGAATATACTAGATTTCTTATACCTATGTATACCTAGAATATACCTAGAAGGACTCTCAAAACTCAGTATTATAAAACAGACAACCCAATAAAACAGATTGGGCTTAAGATCTCAGTAGAACCTTCACAAAAAGAAAAAGTAAATATGTGGCAAATAAACATATGAAAAAGTACTAAATATCAGTATTCATTAGAGAAAAGCAAAATAAATCTACAAAGAGATGTCATTATATGCATATTAACATGGAAAAAGGAAGCTGACAAATTTTGTCAAAATTGATAAGCAGCAACTCTAATACATTGCTGGTGGTGTTGTAAAAAGTATTAGCCCTTAGTAAAAAATTTTGGAAAACACTTACCATAAGACCCAATAATCCCACTTCTTGGTATTTATCAAAAAGAATGGAAATTTATGCTCACAGAAAGACTTTTATGTTAATGTTCATAGCATTATTGATTGCTTACAATAGCCAAAAAGTGGACACAAACAAGAAGTCTTTCAAAAGATGAATTGATAAACTGGTGCATCTCTACAATCGAATTTTACTCAACAATAAACAGAAATGTATTACCGATACACATGCAATTACATGAATGAATCTCAAGTCAATTTGCTATATATATGTATAAAATAAAATACACTTTATTTTCCTTTCTCTGACCTATTTCACAAGTAATATTCTATTTTATATATATGTATATATATATAGTATGCTGTACTGTGCTTGGTAAGTCACTTCAGTCGTGTCCGACTCTGTGTGACCCCATAGGCGGAAGCCCACCAGGCTCCCCCTTCCCTGGGATTCTCCAGGCAAGAACACTGGAGTGGGTTGCCATTTCCTTCTCCAATGTGTGAAAATGAAAAGTGAAAGTAAAGTAGCTCAGTCGTGTCCGACCCTTAGCGACCCCACGGACTGCAGCCTACCAGGCTCCTCCATCCATGGGATTTTCTAGGCAAGAGTACTGGAGTGGCTTGCCATTGCTTACTCGCTCATTTATGTCCAACATTTTGCCACCCCATGAGAATCCATGGGGATTCTTCAGGCAAGAATACTGGAATAGATTGCCATGCCCTCTTCCAGGGGATCTTCCCAACCCAGGGACTGAACCCAGGTCTCGCACATTGCAGGCAGATTCTTTACTGTCTGATCCACCAGGGAAACCCAAGAATACTGGAGTGGGTAGCCTATCCCTTCTCCAGGGGATCTTCCGGACCCAGAAATTAAACCAGGGTCTCCTGAATTGCAGGTGAATTCTTTATCAGCTGAGTTACCAAGGAAGTCCATAATATATATATATATATATATCACATAAAGGATAACACATATATCCTTTATGTGTTTATATGTTGGTGAACATTTAGGTTGCTTCATATCTTGGCAATTGTAAATATTGCTGCTGTGAACATTGAGGCATAGGCATCTTTTTAGTGTTTCCATTTTCTTCAGATATATACCCAGGAATGGAACCGTTGAATCCTATAGTAGTTCTATTTTAAGATTTTTTAAGGAACAACTCCTCAGAGGTTAATGCGTCTGCCTCCAATGCGGGAGACCCGGGTTTGATCCCTGGGTTGGGAAGATCCCCTGGAGAAGGAAATGGTAACCCACTCCAGTATTCTTGCCTGGAGAATCCCATGGATGGAGAAGCCTGGTAGGCTACAGTCCACGGGGTCGCAAAGAGTCGGACACGACTGAGAGACTGAACAGAACAGAACAGAACAGAAGGAACAACTATAGTTCTTTTCCATAGTGGTTGTGCCAATGTACATCCCCAGTGTTCACTTTTCTCCATATTCTCGCCAACATTTGTTATTTGTGGTCTTCTTGATAATAGCCATTCTGATAGGTGTGAGATGATACCTCATTGTGGTTTTCATTTGCATTTCTCTGATGATTAGCCATGTTGAGCATCTTTACATTTGTCTGGAGAATTTTTAACCATGAAGACTGAGTGAAATGTAGCACTTGGAATCAAATCCACTTGGAAATTCATCAACTGTTAAAAATTAGGAAGAATTATTTATTAGTACACTTGCATTTTCCCCTCAGTTTTCACTTTTATGTGCACACAACTGTAGAAGTTACTTGCAGGAGGAGAGGGAGACGTTTTCTATAAAGAAAAATGAGGTAGTAGCTCCAGCTCAAAAAATTGTTATTGGAAGTTCTGTGTATCTGTGCTCCTAAGTAAGAAGGAGTAGGGTAATAAGCTCCTGCCCCGCTTTTACACTGGTCATCAATGAAAAGTTAGATTTACAGACCAAGGACGGGGATATGTTTTTAAAAATGCATAGCTCTAGAATAAGCTTTCTTTATTTCATTAGTTATATCATTTTTAGGTACAATGGATCAATTCTGAGAATAAAACAGAAGGTATAGTGGAAAACAACAGTGGTTCAACTCTTTGGGCGTAGGCATAGCTATCAATGTGTTTGTTGGTGATAGTCTCTGTATACTGCAAAAAGGAAATCAAACTTGCTGCTGTCTAGGATCTATTTTTACCTCACTCCAAATGCTTTAGTTGCTGATATATATTCTAACAAATGAGGGGAAGTTGACTTAAAAAACACCATTTCTGTTCATTTGAATTTATAGTGAATTCTTATTAAATTATCACACTACTATCACTAGCACCACCACAAGTATTTTGGATACATATAAAAGGCAATGACTGTTATGTAGGCAAACAGAGTAATTTGATCCAGCAAAGCAAAGGTACTTGAGAACATAGGGAATGGGACTGTTTTGGAAATATATAGCTGAGCTTGAGTCACTGCTACTGTGATCTATGTGCAATAGCTAACTTCATAAGCTGTGACCTCCATTTTGGCCTGATCTTATTATGCATTATTCAATAAGCCTATGTTCTAAGGTTATGTGGTTATTTTATATCTTTCCAAGAAGGTGCGAATCTATCAATGTTAGAAGCATTTTTCCATTTTAATGAGATGCAAGGCCTTGAAGTTACACATAGTATTATCCTTTAGATAAGCTAAAAATCCTTTACATTTTGAATATTAAACTATTTGTGGGATTTTATAAAAAAGTGCTAAATTGAACACAATGAAAATCATATATATATATATATTAAGTATGTAATAATTAAGAAAACTGATCATTATCTTCTTATGTATAAGTTTTATGTTCTTTTCATTTGTTCTTTGCTGGTAGTGGCACATTACTGATGTTGATCCTGTGACCAGTTTTTGGTTAAACTAAAATACAGTCACATTGATCACTCTGGATTTCATCTCAGTTAGTGTCTAATGTAGTTATAAATACTAAAATACTAATTCTATTTCTGTTTTGTCTTATGAGTAGAGCTTAAGAAAAACACTTAGAGTATATCTATCTACATCTATGTAGTGTTACTGAAGTATATATACACACACACACACACACACACACACACACACATAGTGTGTGTGTGGTACTATTGAAGTGATTAAATATTGACTGGAATTTACTGGACATTTCATCCATCAACTATTATAATAAATTATTCTACTGAGATGAATGATTCCTCAATAGAATTGATTTATCAGTTAGTAATTTGAGAGTTGGACTGTGAAGAAAGCTGATCGCCGAAGAATTGATGCTTTGGAACTGTGGTGTTGGAGAAGACTCTTGAGAGTCCCTTGGACTGCAAGGAGATCCAACCAGTCCATTCTAAAGGAGATCAATCCTGGATGTTCATTGGAAGGACTGATGCTAAAGCGGAAACTCCAATACTTTGGCCACCTCATGCGACAAGTTGACTCACTGGAAAAGACTCTGATGCTGGGAAAGGCTGGGGGCGGGAGGAGAAGGGGACAACAGAGAATGAGATGGCTGGATGGCATCACCGACTCAATGGACATGAGTTTGAGTGAACTCCGGGAGTTGGTGATGGACAGGGAGGCCTGGCGTGCTGTGATTCATAGGGTCGCAGAGAGTCGGACACGACTAAGCGAGTGAACTGAGCTGAACCGAATTTGATATCAGATTGGCATCAACCAAAACAGGTGACATAAATAAAATATGGAATGGCTATGAATTTTGAAAATCCAAGATATAGATTTCTATTTGATTGTTTTTTGTTGTGGAGGTGGTAGTTACTTGTGCTTTGTTGATTGTTATTATCTATCATAAAGAAAATACAAATGTGACTGAATTGAATTACCCATGGTATTTTTCAGAAACTGAATAGATGAAATGTTTCAAAGAGATCCTCAATTAATATAAGCAACAAGGACCTACTGTATAGAACAGGGAAATATTTCAATATACTGTAATAATCTATAATGGAAGAGAAGGTAAATAAAGAAAATATATATTAAAAAAAAAGAGATCCTCACAGGAGTACTGAGATGGAAATACTTGTGAAAATTCTGATTTACAAAATATTAAATATCTAAACTGATAACATCTGATGTCCCATATACCCTTTGATTCTTCTGCTGGCTTGATGGACTATTATCAAAGACATCCACATATGGTGCTAACCACTGTGTTAGATGCTCACAGCAGCAATTACCACATGGCCAGTTGCTCACCGGAGAAGGCAATGGCAAGCCACTCCAGTACTCTTGCCTAGAAAATCCCATGGATGGAGGAGCCTGGTAGGCTGCAGTCCGTGGGGTCGCTAAGGGTTGGACACAACTGAGCAGCTTCACTTTCACTTTTCACTTTCACACATTGGAGAAGGAAATGGCAACCCACTCCAGTGTTCTTGCCTGGAGAATCCCAGGGAAGGGGGAGCCTGGTGGGCTTCCGCCTATGGGGTCACACAGAGTCGGACACGACTGAAGTGACTTAGCAGCAGCAGCAGCAGCAGTTGCTCACGACTTGAAAGAAATTGGCAAAATGAAAGTTAATTGGAGAGCCGGATTGGGATGAACCAGAGGGATGGGATGGGGAGGGAAGTGGGAGGGGGGTTCAAGATGGGGAACACATGTGCACCCAGGGCAGACTCATATCAATGTATGGCAAAACCAATACAATAATGTAAAGTAATTAGCCTCCAATTAAAATAAATTAATTAAAAAAATAAAATAAAATCCAGATCTTCACTGAAACTATGGCTATTAGGGCAAAATATAGATTTTTTAAATATTTTAATGGACTTGGTTAATTTTATCATTAAAATGAACTGGCATCTTGAAAAGACAGTCATAGAGTTGGATTAAAAACAAATTGTATCTTTACTGACATTGTGACTATAGGGCAAAAATAAATTTTGTTGTATGGATGTCGTTAATTTGAACAATGTGTACATCTACAGTAGATAGTGAAGTTCTTTAGTCCCTGGTCCAAATTTTCTCCCCTGCTTTATTCAGTGGTTGATATTCAAGTATTTATTTCATTTCATATTTTCATGTTTTGTAGACTCAGGGCACATAATTATAGCCTAAATACCAACATGTCTATAGTGAAATAAAGTTGTACATAGTTGGAATAGCTAATTTTGCATTTTTATCAGCTGTCTTAGCTCATCTATGAGTGATTTAGATTGTTGCATAATCAATTTAAATCGTAGTTCAGTATTCAGTTTTATTTTGCCTCTTCCTCTGTTACTTCATGCACCCCTTGAAAATATCCAAGAAAAAGAAGACTTTCCTGAGTTTAATTTAGAGAAACTATAAATTGGTTTCAGAGATAGAGAGACAGACACAGACACTGAAAGAGCTGGGAATCCTTAGGTTTACAGCACCAAAGGAGTTACATATTGTTCTAATATCTTTAACTGAAGTCCATTGATTTACTTTGACATATGAAGGTCTTCTGAAATTAATTCTATGGAATAAAAAAGTGCATTTGACTTTTCTTTTTCTTATCATTTTATTTTCCTTCCTTCCTTTATACCAATTCAGATAATAGAATAAGCAATCTAAGTTGTTGTACTATTTAAGATAGCTATCAATTTTTTCCAAATAATCCTATATGTAGGTGCCTACAATCATCTTAATGTTGATGTATCATGTTATATAAAATAAAAATAATTTTAAATACTGGCTTCTGATTCTTTATTTCCTTGAGACTCTAATGGCTTGTTTGAGGGAGGAATTAAGATAAAAGGAAAAAGTGGGTAACCAGGTAATCAGATGTGAATTTACCTTCTCACTAGACAATTTGAAAAAGAAGAGAGAAACCATATAGCAGGAATTTCATGTTGAACTATGTCACTAGTATGATTTGAAACAGAAAGGATTTATTGAAGTAGATAAAGCCAACTCTTCTACTACACTAAACTTTTAATTAACTTCTTTAATTGTGCCCAAAGGGTGTGCAATGATGGGTACTTTTTATAAATTAAAAAAAAGAAATATATGAAACCATATAATTGATGAATATAATTATAGTTGATCAACTAATTTTAGCTTATTATGTTTTTATCTGTCCTAGCTGATTAAAGCAGAAGGTTAGAAACTGCCTCTGCCTCACATGATTTTCCCTACCAAGATATAAAAGAATTTAGCTTAATACTTGACCCATCCATGTATTCTTCTCTACCTGAGTAAGTGTAACAACTTGTAAAGGGATACATGTCAATAGTTTATTAACAGAGTTCATAGTGTAACACAGTAAGAATGGATAGACTCGGCACACAGTTGCTGCCTGGGGAACACTCTGAGCCTTGTAGCACAGAGAACTGGGCTAAAACCCTAGGGCAGTCAAAAATATCATCAATATTGAATAAGAAATTGTCTCTCCGTTGATGAAGCTTCAATGCTGAAAAGAACTAAATATGTAATGCTACATCAGCAGCAGTGGGAAAAGAAGTATAAAAACCTAAATGTCCTTAGAAGTTTGGGTTCTGCCTCTCAGCTATAGTGCACAGTTTTAATGACAACACTCTCATTAGCTCAGCTTTACTGGACTATTTCAAACATTCATCATCTTATGTGGCTAACAGCATAGTTCATGCAAAATTAGTGGAGGAGGGAATGAGGAGGATTAAAAAGGTCTTGCTGCTTAAGGGAGTAAAAAGCAGGTTGTCCTGAGCTCTTCATCTAGTCCTCTACATTTATTAAGGGCAAAACCATTTATCTTTCTACTCATAAATGGAACAGATACAGTTTCTCTCCCTCAGGCATCAGAGCCACTGGGGAAAGCTAGATTAGGCCTAGAGAACTGATGCAACTTAGTGTGGTGCATTACTTCATGGAGCAATAAGTTAGCAACACACTTTGATTCCAAATATTTTTTAATACGGTTTGTTACACACACACAGAGAGGAAAACTAATGACAAAAAGATTGCCATGGTCAATGCTGTGTTGTCTGAGCTGTAAACACTGTGTCTGGACTTTCAAATATGGACACTCTATGCACAAGTGGCATGGCTGAAAGCTTGCTTTTTGGGAGGGTGAAGGGAGAAAGAAATCAAAGGGCTGGAGAGAAACAACATTTGCTATGTAGAAACACATTCTGTTTATTTAGATGCCAATTAGGCTCCAGCTGATGGCCACTTTAGTGATCCTTATCATTTTCACCTGTAGGATAGTTCTGTTCTGGATTTCAAGCAGAGGGTATATTGTTCAGTTTGTCCCATGGTGGCTGAAACACACTAATTTGTCCTACTACATTTTAAATTTCAGGATTGATATGTTGGCTTTGCAACTGACTGTCAGAATAATTCATATGCATAGTATTAAAAATACATGTGTGGTAGTTTTATTAATGTACTGTTAAAGAATAATGAAACCTTCAGATCTGCTCTAATGAATTCTGATGAAGTGAAATACTTAAGAATGATGTCATTTGTATGTGTTTATTTTTCACTTAATGAAAAAAAAAGAAAGAAAGAAAGAAACAATTAGCCCAAAGGGGCAAAATCTCCAACAAGAATCTGGAGACCTCTGTGAATTAATACTCTTATCTTTATATATTGAGTCACTATGCAAGAAATGACAACTTCAGATTTCTACTTGCTTTCGGAGTTCAGGATAATAGGAATATTTTTTCTGTTTGCTTTTTAAATTTTTCATATCTTACTTTCCTGCTATCCTACTCATTGGCAACATGCAGATGTTTAGAATATCATTCTGAATGTAACTTGCTAGCCTTGAGAACACATAGTCTCTGTGTTTTAGTATTGCTAAGATACTGTAGATGTGATACACTGTTCTTAAAAACCACACTTCTAATTAGTGGACTTAAATTGATACCGAGAAAGATGAATTATATAAAAAGTCTGCTTTTATTCTTTATTGCATCAAAAAATTTGCAGAGCAGCCATGTTAAAAAATTTGATATTGGTGTGTCTGCTTGTGTGTGTGCAAAGACTTTAAAAAGAGAAGAAAAGGCTTTTGCGGTAGATATGTTGATATACTGATAGCTATATTTTACCATCCTTCTGCAAAAGAAGACATGCAGGGCACTATGCCATTGTCACACCTCTGTCATATTTTAATCTGCACATTTTAATCTTAATTTTGTAGACATTTCATAACCACAGTACCCTCTGAAGCTAAATTCTCATTCAGATGATTAGATTACCAACAACCCCTTGACCCCTGCCATATGCCGTGAGAAACCAGAGGAATCAGAGTTTAGTAATGACCAGTGAAAAAATAGCTTTTATTTTACTTTTCACAAAGAGTTGAATTTTTTGGTTCTGGGAGGCAGTATTAGCTAGCTTTGTAATCAGTTCTATCTGGGGTTGAAGCCCAACTCTTTTATTTACTAGCTGTGTGAACTTATATGAGTAAAACTCTCATTTCCTCATTGTAAATAAAGACACTAATACTTTACACGGTCACTGTTCAAAGTGGGAAAATATAATTTCCTTGCACAAAAGTTCCTTTTCTACTTGGTCATTTTTTGCAGAGCTTTATATTTTCTAAATGTTTTCACAAACATTTGGTTGATCTTCATGACATACTGATGAGGTACCTAGGCCCAAAATTATTATTGGCAGATGAGAAAACTAAAGCTCATATAGCCAGTCATGAGGAGAACTCTGGCCATTATTCATGTCACCTCTTCTGCGGACACTTGTACATACTACCTTGAAATAAAAATATCTCTGACATGAAGAAAACAATTTTTTTTCAGAACATATGGAAACACGTATATACTTACACATGAACATCAATGCATGTTATTTAAATACACGTTTTCTCAACAATTTCTTAAGTTAAAAAAAGTACAATTTATGTTCTATGTATAGTAGTCCAACAAATTTAAATGTGAAGTATTATACATAAAAGAATTTTTATGGTCAAAATAAATTCCTAGGGGGAAATCAAAGCCAAAGTAAAACAAAATTTCTAACTACCCTTCCTGCTGAGAAAAACTCATAGTAGATCAGCAATACATGAATATAGTGGGGAAATATACAAAAGACCTGAATGTAATTATTTTCTTTTCTGTAGTACATACTGCATTTGCTGTACAATACACAGAATTTAGTGTACACTATTTTCTAGGATAGCATGGAAAGAATTGTGAATGCAAGAAATATTAGCTCTGTTCTCTGAAAGCCTGGAGTACAAGGCAATTCTGGAAGCTGCCAATGCAGCATAAGTAGATGACAACATTAGCAGCCTAAATGCCACCCACTCCTGCTCTCTGGATTACTGTTCAGATTTGATGAGTGTCTCCTCGAGGTGTCCCTAAGGTTATCACTGGTTTTCTGCATTAGGGATTGTCCCATTCAGGTAATGGTGACTATAAGGACAACCAGGAATGTACTACAGTATCCATTCACTGCAAGAGTGTTCTGAGCTTCAAAAGCAAACATCAGCAGAGATGTCTACTGAGAAAAAGGCTGTGTGACTTTAAACAGAGGAGAATATAGTAGGAAAACAACCTTGTACTAAAATTGATGGGACTGGTCATGACACTAAAAATGTTCTCCTTTATAGAAGTTTAGCTAGACTATAACTCAGTGATTAAAAAGAAGCTGATACAATCTTGTATCTGTCTAACTACTGTTACATAATTTCTGTGTCTAAGATTCAGAAGAAAGCCTGGCTTCTAACTCTCTTCTTAATTTCTATCATTAAAAATTCAAACTGTATTGGTGTTTTCCTTTCTGGCTTACTTCACTCTGTATAACAGGCTCCAATTTCATCCACCTCATTAGAACTGATTCAAATGTTTTCTTTTTAATTGCTGAGTGTGATAATGATAACCCTGTATACGAGACAGCAAAAGAGACACAGATGTATAGAACAGTCTTTTGGACTCTGTGGGAGAGGGCGAGGGTGGGATGATTTGGGAGAATGGCCTTGAAACATATATATTATCATATGTGAAATGAATCGCCTGTCCAGGTTCGATGCATGATACAGGATGCTCAGGGCTGGTGTACTGGGATGACCCAGAGGGATGGGATGGGGAGGGAGATGGGAGCGGGGTTCAAGATGGGGAACACATGTACACCCGGGGCAGATTCATGTCAATGTATGGCAAAACCAATACAGTAATGTAAAGTAATTAGCCTCCAATTAAAATAAATAAATTAACAAATAAAAAAAGAATTCAAACTGGATGAAGACATATACTCCTATAAACACTTTATTTACACCCATGTGATTTTTGGGCTCCAAAATCACTGTGGATGCTGATTGCAGCCATGAAAGTAAAAGACGCTTACTACTTGGAAGGAAAGTTATGACCAACCTAGATAGCATATTAAAAAACAGAGACATTACTGTGCCAACCAAGGTCCGTCTAGTCAAGGCTATGATTTTTCCAGTGGTCATGTATGGATGTGAGAGTTGGACTGTGAAGAAAGCTGATCGCCGAAGAATTGATGCTTTTGAACTGTGGTGCTGGAGAAGACTTTTCAGAGTCCCTTGAATTGCAAGGAGATCCAACCAGTCCATTCTAAAGGAGATGAATCCTGGGTGTTCATTGGAAGGACTGATGCTAAAGCTGAATCTCCAATACTTTGGCCACCTCATGCGAAGAGCTGACTCACTGGAAAAGACTCTGATGCTGGGAGGGATTGGGGGCAGGAGGAGAAGGGGACGACAGAGAATGAGATGGCTGGATGGCTTCACCGACTCGATGGACATGAGTTTGAGTGAACTTCTGGAGTTCGTGATGGACAGAGAGGCCTGGCGTGCTGTGATTCATGGGGTCGCAAAGAGTCAGACATGACTGAGCGACTGAAATGAACTGAACTGATAATGCTTCTTCCCGTCTACCCTGATCCAGAGTCATGACACGGATGTCAGTCTTCCTCGTGAGATCATGGGCTCCTGTAGTAACAAGGAAGTAATTTCTTTTTTCCTGAGCCCAGGACGGTGTTTTGTACATCATAGACACTTAATAAAGCTTATAGAATTAAGCTTAATTATCCTGAGAAAAAATTTTAAAAGATGGATTTGCCCTGTTGTGCTAATTTATTTTCCTCCAACAGTCAATAATGTTTTGTTTTCTAGTCCTGAAGAACAGAAAATATATAAAGCAATTTAAAATTTTGCCCAAGGTTTTATGAGACAGTGAAGGTGGAGGGTGGAGGTAGGAAAGAACTGAGAGGCTATATATATATATATATTTGCTGAGGTACTTATACATGTGGGTTTAGCAAACAGAAAGAACCCACCACTAATTGTATATGTATGTTTTTAATCCCCACAATGTGACAAAGAGGTAGGTGCTATTATCCTCATTTTTGAGCAGGGAACAAGAGCCATGACAAGATTAGACACATGCCCAATGTCACTCATTTAGTAAACTGTGACACCGAGGGCCAAACTCTTTTGTCTGATTTCAAGACCACTGCTTATTTCAGTGTTAGAAACATTACCTTAATTAGAAGCACTGAGGAAGTTAGGAATGAGTGCAAACTGGATGCATTAGCATGTGCCTACAGTTCTAGATATTAGATAAGACTAGAGGAAAGTTAAAACTTAGAAATTCATATTATATCAATGGAAACTGGGAAATAAGGTCACTGCATTAATTTTAGCAGCCATTCCCAAATAAAGGAGTCCCAAGGTCCTTAAAGAAGTGTGAACAAGCTCATGCTGAATGAACCCTATCATTTAATGAAGAAAACATTAAGAACCAGTCTCACAAAGCAATTGTTCTAGATTCTAGTATTGTTATTTCGCAAAGCAGTTTAAGAAATATGATTTTCATTTTTAACAAAATCTAACATTTTGAATGTATACATTTAAAATCTTTGCCAAATTTCTAAGAAATATTTTCCTATTTAAGGTTACCTTTTGTTTATAAAGGAACATATCTTCAAATGTATAATATATGAATGACCTTAAAAAATCCCAGGTGCACGTGTGGTTTCAAAGCCAACTGTGAAGGAATATATCTCCTTGGTATTCCTAAGAATCTCAAATATATTTTTTTTGTGTGTGTGAAAACTTCCTAAAAACCTGTGCATGAGTTGGGGAGATATTACTGCACCCATTCACGGAAGAATAATGAGTGAGATTGGGACCTCATCTCTACAATGAATCAATAAAAGTTTCCCCCAAATACTGAAGCCTCCAGAATAAATATCCCTGTTTGATGTGAGTGCTCCCTGTAATAACAGCAGGTCATGTGTGTGTGTGTATTTTCTGATTCTTTCAATATTTTATTAATCATAAAGTGTTAAAATTATCTTTCTTAACTATTTTTGCATTTATGATGTCAGCATCAGCAAAAGCTAAAGGGATTTTCTAATAGAAAATGTCATCAGAAGAGGAAAAGTCTAATCATCGAGATGGCTTGACAAGCACTCTATACAATATCTGTATATGTAATACCACTGTATCCTGGCAGAAGTAGCAGATATAGTGAACTCTGTGACAAACTCGAATGCTTCTTCATTTAGAGTGAAATCTCATTTACCTCTGGTAAATGCTTCTTTACTCTCAAGGAAATGTTTGCTTACTTGTGAGCTATTTTAAGTCTCTGGAAGAGACAAAGCTTTAACACCAAAGGGAGACATCCAACTCACCTTTCACTTGGCTCTTCCAAATCCACTATCCATGAAGTGAGTCCAAAAAGAAACTACAGGGCTATTTTTGCTGAGATGAATTTCATACATACCTCTCTTCTCTTCATGTCTACCTGATCCCCATAAAGTTACTAGGTTCCAGTCAGGTGTGTGTATGTGGAGGGGCAGTGTCTGTGTGTCTGTGTCTAATGTATTGATTGCCCTCTAGTGGATGGAGTATAAAGATTTTTTTGTTGTTACTATGTGATGAACCTACACACTAATCTTGGAATAGTCAAAATGCTGCCTTCATATTTTCAAGGGGCAAACTTAGCATCTACTTTTATCTTTGTGCTCTTAGAGCACATCTTTTAGTTAATTCACTCCTAAACCATACTTCCTGGGTTGCTATCTTTTTTCGGGTTATTAAAAAACAACAGATATTTTTGCAAGTCTAGTATATACAAGAGACTGTGACTATTAATAAATTAGCGATGAGTAAAAAGAAGTATAATGCATGGTATCTGGATTTATAGAGCTCAAATTTATCTTGGATGTGATATGTATATCTAACAAAACTGACCAAACTATCTTTCTGGTATTAAATGATAAATGCATCATTTAGATAAGAAAGGTTATTGATTTTTGGCAGCAAATAATCATCTCACAGTCCCTCCCTCCTTCATCCCCCATGATGAAACCCTGCGAAATTCTAAGGGAAGTTTCCCCACAAATACGTGTAGAGAATAATTGGGGTCATGAGTCACTGAAACCATAGAACTGGAGCCTTTACTAGCTCTGGATTCCAAAGATAGCTTTTAATTCTAAAGACTTCTTTCAATGTAAGATTGATTCCCATTTCTTGGGATACTTATGACACTGTAGGTCTCTGAGGTACAGAGTAAATTAGGACTTCTAAAACAAAAAATAATTAATAGTTTTAAGTATATTTCAGTTCAGTTCAGTTCAGTCGCTCAGTTGTGTCTGACTCTTTGTGACCTCATGAATCACAGCACTCCAGGCCTCCTGTCCATCACCAACTCCCGGAGTTCACTCAAACTCATGTCCGTCGAGTCGGTGATGCCATCCAGCCATCTCATTCTCTGCCGTCCTCGTTGCCTCCCACCCGCAATCCCTCCCAGCATCAGACTCTTTTCCAGTGAGTCAACTCATCTCATGAGGTGGCCAAAGTATTGTAGTGATCAATCACTTGGAGTGTCTTTTAATTTCATGGCTGCAAGCAGCATCCGCAGTGATTTTGGAGCCCAAAAAAATAAAGTCTGACACTGTTTCCACTGTTTCCCCATCTATTTCCCATGAAGTGATGGGCCCAGATGCCATGATCTTTGTTTTCTGAATGTTGAGCTATATATATGAAAAAGAACACATGTATATGTATATGCATATATATATATAACTATATCAGTTTGCTGTACACCAGAAATTAACATAATATTGTAAATCAATTATACTTCAATAAAAAATGTATTTTTCTTTCTATAAAAATAAAAGGTGTTATGTGGCTGTGAATAAAAATAATGACCATAAAATCAACCACAATAACAGACACAATTACTACCTTTTATTGAATGCTTACCATGAGACACACATGGAAAGAGATTTCCGTGACTGAGCTTATTGGCAGCATTCAGCTACAAACTGAGAGCTAAAACAGGTTGTGTTCACCGTTGACTCTCATACATAGACATACAGCTGGCACAATATGTATTCATCTATCCATTTAATACCTTTAGCTCACCTACATCTGCTAACTCAGATTAATTTAAAAAAAAAAAACACTCTCTGCTGAGTTGAGAAGCAAGTAAATGAAGTTAAGTATGTGCATATAACAATAAGAAAGGGAAAGAATGAAAGAAATGAGAGAATGTGCATGGAAAGAAGCAGGGGAGAGAGGAGGAAGTAAAATCTGAATGTGAACTGAATAAGAAACATTGTATGCAGATTTCAAATTTGACCACTATAATTATGGAGTTAAGCATTTGCTTTTACACCCTTTTTCTTGGACATGGTCAGTGGCTACTAGACCATGTCCATAAACTCATGGTAGTGTCAAAGAAACAGATTCATTTGAAAGCTAATTCATTGTTCTGCCTATGTCTTCAAGTATCATAAACAAACCAATCTTCTTACATGTTACAATCATTTCATATTTTCACCAGAAGCTTACTTCCAGATCAGCAAGGACCTTCTATACCGCTAAAATCCTTGTAAAGCTTAGATTTTGAAACTGCAAACCACCCTGAAACTTTTCATTCTCTTTGTTCATAGATAAGAATTCCCATTGGAAATAAGTCCCTGATTTCATTGCACGAACTGTAGTGGATGCTTGAGTACTATTTAGATCCATGCTATGAAAACCCTCATTTATTTCATGTTATTTGCCACAAATATAACTTTTGTTTCACTTTAAAGGAAAATGCATATAAGCCAATGGAATGATGTTCAAATTGTAGTTAAACGCAGCAAAGAACTAATGCCTGCAAAGCAACAGTGCTTTGCTGATGTTTCATGTACGGCAACAAGCAGCAAAGGTACAACTCTATCAAGCCTTTGATTATGCTTTATTTATTTATTTATTTATTTTATTTCTAAAAAAGAATTTTATTAAAAAAGCACAAATGCAAAGAAATGAACAGAGGAAAATTTATGCGTCGAACCTGGACTGGTCACTTATGATAATATACATGCTACAGTTCCATTCTCTCCAATCATTCCACCTTCACGCTCTCCCACAGAGTCCCAAAGACTGTTCTAAATGCCTATGTCTCTTTTGCAGTCTCTTATACAGGGTTCAGGTTACCATTTTTCTAAATTCCATATATATGCGTTAATATACGGTATTGATGTTCTTCTTTCTGGCTTACTTCACTCTGTATAATTGGCTCCAATTTCATCCACCTCATTAAAACTGATTCAAATGCATTCTTTTTGATGGCTGAGAAATACTCCATTGTGTATATGTACCAAGGTTTTCTTATCCATTCATCTGCAGATGGACATCTAGGTTGCTTCCATGTCCTGGCTATTATAAACAGTGCTGCAATGAACATTGGAGTACATGTGTCTCTTTCAATTCTGGTTTCCTCGGTGTGTATGCCCAGGAGTGCGATCGCTGGATCATATGGCAGTTCTATTTCCAGTTTTCTGAGGAATCTCCACACTGTTCTCCATAGTGGCTGTACTAGTTTGCATTCCCACCAACAGTGTAAGAGGGTTCCCTTCTCTCCACACCCTCTCCAGCACTTATTGCATGTAGACTTTTGGATAGCAGCCATTCTGACTGGTGTGAAATGGTATCTCATTGTGGTTTTGATTTGCATTTCTCTGATGATGAGGGATGTTGAGCATTTTTTCATGTGTTTATCAGCTATTATTTTCTCCCATTCTGAAGGCTGTCTTCTCACCTTGCTTAGAGTTTCCTTTGCTGTGCAGAAGCTTTTGATTTTAATTAGGTCCCATTTGTTTATTTTTGCTTTTATTTCCAATATTCTGGGAGGTGGGTCTTGGAGGATCCTGCTGTGATTTATGTCGGAGAGTGTTTTGCCTACGTTCTCGTCTAGGAGTTTTATAGTTTCTGGTCTTACATTTAGATCTTTAATCCATTTTGAGTTTATTTTGGTGTATGGTGTTAGGAAGTGTTCTAGTTTCATTCTTTTACAAGTGGCTGACCAGTTTTCCCAGCACCACTTGTTAAAGAGACTGTCTTTTCTCCATTTTATATTCTTGCCTCCTTTGTCGAAGATAAGGTGTCCATAGGAGTGTGGGTTTATCTCTGGGCTTTCTATTTTGTTCCATTGATCTATATTTCTGTCTTTATGCCAGTACCATACTGTCTTGATGACTGTGGCTTTGTATATCTTTATAGGCCCAAACTTTAATAGCCATAGAAGAGGCAAAACAAAACAAAAAGCAAAACACCCTCTAGAATTACCCGTTAGGATGTATACACTTCCCTGCCTTTTTAGTTAGTCAGTTTTCTTCCTTCTGATTCTCTTGTGCCATTTGAAATGTGTCTCTCAGCTTTATAAATCTGGAGAGAAAAGTAAGTACCTCTGAAAATTAACTAGTGCAAAGGAAAGTGAAAGAAATTCTTTCTTTCTTGATATTTGATCCTTTGAACATTCAGCTATTTTGCAGGTTCCCTAAACCTCATGTCCTGTGAAAGAGACAGGTTTCACTCTGCCATTCCATATGCACCATAGTAGCTTGAAATCATCCCCTAAGCAGAAGAGGCACCTGAAGAGGTGATACATAACTGTGGATATCTCCCTTGCCTCTGCAGCAGAGACCAAATGTAGGTAGTAGCTAAAGCAGTTTAACTATATATCATGAGAGGGAGTAAATACTGTTAATCTTCAAAAGCATGTAAAACTGTATTGTCCTGCCATTAAAATATGAATGAATCCTGAGCATTAAAGTATTTTTTAAAAAAGAATATGAAAGATACTCTACACTGTTGGAGGAAGTGGGACATAAATAGAGTGTCAAAGGCTCCTGAGGAAAATTGCAGTTCCATGACAAAGGAGAGAAAAAAACTGAGGTTTGGACTTTTGTAGCTGTATTCACAGCACCAGGCAGAAGTCTTTTAATGTTGAAACAGCCCCTAATACCCCAAGAGCCCATGCTTTTCAGCTTGTAAAGCTTAGTAAACATGCAAGTCTAGAAGGATTCAGGTGTTCTTATTCACACAGCTGACTTACAGCAACTGGCTATAATGGAGAAAGTATCACCTTGTAAGCCTTAGGGTATCTCTGAGCGGGGGGGAAAGCAAGTAGCCTTTTATTTCTGCTTTACTTATACTTACAAGGAGGGTAAGCTAAGTAAAGGAAAGAATGCAAGGGGTATGCACAGAGGGGAAAAAATGAAACACGGTTCCCAGCTTTCTCTGTTTTCAGACTGTTGGTTTTTCTTTCATTATTCAGAAATATATATATATATATTTTCTCTAAACTTGTTAATATTTATGGTCTTTTCCCCTGGTTAGGAAAACTAGCTTTATTATGGAAAGTGAGAAGTGTCTACAGAAATTACAAACAAAACGAAATGTATTCTAAATCCCTTACAGCTGATCTCATTATAAATGTGAATTTTTCTTCAATGATGACAGGCAAGAATATATTTGAAACATACTAATTTAAATGTTAATAAAGAAATGTCCCCAAAATCTGTGAACTCTAAGTGCTTCAGCTGGAGCCTTTGGGGAAGAATTATTGGTAGCAGCCAGTAAGAGACAGACGAGCTTGAAATCAAAGCTCTGTGCTTAGTCGCTCAGTCATGTCCAATTCTTGGTGACCCCATTGACTGCTGCCTGGCCAGGTTCCTCTGTCCATGGGATTCTCCAGGCAAGACTACTGGAGTGGGTTGTCATTCCCTTCTCCAGGGGATTTTCCCAACCCAGGGATTGAACCTATGTCTCACACATTGCAGGCAGATTTTTTACCAACTGAGCCATCAGGGAAGCCCAAGAATACTGGAGAGGGCAGCCTATCCCTTCTCCAGGGGATCTTCCCAACCCAGGAATCAAACCGGGGTCTCCTGCATTGCAGGTGGATTTTTTACCAGCTGAGCTACCAGGGAAGCAGATGAGAGTTAATGCGGTCAAGTAGGGGAATCAGATCAGCAAAAAGTGAACCAAAAATCAAACAGATTCGGCCCTGAATAATTGTCAAAATGTTAGAGACCTTTAGAAAGGTCCCATAATCTGAGTGTTTCTTCTGTGCAACACATATCATAAATGCTACTTGGAGGTAGCATATTACATTTGCCCCATTTGTACTTTCTCTCACTGTTTTTGGTAACAAAAACCCTTTAATGCATCTTAGCTGCAGATGTCCTCTTGCTTTTTTATCTCAAAGTGAAGTGAAGTTGTTCAGTCATGTCCGACTCTTTGCGACCTCATGGGCTGTAGCTTACCAGGCTCCCCCGTCCATGGGATTTTCCAGGCAAGGGTACTGGAGAGGGCTGCCATTTCCTTCTCCAAAAGGAACAGTTAAAAACCTGCCAGAGGCACTGCTTGCCATGCAGGTTTGTTCTCTTATCATCCATTTTAGCTGATGTATTTGTACACCTTATATTTCTGTACCATAGTTCATTCCAACTAGAAGGAATTTTGAGGAAATGCATGTTGTGTAAAGGGTACCAAGGACAAATTGGGCAAAAATGAGACTAATTTTATCATGCAGGGCATGTGGCAACTGCAGCAAGGAAAGGAGCCACTGCTGAACAGTTAGTTATAAAACTCCAAACCACTCCTTTTGGAGACAGTATTTTCACCTTACATTGAGAATGTACTGAAGGTGCCCTCTGCCCTTTAATAGCAGTTCCATGACTTTCTGGTATGTTGTTTTAGCCCTGAAGAATCAAGCCACATAAAAATGAAATGCTCTATACTTAAGCAGCACCTTTCATCCAACAGCCTAAATTCCTCTTACAATCTCTGGTTCATTAACTCTCATAACACCTCCCTGAGGTGACATGTATAAACCCCATGGTTTGTAGCTGGGGTAGCAGGAAAATCAGAACACAGTTAACTGACTTACTCAGAATGTTCAAGTATAAGTTTTTCCACAATGGCAATCGATTGTAGAGCTCTGGGCTCCAAGGATGTAGACATAACATTCCTAAGAAGGTGTCTTCTGAACCTGAAATGCTACTGAAATGGCATGCATGCAACTACGGGGGAAAAAGAAACACTGTTCTATATCAACAACATGATATAAAGGAAACATTTGGCCATATGAATGATGTTGATATTATTGTATCTTGAACACAGTTTCTCAAGAAGAACCTCACATCAATACAAGCAAAAGTATCTAGCATCATCAGTCTGATGAGGACAAATGGGCAGAGGAGGAGACTAAGAGTATGATAGGTCATGGCATAGGTGTTAAGTTAGACCACAATTCCAGGGACAGCATCTGGCACAAAAAGTTTTAGAAAACAGCCATAATCTTAAATCCCAAGAAGGGATTTAAGAACCAGTGGAAGCAGATTTTCATAAGAAACAGAAGAGATTAGATCATAATTAGGCTATATGTGTTCCTGCCCTGCCACCTGCATCATTTAAATAATAATACTGCACATGTGGTGATTTGAATACTTTTGATCTCTGATGGCTTCACTGTCATCATCATCACCACTATCATTATGTTCCTCATCATTAGAGAAGAGAGAATCTTTTTTATTTATTTATTTTTTATTGGAGGCGAATTATTTTACAATATTATATTGGTTGGTTTTGCCATACATTGACATGAATCTGCCCCGGGTGTACATGAGTTCCCCCTCCTGAGAGAATCTTTATGATTCTCTTCACCATGGTCTAGATAGTAGACCACACAACAGTGAACCAAAGTGAGAAAATTCATCTCTCACTTTATGGTAATAATACAAGAAGATACTGCCTCCTGCTGATCACTTAGAGGCTCTCCATTTCTCTGGAAGGTGCAGCAATATTCCCTTAGCACCAACTCTCTTTCTTTTCAAATTTATCTTCTAAATAGCAAGGATATAAGGTCTAAAGTGGCAGCTGTGGATAGGTTTTTTTGGAGAGAAAATTCTCTTACTGGAACCAAATAAAGAATGGTGAAGCTGCCTTCACCTTTATAAAAAGCATATTCCCTTGTGTGTGTGTGTGTGTTGGTAGGGTGAAGACAGAGAACAGAGAGAGGAGAATTAATCTCATCATTAATATTCCAAAACTGGCAGTACAGACATTGTCCCTGAAGATATTGTCTCGTAGTGTGTACAAGAGTGTCTATCATATTTGTTACCCTCATTTATTTCATTTCATGTGTATGAGTTCTTCATCCTCATGCCAACACTGACTCCTAATTGGGTGTAAAGTCTATGAATATTTAGAGGTAAAAGGTTTCTCTGGGTCAAGGGTTTTATCTGACACTGGGATAAGTGTACAATTTCATCAAATTGTTAAATTTCGTTTTATATTTTATGTGTGAAACTTTTCAAAAGGATAGACGTGATGCTCATAGGGGACTGAAGCAGTTTATGGTGCTCCCTTTTTCTTGTATTATTTGGTTTGCATTCATGAAGGAATCATTTGGAAGTAATTTTAAAAAGTTAGGTCTCCAGTGCCAGGGCATTGCCTCTAGTAGCATTTGACATCTTAGTAACATTCTGGGATAGGTCCAAATTCAGTCACTGTACCACACCGATGCAGAGCCATTATACCTAGAATTCTTAGTGTGCTAAGTCGCTTCAGTCATGTCCGACTCTGTGCAACCCCATGAACTGTAGCCTGCCAGGGTCCCCTGTTCATGGAATTCTCCAGGCAAGAATACTGTAGTGGGTTGCCATTTTCTTCTCCAAGAATTCTTACTAGAGAGAAAAAACCTTCTCACTCGTCTTATCAGTTACATGTGTATTTACTACATGACACCTTGATTACTTTTTCCTTTATGCTCTATAGGACATGATTTATCTGAGGGAAAAAGTATGTGAAATATTTTTCTACACCTAAATCTCAACTGAAAGATGAATAAACTGGAGTTTAATAAAAAAGAAAGTTATTTTTAACGGTGGACTCGTCTTGAAACCCTGATGCTTACTGGGTTTATTTCATCACTCACCCGGGTTTGCTTGCCTCCTGACTTTCTGTGAAAGCTTCAAGTGATTCTCTGAAAGGGACAGCAGAGCCAAGTGTCAACAAAGGAAATAATGGCAGTAATTTTTACTCTTCCTCACCTATCTGGTCTAGTGTTGGCAGATATTCCTGTAATTCTCATCTTTAGAGGATAGTTGCCAGATGACTCATTAACAATGAATTGACTCAAATTTAAGAAAATGGTACTCTAGTTTTTCATAGACTTAGGAATTTGGATTCAGGACAAAAGTATTTGGAATGAAAAATTGATAGATGTGAAGTGGAAAAGAGGAGCTAATAAAACACTGAAGTCTTACGCTTTCTTTTCTATATCCAATTCTTCCCTTTTCTGAATCCTATTCTATATTCCATTCTCACCATCAGACATTTTCTAATGTCTTTCCTGAAGTGGTTGGACTTCAGCAGATTGGTGCTATCATTTCTTTACCAAAGGAGATTGCTAATGAGTTGAATTTTTTTTCCAGCTGACACTTAATGATCCATTTTCAGATAATCAGTTGCTAACACCCTAGCAGCAGGGCCTAAAATCCTGACTTGGCCCTGTGCTCAGTGTGACACACTGGCTGCACTTCATTAAGGAATTGAGATACCTCCAAATGCAGCGTGGGACGGCAGAGTCTACAGAACAAAGGAACCCACAGAATTATGTCTAGTCTCTGGTTACTGAAGAAATTATACAAGGAGATCACTTTGAGGCCTATTTCTTCCTCAATATTCATGTCTAAATCATGACATAAGGTGAGCCTTGAGATGACACTCCTGGTGAGTTGAAAAGCTCTGTGAGTTGTCTGTAGTAAGCAGTACCCTGGAGGAAGTGCAATGTTGCTCTTTATAAATAATCAGAGCAGTTCCATCCTAAGGAGCACAGCAAATTGGAATTCACTGAACAATCGAAACCTCCAGATTCCGCAAGTCACGTATATTTAGATTTCTGGATTTGATTCTGAAGTACTAGAATTATTTTTATTCTACTTTAATCTATCCAGTTTACTCATTTATTTAGTTTTTTAGTTAGTTAATTACTTCCTGTAAAGTGAAAGGACTATTTCTTTACAAAGTTCTTTCTGCCACTGGATGATGCATGCTTTCTGGCAACCACAGTAATCGGGTGTCTATTCCAACTGACGGAGGATTTTTCAGGGGAAGTAGATTTCCTAGGCATTCCAGGTGTTGCATTTTAAATAGGCTGCCATGAAGTAGAGCCTGATCTGCAGCAGCACACTGGGTACTTTGCCCTTAGGCATCTAGATGGTCTTTGGATGTTGCTAATGTCTTGAATAAGTGTTCTAAAAAAACTGACAAACAAAGTACTCAAGGCCAGACGTGCAAACTTAGTGCATGTATATTTGTCCACTCCCATCAAGATTCTCCATAAGGAACAGAAGAGGCAAGATTACTTTCTTTGTCTCCGTGCATGTGTGTATGTGTGTTCATGTTATCCCATTAAATGATTTCCTAGAAAGTAATGAGATAAAAAAATAAAAATTAAAATTACCAAAAACAATAACACTTTAAAGAGAATTTTCATTTTACACAAAATGAGAATTTTAAATCATTTATTCACTCATTCATTCACTTCAAAAATATATGTGTTATGACAGACACTGTGTTAGATACAGGGACTATGTTTGTGACTGGTCATATACCCCAAGGAACCAGAATTGAAAGAAACACTCATGTCCCAATCTTCATTGCAGCACTGTTTACAATAGCTGGACATTGAAGCAACCTAGATGTCCATCGACAGATAAAAGGATAAGGAAGTTGTGGTACATATTCATAATGGAATATTACTCAGCTATAAGAAGGAGTGCATTTGAGTCAGTTCTAATGGAGTGGATGAACATGGAGCTTATTATACTGAGTGAAATGAGTCAGAAAGAGAAAGATAAATATTGTATTCTAATGCATATATATGGAATCTAGAAAAATGGTACCAAGAATACTACATGCAGAGCAGTAAAGGAGACACAGATGCAAAGGACAGACTTTTGGACTATGTAGGAGAAGGCGAGAGTGGGATGATTTGAGAGAATAGCATTGAAGCATGTATATTATCATATGTAAAATAGATGATCAGTGCAAGTTTGATACATGAAGCAGGGCAATCAAAGCCAGTGCTCTGGGACAACAAAGAGGAATGGGGTGGGGAAGGAGGTGGGAGTGGGTTCAGGATGGGGGACACATGTATATCTGTGGCTGATTCATGTTGATGTATGGCAAAAAGCACCAAAATTTTGTAAGGTAACTATCTTCCAATTAAAATTTAATTAATTAATTAAAAAATTTCTAAGACCCCTGTCCTCATGAGGCTTACCTTCTAGTTGAGGAAACATAATATACAAATACACAAGATGATAACAGATTGTGATAAGTGCTCTGAAGGAAATGAGAGAGGGTAATAAGCAAAGAAAGGCAGGACTTGGAGTAGGAGCCAGAGGTAACCTGTAAACTGCAATGTGAATAATGAGAAGGAGCCCGCTTGACCAAAACTGGAGGGAAAGCATTCTGAGCAGAGGTAACTGCCCTGAGGTACAAGGAGTTGGTATTTTCAGGGATAATAAAGAAAGACTGAATATAGAATGAATTAGTGCTATAGTTCACAAGCACAGAAATACGTTTCAGACAGTTGTACCAAAGGAAGTTTGGTATGAGAAAGATAGATATTTCCTCCACAAGTTCATACTCAGACAGCAGTACCTCTCACTCTTCTTATTTTGAATTTCTCACTCCAGTACTCTTGCCTGGAAAATCCCATCGGCAAAGGAGCCTGGTAGGCTGCAGTCCATGGGATCACTAAGAGTCGGACATGGCTGAGCGACTTCACTTTCATGCATTGGAGAAGGAAATGGCAACCCACTCCAGTGTTCTTGCCTGGAGAATCCCAGGGACGAGGCAGCCTGGTGGGCTGCCATCTCTGGGGTCGCACAGAGTCGGACACGACTGAAGCGACTTAGCAGCAGCAGCAGCAGCAAATTGACTAGAACCATTTTGAACCAATTTATGACAGCTTATATTACTTTTTAAGGTGTAATGAACTTTGGTGGTTAGCTACCTGCAGCTTTGTATAATCTTTCTTTTCTTTTTGACCTAAATTGACCTATTTAAATATTCAAAAAGTCACTTTTTAAAAAATTTCTAATGCTCTGAGACATGAGATATCTGCTCTCATTTTTTCCCTACACAATCTAAACTTTTTCTTACCTTAGAAAAATGCACCTTTAATTTTCATTGCATACAGACTGAAGAGATTTTTTTTCTTTTTTTTTTAGCTTGTTCTTATCCCTCTAACTATTTTATGGCTCTAGAGTGACCTCTACATAGGAAGAGGTATAGTGTGCTTAGGTTTTTGAGAAGTTCAAAAGGACTCCACGCCCCTAAAACAGTTTTGCCCATTAACCCATAAGTTTGAATAAAATGTTTCCCTTTGTGACTTCTTTGGAGTAAAGGACTGAAGACTCTTTCTTGCAAACTTAGAAGGATAACAATTAACTCTTAGAAAAAGCCCTTTCTGAGGGATCAGCCACTGAAGAAATTATGAAAAAGGAACTGAATGATGGGAAATCAGAATTATATTTCTGGGATCACCTCTTTACTTATTCTGTGAATCTACACAACTTCTGCAGAGGTATAGGTTTCTGAATTCATACATATCTGTATTCTGACATGTGTTAGGATTCAGACATACCCAGAATTCTGGTTCCACTACTGACTACCTGGGAAAATCATGTAACTTTTATGATCTTCATTTTCCTTATCTGTTAAATGAAGAAAACAACTGTACTTAAATCATAAGGCTATTGAGATAATCAAATGAAATAATATAGGTAACGTATTTGGTCCAAAGTTAGCCCACAATGCAGAGTCACTATAACTGTTAAACTTCCTGAACTTTTTATTCCTATCTGTAAAAAGTGAACAAGATTTCCACAAATCACACGGGTACTGAGCTTTATAACCCTGTGTTTGTAAATATGAATAGAATAGTTTAGAGATGGATACATAGAGAAGCAGAAAGTAATCATTGTAGATGAAATAGTGCTATACCATCCAGCTCCCTTTTGTAACTGAAGAACCTATTACTCCAGCTTTTGAGAGCACTGACAGGAGATAGATTTCAACTTTCAGTTCTTTCCAGAATTATCTCAGTGGTGTCCAATATGTATTCCCTGCCCCTGCCCAGAATGGAGAGGAAAATAGAAGTCTGGTCCTTTTGTCCGATGTGACATAACTTTAAAAAGTTATTTAACTTTAAAATCCCCATGGATCAGCTGAAGACTTCCCTGAGACTGCATCATAGCACAACTTCTCCTTCCCAAATTTACTTTCTTTCCTACCCTTTCTCATGTGGAGATCCCAAGAGCACTCTCCTATATTCAAATTTCTGTCTCAGAGTCTTCTTCCTGGGAACCTGACCATGTGCCCTAACCCATCAAAAGTTCTTCCTTTGGTCCTAGAGGTTGCCACTTCACTTTTGGTTTGAGATTAGTTACTGTGTCAAATTTATTTCCAAATATCTCAGTTTGATCATATTTTTAGCTTGTATTCATATAAATACAATCATTTTTGAAGTAACCTCCTCACAGTAAATTAAAGCAGAGACACAAAACACACAGACACATATACACACAAATGCAGCTCAATGAAGTATTAGGAGGCAGACATCTTTTTAACCATAATCTAGATTAAACAAAATAAAATTTTATCAGTCATTCAGAAGCCCCTCCATTGTCTCATCCTAATCACAACCTTCCTCCATCCTAACGAACTATAAAAGTAAAACAATTACTCACACTTCTCTGTATTTTTATCACATAAATGTACATTCCTAAGATGATATGTCCCTTAGGTCTGTTTTAGTCTAACATTTCTCCTTCACTTATAAAAATTTTCTCTTATAATTTATCTCTTATGAAGTTAGACCATTCCACCTATAGTTTCCCATAGTCTGGGATTTGCTGATGGCACTTTCATGGTACTGTTTAATATAATCCTCTCTCCTTGTTATTTTCTGAAGGTGGCAACTAGATCCAAAGTTTGATAAACTCAAATCTGATTCTTTTGGCAAAATACAATCTTGTTATGGGTCATCTTCTTTCCTCAGGAGAGACATAAGTTCTGGTTTTCTGTGTTTTTGATGTTAGGAGTTCTTAATTCTTGATACTTACATTTATTATTTTACTGCATTTGAATATGGTGATATTCTGATTGTATCTTTTCTGTTTTAATAATTAGTTGTATTATTTTAATAAAGACACACTTCTCCACATGTACCAAATGGTTACCTGGTAGGAAAATTTATATAAGAAGAGTAGGATAAATCCTCAAGTCTTTTACTTTACTAGAAAATGAACTGGTTAGCTATCATGTTATTGAGGTTATTGGTTATTTTGTATTACTACCATTATGCAAACTTGAATTTAAGTATATTTGATAGATTTTATATCATTTTAATTTTTATTCCTACTGAAGCTCAACTTGTCCCATATCTGTCTGGTGAGAGCCCTTAGTTTTGCTCCTGAATCCAGTTTGACAAGTAGTTTTTGTGTTTTTTTAAATAGATTCCTTGTTATATGATATAATCACATGTTATAAGCTTATCATGTGTCTCTTCAACCCCAGACCTTTTCCTCTGTGGAGAAATGTAATCAGCTTGTTTAAGTGGAAAATGGTATTTCAATAACATTACCACAGGGTTAACCATTGTTTCTAGTCATTTCAATAGACAGAAATAGGCTGATTCATGTTAATGTATGGCAAAAACCACCACGATATTATAAAATAATTACCCTCCAATTAAAATAAATTAGTTAAAAAAATAGAAAACTACATATACAATGTATGTGAATCACATATAAAATTATAATCATGCATATTATATGTTTAAACAGAGAGCATGTATGTGATATAAAATTATATATTAAGCTCATACATGTCATACGATTTTACATTAGCATATATTATGTATGTAAGTTCCAGGAGTTGGTGATGGACAGGGAAGCCTGGCGTGCTGCAGTCCATGGGGTCACAAAGAGTTAGAGACGACTGAGTGGCTGAACTGATATACAATTTTGTGTCAGTATATATAATTATTCATGCGTTTATATCAATACTGCCAAGATAAATGCGATAGTATGGGGTTTTACTTATCTTTTACTATATTACACCTGTATCTCCTTTCTGTAGGAAGAACCCTGTTTCTCAAAAACAGAGAATGATAGAAATCAATTTTCATATAAATGTTCATCATTTGTTTGATCCAATAACACATAAAAGTCTCAAAATAACAATACTAAATTACCCCAGTATTGTTAATGAAAATAAATTTTTATGTATGCTTTCTACTGATGACCCATTCATTTTTAAATAATTGTGTTATCTCTACTATGTTATAACACACAGCCATTTTTGGGCTTCCCTGGTAGCTCCACAGGTAAAGAATCCACCTGCAATGCAGGAGACCCTGGTTCAATTCCTGGGTTGAGAAGATTCCCTGGAGAAGGTATAGGCTACCCATTTCAGTGTTGTTGCTTGTGCTTTTGTGTTATATCCAAAAAAATTAATTGCCAAGATAAATGTCATGGAGTTTTACTCTCCATGTTTCTTTTAGGAGTTTTGTGGTTTTAATTACTACGTTTAAGTATTTAATCAATTTGAGTTAATTTGTGTAAGTAAAATGTTTCCAATTTTATTATTTTGCATGGACTTATCTAGTTGTACCAAAACCATTTATTGAAGAGACTGTCATTTCTGTATTGATTATTCTTGGCTGCCTCATCAAATATGAGTTGATTTTGTACTGTTCAGTTGCTAAGTCGTGTCCAACTCTGTGACCCCATGAACTGTGGCACACCAGGCTTCCCTGTTCTTCCCTATCTCCTGTAGTTTTCTCAAACTCATGCCCATAGAGTCAATGATGCTATCTAACCATCTCATCCTCTGCAGCCTCCTTTTCCTCTTGCCTTCAATCTTTCCCGGCTTCAGGGTCTTTTCCAATGGCTTTGTATACATATGTTTATTTCTGGACTCTTGATTTTGTTCCATTGGTCTAATGTGTCTGTTTTTATATCAGTACCATACTCTTTTTACTACTATAGCTTTGAAAATTTGTGGTCATTTTTAATGAAGTATAGTTAATTTATAAAGTGGTGTTAGTCTCAAGTATACAACAAAATGGTTTTTATATGTATATATATATATTTTCAGATTCTTTTCAATTATAGGTTACTACAAGATATTGACAATAGCTGTTTATGTTATATAGTGGGTCTTTATTTCTTATTTATTTAATATATATTAGAATGTATATGTTAATCCCAAACTCCCAACCCCTGCTATCCCTTTTGGTTACCATAGTTTGTTTTCTATGAATTTATTCATGTTTTATCAATAAAGTCATTTATATCAGTTTTAAGAATCCACATATAAGTGCTATCACATGATGTTTGTCTTTCTGTGTCTGATTTACTTCACTTAATATGATAATCTCTCCTTGGACGGAAAGTTATGACCAACCTTGATAGTATATTAAAAAGCAGAGACATTACTTTGCCAACAAAGGTCCGTCTAGTCAAGGCTATGGTTTTTCCCGTGGTCATATATGGATGTGAGAGTTAGACTGTGAAGAAAGCTGATCACTGAAGAATTGATGCTTTTGAACTATGGTGTTGGAGAAGACTCTTGAGAGCCCCTTGGACTGCAAGGAGATCCAACCAGTCCATTCTAAAGATCAATCCTGGGTGTTCATTGGAAGGACTGATGCTAAAGCTGAAGCTCCAATACTTTGGCCACCTCATGCGACGAGTTGACTCACTGGAAAAGACTCTGATGCTGGGAAAGGTTGGGGGTGGGAAGAGAAGGGGACGACGGAGAATGAGATGGCTGGATGGCATCACCGACTCTGTGGACATGAGTTTGAGTGAACTCCGGTAGTTGGTGATGGACAGGGAGGTGTGGCGTGCTGTGATTCATGGGGTCGCGGAGAGTCGGACATGACTGAGCGACTGAACTGAACTGAACTGAATATGTTAATCTCTAAGTCCATCCATGTTACTGCAAATGGCATGATTTCATTCTTCTATGGCTGAGTAATATTCCATTGTATATATGTACCACATCTTCTTTATCCATTCCTCCGCTGATAGACATTCAGGCTGCTTCCATGTCTTGGCTATTGGGAATAGTGCTACCATGAACATTGGGGTACATATATCTTTTTGAATTAGAGCTTCTTTTCCAGGTATATGTCCAGGAGTGGGATTGCTGCACCATATGGTAAATCTATTTTTAGAATTTTCAGGAACTTCCATATTGTTTTCCATCGTGGTTTCAGCAGCATTCCCGAAAGGTTCTTTTATCTCCAAACTCTCTCCAGCATTTATTATGTGTATATATTTTAATGGTGGTCATTCTGTTTGGTATGTGATACCTCTTTATAGTTTTGATTTGCATTTTTTAATAATTAGCGTGTCTCTTGATCATATGTGTGCCTTCTTTGGAGAAATGTCTATTTCGATTATCTGCCCATTTTTGGGTTGGGTTGTTTGTTTTTTTGATATTAAGCTGTATGAACTGCTTGTATATTTTGGAAGTTAATTCCTTATTGGTAGCATCATCTACAAATATTTTCCCCTAGTCTGTAGATTGTCTTTTCATTTTCTTTATGATTTCCTTTGCTGTGAAAGAGTTTCTAAGTTTAATTAAAACTGCTTATTTTTGTTTTTATTTCCATTACTTTAAGAGACAGATAAAAAATATTGCTGTAATTTATTTCAGAGTATTATGCCTATGTTTTCCTCTAGGAGTTTTATAGTATCTGGTTTTACAATTAGATATTTAATTCATTTTGAGTTTGGGTTTACTTTTGCATATGGTATTAGAGGAGGTTCTAATCTTTTTTCTTTTACATATAACCATCCAGTTTTCCCAGCATCACTTTTTGAAGAGCATGTCTTTTTGTCCATTGCATATTCTTGCACCCTTTGTTATAGATTAATTAATCATAAGTTAGTGGTTTTATTTCTGGAATTTCTATCCTGCTCCATTGACCTATGTATCTGTTTTTGTGCCAGTTTACCATTCTTTTTTACTTTTATTACTGTAGCTTTGTAATATAATCTGAAGTCAAATAGTATGATTCTTCCTGCTCCATTCTTTCTCAAGATTGTTTTAGCTATTCAGAGTCTTTTGTGTTTCCATATAAATTGAAACATGTGATCATCTCAATAGATGCAGATAAAAATTTTGCTAAAATTCACCATCCATTTATGATAAAAATTCATCAGAATGTGGGCATAGAGGGAACATACCTCTACATAATAAAGACCATACATGACAAACTCACAACTAAAATCATACTCAGTGGTGAACATTGAAAGCATTTCCTCTAAGATAAGGAACAAGACAAGGATACTCACTCTCACCATTTTTATTCAACATTGTTTCGGAAATCTTAGCCACAGCAATCAGAAAAGAAAAAGAAATAAAAGGAACTCAAATTATAAAAGAAGAAGTAAAGCTGTCACTGTTTTCAGATGACATGATACTATATACAGAAAATTCTAAAGATGTTACCAGAAAACTATTCATTTCATTTCAGTTCAGTTGCTCAGTCGTGTCCGACTCTCCGCGACCCCATGAATCACAGTAGAACGCATCAATAAATTCAATAAAGTTGCTGGATACAAAATTAATATTTAGGAATCTGTTGCATTTCTATACACTAACAACAAAATATCAGATAAATTAAGGAAACAATTCCAATTACTATAGCATCAAATATAATTTTTAAAAAACCTAGGAATAAACATACCTAAGGTGATGGACAGGGAGGCCTGGCGTTCTGTGACTCATGGAGTTGCAAAGAGTTGGACACGACTGAGCGACTGAAAACTGAACTGAACTGGACTGAACTGAAGGAAGCAAAAGACCTGTATTGTGAAAACTATTAGACACTGATGAAAGAACTTGAAGACAACACAAACAAATGGAAAGATGTACCATATTCTTGGATTTGATGATTCAATATTGTTAAAATGCCCGTACTACACAAGGCAATCTACATATTCAGCACAATCTCTATCAAATTACCAGTGGCATTTTTCATAGAACTAGAACAAAACAACTTTTAATTTGTGATATAGCTTGAAATTAGAAAGTGCTATACTTCCAGCTTTGTTCTTTCTTAAGATTGCTTTGACCATTTAGGGTGTTTTGTGGTTCCATATGAATTTTTGGATTGCATATTCTATTTTTCTGATCATTTAACTCTAAAATCAGTTCTTCTACATGCAAAATCTTGGCTCATTTTCTTTTCTTGAATACAATTAGTTATGTCTTCCTATTTATTTGTGGTTTAAAGCATTACAAAAAATCTGATAGCAATCTGTTATAAATTGCATGTCTTTTTTAATCTATTTTTTTTCTTTAAAACTCAGTAGTTTTACTGATGAAAACAGGTATAATGGCCTCTGTTCCAAACACCAAATGGCAAATGTAGTGTGAGCTTGAAAGAATGCCTTGTATCCTCACTGTTTTGAGCAGTTGTCATGAAAAATTAAAAGATAATAAAACCATCCATCTACATGTAGAAAGAATGTGTGCATGTGCTCATTCACTTCAGTCATATCCGACTCTTTGTGATTCTATGGACTGTAGACCACCAGGCTCCTCTGTCTATGGGATCCCCCAGGCAAGAATACTGCAGTGGATTTCCATGCCCTCCTCCAGGGAATCTTCCTGACTCAGGTATTGAACCTGCATCGCTTACATCTCCTGCCTTGGTAAGTGGGTTCTTTACTGCTAACTCCATCTGGGAAGCCTGTAGAAAGAGTCTACAAAATGCCAAATATCATTTTGTCCTACTCTTTTACCTGCTTACCAGTCTATGGACTTTGACTTTCTTACCACAACATTCTTTTTCTTTTGCCTTTGTGTGGGAATCCTGATAACTAAACCCAGGTTGTTTTGTCCCAAGGGACAAACATAGCAACTAGCATATTCATTAATTTAATTAGGGCCTTGTTTACACTCTGGCTGTCAACCATAATTATTTGTTTATTTGAACTACAGTCACCTGACTTCATTAAAAACATCAGTAGCTGCCAGTAAATGAAAGTGTGCTTGGCTTTCATAATTAAGTGTAAATTTGAGAGGGTTGATTTCTAATAGGACAGGCAATGCTTTCACAAGATAACAATGCTAATCAAGGACAAGGTCCTAGTTAAATTTAGCCTTTGATATAAGGTTAAAGATAGGGCACTAATTAATGTAGATGTAGTTTTCTGATAATACTCCCCATTTATTCTCAAGATCATTGCTTAGCCCTTCACCTTTCTTTTTCAAAGCAGAATATGTTCAAATGAGCTAATGAAGGCCCTGAAGTAGGTCTCATAGGGATCATTTCACTCTGATAACTGTATAGTTCTCCAATCCAACTTAGGAAAACTGATATTGATCAAAAAAATTAAAGTTTCTTCTTCATGTCAGCTCTTATCATTAATGGAAAAATTAAAGTATGGTAAAAAGAGAATGAATTTAGACTTAGATTTAGAATTTGATTTCTGGTTCCATTACTTATGAGCTGAGAGCTTGAACAAGTTATTAAAACTTTATATACTCAATATCATCATATGAAAAGTGGGAAATAGTAACATATTTTGTTCTCACATTAAAAAATGGATAGAGAAAATGTAAATTGTAAGGTGATGGGTAATTTCTTAGTATTATATACTTATTTTCCCTAAGGTTTATTTATTGTGGTGTTTCAAAGTGAAAATAAGAATGGGTCTTGAGTGTGGATTTTGAAGTATTTGTTAAATACAGTATCTTATGTATAAGAATATCAAGCAATTAATATTTGCAATCTTATTTGATGCATGAAATTGAGATGAAAAGGAAGAGTGAAAACCTTAGAGATTATATCCCAAGTTCCAACATAATAACAATGTTAATTTAGCTCATTTTGAACTATACTGTCTCTTGTGAATTGGCTTGGTGAATCACTTTCTAAAAGTGATGTGTCCATTTATTTTACTTTAGCAATTACAGCATAGTCAACAGAACTGAATATTTTTATTAATGGTTTGGGATTATTCAGTTGCCTTAGGCTCATCCTAATTAACAGTAATCCTTATTACAAACAGGGCCTAATACAAACAGGGCCTGACTGCCAACAAAACTGTGAAGGAAGCCAAATTTTTCCTTGGATACTTACCTACACCCATGACCCCTAACAGCATCTACTCTTCCTTTTTTGGCATACTCTCCTCACTACCCAATTGCCTATTTCCTATTCAGCTATGATTGTCACCTGGATGTCAACTCAGTTGATACCTAATCATTAGGGTATTAGAAAATAACTAGCTTAAGGTATATCTCCAGTCAGTTTTATTTGTGTTTTTTAAAAGGGGTTTATGAAAGAGAAAGGCCTAAAGATATAAAATATAATGGTGAAATGGATGGTAGTAGGTTATATTATGTAGACAATTACGCACTCTGCTCACAGGATTTTCCTTTTCAGATCCAAAGTATAGAAACTCAATTTGGATCTGTCCAGGACAAGAAAACTATACAAGAAACAAACAAACAAAAAAAGTTATGAAATCTCAGTATTGACTTATTGTTATTTTATTCTTTCTCATAAACATAGATCATAGGGAAATAAATGAAGTGAATGCAGGCACTAACTCATTAAGTCATTATTAAACTTGGTTTTACTCTAAATTTAGCAATAATGGTAAAAGACAACTAAAAGAAGGAGTGGATCCTATAATGTTTTGAAATAGATATAAGGGAATTGTTCATCAGAGAAAAAGGAATCCCATTGGTGGTAAAGAGCTAGCCATCTGAATATCATTTAGTACATGTCCAGAGCTAATGCCACACAATTCACTTAGTTATTTGAACTCATAACTGAGAACTCAAAAATTCAGTCCTGTCCAAAGTAGGCAAACTTGGACCCTGCCTTATATACTGGTTTTCAGCTCTTAGCCTGATACAAAGGGGCCATTACATTAATGATCACCCTAGGGCCAGTTTCACTGACTCTCACAAGACAGACCATTTTAGTCCTGACAGTGGGAAGCTTCAAAGTACAGAAATAGTGTCAATCAGGAGACTAGTACTATATGTCAAATATATATGATTGCCTGTATGCTCAATTGTGTCTAACTTTTTGTGACCACATGGGCTGTAGCCTATCAGGTTCCTCTGTCTGTGTAACTTCCAAGGCAAGAATAATGGAGTGGGTTGCCATTTCCTACTCCAGGGTACCTTCCTGATCTGGGGACCAAACCCACGTTTCTTGCATCTCCTGCATTAGCAGGGTGACTTTTTACCATTGTGTCACCTGGGAAGCATGATACAAATACACATATCAGTGAATGGATGAGGGCGTCAGTGAGCACACATGTACCTAAGTCATTATATCACTACCAGAGTCCCTTGTTTACTCTAACAGAGTAGGTGGTTCACTAATTATTTAGTCACTAAAACAATCTACCTCTATACAGTTTGGTATAAGAAGAAACAATTATTTTCCTAGTATTATTTCGTAACACACAAATTATTAACCAGGAACAAATAAAATTTAAGTAGGTGGTAACATCTATGTCTATTGTATTTCAATCAAGCTAATTTTCTTTCAAATACCCTATTTTGAGTATTAGAAAAGGAACCCAATAGTTACTCCAAAACCCGGGAAAAGAAAATGGATATCTTTCTAAAATTTAGGGAATGCTATGCATATTGTGTTTCCTGGTGCTTAAGAACTCTTTCTCTCTCTCAGCACATGCACACAAATCACACACAAATACACACACACACATACACACACATGTGCTAAATATCGGAGCTACAGGCTAGGCAAATAAACCATCCTAATTCCTTTTCTTTCAAAATTCTTAATAACCACTAAAATAACATGCAGTGCTTGCATGCCTAACCATGCCACTTAGTGCAATTTAAATTGGTCAGAGAAGAATTTACAAGGGAAAAATGGAATAGAACAACTAAGGTGTCATGATGGTTAATTTAATGTGTCAACTTAACTGGCTAAGGGATACCTAGATAGCTGGTAAAACAGTATTTCTGGGTGTGTCTGTGAGGGTCTTTGTGGAAGAGATTAGCATTTGAACTGGTAGTGAATAAAGATCTCTGCCCCACCCACACTACCCCTTACCAGTATAAGCAAGCACTATCCAATCTGCAGAGGGACAGAAGAGATTTAATAAGTGATTTTAAAAGTGGAGGAAGTACAAATTCTCTTTTTTCTTGACCTGAGATGTCCACCTTCTGCCCTCAGGCATTGTAGCTCCCTCTTTTCTGGCAGCTTCTTCACTCTCAGACCTTTGGGTTCAGACTGAACTGTGCCATGGTTTTCCTGGTTCTCCAGCTTGCAGATGGCATATCATGGCATATCTCAGCCTCTATAGTGAAAACTCTCCTCTTATTTGTCTTTTTCTGAAATTTCAGCCTCGAGATGAAGAGAAAAGATGCTGGAAATAGTCGCCATTCATCCATTCCAGAAGAGGTTTCCTGACAGGACTGATAGAGGTTCCTACTTGCTTTCTGAATCACAGATTCCCATCTTCCTTAGTGTTCTGTTCCGTTCAGTTCCGTTCTGTCGCTCAGTCGTGTCCGACTCTTTACGACCCCGTGGACTGTAGCCTACCAGGCTTCTCCGTCCATGGGATTCTCCAGGCAAGAATACTGGAGTGGGTTACCGTTTCCTTCTCCAGGGGATCTTCCCGACCCAGGGATCGAACCCAGGTCTCCCGCATTGGAGGCATATGCTTTAACCTCTGAGCCACCAGGGAAGCCCTCCTTAGTGTTAGTATCACAAAATTGATCACTGCACATGACCACCAAGAATAAGAACTATAGTTTTCAATCCCCCTTATATTCATGGGTAGCCAGGTAACCAAGTTTGTGCTAAGGACAAATGATAAGTGATAAGGTATGAAATTTCTGAGATATATCATTAAAGTTACCAAACATACCCTTTCTTTCTTCTTTCCTCTATTCTATTATTTGGAATATGTTCAAAAAGGTGATATTTTGTTTACCAATCATATTGGAAACATCCTAGTATCGGCAGAGCAAAAAGAATGATTCTAGACCCATGGATCTCTCATATCAAAATCATTAAAAATAGTAGCTGATTTTAGAAGATTTTCACTAGAAATAGATGAATCACATAGGCAAAATGTTGGTGAATATATAGAATATTAGAACAAAAACAACATTAATAAATTTTATCAAGCACTCAAAAGTAGAGAACACAAACTATCTTCAGTTATACAAGGAAGATTTACAAATTTGACTGGATACTGGGTCACAAAGTCCTTAACAGAGCTCAAATAATATGTAACATATACACCACAGTCTCTGACTATGATGTGAATAAATCAGAAACTAACATTTAAGATTAAAAAAAAACAAAAACAAATGTATTGCTAAATAAATCATGGTTTAAAGAAAAAATTCCAAAGGAAATAATGAGATTCTTATAGTTGAATATTGATGAAAGTACTATGTAAAGAAACTTTTTAAATAGAACTATGCAGGGAATAATATAAGAAATTCCCTCGGGGCTGGTGCACTGGGATGACCCAGAAGGATGATATAGAGAGGGAGGTGGGAGGGGGGGTTTCAAGATGGGAAGCACATGTACACCTGGGGCGGATTCATGTCAACGTATGTCAAAACCAATACAATATTGTAATTAGCCTCCAATTAAAATTAAAAAAAAATAAAAAGTTAACATTTTGTCGTTTTGTTTCACCTTTTTAAAATTTAAAAGCAAAGAGCATATGGGTAAAATTGGAGTCTTAATTTTCTTCTTCACAAATCCAATGCTCCTTCTTACCTTCCTGAAAGCATCTTCTCTCATGCATGTAGCAAATATCTTACAGTATTAGTTAGGGTTCTCCAGGGAAACAGAACCAATAATATACCTCTATCTCTTTATCACTACTCTCTATAAAGAGATTGATTGAAATAATATTTGAAGGAATTAGCTTATGTAGTTAGAGAGGCTGACAAGTCCTAAGATCTGCAGAGTGACTGGACAAGCTGGAGACCCAGAAGAATTGATGGCTTAGCTCCAGAAGAAGGCAAGAAAACTCAATATACAGAGATCCAAAGTTTTAAGTTGAGGCAGAAGGAAAGGAAAAGAGTCAATGTCCATCAGACAGAAAAAAAATCAGCTTTTATTTCTAGTCTTTTCTTCCTTCAACTGTTTGGATGAGGCCAATCTACATTAGGGAGGGTAATCTGCTTTACTCATTTTATCAATTTAAATGTTACTCTCATCCAAAACACCATCAAAAAATTACTCAGAATAATGTTTGAACAAATATGTGAATACCCCATGGTTGTGGCAAAATGACATAAGAAATTAACCATCATAGCAAACAAGTTCATTTTTTGCTCTTGTATGATATATGTATACAAAGTTGTTTTGTATATCTTTTAAAACTATACATATATTATCATACTCTGTATATAATTTTGCAACATGCCTTTCACTCATAATTATATTTGACTACTATTTTTATTGATACATTTACAAAGATTAAGTTCATTCATTAAGTAAGTCAGGTAATTTACTAATTAAACTGAAGCATAATTTATCTATCTTTCCTCCAACTTTTACAATGTCTGTCCTTCTACAAGGATCCTGTCACATAGATACAAGTTTAAGATGCACACCTATAAGCAGAATATATGGTTTGTAGAATATGCTTAAATTCAAGTTCATTAATGCCAAATCATGATCCAAAAGGATTGCATCAATTTGTACTGCTATCAGAGTATGTTCTTCTTTTCCTGCCTTTTAACTAATACTTAGTCTTAACAGACTTTTTATTTTTGCTCATATGGCTCATAATATCTAATTGATTTTTTAACATAGATTTTCATGAATACCTATGCAGTAGATATTTGTCTTTTTCTCTATCTTTGGTATCTATACTCACATCAAATTTTGAGGTAAGTAAGATTCAGATCATGGACTCCTTATTACCAAATTCAGACTTAAATTGAAGAAAGTGGGAAAAACTACTAGACCATTTAGGTATAACCTAAATCAAATCTCTTATGATAATACAGTGTAAGTGAGAAATAGATTTAAGGGACTAGATCTGATAGACAGAGTGCCTGATGAACTATGGACAGAGGTTCGTAACATTGTACAGGTGACAGGGATCAAGAAAATTTCCAAGAAAAAGAAATGCAAAAAAGCAAAATGGCTGTCTGAGCAGGCTTTACAAATAGCTGTGAAAAGAAGAGAAGCAAGAAGCAAAGGAGAAAAGGAAAGATATACCCATCTGAATGCAGAGTTCCAGAGAATAGCAAAGAGAGATAAGAAAGCTTTCCTCAGCAAACAATGCAAAGAAATAGAGGAAAACAATAGAATGAGAAAGACTAGAGATCTCTTCAAGAAAATTAGAGATAACAAGGGAACAGTTCAAGTAAAGATGGACTCAATAAAGGACAGAAATGGTATGGACCTAACAGAAGCAGAAGATATTAATAAGAGGTGGCAAGAATACACAGAAGAATTGTACAAAAAAAAGATCTTCAAGACCCAGATAATCACGATGGTGTGATTACTGACCTAGAGCCAGACATCCTGGAATATGAAGTCAAGTGGTCCTTAGGAAACATCACTATGAACAAGGCTAGTGGATGTGATGGAATTCCAGTTGAGCTATTTCAAATACTAAAAGATGATGGTGTGAAAGTGCTGCACTCATTATGTCAGCAAATTTGGAAAACTGAAGGAAATGGCAACCCACTCCAGTACTCTTGCCTAGAAAACTCCACGGATGGAGGAGACTGGTTGGATACAGTCCATGGGGTTGCAAAGGGTCGGACACGACTGAGCGACTTCACTAAGCCATGGCCACAGGGCTGGAAAAGGCAATGCCGAAGAATGCTCAAACTACTACACAATTGCACTTATCTCACATGCTAGTAAAGCCATGCTCAAAATTCTCCAAGCCAGGCATCAGCAATATGTGAACCATGAACTTGCAGATATTCAAGCTGGTTTTAGAAAAGGCAGAGGAAACAGAGATCAAATTGCCAACATCAGCTGGATCATCGAAAAAGCAAGAGAGTTCCAGAAATACATCTATTTCTGATTTAATGACTACACCAAAGCCTTCGATTGTGTGGATCACAATAAACTGTGGAAAACTCTGAAGGAGATGGGAACACCAGATCACCTGACCTGCCTCTTGAGAAACCTGTATGCAGGTCAGAAAGCAACAGTTAGAACTGGACATGGAACAACAGACTGGTTCCAAATAGGAAATGGAGTACATCAAGGCTGTATATTATCACCCTGTTTATTTAACTTATATGCAGAGTACATCATGAGAAACGCTGGGCTGGATGAAGCACAAGCTGGAATCAAGAGTGGCAGGAGAAATATCAATAACCCCAGATATGCAGAGGACACCACCCTTATGGCAGAAAGTGAAGAAAAACTAAAGAGCCTCTTGATGAAAGTGAAAGAGGAGAGTGAAAATGTTGGCTTAATGCTCAACACTCAGAAAACTAAGATCATGGCATCTGGTCCCATCACTTCATGGGAAATAGGTGGGGAAACAGGGGAAACAGTGGCTGACTTTATTTTTGGGGTCTCCAAAATCACTGCAGATGGTGATTGCAACCATGAAATTAAAAGACGCTTACTCCTTGGAAGGAAAGTTAGGACCAACCTAGACAGCATATTAAAAAGCAGAGACATTACTTTGCCAACAAAGGTCTGTCTAGTCAAGGCTATGGTTTTTCCAGCAGTCATGTATGGATATGAGAGTTGGGCGCAGAAGAATTGATGCTTTTGAACTGTGGTGCTGGAGAAGACTCTTGAGAGTTGCAAGGAGATCCAACCAGTACATCCTATTTTTAGTATATGTGCTGCCGAAGTGAGCACCCAACCAGTACATCCGAAAGGAGATCAGTCCTGGGTGTTCATTAGTAGGAGAGATGTTGAAGCTGAAATTCCAATACTTTGGCCACCTGATGTAAAGATCTGACTCATTTAAAAGACCCTGATGCTGGGAAAGTTTGAGGGCACGAGAAGGGGGTGACAGAGGATGAGATAGTTGGATGGCATCACCGACTCAATGGACATGAGTTTAGGTAAACTCTGGGAGCTGGCGATGGACAGGGATGCCTGGCGTGCTGCAGTTCATGGGGTCACAAAGAGTCGTATATGACTGAGCGACTGAACTGAACTGAACTGACTGAACTGAACTGAAGATAAGTTGAAAACAGGATCTGCTTTTTGCTACAAGATCTCACAGCAAGAGGTGGTAGCATATATCCCCATTTCTAGTTCTGTGACAGATAAGACATAAGCACTTTGTTTAGGCCAGACAGCTGGATGTTCTCATGATTTTTCACAAATGCTACACTGAATTAGAGAGTATGCAAGTACTCCTCAATAGTGATACTAGAAGTGAGGGTAGCAAGTGCTTTTTCCCATAAGCAGTAACCTATGAAGACTGTGCCTATGATGAGATTCTGGCTGTAGGGATGTTGTCTTTACTTCTGTCTGTGTTCTGATTCTTACTATCCCAGGAATTGATTCTGTGAGCCAAAATGATAGCTTTTGACTGATTCTTTTTTCTGCTTAAACTGCCCAGAGCTTTTAATCTATTGGTTGAAATCAAAGATTCTAGTCTATTCCATTAATCTATGTGTCAGTTTTTATTCCAATACAATATCAAAATAGAAAAATAGATCAATGAAACAGAGTAGAACACCCAGAAATATACTCCCATAAATATAGTCAACTAATCTTTGAGAAAGAACAAAGTTGATACAATAGAGCAAAGATAGATTTCCAACAAATGGTGAAAAAAAAAAAAAAGAATCTAGATACAGACTTCTCAAACTTTGCAAAATAACTCAGAATGGATGATTATTTAATGTAAAATGCAGAGCTATAAAGCTCCTAGAAGATAACAAAAGAAAAGACCTAGATGATCTTGGGTGTGGCAATTCCTTTTCAGATACAACCTTAAAAGCACCATCCATGAAGGAAATAATTCAGGTTTTACTTCATTACAGTTAAAAACTTCTTCTCTGTGAAAGACAATGTCAAGAGAATAAGAAAACAAGCCACACAAAGGGAGAAATTATTTGCAAAAGACACATCTAATAAAATACTGTTATTCAAATATACAAAGAACTCTTAAAATTTAACAATAAGAACACAAACAATTCTATTAAAATGTGGGCCAAAAACCTTAACAGCAAAGAAGGTATACAGATGGTAAATATGTATATGATAAGATGCTCTGCATAATATGTCATCAGGGAAATACTAATTAAAACAATAAGATACTACTACCCACTGGAGAAGGAAATGGTAATCCACTCCAGTATACTTGCCTTCAGAATTCTATGCACAGAGGAGTCCATGGGGTCACAAAGAGTTAGACATGACTGAGGGACTAACACACACACACACACACACACACACACACACACACACAACTATACACTTATTAGAATGACCAAAAGCTGTATCACTGACAACACCAAATGCTGTCAAGGATGCAGAGTGATAGAAGCTCTCATTCATTGCTACTGGGAATATGAAATGTTTCAGTCACATTGGAAAAACATCTGGCAATTTCACAAATATAAAAGATATATCAAAAGATCTCACAATTCCACTATTAATTATATATCCAAGAAAACTGAAAATCTATATTTATACCAACATGTGTACAAAAATCTTCACAGCAGCATTAATCATAATAGCCAAAAGTGAAGAAACCTAAATAACTATCAGTTGATTAACAGACAAACTGTAATATATTCACACAATAAAATATTATTCAACCATAAAAAATGAATCACTGATATGAGCCATAAATTGAAAGAACTGTGAAAACATTATAATAAAAATAAATGAAAGAAGCCAGACAAAAACAAGCTACACATGAATGATTAAATGTATGTGAAATTTCCAATATTGAAATATCCAATGGTTACCTAGAATGGCAGAGAAGATGAAATTGAGAGTTAATGAATATGGTGTTTTTGGAGGAGTGATTAAATATTGTGTAATTAGTAATGATGATTATGATGCTTTGTGAATATTCTAAAATCACAAAGAGTGGATTTTATGATATATGAAGTATAAATATTATAAATTTATAAAATTATAAGCAGCACTAATATAATTTCCCAGTACTTTTAACCTCACTCCTTCCAAAAGAAATTAAATTTTTGATTTATGGCTCTGATACATTGGCTCTTGTATGGCGTGAGGGAATGCCCTCATTTCCTATTTTTCCCGTACAGAAAGTCAATTTCCCCAGTCTTGTTTACAAAACATCCCATTTTTTCCCCATTGCTTTTAATCCAATCTTTTTTTTCTTTTATTAAAATTTTATTTATTTTAATTAGAGGCTAATTGCTTTACATTACTGTATTGGTTTTGCCATACACTGACATGAATCTGCCCTGGGTGTACATGTGTTCCCCATCTTGAACCCCGCTCCCACCTCCCTCCCCATCCCATCCCTCTTGTATATTATCATATGTGAAACGAATTGCCAGTCCAAGTTCGATGCATGATACAGGATGTTTGGGGCTGGTGTACTGGGATGAATCCTAACTCGTTTATACTCAATTGTCACACAGATACTGTTTGAGCTCTCCATTGTGTTTAACTGATACTTTGATATCATACTGTCTTTACTAGCAAAATTTAGCATCGAATGAAGAAACACACCTTTTTGTTTCATTATTATTTTCACTTAGTTTTTGGAGTTTGTTGAGGTTTAAAAATCTATATAATTAACATTTAGACTGAAATTTCATTTGAACTAAATATGAACTTGTGGGTATGACATCTTTAACTGAGTTTTCTCATTTCTGAATATGGTGTCTATCAGAAGAATTGTGGCTACAGAATAAAAAGTATATTTCATAAATTCACACAAAGCATAGTTAACAATAATAACAAAAAAGACATAAGAAAGAGTTGTGGGAATAAGTGTGAAATGTGCTAATTACCTTTTCCTTTATATTAGAAAGTAAATCTGTTGGTTAAAAAAAAAAAGTATGCCCATTGGTAAAATTGAAATATATACTATAACATTATCCCTCTATATAAATGGTTTCCTTATACTCTTATATTTCAATGATTAATAACTTCTGCATTGAAGAAATAGTTAAATTCAACAATTGTTTCCATTTTATTTATATACAACTTTCATTTTTGATCAAAGGAAATAGTCTTTGTAGAAGCTCATTCTAGTTAAACTTTGTACATCTACCTTTACTTCATTCTGATTTGTGTAAAGTGGTATACTGAATAATGTTCACAACATATTAACTGTTTCTGGATGACAGGATTTATGTTTATTTGTTTATTATATCTGTTGATTTATATGGTAGTCCTCGATTTGGTTTGTAATGAACATTTAGATTTAAGGATTTATGATTTAATGAACATAGATTTAATGAAAATCTATGGCAGAACCTCATGAACAGTATGAAAAGGCAAAAAGATAGGACACTGAAAGATGAATTCCCCAGGTCTGTAGGTGCTCAATATGCTACTGGAGATCAGTAGAGAAATAACTCCAGAAAGAATGAAGAGACGGAGCCAAAGGAAAAACATCACCTGGTTGTGGATGTGACTGGTGGTGGAAGTAAAGTCTTATGCTGTAAAGAGCAATATTGCACAGGAATCAGGAATGTTAGGTTCATGAATTAAGGAAAATTGGAAATGGTCAAACAGGAGATGGCAACAGTGAACGTCGATATTTTAGGAATCAGTGAACTAAAATGGACTGGAATGGGTGAATTTAACTCAGATGACCATTATATGTACTACTGTGAACAAGAATCCCTTCGAAGAAATGGAGTAGTCATCATAGTCAAGAGAAGAGTCCGAAATGCTGTACTTGGATGAAATCTCAAAAATGACAGAATGACCTCTGTTTGTTTCCAAGGCAAACCATTCAATACCACAGTCTATGTCCCAGCCAGTAACGCTGAAGAAGCTGAAGGTGAACAGTTCTTTGAAGACATACAAGACCTTCTAGAACTAACAACCAAAAAAAGATGTCCTTTTCGTTACAGAGAACTGGAAAGCAAAAGTAGGAAGTCAAAAAATACCTGCAGTAGCAGGCAAATTGGGCCTTAGAGTACAGAAAGAAACAAGGCAAACCAAATAGAGTTTTGTAAAGAGAATGCACTGGTCATAGCAAAATTCCTCTTCCAACAAGACAAGTAAAGACTCTACACAATGACATCACAAGATGGTCAATACCAAAATCAGATTGATTAAATTCTTTGCAGCCAAAGTTGGAGAAGCTCTATACAGTCAGCAAAAGCTAGAATGGAGCTGACTGTGGCTCAGATAGTGAACTCCTTATTGCCAAATTCAGACTTAAATTGAAGAAAGTAGGGAAAACCTCTAGACCATTTAGGTATGGCATAAATTAAATCCGTTATGATTATACAGTGCAAGTGAGAAATAGATCCACGGGATTAGATCTGAAAGAGTGCCTGAATTATGATGGACAGAGGTTTGTGACATTACAGGAGGCAGGGATCAAGACCATCCCCAAGAAATAGAAATGCAAACAGACAAAATGGTTGTCTGAGGAGGCCTTACAAACAGTTATGAAAAGAAAAGAAGCAAAAGGCCAAGGAGAGAAGGAAAGATATACCCATTTGAATGGAGAGTTCCAAAGAGTAGCAAGGAGATAAGAAAGCCTTCCTCAGTGATCAAGGGAAAGAAACAAAGGAAAAGAATAGAATGGAGATCTCTCTTCAAGAAAGTTGGAGATACCAAGGGAACATTTTATGCAAAAATGGGCACAAAAAAGGACAGAAACTGTATGCACCTAACAGAAGCAGAAGATATAAGAAGAGGTCGCAAGAATACACAGAACTGTAAAAAAAAAAAAGATGTTCACGACCCAGATAATTGCTATGGTATGATAACTCACCTGGAACCAGACATGCTAAAATGTGAAGTCAAGTGGGCCTTAATAAGCATCACTACAAACAAAGCTAGTGGAGGTGTTGGAATTCCAGTTGAGCTATTTCAAATCCTAAAAGATGATGTGGTGAAAGTGCTGCACTCAATATACCAGCAAATTTGGAAAACTCAGCAGTGGCCACAGGACTGGAGAAGTCAGTTTTCATTCCAATACAAAGAAAGGCAAGGCCAAAGAATGCTCAAACTACTGCACAATTGCACTCATCTCACATGCTAGTAAAGTAACACTCAAAATTCTCCAAGCCAGGCTTCAATAGTATTGAATTGTGAACTTCCAGATGTTCAAGCTGGATTTAGAAAAGGCAGAGGAACCAAAGGTCAAATGTCAACACCCGTTGGATCATCAAAAAGGCAAGAGAGTTCCAGAAAAACATCTACTTCTGCTTTATTGATTATGCCAAAGCCTTTGACTGTGTGGATCACAACAAACTGTGGGGAATTCTTAAAGAGATGGGAATACCAGAACACCTGACCTTCCTCTTGAGAAATCTAGATTCAGGTCAGCAAGCAACAGTTAAAAGTGGACACTGGTTCCAAATATGGAAAGGAGTACGTCAAGGCTGTATATTCTCACCATGCTTATTTAATTTATATGCACAGTACGTCATGAGAAATGCTGGGCTGGATGAAGCACAAGCTGGAATCAAGATTGTTGCAAGAAACATCAATAACCTCAGATATGCAGATCACACCACCCTTATGGCAGAAAGTGAAGAACTAAGAGCCTCTTGATGAAAGAGAAAGAGGAGAGCAAAAAAGTTGGCTTAAAACACAACATTCAGAAAACTAAGTTCATGGCATTTAGTCCCTTCACTTCATTTCCAATAGATGGGGAAATATTGGAAACAATGACAGAATTTATTTTGGGGGGGTGCCAAAATCACTGCAGATGGTGAGTGCAGCCATGAAATCAAAAGGCACTTGTTCCTTGGGAGAAAAGTTATGACCAAACTAGATAGCATATTAAAAAGCAGAGACATTACTTTGCCAACAAATGTCCATCACGTCAAGGCTATTGTTTTTCCAGTAGTCATGTATGGATGTGAGAGTTGGACTCTGAAGAAAGCTGAGTGCTGAAGAATTGATGCTTTTGAACTGTGCTGTTGGAGAAGGCTCTTGAGTGTCCCTCCGACTGTAATGAGATCCAACCAATCCATCCTAAAGGAAATCAGTCCTGAATATTCATTGGAAAGACTAATGTTGAAGCTGAAACTTCAATACTTTGGCCACCTTATGCGAAGAACTGACTCCTTGGAAAAGACCCTGATTCTGGGAAAGATTGAGGGCATGAGGAGAAAGGGATGACAGAGGATGAGATGGTTGGATTCCATCACTGACTCAATGGACATGAGTTTGGAAATTGATGATGGACAGGGAGGCCTGGCATGCTGCAGTCCACGGGGTTGCAAAGTGTCAGACACGACTGAGAGACTGAACTGAACTCAACTGAACTGAACAGATGGCAGATGTTGCACCAGTAAAAGTGTTGAAAACAAATAATGAATTTTAGATATTTGAATAATAATATTACCAAAACATATGAGTAAAAAGGTGTTGACACCCTTAAAGAAAACGTGCAGATGCTTAGAAAAAGACGATGTTGCCAATAGAGAAATCAGAAGAAGAGTGGGAAATTTATATAATCCATGTGAAAAAGTCTTCAACTATGGTTTTTGGAGAAATATAAACTTTAAAATATTATGTATTATTTTCACAATTCAGATGGTTAAAGACATTTAAAGCAATACTCTCTGGTGCTAATAAAGATTGCAAAAATTAGTTTCATACGTCACTAGTATTTTTTTTTTTTTAGTTGCTGTAATTGTTAATCTTACCATATCTATTTTTTTTTATTTAAAATACACATAAAGAGTATTCCAAGTTACAGAAAATTTACAATCCAACTAAAGTGAAAGTCGCTCATTGACCCCATGGACTGTGCATGTTAATGGAATTCTCCAGTCCAGAATACTGGAGACCAGAAGACTTTCCCTTCTCCAGGGGATCTTCCCAACCCAGGGATTGAACCAGGGTGTCTTGCATTGCAGGCAGATTCTTTACCAACTGAACTATCAAGAAAGCTACAATCCAAACTAAACCAAAGGGTGATTTATAGAAAGATATTGCAAATGCATAGATACATGAGAAGGCTTGTGAATTAGATTTGAAAATAGGAACCATTCCTACATTAATTGTAAACAAGAGTCTCAATATAGCCTATGCAGTAATAGATCAGGTCACCAATTGCTGAGAAGAATATCAACTGTTAAGGATTCTTAACAAAAGTATATCCTATTTGTTGAATTTAAGTACATGTCCATCCCTTGAACGTTATTACCTAGTTCGTGAGGCAATAACTAACATTCATTGAGCAGTTACTAAATACCAGGCATTCTTTTAAGCTCTTTAAGCGAACATCTCATTCTATTTTCTAAACAATATTTCAAGGATTTATCTCTATTTTGTAAATGAAGTTAAACAGTGTTTCAATGATCACAAAACTAGTAAGTCATGGAGCTGAGATTTAAATGTATTCTGATATCTTAGTCTTCCACGTTTCTTGAATATTTATAGTAGAAAGTAGATATCACTTGGTGGAAGTTACCTGTTATAAATTACCATCCCACAAAAAACACAAAATTTAGGAAAGAAAACTATGTTTCATCTCCCTGCAATGTGTTCTGAATCTGATAAAATGAGAAAAGTGAAAGTAAAATTCAAGTATTAAATATTGAAAACAGACCAAGCAGTTTCACTTTTGGGAATCTTCATGTGGCAGATCAATTTTAAGATGAATATTGATGATCTTCACCCTGTATTATCTCTTTCTGTTGATTACTGTATCTGTGGATATGATGAGACATACTCCCATGATTTTGTTCTGTATATGGCTAAGTAGTCCAAATGTAATCTACTTAATACTCTGAAATGACCTATATGGGAAAAGAATCTAAAACAGGAGTGGATATATGTGTATGTATAACTGAATCACCTTGCAATACAGTAGAAACTAACACAATATTGTAAATCAACTATAACCCAATAAAATTAATTTAAAAAAGAGTCCACATATGTGCATGCTCAGCTGTGTCTGTCTCTTTGTGAGCCCATGGACTGTAGCCAGGCCAGGCTCCTCTGTCCGTGGGACTTTCCAGGCAAGAATACTGGAGTGGGATGCCATTTCCTTCTCCAGAGGATCTTCTCCCAGGGATTGAACCCAGTCTCCTGCACTGACAGGCAGATTCTTTACCACTGAGCCACCTGGCAAGCAATAAAAAAAAAAAAAAATCCGCATATGATTAAATTTACCATTGTGCTGATTTTTAGTTCAGTTCAGTTCAGTTCAGTCGCTCAGTCCTGTCCGACTCTGGACCCCATGAATCACAGCACGCCAAGCCTCCCTGTCCATCACCAACTCCCGGAGTTCACTCAAACTCATGTCTATCGAGTCGGTGATGCCATCCAGCCATCTCATTCTCTGTTGTCCCTGTCTCCTCCTACCCCCAATCCCTCCTAGCATCCGACTCTTTTCCAGTGAGTCAACTCATCGCATGAGTGGAAATATTCTGGATGGGCCTTAACAAATCACATGAGGTATTTAAATACGGATCAGAAACGGAAAGTCAGAGATGCAAAGCATGAAAAGGAATCAATGTTCTGAGTTTGAAGATGATGGGAGCCATGTGGCAAGTAATGTGAATGGCCTTTAGGAGATGAGAGAAGCCCCCTGCTTTAGCAAGAAAATAGACATCTCAGTCCTAACAGTCCTATACAGTCAAGCAACTGGATTCCCCCAGCAATGTAATGAGTTTGGAAATGGATGTGTGTCATAGACAAGCCTCCAGACAAGACTCAGGCAGCAACACATTGATTGATTTCAGCTTTGAAACATCTTGTGCAGAGAATGAAGCAACACCATGCTGAACATATTACCTACAATGCTGTGGATTAATAAATGGGCCTTGTTTTAAGTTGCTAAGCTTGTGATAAATATATTATATAGCAATTGAAATCTAATGTATGTTATTACAGAAAAAAGTACCAAAACTATGGATGTGTTCAATTATATTTATACTATACTACTAGAAAATGTAAAATTTACATGAGTGTGCCTCAATAAAGAAACTCATTGAGAATGTTGATAGATCATGGCATTATAAAGTTTGTAAGAATTAAAATAACCAGGATAAGATGTGTTGACATGGAAATGTGTCTATTGTATAATGAGTGAGAAAACTTAGATGTAGAACTATGTATATAATGTGTATAATTCTGTTTTAAGAGTCATAGTGAAGTCACTCGGTTGTGTCCACTCTTTGCGACCCCATGGACTGTAGCCCACCAGGCTCCTCCATCCACGGAATTTTCTAGGCAAGAGTACTGTAGTGGGTTCCATTTCCTTCTCCAGGGTATCTTCCCAACCCAGGGATCGAACTGGGGTCTCCCGCATTGCGGGCAAATGCTTTACCATATAGACATATGTAAGCATATAGAAGAATAGCTAGTAAATCTCTCAGACGATTAGGATCGTACTATCATTATAATTAAGGAATAAGAGCAGATTTTTACATCTTTCATACATCTCTGAATTGCTTGACATGTAATAATGTGTGTTACCCTTGTCTTGAAAAGCTAGTTATTAAAATATAACACATTTTGAGAGAATGAACTACATCTATAACTCAAGAGGGCAGAAAATTTAAAAAGAGGATTTAATAAAGCAGAAATTAATAGAAAATAAAATTAACACAAGCTGATTTTAAAATTCAAATATTTAAGTTTGTGAAGTAGAAAACTAAAACCTTGTATAAAACCACCCTATAGTGGTTATATAATTTAAAGTGTATTCATCTTAGCATTGTTTGCATACACATACATACTCATACGTACATGACAGTTATTTGAATCATGCTTCTGCTGCTGCTGCTGCTGCTAAGTCACTTCAGTCGTGTCCAACTCTGTGTGACCCCATAGACGGAAGCCCACCAGGCTCCCCCGTCCCTGGGATTCTCCAGGAAAGAACACTGGAGTGGGTTGCCATTTCCTTCTCCAATGTGTGGAAGTGAGAAGTGAAAGTGAAGTCGTGTCCGATCCTTAGAGACCCCACGGACTGCAGCCTACCAGGCTCCTCCATCCATGGAATTTGCTAGGCAAGAGTACTGGAGTGGCTTGTCATTGCTTCCTCTGTATTTGAATCATACTTGATACTAATTCCTAGTTTTCTTAAATTATGACCAGTTCGTGTGTTCTTTACAGTTTTCTACTGTTTGCAATTTATTTATTGATTTTATTTTTTTAATTTTTTGCTTATTTGTTTTGCCTAGATTATCATTCATTCATTATGAACACTTGCCCTTTTTTCTTCTGTTTATTGTATTTTGCCTTAAATATTATTATGCTTAAAAAAGCATTACAATCTGTGAATTATTTTATTTCCATTTATCTGATACAGCTTGGGCCATTCTTTGAATCTTTGCTTTCCCAGGCATATTTTTGTAGATCAATAATTTAAATTTGTTTTATTAAATGTGGAGTTCTGTCTTCAAATAGATTACTTCAACCCATTTACAATTTTTTAACAGTTTATATTTTAAAGCTTTACTTTTGTGATCTTGTTTTATACACTTTGAGTTTATCTTTCCCTGAGATTTTGTTTGATTTCTATTTTTTGATGTACTAACTGTAGTGTGTCTTTATTGTTTATTAAATATCTCACTTGTGATCTGGCAGTATACATTCTTTTTTGAAAGATAAACATGTACTTTCTAATTATCTAAAATTAAAGGTTGTTTAATATGTGAATGCAAAAATGGAGAATATTTGCAAGAAATCACTTTACTTGTCTCCTAAAAATTATTTATTGCTAGTAAAATTTAGACATTTGGGCAGTATAATTATTATTAAATTATTACTTATATTTTTAAAATATTTTCAAACAACAAATACTTTTGATATTTTCTTTGTTTTGTCACAACATTTAATGTGATTCAAGACACCATCATGTTTAGTAGATTTCATTAGTCACTACCATGATTTCTTATTTCTTCTTAATTTACATGAAAAAGAGTTGTAGTAAATCTTGGAGTGTTTTTTCATATTATTGCACTTTTTTAACAGCTTTATTTTTACTTTATTTTATTTTTACTTTATTTATTTTTAATTGAAGTATAATTGCTTTATACTATTGCATTGGTTTCCACCAAACATCAACATGAATCAGCCATAGGTTTATAATTCACATCCTATGCAATAAATCCATTTATAATACTTTTCTAAGCCCTTGATTATCTGAAAATATTCTTGTCCACTTTTTTAATAAAATTTTTCTTTTATGATTAATATTTCTTAACAGTTTCCCATTTTGTAAGAAATAACAGAATAATTTTATGTGCCTTTTAACTAGTTTCAACCAATGGTAACACCTTACAAAATTATAGTATAATGGCATGAACTGAATATTGACATTGATACAATCCATCAGTCTTATTTAGATATCTCTTCTTTTACTTAGTGCTCAGTGTATATGTTTGTATTTATGGAGTAGGGTAAATTATAAAGAAGTGTACTTGCACAAAAGTCAAGTTTCAGAAGAGTCTATTAACCACAGAAATCCTTCATGTTATCTTTTTACAATCGCATGAATCTACTTCCTGCACCTCTGTACTTTCTTCCCTAATCTCTGGCAACTACAAATCTGTTTTCCACTTCTAAAGTATTGTCTTTTGACAAATATTATATGAACGGAATAATAATCTTGGTGAATTGTATTCATTTTACATTCAGAATAATCTTGAATATTCATTCCAGTTGCATATACCAATAGCTCATTACCTATTAACTGCTGAATAGTATTCCATTATATATATATGTATATCATATTTGTTTAACCATTAACTTGTCAAAGGACATCTGGATTGTTTCCAGATTTTTTTTCCTTATTATGGATAAAGCTGTTGTAACATTTGTGTACAGATTTTTGTATGAACAAAAGAAACAGGGAAAGTGTTGATTACTCAGTCATATCTGACTCTGCAACCCCATGGACTGTAGCCCACCTGGCCTCTCTGTCCATGGTATTCTTCAGGCAAAAATACTGAAGTAGGTAGTCATTCCCTTCTCCAGGGGATCTTCCCAACCCAGGGATCAAACCTGGGTCTCCTGAATTGCAGGTAGATTCTTAACTATCTGAGCCACAAGGTAAGTCTGTGTGAACAAATGTTTTATTTATCTGGAATAAACTTACAAGATTGAAATTTCTGTCATATGGTAATTGTATGCTTAGTATGATAAGAAAATGCTGAACTATGATTTAGAGTGGCTATACCATTTTACTTTTCCATCAGCCATGTATAATTGGTCCAAGTTCTCTGTGTTCTAGTTAGTATTTGGTGTTGCCATTATTTTTTTATTTTACCTATTCTGATAAATGTGTTGATATTATATTGTGGTATTAATTTTCATTTTTCTAATGAGTTAATTCTATGTGTCAGTTTGACCATAGTACCCAGATATTTGGGCTTCCCAGGTGACACGAGTTTTAAAGAACCTGACTGCCAAAGCAAGAGACGTAAGAGATGGGTTTGATCCCTGGGTTGGGAAGACCCCCTGGAGGAGGAAATGGCAACTCACTCCAGTATTCTTGCCTGGAGAATCCCATGGACAGAGGAACCTGGCAGGCTACAATCTATAGGGTCATATAGAGTCGGCCATGACTGAAGTGAGTTAACATGTACACACCCAGATATTTGATCAAATATAATTCTGATTGTCTTTGTAAGGGTTTTCTAGTGGGAGTGGAAGAGTGAGATTAACATTTAAATCAGTGGACTTTGAATAAAGTAGATTTCCCTTCATAATATAGGTAGAAGCTACCCCATCAGTTTAAGACCTTAATAAAACAAAAAATGACCTTCCTCAAGCAGAAAGGAATTCTAACATCAAATGTATTTCAAATTTGAACTGAAATATTGTTTTTTCATAGGTCTCCAGCCTGCTGGCTTATTCTCCCAGTTTTAGGCTTGCCAACCTCCATAATTGCACAAGTCAATTCCTTTAAATAAGTCATATCTTCTCATATATATCCATATCATATTTGTTTTGTTTCTCTGGAAAGTCTTAACTATACAGGTAATGGTATTGATTATCTTTTAATGTGTTCATCCACATCTGCATATACACTTTGGTGAAATATCTGTTTATGTCTTTTGTTTATTTGTTAATTGGATTTTTTTACTGTTGAGTTTTGAGAATTCTTTATATATCCTAGATAGTAACCCTTGGTCAGATATACTGTTCTCATATATTTTCTCCCATTCTGTAGCTTACTTTTTCAAACTCTTCACAGAGCAAAGGTTGTTAATTTTGATGAAGCCCAGTTTATCAGTTCCTTCTATGGATTATGCTTTTGGTGTCATATCTAAGAATTCTTTCTCCAACCCTTGATTCAAAGATGGTTTCCAAAGTTTTGCTTCTAAATGCTTTATTGTTTTATATTTTGCAATAAAGTCTGTTATTATTTGAGTAATTTTTGTATTAGGTATGAGATTTAGGTCAAAATTCTTTTTTTTTTTTTGTCGTCTATGGACTTCCGATTACTTCAGCATTATTTGTTTAAAAGTCTATCCTTTGAATTGCTTTTGCAACTTTGTCAAAAATTCATTGAGCATATTTATGTGGGTTAATGTCTAGGTTCTCTATTCTTTTCCTTTTATCTATGTGTCTATCCATACACAAATAGTAACAGTCTTGATTTTACAGTCTTGATTTTGGTAGCTATATAGTAGGTCCTAATATCAAGTAGAGGGATCCTGGATCCTCTCATTTGATCCTGTCTGTACCAATTCTATATTGTGTGCTTTTTATATGAATTGTAAATAAACATGTTCCTATGTACACAAAAATAAATACGGCTATGATTTTGAAAAGAATTGCATTAAATGTAGAGATCAAATTTAAAAATTGACATCTTTACTATTGTGAGTCATCCAACATGCAAATATGGTATGTCACTCCATTTATTTAATTTGCTTTTTTTAGTTCTCATTAGCATTTTCTAATTTTTACCATACAGATTCTGTGTATGTTTTATCAATTTTATACTTGATAATTTCATTTATCGTTGTAGTGATTATAGATAGCACTGCATGTTTTGATTTCAGTTCAGTTCAGTCACTCAGTCGTGTCCGACTCTACACGACCCCATGAATCACAGCATGCCAGGCCTCCCTGTCCATCACCAACTCCCGGAGTTCACTCAAACTCATGTCCACAGAGTCGGTGATGCCATCCAGCCATCTCATTCTCTGTCGTCCCCTTCTCCTCCCACCCCCAACCTTTCCTAGCATCAGAGTCTTTTCCAGTGAGTCAACTCGTCGCATGAGGTGGCCAAAGTATTGGAGTTTCAGCTTTAGCATCAGTCCTTCCAATGAACACCCAGGATTGATCTCCCTTAGAATGGACGGGTTGGATCTCCTTGCAGTCCAAGGAACTCTCAAGAGTCTTCTCCAACACCACAGTTCCAAAGCATCAATTCTTCAGCGATCAGCTTTCTTCACAGTCCAACTCTCACATCCACACATGACCATGGGGTAAACCATAGCCTTGACTAGACGGACCTTGGTTGGCAAAGTAATATCTCTGCTTTTTAATATACTATCAGGTTGGTCATACTCCACAATTTAGTTAATATATAGAAGTATATATTACCATACTATTTTTTTCTATGTATACATTGATCTTGAATCCTACAATTCTGCTGAAATCACTTATTAATTCTGGTAGGCTTTAGTGCATTCTTATATGCACTAAACATCATTTTTTTAATGTAAACATCATGTTGCCTTCAGATAGGATAATTTTATTTATTCCTTTCCAGTCTATATGCTTCTTAATTACTTTCATGCCTTATTACTGTGGCTAGACTTCCAGTAGTATATTGAATAACTGTGGTAACAGAGGACATCCTTGCTTTGTTCCAAACCTTAAGGTAAAACATCCTGTCTTTAACAATCAATTGTGTTAACTGTGGTTTTGTGATTTTTTATTTGTTTTGTTTGCTTGTTTGATTGGTTTGGGGCTTTTGAAATTTTTTGTAGATAATCTTTACCAAATTAATGAAGCCCTGTTGCTGCTACTGCTGCTAAGTCACTTCAGTCATGTCCGACTCTGTGCAACCCCACAGACAGAAGCCTACTAGGCTCCCCTGTCCCTGGGATTCTCCATGCAAGAACACTGGAGTGGGTTGTCATTTCCTTCTCCAACACGTGAAAGTGAAAAGTGAAATCTCTCAGTCGTGTCCGACTCTCAGCAACCCCATGAACTGTAGCCCACCAGGCTCCTTTATCAATGGGATTTTCAAGGCAAGAGTACTGGAGTCGGGTGCCATTTCCTTCTCCAACACATGAAAGTGAAAAGTGAAAGTAAAGTCGCTCAGTCGTGTCCGTCTCTCAGAGACCCCATTGACGGTAGCCCACCAGGCTCCTCCGTCAGTGGGATTTACCAGGCAAGGGTACTGGAGTCGGGTGCCATTGCTTTCTCCAAAAGAAGCCCTACCCTATTCATAATCTGAGGAGAGATTTTATCAAAAGTGCATATTAGGCTTGTGTGTGTTAATTTGCCATTTATATTTCCTTTTTGGTGAATTATCTGTCTTAATTCATAAAGGCATATGAATTTTTTTAACACCTGAAATAGAAAATTAATTAATTTTTCAATGTTAAATCAAACGTGTATACCTGCAGTAAATCCCTCCTTGTCATGATGTAGAATTCTGTGTTTCTTTTTCTACATTGGCAAATTAAATTTGGTAATATTTTGTTAAGGGATATGCTCTACAGATTTTCTTTTTCAACTGTCATTGTATAGTGTTGATATTCATGTAATAATGACCTCATAAAATGAATGAGGGAGTATTTCTGTTTCTTTTATTTTCCAGAACAAGTTGTATAAAATTAGAGTTTTATTATTATTATAAATCTTTGCAGAATTCAACAGTGAAGCTATCTGTGTCCAGGGATTTCTTTTGGGAGAAGTTTTATAATTATGAATTCAATTTATGTGATGGTTATAAGATTATTCCTTTCTAGAAGATTATTTCCTTTAGCTTGAAGTTTGGTACTTTGTGGTGATCAAGCAATTCATCCATGTCTAAGTTATTGAATTTATGAGTATAAAGTTGCTAACTGTAGTTCTTCATTATTTTTTTAGTGTGCCTGGATTTTTAATGACATCATCTGTTTCATTTTTGATATTCATAATTAGTATCTTCTTTTTATAATTTCATCAGTCCTGGTCAAGCTAATCAACTTTAGTTTTTGAAGAACTAGTTTTTTGTTTTCTTGATATTTTTCTATTATTTTCTTGCTTTCAAATTTTCTGTTATCTTTATAATTTTCTTCCTTTGCTTGCTTTGGATTTATTTTGTTATGATTTTTCCTGTTTATTGATGTAGAGTCTTAGATAATTTATTGGAAACACTTCTTATTTTATCAGGTAAGTGTTTCTTGGTACAAATTTCCTTGTCAGATTTGCTTTAAAAATGTCCCATATAAGAGCAAAGACAGCCTCTTCAATAAATGGTGCTGGGAAAACTAGACGGCTACATGTAAAAGAATGAAATTAGAACACTTCCTAACACCATACACAAAGATAACTGCAAAATGGCTTAAAGACCTAGATGTAAGATCAGAAACTATAGAACACTTAGAGGAAAAGATAGGCAGAATACAGTTGAAAACTTCCTTAAAATGGGGAAGGAAATAATCACCCAAGTCCAAGAAACCCAGAGAGTCCCCAACAGGATAAACCCAAGGCGAAATACTCCAAGACAGATATTAATCAAATTAACAAAGATCAAACACAAAGAACAAATTTTAAAAGCAGCAAAGGAAAAGCAACAAATAACACACAAGGGGATCCCCATAAGGATAACAGCTGATCTTTCAACAGAAACTCTTCAGGCCAGGAGGGAATGACAAGACATACTTAAAGTGATGAAAGAAAGTAAACTACAGCCCAGATTACTATACCCAGCAAGGATCTCATTCAAATATGAAGGAGAAATCAAAAGCTTTACAGACAAGCAAAAGCTGAGAGAATTCAGCAGCACCAAACCAGCTCTCCAACAAATGCTAAAAGATCTTGTCTAGACAGGAAACACATAAAGGGTATATAAAATCGAAACGAAAACAATAAAGAGAGTGGTAATGGGATCATACTTATCAATAATCACCTTAAAAGTAAATGGGTTGAATTCCCCAACCAAAAGACAAAAACTGGCTGAATGGATACAAAAACAAGACCTCCATAAATGTTGTCTACAAGAGACCCGCCACAAAACGAGGGACACATACAGACTGAAAGTGAAGGGCTGGGAAAAGATATTCCATGCAAATAGAGACCAAAAGAAAGCAGAAGTAGCAATACTCATGTCAGATAAAATAGACTTTAAAACAAAGGCTGTGAAAAGAGACAAAGAAGGAAACGACATAATAATCAAAGGCTCAATCAAAGAAGAAGATATAACAATTATAAATATTTATGTACCCAACATAGGAGCACCACAATATGTAAGACAATTACTAACAAGTATGAAAGGGGAAATTAACAAAAATGCAATAGTGGGAGACTTTAATACCCCACTCACAACTATGGATAGATCAACTAAACAGAAAATTAACAAGGAAACAGAAACTTTAAATGATACAAAGACCAGTTAGACCTAATAGAACTCTATAGGACATTTCACCACAAAACAATGAATTTCAACTTTTTCTCAAGCACACACGGAACCTTTTCCAGGATATATCAAATCCTGGGCCATAAATCTAGCCTTGGTAAATTTAAAAAAATGAAATCATTCCAAGCATCTTTTCTGACCACAATGCAGTAGGATTAGATCACAATTACAGGAGAAAAACTAATAAAAATGCCAATATATGGAGGCTGAACAACACGCTGCTGAATAATGAACAAATCATAGAAGAAATCAAAAGAGAAATCAAAATATGCATAGAAATGAATGAAAATGAAAACACAACAACCCAAAACCTGGGGGACACTGTAAAAGCAGTAACAAGAGATGTCGTCAAGAAAATTAGAGATTCCAAGGGAATATTTCATGCAAAGATGGGCTCGATAAAGGACAGAAATGGTATGGACCTAACATAAGCAGAAGATATTAAGAAGAGGTGGCAAGAATACACAGAAGAACTATACAAAAAAGATCTTCATGACCAAGATAATCATGATAACGTGACCGCTGACCTAGGGCCAGACATTTCAGAATGTGAAGTCAAGTGGGCCTTAGAAAGCAGCACTACGAACAAAGCTAGTGGAGGTGATGGAATTCCAGTTGAGCTATTTCAAACATAGAAAGATGATCCTTAGAAAGTGCTGCACTCAATATGCCAGCAAATTTGGAAAACTCAGCAGTGGCCACAGGACTGGAAAAGGTCAGTCTTCATTCCAATCCCAAAGAAAGGCAATGCCAAAGAATGCTCAAACTACCGCACAATTGCACTCATCTCACACACTAGTAAAGTCATGCTCAAAATTCTCCAAGCCAGGCTTCAGCAATATGTGAACCATGAACTTCCAGATGTTCAAGCAGGTTGTAGAAAAGGCAGAGGCACCAGGGATCAAATTGCCAATATACGCTGGATCATGGAGAAAGCAAGAGAGTTCCAGTAAAACATCAATTACTGCTTCATTGACTATGCCAAAGCCTTTGACAGTGTGGATCACAATAAACTGTGGAAAATTCTGAAAGAAATGGGAATACCAGACCACCTGACCTGCCTCTTGAGAAACCTGTATGCAGGTCAGGAACAACAGTCAGAACTGTACATGGAACAACAGACTGGTTCCAACTAGGAAAAGGAGTGCGTCAAAGTTGTATATTGTCACCTTGCTTATTTAACTTATATGCAGAGGACATCATGAGGAAGGCTGGGCTGGAAGAAGCACAAGCTGGAATCAAGATTGCTGGAAGAAACATCAATAACCTCAGATGTGCAGAGGACACCACCCTTATGGCAGAAAGTAAAGAGAAACTCAAAAGCCTCTTGATGAAAGTGAAAGAGGAGAGTGAAAAAGTTGGCTTGAAGCTCAACATTCAGAAAACAAAGATCATGGCATCTGGTCCCATCACTTCAGGGGAAATAGATAGGAAAACAGTGGAAACAACGTCAGACTTTATTTTTTTTGTGGCTCCAAAATCACTGCGGATGCTTATTCCAGCCATGAAATTAAAAGATGCTTACTCCTTGGAAGGAAAGTTATGACCAACCTAGATAGCATATTAAAAATCAGAGACATTACTTTGCCAACAAAGGTCCGTCTAGTCAAGGCTATGGTTTTTCCCGTGGTCATGTATGGATGTGAGAGTTGGACTGTGAAGAAAGCTGATCGCCGAAGAATTGATGCTTTGGAACTGTGGTCCTAGAGAAGACTCTTGAGAGTCCCTTGGTCTGCAAGGAGATCCAACCAGTCCATTCTACTGAAGATCAGTCCTGGGTGTTCATTGGAAGGACAGATGCTAAAACTGAAACTCCAAAATTTTGGCCACCTCGTGCCACGAGTTGACTCACTGGAAAAGACTCTGATACTGGGAGGGATTGGGGGCGGGAGGAAAAGGGGACGACAGAGAATGAGATGGCTGGATGGCATCACCACCTGATGGACATGAGTTTGAGTGAACTCCGGGAGTTGGTGATGGACAGGGAGGCCTGGTGTGCCATGGTTCATGGGGTCGCAAAGAGTTGGACACGACTGAGTGATTGAACTGAAAGGGAAGGTTCATAGCCATACAGGCATACTACAAGAAATAAGGAAAAAGGCAACTAAATAGCGAACTCTACATCTGAAGAAACTAGAAAAGGAAGAAATGAAGAACCCCAGGGTTAGTAGAAGGAAAGAAGTCTTAAAAATTAGGGCAGAAATAAATGCAAAAGAAACAAAAGAAACCATAGCAAAAATCAACAATGCCAAAAGCTGGTTCTTTGAGAAGGTAAATAAAATTGACAAACCACTAGCCAGACTCATCAAGAAACAAAGGGACAATAACCAAATCAATTAAATTAAAAATGAAAACTGAGGGATCACAACGGGCAACACATAAATAGATAGGATTATTAGAGAATACTATCAGCAATTACATGGCAATAAATTGGATATCTTGGAAGGAATGGACAAATTCTTAGAAAAGTACAGCTTTCCAAAACTGAACCAGGAAGAAATAGAAAATCTTATGGACCCATTACAAGCACGGAAATAGAAGCTGTAATCAGAAATCTTCCAGCAAACAAAAGCCCAAATTTAGACGGCTTCACAGCTGAATTCTTCCAAAAATTTAGAGAAGAGTTAACACCTATTCTACTCAAACTCTTCCAGAAAATTGCTGAGGAAGGGAAACCGCCAAACTCATTCTATGAGGCGACCATCACCCGAATCCCAAAACCTGGTATAGATCCCACAAAAAAAAAAGAAAACTACAGGCCAATATCACTGATGAACATAGATGCAAAAATCCTAAACAAAATTCTAGCTATCAGAATCCAACAACACATTAAGAAGATCATACGTCATGACCAAGTGGTCTTTACCCCAGGAATGCAAGGATTCTTTAATATCCGCAAATCAATCAATGCAATGCACTACGTTGCTTCTTGTTGCGTCACTTCAGTTGTGTCCGACTCTGCGTGACCCCATAAACAGAAGCCCACCAGAGTCCCCCGTCCCCGGGATTCTCCAGGCAAGAACACTAGAGTAAGTTGCCATTTCCTTCTCCAATGTGTGAAAGTGAAAAGTGAAAGTAAAGTCGCTCAGTCGTGTCCGACCCTTAGTGACCCCACGGACTGCAGCCTACCAGGCTCCTCCATCCATGGGATTTTCTAGGCAAGAATACTGGAGTGGCTTGCCATTGCCTTCTCCGATGCACTACATTAACAAACTGAAAAAATGATAAAAACCCTCCAGAAAGTGGGAATAGAAGTGATATATCTCAACATAATAAAAGCTATATATGACAAACCGACAGCAAACATTATCTTCAATGATGAAAAATTGAAAGCATTTCCCCTAAAGTCAAGAACAAGGCAAGGGTGCCCACTCTCACCACTAGTATTCAACACAGTTCTGGAAGTTTTGGCCACAGCAATCAGAGCAGAAAAATACATAAAAGGAATACGAATTGGAAAAGAAGAAGTAAAACTTTCACTGTTCGCCAATGACATGATCCTCTACAGAGAAAACCCTAAAGACGCTACCAGAAAACTACTAGAGCTAATCAATGAATACAGTAAAGTTTCAGGATATAAAATCAACACACAGAAATCCCTTGCATTCCTATACACTAATAATGAGAAAATAGAAAGAGAAATTAAGGAAACTATTCCATTCACTGTTGTAATGAAAAGAATTAAATACTTAGGAATATATCTACCTAAGGAAACAAAAGACTTGTACATAGAAAACTATAAAACATTGGTGAAACTAATCAAAGGGGACACTGATAGATGGAGAAATATACCATGTTCGTGGATTGGAAGAATAAATATTGTGAAAATGATTATATTACCCAAAGTAATTTATACATTCAATGCCATCCCTATCAGGCTACCAATGATATTTTTCACAGAACTAGAACAAATAATCTCACAATTTGTATGGAAATACAAAAAACCTCGAATAGCCAAAGCAATCTTGAGGAAGAAGAATGGAACTGGGGGAATTAACCTGCTGGACTTCAGCCTCTACTACAAAGCCAGTTATCAAGACAGTATGATATTGGCATAAAGACAGAAATATAGATCAATGGAACGAAATAGAAATCCCAGAGATAAATCCACACACTTATGGACACCTTATCTTTGACAAAGAAGCAAGAATATAAAATGGAGAAAAGACAGTCTCTTTAACAAGTGGTGCCGGGAAAAAAGGTCAGCCACTTATAAAAGAATGAAACTAGAACACTCCCTAACACCATACACAAAAATAAACTCAAAATGGGTTAAGGATCTAAATGTAAGACCAGAAAATATAAAACTCCTAGAGGAAAACATAGGCAAAACACTCCTCAACATAAATCACAGCAGGATCCTCCATGACTCACCTCCCAGAATTATTGGAAATAAAAGCAAAAATAAACAAATGGGACCTAATTAAAATTAAAAGCTTCTGCACAGCAAAGGAAACTATAAGCAAGGTGAAAAGACAGCAACAGAATGGGAGAAAATAATAGCAAATGAAACAACTGACAAAGGATTAATTTCCAAAATATACAAGCCGCTCATACAGCTCAATGCCAGAAAAACAAATAACTCAATCAAAAAGTGGGAAAAAGACTTAAACAGACATTTCTCCAAAGAAGACATACAGATGGCTAACAAACACATGGAAAGATGCTCAACATCACTCATTATTAGAGAAATGCAAATCAAAACCAGAATGAGATATCACTTCAGACGAGTCAGAATGGCCATCATCAAAAGTCTCCAAAAATAAATGCTGGAGATGGTGTGGAGAAAAGAGGACGCTCTTGCACTGTTTGTAGGAATGTAAATTGATACAGCCACTATGGAAGATGGTATGGAGATTCCTTAAAAAACTAAGAATAAAACCACCATACTACACAGCAATCCCACTCCTAGGCATATACCCTGAGGAAACCAAAATTGAAAAAGACAGACACATGTATCCCATTGTTCACTGTAACACTATTTACAATAACTAGAACATGGAAGCAACCTAGATGTCCATTAACAGATGAATGGATAAAGAAGTTGTGGTACTTTTGGTATATATACACAATGGAATATTACTCAGCCATAAAAAGGAATGCATTTGAGTCAGTTCTGATGAGCTGTATGAACTTAGAACCTATTATACAGAGTGAAGTTAGTCAGAAAAAGAAATATAAATATCATATTCTAACACATATATATATAGAATCTAGAAAAGTGGTACTGAAGAATTTATTTACAGGGCAGCAGTGGAGAAACAGACATAGAGAATAGACTTATGGACATGGGGAGAAGGGAGGGGAGGGTGACATGTATGGAAAGAGTAGCATGGAAACTTACATTACCATATGTAAAATAGATAACCATTGGGAATTTGCTATATGGTTCAGGAAACTCAAACAGGGGCTCTGTATCAACCTAAAGGGGTGGGCTGGGGAGGGAGGTGTGAGGGAGGTTCAAAAGGGAGGGGATATATGTGTACCTATGACTGATTCATGTTGAGGTTTGACAGAAAACAACAAAATTCTGTAAAGCAATTATCCTTCAGTAAAAAATATATTAAAAATTACATCCCATATATATATATATATCAGTTCAGTTCAGTTCAGTTCAGTCGCTCAGTCGTGTCCGACTCTCCGCGACCCCATGAATCACAGCACGCCAGGCCTCCCTGTCCATCACCAACTCCCGGAGTTCACTCAAACTCATGTCCACAGAGTCCGTGATGCCATCCAGCCATCTCATTCTCCGTCGTCCCCTTCTCCTCCCGCCCCCAACCTTTCCCAGCATCAGAGTCTTTTCCAGTGAGTCAACTCGTCGCATGAGGTGGCCAAAGTATTGCAGTTTCAGCTTTAGCATCAGTCCCTCCAATGAACATCCAGGATTGATCTCCTCCAGAATGGACTGGTTGGATCACCAGTACGTTAATTTTTATTCTTATTCAATTCTATGTATAATTTTTATTCCATTGTAACTTCGTCTTTTACCAACAGATTAATGAGAAGTGTGTTTTTAATTTCCAAACATTTGTAGATGTTCTTGTTATTATTCTAATGCAATTTTACTATGATCACAGAACACACTGTATGCTTTAACTTATTTTTCAATTCATTGAATTTAATTTTTATGATATGGACTATCTTCATGAATGTTTTGTGGACAATTAGAAAAATTGTGTATTCTGCTGTTGTAGTGTGTGCATATATATATATATCACAATGATTCTGTTCATTCATTTTGTTCATTCTGTTGTTCACCTACTTCTATTCTATTTTTTGTCTGTTGTTCTATTACTTGTTGTGAATGGGTTGTTAATGATGTCAGTTATAGTTCTCGATATGCCTTTTTCTCATTTCAGCTCTATTAGGTTTAGCTTCATGTATTTTATTAAAAATATTCATGTTGCTTGGTGGGTTCACAATTACATATTCATGAGCTTTTGTCATTATGTGATGTTCCTCTTTGTAATAATTTTCCTAACTTTAATGTCTACTTTATCTGATATTAATATATATTGTATAACAAATAATTTAAAATTAATGCTTGCATCACTGTGTTTATTTTTAATCTTCCTTACCTTAAACATATTCATGATTTCGTAGGCGAAGTATACACATAACAAAAAAATACAGACCTGGGAACAGACAGTAAATGTCATCTCCTTATATGTTTGTACCAGTCAGTTCTAATTCACGTATTATCATTAAGGATTTTCCTTCTTATAAGACTCTTATCATCATTTATGCTTTCTTTCAGGTTTGAAGTATTTTTAAAAACATGTTCACCCAGACTTGTTTTATTCATATACATCTTGAATGGAGTAATAGGACTAAAAAGGCTAACGAGCTCCTACATATTTATGGCCTTGACTTTTAAAATAAACTACCCTGTATCTTGACTTAGCCCTGGAGAAGTTTTCAATTTTCCTGCACAAGAATTTAGAGGGGAAAAAAAGAAACACACAAAACTCTATCTAATGGAACTTTCTTAGGAGGTTCAAAGACAGATGATAGGATTTTTCTATGAAAATATTTCCTGCTGCCAACTAGAAGGTACATCACCAGCTTAATTTTGTTATTTTGTTAATGGTTTAACCTATATGAGACTTGAGTGGAAAATTGCTTGCTATCTCCCCCACAGTGGTTACCACTTTTAGCGAAATGTCTGCCTATTGCCAGGGGCTTGTAAATGCCTGCTTATTATTATTTTAGTTTAAAAGCTTTCTCTATTTCTGCATGTTGAGAATAGATATGAGTTGAGTATGGAGATTGCCTTTATTTTATGTAAATTTTTTGAACCAAAGTGCCTACTGTCTCTTTGAACAAAATTGCTTTTGAAAAACCAGGCAGGTTATCACTGCAACACTCCCATGGCGTTTAAAAATGCTGCTTCACGTTGTAAACAAAAAGGGCTCACAACAGCACATGTGCTACTTCTCACCACCTGCAAACTGATCATTAAATCAATGCAGGTGGATTTTAAAGTGTACCTTCCAAGCCCAAATCATCCTGGTGACATGACTTTTTGGTATCAAGTTTATGGTATTCATGTAGAAAAACCCACAAAGCCTCTTGTCTACTCTCTGCTTCCATCCCAAACCACATCACTCTGCTTCAGATATATCCTATAGCCATTGACAGGAGAGAAATGAATTATATCTGAAGCAAACTGATCTCCTTCCATAGGGCATTATCAACACAGCTGCACAATTTTGATGCTCTGTGTTCATACACAGATGGTCAGTCTGGAGGAAAGAGAGCATGCATATTTCTAGTTCTGTGCTCCCCTGGCTTCTATGCTAGGTTGGCTGACATACTCTAACAGCTGTAGCTCTGCCAACATCTAGTTGGAATTCACTCCTCTTTCAAAGAATGAGATAGTTGAAACATTGAGGACAATTTACATACTTGGGGAGGCTTCAAAATCCAGGTACAAATTACTCCAAAACACTTTGAAATCCCCCTTACATTGAATCAATCAATTGCACTCCTTTTTTTTTCTCCATTACTTACACAAATCAGCCTAATAAATATGGTTTATATGTTAATTCAGGAGACAATATTGTTTCATTTAGTTTTTTCAATTGCATCCTAGATTAACGATTCAACACCATGAGTTTGAATATTTTGAGTCAGAAAACAAGACTTCATGCTGGCAGCTTGTCAAAGGAAGGATCAGAGGCAGGCAGAACAGTTACGACAAATCACAGAGAACCCATGGAGCCTTTGCTGTTTCAAGAAATGAATCTTAGGGGAAATAGAAGCATGTTTGCCTTACTGTTCAGGAATAGGTAGCTATGAACAGGAAAGCCCCATTTTATCTCTTTTTCTTATGTTGTGTACGTTATAACAAACAAAAACTTCAAAGCCCTTGTGAATCGTGGCTGAGGACAGAATCAATTTTGCATTTGCTGTTTTGTTTCAAAAGCCTGAGATAAGAACTTTTCTATGGACTCAGTGAGTATTATGCAAGGTTTGGATTATCCTTGCTTTTTACCTCACCCCATTTTCCTGGTATAGACTCTGATGCCAACTCTTCTATCTTGACTTTGCTCTTACTGTGCAAGAGAGAACACAGCAACCTCTTTCATGATAAGCGACCCATAAGCATGTATCTAAGGGCTTCCCTGGTGGCTCAGTTGGTAAAAAATCTGCCTGCAATTCAGAAGACCCAGGTACAATCCCTGGGTTGGAAAAATCCCCTGGAGAAGGAAATGGCAACCTAGTCCAGTATTCTTGCCTGGAGAATTCCATGGACAGGGGATCCTGGTGGGCTACAGTCCATGGGGTCGCGAAGAATTGGACATGACTAAGAGACTTTCACTTTCAATTTTCAAGCATGTATCTAAATCAGTTAGGTCAATCCATTGCTTTCTACACTTCATATAAATGCTTTCTTCCAGTATCATGAATAGACAGTGTACAGTTCATGTTGTGATGGTTGTAAAATGAAATTTAAAGTGTGGTTTGTCAAACAGATACCTTCTCTAAGAACCTTTCCTTCTCAAAGTGGTGTGATGGGTGGTAGGGCAGAAAAATTGTAAGAAACGTAGACTTGGCCTTTAGAAGTCCTCAAATCAAAGCAGAGAGATAATAAAAATCAGTTCAGTTTAGTTGCTCAGTCGTGTCCTACTCTGCAACCCCATGGACTGCAGCATGTCAGGCATCCCTGTCCAGGACCAACTCCTGGAGCTTACTCAGACTCATGTCCACTGAGTCGGTGATGCCATCCAACCATCTCATCCTCTGTCATCCCCTTCTCCTCCCGCCTTCCATCTTTCCAAGCATCAGGGGCTTTTTCAATGACTCAGTCCTTCACATCAGGTGGCCAAAGTATTGGAGTTTCAGCTTCAACAACAGTCATTCCAATGAATATTCAGTACTGATTTTCTTAAGGATGGACTGGTTGGATCTTCTTGCAGTCCAAGGGACTCTCAAGAATATTCTCCAACACCACAGTTCAAAAGCATCAATTCTTCGGCACTCAGATTTCTTTATAGTCCAACTCTCACATCCATACATGACTACTGGAAAAACCAATGCTTTGACTAGACAGACCTTTGTTGACAAAGTAATGTCTCTGCTTTTTAATATGCTGTCTAGGTTGGTTATAACTTTAATTCCAAGGAGCAAGCATCTTTTAATTTCATGGCTGCAGTCCATAAAAAATATGCTTGGATAATTTTACTAGGAAAACAAATTTAAGGCTCAAAAATACCAGTTGAAAATGCTCAAAGGTAAATCATTATTTGGGAAGAGGCTAATGTGAGCTTCATGAGAGACATCTTGAAACTTAAGTTTGAGGCTGATATAGAAGCTGTACATAGATCTTGTGAATTTATATATGGAAAAATGATAAACTATATATGTTCTAGTCACCTCTGGATCCTTAGTACAAAAATATAAACATGATGACCATTATCATATCATTTGCAGGGTGGACTAAGGTATTGGGAATTTAGGGCTTCTCAAACACAAAGGCAGAATTTGGGGTTTGGGCTTGTCTGCTGAGGAAAAGCAAATGAGAGGGAAATAGAAAACATCTAAGATACATTCAGTTTTTTAGGCAAGTCTTTATGTAGCTTTACATCTAAAGGGGGAAATTTAGTTTTGGAGAAGTGTTAGTAAGTGTATAGCAAATGGTCCCGATAGTCAGTGAGGAGAAATGTTGTGTGAGCCCTCTCTTTTATATTTAAGTCATTTCATCAGTGATAAAAAAATTTCCTTTCTCTCATACTATTTTACTTTCCCTTTAAGGGGTTTAGATGTTTTAAAGGCTTATTAAATGTGGTTTGATTGCTATGGATTCATACAAACAAGTTTGATCTTGAGTTGTTTACCATAGCTTTGTCTGGTCAACAATTACGACACATTGATTGCTATTCCTGGAGCTTCCATTTCAATTATAAATAGCGCACTTGAACATATTTAAGTCATTTTTAGTGAAATGGATGAATACAGTAAATGCATTTGCAGGAGTCATTGATGTGTTCTAACTTCTTTGCTGTAAATATATTGTAAATTATTTGTAAGGTGTACATTCCTATATACCATCTTTAGCCAGCTTATAAATACATTATGAGCTCTTTAAATGTCCTTGAGAGCCACACCCTAAAATAAAGAATCCCTGCATACAATATAGCTTCTCACGCTAAATGTAGATCTAGTCAAAAAGGCAAAGTGCAATATGACAAACAACTTTTTAAATTTAGAAAATCTAAAAATATGAACACGTTTTGCATTTTTCAGCAGAAAAAAAATTTTTTTAAAGAGACAAAAAATTTCTGTCTCTTTATTGTTGGCTAGCACAATTCAGAAATTTCAAAGCATTGGCAATGTATATACTCTATACTCTAACATTTGGAAATGGAAACTGATCTTTTCCATACAATAGGATTGCAGCTAACACAATTTGTTTAAATGTACCTCATCTCAGGCCTTTCTTTCTCACTTTATTTTACAGATGTTCTTATCCTCCTTGAAAGGCATATTTGTAAGTACAAAGCTGAAAGTATTTACTGGAAATACACTAAAACTGAACATGTTTTATTCACTCTATTTTCTGTGTAGTCTCTAGTCAGACAACAGATAAGACCTAAAATTTTAGACTTTAACTATCTTGAAATAAATTAGTATGTAGGGTTTTTGTGTTTTTTGGAGCAATAGGACTCCCTTTAGAAGATTGTTATGAGAATAAAGTGAGATACTACAGGCAATGCTGTTATTATAATGACTAATAATAAGGAGGTAAGCTAATAGTGTCATTATACTTTCATTTACTTTATATTTGCACCAGCAACCAAAGAGTTAAGATAACTATAGGGATTTATCTCAAAGGTCTGGCTAGAACGAATGTGGACAGTAAAATTTGTTTACTTTTGTCAAGTGTCCAAAAGTACTTCCCAGGAACAACTAATGTTTGGATAGATGACAGAGCATTTTTCCAGGTAGAGTTATGAGAGCTTGTACATTATGCAGCCAATGAGCTTATTTTTGAAATCCTTCCACTTGTGCTACATTCAGTTTTATGGCATGGGTCTTACTGATTAAACACTTGCATTCCACCCAGCTTAGCCAATTCATAAATGTTTCCATTTAAAACAAACAGATCTTGAGAACCTAAACCAGAATCGTTGTTGGATTCTCTTTCAATGGGTCCATTCTGAGTAGCAACATCACACTTGACCTGGTCCTATCTTCACTCAATATTACCAGACAAACAGAAAGGCCCCAGCATTACCCCAAAGCTTTCCAATCTGAGGTTGCATAGGAAAAAGCTGCTCAGCTGGCTGCTGCTGCCTTTGCCACTGCAATAGAATGTTACAAAGTGACATACTCTCTTTGTACAGTTAGTGAGTGATCACTCTGGGTTTAGAGTTGTACTAACGACGAGTTGACTCACTGGAACATACTCTGATGCTGGGAAGGATTGGGGGCGGGAGGAGAGGGGGATGACAGAGAATGAGATGGCTGGATGGTATCACCGACTCAATGCACTTGAGTTTGAGTGAACTCCGGGAGTTGGTGATGGACAGGGAGGCCTGGCGTTCTGTGATTCATGGGGTCACAAAGAGTCAGACATGACTGAGTGACTGAACTGAACTGAATGAACTGAAGGGAGCAGCTGCTGTTTGTTACCTGACTATTAAAGTTTGCAATGAGGTACCCCATGGTTTAATGTTAGAGCCATGTCTTTCATCTGAAGAAAAAAAAAAAAAAAACAACTATCTGGAGTCATCAAGGAAGAGACTTCCAAAAGCCTGTATCCTTCTATCTGTTCTGATTCTTTCCTTTTATTATTCATAAATTTGGCACTTGACAAGCTTTATTAAAAATGACAAAATTGAAATGCCTGATACTATGAGAAATGCAAAGTAGAAGCTGAGAAACAATTTCATTAATTTTTGTCATGAACTAGTATATGAAGTTCAATCCTCACTCTTTTAGGGATGTTCGTGTTTAGAAGACTATCCCTCAATGTGCTAACAGTGCTTAAGTTTCCATCATTATTTCTCACATGTGTCTCTTTCCTACATCTTTGCACTGGGGATCTAAGAAATGAGTAGTACACCTTGTTCCCACATGCCAGTCTAATAATGGCTTCAGTTCAGTTCAGTTCAGTCACTCAGTCATATCCGACTCTTTGTGACCTCATGAACCACAGCACACCAGGCCTCCCTGTCCATCACCAACTCCTTGAGTTTACCCAAACCCATGTCCACTGAGTCGGTGATGCCATCCAATCCTCTCATCCTCTGTTATCCCCTTCTACTCCCGCCCTCAATCTTTTCCAACATTAGGGTCTTTTCAAATGAGTCAGCTCTTCGCATCAGGTAGTCTTTTCTAACACCACAGTTCAAAAGCATCAATTCTTTGGTGCTCAGCTTTCTTTATACTCCAACTCTCAAATCCTTACATGACTACAGGAAAAACCATAGCCTTGACTAGACGGATCTTTGTTGGCAAAGTTATATCTCTGCTTTTCAATATGTTGTCTAGGTTGGCCATAACTTTCCTTCCAAGGAGAAAATGTCTTTTAATTTCATGGCTGCAATCACCATCTGCAGTGATTCTGGAGCCCGCAAAAATAAAGTCTGCCACTGTTTCCACTGTTTCCCCATCTATTTGCCATGAAGTGATGGGACCGGATGCCGTGATACTACTTTTCCTATTTGGAACCAGTCTGTTGTTCCATGTCCAGTTCTAACTGTTGCTTCCTGACCTGCATACTGGTTTCTCAAGAGGCAGGTCAGGTGGATTGCTAATCGCATCACTTGAAGAATTTTCCAGAATTTATTGTGATCCACACAGTCAAAGGTTTGACATAGTCAATAAAGCAGAAATAGATGTTTTTCTGGAACTCTTGCTTTTTCGATGTTCCAGCAGATGTTGGCAATTTGATCTCTGGTTCCTCTGCCTTTCTAAAACCAGCTTGAACATCTGGAAGTCCACAGGTCACATATTGCTGAAGCCTGGCTTGGAGAATTTTGAGCATGACTTTACTAGCGTGTGAGATGAGTCCATCATGAGAATTGCTGGGCTGCAGGAAGCACAAACTGGAATCAAGATGGCCAGGAGAAATATCAATAACCTCAGATATGCGGATGTCACCACCCTTATGGCAGAAAATGAAGAGGAACTAAAAAGCCTCTTGATGAAAGTGAAAGAGGAGAGTGAAAAAATTGGCTTAAAGTTTAACATTCAGAAAACTAATATCATGGCATCTGGTCCCATCACTTCATGGCAAATAGATGGGGAAACAGTAGATACAGTGGCTGACTTCATTTCGGGGGGGCTCCAAAATCACTGCAGACGGTGATTGCAGCCACGAAATTAAAAGACGCTTACTCCTTGGAAGGAAAGTTATGACCAACCTAGACAGCATATTAAAAAGCAGAGACATTACTTTGCCAACAAAGTTCTGTCTAGTCAAGGCTATGGTTTTCCCAGTAGTAATGTAAGGATGTGAGATTTGGAGTATAAAGAAAGTTGAGTGCCGAAGAATTGATGCTTTTGAACTGTGGTGTTGGAGAAGACTCTTGAGAGTCCCTTGGGCTGCAAGGAGATCCAACCAATCCATCCTGAAGGAGATTGTTCTTGGTTGTTCATTGGAAGGACTGATGTTGAAGCTGAAACTCCAATAGTTTGGCCACCTGATGGAAAGAGCTGACTCATTTGAAAATAGTCTGATGCTGGCACAGATTGAGGGCAGGAGAAGGGGATAACAGAGGATGAGATGGTTGGATGGCATCACCAACTCAGTGGACATGAGTTTGGGGAGGCTCCAGCAGTTAGTGATGGACAAGGAGGCCTGGGGTACTGTGGTTCATTGGGTCGAAAAGAGTCAGACATGACTGAGCGAATGAACTGAAACTGAACTGAGATGAGTGCAATTGTGCCATAGTTTGAGCATTTTTCGGCATTGCCTTTCTTTGGGATTGGAATGAAAACTGACCTTCTCTAGTCCTGTGGCCACTGCTGAGTTTTCCAAATTTGCTGGCAAATTGAGTCCAACACTTTCACAGCATCATCTTTTAGGATTTGAAATAGCTCAACTGGAATCCCATCACCTCCACTAGCTTTGTTCATAGTGTTGTTTCCTAAAGCCCACATGACTTTACATTCCAGTATGTCTGGCTCTAGTTGAGTGATCATACCATCGTGATTATCTGGGTCATGATGATCTTTTTTATATAGTTCTTCTGTGTATTCTTGCCACCTCTCCTTAACATCTTCTGCTTCTGTTAGGTCCATACCATTTCTGTCTTTTATTGAGCCCATCTTTGCATGAAATGTTCCCTTGGTATCTCTAATTTTCTTGAAGAAATCTCTAGTCTTTTCCATTCTATTTTTTCCCTCTATTTCTTTGCACTGATCACTGAAGAAATCTTTCTTATCTCTCCTTGCTATTCTTTGGAACTCTGCATTCAAATGGGTATATCTTTCCTTCTCTTTTTTGCTTCTCTTTTCACAGCTATTTGTAAGGCCTCCTCAGACTGCCATTTTGCTTTTTTGCATTTCTTTTTCTTGGGGATGGTCTTTATCCCTGTCTCCTGTACAATGTCACGGACCTCCATCCATAGTTCCTCAGGCACTCTATCAGATCTAGTCCATTAAATTTATTTCTCTCTTATATGCCTTACCTGTTATCAAACGGAGGCCTCTGGAGAAGCACAAAGTACTTACTAGTGGACATTCAAAATTGTGTTGGAAAGGTAAACCAACTCCTTTAAAAGCTCAGTTGTACTTCAAAAGAGGGAGCATAAATCACAATCTCCAAGTTACCACCTTGTCATCCATGTGTAAGCTTACACATAATTTTTAGAAGATTAAATAATAGAAGACTTATAAAATTAAAAGATTAGGCATTCATAAAATTACATTATTAAAAATGCAATAAATGAAATAACTTAAAAGATAAATGATTTTCTCCAAGATATCTGCCTGTATTAGAATACATTTTTTTTATTCCTCTGTAAGACTAATTGTATTGCTACTTGCTAATATTTCATAGGAGGTACAGTGGATCCTCAGCCATATAAATTCTTCAGGCCAAAAAAAAAAAAATGTTTACACCTTCACAGAGCAAGACGTTTCCCTAGCTGAGGAATCAAGAGAAAGAATATGCCTTAAATTCATGAACGTATTTTATATGTCCTAAGGCAAAGCAAAGGTGAATGTCAACAGGGTCTAGCAATATAAAATTTCATTTGAAAGTTAGATGCCATAAAGCAGCAGAATTTCCTTACCTTTAATGTACACTTAAAGGTCTTTGTGATTTAATTGGTTTGATAGGATGAGAGACTTAGAGGGAAGTGCGAGATGTGAAGGTAGGGAAAGGGAAAGAGGGATAGTGATGAAAGGCCAGTTGCATCTGTCATTAAAGAAACTGACAGAAATAGTCAAACTAGCTGAGCTTGGAGGTATGGCAACCAGCAGCAGGCAGGGATAAAATGATCACCAAACAACTTTAGCATTTTTAATTTAATTCGCGTGAAGAAATGAATATATTTTGGCAATTCTTTCCTAATGAGGAAATACATTGCATCTGATATTATGGTGAACAATTGGAGAGCAGGATGCCCATAAACTATTCTACCTTTTTGCAATTCATTACAAGAAAGCAATAGAGAAAGAATGAATGGATTTTTGTGTGTTCCTATGATGCGGTGTCACAAAGAGTCGGACAAGACTGAGCGACTGAACTGAACTGAACTGAACTGATGATGCTATATCAGCATTCTCTTTTCACAATAGATTTAACAAATCTCCAAGAATAAAAATAACTGGGGGGGGGGTTACTGAGTTATAATCAACATACAAATTTATATGAGGTTCAGGTATATTGCATAATGATTTGACATTTTTATACATTACAAAATGATCACCACAATAAGACCAGTTACCATCTATCACAACACAAATTCGCTACATTATTGGTTATATTCCCTATGTGTATACTACATCTCCTGACTTACTCATTTCAGAGCTTCAAGTTTGTACCTCCTAATATCCTTCACCTATTTTGTCTATTCTCCATCCTCCTCACCTCTGTCAAGTCATAGACACAGAGAACAAACTGGGGGTTAATATTACTTCTTTAAAGTAAAAAAAGAGACTAAAAAGCATACAAGAGGAAGGGAACAGATCAAAGTTGCTGGACTATCAGTTCCCTTAAACATTTGACCAAGTATTGAAGTTAACTCAGAAAACCACACTGGGGGATTTCTGTGATTTAAGAAATTTCAGTTTATACATTTTCTTGTTGTTGTTTTTGGTATTGTTTTAAGTTAAGAAAGAAAGAATATGGATTAAAAGAGAGAAAAAATTAGCTTTAGGATCAACAACCATGCTTTTGCTTCCCTCCAAGAACAAGACTAAAAAAAAAAAAAAGTCTAAATGGTAGCAGATAGAATTTAGTTTAGATATTGGGGGAATCATGGAATTTGGACCTGGCACCTAAATCAAAGGAATATTGTTCAATTTGTGAGTCCTAAAAGATCCCTGAGACTCAGTTTTCTTCATTAAATGGAACTCATATTGTCTATTATTGGATTGTTATAAGAAATAGACATGATTATGCGACTGATACATAGCTGACATAAATCAATCAAATCCTATCTATCATTATTGTCTTCACAGATTTCTACCTAAGGAACATATAAAATGTTGCTGTGTCTTGTGAATTCTCAAGACCTGTTATATGTCCATCTCTAAAGTAGATCTTTATCATATTGTTAATATCAGGGAAAACACAGAAATCTGGGAGGCATGAATCATCCAAGGACTGGTGAAAATAGGTAAGAAAAGATATAATCTCCTTCAAACAGCCTCCAAGCCCTTGGGAGCCTAGAGAATCAGAGAAGCTTATAATATTCCAAACATTTTAGTATCATTCTGTCTAATGTTGGTGATGTTGAAGTTTAGTGGTGCTGCAGCTGTGTGTTATTTACAATTCAGAATCAGATGCAACTCCAATGTTTGCTGTACTTTCCATAAGCACATGAAAAAATGCTCAGCATCATTCATTATTAGAGAAATGCAAAGCAAAACTGCAATGCTGTATCACTTCACATCAGACAGAATGACCATTATCAAAACATCTACAAACAATAAACACTGGAGAGCATGTGGAGAAAAGGGAATCCTCTTGTACTCTTAGTGGGAATGTAAATTGATGCAGCCACTATGGAGGACAGTATGTAGATTCCTTTAAAAAAAAAGAATAAAGCCACCAAATGATCCAGCAATCATACTACTTGGCATATACCCTGAAGAAAACCATCATTGAAAAAGACACATGTACCCCAGAGTTCATTGCAGCACTATTTACAGTAGCTAGGACATGGAAGCATCTTAGATGTCTATCAATAGATGAATGGATAAAAATATTTGGCCTATATGTACAATAGAATATTACTCAGCCACACAAAAGGATGAATTTGAGTCAGTTCTAGTGAGTTGGATGAACCTAGAGCCTGTTATATAGAGTGAAGTAAGTCAAAGAGAAAAAGTAAATATCGTATATTAATGCATATATATAGAATCTAGAAAAGTGGTATTGATGAGTCTATTTGCAGGGAAGGAATGGAGACGCAGATATACAGAATGGTCTTGTGGACACATTGGAGGACAGAGAGAGTGGGACAAATGAATAAAGTAGCATTGACACATATACACTACTACCATGTGTAAAATAATAGCTGGTGAGAATTTACTATATAACATAGGGAGCCTAGCCTGGCGCTCTGTGATGACTTGGTGGTGTGGGAATGGGAAAATGGAGGGATGCTCAAGAGAGAGGTGATATTTGCATAATTATGGCTGATTTGTGTTGTTGTATGGCAGAAATCAACACAACACAATAAATCAATTTCCCCCAATTACAAATAAATTTAAAAGAAAGTGAGAAATCAACCCAAAAAAAAAAAAGGAAATAATGATGACTCACAAACTCTTATTTAATTACAAAAGCTTTTGTAAATTTTCTTTTCACACTGAGGATTAAAGATAATAATGGATTCATGAAAATAATAAATAAATCATAAATAAAGCCAAGGTAGAGTTCAGCAGTTAATAGAGTTAATAGCATGAGCTCTAGTATCAGACAGTCTTGGGTTTGATTCTCAGCATTCAGACAATGAACAAGATTATTTATATCCCTCTGTGGCACATGGTCGGAGAAGGCAATGGCAAGCCACTCCAGTACTCTTGCCTAGAAAATCCCATGGATGGAGGAGCCTGGTAGGCTGCAGTCCGTGGGGTCACTAAGGGTTGGACATGATTGAGCGACTTCACTTTCACTTTTCACTTGCACACATTGGAGAAGGAAATGGCAACCCACTCCAGTGTTCTTGGCTGGAGAATCCCGGGGGCGGGGGACCCTGGTGGGCTTCTGTCTATGGGTTCACGCAGAGTCGGACACGACTGAAGTGATGCAGCAGCAGCAGCAGTGGCACATGGTGGCACTCAATGAAGTGTAAAATTTTTCAAAGTCTGTGTCTCAGTTTTACCATTTATGGCACACTGCATGTTCAAACAAAAACCAAGCCAAAGTTATTTTTAGATACAAAGTAAATGCTAGTCAATCATTGGAAAAGAGTTCACAAATGCAGGCAACAGTCAAATAGAACAGAAAATCTGAGTTTAGGTGGAATGTATAGCAGTTGTCCCTATCACAGGAGAGACAAAGACAGTAAGTGTCCAGAATTGAAAGCTCAGGACTAGCATAGATACCTCCTTGTTTGCAGAGCTGACTTTGATCTCATAGGTCTTTATGCATGGCCAGGTTTCCTGCTGTTATTAGAAGTACTGGAGTGCCTTCAGTTAGTCTCTTAGGATATTTTTCTCCCTTCTTAACAACCTTTAATGGAAATTACAAAAAATCTCACAAGAAAGCTAGTTCCCATGAGGCATCTAGCACCTGGTGGTTTGAAGAACTGAGAAAAGGTTTAGATAAAGCTCCCAATTTTTGAGCTTTGCCCTTCACTAGAATTCCCTCAGCTCATCAAAGCCAGGTCAGACTAGTACTCAAGTTTAACAAGCTGCAAGTGTAGCAGTCTCTTTGACTTTGCAAAAACCTGAAATATCACTGGTATGGATTAGCACTCTTTTGCAATCAATTGTTTTCTTTGCATTGTTCCTTTGTTACCCTAAATCAATTCTGCTGACCAGCGTCTCCAGATACTGCCCTGCTGGTTGTGCACTTTACAACTCCAGGGGATGCCATTCCTGTAGAATATAATGTGAATATCGACCCCCTGGAGTTGTGTAATATGTCTGGCATTCCTGCTGATATTTACAAGGTCTATTTAGGACCAGAGATACTGCTGTAAATTTAATTTGACTTCTAATATCTTATCAGTGTTTTTTAAAATATTATCTGTATTTAAAGTTAGATCTTTACACTGATTGTTAGTTTCAAAGACAGACAGTAAACCAAGGCTGATGGAGAGTATGTTACTTTAAACCCTCCTTAGGTATTAATTGGATGACTTTTTAAAAAAAATATTGACTTGATAGTTGACATATGAGCATAGTAGGGAAGATGTTGACATTCAGTTGATCTGGCATATGGGCTATCCTGGTAGAATAGTTTCGGCATATTTGGTGTGGCTTCCAGTTGGCCCTTAAAAATTGTTTGATAAGCCTATGATTTGAATTGGATTGATTTGGAGAGAATGCTTGTTTGGAGCATATCTCCCTGTGGACATATCTCAAGAATCTCCCTTCCATAGATCTATCTGGCTGCATTAAAGAAGTCCTTGAAGAATGACGTATTTGTCAATACTGACATATAGGCAAGAAAGAAGAGATAGAGTCAGACATAGAATGACAACATGAGAAATAAGAACAGTGAAACAGGCTGAGACCCTGGACAAAATATGATTGTGTAGAATTGTTACCCTAATTAATTCATTCATTCAGTAAAATTTCACTGCACACATACACAGGGAATAAGGAAAACACATATATTCAAACACATATATTTATATGTGTATATATATATACATATATTTATATGTGTGTGTGTATATATATATATATATAAGCAATGGAAACTTTATTAAGCCCACTGTGCTTCAGTTTTCTTGACTATAAACTATGCAAATAACATAAATGTAATTTCCTTACAAAGTTGTTGTGAAGGTCAGATGATGTAATCCATTTTAAGCACTAATCTCAATGCCTAGTGCATAGCTTTCAACAAGGACAGCTACTCTGGTCACTCAAATGGTAAAGAATTCACCTGCAATGCAGGAAACCTGGGTTTAATCCCTGGGTTGGGAAGATCGAGGGCATTGGCAACCCACTCCAGTATTCTTGCCTGGAGAATTCTCCTGGACAGAGGAGCCTGGTGGCTACAGTCCATGGGGTAGCAAAGAGTTGGATGTGACTGAGAAACTAAGCACAAAACACACATTTCTTCCTACTGATAGTATTGCATTAACAATGATTAGGAAGCAGCTTAGCTGAATAATTAAGGGCATGAGTTCTAGAGACAGGATGGCTTTGAAACCTAACTCCACCACTTACTTACCACTATGTGACACTGAAGAAGTAAAATACCTCTCTGTGCTTCAATTTCCATCTTATCTGGTCATCATGAGAATTAAATGAGTTGATAGTTAAAAAGTGCTTTAAAGACTGACTTGTCCCTAGTATTCACTTACTAAATGTTAGCTATTATCTTTAGAAGTTATATGAATATATCCTCCTATGATGGGTTGAATTTCCTCCCAAAAGATATATACAAGTTCTTACCCCCATACCCACACCCAGCCTGTACCTGTGCATGTGACCTTATTTGGAAATAGAGTCCTTGAAGATATAATTAACTTAAGGATCTCAAAATGAGATCATCATCTTAAATTTATTGTTGGGCCCTAAATCTAATAACTATAGTTTTTATAAAAGAAAGGAGAGGAATATTTGAGACTAAGAGACACAGGGGAGAATCTCACATGAAGACAGAGGTAGAAATTGGAGCTATACCACTACAAACCAAGGAACTCCAATAGTCAGCCAAATTTGAAAGAGGCAGGGAAAGGTTATCCCCTAGCACTTTTGTAGGAAGTCAAGCACTATTGACACCCTGACTTCTGATTTCTGGTCTCCAGAAGTGTGACAGACTAAATTTCAGTTATTTTAAGCCACCAATTTTGTAGTAAATTTGTTGTGGCAGCCCTAGAATACTAAGAAAACTTCCATTACTTGCATGTCCTACTCACAAAAAATCTTCTATTTTGAGAAATATACCTTTAAATAGTGGAAAATTATAAGCTTTTAAGCACCATATTGAACTTTTAAAATCTTTTTCATATGTGTTTAATTTGTTTCCTATTAAGGACACTTGGAAGATTTCTTTGCTCTATACAAAGGTATCTAGGAATTTTGATCCATCTATTCACAAATATTTAATATATTTAAGATTTACTGAGTTCACACTATATGTTACATTACACAGGAAGCATGATGGAGTGCTTATAATAAAGCTCACAATCAAGTAGTGTGATTGAGATTTGAAATCTAGCAGATAAAGATGCTGAGGACTAAGAACTGTGTAACTTAGATTCTTCCCAAAGTTTCATGATATCCTATAATTATTCTGGAAAATATACATTACTGTGTCCCCATGACAGATATACTAGGTGTTTCCAAGACATCTCTGTTTTTTACAGCCTAGCACTGAAGAGCACATTGGACTTCCCTGGTGGCTCAGAGAGTAAAGCATCTGCCTACAATGCAGGAGACCCGGTTTCAATCCCTGGGTGGGGAAGATACCCCGGAGAAAGAAATTGCAACCCACTCCAGTATTCTTGCCTGGAAAATCCCATGGATGGAGGAGCCTGGTAGGCTACAGTCCACGGGGTCGCAAAGAGTCGGACACGACTGAACGACTTCACTTTCACTTTCTTTCACTAGTTTTTAAAGTTTGGGAATCATTGTTCTTGCCTGGAGAATCCCAGGGACAGGGAAGCCTGGTGGGCTGCCGTCTATGGGGTCGCACAGAGTCGGACACGACTGAAGTGACCTAGCAGCAGCAGCAGCAGCAGCACCAGCAGTCTAATCCATCTCCACTCCCTATGCAGAAACACAACTACAGTATTCCTTCTTAGGATATACTTGCTTTTATTTCAAAATTTCTAGTGACAGAATGTCATCCTTTTGTGAGTCAACTGGGTCCTTTGTTAACAGAAAATATTAGAAAGTCATTCTTAACATTGATCTGAAATCTAGCTCTGCTTAATTTTTATTCACTGGCCAAAGCTCTTGGTTATGGAAAAATAATGATTAGTCCCCTTCTAAAGGTGGCCCCTTAAAATTTATAACCTATTCCTTCGATGGTCTAGGCTAGGTATACACAGTTCCTCCCAATGTTAACTTATTTTTTTTTCTTTAATTCTAGGTTTTTAATTTAATTTTTTTATTTTTTAATATAAATTTGTTTAATTGCAGGTTAATTACTTTACAATATTGTAGTGGTTTTGCCATACAATGACATGGATCCACCACGGGTGTACATGTGTTACCCATCCTGAAACCCCTCCCACCTCTCTCCCTATCCCATCCCTCTGGGTCATCCCAGTGTACCAGCCCCAAGCACCCTGTCTCATGCATCAAATCTGGACTGGCGATCCATTTCACATATGAAAACATACATGTTTCTATGCCATTCACTCAAATCATCCCACCTTCGCCCTTTCCCACAGAGTCCAAAAGACTGTTCTATACATCTGTGTCTCCTTTGCTGTCTCACATATGGGGTTATCGTTACGACCATTCTAAATTCCATATATATGCTTTGCTGCTGCTGCTGCTGCTGCTAAGTCACTTCAGTCGTGTCTGACTCTGTGTGACCCCATAAACGAAAGCCCACCAGGTTCCCCCATCCCTGGGATTCTCCAGGCAAGAACACTGGAGTGGGTTGCCATTTCCTTCTCCAATGTGTGAAATTGAATAGTGAAGTCGCTCAGTCGTGTCCGACCCTTAGTGACCCCACGGACTGCAGCCTACCAGGCTCCTCCATCCATGGGATTTTCCAGGCAATAGTACTGGAGTAGCTTGCCATTGCCTTCTCCGATATATGCGTTAGTATACTCTATTGGTTTTTTCTTTCTGGCTTACTTCACTCTGTAAAATAGGTTCCAGTTTCATCTACCTCATTAGAACTGATTCAAATGTATTACTTTTAATGGCTGAGTAATATTCCATTCTGTATATGTATCACAGCATTCTTATCCATTTGTCTGCTGATGGACATCTAGGTTGCTTCCATGTCCTGGCTATTATAAACAGTGCTGCGATGAACATTGTGGTACATGTCTCTTTCAATTCTGGTTTCCTCAGTGTGTATGCCCAGCAGTGGGATTGCTGGGTCTTATGGGAGTTGGTGATTGACAGGGAGGCCTGGTGTGCTATGATTCACGGGGTTGCAAAGAGTCGGACATGACTGAGTGACTGAACAGAACTCAACTGAACTGATACAAGTTTGCATTCCCAACAAGAGTGTAAAAGTGCTCACTTTTCTCCACATCCTCTCCAGCATTTAATGCTTATAGACTTTTGGATAGCAGCCACTCTGACTAGCGTGAAAAGGTACCTCATTGTGGTTTTGTTTTGCACTTCTGATAATAAGTGATGTTGAGCATCTTTTCATGTGTTTGTTAGCCATCTGTATGTCTTCTTTGGAGAAATGTCTGTTTAGGTATTTGGCCCACTGTTTGATTGGGTCAATTATTTTTTGGGAATTGAGCTGCAGGAATTGCTTATATATTTTTGAGATTAATTCTTTGTCAGTTGCTTCATATGCTATTATTTTCTCCCATTCTGAAGCCTGCCTTTTCACTTTACTTATAGGTTCCTTTGTTGTGCAAAACTTTTAGGGTTCTTTCATTCCCACTTGCTTATTTTTGCTTTTATTTCCAATACTCAGGGAGGTGGGTCATAGAGGATCCTGCTGTGATTTATGTCGGAGAGTGTTTTGCCCATGTTGTCCTCTAGGAGTTTTATAGTTTCTGGTCTTATGTTTAAATCTTTAATTCATTTTGAGTTTGTTTTTGTGTATTTTGTTAGAAAGTGCTCTAATTTCATTCTTTTACAAGTGGCTAACCAGTTTTACCAGCACCACTTGTTAAAGAGATTGTCTTATCTCCATTGTATATTCTTGCCTCCTTTATCAAAGATAAGGTGTCCATAGGTGTGTGGATTTATCTCTGGGCTTTCTATTCTGTTCCATTGATCTATATTTGTCTTTCTGGCAGTACCATGCTGTCTTGATGACTGTAGCTTTGTAGTAGAGACTGACATCTGGCAGGTTGATTCCTCCAGTTCCATTCTTCTTTCTCAAGATTGCTTTGGCTCAGTTCAGTTCAGTTCAGTTCAGTCGCTAAGTCGTGTCCGATTCTCCGCGACCCCATGAATCACAGCACGCTAGGCCTCCCTGTCCATCACCAACTCCCGGAGTACACTCAAACTCATGTCCACAGAGTTGGTGCTGCCATCCAGCCATCTCATTCTCTGTCTTCCCCTTCTCCTCCCGCCCCCAACCTTTCCCAGCATCAGAGTCTTTTCCAGTGAGTCAACTCGTCGCATGAGGTGGCCAAAGTACTGCAGTTTCAGCTTTAGCATCAGTCCCTCCAATGAACATCCAGGATTGATCTCCTCTAGAATGGACTGGTTGGATCTCCTTGCAGCATAAGGGACTCTCAAGAGTCTTCTCCAACACCACAGTTCAAAAGCATCGATCCTTCGGCGGTCAGCCTTCTTCACAGTCCAACTCTCACATCCATACATGACCAAGGGAAAAACCATTGCCTTGACTAGACGGACCTTGGTTGGCAAAGTAATGTCTCTGCTTTTTAATATACTATCAAGGTTGGTCATAACTTTCCTTCCAAGGAGCAAGCGTCTTTTAATTTCATGGCTGCAATCAGCATCTGCAGTGATTTTGGAGCCCAAAAAAACAAAGTCTGACACTGTTTCCACTGTTTTTCCATCTATTTCCCATGAAGTGATGGGACCAGATGCCATGATCTTTGTTTTCTTAATGTTGAGCTTCAAGCCAACCTTTTCACTCTCCTCTTTCACTTTCATCAAGAGGCTTTTGAGTTCCTCTTCACTTTCTGCCATAAGGGTAGTGTCATCTGCATATCTGAGATTATTGATATTTCTCCCAGCAATCTTGATTCCAGCTTGTGCTTCTTCCAGCCCAGCGTTCCTCATGATGTACTCTGCATATAAGTTAAATAAGCAAGGTGACAATATACAACCTTGACGTACAACTTTTCCAATTTGGAACCAGTCTGTTGTTCCATGTCCAATTCTAACAGTTGCTTCCTGACCTGCATACAGGTTTCTCAAGAGGCAGGTCAGGTGGTCTGGTATTCCCATCTCTTTCAGAATGTTCCACAGTTTATTGTGATCGACACAGTCAAAGGCTTTGGCATAGTCAATAAAGCAGAAATAGATGTTTTTCTGAAACTCTCTTGCTTTCTCCATGATCCAGCGGATGTTGGCAATTTGATCTCTGGTGCCTCTGCCTTTTCTAAAACCTGCTTGAACATTTGCGAGTTGACGGTTTACATACTGCTGAAGCCTGGCTTGGAGAATTTTGAGCATGACTTTACTAGTGTGTGAGATGAGTGCAATTGTGTGGTAGTTTGAGCATTCTTTGGCATTGCCTTTCTTTGGGATTGGAATGAAGACTGACCTCTTCCAGTCCTTTGGCCACTGCTGAGTTTTCCAAATCTGCTGGCATATTGAGTGCAGCACTTTCACAGCATCATCTTTCAAGACTTGAAATAGCTCAACTGGAATTCCATCACCTCCACTAGCTTTGTCAGTAGTGATGCTTTCTAAGGCCCACGTGACTTCACATTCCAAGATGTCTGGCTCTAGGTCAGTGATCACGTTATCGTGACTATCCTGGTCATGAAGATCTTTTTTGTACAGTTCTTCTGTGTATTCCTGCCACCTCTTCTTAATATCTTCTGCTTCTGTTAGGACCACACCATTTCTGTCCTTTATCGAGCCCATCTTTGCATGAAATGTTCCCTTGAAATCTCTAATTTTCTTGAAGAGGTCTCTTGTTTTTCCTATTCTGTTGTTTTCCTCTATTTTTTTTGCATTGATCACTGAGGAAGTCTTTCTTATCTCTCCTTGCTCTTCTTTGGAACTCTGCATTCAGATGCTTATATCTTTCCTTTTCTCCTTTGCTTTTCGCCTCTCTTCTTTTCACAGCTATTTGTAAGGCCTCCTCAGACAGCCATTTCGCTCTTTTGCATTTCTTTTCCATGGGGATGGTCTTGGTCCCTGTCTCCTGTACAATGTCACGAACCTCCATCCAGAGTTCATCAGCACTCTATCAATCAGATCTAGTCCCTTAAATCTATTTCTCACTTCCACTGTATAATCATAAGGGATTTTATTGAGGTCATATCTGAATGGTCTAGTGGTTTTCCCTACTTTCTTCAATTTAAGTCTGAACTTCGCAATAAGGAGTTCATGATCTGAGCCACAGTCAGCTCCTGGTCTTGTTTTCGCTAACTGTATACAGCTTCTCCATCTTTGGTTGCAAAGAATATAATCAATCTGATTTCGGTGTTGACCATCTGGTGATGTCCATGTGTAGAGTCTTCTCTTGTGCTGTTGGAAGAGGGTGTTTGCTATGACCAGTGCGTTCTCTTGGCAAAACTCTATTAGCCTTTGCCCTGCTTCATTCCGTGCTCCAAGGCCAAATTTTTCAGTTACTCCAGGTGTTTCTTGACTTCCTACTTTTGCATTCCAGTCCCCTATAATGAAAAGGACATTTTTTTGGGGTGTTAGTTTTGGCTACTTGAGGTTTATTATATTTCCATACAAATTGTGAGATTATTTGTTCTAGTTCTCTAAAAAATACCATTGGTAGCTTGACAGGGATTCATTGAATCTTTAGATTGCTTTGGGTAGTATACTCATTTTCAACATATTGATTCTTCCAATCCCTGAACATGGTATATTTCTCCATCTATTTGTGTCCTCTTTGCTTTCTTTCATCAGTGTTTCTTTAGGTAGATATATTCTTAAATATTTTATTATTTACATTGCAATGGTGAATGGAACTGTTTCCTGAATTTCTCTTTCTGTTTTCTCATTGTTAGTGTATAGGAATGCAAGGTATTTTTGTGTGTTAGTTTTATATCCTGCAAACTTACTGTATATATATATTCATTGATTAGCTCTAGTAATTTTCTGCTGGAGTCTTTAAGGTTTTCTATGTAGAGGATCATGTCATCTGTAAACAGTGAGAGTTTTACTTCTTTTCCAATGTGGATTCTTTTTATTTCTTTTTCTGCTCTGATTGCCATGGCCAAAACTTCCAAAACTATGTTGAATAGTAGTGGTGAGAGTGGGCATCCTCGTCTTGTTCCTGACTTTAGGGGAAATACTTTCAATTTTTCACCATTGAGGATAATGTTTGCTGTGGGTTTGTCATATATAGCTTTCAGTATGTTATGTTCCTTCTCTGTCTGCTTTCTGGAGGTTTTTTATCATAGATGAATGTTGAATTTTCTCAGAGATTTTCTCCACATCTATTGAGATAATCATATAGTTTTTATCTTTCAATTTATGAGGTGTAATATGGTGATTGATTTGCAGATATTGAAGAATCCTTGCATCCCTGGGATAAAGCCTACTTGTTCATGATGTGTGATCTTTTTAATATGTTATTGGATGTATGTTATTGGATTCTGTTTGCTAGAATTTTGTTGAGGAATTTTACATCTACGTTCATCAGAGATATTGGCCAGTAGTTTTCTTTTTTTGTGGCATCTTTGTCTGGCTTTGGTATTAGGGTGATGGTGACCTCATAGAATGAGTATGGCAGTTTACCGTCATCTGCAACTTTCTGGAAGAGTCTGAGTAGTATAGGTGTTAGCTCTTCTCTAAATTTTTGGTAGAATTAAACTGTGAAGCCGTCTGGGCCTGTACTTTTGTTTGCTGGAAGATTTCTGGTTACAGCTTCAATTTCTGTCCTTGTGATGGGTCTGTTAAGATTTTCTATTTCTTCCTGGCTCAGTTTTTGAAAGTTGTACTTTTCTAAGAATTCGCCCATTTCTTGCAAGTTGTCCATTTATTGACATATAGTTGCTGATGGTAGTCTCAGGAACCTTTGTATTTCTGTGTTGTCGTGACTTCTCCATTTTCTTTTTTTTTTTTTTTTAATTTATTTATTTTAATTGGAGGCTAATTACTTTACATTATTGTATTGGTTTTGCCACACATTGGCATGAATATGCCCGGGGTGTACATGTATTCCCCATCTTGGATCCCCCTCCCACCTCCCTCCCCGTCCCATCCCTCTGGTTCATCCCAGTACACCATCCCCGAACATCCTGTATCATTCATCTAACCTGGACTGGCGATTCGTTTCACATATGATAACATATATGTTTCAATGCTATTCTCCCATATCATCCCACCCTCACCCTCTCCCACAGAGTCCAAAACACTGTTCTCTACATCTGTGTCTCTTTTGTTGATAATGACTTCTCCATTTTCATTTCTAATTTTGTTGATTTGATTATTTTCCCTTTGTTTCTCGACGAGTCTGGCTAATGGTTTGTCAATTTTATTTATCTTCTCAAAGAACCTGCTTTTAGCTTTGCTGATTTTTGCTACGGTCTCTTTTGATTCTTTTGCATTTATTTCTGCCCTAATTTTAAAGATTTCTTTCCTTCCACTAACCCTGAGGTTCTTCATTGCTTCCTTTTCTAGTTGCTTTAGGTGTACAGTAGGCTATTTATTGGACTTTTTTCTTGTTTCCTGAAGTAAGCCTGTATTGCTACTTAACACTGCTTTTACAGTATCCCATACATTCTGAGTTGTTGTGCTTTCATTTTCAAATTCGTTTCCATGCATATTTTGATTTCTTTTTTAATTTCTTCTGTGATTTGTTGGTTGGTCAGGAGCGTGTTGTTCAGCCTCAATATGTTGGAGTTTTTACTAGTTATTCTCCTGTAATTGACATTTAATCTTACTGCATTGTGATCTGAAAAGATGCTTAGAATGATTTCAATTTTTTTGAATTTACCAAGGCTAGATTTATGGACCAAGATATGATCTATCCTGGAGAAGGTTCTATGTGCAGTTGAGAAGAAGGTGAAATTAATTGTTTTGGGGTGAAATGTCCTATAGATATCAATTATGTCTAACTGGTCTATTGTATCATTTAAAGTTTGTGTTTCCTTGTTAATTTTCTGTTTAGTTGATCGATCCATAGGTGTGAATGGAGTATTAAAGTCTCCCACTATTATTGTGTTATCATTAATTTCCCCTTTCATCAGTTCAGTTCAGTTCAGTCACTCAGTCATGTCCGACTCTCCGCGACCCCATGAATCACAGCACGCCAGGCCTCCCTGTCCATCACCAACTCCCAGAGTTCACTCAAACTCATGTCCACAGAGTCGGTGTTGCCATCCAGCCATCTCATTCTTGGTCATCCCCTTCTCCTCCCTCCCCCAACCTTTCCCAGCATCAGAGTCTTTTCCAGTGAGTCAACTCATCGCATGAGGTGGCCAAAGTATTGTAGTTTCAGCTTTATCATCAGTCCTTCCAACGAACACCCAAGATTGATCTCCTTTAGAATGGAATGGTTGGATCTCCTTGCAGTACAAGGGACTCTCAAGAGTCTTCTCCAACACCACAGTTCAAAAGCATCAATTCTTCGGTGATCAGCTTTCTTCACAGTGCAACTCTCACATCCATACTTGCTAGCATTTGTCTTACATATTACGGTGCTCTTATGTTGGATACATATATATTTATAATGTTATATCTTCTTGGATTGATCCTTTGATCAATATGTAGTGTCCTTCTTTGTCTCTTTTCACAGCCTTTATTTTAAAGTCTATTTATCAGATATGAGTATTGCTACTGATGCTTTCTTTTGGTCTCTATTTGCATGGAATATCTTTCTCCAGCCTTTCACTTTCAGTCAGGATGTATCCCTTGTTTTGAGGTGGGTTTCTTGTAGACAACATATATAGGGGTTTGCTTTTGTATCCGTTCAGCCAGTCTTTGACTTTTGGTTGAGGCATTCACCCCATTTACATTTAAGTAATTATTGATAAGTATGGGATAAGGAGGAGAAGGGGAAGACAAAGAATGGGGTAGCTGGATGGCATCACCAACTCGATAGACATGAGTTTGAGTGAACTCTGGGAGTTGGTGATGGACAGGGAGGCCTGGCATGCTGTGATTCATGGGATCGCAAAGAGTCAGACATGACTGAGTGACTGAACTGAACTGAACTGAACTGATGATCCTGTTGCCATTTACTTTGTTGTTTTGGGTTCGGGATTATATACCCTTTCTGTTATTCCTGTCTAGAGAAGGCCCTTTAGCATTTGTTGGAGCTTGGTTTGGTGATGCTGAATTTTCAGCTTTTGCTTGTCTGTAAAGCGTTTGATTTCTCCTTCATATTTGAATGAGATCCTTGTTGGGTACTGTAATCTGGGTTGTAGGTGTTTCTCTTTCATCATTTTAAGTATGTCCTGCCATTCCCTTCTGATCTGAAGAGTTTCTATTGAAAGATCAGCTATCCTTATGGGAATCCCCTTGTGTGTTATTTGTTGTTTTTCCCTTGTTGCTTTAAATATTTGTTCTTTGTGTTTGATCTTTGTTTATTTGATTAATATGTGTCTTAGGGTGTTTCACCTTGGGATTATCCTGTTTGGGACTCTCTGGGTTTCTTGGACTTGGGTGACTTTTTCCTTCCCCATTTTAGGGAAGTTTTCAACAATTATCTCCTCAAGTATTTTCTCATGGTCTTTCTTTTTGTCTTCTTCTCGGACTCCTATGATTCGAATGTTGGGGCATTTAACATTGTCCCAGAATTCTCTGAGGTTGTCCTCATTTCTTTTAATTTTTTGTTTCCTTTTTACCGCTCTGCTTAATTTATTTCTACCATTCTATCTTCTACCTCAGTTACCCTATCTTCTGCCTCAGTTATCCTACTGTTGGTTCCCTCCAGAGTGTTTTTTATCTCATTTATTGCATTATTCATTATTGACTGACTCTTTTTTATTTCTTCTAGGTCCTTGTTAAACATTTCTTGCATCTTCTCAATCCTTGTCTCCAGGCTATTTATCTGTAACTCCATTCTGTTTTCAAGATTTTGGATCACTTTCAATATCATTATTCTGAATTCTTTATCAGTTAGATCCCCTATATCTTCCTCTTTTTCTCATTTGGTAGGCATTTATCCTGTTCCCTTACCTGCTGAGCATTTCTCTGCCTTTTCATCTTGTTTATATTGCTGTGTTTGGGGTGGCCTTTCTGTATTCTGGCAGTTTATGGTCCCTCTTTGTTGTGGAGGTCCCTCACTGTGGGTGGGATTGGATGGGTGGTTTGTCAAGGTTTCCTGGTTAGGGGATCTTGTGTTGGCGTTTTGGTGGGTGGAGCTTGATTTCTTCTCTATGGAGTGCAATGAAGTGCCCAGTAGTGAGTTTTGAGATGTCAGTGGGTTTCCTGTGACTTTGGGCAGCCTGCATATTGAAGTTCAGGACTATGCTCCTGTGTTGCTGGAGAATTTGTGTGGTATGTCTTGCTCTGGAACTTGTTGACTCTTGGGTGGTGCTTGGTTGCAGAATAGGTATGGAGGGTTTTGATGAGCTCTTATAGATTAATGTTCTCTGGAATCAGGAGTTCTCTGGTCTTCTCAGGTTTTGGACTTAAGCTTCCTGCCTCTGGTTTTAGTCTTATTCTTACAGAAGCCTCAAGACTTCTCCATCTCCTTTCGAAGACAATGGGCTGTTTTTCTGGGTGCCTGATGTCCTCTGCCAGCATTCAGAAGCTGTTTTGTGAAATTTGCTCAGAAATTTGTTTTGTGAAATGTTCTTTCGATGAATTTGTGGGGGAGAAAGTGGTCTCGCCGTTTTATTCCTCCACCATCTTAGGACCACCCCTCCCATTATGTCATTTTTGAGGTTCCATCCAAGCACTGCTTTTCACACTCTTTTACTGACTCTCAGGGCTACTCCACTTTTTATAAGGGATTCTTGCCCAAAATAGTAGATATAATGGACATCTGAATTAAGTTCTCCCATTTCCGTCCATTTTAGTTCAATGATTCTTAAGATATCAATGTTCAATTGCTGTAATTAGTTGCTCAGTCATGTCCGATTCTTTGTGACCCCATGGACTGGCTTCTCTGGTGATGGGGATTCTCCAGGCGAGAATACTGGAGTGGGTTGCCATGCCCTCCTCTAGTGGATGTTCCCAACCCAGGGATCGAACCCAGGTCTTCCACATTGTAGGTGGATTCCTTACCGACTGAGCCACCAAGGAAGCCCAAGAATATACTGCATTGCAGGTGGATTCTTTACCAGCTGAGCTACCAGGGAAGCCCAGCATGGTAAGTCTTCTGGTTGACCATATACAATTTATCTTGGTTCATAGACCTAACACCTCAGGTTCCTATGCAATGTAGTTCTTTATAGCATGGGTCTTTACTTCCATTACCAGAAACATACATAGCTGATAATTTTTTTCTGCTTTTGCACAGCCACTTCATTATTTCTAGAGTTGTTCGTAATTGCCCTTCACTATTCCCCAGTAGTATTTGGACACCTTCTAACCTGGAGGTCTCATCTTCCAGTGTCATAATTTTGTCTTTTAATACTCTCCATGAAGTTCTTGAAGCAAGAATATGAGTGGCTTGACATTTCCTCCTTTAGTGAACCATGTTTTAACAGAATTCTTCTATGACCTGTCAATCTTGGATGGCTCATAGCTTCATTGAGATGCACAACTCCCTTTGACATACAAGGCTGGGTTCCATAAAGGGTGTTTACCTAATAGAAAAGTACAAAGAAAATATGACTAAACACTTCAAAAAAGGGAACATAACCGGGCTGTGAATATATAAAATACGATCAATTTTGCTAATAAATCAGTGTGATATAAATTATCCATAGTTACATAAAATTTATACTCACCAGATTGGTAAAATTTTAAAGTCTGACAATATCAAGTGTTGCCAAGACCATGAGGCAGTAGGAATTTTCGTATTCTCTTAATAGAAGAATCAGTTTCCATTGAATAAAAGTAAAATATTATCTAGTAAAATTGAATATGGGAATATCATATGATCCAACAGTCCTATGCATTTCTCCAAAATGTTATACACAAAAGCTTACAATAGTGATGTTCAGGACAGCAAACTTGAATACTACCCAATAGTTCATTCACAGTTGATAGGAAAAAGAAATTGTGTCATAATCATAAAATGGATTACTATGTATAACATTTTAATGATCCACAGCTACAGTCACAAATATGCATGGATCTCCAAAATACAATTTTGTGAAAATGGAACAAGTGACAGAAGGAAATATGCATAGCATCTTAGCATTTATATAAATTCTAAAGCCAATCAAAAGTATGCAATGTATTTTTTAAGGATTGCATAATAATCACTAAATATTTTAAAAGCAAATAAAAGTATATAATCTCTACATTATAAAGTGTCTTGACATTTTTTTAATTTATTTATTTTAATTGGAGGCTAATTACTTTACAATATTGTAGCTGTTTTGCTATACATTGACATGAATCAGCCATGGGTGTACATGTGTTCCACATCCTGAAACACCCTCCCACCTCCTTCCCCATTTCATCCCTCTGGGTAATCCAGGTGAACCAGCTACAAGCACCCTGTATCATACATCGAACCTGGACTGGTGATTCGTTTCACATATGATAATATACGTTTCAATGTCATTCTCCCAAATCATCCCACCCTCACCCTCTCCCAAAGAGCCCAAAAGATTGTTCTATACATCTGAGTCTCTTTTGCTGTCTCATATACAGGGTTATCGTTATCCTCTTTCTAAATTCCATATATATGCATTAGTATACTGTATTGGTGTTTTTCTATCTGGCTTACTTCACTCTGTATAATAGGCTCCAGTTTCATCCACCTCATTAGAACTGATTCAAATGTATTCTTTTTAATTGTGCATATGTACCACAGCTTTCTTATCCATTCATCTGCTGATGGACATCTAGGTGGCTTCCATGTCCTGGCTACTATAAACAGTGTTGCAATGAACATTGGGGTACACGTGTCTCTTTCAATTCTGGTTTCCTCGGTGTGTATGCCCAGAAGTGGGATTGCTGGGTCATATGGCAGTTTTATTTACAGTTTTTTAAGGAATCTCCACACTGTTCTCCATAGTGGTTGTTCTGGTTTGCATTCCCACCAACAGTGTAATAGGGTTTCCTTAAATATTATGAAAACTAAGATAACTATTATCACAAAATTTAGAATTTCTATTATCGCTGTAGTGATAGGGAGAAGGAAATGGCAACCCACTCCAGTATTCTTGACTGGAGGATCCTATGGATGGAGGACCCTGGTGGGCTGCAATCCATGGGGTTGCTGAGAGTCGGACACAACTGAGCGACTTTACTTTCACTTTTCACTTTCATGCACTGGAAAAGGAAATGGCAACCCACTCCAGTATTCTTTACTGGAGAATCCCAGGGACAGAGGAGCCTGGTGGGCTGGCATCTATGGGGTCGCACAGAGTCGGACACGAGTGAAGTGCCTTAGCAACAGCAGCTACAGTGATGGAAGTGTGATGTGATTGGGAAAAATTATAAAGGGATTCTGCATTTCTGGTATTCTTCTGTTTCTTAAACAGAGTGTAGGACAGTTGAATGTTCTTTTAATAATATCATTCATTAAATTACACAATACATTTTATGCACTTTTTTTGTGTGTGCATGATATAAAAATCCTATGGTAGCATCCTATGTACTTTCAGTTCAAATTAAAAGTTTCTGTCATGCTTTTAATGTTCTGGGTTATCTGATCCTTCTCTATTAAATTGCTTCCTACTATTCCCTAGCATTTCTCTACCTTCCATGTACTTTCTTATGACATTTACCTTAAGTTGAATGTTCCCCACCTCATTTCTATCTAAACCAAATCAGTTCTCAAAGGTTGACTTCCTGCCCCAGTGTCTTCACAATCCAGTCTCATGCTTACTTAACACTTTTCTGCATCCCTTTTGCTTCTCAAAAGGAGTAGCTCTTCACCAAATGATGTAGCACTTCATTGATCTCCAATTGTTTAATATGTCTTAGCATTTGTTTCATTGGTGCTGTACTTCTTTTCCATCTTGTTATGACCTAGCAGAGTTCTAGACTCACTGAACATATAAAATAAACACTTGTCAATTACTGAAATTGGCTAAAAGTTTGTAATAATAGAATTTATTAAAAACTATATGGATTTAATGCATTCAAAATATGCATCAAAATAATCACAAGAGGCATTTAACTAAAAGTTCTGCTGTAACACATAAGGATTTTCCACCTTTGACACAGCCTTTATAAACAAATGAACATGACTAAATTGCTTCAAGCTAAGAACGTGGCATCCAGTCCCATCAGTTAAGTTCAGTCATTCAGTCATGTCCGACTCTTTGCTACACCATGAACCACAGCATGACAGGCCTCCCTGTCCATCATCGACTGCCGGAGTCTACCCAAACCCATGTCCACTGAGTCAGTGATGCCATCCAAACATCTCATCCTCTGTCATCCCCTTCTCCTCCCGCCCTCAATCTTTCCCAGCATCAGGGTCTTTTCAAATGAGTCAGCTGTTTGCATCAGATGGCCAAAGTATTGGAGTTTCAGCTTCAACATCAGTCTTTCCAATGAACACCCAGGACTGATCTCCTTTAGGATGGACTGGTTGGATCTCCTTGCAGTCAAAGGGACTCTTAAGAGTCTTCTCCAACACCACAGTTCACATCACTTCATGACAAATATAATGGGGAAAAAGTGGATGCAGTGACAGATTTTCTTTTCTTGGGCTTCAAAATCACTGAGGATGGTGACTGCAGCAGTGAAATTGAAACAACAACAACAACAAAAAAAAAACAAAACAAAACACTTGCTCCTTGGGAGGAATGCATATTAAAAAGCAGAGACATCCCTTTGCCAACAAAGGTCCATATAGTGAAAATTATGGCTTTTCCAGTAATCATGTACGAATGTAAGAGTTGGACCATGAAGAAGGCTGAATACCAAAGAATTGATGGTTTTGAATTGTGGTGCTGGAGAAGACTCTTGAGAGTCCCTTGGACTGCAAGGAGATCAAACCAGTCCATCCTAAAGTAAATCAGTCCTGAGTATTCATTGGAAAGATGAATGCTGAAGCTGAAAGTCTAATACTTTGGCCACCTGATGGGAATAACCGACTCACTGGAAAAGACCCTGATGCTGGGAAAGATTGAAGGCGAAAGGAGAAGAAGGTGACAGAGGATAAACTGATTAGATAGCATGCCTGACTCAATGGATATGAATTAGACCAAACTTCAGGAGATAGTGGAAGACAGAAGAGCCTGGCATGCTATAGTTCACAGAGTTGGAAACAACTTAGAAACTGAACTATAACAAAATTGCTTCAAATCAACATATATAATTGAAACAACTAAATAGATCAGTAAGCGTTGCTGGAATTAGAAACACTGAATGAGTGAACTCTCCATTACTGAAGCTTTGAGTGATTGCTTAGGATTAAGTTAAAACAATCACTGAAATCATATGGGTATTCAAATTTGCTCGCAAAACCCATGTCCCAAAACTTCCACTGTCTTTAAACTGAAATATTTCTCAGAAGCATACTTAAGCAAATTTCTTGTCATAAAATGGTAGCACTTAGTCAGAGATATTGTTCTACTGTTTTGTTTTCTTATAGGTGAAAACCCATTGAATAGAAGGAAAATTATTTCATAGACAAAATAAAATGTCTTTTATCTTTCATAGATTTTTTTTCATTCAGTCCAATTGTAAACTTTTGTAATGAGCTCTCACACAGTAGCACCTATTCTCTTGAAGTCATTCTGAAACTTGCAGAGCTCAATCTCTTTGAATTTGAACATAAAAATTCTGGCTTGTTAGGCACCAGAACAATTCTATTGGTGTTCCCAGCCTTGGTTTCTCTATGAGATCCCTCAGTAGATGTAAAGAAAACTGATCAAATATTTCACTTATAAATAATATTTGGAAATACCACATGACATAACATCAGTTGGTTTGTATTTGTGATGAAAAGAAATGAAAGAGAATTTCAGACAAACTTCCCTTCATCAGGTTTCAATATTTCTTTCTGAGTCTGCAGCTTATTCCGCTGTTTCATCTTAGTCATATCAGCATTGCTCTCTCACTGAAGGACTCACATACTAGATAATGTGTTTTAATAAAAAGTGGAGCCAGAAAGCCAAGTCCACCAACAAAAGCAGTCGTCCACATCTGGATGATAATTCTGAAACTTATAGTTTTGAACTTAATCACTCAATGAAAGACGATTAAAGAGTATATCTTTAAAGGATTGACCTACAGAAATACTGGAGCTGATTTCTCAGGAGAGTTGAAAAAGCTGTTTCCTTTCTTCCAGTTCCTTTTAAGTTAATGCTTTGTTGGTCTTATATTCCTATCGATTCTCATATAAGAAAAATACATTTTTGGTATACTACATGAAATTCTTAAAAAAACTTTGTGTTTTCTTATAATCATTTTATGGTTTACATGCAAAGATAATGTCTACAATTCAGAAAACTGTGTCCCTGTTTGATTTCATTTTATATTATAAATGATCATATTTGGCATTATATCCTTCGAATAGTGAAAGTTCATTTTTATTACTTTCAAGCACACAGGGAGAATTTATATATGGAAAATAAAGAGGAAAATCACATTGGGTGGTGTCACTGTGTAAGTGATTCTTACGTAACGATGATATTTTGAAGTAAGTTATTTAAGATATGGGATTTTCTTAGAGAAAGAAAGATGTTTAAGCTAAAAGAGAAGTTCTTTTCAGGATTCTTCTCCCATATAGTAGGACACATTGCCAGGAAATAAAATATTTGATAATCAGAAAAGTGAGTCAGCTCAGATATTTCAGAGACAATGATCTAAGTCATTTTTTGGCTTATAATCAGCATCAATATAACACTGAGTGAATTCAAATTTTGTGTAATTGTTTGTTTTCAATTTGCTCTCACTTTGAACTTATTCTACCATCTCTGAAACCCTGGAACAATAGCTCCTTCTTACCTCACAGCAATAAAGTAAAAGAGACAATGCAATTAGGAAATGTTCTGTGTAACGATGAGCCATTTTAAAAATGCCCATGGAAATGTTAAGGATAAGATGAAAAGCTATTGTACCTGGCACTTCATTCCTTTCAGATCCTGGAACTCTCAATGTGTGTGTGTGTGTGTGTTTGGAATGAGAGGGTGTGATGCAGGTAAAGGTGAAGAGTGAGACAGGAGGGGATAAGACCTAAACATAGTACAAGGGTAATGGTAAAACTTCATTGTTGTCTGTAAAAATAGTTTCCTAGTAAAATATGCCCTTCCAGGAAGCATTGACAGATGGAGTAAAGTAAAACAATCCACCATACCTGAGAATCCTGTGCAGTGCCAGCTGGACCCACTTAGAGGCTTCGAAGAAATGTCAATCATTATTAAGGGAAGTCCTCTGAGACCAGGAAGCAGAAGATTCGTTTGAAAACACCTCCCCTGCAAGGGCTCTGGTTAATGTATTGCAATCTGAACCTGTGACCATCACTCATTAACTCCTGTGTTAGTGGATCATTTTGTGTAATACAGTTGAAACTAATACTGATGATCCATTGATTGTGTTTCATGAATATACTCGATTCATTTGGAAATACAAGGGGTGGGTGTTTGCTTGAGGCATTATGCAATGCTTCTCTCCTGAGGACTAATGTGTTAGTATTTGTAATGCACACTGAAGATGAAAATTGTTGTATAAATAATAGCTATTATCCTGTGTTACATACAGCAGCAGTTACTCCATTAGGAAAAGGGAAAACAAGGACAGTGATACCTGACCATAACAAAAAGTCAGATGCAGGCTTCCGCACCAGCCATGCCCTCTCCTCTACCATGCACTGAAGTAAAGCATTGCCCTAAAATGTGCTGAAATTCTTTAAACCATATCTCAAGAGATGAAAAACTTCATGGTTTAACAGAAAACCAGATATCTCATCTGCCCTACTATGCTTGCAGGGTTGCACATAGTTTGCCATTACAAGCTTAGTCTGGTCCCCAGCTAGAAGATTGGCATAGTAAGGCTCTGCTCAGTTGTGGCTGAGAGCCAAGTGCTGCAGTTAGTTGGAAAGGTCCTTGCCATGGTCACTACCTCCCCCACATCTCTGGAATGACCACTGTTGCCAGGATTACAAAATATAAAATCAAACTCAAATTTAAGTGGCAGTTCACATGTAATTAAAGTGCAAATCAAATAAAAGCATAGATCGGTATATGTGTCATCCAAAAAGGCAAACTGACCTGCCTCTAATTCCATGAGCGAACCCCAAGTAGGCTCACAGAAGCAGTTTTGTGTTTAAAAAGCTTCTTAATGCTAAATAGCACTTAAGACCTGAGCCTCAAATCTCAGGGAGGCTCTACACTGGAATACATTTCCACAGCAATTGTTCTCAGATTTGGGGATTTCATACAACTTTAGAATATTAGCATGTATTTATCATCTACTGCTGTAATTATTTCAAACATAAATTACATTTAGCAATATAAGAAATAGGAAAGACAAACAATAAATGGCTGTCATAAGAAAGGGCACATGACAAACTTAGAACAATATGTATGTATTTTATGTATATTGGGCAAATTGCTTAACTTGCCAATTCCTTTGGGTTCTCCATCTCTAATAGGAGACATAACTATTTGTTATGAGGGGTAGAAGAATTAATACATAAAGTTCTAAAAACAGTACATTGGCACCCTATATGAAAGACATAAATATTTAATTCTCTTTGTGTGTGTATATGTCCCTTCTTAATTTTTAAAAGTTCTTATTGCCATAGACTTGTGATAACCTTATCTCAGACCAGCACTGGCCCTCAGACTTACATTTGGAACCACTGGTCTAAAAGCCCCACAGTGACCTATGATACAATACAAGATAATTCTACTAGCAACTAGACTTAGTTTATAATAATTAAAAGCCCCCAAAGGAAAAGAAACATTTCATCCTAGTGAGTATTTATTAAGAATGGTTTTCTATATATAAAAAGTCTACAATGTCATATCTCATATATTTTATTTATTACTTGGATGGAGAGAGAGATAATACTCCCTAATATTAATTGTTCACTTATAAGACTCATCCCTGTTTCCTCTTTCCTTCATCTGTAATGTTGAGTCCATTATCATATTCTGTGAAATCTAATTTCAAAAAACAATTCTAAACCTCCTTCAATTTATATAGTTACTACCCTGGAATTGTATCATTCCATCCTAACTGGCCTTCCTGCTTCCACTCTTCCTGTGTCTACAATCCATTTTCCATACAGCACTCCGAGTGGTATTTAAACAAAAATGTAGACCTTCTAACTGGACTTGTACTAGCACCCAAAATCTTGCCATAGCATAAAATGCCCTGAATGACCTAGCCCTTATCTATCTCTCTGACACATTTTGTCCTTCTCTCCCTTACTTTCACAATGAGCCAACCAAACTGACCTTCATTATGTCCCTTGACTATTATAATCTTGCTCTTTCCTCAGGGTCTTTAACTTGCTGTTTTCTCTGCCTGGAGCACTATTCTCTCAGTTATTCATGTGGCTGCTTCCATCCTCTCATGCAGGTCTTATCACAAATAATGTCTCTTTAAAGATGTTCCCCCTCACTCACTCCTCTTTATCCCTTCATCCCTATTTTCAAAGCATTTGTCATTCCCTGAGATGATTTCATTTATTCATTAGTATATGATTATGTTTATTGTCTTATTTTTATACATTAGAATGTATGTTTTATGAAGGGCCTTTGTCTGCTTTGTTCAATAATATATACCTGGGCTTCCCTGGTAGCTCTGCTGGTAAAGAATCTGCCTGCAACGCAGGAGACCCTGGTTTGATTCCTGGGTTGGGGAGATCCCCTTGAGAAGGGACTAGCTTCCATTTCATCTCTTAGAATAGTGTTTGAAACTGACTAGTCATTCAATAAATGCTTATTGAAAGCATCAATAAAAGATTCTTCCAGATATTAAGTTAAACTTTATTATAAACAATATTACCTGTAATCTATATCATAACACTACAAAGAGAGTTTATTATTGTCCTTATCTTACAGATAAAGAAACTTAGCTTAGTTAAGAAAATTTTTAAAGGCAATGGAGATAACAAATATCAATGCCAGGACTCAGATACAGAATATAACTCTATTTGACTTCAGAGATCATCCTCTTTTTTTCCGTGAATAACAAATGTCCATGACTTTTTAAATTTATTTAGAGTAGGTCCTTGTTGGTTATCTATTTTATATATAGCAACCTGTACATGTCAATCCCAAACTCCCAGTCTATCCCCTGTCCCATTCTTCTCCCCACTGATAAATATAAATTCATTTTCTAAGTCTGTGAGTCTGATTTCATTTTCTAAATAAGTTCATTTGTATCACATTTTTTTAGATTATGTATGTAAGAAATATTGTATGATATTTGTCTTTGTCAGAGCCTGTTCTCTTAATCTCATGCTATATATTTCTTATCTAATTTAGAAAATCCTTATCAAAATTTCATATTTTCAAAAAATCCAAAAAATAAGTATGTATATTGGAGGACTGAGTTTACTACTACAGGTTGAAGTGATGACCTAAAACTAATAAAATGAAGCATATTGAAATACATATGAAATCTTTCTCTTAATGTTTAAAGAATCATCTGAGAAAGAATGGATGAGAGGGGCCTTGGCTCCTTGTGAAAAAAAGGTCAATTATTTTTATTTGATTTTGTGTTTGATGTGAGCTAGTATAATGATGTGACTGAAACAAAACAAATAAACAAACAAGAAAAAAAACAAGCTACTATACACAGGACATATTAACATAAATCTAGTGTCCAAGTACAGTTACAGTGCACTTCATTTGTCAGAGTATCAATCAGGATGGGGAGCACATACACCCATGGCGGATTCACGTCAATGTATAACAAAACCAATACAATATTGTAAAGTAATTAGCCTTCAAATAAAATAAATAAATTTATATTTAAAAAATGACAGAATTATCTTGATTTATTTCCAAGGCAAACAACTCAACCTCATGAAGTAATCCAAGTCTCTGCCCAAACCAATAATGCTTAAGAAGCTGAAGTTGATCAGTTCAATGAAGATCTGCAAAAGTTTCTAGAACTAACATTAAAAAAAAAAAAATTTTCTTTTCACTATAGGGGACTGGAATGCAAATGTAAGAAGTAAAGAGATACCTAGAATAACAGGCGTGTTGGCCTTGGAGTACAAAATGAAACAGCACAAAGCTTCACAGAGCTTTAAAACAGAACATGCTGTTCATAGCAAATATCCTTTCCAATAACCCAAGAGATGACTATACACATAGATATCACCATATGCTCAACACTGAAATCAGACTACTTATGATCTTTGCAGATGAATATGGAGAAACTTAATACAGCCAGCAAAATAAGACCTGGAACTGACTGTAGCTTATATCATGAGCTCCTCATTGCAAAATTCAGGCTTAAATTGAAGAAAGTAGGGAAAACCACTAGGCCATTCATGTATGACCTAAATCAAATTGCTTATGATTATACAGTGTAGGTGATGAATAGATTCAAGGGATTAGATCTGGTAGACACAGTACCTGAAGAACTATGGCCAGAGGATCAAAACTCTGTATAGGAGGCTGTGACTAAAACCATCCTAAAGAAAAAGAAATGCAGGAAGGGAAAGTGGTTGTCTGAGAAGGCTTTACAAATAGCTGAGAAGAAAAGAGAAAAGCAAGGGAGAAAGGGAGAAATATACTAACTGAATGCAGAGTCCCAGAGAAGAGCAAGGAGAGATAAGGTGACCTTTTTAAATGCAGAGAAATAAAAGGAAACAATAGAATGGGAAAGACTAGAGGTCTTTTCAGGAATATTGGATATACAAAGAAACATTTCGTGTAATGATGGACATGATAAAGGACAGAAATGGTAAAGACCTAACAAAAGCAGAAGAGATTAAGTAGTGGTAAAGAAACACCTGGAGTAACAGGCAAATTTGGCATTGGAGCACGGAATGAAGCAGGGCAAAGGCTAATAGAGTTTTGTCAAGAGAACGCACTGGTCAGAGCAAACACCCTCTTCCAACAACACAAGAGAAGACTCTACACATGGACATCACCAGATGGTCAAAACCGAAATCAGATTGATTATATTCTTTGCAGCCAAAGATGGAGAAGCTCTATACAGTTAGCAAAAACAAGACCAGGACCTCACTGTGGCTCAGATCTTGAATTCCTTATAGCCAAATTCAGACTTAAATTGAAGAAAGTAGGGAAAACCACTAGACCATTCAGGTATGACCTCAATCAAATTCCTTATGATTATAAGTGGAAGTGAGAAATAGATTTAAGGGAATAGATCTGATAGAGTGCCTGATGAACTCTGGACGGAGGTTCGTGACATTGTACAGGAGACAGGGACCAAGATCATCCCCATGGAAAAGAAATGCAAAAAAGCAAAATGGCTGTCTGAGGAGCCCTTACAAATAGCTGTGAAAAGAAGAGAAGTGAAAAGCAAAGGAGAAAAGGAAAGATATAAGCATCTGAATGCAGAGTTCCAAAGAATAACAAGGAGAGATAAGAAAGCCTTCCTCAACAATCAATGCAAAGAAATAGAGGAAAACAACAGAATAGGAAAAACAAGAGATCTCTTCAAGAAAATTAGAGATTCCAAGGGAACATTTCATGCAAAGATGGGCTCGATAAAGGACAGAAATGGTATGGACCTAACAGAAGCAGAAGATATTAAGAAGAGGTGGCAAGAATACACAGAAGAACTGTACAAAAAATATCTTCACGACCAAGATAGTCACGATAACGTGATCACTGACCTAGAGCCAGACATCTTGGAATGTGAAGTCAAGTGGGCCTTAGAAATCAACACTATGAACAAAGCTAGTGGTGGTGATGGAATTCCAGTTAAGCTATTTCAAATCTTGAAAGATGATGCTGTGAAAGTGCTGCACCCAATATGCCAGCAAATTTGGAAAACTCAGCAGTGGCTACAGGACTGGAAGAGGTCAGTCTTCATTCCAATCCCAAAGAAAGGCAATGCCAAAGAATGCTCAAACTACCGCACAATTGCACTCATCTCTCACACTAGTAAAGTCATGCTCAAAATTCTCCAAGTCAGGCTTCAGCAATATGGGAACCATGAAATCCCAGATGTTCAAGCAGGTTTTAGAAAAGGCAGAGGCACCAGAGATCAAATTGCCAACATCTGCTGGATCATGGAGAAAGCAAGAGAGTTCCAGAAACATAACTATTTCTGCTTCATTGACTATGCCAAAGCCTTTGACAGTGTGGATCACAATAAATTGTGGAAAATTCTGAAAGAGATGGGAATACCAGACCACCTGACCTGCCTCTTGAGAAACCTGTATGCAGGTCAGTAATCGACAGTCAGAACTGGACATGGAACAACAGACTGGTTCCAAATAAGAAAAGGAGTTCGTCAAGGCTGTATATTGTCACCTTGCTTACTTAACTTCTATGCAGAGTACATCATGAGGAACGCTGGGCTGGAAGAAGCACAAGCTGGAATCAAGATTGCCGGGAGAAATATCAATAATCTCAGATATGCAGATGACACTACCCTTATGGCAGAAAGTGAAGAGCAACTCAAAAGCCTCTTGATGAAAGTGAAAGAGGAGAGTGAAAATGTTGGCTTGAAGCTCAACATTCAGAAAACAAACATCATGGCATCTGGTCCCGTCACTTCATGGGAAATAGATGAAAAAACAGTGAAAACAGGGTCAGACTTTATTTTTGGGGGGCTCCAAAATCACTGCAGATGCTGATTGCAGCCATGAAGTTAAAAGACGCTTACTCCTTGGAAGGAAAGTTATGACCAACCTTGATAATATATTAAAAAGCAGAGACATTACTTTGCCAACCAAGGTCCGTCTAGTCAAGGCTATGGTTTTTCCCGTGGTCATGTATGGATGTGAGAGTTGGACTGTGAAGAAAGCTGATCGCCGAAGAATTGATGATTTTGAACTGTGGTGTTGGAGAAGATTCTTGAGAGTCTCTTGTACCACAAAGAGATCCAACCAGTCCATTCTAATGGAGATCGAACCTGGGTGTTCATTGGAAGGACTGATGCTAAAGCTGAAACTCCAATACTTTGGCCACCTCATACGACGAGTTGACTCACTGGAAAAGACTCTGATGCTGGGAAAGGTTGGGGGCAGGAGGAGAAGGGGACGACAGAGAATGAGATGGCTGGATGGCATCACCGACTCTGTGGACATGAGTTTGAGTGAACTCCGGGAGTTGGTGATGGACAGGGAGGCCTGGCGTGCTGTGATTCCTGGGGTCGCAGAGAGTCGGACACGACTGAGCGACTGAACTGAACTGAACTGAACTGAAGAATACGCAGAAGACCTGTAGATAAAAGGTCTTATTGACCCAAATAACCATGAAGATGTGATCATTTACCTAGAGCCAGACACCATAGAGGGTGAAGTCAAGTGGGCCTTAGGAAGAATTACTACAAACAAAGACAATGGATGTGACAGAATTCCAGCAGAGCTTTTTAAATTCCTAAAAGATGATGGTGTGAAAGTGCTGCAGTCAATATGCCTACAAATTTGGAAAACTCATCAGTGGCCACAGGACTGGAAAAGGTCAGTTTTCATCCCAATCCCAAAGAAAGGCAATGCCAAAGAATGCTCAAACTACTGCACAACTGCACTCATCTCACACACTAGTAAAGTCATGCTCAAAATTCTCCAAGCCAGGCTTCAGTAATATGTGAACCGTGAACTTCCACATGTTCAAACAGGTTTTAGAAAAGGCAGAGGAACCAGAGATCAAACTGCCAACATCCACTGGATCATGGAGAAAGCAAGAGAGTTCCAGAAAAACATCTATTTCTGCTTTATTGACTATGCCAAAGCCTTTGACTGTGTGGATCATAACAAAGTGTGGAAATTCTGAAAGAGATGGGAATACCAGACCACCTGATCTGAATCTTGAGAAACCTATATTCAGATCAGGAAACAACAGTTAGAATTGGACATGGAACCACAGACTGGTTCCAAATAGGGAAAGAAGTATATCAAGGCTGTATATTGTCACCCTGCTTATTTAACTTATATGCAGAATGCATCATGAGAAACGCTGTGTTGGAAGAAGCACAAGCTGAAATCAAGATTGCCAGGAGAAATATCAATCACCTCAGATATGCAGATGACACCACCCTTAAGACAGTAAGTGAAGAAGAACTAAAGAGTCTCTTGATGAAAGTGAAAGAGGAGAGTGAAAAAGTTGGCTTAAAGCTCAACGTTCAGAAAACTAAGATCATGGCATCTGGTCCCATCACTTAATAGCAAATAGATGGGCAAACAGTGGAAGCAGTGTCAGACTTTATTTTGGGGGGCTCCAAAATCACTGCAGATGGTTATTGCAGCCATGAAATTAAAAGATGGTTACTCCTTGGAAAGAAAGTTATATCCAACCTAGATAGCATGTTAAAAAGCAGAAACTTTACTTTGCCAACAAAGGTCCGTCTGGTCAAGGCTATGGTTTTTCCAGTGTTCATGTATGGATGTGAGAGTTGGACTGTGAAGAAAGCTGATCGCCCAAGAATTGATGCTTTTGAACTGTGGTGTTGAAGAAGACTCTTCAGAGTCCCTTTGACTGCAAGGAGGTCCATCTGGTCCATCCTAAAGGAAATCAGTCCTAGGTGTTCATTGGAAGGACTGATGCTGAAGCTGAAACCCCAATACTTTGGCCACCTCATGCGAAAAGTTGACTCATTGGAAAAGACCCTGATGCTGGAAGGGATTGGGGGCAGGCGGAGAAGGGGATGGCAGAGGATGAAATGGCTGGATGGCATCACTGACTCGATGGACATGAGTTTGGGTGAACTCCGGGGATTGATGATGGACAGGGAGCCCTCGTGTGCTGCGATTCATGGGATGCAAAGAGTCAGACACGACTGAGAGACTGAACTGAACTGAACTTAAATTGCCTTATTTCATGAAATATATTTTCACTGGATGTAGATTTCTGGATTGACAATTTTTTTCTTTACAGACTTTCGAGATGTTTTTTCACAGTTTTCCAGCCTCCAAGATCTCTGATTTCATGAAATAAATACTTCTGATTATTATTTCCTTAATTGTAATATGTCACTATTTTTTTTTCTATCATTGATTTATCAGTAATTTGTTTAGATATTTCTAGATATGATTTATCAGAGAAGGCAATGGCAACCCAATCCAGTGTTCTTGCCTGGAAAATCCCATGGACGGAGGAGCCTGGTAGGCTGCTGTCCATGGGGTCGCTAAGAGTCTGGATACGACTGATCCTCTTCACTTTCACTTTTCACTTTCATGCATTGGAGAAGGAAATGGCAACCCAGTCCAGTGTTATTTCCTGGAGAATCCCATAGACAGGGAGCCTGGTGGGCTTCCATCTATGTGGTCGCACAGAGTCAGACACGACTGAAGCGACTTAGCAACAGCAGCAGAAGATATGATTTAATCTGAATTTCAAATCTTAAATTTTTTAATCTGTAAATCTACAGTTTTCATCAGATTTGGAAAGTTATTTTTCAGGATTTGTTTAATTCATTTTTATTTTTTTCTATCACAATCATTCCTTTCTCTATTTCAGGAAGTTTATTGATACAAATGTACAGTTGTATAATGTTGTACCACAACTCCCTTAGACTCTATACATATTTTTTTTCAATGTTTTCTTTTTCATATTAAAAAAAATGTCTGTTGGTCTATTTTCAAATTCATTAGTTTTTTTTACTGTTGTTTCCATTTGGTGTTGAGTCCATCCAGTTTTGTTTTATTTCTCTCAATACTATATTTTTCACTTCTAAAATGTTCATTTGCTTACATTTATTCCATTACTATTTCTGTTGGCAACATTTTATTTTCATTTATTTCACGGTATCTTGTTGACATCACCTCGAATTTGACATATGTTCAATGCTTTTTCTTTGAGAATGAGATATTTCTGGTTCTTGAATGATGAATAGTTTTGAATTATATTCTGTAAGGTTTAAGTATTATATTTTGAACCTACAAGTTTTATTACAATCCTCTGGAGGATGTTGATTTTTACTTGTTTGTTTGATTTAGCTTTCAATGAACCTGATTACAATCAGACCACGTGTTCTCTCTTACCTTCTATCAGTTTCAGTTTTTCAAAGCTATCCTATTTGGTCTGCCCCTTGCAGATGCCCTTGCAGATCCCCTTGCAGTGGTTGGTCTGTGGCCTGCATTGTGGTATATGTGAGAGCTTCATTGCTTATTTGGATGTATTTCACATATGCATACTTTCTACGTATGCCCAGACTTGTGTTGGTTCATGTGGAGAGGGGAAATTTTCTTCTCCATCTCTTCCCTGTTGGGAATTTCTATAGGTCTCCTTTTCCTGCTCATCTTATAAGAAAATTGGGATTACTTTTATTTTGTTTACTGCTATGTGTAAGATTTGTTTCTACCACATTACTATATGCATTTTATTTTTCCTGTTTTTAATTTTTCTTTCCTTTCTTGTCTCCTTTTGGAATGATAGTATTTGTTTCCTTTTTATTGTATTTATTTTGTTTAATTCACATTCATATGCTTTTTTTCTGTTATCTATACTGTTAGTATACATATTTTGATTTATTTGAAGTTTGAAATTAACCAGGATTTTGACCTTTCTGCTGAATGGTAAAACTGTTATACAATACTTAACCTTTGATCTTCCAGCTCCAATTTTATATACTATTTTGTTCAAGATTGAGTTCTATTTGTCTATAAATTAGTTTTTTAAAATTATTTCCTAAGTCAATATTTGTTTGATTTTTCCAAATATTTAAAATTATATCTGTCCCATATTCCCTCTTGCTCATTTAACTTTATTTTAAATTATTTTTTCTTTTGTCAAAATTACAACTTCTAAAACTTCCTTTAATTAGGGCTTGTTGGTTAAAAATTTTGTGGATTTATTTTTGGTATGAGAATGTTTTTATTTCATTCTTGTTCTTGAAAAATAATTGCATTGGACAGACAGTTATTCCCTCTAATCACAGTGGAGATTATTATTACTATTGCTATTAAGAATCCATCCATAAGTTCAATTGCCACTATTTTTGCATGTGTGCTGGTTGCTTCTGTCATGTTCAACTCTTTGTGACACTATGGACTGTAACCCACGAGACTCCTTTATCCATGGGATTCTCCAGGCAAGAATACTAGAGTGGATTGCCATGCCCTCCTCCTGAGGATCTTCCCAACCCAGGGATCAAACATGTATCTCTTATGTCTCCCGCACTGACCACCTGGCCATTATTTTTAGGTCACCCATTATTTTTAGGTTATCCATTATTTTCTATATTTGCACTTTTCAGTCACTTTTTCACTTCTATACACTTGCACTCTTTCTCTCCCTTTGTACCTTATTCATTATAAGGTATTGCTGTGCCATTTTTAAAAATTATCTTGCTTATAGTTTTTCATGATTTATATATTGTTGTCCCTTGGAGACAACAAAACATAACTCTAGATGATTTCTTCAGATTTTCTTCCAGAAATCACTAATTCTCTCTTCATCTGTATTTAATATGGTTTTAAATACATATACTGTTTTATATGCTGTTCAAACCCCCAAACAATTTTGTATTTCAATTGTTTTATTTTTTTTATTTGTAGAAGCTTTACTTGTAATTCTTCAATTATGATTAGGCATTAACTATTTCTTTTTTCACTCTTAAAAATTTCAAACTATTTTATTTTTGCATATATGAGTAATATAGTCATTTATTTTTGTTTTTCAGTGCAAATCGATACAGCCATTATAGTTTTGATTCTGCATGTTATTTTACCTTTCTTACAACTTCTAATTCATGCTGTGATCTATAATTTTGGACAACTTCTGATCATTTTATTTTAATTTTATTTGACTTCTCTGAGAAATAGATTGAAATTATGCTCCCGTAGAAGAATTCATATTTTCCTTTGTCAGTCACTCCTGGATACTGTCAAAACAGCAACCCATTAAATGGTCTGTTTGTGGATTTTGGACCATAAAATTTGTTGAATTTGAACTTCAGCTCCCTAGAGGATTTCTCTGAGTGTTTGAATTCTTTTAGGGGAGATTTTTTTTTTTTTCATAGAGTTTGAGGTAGGCAATTTCCTTTCTGTTTTATTCTATATTAACAGGCTTTTCTTTAACCTTCTCACTAAATGTAAAGTTAGGGGGCCCATTTTATGTGAGGATTTTGTGCTAAGTATCTAAACTTGGGCAGACTTTAGACTTATTTTATATCACTTACCACATATAACTACTGTGGCTTAAGCATATAACATCCACAATTTCAGCAAAGAAAGAAAGTAAAATTTCGCATTAGATTCCTGCTTTTATTTTAGGTTGACCTCTGTGGCTTTCTTCTTTTCATAATTCTGCAATGTTTGTAAAGTATTTTTTTTCATTTATATTGCAACATATTAGTTGTTTTAATCAAGAGAGTTACACAGGGTATATAATCTTTTATAATTTAGCTAAAAATACAATTTTTGAGCAGAATTATTACCATAAAGATGGCCATTTGACAGATATTAGCATTGGTACATGGAATGAAACAATATATTTCACTAGTTATTTCAAATTAACTTTTTTTTTACTCTATTAAGCAATCAGAAACACATAATTTTATATGTTTTAAATAAACACAATGTAAACTACAACCTAACTTTAGAGAGATTAAAGGCTTAATATTGGATTTCAGTTAATTAATTTTATAAAAGTTCTGATGAGATACTTGCTATTTATTTCACTTTCCTTATTTCTAATAAAAAATGCAAATTCATAACTCTATCTGAATACAGAATTCCAAAGAATAGCAAGGAGATATAAGAAAGCCAGAACTTACACAGGACTGGAGAAAGGGACACTTGGAGGGCACAAACAAAGCCTTGTGTGCACCAGGACTCAGGAGAAAGGAGAAGTGACCACAAAAGAGATTGACCCAGAATTGCCCATGACTGTCCAGGAGTCTCCTGTGAAGGCCTGGGTAAGTGGTGGCCTGCTGGAGGGTCAGTGACAATGAGTGAGTCAGTGCTTACAAACAACTTTTGAAGGCGGTCACCATTATCTTCATTACCTTCACCAAAGTTTGGCAATAGGTCAAAAAGAAGGGAGGGAACATGGCTCTGCCCACCAACAGAAAATTAGATTAAAGATTTACTGAGCATCAGTTCAGTTCAGTTCAGTGGCTCAGTCATGTCCGACTCTTTGCGACCCCATGAATAAGAGCATTCCAGGCCTCCCTGTCCATCACCGACTCCCGGAGTTCAGTCAAACTGAAGTCCGTCTAGTCGGTGACGCCATCAAGCCATCTCATTCTCTGTCGTCCCCTTCTCTTGCTGCCCACAATCCCTCCCAGCATCAGAGTCTTTTCCAGTGAGTCAACTCTTCGCATGAGGTGGCCGAAGTATTGGAGTTTCAGCTTTAGCATCAGCCCTTCCAAGGAACAACAAGGACTGATCTCCTTTAGAATGGACTGGATGGATCTCCTTTCAGTCCAAGCGTCTCTCAAGAGTCTTCTCCATCACCACAGTTCAAAAGTATCAATTCTTTGGCAATCAGCTTTCTTCACAGTGCAACTCTCACATCCATACCTGACCACTGGAAAAATCATAGCCTTGACGAGATGGACCTTTGATGGCAAAGTAATGTCACTGCTTTATAATATGCTACCTAGGTTGGTCATAACTTTCTTTCCAAGGAGTAAATGTCTTCTAATTTCATGGCTGCAATAACCATCCGCAGTGATTTTGGAGCCCAAAAAAATAAAGTCTGACACTGTTTCCCCATTGATTTCCCATGAAGTGATGGGACCAGATGCATGATCTTTGTTTTCTGAACGTGGAGCTTCAAGCCAACCTTTTCACTCTCCTCTTTCAATTTCATCAAGAGGCTTTTTAGTTCCTCTTCACTTTCTGCCATAAGGGTGGTGTCATCTGCGTATCTGAGGTGATTCATATTTCTGCTGGCAATCTTGATTCCAGCTCGTGCTTCTTCCAGCCCAGAATTCCTCATGATGTACTCTGCATATAAGTTAAATAAGCAGGGTGACAATATACAGCCTTGACATACTCCTCTTCCTATTTGGAATCACTCTGTTGTTCCATGTCCAGTTCTAACTGTTGCTTCCTGACCTGAATACAGGTTTCTCAAGAGGCAGCTCAGGTGGTCTGGTATTCCCATCTCTCTCAGAATTTTCCAGTTTATTGTGATCCACACAGTCAAAGGCTCTGGCATAGTCAATGAAGCAGAAACAGATAATTTTCTGGAACTCTCTTGCTTTCTTCATGATCCAGTGGATGTTGGCAATTTGATCTCTGGTGCCTCTGCCTTTTCTAAAACCAGCTTGAACATCTGGAAGTTCAAGGTTCACGCATTGCTGAAGCCTGGCTTGGAGAATTTTGAGCATGACTTTATTAGTGTGTGAGATGAGTGCAATTGGGTGGTAGTTTGAGCATTCTTTGGCATTGCCTTTCTTTGGGATAGGGATGAAGATTAATCTTTTCCAGTCCTGTGGCCACTGCTGAGTTTTCCAAATTTGCTAGCATATTGATTGCAACACTTTCACAGCATCATCTTTCAGGATTTGAAATAGCTCAACTGGAATTCCATCACCTCCACTAGCTTTGTTCGTAGTGATGCTTTCTAAGGCCCACTTGACTTCACATTCCAAGATATCTGGCTCTTGGTGAGTGATCACATCATCATGATTATCTTGGTCGTGAAGATCTTTTTTGTACAGTTCTTCTGTGTATTCTTGCCACCTCTTCTTAATATCTTCTGCTTCTGTTAGGTCCACAAAATTTCTGTCCTTTATCGAGCCCATTGTTGCATGAAATGTTCCCTTTGTATGTCTAATTTTCTTGAAGAGATCTCTTGTCTTTCCTATTTTGTTATTTTCCTCTATTTCTTTGCATTGATCGCTGAGGAAGGCTTTCTTATCTCTCCTTGCTATTCTTTGGAACTCTGCATTCAGATGCTTATATCTTTCCTTTTCTCCTTTCTTTTCACTTCTCTTCTTTCACAGTTATTTGTAATGCCTCCTCAGAGAGCCATTTTGCTTTTTTGCATTTATTTTCCATGGGAATGGTCTTGGTTCCTGTCTCCTGTAGAATGTCGCGAACCTCTCTCCATAGTTCATCTGGCACTCTATCTATCACATTTAGTCCCTTATGTCTATTACTCACTTCCACTGTATAATCATAAGGGATTGGATTTAGGTCATATCTGAATGGTCTAGTGGTTTTCCCTACTTTCTTCAATTTAAGTCTGAATTTGGCAATAAGGAGTCCATGATCTGAGCCACAGTCAGCTCCTGGTCTTGTTTTCACTAACTGTATAGAGTTTCTCCATCTTTGGCTGCAAAGAATATAATCAATCTGATTTCAGTGTTGACCATCTGGTGATGTCCATGTGTAGAGTCTTCTTTTGTGTTGTTGGAAGAGGGTATTTGCTATGACCAGTGCATTCTCTTGACAAAACTGTATTATCCTTTGTCCTGCTTCATTCTGTGCTCCAAGCCCAAATTTGCCTGTTACTCCAGGTGTTTCTCGACTTTCTACTTTTGCATTCCAGTCCCCTATAATGAAAAGGACATCTTTTTTGGTTGTTAGTTCTAAAAGGTCTTGTAGGTCTTCATAGAACCATTCAACTTCGGCTTCTTCAGCATTACTATTTGGGGCATAGGCTTGGATCCCCATGATATTATATGGTTTGCCTTGAAAACGAACAGAGATCATTCTATAGTTTTTGAGATTGCATTGAAGTACTGCATTTCGGACTCTTTTGTTGACCATGATGGCTATTCCATTTCTTACTGAGCATGGCCCCACATATTAGAACAAGACCAAGTTTCCCCCTCAGTCAGTCTCTCCCATCAGGAAGCTTCCATAAGCCTCTTATCCTTATCCATCAGAAGGCAGACAGCATGAAAACCACAATCACAGAAAACTAATCAAACTGATCACATGGACCACAGCCTTGTCAAACTCAAGGAAACTATGAGCCATGCCCTGTGGGGCCACCCAAAACTAATGGGTCATAATGGAGACTTCTGACAAAACGTGGTCTCCTGGAGAAGGGAATGGCAAAGCACTTTAATATTCTTGCCTTGAGAACCCCATGAACAGTATGAAAAGGCAAAAAAGTTATGACACTGAAGGATTAACTCCCCAGGTCAATAGGTTCCCAATATATTACTGGAAAACAGTGGAATATCACTCCAGAAGGCATGAAGAAATAGAGCCAAAGCAAACAAACAACAAGCAGAAAAAAAAAATAAAAAACAACCACACAATTTTAGATATCACTCGTGATGGAAGTAAAGTCCAATGCTGTAAAGAACAATATTGCCTAGGAACCTGAAATGTTAGGTCCATGAATTAAGGTAAATTCGAAATGGTCAAACAGGTGATGGCAAGAGTGAAGTTCGACATTTTAGTAATCAGTGAACCAAAACGGACTTGAATGGGCGAATTTAACTCAGATGGCCATTATATCTACTACTGTGGGGAAGAATCCCTTAGAATAAAAGGAGTAGCCCTCATAGTCAACAAAAGAGTCTGAAATGCAGTACTTGGATGCAATCTCAAAAATGACAGAATGATTTCCTTTCCAAGGCAAGCCATTCGCTATCACAGTAACACAAGTCTATTCCCCAACCAGTACTGCTGCAGAAGCTGAAGTTGAATGGTTCTATGAAGACCTATAAGACCTTCTAGAACTAACTCCCAAAACAAGATGCCCTTTTCATTATAGTGGACTGGAATGTAAAAGAAGGAAGTCAAGAGATACCTGTAGTAACAGGCAAATTTGGCTTTGGAGTACAAAATGAAAAAGTGCAAAGGCTAACAATTTAGCCAAGAGAACAGACTGGTCATAACGAACACCCTCTTCCAACAATACAAGTGAAGACTCTACACATGGATATCACCAGGTGATCAATACCACAATCAGATTGATTATATTCTTTGTAATCAAAGATGGAGAAGCACGATACAATCAATAAAAACAAGACTGGGAGTTTATGGCTAGTGTCTGGTTTGTGGGCCAAAGGTAGGCACTAGAATTTAGAAGTCTAGAGATAATTTCTTCTTTGAAATAGAACAACAAAAATAATACTTGTCTTTTTATAATTTATGAACTTAAATTGGGCTGGAATTTTATGAGCTAACTTCAGTAAGCTAATGTGCATTTAAAACAATACCAAATTGGAAATAAAATTCTAGTGGTAAGGGTAGGTGATCATTTAAGTATTTTAAGAATTATGAATTTTATTAAGTGGTAATAAAACAAAATACATATAGGAAGGAGATTATTTGCAAATTCCTGAAACCTCCTTCAGTTGCCTGTATGTGGCTTCTCCAGCCGTGACTTCCCTTGTATTGCCTCCCCCACCTCCACACACCCTTTCTCTTGGACCCAAATACTCAGACATAAAAATTATGTGAGTCACTTGCCATTTTCCAGTTTTCATTAAACTGCCTCATTGTTTTTGTCATGATTCACAGTATGGGTAATTAGTGCATCTAGGTTAGTCTTCTTTGCCATATAATCAGAAACCAATTTAGAGGCATCATCTCTGCCTTTCCAGCCTGGAAATACAGAGATTAACAATAGATTTTATACACGAGAGCCAGTATACAAGAAAGGTCCTACAATTTGTTGCTGGAGGTGTTGACTTTGAGGAAATACAAGGATTTCCTGCTAACTTGTCTGGACCATCAGGAGAATGAAAGCCTGTCCCAGTCATATACTCTGTGTGGAAGGCTTTTATCCTGGAGGAGACCTCTGGGCCTGCAGAGGAGTATTTGTTTACAGCAACTAGAACATGGACCTCTTCTTAGAGATGCTTCGTGTGTGTGTGTGTGTGTGTGTGTGTGTGTGTGTGTGTGTGTGTGTTGATCTGCAGCTTCATGAAAGAGCCAAGTATTAAGGGAAGAGAAGAATTTTCACCATGGCAGTGCTCAGTGACAGCTTTTGAAAAATGAATGTTTATAAAGTGAAATAAGAATAAAATGTGCCTTCAGGAAGTAAAATTGCATAGGAAAAGATGGGGTCAGTTAAGATAATATAAAACTTAGCATTGTATTTTCTCTGTTCTTGTTATTCTCAAGAAACATTGTCTTCATGTTAGGACTGTGTTGAGTGACATGCCCAGTGAGTCACCACACAGAATTTGGCGGTTTGCTCACTTCTGCCTAGGGTGAGTGTGTGATTTTGCAAGGAGGCAACAGTGTCCTAAGCAGCTGGTTTTGTGACAGGGTCTTGGCAGTTACTTGTTTTTCTTGGTTCCAGCCCCAGCCAGTTTCTCCAGGCTTCCCAAAACTATTCTCAACACCATCTAAAACATTTCCAAAGCATTTATTTTCTGTTTAATTTTGTTTTAATTATTTGTAATCAAGAATTCTAACTGATGCTGTGTGTTAAGACATGAGGCATGGTGCCTTTTTCTATTTGTTTTTATCGTTTAAAAAATTGAAGGGTAATTAATATGTAACATATTTGTTTTATACGTATAATATAATGAGTCGATATATGTATATATTATGAAATGATTACTATTAAACTAATCCATCACCAAAAAAAAAAAAAAAAAACACAAGACTGGGAGCTGACTATGACTCATATCGTGAACTCCTTATTGCCAAATTCAGACTAAAATTGAAGAAAGTGGGGAAAACCTCTATCACAATAAGCTGTGGAAAATTCTGAAAGAGATGGGAATATCAGTCCACCTGACCTGCCTCTTGAGAGACCTGTATGCAGGTCAGGAAGCAACAATCAGAACTGTACATGGAACAACAGACTGGTTCCAAATAGGAAACGGAGTACGTCAAGGTTGTATATTGTCACCCTGCTTATTTAACTTATATGCAGAGTACATCATGAGGAACGCTGGGCTGGAAGAAGCACAAGCTGGAATCAAGATTGCTGGGAGAAAAATCAATAACCTCAGATATGCAGATGATACCACCCTTATGCAGAAAATGAAGAGGAACTAAAGAGCCTCTTGATGAAAGTGAAAGAGGAGAGTGAAAATGTTGGCTTGAAGCTCAACATTCAGAAAACAAAGATCGTGGCATCTGGTCCCATCACTTCATGGGAAATAGATGGGGAAACAGTGGAAACAGTGTCAGACTTTATTTTTGGGGGCTCCAAAATCACTGCGGATGCTGACTGCAGCCATGAAATTAAAAGACACTTACTCCTTGGAAGGAAAGTTATGACCAACCTAGATAGTATACTAAAAAGCAGAGACTTTACTTTGCCAACAAAGGTTCGTCTAGTCAAGGCTATGGTTTTTCCAGTGGTCATGTATGGATATGAGAGTTGGACTGTGGATATGAGAGTTGGACTGTGAAGAAAGCTGATCGTCGAAGAATTGATGCTTTTAAACTGTGGTGCTGGAGAAGACTCTTTAGAGTCCCTTGGACTGCAAGGATATCCAACCAGTCCATTCTAAAGACCATTCAGGTATGACCTAAATCAAACCCTTTGTGATTATACAGTGGAAGTGAGAAATAGATTTAAGGGACTAGATCTGATAGGCAGAGTCCCTGATGAACTATGGATGGAGGTTCGTGACATTGTACAAGAGAGAGGTATCAAGACCATCTCCAAGAAAAAGAAATGCAAAAAGACAAAATGGTTGTCTGAAGAGGCCTTACGAATAGCTGTGAAAAGAAAAGAAAGTAAAGGCAAAGGAGAAAAGGAAAGATGTTTCCGTTTGAACACAGAACTCCGAGGGATAGCAAAGAGAGAAAAGAAAGCCTTCCTCGGTGTTCAATGCAAAGAAATAGAGGAAAACAATAGAATGGGAAAGACTAGAGATCTCTTCAAGAAACTTACAGATACCAAGGGAAACTTTCATGCAAATATGGGCTCAATAAATGACAGAAATGGTATAGACCTAACAGTACCAGAAGATATTAAGAGATGGCAACAATACATTTAAGAACTATACAAAAATAAGATCAGATAAGCATGATGGTGTGATAACTCACCTAGAGCCAGACATCCTGGAATGTGAAGTCAAGTGGGCCTTAACAAGCATCACTGTGAACAAAGCTAGTGGAGGTGATGGAATTCCAGTTGAGGTATTTCAAATCACAAAAAAATGATTCTGTGAAAGTGCTGCACTCAAAATGCCAGCAATTTGGAAAGCTCAACAGTGGCCACAGGACTGGAAAAGGGCAGTTTTCGTTCTAATCCCAAAGAAAGGCAATGCCAAAAATTATCGAACTACCACACAATTGCACTCATCTCACACTCTAGTAAAGTCATGCTCAAAATTATCCAAGCCAGGCTTCAACAGTACATGAACCGTGAACTTCCAGATGTTCAAGGTGGATTTAGAAAAGGGAGAGGAACCAGAGATCAAATTGCCAGCTTCCATTGGATCATTAAAACAGCAAGAGATTCCAGGAAAACAAACAAACAAACAAACATCTATTCCTGCTTCATTGAGTATGAAGAAGCCTTTTACTTTGTGGATCACAATAAACTCTGGAAAATTCCTAAAGGATAGTAATCCCAGACCACTTTACCGCTCTCTGTGAAATCTGTGTCAAGGTCGAGAAGCAGCAGTTAGAATTGGATATGGAACAACAGACTGGCTCAAAATTGGGAAAGGAGTACACCAAAGCTGTATATTGCCACTCTGCTTATTGAATTTCTCTGCAGATTACATCATGCAAAATGCTGGGCTGGATGAAGCACAAGCTGGAATCATGATTCCTGGGAGAAATATCAATAACCGTAGTAACCAGGTGACTACACCCTTATGGCAGAAAGTGAAGAACTAAAGAGCCTCTTGGTGAAAGTGAAAAAGGAGAGTGAAAAAGTTGGCTTAACACTCAACATTCAGAAAACTAAGATCGTGGCATGTGGTCTCAACACTTCATGGGAAATAGATGGAGAAACAGTGGAAACAGTGTCAGATTTTATATTCTTGGGCTCCAAAATCACTGAAGATGGTGACTGCAACCATGAAATTAAAAGACACTTGGTCCCTGGAAGAAAAGCTATGACCAACATAGGCAGTATATCAAAAAGCAGAGATATTACTTTGTCATCAAAGGTCTGTCTAGTCAAAACTACGGTTTTTCCAGTAGTCGTGTATGGATGTGAAAGTTGGACCATAAAGACAGTTGAGCATAGAAGAATTGATGCTTTTGAACTGTGGTGTTGGAGAAGACTCTTGAGAGTCCCTTGGACTGCTAGGAGATCCAACCAGTCCATCCCAAAGGAAATCAGTCCTGAACATTCATTGGAAGAACTGATGCTGAAGCTGAAACTCCAATACTTTGGCCACTTGATGTGAAGACCTGACTCATTGGAAAAGACCCTGATGCTGGGAAAGATTGAAGGCAGGATGCGAAGGGGAAGACAGAGGATGAGATTGTTGGATGGCATCACTAACTCGATGGACATGAGTTTGAGTAAATTCCAGGAGTTGATGAAGGAAGGGAAGCCTGTCGTGCTGCAGCCCATGGGGTCACAAAGAGTCAGACTTGCCTGAGTGACGTAACTGAACTGATAGATGTTGTTATCAAGCAGTATGGCCAATACCATATACTGATATATGTAGAATGCTGTAATAGCTGTGCTATTCAGTAACATCATGTAGAAGGAACAGAAAGCTTTGGTTTAAATTCTGGCTTTACTACTCACTTTCTTCATTACCTTTCCTATATTAATTTCTGGTCATGGTAAAATAGAAATAATAATCCTCACTTTAGTAAGATATATGTGGATTAAATTGCCTAGCATACTGTCTAGTGTATTATAGAGCTCAAAAAGAAGTGGCTGAATTTTGAGTACATTTAATTTAGACATGGTCCATTGTTTCTGTAAAATCTGACTCTGGAGTCAATGAGAAATGGGCTTAAATCAGAGCTATGTTTCTTATCCGTTTTTATATCGGACAATTTATGTAGCCATTCTTATCCTCAGTTTCGTAATTGATTAAATCAGAATAACAATAGTATTATACACTCCTCATCAAGTTGCTGTGAAGAATAAATTAGATAAGGTTATCAGAAATGTTGAGTGAGTGAAAGTTACTCAGTCGTGTCTGACTCTTTGCAACCACATGGACGGTAACCTGCCAGACTCCACTGTCCATGGAATTCTCCAGGCTAGAATATTGGAATGGGTAACCATTCCCTTCTCCAGGGGATCTTCTCAACCCAGGAATCGAACCCAGGTTTCCCACATTGCAGGCGGATTCTTTTCCCTCTGAGCCACCTGGGAATCCCCTTAGTAATGTTATGTGTTCCAAAAACATTGGCTCTTGTTGTTCTAATTGGTACAAACCCTGTGCACCTTAAAAGGATGTCCAAGTACCAATTTTTAATTCCATGCTATAAGTTTTGTGTGTAGCCATCACTTGATAATCTGCATCAAAGGAAAAAAAATCATAGATAATAAAAATAATGGGTATTCTCCAAACATGTATGTTTGTCTTAAAATACAGCCAGATATACATGCTTTTCATCCTTTCCTGTGCCTTCTATCTCTGCTGCTATCAGTGCAGCAGCCTGGAGGGAGAGAGGATTAAAAGGTGAATATATGCAGTATGGGGAATTAGGGCCAGGGCAAGAGAAGAGATAAAAGGGAAGAGGACATAGATAGGATGTGAAGAGCTCTGAGACCTCCTGACTTCATTGGTATATGTCATTTAAGAACATATACATCATTTCAGAGCAATCTTGTCAGGATTTTTAGAGTGAATCATTTTAATTTTTACCACTGTGTATTTCCCAGGATACAGACCAAGGATATGTGAGAGAGGCACAAGAAAGAATATGAAATGTAATGCAGTCCATGCATTAACCCTTTCTTTCTCCTAGCTTCTTGAAAGTGCCCTCATGTGTAATTGGCTGAAGAAACTGTGCAATGAGGAAGGTCAGGGAGTGACAAAATGAGTAGCAGAGAGAAATCTGCCAGCATTTCAGAAATGAAGGATAAAAAAGAGAGTTCTGTCAATCAACATTTCTGAAATTTCTTTTTCCATTTAACAGCCACCACCAAGCAATAAAATACTTCTGCATTCAGCTGAGTAGATGAGCTGTAAATTCTGTCTCTTCCACACTTAAGGGAAGAAAAAAATCTAGTCAAACAACTGTGGCTGCAGCTTGAATAAAAACATGGTCAAAGATAAAGTTATTTTAAAAAGAAAATCATTTTCGGAAACAGGAAAGAAAAAGAGAACAGAAAGGAATAGACAAATTCATTTAAAGAGAATATAATAAAAACTTAGCAGCCTCTCATATTTTTCTTTGTAAAAGGGATATAGTATGTGAGGCAAGGGACTCATTATCCTGCTCCTAGCCAGTAATTCATAAGAAGAGGAACTGGGAATGGGAAGGTGCTGCCTAGAGAATTGTAAGTCAGAGATGAACCTGTTCAGTTCAGTTCAGTCACTCAGTCATGTCCGACTCTGTGACCCCATGAATCACAGCACGCCAGGCCTCCCTGTCCATCACCAACTCCCAGAGTTCACTCAGACTCATGTCCATCGAGTCGGTGATGCAATCCAGCCATCTCATTCTCTGTCGTCCCCGTCTCCTCCTGCCCCCAATCCCTCCCAGCATCAGAGTCTTTTCCTGTGAGTCAACTCGTCGCATGAGGTGGCCAAAGCATTGGAGTTTCAGCTTTAGCATCAGTCCTTCCAATGAACACCCAGGACTGATCTCTTTTAGAATGGACTGGTTGGATATCCTTGTTAGCAGCATTTACTGTTTACATAATGAGGAACCATTGAAAGAGACCCAGTATGTTTTTGAAACCCTTCCACAGTCCACACAATAAATGCACAAATGGCCAAAGTGGATTTTCTTCCATTCTTAAACATTTTGCACTTCAGATGCTCAAATTGGGAATGCTTAAAGACAGATTGCATCAGAAAGGTTCATCATCTTCAGGTAAAAAAACGAAGCAGCAACAAGAAGATAGATGAAACATTTTAAGCATGGCAAGTATAATTGAAACTAGCTTGTTTTTTGTTTTGTTTTTTTTCCAGTGAGTAAAGGGATCACTCTGAACTCATTTTTCTACACATAAATTGTAAAAACTACTCTATGTGGGTGTTCCCCTATTTTTCTTCTTTCTAAATTAAAAAAAAAACCTACATCAATAAGACTAAACACATGTAATGCTTAGGGAGAATCTGCCATATGACAAATGTTAGGCTAGGGAGAGTGCATGTGTGTGTGTGTGGGGGGGCTTCTCTGGTGGCTCAGATGGTAAAGAATCTGCCTGCAATGTGGGAAACCCAGATTGACACGGGTTTGATCCCTAGGTCAAGAAGATACCCTGGAGAAGGGAATGGCTATCCACTCCAATATTCTTGCCTGGAGAACTCCAGGGACAGAGGAGCCTGGTGGGTTACAGTCCAGAGGGTCGCAATAAGTAGGACACAACACACACGCAAACACACACACATATATGGACTTTTAATTTGAACCTGGAGGGGTGGAGGGAGCAAGATGGCAGAGGAATAGGATGGCGAGACCACTTTCTCCCCCACAAATTCATCAAAAAAAAAATTTGAACGCTGGGTAAATTCCACAGAACAACTTCTGAATGCCGGCAGAGGACATCAGGCACCCAGAAAAACAGCCCATTGTCTTCAAAAGGAGGTAGGAAAAAACATAAAAGATAAAAAGAGAGACAAAAGAGGTAGGGACAGAACTCCTTCCTGGGAAGGGAGGCTTAAAACAGAGAGAAATTTCCAAACACCAGGAAACACTCTCACTGGCGAGTCTGTGGTGGTCCTTGGGACTTCACAGGGCCACACAACCAGGAGGAAAAAGAAAGAAAGAATTAAAACCCACAGATTACCTGCCAAACGGTAACTCTCAGTGGAGAAGCAACGCAGAAGCCCGCATCCGCCATTAGCAAGCTGGGCTGGACAGGGAGGAGCCGTCTAAACTGCTTAGAGAACGGACTGGGCCTGAATGCAGCGAGAGGAATCTGAGAGAACTAACTAGGGATAGAAAAGCAGACTGTGGGATAGCTGCCCCACAAAAAGGCAAAAAGCCATAAACTAAGACTCCGCCAGCCCCGCTCACAGAACAAAGGACTGAGCAGAGCTAGCCGGCTGCAGTCAGCCCATCCCCCATTCCCCATGGAGACAGGCAGGGGAGGGCAGCCAGAGCCGGAAGAGGGTAACCGCAGCCCCAGAGAGGCATCCAATACCAAACTTCAGGCAGCCTTCATTGCTAACCAAGACTTCATGGGTTTCTGACCAGTCAACATCTGCCTGAGAAGGTGCACCGGCTTTACACCCAGAAAACAGAGCGGGAGGGACTGGGGAGGCAATAAGTTGCAGCGACCATGCTCACCAAACACCTGGTCACCTAAGCTGCTCGGACCAGGGAGGCACAAAACCCAGCCCCAACCAAGTCTGCGTCTTTGTGGACTACCCGAGTACCTGAACCTGAGCTGCTCAGACCTGGGAAGTGCATACAAGCCAGAGCTGGCCTCAGACAGTTCCCAGCAGAGCAACCTAGAGCCTGTGCAGTGGAGACTGGGACAGCACACGTGCCGTGAGTTGGGGCAAACCAAGTGTGGCCGAACACTGTGAGCACTCCCCACAGACGCCAGAGATATTTGTCTGCAGCGTTCCTCCCTTCCCAGAACAGGACTGAACAACTGAGCCTTAAAAAGTGTCCACCACTGCCCTCTAGTGTCAGGGCGGAAATTAGACACTGAAGAGACCAGCAAACAGAGGGAACCACCTTGGAAATGACAGATAGAGAAGTCTAGAGGCTACTCCAAGAATAAGGCTGAAAACCAGAGGCAAGAGGCTTAAGCCTTAATCCTGAGAACACCAGAGAACTCGTGACTCCAGGGAATATTAATCAATAGGAGCTCATCAAACGACCCCATACCTACACAGAAATCAAGCACCACCCAAGGATCAATAAGTTCCAGAGCAAGACATACCACACAAATTTTCCAGCAACATAGGAAAATAGCCCTGAGCTTCAATATACAGGCTTCCCAAAGTCACTCCAAACCCACTGACAGCTCATAACTCATTACTGGACACTTCATTGCACTCCAGAGAGAAGAAATCCAGCTCCACCCACAAGAACACCGACACAAGCTTCCCTAAGCAGGGAACCTTGACAAGACACGTCCAAACCCACACACAGCAAGGAAACTACATAATAAAGAGAACTCCACAAACTGCCAGAAGACGGAAAGGCCACCCCAAGCAAAGCAATATAAGCAAGATGAAGAGACAGAGAAATACCCAGCAAGTAAAGGAACAGGATAAATGCCCACCAACACAAACAAAAGAGGAAGATATAGGGAATCTACCTGATAAGAATTTAGAATTTTGATGGTGAAAATGATTCAAAGTCTTGAAAGCAAAATGGAGTTACAGATAAATAACCTGGAGAAAATCATTGAGAAGATGCAAGAATGGTTTAATAAGGATTAGAGGAAATAAAAAAGAGTCAGTTTACAAGGACTATTGCAATAGATGACATCAGAAACACTCTGGAGGGAAGAAACAGTAGAATAACGAAGGCAGAAGACAGGATAAGCAAGATAGAAGATAGAATTGTAGAAATAAATGAAACGGAGAGGAAAAAAGAAAAACTAATTAAAAGAAATGAGAACAATATTAGAGACCTCTGGGACAATGTTAAACGCCACAACATTCAAATCATAGGAATCCCAGAAGAAGAAGACAAATAAAAGACCATGAGAGAATACTTGAGGAGATAATAGTTGAAAACTTCCCTAAAATGGGAAAGGAAATAATCACCCAAGTCCAAGAAAATCAGAGAGTCCCCAACAGGATAAACCCAAGGTGAAATACTCCAAGACACATATTAATCAAATCAACAAAGATCAAACACAAAGAACAAATATTAAAAGCAGCAAGGGAAAAGCAACAAATAACACAAAAGGGGATTCCCATAAGGATAACAGCTGATCTTTCAACAGAAACTCTTCAGGCCAGGAGGGAATGGCAAGACATACTTAAAGTGATGAAAGAAAATACCCTACAGCCCAGATTACTGTACCCAGCAAGGATCTCATTCAAATATGAAGGAGAAATCAAAAGCTTTACAGACAAGCAAAAGCTGAGAGAATTCAGCATCACCAAACCAGCTCTCCAACAAATGCTAAAGGCTCTTCTCTAGACAGGAAACACAGAAAGGATGTATAAACTCGAACCCAAAGCAATAAAGAAAATGGCAACGGGATCATACTTATCAATAATTACCTTAAGCATAAATGGGTTGAATGCTCCAACCAAAAGACAAAGGCTGGCTGAATGGATACAAAAAGAAGACCCCCATATATGTTGTCTACAAGAGACCCACCTCAAAATGAGGGACACATACAGACTGAAAGTGAAGGGCTGGGAAAAGGTATTCCTTGCAAATAGAGACCAAAAGAAAGCAGGAGTAGCACTACTCATATCAGATAAAATAGACTTTAAAACAAAGGCTGTGAAAAGAGACAAAGAAGGAAACTACATAATGATCAAAGGATCAATCCAAGAAAAAGATATAACAATTATAAATATTTATGTACCCAACATAGGAGCACCACAATATGTAAGACAATTACTAATAAGTATGAAACAGGGAATTAACAACAACGCAATAATAGTGGGAGACCCCACTCACACCTATGGATAGATCAACTAAACAGAAAATTAACAAGGAAACACAAACTTTAAATGATTCAATAGACCAGTTAGACCTAATAGATCTCTATAGGACATTTCACCCCAAAACAATGAATTTCACCTTTTTCTCAAGCGCACACGGAACCGTTTCCAGGATAGATCACATCGTGGGCCATAAATCTAGCCTTGGTAAATTCAAAAAATTTGAAATCATTCCAAGCATCTTTTCTGACCACAATGCAGTAAGATTAGATCTCAATTACAGGAGAAAAACTATTAAAAATGCCAACATATGGAGGCTGAACAACACGCTGCTGAATAACGAACGAATCATAGAAGAAATAAAAAGAGAAATCAAAATATGCATAGAAATGAATGAAAATGAAAACACAACAACCCAAAACCTGTGGGACACTGTAAAAACAGTGCTAAGGGGAAGGTTCATAGCAAAACAGGCACACCTCAAGAAACAATAAAAAGGTTAATGAAATAAACTAAGTCTACACCTAAAGAAACTAGAAAAGGAAGAAATGAAGAACCCCAGGGTTAGTAGAAGGAAAGAAATGTTAAAAAATTAGGGCAGAAATAAATGCAAAAGAAACGAAAGGGACCATAGCAAAAATCAACAAAGCCAAAAGCTGGTTCTTTGAGAAGGAAAATGAAATTGACAAACCACTAGCCAGACTCATCAAGAAACAAAGGGTGAAGAACCAAATCAATAAAATTAGAAATGAAAATGGAGGGATCACAACCGACTATACAGAAATACAAAGGATCATTAGAGAATACTCTCAGCAATTATATGGCAATAAAATGGACAACTTGGAAGAAATGGACAAACTCTTAGAAAAGTATGACTTTCAAAAACTGAACCACGAAGAAATAGAAAATCTTAATAGACCCATGACAAGCACGGAAATAGAAGCTGTAATCAGAAATCTTCCAGCAAACAGAAGCCCATGTCCAGACGGCTTCACAGCTGAATTCTACCAAAAATTTAGAGAAGGGCTGGCAAGCCACTCCAGTACTGTTGCCTAGAAAATCCCATGGACGGAGGCACATGGTAGGCTGCAGTCCATGGGGTCGCTACGAGTCAGACATGACTGAGCGACTTCACTTTCACACATTGGAGAAGGAAATAGCAACCCACTCCAGTGTTCTTGCCTGGAGAATCCCAGGAACGGGGGAGCCTGGTGGGCTGCCGTCTATGGAGTCACACAGAGTCGGACACGACTGAAGTGACTTAGCAGTAGCAGCAACACCTATTCTACTCGAACTCTTCCAGAAAATTGCCAAGGAAGGGAAACTTCAAAACTCACTCTATGAGGCCACCATCACACTAATCCCAAAACCTGGTAAAGATCCCACAAAAAAAGAAAACTACAGGCCAATATCACTGATGAACATAGTTGCAAAAATCCATAACAAAATCCTAGCAATCAGAATCCAACAACACATTAAGAAGATCATACATCATGATCAAGTGGGCTTTATCCCAGGAATGCAAGGATTCTTCAATATCCACAAATCAATCAATGTAATATACTACATTAACAAACTGAAAAATAAAAATCATATGATTATCTCAATAGATGCAGAGAAATCCTTCAAAAAAATTCAACATCCGTTTATGATAAAAAACCTCCAGAAGGTGGGAATAGAAGGAATATACCTCAACATAATAACAGCTACATACGACAAACACACAGCAAACATTATCCTCAGTGGTGAAAAACTGAAAGCGCTTCCCCTGAAGTCAGGAACAAAACAAGGGTGCCCACTCTCACCACTACTATTCAACATAGTTCTGGAAGTTTTGGCCACAACAATCAGAGCAGAAAAAGACATAAAAGGAATCCAAATTGGAAAAGAAGTAAAACTTTCACTGTTCGCTGATGACATGATCCTCTACACAGAAAACCCTAAAGACTCTACCAGAAAACTACTAGAGCTAATCAATGAATACAGTAAAGTTGCAGGATATAAAATCAACACACAGAAATCCCTTGCATTCCTATACACTAATAATGAGAAAATGGAAAGAGAAATTAAGGAAACTATTCCCTTCACTGTTGCAACGAAAAGAATAAAATACTTAGGAATATATCTACCTAAAGAAACAAAAGACCTGTACATAGAAAACTATAAAACTGTGGGGAAAGTAATCAAAGAGGACACAAATAGATGGAGAAATATACCATGTTCATGGATTGGAAGAATAAATATTGTGAAAATGATTATACTACCCAAAGTAATTTATACATTCAATGCAATCCCTATCAAGCTACCAACTATATTTTTCACAGAGCTAGAACAAATAATCTCACGATTTGTATGGAAATACAAAAAACCTCAAATAGCCAAAGCAATCTTGAGGAAGAAGAATGGAAGTGGGGGAATCAACCTGCCGGACTTCAGGCTCTACTACAAAACCACAGTCATCAAGACAATATGGTGCTGGTATAAAAACAGAAATATAGATCAATGGAACAAAATAAAAAGCCCAGAGATAAATCCACTTATGGACACCTTATCTTTGACAAGGGAGGCGAGAATATAAAATGAGGAAAAGAGTCTCTTTAACAAGTGGTCCTGGGAAAACTGGTCAGCCACTTGTAAAAGAATGAAACTAGAACAATCCCTAACACCATACACAAAAATAAACTCAAAATGGATTAAAGATCTAAATATAAGACCAGAAACTATAAAACTCCTAGAGGAGAACATAGGCAAAACACTCTCCGACATAATCCACAGCAGGATCCTCCATGACCCACCTCCCAGAATATTGGAAATAAAAGCAAAAATAAACAAATGGGACCTAATTAAAATCAAAAGCTTCTGCACAGCAAAGGAAACTATAAGCAAGGTGAAAAGACAGCCTTAAGAATGGGAAAAAATAATAGCAAATGAAGCAACTGACAAAGAATTAATCTCCAAATTATACAAGCAGCTCCTTCAGTTCAACTCCAGAAAAATAAACGACCCAATCAAAAAATGGGCCAAAGAACTAAACAGACATTTCTCCAAAGAAGACATACAGATGGCTAACAAACACATGAAAAAATGCTCAACATCCCTCATAATCAGAGAGATGCAAATCAAAACCACAATGGGATACCATTTCACACCAGTCAGAATGACTGCTATCCAAAAGTCTACATGCAATAAATGCTGGAGAGGATGTGGAGAGAAGGGAAACCTCTTACACTGTTGGTAGGAATGCAAACTAGTACAGCCATTATGGAGAACAGTGTGGAGATTCCTCAAAAAACTGGAAATAGAGCTGCCATATGATCCAGCAATCACACTCCTGGGCATACACAGCGAGGAAACCAGAACTGAAAGAGATACATGTACTCCAATGTTCATTGCAGCACTGTTTATATTAGCGAGGACATGAAAGCAACGTAGATGTCCATCTGCAGATGAATGGATAAGAAAGCTTTTGTACATATACACAGTGGAGTATTACTCAGCCATTCAAAGGAATGCATTTGAATCAGTTCTAATGATGAAACTGGAGTCCATTATACAGAGTGAAGTCAGCCAGAAAGAATAACACCAATACAGTATACTAATGCATATATATGGAATTTAGAAAGATGGGAATGATAACTCTGTATACGAGACAGCAAGAGACACAGGTGTATAGAACACTCTTTGGGACTCTGTGGGAAAGGGCGAGGGTGGGATGATTTGGGAGAATGGCATTGAAACATGTATATTTTCATATGTGAAAGGAATCACCAGTCCAGGTTCAAAACATGAGACAGGGTGCTAGGGGATTACCCAGAGGGAGGATAAGGGGAGGAGGGAGGTGTAAGGGGGGTCAGGGTAGGGAACTCATGTACACCCGTGGTGGATTCATGTCAATGCATGGCAAAAGCAACCAATATAATATTTTAAAACAATAATAATAATAAAAAAGAATGATCATTGGAAAAATGAATAAATATTTTCCTTAAAAAAAATAATAATTGAACCTGGATCTGTCTGACTCCAAAATTCATGTTTTTAATTACAAATGCCTCTCCAGTCTGACGCTGCAAACATCAATGTTTGCTCATTAGTGACCATCAACAGCAGCTTGTCAGCAAGTATGTGATTAAATGATTTCATACTTTCACAGCACTCTCACTGACAGAAAATGCTGCCTTCCTCCTCTCTCCTCCTTTCTGGCAGCTCATTTGTGTGTCTTATATACTCTTTCAGTAATGCAGTCTAACGTTATCCGAATGGGGCTTTGTTTTGGGAATCAAAGAGGATTCCATGCACACTCACCAGTTTTTCTCAAATCAACTGCCACAAATCCAGTTCTCTCAATTACTCCCATGGAAGCACAGGGACAAAAACAATGACTGAATACGGGTGTTTCTATTACAAAGGACCTTCATAGCGTAGAAACATGAATTTATTTCCTTAATGATTTAATTTGTTCCCAGAGAGGAGCTCATGTATGGATAATCAACAGTTGATTATATCCCTGTTCATGATATGTATCCATGTGTATTATTCTCGTCTTATCTAAAAAACTGTGAATTGTTTGAAAGAAGGACACATGCCTTATAATTCTGTTATATCTTCCCTCCCCTAACCTATGGCATAGTATTGCACAAGAACTTGACTTAACTTATTTAGAAAGAGAATGATGGAAATATTGTTCCAGTTGGCATTTGCCGGATGAAATCAAGTCAAAATTTAGTGACTTCAGTCAATAAGCCTTAATTTAGCTCATGACTCAGTATATTGGGAATTTAGGCTGGGCTGAGGTGGGAAATTCTGATTTCTGCTGGAATCAATCATGTGTATGTAATCAATCAGCTGCTAGTCAACCAGGCAGTTATGCTTTGGTTGACTGTTGGCTCTGGAAATGGAGATAACTAGGTTATGTGTTTTTCATTATCTGGCACTATTTTATAAGTTAAAGTGTGCAGGACATCTTGAGGTCTAGGATCAAAAGTGACTCAATGCTATTTTTGTCATATTCTATGACCCCAAAACTAGAGGAGTCTGATGTCTGCATATTGATGGTGAAAGCTGAGAAATTGTAATTTATCAGAAATGATTGAAAATTATTGAGCAATGCTCAATAATGTGCAAAATACTTTTAAAGCTATATACATATTAACACTTATTGGAGAAAAATAACCTGCTCAAAGTCACACAGATTACTGACACAGATCTGTTTGAGTCTAAATACAGTGCTTTTCCTAACACTTAACACTGTCTTGGAATTAAAGGCTTGAGAGTAAGACAATATATCTCAGTTAGCTTGCTCAACATATCATTTTAAGCAACACTTCTTTGACTACCAGAGTTTAAAACTTAAATAACTTTTCTCCATAGTTTTAAATGTATTACAAATAGCAAGGAGAGATAAGAAAGGCTTCCTCGGTAATCAATGCAAAGAAATAGAGGAAAGCAATAGAATGGGAAAGACTAGAGATCTCTTCAAGAAAATTAGAGATACCAAGCAAACATTGCATGCAAAGATGGGGAAAATAAAGGACAGAAATGATATGAACCTAACAGAAGCAGAATATATTAAGAAGTGGTCGCAAGAATACACAGAAGAACTATATAAAATGATCTAAATGACCCAGATCACCTTGATGATGTGATTGGTCACCTAGAGCCAGACATCTTGGAATGTGAAGTCAAGTGGGCCTTAACAAACATCACTATGAGCAAAGCTAGTGGAGGTGATGGAATTCCTGTTGAGGTATTTCAAATACTAAAAGATGATGCTGTGAAAATGTTGCACTCAATATGCCAGTAAATTTAGAAAACACAGCAGTGGCCACAGGACTGGAAAAAGTCAGTTTTCATTCCAATCCCAAAGAAAAGCAATGCTAAAGAATGTTGAAACTACTGCACATTGCACTCACCTCACACACTAGTAAAGTAACACTCAAAATTCTCCAAGCCAGGCTTCAACAGTACTTGAACCATGAACTTCCAGATGATCACGCTGGATTTAGAAAAGGCAGAGGAACCAGAGATCAAATGGCCAACATCCGTTGGATCATCAAAACAGCAAGAGAGTTCCAGAAAAAAAAAACATCTACTTCTGCTTTACTGACTATGCCAAAGTCTTTGAATGTGTGGATCACCACAAACTGTGGAAAATTCTTCAAGAGATGGAAATCCCAAACCACCTTACCTGCCTCCTGAGAAATCTGTATGCAGGTCAAGAAACAACAGTTAGAACCAGACATGGAACAATAGACTGGTTGCAAACTGAGAAAGGAGAAAGAAAAATTGTACATTGTCACCTTGCTTATTTAACTTATATGCAGAGTACATCATGCAAAATGTCAGGCTGGATGAAGTACAAGCTGGAATCAAGACTGCCAGGAGAAACATCAGTAACCTCAGATACACAGATTACACCACCCTTTTGGCAGAAAGCGAAGAGGAATTAAAGATCCTCTTGATGAACGTGAAAGAGGAGAGTGAAGAAGCTTGCTTAAAACTCAACATTCAAAAACCGAAGATCATGGCATCTAATCCCATCTCTTCATAGCAAATATATAGGGAAATACTGGAAAAAGTCACAGACTTTTTTTCTTGGGCTCCAAAATCACTGCAGATGATAACTGCAGCCATGAAATTGAATTCTTCCTTGGGAAAAAAGCTGTAACCAACCTAGACAGCATGTTAAAAAGCAGAGACATTACTTTGCCAACAAAGCTCCATCTAGTCAAAGCTACGGTTTTTCCAGTAGTCTTGTGTGGATGTGAGAGTTGGACCATAAAGAAAGCTGAGCACCGAAGAACTGATGCTTTTGAACTGTGGTGCTGGAAAAGACTCTTGAGAGTCCCTTGGACTGTAAGGTGATCCAACCAGGGAATCCTAAAATAAATCAGTTCTGAATATTCATTGGAAGGACTGATGCTGAAGCTGAAACTCCAATACTTTGGTCACCTGATGGGAAGAATTGACTCATTTTCAAAGACGCTGATTCTGGGAAATATTGAAGGCAGAAGAAGGAGATGGTAGAGGATATTATTGGATGGAATCACCAATTCAATGGACATGAGTTTAAGGAAGCTCCAGGAGTTGGTGATGGACAGGGAAGCCTGTTGTGCAGCAGTCCATGGTGTTACAAATAAATGGACATGACTGAGGGACTGAACTGAACTGAACTTAAATGCAATTTACATCATTTTTTACAGCTTGGAGTTAGATAGACCTAGTGGAAACCTTGATTACCTACCTACTATGCATGCTCACTCAGTCGTGTTTGACTTTGCAACCCCATGGGCTGTCGCCCACCAGGCTTGTCTGTCCATGGAATTTTCCAGCCAAGACTACTGGAGTGGGTTGCCATTTCCTTCTCCAGGGAGTTTTCCTGTCTCAGGGATTGAACAGGTGCCTATTGTGTCTCCTGCACTGGAAGGCAAGTTTGGTACAGTTGCATCACCAGGGAAGACCCCACTTGCCAGTTCTGGGCAAATAACATCTTTGAGTCTCAGCATTCTAAACTATAAAACATAGACAGTACTCACACCTATCACACAAAGCTGTTTTGAAAATTAAACTAATGCTTGCAGAGCGCTTGGTACAGCGTGTGACATAGGGCATTCAATAAGTATGTGTACATGTATACATTATACATATATATATATATGTGTGTGTATATATATATTCATGTATATCATTAAGCAACATCTTCCAAATAGTATAGTAATGACCATTTCCTTTAATTTATCAGAGAATGATCTATCTGTAGAATGATAGAAAATATCAATGATATGAAAAACATATGTAATAAATAAATGTCATAGGTTTTGTCTTCTCTTCACTATAGATTCAAGATTATCAGAGTATTTGAGCTTCCGGAGTTAGAGAAGGATTGTGGAAAAGATGCCAAAGAAAATGGAGGTTTTATTTAAATAACTATATTTTCTACAGTATGTCCAGAGAAATACCTTGGGGCTGAAACTTTGACATTTGGTGAAAGCTGCCTTGTTGAATAATTGTATATGTCATTACCTTGAAAGGAGGACTCTATCTTTGGAGTTCCCTCTAACTTTAGAATTGTTTCTATTGAAAGGGCATATATACCGAGAAATTCTCTTGACTACTGCCTCACTTATGAGGTGAATTATTTTTGTACTATTGAATTTTTAGGCCATGTAAACGATTCTTGTGTCCAAATCTAAAGAGGAAATAAATACTTTTAATCAAATATTTGAAATAAAGTTTAAGGCTTCAAAGTCTAAAAAAATGTTATGAAAAACATTATATCCCTTTTTAGAGAATACACTTCTCAATGTGTGAAGGTGTTAGTCTTATTTCTATGTAATATCTCAGCAAGAAGCATCCCAAGCTGCCAGTGTTAACTTTGTCTCTTGGTGATGTAATTTGTAAGTTATTTTTTCTGTTATTTTAAGGTGACAAACATTATTTTAAAAATCTTCACAGTGATGTAGCATATTGAGTTCCAACTGTAATATTTGCTATAATTGGTTCTAATATTTGCTATAACTGGCCCTAACTGGTCAGTCAATTCAGTTGTTCAGTCGTGTCTGACTCTTTGCGACCCCATGAACTGCAGCAAGCAAGGCTTCTCTGTCCATCACCAACTCCCAGAGCTTACTCAAACTCATGTCCATTGAGTAGGTGATGCAATCGAACCATCTCATCCTCTGTCATCCCCTTCTCCTCCTGCCTTCAATATTTCCCAGCAAAACTGGTATATTCATTTAAATTTCAGATTACAGTTAATAAGAAGTGTTCTTATAGCCTTAACATTTTTTCTTATAAAAAGAGACTAGCTATGGCACAAGAAATGCATAAGCAAAGTTCAAATATGAAAGCATAGAATTCTGAGCAATTTTTAGTTATGACAAACATCCTACTACTTCAAAAAGAATAGCAACAAAATAAAATTAAAGAAAATGATCTCCTGGAATGTGTAAGTTCTTTTTGAAGTCCTTCCATATCCAATATCTCATTTTACCCTCCACTGTGTAGTTGATAAGATAGGTATTGATATTTTATCTATATTTGTTCATATTAATCTAAAAGTTAACATGAAATTTCTGGGTCAAGGCAAATTATTTTTACTTATAGCACTAGCTGGATTTGTTCTTTTTCGTCTCAAATATTTTTCCTCCCAGTGAAATACAATAAGGGGTAGATATCACCCTCCACAACACAGAAGTTGAAAATAAGAATCTTAGATCTTATATACACATTTTCCCCCTTGTCTCCCGAGAAAAGGATAGAAACTTAATATTCCTAATTAAACATTTCTCCTTATGAAGAGAAGAGGAGGGCCTTAGGTTTTTAAACTTTGAGATATAAATAAACATTTATCAGTGGGGAAGATTAGACAGATGTCTCACTGTTGACAACCCCTGGAGTATCTCCACGGCTCTGAGACTCCTCAGCCTTTGAAGTGTAAGCACATATCTCCGGGGAAATGAATCTTTTACTATTTATTCAGTAGTCCTTTAAGTTTCATGACATGTCCTTTATCTCAGGTCACAGTACATTTTTTTTTCCAGAAAGCCCTAACTCTGTAGTAATATAAAATTATTTTCTCTACAGTCCCACAAGTAACACAACTCCCATTTTATGGATGGGAAAACAGAGACCCAAAGAATTAACTGACATTTCCAATGCCTCATTATTTAGTAGTGAGAGGGATATTTAACAAGTCATTCTGACTCCAAGTTCCATGCCTTTATACCACACTGGCTAACAAATCTCTATAATATTTTAAAGCAAGTAGTAAGTAGAATATGAACTATTCATGCCTAGGTGTTATTAGTAAGTCAAATGCTTTCTCCTTAACTAGCAAACATTTCAAATCAGTTGTAAAGGCCAAACTGAGGGACTGTAGGGGTCTGATTGCTTTGATGGAAGGAAAAGAGCTTTGAAGTGTTTTCTTTAAAGACTGGGCAGAAATGAGTTGGACGTATGTGAAGAGGGGAGAATACTTAGAAAAATGAGAAAATAAGCCTCTGTTTGAAGAGAGGACTTTAGGCATGGGAGAAGACACATAAAAGACACAGGTTCGATCCCTGGGTCAGGAAGATCCCCTGGAGAAGGAAATGACAACCCACTCCATTATTCTTACCTGGGAAAGCCCATGGATGGTGGGCTACAATCCATGGGGTGGCAAAAGAGTAAAATATGACTTAGGGACTAAACAACAATACCATGATAGAACTTACTACAGCATAAAATAAAAAACAAACAAACAAACATGTGCTTACGAATCACTGTGTAAACTATTATTTTCTCACTTATTTCCAACCATGGTATCCCATGCTTTGTGTCTATTAAACTCTTCCATCATTTTCCATCTATTTTTTTTTTCCCTCTCTGGACTTTTCTATTGATTTGTCTTCTAGTTCACCAATCCTCTTTTCTACTCCAATCTTCTGTTAAATCCAACTACAATGTTTTTAATCTAAGTACAGCACTTTTTGATTCTAAAAATTTCCATTTGACTTTCATTTTTTAAAAATTGTCTTTTTTCTTTTCTTTTTTTAAAATTTTTTAGTTTTTATTGGAGGCTAATTATTTTACAATATTATATTGGTTGGTTTTGCCATACACTGACATGAATCCGCCCTGGGTGTACATAAGTTCCCCCTTCGGAACCCCCCTCCCACCTCCCTCCTCCTCTTATCCTCCCTCTGGGTCATCCCCACATAGCAGCCCCGAGCATCCTGTAACATGATTTTCATCTTTAACGGATTAAATTGTTTATGGAAATCCTCCATATTTATATCTATTTTCTCCAACTTTCCCTCTACTTTATTGAGTATATTAACCATTATTAATTTGCAGTCTTTTTCTTCTATCACCAATATCTAGATGTATCATCCCTGGGTCTCTTTTGATCACTTTCTTTTAGCCTGGATTTTGGTGATTTAGTGCTGTTCTTTGGCATGACACTTACATTTTTTGTTAAATGTCAGATTTTTTAAATAAAAATTTTGTAGATAATCTCAGTGATACACTCTTCCTTCTGTAAGAATTCATTCTTTTTTGCAAGGCAAATAACGTAAAGACTAATAAGAATCCTTCAGAGATTGAGCTGCCTTGGGGCTATGTTTCAATACTCAGTCACTTGTCTTCTGATATAGCCTTCTGGTGGTCCCAACAGAGAGAAAGTGGCTGACAGACAGAACCTTCTCCACAGATCAGGTGTTTTGTCTCCATAGTACCTTAAGATCCCTGAAGACTCTGGATTGATTTTTCAGAGGTTTTCTGCTTAGCTAATTAATTAACACCTTGCTCCACACAGCTTCAGAATTTGGCAAACATTATTATGGTTAAACCAGCCTAATGCCAGTTTTACTGGGATTCTGGACCTTGTGCCTTGTAGTAGAAGTTCTCTACTTAGGGATAAGGGAATGGAGATCCAGAATCTTAGGCTTTCTACTTTGTGTCCAATATTAGCAAATGGGAAAGAATGTATGGATGCAGAAGGTCACTTCACCTCTATGTGGAAACTTTTTCTGCAGAATTTTTTTCCCTAAAGCTTGGATTTCTTCAGTGACTTTCTGATGCAGATTATCTATAATGTACTTATCTATTTATAAATTTTAATTTAAATTATATATGTAAATATATAATTGTTTACATAAATACATATATTTTATATGTTTTATATATATATATATAAATGTTTTTAATAGTTTTTCAGGTTGTTCTCTGCAGGTAATTTTCTATGCCAAAAGCTATTCATTTTAAAATAAATCAACGTTTCTCAAACCTGTATGTATATCACTATAATCTCAAAAATCTTGTTTTAAAATACAAAGTTCCAGTTGTACCATATATCAAATGAGTCACTATGTTATAACATGGGACTTTGGGGAGTGGCTACTTTAGGAAAAACAACTCTGGATGATGTGTACGAATCTATTCTGAGACTAGCATTTGGGTATCAGTGTATTAGATGACCTCCAATACCAGACTACCTTATCTGTATGCAGGTCAAGAAGCAACAGTTAGAACCAGACATGGAACAATGGATTGGTTCCAAATTGGGAAAGCAGTAAGTCAAGGCTATATATTGTCACCAGCTTATTTAACTTATGTGTAGAATACATCATGCAAAATACCAGGCTGGATGAAGCACAAGCTGGAATCAAGATTGCCAGGAGAAATATCAACAACCTCAGATAGGCAGATGACACCACCCTTATGGCAGAAAATGAAGAGGACCCTCTTTTGAAGGTGAAAGAGGAGAGTGAAGATGCTAGCTTAAAACTCCACATTCAAAAATCTAAGATCACAGCATCCAGTCCCATCACTTCATGGCAAATATATTGTGAAACAATGGAAAGAGTGACAGACTTTATTTTCTTGAGCTCAAAAATCACTGCATATGTTGACTGCAGCCATGAAATTAAAAGATGCTTTTGAACTGCGGTGTTGGAGAAGATTCATGAGTCCCTTGTACTACAAGGAGATCAAACCAGTCAATACTGAAGAAAATGAGTCCTGAATATTCATTGGAAGGACTGATGCTGAAACTCCAATATTTTGGCCACCTGATGCGAAGAACTGACTCACTGTAAAAGACCTTGACCCTGGGAAAGATTGAAGGCTGGAGGAGAAGGGGATGACAGAGGATGAGATGGTTAGATGGCAACACCGACTAGAAGGACATGAGTTTGAGTAAGCTCCAGGAGTTAGTGATGGACGGGGAAGCCTGGCAGGCTGCAATCTGTGGGGTCGCAAAGAGTTGGACACGACTGAGTGACTGAACTGAACTGAATGACCTCTCCAGCTTCAACATTTAACGTTTTTTTATTGTAATTTTTTAATAAGATGAGAAATGGTGAAGTTTAGAAGTGTTGCTATTTTTGCTTTTCACTTTGGGTCAGTAAAAACTTCACCTTGTTTATCCAACTCTCTCCAAAATGTAAACCAAATGTTTTTTGTTGTTCTTGATTTTAAAGTCAAACAAAGATCAATAAAGCATTTGGTTTTATCAGTACATCTACTTGTCACAATCCACAGGTGTTCCTATTTCTGTGATTATTTCCCTTTTATTTACAGGTAGGTGAAAGAGTGAATTTTTCACATAATGGCTGCAATGCATGAACTCTTGAGCAGATTAGCAATTGCTTTCAGAAGCTTTGGTGGCAATACTTCCTCAGTAAATTTTCAGTGACACGTGATTCTTAGTTTTATCTCTTTGTATGCAATGTTCCCAACAATCAAAACTTAGGTGATTAAGATCCCATAAGGAAGAAAAAATTATCTCTGAGAAGGAAAATATAATGCCTACGTGATTATCATGGTATAATGCTCAGCACACCACCATGTGCTAGCGATAAATAAAGGCCTTCAAATATTTGATGTTTGTAGCTCATGAATCAATTCATAATACAATGCCCTGCTTGTTGAGTGCTCTAGCCCCAAGTATTTTTGCAATTCAGGGAAATAGTGATACACTTGGGTGATGCTCCAAAGCAAATATTTTCATGTTTTCAAATTGAAAGAAAAATTACCTCTCCCCAGCGAAGGGCATAAGACCATAAACAGAGATGCTATAATAAAAGTTTCGTACTTCTGTGTGTAAGTGTGTGTGAGAGAGAGAGAGAGAGAAAGAGAGACGTAAATAGAGACAGGGAATGTAATGATTATTTGTATCTAGCTTATTCTATCTGTAGGGTTAAATCTAAGCTTCTCTTTAGTTTCAGGATCTAGTAGTGTCTCCACTGGAGAGATTCTCCAGATGAATAAACAGGTTTCAAATTGTCAAGAGCATAATTCAAAGAAAAATTAGGACGATATCTGGTTGGTTGGTAGTGAATTTATATTTTAAAACATGGTAGTCAAAGTAAAAGCAAATGTTAAAAAAGAAAAGTAATTATCTAAGAAATCTATATAAAATCTCAGCACTCACTAAAATTACTTTCATTCAATAAATTACTGAGTATTTGTTGTATACATTCTACTGTATATATATATACATATTTACCTTAAGGGAAACCTGAACTAAGTCTTCGCTCATATCAGTTCAATCCAGTTCAGTTCAGTCACCCAGTCGTGCCTGACTATTCGAGACCCCATGAATCACAGCACGCCAGGCCTCCCTGTCCATCACCAACTCCCGGAGTTCACTCAAACTCATGTCCACAGAGTCCGTGATGCCATCCAGGTATCTCATCATCTGTCGTCCCCTTCTCCTCCTGCCCCCAATCGCTCCCAGCATCAGAGTCTTTTCCAGTGAGTCAACTCGTCGTATGAGGTGGCCAAAGTATTGGAGCTTCAGCTTTAGCATCAGTCCTTCCAATGAACACCAAGGATTGATCTCCTTTACAATGGACTGGATGGATCTCCTTGCAGTCCAACAGACTCTTAAGAGTCTCCTCCAACACCACAGTTCAAAAGCATCAATTCTTTGGCAATCAGCTTTCTTCACAGTCCAACTCTCACATCCATACATGACCACTGGAAAAACCATAGCCTTGACTAGATGCACCTTGGTTGGCAAAGTATCATCTCTGCTTTTTAATATTCTGTCTAGGTTGGTCATAACTTTCCTTCCAAAGAGTAAGCATCTTTTAATTTTCATGGCTGCAATCAGCATCCACAGTGATTTTGGAGCCCCAGTAAATAAAGTCTGACACTTTTTGCACTGTTTCTCCATCTATTTCCCAAGAAGTGATGGAAACGGATGCCATGATCTTTGTTTTCTGAAAGTTGAGCTTCAAGCCAACTTTTTCACTCTTCTCTTTCATTTTCTTCAAAGGGTTTTTAGTTCCTCTTCACTTTCTGCCATAAATGTGGTGTCATCTGCATATCTGAGGTTATTGATATTTCTCCCAGCAATCTTGATTCCAGATTGTGCTTCTTCCAGCCCAGTATTCTTCATGATGTACTCTGCATATAAGTTAAATAAGCAGGGTGAAAATATACAACCTTGATGCACTCCTTTTCGTATTTGGAACCACTCTGTTATTCCATGTCCAGTTCTAACTGTTGCTTCCTTACCTGTATACAGGTTTCTCAAGAGGCAGGTCAGGGGGTCTGGTATTCCCATCTCTTTCAGAATTTTCCAGTTTATTGTGATCCACACAGTCAAAGGCTTTGGCATAGTCAATGAAGCAGAAATAGATGTTTTTCTGGAACTCTCTTGCTTTCTCGATGATCCAGCAGATGTTGGCAATTTGATCTCTGGTGCCTCTGCCTTTTCTAAAACCAGCTTGAACATCTGGAATTTCACGGTTCATGTATTGCTGAAGTCTGACTTGGAGAATTTTGAGCATGACTTTACTAGTGTGTGAGATGAGTGAAACTGTGTGGTAGTTTGATCATTCATTGGCATTGCCTTTCCTTGGGATTGGGATGAAAGCTGATCTTTTCTCGTCCTGTAGCCACTTTTGAGTTTTCCAAATTTGCTGGCATATTGAGTGCAGCACTTTCACAGCATCACCTTTCAGGATTTGAAATAGCTCAACTGGAGTTCTATCACCTCGACTAGCTTTGTTCGTAGTGATGTTTTCTAAGGCCCACTTGACTTCACATTCCAAGATGTATGACTCTAGGTGAGTGATCACACCATCGTGACTATATTGGTCGTGAAGATCTTTTTTGTACAGTTCTTCTGTGTATTCTTGCCACCTCTTCCTAATATCTTCTGCTTCTGTTAGGTCCATACCATTTCTGTCCTTTATCGAGCCCATTTTTGCATGAAATTTTCCCTTGATATCTCTAATTTTCTGGAAGACATCTCTTGTCTTTCCTATTCTGTTGTTTTCCTCTATTTCTTTGCATTGATTGTTGAGGAAGGCTTTCTTATCTCTCCTTGCTATTCTTTGGAACTCTGCATTCAGATGCTTATATCTTTCCTTTTCTCCTTTGCTTTTCGCTTCTCTTCTTTTCACAGCTATTTGTAAGGCCTCCTCAGACAGCCATTTTGCTTTTTTGCATTTCATTTCCATGGAGATGGTCTTGACCACTGTCTCCTGTAGAATGTCACGAACCTCCATCCATAGTTCATCATGCACTCTATCAATCAGATCTAGTCCCTTAAATCTATTTCTCACTTCCATTGTATAATCATAAAGGATTTGGTTTAGGTCTTATCTGAATGGTCTAGTCGTTTTTCCCTACTTTCTTCAATTTATGTCTGAATTTGGAAATAAGGAGTTCATGATCTGAGCCACAGTCATCTCCTAGTCTTGTTTTTGCTAACTGTATAGAGCTTCTCCATCTTTGGCTGAAAGGAATATAATCAATCTGATTTCTGTGTTGACCATCTGGTGATGTCCATGTGTAGTGTCTTCTCTTGTGTTGGAAGAGGGTGTTTGCTACAACTAGTGCGTTCTCTTGGCAAAACGCTGTTAGCCTTTGCCCTGCTTCATTCCATGTTCCAAGGACAAATTTGCCTGTTACTCCAGGTGTTTCTTGACTTGCTACTTTTGCTTTCCAGTCCCGTATAATGAAAATGACATCTCTTTTGTGTGTCAGTTCTAAAAAGACTTGTAGGTCTTTATTTAGATAATGAAAATAAGTGGTGGCAATTGGCCAGAAATATAACACAGTTTCAGTTTTATAGGTATTTACAAGATCATCTCGGAGAAGGCAATGGCAAGCCACTCCAGTACGGTTGCCTAGAAAATCCCATGGATGGAGGAGCCTGGTTGGCTGCAGTCCGTGGGGTGGCTAAGGGTCGGACACGACTGAGCGACTTCACTATTCAGTTTCACACATTGGAGAAGGAAATGGCAACCCACTCCAGTGTTCTTGCCTGGAGGATCCCAGGGATGGGGGAGCCTGGTGGGCTTCCGTCTATGGGGTCGCACAGAGTCGGACACGACTGAAGTGACTTAGCAGCAGCAGCACAAGATCATCTAATTCAAGTCTCATTAGATACCTACCTATAGTGGATCACCTAGCCTACTTAAGGAAGTTTCTTCAATTAAGATAAACCAAAACAAAAAAACAAACAAAATAAAACTCTCAAAGTTTTACAAAGCTACCCTTATAGGCCTTCCTTTAAGTTACACTCTTAGCACTAATTTTATATTGTGAATCACTAGTGAAAACTGCTTACAGTTTTGTTTGATTATCGATCCTCTAGGTTAGAATGCAAAGATGTCCAGGTTTCACCCAGTTTATATAAGCAGTCCTATGCAGATTTTCCTTATTGCTTTGAGAAAAGGCAAAAGCCAAGACAATACCAATTTTAGGAGTTTAGACGGTGAGAGTATTTAGGGGTCAAAAAATAACTTTGAGTTGGTTGTCAGGGAGCAGCTAGAATAATGTTTAAATTTATCAATCTTGCCTTCCTATGAAAGAAAAAGTAGTTGAACCAAATAGTAAGACCCTTTCTAATTTATCTGGGTTTTAGGAGAAAATAAACCAATGAGAGACAAGCTTCTTATTGTGGTATAACAGCTTCCATAAATAAAGACCATTGGAGTCTCTCTTATCAACACTTCTATGCAGATATAATCTATATGTCATATCAATTTAGTTCAGTAGCTCAGCCATGTCTGACTCTGTGACCCCATGAACTGCAGCACTCCAGTCCTCCCTATCCATCACCAACTCCCAGAGTTCACTCAAACTCACGTCCATCGAGTCGGTGATGCCATCCAGCCATCTCATCTTCTGTTGTTCCCTTATCCACTGCCCCCAATCCCTCCCAGCATCAGGGTCTTTTCCAATGAGTCAACTCTTTGCATGAGGTGGGCAAAGTATTGGAGTTTCAGCTTTAGCATTAGTCCTTCCAATGAACACCAAGGACTGATCCCTTTTTGGATGGACTGTTTGGATCTCTTTGCAGTCCAAGGGACTCTCAAGAGTCTTCCCCAACACCACAGTTCAAAATCATCAATTAGTTTCCCACTTAAAGTGTACAATTTTGTAGAGTTTTTTTTAATACATTCAAAGATTTGTGAAATCATCACCACATTCTAATTTTAGAACATTGTATCACTCCAGAAAAGAAATTCTATACCCATTAGCATTCACCTATATTCTGCCACATCATCCTCTGCCTTAGGAAACCACTAACCTACTTTATTTCTCTGTGGATTTTCCCATTCTTTATATTTGATGTAATGAAATTATGCAATAAATGACTTTTATTATCTGACTTATTTTATTTAACATTTTTTAAGCTTCATCCATGTTGTAGAATGTCAGCATTCTTTTTTATTGTCAAATAATATTCCATCCTTTCTTGATTCATTCATCAATTAGTGAACATTTGAGCTATTCCCTCTTTTTTGACCATTATGAATAATGCTGCTGTTAACATGTATGCAAATTTTTGGGTCGATGTATGTATTCATTTCTCTTAGCTCTATCTCCAATAATTCAACTTGGGGTCATATGGTAATTATATGTTCAAGTTTTTGAGAACAGCCAAACTGATTCCAAAGTGGCTATATAATTTTCCATTCCCTCTAGTAGTGAATGAGTGATTAATATCACTATTCACCACTTCTTTTTGCTGTCTTAAAAAAAAATCCTAGTGGGCATGAATTGGTATATTATTATGTTTCATTTTTATTTCCCTATTGACTCATGATATTGAGCATCTTTTTCTGTGCTTACTGATCATTTATATATCTTCTTTGGTGAAATGTCAGGTCATAATACTGCTCATTTTTGATTGGATCATCTATCTTCTTATTATTGAGTTGTAATGGCTTTTTTATATTATGGATACAAATCCTTTATCACATATTACTTGCAAATATGTTCTCCCATTTATGGGCTATCTTTTCACTTTATTGATGGCATCATTTTCACCATAAAAGTTTTAATTTTGATGAAATCCATTTTATTTTGTTACTTATGCTTTTGGAGTTGTGTCTAAATTATTACCTAACCCAAGGTCAGGAAGATTTAAACCTAAGTTTTCTTCCAATAGTAAGTAAGTCTTAACACTTATATTTGGATCTATACTTCATTTTAAGTGAATTTTTTTAAATACTATGAGAGGAAAAATAATACTATGAGAGGTAAGGCTCAAAGTAAAATTTTATATGAATATCCAGTTTTCCCAGAGATATTTGTTGAAAAGCTTATTCCTTCCCAGCTGAATTGTTGATATTCCTTTATCAAAAATAAACTGACCTAAAAAAAAATCAGGTTTTATTTTTAGAGTTTACATTCTACGTCATTGCTATGCTAATGCCAGTGTTGTTTTCATACCTGTAATTTTTTAGTAAGTTTTGAAAAAGTGTGAATACTACAAATCTGTTTTTTTAAAAACCGTTTTGGATAGTGTGAGTTCTTTGTATTTATACATTGATTTTGGGAACATCTTCTAAGTTTCATTGCAAAAACCAGCAGAGATTTTCATAGGAATTGTGTTGAATTTCTATTATCAATTTGGGAGGGTACTGCAGCCTTAAAAATATTGTTTTCCAATCCATGAACATGGGCTGCCTTTCCATTTATTTAGGTGTCCTTTATTTGTTTTCTTTATACAAAAAATGTTTTGTAGTTTTAAGTGTGCAAGTCTGCAGTTTTGCTCTTGTTGTTGTTAAATGTATCCATATTTAAGAAAGATTTTTTTTAAAGTTTTAAAAATTTCCATATTTTCGATGACAGTATAAAAATAATTGTTTTCTTCATTTTATTTTTGGATGCTCATTACTACTGTATATTTTGTGTGTCTTAGAATTTTCAGTATATGAGATTGTATTACCTACAAACAAAGATAATTTTACTGTACCTTCTGTAGTCTAGATACCTATCATTTTTTATACTTTCCAAGTTGCCATAGATAGAACTGTTTTACAATGCTTAATAGAAATGACAAGAACAGACATCATTTTATTGTTCCTGATTTTAGGGGGAAAGCATCCAGGCTTTCACAGTTTTAAATATTACATTAGCTGTAGGTCTTTATCTATGCCTTATACTAGGTTGAAGATTTTGCCTTCTGTTTCTAATTGTTATACTTTTAAGCATAAAATGTGTTGGATGTTGTCAAATGCTTTTAATCCATTTATTGATATGATCATGTAGTTTTTGTTTTTATTCTATTAAAATGGTTTATTACCTTGACTGATATTTTAAGTATTAAACCAAATTTACATTGACAGAATAAATCCCATTTAGTCATAGTGTGCAATCATTTTTAAAATGTCATTGATTTGTTTATTAATATTTTATGAGTATTCCTATGTTTCTGAGGGAATTGATCTGTGGGTTTGCTTTTATTTTAGATGTTTTCATTTGGCTTTGATATCAAGGTGATATTGGCTTCATAGAATGAATTGGTAAATAGTGTATCCTCTTTTATTTTCTCTATGAATTATAGAATAATTTCTTTATTAAATATTAACTGTGTTTGCAGCATATGTGTTTATAATTGTTATCTCTTCCTTTGAATTTGAGTCTTTAATTGTTATAAAATATCCTTTCTTTTTAGCAAAAAATTCCATAATCCATTTTGTCTTATATATATTTCAACTTCCATTTTGGTTTATTTTTCATGGCATATTTTTTCTCTTTTTACTTTAAGATTGTGTCTTTGAATCTGAAATTTTTCCCTTGTACATAATGTATAATTGGATCATAGTTTTAATCCATTCTTCTAATCTCAAACTTTTGATTGGAGTGTCTAATCGATTTACATTTAATGTGGTTATTTTTAAGGTAGGATAATATCTGCCAGTTGGCTTTTTTTTCCCCTGCATGTCTTATGCCTTTTTTCTGTGCGCTCAATTATTGAAATTTTTTTCTGTTAAGGAATTTTCCCAGATGACCATTATATCTACTACTGTGGGCAGGAATCCCTTAGAAGAAATGGAGTAGCCATCATGGTCAACAAAAGAGTCTGAAATGCAGTACTTGAACGCAATTTCAAAAATGACAGAATGATCTCTGCTCACTATCAAAGCAAGCCATTCAATATTACAGTAATCCAAGAATATGTGCCAACCAGTAATGCTGAAGAAGCCAAAGTTGAACCGTTCTATGAAGACCTACAAGACCTTTTAGAACTAACACCCAAAAAATATGTCTTTTTCATCATAGGGGACTGGAATGCAAAAGTAGGAAGTCAAGAAACACCTTGAGTAACAGGCAAATTTGGCCTTGGAGAACGGAGTGAAGCAGGGCAAAGGTTAATAGAGTTTTGCCAAGAGAACACACTGGTCATAGCAAACACTCTCTTCCAGCAACACAAGAGAAGACTCTACACATGGACATCACCAGATAGTCAACACCTAAAACAGATTGATTATATTATTTGCAGCCAAAGATGGAAAAGCTCTATACAGTTAACAAAAACAAGACCAGGAGCTGACCATGGCTCAGATCATGAACTCCTTATTACCAAATTCAAACTTAAATTGTAGAAAGTAGGGAAAACCACAAGACCATTCAGATATGACATAAATCAAATCCGATATGATTATACAGTGGAAGTGAGAAATAGATTTAAGGGACTAGATCTGATAGATAGAATGCCTGATGAACTCTGGACGGAGGTTCGTGACATTGTAGAGGAGACAGGGAACAAGACCATCCCCATAGAAAAGAAATGCAAAAAAGCAAAATGGCTGTCTGAGGAGGCCTTACAAATAGCTGTGAAAAGAATAGAAGTGAAAAGCAAAGGAGAAAAGGAAAGATATAAGCATCTGAATGCAGAGTTCCAAAGAATAGCAAGGAAAGATAAGAAAGTCTTCCTCAGTGATCAATGCAAATAAATAGAGGAAAACAACAGAATAGGAAAAATAAGAGATCACTTCTAAAAAATCAGAGATAACAAGGGAACATTTCATGCAAAGATGGGCTCGATAAAGGACAGAAATGGTATGGACCAAACACAAGCAGAAGGAATTAAGAAGAGGAGGCAAGAATACACAGAAGAAGCACAAGCTGGAATCAAGATTGCCAGGAGAAATATCAATAACCTCAGATATGGAGATGACACCACCATTATGGCAGAAAGTGAAGAGGAGCTAAAAAGTCTCTTGATGAAAGTGAAAGAGGAGAGTGAAAAGGTTGGCTTGAAGCTCAACATTCAGAAAACACAGATCATGGCATCTGGTCCCATCACTTCATGGGAAATAGATGGGGAAACAGTGCAAAAAGTGTCAGACTTTATTTTTGGGTGCTCCAAAATCACTGCAGATGCTGATTGCAGCCATGAAATTAAAAGACGCTCACTCCTTGCAAGGAAAGTTATGACCAACCTAGACAGAATATTAAAAAGCAGAGACATTACTTTGCCAACCAAGTTCCGTCTCGTCAAGGCTATGGTTTTTCCCGTGGTCATGTATGGATGTGAGAGTTGGACTGTGAAGAAAGCTGATCGCCGAAGAATCGATGCTTTTGAACTGTGGTACTGGAGAAGACTCTTGAGAGTCCCGTGGACTGCAAGGAGATCCAACCAGTCCATTCTAAAGGAGATCAGTCCTGGGTGTTCATTGGAAGGACTAATGCTAAAGCTGAAACTCCAATACTTTGGCCACCTCATGAGACGAGTTGAATTACTGGAAAAGACTCTGATGCTCTGAGGGATTGGGGGCGGGAGGAGAAGGGGACGACAGAGAATGAGATGGCTGGATGGCATCACCGACTCGATGGACATGAATTTGAGTGAACTCTGGGAGTTGATGTTAGACAGGGAGGCCTGGCATGCTGTGATTCATGGGGTCACAAAGAGTCGGACACGACTGAGATACTGAACTGAACTGAGTGTACTATTTTAATTCCCATGTAATTCCTTTTATTATCTATAAAAAATAATTTTCTTAGTGGCTGCATTGGAGATTGCAATTAGAATAAATCTAAAATAATTTTGTTCTTAGTAATAGTAGCTTTATTTCAATAGCATACACAAATTTTGTTCCAATAAAGCTTCATTCCCTCCCTTCCTTTTGTGTAATCATTGTCATGTAAATTATAATATACATATATATATAAGCGGATCATGTAGTTACACAATTACTATTTCGTGTAGCTGGGTTTTTTTAAATCAGAATAGATGAAACAATACAGATGCTGTTTTTCATCTTTTTATATTATATTTGCCTAGGTCATTACATTTATTGATGCTGTTTATTTCTTCGTGTGAATTTGAGTTACCTCCTGGTGTCCTTTTTTCTTTATTCTGAAGGACTCTCGCATTTTTTTATAGGGTAGGTCTGGTAGTGAAAAATTTTGGTAGTGAAAAATTAATTTATCTGGAAATGCCTTAATTTATCTTTTATCTTTGAAGGATAGTTTTGCTGCATATTGAGTTCTTGGATGACTGTTGTGTTCTTTCGCCACTTTGAATATATCCTACTGCATTCTGGTCTCCATGGTTTCTGATAAGAAATCAACTGTTAATATTATTGAGGATTCCTGGCACAAAATGTGTCCTTCATCTCTTGCTGCTTACAAGAATCTCTTTTTGTCTTTTGACAGTTTATGGTGTGTTTGCTTGTAAATTTCTTTGAAATTATTTTATTTGGAATTATTGGGCTTCTGGTATGTGTAAATTAAAGTTTTAATAAACTTTAGGATATTTTCGGCCATTAATCCTTCTACTATTTTTTCTGCTCTTTTCTCTTTCTCTTGCTTTGGGATTTTCATTGTGTGTATATTGGTATATTTAAAATTACCCCACAGGTTTCTGAGGCTCTTTTTTTTTTTTTTTAATCCTTTCTTCTTTCGCTACCTCATACTGTAGTACCTATTTCTCCTCCTTTCAAGTTTGCTAACTCTTTCTTTTGCCATTTCAAATTTGGTTTTGAACTTGTCTAGTGAATGTTTCCGGAGAAGGCAATGGCACCCCACTCCAGTACTCTTGCCTGGAAAATCCCGTGGACGGAGGAGCCTGGTAGGCTGCAGTCCATGGAGTCACTAAGAGTTGGACACGACTGAGATACTTCACTTTCACTTTTCACTTTCAAGCATTGGAGAAGGAAATGGCAACCCACTCCAGTGTTCTTGCCTGGAGAATCTCAGGGACGGTGGAGCCTGGTGGGATGCCGTCTGTAGGGTCGTACAGAGTTGGACACAAATTTCCATTATTATACCTTTCAGCTCCAGAATTTCTATTTTATTATTATTAAATTATTTTTTTTTTAGAAAAAAATTAGCTTCTGCACAGGCTTTCACCTTCAGGTGGTTTCTGCTGCCTGGTGCTGAGGTGCCTTGCAACCTCCAGAAGTGTGGTATGGAGTGCTCCTGTTTGTGATATTTTGACAACTCTGCCCTTTATCATGGCTGCTACAGTGAAGGTGGAGGAAGTGGGATGATGCTGAACCCCCCTAACAGTAACAGAATCAACTCGACCATACCCAAGGGCCATAGCCACAGCCACTTCCAAATGAGCACCTCACCTGGGACAACCACAGCTCTATGAGCACAGTGACTCTGAACTGAGACCCACAGCACTTACTTCAATTTCTATCTTTTTGTATTGATATTCTCTATTTGATCAGACATTCTTCTATTAATTTAATTCTTTAGATATGATTTTGTTTAGTTTCTTGAGCATATGTATAGTGCATAATATAATGATCTAGTAAGTCTTTTTCATTGGGAAAGACCTTGATGCTGGGAAAGACCTTGATGCTGGGAAAGATTGAAAGTGAGAGGAGAATGGAATGACAGAGGAGGAGATGATTGAATGGCATCACCAACTGGATGGACATGAGCTTGAGCAAGCTCCAGGAGTTATTGATGGACAGGGAGGCCTGGCGTGTTGCAGTCCATGGTGTCACAAAGAGTCAGATACGACTGAGTCACTGAACTGAACTGAGTAAGTCCAACATCTGTGTACCTTCAGTAACAATTTATACTGAATGCTCTTTATACCAGTATATGGTCTATAATTTCCTGTTTCTTATGTGTCTCACAATTCCTTGCGAAGGACTGGATGTTTTATGTAATACAATGGGGCAACTTTATAAATCATATCCACTCCTTCACCTACGTTTTTTTGTTGCTCTTAGTTTTCTTTTATATTTTTTTCTTTTCACTTTTATGTTGTTGTTTGGTGTTATTTATTTCTTTAGTAATTTTCTGGATTAAAATTTTAAAGTCTGTATTCCTTGTAGTCTGAAATGACTGAAGTCTCTGTTTTGTTTTGCAAGTGGTTAGCTAATGATGAGTCAGGAATTTCCTTAAATGTCTTGAAACAATTAGTTGCATGCATGTTCCTGAACAGTGATATGTGTTTGTGTGTGTGTGTTTGTGTGTTATGTCTTCAACACTCTAGCAGGCAATTTAAAACATTGCCTTGACATCATTTATAAGGTCTCAAGGACAGCCAGAGGTGATATTTTAGGGTTTTATCAGGTTTTTACTGAGCAAGTACATACCCAAGCTCATTTACATAGCGTTTTTGATTGCCAGTAATATATCAGAGCTTTTCAAATCCTCCATGGACACTCTCCTTTTAACACCTGGGGGGACCTTCATTTTCATGACCTTAGAGAGCTGTACCATTAACAACTGCACCTAGGTCTCTTCAAACAAAACAAAACAAAAACACCCTGAGAATAGGGATTTTTTGTTTGGAGAAAGCTCTAATTCAGATTGAATAACAAGAACACCCTGTCAATAAGACTCTTACAAAGAACTGCCAAACAAGATGAACTATGAAATACTCAAGGAATAGGACTCTTTGGGTATTTCCTAACATACTCTTCCTCCTCCAGTAGCTTAAAAACTATTGTTTTTACAGGTACCATAGAACTGGGGGAAAGGATATGTGAGTTAGTCAAATTAAAAATGACACAAATCCTACTGTTTTCATTGAGATACAGTAGTATCTCTTGAACAAACTCCCTTCAGAATGTTGTAAGACTATGGTTAATTTCCTGAATCCTGAATATGTTGATTTGGAAATTCTGTCATTATTTTCAAGTATTTTATTGAAAAGTGGAATTAGAGAGGTCCTCACATTGTAATTCTGAATATCAAGCCTGTCAGCTGGATTTTTTAAACTTAAATAATTTATTTTAATTGGAGGCTAATTACTTCAAAATATTGTAGTGGTTTTTGCCATACTTTGACAAGAATCACCCATGGGTGTACATGTGTTCACCAACCTGAAACCCCTCACTGCTCCCTTCCCCTCCAATCCCGCAGGGTCATCCCAGTGCACCGCCCCTGAGCACCCTATCTCATGCATTGAACCTGGTCTGGCAATCTGTTTCACATATGGTAATATACATGTTTCAATGCTATTCTCTCAAATCATCCCACCCTCCTCTTCTTCCAGGAGTCCAAAAGTCTGTTCTTTACATCTGTGTCTCTTTTGCTATCTCGCATATAGGGTCATCATTGACATCTTTCTAAATTCAATACAGGTGCATTAATATACTGTGTTGGTATTTTTCTTTCTGAATTACTTCACTCTGTATAATAAGCTCCAGTTTCATCCACCTCATTCAGTTCAGTTCAGTTCAGTCGCTCAGTCGTGTCCGACTCTTTGCGACCCCATGAATCACAGCATGCCAGGTCTCCCTGTCCATCACCAACTCCCTGAGTTCACTCAAACTCATGTCCATCGAGTCGGTGATGCCATCCAGCCATCTCATTATCTGTCGTCCCCTTCTCCTCCCGCCACCAATCTTTCCCAGCCTCATTAGAACTGATTAAAATGCATTTTTTTAATAACTGAGTAATATTCCATTGAGTATATGAACCACAGCACTCTTTTTTTTTTTCTATGCCAGGCAAAATGGGCAGCGTGTTCTTTATTTTTAAGTCGTGCATCTCTTGAAGACCCCTTGGCAGCTGTGGACTCTATCTAGAAAAATGTACATACATATAAGTTTTTGTAGGTGACTTCTCCTGAAGTCAGACAAAGGACATAAGTTCAGATGGCCAATAAACACGTAAAAAGATGCTCAGCAACACTATTTGTAAGAGAAATACAAATCAAAACTATAACAAGGTATTACATCACACCAGTCAGGATGGCCATTATCAAAAAATCTACAAACAATAAATGTTCAAGAGGGTGTGGAGAAAAGGGAACCCTCTTGCACTGATGGTGGGAATGCAAATTAATAACAGCCACTATGGAGAACAGTATAGAGGAAAAAAACTAGGAATAAAAATACCATATGGCCCAGCAATATCACTACTGGGCATATACCCTGAGAAAGCCATAACTGAAAAAGACAATGTTCACAGCAGCACTATTTACAATAGCTAGGACATAGAAGCAACCTAGATATCCATCAGCAGATGAAAGAATAAAGATGTCATACATATACACAATGGAATATTACTCAGCCATAAAAAAGAACAAGTTTGAGTCCAGGGCCCCTGGATTGGGAGCGTGGCGTCTTAGCCACTGGACCACCAGCGAAGTCCTTGTATCTTATTTATTTATGGTTTTCTTTGGATATGTGCCTAGGAATGGGATTGCTGGATCATACAGCAACTCTGTCTTTAGTCTTTTGTGGAACCTCTGAACCACAGCACTCTTATATTCGTCTGCTGATGGACATCTAGGTTGCTTCCATATCCTGGCCTTTTTAAACAGTGCTGCGATGAACATTGGGGTACATGTATCTCAATTCCAGTTTCCTCAGTGTGAATGCCCAGCAGTGGGATTGCTGGGTCATAAGGCAGTTCTGTTTCAAGTTTTTTAAAGAATCTCCACACTGTTCTCCATAGTGGCAGTACTAGTTTGCATTCCCACAAGCAGTGTAAGAGGGTTCCTTTTTCTCTGCACCCTCTCCATCATTTATTGTTTGTAGACATTTTGATAGCAGCCATTCTGACTGGCGTGAGATGGTACATCATTGTGGTTTATTTATTTATTTTCTTTTTTTATTTTTATTTTTATTGGAAGCTAATTATTTTACAATATTATATTGGTTGGTTTTGCCATACATTGACATGAATCCACCCCGGGTGTACATGAGTTCCCCCTCCCACCTCCCTCGTCCCCTTATCCTCCCTCTGGGTCATCCCCACATACCAGCCTCGAGCATCCTGTAACATGCATCGACCCTGAACTGGCGATTCATTTCACATACAATAATACACATGTTTCAATGCCATTCTCCCAAACCATCCCACCCTCACCCTCTCCCACAGAGTCCCAGAGACTGTTCTATACATCTGTGTCTTTTTGCTGTCTCGTATACAGAGTTATCATTATCATCTTTCTAAATTCCATATATATGCATTAGTATACTGTATTGGTATTTTTCTTTCTAGCTTACTTCACTCTGTATAATAGGCTCCACCTTCATCCATCTCATTAGAATTGATTCAAATGTATTCTTTTTAATGGCTGAGTAATACTCCATTGTGTACATGTACCACTGCTTTCTTATCCCTTCATCTGTAGATGGACATCTAGGTTGCTTCCATGTCCTGGCTATTATAAACAGTGCTGCGATGAACATTGGAGTATATGTGTCTCGTTCAATTCTGGTTACCTCGGTGTGTAGGCCCAGGATTGGGATTCCTGGGTCATATGGAAGTTCTATTTCCAGTTTTAAAGGAATCTCCACACTGTTCTCCATAGTGGCTGTACTAGATTGCATGCCCACCAACAGTGTAAGAAGGTTCCCTTTTCTCCAAATCCTCTCCAGCATTTATTGCTTGTAGACTTTTGGATAGCAGCCATTCTGACTGGTGAGAAATGGTACATCACTGTGGTTTTGATTTGCATTTCTCTGATTATGAGTGATATTGAGCATCTTTTCATGTGTTTGTTAGCCATATGTACGTCTTCTTTGGAGAAATGTCGTTTATTTCTTTGGCACAGTTTTTGATTGGGTCGTTTCTTTTTCTGGAATTGAGCGACAGTAGTTGCTTGTATATTTTTTAGATTAATTCTTTGTCAGTTGCTTCATTTGCTATTATTCTCTCCCATTCTGAAGGCTGTCTTTTCACCTTGCTTATAGTTTCCTTTGCTGTGCAGAAGCTTTTAATTTTAGTTAGGTCCCATTTATTTATTTTTGCTTTTATTTCCAGTATTCTGAGAGGTGGGTCATGGAGGATCCTCCTGTGATTTCTGTCGGAGAGTGTTTTGCTTATGTTCTCTTCTAGGAGTTTTATAGTTTCTGGTCTTACATTTAGATCTTTAATCCATTTTGAGCTTATTTTTGTGTATGGTGTTAGAGAGTGTTCTACTTTCATTCTTTTACAAGTGGTTGACCTGTTTTCCCAGCACCACTTGTTAAAGAGATTGTCTTTTCTCCATTGAATATTCTTGCCTCCCTTGTCAAAGATAAGGTGTCCATAGGTGCATGGATATTTCTCTGGGCTTTCTATTTTATTCCATTGATCTATATTTCTGTCTTCATACCAGTACCATACTGTCTTGATGACTGTCACTTTGTAGTAGAGCCTGAAGTCTGGCAGGTTGATTCCCCCAGTTCCATTCTTCTTCCTCAAGGTTGCTTTGGCTATTCGAGGTTTTTTGTATTTTCATACAAATTGTGAGATTATTTGTTCTAGCTCTGTGAAAAATACTGTTGGTAGCTTGATAGGGATTTCATTGAACCTATAAATTACTTTGGGTAGTATATTCATTTTCACAATATTTATTCTTCCAATCCATGAACACGGTATATTTCTCCATCTATTAGTGTCCTCTCTGATTTCTTTCACCTGTGTTTTATACTTTTCTTTATATAGGTCTTTTGTTTCTTTAGGTAGATATATTCCTAAGTATTTTATTTTTTTCGTTGCAATGGTGAAAGGAATTTTTTCCTTAATTTCTCTTTCTATTTTCTAATTATTAGTGTATAGGAATGCAAGGGATTTCTATGTGTTGATTTTATATCCTGTAACTTTACTATATTCATTGGGTAGCTCTAGAAATTTTCTGGTAGAGTCTTTAGAGTTTTCTGTGTAGAGGATCATGTCATCTGCAAACAGTGAGAGTTTTACTTCTTCTTTTCCAATTTGTATTCCTTTTATGTATTTTTCTGCTCTGATTGCTGTGGCCAAAACTTCCAAAACTATGTTGAATAGTAGTGGTGAGAGAAGGCACCCTTGTCTTGTTCCTGACTTTAGGGGAAACGCTTTCAATTTTTCACCATTGAGGATAATGTTTGTTGTGAATTTGTCATATATAGCTTTTATTATGTTGAGGAATGTTCCTTCTATTCCCACCTTCTGGAGGGCTTTCATCATAAATGGATGTTGAATTTTGCCAAAGGCTTTCTCTGCATCTATTGAGATAATCGTATGGTCTTTATTTTTCATTTTGTTAATGTGGTGTATTACATTGATTGATTTGGGGATATTGAAGAATCCTTGCATCCCTAGAATAAAGTCCACTTGGTCATAATGCATGATCTTTCTAATGTGTCGTTGGATTCTGATTGCTAAAATTTTGTTAAGAATTTTTCCATCTATGTTCATCAGTGATATTGGCCTATAGGTCTCTATTTTTGCATCTTTTTCAGGTTTTGGTAATAGAGTGATGGTGGCCTCATAGAATGAGTTTGGATGTTTACCTTTCTCTGCAATTTTCTGAAAGAGTTTGAGTAGGATATGTGTTAGCTCCTCTCTAAATTTTTGGTAGAATTCATCTGTGAAGCCATCTGGACCTGGGCTTTTGTTTGATAGAAGATTTCTGATTACAGTTTCAATTTCCGTGCTTGTGATGGGTCTGTTCAGATTTTCTATTTCTTCTTGGTTCAGTTTTGAAAAGTTGTACTTTTCTAAGTATTCACCCATTTCTTCCAAGTTGTCCATTTTATTGGCATATAATTGCTGATAGTAGACTCTTATGATCCTTTGTATTTCTGTGTTGTCTGTTGTGATCTCTCCCTTTTCATTTCTAATTTTCTTTATTTGGTTTTTCTTCCTTTGTTTCTTGATGAGTCTGGGTAGTGTTTTTTCAGTTTTATTTACCCTCTCAAAGAACCAGCTTTTGGTTTTGTTGATTTTTTCTGTGGTGTCTATTTTTTTTTTTTTTTTGCATTTATTTCTGCCCTAATTTTCAAGATTTCTTTCCTTCACTCACCCTGGGGTTCTTCATTCTTCCTTTTTTAGTTGCTTTAGGTGTTGAGTTAGGTTATTTTGTTGACTCTGTTCTTGTTTCTTGAGGTATGCCTGTATTGCTATGAACCTTCCCCTTAGCACTGCTTTTACAGTGTCCCACGGGTTTTGGGTTTTTGTGCTTTCATTTTCATTTGTTTCTATGCAAATTTTGATTTCGTTTTTGATTTCTTCTATGAATTGTTGGTTATTCTGCAGCGTGTTGTTCAGCCTCCATATGTTGGAATTTCTAATAATTTTTCTCCTATAATTGAGATCTAATCTTATTGAATTTTGGTCAGAAAAGATGCTGACCAAATGATTTGGTCAGAATGATTTCAAATTTTTTTTTTTTAATTTACCAAGGCTAGATTTATGGCCCAGGATGTGATCTATCTTGGAGATGGTTCCGTGTGTGCTTGAGAAGAAGGTGAAATTCATTGTTTTTGGGTGAAATGTCCTATAAATATCAATTAGGTCTAACTCCCTTTGTTTCTTGATGAATTTGGCTAATGGTTTATCAATTTTATTTATCTTCTCAAACAACCAGTTTTTGTTGCTTTTTCCTATGGTCTCAATTGTTTCTTGTGCGTTTATTTATGCTCTAATTTTTTATAATTTCTTTCTTCTACTAACACTGAGGTTCTTCCTTTTTTATTTGCTTTATGTGTACAGTTAGGCTATTTATTTAAGTTTTTCTGTTTTCTTGAGGTAAGCCTGTATTGCTATGAATTTTCCCCTTAGCACTGCTTTTACAGTGTCCCATAGGTTTTGGGTTGTTATGTTTTCATTTTCATTCATTCCTGGCATGTTTTGATTTCTTTTTTGATTTCTTCTGTGATTTTTGGTTATTCAAAAACATGTTGTTTAGCCTACATATGTTGGAATTTGTAATTGTTTTTCTCCTGTCATTGACATGTAATCTTTCTGCATGGTGAACAGTAAAGATGCTTGGAATGATTTCAATTATTTTGAATTTACCAAGACTAGACTTATGGCCCAGGATGTGATCTATCCTAGAGAAGGTTCCATGTGCAGTTGAGAAAAAGTTGAAATTCATTGTTTTTTGGTGAAATGTTTTATAGATATCAATTAGGTCTAACTGGTCCATTGTATCATTTAAAGTTTGTGTTTTATTGCTAGTTTTCTGTTTAGTTGATCTATCCATAGGTGTGAGAGGGGTATTATAGTCTCCCACTATTATTGTGTTACTATTAATTTCCCCTTTCATACTTGTTAGCATTTGCCTTACATATTGTGGTGCTCCTATGTTGGGTGCATATATATTTGCCATTATTATATCTTCTTCTTGTATTGATCCTCTGATCACTATATAGAGTCCTTCTTTGTCTCTTCCCACGGCCTTTATTTTAAAGTCTATTTTATCTGATATGAGTATTGCTACTCCTGCTTTCTTTTGGTCTCTATTTGTGTGAATTATCTCTTTCCAGCCCTTCACTTTCAGTCTGTATGTGTTCCTTGTTTTGTGGTGGGTCTGTTGTAGACAGCATATATAGGGGTCTTGGTTTTATACATTCAACCAGTCTTTGTCTTTTGGTTAGGGCATTCAACTTATTTATATTTTAGGTAATTATTGATAAGTATCATCCTGGTGCCATTTATTTTACTCTTTTGGGTTCAAGTTTATGCACTTTTTCTGTTTTTTTTTTTTTTTTTTGTCTAGAGAAAATCCTTTAACATTTGTTGAACGGCTGGTTTGGTGGTGCTGAATTCTCTCAGCTTTTGCTTGTCTGTAAAGCTTTTGTTTTTTCCTTCATATTTGAATGAGATCCTTGCTGGGTACAGTAATCTGAGCTGCAGGTTTTTCTTTCATCACTTTGAATATGTCCTGCCATTCGCTTCTGGTCTGAAGTGTTTCTATTGAAAGATCACCTGTTATCCTTATGGTGATCCCCTTGTTTGTCATTTGTTGTTTTTCCCTTGCTGCTTTTAATATTTGTTCTTTGTGTTTTATCTTTTCAATTTGATTATTATTTGTCTTGGTGTGATTCACCTTTGGTTTGTCCTGTTTAGGTCTCTCTGGGTTTCTTGGACTTGGTTGACTATTTCCTTTCCAATTTTAGGGAAGTTTTCAACTATTATCTCCTCAAGTATTTTCTCAAGTCCTTTCCTTTAGTCTTCTTCTTCTGGGACTCCTATGATTCAAATGTTGGGGCTTATCATTGTTCCAGACGTCTCTGATGTTTTCCCCATTCCTTTTAATTCTTTTTTCTTCTCTGCTTCGTTTATTTCAACCATTCTATCTTCTTCCTCACTTACCCTATCTTCTGCCTCAGTTATTCTACTGTTGGTTCCCTCCGGAGTGTTTTTTATCTCATTTATCACATTATTCATTATTGATTGACTCACTTTTTTAATTTCTTCTAGGTCCTTGTTAAACATTTCTTGCATATTCTCAGTCTTTGTCTCTGGGCTATTTATCTGTAATTCCATTTTGTTTTCATGATTTAGCATCATTTTTACTATCATTATTCTGACTTCTTTTTCAGGTAGACTCCCTATCTCCTCCTCTTTTCTTTGGTTTGGTGGACATTTATCATGTTCCCTTACCTGCTGATTATTTCTTTGTCTTTTCATCTTGTTTGGATTGCTGTGTTTGATGTGAGCTTTCTGTATTCTGGCAGTTTGTGGTTCCTCTTTATTGTGGAGGTTCTTCCCTGTGCGTGAGGTTGGACAAGTAGCTTGTCAAGGTCTCCTGTTTAGGAAATCTTGCGTCTTTGTTCTGGTGGGTGGTTCTGGATTTCTTCTCTTTGGTGTGCAATGAAGTGTCCAGTAGTGAGTTTTGAGATGTCTGTGGGTTTGGTGTGATTTTGGCAGCCTGTATATTAAAGCTCAGGGCTATGTTCCTCTGTTGCTGGAGAATTTATGTGGTATGTCTTGCTCTGGAACTTGTTGGATCTTGGGTGGATCTTGGTTTCAGTGTATCTATAGAGGTTTTTGGATCAGCTCTTATCAAGTGATGTTCCCTGTAGTGAAGCGTTCTCTGGTGTTCTCAGGTTTTTGACTTAATATTCCTGTCTCTGGTTTTCAGTCATATTCTTACAGTAGTCTCAAGACTTCTACATCCATACAACACCGATGATAAAACATCTAGTTTAATGGAGAAAACATTCTCCACTATGAGGGACACCCAGAAAGGTTTGCTGAGTTACACAGTGAAGAGAAGAGGGAAGAGGGATACTGAGGTGACCAGGAGAATAGGGGGAGTCAAAAGGTGAGAGAGGAATCTAGCCAGTAATTAGTTTCTTATGTGCTCTCCACAGTCTGGACCACTCAGACAGGTTCACGGAGTTACACAGAGAAGAGGCAGGAAGGAGATAGAGGTGACCAGGAGGAGAAGAAGGGGAGTCAAAAGGAGAGAGACAAACCTAGCCAGTTATCAGTTCCCTAAGTATTATCCATAGCCCAGAACACCCAAAGAGATTCACAGAGTTGGGTAGAGAATAAAAGGGTGAGGGAGGAGATAGGGTTGACCTTGGGGAGAAAAAGGAGAGTTAAAAGAGGAGAGAGCAATCAAGCCAGTAATCACACTCCTAAGTAAAAAGTGGGTACTGAAGATTAGATTCTTAAAGGTACAAAATTGATAACAAATACCAAAAAGCAAAAATTAAAAATTTAGTGTAAAATTAGACTCCCAAAAATACAATATTAAAGAAAAAAATCACAAAAATATAGGTATGAAATTTGATTTAAAAAATAGAGTCTTTTTTTGCAAGGTAATAGGTTATAAAAATGAAAATTAAAGGGGTAATAAAAAACTTAAAATTAAAAAAAAATGAAAAATGATAATAGTAAAATATATCTAGGAATTTCTCTGGAGCTGTTGAGGGCAGTGTGGGGTCAGTTCAGTTTCAGTTAGTTCCTTGTACCAGCTTATACTTCTTCTCAAGGTCTATAGGCCCCTTCCAATGTAGTCAATGCTAACTACAGGGTTTTAATCTTTTGCACCTGTCACTTCCAAAGGGGTTCCCTCTTCTTTGTTTATTTTGGCTTCCTCTGTTTGCAAGTCTCTTCAGGTTCTAATTTCTGCCCTGACACAAGGGGGAAAAGGTGGTCACTTATTTAGGCTCACTTGTTCAACTGTGCTGCAGGAAGGGAGGAACACTGCGAACAAATATAACTGGCATGTGTGGGGAGTGCTCACAGTGTCTGGGCCACACTGGGTTTGCCCCTGCTCACAGCTAATGTGCTTTTCTGGTCTACACTGCTCAGGCTCCAGGTTGCTCTGCAGGGGAACTGTCCAAAGCAGGCCCTGTGTTGTGTGCACTTCCCAGTTCTAAGCTATTCAGGTTCAGGTTCTCAGGTACTCCACAAAGGCACAGACTCAGCTGGGCCTGCGTTTTGTGCCCTTCCCAGGTCCAAGCAGCTCAGGCCACCAGGTGCTTGGAGAGCACACACTCCCAGGTTGTGATGCATCTTATCATCTCCCTGGTCCCAGTTGATCAGTTTCCTGGGTGTGCAGCAAGAGCGCTGCCTCAGGTGTGTCATGTGTCTCCTCTGTGAAGTTGATCTTAGGCTGCCATCCTCCTGGCAGATGTCAAGCATCCAGGATCCCAGGAAGACGGTTATCAACTGAGAGCCTGCTCACAATTTGGTGGAGGATGCCATCTCTGGGACCAAGATGGCCCCCCACCTTTAGGCTCTGGCTGTCTCCCGCCTGCCTCTCTGCCTCTTGCGGGGTGGGGCGAATGGGCTCATCTGCTGCTGGCTAGTTCTCCTCTGGTATTCGTTCAGTCCTTTTTTTCTGTAAGTGGGCCTGGCTGTGCCTTAGGTTAGAGCTTTTTGCAGGAAAGTTCTCTCTCTCTCTCTCTCTCTTTATTTTTCTCTCTCTGGTTAATCCACAGTTTGGGTTGCTATACCACGTTAGCTCCCTCAGATTGTCCTCAGGGCATTCAGGCCCGGTCCTTACCCTAAGCATGCAATCAGTGCCTCCCTGTTCAGCCCCTGCTCACTGTTGGCCGATGTGAGTGTCTGGGCTACTTCTCCACTGGGAGTTGTGATTAGGCATGTATTCTGTGCATTTTTTTTTTCTTTGCAGTTATGTTGCCCTCTGAAATTCCAAAACTCCCCATAGACCTGCCAGTGAGAGGGTTTCCTGGTGTTTGGAAACTTCTCTTCCTTCATGACTCCCTCCCCAGGACAGGTCTCCATCACTAACTCTTTTGTCTCTCTTTTTGTCTTTTATATTTTGTCCTACCTCCTTTTGAAGAGAATGGTCTGCCTTTCTGGGTGCCTGGTGTCTTCTACCAACCTTCAGAAGTTGTTTTCTGGAATTTGCTCAGCATTCTAATGATCTTTTGAGGAATTTGTGGGGAAGAAACTGGTCTCCCCATCCTATTCCTCTGCCGTCTTTGGACCGCCCCTCAGGTGGATTTTTTTAAGCTAAAGTATTATATTTTTTTCCATCTTACTATCTTCATCTCATTATTCTAGACTATTGAATTATTTTTGTGTGTTCATTGAATAATGTATTAGTTTATCCAATCATATCCTGATAATTTTTTAAATTACTTTATTTTAATTGGAGGCTAATTACTTTACAATACTGTAGTGGTTTTTGCCATACATTGACAGGGATCAGCCATGGGTGTACATGTGTCCCCCATCCTGAAACCCCCTCCCACCTCCCTACCATCCCATCATTCAGGGTCATCCCAATGCACTGGCCCTGAGTGCCCTGTCTCATGCATCAAACCTGGACTGCAGTCTATTTCACATATGGTAATATACATGTTTCAATGCTATTCTCTCAAGTCATCCCACCCTTGCCTTCTCCCAGAGTCCAAAAGTCTGTTCTTTATGTTTGTGTCTCTTTTGCTGTCTCACATATTATTTTTATACAAATCTTTGAATTATTTGTTAGTGGCTCAGTGGTAAAGAATCCACCTGCTGATGCAGGAGACCCAAGAAATGCAGGTTTGATCCCTGGGTTGGGAAGACCCCCTGGAGTAGGATACTGCAACCTACTCCAGTATTCTTGCTTGAAAAATTCCATGGATAGGGGAGTTTGGTGGGTTATAGTCCATGGGTTCACAAAGAGTCAGACACGACTGAGCACAAAGCACATAGAAAGTTTTAGATTCCAATTGTCCATGTATTTTTCAAATTTGTTCCTTTTTGCTCCTGCTGTCCTCACCCCTGCTGCTCAATGATATATATGTAAATGTATATTGTATACAATTTCAGCTGGACAACATTTTATTAATGTAAAAGCTCTTTAATTTATAACCTCATATGTATATTAGAGTTGTATCTTTTCACACTAAATCTATACATATGCCATTATATAAACCCTTGTTGCAGAATTGGACTCTGAGAATACATACTTTAAGTAGAATGAACAATTCTGCTCACTATTCCTCTTAATGAGCATATGCCTTGGAGTGATTGTGAGTTAATACATATGACTATGCTGTCCTCTCAGTTAGTCTAAGTTTAAACATATTTCATATAATGCAAACATTTTGCCATGCTCAGTGTGTTTCTTATTTTTAAGATATGTTTTTTTTCATGCAATATGGCCCTTAAGTACAATCCAACTATTTCATCTGGTGCTCAGCAGAAGACACAGCAATCTGTTTCAACAAAGGAGGAAAACTGGTAATGTTGAACTCACTGACAGATAGTATGTAGCTCCCAAACACTGTACTTCCTTTACAGTAATTATAGCTATATTCTATGTATGCCTTGTAAGCTAACTTTATAATTCAGTCCACATTCTCCACCAAGTTTCATCTATGCCATATAGCAAATTTGGATCATTCCAGGGAAATCTTGCCATGAACATTGCAAAATCCTTAATTTTCACTGTTTTATAGTTTATCCCTTAGTGTTGGTGAGAAAATACAAGCCATATGATAGACATAGCAGCAACTATGTCCTGTTAAAGTTGAGTTCGCCTTTCATCATTGTGGTGCTCTTTCCTGGAGTTATTGTCCTCATAGCTCAATTTTCTTAGAAACACTCAACTTGTACCAGTACTCTACCATCAAATTGCAAACTCATTATGGTGAACACTCAATAAAGGTTGATTATAAACTAAAAGCAAGTTGAATAAAAGCTGGTCTCTCCATACTGCAACATTATTTGACAACCCAGAGGCAAAGTTGAGTTTGTGCAATGACCTTGATGTTAAGAGTTTAGTGGTAATTATGCTGTCCAATGTGGTTCTCCAATTCTTGTTTAAAAGCTACAGGTGGGCAGTCCACAATTCCTAAAGAATAAGTTACCAAGAGTTGCATTGTTAGGAAAGTTTTTATGGAAACTTGAGTTTGTTGAGTGAGATAACTTCATTTTATATTTTAATAGTTTTATTGCTTGAGAGTATTTGGTGCCTTTAAAAAATACCCCACAAAGTTGAATTCTTTTTTCCTTTTTATATTCAGTAGTGATTTTAGACTATGCTATTCAGATGGCCCAGCTTCAAATTACTTAGAAAACTGACTAGAAATACAGATCCACTAACCTCATCACACTTCCACTAGTTTCTGAGATGTATCCAGATGATTCTGATACAGATTACAGCATGAACAGGTAGCTGCAGATAATTTCAATACAAAATATAATTTGAAAATTACCACTGTAGAAACTCTGGGCATCTCAGAAAATAAAGCTGATTTGTTGAGTAAAGCGGTGAGAAAGATCCCCTACACTCCACCACATCTTGCTATTCTTTACTTGCTAACAATGGAAGTTTACTTTTCTATTAACAAAAAAGTTTTTATTTTTGCCATTTCATGTTTAGATCAGTTTCAGCCTCTCTATTAGTGACCAAACAATACCCTTTCATCATCCTGTGGTGTGGCTCAGAGACCCTGCTCAGTGGAAAGTGCTTCACCTTTGCATAAGGATCCTGACACCTGGTCTTCTGGTTGTGGTCAAGAATAGTTCCATCTGAACTTGGTTCAAGGGAGGATTGTGTGATGGCTGCAGGGCCATTTATTGATTTCAAAAATGTATGGCCTGCTTTCCAAAAGAGGTTGGCTGCCGCTGTGTTTATGAGTTACTTTATTTTAACATGAAGAGGAACTGGATAAGGAATTGTTTTGAAAGATCTTTTTCTACTAGCCCCTTTATCTTTATCAAATCTTCAGAGAAATCAGTGCAGCCTTATCACCATTGGAGGGAAATGTTCATTCCACTAGAGATTCATCCAGGCATGAGAAATTAACTTTCTCTGTTGCAGGGTTACTGACAGGTCACCAGATGCCTTAGGTGAAACATGTTTATGGCTTTTAGGTAAGTTTTCAAGATTCTGTACACTGCTGTTCAACCTGCAAATGTCTCTTTGAAATGCAAAGTGGATACATGTCATAGTATAGGCTATGAGATGATTTATTAGAAACAAAAATGCATCACAGAATACTAAGACTCAAAGGTATATTGGGAAATTAGTTACCAACTAATTAGTTTATCTCAAGTGCTCCTGAAACAACTTTTACTGACAGCTGTTCACATACATTTATTTCTTCTCTTTTTCCCTTGCAATGCCTCTCAATCTTTTTTCTCCTAAGCCCATTCTTTTCTATTTTTCATTCTTCCTTGGCTGACTGAGGTCTACTAATGGCATCCAATAAAATCCAAAAACATTACATATAACCTAGTCTAGTTAATTTCTCTGCATAGAGAAGCACATAAGCCTTTCGTGAATACATTGAGGTGTAGGAAGAACTACTTGGGCTACTAGGACAAAGAAATTTGGTTTTAAATTCTGGTTATACAAGTAGAGCTGTGACCTAAGATATTGGTTCTCAGCCTATCATAGTCCCATTTTATTCATTTGTAAAATAGGACTTAGAATTTCTGCATCACAGTGTTAAAGGTACCCCATTCATGGCAGACACTCAGTAAAAGCCACCCTTAAAACTGATTAATTATTGGGAGAATCAATTACTTAGCACTAGATGAGATCATTCTTTACAAAACTAGGAGTAGAATGGAAATTATAAAATTTCTTCTGTGCTTGGTAAGGATTAAATACAATAGCACAGGCACAGTGTCATGGGTGACATTTATTATATGTTAATTGAATACATTTTATGCAGATTAACAGAAAAATATTACTGGTAATGAGATCATTCATTCTGTATTATCCAAGATACACTATTTGAAATGAATACTGAAACCATATCTGCTGAAAAAAAAATCACAGAAAATACAGCATATTTGTGTACTAGCTATATTTCCTGGAAATAGACTACAACATCGTTATTTGATCCCTTGGCTCTACTTTAGATTGGGACATCTGATCACCTTAGTTCCTGAGAATCATATAAATGGCAGAGTAACTTACCTAGGTCTTTCTTGCCTGCCATGGCAATATTCAAGCCCGAAAGGAAGAAAAATTGAATAAAGGATAGTGAGCTCGAGGTTAGTGTCAAGGAAGAAGTCTGATACCTACCAGTCCACTCTGGATACACTTCAAAAGCCCCATCCTGAAAACTGATATCTAAATGCTTCTAAATGAGTCTTGTTCACTGGTAGTTGCTGCGAAGGCAAAAACATATTTTGACTAATGAAAATATTTTGTTTTTTAAGTATAATTAAATGGTTTGCACGTGATAAGAAACATTTAAAGCTATGCTATATCATTTGATGACCAGATTGTTAATTTAAAGAAAATTAGAGCAATTTGGAACTGAACCGAATACACTACCACTTACCTCCCCTTTCTTTCTCTCCTTTTATTTACCTCATTGACTACCATACTGGATATATATAGAGCAAAGGGGGCAAATTTATCAGCTGAGCTCTCTGAGGTTCCAATGAGAAGCAGTTAATATCTGTATGGGAGGAACGTGGGCCAAGGAAGGGGCCTGTGATTACTATTTGAGCCTGAGAAAGGTTCCATACACCATGGGCCACTGAGACAAAAGTAAAAGACAACAGATGCATTTTTAATTTAATAAAATATGAACATTACCTATTCAAATAAAGCTGACTACTTTAAAGTAGACTTTTCATAGATATTTATTTTTCTTTATAGCATCTTTGTTTGCATTTAAAATATTACCAAGTAAGGCAAGGATGAGACCACAATCAATAAGCTCTTATGAGATCAAATAAAATAACCTATCTTAATCTCAAGAATTTTATACTGTTATGAAAACCAAGACACCTGTAACCAATTCTATATATTCAGCGGAATAAAAAATAAAATGAAAAGGTAAATCAAACTTAATTGTGAAATAAGCATACTCATATTATGAAAATAACAATGCAAATGTAGTAGATAAATAACCTGAATGGCTTGAACATACAGTGCATATTATATTATTTTTTTCTCAAGTGAGAGAAAGTTATGAGGGCAAAGGAACAAAGATTACATTATTTTTTATCCATTAGTTTGCAGGAAGAAAAAGGCCCCTGTTTTTATTTGACCTTGTATTGATTTAGTTCTTCACATAGACGTTCAAAACCTCTTCTCCCACCTTTCTTCCCCCAAAGAAGACTTTTTCTGACAATCTTGTTTTCTCAGCACGGTTTCTTTCAAAGGAAAAAAAATCCCTGATGATCACAACGGATAATAGAGGATGGCTTGTCTTTTTCTTTGGGGAAAGAAACAATCTATTGGAAAAATAATTGGGAAGTTCAACCAAAAGGTAAATTTGTCCTGGACAGAGGAGAAAAATATCAAGAGTTAGTATAGAAAAGAATTATATTATACCAATGGAGAAAAAGGAATCTAAGAATTCTCAATAGACCTATATTTTTTCTAATAAACACTTTTGACTTTATAGTTAGGCTGCATCATCTATATATCTAAGATATGTGCAAAAAAAATTCTGGAACCATCCATACCTCCTGAAGCATCATATCTATACTTTAATATCAGATTGATATGACACTTCAAAAGTTAGTTGTATCTGGCAACAATAAACTGTATTTGAATGAGGGAGGTGAAAATCAGATTTCCAATTCAACTGAAATGATTGTGCTCTCTATATCTCTGTAATAGAAGAATGTGAACCTGTAACTATCTTTGCAAACAAACAAAATAAAAACCAAGTGATTGCAAATGATCAGGCAGACAAATCACTGACAGATATAATTATAGTACTATCTACAAACCAGCTATGAGCTCACTTAACCTGGATGTTTATTGTAGGCATTCCTGCTTCTTATAATTATTGTTCTTCATAATTCTTGTGATTACTGTCCATGTCAAACTTCTAGAGATATAATAGAAGAGGCCCAAATACAGTTCATAAGTATCTACCCATTCAAAAAATATCCTTGGCCCACCAGCTAAATAATAAACACTGTGCTAACTGGATACAGAGAAAACTGAAAAAGTAAATAAATAAGGAAAACTGGAAGGAGAGAAGGAGGAAGAGAGAGAAAGAAGGAAGGAGGTAGAAAAGGAAGGAAGAAAGAAGTGCAAGGAAGAAGAAAGAGAAGTAAAGGTAAGACTCCTACCCTCATGAAGTTTGCAGGTTAATGAGAGTGATAAATAATACTAGACATAATAATAATAACACATTTAAATTAGCAAATGTGATAAATATTAAAAGGGAGTATATTATGTGATGAAAGCATACAGTAGGAAAATATGATTTTAAAGAATTTAAGAAAACTTCCTTATGTGACAATTGAACAAAAACATAAAACATCAGCAGTTGAAAGAAAGAGAAGAGGGTTTTTGAGGTGCTTCTATTCTATATGCCAGTCTTCATTCCTATTCTTGCAAACTGAGATGAACAGAAGAAAAACCATAATGATTACCTTTACCCACCTGTTTAGAAGCTTCTTTTAGAGCCAGAGGTAGACTTAAAACTGCTTGCATTGCATTTCTGTGTCACTCCCAGTAACTCACCAAAGATCTAGAAAGACAGCTTCCAAAAGGGGTTTACTCCTGATCCAAAATGTACCCATCCTCATGCAATGATTTGCCAGTGAAGGATAAAAAGGAAGAAAGGAAACCTTTCCTCTTTCATGACTTCTCCCTCCCTCAAACACAAGTCCTTGTCCTGAAATCCTTTCTTTATTTATGTCTTTATCTTTTGTACTACTTCACTCTAAGGAGATAGGCTTGCCTTTTTGAAAGTCTGGGGTCTTCTCCTGTCATTCAGAAGTTGTTCTGTAGGAGTTGTTCCATATTCTTATGGATTTTTGAAGTGTTTGTGGGAAGGCAGGTGATCTCCTTATCCTACTCCTCTACCATTTTCTTTTGTCGTACAATTGCAGTTTCTGCATTGCTGAAATTTGCCTTTGATAATGGAATACATTCTTAAATGTGATTATGTTATACATCATTTAAATGCACATTTCTCACTTTATGTTTTTCTGCTAATGACTTTCAATTTGCTGCCCATTTTATATTTACTTTAGACTATGGAAATGATGTTAGAAAAGAAGCAAATTCAAGCTATTTTCTTATTCAAGTTCAAAATGAGTAATAAAGCAGCAGAGGCAACTTACAACATCAACAATGCCCATGGACGGCTAACAAAATTACAGTGCAGTGGTGGTGCAAGAAGTTTTGCAAAGACAATGAGAGCCTTGAAGACAAGGGTGTGGTAGTTGCCCATCGGAAGTACTACCAATTGAATGCAAAGGTGATGCTCCTACAACTACAGGAGAAGTTGCCAAAGATCTCAACCTTTGACCATTCTATGGTCCTTTGACATTTAAAGCCAACTGGGAAGGCGAAAAAGCTTGATAAGTGGGTTTCTCATGAGCTTACCAAAAATCAAACAAAAGTTGTCTTTTACGCAACAGCAACAAACCATTTCTCAATCATATTGTGATGTGTGATGAAAAGTAAATTTTGTACCACAACCAGTAATGAACAGCTCAGTGGTTGGCCTGAAAAGACACTCCAAAGTACTTCCCAAATCCAAACTTGTACCAAAAAAAGGTCATGGTCACTGTTTGGTGGTCTGCTGCTGATCTGATCCACTACAGCTTTCTGAATCCCAGGAAAATCATTACATCTAAGAAGTTTGCTCAGCAAATCGATGTGATGCACCAAAAACTACAAAGACTTCAGCCAGCACTGGTGAACAGAAAAAGCCCAATTCTTCTCCATGTTAGTGCTCCATCACATGTTGCATAACCAACACTTCAAAAGTTGAATAAATTGGGCTACGAAGTTTTGCCTCATTCACCATATTCACCTGATCTCTTGCCAACTGACTACCACTTCTTCAGGCATCACAACAACTTTTTGCAGGGAAAATGCTTCCACAACCAGTAGGAGGAAAAAAATGCCCAAGAGTTTGTTGAATCCTGAAGCATGGATTTTTATGCTACGGGAAAAAGCAAACATTTCTCTTGGCAAAAATGTGTTGATTGTAGTGGTTCCTATTTTGATTAATAAAGATGTGTTTGAACCTAGTTATAATGATTTAAAATTCACCATCTGAAATCTCAATTACATTTGCATCAACCTAATAGTTTATGTTAGGTGCATACCATTTCTGTCCTTTATCGAGCTCATCTTTGCATGAAATGTTCCCTTGGAATCTCAAATTTTCTTGAAGACATCTCTTGTTTTTCCTATTCTGTTGTTTTCCTCTATTTCTTTGCATTGATCACTGAGGAAGGCTTTCTTATCTCTCCTTGCTATTCTTTGGAACTCTGCATTCAGATGCTTATATCTTTCCTTTTCTCCTTTGCTTTTCGCTTCTCTTCTTTTCACAGATATTTGTAAGGCCTCCTCAGACAGCCATTTTGGTTTTTTTGCATTTCTTTTCCATGGGGATAGTCTTGGTCCCTGTCTCCTGTACAGTGTCACGAACCTCCGTCCAGAGTTCATGAGGCACTCTGTCTATCAGATCTAGTCCCTTAAATCAATTTCTCACTTCCACTGTATAATCATAAAGGATTTGATTTAGGTCATATCTGAATGGTCTAGTGGTTTTCCCTACTTTCTTCAATTTAAGTCTGAATTTGGCAATAAGGAGTTCATGATCTGAGCCACAGTCAGCTCCTCGTCATGTTTTTGCTGACTGTATAGAGCTTCTCCATCTTTGGCTGCAAAGAATATAATCAATCTGATTTCGGTGTTGACCATCTGGTGATGTCCATGTGTACAGTCTTCTCTTGTGTTGTTGGGAGAGGGTGTTTGCTATGACCAGTGCGTTCTCTTGGCAAAACTCTATTAGCCTTTGCCCTGCTTCATTTCATGCTCCAAGGCCAAATCTGCCTGTTACTCCAGGTTTTTCTTGACTTCCTACTTTTGCGTACCAGTCCCCTATCAAGAAAAGGACATCTTTTTTGGGTGTTAGTTCTTAAAGGTCTTGTAGGTCTTCACAGAACCATTCAACTTCAGCTTCTTCAGCGTTACTGGTTGGGGCATAGACTTGGATTACTGTAATATTGAATGGTTTGCCTTGGAAACGAACAGAAATCATTCTGTTGTTTATAAAATAGCATTCAAGTACTGCATTTCGGACTCTTTTGCTGACCATGATGGCTACTCCATTTCTTCTAAGGGATTCCTGCCCACAGTAGTAGATATAATGGTCATCTGAGTTAAATTCCCCCATTCCAGTCCATTTTAATTCACTGATTCCTAGAATGTCTATGTTCACTCTTGCCATCTCCTGTTTGACCACTTCCAATTTGCTTGATTCATGCACCTAACATTCCAGGTTCCTATGCATTATTGCTCTTTACAGCACCAGACCTTGCTTCTATCACCAGTCACATGCACTACTGGGTACTGGTTTTGCTTTTGCTCCATCTCATCATTCCTTCTAGAGTTATTTCTCCACTGATCTCCAGTAGCATACTGGGCACCTACCGACCTGGGGAATTCCTCATTCATTATCCTATCATTTTGCCCTTTGATACTGTTCATGGGGTACTCAAGGCAAGTATACTGAATTGGTTTGCCATTCCTTTCTCCAGTGGACCACATTCGGCTGTGGTCCATGTGATCAGATCGACTAGTTTCCTGTGATTATGATTTCAGTGTGTCTGCCCTCTGATGCCCCCTCGCAATACCTACAGTCTTTTTGGGTTTCTCTTACCTTGGGCGTGGGATATCTCTTCACAGCTGCTCCAAGAAAGCGCAGTCACTGCACCTTACCTTGGATGAGGGGTATCTCCTCAAGGCCGCCCCTTCTGACCTAACAGAAGCAGAAGATATTAAGAAGAGGTGGCAAGAATACACAGAAGAACTGTATACAAAAGATCTTCACTACCCAGATAATCACGATAACCTGATCACTGACCTAGAGCCAGACATCTTGGAATGTGAAGTCAAGTGGGCCTTAGAAAGCATCACTACGAACAAAGCTAGTGGAGGTGGTGGAATTCCAGTTGAGCTATTTCAAACCCTGAAAGATGATGCTGTGAAAATGCTGCACTCAATATGCCAGCAAATTTGGAAAACTCAGCAGTGGCCACAGGACTGGAAAAGGTCAGTCTTCATTCCAATCCCAAAGAAAGGCAATGCCAAAGAATGCTCAAACTACCGCACAATTGCACTCATCTCACACGCTAGTAAAGTCATGCTCAAAATTCTCCAAGGAAGGCCTCAGCAGTATGTGAACCGTGAACTCCCAGATGTTCAAGCAGATTTTAGAAAAGGCAGAGGCACCAGAGATCAAATTGCCAACATCCGTTGGATCATGGAGAAAGCAAGAAAGTTCCAGTAAACCATCTATCTCTGCTTCATTGACTATGCCAAAGCCTTTGACTGTGAGGATCACAATAAACTGTGGAGAATTCTGAAAGAGATGGGAATCCCAGACCACCTGACCTGCCTCTTGAGAAACCTGTATGCAGGTCAGGAAGCAACAGTCAGACCTGGACATGGAACAACAGACTGGTTCCAAATAGGAAAAGGAGTACGTCAAGGCTGTATTCACCTTGCTTATTTAACTTATATGCAGAGTACATCGTGAGGAACACTGGGCTGGAAGAAGCACAAGCTGGAATCAAGATTGCTGGGAGAAATATTAATAACCTCAGATACGCAGATGACACGACCCTTATGGCAGAAAGTGAAGAGGAACTCAAAAGCCTCTTGATGAAAGTGAAAGAGGAGAGTGAAAAGGTTGGCTTGAAGCTCAACATTCAGAGAACAAAGATCATGGCATCTGGTCCCATCACTTCATGGGAAATAGATGGGGAAACAGCCTGAGTGACTGAACTGAACTGAACTGAACTGAATCTTTTATTATTTTCTTTCTATTTTCTGTGGTTTCCCCAATTATATTTTATTTTCTTATATTGATTTTTAACCAACTGAATGTTCTTTTTTCTTGCTCTTTTTTGGCCCTATTTTATTAATTAATCAAAACCCTCTGCTATTTAGCAGTATATTATCATATGAAAATTGTCATTTCAATCATATGTTGATTTATGATAACAAATATGTAAGTAATATGAATATGAAAATATAGGCAAAGTTTAAGAAAATGATGGAAACTTTACACATTGAGCCTTCTTGTAGCTGTTAAAATGATAATTACATAGAGTTTATAAAAACAGCATGGATACTTATATCATCATAATGAATAGAAAAGAAAAGCTATTCTATTTGATATATAAAATATGGACTTGTGGAAACAGATTAAAAAATAACACTGTGTAGAAAAGATGTGGGGAATTAATAAATGAAAGTAGACTGGGATATGTAGATGATTTTTTCTGTTTTTCTGTATTTTCCAACTTCAGAAATTAAATGCATTTTAATGAAAGTTGATATTTTTACTGGCCTCTCTAAATATGAGATTTATTCACCAAAGATGTACAAATACAAATTTAAAATGACAAATTTATATCTTTACCATAGATGATCTGACATCTATTCCAGACTCCTGATATATATGTCCTTGTATAATCACATCCCCGTGAAAGCATGCTGGACCAAGTGAATTGCATTTAATGCATAAGATACAGCAAACAAGAGGAGATGTCACCTTCAAGATTAGGTTAGAAAAACTCGGAGTTCTGACTTGTTCATGTTCTCTTTGTGGCCTTCTTTACTTGCTTAGTCTGATAACAGCTGCTCTGTTGGAAGAGATTTTGCAGCAAGGGACTGAAGCTGGTGTCCTACTGATAACCAATGAAGGAACAAAGCAATCAACTGAATGTATTTTAAGGAACTGAACCCTGATGACATCCACATAAGCTGGGTGGTAAATAGATTGGTGTTCATTATACTATTTTTAATACTAGCCTCTATCACACTCAATTTAAGGTGTTACAATATAAAAATTCAAAACCAAGCCTATAACGTTTGAAGAGGTAAATATCTTGTTATAAATTCATGGCTCAACATAACCTCATTCTTATCTTTAAGATTTAGTATAATATTCTTTTCTAACACCACATTTTGCAGAAATAATCATTAGGTTGATACTTTTATACAACTTAAGACAACTGGACATTTAAAAGCCTTGTGGTTTTTCACAATTGTCAACAGTGAAAATTTAAAATGTCGGTTCTTGTGACTGACTTCTTTCTCTATCAGCTTTGCATGTCTCATTTCCTACTTCTTTCATGTGTCTGTTCCCCACAGATCTATTATCTTACCATTATATCTAAAAGAATAAGCCTATCATATTACTATTTGTAGCAAATTAGAATGTATATTTGTTTATTTTGGATTTCCCATAATTAGAGTGTAAGTTCTACGTTAGAAGACAGTTGCATTAATTAACCACTATATGGCCAACATCTAGGAGAAATCCTGGTATATTTTAAGTACTAAATAAATACTTCATCAACGAATAAATAAATGAAAAATAAACAAAGTACTCTTTAAAATCACTTTACACAGCTGTCAGATTTGTTGAAGTGTTTTATTTTTCATATGAAAGAAAGTGGGGACAGAAAGACAAGAGTGAAAGTAAAGAAGATAGAAATCATTTTCTATTTTCACACAGACATTTTCACATATTTTCACACAGACACATACACACACACATACAAATCCCTGTTTGTCTGTTTATACTTATATGAAGTGTGTATGCATACATGTAGTACATATATACACATATATTTTTCAGTCACAAGGACTTCTTTCTGTTTTGAATACAAGGAAAAAAGTTAATAACATATATTTCACATATATTTTAACAGCTTTATTACTTGGAATTTAAACTATCCAACTTTCTAAACAGGCAGGAGCTTTTCAAGTTTTACCTGATTAATATAAATCTTATTATACATTAAAACAGAACCTATTTGAACAACTAGACTTTTCTGACCATGGGTTCCAAAAGTATTTAATTCACATATTAATAATAGTATGATAACTTGTAGAGAAATATTTCCGTACTTAAAAATTAATCTGAATACTTTATAAACTCTTCATTCTATTCAATTTATTTTTGTATATTTATTTTGTGTTATGCTATAAATAATACCTGGGCAATTTTGTTTAATGTATTATAAATAATACCTGTACAAGCATCTTTGTTTAAGATTTAAACGAAGCAGGAAAGTAAGCCAAGATTTTGGCATAGGAAGGCCCTTATCTCACCTCTTTCCACAGATGCACCAAGTCTACAACTATATAGGGATTCATTCCCACTGAAGAAGAATTGAAAACTAGCTGAACAGTTTTCTTCATGACAAGGATAAAAAAGCCACCTCTAGACAGGTAGGAGAGGCAGACATGCAATCTTGCCACAAACCCTGTCCCCAGCATGTCAACACATAATAGGGAGATATTTCATGGGCCATGAACCTCTCTGTAAGGAACAGGGGATTTGTGCCACCCATCAGGCACCCTAGCCCTTGGGATCAGCACCAGAGAGGCAATGCCCTGAAAATGCATGTCTACTGAAACCAACAAGGCTCATCCAGGGAGCTGTGGGGATCAATATTCCTTTTGAAGGGTCCATACCCAGCCTCACTCTTTGCATGAACCATTGCAAAGACAGCAGTTTGAGGGGTGGCTGGATTACACGTGAAGGAGATTCAGTTACTAATCTTAAAAAGTCTGCCAGAGGAACAGGGATTAGTCAGGATTTTCCTTAGAGACAAAGGGCTTGAATAGTGCCATTGTTCACACTCTTTCTTTACCTTGCTAGCACAGGCCAGTGCACATGGATACAACCTCACTAAAGCTGAGGGTCAGCTCAACCCCCAGTGCTCTCTCCCAGGCCTCCCTAAAACCATAGGCATGCACTCACCACCAGCACTCCTCTCAGTCCTCACAAAAGTCAGGGTCATATCCTGCCCCCATGTCTCCTTTCTGGCATCGCTCAAACCATGGCCATCTCTGTCCCAGTGGGTGAGCACAGTCCACATACAGTATTTCACTTGATTGTCTGGCTCTGGTGGTCAAAGGGGCTTGTGGTCCTGGGCCCCACAGGACTATAACAATCAGAATGACATTTCTGGGCAGTACACCACACCCATGGTACTAAAAAGATGGCAGACTGAAACACACTCCCAGTGTGCACGGGAAAAATATGTAGTTAATTGTCTTGGAGCTTCAACCAGAGGAACGGGCTTCAGATTTGTCCCACATTTAAAGACTACAGAGGTGTTTTCAGGGGTCGTGGCAGGGAAACACTATCTGTGAGCCCTCCCATAACATTGCCATGATTTTCTGGTACCTCCCAGAAAGGAACTTACACAATCATCAAAAGTCCCCAATTTTTGCAACTGTCAGTCAAGGGATGCCTCCAGACCGCCTAGCCCAGAGGACAGCAGGGCCTACAACTATAGTTTCATAGCACTATATATATTTGCATAATTGAAAAGCTGCTACCTGGGGATGTGGCTTCTAATCAGCCTGAATCTTGGTGCTGACTGAGATCATTCCCTTTAGAACACTGATAGATTTTCACACATTCTCAACTGCAAATGAATCAGGCTACTTATGTTCATTAGATGTGAGGTCAAAGGTGACAGAAGTAAACAACGAAATTCATGCTGCTTGTTGTGCTGCAGTTTTCCTTTGACTCTGGCCCAAGAGTCTCATGTCTTTTGCCAATACCTATGAAACTGGGAAGGGCTAACTTCTTCGTTGGGAAGTAGAATAGAAACTCAGACTGTTAACATTCCTTGACAACTTTTGGTGAGAGATAAAGGATCCTGACAGAGAAATGACCTCTGCAAGGTAAATATGAGGGCCTTGAAAACCAGGTTTGGGATATGAAATGACTATCTGGGATCCAGTAGTGCCTAGTGTTCTGCAGTTAGTAAAAGGCCCCCACTGTCCTAACTGTTCACTATTTAGAGGCTGAGTAATGAGTATGGGATTAAAACAAGCCACCCAAAATGTTTTGATTATCCTTACTTTCATCCAAAGGGAAGGAGGAAGGGATTTTTATCATGTCAATGAAGAGCAACTCCCAAGCCCCAGCTACAAGCAAGGTGGCCATAACAACTGTGTCAAGGACTGCTGCTGCTAAGTCACTTCAGTCGTGTCCGACTCTGTGTGACCCCATAGACGGAAGCCCACCAGGCTCCTCCATCCCTGGGATTCTCCAGGCAGGAACACTGGAGTGGGTTGCCATTTCCTTCTCCAATGTGTGAAAGTGAAAAGTGAAAGTGAAGTCGCTCAGTCGTGTCCGACCCTTAGCGACCCCCTAGACTGCAGCCCACCAGGCTCCACCATCCATGGGATTTTCTAGGCAAGAGTACTGGAGTGGCTTGCCATTGCCTTCTCCGGTGTCAAGGACTACCAGAGGTAAAATACATGGTGTCAACAGTGAGGATATGGAATATTAAGTGGATCAAAAACAGTAAAAGTGTATTTAGTTAAGCCATGAGCAGCTCTCAGGCTTCTCAAAGCTATGTCTTTGAGTAAACAGTGTAAACAGTGTTTTGTTTACTTCCATGCAGCCACTCTTTTCCTTTCATGCTTCCTGTTTCTTCCTCTTCTTTTACTCTCACCTCAATTTCTTAAATACAAGGATCATTAGACCTGGAGCTTTTTCCCAAGGAAGAGCAAGAGCTATATCCACCCAAATAGAAGGTGCTGAGGAATTCAGATGGGAAGGATTGAAACTTTATGACCCTGTTGAATACATCACCCAAGTCATCATTCTTCCTTGTCTCATCAGGGGAGGGAAGACTCAGGATCAACTGATAGATTTTGGGCTGTGTTCACAGTAGGGAAGGAAAGCTTACATGATCTACTGATCACTTTGGCTCATTTAGTGTTATTCTTGCCTCTAAGCAGAGATATTACTTTGCCAACAAAGGTCCATCTAGTCAAGGCTATGGTTTTTCCAGTGGTCATGTATAGATGTGAGAGTTGGACTATAAAGAAAGCTAAGCACTGAAGAATTAATGCTTTTGAACTGTGGTGCTGGAGAAGACTCTTGAGAGTCCCTTGGACTGCAAGGAGATCCAACCAGTCCATTCTAGAGGAGATCAATCCTGGGTTTTCAATGGAAGGACTGATGCTAAAACTGAAACTCCAATACTTTGACCACCTCATGCAATGAGTTGACTCATTGGAAAAGACTCAGATGCTTGGAGGGATTGGGGGCGGGAAGAGACGGGGAGGACTGAGAATGAGATGGCTGGATGGCATCACCGACTCGATGGACATGAGTTTGAATGAACTCCAGGAGTTAGTGGTGGACAGGGAGGCCTGGCGTGCTGTGATTCATGGGGTCACAAAGAGTCGGACACGACTGAGTGACTGAACTGAACTGAACTGAACTACAGTGTCCTACAGGTTTTGGTTTGTTGTGTTTTCATTTTCATTCATTTCTATGCATATTTTTTTTCTTTTTTGATTTATTGTATGATTTGTTCATTATTCAGTAGCGTGTTGTTCAGCCTCCATATTGTAGAATTTTTGATAGTTTTTCTCCTGTAATTGAGATCTGATCTTACTGCATTGTGGGCAGAAAAGATGCTTGGAATGATTTCTTTCCTTTTACTTTTTTCTTTTTTTGAAATTTACCAAGGGTAGATTTATGGCCCAGGATGTGATCTATCCTGCAGAAAGTTCCGTGTGCATTTGAGAAGAAGGTGGAATTCATTGTTTTGGGGTGAAATGTCCTATAGATATCAATTAGGTCTGACTGGTCTATTGTATCTTTTAAAGTTTGTGTCTCCTTGTTAATATTCTATTTAGTTGATCTATCCATAGGTGTGAGTGGGGTATTAAAGTCTCCCACTATTATTGTGTTATTGTTAACTTTCCATTTCCTACTTGTTAGTATTTGTCTTATATATTGCATTGCTCCTATGTTGGGTGCAGTTATATTTATAATTGTTATATCTTCTTCTTGAATTGATCCTTTGATCATTATGTAGTGTCCTTCTTTGTCTCTTTACACAGCCTTTGTTTTAAAGTCTATTTTATCTGATATGAATATTGCTACTCCTGCTTTCTTTTGGTTTCTGTGTGTAATATCTTTTTCCAGCCTTTCACTTTCAATCTGTATGTGTCCCTCGTTTCAAGGTGGCTCTCTTGTACACAACATATATAGGGGTCTTGTTTTTGTATCCATTCAGCCAGTCTTTGTCTTTTGGTTGAGGCATTCAACCCATTTACATTTAAGGTATGTATTGATAAGTATGATCCCATTGCCATTTACTTTATTGTTTTGGGTTCGAGCGTACACACTCTTTCCATGTTTCCTGTCTAGATAGGGTAGTTTATCATTTGTTGGAGAGTTGGTTTGGTGATGCTGAATTCTCTCAGCTTTTGATTTCTCTTTCATATATGTATGAGATCCTTGCTGGGTTTGGTAATTTGGGTTGCAGGTTATCTTCTTTCAAAACTTTAAATTTTCCCTGCCATTCCCTCCTGGTCTGAAGAGTTTCTATTGAAAGATCAGGTGTTATCCTTATGGGCATCCCCTTTTGTGTTATTTGTTGTTTTTCCCTTGGCCTTTTAATGTTTGTTCTTTGTGTTTGATCTTTGTTAATTTTACTAATATATGTCTTGGGGTATTTTGCCTTGGGTTTATCCTGTTTGGGCCTCTCTGGTATTCTTGAACTTGGGTGAATATTTCTTTCCCCATTTTAGGGAAGTTTTCAACTATTATCTCCTCAAGTATTTTATCATGGTCTTTTTTTTTTGTCTTCTTCTTCTGGGACTCCTATGATTCGAATGTTGGGGTGTTTAACATTGCTCCAGAAGTCTCTGAGATTGTCCTCACTTCTTTTAATTCGTTTTTCTTTTTTTCCTCTCTGTTTCATTTATTTCTATCATTCTATCTTCTAACTCACTTATCCTATTTTTGCCTCCATTATTCTACTGTTGGTTCCCTCCAGAGTGTTTTTGATCTCATCTATTGCATTATTTGGAGAAGGTAATGGCAAGCCACTCCAGTACTCTTGCCTAGAAAATCCCATGGATGGAGGAGCCTGATAGGCTGCAGTCTGTGGGGTCGCTAAGGGTCGGACACGACTGAAGTGATTTAGCAGCATTGACTCTTTTTTAACTTCTTCTAGATCCTTGTTAAATCTTTCTTGCATATTCTCAATCCTTGTCTCCAGGTTATTTATCTGTAACTCCAATTTGTTTTCAAGATTTTGGATCATTTTCACTATCATTATTCGGAATTCATTATGAGGCAGGTTCCCTATCTCTTTCTCTTTTGTTTGGGTTGGTGGGCATTTATCCTGTTCCTCTATTTGCTGGGTATTTCTCTGCCTCTTTATCTTGCTTCTATTTCTGTGTTTGGTTGGCCTTTCCGTCTTCTGGCCGTTTGTGGAGTTTTCTTTATTGTGGAGTTTCCTTGCTGTGGGTGAGGTTGGACAGGTGGTTTGTCAAGGTTCCCAGGTTAGGGAAGGTTGTGTCGGTGTTCTGGTGGGTGGAGCTGGATTTCTTCTCTCTGCCGTGCAATGAAGTATCCAGTAATGTGTTATGAGATGTCAATGGGTTTCGCGTGACTTTGGGCAGCCTGTATATTGAAGCTGAGGGCTATTTTCCTGTGTTGCTGGAGAATTTACGTGGTATGCCTTGCTCTGGAACTTGTTGACCCTTGGGTGGTGCTTGGTTTCAGTGTAAGTATGGAGGCATTTAGTGCGCTCCTATCGATTAATGTTCCCTGGAGTCAGGAATTCTCTGGTGTTCCCAGGATTTGAACTTAAGCCTCCTGCCTCTGGTTTTCAGTCTTATTCTTGCAGTAGCCTCAAGACTTCTCCATCTGTCACTTCCAAATTGGTTCCCTCTGTTTTAGTTTCTTCTGTTTGCTGGTCTCTTCAGTGTCTAATTTCTGCCCTGACACTAGCGGGTGGTGGTGGACACTTTTTAATGCTCACCTGTTCAGTCGTGCTTGGGGAGGGAGGAACACTGCAGAAAAATATCATTGGCATTTGTAGGGAGTGCTCGCAGTGTCTCGGTCACACTGGGTTTGCCCCCGCTCACGGCATGTGTGTTGTCCCAGTCTACCCTTCACAGGCTCTCAGTTGCTCTGCTGGGAACTGTCTGAGGCTGGCATTGGGTTACATGCACTTCCCAGGTCAAAGGCGTTCAGGTTCAGGTACACGGGTACTCCACAAAGGCGCACACTGGTTGAGCCTGCTTTTTGTGCCCTTCCCTGGTTGGAGCAGCTCAGGTGACCAGGTGTTTGGCGAGCGCAGTCGCTGTGATTTATCACCTCCCTGGTCCCTGCTTCTTAGTTTTCTGTGTGTAGAACCAATGCACCTTCTCAGGAGGATGTCGACCGGCCAGAAACTCAGGAAGTCTTGGTTAGCAATGAAGCCTGCTTGCAGTTTGGTATCGGATGCCTCTCTGATATTTCCATTTTTGGTGGATCAAATCATACTGAATGGCTAATAAGTTGATAAAGATCCAACAAGCCTTAGTTTTTAAATGGAAATAGTACTTTCAAGAATACAGCCAACCTGATGTCAGTGGCATCTTCACTTTATGTGTAAAAGTGGCATCTCATTCTTTGAGAGAAATTTTCATTACCAACTCTGCCACCTGAAGCAAAGCTTCCAATTCAATGTGGTCCCCAATTTACAGGCTTTCCCCTAAGTACCCAAACCTAGTTCACTTATTTTTATGCTATTCTGAAACAGTAGTGTCTTCTGGACTTTGTAGCTATTACACCTAAGCCCCAGCTATACAAAATTGAAAATGGATGTGGTCACTCCACTCAGACAGAATTCAAAGCTGTTCTCAAGAATCTGGTCAATACCCTACTTGATGAATCTTGTTATAGTTTTACTATTCAAAATGGCCTAGATGTTCAGCTGCCATTTAAGAAAACAGACTGGCAGATAAAATACTTTCTTCTTTGGGGCTCTAACCTATGAAAACATATTGCAGCTACTTGCCAAACTGTCAGAGATATGCATGTAGATGCCATGTGAGGGTCCATTCTTCGATGAGACTTACAGAAGGAATTCAGCTGCTCTCAGGTCTGTACTGATACAGATTGCCACCAGTGCTGCATGTATCTGTCACCACAGTACACATGGCAACACATCCCAACTTCATAAACTGTAAAAAATAAGGGATCTATGTTTCTGATGCAGGCATCACCACAGCAACCTGGTTGTCTCATGGTGGGAGAATCTATAGAACATAAGTCATACTGTCCTGCCCAGTCCTGGAAGAATGCGTATATTGAACTTTTGAACACTTCTCAAAGCTAAGTGTACTGCCTCATGACTGTTGACAGTTTTTCAGGAGACAGAGTTTCTGTTTCAGCCTGATTAGCTGATTCTAGTCAGGCCACTATAGCCCTGAAAACTGATGTTCAACTTTCTGAAGCATTTGCAGTCTGACAAATGGTTCACACTTTACAACATAAGTGACTCCACAATAGACTGATGGACACCTTATGCTTCTAACAACTCACAGATATCTATTACTATTGAGCTCCTCAAAATTCATCCCCCCAAAATTCTCACTTTGTCTTTTCTACTTCCTCCAGATCTACAAATTAGTACGGTGGTTTTGTCACTGAATTTAGTGTCCTCCACAAAGGACTCTTCTCCTCTCAGCAGCTTCCTAGAAAATCATCAAGAAAAAAGGGATGGCGATTGCCATAGATCACTTATTTTTTACATTATAATGCCCTATACTAGAAATTCATGATTCTACTCTAACCATTCTTGAGCATATGTACAGTACTATTTTTCCCTCAACGATTGGCAATCCTAGTGACTGTTTTCCAGATGAAGCATGGACAAAGGAAGTTTAATGGACTCAACTTTAATTCTGTTTAAGTTTTATAAAATTGTCCTTGTTTCTCTTGCATTTGACTCTTCCACGTGAAAGGTCTAGATGTGAATAGGAGATGACTGGGGAGAAAAGTAATGTTTGGTTTCTGGAATAGAATATACTGATATTGAGAAGACGGAGGGAGAGGATCACCTTACATCCTAGGAAATATGGGCAAGGGAAGGCTACTAATGAATTTCTGTCTTTCAGAACCACCCTGGAGTCTTACTTACAAATAAAAATGACTTTGCGTAGCTCTCTCAAACTCTTGTTTGCAGTATCTGACTACTGAGTGTTCTAGCCTACTAGCTAGATCCAACCATGAATTAATCACTATCTGCCTTCACTTTACTGAGAAATCTATCAGAAACAGGAGAAGATGGTTCTAGCTACTGCATCTGCATCTCCCTTGTGTAATCTCAGATGTCCCCCCTTCTCAGTCATTCTGTTGTATGGATAAGTGCTCCCTTGCTGATTATAATCTTGTAGCATAGGTTTAACTGACTGCCCTCAGGCAGACCCACCAAAACAAGGACTATCTTTAATTACTATACTGAATCTGAAATGTTAAGGTTTACGTGCTGACTGAGAGGCTACATTGGAGACATTAATTAATATAGACACCACCAGTGGGGCCCCAGACACCGTAAACAATGCTTTCTCTCCATGGGCATCATGTGTACCCCCTGTACTTCTAGTATGGAAGCCAGGCGTTAAATCGTCTTTCTACATGAAATACGGTGATGTGCACCTTAGTTAAGGATGTCAGCACATTGGCCATGGAATGCATGCATGTCAGTTTCAACTCACTGGCCAGGGTTTCTATAAAAGATACAATTGTCCTAGATTTCTCCTATATGAGTCAAGGTGGTTTCTGTATAATCACATCCTTTTGTAACTATAACTTGGGACAAATAGAAAGGTCAATGAAAATTAGTCAAGGATAAGTCTACCAGGCTTTCTGTTATAGACTGAATATTTCTGTCTCCTCTGCTCCCAAGATTCACATATGGAAGTCCTAACATCCATTGTGATAGGACTTTTACAGAAGTAATTAATAGTAAAATAAGTCATAAAGATTAGTGTTCTTATTAGACACCAGAAAGCTTGTGTTCCTCCCATCATGGCACACACAGAAGAAAGGCCAGGTGAGGACTCAGTTAGAAAGAGGACATTTGTAAGCCAGGAGGAGAGTTCTCACCAGAAACCATATTGGTCAGAATGTTGATCTTGGACATCTAGCCTCCAGACTGTGAGAAAATAATTTTCTGTCATTTAAGTCATCCAGTCTATGATATTTGGTTATGGCAGTCCAAGAAAACTAAGGCACTTTCTAAGATAGATCCTCGATGGTTTATGGTACTTGTTCAACTGGTTAGATTCAGTAATTTGAGATTGGGGAAGGTACATGATTGAGGGCAGTAAGCTGATACTGGAGAAGGTACATGATTGAAGGAAATATAATTTAGGTTGATTTTATACTTATGCTTGCAGCCCTATTGATAGTAATTGAGACAATTGATATTAACCCTGTTGGTTAGATTAATCTGAGTAGGGGCATACTTATGGAAAAAGAATTGATAGGTGCCAAAACAGTGTAGAAATGAGAGATGGATATTATTGGGAGATAATTGATCAACTCCTTATTTTTGGAAAATTAAAGCATTTCAAATATTTTCCTACTACAACAATGTTCCAGCAAATATCTTTATCTATCTATCTTTGTACACATGTGTGAGTCTTTCTGCAGGAAAGGGAGAAATTCCTTGTAATAGAAACATTATTTTAGATATATTCATTTATATGCCAAAATTGTTATTTACACATCTGTCAATATGTCTTGAGAACACCACTTTGCCTATCGTTGAAAAATACTATGTTGGTTTAATTCTAGTTTCCTGATTGCTGGTGAGAATGATTACTTTACCATGGATATTGACTGTATTTCTTCTATAAAGATTCTTTTCTTGTGCATGCCAAGTTTTTTATCAGTTCAGTTCAGTTGCTCAGTCGTGTCTGACTCTATGCAATCCCATTGATTGCAGCAAGCCAGGCCTCCTGTCCATCACCAAGTCCTGGAGTTTACTCAAACTCATATCTATTGAGTTGGTGATGCCATCCAGGCAGTATTATTTTTATTGAATTATAAAAATTCTTTATATATATGGATTTTAGTTCCTTTTGTTGTACATTATGAAAATATACATTCCAATTATATAACATTTTATGAAGCTGTACTAATAGTGTTTAAGTCATACAGAGATTTGAAATTTTTATACTCAAATTAATCAGTCTTTGCAGCATAAATGTTTTCTTTCATCTTTAAGAATACCTTCACTGCTCTACATTTATTCTCCTATTTCTTCTCATCCTAATTTCTTCTAATAATTCTCAAGTTTTCTTGTTTATTAAAACCAATCATTATTGCAATAGACCATAATCATATGTCTTCTGCAAGTATCACATGTGAGAATTTAACTTTGCAATTATTATACACTCAAAATTGTATCTTCTAGTCTGTTAAATGCCATCTGTTATTTCTCTTTCAGTTAATTGTCCATGTTTATTGGAAGGTAAAAATATAATATCATTTCTGAATTTATATAACACTTTCAACAGGGGAATGGAAATTATGCTTTATCTTTGATCCATTACAAAACTGACCCAGAATTTACTGTACAACTGTTTTTAGATGGGCATAATATAGTCCATGGGGGTGAAGATTCTTGTCCAAGGTCATAGCCTGAGCTATTATACATGTGTGTATATGCTCATGTTTTCTCACTGAACCACACTGACTCTTAATTGAGGATAAAAAGGGAAAATGTTTATAAAGAAATTTGTGTGAAATTTACAGAAGAAAGATTTTAATCAAAATTATATATTTAATCTCTCCACTTCCATTACCCAGCTGGAATCTGAGTTCTTCCTCTTTGTTCTGTTTTGGATGAGAACAGCTGCTTGTGATGACGTCGCCAATCTTCTCTAGCCTTCTGCTTCAGGCAGCAGTTTATGCCTTTTTCTTTGAAATTAGCTGGAACCATTTTAAGCATTTTCCTGTTTCCTCTGGACACATGCAATAGCAGGATAAGGATTACAGCATCTGTCCTTCTCAAGATTATGTGAAGATTTTACAGTGTTTCTTGATTATTTGAGAGCCAGAAAATTAAGAAGGTGAGAAGTTTGTAGCTATATTAGATCAAGACATAAAAATAATTAGAAAGTGGTCAACATTTAGAGTGTAGAAGAGGAAAGGAGCACTTGGAGAGAAACAGGGCTATTTCACATCAAAGGTGATTCCACGTTGAGAAGGGAAATACCAGGTGCCTAAAAGTTTTAACTTGGTGGGTAACAGACACCACAAAGAGAATGTTCCTGTGCTGGGTTGGTGAAAGACTCCGGTGTGATCTATATTTTCTTGCTGCGTGAATTACTTTGAGGACACTTTTTTCCCCCACTCAGTTTCATGGATTACATTATAATGTGAAATCTCCTTTTCTAGTCAGCCTGCCATTCTTTGCCACCTGACCTCACTCAGAAAAGCCTATTAATACTCTCCATTGCCAATGTTCTTACAATGCATGGGTAGGCAGAGACTTCTGGAAGTTTTCTCAGAGAGAATTTGGTTGACAATTAAGAAAAATAAGAAAGGCATGGACATAATAATAGAAAGAAGATTTTAGTGATTCCAGAGAAGAAAAATACAAGTCTATCACAGGATACAGAATAGAATTCCATCCAGAGAATAGAAGAATAAAAAGCCTTTCAAAATAGACACACACACATACACACAGACAGAGAGAAAAAGGTTGCAAAGTTAATGGTGGGGGAAAAATAATGCTTTGGCGTAGTGGAAATCTAGATGCAATAATTTACTCCTCTATAAGATACACTTATTCTTAAAACTATGGGCTTCACTGGTGGCTCTGCAGTTAAAGAATCTGCCTGCAACGCAGGTCAGGTCAGGTCAGGTCAGTTGCTCAGTCGTGTCCAGCTCTTTGCGACCCCATGAATCGCAATGCAGGAGACAGGTTCAATCCCTGGGTCAGGAAGATCCCCTGGAGGAGGCAATGCCAACCCACTCCAGGATTCTTGCCTGGAGAATTCCATGGACATTGGAGCCTGGTGGGCTACCACCCATAGCATCACACAGAGTTGGACACACACACATTCTTAAAATTAATAATACAACCCCCCTTGACAATAATGTGATGGAGAGTCTACATACCATAGGCCTGAGCCACAGTATGAAGTAGGCGATGCCATTTACACTTTCTTACTTCATTGCATTACCCTCAAATTCTAGCAGTATTCTACCTTACAGGGTCTGACCCTCACCTGGACACGAGGTATTCCTCATCATAATGCTATGGTATTACACCCTTCCTCAGGCATTGACAGGCTTCCTCAGTGTTTCAGCAGTAAAGAATCCTCCTGCAATGTAGGAGATGCAGAAGATGCAGGAAGATCCCCTAGAGGAGAGCAGGAGCAAACCACTCCAGTATTCTTGTTTGGAGAATCTCATAGACTGAGGAGCCTGGCAGGCTGCAGTCCATAGGGTAACAAAGAGTAGAACATGACTGAAGCAACTGAACTTGCCTGCACACCAGGTTTTGACATTTTAAAAATTCCTACTCAGCATTCAAAAGCCAAATTCTCTGTGAAGTCTTGCTTAACATCCTCTCTTCACAGGATCTGAGTTCTCTTACAAGCTCTACATCTCTATTATTGTACTAACAACTCTGTGCTATAATTGTTATTAATATTGTTTTTGTCTCTTCCACTAGATTGTGTGCTCTTTGGTGGTAGAAGTCCTATTTTTAGAGCTGTACCCAGAAAGATAAGAGAAACTCATTAAATATTTAAAGAAATCATTATCTATTTGTATTATTATTTTGATTTGTGGGTTTTTTTTTTTTTTTTTGCCTCTTGTCAGCATTCTCCTTCAGAGATATTATACCCTAAGAATTCTGATCGTGTCTAACATGTGAATTGGTGTAGCATGGCCTGAAAAATTGGACATTACTTCTCTGTAGTTTTTATTTCTGATAAAAGGCACTTTATCATTTTATCTGAGAACATCTAAGTTTTCTTTTTCTCTCCATTATACTCTTTACTTTAATGTCTCATTTTCTGAATCACTAGGTATGTTACACCAGCTACTTGATTGCTGAATGTACTTTTGCTATGACAAAAAACACTACTTTTCCATTTTACTGTATGTTTGTATTTTGCATTATAGTCCAAGGATTTGAGAATGAGTACATGTTGTAGAAAGACTTACTTCAACAGTATTTTAGCTGTGTTGATTTATGTCATGTAAGTTGCATGAAAAACTTCTAATAAAAGGTGTCATTAAATATTTTTACTACACCAAAAAAATGAAAGTATGAGTTTACTGTTCTGATTAAGGGGTAAGTGAGCTGATTTTTATTGTGGAAGGGGGAAAAGAGACTTTTTAGAAATCACTATGATTACCAACTCTTTCTATAGTGCTGACTTTGGTGAAGTACAGAAAGTTCTGGTACAAATATATTTTGCACTACTATACTATCCATACTTGCTTTCCTGATTTTCAAAGTGTATGGATATACCTAGAGAGACTGGGCTCCAAATTCATATAGCTCTTGGAAATGGTAAAACACAGGGTGATTAGGCAACCATGGATGGTCCCAAGCTACCTCATGAAGTAGGTGATTTCCTTTGCATGTTTCCATAACCATTGTGGGTATTTGTTATTCTCAAACTCTAGAAGTGTTCTGTGCCCCATTATTCTAGGGTCTGGCTTTTAGTTGGCTGCCAAATAACCCCAGTTATGGTGCCAAGGGATGATGTCCTAAGGAATGTTACTACAGTAAGGTCTGCTGATGACTTACATTACAATTATCTCTAAAATGCAACTCCCTGTGTCTAACTCCAGAACTACTGAATCAGAAGATCTGGAGGTATGTTACAGAATTTGCTTCTTTAATAGGTTCCCCAGGTAATTCCCATTCAAAATACAGCTTGCAAACTACTGACCTATAATATTTTCTTTCCTCACATAATAAATATTTAAAGGAGTCAACCTCTAGTGATAGATTTACAAGTGCTATCATGGCCTAAATTTGGAGAAACAATGTTTTAGGGAAGTTGTTGTTTCTTTTCATCACCTCACAAATTTATCTAATCATATAAAATTATTTAATAGTTACGACAATCAAAGTACTGTTAGGCACGTAATGTCCACTTGTTTATAATGCTAAATTCATGCCCTATCACTCCTCTTGAGGCTATAAAGATACATATACTCCTATATGCAGATAGAAGAGTTTTACTGTAAAGATCTAATTGTGGACATAAGAAATGACTGGTCTCACTATGTAATTGCTTCCAGGATAAGTGATTTAAGATCTACTTTTACAAAGATTTTCATTTTTGGTAGGCATTTCTCAATACTTGACTGGCTTATTGATTACCCACCCTTTAAAACACCTGTTAAGGGCTCTCTTCCGTTAATAAAGATTGTTTTGAAAGCAGGCAATCTTAGAGAGGTCACTAGAGAATGATATTGCTCAAGTTTTATGAATGTCTCTAATGAGTTTTAGTTTGTAAATATGTAAGGTATTTGGTTATACACTGTTTAAAATATAATGTAAGTTAAAAAAGAATAAGCAAGTGCATTATGATATAAAATTTTGGGAGTTTCACTGCTAGTCTTTTTATGGGATGTGAAGTTAAATATTTGGAGGAGAAATTTTATTCCTTCCAGAATGTACTCCCTTGACTCACTTTTGTTAAAAAAAAGAAGAGACTTCAGTGAATTCCTCTGCAGGTAAGTGTCCTCAATTATATTAAGAGGGCTTAGATTCTATCCTATTTTAGTTGATTAGTAAAGTATATCTGCCTATATCAAAAAAGCAATATAGATTAGCTTCACTCCCAGACTTGCCAGAGAGTATTACCTAAATGCCTCTATCTTGAAATACACATTAAAACTTAGATGAGAGACTATCTCTGGAAGATTGCTTGAAAGAACTAAAGGCAATCTGTTCCTCTAGATAATCTTAAATTTGACTTTGCTTCAAACCAGACCTGGATAATATTGCTTGTTCTTAACCCACTTCGTCTAATCCCAAACATAAGCAAACTATCTTTTATAAAAGTAAGTTTAGGTACAATGGCATAATACCAATGATATACACTGAAATATGTTATACAACAACCTGGAGATTAGTCATTATATTATACACTACAATACAGATGAGGAATCACAATAAAAATTTATGAATTTCTGAAAATAATTTTAACTTTTGAACAGTTTTTGTTTGTTTGGGCTCCAGCTCTTGTAGCAAGTTACTTTTGTTTCTCTACTTCCTAGCATGCAATTTCAGTACTAACCTCACATCTGGATCTGTCTTGCTTTCCTAACTTTTCTAATTCCTTCACCATGATTTATTCATTTATGTAAGGAAAGTCTTCTTGAACGGCTCATATTTGTGTGTGCTCTTAAATATATTCTGTAAAAAGGCAGCATATAAATAAGCATAATAAAACTGATCTTAGAGAAAGGTACAATTTTTTATGTTTCTGAAAACTTTGGTTTGGAGAAAAAGGCTTAGACAAGTCTACCACAACATAAGCTCTCCAGGCATCAAAACAGATCAAATGTGCAGAAATTGCTATTTATTTCCTAGATCCATCTTGAATCCTCAAGGGTACACTAAAGATTACTACACCGTGCATATTTAGATAAGGAGATTTTAAACACTCTTGCAACTTAGCCTAAATAAGTAGAGTCTGCTAATGAAGTCTAGTCAAAAAAGTATGCCATTTGCAGAGATGTGGTTGAACCTAGAGACTGTCATAGAGAGTGAAGTCAGAAAGAGAAAAACAAATATCATATATTATTGTGGAATCTAGAAAAGTGGTACAGATGAATCTATTTGCAAAGCAGAAATAGAGACACAGGTGCAGAGAACAAACATATGGACACCAAGGGAGAAAGAGGAGGGTGGGATGAATTGGGATATTGGGATTGACATGTATACACTACTTTGTATAAAATAGAGGACTAATGAGAACCTACTGTATAGCACAGTAAACTTAATGCTCCATGGTGACATAGAGGGGATATATGTATACATGTAGCTGATTCGCTTTACTGTACAACATAAACTAACACAACATTGTAAAGCAATTCAATTCCAATTAAAAAAATTGATGACAAACAAAAAACAAAAAAAGTATTGATGAATGCTTCCTCTTAACTTTAAAGGGAAATAACTACTTTTTCCTAAGCCTCTTTTTACTTTAGAGCTGATTATTGAACTTTCTGTTATAGAACAGACAGAACACTGGCCAGTCATGATCACTAAAGGGAAAATGATTCCCAAGAGTGATGCAATGTGAAGACATAGGCATAAACATAATAAGGACTAAATTAGGACTGAAACTCTCTGTACAAATCTCCTGCTGTGCCTCAGTATGAGACCAAGTCTTTTATAGAGGCAGGTGATGAATGTCTTGTAAATCAGTATTGATCCTTCTTTGATACATATTCTTGGAAAGAAGTTAACCCACTACTGATCATTAGATCATATTTTCTCTATTAATATGGAGAAAAATGCTTTAAATTTTTTTTCAAAATATTGCATCTCACCAATGTGAAATTTGGCAGTTTTCCAGTAATAGTCACAGTATAAAATTGAGATTTAATAAGGAATAAGAAATGTGTGTGTGTGTGTGTGTGGTGCCAGGGATGGGAGCATTCTTTTTGATTCTATTTGATTTTATGTTTCAAAAATCACCTATCCAAAGAGGCATGTCAAAATTTGAAACAATGGTAATAAATGAGTTCATTTAGAGCAAGACTATTTATTAAAAAGAGCATATGACTGAGCCTTTTCAATCTGCTTGCCTCTCTGCTTACCCCCCAACACGATATGCACCTTTTAATGAAAAATAAGCATTTGTTGCTTTTGTAGCAGAGCAAATAGCTAAGGCAGAATAAAACTGATTTCTTTGTTACTATAAAGATATAAGATAGAGAATGATTTTATGTCAGCATCACCTGTGCCACATCCAAAAGGAATAGGCTGTCTTCAGGCACTATTTTTAAGGTATTCTACTTACCCAGATGGACTCCTCGGGGTATTAGAATTCTGGGTGCCAATTAGTCAGGTCTACCGCATTCAAGTACTTTTCACCAAAGCTGAAGCAGTTCTTTTATCTAAGAATTTCATTCATATAATTTACACCAAGCAGGACTTTTTGTGATAATAGCAGAAGACAAACTAATGAATAAACTATGAATGATTTATTAGCATTAAAATTTTATTAACTTAGGTGGCATTAAAATAAGATATAGTTACAGTGCAGATGTAATATAAATGTCAGTTCCTTCTCACTAGTTTATTGAGTATTTTGAAATAACAAAAGGAACTGTTTTTGCCCTACCCTTGCCTAACATTTCCCCCCTCATTTATCCATTTTGTGTGATCTGTTGACTATATTCTGTGTTTGAATATTTCATATCTTACAAGTTTCCACATCAATCCATGTTAGATAAATCAGTCTCTCTGTTTGCAAATTTTGCATAAAGTTTTAACATTAAAATAAGAAATTATGATCAGTTGTCTTTGTGTAAATCCTGTCATTTATACTACTGCACATATCTGTGCGAATATTAAAAGTTAGTGAAATTCATGTTCCCCAAACACCGTCTTCAAAACATTTTGCTGCAGCTCTTTGTTAATATATGAAAGGTAGTATTTTATAGGAGTCAGGGAGACCACCTTTAAAGTTAAACAAACACATGTAAATTAATTAACATAATGCCTACTACATAGTGAGTTCTAAAAAAATATGAATTGCTATTAATAACTTATTCTAGTACAAAATTCCTACTCTAATTTCTGTGTAACTTAGGGTAATTTCTTAATCTCTCAGAGCAAAGAATTTCCATAATCATGTCTGCTTGATATGGCATATTAATAGGAAACATTGATAAATAGATGAAATGATCTGGTAGAGTACAGTATTTGAAACATTGTTGGTAGACTCAGTCTTCAATCTGATTCTTGTTCCATGTAACTACACATCCCTTTAGCTGTGGTTTTATCATGTAGTTATTTAATAACAACATAATGTGTGATTTTTATGAGCTAAGAAGGAAAGATCTAGATGCTTGGTAGACGATAACACTAAAATGAGTTTCTAAGACAAGTGTGTTGTTAGGCAGAGTAGATGTCAGTTTATAGGCAGAATAGAAGTAAAACTACTTTTGAAGGATAGCCAGTAATGTCACTTGGTCTCTACTAGGGAAAAAGTGAACAGCAGCGGAAGTCTTGCCAAGATCCTAAATGTTGATTTGGTTCAGTGCTTTCTGTCCTGTGTGCTCTAGAATTTTCCCAGAGAAAAGGGTGAAACTGGGTAGCATCAAATTGTGTTGACCTTTAGATAGGTCTCACAAAGACTTCAAAAGATAGAGGAAAGGAGACTGATTCAGGCTGCATCCTGCCTGGTATGAAATGACCATCAATTTTGTAGAATTCCTTCTTATTCTAATAATCATTACATATTTTAGGTCCACTGTGTACTTTATATTGCACTAAAGAAGAAGCTCCTGAACTCAAAGAACTTATAATTGACTTGGGATGATTAAATGTATACCATTGAAACAACAATAAGAAATTTGAAGCAACATATAATTGAGCATTATATTTTGTAGTACACAATATAGATAAGGATTCAGAGGAGCCAGAACTTGGTGAGCAATGGGGTGGTGTACAAAGAATGAGTTATACAGGAAGCAGGGCCTGAGTTAACTGATAGAATTTGATAAGCAGAGGCAAAAGGAAAATGTCCATTTGTTTTATTGATGCATTCAAGAGACACTTAAATAGCACTTAGTATGTGAAGTGAAAGTCATTCAGTCCTGTCAGACTCTTTTCTCTAGGCCAGAATACTGGAGTGGGTAGCTGTTCCCTTCTCCAGGGGACCTTCCCAACCCAGAGATTGAACTCAGGTCTCTTGCATTGCAAGCAGATTATTTACCAGCTGAGCCACCAGGGAAGCCCAAATGAATGTGTGAAAGTAAAAGTGGCTCATCTCTTTGCCACCTCATGGACTGTAGCCTGCCAGGCTCCTTTGCCCATGGAATTCTCCAGGCCAAAATACTGGAGTGGGTAGCCTTTCCCTTCTCCAGGGGATCTTCCCAACCAAGGAATAAAAGCCAGGTCTCCCACATTACAGGTGGATTCTTTATCAACTAAGTCACCAGTCATTATAATAAGCATCTCATTTAATCCTTATAACAAATCTATCATTCCTGTTTTACAATTGAGGGAAAGTGAGGCACAGAGAAGTTCTAGGTGCACATCAATGTAAAAATAAGAATATATATCCCCTCTCACAATGTGAATGTAAGTCTGACCAGATGCATCACGTATACACTAATGGGAGATAAATTTATACAGGAGCATGTTAGAAATTATCTTAAAAGTCAAGCAGAAAAGTTTGTGTTGTCCAGTTGAAATCAATGACAATTTTTCAGCAGCAGAGTAACATGATGAAGAGTAAGCTGAGTAGCAGGGAACACTTTATGATGGAGCCAGTTGTTAAGGTTGTCATTTTTTAGTCACTAAGTCATATCTAATTCTTTGCAACCCAATGGACTATATAGCACACCAGGCTCCTATGTCCTCCACAATCTCCCGGAGTTTGTTCAAATTCATGTGCATTGAGTCAATGATGCTATCTAACTACCTCATTCCATATTACCCCCTTCTCCTCCTGTCCTCAGTCTTTCCCAGTATCAGGTTCCTTTCCAAGAAGTCAGCTCTTTTCCTCAGGTGGCCAAAGTATTGGAGCTTCAACTTCAGTATCAGTCCTTCCAGTGAATACTCAGGGTTGATTTCCTTTAAGTTGGTTGATTTGATCTCCTTGCAGTCTAAGGGACTCTCAAGAGTCTCTTCATGGATCACAGCCTTGCTGTAATGGAAGGGCTTACATATATAACTCAATGAAGCTATGAGCCATGCCATGCAGGGCCACCCAAGATGGGCAGGTCATAGTGAAGAGTTCTGACAAAACGTGGTCCAGTGGAGAATAAACTGGCTACCTACTCCATGGGAGAACACCATGAACAGTATGAAAAGGCAAAATGTTATCAAGATAGGGGAAAATTCGTCAGAGAAGCTAACAAGAAGATTTAATAATCCATGCATGAGATAGCAAGACCCTGGGTTAGAGTGTTAGTGGATAAAGAGAGACTAGTGTCAGGAAAACAGAGAAAATCAACAAAATTTTTAATAACTTCAGTAGGGAAGACAGAAAAGAGGAAGAGTCAGGCAATGGTTTTGAGTGTTAGTAAGGAAAATCCCATGGATGGAGGCGCCTGGTGGGCTGCAGTCCATGGGGTCGCTAGGGGTCGGACACGACTGAGCGACTTCACTTTCACTTTTCACTTTCACACATTGGAGAAGGAAATGGCAACCCACTCCAGTGTTCTTGCCTGGATAATCCCACGGACGGGGGAGCCTGGTGGGCTTCCGTCTATGGGGTCACACAGAGTCGGACACGACTGAAGTGACTTAGCAGCACTAGGAAGAAGTCAGTGGTGCCTCTATCAAAGACAAGTATGTCAGAAGTCATTCTGTTGTTTTAGCAAGTGGTCTGCTTCTGGGACGAAGCCATAGGTGATTTTTTCCTGTGTGTCTGCCTCTCAAGCTCTGCCTCCTGAGTAGGCTGTTTGGAGCTGCAGCTTTTCCAGCTTTATTGCACTGGCACTAGGGACTTGAACCCAGAGAGAGAAGGAGTATCCTGGAGTTGTGGATTTGTGAATTCTCAAAGCTGGGATCATGCCTTTAGGAGTACATTATCTGGCTATACACTGAGCTGGGATGTGACTGCACTGTAACTGGGATGCATTTAGCACATTCTTAATGGGCAGTATTAGGCTCAAATTGCCAATTAAAGCTATGCACTCAGCCAAAGTAAATTTAACTTCTACACCTTTCTACTTGGATTTTTGCCACATTTCACTGTTTCCTTCAGTGTGTTAATTGGCCCATACTTCCTTTTTGGATTCATTTTCCCTCTTGGCTGGCAAAAACAATTTAGCTATTTGTTTCCAGAAGGAAAAAGGCTTTGATAAATAGAATCACCTACGTAGTTTAATTTCTAGCCATATGATGAGTGAGGTTAGTTCATTCATACCTAATATACACTGGGGAATGAATGACTTGGTACAAGGGCTCTTAAAACTGCCTCTCCACTCCTCAGACCATTTAGTAAGTGAAATTTTCCCACAGGTAAGCTTGTCCTTTTCTCTCTTTTCCTGTAAACTTTTCTTCACATCATCTATAATGCTCAATGTACTTACTGCGTGCCTAATTATCACACAGGACTATTGGTTTGCATTCTATGTCAGATAGATGATCTCTGTTTCAGCTGCTGATTGCAAAAAGAAAAATAACAAACATTAAATTAACTTGTAATAAACAATAGATGATAGATAGATAGATGAAAGAGAACTACAAGGACCAGATATTTGTCTTACATAGCTACATTACTCACATTCATGTAATAACAGGTACTACTGTGTGGGCCTTGCCAGCACTGACTTAGGATTGGGACTCTGTTTAAAATTGATGACTGCAAGGAGATACAACCAGTCCATTCTAAAGGAGATCAATCCTGGGTGTTCATTGGAAGGACTGATGCTAAAGCTGAAACTCCAATACTTTGGCCACCTCATGAGACGAGTTGATTCGCTGGAAAAGACTCTGATGCTTGGAAGGATTGGGGGCAGGAGAAGGGGACGACAGAGAATGAGATGGCTGGATGGCATCACTGACTCGATGGACATGAGTTTGAGTGAACTCTGGGAATTGGTGATGGACAGGGAGGCCTGGCGTGCTGTGATTCATGGGGTCGCAAAGAGTCAGACACGACTGAGCGACTGAACTGAACTGAACTGATAGTTATTTCTCTGATTTTTTTTTTAAGAGCTGCTTAAAGAGACACAAGTGAGATGTAAAGCTTATATATAGAAGTATCCTTGCCTATATATCTAAGTCAGGTACACTTTAAATCAAAATAACTTCTTATTATTTTACTCTCTTTTTAGGTTGAATAATGAAATAAGATGGGCTATTTCACATTGATGTTTTTCTTTTTCATTCCAGGCTTTGCTTAGTTTGATGCCATTAAGTTTTGGTTTCTCCACAGTGACCCACAGTGATTTGTTGAGATTTGAGAATAAAATATCATGAAAAGATTTTTATTCACTTACATAGCCAATTCCTTACGTGCCTGAAGTTCAGAGTCCCTATTCAAGTTAATGGATGTAGATACCTAAGACAAAGAAAAAGTGGAACTCAGTAGAATTGGTAAATCCCTCCTTTGATAGTACAATTCGGTTTAATAAGTCATGTTTGATACGTTGTTGAAACTGAGAAAGTTCCTTGCCCACTGCTGAGAAAAGTGAGAGGAAAATGTTATTGTCCTGAAGGATATCAGCTAGTGTCTCTAAATCTCATTTCAGGTGATCTGTAGTTGAGACGGATTTTTTAATTCTCATTCTGCCCCTCTGTGAAGCCCTCTCACTTATAAAACTGGTTTATTCTAATTAAAATTTTTCTCTTGTGCTAGGGAGAAGAGTGAAGTCTTTGTTTAAGAGGCATAAAGTGGGAAGGATGTGACATTTAGATCCCAAATCAGTAAAAGGATGAAAACTGAGCCTATTGCCAACATATGCATTTAGAATGCATTTCTCCTAAATCGGTATTTAGAAAGTGTCCCTATATACATGGCGCCATGCTAAGTACTATACAATACAAATTAAATAGATGCGGTCCCTGCTATCTGCCAGTTTGCATATTCCTTTGATTCAAATGCTGTAGCAGAGTGCTTAAAAGGGCCAAATCAGATCATGAAGGTTATATCTCTTTTCCTAAAGGATAGGTTACTGAGGTTTCTCTTTACATGAAAGGCTGGGTGGGGAATGCAGAAGTAAGGGGCAAGGGCACTCTCTATGCCTTGCCTCTGCTAATTATGTGCCAATGTGTCTAAGCATATGAGGCTTTAATTAAAAATTTCATAAATAGTTTCTGGTCAGTACTAGTAGCTAAGAGAAGAAAACATTCACCTTTTTGGAAGCCTAGAGCTGATTACTTGAAAAAGCAACTGCCCTCTATGCATTTTACGCTAGAATTTTAATAGATATTTGTTTCTATTAAAAAGAAAAAAAAAAGTAAGAAACATGGATATGCTCTCTGTTAGTCATAACCATGGACTTATGAGTCTTATAGACAGTTGTGTTTTTTTTGTTTTTTTTTTGTAAGTTACTTTGAGTGGCCATACCATGTGGTATGATTGGAAAAGTTCAGACTGAAAGTTACAAGACCTGGATTTTAGTCCTGGCTCAGATATTGAATAGAGGATTAAGTAGGGCAAGTCACCCCACATCTGAGCATCAGTATCATCTCAAAACTTTAAAAAACGAAAATAAATACTTTTCCATTTAATATTCCATGGGGCTACATGTGAACTGACCACCATGTGGAATTTGCACAGTCACTTAAGAGACTCATCTATCAATAACTTCAGATATGCAGATAACACCACCCTTATGGCAGGAAGCGAAGAGGAACTAAAAAGCCTTTTGATGAAAGTGAAAAGAGGAGAGTGAAAAAGCTGGCTTCAAACTCAACAGTCAGAAAACTAACATTATGGCATCTGGTTCCATCACTTCATGGCAAATAGATGGGGATATAATGGGAACAGTGGCAGACTTTTTATTTTCTTGGGCTGCAAAATCACTGAAGATGGTGACTGCAGCCAGGAAATGAAAAGATGTGTGCTCCTTGGAAGAAAAGTTATGACAAACCTAGATAGCATATTAAAAAGCAGAGACATCCCTTTGCCAACAAAGGTCTGTATAGATAAAGCTATAGTTTTACCAGTAGTCATGTACGGATGTGATAGTTGGACTATAAAGAAAGCTGAGAGCTGAATAATTGATGCTTTTGAACTGTAGTATTAGAGATGACTCTTGAGAGTCCTTTGGACTGCAAGGAGATCCAACCAGTCCATCCTAAAGAAAATCAGTCCTAAATATTCATTGGAAGGACTGATGCTGAAGCTGAAACTCCAATAATTTGGCCACCTGATGAGAACTGACTCATTTGAAAAGCCCCTGATGTTAGGAAATGTTGAGAGCAAGAGGAGATGGGGATGACAGAGGATGAGATGGTTGGATGGCATCATTGACACAATGGAAGTGAGTCTGGGAGACAGTGAAGGACAGGGAAGACTGTTGTGCTGCAGGCCATGGCAAAGTCTCATGGCTCAGCTTAATGTTTTGCTTTCTTGTCACCAATCATTTTAATATATTTTGCTTTATTCGTGATTCTTTTATCTGTGCTTATCCAAGGCCCCACTTGTCTCAGTTTACTTCAGTTGCTCAGTCGTGTCCAACTCTTTGTGACCCAATGAACTGCAGCACACCAGCTTCCTTGTTCATCATCAACTCCCAGAAGTTGCTCTAATTAATGTCCATCAAGTCGGTGATTCCGTCCAACCATCTCACAGTCTATCGTCTCCTTCTTCTCCTGCCTTCAATCTTTCCATTATCAGCATCTTTGGCAATGAGTCAGTTCTTTGCATCAGGTGGCCAAAAGCATCAGCATCAGTCCTTCCAATGAATATTCAGGATTGATTTCCTTTAGGATTGACTGGTTTGATATCCTTGCAGTCCAAGGAACTCTCAAGAGTTTTCACCAATAATACTGTTCAGAAACATCACTTCTTCAACATTTAGCTTTCTTTATGGTCCAGATCTCACATCCATATATGACTACTGGAGAAACAATAGCTTTCATTAGATGGACCATTGTTGGCAAAACTTTTTAACATGCTGTCTAGGTTAGTCATAGATTTTCTTGCAAGGAGCAAGCATCTTTTAAATTCACGGCTATACTCACCATCTTCAGTGATTTAGGACCCCAAGAAAATAGTTGTTCACTGGTTCCCCATCTATTTGCCATGAAGTGATGGGACCAGATGCCATGATCTTCGCTTTTTGAATGTTGAGTTTTAAACCAGCTTTTTCACTCTCCTCTTTCACTTTCATCAAGAGGCTCTTTAGTTCTTCTCTGCTTTCTGTCATAAGGGTGGTGTCATATGCATATCTGAGTGGTATTTCTCCACTCGGGTATTTATTGGTATTTCTCCCAGAAATCTTGATTCCTGATTGTGCTTCATCCATATAAATTAAGTAGGTAGGGTGACAATAAACAGCCTTGACGTACATATTCCTTTCCGAATTTTGAACCACTCCATTGTTCTATGTTTGGTTCTAACTGTTGCTTCTTGACCTGTAGACAGATTTCTCAGGAGGCAGGTAAAGTGGTCTGGTATTCCCATCTCTTTAAGAATGTTCCACAGTTTGTTGTGATCCACACAGTCAAAGGCTTTAGTGTAGTCAACGAATCAGATGTTTTTCTGGGATTATCTTGCTTTTGCTATGATCTAACGGATGTTGACAATTTGATTTCTTGTTCCTCTGCCTTTTCTAAATCCAGCTTGAATATCTGGAAGTTCTCGGTTTACATACCTGTTGAAGCCTAGCTTGGGAAATTTTGAGCATACTTCGCTAGTGTGTGAGATGAGTGCAATTGTCCCATAGTTAGTTTGAACATTCTTTGGCATTTCCATTCTTTGGGATTGGAAAGAAATTTGACATTTTCCAGTCGTGTGGCCATTGCTGAGTTTTCCAAATTTGCTGACATACTAAATGAAGCAATTTCACATCACCTTTTAGGATTTGAAATAGCTCAACTGAAATTCCATTACCACCACTAGCTTTGTTCATAGTGATGCTTCTTAAGGCCCACTTGACTTTGCACTCCAGTATGTCTGATTCTAGGTGAGTGATCTCAGCATAATAGTTATCTGGGTCATGAAGATCTTTTTTGTAGAGTTATTCTGTGTATTCTTGCCACTTCTTCTTCTTCTTTTTTTTTTTTTTTGCTTTTTATTTAAGTTCTATTTTTTAACTTTTATTTTAGACATTTTAGATTTAAAGAAAAATTGGGATGATAGTACAGAGAATTCTCATATGTTGCACACCTGTTTTCCCCTATTATTAACATTTAAGGTTTTCTTTTTTTGTTGTTGTTTATTTATTTATTTATTTATTTATTTGCATTTCAATAGTTTAATATGAACAATCAGAACTAGTTAACAGTATAACAATATTTTACAACTGAAATAATTAAAATAAACTATAAAATTACTACATAAAACAGGTCTGATCTAGCTTATTTACTTTCTATAATCTCTTCAGTGCTGCAAAACCATTTATTTCTTTTTTTTTTATGTTTTAATAAACACTTCGTCTTTTTGTATTGCTTTCTTTTTCATCACAATAATAGAAATATAGCACCATATATCACTGTAAAACACATTTCCACATAAATGCTGATAAGCACAAAGTATTTTTCATCATTTACATTTTAACTGTAATAATATATGGCAGGATTAAAGCTGCATCCATCATGTGTCTAACTAACCTTGCTGTAATGACTTTTTAAATGTAATGATTTCTGTCGCAAAGTAAAATCGTACATAATGTCTAGTGACACAGTACGCTGGTGGATGGGTGGTTTTGGAAAATGGAAATGCAACTTCATTTTTAATTAGATTTATAAACTTCACCACCTCCACCTCCAGCCAGCTTCCCAACCCTCCCTCCCACCACCATTATTTATTTATTTATTTTTAAATGAGGCTTTTAATTAATGTTTGACAGAGCTGATTCAAGTTGAACAGACTAAATTTCTTTAAACAAACTTACTTATACTCCAGAGTCCTTTAAAAACTTAATAGCATTTATACATTGAAGGTATTTGATTTTCTTGTAACTCGCACTTCAAATGCAACAAGCATTTGAAGCAACAAGCATTTGACCCAACAAGTAAAACTTTCTACAGTTCATAACTTTTATAAATAAAATAGATTAAATGTACAGTGAATAAGTTCTCTGAAATATTTCAATAATTCTGCATGTTTAGTAACATCATAAAATACATTTCAACTAAAATTCACAAATCTAAAAACCTGTTAGGCATTTTTAGGCGTTTTAAGTTGGAAATGAAGACCAATGTTACATCGTAATATGCCAATTACAAATAGTACTTCAAATAGCAAATACTACAGTTTGTCCCAAACTTTAAAAACTATTCATGAACTCAACACTGAACTATTGATGGCTATGAGAATTGTTTCCTAGCCTTTTTGAAAATTTCAACCCATTTACGTTTAAGGTAATTATTGATAAGTACGATCCCGTAGCCATTTTCTTTATTGCTTTGGGTTCAAGTTTATACACTCTTTCTGTGTTTCCTGTCTATAGAAGATCCTTTAGCATTTGTTGGAGAGCTGGTTTGGTGATGTTGAATTCCCTCAGCTTTTGCTTGTCTGTAAAGCTTTTGATTTCTCCTTCATATTTGAATGAGATCCTTGCTGGGTATAGTAATCTGGGCTGTAGGGTATTTTCTTTTATCACTTTAAGTATGTCTTGCCACTCCCTTCTGGCCTGAAGAGTTTCTGTTGAAAGATCAGCTGTTATCCTTATGGGAATCCCCTTGTGTGTTATTTGCTGCTTTTCCCTTGCTGCTTTTAATATTTGTTCTTTGTGTTTGATCTTTGTTAATTTGATTAATATGTGTCTTGGAGTATTTCACCTTGGCTTTATCCTGTTGGGGACTCTCTGGGTTTCTTGGACTTGGGTGATTATTTCTTTCCCTATTTTAGGGAAGTTTTCAACTATTATCTCCTCAAGTATTCTCTCATGGTCTTTCTTTTTGTCTTCTTCTTCTGGGACTCCTATGATTCGAATGTTGGAGTGTTTAACATTGTCCCAGAGGTCTCTAATATTGTCCTCATTTCTTTTAATTCGTTTTTCTTTTTTCCTCTCTGTTTCATTTATTTCTACAATTCTATCTTCTAGTTCGCTTATCCTGTCTTCTGCCTCTGTTATTCTACTGTTTGTTCCCTCCAGAGTGTTTCTGATCTCATCTATTGCATCATTCATTGTATATTGACTCTTTTTTATTTCTTCTAAGTCCTTATTAAATCTTTCTTCCATCTTCTCAATCCTTTTCTCCAGGTTATTTATCTGTAACTCCATTTTGCTTTCAAGATTTTGAATCATTTTCACCATCAAAATTTGAAATTCTTTATCAGGTAAATTCCCTATATCTTCTTCTTTTGTTTGTGTTGGTGGGCAATTATCTTGTTCCTTTACTTGCTGGGTATTTCTCTGCCTCTTCATCTTGCTTATATTGCTTTGCTTGGGGTGGCCTTTCCCTCTTCTTGCAGTTTGTGGAGTTCTCTTTATTATGTAGTTTCCTCACTGTGTGTGGGGTTGGACGGGTGACTTGTCCGGGTTCCCTGGTTAGGGAAGCATGTGTCGGTGTTCTGGTGGGTGGAGCTGGATTTCTTCTCTCTCCTTTAGAAGACAATGGGCTGCTTTTCTGGGAGCCTGATGTCCTCTGCCAGTATTCAGAAGTTGTTTTGTGGACTTTACTCTGCGTTCAAATGTTCTTTTGATGAATTTGTGGGGGAGAAAGTGGTCTCGCCGTCTTATCCCTCCGCCATCTTGTTCCTTCCTCCCCAGATCACTGGATTCTTATATTCCACTTGGTCGTGGAGTATCTCTTCCCAGCTGCTCCAGCAAGGCGCAGCCGCTGTACCTTACCTTGGACGAGGGGTATCTCCTCAAGGTCGCCCCTCCTGCTTTGAATGTGGATCAGCTCCTCTCGGCCCTCCAGTGCCCAAGCAGCCACCGCCTCCTGGACGTGGTACAGCTCCTCTCGGCTACCGCCCTAACCCTGAGCGTGGGGTAGCTCCTCTCAGCCACGATTCTGCACGTGGTCGGTTGCGCCAGAGCCGGGCGTCTCTCGCGTCTGCCCACCGCTTCTTAACATCTTCTCAACATCTTCTCCTTTAGTTAGATCCATACTGTTTCTGTTCTTTATTGTGCCCTTCTTTGCATGAAATATTCCCTTGGAATCTCTAATTTTCCTGAAGAGATCTCTAGTCTTTCCCATTCTATTGTTTTCCTCTATTTCTTTGCACTTCCCACTTGCTTGGAGCTTCTTTAACAATGTAAATTTATGTCCTAAATTTGCAAACCACCTTTTGTAAGATCTTAGTTGTCTGAAGCTACTATGAATGATTCATTTAAAGTGTACTGACCTAGGAGTGGGTGATGGACAGGGAGGACTGCCGTGCTGCAGTCCTTGGGGTCGCAAAGGGTCGGACACAACTGATCGACTGAACTGAACTGAACTGATATTTGTATTACTGCAAACAGGCACACAGAGTGGTGTTACTTTCATTAACTAGTGAATAAATGGATTCTATTGCCATTTGGGATAATCTGGTTTGGGATAATCTAGAACCGTGTGAATGCATAGTTTACTTGAAAACGTGTATCACCTATTTTTGAATAATTTAACTGATTATCAGAAGGTGAAATTATGGAAGAACTATTTTGATATTTTAACACCTAAGTTCTACCATCCATGACTGGATATGCCATGCTCTGGTGTACTGAAACATCAACCTTAATCATTTTCACCTTTCCTTATTTAAAGTAGTACTAAACCAAGCTTGCAGAAATGAAGTTTACTGTTAAGAAATGTAGTCAATTAAAATTGGAGATTCTCTCTTTTGCCAATATACTATGCCTCATGGTGCATCAGTGCAGAGGCAAAGAAGTCAGGAAACGTAGATTTCTTCTAACACAAAGTGCTTAATGAATATAGATATTGATTATGCCAGTGTATTTAAAAAGAAATGAAGAAATGGAATTATAAAACAGTATAGCGTAAAGGAAGGGTGCTTAATTTACTGTAGTAGTTTAGAGAATGCAATTTGGAATCAGACCAAACTGGATTTAAATCCTAGCTCCTACTCTCACTAATAATGTATGCCTTGTGCATATTATCTGATTTTTATTTCTCTATACAAAAATGAAGATATCACTTCTATAAATTTCTGGTGATATTAAACAAATTAATATATTTAAAATAAAAATTTAATAAGTTGCTGTCATTAATATTAGTAGAAACAGTAATAATTATAAATTAACATGGACGATAGTAAAATTGATGATAATCCCCAAGTTCACTAAGGTCTGAAATGCTACAGAAAATAAAATTAGATGAAGTCACTAAAATGCTAGTAAAGAAATAACTCAAGAAGATGAATTCAAAGAAGATACATGTTGCCTAAAGAGCCTAAGAACTAAGGTGTCAATTCAGTGACTGACATTGGCAAGAATGGGACTGAAATTCCTATACTTGGCTTTTTTAATGTGCTCATTCACACACTCTTTTAATATGTTTTTTCAGTGCCTGTAATGTTTAAGGATATGTACTAACATGGGGAAAAGAACATAATATATAAGAAAGTTTTATACAGTTTAGAACGCTGTAATTCACAGGTTTGTAGATTTTATAAAACCTTCCTTGGAATCCTGATTAAAAACAGAAAAAAAAGATCAATATCTTTGGTTAAATAGAGAAAGGATATAAAACCATATATACTTAGTGTCCCTCTTGCTATCACCCATCACAGGGTGCCCTTTGACACCTCCATTAACCATAAATTTTATGAAAAAGATTGAAAACCACCGATCTCATCTGCTATAAAGATGGTTTGTGTAAAATCTCAGTTTTAGTGTTTTTATTCCAGAACTCTGGTAGTCCCTCTAGATGTATACATTATATTAGACATTTAATACGGTAGGCTATTTTCCATTCCTGTCACCATAGTTATGTTGCTAATTGTTCTTCTAACAAGGACCAGTGAAAAACAAGGCAAAAGCAACAAATTTTCATTAGATGGGGAATTCCATCAGATAAATTTGAAAAATGTTGGTAATGTCCAAGAGGACAAGACTGGAGGTTCCCATTTAGGGAAACCTAGATAGGTAGGCATATAATGGATGTACTAAGCAGGAAAGATACAAATAGAGGAGGGGAATAATGTTTGAGGTCCCTCAAAATAATCTGCCTCACACACCACACACCTTTACTTCTGACAACTTCATGATGAAAGGAAATTCATTATTTCTGTATTTCATGATACTAAGAAAGAACCCCAAATTGGCTTAAGTTGAAAATCTGTTTTGCTAATGTCACAAATTAAAAATATTTCCAAACAGCATGTAAAAAAAAGGAAAGGTGTTAAAGAAGTCTTCTTAGATTCAATAAGACCAAGAAATAAAGGAAATGGAAACATCTCAATAATTGGGAAGTAAGAGATGGCTGGATGGCATCACCAACTCGATGGAGGTGGGTTTGAGTGAACTCCGGGAGTTAGTGATGGACAGGGAGGCCTGGTGTGCTGTGATTCATGGGGTTGCAAAGAGTCGGACACGACTGAGTGACTGAACTGAACTGAACGGAAAGCTGATGGCAGGTTATTCTAAAGGGTTTTCAATTTTTTTAAAAGGTCCCAATTACAGCACTTAACTCTTAGAAGCAATTTTTATAATAGACAATAATATAGCATCTAGTATAGGTGAATGGGTACGTTAGACATACATAATAAATATATGCCTCTGGGGGAGCTGTCCTAAGATGGTAGAGGAATAGAATAGGGAGGCCACTCTCCCCCATGAATTCATCAAAAGGATCATTTGAACACTGAGCAAATACCGCAAAACAACTTCTGAACGCTGGCAGAGGACACCAGGCACCCAGAAAGGCAGCACAATGTCTTCGAAAGGAGGTGGGACAGACTACAAAAGATAAAAAGAGAGACAAAAGACTTAGGGATGGAGACCTGTCCCAGGGAGAGAGTCATAAAAGAGGAGACGTTTCCAAACACCAGGAAGCCCCCTCACTGACAGGTCTGTGGGGAGTTTTGGAATCCCAGAGGGAAACACAACCAGGAGGAAAAAATAAATAAATAAGCTCACAGATTATATGCCTAACTGCACAAAACGCAGGCCCAACCAAATCTGTGCTCTTGTGGAATACCCAAGAACCTGACCCTGAGTGGCTTAGACTCGGGCAGTGCACATAACCCAGGGCCCACCTTAGACAGTTCCCCTGCAGAGTAACCTGGATCCTGAGCAGTGTAGACTGGGAAAGCACACATGCCATGAGCGGGGACAAACCCAGTGTGGCCCAGACGCTGCGAGCACTCCACACACATGGCAGTGATATTTGTCTGCAGTGTTCCTCCCTCCCTGCAGCACAATTTAACAAGTGAGCCTAAATAAATGACCACCTTCACTCCATTGTGTCGGTGGGGAAATTAGATAGATACTGAAGAGACTTGCAAACAGAGGAAGCCAAAATAAACAAAGAAGAGGGAACCCCTTTGGAAGTGACAGATGCAACATATTAAAACACTGCAGTTGGCATTGGCTACATTGGAAGGGACCTATAGACCTTGGGGAGAAGTATAAGCTGGTACAAGGAACTATCTGAAACTGAACTGACCACACACTGCCCTCAACAGCTCCAGACAAATTCCTAGATATATTTTACTTTTATCAATTTTTAACTTTTTTTTATTTTCAAGTTCTTTAATACTGTTTTACTTTTCTATTTTAAAACCTACTGTTACCTTGCAAAAAAAAACAGACCCTATTTTTAAAGCAAATATCATATGTATTTTTTTTAATTTTGCGATTTTTTTGCTTTTTTTCATATTGTATTTTTGAGAATCTAACCTCTATTCTAGATTTCTAACCTTTGTTTTTTGGTATTTGTTATCAATTCTGTACCTTTAAGAAAACAATCTTCAGTACCCACTTTTACTTAAGAGTGTGCTTACTGATTTGATTGCTCTCTCTTCGTTTGACTCTCCTTTTTGTCCCCCAGGTCACCTCTTTCTCCTCCCTGCCCCTTCTCTTCTCTACTTAACTCTGTGAATCTCTTTGGGTGTTCCAGGCTGTGGAGAACACTTAGGGAACTGATCACAGGCTAGATTTGTCTCTCTCCTTTTGACTCCCGCTCCTCTGCTCCTGGTCACGTCTATCTCCTCCCTCCCTCTTCTCTATGGAACTACATTGACCTCTCTGAGTGTTGCAGACTATGGAGAGTAAATAGGGAATTGATTACTGGCTATATTGCTCTCTCCACATTGATTCCTTCTCTTCTCCTCCTGGCCACCTCTATCTCATTCCTCCCTCTTCTCATCTCCATGTAACTCTGTGAAGCTCTCTAGGTGTCCCCCACTGTGAAGAATCTTTTCACCATTAACCTAGATGTTTTATCATCCGTGCTGTATGGATGGAGAAGTCTTGAGGCTACTGTAAGAATAAGACTGAAAGCCAGAGGTAGGAGGCTTAAATCCAACACTTGAAAACACCAGAAAACTTTTGACTCCAGGGAATATTATTTGACAAGAGCTCATCCAAAAGCCTCCATACCTACACTGAAGCCAAGCACCACCCAAGAGCCAAAAAGTTTCAGAGAAAGACATACCAAGCTAATTCTCCAACAAAGCAGGAACATAGCCCTGAGCACAAAAAGAAAGGCGGCCAAAAGTCACAGCAAATGCATAGACACTTCAAAACTCACTACTGGACACTTCATTGCACTCCAGAGAGAAGAGATCCAGCTCCAACTACCTGAACACTGACGTAAAATTCCTAAGGAGGAAACCTTTACAAGCCACTCGTCCAACCCCACCAACAGGGAGGAACCTCCACAATAAAAAGGAACCACAAACTTCCAGCATACAGAAAGGCCACACCAAACACAGCAACCTAAACAACATGAAAAGGCAGAGAAATATTCAGCAGGTAAAGGAACATGATAAAAGCCCACCAAACCAAACAAAGAAGAGGAGTTAGGGAGACCACCTGAAAAACAATTCAGAATAATACAGCAAAAAGATCCAAAATCTTGAAAACAAAATGGAGTTACAGATAAATAGTCTACAGACAAGGATGGAGAAGATGCAAGAAAAGTTTAACAAGGACCTAGAAGAAATAAAAAAGAGTCAATCAATAATGAATAACGCAATAACTGAGATCAAAAGCATTCTGAACCAAGAGTAGAATAACTGAGGGAGAAGATAGGTAAGTGAGGTAGAATGGTGGAAATAAATGAAAGAGATAGGAAGAAAGAAAAAATAATTAAAAGATATGGGGACAACCTCAGAGACCTCTGGGACAATGTCAAATGGCCCAACATTCAAGTGATAGGAGTACCAGAAGAAGAAGAAAAAAAAAAGGCCATGAGAAAATACTTGAAGAGATAATAGTTGAAAACTTCCCTAAAATGGGGAAGGAAATAGCCACCCAAGTCCAAGAAAGCCAGAGAGTCCCAAACAGGAAAAACCATAAGTGAATCACCCCAAGACACATATTAATCAAGTTAACAAAGAAAAAACACAAAGTAAAAATATTAAAAGCAGCAAGGGAAAAAGAACAAATATCTCACAAGGGAATCCCCATAAGGATAACAACTGATATTTAAATAGAAAATCTTCAAGCCTGAAGGGAAAGACAAGACATACTTAAGTGAAGAAAGAGAAAAACCTACAACCCAGATTACAGTACCCAGCAAGGAACTCATTCAGATATGAAGGAGAAATCAAAAGCTTTACAGAAAAGTAAAAGCTGAGAATTGGCAAGAATACACAGAAGAACTGTACAAAAAAGATCCTCATGACCAAGATAATCACGGTGGCGGGATCACTCACCTAGAGCCAGACATCTTAGAATGTGAAGTCAAGTGGGCCTTAGAAAGCATCACGACTAACAAAGCTAGTGGGGGTGATGGAATGCCAGTTGAGCTATTTCAAATCCTGAAAGATGATGCTGTGAAAGTGCTACACTCAATATGCCAGCAAATTTGGAAAACTCAGCAGTGGCCACAGGACTGGAAAAGGTCAGTCTTTATTCCAATCCCAAAGACAGGCAATGCCAAAGAATGCTCAAACTACCGCACAAGTGCACTCATCTCACACGCTAGTAAAGTCATGCTCAAAATTCTCCAAGCCAATACTGCGGTTGGTTTTAGAAAAGGCAGAGGAAACAGAGATCAAATTGCCAACATCCGCCGGATCATGGAAAAAGCAAGAAAGTTCCAGAAAAACATCTATTTCTACTTCATTGACTATGCCAAAGCCTTTGACTGTGTGGATTACAATAAAATGTGGAAAATTCTGAAAGAGATGGGAATACCAGACCACCTGACCTGCCTCTTGAGAAACCTTTATGCAGGTCAGAAAGCAACAGTTAGAACTGGACATGGAACAACAGACTGGTTCCAAATAGGAAAAGGAGTACGTCAAGGCTGTATATTGTCATCCTGCTTATTTAACTTATATGCAGTGTACATCATGAGGAGTGCTGGGCTGGAATCAAGATTGCTGGGAGAAATATCAGTAATGTCAGATATGCAGAGGATACCACCCTTATGGCAGAAAGTGAAGAGGAACTCAAAAGCCTCTTGATGAAAGTGAAAGAGGAGAGTGAAAACGTTGGCTTGAAGCTCAACATTCAGAAAACAAAGATCATGGCAGCTGGTCCCATCACTTCATGGGAAATAGATGACGAAACAGTGGAAACAGTGTCAGACTATTTTGGGGGGCTCTAAAATCACTGTGGATTCTGATTGCAGCCATGAAATTAAAAGACGCTTATTCCTTGGAAGGAAAGTTATGACCAACCTAGATAGTATATTAAAAAGCAGAGACATTACTTTGGAACCAAGGTCCATCTAGTCAAGACTATGGTTTTTCCAGTGGTCATGTATGGATGTGAGAGTTGAACTGTGAAGAAAGCTGATCACCGAAGAATTGATGCTTTTGAACTGTGGTGTTGGAGAAGACTCTTGAGAGTCCCTTGGACTGCAAGAGATCCAACCAGTCCATTCTAAAGGAGAGCGAACCTGGGTGTTCTTTGGAAGGACTGATGCTAAAGCTGAAACTCCAATATTTTGGCCACCTCATGCGACGAGTTGACTCACTGGAAAAGACTCTGATGCTGGGAGGGATTGGGGGCGGGAGGAGAAGGGGACGACAAAGGATGAGATGGCTGGATGGCATCACCGATTCCATGGATATGAGTTTGAGTGAACGCCGGGAGTTGGTGATGGACAGGGAGGCCTGGCATGCTGTAATTCATGGGGTCCCAAAGAGTCGGACACGACTGAGCGACTGAACTGAACTGAACTGAATTGAGAAGCTGAGAGAATTCATCACTCCTAAGCCAGCTGTTCAACAAATGCTAAAGGATCTTCTCTAGACAGGAAACACAGAAGAGGTGTATAAATTCTAACCCAAAACAACAAAGTAAATGGCAACGGGATCATACTTATCAATAATTACCTTAAATATAAATAGGTTGAATGCCCCAACCAAAAGATAAAGAACGGCTGAATTGAAGTAAAAGCAAACCCCCTAAATATACTGTCTAGTAGAGCCCCACCTCAAACCTAGGGACACATACAGACTGAAAGTGAAGGGCTGGAAAAAGATAATTCACGCAAATGGAGACCAAAAGAAATCAGGAGTAGCAATACTCTTATCAGATGAAATAGACTTTAAACAAAGGCTGTGAAAAGAGACAAAGAAGGACACTACATAATGATCAAGGGATAAATCCTAGAAGAAGATATAACAATTATAAATATATATGCACCCAACATAGGAGCACTGCAATATGTAAGACAATTACTAACAAGTATGAAAGGGGAAATTAACAGTAACAATAACCGTGGGAGACTTTAATACCCCACTCACACTTAAGGATAGATCAACTAAACAGAAAATTAGCAAGGAAACACAATCTTTATATCTATAGGACATTTCACCCCCAAACAATGAATTTAACCTTTTTCTCAAGTGCACATGGAATTTTCTCCAGGATAGATCACATCCTGGTTCATAAATCTAGCCTTGGTAAATTCAAAAAAATTGAAATCATCTCAAGCATCTTTTCTGATCACAATGCGGTAAGATTAGATGTCAACTACAGGAAAAAAAGAAAAACTATTAAAAATGCAAACATATGGAGGTTAAACAATACACTTCTGAATAACCAACAAATCACAAAGGAAATCAAAAAAGAAAACAAAATCTGCAGAGAAATGAATGAAAATGAAAACACAGCAACCCAAAACCTATGTGATTCAGCAAAAGCAGTGCTAACGGGAAGGTTCATAGCAATACAAGGCTACCTCAAGAAACAGGAGAGAAATAAAATAAGTGACCTAATTCTACACCTAAAGCAACTACAAAAAAAAGAAAGAAAGAAATGAAGCAGCCCAGGGTTAGTAGAAGGAAAGAAATCATAAATATTAGGGCAGAAATAAGTGCAAAAGAAACCAAATGCAAAAGGAGAACATAGCAAAAATCAACCATGCTAAAAGCTGGTTCTTTGTGAAGATAAACATAATAGACAAACCACTAGCTAGACTCATCAAGAAAGAAAAGGAGAAGAATCAAATCAACAAAATTAGAAATGAAAATGGAGAAATCACAACAGACAACACAGAAATACAAAGCATCATAAGTAACTACTATCAGCAACTATATGCCAATAAAATGGACAACTTGGAAGAAATGGACAAATTCTTAGAAAATTATAACTTTCCAGAACTGAACCAGGGAGAAATAGAAAATCTTAACAGACCCATCACAAGCACAGAAATTGAAATCATAATCAGAAATCTTCCAACTAATGAAAGCCCAGGACCAGATGGCTTCACAGCTAAATTCTACCAAAAATTTAGGGAAGAGCTAACATCTATCCTACTCAAACTCTTCCAGAAAATTGCAGAGGAAAGTAAACTTCCAAACTCATTATATGAGGCCACCATCATCCTAATATCTAAACCAGACAAAGATGTCATAAAAAAGAAAACTACAGGCCAATATCACTGATGAATATAGGTGTAAAAATCCTTAACAAAATTCTAGCATACAGAATCCAACAACATATTAAAATGATCATACCTCATGACCAAGTGGGCTTTATCCCAGGGATGCAAGGATTTTCAATATTCTCAAATCAATCAATGTGATACACCACATTAACAAACTGAAAGGTAAAAACCATATGATGACTTCAATTGATGTAGAGAAAGCATTTTACAAAATTCAACATCCATTTATGATAAAAACCCTCCAGAAAGCAGGCATAGAAAGAACTTAGCTCAACATAGTAAAAACTATATATGATAAACCCCAGCAAACATTATCCTCAATGGTGAAAAATTGAAAGCATTTCCCCTAAAGTCAGGAACAAGACAGGATGTCCACTCTCACCAGTATTATTCAACCTAGTTTTGGAAGTTTCAGCTACAGCAATCAGAGCAGAAAAAGAAATAAAGGAATCCAGATTGGAAAAGAAATAAAACTCTCGCTGTTTGCAGATGACACGATCCTCTACATAGAAAACCCTAAAGACTCCACCAGAAAATTACTAGAGCTAATCAAAAATACAGTAAAGTTGCAGGATATAAAATTAACACAGAGAAACCCCTTGCATTCCTACACACTAACAATGAGAAAGCAGAAAGGGAAATTAAGGAAACAATTCCATCCACCATTGCAGTGTAAAGAATAAAATACTTAGGATTTAATCTATTTAAAGAAACAAAAGACGTATATATAGAAAACTGTAAAACACTGATGAAAGAAATAAAAGATGACACATAGATGAAGAAGTATATCATGTTCATGGATCAGAAAAATCAGTATAGTGAAAATAAGTATACTATGCAAAGTAATCTATAGATTCAATGCAATCCCAATCAAGCTACCAAAGGTAATTTTCAGAGAACTAGAACAAATAATTTCACAATTTTTAAGGAAATACAAAAGACCTCGAATAGCCAAAGTAATCTTGAGAAATAAGAATGGAACTGGAGGAATCAACCTGCGTGACTTCAGTGTCTACTACAAAGCCACAGTCATCAAGACAGTATGGCACTGGCACAAATACAGAAATATAGATCAATGGAACAAAATGGAAAGCCCAGAGATAAATCCACGCACCTATGGACACCTTATCTTTGACAAAGGAGGCAAGAATATACAATGGAGAAAAGACAATCTCTTTACTAACTGGTGCCGGGAAAACTGGTCAACTACCTGTAAAAGAATGAAACTAGAACACTTTCTAACACCACAAGCAAAAATAAACTCAAAATGGATTAAACATCTAAATGTAAGACCAGAAACTTTCCTCTTAGAGGAAAACATTGGAAGAACACTCTCTGACATAAATCACAGCAGGATCCTCTATGACCCACCTCCCAGAGTAATGGAAATTAAAGCAAAAATAAACAAATGGGACCTAATTAAACTTAAAAACTTTTGCACAATGAAGGAAAGTATAAGGAAGTTGAGAAGACAGCCTTCAGAATGTGATAAAATAATAGCAAATGAAGCCACTGACAAAGAATTCATCTCAAAAATATACAAGCAGCTTCTGTAGCTCAATTCCAGAAAAATAAGTGATCCAATCAATAAATGGGCCAAAGAACTAAACTGATATTTCTCCTAAGAAGACATACAGATGGCTAACAAACACATGAAAAGATGATCCATATCACTCATTATCAGAGAAATGCAAATCAAATCCACAGTTCAGGACATAATTTATGTAACGCTTCTCTCATTGGATACAATTCATTTTTAATTTGTGCTATGATGATGTCACTGCAGATAGACTGTATATACATTCATGATTCTGTTCTTAAAGTAGTTATAAACTAAAATAAAAGAATTTATTTTAAAAAATGAATAATATATGTATGCCTCTGAATTATGCTGGGAACAATACTCTGATGTATTAGAATAGCCAGAAAGGGACATTTTACTTTTGAATAAGGCATTGTACTTTTGGATAAGGCTTCCTCCCTCCCCTCCATTCCTAGAGTGCTTTCCCAGGACACGCTTAGACATAAACTAATATAGTGAGCATTTCTTGCCTATAAGTCTTTGTATATACTCTGTCTGAAAACTCATTTCAACTTCCACTCCTTTTACCAATTTGCACTGCCCTCAGTTATAGTTCACATTTAAACAGTAGTAATGACACTAACAACAAAAAATTCCTTCTTTGACTTTCTCCAGTTGCCCTGTTACTGCAAGTCCATGCTGGTTGCATTTCCTATGTGCTCCCTTTTATTGAATCATAGCCCTTCCCATATAATTTTACAATCATCTCTTACTATCCCTTATTAGGCAATCAGTTCAGTTCAGTTCAGTTCAGTCGCTCAGTCGTGTCCGACTCTTTGCGACCCCATGAATCACAGCACGCCAGGCCTCCCTGTCCATCGTCAACTCCCAGAGTTCACTCAAACTCATGTCCACAGAGTCGGTGATGCCATCCAGCCATCTCATTCTCAGTCGTCCCCTTCTCCTCCCCCCTCAAACTTTCCCAGCATCAGAGTCTTTTCCAGTGAGTCAACTCATCGCATGAGGTGGCCAAAGTATTGCAGCTTCAGCTTTAGCATCAGTCCTTCCAGTGAACACCCAGGATTGATCTCCTTTAGAATGGACTGGTTGGATATCCTTGCAGTCCAAGGGACTCTCAAGAGTCTTCTCCAACACCATAGTTCAAAAGCATCAATTCTTCGGCAATCAGCTTTCTTCACAGTCCAACTCTCACATCCATACATGACCATGGGAAAAAACATAGCCTTGACTAAATGGACCTTTGTTGGCAAAGTAATGTCTCTGCTTTTCAATATATTATCAAGGTTGGTCATAAATTTCCTTCCAAGGAGTAAGTTTCTTTTAATTTCATGGCTGCAATCAGCATCTGCAGTGATCTTGGAGCCCCAAAAAATAAAGTCTGACACTGTTTCCACTGTTTTTACATAGTTTCATTGAAAATAAAAGCATATCTGTTTTGATAACTGTTATATCCCCCAGTAAAGCCTAAAGGAAATCAACCCTGAATATTCACTGGAAGGATTGATGCTAAAGCTGAAGCTGCAATGCTTTGGCCACCTAATGCAAAGAGCCAACTCATTGGAAAAGATCCTGATGCTGGGAAAGAGTGAAGGCAAAAGGGAAAGGGGGAGCAGAGGATAAGATGGTTAAATAGCATCACTGACTCAATCGACATGAGTTTGAGCAAACTCCAGAAGATAATGAAGGACAGAGGAGCCTGGGGTGCTGTAGTCCATGGGGTCACAGACACAACTTAGCAAATGAACAACAACACCAACAAAGGATGAAAGAATGAATGAACAAATAATTCCATATATCAGTGACTGTTTTGTGTGTGATATGACTTGATTGATGCCAGGACAAATCTCTTCCCTAAAATAATTCCTTCAGATATTTTCTTGAGGTCTGATTTTTCCTTATTTACAATTCCAATTTACTTGGATTATGGAGGCTAGTTTTTTGTTCCAATAGTTCTTTTATTATTATGAAAATATATCTGGATAAGAGTAATATGTTAACATACTCTGCTTCCACCTTAAGAGAAAGTATGAGTCTTGAGCTATGACACACACAAGACAAGATTCTAAGGCAGCATTGTCCTGTGGATGCTAGCAATGTTTGTAATGATAGCAATGTTGTTAGTACAACCAAGAAACTGAATCCTGAATTTTATTAAAATTTAATTAATTTAAAATTGAAACTTTTTTTGCTTTGTTAAATACAGTGGCTACTGTATTGCACAATGCAATTCTAGAAGAATAAAACACGAAACAGATGAAAGAGTAAATGGAATGCAATATGAAAGCTTCAAAGATCACTCTGTAAGGCTCACAAGTCCAGTTCTGGTTCAGGGACAATTTGAGTTGATTAACACCGAAAACAACAAAGCCAGAAAGGAACCACAGCACCCGTAGCTAACACTGTGAATAGAGAATAATACCATTATTTCAGCATCCTCTTATTTAAGAAGCATTTAAGGTTGACAAAATCCAGAAAGAATGACTACACTACATTTTCTTAAAGACTGAAATCCTACCACAGTGCACACAAATCTAAATGTTCATGTCATACAATTTAAGTTAATTAAAATCAGAACCTCAAATCTATTAGAGCATTTTTTCTTTTAAATTTAATTAATCTTTCTATTTGTCCTTGTTTTTAGCATTTTTAGTGTTGTTGAATCATGGCATGCTGACATTTTCCATAATGCTTAACGGTACATGATGACTTTGCAACCAGAAATGCAGACCATTTAGGAGGCATTTAATGAATGGAACAGTCACCAGAATCAATAAATGCACTGGTTCATTTCTAAGTTTAAGATAAATCTTTCATGTGTACAAATAAACTTATCTAATAGCTTTACATTTTACTATTGGTGCAGAAATATGCAAATTATGATGTTCTTTGACTTTCTATAATTTGGCATCATTCAGTTCAGTTCAGTTCAGTTCAGTCGCTCAGTCGTGTCTGACTCTCTGTGACTCCATGAATCACAGCACGCCAGGCCTCCCTGTCCATCACCAACTCCCGGAGTTCACTCAAACTCATGTCCATCGAGTCGGTGATGCCATCCAGTCATCTCATTCTCTGTTGTCCCCGTCTCCTCCCACCCCCAATCCTTCCTAGCATCAGACTCTTTTCCAGTGAGTCAACTCATCACATGAGGTGGCCAAAGTATTGAAGTTTCAGCTTTAGCATCAGTCCTTCCAATCATCATTACATGTCCATAATTTATGACTGAAATATTCATAAAATATTTCATATGTGCTGACTGCCAAATGTACGGTTGAAAACTGTAAACTTATAAAAGTTATAAGTGGTAATGAATTCAAATGAACTGAAACAAAAGTCATTCCTACACTGATACATTTTAAAGATTAGTTTTAGCATTTATATGGCTACTTCTGATATATAATCTTTTTGCATAAGCATCAGAGTAATTTGCCTGTTCTATCTAGATAATTATTACAGATTTGTAATAATCTGAACTACCAACTGATGTAATGACTTCAGTCAAATAACCAGTCAGTTAAGTGGAGAAAGAAAACATCATTAAACCAATAGCTTCACTCTAATGACTGAGTGATAGAATTTACCAGTCATTTGAGTCAGACATTTTGCTCTAGATATCTGAGATAGAGTAGACTTTGTGTCATTCTTTTGATAATAAGAAGAAAGCTGAACTGGAACAATTTTTATTAGTGATTATATAAAGTTGGTGATGGACAAGGAAGAGTGGCATACTGCAGTCCATGGGATTACAAAGAGTTGGATACGACTGAGCAACTGAACTGACTGACTGACTCATACATATACATATTAATACATATATATATATATATAATTTATTCATGTTAATTGCATTAAAATCTGACTTGAAATTGTAGCCATGTCAGAAGTGTATGAAAATGGGCATAGTTTTATGATGTTAAAAGTGTGAGTTTCCATATCTGATAAAGAATTTTAGGTTTAGGATTTTTACTATATTCTTTTGGCAAATCAATCAACATGACCTATTTTCTCAGTGCAAGATCAGTCGAAAATTCAGAAATATTTGCTTTTACTGTCATGCTAACATGTTGAGGAACTAAGTTGTTCAGTTAATAAAGTATTATGTTTGGAAAAATTTTCATTTCCCTCTTGTTTCTGGGACCTTGTAGATGTAGACTAAAGCCAGATAGACTGACATAAAGAAGTAAAATGAGTATCATGTTGTTATTCAGTCACCAAGTAGTGTCCAACTCTTCTTGACCCTATGGATTGCAGAACGCCAGGCTTCCACGTGCCTCACCATCTCCCAGATTTTGCCCAAGTTCATGTCCATTGAATCGGTGATGCCATCCAACCATCTCATCCTCTGTCAGCCTCTTCTCCTGCTTTCAATCTTTCTCAGTATCAGAATCTTTTAGCTCTTCCCATCAGGTGGCTAAAGTATTGGAGCTTCAGCATTAGTTGTTTCAATGAATATTCAGAGTTGATTTCCTTTAAGATTGGACTAGGTCGATCTCTTTGCTGCCCAAAGGACGCTCAAGAGTCCTCTCCAGCACCACAGTTCAAAAGCATCAATTCTTAAGTGCTCTGCCTTCTTTATTGTCCAACTCTCATATCCATATATGATTAACGAAAAGCCCATAGTCTTGAGTGTATGGGTCCTTAGTCGGCAAAGCGATATCTTTGCATTTTAACACACTGTCTAGCTTTGTCATAGATTTCCCACCAAGAAAAAATTGTCTTCTAATTATGTGACTGCAGTCACCATCCACAGAGATTTTAGAGCCCAAGAAGCAGAAATCCGTCACTTCTTCCACCTTTTCCACTTCTACTTGCCATGAAACGATGGGAACAGATGTCATGATCTTAATTTTTTTTTTTAATATTTAGTTTTAAGCTGGCTTTTTCACTCTTCTCCTTCACCCTTATCAAGAGGCTCCTCTGTCTATGGAATTTCACCAGGCAAGAATACTGGAGTGGATAGCCATTTGCTTCTGAAGGGGATCTTCCCAGACCAGTAACTGAACTTGGATCTCCTGCATAGCAGACACATTCTTTACCATCTAAGCCATCACAGAAGCCCATAATGACCATCTGCTGCTGCTGCTGCTGCTAAGTCACTTCAGTCGTGTCCGACTCTGTGTGACCCCATAGACAGAAGCCCACCAGGCTCCCCTGCCCCTGGAATTCTCCAGGCAAGAACACTGGAGTGGGTTGCCATTTCCTTCTCCAATGTGTGAAAGTGAGAAGTGAAAGTGAAGTCACTCAGTCGTGTCCGACCCTTAGCGACCCCACGGACTGCAGCCTCCCAGGCTACTCCATCCATGGGATTTTCTAGGCAAGAGTACTGGAGTGGCTTGCCATTGCCTTCTCCGATAATGACCATCTACTTAAGCCTAAATGTAAATCTACTTTCAAAATTCAAAGTGATTCTGCAGCATATCAGTTATTTGACAGGTTCAATTCACCGTTATCCATCTTCACGACCCTGTAAACATTGTTGTTGTAATTGTTGTTTAGTCACTGAGTCATGTCTGACTCTTTGCAACCCCATGAACTGTTGCCCGCCATACTCCTCTGTCCATGGAATTTCCCAGGCAAGAATACTGGAGTGGGTTACCATTAGTAAAGTTCATATTTACAGGTTATATTTGGTTATCAAATATCTCATGGTAAGGCAAGGATATGATATACTAATCATGGATTCTACAAATACTGTATAAACTAGCTACAATGGGGACAGAAAACATGGTGGGTTCATCAGCCAACTGACATCGAATTTATGCCAAGGTAAATTATTTGAGAAAACATAACCTAGTGGCTAGAGAATTACATAAATTCAACCTATCCTCAAATCTCATTGTCCACTCAGTAGCTATAGGACTTTGGTCAAGTGACTTAGCTTCAATTATTTATTTGTTTTTAAAGAAAAGACTGCATAGTTCAATTAAAAAAAAACACATAACCTACAATGACATTTACACATGAAATATGTGTTTTTGAGTTTCTAGCCTGGCAAAGAAACACCTAGAGACTTGTCAGAGAATGCTCATGGCAACATGACTTCTCCCCAGGTTTTAGTGCTTTCTCTTAATCTGTAATATAAAGATGTCCCCAAACAAGTCCTGAAATATTTATAAGTTAAGGAAACTTACTACATAGATGTCTGAACACTTTCACTTCATCAATAGCAAGGTAGCCCTGATGTTCCAAAACTATTTCTTCAAAAATCACCTGGAAGGGACTTCCTCAGTGGTCCAATGTTAAGAATCTGCCTGCCAATGCCAGGGACACAGGTCCTATCCCTGGTCAGGAAAGATCTCACATGCTGCTGGGCAACTAAGCCTGTGAGCTGCAACTACTGAGACTTGGGCGCCTAGAGACTGAGCTCTTTAACATGAGAAGCCACTGCAATGAGAAGCCCATGCACTGCAACTAGAGAGTAGCCCCCACTTTTCGCAACTAGAGAAAACACACACGCAGCAACAAAGATCCAGTGCAGCCAAAAATAAATAAATAAAATTACTTTTAAAAATCACCTAAGAAAAAAGGGAAAAGACAGAAAATCAATAAGTGACAATGTCATAGGAAGAGTAAACAAAAGGAATGTAATACAGCTGATCACAGTACTTCATACAGTGTAAGGCTTCCATGCATAATTTGTGTGTGTGTGTGTGTGTGTGTGTGTGTATGCATCCCATCCTATTAGTTTTCTGAGCATGATTCTCAAATCTGTAATAGCACTGGGTATAACTTGATAACTTTGAACTTGGTATGTGCATGCTAATTCGCTTCAGTTGTGTCCGACTCTGTGCAACCCTATGGACTGTAGCTTTGCAGGCTCCTCTGTCCATGGGATTCTCCAGGCAAGAATACAGGAGTGGGTTGCCATGCTCTCCTCCAGGGACTGAACCCACTCTTTTACGCAGGAGGGTTCTTTATCCCTAGTTTCACCTGGGAAGCCGTAACTTTGAACTTTGTTCTTATTGTTGTTCAGTCACTCAATCATGTATGACTATTTGCGACCCCATGGACTGCAGCACGCCAGGCTTCCCTGTTCTTCAACATATCCCAGAGCTTGCTCAAACTCAAGTCCATTGAGTCAATGATGCCTTTCAAACATCTCATCCTCTATCACACCAGTCTCCTCCTGCCTTCAATCTTTCCCAGAATCAGGGTCTTTTCCAATGAGTTGGCTCTTTGCATCAGGTGGCCAAAGTAATGGAGCTTCAGCTTCAGCATCAGTCCTTCCAATGAATATTCATGTTTGATTTCCTTTAGGATTGATTGGCTGGATCTACTTGCAGTTCAAGATATATATATGCCATAATCTAGACATAACTTTTACATATGTCTCAACAATTCTATATTTTAAAGAGCAATAATAACAATTATATTAGTACATGTATAATTCATGTATTACATATTATATACATATATATTAATACATGTATAATTAATGTTTCAGTCTGGCAGAGACTTGTAAGCATTGATCTATGAAATTCTGCTTCCAATATTACCACCTCTTTATATTTGACTTCTTCATATTTAGTAAACCAATACTTTACCATCACTTCAGTTCAGTTCAGTCTCAGTTGTGTCCGACACTTTGGGGCCCCATGAATCACAGCACGCCAGGCCTCCCTGTCCATTACCAACTCCCGGAGTTCACTCAAACTCATGTCCATCGAGTTGGTGATGCCATCCAGCCATCTCATTTTCTGCCGTCCCCGTCTCCTCCTACCCCCAATCCTTCCTAGCATCAGACTCTTTTCCAGTGAGTCAACTCTTTTCATGAGGTAATCAAGGTATTGGAGTTTCAGCTTTAGCTTCAGTCCTTCCAAAGAACAACCAGGACTGGTCTCCTTTAGGATGGACTGGTTGGATCGCCTTGTAGTCCAAGGGACTCTCAAGAGTCTTCTCCAACACCACAGTTCAAAAGCATCAATTCTTCGGTGATCAGCTTTCTTCACAGTTCAACTCTCACATCCATACATGACCACTGGAAAAACCATAGCCTTGACTAGACGGACCTTGGTTGGCAAAGTAATGTCTCTGCTTTTTAATATGCTGTCTAAGTTGGTCATAACTTTCCTTCCAAGGAGTGTCTTTTGATTTCATGACTGCAATCAGCATCCACAGTGGTTTTGGAGCCCCCAAAAATAAAGTCTGACACTGTTTCCAGTTTCTCCAAATATTTCCCATAAAGTTATGTGACCAGATGCCATGATCTAAGTTTTCTGAATGTTGAGTTTCAAGCCAAATTTTTCACTCTCCTCTTTCAATTTCATCAAGAGGCTTTTGAGTTCCTCTTCACTTTCTGCCATAAGGGTGGTGTCCTCTGCATGTCTGAGGTTATTGATATTTCTCCCAGCAATCTTGATTCCAGCTTGTGCTTCTTCCAGCCCAGCGTTCCTCATGATGTACTCTGCACATAAGTTAAATAAGCAGGAATGACAATATACAACCTTGATGTACTCCTTTTCCTATTTGAAACCAGTCTGTTGTTCCATGTCCACTTCTAACTGTTGCTTCCTGACCTGCATGCAAGTTTCTGAAGAGGCAGGTCAGGTGGTCTGGTATTCCCATCACTTTCAGAATTTTCCACAGTTTATTGTGATCCACCCAGTCAAAGGCTTTGGCATAGTCAATGAAGCAGAAATAGATTTTTTTTTTGGAACTCTCTTGCTTTTTCCATGATCCGGCGGATGTTGGCAATTTGATCTCTGTTTCCTCTGCCTTTTCTAAAACCAGCTTGAACGTCTGGAAGTTCACGGTTCACATATTGCTGAAGCCTGGCTTGGAGAATTTTGAGCATGACTTTACTAGCGTGTGAGATGAGTGCAATTGTGCGGTCGTTTGAGCATTCTTTGGCTTTGCCTTTCTTTGGGATTGGGATGAAGACTGACCTTTTCCAGTCCTGCGGCCACTGCTGAATTTTCCAAATTTGCTGGCATATTGAGTGTAGCACTTTCACAGCATCCTCTTTAGGGATTTGAAATGGCTCAACTGGCATTCCATCACCTCCACTAGCTTTGTTCGTCGTGATGCTTTCTAAGGCCCACTTGACTTCACATTCCAAGATGTCTGGCTCTAGGTGAGTGATCACACCATCGTGATTATCTTGGTTGTGAACATCTTTTTTGTATAGTTCTTCTGTGTATTATGGCCACCTCTTCTTAATATTTTCTGCTTCTCTTAGGTCCATAACATTTCTGTCCTTTATCTAGCCCATCTTTGCATGAAATGTTCCCTTGGAATCTGTAATTTTCTTGAAGAGGTCTCTTGTCTTTCCTATTTTGTTGTTTTCCTCTATTTCTGTGCATTGATTGCTGAGGAAGGCTTTCTTATCTCTCTTTGCTACTAAATTCCCTTTAAATCTGTATTTTCTCAGATAACACTCCAATTCTGGTTTCATTTGCTTGTGTTCTTATTTCAGAAGCCATACTCATATATTTTAGCAATATTTTGTACAGCATCTTAGAATTCTTAGCCCCTTTGACTCTCTGGATATCTGCTGCATACAACCCTAAACTCTGAAAAAGTCCCAATGCCTTTTTTTCGGAACACTTATATATAGGCTGCTGAGCATTGCTGAAGAAAGTCAAGAAGCTATAATGATTAGGTTTACCTTAATGTAGTCCTTCACTATTGGTCAAAAAATATTTCCTTTCTTTCTTTTCTTGATGCTCTTCTCTAATCTGTAAAACAACTATTCTAAATCATTTCCATGTTCCTTAAGCTTTCAGACACGATTCTACATCTTCACTCAGGAAATAACTTAATTTCTTTTTTACTGAGGGAAAAAAAAATAACACTTTGCATGAAGTCTCTTGTCTCCTCCCTCATCTCAAAACTTCTCTGGATTTTCCTTCATTATTTTTTCCCTTTATCTTGTTTGTGAGAAAAACATGTCCCTCCTCCTTCCCAGGATTAACCTGTTTGTCCTCTCCTTCTGTTTCATCTATTAGTCCCTTCTCTTTTACATCTTTAGCATTTTCCTATTCCCACTAATATAGTCCAGTCTAGGAAAAGCCAAAAGGAAGACAAACAGAAATAATGAAGCTAACAAAGATTTTTTTTTATTCACTTAATATTATGGCGTATATCCAATTTTCTGTCCATGACCAAATATCTCAAAAATATAATCTGTAGTCACTTCTCCTTTTTAGCACCATCTACTTTTCAACCCATTTAGAGTCAGGCTGCCTCTCTTCCACCCTCTATTGAAACTGGGTTTTGAAAGTTACTGATGACTTCTTTCTTTTTTTTTTTTATTGGAATATTGTTATTTTTATTTGATTTTCTCAACAGAATGCAGAACAAAGTAAAGGTCTTGTTTTGGGGAAATATATACATTTTTCCTTTTTTTCCTGCTTGAAATTCACAACAATGTACAGAGAATATAAGCATACAACATATTTAATAAATTTGTATTTTATATGAATTTTGATTTAAATATTAAAATTCAAACAATACTGATGACTTCTTAACTGCAAAATTTCAGTCTTTTCTTAGACCTTACTCTTCTTAACCTCTCCATAACATTTAATGCAGTACATTTCACTAACTCCTTTTTATTGAAATCATCTGCTCTCTTGGCTTGCAAGATTCCCCAGCCTTCTGAATTCTCCTGCTGGTTTGGTAATTTGTCTCTGTCTCTTCTGCTGAGTCATTTTTTCCTATATCCTGTATTGTAGGTAGTACCTAAGATTCTTTTCTTCTCTTCAGTAATAATCTCCACTCTAATGTTTTCATCCATGTGTACTATTTCAAATAACATCTCTGTTCAAATTATTTTCCCTAATCTATATCTTCCATAACAATTTCCTTCTTCAGTTCTCAGAACCACAGTTTGAAATGCTGAATTAATATTTAAATGTTTTCACTTAGATAAATGCTAATGCCTAAAATTAAAAATATTCAAAATTTGACTTATTATTGGTATCTTCAGACTTTATGTGGAGAAGGAAATGGCAACCCACTCCAGTGTTCTTGCCTGGAGAATCCCAGGGACGGGGGAGCCTGGTGGGCTGCCGTCTATGGGGTCGCACAGAGTCGGACACGACTGAAGCGACTGAGCATCAGACTTTATGTATTTATATTTCCATCCTTAAAATTCTCACTCTCCTTCAAATCACTACTATTGTTTTTCAGTCACTAAGTCATGTTCAATTCCTTGCTCTCTTATGGACCACAGCATACCAGACTTCTCTGTCCTTCACCATCTCCTGGAGTTTGCTCTAAATCATGTGCATTGAGTTGATGATGCTATCCAACCATCTAATCCTCTGACGTCCCCTTCTCCTCCTGACCTCAATCTTTCCAAGCTTCAGGGTCTTTTCCAAGGAACTGGCTCTTTGCATCAGGTGGCCAAAGTATTAGAGTTTCAACCTCAGCGTTAGTCCTTCCAGTGAATATTTAGGGTTGATTTCCTTTAAGTTTGACTGGTTTGATCTCCTTGCTGTCCAAGGGACTCTCAAGAGTCTTGTTCAACGCCCCAATTTAAAAGTATCAGTTCTTCAGGTTCCAGGCTTCTTTAAGGTTCAACTCTCACATCTGTACATGACTACTGGAAAAACCGCAGCTTTGACTATATGGACCTTAGTCGCAAAGGTGATGTTAACAAATCTATATCCTTGATGAAAATTTCTTCTTGATTCTCTCTCTGAAGTCTCTCTGTCTCTCTTTCCTCCTCTCTTATTTTCACCCTCACTACTACTATTCCTAATTAGCTTTCTGATTTCTCACACCTATATTTTTCTAATACTTCAGTAATGTCACCTCTAGTGTGTCCCCACTCCAACAAAAGTAAAGCTTCAGCCATTTTGTTCAGGAGCATGAAATATCTTATATGGTTTCTCCTTACCAAACAAATGAAATCCAACTTCCTTAGCCTAGTTTGGAAGTTCTTGTAGTCTGATTTTACTCTACATCTTCTAATTTTATTCCAAACCACTTCTCTTCACACACCCTATTCTACAGCTAAACTAGACTACATGTCATTCCACATATCAAATACTACTTTTCTGCCTATGTTGTTTAATCCTTTGGAAAAGTCCTTTCCATATTTTTATTCTTTGAAATCCTGAACACTCTTCCAAGGTTCACATAAAGTTCCCTTCTCTGGTTTCTCTTTGGGAAGAAGTGGTTGCTACTTTGCTTGGGCCCCAGAATGTTATTTTTATTCCTCTTATTGCACATACCTCATATTACCAAGATAGCAACCAACATTTATATATATATCTGAGTGGTCCTGCTACTCAATCTTTAGTTCCATGAATACAGGAGTTTAGGCTTATCCATTCTTATCACTCTGTAACACCTAACACAATACTGTATACCTAGTAAGAGCTCCAAAAATGTGTAAAATAGATGCCTAATTACATGCGGATTGCATATTGAAATTTAGAACTTTCCTCTGCAGAGCTTCAAACACTTTGTGGGCATTATCTCACATCTTAAAACATTCTTGGAAACAAAACAAAGAACAGTTACCATTATCTCTGTGAAGGTCTAAAGTGGCAAAGCAGTTTACTAGAGTTGGTAGTATATCTAAAAATCCAAAGTGCCTGACTACTTAGACAAGTGTTCTATCCCCTCGACCATGCTTGCACTCAAATTAAATTAATTCAGATTAATTTAGAAGTAAATTCCCATCTACTTTGTTTTTCCAACTGTTAGCTTTAATAGCCACATTTCTCTGGGTGGATTGCTGCCTAGAAGTCCAAATTGCTTCACTTCTCCCTTTATCCTCTGCCCATCGGCAGTTATCACACCTTCCTGTCACTTGTGTGGAAATGCTCTCTAGTTGATATCCTTTCTTCAAACTGTTTTAGTTCCGATGCACCAGCAGTCAGGAGGCTTGGCCAGTTTCTTTTCTGTGGTCATTCCTTGAGTGATCTGAATTTACCTGCACTAAATTTTACATATCATGGGTGGCCTCAAATATTGGAGGGCAGAAATGGCTGCAGCTGAAGGGAGGAGAAGGGAGGATAATGACTCAAAGAGATGAGATTATTTTTTAAAGATGTAATTTCCTTTTTGATACAGAAGATTGTTAGACTCCCTGTTATGTACTTTTATCATCCAAGGTCATGGAAAGAGTAGGAAGAAGTTACTTCCTGGGATGATAGTGAAAACCTGAGCTGTCAGACATCATCTAAGCATAAAGATCATGGAGAACTTTGCTAACCACTAGTGTAACCAAGATGTCCGTGGCCTGGATTATGATAAACATCCCACTATGGCAGCACAATACATCAACTTTAGATATAGCAGTAAAAATAAAATAGGAGTTGGCTAGACACAGTCGTTGTTTGACTTGCCCAGTCTTAAGCACACAGTTTGCGTGTGTCTATTAGTAATGGTCAGATAGAATTGTGTGTGTGACAGTGTGTGTGTTTAAGACATAATTCCTGCCAGCAAAATTCTCTGGATCTGGTGACCCAGACAGTACTTCCGCAATCCCAAGGACCACTTGAAAAGAAAATGATATTTAAATCATGTTTTTGTTTTGTTTGCCAAAATCAAATCACTGTTAGTGGTATTTCTCTTAATTTGATTGTTCTGAGAATACACTTTGAAATGCTATTAGTTCTTATGAATTGGGAGCTGTCAGGATTCCACCTTTTCCTACAAAGAAAGTAGCTGCACCTACTTGCACTTTTAAATTATTATAGATGTTTGGAGGGCTTACAGGAAGCTTTCACCTCTGGAGGACTAACTCACATCTAATTCCCACTGTTGTGTATGGCAACTTCACATGTAAAATAATTTATTATTTATTTTAATCAAAATGTAATTATGCATTCCATTTTTAATGTCCTCCACTTCTGCCTGAATCCAGTAAACTGTGTTATATAAATAAGAATCACTAATAAACTGACACATAAAAATATGCTTTAGGTAATGATGAACATTAAAATGTATGAATTATGTCAACAGAAGCATATGAACTTATAAGAATATAATGGGGCAAATAGCTCATTGTGTTTGTCTTCTTTATTTAACCCTCATTTGTATCTCAAAATCCAACTTCAACTGAGGATTTCTATTGAAATTTCTCATGGGGAGAATGGCAAATGTAATGTAAGAAGAGTGACTAAAGTGATTAAATAATATAGTGCAACATTAAGTGCTTTATTTGACTTCAACTCGAATAAAACTTCAGTAGGATATCCACTCAATGAGGATATAAAACCTCTTATTAATTTAAGAAAAGATAAGTTGTTAATTTAAGAAAAGGTAAGTTGGCCTGCTGCAGTCCATGGGGTCACAGAGTCAGACATGGATGAGCAACTGAACTGAACTGAATGAAGTTGTTAAAGAATAATAAATTCACTGGTAATGAAACAGATCAAATAAGAGTAATCATTTTTATTCAGTGGTATGAAAATAACCCAAGGGGATAACTGTGAACATAATAAAAATAAAATCAGAGCTGAAATTGCCATGTAAATAATAATAATAAAAAGTGGCTGATTCTGCCAAAGTGCTATCAACAGATAGATTGCACAGCACCATAATTATCAAAACTGACATATGTAAAATGATTATAAATTAACGGTTTATAGAACAAAGTCATATGTTATAGATTTTTACTAGGTAGATACATAATTACAGAGAACAAAAGACCTTTAAACAATGTAAAATTGTGAAATTAATCTAAGAGGATATACTGCACACACAGTGTAAATTATGAGATCATTTTTCATGTGATTAAGGATGAATTTATATACCTAGACACTTGAATGAGTGGACTTCATTATATACAGATATTACCACTGCCTGTGTGACAGATTTGGTCAGCCTTACTGTAAGTATTTAACAGTATGTCAATCCCAGGAAAGGTTACAGTGTTGGAAATTAGATTTATCACAACTTATGTGATTGGTTCCAAGAACTAAAAAATAAATTGGAAAGGTTGTTGCTCTTATAAATATATATGTATTAAATACAAACAGTATGCTAGTTTAGCAATTTGTGCAAGTCAATGGCCTCATGAACACCTCAAAGGTTTTCTTTCAATGATATTTTATTCTTTTCACTTGAGAAGTTGAAGGATAGGAGTGCAATTTGCCCAGAATGCATTAACTCATTTTGCCATAAACTTGAAAGTCCTGTATATCCTTTCTGTCTGAAGTTGTAGTCATGTTGTACCCATTGGATAATTTATTTTTGTGTGGTAAATGGTGTATTCCTACTGTGTTATTTGCTATATTTTCGGCAAGCTCTCTATGTGGCACTATATATGTGGCAAGGACATAAACAGATAACACCTTCTCCTTTAAGAAAATTTTCTCAGGAAACACAATTTTCTTTTCTGATAATATATTCAGAAAATTGTTAGTGTTTACGCATAATCTGGCTTTGGTTTACTAATGTTTGGCCAATGCTAGAAACATGTATAAATTGAAACTGAGTCATAAGAAACATGTAGTAAATCATAACTCTTTGAGAAAAGACCTTGTGTTACTGTTAATACCAAGATTCCATTTTTGTGAGCAATAGACTGTATCTACATGACACCAAAACATCTGGAAGCAAAGTGAAAAATGAAGTCAGTCATCTAGGTGTTTCTAAATATCCAGATACTTTGTGTTTATTGGACAAAGGTTCCAGATGATTGACTGAACTGTTCACATTGTTCACATGAATAGATTACTCCATCTTGCACTCTGGGAAAGCAGACAGTCAGAAGAAATCAGGGTTTGGAGCATGAGATCTTACGGAGTAAGGAATGTTTTGATGATACCTATGACGATTTTGCACCTGTGCAATTCTCAAAGTTGATTATTGCCCTTTTTGTTTAATAATTAAGGCAATAATTCATGATAAGAATTATTATTTTCTTCTGGAAATCCACTTATTTATTCTAGAATAAATCTTGTGTTGATTCATTGCAAAACAATGTTATGATGAAGTCAACAGATATTACATTAATAAAAACTGAGTAGTTTCAGATACTATCTCCCCTCAAGAACCAATGTATTTTAAAACAGCATGTTGCTTCCATGTCCTTGCTATTACAAACAGTTCTGAAATGAACATTGGAGTACATGTGTCTCTTTCAATCCTGGTTTCCTCGGTGTGTACGCCCAGGAGTGCGATTGCTGGATCATATGGCAGTTCTATTTCCAGTTTTTTAAGGAATCTCCACACTGTTTTCCAGAGTGGCTGCACTAGTTTGCATTCCCACCAACAGTGTAAGAGGGTTCCCTTTTCTCCACACCCTCTCCAGCATTTATTGCATGTAGACTTTTGGATAGCAGCCATTCTGACTGGTGTGAAATGGTATCTCACTGTGGTTTTGATTTGCATTTCTCTTATTATGATGGATGTTGAGCATTTTTTCATGTGTTTGTTAGTCATCTGTATGTCTTCTTTGGAGAAATGTCTGTTTACTTCTTTGGCCCTTTTTTTGATTGGGTCGTTTATTTTTCTGGAATTGAGCTGCAGAAGCTGCTTGTATATTTTGGAGATTAATTCTTTGTCAGTTGTTTCATTTGCTATTATTTTCTCCCATTCTGAAGGCTGTCTTTTCACCTTGCTTATAGTTTCCTTTGCTGTGCAGAAGCTTTTAATCTTAATTAGGTCCCATTTGTTTATTTTTGCTTTTATTTCCAATATTCTGGGAGGTGGGTCGTGGAGAATCCTACTGTGATTTCTGTCAGAGAGTGTTTTGCCTATATTCTCCTCTAGGAGTTTTATAGTTTGTGGTCTTACATTTAGATCTTTAATCCATTTTGAGTTTATTTTTGTGTATGGTGTTAGGGAGTGTTCTAGTTTCATTCTTTTACAAGTGGCTGACCAGTTTTCCCAGCACCACTTGTTAAAGAGACTGTCTTCTCCATTTTATTTTCTTGCCTCCTTTGTCAAAGATAAGGTGTCCATAAGTGCATGGATTTATCTCTGGAAGCATGGAAGCAACCTAGATGTCTGTCTGCAGACGAATGGATAAGAAAACTTTGGTACATATACACAATGGAGTATTACTCAGCCATTAAAAAAGAGTACATTTGAATCAGTTCTAATGAGGTGGATGAAACTGGAGCCTATTATACAGAGTGAAGTAAGCCAGAAAGAAAAACATCAATACAGTATACTAAAGCATATATATGGAATTTAGAAAGAGGGTAACCTTAACCTTGTATATGAGACAGCAAAGAGACACAGATGTATAGAATAGTCTTTGGGACTCTGTGGGAGAGGGTGAGGGTGGGATGATTTGGGAGAATGGCATTGAAACGTGTATATTATCATATGTGAAACGAATCACCAGTCCAGGTTCGACGCATGATACAGGATGCTCAGGGCTGGTGCACGGGGATGACCCAGAGGGAGGATATGGGGAGGAGGGTTCAAGAAGGGGAACACATGTACACTCGGGGCAGATTCATGTCAATGTATGGCAAAAACAACCAATATAATATTGTAAAGTAATTAGCCTCCAATAAATAAATAAATAAAAAATAAAATAAAACAGCATGTATTAGTTACAATTATACATTTTAAACAGGAAAGAAAATTTCCACTTCTAGAGTCAGCAAATACACATTTATTGAAAACTTATGTAAACTAGGAGTTACCGTATGTTCCAGACATTTGCAGAGGATTAGTACACAAGTTGAAATAGATAGCTTTTGCCTTCAAGTAGTCCACATTCCAGTAGAGGTTACATCACTGCTCAATTCAGTTCAGTTGCTCAGTCATGTCCAATTCTTTGCGACCCCATGGACTGCAGCATGCCAGGCTTCCCTTTCCATTTCAAACTCCCGGAGCTTGCTCAAACTCATATTCATTGAGTCAGTATGCCATCCAACCATCTCATCCTCTGTCGTCCTCTTCTCCTCCTACCTTCAATCTTTCCCAGCATTAGGGATTTTTTCCAAGGAAACAGTTCTTCGCATCAGGTGGACAAATCATTGGAGTTTCAGCTTCAGCATCAGTCCTTTCAATGAATATTCAGGACCGAATTCCTTTAGAATTCACTGGTTTGATCTTGAAGTCCAAGGGACTCCCAAGAGTTTTCTCCAACACCGCAGAACAAAAGTATCAGTTTTTCAGTGCTCAACTTTCTCTATGGTCCAACTCTTACATCCATACATGACTACTGGAAAAACCATAGCTTTGACTAGACAGACCTTTGTTGGAAAAGTAATGTTTCTGATTTTTAATCTCTGAAAGAGATGGGAATCCCATACCACCTGACCTGCCTCTTGAGAAACCTGTATGCAGGTCAGGAAGCAACAGTCAGAACTGTACATGGAACAACAGACTGGTTCCAAATAGGAAAAGGAGTGCGTCAAGGCTGTATATTGTCACCTTGCTTATTTAACTTCTATGCAGAGTACATCATGAGGAACGCTGGGCTGAAGAAGCACAAGCCGGGATCAAGATTGCTGGGAGAAATATCAATAATCTCAGATATGCAGGTGACACTACCCTTATGGCAGAAAGTGAAGAGGAACTCAAAAGCATCTTGATGAAAGTGAAAGAGGAGAGTGAAAAGGTTGGCTGGAAGCTCAACATTCAGAAAACAAAGATCATGGCATCTGGTCCCATCACTTCATGGGAAATAGATGGAAAAACAGTGGAAGCAGTGTCAGACTTTATTTTGGGGGGCTCCAAAATCACTGCAGATGCTGATTGCAATCATGAAATTAAAAGACGCTTACTCCTTGGAAGGAAAGTTATGACCAACCTTGATAATATATTAAAAAGCAGTGACATTACTTTGCCAACAAAGGTCCGTCTAGTCAAGGCTATGGTTTTTCCCGTGGTCATGTATGTATGTGAGAGTTGGACTGTGAAGAAAGCTGATCGCCGAAGAGTTGATGCTTTTGAACTATGGTGTTGGAGAAGACTCTTGAGAGTCCCTTGGACTGCAAGGAGAACCAACCAGTCCATTCTAAGGGAGATCGATTCTGAGTGTTCATTGGAAGGACTGATGCTAAAGCTGAAACTGCAATACTTTGGCCACCTCATGCGATGAGTTGACTCACTGGAAAAGACTCTGATGCTGGGAAAGGTTGGGGGCGGGAGGAGAAGGGGACGACAGAGAATGAGATGGCTGGATGGCATCACCGAATCTGTGGACATGAGTTTGAGTGAACTCCGGGAGTTGGTGATGGACAGGGAGGCCTGGCGTGCTGTGATTCATGGGGTTGCAAAGAGTCGGACACGACTGAGCGACTGAACTGAACTGAACTAGGTTGGTCATAGATTTTTTTCCAAAGAACAAGCATCTTTTAATTTCATGGCTATTGTCAGCATCTGCCGTGATTTTGAAGCCTCCCCAAAATAAAATCTCTCTCTCTTTCCATTGTTTCCCCATCTATTTGCCATGAAGTGATGGGAATGGATGCCATGATCTTCATTTTTTGAATGCTGAGCTTTAAGTCAGCTTTTTCACTCTCCTCTTTCACTTTCCTCGAGACCCTTTAATTCCTCTTCACTTTCTACCATAAAGGTGGTGTCATCTGCATATCTGAGGTTATTGATATTTCTCCTGGCAATCTTGATTCCAACTTGTGCTTCATCCTGCCCTGCATTTCTCATGATATACTCTGCATATAAGTTAAATAAGCAGGGTGACATCATACAGCCTGGATGTACTCCTTCCCCAATTTGGAAACAGTCTGTTGTTCCACGTCTGGTTCTAACTATTGTTTCATAACTTGCATACAGATTTCTCAGGAGGCAGGTAAGGTGGTCTGGGATTCCCATCCCTTTGAGCATTGTTCAGAGTTTGCTGTGAGCTACACAATCAAATGCATTGGCGTAATCAGTAAAGCAGAAATAAATATTTTTTCTGCTATTCTCTTGCTTTTTCGATGATCCATTGGATGTTGGCAATTTGATCTCTTTTTCCTCTGCCCTTTCTAAATCCAGCTTGAATATCTGGAAGTTCATGGTTCATATACTGTTGAAGCCTGGCTTGGAAAATTTTGAACATTAATTTACTAGTGTGTGAGATGAGTGCAATTGTGCAGTAGTTTGAGCATTCTTTGACATTGTCTCTCTCTGGAATTGGAAAGAATACTTAATTTTTCCAGTCCTGTGGCCACTGCCGAGTTTTCCAAATTCATTGGCATACTAAATGCCGCACTTTCACAGCATCATCTTTTAGCATTTGAAATAGCTCTACTGAAATTCCAACACTTCCACTAGCTTTGTTCTTAGAGATGCTTCCTAAGGCCCACTTGACTTCACATTCCAGAATGTCTGGCTCTGGGTGAGTGATCACGCCATCGTGGTTATCTGGGTCATGAAGATCTTTCTTGTATAGTTCTTCTGTGTATTCTTTCCACCTCTTAATATCTTCTGCTTCTGTTAGGTCCATACCATTTGTGTCCTTTATTGTGCCCATCTTTGCATGAAATGTTCCCTTGGTATCTCTAATTTTCATGAAGAGAGCTCTAGTCTTTCCCATTCTGTTGTTTTCCTCTATTTCTTTGCATTGATCGCTTAGGAAAGCTTTTTTATCTCTCCTTGCTATTCCTCGGAACTCTGCATTCAAATCGGTATATCTTTCCTTTTTTCCTTTGCTTTTCGCTTCTCTTCTTTTCTCAGCTATTTTTAAGGCCTCCTCGGACAACCATTTTGCCTTTTTGCATTTCTTTTCCTTGGGAATGGTCTTGATCACTGCCTCCTATACAATGTCACGAAACTCCATCCATAGTTCTTTAGGCACTCTATCAGATCTAATCCCTTTGTAACTTCAACTGTATAATCGTAAGGGATTTGATTTAGGTCATACCTGAATGGCTTAGTGGTTTTCCCTCCTTTGTTCAAGTTAAGTCTGAATTTTGCAACAAGGAATTCATGATCTGAGCCACAGTTAGCTCCCAGTCTCTCTCTCTCTCTTTTTTTTTTTATTTATTTTTTCTTGCTGACTGTATAGAGCTTCTCCATTTTTGGCTGCAAAGAATGTAATTAATTTGATTTCAGTATTGACCATCCGGTGATGTCCTTGTATAGAGTGTTATCTTGTGCTGTTGGGAGAGGGTGTTTGCTATGACCAGTGCATTCTCTTGGCAAAACTCGGTTAGGCTTTGCCCTGCTTCATTTTGTACTCCAAGGCTAAACTTGCCTGTTACCCCAGGTACCCCTTGATTTCCTACTTTTGCATTTCAGCCCCTTATGAAGTAAAAGACATCTTTTTTGAGTGTTGGTTCTAGAAGGTCTTGTAGGTCTTCAGGATTACTGTTTGGGGCATAGACTCAGATTGCTGTGGTATTGAATGGCTTGCCTTGGAAACAATCAGAAATAATTCTGTCGTTTTTGAGATTGCATGCAGGTACTGCATTTCTGACTCTTTTGTTGACTATGAGAGCTACTGCATTTCTTCTGAGGGATTGTTTTCTACAGTATTAGACATAAAGTTTATATGAATTAAATTCACCCATTCCAGTCCATTTTAGTTTACTGATTCCTAAAATGTTGATGTTCATTCTTGCCATCTATTGTTTGAACACTTCCAATTTACCTTGATTCATGGACCTAACATTCCAGGTTCCTTTGCAATATTGTTCTTTACAGCATTGGACTTCCATCACCTGTCACATATACAACTGGACATCGTTTTTGCTTGGGTTCCATCTCTTCATTCTTTTTGAGTTATTTCTCCACTCTTCTCCAGTGGCATATTGAGTACCTACCCATCTGAGGAGTTCATCTTTCAGTGTCATATCTTTTTGCATTTTCATGCTGTTAATGGAGTTCTCAAGGCAAGAATACTGAGTGGTTTGCCATTCTTTTCTCCAGAAGACAACGTTTTGTCAGAACTTTCCACCATTACCCGTTGGTTTTGGGTGGCCCTACATGGCTTGACTCATAGTTTTATTGTGTTAGACAAGGCTGTGGTCCACATGATCAGTTTGACTAGTTTTCTGTGATTGTGGTTTTCATTCTGTCTGCTCTCTGAAGGATAAGTATGAGAGGCTTATGTAAGCTTCCTATTGGGAGAGACTGACTATGGGGAAACTTGGTCTTGTTCTGATGGGTGGCACCATGCTCAGTAAATCTTTAATCAAATTTTCTCTTAATGGGTGGTCCTGTGTTCCCTCCCTGTTCTTTTCCCTGACACCAAACTATAGTGGAGGTAATGATAATAATGGTGACCTCTTTCAAAAGGTCGCTTGCATGTACTGCTGCACTCAGGGGCCCTGACCCTGCAGCAGGCCATCGCTGACCCTTGCCTCCCCTGGAGACTCCTGGACACTCACAGGCTAATCTGGATCAGTCTCTTGTGGCATCACTGCTCCTTTTCACTGCTAACAGATAATAAAGCAGAATGAGATAAGTGCCCAAACTGTAATATGCAAAGTGTTACTGAAACATCACTAATGGAGCCATTGTCTGCCTAGAGTGGGTGGGGAAGGCAATTGCTCCAGAAAGTTAGATAGGAGAAATGATGTTTGTGAAAAGCTTTGAAAGAAAAGGACAAATAAAATAGTAAAAAAAAAAAAAACACTGAAAAATGCAAAGAACTTCCTGTTTAGAGGTATCAGAGAGCAACTAAAGGTAGAATAGAGGAATCAAAAATCAAGAGTAAAGAAAAAAGTATCATGCATATGCTCAACATTTTACCTTGTATTCCTTTCAAGGAATTTGCTGATTCATGAGAAACATGACTAGACACATGAGTAAGGTAAACACCTGTGTAGAAGTGGCTTCTAAGAGTCATAGGGGTCTGCAAATTTTTTTGGCAGTCTCCTGAGTCTGAGAGGAAATAAAATGTAGTTCGCAGCTACCAAAGCTACCAATAAATGACTGGCAAAGATCCCAAGGAAAAGGAAAGAGCAGAAAAGTCATCACGACAGTTCAAGCAGATTTTCCTCTTGAGGTATTCACCAAATTGTAAGTGGTACACACATTGACATGGAGAAACCTAGGAGAATGTGGCTGCTGGGAGGCTAAGAAACCAAGAGCATCATTTAGGATTTGGTCAGGGACTCAGAACCTCTTTGAATTATATAGAATAAAGGATATAATATATGTGTTGGATTTAATGCAACTGTGGGAGATGATATAGAAGCCTATCAAAGTCTGAATCCTTTGTACCTGGTGTGTCCATGTTCAGTCACTCAGTCATGTCTGGCTCTTTTCAACTCCATGGACTGTAGCCCACCAGGCTCCTCTGTCCATGGGATTTCTCAGGCAAGAATATTGGAGCCGGTTACTATTTCCTCCTCCATGGGATTTTCCCAATCCAGGGACTGAGTCTGCATCCCCTGTATCTCCTGTATTAGGCAGGGGTATTCTTTGCCACTACCCCACCTGGGAACCCTTTGTACCTGGTGGGTAGATCAAAGTCACTAAGGGTTAATAGGGCCAGTATTGAGAAGAAAATCAGGACTTGAAGGAAGAGATTCAGTGCAGATTGTAACCCACAAAGACTTACAGACCCATGGGGATAAACTAGAATGAACCTGTGTTTGTCTATCACAGCCTTTGACTTCATCAATGCAAGAGACTTGAAGAAGGAGATGGCATCTTTTGCCATGGAACTGCACATGTGTGTCTAGCCCAGGATGCAGAGAAGCTGAAGGAGATCTGGTAGGGTCTGGAGTAGCTGCACACCTGACTGCTACTTTAAGTTAACAAGGTGAGTTAGCAAATCAACTACAATATGCGTGAACTATATGGTTCCCAGACCACTACACCTACACCAACTTTGAAAGCATAATGGCTGCTGCTTTACTTCCACCTTCCAAATCTCACAGAAGTTTTCTAGATGTCAATACTAGCTTAAAATAAACAAGAAAGGGGAATTCTAAGAAGCCTAGTTCCTCTTTGGGAACTAGGAAGTCTAGTTCCACCCTCCAAAGGATGACCTTTGTCAACTTGGCATTCATACACCCTTCTTTTAACCATATTTGATTTTCATATAAACATAATAGCAACGTGATTCAATTTTCCTTTGTACCATTGAAAACTCATTAACCAAAAGATGGATACATCTTTGGGTAATGTTCATTCCTCTTCTAACTGATTTATAAATATATCCCTGCATTAGTCAGCTTGGAATGCCATAAGAAAATGCCACATACTGAGTGGCTTAAACAACAGAAATATTTTTATGTTTTTTTTTTTTTTCTCACAGTTTCTAAAGGTCCAAAATCAAGATGTAACAGGTTAAGTTTCTTCTGAGACACGTTTCCTTGGCTTGAAGATGGCCACTTTCTCACGGAGCTCTCATATGATATTTTTTCTCTATGTACATACAATTTTGGTTCTCTTTTTGTGCCAAATTTCCTCTTTTTATAAGGATACCTGTAAAATTTGATTAAGGCCCACCCTAGTGGTTTCATTTAACTTTATCACTTAAGTTAACTTAACAATTTATCTCCAAATATGGTCATTCTGAGATACTGGAGGTTAGGACTTCAATATATGAATTGGGGGTAGTGCACTGGATTGTGCAGCATCCCACAACTTTCTCCATGCCTTTCATGTTCTGTGATGTAAATAGTAAGACCTAAGATTAAGTATTACTACCATATCTACTATTGATATATGGTAGAAGTATAGGAAAGTGATTAAAAAAAAGGTTAATATATCTACAAGTTAGAGGAAATACTCTATAGTTATTGCTGCAACTTTCTCATGTGGTCATAACAAGTATTTATAACACTGTATACAAATTATTTATTGCATATTCCCTCTGTCTTCAACAAATACCTTGCCTGTTAGAGTGTGTGATCCAAGTCTTCATTCCTGAAGTGTCTAGCCAATTAGAAGTTCTACTTGCAATGAATCACTTCAGTTTTTGGCTTTTAAAATAGGTGTGTATCAGAGGTATCCTGCATGTCTGATATATTCTTTCCTGTCCTCTTCCCTGTGAAGAAGCAGCTCTAAATTTGCCTTTGATAGTCAGGACCCATCACCCCAGCTAGTACAGAAGTCCACTGTAAATTCAGTGATGCTAGAAGCTCAACGGAGGCAGGTAACAGTCTAAATTTCTAGTTTAACAGAAACATTACTGTGTACCCTGTTGGAAACCTTTCTTCCATGGGAACAAAGACCTCTAGACTAACAGAGCCCAAAATGATGGAGAAAGCAAGAAATACATTTTTGCTTGTTAATTACTAAGGATATTTTATTTCCTGGACCTATGAATTTTGTTTATGGAGGAAACAAGACCATATATGGTTCACCACTGTAGAGCATCATTTTGCATCCTAGAGAATGTTATCCTGACCACATCTCATTCCATGCAGATGGAGTCACAATTGAATCTTCAAAGAGTTGGTTGTTCCACTATTCTCTGCCCAGCTGCTTCAGGGTAGTGGTGAAAACAGTAAAAACCAAGAATTCCATGAACATGAGCCCATTAATGCATCTCATTGTAATAAAATGAGTTCCTTGGTCAGAAGAAATGCTCCCATTAGACCTCGTACCCTATTTTTTATAATTGTTCTGTTCTCTTACCATTTCCTCCATTCCCTCCCCATACTGCATGCCCACTATACTAAACCTCTTTGTGAGCAAGAATTGTGTCTTATTCATTTTCGTGACTTTAACAAATATAGTTTAAGTTTAGTTTAGCTACATGTTCAAAAGATACTGATTGAATAAATAATGGAAAGGTCAATAATGTTAAATACAACAGAGGGGGAAAACAACATGAATGCAAATATTGAAAAAATGACTTTTATTAGAAACAAGGACCATTTAAAGATAGAATTAAACAAGTGAAATAATAGAAGAGAGGTCTCAAGATGGCAAATTCTCTTATTAGCTGTATGAATTTAAGCCTCTGTTGTGTACTGAAAGTTTATGTTCCCCAAATTCATGTATTGGAACCTTAACAATGATACTTGGAGATGAGGCTTTGGGAAGCAGTTATGCCTAGGTTAGGTTATGAGGATGTGTTTGTTGCTCAGTAGTGTCCTGCCAGACTCCTTTGTCCATGGAATTCTCCAGGCAAGCATACTTATCCAGGGGATCTTTGAAACCCAGGGATTGAACCCACGTCTACTACATTCCAGGCAGATTCTTTACCATCTTAGCCACCAGGGAAGCCCCAGACTGGTGGGACCCTCATAATATGATAATGCACACACACACACACAGAAGCTCATGTACACACATGCACATATGAAAGTTCGTGTGAGGTTACAATGAGAAGGAGGCCTTTGCAAGCCATGGAAAAAATGTCTTTACCAGGAACAGAATTAGGTTGGAAATTTGATCTTGGACATCTCAGCTTCCAGAACTATGAGAAATACATTTCCATTGCTTAAACCACCCGGTCTATGATATTTTGTTATGACAGAATTATTCATTCTCCATTTCTTTTTATCTAAAATGGATGTAAAAGATATCTGACAGGATTGATGAGAACAGTGGATAATGTTTTTAGAGTTCCTCATCAGTGTTCAATAATAGTAGTGAATTTTTCCAGTCAGTGTTGTGCAGCTAGTATTTTGCTGGCCTGCCACATTCGTTCTCCTTCATTTTCAACTTCTATTTGCTCTTTGTGCTCATTTACCTTATTCCACCCTTTTATATATGGCCTCTTGAATGTTAACTGTTTGCATGGAATTATATTACCTTGCCGTCTTGTATTTGTGAACTTTTTTTTTTTTTTTTGCCTATCTGGCCTTTATTTCATCACTAACCAGACAGATTCTGCTTTCTTATTGCTTACCTGGCCCCTTGGCCAACAATGTATTGACTTATATCTTCAGTTCAGTTCAGTTCAGTCACTCAGTTGTGTCCGACTCTCTGCGATCCCATGAATCACAGCACGCCAGGCCTCCCAGTCCATCACCCACTCCCGGAGTACACTCAAACTCATGTCCACAGAGTCGGTGATGCCATCCAGCCATCTCATTCACAGTCGTCCCCTTCTCCTCCCCCCCACCTTTCCCAGCATCAGAGTCTTTTCCAGTGAGTCAACTCGTCGCATGAGGTGGCCAAAGTATTGGAGTTTCAGCTTCAGCATCAGTACTTCCAATGAACACCAAGGATCGATCTCCTCTAGAATGGACTGGTTGGATCTCCTTGCAGTCCAAGGGACTCTCAAGAGTCTTCTCCAGCACCACAGTTCAAAAGCATCAATTCTTCGGCGATCAGCTTTCTTCACAGTCCAACTCTCACATCCATACAAAACCACGGGAAAAACCATAGCCTTGACTAGAAGGACCTTGTTTGGCAAAGTAATGTCTCTGCTTTTTAATATACTATCTAGGTTGGTCATAACTTTCCTTCCAAAGAGTAAGCGTCTTTTAATTTCATGGCTGCAATCAGAATTTGCAGTGATTTTGGAGCTCCCTCAAAATAAAGTCTGACACTGTTTCCACTGTTTCCCCATCTATTTCCCATGAAGTGATGGGACCAGCTGCCATGATCTTTGTTTTCTGAATGTTGAGCTTCAAGCTAACCTTTTGACTCTCTTCTTTCACTTTCGTCAAGAGGCTTTTGAGTTCCTCTTCACTTTCTGCCATAAGGGTAGTGTCACCTGCATATCTGAGGTTATTGATATTTCTCCCAGCAATCTTGATTCCAGCTTGTGCTTCTTCCAGCCCAGCGTTCCTCATGGTGTACTCTGCATATAAGTTAAATAAGCAAGGTGACAATACACAGCCTTGACGTACTCCTTTTCCATGTACAGTTCTGACTGTTGCTTCCTGACCTGCGTACAGGTTTCTCAAGAGGCAGGTCAGGTGGTCTGGTATTCCCATCTCTTTCAGAATGTTCCACAGTTTATTGTGATCGACACAGTCAAAGGCTTTGGCATAGTCGATGAAACAGAGATAGATATTTTTCTGGAACTCTCTTGCTTTCTCCATGATCCAGCGCATGTTGGCAATTTGATCTCTGGTGCCTCTGCCCTTTCTAAAACCTGCTTGAACATCTGGAAGTTCACGGTTCACATATTGCTGAAGCCTGGCTTGGTACTTAACAGCAAATCAGAGTATCTTTTAAGACAATTCATATTCCATATTTCCCTAAAAATCCTGACACAGTGTTCATAAAAACATGGCATGTTATTTTAACCCCTCCTACTTTAGCATTCAATTTTGGCATTGCAATTTCCCTTCCTTTTAGATATATGCTCATAATTAATGGGTGAACTTACTGCTCTACATCTTCAGTGGTTTTACTGCTTGTCTTTTGAAACAGACAAGGTCTCATGCACCAGTGCTTTAAAACTTTCTGTATCAGTGACCTTTTGAGGATCTCATGAAAGTTACAGGGATCCCTACCATCATCACTCTCAAATGTCTATATTCACTTCCACATAAAACTGTAGGTACGATTTCAGGAAGTTTGTGGGCCTTTTGAAACATAGGATTTTAACTCCAGTTTATGAGATTCAGTATTATTCCTTCCTTTCTCCCCAACACACTTTTAAAAATATTTAAATAATACATTCAGTTTGAGACGTATTTTTGGTTAAGATTTATAGTTTTGAGGTTTTTTTTTTTTAAATTAATTTCTAAATAATCAAAACCTAGGAAACAGTTGGAAGGAAGTATCAGGTTAGGAAAAGCATTAGAAACAAAAGACAGAGGCATTAACTCATGAACTTTATGCTGAAAAGTTTTTCTCAATTTTTAACAGTGCGAGAAAAGATAATGCCCTTCTCATGTTGTCTGTGTTGAACAGAGATGTGTCACCATGAAGGAATTGTCAGCTAAGATGCTAATGGCTGTTGATTGGCTCACACACCACTCTCTGTTGGGCATCTTACTCTTCACTGATACTTCCTAACCCCATTAAGGTAAACTCTGGCCTTGGCATTTCTGTAGCTCATAGATTGATATATGAGCCATTGTTTGACATTTTTTCATAATATATATAACCTTCACATATGTCCTACAATCTGTACTGGCACCCCTTTATAATCACATCCCTCAGTGTTGTTTCTCCAAAGACTTACACTGTAATAGTTCTACTATTATCTTCATTGTGACACAAAATTGGCATCAAAATGGATTCTTTTTGGACTTGCATCCTTATGCATTTTTTTTCATTTTAATCTCATTATAATTGCATCATAACAAGGTCCCTGCAGACTTTCAGTGAAGTTATTATGAGATAGTTAACATCATGGCAACTCTAGATTAAATTGCTAAAGATATCAGCACTGTAAAAATAACTTAAATAAAGTCCTGATAAGTAATCACTGGTTATGTTTCTTTGTTTAAACAACTCTCTCGATCCCTTAATTCAAAAAGTTCCCCAAAGAGAGCATTCCACACTAAAAACGTAACTACCTGGCAACCAGGAAAATTATACTTTTTAAAGTGAGCCAATTTTCAGCTGAAGTTTGGCAAAACATCCAAAAGCATAACTTGTGCTTTAATGACTAGAAACTAAGCTGATATGCTTCATTTTACGTTGATTTTTAAAACAGCTGGTCTCCAACACAGCTATGGTAAAAGGAAATTGCATATATATTACATTTCTATCAAAAAATATCAACTTAGAAAAAGCAGAGTCTTCATCTCTCTAGATTAAAAATTGAGGCTAAGAATCTGTGGCATAATGACCTTTCAAACTCCTAATGACTAGAAGGGGAAATAATGCTTGTTTAGAAGGAAATGAACAATCTTTATGTGTATGAACTCACATCCAGTATTGTTGAACACTTTTGGTGCAAAGCAGTGTACTTAATTCAGTCAATGCTAAAGATGTGGCATATTCCCTGTTTATGAGAATGCACACTATAATTGCGGGAAAATAATTATATACTTTAAAATCTAGATAGTGATATAAGGCTGCCCCACTAAATATCTGATAGATGTGTGATTGAGACACATCTTGTATTTGTGTGTACTTGTACATCTTGAGTACTTGTGTGTGAGTACTGTAGCGGTAGTTCATAAGCGATCTTCATAAGGTAGCTCATAAGTATTGGGTTCCTCTTGCTGCTCTAAAAAATTGCCACAAATTCAGTAGTTTAAATAATACAAACTTATTATCTTATGATTCTGTAGTTTAGAAGTTTGATATTTGTCTCACTTGCCTGAAACCAAAGTGTTGGAAGGGCTGCATTACTTTCTGGAGACTTCAGTAGAGAACTAATTTCTTTGCCTTTTCTGGCTTCTAGAGGCCACTTGGATTCCTTGGTTCATGGCTTCTTTATCCATCTTGAAAGTCAGCAATGGTGTATAGCTTTCTGTACCATTCTTCCATAGTCACATCTTCTCACTGAACTTCTCTTCCACTTTTATAATAAACCCTTGCAATTGTATTTGACCTACACTGAAAGTGAAAGAGGAGAGTGAAAAAAGTTGGCTTAAAGCTCACCATTCAGAAAATTAAGATCATGTCATCTGGTCCCATCACTTCATGGGAAATAGATGGGGAAACAGTGGAAACAGTGTCAGACTTTATTTTTTTGGACTCCAAAATCACTGCAGATGGTGATTGCAGCCATGAAATTAAAAGACGCTTACTCTTTGGAAGGAAAGTTATGACCAACCTAGATAGCAGATTAAAAAGCAGAGACATTACTTTGCCAACAAATGTCCATCTAGTCAAGGCTATGGTTTTTCCCATGGTCATGTATGAATGTGAGAGTTGGACTATGAAGAAAGCTGATCACCTAAGAATTGATGCTTTTGATCTGTGGTGTTGGAGAAGACTCTTGAGAATTCCTTGGACTGTAAGGAGATCCAACAAGTCCATCCTAAAGGAGATCAATCCTGGATGTTCATTGGAAGGACTGATGCTAAAGCTGAAACTCCAATACGTTGGCCACCTCATGTGAAGAGCTGACTCATTGAAAAAGACCCTGATGCTGGGAGGGATTAGGGGCAGGAGGAGAAGGGGATGACAGAGGATGAGATGGCTGGATAGCATCACCGACTTGATATACATGAGTTTGGGTAAACTTCGGGAGTTGGTGATGGACAGGGAGGCCTGGCGTGCTGCGGTTCATGGGGTCGCAAAGAGTCAGTCATGACTGAGCGACTGAACTGAACTGAACATCTATGATAACCTTTCTATTTTAAGGTCAGCTTATTAGCAACCTTAATTCTAACTGCGAGTATATTTCCTCTTTGCCATTAAACCTAACATGTTCACAGCTTCCAGGGATGGAAGGGGGACATTATTCTGCTTATCATATCAACTAAGAATTAATATATAGAAGGAAGTAAGCTCATCTGACCATGGAATTCTCCAGGCAAGAAAACCGGAGTGGGTAGCCATTCCCTTCTCCAGGGGCTCTCCTTGACCCAGAGGTTGAAACCAGGTCGCCCACATTGCAGGCAGATTCTTTACCATCTGAGCCACTGGGGCAGCCCCAAGCTTTGAATGGAGCTTTAATAAGAGATGAAAATGCAGACAGGCTATACATCGGGATGTGAAAGTAAAACCAAATTGTGATTACTTGCATAGCACTCTTCCAGACCAATAATATTAGCATGCATGCATGCTTAGTCGTGCAGTCGTGTCCTATTCTTTGCGACCCCATGGACTATAGCCCACCAGGATCCTCTCCAGGCAGAAATACTGGAGTGGGTTGCCACTTCCTTCTCCAAATGTTAGCATAGTAGAGGTTAAAAGTTTGAAATTCAGACATTTGAGATAGGCACACTTAGTTTCAAGTCCTAGCTCTGCTAGTAGTAAGTATGAGATCTTGGACAAGTCACAAATCTACTTGAAACTCACTTTCTCATACTTAGTGTAATGATAAAAATAACATCTAACTCAGCATAATCATGAAGGTTAAAAGACACAGAACATGAGTATTTTGGTTTCCAGTACAGCCTGTAGGGAACTTGGAAGTTTCTATTCCATCCTAATCACAGGTAAAAAGCTGAACAAACTGGAAAAAATAACTCTGCTTAGATCTGTCATAAAAGTAATATCACAGGGCAAGATGCTCTGCTGAAAATTAGGGAGACAGTAAGATGAACTGAACTGAACTGAAGATGAATATAAAGAATCACAATTTACTAAAACAGAACCCCCCAAGCATAAACATCTCCAGAACCAGTTCTGAGACAGGAAAAACTGAACTGTAATTAATGAATTTCTGGAAGTTAGCTATAAGCAAGTTTAAAAGATAAAATATCCAAGGGTCTCAGTTATATGGGGGTTAGCATATATTAGTGATTTTTTTTCAACTTTAAAAAAAAAAGTTGTAATTTTTTTTAATTGAAATATTGCTGATTTACAATTTTATACTGGTTCAGGTACACAAAGTATCAATTCAATATTTTTATAGATTATAATGAGGCTTCCTGGGTAGCTCAGTTGGTAAAGAAACTGCCTGCATTGGGGGAGACCTGGGTTCGATCTCTGGGTTGGGAAGATCTCTTGGAGAAGGGCATGGTAACTCACTCCACTAGTTTCACCTGGAGAAACCCCATGGGCAGAGGAGCCTGGCAGGCTATAGTCCATGGGATTACAAAGAGTTAGACACGACAGAGCGATTAAGCATGTAGCACATAAATAATAATCCATTTAAAATTATTATAAAATAATGGCTATATTTCCCTGTGTTGTACAATGTACTCTTGTTTCTTATTAATTTAACCATACTACTTTGTGTCTCTTAATCCCATATCCCTAAATTGCCCCTCCCTCATTTCCTTCCCTCTGGTAACTATTCGTTTGTACACTCAGTAAAGTTCAGTTCAGTTCCGTCACTCAGTCGTGACCGACTCTTTGTGACCCTATGAACTGCAGCACGCCAGGCCTCCCTGTCCATCACCAACTCCCAGAGTTCACTCAAACTCATGTCCATCGAGTCGGTGATGCCATCCAGCCATCTCATTCTTTGTCGTCCCCTTCTCCTCTCGAAACTAATCTTTCCCAGCATCAGAGTCTTTTCCAATGAGTCAACTCGTCGCATGAGGTGGCCAAAGTATTGCGGTTTCAGCTTTAGCACCAGTCCTTCCAATGAACACCCAGGACTGATCTCCTTTAGAATGGGCTGGTTGGATCTCCTTGTAGTCCAAGGGACTCTGAAGAGTCTTCTATAGCACCACAGTTCAAAAGCATCAATTCTTCGGCGATCAGCTTTCTTCACAGTCCAACTCTCACATCCATACATGACCACTGGAAAAACCATAGTCTTGAGTAGACGGACCTTGGTTGGTGAAGTAATGTCTCTCCTTTTTAATATACTATATAGCTTGGTCATAACTTTCCTTCCAAGGAGTAAGCGTCTTTTAATTTCATGGCTGCAATCAGAATTCGCAGTGATTTTAGAGCCCCAAAAAATAAAGTCTGACACTGTTTCCACTGTTTCCCCATCTATTTCCCATGAAGTGATGGGACCAGCTGTCATGATCTTTGTTTTTTGAATGTTGAGCTTTAAGCCAACCTTTTCACTCTCCTCTTTCACTTTCATCAAGAGGCTTTTGAGTTCCTCTTCACTTTCTGCCATAAGGGTGGTGTCATTTTCATATCTGAGATTATTCATATTTCTCCTGGCAATCTTGATTCAAGTTTGTGCTTCTTCAAGCCCAGCGTTCCTCATGATGTACTCTGCATATAAGTTAAATAAGCAGGGTGACAAAATACAATCTTGAAGTACTCCTTTTCCTATTTGGAACCAGTCTGTTGTTCCATGTCCAGTTCTAACTGTTGCTTCCTAACCTTCATATAGGTTTCTCAGGAGGCAGGTCAGGTGATCTGGTGTTCCCATCTCTTTCAGAATTTTCCACAGTTTATTGTGATCCACACAGTCAAAGGCTTTAACATAGTCAATGAAGCAGAAACAGATGTTTTTCTGTAATTCTCTTGCTTTCTCCATGATTCAGCGGATATTGACAATTTGATCTCTAGTTCCTCTACCTTTTCTAAAACCAGCTTGAACATCTTGAAGTTCATGGTTCACATATTGCTGAAGCCTGGATTGGAGAATTTTGAGCATGACTTTACTAGAGTGTGAGATGAATGGAATTGGGCGGTAGTTTGAGCATTCTTTGGCATTGCCTTTCTTTGGAACTGGAATGAAAACTGACCTTTTCCAGTCCTGTGGCCCCTGCTGAGTTTTCCAGATTTGCTGGCATATTGAATGCAGCACATTCACAGCATCATCTTTCAAGGTTTGAAATAGCTCAACTGGAATTCCATCACCTCCACTAGCTTTGTTCATAGTAATGCTCTCTAAGGCCCACTTGACTTCACATTCCAAGATGTCTGACTCTTGCTGAGTGATCATGCCATCATGATTATCTGGGCCGTGAGAACATTTTTTGTACAGTTCTTCTGTGTATTCTTGCCACCTCTTCTTAATATCTTCTGCTTCTTTTAGGTCCACACCATTTCTGTCCTTTATTGAGCCCATCTTTGCATGAAATGTTCCCTTGATATCTCTAATTTTTGAAGAGATCTCTTGTTTTTCCTAATCTGTTGTTTTCCTCTATTTCTTTGCATTGATCGTTGAGGAAGGCTTTCTTATCTCTCCTTGCTATTCTTTGGAACTCTGCATTCAGATGCTTATATTTTTCCTTTTCTCCCTTGCTTTTCACTTCTCTTCTTTTCATGGCTATTTGTAAAGCCTCTTCAGAAAGCCATTTTGCTTTTTTGCATTTCTTTTCCATGGGGATGGTCTTGGTCCCTATCTCCTGTACAATATCACGAACCTCCGTCCAGAGTTCATGAGGCACTCTATATATCAGATCTAGTCCCTTAAATCTATTTCTCACTTCCACTGTATAATCATAAGGGATTTGATTTAGGTCATATCTGAATGGTCTAGTGGTTTTCCCTACTTTCTTCAATTTAAGTCTGAATTTGGCAATAAGGAGTTCATGATCTGAGCCACAGTCAGCTCCAGGTCTTGTTTTTGTTAACTGTATACAACTTCTCCATTATTGGCTGCAAAGACTATACTCAATCTGATTTCGGTGTTGACCATCTGGTGATGTTCATGTGTAGAGTCTTCTCTTGTGTTGTTGGAAGAGGGTGTTTGCTATGACCAGTGCGTTCTCTTGGCAAAACTCTATTAGCCTTTACCCTGCTTCATTCCGTTCTCCAAGGCCAAATCTGCCTGTTACTCCAGGTGTTTTTTGACTTCCTGCTTTTGCATTCCAGTCCCCTATAATGAAAAGGACATCTTTTTTTTGGGTTATTTATAAAAGGTCTTGTAGGTCTTCATAGAACTGTTCAACTTCAGCTCCTTCAGCGTTACTGGTTGGGGCATAGGCTTGGATTACTGTAATATTGAAAGGTTTGCCTTCGAAACGAACAGAAATCCCTGTGTCGTTTTTGAGATTGCATCCCAGTACTGCATTTCGGACTCTTTTGTTGACCATGATGGCTACTCCACTTCTTCTAAGGGCTTCCTGCCCACAGTAGTAGATAGAATGGTCATCCGAGTTAAATTCACCCATTCCAGTCCATTTTAGTTCACTGATTCCTGGAATGTCGACATTCACTCTTGCCATCTCCTGTTTGACCACTTCCAATTTGCCTTGATTCATGGACCTAACATTCCAGGTTCCTATGCAATATTTCTCTTTACAGCATCGTACCTTGCTTCTATCACCAGTCCCACCCACAGCTGGGTATTGGTTTTGCTTTGGCTTCATCCCTTCATTCTTTCTGGAGTTATTTCTCCACTGATCTCCAGTACCATACTGGGCACCTACCGACCTGGGGAATTCCTCATTCAGTATCCTATCATTTTGCCTCTTGATACTGTTCATGGGGTTCTCAATGCAAGTATACTGAAGTGGTTTGCCATTCCCTACTCCAGTGGACCACATTCTGTCAGACCTCTCCACCATGACCCGCCCGTCTTTGGTGGCTCAGCATGGCTTGGCTTGGTTTTATTGAGTTAGACAGGACTGTGGTCCGTGTGATCAGATTGACTCATTTTCTGTGATTATGATTTCAATGTGTCTGCCCTCTGATGCCCCCTCGCAATACCTACTGTCTTATTTGGGTTTCTCTTACCTTGGTCATAGGGTATCTCTTCACGGCTGCTCCAGTAGAGCGCAGCCGCTACACCTTACATTTGATGAGAAGTATCTCCTCAAGGCCGCCCCTCCTGTCCTTGAACGTGGAGTAGCTCCTCTCGGCCCTCCTGCACCCATGCAGCCACCGCCTCTTGTACGTGGGGCAGCTCTTCTCGGCCATGCTTCTGCACGTGGTCGTTTGCGCGGAGCCGGCGTCTCTCGCGTCTGCGCTGCTGGAGCTGGTGTCTCTTGCGTTCGTACACTAGTCTGTTTCTTTTCTGTTGTATTCACTAGTTGGTTTATATTTTATATTTCACATTAAGTGATATAAGTATTTGTCCTTCTTTTCATGACTTACTTCATCTAATATGATAATCTCTATGTTCATCTATGTTACTACAAATGACACTATGTCATTCTTTTTATGGCTGAGTACTTTTAAATCCTTTTATATAGTTGATGAGGTTCTCACAGCAAGTATACCAGGGTGGTTTGCAATTCCCTCCTCCAGTGGATCACATTTTGTAAGAACTCTACACTATGACCCATCTATCTTGAGTGACCCTACACGTCATGTCTCATAGCTTCATTGAGTTACATAAGCCTCTTTGCCACGACAAGGCAGTGACCTATGAATGGGATAGACATGAACTTGGGTAAACTTCAGGAGATGGTGCGGGAGAGGGAGGCCTGGTGAGCTTCAGTCCATGGGGTCACAAAGAGTCAAACACGACTGGGCAACTGAAGAATAGCAGTGATATTCTATCACACACACATATGTACATACCACATCTTCTTTATCATTCATCTGTTGATGGACACTTAAGTTGCTTCCTCCATATCTTGGCTACCATAAATAATACATCTGTGAACACTGGGATGCATGTATCTTTTCAAATTAATGGTTTTCTTTTCTTTGTACTTGGTGTTGCTATCAAGATACATCTTGATATATAGACACAATTTTATGTTGAATTCAAAGGATAGCTCACATCTGGTTTTGAAGATGAAGAAAATCTTTATAAACAGGTAGCACTTACTTGGTTTCATCTGCCTTTGTCTTCTCCTGCCCTTTAAAACAGTTCTCACCAATGGACTCAGTCTTCAAGCGTAGCAGTTTTCTAGGTCCTGAACCAATACAAACAGAATCAGGAAGCATGCTATTAATCTCATCCTTAACATCTCAGTAATAATTCTCAGCCTTGGAATCCAGTAGCCCAATTATAGGTAACCTTTCTACTCTTCTTTTGTACAAATTAAGATCTGAGAGTATTCACAGACACATTTTAAAAGAATGAGTCATAAAAATTCTCCTATCTTTCTGTAAAAACTGATGTATTGATGGTGCCACATACCTTAATGTGGAGATGCTAAAAGGCTTAAATAGGAGCAAAGCAGTTGAAAAACATGTTCTCACTTATATTGTGAAAGCAAACCTGATTTGTTTGCTTTTCATCAGGAGTAAAATGATAAAACTGCACCAAAGGGCACAGTGTCACTGTAAATTGGACTTTTATAATATATTTCACTATGTAAATTTAAAAGATTATTATTATGAGCACCACATTTTCTCACAGTAGAGATGATGGAATTGCCATAAGGGAGATTTTGAATACTGAGAAGGAAGAAACTGAATAATTTATTTGTAAAATGCTAACCGCTTTGGAGAAGGACTTTGAGAAAAAGTAAGCACTGCAAAAACAGATTGTAGATCTGTATGGCAATGATTCTAGTGTTGTGGAAGTGGTGAGCTGGAAATGTGCCTTACAGCTTCTGACTCTTCTTTCTTTCATTAAAAAAAATGCATAGAGAAGAAAACCAGAATTCTATATGTTCTCATTCTTTTCCCGTAACTGGCTCTTTTAATGAGATAAGCTTTGACTTCGTACATAAGGCAAAAATGAAATTTATTTTTGAATTCCTTAAACTTCCTCTCTGCATGCTGTCTCCCACTTTCAGTAGCTTCTACTCTATGGCAATATTTACCATGTCTTTGTACATTCTGACTTTACAATTAAGAGAAAAACAGATATGTTATCACTCCATAGGTTTATCATAAGCTCCTTGAGAACAAATAATACGTGTGTGTGTGTGTGTGTGTGTGTGTATTCTGCATGGTGTCTTTCAAAGAGTGAATGTTCAAGGAATTTCTTTTGATTAGTTCATTTCTAATAATAATAGTTTATACTTGTTACATATCTACCAAAATCTTAATACATGCAAAGTAATATTCTAAGTACTTACATGTTTCATTAATACATTAGTGACCCCATGAAGTAGGTGGCTTCATAACTGTCATTTTCATTTCCCTTAAAGAGACCAAAAAAGTCTACTTCCAATACTCATTTTTAACACTGTGTTATTAATGACATCATGTTGTGATATAGTTTAGAACATTGCAATTCCCCAAAGTATGGCAAAACCATTACAATAATGTAAAGTAATTAGCCTCCAATTAAAATAAATAAATGTAAAAAACTAAATAAAAGATACAAAAAAAATAATTATCTCTTTAGGTCTTCTTCCCAAAAAAAAAAAAAAAAAAACAGAGTTCAGAAGCATATAAGATGAAGAGATCAATTACTAATAATGGACTTCCATGAAGAAACATTAGAAATAATTGGAGTAAGTTTTTTGCAGTAGTTTTGCATCTGTTTTTAAGTTCTATCACTCAGGTGTTTTCCCACAAATTGTTAGTAAAAATAAGAAGTTTTAAATTTTTAAAGTAAAGAAAAGAAAAACCTTGTTAATGGCAAAAGAACATTAAAAATAACTCTTTCTAATATAAAAACCATATGTACCCTGCAATCCTATGCTTGAAATAATTTCTTAGTCTCGCTATTTCTCTTGTATCATGGAAATTCTGATGTCCATCTTCAGTTCAGTTCAGTTCAGTTCAGTCTCTCAGTCGTGTCCGACTCTCCGCGACCCCATGAATCACAGCACACCAGGCCTCCCTGTCCATCACCAACTCCCGGAGTACACTCAAACTCATGTCCACAGAGTCGGTGATGCCATCCAGCCATCTCATTCTCCGTCGTCCCCTTCTCCTCCCGCCCCCAACCCTTCCCAGCATCAGAGTCTTTTCCAGTGAGTCAACTCGTCGCATGAGGTGGCCAAAGTATTGCAGTTTCAGCTTTAGCATCAGTCTCTCCAATGAACATCCAGGATTGATCTCCTTTAGAATGGACTGGTTGGATCTCCTTGCAGTATAAGGGACTCTCAAGAGTCTTCTCCAACACCACAGTTCAAGAGCATCGATTCTTCGGCGATCAGCCTTCTTCACAGTCCAACTCTCACAACCATACATGACCACGGGAAAAACCATTGCCTTGACTAGACGGACCTTGGTTGGCAAAGTAATGTCTATACAATGTTTCCTTCACTTAATAATGTGTTGAATTATATTGATGCTTCCTAATGTTAAACATTATCACCCTCTAGGCCCATTCATATTGTTGTAAATGGCAGAAATTCATTCTTTTTATGGCTGAATAATAGTCCATTGTATAAATGCACCACATTTATTTTATCCATTCACTGTAAATGGACATTTAAATTGCCTTCATTTCTTGGATATTTTAAATAATGCTGCTATTTCCAGCTGAGCTATTTCAAATCATAAAGTGCTGCAAATATTCCAGCAAATTTAGCAAAGTCAGCAGTGGCCACAGGAGTGGAAAATGTCAGTTTTCATTCCAATCCCAAAGAAGGGCAATGCCAAAGAATGTTCAAACTATGCCACCGTTGTGCCTATTTCACATGCTAGCAGGGAAAATGCTCAAGATCCTTCAAACTAGGCTTCAGCAGTATGTGACCCAAGAACTTTCAGATGTACAAGCTGGATGTAGGAAAAGCAGAGGAACCAGAGATCAAATTGCCAACATCCATTGGGCCATAGAAAAATCAAGTGAATTCCAGAAAAGCATCTGTTTCATTGACTAGGCTAAAGCTTTTGACTGTGTGGATCACAACGAATTGTTGAATTTTCTTAAAGAGATGGGAATATCAGACCACCTTACCTGCCGCCTAAGAAACCTATATGCAGGTCAAGAAGCAACAGTTAGAACCAGACATGAAAAAATGGACTGGTTCCAAATTTGGAAAGGAGTACATCAAGGCTGTATATTGTCACCATAATTATTTAACTGATATGCAAAGTACATCATGGGAAACTCTAGGCTAGATGAATCGCAAGGTGGAATCAAGATTGTCAGGATAATATCAGTAACCTCAGATACGCCAGGAAAGTCTGGTAAGCTGCAGTTCATGGGGTTACAAAGACCTAACACAACTTAGAGAATGAAGAGCAGCAATTTTTTTTGTAAATTGTAGTTGCTGATAGTTTCTTTAGGATTCTTGCATCTATTTAAGTAAGTGAGATCAATCTTAATTTTCTTTGCGAAGCTATTTTTCGGTAGATTTGATTTCAATGTTATGTTGACTTTGTAACAAGAGTCTAGAAAACCTTTGACACTTGTTATAAAGAAAAATTTTTTTTCTATTCCCAGAAGCAGTTGAAAGACTTTAAGAATGAGAAAAACATTCCTTATAAACCTCTTTGAAACTCGTGCATGTTAAGGGGGAAACAAGTCCCCCAATCTAGTCTCTAATAAGATTAGATTTTTTCAATGACAATTGGTTTACTTTAATTTTTAAAAACTCTCATCTGGAGCCAATTTATGGTAATTTTTATTTTCATAAAAAATCATCTGTTTTATTCATATTTTGCAATTTATTTGCACAAGGTTGTGCAAAGTCATCTAATATAATTATTTTGCATTTTTTGCTTCTGCAGTAATTTCCCCTTTTTCCTTTTTGAATTGTGCTTTTGATCCTCCCCCCCCCTTAATTCTTAATTAGATTCGCTACTGGATTATATATTTTATTATGATTTTTGAAGAAAAAGCTTTTAGATGCATTCATTAGTTCTACTGCTTTTCTTATTTCTTAAGTCATTAATATTAGCTTTTATCTTACTTTTACAGTTGATGCACTGAGGCACTAAAACATTGTCATTTACCCAGAGTCATGCAGTCAGAGAAGTTGTAGAGCTAAAATATGAGGTTAGCACTGTATTTTTATCCACTATGTTATAATGTCTCTTTTGGTTTCTATTACTGCTTCCCCCCATTGATTGGGTTGTCGAATACTTTATTAACGTATTTTCAATATTGAACTTTTATCAATAAGTAGTCAATGCTATAATGTTTCTTCTAGTATACATTTATTGAGATCTTATGTGTGTTTTAATTATTGTTATTTTCTGGGTTTTCTGTAATTTCAGGTTTTATTTTCTTTCGATTTAACAAATATGTGGTACAGCTTTTAATCTCATCTTTGAGATATTGAGGGTTTTGTTGATATATTTGTTGTTTTAACATTTCTTCCCTAGATATCCTATTTCTAGTTTAAGATACACTGTATGGCCTGGACTTCCCTGGTGGCTCAGCAGTAAAGAATCTACCTGCAATGCAGGAGATGTGGTTTTGATTCCTGGGTTGGGAAGATACCCAGGAGATGGAACTTTCAACTCACTCCAGTATTCTTGCCTGGTAAATCCCATGTACAGAAGACCCTGTTGGACCATGGGGTTACAAAAGAGTTGGCTATGACTTAGCAACTAAAACAAGAATTATCTGTTAACAAGTGAATTAGATTGCTTCATTTGCTCATATCGAGACATCCTTAGGATTGTGTGAGAGTCATTTTGCATTATTGTTTTAACTCTCCTTTGAGTCTGCATTGCTAACATCCATTTAGGTTCTTTGCATTCATACCCACAAGTTAATTTTTCCTAGAGATTTCCTTTGGTATCACATATATTATACTTGTTATGTGATATGGTTACCTTCTCATGATTTTATTTGCTATTTAGTCGTATATCAGGCAAATTTCTTGGTTGATAAAACCAAAAATCAATTCTAGCTTGCTGAAGCAAGAAATTTACTTAACATGAGTATATCATAGAGCTTATATTATACAATAGAAGGACTAGAGAACAATATTTAGAAAACAGAAAAGAACAACAAAAAAAGTTTTGTAGGTGACAATACTGCACTAATACTTCTGGGCCTGCTGCCACTGGACATTTTTCATACCACTTCTTCACTTACTCCAGTAAAGGGATTGAACAAATCAATTATTCTTACAAAACTGATTTTCATTCCCTTCATAGAGTCAAAATTTGAGGTTGGCTTTTCCTAGCATATGATAGCTACCAGAAATTAGGTAAGAAAACCTTCCTCAGTAATCAAGGCAAAGAAATAGAGAAAAACAGTAGAATAGAAAATTCTATAGATCTCTTTAAGAAAATTAGAGTTACCAAGGGAACTTTTCATGCAAATATGGGCAAAATAAAGGACAGAAATGGTATGGACCTAACAGAAGAAGAAGATGTTAAGAGGTGGCAAGAATACACAGAAGAACTATACAAGAAAGATCTTCATGACCCAGATAATCACAATGGTGTGATCACTCACCTAGAGCCAGACATCCTGGAATGTGAAGTCAAATGGGCCTTAGGAAGGATCACTATGAACAAAGCTAGTGGAGGTGATGGAATTCCAACTGAGCTATTTCAAATCCTAAAATATGATGCTGTGAAAGTGCTGCACTCATTATGTCAGGAAATTTGGGAAACTCAGCAGTGGCCACAGGACTAGAAAATGTCAGTTTTCATTCCAACTCCAAGGAGAGGCAATGCTAAAGAATGCTCAAACTACCGCATAATTGCACTCATCTCACATGCTAGGAAAATAATGCTCAAAATTCTCCAAGACAGGCTTCAACAGAATATGAACTGTAACTTCCATATGTTTAAGCTGGATTTAGAAAAAGCAGAGGAACCAGAAATCAAATTGCCAGCATCCGTTGGATCATTGAAAAAGCAAATGAGTTCCAGGAAAATATCAACTCTGCTTTATTGACTATGCCAAAGTCTTTGACTGTGTGGATCACAACAAACTGTGGAAAATTCATTAAGATATGGGAATTCCAGACCACCTGACCTGCCTGCTGAGAAATCTGTATGCAGGTCAAGAAGCAACAGTTAGAACTGGACATGGAACAACAAACTGGTTCCAAATCAGGAATAGAGTATGTCAAGGCTGTATATTGTCATCCTGCTTATTTAACTTATATACAGAGTACATCATGAGAAATGCTGGACTGGATGAAGGACAAGCTGGAATCAAGGTTGTTGGGAGAAGTATCAATAACCTCAGATGTGCAGATGACACCAACCTTATGCTGCTGCTGCTGCTAAGTAGCTTCAGCCGTATCGAACCCTGTGCGACCCCATAGATGGCAGCGCACCAGTCTCCCCCATCCCTGGGATTCTCCAGGCAAGAACACTGGAGTGGATTTCCAAAGAGCTTCTTGATGAAAGTGAAAGAGGAGAGTGAAAAAGCTGGCTTAAATCTCAACATTCAGAAAACTAAGATCATGGCATCTGGTCCCATCACTTCATGGCAAATAGATGGGGAAACAGTGGAAACAGTGACAGACTATATTTGGGGGCTCCAAAATCACTGCAGATGCTGACGATAGTCATGAAATTAAAAGATGCTTGCTCTTTGGAAGAAAAGTTATGACCAGCCTAGACAGCTTATTAAAAAGCAGAGACATTACCAACAAAGGTCCATCTAGTCAAAGTTGTGGTTTATCCAGTAGTCATGTATGCATGTGAGAGTCAGACTCTAAAGAAAGCTGAGCACTGAAGAATTGATGCTTTTGAACTGTGGTGTTGGAGAAGAGTCTTGAGAGTCTCTTGGGCAGCAAGGAGATCTAACCAGTCTATCCTAAAGGAAATCAGTCCTGAATATTCATAGGAAGGACTGATGCTGAAGCTGAAACTCCAGTACTTTGGCCACCTAATGAGAAGAACCGACTCTTTTGAAAAGACCCTGATGCTGGGAAAGATTGAAGGCGGGAGGAGAAGGGGAAAGAGGATGAGATGGTTGGATGGCATCACCGACTCAGTGGACATGAGTTTGAGTAAACTCTGGGAGTTAGTGATGGACAGGGAGGCCTGGTGTTCTGCAGTCCCTGCGGTCGCAAAGAGTTGTATATGACTGAGCGACTGAACTGAACTGAGAAGTTAGGGAGAAGTGCATGTACCTCTTTAATTTTCACAATGTTAAGTGCAAAATCTAATATTTGATTAACTTTTTTAATGTTCCATTTTGTCTGAAAAGAAAAATGAGTTTTCCAATTCAACACCAAGTTTATCGGTTATTTAATTCAAATGTATACATTCATTTTTTCGTTGCTTGACAACTCTTGCCTGAGGGGAAATAACAGTTGGTTGTTCCGTCTATAAATACATATCTATCTACTTCTTTCCCAGTTTTTGCTTCATGTATGTTGTTATATATTAGGTATTCTATGGCATAAACAAATAAAAATCTCATCCTCTCTTCTTGAGTTAAAAATCAATTGAGAGACAGAAACAAGTACTTGGGTGAAGATCAAAATACCTCGATTATGATTATTCCTGTTAGAAATGATAGGAGGATGTAGCTTTAGACCTTCAGCCAAGTGATCTTTCTAATGCTTCTTTATGCAAACTTATCCCCAAGTTGTGGGGACAGCTTGACAACTGCATGTCACACCTGTATGGTCCAGCCCCTGCTGTGTGTCAGTGAGCAGATTAGAGAATCTGTGCTAGTGTATAACAAGGGTGGCTCACAAAAAAAAAAAAAAAAGAGAGAGAGAGAGAGACAGAGACAGAAAGGAGAGAGACAGAGAGACTAACCATAATGATTATTATTCCAAACTCTCTTTGCTTCTCTTTCTGTGGCAGGAAGTATGCAGTGCCTGGAGTATGTGTCTAGCAAATTCCCTCACATGGAATTATGAAGAATAGAGAATATCTGTTTTCTTCTTAATGCATAAAGTGAAACAATTTAAAATTCTCGATTACTTCACCTTTTTTTTAACCTAAAAATAATAGCTTTAGCATCTTAAGCATCAGCTGAAACTCCAATACTTTGGCCACCTCATGAGAAGAGTTGACTCACTGGAAAAGACTCTGATGCTGGGAGGGATTGGGGGCAGGAGGAGAAGGGGACGGCAGAGAATGAGATGGCTGGATGGCATCACCGACTCAATGGACATGAGTTTGAGTGAACTTCGTGAGTTGGTGATGGACAGAGAGGCCTGGCGTGCTGTGATTCATGGGGTCGCAAAGAGTCGGACACGACTGAGCGACTGAACTGAACTGAACTGAAAAATAATAGCAATTTCATATTTTAATATTATTTTATGTTACATTAAGTTCATGTTTTTTTTTTTAATGTTACAGTTGTCTCCCTTATCTACATTTCAAGTGTTGCATTCCAAGACATCCAGGGAATGTGTGAAAACTTGGATAGTACTGTACCATGTATATAATACATTTTTTTTATACATACCTATAAAGTTTAACAAAAGAAATTTACTAGTGTTTTTTTGTTTCTTTTAATAGAATGCTCCTCATTTGGGGTCTGCCTGAAGTTTTTATCCAAATTAGATTCAGATTATTCATTCTAAACCAGGACAAGACATAGGTCATAATGTCATTCTGCACTTTATTTGTGATATATTTTTTATAACCTAGTAAAGGTATTGTTCATTTTCTTCATTATATAGTTACCATATTTCTCTTTACAATCAATAAGAAGTGGAATGATATTTTAAGACCATGTAAATATCCAACTCTTCATTAACATTTCTCACTAAATTTAGCTTTCAATGATTATTGCTTGATCTGATATTTACTATGCTTGCAAAATACTGATTTTCCAACTTAGTACTTCCTCCACATGTACTAGTCAGTGCTTGCATTCTGGTGTAAGCAAGGGTCCTTCCATTTCTTGTATGATTGTTTATTTGTTTAGTTATTATTGGTATGGACTCATGAACTCTTATGAATAATTTATAATTAATTGTTGTACTTATTCTTTTAACTATTTTACCCTTAATTCTGTTTTATCTACTATAAATATTAGTACTCTTGCTTTTCTTTTGTTACTGACTCCTGGACGTGTACTTTCAATGCTTTTATTTTCAATAATCCTATTCTAAGTATGCAGCAGTATTAATTGTGTTTATAATTTTGTATGTTACTTTCCTAGTATTTATTTATCTTGTAACTGCGGATTTGGATCTTTTAACTACCTTTATCCAATTCCCCATTCCTCCCTGCCTTTGGTAACAACAGATATGATCTCTTATTCTATGTGATTTTTGTTTGTTTGTTTATTGAAATATAATTAATCTATGTTAATTCAAGGTGCACAACAGGGTGATTCAGTATTTCGCTATATTTCAGAATTTATTTGTTTGAATATTTACTAGAAAATATCTGTCTTTTAACATGTGAGATTAACCCACTCGTATTTATCCTAATCACTGATATATTTACTGATGACTTAATCTTGGGATCTTTTCTTATTGTTATTTCTTAATATGCTTTTTGGGCTTTTTTTCCCCTGATTTTGTTATATCTTTGATTGAACAGTTCTTCTTTTACAATACTTTTTTCTCCTGTGCCTGGTTGCCTGTTTAGCTGGCAATCCTGGTGATTTACTAATGAGACAAGCCTTAAGCATAAGTACAATCAAAAGCTACCTATAGAGTGTGATAAGTAGGTAACTGAAGTTCATGGGCTTTAATAGTCTTCATGGTATTGCTTAGGAAGGCATTTGTGCCTAATATTCTGTGCCTGATTTTGTGTAAGACTTCTACTCAATTCTGATAGAACTTGAATAATTTGCTGATGTTCCAACACAATTTGTGAGGTCACTTTCCATGTATGTCTCTTAACTACATGCTCTGTTAGATTAAATGTAGAAATGAATTGGTCCAACCTCAACAGATCTCAGTACGAAACAAGAATAGATAGTTCTACTCTGTCTAGATTCCATTTAATTTTGATTATATCCTATTAAATGAAGATTCAATATCCATTCTCCTCTTCTTAGCAATTAACATACAGAGACTTGGGAGCTTAATATACCTTTCCATTTGTTGTTGTTCAGTCATATCTGGCTTTTTGTGACTTCAAGGAATGAAGCATGCCAAGCTTCCCTATCGTTCACTATCTCCCAGAGTTTGCTCAAACTCATGTCCGTCGCACTAGTGGTGCCATCCAACCATCTCATCCTCTGTTGCCCCCTTTTCCTCATGCCCTCAATCTTTCCCAGCATCAGGGTATTTTCCAATGAGCAAGCTCTTCACATAAAGTTGCCTAAGTATTGGAGCATGAGCTTCAGTATCAGTCCTTCCAATGAATATTCAGGGTTGATTTCCTTTAGGATTGACTGGTATGATCTCCTTCAGTCCAAGGGACTCTCAAGAGGCTTCCCTAGCATCACAGTGTGAAAGCATCAGTTCTTCAGCTCTCAGCCATCTTCATGGTCTAACTCTCACATCTGTACATGACTATTGGAAAAACCATAGATTTGACTGGACAGATCTTTGTCAACAAAGTGATGTCTCTGCTTTTTAATACACAGTCTAGGTTTGTCACAGCTTTTCTTCCAAGGAGCAAGCATTTTTTAATTTCATGGCTGCAATCGCCATCCACAGTGCTTTGGGAGCCCAGGAAAATAAAGCCTGCCATTGTTTCCCTTATTTCCCCATCTATTTGCCATGAACTGATGGGACCAGATGCTGTGATCTTAGTTTTTTGAATGTTGGGTTTTAAGCCAGCTTTTTCACTCTTCTCTTTCACCCTCATCAAGAGGTTCTTTAGTTCCTATTCACTTTCTGCCTAAAGTGGTATTATCTGCATATCTGAAGTTGTTGATATTTCTCCCAGGAATCTTGATTCCAACTTGTGATTCATCCACCCTGGCATTTCTCATGACACACTCTACATATAAGTTAAATAAGCAAGGTGACAATATACAGCTTTGGTGTACTCGTTTCCCAATTGTGAACCAGTCTGTTGTTCCATGTCCAGTTCTAACTGTTGCTTCTTGACCTGTATAAAGGTTTCTCAGGAGGCAGGTAAGGTGATCTGGGATTCTCATCTCTTGAGTTTTCCACCGTTTGTTGTGATCCACATGGTCAAAGGCTTTTGCATAGTCAATAAAGCAGATGCGTATGCGTTTCTGGTATTCTCTTGCTTTTTCAGTGATCCAACAGATGACGGCAATTTGATCTCTGTTTCCTCTGCCTTTTCTAAATCCAGCTGGTACATCTGAAATATCTTGATTCACATACTTTTGAAGCCTAGCTTGAAGGATTTTGAGCATTATCTTGCTGGCATGTGAAAAGAGTGTAACTGTATGGTATTTTGAACTTTCTTTAGCATTGTCCTTTCAAATGAAAATTGACCTTTTCAAGTCCTGTGGCCACTGCTGAGTTTTCCAATTTTGCTGACCCATTGAGTGCAGCACTTTAACAGCAGCTTCTTTTAGGATTTGAAATAGCTCGGCTGCAATTCCATCACCTCCACTAGTTTTGTTACTAGTAATGCTTGCTAAGGCCCACTTGACTTCAGGCTGCAGGATGTCTGGCTCTAGGTGAGTGATCACAACATTGTGGTTATCCAGGTCATTAAGATATTTTTGCATAGTTCTGTGTATTCTTGCCACCTCTTCTTAATATCTTCTGTTCTGTTAGCTCCTTGCTATTTCTGTCCTTTATTGTGCCCTTCTTTCCATGGAATGTTCTCTCAATATCTCTAAGATTCTTGAAGAGATCTCTAGTTTTCCCATTCAATTTTTTATTCTACTTCTTTGCATTGTCCACTTAAGAAGGCTTTCTTATCTCCTTGCTATTCTTTGAACTCTGCATTCAGATAGGTATATTTTTGCCTTTCTCCCTTGCATTTCACTTCTTTTCTTTTCCCAGCTGTTTGTAAACTTTGCTTGTACAACTACTTTGCCTTCTTGCATTTCTGTTTTTTGGGGATGGTTTTGGTCCCCACCTCCTGTACAATGTTACAAATCTCCATCCATAGTTCTTTAGACATCTGTCTATCATATCTAATCCCTTGAATATGTCATTTCCACTGTATAATCATTAGGGATTTGATTTAGGTCATACCTGAATGGCCTAGTCATTTTCCCTACTTTCTTAGATTTATTTCTCTACTAAGTATCCAGTTCTTCCTTCTTCTGATAATGAATGTTCTGTGTTGCTTGACTGATAATATTTCCACCCCTACGTTCATCCCTGGAGCTTAGGATATAATCTAAATCTGAGTATTACATTGGCCCAGATATGTTCAACTAGGAGTACAAGATCTAACCAAGACCAAGGAAATTTCATCCTAACTCTCATACTGGGACTGTTGAGAATTTTGCTCTCCCTTTTCTGTAGCTAGAAAGCTATTATGATGTAAATCTAAAACTTCCAGGGGCCACACAACTGAAAATGATGCTAATCTAAAGAAAAACAAGGACAATACTTTGAGATTATCTAATGGCATCATTTGATTCCTTGCATTCTGCTGCTGCTGCTGCTGCTAAGTCGCTTCAGTCGTGTCCGACTCTGTGCGACCCCATCGACATTAGCCCAACAGGTTCCCCCGTCCCTGGGATTTTCCAGGCAAGAACACAGGAGTGGGTTGCCATTTCCTTCTCCAACCCTTGCATTCTAGCAATGTGTAAAAGTTAAGTTTATAGTCTAGACCTTATAGCAATAAGGGCAAATAAATTATTTTTTTCTTAAGCTTTAGTGCAGTTTCCATCATTTAAAAAAATACTAGTGAAGACTGGTAGACAGAGATAATTTTCTATTTCTAAACTATACCTACCTTTTAAGACCCACTTCACGTGAAATCTCCACTGTAGAGCTTTCCCTGACCCACCCCACATTCCAGATGTACTCTCTACTTTATAGGCACATTATACTTATTTTATAGCACTTGTAACATTCTTCCCTGTACTAGTTCTTTGTCTAATTATGTAATCATTATTTTTTCCTTCTAAATAATATATATTTAGTGAGAGAAAATTTTTCTGTCATTTTCTGCAGCCTGTAAGACAAAGTAACCTAAAATGCATCTGTCTTTTAGTAAGTGTTCGATAAATATTTGCTAAATTATACTCTTATTCTTCATTTTTTTGCTTAAAATCAGAAACTTTAAATTGTTTTTATTTCCAAAGATAAAATTTGGAAAGTATCTCAAAAGAATAGTAAAATGAAAATCAATAACTCACCTGGGGTAGATTTATTTAGACATTAACAATTTGGGGGCTATATCTACATAAATAATTGATTTGCAATAATCACCCTTTAAAGTAATCCATTCAGCTAAAACATAAAGCTATAATTCAGAAGCAAGCTTATAAATTAAATGAATTACAACTTTTTCACATGCATGAAAAAAGAAAAAAAAAACTTTTATATAGCTTGGGCCAAGGAATCAAAACATTCAAATGAGTCAGAATAATCCATTCTGAAAAATTGCGTTGTTCAAAAGTTGTTTTTTTTTAAAATTAGACTAAGAACTGTTGACCTGTGAACCATTGAAAATTTTTAATCATCTCTAAGCAAACAAATTGCTTAACTGACATAGTTCTAACAAACTGTCTGGGTTAACAAAACATAGGTTAATATATTGATTCAAAGAAATAGGAAAAGACAGCTTCTCCCAGATGTTTCAGAGGATCATCTCACTTACATCTTTGTCACAATTCAGACTTTGCTACTTTGAGCTCTTATGGTGAGTTATTGAAATATGCACTAAAAAATGCACCACTGTTATATATTCAATATGACTTATTTCCTTGAATGCAATTTCCATTCTAGAAGAAAAGTGATTAATCAAAGTAAAATAAACCAGTAGAGAAGAACCTCACTATTCTATCCTCCAATAAAAATTTAGTGTTACAAGATCCCCAAAACATTCGTTAATTGCTATTATTAAAGTCATTACAAAATACACTGTGTGATCTAAATATGTGTAATTGACATATCAATATATTTTGTATAAGTTGGAAATATCTTTCCTGTCCTTCTTGATATCTACTTGATGCTTGAGGGTTTTATATGGATGTGTCCCATTTAGTCAAAGTTTTATCATGATTGAAAGAATATAATAACTTCAATGCAGCCTATTTCATGTGGGCTTTATACTTTATAAACTCAAGTTGTATATAGGTTCTTTATTTATTCGTCTCTTATTGACAATAAAATAAACTCTGTGATCCTTTCCTTAAATTTTCACTTTCACATGGTATTTTGGCACTTTATCATGAATGAAGCACAAGCTGGAATCAAGATTGCCGGGAGAAACATCAATAACCTCAGATATGCAGATGACAGCACCCTTATGGCAGAAAGTGAAGAGGGACACAAAAGCTTCTTGATGAAACTGAAAGAGGAGAATGAAAAAGTTGGCTTGAAGCTCAACATTCAGAAAACAAAGATCATGGCAGCTGGTACCATCACTTCATGGGAAATAGATGGGGAAACAGTGGAAACAGTGTCAGACTTAATTTTTGGGGGCTCCAAAATCACTGTGGATGCTGATTGCAGCTATGAAATTAAAAGACGCTTACTACTTGGAAAGAAAGTTATGACTAACCTAGATAGCATATTAAAAAGCAGAGACATTACTTTGCCAAGTAAGGTCCGTCTAGTCAAGGCTGTGGTTTTTCCCATGGTCATGTATGGATGTGAGAGTTGGACTGTGAAGAAAACTGAGCGCTGAAGAATTGATGCTTTTGAACTGTGGTGCTGGAGAAGACTCTTGAGAGTCCCTTGGACTGCAAGGAGATCCAACCAGTCCATTCTAAAGGAGATGAATCCTGGGTGTTCATTGGAAGGACTGATGCTAAAGGTGAAACTCCATTACTTTGGCCACCCCATGCGACGAGTTGACTCACTGGAAAAGAGTCTGATACTGGAAGGGACTGGGGGTGGGAGGAGACGGGGACGACAGAGAATGAGATGGATGGATGGCATCACTGACTGGATGGACATGAGTTTGAGTTAACTCTGGGAGTTGGTGATGGACAGGGAGGCCTGGCGTGCTGTGATACATGGGGTCGCAAAGAGTCGGACACGACTGAGTGAGTGAATTGAACTGAACTGAACTGAAGCTTCATTACTCATATAGCACTTGAGATCCTGTACTCACCTAATCATCTGTTGCATAAATTCGAGATTAATGATAACACTTTTTTCTTTATTTTTATCAAAAGAATGTTTTGCCAGTATTTTGTTTGTAAAGACATCAAAATTGCATGTGAATTAAGATCCCTGTGAGGAAAGAGTAAACTAATTGAAAAAGATCTTCCTGGTCTTTGTAAAAGATGATTTGCTACTGCCAAGTTAAATGTTGACTAATGTCCTTTCAGATTCATGTCAATGTATAGCAAAACCAATACAATAATGTAAAGTAATTAGCCACCAATTAAAATAAATAAATTTTTAAAAGACAAAAAAAATAATAATTTCAATGCCAGCTCAAGAGACATTAGGTAAAGTAGTCTTTTCAATTACTCTTCTACTTAATGAATGTAGAATTGGGAATAAACTATTTAGGGAAGTGGGCATATAATTAATTAAAATTATTTAGGGTTCCAAACATTCTTTTTTTCTTTTTTAGAGCTTTTCAGATGCTTTTTATTTGTTTTTAATTTTTATTGGAGGCTAATTATTTTACAATATTATATTGGTTGGCTTTGACATACATTGACATGAATCCGCCCCAGGTATACATGAGTTCCCCCTCCCAAACCCCCCTCCCGCCTCCCTCCTCCCCTTATCCTCCCTCTGGGTCATCCCCGCATACCAGCCCCAAGCATCCTGTAACATGCATTGACCCTGAACTGACGATTCATTTCACATATGATAATATACATGTTTCAATGCAATTCTCCCAAACCATCCCACCCTCACCCTCTCCCACAGAGTCCCAAAGACTGTTTTTTAAATCTGTGTCTATTTTGCTATCTCGTATACAGGGTTATCATTTACATCTTTCTAAATTCCATATATATGCCTTAGTATATTGTATTGCTGTTTTTATTTCTGGCTTACTTCACTCTGAATAATAGGCTCTAGTTTCATCCACCTCATTAGAACTGGTTCAAATGTATTCTTTTTAATGGCTGAGTAATACTCCATTGTGTATATGTACCAAAGCTTTCTTATCCATTCATCTGCAGATGGACATCTAGGTTGCTTCCATGTCCTCTATATTATAAACAGTGCTGCAATGAACATTGGAGTACATGTGTCTCTTTCAATTCTGGTTTCCTCGGTGTGTATACCCAGGAGTGTGATTGCTGGATCATATGGCAGTTCTATTTCCAGGTTTTTGAGGAATCTCCACACTGTTCTCCATAGTGGCTGAACTAGTTTGCATTCCCACCAACAGCGTAAGAGGGTTCCCTTTTCTCCACACCCTCTCCAGCATTTATTGCATGTAGACTTTTGGATAGCAGCCATTCTGACTGGTGTGAAATGGTATCTTATTGTGGTTTTGATTTGTATTTCTCCGATTATGAGGGATGTTGAGCATTTTTTCATGTGTTTGTTAGTCATCTGTATGTCTTCTTTGGAGAAATGTCTGTTTAGTTCTTTGGCCCATTTTTTGATTGGGTCATTTATTTTTCTGGAATTGAGCTGCAGGAGCTGCTTGTATATTTTGGAGATTAATCCTTTATCAGTTGCTTCATTTGCTATTATTTTCTCCCATTCTTAAGGCTGTCTTTTCACCTTGCTTATAGTTTCCTTTGCTGTGCAGATGATTTTGATTTTAATTAGGTCCCATTTGTTTATTTTTGCTTTTATTTCCAATATTCTGGGAGGTGGGTCTTGGAGGATCTTGCTGTGATTTATGTCAGAGAGTGTTTTGCCTACATTCTCCTCTAGGAGTTTTATAGTTTCTGGTCTTACATTTAGCTCTCTAATGCATTTTGAGTTTATTTTGGTTTATTTAGTTTATTTAGGAAGTGTTCTAGTTTCACTCTTTTACAAGTGGCTGACCAGTTTTCCCAGCACCACTTTTTAAAGAGGCTGTCTTTTCTCCATTTTATATTCTTACCTCCTTTGTCAAAGATAAGGTGTCCATAGGTGCATGGATTTATCTCTGGGCTTTCTATTTTGTTACATTGATCTATATTTCTGTCTTTATGCCACTACCATACTGTCTTGAGGACTGTGGCTTTGTAGTAGAGCCTGAAGTCCGGCAGGTTGATTCCCCCAGTTCCATTCTTCTTCCTCAAGATTGCTTTGGCTATTCGAGGTTTTTGTATTTCCATACAAATTGTGAGATTAATTGTTCTAGTTCTGTGAAAAATATCGTTGGTAGCTTGATAGGGATTGCATTGAATGTATAAATTACTTTGGGTAGTATACTCATTTTCACAGTATTTATTCTTCCAGTCCACGAACACGGTATATTTCTCCATCTATTAGTGTCCTCTTTGATTACTTTCACTAGTGTTTTATAGTTTTCTATGTACAAGTCTTTTGTTTCCTTAGGTAGATATATTCCTAAGTATTTAATTCTTTTTGTTGCAACAGTGAATGGAATAGTTTCCTTAATTTCTCTTTCTATTTTCTCATTATTAGTTTATAGGAATGCAAGGGATTTCTGTGTGTTGATTTTATATCCTGCAACTTTACTGTATTCATTGATTAGCTCTAGTAGTTTTCTGGTAGAGTCTTTAGGGTTTTCTGTGTAGAGGATCATGTCATCATCGAACAGTGAAAGTTTTACTTCTTCTTTTCCAATTCGTATTCCTATTATTTCTTTTTCTGCTCTGATTACTGTAGCCAAAACTTCCAGAACTATGTTGAATAGTAGTGGTGAGAGTGGGCATCCTTGCCTTGTTCCTGACTTTAGGGGAAATGCTTTCAGTTTTTCACCATTGAGGATAATGTTTGCTATGGGTTTGTCATATATAGCTTTTATTATGTTGTGATATGTCCCTTCTATTCCCACTTTCTGGAGAGTTTTTATCATAAATGGATGTTGAATTTTGTAGCAGGCTTTCTCTGCATCTATTGAGATAATCATATGATTTTTAATTTTCAGTTTGTTAATGTGGTGTATTACATTGATTTATTTGTGGATATTGAAGAATCCTTGCACTCCTGGGAAAAAGCCCACTTGGTCATGATGTATGATCTTCTTAATGTGTTGTTGGATTGTGATTGCTAGAATTTTGTTAAGGATTTTTGCATCTATGTTCACCAGTGATATTGGCCTGTAGTTTTCTTTTTTTGTGGGAACTTCACCAGGTTTTGGGATTAGTGTGATGGTGGCCTCATAGAATGAGTTTGGAAGTTTCCCTTCCTCAGCAATTTTTTAGAAGAGTTTGAGTAGAATAGGTATTAGCTCTTGTCTATATTTTTGGTAGAATTCAGCTGTGAAGCCGTCTGGACCTGGGCTTTTGTTTGCTGGAAGTTTTCTGATTACAGCCTCCACTTCCATGTTTGTGATGGGTCTGTTCAGATCTTTTATTTCTTCTTGTTTCAGTTTTGGAAAGTTGTACTTTTCTAGAAATTTGTCCATTTCTTCCAGGTTATTCATTTTATTGCCATATAATTGCTGATAGTATTCTCTAATAATCCTTTGTATTTCTGTGTTGTCAGTTGTGATCTCTCCATTTTCATTTCTAATTTTATTGATTTGGTTCTTCTCCCTTTGTTTCTTGATGAGTCTTGCTAGTGGTTTGTCAATTTTATTTACCTTCTCAGAGAACTAGCTTTTGGCTTTGTTGATTTTTGCTATGGTCTCTTTTGTTTCTTTTGCATTTATGTCTGCCCTAATTTTTACGGTTTCTTTCCTTCTACTAACCCTGGGATTCTTCATTTCTTCCTTTTCTAGTTTCTTTAGATGTAGGGTTAGGTTATTTCGTTGACATTTTTCTTGTTTTCTGAGGTGTGCCTGTATTGCTATGTACTTCCCCCTTAGCACTTTAACAGTGTCCCAGAGGTTTTGGGTTGTTGTGTTTTCATTTTCATTCATTTCTATGCATATTTTGATTTCTCTTTTGATTTCTTCTATGATTTGTTCATTATTTAGCAGCGTGTTGTTCAGCCTCCATATGCTTTCATTCTTAATGGTTTTTCTCTCGTAATTGAAATCTAATCTTACTGCATTGTGGTCAGAAAAGATGCTTGGAATCCTTTCAATTTTTTTGAATTTTCCAAGGCTAGATTTATGGCCCAGGATGTGATCTATCCTGGAAAAGGTTCCGAGTGCACTTGAGAAAAAAGGTGAAATTCATTGTTTTGGGTGAAATGTCATATAGATATCTATTAGGTCTAACTGGTCTATTGTATCATTTAAAATTTGTGTTTCCTTGTTAATTTTCTGCTTAGTTGATCTATCCATAGATGTATATGGTGTATTAAAATCTCCCACTATTATTGCATTGTTGTTAATTTCCCCTTTCATACTTGTTAGTAATTGTCTTACATATTGCGGTGCTCCTATGTTGGATGCATAAATATTTATAATTGTTATATCTTCTTCCTGGATTGATCCTTTGATCATTATGTAGTTTCCTTCTTTGTCTCTTTTCACAGCCTTTGTTTTAAAGTCTATTTTATCTGATATGAATATTGCTACCCCTGCTTTCTTTTGGTCTCTGTTTACATGGAATATCTTTTTCTAGCCCTTCACTTTCAGTCTGTATGTGTCCCTCGTTTTGAGGTGGGTCTCTTGTAGACAACATATATGGGGTTCTTGTTTTTTGTATCCATTCAGCCAGCCTTTGTCTTTTGGTTGGGGCTTTCAACCCATTTACGTTTAAGGTAATTATTGATAAGTACAATCCCGTTGCCATTTTCTTTATTGCTTTGGGTTCGACTTTATACAACCTTTCTGTGTTTCCTGTCTAAAGAAGATCCTTTAGCATTTGTTAAAGAGTTGGTTTGGTGATGCTGAATTCTGTCAGCTTTTGCTTGTCTGTAAAGCTTTTGATTTCTCCTGCATATTTGAATGAGATCCTTGCTGGGTACAGTAATCTGGGCTGTAGGTTATTTTCTTTCATCACTTTAAGTATGTCTTGCCATTCCCTCCTGGCCTGAAGAGTTTCTGTTGAAAAATCAGCTGTTATCCTTATGGGAATCCCCTTGGGTGTTATTTGTTTTTTTTCCCTTGCTGCTTTTAATATTTGTTCTTTGTGTTTGATCTTTGTTAATTTGATTAATATGTGTCTTGGAGTATTTCGCCTTGGGTTTATCCTGTTGGGGACTCTCTGGGTTTCTTGGACTTGAATGATTATTTCTTTCCCCATTTAAGGGAAGTTTTCTATTATTATCTCCTCAAGTATTCTCTCATGGTCTTTCTTTTTGTCTTCTCCTTCTGGGACTCCTATGATTCGAATGTTGGAGTGTTTAACATTGTCCCAGAGGTCTCTAATATTGTCCTCATTTCTTTTAATTGTTTTTTCTTCTCTGTTTCATTTATTTCTACAATTCTATCATCTAGCTCACTTATCCTGTCTTCTGCCTCTGTTATTCTACTCTTTGTTCCCTCCAGAGTGTTTCTGATCTCATCTATTGCATTATTCATTGTATATTGTCTCTTTTTTATTTCCTCTAAGTCCTAATTAAACCTTTCTTCCATCTTCTCAATCCGTTTCTCCAGGTTATTTATCTGTAACTCCATTTTGCTTTCAAGATTTTGAATCATTTTCACCATCAAAATTCGAAATTATTTATCAGGTAGATTCCCTGTATCTTCCTCTTTTGTTTGTGTTGATGGGCATTCATCTTGTTCTTTTACTTGCTGGGTATTTCTCTGCCTCTTCATCATACTTATATTGCTTTGCTTGGGATGGCCTTTCCCTCTTCTGGCCGTTTGTGGAGTTCTCTTTATTATGTAGTTTCCTCACTGTGTGTGGGGTTGGACGGGTGACTTGTCAAGCTTCCCTGGTTAGGGAAGCTTGTGTCGGTGTTCTGGTGGGTGGAGCTGGATTTCTTCTCTCTCGAGTGCAATGTAGTGTCCAGTAATGAGTTATGAGATGTCAGTGGGTTTGGAATGACTTTGGGTAGCCTGTATATTGAAGCTCAGCACTATTTTCCTGTGTTGCTGGAGAATTTGCGTGGTATGTCTTGCTCTGGAACTTGTTGACCCTTGGGTGGTGCTTGGTTTTAGTGTAGGTATGGAGGTGTTTGATGAGATCCTATCGATTAATGTTCCCTGGAGTCAGGAGTTCTCTGGTATTCTCAGGATTCGGGCTTAAGCCTCTTGCCTCTGGTTTTTGGTCTTGTTCTTGGAGTAGCCTCTAGACTTCTCTGACATTTCCAAGGTGGTTCCCTCTGTTTTAGCTTCTGTTTGCTGGTCTCTTCAGTGTCTAATTTCCGCCCTGATACTAGGGGGAAGCTGGACACTTTTTAAGGCTCAGTTGTTCAGTCCTGTTCTGGGAAGGGGGGAAAGCTGCAGACAAATATCTCTGGCGTCTGTGGGGAGTGCTCACAGCGTCTCGGCCACACTGGGTTTGTCCCCACTCACAGCGTGTGTGTTGTCCCAGTGTGTCCCCGCTCACAGCGTGTGTGTTGTCACAGGCTCTAGGTTGCTCTGCCGGGAACTGTCCGAGGCCGACGCTGGGTTGTATGCACTTCCCAGGTCGAGCGGCTCAAGTTCAGATCCTCGGGTACTCCACAAAGGCACAGACTTGGCTGGGTCTGCGTTTTGTGCCTTCCCCGGTCCTAGCAGCTCAGGTGACCAGGTATTTGGTGAGTGCGGTCGCTGTGACTTATCACCTCCCCAGTCCCTGCCACTCAGTTTTCTGGGTGTACAACCAGCGCACCTTCTCAGGTGGATATCGACCGGTCCAAGCCCAAGAAGTCTTGATTAGCAACAAGTCTGCCTGCAGTTTGTATTGGATGCCTTTCTGGGGCCGCGGTTGCCCGCTCTGGCTCTGTCTGACCTCCCTGCCTGTCTTGGCGGGGGAATGGGTGATGGGCTGACCACAGCCAGCTCGCTCTGCTCAGCCCTTTGTTCTGTGAGCGGGTCTGGCGGAGTCTTAGGTTAGAGCTTTCCGCCTTTTCGTGGGGAAGCTATCCCAGTCTGCTTTGCTATCCCCTGTTAGATCTCTCAGATTGTTCTCACGGCATTCAAGCCCAGTCCTCTCTCTAAGCACTTCAGCCGGCTCCTCCCTGCCCATCCCCTGCTTGCTAATGGTGTATGCAGGTGTCTGTACTGCTTCTCCGCTGGGAGTTTCCGTTTGGCAGGTAATCTGTGGGTTTTAATTATTTCTTTCTTTTTCCTCCTGGTTATGTGACCATCTGAGGTTCCAAGGCCCTCCACAGACTAGCCAGTGAAGAGTGTTTCCTGGTGTTTGGAAACTTCTCTCTTTTTAAAGCCTCCCTTCCTGGGATGGACCTCCATCCTTACCTCTTTTGTCTCTCTTTTTATCTTTTATGTTTTTTCCTACCACCTTTCGAAGACAATGGGCTGCTTTTCTGGGTGCCTGATGTCCTGCGCCAGCATTCAGAAGTTGTTTTGTGGACTTTACTCCCCGTTCAAATGTTCTTTTGATGAATTTGTGGGGGAGAGAGTGGTCTCGCCATCTTATTCCTCCACCATCTTGTTCCTTCTCCCAAACATTCTTTAATAACAAGGGGAAACCTATAGATTAAATGCACACATACATATGTACATACATAAATGAAGCTAGTAATGTAGAAATTAAATTGCTAGCGAATTATTATCATCATGGCCAGAATTCTTAATAGTAGTCTGAGGAAGACCATAGGATTCATGATAATATGTAAGTTGGAAGGAAAAGGGAATATTCTTTCTTTTGGAAAGTCTCCATTACATGGAATGACTCGTTTTCTTTTTTTTTTTTATTTCTAAAAAAGAATTTTATTAAAAAAGCACAAATGCAAAGAAATGAACAGAGGAAAATTTATGCGTCGAACCTGGACTGGTCACTTATGATAATATACATGCTACAATTCCATTCTCTCCAATCATTCCACCTTCACCCTCTCCCACAGAGTCCCAAAGACTGTTCTAAATGCCTATGTCTCTTTTGCAGTCTCTTATACAGGGTTCAGGTTACCATTTTTCTAAATTCCATATATATGCGTTAATATACGATATTGATGTTCTTCTTTCTGGCTTACTTCACTCTGTATAATTGGCTCCAATTTCATCCACCTCATTAAAACTGATTCAAATGCATTCTTTTTGATAGCTGAGAAATACTCCATTGTGTATATGTACCAAAGCTTTCTTATCCATTCATTTGCAGATGGACATCTAGGTTGCTTCCATGTCCTGGCTATTATAAACAGTGCTGCAATGAACATTGGAGTACATGTGACTCTTTCAATTCTGGTTTCCTCGGTGTGTATGCCCAGGAGTGCGATCGCTGGATCATATGGCAGTTCTATTTCCAGTTTTCTGAGGAATCTCCACACTGTTCTCCATAGTGGCTGTACTAGTGTGCATTCCCACCAACAGTGTAAGAGGGTTCCCTTCTCTCCACACCCTCTCCAGCACTTATTGCATGTAGATTTTTGGATAGCAGCCATTCTGACTGGTGTGAAATGGTATCTCATTGTGGTTTTGATTTGCATTTCTCTGATGATGAGGGATGTTGAGCATTTTTTCATGTGTTTATTAGCCATCTTTATGTCTTCTTTGGAGAAATGTCTGTTTAGTTCTTTGGCCCATTTTTTGATTGGGTCACTTAGTTTTCTGGAATTAAGCTGCAGGAGCTGCTTGTATAATTTGGAGATTAATCCTTTATCAGTTGCTTCATTTGCTATTATTTTCTCCCATTCTGAAGGCTGTCTTCTCATCTTGCTTAGAGTTTCCTTTGCTGTGCAGAAGCTTTTGATTTTAATTAGGTCCCACTTGTTTATTTTTGCTTTTATTTCCAATATTCTGGGAGGTGGGTCTTGGAGGATCCTGCTGTGATTTATGTCGGAGAGTGTTTTGCCTACGTTCTCCTCTAGGAGTTTTATAGTTTCTGGTCTTACATTTAGATCTTTAATCCATTTTGAGTTTATTTTGGTGTATGGTGTTAGGAAGTGTTCTAGTTTCATTCTTTTACAAGTGGCTGACCAGTTTTCCCAGCACCACTTGTTAAAGAGACTGTCTTTTCTCCATTTTATATTCTTGCCTCCTTTGTCGAAGATAAGGTGTCCATAGGAGCGTGGGTTTATCTCTGGGCTTTCTATTTTGTTCCATTGATCTATATTTCTGTCTTTATGCCAGTACCATACTGTCTTGATGACTGTAGCTTTGTAATAGAGCCTGAAGTCCGGCAGGTTAATTCCCCCAGTTCCATTCTTCTTCCTCAAGATTGCTTTGGCTATTCGAGGTTTTTGGTATTTCCATACAAATTGTGAGATTATTTGTTCTAGTTCTGTGAAAAATATTGTTGGTAGCTTGATAGGGATTGCATTGAATGTATAAATTACTTTGGGTAGTATACTCATTTTTACAATATTTATTCTTCCAATCCACGAACACGGTATATTTCTCCATCTATTCGTGTCCTCTTTGATTACTTTCACTAGTGTTTTATAGTTTTCTATGTACAAGTCTTTTGTTTCCTTAGGTAGATATATTCCTAAGTATTTAATTGTTTTCATTGCAACAGTGAATGGAATAGTTTCCTTAATTTCTCTTTCTATTTTCTCATTATTAGTGTATAGGAATGCAAGGGATTTCTGTGTGTTGATTTTACATCCTGCAACTTTGCTGTAATCATTGATTAGCTCTAGTAGTTTTCTGGTAGAGTCTTCAGGGTTTTCTGTGTAGAGGATCATGTCATCAGCGAACAGTGAAAGCTTTACTTCTTCTTTTCCAATTTGTATTCCTTTTATGTCTTTTTCTGCTCTGATTGCTGTGGCCAAAACTTCCAGAACTATGTTGAATAGTAGTGGTGAGAGTGGGCACCCTTGTCTTGTTCCTGACTTTAGGGGAAATGCTTTCAGTTTTTCACCATTGAGGATAATGTTTGCTATGGGTTTGTCATATATAGCTTTTATTATCTTGAGGTATGTCCCTTCAATTCCCACTTTCTGGAGAGTTTTTATCAAAAATGGATGTTGAATTTTGTCGAAGGCTTTCTCTGCATCTATTGAGATAATCATATGATTTTTATTTTTCAGTTTGTTAATGTGGTGTATTACGTTGATTGATTTGCAGATATTGAAGAATCCTTGCATTCCTGGGATAAAGCCCACTTGGTCATGATGTATGATCTTCTTAATGTGTTGTTGGATTCTGATTGCTAGAATTTTGTTAAGGATTTTTGCATCTATGTCCATCAGTGATATTGGCCTATAGTTTTCTTTTTTTGTGGGGTCTTTACCAGGTTTTGGGATTAGGGTGATGGTGGCCTCATAGAATGAGTTTGGAAGTTTCCCTTCCTCAGCAATTTTCTGGAAGAGTTTGAGTAGAATAGGTGTTAGCTCTTCTCTAAATTTTTGGTAGAATTCAGCTGTGAAGCCGTCTGGACCTGGGCTTTTGTTTGCTGGGAGATTTTTGATTACAGTTTCAATTTCCGTGCTTGTGTTGGGTTTGTTCAGATTTTCTATTTCTTCCTGGTTCAGTTTTGGAAAGTTGTACTTTTCTAGGAATTTGTCCATTTCTTCCAGGTTATTCATTTTATTGCCATATAATTGCTGATAGTATTCTCTAATAATCCTTTGTATTTCTGTGTTGTCAGTTGTGATCTCTCCATTTTCATTTCTAATTTTATTGATTTGGTTCTTCTCCCTTTGTTTCTTGATGAGTCTGGCTAGTGGTTTGTCAATTTTATTCACCTTCTCAAAAAACCAGCTTTTGGCTTTTTTGATTTTTGCTATGGTCTCTTTTGTTTCTTTTGCATTTATCTCTGCCCTAATTTTTATGATTTCTTTCCTTCTACTGACCCTGGGGTTCTTCATTTCTTCCTTTTCTAGTTGCTTTAGATGTAGAGTTAGGTTATTTAGTTGACTTTTTTCTTGTTTCTTGAGGTATGCCTGTATTGTTATGAACTTCCCCCTTAGCACTGCTTTTACAGTGTCCCAGAGGTTTTGGGTTGTTGTGTTTTCATTTTCATTCATTTCTATGCATATTTTGATGTCTCTTTTGATTTCTTCTATGATTAGTTCATTATTCAGCAGCGTGTTGTTCAGTCTCCATATGTTGGCACTTTTAACAGTTATTCTCCTGTAATTGAGATCTAATCTTAATGCATTGTGGTCAGAAAAGATGCTTGGAATGATTTCAATTTTTTTGAATTTACCAAGGCTAGATTTATGTCCCAGGATGTGATCTATCCTGGAAAAGGTTCCGTGTGCGCTTGAGAAAAAGGTGAAATTCATTGTTTTGGGGTGAAATGTCCTATAGATATCTATTAGGTCTAACTCTTCTATTATATCATTTAAAGATTGTGTTTCCTTGTTAATTTTCTGTTTAGTTGATCTATCCATAGATGTAAGTGGGGTGTTAAAATCTCCCACTATTATTGTGTTATTGTTAATTTCCCCTTTCATACTTGTTAGTAATTGTCTTACATATTGCGGTGCTCCTATGTTAGGTGCATAAATATTTATAATTGTTATATCTTCTTCTTGGATTGATCCTTTGATCATTATGTAGTTTCCTTCTTTGTCTCGTTTCACAGCCTTTGTTTTAAAGTGTATTTTATCTGATATGAGTATTGCTACTCCTGCTTTCTTTTGGTCTCTATTTGCATGGAATATCTTTTTCCAGCCCTTCACTTTCAGTCTGTATGTGTCCCTCGTTTTGAGGTGGGTCTCTTGTAGACAACATATATGGGGGTTTTGTTTTTGTATCCATTCAGCCAGCCTTTGTCTTTTGGTTGGGGCATTCAACCCATTTACATTTAAGGTAATTATTGAAAAGTAGGATCCCGTAGCCATTTTCTTTATTGCTTTGGGTTCAAGTTTATACACTCTTTCTTTGATTCCTGTCTATAGAAGATCCTTTAGCATTTGTTGGAGAGCTGGTTTGGTGATGCTGAATTCCCTCAGCTTTTGCTTGTCTGTAAAGCTTTTGATTTCTCCTTCATATTTGAATGAGATCCTTGCTGGGTATAGTAATCTGGGCTGTAGGGTATTTTCTTTCATCACTTTAAGTATATCTTGCCACTCCCTTCTGGCCTGAAGAGTTTCTGTTGAAAGATCAGCTGTTATACTTATGGGAATCCCCTTGAGTGTTATTTGCTGCTTTTCCCTTGCTGCTTTTAATATTTGTTCTTTGTGTTTGATCTTTGTTAATTTGATTAATATGTATCTTGGAGTATTTCGCCTTGGGTTTATCCTGTTGGGGACTCTCTGGATTTCTTGGACTTGGGTGATTATTTCTTTCCCTATATTAGGGAAGTTTTCAACTATTATCTCCTCAAGTATTCTCTCATGGTCTTTCTTTTTGTCTTCTTCTTCTGGGACTCCTATGATTCGAATGTTGGAGCGTTTAACATTGTGCCAGAGGTCTCTAATATTGTCCTCATTTCTTTTAATTCGTTTTTCTTTTTTCCTCTCTGTTTCATTTATTTCTACAATTCTATCTTCTAGTTCGCTTATCCTGTCTTCTGCCTCTGTTATTCTACTGTTTGTTCCCTCCAGAGTGTTTCTGATCTCATCTATTGCATTATTCATTGTATATTGACTCTTTTTTATTTCCTCTAAGTCCTTATTAAATCTTTCTTCCATCTTCTCAATCCTTTTCTCCAGGTTATTTATCTGTAACTCCATCTTACTTTCAAGATTTTGAATCATTTTCACCATCAAAATTCGAAATTCTTTATCAGGCAGATTCCCTATATCTTCTTCTTTTGTTTGTGTTGGTGGGCAATTATCTTGTTCCTTTACTTGCTGGGTATTTCTCTGCCTCTTCATCTTGCTTATATTGCTTTGCTTGGGGTGTCCTTTCCCTCTTCTTGCAGTTTGTGGAGTTCTCTTTATTATGTAGTTTCTTCGCTGTGTGTGGGGTTGGACAGGTGACTTGTCCGGGTTCCCTAGTTAGGGAAGCATGTGTCAGTGTTCTGGTGGGTGGAGCTGGATTTCTTCTCTTTCCTTTAGAAGACAATGGGCTACTCTTCTGGGAGCCTGATGTCCCCTGCCAGTATTCAGAAGTTGTTTTGTGGACCTTACTCCACGCTCAAATGTTCTTCTGATGAATCTTGGACGAGGGGTATCTCCTCAAGGCCGCCCCTCCTGCCTTGAATGTGGATCAGCTCCTCCCGGCCCTCCGGTGCCCAAGCAGCCACCGCCTCCTGGACCTGGCACAGCTCTCTCGGCCACCGCCCCAACCCTGGGCGCGGGGCAGCTCCTCTCAGCCACGATTCTGCACGTGGTCGGTTGCGCCGGGAGCCGGGCGTCTCTCGCGTCTGCGCCGCCGGGAGCCGGGCGTCTCTCGCGTCTGCGCCGCCGGGAGCCGGGCGTCTCTCGCGTCTGCGCCGCCGGGAGCCGGGCGTCTCTCGCGTCTGATCCTGAAGAAGCTTATCCAGATGATGCAATTGAAGGTGCTAATGCAGGGGGGGAAGCAGCAGCAGCCACATGGAGTAAGTGCACACATGCGGTCGTCACTCGCTTGTTCCTGCCAAAATCTTACAAGTTTCTGTAGAGGACTTCACTGGATTCAGTCAAATATGTTGTCCAGATGATCTCGACAATACCTACTCTCCCAAGACTAGGTGTGAGGCAGCTTCCAGCTCTGAAAAAGCCAGCGGAACTCCCATCCCAAAGACAGGGGACAGGGACGGGATCAGAACTTCGGGTTGCCGCTGACTCGTTTTCTTAACACTACACTAACTGCCATGGCATTTTATTTAATGTTCACTTATCTTTTCCCCTTTCTTCAGCCTTGCTTTTATTCCAGAGTCACATATGTTGGATTATGGAATAGTCCTTAGAGTTGTCATTTCATACTCACATCTTCTTTCTGCCTAAGTTTTACATATGTGAATATAAAGCATAAAAACTGCCACTGTGCCTTGATACTTTCAGTTATCTGCTACCAATCAAAGTAGCTAAAAGTGAAGTTTAATCTTTTAGTATGTTGTCACACTACAGGCTTAAACTCAGATGGCTAGTTTGACTGCACAATACATAAATCCACAAAAGTAAGAATTACTTGACTGTCCTGGTTGCTGATAATGGGTTCTCATTTAAAATTTAAGTTTAATTTAGATGATTTAAATTAGCATTGTAATAAATAAAAATATTAATTCAATATAATAAGAGTTTTGCTCCTGGCAATATTTGATTATTCAGTTTAGTTAATTGTGTCAGGAGTATTAAGAAAATCAACTCGTTTTGCTTTTCAGCAAAGATTTATCCTATGCTTTTGTACATTATGGAGTAGTTAAGAAAATAAATATTTTATTCTGTTTTTAAAATATTTTCCAAGTGAAAAGAAGTTTTTGCTTATTTGCCTTTCATAGTCTGTGAATTTTATTGTGTTTTTTTTTATTTATGGATTTCAACATTTTTGCATGTTTGGGATAATTCAGACATATCTGAAAACAATTGGAAAGTACTTTTGAAGGTTTTTTCAAAGAAAACTAAATACTACTTTTATTATTTTTTAACAGAAATCAAGAACATTTTATCTTGTATTATTAAATTGAATATGTTAATGTTTATAGTTAAATATATTATGTGCATCTGAGTTCAGGGATATAAGGAAAATTTTATTATGACCTTTTTTTTTTGGTTGAGTATTTTAGTACTTTATCTGGATTTGGTTTTCATGACAAATTTTAAGTAATGTCTTAACTCTTGTGTTGATTTTTATTTATCCAGTTATTACATTAAATATACTAGAAATCCAAAAGTCAAATTAGTCAATGAGGAGGGATTCTCTTGCTTTCTCTAGAAAGAAATAGATTGAATTATTGTAATACTCATTTTTACCCAGAGAATGAACAGAAGATAGTACAACTCATAGTACTTTAATGAGGTACCTGGAGACCCCAAATATTTAATTTGGCACATTATAGCATAAAATGGAATACATGTTTTACTTTCAAATCCCAAAGCCTGATTCTTATCTCTAAAGCTTCAATTTCATAGAGAATTTCTAATTGAATGCTGTCCTTGGACAGAACCAGTGAGTCTAGATTATTTGGATTAAAAGATCTAAATAATATATAACATTTCATAATTAAGGTCAAATAGAAAAAAAAAAAAACATGGTACTTCAATGCAACAGAATGCTACTTAGCAATAAAAATGAATATAATATTGAAACATGCAACATAACATGAAATTACAAAATATTAAACAAATTAATCAATATGACAGAGGTCCCAGAACCTCCTTATACCCTTGGAGATATAAATTCACCAATAATATACAAGCTAAATTTCTTTTTTGATAAATTTTTAAATCCATTATGAGGCTTCTGCTCCCCAGTCAAGGGAAAAATTAACTACATGCAATCTATAGGAAAATCCATGGCACCCACTCACCATACTCCCTCTCCTAACTCAGTGCGCTGTGATAAAGAGAAAACTCTGACCTCCAGAGTTTTCTGCCCTCCCTGAGAAAAGAAAGAGAACACTGAAACATGCAAGTCTTCCTGATGAACTGATTTCTGTCTTGCCTGAATCTAAATGCTGATTCTAAAGGGCACCAGCTTGAGGCCACTGAAAACAGAGACATCAATTTAGATTATACCACACACAATTTAGATTATATCACACACCACAGTCCCTCCACTTGGCTCAGTGTGGAATAAGCAGGAGAAAATGTCCTCAACTCCTGGCTTCTCCTTGGGAATATAAAGAGTTGGATCAACCATCCTGTGTTCTGGCTTTTGGGGGAGACTGTCAGAGGGATTGATTTCTGTTTCACTTGTTACATAAAACTGACTGGATCTAGCATACTGGAAGAATAAAAGAAAGATGAGGGTGCTTGCTGCTGCTCTAGAGGATCCATAGTATAGCAGATAGAGGCCAATTTTTCTCCTTGGGGAGAAAGAGAAGAGTAGAATATAAATTAAATGTTTTAGCTTTTCAGGACACTGCCCAAGTGACTGGTTACTGTCTCAATTGACAAAGATTGCTGAATGAACTGGCATATTCTAGACACTTGGGGGCAGGGGGCAAATATATTATTTTTTAAGTGAGTCAATGTGTTAAAATTCCAGAAAAGCTACCATATTGCAAACATATACCAGAAGGCAAAAGAGATTACAAGATGCTGGAAAAAGAAGCCAGCGGATGCCTTCAGTGGGAAATTTATGCACAAAAGTCTGGAGAAGACACATCCACAGAAAAGGTTTGAGTGGCCCCAAGATTTCTAGCTGGGCTTATTGGTGAAGTACTTTCCCTGTAGAAATCCAGTTCATAGCTACTAGGAGAAGCAGCTACTTTATCAAACGTGCAGATTACCACACAAAGCTACAGTGCACTTAAGTAATAGATAAGAAAAAAGTGAAAGTTGCTCAGTCGTGTCTGGCTGTTTGCGATCCCATAGAATCCCATAGTCCATGGAATTCTCTAGGACAGAATGCTGGAGTGGGTAGCCTTTCCCATATCCAGGGGATCTTCCCTACCCAGGAATTGAACTCAGGTCTCCCGCATTGCAGGCAGATTCTTTACCAACTGAGCTATCAGGGAAGTCATGAACAAATCAAGAAAACAAATAAATCTATGAAAAAATGACAAAATGGAACAGAACTATATGAATTATCTAACAAAGAATACAAAATAACCATGATAAAGATGCCAGATAAGCTCAAGAAAATGATGTAAACTAACAATATGAGAATATCAACACAGATATAGAAAATGTAAAAAAGAACTAAATAGAAACTTTGGAGCTGAAAAAGACTCAATTGGATAATCTACTATAAAGTTTCAATGGTAGAGTTGATCAAGCAGAAGAACAAAAGAATAAACTTAAAGACAAGTTATTGGAATTTATCCAGTCAGGGAGACAAATTAAAAAAGTGATGTGAAAGAGTAAAGAAAGCCTAAGGCACCTATGAGACACCAGCAAATAGACCAATATTTAAATTATGGGGGAGAAGGGAGGCGGGAGGGGGTTTGGGAGGGGGAACTCATGTACACCCGGGGCAGATTCATGTCAATGTATGGCAAAACCAACCAATATAATATTGTAAAATAATTAGCCTCCAATAAAAATTTAAAAATAAATAAATAAATAAATAAAAATAAATTATGGGAGTTCCAGAGGAGAAGATAGAGAGGCACAGAAAGCTATTTTTGTGAAATTATGGACAAAAATCATATAAATCTAGTCAAGAAAATTGACATTCAAATTTAAGAATAATGAGATACTTCATCTAGAAAGACTCTAAAGAAGTCTACACCAAGGCACAGTGTAATCAAATTTTAAAGTGTCAAAGACCAGAAGAATATTGAAAGTAGTAAGATAAAAACAATTCATCATGTACAAGAGAGACCTCATAAGGCTATCAGTGGATTTTTCAACAAAAATCTTGCAGGCCAGAAAAGGGTGGGATGATATTTTAAATTGCTGAAAGAAAAATACTTTTTACCAAGAATATTATATATGAAGAAAACTGTCCTTCTAAACAGGAGAGATAAAGATTTTTTCCAGACAAATCACAAGTTGAAGGAGTTCATCACCACAAGAACTTCCTTACAAGAAATGCCAAGGGAATTCTTTCAAACTGAAGTTAAACAATGCTAAATAGCAACTAAAAAGCATATAAGAGCATAAAGCTCCCTGGTAAAGGTAAATATATAGACAAATAGTGAATATTGTAAGACTGTAAGAGTGGTACATAACTCACTTTTATTCTGTTATAGAGGTTAAAAAGCAGAAGTATAAAAATAACTATAAAATATGTTAATTGATAAACAATATAAAAAGATATAATCTGTGACATTAATAACATGAAGTGTCAAGGAAAGGTAGAAAAAAAATGCAGAGTTATAACTCTAAGATGCCCCATGTAAGCCCCATAGTAATCACAAAGAAAATACATAAATGTACACAAAAAAAACAAGAGAAAAGAATGACATCATATCACGACAAAAAGTCAGTGAATCACAAAGCAAGATAGCAAGAAAGATAAAGAGGAGAAAAAGCTATAAGAAAGGAAAGAGTTGTTAACAAAATGGCAGAAACCTTTCCCTGTAATTATTTTACATACAAATGGATTAAACTTCCCAATCAAAAGACATAGAGTAACTGAGTTGTATAATAAATCAGCATCTGACTACATACTATCCATATGAGGTCCACTATTTAGAATTTTTTTAATTTATTTATTTTAATTGGAGGTTAATTTAAGAGTACACATACAGAAATCTACACACTGATACATTTAAAATGGATAACCAACAAAGAGCTACTGTATACCACATGAAACTCTACACGATATTTTGTAGCAGCCTGGATGGATGGGGAGTTTGGGGTAGAATGGATACAGGTATATGTATGACTGAATATCTTCACTGTTCACCGGAAACTATCACAACATAATCTGCTAATCAGCTATACTCCAATACAAAATAAAAAGTTTTAAAAAGTGAAGAAATGGGAAAAGATATTCTATGCAAATGGCAACCAAAAGGGAGCAGGGGTAGCTATACTTTTATCAGAAATATATGCATATACTTTAAGTCAAAAAAATGCCACAAGACAAAATATTATATAAGAAAGCCAATTTACCAGGAGGAAATATAAACTAAAATCATATGTAAACTTGATATCAGAGCAGCAAAATATATGCAGCAAACATTGACAAGACCAATGGGAGAAATAGATGACACAATAATAGTAGTGGGTTTCAGTACCACACTTTCACTAATGGATAGAACATTTAGCTAGAGATCAATAAGGAAGAGGACTTAATGCTGTAGGCCAAATAATGCAAAAAGCATAAAAAGCCATTCCACTTAACAGTAGCAGAATACACATTCTTCTCAAGCACACCTGGAATAGTCTCCAGGGTAGATTACATTCTAGATCACAAGGCAAGTTATAGCAAACATAAGACTGAAATATTGCCAATTGTATTCTCTGATCATAATGGTATAAAACTAGAAATCAATTGCAGAAGAAAAGCTGATAAATTCACAAATAAATGGAATTAAACCACATGCTTCTGAAAAAAAAAAAAAAAAGGATCAAGCCAGAAATCAAAAGGGAAATAGAAAATATCTTAAGATAAAATGTAAACACCAAACATCAGAGCTTTGGGACACAGCAGGGACACAGCAAAACAGTAATAGAAAGGAAGTTTATATTGTTAAAGTGAAAGTTGTTCAGTCACATCCGACTTGTTGCTACCCCATGGGCTATATTGTCCATGGAATTCTCCAGGCCAGAATACTAGAGTGGGTAGCTTTTGCCTTCTCCAGGGGATCTTCTCAACCCAGGGATTGAACCCAGGTCTCCTGCATTGTAGTCAGATTCTTGACCAACTGAGCCACAAGGGAAACCCAAGAATACTGCAGTGGGTAACCTTTCCCTTCTTCAGTGGATCTTCCCGACCCAGGAATCGAACTGGGGTCTCCTGCATTACCGGCGAATTCTTTACCAACTGAGCTATCAGGGAAGCTGCCTACATTAAAAAAGAAATAAGATCTTGATTAAACTATCTAACATTATACCTCAAGGAACTAGTAAAATGAGAATGAACTAAATCAAAAATTAGCAGAAGGTAGGAAATGGTAAGGATTGGAGCAGAAATAAATGAAACAGAGACTAGAAGTATAACAGAAAACAACAACAAAAAGACAAATTGGGGTTGATTCCAGTTCAAGATGGCAATAAAGTAAGATACTGAACTCCCCTCCTCCTGTAGATACACTGAGTCTAAAACCACACATAGAACAATTATTTCTTAAAAAAAAGAAAAAGAAAGCTAAAGTCTGATTGAGTGAAAACTACATATCAGGCAAGTAAAAATCACATCAAAGTGTGTAAGTGAGGCTGGGACACGTTCTCATCATAAATCCCACCACAGTGTGAAAGTGAAGTCGCTCAGTCGTGTCCAACTCTTTGTGACCCCATGGACTGTAGCCCACCAGGCTCCTCCATCCATGGAATTCTCCAGGCAAGAATACTGGAATGGGTTGCCATTTCCTTCTTCAGGGGATCTTCTTGATCCAGGGATCGAACCCAGGTCTCACGCATTGGGGGCAGATTCTTTAACCTCTGAGCCACCAAGGAAGCCCAGTGTGGTGACCCACAAACAGGAGGAAAATCAAAACCCAGAGTTTCTCCCTGAGGAGTGAAAGCTTCAAACCCTACTTTGGGTACCCCAACTTTTAAAACATGCACTTGAGTGATGACCACCCTCCAAAACAATTAATTTTGAAAACCAGCAAACCTTGTGTCCTGAGAGCCACAAGATAATAGCAATCAAAAAAATGCCTTTTAAGGGATGAAATGATTGGACTCACCCACCTCGGGCTTCTACTCAGAGGCAGCAAATAGCACTCTAACTTGAAAGAGACTAAGCTTGTTATATTAAAACCTTAGCCTGAGGTGCACACATTTAATTTAACTCAAACATCTAGGACCTTACTAGAACACTCTCTGAGGGCAGAGACTAGAAGGAACCATCTTTGATCTCTCCCTTTGCCATGCTCTAGAGCACAGGTATCTTCCAGGAGTAAACCTTTATATGCATTTGGAGTCCTAATTTTTGCAGCTGCTGCCAAGGAGACTCTTTTCAACTGCTTAGGCCTGGAGGCCAGGTTAGATTGGGTTCCTGGTCACATAAGACTATAATAATTGACGTCGCCGAAAAAGGAGCTCATATTCCTGTCCAGCGTCCCAATTTTTGAGACTGCTGCAAGGAGACACTTCTACATTATCTGGCTCTGGTAGCCAGTGGAACTTACACTTATGGGTCCCACAGATCTGTAGCCAACATAGAAAGAGTCCTTAGACAGTTATTATCTTGAGGTCATAGCAAGAGGCAACAAACACAAGAGTTCTCCCTTTCTGTGAAGGAGACCTTTCAGCTATTATCAAGACCTGAGATCAGGGGAGTAGGCTTCTAATTATACAAACACTAATCATTGCAGATGCTGATTGCAGCCATGAAATTAAAAGACGCTTAGTCCTTGGAAGGAAAGTTATGACCAACCTTGATAATATATTAAAAAGCAGACACATTACTTTGCCAACAAAGCTCCATCTGGTCAAGGCTATGGTTTTCCCCGTGGTCATGTATGAATGTGAGAGTTGGACTGTGAAGAAAGCTGATCGCTGAAGAATTGATGCTTTTGAACTGTGGTGCTGTAGAAGACTCTTGAGAGTCCCTTGGACTGCAAGGAGATCCAACCAGTCCATTCTAAAGGAGATCAATCCTGGGTGTTCATTGGAAGGACTGATGCTGAAGCTGAAACTCCAATACTTTGGCCACCTCATGCGATGAGTTGACTCACTGGAAAAGACTCTGATGCTGGAAAGGTTGGGGGCCGGAGGAGAAGGGGATGAACGAGAATGAGATGGCTGGATGGCATCACCGACTCTGTGGACATGCGTTTGAGTGAAGTCCGGGAGTTGGTGATCGACAGGGAGGCCTGGCGTGCTGTGATTCATGGGGTCGTGGAGAGTTGGACACGACTGAGCGACTGAACTGAACTGAACTGAACTGAAGTAGCTGACTACAATCCTTTCAAGAGAACAGGCACTATCTTCTAACCACAGTGGTATGAATCTAGAAATTAATAACACAAATTCATGAATATACAGAGATTAATAATATGCTATTTAATAAAACATGGGTTAAAATAAATTAAAAAAAATAAAGCGAGACAAATGAAAGTGTAAAATACCAACAAATTGCACAACCTGGAAGAAATGGATAAATTAATAGAGACATACATCCTACAAAGATGGAATCATGATGAAACAGAAAATCTGAACAGAGTAATTACTAGACAGAGGATTGATATAGTAATAAAACACTGCCCTAAAAACATAGTTCAGGATCAGGACCAGATGTAGTTAGTTCATGGTATATTCTATGAAACAGTCAATTAATAACTAATACCCACAAAATTGTCTCAAAAAATAGAAGAGGGAGAACTCTTCTGAATATATTTTACAGTCAAAATTCAGTTCAGTTCAGTTCAGTCGCTCAGTCGTGTCCGACTCTTTGCGACCCCATGAATCACAGCACACCAGTCCTCCCTGTCTATCAACAACTCCCGGAGTTCACTCAAACTCATGTCCATCGAGTCGGTGATGCCATCCAGCCATCTCATTCTCTGTCTTCCCCTTCTCCCCCTGCCCCCAATCCTTCCCAGCATCAGAGTCTTTTCCAGTGAGTCAACTCTTCTCTTGAGGTGGCCAAAGTATTGGAGTTTCAGCTTTAGCGTAAGTCCTTCCAATGAACACCCAGGATTGATCTCCTTTAGAATGGATTGGTTGGATCTCCTTGCAGTCCAAGGGACTCTCAAGAGTCTTCTCCAGCACCACAGTTCAAAAGCATCAATTCTTCGGCGATCAGCTTTCTTCACAGTCCAACTCTCACATCCAGACATGACCACTAGAAAAACCATAGCCTTGACTAGATGGACCTTGGTTGGCAAAGTAATGTCTCTGCTTTTTAATATGCTGTCTAGGTTGGTCATAACTTTCCTTCCAAAAGCGTCTTTTAATTTCATGGCTGCAATCAGCATCCGCAGTGATTTTGGAGCCCCCCAAAATAAAGTCTGACACTGTTTCCACTGTTTTCCCATCTATTTCCCATCAAGTGATGGAACCAGATGCCATGATCTTTGTTTTCTGAGTGTTGAACTTCAAGCCAACCTTTTCACTCTCCTCTTTCACTTTCATCAAGAGGCTTTTGAGTTCCTCCTCACTTTCTGCCATAAGGATGATGTCCTCTGCATATCTGAGGTTATTGATATTTCTCCCGGCAATCTTGATTGCAGCTTGTGCTTCTTCCAGCCCAGCATTCCTCATGATGTACTCTGCATAGAAGTCAAAATTACCTGAACACAAAACTCAGGTAAAGTACCACACACAAAAAGAAAACTATAGGCCAGTATCCATGATGAACATACATGCAAAAATCCTCAACAAAATACTGGCAAATCAAAATTACAATAAAATAATCATATACCATGATGAAGTAGAATTTATTCCAGATATGCAAGGATGGTTCAACATCTGTAAATCAATATGATACATGACATCTACAAAATGAATGACACAAATCATGTAATCATCTCAATAGGTGTAGTAAAGGCACTTAACAAAATTCAATGTCTATTTATGAAAAAACGTCTCAACAAAATGAGTATGAAGGAAACATACCTCAACATAATAAAAGTCATATATGACAAGTCCACAGATAACATCATGTTCAGTGATTAAAAGTTGAACAATTTTCCTATAAGATCATGAAAAAAAAAATGTTCCCTTAGGTCTCTTTTAGTCAACATATTATTGGAAGTCTTATTCAGAGCACTTAGGCAAGAAAAAGAATTAAAAGACATACAAATTGGAAAATAAGAAGTAAAACTTCCTTGTTTTCTGATGATATGATATAAATATAAAATTCTAAAGCCTCCTTCGAAAAGTGTTAGAACAAATAAGCAAATTCAGTAAAGCTGCTGCTGCTGCTGCTAAGTCACTTCAGTTGTGTCCGACTCTGTGTGACCCCAGAGACGGAAGCCCACCAGGCTCCCCCATCCCTGGGATTCTCCAGGCAAGAACACTGGAGTGGGTTGCCATTTCCTTCTCCAATGTGTGAAAGTGGAAAGTGAAAAGTGAAAGTGAAGTCGCTCAGTCGTGTCCGACCCTTAGCGACCCCATGTAAAGCTACAGCATATAAAGTCAATAAGCAAAAATGTGTCATATTTTTACACTAATAACAAATAGGAAAGAGAAATTAAGAAAACAATCCCAATTACAATTGCACCAAAAAGAATAAAATACTTTGAAATAAATTTAACCAAGGATGTGAAAGTCCTATATTTTAGAAACTGTAAGACAATAATGAAATTGAATAAAATATGAATAAGTGGAACTATATTCCATGCTCATGGACTGGAAAACTAATACTGTTAAAATGCTCATACTACCCAAAGCAATATACAGATACAATGCAATCCATATCAAAATTTTATTGGCATCTTCCATAGAAATAAAACAATCCTAAAATTTGTATGAAACCACAAAAGAGTCTGAATAGTCAAAGTAATCTTGAGAAAGAAAAACAAAGCTGGAGGCATCACACTCTGTTTTCAAACTATGTTATAAAGCTATAGTAATTAAGCAGAATGGAATGGCATTGAAGCATGGATATTATCATATGTGAAACGAATCGCCAGTTCAGGGTCGATGCATGTTACAGGATGCTTGGGGTTGGTATGCGGGGATGACCCAGAGGGAGGATAAGGGGAGGAGTGAGGTGGGAGGTGGGTTCGGGAGGGGGAACTCATGTACACCCAGGGCGGATTTATGTCAATATTTGGCAAAACCAACCAATATAATATTGTAAAATTAAAAAAAAATGAAAAATAAATAAATAAACAGATACATAGATCAATGGAATAAAATATAGATCCCAGAAAAAAAATCCATATATGTATGTTAAAATGATATCAACAAGGGAACCAATACTACACAGTAGGAAAGGATAGTCTCTTTAACATGTGGTGTTAGAAAAACTGGATATCCACATGAAAAAAAAAAAAAAAAGTTGGACCCATGTGTTACACAACACACAAAAACAAACCTAAAATAGATTAAAGACTTGAACCTAAGACCTGAAACTACAAAACTCCTATAAGAAAATATATGGGAATGAATTAAAACATCGGTTTTGGCAATGATTTCTTGAACATGACTTTAATAGTGCAGGAAAGTAAAACAAAACAAAGCAAAACACACACACACACAAATAAGTGATACTGTATCAAACTAAAATGTTTCTGTGCAGCAAAGAAAGAATCATAGAATCAAAAGGCAACCTATGTAATGGGAGTAAATATTTGCAATCTATATATCTGATAGGGGATTAATATACAAACTATATAAAGTGGCAGCTGCACAGCACTGGAGAGGCCTTGAGGAGATACCCCATGCCTAAGTTCAGAGAAGCCCCAGCAAGATGGTAGGTGCTGGAGTGATGGCTGCACAGCACTGGAGTGGCTGTGAGGAGATAACCCACATCCAAGGGCAAAGGAGAAGCCCCAGCAAGACGGTAGGAGGGGCAAATTTCATTTAGAATCAAACCCCATTCCCACCAGAGATGCTCAGGGAGCTCAAACAAACTTTGTTTTTTGACCCAGAGATACCACAAGAAACTGAGACAGAACTGTGTTTGAGGGTCTCCTATGGAGGTACAGGTCAACAGTGAACTCTACAAGGGCAGGGGCTCTGGGTGCAGCAGACTTGAGTATGGCTGGGTGCAGCAGACTTGGGTATAGCATAAGCCCTCTTGGAGGGGGTTGAAATTAACCCCACCATAGGGTTGGCAGAACTTACACAGGCCTGGGAAATAGATTTTGGAGGGCATAAACATAACCTTGTGTACACCAGTACACAGGAGAAAGGAGCAGTGACCCCACAAGAGACTGACCCAGACTTGCCTGGGAGTGTCGAAGAGTCTCCAAGAGTCTCCAACAGAGATGTGGGTCAGTAGCGGCCTGCTGGAGGGTTCGGAGCACCAAGTGTAGCAGTACATGTATGGGGCCTTTTGAAGGAGGTCACCATTTCTTCATTCCCTCCACCATAGTTTGGCCTCAAGTAAATAAAATGAAGGGAATAAAGTTCCATCCATCAACAGAAAATTGGATTAAAGATTTACTGAACTTGGCCATGCCCATCAGAACAAGACCCAGTTTCCCCTTCAAACAGCCACTCCCATCAGGAAGCTTCCATAAGCTTCTTATCCTTCTCCATCAGAGGGCAGACAAATTGAAAACAACAATCACAGAAAACTAATCAATCTGATCACATTGACAACAACCTAGTCTAGCTCAATGAAACGATGAGCTATGCCTTGTAGGGCCGTACAAGACAGATGGGTCATGGTGGAGCGTTCTGACAAAATGTGGTCCATTGGAGAAAGGAATGGCAAACCACTTCAGTATTCTTGCCTTGAGAACCCCATGAACAGCATGAAAAGGCAAAAAGATAGGACACTGAAAGATGAACTCCCGAGGTCTGTAGGTGCCCAATATACTACTGGAGATCAAAGGAGAAATAACTCCAGAAAGAATGAAGAGACAGAGCCAAAGCAAAAACAACACCCAGTTGTGGATGTGACTGGTGATAGCAGCAAAGTCCAATGCTGTAAAGAGCAATACTGCATAGGAACCTAGAATGTTAGGTCAATGAATCAGTGCAAATTGGAAGTGGTCAAACAGGAGATGACAAGAGTGAACATCAATATTCTAGGAATCAGCGAACTAAAATGGACTGGAATGGGTGAATTTAACTCAGATGAGCATTATATCTACTACTGTGGGCAGGAATCTCTTAGAAGAAACGGAGTAGGCCTCATAGTCAACAAAAGAGTCTGAAATGCCGTACTTGGATGCAATCTCAAAAACGACAGAATGACCTCTATTTGTTTCCAAGGCAAAGCATTCAATACCACAGTCTATATCCCAGCCAGTAATGCTGAAGAAGCTGAAGTTGAACGGTTCTATGAAGATTTACAAGACCTTCTAGAACTAACACCTAAAAAAGATGTCCTTTTCACTGTAGCAGACTGGAATGCAAAAGTAGGAATTCAAGAAATACCTGGAGTAACAGGCAAATTTGGCCTCAGAGTTCAGAAAGAAGCAGGGAAAAGGCTAACAGAGTTTTGCCAAGAGAATGCACTGGTCATAGCAAACACACTCTTCTAACAACACAAAAGAAGAATCTAAACATGGACATCACCAGATGGTCAATACCGAAATCATATTGATTATATTTTTTGTAGCCAAATTTGGAGAAGCTCTACAAAGTCCATAAAAACAAGACCAGCAGCTGACTGTGGCTCAGATCATGAACTCCTTATTGCCAAATTGAGACTTAAATAGAAGAAAGTAGGGAAAACCACTAGACGATTCAGGTATAACCTAAATCAAATCCTTTACTATTATACAGTGGAAGTGATGAACAGATTCAAGGGATTAGATCTGATAGACAAAGTGCCTGAAGAACTACGGACTAGGTTCATGACTTGAACAGGAGAGAGAAATCAAGACCATCTCCAAGAAAAAGAAATGCAATAAAAACAAAATGGCTATCTGAGGAGGCCTTACAAATAGCTGTGAAAAGAAGAGAAGTGAAAAGCAAAGGAGAAAAGGAAAGACATACCCATTTGAATGCAGAGATCCAAAGAATGGCAAGGAGGGATAAGAAACCCTTTCTCAGTGATCAGTGAAAAGAAATAGAGGAAAACAATAGAATGGGAAAGGCTAGAGATCTCTTCAAGAAAATTAGAGATACCAAGGGAACTTTTCATGCAAAGATGGGCACAATAAAGCAAAGAAATGGTGTGGACCTAACAGACGTAGAAGATATTAAGAAGACGTCAGAAGAATTCACAGAAGTACTATACAAAGAAGATATTTATGACCCAGAAAATCACGATGTTACAATCACCGACCTAGAGCCAGACATTGTGGAATGCTAAGCAGAGCGGGCCTTAGGAAGCATAACTATGGACAAAGCTAGTGGAGGTGATGGGATTCCAGTTGAGCTATTTCAAATCCTAAAAGATGATGCTGTGAAAGTGCTGCACTCAATATGTCAGCAAATTTGGAAAACTCAGCAGTGTCCACAACACTGGAAAAGGTCAGTTTTCATTCCAATCCGAAAGAAAGGCAATGCCAAAGAATGCTCAAACTACAGCTCAAATTCACTCATCTCACACTCTAGTAAAGTAATGCTCAAAAATTCTACACCCCTGGCTTCAACATTATGTGAACTGCGAAATTCCAGATATTCAAGCTGGATTTAGAAATGGCAGAGGAAGCAGAGATCAAATATTAACATCTGCTGGATCATCGAAATAGCAAGAGAGCTCTAGAAAAACATCTATTTCTGCTTTATTGACTATGCCAAAGTCTTTGATTCTGTGGATCAGAACAAGCTGTGGAAAATTCTTCAAGTTATGGGAGTACCAGACCACCTGACCTGCCTCTTGAGAAACCTGTATGCAGGTCAGGAAGCAACAGGTAGAACTAGACATGGAACAGCAGACTGGCTCCAAATCAGGGAAGGAGTATGTCAAGGCTGCATATTGTCACCCTGCTTATTTAACTTATGTGCAGAGTATATCATGAGAAATGCTGGGCTGGATAAAGCACAAGCTGGAATCAAGATTACAGGGAGAAATATCAGTAACCTCAAATATGCAGATGACACCACACTTATGGCAGAAATGGAAGAAGAACTAAAGAGCTTCTTGATGAAAGTGAGTGAGGAGAGTTAAAGACTTGGCTTAAAACTCAACATTCAGAAAACTAAGATCATGGCATCTGGTCTCATCACTTCATGGTAAATAGATGGGGAAACAGTAGCTGACTTTATTTTGGGGGGCTCCAAAATCACTGCAGATGGTGACTGCAGCTATGAAATTAAAAGACGCTTATTCCTTGGAAGAAAAGTTATGACCAGACTAGACAGAATATTAAAAAAACAGAGACATTACTTTGCCAACAAAAGTCCATCTCGTCAAGGTTGTGGTTTTTCCAGTAGTCATGTGTGGATGTGAGAGTTGGACTATAAAGAAAGCTAAGCGCCAAAGAACTGATGCATTTGAACTGTGCTGTTGGAGAAGACTCTTGCATGTCCCTTGGACTGCAAAGAGGTCCAACCAGTCCATCCTAAAGAAATCAGTCCTGAATATTCATTGGAAGGACTGATGCTGAAGCTGAAACTCCAATACTTTGGCTACCTGATGTGAAGAACTGACTCTTTTGAAAAAACCCTGATGCTGGAAAATATTGAAGGCGGAAGAAGGGGAAAGAGGATGAGATGGTTGGATGGCATAACCAACTCAATAGACATGAGCTTCAGTAAACTCTGGGAGCTGGTGATGGACAAGGAGGCCTGGCATGCTACAGTCCCTGGGGTTGCAAAGAGTCGGACATGACTATGCGACTGAACTGAACTACTCCAACATCAATAACGATAATTGCAGAACACAATTGAAAAAGGACAAAAAATTTGGAATAGAAATTTCTCCAAAGTGAAAAGCAATATGTAGGGTCCTCAAAAATTAATACTAGAACTACCATATGATCCAACAATTGCCCTTCTGTGTATTTATTCAAGAGAAATGCAAACAAGATCTCAAAGAGATATTTTCATTTCCATGTTCACTGAAACATTGTTTACAATAACCAAGAGATGGAAACAATTTAAATGTCAGTCCCTGGATGATATGTATGATATATATGTCATTTGTTGCTCAGTTTTTAAAAAGAAGGTTGTCCTATCATATGCCACAAAGTGAAATATACTTGAGGACATTATGCCTAGTGAAAGAAGCTAGTCACACAAGGGCAAATACTGCATGATTCCACTCACATGAATTATTCAATATAGCTAAGCTTGTAGATACAGAAGAGTGGTGATTGACAAAGGCTGAAGGGAGTATGGGGAAGGGGATTGCTATTCATTAAGTACCAAGTTTCATTTATGCAAGATAAAAAAGTTCTAGAGGTATGTTGGACATTCATGTACATTTAGTTAGCAAAATCATATTTTACATTTAAAGATTTGTTGAGATAGATCTCATGTGCTTTTTGTCACAATACAAAATAATAGTGTTGAGTTAAAGAAGTTAAACACAGAGGAATACATATTATATTATTCTTTTTATATGAAGATCAGGTACAGGAAAAATATTGTGATAAAACTCAGAAACTGATTGCCTTGGGTGAAGGTGGGAGTGACAACTAGAAAGAGGGCATGAGAGAACTTTCTGGATTCATCTTTCTTTGATTGGTAGCATCATGGGTGTATAAAGTTGTAACAACTTATTAAAATAAAATAAACCCTTAGTTCTATTGTACTTAAATTATTCCTACATGTATCTAAATTATTCTAAAAGAAAAATATAATTTAAAGATGTTAAATTGCTTTCCTTTTCAGAGGTTAAATAGGTTATCTTTCCTCCTTAGGGGGAAAAAAAAAAAAAGAAGAAACATTGCTAGTGAAAAATGGTTATAACCTGTGCTTGATCAGGTTAAAGAAATGCTATATCTAGTTATAGAAAAAAATGGGTTTAAGCTAAAAAAAAAAAAAAAAAAAAAACAAAGCAACTCAGCTCTCTCATATTATATAAAGCCTGTGAGTTCATGCCAAGCTGTATCTTGCTCTTTGGGACACTATGGGCCATAGTCTGTCAGGCTTCTCTGTCCATGGGATTCTCCAGGCAAGAATACTGGAGTGGGTTGCCATGTCCTCCTCCAGGGAATCTTCCAAACCCAGCGACAAACCTGCATCTGTTATGTCTGCTTCATTGGCAAGCAGTTCTTTACCATTAGCGCCACCTTGGAAGCCCATATTAAGCCTATAAATGGGAATAAAAAGTGGAAGTGGGAAACGGGATTATATTTTTTATCTCAAAAGTTGACAGTAAAAGTTTGTAAAAATAATCAGTGTTATCCTGTGATAGAATTAGACAATGAACATGGGTGCAGAATGCATTTTCAGCTAATAACAATAGATCTACAGTAGTAGGATTTAAATGAATGGTAGAACCTGGGATAAAAACTGAGATGGTAGAACTATGAAGTGAGATACAGGAAAGAATAAATACCACACCAAGAAATAGGTCAGGGTCAGAAACCAGGAAACATAAAATTAACAAAACCAAAATCCAAAATCAGGCTTAGATAGATGTTGAGACTGTGACTAAATTTTTGTCTTTTAATTTAAGTGCCTTCCTTGTGGTCTAAATTAAATGTTAAAATTTAAAAAAAGTTCAGGTAGGAAATATTTTTCTTTCAAAATACAGTTCTCATGTTTATACCAGTAGTCTTTCTCCTGGGTGTAACTAGGAGAGTAGTATAAAGATCTAGAAGCCAGACACAAACTCTGAACAACAGTGTCTCAAAAGCAGCCAAAGTTTATAATACAAAAGCCACTCATTTAATCTGCAACAAAAAACAATAATAATGTGTGTATATATATATATAATTCTATTTGGGCCGAAAGAGAAATTTATTGATATTGTTTTGATCACTGGGGAAGACTTTTAAGAGAGCAAAGCAAAAAGAAGCTTGTAGTCTTGGGACTGCTGCTACTGCTAAGTCACTTCAGTCGTGTCCGACTCTGTGTGACCCCATAGACGGAAGCCCACCAGGCTCCCCCGTCCCTGGGATTCTCCAGGCAAGAACACTGGAGTGGGTTGCCATTTCCTTCTCCAATGTGTGAAAGTGAAAAGTGAAGTTCCTACCCTTAGCGACCCCACGGACTACAGCCTACCAGGCTCCTCCATCCATGGGATTTTCTAGGCAATAGTACTGGAGTGGCTTGCCATACAGCAATCACTTTATTTGCAAAGTTTATACTTTATAATAGCTATGTTAGAAAATCCGTGAGATATCTATATGTATTTACCTCCAAAGCAATCAGAGATGGAGAATAACTGCACAGTTTGGTTACCATTTTATTTTGAACTATATATAATCTTGTCATTGATCCATGGACTTGTATTTAACTTGTTAAAAGTTTGTAAAAATAAATTTTAGCTTGTCATTTAACAGTATTTAACTTGTCATTTATCCATTCAAATCAAACATGAAATATAATGCCGCCACAGAGCTTGTTGTGGCCTATCTCTACACTTGTTGTTTAGTCCCTAAGTCATGTCTGACTCTTTTCAACACCCTGGACTGTAGCTTGACAGGTTCCTCTGTCCATGGGATTTCCCAGGCAAGAATATTGGAGTGGGTTACCATTTCCTTCTCCAGAGAACCAAAATAATAAGGGTTAACACTTACAAAGAGAGGTTTCAGAAGAAATAAATAAGAAAATTTTATACATAAATACAAATATACATACACTATAAACATCTATATTTTTCTTTTATAGGATAGGTTTCAAGCACTGTAGCCTTGCTTCAGTCTCTCATTAATACAAGCCAAAGCAGAAATTCTTAATAAATATTTGCTATAATTTCAGTATTGCAAGCACAACTTGTAAATTTTTTCCAAAATTATAAGATCAGAAATATGTTTTATTTTTTAAAGTTTTTTTTTTTTTTTTTTTTTGTCTGTGCTGGGTCTTCATTGCTGCATGGTCTTTTCTCTAGTTACAATGAGTGGGGGCTACTTCCTAGTTGAGGTGTGCAGGCTTCTCCTTGCAGTTGCTTATAGTGTTACAAAACACAGGCTACAAGGCATGCAGTCTTCAATAGTTGCAGCATGTGGGCTCAGTAGTTGCAGCTCCTGGGCTCTAGAGCACAGGCTCAAAAGTTATGGTGCACAGGCTTAGTTGATCCACAGTATGTGAGATCTTCCCAGATATAGGATCAAACCCACGTCTCCTTCATTGGTAGGTGAATTCTTTACCACTGGGCCACCAGGAAAGCCCAAAACCAGAAATATACTTTAAAGAAAGTGTAAGCAGCATGAAAGTTTAAGTAGTCATAAATAAATATATATTTTTAAATAAAGAGAGCTACTGAAGTTGTTAACATTTTAGTTTTCCAACATATTGTATTTTATGTATTATTAGAGTATGTTTTTGAAGTGTATTCTTTCTTTTTATTTTATGTGTTTCTTTTTTCCCTCTACAAATATTTACCCAGAGTAGTATAAAATATGATTGCTTACTTCCTCTACCATTTCTTGTAAGTACAAATTCGTTTATAAAGTAAAATAAATAATTATCAAGTATCTACTTTTGCAGACTCCAGCAGTTTTATTGAATAGCAAATGTTCATTAGTATGCACTGATATGAAGACAATCTTACTGACAATTCCCAGAGCGTTCCCTCTTTCATAAACAAGTTGTTGATGGCTGATGCATAATCCATCTGAGCATTGCAATAAAAAGAAAATGTCACAAAATGTGCATAGAGATTCATAGAAATAAGTTCAAAAAGTTTCGATAGGAAAAGAATATTCACACGTGCATACACACCACCATGTTTTTTATTTTGATTTGACTGATGTTATTTGCAGAAAATTGACTCCTATGTTTTTAATTGGATAGTTTTTTTTATGATTCTCTTTACTCAATCAAAAAAAAAAAAATACTGTAACCCATACCAAAGTGGATAGTCTGATTTGAGAGAGTTGTTTAGCTATTTTATTAATGCCAAACCATCCAGAGAAAATGTAAGGAAATTCTCTTAATCATACATATGTTTTACTATTTGAAGCCAAGCATCCAGATGCTCTAAATATGTGGATGCTTTGGTGTTACACAAAATAAGTAGAAAGAACCCTTGATAATTCTTGGTAATTAAATCATTTATGTATCTATTCATTCTACAAATATTTATTTTGCACTTATTATATGCGATGTGCTCTATAGGGTGTTGCAAAGGAAGCATAGCTGTACATGGATCAGAATCTGTGTTCAAGAAGCTTACAATTAAGATAGAAAGGGTAGAAGTGATAGAATGAGGTATATGCTCTAAGACACTAAAAATTGTCAACAGCATTAATAAGATTAATAATAACTGTCAACAGCATCAAATTCCAAATTTGATGACCAAGATAATGTTTAATCTGACATTTGAAAGAAAGGGTAATAGTTTTATAATCAGTGACTAAGAATAAAATAGAAAATATGTAAGCAAGAAAATTTATACAAGAATATTCCATGTGTATTCATGAAGGGTTGTAATCCAGAGGAACAGTAATAGATAAAACTGGGAAAGTAGGTTTGATTTATATTTGAAAGGAATTTGAATGTATAATTTGTATTTTATTTTTAAGTGACAAGTCATCACTAAATGCCATGTACTATGCTTAAAAGAGCTTTAGAAAATCAATCCCTTACATAAGTTTTTTTTTTTTTTTCCCTCCTTCATTTTCAGTTTTTCTGTCAGATATGAGGGACAAAGATATCAGATCTAAAGTTCCATCAGGGTCCAAAATGTATGAAAGGAAGATTTCATTTGACCAGCAAGAGATTCCACATAAGGAACATGAGCGTGAGAAAGATAAAGTCATCACAATACTCTAGGAAGCTGTATCTGTTACTGATGTGCAGAATACATTGAATTGTGAAGACTGTGAGTGTAGGAAGAATGGTTAGAGGTCTTCTGTGACTATCTTCTCAGAATTTGATCTGGGATGACAATGTTGGAAACGGTAAAGAATAGATGTGAAAGACCCTTGTTTGTTTGTTGATCAGAAAAGTGTACATGGGATTAGTGTATTTTTAGTTTTATTTTCAATCAGTCAGACCATTTAATTTTTTTATAGTAGAGCTTCTAAATATGCAGAGTAAGACTCATAATTCCTGTATTGGTATATGGGAATGTCTAGGGAGCCTTACAACCCACTCCAGTATTCTTGCCTGGAGAATCCCAGGGACAGAAGAGCCTGGTGGGCTTCCGTCTATAGGGTCGCACAGAGTCGGACACGATTGACGTGACGTAGCAGCAGCAGCAGGGAGCCTTAATGCTTTTTTTTTTCACCTTTGGAAATGCTATGATGAAAGATACTTTAAGAACAAAGTATAACCTCTTTTCATATTTTTCTGTCATTCACATTAACTAATGGGCATTTCCATGAAAACACAATTTCCTCTTATCCTCATGTAAAATAAAAATAGACTATGCCTGTGTGACAGAACAGCTTCACGACATTTATCTAAAACAATTTTAAGCAGAGATGAACAGATGAGCATAATTCAGTCATAGCAGCTCAAAGAACAATGAGATATTTTGTATATTTTCTATATAAATGTATGTTTCACACTCCATTCTCCAGTGGGAGCTCTTCTGATGTTTCACAAGCCAAATACTAAAAAGAAAGAAAGAAAAATGCTCCAAAAATACACGATATGCACTGATTTTGAAAAATTACATATCAGAGTTTGAAACTTCAGCCACAGAATGACTATGCTGAAATTCACTTTCAATTCAGTTCAGTTTAGTCACTCAGTCGTGTCCGACTCTTTGCGACCCCATGAATCACAGCACGCCAGGCCTCCCTGCCCCTCACCAACTCCCGGAGTTCACTCAAACTCATGTCCACAGAGTCGGTGATGCCATCCAGCCATCTCATTCTCGGTCGTCCCCTTCTCCTCCTGCCCCCAATCCCTCCCAGCATCAGAGTCTTTTCCAGTGAGTCAACTCTTCGCATGAGGTGGCCAAAGTATTGCAGTTTCAGCTTTAGCATCAGTCCTTCCGATGAACACCCAGGACTGATCTACTCATCTGTAAATATTAGAATAATGATACCGTAAAATGTGTGGTACATGTCAAATGAGCTAATGAATGAAAGGTCTAGGCTGACATGTAGTACATATTGCAATTATTAATTTAAAAATATTCATCAACAAATTGTAGCTTTTAGGTCATCTTTCCAAGTGGATATGAGTGGGGTGAAAAAGAAAAGAAGGTAAATCAAGTATGTAGGAAAAATGAATAGCCAAAGGACAAATTGCTCTCTAATGTCATTTTCAAAAGTTAGGAAGATAGTTGCAAATAGGAGTCAAGATAGTACCAAGAATTATTTCTAAAGACTGACAATATATTTAATATTTATAAAGTATTGCACCATAAGCCAAGTTTTTGCTCACCTAGTTACTGGAAAAAAAATAGTAAATATATTCTTAAAAGTGTTGCCCATACAGGAAATGATTAATAATATGATGATATTGTAAGGTAATGAAGGTGTTCTTTATATGTATATTTGCCCAAGTCAAATAGGAGAGAGATGAACATTTGGGAAAAAATTACTTCTGGCATTGAATGAAGAGATTTGAAAGAGATAAACAATAAAATATGAAGAAAAGCTAACTATTTTAAATTAGGTCAAATTACTACTATTTGCAGTGAGTACTTTATTTGCATCCTTGGAGAGGAGTTCAGTTCAGTTCAGTCGCTCAGTCGTGTCCAACTCTTTGTGACCCCATAAATCACAGCACGCCAGGCCTCCCTGTCCATCACCAACTCCCAGAGTTCACTCAAACTCATGTCCATCGTGTCGGTGATGCCATCCAGCCATCTCATTCTCTGTCGTCCCCTTCTCCTCCTGCCCTCAATCCTTCCCAGCATCAGAGTCTTTTCCAGTGAGTCAACTCGTCGCATGAGGTGGCCAAAGTATTGGAGTTTCCGCTTTAGCATCAGTCCTAATAAATCAGAAATATTCACTGCTTTAAAAAAATCTTTATATATAATGAAGTAAAATTTTGCATTGTTTTATAAATATGAAGCTCATTTACTTACCATCACTTTTTCTCATGATAACCATGGATTTTATTTTTTCCTGAGAGCCTAGAAATCTGAAATTTTTAACCTTTGAACTACAAAAATTGCGGGGCTTCCCAGGTGGTTCAGTGGTAAAGATTCTGCCTGCAATGCAGGAGACCCTGGTTTGATCCCTAGGTCAGAAAGATCCCTTGGAGAAATAAATGGCAAACCACTCCAGTCTTCTTGATGGGAAAATGTCATGGACAAAGGAGCCTAGTGGGCTACAGTCCATGAGGTTGCAAAGAGCTGGATAAAACTGAGCTACTCACACACACACACACGCATACGCACACATTTTGCAATTTCTGCTTGTCAGCAGCTTTGCCACCATGAAGAATTCTGATTGTGATTGTGATTAATAACCTGTTATACTGTCCAGACTGTTTCTGTAAGTTTCATGATGAATTGCAGTTACAAATTTTCATTGCATTTTAATGGTTGATTTACTGATGTTTATAAAATGAAAGGTCAATTCAATATTTGAAAATAGTTGCAATAACATTGATAGTGAATGAAAACCTGTTTCTAAAAAAGGAAAAGAGTAGAGAAAAATCTGGCTAATAAGATCATAAAGTTGAACAGCTGAATATATCTAATTGCCATATTTTCTACCAAAGGCCATAAACTTTGTCACATTTCCTAATTGACAAAGTTGCAGGTTCGCCTATAGAAATATTCCTAATACACAGTATCAAAGATAGGAGTTCAAAGGAAGATGGAAAGGGAACTTTGCATGAATCCTGTTCTGTAAATTATCTGCTGTAAAAGGCTTAAAGAAATTTTGAAGTCAATGTTGAAAAAAAATAATAAAATATAAAGAAGCATATTGCAAAAAACAGAAAAAAAATTAAAATTATTTAAGCACTTAGATCTATTTGGTTTTAGATGTCTACATTTTGACAATGGTCACATTTCATTGTGTTCATGAGGTAGAAGAGAAGGAAGAAATTATTTACAAGATATCTGAAAGTCTGTGCTTGTGCTTAGTCTTTATTTTTTCCTTCAAGTTTCAGTTTTGATAGTCAAGTATTTTTGTTTTAGGACAAGGAGAGATAAGAAGCTCTTTACAGTGGTGCCTGAACCTGGTTCTAGTATTTTCCAGAATGTGTTGAAGTTACTAATTTTTAGGTTTAGACTTTCCTTTTTGTTATAATATGGCCATTTAGTTTTATATGTTTATCTCTAAGCACTACTCTAGCTGTGTCCCATGAATCTTCACCTGTTGTACTTAAAATTTACTCAGTTTAAGATATTTTATAATTTCCCTTGAGAGTTGTTTGTTAATAAATGTTTGAAATTAGATTTCTAAGTATTTTTTCTAATGGTTGTTTGATTTCTAAGTCTTTTGAGAATTCGCTGTTATTTTTTTATTGAGATAATGTTTAGTTTCATTTTTGTCATAGAAGATACTTCATATTACTTCAATTCTTTTAAATTTGTTAAGGTTTAGTTTAAAACTGAATGTAAACTTCCTTTGTTAATGTTTCATGTGCACTTAAAAAGAATGTGTATTCTTCAGAGATCTGTATAGAAGTCCTGTTTGTTGAATGTGTTATATAGCTCTTTTATATCATTGCTGATTTTCTGGCTATTAGTTTTATTACTGAAAAAGCATTGTTGAAGTCTCCAACCATAATTTTTGACTTATTTATTTCTCCTTTTAGTTCTGACAATTTTTGTGTCATATGTTTTGAAGATCCGTGGTTTCTCTAGACACATTCAAGTAGAATGAGTATTTCACTATTGAGGCTTCCTTTCTTGTTCTTATGCCATATATGCATACTAAAATGTATGAAAAATAAGTTTTAATTGCTCTCCAGATTTTTAAAATAAGTTTGTTGTTGTTGTTTAGTCGGTAAGTCATGTCCAACTCTATTGCTATCCCATGGATTATGTAACCTGCCAGCCTCTGCTGTCCATGGAATTCTCCAGGCAAGAATACTGGAGTGTGTTGCCATTGCCTTCTGCAGGGGATCTTCTCGATCTAGGAGTTGAACCCACATCTCCTGCATTAGCAGGCAGATTTTTTACCACTGGAGTCACCCTGTACCTTTAGCGTAACATATATACATCCCTCTATCTTAACTTCTGCTTTTTTATATCTTCCAATTTCCCTTTTTAAAAGATATATTTTTAAGAACCATAGGTTTATTGATTATGCAACTCTTTGCCTTCCTACTTAAAGGCCTATTTTGCCATTTTCCATCTTTAGACTTAATTAAATTGCATTTTATTTAAATCTTAATTTTTTTAAAATACTTCAATTTGCATAAGATTACAGAAATCCTTACACTATATATTCAAAAGTTCAAAGGACAGCTCCAAATCCTCTCAAATTCATCTCTAAAATCACACAATAGTATCCTAAAATCACAGGATACTGCCTTGCTTCTTCTGTGTTCATACAGCTTTCCATATTAGATGATGCAAATTTCAACATTTTAATCAAAACTGCTTAATTTCCTCTTCAACAAAAATTAGAATAGTTTTCATCTCACAAAATTTAAGGGAGGGAATATCTTCTATTTGTAAAATGTGCTGTTATATAATTTATATTGCAGCCAATATCTAAGTGATTAAAACGTCCACAATTTAAATTTCAACCCATTTCATGTTTACCTTATCAGTAGTTCCTGATCCACTTTCTCTTACTTCCTTGTAGCTCTGTAATAACATTGATAATACTGTTATTATCTTCTAAACTCTTATGTGCCACTTAAAATTTTTATTACTATTACTTTTTGCAGATTCAGTATTCCCCTTTGCCACTTTCAATGATTTATTTTCCCTATATTTCCTTATTTCCCCATTTCTCTAGTAGATTTTTTTTCAGCTTCATATTTTAAAAATTTTTATGTTTTTGAATCTTTAAAATATTTACTGAAAATTGTGCAAGATTTAGTTAGGGTTCTTAAGAGGAGTTGAACTTTCCTGGTGGCTCAGCTGGTAAAGAATCCACCTGCAATGAGGCATACCTGGGTTTGATGCCTGGGTTGGGAAAATACACTGGAGAAGGGAAAAGCTGCCTAATCCAGTATTCTGGCCTGAAGAATTCCATGGACAATATATATAGCCCATGGGGTCGCAAAGAGTCGGACATGACTGAGTGACATTCACTTAAGAGGAGTTAGAGTTCTATTTCATTTTTCTCATTAGCCATTTTAGTTTCTAACTTTGTTATGTCATCAATGTAGAGTTCTAGAGAAAAAAAAAAAACCTGTTACTTTTTCATGAAGTACATGCAAATTAACTCTTTTATGCATCATATATCTGCAAAATAGTAAATAAAACTAGATATTGCCTGAGGTAAATCTTATTTGAATGTAAAGAGTTTACTGAAATGTTAGCAATAATAACTGTTATATAATGTCCTTCTTCAAACAAGTTATACTTTCTAACAAGATAATAAACATAATTGTGACACTGTTAATTCTTAGAGAGATCAATCAAATATTAATGTCATTTTTTAAAATCCAATTTAGTATTTAGAATCACTTTCATGATTATTCTCTCATATTTTGAGAGTTTAACAAATATTTCCACTTTGAAGATTTACATATTCTAACTTTAATATGAGGTTTGCCTATCAGGCAGTTTTCCATAATGGTAAGAAATCTACCTGCCCACATTCTGCCAAACACTCTGAAGTTTGCATATATTTGCTCTGAAATTATCCTATTTGCTTAAAAATTACCCAAAATATTCCACTTAAGGACTGTGTAATCCCTAATTCATATCTAAAATCTTACTCATGGATGAAGCATATCATAACTGGTTTTGAAAATGAAAAATCGGAATTAAATAACATCAATACATCTTTTATACATTTCATTGGAAGGACTGATGCTAAAGCTGAAACTGCAATACTTTGGCCACCTCATGAGATAAGTTGACTCACTGGAAAAGACTCTGATGCTGGGAAAGGTTGGGGGCGGGAGGAGAAGGGGATGACAAAGAACGAGATGGCTGGATGGCATCACCGACTCTGTGGACATGAGTTTGAGTGAACTCCAGGAGTTAGTGATGGACAGGGAGGCCTGGCGTGCTGTGATTCCTGGGGTCGCAGAGAGTCGGACACGACTGAGTGATTGAGCTGAACTGAAACAATGTTTAAAACTTTAGATCCTCATTTTACTGTTCTAGCATTGGCAACTTCAACACCCTAAGAATGATTAAAAAAAAGTCCGCATGCTTTGTTTGCTACTGCTGCTGCTGCTAAGTCGCTTCAGTCCTGTCCAACTCTGTGCGACCCCATAGATGGCAGCCCACCAGGCTCCCCCGTCCCTGGGATTCAAGAATACTGGAGTGGGTTGCCATTTCCTTCTCCAGTGCATGAAAGTGAAAGTGAAGTCACTCAGTTATGTCCGACTCCTAGCGACCCCATGGATTGCAACCTACCAGGCTCCTCCATCCATGGGATTTTCCAGGCAAGAGTACTGGAGTGGGTTGCCATTTCCTTCTCCCTGTCAAATCTTGGGATATGGAAGGGGTTCGTGTGTGAGGTTAAGGGGCTGGGCCACCCCAAACCCCTACTTTAAGAACAGGTTACCTCTCCTATCTTTCTTGGTTGTACAAAGCCAGAGTCCATGTACAGATACTGAGTATTAATACAAGAGAAAGGCAAAAGGAGGATTATTTCTGTGACTGTTCGAGTTCTTTATTAGTGACCTTGCCTGAAGAAGAGAAATAAGCCCATGATTTGCTTCCATCCTGAGCTTCAATTTCCTTAATGGCTTTAGGTCCTGTTAACATCATGCGTCCATACTCAGTGAGTAATCTCATTGCTTTTATGATTAATTTGCTTTTTTGTCTATAATAAAACATGTACAGTCACTTATCTTGGAAAGATCATTTTTGATAAAGAAATTCACTGCAAAAGGCTACTGAAATTTAGGAGAGGCATTGAGAATTGTAAGCACTGAAGAAACAGGGGAGTGACTTAGGCTGATACAAGCATGTACTGTAGAAGTGGAAATCGCAGGTTGAAATTGAACACAGCAAAATTTAGTCTGAATGTCAGGAAAAGTTGTCAACTCTGAGATTTAATTAGGTAGTGGAATAGTTTCCCAGAAGAAATGGCAGAAATTTATTGCTGGAGCTATTTAAAATTGGCCTGGACAAAGCACCAGGGAATATACAGAAGGGGACATGCCTTAACAGATTCTTGAGAATTGATGTAGATAGCAATTCGTCTTTTGCATTTCTAATGTTCTTGAACATTATTTTATCATTTCCCTTCACAATGTGAGCTAAATGTGTTCTCTTTACCAATAAAACCCTGCAAATCAGAACTACATATATACCCATAGGGATATCCATACTTGCTTTTATTTTTTTAATCTACTTATTTTAATTGGAGGCTAATTACTTTAGATTATTGTATTGGTTTTAGCATACATTGATATGAATCCACCCCGGGTGTACATGTGTTCCCCATCTTGAACCCCCGTCCCACCTCCCTCCCCATATCATCCCTCTGGGTCATCCCAGTGCACCAGCCCCGAGCATCCTGTATCATGCATCAAACCTGGACTGGCGATTCGTTTCACATATGATAATATGCATGTTTCAATACCATTCTCCCAAATCATCCCACCCTCACCCTCTCCCACACAGTCCAAAAGACTGTTCTACACATCTGTGTCTCTTTTGCTGTCTTGTATACAGGGTTATCGTTACCATCTTTCTAAATTCCATATATGTGTGTTAGTATACTGTATTGGTATTTTTCTTTCTGGCTTACTTCACTCTGTATAATAGGCTCCAGATTCATCCACCTCATTAGAACTGATTCAAATATATTCTTTTTAATAGCTGAGTACTATTCTATTGTGTGTATGTACCACAGCTTTCTTATCCATTTGTCTGCAGATGGAGATAGCTAACAAGCACATGAAAAGATGCTCAACATCAATCATACCTGCTTTTTAAAAGGTGTGATCCAAGCTTAATATTTTCATTTAATTGGTTAATCACTTGGCTGTTCTTTCTTTCTTTCTTCCTTCCTTCAGGATTGAGTAGAAAAATTCCTTCCAAGAGGCTTCTGATTAGTATCCTTTACTTTCCTATCACTCACCTCTATGTGTGGCCCAGGAACAGTTATTTATTTATTTGCTTACCTACCTATTTATTATTTTAACTTTTCAATTTTTTAATAAATAATCAGTTTCAGGAGCTCATTTCCTTTCATTTTTCATCTGAATAAGGATCTATTAAAAAAACTTGTTTCTCTTTAGCTCTTTTGCAAAGCCCTGTGGATATGCTCATAATCATTACAGTCAGAATTCTGGTTTGGCAACTCTTTTTTTCCATTCACTTTCTGAAAAAAAGAAGGAGGAAGTAGAATCTGAAAGAAGATGAAATGTTACTAATAACTATCTCTCCAATAACCTTTACTGCCAAATCAGTAATTCTGGTTTGACTGAGATGTATTTTTTCTTTTGTAAAAAGAATATATATACAAAATATTATTTGTCTATACTCAGTAGATTTGGAATATATTTTATTCATTTATAAAATTTATTTCTTTTTATCAAAGGTGTTATAAATATACCCTAACCCTAACTAATACACATCAAGGTATACCTTACAGGCATACGATATTCTAGTCAGGTTTTGGCTCCTCTCTTTGGATTTTTCTCAGCCACTTTGAAAGTTAGAGGATTACATCTGTATCTTTTCATGCTCTTCCCAATAATAAAAACAAATTTAAAAACAACAATAAAAATTTAGTCTATATCAGACCATGTGTTAGTTTCTTTTCATGAACCATCACATTGAACTATCACAACAATCCTCTAAGGTAGATATTATCATTAAGCCCCTTTTCAGGAAAGTAAATTTTCCAAGGTCACACAACTAGAAATTGGTAGAGTAAATCCTGAAATACAGATAGTCTGAAAGCAGAGTATATTCTTTCAAAATCTCTTCAATGAAATGACTGAAGAGCCTCTGAATAAGGAAAAATATTCCTGTAGAATATTCTGTAAGTTTTGAGAACCTTAAGAATAAGTGCCAATGAATTATCTTCAGTATGATAATGTATGCCACAATGATATGTGCAAAAAAGCAAAAAGGTAAGACAAACTCTTAATATTTGATATTCAAATTTGGTATGTCTCTTTGCTTATTTCACAGATTTGGTTTCCAGTGTCTGTGAGAAGTTCAGATGAACTGCAAGTTGAGAAGTCCATTTCTCACTACATTTTAGTACCCAATGACTGATTATTTGGAGATTTTCTTCAAGGTTTTGAATACTAGTCAAAATTTTCAACTTCTTTCATAATTTCATAATTCTACAAAACATAATTAGGTCAACACCAAGACATTTTTTTAAACCAGAATAACTTCAATTCCCTTAAGCTCTTATTATTATATATAAAAATGTCTTTGAACTATTTAGGGACAATAGATATATACTAAGTTAAGTATAAGTGTCCTTCCCATAGAACAGTATAAGTAGAAATGAACAGAGCTTAACAGCGTCTAATGAGAAACTTACAGAAAGGAAATCATTTTATTTATGATATTCTAATATATACAATTTTGCATTATTTCTTAAAATGCAGTTGCATTACTTAGATCATAATCAATCCCATCATTTAAATTCAAAATACTTGTTTTATCATCTGTGTAATATATGAAGGTTACAGAATATCTAAACATGGGAAACAAGATATGCTCCATATTCAAATTTGATATTATTGCGCAGTAAATTTTCTAAGCTCTTTTTAATCACCAGAAAATGCTAGTAGTAATATCAGTCTAAGGGGAACAAACTAATTGGCAATAATGATAGCAGCTGAAAGCATACCTGGAAGCTGTTTTTGTTTCTGTCAGTATCAAAGAAAACAATGGTATCAACTGATAAAAGTAGTTCTGAGAGCTTGAACATTTTTGCACCAAGAGAAAAGATGTATTACTAGTTGGGTGTTGGAAATCAGCGAAGAAAACTCTTATGAGAAATTTATGTAATGAAATTATTTTCTGCTTTTAGTCATGGGTTTGATAAGCAAGGTAATTTTGAAGCATTGTCACCAATCAACACTCAATTCTAAAGTGAAAGATCTGAAAATGGTAAATAAAAATCTAAAAAAAAGGAAAATATCATTGTGAATATTTATTTTCATTTATCATTGGATGAGAGAAATTTTAAAATATCACCCTCCCTCAGAAAATAGTAAATAAGATTTTGCAAAAGTTAAAAACAGTCATTTTAAATGTCATACAGACAGATGATATAAGCAAAATTTCATGAGTTAGGTTACTATTCTTTCCATCGTGACAGGTGCTGAGATCTCTTTGAAAATTGGAATCCAGGTGGATCTACAGGGTTTAATCAAGGGCTTTTGAATGAAGGGCTGGGAATTGTAAATATTAAAATACAGCCAGGATTATTTTTGAACTAGTGTATAAAGCCTGAAAGGAAGAAAATAGAGCCATAATGGAATTATCAGCCCAAGGATTTTAAAGAAAAGAAAGATATGAATTGATTCTATTTATCCAAAGCCCAAGCAGAGTTAAAATGTAGGGGGATAAGATAGGAAATGAAAAGGATATCTTTTTGGGGTGTTAGTTCTAAAAGGTCTTGTAGGTCTTCATGCTGCTGCTGCTGCTGCTGTTGCTAAGTCACATCAGTCGTGTCCAGCTGTGTGTGACCCCATAGACGGAAGCCCACCAGGCTCCCCTGTCCCTGGATTCTCCAGGCAAGAACAGTGGAGTGGGTTGCCATTTCCTTCTCCAATGTGTGAAAGTGAGAAGTGAAAGTGAAGTCACTCAGTCGTGTCCGACCCTTAGCGACCCCACGGACTGCAGCCTACCAGGCTCCTACATCCATGGGATTTTCTAGGCAAGAGTACTGGAGTAGCTTACCATTGCCTTCTCCAGTAGGTCTTCACCAGACAGTTCAGTTCAGTCGCTCAGTCATGTCCGACTCTCCGCGAACCCATGAATCACAGCAAGTCAGGCCTCCCTGTCCATCACCAAATCCCGGAGTTCACACAAACTAATGTCCACAGAGTCAGTGATGCCATCCAGCCATCTCATTCTCGGTCGTCCCCTTCTCCTCCCGCCCCCAACCTTTCCCAGCATCAGAGTCTTTTCCAGTGAGTCAACTCGTCACATGAGGTGGCCAAAGTATTGCAGTTTCAGCTTTAGCATCAGTCCTTCCAATGAACACCCAGGATCGATCTCCTTTAGAATGGACTGGTTGGATCTCCTTGCGGTACAAGGAACTCTGAAGAGTGTTCTCCAACACCACAGTTCAAAAGCATCAATTCTTCGGCAATCAGCTTTCTTCACAGTCCAACTCTCACATCCATACATGACCACTGGAAAAACCATAGCAATGGATCTTGACTAGACGGATCTTTGTTGGCAAAGTAATGTCTCTGCTTTTTAATGTATTATCAAGGTTGGTCATAACTTTCCTTCCAAGGAGAAAGTGTCTTTTAATTTCATGGCTGCAATCAGCATCTGCAGTGATTTTGGAGCTCAAAAAAATAAAGTCTGACACTGTTTCCACTGTTTTTCCATCTATTTCCCATGAAGTTATGGGACCAGATGCCATGATCTTTGTTTTCTGAATGTAGAGCTTCAAGCCAACCTTTTCACTCTCCTCTTTCACTTTCATCAAAAGGCTTTTGAGTTCCTCTTCATTTTCTGCCATAAGGGCAGTGTTATCTGCATATCTGAGGTTATTAATATTTCTCCCGGCAATCTTGATTCCAGCTTGTGCTTCTTCCAGCCCAGCGTTCCTCACGATGTACTCTGCATATAAGTTAAATAAGCAAGGTGACAATATACAGCCTTGACGCACTCCTTTTCCTATTTGGAACCAGTCGGTTATTCCATGTACAGTTCTGACTGTTGCTTCCTGACCTGCATACAGGTTTCTCAAGAGGCAGGTCAGGTGCTCTGGTATTCCCATCTCTTTCAGAATTTTCCACAGTTTATTGTGATCCACACAGTCAAAGGCTTTGGCATAGTCAATGAAGCAGAAATAGATGTTTTACTGGAAATCTCTTATTTTCTCCATGATCCAGTGGATGTTGGCAATTTGATCTCTGTTTCCTCTGCCTTTTCTAAAACCAGCTTGAATATCTGCAAGTTCATGGTTCACATATTACTGAAGCCTGGCTTGGAGAATTTTGAGCATGACTTTACTAGCGTGTGAGATGAGTGCAATTGTGCGGTAGTTTGAGCATTCTTTGGCATTGCCTTTCTTTGGGATTGGAATGAAGACTGACCTTTTCCAGTCCTCTGGCCACTGCTGAGTTTTCCAAATTTGCTGGCATATTGAATGCAGCACTTCCACAGCATCATCTTTCAAGATTTGAAGTACCTCAACTGTAATTCGATCACCACCACTAGCTTTGTTCGTAGTGATGCCTTCCAAGGCCCACTTGACTTCACATTCCAATATGTCTGGCTCTAGGTCAGTGATCACGTTATCGTGACTATCTTGGTCGTGAAGGTCTTTTTTGTACAGTTCTTCTGTGTATTCTTGCCACCACTTCTTAATATCTCCTGCTTCTGTTAGGTCCATACCATTTCTGTCCTTTATCGAGCCCATCTTTGCATGAAATGTTCCCTTGGAATCTCTAATTTTCTTGAAGAGATCTCTTGTTTTTCCTAGTCTGTTGTTTTCCTCTATTTCTTTGCATTGATCACTGAGGAAGGCTTTCTTATCTCTCCTTGCTATTCTTTGGAACTCTGCATTTAGATGCTTATATCTTTCCTTTTCTCCTTTGCTTTTCACTTCTCTTCTTTTCACAGCTATTTGTAAGGCCTCCTCAGACAGCCACTTTGCTTTTTTGCATTTCTTTTCCATGGGGATGGTCTTGGTCCCTGTCTCCTGTACAATGTCACGAATCTCCGTCCAGAGTTCATCAGGCACTCTATCAGATCTAGTCCCTTAAATCTATTTCTCCCTTCCACTGTATAATCATAAGGGATTTGATTTAGGTCATATCTGAATGGTCTAGTGGTTTTCCCTACTTTCTTTTAATTTAAGTCTGAATTTGGCAATAAGGAGTTCATGATCTGAGCCACAGTCAGCTCCAGGTCTTATTTTTGCTAACTGTATAGAGCTTCTCCATCTTTGGCTGCAAAGAATATAATCAATCTGATTTCGGTGTTGACCATCTGGTGATGTCCATATGTAGAGTCTTCTCTTGTGTTGTTGGAAGAGGGTGTTTGCTATGACCAGTGCGTTCTCTTGACACAACTCTATTAGCCTTTGCCCTGCTTCATTCCGTGCTCCAAGGCCAAATTTACCTGTTACTCCAGGTGTTTCTTGACTTCCTACTTTTGCATTCCAGTCCCCTATAATGAAACGGACATCTTTTTTGGGTGTTAGTTCTAAAAGGTCTTGTAGGTCTTCATAGTACCGTTCAACTTTGGCTTCTTCAGCGTTACTTGTTGGGGCATAGACTTGGATTACTGTAATATTGAATGGTTTGCCTTGGAAATGAACAGAAATCATTCTGTCGTTTTTAAGATTGCATCCAAGTACTGAATTTCGGACTCTTGTTGACGATGATGTCTATTCCATTTCTTCTAAGGGATTCCTGTCCACAGTAGTAGATATAATGGTCATCTGAGTTAAATTCCCCCATTCCAGTCCATTTTAATTCACTGATTCCTAGAATGTCTATGTTCACTCTTGCCATCTCCTGTTTGACCACTTCCAATTTGCCTTCACTCATGGACCTAACATTCCAGGTTTCTATGCAATATTGCTCTTTACAGCACCGGACCTCGCTTCTATCGTCAGTCACATCCACAATTAGGTATTGGTTTTGCTTTTGGTCCATACCTTTATTCCTTCTAGAGTTACTTCTCCACTGAGCTCCAGTAGCATACTGGGCACCTACCGACCTGGGGAATTCCTCATTCAGTATCCTATCATTTTTCCCTTTGATACTGTTCATGGGGTTCTCAAGGCAAGTATACTGAAGTGGTTTGCCATTCCCTTCTCCAGTGGACCACATTCGGCTGTGGTCCATGTGATCAGATCAACTAGTTTCCTGTGATTATGATTTCAGTGTGTCTGCCCTCTGATGCCCCCTCGCAATACCTACCGTCTTATTTGGGTTTCTCTTACCTTGGTCGTGGAAAATCTCTTCACAGCCGCTCCAGCAAAGTACAGCCGCTGTATCTTACCTTGGATGAAGGGTATCTCCTCAAGGCCACCCCTCCTGACCTTGAACGTAGAGTAGCTCCTCTCAGCCACCTACGCAGCCACCCCCTTTTGGACGTGGGGCAGCTCCTCTCTCGCGTCTGTGCCGCTGGGGCCGGTGTCTCTCAAGTAGGTCTTCATAGAACCGTTCAAATTCGGCTTCTTCAGCGTTACTGGTTGGGGCATAGGCTTGGATTACTGTAATATTGAATGGTTTGCCTTGGAAACGAACAGAGATCATTCTGTCGTTTTTGAAATTGTATCCAGGCAGAAATATCTATTTCTGCTTCATTGACTATGCCAAAGCCTTTGACTGTGTGGATCACGGTAAACTGTGGAAAATTCTGAAGAAGATGGGAATACCAGACCACCTGACATGCCTCTTGAGAAACCTGTATGCAGGTCAGGAAGCAATAGTTAGAACTGGACATAGAACAACAGACTGGTTCCAGATAGGAAAAGGAGTATGTCAAGATTGTATATTGTCACCCTGTTTATTTAATTTATATGCAAAGTAAATCATGAGGAACGCTGGGCTGGAAGAAGCACAAGCTGGAATCAAGATTTCCGGGAGAAATATCAATCACTTCAGATAGGCAGAGGACACCACCCTTATGGCAGAAAGTGAAGAGGAACTAAAAAGCCTCTTGATGAAAGTGAAAGATGAGAGTGAAAAAGTTGGCTTGAAGCCCAACATTTAGAAAACTAAGATCATGGCATCTGGTCCCATCACTACATGGGAAATAGATGGGGAAACAGTGGAATCAGTGTCAGACTTTTTTTTTTTTTTGAGCTCCAAAATCACTGCGGATGCTGATTGCAGCCATGAAGTTAAAAAGACGCTCACTCCTTGGAAGGAAAGTTATGACCAACTTAGATAGCACATTAAAAAGCAGAGACATTACTTTGCCAACCAAGGTCTGTCTCGTCAAGGCTATGGTTTTTCAACTGGTCATGTATGGATGTGAGATTTGGACTGTGAAGAAAGCTGATCACTGAAGAATTGACTCTTTTGAACTGTGGTATTTGAGAATACTCTTGTGAGTCCCTTGGACTGCAAGGAGGTCCAACCAGTCCATTCTAAAGGAGATTAGTCCTGGGTGTTCATTGGAAGGACTGATGTTGAAGCCAAAACTCCAATACTTTGGCCACCTCATGTGAAGAGTTCACTGGCTGGAAAAGACTCTGATGCTGGGAAAGATTGGGGGCAGGAGGAGAAGGGGACGACAGAGAATCAGATGGCTGGATGGCATCACCGACTCGATGGACATGAGTTTGCATGAACTCCGGGAGTTGGTAATGGACAGGGAGGCGTGGCGTGCTGTGATTCATGGGGTTGCAAATAGTCGGACACGACAGAGAAACTGAACTGACTGACTGAAGATAGGAAATAGGAAGAAATACTTGGGCATAAAAAACCTAGTAATGGACAATGACTTGCCTAGGGACTCTCTCCATGCTCTAGCATGTTTGATAAGAGTGAAACTGGAGAATTGATGTTGAAAAGAAATTCTCCAATGCTGCAGAATCTTGGTTTGAGATTAATTTTAAGAGGGATAACGAGTTTCCTTACAAAGATAAATGACAAGGTTCTTTACACCCTTCTCAGTAAGTCAGAATCTCAGGTTCAGCTATAATAGAGGTAGGTTAACTCAGCTACAAGACTAGAAGAATGCTAAAGCCAGGAATTTTAGCAGGTTATTATAATTCAATTTATATTTTAGCACAGTTTTTTTTTTTTTTTCATGTGTCTCGGCTTAGGTGTGTTGGTCAGCCTGAAACGTGATATTACTGTACAATTTCCATTGGCCTATATTTTCATCTTCCTGTAAGATTGGATAGCCAGGCAATCATTGATGATTCTTCTTGGTGGAGGGAGGTACTGTAGCAGCTATGTTTGACTTGACCTTTCAGTATATTTAAGGGCTTTCCTGGTGACTCAGATAGTAAAGAAACTGCCTGCAATGTGGGAGACCTGGGTTAGATACCTGGTTTGGGAAGATCCCCTGGAGAATGGAAAAGCTGCCCACTCCAGTTTCTGGGCTGGAGAATTCCTTGGACTATATATATAGTCCATGGGATTGCAAAGAGTTGGACACAACTGAGTGACTTTCACTTTCAATATATTAAAGGATCTACTGATAGATTGTGGTGGACATAACTTTGGTTCTCTTCCAGATATGTCACTATGATAATTGGCTGATTCTACTTTCTGAGTTTATGCTTTCCCATGGAGACAAAATGCTGAATATGTTAGAAAATCTTAGGTCTAGTAGACAGGGTTTTAGCAAATTGAATTTGCATCTATGAAACTGTTTTTCTATGACTGCTATTACATATAGAGAAGAAAACAACACAGTGTGTATTTTTATCTATCAGAATGAAACATACCATAATGAAAAAAATGCATATACATACTACATATATATATATATATATATATATATATATATATATATAACTTTTGCTTTTATAGTAAAATATCTGCATCCCCAACCAGGAAACACTGACTTCTCGAAGGATCTATTAAACTTTCATGATGCTTAGCTCTTACAGAGATTTTTTTGAGAACAAAAGTCCATTTCTTTTCCTATTCCTACAAATTACATCATATACAAATCTAAAAGTATTTATGTTTTACTGGATATGCCTTAAAAACAAACCAGTCAATATTAAATCTTTTCTTTTTTTTTCCAATAGTCATCTGTTGAGTAATTACTATATGTCAGATACTGTTAACTGGTAATCCTATGGTAAGCAAATAGATATGGCCCTCCCCAAATGTCTCCATCAAGAATAAATTTAATGTATAGAAATATATTTATACTCACTAAACCAGGCAAGATTGACAGTTTTAAACATTTGTAGAAATGATAAACTAATATTTGGATAGCTGTATTCTGTACCAGAGAGTCTCAAACTTTCAAAAGCATAAGAATCATAAGAGAAATTGCTCAAAATACATATCCTTGAATCCATTCACAGAGCTTATGATTCATTAAGTTTGGGGAGGGGCAATAATCACTGTTTTTCCAAACACTCGAAGTGATCGTGAATCATTTGTCTATTAATTTGATTTAGGAAAATCAACTACAGCATAGACCCTGTCACTGTAAAATCCATAAAATTCTCAATATCATTCACTGTAGATCTCTTTCTTCAAAAAGACAAATCTGAATTTTATGTTTCTGCTAGGCGTAGGCGTGGAGGAGGCATATAGAGAGCTAGAAAGGCATCACTCCCAAACTTACAAGGAATCAAAGAGACCAAAACAACAATCTCATTTTTCTTGAAGGCAATGGCAGCCCACTCCAGTACTCTTGCCTGGAGAATCCCATGGACGGAGGAGCCTGGTAGGCTGCAGTCCATGGGGTCTCTTAGAGTCGGACATGACTGAATGGCTTCACTTTCACTTTTCACTTTCTTGCATTGGAGAAGGAAAGAATCCCAGGGACGGGGTAACCTGGTGGGCTGCTATCTATGGGGTCACACAGAGTCAGACACGACTGAAGCGACTTAGCAGCAGCAGCAGCAGCACTTTTCTTGAACCTACGAGAATGTTAAGTTTACAGAGTAACAAATTTGTCCAAAGTCAAAAGAGAAAAATTCTCTTGCAAGAAGAGAAAGAGCACGGACTAACGGGCAAAATGCAGTCCCAAACCACCAAGAGTTCAGCCAAGGTGATTGGTGAATCAGTGGAGGCTCATTGAGTGAAAAAACCCCACAGCATCAAGCACACTGAGTGCACAGAACTGGTGAAAACACTAGGAGTCCTGAGAAAATTGGGCTTGTGATAAATAAATGGGGAAAATCCACAACAGCCACCACAGGAGAGGCACAAACTCCCTGGGGACCTTTCTCCCAGGTCTAAGAAGCAAAGCTTTAATGTTCCTGGAATAGGATTGGGGAAGGGCAACAGTGTTGCCCTTGGACCTTGATGGAAATCCATTTCAGCTAGAAGAAAATAAATAGAAAAAAGAATCCTTGACCTCTGGAGTAGTGTGCAGAATGCAAGCAGGGTTTAGAATTATAGCCTTAGGAAGGCAGAAATACTGAAAAAGTCATACTTCCATGACCCAGGGACACATTGTCAGCATAAATCTGAAGTTTAATCAGAACATCAGAGAATGTCCCTCAACCCTCACTGTGAGGCAAAGAAGGGTGTGTTGTGTGTAATTTAAGAAAGAGATATCTGGAAGCCAAGGGTAGAAAGTATGTAAGGATTAAGCATATAAAATCCCTCCAGCAAGCCAACCCCCACCCTAAATACAAGGTATCATGAGAAAAAGTTAAAGCCTGTGGTACACTGAGAGTAACCATAGGAACAACAAACCTCAAACCCAGCTGAACATTTAATTAGATTAATTCAAATCCATGCATTAGAGGTTCAGCAAAAAGAAAAACATGCATATTACCAGGCATAAAAATTATTTACTTCTGTTTCTACTGTTCTATGCAAGATGTTTGGTATCAAAAAATTATAAAGTGTAAGAAATGGCAAGAGAAAAACAACTTATTCATATAGGGCAAGAAAGTATTATAAACAAATCTGCATAACACATAAATGTTGAAACTGACAAGAAATTTAAAACTGGTTAATATGTTAAGACTTCAATAGATAATGTTTTAAAAATTCAATCAAATGGCTTTTCAGCAGAGAGATAGAAGTTATAAGAAAGAATCAAAAGAAAGTGCTAGAAAGGAAAACACTATAACAAAAAATGTCTTCAATGGACTAATCTGTGGACTCAATAATGCCTGAAAAATAAATCAGTGAGCTTGAAGATCAGTCGATACAAAAAACTTAAAAAGTGTGAGTAAAACTATAACAAGCATGCATGAGTTGAGGGACACTAAATAATAATCTAACATGCAAGTAATCTGTATCCAAGAGGAGAAAAGTGAAAGAACGCAGAAAAAGAAACATTTGATGCAACAATACCTAAGAATTTTTCAATATTAATGACACATACCAAACCACACATTCAAAAAACTCAGAAAATACCAAGAAAGAAAAATGCCCAAAAAGAAAGAAAAAATAAAAGGGAAAATATGCACCTAAATGCATCATACTAAAACTGTTGAAAAACAAATAACAGATTGACTTTGGAGCTTGCCAAAGGAGAAACTATGGATAAAGTCTCCCTTTGTTTATTTTCAGTGATAGGTGGATAATCAATCCCTCCCAAAGACCTTCATATCTTGTCCTCAAAACCTGTGAATATTTTACCTTAGAGACCAAAAGCAATTTTGCAAAAGTAATTAAGGGTTTTGAGATGGGGAGATGGTCCTGAAGCATCTGTGTGTGCATGTGTGCTCAGTGGTGTCTGACTCTTCCCAACCCCATGGACTATAATCAACACCTTGATTTTATCCTAATGAGACTTTTGTTGGACTGTTAACCTACAAAATGGTAAGATAATAAATTTGTGTTGTGTTAAAACCATTTAATTTGTAGTGATTTGTTACAGCAGTGATAAAATCCAATGCATTTTCTGTAATCTTTTTCTAACCTAATAGTTTCTCTTTTATCAGTTGTAACTTCTAAATTGGAATAATTTAACAGTCTTTAAAGTAATGAGTGCAGCTAATAATCCAGCATTTTCTTTTTCGAGCGTGCCTAAAAATATAGTTCACATCCTCACCCTAAATTTAGGCCTGTTTCATATTGTCCTTGTTTGATGTATGTATAGTTTTAGTTTAAGAAATATTTCAAAATAATGATAAGTATTAGATTTAACAGCTTATATTTTTCACTGTTAAAATGAACGTCTTTGTTGTTTATTAGTGCCTCACCAGAAGCAAGGAAATAATCTTTGTTTCTCCAGTTGTCCTATTATCATCTAGCTTGGCAAAATTTTGCTTAATCCCACATTTTGAAATGAATTCAAGTTAAAACTATGAAATTTAAACAGAAGATGAATCAGTGATCTGGAAGATAAAATGGTGGAAATAACTTTTGAAGAGCAGAATAATGTCAAAAGAATAAAAAGAGCTGAGGACAGTCTCAGAGACCTCAGGGACCATATCAAATGCACCAACATTCATATTACAGGGGGTCCCAGGATAAGAAGACAAAAAGAAAGGGTATGATAGAATTTTTGAATAAATTATAGTTGAAAATTTTCCCAACATGGAAAAGGAAATAGCCAATCAAGTCCAAGGGGCACAAAGAGTCCTGTACAGGATAAACCCAAGTAGAAACACACCAAGACACATACTAGCAAAGACTAAACACAAAGAAAAAATGTTAAAAGCATCAAGGGAGAAGTAACAAGTAAAATACAAGAGAAACTCCATATGCTTAACAGTTGAAATTTCAGCAGAAATTCTGCAGGCCAGAAGGGAATGGCAGGATATATTTGAAGTACTGAAAAGGAAAAATATACAACCAAGATTACTGTACCCAGCAAGGATCTCATGCACAATTGCTGGAGAAATAAAAAGCTTTTCAGACAAGCAAGAGTAAAGAGAATTCAATAGCACCAAACAAGCTTTACAACTAATGTTAAATGGACTTATATAGTCAAGAAATACAACAGAAGATAAAAGATCTACAAAATCAACCCCAAACAATTAGAAAATCGCGTTAGGAGCATATATATCAATTCAGATCGGTTCAGTTGCTCAGTTGTGTCCAACTCTTTGCGACCCCATGAATCACAGCACGCCAGGCCTCCCTGTCCATCACCAACTCCCTGAGTCCTCCCAAATCCATGTCCATCGAGTCGGTGATGCCATCCAACCATCTCATCCTCTATCGTCACCTTCTCCTCCTGCCCTCAGACTTTCCCAGCATCAGCGTTTTTTCAAATGAGTCAGCTCTTTGCATCAGGTGGCCAAAGTATTAGAGTTTCAGTTTCAACATCAGTCCTTCCAATGAACACCCAGGACTGATCTCCGTTAGGATGGACTGGTTGGATCTCCTTGCAGTCCAAGGGACTGTCAAGAGTCTTCTCCAAAACCACAGTTCAAAAGCATCAATGCTTTGCGCTCAGGTTTCTTTATAGTCCAACTCTCACTTATCAATAATTACTTTAAATTTGAATGGATTAAATGCTCCAACCAAAAGACACAGACTGGCTGAATGGATAGAAAACAAGATCCATATATATGCTGTCTACAAGAAACCCATTTCAGACCTCAAGACATATAAAAACTGAAAGTGAGAGGATGGAAAAATATATTCCATACAAATGGGAAGCAAAAGAAAGCTGGAGTAGCAATACTCATATTAGATAAAATAGACCTTAAAATAATGAAGAGTATAAGAGATAAGGAAGGACACTATACAATGATCAAGGGATCAATTCAAGCGAAAGAGATAACAATTGCAAATATCTATGCACCCAACATCGGAGAAGGCAATGGCAAGCCACTCCAGTACTCTTGCGTAGAAAATCCCATTGATGGAGGAGCCTGGTAGGCTGCAGTCCATGGGGTCACTCAGTCGGACATGACTGAGTGGCCTCACTTTCACACATTGGAGAAGGAAATGGCAACACACTCCAGTGTTCTTGCCTGGAGAATCCCAGGGACAGGGGAGCCTGGTGGGCTGCCATCTATGGGTTCGCACAGAGTCGGACATGACTGAAGGGACTTAGCAGCATGCACCCAACATAGGAACACTTCAATGCATAAGACAATCACTAACAGATATAAAAGGAGAAATTGACAGTAACACAATAATAGTAGGAGACTTTAACACCCCACTTACACCAATGGACAGATCATGAAAACAGAAAATTAATAAGCAAACACGTCTTCAGTGATACATTAGATGAGATGGATCTCATTGATATCTTTAGGACATTCCATCCAAATTCAGAAGAATGCACCTTCTTCTCAAGTGCACATGGAACAGTCTCCAGGATAGACCACATCTTGGGTCACAAATCAAACCTCAGTAAATTTAAGAAAATTGAAATTTTATCAAACATCTTCTCTAAACACAAAACTATGAGACTAGATATCAGTCACAAGAAAAAAAAAACTGTAAGAAACACAAACACATGGAGATTAAGCAACATGTTTCTATATAACCAACAGGTTACTGAAGAAATCTAAAGGGAAATCAAAAAATTTCTAGAAACAAATCACAACGAAAACACGAGAACCCCAAACCTATCGGATGCAGCAAAAGCAGTTCTAAGAGGGAAGTTTATACCAATACAATCCTATCTGAAGAAACAAAAAAAACATCATATAGACAACCTAAATTTACACATAAAGCAACTGGAAAAGAAGGGAAAAAACCCAAAATTATTAGAATAAATAAATCATAAAGATCTGAGTGGAAATAAAAAAGAAATGAAAGAAACAATAGTAAAGATTAATAAAACTAAAAGCTGGTTCTTTGAGAAGATAAACAAAATTGACAAAACCTTAGCCAGAGTCATCAAGAAAAAAAGAGAGAAGAATCAAATCAACAAAATTAGAAATGAAAAAGGAGCAGTTACAACAGACAATGCAGAAATACAAAGGATGATAAGAGACTATTATGAACAACTGTATGGCAATAAAAGAGATAACCTGGAAGAAATTGACAGATTCTTAGAAAAGTTCAATCTTCCAAGACTGAACCAGTAAGAAATAGAAATTAGGAACAACTCAATGACAAGCATTGAAATTGAAGCTCTGATCAAAAATCTCCCCAGAAACAAAAGCCCAAGAGCAGATGGCTTCACAGGAGAATTCTATCAAACATTTAGAGAAGAGCTAATGCCTATCCTTCTAAAACTTTTTCAAAAAATTGTAGAGGAAGGGACACTTCCAACCTCAATCTACAAGGCCACCATCACCCTGATACCAAAACCAGACAAAGACAACACACAAAAAAGAAAACTACAGGCCAATATCACTGATGAAAATAGATGCAAAAATCCTCAAAAAAAATTTAGCACACAGAATTCAGCAACATATCAAAAAGCTCCATGATCAAGTTGGGTTTATTCCAGGAATGCAAGGATTCTTCAATACATGGAAATCAATCTATGTGATACACCATATTAACAAATTGAAAGATAAAAACCATATGATCATTTCAATAGATGCAGAAAAAGCCTCTGACAAAATTCAGGACCTATTAATGATTAAAACTCTTCAAAAAATGAGCATAGAAGGAACCTACTTCAACATAGTAAAGGCCATATATGATAAGCCTACAGCAAACATTCTCAATGGTGAAAAACTGAAAGCATTCCCCCTAGAATCAGGAACAAGACAACAGTGTCCACTTTTGCCACTGTTATTCTACATAGTTCTGGAATTCCTAGCTATAGAAATCAGAAAAGGAAAACAAATGAAAGGAATCCAGATTACAAAAGAAGAAGTAAAGCTCTCACTTTTTGCAGATGACATCATACTGTACAAAGAAAACCCTAAAGATAGTATCAGAAAATTACCAGAGTTAATATGAATTTAGCAAAGTTTCAGGATACAAAATCAACACAAAGAAATCACTTGCATTTCTATACACTAACAATGAAAAACCAGAAAGAGAAATTAAGAAATCAATTCCATTCACCATTGCAACAAAAAGAATTAAATATCTAGGAATAAACTTACCTGAGGAGATGAAAGAACTGTACACAGAAAATGATAAGGCACTCATGAAAGAAATCAAAGATGACATAAACAGATAGAGAGATATTCCATGCTCCTGGGTAGGAAGAATCAATATGGTGAAAATGACTATACTACCGAACTCAATCTATAAATTCAATGCAATGCATATAAAATCACCAATGGCATTTTTCACAGAACTAGGACAAAAATTTTAAAAATTCATATGGAAACACAAAAGACCCCAAATAGCCAAAGCAGTCTTGAGGAAGAAGAATGGAGCTGGAGGAATCAACCTTCCAGACTTCAGATTATACTACAAAGCTACAGTCATCAAGACAGTATGGTACTGGAACAAAAACAGAAATATGGACAAATGGAAGAAGGCAAAAAGCCCAGAAATAAACACATGCATCTATGAGTACCTTATTTGTAACAAAGGATAAAGAACATACAAAGAGACAAAGATAGCCTCTTCAATAAATGGTGCTGGGAAAACTGGACAGCTACATGTAAAAGAATGAAATTAGGGGAGGAGGGAGTAAGATGGCAGAGGAATAGAAAGGGGAGACCACTTTCTCCCCCACAAATTCATCAAAAGAACATTTGAACGCTGAGTAAATTCCACAAAACAACTTCTGAATGCCGGCAAAGGACAACATAGACCCAGAAAAGTAGCCCATTGTTTTCGAAAGGTGGTAGGAAATAATATAAAAGATTAAAAGAAAGACAAAAGAGGTAGGGATGGATATCCATCCTGGGAAAGGAGGCTTAAAAAGAAGTTTCCAAACACAAGGAAACACTCACACTGGCGAGTCTGTGATGAGCCTTGGAACCTCAGAGGGCAACATAACCAGGAGGAAAAATAAATAAATAATTAAACCCCACAGATTATGTGCCAAACGGATTCCCAGTGGAGAAGAAGCGCAGACGCCTGCATCCACCACTAGCAAGTGTGGGCTGGGCAAGGAGGCACAGGCTGCATTGCCTAGAGTAAGGACCGGGCCTGAATGCCTTGAGAGCAATCTGAGGTAGCTAACTTGAGATAGCAAAGCAGACTGTGGGATAGCTACCCCGGAAAAAGGCAAAAAGCCCTAACCTAAGACTCCACCAGACCTGGTCACAGAACAAAGGACTGAGCAAAGATATCTGGCTGCAGACAGCCCATCCCCCATCCCCTGCCAAGACAGGCAGGGGAGGGCAGCCAGAGCCAGACGGGGTCAATTGCAGCCCCAGAGAGGCATCCGATACCAAACTGCAAACAGGTTTCATTGCAAACCAAGACTTCTTGGATTTCTGGCTCGTCGACATCCGCCTGAGAAGGTGCCCTGGTTGCACACCCAGAAAACTGACCGGGAGGGACTGGGGAGGTGATAAGTCACAGTGACTGTGCTCGCCAAACGCCTGGTCTCCTGAGCTGCTCAGACAAAGGAATGAAACAAAACGAAGAAGAACCAAGTCCGCGCCTTTGTGGAGTACCCGAGTACCTGAAACTGAGCAGCTTAGACCTGGGATGTGCACGCAATACAGCACTGGCCTCAGAGAGTTTCCGGCAGAGCAACCTAGAGCCTGTGCAGGGTAGACTGGGACAGCACACACGCTGTGAGTGGGGGCAAACCCAGTGTGGCTGAGGCACTGCGAGCACACCCCACAGATGCCAGAGATATTTGTCTGCAGCATTCCTCCCTTCCCACAACACGACTGAACAAGTGAGCTTTAAAAAGTGTCCACCACCATCCCCTAGTGTCAGGGCAGAAATTAGACACTGAAGAGAGCAGCAAACAGAAGAAGCTAAAATAGATGGATCCAACTTGGAAGTGACAGATGAAGAAGTCTTGAGTCTACTGTAAGAATAAGGCTGAAAACCAGAGGCAGAAGGCTTAAGTCCAAATCCTGAGAACATCAGAGAACTCATGACTCCAGGGAATATTAGATGATAAGAACTAATCAAACTCTGCCACACCTACACTGAAACCAAGCAGCAGCCAAGGGTCAACAAGTTCCAGAGCAAGACATACCACGCAATTCTCCAGCAACACAGGAAAATAGCCCTGAACTTCAATATACAGGCTGTCAAAAGTCACTCCAAACCCATTGACATCTCATAACACATAACTGGACACTTCAATGCACCCAGAGAGAGGAAACCCAGCTCCACCAACCAGAACACAGACACAAGCTTCCCTAACCAGGGAACTTTGACAAGCCACCCGTCCAACCTCACCCACAGTGAGGAAACTCCTCAAACGTCCCAACATTTGAATCATAGGAGTCCCAGAAGAAGAAGACACAAATAGAGACCATGAGAAAATACCTGAGGAGATAATAGTTGAAAACTTCCCTAAAATGGGGAAGAAAATAATCACCAAAGTACAAGAAAACCAGAGAGTCCAAAACAGGATAAACACAAGGTGAAATACCCCAAGACACATATTAATCAAATTAACAAAGATCAAATACAAAGAACAAATATTAAAAGCAGCAAGGGAAAAACAACAAATAACACAAAAAGGGATCCCCATAAGGATAACAGCTGATCTTTCAATAGAAACCCTTCAGGCCAGGAGGGAATGGCAAGGCATACTTAAAGTGTTGAAAGAAGATAACCTACAGCCCAGATTACTGTACTCAGCAAAGATCTCATTCAAATATGAAGGGGAAATAAAAAGCTTTACAGACAAGTAAAAGCAGAGAGTATTCAGCATCACCAAACCAGCTCTCCAACAAATGCTAGAGGACCCTCTCTAGACAGGAAACACAGAAAGAGTGTATAAAATCGAACTCAAAACAATAAAGTAACTGGATCATACTTATCAATAATTACCCTAAATGTAAATAGGTTGCATGCCCCTACCAAAAGACAAAGACTGGCTAAATGGATACAAAACAAGACCCCTATATATGTTGTCTACAAGAGCCCCAGCTCGAAACGAGGGACACATACAGGCTGAAAGTGAAGGCTGGAAAAGATATTCCACGCAAATAGAGATCAAAAGAAAGCAGGAGTAGCAATACTCATATCAGATAAAATAGACTTTAATACAAAGGCTGTGAAAAGAGACAAAGAAGGATACTACATAATGATCAAAGGATCAATCCAAGAAGAATATATAACAATTATAAATATTTATGCACCCAACATAGGAGCACTGCAATATGAAGGACAAATACTAACAAGTATGAAAGGGGAAATTAACAACAATATAATAATAGTGGGAGACTTTAATAGCTCACTAATACCTACGGATAGATTAACTAAACAGAAAATTAACAAGGAAACACAAATTTTAAATGATGCAATAGACCAGTTAGACCTAATAGATATCTATGAGACATTTTACCCCAAAACAATGAATTTCACCTTTTTCTCAAGCACACACGGAACCTTTTCCAGGATAAATCATATCCTGGACCATAAATCTAGACTTGGTAAATTCAAAAAAAATGAAATCATTCCAAGCATCTTTTCTGACCACAATGCAGTAAGATTAGATTTCAATTACAAGAGAAAAACTATTAAAAACTCCATAATATGGAGGCTGAACAACACACTGCTGAATACTCAACAAATCATCAGTTCAGTTCAGTTCAGTCGCTTAGTCGTGTCCGACTCTCCGCGACCCCATGAATCACAGCACGCCAGGCCTCCCTGTCCATCACCAACTCCCGGAGTTCACTCAAACTCATGTCCACAGAGTCGGTGATGCCATCCAGCCATCTCATTCTCTGTCGTCCCCTTCTCCTTCCGCCCCCAACATTTCCCAGCTTCAGAGTCTACCAGTGAGTCAACTCGTCGCATGAGGTGGCCAAAGTATTGCAGTTTCAGCTTTAGCATCAGTCCTTCCAATGAACACCCAGGATTGATCTCCTTTACAATGGACTGGTTGGATCTCCCTGCAGTCCAAGGGACTCTCAAGAGTCTTCTCCAGCACCACAGTTCAAAAGCATCAATTCTTCGGCGATCATCTTTCTTCACAGTCCAACTCTCACATCCATACATGACCACTGGAAAAACAATAGCCTTGACTAGACGGACCTTGGTTGGCAAAGTAATGTCTCTGCTTTTTAATATACTATCAAGGTTGGTCATAACTTTCCTTCCAAGTAGTAAGCGTCTTTTAATTTCATGGCTGCAATCAGGATCTGCAGTGATTTTGGAGCCCCCCAAAATAAAGTCTGACACTGTTTCCACTGTTTTTCCATCTATTTGCCAAAATCACTGCAGATGCTGATTGCAGCCATGAAATTAAAAGACGCTTGCTCCTTGGAAGGAAAGTTATGACCAACCTTGATAGTATATTAAAAAGCAGAGACATTACTTTGCCGACCAAGGTCCGTCTAGTCAAGGCAATGGTTTTTCCCGTGGTCATGTATGGATGTGAGAGTTGGACTGTGAAGAAAGCTGATCGCCGAAGAATCGATGCTTTTGAACTGTGGTGTTGGAGAAGACTCTTGAGAGTCCCTTATACTGCAAGGAGATCCAACCAGTCCATTCTAAAGGAGATCAATCCTGGATGTTCATTGGAGGGACTGATGCTAAAGCTGAAACTCCAATACTTTGGCCACCTCATGAGACGAGTTGACTCACTGGAAAAGACTCTGATGCTGGGAAAGGTTGGGGGCGGGAGGAGAAGGGGACGACGGAGAATGAGATGGCTGGATGGCATCACCGACTCTGTGGACATGAGTTTGAGTGTACTCCGGGAGTTGGTGATGGACAGGGAGGCCTGGCGTGCTGTGATTCATGGGGTCGCGGAGAGTCGGACACGACTGAGCGACTGAACTGAACTGAACTGATGGGACCAGATGCCACGATCTTTGTTTTCTGCATGTTGAGCTTCAAGCCAACCTTTTCACTCTCCTCTTTCACGTTCTTCAAAAGGCTTTTTAGTTCCTCTTCACTTTCTGCCATAAGGGTAGTGTCATCTGCATATCTCAGGTGATTGATATTTCTCCCAGCAATCTTGATTCCAGCTTGTGCTTCTTCCAGCCAGCTTTCCTCATGATGTACTCTGCATATAAGTTAAATAAGGAGGATAACAATATACAGCCTTGACGTACTTCTTTTCCTATTTGGAACCAGTCTGTCATTCCATGTACAGTTCTTACTGTTGCTTCCTGACCTGCATACAGGTTTCTCAAGAGGCAGGTCAGGTGGTCTGGTATTCCCATCTCTTTCAGAATGTTCCATGGTTTATTGTGATCCACACGGTCAAAGGCTTTGGCATAGTCAATGAAGCAGAAATAGATGTTTTTCTGGAACTCTCTTGCTTTCTCCATGATCCAGCGGATGTTGGCATTTTGATGTCTGGTGCCTCTGCCTTTTCTAAAACCTGCTTGAACATCTGGGAGTTCACGGTTCACATATTTCTGAAGCCTGGCTTGGAGAATTTTGAGCATGACTTTACTAGCGTGTAAGATGAGGGCAATTGTGCGGTAGTTTCAGCAATGTTTGGCATTGCCTTTCTTTGGGATTGGAATGAAGACTGGCCTTTTCCAGTCCTGTGGCCATTGCTGAGTTTTCCAAGTTTGCTGGCATATTGAGTGCAGCACTTTCACAGCATCATATTTTAGGATTTGAAATAACTCGGTTGGAATTCCATCACCTCCACTAGCTTTGTTCATAGTGATGCTTTCTAAGGCCCACTTGACTTCACATTCCAAGATGTCTGGCTCTAGGTCAGTGATCACGTTATCGTGACTATCTTGGTCGTGAAGATATTTTTTGTACAGTTCTTCTGTGTATTCTTGCCACCTCTTCTTAATATCTTCTGCTTCTGTTAGGTCCATACCATTTCTGTCCTTTATCGAGCCCATCTTAGAGAAATCAAAAAAGTAATCAAAATATGCAGAGAAATGAATGAAAACGAAAGCACAACAACCCAAAACGTGTGGGACACTGTTAAAGCAGTGCTAAGGGGAAGGTTCATAGCAATACAGGCATACCTCAAGAAAGAAGAAAAATGTCAACTAAATAACCTCACTCTACACCTAAAGCAACTAGAAAAAGAAGAAATGAAGAACGCCAGGCTTAGTAGAAGGAATGAAACCTTAAAAATTAAGGCAGAAATAAATGCAAAATAAGTAAAATAGACCATAGCAAAAATCAACAAAACCAAAAACTAGTTCTTTGATAGGGTAAATAAAATGGACAAACAACTAGCCAGACTCATCAAGAAACAAAGGGAGAAAAACCAAATCAATAAAATTAGAAATGAAAAGGGAGAGATCACAACAGACAACACAGAAATACAAATGCTCATAAGAGACTGTTATCAGCAATTATATGCCAAAAAAAATTGACAACTTGGAAGAAACGGACAAATTCTTAGAAAAGGAAAACTTCCCAAAACTGAACCAGGAAGAAATAGAAAATCTTAATAGATGCATTACAAGCATGAAATTGAAACTATAATCAGAAACTTTCCAGCAAACAAAAGCCCAGGTCCAGATGGCTTCACAGCTGAATTCCACTAAAAATTGAGAGAAAATCTAGCACCTATCCAACTCAAACTCTTCCAGAAAACTGCAGAGGAAGGTAAACTTCAAAATTCATTCTATGAGGCTACCATCACCCTAATACCAAAACCTGACAAAGATGCCACAAAAAAAGAGAACTACAGGACAATATCACCAATGAACATAGATGCAAAAATCCTTAACAAAATTCGAGCAATCAGAATCCAAAAACACATTAAGAAGATCATACATCATGACCAAGTGGGCTTTATCCAAGTGATGCAAGGATTCTTCAATATCCACAAATCAATCAATGTAATACACCACATAAACAAAATGAAAAATAAAAGCAATATGATTATCTCAATAGATGCAGAGAAAGCCTTTCACAAAATTCAACAAACATTTATGATAAAAACCCTGCAGAAGGCAGGAATAGAAGGAAAGTTCATCACCATAATAAAAGTTATATATGACAAACCCATAGCAAACATTATACTCAGGGGTGAAAATTTAAAAGTGTTTCCCCTAAAGTCAGGAACAAGACAAGTGTGCCCACTCTCACGACTACTATTCAACATAGTTTTGGAAGTTTTGGCCACAACAATCAGAGCAGAAAAAGATATAAAAGGAACCCAAAATGGGAAAGAAGAAGTAAAACTCTCACTATTTGCAGATGACATGATGCTCTACACAGTTCAGTTCAGTTCAGTCACTCAGTCGTGTCCAGTTCTTTGCGACCCCTTGAATCACAGCACTCCAGGCCTCCCTGTCCATCACCAACTCCCGGAGTTCACTCAAACTCATGTCCACAGAGTCGGTGATGCCATCCAGCCATCTCATTCTCGGTCGTCCCCTTCTGCTCCTGGCCAAACCCCTCCAAGCATCAGAGTCTTTTCAAGCAAGTCAGTACTTTGCATGAGGTGGCCAAAGTATTGGAGTTTCAGCTTTAGCATCAGTCCTTCCAATGAACACCCAGGATTGATCTCCTTTAGAATGGACTGGTTGGATCGCCTTGCAGTCCAAGGGACACTCAAGAGTCTTCTCCAACACCACAGTTCAAAGGCATCAATTCTTCAGCGATCAGCTTTCTTCACAGTCCAACTCTCACATCCATACATGACCATTGGAAAAACAATAGCCTTGACTCGATGGACTTTGGTTGGCAAAGTAATGTCTCTGCTTTTTAGTATGCTATCTAGTTTGGCCATAGCTTTCCTTCCAAGGAATAAGCGTCTTTTAACTTCATGGCTACAATCAGCATCTGCAGTGATTTTGGACCCCCAAAAAATAAGTCTGACACTGTTTCCACTGTTTCCTCATCTATTTCCGATGAAGAGATGAGACTGGATGCCATGATCTTAGTTTTCTGAACGTTGAGCTTCAAGCCAACTTTTTCACTCTCCTCTTTTACTTTCATCAAGAGGCTGTTTAGTTCCTCTTCACTTTCTGCCATAAGGGTGGTATCCTTAGCATATCTGAGGTGACTGATATTTCTTCCAGCAATCTTGATTCTAGCTTATGCTTCTTCCAGCCCAGCGTTCCTCATGATGTACTCTGCATATAAGTTAAATAAGCAGGGGGACAATATACAATCTTGACGTACTCCTTTTCCTATTTGGAACCAGTCTGTGATCCTCTACACAGAAAACCTTAAATAATCTGCCAGAAAATTACTAGAGCTAATCAATGAATAGAGTCACGTTGCAGGATATAAAATCAACACACAGAAATCCCTTGCATTCCTATACATTAATGATGAGAAAATAGAAAGAGGAATTAAGGAAACAATTCCATTCACCTTTGCAATGAAAAGAATAAAATACTTAGGAATATATCTACCTAAAGAAACAAAAGATCTATATATAGAAAACTATAAAAAACTGGTGAAAAAAATCAGTGAGGACACTAATAGATGGAGAAATATACCGTGTTTGTGGATTCAAAGAATAAATATTGTGAAAATGAGTATATTAAACAAAGTAATTTATTGGTTCAATGCAATCCGTATCAAGTTACCAACGGTACTTTTCACAGAGCTTGAACAAAAAATTTCACAATTTGTATGGAAATTTAAAAGACCTCTGATAGCCAAAACAATTTTGAGAAAGAAGAATAGAACTGGGGGAATCAACCTGCCGGACTTCAGGCTCTACTAAAATGCCACAGTCATCAAGACCCTATTGTACTGGCATAAAGACAGAAAAACAGACCAATGGAACAAAATAGAAAGCCCAGAGATAAATCCATGCACCCATGGACACCTTATCTTTGACAAAGGAGGCAAGAATATTCAATGGAGAAAAGACAATCTGTTTAACTAGTGGTGCTGGGAAAACTGGTCAATCACTTGTAAAAGAATGAAACTAGAATACTCCCTGACACCATACACAAAAATAAACTCAAAATGGATTAAAGATCTAAATGTAAGACCAGAAACTGTAAAACTCCTAGAGGCGAACATAGGCAAAACACTCTCCGACATAAATCACAGCAGGATCCTCCATGACCCACCTCCCTGAATATTGGAAATAAAAGCAAAAATAAACAAATGGTACCTAATTAAGCTTAAATCTTCTGCACAGCAAAGGAAACTATAAGCAAGGTGAAAAGACAGCCTTTATAATGGGAGAAAATAATAGCAAATGAAGCAAGTGACAAAGCATTAATCTCAAAAATATACAAGCAACTCCTGCACCTCAATTCCAGTAAAATAAATGGCCGAATCAACAAATGGGCCAAAGAACTAAACAGACATTTCTCCAAAGAAGACTTACAGATGGCTCACAAACTCATGAAAAGATGTTCTACCTCACTCATAATCAGAGAAATGCAAATCAAAACCACAATGGGGTACCATTTCACACCAGTCAGAATGGCTGCCATCCAAAAGTCTACAAGCAATAAATGCTGGAGAAGGTGTGGAGAAAACGGAACTGTCTTACAATGTTGGTGGGAATGGAAACTAGTACATCCACTTTGGAGAACATTGTGGAGATTCCTTAAAAAACTGGAAATAGAACTGCCAAACGACCCAGCAATCCCACTCCTGGGCATACACACCGAGGAAGCCAGAATTGAAAGAGTCACATGTACTCCAGTGTTCATCGCAGCACTCTTTATAATAGCCAGGACATGGAACCAACCTAGATGTCCATCTGCAGACCAATGGATAAGAAAGCAATGGTACATATACACAATGGAGCATTTCTCAGCTATTAAAAAGAACACATTTGTATCAGTTCTAATGAGGTGGATGAAACTGGAACCTATTACATGAGTGAAGTATCCCAGATGAAAAATACCAATACAGTATACTAACGCATATATATGGAATTTAGAAAAATAGTAATGATAACCCTGTATACGAGACAGCAAAAGAGACACAGATGTATAGAACAGTCTTTTTGGCCCTGTGGGAGAGGGCGAGGGTGGAGTGATTTGGGAGAATGGCATTGAAACATGTATATTATCATATGTGAAACGAATCGCCAGTCCATGTTCGATGCATGATACAGGATGCTCAGGGCTGATGCACTGGGATAAACCCGAGAGATGGTATGGGGATGGATGTGGGAGGGAAGATCAAGATGGGGAACACATGTACACCCGGGATGGATTCATGTCAATGTGTGATAAAACCAATACAATATTTTAAAGTAAAAAAAAAAAAAAGAAAGAAAGAAAGAAAATAGATCAATAAAGATAAAAAAAATAAATAAAATTAAAAGGGCTTTTAAAAAATAAATAATTAAAAAAAAGAATGAAATTAGAACACTTCCTAACACCATACACAAAGATAAAATCAAAATGGATTAAATAGTTAAGTGTAAGACCAAAAACTATAAAATTCTTAGAGGAAAACACAGATAGAACACTCGATGACAAAAATCAAAGCAAGAACCTCTATGACCCAACTCCTAGAGTAATGGAAATAAAAATAAAGTAAGTAATGTGACCTGATTAAACTTAGAATCTTTTACACAGCAAAGGAAACTATAAGCGAGCTGAAAAGACTGCCCTCAGAATGTGAGAAAATTATAGAAACTGAAACAACTGACAAAGTATTAATGTCGAAAATATACAAGCAGCTCATACAATTCAATACCAGAAAAACGAACAACCTAATCAAAATTTCGGAAAAAGACCTAAACAGACATTTCTCCAAAGAAGAGCTGCAGATGGCTAACAAACACATAAAAAGATGGTCAGCATCACTCATTATTGGAGACATGCAGATGAAAACTACAATGAGATATCATCTCACACCAGTCGGAATTGCCCTCATCAAAAAGTCTACAAATAATAAACGCTGATGAGGTTGTGGAGAAAAGGGAATACTCTTGCACTGTTGGTGGGAATGTAAATTGATACAGCCACTATGGAAGATGGTATGGAGATTCCTTTAAAAAGTAAGAGTAAAACCACCATATGATCCAGCAATTCCACTCCTAGGCATATACCCTGAGGGAACCAAAATTGAAAGAGACACATGTATCCCATTGTTCATTGCAGCAATATTTACAATAGCTAGAACATGGAAGCAACCTAGATGTCCATCAAGAGAGGAATGGATAAAGAAGTTATGGTATATACAAACTATGGAATATTACTCAGCCATTAAAAGGACACATTTGAGTCTGTTTTAATGAGGTGGATGAACCTAGAACCTATGATACAGAGTGAAGTGAGCCATAAAGAGAAAGATAAATATCATATTCTAACACATATATACAGGATCTAGAAAAATAGTACTGAAGAATTTATTTACAGGGCAACAGTGGAGAAACAGACATAGAGAACAGACTTATGGACATGGGGAGAGGGGAGGAGAGGGTGAGATGTATGAAAAGAGTAACATGGAAACTTACATTACCATATGTAAGATAGATAGCCAATGGGAATTTGCCGTATGGCTCAGGAAACTCAAAGAGGGACTCTGTATCAAACTGGACAGGTGGAATGGGGAGGGAGATGGGATGGGGTTTCAAAAGGGAGGGGAAATATGTATATCTATGTCTGATTCATGTTGAGGTTTGACAGAAAACAGCAAAATTCTGTAAAGCAATTGTCCTTCAATAAAAACAAATTAATTTTTAAAACGTATGAAGTTTAATAACATCATATATCATATTACTTAACAAATATTTATGCAATGATAGTATCAGTGACCATGCACTCGCATTTTCTTTTTGCTGTACTTCTAACCAAATATGACAGTCTTATGGCTACTTTTCTTCTGTAAAGTAAATAGTTGGATTTTTTTCTTTAAAATTGGAAAAGGACGAAATTGACTTCCAATGTGAAATAAGACATTATAATTAGAGTAAATTTCTGTGAGTTTATGTATCTGGTTGTAACAGTTTTGCAGGTGGAGACAAGTGATCCAATATTTAATTGATTAAGCATATGAAAGGCTAGGCCTGTTGGCCTGGAGAAGCAAATGACTGAAAGAACAGAGGATATCAGGGAATCCTAAAGCAATTTTAACTCTAGGTACCCAGAGCAAATATTAAAAATGGCTAATAAGAAATGCATATCATTTTGGGGGATGGAAACACTTTTCTACTATCCTTTCTAGTTTCTTCTGAGAGGTATGAGAATTAAATTGATATGAAACAGACTGACATGAGTTTGAGTGAACTCCGGGAGTTGGTGATGAACAGGGAGGCCTGGCGTGCTGTGATTCATGGGGTCGCGGAGAGTTGGACACGACTGAGCGACTGAACTGAACTAAACTGAACAGGAGGAAATCAAATTTAATTACATACTTATGAGAACTCCATAATTAAAATGAGAAGCAAGAGCAAGTTAAGAAATTGAAGGCTATATGCTACCCAAAAGAAGGAGAAAGTGGTAGGGACTTTGGGACTTCAAAGAGAAGGAAGGCACTTCACATGGAAAGGGGAAACAAAAGTGCAGTAAACAAACATTTGCCATGCCATGCAGAGACAATGGGACATCAGGTGGACTTTGGTCTTCAGGCCTTGCTGAGTAAGTTCTCCCACCACACCTAGCCCATATTATTTGTAGATGTCTCTGCCACTTAGGTAGATTACTGAACCTTTTTTGCTTCAGTTTCTACATCCATAAATTAGGGCAATTATAGTATCTGTCTTATAATAGTTATAAATATTAAATCAATATTTTAAAATGGTTAAAACATAGTATGTATGAATTTAAATGTAGTTATTATCTTCATAATAACAAAAGTACTATTATTACATTGTTACTACTGAGGTGAGGTCATATGAAATGGTGAAATATAAGTCTGAGATAAATGAAAAAAAAAAAACACGAAGGAAAGAAGGTGCATTTCTTTAAAAGAGGATGGCGTGGCTTGTGCTTTTTGACTGCAATCTTTTCTTTATTCCCTTCATTAAATCACTCCCTTTGTTTAAGCTCATTTTTAAACTTTCCTTTTCAGCGTTCCTTTTATGACTCTCACTGCAAATCTGAGTTGCAATATGTTCTATTTGCTAGTATGAAAATAAATTGCTTTGTTTTCCATTTAAGTCTAAATTTAAGTAAACAATTTTTTTCTTGATGCTTCGAAGATAAGCTTAATATTATATTAGTTCTACATTTATAATTAAAACTTGATTTTTAAAGTAAGCTTGACTTTTTAAGAAGATATTCTTTTACTTGAATCTTTAAAAAAAATCATTCCTAAATTGTTAGTTTTGAGAAAATTAGTCTACATTCAAATATGATAAGCAGAGTACACTTTTGAAGGAACAAAAGAACATAACCCTTATAACCACTTGATTTTATAGTCTACCAAATCAAGTGTGTTTCAAACTAGTCTCTTGTGAATGTATATAAACAAAATTTTATATTTCAGTAGATGAATTTTCATTGATTTGTCTGTAGCAAAACTAAATGCTCAGCTAAAAAGATGATGGAAAAGTCATTTAAGCTGTAAAAACCTAACAAGTTTGCATTCGTTTAAAAGAATGACCTTAAGAAATTATTGGAATTGAAATACTTAATGCATTGATTAATTGTAATGGGTTGATGTAGTTTCTGCTGCTCTACCCTTTGTAAATAATGAGATAACAATAGAGAAGGAATTTGCTAAATCATTATTATAAACAAAAAGCAGTAGTTTTTGTTTTTATAATCTATTTCAGTGCATTGTGTGGTTTCTTTACAGACTTTCCAAATAACCATACACTTTTTCTAGTGAGTATAAAACAGTAGAGCTTCATTTGCAAACTCTTTAAATCAAGGTCTCATTAACTATATATTCTTTACATTGTTCTCTGCATGAAAAGTATCACATTACATTCATTCCAAAGCAAGCAGGTCCTCTCTTAATTTAACACCTAATAACTGAAAATTGAATATTAGCACGCCTGCCTGAAGTAACAACCTTTGATGTATAGGAAAATGCCAATCTCTCATATAATCAGCTACCATAGCACAAAGAGCTTTTGGGTTAAAATTGACACCATGGCCTGCAACCAAAAGTGAGTAAGTAGTCAATGTTAAAAAAAATTAGAGCAAAGGTAAAACTGCTAATACCACTAGATACCTTTAGACCAACATTTTGGCAGCCTACTGTCCATAGAGTCGCAGAATAGGACACTACTGAGTGACTAGCACTTAAAACTTATTCAGTCTGGTTTTTCAATTTACTCATACATAAAGCAAGTTTGCATCACCCAGTTCTAAATCATAATTTCAGCTCTTTTGTTTAAACATTAATGTCCTTTCTTATTGTTGCTGCTGCTACTGCTGCTAAGTCACTTCAGTCATGTCCGACTCTGTGTGACCCCACAGACGGAAGCCCACAAGGCTCCCCCGTCCCTGGGATTCTCCAGGCAAGAACACTGGAGTGGGTTGCCATTTCCTTCTCCATTGCATGAAAGTGAAAAGTGAAAGTGAAGTCGCTCAGTCGTGTCCGACCCTTGGCGACCCCACGGACTGCAGCCTACCAGGTTCCTCCATCCATGGGATTTTCTAGGCAAGTGTACTGGAGTGGCTTGCTAGGGGAAGCAAAATGACTGAAACCGCCCACCCTGGCCAAGCTCTCTAGTAACTATTTGCATGAGTTGTTCTATGACATGAGGTCCTGGTAAGGAATATAGATCTAATAAGCCACCACCAGCTGGAAGGGTTCAGGAAAGGTCAAAAGGAGACACAGTGTGTCCATCCACTTCCCAGAATCCCTCTCACTAGCATCCATCTTGGCTGAGCAATGCATGCACCACCAGGAAGGACTCTGAGTCAGAATGATTGACCAAAGACAACCCGGAAACTAATCCCATCAACATAAAACCTGAGACTATGAGACACATGTCAGAGCAGTTCTCCTGGTTTCCCTTACCCTGCTGCTCTCTGCCCAGGTGCCCTCATCCAATAGTCTCTTTCTTTATCAGCACATGTCTCCTCAGACAATTCTTTTCCAAGAGTTAGACAAGAGCCTGCTCTTGGAGCCCTGGAGGGAACCCCCCCTTCCTACAATAACCGGCAACCATGAAGAGACCCCCAATTTTATTGGGGCTTTCATTTGGACTGCTCAGGGTACTCCAGGACCAGCTCGCCTGCTGATGGATCTGACCCAGTGGCCGCAACTGGAACCCATTTGTCCCTGGTTTCCTCCTGATGCAGACAACTGGCTAGAGTGCCCCAACCAGGTAAGGAACAAGAGATTTTGTTGACACCTTTTGTCTCACCCCTCTTTTCAACCTAACCTATCTTATTTTTTCCTGTCCGCCAGTAGGAATCTGGTAGAAGGGCCTCCACCTCCTCTTGCCAGAGAACTCGAATTTTGTTTCTGGTAGGGCCGAGTTCCAGTCCTCCCTTTTCTGGAGGCCCAGGGAAAAATCCCATAACACCTGGGTATTTGCAGGTGGCAGGAGACCACCCTTTTTTTTTTTCTCTCTTTCTCTACCCCACTCTTAGAACTCTTGTCTCTTCCCACTCCTCTCTCAGCCTGGCCTTTTTTCCTCTCTTTGAAGACCCAAGGTATTTCCATTTACTCTGTCTGTCGATACTTGGGCCTGAAGTTCTGGGTCTTTGTAAGAGATTTTCTGATAGGCTATACTCTCTGCTTCACATCAATTGTGCTTTCTGTTCTTGGGGAGATAACTGGACATTAGAATCCCTTCACTGGATGCCCTGTTTCTATAAATTCAGCCATTTAATTGAGCATTTGGCTGAAAGCTTTCACGTGGAAGTGATTGACAGGGTTTAGTACAGTCGCACCAGGTCTTGGGTGAAAATTAACACCGTAGACATGTATTTAGGGGTTAATCACCTTTCAGACCAGTACTACAGACCTGTTGATTGTGCTTACTACTGAACATTACCTTTGGCACATATACAATCAAGCAATTTTGGACCAGAAGAGAGCTTAAAAATCTCTCTAGAGTCAGATATAGGGGCATCCACCCCAGGACTGGTCCCCTGGGAATGAGATATAAACTATAATGCCATTAAAATGGGAAATAAGCCTAGCTTCCCTTTAGACACTCCACTGGATTGTCTTTTGGTCCACTGGGAGGGATGCCAACTGGAAGGGCTAAAAAGGAAATAATTTATCAAATACTGTACTCAGTACTGTCCTACTTACTCCCTGGGAGGAGGGGGAAAATAGCCTTGGTCAGGATCACTTGGATTCAAGACCATTTTACAGCTCAGTCTATACTGTAAACGAGAGGGTAAATACAAGGAGTTTCCTTATGTCCAGGCCTTTATGGCCCTCTACCATGATTCTGAAAAAAAAAAAAAAGGAAATCATAAGCTTGAAGACTTTGATAAATGCTTTTTCAAAGTCCTTTTGGCAAGGTCTGAAACAGAAGATCCCCTTGACCTTCTCTTGACCCCCTCAGCTCCGGCAGAGACGTCACGGGGAAACGAAATCCAGACAACCCAGAAGTTACGAGGCTAGGCCCAGAAGTCATAGGATTTGAAGGGAAGTCACTTACAGTCGCCTCTGCTCCTCCTCCATATGTCCCTTCCCCCATGGGATTATGATCAGGAAGTAAGATTTGCCCTCTACAGAAGGAAAATTAATCCTCAGACAAAATCTGCCCCCTAACTGAGGTACCGGATGGGGAGTGGGGAACTATGCATGTTCATGTTCCTTTTTTTTCTTTTTTTTCAAGCTACAAAGTGTTTATTGTATCCTGTCTCTGAATAATACGCAAACTCTTTCTTCATTTTTTTTTTTTTTTTTTTTGTGGTGTACTTTTGGGCAAACTCTACAACTGGTGACATTTCTTCCCAAGACTATGAAGTATTACCAGCATCTAAGTCATTTGGATGAGAGCTACCTGGAATCCAGTTGTGTTCCCATGGAAATAGACTCTGAGCCCATATTTCTATGCAAGACATTACCCAATGTAGGGAGCAATTGGGTTCATATTCTGAGAACCCAGAAAAATTTGGGGATGAATTTGAGCATCTTAGCCTTAACTTCTCCCTCACCTGGAGGGATATAATGGTCATCCTCACCTGATGTTGTAATGATGAGTAAAAAGGTGGAATCCAAAATCAGGATAGAAAAGTGGCTGATGAAACATAGTAGGTGGATGTCAGTCTGGCCTCTGCAGAAGAAGCAATCCCCTCTATAGAGCCAGATTTGGATTCCAATGCAAGGGCAGGCAAGGAATCCTTAAGACACCTCACTTCTTGCCTACTACAGGGAATGACCCAGGGTGTCCAAAAGGTCGTTAATTACAATAAGGTAAAAGAGGTTACACAGAGAGAGAATGAAAACCCAGCTCTTTTTTATTTTTTTTTGAGAAAACTCATAGAGGCCTTTAAATATTTTACCCAGGCAGATCTAAAAAGTATGGAAGGAAGAGTCCTTTTGGCCCATTCCTTCATAACCCAGGCAACCGCAGACATAAGGAGAAAATTACAAAAACTGGGGAAAGGAACAGAGCTCCCAATCTTCAATTTGGTGGAGGAGGCAAATAGGGTGTTTTTGAATACGGACATGGAGGAGGAAGCCAAAAGGGAGCAAGAGGAATCCTGAAAGGATAGGAGAATAGAGAGGCAGACCCAGGCCTTGGCCCAACAACAGGCTAAAATCCTGGCCTTGATTCATCTTGCCACTATGCAAGAGTTACGGGGAGAACAAGGAAGAAAAACAGATCTTAAAAATATACCACGGCTGAGACACCCAGTGTGCCTACTACAGAGAGGATGTCCATTGGAAAGAGGAGTTTCCAAATCATCCTAAGGGAAGGCATATGGAGACCTCTACACCTGCTCCCTCTGTGTTAGTCCTGGGCAACCGGGAATGACAATTCCCAGCATCTCGAGAAACCCCTGCAAATGGTGAGATCCAGATCACTCCTCTTGACCCTTGGGTGACTCTGCAAATAGAAGGTAAGGATGTGAACTTTCTTTTAGACACGGGGGCTGCCTTATCTGTTCTTCCTTTCCAATTAGGACCTTTAGACTCCCTGACTAAGATGGTGATGGGGGTAGATGGAAAACCCCAAAGCCAAAATTTTACTAAGCCCCTCCATTGTAAGGTGGGCAAGGAACAAACCCTTTCTTATACATCCCTGGTTGCCCTGTTCCCCTACTGGGGAGAGACCTTCTTTGCCGCCTCCAGACCAGAGTGACTTGGGGAAAGCTGCTGCTGCTGCTGCTAAGTCACTTCAGTCGTGTCCGACTCTGTGTGACCCCATAAAGGGCAGCCCATCAGGCTCCCCCGTCCCTGGGATTCTCCAGGCAAGAACACTGGAGTGGGTTGCCATTTCCTTCTCCAATGTGTGAAAGTGAAAAGGGAAAGTGAAGTCGCTCAGTCATGTCTGACTCGTAGCGACCCCATGGACTGCAGCCTACCAGGCTCCTCCGTCCATGGGATTTTCTAGGCAAGAGTACTGGAAAGCTAGAAACCAGTAATTTCCTTTGCCTAGTGTCTGAATGTTTGCAGTCAGACGTATAAAAGGAGGAGTCCGTCCCTTTCTTAGATGAGGTCAATCCCCAGGTGTGGGATGTCTCCAGCCCTGGCCTAGCAATAAATGTTCTACCAGTGAAGATTCTTCTGAGGCCAAATGCTCCCTACCCCTGGTAAAGACAATATACCTCAAAATCAGAAGCTCTTCATGGTCTTATACCATTAGTTAACAAATACCGAGATATTGGAATTCTAATCACCTGTGAGTCTCCCTGCAATACTCCAGTCTTGCCTGTTAAAAAACCAGATGTATCTTATCGATTCATCCAGGATCGATAACTGTTAACGAAGCTGTGGATCCTATCCACCCCATAGTCCCAAACCCGTATACCCTCCTATACCAAGTCCCAGGAATTGCTAAGTACTACTCAGTCTTGGAACTTAAGGATGCTTTCTTTTTCATTCCTCTCCATCCTGAATCCCAAAACCTCTTTGCCTTTGAGTGGTGGGACCTGGAAACAAGGGAGGCCATACAACTTTGCTGGACTCGACTATCACAAGGGTTTAGGGACAGCCCTCATATTTTGGGGACTTCCTTAGGGAAAGAATGAAGGGAATTAACTTTAACAAAAAGTAATCTAATACAGTATGTGGATGACTTGCTCATAGCTAGTCCAGATTTTACCAGTTCTCAAATGGATACTATTAAAACTTTAAATTTCCTGTATGAAAAGTGTTATCGAGTATCCCCCAAGAAAGTTCAGATTAGCTTAACCCAAGTGAAATACCTTGGATTTATAATTACAGAAGGAAAAAGAATGCTCGACCCCCAGAGGAAATCCCTCATCTTAAATACCCTATACCCCCAAATGAAAAAAAACAGCTTAGGGGATTTTTAGGAATGACTGGGTTTTGCAGGATCTGGATTCCTGGGTATGGCAATCTGGTCTGACCCCTATATGTAAAGTTAAGAGGGAAAGAGGAAGAGCCACTTGAGTTGGATGAGACCTCCAAGGTTACTTTAATTCCCTAAAAGAGTCTATCACTACAGCCCCAGCTTTAGGCCTCCCAAACCTGGAAAAACCTTTCAGGCTGTATGTTTCTGAAAGGATAGGAAATGCTCTTGGGATGTTAGGGAAAATGATGGGGCCTGTATTACAACCTGTGGCTTACCTCTCAAAACAACTAAATGAGGTGGCCAGAGGGTGGCCCACTTGCCTCGAGGCAGTAGAGGCCACCACTCTTATGGTTAAACAGGCATCTAAGCTGACCCTGGGTCAGCCCACCACAGTATATACACCTCACCAGGTGCAAGCAGTCTTAGAAACTAAAGGGGATAGATGGATAACAGAGGGAAGGATCACCCAATACCAAGCCCTCCTCTTTGACACTCCAGAAATAAAGTTGAGGGTCTGTTAGACTTTAAATTCAGTCATCTTACTGCCAGATACCCCTACTTCTACTTTGGATCACCAATGCATGCAAATCATAGACGAATTATACTCTTTTCACCCAGACCTACCAGAGACAATTTTATCTGACCAAGAGAAAGAATGGTACACAGATGGCAGTAGTTTTGTAGAAAAAGGAGAGAGGAAAGCAGGATATGCTCTAGTGAGCCTAGAGAAAACAAGGGAAAGTGGGTCTCTTCCCCCAAACACCTCAGCCCAGAAAGTTGAACTTTTTGCCCTGACAAGGGCTTTGGAATTAGGGGAAGGAAAAAGGATTAATGTGTATATAGGCTCTAAGTATGCTTTCCCCATCCTGCACATCCATGCAGCAATTTGGAAGGACAGAGCAATGTTCAGTGCTCAAAGCTCCCCTATTAAACACAAGGAGCTCATGCTCAAGCTCCTGGAGGCAGTTAAACTTCCTGCTAAATTAGCTGTCAATCCACTGCAAGGGTCACCAAAAGGGGAAAGAAAAGGAGGCCCTGGGAAATAGGAAAGCTGGCCAGGGGGCAAAACAAGTCTCTAGGGAAGTTACCCCTGTCACTGCTATCTGCCCTCTTTTCCCCAAGGAAACCCTGACTCCAGATTATACCCCAGAGGAACATTCCCAATATGCTGAGTGAGGCTGGGAGATTGGGTCACATGGGTGGTTTCAGACTGATCAGGCCCAAATAATACTCCCTGACTCTCAGGTTTGGAAAATTACTAAATCCTTATATAAAAGTACCCATTTTGGAATAGATAATCTGGAAACCTTGTTCAGGCCTATTCTCTACCATCCCCAGTTGGCTAAGGTTGTTAGATCACACAGAATTGTGATACTTGTCTAAGAAATAATCCAAAATCCAGACGTTTGCCACCTCCTCTAATCAAACCTGTCCAAAATCGGGGATCATACCCGGAAGAGGGCTGGCAAATGGATTTTACAGCCATGCCAAAGACACAGGATTTTCTTATTTGCTAGTCTTTATTGACACATTCACAGGATGAATTGAAGCACTCCCTACTAGGACAGAGAGAGCTACAGAAGCCTGTAAAGCTCTGCTGAAGGAGATAGTGCCTAGATTTGGGCTGCCTCGATCACTTCAGAGTGACAGTGGTCCCTCACTTACAGCCACAATATCCCAGAACCTGGCCAAATGCTTAGGAATCAAATACCGCCTCCACTCATCCTGGCAGCCTCAAGCCTTGGGAAAGGTAGAGAGAGCCAACTAGACTCTAAAAAGGGCTCTGGCCAAATTCTGTCAAGAAACACATAATAAATGGATCCATGTGCTACCCATAGTCCTCATGAGGGTACGGGCAGCCCCCAAGTGTCCACTAGTATTAAGCCCTTATGAAATGATGTATGGACGTCCATTCTTAACTTCTGATTTTTTTTTTTTTTTTTTGATGAGAATGCCAATACACTCCTAAAACATATAACTGACCTGGGAAAGTTTCAACAAGAACTGCAATGGTATGGAGAACAGATCCTCCCTAGACCACAGGACGACTTGAAAAATCCCCAAGTAAAGCCGGGGGACCAAGTATTAGTAAAGACCTGGCAAGAAAAAGTGAGTCCAAGCCAGCTGTCTGAGAAATGGACAGGGCCATATCAGGTTGTCCTAGCAACCTCAACTGCTGTAAAATGAAGGGTCTATCTGCCTGGGTCCACAATTCTAGAACAAAACCCTATGGCCTACCGGAGAGGGAGATGGGGACTGAGACTCCAAAATCAGAAGACAACTATTCCTATGAACCTGTTGAAAACCTCAGACTCTTGTTCAGGCAGAACCCCATCAAATCTCCCTCAGATAAGTAGAACACATCCTATGATGTTCCTCCTTTTCCAGATCATGTCTCCCTGTACGACTATTAATCTCTCCCTAAATGATGCATATACGCTTGCAAACCACAATGCTTCTCAACTCAAGCTAACCAGCTCTTGCTGGATCTGCATTAACGGCAGAAGTTGGGGGTATGTCCAACCTATCCCAGGGTATCAATGGCCCACCCTTCCAGCCCAGGTACATGCTATCACCCAGCGCACCCCATCTGGTCACGGTACTGACTTTTGGGGAAAGGGGGAGAAAAACGTCATGCCTTGATATCAGCAACAGCTGTCTATATTTACTCCCACGGTAAGATCTACAATCCTACCTTAGCCGTTATTTTCTCTCTTGACTAACATTCCCCAAGTGACTTTCCTTATCTGTCTAAAAAGTGACCCCCTAACAGGGGTGTCAGTGGGAAATCTGGACAATTCACGATGTGGGATAACCTTCACTGTTGGAACTGATGGAGAAAACCAGGATCTAGAAATTTCTCTAGGGTATTACCATTTAGCCCAAAGTCTGGGAACTAAAGGTTCTGGCAGAACTGACACGTTATACCTATCCCTGAGCATGAGGCTCTCCTCAGAGACGCTATTAGCCAGTCTCTAAAACCCATGTTCTGTCCTGGATGACCAAAAAACCACACCTGTTCATCCTGGTTTCTAAATCAGGCAGGCAACTATGACCCCTGTTATTCCCTTGTAGGGGTACCCACCCCTGAAAACCTAACGCTATGGTGGGACCCTAAATGAAATACTCTCTACCTTGAGGACAAAACCCAGGATGCCTCACAACACTTGACTCCCTTCCTAAATGCTCTCACTGCTGTGGTTTTGCAGCAAGTGGAGTGACGGCCTCCTCTCAGCTACTAAAAGACTGCCCCTGTTCCATTATGCCATGTTCCAGTTGTAATGTGGATGGAAATCATGTTCCTCTTTGGTAAAGTCGTTTTGCTGCCCAGCATGAGCCCAGTCATTGTGTCTACTTCATATGTGGGGATAAAGCTTATTTATTCCTACCACCTTTTTGGTCAGGAACTTGCTCCCTAGGGTATGTCATGCCCCACATAGATCTGGCCTGGAGTAATACCTCCATGCTTTTACCAGTATATACCCACCAGAAGATACATTAGTACATTAGAAGATGGATTAGTGCTTACCCCTCTTTTCCTGGAATTAGGACTGATCACTGGTTTGACTGGAGCTGCCACGGGGGGAATTTCTTTACATAAATTTCAGCAGCTTTCTATCGACACTGCTGTATCCAGAGAAAAAACAGCGAGGACCCTCCAATAACTTCAATACCAGTTAGACTCCCTAGTCACAATGGTCCTACAAAATCGTTGTGTCCTAGATTTACTGACTGCAGGACAGTGGGGGCACTTGCTTCTATCTAAAGGAAGAATGCTATTTTTATTATAACTAGTCTGGGCAGGTCCAAGATGATATTAAGGGGCTTTTGGAATAGGCCACAAAGATCTGGGATTTGAGTAAGACAGATGTATGGAGTTCTCCTTCTTTCCCTTCTTGGCTCCTACCATTTACAGGTCAAGTGATAACTATCTTATTAGGTCTCCTATTTGGCCCCTGTATACTCCTACCCCTTACAAAGTTTATCTCTAGCAGACTCCACCAATTCCAAGCCAAATTGATGTTACTACAAGAGTGGAAGTTGGTTTCAGATGTGGAACATCTCAACTTAGATCAAGTAGAGAGAGAGTTCTGCTCTGCTACGCAGGACTACACCCATGCACAGCAGGAAGAAGTTACAGAAGAAAAAGAACTTTGCCCCAATTCCCAAGAAGTATCTTGCGTATGAAGTGTCTCAGGGGGGAGGTGTTAGGAGAAGCACATTGACTGATACTGCCCACCCTCGCCAGGCTATGCAGTAACCATTTGCATGAGTTGTTTTATGACATGAGGTCCTGGTAAGGAATACAGAACTAATAAGCCACCACCAACCAGAAGAGTTCGGGAAAGGTCAAAAAGAGATACAGCGTGTCTGTCCACCTCCCAGAACACCTCTTGCTATCATCCGTCTTGGCTGAGTGATGCATGTGCCACCAGAAAGGACTCTGAGTCAAATGATTGGCCAAAAACAACCTGGAAATGAATACCATCAACCTAAAACCCAAGACTGTGATCCACGTGGCAGAGCAGTTCTCCTGGGTTCCCTTACCCTGCTGCTTTCCACCCAGGTGCCCACTTCCAATAAATCTCTTGCTTTGTCAGCACGTGTCTCCTCAGACAATTCTTTTCTGAGGGTTAGACAAGAGACAACTCTTGGGGCCCTGGAGGGGGCTCCCCTTCCTACATTATTGCTAAATTTTTTCTAAACCACAAGACCATTTATTGTTACTCACTGGTTCTAACCTAGAGCCCTGTGTGGTGCTTTGGTGAGACAATGGGTGCTTAATCTTTATTGAGAATTTTCCCTTTGGTAATATTTTACTTATTCATAGTTTACTTGGGTTATTCTGCTATGGTCAGCAGTATGTAAAAGAACATCATTCAAGAAACAATTAGAACCAGAAAAGTTAGTGTTTATTTCTATGTTTACAGAACTGTGATTTTATCTCCCATCAATTTAATTTCATGATTATGGCAGATGAGTCTAAAGCTTAGCAGAGGCTGTGTCTGGTAAGTATCATGGACAGAACAGAAAGCACCATTGGAATATGCTACATAAATATATAATTATATAAACAAAATCCACAACTCAAAAATTGTTCAGTTCAGTTCAGTCACTCAGTCATGTCCGACTCTCTGAGGCCCCATGAACCGAAGCACTTCAGGAATCCCTGTCCATCACCAACTCTCAGAGTACACCAAAACCCATGTCCATTGAGTTGGTGATGCCATCCAACCATCTCATTTTCTGTCATCCCCTTCTCCTCCTGCTCTCAATCTTTCCCAGCATCAGGGTCTTTTCAAATAAGTCAGCTCTTCGCATCAGGTGGCCAAAGTATTGGAGTTTCAGCTTCAACATGAGTCCTTCCAATGAACACCCAGGACTGATCTCCTCTAGAATGGACTGGTTGGATCTCCTTGCAATCCAAGGGACTCTCAAGAGTCTTCTCCAACACCACAGTTCAAAAGCATCAATTCTTTGATGCTCAGTTTTCTTTAGAGTCCAACTCTCACATCCATACATGATCACTGGAAATACCATAGCCTTGACTAGACAGAACTTTGTTGACAAAGTAATGACTCTGCTTCTTAATATGCTGTCTAGGTTGGTTATAACTTTCTTTCCAAGGAGTAAGTGTCTTTTAACATCATGGCTGCAATCATCATCTGCAGTGATTTTGGAGCCCCCCAAAGTAAAATCAGCCACTGTTTCCACTATTTCCTCATCTATTTGACATGAAATGATGGGACCAGATGCCATGATCTTAGTTTTCTGAATGTTGAGCTTTAAGCCAACTTTTTCACTCTCCTCTTTCACTTTCATCAAGTGGCTCTTTAGTTCCTCTTCACTTTCTGCCATAAGGGTGGTATCATCTGCATATCTGAGGTTATTGGTATTTCTCCTGGCAATCTTGATTCCAGCTTGTGCTTCTTCCAGCCCAGCATTTCTCATGATGTGCTCTGCATATAAATTAAATAAGCACAGTGACAATATACAGCCTTGCTGTACTCCTTTTCCTATTTGGAACCAGTGTGTTTTTCCATGTCCAATTCTAACTGTTGCTTCCTGACCTGCATACATGTTTCTCAAGAGGCAGGTCTGGTGGTATGGTATTCCTATATCTTTCAGAATTTTCCACAGTTTATTGTTAGCCATGGCTTATATGTATGTGTGTGTGTGAACATATAGATCACACTGACAGCAGTACAAAGGAGAGAGATTCATGATTCATAACAGTTTAAAAACCTTTCATTATAAAAAGTGTGTATTATATTTCCTAGATGAGCTGGTAATTTAAGCAGTTTAAGCACAATTTTCTTGAGGAAAAAGAAGTGAAATTGTTAGTTGCTCAGTCATGTTGAACTCTTTGCAACCGAGTGGGTATAGCCCACCATCAGGACTGCAGCCCACCAAACTCCTCTGTCCATGGGATTTCCCAGGCATGAATACTGGAGTGGGTTGCCAGTCTCTTCTCCAGGGGATCTTCCTGAGTCAGGGATCGAACCAGGGTATCCAGCATTGCAGGCGTATTATTTTCCATCTGAGCCACCAGAAGAACTAGTAGTTTAAACAATTTAAATGAAAGTTTCTTAGTAGCTAGTAATTACTCCCCAAGTGGTTGGCCTATTCAATAGCACTTTGTAATATTTTGTGACCATAAACTCTTATCCACTGTTGTATTATACTATCTTGACTTTATGTCTTAATTTTGTTATATGAATAATCAACACATAAAACCTTTTCTCAGAGTTTTTCTTTGTCTAAATTAAATCAACATGAAAGATGTAGGGTTTTTTTCGAGAAAAGAGAGAAATATTTATTTATTTAGCTTCCTATGCTTAGTGTGGCACAAGTACTTTATTTTTTTTTAATTTATTTTATTGGAGGCAAATTACCTTACATTAATATATTGGTTGGTTTTGCCATATACTGACATGAATCCGCCCCGGGTGTACATGTGCTCTCCCTCCCGAACCCCCCTCCCACCTCCCTACTCCCCAAATCCTCCCTCCATGTCATCCCCGTGCACCAGCCCCAAGCATCCTGTATCATGCGTCGAACCTGGACTGGTCACTTATGATAATATACATGCTACAATGCTGTTCTCCCCAATCATCCCACCTTCACCCTCTCCCACAGAGTCCCAAAGACTGTTCTATATGCCTATGTCTCTTTTGCAGTCTCGTATACAGGGTTCAGGTTACCATCTTTCTAAATTCCATATATATGTGTTAGTATACTGTATTGATGTTTTTCTTTCTGGCTTACTGAGAGAAATATTTATATGAAGCATAAAAAGTGTAACTCAGTGTTAAGTAATTAAAGTTACAACTCACAATGTTTTCACCAATCAGCTGTAAATATTTGTGTTTGGCAGAAGTCATTTAGTACATCTTTAATAGGCTAATCATTTTATATTTAATGATCATATCAATAGCACCAACATTGCCCTACAGCTAGATTGATAGTTATTATACCAACTAATTAAAACCAAAGTTAAAAGGTAGCTTGATAAGTGTTCTATTCACGAAATGCAAATTCCAAGAGAAAGAAATGGACAAAAATGAGTCTTGACATTTCCTCTTATGAAAACGGTGTTTCTTACTGTAGGGAGAATGTGTAATTTCCTCGGTTTTGTCTTGTCACAACAAAAATTTGAAGCGATAGATGGACCATTTTTTACAGCCCTGTGTAGTTTCCTCAGACGAACCAGTGTTACAGCTCAGTTTTATTTAGAAAGCAAAGGAAAATGTATCCTCAAGGTGTGAGGCAGGTTGACTCAAAAGACATGAAGAGAAGAAAAATCCCTGGCTCAATTTTGGCTCCTCGTTTTATGTTTTTATTCTCCTCCCCCGAGCCTGCCCTATGTAAATTGGGCTAGCCAGGAGGGCTGTTTGTTTTACCTGAGGTTATCACTCTGATCCTGGGACCTTCCTTTGTTCTATTTTTGCAGGCTTTTCCCTTCTTTGCTTTTTAGTCACCCCATTCTGCACTCTTTTTCCAATTCTAACTACCTGAAGAGATGGGAGGCCCAATTCTTTGGGAATAGGAGCATCGAGGTCTTTCTTGCTAATTCCTGCTGAATTGGGATGGCAAGGGGCATTGGGCTTCCCCCTCTTGCTAGTCTCAAACTTCACAGTCCTGATAGCGGTGTCCATCTAAGGGTAAGTGATATTTTCTGTGGTTGGCTGTAGTTTTATATATCCTTGTTGAACTGGCACTGCATGTTGTAGCTTGTTGACCTGGGCAGAGACAAAATGGGCTAGACAATTGATAATACATGAAGCAATCATAAGCAGCATCAATATGGTGAAAACAGGGATTAGTAGGGGCATTAGCCAACTCCAAATTCCCCTTCACCATGAGAAGGATCCCCCAAAGAGAGACTGTAGCCACCTTGAGAACTCTCCAGCTCGTTTTTTGAGAACCTGTAGGATCTGAATGTTTTTAGACTTTCTTTGACTTAGCTGGAGGTATTTACTCAGTAAAAACATGTCTCATTCAAGATGGCTCAATTCAGTCCAGTTGCTCAGTCGTGTCCGACTCTTTGTGACCCCATGAATCACAGCACACCAGGCCTCCCTGTCCATCATCAACTCCCGGAGTTCACTCAGACTCATGTCCATTGAGTCGGTGATGCCATCCAGCCATCTCATTCACGGTCGTCCCCTTCTCCTCCCGCCCCCAATCCCTCCCAGCATTAGAGTCTTTTCCAGTGAGTCAACACTTCGCATGAGGTGGCCAAAGTATGTAGTTTCAGCTTTAGCATCAGTCCTTCCAGTGAACACCCAGGACTGAGCTCCTTTAGAATGGACTGGTTGGAACTCCTTGCAGTCCAAGGGACTCTCAAGAGTCTTTTCCAACGATGACTCAAGTCCCTCCTTATTCAGGGATCAGGAGATCTATCTCCTGTCTGTTTTGGAGTACAACCCCTGCCAGCTGTGTTGGCTTTTTGGAGCTGTCCTGAGAAATCTTATCCCCAGAAACTTAATTTTTGGAGTGTTCATTAGAACAGCACTCATTTGTAGTCCTGAATAGGTATCTGAGATCCCCCAGGGGCTCACAGGTGTATTGAGCATCCTCTTCTGTTTTAATCCACGGCTTGACTCATGAGTAGTGAATCCAGAAGTCCTGGTACCTTGACTCCTGTGGGGGTAGAAAGTATTTCAGGGTAGGAGCCCTTCCATGTGGGCTGGAGTTGAAATTTTGGGGACACATCTTTCCAGACTCCAGACTTTAATTAGGACTTGAGTCCCTGGAGCATATAGTGGCGGTTCTTCAGAATCTTTTGGGTCCTGGTTGATACCCCCACAAGTGCATATCCCATTGGAATTGCCTAATGGCCATGGGATAAGACTGGAGGGACTGAGCCTCTGGATCTAGGAAGAGGTCATTGACATAAACAGAAGGTCTCCTATATAGCATCTCATAAGGACTAAGACCAACCTGTTCCTTAGGGGCAATATGCGTGCAGAGAAAAGCTATTGGTAAAGCCTCCTTCCATCCTAGGGAGGTCTCCTGGGTTATCATTTTTATTGCTGGTTTAAAGAATTGGTTGGCTCTTTCTACTTTTCCTGAAGACTGAGACCTCCAGGCACAATGGAGATAATAAGTAATGCTCAATGATTTAGAGACCCCTTGGGTGACTTTAAAAGTAAATGATGTCCCATTGTCACTTTGTAATGACCTGGGCAAATCAAATCTCAGAATGATTTCATGGAGCGGTTTTTTTTTTTTTTTTTTAACCACCTCCTCAGCCTTCTCAGTCCGGGTGGGAAAGCCTTCAATCCATCCTGTGAATGTATCTATCATGACTAATAGGTATTTATATATATACCCTTGAGAAACTGATATCTGGGTGAAGTCCATCTGACAGTGCTTTCCAGGGTAAGTCCTCTCCCTGGTAGGTCGTTGGACAGGCTTGGCTAGCTTGGGTCTTCGAGATCCTTGGGGATTGTTTATTTGGCAAGTGGGGCAAAAGGAGACCACTTGCCTTATAGTCATTTGGAGGCCTGTTCCCCTGAAGCCCCTTTTTAGTAAACTTTGGAGGGCTTTCTTCCCTAGATGAGTGGTGGCATAAAAGGAATTAACCAGCTTCCATTGGAGGTCCCCAGGCAGAAAAAGGAGTCCCTCCTTTTGGAACCACCCCATATGATCGTGAAAGCCCTCACTTTTAGCTTTAAGAGTCTCACCTTCAGTATATGAAGGAGGTTCTGGCAAATTAGTCTGTGGAACTAAGGTGGCAACACCTGTTAGGTCATTGCTCTGTAATGCTGCTCTCTTAGCTGCCTGATCAGCTGTTTGGTTCCCTTGGGCCATTTCTGTGCTCCCTTTTTGGTGTCCTTTAGAGTGGGAGACTGAAACTTCAGTGGGCAGATGGACTGCCTCCAAGAGCCTAAGGATTTGATCACAATATTTGATTGGGGACCCTCAGGTGTTCAAGTGGCCTCTTTCTTTCCAAATAGCAGCATGTGCATGTAGCACCAGAAAGGCATACTTGGAGTCTGTGTAAATGGCTATTCTTTTTCCTTTTCTCAACTCTAAAGCTCAGGTCAGGGCTATGAGCTCAGCTATTTGGGCTGAAGTACCTGGTGGCAAAGGTTTCGCCTCTATGGTCTCATAATTGGAGGCTACTAAATATCCAGCTGTTCTTCTTCCATCCAATACAAAGATGCTTCCATCAGTGTACCAGATTTCCTCAGGATTGGTCAGAGGATCTTTCAACAATCCCTCTTGGGATTTTATCCAGTGGTCCAAGGTTTCTAGGCAAGAATGAAAGGGAACAGCCCTCGGGGGTAGGCAGAAAGGTAACTGGGTTAAGAACCTCACAAGGGGATACAGTGAGGCCTGGATTTTCCATCAGCACTACTTGACATCTGAGGATTCTTTCATCAGGCATCCATAAATGGCCTCTCCCATGTACGAGCTGTTTCACTTGGTAGCTGGTAAAAATAGCTTTCCACCAAAAGAGAGTTTTAAAGCATCTTCTCCCAGGATTGCGATACCTGCAAGATTTTAAAGGCAGGGAGGCCAGCCTCAGGCGGTTGGGTCAAGTCTCTTGGATAAGTAAGCTACAGGCTGGGGCTCAGGTCCCAACCTTTGACTTAACACTCCCAAGGCTATTCCTTCTTTTTCATGGACATAATGTTGGAGTGTTTTTTCTGGGTCTGGAAAACTCAAGGCAGGTGCTTGACTTAAGGCTTGTTTTAGTGTAGCTTCTGCCTTCTTTTGAGGAATTCCCCACAGCAGTGGAATTGAATCACCCCATCCTTCGAGCTTTTCATAGAAGGCCTGGGCAATAAGACCATAGTTGCTATCCAGATTCCACAATACCCAGTTAGCCCCAGGAAAGCTCGTAATTGTTTTCGAACCATAGGAGAGGGCAACTGGAGGATTCCTTGTACCCAATCAGAGGACAGCCTCTTGGACCCGTGTGTAATCTGAACTCCCAGGTAAGTGACCTTTGTCACAACCATCTGTCATTTAGGACAGGAAGCTTTATTCCCCCTCTCTGCCAAAAAGTTTAGAACCTGAATTGCATGTGGTTGGGAATTTTTCTCATCTGGAGAGAAGATTAGTAGGTCATCTAAGTATTGTAATATTTTCACATTAGGTCGCAGGTCCAGATCTAGGAGATTCCAGATAAAAGCCTGCACAAACAGGTGGGGGTTATCTATGAACCCCTCAGGTAATACTGTCCAAGTCATCTGTTGGTGTTTTTATCCTGGAACCTCCCACTCGAAGGGAAAAAGATGTTGGTATTCTTTAGCCAGTGGTATGCAACAGAATGCATCTTTGAGATCCAAGACTGTAAACCACTTGACACTAGGTGGGATTTCTCCCAAGATTACATAGGGATAGGGTACTGTGGGATGGAGGGGGATTACAGCTTCATTTATGTTCCAGACATCTTGAACCATTCGCCAAGTTTCATCCTTTTCCTTTACAAGGAGGATCAGGGTTGTACATGTTGAATTGGTGGAAACCGATAGCCCACAGGCAAGGAATTTATTTATTAGAGGCTGTAGTCCTTCCTGAGCTTCTCTTCTCAGTGGATATTTTTTACAGTTTGGAAACCAAGTGGGATCTCAGAGGACAATGATGACTGGTTCACCTTAGTGGGCTCATCCAGGAGTCCCCTAGCCTCACACCTGGGGGTTAATTTTGCCCCCCCCCATAGTTTTTGGTCCCTCTGTATTGGAGAGGGTGTAATGGGTCCCTCAGTAGTAACCAGAAGCTGTGGGGCTCAAAGCTTCCCATCTCAAGGTTGTTCCCATTTTAGTGAGTATATCTCTTCCCAATAAGGGAGTAGGACACTCAAGGACCACCAGAAACTGGTGGGAAAATATTTGTGCACCCCAGCAACAAAGTGCTCAGGTGAATCTTTTAGTAATTGTTTTCCTGTAGCACCGAAAATGGTACAGGTTTGGGAGGAGAAGGCTCTGGAGTAGGAGGTCAGGACAGAGTAGGTAGCCCCTGTGTGAACCAAGAAATTCTCCGACCTACCTACCACAACCAGTTGCACCCTTGGCTCCAGTTCCATGATGGTTATCTGTGACAGGCGGGCTGGCTGGAGTGGGTCACTTCAGTTCTGTTGAAAGATGGTGAGGGAAGGCTTGGCACTTGACCTTGAAGCTCTTGGATCCTGAGGGCAGAGTGCCTCCCAATGTCCCAGCTGATGGCATTTGTAGGAGACCTGTCATGGTTTGGACACTCTTTGACCCAATGCCCCACCTCTCTATAGATTAGGCATTTGCCTGGTGCTTTGTTTTTCAAGCACTGGGGGTTTGCCATAGGGCTTCCCAGGGGGGCAGCCAGATACTGGGCATGCCTTGTCTCTTTCATTTTCTCCCTTTCCTGGGCCTTGGCCTCCCTCTCCCATTTTCTGTTCTAAAAGGTATTGGTGGCTGTCTGGACCATCTCATCTAAAGTTGCAGCAGGGCCCTGCTGCTGTAGCTGTTGTAATTTTATCGTGATGTCTGGTGCACATTGGGACAGGAATTTGTCTTTTAAAATCACTTGTCCCTCACAAGAGTCTAAGTCCAAGTTGGTAAACTTTTGGAGGGTCTCTTTTAGCCTTTCCAGAAAGGCAATGGAGTTCTCGTTGGGCTCCTAAGTTATTGCTGATACTGGGCACAGAACCAAAATTAATAGACTTCCTTCTATTTTCATGGGTGGACTTCCTTAGGGTTGAGTCTTTCTGAAGCTTATCCTATCCAGTACTGTTGTAACCTGAGAGCCAGGCATCCCTGGGTCAGGGTGCAGATCCCCAGGCAGGCTGAGGCGTGGCAGCCTCCTGGAGATCAAATCCCCAGCCAGGTCAGGGCAGGTTGACCTTTTGAAAGTTGAGTCCCCAGGCAGGTCCAGGCATGTCGACCTCCTGGGACCCCAGGGCTGAAGATGGGCATCCCCAAGGTGTCTGGCATGACTAGTGCTGTGTAGGATTAAGGGGTTGTAATCTTTAACTCTTTGCTGGTTTGTTTACTGAGGACTGGAATAGACACCATGATGTAAAGCAATCCAAGCCTGTGCCCTGAGATTGGGAACCTGTTGAAACAGCCATAAGCCTCATCCTCTTACTGCTCTGAGGTAATGTAAGTCACTGATTTCCTCCCCTAGACCTCCATAAGAGCAGTTTAGGGTGTTTCCAAAGGTAAATATTTCATTGTCGTAGACCCACTTTAGGTAGTAGCAGAGATAATGACAAAGGAGTGGGTTATCTGGTCCTGTTAAAGGCATTAAAGTATTTTAATAATAAGTGGGGTGGAGCAATGTTGCCAACAAGGGAACAGGGTCCTGGTTGTAGGAGTTAGTAAGTGACTTAAGAACAAATTGATAAGAGGCAGTAGACCGGATGTTCCATAAAAGTGGAGTGTAGATTTGATCCACGGGTACGTTTGTAACTTTAGGAGAAGGGTGGTAAGGGTTTGGGGCCAAACGGCCTGCAGGGTCAACTCCCAAAGTGCAAACATTATCCCCAGAAGCCCAATTGTCCTTGAAGCAATGCCACCAACAGATGGACTTCTAGCAGGCATTGTGTGCCTGTCAACCACCCTAGTGGGTTCACTGAAAGATACTGTTGTTGAACATGTTGTAGGAAACATGGAAGATGAAATCCTGAATATCTAGAGACATTGGATATTATATAACATTTCTCTCCTAAAGGCCAGCTATTTTCTGGTTGTCCCTCCAGAAACTTGTAGAGGCAGCTTTGTGGGCCAAAACAGGGCTCAGGAAAAGAGCATGAAACAGGAGGGAAGGGGGCAGGTCACAAATTTGAAAAAATTATATAGCCCAAGGGCATAACAAAAACTGATTAAAATCAAATGGGTCCAAGGTGAGCTGACTGTGACTCAGATCATGAACACCTTATTGCCAAATTCAAACTTAAATTGAAGAAAGTAGGGAAAACCACTAGACCATTCAGGTATGACCTAAATAAAATCCCTTATGATTATACAGTGGAAGTGAAAAATAGATTCAAGTGCTTAGATCTGATAGACAGAGTGCCTGAAGAACAATGGACGGAGGTTTGTGACATTGTACAGGAGGCAGTGATCAAAACCATCTCCAAGAAAAAGAAATGCAAAAAGCCAAAATGGTTGTCTGAGTCAGTCAGTTCAGTCAGTTCAGTCGCTCAGTCGTGTCCAACTCTCAACGACCCCATGAATCACAGCACGCCAGGCCTCCCTGTCCATCACCAACTACCGGAGTTCACTCAAACTCACGTCCACAGAGTCGGTGATGCCATCCAGCCATCTCATTCTCGGTCGTCCCCTTCTCCTCCTGCCCCCAATCCCTCCCAGCATCAGAGTCTTTTCCAGTGAGTCAACTCATCGCATGAGGTGGCCAAAGTATTGCAGTTTCAGCTTTAGCATCAGTCCTTCCAATGAACACCCAGGATTGATCTCCTTTAGAATGGACTAGTTGGATCTCCTTGCAGTCCAAGGGACTCTCAAGAGTCTTCTCCAACACCACAGTTCAAAAGCATCAATTCTTCGGCGATCAGCTTTCTTCACAGTCCAACTCTCACATCCATACATGACCACGGGAAAAACCATACCCTTGACTAGACGGACCTTTGTTGGCAAAGTAATGTCTCTGTGTTTTAATATACTATCAAGGTTGGTCATAACTTTCCTTCCAAGGAGCAAGCGTCTTTTAATTTCCTGGCTGCAATCAGCATTTGCAGTGATTTTGGAGCCCCAAAAAATAAAGTCTGACACTGTTTCCACTGTTTTTCCATCTATTTCCCATGAAGTGATGGGACCAGATGCCATGATCTTTGTTTTCTGAATGTTGAGCTTCAAGCCAACCTTTTCACTCTCCTCTTTCACTTTCTTCAAGAGGCTTTTTAGTTCCTCTTCACTTTCTGCTATAAGGGTAGTGTCACCTGCATATCTGAGTTTATTGATATTTCTTCCAGCAATCTTGATTCCAGCTTGTGCTGCCTCCAACCCAGCGTTCCTCATGATGTACTCTGCATATAAGTTAAATAAGCAAGGTGACAATATACAGCCTTGATGTACTCCTTTTCCTATTTGGAACCAGTCTGTTGTTCCATGTACAGTTCTGACTGTTGCTTCCTGACCTGCATACAGGTTTCTCAAGAGGCAGGTCAGGCAGACGCGAGAGACACCGGCCCCGGCGGCGCAGACTCGAGAGACGCCGGCCCGGGTGCAACCAACCACACAAAGAGACCCGGCCGAGATGAGCTACCCCACGCCTGAGGCCAGGGTCGGCGGCCGAGAGGAGTTGTACCACATCCAAGAGGCGGTGGCTGCGCGGGCAAAGGAGGGCCGAGAGGAGCTACTCCATGTTCAAGGTCAGGAGGGGCGGCCTTGAGGAGATACCCCTCATCCAAGGTAAGGTGCAGAAGCTGCGCTTTCTTGGAGCAGTTGTGAAGAGATATCCCACGACCAAGGTAAAAGAAACCCAAATATGACGGAAGGTATTGCGAGGAGGCATCAGAGGGCAGACACACTGAAATCATAATCAGAGGAAACTAGTCGGTCTGATCACATGACCACAGCCGAATGTGGTCCACTGGAGAAGGGAATGGCAAACCACTTCAGTATACTTGCCTTGAGAACCTCGTGAACAGTATCAAAGGGTTGTCTGAGGAGACCTTATAAATAGCTGAGGAAAGAAGGGAAGCTAAAGGCAACAAAGAATAGGAAAGATATACCCATTTTAATGGAGAATTCCAAAGAATAGCAAACAGAGATAAGAAAGCCTTCCTCAGCAATCAATGCAGAGATGGGGGAAAACAATAGAATGGGAAAGACTAGAGAACTCGTCAAGAAAATTAGAGATCCCAAGGGAACATTTCACGTAAAGATGGATTGTTTTATTTGTTTTTTTCTCAGTATTTTGTAGACTTTAGTTTATAGTTTTGTGACTTACAAGTTGCTTTTCAGAAATCAGGTGTCAATCTAAACATTATTTCATTAGGTAATCTGATCAGACATATATTGGATCTTGTCACACTAACTTTCATGATTATTAACATTTCAATGTGTCTTTGTCCCTCTGATTGTATTTTAAGTAATTTCTTTAGCTCTACATTTTTTCATTTACAATTTCTGTCTTTGGATTTGTTAAATTTAGTGATTATACCGATAGTTGAGTTTTTAATTTTAGTAATTGTATGTTTTTACTTCTCCAAGTTCTGTTTTTTCTATCTTGATTGTTTCCTATTTTTTTATTCTACCACTTATTTCCTAATTTTATATAAACATTTTAATAATCTGAATGTGAAAATTTCAATTTCTGTAATTATTTTAATCTCTATTTCTTATTTCTGTTTCTCACTCATTGTGACTTGTTTGTTCGTGTGCTTTGTGATTTATTTGTATTGTGACTTCATGTCTTTTATAATTTAAAAATAATTTTAAAACATAATTCTATTATTTTACTTAGATGATATACGTCCAATATTCTTCATAATTTTATCTGGAGATTCACTGAAAGTTCATTAAAGTCTATTCTTTCTCGAAGTGTGTTTATTTCTTTTTGCCATATTCCTGGACACTGCATGTTTTCACATTGCAATTTTGGCTTGGAGTTTTCAAGCTATACTAATAGTGAGTTCAATATCCAAAGACATGTGTGAGAAAGCTAAAACTTAGAAAATCTGAAGGAGAAATGAGTGTAGGCCAATTAAACATATGGAGAGATCTCTGACCAGATCTTACGTCCTCCTTGGGTCGCAAGTTTGTCCCATATTCATGTAATATGTTAGATCCTGAACTTTAGGCCATAAGGGATGCGATGATATTGAAAGCAAAAATCAGTTTTTATCCCTTATTTTGGACAATGTAAGCTTTTTAGTTCCAGATTCTGAACATTCTGTTTCTTTGCTTCCAAGTCATCTATGCAGCAAAAGAAAGAAACAGAGGAAGAAGAAGAAGAAGGGGTAGAAAATGCGAAGGAAGAGGAAGAAGGAGAGAAAGGAAAATATTTCCCTTTGGTTTATTTCTTTTGTAGCATACTCAAATATAATTTTAGGAAAATATTTATCTATTTTTTTTTTCATTGCAATGATGCACTGTACTGGTGAGTTCTCTTTCAGTTACAAGTAGTAGAAAATCAATTCAAACTTCCTTTAAAATGGGAGAAAAAGGAGTTGAGTGTCTAGTCATCAGTACTGTACTGTACTTAGAGTCTTGTATACCCTTCTCTCAGCTTTCTTGAATGTGACATCTTATATAAATGTTAGGTGAAATCTAAATCATTTCCTCATGATTCAAAATGGGTAGATTGTGTGCTTCTAAGAATTTTACCATTTATTCTATATTGCTCAATTTGTTGACATATACTTGTTCCTTCGTGTTTCTGTGGTATCATTTGCAATGTTTGATTTTTAATTTCTAATTTTATTTATTTGATTTTTAAAATCAAAGTATAGTTGACTTACAATATTATATTAGTTTCAGGTGTATAATATAAGCTTCCATAAGCCTCTTATCCTTATCCTTCAAAGGGCAGACAGAATGAAAACCACAATCAGAGAAAACTAATCAAACTGATCACATGGAACACAACTTTGTCTAATTCAATGAAACTATAATTATGCCATGTAGGGCCACCCAAGATGGATGGGTCATGCTGGAGAGTTCTGACAAAATGTGGTCCACTGGAGAAAGGAATGGCTAACCACTCCAGTATTCATGAATAGTATTAAAGGCAAAAAAGATGACACTGAAAGATGAACTCCCCAGGTTGGTAGGTGTCCAATATGCCACTGGAGAAGAATGGAGAAATAACTCTAGAAAGAATGAAGAGATGGAGCCAAAGTGAAAACAATGCCCAGTTGTAGATGTGACTGGTGATGGAAGTAAAGTTTGATGCTGTAAAGAACAATATTGCATAGCGATCTGTAATGTTAAGTCCATGAATCAAGGTAAATTGGAAGTGTTCAAACTGGAGATGGCAAGAGTGAGCATTGACATTTTAGAAATCAGAGAACTAAAATAGACTAGAATGGGTGAATTTAATTCAAATGACCATTATATCTACTACTATAAGCAAGAATCCCTTAGAAGAAATAGAGTAGCCCTCATAGTCAACAAAAGAGTCTGAAATGCAGTACCTGGGTGCAATCTCATAAAGGACAGAATGATTTAAGTTCATTTCCAAGGCAAGCCATTCAATATCACAGTAATCCAAGTCTATGCCCCAACCAGTAATGTTGAAGAAGCTGAAGTTGAACGGTTTTATGAAGACCTACAAGACCTTCTAGAACTAACACCCAAAAAAGATGTCCTTTTCATTATAGAGGACTGGAATGAAAAAGTAGGAAGTGAAGAGATACCTGGAGTAACAGGCAAATTTGGCTTGGACTACATAATGAAGCAGGACAAAGGCTAACAGAGTTTTTCTACGAGAGTGCACTGGTCATAGAAAACACCTCTTCCAACAACACAGAGAAGAATCTACACTTGGACATCACCAGATGGTCAATACCAAAAACAAATCGATTATATTATTTGCAGCCGAAGATGGAGAAGCTCTACACAGTTAGCCCAAACAAGACCAGGAGCTGACTGTGGCTCAATTCATGAACTCCTTATTGGGAATTCAGACTGAAATTGAAGAAAGTAGGGAAAAACACTAGACTGCTCATGTATGAACCAAATCAGATCCCTTATGATTATACACTGAAAGTGACAAATAGATTCAAGGGATTAGAACTTACAGAGTGCCTGAAGAACTATGGACAGAGATTCATAACATTTTACAGGAGGCATATAAAAACAAATCCCAGAATTATTTAAGGTTTGAATGTAAAACAGTAGTTTTGGAAGTTTTGGCCACAGAAATCACAGCATAAAAATAAATAAAAGGAATCATATTGTAAAAGAAGAAGTAAAACTCTCTGTTTACAGAAGACATGATCCTCTACACAGAAAACCCTAAAGACTCTATCAGAAAATTATTAGAGCTAATCAATGAATATAATAAAGTTGCAGGATACAAAATTAACGCACAAAAATCCCTTGCATTCCTATACACTAATAATGAAAAATAGAAAGCAAAATTAAGGAAACAATTCCATTGCAACTAAAAGAATAAAATACCTAGGAATATATCTACCTAAAGAAACAAAAGATCTATATAGATAAAACTATATAGAGAAAAGACATATAGGGAAAACTCGTGAAAAAATCAGAGAGGACACTAATAGATGGGGAAATATACCATGTTTATGGATCAGAAGAATCAATATAGTGAAGATGAGTATACTACCCAAAGCAATCTACAGATTCAATGCAAGCGTTGTCAAGCTACCAAAGGTACTTTTCACAGAGCTAGAACAAATAATTTCACAATTTGTTTGGAAATACAAAAATCCTCGAATAGCCAAAGCAATCTTGAGAAACAAGAATGGAACTGGGGGAATCAGGCTGCCTAACTTCAGGCACTACTACAAAGTCACAGTCATCAAGACAGTATGGTACTGGCACAAAGACAGAAATACAGATCAATGGAACAAAATAGAAAGCCCACAGATAAATTCATGCACCCATGGACACCTTATCTTTGACAAAGGAAGCAAGAATATACAATGGAGGAAAGACAATATCCTTAACAAGTGGTGCTGGCAAAACTGGTCAACCACTTGTAAAAGAATGAAACTAGAAAACTCCCTAACACCATATACAAAAATAAACTCAAAATGGATTAAAGATCTAAATGTAAGACCAGAAACTATAAAACTCCTAGAGGAGAACATAGGCAAAACACTCTCCGACTTAAATCACAGCAGTATCCTCTATGACCCACCTCCCAGAATATTGAATATAAAAGCAAAAATAAACAAATGGGACCTAATTAATCTTAAAAGCTTCTGCACAAAAGTTTTTAAAACAAAGGAAACTATAAACAAAGTGAAAAGACAGCCTTCATAATGGGAGAATATAATAGCAAATGAAGCAACTGACAAAGAATTAATCTCAAAAATACACAAGCAACTCCTGGAGCTCAATTTCAGAAAAAAAATGACCAAATCAAAAAACGGGCCAAAGAGGTAAACACACATTTCTCCAAAGAAGACATACAGATGGCTAACAAACACATGAAGAGATGCTCAACATCACTCATAATCAGAGAAATGCAAATCAAAACCACAATGAGGTACCATTTCACACCAGTCAGAATGGCTGGTATCCAAAAGTCTACAAACAATAAATGCTGGAGAGGGTGTAGAGAAAACGGAACCATCTTACACTGTTGGTGGGAATGCAAGCTAGTACAGCCACTATGGAGAACAGTGTGGAGATTCCTTAGAAAACTGGAAATAGAACTGCCATATGACCCCACAATCCCACTGCTGGGCATACACACAGAGGAAACCAGAATGGAAAGAGATACGTGTAACCCAATGTTCATTGCAGCACTGTTTATAATAGCCAGGACATGAAAGCAACCTAGATGTCCATCAGCAGACGAATGTATAAGAAAGCTGTGGTACATATACACAATGGAGTATTACTCAGCCATTAAAAAGACTAAATTTGAATCAGTTCTAATGGGTGGATGAAACTGGGACCTATTATACAGAGTGAAGTAAGTCAGAAAGAAAAACACCAATACAGTATACTAACACACACATATATATATGGAATTTAGAAATATGGTAACAATTACCCTGTATGCGAGACAGCAAAAGAGACACAGATGTATAGAACAGTCTTTTGGACTCTGTGGGATAGGGCGAATGTGGGATGATTTGAGAGAACGGTATTGAGAAATATGTATTATCATATATGAAATGGATTGCCAGTCCAATTTTGATGCATGATACAGGATGTTCGGGGCTGGTGCACTGGGATGACCCAGAGGGCTGGGATATGGAGGGAACTGGAAGTGGGGTTCAGAATGGGGAACACATGTACACCCAAGGAAGATTCATGTCAGTGTATGGCAAAACCAATACAATATTGTAAATTAATTAACCACCAATTAAAGTAAATAAATTTTAGAAAATACAAAAAAAATCTATTTCCCAAAAATAAATAAATAAGAATTATTAACATGAATGACCAAATCTAGTTACAAATTATGACAAACATTCAATGAACAGAGAATTCCATAGATAAATAATTTTTTCATAAAAGTAAGAAATTGAAGTGCTTCTATGTCCCTTTATGAAGATAGCATAAACATGACAACAAAATCCAAAATTAACAGTGTAGGAAAGAAAATTTCTGGCCAAACACACTTAGGAACACAGAGAGATAACAATCATGAACAATGTATTAGCCAATTAAACCCAACAATATATTAAAGAATGACACATTATGTCCAAATTATATTTTCTCCAGCAATAGGAGGGCAGTTCAACATCTAGTTTACAATACTGCATTATATCCTTGAAAATTTTTAAAAGAGTAGACCTTAATTGTTCTCACATGGGAAAATATAGTAACTATGTGAAGTGATGGATATGTGAATTGTCTTGATTGTGGTTATCATTTCACAATGTATATATATTTCAAAACATGATATTGTATACCTTACTTAAATGCAATTTTTTGCCTATTACATATCAATAAACATGGGAAAAAATTATAGTATTTCTTAGTTTAGAATTTGAAAACAGTTTGTCTGATGAATTTGTATAACACAGTTCAGATCTTTCGGGAATTAGCTGTATTTTCCATTCATAGTAGTTTGGCACTGCTTCTGTTGTTATTCTCTTTTGTATGTGTGCATTTTCTTCCAATTTTTAAATTTAGTTGTAAGCATACTCTCTCTGTTTCTCTCTCTCTGCATATATATATATATATTTATATGTATATATATATATATATCCTGTTTTTCCATTTATATACCTTAAATACTTTCCACATCAGTATATAATCTGATATTTAACATAATACTCAACTTGGTGTATTTACTGTAGTTTTAATCATGTCTCTATAATGAATATTAGGCTCATTTTTTCTTTTTTTAAAAGGAAGATTTACACTTATAAGTTGTGTTCTGAATATAATAAATAACATTCACCCCCCATAAAAGAAACTAAAAAAGTAAAATCTCAGTCATCTTTAAAAATGCAGAAAAGTCATTTAATACAATTTATGATAAAAAGAAAGGTCTCAGAAACTTACAAGTAGAAAGGGATTTTTTAAAACTGATAAAGGGCATCCCATGAACACTTAGAGCTAACATAACAACTGTAAAATCTTAACAGCATTCCTCTTAAAATCACGAATAAGACATCATATTTTTCAACAATGTTTTGGTGGCTCTGGTCAATACAGTAAAAAATAAAAGAAAATAAGGCATGTAAGAAATCAGACAAACAAAAAGACTGGTGATGTTATTTCCTCATAAAATCTCAAAAGAATCCACGTATTATTATAATTAGGAAGGAAATTTAGCAAAGTTGCCCTGTATGTGATTAATCTACAAAAGCCCACTGACTTCTACAATTTAACACCAGATATTTTAAAAATGCATTATTTAAAAATGTGAATTTTAGCTTTCTGTTTCTTTGCAGCTCAAAGCAGCTTGAGATAGATCAGTTAGAAAAATTGGATAAATATATTCATCTGAGAGCCACTAAAGCAACAAGGATTATAGGGGCTAAAATTTTGAAATTCTGAGATAGACCTAGAAATGAGCCAGTTTTTAACAATAATTGATAAACATATCTACAATATGATCCAGCCATTCCAATCGCAGATAACTGTTCCAGAGAAATGGAAACATGTTCACCCAAACCTGTACATGAATCCTCATAGCAGTTTTGTCAGTTCAGTTCAGTCGCTCAGTTGTGTCCAACTCTTTGCGAACCCATGGACTGCAACTCACCAGGCCTCCCTGTCCATCACCAACTCCTGGAGTTTACTCAAACTCATGTCCATTGAGTCAGTGATGCCATCCAACCATCTCATCCTCTGTCGTCCTTTTCTCCTCCTGCCTTCAATCTTTCCCAGCATCAGGGTCTTTTCAAATGAATCAGTTCTTCCCATTAGGTGGCCAAAGTATTGGAGTTTCAGCTTCAACGTCAGTCCTTCCAATGAATATTCAGGACTGATTTCCTTTAGGATACACTGGCTGGATCTCCTTGCAGTCCAGGGGGCTCTCAAGAGTCTTCTCCAAAACCACATTTCAAAAGCATCAATTCTTCAGCACTCAGCTTTCTTTATAGTCCAACTCTCACATCCATACATGACTACCATACATAGCCTTGACTAGACAGACCTTTGTTGGCAAAGTAATGTCTCTGCTTTTTAATATCTTGTCTAGATTGGACATAAATTTTCTTCCAAGGAGGAAGTATCTTTTAATTTCATGGCTGCAGTCACCATCTGCAGTGATTTTGGAGCCCCCCAAAATAAAGTCTGACACTGTTTCCACTCTTTCCCCATCTATTTGCCATGAAATGATGGGATCGGATGCCATGATCTTAGTTTTCTGAATGTTGAGCTTTAAGCCAACATTTTCACTCTCCTCTTTCACTTTCATCAAGAGGCTCTTTAGTTCCTCTTCACTTTATGCCATAAGGGTGGTGTCATTTGCATGTCTGAGATTATTGATATTTCTCCTGTCAGTCTTCATTCCAGCTTGTGCTTCTTCCAACCCACCGTTTATCATGATGTACTCTGCCTATGTTATTATTTGTAATTTGTAATAGCCCCAAAATTGAAACAACCCAAATTCCCTTCAGTAGGTGAATAGGTAAGCAAATTCTGGTCCATCCACACTTGTGTTCACGTGTGCACACTCAGTTGCTTCAGTCCTGTTTGACTCTTTAAGATCCTATGGACTGTAGCCCATCAGGTTCCTCTGTCCATGGAATTCTCCAGGCAAAAATACTGGAGTGGATTGCCATGCCCTCCTCAAGGGGATCTTCCCCACCCACTGTTCGAATCCGTGTCTCCTGCATCTACTGCATTACAAGTGGATTCTTTACCCATTGAGACACCTGGGAAGTCCCTCCTTCCACATAACGAAATATCATTCAGCAACAAAAAAGAAAGCTCTGATACACACCAACTTGGATGGATATCAAAGGCATTAGGCTAAGTGAAAGAAGCCAGATGTAAAAGAATATATAAATATGATTTCATTTGTACATAAAGTCTTAGAAAAAGCAAACTATTATTGATAGAAAATAACTCAGTCGTTTACTGGGGTTGGAGGTAGAAGAAAAGAAAAGGATGAAATTACCAAAAGGAATAAAGAAACTTTTGGAGCTGATGGATATGTACATTGACTTGATTGTGGTGGTGATTTAATAGGAGAACATATATGGGAAAACTTATTAAAATGTACACTTTACATGTGCAGTTTATTGTGTGTCATTTATACCTCAATAAATCTATTGCAAAAGAAAACTAAAGACAAAAATATAAGTTGTACATGTTTTCAAACATTTCTTTGAGCGTGTTACAGCTCAGTAAAAATTTTACTTTAAATGTAATTTAGAATAATCTCTGAATACAGCATGTCTATCTAATTTTAAAGCCAAATATGACCCAAATTTTACGTATGTATGACAGATTCTCTCAATAAAGTTTAATATGCTATAAAATGGTGTATATATAGCTAGTTACTGCAGCTGAATTAAATTCTTGCTTTTATGCCATGATCTGGAATGTTATTTTATTTGAAATGCAGAATAGTTAACAGTGAAAACTTACTATATATCACTATAAACCAGAATACTTTGTTACGTCCTTCATCCTTACAGGTGAACATGTACTTCTTCCTCCCTTTACATAATATGCTTCTCTGAAATGTGCATAAGAATGTACATTATTCATATTATACACAGTATGTGCTACATTTCCCTTTGGAAATAAACTTGCTTTTTATTCATGTAAAATTCATTGAGAAGTGAGTTTTGGTTGAACTCAGTTCAAAACTAGAGTCTTCCCAGTCCTTGATTAAAGTTTATTTACTCTAAATTTATGAATTTAATTTTTATTTTACTTATTTAAAATGTTTTATGTTACACCTAAAAAAATTAGAACTCTCTAATGCAGTCATTCTAAACCATCTTGTGCCATGTCATGCTTAATCTCTCAGTTGTGTATGACTCTGCGACCCCATGGACTGTAGCCAGCCAGGTTCCTCTGTCCATGGGGATTCTCCAGGCAAGAATACTGGAGTGGGTTGCCATTCCCTTCTCCAGGGGATCTTCCCCACTAAAAGATCGAACGAAGGGCTTCCATATTGCGTGTAAATTCTTTACTGTCTGAGCTACAGCTACCACAAAATACACTGTGGGTCATGTTTACATTCATTCAGATGAAAACCTAGATGTAGTAACTCTGCTTCCCTTACCATCATTCAAATATCTTATTAGTACGCAAGTACATTTTTATAAAAATAACCTTGAGCTCTTTCTAGTGTGTCAAAAAAGAAATTCATATGCAAAAAATGGTGCTTCTATTATTAGCACCAAATAATATTTGAAAACCCTCACAACTAACTACACATATCAATAGTTAATTGTGAAACACCATTGTGTGCCAATGCTGAGGTTATGAAGTATTATCCTAATGTTAACCTCCTCATTCTTAACAAAATATTTTACAGTAAGAAAAAATTACTTCTGAAATGTCATTTTAAATCCTGACTTTTTTCCTCATTAATGTTTATTCCTATCTTATCCCTTCTCTTTCCTTATTTTTCATTTTCCTTTTCCTATGAATTTTCTTTTTCCTTTGTTTCCTTCTTCTCAATTATCTTCTTTTCTTGAACAATACAGCCCTGAAATCATCAGATTGGGCAGTGGAAGGTAGCCATCCACACTAGTGAACTGAGGGGAAGCTGCAGTGGCCATGATCAGAGTATAAGAGCACAACCTCGGTGAGAAGAACATCTGTTTAGGAAGGCTGCTGGCACAGGATATCCAAGCTCTAGCAGGAAGAAGAAAGCATCCTCAAATAGAGTGAGGAGAGTTTCTGCAAGGAAAGGAGAAGGCTGTGCATGAGTGTCTGCCCAAGCCAAATGAGGTGCATATTGCATGGCAAATGGGATGTCCCACTGCTATGAAAAATCAGAGCCTGAACCTGGGAGAGGGCGTCTCTGTAGAGCAAAAGCATTTCATGGAATGTCAGAGCTGGAATGAGCTCAGGAGGGCATCCATGGTCTCCAAAGAAATGTTGCAAAGAATAATACAGGAATATCTTGTGCATCCTTTGCATCACCTTCCTCCAAACTATATATCTTGCATAAGTATACTACAATATGAAATGCAATAAACAGTATTGATACCTTTGGTTTCATTCTCAGAGTGCATTCAAATTTCACACAATACATGTATACCTGTATGTGTATGTATGTGTGTATAATTCCATGTAATTTTATAGCATGCAGAGCTCTGTATACTATTACCACAATCAAGATACACAGCTGTTCTATCATGAAGCAATTTTGTGCTCTCACGTTACAACTGCACTCACTTCCATATCCATATCTCAATCCCTAACCCCTGTGTGCATGTTAAGTTGCTCAGTCGTGTCGACTCTTTGCAGCTCTAGACTGCAGCCTGCCACGCTCCTCTGCCCATGAGGATTCTCCAGGCAAGAATACTAGAGTGTGTTACCATGCCCTCCTCCAGGGTATCTTCCCAATCCAGGGATGGAACCCATGTCTCCTGCATTAGCAGGCAGTTCTTTACCACTAGCGACACCTGGGAAGGCCCTCTAACCCCTAGAAACTATTAATCTTTTCTCCACCTGTATAACATATTTCGTTAAAGACACTATAAAATGAAATTCTTTATATCTATTCAAGGTGTTATTATATGTGTCAAAAATTTGTTCATTACTAGGTAACAACCCATGGTATGGAAGGTGCACAGTTTATTTAACTATTCTCCCATCATAGGGTATTTTCACCATTTCTAGTTTTGACTATTATAAATAAAACTTCTATGAACACTGTTTAACATGTTTTTTGTGTAGATATAATTTTTTTCATCTCTCTGGAGTAAATGTCCAGTAATATGATTGCTCCGTTTTATGAGAGTTGCTTGTTTACTGTTTTAAGAAACTGCCAAACTATTTTTCAAGCTGTTTGTTTCATTATGCATTCCAACAACAGTGCATAACCCAATTTCTTCTGCAGCATTTAGTGTTGTCGCTATGTTTTATTTTGTCCATTCTGCAAAGTGTACAATGAGATCACTGTGGTTTTAATTTGCATTTCCCTAATGAATAATAGGGCTTCCCTTGTGGCTCAGTGCAGAAGCCCGCTGGCTGCAATGTACCACGCAGAAGCATGGCCAAGAGGAGCTACCCCACATCTGACGTCAGGGGGGAACGGACGAGAGGAGCTACTCCATGCCTGAAGTCAGGGGAGGTAGCTGACATGAGCTACCAAATGCACGAGGTCGGGGTGGCGGCATAGAGTAGCAATCCCACATCCAAGGAGTGGCAGCTGTGCAAACATGGGAAGGCCGAGAGGAGCTACTCCAAGTTAAGGTCAGGAGGGGTGACCTTGTCCAAGGTAGAAGCAGAGACTGTGCTTTGCTGGAGCAGCCATGAATAGATACCCCATGTCCAAGGTAAGAGAAACCCAAGTGAGACGGTAGGTGTTGTGAGAGGGCATCAGAGGGCAGACACACTGAAACCATAATCACAGAAAACTAGACAATCTGATCAGGGAACACAGCCTTGTCTAACTCAATGAAACTAAGCGATGCCGTGTGGGGCCACCCAAGATGGACCGGTCATGGTGGAGAGGTCTGACAGAGAGTTGTCCACTGGAGAAGGGAGTGGCAAACCAATTCAGCAGTATTCTTACCTTGAGAACCCAATGAAATGTATGATAGGATACTGAAAGAGGAACTCCCCAGGTCGGTAGGTGCCCAATATGCTACAGGAGATTAGTGGAGAAATAACTCCAGAAAGAATGAAGGGCTGGAGCCAAAGCAAAAACAATATCCAGTTGTGGATGTGACTGGTGATAGAAGCAAGGTCCAACGCTGTAAAGAGCAATGTTGCATAGGAACCTGGAATGTCAGGTCCATGAATCAATGCAAATTGGAAGTGGTCAAACAGAAGATGGCAAGAGTGAACGTCGACATTCTAGGAATCACTGAACTAAAATGGACTGGACTGGGTGAATTTAACTCAGCTGACCATTATATCTACTACTGTGGGCAGGAATCCCTTAAAAGAAATGGAGTAACCATCACGGTCAACAAAAGAGTCCGAAATGCAGTACTTGGATGCAGTCTCAAAATTAACAGAATGATTCTGTTCGTTTCCAAGGCAAACCACTCAATATCATTGTGATCCAAGCCTATGCCCCAAACAGTAACGTTGAAGAAACTGAAGTTGAACGGTTCTATGAAGACCTACAAATCCTTCTAGAACTAACACCCAAAAAAGATGTCCTTTTCATTATAGGGGACTGGAATGTAAAAGTAGGAAGTCAAGAAACACCCGGAGTAACAGGCAAATTTGGCCTTTGAGCACGAAATGAAGCAGGGCAAAGGCTAATAGAGTTTTGCCAAGAGAACGCACTGGTCATAGCAAATACCCTCTTTTAACGATACAAGAGAAGACTCTACACATGGACATCACCAGATGGTCAACACTGAAATCGGATTGATTATGTTCTTTGCAGCCAAAGATGGAGAAGCACTATACAGTTAGCAAAAACAAGACTGGGAGATGACTGTGGCTTAGATAATGAACTCCTTAATGTCAAATTCAAACTTAAATGGAAGAAACTAGGGAAAACCACTAGACCATTCAGGTATGACCTAAATCAAATCCCTTATGGTTATACAGTGGAAGTGAGGAATAGATTTAAGGGACTAGATCTGATAGATAGAGTGCCTGATGAACAATGGGCAGAGGTTCGTGACATTGTACAGGAGACAGGGATCAATACCATCCCCATGGAATAGAAATGCGAAAAAGCAAAATGCTTGTCTGAGGAGGCCTTACAAAGGGCTGTGAAAAGAAGAGAAGCCAAAAGCAAAGGAGAAAAGGAAAGATATTGCTATTTGAATGCAGAGTTCCAAAGAACAGCAAGGAGAGATAAGAAAGGCTTCCACAGCTATCAGTGCAAAGAATTGGAGGAAAACAACAGAATGGGAAAGACAAGAGATATCTTCAAGAAAATTAGAGATACAAAGGGAACATTTCATGCAAAGATGGACTCAATAAAAGACGGAAGTGATGTGGACCTAACAGAAGCAGAAGACATTAAGAAGTGGTGGCAAGTATACACAGAAGAACCATACAAAAAAAAAATCTAAATGATCCAGATAATCATGATGCTGTGATCACTCACCTAGAGGCAGACATTCTGGATTGTGAAGTCAAGTGAGCCTTAGAAAGCATCACCACAAACAAAGCTAGTGCAGGTGATGGAATTCCAGTTGAGCTATTTCAAATCCTGAAAGATGATGCTGTGAAAGTGCTGCACTTAATATGCCAGCAAATTTGGAAAACTCAGCAGTGGCCACATGACTGGAAAAGGTCAGTCTTCATTCCAATCCCAAAGAAAGGCAATGCCCATGAATGCTCAAACTACCACACAATTGCACTCATCTCACACGCTAGTAAAGTCATGCTCAAAATTCTCCAAGCCAGGCTTCAACGATACGTGAACCGTGAACTTCCAGATGTTCAAGCTGGATTTAGAAAAGGCAGAGGAACCAGAGATCAAATTGCCGACATCTCCTGGATCATCAAAAATGCGAGAGAGCTCTAGATTAACATCTATTCCTGATTTATTGACTATGCCAAAGACTTTGTGTGGATCACAATGAACTGAGGAAAATTCTGAAAGAGATGGGAATACCAGACCACCTGACCTGACTCTTGAGAAACCTGTATGCAGGTCAGGAAGCAACAGTTAGAACTGGACATGGAACAACAGACTGGTTCCAAATAGGAAAAGGAGTATGTCAAGGCTGTATATTGTCACCCTGCTTATTTAACTTATATGCGGAGCTCAGCATGAGAAACGCTGGGCTGGAGGAAACATAATCTGGAATCAAGATTGCCGGGAGAAATATCAATAACCTCAGATATGCAGATGACACCACCCTTATGGCAGAAAGTGAAGAGGAACTAAAGAGCCTTTTGATGAAAGTGAAAGAGGAGAGTGAAAAAGTTGGCTTAAAGCTCAGCATTCAGAAAACTGAGATCATGGCATGTTGTCCCATCACTTCATGGCAAATAGATGGAGAAACAGTGCCAGACTTTATTTCTTGGGGTTCCAAAATCACTGCAGATGTTGATTGCAGCCATGAAATTAAAAGACGCTTACTCCTTGGAAATATAATTATGACCAACCTAGATAGCATGCTAAAAATCAGAGCTATAACTTTGCCAAAGGCTGTGTTTTTTCCAGTGGTCATGTATGGATGTGAGAGTTGGACTGTGAAGAAAGCTGAGCACCAAAGAATTGATGCTTTTGAACTGTGGTGTTGGAGAAGACTCAAGAGTCCCTTGGACTGCAAAGAGATCCAACCAGTCCATCCTAAAGGAGACCAGTCCTGGGTATTCTTTGGAAGGACTGATGCTGAGGCTGAAACTCCAATACTTTGGCCACCTCATGTGAAGAGTTGACTCACTGGAAAAGACCTTGATGCTGGGAGGGTTTGGTGGCAGGAGAAGATGGGGAAGGCATAGGATGTGATGGCGGGATGGCATCAATGACTCGATGCACATGAATTTGGGTGAACTCGGGAGTTGGTGATGGACAGGCAGGCCCAGCAGGCTTCAATTCATGGGGTCCCAAAGAGTGGGACACGACTGAGCGACTTCACTGAACTTTACTGAACTTGGCTCAGCTGTCAAAGAATCAGTTTGCAATGTGGGACACCTGGGTTCCATCCCTGGGTTGGGAAGATCCCATGGAGAAGGGAAAAGTTACCCAATCCAGTATTCTGGCCTGGAGAATTCAATGGACTCTATAGTCCCTGGGTTCGCAGATTCGGACACGACTGAGATATTTTCACTTTCATTTTCAATGACTAATAACGTTAAACACCATGTGCCTGTTGGCATCTTTATATCATTTTAAGCAAAATCTCTTTCATGTTTTCCCCACTTTAAAATCTGTTTTGGATTTTGTTCTTTACTGTTTAGTGTAGAGATTGTTCCCTATATATTCTAGACATGAGTCATTTGTCAGATATATAATTTGCAAATATTTTCTCTCTGTCTGTAGCTTGTCTCTTTATCTTATGAACAATTTGTTTCACAAAACTTTAATTTGAATGAAGTTCAATTTATCTAAGATTTCTTTACCTAGTTCTGGACTCCAAAGATTTTTCTCATGTGCTGTGTCTTAAATATTTTATACATTTAAATGTTACCTTTAAGTTAATGATATATTTTGAGTTAATTTTTCCATGAAATGTGAAACTTAGGTCAATGTCTATTTGTGTAATAATGCATGCCCAATTCAGCATCATTTGTTGAAAAAGCTTTCTTTCTCCATTGAATTGCTTTTGCAACTTTGTAGGAAAAATATCAGTTGGTCATACTTGTGTGAGTCTAATTCTGTTTTCTCTATTTTGTTCCATTGATCTATGTATCTATACCTTCACCAATACATACAGTGTGGATTACTATAGCTATATAATGTCTTGAAATTGCATAGACTGATTCTTCCCACTTTATATTTCTTTTTAAAAATTTTACTAGCCATTTTAGTTCCTTTACTTTTCTATACACATTTTGAAATAATCTTGCCTATTACTACTAGAAACATTGCTAGGAATGTTTAGAACTTTGATAAGACTGTATATCAGTTTGAGAGAGAATTGATATCTTTACAATGTTGACTTTATTCTCTGTTTATTTAGATCTTCTTTGATTTATTTTATCAGCACTGTGTAATTTTCAGTAAACAAATCCTGTATATATTTTGTTGGAATTACATCTGTTTTTCATCACTTGTAAATGATACTGTGTTTTTAATTTTGGTAGCTACATGTTTATTATTAGTATGTATATATATAACTAATTTTTAAAAATTTTATATTGTATGGTGTGACCTTTCTGAATTCACTTATTTCTAGAAGATTGATTTTGCAGATTCCTTAAGATTTTCTATGTAGACAATTGTGTTATCTGCAAATTGGGAAAGTTTTATTTCGTTTCTTTCTTTTCAGTCTGTATGCCTTGTATTTCCTCTTCATACCTTACTGTGGCTGGCTAGAATATCCAGTATCATATTAGATAAGAATTGTAAGACTAATTATGCTTCCCTTGTTGAACTGAACTGACTGTTCCCTTAAGTGGGAGCATTCAGTCTTTTACCACTAAGTACAATGTTAGGTTGGAAAAAGAAATGGTAGCCCTTTCCAGTATTCTTTCTTGGGAGATCCCATGGCCAAAGGAGCCTGACAGGCTACAGTCAGTCCATGGGGTCACAAAGAGTCCAACATAATTGAGCGACTGAGCACACATAATGTTAGCTGGTGGTTTTTTAGATAATGCTTTACCAAGTTGAGGAAATTTATCCATATTTCCATATTACTGAGATGTTTTTCTGTAATAAATGAGTGTTGAATTTTCAAGTTCTTTTTATTCATTTATTGATGCAATCATGTTTTTTTTTCCTTTAATCTGTTGATATGGTGAATTTCTCTGATTGATTTTCAAATGTTGAACCATCCTTGTATACCTGAAATAAGTGCAGGTTGGAATTGGTATGCTATTTTTTTCCCAAAAAATTGCTGAAATTGGCTAATATTTTATTGAGGATTTTTTTCTATAAATTTATGAGAGATATTGATCTTTAGTTTTCTTGCTTTGTACTATCTCTTCGGTTTTATTATCAGGATATTGACCTCATAAAATGTATTAAGAAAAAAGTGTTTCTTCTCGGTTGAATTTTGATAGTTTAAGTTTTTTGAGAAAATGGTTTATATTTTTCTAAGTTGTCAAGTTTATGTGTTTAGAGTTGTTTTCAGTATTCCTTTACAATCCTTTTAATGGCTTTCAGGCTCTGTAGTGACACTTCATATTTCATTCCTGATTTTGGTGATTTGTGTCCTTTTCTTTTTAATTTATCAGACTTGCTAGATGAGTATCCATTTCCTTATCTTATTCTTTAAAAAACCAAAGCTTTCCATCATTGATTTTTCTCTACTGTTCTCCTGTTTTCAATATCCCTGGTTTCTGTTCTTATCTTTACTATTTCCTCATGTCTTTTCCTCTCTCTCATTTCTTAAAGTAGGAACTTAGTCTATTGATTTAAGGTGTATTTTTTATATATAATATTTAGTGCTATAAATATCCCACTCTTTCGGTTTCACATATTTTGATATGTTGTATTTATATTTTATTTAGTTCCACATATATTTTTAAAATTTCCCTAAAATTTCTTTGACTAATGGATTATTTAGAACTGTGTTGTTTTATTTCCAAGTATTTTGATATTTCCCTCTTATCTGTGGTTTTGATTTCTAATTTGATACCGGTATAATTAGAGAACATACTCTGCATGATTTTAGCTCTTTTAAGTTTGTTGAGATTTGATTGTGACTCATGATATGGTCTACCCTGGTGAACATTCTGTGGGCACTTGAAAAAAATGTGTATTCTTCTGTTAATAGGTTGATTATTCTCATATTGATATTATGCTGGTTGATGGTGTTATTCAGTTCTATATCTTTGATATTTTTTTAGCCTAGTTTTTTGTAAGTTGCTGCCAAGTGTAGTTTTGAAATCACAAACTATAATTATGGATTTTTTATTTTTCATTCAAATCTGACAGTCTGTTTCATGTATTTTGAAGTTGTGCTCTTTGATGCATTCACATTTAGGATCCCTCTATCTTTTGATGAATTTATTCTTTAGCAGTATGTAATAGCCTTCTTTGTCCCTAATAATGTCCTTTAATCTTAAGTCTACTTTATGTAACATTCACATAGTTACTCTTGTTTTATAAAATAAATGTTACCATATACTTTAATTTATTTTTAATATTCAAGCTACTTATGTCATTATGTTTGAAATGAATATCCTGTACAAAACAGGTTCGAGTCATGTTTGTTTGTCTGCTTGTTTAAATACACCCTGCCAATCTTTTACTTTCAATTCTTTATTTAGATTGTTTACATTTAAAGTAATTGTCAATATATTAGTGATTAATTCTTCTATTTTCCTATTTGTTTTCTCTTTATTTTTCTCTTTCACTTTCCTATTTCTCTTTTCTTACCTTTCTATGGGTTAGTTGAACAATGTTTAGTCAACCTTGATTTATTTATATTGCTTTCGAGTATATTATTTTGTATTGCTTTCTTAGTGGTTGTTCTAGGTAATAAAATATACTATATAACTCATCTCATATTACCATTACTGACAGTTTGCTATTTAAAGTGAACTATTAAAACAGGATTTCTTTGTCCTCCCCCATCTTTGCTGGCACCATTGCTATGGCAGATTGGACCCACCACTGCCACCAGTTATGGGTCTCCTAACTAATTCTCTATTGACCTTTGTCTTTCACAGACATTTAGCCAGAGGAAGCAGGCTTTTCTGGATATTTTGTTTTGCTTTGTCTATGTCTGTTGTTCATTCGAGTTTGCAGGGTTTTGTTGCTCCCAGTCTGGAACACAGAAGAGATACAAAGGAAATCCAAGAAACTCGTTGCATTTTCATACCTCAAATTCTGAGTTCTTTAGGCAGTCCACCTTCTTTCCATCTTTCATAGTCCTTTAATTTTGATCTGTTTAATTATTTCCAGGTTATTCGGTTGTATTTAGGGAGCAGGAGCAGGGAAAATGACTCTCCATCAACTTTCATGAACTGGAATATACACACATCCACCCACACACTCATTCACACAGTTGGTTTTTGTTAGTCAAGGTAGATTTTTATAAAGTTGCCACAAACACTGAATTAGCAAATAATCATTTCTGTGAGAAAAAATAAAGGGTTATGTTCTTCTGAGTCAAATTTGTCAATCAATCAATAAACTTATATTTTTGTGTTTCTATACAAAGACACAATTATTTAATATATATCGTTTATTCGTTACCATTGCAATTACAGCCAACAGCATGATAGTTCTTAAAGCAAAGCTTATCTAACATATTTTAAGCTCATCATCTCTGTAAGATACATCATACCTCTCTTTTACTTAGAAACAGTAGACAACACGTCAGCACTATGCTTGGCCATTTTAAGCAGTGAAATTACCAAAAACCCCACAGAAATGCAAAAACCATGATAGTAAGCAGATGTGAAAAGGATGCATGTTTATAGTGTGAGAGCTGAAACAAGAAGGAGGTATTGTTCTACCTCAGCCAGAAGGTGTACCTTGGGTGACTCAAATTTTTCACTATTCTGTACATGAGTATATCTTTAAATTACTATTATTATTTTTTAATTAATTTATTTTTTATTGGAGGCAAATTATTTTACAATATTATATTGGTTGGTTTTGCCATACATTGATATGAATTCGCCCTGGGTTTACATAACGCAACCAAGATGTCCATCTGCAGACGAATGGATAAGAAAGCTTTGGTACAAATACACAATGGAGTATTATTCAGCCATTAAAAAGAATACATTTAAATCAGTTCTAATGAGGTGGATGAAACTGGAGCCTATTATACAGAGTGAAGTAAGCCAGAAAGAAAAACACCAATAAAGTATACTAACGCATATATATGGAATTTAGAAAGATGCAAATGATATCTTTAAATTATTTTGAAAATGTCATGAATATTGATTTGAGGTTTAAAAATAAGTTATACTAACGCATATATATGAAATTTAGAAAGATGATAACAATAACCCTGTATATGAGACAGCAAAAGAGACACAGATGTATAGAACAGTCTTTTAGACTGTGGGAGAGGGCGAGGGTGGGATGATTTGGGAGAATGGCACTGAAACATGTATATTATCGTATGTGAAATGAATCGCCAGTCCAGGCTCGATGCATGATACAGGAAGCTCAGGGCTGGTGCACTGGGATGAACCAGAGGGATGAGATGGGGAGGGAAGTGGGAGGGGTGTTCAAGATGGGGAACACATGTACACCCGGGGCAGATTCATGTCAATGTATGGCAAAACCAATACAATAATGTAAAGTAATTAGCCTCCAATTAAAATAAATAAATTTTAAATAAATAAATAAATTTAGTACATAAGCAAATTTTACAAGAAAGAATCTGTGAATGATGTGAATTGACTACATATAGCTAGAATAAGAGTTAGAATTATATATATTATATATTTATGTATTATGTATATGTATATATGTTAAAATTTACAATATATCATTGCTATAGTTACTGTTATTATTATTAATTAGTGAATATTCATTTATATCTTTTATGCCAATCCATATATTACCCTTTATGTTGCCTTTCATTTCTTTCTATATTTCCATCTTTCTGACTAGGATCATATACTTTCTTGAAGAACACTATTATTTCTTTACTAAGATTCCAGTTCTGTTTATCTGGAAACATCTTTATAATATCTTAATTTTTTTTTTTTTGCTTGATATAGAATTCTAAGACTTTTTTTTTAAGTTTTTAAAATATATAAGTCTATGATCTTATAACTTCCATTGTGTCTGTTGAGAAGTTTTATTTCCTCTTGAAGAAATATGTCTTGCTTTTACTGCTTTTAAGACTTTCTCTTTATCATTGATTGCCAACAGGCTTACTCTAAAATATGATTGTTAGGGGAAGCACACTGACTGAAACCATCCACCCTGGCCAGGTACCATAGTAACCATTTGCACAAGTTGTTTTATGAAAGGAGGTCCTGGTAAGGAACACGAAACTAATAAGCCTGCACCAACCAGAAGAGTTCAGGAAAGGTCAAAATGAGACACCACATGACTGACCACCTCCCAGAATCCTTCTCTCTGGCATTCATCTTGGCTATACAAGGTGTGCACCACCAGGAAGGACTTTTGAGTCAGAATGACTGGCTAAGACAACTCGGAAACTAGTCCCATTACCATAAAACCTGAGACTGAAAGCCATGTGACAGAACGGTTCTGGGTTCCCTTACCCTGTTGCTCTCTGCCGGGGTGCCCTTTCCCAATAAAATTTCTTGCTTTGTCAGCACATGTGTCTCCTGGGACAATTCATTTCCAAGTGTTAAACAAGAGCCCAGTTTCAGGCCCTGGAAGGGGTCCCCCTTCCTGCAACAAATGGCTACTCTGCTGAGGACTCTTCTTCACTGTGACTGACATCCTGACCACTCGGGGTATTCAGGGGCCAGCTTCCTTGGGTGAATCTGGGTACACATTACTCTTTATTTATCTTGCTTACATTGGTAGGGTTTCTTGAATTTGTGACGTGTTATCTTTAATCTGTTCTTTTCCCGCTTTATTAAGATATAATTGATGTATAGGAGATCAAAGTTTAAGGTGTAAAATGTGTGCTACACACACACACACACACGCACACACACACACACATATATATCTTCCCTGGTGGCTGAGACAGTAAAGCGTCTGCCTCCAATGTGGGAGATCCTGGTTCAATCCCTGGGTTGGGAAGATCTCCTGGAGAAGGAAATGGCAACCCACTCCAGTATTCTTGCTTGAAAAATCCCATGGATGGAGGAGCCTGGTAGGCTACAGTCCATGGGGTCACAAAGAGTCGGACACGACTGAAGGCAATGGCAAGCCACTCCAGTACTCTTGCCTAGAAAATCCCATGGACGGAGGAGCCTGGTAGGCTGCAGTCCATGGGGTCGCTAAGGGTTGGACACGACTGAGCGACTTCACTTTCACTTTTCACTTTCACACATTGGAGAAGAAAATGGCAACCCACTCCAGTGTTCTTGCCTGGAAAATCCCAGGGACGGGGGAGCCTGGTGGGCTTCCGTCTATGGGGTCACACAGATTTGGACACGACTAAAGTGACTTAGCAGCAGCAACCACAACAGAAATACCTCCATTACCTCATACATACATAATTTGTTTGTATGTGCATGATGATAGTATTTCAAATCTATTCCCTTAGCAAATTTCAAGTATATAATACAGTATTGTTAATTATAAATGCTAAACTATAATTAGATTCCCAGAACTTATCCATTTAAAAATGGAATTTTTTAGATTATACTTCATGTAAAGTTATGACAAATCACTGGCTATATTTCCCTGAGCTGTACAATATATCCTTGTGGTTTATTTATTTTATACATAGTAGTTTGTATCTTTTAATCCCATACTCCTATCTAGTCCCTTCCACCTTCTGTCTCTCCACAGGTATCCACTAGTTTGTTTTCTTTATTTGTGAGCCTGATTCTGTTTTGTTATATCCATTTGTTTTGTTTTGTTTTGTTTTAATTCCACATGTAAGTAATAATATACAGTATTTGTCTTTCTCTGTCTGACTTATTTCACGAAACATAATACTCTCCAGTTTCACCCACAGTGTTGCAAATGGCAGAAGTTCATTTTTGTGTGTGATTGAGGAATATTCCATTATATATCTTCTTTATCCATTTAAGCCACTTGGGTTGCTTCCATACCTTGGCTATTGTAAGTAACACTGCTATGAACATTGGGGAGCATTATCTTTATGAATTAGTGTTTTCACTCTCTTCAGATATATACCCAGGTGAAATTGCATAATAGTTCTTTTTCAGTTTTTGGAGGAAACTCCGTACTATTTTCCATAGTGTCTGCAATAACTTACATGCCCATCAACAGTGTGCAAGGGTTCCCTTTTCTCCACATCCTCTCCAGCATTTGTTATTTGTATACTTTTTGATGATAGCCATTCTGATAGGCATGAGGTGATATTTTACTGTTGTTTTGATTTGCATTTCTCTAATAATTAGCATTGTTGAGCAACTTTTTATGTGCCTGTCAGACATCTGTATTTCTTTGGAAAAAAGTCTATTCATATCTTCTATCCATTTTTTAATATGCTTACTTTTGTTTTGAGTTTCATTATTTGTTTATGTAGTTTGAATATTAATCCATTATTGATCATAGCATTTGAAAATCATTTAAAAGGAGTATAATCTATAATAATATTGAATCACTATGCTGTACACCTGAAACTAATAAAATATTGTAAATCCACCATATTTCAATAAAAAGTATTTTAATGGAAGCTTTAAAAATGTTTTAATTTTACCTTAACTTAGACATCCTATGTATCAATCATCTTAATAAAATTTGAACAACGTATTGAAGACTTCAGGCCACAGATTCAAGAAATCCTACCAAACATAGGCATAACTTTAGAAAAATATGCCTGGATTCATCACAATAAGCCCTTTGACAAAAATCTCTCTGTTTCGCCCACCCTGCAGCTCCTGGCAACCACCATTTCACTCTGTCTCTATGAGTTTGGCTTTTTTAGATTCTGTATATAAATGAGAACTTATAACATTTGTGTTTCTTTGTCTAACTTTTTCTCTTAGCACAATGCCATCAAAATCCATTCATGTTGAAAAAGGTAGGGCTTCCTTCTTTTTCTTCAATCCATTTTGAATGATTCTTGGATATTATCTCTTTCTCTGCTTGCTCTCTTTTTCTTCTCTGGGATTATAATTGCACATACTTCAAATATTTGTAGTTTGTGTGTGTCTCTTATGATCTCTTCTTTATTCTCTATGTCTTTTTTTCTCCCTGTGATTCAATATAGATATTTTCAAGTTCACCAATTGTCTCTGCTGCTGTACACAATCTGTTGTTACATTTGATTCTTAATTATTTTATTTTTCAGTCTGAGAATTACTATTTTGTTTTCTTTAAGCTTTTGTTTTCTGGAGAAATTCTTCATTTTATCACCTATTGTCTTGAAAATACTAATAACAAGTATTTCATATTCTACCTGATAACTCTAATATCTCAGTCACTTGTAAATCTATTTGTGTCATTTGTTCTCTTCTAATCAATTTCTTGGTATTTCTGTTTTGTTTTAATTTTTAATACTAGGTAGTGTGTATGCTAAATATTTGAGGCCATGTAGGGTGTTCTTTTCCTACAAAGAAGGTTTTGCTTATACTCCGATAAGCAGATATAGTGGTATCAGATCATCTTAGACAATCAAGAACTGGGATTACAGTAGTTTTAGTGTCAGTTTTATAAGATTTCGGGTAACGCTGGATCATTTCAACTTCTAGAGTGAAGTCCTCCCCAGGGACCCATTGCTGAGGTGCTGAGGTTTCAGTTAAGCATTTCCTTCATCAGTTCAGTTCAGTCACTCAATCGTGTCCGACTCTTTGCGACCCCATAAATCACAGCACACCAGGCCTCCCTGTCCATCACCAACTCCCGGAGTTCACTCGAACTCATGTCCATCTAGTTGGTGATGCCATCCAGCCATCTCATTCTCTGTCGTCCTTTTCTACTTCTGCCCCCAATCCCTCCCAGCATCAGAGTCTTTTCCAATGAGTCAATTCCTCGCATGAGCTGGCCAAAGTATTGGAGTTTCAGCTTTACCATCAGTTCTTCCAATGAAAACCCAGGATTGATCTCCTTTAGAATGGACTGGTTGGATCTCCTTGCAGTCCAAGGGACTCTCAAGAGTCTTCTCCAGCACCATAGTTCAAAAGCACCAATTCTTCGGCTATCAGCTTTCTTCACAGTCCAACTCTCACATCCATACATGACCACGGGAAAAACCATAGCCTTGACTAGATGGACCTTTGTTGGCAAAGTAATGTCTCTGCTTTTTAATATGCTATCTAGGTTGGTCATAACTTTCCTTCCAAGGAATAAGCATCTTTTAATTTCATGGCTGCAATCAGAATCCGCAGTGATTTTGGAGTCCCCCAAAATAAAGTCTGACATTGTTTCCACTGTTTTTCCATCTATTTCCCATGAAGTGATGGGACCAGATGCCATGATCTTTGTTTTCTGAATGTTCAGCTTCAAGCCAACTTTTTCACTCTCCTCTTTCACTTTCAACAGGAGGCTTTTGAGTTCCTCTTCACTTTCTGCCATAAGGGTGGTGTCATCTGCATATCTGAGGTTATTTATATTTCTCCCAGCATCTTGATTCCAGCTTGTGCTTCTTCCAGCCCAGCGTTCCTCATGATGTACTCTGCATATAAGTTAAATAAGCAGGGTGACAATATACAACCTTGACATACTCCTTTTCCTATTTGGAACCAGTCTGTTGTTCCATGTCCAGTTCTAACTGTTGCTTCCTGACCTGCATACACTTTTCTCAAGAGGCAGGTCAGGTGATCTGGTATTCCCATCTCTTTCAGAATGTTCCACAGCTTATTGTGATCCACACAGTCAAAGGCTTTGGCATAGTCAATGAAGCAGAAATAGATGTTCTTCTGGAACACTCTTGTTTTTTCCATGATCCAGCGGATGTTGGCAATTTGACTTCTGGTGCCTCTGCCTTTCTAAAATCGCTTCTCGGCCTTTTGGCTAAGATCAAGTGTAGTATCTGTTCTTATCTGTTTAATTTCCTTCATAGTGGGTGGTAAACTGCTATTGCTGTCTTCTTAAGATCCTCTGAAGTTTTAATTTTGCTCCTCAGACCTTTCTTCTTGTTTCTTACCCTCTTGCTTTGCACAGTTCAATAATTTTGGCAAACATTTAGGAAGGGAAAACTGGCAGTTTGGCAAGCTCAGTTCGATGTACCTCTTTTCTTACCAGATATTTACAGACTGTTCAAAGCAGACCCAAACTCCAATTTTTGTCTCTCTTGATCCATAAGATTGCCAAAAGTTATATTTGTTTTTCTGTCTCTTGGCAGCAGGCCTGTGTTTTGGCATTTTGCCAGAATATAAGAGTAAGAACAAGCAAATGCCATAGAGATCTCTCCCTTTACTTTGTGACTGTCTTCTCTTTGTAACCCTGCAAATACTTTTTGCTTAAAATTTGTTTATTTTCAAATACATTTTTAGTACTTTATAAAGATTTCTGATTGCTATGAGTGGGAGTATTGGTCTACCTCAAGTTATGCTGCTGTAGCCAGAAGAAGTTTCTTAACTTGTTTAATTTGTATGTAGTTGTAACATTCTTTGTTATTATCCTTTCTTAAAATGATACTTAATTCTTTGTAATAATTTTTCACACAAATCAAAGTATTATAATATATATATATATATATGACAGTAATATTTATCAGTCACATATTTTAAGTAATTTGTAAGGACAAAAATTTTATAATTGTGAGCTTTTTCTACCTTTAATTATTTCATTCACATAAAAAATAAAATTCTAAATTTTGGAGGGGATATTGACAATTTCCTCCATTTGTTTTCATCAGTTGCATGTGTATATTTACTGTCAGCATAGTAAGTATGCACTAGTCATAAAAAATATACTTTTTCAACACACAAGGATGATTTTACACATGGACATCATCAAATGGTCAATACAGAAATCAGATTCATTACATTCTCTCTAGCCGAAGATGGAAGATCTATATGTAGTCAGCAAAAACAAGACCTGGAGCTGAATGTGGCTCAGATCATCAGCTTCTCATAGCAAAATTCAGGCTTAAACAAAAGAAAATTGGGAAAAACACTAGGCCAGCCAGGAATGACTTAAATAAAACCCTGTATGAATTCGCAGTAGAGGTAATGGATAGATTCAAGAGACTAGATCTAGAGGACAGTATGCCTTCAGAACTATGGACAGACATCCATAATATTGTATAAACAAAGGTGGTGAACAAAACCATCCCAAGGAAAAAGAAAAGCAAAAAGGTAAGGAGAAAGAAAAGCAAAAAGGCAAAGTGGCTATCTGAGGAGGTTTTACAAATAGTGGAAGAATGAAAAGAAGTGAAAAGCAACGGAGTGAGGGAAAGGTACATCCGATTAAATGTGGAGTTTCAAGGAATAGCTAGAAAAGACAAGAAGGCCTTCTTCAATGAACAGTGTTTAGTAATAGAAGAAAACAACAAAAGGCGAAATACTAGAGATGTCTTCAGGAAAACTGGAAACATCAAGGGAGCATTCTGCCCAAAGATTAGCACAATAAAGGATATAAATGAGACCTACTGACTTAGTAGATGCTGAAGAGATCAAGAAGAGATGGAAAGAATACATGGAAGAACTGTATTAAAAAAAAAGATCTTAATGAACTGGATTACTACGATTATCTGGTTAGTCACTCAGAGCCAGACATTCTGGAGTGCAAAGTCAAGTGGGTCTTAAAAAGCACTGCTGTTAATAAAGCTAGTGGATACAATGAAATTCCAGCAGAACTATTCAAATCCCTAAAGGAGGATGCCATCGACATCTTTCATTCATTATGTCAGCAAATCTGGAAGACCCAGCAGAAGCCACATGACTGAAAAAGTTCAATCCTCATCCCAATTCCCAAGAAGGGTAGTACTAAAGAATGTGCTAACCATCAAACAGTTGCACTCATCTCGTATGCTAGTAAGGCCATGCTTAAAATCTTGCATGCTAGGCTTCAGCATTTTGCAAACTAAGAACTTCCAGATGTCCAAGCTGGGTTTAGGAAAGGAAGGGGAACTAGAGATCAAATTACCAACATTTGCTGGATTATAGAGAAAGCAAGGGAATTTCAAAAAATCATCTATCTCTGTTTCATCAAATATGCTAAACCCTTCAACTGTGTGGATAATGACAAACTGTGGGAAGCTCTTAGAGAGATGGGGATATCAGACCATTTTACGTGTCTTCTGAGAAACCCGTATGCAAATCAGGAAGCAACAGTTAAAACCCTGTATGGACAGCTGATTGGTTCAAGATCTAGAAAGGAGTATGATAGGACTATCTACTGTCATCTTGCTTAATTAACCTATACACAGAGCCCATCATGAGAAATGTTGGGCTGGATGAGTTTCAAGTCAGAATCAAGATAGGCAGGAGAAACATCAACAACCTTAGATATGCAGATGATACCACTCTAATGGCAAAAAGTGAAGAGGAACAAAACAACCTCTTGATGAGGGTGAAGGTGGAGAGTGAAAAAGTCAGCTTAAGATTAAACATTAAAAAAACTAAGATCATGGAATCTGGCCCCATTACTTCATGCAAATAGAAGGGGAAAAGTTGGAAGTCCTGACAGATTTCTTCTTATTGGGCTCCAAAATCACTGTGGATGGTGACTGCAGCCATGAAATCAGAAGATGGTTGCTTCTTGAAAGGAAAGTGAATGACAAACCTAGACAGTGTGTTGAAAAGCAGAGACATTACTCTGCTGACAAAGGTCCATGTAGTCAAAGCTATGATCTTGCCAGTGGTCACATACAGTTGTGAGAGCTGGACCATAAAGAAGGCAGAAAGCCAAAGAACTGATGCCTTTAAACTGAGGTGCTGGAGAAGATTCCTGAGGCACCCTTGGACAGCAAGGAGATCAAACCATTCAATCTTAAGGGAGATCAATCCTGAATATTCACTGGAAGGACTGATTCTGAAGCTGAAGCTCCAGTATTTTGGTCATCTGATGCAAACAGATGATTCATTGGAAAAGTATCTGATGCTGGGAAAGTTTGAGGGCAGAAGGAGAAGTGAGTGTGAGGAGAAGTGAGGATGAGATGGCTGGAGGGCATCACCAATGCAGTGAACATGAACTTGGGCAAACTCTGGGAGATGATGAGGAACAGGGAGCCTGACGTGCTGCAGTCCATGGAGTCACAAAGAGTCAGACACAACTGGGCGACTGAACAACTGTCAACATAAGAATACGTAGTGACAAGCTATAACACAAGGTCTTCTTAGATAGGGACCTTTAAACATACATTGAAGTAATGAACCTAATTGCAGAATTATAAAGTGATATAAATTTCATATAACTTCATATATCATGGATTTATGTTTGGTGACATTTCGGAAATTAATTTGTTCAGCAAAAAGTGATTCTGTTAGTGCCAGTTAAAGTCTTCCTTCTTTAGACCCCACCCCCACCCCATTGCCTTAAATTATAATGAAAATCTAGAAAAGGAGAAGGCCAATATGAAATATTTCTCATTTGAGGAGTATGCTAGTGAATAGCCAAAAGCCAAAAGGTTTTTTAAAAATGTCAAATTAAATCAAAAATTGTGGTAAAAATAATGAGTGAGTGAATGCGTGAGCTGTAGGGCTCAAGTAATAAAAGCTCACCTCCCATCCTTAGCATATTTACATTTTTACAAAGATTTAATTTTCTTAAATGAATGTGAATGTCAATTAAATCTCATGCATGGTCTTTTTAGTTTGGTATCTAATTATACCTTCATTACAGAGAAATTGATGGAATCAAAGTTATTTGATAATCATTCTGAAAATAGTGTAAATGTTTAAAATTATTTTCCTATACTCATTTTCTCTATAGAGTGTCTAAAAACTGTCAGTTCAGCAAAAATTTCTGATCAAGTAGCTCAAAGCTTAATTAATCAATTCTGCCTTCCATTACATAAATATGAATATATATATACATCATCTATTTATTTTGTGTACAACATATTTTCTATTCTTTATCAATGTTATATATGTATAGAATTGTATATTCTTTATATTTCTGATAAAAATACATCAAGAAATTTAAACCAAATCTCTCCATAGCAGTTACTTTTTATGACACAACTATTACAGCAAAATAAACAGTGTCATTATTGAAAAGAATGTCAAGCTGCTTTTGAATTGACTAAGCATCAACTGATGTCCTCAAGGATTCTAGTGTATTATTACCCTACCCTGACAATCTGTTTAGCTACTGACGCTTCACCATATGGGGTCAGAGTGGTGAATTTTCACATAATGCCAAATGACCTAGAAAAGCCTGTAGCATTTGCATTGTGAACACTTGCTAAAGGATTAGGCACAGATGGGGAGATTTTACCTTATATGTTTGGATTTGTTGTCATTAAATTACTGAATGTCACTTCTATGCATACTTTGGCCATCATGGGAAAATTCATGGTGCTGAGACTCTAACGTCTGTTGGGGTCCTTCTCAATTTGAAATGCTCCACTTTGGCTTGAAATTGGTACACATGATTCTAAAAATCTGAAGAAGGAAAAAAGATAAAAGAACCCTGAGAGAATTGCTATCCAAAGATGTTCTAAAAGACACCTTTCCCTAGGAGGGATAGAGATCTTGGATGTAAATACCATAGTGGAAAAAGAAGTAAAGAACTTGATGTGTCTTAATAATCACTTTTCTACATGCCTGCTTACATAGAATGGTTATTTTACAATGTCATGTGAAAAACCATCTTAAATAAAAGCAAATGGTACAAATCATGCCAAAGAGCATATACAATACTTCAGGATAAAGAAGTTTCATGTGTTTACAGGATTGTCAGTAACAGTAAAGTCAATAGACACAGTGAATATTATTTGAATTTATAGACTATTAAGTTGAAATGTTGAGGGCAATGTACAGAAAAACAGATATCTAGTTACAGTGAAGGAAGACAGAAGTTGTTGCTCTACCTAATACCACATATCATGTTGAAAATGAACATATTAGAGTACAGGCAGCATAGGGGACTGTTGCTGAGATTAAAGAGGTTTTTCTTAGTGTCAGAAAAGCCAAGAAAATGTGAATGGCTATTAACAGACACAAGTTTTAGTTTAGTTTAATTAAAACAAATGGTGAGCGAAAAATGAGTGTCTCTGCTGGCAAATGGTGGAGGGGAGAGGGGACAGCTAATTGAGAGAATCACAAAGCATATTATCTGACTTTGACTGAGATGTCATAGAGGTTTTTTCACCCATTGCCCCATGCTCTGCCTTGTTAATTTTCTTTCATTTTTATATTGGTTTGCTGATGAATGTTTTTTGTTCGTCCTTTCATCATCTGTCTCTTAATGATGCACAACCCTCTGACCTTAGTTTATCCTCATAAATAGGCCACCACTACAACAAATGTTCACAGTAAAATTGTAACCTTGAAAAACATATCCGTCATTGAAAAGAACCCAGTGTTCTCCATTTTTAAGAATTCTTGAATCTGTTCAGGATATGAAAGTTTTTTAAAAAGAAAGGTTATCCTGAACTATTACACCCAGTTCAGAAGTGCTGCCAGATCCCTAGTGATAAGTAAACTACCATTTCATTTTCAAATAGCTTGGTGATGTCTTGTTCTACATGATTTCGCATCAAGTGAGCCTGCAAAATACATGCATTCCACTTAAATATACAGTAAGTCTTCTCATTCTGCTATCTGATGGGTGATTGGATAATTTGTTTTTGGCCTTAGGTTAAGGTCTTCTCTTTTTGCTGATGATAATATCATCTGTTGAATTCTGATGATGCATGAAGTTCCTCCAAAGTTTTCCAACAAAGATCACAATTTTTAATTGGACCATTTGTGCATAAATGAAAAATAACGTATTAAAACTATCTGTGGTAACCATGAGTATTTCAAACATTGCAAAATCCTAATAAACAGCATTCTCTTCATTTCTGAAAGGAATTAAACCATAAGGGTGCAAGCAGCTCTCAATATTATCAAACCCCAGGAACTATTGTATGTTGCCTTTTCTGAAGTTAAATAAACTAGCCCTTTTGCTAAGATTGCTTGACAGTTTGTACTTCCCTCAGAATGCTATCTTTCCTTGATGCTTTCTTAGATGAAAGAAAGTGCTTTGTGTGAACAAGCTAAAACTTTTTCAAGCTTAAAGTAGCAGCTTTAAGAAAAAAACTACCTTCTGGAAACATTGTCTGAAAAAGGAAATGTAAAAGGCATTATGAGGATGAGAAATTTGCCCAAGTGGAAATTGTTACATGGAGAAGGGATGTTTTTCAGAAGCACTGGGCAGAAGGAAAAAACTGAATTCATTCACTTTAAACTGAATAATATCCCTCATAAAGGGAGGTTGTTGAAGGTAAGAAAAAAAAATCAGAGGAAACAGACTGTACTTTGCATAGCTGTGTGCTATCTTGCATACTCTTTTATAATAACTCACCAAGGGCTAAAGTTATATTCTTCCAGAGCTTACCTCTATGTACGTATTTCAGTATGTAGGATAGCTTAAAATTACAAATTTTTGTGCTAAGAAGATAACTGTGTGCCTGTTGCCATGCAAAAGAACAATTTGTGTGTGGAGTGAAATCTGCAGACAAACTCTTACCTCTTGAATTTGTATTACAGGATTTAAGAAAATATTTTTTCCAACACTTCAGTCAAATTCAAACTCCCCAGTCCCTACTGTTCATCCTAACACAAAGTGTTCTCACTTTGGAGATACAGTAGCCGCACTGCACTTTTGCAAATGTCATAGAGGCTTCCTAGTTGCAGGCTCCTTCTTATCTATTAGACATCCCAAGTAAAATGATCACTCTACAACAAACTTTCTTAATATACACAAGTAGAAGGTAGAGTTTGTGAAAAATGAGCTGTGACATAAAACTTCTGAGTAAATATGGGCCTATGGGGAAATATTTGACCAAACAATGTGATCCAAAAAAGGCCCTGCCTACTTTTGACTGCAGGGTTCCCTCGTGGCTCAGGGGTAAAGAATCTTCCTGCCAAGCAGAAGACACAGGTTCGACCCCTGGGTTGGGAAGATCCTTTGGAGAAGGCAGCAGCAACCCAATCCAGTATTCCTGCTTGGATAAAAACATGGACAGAGGAGCCTGGTGAGCTACAGTCCATCGGGTCACAAAGAAGGAGAGACAACTTAGCAACTAAACAACAACCACTTTTGTGTGTGCAGGTATATGAACATTACTTTACATAACTCTAACTTATCAGACTTATTCACAGAGCTTTCCTGGATCACTTTAACTATGTGACAGAGTAAAGAAGATCCTTCCTGAGCTGTTGAGTATCTGAATTGGGTTTGATAAATTGATTTACATCTAGAGTATTTTGAGAGTGATTGTCGATTATATAGTTTGTCAATTCTGTACAGAAATGTATTTCTGAGGAACACTTTCTTCTCAAATTATGGTTTTATATGTGTGTTTAGAATAAATCGTTCAATCAAGGAATGACTTCCATAACTGAATTGTTCACACTTTGTGATATAAAGTAGACCATTTCATCATTTGGGGCATATTTGAGCCACGTATGCACATATACATCTTCCTAGTAGCAATGCTAAGATCATTTATATTTAGAAAGCACACTGGGATTCTAAGATGAAAGTTTCTAAGGAAACACAAATTATTAAATATCCCGATAAACATGCTCATCATGAAAGGTTTAAGACTAATGAGCAGCACACTATATTCCTTGAGGTCTTTCTCAGTTTTTGTTATTATTGAAGAAAATAAAGCTATTAGCAGACTCAGGTACTTTAGAAGGCTAACTTTTTCCACACAAACACAAACATCTTAAATAAAATAATTTACTTTTTTCACCAAGAAACAGCATTATGCCTCAAAGTCAGGCCCCACCTTCTGTTTAATACTATCTCTAACGCATGACTTGTAACACAGGTGGTATTTTTACCTAATTCTACTTAGCAAGATTGAATTTTAAAATGGACAAGCTACAAAAACTGTGTCCCAAAATGGCGGTTTAAGAAATAAGCATCCTGTATCATGCATCGAACCTGGACCCAGAGGGAGGATAAGGGGAGGAGGGAGGTGGGAGAGGGGTTCAGGAAGGGGAACTCATGTACACCCAGGGCGGATTTATGTCAATGTATGGCAAAACCAACCAATATAATATTGTAAAATTAAAAAAAAAAAAAAAAGAAATAAGAAACTGTCAAAGTTCCCCTTGTATCCTCTGCAACTACATGGGAATAAAAATTAAACAGATGAAATGGAACTGTACCCATTTTTATGTCTGTATCATTTAAAGTCTGATTGCATTAAAGTTAATCCTAGTTCTGCTACTTACTTAGCTATATAACCACAGTTTTTAAACCTTTCACTTTCTCATCTGTCAAAGTGATTAAAAATATCTCTCAGAGGCTCTGTGACTGTTACAAAAAAACAATGTATTTTTATTAAAGTATAGTTAACTTACAACAGCATGTTAATTTCAGGTATAAAGCAAAGTGATTCAGTTGTATGTATATATATATATACATAATTTTTTCAGATTCTTTTCCTTTATAAGTTATTATAAGATATTGAATGTAGTTCCCTGTGCTATACGGTCAATCCTTATTATTTCATATATAGAGAGTGTGTATCTGTTAATCCTTTATCCTAATTTATCCCTCCCACCAAAAGAGACTGTTAATTTAAAATACCTACCATACTGTGTGGCACACAGGAAGTAGTCAAATAAATAGTAGGTAATTCTGTGTTTGTCATTAGCAGTATTGCTCCTATTTGACTGCTGCCATTACAACTACACTTGCTGGTGCTACTACTATTCCTACTGCTAATGCCTAATAATACCTCAATTAAAGATCATTTTAAAGGAATTTAATTTGTCTTAATGTTCGCAATCCGTAAATTTCATACAAAGTTGCTGTCAAATTGTAATTTGTGTATAGTAGGTGCCAATTTGACTTTTTTTTCCTCACAGGGACTGATATCATTCTTTTCTTTTCTGAAACAACTTGAGCTTCCTGTCTATGCAATACTGTCAACACAGACTGCACAATGACATGGTAGACAGGTAGCAAGTCAGGCAAGAATACGAAAGGGCATATATGTTAACTGCAACAACAACAAATATTCACAAGTGTCTGTCTCCTTTCCCTGCTATCAAAGCCACAAAGATTCCTGCTTTCAGCTTTGTGCGAAAGCCACACATATAACCACAACATTCAGGCTGTTGTCAAATAAACCTCTTTCATCAGCTTTCTGAGAAACATGCTCCAAAACTAAAGACACAATTTACTTGCGTGAAGTGAGTGAATGTTTTATTCTCTAGTTTTGACAAAGACATAGGAATTTCCCAGGTGAACAAGCCCTCCTATTAAGACTTACAGTCTTACTTGCTCTATGCTTGAAAAAAAGACACGGTGTAAGTTTTTTCGTCAGTCCAGAAATGTGAGTAAACTTTGGCTTAGTTGGACCACAGGGAATGAAATTTGTATTTGTGCTCAATTCCTTTGCCAATTGCAATAATTGTTCTTTTAGATTTGCATTTGTGCAGACAGATGGAGAGTGGATTCTAGGGAACTATTTGTCAGGAAGCCTAAATGGAAAGTGGTTAATATTTATAGAAGTCCAACTTCTGTGTCTTGAATTCTTAATTTCTAAAATGAAATTATCATAACATTTTCAATTCATAGATAATAGGGCTGTTGGGATGATTGGGTTAATAATTTAATGGGCTTGATTAAAAAGCAGGATACAAAGAAAAGTAATGTATGCAATTACATTATCAAACAGGAAGAATCTCAGTTTTCTTCTGTGCAATAAACCTGCAATATGGACCAAATTTTCAAAGGAAGGAGTAATGGATTTGCTTACCAAATTTCATGTACATGTGTTATACCCTCAGAAGCATATAATTGCGTATGCAAAATGGATAATTGTGTACAAAATTGCCCATTTGTGTGTGCAATTACCCATTTTATGCACACAAATGCTTTTTTGAAAATCTGGCCCTGAAACTCTAGCAATATAGGAAAAAATCAGCTTGCACACATGGTTTCTGAAACAGAAATTATGGCCTGCCTTGACTATATGACTGTTGTCAAGTATTTAAGCTGTCTTCTTTTCAGAGTTGAATCAGAATGTATTTTCAGACTGCATAACAAGACAGTAGCATGAAAGATATATCTTAAGGTAAGCATAGAAGTTTTTATCCAGCTACCACTGAAGATGCTGATATAGCTTCTGACACCAGCAGCCAGTGATGAGAGCTGTGTAATCACTGCTGGGTATAAGAGGCTATTGTATGAAGAGGAAAGGGATTCATGTTTGATCAAAAGTGAGAAGCATTGTGCTTTCAAGATCTCCATTTTTCCTTGGTATAGATGACTGAAAACAGCCAGTTAAATATTGGTCTATTTAAAAGTAGACTGCTTTTTCTTTGATTGTTGCTTAAGAACTGACATTTATGTAACTCTTGAGATTTCTTCATTAGCAGAGACCCATCTATGTCATTAGTAGCTTTTGTAGTACTTAGGAGCCTATAAGAAGAAAATAAGAATAGAGGGGTGAGAGTGCTTTACCAAATTAACTTCTAAATGTGGAACTTGAACTTCAGCCACTATTTATTCCAGCTATTTCTTTCAACAGAATAATCCACTGTTAGAGAAAGTAATCTCCAAAATGCCCATTTCAAGCCTGGCTATTTCTCTTTCAGAGGTCTTTGGCTGTACTGCTATTTTCCTAATGGATAATTCATCCTCTCTTCAACTCTATAGTGACTTCTTGTTTTTGCCACTCAGACCACACCTGTTTCTACTAAAGTCTTATATTAGGATATGTCAAACTTCCTGAAGTGTTTCCTTTTATTCCCACTCTCTGAGCCCAGTCCATGTCCATCTCACTGCTCTTTTCATCTAGTTTTCTTAATTTTAACTTGATGCTTTTTACCAGGAAATTCCTATCACCCTATGTCTGGCAAACACTCATCTTCTTATTTCTCAAAAACCCCTCCCAAGTCACTAACATTCTTCAGATTTAAGAGAAGGCAGGTGAAAACTACCACTCCTCTGAATCTGTCTGTGTAATCTTGTGAGGATAAATTTCATGTCATGAAAATCACAAACGTTAAAAATAATGTAGCCTATATTATTAGAGATTCCTGCCACTAAGGTATTATCATGTTGTAAATAATGTGTATAAAAGGATTCAGCTGTTGCTTTAATGCAAACTTCCATGGAAGAGAGAAATAGGCAGACTCAGCATCGCATATGTAGTGAGCATATTAACTGTCTCAAGAAAATATTAACTTTTATTTCAACATTCCTTTACCAATTGTAATGAGCTTCTAAATATATTATCCCATTCTCTCCTCCTGACAACTCCAGTGGAGAGTAGTTGAAACAGTAGTAAGAGTCACTTTTAGAGATGGTACATGGCCTCAGCAAGAGTCATACTTGACCAAGAAAACATGGCTTATTAGCGATGGGTCCTTGATTCTGATTCAGATTTTGTAAACTGTGGAGTCAAGCTCTTTCTCCTCCACTATGCTACCAAAGTTTAAATAACTGCATATGCAGATAATTAATTATGGATACTAGTATGGCAATGGTAAAGAATCCCCCTGCAAAGCAAGAGACATGGATTTAATCCCTAGGTGGGGAAGATCAGACAGAGGAGCTTGTCAGACTATAGCTCATGGGGTCACAAAAAGTATGACACTACTGAGTGAGCACACACACACAGTATATTTCTAACCTCTATCAGAATCATCACAAATCCCTAATGAATAAAATTTACAAAAGCTGCTGGGATATCTTGAAATGAAATAATGCTCAGCCTTTAAAAGAAAGAGCCTTTAACAACAACAAAAAAAAACACAATTTGTCTTTACTTGCTGAAAACTTTCTTGCAAGCAGAGATTTGGACTTAATTTCTATAGGTTTCCTTACTCGAGTGTATATTTTTTTTCCAGAATCAGAGAGCAGAACTCAAACTGCTTTATAAATAATGTCACATGAGGCAAGAAATCATATGCTCAATCAATTCTTTAGTATTATAAGAAGGGAGAAAATGTACTTCTATTCTGGTAACTTCAACTGTAGTTCAAAAGGTTACTAGAAACATGATAAGAAAAATTGTTCTTAAGAAAATACAAACCTGAATAGTCCATTTGTGTAGCAGACATCACTGGTAGATGTGAACACCATGACTTAGGAGACATTTTCAAGTTCAAGACACAATTTCCTTTGAAGTATGGACAAAATACACCAACAAGTGTATGCAAAAGTGAGCACTTAAGATATGCAGAATGTCCTCTAGGGGGATTTAAGCAGAAAAGTTTGAGTGATCATAATGCATAAATGACAGTTTTCTCATCCAAAATATAATGTTTATTATAGAGCTGAATAGATCATATTCTGCAAATAATTTATGGGAAATTACTATTTAAACAGAAAACTAACATTTTCAGCATACCAATTATTATGAAGAATAAATTGATCATGTCAATGTGTTTTAATTGCTAAGAGAAATACTTTTAAAAATTTGCATAGTGTTTTAAATTAGATTCTTTATGTAAACATTTGTACATTTCCCAATGGGTGTTATGATCATTTGTTACAGTGTGTAATATTTTCTTAATGTCACTTAATGTCTTAATGTCAAAATTCTCAGATCTCAAGAGAACATCATTTTAAGAAACACATATTAAGGAAAGAAGTATTATTCTAATACTGTCATACTTATCTTTGAATTATCTAACTTCAAATCTTGATTTTGAAATAAACCAGTGTACAAATAAGTAAATACATTTAAATAATAAATATTATATATATATATAATTGCTATGCTAATCTATGATTGAATGAAAACATATCTAACAACAATTCTAAGGATGAATTTTCAAATATAAGTAATATTCAGTATGCATAGTGTAATTGGTTCACTTTACAAAATATTATCCTTGTAATAATTACAAGCTATTAAATTTGTCTCTTTTATACAAATAGGCTCATTCACCAAGAGAAAAATAATTGAAGATAATACCAACCATTGCTAAAGAAAATAGTCATGAGCTTGCTGAAGCATCCTTTTGTAACCTTTATTTGGAGAGCTTAAAATAAAAAGCCCAGCATATCAATTTTAAGTCAGAGTGTGAAAATGATTTAAAATATTTTGAAGCCTACATCAAAAAGAGATTCTTTTGAAATTAAAACCAGAACTTACTGCTGAACTTAACCGATGAGGACACAGTGCTAATATAGGCAGGATTTGCTTGTCTTCTATTTCCATAACTATAGAAAGCAGTCCTCAGACCTGGACATCGGGTAAAAGAGGAGAGAGTGATCAGTGTAAATCCATCCCTACAATTGAAAAACACAGCTCAAAATATACATTTTAGTGATGGTTCAGAAACATTTCTTTATACACAAAACATCATGTTAGTGTTTGAATAAACAGAAATATAGGAAGCTCACACACACAAAAAAAACAGCATTATAAAAATGAAAAAGCCAGAAGGATTTTTCCAGTTTAGGACATTTTTAGTGTTTTTATAAAATATAATTGGAATTGTTTTGTGCAAGTGAGATTGCAGCAGACATTGACAAGATTGATGGGGTGAAAATGAAGGCTGTAATTTAGCTCATGTCATCTTTCAAATGTGTTTTGTATAGCGAGTGGGAGAGATTTGGTCTCTAGCAGTATTATTTAAAATGAGAAGGTATGGGCTTTTATCTAGATTATGGGGGCACTGTCAGCAACAAAGGAAGAGAACAGCCCAAATGAAAGAACACAAAAGTACCCTCTTGAAGCCCTTGTCATATTCCACCAACTGTGCCTGTGGAGCTATGTGTAATAAATAGACTCATCACATCATCCTGTGGGCATGTGCAATAAGAAGAGGTATTTCAAGTTCACACACTTGTCAGACAGTAAACTTGCTTTGATCCACCCAACATTCTCTCTCACTCTCTGTTCCTCGTCATTCACCCAATGACACTTACACCTATCACACATGCACACATACACACACACACACACCTCTCAAAACTGGAGAAAGTATCCCAAGCTGAATTGTAAGAATACATTGCAAATTTGAATAATCATGGTTCTCTGACTCTTGACAGTTATTATTCTCTAAAGAGAATTCTTTTAAACAGTGAGTTTATCTGTTGACATAATAATCCTACATATCAAACCACTCCATTTTCAATGGCCAAATCAATAATCATATAATATTGTTCAAAAGTCAATTTGTTGGCTGGGAAGTTTTCATGTTGGTTGATCTCAAGAGGGCTCATTCAGGGATGTGCAGGTCAGCTGAGCAACTTTGCTGGTCTTGGTTCCCTTATACGAATGAGACATCATTTGGGGCCAGATGCATGTGTGAGTACTCAGTCGTGTCCAACTCTTTGCGACCCCATGGACTGTAGCCCACTAGGCTTCTCTGCCTATGGAATTCTCCAGGCAAGAATACTGGAGTAGGTTGCCATTTCCTACTCCAGGGGATCTTTCTGACCCAGTGATTGAACCCACATCTACCGCATTACAGTCAGATTTTTAACCACAGCACCACCTGGGCTGAAAATGTTCTGTTCCACATGATCTCATGTCCTCCAGCAGAACAGCCTAAGTTTGTTCTTATGAAGGAGACAGGAATCCTTAAATAATAATAATAAGTACAAGTGTGTGAAGTCTCTTGAGGCCTAGACTCAAAATGGGTCCATCAACGACCACATTGTTGGACAAATTAAATAGCAAAGCTAGCTCGTATTTCAGAACTGGAGAAACATGCTCGAACTATTGATTGGAGGAACTGTAAAATCACATTGCTAAGGGCATGGATACCAAGAGACATGAAGTATCAAACCATTTTTGCAATCAACCTACCATGAGATGATTCTAATGAAAGAAGATCCCAAAGATTCAAGTGTTCCTCAGAATTAGAATTCCTCAACTTACACAAGGTCTGAACACCTATGAAGCAGGCTTTCAAATGGAGGACCAGATATCTATGTGACTTCCTCTCTCAAATCTTTTATTTTATGCTTAAATTTTGCTTCTTTAGAGAGGACTTCCTTAACCACCCTCCACCCTAACCAAAATTGTAGACCATCTTTTACCCTGCTGAATTTTCCTTCCTAGCACTCATTACCATCTGACATACTATTTGTTTTTTCACTTGTCTCCCCCAACTAAAATGTAAGTTCCTTGAGTCCAGGGATTTGCTTTTCATCTGGTCCACTGATGTCTCCCCAACACCTAGAATGCTATCTGCCAGAGTAGATTCTCGATCTTCAGTAAGAGTTCATTGAATGAATGTCTCAATAGACCAGGACTATTGACATCCTGTAGACACTGCCTTAAAAACTAGGCATAAAAGCCACAAAACCTATTGGTAGCTTCATTTAGTTCTGACTTGGGCACTGACATTTATGTGATTAAGTCATTTTTCTGTTTCTGACTTCTTTTCAATAAATCTTATATACTGGTTCTGTTGTGATCTGTTTTGACCCTGAGGCATTATTCCATCTCAACGCATTCTACTTTGACTCCACAGACTGTAGCAGGCCAGGCTCCTCTGTCCATGGAATTTTCCAGGAAAGAATACTGGAGTGGGTTGTCATTTCCTACTCCAAGAGACCTCTCTTACCCAGGGATTTTGACTCCTATCCACAGCTAAACCTTTAGTAAATCTATGTAGTTCTCAATTTGTCTGTATAACAATGATTCTTACTTTTGCAAGATATTATAGAATGGTGAAAAGACAGTTTTGTAAGCATAAGGACCTAAGTCCAAAGCTCATTTCCACTTTGGTTGTAACTTTGGGGGAATTACTTACTCTTTTAGACCCATTTTTTCTTAAACCTTTAAGATAAATGATAGTGTGAGTGCTAAGTCACTTCATTAGTGTCTGACTCTTTGTGACCCTATCTGTAGCCCACCAGGCTCCTGTGTCTGTGGGATTCTTCAGGCAAGAATACTGGAATGGGTTGCTGTGCCCTCCTCCAAAGGATCTTACCGACCCAGGAATCGAAACCACATCTCTTATACCTCCCGCACTGGCAGGTGGGTTCTTTACGATTAGTGCCACCCAGGAAGCCATAAATGGTAATAACTACCATGTAGCACCACCTGATTTCCCAGGTGATGCTAGTGGTGAAGAACCTACCTGCCAATGCAGGAGATGTAAGAGGTGTGGATTTGAACCCTGGGTCAGGAAGATTTGCTAAATGAGGGCATGGCAACCCACTCCATAGTCCAAAGGGTTGCAAAAAATCAGACATGATTGTGCTCAGGTGTGTCCAACTCTTTGCAACCCTATGGACCTGCCAGGCTCCTCTGTATATTCATAGATTATATATATATATGTTCATATTATATATATATATATATGTTCATAGTGATTCCCTTATTGGAAACCCTGGTCCACAGAAGTGGACTATCAATAGCCATGTGTGTGTTAAATGACTGGCTCCAGCCATATTTGATTGCCCTAAATCCAGACCAGATTGAACCAATCAGCTTCTTTCCCAACTTACTCCCATCTTTGCAGTTAGAAATGAGGTTTATGAACTTGAGATCTGTGGAGTGCCATCTTCTGCCACGAAGAGCAACAGAGAACTGAACCATGCTAAAGAGTGAGAGAGATAAAGCAGACCCTCAGGGGGAAAAAAAATCAGAGGCAAGAAATGGAGGGAAATGCCTAGCAGGCTGTTCATTAATTACTATTGTTTAACTTTACTGGGGATATACCTGTCCCTAACCCTAATCTGTCTATTGTTTCTACTGTGTCCTCAGTGACAGCTTACTGCTGACTTAGCTGAAACTGGGCAGGTTGCTGTACTGAACTGTGTTTAGATATAGTTGATGGTGAATTTGTACATATATTTTGATCTCTGCATTTTTAAAGGAAATGTACTTTTTCTTTTACACAAACAGACATACTTCATACATCTGCTCTCACCTGTCTAAAGATCTTACTCCTATCTTCATAGCTATCAAACTGGTTGAAATGTCACGTCTGTCATTTGCCAACTTCACAGACATAGGAAAAATAACCAACCTCTCTTGCTTCTGTTCCTTCTTCTTTAAAATGGGTTTAACAATTGTACCCACTAAGCAAATTGTTCAGGCTCCAATGGTTTAACATGTGATAAGTATTTTAGAAGAACTCTTAGATATTAGACTAGCATTGTGGGTGAATTCTTTACCAGCTGAGCCACAAGGGAAGCCCAAGAATAATAGAGAGGGTAGCCTAACCCTTCTTCGCTGCATCTTCCCAACCCAGGAATCACGCTGGGATCTCCTGCATTGCAGGCAGATTCTTTACCAACTGAGCTATCAAGGAAGTCCTGATAGCTTCTGTATTTATGTATTTAGTATTTATGGAGATATTCTATTCTTTTGCACTGATAAATTAGAATATTCTTATAGGATAAAAGCTCCTCTTAGCTATTCCGTAAATTCCTTAAGGACAGGAAGTTTATCTGAGTTATTTGTTTCCCCTAACAGCCATTTTTAACTAACTATGTTTTATATTTAACTCACAATGTTTACTCACTGTTCACTTACCTTAATTAAAAATACACATATTATTCTGAAGTATTATATATTTTAGACCTCATCATTATGTTAGTGTAATTTCTTAAAATTTATATCAAATGTGAAATAATATTTATTTGTTTGGATCTTTTGTTCTTTATTTAGAATGTGCTTATATTTTAGAAATAACACTTCAGAAGTTTTCATCAGTTTTTTATCTTCATTGCGGTATTCTTCTAACTGGATTTGATTTTATTGTATGTAATTAAAACTGTAGCACTAGAAACAACATTCCCTAGAGGTTAGATCAGAGTGACAGGAAAATGTAAACCATAGGGTTCCTAGTCTTGTAAATACACATTTACTTAAAAAGTGTTCAGTTCAGTTCAGTCACTCAGTCGTGTCCGACTCTCCGCGACCCCATGAATCACAGCACGCCAGGCCTCCCTGTCCATCACCAACTCCCGGAGTTCACTCAAACTCATGTCCACAGAGTCGGTGATGTCATCCAGCCATCTCATTCTCGGTCGTCCCCTTCTCCTCCCGCCCCCAACCTTTCCCAGCATCAGAGTCTTTTCCAGTGAGTCAACTCATCGCATGAGGTGGCCAAAGTATTGCAGTTTCAGCTTTAGCATCAGTCCTTCCAATGAACACCCAGGATCGATCTCCTTTAGAATGGACTGGTTGGATCTCCGTGCGGTACAAGGGACTCTCAAGAGTCTTCTCCAACACCACAGTTCAAAAGCATCAATTCTTCGGCGATCAGCTTTCTTCACAGTTCAACTCTCACATCCATACATGACCACGGGAAAAACCATAGCCTTGACTAGACGGACCTTGGTTGGCAAAGTAATGTCTCTGCTTTTTAATATATTATCAAGGTTGGTCATAACTTTCCTTCCAAGGAGTAAGCATCTTTTAATTTCATGGCTGAAATCAGTTATTTTCTTATTAATAATATTTATTATTAATTAATCTTGATTTTTTTCTATTCCAAAATCACTGCAGATAGTGACTGCAACCATGAAATTAAAAGACGCTTGCTCCTTGGAAGAAAAGCTATGACCAACCAAGACAACATATTAAAAAGAAGAGACATCACATTGCCAACAAAGGTCCGTCTAGTCAAGGCTATTGTTTTTCCAGTAGTCATGTATGGATGTGAGAGTTGGACTATAAAGAAAGCCGAGCATCGAAGAATTGATGCTTTTGAACTGTGGTGTTGGAGAAGACTCTTGAGAGCACCTTGGACAGCAAGGAGATCAAACCAGTGAATCCTAAAGGAAATTAGTCTTGAATGTTAATTGGAAGGACTGATGCTGAAGCTGGAACTCCAATACTTTGGCCACCTGATGGGAAGAACTGACTCCTTGGGAAAGACCCTGATGCTGGGAAAGATTGAAGGCAGGAGAAGGGGACGACAGAGGACGAGATGGATGGATGGCATCACCAACTTGACGGACATTAGTTTGAGCAAGCTCTAAGAGTTGGTGATGGAGAGGGGAGCCTGGTGTGCTGCAATCCATGGGGCCACGAAGAGTCAGACACAACTGAGTGACTGAACTGAACTGACTGATAGTTATATATCTATCCCAACTAAATACTGTTTTTTAAACCACAATTTTTCAAGCTAAAATCTGTTGACCCAGTGTCAGGCCTCACAGTACTTTCTAGCTTTTTGTTCTAAAGGAATTTATAGTGAATTTAGTTATTAAATCCCTATAGATGTGGCCTAATATTATGTTGATAAAGTGTTTCTGCCCTGATAAAAGTGGCTAGTACTTTAAAGACTATTTGCTCTTTTAAACTTAATAAATTCTTTAAGCGGTAGAAAAGGTCATCATCTTTTACTATTCTTGCTTTCTTGATGAAATTATGACTCTGAAGGGATTTTTGCACATGATAACTAATTTCTCAAAATAATTTCTTCATGTATTAGTTCTAAAAATTTGGAAATACATATAAACTTGGTCTCTTTTGAAGTGTATTCTGATATTATCTTAGGAATAATTGTTTACATAGCTACATTCTATTCTTTGCCTCATAATCATTATAAACTTCTTAAGAATTTCAGATAATTTTAAAGTAATTTTTCTTACATGATAGAAAAAAGAGAGGTCTTTCATATTCAAGCAATAACCTTAATTAGTGTTTAATTGGAACACTACCTATTAACCCAGAATTGTACATCAATAGTCTTTCAATTTTGCTTTTTATGCATTTCTTTTCCTTGGGGATGGTCTTGATCCCTGTCTCCATATTGTTATGAACCTCTGTCCATGGTTCATCAGACACTGTCTATCAGATCTAGTCCCTTAAATCTATTTCTCACTTCCACTGTATAATCATAAAGGATTTGATTTAGGTCATACCTGAATGGTCTAGTCGTTTTCCCCACTTTCTTCGCTGTGAAAACAAGAGGAGTGAGTGGAAAGCAAAGGAGAAAAGGATAGACAGACCCAATTGAATGCTGAGTTCCAAAGAATAGCAAGGAGAGATAAGAAAGGCTTCTTCAACGATCAATGCAAAGAAATACAGGAAAACAACAGAATGGGCAAGACTAGAGATCTATAGAAGAAAATTAGGGATACCAAGGGAACATTTCATTCAAAGAAGGGCTCAATAAAGGACAGAAATTGTATGGACCTAACAGAAGCAGAAGATATTAAGATGATGTTGCAAGAATACACAGAATAACTATTCAAAAAAGATCTTCATGACCCAGATTATCATGATGGTGTGATCACGCACCTAGAGCCAGACATCCTGGAATGTGAAGTCAAGTGGGCCTTAAGAAGTATCACTACGAACAAAAGTAGTGGAGGTGATGGAATTCCAGTTGAGCTATTTCAAATCCTGAAAGATAATGCTGTAAAAGAGCTGCACTCAATATGCCAGCAAATTTGGAAAACTCAGCAGTGGCCACAGGACTGGAAAAGGTCAGTTTTCATTCCAATCCCAAAGAAAGGCAAAGAATACTCAAGCTACCACACAGTTGCACTCATCTCATACGTTAGTAAAGTCATGCTCAAAATCCTCCAAATCAGGCTTCAGTAGTATGTGAACCATGAAACTTCAGATCTTCAAACTGCATTTAGAAAAGGCAGAGGAACCAGAGATTAAATTGCCAAAATTCGCTGGAACATCAAAGAAGCAAGAGAGTTCCAGAAAAACATCTATTTCTGCTTCATTGACTATGCCAAAGCTTTTGAATGTGTGGATCACAATAAACTGTGGAAAATTCTGAAAGAGATGGGAATACCAGACCACCTGGCCTGCCTCCTGAGAAACCTGTATGCAGGTCAGGAAGCAAGGGTTAGAACTGGACATGGAACAACAGACTGGTTCCAAATAGGAAAAGGAGTACATCAAGGCTGTATGTTGTCACCCTGCTTATTTAACTTATATGCAGAGTACATCATGTGAAACGCTGGGCTGCATGAAGCACAAGCTGAAATCAAGATTGCTGGGAGAAATATCAGTAATCTCAGATATGCAGATGACACCACCATTATGGCAGAAAGTGAAGAAGAACTAAAGAGCCTCTTGATGAAAGTGAAAGAGGAGAGTGAAAAAGTTGGCTTAAAGCTCAACATTCAGAAAACTAAGATCATGGCATCTGGTCGCATCACTTCGTGGCAAATAGATGGGAAAACAGTGGAAAAAATGTCAGACTTTATTTCTTTGGGCTCCAAAATCACCACAGATGGTGACTGCAGCCATGAAATTAAAAGATGCTTACTCCTTGGAAGGAAAGTTATGACCAACCTAGACAGCATATTAAAAACCAGAGACATTACTTTGTCAACAAAGGTCCATCTAGTCAAGGCCATTGTTTTTCCAGTGGTCATGTATGGATGTGAGATTTGGACTATAAAGAGGGCTGAGTGTAGAAGAATCGATGCTTTTGAACTGTGGTGCTGGAGAAGACTCTTGAGAGTCCCTTGGATTGCAAAGAGATCCAACCTGTCCATCCTTGGGGAAGTCGTCCCTGGGTGTTCATTGGAAGGATTGATGTTAAAGCTGAAACTCCAGTATTTTGGCCACCTGATGCGAAGAGTTGACTTATTTTAAAAGACCCTGATGTTGGGAAAGATTGAGGGCAGGAGGAAAAGGGGAGGACAGAGGATGAGATGGTTGGATGGCATCACCTACTCAGTGGACATGAGTTTGGGTAAACTCTAGGAGTTGGTGTTCTACAGGGAGTCCTGGAGTGCTGTGGTTCACGGGGTCGCGAAGAGTCAGACTCAACTGAGCAACTGAACTGAACTGATTCTTTCCATACTAAGTTCAGATGTTCGGGCTATAGTTTTTTCAATCATGTGTCATTTAAACACCATAAATATACAAGAATTTTACCTAATAGATTACCGTAAATAAATATCACTGAAATAGTTTTCTAATACATCTTAAAACTCTGCTCCCATTATCTATTTTTCCCCTGGATTTTAATTTAATGATTTAATCTATAAACTCCAATCATAACAAGAATGTGATTCAAAAGAGTTCCTTGGACGTACAGAGTATCTGTATAGTGTGTACCTGAGTGCTAAGTATTCTGAAATGTTCATTTCCATCTTGTGTGGCCATATTTCTGAAAGACTAGACATACTTACTAATGTAAATATTTCATTTATTATCGTGGAGATATAGAAACTTTTATTTAATAAATGGGGAATATAGATTGAGGTCTTTCTTGGAAACAACAATGTGCATCAGGACTCTTGGAAATTCATCTAGGAATTTATTACTAGGAAATAATTATGAACGTGTTACAAACTTTATACAAGGATATCAGTTGCAATATTGTCTACAAAATAAAAACCTGGAAATAGGTCAAATGTTGGAAAGCTATATAACATGCTAATAATGACTATCTCTGGTAGCTTAGATTTGAAGTACATTTTATTTTCTTCATTTTGATTTTTAATCTTATTAATATTCTCCCATGAATATTTATCATTTTGTAAACAGAAATAGAAATAGTCAAATTCATGCCGTGGTAGCTTTTCTGCTCTTGAGTTCTGGTTGAAATGCCCTTGGCAGAAGATGATTTAATAGGTATAAGTCCTGATTTCTAATTCTTAACTCACAGTGATGTAAAGAATGTGGGGGAGGGAGAGACCTTGAAAAAACTCCATAAAATCCCTGAGCCTCGTTGCATTGTCAATATAGTTGACTTAGTAATAACTTATATGCCTATATGTAGACACCTAAACCATATCTTGATGTCTCTTCTAGTTGTAAAATTTTAAATCAGTTCAGTCACTCTGTCATACCAACTCTTTATGACCCCATGGACTGCAGCATGCCAGGCTTCCCTGTTCATCACCAACTCCTGGAGTTTACTCAATCTCATGTCCATCGAGTCAGTGATGCCATCCAATCATCTCATTTTCTGTCATCCCCTACTCCTCCTGCGTTCAATCCTTCCAAGCATCAGGGTCTTTTGTAAAATCTTAGATCATATGAAATCATAAAAAAAAAAAATTCACAATTCAAGGAATGTGAGGAAAATATTTTTAGCATTAATATAACACATCTGACAGTTTGAAAGGAAATCCCTATTCATCATTTAAAGTAACACTTTTTTTTTTTTTTGTCAGACCCAGAGGCTGATTTACCATGAAGTTAGTTTATACTGCGATAGGCCATAATGCATTCACATGGATATAGGTATATGAAAATTTGGACACATTGAACCACAATTTATTATGATGACATTTTCCACTCCAACTGTCGTTCACATGTCCCCTTCTATCAGGTGGTACTAGAGTGGCTGTGCATTTGTGGGATATAATTGAGGGGAAGTTGAATTTGGAATACGAAATTTTTACTGCTGTGTTTAACATAATTTGAAATATTTCAATAAAACACATGAGAAATTATAGACTCTTGACCTAGACACATAAAAGGTACCATTTTATTATCTTAAAGTGTATGTACTAAAGAAAATTCAAATAAAAAAGTAAGATAAGTTCAATTCAGTCGCTCAGTCGTGTCCGATTCTTTGCAACTCCATGAATCACAGCACGTCAGGCCTCCCTGTCCATTACCAACTCCCAGAGTTCACTCAAACTCATGTCCATCAAGCCATCTCATTCTCTGTAGTTCCCTTCTCCTCCCACCCCCAATCCTTCCCAGAATCAGAGTCTTTTCCAGTGAGTTAACTCATCCCATGAGGTGGCCAAAGTATTGCAGTTTCAACTTTAGCATTAGTCCTTCCAATGAACAACCAGGATTGATCTCCTCTAGAATGGACTGGTTGGATCTCCTTGAAGTCCAAGGGACTCTCAAGAGTCTTCTCCAGCACCACAGTTCAAAAGCATCAATTCTTCGGCGATCAGCTTTCTTCACAGTCCAACTCTCACATCCAGACATGACCACTGGAAAAAAAATAGCCTTGACTAGATGGACATTGGTTGACAAAGTAATGTCTCTGATTTTTAATATACTATATAGGTTGTTCATAACTTTCCATCCAAGGAGTAAGCGTCTTTTAATTTCATGGCTACAATCAGCATTCATAGTAATTTTAGACCTCACAAAAAATAAATTCTGACACTGTTTCCACTGTTTCCCCATCTATTTCCCATGAAGTGATGGGACCAGATGCCATGATCTTTGTTTTCTGAATGTTGAGCTTTAAGCCAATCTTTGCACTCTCCTCTTTCACTTTCATCAAGAGGCTATTTAGTTCTTCTTCACTTTCTGCCATAAGGGTGGTGTCATCTGCATATCTGAGGTTGTTGCTAATTCTCCCCGCAATCTTGATTCCAGTTTGTGCTTCTTGCAGCCCAGCATTTCGCATGATGTACTCTGTATATAAGTTAAATAAGCAGGGTGACAATATATAACCTTGATGTACGCCTTTTCCTATTAGGAACCTGTCTGAAGTTCCATGTCCAGTTCTAAATGTTGCATTCTGACCTGCATACAGGTTTCTCAAGAGGCAGGTCAGGTGGTCTGGTATTCCCATCTCTTTCAGAATGTTCCACAGTTTATTGTGATCCACACAGTCAAAGGCTTTGGCATAGTCAATGAACCAGAAATAAATGTTTTTCTGGAACTCTCTTGCTTTCTCCATGATCCAGAGGATGTTGGCAATTTGATCTCTGTTGCCTCTGCCTTTTCTAAAACCTGCTTGAACATCTGGAATTTCACGGTTCACATATTGCTGAAGTCTGGCTTGGAGAATTTTGAGCATGACTTTACTAGCGTGTGAGATGAGTGCAATTGTGCGGTAGTTTGAGCATTCTTTGGGATTCCCTTTCTTTGGGATTGGAATGAAGACTGACCTTTTCCAGTCCTGTGGCCACTGCTGAGTTTTCCAAATTTGCTGGCATATTGAGTGCAGCACTTTCACAGCATCATCTTTCAGGATTTGAAATAGCTCAACTGGAATTCCATCACCTCCACTAGTTTTGTTCATAGTGATGATTTCTAAGGCGCCCTTTACTTCACATTCCAAGATGTCTGGCTCTGGGTGAGTGATCATGCCATCGTGATTATCTTGGTCGTGAGGATCATTTTGTACAGTTTTTCTGTGTATTCTTGCCACCTCTTCTTAATATCTTCTGCTTCTGTTAGTTCCCTACCATTTCTGTCCTTTATCGAGCCCATCTTTGCATGAAATGTTCCTTTGATATCTCTAATATCCATGAAGAGATCTCTTGTTTTTCCTAGTCTGCTGCTTTTCTCTCTTTCTTTGCATTGATCGCTGAGGAAGGCTTTCTTATCTCTCCTTGCTATTCTTTGGAATTCTGCATTCAGATGCTTATATCTTTCCTTTGCTCCTTTGCTTTTGGCTTCTCTTCTTTGCACAGCTATTTGTAAGGCCTCCTCAGACAGCCATTTTGTTTTTTTGCATATCTTTTCCATGGGGATGGCCTTGGTCCCTGTCTCCTGTACAATGTCACGAACCTCCATCCAGAGTTCATCAGGCACTCTATCTATCAGATCTAGTCCCTTAAAGCTATTTCTCACTTCCACTGTATAATCATAAGGGATTTGATTTAGATCATACCTGAATTGTCTAGTGGTTTTCCCTACTTTCTTCAACTGAAGTCTGAATTTGGCAATAAAGAGTTCATGATCTGAGCCACAGTCAGCTCCTGGTCTTGTTTTTGCTAACTGTATAGTGCTTCTCCATCTTTGGCTGCAAAGAATATACTCAATCTGATTTCGGTGTTGACCATCTGGTGATGTCCATGTGTAGAGTCTTCTCTTGTGTTGTTGGAAGAGGGTGTTTGCTATGACCAGTGCGTTCTCTTGGCAAAACTCTATTAGCCTTTGCCCTGCTTCATTCTGTGCTCCAAGGCTAAATTTGCTTGTTATTCCAGGTGTTTCTTGACTTCCTACTTTTGCATTCCAGTCCCCTACAATGAAAAGGACATCATTTTTGGGTCTTAGTTCTAAAAGGTCTTGTAGGTCTTCATAGAACCGTTCAACTTCGACTTCTTCAACATTAGTGGTTCGGGCACAGACTTGGATTACTCTAATATTGAATGGTTTGCCTTGGAAATGAATAGAATCATTCTGTCGTTTTGAAGATTGCGTCCAAGTACTGCATTTCGGACTCTTTTGTTGACCATGATGGCTACTCCATTTCTTCTAAGGGATTCCTGCCTACAGTAGTAGATATAATGGTCATCTGAGTTAAATTCCCATATTCCAGTCCATTTTAGTTCAATGATTCCTAGAATGTCGACGTTCACTCTTGTCATCTCCTGTTTGACCACTTCCAATTTGCCTTGATTCATGGACCTAACATTCCAGATTCCTATGCAATATTGCTCTTTACAGCACTGGACCTTTCTTCTATCACCATTCACATCCACAACTGGGTATTTGTTTTGCTTTGACTCCATCCCTTCATTCTTTCTGTAGTTATTTCTCCACTGATATCCAGTACCATACTGGGCACTTACCGACCTGGGGAATTCCTCATTCATTATCCTATCATTTTGCCTTTTGATACTGTTCATGGGGTTCTCAAGGCAAGTATACTTTAGTGGTTTGCCATTCCCTTCTCCAGTGTACCAAATTCTGTCAGACCTCTCCACCATGACTCGCCCATCTTGGGTGGCCCCACACGGCATGGCCTAATTTCATTGTGTTAAACAGGGCTGTGGTCCATGTGAACAGATCGACTAGTTTTCCGTGATTATGATTCAATATCTGCCCTCTGATGCCCCCTCGCAATTCCTACCGTCTTATTTGGGTTTCTCTTTCCTTGGTCAAGGGATATCTCTTCACAACTGCTCCAGCAAAGCGCAGCCAATGCACCTTACCTTGGACAAGGGGTATCTCCTCAAGGCCGCCCCTCCTGACTTTGAACTTGGAGTATCTCTTCTTGGCCCTCCTGCGCCCACATAGCCACTGCCTCTTGGACGTGGGGTAACTCCTCTCGTCCGCTGTCCCTGACCTTGGGGTTGGGTAGCTCTTCTCGGCTGCCTCCTCTTACCTCGGGCATGGCGTAATTCTTCTCAGCCATGCTTCTGCTTGTGGTCGGTAGTGGTGGAGCCGGTGTCTCGTGGAATTATAACCTAATAGAAATTATTTGGATATCATGAAGTTAATTATTCAAATGCTCTTGTTTTTTTTATTTTTATTTTTTAATAATTCAGTTAAGAAGGAACAAATCATGACTACAGTGAAAAAAAAATTAAATTTCTTGCTGATTTTATGTGAATTTCTGACATTGATAAAAGTAACCAAAAACTCAAAATCCATCAGTAAAACAAGGTCGTTGGTGACAAATCGGATAATAAGTGCTGTCAATTCTAAGATTACTTCAAAATTTTCACTGCACATGAAAACTTGAAATGCCTTTGAAATCTTACATCTGACACATGAAAAATATTTGATAAATGTTTCCAAAATTTGACAACAATCTTAAAATTTATATGACATTACCAATAGTAAATTACAAAACTTAAAGGAATTTTTTGAGATCATCAAAAATTTTTAAATAGGAACTAACCAAACTGTGATGATGATTAATCTCCTTACTCTATGTATAGAAAGTATTGCAAAATAATTTTCATATGTGCAGATCACTGACTATCCAGCCAAAAAGCATAAGTTAAAAATATTATATAACTATATAGGATAGGTAATTAATAAAAATATTCTGACATTTTTTCTGAATTTTGTCATATTTCTAATTAATGTATTTTCTGAAGTGTGTAATTTATTACCAAGTTATTTATCGGGGTCCAGCCCCGATATGACCCAGGGTATCCTCGGGATGAACGGCGTCGGCGTCAGAGAGAGAGAGAGAGAGACAGGGGCTGATGATTCCTTGGTTTACGCTGGAAACCAATAAAACCCCAGCACGGGGCTTGCTCTGTTTACGTAGGCCGCAGGCGCCCTCTCGAATCACTTGAGGCACCCCACCAGGGCACCCCCTCGAGTGGGTCTTAGAAGCCCAGGCAGATAAGTAAACTCAGAGGGCCCAGCGCTCCAAGGATCTCAACCAGAAAAAGGAGAATAGAGAAAAGGATGGAAAAAGAGAAAGAACGACACGGGGAGACCAAGCTTCAGTGAGCAAGGCCCAAAACTTTATTTTCCAGTGCTGCTTTTATACCCTAAGTTATGCGCATAAGAAACAGAAAGGGAGGTAGAGTCATGCCAAAATCGCGTGGGGTCAGCAGTCTTGACCCTTATCAGGATCAGGGCTTATTTGTGTGTCTTGTGATAAAAGTTTTAGGTGGTTTACATCCTCTTCTGGCCAGGGGGCCTGCTAACAGTTTATGGCCCTCTCTCCTAACAATAGGTTAGTTAGCAAGTAAAAGGCTTATATTCTTTTAAGGTGACTTTCCTAGAGTCAGGTGCTAGACACATAACAAAGTTACATTCCTATAAGGCACCGGTGTAGTGAGCTGCAAGAAAGGAATTTATTAACTTAAGATCTGATGTGGTTAAGTCAAAGGATTAATATATTTCCAAGGATACAATAGATAGAGGAAACTGCAGCAAGCATTGATTCAACAATGAAATCTCTTTTAGTACTATTCTAATGATTTTAACTTCTTCAACAGATTTCTGTATTTTAGAATATCAGACTTTCTGTCCTTGCATGGCTGGGAGGCTATAAACAGTCACACTCATAGTTGTAAGAGCCCGGACAAACTTATCATGCAAGTTAGAAAGCTATCAGAGGGGCTTGGATTGGAACACTCCTATTAAGCCGAGGAGAACTTTTAAACTACAGCTCTGAACTAATGTTTTCAGAGAAAGGTGGTTGGGGGGAAGCCCCCGTAAGTATTAGAGGACTTGGTAAGAGGCGTAAGATAGTAAAGCAGTCAGACTCCAGTTTTCTTTGGGGTAGATGCTCAGGTAAGTTCAGGGAGTTCCTCGAGCCCTGATTAGCCTTTGCCCGTCAGGCCTCTTCCCCAATTGACCTTTGCCATGGGTAGGATTTCCCTCGCTGGCTCCCGGCAGTTATTTTATCATTCTGAGTAGCTATTAGCTTTTGTGCTTGTGTGTGGGTCTGCAAGTGTTCAGTCACGACCGACTTTTTTTGACCCCATGGACTGTAGCCCACGAGGCTCCTCTGTCCATGGGATTCTCCAGGAAGAATACTGAAATGGGTTGCCATTTCCTCCTCCAGGGAATCTTCTGGCTCCGGGGATCAAACCTGTGTCTCTTGTGTCTTCTGCATTAAAGGCAGATTCTATAACACTGGCCCCACCTGAGTGCATATTTAATTGTAATTGATATTTTTTTCTTAAAGAATGTTCCTCAAATTATTTAAGCTTTGTTCTCGTTCTTCAGTTGTTCAGTCCTGTCTGACTCTGTGACCCCATGGACTGAAGCATGCCAGGTTTACCTATCCTTCACTATCTCCTGAGTTTGATCCAACTCATGTCCATTGAATCAATGATGCCATCCAACCATCTCATCCTCTGTCATCCCCTTCTCCTCCTGCCTTCAATCTTTCCTGGCATCAGGATCTTTCCCAATGAGCCAGTTCTTCGCATTAGATGGCCAAAGTTTTGGAGCTTCAGTTTCGGCATCAGTCCTTCCAATGAATATTCAGGACTGATTTCCTTTAGGATTGACTGGTTTGATCTCCATGCTGCCCAAGGGATTCTCAAGAGTCTTCTCCAGCACCAGAGTTTGAAAGCACCAGTTCTTTGATGCTCAGTATTTTTTTATGGTTCACCTCTCACAACTGTATATGACTATTTTAAAAATCATAACTTTGACAATTCGGGCCTTTGTCTGCAAAATGATATCTTTGCTTTTTAATACCTTGTCTTTTTAAACTTCAGGTCTCAAAAATCTGGATCTACTCATCATCATACAATCTTATTATCTGTCATTAATTCTTTAGTTTGAAACAGAAAAATGTGGAGGGTACATGATCACATTGTTGACTGGATCAGGGTAAAAGTACCCAAGAAAGGAAGAATCATGTACTACATCAGTGACTTCCCAATTTAGTCTTGCTAATTCTCTTTTTCCAAAAAACTATTAAAGACAAATTGTTGAAACTGCTGATGCATCTTTGCACTTAAAATCCTATAAACAAAAAATTACCAAGTCAAATCTATTATAATTTATGTTTTCCATAAAGATGACCAAAGCTGCTTAGAGTTCAAAGCTACTTAACATCGGGTATTTATTTTGCAATAAATTATATATAAAATGAGAAGTGTGAGTGCTAAAATTTGTCATGATAACTGAGGTATATGAAATTGTGCTATTAATACATATTAATAAAAGCAGATTCTGGCTGTTCAATAAACTCGATTAAACATTATAATTTTGGAACATGCATTGGTGTTTAGTCCAAGTAGCTGCATTCTTTATGACATATGATTTCTTTCAGCAGAGCACTTTGGTTTCTTTTATAAGTGTGATTTTCAACCACTGCTTTAAATATTATACATTCTATTTCTCCAGAAGTGATTACTGCATTAAAAAAAAAGAACAGAAAATTGATTCTTTATATATTCCAACACTTATAGGAGAGTAGCTCAAGGTTTGACACTTATGAAGTCTTAGATTCCATTAGAAAGTGCTAGAGCAATATAAACATGAAAGGAAAAGTGCCTTGAAAAATACTTTGGATTTGTGTTTTGATTTTCAGTTAATTTATTTTATGAAGGCTTTAAATTTCTATATGCATGTATGCAGACATTTTCTTCTGCTACACTAGAAAAGATTATTCTGTAATACAGCAATGACTTTACTACAAATCCTTGGAATTCAAATGAATGAACATTGTAATTCTGTGATAAGCACAGATATCTTCACTTAAATTGTGACTTCATTTGCATATTTAACAACCTTACTAAATAACTATTATATGTGGACCCACCTCTAAGACTTGTGGGGCGTGGATTACGACTATAAATAAAGGCTCATGTACCTTATGTATAAATATATTTACAATTTATAAATCAATCTAGCAAATACATCATCATAATGACAAAATTTTAAAATGCATAGAGTGAAATGTATGCCTGAAAGCGGGTAAAATATCAAAGCTGACCTTATTTATCATTATCATGAGTTGGGTTAGCTATGTTCAGATTAGCAAAACACATGCATAATACATAAATTATATTTTATTTCATAAAATGTGTTTTTCTTTATTTCAGTATAGTCACTACATTGTAACTAAGTTTTCACATAATTTGTTGACTGTTGAAACTCATGATCTGAAGAATTAAAAATAAAATGTTATTGTTTTTATAGAGTGCAAATTTTGGATGTATTTTATCAAAATATAAATAAGTAAATGCATAAAATAAAGAGTTAAATGTAGTTTTCATATATAATTGCAACAAATTATTTTTCATGTAAAAATTCGAAATATTTGCTATTTAAATGACAATACTATTTATAGTTAATAAGTAGTAAAAATTTGAATCAAACACATATGAATAAAGCTGAAATTTTATAGATTTTGTGAATTGAATGTTTTATTACCTATCTCTGTAAGTAAAACTATTCACAATCCCACTAGACAGTGGAAATCGACTAATACATTTAATGTATGTTATATATATATTGGAAGGACTTATGCTGAAGTTGAAGCTCCAATACTTTGGCCACCTGAGGTGAAGAGCCGACTAATTGGAAAAGACCCTGATGCTGGAAAAGCTTGAGGGCAGGAGTAGGAGGGGGTGACAGAGGATGTGATGATTCGATAGCATCATCAACTCAATGGACATGAGTTTGAGCATGTTTCAGGAGACAGTGAGGGACAGGGTGGCCTGCTTTGCTGCAGTCCATGGGATCTCAGGGAATTGGACGTGACTTAGTGACTGAACAACAGTAACATATAACTACAAATTTAATAATTATGTCAATTTTATTTAATATTACAAAATAGTCAGCTGTAATGTGCAAATGTCATGTTAATATGTGAATATCTCCAAAGCTATAAATTTGAACATGCACTAAAGCAATAAAATGGATGTTCAGAACTACTGGAAATTCATACTTTATTTTGTAAAAATCTATTATGCTTATGATATTTGAGAAGAAGGATTTTATTGAATTTATTCAGATAAGAACACCACTGAGATCCTAATAGATATGCTGGACATAAGCTAAAGATATGAAAATACATTTTACCCAAAAAGAAATATGTAAGGCAAATAATAGTATGGACATTTTTTCATTTGACTAGTAATAAAAGTAGTAATCTTTACAATAAAAGCAAACTGTTATTCTACTATTAAACTTTGTAAGTAATGTTTTGTAAAAGCCTGTTAATGGGAGACTATGTAAAAAATTGGCATATTCACACTTTTCTGGTGGTGGGGTAAATTAGGACAATTATTCTGGATGGCAATTTGAAATTTTCAGCATTTCAAGAGAACACAAAATTGCTCATATCCTTTCTTCTGATAATCTTATCATAAGGAATTATTCTAAGAAATATATTCAAAAGAGAAGACAAAAACCCTCATATGTAAAATTTATATATCTTTGTATTAGAATATTGGAGACAATAATAATGGTTCCACATAAGGGAAATAATTAGCAATTTCCTACATCAAATGTATAAAACATCTAATAAAATGGTATTAAAGACTGTAACAAATGAAAGAAATATTTTTAAGTGAAGACATGGCACAAAACTGAAGGCACAGTATGCTTAAATATTGTGAAATATTCATACATATGGCTAAAGACTTGCCAGGGAACAGAGACTTAAAAATAGCTCTAAGAACATGTGCATTTTTTTCTTTTCTAACTTTCTTGACAATATAAATGATTTCATTTTAACTTGTTTTATGTAAACCAAATAATTGATGTTTTTTAACTGTTGTGTTGGAGAAGACTCTTGAGAGTCCCCTGGACTGCAAGGAGATCAAATCAGTAAATCCTAAAGGAAATCAATCCTGAATATTCATTGGAAGGACAATGCTGAAGCTGAAGCTCAAATACTTTGGAAACGTGATGAGAAGAGCCGACTCATTGGGGAAAAAAACGGTGAAACTGGGAAAGATTGATGGCAGGAGGAGAAGCGGATGACACAGGACGAGATGGTTGGATGGCATCACCAACTCAATGAACATGAGTTTGAGCAAGCTCTGGGAGATGGTAAAGGGCAGGAAAGCCTTGTGTGCTGCAGTCCATGTAGTCTCAAAGAGTGGGACATGATTGAACAATAATCAATGTAAACTTAGTTTGCATAGCATTGCTTATCATTTCAATATGCCTAGTGACAACCCAGAAAACATCCTGCTCCCCTATATACTTTTCATAACTCTCCATCAAAAATCTCAACACTGGATCAAACCAAATATTCATTATCTTTGCATCTACACACAAGTGATAGCATCAGATGAAACAGTATGAGAAGGATTTTAGTAGGACTCTAAATTCAGTTCAGTTCAGTTCAGTTCAGTTCAGTCGCTCAGTCGTGTCCGACTCTCCGCGACCCCATGAATCACAGCACACCAGGCTTCCCCGTCCATCACCAACTCCCGGAGTTCACACAAACTCATGTCCACAGAGTCGGTGATGCCATCCAGTCATCTCATTCTCTGTTGTCCCCTTCTCCTCCTGCCCCCAACCTTTCCTAGCATCAGAGTCTTTTCCAGTGAGTCAACTCGTCGCATGAGGTGGCCAAAGTATTGCAGTTTCAGCTTTAGCATCAGTCCTGGACTCTAAATTAATGACCACCATACCTGGAATTGACCTCCAAGCTTTCTGATCATTTTAATAATGCATCCTTCTTTCCCTCAGATGGCCCTCCCATAACCTACAGTGGTAATTTCTAAATTAGCTCCAGTGACTTCAGATGATGACCTCTTCTCCTCTTCACTCATTTTCAGCAGATTTTTTCCAGGAAAACTACAAGCCATCTAATAGAAATTCTCTCAATTTCTGCATACCACAGTTAAAAGCCTACCTGAGTTTAAGATATAGCATGAAATGATGATTATGAAGATAAGATTTGAAACCAGACCTAATTTGTCTTAAGCTTAGTATTATCACTTATTAGCTGTGTAATTTTGGGAAATCTGGGCTTCCCTGGTGGCTCACATGGTAAAGAAGCCACCGCAATGTGAGAGATCCAGGTTCAGTCCTTGGGTCAGGAAGATCCCCCTGAAGAAAGGAATGGCAAACCACTCCAGTATTCTTGCCTGGAGAATTCCATGGAGCCTGGTGGGCTACAGTCCATGGAGTCGCAAATAGTTGGACACAGCTGAGTGGCTAACACTTTGGGGAAAAGCTATGAAACGTCTCTCCAGTTCTGTCTCCTCACCAGTAAGTAAGAAGAAGAATAATCCTATATATGACTATTGCAAAACTATTTCAAGAATGTTTACTTATGAATATGTTAGAATGGCGAGAGACGCTGGGTTCGGTGGTGCAGGAGAAACAGACTACACACAGAAACGTGGCCAAGAGGAGCTAATCCACATCCAAGGTAAGGTACAGTGGCTGCACTTTGCTGGAGAAGCTGTGAAGAGATATCCCACGACCAAGGAAAGAGAAACCCAAATAAGATGGTAGGAATTGAGAGGGGGCATCAGAGGGCAGAAACACTAAAATCATAATCACAGAAAACTAATTGATCTAATCACATGGACCACAGCCCTGTCTAACTCAGTGTAACTAAGCCATGCCGTGTGGGGCCACCCAAGACGGATGGGTCATGGTGGAGAGATCTGACAGAATGTGGTCCACTGAAGAAGGGAATGGCAAACCACTTCAGTATATTTGCCTTGAGAACCCCAAGAACAGTATGAAAAGGCAAAATGATAGGATACTGAATGAGGAATTCCCCAGGTCCCAGTGACCAGTATGGTACTGGAAATCAGTGGAGAAATAACTACAGAAAGAATGAAGGGATGGAGCTAAAGCAAAACAAATACCCAGTTGTGGATGTGACTGGTGATAGAAGCAAGGTCCGATGCTGTAAAGAGCAATATTGCATAGGAATCTGGAATGTTAGGTCCATGAATCAAGGCAAATTGAAAGTGGTCAAACAGGAGATGACAAGAGTGAACATCGACATTCTAGGAATCACTGAATTAAAATGGACTCTAATGGGTGAATTTAACTCAGATGGCCATTATAACTACCACTGTGTGCAGGAATCCCTTAGAAGAAATGGAATAGCCATCATGGTCAACAAAAGAGTCCGAAATGCAGTATTTGGACGCAATCTTCAAAACGACAGAATGATTCTGTTCATTTCCAAGGCAAACCATTCAATATTAGAGTAATCTAAGTCTGTGCCCGAACCAGTAATGATGAAGAAGCCAAAGTTGAATGGTTCTATGAAGACCTACAAGGTCTTTTAGAACTAACACCCAAAAAAGATGTCCTTTTCATTGTAGGGGACTGGAATGCAAAAGTAGGAAGTCAAGAAACACCTGGAGTAACAGGCAATTTTGGCCTTGGAGCACGGAATGAAGCAGGGTAAAGGCTAATAGAGTTTTGCCAAGAGAATGCACTGGTCATAGCAAACACCCTTTTCCAACAACACAAGAGAAGACTCTACACATGGACATCACCAGATGGTCAACACCAAAATCAGATTGATTATATTCCTTTCAACCAAAGATGGAGAAGCTCTATACAGTTAGCAAAAACAAGTCCAGGAGCAGACTATGGCTCAGATCATGAAATCCTTATTGCCAAATTCAGACTTCAATTGAAGAAAGTAGGGAAAACCACTAGATCATTCAGGTATGATCTAAATCAAATCCCTTATGATTATACAGTGGAAGTGAGAAATAGCTTTAAGGGACTAGATCTGATAGATAGAGTGCCTGATGAACTCTGGACAGAGCTTCGTGACGACATTGTACAGGAGACAGGGACCAAGATCATCCCCATGGAAAAGAAATGCAAAAAAAAAAAAAAAAACCAAAATGGCTGTCTGAGGAGGCCTTATAAATAGCTGTGAAAATCAAGAGAAGTGAAAAGCAAAGGAGAAAAGGAAAGATATAAGCATCTGAATGCAGAGTTCCAATAGAAAATCTGAACAAACCCATCACAAGCACGGAAATTGAAACTGTAATCAAAAATCTCCCAGCAAACAAAAGCCCAGGTCCAGACGGCTTCACAGCTGAATTCTACCAAAAATTTAGAGAAGAGCTAACACCTATTCTACTCAAACTCTTCCAGAAAATAGCTGAGGAAGGGAAACTTCCAAACTCATTCTATGAGGCCACCATCACCCTAATCCCAAAACCTGGTAAAGACCCCACAAAAAAAGAAAACTATAGGCCAATATCACTGATGAACATAGATGCAAAAATCCTTAACAAAATTCTAGCAATCAGAATCCAACAACACATTAAGAAGATCATACATCATGACCAAGTGGGCTTTATTCCAGGAATGCAAGGATTCTTCAATATACACAAATCAATCAACGTAATACACCACATTAACAAACTGAAAAATAAAAATCATATGATTATCTCAATAGATGCAGAGAAAGCCTTCGACAAAATTCAACATCCATTTTTGATAAAAACTCTCCAGAAAGTAGGAATTGAAGGGACATACCTCAAGATAATAAAAGCTATATATGACAAACCCACAGCAAACATTATCCTCAATGGTGAAAAACTGAAAGCATTTCCCCTAAAGTCAGGAACAAGACAAGGGTGCCCACTCTCACCACTACTATTCAACATAGTTCTGGAAGTTTTGGCCACAGCAATCAGAGCAGAAAAAGACATAAAAGGAATACAAATTGGAAAAGAAGAAGTAAAGCTTTCACTGTTCGCTGATGACATGATCCTCTACACAGAAAACCCTAAAGACTCTACCAGAAAACTACTAGAGCTAATCAATGATTACAGCAAAGTTGCAGGATATAAAATCAACACACAGAAATTCCTTGCATTCCTATACACTAATAATGAGAAAATAGAAAGAGAAATTAAGGAAACTATTCCATTCACTGTTGCAATGAAAACAATTAAATACTTAGGAATATATCTACCTAAGGAAACAAAAGACTTGTACATAGAAAACTATAAAACACTAGTGAAAGTAATCAAAGAGGACACGAATAGATGGAGAAATATACCGTGTTCGTGGATTGGAAGAATAAATATTGTAAAAATGAGTATACTACCCAAAGTAATTTATACATTCAATGCAATCCCTATCAAGCTACCAACAATATTTTTCACAGAACTAGAACAAATAATCTCACAATTTGTATGGAAATACCAAAAACCTCGAATAGCCAAAGCAATCTTGAGGAAGAAGAATGGAACTGGGGGAATTAACCTGCCGGACTTCAGGCTCTATTACAAAGCTACAGTCATCAAGACAGTATGGTACTGGCATAAAGACAGAAATATAGATCAATGGAACAAAATAGAAAGCCCAGAGATAAACCCACGCTCCTATGGACACCTTATCTTCGACAAAGGAGGCAAGAATATAAAATGGAGAAAAGACAGTCTCTTTAACAAGTGGTGCTGGGAAAACTGGTCAGCCACTTGTAAAAGAATGAAACTAGAACACTTCCTAACACCATACACCAAAATAAACTCAAAATGGATTAAAGATCTAAATGTAAGACCAGAAACTATAAAACTCCTAGAGGAGAACGTAGGCAAAACACTCTCCGACATAAATCACAGCAGGATCCTCCAAGACCCACCTCCCAGAATATTGGAAATAAAAGCAAAAATAAACAAGTGGGACCTAATTAAAATCAAAAGCTTCTGCACAGCAAAGGAAACTCTAAGCAAGATGAGAAGACAGCCTTCAGAATGGGAGAAAATAATAGCAAATGAAGCAACTGATAAAGGATTAATCTCCAAATTATACAAGCAGCTCCTGCAGCTTAATTCCAGAAAACTAAGTGACCCAATCAAAAAATGGGCCAAAGAACTAAACAGACATTTCTCCAAAGAAGACATAAAGATGGCTAATAAACACATGAAAAAATGCTCAACATCCCTCATCATCAGAGAAATGCAAATCAAAACCACAATGAGATACCATTTCACACCAGTCAGAATGGCTGCTATCCAAAAGTCTACATGCAATAAGTGCTGGAGAGGGTGTGGAGAGAAGGGAACCCTCTTACACTGTTGGTGGGAATGCAAACTAGTTCAGCCACTATGGAGAACAGTGTGGAGATTCCTCAGAAAACTGGAAATAGAACTGCCATATGATCCAGCGATCGCACTCCTGGGCATACACACCGAGGAAACCAGAATTGAAAGAGACACATGTACTCCAATGTTCATTGCAGCACTGTTTATAATAGCCAGGACATGGAAGCAACCTAGATGTCCATCTGCAGACGAATGGACAAGAAAGCTTTGGTAAATATACACAATGGAGTATTTCTCAGCCATCAAAAAGAATGCATTTGAATCAGTTTTAATGAGGTGGATAAAATTGGAGCCAATTATACAGAGTGAAGTAAGCCAGAAAGAAGAACATCAATACCGTATATTAACGCATATATATGGAATTTAGAAAAATGGTAACCTGAACCCTGTATAAGAGACTGCAAAAGAGACATAGGCATTTAGAACAGTCTTTGGGACTCTGTGGGAGAGGGTGAAGGTGGAATGATTGGAGAGAATGGAATTGTAGCATGTATATTATCATAAGTGACCAGTCCAGGTTCGACGCATAAATTTTCCTCTGTTCAAAAAAAAAAAAAAATGAATGCAGAGTTCCAAAGAATAGCAAGGAGAGATAAGAAAGCCTTCCTCAGCGATCAATGCAAAGAAATAGAGGAAAACAGCAGAATAGGAAAAACAAGAGATCTCTTCAAGGAAATTAGAGATATCAAGGGAACATTTCATGCAAAGATGGGCTCGATAAATGACAGAAATGGTACGGACCTACCAGAAGCAGAAGATATTAAAAAAGAGTTGGCAAGAATACAAGGAAGAACTATACAAGAAAGATCTTCACCACCAAGATATTCACGATGGCATGATCACTGACCTAGAGCCAGACATTTTGGAATGTGAAATCAAGTGGGCCTTAGAGAGCATCACGACGAACAAAGCTAATGGAGGTGATGGAATTCCAGTTGAGCTATTTCAAATCCTGAAAGATGATGCTGTGAAAGTGCTGCACTCAATATGCCAGCAAATTTGGAAAACTCAGCAGTGGCCACAGGACTGGAAAAGGTCAGTCTTCATTCCAATCCCAAAGAAAGGCAATGCCAAAGAATGCTCAAACTACCACACAATTGCATTCATCCCACACGCTAGTAAAGTCATGCTCAAAATTCTCCAAGCCAGGCTTTAGCAATACGTGAACCATGAAATTCCAGATGTTCAAGCAGGTTTTAGAAAAGGCAGAGGCAACAGAGATCAAATTGCCAACATCCTCTGGATCATGGAGAAAGCAAGAGAGTTCCAGAAAAATATCTATTTCTGGTTCATTGACTATGCCAAAGCCTTTGACTGTGTGGATCACAATAAACTGTGGAAAATTCTGAAAGAGATGGGAATACCAGACCACCTGACCTGCCTCTTGAGAAACCTGTATGCAGGTCAGAAAGCAACAGTCAGAACTGTACATGGAACTTCAGACAGGTTCCTAATAGGAAAAGGAGTATATCAAGGTTGTATATCGTCACCCTGCTTATTTAACTTATATGCAGAGTACATCATGAGGAACTCTGGGCTGGAAGAAGCACAAGCTTGAATCAAGATTTCCGGGAGAAATATCAATAACCTCAGATATGCAGATATCACCACCCTTAATGCAGAAAGTGAAGAGGAACTAAATAGCCTCTTGATGAAAGTGAAAAGAGAGTGAAAATGTTGGCTTGAAGCTCAATATTCAGAAAACTAAGATCACGGCATCTGGTCCCATCACTTCATGGGAAATAGATGGGGAAACAGTGGAAATAGTGTCAGACTTTATTTTGGGGGGCGCCAAAATCACTGGAGATGCTGATTGCAGCCATGAAATTAAAAGACGCTTACTCTTTGGAAGGAAAGTTATGACCAAACTAGATAGCATGTTAAAAAGCAGAGACATTACTTTGTCAACCAAGGTCCGTCTAGTCAAGGCTATTGTTTTTCCCATGGTCATGTATGGATGTGAGAGTTGGACTGTGTAGAAGCTGATCGCCGACGAATCGATGCTTTTGGACTGTGGTGTTGGAGAAGACTCTTGAGAGTCCCTTGGATCAAGGAGATCCAACCAGTCCATTCTAAAGGAGATCAATTCTGTGTGTTGATTGGAAGGACTGATGCTAAAGCTGAAACTGCAATACTTTGGCCACCTCATGGGACGACTTGACTCTCTGGAAAAGACTCTGATGCTGGGAGGGATTGGGGGCGGGAGTAGACAGGGACAACAGAGAATGAGATGGCTGGATGGCATCACCGACTCGATGGACATGAGTTTGAGTGAACTCCGGGAGTTGGTGATGGACAGGGAGGCCTGGTGTGCTGTGATTCATGGGGTCGCAAAGAGTCGGACACGACTGAGCCACTTAACTGAAATGAACTGAACTGATGTTAGAATGGTGTCTAGCACATAATAATGATTGAATAAATATTATCTATTATTATTTGAACTCCTCTTTTCAAACTTTTATTTTTATTACAGTGCATAAACAACCCTCTACTTTGAAGTGTGATTGAATTCCATTATCTCATAGCTGTTCAAAAACAACACAGCTAAGAATTTCTTTTTTATTACTATATTTTCAACCACTTCTTCCATACAGACTTTTTTCCATTGGTATTTAAATATGCTTAGACATCTTCCTTTCATAACTAAATTTCTCAAAATAATTATTTTTCCAGTAGTTCTCAAAGTTTACCATATATTGTAATCAACTAGAGTGCTTGTTAAAACAGATTTCTGGGTCCATTCCCAGAATTTCTTATTTGATCACTCAGGTGAGACCAGAGAATATGCATTTCAAACAAGATTAATGTGGTTTGTCTGCCACTAATCCAGAGACCACACTATGGGAATGCAGTCTATATACTCACCACCCACAAACCCTTACATCTCACAGATTTCACTTCACCACATCATTAGAACTGTTCCATGCGAGATCAGCAATGACTAGACTTGGTCTATATAAGGTCAAAGATTGCCTGAAATAATTTTTGAAAGTCCCAGGGTCCATGCGTCATACTTTGAAAATCACTAAATTTGTTCTACATAAAAGTGTTTCCATATGTATATTCAATTCATCAAAGACAATTTACTAAAATGATCCTTCCTTTCTTCATTGTACTACCCTATCATCTTTGTCATAGATAAGTTGACAGTGTATCTGTGAGTCTGTTTCTTAGTTATTTTCTCTGATCCATTAGTCAGTTTGTGTCGTATCACAGTGTCTCAATTTCTATTTTTTTTTAATAATATGTCTTGACATCTAATAGTTCTAAGATATACTTAGCTATTCTTGGTCCTGTGCATTTCTATTTGAGCTTTGGAATCAGTTTAATCATTTCCTCAAAAGAAAAAAGAAAAAAAAAACTGTTAACATTTTATTGTGATTTCATTGAATTTTCAGAATAATTTGGAAGAACTGACACATTTATAGTACATAATTTTCCAATCTAATGTGATATAGTTGTGTAAATATTTTAAAATTATTTTCCATAATATGTTCTCAGATTTCAGTATAGAAGTCTTGTACATCTTTCATTTGTTGATATCCTAGATACACGATTTTTTATGTTTTGGAGTACAATCATTTTATTTTTTAAAGTTTTTAAAATTGTGAGAAAATGCACATAAAACTCAACATATTAACCATTTTTAAGTGTACAGTTCAGTGGCATTAATAATATACTCAATACTCGTTGTGCAATCAGTGTTCTGAACTGTTTCATTTTGCAGAACTCTGCACACACTAAACAATTAGTCCCCATGAGCCCCTCTCACAAGCCCCTGGTAACCTCTATTCTACTTTGTGTCTCTGAATTTCATTGTTCTACATAACTCATATTAGTGGATTTATGCAATATCTGTCCTTTCATGTTATTTATTATAATGCCTTCAACGTTCTTTCATGCTGTAGCTTATATCAGAATTCCATTCCTTTTTACGACTGAATAATATACCATTGTATGAATCCACCATCCTTTTTTTTATACATTTATGTTCTGATGGACACTTGCATTATTTCTTCACTTTAGCTATTGTGAATAATGCTGCTCTAATATTGGTATGAAAGTGTCTGGGTTCCTGCCTTTAACTCTCTGGGGTACACACCTAAGAATTGAATTGCTGGATCACAAATTAGTTCTAATATTTGTTTTTTTGAGGTCCACAATGCCTGCATCATTTGACATTCACACAAGCAAAGTTTTATGATACTTTTCCAAGAAATGTATTTCAACTTGTATGATAATGTTGCATAGTCTATTTCGGATTTTTTAGGTACATAATTATGTTGCCAACAAGTAGTTAGAGTTTTATTATTTTCTTTGCAAGCCTTATACCTTTTATTTTTCTTCCCTCTTTGACACTTATAGCAGAGTACTGAATAAAAATTGGTAATAGTGGCCAGTTTTGTCTCATTCCTGAGTTCAGTGGAAAAGTTTCCAATATTTTCTGATTGAGTATCACATACACTATAAAGTTTTTGTAAATGCCTTATGGTGAACAGCATGTTCCCCCCAAAATGTCTCTGCCTTATCTCTTAGATTTGTGAATACTGTATATTGGATTATATGGCAAAGGGATTTTGCAGATGTAATTAAGACCACAGGTCTTAAATAGTGAGATTATTCAGACTGATCAAATATAATGACATGAGCCCTTAACAGCACAGCCTTTTCTCTGTCTAGAGTTAGAAAAATAAGGTGAAAGAGGGAGCAGGAAAAATGTTGCAGAACAACTCAGAAAGAGTCCAAGCATGAGAAGGGTTTATCACACCATTACACTGAAGTCATTTACTGGAATTAGACAGAGGCCTCTAGAAAGTAAGGATAGGCCCCAGATAACAGTGTGCAAGAAAACAGTGTATTACTATTGCACCACTGAACTCTCCAAAAGTCCTGAATAAGTTCAGACACAGATTCTTTCTCAGAACTTCCAGTAAGGAATACACAGCCATGCCAAAATCTTAATTTCAGTCAAGTCCCCTTGAATTTATGATCACAGAACATGTGAGATAATGAATTGGTGTTGCTTTAAGCTGCTAAAATTGTGGTTATTTGTTATGGAATTGAAAGTGAAAGTTGCTCAGTCATGTCTGACTCTTTACGACCCCATGGACTATACATTCCACAGAATTCTCCAGGCCAGAATACTAGAGTGGGTAGACTTTCCCCTCTCCAGCTGATCTTCCCAACCCAGGGATCCAACCCAAGTGCAGTGGTAGATAACTAAAACATGTCCTTTATCACATTAAGAGTTTCCTTATATTCTTAATTTGTTTAGAGGTTTATCATGGTGTTGAATTTTATTAAATGCTTTGTTTGCATCAGTCAAAGATGACCACATGAATTGTCCAGGTTTTTTTTTTTTTCCTTTCTTCTTCTGTTAATGTAACTGATTTTCTCTTTGTTGCTGTTTTCCGTCTCTAAGTCATGTCCAACTCTGCAACCCCACGAACTGCAGCATGCCAGGCTTCCCTGTCCTTCACTATCTCCTAGAGTTTGCTAAAACTCATGTCCATTGAGTTGAGGATGCCATCCAACCATTTCATCCTCTGTCGACCCACCCCCTTCTCCTCCGCCCTCAATCTTTCCCAGTCTCAGGATCTTTTCCAATGAGTCGGCTCTATGCATCAGGTGGCCAAAGTATAGGAGCTTCAGCTTCAGCATCAGTCCTTCCAATGAATACTCAGGGCTGATTTCCTTTAGGATGGACTGGTTAGATCTCCTTGCTACCCAAGTGACTCTCAAAAGTCTTCTCCAGCATCAATTATTTGGCATTCAGCCATCTTTATGGTCCAAATCTCACATCCATACGTGACTACTGGAGAAACCATAGCCTAGACTATACTGACCTCTTAAAATTACTCTTATATAACTAAAATAAGATTCAGTGGGACATCAGTTCAGTTCAGTTCAGTCGCTCAGTCATGTCCGACTCTCTGCCACCCCATGAATCACAGCACGCCAGGCCTCCCTATCCATCACGAACTCCCAGAGCTCACTCAAACTCATGTCCACAGAATCGGTGATGCCATCCAGCCATCTCATTCTTGGTCATCCCCTTCTTCTCCTGCCCCCAAACTTTCCCAGCATCAGAGTCTTTTCCAGTGAGTCAACTAGTCGCATGAGGTGGCCAAAGTACTGAAGTTTCAGCTTCAGCATCAGTCCTTCCAGTGAACACACAGGATCGATCTCCCTTAAAATGGACTCGTTGGATCTCCTTGCGGTACAAGGGACTCTCAAGAGTCTTCTCCAACACCACAGTTCAAAAGCATCAATTCTTTGGCGATCGCCTTTCTTCACAGTCCAACTCTCACATCCATACATGACCACGGGAAAAACCATAGCCTTGACTAGATGGACCTTGGTTGGCAAAGTAATGTCTCTGCTTTTTAATATATTATCAAGCTTGGTCATAACTTTCCTTCCAAAGAGTAAGCGTCTTTTAATTTCATGGCTGAAATCAGCATCTGCAGTGATTTTGGAGCCCAAAAAAATAAAGTCTGACACTGTTTCCACTGTTTTTCCATCTATTTCCCATGAAGTGATGGGACCAGATGCCATGATCTTTGTTTTCTGAATGTTGAGCTTCAAGCCAACTTTTTCACTCTCCTCTTTCACTTTCTTCAAGAGGCTTTTGAGTTCCTCTTCACTTTCTGCCATAAGGGTAGTGTCATCTGAATATCTGAGATTATTAATATTTCCCCCAGCAATCTTGATTCCAGCTTGTGCTTCTTCCAGCCCAGCGTTCCTCATGATGTACTCTGCATATAAGTTAAATAAGCAAGGTGACAATATACAGCCTCGACGCACTCCTTTTCCTATTTGGAACCAGTCTGTTGTTCCATGTACAGTTCTGACTGTTGCTTTCTGACCTGCATACAGGTTTCTCAAGAGGCAGGTCAGGTGGTCTGGTATTCCCATCTCTTTCAGAATTTTCCACAGTTTATTGAGATCCACACATTCAAAAGCTTTGGCATAGTCAATGAAGCAGAAATAGATGTTTTACTGGAACTCTCTTGCTTTCTCCATGATCCAGCGGATGTTGACAATTTAATCTCTGGTGCCTCTGCCTTTTCTAAAACCTGCTTGAACATCTGGGAGTTCATGGTTCACATATTGCTGAAGCCTGGCTTGGAGAATTTTGAGCATGACTTTACTAGCATGTGAGATGAGTGCAATTGTGCGGTAGTTTGAGCATTCTTTGGCATTCCCTTTTTTTGGAATTGGAATGAAAACTGACCTTTTCCAGTCCTGTGGCCACTGCTGAGTTTTCCAAATTTGCTGGCATATTGAGTGCAGCACTTTCACAGCATCATCTTTCAAGATTTGAAATAGCTCAACTGGAATTCCATCACCTCCACTAGCTTTGTTCGTAGTGATGCTTTCTAAGGCCCGCTTGACTTCACATTCCAAGATGTCTGGCTCTAGGTCATTGACCACGTTTTCGTGACTATCTTGGTCGTGAAGATCTTTTTTGTAGAGTTCTTCTGTGTATTATTGCCACCTCTTCTTAATATCTTCTGCTTCTGTTAGGTCCATACCATTTCTGTCCTTTATCGAGCCCATCTTTGCATGAAATGTTCCCTTGGAATCTCTAATTTTCTTGAAGAAATCTCTTGTTTTTCCCATTCTGTTTTTTTCTTGTATTTCTTTGCATTGCTCACTGAGAAAGGCTTTCTTATCTCTCCTTGCTATTCTTTGGAACTCTGCATTCAGATGCTTATATCTTTCCTTTTCTCCTTTGCTTTTCGCTTCTCTTCTTTTCACAGTTATTTATAAGGCCTCCTCAGACAGCAATTTTGTTTTTTTGCATTTCTTTTCCATGGGGATGGTATTGGTCCCTGTCTCCTTTACAATGTCATGAACCTCCGTCCAGAGTTCATCAGGCACTCTATCTATCAGATCTAGTCCCTTAAATCTGTTCCTCACTTCCACTGTATAATCATAAGGGATTTGATTTAGGTAATATCTGAATGGTCTAGTGGTTTTCCCTACTTTCTTCAATTTAAGTCTGAATTTGGCAATAAGAAGTTCATGATCTGAGCCACAGTCAGCTCCTGGTCTTGTTTTTGCTAACTGTATACAGCTTCTCCATCTTTGGCTGCAAAGAATATAATCAATCTGATTTCGGTGTTGACCATCTGGTGATGTCCATGTGTAGAGTCTTCTCTTGTGTTGTTGGAAGAGGGTGTTTGCTATGACCAGTGCGTTCTCTTGGCAAAACTCTATTAGCCTTTGCCCTGCTTCATTCCGTGCTCCAAGGCCAAATTTGCCTGTTACTCCAGGTGTTTCTTGACTTCCTACTTTTGCATTCTAGTCCCCTATAATGAAAAGGACATCTTTTTTGGGTGTCAGTTCTGAAAGGTCTTGTAGGTCTTCATAGAACAGTTCAACTTCGGCTTCTTCAGCATTACTGTTTGGGGCATAGGCCTGGATTACTGTAATACTGAATGGTTTGCCTTGGAAACGAACAGAAATCATTCTGTCATTTTTAAGATTACATCCAAGTACTGCATTTCGGACTCTTTTGTTGACCATGATGGCTACTCCATTTCTTCTAAGGGATTCCTGCCCACAGTAGTAGATATAATGGTCATCTGATTTAAATTCACCCATTCCAGTCCATTTTAATTCACTGATTCGTAGAATGTCTATGTTCACTCTTGCCATCTCCTGTTTGACCACTTCCAATTTGCCTTGATTCATGGACCTAACATTCCAGGTTCCTATGCAATATTGCTCTTTACAGCACCGGACCTTGCTTCTATCTCCAGTCACATCCACAACTGGGTATTGGTTTTGCTTTGGCTCCATCCCTTTATTCCTTCTAGTGTTACTTCTCCACTGATCACCAGTAGCATACTGGGCACCTACCGACCTGGGGAATTTCTCATTTAGTATCCTATCATTTTTCCTTTTGATACTGTTCATGGGGTTCTCAAGGCAAGTATACTGAAGTGGTTTGCCATTCCCTTCTCCAGTGGACCACATTCGGCTGTGGTCCATGTGATCAGATCGACTAGTTTCCTGTGATTATGATTTCAGTGTGTCTGCCTTCTGATGCCCCCTCGCAATACCTACCGTCTTATTTGGGTTTCTCTTACCTTGGTCATGGAAAATCTCTTCACAGCCGCTCCAGCAAAGTGCAGCCGCTGTACCTTACCTTGGACGAGGGGTATCTCCTCAAGGCCGCCCCTCCTGATCTTGAAGGTGGAGTAGCTCCTCTCGGCCCTCCTGCGCCTGTGCAGCCACCGCCTGTTGGACGTGGGGCAGCTCCTCTCGGCCAGCTTGCCTCAGGCTTTGGGTAGCTCCTCTCGGCCGTCCTTCTATGCGTGGTCGGTTGCGCTGGGGCCGGCGTCTCTCGCGTCTGCGCTGCCGGGGCTGGCGTCTCTCATGTCAATGTGACATAATATATTATTATTTTAAAATTTCTATTATATTTTATTTTGGCATCTATGTAAATGAGGAGACTGATCTGTAATTTTATTTTCCTGCCATGTTAATGTCAGAATATAGAGTTGAATTTATACTGTCCTTAACAAACATATTGAGAAAATATTCTTTCTTGTGTTTTCTGGAATAATTTGTACAAAATTGGTGCTGTTTTTTCCCTAATTATTTAGAATTCTTTAGTAAAGCCATGTGAACCTGTGTGTTTGCATGTGTGTATAAGCATGTGCATATAGAAACTTTTAGCAACAAGCCACTTTCTTTTCAATTTCCTCTATCAGCTTTGGTAGCTCATGTTTTTTGAGGAATATTCAATTTCATTCAAACTGTTAACAGCATCTTCATAAAGTAAATCTAGTAACCTCTCATTATTTTGAAATGTCTGTAGAATCTGTAATGACATCCTCTTCTCTCTCCCTTTTATTTCCCTGAATAGTCTTTCTAGAGATTTATCTATTAATGTGTTTAAAGAACCAATATTTGACTTCATTGATTTTTCTCTATATTTTGTTTGCTTTCTAATTCATTAAATCCTTTTTATTTTTTTTACTTTTGCCTTCCTTTTCCATTCTTTATGTTTGATCTTTCCTAGGTTCTTGAGATAAAAGACTAAATCATTTATTTTCAGTCTTTCTTCCTTTCTAATATATGCACTTGTGATAGGACTTCCCAGAGGCTCAATGGGTAAAAAAATCCACCTTCAATGCAGAATATGCAGGTTTGATCTCTGGGTCAGTAAGATCCCTTGGAGGAAAGCATGGAAACCCGCTCCACTATTCTTGCCTGGAGAAAGAATCCCATGGACAGAGGAGCCTGGCAGGCTACAGTCCATAGCCTCGCAAAAAATTGGACGTGACTTAAGACACATGCACACACTTGGGATAATGAATTTTTCTCTAAGCACATGACAGCTGTATCTCTCACATTTCCTTTTGTCATGCCATATTATTATTATTTCTTCCAAAAGATTTTGTGACTTCTGTTTTGTTTTTCTCTTTTACCCATGGATTATTTATAAATGGATTGCCTGATTTCCTGATAGTGGAATTTTGTACAATTATTGCTTTCTTACTGAGTTTTACTTTAATTCAATTATGGTCAGAGAATAAAATCTAAGTGATTTGGTACTTTGAAATGTAATGAGATTTTCTTATGAACAAGTCTCTGGTCCATGCTAATAAATATTCTATATATGCTTGAAAAGAACTGAATTCTGTCATTGCTAGGCACAGTGTTCTATGTCAATTAGGTCACCTCAACTGTGTAGTTCAAATTTTTATATAATTATTTTTTCCTGCTCTTTTATTATATGCTGAAATATACATGATAAAGAGTAGTACTATAATTGTGAGTTTTCTATATCTATTTTAATTTTTATTAATTTTTGCTTTACACACTTTGGGGTTATGTTGCTTGCTACATAGTTATGACATTTTCTTGTTATACTGATGCTTTTACCATTAAGAATACCTCTCTTTATCTCTAAGTAATACTTTTGCTCTAATATTAATTATGTCTAATACTGGTATAGTTTTATGCATGCTCTGTCACTCAGTTGTTTCTGACTTTGTGACACCATGGACTGTAGCCTGACAGACTCCTCTCTTCACGGAATTTTCCAGGCAAGAATTCTAAAGCATTTTTTCATTTCCTCCTCCAGGAGATCTTTCAAACCCAGGGACCGAACCTGCATCTGTTGTGTCTTCTGCATTGGCAGGCAATTCTTTACCATCTGAGCCACCTTGTTATACAAGATTACTTTTGGTTAGTGTTTACATGTTTTATGGTTTTCATCTATTTTCCTTTTAAATAATTTCTGTGTTTATATTTAAATTTTATATATTTTAAATAGTATAAGATTGGACTTTATCTTTTTAATCAGTTCTGATATTCAGTATTTTTACTTGGAATATTTTGCAGTTTTGGGGCTTGTATTTATTTTCTTTGTATTAATTTTATAGTGTTCACTATAAAACTATTCTAATAATTATCTTAAAAATCATATGCATTACTCATCATCATTTTTAAAAATACGTTACTTTTACCACTTTCCTGATAATTACAAAATTTTTGAATATTTGTATAAATTTATATCCACCCTCAATTATGCTATTTTGCATATATATTTTAAATCCCTCATAACATTACTCATAGCTCAGTCAGTAAAGAATCTGCCTGAAATTCAGGAGACCTGGGTTCGATTCTCACATTGGAAAGATCCACTGGAGAAGCAAATGGCAATCCACTCTAGTATTCTTGCCTGGAGAATCCCATGGAGAGAGGAGACTGTCAGGTTACAGTCCATTGGGACACAAGGGTAGGACATGACTTAGTGACTAAACCACCATAACATTAGTTATTGATACAAGTAAATATTCATTTATAGTCACATATTTTACCTTTTCAGTGTTAAAAATCTCATTATCTGTTTTCACTGTCTATTTAAGATAGTTTTTTAATTTTTCCAAAAAAGCCACTTTTCACTTTTCTTTTAGTGTGGAATGGTTGTTGAAAAATTCTGTTTTTTTCTCTGAGAAATTACTTTGTTAAAGTGAAAGTGTTAGTCACTCAGTCATGTCCAACTCTGCGATCCCATGGACTATATAGCCTTCCAGGCTTCTCAGGATTCTCCAGGAAAGAATACTGGAGTAGGTTGCCATGTCCATCCCCAGGGGATCTTCCCAACCCAGGGATTTAACCGAGGTTTTGAATATTCATTGGAAGGACTGATGTTGAAGCTGAAACTCCAATACTTTGGCCACCTGATGGGAAGAACTGACACATTGGAAAAGACCCTGATGCCAGGAAAGATTGAAGGTATGAGGAGAAGGGGACAATAGAGGATGAGATGGTTATATGGCATGACTGACTTGATGGACATGAGTTTGAGCAAGCTCTGGGAGTTGGTGAAGGACAGGGAAGCCTGGCATGCTGCAGTCCATGGGGTCACAAAGAGTCAGACATGACTGAGCCACTGAACTGAACTGAACTGAACTGACATAATAAAATATGAGAAAATTTATCTCTTACAATCAGTGTATTTCTTCACCCTTCCTTTTGTCTCCCTTATAATTCATTTGCAGAAGAACACGAACTATTAAAATTTTAGACTTTCCCACAGTCTAGATTCTGTTGATTGAAAACACATGATGTTATCCAAAATATTTTTCTGTCCTATTTTCTGATACTTGACAGCTATATCACACTCAGGTTCAAACTCCTCAGCAAGAATAGAGGCAATGCTGTACTTTTATCAGTAGTCACACAACACCTGGCTTTCCCTCTTTCTTTTTTATCTTAGCAACTATTGATATACAAAGCATAAACCTCTTAATTCATTGGAAAATAAGAAAATGAATATTTACTAATTCAGCTATTCTGTGTTCATTTCTTTACTGAAATAATTTTAAAAGGGGATACTTCACTTCATCTACTGTTTGGTTCTCATTTGGTAGAATTTACTTAGGAAAAGCAGTGTATGTATTTATGAGTCCCTTCACTTATTTGTCCAATTTTTACGAGGATGAATGAATTCTGTCATCCCCAGAAGATAAAAGAAATCAGTATTTCCTGTTTAATATAAACTGAAACTCAAGAGATTAAACCCACGTCATAGATTACAATCTTTGCTATGCCCGTCCTTACTGAATTTCAAACTTTCTTGTCTTTGACCATCAAGGACATCTCCAAGTTACCTTTTCAGTCCTTTTCACATGACCCTAATAATCTTTGATATTTTCCTTTCTATATGTTATCTCAGAATGTCCCAGGTTCATCTTCTGTGTTTTCTCCCCCATGCCTGGGATCAGTCATTTTCCCCAAAAAGTTCCAGCTACATTGAATAAAAATTATATTTCAAGTCTAGAATCTGAGTGCACCAGGGATATTCATTGTTACTGGATTTGTAATTATGTCTAGACCATTTCAGGCAACAAAGCAAAGGTATATGAAGTGATGAATGGATGAAGAGATATATTTAAAAAATAAAAGAACATTTCTAGAATTCCATAATCTCCCTCATGTCATCTTTCAATCTATATTTTCCAAAATCTATCCACTGTTCTCCTGTCTATCACCATATATACTCTTTTATATCTTATATTTGTCAGTCATCATTATGTCTATAAGAATTATCCATGTTGTGTGTTATATTAGTTTATTCATTCAACTGATATTCCAGTGTATAAATGTACTGTAATATATTCAACTATTATTAGACATTCAGTTCAGTTCTGTCTTTCAGTTGTGTCTGACTCTTCGTGACCCCATGGACTGCAGCACGGACATTACATTTATTACTGGACATTACATTTATTATTGGACATTACAGTTATTTAAATTTCTTGGCGGGGGCTGTCCTAAGATGGCAGAGGAATAGTATGGGGAGACCACTTTCTACCCCACAAATTCATCAAAAGAGCATTTGATTGCTGAGCAAATATCACAAAACAACTTCTGAACACTGGCAGAGGACACCAGGCACCCAGAAAGTCAGCCCATTGTCTTTGAAAGGAGGTAGGAAAAATATAAAAGATAAAAAGAGAGACAAAAGAGTTAGGGATGGATACCCATCCTGGGGAGGGAGTCTTAAAAGGAGGCGAAGTTTCCAAACACCAGGAAACGCTCTCACCGGCGGGTCTGTGGGGAGTTTGGGAATCTCAGAGGAAAATGTAAAAGGAAGGAAAAAACAAATAAGTAAAATCCTTTGGCAACTCCCAGTGGAAAAGTAGCCCAGACACTTGCATCTGCCACCAGCTAGCAGGGGCTAAACAGGGAGGCACTGACTGCATTGCTTAGGGTAAGGACCAGGCCTGAATACTCTGAGGGCAATCTGAAGGAGCTAACACGAGATAGCAACCCAAGCCATGGGATAGCCAGAGAAGGGAAAGAAAGAAAAATAGAGAGAGGACTTTCCTGCAAAAAGCTCTAACCTAAGGCACAGCCAGGCCCGCTCACAGAAAAAAAGGACTGAATGAATACCAGAGAAGAGTTACCGACTGCAGACCAACCCATCCCCCACAGGACGCAGGGAGGCAGGCAGGCAGCAGCCAGAGCTGGAAAGGGGCAAACTCGGCCTCAGAGATGGCACCCCCTACCAAACTGCGAGCAGGCTTCCAGTTGCTAAGGAAGTCTTCCTGGGATCCTGGACGGTTGACATCTGCCAGGAGGGTCATAGCCAGAGATCAGCAATCCAGAGGAAACACAGGGTGCACCTGAGACAGTGCTCCTGCTGTGCAACCAGGAAACCAAGCAGCTGGGATCAAGGATGTGATAAGGCACACTACCTGGGTAGAGTGCGCTCTCCAAGCACCTGGGCACCTGAGCTGCTTGGACCTGGGAAGGGCACACAACACAGGCCCAACTGAGTCTGTGCCTTTGTGGAGTACCCGGGAATCTGAACCTGAGTGGCATAGATCTGAGAAGTGCACATAACCCAAGGCCCACCTTAGTTCCCCAGCAGAGCAACCTGGACCCTGAGCAATGTAGACCAAGAAAGCATATACACAGTTGGCAGAGGGAAACACAGTGTGGCCGGGACACTGCAAGCACTCCCCACACATGCTAGTGATATTTGTTTGCAGTTTTCATCCCTCCCCAGAGCACAATTGAACAAGTGACCCTAAATAAATGAACACCTTCACCCCCTTGTGTCAGGGCAGAAGTTAGATATGGAAGAGACTTGCAAGCAGAGGAAGCCAAAATAAAGAAGAGGGAAAGGCTCTGGAACTGACAGGGGCAATAAACTAAACTGCTCTAGTTAGCGTTGGCTACATTGGAAGGGACCTGGATACCTTGAGAAGTATAAGGTGGAACAAGGAACTATCTGAAACTGAACTGACCACACAATGCCCTCAACAGCTCAAGAGAAATTTCTAGATGTATTTTACTATTATCATTTTTAATTTTTTTTTTTATTTTTAAGTGCTTTATTACTCCTTTAATTTTCATTTTTAAAACCTACTATTACCTTGGGGGAAAAAGACCTATTTATAAAGCAAATTTCATATTTTTTATATAACTTTGTGATTTGGTTTTGTTTTTTTTAATATTGTATTTTTGAGAGTCTAACCTCTACCCTAGAATTTTAATCTTTGCTTTTTGGTATTTGGTATCAATTCCGTACCTTTAAGAATCCAATCTTCAGTATCAATTTTTATTTAGGAGTGTGAGTACTGGCTTGATTGCTCTCTCCCCTTTTGACCCTCCATTTCTTCCCCCAGATCACCTCTATCTCCTGCCTCCCGCTTCTTTTCTCTACTTAACTCTGTGAATCTCTTTGCGTGTTCCATACTGTGGAGAGCAAATAAGGAATTGATTACTAGCTAGACTGCTCTCTCCCCTTTTGAGTTCCCCTCTTCTCCACCCGATCACCTCTATCTCCCTCTTCCCTCTTCTCTTCTTCATGTAACTCTGTGAACCACTCTGGGTGTCCCTCACTGTGGAGAATCTTTTCACCATTAACCTAAATGTTTTATCATCAGAGCTGTATGGATAGAGAAGTCTTGAGGCTACTATAAGAATAAGTCAGAAAACCAGAGGAAGAAGGCTTAAATCCCAAATTTGAGAACACCAGAAAACTCCTGACTCCAGGGACCATTAATTGACAAAAGCGCATCTAAAAGCCTCCATACTTCCACTGAAACCAAATTCCACCCAAGAGCCAACAAGTTTAAGAGCAAGACATACCAAGCTAATTCTCCAAAAAAGCAGGAACATAACCGATAACATATACAGGTGGCCAAAAGTCACACCAAACCCTTAGACACCTCAAAACTCACTACTGGATACTTCGTTGCCCTCCAGAGAGAAGAGATCCAACTCCACCCACCAGAACACCGATGCAAGCTTCCCTAACCAAGAAACCTTGACAAGATACTCATCCAATGCCACCCACAAGGAGGAACCTCCACAATAAAGAGGAATCACAAACTTCCAGCATACAGAAAGGCCACCCCAAACACAGCAACCTAAACAAAATGAAAAGGCAGAGAAATATTCAGCAGCTAAAGTAACATGATAAAAGCCCACCAAACCAAAAAAAAAAAAAAAAAAGGAGGCGATAGGGAGTATGACTGAAAAAGAATTCAGAATAATGATAGTAAAAGTGATCCAAAATCCTAAAAGAAAACAGAATTACAGATAAATAGCCTGGAGACAAAGATTGAGAAGATGCAAGAAAAGTATGACAAGGACCTAGAAGAAATAAAGAAGAGTCAATCAATAATGAATGATGCAATAACTGAGATCCAAAGCACTCTGGAGGGAACCAACAGTAGAATAACTGAGGCAAAATATAGGGTAAGTGAGGTGAAAGATAGAATGGTGGAAATAAATGAAGCACAAAGGAAAAAAGAAAGAAGAATTTTAAAAAATGAGGACAACCTCAGAGACCTCTGGGACAATATTAAATGCCCCAACATTCGAATCATAGGAGTCCCAGAGGAAGACAAAAAGAAAGGCCATGAGAAAATACTTGAGGAGATAATAGTTGAAAACTTCCCTAAAATGGGGAAGGAAATAGCCACCCAAGTCCAAGAAATCCAGAGAGTCCCAAACAGGACAAACCCAAAGCAAAACACCCCAAGACACATATTAATCAAATTAAAAAGATAAAACACAAAGAACAAATATTAAAAACAGCAAGGGAAAAACAGCATATAACTCACAAACGGATCCCCATAAGGATAACAGCTGATCTTTCAATAGAAACTCTTCAAGCTTGAAGGGAATAGCAGGACATACTTAAAGTGATGAAAGAGAAAAATCTACAACCCAGATTATGATACCCAGAAAGGATTTCATTCAAATAAGGAAACTATAAGCAAGGGGAAAAGACAGCCTTCAGAATGGGAGAAAATAATAGCAAATGAAGCAACTGATAAAGGATTAATCTCCAAAATATACAAGCAACTCATGCAGCTCAATTCCAGAAAAATAAATGACCCAATCGAAAAATGGGCCAAAGAACTAAACAGACATTTCTCCTAAGAAGACATAAAAATGGCTAACAAACACATGAAAAAATGCTCAACATCCCTCATAATCAGAGAAATGCAAATCAAAACCACAATGAGGTACCACCTCACACCAGTCAGAATGGCTGCTATCCAAAAGTCTACATGCAATAAATGCTGGAGAGGGTGTGGAGAAAAGGGAACCCTGTTACACTGTTGGTGGGAATGCAAACTAGTACAGCCACTATGGAGAACAGTGTGGAGATTCCTCAAAAAACTGGAAATAGAGCTGCCATATGATCCAGCAATCGCACTCCTGGGCATACACACTGAGGAAACCAGAATTGAAAGAGACACATGTACTCCAATGTTCATTGCAGCACTGTTCATAATAGCCAGGACATGGAAGCAACCTAGATGTACATCTGCAGATGAATAGATAAGAAAGCTTTGGTACATATACACAATGGAATATTACTCAGCCATTAAAAAGAATGCATTTGAATCAGTTCTAATGAGGTGGATGAAACTGGAGCCTATTATACAGAGTGAAGTAAGCCAGAAAGAAAAACACCAATACAGTATACTAACACATATATATGGAATTTAGAAATATGTAAATGATAACCCTGTATACGGAGAAGGCAATGGCAAGCCACTCCAGTACTATTGCCTAGAAAATCCCATGGATGGAGGAGCCTGGTTGGCTGTAGTCCATGGGGTCGCTAAGGGTCGGACACGACTGAGCGACTTCACTTTAACTTTTCACTTTCACACATTGGAGAAGGAAATGGCAACCCATTCCAGTGTTCTTGCCTGGAGAATCCCAGAGATGGGGGAGCCTGGTGGGCTTCCGTCTATGGGGTCGCACAGAGTCGGACACGACTGAAGTGACTTAGCATACAAGACAGCAAAAGAGACACAGATGTATAGAACAGTCTTTGGGACTCTGTGGGAGAGGGTGAGGGTGGGATGATATGGGAGATTGTCACTGAAACATGTATGTTTTCATATGTGAAACGAATCGCCAGTTCAGGGTCGATGCATGTTACAGGATTTTCGGGGCTGGTGTGCAGGGATGACCCAGAGGGAGTATAAGGGGAGAAAGGAGGTGGGAGGGGGGTTCAGGAAGGGGAACTCATGTACACCCATGGCGGATTCATGTCAATGTATGGCAAAACCAACCAATATAATATTGTAAAATAATCAGCTTCCAATAAAAAAAAAAAAGAAAAAACATAGTCATACTTAAATTAAAAAAAATAAAATAAAAAAAGAAAGAGAAATCCAAAGTTTTACAGACAAGCAAAAGCTGAGAGAATTCAGCACCATCAAACCAGCTCTCCAACAAATGCTAAAGGATCTTCCCTAGATAGGAAACACAGAAAAGGTGTATAAACTCGAACTTAAATCAACAAAGCAAATGGCAACTGGATCATAATTATCAATAATTGCCTTAAATGTAAATGGGTTGAATGCCCCAACCAAAAGACAAAGAAAGGCTGAATGGATAAAAAAAAAAAAAGACCCTTATATATGCTGTTTACAAGAGACCCACCTCAATCCTAGGGACACATACAGATTGAAAGTGAAGGGCTGGAAAAAGATATATCATGCAAACGGAGACCAAAAGAAAATAGGAGTAGCAATACTCATATCACATAAAGTAGACTTTGAAATAAAGGCTGTGAAAAGAGACAAAGAAGGACACTACATAATGATCAAAGGATAATTCCAAGAAGAAGATATAAAAATTATAAATATTTATGCATGCAACATAGAAGTACCACAATATGTAATGCAAATACTAACAAGTAAGAAAGGGGAAATTAACAGTAACACAATTATAGTGGGACACTTTAATTCTCAACTAACACCTATGGATAGATCAACTAAACAGAAAATTAGCAAGGAAACACAAATTTTAAATGATACAATGGACCAGTTATATCTAATTAATGTCTATAGGACATTTCACCCTAAAACAATGAATTTCACCTTTTTATCAAATGCACACGGAACCTTCTCCAGGATACATCACATCCTGGGCCATAAATCTAGCCTTGGTAAATTAAAAAAAATTGAAATCATCTCAAGCATCTTTTCTGAACACAATGCAGTAAGATTAGATGTCAACTACAGGAAAAAAATAATATTAAAAATGCAAACATATGGAGGCTAAACAACACACTTCTGAATAACCAACAAATCACAGAATAAAAAAAAGAAATCAAAATCTGCGTAGAAACGAATGAAAATGAAAACACAACAAACCAAAACGTATGGGATTCCGTAAAAGTAGTACTAAGGGGAAGGTTCATAGCAATACAAGCCTAACTCAAGAAACAGGAGCGAAATCTAATAAATGACCTAAAGCAACTAGAAAAGGAAGAAATGAAGAATGCCAGGTTTAGTAGAAGCAAAGAAATCACAAAACTTAGGGCAGAAATAAATGCAAAAAAAAAAAAAAAAAAGACCATAACATAAATCAACAAAGCTAAAAGCTGGTTCTTTGAGAAGATAAATGAAATAGACAAACCATTATTCAGACTCATCAAGAAACAAAGGGAGAAGAATCAAATTAAGAAAATTATAAATGAAGATGGAGAGATCACAACAGGCAACACAGAAATACAAATAATCATAAGAGACTACTATCAGCAACTATATGCCAATAAAATGGACAACTTGGAAGAAGTGGACAAATTCTTAGAAAAGTACAACTTTTCAAAACTGAACCAGGAAGAAATAGAAAATCTTAACAGACCCATCACAAGCACAGAAATCGAAACCATAATCAGAATCTTCCAACAAACAAAACCCAGGACCAGACAGCTTCCAGAGCTGAATTCTACCAAAAATTTAGAGAAGTGCTAACACTTATCCTACTCAAAATTTCCAGGAAATTGCAGAGGAAGGTAAACTTCCAAACTCATTCTATGAGGCCACCATCACCCTAATATCTAAACCAGACAAAGATGTCATAAAAAAAGAAAACTACAGGCCAATATCACTGATGAACATAGATGCAAAAATCCTTAACAAAATTCTAGCAAACAGAATCCAACAACATATAGAAAAGATCATGCATCATGACCAAGTGGGCTTTATCCCAGGGATGCAAGGATTCTTCAATATTCGCACATCAATCAATGTGATACACCACATTAACAAATTAAAAGATAAAAGCCATGTGATTCTCTCAATAGATGCAGAGAAAGCCTTTGACAAAATTCAACATCCATTTATGATTAAAAACTCTCCAGAAAGCAGGCATACAAGGAACATACCTCAACATAATAAAGGCCATATATGTTAAACCCACAGCAAACATTATCCTCAAAGGTGAAAAATTGAAAGCATTTCCCCTAAAGTCAGGAGCAAGACAAGGACTCTCACTCTCACCACTACTATTTGACATAGTTTTGGAAGTTTTAGCCTCCGCAATCAGAGCAGAAAGAGAAATAAAAGGAATCCAGATTGGAAAAGAAGTAAAACACTCACTGTTTGCAGATGACATGATCCTCTACACATAAAACCCTAAAGACTCTACCAGAAAATCACTAGAGCTAGTCAATGAATATAGTAAAGTTTCAGGGTATAAAATTAACACAGAGAAATCCCTTGCATTCCTATCCATTAACAATGAGAAAACAAAAAGAGAATTTAAGGAAACAATTCCATTCACCATTGCAGTGAAAAGAAGAAAATACTTTGGAGTAAATCTACATAAAGAAACAAAAGACACATATATAGAAAAGTATAAAACACTGATGATGGAAAGCAAACATGATACACAGAGATGGAGAAATATACCATATTCATGGATCAGAAGAATCAATATAGTGAAAACGATTATACTACCAAAATAGTCTATAGATTCGTTGCAATCCCTACCAAGCTACCAATGGTATTTTTCAGAGAATTGGAAAAAATAATTTCACAATTCGTATGGAATTACAAAAAACTTTGAATAGCCAAAGCAATCTTGGGAAAGAAGAATGGAACTGGAGGAATCAACTTTCCTGACTTCAGGAAATAGTAAAAGGCAACAGTCATCAAGACAGTATGGTACTGGCACAAAGACAGAAATATATATCAGTGGAACAAAATAGAAAGCCCAGAGATAAATCCACGCACCTATGGACACCTTATCTTTAACAAAGGAGGCAAGAATATACAATGGAGAAAAGACAATCTCTTTAAAAAGTGGTGCTGGAAAACTGGTCAACCATTTGTAAAAGTATGAAACTAGAATACTGTTTAACACCGTACACAAAAATAAACTCAAAATGGATTAAAGATCTAAATGTAAGACCAGAAACTACAAAACTCCTAGAGGAAAATATAGGCAAAGAAAATCTCTGACATAAATCATAGCAGAATTCTCTATGACCCACCTCCCAGAGTAATGGAAGTAAATGCAAAAGTAAACAAATGGGACCTAAGTAAACTTAAAAGCTTTCCCACAACGAAGGAAACTATAAAGAAGGTGAAAAGACAGCCTTCAGAATGGGAGAAAATAATAGCAAATGAAGCAACTGACAAATAATCACAAAAATACACAAGGAACTCCTGCAGTTCAATTCCAGAAAAGTAAATGACCCAATCAAAAAATGGGCCAAAAAACATAACAGGCATTTCTCCAAATAAGACACACAGTTGGCTAACAAATACATGAAAAGAGGCTCAACATCACTCATAATCAGAGAAATGCAAATCAAAACCACCATGACGTACCATTTCACACCAGTCAGAATGGCTGCTATCCAAAAGTCTACAAGCAATAAATGCTGGAGAGGGTGTGGAGAAAAGGGAACCCTCTTACACTGTTAGTGGGAATGCAAACTAGTTCAGCCACTATGGACAACAGTGTAGAGATTCCTTAAAAAACTGGTAATAGAATTGCCATACAACCCAGCAATCCCACTGCTGGACATACACACTGAGGAAACCAGAATTGAAAGAGACACGTGTACTCCAATGTTCATCGCAGCACTTTTTACAATAGCCAGGACATGGAAGAAACTTAGATGTCCATCTGCAGACGAATGGATAAGAAAGCAGTGGTACATATACACAATGGAATATTACTCAGCTATTAAGAATAATATATTTGAATCAGTTCTAATGAGGTGGATGAAACGAGCCTATTATGCAGAGCAAAGTAAGTCAGAAAGAAAAACACCAATACAGTTTATTAACACATATATATGGAATTTAGAAAGATGGTAATGACGACTCCATATGCGAGACAGCAAAAGAGACACAGATGTAAAGAACATACTTTTGGACTCTGTGCAAGAAGGTGAGGGTAGGATGATTTGTGAGAATAGCATTGAAACAATTATATTATCATATGTGAAATAGATCGCCAGTCCAGGTTTGATGAATGAGGCAGGGTGCTCAGGGCTGGTGCACTGGGATGACCCTGAGGAATGGGATGGAGAGGGAGGTGGGAGGGAGTTTCATTATGATGGCCACATGTACACCCATGGCTGATTCATGTCAAATATGCCAATAAAACCCCACCACAATATTGTAATTAGCCTCCAATTAAAATAAATAAATTTTAAAAAGAAAAAAAATTAAATTAAAATAAATAAATTTCTTGGTTCTTTTCTATTCATGTGTTTTGGTGAACATAAACACTCTTGTGGATGTTTGCCCAAGAAGGGAACTGCTGGGCCATTTGATAGACATATGTTTATATTTTATAGATTCCTCCAAACAGTTTTCCAACATGTTTTTACCACTATACAATTTTACCAGTAACATACAAATGTTGAAGTTGCTCCACATCCCTGCTGATGCTCAGTCATTTTAGTCTTTCTAATTTCACCAATTCTAATGGATGTGTGGGTGTGCATTTGTGTTTTCATGTGTGTGCATGTGTGTGATCTCATTTTGTTTCAAATACCGTTTTCTTAATAATATTTTTAACATAGTTTCATATATCTATTGACCATCCAGTATGTGTGTATGTTAGTCACTCAGTCATGTCCGACTCTTTGCGAACCTATGGGCTGTAGCCCACCAGGCTCCTCTGTCCATGGGAATCTCCAGGCAAGAATACTGAAGTGGATTGGCACTTCCTTTTCCAGGGGATCTTCCCGACTCAGGGATTGAACCCAAGACATCGCCCAAATCTGTTGCATTGGCAGGCAGTTTCTTTACCGTATGAGCCCCCAGGGAAGTCCATCAGCCATTCAGACCCAGATTTAACTGGCAAAATTCTCTAAAGTTCTTTTTTGTCCAGTGTCATAGCTTTATTACTATCCATACACCAGAGACTTGCAAATCCAAGACCTTGATACCAGATCTTAAATCTATATATCTAATTGCTCATTCTATATCTTCATTTGCTTCTTCACCCTTGCAGGGGAGTTGTTTTTTTTGTTTGTTTGTTTCTTTCCATTTTGCCCCTCTTCTTTATTGACTAGAACATTGATGCACAGCTAAGAGACACAGCAGTTATTTTGCAACCGTAAGGAATTAAACATAAAGAGGAAAACCAACACATTAGAAAAGGCAGAAGATAAATATGAAAAAAAAAAATACGAAACCCTAGGTCACTGATGTGATTGTTTAACTACATAAAGTTTACATCTTAGTATAAGAGATAAATTTTTAAGCCATTTTGATAGGATCTTCATTTTAAGTATAATAAAATGTTGATACAAATAGTTGATACACAAAGAAAAAGAAATCTTTATTTTCCAGGCAAGAATCCTGGAATAGGATGCCATTTCCCAGGGGATTGTCTCAACCCAGGTATTAAACTTGCATCTCTTGCATTGGCAGGTGGATTCTTCACCCGTAGCACCACTTGGACACATCAGTAAAAGCTCTTTCATTTGCAAGTGAGAGAAAGTGAACTAGGGTCAGGCATAGATCTGGCCTCAGAAGCAATATTCAGAGTCTTAAACAATATTAGTATCTCTTTCTCTCTCTGTCTCTCCACTTCTCTTGTCCTTCTGTTCACTTAGGGACTACCTTTCTGTGTTGACCTCATTTTTTTGTACCATATGGAGTCTTAATTTACATGGGTGGAGATGTGGCCAGAGGAAATTTCAGGTTTGTATCACATCATATCAACTTAGGGTCTAGAGGAAAAATAAAACAAAAAACAAAAAAAGCTCTCAGTTACAGAAAAAAAAAAACAAAACCAAGAACAGGGTTCTATTTGGCTCAGCTTCAATGACAAGTTCAATTTGTAGATTCCTGTGGTCATGGATTGTGGGAGAGTAACTCACCAAAAGAAACATGATGTCTGATACTGTTTCAGGGAATTAATAGACATAGAAAAAATAATCAACATCTGTTAAATCTACCATAATATGTAGGTGTAAACATATGTGTGTATTTGTGTTACATAAAGAAGCATAAACCTTGACCGTTTTACCCTTCAAAAATAATAGTATCATCTAAGAAACAAATTTTAGAGGTAATACAACTATAGGCAAAACAAAATAAGTAATCATTGGCCTGGTGAAGCAGAACTTCAATACTAATGAACAATGATTTTCATGTCAAATATTAAAAAGTTTTTGTTTCTTTAGAGAAATAATTCCACTTCTGGAATGGCAGCATGAAGAGCTCCATAACCTGCTACCAGTGAAACTAGCATAGTTGCTTCATTATGAAATAAGCTAGATAGATAGACATATAGAGATGCAGATTATATTGAGAGATATACAGATAAATAAATATGCATATTCACATAGATAAATGCATATCCATATATAATCTTTACTTCTTGATACATATATAGATCTATATACCTATAGTTAATCTCTCTCTCTCTCTATATATATATATATATAGATAGATAGATAGATAGATGCACACACACACACACATATATTTAAAGTCAATAATAGCCTATGGCTCAGTGGTAAAAAGTCCGCTTGCAATGCAGGAGACACAGGAGACATGGGTTCGATCCCTGGGTAGGGAAGATCCCCTGGAGAAGGTAATGGCAACCCATTCCAGTATTCTTGCCTGGAGAATCCCATGGACCAAGAACCTAGCGGGCTACAGTCCATAGGGTTGCAAAGAGTCAGAAACGACTGAAGCTATTTAGCATGCATGCACATATTTAAACTCTCTGTATATTGACCTAAGGGCATATAGCAAATGAAAAAAAAAAAAAAACTTTAAGAAAATATACTAAAACTTGGTAAGAACAGCAAAAATTTTTAGCATTTGAACCATTATCCATTCCATCCCTCACTCTTGCCAGTCCAGCATTAAGGAAACTCTTATTCCACTTCAGGTGGATATAGCCAAGGACACAGGATACCTTCTCCACTCAGCTCTGATTCAAGAGCCATAGCATCAGCTGGGAAGGACAGACTGCTAGCATTTCTCATTCCTTGCTCCCCAAGATGCTCTGCAAAAATTAAATTTCAGTTGAATGTGGTAGTGAAGTTGGAGATTTCTTCCTCCACCAAACCTCCTTTCAAATGATAAAAGCTCTGCTCTGATGGCTGGAGACAGACAGTCCTTGTATACTGATCTTGGAATCCTAACCAGATTATTCATACAGCAGAAATTAAATATTGTGAGAGGCAAGCAGAGAAGGCCAGAGGTTACCATTGTGTCTAACATCCACAATACTGGTCCAAAGATTTATTTTTCCCAGAGATAGAGTTTATAAGAACAGAGACCTCTGAAGCACTACACAGAACTGACTTCATTTGAAACAAAGTGTGAAGAAAGCAACAGTGTCAAGAAGCAAAAGTTAGAACTGGACATGGAACAACAGACTGGTTCCAAATAGAGAAAGGGGTATGTCAAGTCTGTATATTGTCACCCTGCTTCTTTAATCTGTATGCAGAATACATCATGAGAAATGCTGGACTAGAAGAAGCACAAGCTGGAATCAAAATTGCCATGAGAAAAATCAATAACCTCAGAAATGCAAATGGCACCACACTTATGGCAGGAAGTAAAGAAGAAATAAATAGCCTCTCGATGAAAGTGAAAGAGAAGAGTGAAAATGTTGGTTTAAAATTCAACATTCAGAAAGTTCAGATCATGGCATCTAGCCCCATTATTTCATGGCAAATAGATGAGGAAACAATGGAAACAGTGACAGACTTTATTTTAGGGAGCTCCAAAATCACTGCAGATGGTGACTGCAGCCATGAAATTAAAAAATGTTTCCTCCTTGGAAGAAAAGTTATGACCAACCTAGACAGCATATTAAAAAGCAGAGACATTACTTTACCAACAAAGGTCCGTCTAGTCAAAGTTATGATTTTTCCAGTAGTCATGTATGGATTTTGAGAGTTGGACTGTAAAGAAAGCTCAGTTCAGTTCATTTCAGTTCAGTCGCTCAGTCGTGTCCGACTCTCCAGTGTGGAAGAATTGATGCTTTTGAACTGTGGTGTTGGAGAAGACTCTTGAGAGTCCTTTGGACTGCAAGGAGATCTAGCCAGACCATTCTAAAGGAGATCAATCCTGGGTGTTCATTGGAAGGACTGATGTTGAAGCTGAAACTCCAATACTTTGACAAACTCATGTGAAGAACTGACTCATTGGAAAAAACCCTGATGCTGGGAAAGATTGAAGGTGGGAGGAGAAGGGGACAAAAGAGGATGAGATGGTTGGATGGCATCACCGATCCAATGGACATGAGTTTGAACAAGCTCCAGAAGTTGGTGATGGACAGGAAAGCCTGGTGTGCTGCAGTCCATGGGGTCACAAATAATTGGACACGATTGGGCAACTGAACTGAACTGAAATGTCCTCTTGAAAACAATGAAGATTTTAGTGATAAGCAATTAAAAAGATTACTTCCCTGGAGATTCATTGGCTAAGACTCTACTCTCCACTGCTTCCACATGCCCTAAAGCACAGACAAAATATTTTGGGCTTTCCAGGTGGCTCAGTAGTAAAGAATCCACCTGCAATGGAGAAGATGGAGGCAGGAGATGCGGGTTTAAAGGAAATGGCAACCCATTCTAGTATTCACAGGGAAAATTACCGGTCAGCTGCTTTACCAGAGAAAACTAGGGAAATTGATAGCTAAAAGATTTCCTGATATAAGGAAAATAACTCAAATACCTGCCCCTGTGAAGGGGTCCCAATTTAGTTTGATCAAACAAACTGTGGAACAGTTAGAATCCAGAGCATTATCAAAACAAAAGAGTAATGTGACAGTAATTTGTGGCACTAAACAACTAGATTTGTCCCAGAAAGGGAGACTCAAACAAAGACTGCTAAAAATATATGCTAACACTTAGCTAAATAACTGTTAAAACCACTATAATTCCTGAGTGGCTGTACACATACTCAAAAGGTTATACCCTCTGAGATGAAACATAAAAATGTTTTATAGTGCAAGGGTAATAGACTTCACTAAAAGACTCCAGTCAAGCAAACAAAGACAAATAGCCAAAAAATGGTGTAGGAATGGGGAGAGGGGGTTATCAGTATTCAGAATTGCTACAATGTATAGAACTTTTTAAAAAATGCATATAAATCTTCATGACTTTGGATTAAGCAATGGTTTCTTAAATATGGCACATAAAGCATAAACAGAAAAAAAAATAGATAAATTTAACTTATCAAATTTAAAAACTTCTATGCTTCAAAAATACCGTCAAGAAAAAGAGTCCACACAATTGGAGAAAATATTTCAAATTATGCATAAGAAATTTATATTCAGAAATTATAAATAACTCTAATAATTCAACAATGTAAAGACAAATTACTACAAAATGGACAATAAAATATGAAGAGTCATTTCTCCAAAGAATTTATGAAAATGGCCAACAAGCACATGATGAGATGTTTAATGTCATTAATAAGGAAATGCAAATCAAATGCCCTTCACACCCACTAGGTTGTCTAGAATGATTTAAATGAAAAAAACATAAAATGTTGACACAGATGTCAAAAAATTTGGACCATCATACACTGCTGGTGGGAATCTAAATTGAGCAGCTTCTATGGAAAACTGTCTGGAGGTTCCTCAAAAGTTAAACAGGGTTTCCACATGACCCAACAATTCTACTCCTAGTGATAAACAAGATAATTGAAATTGTATATCCACATTCTGAAGCTCCAATACTTTGGCCACTTGATGTAAAGAGCTGATTCATTGGAAAAGACCCTGATGCTGGGAAAGATTGAAGGCAAAAGGAGAAGAGGGAGGCAGAGGATTAGATGGTTAGATGGCATCACCAATTCAATGGACATGAAATTTGGAGAACACCAGGAGATGGTAATGGACAGGGAGGCCTAGCATGCTGCAGTCTATGGGGTCACAAAGAGTCGGACACGACTGAGTGACTGAAGAACAACAACAAATATTTGTATATGGATATTCATAACAACATTATTCATGACAGTCAAAAAATGGAAATAACCCAAATGTCCATCAATTGATGCATGAATTAATAAAATATGGCATATCCTTACAATGGAATATTATTTGGTTAAGAAAACATTGATGCCCTGATACATTCTACAACATGGGTGAATTTTGGAAACATTATGCTATATGAAAGAAGTCAGTGACAAAAGACTACACTGCATATGATTTCATTTGTATCAAATACCCATAAAGACCTACCTATAGAGACAAAATATAGATTAGTGGTTTCTTAGAGCAGAAGCGGGAGGAGAATTGAGTGTCAATACCTAAATTTGTAGAGGAGACTGGGGGGGAGATGATGAAAATGCTCTATAATTGACTGTGGTTATGGTTTTACAACTCAAAATATTCTAAAAACTATTGAATTATATACTTTACTTTTTTTTTTCTCTTTTCCTTTACCCACTCCCCTTTAAATGGATAAATAATGTGGTATATGAATTATATCTCAATAAAGTTGTTAACAACAAAAAATATAGAGTAAGCATCAATTATGAAAACCATGTAAGCTCTTCTGTAAGATTGGCTCAATATAAAATTTTATAATGGAATTTTAAATAATCTAAATGCAAGTTTAGTCTTTATAGTATCATGAAGAAATATATTTTATATGTATATATATAATTAATGTGATTTATCCCATGTTTCAAAAAATTAATCAAATCATTTTTGTCAAAATTATAACCTGTGGGCTTCCCTTGTGGTTCAGCTGGTAAAGAATCTGCCTGCAATGCAGAAGAGCTGGGTTTGATCCCTGGGTTGGGAAAATCCCCTGGAGAAGGGAAAGGCTACTCACTCTAGTATTCTGGCCTGGAAAATTCCATGGACCATATAGTTCATGGGGTTGCAAAGAGTCGGACACAACTGAGCTACTTCCACTTTGAATTTCTTTGAGATTGCCTGTGAGACAGGCTGTAATGTAACAATTTTATTATATTCAGTATGTCAGAGGATTCTGGGCTGAATTATAACCAGCATTCATTAATACCGTAGTATACAATTACCTCAGCAAATAGAAGTTGAATTATAAAAGCTGCTTTGCTGTAAATAAATTCTAATCTACATTCAAAAGTGTAATGTGTCCACACTCCCTCCTTTCCAAAAGAAACATTTCGTGGTGTTTAGATTGCTATGAGAAAATAATTGCAAAATTACTAATAATAGCTTTAATTAATAGAATTAAAATATTTACTTTCAAGATATAACTATTCAATTTTACACTTTATAATTGTTCACATTAATAAGATACATGTTTAAATGTTCAAATGAAAGGATCTGATTGCCTGGATCAAAGCAAAAACAACAATTCTGAAAAATAATGACATGTTTATTTGAAGAATTTACAGCCTTTCAGCTATGCCAAACTTTTTCCCCAAAGTTAGCACACCCACACTGGAGAAACTCAGAAGTATTTGCTTGAAGCAATCAGCTTTTAATCAATGCTTCAGGTCAGTCAATATTTTTGGCACTTTTCAAATAACAGGACACAACTTGTTTTGGCACTGAAAGGAAACTTACTTTTGGCAACTTCCTGCCTTCAATTAATCACTTGTCATTTTAAATCTATGTTAGAATGGAATTTATTTGTGTAACCTATATATGACTAACTCAGGTTCTGCCGATTCTCACTCTTCATGTCTATGTTTTCTATCTCTCTGTGTATTTTCAAAATGGTTATAAATGCAACAAAAGAGAAAGAAGGTAATAGAAGCAGTATTTAATACCTAGGAAGATGGTTATTTTCGTGACTTCTCACATTTTCCAAAATTTCAAATAACTATCTGCTTGAGTATCTAACAAATTTATTTCAACATTTGACATAGAATATTTTATGAATTTCCTATCAATATGAAAAAGTGAGACAAATCTTTTGAAAATACCTGATTTTTTTCTGGAAACTTAATACTCCTTTTGAGAAACAAGGTACCCATTCTTTTCTACCCAACACTTAACATGGGACTTGTTCCAAATCTTCTACATACCATGATACAATGGTACACAAAGCTGAGATATTTTATTTATTTATAAATGAAAAACTGTGGCTGTCTATAGCTGCCATAAATAAACTGATGACAAGCAAACTGATGATTTGTTTTATAATGTATCAAAAGTAGGTATAACTGATTTTTTTTTCTCATTGAATTGAAATATCTAATTGTTTTGGCATTTTAAAGACTTGAAATATATATATATATATATATATATATATATATATATATAATACACACATATATGTGTGTGTGTGTGTATAAACGTTTTGGAACTAAGGACTTGTTCTTGGATCTTTTGACAGTTTAACTAATGTTCTGTATCACCCTTAGTATTTATCACAAGTTTGAATAATATACTTTTTCAAATTAAGCATAGTCTTGTGTACAAGGCTTTCTAGTCAGATTACCCTGAATAACAGGTGAAACAAGAAGTTCATTTATAGAAGTAGAAGTTCATAATAAAATTGCTACAACCAAAGGTTTAAATCAGACCCTATAATAGATGCTTTTCTGTACCCTGTACTAAATTACCTCGCTCCATCTCTGATTTTAGCCTTAACTTCAGTTAACAGTTCACTTGCAGCTCACATTTAGCATCTCTGTGGATTTTTCTTCCTTTTTCTCTCTTTTTTTTTTTTTTACTTTTTGTTTTTGTTTTTCTCACAAATTCTTCTCTGAAGTCAATGAAGGAAAGAAAACTTTTACATTGGCTAGTTCAAGTGCTATCGTACAAGGTAAGTTTCTTTGTGGCCGCCAATCATAATGGAACTAAGTTTGGGACAAATTCACAACATCAGATGGTACAGGAAAAGGAACAGACTCTTGGAGAAAGTGTAAAGCAACATCCAGAAGAAGTATGCATTCCCAATCCTTCCATTTAATAACTGTGCTTATTTCACCACCCCTACATCTTACAGATGGACAAATCTTAAGATTAGAAACCTTAGCCAATTTACACCAAGACACCCAGTAAGTTAATGGTGGGCTCAAGTTTAGAAATGGGTCTTCTGATTCCAAATCAATATTTCTTATACCAGTGATTCTGAAAGGATTTCCTTTGAATCAGATTCACCCATCCAATTGTTTGTCAAGAATGCAGATGCCTTAGGCCCATTCCAGGTCTTTCCCGTACCACATATTTGAACAGATATACATGTCATGAGCACTTAAGTTTTACACCTCTTAGGGAGAAACACTGGGGAAAAATTCTGATTGACCCAACTTATATTAGGTATTTACCTCGGTATCAATTAACAGGCAGATAGAAAACAGACATTTTCACATATAAAGTTAAGCCTCTGCCAAGGCCTAGAGGTAAGGAAGGTATGAGGCATTTATGAGGAAGAGGCAGTTCAACCTGAAAAGAATGAAAGATTTATGTAGTTAGAAAATAATGAAAAAGGCCCCAGAATAGATCATAGCAGGCTTTGTATGCCAGACTGAATAGATTGAACTTTATTCAGTAGATAAGAGGCAATCATTAAAATTTTTCTAGCAAATAGCAACATGTCAGTTAGATTAAGATTAATCTTCCACCAGTAAGTAAAGTGAATTTGAGTGGAAATGGCCCAAAACAGTGGTTCACAAATTTATGTGTATCTAAGAAGTTTTTGCCTGGAGAATCCCAGGGACAGGAGCCTGGTGGGCTGCTGTCTATGGGGTCGCACAGAGTCGGACACGACTGAAGTGATTTAGCAGCAGCAGCAGTAAGAAGTTTTTATGATGCTAGTTGTTTGTTTGTTTGTTTGTTTTTAATGAGTATTCCAGTCATCTGGCCTCAGAGACAGTAGCTCTGGGATATACTGAAGGAAAAGGTATTTGTAATCAACACCTCAAGTGTTTCTTATACAAAATACACTGAGGCCAAATGTTTCATACGTGTATGCATGAATGTATTTACATCCTGTATTAATACAACATACAAATGTTCCTTACATACCCAATATTTGAAAGTTTCTGCTCTGATTTGCCTTTACAGCAATCTTCTTTTTTTTTACTTTTACAATTTTATTTATTTATTTTTAATTGAAGGATAATTGCTTTACAATATTGTGTTGGTTTTTGCCATACATCAACATGAATCAGTCATAAATATACATGTATCCTCCCTCTTGAATTTCCCTCCAAAACCTTGATTTTAGAAAGAAATTAATATATATTTAATTGATTTTTTAGATTAGTCACTCTTTTCAGGTTATATTCCCTAATCATTAAGCTCTGTAAAGTATTAATCTGAACAAGCAAAAACGTTTTCATAATTTGAAGAAAATATTAATAAAAGACAATGTTCCACTGGTTAAGCAAGCCACAAACCAAATGTTAAACCAAATCATATATCTGTGAATTTTCTGTTTACCTCTAAATAAAATTTTGCTTGTCTTTTACATACAGTTTTTATGTTTAAATGTCAAAGTTTTGGGGTTGGAGAATTTTATAGAAATACATTTCTTCTTTTATGATCAAAACAAATGATGGAACGATATTTTACTTAATGGAATATTCTTTTGTAGAGAATTTGCTATAATGGAGCTATTTAATACAAGCAAAGGTCCTGGTATAAGAGCCTAGCTTTAAACCTTACTTTAGAGGATACTGCTATTATAATTGTATGTAATGTGTACCTATTTATTACATATAGTTCCTTCCTAAAATTTGGTACAGCAATCTTCTTAACCAATGCACTAGAGATGTAATTTGGAGTGGAGGGAAATGCAGTAAACAGAAGACCATCTTCCTATAAAGCAGACAGCTGTGACTTAGGTCAAGCTGACTATTTCCATGCAGGAAAGTAGGCCCAGTTTTATTTGTTTATCTGCTTTATCAGAAGAAACAGGATATCTAAATTCTTATGATAACTTTCCCAATTTTTTAAGCACATAATACAATGTGTTTCTGTATGTGTGTGTGTGTGTGTGTGTACAAATCAAACTGAAGAGAATTTTGGTTGGATTTGACTCAAGGGCAATTAATGTATTAATAGTTAGTGACCTCAGACTGACTTTTCTTGAGTAACCCTACTCCATCCAGGTTATTCCATTTTTGCTGCTTTTTATTATTCTGTGTATTCTTGGTGTCATATTTATGTTTATTTCTATGGTGTTGTATATGTCAATATATCCTTTCTAGACATTGACTCTATCTTTCCAAATCAGCATAGAGTTTCTAAAAATCAGGGAGTGCATCTTCCATTTCAACTCTGCTCTACTTACAATGAGCACATCATAAGGTGGGGGGTGGGTGGGTGACTTATACTAAGGCAATATATGTCACTTTTGGTCACTCTGTTCTAGTGATCATGACCTTTACAGCCTAGTATTTTTTTTTTTTTTGGTATCGTTTTTTCCATACATTGATATGAATCCGTCCCGGATGTACACTTGTTCCCCATCCTGAACCCCCCTCCCACCACCCTCCCCATACCATCCCTCTGAGTCATCCCTGTGCACCATCCCATAGCATCCTGTATCATGCATCAAACCTGGACTGGCGATTCGTTTCACATATAATAATATACATATTTCAATGCCATTCTCCCAAATCACCCCACCCTCACCCTCTCCCACAGAGTCCAAAAGAGTTCTATACATCTGTGTCTCTTTTGCTGTCTCGTATACAGGGTTATCGTTATCATCTTTCTAAATTCCATATATATGTATTATTATACTGTATTGGTGTTTTTCTTTCTGGCTTAATTCACTCTGTATAATAGGCTCCAGTTTCACTCACCTCATTAGAACTGATTCAAATGTATTCTTTTAAATGGCTGAGTAATACTCCATTGTGTATATGTACCACAGCTTTCTTATCCATTCGTCTGCAGATGGACATCTAGGTTGCTTCCATGTCCTGGCTACTATAAACAGTGCTGTGATGAACATTGGGGTACACATGTCTCTTTCAATTCTGGTTACCTCGGTGTGTATGCCCAGCAGTGGTAGCAGTTCTGTATCCAGTTTCTTAACGAATCTCCACACTGTTCTCCATAGTGGCTGTACTAGTTTACATTCCCACCAACAGTGTAAGAGGGTTCCCTTTTCTCCATACCCTCTCCAGCATTTATTGTTTGTAGACTTTTGGATAGCAGCCATTCTGACTGTACAGCCTAGTATTAAAATATATTTGCTAATAAATGTTGAAAACAAAAATAGTTAATATATTTTTCACTTGAATGTAGATCTTCCCTGTACTATTCTCTCTCCATTTCTGCAGCACAGTAAATGCTATGCAAATGCTATGTAGATGTTTCCCCACACTTACTTTTCAATTGGTTTCTCAAAGCAGATATTCCCCCATGTGTACTTTCTTCCTATTTTACTTGCATTTCTTTCAATACAAACAGCAGATTGCTTTTCAGTGATACTTTAGATTTAAGGAGAAAAAAAATTACCACTACACAAGTTTGCTTCTCTTTCCCCACCCCAAGATTCTTAGCAAAGATTTATAAAGAAATACACATCCTTGCTCCTCTCTTCATTGCCTTTTTAATGTCATATAATAGGGCCTGATTTTCAAGTCTTTTCTGTAAACTTATCTTCTTTGGAATTTCTGAACAAATTGCCTTCTTAATAGAGTATTAGCATAAGATTAAAATGTGGTGTTCAGAGACTTGTGAACAAACCTCACTTGTTTAAGTATGAACCAAATGTAATAGAATACTTTTATATTATCTAAAATTAAAAGAGGATAAAACAAGTTTTCTTCATCTGAAGTTAATTCTTCTGATTGTTATCAAGGGGCTTTGTGAAACTAAGAATAAAAATGCAGATGTGAAAGACTGGGCTTTACATATGAACCATATATTGCAATAATTATTTTACACAATATATTATCTTACTGGTGATTCTGTGGTGGATCAGTGACAAAGAATACACTGGCCAATGCAGGAGATGCAAGTTTGAACCCTGAGTAAGTAAGATACCCTGGAGAAGAAAGTAACAACACACTCCAGTATACTCACCTGGAAAAACCCGTGGATAGAGGAGCCTGGTAGGCTACATTCCATGGGGTCACAAAGAATTGGATATGGCTAAGTGATTTTGCATACACACATTATTTTATTAGATCTTACGTTTGAATAACATTTTGCTGGTTGCAAAGCATTTTTATTTATACTATTCCATTTGTCATATTTTTAAATTTCTTTATTTTAATTGGAGGCAAATTAATTTATATTACTGTATTAGTTTCGCCATACATTAACATGAATCCGCTCTGGGTGTACACTTGTTCCCCATCCTGAACCCCCCTCCCACCTCCCTCCCCATCCCATCCCTCTGGTTCATCCCAGAACACCAGCCCCGAGCAACCTGTATCATGCATCGAAACTGGACTGGCGATTTTTATCACATATGATAACATACATGTTTCAATGCCATTCTCCAAAATCATCCCACCCTCACCCTCTCCCACTCAGTCCAAAAGAATGTTCTATACATCTGTATCTCTTTTGCTGTCTCGTATACAGGATTATCGTTACCATCGTTGTAAATTGCATATATATGCATTCAGTTCAGTTTAGTTCAGTTGCTCAGTCATGTCTGACTCTTTGAGACCCCATGAGAAACAGCACGCCAGGCCTCCCTGTCCATCACCAACTCCCGGAATTCACCCAAACTCATGTCCATCGAATCGGTGATGCCATCCAGCCATCTCATTCTCTGTCATCCCCTTGTCCTCCTGCCCCAATCCCTCCCAGCATCAGAGTCTTTTCCAGTGAGTCAACATTTCACATGATGTGGCCAAAGTATTGGAGTTTCATCTTTAGCATGAGTCCTTCCGTTAGTATACTGTATTGGTGTTTTTCTTTCTGGCTTACTTCTCTCTGTATAAGAGTCTCCAGTTTCATCCACCTCATTAGAACTGATTCAAAAGTATTCTTTTTAATGGCTGAGTAATACTCCATTGTGTATATGTACCAAAGCTTTCTTATCCATTCGTCTGCAGATGGACATCCAGGTTGCTTCCATGTCCTGGCTATTATAAACAGTTCTGCGATGAACATTGGAGTACATGTATTTCTTTCAATTCTGGTTTCCTCGGTGTCTAGGCCCAGGAGTGCGATTGCTGTGTCATATGGCAGTTCTATTTCCAGTTTTTTAAGGAATCTCCACATTGTTCTCCATAGTGGTTGTACTAGTTTGCATTCACACCAACAGTGTAAGAGGGTTCCCTTTTCTCTACACTCTCCAGCATTTATTGCTTGTAGATTTTTGGATGGCAGCCATTCTGACTGGTGTGAAATGGTACCTCATTGTGGATTTGATTTACATTTCTCTGATTATGAGTGATGTTAAGCATCTTTTCATGTGTTTGTTAGCCATCTGTATGTCTTCTTTGGAGAAATGTCTGTTTACCTCTTTGGACCATTTTTTGATTGGGTCATTTATTTTTCTGGAACTGAGCTGCAGGAGTTGCTTGTATATATTTGAGATTAATTCTTTGTCAGTTGCTTCACTAGCTATTATTTTCTCCCATTCTGAAGGTTGTCTTTTCACCTTGCTTAGAGCTTCCTTTGCTGTGCAGAAGCTTTTAACTTTAATTAGATTCCATTTGTTTATTTTTGCTTTTATTTCCAATATTCTGAGAGGTGGGTCATGGAGGATCCTGCTGTGATTTATGTCGAAGTGTTTTGCCTATGTTCTCCTCTAGGAATTTTATAGTTTCCGGTCTTACATTTAGATCTTTAATTCATTTTTATTTTATTTTTGTGTATGGTGTTACAGAGTGTTCTAGTTTCGTTCTTTCACAAGTGGTGGACCACTTTTCCCAGTGCCACTTGGTAAAGAGATTATCTTTTCTCCATTTTATATTCTTGCATTCTTTGTCAAAGATAAGTTGTCTATAGGTGTGTGGATTTATCTCTGGGCTTTCTATTTTGTTCTATTGATCTATATTTCCGACTTTATGCCAGTACCATACTGTCTTGATGACTGTTGCTTTGTAGTAGAGCCTGAAGTCCGGCAGGTTGATTCCCCCACTTCCATTTTTCTTCCCCAAGATTGCTTTGTCTATTCGAGGTTTTTTATATTTCCATACAAATTGTGAGAGTATTTGTTCTACTGCTGTGAAAAATATCATTGGTAGCTTGATAGAGATTGCATTGAATGTATAAGTTACTTTGGGTAGTATACTCATTTTTACAATATTTATTCTTCCAATCCACGAACACGATATATTTCTCCATCTATTAGTGTCCTCTTTGATTACTTTCACTAGTGTTTTATAGTTTTCTATGTACAAGACTTTTGTTTCCTTCAGTTCAGTTCAGTTCAGTTAAGTCGCTCAGTCGTGTCCGACTCTCCGCGACCCCATGAATCACAGCACGCCAGGCCTCCCTGTCCATCACCAACTCCCGAAGTTCACTCAAACTCATGTCCACAGAGTCGGTGATGCCATCCAGCCATCTCATTCTCCGTCGTCCCCTTCTCCTCCCGCCCCCAACCTTTCCCAGCATCAGAGTCTTTTCCAGTGAGTCAACTCGTCGCATGAGGTGGCCAAAGTATTGCAGTTTCAGCTTTAGCATCAGTCCCTCCAATGAACATCCAGGATTGATCTCCTCTAGAATGGACTGGTTGGATCTCCTTGCAGTATAAGGGACTCTCAAGAGTCTTCTCCAACACCACAGTTCAAAAGCATCGATTCTTCGGCGGTCAGCCTTCTTCACAGTCCAACTCTCACATCCATACATGACCACGGGAAAAACCATTGCCTTGACTAGACGGACCTTGGTTGGCAAAGTAATGTCTCTGCTTTTTAATATACTATCAAGGTTGGTCATAACTTTCCTTCCAAGGAGCAAGCGTCTTTTAATTTCATGGCTGCAATCAGCATCTGCAGTGATTTTGGAGCCCAAAAAAACAAAGTCTGACACTGTTTCCACTGTTTTTCCATCTATTTCCCATGAAGTGATGGGACCAGATGCCATGATCTTTGTTTTCTGAATGTTGAGCTTCAAGCCAACCTTTTCACTCTCCTCTTTCACTTTCATCAAGAGGCTTTTGAGTTCCTCTTCACTTTCTGCCATAAGGGTAGTGTCATCTGCATATCTGAGGTTTTTGATATTTCTCCCAGCAATCTTGATTCCAGCTTGTGCTTCTTCCAGCCCAGCATTCCTCATGATGTACTCTGCATATAAGTTAAATAAGCAAGGTGACAATATACAACCTTGACGTACACCTTTTCCTATTTGGAACCAGTCTGTTGTTCCATGTCCAGTTCTAACAGTTGCTTCCTGACCTGCATACAGGTTTCTCAAGAGGCAGGTCAGGTGGTCTGGGATTCCCATCTCTTTCAGAATGTTCCACAGTTTATTGTGATCGACACAGTCAAAGGCTTTGGCATAGTCAATAAAGCAGAAATAGATGTTTTTCTGAAACTCTCTTGCTTTCTCCATGATCCAGCGGATGTTGGCAATTTGATCTCTGGTGCCTCTGCCTTTTCTAAAACCTGCTTGAACATCTGGGAGTTCACGGTTTACATACTGCTGAAGCCTGGCTTGGAGAATTTTGAGCATGACTTTACTAGCGTGTGAGATGAGTGCAATTGTGCGGTAGTTTGAGCATTCTTTGGCATTGCCTTTCTTTGGGATTGGAATGAAGACTGACCTCTTCCAGTCCTGTGGCCACTGCTGAGTTTTCCAAATCTGCTGGCATATTGAGTGTAGCACTTTCACAGCATCATCTTTCAAGACTTGAAATAGCTCAACTGGAATTCCATCACCTCCACTAGCTTTGTTCGTAGTGATGCTTTCTAAGGCCCACTTGACTTCACATTTCAAGATGTCTGGCTCTAGGTCAGTGATCACGTTATCGTGACTATCTTGGTCGTGAAGATCTTTTTTGTACAGTTCTTCTGTGGATTCCTGCCACCTCTTCTTAATATCTTCTGCTTCTGTTAGGTCCATACCATTTCTGTCCTTTATCGAGCCCATCTTTGCATGAAATGTTCCTTTGGAATCTCTAATTTTCTTGAAGAGCTCTCTTGTTTTTCCTATTCTGTTGTTTTCCTCAATTTCTTTGCATTGATCACTGAGGAAGGCTTTCTTATCTCTCCTTGCTATTCTTTGGAACTCTGCATTCAGATGCTTATATCTTTCCTTTTCTCCTTTGCTTTTCGTCTCTCTTCTTTTCACAGCTATTTGTAAGGCCTCCTCAGACAGCCATTTCGCTCTTTTGCATTTCTTTTCCATGGGGATGGTCTTGGTCCCTGTCTCCTTTACAATGTCACGAACCTCCGTCCAGAGTTCATCAGGCACTCTATCAATCAGATCTAGTCCCTTAAATCTATTTCTCACTTCCACTGTATAATCATAAGGGATTTGATTGAGGTCATATCTGAATGGTCTAGTGGTTTTCCCTACTTTCTTCAATTTAAGTCTGAACTTCGCAATAAGGAGTTCATGATCTGAGCCACAGTCAGCTCCTGGTCTTGTTTTCGCTAACTGTATACAGCTTCTCCATCTTTGGTTGCAAAGAATATAATCAATCTGATTTCGGTGTTGACCATCTGGTGATGTCCATGTGTAGAGTCTTCTCTTGTGCTGTTGGAAGAGGGTGTTTGCTATGACCAGTGCATTCTCTTGACAAAACTCTATTAGCCTTTGCCCTGCTTCATTCCGTGCTCCAAGGCCAAATTTGCCAGTTACTCCAGGTGTTTCTTGACTTCCTACTTTTGCATTCCAATCCCCTATAATGAAAAGGACATCTTTTTTGGGTGTTAGTTCTAAAAGGTCTTGTAGGTCTTCATAGAACCGATTAACTTCGGCTTCTTCAGCATTACTCGTTGGGGCATAGGCCTGGATTACTGTAATATTGAATGGTTTGCCTTGGAAGCGAACAGAAATCATCCTGTCATTTTTAAGATTGCATCCAAGTACTGCATTTCGGACTCTTTTGTTGACCATGATGGCTACTCCATTTCTTCTAAGGGATTCCTGCCCACAGTAGTAGATATGATGGTCGTCTGAGTTAAATTCACCCATTCCAGTCCATTTTAATTCACTGATTCCTAGAATGTCAACGTTCACTCTTGCCATCTCCTGTTTGACCACTTCCAATTTGCCTTGATTCATGGACCTAACATTCCAGGTTCCTATGCAATACTGCTCTTTACAGCACCGGACCTTGCTTCTATCACTGGTCACATCCACAACTGGGTATTGGTTTTGCTTTTGCTCCATCCCTTTATTCCTTCTATAGTTATTTCTCCACTGAGCTCCAGTAGCATACTGGGCACCTACTGACCTGGGGAATTCCTCATTCAGTATCCTATCATTTTGCCCTTTGTTACTGTTCATGGGGTTCTCAAGGCAAGTATACTGAAGTGGTTTGCCATTCCCTTCTCCAGTGGACCACATTCGGCTGTGGTCCATGTGATCAGATTGGCTAGTTTCCTGTGATTATGATATCAGTCTGTCCGCCCTCTGGTGCCACCTAGCAATACCTACCGTCTTATTTGGGTTTTCTTACCTTGGTCGTGGAAAATCTCTTCACAGCCGCTCCAGCAAAGTGCAGCCGCTGTACCTTACCTTGGGTGAGGGGTATCTCCTCGAGGCCGCCCCTCCTGACCTTGAACGCGGAGTAGCTCCTCTCGGCCCTCCTGCGCCCGCGCAGCCACCGCCTGTTGAACGTGGGGTAGCTCCTCTCGGCCGCCGGCCCTGGCCTCAGGCGTGGGGTAGCTCCTCATGGCCGCACCTCTTTGCTTGGTTTGTTTCCTTAGGTAGATATATTCCTAAGTATTCTTTCCATTGCAACAGTGAATGGAATAGTTTCCTTAATTTCTCTTTCTATTTTCTCATTATTAGTGTATAGGAATGCAAGGGATTTCTGTGTGTTGATTTTATAAACTGAAACTTTACTGTATTCATTGATTAGCTCTAGTAGTTTTCTGGTAGAGTCTTTAGGGTTTTCTGTGTAGAGGATCATGTCATCAGTGAACAGTGAAAGTTTTACTTCTTCTTTTCTAATTTGGATTACTTTTATGTCTTTTTCTGCTCTGATTGCTGTAGCCAAAACTTCCAGAACTATGTTAAATAGTAGTGGTGAGAGTGGGCACCCTTGTCTTGTTCCTGACTTTATGGGAAATGCTTTCAGTTTTTCACCGTTGAGGAAATTGTCTGCTGTGTGTTTGTCATATATAGCTTTTATTATGTTGAGAAATGTCCCTTCTATTCCCACTTTCGGGAGGGTTTTTATCATAAATGGATGTTGAATTTTGTCAAAATCTTTCTCTGCATCTATTGAGATAATCATATGATTTTTATTTTTCAGTTTGTTAATGTGGTGTATTACGTTGATTGATTTGCGGATATTGAAGAATCCTTGCACCCTTGGGATAAAGGCCACTTGGTCATGATGTATAATCTTTTTAATGTGTTGTTGGATTCTGATTGCTAGAATTTTGTTAAGGAATTTTGCATCTATTTTCATCGGTGATATTGGCCTGTAGTTTTCTTTTATTGTGGGATCTATACCAGGTTTTGGGATTAGGGTGATGGTGGCCTCATAGAATGAGTTTGGAAGTTTACCTTCCTCAGCAATTTTCTGGAAGAGTTTGAGTAGAATAGGTGTTAGCTCTTCTCCAGATTTTTGGTAGAATTCAGCTGTGAAGCTATCTGGACCTGGGCTTTTGTTTGCTGGAAGATTTCTGATTACTTCCTCTAGTTTCGTGCTTGTGATGGATCTGTTCAGATTTTCTAGTTCTTCCTGGTTCAGTTTTGGGAAGGTGTACTTTTCTAGGAACTTGTCCATTTCTTCCAGGTTATTCATTTTATTGCCATATAATTGCTGATAGTATTCTCTAATAATCCTTTGTATTTCTGTGTTGTCGGTTGTGATCTCTCCATTTTCAATTCTAATTTTATTGATTTGGTTCTTCTCCCTTTGTTTCTTGATGAGTCTGGCTAGTGGTTTGTCAATTTTATTTACCTTCTCAAAGAACCAGCTTTTGGCTTTGTTGATTTTTGCTATGGTCTCTTTTGTTTCTTTTGCATTTATCTCTGCCCTAATTTTTACGATTTCTTTCCTTCTACTAACAATGGTGTTCTTCATTTCTTCCTTTTCTCGATTCTTTAGATGTAGAGTTAGGTTATTTAGTACTTTTTTCTTGTTTCTTGATGTGTGTCTGTATTGCTATGAACTTCCCCCTTAGCACTGCTTTTACAGTGTCCCAGAGGTTTTGGGTTGTTGTGTTTTCATTTTCATTCATTTCTATGCATATTTTAATTTCTCTTTTGATTTCTTCTATGATTTGTTCATTATTTAGCAACGTGTTGTTCAGCCTCCATGTGTTGGCATTTTTAATGGTTTTTCTCCTATAATTGAGATCTAATCTTACTGCATTGTGGTCAGAAAAGATGCTTGGAATGATTTCAAGTTTTTTAAATTTACCAAGGCTAGATTTATGGCCCAGGATGTGATCTATCCTGGAAAAGGTTCCGTGTACACTTGAGAAAAAGGTCAAATTCATTGTTTTGTTGTGAAATGTCCTATAGATATCTATTAGGTCTAACTGGTCCATTGTATCATTTAAAGTTTGTGTTTCCTTGTTAATTTTCTGTTTAGTTGATCTATCCATAGATGTAAGTGGTGTATTAAAATCTCCCACTATTATTGCATTGTTGTTAATTTCCCCTTTCATACTTGTTAGTAATTATCTTACATATTGCGGTACTCGTATGTTGGGTGCACACATATTTATAATTGTTATATCTTCTTCTTGGACTGATCCTTTGATCATTATGTAGTTTCCTTCTTTGTCTCTTTTCACCGCCTTTCTTTTAAAGTCAATTTTATCTGATATGAGTATTGCTACCCATGCTTTCTTTTGGTCTCTGTTTGCATTGAATATCTTTTTCTAGCCCTTCCCTTTCAGTCTGTATGTGTCCCTCGTTTTGAGGTGGGTCTCTTGTAGACAACATATATGGGGGTCTTGTTTTTGTATCCATTCAGCCAGCTTTTGTCTTTTGGTTGGGGCATTCAACCCATTTACGCTTAAGGTAATTATTGATAAGTATGATCCTGTTGCCATTTTCTTTATTTCTTTGGGTTTGAATTTATATACCCTTTCTGTGTTTCTTGTCTAGAGAAGATCCTTTAGCATTTGTTGAAGAGCTGCTTTGGTGATGCTTAATACTCTCAGCTTTTGCTTGTCTGTAAAGCTTTTTATTTATCTTTCATATTTGAATGAGTTCCTTGCTGGGTAAAGAAATCTGGGCTGTAGGTTATTTTCCTTCATCACTTTTAGTGTGTCTTGCCATTCCCTCCAAGAGTTTCTGTTGAAAGATCAGCTGTTATCCTTATGGGAATCCCCTTGTGTGTTATTTGCTGGTTTTCCCTTGCTGCTTTTAATATTTGTTCTTTGGGTTTGATCTTTGTTAATTTGATTACTATGTGTCTTGGTGTATTTCGCCTTGGATTTATCCTGTTGGGTACTCTCTGGGTTTCTTGGACTTGGGTGATTATTTCTTTTCCCATTTTAGGGAAGTGTTCAACTATTATCTCCTCAAGTATTATCTCATGGTCTTTCACTTTGTCTTCTTCTTCTGGGACTCCTATGATTCGAATGTTGGACCGTTTAACATTGTCCCAGAGGTCTCTAATATTGTTCTCATTTCTTTTAATTAGTTTTTCTTTTTTCCTATCTGTTTCTTTTATTTCTATATTTCTATCTTCTAGCTCGCTTATCCTATCTTCTCCCTCTGTTATTCGAGGCAGAGTGTTTGTTCCCTCCAGAGTGTTTCTGATCTCATCTATTGCATTATTCATTGTAAATTGACTCTTTTTTATTTCCTCTAAATCCTTGTTAAACCTTTCTTGCATCTTCTCAATCCTTTTCTCCAGGTTATTTATCTGTAACTCCATTTTGCTTTCAAGATTTTGAATCATTTTCACCATCAAAATTCGAAATTCTTTATCAGTTAGATTCCCTATATCTTCCTCTTTTGTTTGTGTTGGTGGGCATTTATCTTGTTCCTTTACTTGCTGGGTATTTCTCTGCCTGTTCATTTTGCTTATATTTCTGTGCTTGGGGTGGCCTTTCCGTCTTTTGGCAGTTTGTGTAATTCTCTTTATAAGTGGAGTTTCTTTGCTGTGGGTGAGGTTGGATAGGTGGCTTGTCAAGGTTCCCTGGTTAGGGAAGATTGTGTAGGTTTTCTGGTGGGTGGAGCTGGATTTCTTCTCTCTGGAGTGCAATGTAGTGTCCAGTAATGAGTTATGAGATGTCAGTGGGTTTGGAATGACTTTGGGCAGCCTGTATATTGAAACTCAGGGCTATTTTCCTATGTTGCTAGAGAATTTGCTTGGCATGTCTTGCTCTGGAACTTGTTGATCCTTGGGTGGTGCTTGGTTTTAGTTTAGGTATGGAGGCGTTTGATGAGCTTCTATCGATTAATATTGCCTGGAGTCCGGAGTTCTCTGGTACTCTCAGGATTCGAGCTTAAGCCTCTTGCCTCTGGTTTTTGGTCTTATTCTTGGAGTGGTCTCTAGACTTCTCTATCTGTCATTTCCAAGGTGCTTCCCTCTCTTTTAGCTTCTATTTGCTGGTCTCTTCAGTGTCGTATTTCCACCTTGATACTAGGGGTCGGGTGGACACTTTTTAAGGCTCAGTTGTTCAGTCCTGTTCTGGGAAGGGAGGAACGCTGCAGACAAATATCTCTGGCATCTGTGGGGAGTGCTCGCAGCGTCTCAGCCACACTAGGTTTGCCCCAACTCACAGAGCATGTGTTGTTCCAGTCTACACTGCACAGGCTCTAGGTTGCTCTGCCAGGAACTGTCCGAGGCCAGGGCTGGGTTGTATACACTTCCCAGGTCTGAGCGTCTCAAGTTCAGTTTCTCGGGTATTCCACAAAGGCGCAGACTTGGCTGGGCCTGCGTTTTGTGCCTTCCCCGGTCTGAGCAGCTCAGGTGACCAGGTGTTTGGTGAGCACGGTTGCTGCAACTTGATGCTTCCCCAGTCCCTGCCACTCGGTTTTCTGGGTGTACAACTGGCGTACCTTCTCAGGCAGATATCGACTGGCCTGAGCCCAAGAAGTCTTGATTAGCAACAAGCCTGCCTTCAGTTTGTATCGGATGCCTTTCTGGGGCCACGGTTGCCCCCTCCGGCTCTGGCTGACCTCCCTGCCTGTCTCGCTGGGGGATGGGGGATGGGCCGACCGCAACCAGCTTGCTCTGCTCAGCCCTTTGTTCTGTGAGCGAGGCTGGCAGAGTCTTAGGTTAAAGCTTTCACCCTTTTTGTGGGAAAGCTATCCCAGTCTGCTTTGCTATCCTCAGTTAATTTTCAGATTGTTCTCACAGCATTCATGCCCAGTCCTCTCTCTAAGCAGTTCAGCCGGCTCCTCCCTGCCCATCCCCCACTTGCTAATGGCGTATGGAGGCGTCTGCGCTTCTTCTCCACTGGTAGTTACTGTTTGGTGGGTAATCTGTGGATTTTAATTATTTCTTTCTTTTTCCTCCCGGTTATGTGGCCCTCTGAGGTTCCAGGACTTGCAACAGATTAGCCAGTGAGAGTGTTTCCTGGTGTTTGGAAACTTCTCTCTTTTTAAAGCCTCCCTTCCCTGGACGGAGCTCTGTCCTTACCTCTTTTGTCTCTCTTTTTATCTTTTATGTTTTTTCCTACCTACTTTGGAAGACAATGGGCTGCTCTTCTGGGTGCCTGATGTCCTCTGCTGACATTCAGACGTTGTTTTGTGGACTGTACTATACGTTCAAATGTTCTTTTGATGAATTTGTGGGGGAGAGAGTGGTCTCGCCCTCCTATTCCTCCGCCATCTTGTTCCTTCTCTGTGTGTTGATTTTATATCTTGCAACGTTACTATACTCATTGATTAGCTCTAGTGTTTTTCTGGTAGAGTCTTTAGGGTTTTAGATGTGTAGAGGATCATGCCATCTGCAAACAGTGAGAGTTTTACATCTTCTTTTCCAGTTTGGTTTCCTTTTATGTCTTTTTCTGCTCTGATTGCTGTGGCCAAAATATCCAAAACTATGTTGAATAGTAGTGGTGAGAGTGGGCACACTTGTCTTGTTCCTGACTTTAGGGGAAACACTTTCAATGTTTCACCATTGAGGATAATGCTTGCTATGGGTTTGTCATGCATAACTTTTATTATGTTGAGGAATGTTCCTTCTAGTCCTGCCTTCTGGAGCATTTTTATCATAAATGGATTTTTAATTTTCTCAAAGTCTTTCTGTGCATCTATTGAGATAATCATATGGATTTTATTTTTCAATTTGTTAATGTGGTGTATTACCCTGATTGATTTGCAGATATTGAAGAATCCTTGCATCCCTGGGATAAAGCCCACTTGGTCATGATGTATGATCTTTTTACTGTGTTGTTGGATTCTGATTGCTAGAATTTTGTTAAGGATTTTTGCATCTATGTTCATCAGTGATATTGGCCTGTAGTTCTCTTTTTTTGTGGGATCTTTGTCAGGTTTTGGTATTAGGGTGATGGTGGCCTCATAGAATGAGTTTGGAAGTTTACATTACTCTGCAATTTTCTTAGAAAAGTTTGAGTGGGATAGGTGTTAACTCTTCTGTAAAATTATCTTTACATTCATCTGTGAAGCCATCTGGACCTGGGCTTTTGTTTGCTGGAAGACTTCTGATTACAGTTTCAATATCGGTGCTAGTGATGGGTCTGTTAAGATTTTCTATTTCTTCCTGGTTCAGTTTTGGGAAGTTGTACTTTTCTAAGAATTTGTCCATTTCTTCCAAGTTGTCCATTTTTTTTTTTGCATATAATTTCTGATAGTAGTCTCTTATGATCCTTTGTATTTCTGTGTTGTATATTGTGATCTCTCCCTTTTCATTTCTAATTTTATTGATTTGGTTTTTCTCCCTTTGTTTCTTGATGAGTCTGACTATTGGTTTGTCAATTTTATTTACCCTCTCAAAGAACCAGCTTTTGCTTTGTTGATTTTTGTCCCTTTCTTCCTTTCTAGTTGCTTTAGGTGTAGAGTTAAGTTATTTAGGTGACTTTTTTCTTGTTTCTTGAGGTATGCCTGAATTGCTATGAACCTTCCCCTTAGCACTGCTTTTACAGTGTTCCACAGGTTTTGGTTGTTGTGTTTTCATTTTCATTCATTCCTATGCATATTTTGATTTCTTCTATGATTTGTTGGTTATTCAGTAGCGTGTTGTTCTGCCTCCATATGTTGGAATTTTTAATAGCTTTTCTCCTGTAATTGAGATCTAGTCTAACTGCATTATGGTCAGAAAATGTGCTCGGTTAATTTCAATTTTTTTGAATTTACCAAGGCTAGATTTATGGCCCAGGATGTGATCTATCCTGGAGAAAGTTCTGTGTGAACTTCAGAAGAAGGTGAAATTAATTGTTTGGGGGTGAAATGTCTTATAGATATCAATTAGGTCTAACTGTTCTATTGTATCATTTAACGTTTGTGTTTCCTCATTAATTTTCTGTTTAGTTGATCTATCCATAGGTGTGAGTGGGGAATTAAAGTCTCCCACAATTATTGTGTTATTGCTAGTTTCCCCTTTCATACTTGTTAGCATTTGCCTTACATATTGTGGTGCTCCTATGTTGGGTGCAGATAAATTTAAAATTTTTATATCTTCTTCTTGGATTGATCCTTTGATCATTATGCAGTGTCCTTCTTTGTCTCTTTTCACAGCCTTTATTTTAAAGTCAATTTTATCTGATATGAGTATTGCTATTCCTGCTTTCTTTTGGTCTCTATTTTCTTGGAATATCTTTTTCCAGCCCTTCACTTTCAATCCGTATGTGTCCCTCGTTTCGAGGTCAGTCTCTTGTAGACAACATATATAGGGGTCTTGTTTTTGTATTCATTCAGTTAGTCTTTGTCTTTTGGTTGGGGCATTCAAACCATTTACATTTAAGGTAATTGGTGATAAGTATGATCCCGTTGCCATTTACTTTATTGTTTTGGGTTCGAGTTTATACACTCTTTCTGTGTTTCCTGTCTAGAGAGGGTCCTTTAGCATTTGTTGGAGAGCTGGTTTGGTGATGCTGAATTCTCTCAGCTTTTGCTTGTCTGTAAAGCTTTTGATTTCTCCTTCATATTTGAATGAGATCCTTGCTGGTTACAGTAATCTGGGCTGTAGGATATTTTCTTTCAACACTTTAAGTGTGCCCTGCCATTCCCTCCTGGCTTGAAGGGTTTCTATTTAAAGATCAGTTCTTATCCTTATGGGGATCCCCTTGTGTGTTATTTGTCGCTTTTCCCTTGGTGCTTTTAATATTTGTTCTTTGTATTTGATCTTTGTTAATTTGATTACTATGTGTCTTGGTGTATTTCACCTTGGATTTATCCTGTTTGGGACTCTCTGGGTTTCCTGGACTTGGGTGGCAATTTCTTTCCCCATTTTAGGGAGGTTTTCAACTATTATCTCCTCAAGTATTTTCTCATAGCCTTTTTTTTGTCTTCTTCTGGGAGTACTATGACTCGAATGTTGGGGCATTTAACATTGTCCTAGGGGTCTGTGAGATTGTCCTCATTTCTTTTAATTCATTTTTATTTTTTACTCTTTGTTTCATTTATTTCTACAATTCTGTCTTCTAACTCACTCATCCTATCTTCTGCCTCAATTATTCTAATGTCGGTTCCCTCCAGAGTGTTTTTGATCTCATCTCTTACATTATTCATTGTATATTGACTCTTTTTTATTTCTTCTAGATCCTTATTATACCTTTCTTGCATCTTCTCGATCCTTGTCTCCAGGTTATTTATCTGTAACTCCAGTTTGTTTTTAAGATTTTGAATCATTTTCACTATCATTATTCGGAATTCTTTATCAGGTAGTTTTCCTATCTCTTCCTCTTTAGTTTGGGTTGGTGGGCATTTATCCTGTTTCTTTATTTTCTGGGTATTTCTCAGCCTCTTCATCTTGCTTATATTTCTGTGTTTGGGGTGGCCTTTCCGTCTTCTGGCCGTTTGTGGAGTTTTCTTTATAGTGGAGTTTCCTTGCTGTGGGTGAGGTTGGATAGGTGGCTTGTCAAGGTTTCCTGGTTAGGGAAGATTGTGTAAGTGTTCTTGTGGGTGGAGCTGGATTTCTTCTCTCTGCAGTGCAATGAAGTGTTCAGTAATGAGTTATTAGGTGCCAATGGGTTTGGAGTGACTTTGGGCAGCCTGTATATTGAAGCTCAGTGTTATTTTCCAGTGTTGCTGGAGAATTAGTTTGGTATGTCTTGCTCTGGATCTTGTTGACCCTTGGGTGCTGCTTGGTTTCAGTGTAGATATGGAGGCTTTTGATGAGCTCCTATTGATTAATGTTCCCTGGAGTCAGAAATTCTCTGGTGTTCTCAGAATTTGGACTTAAGCCTCCTGCCTCTGGTTTTCAGTCTTATTCTTGCAGTAGCCACACGACTTCTCCATCTGTCACTTCCAAGGTTGTTCCCTCTGTTTTAGCTTCTTCTGTTTGCTGCTCTCTTCAGTGTCTAATTTCTGCCCTGACACTAGGGGGCGGTGGTAGACACTTTTTAAAGCTCTCTTGTTCAGTCGAGTTTTGGGGAGGGAGAAACACTGCAGACAAGTATCTCTAGAGTCTGTGGGGAGTGCTTGCAGTTTCTCGGCCACACTAAGTTTGCCCCCGCTCACGGCACATGTGCTGTCCCAGTCTGCACTGCATAGGCTCTAGGTTGCTCTTCTGGGCACTCTCTGAGGCCAGCGCTGGGTTGCATGCACATCCCAGGTCTGAGCCACTCAGGTTCAGGTACTCGGGTACTCCACAAAGGCACAGACTTGGTTGGGCCTGCTTTTTGTGCCATTCCCTGGTCTGAGCAGCTCAGGCGACCAGGTGTTTGGTGAGCACAGTTGCTGCGACTTATCGCCTCCCTGGTCCCTTCCACTCTGTTTTCTGGGTGTACAATAGGCGCACCTTCTCAGGTGGATGTCGACCAGCCATAAATCCAAGAAGTTTTGGTTACCAACGAAGCCTGCTTGCAGTTTGGAATCCAATGCCTCTCTGGGGCCGTGATCGCCTCCTTCTGGCTTTGGCTACCCTCCCCTGCCTGTCTCCAGTGAGGGATGGGGAATGGGCCGTCCACAGCCCGCTACCTCTGCTCAGTCCTTTGTTCTGTGAGCGAGTCTGGTGGAGTCTAAGTTTAGGGCTTTTCACCTTTTCGTGGGGTAGCTCTCCCACAGTATGCTTTGCTATCTCTAGTTAGCTCTATCAGATTGCCCTTGCAGCATTCAGGCCCAGTCCTCTCTCTAAGCAATGCAGCCCTCATCTTCCTGTCCAGCTCCCGTTTGCTAGTGGGGGATGCAGGCGTCTGTGCTGCTTCTCCACTGGGAGTTACCGTTGGATGCATAATCTGTGGGTTTTGATTATTTATTTCTTTTTCCTCCTGGTTATGTTGCTCACTGAGGTTCCAAGGCTCGCCACAGACTCGCCAGTAAGAATGTTTCCTGGTGTTTGGAAACTTCTCTCTTTTTTAAGCCTCTCTTCCTGGGACGGAGCTCTGTCCCTACCTCTTTTGACTCTTTTTTTATCTTTTATGTTTTTCCTACCTTCTTTCGAAGATAATGGGCTGCTTTTCTGGGTGCCTGATGTCCTCTGCCATCATTCAGAAGTTGTTTTGTGGAGTTTACTCAGAGTTCAAATGTTCTTTTGATGAATTTGTGGGGAAGAAATTGGTCTCCCCATCCTATTCCTCCACCATCTTCCTCCCTCTCTTCCCCCCATTTAATTCTTACACAGCTATTACAGATTGTATTATTCCCAGTTTCACAGTTATAGGCTGAAAATTGGTTTACCCAAGCTCATGCAGGCACCAAGCTGAGGTGCCAACACTCCAATCCAAGTTCAATTCTTTATTTGCACTGGTCTATTCTACCTCTCTGCTACTTCTATAATGACTTTCAAAGCATCCTCAATTGCAATTTTAACAGATTTATTGAACTGTTAACTCAAGTATTATACAGTTTATCCCACTTAAGGTGTACAATTTAATGCTTTTTAATATTCAGAGTTGTGCAAGTATCACTAAAATCTAATTTTAGGGTGTTCCCATCTCACCAAAAAGAAACAGCATACCCATTAGCAGTCACTCTCTACTCTCCTTCCCTCTAGGCCTGGGCAACTGCTAATCTACTTTCTGTCTATATAAATTTGCCTCTTCTGGACTTTTCATATAAATGCAATCATACAATATGTGACCTTTTGTGTCTGGTTCTCATCAAGTAGCATTTTTGCATTATTCATCTATGTTGTGTCATGTATCAGTATTTCATTTATTTTTGTCACTGAATACTATTCTATTGCGTGGATACACAGTTGACCATTGAACATCATGGGTTTCAACTATGTGGGTTTACTTATAGATGAATTTTAAGTATAGCTGGCCGTTTGTATCAGTGGGTGTGGCATCCATGGAGTCAACCAACTGCAGAAACTGTATTTATAATCCACAGTCAGTTGACTCACCTGGTTTAGTACCCACAGATATGGAGGACTTATGGAACTTCAGCATCCATGGATTTTAGTATCTAAGGCAAGCCCACTAATCAATTCCTCAGGGATACTGAAGGACAACCGAACTAACTTTTATTTATCTATCCATTAGTTGATTGATATTTATGTTGTTTTCACTTTTTGTTTGTTTAGAACAAAACATGAACTGCTATGAACATTCAGTTGCTCTTTCATATGTAAAATATTCTCAGCAATTTTATTTGGTGAGTTTATTCAAAGACCAATGAAGGAGTATACTAGTGACTCATTTGGGTATCTGAAAAAAATTGAGTATGGCTGAAAGCCTAGAATAAAGATTTTGAAGTAGAGAGTGGTGAAAATTGAAGTTATAGTTTTTGGAAGGTGACAGATTCAGGAAGGCCTTAGAGACCCTTTTGAGGAACTGATCTTTTTCCAAAGAGCACTTGAAAGCTATTGAAGACTTTTAATCAGGTAGAATGATTTGTCTATAATTGTAGAGAGACTATTTTGGTTATATTGTGGGGAAAATGTTGGAGCAGTGGCAAGAAGACTTATTAGAAGTCTTTTTCAGTACTGTCTTTAGAGAAATCAAATCTATATATCACCCTCTTCCAAAAAGGTGTTGTTTCATTTTTGTCTGGTACTGAGGCTTCTCTTCAGCTATGGCAGATGCAGTGTATGGCATGGAATCATAATTCAAAATGCTCTTGAAATATTTCTCCAGCTTACTTTGATTACAGTAGGTAAACCCTTTCTTTTCTAAGTAACAGTTCTTTGAACATTTTGGTAGACACTTAATGTCCCAGCGAGAGAGAATATCAGAGGTCTAATCAGATCTCTTCATATTACATAAAGTAAAATGAAACACAGAAGGTTATTTCATCAAGATCACACCTGTGTGACTCATGTCTCTTGATTTTCAGTAGAATATTACTATTTTCACTATTGCATGCTTCTTTTCCCAACTTAGCATCCAACTTTCAAGATGTATTTGTGGAGAACATATGTGAGGCCTAGAACTGTGCAAAGTATTGTGAAAATTGTTAAAGCGTGCAATTCATTTTTTTTTTTTGCCCTTTAGAAGCTGTTGATAATATGATACTTCTTTGTCTGAGTTTCTGGATAAGAGTAACAGTCCTTAGGATCCCCAGAATCATGACAAAAGGTAAAGTCCTAATTTTAATCCTTAGGCAAATTATCTACTCAAATTCCTGCCTCACAGCAACTTTAGAAATAAATACTGCTGAGGACTTGGAATTTAATGGTATTTTATCCCAGTGGTTATTGTATGTATCCTGGTATTGTTATTTCAGCATGAATCATGAAGATTAGCAGTGTGCTTATTGTTTATATAAAACGATTCATAACTTAGAAAATAGCCAATTAGTTTTCAGCAAATATTTTATGAACTTTGAATGCTTCTTTCAAATTGTCTCCTTTGTGGTTTTTTAAGATATAGTATGTTAGAGAATTGAAACAATAACCTAACAACTTTAAAAACTATTACTTCATCCTTTCTCTACTCTGTAAAGTAGTGATAGAAATTTTCCCTCTTAGCCTAGCTTATTTTCTTCTAATGGAAAATTTTGCTCCCATAAAATATATCACTACAAGTGTGATTTGCCATACCATCCACTGGTAGCTTTGAACTTAGGTCCAATTGCTTGAACTATTGCCATTTACCAGCCTTTTGTATCAGGCTTTATAGTCCTATGTTTTTCTTATGTATTGTGCAAAGCAGTAAAAACATGTGGTAATTCTAGGATTTCCCAATTGGCAGTGCAAAATTTAGTGCAGACAAGTTGCCTAATTATCTGTCAGCATTTGGGGTGGAATTTAAAATAGAATATCAAGTGATGCTTTAAAAATTGAGTATTTTTAGTCAAATAAATATGAAATAAATATCACTTGTTTCTTAATTTTGTGATCTGTGGCAAAATACTTAACCTCTTTGGTTCTAAGCTGCTTTTTTTGAAAACTGAAAATAAGAAAACTACCTATATCACAGAGAGCAGAAACCACAAAGTAAAATAGTGTATAAGAAAGGAGCTTGTCATCAGTCAGTAGAAACAGTTTCCCTCTAATGAGCTCTTACTTTGCAAAGTACTGTGCATTCATGAGTTTCCTAAGGCTGCCATAACAAAGTACTATGAACTTGGTGGCTTAAACAATCAAAATCTGTTTGCTCTGAGTTCTGGAGGCCAGAAGTCTAAAATCCCTTCAAAGCTTGTAGGGAAGAATCCTTCCTTCTTCTACCTTCTAGTTGTTACTGACAACCCTTGGTGTTCCTTGGTTTGCAAATGTATTACTCCAATCTCTGCCTCTGTCTTCACATGACCTCCTTCTCTGTCTGTTTGGACTGTGTCCAAATTTCCCTCTTTGGATAGGGCACCTGTCATATTGGATATAGAGTCCACCCTAATCCAGTATGACCTCATCTTAACTTAATATTTCCAAATAAGGTCATATTCATTCACAGGTTTCAAGTGGACATGAATTTTGAATATTGGGAGGACACTATTCAACCCAGCATAGAATGCTAGAGTTATTCCCTCACCAAATTTGGTTAATTTGGGTCAAAGTAGATATTAAAGCTAATGTAATTAAAGTTCAAAAGGATTTGACAAGGTCACTGAACTCATAACCAGCAGGGCCAGTATTCTAGTTTATGACTGACTGGATTCCAAAACTTTCTTTTCACTTTGTGCTTATGATTATTCTCCACCATTACATAAGGTAATAAATTTTAAAACCTCTCATCTCCTTACTACTATGGTAGTGCTTATTTGTATGAAAGACTCATTACAAAATAGAATGATAACTTACTGAATTATGTATATTTTACTTTAATACCTATTGAAAAATTGTCCTACAAGAGGGTAGCTTTAATTTACATTTCACCTTAAAATGTATTATTTTAATTCATTATTTTTTGCCTTTACCAAATGTTTGGTCAAAACTAATTTCATGTGTTTGCATCATTATGGGTTTGAGTATTGCTGTTGTTGTTTGAGTATTAGTAAAGCTAAATAGTTTTAAATGTTTCCCAAACACTTGTATTTCTGATTTTGTGAATTACCTTTATATATAATTAATATGTTATTATATTGAGGTGCTCTATTTTATGTAAGCATTTATAAAAGTTACTTATATACTCATGCCACCAATCCTTTATCCTAGATTTTGCAGCTGAATTTTTCAAATTGTGACTTTACTTTATATTATCATTTTTTACTACAGATTTTAATTATAATGCATTCAAATAATTGTGTTCATTAATTCCATATATTGTCTCTTGCTTAGAAGAATCTTCCTTGCTTCAAAATTTTAGCATGCTTTCCTAAATTTTCTTCTTGTATTTGTATGGTTTGATGTTTACATTTAGCTTTTAAATTTATATGGGATTATTTTCTTTTTTAATTTAAGAGATAAAGCATATACTGAGTTTCAAGTTTTTAAACGCCTTGTCATTTTCTCAATAATTAATTAATAACTCTTTTGTTCATCGGGCTAACATGGTGGTTTAGTGGTAAAGACTCTGCCTACCAAGCAGAATGAAATGCTACTATTATCATATATTAACTTCAGTTATGCATAAATTTGCTTTTGAAATTCCTGATGCTCACTGGACTAACACCACATTACTTAACTTACTGTACTTATATAATAGTTTCAATATCTTATATAGCAAGTTTTCATTGATTATTTTTCCCCTCAGAATTATCTATTTTTATTCTTTTTTTTTCTAGTTAAAATATTGAATAATGTTAGAACCTTAAGGGACATAGAATAGCCAAAACAGTTTTGAAGAAGAAAATAAAGTTAGAGAATTCATCTTCCAAATTTCAAAACTTATTACAAAGCTGCAGCAATCAAGACAGTGTGGTACTAGCATAAGGTGAGACATATAGAATTCAGAGTCTAGAAACAAACTCATACATTGGGGATCAATTAATTTTCAACAAATATGTCAAGATAATTCAATGGTGAAAGAATAGTGTTTTCAACAAATGATGTCAAATGATGTTAGATCAACTGGATAGCCACGTGCAAAACAGTGAAGTTGTAGAACTTGTGGGCCACAACTGCTGAAGCCCCTGTGCCCTAGAGCCCATGTTCTGCAACAAGAAAAGCCACAACAAGGACAAGCCTATGTGCTGCAGTGAAAGAACAGCTTCCCACTTGCCTCAATTAGAGAAGGCCTGTGTACACCAATGAAAACCCATTGAGTGCAACCAAAAACAATAAAATAAATTAAAAATAAATAAATAAAGCTAACCTTACAGAAAAAAAAAAGAAGACAGTGAAAATGGACCTGTGGCTCATACCATGCACAGAAACATAAGTCAAAATTGATCAAAGACCTAAAGTTAGTAAATTTTTGAAGAAAATTTAGGAGAAAATCTGTTTCCTTGAATTAGGCAGTGATTTCTTTCAGTTCAATTCAGTTCAGTCGCTCAGTCATGTCCTACTCTTTGCGACCCCATATATCACAGTACGCCAGGCCTCCCTGTCTATCACCAACTCCCGGAGTTCACTCAAACTCATTTCCATTGAGTCAGTGATGCCATCCAGCCATTTCATTCTCTGTCGTCCCCTTCTCCTCCTGACCCCAATCACTCCCAGCATCAGAGTCTTTTCCAGTGAGTCAACTCTTCGCATGAGGTGGCCAAAGTATTGGAGTTTCAGCTTTAGCATCAGTCCTTCCAATGAACACCCAGGACTAATCTCCTTTAGAATGGACTGGTTGGATCTCCTTGCAGTCCAAGGGACTCTCAAGAGTCTTCTCCAACACCACAGTTCAAAAACATCAATTCTTCAGCGATCATCTTTCTTCACAGTCCAACTCTCACATCCATACATGACCACGGGAAAAACCATAGCCTTGACTAGACGGACCTTGGTTGACAAAGTAATGTCTCGGCTTTTTAATATGCTATCTAGGTTGGTCATAACTTTCCTTCCAAGGAGTAAGCGTCTTTAGGTAGCAATAAAAGGAAAAGAAAAGGTAAGCAGTGTTTCATTAAAATTAAAAACTTTCATGCATCAAAGGATACTATAAAGCAAATGAAAAGACAACCTAAAGAGTGGGGGGAAATATTTGAAGTCACATAGATAATGGTCTACTGTTCAGAATATATAACTAATACAGCTCAACAATATAAAAGCCAATAATCCAATTTCAAAATAGGCAAAAGATTTAACAGATATTTCTCCACAAACACTTATAGATGACCAACAAACAGATTAAAAGATGTTTAGTCAGTCACTGTTGTTGTCGTTCAGTCACGAAGTCATGTCCAACTCTTCGTAACCCCATGGACTGCAGCATGCCAGCTTTTTTGTCCTTTCACGATCTCCTGGAGTTTGCTCAAATTCATGTCCACTGAGTTGGTGATGCCAACCAAATATCTTATCTATATATCTTATCCTCAATCTTTCCCAGGATCAGTCTTTTCCAATGAGTTGGCTCTTTGAATCAGGTGGCCAAAGTATTGGAGCTTCAGCTTCAGCATCAGTCTCTTCAATGAATATTCATAGTTGATTTCCTTTAGGATTGTTTGCTTTGATATCTTTACTGTCCAAGGGACTCTTAAGAGTGCTTCTTCAGCACCAAAATTCGAAAGCATCATTTCTTCAGCAGTCACCCTTCTTTATAGTCAAACTCTCACATTCGTACATGACTACTGGGAAAACCATAGATTTGACTATGAGGATCTTTGTCTCCACGTTTTAATATATCATCTAGGTTTGTCATAGCTTTCCTTTCAAAGAACAAGCGTCTTTTAATTTCATGGCTGCAGTTACCATCCGAAGTGAATTCGGATCCCAAGAAAATAAAATCTGCCACTGTTTCCACTTTTCCCCCATCTTTTTGCCTTTAAGTGATGGGACCGGATACCATGATCTTAGTTTTTTGAATAGTGAGCTTTAAGCCCACTTTTACACTCTCCTCTTTTACCCTCATCAAGAGGCTCTTTAGTTCCTCTTCCTTTTCTCGCTTTAGATTTGTATCATCTACCTATCTGAGGTTGTTGATATTTCTCCTCACAATGTTGATTCCAGTTTGTGATTCATTCAGCTCAGCATTTTTGCATGATGTATTCTGCATATAAGTTAAATATGCAAGGTGACAATACACAGCATTGTTGTACTGCTTTCCCAATTTTGAACCAGTTATTTGCTCCATGTTCGGTCCTGTTGCTTCTTTACCTGCATGCTGGTTTCTCAGGAGGCAGGTAAGGTGGTCTGGTATTCCCATCTCTTGAAGAATTTTCCACAGTTGTGATCCACAGAGTCAATGGCTTTAGCATAATCAATGAAGCAGAAGCAGATGTTTTACTGGAATTCTCTTGTTTTATCTATGACCCAACAGATGTTGGCAATTTGACCTCTGGTTCCTCTGCCTTTCCGAAATCCAAAATTCCAGAACATCTGAAAGTTCTCAGTTCAAGCACCATTGAAGCCTCAGTTCAGTTCAGTCACTCAGTCGTGTCCGACCCCTTGCAACCCCATGGACTGCAGCACACCAGACCTCCGTGTCCATCACCAGCTCCCAGAGCTTGCCCAAATTCATGTCCATTGAATCCATTAAGGATTTTGAGCATTACCTTGCTAGCATGTGAAATGAATGTAATTGTGCAGTAGTTTGAACAGTCTTTGGCATTGCTCTTCTTTGGGACTAGAATGAAAACTGACCTTTTCCAGTCCTGTGGCCAGTGCTGAGTTTTCCAAACTGGCTGGCATATTGAGTATAGCACTTTAGTAGAGTCATCTTTTAGGAGTTGAAATAGCTCAGCTGGAATTAGTCATTAGGGAAATGCAAATCGAAACCACCGGATATCACTTCTTACCCAGCAGGATAGCTATAATAATGAGAAAAGAAGAAAAATAACAAATGCCGGTAAGTATGTAAAGATAGTGGAACCATCATACACTTGGTGGGTATCGTGAAATAGTGCAGCCACTCTAGAAAATTTTTGGTTCCTCGAAAAGTTAAACATAGTATTACCATATGACCCAGAAATTCTACCCAAGAGAACAGAAAGCACAAACTCACAAACAACCTGTCCACAAAAGTTCATAGATACATAATTCAAAATTGATAAAGTGTGGAGACAACACCATCAGCTAATAAATGGGTAAATAAAATGTGCTATATCCATACAATAGAATATTATTCAGCCATAAAAATGGGTAAATTACTGACACGAACTACACATACATGGACCTTGAAAACATTATCCTAACTAAAAGAAGTCAGGCACAAGAGGCCACATAATATATGATTTAATTTTATATGAAATATCCAGAAGAAGTAAATCCGTTGAGATAGAGAACAATTTAGTGGCTGTCAGGGATTGGAGGAGGAAGGAATCGAGAGGATTGTCACCCCTTTTTGGGGGTGATAAAATGTCCCAGAATTAGATAGTGGTGATGTTTGTACAATAGAGTGAATATACTAAAAAACACTGAATTGTGTACTTTAAAATAGTTAAATGAATTTTATTTCAATAAAATTGTATTAGACCTAAAAACATAAATTTGAAAGAAAGAGTATGTTGTTTTTTTTTTTTGGCCATGCAACTTGTGGTATCTTAGTTCCCTGACCAGTGCTCAAACCAGTGTCCTCTGTAATGGAAGACCAGAGTCCAAACCACTGGACAGCCAGAGAAGTCCTGAATACCATCATTTTGGATTGAACCATTTAATATTCTCAAAATATTATTTTTCAAAAATTTAATGTATAAAATGAATGTAATTCTGATTAAAGTCCTAGTAGCATTTTCTTTGTTGTTTTTGTTGTTTAGTTGTCTGCCAGGCTCCTCTGTCCATGGGACTTCCCAAGCAAGAATACTGAAGCGGGTTGCCATTTCCTTCTCTTTCTCTCTATGAAGTTTTCTATAACCAGATAAATAATCTTAAAATTTAAGTATAAGCATAAAAACCTAAGAATAGTCATTTTGAAAGAATAAACATGAAGAAATAAGAGAAAGAACTTCTTTAGCAATGATCAGAATGCTGTATAAAGTCTCCTTAGTAAAACAAAAGTAATATTGGTTTAGAAATAGACAAAAACATCAGTAGAACACAAGTAAATCCCACTATCAAGAAAACTTAATATATGACAAAGTGGACTTTCAAATTTATTGAAAAAAGACAGCTCAATTAATAAATGATTCTGACACAATTGTTTAATTTCTTTTGAAAGGAAAAATAATGTTTGTCGACTATCTTATATTATATAAAAACAAATCCCAGAATTATTTAAAGTTTGAATGTAAAACCACTAGCCAGACTCATCAAGAAACAAAGGGAGAAGAACCAAATCAATAAAATTAGAAATTAAAATGGAGAGATCACAACCGACAACACAGAAATACAAAGGATTATTAGAGAATACTATCAGCAATTATATGGCAATAAAATGAATAACTTGGAAGAAATGGAAAAATTCCTAGAAAAGTACACCTTGCCAAAACTGAACCAGGAAGAAATAGAAAATCTGAACAAACCCATCACAAGCACGGAACTAGAGGAAGTAATCAGAAATCTTCCAGCAAACAAAAGCCCAGGTCTAGACGGCTTCACAGCTGAATTCTACCAAACATTTAGAGAAGAGCTAACACCTATTCTACTCCAACTCTTCCAGAAAATTGCTGAGGAAGGGAAACTTCCAAACTCATTCTATGAGGCCACCATCACCCTAATCCCAAAACCTGGTAAAGACCCCACAAAAAAAGAAAACTACAGGCCAATATCACTGATGAACATAGATGCAAAAATCCTTAACAAAATTCTAGCAATCAGAATCCAACAGCATATTAAGAAGATCATACATCATGACCAAGTGGGCTTTATCCCAGGAATACATTTTGATTTTAATACAATTTAGAAGTGTACACCAGTGGCTGATTTGTGTCGATGTATGGCGAAAGCCACTACAATATTGTAAATTAATTAGCATTCAATTAAAATAAACAAATTAATTTTTTAAGTTTAAAGTTTTTATTTTTCTTTTTTCAAGATGATATGCTTATTTTTTAATTGAAGTTACAGTATAAAAGGACATTCAGTGAAAGCCAAATTATATGAAATATGATACGTGTGCATGCTTGGTAAGTTGTTTCATTCGTGTCAGACTCCTTGTGATCCCATATCGTGTCCTTGTCCAGGGGACCTTTCCGACTCAGGGATTGAACTCATGTCTCTTACATCTCCTGCATGGGCTGCTCAGTTGCTCAGTCATGTCTGGCTGTTTGTGACCCCATGGACTGTACCCACCAGGCTCCTCTGTCCATGGGATTCTCCAGGCAAAAATACTGGAGTAGGTTGCGCTTTCCTCCTCCATCCTGAATTAGTAGGTGGGTTCTTTAACACTAGCACCATCTAGGAAGCCCAAAATATGATATAATACACCTTATAAAAATGTACTAAAATTTTTATATAATCACTTGATAATATTTATCATGCATGTCTCTAAAACTCAAGAATAAGTCATCATAGGTGAGCTTTTATGTAAGAAAGAAAAGTAGTCTATAAACAAATATTCCTTAAATTAACTACCAAAATCTCATTTACTTTTCCTTTATAGTCCTGTCCCATGGTTAAATATAAACCAATTTTCAGAATTTTGTAAGAGTTTGGTATGAAAATTAATTTAGTTTAAAATAGCATTTGGATTACTTTCCTCATTATATAGGGCTTCCCTGGTGGCTCAGAATCTATCTGCAATGCAGGAATACCTGGTTGTATCCCTGTGTCAGGAAGATTCCCTAAAGGAAGATTAATGATTAATCTTGATGCTTAAGGTTCCTTTATCAAATGGGTGAGAGAAAGGATGAAATTTGGTGTTTTTCTTTTTCTTTCCTTGATTATTATTGAAATTCTGCTAACCAACTGGCAATCTTCTTCATCTTCCCTGGTTTGACTTCTTGTCAGTCTAGAAAATGGTGTGGAAATTGTTGGTTGATCCAAAGAGCCTTTTAAATTTTTTTAAACAGAAATTATCGCTTCTCAATTATTTTCTTCTCCACTTTTCTTATTTTTTGGTCTCTGATCTCTTACTCTCTAATCACCGTGATGAAAATTTGGTATAGGAGCTCTAAAGGGATTGGACAATAATCAGGCTCAGTAATGATAATTATAAATTTACTGACACATTCGAATGCAAGCAAATGCAAATGTGAGAACATTAAATATATCTTTTATATTTCAAATTTTATTACCTATGTACCATGCTTTATGAAAATAATGCATAAAAATATAAATAGCAAAAGAAAAAAGCAGGGGCTGGCTTTCACCTTTCGAAGTTGTTACCTTTACAAAAGGAATCAATATAAATTTAAGGCATTAACTTACCTCATCATTTAAAATATAATTTAGGTAAAATTTAGTCTTTTGTAAAATATTTGTGCTGCTTATAGTAAGGTATAACCTCATTGCAGTTACCAAGATGTGAGTTGAATCTGATTGGCTAATTAAATCTTTCCAGTGAGAACATGTTTTTTATGTCACTGCCATTTCTCTTGATTTCCACCTCATTCACTTTTGGTATCCTTTAGAAATATTGTGCTAGTTAGAAAAAAATATATTGTTGATGATTACTTCTAGAAATGCAATGAAATCCTTAATTATGTACCCTAAACATGAGAAGTATTGGATCAAGTCTCTTTGTTGTATTTTGCCTGCGTCTGTGGGAAAGTCTCACAGAAGGAAACCAAAACGTTGCATATGTGTACAATTAATCCTTGAGATTGCTTCCTCCAAAAATGGTGTCATTTTGTGCTAACCACATTAGCATTGTTTGTAAGGTGGACTTTCAAACATCTGGGTTTGAAATGAGACTACTAACTCATTGTTCATAAGCAACAAAAGAGCTAACAGATGGCAACAACTCTGAGTCACTATTCATCTTGGCTACAGTCAAGCTGGTAGTCCATGGCAAAAAGATAGCTTCTTCCATTCTCAATCCCTCAGCCCTTTATTTCACCTATGGAGTTATTGATTTCAAAAAAGTATCCAAAAAAACCTTCTTTCTACTAATCTTCTGAATTTCTTCTTAGCATAGTAAAACTGCATTTTTAATGTTATTTTATCTGAATAACAGATCCTCAAATAATAATTATTCCAATCAAGATCAGTTGTTTGCTTCTGAGTCCTAATAGATAACATGACATTCAGCACAGATCTTCAAACTGTAACTATTACCAGATACCATCCTCTATTAAACAGCAAAATAATCTACATGAAATAATCAAAGAGATTATGTATCAACTGGGGGCAATACCATAATACTTTAAAATTAAATATTTGAGATTTTGAGCAACAGTGAAAGGAAGGTTAATAGTCATTTGGAATGATGCTTTCCCTCGAAGCTCAGCTACTTGCTGGAGGTCAAAACTTCCTAGTTGCAGAAGCAGAGTTGAGATTCTAGAGAAATTAACTTAGTATCTTATCGTATAAAATGGAACTCGTATTTTCTCCTTATAAAGCTCTGAAATCATCCTTTTTTTTAATAGAACATTTTGCAATGCATTAGTCCCTTTCTCTCACTGGAGATGCTGATTACAGCCATGAAATTAAAAGACGCTTACTCCTTGGAAGGAAAGTTATGACCAACCTTGATAGTATATTAAAAAGCAGAGACATTACTTTGCCAACCAAGTTCCGTCTAGTCAAGGCTATGGTTTTTCCCGTGGTCATGCATGGATGTGAGAGTTGGACTGTGAAGAAAGCTGATCGCCGAAGAATCGATGCTTTTGAACTGTGGTGTTGGAGAAGACTCTTGAGATTCCCTTGTACTTCAAGGAGATCCAACCAGTCCATTCTAAAGGAGATCAATCCTGGGTGTTCATTGGAAGGATTGATGCTAAAGCTGAAACTGCAATACTTTGGCCACCTCATGCGACGAGTTGACTCACTGGAAAAGACTCTGATGTTGGGAGAAGTTGGGGGCGGGAGGAGAAGGGGACGACAGAGAATGAGATGGCTGGATGGCATCACCGACTCTGTGGACATGAGTTTGAGTGAACTCCGGGAGTTGGTGATGGACAGGGAGGCCTGGCGTGCTGTGATTCATGGGGTCGCGGAGAGTCGGACACGACTGAGCGACTGAACTGAACTGAAATGAACTGAACTGAACTGAGTCCCTTTCTCAACTAGGCAAAATATTTATTTCAACAAGCTTTGACATTAAATTTTAAAGTAATTTTAAATGTATCTAATCCTTCCTATGATTTCTAGTCTATTCCAGTCCAATCTGTGATTTTAATATTTGCAAACCTTTTAACATTATTTCAATTTCACTGGTTAAGAAATGGAAGATCAGAGAGTTTTGGTGACTTGTCTATAATGTCACATCTATTAAGAGCAGGAGCTGAGCATAGAATTCATGGTTTCTGCTATTCACCTGGAGCTCTTAGTAGTAAAATCTTCAGCCTGAAAGGTGTCAGTACTCAACATTTCTTCTAGCTTGAGTTTTCTGGTAGCTATTGTGTCAGGGAGCTATGAAATATCAGAATTTCCTCTTTATTATCAGGCATTCTTTGCTCAGGGGATTTCAAGGACATTAGTTATAAACTACACTCTCACTGGAGAGAAAGATATGGCACATGTCAGAAATAGATGAAGTGGTAGAATAAAAGGTAGCAAAGTGCTTTGATGGCAAAGGTTATGCAAGTGTAAAGGCAGCCTCTTCTCACACATTCTGTCAATGGGAATGAGAAGACTTTGAAGTGCAATTTACTGCCCAAACAGAAGTCATAAGCTGACCAAACTTTATGAATCTTAGTGTCCTTTAACCAAAGTGTGAATTATTACTGTGGAGCAATGAGGATCTACTTTTTTCCAAGATATGATGAACGATTCTGTATACATTTCCCTGAATTATTATGTACTGGTGTTCACATAAAAAATGCCATTAGATATACTTTTAGTATCCTCAATCAAAACTTACAGAAGAGGAGTGAAAGCTTTTAACTGAATCTGTAGCAAACGGAAAACTTATTAAATAAATAAATATCCATTGCCTTCATGTGAACATAGCTCACTTGCTTGCTCAGTGATCCCTTCTTCAGTTAAGTAGGTTTGAATATCCCAGATCTCTGGTGTGCACTCATCAAATAGGTATTGACTCAGTGCGAGTACAGAGCAGCTAAAAGCATTCTCAACTTTAAAGCACTGCCACTTTGCTTTCCAAAAACCAAGTTTAATAGACTGTGATTCCTGTACTTGTTAATAAATACATTCCAGAAAACAAAAGACAAAACTTTAGTCACTGATGCTATCAATGTATATCTCATTATGGTTTCAGTATACATGTCAATGAATATTACTAAGTGCAAAAGTGTTTCCAAATGTTTATTAGTCATTTCTATTTCTTCTTTCTAAAATTTCCTTTCAAATATTTTGCTTATTTTACAATCTTTCTATCTCACTCTTACGGCTTTATAAGAAATCTTTGTATTTCCAAGCTACTTTTTGTCAGCTTTATATATGAAGATATCTTCTACTGTCTTGTGCTGTGCCACTTCACTCTTTTAGTGCTGTATTTTTATAAACAGAAGTTGTTAAATTTGTATCCCACGTCAATTATGTTAAACACATTATGTTTATATACTATGATGCTTTATTAAGATTTATTATTTAAGTTATACATGTAAAACTTCACTACCTCTCAGAAAGCTAAAGAAGTATACTGAGGAAAATAAGGTGATTCCCTTTCATTATTATTAATCCACTGCCCATCCAAATTTAAGAACTATTAGATATTTTCTAGACCTATGTATGCATATGTGTGTGTGTGGAGAGGCAGTACAGAGAATAGTTAAAAGCACCGCTAATGGAATCAGTTCAGTTCAGTTCAGTCCAGTTCAGTCATTCAGTCATGTCTGATTCTTTGGGGCCCAATGAACGGCAGCACATGAGGCCTCCCTGTCCATCATCAACTCCCGGAGTTCACTCAAATTCATGTCCATCGAGTCGGTGATGCCATCCAGCCATCTCATTCTCTGTCGTCCCTTTCTCCTCCTGCCCCCAATCCCTCCCAGCATCAGGGTCTTTTTCGGTGAGTCAACTTGTCTTGTGAGGTGGCCAAAGTATTGGAGTTTCAGCTTTAGCATCAATCCTGCCAATCAACACCCAGGATTGATCTCCTTTAGAATGGACTGGTTGGATCTCCTTGCAGTCCAAGGGACTCTCAAGAGTCTTCTCCAGCACCACAGTTCAAAAGCATCAATTCTTTGGCGATCAGCTTTCTTCACAGTCCAACTCTCACATCCAGACATGACCACTGGAAAAACAATAGCCTTGACTAGACGGACCTTTGTTGGCAAAGTAATGTCTCTGCTTTTTAATATGCTATCTAGGTTGGTCACAACTTTCCTACCAAGGAGTAAGTGTCTTTTAATTTCATGGCTGCAATCAGCATCCGCAGTGATTTTGGAGCCCAAAATTAAAGTTTGACACTGTTTCCACTGTTTCCCCATCTATTTCACATGAAGTGATGGGACCATATGCCATGATCTTAGTTTTCTAAATGTTGAACTTTAATCCAACTTTTCACTCTCCTCTTTCACTGTCATCAAGAGGCTTTTGAGTTCCTCTTCACTTTCTGCCATAAGGATAGTGTCATCTGCATATCTGAGGTTACTGATATTTCTCCCGGAAATCTTGATTCCAGCTTGTGCTTCTTCCAGCTCAGCATTCCTCATGCTGTACTCTGCATATAAGTTAAATAATCAGGGTGACAATATACAACCTTGACGTACTCTTTTTCCTATTCGGAACCAGTCTGTTGTTCCATGTCCAGTTCTTACTGTTGCTTCCTGACCTGCATACAGGTTTCTCAAGAGACAGGTCAGGTGGTCTGGTATTCCCATCTCTTTCAGAATTTCCACAGTTTATTGTGATCCGCACAATCAAAGGCTTTGGCATAGTCAATAAAGCAGAAATAGATGATTTTCTGAAACTCTCTTTCTTTTTCCATGATCCAGCGTATATTGGAAATTTGATCCCTGGTGGCTCTGCCTTTTCTAAAACCACCTTGAACATCTGGAAGTTCATGGCTCACGTATTGCTGAAGCCTGACTTGGAGAATTTTGAGCATGACTTTACTAGTGTGTGAGATGAGTGCAATTGTGTGGTAGTTTGGGCATTCTTTGGCATTGCCTTTCTTTGGGATTGGAATGAAACTGACCTTTTCCAGTCCTGTGGCCACTGCTGAGTTTTCCAAATTTGCTGGCATATTGAGTGCAGCACTTTCACAGCATCATCTTTCAGGATTTGAAATAGCTCAACTGGAATTCCATCACCTTCACTAGCTTTGATCGTAGTGATGCTTCCTACGGCCCCCTAGACTTCACATTCCAGGATATCTGGCTCTAGGTGAGTGATCACACCATCATGATTATCTTGGTCATGAATATCTTTTCTGTGCAGTTCTTCTGTGTATTCTTGCCAACTCTTCTTAATATCTTCTGCTTCAGTTAGGTCCATACAATTTTGTTTGTATCGAGCCCATCTTTTCATGAAATGTTCCCTTGTTAGCTCTAGTTTTCTTGAAGAGATCCCTAGTCTTTCCTATTCTGTTGTTTTCCTCTATTTCTTTGCATTGATCACTGAGGCAGGTTTTTTTTTTTTTAATCTCTCCTTGCTATTCTTTGGAACTCTGCATTCAGATGATTATATCTTTCCTTTTCTCCTTTGCTTTTCGTTTCTCTTCATTTCACAGCTATTTGTAAGGCCTCTCCAGGCAGCCATTTTGCTTTTTTTGCATTTCTTTTCCATGGGGATGGTCTTTATCCCTGTCTCCTTTACAATGTCACGAACCTCTGTCCATACATTTTCAGGCACTGTACATATCAGATCTAGTCCCTTAAATCTATTTCTCATTTCCACTGTATAATTATAAGGGATTTGGTGTAGGTCATATCTGAATGGTCTAGTGTTTTTTCCTGCTTTCTTCAAATTCAAGTCAAGGAGTTCATGATCTGAGACACAGTTACCTCCTGGCCTTTTTTTTTGGACTTTGTAGAGCTTCTCCAAATTTGGCTGCAAAGAATATAATCATTCTGATTTCGGTGTTGACCATCTATTGATGTCCATGTGTAGAGTCTTCTCTTGTGTTTTTGAAAGAGGGTGTTTGCTATGACCAGTGTCTTCTCTTGGTAAAACTCTGTTAGCATTTGCCCTGCTTCATTCCATATTCCAAGGCCAAATTTTCCTGTTACTCCAGGTGTTTCTTGACTTCCTACTTTTGCATTCCAGTCCCCTATAATGAAAAGGAAATCTTTTTTGGGTGTTAGTTCTAAAAGGTCTTGTAAGTCTTCATAGAACCATTCAACTTCGGCCTCTTCAGCGTTACTGGTTGGGGCATAGGCTTGGATTTTTGTAATATTGAATGGTTTGCCTTGGAAATGGACAGAGATCATTATGTCGTTTTTGGGATTGCATCCAAGTACTTCATTTCGGACTCTTTTGTTGACTATGATGGCTACTCCATTTCTTCTATGGGATTCCTGCCCATAGTAGTAGATATAATGGTCAGCTGAGTTAAATTCACCCAGTCCAGTGCATTTTAGTTCACTGATTCCTAGAATGTTGACGTTCACTCTTGCCATCCCCTGTTTGACCACTTCCAATTTGCCTTGATTCATGGACCTAGAATTCCAGGTTCCTATGCAATATTGCTCTTTACAGCATTGGCCCTTGCTTCTTTCACCAGACACATCCACAACTGGGTATTGTTTTTGCTTTGGCTCCATCCCTTCCTTCTTTCTGGATTTTTTTTCTCCACTGATCTCCAGTTGCATACTGGGCACCTACGGACCTGGGGAGTTCCTCATTCAGTATCCTATCATTTTGCCTTTACATACTGTTCATGGGGTTCTCAAGGCAAGTATACTGAAGTGGTTTGCCATTCCCTTCTCCAGTGGACCACATTCTGACAGACCTCTCCCCCATGACCAAACTGTCTTGGGTGGCCCCACATGTCATGGCTTAGTTTCATTGAGTTAGACAAGGCTGTGGTCCGTGTGATCAGATTGACTAGTTTTCTGTGATTATTATATCAGTGTTTCTGCCCTCTAATGCCCTCTCGCAATACCTACCATCTTACTTGGGTTTCTCTTAACTTGGTTGTGGGGTAACTCTTCATGGGTACCTCTTCAGCAAAGCGCAGCATCTTCTCCTTACCTTGGACGAGTGGTATATCCTCACGGCCGCCCCTTTTGACCTTGAACGTTTAGTAGCTCCTCTCGGCCCCCCGTGCAAATATGACCTCCCAGGTTTACCAAGTATGTGACCTTAGACAAGTTGATTCACGTTTCTTTTTCAATGTCCTTCTCTGCAAAATGAGGATAATACTAATATTTACTTTACAGAGTTGCTATGTTATGAAGATAAATGCATAGAAGTCACTTTACATGTATACTCCATAAAATAAAAATAACTAAGTTAGCTCAGAAGGTAAAGAATCTGCCTGGAATGCTAGAGATCCAGTTTGCTCCCTGGATCAGGAAGATACCTTGGAGAAGGGAATGGCAACCCACTCCAGTATTCTTGCCTGGAAAATTTCATGGACAGACCATGGAGTCACAAAGAGCTGGGCACAACTGAGTGACTAACACTTTCACTTTCCCAACATTTATGTAACACTTAATATGAGCCAAGCAACTTTCATGTGTTAATCTATTTAGCCACCACAGTTATTCTATACCATTATTTTTCTTTTTTAAATTTATTTTTTATTGAAGGATAATTGCTTTACAGAATGTTGCTGTTTTCTGTCAAAACTCAACATTAATCAGTCATAATTAGACATATATCCCCTCCCTTTTGAACCTCCCTCCCCATCCCACACCTCTAGATTGATACAGAGGCCCTGTTTGAGTTTCCTGAGCTTTGTAGCAAATTCCCATCGGCTGTTTTACATATGGTAATGTAAGTTTCCATGTTACTCTTTCCATACATCTCACCCTCTCCTGCCCTTTCCCCATGTCCATAAGTCTGTTCTCTATGTCTGTTTCTCCATTGTTGATCTGTAAATAAATTTTTCAGTACCATTTTTCTAGATCCTGTATATACATGTTAGAATACGATATTTATCTTTCTCTTTCTGACTCACTTCACACTCCATAATATGTTATCTAGGTTCATCCACATCATCAGAACTGACTCAAATGCAATCCTTTTTATGGCTGAGTAATATTCCATTGTGTGTATGTGTGTGTGTGTGTGTGTGTGTGTATGTATGTATATACATATCACAACTTCTCTATCTAGTCACCTGTCGATGAATACCTTGGTTGCATTTATGTTTTAGCTATTGTAGATTGTACTGCAGTGAACAATGGGACACCTGTGCCTTTTTCAATTTTTTAAAATTTATTTTATTAGAGGCAAATTACCTTACATTAATATATTGGTTGGTTTTGCCATACATTGACACGAATCCGCCCCGGGTGTACATGTGTTCCCTTTCTTGAACCCCCTTCCCACCTCCCTCTTCCCCATATCCTCCCTCCAAGTCATCCCCGTGCACTAGCCCCAAGCATCCTGCATCATGCCTCGAACCTGGACTGGTGATTCATTTCACATATGATAATATACATGCTACAATGCCGTTCTCCCCAATCATCCCACCTTCACCCTCTCCCATAGAGTCCCAAAGACTGTTCTATATACCTATGTCTCTTTTGCAGTCTCGTATACAGGGTTAAGGTTACCATCTTTCTAAATTCCTATATATGCATTAGTGTACTGTATTGATGTTTTTCTTTCCGGCTTACTTCACTCTGTATAATAGGCTCCAATTTCATCCACCTCATTAAAACTGATTCAAATGCATTTTTTTGATGGCTGAAAAATACTCCATTGTGTATATGTACCAAAGCTTTCTTATCCATTCGTCTGCAGATGGACATCTAGGTTGCTTCCATGTCCTGGCTATTATAAACAGTGCTACAGTGAACATTGGAGTACATGTGTCTCTTTCAATTCTGGTTTCCTCGGTGTGTATGCCTAGGAGTGCTATTGCTGGATCATATTGCAGTTCTATTTCCAGTTTTTTGAGGAATCTCCACACTGTTCTCCATAGTGGTTATACTAGTTTGCATTCACACTAAAAGTGTAAGCTGCTGCTGCTGCTAAGTCACTTCAGTCGTGTCCAACTCTGTGCGACCCCATAGACGGAAGCCCACCAGGCTCCCCTATCCCTGGGATTCTCCAGGCAAGAACACTGGAGTGGGTTGCCATTTCCTTCTCCAATGTGTGAAAGTGAAGTCTCTCAGTAATGTCCAAACCTTAGCGACCCCACAGACTACAGCCAACCTGGCTCCTCCATCCATGGGATTTTCTAGGCAGTAGTACTGGAGTGGCTTGCCATTGCCTTCTCCGAACAGTGTAACAGGGTTCCTTTCTCACCACACCCTCTCCAGCATTTATTGCATGTAGACTTTTGGATAGCAGCCATTCTGACTGGTGTGAAATGGTATCTCATTGTAGTTTGATTTGCATTTCTCTGATTATGAGGGATGTTGAGCATTTTTTCATGTGTTTGTTAGCCATCTGTATGTCTTCTTTGGAGAAATATCTGTTTAGTTCTTTGGTCCATTTGTTGATTGGATCACTTATTCTTCTCGAATTGAGCTGCAGGAGCTGCTTGTATATTTTGGAGATTAAACCTTTATCAGTTGCTTCATTTGCTATTATTTTCTCCCATTCTGAAAGCTGTCTTTTCACCTTGCTTATACTTTCCTTTGCTGTGCAGAAGCTTTTGATTTTAATTAGGTCCCATTTGTTTATTTTTGCTTTTATTTCCAAGATTCTGGGAGTTGGGTCTTGGAGGATCCTGCTGTGATTTATGTCGGAGAGTGTTTTGCCTACGTTCTCCTCTAGGAGTTTTATAGAATCTGCTCTTATATTTAGCTCTGACTCACTGGAAAAGTCTCTGATGCTGGGAAGGGTTGGGGGCGGGAGGAGAAGGGGACGACGGAGAATGAGATGGCTGGATGGCATCACCGACTCTGTGGACATGAGTTTGAGTGTACTCCGGGAGTTGGTGATGGACAGGGAGGCCTGGCGTGCTGTGATTCATGGGGTCGCGGAGAGTCGGACACGACTGAGCGACTGAACTGAACCGAACTGAATCCATTTTGAACTTATTTTGGTGTATGGTGTTAGGAAGTGTTCTAGTTTCATTCTTTTACAAGTGGCTGACCAGTTTTCCCAGCACCACTTGTTAAAGAGACTGTTTATTCTCCATTTTATATTCTTGCCTCCTTTGTCAAAGATAAGGTGTCCATAGGTGGGTGGATTTATCTCTGGGCTTTCTATTTTGTTCCATTGATCTATATTTCTCTTTTTATGCCAGTACCATACTGTTTTCATGACTGTAGCTTTGTAGTAGAGCCTGAAGTCCGGCAGGTTAATTCCTCCAGTTCCATTCTACTTCAAGATTGCTTTGGATATTCGAGGTTTCTTGTATTTCATTACAAATTGTGAGATTATTTGTTCTAGTTCTGTGAAAAATATCATTGGTAGCTTGATATGGATTGCATTGAATGTATAAATTACTTTGGGTAGTATATTCATTTTCACAATATTTATTCTTCCAGTCCACGAACACGGTATATTTCTCCATCTATTAGTGTCCTCTTTGAATACTTTCACTAGTGTTTTATAGTTTTCTATGTATAAGTCTTTTGTTTCCTTAGGTAGATATATTCCTAAGTATTTTATTCTTTTTGTTGCAATAGTGAATGTAATAGTTTCCTTAATTTCTCTTTCCAGTTTCTCGTTATTAGTGTGTAGGAATGCAAGTGATTTCTGTGTGTTGATTTTATATCCTGCAAATTTACTGTATTCATTGATTAGCTCTAACACTTTTCTGGTAGAGTCTTTAGGGTTTTCTGTGTAGAGGATCATGTCATCAGCGAACAGTGAAAATTTTACTTCTTCTTTTCCAATTTGTATTCCTTTTATGTCTTTTTCTGCTCTGATTGCTGTGGCCAAAACTTGCAGAAATATGTTGAATAGTAGTGGTGAGAGTGGGCACCCTTGTCTTATTCCTGACTTTAGGGGAAATGCTTTCAATTTTTCACTGTTGAGGATAAGGTTTGCTGTGGGTTTGTCATATATAGCTTTTATTATGCTGAGATATGTCCCTTCTATTTCCACTTTCTGGAGGGTTTTTATCATAAATAGATGTTGATTTTTGTCGAAGGCTTTCTCTACATCTATTGAGATAATCATATGATTTTTATTTTTCAGTTTGTTAATGTGGTGTATAACATTGATTGATTTGCGGATATTGAAGAATACTTGCACCCTTGGGATAAAGGCCACTTGGTCATGATGTATGATCTTCTTAATGTGTTGTTGGATTCTGATTGCTAGAATTTTGTTAAGGATTTTTGCATCTATGTTCATCAGTGATATTGGCCTTTAGTTTTTTTTTTTTTGTGTGTGTGATCTTTACCAGGTTTTGGGATTAGGGTGATGGTGGCCTCATAGAATGAGTTTGGAAGTTTACGTTCCTCAGCAATTTTCTGGAAGAGTTTGAGTAGAATAGGTGTTAGCTCTTCTCTAAATTTTTGGTAGAATTCAGTTGTGAAGCCGTCTGGACCTGGGCTTTTGTTTGCTGGAAGATTTCTGATTACTTCCTCTAGTTCCGTGCTTGTGATGGGTCTGTTCAGATTTTCTATTTCTTCCTGGTTCAGTTTTGGCAAGGTGTACTTTTCTAGGAATTTGTCCATTTCTTCCAGGTTATTCATTTTATTGCCATATAATTGCTGATAGTATTCTCTAATAATCCTTTGTATTTCTGTGTTGTCGGTTGTGATCTCTCCATTTTCATTTCTAATTTTATTGATTTGGTTCTTCTCCCTTTGTTTCTTGATGAGTCTGGCTAGTGGTTTGTCAATTTTATTTACCTTCTCAAAGAACCAGCTTTTGGCTTTGTTGATTTTTGCTATGATCTCTTTTGTTTCTTTTGCATTTATCTCTGCCCTAATTTTTGCAATTTTTTTCCTTCTACTAACAATGGTGTTCTTCATTTCTTCCTTTTCTCGTTTCTTTAGATGTAGAGTTGGGTTATTTAGTTGACTTTTTTCTTGTTTCTTAATGTGTGTCTGTATTGCTATTAACTTCCCCCTTAGCACTGCTTTTACAGTGTCCCAGAGGTTTTGGGTTGCTGTGTTTTAATTTTCATTCATTTCTGTGAATATTTTGATTTCTCTTTTTATTTCTTCTATGATTTGTTCATTATTCAGCAGCGTGTTGTTCAGCCTCCATATGTTGGCATTTTTAATGGTTTTTCTCAAAATTCTTTATTGGGTAGGTTCCATATATCTTCCTCTTTTGTTTGTGTTCAGTTCAGTTCAGTTCAGTCGCTCAGTCGTGTCCGACTCTCCGCGACCCCATGAATCACAGCACACCAGGCCTCCCTGTCCATCACCAAATCCCGGAGTTCACTCAAACTCACGTCCACAGAGTCGGTGATGCCATCCAGCCATCTCATTCTCTGTCGTCCCCTTCCGCTCCTGCCCCCAACCTTTCCCAGCATCAGAGTCTTTTCCAGTGAGTCAACTCGTCGCATGAGGTGGCCAAAGAATTGCAGTTTCTGCTTTAGCATCAGTCCCTCCAATGAACACCCAGGATCGATCTCCCCTTGAATGGAAAGGTTGGATCTCCTTGTGGTACAAGGGACTCTCAAGAGTCTTCTCCAACACCACAGTTCAAAAGCATCAATTCTTCAGCGATCAGCTTTCTTCACAGTCCAACTCTCACATCCATACATGACCACGGGTAAAACCATAGCCTTGACTAGATGGACATTTGTTGTCAAAGTAATGTCTCTGCTCTTTAACATACTATCAAGGTTGGTCATAACTTTCCTTCCAAGGAGTAAACGTCTTTTAATTTCATGGCTGCAATCAGCATCTGCAGTGATTTTGGAGCCCAAAAAATAAAGTCTGACACTGTTTCCACTGTTTCCCCATCTATTTCCCATGAAGTGATGGGACCAGCTGCCATGATCTTTGTTTGCTGAATGTTAAGCTTCAAGCCAACCTTTTCACTCTCCTCTTTCACTTTCATCAAGAGGCTTTTGAGTTCCTCTTCACTTTCTGCCATAAGGGTAGTGTCATCTGCATATCTGAGATTATTGATACTTCTCCCAGCAATCTTGATTCCAGCTTGTGCTTCTTCCAGCCCAGCGTTCCTCATGATGTACTCTGCATATAAGTTAAATAAACAAGGTGACAATATACAGCCTTGACGCACTACTTTGCCTATTTGGAACCAGTCTGTTGTTCCATGTCCAGTTCTAACTTTTGCTTCCTGACCGTACACAGGTTACTGAAGAGGCAGGTCAGGTGGTCTTGTATTCCCATCTCTTTCAGAATGTTCCACAGTTTATTGTGATCCACACAGTCAAAGGCGTTGGCATAGTCAATGAAGCAGAAATAGATGCTCTTCTGGAACTCTCTTGCTTTCTCCATGATCCAGCGGATGTTGGCAATTTGATCTCTGGTGCCTCTGCCTTTTCTAAAACCTGCTTGAACATCTGGAAATTCACGGTTCACATATTGCTGAAGGCTAGCTTGGAGAATTTTGAACATGACTTTACTAGTATGTGAGATGAGTGCAATTGTGTGGTAGTTTGAGCATTCTTTGGCATTCCCTTTCTTTGTGATTGGAATGAAGACTGACCTTTTCCAGTCCTGTGGCTACTGCTGAGTTTTCCAAATTTGCTGGCATATTGAGTGCAGCACTTTTACAGCATCATCTTTCAAGATTTGAAATAGCTCAACTGGAATTCCATCACCTCCACTAGCTTTGTTCCTAGTAATGCTTTCTAAGGCGCCCTTTACTTCACCTTCCAAGATGTCTGGCTCTAGGTCAGTGATCACGTTATCGTGACTATCTTGGTCGTGAAGATCTTTTTTGTACAGTTCTTCTGTGCATTTTTGCCACCTCTTCTTAATATCTTCTGCTTCTGTTAGGTCCATACCATTTCTGTCCTTTATCGAGCCCATCTTTGCATGAAATGTTCCCTTGGAATTTCTCATTTTATTGAAGAGATCTCTTGTTTGTGTTGGTGGGCATTTATCCTGTTTCTTTATTTGCTGGGTATTTCTCTGCTTCTTCATCTTGCTTATATTGCTGTGTTCACGGTGGCCTTTCTGTCTTCTGGCAGTTTGTGGAGTTCTCTTTATTATGTAGTTACCTCGTTGTGTGTGGGGTTGGATGGGTGACTTGTCAAGGTTCCCTGGTTAGGGAAGCTTGTGTCGATGTTCTGGTGGGTGGAGCTGGATTTCTTCTCTCTGGAGTGCAATGAATTGTCCAGAAATGAGTTTGAGATGTCAGTGGGTTTGGAGTGGCTTTGGGCGGTCTCTACATTGAAGCTCAGTGCTATTCTCCTGTGTTGCTGGATAGTTTGCTTAGTATGTCTTTCATTGAAACTTGTGGACCCTTGGGTGGTGCCTGGTTTCAGTGTATGTATGGAGGCATTTGATGAGTACCTGTCAATTAATGTTCTCTGGAACAGGAGATCTCTGGTGTTCTCAGGATTTGGACTTAAGCCTCTGCTTCTGGTTTTCAGTCTTATTCTTGCCGTAGGCTCAAAGTTTCTCCCTCCGTTACTTCCAATACAGTTCCTTCTGTTGAAAAAGCTCTTGTGTTGTCTGGTCTCCTCAGTGTCTAATTCCCGTCCTGACACCAGGATGCGGTGGTGGACACATTTTTTTTTTCCCGGCTCACCTGTTCAGTCCTGCTATGGGGAGGGAGGAACGCAGCTAACAAATATCCCTGGCGTCTGTGGGGAGTGTTTGCAGTGTCTCGGCTACACTGGGAATGCTCCGGCTCGAGGTGTGTGTGCTTTCCCTGTTTATGCTGCTTAGGCTCTAGGTTGCTCTGCTGGGAGCTGTCCATGGCTGGCGCTCGGTTGCATGCACTTCCCAGGTCTGAGCGGCTCAGGTTCAGGTCCTAGGGTACTCCACAAAGGCACAGACTTGGCTTGGCCTGTGTTTTGTGCCTTCCCTGATCTGAGCAGCTCAGGTGACCAGGCGTTTGGCAAGCACTCTCGCTGCGACTTATCACCTTCCCAGTCCCTGCCGCTCGGTTTTCTGGGAGTACAACCGGCGCAGTTTCTCAGGCGGATATCGACCGGCCCGAACCCAAGAAGTCCTGGCCAGCAAGGAAGCCTGCCTGCAGCTTGGCACAGGAAGCCTCTCTGGGGCCGCGGCTGCCCCCGCCCGGGCGCTGGCTGCCCTCCTTGCCCATGTCGGTGGGGGCTGGGGGATGGGCTGCCCGCTGCCGGCTGGCTCTGCTCAGCACCCTGTTCTTTGGGCGGGGCTGGTGGAGTCCTTGGTTGGGGCCTTTCGCAGGCTTTTCCTAGCATTTTCACCTTTTAGCTGCAGCTTCTGCTTTGCTATTTTAAGGTCGCTCCCTCATTTTGCCCTGGGGCTTTCAAGCCCGGTTCTTCCTCTAAGCGCTGCTGTCTAAGCACCGCTGCCCGCACCTCCCTGCCCAGACCCGGCCTGCTGGAGGGGGGGCGCGGGCGTGTGCATGGCTTCTCTGCTGAGAGTTTCCTCTGGACACTTAGTCTGTGAGTTTTAATTATTTATGTCTTTTTTCTCCCAGTTATGCGGCCCTCTGAGGTTCCACTCGCCAGTGTTTCCAGGTGTTTGGAAACTTCTCTCTTTTTTTTTAAGCCTCCCTTCCCAGGACGGAGCTCCATCCCTCCCTCTTTTGTCTCTCTTTTTATCTTTTATACTATTTCCTACCTCCTTTTGAAGACTATGGGCTGCTTTTCTGGGTGTCTAATGTCCTCTGCCGGTATTCAGAAGTTGTTTTGTGGGATTTACTCAGCGTTCAAATGTTCTTTTGCTGATTTTGTGGGGAAAAAGTGGTTGCCCCGTCCTATTCCTCCGCCATCTTCCCATGCTTCCCCCTCTCTTTTTAATTTTGTTTTCCTCAGGGTATATGCCTAGGAGTAGGATTGTGGGGTCACATGGCGGTTTTGTTCCTAGTTTTTTAATGATTCTCCGTACCATCTTCCATAGTGACTGTATCAATTTACATTCCTAGCAACAGTGCAAGTGGGTTCCCTTTTCTCCGTACCCTCACCAGCAATTATTGTTTGTAGACTTTTTGATGATGGCCATTCTGACCGGTTTGAGATGATATCTCATTGTAGATTTGATTGGCATTTCTCTAATAATGAGTGATGTTGAGCATCTTTTCATGTGTTTCTTAGCCATCTGTATGTCCTTGGAGAAATTTCTGTTTAAGTCTTTTCCCCACTCTTTGATTGGGTTTTTTGTTTCTCCGGCATCAAGTTGTATGAGCTCCTTGTATATTTTGGAAATTAATTCTTTATCAGTTGTTTCATTTGCTATTATTTTCTCCCATTCTGAGAGCTGTCTTTTCACCTTGCATATAGTTTCCTTTGCTGTGAAAAGCTTTTATGTTTAATCAGGTTCCACTTGCTTACTTTTGTTTTTATTTCCATTACTCTAGGAGGTTGGTCATAGAGGATCTTGCTTTGATTTATATCATTGAGTGTTCTGTCTATGTATTCCTCTAAGATTTTTATCACTTCCAGTGTTACATTTAGGTCTTTAATCCATTTTGAATTTATCTTTGTGTACAGTGTTGGGAAGTGTTCAAATTTCATTCTTTTACATGTAGCTGTCCAGTTTTCCCAAGACCATTTATTGAAGAGGGCCCTTTGCCCCTTTGCATATTCTTGCCTCCTATGTCAAAAATAAGGTACCCATAGGTGCATGGGTTTATTTTTGGGCTTTCTATCTTGTTCCATTGGCCTATATTTCTGTTTTTGTGCCAGTAACATAATGTCTTGATGACTGTAGCTTTGTAGTATAATCTGAAGTCAGAAAGGTTGATTCCTCTAGCTCCATTCTTCTTTCTCAAGACTGCTTTGGCTATTCAGGGTCTTTTGTGTTTCCATATGAATTGTGAAATTTTTTGTACTAATTCTGTGAAAAATGCCATTGGTGATTTGATAGGGATAGCATTGTATCTGTAGATTGCATTTGGTAGTATAGTAATTTTCACAATACTGATTCTTCCTACCCACGGACATGGACTATCTCTCCATCTGTTTATGTCATCTTTGGTTTCTTTCATGAGTGTCTTATAATTTTCTGTGTACAGTTCTTTCATCTTCTCAGGTAAATTTATTCTTAGATATTTAATTATTTTTGTTGCAATGGTGAATGGGAATGATTTCTTAATTCCTCTTTCTGATTTTTCATTGTTAGTATACAGAAATACACGTGATTTCTGTGTATTGATTTTGCATCCTGAAGCATTGCTAAATTCACTGATTAACTCTAGTAATATTCTGATGCTATCTTAGGGTTTTCTATGTACAGTATCATGTCATCTGCAAACAGTGAGAGCTTTACTTCTTCTTTTCCAATCTGGATTCCTTTTAGTTATTTTTCTTCTCTGATTGTTGTAACTAGGACTTTCAGAACTATGTTGGACACCCTTGTGTGGACACGCTTGTCGTGTTCCTGATCTTAGGGGGGATGCTTTCAGTTTTTCACCATTGAGAATAATGTTTGCTGTAGGCTTATCATGTATGTCCTTTACTATGTTGAGGTAGATTCCTTCTATGCCCATTTCTTGAAGAGCATTAATCATAAAAGGGTGCTGAATTTTGTCAAAGGCTTTTTCTGCTTCTGTTGAGATGATCATATGATTTTCATCTTTCAATTTGTTAATACAGTGTTATCACATTGATTGATTTGTGTATATAGAAGAATCCTTGCATTCCTGGAATAAACCCAACTTGATCATGGTGTATGAGCTTTTGGATGTGTTGCTGAATTCTGTGTGCTAAAATTTTGTTGAGGGTTTTTGCATCTATGTTCATCAGTGATATTAGCCTGTAGTTTTCTTTTTTTGTGTTGTCTTTGTCTGGTTTTGGTATCAGAATAATCGTGGCCTTGTAGAATGAGTTTGGAAGTGTTCCTTCCTCTGAAATTTTTGGAAAGTTTATATGGATAGGCATTAGTTCTTCTCTAAATGTTTGCTAGAATTCTCCTGTGAAGACATCTGGTCCTGGGATTTTTGATCACAGCTTCAATTTCAATGCTTATCATTGAGTTGTTCACAATTTCTATTTCTTCCTGGTTCAGTCTTGGAAGATTGAACTTTTCTAAGAATCTGTCCATTTCTACCAGGTTACCCATTTTATTGCCCTATAGTTGTTTATAATAGTCTCTTATCATCCTTTGTATTTCTACCTTGTCTGTTGTAACCTCTCCTTTTTCATTTCTAATTTTGTTGATTTGATTCTTTTCTCTTTTTTTCTTGATGAGTCAGGCTAAAGGCTTGTCAATTTTGCTTATCTTCTCAAAAAACCGGCTTTTTTTAAATTAATCTTCACTATTGTTCCTTTCATTTCTTTTTCTGCTATTTCTGCTCTTGACTTTATGATTATTTTCCTTCTACTAATTTTGGTGATTTTTTGTTATTCATTTTACAGTTCTTTTAGGTGTAAAGTTTGGTTGTTTATTCGATGTTTTTCTTGTTGCTTGAGGTAGGATTGTATTGCTATAAACTTCCCTCTTAGAACTGCTTTTGCTACATCCTATATGTTTGGAGTTTTCACTGTCATTTGTTTCTAGAAATTTTTTGATTTCCCTTTTGATTTCTTCAGTAACCTGTTGGTTACTTACAAATGTGTTGTTTAATCTCCATGTTTTTATGTTTCTTACAGTTTTTTTTTCTTGTAATTAATATCTAGTCTCATAGCATTGTGGTTGGAGAAGAAACTTGATGCAATTTCAATTTTCTTAAATTTATTGAAGTTTGATTTGTGACCCAAGATGTGGAGAATATTCCATGTGTACTTGAGAAGAAGGTGTATTCTTCTGCATTTGGATATAATGTCCTGAAGATACCAATGAGAGCCATCTCATCTAATGTATCATTTAAAATGTGTTTCCTTATTAGTTTCTTGTTTTGATGATCTGTCCATTGTTGTGAGTGGGGTGTTAAAGTATCCTACTATTACTGTGTTACTGTTAATTTCTCCTTTTATATTTGTTACTGTTTGTCTTATGTTTTGAGGTGCTCCTATGTATGGATGTGAGAGTTGGACTGTGAAAAAGCTGATCGCCGAAGAATTGATGTTTTTGCACTGTGGTGTTGGAGAAGACTCTTGAGAGTCCCTTGGACTGCAAGGAAATCCAACCAGTCCATTCTAGGAGAGATCAATCCTGGGTGTTCATTGGAAGGACTGATGCTAAAGTTGAAACTACAATATTTTGGCCACATCATGCGAAGAGTTGACTCACTGGAAAAGACTCTGATGCTGGGAAAGGTTGAGGGCAGGAGGAGAAGGGGACGACAGAGAATGAGATGGCTGGATGGCATCACTGACTCTGTGGACATGAGTTTGAGTGAACTCCGGGAGTTGGTGATGGACAGGGAGGCCTGGCGTGCTGTGATTCATGGTGTCGCAGAGAGTTGGACACGACTGAGCGACTGAACTGAACTGAACTGAACTATGTTGGGTGCATAAATATTTACTATCGTTATATCTTTTTCTTGAATTCATCCCTTGATCATTATGTAGTGTCCTTCCTTATCTCTTGTAATCTTCTTTATTTAAAGGTCTATTTTGTCTGATATAAGGATTGCTACTCCAGTTTTCTTTTGCCTCTCATTTGCATGGAATATATTTTTCCATCCTCTATAATTTCAGTCTATATGTGTCTTTATATATGTTTGAAGTGGGTACAATAGATTGACCCGGTGAACAAAGGAAACCAAATTTATATCTACCAGAACAAAACTAACTAAAGTACAAACTGGAAAACAAAACTAGAGCAAGGTGCCAACTGGGGAATGAAAATTAAACTAACAAATATGATGAGCGGAAAGGAAAAAAAGAAAGAATAGATATGCAAAGTTAAATACAGGTAGATAAAAAAGGTTTATATACATTATAGATTAATTGCAAGGGGAAAGAATAGTGGGAAAAGCAAACAAAGGAATAAATGTAAAAAAAATGATAGTTTTAAAAAATTTAAAGAAAAGAAGGAAAATAAAAAAGGAAAACTCCACCAAACTGCAAAAGCCCAACGTAGAGACAGAGGTTTATAATAGCAGTAAAAAACGTGACTGGGGGAAAATATTCCAAATAATCTACAGAACAATTCAAGACATAGGATAATAAATGTTTTTCTTGAGTCACTGCTATCAGAGACCTTTCCCTCGCTGTGAATCACAGTCCACCTCACCTTCCTAGGATGCCCTCCAACACTGTGCTGATTTCTCGACTTACTGTGGGGCCACTCAGATTCTCTTCTGGTCCTACTTCTATTTTTTTTTTTTTTTTGCCTCCAATGTCCACAGCTATCAGAACGAGTGTGTTTTATTTTGTAGGAACTCTCAGTGACCTTTTGTATATTCTATAGACACAGAATCTTCCTAGTTGATGGTGTAAATATAATCTGCAGCTTGTCCAGCTGGTGGGAAGGTTTTGGGTCTTCTTCCTTAGCCACAATGCCCCTGGGTTTCAATTGTGGTTTTATTTCCACCTCTGCATGTGGGTCATCCACTGCAGTTTACTCCTGAGGCTTCCCTGGAGGGCTTGGGTTTGACCCTGTAAGGGCCATGTGTGGAGGTGGTACAGCTGCTTGGGTCACAGGGGTTCTGGTAGCACCAGGTACTCAGGGGAATTGGCAGCTAGGGCAGCAGGAAATATAGTGCTCTAGAAGGATATGGCAAAAATTATTGGCCAATACACTCCAGTATTCTTGCCTGGAGAACCCCCCTCCCTGACAGAGAATCCTGGCAGGCCACAGCCTACAGGGTCACAAAGAGACGGACACTACCAAAGCAACCCTGCATGCATAGACGCAAGACTTTTTGGCCTGTGGTAGTTCTGCCCCAGTGAGATTTGAGCGTGAAGATGGTGTAGCTGTTTGGCTTGCGGGGACACTGGCAGCACCAAGTGTGCAGGGACACGGACTGCCATAAGAGTTATGGCCCTATCAGAGTCTTTTTTCAAGCCTCTTCTAACTGGCAATCAGAAGGTCTCTTTGGCCAGTCTTTCTCTGTAGCTCTGCCCATTCAGGCACTCTAAGTGTTGTTCAGCACAATAGACAGAGAGGGTCCCCCCAGGCTGGGGTCCAACTCTGTAGATTGGAGCATCAGGCATTTAAAGGGACACCCTGGGTGGGGTCTTACTCTGAAGTTCAGCGTATCAGCCACTTAAAGGAGTATCCTGGGTGGGATCCTACTCTGTAGTTCAACGTGTCAGGTGTTTGATGGGCCAGCCTCTCTATTGTTCAACTGCCGATGACGGCGTGTGGGGAAAGAGAGGCTATGGTGATGGCTCCACCAGCTACACGTGTCTCAGCAGTATTGACTTGCTTCCATGGCTGCCCAACTTTCCTCCACAGGCATTTCCCATCACAGTCTCCTCCCTCACCTCCCCTTGATCCATCTCTCTGCAGTCAACTGCACCCTTCGCCCTGGGATTGCTCCACACTCCCCAAATTCCAACTCCCAGCTGCTGTGCCTTCCAGTGGACCCTCATCCCGGTCCATGGAATGTATGGCTGTGGCAAGGACTATTTGATTCTTTTTCCATTTAGGCTGCCACAGATCAGCTGTTTCACTCTAACCCTTGAACGTTTCTCCTCTGACCCAGACAATTGCCCCAATGTGGGGATCAGACCCCTGCTTCAGTTCCCCCACCTGACAAGGTAAGGTCCAGTCCTATTAACACTCCTGTTTTTCCTCCTAACTCTTTTGTCCTGCCAAATTATGAGTGGTTCTATATATTACTTTCCTCTGGTCAGGTACTCCTGTCTACTCTCAGCTGGTGTTTTGAACACACTTCTGTGTCTTAAGGTATATTCCTGATCTTTCCATGGAAAGAGATGTACTCCACATCTGTACTCCTACTCCTCTGCCATCTTGTTCTCCTATACTCTCTTTTTAAGGTGAAGAAACTAAGGTACAAAAGAGTTAAATAACTTGGTCAACATAAATGGAAACCCAGTTAGTTTATGAAGCCCACGAAGTCTGAATCCAGAGTTCACATTCTTAGCAAATTTACAGTATTCAGTATAGTATTATTGAGCACAGTCATCATTCAGTATATTGGCTCTCTAGACTTATTCATCCCCCATAACTGCAAATGCACAATCTGACCAACATCTCCCAATTTCTGCCACCTACCCATTCCTGGTGTCTTGCTGTTCACACTGTTTGCTGAACCCAGGGTAAGCAAGGCACAAGCTAAGAGGCTAGAAGAAGACTCAAAGAGCCATAGGAGCAGTAGACATTTTTATTCTCTCCTGGCTGGCATGACAACCATAAAACAGCTTCTCTCTTGGCTGACACAGCAGTCATAGCAGCAGCCATAACATAACATAGTCATAGCATAACTCATATAACATAACCATGATGCCACTCGAATGTAGCCCCAAAGAAGCAGCAGGGAGAGCTTTCATGATAAAGGTCACACAGGCATACTGCACACAGCCCTCAGGGCTTTCCCAGGTGGAGCTTATATAACAAAAGTAGCCCGTGTCCAAGCGAGTACCTCATAACCCATATGCACAGTGCAATAAATAATCTCAGTCATTACATAACCTTGCAAAGTAACTGTTCACAAAACATGGGTCCAGAGGGCATGAGCATGTGGGACAAGAGAGCCTGACTGGCACCATCTTGTTAATTTCCCCACACCTGGTAACCACTAGTCTATAAAGTTCAAATTCTTAATTATTATATTATATCCCAATCTTCCCCTCAAAAGCGCTCCGTAGATGTTCAGTTCAGTTCAGTTCAGTTCAGTCGCTCAGTCGTGTCCGACTCTCCGCGACCCCATGAATCACAGCACGCCAGGCCTCCCTGTCCATCACCAACTCCCGGAGTACACTCAAACTCATGTCCACAGAGTCGGTGATGCCATCCAGCCATCTCATTCTCTGTCGTCCCCTTCTCCTCCCGCCCCCAACCTTTCCCAGCATCAGAGTCTTTTCCAGTGAGTCAACTCGTCTCATGAGGTGGCCAAAGTATTGGAGTTTCAGCCTTAGCATCAGTCCCTCCAATGAACATCCAGGATTGATCTCCTTTAGAATGGACTGGTTGGATCTCCTTGCAGTATAAGGGACTCTCAAGAGTCTTCTCCAACACCACAGTTCAAAAGTATCGATTCTTCGGCGATCAGCTTTCTTCACAGTCCAACTCTCACATCCATACATGACCACGGGAAAAACCATTGCCTTGACTAGACGGACCTTGGTCGGCAAAGTGATGTCTCTGCTTTTTAATATACTATCAAGGTTGGTCATAACTTTCCTTCCAAGGAGCAAGCGTCTTTTAATTTCATGGCTGCAATCAGCATCTGCAGTGATTTTGGAGCCCAAGAAAACAAAGTCTGACACTGTTTCCACTGTTTTTCCATCTATTTCCCATGAAGTGATGGGACCAGATGCCATGATCTTTGTTTTCTGAATGTTGAGCTTCAAGCCAACCCTTTCACTCTCCTCTTTCACTTTCATCAAGAGGCTTTTGAGTTCCTCTTCACTTTCTGCCATAAGGGTAGTGTCATCTGCATATCTGAGGTTATTGATATTTCTCCCAGCAATCTTGATTCCAGCTTGTGCTTCTTCCAGCCCAGCATTCCTCATGATGTGCTCTGCATATAAGTTAAATAAGCAAGGTGACAATATACAACCTTGACGTACACCTTTTCCTATTTGGAACCAGTCTGTTGTTCCATGACCGGTTACCTGATAGTAAATGCATATACAAATATACAACTTATTTTCTTGCATAAATGGCACAATACTAAATATATTGTATTATCACTTGATTTCATCATTACATAAAACAGCAGCAATCTTTCCATATTGGTACTTTATTTTTTAAACATTTATGATGTATGTTATGGTATATTTGCATATTGTCTTCCTATTTTGGGGCTGCTATAACAAAATACCATAAATTGAGTAGTTTATAAATAACAAAAAGTTATTTCTCACAGTTTTGGAGGCTGTGTAGTCCAAGATCACACTGCACAGCAGATACATTTTTCTTGTAAGGACCTGCTTCTGGATAACAGATCGCTGTCTTTTCACTGTATACTCACGTGGGGGAAAAGAGGCAAGCTAGCTCTCTTAGGTCTATTTATAAGGGCAGTAATCCCAATGATGAGGACTCTGCCCTCATGATCTTATCTCCTCAAAGCCCCTAATATCATCACGTTGGGGATTAGGATTTCAACATAAGAATTCTGAAGGGACACAAGCATTCAGACCTTTACATCTATATTTAAACATTTCTTTGTTAACAAACATTCCGGTGGTTTCTATGTTTTTGCTGTTACAGTCATTGTGGCAATGATCATCTTTACATATGTATTATTTGAGTGCATGTGTAAATATTTCTGTAGAATAGATACCAAGTAATAGAATTTCCTGGTCAAAGGGTTTGATGTTTGTTTAAGTATTTGCTCAGGTAGGGTATCTCTGAGTAAACACTGGTTTTATAAGTTATATAAAATTTACATTACAGATCTTGATGCATGTGATTTCCATAACCCAAATCTGTTCAATGTTCTTTGCTTGCTTGTCTCTGCTTTAACCAAAATGCCTAGGTTTATAATTTTTTCCTTTCACTTAGAAAGGGCTTTTATAACAAATCCTATAATATGCTTAGATAAGAATTTTATGAGTATCTTATTTCCATTCTCCCTTCTTGAAACCAGCCTTAAAATGTCTATCAATTCATTTGTTTTATTGGTAAATTGCTCACTCTCAGTTCTTTACTTTTTTTTCTGCCTACATCTATACAAACATCTACAGTATCAAGAGTTGCCTCTATGTCTGCTCATTCTCACCTTATCCTGCAAGCTAGTTATCTCTCATTTGGGCAATAGCAAATAATCTATTTGCTCAAGAATTAGTGTTGATTATGGAAGCCCATTGACAATATTCTGCCAGGGTTTTTCCCATAGAGTAGAGATGGATATATAGCTTTTGGCCCCAGCCCCTTTCATCTTTTCATCTTCCTGGAAGTCCATCCCAGCAATACAGGATAATATAGGTAGATAGCTTTTTTCTCAATCACACAACCCTCTGGAACATTCTTTGTTCCAGACTATTCTCTTCATATTTCAGCTCTGCTTAAAGTAGCTTCCACTTCCTTACCTTTATCTTTGAAATTTAGTCAAACTCTTCTAATTGCTCTTTGAAGACTTGAATTTAGTATGTTTGGGAGGTATTATTTAGTTGTGAGAAATTTATACATTTTCTAGAGAGATAGAGGGAGACTCTTACCTGAAAACACTTTGGCAATCTGGGAGATTTTTGACCTCTTTTGTGGAGAACATCTTTATACTGAATAAATGAATTGCTTCCTTTTAACAACAACAACAAAAATATGCTTTTTATTATTTGAGTCTTTTGTACAAGCCTAACAGCAGAATGTTTTGCTTTCGTTGTAATACTGGTATAGTTGAAGGAGAGCAGCTAAACCTATTCATAGAAGGTGATAATAAGAATGACTTATTGTGTAGACTTGAGTACGTACAAATCTAGTAACTTTTCTATTGCCCTATTTTATTTTTATTCAAAAATTTTCAGAGCCCGCTGAGATACCTAGTGTAACTGATGGCTAAGACTAGAAGATCTAAGCTGCTGATGAACACTTTGAGCTCTCAGGGCATTCTAGGTTTTCTAATATCTGTCACAACCAGCATGAGGGCGATCAGATTAAACACTCAGGACATATTGATTTTATTAGGATGCAGATATAAAAAAAGTATAACCCAGTCTTTTTTAGTCTTTATTTATAAATGCGGCCCTTTTCCTTTTACCCTAAGCACATTGGTCCAGGAAAAAGAATACTTTTTGCAACCTGTTTCTCATCCTCAACAACAAAAAAAAGATGTATTACATGCTAATTTTGTCCCTGAGGGAAAAAGAGATGGATACAAAGTTGAATTATTTAACTACCCACCCTGAACTTCCCATCTAACATTACATCCTTGCCCTTAAGGAATGTACTGGAAAAATGTATGCTAGTTTAGCTGAAACTTAGACCCCAAAATCTTATGACTGCCTACTTTTACAAAGAGAAATGTATTTTATACATAAATATAAAGATTTTAAGGATGTATTTTTTAAAACAAACTTTTTATTTTGGAATAATTTTAGATTAACAGACAACTTGTGAAGATTTTTTCCTACTATAGCATTTTGCAGCACCTTGGTGCATTAGTCAAAACTCCTAACATTGATCCACTACCAAGACCTAGACGAAAGAATCAATTTTTCTTTCTAGCTTTAGATTAAACAAGGATTAGGGCCTAACACTGGCATGCCAAATCTTAGTATTCTAATGACTGAATATGCTTTAGAAAAGTAACAGTGATGAAAGAGTTTTAGGACGAAAAACCTAATCTAAACATCCCACTTCGTGCTTCTTTTCTTTTAGATTTCGTTCCTAGTCTTGTTAAGCTAAGAATAGGTGGAGACTGGAGTTTTTAAGCCTAAAACAATCCCAGGCCTAGCTTACTGCACCAAACATTGTCAAACCCAAATTCATGTGTCCAAGTCACCATGAAGCCAAACATGAATTTCGAGCAGAGAATGATTTATTGCAGAGGTATTCAAGGATAATGTGTGGTTTGTGCTCAAAAGAACCAAACTCCTCAATGGGTTTCAGAGAAAAAAGTTTTTATAGGCAAAATTTGGGGAAAGGGATGCAGGGTGTGTAACCCTCCTCTGATTGTTTGGGGGTGAGGTAACAGAGTGGTGTTTCAGGAATCTCAAACATCAGCCTTCTGTATTCAACCTGTCCTGGTTTTTCTTAGCCTGAAGTTACCATCTTCAACCTGGGTGGGGGCCTTATGCTTCCTGTAGAACTCAGAGATATGTATCAGTTGTTATGCACATTCCCTGAGTAGGAATCAGGACCAAGCCTCATGCTACACTACTGTTTCTTTCTGCGTTTTCCCACTCTCCTAATTAGTAACTGAATCTGCCCCTTGGAACTCAGAAAGGGTCTAGGAGGCTGAAATCTTTTCCTTACAAACAAGAAACAGGAACATGGAAAGGCTTTTATGCTCTGGAAGGCTACTCAGGGTCCTGCTCGTTTTCAGTACCCCCTTCTCTTTGATTCTCCTCAATTGTGAGGAGAACAGGTGTTCGACAAGGAAGTGAATAATTTTTTGGATAGAGGGGTTAATCAGAATCTTAGCAGAGGAACTGTTTTAGGGGGATGAAGTTTCACAAATACAAGGTACAGAAAAAAAAAAAAAAGAAATGAGGAAAATGTGAGAAAATATCATAGAGAAATAAGTACTTAAATATTGTCACTCCTTCCATTAAAAGCTACATCGCTTAATAAATGTGTTCTCTGATATGTACTAGATGGACCACTTCACAGACTAATGCACACAAGAAACAAAACTCTTTATTAGCTTTTTAAAAATCATGATACAAATTGTTTCCCAAATTTTGATGGTCTACTTTTGTTACAATAATATACTTTCACTTAAAAACATGAAACATTATTGTATCAGTGACTTTTTGTCTAAGAATTCAATGTTATGAAGTTCAAGAACCTGTCAGTAAAGTTGGAGATAATGAAATTCAAAGGTTAGAGGGACTTTTAGATCTTCCTCCAATTGGAAGAGAAAGTGACACAAATTACTTCTAACGTCTCTAAGAAGCACAAGTTGGAATCAAGATGTCCAGGAGAAATATCAATAACATCAGATATGCAGATGACACCATGCTTATGGCAGAAAGTGAAGAGGAACTAAAAAGCCTCTTGATGAAAGTGAAAGAGGAGAGTGAAAAAGTTGACTTAAAACTCAACATTCAGAAAACTAAGATCATGGCATCTGGTCCCATCACTTCATGGCAAATAGATGGGGAAACAGTGGAAACAGTGTCAGATTTTATTTTTGGGGGCTCCAAAATCACTGCGGATGCTGATTGCAGCCATGAAATTAAAAGACGCTTACTCCTTGGAAGGAAAGTCATGACCAACCTAGACAACATATTAAAAAGCAGAGACATTACTTTGCCAACCAAGGCCCATCTAGTCAAGGCTACGGTTTTTCCAGTGGTCATGTCTGGATGTGAGAGTTGGACTGTGAAGAAAGCTGATTGCTGAAGAATTGATGCTTTTGAACTGTGGTGTTGGAGAAGACTCTTAAGAGTCCCTTGGACTGCAAGGAGATCCAACCAATCCATTCCAAAAGAGATCAATCCTGGGTGTTCATTGGAAGGACTGATGCTGAAACTGAAACTCCAATACTTTGGCCACCTGATGCGAAGAGTTGACTCAATGGAAAAGACCCTGATGCTGGGAGGGATTGGGGGCAGGAGGAGAAGGGGACGGCAGAGGATTAGATGGCTGGATGGCATCACCGACTCGATGGACATGAGTTTGTGTAAACTTCGGGAGTTGAAGATGGACAGGGAGACCTGGTATGCTGAGATCCATGTGGTCACAAAGAATAGGACACGACTGAGCAACTGAACTGAACTGAACTGAACATCTCTAAAATAGTCTATATGTCTCTCCTTCAACACTGACATCTTTGCACAGCTATGTTTGTTAGAAAGTGAATTTTTTTGCTTTGTTTTCCTACATTCAGCCAGTATCTGCCTCACTAGAACTTCCATCCTTTGGTTCTAGTAGGTCTGAAGCACCCTACTAAAGCAGACAACTAAAATAATTCTCCCTTTTCCTTGTAGCAGACTAATACATACATACATACCTATAAACCTATCAGCTCTTTCACACAAGACTTCTTGTCTCAGGGCCAAAATAAACCTAGTTTAGGTGTATGAATCAATTTTAATGCATTTCCTTCTTGATCAGAGTTTTAGCAAAATTGCAACTTGATATTTCTTGCTGAATAAATCACTTCCTTTTTATTGAGAAGAAATATGTATGGCAATTATGAGTGTATGTTGTGGAATTAAAGAGATCTGAGTTCAAATTCCAAGCTTTGTGACTCTTGGCAAATTAAATAACCTCTGAGCCTCAATTTTCACCTCTTTAAAACAGATAAAAGTAATAGTGGTTACCTCAACACGTTTGTATAAGAATAAAATAGAGTTATTCATGTAAAGAGATGAGCATTAATCTAAAATCCATCTATTAAAAAGAAATAAAGAGTATAACCTTAAGAGTGCTCATCCCAAGGAAATATATATATATTTTTTTACCTTGTGTCTATATGGGATAATGGATAGTCACTAAATTTATTGTGGTGATCATTTCATGATGCATGTCTCAAGTTGTTACTCTGTACATCCTAACATTACGCAGTGTTATATATCAATTATATCTCTGTAAAACTGGAAGAAACAAACAAATAAAAACCTATCTATCGCTTTCTTTTTTTAAGGTTGCCACATTTTCTTGAAACAATTTTATGCTAAGCTATACATGACATTGCAACAAATAATACATTTTTAAAATGCACCACACTAGTTTTCTCTTTTTCTCCACCCACTCTTCCAATGCAGTTGTACCCAGGAAGTATAAGGGACTTTTTTATAGAAAGGTATAAACCAAGGGAAATTTTGTGAAGTTTAAATGAAATAACATTTTGCTGGGAACCCAGCAGTTGTATCCAGGAAGTATAAGGGACTTTTTTATAGAAAGGTATAAACAAAGGGAAATTTTGTGAAGTTTAAATGAAATAACATTTTGCTGGGAACCAAGTTAATAAAGGTTCCTTTGCTTCTCTCTTAATTTTATCTTATACCTTTCTATAAACAGTCCCTTATACTTCCTGGGTACAACTGCATTGGAAGAGTGGGTGGAGAAAAAGAGAAAACTAGTGTGGTGAATTTTAAAAATGTATTATTTGTTGTAATGTCATGTATAGCTTAGCATAAAATTGTTTCAAGAAAATGTGGCAACCTTAAAAAAACAAAGCGATAGATAGGTTTTTATTTGTTTGTTTCTTCCAGTTTTACAGAGATATAATTGATATATAACACTGTGTAAGTTTAGGGTGTACAGAGTAACAATTTGAAACATGCATCATGAAATGATCACCACATCAAAAGAAATGCAAAAAAGTGAAATGGTTCTCTGAGGAGGCCTTAGAAATAGCTGTGAAAAGAAGAGAAGCAAAAAGCAAAGGAGAAAAGGAAAGATATAAGCATCTGAATGCAGAGTTCCAAAGAATAACAAGGAGAGATAAGAAAGACTTCCTCAGTGATCAATGCAAAGAAATAGAGGAAAACAACAGAACAGGAAAAACAAGAGATCTCTTCAAGAAAATTAGAGATTCCAAGGGAACATTTCGTGCAAAGATGGGCTCGATAAAGGACAGAAATGGTAGGGACCTAACAGAAGCAGAAGATTTTAAGAAGAGGTGGCAAGAATACACAGAAGAAGTGTACAAAAAAGATCTTCACGACGAAGATAATCACGATGGCGTGATCACTCACCTGGAACCAGACATCTTGGAATGTGAAGTCAAGTGGGCCTTAGAGAGTATCACTACGAACAAAGCGAGTGGAGGTGATGGAATTCCAATTGAGCTATTTCAAATCCTGAAAGATGATCCTGTGAAAGTGCTGCACTCAATATGCCAGCAAATTTGGAAAACTCAGCAGTGGCCACAGGACTGGAAAAGGTCAGTCTTCATTCCAATCCCAAAGAAAGGGAATGCCAAACAATGTTCAAACTACTGCACAGTTGCACTCATCTCAAAAGCTAGTAAAGTCATGCTCAAAATTCTCCAAGCTAGCCTTCAGCAATATGTGAACCGTGAACTCCCAGATGTTCAAGCAGGTTTTAGAAAAGGCAGAGGCACCAGAGATCAAATTGCCAAAATCCGCTGGATCATGCAGAAAGCAAGAGAGTTCCAGGAAAACATAACTGCTTCATTGACTATGCCAAAGCCTTTGACTGTGTGGATCACAATAAACTGTGGAACATTCTGAAAGAGATGGGAATCCCAGACCACCTGACCTACCTCTTGAGAAACCTGTATGCAGGTCAGGAAGCAAAAGTTAGAACTGGACATGGAACAACAGACTGGTTCCAAATAGGAAACGGAGTACGTCAAGGTTGTATATTGTCACCCTGCTTATTTAACTTATACGCAGAGTACAGCATGAGGAATGCTGGGCTGGAAGAAGCAAAAGCTGGAATCAAGATTGCCAGGAGAAATATCAATAACCTCAGATATGCAGATGACACCACCCTTTTGGCAGAAAGTGAAGAGGAACTCAAAGTCTTTTTGATGAAAGTGAAAGAGGAGAGTGAAAAGGTTGGCTTGAAGCTCAACATTCAGAAAACGAAGATCATGGCATCTGGTCCCATCACTTCATGGGAAATAGATGGGGAAACAGTGGAAACAGTGTCAGACTTTTTTTTTTTTTGGGGGGGGGGCTCCAAAATCACTTCGGATGCTGATTGCAGCCATGAAATTAAAAGATGCTTGCTCCTTGGAAGGAAAGTTTTGATCAGCCTAGATAGCATATTAAAAAGCAGAGACATCACTTTGCCAACCAAGGTTCGTCTAATCAAGGCTATGGTTTTTCCCGTAGTCATGTATGGATGTGAGAATTGGACTGTGAAGAAAGCTGGTCGCCAAAGAATTGATGCTTTTGAACTGTGGTGCTGGAGAAGACTCTTGAGAGTCCCTTGGACTGCAGGGAAATCCAACCAGTCCATTCTAAAGGAGATCAATCCTGGGTGTTCATTGGAAGGACTTATGCTAAAGCTGAAACTCCAATATTTTGGCAACCTCATGCGACAAGTTGACTCACTGGAAAAGAGTCTGATGCTAGGAGGGATTGGGGGTAGGAGAAGACGGGGACGGCAGAGAATGAGATGGCTGGATGGCATCACCGACTCGATGGACATGAGTTTGAGTGAACTCGGGGAGTTGGTGATGGACAGGTAGGCCTGGCCTGCTGTGGTTCATGGGGTCACAAAGAGTCGGACACGACTAAGCGACTGAACTGAACTGAAGTATTTTGAACATGTGAATACCACTGAGGTGCTAATTGTTGCTGTTTATCATTCTTGGCTACAAAACTGTAAAATCTGAGTAAGAGATATTTAAATTATAATTAGCATTTATCCATTCAAAAGAAAAAGCCCTGAAGCAATTTACCTATTCCTACTAAGCAGAGTTTGACAAGAGAGTTTTACCATGAATTTATTGAAAGACTATGATCTTGGCAATGTTTTTTAATTACTGTGCCATGACAATTTGAGCCATTGTCAAAACACTGTGTGTGCTGAAATATCCTGAGTTTCTTTACCCCCAGGCAGTTGCTTGTTTGCCAAAATCCTTGTTTCTAAAGTCACTGCTTTCAGTTTCTGTCTGCAACTCAGAAATAAATGCCAGCTAGTTCCTTTGAGAAACATAAACAACTGAATAGGGCAATCAAGATTAAGGAGGAGGCCTCCATTCAAATGCAGTAGGTGCTTTGGACTGGATTCTGGCAAATCTAAAAGTTTTTGTAAGCATTCAGTTAGAGATTGCATGGGAAAGGCAAATTTTGAAATAAACTGCATACTCCTGGGCCTACAGCTGATGTGCATGCACAGACAAAGCACTTTCATGCTGGACTGCTGAATATTGTGGCACATGTAACCAAGTCATTTTCCCTCTGCTTCCAGAAGCAAGATAGCAAGCTCTGCCCCAACACTCTTTAACTGACAAGCCAAAGCCAGCAGTCACATAGGGGACAACCTTTGATTGTCTGTGGACAAGGGGGCTGGTGTTCCTGAGTTCCAAGGGACTATAACAATCAGAAAGACAGTTCTTGGCAGGTCACCATTCTCAGGGCACTGCACAGAGAGCAGACTGAAACACAGCTCCAATCTTCTTGTGAAAAAGCTCTATTTAATTAGCCTGGAGCTTAGACCCAAGGGACAAGGTTCAGGTTTCCTATACAAATAGAGGCTAAGGAGGCACTCCCAGGGAAATTAAGCAGAGAGACATTTTCCTTGTGCACCCTTTTGGCCTCATGACAGCTCTACAAGACTCTGCAGAAAGGACCTTATACACTCATCAGGCGTCCCGGTTTTGGAAACTGTTGTCCAAAGGAAACTACCAGATGTCCTAGTCTGGAAGCAGGCAGGAATTATGATTGTGGCCCCATGGGGCTGTACACAGACACATACTGGGTTGGCCAAAGAGTTCATTCAGAGTTTTTGCAAGATGCCTCTGGTAGTGCTTAGTTATCTTTCATTTCATTAAAAAAAATTTGTTAGATTGTATTGTGACAACTGTCATATCAACATGCATTTAAAAAGTCAAAATTTGTGAATTTTGGTATGGTGAAAGTGATGACGTCACTCAGTCATGTCCGACTCTTTGTGAGCCCATGGTCTGTAGCTTACCACGCTCCTCCATCCATGGGATTTTCCAGGCAGGAGTACTGGAGTGGGTTGCAATTTGTATAGGCATTTTAATACTGAAGATGGAGGAGAAAAATAACATTGTCAATATATTATGCTTTATTATTTCAGGAAAGGCAAAAATGCAACTGAAACGCAACAAAAGATTTGTGCACTATAGCAGAAGATATTAAGAAGAGGTGGCAAGAATACACAGAAAAACTGTACAAAAAAGATCTTCAGGAACAAGATAATCACATTGGTGTGATCACACACCTAGAGCCAGACATCTTTGAATGTGAAGTCAAGTGAGCCTTACAAAGCATCATTACCAACAAAGCTAGTGGAGGTGAAGGAATTCCAACTGAGCTATTTCAAATCCTGAAAGATGATGCTTTGAAAGTGCTGCTCTCAATATGCCAGCAAATTTGGAAAACTCAGCAGTGGCCACAGGACTGGAAAAGGTCAGTCTTCATTCCAATCCCAAAGAAAGGGAATGCCAAACAATGTTCAAACTACTGCACAATTGCACTCATCTCACACGCTAGTAAATTCATGCCCAAAATTCTCCAAGCCAGGCTTCAGCAATACGTGAACCGTGAACTCCCAGATGTTCAAGCTAGTTTTAGAAGAGGCAGAGGCACAAGAGATCAAATTGACAAAATCTGCTGGATCATGGAAAAAGCAAGAGAGTTCCAGAAAAACATCTATTTCTGCTTTATTGACTATGCCAAAGCCTTTGACTATGTGGATCACAATAAGCTGTGCAAAATTATGAGAGATGGGATTGCCAGACCACCTGACCTGCCTCTTGAGAAACCTGTATGCAGGTCAGGAAGCAACAGTTAGATCTGGACATAGAACAGACTGGTTCTAAATAGAAAAATGAGTACGTCAAGGTTGTATATTGTCTCCCTGCTTATTTAACTTATATGCAGAGTACATCATGAGGAATGCTGGGCTGGAAGAAGCACAAGCTGGAATCAAGATTGCTGGGAGAAATATCAATCACCTCAGATATGCAGATGACACCACCCTTATGGAAGAAAGTGAAGAGGAACTAAAAAGTCTCTCGATGAAAGTGAAAAAGGAGAATGAAAAACTTGGCTTGAAGCTGAACATTCAGAAAACTAAGAACATGGCATATGGTCTCATCACTTCATGGGAAATAGATGGGGAAACAGTGTCAGACTTTACTTTTTGGGGCTCCAAAATCACTGTGGATGCTGATTGAAGCCATGAAATTAAAAGACGCTTACTCCTTGGAAGGAAAGTTATGACCAAACTAGGTAGCATATTAAAAAGCGGAGACGTTACTTTGCCAACAAAGGTCCATCTAGTCAAGGCTATGGTTTTTCCCGTGGTCATGTCTGGATGTGAGAGTTGGACTGTGAAGAAAGCTGATCGCCAAATAGTTGATGCTTTTGAACTGTGGTGTTGGAGAAGACTCTTGAGAGTCCCTTGGACTGCTCAGAGATCCAATCAGTCTTTGGGATGAGATTCATCCCAAAGGATATCAGTCCTGAGTGTTCATTGAAAGTACTGATGTTGAAGCTGAAACTCCAATACTTTGGCCACCTGATGCAAAGAGCAGAATCATTTGAAAAGACCCTGATGCTGAGAAAGATTGAGGGCAGGAGGAGAAGGGGAAGAAAGAGGATGGGATGGTTGGATGGCATCACCGACTCAATGGACATAGGTTTGGGTGGACTCCGGGAGTTAGTGATGGACAGGGAGGCCTGGCGTGCTGTAGTTCATGGGGTCACAAAGAGTCGGACATGACTGAGCGACTGAAATGAACTGAACTCCATCTGTGGAAGGATATAGGCAATCAGGTCAGGAAGCCCAATAAGATGGACCCAAAGAAAAACACACTGATACATGTTATAATTAAAATTAAAAAAAAAATCTTATAAATAAAGGGAAAATCTTAAAGGCAGTAAGAAAAAAGCAACTTATTACATATGGGGGAATCTCCTAAGGCTATTAAAAGATTTTTAGCAAAAAAGTCGCACATGATAATGGTGCAGTGGAACATTTTCAAAGTGCTGAAAGGAAAAAAAAAAAAAAATCCAAGCAAGAATTCTTAGACAACATGGTTTTCACTTAGAAGAGATTGAGTTTTATATATAACAAGAGCTAAAGGATATCATTACCCCATCCAGCCTTACTGTTTAAAGGATTTGTCTAAACAAAAAAGAAAAAAAATACTAAATAATAATAAGGAAACATACAAAAGTAAAATTCTTACTGTAAAAAGGTAAATTAATAATCAAGGGAGTGGATAAATCTCTTATAAAGCAATTACAAGGTAAAAAAAAGTCAAAGTAGCAAATTTAACTACAGTACAACAAATAATCAAAGGATGCATAAAATAAAAAGGTTTAAAATGTGTCAACAAAATATAAAACATTAGGAGAGAGTAAAAATATTAAGTTTTGAAAAGTGTTCAATATTGTTACTTAAAAGAGATTATATGCATGAAATGTTCTATGTGAATCTCATGGTAATCACAAAGAAAAACTTAGAGAAACTGCTCAAAGGAAAATGGGAAAGAGACTGAATGTAGAAATAAAGAAAACAAAGAACAGTGCAAGAGAGAAAGAGAAAAAGAATAAGAACAAAGAGGAACAACAAAAACAGTAAGAAAACAATGAACAAAATGGCAAAAAGTAAATACCTATCAATCATTGACTTAAATGACATAAATCAAAGCAAGATCCTATATGACCCACCTCCTAGAATAATGCAAATAAAAACAAAAGTAAACAAGTGGAAACTGATTAAACTTAACAGCTTTTGCACAGCAAAGGAAACTATAAGCAAGGTGAAAAGACAACCCTCAGAATGGGAGAAAATAATAGCAAAGGAAACAACTGACAAAGGATTAATTTTCAAAATATACAAGGAGCTCATACAACTCAATGCCAGAGAAACAAACAACCCAATCAAAAAGTGGAAAAAAGACTTTGGAAGGTTACAGTCCATGGGGTCACAAAGAGTCAGACATGACTGAGCAACCGAAGACATACAGATGGCTAACAAACACATTAAATGATGCTCAACATCACTCATTATTAGAGAAATGCCAATCAAATCTACAATGAGATATCATTTCAAACTGGTAAGAATGGCCATTATCAAAAAGTCTACAAACAATAATTACTGGAGAGGGTTTGGAGAAAAGGGAACCCTCTTGCACGGTTGGTGGGAATGTAAATTGATACAGCCACTATGGAAGATGGTATGGATATTCATTTAAAAATTAGGAATAAAACCACCATCAGTTCAGTTCAGTTCAGTTCAGTCACTCATTCGTGTCCGACTCTTTGCGACCCCATGAATTGCAGCACGTCAGGCCTCCCTGTCCGTCACTAATGCCTGGAGTTCACCCAAACTCATGTGCATCGAATAGGTGATGCCAGCCAGCCATCACATCCTCTGTCGTCCCCTTCTCCTCCTGCCCCCAATCCCTCCCTGCATCAGGATCTTTTCCAATGAGACAACTCTTCACATGAGGTGGCCAAAGTATTAGAGTTTCGGCTTTAGCATCAGTCCTTCCAATGAACGCCCAGGACTGATCTCCTTTAAGATGGACTGGTTGGATCTCCTTGCAGTCTAAAGGACTCTCAACAGTCTCCTCAAACACTACAGTTCAAAAACATCAGTTCTTTGGTGCTCAGGTTTCTTTATAGTCCAACTCTCACATCCATACATGACCACTGGAAAAACCATAGCATTGACTAGACAGACTTTTGTTGGCAAAGTAATATCTCTGCTTTTTAATATACTACTCCTAGGCACATACCCTGAGGAAACCAAACTTGAAAAAAGAGACATGTGTCACATTGTTCACTGCAGTACTATATAAAATAGCTAGAACATGGAAGCAAGCTAGGTGTCCATTGACAGATGAATGGATAAAAAGTTGTGGTACATATACACAATGGAATATTACTCAGCCATAAAAAGGAATGCATTTGAGTCAGTTGTGATGAGTTGGTGTAATGACACCACACATAATTGTGATGACATCACACTCATGGCAGAAAGCAAGAAAGAACTAAAGAACCTTTTGATGAAAGTGAAAGAGGAGAGTGGAGATTTTGGCTTGAAACTTAACAATCAGAAAGCTAAGATCATGGCATCTGGTCCCAACAATTCCTGGCAAACAGATAGGGAAACAGTGGAAACAGTGACAGACTTTACTTTGGGGGGGGGGCTCCAAAATTACTGCAGATGGTGAATGCAGCCATGAATTAAAAGACGCTTGCCCCTTGGAAGAAAAGTTATGACCAACCTAGACAGCACATTAAAAATATGAGACTTTAATTTGCCAACAAAGGTCCGTCTAGTCAAAGTTATGGTTTTTCCAGTGATCATGTATGGATGTTAGAGTTGGACTATAAAGAAAGCTGAGCACCGAATAACTGATGTTTTTGAAGTGTGGTGTTGGAGAAGACACTTGAGAGTCCCTTGGACTGCAAGGAGATCCAGCCAGTCCATCCTAAAGGGAATCAGTTCTGAATATTCATTGGAAGGACTGATGCTGAAGCTGAAACTCCAGTACTTTGGCCACTTGAAGGGATGAACTGATTTATCTGAAAAGACCCTGATGCTGGGAAAGATTGAAGGTGGGAGGAGAGGGGGACGACAGAGGATGAGATGGTTGGATGGCATCACTGACTCAATGCACATGAGTTTAAGTAAAGTCCGGGAGTTGGTGATGGACAGGGAAGCTTGGTGTGCTGCAGTCTATGGGGTCACAAAGAGTCAGACATGACTGAGCACCTGGAATGGACTGAACTGAACGGAACTGATAAGGTGGATGCACCTAGAGCCTATCATACAGACTGAAGTGGGTCAGAAAAAGAATGATAAATATCGTATTCTAAAGCATGTATATGGAATATAGAAAAATGGTTCAGTTCAGTTCAGTTCAGTTCAGTCGCTCAGTCGTGTCCGACTCTCCGCGACCCCATGAATCACAGCACGCCAGGCCTCCCTGTCCATCACCAACTCCCGGAGTTCACTCAAACTCATGTCCATCGAGTCGGTGATGCCATCCAGCCATCTCATTCTCCGTCGTCCCCTTCTCCTCCCGCCCCCAACCTTTCCCAGCATCAGAGTCTTTTCCAGTGAGTCAACTCGTTGCATGAGGTGGCCAAAGTATTGCAGTTTCAGCTTTAGCATCAGTCCCTCCAATGAACATCCAGGATTGATCTCCTCTAGAATGGACTGGTTGGATCTCCTTGCAGTATAAGGGACTCTCAAGAGTCTTCTCCAACACCACAGTTCAAAAGCATCGATTCTTCGGCGATCAGCCTTCTTCACAGTCCAACTCTCACATCCATACATGACCACGGGAAAAACCATTGCCTTGACTAGACGGACCTTGGTTGGCAAAGTAATGTCTCTGCTTTTTAATATACTATCAAGGTTGGTCATAACTTTCCTTCCAAGGAGCAAGCGTCTTTTAATTTCATGGCTGCAATCAGCATCTGCAGTGATTTTGGAGCCCAAAAAAACGAAGTCTGACACTGTTTCCACTGTTTTTCCATCTATTTCCCATGAAGTGATGGGACCAGATGCCATGATCTTTGTTTTCTGAATGTTGAGCTTCAAGCCAACCTTTTCACTCTCCTCTTTCAAGAATTTATTTACAGTGCAACAGTGGAGAAACAGACATAGAGAATAGACTTATAGACATGGGAAAAGGGGAGGAGAGGGTGAGATATTTGGAAAGAGTAACATGGAAACTTACTTTACCATATGTAGTATACATAGCCAACAGGAATTTGCTGTATGGCTCAGGAAACCCAAACAGGGTCTCTGCATCAACCTAGAGGAGGTGGGATAAGGAGGAAGATGGGAGGGAGTTTCAAGATGGAGGGGACATATGTATACCTATGGCTGATTCATGTTGAGGTTTGACAGAAAACAGCGAAATTTTGCAAAGCAATTATATTTCTATGAAAAAATAAATTAAAAAAATTGATTTAAGAGTAAATAGACTAAATGTTCCAATCAAAAGTCCTAGAGTGGCTAAATGGATAAAAGACAAGACCCTTCTATAAGTTTCCTATAAGACACTCCAAATCTAAAGACATTCAAAGATTGAAAGTGGAAAATGGAAAATAATATACCACACAAATGGAAACAACAACAACAAAAAAAGCCTCATAGCAATACTAATATCAGACAAAATAGAAGGAATTATATAATGGTAAAGGACTATTATTATCCAAGAAAAAGATATTACAATTGTAAACATTTCTGAAACTAACAAAGAAGCATCTAATGTAAAAAAGCAAATATTACCAGAAATGCAGGGATAAATAGCACACAATACAATAATCAGAAAATTTTATCCCTCACTTACATCAGTTGATAAAATATCCAGTAAATGATGAAAAACCAATAAGGAAGTACTGGTCTTAATTTACATTTTAAATCATTATATTAATAGTATATACTGATCATTCCATCCAAAAGCAGCATCCAATAGCACATGGAACATACTCCAGGATAGATTACATGTTATACCACAAAACAAGTCTTGGGAAACTTAAGAAGACTGAAATCTTATCAAACATCATTGCCAGCCTAAATGGTACAAAACTAGAAGTCAGTTACAAGAAGAAACTAGAAAAACTCAACTACACAGAGAGAAAACAACATGCTACTAAACAATCAATGAATCAACAAAGAATCAAATAGAAAAACTTTAAAGATATCTGGAGACAAATGAAAATAAAAACACAGCTTTCCAAAATCTACTGGATGTGGCAAAAGTAGTTCTAATAGCAAAGTTCATAGTGATACAGGCTTATCTCAGTAAAAAATAATATATCAGACAAACAATCTAACTTTACATTTAAAGGAATTGGTGGGCGGAAACAAAGTTAGTAGAAGAAAAGAAGTAATAAAGATTAGAGTGGAAAAAAGTGAAATAGAGACCACATCTCAATAGAAAGATCAATCAAACTAAGAGCTTGTTCTTTGAAAAATTAAGCTAAATTGAACAATCTTTAGCTGATACATTAAAGAAAAAAGAGAAAAGGCACAAATAAATGAAATCAGAAATGAAAGAGAAGTTACAACTGATACTACAGAAATGCAAAAATAACAAGAGATTAGTATATACAATTGTGTGCAAAAAATTGGACTTAGAAAATATTGATAAATTCCTGGAAATATACAATCTTCCAACTCTAAATCAGAAAGAAATAGAAAATATAAGTAGATCATTGCTAGTAATGACATTGAATCAAGAATCTAAAAACTCCTAACCAACAAAAGTCTAGGATCAGACAGGTGAATTATATCAAACATTTAAAGAAGACTTAATACCTAACCCTTTCAAACTATCTAAATAATTGAAGAAGAAGGAACACTTGCAAACTCATTCTATGCGACCAGCATTACTCTGATACCAAAACCAGACAAAAGTACTACAAAAAAAGAAAATTATAAACCCATGTTTTTCATGAACATGATGGAAGAATCCTCGACAAAATATCAGCAAAATAAATTTAATACATTAAGTGGATCACACAGCACAATCCAGTAGGATCTATTTTAGGGATGCAGGAGTGGTTCAATATCCACAAATCAATCAATGTGATATACCACATTAAGAAAGCAATGGATAAAATCATATGATTATGTCAATAGACTCAGAAAAAAAAAATTGACAACATTCAATACCTTTTAAAAATAAAAACTCCCTATAATTGGCTCCAATTTCATCCACCACAATAAAACTGATTCAAGTGCATTCTTTTTGATGGCTGAAAAATACTCCATTGTGTATATGTACCAAAGCTTTCTTATCCATTCATCTGCAGATGGACATCTAGGTTGCTTCCATGTCCTGGCTATTATTATACAGAGTGAAGTAAGCCAGAAAGAAAAACATCAATACAGTATACTAACGCATATATATGGAATTTAGAAAGATGGTAACCTTAACCCTGTATACGAGACTGCAAAAGAGACATAGGCATATAGAACAGTCTTTGGGACTCTGTGGGAGAGGGTGAAGGTGGGATGATTGGGGAGAACGGCATTGTAGCCTGTATATTATCATAAGTGACCAGCCCAGGTTCAACGCATGATACAGGATGCTTGGGGCTGGTGCACGGGGATGACATGGAGGGAGGATATGGGGAAGAGGGAGGTGGGAGGAGGGTTCAAGAAAGGGAACACATGTACACCCGGGGTGGATTCATGTCAATGTATGGCAAAACCAACCAATATATTAATGTAAAGTAATTTGCCTCCAATAAAAAAATAAATAAATAAATAAAAACTCTCAACAATGTGGGTATAATAGAAACATATCTCAACATAATAAAAGTCATGCGTGAGAAAACCACAGCTTACTTTATACTCAATGATGAGAAATTAAAAGCTATCTCTATAAGATCAGAAACAGGACAAGAATGCTCATTCTCATCACTTTTATATTGTATAGTACTGGAAGTCTTAGCAAGAGCAATTAGACAAGAAAAATAAATAAAAAGCATTCAAATTGAAAGGGAAGAAGTAAAATTGTCATTATTTTCAGATGACAAGATGTGTAAATAAAACTCCAAAGATTCCACCAAAAGCTGTTAGAATAGAAAATAGATTAGTCAATTTAGTAAAGTTGCACTATACAAAATTTATATACAAAAATCTGTTGCTTTTTTTCATAAAAAGAAATTAAACAAACCATTTCATTCACATTTGCATCAAAACTATAAAATACCAAGGGATAAATTTAACTAAGGAGGTGAAAGACCTGAAAACTATAAGGTATTAATAAAAGAAATTCAAGAGGACACCAATAAAACAATATGCCATATGCAAGGATTAGAAGAATCATTGTTAAAATGTCCATAGTTCCCAACGAAATCTACGGATTCAGTGCAACCTCTATGATAATACCAATGGAAATTTTCACAGAAATAAAACAAATAATCCTAAAATTTATATGGAACCCAAAAGAACCCAAACTGCCAAAGCAATCTTGTGAAGGAGCAAAACTGGAAGTTTGTTCCCTAGCTTCAAACTATGTATTATAAAGCTGCAGTAGGCAAAAAGTATGATACTAGTATACAGTCAGACAGATCAATGGGAAAGAATAGAGAGTCCACAAATAAAACCAAGCTTATATGGTCAATTAATCTACAATCAAGGAGGCAAAAATATACAATGGAGAAAAGACAGTCTCTTCAATAGATGGTACTTGGAAAACTAGACAGCTACATGCAAAAATAAATAAACTGGACCACTCTCATATCCCATGTACAAAAATTATCTAAAAATGGATTAAAGACTTTAATGTATTATTTGAGCTGATAAAACTTCTATAATAAAACATAGCAGTAAAACCTTTAACATTGTTCTTAGCAATATATATATTTTTGGATGTATATCTCTTCAGACAAGGACAAAAATGTAAAAATAAACAAAACTACATGAAATTAAAATGCTTTTGCAAAATGAAGGAAACCATGAGTAAAACTAAAAGTCAACTTTCTGAATGAAGAATTTTGCAAACAGTATATCTGATAAGGGTTTGATATCCAAAATACATAAAGAACACATAAAACCCAAAAGCAAAAAGCAAACAATCCAATTAAAAAATTGGAAGAGGACACGAATAAGCATTTTTACAAAAAAGATATACAAGTGGTCAACAAGCACATGAAAAGATGCTCAAAATCACTAATCATTGAGGATTAGCAAATTTTGATTTGATTAGCAAGTCAAAATCACAATGAGATATCACCTCACACATATCAGAATGGCTATCATCAGAAAGACAAGAAAGAACAAGTGCTGATGAGGATGTGGAGAAAAGGGAACCCTCATGTGACCACTATGGAAAACTGTGGTAGTTCCTAAAAACCTAAAAATAGAACTAACCCAACATCCAGCAATCACTTCTGGGTATTGATGGGAGGAAAACAAAAACACTAATTCGAATATATATATATATATATGTATGTATGTTCATGGCAACATCATTTACAATAGATAAGATATAGAAGCAATTTAAGAGTTCATCAATACACTAATAGATATAAAAGATATGGTATGTGCGTGTGCGTGTGTGTGTGTGTATATATATATGCATGTGTGTGGGCTAAGTCACGTCTGACTCTTTGTAACCTTATGGACTGTAGCCCGCCGGGCTCCTTTGTCCATGAGGATTCTCCAAGAAAGAATACTGGAGTAGGTTGCCATGCAATCCTCCAGGAGATCTTCCTGACCCAGGGATTGAATCTGAGTCTCTTATGTCTCCTGCACTGGCAAATGGGTTCTTTACCACTAGCGCCAACTGGGAAGCCTATATATATACCTAGACCACAAAAAGAATGGAATCTTGCCATTTGAGGCAACATATATAGACCTCAGTTCAGTTCAGTTCAGTCGCTCAGTCGTGTCCGACTCTCTGCGACCCCAGAAATCACAGCACGCCAGGCCTCCCTGTCCATCACCAACTCCCGGAGTACACTCAAACTCATGTCCACAGAGTCGGTGATGCCATCCAGCCATCTCATTCTCGGTCGTCCCCTTCTCCTCCCGCCCCCAACGTTTCCCAGCATCAGAGTCTTTTCCAGTGAGTCAACTCGTCTCATGAGGTGGCCAAAGTATTGGAGTTTCAGCTTTAGCATCAGTCCCTCCAATGAACATCCAGGATTGATCTCCTTTAGAATGGACTGGTTGGATCTCCTTGCAGTATAAGGGACTCTCAAGAGTCTTCTCCAACACCACAGTTCAAAAGCATCGATTCTTCGGCGATCAGCTTTCTTCACAGTCCAACTCTCACATCCATACATGACCACGGGAAAAACCATTGCCTTGACTAGACGGACCTTGGTCGGCAAAGTAATGTCTCTGCTTTTTAATATACTATCAAGGTTGGTCATAACTTTCTTTCCAAGGAGCAAGCGTCTTTTAATTTCATGGCTGCAATCAGCATCTGCAGTGATTTTAGAGCCCAAAAAAGCAAAGTCTGACACTGTTTCCACTGTTTTTCCATCTATTTCCCATGAAGTGATGGGACCAGATGCCATGATCTTTGTTTTCTGAATGTTGAGCTTCAAGCCAACTTTTTCACTCTCCTCTTTCACTTTCATCAAGAGGCTTTTGAGTTCCTCTTCACTTTCTGCCATAAGGGTAGTGTCATCTGCATATCTGAGGTTATTGATATTTCTCCCAGCAATCTTGATTCCAGCTTGTGCTTCTTCCAGCCCAGCGTTCCTCATGATGCACTCTGCATATAAGTTAAATAAGCAAGGTGACAATATACAACCTTGACGCACTCCTTTTCCTATTTGGAACCAGTCTGTTGTTCCATGACCGGTTCTAACTGTTGCTTCCTGACCTGCATACAGGTTTCTCAAGAGGCAGGTCAGGTGGTCTGGGATTCCCATCTCTTTCAGAATGTTCCACAGTTTATTGTGATCCACACAGTCAAAGGCTTTGGCATAGTCAATGAAGCAGAAATAGATGTTTTTCTGAAACTCTCTTGCTTTCTCCATGATCCAGCGGATGTTGGCAATTTGATCTCTGGTGCCTCTGCCTTTTCTAAAACCTGCTTGAACATCTGGGAGTTCACGGTTTACATACTGCTGAAGCCTGGCTTGGAGAATTTTGAGCATGACTTTACTAGCGTGTGAGATGAGTGCAATTGTGCGGTAGTTTGAGCATTCTTTGGCATTGCCTTTCTTTGGGATTGGAATGAAGACTGACCTCTTCCAGTCCTGTGGCCACTGCTGAGTTTTCCAAATCTGCTGGCATATTGAGTGCAGCACTTTCACAGCATCATCTTTCAAGACTTGAAATAGCTCAACTGGAATTCCATCACCACCACTAGCTTTGTTCGTAGTAATGCTTTCTAAGGCCCACTTGACTTCACATTCCAAGATGTCTGGCTCTAGGTCAGTGATTACATTATCGTGACTATCTTGGTCGTGAAGATCTTTTTTGTACAGTTCTTCTGTGTATTCCTGCCACCTCTTCTTAGAAGGTATTATATTATGTGAAAAAAGCCAGACAGAAAAGAATAATACCATGTGTTTCCACTTAACATGGAATCTAAAAGTCAGAGCAAACGAATAAGTAAAACAAAACAGCAACAGTTCATAGATACAGAGAACAAACAACTGGTTACCAGAGGAGCAAAGAGTGGGGGAATAGATGAAATAAGTAAGAGAGGTTAAAAGTGAAATAGGTTAAGAAGTTTGGCTAAACTTCTAGCGAAATATAAATGCAGATACAATGCTCAGCACAGTGAATATTGTCATAATATTGCAATAATTCTGTATAGTAAAAGATGGTAACTAGACCCCTTGTGGGTTTCATCTTCTATGCATAAAAATATTGAATCACTATGTTGTACACCTGAAATTAATGTTATTGCCAATTATAATTCAATAAATTATTTAAAAAACATTAAACTTTTTAAGAGAATAAAGTAATAATAATAGTAATAAAAGGTTCTGAAAGATTTTAAAACAATCTAGCACCAGTCAATAGTAAGTCAAAAGAAAGCTGAATGTCTATTATCTATTATTCATATGCCAAACACATATCCAGCATCACTTTTCATTATTCATGCTTGAATAATTTTCAATGATGACTAAATCATCATCAAGAAGTTTTAAACAAGACACATGCATTTATATATAATAGGGTTCCAAATAACTAAGAATTCCTCTCAAGATTAATCATATTATTTGAGCACTATACTGAATAAAACTATATCCTATTATAAGAAAAGAAGCCATATTGTTTGATAACAGTTTTGAGTAAGGAAAGGATATGCTGTACTTTATTGATATGACATGAGTCAATAATTCATGCAAATAATATTTATATTTATAAAGTACTTAATATTTTCCAAAGAATAATCATACATTTTAATCTTGATTCACATACAAGCATTGGAAAGGAGATAAAGCAAACAGTGCTTTTTATTTTCATTATAAATAGTGCAACACAGTTCAAAGACTAAAAGTGTCTTGTCGTGTATGTATATGGCAGATCTAACACTAAATATTTGTCTACAGACTTTAAATCTTCTTTTATTTAGTGCACACGTTATTTATTAAATAAAAATAATATTTACTGAAAGTACAGTTTGTCCCAGAAACTACATTTAGATATTTATCTGTATTGTCTCATCCATAATTAACAGATGAGAAAATCAAGACTTAGGTGAAATTAAATATCTTTAATCAAGGTCACACAATTAAGTGAGTTGCAGAACCAAAATTTGCACGATGATACTCTGATACCAGAATTTGCATTCTTAACTAGGTATTATTCTATAATTTCTTCCACCATCACAGAAAGGCCTTTAATTAGGCACAAGTAAATCTATTTCCTCTTTTCATTACACTAGCTTTGAGAAAGGATATGTATCTCTCTATTAAATATCATACAACAGCTATTACAGTTACTTTTCAGCTTTCCCTTCTAAATATCCTCCTCTAGATAGTCAAGTTACATTGTCCATCTTCTTAATCATTTCCAGTGTGTTCAGCTAACGTCTATGTTTTCCTTGTTTATGCTTATTTTTTGAATAATAACTCCTTTTTGATGCCTTACCTAATCACATAATCATATATTCTCAATGAGAAAAACACAGAGCACAAAGAAAAAGAACAAAAGTTAGACCAAATGCCACCAATATAAGTTAAAAATGACAATGATTAAAAATTTGATATGTGTAAGTAAAAATAAAGATCATGTTAAGTGCTTCGAGTATGTCATGACCACAACTTTTAGAGGTAGATATTATTTAGTTATTAACAGTCACTGTCATATCTAACTCTTTGTGACCCCATGGGCTGTTGCCCACCAGGAAACTCTGTCCACGGAATTTTCCAGGCAAGAATACTGGAATGGGTTGCCATTTCCTCCTCTAGGGGAGATTCCCTACCATTGATCCTCCTGGCAAACCTTTAGCATCTTTATATCAGGTAAAAACAAGATGCAAAAATATATAAACTTAAACATAGTTCAATAAAGTATATTTCAATAGTTTATAAGGTAAAAGGCAAATCAAGGATACAAACCCAGGACTGTGTATCCATCCAGGTGTTTCTGACTGGAATCATACTGCTGCATAACCTGTTTTTGGCCTTCAATTGTTTCACAAATATCTTCACTATTTGGGATCTTCAACATGAATCGCAATAATTGATCAGTATTCTGTCTTAAGAGTGCAATATAGCTTATTTAAAAATCCCCATAATTTAGAAATACTGTGATTGTTTCCAATTATTTTTTCTGCCTGAAATATTTCTGTGCTACTTCACCAAAAGCCAATATTCTACATTTAGTTTTATTTTAGGCATGCTGCCCATGTCAGGTCCAAACATGACTATGTTTGGTACCATTTTTACTCCTTTCCTGAAAGAACCTTGTATCTCTAGGCTTTGTTGATATAGCTATCCCTACCCTTAGGATTCTTACAGAAGTTGATTTCAAGTGTTTACTTTCAATGACATTGATTCACAGCAGAGTAGCACCCAATTTTTTCTGACCTTCATGTTTTCCTTTCCCTTCACTGATAAAAATTTGCTCATTGAAATAGTTTCTTAGTTTTACAAACAGGAATGAGGACTAGCTAACTTAAGGATAAAAGATATGTGTTGAAAGGATAATAGGTAGCTTATGGAACTGATGGAAAGATGGGAAAAAGAAGCTCAAAAATAATCAGGAATCAAGGGAAGTTAAGCAGTCAAAATAATGCCAGGGAAAGGTCTGTTATTTTATTTTATATTGTACTATATTTTATTTACAGTGTTGTGTTTGTTTCAGGTGTATAGCAAAGTGATACAGTCATATATATATATATATATATATATATATATATATATATATATGAATTAACAAAAGCAGTTCCTGTATTTTGATGGGGTGCTCATGGTTTATAACATAAATGGCATTATTTTGAGAGAGGGATAACTTAGGTATGACACTGGGTTTTTTTTCTTTTTGCAGCTTGAGGCAGTTGTAAAATAATGTAGCTTTTTACAACTGTGTATTCTATAGTATTTTTCATCTGGTGAAATTTTAACTGTTAATGTTTTTGGCATTGTGCTTTGTACCATTTAATAAATAAAAATAAAATTTAAAAAATGAATAAATTCCATATTAAAAAAATAATAATGCCAAGGAGTAGCTTGGCTAAGTTACCACACTACCACCACCACCAAATGGTATTGCTTTTGCTAACACTTGGTGCCAGTACTTCTTCCTGGAATAATTTATAAACCACTTCTTTGTGATACTCTCTTAATCTTCAGTCCCAGGTGCGTACATCTTAATGCACCTAGGTCATATTCACAGATGCTACTTGGCTGCCAAATACTAAGGGAAGGAAGGATCTCTCTGTTATAGTTTCTATAGCAGGTTAAAGCCATCTAATCAGCAGGATGTATAATGAATTTTCCCCAAAAAGGTAGAGCATTTGAATACTGGGACTGATCATTTGACTAGTATCCATTCCAGAGGTATTTAAGGGATTTCACTATCTCAGGTGGAGCAGTTACGAAATGGTTGCTCAGAGTTTTTGATCAGTCTTGTATCTTTGTTCTATACATTGCAAAAATCTGGCAAGTTTGTGGCTTAAGAGTGGCACAGTTCTCTGAGTTCCTGAGTTGATACAGGGTCCCCTGAGGTTTTCATGCTATTTTACAAATCGTCATAGGCATTGGAAATGCTTTAAAATATTTACATTAAACAAATTAATGCATTTAAAACACAATGCATTCTATGCATATCAATATTTGAAGACAACATGAGAGAACTAAATTTGAGGAGGCCTTGCGTGAATATGAGGCCTTGACCAAAATTGCCCTTAGCCATAAACCCTCTTCTTAACCCCCTCTTCCTCCATGCATTCCTACCAATGGGCTCTTTTCATTTGATAATTTCAAAAGGACTGAATGCCTCTACTTAAGCTACCATCTTTCACAGAATGCTCTGGACATGTATACTGGTATATCTCTCAACATTGGGATAAAGCGAGGCTAATGTTGTGTGTAATGGTAAGCCAATGAATAGATTTCTATATAATATGCATTTTTCTATTTGCCCTTGTGTCACAGTAACCCTTTTTAAAAAATGTGTAGCACTTCACATTATTATTTTGAAACAAAATGCACTTTTAAGTGTATCAACTGAACTTTTTCTTGGTGGATGTTAATGATTTGAAGAACTGGTACAGCTTTATTTTCTGAGCCTTCACATTACTAAGTAAGATGGTTTCATTTTATATTACTAATAAGTTGGCAAAAATATTGGTTAATTAACACTGGCTAATTGAATCATTATAGACACAAACACTTGCATGTACCTCGAGAAGAATTAAATGAGAAAACCAGACTAGCATATGCACTGTAAATTCTTCCTAATCATTAGTGATGGGTGAGTAATGTCCTCTCCCTGTTTACCTGATTCATCATGAATGTTTCAAACCAAGATTGATTTTTCTAACATTGTTTGTCATATTAATACTAATTTTCCATTAACACAACACAATAATTGCAGGCAAGATTAAATACATTTTAACGTTGCAACTTCCTTTTCAAAACTATCTTTTATTTTCATGAAAATGTAGACATCTGGTCCCTGGTGGGCATATGTTTTTATCAGTACATCACATCAGTTGATCCAGTCATAGAAATGAAATGTAATGAATCTCTAGTAATTTGATTATTATAATTCTTTGAGTATATTTTATGTGATATAAGTCATTAAAAAATTGAAAGCCAAGATAGCATATTTATTTGGTGGAATTATTGGAGAACATCAGTTTCACTGCTAAATACACTACCTTTTCATATCAACATAAATACATTATAGTGAGTATCCCAGTGAGTTTTTTTAATTTTAAATTTATGTTTTAATTAAAGGATAATTGTTTTACATAATTATGTTGGTTTCTGCCAAACATCAACATGAATCAGCCATAGGTATTTGACCATCAGACTAGTAACTCTTGGCACTATATACATTCACTCCCTTCAACCAATGCTGCACTTCTCATCCAAAACCAAGCAAGTATCCTTAGTTTTCCACTTGGACTCCTTCTCAGTCACCATGATGTACCTAAGCCTGGTGAAAAGTGAAAGTGTTAGTTGCTCAGCCCTGTCAGACTCTTTGAGATCTCATGAACCCTCCAGGCTCCTCTGTCCATGGAATTTTCTAGGTAAGAACAATGGAGTGGGTAGCCATTCCATTCTCCAGGGGATGTTTCCAACCCAGGGACTGAACCTGGGTCTCCTGCATTGTAGACAAATTCTTTACCATCTTAGCCACCAGGGAAACCCACTTAAGCCTTGTATTCGTCTGATATTAGATCGAATTTTATCCTTTTCTGCCTAACATCTTGACAATGTATTCAATAGGTCTTCTTATCCATTTCCATATACCAAAGCATACACATTCACAATAATTTTACCTATTGTACATTTACTGGTGGATGTATTATTGGAAGGCAGAAGTCAAAAAAAGGAAAGAAATTACCTTTTGAGATTAGCAGAAAGTCCAAATCCCATGCAATTAATAGCTAAATTATGGGAAGTAATGTATTTTTTGTAGATTAGGCAAACTGGTATACCTGTGCCCAGTGCCTGAAAAGTGAGAACATTTTAGATATAACTATGCAATGGCAACCCACTCCAGTACTCTTGACTGGGAAATCCCATGGACGGAGGAGCCTGGTAGGCTACGGTCCATGGGGTCGAGAAGAGTCAGACACGACTGAGCGACTTCACTTTCACTTTTCACTTTCATGCACTGGAGAAGGAAATGGCAACCCACTTCAGTATTTTTTCCTGGAGAATCCCAGGGACAGGAGCCTGGTGGGCTGCCGTCTGTGGGGTCACACAGAGTTGGACACGATTGACGTGACTTAGCAGCACAGGAAAGAAGATTATCTGCTAATAAAGTGACTGATCAAGTTTAAGAGGGGAACACTTAAAGTAATATTACTGATAATATTTTGCTACATGAGTGGAATGAAGGAGGAAATGGGAATAGCATTTGGGGGTAGGGAGGTTTCCCTGGTAACTCAGCTGGCAAAGAATCCACCTGGAATGTTGGAGACCCCAGTTCTATTCTTGGGTTGGAAAGAACCCCTGGAGAAGGGCATGGCAACCCACTGCAGTATTCTTGCCTGGAGAGTCCCCATGGACAGAGGATCTTAGCAGGCTGCAGTTGCAAAGAGTCAGACACGGATGAGTGACTAAGCACATCCATGGCAAGAAAGAGTTGCCAATAATGAGAGTTCTGGAGTTATGTTTTGGGCATCATTGATGAGAGTGAATTTAGCACTGTGATACTGTAATTTGAAATTGGTGGGTAATAGGTAATTAAATGTGGGCTTCCCAAGTGGCTCTAGTGGTAAAGAACCCACCTGTCAATGCAGGAGACATAAGAGATGTGGATTCGATCCCTGGGTTGGAAAAATTCCTTGGAGAAGGGACTGGCTACCCACTTCAGTATTCCTGCCTGGAGAATTCCATGGACAAAGGATCCTGGCTGGCTACAGCCCATAGGGTCATAAAGAGTTGGACAAAACTGAAATGACTTAGCACACACACAAACAAATAAATGGGCCAAACCAGAATACAGAAAAATATGAAGTGATCAGTTGGTTCATTTCAGCTCAGTCACTTTTCCTGCTGATTGTGTTTTGCTCAGTTGGTCATTAGATCTTGATTCACTTTCTTCTGTTCCATTATTTTTAGCACCTCATGTATGTTGCTTTTCAATAAACACAGTTACTAATTCTCACCTTAATATAACAACTGTCTTTGTGAGAAATCAAACCAGTTGTATTGGTAGGGTAAGATTTGGAGCAGAATCATATCCTACTAGCTTTTCTCCATCTCATATAATATACAATTTTCATTCACTGGGTATCCCATATATTTTAAAAGTTGAGTAAATTCACTTTTATAATTTTGGTAATACTCCTTCATTGTATTCTTTAGTCAAATATTTTATTTCTTTGGAAAATCTGTGTGTCTGACCTGGATACATAGTGGTATATTATGTCCACTGTGTTGGATACCAGTAATATTATTTTCTATCAACTTCAAAATTAGTATATGCAAAGTAAGATAATTTGTCTTGTTGCAAAAGTACTTCTTGCAATTGCTTACAACCATGTACGGTGATCATCCAGCTGTGATATACTATGCCTTATGCCTTTACTCACACTTACACAAGCATATCATAGTTTGAAGCTCTGCTGATTCTAGTGCTGATACCACATTTGCACATTTACTTCTTTCCATTTGTACTTGTTGAAATTCTCATTTTTTGTTCCTGCTTGCATTGTTCTCTGCTTCTAATCAGTTATTCACATAACTGTCAGAGAGACATTCCTAAACAGTGATCTGAACAAATAACTCCCTAAAAGCCTTCTAGATGCTAGTATTTTTTACTGCTTCTAACATGGCCTCCAAGCACCTTCTTATCCTTGGCTCCTGCCTGCTGCCACCACACCAATGTATAGAGTCCATTTTTCCAGGTTTAATTCCCTGTTGGCCACTTAACAACCTTATAGAGTCTAATCTAGACTCTATTGTTGAAGCAATATCTGTATCATTATGCAAAACACAATCATATGTACCATTATCTCTCCCATTACTTACCTCAGCCAAAATTTCAAGAAAGGACTAGCAATTGATCTCTTTATGGCTAGGCCAATGGTATGAATCATACTCTAATTATACCCTTATTTGGGCTTAGTGAGTCTACCTTTTTCACAGTTAAGAGTATAAACTTTACCAATACTCTACTGGAAGTTTTCCAAAGTATCTAAAGCCTTCTTTGAATTTCTCATGCCATTCCATTCCAAAAGGACACCATACCACTCCTCTCTGTGTCTTCTGTGTATATGGCAAAAGTAGGTGAAATTTGGAAAGTTTTAATTCATAACCAAGTATAGAGAGTTTCTTTATAGTTTTAGAAATGATTATTCCTACCACAGTGCCTGTTTGAAAGGAAGCTATTCTACTTAGCACAAAGCATCAGTGTTTTCAATAAAATATTATGAATAGCTATGTGGGAAAGAGAATTAAAAACAACAGAAAATAAATAAAAAGTGAGTAAAACAGAGAGGTCATTCAATGACAGCAAGGAAAGAAAAGTGAGTTAGGTAGGAGAAAGAACTACTGAAACATACAGAAAGTGCTTAGTAAAATAGATTTGAAATTTTCCTAGTGATTCCCAGGAGTTTAGATAACTATGCATTTGACTTTTTCCAGAAGTCATTTCAGAAGACTATTAGAATTATAGGATATATATTTTTCTTTTACATTAAGGTATTTTTATGGCTCTTCTGTTATAAAGTAACACATAGTCATACAAGGTAATTTTTTTAACACAAAATTGAAGAAAAAAAAAAACATAGTTGATCATCAAACATAATCACTATTAACATTTGAAGATATTTTCTTGCAAGATTATTTGTGTGCATCATTTTTATTTTAAAGACCATTTAGCTTTTAAAATTAAAATATTTTTTCATCTTAAAGTCATACCCAAGGAGGAAAGTTGAAAACCTTTACTCTAAGGTCAGAAATAAGAAAAAGATGCTCACTTTCACCACTTTCATTCAAAGTAGTATTGCAAGTTCTAGCCACAGTAATTAGGCAAGAAAAATAAATAAAAGACATCTAAATTGGAAGGGAAGGTAAAACTAACATTATTTGCAGATGATCTGATATTATATATAGAAAATGCTCAAAACTGTCAAAAAATGTTAGAACTAATAAACAAAATCAGTAAAGTTGCAAGATTAAAAATAAATATACAAAAATTTTTTGTGCTTCTCTATACTAACAATAAACGAGCAGAAAGGAAAAAATGAAAACAGTCCCATTTACAATTCTATAATAAAGAATAAAATACCTATGAACAAACTTAACTGAGGAGGTGAAAGATCTACACATGGAAAACTATATAAGACACTGAAAGAAATTGAAGAAGACACAAATAAATGGAAAAATAGCTCATGTCCATTGACTATAATTTGTATTGTTTAAAAGGTCCTCACTACCGAAAACAATCTACAGATTCAATAAAATCCCTATCAAAACTCCAATGTCACTTTTCTCAGAAATAAAGTAATTCCAAAATTTGTATGGAACCACTCCAAATAGCCAAAGCAATCTTGAGAAAAAAGAACAAAGCTGGAAGGATCACATGCTTTGATTTCAATATTTATTACAAAATTGTAGTAATCAAAACAGATTGTATTGGTATGAATAACAGACACACATATCAGTGGAAGAGAATAAAGAGCCAAAAGTAAATCTGCACATATATGATCAATTTATGATATAGGAATCAGGAATATACAATGGTGAAGAGACATTATCTTCAATAAATGGTGCTGGGAAATCTGAACAGCTACAAGCATAAGAATGAAACTGGACCACTGTCTTATACCATACACAAAAGTAAATTCAAAATGGATTAAATACTTGAACATAAGACCTGAAATCATAAATCTCCTTGAAGAAAATATAAATGATAAACCACTTAATATCGATCTTGGTGATGATTTTTTGGATTTGAGGTGAAAAGCAAATTCAAGAAAATCAAGAATAAAAAAAAATGGGAGTACATCAAATGAAAATGCCTCTGCACAGAAAAAAGAAGCCAGCAACAAATGAAAAGCTAACTTATTGAATGGAAGAAAATGTGTGTAAATCATAGGTCAGATAAGGTGTTAATATCCTAAATAAGTAAAGATCTCATACAACTCAATTGCAAACAACAACAACAAAAAAAAAATCTGACTAGAAAATGGACAGAGAATCTAAACAGTTTTTGTTTGTTTGTTTGTTTCGCAAAAACAGATGTACAAATGGTCAACAGGCACATGAAACGATGTACAGTATCATTAATTATCAGGGAACTGAAAATCAAAATCCCAGTGAGATATCACCTCACACCTGTCAGAATTATGATCACCAAAATGTCTATAACTAATAAATGTTGGCAAAGATGTGGAGCAAAGGGAACCCTTGTACTCTGTTAATGAGGATGTAAATTGGTGTAGCCAGTATGGAAAATAGTATGGAGGTTCCTTAAAAAATAAAAACAGAACTATAATATATCCAGCAATTCCATTTCTGGGTATTTATCCAAAGAAAGTAACCCCGCCATGTTCAGGAAAGAATTTTTCACAATAGCCAAGATACAGAAGCAATATAGGTGTACATCAATAGGCTAATGGATTTATGTGTGAAGCCTAAAACAAGAAAGCCATACTCACAGATACAGAGTATAGGTTGGTGATTGCAGAAATGGAGGATGAGGGGTGCAAGATATGGATGAAAGGAGTCAAGATTATAAATCTCCCATCACAGTATAAATAAACCATGGGGATTTAACGTAACAACATGCTGACTGTTACTAGTAAAACTGTATTGCATATTTTCCAAGAGTAAATCTTATTAAAAAAATTCTGTAGCGATATAGTTATGCATGTCAACTAGACTTTTAACGGTGATCATATCACAATATATACAAATATTGAATCATTATGTTGTACACCTGAAACTAATATAAACTTGTATGTCAATTATACATCAATAAAAGAAAAGTTTAAAAATCATTTTTTATATCTTATTTCATAAGTAAAACAGAATTTGTTCATTTAGAATAAAATAAAATTATAGATAAGTAAAAAGATGAAACAAGTATGTGGGGGCACTTTAAGAAAATGATCTTCCTACCTCCTATTCAAGAAAATGGTAAGTCTGTGTTGTTGTTTTTTTAATTTTTATTTATTTTAATTTATTTTAATTGGATGCTAACTACTTTACATTATTGTATTGGTTTTGCTATATACATTGACATGAATCAGCCTTGGGTGTACATGTGTTCCCCATCTTGAACCCCTCTCCCACCTCCCTCCCCATCCCATCCCTCTGGTTCATCCCAGTACACCAGCCCCAAGCATCCTGTCTCATGCATCGAACCTGGACTGGGGATTCGTTTCACATATAACAATATACATGTTTCAATGCCATGCTCTCAAATCATCCCACCCTCGCCCTCTCCCACAGAGTCCAAAAGACTGTTCTCTGCATCTGTGTCTCTTTTTGCTGTCTGATATACAGAGTTATCGTTATCATCTTTCTAAATTCCATATATATGCGTCAGTATACTGTATTGGTGTTTGAAGCTACAATTTAAATATACATTTCAGAAAGTATTGGAAACATAAAAATCAGGGAGTGATCCTCTACAATTGACATATTGACCACTTAATATTGCTTTATAAGAATTTTAAAAACTTAGACAAGTTAAATTGTTTCACAAAGACCTTTATCCAGAGTTAGTCTCTTATGAAATATATTTCAGGGAAGCTGCCTATAATGCAACATTCAAACATTAAATTAAAGGTCAAGAATATGTTAATGAGAGGCATGTAAAGTTCAGATCCCTTCATCTCCGCTGACCAACTGTCTTTTCTTCTAACTCTGCTATTGTTCTTACCCTTGATTCTATAAATACCCTTTGCATCTCATTAATTCACATTCCTCTATTGTTTTCCAACCCTATTCAGCAGCTAAACAGTTCTGGAAATAATATCCAGTGTAACTCTCAGGAGGACTTATCAAATGATAACATAAAAGTATTATTTCCAAGTCTCATTCCCATTCTCCATCATTATACTACTGTCCCTATAGACTCTAACTGGAAGATGTCATGCACAAAATATATCTGCCACTGCTCCTCATTTCTACACCCAGGTATGGTTTCAGGATTATTCTTAACATTGAACTCAAGCAATCTCTATTACTCAGTGGATTTTGTAATATGAAATTAAACTTTCATATCATCCTTGGAAACCAATTAACGAAATGTCTGAGAAAGTGTTTATTAAGAAAACAGATACATTCTTGTTACTGGTTAAACGGTGAGATCACATATGGCTCCAGGCAGACTTTGAGACAGAGGTTGCTCTTATCTAGCTATAGCTTTCTGTCACTAGTGACTCCATTTTCCATTAGATCAGCTACCACTTCTATATTCCCCTCTTTCATTACTAACTTGCCTTTATATTATTCTACTGGTTTACTCTTCATTCTGGGCTTCCCCAATGGCTCAGCAGTAAAGAGTCCATCTGCAATGCAAGAGTCACAGAAGACACTAGTTCGATCCCTGAGTGGGAAAGACCCTTAGGGAAGGAAAAGGCAACCCACTCCAGTATTCTTTCATGGAAAAAAATCCCATGGACAGAGGAGCTTGGAGGGCTACAATCCATGGGGTTGCAAAGAGTTGGACATGAACAACTGAACAACTAAGCATGAAGCACTCTTCATTCCAATATGAAACAAACACTTTTTTATTCCTTTGACGCTAGAAAAAGGTAAATTGCTTTCCCTTTGTGACTGAATTTCCCTTAATTTCAGCTCAAAATTTCTAAAGTTAAGATATAGATTTTTCTTCCATAATAAAGCAAAAATAACAGTGGCTCAAAAATATCAAGGTTTATTTCTCAACAATAAGTAAGGATGAGTAGTCCAGAGCCAGTCTTGACTATATGGTATTCAGAGGTCAGGTTCCTTCTGTCTTCCGAATCTGTCATTGACACGATTGAAGTGGCAGCTCGTATCTTACATGGCTGCTACAGTTACTGCTCTCTTTATCCACATATTAACTAGTTGGATGGGTAGAGGAGAGTGGAGGGCATGCTCTTTTCTTAATAGCACAACCCAGAAGTCTCAATTATCACTTTTGTTCAACTCTTTTTGTTTAATTTATTTATTTTAATTGGAGTCTAATTACATTATTGTATTGGTTTTGCCATACATTGACATGAATCTGCCCCAGGTGTACATGTGTTCCCCATCTTGAACCCCCCTCCCACCTCCCTCCCTCATCACAACTTAGATTACGATGTACCTGATTATGATAGATACTGAGAAATGTACTTTTCAGATGGTTTGTTTTATGCTCAGCTAAATATTTGACACTTTATTATTAAACAAACAAGGGAAGAATGTATACTGAAAACAACCAGCCCGTTCTCACAAACTGCTCTTTCCTAGTCTAGTCATATTGCTGAACTCTGGTCACAGAATTTCCCTGAAAGGTTGTCAGATCAGTTTGGGATATACAATATTGGCCCATACATACAGTTTCCTCACTTCGTAGCTCTGCTCTCTACTCAACCTGGCTCCAAACCTTGAGGAATTAAACACAGAACTTTATGCTTATCCTTCAAAAGTGATGTGATAGTAGTGGAAAGGTCATGAAGTCAGAGATTCTGGATGTAGAACTTTAAGAAAGTTATTATATCTTTCTAGCTTTTGTGTCAGCCTTGTCCCTGGTGAGAAACCTGTATGCAGGTCAGGAAGCAACAATTAGAACTGTACATGGAACAACAGACTGGTTCCAAATAGGAAAAGGTGTACGTCAAGGTTGTATATTGTCACCTTGCTTATTTAAATTATATGCAGAGTACATCATGAGGAACGCTGGGCTGGAAGAAGCACAAGCTGGAATCAAGATTGCTGGGAGAAATATCAATAACCTCAGATATGCAGATGACACTACCCTTATGGCAGAAAGTGAAGAGGAACTCAAAAGCCTCTTGATGAAAGTGAAAGAGGAGAGTGAAAAGGTTGGCTTGAAGCTCAACATTCAGAAAACAAAGATCATGGCATCTGGTCCCATCACTTCATGGGAAATAGATGGAAAAACAGTGGAAACAGTGTCAGACTTTATTTTTTTGAGTTCCAAAATCACTGCAGATGCTGATTGCAGCCAGGAAATTAAAAGACCCTTGCTCCTTGGACGGAAAGTTATGACCAGCCTAGATAGCATATTAAAAAGCAGAGACATTACTTTGCCAACAAAGGTCCGTCTAGTCAAGGCTATGGTTTTTCCCGTGGTCATGTATGGATGTGAGAGTTGGACTGTGAAGAAAGCTGATCGCCGAAGAATCGATGCTTTTGAACTGTGGTGTTGGAGAAGACTCTTGAGAGTCCCTTATACTGCAAGGAGATCCAACAAGTCCATTCTAACGGAGATCAATCCTGGATGTTCATTGGAGGGACTGATGCTAAAGCTGAAACTGCAATACTTTGGCCACCTCATGCGACAAGTTGACTCACTGGAAAAGACTCTGATGCTGGGAAAGGTTGGGGGCGGGAGGAGAAGGGGACGACAGAGAATGAGATGGCTGGATGGCATCACCGACTCTGTGGACATGAGTTTGAGTGAAGTCCGGGAGTTGGTGATGGACAGGGAGGCCTGGCGTGCTGTGATTCATGGGGTCGCGGAGAGACGGACACGACTGAGTGACTGAACTGAACTGAACTGAACTGTCCCTGGTGGCTCAGATGGTAAGGAATCTGCCTGCAATGCAAGAGACCCAGATTTGATCCCTGGGTTGAGAAGATCCCCTGGAGGAGGCCATGGCAACCCACTCTAATATTCTTGCCTGGAGAATCCCATGGACAGAGGAGCCTGGGGAGCTATAGTTCATGGGGTTGCAAAAAGTCGAACATGACTGAGTGACTAGCACACTAATCTGTAGAATTCTAGGGAGCAGAAAATGAGATTATGTGAAAGTCTTTGTAGGAAGGCAAAACAAGTAAAATGCTGTTGACTATTCCATTTCTTACTGTTATTTAACAACTGTCTTTCCACAGCATTGCCACCCTATAACTTCCTAACTTGGGGGTCTCAGGACTTAGTTTTCCCCTCAGTGAGTTACTTCTCAGTTCAGTTCAGTTCAGTCGCTCAGTCGTGTCCGACTCTCGGCGATCCCAAGAATCACAGCACGCCAGGCCTCCCTGTCCATCACCAACTCCCGGACTTCACTCAAACTCATGTCCATAGAGTCGGTGACGCCATCCAGCCATCTCATTCTCTGTCGTCCCCTTCTCCTCCCGCCCCCAACCTTTCCCAGCATCAGAGTCTTTTCCAGTGAGTCAACTCGTCGCATGAGGTGGCCAAAGTATTGCAGTTTCAGCTTTAGCATCAGTCCTTCCAACGAACACCCAGGATTGATCTCCTTTAGAATGGACTGGTTGGATCCCCTTGCAGTCCAAGGGACTTTCAAGAGTCTTCTCCAACATCACAGTTCAAAAGCATCAATTCTTCGGCGATCAGCTTTCTTCACAGTCCAACTCTCACAACCATACATGACCACGGGATAAACCATAGCCTTGACTAGACAGAGCTTTGTTGGCAAAGTAATGTCTCTGCTTTTTAATATACTATCAAGGTTGGTCATAACTTTCCTTCAAAGGAGTAAGCGTCTTTTAATTTCATGGCTGCAATCAGCATCTGCGGTGACTTTAGAGCCCCCCAAAAATAAAGTCTGACATTGTTTCCACTGTATTTCCATCTATTTCCCATGAAGTAATGGGACCAGATGCCATGATCTTTGTTTTCTGAATGTTGAGCTTCAAGTCAACCTTTTCACTCTCCTCTTTCACTTTCATCAAGAGGCTTTTGAGTTCTTCTTCACTTTCTGCCGTAAGGGTAGTGTCATCTGCATATCTGAGGTTATTGATATTTCTCCCAGCAATCTTGATTCCAGCTTGTGGTTCTTCCAGCCCAGCGTTCCTCATGATGTCCTCTGCATATAAGTTAAATAAGCAAGGTGACAATATACAGCCTTGACGTTCTCCTTTCCCTATTTGTAACCAGTCTGTTGTTCCATGTACAGTTCTGATTGTTGCTTCCTGACCTGCATACAGGTTTCTCAAGAGACAGGTCAGGTGGTCTGGTATTCCCATCTCTTTCAGAATGTTCCACAGTTTATTGTGATCCACACAGTCAAAGGCTTTGGCATAGTCAATGAAGAAGAAATAGATGTTTTTCTGGAACTCTCTTACTTTCTCCATGATCCAGCTGATGTTGACAATTTGATCTCTGGTGCCTCTGCCTTTTCTAAAACCTGCTGGAACATCTGGGAGTTCACGGTTCACATATTGCTGAAGCCTGGCGTGGAGAATTTTGAGCATGACTTTACTAGCGTGTGAGATGAGTGCAATTATGCAGTAGTTTGAGCATTCTTTGGTATTGCCTTTCTTTGGGATTGGAATGAAGACTGACCCTTTCCAGTCCTGTGGCCACTGCTGAGTTTTCCAAGTTTGCTGGCATATTGAGTGCAGCACTTTCACAGCATCATCTTTCAAGATTTGAAATAGCTCAACTGGAATTCCATCACCTCCACTAGCTTTGGTCATAGTGATGCTTTTTAAGGCCCACTTGACTTCACATTCCAAGATGTCTGGCTCTACTTCAGTGATCATGTTAACGTGACTGTCTTGGTCGTGAAGATCTTTTTTGTACAGTTCTTTTGTGTATTAATGTCACCTCTTCTTAATAGCGTCTGTTAGGTCCATACCATTTCTGTCCTTTATCGAGCTCATCTTTGCATGAAATGTTCCCTTGGAATCTCTAATTTTATTGAAGAGATCTCTTGTTTTTCCTATTCTGATTTTTTCCTCTATTTCTTTGCATTGATCACTGAGGAAGACTTTCTTATCTCTCCTTGCTATTTTTTGGAACTCTGCATTCAGATGCTTATATCTTTCCTTTTCTCCTTTGCTTAGAAGAAATGGAGTAGCCATCATGGTCAACAAAAGAGTCCGAAATGCAGTACTTGGATGGAATCTTAAAAATGACAGAATGATTTCTGTTCATTTCCAAGGCAAAACATTCAATATTACAGTAATCCAGGACTATGCCCTGACCAATAACACTGAAGAAGCCGATGTTGAACAGTTCTATGAGGACCTACAAAACCTTTTAGAACTAACCCCCCAAAAAGATATCCTTTTCATTATAAGGGCCTGGAATGCAAAAGTAGGAAGTCAAGAAACACCTGGAGTAAGAGGAAAATTTGTCTTGGAGCACGGAATGAAGCAGGGTAAAGGCTAATAGAGTTTTGTCAAGAGAACGCACTGGTCATAGCAAACACCCTCTTCCAACAACACAAGAGAAGACTCTGCACATGGACATCACCAGATGGTCAACACCGAAGTCAGATTGAGTATATTCTTTGCAGCCAAAAATGGAGAAGCTCTATGCAGTTAGCAAAAACTAGACCTGGATCTGACTGAGGCTCAGATCATGAACTCCACATTGCCAATTTCAGACTTAAATCGAAGAAAGTAGGGAAAACCACTAGACCTTTCAGATATGACCTAAATCAAATCCCTTATGATTATACAGTGGAAGTGAGAAATAGATTTAAGGGACTAGATCTGATAGATAGAGTGCTTGATGAACTCTGGATGGAGGTTCGTGACATTGTACAGGAGACATGGACCAAGACCATCGCCATGGAAAACAAATGCAAAAAAGCAAAATGGCTGTCTGAGGAGACCTTACAAATAGCTGTGAAAAGAAGAGTTACTTCTATAGGGTCCCAACTCAGTTTTTATCTCTCCTTATCACTGGCACAGTCACAGCTCAGTTATCTGAGTTATTTGATCCTAAGAGATTAAGGAGACCTATCTATGTAAGATTTTATTGGGGTTGAGTTTTCAGTTGCCCTCAGATTATATAATGGCATGATATTATTCATTTCACAGTACTCTATATCCTATATGAAATCCACTACTTAATTAAGGTTCAGGTTTGTGGTGTTCTTTTCTAATCCTTGACAGTATTTAATCTTCACATTCCTTTACTGGGTCATTTTGTAGTCTTTTAAGGTACTTAGCATAAATAATTTTGGCCATACATGAAGTCTGTCAAGTTATAGCAATTCTACTGGTAGCTATAGCAACACATGTTCCCTGTTTCCAACCAGAAAGGAGAAACTCTGGTTCAAATGAGTTTGCTTTGCTTACTTCCGTTCTGTTCCATTCCGTTCCATTGCTCAGTCATGTCCGACTCTTTGTGACCCCATGCACTATAGCCTACCAGGCTTCCCCGTCCATGGGATTCTCCAGGCAAGAATACTGGAGTGGGTTACCGTTTCCTTCTCCAGGGGATCTTCCCGACCCAGGGATTGAACCCGGGTCTCCTGCATTGGGGGCAGATGCTTTAACCTCTGAGCCACCAGGGAAGCCCCAAGCAAATACTCTTATCCATGTTAGTGCCCATTACAAAATTAAGAACCTTATGTAGGAAGGGTCATAAGATAAAATGTGCAGAGTCTCATATTTTCAGGAGATTAAATGATGCCTGTCACTAATTTAACAAACAATTACCCTTGGATTTAAAGTATGTTATTTCATAATTTTTCAGGCTTAGTTAGAAATATAAAATAAATAAATTAAAAAATATATATAGGTTAGAGCAATGGTTTCTGGCATGCTCTAAAAGCTTATTGGTATTATATAGGTTAAATTTGATGATTTAGAATACACTTGGAATGTTTGTAATCCCAATAAATGAAAAACATGAGAGAGAGAAGTAAGGTCTATTGAAAGCCTACTCTTTTCCATGTCGTATACTACTTCTTTATATAAATTTAATTAAAACTTAACATCAATCCTGAGAAGCGGGTATTATTACATCCTCATTTTTCCCAATAAGGAAAATGAGATTCAGAGATTTTAAGCATATCACTTCAGTCACAGAGCTAGTAGACTCAGGACAAACCCCAGTCCACCTGCTTCAAAATCATTATTCATTCTTCTAAATCATGCTACTTTCTGGAAACATGTAAAAATAGATAGAATCTTTATTTCATAAAGATGAAATAAAGATTATTGTCTTAAGACTGATTAAGACATCAGTTTGCAACTCACAATTTCTAGCTTTTGTAGAAAAGAATGAAGTTGGGATATTGTCAGTCTAGGTGATAAGGTCTATTCTCTTCACCATTTACTGGTGATTAAACTTGAGGCATAGAAGCTGTCAAGTACAATTAAGGAACAACAAATATTAAAATAAATATTAGAAAAATAGTTTTTGTTAAGTATATCAATGAGACTCGAGGTTAATCTTCCAAAAAGCCGTAGTTGATAACTGTACAGCTGAATTACTTAAATCTAATACTGACACTAGCTATAGAGTACGTGAAATGTGACATATAGGCTGTAGAATCTAGTTATTAAGTTTCAGTGAGGAATGTAGTTGTAAAAGTTGTTCTTTATTCCAACGCATTTCTGAAGAGTTGTATGGAAAATAAAAACAAAAGTATGTTGAGTGATTCTATATTTTGATTGACACCATTAATATTCAGATATATATTCACTGAAGGAAAATATTTTAACCAATCATACAATAATGCAAAATGCAGGTAATCTGGTTTATGTCATTTTTGAGTTATGATTTCCAAATCTGACTGATCTAATATTTATTTTATAGATTAAAATCAAAACTAATCACTAAAAATTTCAAAAGAAAAATAAGTTTAGGTTTGGATGACAGTGTGAACTCAGAACAATTGGAGATTAATTCCAAGGCCAGAAGTTCCCTAGGGTCCCTTCTTTTTAGTCCTAGGATAAATGCCAGTATTTCATTATTCTGAGTAGACACAGCATATAAGCTTTATATGTTAATTTTACATATCCTATAATATTAAGAAGAGGGCAGCAGAGGATGAGATGGTTAGATAGTATCATGGCCTCAATGGATGTGAATTTGAACAAACTCTGGGAGATAGTTAAGTGACAGGAAAGCCTGGAGTGCTGCAGTCCATGGGGTCACAAAGAGTCGGACATGTCTTAGTGATTGAACAACAGTAATATTAAGACTCAAAAAAAAAAAAAAAGAAAGAAAAAACACCCCTTTCTAACTTGCAAAAGCTGAATCAAGAACTCCATGGTGCACATGGTTTTGCTAAGGTTCAGTTCAGTTCAGTTCAGTTCAGTCACTCAGTCGTGTCTGACTCTTTGTGACCCCATGAATCACAGCACGCCAGGCCTCCCTGTCCATCACCAACTCCCGGAGTTCACACAAACTCAACTCCAACGAGTCGGTGAAGCCATCCAGCCATCTCATCCTCTGTCTTCCTCTTCTCCTCCTGCCCCCAATCCCTCCCAGCATGAGGGTTTTTTCCATTGAGTCAACTCTTCGCATCAAGTGGCCAAAGTATTGGAGTTTCAGCTTCAGCATCAGTCCTTCCAACGAACACCCAGGATTGATCTCCTTTAGAATGGACTGGTTGGATCTCCTTGCAGTCCAAGGGACTCTCAAGAGTCTTCTCCAGCTCCACAGTTCAAAAGCATCAATTCTTCGGCGATCAGCTTTCTTCACAGTCCAACTCTCACATCCAGACATGACCACTGGAAAAATAATAGCCTTGATTAAACGGACCTTTGTTGGCAAAGTAATGTCTCTACTTTTTAATATGCTATCTAGGTTGGTCATAACTTTCCTTCCAAAGAGTAAGCGTCTTTTAATTTCATGGCTGTAATCAGCATCTGCAGTGATTTTGGAGCCCAAAAAAATAAAGTCTGACACTGTTTCCACTGTTTCCCCATCTATTTCCCATGAAGTGATGGGACCAGATGCCATGATCTTCGTTTTCTGAATGTTGAGCTTTAGGCCAACTTTTTCACTCTCCTCTTTCACTTTAATCAAGAGGTTTTTAAATTTCTCTTCACTTTCTGCCATAAGGGTGGTGTCATCTGCATATCTGAGGTTATTGATATTTCTCCCGGCAATCTTCAATCCAGCTTGTGCTTCTTCCAGTCCAGCGTTTCTCATGATGTACTCTGCGTATCACTGCTGGCTAAATTGAGAGTTGACATGGTCACTCCATCACTCTGGAGAAGCTGCAACCTTCTTTCTTAGTGACCACTGATTCAATTAAAGGACTGAATTATCTCAGACAGAAAAGCACCAAAATTGGTCCCAGTTTCTAGAGTTCAAAACAGCAGTCATACTCACCATGTTAATTTAGAATAACTAGGACATTAGCAAATTCTTATGTGCCTTTCCGTTTGAAAACAAACAAAATGATGGTATATAATCTGGACAAGATATTGACCTGCAATATGTGAAACAACCATTAATGGGATGTTTCTTCTCACTGATGCTATGAGAATAGGGTTAAAATTTTGCAGAAGTCATTTAATTTCATAGATATCTAGTTGTAACATGACACTAGCCCAAAGAAAGAAAATGCAGCATATATAGTACAAAGCTCTTCTCCCATTATAGGATGGTCTACATTGGGATGGGAGATAATCTAAACTGAAAAGTCTTCAAGGCTGAATTCCAATAGGTAATGTATACCTACAACATGTATATAATAACTACAACATTATATACATTTAATGTCCTTGTATATGTAAGAAATTCTTTCTCCAGTCTAGAGTTAAGACTCTTTCATATTAAACGGAAGTACTTCTTCTATGTTAATCTTAAGGAAAAGAAACAGATTGATTTTTCAGTTCAGTTTCTCAGTCGTGTCTGACTCTCTGAGACCCCATGAATCACAGCACGCCAGGCCTCCCTGTCCATCACCAACTCCCGGAGTTCACTCAAACTCACCTCCATCGAGTTGGTGATGCCATCCAGCCATCTCATTCTCTGTCATCCCCTTCTTCTACTGCCCTCAAACCTTCCGAGCATCAGAATCTTTTCCAGTGATTCAACTCTTCGCATGAGGTGGCCAAAGTATTGGAGCTTCAGCTTTAGCATCAGTCCTTCCAATGAACACCCAGGACTAATTTCCTTTAGAATGGACTGGTTGGATCTCCTTGCAGTCCAAGGGACTCTCAAGAGTCTTCTCCAGCACCACAGTTCAAAAGCATCAATTCTTCAGTGATCAGCTTTCTTCACAGTCCAACTCTCACATCCATACATGACCACGGGAAAAACCAAAGCCTTGACTAGACAGACCTTGGTTGGCAAAGTAATGTCTCTGCTTTCTAATATGCAGTCTAGGTTGGTCATAGACAACCTATGATTGTCATGGCTGCAATCATCATCCACAGTGATTTTGGAGCCCAAAAAAATAAAGTCTGACACTGTTTCCACTGTTTCCCCATCTATTTCCCATGAAGTGATGGGACCAGATGCCATGATCTTAGTTTCCTGAATGTTGAGCTTTAAGCCAACTTTTTCACTCTCCTCTTTCACTTTCATCAAGAGGCTTTTGAGTTCCTCTTCACTTTCTGCCATAAGGGTGGTGTCATCTACATATCTGAGGTTATTGATATTTTTCCTGGCAATCTTGATTCCAGCTTGTGCTTCTTCTAGCTCAGCATTCCTCATGATGTACTCTGCATATAAGTTAAAGTCTTCTGAGGGTAAACATCTAACACAAATCTTAAATTGCTGTAAATAAACCACGGATCACAATGTATGTCAAATCAGAGTCTAAGATGATGTTATATGTGGTATTACTTTTATCTTTTTTACAATCTTAACCTCTTGCTTATTTAACTTATATGCCGAGTACATCATGAGGAACGCTGGGCTGGAAGAAGCACAAGCTGGAATCAAGATTGCCGGGAGAAATATCAATAATCTCAGATATGCAGATGACACTACCCTTATGGCAGAAAGTGAAGAGCAACTCAAAAGCCTATTGTTGAAAGTGAAAGAGGAGAGTGAAAAGGTTGGCTTGAAGCTCAACATTCAGAAAACAAAGATCATGGCATCTGGTCCCATCACTTCATGGGAAATAGATGGAAAAACAGTGGAAACAGTGTCAGACTTGATTTTTTTGGGCTCCAAAATCACTGCGGATGCTGATTGCAGCCATGAAATTAAAAGACGCTTACTCCTTGGAAGGAAAGTTATGACCAACCTTGATAATATATTAAAAAGCAGAGACATTACTTTGCCAGCCAAGGTCCGTCTAGTCAAGGCTATGGTTTATCCCGTGGTCATGTATGGATGTGAGAGTTGGACTGTGAAGAAACCTGATCGCCGAAGAATCGATGCTTTTGAACTGTGGTGTTGGAAAAGACTCTTGAGAGTCCCTTGAACCGCCAGGAGATCCAACCAGTCCATTCTAAGGGAGTTCAATCCTGGGTGTTCATTGGAAGGACTGATGCTAAAGCTGAAGCTGCAATACTTTGGCCACCTCATGCGACGAGTTGACTCACTGGAAAAGAGTCTGATGCTGGGAAAGGTTGGGGGCAGGAAGAGATGGGGACGACCGAGAGTGAGATGGCTGGATGGCATCACCGACTCTGTGGACAGGAGTTTGAGTGAACTCTGGGATTTGGTGATGGACAGGGAGGCCTGACGTGCTGTGATTCATGGGATCGCGGAGAGTTGGACACGACTGAGCGACTGAAGTGAACTGAACTGAACTGAACTGAACCTCTTGAATGAATTCTTCACTTTTCCCTCAGGTCAGGAATTCAGAATGGCATACAGTGGAAACTCACTTTAACTGGTTTTTTTTTTGTTGTTGTTGTTGTTGTTTTTTGTGTCATTAGTCAGTCTATTATTATTATGCATTCCATTTGAAGATAAATAATAGGCAGAGAACATTTGCCTTCTTCTTCACCTAGGTAGTGATGAAGCCAAGCTTTCTTCTCAATAACACCAAAATATTTGGTCTCTCTAAATGACAGAGAATAGATGTATATTATGACATGAGACAAAGATATGTGATAATATCACCTACAGAAAGGTGATGGCATGAGCCAAAATGAACAAGCGAACTTATTTTGAAACCTTTAATGAAAAGCATTACTCACCTTCAATGTGGGTGGCAAATTGTTTTGGCAAGTTTTGATCTAGCATTCAGTGCAGTTTTTGACATTAAACCAGAAAGACACGACGCGATTTCTAAGTTCACCAACACTCAACTTCCACAGGTTCATTGTAAGAATTGTTAAAAAAAAAAAAAAAAAGGAGAGAGGGTGTAAAATGAATAACTATGCACATACTTTCTGATAAATGTCAGCCTACTATTCCATGTTATATTCTAACTAGAGGCCCTTTGAATGTTGTGAGCAAAGAGTGGGGGAGTGTTTCAAAAAGTCTCATTGAGTTTTGAAGGCAATATCTTTCAACAACAACAATAAAACTCTGTTATGAGAAGAAATTCTTATTTTAAATGAAATATACTCAAAAATTATGATAAAAAGAACTCAAGGAAAAAAAAATCACTGATATGCCTGTCAGTATTGTCCACATAAAGTTAGAAGATCTGTCAAGTTACACTTTCGTTTATCATTTCTCTCTATTTATTTTTATTAGTTCTTCATTCTCAGAAGATAGGGTTATGAAGGTAATTGTAGACAGACATAGAAATTAACTCTGTATACTCAATGCTTGCATTTTATTGATTTAAGTTAGTTATTTACATTCTGGAAAAATGTTTAATAGCATTAACATTTCAATAGTTGGTCTCATATCTCATTAGAGTGAACTTCACACCACCCTTTTGCTTAGTCACTCAGTCACGTCCAACTCTTTGCAGCTCCATGGACTTTAGTGCACCAGGCTCCTCTGTCCATGGGGATTCTCCAGGCAAGAATACTGGAGTGGGTTGCATTTCCATCTCCATCATACAACTCTTAGCAATCACTTTTTTTGAAAGGGTAAATTGTCCAATTATTTTTGCCTTGGAAAATACTACTAGTAATTGTATATTGTCATATAGTTGGTTATGTGCTTCATCTTTTTTATTTTTTTTTCAGTGGAATATATGTGCATATGAAGTTTACTATAAAATTTTGCTCAAAGGTTGTTTAGCACATAGTTTTCAAATAGTAAAATATATATTCTCTTCATTATTAATTCTATACTTGATTTTCCTAAGGAAGTATTTTTTGTTGTTGAAGTATCATTGGTATGTAGCAGATAAGTTTCAGGTGTACAATATTACATTACTACTTCTATATACTTTCGGCATGCTCACCACTGAAAATTTAATTTCCATCCATCTAGGTGCCTCATCTTTAGCTTTAAGGGTAAAATATTGCTGCTATTCTGTGTTGAATACTTGCTATGCTAGAAATTATTTTGACTGCCTTAAGTTTCGCATCTTTTTCATGTACATTGTAAAGTAAATGGGACCTTTGCATTCATGCGAGGAAGAGATAGGTTAACATTTATAGCAATATGATATTTACAATTTAAAGAATATTGTTGTTGTTCAGTCAGTCATGTCTGACACTTTGCAACCCCATGAAATGCAGCACACCAGGCTTCCCTGTCCTTCACTATATCCTGGGGTTTGCTCAAATTCATCTCCGTTGAGTCAGTGATGCCATCCAACTATGTTCTCCTCTGTCGTCCCCTGTTCTTCTTGCCTTCAATCTTTCCCAGCATCACGGTATTTTCCAGTGAGTCAGCTTTTGCATCAAGTGACCAAAATACAGGAGCTTCAGCTTCAGCACCAGCCCTTACAATGAGTATTCAGGACTTATTTCCTTTAGTATTGACTAGTTTAATCTCTTTTCTGTCCAAGTGACTCTCAAGAGTCTTCTCCAGCACCACAATGTAAAAGCACCAATTCTTCAGCACTCAGTCTTCTTTATGGTCCAACTCTCATATTCATACATGACTACTGGAAAAAAACATAACTTTGACTATATGGACTTTTGTTGGCAAAGTGATCTCTCTGTTGCTTAATATGCTGTCTAGGTTGGTCATAGCTTTGCTTCCAAGGAACAAACACCTTATAATTTCGTGGCTGCAGTCACTGTTTGCAGTGATTTTTGAGCACAAAAAAATAAAATCTCTCACTGTTTCCACTTTTCCCCCATCTATTTGCCATGAAGCGATGGGACTGGATGCCATGTTCTTTATTTTTTCAATGTTGAGTTTTATGACAGCTTTTTCATTCTCCTCTTTCTCCCTGGTCAAGAGGCTTCTTAGTTCCTCTTTGCTTTCCACCATTAAAGTGGTCATCTCAAAATATGAGGTTGTTGATATTTCTCCTGCCAACCTTGATTCTGTCTTGTGATTCATCCAGCCTAGCACTTCACATGATGTACTCTCCGTAAAAGTTAAATAAGCAGGGTGTCAATATATGTCCTTGATGTACTCCTTTCCCAATTTTGAACCAGTACATTGTCCCACATCCGGTTCTAACTGTTGCTTCTTAACTTGCATATAGGTTTCACAGGAGGCAAGTAAGGTGGTCTGATATTCCCATCTCTTTAAGAATTTTCCACAGTTTGTTGTGATCCACATAGTCAAAGGCTTTAGTGTAGTCAATGAAGAGAAGTAGATGTTTTTTTTCTGGAATTCTCCTGCTTTTTCTATGCTCCAACAGATATTGACAATTTGATCTCTGGCTCCCCTGCCTTTTCTTAATCCAGCTGTTATATTTAGAAGTTTCTGGTAAGTCTACCTAGCTTAAAGGATTTTTAGCATAATCTTGCTAGCATGTGCTGCTGCTGCTGCTAAGTCACTTCAGTGGTGTCCAACTCTGTGTGACCCCATAGATGGAAGCCCACCAGGCTCCCCCATCCCTGGGATTCTCCAGGCCAGAACACAGGAGTGGGTTGCCATTTCCTTCTCCAATGTGTGAAAGTGAAAAGTGAAAGTGCTAGCATGTGAAATGAGTGCAATTGTATAGTAGTTTGAACATTCCTTGGCATTGCCTTTCTTTGGGATTGGAATGAAGACTGACTCTTCCTAGTCCTGTAGCCACTGCTGAGTTTTCCAAATTTGCTGGCAGATTGAGTGCAACACTTTAACAGCAAATCATCTTTAAAAAAATCATCTTTTAAGATTTGAAATAGCTCAACTGGAATTCCATTACCTACACTTGCTTTGTTGGCAGTAACGCTTCGTGAAGCCCATTACAGCATCCACAACAACACTGTCAACTAATTTTTTATAAAGGACAAAAGACAATACAATGGAAAAATACAGTCTTCAGCAAATGGTTCCAGAACAATTGGACATCCAAGTGCAAAAAAAAAAAAAAAAAAGAATCTAGGCACCGGTATTAAACCTTTCACAAAAATTAACTCAAAATGGATCACAGACCTAAAGTTTAAAACTCAAAGCAGTGAAACTCCTAGAAGATGCCACAGATGAAAATCTAGGTGACCACAGTCATGGTTCTTGCTTTTTTGATGTGATGCAAAGCACAGTCTATGAAATAACTTATTTATAATTTGGATTTCATTAAAATTAAAAATTTCTACTCTGTGAAAGTCACTGTTAAGAGAATGAAAAGATAATCCATAGACTAGGAGAAAATCTTTGTAAAATAATTATCTGACAAGGGACAGGATTACAAAAACATATGAATATTTTAAACACAACAATAAGAAAACAAATAGTACAACTAAAATATAAGCAAAAAAATTAAAAGACGCCTCACCAAAGAAGACATATGAATGTAGATACACATATGAAAAGATGCTCAATATCACCTGTCATCATGAAATTGCTAATTCAAACAAGAGACCACTACACAACTTTAGAATGTCTAAAGTCCAAAAGAGTGACAGCATTAAATGCTGGTGAGGGTGTGGAGCAACAGGAGCTCTCATTCTTTGCTGGTGATAATGCAAAATGGCACAGCCTCTTTGGAAGACAATTTGACAGATTCTTTTAAAACTAAGCATATACTTACCACATAATTCTAACAATTGTGTTCTTTGATATTTACCCAAATGAGTTGAAAACTTATGTTCACACAAAAACCTGCATGTAATATTGATAGCAGCTTTATTTACAATAGGCAAAACTGGGAAGCAGCTAAGATCTCTCTCAACAGCAGAATGAATAAATAAACAGTGGTATATCCATACGATAGAATATTTTTCTACAATTAAAAAAATGATCTAAGATATCATGAAAAGTCATGAAAGAATCTAAAGTATGTTGCTAAATGAAAAAAAATTGCTCTGAAAAGGCGAAATTCTGTATGACTCCAACTATATGACATTCTGATGAGATTGGGCACATTCAGAGTGCTGTACACAACTATATTATGTTCTGGAAAAAACAAAACTGTGGAGACAATAAAAGATTAGTAATTGCCATGGGTTGGGGAAAGGAAAAAGTGATTAAGCAGAGTAGAGAAGATTTTAAATGGCAGTGAAACTACTCTGCATGATGTTGTAATTATAGATATATGTCATTATACATCTATCAATACCCAGAGAATGTAAACCAAGAGTAAAGTCTAGTGTGATCTAAGGAATAATGTGTCAATACTGATTCATCGATTGTGACAAATGTACCTCACTAATATAAGGTGTTTATAATAGGGGGAACTAGGAGGGGTAGAGATCATGGTGAAAGAATATATGGAAATTCACTGTACTTTTCACTCAGTTTTCTGTAAACTTAAAGTATATGAATAAAAATAGTGTCTAGTGTTGTTGTGTCTTAACTGAGAATTTATTGTGTACAAAGTCTACTTTTGCAAAAGAGAAGTATAAAAGATAGACATATGCTGATCATATCGGCAGAGTAGCACATATTTTAACTAAGCAAATAGCACTGCGAAAATCCATTAAAAATAGAAAATCTGTTAAGAAGTCTATTTCCAATGAAAACATATCTCTAATATTCATACACAACTGTAAAAGCCTGCTCATCTGAAATTACATCTTTTAAAGGTTCTAAATGTGGTGCTGCTATTTATCATTTTACCAATTACCTCATGCATTTGTTATGTGATAAATATTGGGGAGAAATGATATGAACTATTTTTCCCAGTCTAAATCATAAAACAAAAGTTTTCTTTTTTTAGACTCATTTTCACTTATTTACCCATCTATTCTATCTTCCCAAAGGTACTTGGCCAAAGCCTAAACAACTATAAGTTCCCAGTAGCCTCCTGAGTGATTTGAACATATAAGTTTCCTTATTTGAAGCAATCAAGGTCTAATCATATGTGTAACTTAGTTAGATCCCATTAAATGCCCACTATATTTAATTTTGGGCACCATTAATCCCATATATTATTTTCTCAGGAATTTTGTCTCACAAACCTAAGTCATTTATCATTTAAATTCTCAGCTTCTTCAAAGTTTCCCTATCCCTTTTAATACTACAGATATTTTGATTTACTCAAATCTGCCAATTTATACATGAATGAATTAACAAGTGAAATTAAATGTCCAAACATTTGTTGATTAAAAGAAAGCGAAATGTGTAGAATGGTTATTTGAAAACTGAATCTGTTACAGTACACAAGGATACACACTCATGTGTGTGCGTGCATGTATGTGTTCATTTATAGGAACTATTTCTGAATTCTGAATGACTTTTTTTTAAAAAGGCAGTTCTCAGAAGTTTGTGAGGCCCAAGTTCAGAGTACAACTAAAAGCTACATACATTTATCTAAATATTTGAAATGTATTTATCAACAAACTATTAAATAAGTATATTCTGTACTCCTACCTTGATGTTCATAACAAAATTAATGCTCATAATATTGATGTTTGTGACAACAAAATTGCGAAAAATATATAAAAGCTATGGTTTTTATATGACTGAAAGTTGGTAAGCTATCAAAATCAATGAATGTTATTATTGAGCATATCTAGGTGCTCTGATCATGAAACAGCAATATTCAAGTGAGTAATAAAGACATAATTAAAAATCACCACATATTTATTCTATGAATATAAGCTTTAATTGCCTTTATCTTGGCAAAGAAATTGTTATGTTATTATAATGAATACTTTCACATAATATATGTTCTAGTGACAGTAATGATCTAAAGTAAGGGCCAAGCAAACTTTTAATGTAAATGACCAAGTAGTACATATTTACAGCTTTGTCAATCATCCAGTCTCTGTAGCAATGACTCAACTATGCTATTATACCATGAAAGCATCCATAGAAGATATGTAAGTGAATGATCATGACTGAAATTTGAATCTCACATAACTCAGATGTCACTAATACTATTTTTCTTTTAATTTTTTTTTCAAAACTCAAAAATGTAGAGCCACTTAAAAACAAGCTGAATTTGGCCTTCAGTCTATTTAATTCTTTATCTAAAGAATTTTTAAAGGTTAAAAGTGTTTTTATTAAGAGTGAATAGAATTTATAATCCATTTGCATATACAAATTAGAGTAAATGAAAATTTTTGAAAAATTAGTGATCAAAAAATATCAAAATAATGAATTGAGAAGGCAAAGTACAAACTATAACTTGTGAAAACTAAGAATTTAAGTCAAATTTTAAATTTAAGGGGAAGTTTGTATATCTTTCTAAGAATTTATTTAAATATTGATTAAAGCTCAGATTTTAAAATTATTTGCAATTCGAGTAATCATATAGTTGCCAACATAACATGTCATGTACAGAATTGCTTACATACAAATTTTAAAATAAAATGAATATTACAATATAATAATCAGCTATTATGTGCAACTTTTGTGAATATCATGTTAATTTGTGAGTGTCCCTAAAACTGTGAATTAAAATAACACTAGAAGTAAAAATTGGACATTTGACACTCCTGGGAAATAATGCTTCATTAAGCAATATCTATTTCATTTATGCTATTTAGGAATAAGGACTGAACTACTTAATTATTTTGTCTTTTAAACACTTTTGTTCAAATCCTCCTAATATTTTGAAGTAGTGCTCTTTTCTGATTTTGGTTCAACTCAAAAACTCTTTACAGCATCCTGAAGCAATTGCCTTTTATTTGAAGTACATAAAGACAGAGATGTGGAATGATTCTCTAGAGTCTGAACAATAAGTCACATGAGCTGAAGATAAGATTTACTGGTCTTGTTATGTCAAAACAGAGCACCAGAATCTGAGTGCCAGCATGAATGTCTTTGTTCTCAACATTCTCATTTGCTTCTTCAAACACAGTGAAGAATAAACTCCAGGAAGACTGGTGTTGCAATCTTATATAATCACATAATCATATGCATGGAATCGTATATATCCAATTATCTTTGCCATATTCTATTTATTACAAGCAAGTCACAAATCTTGCCCACACTCAAAGGGAAGATTTACATCAGTGTGGATTCTAAGAGGTAGTTGTCATGGAGCTCATTTTAAGTTTGTCTACAATAGGATTCCTCTTGCTTGGATCTAAGATGTTAATGAAAAAGAGAATAGATCATATCTCACTGTACTGGATTTTTCTGTTAGAGCTTCTTTAATTATACGGCTTTTTTCCCATTTTTTTTCACTTGATAAATACTTGTTCTACTTAGTTTTTCAAAACAGCTGAGAGTCCACATATTTCATCATAATGGGCTCTGGCAATTAGGAAGAAGAAAATGCAGAGAAAAAAGAAGAGGAGGTGCAGGAGTGGATGAAGAAAAAATAGAAGAAAAAGAGGAGAAAGAGGAAGAGAAGGGAGGATAGGAGGGAGAAAGAGGAAAGAGTGAGAAAATATGGAAGAAAGAAAGGAATAATGAAAGGAAAGGAAAGAAGGTAAGAGAGAAGGAGGGAGGGAGGAAGAAGGGAAGGAAAGGAGGGATGGAGCTATAATTTCTCAAAACTATATAGGAATACTTGGAAACAGAATGTCAATTCTACAATACAAATACTATCTACTGCAACAGGTCAATACAGTCTTGGACTTGGACGGTGCTGATTTGGGGCCTCTGGATATATAACTCATAAGAAAAGATTTTAAAGGTTAATATGGAGAATGAGATGGCTGGATGGCATCACCGACTCTGTGGACATGAGTTTGAGTGTACTCCGGGAGTTGGTGATGGACAGGGAGACTTGGCGTGCTGTGATTCATGGGGTCGCGGAGAGTCAGACACGACTGAGCGACTGAACTGAACTGAACTGAACTTAAAGTTTCCTTCTACTTCATGGGATATGCAAACAAAGTCAGGTTACCCTGCTCCGTGATCACCCACTTGAGCTGTCTGACACTGTCCTGCATTCTAGAAATCTTTCCTTGGTGAAGACAGACAGGATTATTGTTTTATCTCTCAGCTATCATGGTCTTGCCATAGAGATCCACTCACACATACATCCTTTTGGATAGAAAGAGAGGAAATAAGGAGAAGGCAATGGCACCCCACTCCAGTACTCTTGCCTGGAAAATCCCATGGATGGAGGAGCCTGATAGGCTTCAGTCCATGGGGTCGCTACGAGTCGGACATGACTGAGAGACTTCACTTTCACTTTTCACTTTCATGCATTGGAGAAGGAAATGGCAGGACACGACTGAAGTGACTTAGCAGCAGCAGCAGCAGAGCAAAAAATTGTAAACAATCTGTCATATAAATCATGTAATGGTCATTCTACATTAATTGTCAATTCAAAATGGAATTTACCTGTTTCTATTAGCAATTTTGAAATCTCAAATAATGAAGCTGCCATAAACTCAGTATCAGATTAAATGGATACATTCAGGATGTGTATTTGTATATTCATTCCATTGCTCAGAAACTGTGACATATCAAATTTTATCTATGTACTTAATATGCTAAATTACCCATCATACCTGCACAAAGAATCTTAATGCACTGGAAACAAATTAATGCACTGAAAATAAATAGTGAACCAAAAAGAGCATAATATATATATGATATTGCACATGACTAGTTTTATTTTAAGGACGTCGAAATGACAAGCCCTCCCTTACAATCCCTCCTCAAATATGAAAAATCCAGTGCTTCTGCTGTGCACAGTTTTGATTTGTTCCCATTTTTAAGGTTATGGTCTCTAAATCCAGTAACTCTAAACAGCAAATCAACCATGAAGTGCAATGAGAGGTCACCATGATGGTAAGAGGACTTCAGTTTTGTGATTGCATAAAAAACATATTATTTCTCTCAAAAGCAACACACAATAAATAGCCATATTCATGTATCTTACAAACTGTAAGATTAGGATTGGATGAAGTATTAGGTCCTGGGCAAATTATAGTAGAACTGTTCTACAATTTACAAAGGTGGAAAATGTTGATAAACTATAAAGATATAACTGAAACTATAAAACTTCCATTTTAGAGTGCTTTGCAAAGATGGTCCATGAAAGAGTAATAACACTTATGTGAAAAGCCTGATATTTTTGGAATATTATTATAAGATTCTCTGACATTTGCAGAAAGGTTTCTTTTTTTTTTTTTATTTTTATTGGAGGCTAATTATTTTACAATATTATATTGGTTGGTTTTGCCATACATTGACATGAATCTGCCCCGGATGTACATTTGTTCCTCCTCCCGAATCCCCCTCCCACCTCCCTCCTCCCCTTATCCTCCCTCTGGGTCATCCCTGCATACCAGCCCAAGCATCCTGTAACATGCATCGACCCTGAACTGGCGATTCGTTTCACATATAATGGGAGAAAATAATAGCAAATGAAGCAACTGATAAAGGGTTAATCTCCAAAATACACATGCAGAAAGGCTTCTGAGTGTGATTCAAAGCAGATTTAGAGAAGATGGCCTGGGGATTAATCTATTTCATTTACAAAGGTAAGTAAATGAAATAGAAGGGAGTAAGTCCTCATGAATCATTCCCCCAGAAGCTTTCATCAAGTGTCTCTTAAATATGACCACTAGTATGCATATACACCAATATTGTATTTCCCTAACAATCACGGGAGTATCATTCATAGACTGAAAAATGCAGGATAAAAACAACATTTCTTTATCAAGCAGAATAGAATTCCTATTTTTAAATCATCGTTTATATAAAATTTTTCTTGCTGTTTATTCAAGTAAAGGTAACCAAATATATATATATATATTACTGTGCTGTACTTAGTCACTCGGTCATGTCCAACTCTTTGCAACCCCATAGACTATGTAGGCTGCCAGGCCGCTCTGTCCATGGGGTTCTGTCCATAGGGTTCAGAATACTGGAGTAGGTTTCTGTGCCCTCCTCCAAGGTGATCTTCCCAACCTAGGGATCAAACCCAGGTCTCCCACATTCCAGACAGATTCTTTACCATCTGTCATTAATATATATTATTTAATATATATTAATCACATGGAATATAGCCAATATTTTTATATTAAACTTAAATGGAGTATAATCTTTAAAAACATTGAATAATTATTTTATACCTGAAACTAACAAAATATTGTAAATCAACTACACTTCAGCCAAAAAATGTTTAATTGATTATGGAAAGTATGGCAGCAGAAGTTAGGCATTTAAAGGTGTGTGGACCAAGTGGGCTTTATCCCAGGGATGCAAGGATTCTTCAATATTCAAAAATCAATTGATGTGATACACCACAATAAAAAATTGAAAGATAAAAACAATATGATTATATCAATAGATGCAGAGAAAGCCTTTGACAAAATTCAACATCCATTTATGATAAAAAAAAAAATCCCTCCAGAAAGTAGGCATAGAAGGAACATACCTCAACATAATAAAAGCAATATATGATAAACGCACAGCAAACTTTATCCTCAGTGGTGAAAAACTGAAAACATTTCCCCTAAAGACAGGGATGCCCATCTCACCACTACTATTCAACATAGTTTTGGAAGTTTTAGCCACAGCAATCAGAGCAGAAAAAGAAATAAAAGGAATCCTGATTGGAAAAGAAGAAGTAAAACTCCCACTATTTGCAGACGACATGATCCTCGACATAGAAAACCATAAAGACTTAACCAGAAAATTACTAGAGCTAATCAATGAATATAGTAAAGTCGCAGGATATAAAATCAACACACAGAAATCCCTTGCATTCTTATGCACTAACAATGAGAAAACAGAAAGAGAAATTAAGGAAACAGTTCCATTCACCATTGCAACGAAAATAATAAAACACTTAGGAATGAATCTACCTAAAGAAACAAAAGACCTATATATAGAAAACTATAAAATAATGATGAAAGAAATCAAAGATGACACAAATAAATGGAGAAGTATACCATGTTCATGGATAGGAAGAATCAATATAGTGAAAATGAGTATACTACCCAACACAATCTATAGATTCAATACACTCCCTATCAAGCTACCAACGATATTTTTCAGAGAACTAGAACAAATAATTTCACAAATTTGTATGGAAATACAAAAACAAAAAACCTCGAATAGCCAAAACAATCTCGACAAAAAAGAATGGAATTAGAGGAATCAATCTGCTTGACTTAAGGCTCTACTACAAAGTAACAGTCATCAGGACAATATGGTACTGGCACAAAGACAGAAACATAGATCAATAGAACAAAATAGCCCAGGGGTAAATCCATGCACCTATGGATAACTTTTCTTTGACAAAGGAGGCAAGAATATACAATGGAGAAAAGACAATCTCTTTAACAAGTGGTGCTAGTTCATCCCAGTGCACCAGCCCCGAGCATCTGGATGGGGAGGGTGGGGAGAGGGGGATACAAGATGGGGAACACATGTACACCCCTGGCAGATTCATGTATGGCAAAACCAATACAATATTGTAAATTAATTATCCTCCAATTAAAGTAAATTAATTAAAAAAAGAAAAAACAAGTGGTGCTGGGAAAACTGGTCAACTACCTGTAAAAGAATGAAACTAGAACACTTTATAACACCATACACAAAAATAAACTCAAAACAGATTAAAGATCTAAATGTAGGACCAGAAACTATAAAACTGCTTTAGGAAAACATTGGCAAAACACTCTCTGACGTAAATCATAGCAGGATCCTCTATGACCCACCTCCCAGAGTAATGGAAATAAAAGCAAAAATAAACAGATGGAACCTAATTAAACTTAAAAGTTTTTGCACAACGAAGGAAACTTTGGGTGAAAATTATAGCACACAAAGCAACTGACAAAGAATTAATCTCAAAAATATACAAGCAGCTCCTGAAGCTTAAGTCCAAAAAAATAAACGACCCACTCGAAAAATGGGCCAAATTACTAAACAGACATTTCTCCAAAGAAGACATACAGATGGCTAACAAGCACATGAAAAGATGCTTAACATCACTCATTATCAGAGAAATGCAGATCAAAACCACAAAGAGGAATGATTTCATGCCAGTCAGAATGGCTGCTATCCAGAAATCTACAAGCAATAAATGCTGGAGAGGGTGTAGAGAAAAGGGAACCCTTTACACTGTTGGTGGGAATGCAAACTAGTACAGCCACTATGGAGAACAGTATGGAGATTCCTTAAAAAAACTGTAAATAGAACTGCCATACGAACCAGCAATCCCACTGCTGGACATACACACCAAGGAAACCAGAATTGAAAGAGGCATGTGTACCCCAATGTTCATCGCAGCACTGTTTATAATAGCCAGGACATGGAAGCAACCTATATGTCCATCTGCAGAAGAATGGATAAGAAAGCTGTGGTACACAGACACAATGGAATATTACTCAGCTACTAAAAAGAATATGTTTGAATCAGTTTTAATGTGGTGGATAAAACCGGATTCTATTATACAGAGCGAAGTATGTCAGAAAGTAAAACACCAATACAGTATATTAATGCAGACATATGGAATTTAGAAAGATGGTAATGATGACCCTATATGGGAGACAGCAAAAGTGACACAGATATAAGGAACAGACTTTTGGACTGTATGGGAGAAGGCTAGGGTGGGATGATTTGAGAGGATAGCATTGAAACATGTATATTATCATATGTGAAACAGATCACCAGTCCAGGTTCGATGCCTGAGACAGGGTGCTCAGGGCTGGTGCACCGGGATGACCCTGAGGGATGGAAAGGGGAAGGAGGTTGGAGGAAGTGTCAGGATGGGGAACACATGTACACCCATGGATGATTCATGTGAATGTATGGCAAAAACCATCACAATATTGTAAAGTAATCAGCCTTCAATTAAATTAAATTTAAAATAAGAAAAAAAAAAGCTGTGTGTAGATAGAATATCTTCCCTTAAAAAGCCTAACAAAAGCATCAGTTCAGTCACTCAGTCGTGTCCGACTCTTTGAGACCCCATGAATCACAGCACACCAGGCCTCCCTGTCCATCACCAACTCCCGGAGTTCACTCAAACTCGTCCATCGAGTCGGTGATGCCATCCAGCCATCTCATTCTCTGTCGTCCCCATCTCCTCCCACCCCCAATCCTTCCCAGCATCAGAGTCTTTTCCAGTGAGTCAACTCGTCCCATGAAGTGGCCAAAGTATTGGAGTTTCAGCTTTAGCATAAGTCCTTCCAATGAACACCCAGGATTGATCTCCTTTAGAATGGACTGGTTGGATCTCCTTGCAGTCCAAGGGACTCTCAAGAGTCTTCTCCAGCACCACAGTTCAAAACCATCAATTCTTCGGTGATCAGCTTTCTTCACAGTCCAACTCTCACATCCATACATGACCACGGGAAAAATCATAGCCCTGACTAGATGGACCTTGGTTGACAAAGTAATGTCTCTGCTTTTTAATATGCTATGTAGGTTGGTCATAACTTTCGTTCCAAGGAGTAAGCGTCTTTAAATTTCATGGCTGCAATTAGCATGGCTGCAATTAGCATGCAAAGTGATTTTGGAGCCCAAAAAAATAAAGTCTGACACCGTTTCCACTGTTTCCCCATCTATTTCCCATAAAGTGATGGGACCAGATGCCATGATCTTTGTTTTCTGAATGTTGAGCTTCAAGCCAACCTTTTCACTCTCCTCTTTCACTTTCATCAGTTCCTCTTTTGAGTTCCTCTTCACTTTCTGCCATAGGCTTTTGAGTTCCTCTTCACTTTCTGCCATAAGAGTGGTGACATCTGCATATCTGAAGTTATTGAAATTTCTCCCAGCAATCTTGATTCCAGGTTGTGCTTCTTCCAGCCCAGCGTTCCTCATGAAGTACTCTACATATATGATAAATAAGCAGGGTGACAATATACAACCTTGATGTACTCCTTTTTCTATTTGGAACCAGTCTGTTGTTCCATGTCCAGTTCTATCTGTAGCTTCCTGACCTGCATACAGGTTTCTCAAGAGACAAGTCAGGTGGTTTGTTATTCTCAACTCTTTCAGAATGTTCCACAGTTTATTGTGATCCACACAGTCAAAGGCTTTGGCATAGTCAATGAAGCAGTAATAGATGATTTTCTGGTACTCTCTTGCTTTCTCCATGATCCAGAGGATGTTGACAATTTGATCTCTGGTGCCTCTGCCTTTTCTAAAACCTGCTTGAACATCTGGGAGTTCACGGTTCACATATTGCTGAAGCCTGGCTTAGAGAATTTTGAGTATGACTTTACTAGTATGTGAGATGAGTGCCATTGTGCGGTAGTTTGAGCATTCTTTGGCATTGCCTTTCTTTGGGATTGGAATGAAGATTGACCTTTTACAGTCCTGTGGACACTGCTGAGTATTCCAAATTTGCTGGCATATTGAGTGCAGCACTTTCACAGCATCGTCCTTCAGGAGGTGAAATAGCTCAACTGGAATTCCATCACCTGCACTAGCTTTGTTCGTAGTGATGATTTCTAAGGCCCACTTGACTTCACATTCCAAGATGTCTGGCTCTAGGTCAGTGATCATACCATCGTGATTATCTTGGTGGTGAAGATCTTTTTTATACAGTTTTTCTGTGTATTCTTGCCACCTCTTCTTAATATTTTCTGCTTCTGTTAGGTCCATACAATTTCTGTCCTTTACTGAGCCCATCTTTGTATGAAATATTCCCTTGGAACCTAATTTTCTTGAAGAGATCTCTTGTTTTTCCTATTCTGCTGTTTTCCTCTATTTCTTTGCATTGATCACTGAGGAAGGCCTTCTTATCTCTCCTTGCTATTCTTTGGAACATTCAAATGCTTATATCTTTCCTTTTCTCCTTTGCTTTTTGCTTCTCTTCTTTTCACAGCTATTTGTAAGGCCTCCTCAGACAGCCATTTTGCTTTTTTGCATTTCTTTTCCATGGGGATGGTCTTGGTCACTGTCTCCTGTACAGTCTCATGAACCTCCGTCCAGAGTTCATCAGGCACTCTATCTATCAGATCTAGTCCCTTAAATCTATTTCTCACTTTCACTGTATAAAGACGCCAGCTCCGGCGGTGCAGACGCAAGAGACTCTGGCTCCAGTGGCACAGCTGCGAGAGACAGTGGCTCCGCAAAACTTACCGCCCGCACAGAAGTGTGGCTGAGGCCAGGGGCCATGGCTGAGAGGAGCTACCCCATGCCCGAGGCCAGGGGCGGCAGCCGAGAGGAGCTACTCCATGGCCAATAGGCAGTGGTTGCACGGAAGTAGGAGGGCCGAGAGGAGCTACCCCATGTTCAAGGTCAGGAGGAGCGGCTTTGAGGAGATACCCCTTGTCCAAAGTAAAGTGCTGCGGCTGCGCTTTGCTGGAGCAGATGTGAAGAGATATCCCACGACCAAGGTAAGAGAAACCCAAATAAGACAGTAGGTATTGTGAGGGGGCATCAGAGGGCAGACACACTGAAATCTTAATCAGAGAAAGCTAGTCGATGTGATCACATGGACCACAGCCGAATGTGGTCCACTGGAGAAGGGAATGGCAAACCACTCAGTATACTTGCCTTGAGAACCCCATGAACAGTATCAAAAGGCACAATGATAGGATACTGAATGAGGAATTCCCCAGGTCGGTAGGTGCCCAGTATGCTACTGGAGATCAGTGAAGAAATAACTCCAGAAGGAATAAAGGGATGGAGCAAAAGCAAAACCAATACCCAGTTGTGGATGTGACCAGTGATAGAAGCAAGGTCAGGTGCTGTAAAGAGCAATATTGCATAGGAACCTGGAATGTTAGGTCCATGAATCAAGGCAAATTGGAAGTGGTCAAACAGGAGATGGCAAGAGTGAGTGTAGACATTCTAGGAATCAGTGAACTAAAATGGACTGGACTGGGGGAATTTAACTCAGATGATCATTATATCTACTACTGTGGACAGGAATCCCTTAGAAGAAATGGAATAACCATCACGGTCAACAAAAGAGTCCGAAATGCAGTACTTGGATGCAATCTTAAAAACGACAGAGTGACTTCTATTCCTTTCCAAGGCAAACCATTCAATATTACAGTAATCCAAGCTTATGCCCCAACCATTAATGCTGAAGAAGCCGAAGTTGAATGGTTCTATGAAGACAAGCATCTGACTCCAATGCGGGAGACCCGGGTTCGATCCCTGGGTCGGGAAGATCCCCTGGAGAAGGAAACGGTAACCCACTCCAGTATTCTTGCCTGGAGAATCCCATGGACAGAGAAGCCTGGTAGGCTACAGTCTATGTGGTCGCATAGAGTCGGACACGACTGAGTGACGGAACGGACGGACGGAACGGACGGATGAAGACATACAACACCTTTTAGAACTAACACCCAAAAAAGATGTCATTTTCATTATAGGGGCCTGGAATGCAAAAGTAGGAAGTCAAGAAACACCTGGAGTAAGAGGAAAATTTGGCCTTGGAGCACGGAATGAAGCAGGGCAAAGGCTAATGGAGTTTTACCAAGAGAACGCACTGGTCATAGCAAACACCCTCTTCCAACAACACAAGAGAAGACTCTACACATGGACATCACCAGATGGTCAATACCTAAATCAGATTGAGTATATTCTTTGCAGCCAAAGATGGAGAAGCTCTATACAATTAGCAAAATCAAGACCAGGAGCTGACTGTGGCTCAGATCATGAACTCCTTATTGCCAAAATCAGAATTAAATTGAAGAAAGTAGGGAAAACCACTAGACCATTCAGATATGACCTAAAACAAAAGCATACTGCTGTTGAATTTGTAATCCATTTATTCCTAAATTAATTATTGAATTGGTTTGGAGTTGAAGATAATTGATCTCATAAAATGTAGTTTTCAGTGTTTTTTTGGGTTTCATCTGCTATCGTAGTATAAAAAGTGACACAGTAGGTAAAATGAAAAAGGTTAAGATGCATTTAAACAAGCTTTGCCCCATAAACCACATGTTCTATTTCTTTCTATTTATTCATTCCATTAGAAACTTAATTAGAAACCTTTTCTTTTTAATTCTGAGAAAAAGAATTTTGATATTACTAACTCTATTTATAAGATCTTCAAATCTTATTAAATGGCTGATTTGCAGTTATATTAAATTGACTTTTTACTTTTAATACACCTAGAAGGATGATGCTATAAAAGCTTTTAAGGAAGGCAATGAATCTTTTGGAGTGGACTCCATGTTGCTTCAATCAGTCTACATTAAGACATGATTGTCATAAGTACCATATGAATTAATAGAATAAGATACGGGGTGCTACATTAAATGAAATAATAGTTGACAGGTAGATATTTATGATTAATCTACATAGAGATATATACATTTTTTTCTTTACTGAAAATGATAGAAATTTTATTGTGCAAACTATGATTCTATTGCATTTCTGTAATGATTTGTAGTTGCTGCATGTTTTTAGGCATTCTAAAAACCAAAGTATGAATGGGATTACAATCTACCTAAAATTTACTGCATTCACTAAAGGGCTAAAGCACTCAAGCTTTGAAATCATCTACTGCAAAACTGTTTATTCTCTGTATAAAATCTTACTGTATATTGTGTCCTCAAAGATATAAGGGCTGCAACGGAATGGACTGCTAAACATCTCAAATATTAATTTATTGGCTTCCAAAGCTGTGCTTGCAAAGCATATAGAGTAGTAGATTAGAGGTTGGTAAGAAAGAATAAGTGAGATTTGACAGTTCTATTGGACTGTTCTGTGGTTTGAAATTGGAATATTTTAAGGTTACATGAGCTGAAAAAGATATTTTTAACAAAAAGCTTCATAAAGTTAGTTTGGTTTTAAAAGCTGGAGGAATTTCAAAAATTCATTTTATTCTCCAGAAATAATTAGAAGTGGGAAGCAGTTTATTGTAAATATCAGAAAGCACAAATAGTGCAAACTCCCCACTGGCAAGTCTCACCCAGTGTGAGTCATAGCCTATCTGGTTCAGGTGTCTTTGCCTTTGAAAGGCCTAGCCTTGGCCTTTAATTATTTATTTCTAATAATCTGGGTGGCAACAAAATCAGGCTTTATGCGTTTCACAATCACTTCTCAAAATGAATAATGAATCATACCTTGGAACAATTTACATTTGGGGAAAATCTATGTTTTATAGTTAATTGGCATCTAAGATTTTCTAGCATGGGGGATAAATGAGGGAAATGATCCAAAGAAGAGAGGGCAAAGCTGGGATTAGGTCTCTGCACAGTCTCGGTAATAGAAAGAGCCTATCAGAGTAATATAAGACAGCTAGTCTATTTTCAAATATTACAGTAATTTCAAAAGAAAAGAAAGAAAATGATTGGCTGTTTTAATGGTCCATCTCAAACCCTGGAGTGAAGAGATTAGCAAAACAAGTGATCAGACAACAAAGGATATCCTCAAAGTCTGAGATTTATTAGTTTGCATTCACAAATGTCTGCTTTTATCTTGCTTTTGGATTTTTAGTATTGTCATCTCACTTTCTTTAGTTTTCTGTACACTATGTCATATATTTTAAAGAAATTTAATTTTTTCCTATTGTGGATTCCTCAGAAATCTTAAATAACACCTTTCTCCATAGTGATACCCCAGCCAATCACCAATTGAAAAACACATTGCTCTAGAGTCCCAGAGAAGTCACATCCTCCAAGACACAGGCACTTTTTTACAAACACAAAAGAAGCCAAGATGAGAATTAAGCAAAGATATTTCATCTCTGTCAACATGTAATTACCATATAAGGACTCAGTTCCTTCCTCTTCTGTTGATGAAAGGTATTTTGTTAGATTGTTTGCAGGTTTGCTTTTGACACTGGTATTTTCTCAGAAGATTTTTTCCAGCTATCCTTTCACATTATGACCTTTGTGTTGGTGAAGTTTGGATTTTATTTTCCAACTAGCTCAGTTACCTCATGACCAGTCCCCAGAGCCACACAGTCCCTTCACCTTTTTTCTTTGTAGTGCCAAAACCTTCATGCCTAGCTGAAAACTGATAACATTGAACACATACTGCAGATATGCGTTCAAATTACAGATGTAACAAACTATCCACTGAGAATCCACTAAATCACTGAAGCAACAAACCTGCAGATCCAGAGTTACCTCCAGTAAATTGCAATCTACAATATACTTCTCCATCTGATGATAAAAGTAAAGCATATTTTATTTTAAAATGCTGACAATAACTCCTAAGCAATCAATACCTTTCCTGGAGAAGGGAAATTGCACAGCTTCAACAGCTGCTGCACATACATTGAAAAGGACAGATAAACTACAGATGTGAGCCTTTTGGCACAGCTCAGGTATGAAAAGTTTTTGGTACCTGGCACTTAGATTAGATGCAGTAGTCAGCCCATGAACTCTTTGGGTTACATGTGCTGAGCTTCTCATGTTTGACAGCATGTTGTCTTGCAAGCTTGAGGAATGTCTAAAAATCAAATACCAAGACTCTACTGACAAATGTGTGGCTTTTCCCCACCTCCCTTTTGTTGTATGTGGGCTGAGCTTATGTAATAAAAACTGAGCAAAAGCAAAACAATATTAAATTGGATACTATATGGAAAATACTATATTCCTGAAGTGGTAAATTCCTTACTGAGGGAGAGACGGTATTTCTGCCATGAAAAATCAATTTAAAAAAATTTCAGGAACAGAAAGAAGGAAACCTCTCTTCAATGAAATCTGATTCTGGAAAAACATACCTGAGTCTTATGCATTTATTATGCACTGCAGGATTCAGTCTTAGAAAACGGCATAAATATAGAAAGTAAAGCCTATCAGTGGGTGGGGAGGGATTCACAGGAAAAGAACTTGGCAATAAGCATATAAAAGTGTTCCTTGTTTATAGAATGCACAAATCCAAAATGTCAGAGTTTGTGATCACTCCCTGGTTATATTCCGATAAGGAAGAGTTATTAGCAATTTCTCTAGAGGAGACTTCAGCACCATTACTCTAAGTATCAAATAGCTTTTTTTTTTTTTTTTTTTTTCAAATCTCAGCTTATTTTTTTAGTTGTGCTGTCACTGTATCTGCGAATGTTTGCAAATGCTTGCAGATTTGGGAAATTTTCTTTCCAATTCAAAGTGCCCTTTGTGATTCACAACTAGATACTTCCATTTATAACATTTGATGGCTTGTTTTCCGTATGTATGTCCTTCGAGGAAGTTTGGCAACTTTTAGTTTTATGGTTGATGGCAATCTGTGTTGGGGACATAGAAAATGACGCGAATCTGTATGGTGCTTAAAATCAGGGAATCCACCCAGGCAACAACCAGAAATAGCTTTAGAATTTTTCAGTGTGAAAAAGATGCTAGGAACCTGGAAACTTCAAAAAAGAAAAGTTATATCTTCAAATGACTGCTATGAACTGGCCCAAACTCATACAAATTCTTTTATTGCTTCCACGCACGGTAAGGATATACCATATACTAAGTATTTAACTAGCAATACATTTTATTTTTAAGAATGAGTAAGACATTATCTTTGGTCTCTTTATGGATTTGTTACCTGTGAACTTATAAAAAAATACTTTATGGAAGAGATTCATATTTTCAGCCTACATGGCCCCAGTTAGCTTGTTTGTTTAATCATTCATTCAAAGTTTATGGAGTTACTCTTTTTATCTCATTATAACTATGTAAACAAACTATGTTTGTTTAATCATTCATTCAAAGTTTATGGAGTTACTCTTTTTATCTCATTATAACTATGGGCACTATCTCAAAGTGCCCATGAGCTTAAGAGGAGACAATCAACCATACTAAGAAGAGATAGAATGCTGTTGGGCTTCCCTGGTGTCTCAGATGATAAAGAATCCTCCCGAAGTGGGGAATACCTGGGTTCGACCCGTGGGTTGGGAAGATCCCCTGGAGGAAGGCATGACAACTCGCTCCAGTATTCTTGCCTGGAGAATCCCATGGACAGAGGAGCTTGGCGGGCTACAGTCCATGGGGTAACAAAGAGTCAGACATGACTGAGTGACTAAGCACAGCACAGAATGCTATTATAGAAGTTCAAACATGAGAATTTATGAAGTATGTCAGAAATTACAGATACTCTGCAGTGCCTGGAGCTTAGGGAGTCTAGAGTGGAAAGCAGTGGTTAGACATGAGATAAAGTGGTTAGGAACAGACTCTATTGAGGCTTCAATTGCAGAGTAAAGAGTTTGGAAGTTATAATTTGTACAGTGGGAGGCCTTTGAAAACTACTATGAAGAATCACATGACCAAACATGAATTCTAAAAGTAAGTCTTAAAATTGAGTGTGAGGTCATCTGGAAAAAGTAAGAGATTAAAAGTAGAAATAGTTTAATACAGTTGAGGAAGTTCTTCACATAGTCCAGTAATAAGTCCAGATTAAGTCCAGTTAATCATGCACTGTGATTAGGGGCTGAACCAAGGTCAGCAGTAGGAAGTGAGAAGTAGGTCCAGATTTGGGGCATTTTTCAGATATTAAACTGGCAGGATTTGAAAACATGTAGCTGTGCCCTTTTATGGTGATACAGAGAGCTGTTTGGGAGAGGAAGGCACTGAGAAGGATCATAGGATGCTATTCAGTGAGAAGGGTGCACAAAAGGAGAAAAGCACATTTAGGGGACAAAAGATAAAATATTTTGTTTCACAGATGTTGGCTTTAATGGGTCTTTGCAAGATTGGAGTAGAGGAGTCAAGAAAGCAGAAATAAAAGTCTATTTTATTTATCACTTAATAAAGAAATTAAGTAAAAAGAAAAAAAGAAAAAAACCTCTAGTAACAAGAGTTTCCATACATCTATTCTTCTCTGTAGGATGTAGGTCTTCAGTGTATCTTTTTTTTTTTTTTTTTCGCTAAGTTTTTCTCAAGTTTCATCTATTTCATTCTAGTATTCAGAAATTCAGTACATTATTTTTTTTTAAGTAAATTACCTCCTCACCCTCCCATCAGTGCTCATGTTTGGAAATAATCTGCCCTATCCCTTGATCTGCTTCTTTTATTCCCTTGCTTCCTGAATTTATTAATAGTTCACTAATCAAAATTGTCTGACACTGCAATAATAATTTGCAATCATCATGAGAATGCTTGCTGTTTCCATCTTATTCCTCTCCTAAAAAGTACATCAATTATTTTTGTCTTTTCTTTTTAATTTGTCTTGCTTTTTAAACCTCAGCAACACATTAGTCAGATAATTTTGGGAAAGAGTTTCTGTTGACTGTCAGGTTCTTTCTTATGTTTCCTTTGGTTACAACTTAGATAATATTTACCTGAGGACATGCCCTTACATGTCACTTTACCACTTTGTGGGCTCATAAAGCCTTACTGGTCTTCTTATATCCCTTGATAATTTAACTGCATGAAAATGCTTGAGGACTTATGCCAGCTTAAAAAATGTCCTGTGCCCTTATCAGGATAATTAATAAAATATTAACTATCCATATACCCAGGAAATGCTAGTGCTTGCAATTTTCTCTTTTATAAATGCCTATTTGTTTCCTAGTGGAGATGATGGAACTACAGCTGAGTTATTTTAAATCCTAAAAGGTGATACTGTTAAAGTGCTGTACTCAATATGTCAGCAAATTTCGAAAACTCAGCAGTGGCCACAGGACTGGAAAAGGTCAGTTTTTGTTCCAATACCAAAGAAGGGCAATGCCAAAAAAATGTTCAAAATACAGCACAATTGTACTCATTTCACATGCTAGCAAAGTAATGCTCAAAATTCTCCAAGCGAGGCTTCAACAGTAATGAACCAATAACTTCCAGATGTTCAGGCTGGATTTAGAAAAGGCAGAGGAACCAGTCAAATTGCCAACATCCATTGGCAAGAAAAAAAGCAAGGAAGTTCCAGAAAAACATCTACTTCTGCTTTACTGACTACACCAAAGCCTTTGACTGTGTGGATCACAATAAACTGGAAAATTCTTCAAGAGATGGGGATACCAGACCACCTGACCTGCCTCTTGAGAAATCTGTATGCAGGTCAAGAAGCAACAGTTAGAACTGTACATGGAAAAACGGACTGGTTCCAAATTAGGAAAGGAGTACGTCAATGCTGTATATTGTCACCCTGTTTATTTAACTCATATGCAGAGTACCTCATGCAAAATGCCACACTAGATGAAGAATAAGCTGGAATCAAGATTGCCAGAGGAATATAAATAACTTCAAATATGGAGATGACACCACCCTTATGTCAGAAAGTAAAGAGGAACTAAAGAGTCTCTTGATGAAAGTGAAAGAAGAGAGTGAAAAAGCTGGCTTAAAACTCAACATTCAGAAAATGAAGATCATGGCCTCCGGTCCCATCAGTTCATGGCAAAAAGATGGGGAAACAATGGAAACAGTGACAGGCTTTATTTTTTTGGGCTCCAAAATCACTGCAGATGGTGACCACAGTCATGAAATTAAAAGATGTTTGCTCCTTGAAAGAAAAGCTATGACCATCCTAGATAGCATATTAAAAAGCAGAGACATTACTTTGCCAACACAGGTCTGTCTAATCAAAGTTATGGTTTTTCTAGTAGTCATGTATGGATGTGAGAGTTGAATTATAAAGAAAGCTGATTTCTGAAGAATTGAAACTTTTGAACTGTGGTGTTTGAGAAGACTCTTGAGAGTCCTTTGGACTACAAGGAGATCAAACTAGTCAATCTTAAAGGAAATCAATACTGAATATTCATTGGAAGGACTGGTGCTTAAGCTGAAGCTCCAATACTTTGGCCACCTGATGCAAAGAACTGACTCATTTGAAAAGACCCTAATGATCAGAAAGATTGAAGGTAGGAAGAGAAGGGGAAAATAGAGGATGAGACGGTTGGATGGTATCACCAACTCAATGGACGATTTTGAGCAAGCTCTTGGAAATGGTGAAGGACAGGAGAGCCTCGTGTGCTGCAATCCATGGGGTCACAAAGAGTCAGACATGACTGAGTGATTGAACAAGAACAAGAAATGTTGATGAATGTGGTGTTTGCTCCAATGTGAGGGATGAGATAAGGGGATAACACTGGAGCCATCAAGAGCATAAAAAGCAGCCATAAAGCAAGTCCTGAAAAATAAATAAATGGATTGATTAAAAAGTTGAAGCTTTCAGATATGACATTTTTGGGGAAATGACTTTTGATAAGATGAAGTGAGATACCAGATTTTAAAAATGCCAGGTTGTTCTTTCTAAAAAATTTTTTAAGTAAGCTTTTTTTCTCTCTCACTTAGAAGAGGAAAAAAAATATCAGCCTTTCTGAGCATAGTACATATGGTTGTCTAGGCAACAAGCACAATAATAACATCTACAGCATCCATGTGAACCTTAATTGTAGTAGCATTGTATTAAACTAGCACATGTTAATTCTTTAGCAAAGCACACATATTCTTTACTATCAAGAAATATCAGCTATTTATACGTAGCCTTTCAAATTAAAGTACCTGCTTCTTTACCAAGTTTCATGACAAATGGCTAAGAATCCTAGCCGTTTCTTTCATGATATTTCAAAAATGAAAGCCAAGGCTGATGAGATGACATTTTGTTTACGTTATGTTCATTTTACCAATTATTTATGGAGTATCACTGGTGTGCCTAGTGCACTGGGAAAGGTTTTAATTTTTATTCTTGTCTTCAGTACAAAACAGTCTCTGCTATAAAAGATGTTTAAAGCATATTAAGGATACAAGGCTGTCATGTAAAAAAGGTCCAAGAACATCAATATTTAAATATCTCCATATACATTATCTGAATAAAGTAATCCAGTCAAGTGTTCATTTGATTCAAGCACCAGACTTTGATAATGCTGCATAACAAAATGGCACAAATATAGTGTATGGAAAGCACACAAATTTATGAACTGACAGTGCTGTAAGTCAGAAGTCCAGGTGAGCTCAGCTGATGTCTCTGATCCTGGTTTCACAAGGCCAAAATCCAGTTATCAGTGGGCCAGGGCTCTTAGCTAGAGACTGTGTGAAAGTCTTTGCTTCCAATCCCATTTATTCTGTCTGAATTCAGCTCCTTGTGGTTATAAGACAAAGTCCCTGTTTTCTTGCTGGCTGTCAGTTGGAAACTGCTCTCAGCTACTAAAGGTTGTCAACATGGTCTCTTTTCAGTTGCATGCACCTGCAAGCCAGCAAAGGGGCACCAAATCCACCCCTGCCCGCTACAATGCTGCCATGTTTTGAGTCTGATTCCTCCTTCTTTGATCAGCTGGAGAAAATTCTCTGCTTCTTAAGGGCTCAGCTGATTTGATCAGACCAACAGAAGCAATCTGTATAGCTCAAGATCAATTGACTTAGAATTTGAATTACATCTGCAAAATTTCTTTAGAATTTTATCTAGATTAATGTTTGATTGAATAACTAGAGGAAAAAACTCTTGGCTATCCATATTAAGAATACTGCCTACCACCCTATAGGACATCAGAAAGGGATGGGAATTACTGAAAAATATCCAGAGTTGAAATGGGCTTGAACTCATCTTTGAAAAACAGGTAAAATTTGGGCATATGGATGCTATTCCAGGCGGGAGAAATAGCTTGAACCAAAGCAGAGAGATTCAGGTGAGGAGGAGGTTTTGTATAGAACAATAGGTAGACTTGTGGACTTTATGATCAGAGGCTTTATGATCTAGTGAAAAGTGAACTTTATAGCTATGTGACTTGAGCAAGTTACTTTAACCTGGCGACTCTTAATTTGATGATCAATAAAATGAGGGTAATAGTGGAATATGGCTCAAGATTATTGAAAGTGATTGGAAGTTTCATAGAGATAGAAAGATAAATAGATACAGATAGAGACAGACAGGTACAAATACAGAAAGAAAACTGCTGCTGCTGCTGCTAAGTCACTTCAGTTGTGTCCAATTCTGTGTGACCCCATAGACAGCAGCCCACCAGGCTCCACTGTCCATGGGATTCTCCAGGCAAGAATACTGGAGTGGGTTGCCATTTCTTTCTACAATGCATGTAAGTGAAACGTGAAGTCACTCAGTCATTCAGTCGTGTCCAAATCTTAGCGACCCCATGGATTGCAGCCTACCAGGTTCCTCCATTCATGGGATTTTTCCGGGCAAGAGTACTGGAGTGGGGTGCCATTGCTTTCTCTGAAGAAAACTTCTAGCTTCTGTTAATGCATACCAGGATGATCATATCTTTTATTACATGGAGTTACATTTTTTAAAATTTATTTATTTTAATTGGAGGCTAATTACTTTACATTATTGTGTTGGTTTTGCCATGCATTGACATGAATCTGCCCCGGGTGTACATTTGTTCCCCATCTTGAAGCCCCCTCCCACCTCCCTCCCCATCCCATCCCTCTGGTTCATCCCAGTACACCAGCCCCGAGGGTTTGGGGATTATGGAATACCTGTTGATGTTTGTTGCTTCTTAGATGTATATTTCACTTTGTATTTTGAGTTTTTAAAGTATTATGAACCCCGCATTATTCTATATGTCTAGATAATTGGTGAGAACATTAAACTGAATGAAATAAAAGATTTGGGAGAGGTAAATATCACCTCTGCCCCTATTCCTTATACTTGCCACTCATGGTTGACACAGCACTACTGATTACTATCATTTGAATATAAATTTTCAAATTAATTAACAGTCCTTTTTATGACCAACCTTGATAATATATTAAAAAGCAGAGACATTACCTTGCCAACCAAGGTCCGTCTAGTCAAGGCTATGGTTTTTCCCGTCGTCATGTATGGATGCAAGAGTTGGACTGTGAAGAAAGCTGATCGCTGAAGAATTGATGCTTTTGAACTGTGGTGTTGGAGAAGACTCTTGAGAGTCCCTTGGACTGCAAGGAAATCCAACCAGTCCATTCTAAGGGAGATCGATCCTGGGTGTTCTTTGGAAGGACTGATGCTAAAGCTGAAACTGCAATACTTCGGCCACCTCATGCGACGAGTTGACTCACTGGAAAAGACTCTGATGCTGGGAAAGGTTGGGGGCAGGAGGAGAAGGGGACGACCGAGAGTGAGATGGCTGGATGGCATCACCAACTCTGTGGACATGAGTTTGAGTGAACTCCGAGAGTTGGTGATGGACAGGGAGGCCTGGCGTGCTGTGATTCATGGGGTCGCGGAGAGTCGGACACGACTGAGCGACTGAACTGAACTGAACTGAATAGTAGTATCATACTTTCCAAGGTTACTGAGAAAAAATGTCATTTGGAACGGGATAAGAAATCTTCATGAACTAAACATAGGTGAATTATACATTTTTACTTACCTATATGATCCACCAATTATCCATTCAAGACAAATGAAAACGTACTAGGTGCCAGACACAGTACTTGTGGATTTACAAAGAAAGATAAGACATGCTCTCTGCTCTGACAAATGTTTTTCACCAGCGACGGAGTGTCTAGGAAAAGCTGTTTTCCTTTATTCGCACAACAGCTGCCACACTCAATATTTCTGACACCAAGTGTCTGGGTTTACCCTATACCAACCAATTCTTTAACACCAGCTGGGTGTTCTAAAATTCAGTTCAATTCTCACACTATCTATATAGAATTGTGGCTTTGTCTTTCTGGTGAGCAGTTCCCATCCAGGAGCCCACCAAGGGACAAAGGATACTGTTATCACCCAGGAAATTCCTAAGATTTTAGCTCTGTGTCAGGAACCAGAGTCAAAGGCCAAAGAGTGGGACAAAAGATGCTCTTAGCACTCTTGTCATTTAGAAAATTCCAATGATTTTAGGAGCACTGTTCCAGGAATCAGAGGCAGAGAGCAATATACATGTATTTCCTATATTTTGTAGGGAGATATACACGTATGCAAGCATGTTGTTGTTGTTTAGTCACTAAGTTGTGTCTGACTCTTTTGTGACCCCATGGCCTGTAGCCCGCCAGTCTACTCTGTTCATGGAATTTCCTAGGCAAGAATACTGGAATGAGTTTCCATTCCCTTCTCAAGGAGATCTTCTCCACCCAGGGATCGAAGCCATGTCTCCTGTTTCTCCTGCATTGGCAGGTGGATTCTTTTATCTCTGAGCCACCTGGGAAGCCCATATGCAAGCATACACACACACACAATTAATTATAACAGTCTTGTTAGTTAATACACAGTATTATTATATGTTAGACATTTTTAGGATATACATTCTGTTAAACCATATTGTGTGAGATTATGTTGAGTAGCTATATGGTACATCGACAAGTTTCTGCTTGTTTATGGATTATTCATTCCACAATCATTTATTATTTTTTATTTGCCAGGCTATGTCACACACCACTAATGCCAAGATGAATAAGGCAACTCCCAAGGAGCTTACTGTCTAGTGAATGTAAAAGATATTCCAAAGAATGTCATGCAGGGGTTATGGTTCTAAATTAGTGATCTGCAACCTTCATGGAAGTATGAAACTCACAGTGTGTTTCTTTGAGAAATGAAGTGAAACCAAAATTATAATTCCTATGTATTTTTTTTCATATTTATCTTTAATTGTTCATTGACAAGAATATATATTAAACTTGAGCATATTTGCCAGCCCTCCTTTGGGTTAAATATAGCCCTTTCTTTGCTGGCCTTTTAAAATGCAAATGTCCCTGGAAAGTTAATCTATTAAATCAATAACACATTAGTGGCTTTATTTTCCCCTTTGATAGAAGGAGTCCAATGAAGAGAGAAGATACAGAGGGTTAGTTATAAGAAGGGAGGGTACATGGAGAAATTTCAGAAAGTCCATCTACTTTATCCTTTTGCTGAGGTCCTGATTCTACAATTATATCTTAACTGAATACTTATTTTAAATGGAAGCATGTTACTAAGCAGCACTCAATTTCCTTTGCATATCTTCAGTGTACTTCTCAACTCACTTTTATTAAAGATTTCTTTTTTTTTTCCTATGTGTTCCCCATCCTGAACCCCCCTCCCACCTCCCTCCTTATCCCATCCCTCTGGTTCACCCCAGTGCACCAGTCCCGAGGATTCTGTATCAGGCACCGAACCTGGACTGGCGATTCCTTTCATATATGATAGTATACATGTTTCAATGCCGTCTGTGTCTCTTTTGCTATCTCGTATACAGAGTTATCATTATCATCTTTCTAAATTCCGTATATATGCAATAGTATCCTGTATTGGTGTTTTTCTTTCTGGCTTACTTCACTCTGTATAATAGGCTCCAGTTTCATCCACCTCATTAGAACTGATTCAAATGTATTCTTTTTAATGGCTGAGTAATATTCCATTGTGCAAATGTACCAAAGCTTTCTTATCCATTCATCTGCAGGTGGACATCTAGGTTGCTTCCATATCCTGGCTATTATAAACAGTGCTGCGATGAACTTTGGAGTACATGTGTCTCTTTTAATTCTGGTTTCCTCAGTGTGTATGCCTAGGAGTGTGATTGCTGGGTCACATGGCAGTTCTATTTCCAGTTTTTTAAGGAATCTCCACACTTTCCTCCACAGTGGTTGTACTAGTTTTCATTCCCACCAACAGTGTAAGAGGGTTCTCTTTTCTCCACACCCTCTCCAGCATTTATGGCTTATAGACTTTTGGATAGCAGCCATTCTGACTGGCGTGAAATGGTACCTCATTGTGGTTTTGATTTGTAATTCTCTGATTATGAGTGATGTTGAGCATCTTTTCTTGTGTTTGTTAGCCATCTGTATGTCTTCTTTGGAGAAATGTCTGTTTAGTTCCTTGGCCTATTTTTTGATTGGGTCATTTATTTTTCTGGAGTTGTGCTGAAGGAGTTGCTTGTATATATATATATATATATATATTTTAAATTATGGAGAACAGTATGCTTGTATATTTTTGAAGCTAATTCTTTGTTAGCTGCTTCATTTGCTATTATTTTTTCCCATTCTGAAGGCTGTCTTTTCACCTTGCTTATAGTTTCTTTTGCTGTGCAGAAGCTTTTAATTTTAATTAGGTCCCATTTGTTTATTTTTGCTTTTATTTTCAATATTATGGGAGGTGGGTCATGGAGGTATTAAAGACTTTTAATTTTGCATCTTAGTGGCAAAGTGGCCTATAAGAATGTATGTAATACTTTAGCTATAATGCTTTTTTTTTTTGGCAATTTGGAAAGGAATAAATACATAAACACATGTTACTAACCTTTTGAAAAATATCTTTAAAAGATTCACTCCCATCTTAAGTCATCGTACATATGTCCTCAGCAGTTGATGCCATTTATGAGCAAATCTTCACAATGATTTCCAATAAAAGATTGCAGAGGCAAAAACTTTTCATTGACGTTAAATGTACCCTGTGATTTCCAGCTATGTTTTGTTTGGGGACTCAGCTAATCTTCCATTAAGTACACAAGTTTGACCTTTAGCCTAATTTTTCTAAACTAGTTATTATAAAGCCCAAATTAAATATACAACATATCCAGCAAATTTCCGTAACAATTTAAAACATAACTGCATAATGAAACTCTTTGTCTTCTTCTACAATTGATTTCCATTAAGACTGTTTTCTTTACAACTTTGTCTTATATTTTCTCCTTTATTTAATGAGATATTGCTAAAATACTATTTCCACGCTATATATAGAGAGAGTAAAGAATAATAATCCTGTTCTTGGGATAGCAAAACCGAAACTCACCAGGCACATTTCCTGATAATTGTAATGAATGACAAAAGAGGTATAACAGTGGTTTGTCTATAGCATTTGAGTTTGAATATTTTTTTTTAAATGTGGCAGGAAAGACGCTATGTATGGCCACCCACTCTCTGGCTCTGGATTGAGTAAATTAAATTTATGTCTTTCTTCCTTTTGGGGGCGGGGGGGCAGACTAAATGTGCAGCGGTGCAGCATTCAGGATCTTATTTCACCCCGACCAGGTATGTAACTAACTCCCCTGCAATGGAGCATGAAGTCTTAACCACTGGGCCACCTGGGAATTCCACTGGAAGCTGTTCAAAATCAATTACATTTCTGTTTCCAACTATCACCATGGACTTGAGTAAGCTATTTAATATACTTGCCTTTATTAGACCTGAAAGCAAAATGATCAAGGATGGAAATATTGCATATATCCTGTGGGTATATTTGTACACATATTTCTATATCTCAGTTTTATTCTATTGTAATAATTATATATTAAAGTTTATAATTTAATATAGCAATACAACCTCCTTAATATTCATCTAAGGTATAAGTGCATGTAATTTGTTACATTATGTCTTTTCTTATAATTTTACATAATCTTTTTTTGGGAAATATAATTTTAAAGTAGTTGAACACGCTTTTTATTATTTATATTTTTAATGGTCTCAATGTAAAGGGGAATGGAGTGAATCGAAGTATAGATGAGCCAAAAGTGCTATTGAAGTTCTAGGGGGCTAGGTGATTGGAGGACTATTCCCTCTACTTTTGCATATGTTTGCTATTTTCTAAGAAAATTTTCATATAACTTTAAAAATATTACTTTCAGTAACATAACCTAATTTTTTTAATGTTTAAAATTTGAATATACTCATGAAGCTAACTGTATTTAGAGCTGATGATTTTAAAAAAAAAAAACTTAATTATTACATCCCATGGGGAAATCACAAGTTTTAATAAGGACTAGAGAGAGAATCTGATTTAAGGAGTTAGCAAAATGTTAAAACTTGGTATGATAAGTTATATGCATAAGTTATATGAGATGGCTTCTGTAAATGAGCACATTTTAATTTCAATATTACAGAAGGAGGAAAAATAGTCACTTCTAGTGTCTTTCAGCTTAGCTCCATAGAGCTAATCAGTATTTCACCTAGATGGAAGAGATGGGAAAACCAACATCTCTTGACTTCTTAGTTATGCTGGATGTTGATATGATTTCACAACACTAGATACTTATTTCAAAGTTTGGTTTTGACCTCATATTTTGTACACATAAATAGGTTCTCAGTTTCAAAGTAAAAGTTGTGAAAGTATCTGATAGAGGAAAACAACCTCACCAATAGAAATACAAATAGCAAGAAAGAAAAGTAGACAAATACGCGTTTTCTATTAGGTTTCAGGGTTTCTGAAGTACATGAAGGAGAAAAAGTGAAAGAACCTAAGTAGTTGCCCCCTAGTCACTGGCAGACAGAAGAGCAGAATTTGTTTCATATTTCTGAATGCTAAGCCTGTCTTTGAATATAGAATGGAATGTCTATAGATACTTGGTGGCATATTCTTATAAGGTATTAAATTATTATTATGGGAAAAGACTTGAAGTTTAAAGTTACTACAGGGAAAATTAATTTAGTAAATAATGTTCACTATGAATTTATAAATATTTTAGAACACTTTGTAGGATTTTTTTCAAATACATATTTTTACTCTTTATTAATAAACATCTGGAAAAATGCACATATAATATTTTAATGTTGTTTGCTTTACATTTCAATCAAGAAGAATGAAAATTTAAACGAATATATTGTATAAATTCAATTAAGTGTAACAAAATAAGTCTCTGGTAAATTAATTTCTTTTTGACTGTCTCTCACCCCCTCCTCCTGCCCACTTCCATTCCTCTCTCTTGTCTCTCTTCCTTTTTCCCTCCCTTCTTTCCAATAACAGGCATGCTTGAAATCTTACTGTATACCTGCCACTATACAAGGCATTAGGGATAAAGCAGAGAACAATATAGACATGTTGCATGCCCTCACAGATTTTCCAGTCTGTTGGGAACAGCTGACAAATAAGCAGGAGAAAGAATAAAGAGGTTTTAAGGGAAATCCATTATGCTATGAGAGCACATAAGATGTGAACTTTCCTTTTCCTGGTTATTAATCCTGTTTAGTGAGCCCAAAGAAAAGGAAATGGCAACCCACTCCAGTATTCTTGCCTAGAGAATCCTGTGGACAGAGGAGCCTAGTGGGCTGCCATCTATGGGGTCACACAGAGTTGGACACAACTGAAGGGATTTAGCATGCATGCATGCATGCATGCATTGGAGAAGGAAATGGCAACCCACATCAGTATTCTTGCCTGGAGAATCCCAGGGATGGAGGAGCCTGGTGGGCTGCCATCTATGTGGTAGCACAGAGTTGGACACAATTGAAGTGACTTAGCAGCACTAGCAGTGAGCCCAAAGTGAACCTCCTTCTCTTCAAATCTTATAATCTATACCATATTTATATATGTCTTTCTAACAATATCAGTTCATAATATGCTTCTCACTTCCATCTTCACACTAGACATTTACCCCCCACAATTCCCTGGTACCCAGCACAGAAATACTTTATTTTTAGTGGTTCTTCTAAGTCTCAAGAGTAGCACCTATTCTTTTTAACCAACTAAAGTAGCAGATATACAAATAGCAGAATCTCTAGATAACTTTTACTGAATCTCAAGTGGGTATTCTAAAAAGTGAGTAGAGGATCTGTGGGCTTGTGTACTTATAATTTCTACATGCTCTCTTCTGTTTGGTATTCCTGGATAGGATTGATAAGTCATTTCTGACAATTTCTGATATGTAGTAGGTTATTAAAACTCTCCTTTCTCCTTTCATTTTCAACATCATCTTCACTGTAGTGATCCAATCAACCGTATGTGTTGGGTCTTACATGGAGAAACTTATAGCATTCATTCAAGATCACTCTCCATTATGAGTCCCATACAACGATATGCACATATAATAGCTCTCCGATAATGCGCTGTGACTTCTACTTAATAGGGCTCCTACAAGCAACATTTTGAATTGTAATTTTATGTGCTATTCATGTTAATGTGATTTCTATAGAAATGCTATGTAGTTGCAGAAATAAAAAATTGATAATGGAGATTTTTTTAATTAAGATATATAAATAATATTAGAAGTCTAGTAAATCGTAAGATGGAGAGTTTGGATTCTAGTCCTGTTGAAGCCGTTTACTTCCAAATTGCTGTAGTGTTCCCCAGGCTTTCATTACACTATCTGTAAAAAGATATACTTGCATTGCCCACAAGGAATGTAGCTCTGCTGCTTATCTCATATGGTTGTTATGAGGCTCCAAATATATGATGAAGACTTATGGAATTGCCTTTAAAAACTGTAAAGCACAATGAAAGATGACATTTTTATTCTACTATTCAACATTCAGAAAACAAAGATCATGGCATCTGGTCCCATCACTTCATGGGAAATAGATGGAAAAACAGTGGAAACAGTGTCAGACTTTGTTTTTTTGGGCTCCAAAATCACTGCAGATGCTGATTGCAGCCATGAAATTAAAAGACGCTTACTCCTTGGAAGGAAAGTTATGATCAACCTTGATAATATATTAAAAAGCAGAGACATTACTTTGCCAACAAAGGTCCATCTAGTCAAGGCTATGGTTTTTCCCGTGGTCATGTATGGATGTGAGAGTTGGACTGTGAAGAAAGCTGATCGCTGAAGAATTGATGCTTTTGAACTGTGGTGTTGGAGAAGACTCTTGAGAGTCCCTTGTACCACAAGGAGATCCAACCAGTCCATTCTAAGGGAGATCGATCCTGGGTGTTCATTGGAAGGACTGATGCTAAAGCTGAAACTGCAATACTTTGGCCACCTCATGCGACGAGTTGACTCACTGGAAAAGACTCTGATGCTGGGAAAGGTTGGGGGCGGGAGGAGAAGGGGACGACCGAGAATGAGATGGCTGGATGGCATCACCGACTCTGTGGACATGAGTTTGAGTGAACTCCGGGATTTGGTGATGGACAGGGAGGCCTGGCGTGCTGTGATTCATGGGGTGGCGGAGAGTTGGACACAACTGAGCGACTGAACTGAACTGAACTGTACTGATTAAACTTAGGCATTCTGGGTTCCAAGTAAAACATTTCATTTTGTTAATTAAAGTGCTATTTTTATTCAAGTCAGGGTAGCTACTTTTACTCCTTCTGTGAACTGAAAAAAATTCAATGCCTATACCTTTAGGGTGTCTTAGCCCCATCCTGTGATCTTGCACATTTCTCTTTGAATTTAACACTTACAGTTTGAATGAAATGAACTTGAAATTGTATTTTTGTGTCAGAGTTTTTTAAAAGAATAGTAGGATGGTTCATTTCAATATTCAGTTTTGTACTCTGTACTGTGGAACAAAAACTTAGTGAACCTGGCTTGCCAGTATCTCTAGTTTTCAATCCAATCAAAGATCATGAGGAAATCATCCTCTAGGTAAACAAAAGAATATGATAGTAGAGAGTGGAAGCACCAGCATATAGTAGAAAGAAAGAGCCTGGCCTGATAGGCCTTGATACTTTTATATGTTCTGCTCGTCCTTGAGCTATAAGACTCGCCAGGTCCCTGTTTCATAATCTGTCAATTTAAGGATGTGGAAGCAATGGCCATACAAGATTGCAATACTGATATCTATCCTTCTGAAAAGTAGTTAGCTAAAAGTCAACAGTCCCAGGCAAATATTAGCCCTAGAAAGTTCAATTCCAGTTAAGAAGAAATCTTAATTTGTTACCAAAAAGATAATTTATGTGGCCATTTTCTTAGAGACATTTGTTTGTGGATGTGTGGGGGTATATATGTACTACTGGATAATACAGATATACTTTATGCAACAAGACTTGCAACCTAAAATCCATTCTCATAAATTTATTTCTCCAAAGTAATTTCACCTAATATCACAGGAATATCTGCTATGTTATTTCCACTAGGGTCACCACTTGGAGCTACCAGAATAATAAAACTTGGACCTTGAGAGCAGCTAGCACCCAGTTTGTCTCAACAATTATAATTATTGCTGTATCACTAACCAATGATACCATTGTTATAGTCAAGAGAAAGGAAGGAGAGGGATGGAGGGAGAGAAACAGGGTGAGAGAGCAAGAGAGAGAGGGAGAAGAATTCTAGAGATTAAAAGAAAGAAAAAAAAATCTTGTTGTTCAGTCACTCAGTCATGTTCAGGTCTTTGTGATCCCATGAACTTCAGCACAGCAGGCTTCCTTGTCCTCACCATCTCCTGCAATTTTATTCAAACTTATGTCCACTGAGTTGATAATACCATCTAACCATTTGATCCTCTGTTGCCCGTTTATCCTCCTGCCCTCAATCTTTCCCAGCAATAGGGTCTTTCCGATGAGGCACCTCTTCCCTTCAGATGGTCAAAGTATTGGAGCTTCAGCTTCAGCATCAGTCCTTCTAATGAACATTCACGGTTGATTTCCTTTAGGATTGACTGGTATGAACTCCTTGCTGTCCAAGAGACTCTCAAAAGTCTTCTTTAGCACCACAATTTGAAAGCATCAATTCCTTGGCACTCAGCCTTCTTTATGGTCCAAGTCTCATATCCATACATGACTACTGGAAAAAAAACATAGTTTTGACTAAATGGAACTTTGTTGGCAAAGTGATGTCTCATTTTTAATATACTATCTAGTCTTCCCATGTAGCTCACTCGGTAAAGAATCTGCCTGCAGTGCAGTAGACCCAGGTACGATCCCTGGGTTAGGAAGATACCCTGGAGAAGGAAATGGCAACCCACTTCAGGATCCTTGCCTGGAAAATCTCACTGACAGAGGAGCCTGGTGGGCTGCAGTCCATGGGGTCGCAAAGAGTCAGGCACGACTGAGTGACTAACACTTAACTTGTGAGAGATTTCTTTCCAGGAAGCAAGCATTTCAATATTGTATTGGTTTTGCCATACATTGACATGAATCTGCCCTGGGTGTACATGTGTTCCACATCTTGAACCCCCCCTCCCACCTCCATCCCCATCCCATCCCTCTGGTTCATCCCAGTGGACCAGTCCCAAGCATCCTGTATCATTCACAGAACCTGGACTGGCGATTCGTTTCACATATGATAATATACATGTTTCAATGCCATTCTCCCAAATCATCCCACCCTCACCCTCTCCCAGAGTCCAAAAGACTGTTCTATACATTTGTGTCTCTTTTGCTGTCTCATATACAGGGTTATCGTAACCACCTTTATAAATTCCACATATATGCGTTAGTATCCTGTACTGGTGGCTCAGAGGTTAAAGCGTCTGCCTTCAATGCGGGAGATCTGGGTTCAATACCTGGGTCGGGAAGATCCCCTGTAGAAGGAAATGGTAACCCACTCCAGTATTAATGCCTGGAGAATCCCATGGATGGAGGAGCCTGTTAGGCTACAGTCCATGGGGTCGCAAAGAGTCGGACATGGCTGAGCGACTTCACTTCACTTCACTTCATCCTGTACTGGTGTTTTTCTTTCTGGCTTACTTCACTCTGTATATTCGGCTCCAGTTTCATCCACCTCATTAGAACTGATCAAATGTATTTTAAATGGCTGAGTAATACTCCATTGTGTATATGTACCACAGCTTTCTTATTCATTTGTCTACTGATGGATATCTAGGTGGCTTCTATGTCCTGGCTATTATAAACAGTGCTGCCATGAACATTGGGGTACACGTGTCTCTTTCAATTCTGGTATCCTTGGTATGTATGCAAAGAGGTGGGATTGCTGGGTCATATAACAATTCTATTTCCAGTTTTTTAAAGAATCTCCACACTGTTCTCCATAGTGGCTGTGCTAGTTTGCATTCCCACCGACAGTGTAAGAGGGTTCCTTTTTCTCCACACACGCTCCAGCATTTACTGCTTGTAGATTTCTGGATAGCAGCCATTCTGACTGGCATGAAATCATACCTCATTTTGGTTTTGATCTGCATTTCTCTGATAATGAGGGCTATTGAGCATCTTTTCATGTGTTTGTTAGCCATCTGTATGTCTCCTTTGGAGAAATGTCTGTTTAGTTTCTTGGCCCATTTTTTGATTGGGTCGTTTATTTTTCTGGAATTAAGCTGCAGGAGTTGCTTGTATATTTTTGAGATTAATTATTTGTCAGTTGCTTCATTTGCTATTATTTTCTTCCATTCTGAAGGTTGTCTTTTCACCTTGCTTATAGTTTCCTATGCTGTTCAGAAGCTTTTAATTTCATTTAGGTCAAACTTGTTTATTTTGCTTTTCTTTCCAATATTCTTGGAGGTGCGTCATGGAGGATCTTGCTGTGGTTTACGTCAGAGAGTGTTTTGACTATGTTCTCCTCTAAGGGTTTTATAGTTTCTGGTCTTACATTTAGATATTTAATCCATTTTGAGTTTATTTTTGTGTATGGTGTTAGAAAGTGTTCTAGTTTCATTCTTTTACAAGTGGTTAACCAGTTTTCCCAGCACAACTTGTTAAACAAATTGTCTTTTTTCCATTGAATATTCTTGCCTGATTTGTCAAAGATAAGTTGTCCATGTGTGTGGATTTATCGCTGGGTTTTCTATTTGTTTCATTGATCTGTATTTCTGCTTTATGCCAGTACCATACTGTCTTGATGACTGTGGTTTCGTAGTAGAGCCTGATGTCCCACAGGTTGATTCCCCCCGTTCTGTTCTTCTTTCTCAAGATTGTTTTGGCTATTCAAGGTTTTTAGTATTTCCATACAAATTGTGAAATTATTTGTTCTAGCTCTGTGAAAAATGCTGTTGGTAGCTTGATAGGGATTGCACTCAATTTATATATTACTTTGGGTAGTATACTCATTTTCACTAACCTGATTCTTCCAATCCATGAACACGGTATATTTCTCCATCAATTAGTGTCCTCTGTGATTTCTTTCACCAGTATTTTACAGTTTTCTATATATAGGTCTTTTGTTTCTTGCAGTTCTGTTCAGTTCAGTCACTCAGTCGTGTCCGACTCTTTGCGATCCCATGAATCACAGCACGCCAGGCCTCCCTGTCCATCACCAACTCCCTGAGTTCACTCAAATTCCTGTCCATGGAGCTGGTGATGCCATCCAGCCATCTCATTCTCTGTCGTCCCCGTTTCCTCCCACCCCCAATCCCTCTCAGCATAACAGTCTATTCCAGTGAGTCAACTCGTCGCATGAGGTGGCCAAAGTATGTAGTTTCAGCTTTAGCATCAGTCCTTCCAATGAACACCCAGGATTGATCTCCTCTAGAATGGACTGGTTGGATCTCCTTGCAGTCCAAGGGACTCTCAAGAGTCTTCTCCAGCACCACAGTTCAAAAGCCTCAATTCTTCGGCGATCAGCTTTCTTCACAGTCCAACTCTCACATCCATACATGACCACAGGAAAAACCATAGCTTTGACTAGACAGACCTTGGTTGGCAAAGTAATGTCTCTGCTTTTTATTATGCTATCTAGGTTGGTCATAACATTCCTTCCAAGGAGTAAAAGTCTTTTCATTTCATGGCTGCAATCAGAATCCGCAGTGATTTTGGAGCCCCAAAAAATAAAGTCATATACTGCTTCCACTGTTTCCCCAAATATTTCCCAAGAAGTGATGGGACCAGATGCCATGACCTTTTTTTTTCTGAATATTGAGCTTCAAGCCAACTTTTTCACTCTCCTCATTCACTTTCATCAAGAGGCTTTTGAGTTCCTCTTCACTTTCTGCCATAAGGGTGGTGTCATCTGCATATCTGAGGTTATCCACAACTGGGTATTTCTTTTGCTTTGGCTCAATCCCTTCATTCTTTCTGGAGTTATTTCTCCACTGATCTCCAGTAGCAATCTGGGCACCTACCAACCTGGGGAATTCCTCATTCAGTATCCTATCATTGTGCCTTTTGATACTGTTCATGGGGTTCTCAAGGCAAGTATACTGAAGTAGTTTGCCATTCCCTTCTCCGGTGGACCACATGCTGTCAGACCTCTGCACCATGACCAGCCCATCTTGGGTGGCCCCACACGGCATGGCTTAGTTTCATTGAGCTAGACAGGGCTGTGGTCCATGTGATCAGATCAACTAGTTTTCTGTGATTTTGATTTCAGTGTGTCTGCCCTCTGATGCCCCCTCGCAATACCTACCATCTTATTTGGGTTTCTCTTACCTTAGTCGTGGGATGTCTCTTCAAAGCTGCTCCAGCAAAGAGCAGCCGCTGTACCTTACCTTGGACTTGGGGTATCTCCTCTCGGCCATGCTTCTGCGCGTGGTCAGCTGTGCCAGAGCCAGCGTCTCCCGCGTCTGCGCCACTGGAGCCGGCGTCTCTCGCAGCTGTGCCATATTTTATTCTTTTCGTTGCAATGGTGAATGGAATTGTTTCCTTAATTTCTCTTCCTGTTTTCTCATTATTCGTGTGTAGGAATGCAAGGGATTTCTGTGTTTTGATTTTATATCCGATGACTTTACTATATTCATTGATTAGCTCTAGTGATTTTATGGTGGAGTCTTTAGGGTTTTTTATGTAGAGGATCATGTCATCTGCAAACAGTGAGAGTTTTACTTCTTTTCCAATTTGGATTTCTTTTATTTCTTTTTCTGCCATGATTGCTGTGGCCAAAACTTCCAAAACTATGCTGAATAGTAGTTGTGAGAGTGGGCACCCTTTTCTTGTTCCTGACTTTAGGGGAAATACTTTAGGTTTTTCACCATTGAATGTTTGCTGTGGATTTGTCATATATAACTTTTATTATGTTGAGGTATGTTCCTTCTATTCCTGATTTCTGGAGGGTTTTTTTTTTATCATAAATGGATGATGAATTTTGTCAAAGGCTTCCTCTCCATCTATTGAGATAAACATATGTTTTTTATTTTTCAATTTGTTAATGTGGTGTATTGCATTGATTGATTTTTGGATATTGAAGAATCCTTGCCTTCCTTGGATAAAACCCACTTGGTCATGATGTATGATCTTTTCAATATTTTATTGGATTCTGATTGCTAGAATTTTGTTAAGGATTTTTGCATCTATATTCATTAGTGATATTGGCCTATAGTTTTCTTTTTTTGAGGCATCTTTGTCAGGTTTTGGGATTAGGTGATGGTGGCCTCATAGAATGAGTTTGGAAGTTTACCTTCCTCTTCAATTTTCTGCAAGAGTTTGAGTAGGATAGATGTTAGCTCTTCTCTAAATTTTTGGTAGAATTCAGCTGTGAAGCCATCTGGACCTAGGTTTATGTTTACTGTAAGATTTCTGATTGCACTTTCAATTTCCGTGCTTGTGATGGGTCTGTTAAGATTTTCTATTTTTTCCTGGTTCAGTTTTCGAAATTTGTACTTTTCTAAGAATTTGTCCATTTTCCCAAGATGTCAATTTTATTGGCATATAATTGCTGATAGTAGTCTCTTATGATCCTCTGTATTTCTGTGTTATCTGTTGTGATCTCTCTATTTTCATTTCTAATTTTATTGATTTGATTTTTCTTCCTTTGTTTCTTGATGAGTCTGGCTAGTGGTTTGTCAATTTTATTTATCCTCTCAAAGAACCAGACTTTGGCTTTGTTGATATTTTGGTCTCTTTTGTTTCTTTTGCATTTATTTCTGCCCTAATTTTTAAGATTTATTTCCTTCTACTAACCCTGGGGTTCTTAATTTCTTCCTTTTCTAGTTGCTCTAGGTGTAGAGTTAGGCTATTTAGTTCACTTTTTTCTTGATTCTTGAGGTAAGCCTGTAATGCTATGAACCTTCCTCTTAGCACTGCTTTTACATTGTCCCACAGGTTTTGGGTTGTTGTGTTTTCATTTTCATTCATTTCTATGCATATTTAAATTTCTTTTTTAATTTCTTCTATGATTTGTTGGTTATTCAGCAGCGTGTTGTTCAGCCTCCATACGTTGGAATTTTTAATAGTTTTTCTCCCATAATTGAGATCTAATCTTACTGCATTGTGGTCAGAAAAGATGCTTGGAATGATTTCAGCTTTTTTGAATTTACCAAGGCTTGATTTATGGCCCAGGATGTGATCTATCCTGAAGAAGCCTCCGTGTGCACTTGAGAAAAAGGTGAAATTCATTTTTGGGGGGTGAAATGTCCTATAGATATCAATTAGGTCTAACTGGTCTATTGTATCTTTTAAAGTGTGTATTTCCTTGTTAATTTTCTGTTTAGCTGATCTATCCATAGTTGTGAGTGGGTTATTAAAGTCTCTCACTATTATTGTGTTATTGTTAATTTCCCCTTTCATACTTGTTAACATTAGTCTTACATATTGCGGTGCTCCTATGTAAGGTGCATATATATTTATAATTGTTATATCTTCTTGCATTGATACTTTGATCATTACGTAGTGTCCTTCTTTGTCTTTTTTCACAGCCTTTGTTTTAAAATCTATTTTATCTGATATGAGTATTGCTACTCCTGCTTTCTTTTGGTCTCTATTTGCGTGGAATATCTTTTTCCAACCCTTCACTTTCAGTCTGTGTGTGTCCCTTGTTTCAAGGTGGTTCTCTTGTAGACAACATATCTTGTTTTTGTATCCATTCAGCCAATCTTTGTCTTTTCGTTGAGGCATTCGCCATTTACATTTAAGGTAATTATTGATAAGTATGATCCTGTTGCCATTAGTCACTGTCTCCAGTGATTTTGGAACCCAAGAAAATAAAATCTGTCACTGTTTCTATTTTGTTCACAGTCTATTTGGATGAAGTGATGGAACCAGATTCCATGATCTTTGTTTTTGAATTTTGAGCTTTAAGTGAGCTTTTCCACTCTCCTCTTTCACCTTCATCGAGAGACTCTTTAGTTCGTCTTCGCTTTCTGCTAGTAGGGTGGTGTCATCTGCCTATCTGAGGTTATTGATATTTTCCCCTGTAATCTTGATTCTAGCTTATGATTCATCCAGCCCACATTTTGCATAATGTGCTCTGCATATAAGTTAAAAAGCAAATCTTGGGAAGGAGGTTTTTCTACAGATCTTGACATTAAACAGGTCTCAATATCTGGTTTGAGATGGTGACCAATTTAGAGCTGATTAGCATTTCAGTGAGAAGCAGGATGGTAGACATAAACTCACTGGTCTGAGACCTTGAAGACCAGAGCTCTGATCCACCTATCTCTGCCATGTATAAAAGCTTTATATACATCATCTCCTTCCCTGGGGCCCGCATTTCCTTTCCTGTGAGATGCAGAAGGTGAACTAAATGATCTCTAAAAGCCCTTCCATTTTGAACATTCTAGAAATGATTTAAGAAAGAAGATCCTGTAAAGAAAAGGTTTGTGAGTCTTTATGGATGACTCACTCCTCTAAATTAATACTAAAACAGTGCTTCAAATTGATACTTTGTTAATGCTGACCCTTTCAGTTGTATAACTAAATGTGTCACACAGTGAATTGAGGATTAAATAAAAGAACTGGAATCTGAAGTTGCTCTTTCTACTAAAGACTCCTCATAGACAGATGGACAGATATCTTGCTTCACCGCTATATTTAAACTTTTCTGAGTTGTTTTATTTAAGGAATCCTGTATACCTCAAAGTAGTGTCTCACAGTATTGCCAAATGAATATAGATTCTCCTTGGATACTTTCCTGTTTCTGGATCATTTTTCATTCCATACAGGGTTTTAATGGCAGATGTTCCATAAAGTTTTAGTTGATATATATATATATATATATATATATATATATATATATATATATATATATATATATATATATATATTCTTCATCCTGGAAGAGTATACCCTCCACCCCATATCACACCACTATAGCCTATCCTGGGCTGCCAAACACCTACTGATTTCTACCTCCTAAGCATCTCTGCTTGACAGCAATGATAATTATTAAAGAGTCACTAACTTACAAACTCATCTCAGATAAGTCACTTCAGATTTCTGAGCCTCCGTTTCGTCTTATGCTAGTTGAATTAGGTAAGTCTTTCTGACTTAAAAATACTTGATTTTACACTTGATTTCAGCATGTTTTGTCACTGTAAAGTCATTTGACAGCAGAAGCTGTATTATAAACCCTTAAGTAATGTTTGTGCACAGGATCCGTGAATGGATACACCTATGAAAATCCTAAAGGAACCATTTCTAACATGTTGTAAGCTAGTTTGGCATCAGAAGCCTGTGGATAGTGCTTATCTCCCATTACTGCACAGGGAGAGAAAGCAATCCACTAATCCTTCTCATTGCTTCTCAGTTCAGTTGAACCCTCCAAAGTGCAAATTAAGGGGGCAGATTTATAATCTGAAAGTGAGACACTCCATACTGAAAGTCTTGGTGGAAAAGCCCCAAAAGACCTGTAATTATTTGTCTAAGCACACTTTCATAAAGTTATTAGGTATCCTTTTTGAAAAAGAATGTCTGATGAGGGACACAGCACACAGTTTAGCCCCAGCCATGAATATGATACAAGGTTTTCAGGAAACCATAGCAAAGGGCAATAGGAGTCTCCTTATCAGCTCTTTCGTTTTCTTTTTCCCACTCTATGCACCTGACTGATCCCTTGCTTTATATGCAATTGCTTTACAGAATTACAGATGCCTGAAGGCAATGGCAACCCACTCCAGTACTTGTGCCTGGAAAATCCCATGGATGGAGGAGCCTGGTAGGCTGCAGTCCATGGGGTCGCTAAGAGTCAGACATGACTGAGCGACTTCACTTTTTCACTTCTAAGAGAAAAACTTGTTGTTATAGATAGGCTTTGGGCATTCCATTTGTTTGGAGATAATGCCTTAAAAATAACACCACAGCAAAGTGTATGCATAAAGAATGAAGTAATTTACAGATAAGAATCGATATGTTAGCTGAAATAATGGCTCTTCTGTGCCACCTACCTATGACTAATAGTTGACAAGTGATTAGAGAATATGTAATGAAGGAATTCAAATACATAAAATGACAATAATTAGGTGTAACAGAATTCACAAAACTGAAAAACATGACAAACAAGGAAAAGTACATATAGAATATAAACCAGAGTGAGTGTATTAAGTGTAAAAAGAGCAGTTAGACATCAATAAACATAAACAGACATATGAAAGTAAGTAAAGATAGGATAGGACAATACAACAAAACAGAAAATTTAATGGCTTATAAATATAAGGGAAAAAATGGCAGGGACTGCTCTAAATAAATTATATTTTTAAACTAAAAATATTTTTTAACCATGAATTAACAAAACATTTTAAGAAATAGTAATAGTCTTTCTTCATAAAAATGCAGGAAAATTGGCATTGTCATCCAAAATTTCCTGGAAATAAGTTAGTAGAGTCTTGTTTGAAGAAAATGTGACAATATTCATCAAAAGCTATGGAATTTTGCATGCTTTTTCTTAAATTAAGGATTTATACTAAGGTGATAATGTATGTGTACCAAGATGTTAATACAAGACTACTTTGAAGTGTTGTTTATAGCATTTAAAAAGTAGTAAGAAATATCGAATAATAAAGTATTCATTAAATAAATACTATCTATTCAAAAAAATGAAACACTAATAATCAAATATGGTGCTAAAAATGAACATTTAATGATGGGTGAAATGTCACAAACAAGTGAAAATATCATATTATTGTGAAATGTGACCTTGTTTTCTTAAAAAAAGAAAATACGAGCATTACACACAAATGTGTATGCATATGTCCAAAGACGTGTACCAAAACATAAAAAAAGAAATTATGATTAAAATGGTATAGTGAGATTCCTGACTTTTCCATTCTTTACATTTTGCTATTCTTTCAATGTTTTCTAAAATAGATAGTATTATTGCAAAAAGAAAAATGTTTTAAAGTCTCAAATATACTTGAAGATGGTATAATTACATTTGAATGTGTATGTTTTTATACTATCATGTTAAAACCACTGTATAATAGATGGAATAAATTAAAACAAAATCTGTAAAATCTCTTTTAAATTTGTTATAACTTGAAGCTTTAATTATAGAAAAGAATAAAGAAAAAATGAATTTAATCTATCTTGGCATTCAAATATAACCACTGTGAATAATTTGGCATATATACTTTTCTATATAGATAGATAAATTTATAGATATGTAGTCTTTTTTATAATATTTTTCAGTACATGTGCATTTATAAATCACTTTTCCACTTTACAGTATATCACAAATTTTTCCCCTAAATGTAATTCAAAATGTATTTTTACCGGACTCATTATTCTATAACATAAATATATTGTCATTTCTTTAATCAGTCCCACCTTATTGAACCTCCATGTTGTTGCTGGTTTTTTATACTATTAAGGCAAACACTTGTGATGACCATCAATATGGATTAATTTTGAACTGCCCTTCTGATTTTTTCTTAGGATGAATTCTTAGATCTGGAATTATTGCCTTAAAATACTTAGCAAACTTTGCCAAACTGGCTTTGAGAAAAGTTGTTCTAATTAACACTTCTACTCTAATTTTATGGGAATTGCTGTATCTCTACACCCTTGAAAACATTAAATATCACCATACTTTCCTTCATTTGCCAGGTTAAATAGTGAGGTTACACCATTTTTATTCATATTTTCCCTTTGTAGTATGCCCATTCACGTCATTTATCCTTTGATATGTTGGTACTAACATTATTTTCATTGACTAATAAAAATATATTTTATATTGAGAATATATATTAGATACTGCTAACCTAACATTAAGAACATTTAGTATAAAACCTGGTGAGATGTGTTAGATACCAAGCAAACGATACCAAAATCTGTCTCTCTATACACGTGTGCTGAATCAAATCTCAGAGACAGAGTTTTGGGTGAAGTGGCAAAGAATCTACCTGCCAATGCAGGAGTCGCGGGTTTGATTCCTGGGTCCAGAAGATCCCCTGGAGAAGGAAATGATAATCCATTCCAGTCTTCTTTCCTGGGAAATCCCATGGACAGAGGAACCTGGTGGGCTACATTCCATGGGTTCACGAAGAGTCGGACACAACTTAGCGACTAAACAACAACAGAAGAGAATGGCTTTTTTCTTTTCCAGACAAAGTGGGACAAACTCCTGCCCTCGTAAACTATGTGTGCAAACCCAGGAGGATTTGTTGAGTAGTTTTATAACAGTGGATAAAGGATGAGATTGCTGATAAAATGAGGATGTCTGCAGGACTTGCACTCCTTTAATCTTGTTTCAGGTAATCTTTCTGAGCTTCTCTGGATACTTTAGTTTGACCTCAAGTGGTCTTCTTTGGAAGGAAGAATGCTGACATCTTCCACGAGTCAGAATGAAGAATGCTGACTGAAATATTTCCATGGGGGTTTTAGTTCTATAAAAGAGGTTTAAAGATTTTGTTATGTGTATCCTTAGAGGCAGAACCAGGACCCTGATCCAAGGCTACACTATTGTTTCTTAGCTGTTCCTCCCTTAACTCTGCATCTCCTTCCTTCTGGAATAGCATCTAATTGAATCTGCAATTTGGAACTCAGGGAAGGTCACAGATGGTGAACAGAAACACTCCCCATGCCTAGGAGCCCCTATGGGGTCCTGCTGGGTTTCACAAAGGGGTAAGTCAATGGATTCTATATGTGTGCATGCATGGTAAGTTGCTTCAGTCATGTCCAACTCTTTGTGACACTATGGACTGTAGCCCACCAGGCTCCTCTGTCCATGGAATTCTCAGGCAAGAATACGGAGTGGATTGCCATGACCTCTTCCAGGGGAATCTTCCTGACCCAGGGATTGAACCCATTTTTCTTATGTCTCTTGCATTGGCAAGTGGATTCTTTACCACTAGTGCCACCTGGGAAGCTCAAAGGAGTATACTGTGCTGTACTTAGTTGCTCAGTAGTGTCTGACTCTTTGCAACCCCATGGACTGTAGCCCGCCAGGTTCCCCTCTCCATGGGGATTTTCCAGGCAAGAATATTCAAGTGGGTTGCCATTCCCAGCTCCAGGGGAATCTTCCCAACCCGGGAACAAACCCAGGTCTCCCGCATTGCAGGTGGAATCTTTACCATCTGAGCCACCAGGTAAGCCCAAAGGAGTATATATCTAATAGTAAATATCTATCACAACATTTGGAATTTCTGTAGTTTGTGTGTGTGTGTATAGTACCTCCATTTCAACTGAGATTAAAGTATTGCATGGCGACTATCTGCATTCTCCATTATCACATAATATTTTATATTCTACTTTCTGGTTAGGACATTTTTACCATATCTATATTAGCTTTATCAAATATTTCTGTAGTCTGGCTTCTTATCTAATCGACTAATGCTAGAGGTAGATAAGGACATGCAGAGTTCTCCTGAGTACTCTCAGCAACAGAAGCTAGAGGGAACAGATTGATCCACATGGGAAAATTGAAATGTTCATTGAGTGTAATGCTTGTTATAGAACATCAATGATACAAAAAAGGAAGATAGATTTATCAGATGGGAATTTTGAGAATCAATTGCTCCAGATCACTGGTTAAGGTTACCATGTAAAGCCATTTTTCTTATCTCTCATGATAACAACTTTTCATACTCACAAAAGGATGGTGATGGATGAGTATTGAACCAAGAGAGCCATACGTAATGAAATGTTCATATAAAATTTGTGAAAGCTTGCAACTTTAATCTGAACTGGGACATCATATTTGCTACATCCATGCTGTTGGTTTCAGTTCAGTTCAGTTCAGTTGCTCAGTCGTGTCTGACTCTTTGCGACCCCATGAATCACAGCATGCCAGGCCTCCCTGTCCATCACCAACTACCGGAGTTCACTCAAACTCATGTCCATCGAGTTGGTGATGCCATCCGGCCATCTCATTCTCTGTCGTCCCCTTCTCTTCCTGCCCCCAATCCCTCCCAGCATCAGAGTCTTTTTCAGTGAGTCAACTCTTCCCATGAGGTAGCCAAAGTTTAGAATTAACATAATGAAAGTTTCTAAGATTTTGCAGGCTGGAAAACTGAGTCTTCATGAAGTAACATCAGCATTCTCAAGAAGCTTATTACTCTGCAGAATGTTACATAAATGGCTGATAAGAAAAAGGTGCTAAAAGAAACCTCTTACCTAATATAAACCTTTGTTTCAGGTAGAATTAACTAGTACAGGACCTTTGTAGACTACCATTGTTAGCAACAACATAGAAGACAGTAGCTATGCAAAGCAGACCACTATAAAACTTCATCAAGAGCAAGAGTGAAAATGCTTTGGGAAAGGACAAAGTGTAGCTGGAATAATTGCACTATTTTGCAAGCACTCAGTCTGAAAAGCAGCCACATTCTATGCAGAAACTGAAAGAAAAATAAATCCTTGTGACAGGAAAATGATGCAAGTCGAAATACTAAATAAAATACTGTCAGATACTTTAGAGTCCATTTTGGCTTTTATTTAAAAACTCACTCAAAGATTGAATGATCCTTCGATTTGCTGACCAGCCATAAATGTGCAGCTTGTTCATGTTCCACAACTGAGGTGACTTCCCATAGGGAATGATCAGGATACGGTGACAAAGACAGGATGAGAAAAAGAAGAAAAAGAATGCATCAGTTCAGTTCAGTTCAGTTCAGTCACTTAGTCGTGTCTGACTATTTGCGACCCCATGAACCACAGCACGCCAGGCCTCCCTGTCCATCACCAGCTCCCCGAGTTCACTCAAACTCATGTCCATCGAGTCGGTGATGCCATCCAGCCATCTCATTCTCTGCCGTCCCCGTCTTCTCCTACCCCCAATCCCTCCTAGCATCAGACTCTTTTCCAGTGAGTCAACTCGTCGCATGAGGTGGCCAAAGTATTGCAGTTTCAGCTTTAGCATAAGTCCTTCCAATGAACACCCAGGATTGATCTCTTTTAGAATGGACTGGTTGGATTTCCTTGCAGTCCAAGGGACTCTCAAGATTCTTCTCCAACACCACAGTTCAAAAGCATCAATTCTTCGGCGATCAGCTTTCTTCACAGTCCAACTCTCACATCCATACATGACCACGGGAAAAACCATAGCCTTGACTAGACAGACCTTTGTTGGCAAAGTAATGTCTCTGCTTTTTAATATGCTATTTAGGCTGGTCATAACTTTCCTTCCAAGGAGCAAGCGTCTTTTAATTTCATGGCTGCAATCAGCATCTGCAGTGATTTTGGAGCCCCCAAAAATAAAGTGTGACACTGTTTCCACTGTTTCCCCATCTATTTGCCATGAAGTGATGGGACCAAATGCCATGATCTTCGTTTTCTGAATGTTGAGCTTCAAGCCAACCTTTTCACTCTCCTCTTTCACTTTCATCAAAAAGCCTTTGAGTTCCTCTTCACTTTCTGCCATACCGAAGAGCTATTTCAATCCTAACCATTTCTCACTTTAAAAATATTATGAAAGTGAAAATCTCTCAGTTGTGTCCGACTCTGTGTGACACCAGGGACTATACAGTCCATGGAATTCTCCAGGCCAGAATATTGGAGTAGGTAGCCTTTCCCTTTACCATTGGGTCTTCCCAAGCCAGGGATGGAACCCAGGTCTCCCGCATTGCACGCAGATTCTTTACCAGCTGAGCCACAGTTCAGTTCAGTTCAGTCGCTCAGTCGTGACCTACTCTCCGCGACCCCATGAATCACAGCACGCCAGGCCTCCCTGTCCATCACCAACTCCCGGAGTACACTCAAACTCATGTCCACAGAGTCGGTGATGCCATCCAGCCATCTCATTCTCCGTCGTCCCCTTCTCCTCCCGCCCCCAACCTTTCCCAGCATCAGAGTCTTCTCCAGTGAGTCAACTCGTGGCATGAGGTGGCCAAAGTATTGTAGTTTCAGCTTTAGCATCAGTTCCTCCAATGAACATCCAGGACTGATCTCCTTTAGAATGGACTGGTTGGATCTCCTTGCAGTATAAGGGACTCTCAAGAGTCTTCTCCAACACCACAGTTCAAAATCATCGATTCTTCAGCGATCAGCTTTCTGAAGCCCAATATTTTATTCAGCAAATAAAAAGCCCAGATTTTAAAGAATATGGACATTTTGTTTCAAATGTCTGCCAAAGCAAACGCATAGTTTCTTTTCAGGGACAACCCTACAGTTAAACACAATCTGCAACTATCTAGAGAAGTGTGTTAGTCTATCAGTCATTTCTGACACTGTGTGACCATATGGACTGTAGCCTTCTAGGCTCCTCAGTCCATAGGATTCTCCAGGCAAGAATAAAGGAGTGGGTTGCCATTCCCTCCTCCAAGGGATCTTCCCAAACCAGGGATGGAACCATAACCACTTGCATTGCAGGCAGACTTTTTATCGTCTGAGCCAACAGGGAAGCCCCAATTATCTAGTGAGATTGATATCAAAAGTAGACAAGATCCTCTTCCTCTGGGGGCTTTTCATCTTATTTTCCTGTCTCATTTGAAATTGATATTTTTAGGATATCTTTTAATAATAGTATAAGAGAAATATCTTTAAAGTCAAATTTTTAAAGGGAAGATTTATAAACCATAAGAATGTAGGACTAATAGTTCATCAATTTCTTCATTTCACAGATGAAGGAACTTAAGCCCAGAGAGTAGAGTCAATTGCCCAAAGTTTCTCCAAATGGACACATGAGGGAAGATAACATAAGCTAGAAAAAGTTTTAGCCACTCTCAAGAATACAAAAAAATTTAATACATTATCTCCCATAAATGTATCTGATTAGCTAGTTTTTACTTTAAAAGAGAAAAATATTTTTAAAGGAGAGACAAGACAAATAAGAGAAAAGAGAAAAGAAAACATCCAAGTTCTCAGGAGATCGTTTAGAAAGTAAACTCAAAGATCAAAAAAAGAAGATAAAAAGTGCAGTAACAGAAGGGTACGGTGACAGGGGAATAAGATAGAAGGCACCAATCAGGGAAAGAAAGATAATGGAAACAATCATTGTCAGCCTGACAATATAGTCTAGACTCCTGATTTACAAGTAGAGGAGCAGGGACTAACTGTATAATTATTTTCCTCAAATAAGATAAGAATCTTGATATTAATTTAAAGATGCAAAAAAAAGTCAGTAATTTCCTACTTTTGATTTTTTTTTTTTTGTAGTTCATTCATTCTCTTACATTAGTCCTTTATTTTGGCCACCTTCATTAGATATCCAAGTTCACATTTTGATTTCTCACATAAGCATTTTACCTGAAAATATGAAAATGACACAAAATGAAAAAAAAAACACTTTTTTTCAAAGGTTTTGATGAGGTAAGTTAAAGTCAGTGTGTTCAGCTTGAATTCTGAATGTCTTTGTTTTTATGAATTGAAGTCAGATCCTTAATATACAATTTAAATGCAGCTTTGACTGACTAGAAAATGCTATTTTAAACCCCAGAAGATACAGATCAAAGGACAGTAAAAATGTATCCATATTTGATTTAATGATGCTTTGGATTAAAATAAAAGGAACATATGTCAAAACCTTGATCTATTGATTATTCAAGTTCAGTTTAAGGCTAACCTGCTGTAGCTTTGAAGGAATCTATAGCCTAATATATTAAACTTAACAGAAACTACCTGTTTGTAATAAAAATATCTATATGCCTTCAAAGACTCCTTAGGTTGCTAAGCCCAATTTTGTGTGTTGTTTTTATAACTTTAACAGTGTCTTTTTCTTCTCTTGAAGAGATCTTCACTTTCCTCTGTTGACCTTCAAGAGCACTTTAATGGGAGTTTACAACATTGTTTCTCTGTCTAGTAACAGCAGACACTTCTCTTTCCAGATTCTTTCTTTCTTTTTTTATTTTCCCACAGTACTATTCATTGAGCTACCACAGTTTACCTTTTCCACTCTCAGATAATGGCATTGAAACATGTATATTATATGTGAAACGAATCTCCAGTCCAGGTTCGAGACATGATACAGGATGCTCGGGGCTGGAGCACTGGGATGACCCAGAGCAATGGTATGGGGAGGGAGGTGGAAAGGGGGTTCAGGATGGGGAAAACGTGTACACTCGTGGCGGATTCATGTCAATGTATAGCAAAACCAATACAATATTGTAAAGTAATTAGCCTCCAATTAAAATAAACACATTTATATTTTAAAAAAATTTAAGATTGCTCTAATTGTATATAACACTTTGCATTTTCCTTAATCAATCTAGGGACTTCTGCTGTCACTTCTTTCCAGTGAACTCTTAAATAATGACCCTCAAGTATTGTCTGAACTTCAGATCCATGTGGCCAAATGCAGATTTACATTTCCACCTGGATAGCCCATTTGTCCTTTCCATATCAGTTCAGTTCAGTCTCTCAGTCATGTCTGACACTTTGAGACCCCATGATCTGCAGCATGCCAGTCTTTCTTGTCCATCACCAACTCCCGGAGCTTACACAAATTCATGTCCATTGAGTTGATGATGTCATCCAACCATCTCATTCTCTGTCATCCCCTTTTCCTCCACCTTCAATCTTTCCCAACATCAGGGTCTTTTGCAATGAGTCAGCTCTTCACATCAGGTGACCAAAGTATTGGAGTTTCGACTTCAACATCAATCCTTCCAAAGAAAATTCAGGACTGTTATTCCTTAGGATGGACTGGTTGGATCTCCTTTCAGTCCAAAGGATTCTCAAAAGTCTTCTCCAACACAACAGTTCAAAAGCATCAATTCTTCAGTGCTCAGCTTTATTTATAGTCCAACTCTCACATCCATACATGACCACTAGAAAAACCATAGCCTTGACTAGATGGACCTTTGTTGACAGAGTAATGTCTCTGATTTTAAATATGCTGTACAGGTTGGTCATAACTTTCCTTCCAAGGAGTAAGCGTCTTTTAATTTCATGGCTGCAATCACCTACTGCAGTAATTTTGGAGTCCAAAAAAATAAAGTCTGACACTGTTTCCCTGTTTCCCCATCTATTTCCAATGCAGTGATGGGACCGGATGCCATGATCTTAGTTTTCTGAATGTTGAGCATTAAGCCAACTTTTTCACTCTCCTCTTTCACTTTCATAGAGAGGTTTTTTAGATCCTCTACACTTTATGCCATAAGGGTGGTGTCATCTGCATATCTGAGGTTATTGATATCTCTCATAGCAATCTTGATTCCATCTTGTGCTTCAGCCAGACCAACATTTCTCATGATGTACAACAGAACATATTAAGAAGAGGAGGCAAGAATACACAGAAGAACTGTACAAAAAAATCTTCACGACCCAGATAATCCCCATGGTTTGATCACTCACCTAGAGCCAGACATCCTGGAATGTGACGTCAAGTGGGCCTTAGAAAGCATCACTACGAACAAAGCTAGTGCAGGTGATGGAATTCCAGTTAAGTTATTTTAAATCCTCACAGAAGATGCTGTGAAAGTGCTCAATATGCCAGCAAATTTGGAAAACTCAGCAGAGGCCACAGGACTGGAAAAGGTCAGTCTTCATTCCAATCCCTAAGAAAGGCAATGCCAAAGAATGCTCAAACTACCACACAATTGCACTCATCTCACACACTAGTAAAGGCATGCTCAAAATTCTCCAAGCCAGGCTTCAGCAATATGTGAACCGTAAACTTCTAGATGTTCAAGCTGGTTTTAGAAAAGGCAGAGGAACCAGAGATCAAATTGCCAACATCCGGTGGATCATGGAGAAAGCAAGAGAGTTCCAGAAAAACCTCTATTTCTGCTTCATTGACTATGTCAAAGCCTTTGACTGTGTGGATCACAATAAACTGTGGGAAATTCTGAAAGAGATGGGAATACCAGACCACCTGCCTTGCCTCTTGAGAAACCTGTATGTAGTACTGGAAGCAACAATAAGAACTGGACATGGAACAACAGACTGGTTCCAAATAGGAAAAGGAGTACGTCAATGTTGTATATGGTCACCCTGCTTATTTAACTTATATGCAGAGTACATCTTGAGAAATGCTGGGGTGGAAGAAGCACAAGCTGGAATCAAGACTGCTGGGCAAAATATCAATAACCTCAGATATGCAGATGGCACCTACCTTATGACAGAAAGTGAAGAGGAACTAAGGAGCCTTTTGATGAAAGTGAAAGAAGAGAGTGAAAAATGGGGCATAAAGCTCAACATTCAGAAAACGAAGACCATGGCATCTGGACCCAACACTGCATGGCAAATGGATGGGGAAACAGTGGAAACAGTGTCAGACTTTATTTTTGGGGGACCTCCAAAATCTCTTCAGATGGTGATTGCAGCCATGAAATTAAAAGACGCTTACTCCTTGGAAGGAAAGTTATGACCAACCTAAATAGCATATTAAAAAGCAGAGACATTACTTTGCCAACAAGGTCCATCTAGTCAAGGCTATGATTTTTCCAGTGGTCATGTATGGATATGAGAGTTGGACTGTGAAGAAAGCTGATCGCCGAAGAATTGATGCTTTTGAACTGTGGTGCTGAAGAAGACGCTTGAGAATCCCTTGGACTGAAAGAAATCCAACTAGTCTATCGTAAAGTAAATCAGTCTTGGGTTTTTATTGGAAGGAGTGATGTTGAAGCTGAAACTCCAATACTTTTGCCACCTTATGCGAGGAGTTGACTCATTGGAAAAGACTGATGCTGGGAGGGATTGGGGGCAGGAGGAGAAGGGGACGACAGAGGATGAGATGTCTGGATGGCATCACCAACTCGATGGACATGAGTTTGGTTATTCTTCAGGAGGCCTGGCATACTGTGATTCATGGGATCGCAAAGAGTTGGACACGACCGAGCTACTGAGCTGAACTGAACTGAAGGCCCACTTGTCTTCACATTCCAGGATATCTGGCTCTAGGTGAGTGATCACACCATCGTGATTATCTGAATCATGAATATCTTTTTTGTATGGTTTTCTGTGTATTCTTGCCATCTCTTCTTAATATCTTCTGCTTCTGTTAGGTCCGTACCATTTCTGTCGTTTATTGCACCCATCTTTGCATGAATTGTTCTCTTGGTATCTCTAATTTTCTTGAAGAGATTTCTAGGCTTTCCAATTCTATTATTTTCCTTTATTTCTTTCCCTTTCCATTTATTTCCTTTCCATATACATCCTTCTTAAACTGCTGTTCTTGACTTTGCTTTTTCTATGAATACTTCAGCCGCTTTCCCAGTCATTCAGGACTTGAGCACTTGTCACCCTAGACTACTTTCTCTCCCTCACCCTTTACATGTAGTCTGTTTCCAAGTGCTGTTGATTCTACTGCCTCAATATCTCTTGCATTTTTCTCCTTCTAGCTATTGTCACTGCCAACATTCTTGTTAATGCTCTCATTGTTTTTCATTTGGGGCTACTCTAAAAACTGTCTAATTGATCTCTCACCATTTGTTTCCTCTTCATGCCATTGAATGCTACATATTCTATTAGAGGGATCTTCTTTAAGACAACTCTGATGGATCACCACCATGTTCAAAAAATTTCAGAACCTTTCTATTGCCAGCCAACAAGGTATTAATCACTGACTCTGTCATTTAAGGTTGTCTATGATATGGCACCAAACTCCGTATGCTGTGCTCCCTCTATATTCAACTTATGCCCAATGAAACCAGAATTCTGACTTTCTGAAAATGACTTATGCTCTCCTTTCATTTGCCTTCGATCATGCTGATTTTTCTCTCCCTGTCTTCATGAGAAATACTAGTCAATGCTGAGTTTTCTCTCCCTTGCTCCACAGAGAAATACTATTCGTCCACTAAGGTCGATCTCAAATTGACTTCTTCCCTACAGTTGTTTCTACCTGCCTTTTAAAGCCATTTTGATGGACTAAATTGGTAAATCTAAAGGGCTACTTTTAGAGGCAACCTGAAGAAAACCTTGATCAACACTACAAAGTTGATGCAGACCAAACTAAAGTTCAGGAGAAGTAATCTTTGGGTGCCATGCAGAAAAATACTCTGCATGAATAATCATTCGGTTTCAAAGGATAAGCTCAACCAGGTTAAGCTATGTCAGGTATGACCAATACCTGGGCAGGCATTCTACCTGTCCCTTTTTTAATGTCCATGGTAGATACAAAGCAATCTTTTGTTCTTGTGAGTCTAGTCTGGGGGATAATTAATCCTGGAAACATTAAACCAAGAGAAACATTACCAGAGAAACATTGTCAAGAGAAACATTAAACCAAGTAGCTATTTCTGGGCTGGGTATTTCTTAATTCTTGCTTATCCATTTACCTATGAACTCCAACTGCATTCAGGCCTTACTATGTTACAGAACACTTTTCTCTACTTTGCACTATGCATCATTTGTGTATTTCTCTTATCTTCCCCCACTTGGCCATAAGACCTTTGAAAGAAAACACTATGTCTCAGTCATTGAAACCCTAAAATTTCTGTATGAGAGGGAGTTAAGGTGGCAAACTGCTCATAAGAATCTGGAGAGGGAAGGGCTGAAGCTAGGAAGCTGTATATGCATATCATACATACTATTTTACTCAGACTATGTATATTCCTGGTGGCTTGGTGGGTGGGTGCTAGTGGAAGTCATGGAAGAGCACCAAAGCTCTCTCAGGGCTCCCTGTGTCAATTAAACTTTATCTTATTTCCTATTATTTCTACCTACACTCTAGCAGATATATCTGTAATTATCAATAATCAGTAACTATCAATACAACTCTGTACATAGACCTGCTTAAATACCATTATCTCTACTACATTCCCAAATGGGAACCACTTACTTTCCTCTGCTCTCCTCTCTCTTTTTTCCTTTCATCCTCTTTGCTTCATTTCTTCTTTCTTTATTTTGTTTCTTCCTTCTTTCCTTTCTTATCAGAAAATAAAACAGATTCTTTGGAGTTTGGATAGCAACTGTGGTGCAGTAGTTTGGGGGTCAGACAAACTTGACTCAGTACTCCAGCTGTGTCATTAGCTGTGTGCCTTTACACAAATGACTTGATCTCTCTGTTCATTAGTGTTTTTAACTAGAACTTAAATAATAGCATTTCTGATTTAACATGGAGAATAGAGAAGAAATAATAGTATGCTAAAAGAATTAAGGCACCAAAATACAAAGTGCACTTATATTTCTATTTTGGGTAAAGTGGATCCCTTCAACAGTTCTTTGAATGTATACATTTGAATGAGATTGACTAAAACCAGGATTATATTCAGAATTATAATAATCTCTGTATTTTTGTTGTAGTTTATGTACTTGTGCAATTTAAAAAATGTAATTGGAAATTACTCTTTGTTCTTGAACAAATTAAAAACCCTTATGCAATTAGATAGCACAAATGCTCATTTCACTTATGTTAATATTTCCAGAAAGCCTGAGCACTATCTGTTTATGATTCTGGTAATATAGATGGATATTGTTTTGGTATCATTGTATCAGCTGTGAAACTATAGAATTTTACCATCTTGATGTATGGATGTGAGAGTTGGACTGTGAAGAAAGCTGATCGCCAAAGAATTGAGACTTTTGAACTGTGGTGCTGGAGAAGACTCTTGAGAGTCCCTTGTACCACAAGGAGATCCAACCAGTCCATTCTAAGGGAGATTGATCCTGGGTGTTCTTTGGAAGGACTGATGCTAAAGCTGAAACTCCAATACTTTGGCCACTTCATGCGACGAGTTGACTCACTGGAAAAGACTCTGATGCTGGGAAAGGTTGGGGGCAGGAGGAGAAGGGGATGACAGAGAATGAGATGGCTGGATGGCATCACCGACTCTGTGGACATGAGTTTGAGTGAACTCTGGGAGTTGGTGATGGACAGGGAGGCCTGGCTTGCTGTGATTCATGGGGTCGCGGAGAGTCAGACACGACTGAGCGACTGAACTGAACTGAACTGAACAGAATGGGGCTTGTCTCAAAAAGATTTAAGAAAATAATTTTGCTGTTATTTGGACATCCTATTATCATCTATTCAAAATTTGGCACTAGAATAATGTTTTCTTTTTATTCATTTGCTTTTGGAAGAAATGGGAAATTTAGAACAGATTTTCTAGTAAAATGGTGATTGCCTTTTTTTTTTTTTCTTTTTATGTTTTACCTGCTTCCCGGGGCTCATTTAAGTTATTAGCTACTATCTATAAAATGTTACATTATGAAAATACTTTCCTCAGTAAGTATAGAGTTTTTTTTTAATAGGTGTAGTTTTCCTAAATGATAAAGGAAATATATTGGTTCAACTAACTAGAAGTTCAGAGACAGAGCAGTCTTTAGAGTTGATGTGATCAGAAGCTCCAACTCCACATTTTCTGAATTCTTTTATCTCTACTCTCATTTGGGTGGTACTGGCTACATTCTCAGGCTGATATTGAAAGAGTTACAGCAGTTCTGAACCTCATACCAGTCAATGTTCAGAAGGAAAGTGGTATGTCTAGTTTTTATTTTTTATTTTTGCTTGCTTGCTTTTAAGGTGTTAGTAAAAAGGCTTCTCATGACTGAATCAAAGATAGCAAGCAGGTGTTGATAAATGAAATGTTTTATATGTGGAGGACTCTGCCATTTACTGTTGCCTCCACATAGAGGGATTAGATGACCGACTTTATATCCTGCTTAGTATATAGTTCATATAAGTAATTTCTTTATTTCTAAAAACTGTCTCAATGCCTTTGAAGAATATGTTTTCCTCATCTACTTTTTCAACATAGTGTTGATATATCTGTTAGTAAATTATAACATTCTCAAAGAAAACATGATTGCATATATGTGATGCTGAGCACTTGATTAAAAATGGAAGAAAACAATAGAAATTACATGTCTGATGCCATTTATGCACATGACTTTTTAAATTTACATATTTATTTTCTTAGTGAAAGACTACATTTCCTTTGTAGTTCTTCATAGCTTCCCTCCATGTATCCAAGCACCACACTTTTGTGTAGATCAAATATTCAGATATATGCATTAGAATCTTTATGTTGACACTTACTACCAGTGTTACATTGAATAAATTACTTAAACTTCCTGAGTTCAGTTTCCTTACCTGTAAGATGAACATACAATTTTTTCACTCGCAACTTTTTCTGTCATTTATTAAATACTAGTTTCCTTCTCTTAACATTTTTCTTTATCCTTACCATTATTTTCTTAAAAAAATCCTTAAACATAATACGGTTAACTGAAGTAATATCTGCAACAACCTAAGTACTTAAGACACGTCACCAGTCTTTCAAAGGTATCCTAAAACTTTCCCTTTTATATTTCTGTTTGACTTAATCTCTCATTAGAAGTCTATCTGCCAACCAGGTCCATTAAATAAGAAAGTGGAGGTTTTCTAGGAGTTGTCTTTTCATTTGCTTTATATACTTGAAAAATATACTGTTCTTATTGTTTGATGGTTGATAAAAGCACATCTCCCTTTCAATTTAGATTTCCAGGCTGGTCTCAAAACAATTTGATATGTTTTTAAACTACTTCACAATAACTAGGAAAATTTTTACTTTGTCACTATCATGCTTTCTATGCTTCGAGGAAACAATTTGCCAGCATAACATTTTGGGGTTTTTATGATGGAGATAAAAGTTCCTGCCAATATTTGAAAAAGAGTGAAATATTGCTATTACCAGAAATATGGATGGACATAGAGATGATTAAACTAAATGAAGTAAGTCAAGACAAATATCATATTATATCACTTATATATAGAATCTTAAAAATGATAGAAATGAATCTATAAAAATCAGAAACAGACTCATAGACATAGAAAGCAAACTTATGGTTACTAAAAGGGAAAGGGAAGAAGGGTAGGGATAAATTAGAAGTATGGGATTAACAGATACAAACTACTATACACAAAGAAAATAAGCAACAAGGATTTACTGTATAAGATAGGGAAATAAATTTAATATCTTGTAATAACCTATAATGGACAATAATCTGAAATATATATATTATTAATGCATTATCAATAACTTCAGATATGCAGATGACACCACCCTTATGACAGAAACTGAAGAGGAACTCAAAAGCCTCTTGATGAAAGTGAAAGAGGAGAGTGAAAAAGTTGTCTTGAAGCTCAACATTCAGAAAACAAAGATCATGGCCTCTGGTCCCATCACTTCATGGGAAATAGATGGAAAAACAGTGGAAATAGTGTCAGACTTTATTTTTTTGGGCTCCAAAATCACTGCAGATGCTGATTGCAGCCATGAAATTAAAAGACGCTTACTCCTTGGAAGGAAAGTTATGACCAACCTTGATAGTATATTAAAAAACAGAGACGTTACTTTGCCAACCAAGGTCCATCTAGTCAAGGCTATGGTTTTTCCCGTGGTCATGTATGGATGTGAGAGTTGGACTGTGAAGAAAGCTGAGTGCCAAAGAATTGATACTCTTGAACTGTGGTGTTGGAAAATACTCTTGAGAGTCCTTTGGGCTGAAAGGAGATCCAACCAGTCCATTCTAAAGGAGATCAGAGCACGGGAAGATGGCAGAGGAATAGGACAGGGCGACCACTTTCTCCCCCACAAAATCAGCAAAAGAACATTTGAAAGCTGAGTAAATCCCACAAAACAACTTCTGAACACCGGCAGAGGACATCAGGTACTCAGAAAAGCAGCCCATAGTCATCGAAAGGAGGTAGGAAATAGTATAAAAGATAAAAAGAGAGACAAAAGAGGGAGGGACAGAGCTCAGTCCCTGGAAGGGAGGCTTAAAAAAAAAAAAAGAGAAGTTTCCAAAGACCTGGAAACACTGGTGAGTGGAACCTCAAAGGGCCGCATAACTGGGAGACAAAAGACATAAATAATTAAAACTCACAGATTAAGTGCCCAGAGGAAACTCTCAGCAGAGAAGCTGCGCAGACGCCCGTGCCTCCCACTAGCAGGCGGGGGCAGGGCAGGGAGGCACGGGCGGCAGTGCTTAGAGGGAGGACGGGCAGCGGTGCTTAGAGGAAAAACCGGGCTTGAACGCCCCAGGGCAAACTGAGGACATGAACTTAAGTTACCAAAGCAGAAGCTGCAGCTAAAAGGTGAAAAGGCTAGGAAAAGCCTGCAAAAAAGCCCCAACCCAGGCGTCTGCCAGCCCCGCCCACAGAACAGGGCCCTGAGTGGAGGGAGCTGGCAGCAGGCGGCCCATCCCCCAGCCCCTGCCGACGCAGGCAGGGAGGGCAGCCAGCACCAGAAGGGGCAGCCGCGGCCCCAGAGAGGCTTCCCGTCCATGCCAAGCTGCAGGCAGGCTTCCTTGCTGACCAGGACTTCTTGGGTTCTGGCCGGTCGATATCCGCCTGAGAAACTGTGCCAGTTGTACACCCAGAAAACCGAACGGCAGGAACTGGGAAGGCGATAAGTCGCAGCGACCGTGCTAGCCAAATGCTTGGTCACCTGAGCTGCTCGGACCAGGGAAGGCACAAAAGGCAGGCCCAGCCAAGTCTGCGCCTTTGTGGAGTACCCGAGGACCTGAACCTGAGCCGCTCAGACCTGTGAAGTGCATGCAACCGAGCGCCAGCCATGGACAGCTCCCAGCAGAGCAACCTAGAGCCTAAGCAGCATAAACAGGGAAAGCACACACGCCTCGAGCTGGAGCATTCCCAGTGTATCCGAGACACTGCGAGCACTCCCCACAGATGCCAGGGATATTTGTTAGCTGCGTTCCTCCCTCCCCAGAGCAGGACTGAACATGTGAGCTGGGGGGGGGGGGAGTGTCCACCACTGCATCCTGGTGTCAGGACGGGAATTAGACACTGAGGAGACCAGACAACAGAAGATATTTTTCAACAGAAGGAACTGCGTTGGAAGTAACAGAGGGAGAAGCCTTGAGCCTACTGCAAGAATAAGACTGAAAAACAGAGGCAGAGGCCTAAGTCCAAATCCTGAGAACACCAGAGATATCCTGTTCCAGAGAACATTAATTGATAGGTACTCATCAAATGCTTCCATACATACACTGAAACCAGGCACCACCCAAGGGTCAACAAGTTTCAATGAAAGACATACTATGCAAACTATCCAGCAACACAGGAGAATTGCACTGAGCTTCAATATACAGGCTTCCCAAAGCCACTCCAAGCCCACTGACATCTCAAACTCATTACCGGACACTTCATTGCACTCCAGAGAGAAGAAATCTAGCTCCACCCACCAGAACATCGACACAAGCTTCCCTAACCAGGGAACCTTGACATGTCACCCATCCAACCCCACACACAACGAGGTAACTACATAATAAAGAGAACTCCACAAACTGCCAGAAGACGGAAAGGCCACCCCGAACACAGCAATATAAGCAAGATGAAGAGGCAGAGAAATACCCAGCAAGTAAAGGAACAGGATAAATGCCCACCAACACAAACAAAAGAGGAAGATATAGGGAACCTACCCGATAAGAATTTTGAACTATATTTGTGAAAATGATTCAAAATCTGGAAAGCAAAATGGAGTTACAGATAAATAAACTGGAGAAAAGGATTGAGAAGATGCAAGAAATGTTTAATAAGGAATTAGAGGAAATAAAAAAGAGTCAATATACAATGAATAATGCAATGGATGAGATCAGAAACTTTCTGGAGGGAACAAACAGTAGAATAATGGAGGCAGAAGACAGGAAAAGTGAGCTAGAAGATAGAAATGTAGAAATAAATGAAACAGAAATGGAAAAAGAAAAAAGAATTAAAAGAAATGAGGACAATATTAGAGACATATGGGACAATATTAAACGCCCCAACATTCGAATCATAGGATTGCCAGAAGAAGAAGCCAAAAAGAAAGACCTTGAGAGAATACTTGAGGAGAAAATAGTTGAAAATTTCCCTAAAATGGGGAAGGAAATAATCACTCAAGTCCAAGAAACGCAGAGAGTCCCTAACAGGATAAACCCAAGGCGAAATACTCCAAGACACATAGTAATCAAATTAACAAAGAAAAAATACAAAAAACAAATATTAAAAGCAGCAAGAGAAAAACAACAAATAACACACAAGGGAATCCCCATAAGGATAACAGCTGATCTTTCTGCAGAAACTCTTCAGGACAGGAGGGAAAGGCAAGACATACTTAAAGTGATGAAAGAAAGTAACCTACAGCCCAGATTACTGTACCCAGCAAAGATCTCATTCAAATATGAAGGAGAAATCAAAAGCTTTACAGACAAGCAAAAGCTGAGAGAATTCAGCATCACCAAACCAGCTCTCCAACAAATACTAAAGGATCTTCTCTAGACAGGAAACAATAAAGGGTATATAAACTCAAACCCAAAACAATAAAGAAAATGGCAACAGGATCATACTTATCAATAATCACCTTAAACGTAAATGGGTTGAATGTCCCAACCAAAAGACAAAGACTGGCAGAATGGATACAAAAACAAGACCCCCATATATGTTGTCTACAAGAGACCCACCTCAAAATGAGGGACACATACAGACTGAAAGTGAAGGGCTGGAAAAAGATATTCCACGAAAATAGAGACCAAACGAAAGCAGGAGTAGCAATACTCATATCAGATAAGATAGATTTTAAGACAAAGGCTGTGAAAACAGACAAAGAAGGGAACTACATAATGATCAAAGGATCAATCCAAGAAGAAAATATAAAAATTATAAATATTTACGCACCCAACATAGGAGCACCACAATATGTAAGACAATTACTAACAAGTATGAAAGGGGAAATTGACAATAACACAATAATAGTGGGAGACTTTAATACCCCACTTACATCTATGGATAGATAAAGCTAAACAGAAAATTAACAAGGAAACACAAACTTTAATTGATACAATAGACCAGTTAGACCTAATAGATCTCTATAGGACATTTCACCCCAAAACAATGAATTTCACCTTTTTCTCAAGTGCACACGGAACCCTTTCCAGGATAGATCACATCCTGGGCCATAAATCTAGCCTTGGTAAATACAAAAAAATTGAAATCATTCCAAGCATCTTTTCTGACCACAATGCAGGAAGATTAGATCTCAATTACAGGAGAAAAACTATTAAAAATGCCAACATATGGAGGCTGAACAGCACACTGCTGAATAATGAACAAATCATAGAAGAAATCAAAAGAGAAATCAAAATATGCATAGAAATGAATGAAAATAAAAACACAACACCCCAAAACCTCTGGGACACTGTAAAAACAGTGCTAAGGGGGAAGTTCATAGCAATACTGGCACACTTCAAGAAACAAGAAAAAAGTCAACTAAATAACCTAACCCTACATCTAAAGAAACTAGAAAAGGAAGAAATGAAGAACCCCCAGGTTTAGTAGAAGGAAAGAAATTGTAAAAATTAGAGCAAAGATAAATGCAAAAGAAACAAAAGAGATCATAGCAAAAATCAACAAAGCCAAAAGCTGGTTCTTTGAGAAGGTAAATAAAATTGACAAACCACTAGCCAGACTCATCAAGAAACAAAGGGAGAAGAACCAAACCAATAAAATTAGAAATAAAAATGGAGAGATCACAACTGACAACACAGAAATACAAAGGATTATTAGAGAATACTATCAGCAATTATATGGCAATAAAATGAATAACTTGGAAGAAATGGACAAATTCCTAGAAAAGTACACCTTGCCAAAACTGAACCAGGAAGAAATAGAAAATCTGAACAGACCCATCACAAGCACGGAACTAGAGGAAGTAATCAGAAATCTTCCAGCAAACAAAAGCCCAGGTCCAGACGGCTTCACAGCTGAATTCTACCAAACATTTAGAGAAGAGCTAACACCTATTCTACTCCAACTCTTCCAGAAAATTGCTGAGGAAGGGAAACTTCCAAACTCATTCTATGAGGCCACCATCACCCTAATCCCATAACCTGGTAAAGATCACACATAAAAAGAAAACTACAGGCCAATATCACTGATGAACATAGATGCAAAATTCTTTAGCAAAATTCTAGCAATCAGAATCCAACAACACATGAAGAAGATCATACATCTTGACCAAGTGGGCTTTATCCCAGGAATGCAAGGATTCTTCAATATCTGCAAATCAATCAACGTAATACACCACATTAACAAACTGAAAAATAAAAATCATATGATTATCTCAATAGATAATCAGAGAAAGACTTAGACAAAATTCAACATCCATTTATGATCAAAACCCTCCAGAAAGTGGGAATAGAAGGGACATATCTCAACATAATAAAAGCTCTATATGACAAACACACAGCAGACATTTTCCTCAACAGTGAAAAACTGAAAGCATTTCCCCAAAAGTCAGGAACAAGACAGGGGTGCCCACTCTCACCACTACTATTCAACATAATTCTGCAAGTTTTGGCCACAGCAATCAGAGCAGAAAAAGACAGAAAAGGAATCCAAATTGGAAAAGAAGAAGTAAAACTTTCACTGTTCGCTGATGACATGATCCTCTACACAGAAAACCCTAAAGACTCTACCAGAAAACTACTAGAGCTAATCAATGAATACAGTAAAGTTGCAGGATATAAAATCAACACACAGAAATCCCTTGCATTCCTATACATTAATAATGAGAAAATAGAAAGAGAAATTAATGAAACTATTCCATTCACTGTTGCAACGAAAGGAATTAAATACTTAGGAATATATCTACATAAGGAAACAAAAGACTTGTACATAGATAACTATAAAACACTAGTGAAAGTAATCAAAGAGGACACTAATAGATGGAGAAATACACCGTGTTTGTGGATTGGAAGAATAAATATAGTGAAAATGAGTATACTACCCAAAGTAATTTATACATTCATTGCAATCCCTATCAAGCTACCAACGATATTTTTCACAGAACTAGAACAAATAATCTCACAATTCATATGAAAATACAAAAAACCTTGACTAGCCAAAGCAATCTCGAAGAAGAAGAATGGAACTGGAGGAATTAACCTGCCAGACTTCAGGCTCTACTACAAAGCCACAGTCATCAAGACAGAATGGTACTGGCATCAAGACAGAAATATAGATCAATGGAACAAAATAGAAAGCCCAGAGATAAATCCATGCACCTATGTACACCTTATAGGCAACAATTTAAAATGGAGAAAAGACAGTCTCTTTAATATGTGGTGCTGGGAAAACTGGTCAGCCACTTGTAAATGAATGAAACTAGAACACTTCCTAAAACCATACACCAAAATAAACACGAAATGGAATATAGAGCTAAACATAAGAGCAGAAAATATAAAACTCCTAGAGGCGAACATAGGCAAAACACTCTCCGACAAAAATCACAGCAGGATCCTCCAAGACCCACCTCCCAGAAGATTGGAAATAAAAGCAAAAATAAACAAATGGGACCTAATTAAAATCAAAAGCTTCTGCACAGCAAAGGAAACTATAAGCAAGGTGAAAAGACAGCCTTCAGAATGGGAGAAAATAATAGCAAATGTAGTAACTGATAAAGGATTAATCTCCAAAATATACAAGCAGCTCCTGCAGCTCAATTCCAGAAAAATAAGTGACCCAATCAAAAAACGGGCCAAAGAACTAAACAGACATTTCTCCAAAGAAGACATACAGATGGCTAACAAACACATGAAAAAAAATGCTCAACATCCCTCATAATCAGAGAAATGCAAATCCAAACCACAATGAGATACCATTTCACACCAGTCAGAATGGCTGCTATCCAAAAATCTACAAGCAATAAATGCTGGAGAGGGTGTGGAGAGAAGGGAACCCTCTTACACTGTTGATGGGAATGCAAACTAGTACAACCACTATGGAGAACAGTGTGGAGATTCCTCAAAAAACTGGAAATAGAACTGCCATATGACCCAGCAATCGCACTGCTGGGCATACACACCGAGGAAACCAGAATTGAAAGACACACAATGTTCATTGCAGCACTGTTTGTAATAGCCAGGACATGGAAGCAACCTAGATGTCCATCTGCAGGTGAATGGATAAGAAAGCTTTGGTACATATACACAATGGAATATTTTTCAGCCATCAAAAAGAATGCATTTGAATCAGTTTTAATGAGGTGGATGAAATTGGAGCCTATTTTACAGAATGAAGTAAGCCAGAAAGAAAAACATCAATACAGTATACTAACGCATGTATATGAAATTTAGAAAGATGGTAACCTTAACCCTGTATACGAGACTGCAAAAGAGACATAGGTGTATAGAACAGTCTTTGGGACTCTGTGGGAGAGGGTGAAGGTGGGATGATTGGGGAGAATGGGAGAACGGCATTGTAGCATGTATATTATCATATGTGAAATGAATCACCAGTCCAGGTTCGAGGCATGATACAGGATGCTTGGGGTTGGTGAACGGGGATGACCTGGAGGGAGGATATGGGGAAGAGGGAGTTGGGAGCGGGGTTCAAGAAAGGGAACACATGTACACCTGGGGCGGATTCATGTCAATGTATGGCAAAACCAACCAATATATTACGGTAAGGTAATTTGCCTCCAATAAGATAAATTAAAAAAAAATAAAAAATAAAAACAAATAAAATTATTTCCATCATTTAAAAAAAAAAATAAAGGAGATCAGTCCTGGGTGTTCATTCGAAGGACTGATGGATGCTAAAGCTGAAACTCCAATACTTTGGCCACCTTATGCAACGAGTTGACTAACTGGAAAAGACTCTGATGCTGGGAGGGATTGGGGGCGGGAGGAGAAGGGGAAAACAGAGAATGAGATGGCTGAATGACATCACCGACTCGATGGACATGAGTTTGAGTGAACTCCGGGAGTTGGTGATGGACAGGGAGACCTGGCGTGCTGTGATTCATGGGATCTCAAAGAGTGGGACACGATTGAGCGACTGAACTGAACTGAACTGAACACACACATATATATAATTGAGTCACTTTTCTGTATGCCTGAAACTAAGACAGTATTGTAAATTGACTATATTTCCGTTTTAAAAAATCCTGCTGATACATCATAGTGATTACTCTCATCCAAGTCTCAAGCTAGGATTAGCCAGACAGACAACCAATAGATTGTATTGCTGTGTTGTAGAACATGTCCCTTCATTTCGAACTGATTCAACAGAAAAATATTTGAAATTGATTTTCAGCAGATAAAGAAGTTGCAACACAGCAGAATTATAAATGTCAAGGTAACATTGATGTTAAGAAGTGCATTTTTTAAAAGGACTAGAAGTGGTGGATTACAGATCATTTCAGGAATGCTGTAATGAAACCTCACTGTATTTACTTATAAGAGTATTATTAGCATAAAAATTTTGGAAGATTGCTATTCTGCTAAATTGTCTCACAGGTTTCAGATAACACTTCTAATTTTATGGGGAATTGTTACTAAAATAACATCTATTATGAAAAACACATATTGAAGTACCAGACAAGACAAAAACATTTTAATAAATAAGCATTTTATTGCAAAGGAGCTATATCTTATTTGAACCTGGTGTAATAAGTAAGGGAGCATTTCAGCTTGATACAATAAGTAATGAAAACTTTCAGTGACACTGATGACTCACTGTGTCATTAAAATATACTGAAATTTTAAAAAGAGACATTCAAATCATCACAGACATCCCTTCAGAATCTACAAGAATAAAGCCTGAATTATTTTCCATGCTCTGGCAGAGCAGGAGACAGAAACTGCTTGCACAAGTTGTTCAGTAGAATCCTAAAAGGAACAGAGAGTCTGAATAATTTATTTCTCCTGTAGTTGCCAAATACTGTACTACAAAATGGTATATCTGATGAAACTAGCCCTTTGTAACTTGACATCTTAATGGTCTAGTGTTAATTTTGACTAGACTTTGTAGCATCATTTATTTTTCATTATCTCTGAAGATTTGCACTGACTTTGTAAGATTGTTAACAACTGAATGTAAAATTGAACTTATAAATCAAGGATGAAAATGGGAAAACTAACTTTACTATAAAATAGTGTATCATTTTCATTTCAGTAATAGGATCAAATATGTAAAACTCTTTGCTGTGATCAAAAAACATTTTTAATCACGATAACACTTTTTCTACTTTCAGGGATTATTTCTAATCTCCCCATGCTTTTTCTATATGGATTTTTAACTGTTATTTTTCCCTTAACATACATGTGGCAGCTAATTCAATGTTGCTGATGGTTGTATTTATGCAGTGGATAATGTTAGATTATAAAATTAGAGTGCTACTAATATTATAAAATTTCTATTTGAATCATCTTCTAGAAGCAGAGTTAAGCAAAATATACGACCTCCTCCAGGTCAGTGGTTTCAGGGAGAGTAAAAAGATATGTCTAAAGATGGCAAATGTTAATTGCCTAGGTCTTTTTTCCTTTTTTTTTTTTTTTCTTTTGAGCTTTCTCAAGATTCAGGGAAAGGATGTTTCATCTTTCAGAGTTGATAAAATTTTATCTGGAAAAGCTCTTTATAATAAATCATTTCAAATATAAATTGGTTATCAAAAACTAGCAGCTTTGGCACTGAAGGAACTTCAGCACAATCTAGCAAAGTTTCATCACTGGAATTTCACAACTAATGTAATTGTGTCCATTTTGCAGTTGCCAGTTCTACTCAGTGATTTCATCTGTTACTTGGAATCTGTCAGACTCTCATAGACATAACATTCAGCACCCAAACTGGAGGTCACTAAGTTGTGCAGTTGGAAAACAGTATGACTTTAACAGCATGGATGCAAATACAGCAGTTGTCAAAAAGAGGCAATGGATTTCTCATAAGATTAAAAACATGAATTTAAGGTTAGAAAACATAATTGGTACTTTCCTGATGGCTCAGATGGTATATAGCCTGACTACAACGCGGGAGACCCCAGTTTCATCCGTGGGTGGGAAGACCCCCTTGAGAAGGAAACGGCAACCCACTCCAGTATTCTTGCCTGGAGAACCCCATGGACAGAGGAGCCTGACGGGCTATAGTTCATGGGTCGCAAAGAGTCGGACACGACTGAGTGACTAACGACGACAACAACAACAAAGCATAATGATCAATCAAGACTCTGGAAGATAGTTGTTTTGAAAAACACTTAAGGGAATGTTGCTATTAACGTTGTTTTTAATTGATAGCTTTTTGTTCTATCTCATGTCTCCCAGTTTCTTAACTTTTCATAGTTTTGGTTCGACTACATAATGATTCTTATGTGTTTGATGATTCTGTAGCAATAACTTTCAAACATACTTTAAAATTTATTTGTGTTATTATTTTCAGACACCAAAATAGCGTACTCACATTTCTCAGTGCAAGATATATCAATAATCACTAGTTGTTATATTGACTAGTATTTAGTGTGGTCAGTAACTCTTTCAAAAACCAATCAGCCTGACTAGCTTGAACCAATCACTTGTTCTTTCATAAAGATATTTGTTCTGTTCTGTTCTGTCGCTCAGTCGTGTCCGACTCTTTGCGACCCCGTGGACTGTAGCCTACCAGGCTTCTCCGTCCATGGGATTTTCCAGGCAAGAATACTGGAGTGGGTTACCGTTTCCTTCTCCGGGGGATCTTCCCGACCCAGGGATCGAACCTGGGTCTCCCGCATTGGAGGCAGACGCTTATACCTCTGAGCCACCAGGGAAGCCCAAAGAATTGGAAATTCTTAATTCTTAGCTATCTATATGGGAATGCCTTCTTGCAAGAGCTATTCAATTTCAAGCAGCATTGCTTAGAATACTCACGTAAAATCTTATTTATGGATCCCTTTCAAACATGAATCAGAAGCTCAAAAGCTATGTCTTAAAAATAATACTCTCTTAAATGTGTTTCAATATTAGCCCAGGATCAAAAATTGGTAAATAAAAAAAGGGAAATTTGATTTTCACATTAACATATTTGGTGGCAATGTCCTTAAGTATTTTTACCATTTTGTCAAATTGCTGCATCCTGAATGTGACTGGAATTTTCTCTCTAGTGCTAAATTGTTGACTCATCACCACCACCCCCTATGATTGTTCAAGCAAGAAACAGAAAAATATATCTCTGTAGTGAAAGTATATTCATTTTGTTTTCCCACCACGAATTTTATCCTTCTCTTTTGTTTGACATTTATTCAGACCTATACTAACTGGTGGCACTTGTGGTAAAAAACAACAACAACAACAACAACCCTGCCTGCCAATGCAGGAGATGTAACAGACCTGGGTTCAATCCCTGGGTCAGGAAGAACCCCTGAAGGAGGGCGTTCCAACCCACTCCAGTATTCTTGTCTGGAGAATCCCACGGGCAGAGGAGCCTGATCAAGTACAGTCCATGGTGTCACAAAGAGTTGGACACAATTGAAGTGACTTAGCATCACGAAACCTAAACCTTCCCTAGTGGTCTAGTGGTTAGGATTCGGCACTCTCACTGCTGTGGCCTGACTTCGTTTCCCAGTCAGAGAATAGGTTACTTGGGCTTCCTTTGTGTCTCAGATGGTAAAGAATCTGCCTGAATTGGAGAAGACCTGGGTTTGACCCCTGGGTCAGATAGATCCTGTGGTGGAGGGCATTGCAACCCACTCCAGTATTCTTGCCTTTAGAATCCCATGGACATGGGGTTGTCCATGGGGTTGCAAAGAGTCAGACATGACTGAGTGGCTAATACAGTTCACACTCATACTGATTAAATCAATATTAGCATCATCAAAGAATACTGAGTGAGCACAATGAGCACAACTCCATGCCCACCAGTAGCCAAGATCATAAACCTCAAGATATAATGCAAACTATGTTGGACTTCAGTCAAATATTGTCCTTTCTGACAATACTTACAATTACATAGTCAGTAATCACTCAACATTAAGGAAGCTGAAGGCTCAGTAGTCTTCCAGTTCATCCTCAAGCTTTTTCTTAATTCTTATGTTATTATATGCTAGATAACTGGCAACTAAGGGCATAAAAGTGAAACTCTAGCAGATCAAATGTCACTAGAAATGATTCACTTTTAGTCAACAATTTGTTGAAGTAAAACAAGGTGAAATACTAATGAAAAAATTAATATACAGAAACCTCAGTTACATAGAGTCAAGAGATCAGAAAGAGCGCTCATGCTCTGTGATCATAAAAGACCTCAATAGCAATAAGAAAGACTTCCTTTTTCTTGGCAACATCCAGACAATGAAAACCATAGACTCTGTTTACTAAATCCATCCCAACTTCCTTTTTCTCTGTAAAAGTATTCCCCTCCCCTTGCTGTTTGGGGACTTACATATGGCCTGCCATGCTTGTGTTACCCAAAAACTGAATCTGCCTCTTGGTTTGTGTCAAGACAAAAGAGACAATCAAGCTAGACATCAGAAGAAAGAAGGATTATTACTTGCAGCAAGGAAAGAGAACACTGAGAATTTTTCTCAAAGCAGCATCTCTCAAAATAGCAATATTGAGAAAGTTTGAAGCTAAGGATACACGCATTTTCATAAAGAGGATGGGTGGTTGACAATCTAAGCTTTAGTTGATTGAAGTCACAAGAGTCAGAAAAAGTCAACACCATCATCCCTTAGGTTCCAGTTTATCTAGTAGTTGAGCAGTTCAGGCTAATTTTTACTTTTGAAACATAACTGGGAATCTTTACAATTGATATATTACCTTTGCTATTGTTACTTCTTTTGCCTGATAGCAGTCATTCTTTCTGGGGATCCACTATCCTATTTACTTACAGCTGTAGACTATGAATTACAATTCTTTGCCAATCTTGAATAATCCCATTTTTGCTGGAGAAATAATTGCCAATCTATTTATTTTAGGTCAATATTTTGGTGGCTTATATAGGAATCCAGAGAAGACCCTCAACAAATCGAAAGCTGGTAAGTAAACAGGTGTGCTGTGCTTAGTCACTCAGTTGTGTCTGACTTTTTGTGACCCCATGGAATGTGGCCTTCCAGGCTACTCAGTCCATGGGGATTCTCCAGGCAAGAACACTGGAATGGGTTGTCATGCCCTTGGAGAGTCATGGATTGAACCAAGATCTCCCACATTACAGGTGGATTCTTTACTATCTGAGCCACCAGGGAAGCCCAAGTAAACAGGTGTAGTATACATATTAAGTCTATTTTTCCTCATTGATTTTCTGGCCAACTCCAGAATTTGAAGATATGTCTTTCTCCTGGATCCAAGCTTCTGCCCTCTTTGCATTTCCCACATACCATTCAAGATCTATATTAAGATTTCATCCTTTCTGTTTAAGGCCTTTTTCTATATGCAAGTACTTATTTGGCACTTCAGTCTTATTTGAAATCAGACTGTTCCAACTGAAACTGGTTCAGCCTTCAGCCCATTCCTTTTGGAATAGGAAATGTTCCTCCAGGAATTGACTAACCTTTGGCCCATGCCTTTGGGAGCAGAGGCTGATTCGTTGGAACTATGCCAGTTCAGCCTTCAACCCATTCCTTTAGAATAGTGGCTGTTCTATGGGAACTGAGCTGAGAATCCTTCAGCTTGGCTCATCTGGGTCCAAGCTGTTCTTTTAGAACTGGCTGGTATCAGGCCTGCAGGCTGTTTGAGAGATTTAAACTGTTTAAGATGTTTGTATTGTAAGGTGTTAGAGATATTTGAGATGCTCAGGCTGTTTGTGTTGTTTGAGCTGTTTGTGTTAAAGTTGTTTAAAAATTGTTCATTTATTTTAGAGAAAAATATCTGAGAAATGATATCCCAGTTATCTAAATATTTTGAGTCCCCCTATAGGGTCTCTAGGTGATTTTGTGTTTAAATATCATAGTCTTCCCTTAAGCACATTTCTAACTAAATGGACTGACTTGACTAAAGGCAATTTAGAATATCAATCAATGACCACGACTTTCCTTAAAACTGAATTGGACTGCCATAACTTTAAAGTTTCTAGAACTGAATGGAATGTGTGTTTTGATTGAATTTGAGGCTTCCAAATGTTATCAGTAGCCTAAAATTGCCTTTCTGTAAAATAAGATTTGAATATTAACTGAGACAATTAAAGATATAACAGCTTTCAAAGACTCATTCTCCTCTTCCTTGGTTTCTTTGTCTCAGGCCATGCTTCCAGTGCCATCTCTTCTCTCTCCTTCAGTTTCTCAGACTCAGGCCCTACCTCCAGGAACATCGTCCTCCCTTTCCTTCTATACTACCTACATCTCCTCCAAACCCTCAGTTCCACAGTACTGATTATCTTGTAGAATTTCCCTTTTCCTCTGAACTTATCAGAACCTGTCCCTTTAAAATTAAGTATTCTGAGGATCTGGAAACTAAACTTTTAACTTCTTATATTCCCTGAATTAAAACTGAACTCTGAGCCACAGTCAGATTTTTCCCTAAGTAGCCAAAGATCCTCACAGATTTGCTGAGTAATGTAATATATTCATTTAGCCTTAATCTGGTTTCTTTGACTTCTAGCTAGTTCATATGCTTGTTTGTGAAGGCCAGGAATAGTGTTGGATGAAAATTTCTGGTAAGGAAAATCCTGAAAGGTATCTAGAGTTACAACAGGAGACTAACCTGCTAACTTATATGATTATATTCAGCCAATCTCTAGATGACTTCATTGGGCAATTTCTAAAGCTTTTACACTCTGTGGATTGGAACACAGTTTAGACTTGCATACAAAAATCTGATCAGCCTGTTCATGACTATTACAATTAGCTTCACATTATTTTTAAAGAAAACTCTAGTCTTTCTTAAGATTTTGATTCTACCGAGGGTAGCTTTTAATTCTATAGTAATGAGCTAAACTGTACAAGGATGGAATGGGAAACTAGTAAAAAGGACAAGGATGGAATGGGAAACTATGTCCACTCCAGATTTTGTTATACTGATAAACCAGCTCTCTTATACACTGGGTGAGTCACTTAAAAGGAAGACCATTGAAATTCAATGACCATTGAAATTTATTGAAATTCATGAAATTAAAAGACGCTTCCTCCTTGGAAGAAAAGTTTTGACTAACCTAGACAGCATATTAAAAAGCAGAGACATGACTTTGCAGACAAAGATCTGTCTATTCAAAGCTATATTTTTTCCAGTAGACATGTATGGATGTGAGAATTGGACTATAATGAAAGCTGAGCACCTAAGAATTGATGTTTTGAACTGTGGTGTTGGAGAAGACTCTTGAGAGTCCCTTGGGCAGCAAGGAGATCAAACCAGTCAATCCTAAAGTAAATCAGTCCTGAATATTCATTGAAAGGACTGATGCTGAAGTTGAAACTCCAATACTTTGGCCACCTGATGCAAAGAGGTGACTCATTGGAAAAGACCCTGATGCTGGGAAAGATTGAGGGCAGGAGGAGAAGGGAACGACAGAAGGTGAGATGGTTGGATGGCATCACCTACACAATGGACATGAGTTTGAGCAAGTTCTGGGAGTTGGTGATGGACAGGGAAGCTTGGTGTGCTGCAGTCCATAGGGTCATAAAGAGTAGGTCATGACTGAGCAACTGAATTGAACTGATTGAAATTCTTATACTTCAACTGTGGTAAATGAAAGCCCCTAAATGAAATGAAAACCCTCCTCATCTCTGTCATTATTGCAAAACAAACAAAGCAAAAAAAAAAAAAAAAACAGGACATGGAAAAAAGACTTTTTTAACAAATTTAATCACTTCAGACTCCTTCAATCCTCAAGCCTGCCTTTCCAGTGTCCTCCCAATTCTCAACTATGGGAGTCTAAGAAACTACAGGAGATCTTCCCAACCCTCCCTCCTAATTGGCTTGCAGAAACATTTCTCCAGATTAGAGATGAATTTCTTCCTGCAGTAGCTGACATTGGAGTCATACTCTTGGTGCTCAACTCTAGTCGTATAAGATAGTCCTTGCTTTGGAGTATTAAGACAGTTCAAATAGTGGGGGTCCTTAATGAACCTCCAGATGTTCCTTTTTCTGAATTCACCCCCCTTCATTTGGGCTTTTTGAAATATATACATTCTTTTCTCCTTAGTTCCTCTATCCCTACTCATTTATTAGGCTGAAACTTCTTTGAGTAGCATCACGCTGACTGCTTCTCCTCAAAAGTGGAAATAATTCTAGAATTTGACAGTAGTCCACAAAGAAACCAAAAAAGTGAATTAAATAACCCTTTCATATATTTGATTCTTTCATCTTTGACAGTACTAGAACTGATCCTGGAGTAACTGATCACTTGTCTCTACTGAATCAGCTACTGTAAACATTATGCGCAAAATATCCAACAGATATTGGTAAAAGTCACAGTCTATCTCCCATCAAGATTCAAATAGACCCTTCAAAACCTCTTCCCAGAGTTAATCAATATCCTATAAATAAAAAAGTCCTTTAAGGTATAAAGCCTGTAACAGAGGATTATAAGACTCAAGACCTCATTATTCCTTGTACTGCTGCTGCTGCTGCTAAGTTTCTTCAGTCGTGTCCGACTCTGTGCGACCCCATAGAGGGAAGCCTACCAGGCTCCCCTATCCCTGGGATTCTCAAGGCAAGAACACTGGAGTGGGATTCCTTGTACTAGTCCATATAATACTTCTACTTAATGGTGAGAAAAACCTAAAGGCCAAGGATGGAGGTTTTTCCAGGACCTCCAAGCAATAATAAACATTGTTTTCCTTTCACATTTGTTGTCTTCAACTCTCATATGTTACTAACATCCTCTCCTTCTGGAAGCAAATCCTTTACTGTAATTGATTTATGCTGTGTGTTCTTTAGTATTCTAATTGATGAAGCTAATCACATTTTGGCCTTCACCTAGGGAGCAAAAAAAATTCACCTGGATAGTAATGTCTCAGTGTTCTAATGAATAGTCTTTCTTATTTCTCCCAAATCTTGACATCTAATCTGTATAATATAAATTTTCCTATGTGTCTACTTTGCTGCAGTATGTGTATGATTTGCTTCTTTGCTCTCCCTCTCTAAACTGTCTTCACAGGATGACAGAATCCACATCCTAAGGCTTTTAACCCTAAAGGGACATAAGGTCACCAAGGAAAAATTGCAATTTTCCCAAACCCAGGTTTAATATGTAAGGCATCTGATATCAGAAAAAAGGTTATACCCAGACCCAAATGGACTTCGTGGTGTCCTGTTTCCTAAAACCCAAAACTAAGCACTAACTGTGAAGTTTTCTCAGACTAGTTGGTTTCTGCCACAATTGAATTTCAATTTTTTTTCTTATCAGTAAACCATCATATGTTTTACTAAATGGTAACAACTCCAACACAATTTTACTTGTAGAGCCAGACACAATTGAGTTTAAGCACTGGAGGAGAGTTTGATGAGCCCATCTGCCCTCAGGAATCCCAACTTTCACATTTCTTTTTTCCTTTTTATATATGAAAAGAAAGAAAAGTCCATGGGATACTCATCCAAAAACTTGTGGACCACCATTGATCCATGATGTATTATGGCCAGCAACTGGACCCTGTGGCATGACAATAACCTCCCTGCTTTAAAGTCATTATTGTCACTGCCTTTTCTGTTAAGGTCACCAATAAAATTGTTCTGGTATCTCCTTTAACTATTTCATTTTTTTTTATCTTATGCAATAGAAGCCTTCCTGAATTCCCATCACATTCATAATTTCTCAATCAGCCAACTCATCTCCTCTAAAGTTCTTTGCTAACTACCCCTCAGATAACTCTTTTATTTTGAAATAACCTTAACCTGGCACTCTTCTCTCCTTCATCACCGACAAAATCTTTCAAGAATTCTTAATGCTGACAAATCACCTCTTGACCCCTCATGATGATCTGCAGGAAATTCCCTTGGGTATTGCTGACTTCTCACAGTTCACTGATGGTTTTGATTTAAAAGGTGACAATGCAAATATTATGTTGGGTTTATTATTGTAACTCCTTTCCATGTTGTTGAGGCAACACCTTTACCTATGGCTACTTCAACCCAATAGGCTGAATTATATGCACTTATATGAGCTTCCCTGGTGGCTCAGTGGTAAAAAATCTACCTGCAATGCAGGAGACACCAGCTCAATCCCGAGGTGGGGAAGAGCCACTGAAGAAGGAATAGCAACCTTCTCCAGTATCTTTGCCTGGGATATCCCATAAACAGACTAGCCTGGTGAGCTACAGTCCATGAGGTGGGAGTCAGATACAACTTAGTGACTAAACAACACACCGAATTTCACTTTAGCCAACGGCAAAACTGTCAATATTTATACTAACAGTAGATATACTTTTGGACTAGCTCATGATTTGGCAGTGCTGTTCAAACAACATGGTTTCTTTAATTCCAGGAAGAATAAAATTTAAAATGTCTCCCAAGTTTAGGAATTACTGAATATAAAACCTTTATCTGCCACTTCAGGTATTATTAAAATTCTGGAGCATTCCAAACTTAACACTCTAGAAGCTAAGGAAAATCACCTTGTTGATATTTCTTCAAGGACTGCTGCCCTTATAGGAACCAACAGTAACCAAACCTCTGTCATAGTCCAAAGGAATATTTTCCCAAAAGATAGCTTAGAAAAACAGGCTGGAAAAGCCCAAAAATTTGCCTCAGAAAAAGAGAAACAAGATTGGAAATTTGGCAACCCACTCTAGTATTCTTGCCTGGAAAATCAATTGACAGAGGAGCTTGGTGGGCTACAGTCCATGGGATCTAAAGAGATGGACACAACTGAACAACTGAGCTTTCATGAGCACACTTGTCCAAAATACAACCCATGGAAGCATACTTGTACTGCTCCTAAACATTTTAAACTGCTTAATGGACCATTCAAGGTCTGACAAATAGATTTCATACAATCTCCTCCATCTCATAGATATAAATGTGTTTTAGTCATGGTGTATATGTTTCCACACTGGAACGCAGCCTTCCAATTTAGACAGATTATGATATCTTCTGTGGCTAAAGTCCTTTGGAGAATGATTATTCATATATAGGAAGATCCTCTTTAACTTTATAATGATAGAGGAACCCATCTTACTAGTCAGGTACTTCTACAAGTCTACTCTATTTGGCTGATTTTGCAACGTTTTTACTGCGTTTACCATCCTCATTACTCTAGTATAATAAAATCCACTACTAGCATTATTCAAATTCAATTGACAAAATTTGTAGCGATCCTCCAAGGAGCATGGCAAAAAACATTGCTGTTGGTCCTTCTAAATCTCAGATATACCCCTTTTGAAATTCATGAACTCTTACCTTTTTTAGGTAGCCACAAATGCCCAATATAATTGGCTTCAGTCTCTTTTGGTCCACAACTGATAAAAGGGAGACACTCCAATACTGCAAAAAGTTCAATAGCTTCTATTTAAAATAACCATGTTTGGTAGAATAATCTTTTAACAATGTTCTCTCAGGAGACAAAGACCTTAAGCATTACACCTCACAACCTGGAGATTGTAGACACCTCCAGAAAGATTATTTTTAAACTTGTTGCTGCTAAGTCGCTTCAGTCATGTCCAACTCTGTTCGACCCCATAGACAGGAGCCCATCAGGCTCCACCGTCCCTGGGATTGTCCAGGCAAAAATACAGGAGTGGGTTGCCATTTCCTTTTCCAATGCATGGAAGTGAAAAGTGAAAGTGAAGTCGCTCAGTCGTGTCCGACTCTTCGTGACCCCATGACTGCAGCCTACCAGGCTCCTCTGTCCATGGGATTTTCCAGGCAAGAGTACTGCAGTGGGGTACCATTGACTTCTCCGTAAACTTATTGGGAAGGCTCTTATCAGGTACTGGTAACCAAACCTTGTGCTGTCAAACTCTTGGGAATAGGCTCTTGGATTTACATGACACACATAAAAAAGGGTAAAACCTTGCCTGGATCCACACATCATCTGGTGACCTGAAAGTAAAAATTTCTTGAAGTTGAAGCAGACAGGATCTGACAAGATGACTTTCACAAGATATCCAGACCAGGCCTGGTGGAAATTTGTCATTACAACTTTGATGATGACATAATGCTTCATATGATCTCCAGTGCCTATGATCTTAATAACATATGAACTTTAGATAGAAAGGGCCTGAGAGTTCTCCCTCTTATCTCTCTTTGTAATTTGAATGTGATCTCAATAGATTTTCAATTTGTGCAGTTTTATTCTGATGTGAGACACTATACCTAGGAAAGATCCTTTCTGGAACTGAAAGACAAAAAGGTACTAAAACTGGAAAACCTGACTCTTGATCAGTAATTCCTTTAGAGAAAGATCTTGATCAAAAGGGGAAAATGTAAAAAAATTAGTAAAAGCCTCAATTAAATGTGGTCAGGAAACAAGAAAGAGGAGCACTCATATCTTGCAATGATAACAGAATCCAAGAAGAAAGACTCTGGACTCTTATTTATACAAGGGCTTTTATGCCCTGTTTGTAGTATTCTGTACCTTATGGGGGAAGAGAGATCCATGATTTTCAGAGAGCATGTAGTGTTAGTCACACAGTTGTGTTGGACTCTTTGTGGTCCCACGAACGGTAGGAATGCCAGGCTCCTCTGTGCATGGGATTCTCCAGGCAAGAATACTGGAGTGGGTTGCCATTTCCTTCTCCTGGGGAACTTCCCAACCCAGGGATCAAATCCTGCATTGCAGGCAGATTCTTTACAATTTGAGCTACAGGGAAGACCTCATGGCGGTCGGGGATAATAAACAGCAGCCTCAATTAAATGTTGTCAGGAAAGCAGAAAGGGGAGCTCTCATGTCTTGCAATGTTAAGAGAACCCAAGAAGAAGAAAGAATCCTTTTTCTTTCCTGGCAACAACTCATCCAGTGAAAAAGCATGGACTATCTTTTTTTTTTTTTTTTTTAATGCTATAGTCTTCCTATGTTCCTCTTCCTCTCTATAAAAGAGTTCTCTTTCCTTTACTATTCAGGGACTTACAATGGCTCACCATGGTTGAAAACTCCCAATTCCAATTTTTTGTTGATCTCAAATAAACCCATTGCTTCTGGAGAAATAACTGACAGTCTGTTTTATATCAACAATACTTTGGCACAGATTTTAGTATTGATCATTATCTAACTAACTGAGTCAAATTTAAATTATCCAGATGGAGTTAATTTGAATAAACTGATGGTCATGGGAAGGAAAAGATGGTCATTGAGAAGGAAAAGAAAAGGTGTTTCATGTAAATATCCTTTTCTTGCAAAATGACCTCATTTAAATGACGAGTTTGGGGTAAGCAAGACTTTGATGAGTGAAGTTCAACTGTAGATTTCGGTTCAAAAGAAGAGAGAACATTTTTTTAAACTACATTTTCATCATGTGTTCCAGGCATTTTCTTCTGGAATAAATTATAGTTGTTATAGTTTTTAGGGAAATGTGAGAACTAATATCTTCTTTCTACTGTTGCACTTTAAGATGAATACAAAAAATGTTATATAGCAGTAAAAAGTATCCTTGTGTGTGAAATATCCAATGTCACTTTAAGACTTGCAGTTCTCTGAATATTTCGTGCAAATAAATTTTAATTTTTCAATAAGGAGTCAACTATTCAAACTGATGCTGAAATACATTGATCGACCTAATTAGATCTAAAACCTGGTGACTAAAGTCACCAAGAGTATATGATCTCATGCCTTAGGTAATACATTTAGTGTTTTTATTATTATTGTATGATAATTCTCCCAGATTTTTCTGTAAGGAACTCTCTCTGGACTAAGTAATTGGTAGTCTCTCATGCATGTTTTAATAGTCTTCAGAAAAAAGATTTCTGAACAAATGCCATCTACTATGGAATCTTATTTGAACTACATTTATTTCTACAGCAGATTTCCCTAGCTGGCCAATTAATTACAAGGTATAAAGGTCTTTTTAAAGTCACTTGGAAAAAAAAGGACAACAGTTATGGTTCACAGTTCCCATCTTGAACTGACTCTATTAATGAAAGTAGTGTACATTATAAATATATTTTCAATATTGATAGGACAAAATATAAACATGTATAGACAGAGACTATTTAAAATTATTATTAAATACATGGTAAGGGCTTTGATTTATTCTTATAATTTTTGCATTTGCAGAATAAAAGAAATCTACAGGCATTTTTTGACTATTGCTTGAGAGAATATTTAAACCTACAGAATATTATTAACAATTACTTTGTTCATTACTGAAATATTTAGATTTTTATAATTAAAGAAATAGGATCACAATACAGCAGAGATTGAGTTAATCTCCCTTTCTTTGTGTGTATCTGTTCTTGGAACCAGATAACCACATTTTTATAACAATGTTTAGAACATAAGTTTTTCCATAATAAAATATACTTTCAAGGTAGATATATAAAAATGACTAATGTATTTACTAGTCATTTGCCTCTATTAAATTGATTACAGACAAGATTTTATTTTCCCTTAAGTAATTTAATTTCAAACATTCTACTATCATGGCAGGATCTAAGATATCCTGGCATAAGGATATTGATTTGATCATCTGTATCGAGAACTAAGTCAGAATATATCTATAATGAAGCTGAGAAACATTCAGGGTGACATCAGAGGTAAAATGGAGGGAATCCCTAGGCTCATAGCAGAAGTAAGGACATTTTTTTGACTTTGTGTCACGCATTTCCAGTATAAAAGAATAGATATAAAGTGAACGGATTGTAGAAGGCACCTTATAAACATTACATAAGTGAATGAATGGGCAAATTACATATACGTTTTCATCCCAATCTTACTTTTGGAACACAAATGGTTTGTGAAAGTTTAGCCTTTAAAAAAGAATTCGGTAGTTAGTGTTTGTAACCATTCAGGTGGATTCATCTGCAAATCACTGATTAAGAGAAACATGACTATATTTTAGGTTGATATTTGCTTTGTAGCCAGTCTTTTCACTTTCAAGAGATATCAGCTAGCAAACCTATTTATCAGAAATAACTCTAACCCCCTAAGTAGTGTTTGAAATTTGTATAAAGCTTCCCTAGGGCTCCAGCTGATATTTGCCCTGGCCAGGAGTGTTGGGCCTTTTCCTATTGTGCTTACTGCTGATAATACTGATACAGACCTCTGACTTCATTAGCTTTGACAAGGGCATTATTTCCCCACTGCTTGTGAGGAACAAGACTATAGAGATTCTTGAGAACAAGAGGAAACTTGGCTCTTATCAGAAAAGAAGAAAGTGAATTTCTGTTCTCATACACTCTTATCATGTAGGAAAGCATATTCATCACACATGCACATTGTGAAAAAACTCAGTTCTAAATCTTTAAAAATAATTTTGACTGGTTTGGTGTAATGCTAAAATATAACTTTGAAAGCATCTAAAAGAAGTTATTGCAAGGAAATGGGACTATGAAGAAGATGGTAAGTCTGAAAACCAGTACCCTTGATATGATAAATAATGCATGGTCCAAAGGTAGTTTAGCATAACAATAATAGATACTACTGCTACTACTAATGATAACTAGTTTTTATATAGCACTTACTAAGTATCAGACCCTGGTTCTGAGTATTTTATATATCTTAAATAATTTAATCTTCACAATAATCTTTTAAGTTGTTACTATCTTTAACCCCATCTGGTAGATAAGAAAACTGAGGTATGGAAAGGTTGAATAAAGTGCCCATGGTCAAACAGCTAATAAGTAACAGAACAGTATTTGATCTCAGAAGCTGGGACGTCCAAAAGCATACTTGGTTTAAATCCCATATTTGCCACTTAATACTTCACTGGTGGCTCAGACGGTAAAGAATCTACATGCAATGCAGGAGACCCAGGTTCAATCCCTGAGTAGGGAAGACCCCCTGGAGAAGAGAATGGTTATCTACTCCAGTATTCTTGCCTGGTAAATTCCATGGACAGAGAAGCCTGGTGGGCTACAGTCCCTGGAATTGCAAAGAGTCGGACATGATTGAGTGACTAACATACACACACTTGTGTGCTACTAAGCAAGTCACTTACACTCTCTGACCTTCAGTTGCCTCTTCAACTAAATGGGTTAATAATGCCTACCACACACAGGGTATTTATGGGCTGCTGCTGCTAAGTCACTTCAGTCATGTCTGACTCTGTGCGACCCCATAGATGGCAACCCACCAGGCTCCGACGTCCTTGGGATTCTCCAGGCAAGAACACTAGAGTGGGTTGCCATTTCCTTCTCCAAAGCATGAAAGTGAAAAGTGAAAGTGAAGTCGATCAGTTGTGTCTGACTCTTCGCGACCCCATGGACTGCAGCCTACCAGGTTCCTCCGTCCATGGGATTTTCCAGGCAAGAGTACTGGAGTGGGTTACCATTGCCTTCTTCATTTATAGGCTAATATTTGTAAATGATAATAATGGCTGATATTTATTGAACATTCAGTTTATGATCTTTACTCTTGGAAAAGTAGTTAAGAGAGTTTTGAAGTCAGGGTTTATTATTTACTTATGTGATGCTGAGAAAGTATTTTACAATTCTAGACATATTTCTTTATCTGTAAAATAAGAAAGACATCTCCACATCTTCAAAATAAAGATAGACATTTGAACACTGAGCAAATTCAACAAAACAACTTCTGAATGCTGGCAGAAGACATCGGGAACCCAGAAAGGTAGCCCATTGTCCTCGAAATGAGGTAGGACAAAATATAAAAGATAAAAAGGGAGACAAAAGACGTAGGGACAGAGATCCATCCTGGGAAGGGAGCCTTAAAAGAGAAGTTTTCAAACACCAGGAAACACTCTCACCAGCGGGTCTGTGGGGAATCTTGGAATCTCAGAGGGCAACATAACTGGGAGGAAAAATAAATAGATAAATAATTAAAACCCACAGATTACATGCCTAACAGCGACTCCCAGTGCTTACAGCCACCACCAGCAAGTGGGGACTGAACAGGGAGGTGCAGGCTGCATTGCTTAGTGTAAGGACCAGGCCTGAATACCCTGAGGCAATCTGAGGTAACTAACTTGAGATAGCAACCCAAACTGTGGGATAACCAGAGAGAGAGAGAAAAAAGAGAGAGAGAGAGAAAAAGAGAGAACTATACTGCAAAAAGCCTTAACCTGAGGCTCTGCCAGGCCTGCTCACAGAACAAAGGACTGAGCAAATACCGGAGGAGAGCTAGCCAGCTGCGGACCAGCCCATCCAACCCTGGAGACAAGCAGGTGAGGTGTTGGAGGTGGGGTGTAGGGGTGGGGGTGGAGGGCAGCCAGAGCCAGAAAGGGACAATCGCTATATTAGAGAGGCATCCTCTACCAAACTGCAAACAGGATCCATTGCTAACCAAGAGTTCTTGGGATACTGGAAGGTTGACATCTGCTGGGAGGGTCCCAGCCAGAGATCAGCTCCCCAGAAGAAACACAAGGCATACCTGAGAAGGCGCACCCATTGTATGCCCAGAAAATGGAGCAGCTGGGACGGGGGAGGTGATAAGACGCATCACTCACCTGGGGATGACTGTGCTTACCAAGCACCTGGCCACATGAGCTGCTCTAACCTGGGAAGGGCACAAAACGCAGGCCCAACTCAGTCTGCACCTTTCTGAAGTACCCAAGAGCCTGAACCTGTGCGGCTTAGACCTGGAAAGGGCATGCAACCCAGAGCCCGCCTCAGACAGTTCCCAGGCAGAGCAAACTGGAGGAGCCTGAACAGTGTAAACCAGGAAAGCACACATTCCACGAGCAGGGGCAAACCCAGCACAGCTAAACCACTGTGAGCACTCCCCACACAAGCCAGTGATATTTGTTTGCAGTGTCCCTCCCTCCCCACAGCAAGACTAAACAAGTGAACCTAAATAAGTGACCACCTTCTCTCCTTTGTATCAAGGTGGAAATTAGACACTGAAGAGGCCAGTAAACAGAAGAAGCTAAAATAAACAGAGGGAACAGCTTTGGAAGTGACAGTGTAACAGATTAAAACCCTGTAGTTAGCACCAACTACAAAGGAAGGTACCTATAGATCTTGAGAAGGATAAGCCGGAACAAGGAACTATCTGAAACTGAACTGGCCCCACACTGTCCATAACAGCTCCAGAGAAATTCCTAGATATATTTTTGCTATTATCATTTTTTAAGATTTTAATTTTTTTTAAATTTTAAGTCCTCTCTGTCCTTTTCATTATAGGGGACTGGAATGCAAAAGTAGGAAGTCAAGAAACACCTGGAGTAACTGGCAAATTTGGCCTTGGAGCACGGAATGAAGCAGGGCAAAGCCTAATAGAGTTTTGTCAAGAGAATGCACTGGTCATAGCAAACACCCTCTTCCAACAACACAAGAGAAGACTCTACACATGGACATCACCAGATGGTCAACACCGAAATCAGATTGATTATATTCTTTGCAACCAAAGATGGAGAAGCTGTATACAGTTAGCGAAAACAAGACCAGGAGCTGACTGTGGCTCAGATCATGAACTCCTTATTGCGAAGTTCAGACTTAAATTGAAGAAAGTAGGGAAAACCACTAGACCATTCAGATATGACCTCAATCAAATCCCTTATGATTATGCAGTGGAAGTGAGAAATAGATTTAAGGGACTAGATCTGATTGATAGAGTGCCTGATGAACTCTGGACGGAGGTTCGTGACATTGTACAGGAGACAGGGACCAAGACCATCCCCATGGAAAAGAAATGCAAAAGAGCGAAATGGCTGTCTGAGGAGGCCTTACAAATAGCTGTAAAAAGAAGAGAGGCGAAAAGCAAAGGAGAAAAGGAAAGATATAAGCATCTGAATGCAGAGTTCCAAAGAATAGCAAGGAGAGATAAGAAAGCCTTCCTCAGTGATCAATGCAAAGAAATAGAGGAAAACAACAGAATAGGAAAAACAAGAGACCTCTTCAAGAAAATTAGAGATTCCAAGGGAACTTTTCATGCAAAGATGGGCTCGATAAAGGACAGAAATGGTATGGACCTAACAGAAGCAGAAGATATTAAGAAGAGGTGGCAGGAATACACAGAAGAACTGTACAAAAAAGATCTTCATGACCAAGATAGTCACGATAATGTGATCACTGACCTAGAGCCAGACATCTTGGAATGTGAAGTCAAGTGGGCCTTAGAAAGTATCACTACGAACAAAGCTAGTGGTGGTGATGGAATTCCAGTTGAGCTATTTCAAGTCTTGAAAGATGATGCTGTGAAAGTGCTGCACTCAATATGCCAGCAGATTTGGAAAACTCAGCAGTGGCCACAGGACTGGAAGAGGTCAGTCTTCATTCCAATCCCAAAGAAAGGCAATGCCAAAGAATGCTCAAACTACCGCACAATTGCACTCATCTCACACGCTAGTAAAGTCATGCTCAAAATTCTCCAAGCCAGGCTTCAGCAGTATGTAAACCGTGAACTCCCAGATGTTCAAGCAGGTTTTAGAAAAGGCAGAGGCACCAGAGATCAAATTGTCAACATCCGCTGGATCATGGAGAAAGCAAGAGAGTTTCAGAAAAACATCTATTTCTGCTTCATTGACTATGCCAAAGCCTTTGACTGTGTGGATCACAATAAACTGTGGAACATTCTGAAAGAGATGGGAATCCCAGACCACCTGACCTGCCTCTTGAGAAACCTGTATGCAGGTCAGGAAGCAACAGTTAGAACCGGTCATGGAACAACAGACTGGTTCCAAATAGGAAAAGGAGTGCGTCAAGGTTGTATATTGTCACCTTGCTTATTTAACTTATATGCAGAGTACATCATGAGGAACGCTGGGCTGGAAGAAGCACAAGCTGGAATCAAGATTGCTGGGAGAAATATCAATAACCTCAGATATGCAGATGACACTACCCTTATGGCAGAAAGTGAAGAGGAACTCAAAAGCCTCTTGATGAAAGTGAAAGAGGAGAGTGAAAATGTTGGCTTGAAGCTCAACATTCAGAAAACAAAGATCATGGCATCTGGTCCCATCACTTCATGGGAAATAGATGGAAAAACAGTGGAAACAGTGTCAGACTTTGTTTTTTTGGGCTCCAAAATCACTGCAGATGCTGATTGCAGCCATGAAATTAAAAGACGCTTGCTCCTTGGAAGGAAAGTTATGACCAACCTTGATAGTATATTAAAAAGCAGAGACATTACTTTGCCGACCAAGGTCCGTCTAGTCAAGGCAATGGTTTTTCCCGTGGTCATGTATGGATGTGAGAGTTGGACTGTGAAGAAAGCTGAGCACCGAAGAATCGATGCTTTTGAACTGTGGTGTTGGAGAAGACTCTTGAGAGTCCCTTATACTGCAAGGAGATCCAACCAGTCCATTCTAAAGGAGATCAATCCTGGATGTTCATTGGAGGGACTGATGCTAAAGCTGAAACTGCAATACTTTGGCCACCTCATGCGACGAGTTGACTCACTGGAAAAGACTCTGATGCTGGGAAAGGTTGGGGGCGGGAGGAGAAGGGGACGACGGAGAATGAGATGGCTGGATGGCATCACCGACTCTGTGGACATGAGTTTGAGTGTACTGCGGGAGTTGGTGATGGACAGGGAGGCCTGGCGTGCTGTGATTCATGGGGTCGCGGAGAGTCGGACACGACTGAGCGACTGAACTGAACTGAACTGATTGCTCCTTTAATTTGCATTTTTATAATCTACTATTACCTTGCTATGGTATTTCCCGTGGTCATGTATGGATGTGAGAGTTGGATTGTGAAGAAAGCTGATCGCTGAAGAATTGATGCTTTTGAACTGTGGTGCTGGAGAAGACTCTTGAGAGTCCCTTGGACTGCAAGGAGATCCAACCAGTCCATTCTAAACGAGATCAGTACTGGGTGTTCATTTGAAGGACTGTTGCTAAAGCTGAAACTCCAATACTTTGGCCACCTCATGCGACGAGTTGACTCACTGGAAAAGACTCTGATTCTGGGAGGGATTGCAAAAAAAAAAAAAAAAGACCCTATTTTTAAAGCAAACTTCATATATATATATTTTAAAATGTTTGTGACTATGTTTTTTATAATATTGTATTTTTGAGAGTCTAATCACTACTTTAGAGTTTCAATCATTGCTTTTTGACATTTTGTTACCAATTTTGTATCTTTAAGAAACCAATCTTCAGTACCCATTTTTACTTCAGTTTAGTTCAGTTCAGTTCAGTCGCTCAGTCGTGTCTGACTCTTTGCGACCCCGTAGGAGTGTGATTACTGGCTTGATTGCTCCTCCCCTCTTTTGACTCTTCTTTTTCTCCACCAAGTTACCTCTATCTCTTCCCACCCCTTCTTTTCTCTACCCAATTCTGTGAATCTCTGTGTGTTCCGGGCTTTGGAGAACACTTAGGGAATTGATTAATGGCTGGATCTGTCTCTCTCCTTGTGATTCCCCCTTTTCTCTTCCTGGTCACCTCTGTCTCCTTCCTCCCTCTTCTCTTCTCTGTGTAGCTCCATGAACATCTCTGAGGGGTTGCGACTTTGGAGAGCACATAGGGAAGCAATTACTGGCTAGCTTGCTCTTGCCCCTTTATTTCCCCTCTTCTCCTCCTGGTCACCTCTATCTCCCTCCTCCCTCTTCTCTTCTCCATGTAATTCTGTGAACCTCTCCGGGTATCCCTCACTGTGGAGAAACTTTTCATCATTAACCTAGATGTTTTATAATCAGTGATGTATATATGGAGAAGTCTTGAGGGTACTGTAAGAATAAGACTGAAATGCAGAGGCAGGAGGTTTCAGTTTGAAACCTGAGAACACTAGAGAACTCCTGACTCCAGAGAACATTAATTGATAAGAGTTCATCCAAAAGCCTCTACACCTACACTGAATCCAAACACAACCCAAGAGCAAACAAGTTCCAGAGCAAGACATACCACGCAAATTCTCTAGTAACACAGGAACATAGCCCTGAGCTTCAATATACAGGCTGCCCAAAGTCACACCAAACCCACTGACATCTCAAAACTCACTACTGGACACTTCATTGCACCCAAGAGAAAAGAAATCCAGCTCTACCCACCAGAACACCGACACAAGTTTCCTTAACCGGGAAACCTTGAAAAGCCACCCATGTAACCCCACCCACAGTGAGGAACCTCCACAATAAAGAGGAAACACAAACTGCCAGAATACGGAAAGACCACCCCAAATACAGCAATCTAAACAAGATGAAAAGTCAGATAAATACTCAGCAGGTAAAGGAACAGGATAAATCCAAACCAAAGAGGAATAGATAAGGAATGTCCCTGAAAAAGAATTCAGAATAACGATAGTGAAAATGATCCAAAATCTTGAAAACAAAATGGAGTTACAGATAAATAGCCTGGAGACAAGGACTAAGAAGATGCAAGAAATGTTTAACAAAGACATAGAAGAAATAAAAAAGAGTCAATATACAATGAATAATGCAACAGATGAGATAAAAAACACTCTGGAAGGAACCAACAGAAGATAAACGGAGGCAGAAGAGAGGGTAAGTGAGGTAGAAGATAGAATGGTAGAAATAAATGAAACAGAGAGGAAAAAAGAAAAATAAAGAATTAAAAGAAATGAGGACAACCTCAGAGAACTCTGGGACAATGTTAAACGCCCCAACATTTGAATCATAGGAGTTCCAGAAGAAGAAGACAAAAATAAATACCATGAGAAAATAAAACTTCTGTAAAATGGGGACGGAAATAGTCATCCAAGTCTAAGAAACCCAGAGTCACAAACAGGATAAACCCAAGTCGAAACACTCCAATACACATATTAATCAAATTAACAAAGATCAAACACAAAGAACAAATATTAAAAGCAGCAAGGGAAAAACAACAAATAACACAGAAGGGGATTCCCATAACTATAACAGCTGATCTTTCAATAGAAACTCTTCAGGCCAGGTGGGAATGGCAGGACATACTTAAAGTGATGAAACAAATGAACCTACAGCCCAGATTACCGTACCCAGCAAGGATCTGATTCAAATATGAAGGAGAAATCAAAAGCTTTACAGATAAGCAAAAGCTGAGAGAATTCAGCATCACGAAACCAGCTCTCCAACAAATGCTAAAGGACCTTCTCTAGACAAGAAACACAGAAATTGTGTATAAACTCGAAACAAGAACACCAAAGTAGATCGCAACAGGATCATACTTATCAATAATTACCTTAAATGTAAATGAGTTGAATGCCCCAACCAAAAGACAAAGAGACTAGCTGAATGGATACAAAAACAAGACCCCTATATATGTTGTCTACAAGAGACCCACCTTGAAACAAGGGACACATAGAGACTGAAAGTGAAGGGCTGGAAAAAGATACACCATGCAAATAGAGACCAAAAGAAAACCGAAGTAGCAATACTCATATCCGATAAAATAGACTTTAAAGCAAAGGCTGTGAAAAGAGACAAAGAAGGACACTACATAATGATCAAAGGGTCAATCCAAGAAGCTGTAACAATTGGAAATATATATGCATCCAACATAGGAGCACCACAATATGTAAGGTAAATGCTTACAAGTATGAAAGGGGAAATTAAAAATAACACAATAATAGTGGGAGACTTTTATACCCCATTCACACATCATTACTTCCATTTTGCAACCTCTCCGTGAAACATGGAGAAGTTGAGCTACCTTGTAGCCTGCCCAGGACCTCTGTTCATGGAATGCTCCAGGCCAGAGTACTGGAAAGGGCTACCATTTCCTTCTCCAATATAAACAGTAAGAGTGACAAATCTTGTTCTTTCAAAAACAATATGCTGATAAAAACAAACTGAGTAAATGTAAATTTTGTCTAATATAGAGTTGTCTTTTAAAATTCTACTGACAATTTTATAAGGAATATTTTGACATCAAGTTTCTAAGACTACGAGACACTGAATAACAATATCTGGCAATATCTGATGAAACACAAAGATGAGTGTTGTAGTCTATCATTACTGAGGTTGCAGAAGTAGTTAAGAGGATGGAGAAATCAATTTAAGTTTTAGTAATGGGGGAAGTTGTGGGGAGAAGAGTAGAAACACTCTAGAAAACATTCTACCTGAAAGACACTGAAAGGACAATGGCATTGGAATTAAAGTTGCTATGTTGTGGTCTAAATATCAGGTCATTACGTGAATGTACACCATCTGAAACAGCTACACAGAATCATTTTAGAAAACAAAGTGGTTTGACTTTCACTCCTATTCTTTGCTTTCACTCATCAGTCTGTATCCACATTGGTATTGTTGACCCTTCTCCTCTTGGTCCTTTCCTTAATAATCTGCTTTTAAATTTTTATTATGAAAATGTTCAAACAGAAAACATTATTTAGTGACTGTTTTCACACTGAACTCCCAGAATCAACGATATTTGCCAAATCTGTTTTATCTATTACCTTTTATTTTGTGTAATAAATAATTTTAAAGTTTATTGATAGTATATTAATATTAGACTGCAATAAATATCATTAATTATAGCCCAAATGTCTTCTACTTTATATACAGTTTGTATTTGTAACATATCATATTATAATTTATTCTAAATATTAGACTTCTTCTCATTCAAGAAGTAATTTAGGTAAAATATGCCTCAAAACCCAAATGTTCATTCATCAAACATTCATTTTGGGGGCCACAATATATTCCTCTCACCACATCTTCATCTGAGCATGCTCTATACTTGCTCTGCATTCTAAACTCTCTCATGGAGTCCCTTCATCACACAGAGCATAATCTGACCCCTCTGTAAAATCTTTAATGGTGATCCTTTACCAATTTTTCCTCCAAATCCATTCTTCCTTTATTTTACAAATACATAGCCACCAAGCTTAAGAAGATATTTCCCACTTTTCTTTACCAGGAAAAGAATTAAGTTTGGGCCAATGATATGGGAAAGGAAGTAGATGGATACAAAAGCTTACCATATCCTTTTGAAAGCCATGTTACATTTTTATATTTTTAATATTTTATTTTTGCTTTTTTCTGTATGATAGAACTAGCACCCAGGTGGTGCTAGTGGTAAAGAACCTGCCTGCCAATGTAGGAGACGAGAAGTGTGTTCATTTCCTGGGTCAGGAAGATCCCCTGGAGGAGAGCATGGCAACTCACTCCAGTACTCTTGCTTGGAGAATCTTCATGGACAGAGGAGCCTGGCAGGCTACAGTCCATAGGGTTGCAAATAGTCAGACACGACTGAAACAACTTGACACACATGCAGATTATGATGGATTATGAACATGGAAGCAACCCAACTTTGATGATACAGATGAGAACAACACCCTACATGATGGATGAGTAGAGAGGAGGAATTTGTGACCAAGAATGATTCGGTGGAACAGAGTTGAAAATCTAGCAGAGAACTTCAAGACCATTATGGGGGAGAAAAGTAAACTTATTTAATAAATAAATAAATATCTTATGTATGCCACTGTTTTGGAGGTCTCCCTGTTACAGCAATTTAACCTATATCCTAATTACTGTAGTAGTGTAACATGTTGTAAGTGTAGAGAAAATAATGGCTTTGCAGATCAGTCATACCTTGAAATTCTAGTTCTATCACTTGTATGTGACATTTGCAAGTTATTTCAGCAGTATGAACTCATTTCCCCACCTGAAAAAATATCTACCCACAGTGTTGCTATGAGGATTCAGTGAAACAATGTATGTATATCATCTTGAATGTTCCTGAAATGCAAAGCAGTGCTTAAGTGTTCTTTCATAATTTTCCGTGGCCATCCTCATTAGAGCAAGTGTTTTCTACTTGATTATTGAACTTAAATTTTTCATTCAGTATTTTCACTAATGACATCAATATTTCCTATTTATACAATTTAATTAACCCAATCAACATCCAGTGTTGCAGATAATTTTTTTATTTTATTTTAAAATAGAGTTTGATATACACAGATTCACTTTAAGAATACACACAGTTGGCAAAAGAAAATCACTTTAACGGACTCTGATTTTTTGCAGATCTACATGTCAAGGCTATGATGGCTCAGTGAACAAACAAATATGTTTCATGCCTTTTGGGATAAAACGACTGGTCAGAGAAGCTTTTGTATTAATGCAAGTTTTAAATCACAAGTCCTCACAGAATTCTGGTGTTAAAACAGGAAATGTGGTTAATCCCTGAAGTCTTTGCAGGATTTCATCATTGTGATTTAGTGTTTGGACTCAAATGATGAAATTGACACAGGAATGCAATGATTCCTTAAAAATCACATAGCTTATTGGAATAGTCTAGAAAGAGGGATTGGAAACAGAATGGTTGGAGGCCACAGACAATACTTTCTTTAGTAAATTATTTAGTCTACAAGTAAGAAAGCCAGCCATGAGAAACATTATTACATTATTTTCAAAGGATAAGTAGCTGTGAAGTGATAGCACAGAGCAGTTGGTAGAAATTATAACTGTGAAGTTGGTAGCCAGAAGTATACCTCAAAAATACATTACATATGAGATTTCCTCCATGAGCATTGAAAATCAATAATGTGTGCCCTCAAGCTCAGATGAGTCACATGGTGATATGTTGGTGACAAAATACACCCTTGGACAATTTTCTCTTGGTTCGTAGATATCTATTTCAGAGATGGAACATGGGTTAGTAACACACAAATATTTGTTGCGATAAAAATGTGAAAGGTTATAATTCTGGGACTTGAAACTCCTTCCAATCAACTGATCAAATAGAATAATGAGATGGAGGACAATTGGTTCCTATATCTTGCAATCAACAATGCTCACTATAAGCGATTTTTCTTCCCAGATACCTAAAGAAATTGCGTTATGAGTTATTTTCTATCAAATAGGATTAACTTTGTTCTAGGTGAAACACTCTTGATTTTCTCTGCCAAGGAGTTCAGCAGTTTGGTGTGTCATGCATTACTGCTTACTACATATCTTCAAACTCATTTATTTTGTGATAGGAGCTGGAATTAAACCTTGTTCTCCACAGATGGGGTGCCCATGTGTTAATCTGATCTGTGCTTCCTTCCTTTCCTCCTTTACTTTTTGCTTCTCTTCTTTTCACAGCTATTTATAAGGCCTCCTCAGACAACCATTTGGTTTTTTGCATTTCTTTTCCATGGGGATGGTCTTGGTCCATATCTCCTGTACAATGTCACGAACCTCCGTCCAGAGTTCATCAGGCACTCTATCTATCAGATCTAGACCCTTAAGTCTATTTCTTACTTCCACTGTATAATCATAAGGGATTTGATTTAGGTCATATCTGAATGGTCTAGTGGTTTTCCCTACTTTCTTCAATTTCATCTGAATTTGGCAATAAGGAGTTCATGATCTGAGCCACAGTCAGCTCCTGGTCTTGTTTTTGCTAACTGTATAGTGCTTCTCCATCTTTGGCTGCAAAGAATATAATCAATCTGATTTCGGTATTGACCATCTGGTGATGTCCATGTGTAGAGTCTTCTCTTGTGTTGTTGGAAGAGGGTGTTTGCTATGACCAGTGCGTTCTCTTGACAAAACTCTATTAGCCTTTGCCCTGCTTCATTCTGTGCTCCAAGGCCAAATTTGCCTGTTACTCCAGGTGTTTCTTGACTTCCTACTTTTGCATTCCAGTCCCTTATAATGAAAAGGACATCTGTTTTGGGTGTTAGTTCTAAAAGGTCTTGTAGGTCTTCATAGAACTGTTCAACTTCAGCTTCTTCAGCGTTACTGGTTGGGGCATAGGCTTGCCCTACTGTAATATTGAATGGTTTGCCTTGGAAAGGAACAGAAATCATTCTGCCATTTTTAAGATTGCATCCAAGTACTGCATTTCAGACTCTTTTGTTGACCATGATGGCTACTCCATTTCTTCTAAGGGATTCCTGCCCACAGTAGTAGATATAATGGTCATCTGAGTTAAATTCACCCATTCCTGTCCATTTTAGTTCACTGATTCCTAGAATGTCTACGTTCACTCTTGCCATCTCCTGTCTGACCACTTCCAATTTGCCTTGATTCATGGACCTAACATTTCAGGTTCCTATGCAATATTGCTCTTTACAGCATCGAAGGGAAGCAAAAAGTAAAGGAGGAAAGGAAAGATATAAGCATCTGAATGCAGAGTTCCAAAGAACAGCAAGGAGAGATAAGAAAGCCTTCCTCAGCGATCAATGCAAAGAAATAGAGGAAAACAACAGAATAGGAAAAGCAAGAGATCTTTTCAAGAAAATTAGAGATTCCAAGGGAACATTTCATGCAAAGATGGGCTCGATAAAGGACAGAAATTGTATGGACCTAACAGAAGCAGAAGATATTAAGAAGAGGTAGCAAGAATACACAGAAGAACTGTACAAAAAATATCTTCACGAGGAAGATAATCACGAAGGCGTGATCACTCACCTAGAACCAGCCATCTTGGAATGTGAAGTCAAGTGGGCCTGAGAGAGCATCACTACAAACAAAGCTATTGGATGTGATGGAATTCCAATTCAGCTATTTCAAATCCTGAAAGATGATGCTGTCAAAGTGCTGAACCCATTATGCCAGCAAATTTGGAAAACTCTGCAATGGCTACAGGACTGGAAAAGATCAGTCTTCATTCCAATCCCAAAGAAAGGCAATGCCAAAGAATGCTCAAACTACTGCACAATTGCACTCATCTCACACACTAGTAAAGTCATGCTCAAAATTCTCCAAGCTAGGCTTCAGGAATATGTGAATCGTGAACTTCCTGATGTTCAAGCAGGTTTTAGAAAAGGCAGAGGCACCAGAGATCAAATTGCCAACATCCACTGGATCATGGAGAAAGCAAGAGAGTTTCAGAAAAACATCTATTTCTGCTTCATGGACTATGCCAAGGTCTTTGACTGTGTGGATCACAGTAAACTGTGGAACATTCTGAAAGAGATGGGAATCCCAGACCACCTGACCTGCCTCTTGAGAAACCTGTATGCAGGTCAGGAAGCAACAGTTAGAACTGTACATGGAACAACAGACTGGTTCCAAATAGGAAAAGGAGTACGTCAAGGCTGTATATTGTCACCCTGCTTATTTAACTTATATGCAGATCACATCATGAGGAACTCTAGGCTGGAAGAGGCACAGCTGGAATCAAGATTGCTGGGAGAAATATCAACAACCTCAGATATGCAGTTGACACCACCCTTATGGCAGAAAGTGAAGAGGAACTCAAAAGCCTCTTGATGAAAGTGAAAGAGGACAGTGAAAAGGTTGGCTTGAAGCTTAACATTCAGAAAACGAAGATCATGGCATCTGGTCCCATCACTTCTTGGGAAATAGATGGGGAAACAGTCGAAACAGTGTCAGATTTTATTTTTTGGGGCTCCAAAATCACTGCAGATTCTGATTGTAGCCATGAAATTAAAAGACGCTTACTCCTTGGAAGGAAAGTTATGACCAGCCTAGATAGCATATTAAAAAGCAGAGACATTACTTGCCAACCAAGGTCCGTCTAGTCAAGGCTATGGTTTTTCCCGTGGTCATATATGGATGTGAGAGTTGGACTGTGAAGAAAACTGATCCCCGAAGAATTGATGCTTTTGAACTGTGGTGCTGGAGAAGACTCTTGAGAGTCCCTTGGACTGCAAGGAGATCCAACCAGTCCATTCTAGAGGATATCAATCCTGGGTGTTCATTGGAAGGACTTATGCTAAAGCTGAAACTGCAATACTTTGGCCACCTCATGCGACGAGTTGACTCACTGGCTGGATGGCATCACCGACTCGATGGACATGAGTTTGAGTGAACTCCGGAGTTGGTGATGGACAGGGAGGCCTGGCGTGCTGTGGTTCATGGGGTCGCTAAGAGTCGGACACGACTGAGCGACTGAACTGAACTGAACTGAACTGTGCTTCATTCCAAGCCATCTTGCATATTGTTACAAGAGTTTCTCTTTTTGCTGTGAAATCCACCTTATCTGTTTGTTTGTTTGCTTGTTTTGTTAAGAAGTAAAGAGAAAACTATTTTTGTGTTTGCTGTATGTATAGAAAGACATTTCATTACCTCTGTTTGGCATGGGGTCAACCTTTTACTGAGCTCCACCAGGCAAAGGCAGGCTGCTTCATCATACCTCCCTTATTTACTACCTGCTTCTCTGGCTTTGTTTCCTTCACCTCTGATTTAGCAGCTGTCTCTAATGCTGCAAAACATCATGAAGCTTCAGTATTCGAGAAGATTCAAACTCTCTTGCCTGTGTCAAAGAATTATCATTTTTCTACACCATCTGAGATTGCAAATCATTGCCTATATATAAAATCTAAGATGACCAAGAGAAGGCAAATCATGTAGTACTAGGTTAAGAGACAGGGTGGATGAATCTTTATTATTGCCAATAAAGGATGATGGATAAATGGTTGAGTTCCATCTTTAAACTTATGTATATTTGGACTAGCATTAATATATGTGTTAATGTGTGTAAGGTCTTTTCCTCTAAGACAGCATATTTTTAAAATATTGGCAAATAACAAAAATAATCTTTTCAATTTGTTCAGAGAGCAATTTTCAGCTGAAAAGAACAAGGTCATTTATAATTGTGTTAATTGACCTTAAACTTGAGTAAACACAGAGATTAAAAAAAGATACAAATGTGTCATTTGCTATCATAATTAAATAAAAAGTAATGCATGATGACCTCTGGAAATGCGTTCTGTTCAGTTCAGTTCAGTCGCTCAGTCGTGTCCGATTCTTTGCGACCCCATGAATCACAGCACGGCAGGCCTTTCTGTCCATCACCAACTCCCGGAGTTCACTCAAACTCACCTCCATTGAGTCAGCGATGCCATCCAGCCATCTCATTCTCTGTCGTCCCCTTCTCCTCCTGCCCCCAATCCCTCCCAGCCACAGAGTCCTTTCCAGTGAGTCAACTCTTCGCATGAGGTGGCCAAAGTATTGGAGCTTCAGCATCAGTCCTTCCAATGATCACCCAGGACTGATCTCCTCTAGAATGGACTGGTTGGATCTCCTTGCAGTCCAATGTGTATTAGTTTAAATTTTGGTCAATCAAATTGAAAGCAATGCCTACTTATTTGAATAGCACAATTTTGAGGAAGACTTTGAATACTACTATTTTAGAAACTGATTTTTGGATTCATGTCATTGTATGGCAAACCCAATACAATATTGTAAAGTAATTAGCCTCCAATTAAAATAAATAAATTTAGAAAAGAAATATACCTGGACTTAATGCAGTATTAATGGTCACATTGTGGTCTCCCTGACATTTTAAAACACTCTTATGCTAATAGCAATGTCAGTTCACGTTATCTCTCAAATACTAAATGACCCTTGATTGGTTGTTGTGAAGTCAGTTTTCTTCCCTAAGCATAATCCCTCAGCATGAAAGTGCGTTGGAAGGTATACTTATTGAAAGGAATTTCAGATATATGCTGGGATTGCCATCAGTCACCTTGTTAAGTTTGGTTTAATTTACAAACCCCATGTCAGAACATCTGTGCACTTCAACTGTCTTTCTAAAAGAACCTGGGGCCTAGGGCTCTTAGAGGGATATGATAATCAGATTTTATTCATTAGGTTTTTCTCTAATTTTTCTCATTGCACCAGGTTAGTTATGAACCAATTAAGGCAATGGTTTTATTGGGTCAGTTGCTAAATTAAATACTCAAAGTAAAAGAATTTAAAATATGCTGACAAAAGAGTATTTTGGTAAGTTTTTATCCTCAGAATTTCTGAACTTACACTGAAATTGCATTCAAATGATGCACATTATTTATGTAACCCCTTTCTAAAGATCTTAGACTACATTTATGAAGTCAGACTGTGAAACAGATATATTTTTCCCCATTTTCTCTCAAAGCTTGGAATTAGGTTTAAACAGATACAATTTCTTCAAGGTCACCGCCCCAGAGGGAGAATTTACTTGACAGTGTGCATGATTTTCACTTTGTCATACAGTGTTTTTCGAGGCCAAAGGATGACCACCATTCCTCCTATCTCAAAATCATAAGAAAGACTCCAAGATCTTTATTGATTCACAGCAGGCCCTGAGCAGGTCATTTCACCATAAAGGAGTATGGAATCCTTCTGTCCTTTAGGTGAAGAGGAAACATCTTGCTTCTATGTATACTAATTTCTCTCTTCCCTATGGTAATAAGTCACATACATGCACATCTGAAAGAGAAAATAAAAAGATGAACAATATCCACTGTTGACCATGGTAGGAGATAGTGATTGCTCTCATTGATTGCCATTGTCTGGTCCGATCACTTCTTGGGAAATGGATGGGGAAACAATGGAAACAATGTCAGACTATTTTTGTGGGCTCCAAAATCACTGCAGTGCTGATTGCAGCTATGAAATTAAAATACGCTTACTCCTTGGAAGGAAAGTTATGATCAACCTAGATAGCACATTAAAAAACAGAGATATTACTTTGCCAACAAAGGTCCATCTAGTCAAGGCTATAGTTTTTACGGTAGTCATGTATGGATGTGAGCTGGACTGTGAAGAAAGCTGAGCAACGAAGAATTGATGCTTTTGAAGTGTGGTATTGGAGACTCTTGAGAGTCCCTTGGACTTCAAGGAAATCCAATCAGTCCATCCTAAAGGAGACCAGTCCTGGGTGTTCATTGGAAGGAGTGGTGTTGAAGCTGAAACTCCAATACTTTGGCCACCTGATGTGAAGAGTTGACTCATTGGAAAAGGACCTGATGCTGGATTGGGGGCAGGAGGAGAAAGGGATGACAGAGGATGAGATGGCTAGATGGCATCACTGACTCGATGCACGTGAGTTTGGGTGAACTCCAGGAGTTTGTGATGGACAGGGAGGCCTGGCATGCTGTGATTCATGGGCTCGCAAAGAGTTGGACATGACTGAGCGACTGAACTGAACTGAACTGATTGCCATTGAGAGTATAAATCGATTATAGATTGTTTGGAGGGCAAATGGCAATATGGAACAAAATTTAAAGGAACATATCTTTTATTTTCCTGTATAAATTTGATTTTAAAGAAGCTACCAGATGTCATTGCTTTTAGCGATATGTCAAATTAAATTATTTGAGCAAGTGCTCTTAATTCAGAAAAAAAAAAAAAAGGTTCTGCACTAAGTATAACTTTTGTTGTATCATACACATAGACTAAGGAAATCTCCAACAGATTAAGCAAAAGCAGGCTGTAAACCGAGTGAGCAGAACACGCATGAAAATAATTTGGGATCCCGAATGATAAATGCTGAAAACTACACTGAAAGTAGGAAGAGGTATATTTGAACATGAGAATCATGAGTGAAGTGGAGTCCCTTGGGTGGACGATAAAAATGAAAATGTTTCAAGTCAGTAGCACTCCATGGCCCTTAGAAGAATTAAACACAATTCCACTTTCGAGGAAAGCATTCAGGATATACTAAGGAAAAATAATAATTCTAAGCTCATAAATGAAGATCTCAAAGTCAAAATGAAATGAACTGTGATGAGTTAAGAGTTTTGTTGTTATTATACAGTGGTTTAGACATATCTGACTCTATGTGACCCCGTGGTCTGCAGCATGCCAGGGTTCCCTGTCCTTCACTAACTCCTGGAGTTTGCTCAAACTCATGTCCATTGAGTTGATGATGCCATCCAACCATCTCATCCTCTATTGTTCCCTTCTTTTCCTGCCCAAAACCTTTACAAGCATCAGCGCCTTTTCCAATGAGTTGGCTCTTCACATCAGGTGACCAAAGTATTAGAGTTTCAGCTTTATCATCAGTCCTTTCAATGAATATTCAGGATTGATTTCTTTAGGATTGACTGGTTTGATCTTTTTGCTGGCAAAGGGACTCTCAAGAGTCTTCTCTAGCACCACAGTTCAAAAACATCAATTCTTCAGCACTCAGCCTTCTTTATGGTCCAACTCTCACATCTGAACATGACTACTGGAAAAACCATAGCTTTGACTATATGGACATTTGTAGAGTTAGAGTTAGCAGGGATAATCAACAAAAAATCCAAACAAATATAGTCCCATAGGAGTTCCAGAATCTAAAATTTTCAAATACAGAATGCATGAAAACAGCAATGAAATGGAAAATCACAATGAATAAAGGATATAAGTAAAAGATGAATAATCCACAAGAAACTACAAAATGTGAGTGGATAAATATGGGAAAAAATGGAACAAAACAAGAAAATAAAAATAAATGATGTATCAGCCACACTGGGTTTGCCTCCGCTCACGGCGTGTGTGCTGTCACAGTCTACACTGCACAGGCTGTAGGTTGCTCTGCCGAGAACTGTCTGAGGCCGGCGCTGGGTTGCATGCACATCCCAGGTCTAAGTAGCTCAGATTCAGGTACTCAGGTACTCCACAAAGGCGCAGACTTGGTTGGGCCTGCGTTTTTTGCCCTTCCCAGGTCTGAGCAGCTCAGGTGACCAGGTGTTTGGCCAGCGTGGTCACTGTGACTTATCACCTCCCCGGTCCCTCCTGCTCAGTTTTCGGGGTGTACAGCCAGAGCACCTTCTCAGGCAGATGTCGACTGGCCAGAAACCCAAGAAGTCTGGGTTAGCAACAAAACCTGCTTTCAGTTTGGTGTCGGATACCTTTCTGGGGCTGCGATTGCCCCCTTCCAGATCTGGCTGCCTTTCCCTGAATGTCTTGGTGGGGGATGGGCCATCCACAGCCGGCTAGCTCTGCTCAGTCCTTTGTTCTTTGAGCAGGACTGGCGGAGTCTTCAGTCAATTCAGTTCAGTTCAGTCGCTCAGTCATGTCCGATTCTTTGCGACCCCATGAATCACAGCACGCCAGGCCTCCCTGTCCATCACCAACTCCCGGAGTTCACTCAAACTCATGTCCATCGAGTCGGTGATGCCATCCAGCCATCTCATTCTCTGTCGTCCCCATCTCCTCCCACCCCCAATCCCTCCCAGCATCAGACTCTTTTCCAGTGAGTCAACTCATCGCATGAGGTGGCCAAAGTATCGGAGTTTCAGCTTTAGCATCAGTCCTTCCAATGAACACCCAGGATTGATCTCCTCTAGAATGGACTGGTTGGATCTCCTTGCAGTCCAAGGGACTCTCAAGAGTCTTCTCCAGCACCACAGTTCAAAAGCATCAATTCTTCGGTGATCAGCTTTCTTCACAATCCAACTCTCACATCCATACATGACCACGGGAAAAACCATAGCCTTGACTAGACGGACCTTTGTTTGCAAAGTAATGTCTCTGCTTTTTAATATGCTGTCTAGGTTGGTCATAACTTTCCTTCCAAGGAGTAAGCATCTTTCTTAGGTTAGGGCTTTTTGCCTTTTCACTGGGTAGCTATCCCACAGTCTGTTTTGCTATCCCCAGTTAGTTCTCTCAGATTGCTCTCGTGGCATTCAGGCCCAGTCCTTTCTATAAGCAGTTCAGCCGGCTCCTCCCTGCCCAGCCCTCGCTTGCTAATGGCAGATGCGTGTGTCTGCTCTGCTTCTTTACTGGGAGTTACCATTATGGCTTGTAATCTGTGGGTTTTAATTATTTCTTTCTTTTTCTTTTCGTGAGTGGAGGCAAAACCAGTGTGTCTGAGACAATGCGAGCACTCCCTACAGACGTCAGATATATTTGTCTGCAGCATTCCTGCCTTCCCAGAACAGGACTGAACAAGTGAGCCTTAAAAGTGTCCACCACCGCCCCCTAGTGTCAGGGTGGAAATTAGACACTGAAGAGAGCAGCAAGTTCAGTTCAGTTGAGTTAAGTTCAGTCGCACAGTCGTGTCTGACTCTCCACGACCCCATGAATCACAGCACGCCAGGCCTCCCTGTCCATCACCAACTCCCGGAGTACACTCAAACTCATGTCCACAAACTCGGTGATGCCATCCAGCCATCTCATTCTCTGTTGTCCCCTTCTCCTCCCGCCCCCAACCTTTCCCAGCATCAGAGTCTCTTCCAGTGAGTCAACTCGTCGCATGAGGTGGCCAAAGTATTGCAGTTTCAGCTTTAGCATCAGTCCCTCCAATGAATATCCAGGATTGATCTCCTTTAGAATGGACTGGTTGGAACTCCTTGCAGTATAAGGGACTCTCAAGAGTCTTCTCCAACACCACAGTTCAAAAGCATCGATTCTTTGGCGATCAGCTTCCTTCACAGTCCAACTCTCACATCCATACATGACCACGGGAAAAACCATTGCTTTGACTAGACGGACCTTGGTTGGCAAAGTAATGTCTCTGCTTTTTAATATACTATCAAGGTTGGTCATAACTTTCCTTCCAAGGAGCAAGCGTCTTTTAATTTCATGGCTGCAATCACCATCTGCAGTGATTTTGGAGCCCCCAAAAATAAAGTCTGACACTGTTTCCACTGTTTTTCCATCTATTTCCCATGAAGTGATGGGACCAGATGCCATGATCTTTGTTTTCTGAATGTTGAGCTTCAAGCCAACATTTTCACTCTCCTCTTTCACTTTCATCAAGAGGTTTTTGAGATCCTCTTCACTTTCTGCCATAAGGGTAGTGTCAACTGCATATCTGAGGTTATTGATATTTCTCCCAGCAATCTTGATTCCAACTTGTGCTTCTTCCAGCCCAGCGTTCCTCATGATGTAATCTGCATATAAGTTAAATAAGCAGGGTGACAATATACAAACTTGACGTACTCCTTTTCCTATTTGGAACCAGTCTGTTGTTCCATGTACAGTTCTAACTGTTGCTTCCTGACCTGCATACAGGTTTCTCAAGAGGCAGGTCAGGTGGTCTGGGATTCCCATCTTGTTCAGAATGTTCCACAGTTTATTGTGATCGACACAGTCAAAGGCTTTGGCATAGTCAATGAAGCAGAAGTAGATGTTTTTCTGAAACTCTCTTGCTTTCTCCATGATCCAGTGGATGTTGGCAATTTGATCTCTGGTGCCTCTGCCTTTTCTAAAACCTGCTTGAACATCTGGGAGTTCACGGTTTACATATTACTGAAGCCTGGCGTGGAGAATTTTGAGCATGCTTTTACTCGCATGTGAGATGAGTGCAATTGTGTGGTAGTTTGCGCATTCTTTGGCATTGCCTTTCTTTGGGATTGAAATGAAGACTGATCTTTTTCAGTCCTGTGGCCACTGCTGAGTTTTCCAAATCTGCCGGCATATTGAGTGCAGCACTTTCACAGCATCATCTTTCAAGACTTGAAATAGCTCCACTGGAATTCCATCACCTCCAGTAGCTTTGTTCGTAGTGATGCTTTCTAAGGCCCACTTGACTTCACATTCCAAGATGTCTGGCTCTAGGTCAGTGATCACATTTTCGTGACTATCTTGGTCGTGAAGATCTTTTTTGTAAAGTTCTTCTGTGTATTCCTGCCACCTCTTCTTAATATCTTCTGCTTCTGTTAGGTCCATACCATTTCTGTCCTTTATCGCGCCCATCTTTGCATGAAATTTTCCCTTGGAATCTCTAATTTTCTTGAAGAAGTCTCTTGTTTTTCCTATTCTGTTGTTTTACTCTATTTCTTTGCATTGATCACTGAGGAAGTCTTTCTTATCTCTCCTTGCTATTCTTTGGAACTCTACATTCAGATGCTTATATCTTTCCTTTTCTCCTTTGCTTTTCGCCTCTCTTCTTTTCACAGCTATTTGTATGGCCTCCTCAGACAGCCATTTCGCTCTTTTGCATTTTTTTTCCATGGGGATGGTCTTGGTCCCTGTCTCCTGTACAATGTCACGAAACTCCGTCCAGAGTTCATCAGGCACTCTATCAATCAGATCCAGTCCCTTAAATCTATTTCTCACTTCCACTGTATAATCATAAGGGGTTTGATTAAGGTCATATCTGAATGGTCTAGTGGTTTTCCCTACTTTCTTCAATTTAAGTCTGAATTTTGCAATAAGGGTTTCATGATCTGAGCCACAGTCAGCTCCTGGTCTTGTTTTCGCTAACTGTATACAGCTTCTCCATCTTTGGTTGCAAAGAATATAATCAATCTGATTATGCTTTCAGTAGCCTCTAGACTTCTCTCTCTGTCATTTCCAAGGTGGTTCCCTCTGTTTTAGCTTCTGTTTGCTGCTGAAGAGAGAAGCAAACAGAAGCTAAAACAGAGGGAACCACCTTGGAAATGACAGAGAGAGAAGTCTAGAGGCTATTTCAAGCATAAGACAGAAAACCAGAGGCAAGAAGCTTAAGTCCGAATCCTGACAACAACAGGGACCTCCTGACTGCAGGGAACATTAATCAATAGGAGCTCATCAAACACCTCCATACCAACACTGAAACCAAACACCCCCCAAGGGTCAACAAGTTCTAGAGCAAGACATACCACACAAATTCTCTAGCAGCACAGGAAAATAGCCCTGAGCTTCAAAATACAGGCTGCCCAAAGTCACTCCAAACCCACTGACATCTCATAACTCTTTCCTGGATACTTCATTGCACTCCAGAGAGAAGAAATCCAGCTCAACCCACCAGAACACCGACACAAGCTTCCCTAACCAGGGAACCTTTACAAGCCACCTGTCCAACCTCAACCATAGCAAGGGAACTCCACAATAAAGAGAACTCCACAAACTGCCAGAAGACGGAAAGGCCATCCCAACACAGCAACATAAGCAAGATGACGAGGCAGAGAAATACCCAGCAAATAAAGGAACAGGATATATGCCTATCAACCCAAACAAAAGAGGAAGAGATAGGGAACCTACCTGATAAAAATTCCGAATAATGATAGTGAAATTGATCCAAAATCTTGAAAACAATTTGGGGTTATAGATAAATAACCTGGAGACAGGGATTGAGAAGATGCAAGAAAGGTTTAACAAGGATCTAGAAGAAATAAAAAAGACTCAATATACAATGAATAATGCAATAGATGAGATCAAAAACAATCTGTAGGGAACCAACAGTAGAATAACAGAGGCAGAAGATAGAATAAGTGAGTTAGAAGATAGAATTGTAGAAATAAATGAAGTAGAGAGGAAAAAAGAAAAACGAATTAAAAGAAATGAGGACAATCTCAGAGACCTCTGGGACAATGTTAAACGCCCCAACATCAGAATAATAGGAGTCCCAGAAGAAGAAGAAGACAAGAAGAAAGACCATGAGAAAATACTTGAGATAATAGTTAAAAATTTCCCTAAAATGGGGAAGGAAATATTCACCCCAATCCAAGAATCCCAGAGTGTCCCAAATAAGATAAACCCAAGGTGAAATATCCCAAAACACATAGTAATCAAATTAACAAAGATCAAACACAAAGAACAAATATTAAAGAAGCAAGGGAAAAGCAACAAATGACACACAAGGGGATCCCCATAAGGATACCAGCTGATCGTTCAATAGAAATTCTTCAGGCCAGGAGGGAATGGCAGGGCATACTTAAAGTGATGAAAGAAAATCACCTAGAGCCCAGATTACTGTACCCAGCACGGATCTCATTCAAATATGAAGGAGAAATCAAAAGCTTTACAGACAAGCAACAGCTGAGAGAATTCAGCATCATCAAACCAACTCTTTAACAAATGCTAAAGGACCTGCTCTACAGGAAACACAGAATGAGCGTATAAACTCAAACCCAAAACAAAAAAGTAAATGGCAACAGGATCATTCTTATCAATAATTACCTTAAATGTAAATGGGTTGAATTCCCCAAGCAAAAGACAAAGGCTGGCTGAATGGATACAAAAACAAAACCCCCATATATGTTGTCTACAAGAGACCCACCTCAAAACGAGGGACACAAACAGACTGAAAGTGAAGGGCTGGAAAAAGATATTCCACGCAAATAGAGACCAAAAGAAAGCAGGAGTAGCAATACTCATATCAGATAAAATAGACTTTAAGACAAAGGCTCTGAAAAGAGACAAAGAAGGACAGTACATAATGATCAAGGGATCAATCCAAGAAGAAGATCTAACAATTATAAATATTTATGCACCCAACATAGGACCACCACAATATGTAAGACAAATGCTAACAAGTATGAAAGGGGAAATCAACAAGAACACAATAATAGTGGGAGACTTTAATACCACACTCACACCTATGAATAGATCAACTAAACAGAAAATTAACAAGGAAACACAAACGTTAAATGATACAATAGACTAGTTGGACCTAATAGATATCTATAGGACATTTCACCCCAAAACATGGAATTTCACCTTCTTCTCAAGCGCACACAGAACCTTCTCCAGGATAGATCACATCCTGGGCCATAAATCTAACCTTTGTATATTCAAAAAAAAAGAAATCATTCCAAGCATCTTTTCTGACCGCAATGCAGTAAGATTAGATTTTAATTACAAGAGAAAAACTGTTAAAAATTCCAACATATGAAGGCTGAACAACATGCTGCTGAATAACGAAAATATCAAAAAAGACATCAAAATATGCATAGAAATGAAAGAAAATTAAAACACAACAACCCAAAACCTCTGGGACACTGTAAAAGCAGTGCTAAGGGGAAGGTTCATAGCAATACAGGCATAACTCAAGAAACAAACAAAAAAAATCAACTAAATAACATAACTCTACAACTAAAGCAACTAGAAAAGGAAGAAATGAAGAACCCCAGGTTTAGTAGATGGAAAGAAATCTTAAAAAATTATGGCAGAAATAAATGCAAAAGAAACAAAAGAGACCATAGCAAAAATCAACAAAGCCAAAAGCTGGTTCTTTGAGAAGGTAAATAAAATTGACAAACCACTAGCCAGACTCATCAAGAAACAAAGGGAGAAAAACAAAATCAAAAAAATTAGAAATGAAAATGGGGAGATCACAAGAGACAACACAGAAATACAAAAGATCATAAGAGACTATCAGCAATTATATGCCAATAAAATGGACACCTTGGAAGAAATGGAAAAATTCTTAGAAAATTACAACTTTGAAAACTTAACAAGGAAGAAATAGAAAATCTTAATAGTCTCATTACGAGCATGGAAATTGAAACTGTAATCAGAAATCTTCCAGCAAACAAAAGCCCAGGTCCAGACGGCTTCACAGCTGAATTCTACCAAAAATTTAGAGAAGAGCTAGAAGACAAGGGTGCCCACTCTCACCACTACTATTCAACATAGTTTTGGAAGTTTTGGCCACAGCAATCAGAGCAGAAAAATGAATCCAAATCGGAAAAGAAGAAGTAAAACTCTCACTGTTAGCAGATGACATGATCATCTACACAGAAAACCCTAAAGACTCTACCAGAAAATTACTAGAGCTAATCAATGAATATAGTAACGTTGCAGGATATAAAATCAACACACAGAAATCCCTTGCATTCCTATACACTAATAATGAGAAAATAGAGAAATTAAGGAAACAATTCCATTCACCATTGCAATGAAAAGAATAAAATATTTAAGAATATATTTACCTAAAGAAAAAAAAACCTATATATAGAAAACTATAAAACACTGGTGAAAGAAATCAGAGAGGACGCTAATAGATGGAGAAATATACCATGTTCATGGATCGGAAAAATAAATATTGAGAAAATGAATATATTACCCAAAGTAATTTATAGGTTCAATGCAATCCCTATCAAGCTACCAACGGTGTTTTTCACAGAGTTATAACAAATAATTTCACAATTTGTATGGAAATACAAAAAATCTCAAATAACCAAAGCAATCTTGAGAAAGAAGAATGGAACTGGGGGAATCAACCTGCCGGACTTCAGGCTCTACTACAAAGCCACAGTCATCAAGACAGTATGGTACTGGCATAAAGACAGAAATATAGATCAATGGAACAAAATGGAAAGCCCAGAGATAAATCCACGCACCTATAGACACCTTATCTTTGACAAGGGAGGCAAGAATATTCAATGGAGAAAAGACAGCCTCTTTAAGAAGTGGTGCTGGGAAAACTGGTTAACCACTTGTAAAAGAATGAAACTAGAACACTACCTAACACCATACATAAAAATAAACTCAAAATGGATTAAAGATCTAAATGTAAGACCAGAAAGTATAAAACTCCTAGAGGAGAACAAAGGTAAAACACTCTCCGACATAAATCACAACAGAATCCTCCATGACCCACCTCCCAGAATTTTGGAAATAAAAGCAAAAATAAACAAATGGGACCTAATTAAAATTAAAACTTCTGCACAGCAAAGGAAACTATAAGCAAGGATGAAAAGACAGCCTTCAAAATGGGAGAAAATAATAGCAAATGAATCAACGGACAAAGGATTAATCTAAAAAATATACAAGCAACTCCTGCAACTCAATTCCAGAAAATAAACGACCCACTCAAAAAATGGGCCAAAGAACTAAACAGAAATTTCTCCAAAGAAGACATACAGATGGCTAACAAACACATGAAAAGATGCTCAACATCACTCATAATCAGAGAAATGCAAATCAAAACCACAACGAGGTACCATTTTACACCAGTCAGAATGGCTGCTATCCAAATGTCTACAAGCAATAAATGCTGGAGAGGGTGTGGAGAAAAGAGAACCCTCTTACACTGTTGGTGGGAATACAAACTAGTACAACCACTATGGAGAACAGTGTGGAGATTCCTTAAAAAACTGGATATAGAACTGCCATATGACCCAGCAATCACACTTCTGGATAGACACACTGAGGAAACCAGAATTGAAAGAGACACATGTACTCCAATGTTCATCGCAGCACTGTTCATAATAGCCAGGACATAGAAGCAACCTAGATGTCCATCTGCAGACGAATGGATAAGAAAGCTGTGGTACATTTAAACAATGGAGTATTACTCAGCAATTAAAAAGAATACATTTGAATCAGTTCTAATGAGGTGGATGAAACTGGAGCCTATTATACAGAGTGAAGTAAGCTAGAAAGAAAAACACCAATACAGTATACTAACGCATATATATGGAATTTAGAAAGATGATAATGATAACCTTGTATACGAAACAGCTAAAGAGACACAGATGTATAGAACAGTCTTTGGGACTCTGTGGGAGAGGGTGAGGGTGGGATGATTTGGGAGAATGGCATTGAAACATGTATATTATTATATGTGAAACGAATTGCCAGACCAAGTTCGATGCATGATTGAAGATGCTCGGGGCTGGTGTACCGGTATGAACCAGAGGGATGGGATGGGGAGGGAGGTGGGAGGGGGGTTCAAGATGGGGAACATATGTACACCCAGGGCAGATTCATGTCAGTGTATGGCAAAACCAATACAGTACTGTAATTTAATTAGCCTCCAATTAAAATAAATAAAGGTAAAAAATGATAAATTTAATTGCCATCTTCAGTTCAGTTCAGTTTAGTTCAGTCGCTCAATCATGTCCGACTCTTTGTGACCCCATGAATCACAGCATGCCAGGCCTCCCTGTCCATCACCAACTCCCGGAGTTCACTAGTGACAAATAGACATAAGGAATACAAAGAGAACTCAAAAAGAAATCTATTTTGTGTGTGGAGTGTGATACACAATCAAGGTAGCTAGGAAGACTTTATTTACTTATTTTGAAAACATACAACATATATGTGATTGGTGAACCAGAAGGAATAGAGGGAGAAAATGTGGAAGAAGTAACATTTGAAGAGATGTTAACCAAAAAATTTCTGAAATAAATTTACAATAGTTGCTTACCAAATCAAACTGCTCTAAAGACCCTAAGCAAGATAAATACGAAGTATCTCCTGTTTGACTTGTCATAGTGAAACTCCAAAAACAAGGACAAAATCTTAAAACCATCTAGAGAGAGCTAGGAAGACTGTATATCACTCTTCTTGATCTGAAGTCAGCAAACTATGACCAGGGTCTATATCTGGCTAATCATGTGTATTCAATTAAATACTGTCAATGGCTGCTTTAGGGCTTCCCTGGTGGTTCAGTGGTAAACAGTCTGCCTGTAATGCAGGAGACCAGGGTTTGATCCTTGGGTAGGGAAGAACCCCTGGAGAAGGAAATGGCTACCCACTCCAATATTCTTGCCTGGTGAATTCCATGAACAGAGGAGCCTAACAGGCTACAGTGCATGAGCTCTCACAGAGACAGGTGCAACTGAGCATGCACACCTGGCTGCTTCAGCTCTACAAAGGCAGAGTTAAATAACTAATATAGACTGCATAGCCCTCTAAGTTTAAAACACTTGTTATCTGGCCCTTTATGGAAGACATTACCCCATCCTTATTAACTGAAACCTTATTTTGGTGGATTTACAATTCTAGGAATCTTAAAGATATTAATTCTTTCCAAATTGAATAATAGTGTCAATGCAATTGCAAGAAAAATACTAATGTATTATTTTGAGGAAATTTACAAGTAATTCCAAAATTTATGTGAAAGAACCAACATCAAGGAATAATCAAGAGGAACCTGAGAAAACAGAAGAAAAATATATGGGGAAAGTTAGGAGAAATTACCTTACAGTTTATTATGAAAAATTATAATGATATGAAAATTGTAATAAGGTTATTGGTTCAAACATAATAATAATTTTAAGAATTAGTGGTAGTTTTAATGGTGCCACTAGTAATAGTTAATACTTACTGTGTGCAATGTGCTAGGTCTGGATAAAAAATAACTCATTTAGTCTTTACAACAGACTTATGGAGGAAAGGGTTACTTTATTTTACACATTGAAAAGACTAAATCACAAAGAAATTAAGTAATAAAACAAAACTGACCAATGAATATATAGATATTTCAGAAGGAGATTTAATGATCTCTTTGTATAATCCTGTGTAACAAATCATTTAAAAATTTAGCGACTTGTATCAACAATAGTCGTTCACTCCCTGTCACAGTTTCTGTGGGTTATGAATATGGGAGTGCTCAGCTAATACAATTTAGCTTAGGGTTTCATTAGGTTTTTGTCAGACGGTGGTAAGGCAGGGGTCATCTCAAAGGGTTTGGTGCCTGGATTGGGAAGACTCAAACAGCTGGGGAAGCACCCTGGGTATTAATCTCTACTTTTGCTGTTTTTTTTTTTTTCTGCCTATTTTCTTTAGTACAGCCAAATTCTTCCATGGTGTCTTAAGACTCAAAAGGCATATGTTCTGAGCAAACCAGGCAGAAAGAAGCTGCATCATATTTTATGCTCTAGTCTCAGAATTCAATCAGGGTGGCAAGTTCCCTGGTGACCCAGTGGTTAGGACTCCTCACTTTCACTGCCGAGGCCTGGTTCCATCCCTGATTGGGGAACTAAGATCCCAGAAGCCCCACAGCATGGCCAAAAAGAAAAAAAGTCAACCAGTGTGAATCCCACTGTAGTCACTGACGTGGACAGATTAAACGGGAGAAAACATGGGCTCTTTGGGTAGCCATCTATGGAAAATAGACTCAGTCAGAATCTAGCATATATGTAAATATTCTAAGATTGAGGTGCCATGGCAGATTAGTGGGAAAAGATGGACTATTTCACAAGCAGTGCTGAGACGACTGGTTATATGTAAAAGAGAAAGACTATATCCATGTATAGTCAATGCCAAAATCACGTTTTGATTGATTAAGGACTAAATGTGAAAGGCAAAATCTGGAAAAATATAGGAGAAGTGTTTTATGGAGTCAAAGTAATGAAGGATTTTTTTTTAAAGACACAAAAAGCACTAATCATAAAATACAAGAGTAATGCATTCAATTACAGTAAAATGTCTGTTGTTGAAAAGATACAATAAAGAAAGTGGGAAGACAAATGAAAAACTAGGAGAGGACATTTGAAGTACATAAAACTGACAAAATTTTGGCATCTAGAATATACAAAGAATTGTCACAAGTCGATAAGAAAAATACAAACAGCTCAATAAAAAACTCAATAGAAGCATGAATAACTATTTACCAAAAACAAAACAAAGGGACCATGAATATATATATATATTTAGATTTTTATCCTCATTAAAAATCACGTTCAATGTACTAGCATAATGAGTTTGTCAAAAAAGTTGACAAAAATTAAGAAGTCAGCTAAAACTTAAAAGTGTGATGATACCAAGATGTAGAACAACCATAATACCTATGTCCTGATATTCTGCTTATGAAAGTTTGAAATTCTATAATCAATCTGGAAAACAATTTTGAACTTCCTTAGAAATTTGAACATGTACATATTATATGATCTAGCAATGCAGGAGAATGTATTAATAAATTATAGGATAGTTACAAATTGTAATGTTTAAAACTGAAAATGAATCAACCATAGCTATAAACAACAATGTGGTTAAATACTTAGTATAATATTGATGAAAAAAAAAAGCAAATTGCAGACTACACACAGTAAAATAAAAATTTTAAAAAGGTCAAAACCATTTAAATTAAGTTCATTGTTTATGCAGTAGGGAATAAGAGAAAAACCTTAAAAAAAGCAACATACAAAAACCCATCAAACTCTAATGGGTTGCAGGCAGCAGAGGCAGGTGAATGGAATAGAAATAGGGACAGAGCACACAGGAGGTACAAAAGAATGACAATACCATACGTCTTTTTTTTTTTTTAAGTGATTTTTATTGGAGTATATTTGCTTTGGTCTTCCCAGGTGGCTCAGTGGATAAAGAATCTTCCTGCAATGCAGGAGATGCAGGAGATGCAGTTTCAATCCCTGGGTCGGGGAGCTACTCTGGAGGAGGGCATTGTAACACACTCCAGTATTCTTGCCTGGAGAATTCCATGGACTGAGGAGCCTGGCGAGCTACAGTCCATAGGGTGGCAAAGAATCAGACATGACTGAAGAAACTGAGCACGCAGGCATAGCTGCTTTGCAATGTATTAGTTTTTGCTAACAAAATGAAACTGTTATACGTGTGCATATACTCACTCTCCTTTTAGATTTCTTTCCCACTTAGGACACAACAGCACACTGAGTAGAGTTCCCTGTGCTATATAGTAGGTTTTCATAGTAATCTATTTTGTACATAGCAGCATATGTCTCTAAAGAAGACATGAAGTGAAGTGAAGTTGCTCAGTCATGTCCTACTCTTTGCAACCCCATGGACTGTAGTTCACCAGGCTCCTCAATCTATGGAATTTTTTAGGCAAAAGTACTGGAGTGGGTTCCCATTTCCTTCTCCAGGGGATCTTCCTGAACCGGGTATTGAACCCAGGTCTCCCGCATTGCGGGCAGACACTTTACTGTCTGAGCCACCAGGGAATCCCTAAAGAAGACATACACATGGCCAAACACATGAAAGATGCTCAACTCACTAATGATTAGAGACATACAAATCAAAACTAACAATGAGTTATCATCTAACACTGTTCAGAATGACCATCAAAAGTCTACAGATAATAAATTCTGGAGAGGATGTGCAGAAAAGGAAATCCTCCTATACTCTTGGTGGGAATGTATAGAGAACAGTATGAGGTTCCTTGAAAACCTAAAATAGAGCTACCATAGGCGCAGCAACTCCACCCCTGGGCATATATCCAGAGAAAACCAGAATTCGAAAGGATACCTGCACCCCTATCTTCATCGAAGCACTGTTTACAATAGCCAGGGCATAGAAGCAACCTAAATGTCTATAGACAGAGAAATGGATAATGAAGATGTGGTATATATGTACAATGGAATGCTGCTCAGCCATTAAAAGGAATGAAATAATGGCATTTGCCGAGATGTGGATGGATCTAGAGATTGTCATACACAGTGAAGTAAATGAGAAAGAGATAAACAAATGCCTTACTTTTTGAGTGGTGGATTCATGGTTATTCTTTTAGTTATTGTTTCTTTATATGTTGCATATATGTCTTAGTTATTTTAATCAAGTCAAATAATACCTGATAGACATAATGATTAATAAAAAGTATTACACAAAAATTATTGCATAGCAATGTAAGGACATATGCTAAAGGATATTCATTGCAGCATTATTTTTAACAGCAACAGACTAGAAATGACCAAAATGTTCATGCATATGAGCTAAGTCACGTCAGTCATGTCTGACTCTTTGCAACCCTATGGATTGTAGCTCCCCAGGCTCCTCTCTCTCTGGGATTCTCCAGGCAAGAATACTGGGTTGGGTTGCCATGCCCTCCTCTGGGGGATCTTCCCCACCCAGGGATTGAATCCAATTCTCTTACATCTCCGGCATTGGCAGATGGGTTCTTTATCTCTAGTGCCACCTGTGAAGTCCCATCAGTAAATAAATTATGGCACACATAAAATCGAATGCTTTGCATCCGTCACAAAGAATATGGGATATCTGTATGTTCTCACATAGAAGTTAATCTTTGATACATTGACAAGAAAGCAAGTTGCACAGGAGGTTGGAATAGAATTCATTTTTGTGAGGAGAAACATTTTATACATATAAATTTATATAAAATGTACATAATACTTTGATATAGGTAATATGTAGATATATAAAATATATGTATATATAAAACATTTATATATATATATGCATATAATGTATATGTTTATACATATATAGACATACCTGAATGTGATCTTGGGTGGCCTCAGCCTGCAGTGGCTTGAAGAGGGGCTTTAATTCTCAGCCAGAGATTGAGGCCAGGTTATGCCAGTGAGAGCACCAAATTCTAAATACTAAATCAGTGGTCAGTGACACGGCTTTGGACCCTTCAGTTTTGAAGAAGGGAATTCCCACAAAGATGGAAACTAATGAAACAAGTAAAGTGCGTATTAGGAGGAAAAGGGTACAGTACATGTGGATAGACACAAACACAAGGGCAGACTCAGAGAGAGTCAGGCCCTCGTGATGATTTGAATCATTTATATGGGGCATTTCTACAAGGTTTTCTTTAGCCAATCATTTTGCTTTGCCTGGTTCTGAGTCTGTATTTGGTATACCTTGGGGTCCTCCCATGTGTGCATGCACATCTTTTAGAAAAGATGGATTCTAGTGAAAAGGCTTATAGGTAGTTGTATCACTAACTGTGAGATGACACCCCTCCCTTTTGAACTCCAAGGAGCCTCTCTGCACATGTGTAGACATGGAGGTCTCTTTCACTTCAAGAATGAGGAATACAGGGTCTTTTATCTCTTATCTGGGCAGGGCCCAATCTCCTCCATCAATTCTGCTTTTATGAAGTTTCTGCTGTTGTAGAGTTTCTGTTCACAGGGGAGAAACTGTTCAGCCTGCAGCCCATCTATTTCCTGCCTCAAAAGCACATAGGAAAAAAAAAGGCTAAAGGACTCATATTAAAATGTTACTGGTGTTCATCTTGTAAGAGTGGAAATGAAGGGGAGAAATAGAACATTTACTTTTAACTGTTTCTTTTTCTTTCTTGTTTGATTTTTTTTCAAAAATCATATACTATTTAAAAAAAAAAAAAAAAGTAGTGAAAATTAAGAGCAAGTCTCCTCTGTATCTGACCCTCATCACCAAACAAGGTTTGCCAAAGCCAATAAATTTCCATTCTACCTTTTAAAAAGTAATCTGCACACTACTCATGCTGTACTAAGGGAGCTCTCTTCTAGGACCTGGCTGTCAATGAACTCTGGTCTTGATTTGGTGAGAATGAAGTGTATCAAAAAGAAATGTTTTGTATAAAAAGTGAACTGTCAACTAATGTGTTCTATCTCAGGCATTGTCAGAAAAGCAGAAATAAATACAAATGCATTTTTCTCTTCATGAGAAGTTTCTTTTTCTCACTTCTTGATGACTTTCTATTTTTGCTCTTTTCCATCCAGAAAAGGTCAATTGAAGTCCCTGTGAGTGTGATCTTGCCAGTGTTTCAAAAGCAGTTACATGTTTTGAACTGCAGCATAAACTCTTGTTTCCCAGAGCAGCTCTCCTCCTTTCCTCACACCTTTTCTATTAGACCTTGCATCAACAGGCTCATTGAAAATAAGCATCTGAACCCAGAAACAATATTAAGAGATAATATGTTTATATAGGTGTTTTCCCTATTATTCAATCTAATGACATTTTCCTTCTAAGAGACCTTGTCACAAAAGCTAGCATTTCCCTGGCCCAAGCCATCCCCCCTACCACCCCTGCCGTCCTGCAAGAAAAGTAGAATCAAGTCAATACCATGCTGCTTTTTCCAACTGCTATACTTCTTGGCCATTATAACCCCAAAAGATTTCTTTCTCAGATCTTTCTTCTCTCCTACCCCCCATCAGCCCTTCAAAAGTGCCCATTGCCTTGTAAAGTACAAAAGATTAAAACATTTCAGCTGTGAATCAAAGCCCCAAACTGTTCACTTTCATTTTTTTAAACAGTATATTATAAAGTTGGAAGGATCGTTACAATAGCAGTATATATCCAACAGTGTAAAACATCTTGAGCTGAGAACATAGTGAATGCTTTAAATCTGCTATTGGAAAATTGCGCCCCTGCCCCTAGACTGCCCCCCTCCCCCATACCTCTGCTTTGCCAAATAATAATAATCCACATTCTTTAAGTTGTAAATTTCAAAACAGAAGAGTAAAGAAGGTAATATTTGGAAATCACTTGTGACTTAAAGCTACAAAAGCTTCAAAATCAGTATGGAATTTATATGAGATCTGAAGAAAAACATGAATTAATTAAAGCAGAGGATGATTGATTGGTTAAATAAATAGCCTCATAAGAAACTAGCATGAGTTGATCAGACATTCTGCACTAGGGAAGAATAGATCTGGAACTCAATCTTCCTCTGCTGTATTTCTCAAAATGCACTTCACTGACAAGTTTTAATACTTTGGGGATTCCTTTCCTAACTCCTTTTCCTTCCTCATCCTTCTCTTCTCATCATGATCCCTTTTGGTTCATTGAATTGTTTGCAAGCTAAAAATTCACTTTCATACTTACTGTTTGCCAAAGTCATTCCATGGTTGGTTCTGCCAACTTACCTGAGAGATCTTGGTCATGACTGTTCATGCTGGCTTCTCCTTGGCTCTCCTCAACTTCCTTAGGCAAGATGTTCTTCCCTTTTCCCCTTTCTGTTGATGGCTGAAGGTAGTCTGAAAAAATAATTTTATATTTAACAATTATATGGTTGACTTAGAATAATGGGGCTGTCTTTGGAGAAAAGGGGAATAAATAAATAAAAAACAAAAACTGATAGCTACATGTTTCATTGTTAAGCTGTAGCCAAATGAGGGGAAAGGGCAGACTGTCTGCCTATGTAAACCACTGACAGAAAGAGTTTGGACAAAACATTTTGGCTGCCATACTACAGTAGTACTAGGCTGTGTTATCTTTTGTGCCAGGTTCCTGTGTTGAGGACCATGGGAGGCTGACATTTTGAGGTACATGCCAAACAAAGCATAATAAGATTTTAAAAAATTGATATGTGAGAGGTGTATCATTTTTAGTATTAATTTCTATTGTGAGGAAACACATTTCTATTAGAGACTTCCTGTTCTCAAGATAAATGCAAAAATGCAATCCAAGGAAATAGTTTAAAATTTAAATGCTTACTGGTAAAAATATTATCACCTTCTGAGAAATCTGTTTCTTACAGATTAAAGTGCCTGATTCATCTACAGTTGCTTGAGAATTGCAAGAAGGTAAGAAACCTCCTGTACTGTCAGCTCTTCAACTAATGGCACTCAGTAAGTTTAATGATGAAGTGTTTGTCGATGAGGTAGCTGAATTTTTCCTATTTTGTCACTTAGCCATTTGCCAAGTTAAAAAATTCCACGAGTTCATAAATATTAGAATTATCCTTACCAATAGAATGCTAGCTGTTATAATCCCTAAAGGTAGACCCATGCCACCCGATAAAGAACTGCAATTATTTCTTGGAGAACTAAAGTTTAGGTTCTTAAGCCAATTTGCTTCTATTAGAAGTAGCAATACTGGAAACATGCAAACCAATGAGGTATTTGACTATAAAAGAATTATAATCTCAGCTAGAGAGTGTAAATCTATACTCCGTGGAGTCTTCCAGTATGGGAAAACAACTGGGCAATATTAAAACTTTTAAACGTGATTTCCACGAACTCTATACATTGCTAATAAGCAAAAATATGTTCTTCCTTGTGAAGGCATGTCTATATGACTCCAAAACCATACGCTAGGCTAGTCAGTTCAATCAAAGATCTAGTCAAATCTGTGCTAAAAAAAAAAAAGAGAGAGAGAGAGAGAGAGTATTACGAGAAATGATATATTTTTTTTCTAGCCCCAAAACCATTTAAAAAGATTTTTTTCTTTTGACAGTTGATTCTCCATTGTAATTCCTAATCCTTGTTGTGTAAAAACTCATCTCCAAGAACGTCAGGATCTGCCAAAAAATTCTCAAAACAAAATTATTTTTATTTCCTTTCAAATCGCAAACATATATCACAGAGCATAGTTATTGGAAGTCATAAAATCAAATAACTAAAGTGTCACAATTTACAAGTAGACTAGGAAAAAATGATCCAGTCCAACTGTACTGAGATGGTTGGATGGAATCACTGACTTGACGGACATGAGTTTGATCAAGTTCCCGATGTTTGTGATGGACAGGGCAGCCTGGAGTTCTGCAGTCCATGGGGTCGCAAAGACTCAGACATGACTGAGTGACTGAACTGAACCAACTCTACCTTAAAGCTGATTTTCTCTCCCTTTAAATTTTCAGTAGTGAGGTTTTTAAAATGGGATTTTCACAAAGGATGATGATACATGCTGGTTTTCAGTGTGGTGAGTTGTTCTTCACGTGTCTCATACATGATTTTTATTTTTGTTGATAGAACTTTAGAAAGTATTGCACTTTGAAAAGGATTCTGGTTAGGAGTTGTGCTTTCACCTCTATGTGGGAAGGTATTTCTGTGGAGAAAATCAACTGTATTAAGACTGTTGATTGCAAGTGACCGAGATCCATCTGAAATTGGCACAAAGGTTTGAATGATGACAATGATTGCAATGATGATAATTCATGTTAAAGCATTTTGACTCACAAAACTAAAATGTCCAAGAAAATCAAGAAGGTCTAAATGCAGGGGCTTAAACATTTTAATCAAATCTTGATCTTGATCTTCCTACTTCTCCTGGCTCTGCTTGTACCTGTACTTGCTTTATATACTTTTTGCGGTGGAAACTTTTCTCTATGCAGGCAGTCTATCCCTAGGTCATGGCAACAACCCCAGGGTTACTTCCACAAGCAAGCAACCCTAACATAAAGAAGTAACTCAACAAAAAGTCTGAGATTTCACATTTATTTGCCTTCGTGTGTTAATGTGGATAATAAATGATCTGTGATGTTGACCAAGCCTATGCCATGCTCATACTTCAGAGACAAAAACCTTTACTCAAACACAATGAATTGGGAAAACTGGATGACAATTGGTTACTCATGGGAAAATGAGAGTAATGTAAAAAAGGAAGATTTATAAATTATGATGTTGGACTGTAAAAAAAAAATGTTAACTTGATCAATATTCTATATATACACTGCTAGGATTTTATACTTATACAAAAGTGTTATTGATAAAAAGTTAATCAATTGATGTAAGAAAGATTTTATTCGAGCCAAATTTAGGCTTATAATTTGGGAGGAGCACCACAGAAAGCTCCAAGAACTTTCTGTCCGTTAGAAGTCAAAACGCAGTTATGTAAGTTTTTTGAGGGAGGCATATACTCTAATTTATGTATTATTGACAATCAATCTCGATTGACAAGTGAAAAGTGGTGGGTTTCATGACACCTTATAAGATCAATAAGGAACGTTATCTTCAAAAGTGTTATCCTGTTGTGGCTAGGAGAATATTGCTCTTTATGGTTGAGCAAATATTTCTGCGAATTGCAGAGGACTGGCCTATGCGTAATGCACACAATGCACGGTGAAGGGAGAGAGGAGGCCAAAGGGCGATAATTTTTTTTGTGTGTGTGTTTAAATATTTCTTGTCTTGCCCGAAAATATGAATTTTATTTCATAGTGTTTACAATGCAAATACAAAACCTTAAATAGTCATCAGTAAGTGCAAAGTGCCAGGCACAGTGCTCGACCAACTTTCTTTCCTGAAACTTTGAGGGATGTGCAAAGAATTCTGGGTCTCTGCTGAGTCTGCTCTCTAGAAGCTGGAGATCCTTGATACTGTGAAGACTGTGGGAGAGAGAACTTACAAAGCTTCCTGAGGCAAAAGTCCAAAAGTGGTGAGAAAGACATGTTAGGGTCCTCAAGACAGTTCAGGTAATGTTAAATGCTTCTCTACATGAGGCCTCCCTGGTGGCTCAGATAGTAAAGAATCTCTCTGCAATACAAGACACTCAGGTTCGATCCCTGGGTCCGGAACATCCCCTGGAGAAGGGAACGGCTACCCACTCCAGTATTCTTGCCTGGAGAAATCCATGGACAGCGAAGCCTGCTGGGCTACAGTCCATCGGATGACAAGGAGTCAGACACGACTCAGAAACTAACACATTCTTTCATAATTTCTCTCTATGCATTGTCTCTAATCCACACAACAAGCCAAGATATGATGTAAGAAGTTCATTTTGCAGGTGAAAAAACTGTTTATAAGTCTTAGAGAAGCTAAATACTTTCCCTTAAGGACATGACGAGAGTAGTGTCTAAGCTAGGATTTGAATTCTAATCTGGATAGCCCCAAACCCTGTGTCCTTCCCACTATATTATTCACTATATTAATTCCACTCAAATTGCAAAGATATATCACACAGCATAGTTACTGGAAGTCATAAAATCAAAAAACTAAAGTGTCACAATTTCCAAGTAGACTAGGACAAAATGATCCAGTCCAACTCTTCTGAGATGGTTGGATGGCATCACTGACTTGATGGACATGATTTTGATCAAGCTCCGGGAGTCTGTGATGGACAGGGAAGCCTGGAGTTCTGCAGTCCATGGGGTTGCAAAGACTCAGACATGACTGAGTGACTGAACTGAACCAACTCTACCTTAAAGCTGTTTTTCTCTCTCTTTAAATTTTCACTAGTGAGGTGTTTAAATTGGGATTTTCACAAAGCATGATGATACATGGTGATTTTCAGTGGGGTGAGTTATTCTTCACGTGTCTCTTACATTATTTTATTTTTGTTGATAGAACTTTAGAAAGTATTGCACTTTGAAAAGGTTTCTGGTTAGGAGTTGTGCTTCCACCTCTATATGGGAAGGTATTTCTGTGGAGAAAAACAACTGTATTAAGATTTTTGATTGCAAGTGACCGAGACCCACCTGAAATCGGCTCAAAGGTTTGAATGATGAGAATGATTGTAGTGATGATAATTCATGTTAAAGCATTTTGACTCACAATACTAAAATTTCCAAGAAAATCAAGGAGGTCTAAATCCAGGAGCTTAAGCATTTTAACCAAAACTTGATCTTGATCTCCCTGCTTCTCCTGGCTCTGCTTTTATCTGTACTTGTTTATGTACTTTTTTCGGTGGAGATTTTTCTCTATGCATGCAGTCTATCCCTAGGTCATGGCAACAACCCCAGGGTTACTTCCACAAGCAAGCAACCCTAACATAAAGAAGTAACCCAACAAAAAGTCTGAGAGTTCTCTTTTATTTGCCTTCGTCCTGTTGATGTGGATAATAAATGATCTGTGATGTTGACCAATCCTGTGCTATGCTCCTACTTCTGAGACCAAGATCTTTACGCAAACCCTATGAATTGGGAAAACTGGATGACAATTGGTTACTCATAGGAAAATGAGAGTAATGTTAAAAGGAAGTTTCATCATTTATTATGCTGGACCTTCAAAAAAAATATGTTTACTGTAGCAATAATAATATATATAGATTGCTAGCTTCTTATACACATACAAAATTGTTATTGATAAAAAGTTGTTAATCATCTGATATAAGAAAGATTTTACTCGAGCCAAATTGAGGCTTATAATTTGGGAAGAGCACCTCAGAATCCTCCAAGAACTTTCTGTCCATTAGAAGTCAAAACGCAGTTAGGTAAGTTTTTTTGATGGAGGCATATACTCTCATATATGTATTATTGACAATTAATCTAGATCTACAAGTGCAAAGTGGTGTGGTATCATGACACCTTATCAGATAAAGAATGAACGCTATCTTCTAAAGAGTTGTCCTGTTGCTGCTAGGAGAATATTGCTCTTTATGGTTGAGCAAATATTTCTGCAAATTTCAGAAATTATGCCTAGGCATAATGCACACAATGCACGGTGAGGGAGAGAGGAGGCCAAAGGGCAGGTAAATTATTTTCTGTGCGTTTAAATATTTCTTGTCTTGCCCTAAAATATGAATTTTATTTCATAGTGTTTATAATGCAAATACAATAAGCTTAAATATTCATCACTATGTGCAATATGCCAGGAACAGTGATTGACCAACTTTCTTTCCCAAAACTTTGAGGGATGGGAGAGGACCTGGCTCTCTGCTGAGTCTGGTCTCTTGAAGCTGTGGATCCTTGACACTCTGAACACTGTGTGAGAGAGAACTTGCAAAACTTTCTGAGGCATAAGTACAAAAATGGTGACAAAGACGTGTTAGGGACCTCAAGACAGTTCAGGTAATGTTAAATGCTTCTCTACATGAGGCCTCCCTGGAGGCTCAGATGGCAAAGAATCTGCCTGCAATACCAGACACTCAGGTTCGATCAATGGCACCGGAACATCCCCTGGAGAAGGGAACAGCTACCCACTCCAGTATTCTTGCCTGGAGAAATCCATGGACAGCGAAGCCTGCTGGGCTACAGTCCATCGGATGACAAGGAGTCAGACACAACTCAGCAACTAACACATTCTTTCATACCTTCTCTCTATGCATTGTCTGTAATCCACACAACAAGTCAAAATATGATGTAAGAATTTCATTGTGCAGGTGGAGAAACTGTTTATAAGTCTCAGAGAGGCTAAAAGGCTTGCCCGTAAGGATATGACTAGAGTACAGTCAAGCTGGGACTTGAACTCTAATCTGTATAGCCCCAAACCCTGTGCCCTTCCCACTATATTATTCACTATATTAATTCCACTCAAATTGCAAAGATATATCACACAGCATAGTTACTGGAAGTCATAAAATCAAATAACTAAAGTGTCACAATTTCCAAGTAGTCTAGGAAAAAATGATACAGTCCAACTGTTCTGAGATGGTTGGTTGGCATCACTGAATTAATGGACATGAGTTTGATCAAGTTCTGGGAGTCTGTGATGAACAGGGAAGCTTGGAGTTCTGCAGTCCATGGGGTTGCAAAGACTCAGACATGACTGAGTGACTGAACTGAACCTACTCTACCTTAAAGCTGTTTTTCTCTCCCTTTAAATTTTCAGTAGTGAGGTTTTCAAAATGGGATTTTCACAAAGGATGATGACGCATGCTCATTTTCAGTGTGGAGAGTTGTTCTTCACGTGTCTCTTGCATGATTTTTACTTTTGTTGATAGAACTTTAGAAATTATTGGGCGTTGACAAGATTTCTCTTCAGGAGGTATCCTTCGACCTCTATGTGGGAAGGTATTTCCGTGGAGCAAATCAACTGTATTAAGACTTTTGATTGCTAGTGACCGAGATCCATCTGAAATTGGCGCAAAGGTTTGAATGATGACGATGATTGTAATGATGATAACTGATGTTAAAGCATTTTGCCTCACAAAACTAAAATGTCCACGAAAATCAAGCAGATCTAATTCCAGGAGCTTAAACATTTTAATCAAAACTTGATCTTGGTATCCCTGCTTCTTTTGCCTCTGTTTTTATCTGTAGTTGCTTTATGTACTTTTTTCTGTGGAGATTTTTCTCTATGCAGGCAGTCTATCCCTAGGTCATGGCAGCAATGCCAGGCTTACTTCCACAAGTGAGCAAACCCAACATAAAGAAGCAAGCCAACAAAATGTCTGAGAGTTCACTTTTATTTGCTTTCGTCCTGTTGATGTGGATAATAAATAATCTGTGATGTTGACCAAGCCTGTGCCATGCTCCTACTTCTGAGACCAAGACCTTTCCTGAAACCCCATGAATTGGGAAAACTGGATGGCAATTGGTTACTCATTGGAAAATGAGAGTAATGTTAAAAGGAAGATTCATGAATTAAGATGTTGGACTGTCGAAAAAAAAAAAAAGATGTTTACTTTAGCAATAATACTATATATACATTGCTAAGTTTAATAAACATCCAAAGTGTTATTGATAAAAAGTTAATCAGTTGATGTAAGAAAGATTTTATTCGAGCCAAATTGAGGCTTATAATTTGGGAAGAGCACCTCAGAAAGCTCCAAGAACTTTCTGTCAGTTAGAAGTCAAAACGCAGATATGTAAGTTTTTTGAGAGAGGCTTATCATCTAAATTATGTATTATTGAGATTTAATCTAGATCTACAAGTGCAAAGTTGTGGGGTATCATGACACCTTATAAGTTCAAGAAGGAACGTTATCTTCTAAAGAGTTGTCCTGTTGCTGCTAGGAGAATATTGCTCTTTATGGTTGAGCAAATATTTCTGCGAATTGCAGAAAATATGCCTAGGCATAATGCACACAATGCACGGTGAGGGAGAGAGGAGGCCAAAGGGCAGGTAAATTATTTTCTGTGCGTTTAAATATTTCTTGTCTTGCCCTAAAATATGAATTTTATTTCATAGTGTTTATAATGCAAATACAATAAGTTTAAATATTCATCACTATGTGCAATATGCCAGGCACAGTGATTGACCAACTTTCTTTCCCAAAACTTTGAGGGATGGGAGAGGACCTGGCTCTCTGCTGAGTCCGGTCTCTTGAAGCTGTGGATCCTTGACACTCTGAACACTGTGTGAGAGAGAACTTGCAAAACTTCCTGAGGCATAAGTACAAAAATGGTGACAAAGACGTGTTAGGGACCTCAAGACAGTTCAGGTAATGTTAAATGCTTCTCTACATGAGGCCTCCCTGGAGGCTCAGATGGTAAAGAATCTGCCTGCAATACCAGACACTCAGGTTTGATCCCTGGGTCCCGAACATCCCCTGGAGAAGGGAACGGCTACCCACTCCAGTATTCTTGCCTGGAGAAATCCATGGACAGCGAAGCCTGCTGGGCTACAGTCCATCGGGTCACAAGGAGTCAGACACGACTCAGCAACTAACACATTCTTTCATACCTTCTCTCTATGCATTGTCTGTAATCCACACAACAAGCCAAGATAGGATGTATGAAGTTCATTTTGCAGATGGCGAAACTGTTTATAAGTCTCAGAGAGGCTAAATGGGTTGCCCGTAAGGACATGACTAGACTAGAGTCTAAGCTGGGATTTGAACTCTGACCTGTATAGCCCCAAACCCTGTGTTCCTTCCACTACGTTATTCACTATATTAATTCCATTCAAATTGCAAAGATATAGCACACAGCGTAGTTACTGGAAGTCATACAATCAAATATCTAAAGTGTCACAATTCCCAAGTAGACTAGGAAGGAATGATCCGGTCCAAATGTACTGAGATGATTGGATGGCATCACTGACTTGATGGACATGATTTTGATCAAGCTCCGGGAGTTTGTGATGGACAGGGCAGCCTGGAGTTCTGCAGTCCATGGGGTCGCAAAGACTCAGACATGACTGAGTGACTGAACTGAACCAAGTCTACCTTAAAGCTGTTTTTCTCTCCCTTTAAATTTTCAGTAGTGAGGTTTTTAAAATGGGATTTTCACAAAGGATGATGATGCATGCTGATTTTCAGTGTGGAGAGTTGTTCTTCAAGTGTCTCTTACATGATTTTTACTTTTGTTGATAGGTCTTCAGAAATTAGTGGGCTTTGAAAAGAATTTTGGTTGGGAGTTGTCCTTCCACCTCTACGTGGGAAGGTATTTCTGTGGAGAAAATCAACTGTATTAAGACTGTTGATTGCAAGTGACCGAGACCCATCTGAAATTGGCGCAAAGGTTTGAATGATGACGATGATTGTAATGATGATAATTCATGTTAAAGCATTTTGACTCACAAAACAAAAATGTCCAAGAAAAGCAAGCAGGTCTAAATCCAAGAGCTTATACATTTTAATCCAAACTTGATCTTGATTTCTCTATTTCTCCTGGCTCTGCTTGTACCTGTACTGGCTTTATGTACTTTTTTCGGTGGAAACTTTTCTCTATGCAGGCAGTCTATCCCTAGGTCATGGCAACAACCCCAGGGTTACTTCCACAAAGAAGCAGCTCTAACATAAAGAAGTAACCCAACAAATAGTCAGAGAGTTCACTTTTCTTTGCCTTCCTCCTGTTGATGTGGATAATAAAGGATCTGTGATATTGACCAAGCCTGTGCCATGCTCCTACTTCTGAGACCAAGACCTTTAATCAAACCACATGAATTGGGAAAAATGGATGACAACTCGTTACTCATAGGAAAATGAGTGTAATATTAAAAGGAAGACTAATGAATAATGATGATGGATTGTAAAAAAAAAGGTGTTTACTTTAGCAATAATACTATATATACATTGCTAGTTTTTTACACACATACAAAACTGTTATTGATAAAAAGTTAATCAGTTGATGTAAGAAAGATTTTACCCGAGCCAAATTGAGGCTTATAATTTGGGAAGAGCACCTCAGAATCCTCCAAGAACTTTCTGTCCGTTAGAAGTGAAAACGCAGTTATGAAAAATTTTGAAGGAGACATATACCCTAATTTATGTATAACTGACAATTAATCTCGATCTACAAGTGCAAAGTGGTGGGTTTTCATGACACCTTAAAAGATCAAGAAGGAGCGTTATCTTCTAATGAGTTGTCCGGTTGCTGCTAGGAGAATATTGATCTTAATGGTTGAGCAAATATTTCTGCGAATTGCATAGGACTGGCCTAGGCATAATGCACACAATGCACGGTGAAGGGAGAGAGGAGGCCAAAGGGCAGTTACATTTTTTTCTGTGTGCTTAAATATTTCTTGTCTTGCCCCCAAATATGAATTTTTTTCCATAGTGTTTATAATGAAAATACAATAACCTTAAATATTCATCAATTAATGCAATATGCCAGGCACATTGCTTGACCAATTTTCTTTCCCAAAACTTTGAGGGATGGGAAAGTAAGCTGGGTCTCTGCTGAGTCTGCTCTCTTGAAGCTGGGGATCCTTGACACTTTGAACACTGTGGGAGAGAGAACATGCAAAGCTTCCTGAGGCAAAACTCTAAAAGTGGTGAGAAAGACATGTAAGGAACCTCAAGACAGTTCAGGTAGTGTTAAATGCTTCTCTACGTGAGACCTCCCTGGTGGCTCAGATGGTAAAGAATCTGCCTGCAATACCAGACACTTAGTTTCGAGCCCTGGATCCAGAACATCCCCTGGAGAAGGGATCAGCTACCCAATCCAGTATTCTTGCCTGGAGAAATCCATGGACAGCGAAGCCTGGTGGGCTACAGTCCATCGGGTCACAAGGAGTCAGACACGACTCAGCAACTAACACATTCTTTCACACTTTCTCTCTATGCATTGTCTGTACTCCACACAACAAGCCAAGATAGGATGTGTGAAGTTCATTTTTCAGGTGGAGAAACTGTTTATAAGTCTCAGAGAGGCTAAATGGGTTGCCCGTAAGGACATGGCTAGACTAGAGTCTAAGCTGGGATTTAAACTCTGATCTGTATAGCCCCAAACCCTGTGCCCTTTCCACTATATTATTCACTATTTTAATTCCACTCAAATTGCAAAGATATATCACAGAGCTTAGTTATTGGAAGTCATAAAATCAAATATCTAAAGTGTCACAATTTCCAAGTACACTAGGAAAAAATGATCCAGTCCAACTGTACTCAGTTGGTTCGATGGCAATACTGACTTGATGGACATGAGTTTGATCAAACACCGGGAGTTTGTGATGGACAGGGAAGCCTCGAGGTCTGCAGTCCATGGGGTCGCAAAGACTCAGACATGACTGAGTGACTGAACTGAACCAACCCTACTATAAAGTTGTTTTCCTCTCTCTTAATTTTCAGTAGTGAGGTGTTTAAATTGGGATTTTCAGAAAGGATGATGATACATACTCATTTTCAGTGTGGTGAGTTGTTCTTCACATGTCTCTTACATGTTTTTTATTTTTGTTGATAGAACTTTAGAAAGTATTGGGCTTTGAAAAGGATTCTGGTTAGGAGTTGTGCTTCCACCTATATGTGGGAAGGTATTTCTGTGGAGAAAAACAACTGCATTATGACTGTTGATTGCAAGTGACCGAGAGCCATCTGAAATCGGCTCAAAGGTTTGAATGATGAGAATGATTGTAGTGATGATAATTCATGTTAAAGCATTTTGACTCACAAAACTAAAATGTCGAAGAAAATCAAGCAGATCTAAAGCCAGGAGTTTAAACACTTTAACCAAAATTTGATCTTGATCTCCCTGCTTCTCCTGGCTCTGATTTTATCTGTATTTTCTTATATAATTTTTTTCAGTGGTGGCTTTTCTCTATGCAGGCAGTCTATCCCTAGGTCATGGCAACAATCCCAGGGTTACTTCCACAATCAAGCAACCCTAACATAAAGAACTTACCCAACAAAAATCTGATAGTTCTCTTTTATTTGCCTTCGTCCTGTTGATGTGGATAATAAAGGATCTGTGATGTTGACCAAGCCTGTGCAATGCTCCTACTTCTGAGAACAAAACGTTTCCTGAAACCCCATGAATTGGGAAAACTGGATGAAAACTGTTTACTCATAGGGAAATGAGAGTATCGTTAAAAGGAAGATTCATGAATTATGATGTTGGACTGTCAAAAAAAAAAGATGTTTACTTCAGAAATAATACTATATATACATTGCTAGTTTTTTAAACACATACAAAATTGTTATTGATAAAAAGTTAAACAGTTGATGTAAGAGCCAAATTGAGGCTTATAGTTTGGGAAGAGCACCTCAGAAAACTCCAAGAACTTTCTGTCCGTTAGAAGTCAAAACGCAGTTATGTAAGTTTTTTGAGGGAGGCATATACTCTAATTTATCTATTACTGACAATTAATCTAGATCTACAAGTGCAAAGTGGTGTGGTATCATGACACCTTATAAGATAAAGAGGGAACGTTATCTTCTAAAGAGTTGTCCTGTTGCTGCTAGAAGAATATCGTTCTTTATGTTTGAGCAATTATTTCTGTGAATTGCAGAGGACTGGCCTATGCATAATGCACACAATGCACGGTAAAGGGTGAGAGGAGGCCAAAGGGCAGATAAATATTTTTGTGTGTGTTTAAATATTTCTTATCCTGCCCGAAAATATGAACTATATTTCATAGTGTTTATAATTCAAATATAATAACCTTAAATATTCATCAATAAGTGCAATATGCCAGGCACAGTGCTTGTCCAACATTCTTTCCCAAAACTTTGAGGGATGGGAAAGGAAGCTGGAGATCCTTGACACTGTGAACACTGTGGGAGAGAGAACTTGCAAAGCTTCCTGAGGCAACAGTCCAAAAGTGGTGCGAAAGACATGTTCGGGACCTAAAGACAGTTCAGGTAATATTAAATGATTCTCTACATGAGGCCTCCCTGGTGGCTCAGATGGTAAAGAATCTGCCTGCAATACAAGACACTCAGGTTCAATCCCGGGGTTAAGAACATCCCCTGGAGAGGGAACGGCTACCCACTCCAGTATTCTTGCCTGGAGAAATCCATGGACAGCGAAGCCTGCTGGGCTACAGTCCATCGGGTCACAAGGAGTCAGACACGACTCAGCAACTAACACATTCTTTCATACTTTCTCTCTATGCATTGTCTCTAATCCACACAACAAGCCAAGATATGATGTAAGAAGTTCAGTTTGCATGTGAAAAAATTGTTTATAAGTCTTAGAGGCTAAATGGCTTGGCCGTAAGGACATGACTACAGTCTAAGCTGGCATTTGAACTCTAATCTGGATAACCCCAAACCCTGTGCCCTTTCCACTATATTATTCACTATATTAATTCCACTCAAATTGCAAAGATATATCACACAGCATAGTTACTGGAAGTCATAAAATCAAATAACTAAAGTGTTCACAATTTCCAAGTAGATTAGGACAAAATGATCCACTCCAACTGTTTTGAGATGGTTGGATGGCATCACTGAATTGATGGACATGAGTTTGATCAAGCTCCGGGAGTCTGTGATGGACAGGGAAGCCTGGAGTTCTGCAGTCCATGGGGTTGCAAAGACTCAGACATGACTGAGTGACTGAACTGAACCAACTCTACCTTAAAGCTGTTTTTCTCTCTCTTTAAATTTTCACTAGTGAGGTGTTTAAATTGGGATTATCAGAAAGGATGATGATACATGCTGATTTTCAGTGGGGTGAGTTGTTCTTCACGTGTCTCTTACATTATTTTTATTTTTGTTGATAGAACTTTAGAAAGTATTGGGCTTTAGAAAGAATTCTGGTTAGGAGTTGTGCTTCCACCTCTATGTGGGAAGGTATTTCTGTGGAAAAAAACAACTGTATTAAGACTTTTGATTGCAAGTGACCGAGGCCCATCTGAATGCAGCTCAAAGGTTTGAATGATGAGAATGATTGTAGTGATGATAATTCATGTTAAAGCATTTTGACTCACAATACTAAAGTTTCCAAGAAAATCAAGCAGGTCTAGTCCAGGAGCTTAAGCATTTTAACCGAAACTTGATCTTGATCTCCTGCTTCTCCTGGCTCTGCTTTTATCTGTACTTGTTTATGTACTTTTTTCAGTGGAGACTTTTCTCTATGCAGGCAGTCCATCCCAAGGTCATGGCAACAATCCCAGGGTTACTTCCACAAGCCTGCAACCCTAAAATAAAGAAGTAACCCAAAAAGTCTGAGAGTTCTCTTTTATTTGCCTTCGTCCTGTTGATGTGCATAATAAGTGATCTGTGATGTTGACCAAGCCTGTGCCTTGCTCCTACTTCGGAGACCAAGACCTTTCCTGAAACCCCATGAATTGGGAAAACTGGATGACAATTGGTTACTCATAGGAAAATGAGAATAATGTTAAAAGGAAGATTCATGAATTATGATGTTGGACTGTCGAAAAAAAAAGATGTTTACTTTAGCAATAATACTATATATACTTTCCTAGTTTTTATACACATACGAAAGTGTTATTGATAAAAAGTTAATCATCTGAAGTAAGAAAGATTTTATTTGAGCCAAATTGAGGCTTATAATTTGGGAAGAGCACCTCAGAAAGTTCCAAGAACTTTCTGTCCGTTAGAAATCAAAACGCAGATATGTAAGTTTTTTGAGGGAGGCGTATAATCTAAATTATGTATTATTGACAATTAATCTAGATCTACAAGTGCAATGTGGTGGGGTATCCTGACACCTTATAAGATAAATAAGGAACGATATCTTCTAAAGAGTTGTCCTGTTGCTGCTAGGAGAATATTGCTCTTTATGGTTGAGCAAAAATTTATGCGAATTTCAGAAATTATGCCTATGCATAATGCACACAATGCACGGTGAAGGGAGAGAGGAGGCCAAAGGGCAGAAAATTTTTTGTGTGTGTGTTTAAATATTTCTTGTCTTGCCCTAAAATATGAATTTTATTTCATAGTGTTTATAATGCAAATACAATAACCTTAAATATTCATCACTATGTGCAATATGCCAGGCACAGTGATTGACCAACTTTCTTTCCCAAATCTTTGAGGAATGGGAGAGGACCTGGCTCTCTGCTGAGTCTGGTCTCTTGAAGCTGTGGATCCTTGACACTCTGAACACTGTGGGAGAGAGCACTTGCAAAACTTCCTGAGGCATAAGTACAAAAATGGTGACAAAGACATGTTAGGGACCTCAAGACAGTTCAGGTAATGTTAAATGCTTCTCTACATGAGGCCTCCCTGGTGGCTCAGATGGTAAAGAATCTGCCTGCAATACCAGACACTCAGGTTCGATCCCTGGGTCCGGAACATCCCCTGAAGAAGGGAACGGCTACCCACTCCAGTATTCTTGCCTGGAGAAATCCATGGACAGCGAAGCCTGCTGGGCTACAGTCCATCGGGTCACAAGGAGTCAGACATGACTCAGCAACTAACACATTCTTTCATACTTTCTCTCTATGCATTGTCTCTAATCCACACAACAAGCCAAGATAGGATGTATGAAGTTCATTTTGCAGATGGCGAAACTGTTTATAAGTCTCAGAGAGGCAAAATGGCTTGCCCGTAAAGACATGACTAGACCAGAGTCCAAGCTGGGATATGAACCCTGATCTGTATAGCCCCAAACCCTGTGCTCTTTCCACTATATTATTCACTATATTAATTCCTTTCAGATCGCAAAGATATATCACACAGCATAGTTACTGGAAGTCATAAAATCAATTTTCTGAAGTGTCACAATTTTCAGGTAGAGTAGGAAAAATTGATCCAGTCCAACTGTACTGAGATGGTTGGATGGCATCACTGACTTGATGGACATGAGTTTGTTCAAGCTCCAGGAGTTTGTGATATACATGGAAGCCTGGAGTTCTACAGTCCATGGGGTCTTAAAGAGTCAGAAATGACTGAGTGACTGAACTGAACCAACTCTACCTTAAAGCTGTTTTTCTCTCTCTTTAAATTTTCAGTAGTGGGGTTTTTTAAATGGGATTTTCAGAAAGGATGATGATACATGCTGATTTTAGGTGTGGTGAGTTCTTCACGTGCCTCTTACATGATTTTTATTTTTGTTGATAGAACTTTAGAAAGTATTGGGCCTTGAAAAGGATTCTTGTTAGGAGTTGTGCTTCCACCTCTGTGTGGGAAGGTATTTCTGTGGAGAAAAACAACTGTATTAAGACTGTTGATTGCAAGTGACCGAGACCCATCTGAAATTGGCTCAAAGGTTTGAATGATGACGATGATTGTAATGATGATAATTCATGGTAAAGCATTTTGACTCACAAAACTAAATTGTCCTTGAAAATCAAGCAGGTCTAAATCCAGGAGCTTAAAAATTTTAATCAAATCTTGATCTTGATCTTCCTGCTTCTCCTGGCTCTACTTTTATCGGTACTTGCTTTATGTACTTTTTTCGGTGGAGACTTTTCTCTATGCAGGCAGTCTATACCTAGGTCATGACAACAAGCCCAGGGTTACTTCCACAAGCAAGCAACCCTAACATAAGAAGTAAGCCAACAAAAATTTGAGAGTTCTCCTTTATTTGCCTTTGTCCTCTTGATGTGGATAATAAATGATCTGTGATGTTGACCAAGCCTGTGCCTTGCTCCTACTTCGGAGACCAAGACCTTTCCTGAAACCCCATGAACTGGGAAAACTGGATGACAATTGGTTACTCATAGGAAAAGGAGAGTAATGTTAAAAGTATGATTCATGAATTATGATGTTGGACTGTCCAAAAAAAAAATGTGTTTATTTCAGCCATATTCTATGTATACATTTCTAGTTTTTTATACACATACAAAAGTGTTATTGATAAAAAGTTAATCCGTTGATGTAAGAAGATTTTATTCTACCCAAATTGAGGCTTATAATTTGGGAAGTGAACCTCAGAATGCTACAAGTAATTTCTGTCCATTAGAAGTCAAAGCGCAGTTATGTTAGGTATTTGAGGGAGGCATATAGTTTAAATTATGTATTATTGACAATTAATCTCAATCTACAAGTGAAAAGTGGTGGGGTATCATGACACCTTATAATATCAAGAAAGAACTTTATCTTCTAAAGAGTTGTCCTCTTGCTGCTAGGAGAATATTGCTCTTTATGTTTGATTGAGCATATTTTTCTGCGAATTGCAGAGGACTGGCCTATGCATAATGCACACAATGCACGAGGAAGGGAGAGAGGAGGCCACAGGGCAGATAAATATTTTTGTGTGTGTTTAAATATTTCTAGTCTTGCCCTAAAATATGAATTTTTTTCATAGTGTTTATAATGCAAATACAATAACCTTAAATATTCATCAATAAGTGCAATATGCCAGGCACAGTGCATGACCAACTTTTACTCCCAAAGCTTGAATGGATGGGAAAGGAAGCTAGGTCTCTGCTGAGTCTACTCTCTTGAAGCTGGGGATCTTGACACTGTGAACACTGTGGGAGAGAGAACTTGTAAAGCTTCCTGAGGCAAATTCCAAAAGTGGTGAGAAAGACATGTTAGGGTCCTCAAGAAAGTTCAGGTAATCATAAATGCTTCTCTACATGAGGCCTCCCTGGTGGCTCAGATGGTAAAGAAATTGTCAGCAATACAAGACAGTCAGGTTCGATCCCTGGGTCCGAAACTACCCCTGGAGAAGGGAACGGCTACCCACTCCAGTATTCTTGCCTGGAGAAATCCATGGACAGCGAAGCCTGGTGGGCTACATTCCATCGGGTCACAAGGAGTCAGACACGACTCAGCAACTAACACATTCTTTCACACTCTCTCTCTATGCATTGTCTGCAATCCACACAGCAAGCCAAGATAGGATGTATGAAGTTCATTTTGCTGGTGGAGAAACTGTGTATAAGTCTCAGAGAGGCTAAATGGCTTGCTTGTAAGGACATGACTAGACTGGAATCTAAGCTGGGATTTGAACTCTGATCTGTACGGGCCCAAACCCTGTGTTCCTTCCACTACATTATTCACTATATTAATTTCACTCAAATTGCAAAGATATATCACACAGCATAGTTATTGGAAGTCATAAAATCAAATATCTAAAGTGTCAAAATTTCCAAGTAGACTAGGAAGAAATGATCCATCCAACTGTTTCAGATGTTTGGATATCATCACTGACTTGATTTACACAAATTTGATCAAGCTCTGGGAGTCTGTGATGGACAGGGAAGCCTGGAGTTCTGCAGTCCATGGGGTCGCAAATACTCAGACATGACTGAGTGACTGAACTGAACCAACTCTACTGTAAAGCTGTTTTTCTCTCTCTTTAAATTTTCACTAGTGAGGTGTTTAAATTGGGATTTTCAGAAAGGATGATGATACATGCTGATTTTCAGTGGGGTGAGTTGTTCTTCACGTGTCTCTTACATGATTTTTATTTTTGTTGATAGATCTTTAGAACGTATTGGGCTTTGAAAAGAATTCTGGTTAGGAATTGTGCTTCCTCCTCTATGTGGGAAGGTATTTCTGTGCGAAAAACAACTGTATTAAGATTTTTGATTGCAAGTGACCAAGACCCATCTGAATTGGCTGAAAGGTTTGAATGATGACAAAGATTGTAATGATGATAATTCATGTTAAAGCATTTTGACTCAGAAAACAAAACTTTCCAAGAAAATCAAGCAGGTCTAAAGCCAGGAGTTTAAACATTTTAACCAAAACTTGATCTTGATCTCCCTTCTTCTCCTGGCTCTGCTTCTATCTGTACTTGTTTATGTACTTTTTTCTGTGGAGACTTTTCTCCATGCAGGCAGTCTATCCCTAGGTCATGGCAACAATTCCAGGGTTACTTCCACAAGCAAGCAACCCTAACATAAAGAAGTAACCCAACAAAAAGTTTGAGAGTTCTCTTTTATTTGCCTTCGTTCTGTTGATGTGGATAATAAATGATCTGTGATGTTGACAAAGCCTGTACCATGCTCCTACTTCTGAGACCAAGACCTTTCCTGAAACCCCACGAATTGGGAAAACTGGATGACAATTGGTTACTCATAGGAAAATGAGAATAATGTTAAAAGGAAGATTCATGAATTATGATGTTGGACTGTTGAAAAAAAAAGATGTTTACTTTAGCAATAATACTATATATACTTTGCAATTTTTTTATACACATAGAAAAGTATTATTAATAAAAAGTTAATCAGTTGATGTAAGAAAGATTTTATTTGAGCCAAATTGAAGCTTATAATTTGGGAAGAGCACCTCAGAAAGTTCCAATAACTTTCTGTCCGTTAGAAGTCAAAATGCAGTTATATAATTTTTTTCAGTGAGGCATATATTTTAAATTATGTATTTTGACAATTAATCTCGATCTACAAGTGCAAAGTGGTGGGTTATCATGACACCTTATAAGATCAAGAAGGAACTTTATGTTCTAAAGAGTTGTCCTGTTGCTGCTAGGAGAATATTGTTCTTTATGTTTGAGCAAATATTTCTGCGAATTGCAGAGGACTGGCCTATGCATAATTCACACAATGCACAGTGAAGGGAGAGAGGAGGCCAAAGGGCAGATAAATTTTTTTCTGTGTGTTTAAATATTACTTGTGTTGCCCTAAAATATGAATTTTATTTCATAATGTTTATAATGCAAATAATATAAGCTTAAATATTCATCAATAAGTGCAATATGCCAGGCACAGTGCTTGACCAACTTTCTTTCCCAAAACTTTGAGGGATGGGAAAGGAAGCTGGGTCTCTGTTGAGTCTGCTCCCTTGAAGCTGGGGATCCTTGACACTGTGAACATTGTGGGAGTGAGAACTTGCAAAACTTCCTGAGGCAAAAGTCCTAAAGTGGTGAGAAAGACATGTTAGGGACCTCAAGACAGTTCAGGTAATGTTAAATGCTCTTCTACATGGGGCCTCCCTGGTGGCTCAGATGGTAAAGAATCTGCCTGCAATACAAGGCACTCAGGTTCGATCCCTGGGTCAGGAACAGCCCCTGGAGAAGGGAACGGCTACCCACTTCAGTATTGTTGTTTGGAGAAATCCATGGACCACGAAGCCTTGTGGGCTACAGTCCATCGGGTCACAAGGAGTCAGACACGACTCAGCAACTAACATATTCTTTCATACTTTCTCTCTATGCATTGTCTGTAATCCACACAACAATGCAAGATAGGATGTATGAAGTTCATTTTGCAGGTGGAGAAACTGTTTATAAGTCTCAGAGTGGCTAAATGGCTTGCCCGTAAAGACATGACTTGACTAGTGTCTAAGGTGGTATTTGAACTCTGATCTATATAGCCCCAAACCCTGTGCTCTTTCCTCTGTATTATTCAGCACTCACGCCTATATACAATTTTATATAAATGGATAAAATATGATACTTTTGCACCAAGAATCGCTTGAATGCAGTCTAGATAGGAAGTGTTGACACATGAAATCTGACAATAGCAAAAAAAAAATATTTTATGTTGGAAGTAGAATAGAGTGGATTTTCTCTCTCATTTGACAATTTTTTTGATAGCAGTAACCATATTAACATCACAGAGTATCCTTGATCTCACCATTCCACCCCTTTGATTTCAAGATTACTGTATCCTGGTAATTAAATATCATTCTCATTATTGATGCTACCTATAATGTGAGTAGAAAGCATTACATTAGCTTTGAAAACTCTTTTTAGTAATGTTATTGTATCATAAAATTTAATGCTTAAGAATATTTCGTTGGAGATCAAATCACAATGAAACACAAAAATATTGAACAGGCCCAATGCAACCAGTCAACTCCGTCAAGTAGAAAAGCATACATTATTTATAAAATAAAATCTGGGAGTTATTCCAGAAACACACCCAAAACAAGAGATAGGGTTTTTCCAATATTTTGATCTTGAAATGATCCCTCTAATACATTAACAATTTATGTACTAACAACAGTTATAGTTCATGCTGTAGCTTTTTTGCATATCAAGTGAATCTTTCATTACAATCATTTATATTATGAAATTAGTCTTACTTTACTTGGAGGCTTACTTTTTAGCAGGTTGACATTGGGCAGCTTTCTCTGGTTCAACTTTGTCAGCATTTTCATTATCAGCATTTCTTTTTTCTCTCTGAGCCATTTTACAATCGTTCTAAATTGTATCTAGCTAAAACTTGGCATCTAAATTGCCACCTTAGAATTCTGTCTCAGGGAAAATCCCAGTGTCAGTCTAATGAGCTGAATTGTATATATAACATAGTCAGTTTTTTGGCAGTTCCAATCTCTATTTTTAAACTCAGTTATAACTAAAACAATGAGATAATTATGATACACAAGCCATTGTTGATGAGAAGAACTTTAGCTCATTACTTTTTCTAATTAGTTCTCTCAAGTCAGGATAGAAATCTTGGAAACTTTGTTTCCATCCTAAGAGGGAATTGATTCATTTCAGCAAAGTTTCAATGAAAGTATTTTTCTTTTTAATTTTTATTTAGCATAACTCACCTAGTTCAATATTTTCTAAAGTGTTACATTTTATCTTAAAACTTTTTGTTTGAGCATTGACTCAGGCTGTTTTCCCATAGATAAAGTGGGACAGAATCGATGCATTGCAGGCTTCCTTTGCTGCTCTGTGTGATAAACACTGTCTAACAAGTCAGAAAAAATCCATTTTGATGCTACTTCTCCAATTAGACCTGTTAAGCAGTCTTTGAATAACTGAATTTGGTTTTAGTTTTACACACAGATACATTGTTAAGCTAATGTTTTTAAAGTAAACTATAGCACTATTAATATTAATTTCCAAGAAGTTCTTCTCTTAAATCAAATCTCTAAGCATAAGCAAGTGAAGCTGTAATTGTTTTGTTGAGATTCAGTGTAACTTGATTACTCTCTAACTACTCAGTAATTTTTGGAAATCCTGTTCATTCAGTTTGAACAATTGCATATGACTAGTATGTGTATTATCACAATTGCACTCATCTCACATGATAGTAAAGACATGCTCAAAATTCTCCAAGCTAGGCTTCAACAATATGTGAATCGTGAACTTTCAGATGTTCAAGCAGGTTTTAGAAAAGGCAGAGGCACCAGAGATCAAATTGCCAACATCCGCTGGATCATGGAGAAAGCAAGAGAGTTTCAGAAAAACATCTATTTCTGCTTCATGGACTATGCCAAAGCCTTTGACTGTGTGGATCACAATAAACTGTGGAACATTCTGAAACACATGGGAATCCCAGATCACCTGACCTGCCTCTTGAGAAACCTGTATGAAGGTCAGGGAGCAAGAGTTAGAACTGGACATGGAACAACAGACTGGTTCCAAATAGGAAAAGGAGTACGTCAAGGTTGTATATTGTCACCCTGCTTATTTAACTTATATGCAGAGTACATCATGAGGAACGCTGGGCTGGAAGAAGCACAAGCTGGAATCAAGATTGCCGGGAGAAATATCAATAACCTCAGATATGCAGATGACACTACCCTTATGGCAGAAAGTGAGGAGGAACTCAAAGGCCTTTTGATGAAAGTGAAAGAGGAGAGTGAAAAGGTTGGCTTGAAGCTCAACATTCAGAAAACAAAGATCATGGCATCTGGTCCCACCACTTCATGGGAAATAGATGGGGAAACAGTGGAAACAGTGTCAGACTTTATTTTTGGGGGCTCCAAAATCACTGCAGATGCTGATTGCAGCCATGAAATTAAAAGACCCTTGCTCCTTGGAAGGAAAGTTATGACCAGCCTAGATAGCATATTAAAAAGCAGAGACATTACTTTGCCAACAAAGGTCCGTCTAGTCAAGGCTATGGTTTTTCCCGTGGTCATGTATGGATGTGAGAGTTGGACTGTGAAGAAAGTTGAGCACCGAAGAATTGATGCTTTTGAACTGTGGTGCTGGAGATGACTCTTGAGAGTCCCTTGGATTGCAAGGAAATCCAACCAGTCCATTCTAGAGGAGATCAATCCTGGGTGTTCATTGGAAGGACTTATGCTAAAGCTGAAACTCCAATACTTTGGCCACCTCATGCGACGAGTTGACTCACTGGAAAAGAGTCTGATGCTAGGAGGGATTGGGGATAGGAGGAGACGGGGACGGCAGAGAATGAGATGGCTGGATGGCATCACCGACTTGATGGACATGAGTTTGAGTGAACTCCGGGAGTTGGTGATGGACAGGGAGGCCTGGCGTGCTGTGATTCATGGGGTCGCAAAGAGTCGGACACGACCGAGCGACTGAACTGACTGAACTGAACTGAACTGAACTGAAGTATGTGTATAACTGTGTCATTAGCGTATGTTCTGAGAATGAGTTCCTTCCAGTATGTGCAAAGATCAGGAAGTTTAAGGGAAAAAGGAAAAAGAAAACAAAACCGCTGACTTCTTTCAAAAGCTATTTGCTGAAGCTCTCTGTTACCTTGTACAAATGCAAGAGGTAAGTCCTCTGAGGAATGTGAAGTGTAAACCAGCACACACCTTCAGGGAACTTGTTATCTTCCATGAGAAATAACAGCTACATAAAATCTTAAAAAGTTAAGCAATAAAAGATAAAAGTCAGATGGAGAGAGATTTCAATATCTGAGCAAAGTTCATTTCTTTAATTTTTTATTTTCCTAAAAGAGGTGTTGTAAATATATTATCCTTTCGCTACAATAATCCAAATTCTCTTTTTTTTATACTATTTGATGAACCCTGATAAAATTAGGTCACTGTATGATGACACATAATTTAGTAGGTCAAACAAAACTGCTTCACAAACCTGGCAATGATTTGCCAAAACCTGGCAAAGTCCTTCTGCAGGCTTGGTCAGTAAACTTTTACAGCATTGTAATTTTTAAATAGCCAGATCAAACCAAGGCCACCTCTAGGCTGTTAAAACTACTGCTACTTCAACTTTATTATTGTTAAAATCTGCATTTCCAGAATGACAATTACATTTAAAACTGAGTTAGTGCTTCTTTCAGCCCAGGACCATTATGAATGTTATTCTATATAAAAAGTATGGGTAACGTACTTAGGTGAGATAGAGAGAAACTGGATGGTTGAAAACTGAAGTATGAAACAGAAGAGCTTTAAATTAATCATTACATCAAACACCATAAAATAATGTTGAAATTTAAAAGAGTTTTTAAATCTAGACTCTCTCCCACTGGGAAAGCTAATGTTTTCAAATGAAGATACCTCCAGATGTAATCTTGTATCCCAGCTAATGCCATCTGTTCCTATTGACTATTCACTACTAATTCATAACCTACTACATAATTTCTGAGATAGGGAAACCTTAATTAATGGTCACACATATAAAATAAACGTGATAACACTATCTTTTAGAGCTCAAGAGATGTTATGAAATTTTAATTGATTATCTTCAAAAAATTATGTGATTCCTGAAAATAAAGAATCAGAATATAAAGGCTTACAATCTTGACAACTTATGGAAAATGTTTGAAGGTGAAAACAGAATTAGATACATTTGTTTTACTTTCTTTTCCTAGGCAGGTTAAAATGGAGAGATTCTTTGTTCTTTCAGATTCTTTTGGTATAAAACTCAGTATTATCTCCTAATACCTCACTCTAATCAATATTAAAAGATTTTGTTCTGTTTTACAATCATTGATCTTTTGCCAAAATTGTTTTTGAAAGGGGGTACTAAGAAGCTATTGCTTATGATTTAGCTAACAAAGAACCTACTCTAAATGAGGAGTAACCAATCACTTTTGATAACACACTGAGCTAGTGTAATCCTTACCAATATCATTTAGCAAATTTCTGAGAAATACTTTATGTTTGCATTTCTAGCTGGGGTACACAGTAATATACAGGGAGAAAGGTACTTGTAGATTTAGACACTTTATCTGAAGATAGAGTATCTTCTGGAAGAGTCAGTTTTATTCAGTGATAAAACATTTTAAAAATATTATGACAGGCATATGTTTTATTTGTATAACAAGCATGATGTACTGTGGAGTGAAATTCAAACTTTGTATAATTGGATAAAATATGTGACTTAAAGAAATCCTCACCCTGAAGCAGCACCTAACCCACTCCACTGCATTCTTACCCTCTCCTTGCTGTATGCATCATCTTCTGCTTTTTAGGAATGTGTGCTCAATCACTCAGTCATGTCCAGCTCTTTGCGACCCCATTGACTGTAGCTTGTCAGCCTCCTCTGTCCATGAAATTCTTCAGGCAAGAATACTGGAGTGAGTTGCCAATACCTACCCCAGGGAATCTTCCCAACCCAGGAATTGAACCTGGATATCTGGCGTCTCCTGCACTGGCAAGAGGATTCTTTACCAACTGCACCACCTGGGAAACCCAGGAATACTGTGAATTTTAGGAATACTGAGAAGTAGCAAAAATTATAATTTGGGGGATAGAAAAATAACTTGAATTCATAGTGTGGCACTAACTTGCTAATGTAATAAGCCCCAGAAATAGTGTCTTTTTCTATTGTAAAAAATATCTAAAAGTGGTCACTGTGTAGATCTGGATGAATGATCAAAGCATCTCTTGTGGAAGATGTTTGCAACAGGTTCAAAAACAGAAAGCCTGCTCTCTACACAGGAAACCATGAAAGAGAAAGGTTACTGTACCTCTTCCCTTGTCCACAGTGATCAAGTAAGGAGTTAGAAGAACTGGAGACTGAAGAAGGGGGCACTTTTCTGGGTGAAGGAGATTCATAGCACAGTTTGTTCCAAAGCTGTCAGAATCACAAACTGAAAATAGATACTGACTGAGCTTGCTATCGCCTCCAAGCTAGAAGATATTCAAAATTTAAATCTGTGACTGAACAGGCATATATTATCTCTTGTAACTGTCACAAAGATCCTACACGTGTATCATCACACACATTTTACAGATGAGGACAGGTTCTTAAGTAAATTGGTCATGATCACACTCTCGTTTTCTTTGATTGTTCATTGATGTTTGAGATTATTTCCTTTCATTATAGACTATCACACTTCTCCACTTGGTATTTGAGGAATTTGAACCGAGACACTATTTTCACATTCCTTGTTTTATTTTATTTATTATTTTATTTTATTTTTTATTTTTTTACTTTACATTATTGTATTGGTTTTACCATACTTTGACATGAATCCTCCAAGGGTGCACATGTGTTCCCAATTCCGAACCCCCCTCTGACCTCCCTCCCTATCCCATCCCTCTGGGTTATCCCAGCATACCAGCCCCAAGCATCCCGCATCATGCATCGAACCTGGACTGGCGATTCGTTTCACATATGATAATATACATGTTTCAATGCCATTCTTCCAAATCATCCCACCCTCGCCCTCTCCCACAGAGTCCAAAAGACTCTTCTATATATCTGTGTCTCTTTTGCTGTCTCATTTACAGGGTTATCGTTATCCTCTTTTTAAATTCCATATATATGCGTTAGTATACTGTATTGCTGTTTTTCTTACTGGCTTACTTCACTCTGTAAAATATGCTCCCGTTTCATCCACCTCATTAGAACTGAATCAAATGCATTCTTTTTAATGGTTGCGTAATATTCCACTGTGTATATGTACCACTGCTTTCTTATCCATTCATCTGCTGGTGGATGTCTAGGTTGAGTCCATGTCCTGGCTATTGCAAACAGTGCTGCAATGAACATTGGAGTACATGTGTCTCTTTCAATTCTGCCTTCCTCAGTGTGTATGCCCAGCAGTGGGATTGCTGGGTCGTCTGGCACTTGTTGACCATGATGGCTACTCCATTTCTTCTAAGGGATTCCTGCCCACAGTAGTAGATATAATGGTCATCTGAGTTAAATTCACCCATTCCAGTCCATTTTAATTCACTGATTCCTAGAATGTCTATGTTCACTCTTGCCATCTCCTGTTTGACCACTTCCAATTTGCCTTGATTCATGGACCTAACATTCCAGGTTCCTATGCAATATTGCTCTTTACAGCACCGGACCTTGCTTCTATCACCAGTCACATCCTCAACTGGGTATTGGTTTTGCTTTTTCTCCATCCCTTTATTCCTTCTAGAGTTATTTCTCCACTGATCTCCAGTAGCATACTGGGCACCTACCGACCTGGGGAATTCCTCATTCAGTAGCCTATCATTTTGCCCTTTGATACTATTCATGGGGTTCTCAAGGAAACTATACTAAAGTGGTTTGCCATTCCCTTCTCCAGTGGACCACATTTGGCTGTGGTCCATGTGATCAGCTCGACTAGTTTCCTGTGATTATGACTTCAGTGTGTCTGCCCTCTGATGACCCCTTGCAAAACCTACCGTCTTATTTGGGTTTCTCTTACCTTGGGCGTGGGATATCTCTTCACAGCTGCTCCAAGAAAGCGCAGCTGCTGCACCTTACCTTGCATGAGGGGTATCTCCTCAAGGCTGCCCCTCCTGACCTTGAACGTGGCTCCTCTTGGCCCTCCTGCGCCCGCACAGCCACCGCCTATTGGACGTGGGGTAGCTCCTCTCGGCCACTGGCCCTGGCCTCAGGCGTGGGGTAGCTCCTCTTTGCATGTGGGTTGCACCGGGGCCGGCGTCTCTCAATCTTAAAAATGACAGAATGATTTCTGTTCGTTTTCAAGGCAAACCATTTAATACTAAAGTAATCCAGGCCTATGCCCCAACCAGTAACGCTGAAGAAGCCTAAGTTGAACGGTTCTATGGAGACCTCCAAGATTTTTAGAACTAACACCCAAAAAAGATGCCCTTTTCATTATAGGGGACTGGAATGCAAAAGTAGGAAGTCAAGAAACACATGGAGTAACAGGCAAATTTGGCCTTGGAACACGGAATGAAGCACGGCAAAGGCAAATAGAGTTTTGTCAAGAGAATGCACTGGTCATAGCAAACACACTCTTTCAACAACACAAGAGAAAACTCTACACATGGACATCACCAGATGGTCAACACCGAAATCAGATTGATTATATTCTTTGCAGCCAAAGATGGAGAAGCTCTATGCAGTTAGCAAAACAAGACCAGGAGCAGACTGTGGCTCAGATCAAGAACTCCTTATTGCCAAATTCAGACTGAAATTGAAGAAAGTAGGGAAAACCACTAGACCATTCAGATATGACCTAAATCAAATCCCTTATGATTATACAGTGGAAGTGAGAAATAGATTTAAGGGAATAGATCTGATAGATAGAGTGCCTGATGAACTCTGGACGGAGGTTCGTGACATTGTACAGGAGACAGGGAGCAAGACCATCCCCATGGAAAAAAAATGCAAAAAAACGAAATGGCTGTCTGAGGAGACATTACAAATAGCTGTGAAAAGGAGAAGTGAAAAGCAAAGGAGAAAAGGAAAGATATAAGCATCTGAATGAAGAGTTCCAAAGAATAGCAAGGAGAGATAAGAAAGCCTTCCTCAGTGATCAATGCAAAGAAATAGAGGAAAACAACAGAATAGGAAAAACAAGAGATCTCTTCAAGAAAATTAGAGATTCCATGGGAACAGTTCATGCAAAGATGGGCTCGATAAAGGACAGAAATGGTATGGACCTAACAGAAGCAGAAGATATTAAGAAGAGGTGGCAAGAATACACAGAAGAACTGTACAAAAAAGATCTTCATGACCAAGATAGTCACGATAACGTGATCACTGACCTAGAGCCAGACATCTTGGAATGTGAAGTCAAGTGGGCCTTAGAAAGCATCACTATGCTCACTCTTCTTCCCTCCTTCCCACGTACCTGCCATCCCTCATCTCCTGGCCCAACAGCCCCTCCTTCAGGGACTCCCAGCTCCCGGGCTCTCAGGCCGCTGCCAAGCGTGGAGTCCGGAGGCATCCCAGGGAGGGGAATCCGAGGCAGGGCCGGGGTGGGGAAGACGCCTGGGACACTACCCGGTGCTAAAAAAGGGAACCGGCTGCCTGCTGGCTGGGGTGCAGATCAGGCGGAGCCACCGCAGCTTCCGCGGCTGAGAGCGCAGCGAACAGTGTAGAGTGAATTGTGCTGAGATCTCCAGAGTGCAGCCCAGAGAGAAGCAGTGAAGTTGTAGACGGCAGCTGAAATGAACTGGCCCACGTGAGCCTCCCCAAGCCCTGGGACAAGGCCTGTGTCCCATCGCTGAGCTATTTGGGGAGAAGGAACAAGATGGCGGAGGAATAGGACCACAAGACCACTCTCTCCCCCACAGATTCATCAAAAGAACATTTGAACACGGAGTAAAGTCCACAAAACAACTTCTGAATGCTGGCAGAGGACATCAGGCACCCAGAAAGGCAGCCCATTGTCTTCGAAAGGAGATTACCTGCCAAACGGTAACTCCCAGCAGAGAAGCAGCGCTGACGCCTGCATAAGCCATTAGCAAGCGGGGGCTGGGCAGAGAGGAGCCGGCTGAACTGCTTAGAGAGAGGACTTGGCTTGAATGGCGCGAGAACAATCTGAGAGAACTGGGGATAGCAAAGCAGACTGCGATAGCTTCCCCGCGAAAATGCGGAAAGCACTAACTTAAGACTCCACCAGCCCCGCTCACAGAACATAGGACTGAGCAGAGCAAGCCGGCTGCGGTTGGCCCATCCCCCATCGAGACAGGCAGGGGGGGCAACCAGAGCCGGAGCGGGCAACCGCGGCCCCAAAAAGGTATCCGATACAAACTGCTGGCAGGCATGTTGCTAATCAGGACTTCTTGGGATCAGGCCAGTCGATATCCCCCTGAGAACGTGCACCGGTTATACACCCAGAAAACCGAGTGGCAGGGACTGGGGAGGCGATAAGTCACAGCGACTGCGCTTGCCAAACACCTGGTCCCTTGAGCTGCTCAGACCGGGGAAGGCACAAAACGCAGGCCCAACCAAGTCTGCACCTTTGTGGAGTACCCGAAAACCTGAACTTGAGCCGCTCAGACCTGGGAAGTGCATATAACCCAGCGCCAGCCTCGGACAGTTCCCGGCAGAGCAACCTAGAGCCTGTGCAGTGTAGACTGGGACAGCACACGTGCTGTGAGCGGGGACAAACCCAGTGTGGCCGAGATGCTGCGAGCACTCCCCACAGACGCCAGAGATATTCATCTGCAGCGTTTCTCCCCTCCCAGAACAGAACAGGACTGAACAACTGAGCCTTAAAAAGTGTCCAACCACCCCCTAGTATCAGGGCGGAAATTAGACACTGAAGGGACCAGCAAAAAGAAGCTAAAAAAGAGGGAACGGCCTTGGAAATGACAGATAGAGTAGTCTAGATGCTACTCCAAGAATAAAACCAAAAACCAGAAGCAAGAGGCTTAAGCCCGAATCCTGAGAACACCAGAGAACTCCTGACTACAGGGAACATTAATTGATAAGAGCTCATCAAACATCTCCATACCTACACTAAAACCAAGCACCAGTCAAGGGTCAACAAGTTCCAGAGCAAGATATACCACGCAAAATCTCCAGCAACACAGGAAACTAGCCCTGAGCTTCAATATACAGGCTGCCCAAAGTCACTCCAAACCCACTGACATCTCATAACTCATTACTGGACACTTCATTGCACTCCTGAGAGAAGAAATCCAGCTCCACCCACCAGAACACCGACACAAGCTCCCATAACCAAGGAACCTTGACAAGTCACCCGTCCAACCCCACACACAGTGAGGAAACTACATAATAAAGAGAACTCCACAAACGGACAGAAGAGTGAAAGGCCACCCCAAGCAAAGCAATGTAAGCAAGATGAAGAGGCAGAGAAATACCCAGCAAGTAAAGGAACAAGATAAATGCCCACCAACACAAACAAAAGAGGAAGATATAGGGAATCTACCTGATAAGCAATTTCGAATTTTGATGGTGAAAATGATTCAAAATCTTGAAAGCAAAATGGAGTTACAGATAAATAACCTGGAGAAAAGGATTGAAAAGATGCAAGAAAGGTTTAATAAGGACTTAGAGGAAATAAAAAAGAGACAATATACAATGAATAATGCAACAGATGAGATCAGAAACACTCTGGAGGGAACAAACAGTAGAATAACAGAGACAGAAGACAGGAAAAGCGAGCTAGAAGTTAGAATTGTAGAAATAAATGAAACAGAGAGGAAAAAAGAAAAACGAATTAAAAGAAATGAGGACAGTATTAGAGACCTCTGAGACAATGTTAAACGCTCCAACATTCGAATCATAGGAATCCCAGAAGAAGAAGACAAAAAGAAAGACCATGGGAGAATACTTGAGGAGATAATAGTTGAAAACTTCCCTAAAATAGGGAAAGAAATAATCACCCAAGTCCAAGAAACCCAGAGAGTCCCCAACAGGATAAACCCAAGGCAAAATACTCCAAGACACATATTAATCAAATTAATAAAGATCAAACATAAAGAGCAAATATTAAAAGCAGCAAGGGAAAAGCAGCAAATAACACACAAGGGGATTCCCATAAGGATAACAGCTGATCTTTCAACAGAAACTCTTCAGGCCAGGAGAGAATGGCAAGACATACTTAAAGTGATGAAAGAAAATAACCTACAGCCCAGACTACTGTACCCAGCAAGGATCTCATTCAAATATGAAGGAGAAATCAAAAGCTTTACAGACAAGCAAAAGCTGAGAGAATTCAGCATCACCAAACCAGCTCTCCGACAAATGCTAAAGGATCTTTTCTAGACAGGAAACACAGAAAGGGTGTATAAACTCGAACCCAAAGTAATAAAGAAAATGGCTACAGGATTGTACTTATCAATAATTACCTTAAACATAAATGGGTTGAATGCCCCAATCAAAAGAGAAAGGCTGGCTGAATGGATTCAAAAACAAGACTCCCATATATGTTGTCTGCAAGAGACCCACCTCAAAACGAGGGACACATACGGACTGAAAGTGAAGGGCTGGAAAAAGATATTCCACGCAAATAGAGACCAAAAGAGAGCAAGAGTAGCAATACTAATATCAGATAAAATAAACTTTAAAACAAAGGCTGTGAAAAGAGACAAAGAAGGAAACTACATAATGATCAAAGGATCAATCCAAGATGAAGATATACCAATTATAAATATTTATGCACCCAACATAGGAGCACCACAATATGTAAGACAATTACTAACAAGTATGAAAGGGGAAATTAACAACAATGCAATAATAGTGGGAGATTTTAATACCCCACTTACATCTATGGATAGATCAGCTAAACAGAAAATTAACAAGGAAACATAAACTTGAAATGATACAATAGACAAGTTAGACCTAATAGATATCTATAGGACATTTCACCCCAAAACAATGAATTTCACCTTTTTCTCAAGCGCACACGGAACATTTTCCAGGATAGATCATATCCTGGGCCGTAAATCTAGACTTAGTAAATTCAAAAAAAAAAAAAATGAAATCATTCCAAGCATCTTTTCTGACCACAATGCAGTAAGATTAGATCTCAATTACTATTAAAAACGCCAACATACGGAGACTGAACAACACACTGCTGAATAATGAACAAACCATAGAAGAAATCAAAAGAGAAATCAAAATATGCATAGAAATGAATGAAAATGAAAACACAACAACCCAAAACCTCTGGGACACTGTAAATACAGTGCTAAGGGGGAAGTTCATAGCAATACTGGCACACTTCAAGAAACAAGAAAAAAGTCAACTAAATAAACTAAGTCTAAATCTAAAGCAACTAGAAAAGGAAGAAATGAAGAACCCCAGGGTCAGTAGAAGGAAAGAAATCGTAAAAATTAGGGCAGAGATAAATGCAAAAGAAACAAAAGAGACCATAGCAAAAATCAACAAAGCCAAAAGCTGGTTCTTTGAGAAGGTAAATAAAATTGACAAACCACTAGCCAGCCTTATCAAGAAACAAAGGGAGAAGAACCAAATCAATAAAATTAGAAATGAAAGTGGAGAGATCACAACCAACAACACAGAAATACAAAGGATTATTAGAGAATACTATCAGCGATTATATGGCCATAAAATGAATAACCTGGAAGAAATGGAAAAATTCCTAGAAAAGTACAACTTTCCAAAACTGAACCAGGAAGAAAAAGAAAATCTGAACAGACCCATCACAAGCACGGAACTAGAGACTGTAATCAGGAATCTTCCAGCAAACAAAAGCCCAGGTCCAGATGGCTTCACAGTTGAATTCTACTAAAAATTTAGAGAAGAGCTAACACCTATTCTACTCAAACTCTTCCAGAAAATTGCTGAGGAAGGGAAACTTCCAAACTCATTCTATGAGGCCACCATCACCCTAATCCCAAAACCTGGTAAAGACCCCACAAAAAAAGAAAACTACAGGCCAATATCACTGATGAACATAGATGCAAAATGCTTAACAAAATTCTAGCAATCAGAATCCAACAACATATTAAGAAGATCATACATCATGACCAAGTGGGCTTTATCCCAGGAATGCAACGATTCTTCAATATCCGCAAATCAATCAACGTAATACACCACATTAAAATGAAAAATAAAAATCATATGATTATCTCAATAGATGCAGAGAAAGCCTTCGACAAAATTCAACATCCATTTATGATAAAAACCCTCCAGAAAGTGGGAATAGAAGGGATATATCTCAACATAATAAAAGCTATATATGACAAACCCACAGCAAACATTATCCTCAATGGTGAAAAATTGAAAGCATTTCCCCTAAAGTCAGGAAAAAGACAAGGGTGCCCACTCTCACCACTACTATTCAACATAGTTCTGGAAGTTCTGGCTACAGCAATCAGAGCAGAAAAAGACATAAAAGTAATCCAAATTGGAAAAGAAGAAGTAAAACTTTCACTGTTCGCTGATGACATGATCCTCTACACAGAAAACCCTAAAGACTCTACCAGAAAACTACTAGAGCTAATCAATGATTGCAGTAAATTTGCAGGATATAAAATCAACACACAGAAATCCCTTGCATTCCTATACACTAATAATGAGAAAATAGAAAGAGAAATTAAGGAAACTATTCCATTTACCATTGCATCGAAAAGAATTAAATACTTAGGAATATATCTACCTAAGGAAACAAAAGACTTGTACGTAGAAAACTATAAAACACTACTGAAAGTAATCAAAGAGGACACTAATAGATGGAAAAATATACCATGTTCATGGATTGGAAGAATAAATATTGTAAAAACGAGTATACTACCCAAAGTAATTTATACATTCAATGCAATCCCTATCAAGCTACCAACTACATTTTTCACAGAACTAGAACAAATAATCTCACAATTTGTATGGAAATACAAAAAACCTCGAATAGCCAAAGAAAACTTGAGGAAGAAAAATGGAACTGGGGGAATCAACCTGCCGGACTTCAGGCTCTACTACAAAGCCACAGTCATCAAGACAGTATGGTACTGGCATAAAGACAGAAATATAGATCAATGGAACAAAATAAAAAGCTCGGAGATAAATCCACTCACCTATGGACACCTTATCTTTGACAAAGGAGGCAAGAATATAAAATGGACAAAAGACAGTCTCTTTAACAAGTGGTGCTGGGAAAACTGGTCAGTCACTTGTAAAAGAATGAAACTAGAACACTTCCTGACACCATACACAAAAATAAACTCAAAATGGATTAGAGAGCTAAATGTAAGACCAGAAACTATAAAACTCCTAGAGGAGAATGTAGGCAAAACACTCTCCGACATAAATCACAGCAGGATCCTCCAAGACCCACCTCCCAGAATACTGGAAATAAAAGCAAAAATAAAAAAATGTGACCTAATTAAAATCAAAAGCTTCTGCACAGCAAAGGAAACTATGAGTAAGGTGAAAATACAGCCTTCAGAATGGGAGAAAATAATAGCAAATGAAGCAACTGATAAAGGATTAATCTCCAAAATATAGAAGCAGCTCCTGCAGCTCAATTCCAGAAAAATAAATGACCCAATAAAAAATGGGCCAAAGAACTAAACAGACATTTCTCCAAAGAAGACATAAAGATGGCTAACAAACACATGAAAAAATGCTCAACATCCCTCATAATCAGAGAAATGCAAATCAAAACCACAATGAGATACCATTTCACACCAGTCAGAATGGCTGCTATCCAAAATTCTACATGCAATAAATGCTGGAGAGGATGTGGAGAGAAGGGAACCCTCTTACACTGTTGGTGGGAATGCAAACTAGTATAGCCACTATGGAGAACAGTGTGGAGATTCCTCAAAAAACTGGAAATAGAACTTCCATATGATTCAGCAATCGCACTTCTGGGCATACACACCGAGGAAACCAGAATTGAAAGAGACACATGTACTCCAATGTTCATTGCAGCACTGTTTATAATAGCCAGGACATGGAAGCAACCTAGATGTCCATCTGCAGATGAATAGATAAGAAAGCTTTGGTACATATACACAATGGAGTATTACTCAGCCATTAAAAAGAATGCATTTGAATCAGTTCTAATGAGGTGGATGAAACTGTAGCCTATTATACATAGTGAAGTAAGCCAGAAAGAAAAACACCAATACAGTACACTAACGCATATAATGGAATTTAGAAAGATGCAAATGAGAAGCCTGTATACAAGACAGCAAAAGAGACACAAATGTATAGAACAGTCTTTGGGACTCTGTGGGAGAGGGTGAGGGTGGGATGATTTGGGAGAATGGCACTGAAATATCTATGTTGTCATATGTGAAACGAATCACCAGTTCAGGGTCGATGCATGTTATAGGATGCTTAGGGCTAGCGTGTGGGGATGACCCAGAGGGAGCATAAAGGGAGGAGCGAGGTGGGAGGGAGGTTCAGGAGGGAGAACTCATGTACACCCGGGGCGAATTCATGTCAATATATGGCAAAACCAACCAATATAATATTGTAAAATAATTTGCCTCCAATAAAAAATAAAAAAAAAATAAAGTCTAAAAAAAAAAAGAAAGAAAGAAAGCATCACTACGAACAAAGATAGTGGAGGTGATGGAATTCCAGTTGAGCTGCTTCAAGTCTTGAAAAATGATGCTATGAAAGTGCTGCACTCAATATGCCAGCAGATTTGGAAAACTCAGCAGTGGCCACAGTACTGGAAGAGGTCAGTCTTCATTCCAATACCAAAGAAAGGCAATGTCAAAGAATGTTCAAACTACCGCACAATTGCACTCATCTCACAGGCTAGTAAAGTCATGCTCAAAATTCTCCAAGCCAGGCTTCAGCAATATGTGAACCATGAACTCCCAGATGTTCAAACAGGTTTTAGAAAAGGCAGGGGCACCAGAGATTAAATTGCCAATATCTGCTGGATCATGGAGAAAGCAAGAGAGTTCCAGAAAATCATCTATTTCTGCTTCATTGACTATGCCAAAGCCTTTGACTGTGTGGATAACAAGAAACTGTGGAACATTCTGAAGGAGATGAGCATACCAGACCACCTGGCCTGCCTCTTGAGAAACCTGTATGCAGGTCAGGAAGCAACAGTCAGAACTGTACATGGAACAACAGACTGGTTCCAAATAGGAAAAGGTGTACGTCAAGGCTGTATATTGTCACCTTGCTTATTTAACTTATATGCAGAGTACATCATGAGGAATGCTGGGCTGGAAGAAGCATAAGGTGGAATCAAGATTGCCGGGAGAAATATCAATAACCTCAGATATGCAGATGACACTACCCTTATGGCAGAAAGTGAAGAGGAACTCAAAAGTCTCTTGATGAAAGTGTTAGAGGAGAGTGAAAAGGTTGGCTTGAAGCTCAACATTCAGAAAACAAAGATCATGGCATCTGGTTCCATCACTTCATGGGTAATAGATGGAAAAACAGTGGAAACAGTGTCAGACTTTATTTTTTGGGGTTCCAAAATCACTGCAGATGCTGATTGCAGCCAGGAAATTAAAAGACGCTTACTCCTTGGAAGGAAAGTTATGACCAACCTAGATAGTATATTAAAAAGCAGAGACATTACTTTGCCAACCAAGGTCTGTCTAGTCAAGGCTAAGGTTTTTCCCATGGTCATGTATGGATGTGAGAGTTGGACTGTGAAGAAAGCTGATCGCCAAAGAATTGATGCTTTTGAACTGTGGTGCTGGAGAAGCCTCTTGAGAGTCCCTTGGACTGCAAGGAGATCCAACCAGTCCACTCTAAAGGAGATCAATCCTGGGTGTTCATTGGAAGGACTGATGCTAAAGCTGAAACTGCAATACTTTGGCCACCTCATGCGACAAGTTGACTCACTGGAAAAGACTCTGTTGCTAGGAAAGGTTGAGGGCAGGAGGAGAAGGGAATGACGGAGAATGAGATGGCTAGATGGCATCAACGACTCTGTGGACACGAGTTTGAGTGAACTCCGGGAGTTGGTGATGGATAGGGAGGCCTGGCGTGCTGTGATTCATGGGGTCTCGGAGAGTCGGATACGACTGAGTGACTGAACTGAACTGAACTGAACTGGCACTTGTATTTCTTTTCTTAAGGAATCTCAACACTGTTCTCCATAGTGGTTGTACTAGTTTGCATTCCCACCAACAGTGTAAGAGTGTTCCCGTTTCTCCACACGCTCTCCAGCATTTATTGCTTGTAGACTTTTGGATAGCAGCCATTCTGACTGGTGTGAAATGGTATCTCATTTTGGTTTTGATTTGCATTTCTCTGCTTATGAGTGATGTGGAACATCTTTTCATGTGTTTGTTAGCCATCTGTGTGTCTTCTTTGCAGAAATGTTTGTTTAGTTCTTTGGCCCATTTTTTGGTTGGGTCGTTTATTTTTCTGAAATTGAGCTGTAGGTGTTGCTTACACATTTTTCAGATTAATCTTTTGTCAGTCACTTCGTTTGTTTTATTTTCTCCCATTCTGAAGGCTGTCTTTTCACCTTGCTTATAGTTTCCTTTGCTGTGCAGAAGATTTTAAGTTTAATTAGACCCCATTTTTTAATTTTTGCTTTTATTTCCAATAATCAGGGAGGTGGATCATGGAGGATCCTGCTGTGATTTATGTCGGAGTGTGTTTTACCTATGTTCTCCTCTAGGAGTTTTATAGTTTCTGGTCTTACATTTAGATCTTTAATCCATTTTGAGTTTATTTTTGTATATGGTGTTAAGGAGTGTTCTAGTTTCATTCTTTTACAAGTGGTTGACCAGTTTTCCCAGCATCACTTGTTAAAAATATTGTCTTTTCTCCATTTTATATTCTTGCCTCCCTTGTCAAAGATAAGCTGTCCATAGGTGCATGGATTTATCTCTGGACTTTCTATTTTGTTCCATGGATCTATAGTTCTGTCTTTATGCCAGTACCATACTGTCTTGATGACTGTGGCTTTGTAGTAGAGCCTGAAGTCCGGCAGGTTGATTCCCTCCGTTCCATTCTGCTTTCTCAAGATTGCTTTGGCTATTCGAGGTTTTTTGTATTTCCATACACATTGTGAAATTATTTGTTCTAGCTGTGTGAAAAACACCGTTGGTAGCTTGATAGGGATTACATTGAACTTATAAACTACTTTGGGTAGTATATTCATTTTCGCAGTATTTATTCTTCCAACCCATGAACACGGTATATTTCTCCATCTATTAGTGTCCTCTCTGATTTCTTTTACCAGTGGTTTATAGTTTTCTATATATAGTTTTTTTTTCTTTAGGTAGATATATTCTTAAGCATTTTATTCATTTCATTGCAATGGTGAATGGAATTGTTTCCTTAATTTCTCTTTCTATTTTCTCATTATTAGTGTATAGGAATGCAAGGGATTTCTGTGTCTTAATTTTATATCCTGCAACTTTACTATATTCATTGATTAGCTCTAGTAGTTTTCTGGTAGAGTCTTTAGTGTTTTCTGTGTAGAGGATCATGTCATCTGCAAACAGTGAGAGTTTTACTTCTTCTTTTCCGATTTGGATTCCTTTTATGCAACTTCCAAAACCCGCTGCTGAATAACCAACAAATCAGAGAGGAAATCAAAAAAGAAATCAAAATATGCATAGAAATGAATGAAAATGAAAACACAACAACCTAAAACCTGTGGGACACTGTAAAAGCAGTGCTAAGCGGAAGGTTCATAGCAATACAGGCATACCTCAAGAGACAAGAAAAAAGTCAACTACATAACTTAATTCTACAACTAAAGCAACTAGAAAAGGAAGAAATGAAGAACCCCAGGCTTAGTAGAAGGAAAGAAATCTTAAAAATGAGGGCAAAAATAAATGCAAAAGAAACAAAAGAGACCATAGCAAAAATCAACAAAACCGAAAGCTGGTTCTTTGAGAGGGTAAATAAAGTCCACAAACCATTAGCCAGACTCATTAAGAAACAAAGGGAGAAAAACCAAATCAATAAAATTAGAAATGAAAGTGGAAAGATCACAACAGTCAGGACAGAAATACAAAGGATCCTAAGAGACTCCTATCAGCAATTATATGCCAATAAAATGGACACCTTGGAAGAAATGGACAAATTCTTAGAAAAGGACAACTTCCCAAAACTGAAGGAGGAAGAAATAGAAAATCTTAACCGAAACGTCACAAACACGGAAATTGAAACTGTTATCAGAAATCTTCCAGCAAACAAAAGCCCAGGTCCAGATGGCTTCACAGCTGAATTCTACCAATAATTTAGAGAAGAGCTAACACCTATCCTACTCAAACTCTTCCAGAAAATTGCAGAGGAAGGTAAACTTCCAAACTTATTCTATGAGGCCACCATCACCCTAATCCCAAAACCTGGTAAAGACCCCACAAAAAAAGAAAACTACAGGCCAATATCACTGATGAACATAGATGCAAAAACCCTTAACAAAATTCTAGCAATCAGAATCCAACAACACATTAAAAAGATCATCATGACCAAGTGGGCTTTATCCCAGGGATGCAAGGATTCTTCAATATTTGCAAAGCAATCAATGTGATTCACCACATTAACAAATTGAAAAATAAAAACCGTATGATTATCTCAATAGATGCAGAGAGAGCTTTTGGCAAAATTCAACATCCATTTATGATAAAAACCCTCCAGAAGGCGGGAGTAGAAGGAACATTCCTCAACATAATAAAAGCTATATATGACAAACCCACAGCAAACATTATCCTCAATGGTGAAAAACTGAAAGCGTTTCCCCTAAAGTCAGGAACAAGACAAGGGTGCCCACTCTCACCACTACTACTCAACATAGTTTTGGAAGTTTTGGCCACAGCAATCAGAGCAAAAAAAGACATAAAAGGAATCCAAATTGGAAAAGAAGAAGTAAAACTCTCACTGTTTGCAGATAACATGACCTCTACACAGAAAACCCTAAAGACTCTACCAGAAAATTACTAGAGCTAATCAATGAATATAGTAAAGTTGCAGGTTCCTTGTTTTAAACACAAGAACTTTTTATATATTCTCCTATGGGAGCTAAGTCATTTCTCTTTGAATAAAAAGTTGTTAGGAATTTGAACTCATGCCTACTAGATCTTGGAATGGAACCATCAACTTAGTCGGATGTTAATTTGAATATTTTAATTCTTTTGGAATTTCACAAAAATGAATACTGCATTTGGAAAAATTATAGCAGTAAAATTAATTATGTTTTAAGTATTAGAGCTGTTGTTTTTCTACACGAAATGTTTTACTGCTTGACTGCACACCTACCTGGTGAGAAAATGAAAGTGTGCTTCCTAATCTCTAATGTAGACATGTTTTCAATTTTTCAAAATAAAAAGTCTCCAGTGTTTAGGATAAGATTCAATGAATGCATATAACAATTGAAGTAGAATGTCTGTTGAAATATGAATTTTGGTGGATATGACAGTAGTTACTCTTTTTCCGTAGGAATTGACTATATTTAAGAGGTTAATTGTTCTCCAGTAGCCTGATTAATTTTATTTTAGTTGTTCAAATTTATTCCAGTCATCTGATAATGTCATAAAAATCAAATCATATGTGCCGATACATTGCTGTCAATTGCTTTACATTCAGCATGACTCTCTTTATGCTGGTTGAAAATGACTGGGCAGCAGTAAGATAATGATTCTACTTACCAGGGATCTTATAGGGATATGGATTGCAATAATAACTTACATTAAAGAAGAAATTAATGATACAGTGTTAGAGTGTGAACAAAGGGAGATCTTATAATATCCAATGATTTGGCCCATGATTTGCTACTCATTCCCCAAGAATAGTTTGATGAATGGCAGTCTAAAAGCATTTGGGAAGCTTTCTTTTTTTCTACTAGTTCTATTTGTTTTTTGTTGGCTCAGGAAAACATAATCACCTAAATGTAAAAGAACTATAAAGACAACTCTCAATAAAATAAATTGTTTCCAGTTAAATTTTTAAAAATTTTTGAAGTTTTGAAAATCTTCTTTTCCTTTACTTTTTAAAGTTTGGGATATTGAATTAGCAAATTAAACTGATAGAAGAAGAGGAAAATATTTAGGAATACTTGCTCTAAAAATCTCACATTTTAGGCTAAGAATTTGTTACTGTGTATTGATATATTTTCTTTTTAAATGTTACTTTTTAAATTATAAAATACAAATTAGCAAAAAAAAAAGGCAATAAATGATGCATTAACATTTTAGTCTATAGATAGGATTTTTTGGCATTTTTCTCATAAATGAGATCATATTTTTTATATTGTCTTATTTACTTTCTTCACATTGCAATCAGTCGTAAAGTTCCTTTGTGCATACTCAGTCATTTCAGTCATGGCTGACTCACCGTGACCCTATGGACTATAGTCCACCAGGCTCCTCCATCCATGGGATTCTCCAGGCAAGAATACTGGAGTGGGTTGCCATATCATCCTCCAGAGGATCTTCTCAACCCAGGGATCAAACCTGTGTCTCCTGAGTCTCCGGTATTGCAGGAGGATACTCTACTGCTGAGCCACCGGGGAAGTTCAAAGACTTTATGCCATTAAATATTTTTTCAACTAAATCACTTTTAATGACTACACAGTATTTCATTCCATTTTTTTCTACGTCCTCATATGTATCTAACCAAATCCTTGTTTGGTACATTTAGGATATTTCTGTTTTTTCACTCTTATAAATAATACTGCCATGTATATTCTAGAACATACATTTTTGCATACTTATCAATTTATTTTTAAGATAAATTTCTATAAGTGAATGTTCTGAGTTAAGAATATGAGTGTTCTTAAGACTTGTGGCATATTTCCAGACTTCTCACTAGAAAGGCTCTAAGGAAGAAAATTCTTACTAGCAACATGTGGGAGCATTTATTTCATTCTATGCTCAAGAACATTGGAAGGCTACTTTCAAAATGTTAAGTATTAATTTATTAGTAATTTTCACAATAATTTATTAGCAGTCAGTCATGTGATATGTATTCCAATAACAAACCATTATCCAAGCAAATATTTGAAATGAAGAGAAAAGCAACATGGAGCAGCATTTAGAAATTTGTAAGTAGTTCAACTTGCCCTTAAGTTGATTCAGTTTTATTGAAATTTCATGAATCAAAGTAGGAATCATATGATTTACCATTGGGTCATTTACTGGGTAATTCAGTGTCACCCATACATGAATTAATTACATATTCCAGAATGAATTGTGCTTAGTCACCCAGTCATGTCTGATTCTTTGTGATCCTTTGAACCATAGCCCTCCAGTCTCCTCTGTCCATGGTATTTTCCTGGCAAGAATACTGGAGTGAGTGGCTCTTCTCCAGGGGATCTTCCTGACCCAGGGATTGAACCCACCTCTACTGTGTCTCCTGCACTGCAGTCAGATTCTTTACCACTGAGCCATCAGGGAAGCCCCTTCAAAATGCATATTCTGCAGCAAATATTTAGAGTTGAGAATTTCTGCCTTTGCGTTGTTCATGAAGCTTGTTGTACAGAATGCCTAATACACTTGTCAAATATCCTTGAGAGGACCATTGTGACTCATATATATATATATATATATATATATATATATAATACTATCTGTCTCACAACAATATTCTAAGAAGTCTGATTTCAAAGACAAAAAAAAAAAAGGCTCCAAAATCTTATTGTAAGGATCTATTCTACATTTGATTACAAATCCTTTAAAATTCTTGAATAAATCTTAATTGATGCCTTAAATTTAGTCTCATACAAATATTCAAGTAGGAGGTTTTTGCCTTTTTTAATATACATAACTTTAATATAGTGGAGTAAATAGTGTTCTCATAAAATTCATGTCTATCTGGAAAACTCAGAACGTGATCTTATTTGGAAATAGGGTCTTTGCAGTGGTAATTAATTATTTATGTACATTAAGTCATTCAGAATTTAGGGAGGATCTTAAATATAATGACTGATCTCCTTTTGAGAAGTGGAGAAGACTCAAGTACACAAAGGAGAATGTAGTGTTAACATGGAGGCAGACATTACAGTGGTGTGTCTACAAGTCAAGATATGTCAAGGCTTATCAACAAAGATCAGAAGCTAGGAGACAGGCATAAATGATTTCTCTCTCAGAGCCTTCAAAAGGAACCAATCCTGCCAACACCCTGATTTTGAACTTCTTTCTTCCTGAACTGTGAGACACTAAAATTCTACTGTTTTAAGGCACCTAATTTGTGATATTTTGTTATAGCAGCCCTAAGAAATTAATATCTTTAGAAAGTTCCTTAGGGCTCCAAAGGTTGCTCTAGTGGTAAAGAACCTTCCTGCCAATACAGGAGATATAAGGGACACAGGTTCAATCTGTGGGTTGGGAAGATCTCCTGGAGGAGGGCATGGCAGCCCACTTCAGCATTCTTGCCTGGAGAATTCCATGGGCAGAGGAACCTGGTGGGTCACAGTCCATACAGTCACAAAGAGTCAGACACGACTGAAGCAACCTAGTACGCACACATGCATAAAGTTCCTTAATTCAATTCTTTCAGTAATTCACTTTGGTCATATTTCTCCATGCCTACAAAATTTGAGAACACTCTACATTGACTAGCAGTATATGCTAATAACAACTAACTACTCTCTGAGGCTAGTGGAGCTATGCAGATTGGAACTGTTTCAACTTTCATACTGATTGCCAAAGAAAAAATACTTCCCCTGCAAATTAATTAATAATCTGTTGCATATTTGAGCATATCTTCTAATAACCTTGAAGTATGGTTCACAAAACACAAAATAACGAAAAATCAGTGAATTTCTCACAGTGAATTTAGAAAAAAGATGGTACCCTTCCCAATTTTGGCATATTTATGAACTGAACTCTTTATTATTGTTCTTCCTTTCAATTTCACTAAATTTTGTATGGGAAAACAAATTCTTAATAGCATCCTGTAGGAGACAGGAAGAATAAAAAAAAAAAAAGCAGGCCCCTTCAAGGGCCGCAAAAGAAATTTATAATTATTGATAAACTGGATGCTATAAGGCATGAGATGCTTGGAACAAGTCCAGAGGGAACAGTTCATAGTCTTGAAAACAAGATATGATCCTGGGATTGGAAAACTGACCCCAGACTGTTTCTCAACTGGCATCTTAGAGTCACATGTTTTACGTATCTGGTGGAAATATCTATAAATAAGAATATTAGTCTTAGTTACTGATTTGCTATTGATTACTGCTTCTTAGTTACCAAATGGTTAATGATCATTTTGTTCTTTGGCCCTGAAGGCCACATGAGTTATAGCTTAGCTCCTTGCATATTCTTTCATTCATGGCTGAAAGTATAATAAAACTGGCTTGGATTCAGTTTCGGCACCTTCACCTTGGAATGGTGTTGGTCCCTTGATCCTCGCTTTTCACTGAATTCTTGTGTCTTATTTCTCATTCTGTCACCTTATCATGCTTTCAGAAATCCTGCTTGTAAAGCCAGTCTCAACAGTACCCCCAGTGTTTGCTTGGCTTCAGATATGAAACTCAGCTCTGGTGCAATTAGCTAGATATATATGATAACACTTAATGTTGAGAAGCATTTCTCAGTGGAGAAACTGAAGGAAAATTTTGTCTTAATGCCCTGGTCCAGCAAGGCCATAGTGATATTTTCTCTTACTTTCACACTTACCTTATAGCAGATCATTATAATCATATTTGCAGCTTAAACTTCTCTGTAATACAAGCTCCATATGGGCTAATGCTTAGATCCTGTTAATGCTATGAAGCGACAATAGAATGCAACTTTTAAAAGAGGCTCTTCAAAGTCCTTGGTGTGTAAATTATCTTAACAGTAGAATCTTTAAAGCATTATGTTCTATCCCTTTTTATCTAATATATAAGAAAATACTTAATCATAATGAACAAAAAAATCATAAATGATGCTACTATGATGCATCAGTTGTCTATTGCAACCTAGCAAATAACCTCAATATATAGTGGTTTAAAACAACCAATGTTTATTATCTCACATTTTTTATGGGTCAGCATGTACCTCATTGGGGTGTCTCTGACTCAAAGTCTCACAAAGCTGCAGTAAGTTTATCTATAGAGTCTGAAGTCACCTCAAGGTGTTACTACGGGAGGGTCCACTTCAAAATGTACTCACATAGTTCTTGGAAGGCTGCAGGTTAGCTGTTAGATGGTGACATCAGTTAATTGCAATGTGGTACACTCCATAAGACAGCTTAAAACATGACAACTCAGAGTGAATGAACAAGTGGGAGAGCAATAGCAGATACTCATGGAGGCAATCTCTTGGTAACCTATTCTCCTACATAACATCCCTTCACTTTTACTGTATGCTATTATTTAAGAGGGACTCACGGGTCATCTGGTCCACACTTAATGGGAGAATGGAACCAGGGCATGAATATCCAGGGGCAGGATTCATTGGGGACTGTCTTAGAGGCTGACTACCACATATGGCCAAAATGTTGTTACAGGATGTAAGAACTGAAGACCATTTCTAAAGCCATTAGATTGCTATACGTAAATTTGCAAATGTTTTATGGGGTTTTCTTATCATTACTAAAAACATTGTGATCTGGTTAATTTTAGCATTCTGAAACAAAGTGTATATATTTCTAACCTTTGTTTGTTCTCCCAATACAGAGCAGTTTAAGTTGTCTTTCTGGGATTTTTAAATAAGTAAAGCCTGAGATGTCAAGTGTTGTTGATTCCCAGATATTACATTATACATTAAAAAAAAAAAAGGAAATCCTGTAAGGACACCACTTTCTAGAGAGAATTCTTTCAGGCAAGGAAGACACCAGTGAGGTCAATCAAAGGCATGAGCAAATCATCTTGAGTTAAAATTTTAATTAGTAGAGAAAAACAAAGCTAAGAAATTCATTATCTCATTTTTGGCCCAAACCTTAGTATTCATGACAAGAAATCAACAACTTAGCTTCTGGACTTTTGAAAATTTTGTGTACCTTTTTTGGTCAGAAGCTTATCTAACTTGGCAGGTCACAAAATTGCCATATAGTTTCTAAAATGCATTTTATCTTATTCATGTCATGCAAAAGTTGGTGCATACACAGCTTTCCCTTAACTCGTATTACAGTAATATCAACTCTGAACATACAATTCATATAAATACACTCTGGAGTCCAAATGAGGCTGACTTTGCATTCTATAGTGTCTTATTGAGGCCAAAGACATTCAGTCTTATCAATCTTGCATAACTGATATATTATACAGCATTTCAGATAAATAATTTCAAACCTAGTTACATGAATATATGTTCTTTATAATTTTTACTTATCTTATGCTAGTCATAGGTTTAACTGGGTGACTTGGAATGGTATGGACATAACAGAAGCAGAAGATATTAAGAAGAGGTGGCAAGAATACACAGAAGAACTGTACAAAAAAGATCTTCATGACCAGAAAATCACAAAGGTGTGATCATTCACACTCACCTAGAGCCAGACATCCTGGAATGTGAAGACAAGTGGGCCTTAAGAAGCATCACTAAGAACAAAGCTAGTGGAGAGGATGGCATTACAGCTGAGTTATTTCAAATCTTAAGAGATGATACTATTGAAGTGCTGCACTCAATATGTCAGCAAATTTGGAAAACTCAGCAGTGGCCACAGGACTAGAAAAGGTCAGTTTTTATTCCAATCCCAAAGAAAGGCAATGCCAAAGAATGCTCAAACTACCACAGAATTGCATTCATCTCACACGCTAGTGAAGTAATGCTCAAAATTCTCCAAGCCAGGCTTCAACGGTAGGTGAACCATGAAATTCCAGATGTTCAAGCTGGTTTTAGAAAAGGCAGAGGAACCAGAAATCAAATTGCCAGCATCCGCTGGATCATCGAGAAAGCAAGAGAGTTCCAGAAAATCACCTATTTCTGCTTCATTGACTATGTCAAAGACATTGACTGTGTGGATCACAATAAACTCTGGAAATTTCTGAAAGAGATGGGAATACCAGACCACCTGACCTGCCTCTTGAGAAACCTGTATTCAGGTCAGGAAGCAACAGTTAGAACTGGACATGGAACAACAGGTTGGTTCCAAATAGGAAAAGGAGTACATCAAGGATGTATATTGTCACCCTGCTTATTTAACGCCTATGCAGAATACATCATGAGGAACGCTGGGCTGGAAGAAGCACAAGCTGGAATCAAGATTGCTGGGAGAAATATCAGTAGCCTCAGATATGCAGATGACACCACCCTTATGGCAGAAAGTGAAGAAGAACTAAAGAGTCTCTTGATGAAAGTGAAAGAGGAGAGTGAAAATGTTGGCTTAAAGCTCAACATTCAGAAAACTAAGATCATGGCATCCGGTCCCATCACTTCATGGCAAATAGACAGGGAAACAGTGGAAACAGTGGCTGACTTTATTTTTTTGGGCTCCAAAATCACTGCAGATGGTGGTTGCAACCATGAAATTAAAGGACGCTTTCTCCTTGGAAAGAAAGTTATAACCAACCTAGATAGCATATTAAAAGTCAGAGACATTACTTTGCCAACAAAGGTCCATCTAATCAAGGTTATGGTTTTTCCAGTGGTCATGTATGGATGTGAGATTTGGACTATAAAGAAAGCTGAGTGCCAAAGAACTGATGCTTTCAAACTGTGGTGTTGGAGAAGACCCTTTTTTTTTGTTTTAAATTTTAACTGGACTCTTGAGAGTCCCTTGAACTGCAAGGAGATCCAACCAGTCCATCGTAAAGGAGATCAGTCCTGGGTGTTCATTGGAAAGACTGATGTTGAAGCTGAAACTCCCATACTTTGGCCACCTGATGCGAAGAGCTGACTCATTTGAAAAGATCCTGATGCTGGGAAAGATTGAGGGCAGGAGGAGAATGGGACGAAAGATGATGAGATGGTTGGAAGGCATCACCGACTCAATGGGCATGGGTTTGTGTGGACTCCAGCAGTTGGTGATGGACAGGAAGGCCTGGTGTGCTGCGCTTCATGGGATCGCACAGAATAGGACACGTCTGAGCGACTGAACTGAACTGAATTGTAATTGCTTAATTTAGATTGGCAAATGTAGTCAGTGCTCCCATATTAGCATTTTTGCTCAAAATATTTTCTTTTTGTTCAGTCAAGCTTCTTTTGTTGCCGATTAAACATACTGCTAATATTTCTAATAGCATGTATCCTTGGGTATGTGTGTTAGTTTGGTGAATATTTATTAGCTTATCTGATCCATTCTCATAATATTTAAAGATTTGTTAAGAAAAATTATGTTTGCTGACAACGTTGTGACAAATGTGAATATCAGTAGTAGAAAGGACAAAAACATTTACCTTTGAAATGACAAACCTTGATAAATATGAAAATCAGATCTGGTGATGAGGTTTATGAAAGGTAAAAGAAAAACTCATAGGAGAAATAAAGAACAACAAACCTAACTATACCACAAAGCTTAAAGCTTATGTTGTCAAGTCAGTAGTAAGCAAGGCACACAGAAAAATAGCTTACTGCATGAGAATTGATCAAGATTGATGAAGAAACTCACTAAGTGATTAAGACAAAAATGTCACTGCTTTAGAATTAAAACATTACTATTATACAGAGTGAAGTAAGCCAGAAAGAAAAATACCAATACAGTATACTAACGCATATATATGGAATTTAGAAAGATGTTAATGATAACCCTGTATATGAGACAGCAAAAGAGACACAGATGTACAGTACAGTCTTTTGGACTCTGTGGGAGCATCACCAGCCCAGGTTTGATGCATGATACAGGATGCTCGGGGCTGGTGTACTGGGATGAACCAGAGGGATGGGATGGGGAGGGAGGTGGGAGGGGGGTTCAAGATGGGGAACACATGTACACCCGGGGCAGATTCATGTCAATGTATGGCAAAACCAATACAATAATGTAAAGTAATTAGCCTCCAATTAAAAATAAAAAATATGAAAAAAAAAGAATTTCAGTTTTACAAGATAAAAAAAAAGAAATGGTGGGAAATTGGTATAGTAAGTCAAAAAGGAGAAATTTTAAAAATCCAAACCATGATAAATAAAAATGAATTGATAAGAATTGATGGTAAACAAGGTACTAGAAGAAAGTTATGATCAATAAGTTGTTTAAATTCAAAAAATAGTATTTAGTTAGAAGTTTAATATCAAAATATATACTTAGGTAGATATATTCCTAAGTATTTAATTCTTTTCATTGCAACAGTGAAAGGAATAGTCTCCTTAATTTCTCTTTCTATTTTCTCATTATTAGTGTATAGGTATGCAAGGGATTTCTGTGTGTTGATTTTATATCCTGCAACTTTACTGTAATCACTGATAAGCTCTAGTAATTTTCTGGTAGAGTCTTTAGGGTTTTCTGTGTAGAGGATCATGTCATCAGCGAACAGTGAAAGTTTTACTTCTTCTTTTCCAATTTGGATTCCTTTTATGTCTTTTTCTGCTCTGATTGCTGTGGCCAAAATTTCCAGAACTATGTTGAATAGTAGTGGTGAGCGTGGGCACCCTTGTCTTGTTCCTAACTTTAGGGGAAACGCTTTCAGTTTTTCACCATTGAGGATAATGTTTGCTGTGGGTTTGTCATATATAGCTTTTATTATGTTGAGGAATGTTCCTTCTATTCCCACTTTCTGGAGGGTTTTTATCATAAATGGATGTTGAATTTTGTTGAAGGCTTTCTCTGCATCTATTGAGATAATCATGATTTTTATTTTTCAGTTTGTTAATGTGGTGTATTACGTTGATTGATTTGCGGATATTGAAGAATCTTGCATTCCTGGGATAAAATCCACTTGGTCATGATGTATGATCTTCTTAATGTGTTGTTGGATTCTGATTGCTAGAATTTTGTTAAGGATTTTTGCATCTATGTTCATCAGTGATATTGGCCTGTTCAGTTCAGTTCAGTTCAGTCGCTCAGTCGTGTCCGACTCTCCGCAACCCCATGAATCACAGCACGCCAGGCCCCCCTATCCATCACCAACCCCCAGAGTACACCCAAACTCACGTCCACAGAGTCGGTGATGCCATCCAGCCATCTCACTCTCTGCCGTCCCCTTCTCCTCAAGCCCCCAACCTTTCCCAGCATCAGTATCTTTTCCAGTGAGTCAACTTGTCGCATGAGGTGGCCGAAGTATTGCAGTTTCAGCTTTAGCATCAGTCCTTCCAATGAACACCCAGGATTGATCTCCTTTAGAATGGACTGGTTGGATCTCCTTGCAGTCCAAGGGACTCTGAAGAGTCTTCTCCAACACCGCAGTTCAAAACCATCGATTCTTCAGCAATCAGCTTTCTTCACAGTCCAACTCTCACATCCATACATGACCACGGGAAAAACCATTGCCTTGACTAGACGGACTTATGTTGGCAGAGTAATGTCTCTGCTTTTTAATATACTATCAAGGTTGGTCATAACTTTCCTTCCAAGGAGCAAGTGTCTTTTAATTTCATGGCTGCAATCAGCATCTACATTGATTTTGGAGCCCCAAAAATAAAGTCTGACACTGTTTCCACTGTTTTTCCATCTATTTCCCATGAAGTGATGGGACCAGATGCCATGATCTTTGTTTTCTGAATGTTGTAGTTTTCTTTTTTTGTGGGGTCTTTACCAGGTTTTGGGATTAGGGTGATGGTGGCCTCATAGAATGAGTTTTAAGTTTCCCTTCCTCAGCAGTTTTCTGGATTTAGAAAACTATAAAACACTAGTGAAAGTAATCAAAGAGGACACTAATAGATGGAGAAATATACCATGTTCGTGGATTGGAAGAATAAATATTGTAAAAATGAGTATATTACCCAAGGTAATTTAGACATTCAATGCAATCCCTATCAAGCTACCAACAATATTTTTCACAGAACTAGAACAAATAATCTCACAATTTGTATGGAAATACAAAAAACCTCGAATAGCCAAAGAAAACTTGAGGAAGAAAAATGGAACTAGGGGAATTAACCTGCCAGACTTCAAGGTTTACTACAAAGCCTCAGTCATCAAGACAGTATGGTACTGGCATAAAGACAGAAATATAGATCAATGGAACAAAATAAAAAGCTCGGAGATAAATCCACACGCCTATGGACACCTTATCTTTGACAAAGGAGGCAAGAATATAAAATGGAGAAAAGACAGTCTCTTTAACAAGTGGTGCTGGGAAAACTGGTCAGCCACTTGTAAAAGAATGAAACTAGAACACTTCCTGACACCATACACAAAAATAAACTCAAAATGGATTAAAGATCTAAATGTAAGAGCAGAAACTATATAACTCCTAGAGGAGAACATAGGCAAAACACTCTCTGACATAAATCACAGCAGGATCCTCCAAGACCCACCTCCCAGAATATTGGAAATAAAAGCAGAAATAAACAAATGTGACCTAATTAAACTTAAAATCTTCTGCACAGCAAAGGAAACTATAAGGAAGGTGAAAAGACAGCCTTCAGAATGGGAGAAAATAAAACAAACGAAGTGACTGACAAAAGATTAATCTGAAAAATGTGCAAGCAACTCCTGCAGCTCAATTTCAGAAAAATAAACGACCCAATCAAAAAATGGGCCAAAGAACTAAACAGACATTTCTCCAAAGAAGACATAAAGATGGTTAACAAACACATGAAAAAATGCTCAACATCCCTCATAATCAGAGAAATGCAAATCCAAACCACAATGAGATACCATTTCACACCAGTCAGAATGGCTGCTATCCAAAAGTCTACAAGCAATAAATGCTGGAGAGGGTGTGGAGAAAAGGGAACCCTCTTACACTGTTGGTGGGAATGCAAACTAGTACAGCCACTATGGAGAACAGTGTGGAGATTCCTCAAAAAACTAGAAATAGAACTGATATATGATCCAGCAATTGCACTCCTGGGCATAGACACCGAGGAAACCAGAATTGAAAGAGACACATGTACTCCAATGTTCATTGCAGCACTGTTTATAATAGCCAGGACATGGAAGCAACCTAGATGTCCATCTGCAGACGAATGGATAAGAAAGCTTTGGTACATATACACAATGGAGTATTACTCAGCCATTAAAAAGAATGCATTTGAATCAGTTCTAATGAGGTGGATGAAACTGGAGCCTATTATACAGAGTGAAGTAAGCCAGAAAGAAAAACACCAATACAGTATACTAACACATATATATGGAATTTAGAAAGATGGAAATATAACCTTGTATACGAGACAGCAAAAGAGACACAGATGTATAGAACAGTCCTTGGGACTCTGTGGGAGAGGGTGAGGGTGGGATAATTTGAGAGAATGGCATTGCAACATGTATGTTGTCATATGTGAAACGAATGTTTCAGGATACTCGGAGCTGGTGTGCGGGGATGACCCAGAAGGAGGATAAAGGGAGGAGGGAGGTGGCAGGGGGGTTCAGGAGGGGGAACTCATGTACACCCGGGGCGGATTCATGTCAATGTATGGCAAAACCAACCAATATAATATTGTAAAATAATTAGCCTACAATAAAAAATAAAATAATAAAAAATAAATAAAAGAAAAAATATATATATACTGTAGTTTTTATTATTATTATTATTTTGGCCAGGCCACACAACATGTGGGATCTTAGTTCCCTGACCAGGGATAGAACCTGCACCCCCTGCATTGGAAGTACAGAGTCTTAACCACTGGACTGCCAGGGAAGTCCCTGTAGCATCACAATATAAAAGCACAAATGAGAATTCTAGTGACATATAATGTTGATGCTGCACACAATTCCTTAGTATTTCTTTACCCCAGTTTACAAAACATAAAAGTACTATTTTAGAGATTCCTGTGAAAGAACACAAAGTATTGAAAAGAAGGCAATTATATTCATGCCATGACAGGCAATTACACAATTAGAATGAATGGTTAAATGCTGGTGAAGTTCATTACTTAAAGGACTAAGTTCTAACTCAGTGACGTTGTAATGAGTCCAAAGTGGTAAGCTCTTAAATGAAAGAGCTGGTCTTAGAAGACGGCATGCATTGGTCAGGATTGGAACATTACATCTTGATAGTGAATGAAGGATTTCATATTGTTCTGTGACTAAGCAGAGTTTCACTCATGACTATCAAATAGGTCCTCTTCAACTAAAATTATACCTATTATATTTTCAAGGTCAAGACATAATTATGTTCTGTATCTTAATAGTAATTGTTTGAGTTTTCCCACTATGACTCAAGATATTTAGAATCTTGGAGAAAGCGAGATACAAGTTTATGGCTGAGAGTACAGTTTCTGGAATCAGACAAACTAGCTTTAAATTATATCTCCACCACAGAGGAGCTGTTTCTCCATGGGAAAATTATTTAACCTCTCCAAACCCCCGTGTTCTGACCTAAAAATGAAAGTAAATGATAGTAGCCAGCTCCTAGGATTGTTGGCAGGATAAATGAGAGAATATAAGTAAAACATTTAAGAAGTGCCTAGATGACACCACGCTTATGGCAGAAAGTGAAGAGGAACTCAAAAGCCTCTTGATGAAATTGAAAGAGGAGAGTGAAAAAGTTGGCTTGAAGCTCAACATTCGGAAAACAAAGATCATGGCATCTGGTCCCATCACTTCATGGGGAATAGATCGGGAAACAGTGGAAACAGTGTCAGACTTTATTTTGGGGGCTCCAAAATCACTGCGGATGTTGATTGCAGCCATGAAATTAAATGTGCTTACTCCTTGGAAGGAAGGTTATGACCAACCTAGATAGCATATTAAAAAGCAGAGACATTACTTTGCCAACAAAGGTCCACCTAGTCAAGGCTATGGTTTTTCTCGTGGTCATGTATGGATGTGAGAGTTGGACTCTGAAGAAAGCCGATCACTGAAGAATTGATGCTTTTGAACTGTGGTGCTGGAGAAGCCTCTTGAGAGTCCCTTGGACTGCAAGGAGATCCAACCAGTCCATTCTAGAGGAGATCAGTCCTGGGTGTTCATTGGAAGGACTGCTGCTAAAGCTGAAATTCCAATACTTTGGCCATCTCATTCGAAGAGTTGACTCATTGGAAAAGATTTTGATGCTAGGAGGGATTGGGGGCAGGAGGGGAAGGGGACAACAGAGAATGAGATGGCTGGATGGCATTACGGACTCAATGGACATGAGTTTGAGTGAACTCTGGGTGTTGGTGATGGACAGGGAGGCCTGGCATGCTGTGATTCATCTGGTCACAAAGAGTCGGACAAGACTGAGTGACTGTACTTAACTAGTACGCAATAATGGTACTAAACTAAGGTGGTTCTGGAAAGAATTACAAAAGCAATCAAAGTTAGACCCCACAGTACACATGTCAATGTAAAATGTTCAATATTTGTTAGTTATAATAATAATAAGTCTGCACTGTTCTTAGTCATGTCTGACTCTTTGTGACCCCATGACTGCAGCCCACCAGGCTCCTATGTCCATGGAAATTCTTCAGACAAGAATACTGGTGGGTTGCCATGTCCTCCTCCAGGTGATCTTCCCAACCCAGGGATCGAACCCAGGTCTCCCGCATTGCAGGCAGATTCTTTACCAGCAGTGCCACCAGGGAAACTCAAGAATACTGGAATGGGTGGCCTATCCTTTCTCCAGTGGATCTTCTAACCCTGGAATCAAACCAGTGTCTCCTGCATTGCAGGCAGATTCTTTGCCAGATGAACTACCAGGGTGTCTATTGGAATTTAATCTATAATTACAGAAAATGATTTGGAATGAGGGCAAAAATTGCTAAGCACAAAACAGTGTGCAAATACAAAGTTAAATTTTTAAATGATACAAGTAATGAATGAATAAACAAAAATGCCAAATATAGAAAATTTGGGGTAAAAGGAAATTTAAAAAATGTTAACTTATCTACTATCTTACAGTGTACTCAAAAGTTAACAGAAAGAAAAAAAAAGCATTGAATGTGAGACATAAGATCATATAACTCCTGGGGGGCGGGGGGAGGCAATATAGGCAGTAAGCCCCTAGATACAAATTTTGTCAATTTTTTTTTTTTAATCTAACATGAAAAGTAAAAGTAACAAAAGCAAAAATAATCAATTACAATTATATCCATCTAAAATGGTTCTGCTGTATAGCAAAGGAAGCCAGCAAGAGAGAAGCCAACTTACTGAATTGGAGAATATCTTTACAAATCATATATCTAAAGGGATTAAAATTCAAAATATATAAACTCATAAAAATCAATATCAAAAAGCAAAGATTAAAAAATTGTTAGAGTTTCTGAATAGACATTTTTCCAAAGAAGACATATAGATGGCCACAGACACATGAAAGATGCTTCAGTTCAGTTCAGCCGTGTCTGACATTTTGCGGCCAGGCTCCCCCGTCTATCACCAACCCCCAGAGTCTACTCAAACTCATGTCTATCGTGTAGGTGATGCCATCCAAACATCTCATCCTCTGTCGTCCCCTAATCTTCCTGCGTTCAATCTTACCCAGTATCAGGGTATTTTCCAATACGTCGGGTTTTCACATCAGGTAGCCAAAGTATTGGAGTTTCAGCTTCAGCATCAGTACTTTCAGTGAATATTCAGGACTGGTTTCCTTTAGGATTGACTGGTTGGATCACTTTGCAGTCCAGGGGACTCTCAAGTGTCTTCTCCAACACCACAGTTCAAAAGCATCAGTTTTTTGGCGCTCAGTTTTCTTTATAGTCTAACTCTCACATCCATACATGACAACTGGAAAAACCATACCTTTGACTAGACGAACCTTTGTTGGCAATGTAGTGTCTCTGCTTTTTTATATGCTGTCTATGTTGGTCCAAGTTTTTCTTCCAAGGAGTAAGCGTCTTTTAATTTCATGACAGCAATCCCCACCTGCAATGATTTTGGAGCCCCCAAAAATAAAATCTCTCACTGTTTAAATTGTTTCCCCACCTATTTTCCATGAAGTGATGGGACCGGATGCCATGATCTTAGTTTTGTGAATGCTGAGCTTTAAACCAACCTTTTCACTCTCCTCTTTCACTTTCATCAAGAGGCTCTTTAGTTCTTCTTCGCTTTCTGCCATAAAGGTGGTGTCATCAGCATATCTGAGGTTATTGATATTTCTCCCGGCAATCTTGAATCCATCTTGTGCTTCATCCAGCCTGGCATTTTGCATGATGTACTCTGCATATATGTTAAGTAAGCAGGTTGACAATATACAGCCTTGACATACTCCTTTCCCGATTTGGAACCAGTCTGTTGTTCCACGTCCAGTTCTAACTGCTGCTTCTTGACTTGCATACAGATTTCTCAGGAGGCAGGTCAGGTGGTCTGGTACACCCATCTCTTGAAGAATTTTCCACAGTTTGCTGTGATCCACACAGTCAAAGCCTTTGACATAGTCAATAAAACAAAAATAGATGTTTTTCTGGAACTCTTGTGCTTTTTCCATGATGCGGTAGATGTTGTCAATTTGATCTCTGGTTCCGTTGTCTTTTCTAAATCCAGCTTGAACTTCTGGAAGTTCATGGTTCATGTATTGTTGAAACCTGGCTTGGAGAATTTTTTTTTTAATTTATGTATTTTAATTGGAGGCTAATTACTTTACATTATTGTATTGGTTTTGCTATACACTGAAATGAATCTGCCTCGGGTGTAATTTTGAGCATTGCTTTGCTAGTGTGTGAGATGTGTTCAATTGTGCGGTAGTTTGAGCATTCTTTGGCATTGCCTTTCTTTGGTATTGGAAATAAAACTGATCTTTTATAAAAAGATCTTTTATCTTTTATTCAGCAGTCCTTTGGCCACTGCTGAGTATTCCAGATTTGCTGGCATATTGAGTGCAGCACTTTCACAGCATCATCTTTTAGGATTTGAAATAGCTCAACTGTAATGCTTTCACTTCCACTAGCTTTGTTCGGAGTGATGCTTCCTAATGCCTACTTGTCTTCACTTTCCAGGATCTCTGACTCTAGCTGAGTGATCACACCATCATGGTTATCTGGGTCATGAAGATCTTTTTTGTAAAGTTATTGTGTGTATAGTTGCCACTTTTTCTTAATATCTTCTGCTTCTATTAGGTCCATACCATTTCTGTCCTTTATCGAGCCTATCTTTGTATGAAATGTTCTCTTGGTAACTCTAATTTTCTTGAAGGGATTTCTAGTCTTTCCCATTCTATTGTTTTCCTCTATTTATTTGCATTGATCACTGAGGAAGGCTTTCTTATCTCTCCTTGCCATTCTTTTGAACTCTGCATTCAAATGGGTATATCTTTCCTTTTCTCCTTTGCCTTTCACTTCTCTTCTTTTCTCAGCTATTTGTAAGGCCTCCTCAGACAACCATTTTGCCTTTTTGCATTTCTTTTTCTTGGGGATGGTCTTGATCCCTGTCTCCTCTACAATGTAATGAACCTCCGTCCATAATTCTTCAGGCACTCTGTCTATCAAATGTAATCCCTTGAATCAATTTCTCACTTCCACTGTATAATCATAAGGGGTTTGATTCAGGTCATATCTGAATGGTCTAGTGGTTTTCCCTACTTTCTTAAATTTATTCTGTATTCGCCTATAAGGAGTTCATGATCTGAGTCACAGTCAGCTCCTGGTCTTGTTTTGCTGGCTGTATAGAGCTTCTCCATCTTTAGCTGCAAAAAATATAATCAGTCTCATTTCTGTATTGACCATCAGGTGATGTCCATGTGTAGAGTCTTCTCTTGTGTTGTTGGAAAAGGGTGTTTGTTATGACCAGTGCATTCTCTTGGCAAAACTCTGTTAGGCTTTGAGCTGCTTCGTTTTTTACTCCAAGGCCAAATTTGCCTGTTACTCTGAAGGAGGAAAGGAGCAGGCGAGGTGACTCCATCTTGAGAAAGAAGGAAACTCCATCTTTGTGCTATATGCCTGGTAGCCATGGAGATCACATTCTACAGCAAAACACGCATCCTGGACTGATCGACACCAGATTCCATAACAAGATTTCCCTTTGCCAGAAAAAATGTAATTATCCCCTTTGCAATCAGTCACCTTTGTGATCTTTATGGCACTCATTGGTGGAGGTTACAGTGTATAACCACCTGACCCTTCTGATTATCAGTTATGGCTGTAACCTGATTGTTTCTCCATTTAACACTTTCCAGTGTAGGTTTAAGGAATTCAGGGATGTGAGCTTGAGCAGTACACTTAAAGTATATAAGATTTTCACAAAAGTTGTTCGGGTCCCTGCCTAAAGAAGATACTCTGCCTAGGACCCGCCAGTGTAATAAACTTCACTCCACTATCCACGCTCTCCTTCTGAGTGAGTTTGTTTCCTGGAGTGTTTGGCTATAACAACTCCAGGTAGCTCTTGACTTCCTACTTTTGCATTCCAGTCTCCTATAATGAAGAGGACATCTTTTTTGACTGTTAGTTCTAGAAGGTCTTGTAGGTCTTCTTAGAACCGTTCAGCTTCAGCTTCTTTAGAGTTGCTGGTCGGGACATAGACTTGGAAAACTCTAATATTGAATGGTTTGCGTTGAAAACGAACAAAGATCATTCTGTCATTTTTGAGATTGCATCCAAGTACTGCATTTTGGACTTTTTTGTTGACTATGATGGCTACTCCATTTCTTCTAAGGGATTCTTGCCCACAGAAGGAAATATCAATCAAATCCACAATGAGATATCACCTCACACCTCTCAGAATGATTATTATTAAAAAGCAATGTGTTGGCAAGAATGTGGAGAAAGGAAATTCTTGGTTCACTGTTGGTGGGAACATAAATTTGTATAGCAACTATGGAAACCAGTATAGAATTTACTCAAAAAATTAAAAAAAAATAGAACTGCCATATGATCCAGAAATTCTACTTCTGTTTATCTGGGAAAAAAACACTAACTAGAAAAGATAGATGTACCCCTATGTTCATTGCAGCACTGTTTATTATAGCTAAGATATAAAAGAGCTTCCCTCATGTCTTATACCATAAAGAATTAAGCTGCAATGCAGGAGATGTGGCTTTGATTCCTGGGTTGGGAAGATTCCCTGGAGGAAGAAATGGCTATCCACTCCAGTATTCTTGCCTGGAGAATCCCATGGACAGAGGAGCCTGGCAAGATATGGTTCATGGGTTCGTAAAAAGTCAGACACAGCTGAGCAACTAAGCACACAAGTGAGGTCACAGAAGATATGAAAACAACCAAATCATCCTTCTATGGTTGAATGGATATTGTCAACTAAAAAATATAGTCACAACCTGAAAGTAGAGAGTTATTTTACTTTGTGAATATGTTTAGTACTCTCAGCCCAGGAAACAGAATCTCAGTAGCTCTGAGAAAACTACTCTAAGGAAGCAGGAGGGGAAGTCAGGCTATATACAAGTTTGCAACAAAGGGAGTCTGAACATCAAAGACCAGGTATCAAGTTAAGGAATTTAGCAGTCTATGTATTGGAAGATGTAAGCCTCTTGGCTCACTGAATTCATTCCTTTACTATGCACCTCAACTATCTGGGGCCAATCTTTTTTCTTGTTCACCTTGCTTCTTGCATTCCTCCAGCTTCTCAGCAGTCTCCATGGGGGTGTGGCAGCATTCTCTGGATTTCAGTTTGGGGAGCTCCTATCCACATTGGGAGGTCAGAAATTGCTGATGGTGTGACATTTCTTGTTTATTAATATGGCAGGAGACATTTTCATTTCACAATATAAAAATTGTGTTACATATATATACAAAGTAATATTACTCAGTTATTGAAAAGAATGACATCTTGCCATTTGTGACAAAATGGATGGACATTGAGGGCATTATGCTAAGCGAAATGAGTCATACATAAAAAGACAAATGCCATACAATCTCTCTTATATGTGGAATCTAAAAATAAAAACAAAAAACTCACAGATACAGAAAACTGAATCATGGTTGCTAGAGGCAAAGGATGGTGGATGGGAAAAATGAATTAAGGGGATGAAAAGGTGAAAAAAATTAAAAATACAGCAAAACTGGCACAACTATATAATGTTATGAGAAAAAAATTCCACTTTAAATTAAAGTGTGTAAAGCTCATAAAAATGAATATTTCTGTCAATCAAATAAAATTCAATTTAAATAAAGTGTATATAGAATATTGAATATAAAAAAAGAAGTACAGATGGTCATTATGATGTTCAGTGTTTCTATGTAAGAAAATGGACTATATTTTCATTTATTACTATTTTAAACACATTGTTGTAATATTTGCATATGATCTTATACATATGTTTTAAATTGTATTCCTTGATAATGAAAAATTTTGTTACAATTTTGAATAGGATCGTTATGTTCCATTATCCAGTTGATTAATTTTTTGTACAGTAATTCTTAATATATTTCATTAATCAGTTTAGGAATGATTATAGACATTTTGCTGGGTTTTTTAGTTGCTTCTCTTGGATTTTCTGTGTTGCACAACATATGGTCTGTGAGAAAAATGAGTTTTATTCCTTCCATTTTGTGATAGAGACCATGAGTAGGATTATTCAACATCCATTTGCACCCTCATTTAGCTGCAGAGAATGGAATCTGTGACCTACATTTTCAAGAATTTCTTATAGCTTGGATTCTGGATACAATTTAGTTTCAATAAATCACATATATGCAAATCTCACTTTACTTTGGAAATGAGTTATGTGAAGAGAGAGGCAAATGCAAGTCATCCATTTTTTTCTGGCACATTTGTAGCAAAGACATCATGATTCTGTAGCCAGCATCTGACATGGTAACTTTCTCCATGGCAGACAAATTCCTGATATGATAATTTCCTCAAGATAAAGACAATAGCTCCCTTGGGGATCCAGTTCTTTGATGTGTTTTTAAGAGCTATTCTTGGTAGATTCTGCTTCTTTAGCTTCCCCAATGATTTAAATACATTTATGTTTAGTCTAACAACTGTGATTTCCATTGTCATAAACTAATAATAATAATATCTGATCAATATACTTTTTAATATTTAAAATGAATGGAATTTTCTTGTCTTATAACAATGTTGGGATGTTAGCATTAATAGTAGATAGCATAATCTTATTCCAAATTTCAATTCAAATGCAATATATAATATTTCACTATTAAGGGTAACATTAGTGGGGTTTGATACATTATACTGTTTGTCAAGACATAAAATTCTACTCTTAATTCTCTAAGAAGAGATGATATATTTTAACATCAAGAAGATGAATGTTACATATGGCAATGTAAGTTTCCATGTTACTCTTTCCATACATCTCACCCTCTCCTCTCCCCATGTCCATAAGTCTGTTCTATGTGTCTGTTTTTCAATTGTTGCCCTGTAAATAAATTCTTCAGTACCATTTTTCTAAATTCCATATATATGTGTTACAATATGGTATTTATCTTTCTCTTTCTGACTCACTTCACTCTGTATAATAGGTTCTAGGTTCATCCACCTCATCAGAACTGACTCAAAAGCATTCCTTTACATGGATGAGTAATAATCCATTACATACATACATACATATATATGCCACAACTTCTTTATCCATTCATCTGTCTGTCTGATACCAAAATCAGACAGACAACACCAAAAAAAGAAAACTTCTGGCCAATATCACTGATGAACATAGATGCACAAATCTTCAACAAAATTTTAGCCAACAGAATTCAGCAACACATCAAAAAGCTCATATACCATGATCAAGTTGGGTTTATTCCAGGGATACAAGGATTATTTAATATACAGAAATCAGTCAATGTGATATGCCATATTAACTAATTGACAGATAAAAACAATATGGTCATCTCAATAGATGCAGAAAAAGCCTTTGAAAAAATTTAATTTGTTAGTATAGATTTCCTGATATTGAGCCAACTTTGAAGATTGGGGATAATTTGCTATTCAGTCACTAAGTTGTGTTCGACTTTCTGTGACCCCATGGATTGCAGCACACCAGGCTTCCCTGTCCTTCATTATCTCCCTGAGTTTGCTCAAACTCATGTCCACTGAGTCAGTGATATCATCCAACCACCTCATCCTCTGTCATCTCCTTCTCCTGCCCTCAATTTTTCTCAGCATCAGGGTCTTTTCCAATGAGTTGTCTCTTCACATCAGGTGGTCAAAATATTGAGTTTCAGCTTCAGCATCAGTCTTTCCAACAAATATTCAGGGTGGTTTTCCTTAAGGATTCAGTAGTTTGATCAATTTGCTGTCCAAGAGTCTACTCCAGGACCACAATTTGAAGGCATCAATTCTTCAGCACTCAGATCTCTTAATGGTCTCTCACATCCATACATGACTACTGGAAAAACCATAGCTTTGACTATGCGGATGTTTGTTGGCAAAGTTGTGTCTCTGCTTTTAAATATCCAGTCTAGTTTTGTCACAGCTTTTCTTCCAAGGAGCAAGCGTCTTTTAATTCCATGTCTGCAGTCACCATCTGCAGTGATTTTGGAGCCCAAGAAAATGAAATCTGGCATTGTTTCCACTTTTTCCCCAAATATTTGCCATGAAATGTTGGGACCAGATGCCATGATCTTCATTTTTTGAATGTTGAGTTTTAAGCCAGCTTTTTCCACTCTCCTCTTTCACCCTCATCAAGATGTTCTTTAGTTCTTCTTTGTTTTCTGCCTTAAGGGTGTTGTCATCTGAATATCTGAGATCATTGATATTTCTCCCGGAAATCTTGATTCTGGCTTGTGCTTCATCCAACCCAACACTTTGCATGATATACTCTGCATATAAATTAAATTAGCAGGGTGACAGTAGACAGACTTGATATACTCCTTGCACAATTTGGAACCAGTCTGTTGTTCCATGACCAGTTCTAACTTTGTGTCTTGACCTTCATACAGGTTTCTCAGGAAGTGGGTAAGGTGATCTGGTATTCCGTCTCTTTTAAGAATTTTCCAGTTTGTTGTGATGCACACAGTCAAAGGCTTTAGTGTTGTTAATTAATCAGAAGTAGATGTTTTTCTGGAATTCTCTTGCTTTTTCTATGATCCAATGGATAAGTATTAATTTTATTAATATTTATATTGTGAATACATATTAATTGTATATTTTATATACTTTCAAAACAAGGGTTAATTTTATTTATTTCAAATTTACAATTAACAATTGTACTCGGGGCTGGTATACTGGGATGAACCAGAGGGATGGGATGGGAGGGAGGTGGGAGGGGGTTTCAAGATGGGGAACACATGTACACCCGGGACAGATTCATGTCAATGTATGGCAAAACCAATACAATAATGTAAAGTAAAAATAAATAAATAAATAAGACCCAGGGCAGCAAAATAAATAAATACAATTTTTAAAAAAGAAAAAAAAATTGTACAAGTTAGGATATTAAAAATATCTATGTTTCTCAAAGGAATGAAAAATATTTTTCCAGGAATTGGACAGCACAAAGAATCATGCAGAACTTGAGAGATCTACATGTGATCAAAAAGGTGTCTAAAATATAAACATAGATGCTTGTCTAACAACCATAACTTCTGGTCTTGAGATAAGTTTTGAATGCCATGACAAACTCTTCTGCCTAGAAATAGGGAAGAAATGAAACAGGCTATAGGAGAGAAATCTTGAGAATTAAATTATATATGGCAATGTGGATAAAAAAATAGCAAAAACTAATGCATCAGGAACTTATGAAGAATAATAATTGTAGTGGAACATCCTTACAAATAGTCATTTTATCTTTAAAGCATGATACCCCTGTAATTATAAGTTATTCTACTCTGACATCTTAGATAGTAAATAGGATAGGAATGAGGAGGACACAAAGGAGGAAACAGTGTCTATATACGTGATTTGCCTTAAGATACTGGCTGATTGCTCCTTGGATTGATAAAATTCACCATGCCTTGATCAAGATAGATTTACAGATTCAGTTCAGTTCAGTTCAGTTGCTCAGTCGTGTCCGACTTTTTGTGACCCCATGAATCACAGCACGCCAGGCCTCCCTGTCCATCACCAACTTCCGGAATTCACTCAAACTCATGTCCATCGAGTCGGTGATGCCATCCATCCATCTCATTCTCTGTTGTCCTCTTCTCCTCCCGTCCCCAATCCCTCCCAGCATCAGCATCTTTTCCAGTGAGTCAACTCTTCGCATGAGGTGGCCGAAGTATTGCAGTTTCAGCTTTAGCATCAGTCCTTCCAATGAACACCCAGGATTGATCTCCTTTAGAATGGACTGGTTGGATCTCCTTGCAATACAAGGGACTCTCAAGAGTCTTCTCCAGCACCACAGTTCAAAAGCATCAATTCTTCGGCAATCAGCTTTCTTCACAGTCCAACTCTCACATCCATACATGACCACGGGAACAACCATAGCCTTGACTAGACGGACCTTTGTTGGCAAAGTAATGTCTCTACTTTTTAATATACTATCTAGGTTGGTCATAACTTTCCTTCCAAGGAGCAAGCATCTTTAATTTCATGGCTGCAATCAGCATCCACAGTGATTTTGGAGCCCAAAAAAGTAGTCTGACACTATTTCCACTGTTTTTCCATCTATTTCCCATGAAGTGATGGGACCAAATGCGCCTAAGTACAATTGGGCTCTTCATTTATGCTAAAGGATGGCAAATTGAAAGATAGAACAAATTAAGGTCCAAAAAGAAGGGGCACCTATTTTTCATTATTTTCCTCTCTCTATTGATAAATATCTAGTTTCAGAGAAAAAAGACAATAAAAATATGCAACAAATAAACAACCAAATTTTATTTCCTTGCCATTTTACCTCAGTTACTAAGATAGGAGTCTTGAGCTCTCCAACGATAATTCTGGCTCTGTCTCTTCTCCATTCATTTCTGTTTTTCTTCTGCATATATTAAAATCCTATTATTAGATACATACCTGTTTAAGGTTTTTAATTCTCCTTGGTGAATTAATCTCTTTATTCTTATGAAATATTCATCTCCATTCATAGTAGTACTCCTAGTTCTGAAGTGTACTACTTGGCCTAGTATTAGTATAGCACTCCAGCCTTCTTTCCATCAATTTTTACATAATATCTTTTTCCTTTCTTTTACTTTTATCCTCTGTCATTATATTTAAAGTGGGCCTCTTATGGGTAGCATACAAGTAAGTCTTGGAATCTTTATTTAATTTTAAATGTCTTTTAATTAGACTTGTTAAGCCATTTATATTTGGTATGTGGTACCATATATAAAATATATATTTTATATGTGGTAGAGTTTACATCTCTCATGATATTTATTTTCTATCTTTCACATTTGTTCCCTTTTATGCTTTGCTATCTTCTTTTGCATAATTTGAGATTTTTCAAAAATTCCATTTTATCTCCATTTGCTTATTAGTTATATCTCTTTAGTTTAAGATGTTAGTGATTGCTCTAGCATTTATAATATGTATTCTTATTTCATTATATTTTATCATTCTTCAATGCTTATTATATTTCATCAATTTGCAAATGATGTGATGAATGATAGGCGATCAATACATATTTTTATTAGGTCCCAATTGGCATTTGGCCTTTCTAAATCTGTTCTTTGTGTGCCTCACTCTTGCATCCTATGAATATACTTTCCACAGTGAGCATTCTCTCACTAACTCTGCACCTTTTAAAATCCAAAACCTTAGACAAGTTACTTGATCAAATCTAATTTTTCTCATTCTAAAATGGGGACAACAATTCCTATCTCTTGAATTGACATGAGGATTAAATGAAACATACATGATAATGTCTGGGGCATAGTAGGCATTCATTTAATATCAGTTTCATTTTTTCCCTAGGCCCGAAGGCTTAGAAAAATTTCATTTTCATTTTATCTAGACTATTTTAATATAAGTGGAGCTATATTGAGGGAGTTTTAATAAGAGTATTTTAGGAGGCAAACATGTTTTCTACCTTTGCTTTTCCTTTTCATTTTTTCCCCTTTTCCTTGTGCCACCTAGAAGCAGCCTTAATTTCTCAATTATTAAGCACATTCTAGGTGCTATTCTCTTTGCGTTAGCTATTTAGTGCCAAAATAATTGTGAATAGCAACATCAAAACCTGATTTGTATATAACAATGTTATTATTTTTATGAACTGAGAGTGGCTGAATAGCAATTCTTGTTTCACCTAGCCTTGTTTACATGGGTGGGAGATGTTTGTTAAGTGGTTTAAGATGAATTCACCTAGAAAAATGAGTGATACTGTCTTCCATCCTCCATCAGGTTAACATGGGCATGTTCTCATTGTAATGGCAGAATGCAAGTGCAAGCAATCCCAATCACATTTCAAGCCTACATTTGTATCACAACTTGTTAACAGCTCATGGGTTTCACAGGTGGCACTAGTTGTAAAGAACATGCCTGCCAATGCAGGTAGTTGTAAGAGACCCATATTCGGTCCCTGGGTTGGGAAGATTTCTTGGAGGAGGATATGGCAACCCACTCCAATATTCTTTCTTGGAGAATCCCATGGACAGAGGAACCTGCTGGGCTAAAGTCCATGTGGCTGCACAGAGTCAGACAGGATTGAAGCGACTTAGCACAGCACACATTGGCCAAAGCTAATTATATCATTAAACCCAGTGTCAGAGGGGAAGGATACTACAATTTGAAATGTAAGAGATATGAACACTGGAAGAAACAAAAATGAGGACTGTTAAATCTTATACTTAGTTTCAGGTACTAGGGAAACCAAGGGGAGTGAGATGCCATCCTTGCCCTTGAGCAGCAGAGCTCTGTGTCCACAGAATGAGTTAGACAAACATATAAACAAATAAGTTCAATCACATTTACCGATGTTCAAATAGAAATCCAAACATGGAACACTGGCTGGTACAAAGATTCTCTTTGAGAGGGGAGAGGGAAGAAAATATATAGGAAAAATCTTCAAAATTTATTTTTAATATAAGCTTCAAAAAGAAGTCAATGTTATGATATGAGAACATCCTGTTCTGGCATTTTGAACAAACTCAAAGGACTGTCTGGAATTCATTCATTAAGTCAATTGTTCCACAGACCACTGATGAGAATAAAAGTGAGGAAAAAGCCAACATATTTTCTAACTCAACTTCTTTGTAATACTGTCAAATAATGTTATGACATATAAACTGATGTTTTTAATGAAAATGATTATGATTTTTATTTTATAGAAATACGTTCAGTCATCTCAGAAGCAAAGTGTTATTTTTTAGTTTATGAAACATTTATTTGTGAATTTATGAAGTTCTTGGGTTCAGAAATAACTGTTATAATAATATGTGCTTCTGCTATTTTTATCCTAGCCTGAAATCCAAGAAGTACTAAAAATGTCACATGGATTGATGGGAAATGAAAATAATGAACTATTTTTGGCTAGATTATGAGGCCAGTTTTTAAAATGAAGAGGCTCAGATGACAATCAATTCTCTGAAATATTATTATTACGAAGTTTTAGATAATACTCAGCATGTGATAGTAAATATAGTTAATTTAGAGGATCATCACTCTTTATTGAAAACTCATTTAGCCTTAGATTTATAGATTCACATATCCAAAGTTTTTGCTAATTCTTCATAATCCTTCATGTCTTTCCCCACCAATATCAAATTACTAATATTTTTTCTAAGTAACAAACAGGGCAGACTACCTCCAAAAAACTGACAAGAAAAATTATTAGTGTCACCGTTGTAAATCAAAGGGGAATGCAATTAGTCTGCTTGTCATTTAATATAATAGCAAGTCTACTCCTACTAGCCATCAAAAAATAAGAGGAGTTGTTAGAGGAAAATGCTACCAGAAAAGACTAGAAATTCTAGAATAAAACAGTAGAATATCGAAACCTGAACCTACAAGTTAAAACTTCTCAGATTGCTCCCCAAAGGACTCAGAACACAGAGATACTAAGTGAACAAATACTGTTGTAAAAATGTCACCTACAGATTTTGACGCAGGGTTGTGATAAACCTTCAGCTTTTAAAAAAAAAGTATCTGTGAAGTGCAGTACCATGAAAAACGGTAAAACAAGGAATGCCTGCATAAATACATATGTTAATGATAAACTGTATATTCTACCAGGGGTCCTCAACCTCCAGGATCGAATGCCTGATGATTTGAGGTGGAGTTGATGTAATAATCATAGGAATAAAGTGCACAATAAATGTAATGCCACCGAATTATCCTGAAACCCCAGTCCATGAGAAAAAAAAAATGCCTTCTATGAAACTGGTACCTGGTGCCCAAAAGATTGGGGACCACTGCTATACTATATATATTAATTGAAACTCATTGAATAATGTTGAATCATTTGCCTTACTGTATTACCCTACTTATTTGTTTAATGTATGTGCCATGTTACTGTAAGTTCACCAAAGACAGGGAACATGCACTCTAATTATTTTAATTTTTTTTCATTGTTTTAAATGAAATTCAATAGAAGAAATCATATTAAAGATAATTTTGACAAAAAGAAAAGATAAAAATTAATCTGAGATAGCAGTCTATCATAACTTATTTACATGTTTGTTTTTAATTATAATTTTACATGGTAATTTTTAAATTAAAATTTATCATTATTTTAACAATGTAACCAAAACTGAAAGAGACACATGTATCCCATTGTTCATTTCAGCACTATTTACAATAGCTAAAACATGGAAACAACCAAGATGTCAATCAACAGATGAATGGATAAAGAAGTTGTGGTACATATACACAATGGAATATTACTCAGCCATAAAAAAGAACATATTTGAGTCAGTTCTAATGAGGTGGATGAACATAGAACCTATTATACAGAATGAAGTGAGTCAGAAAGAGAAAGATAAATACTGTATTCTAATACATATATACGGAATCTAAAAAAAATGCTGCTGCTGCTGCTAAGTTGCTTCAGTTGTGTCCGACTCTGTGGGACCCCATAGACGGCAGCCTACCAGGCTCCTCCGTCCCTGGGATTCACCAGGCAAGAACACTGGAGTGTGTTGTCATTTCTTTCTCCAATGCGTGAAAATGAAAAGTGAAAGTGAAGTCACTCAGTTATGTCCAACTCTTCGTGACCCCATAGACTGCGGCCTACCAGGCTCCTCCTTCCATGGGATTTTCCAGGCAAGAGTACTGGAGTGGGTTGCTATTGCCTTCTCCCATCTAGAAAAATGGTACTGAAGAATTTATTTACAGGCAACAATGGAGAAACAGACATAGAGAATAGACTTATGGATATGGGGAGAAGGGAGGAGAGGATGAGATGTATGGAAAGAGTAACATGGAAACTTACATTACCATATGTAAAATAGATAGCCAATGGAAATTAGCTGTATGGCTCGGGAAACTCGAACAGGGGCTCTGTGTCAAACTAGAGGTGTGGGATGGGGAGGGAGATGGGAGGGAGTTTCAAGGGGGTGGGGGATATATGTATACCTGTGGCTGATTCATGCTGAGGTTTGACAGAAAACAGCAAAATTCTGTAAAGCAATTATCCTTCAATAAAAAATAAATTACTTAAAAATAATTTTTAAAGGGTTTTATTTTAAATTAAAATGAAACATATTTTAGATTTTGTCCATATAAAAGTATCTTTTACATGTTTGAAATAATTTGATATCTAATTATAAACTTTAAGAACTCATTGTTCATTTCCTCAGTCATGTCTGGCTCTTTGTCACCTCATGCACTGCAGCACACCAGGCTTCCCTGTTCTTTACCATCACCCGGAGCTTGCTCAAACTAATGTCCATTGAATCAGTGATGTCATCGAACAGTCTTGTCCTCTGTAGTCACCTTCTCCCCCTGCCTTGAATCTTTCCCAGCATCAGGGTCTTTTCTAATGAGCCAGGTGTTTGCCTCAGGTGGCCAAACTATTGAAGCTTCAGTTTCAGCATCAGTTCTTCCAATGAATATTCAGGATTGATTTCCTTTAAGATAGACTGGTTTGATCTCCTCGCAAGGAACTCTCAAGTGTTTTCTCCAGGTGGTCCTAAGATGGCAGAGGAATAGGACAGGGAGACCACTTTCTATCCCACAAGTTCATCAAAAGATCATTTGAATCTGAGCAAATTCCACAAAACAACTTCTGAATGCAGACACAGGACACCAGGCACCCAGAAAGGTAGCCCATTGTCTTCAAAAGGAGGTAGGACAAAATATAAAAGAAAAAAAGTTATCAATGGAAACCTATCCCAGGGAGGGAGTCATAAAAGAGGAGAAGTTTCCAAACATCAGGAAATCCTCTCGCCAGTGGGTCGGTGGGGAATTTTGGAATCTCAGAGGGCAACGTACCTGGGAAGAAAAATAAATAAATAAAATCCACAGATTTATGTGCTTAATGGCAACTTCCAGCAGAGAAGTATCCCAAAGGCTCCCATTGGCCACCAGCAAGTGGGGGCTAAACAACGAGGCGTGGGCTGCATTGCTTAGGGTAGGGACCAGTCCTGAATGCCTTGAAGACAATCTGAGGGAGCTAACATGAGATAGCAACCCAAACTGTGGGAAAACCAGAGAGAGAAAAAAGAGAGAGAGAGATAACTTTCCTGCAAAAATCTCTAACCTAAGACAATGCCGGCCAACTCACAGAACAAAGGACTGAGCATATACCAGTGGAGAGCTACCAGCGGCAGACCAGACCATCCCCGCCAGAGGCAGAGAGGCAGGCAGGCGAAAGCCAGAGCCGGAAAGGAGCAACTTGGCCCCAGAGACAGCATCCTCTACCAAACTGTGAGCAGGCTCCCAGTTGCTAACCAAGTCTTCCTGGGATCCTGGATGGTTGACATATGCCAGGCAGGTCCCAGCCAGAGATCAGCTTCCCAGAGGAGACACAGGGCACACTTGAGACAGCGCTCCCTCTATGCACGCAGAAAACCGAGCAGCCAGGACACGGCAGGTGATAAGAGACACTGCCCTACCTGGGGAGAGTGGACATTCCAATCACCTGGTCCCCTGAGGTGCTAAGACCTGGGAAGGGCACAAAACGAAGGCCCAACCGAGTCTGGGCCTTTGTGGAGTACCTGAGAACATGAACCTGAGCAGCTTAGACCTGAAAAGTGCACACAACCCAGGGCCTGTTTTAGGCAGTTTCCCTGCATAGCAACCTGGAGCCTGAGAAATGTAGACTGGGAAAGTACACATGCAGTGAACAGGGGCAAAGCCAGTGTAGCTGAGACAATGAGAGCACTCCACACACGCACCAGTGATATTTGTTTGCAGTGTTCCTCCCTCCCCACAGCATGACTGAACAAGTGAGCCTAAATAAATGATCATCTTCACCACCTTGTGGCAGGGCCAAAAATAGACACTGAACAGACTTGCAAACAGAAGCCAAAATAAATACAGGGAACCTCTTTGGAAGTGACAGGTGCAACAGATTAAAACCCTGTGGTTGGCACCGACTACATTGGAAGGGGCCTATAGAACCTTAGTGGAGAAGGAAATGGCAACCCACTCCAGTGTTCTTACCTAGAGAATCCGTGGACAGAGGAGCTTGGTGGGCTGCTGTCCATAGGGTTGCACAGGCTCGGACATGACTGAAGCGACTTAGCATGCATGCATGCATTGGAGAAGGAAATTGCAAACCACTCCAGTATTCTTGCTTGGAGAATCCCAGGGACAGAGAAGCCAGGTGGGCTGCCATCTATGGGGTCACACAGAGTTGGACACGACTGAAGTGACTGAGCAGCAGCAGCAGCATAGACTTTGAGAAGTTTAAGCTGGAACAAGGAACTATCTGAAACTGAATTGACCCCACACTGCCCACAACAGCTCCAGAGAAATTCCTAGATACATTTTTACTGTTATCATTTTCTTTTTAATTTTGAAGTCCTTTATTACTGCTTTAATTTTCATTTTTATAACCTACTATTAACTTGTTTAAAAAGACCTTATTTTTAAAACAAATTTCATATATATTTTTTATAATTTTTGTGATTTTGTTTTTTAACATTGTATTTTTGTGAGTCTAAACTCTACCCTATATTTTTCATCTTTGCTTTTTGGTATTTGTTATCAATTTTATACCTTTAAGAATCCAATCTTCAGTACCCATTTTTACTTAGGAGTGTGATTACTGGCTTGATTGCCTTCTCCTTCTGACTCTCCTTTTTCTCCCCTAGGTCACTTCTATCTCCTCCCTCCCCCTTCTCTTCGCTACCCAACTCTGTGAATCTCTTTCAGTATTCTGGGCTGTGGAGAACACTTAGGGAACTGATTACTGGGTAGACCTGTCACTCTCTTTTTGACTCCCCCCTCTTCTCCTGCTGGCCACATCTGTCTCTTTCCTCCCATTTCTCTTCTCTATATAACTCTATGAACCTCTCTGGGTGTTCCAGGCTGTGGAGAGCACATAGGGATTTGATTACTCCCCTTTTGATTGTCCCTTTTCTCCCCTGGTCGTCTCTGTCTCCCTCCTCCCTCTTTTCTTCTCCATATAACTCAGCGAAACTTTCTGGGTGTCCCTCACTGTGGAGAATCCTTTCTCCATTAACCTAGATGTTTTATCATCAGTACTGTATGGAAGGAGACGTCTTATTCTTATACTGTAAGAATAAGACTGAAAACCATAGGTAGGAGTCTTAAATCCAAAACATGAGGACATCAGAGAACTCCTGACTCCAGGGAGCATTAATTGATAAGAGCTTATCCCATAGCCTCCATACCTATACTGAAACCAAGCACCACCCAAGAGACAACAAGATCCAGAACAAGACATACCATACAAATTCTCCAGCAATGCAGCAACATAGCTCTGAACTTTAATGTAAAGGCTGCCCCAAGTCACACCAAACCTATAGACATCTCAAAACTCACTACTGGACAATTCATTGCGCTCCAGAGAGAAGAAATCCAGCTCCACCCACCAGACACCAATGCAAGCTTCCGTAACCAGGAAACATTCATAAGCCACTAGTACAACCCCATCCACCAGGAGCAAACTCCACAATAAAGAGGAACCACAAACTCCCAGCATGCAGAAAGACCACACCAAACACAGAAACCTAAACAAAATGAAAAGACAAAGAAATAACATGATAAAGCCCACCAAACCAAACAAAAGATGAGGAGATAGGGAGTCTAACTGAAAAATAATTCAGAATAATGATAGTAAAAATGATCCAAAATCTTGAAAACAAAAGAGATTTGCAGATAAATGGCCTGGAGACAAGGATTGAGAAGATGAAGGAAATGTTTAACAAGGACGTGGAAGAAACAAAAAAGAGTCAATAAATAATGAATAATGCAATAAATGAGATAAAAAACACTGTGGGGAATCAACAGTAGAATAACTGAGGCAGAAGATAGGCTAAGTGAGGTGGAAGATAGAATTGTGGAAATAAGTGAAACAGAGAGATAAAAATTAAAAAAAAAAAGAATTAAATGAGGACAACATCAGAGACCTCTGGGACAATGTCAAATGCCCCAACGTTCAAATCATAGGAGTCTCAGAAGAAGACAAAAAGAAAGACCATGAGAAAATACTTGAGGAGATAATAGTTGAAAACTTCCCTAAAATGGGGAAAGAAATAGCCACCCAAGACCAAGAAACCTATAAAGTCCCAAACAGGATAAACACAAGGCAAAACACTCCAAGACACATACTAATCAAATTAACAAAGATCAAACGCAAAGAACAAATATTAAAAACAGCAAAGCAAAAACAACAAATGACACACAAGGGGATCCCCATAAGGATAACAGCTGATCTTTCAATAGAAACTCTTCAGGCCAGAAAGGAATGGCAGGACATATTTAAAGTGATGAAGGAGAAAAACCTCCAACCCAGATTACTGTACCCAGCAAGGATCTCATTCAAATATGTAGAAATCAAAAGCTTTACAGAAAAACAAAAGCTGAGAAAATTCAGAACCACCAGACCAGCTCTTCAATAAATCCTAAAGGATCTTCTCTAGACAGGAAACACAGAAAAAGCGTATAAACTCGAACCCAAAACAACAAAGTAAAAGGCAACAGGATCATGCTTATCAATAATTATCTTAAATGTAAATGGGTTGAATGTCCCAACAAAAAGACAAAGACTGGATTAATGGATACAAAAACAAGACCCCTATATATACTGTCTACAAGAGACCCACCTCAAAACAAGGAACACATACAGAATGAAAATGAAGGGCTGGAAGAAGATATTTTTCACAAATGGAGACCAAAAGAAAGCAGGAAAAGCAATACTCATATCAGATGAAATAGACTTTGAAATAAAGACTGTGAAAAGAGACACAGAAGGGCACTACATAATGATCAAAGGATCAGTCCAAGAAGAAGATACAACAATTATAAATATATATGCACCCAATATAGGAGCACCACAATATGTAAGGCAAATGCTAGCAAGTATGAAAGGGGAAATTAACAGTAACACAATAATAGTGGGAGATTTTAATACCCCACACATATGGATAGATCAACTAAACAGAAAATTAGAAGGGAAAACAAACTTTAAATCATACAATGGACCAGTTAGACCTAATTGATATCTATAGGATATTTCACCCCAAAACAATGAATTTCACCTTTTTCTGAAGTGCACACAGAAGCTTCTTAGGATAGATCACATCCTGGACCATAAATCAAGCCTTGGTAAATTCAAAATAATTGAAATTATTCCAAACATCTTTTCTGACCACAATGCAGTAAGATAATATGGCAACTAAAGGGGAAAAAAAGATATTAAAAATTCCAACATATGGAGGCTAAAAAACACACTTCTGAAAAACCAACAAATCACAGAATAAATCCAAAAATAAATCAAAATATGCATAGAAACGAATGAAAATGAAAACACAGCAACCCAAAACCTATGGGACTCAGTTAAAGCAGTGCTAAGGGGGAGGTTCATAGCAATACAAGCTTAACTCAAGAAACAAGAAAAAAGTCAAATAAATAACCTAACTCTAAACCAAAAGTAACTAGAAAAGGAAGAAATGAAGCACCCCAGGGTTAGTAGAAGGAAACAAATTATAAAAATTATGGCAGAAATAAACGCGAAAGAAACAAGAGACCATAGCAAAAATCAACAAAGCTAAAAGCTTGTTCTTGGAGAAGATAAATAAAATAGGCAAACCATTAGCCAGACTCATGAAGAAAAAAAGAAGAATCAAATCATCATGTAGTACGTATACACAATGGAGTATTACTCAGCAATTAAGAAGAATACATTTAAATCAGTTCTAAAGAGGTGAATGAAACTGGAATCTAGTATACAGAATGAAGTAAGCCAGAAAGAAAAACACCAATAGAGTATAGTAACGCATATATATGGAATTTAGAAAAATGGCAATGATAACCCTGTATCAGTTCAGTTCAGTCACTCAGTCATGTCCGACTCTTTCCGACCCCATGAATCACAGCACGCCAGGCCTCCCTGTCCATCACCAACTCCCGGAGTTCACTCAAACTCATGTCCACAGAGTCGGTGATGCCATCCAGCCATCTCATTCTCCGTCGTCCCCTTCTCCTCCCGCCCCCAACATTTCCCAGCATCAGAGTCTTTTCCAGTGAGTCAACTCGTCGCATGAGGTGGCCAAAGTATTGCAGTTTCAGCTTTAGCATCAGTCCTTCCAATGAACACCCAGGATTGGTCTCTTTTAGAATGGACTGGTTGGATCTCCTTGCAGTCCAAGGGACTCTCAAGAGTCTTCTCCAACACCACAGTTCAAAAGCATCAATTCTTCGGTGATCGGCTTTCTTCACAGTCCAACTCTCACATCCATACATGACCACGGGAAAAACCATAGCCTTGACTAGACGGACCTTTGTTGGCAAAGTAATGTCTCTGCTTTTTAATATCCTATCTAGGTTGGTCATAACTTTCCTTCCAAGAGTAAGCGTCTTTTAATTTCATGGCTGCAATCAGCATCCTCAGTGATTTTGGAGCCCAAAAAAATAAAGTCTGACACTGTTTCCACTGTTTTTCCATCTATTTCCCATGAAGTGATGGGACCAGATGCCATGATCTTTGTTTTCTCAATGTTGAGCTTCAAGCCAACATTTTCACTCTCCCCTTTCACTTTCATCAAAAGGCTTTTGAGTTCGTCTTCACATTCTGCCATAAGGGTAGTGTCATCTGCATATCTGAGGTTATTGATATTTCTCCCAGCAATCTTGATTCCAGCTTGTGCTTCTTCCAGCCCAGCGTTCCTCATGATGTACTCTGCATAGAAGTTAAATAAGCAGGGTGACAATATACATCCTTGACGTACTCCTTTTCCTATTTGGAACCAGTCTGTTGTTCCATGTACAGTTCTGACTGTTGCTTCCTGACCTGCATACAGGTTTCTCAAGAGGCAGCTCAGGTGGTCTGGGATTCCCATCTCTTTCAGAATTTTCCACAGCTTATTGTGATCCACACAGTCAAAGGCTTTGGTATAGTCAATGAAGCAGAAATAGATGATTTTCTGGAACTCTCTTGCTTTCTCCATGATCCAGAGGATGTTGGCAATTTGATCTCTGGTGCCTCTGCATTTTCTAAAACCTACTTGAACATCTGGGAGTTCACGGTTCACATATTGCTGAAGCCTGGCTTGGAGAATTTTTAGCATAACTTTACTAGCGTGTGAGATGAGTGCAATTGTGTGGTAGTTTGAGAACTCTTTGGCATTGCCTTTCTTTGGGACTGGAATGAAGACTGACCTCTTCCAGTCCTGTGGCCACTGCCGAGTTTTCCTAATTTGCTGGCATATTGAGTGCAGCACTTTCACAGCATCATCCTTCAAGATTTAAATAGCTCAACTGGAATTCCATCACCTCCACTAGCTTTGTTCGTGGTGATGCTCTCTAAGGCCTGCTTGACTTCACATTCCAAGATGTCTGGCTCTAGGTCAGTGATCACGTTATCATGACTATCTTGATCTTGAAGATCTTTTTTGTACAGTTCTTCTGTGTATTCTTGCCACCTCTTCTGCTTCTGTTAGGTCCGTACCATTTCTGTCCTTTATCGAGCCCATCTTTGCATGAAATGTTCCCTTGGAAACTCTAGTTTCCTTGAAGAGATCTCTTGTTTTTCCTATTCTGTTGTTTTCCTCTATTTCTTTGCATTGATCACAGAGGAAGGCTTTCTTCTCTCTGCTTGCTATTCTTTGGAACTCTGCATTCAGATGCCTATATCTTTCCTTTTCTCCTTTGCTTTTCGCTTCTCTTCTTTTCACAGCTATTTGTAAGGCCTCCTCAGACAGCCATTTTGCTTTTTTGCATTTCTTTTCCATGGGGATGCTCTTCGTCCCTGTCTCCTGTACAATGTCATGAAACTCCATCCAGAGATCATCAAGCACTCTATCAGATCTAGTCCCTTAAATCTATTTCTCACTTCCACTGTATAATCATAAGGGATTTGATTTAGGTCATATCTGAATGTTCTAGTGGTTTTCGCTATTTTCTTCACTTTAAGTCTGAATTTGGCAGTAAGGATTTCATGATCTGAGCCACAGTCAGCTCCTGGTCTTGTTTTTGCTAACTGTATAGAGCTTGTCCATCTTTGGCTGCAAAGAATATAATCAATCTGATTTAGGTATTGACCATCTGGTGATGTCCATGTGTAGAGTCTTCTCTTGTGTTGTTGGAAGAGGGTGTTTGCTATGACCAGTGCGTTCTCTTGGCAAAACTCTATTAGCCTTTGCCCTGCTTCTTTCCGTGCTCCAAGACCAAATTCGCCTTTTACTCCAGGTGTTTCTTGACTTCCTACTTTTGCATTCCAGTCCCCTATAATGAAAAGGACATCTTTTTTGGGTGTTAGTTCTAAAAGGTCTTGTAGGTCTTCATAGAACCGTTCAACATCGGCTTCTTCAGTGTTACTGGTTGGGGCATAGGCCTGGATTACTGTAATATTGAATGGTTTGCCTTGGAAACGAACAGAAATCATTCTGTCATTTTTAAGATTGCATCCAAGTACTGCATTTCGGACTCTTGTTGACCATGATGGCAATTCCATTTCTTCTAAGGGATTCCTGCCCACAGTAGTAGATATAATGGTCATCTGAGTTAAATTCACCCATTCCAGTCCATTTTTAATTCATAGCAAAAGAGACACAGATGTATAGAACAGCCTCTTGGACTCTGTGGGAGAAGGTGAGGGTGGGATGATTTGAGAGAATCGCATTGAAACATGTATACTATCATATGTGAAATGAATCGCCAGTCCAGGTTCGATTCATGAGACAGGATGCTCAGGGCTAGTGTACTGGGATGAACCAGAGGGATGGAATGGGGAGGGAGGTGGGAGGGGGGTTCAAGATGGAAAACACATGTACACCCGGGGCAGATTCATGTCAATGTATGGCAAAACCAATATAATAATGTAATCAGCCTCCAATAAAAATAATTAAATTAAAAAAACAAAATTAGAAATGAAAATGGAGAAATCACAACAGAAAACACAGAAATACAAAGGATCATAAGAGACTACTATCAGCAGTTATATGCAAATAAAATGGACAATTTGAATGAAATGGACAAATTCTTAGCCAAGTATAAGTTCCAAAACTGAACCAGGAAGAAATAGAAAATCTTAGCAGACCCATCACAAGCATGGAAATTGAAATTTTGATCAGAAATCTTCCAGCAAACAACACCCCAGAACCACAGGGCTTCACAGTTGAATTCTACCAAAAATTTAGAGAAGAGCTAATACCTATTCTACTCAATCTCTTCCAGAAAATTTCAGAGGAAGGCAAACTGCCAAACTCATTCTATGTGGCCACGATTACCCTAATACCAAAACCAGACAAAGATGCACAAAAAAGGATAACTACATGCCAATATTGCTGATGAACATAGATGCAAAAATCCTTAACAAAATTCTAGCAAATAGAATCCAACAACATATTAAAGAGATCATACATCATGACCAAGTGGGCTTTAACCCAGGGATGCAAGGATTCTTTAATATCCACAAATCAATCAATGTGATACACCACATTAACAAATTGAAAGATAAAAACCATATGATTATCTCAATAGATGCAGAGAAAGCTTTTGACAAATTCAGCATTCATTTATGATAAAACCCTCCAGAAAGTAGGCATAAAAGGAACATATCTCAATATAATAAAAGCTGTCTATGACAAACCCATACCAAACATTGTCCTCAATGATTGAAATTGAAAGCATTTCCCTTAATGTTAGGATCAAGACAATGGTTCCCACTCTCGCCACTACTATTCAACATAGTTTTGCAAGTTTTAGCAACAGCAATCAGAAAAGAAACAGAAATAAAAGGAATTCAGATTGGAAAAGAAAAAGTAAAACTCTCACTGTTTGCAGATGACATGATCCTCTACATAGAAAACCCTAAAGATTCTACCAGATATTGCTAGAGCTAATCAATGAGTATAGTAAAGTTGCAGGATATAAAATTAACACACAGAAATCCCTGCATTCCTATAGACTATCAACGAGAAAACAAAGAGAAATTAAGGAAACAATTCCATTAACCATTGGAAAAAATAAAATACTTATGAATAAATCTATCTAAAGAAACAACAACAAAAAACCTATATACAGAAAGCTATAAAACACTGATGAAAGTAATCAAAGATGACACAAATAGGTTGATAAATATACCATGTTCATGGACTGGAAGAATCAATATAGTGAATATGAGTATTCTACCCAAAGCAATCTATAGATTCAATGCAATCCCTCTCAAGCTACCAAGGGTATTTTTCAGAGAACTAGAATAAATAATTTCACAATTTGTATGGAAATACTAAAAACCTCGAATAGCCAAAGCAATCTTGAGAAAAAAGAATGAATGGAAATGGAGGAATCAACCTGCCTGACTCCAGACTATACTACAAGGCTACAGTCATCAAGATAGTATTGCATTGGCACAAAGACAGAAATATAGATCAGTGGAACAAAATATAAAGCCCAGGGATAAATCCACCCAACTATGGACACCTTATCTTTGAGAAAAGAGGCAAGAATATACAATGGAGGAAAGGCAATCTCTTTAACAAGTGGTGCTGGGAAAACTGGTCAACCATTTGTAAAGAATAAAACTAGAACACTTTCTAACACTATACACAAAAATAAACTCAAAATGGATTAAATATCTAAATGTAAAACCAGAAACTATAGAACTCCTATAGGAAAACTTAGGCAAAACACTGTCTGACATAAATCATAGCAGAGGCCTCTATGGCCCACCTCCCATAATGGAAATAAAAACAAAATTAAACAAAGGGGACCTAATTAAACATAAAATCTTTTGCACAACGAAGGAAACTATAAGCAAGATGAAAAGACAGCCTTCAGAATGGGAGAGGGTAATAGCACATAAAGTAATTGACAAAGATTTAATCTCAAAAATATACAAGAAGCTTCTCCAGCTCTATTCCAGAAAAATAAGTGACACAATGAAAAAATGGGACAAAGTGCTCAATAGATATTTCTCCAAAGAAGACATACAGATGGCTAACAAACACATGAAAAGATATTCAACGTCACTCATTATCAGAGAAATGCAAATCAAAACCACAGTGAGGTGCCATCTTTCCCTGGTCAGAATGGCTGCTATCAAAAAGTCTACAAACAATAAATGTTGGGAGGGTGCGGAGAAAAGGGAACCCTCTTATACTGTTGGTTGTAATGCAAACTAGTACAGCCACTATGGGTAACAGTGTGGCAATTCCTTCAGTTCAGTTCAGTTCTGTTCATTCGCCCAGTTGTGTCTGACTCTTTGCGACCCATGAATCACCACACGCCAGGCCTCCCTGTCCATCACCAACTCCTGGAATTCACTCAAACTCATGTCCATCGAGCTGGTGATGCCATCCAGCCATCTCATTCTCTGTCGTCCCCGCCCCCAATCCCTCCCAGCATCAGAGTCTTTTCCAGTGAATCAACTCATCGCATGAGGTGGCCAAAGTATTGGCAATTCCTTATAAAACTGGAAATAGAACTGCCATACCATCCAGGAATGCCACTGCTAGGCATACACACCAAGGAAACCAGAACTGAAAGAGACACATGTACCCCAATGTTCATTGCAACAGTTTATAAGAGCCAGGACACGGGAGCAACCTAGACGTCCATTGGCAGACGAATGGATAAGAAAGCTGTGGTACATTTACACATTGAATATTACTAAGCCATTAAAAAGAATACATTTGAATCAGTTCTAATGAGATGGATGAAACTGGAACCTATTATACAGAGTGAAGAAAGTCAGAAAGAAAAACACCAATATAGTATACTAATGCATATATATGGAATTTAGAAAGATGTTAATGATAACTGTATATGCGAGACAGCAAAAGAGACACAGATATATAGAACAGTCTTTTGGACTCTGTGTGAGAAGGTGAGGGTGGGATTATTTGAGAGAATAGCATTGAAACCTGTATATTGTCGTATATGAAACAGATCACCAGTCCAAGTTCAATGAGTGAGACAGGATGCTCAGGGCTGGTGTACTGGGATGACCCTGAGGGATGGGATGGGGAGGGAGATGGGAGGGGGTTCAGGATGGGGAACACATGTACACCCATGGTATATTCACGTCATTGTATGGCAAAAACCACTACAATATTATAAAGTAATTATATTCCAATTAAAATAAATAAATTTTTAAAAATTGAAGAAAATGTCTTCTCCAACACCACAGTTCAAAGGCATCAGTTCTTTGGCAGTCAACTTTCTCTGTCACATCCATACATGACTACTGGAAAAGCCATAACTTTGACTATAAGGAAGGACCTTTATCAGCAAAATAATGTCTCTGCCTTTCAATATGCTGTCAGGTTTGTCATAGTTTTTCTTCCAAGGAGCAAGCGTCTTTTATTTTCATGGCTGCAGTCACCATCTGCAGTGATTTTGGAGCATAAGAAAATAATGTTTCTCACTGTTTCCAATGTTTCACCACCTATTTTCCATGAAGTGATAGGACCAGATGCCTGATCTTAGTTTTTTGAATGCTGAGGTTTAAGCCACCTTTTTCACTGTCTGCTTTCACCTTCATCAAGTGGCTCTTTAGTCGCTGTTCACGTCCTGCCTTTAGGGTGATGTCATCTGCATATCTGAGGTTATTGATATTTCTCCTGGCCATGTTGATTTCAGCTTGTGATTCACCCAGCACAGCATTTCACATGATGTACTCTGCATATTTGTTAACTAAGCAGGATGACAGCATACAGCCTTGACATACTCCTTTCCCAATTTGGAACCAGTCTGTTGTTCCATGTCCATTTCTAGATGTTGTTTCTTTACCTGAATGCAGGTTTCTCAGGAGGCAGGTAAGGTGGTCTGGTATTTTTGTCTCTTTAAAAATTTTCCACAGTTTGTTGTGTTCCAAATAGTTAAAAGCTTTAGCATGGTCATTAAAGCAGAAGTAGATGCTTTTCTTGAATTCTCTTGACTTTTCTATGATCCAGCGGTTGTTGGCAATTTTATGTCTGGTTCCTCTGTCTTTTCTAAATCCAGCTTAAACATCTGGAAATTCTTGGTTCACATACTGGTGAAGCCTAATTTGGAGAATTTTGAACATTATTTTGCTAGCATGTGAAATGAGTGCATTTCTGTTGTAGTTTGAACATTCTTTGGCATTGTCCTTCTTTCAGATTGAAAGGAAAAGTGACATTTTCCAGTCCTGTGGCCACTGCTGATTTTTCCAAATTTGTTGGCATGTTGAATGCATCACTTTCACAGCATCATTTTTCTATGATTTGAAATAGCTTAGCTAGAATTCCTTCACCTCTCTTAGCTTTGTTCCTAGTGATGTTCCCTAAGGCCCACTTGACTTTGTAGTCCAAGATGTCTGACTCTAGGTGAGTGATCACACCATCGTGGGTATCTGGGTCATTCTTTTTTGTATAATCTTCTGCGTATTATTGCCATCTCTTAATATCTTCTGCTTAGAAGAACTTCAGTTCAGTTCAGTCCCTCAGTCATCTTCGACTCTTTGCGACCCCATAGACTGCAATATGCCAGGCTTCACTGTCTATCACCAAATCCCAGAGCTCGCTCAAACTCTTCCATTGAGTTCGTGATGCCATCCAACCATCTCATCCTCTGTCATCCCCAATATTAATATTTCTATGCTACAAGTTTTAATTATGGTATAAAATTCCATTCCGTTAATAAGCCATAATTTTATTGAATATGTATTTATTGAATAATTACCGTGTACCTTGACCCCATTGTTTTACATGCAAAATTTGTCCATTCATTTTGTCATATATAATGCTACCATCAACATACTCATTCATATAATTTATCGCCTAGTAAATCAGCTTAGGATGTATATATTTAACAAATGTTATTGATCAAAGGAAATGTATACATTAACTGGCCTTGCTGTGCATATATTCCACATTTTTCTCCAGTCTTAAATATCACCAACAAGTATATATGGTCACCCTCCCAGCACTAGGCACTGTTATTTTTTTAAACATTGGCAGCATATGTTGCACATAGTCATGATCTCTACAGTGCATAGCACAGTATATTGCGCAGCAGTAATGAACACATAGTATATGCATAGTGCATGTAAATGAAGCATCTTATACTTTGAGATTAGAATTGAGCTGATAGGGAAGGAAACTTTTATAATACTAAGAAGAAAATGCTATATGAATCAAAGTATTTCAAAGAGTAATATCCAACCATGACAAACACACAATAAAGATGACTGAAGAAAGCTCATTAGCAAACAGCCATAAAGACACTACAAAAGTGAGATGAGAACAAATATTTTAAGGTGTCTAAACTGCTTAGAAGAGTACCTGACATATATCATCACATGCTTTTTAATTGTTTGGGATGATGATGATGAATTTGATTGCCTATTTTAAGTCATTTAATCCTCTCAAGAACCTTTTGAGGTAAGTGTTATTATTGTTGCCATTTTTTAGGTGGGGAAACTGATGCACAGAATCACTAAGTAACTTGCTCTATCCATATCATAGAGCCAAGGAGTTAAATCCAGAACCACTCTTTTAAATATCTTGCACTACTCAACCTCCTGTTAAAAGTTGTTGATTAGATAAGTAAAAGGCTATCTAAAACATCATGGTACATTGAAAAGTTAGTGCAGAAATCAAGAAAATTTGAGATGAAAAAGAAATAGTTTAGGTAGTTTACACCTGATAACCTCATCATAAGCAAAGTGTGATAATAGGTCTCTAAATGAGCTAGGTCGAGGATATGTCTGTGCGTGCTAAGTCTCTTCAATCCAGTCGACTCTTTGTGCTAAACTGTAGCCCCCCAGGCTCCTCTGTTCATGGAATTCTCCAGGCAAGAATACTGGAGTGGGTTGCCATGCTTTTCTGCAAGGGATCTTCTCCACCCAAGAATCAAACCTGTGTCTCCTGCAGCTCCTGCACTGTGGGTTCTTTACCACTAAGACTTGGGCTGGGGTGGAGGGAGGTGGTGGAGCCCCAGGTAGAGAAGTAGACAGAAGATTTGAGGTTAGAAATGAGGAAATAATTACTGGGCAGTCATTGTAGGGAATGAATCATAGATTCAATTCACTTCTTCATTCAACAAATATTTATTGAGACCAAGATTGAAGGCAAAAGGAGAAGGGGGAGACAGAGGATGAGATTGTTAGATAGCATCGCTGACTCAATGGACATGAATTTGAGCAAACTCCGGGAGACAGAGAAAGACAGGGAAGCCTAGCATGCTGCAGTCCATGGTGTCACAAAGAATTGGACGCAACTGAACACATAAGCTAGACTTTAAGTGCTAGGGATATAGAGATAAAGCATACACACACATACACACCACACATGGTGTATCAATGATCAGTTCAGTTCAGTCGCTCAGTCGTGTCCGACTCTCCGCGACCCCATGAATCACAGCACGCCAGGCCTCCCTGTCCATCACCAACTCCCGGAGTTGATAGAAAGTCCTAAAACAGAAAAATAGAGCAAATTAAAAGGTTTAATGAGTGCTGATGGTGATGGGGAAAGAATTGTATTTTATACAGACAAGTCATAGATAGTCTCTCTCATAAGATAGTATGTGACTTGACAGAAGTGAAGGCACAAATCATGTAGATATTGGGAAAACATTACATTCCAAACAAAGAACATGAAGCACAAAATCCCCAATGTAGGGGGTTACGCTTGATGTTTACATGAAAGGGAAATTAGACAAATGTGATCAATTGAATAAAAGGAGACAGGAGGAGAGGAACTCATAGAAGTAGTCCTAAGAGTTCTATGGGTCATTGAGAGTTCTGTAGGCTATGGTAGAAGCATTTTTCTCTCAGTGAAATTGTAGGTCATTTCAGGGTTTTGAGCAGAGGATTGACATGCTCTTACCTATGATTTAAAATTTGTTTGCTATGTAGAGGAGAGACATGGTGGGAGGGGCAAAGGTGGAAGAAGCAGCTACTCCAATAATCTTGGCAATAGAATACTGAAGTTTGGACTAGGGTAATGGCGGTAGAGATGAAGAGAATTGAATGGAATTAAGATACATATGGAGCCAGGTGGACTAGTACTGGCAGGTTCAATTGATGGAGAGATGAAAAAATAAGTCAAGGATAATGATTTAATTTTTGGTTTCGGTAAATAAGTAGATAGTGGCATCATTGACACAGATAGGAAGCAGTGGTGAGGGAGCAGACAGGTGCAGAATTCGAGAGTTTGGTTTTCCATATTGTGTAGTAATTGGGAGAATAAGCCTTGAAGGATCACGCCAACACAACCACAGAAATTACCCTCAGAGAGGCATAAGATATTAAACAATTTATCATCTTCAGTACTCCCAGAGAGAGAGGCATGACATTCCTGGAGGGCCATGCAAAAGCCCCAAAAGTTTGGTCATGGCAGGCAAGAGGAGAGTGGAGTAAGGAACTATGGACAAGTACCTTTATTGAGGGTCATGGGTGTGGGAACTGTGGCATGTGGGTAATGGATGTAACTGGGTCAATGTGGAAAGGAGGAAAGGGGTGAAACAGGGAAGTCATCATGAGGCTTGTTGCCTGAACACATGTTGGGATGGGTCTCAGAAGTGGCCCATAAATAGGTAAAGGTTCAAAACAAGCAGGGCAAGTGCCGGCACTCAGGGAGTCATTGAAACAAGATAATAGCTTTACATGAGACACATACTGGCTTTAAAATAACTATTAGATCTCCATGTGGTAGAGTAATTGATTAGGAAGTTGGAAATATGATTCTGGATCTCAGGACTAAAGATGAAACTGTCAACTTAAGAGTCATCAGTGTGGTATTAATGGTAAAAAACCTGTCTGCCAATTCAGGAGACGAGATAGGGGTTCGATCCCTGGATTATGAAGATCCCCTGGAGGAGAGTATAGCAACCCACTCCAGCATTCTTGCCTGGGGAATCCCACGGACAGCGAAGCCTGGTGGGCTATAATCCAGAGGGTGGCATAGTAGGACACGACTGAAGCAAGTTAACATGCAGGCAACACATCAATGTATAGGTGATATTTAGAAGCATAGTCTGAGATTATTATGGAAGTGGGTGCTGATATAGATAGAAAGAGGTCTGAGAACTTCTGTACTGAGTTCTGGGAAATCCAATGTTTAGAGTAAGCCTGGGATTAGAATGAAGCAAATGGATCATTTACCCTGGGCACAAAATTCAAGAGGGCACCAAAAAACTCAGCAATGAAGAATACTGTTTTACTGCGGTATTTTTTAAAAGCCAAAATTAATGCAAAAATCCTTGATAAACAAAATACCAAAGTTTTCATTAAACCAGAGGGATGGGATGGGGAGGGAGTTGGGAGGGGGGTTCAAGATGGGAAACACACGTACACCCGGAGCAGATTCATGTAAATGTATGGCAAAATTAATACAATAATGTAAAGTAATTAGCCTCAAATTAAAATAAATAAACTAAAAAAAAAGAAAGAAACACACACACACACACACAATAGGGTCAGCATTACTGATTTTCCCCTTTGAGTCTCCAATATGGTTCAGCAGGGTTCTCTTCATAGTGTGGAAGATGAAGAGGAATGGGTAAAGCAGATTTTATGCTTGTCTTCAGTTAAACTCAGTTAAACTGTAGTGGGAGGACATGTACTTACCGTGGATCATATTATGTTGTTTTGAACCTGGTAAAATCCATTACACCTGAGACATAACAATATTTAACTTAATAATCTTGAGGCTCTAATAAGGAGATGTGAAGATTGATAAATTTTATATTATAAATATTTAAAACTATTATATAGAAAAGGAAACAAATAGAATCAAAGGACAAATGCAAAACTAGAGGGGAAATACAACATTTGCAGTAAAAAAAAACGGTAATTTTCTTAATTTAAAAAGAGTTCTTACATCAGTAAAAGGAAAAGTAAAATATTTTTTTTAAAAGATGGACAAAGGACAGTTCGCTTAGTAGAGAAAGATATGGAAGAAACTTTAAAATGTGTTCAGATCCTCCCATAGTTTAAGAAATACATACCCATACAATAAGATAATGTTTTAAAGTCCATGAAAGGCAAAAACTAAAATAAATTAAAACCCAGTATTAGTGAGAGTTGTGGAAATAAAGTTCTGTCAAACATAATTGATGAAAAACTCAAATTAGTTTAATTCCTTATAGGGCAGCTTAGCTATATCTATCAAAATAGTAAATTCACATACTATTTGATGCATAAGTTCCACTACTATGAATTTAGCTTTCATATTTATTATCTAAAATATGCAAAGATATATGGGCATTAATATTCTTTGCAATAATTTTAATAATTAAAACTTTGAAACTCTCAAAGTATATGTATATTTCTGTGTGTATGTCACGTACATACTTACAGTGTGTACACACACTCCCAGAGTATCTATGAACAGTGTACAGTACAAGAATTTACTGTATATACATATATGTATATAGTGTTTATATAAACATACATATAAATACATAGATAACAATGAATAATATGCAACCATCAAATAGGGTGAATTAAATCAATATGTGCAGATGAGAAAATATATTAGATGAAATAAAGTTTTAACAGTCTATAGGGTATAATACTCTTCCCATAAATAAAAAGGAATTACATTATATACATTTAAACTGGATATTTTATGTTGATTTATGAATGCACACAAAATTTTAAGAATATTAACCTTTGAAAATCAGGACTAGGGAGAGGCTTTTCTCTTTCATTACATCTGTCTGTACTATTTGAAGTTGGTTCAAATATTATATATTTTGTAAATGTCACAGATGGTAGAATTATGGAATTTTTCACTTGTAAGGTACAAAATTAAATCTAATTCAAGTTTAAAAATGTTTATAGGTGACAAATTACTTGGGATAGAGATGGAATGTCATACCTAAGTTAAAAGCAACTATGGTATATGCTTGTCTTACAACCTCTTACATGAAAAACATGAATTTATAAAATTACTATAAAATGCCTTGTTTTTCAACAAATTTGCAGCTTTATTCAAATAATCATGATAAATTACACTAAATGGTTTTCTTTTCAATTATTGCATTTATATGAAGCATCAAATCATTTATATAAAAGATTTAGTTATCTTAGGGACACACTGATTGAATAAAACAAGGCAAATAATAGGAGTATTTTTTTCTCCTGTGATAGAGTTGCTATAAAATATTTTAAGTAAATAGCATAATTTTGTCACAGCATTTGCACTCTGAGGCCTATAATATTTTTATCAAGTTTTCTTTAGTATGGTTTTAAAGCACTTTCAACATTTATGTATAATTTTCTTAATGACCTGGAATGCCAGATTTTTTCTTGTGAGTATATTTATTCTGGAAATAAATTGTAGGATGATTATATTTATAGAAATTGTAGAATGATTTGATTTATAAACTGTAGAAATTTATAGAAATTTAATTTTATTGAATATGAACTGAGAAGTTGTATCACTTAATATCTGTGTGACCTTGGGTAAGTGATTTAGATTATTTTGCTTCAATTTTCTTAGTTGTGAAGTGAGGATAATAACAGTCCATGACTCATTGACTTGTGAGAATTAATTGGTTTTGTCTTCATAAAGTGCTTGGGATAGTATGTGATATAAAGTAAGCACTAAATATTCTAGTTACTGTTGTATTTGCAAGGGCATGATATGCCCATGGGAATAAGTACAGGACTGGAGAAGATTCCTGAAAGTCCCTCGGGCAGCAAGGAGATCAAACCAGTAAATCTTAAAGGAAATTAACCCTGAATATCATTGGAAGAACTGATACTGATGCTGAACAGCCAGTATTTTGGTCACTTGATGTGAACAGCCAACTCTTTGGAAAATTACCTGATGCTGGGAAGGATTGAGGGCAGAAGGAGAAGAGGGTATCAGAGGATCAGTTGGCTGGATGGCATCACTGAGGCAATGGACATGAACTTGGGCAAACTACGAGAAATGGTGAGGGACAAGTAGGCCTGAAATGCTGCAGTCCATGGGATCGCAAAGAGTTGGACACAACTGAGTGACTAAGCACAGCACAGCACAGGGTGCTAAATTATGTGTGCAACATTTCAGTTCAGTCGCTCAGTCGTGCAACAGTGTACTGTCCTAAATTAAGAGCCAAGAGGAAAGGGGTTTAATTTATCCTATGACTGTGCCCAAAGTTGTGCAGATTTGTACAAATTGCATATCCTCACTGAGCATGTTTCCTCATCTTTAAAATGAAAGGCATGTGTCAGAAAGCCTGTAGTGTGCCTTCAGGCTTTAAAATTATCCTAACTCTTAAGAAGTTGTTGACCAAATAATTGATGCATGAAACTTGTTGACAGGACTAGGCCTGGTTAAAATATTTAATTATTACTGAACATTGGGGTGTACTTACCCATGTTGTTTGTGGGAAAGGGATATGATAGATCAGTGCTGGGAAAACTAATTTCACAGTACTATAGTAACTTGGATGTTAAGTCTATCAAATGAAAGATCAAATAATCAAGAGGTGTGAATTCAACTCAGGTCTACATTCTCATTACTTTTAATGAAATCTTCATTTCAATCTCTCCTCCTCTGCTTTCCACGTTTGTAGATAAGCTTAGCATCTTTCTTAACAAAGACTTTCCAAAGTAAGCAAGCACAGCAAAGGGGCAGTTCGTTCTTGTTTCACTGTATGCAATCTGTGCAGAAAGTTATTTGAAAGTTATGTCTATCTCCCCTGTATATGTAAAATATCAGTTTAAGGAATTATCATGGTAAAAAAAAAAAAAGTCCCACATTGTTAGGCAAACTGATTTAACAAGGATCCTGCAGCTGCATTTTACTGGGTCAAACTCTCCCTATGAAGATTATCAAGGATCTTGGTAGCAAATTAAACCAGCAAGGAGATATTAATAATGCCTTTGAGATTGAAAGAGAAAGTGAAGAATCAACACTAACAAAATTTTCACTGCTAGAAAATCAGCTTTCCAAAGCTTCCCATGCACTAAACTATTTGAAGTTTGGTTCAATTAGTATATACTATATTTTGTAAATGTCACAGATGGTAGAATTATGGAATTTTTTGTTTGCTTGCTATAGTAGCAATACAAATTCATACAAATGATACAATTTACAAACTCAGTGAGCTTGCTCTTATATTCTGCATTCAAGGTCATTAGATACAAATATAAAATGCTACCAAGAAACTTTTCTATGACAACTTTCTATGTTATCATAGAAACTTTTCTATGTTGACTTTTATAACATTCCTTTAATTATGGCCTCATGATCAGTCCTATCAAATTGTACAACTGCAGAGGGAAAATTCCAGAGTGAATTGTAGTCTATGTGAATTGCAGCCTCTGGAACTATAAATGGAATATCCTCTAGATTTGTACAATGAGATATTCCTATGGTGAGTGCTTAAGTATCTATTAAGCAGATGCTTGTTTTATTTCATGGTTCCTAGTTTCAGTAATAACAAAGTCAAAAGCCTTGCCAATTTTGTGGATGATTTCTACTCTTTCTTCTACATCTGGTGGGTCGCCAGTCTCTCTAGAAGCCATTAGGAAATACCACCAGAGATCTAATTCTATCAGCGAGCAGTACTGATTTAAGAAATGTATATAAAAATAGTCCTTAAAAAGTTAAGGTCTGAAAAAAAAAACATATAGTTGATTGTAAATCAACTATAATCCAATGCAATTAAAAAATACAATAAAAATTAAGAAAATTAAATCAACATGGATAGGTAGAATCAGTTATTTTCATTGGTCGAGTCAGTTCTACCATGTTGTACAGTGGGAGAGATCCTAAGATAATTTCAATTTTACCTATTATTAAACTTCTTCATAAATGAAAGTTGAGAGGTTTTAATAAGTAATGTGGATCAAGCAACTACATCTGTCTATTACCACATCCTTGCATGTTTTCACTACAAAGCAAACTGAGACAAAATGTGACAGATTGGTGAGGATGGACAAGGCCAGGTGAAAATGGACTTAGGGTGTATATAATTGAGAAGAAAGCAATTTGGGTTTCTCACACCAACAGTGCTGTAAATCATGAAGGAAAATCCAAAAAGACTGCGAGCTAGTTTTTCCTTTGTCTCTCTGAAAAGTTGGAAAATCAAATATTTTCTTTCCAGTTCATTTGGATTTTCTTATACTTTGAGAAAATACACACATTCTTCTAGCAGAGTCATAAAGGTACAGTCGTATGACCCTTTATCCTTTATGTGGATTCCACATTCCCAATCTTCCATTAGCTATTAACAGGAGCAGTTTAGCCTTAGTTATAAGTGATAATGAATAAAATCACCACTATTAACTGTTACACATTAGACAACCCCTTCTTACTTTCCACAGATGAGAAGAGGTAGGTTTTGAGCTTCCTAGCTTTCTTTTTTTTTTTTATTGGAGGCTAATTATTTTACAATATTATATTGGTTGGTTTTGCCATACATTGACATGAATCCACCCCGGGTGTACATGAGTTCCCCTTCCTGAACCCCCCTCCCACCTCCCTCCTCCCTTTATCCTCCCTCTGGCTCATCTCTGCACACCAGCCCCGAGCATCCTGTAACATGCATCGACCCTGAACTGGTGATTCGTTTCACATATGACAACATACACGTTTCAATGCCATTCTCCCAAATCATCCCACCCTCACCCTCTCCCACAGAGTCCCAAAGACTGTTCTATACATCTGTGTCTCTTTTGCTGTCTTGTTCCTGGCTTTCTAAATGTCCATTTTCTCTCTCCAACCCTTAGTTGGCTAGACTGCCTGGCTTCCTTGACTCATCTTCTAAATCTCATACTGAATAAAACTGTAAACAAGAAATTCCTTCCCCTCAGGGCTTATCCAAAAGTACTGTTGCTATTGAGTGGCACCTGAAACAGAGTATAAGTTGTGGTAGACAAATTCTAAAATGCCCTTTCTATGATCCCTACCTCTGTGTAATCCCTTTTCCTTGAATGAGGTTGGGATTTACTTCCAAGACATTGAATATGGCAAAGGTGGTGGATGTCACTCCCATGAATAAGTCACATTATTCAAGATTCTGTCTTGCAGTCAGACTTGCGGTCTTACTCGCTAACTTTGAAGAACCAAGCGTCAGTGATGTAAGTGGCCATGTTGGAAATGGCCTTGTGGCAAAGAACAGTAGGTAGTTTCTAGGAGAAGAAAGCCTCCCGTGAGAAACTGAAACCTTAAGTTCTGAAGCAGCAAGAATATGAATTCTGTCACCAACCAGAGTGAGTTTGGAAGCAATCCTTTGCTACTGAGACTGAAGACCCAGTTGACACCTGCATTGCCACCTAGTGATACTCTGAAGCAGAGAACCCAGATGAAGCTATGTCCAGAATTCCGACCTACAAATGCTGGGAGATAATAAATGTATATTGTTTCAAGCCACTAAGTGTGGTGATTTGGTTCGCAGAAATTGAAAACTAATAACCAAAGTTTTCAGAAAGATATTAAAATACACGAGTAGTTTATGACTCCATTATATAATATTGTGGTAGCATCAGCAACTCCTTCTAACTAAATGACTTTTTTTAACCCTCTGAGACTGATCAACCCCTGCCAGGGCTAGCACACTGGGGAGACTTCCACTCAAAGATAAGTTCATTAGTAAAATAATCAATGCTTCATGGAGGATTGGGTGGAGGAGTACAAAGAAATAGGCAACACTTTGATTCTTTGGTGATTTTATTATGCTTCCTGTCACTCCATAACGCTTGATTCTGCTTCTATCATCATCTCCAACTCTGCCCTTTAATTTAAATGATTCCCAAAGTAGGAAGGTGTTGAAATGGATATAGCCAAAGTTTGAAGTCAATGAAAGAGATAAAATAACATAACTTTTTCTGCTTCTAGCCATTTAACTAACTCAACATGAAACAACTTTTGCAGTTTCATAAGCGACATATCTGATCTTTCTAAGGGGGCATTTTTTTTCCCCCAGATAGTACAGCATGTGTTAAAAAAAAAAAAAAGATGAATCTCTGATTCAGCACAAATTAATAGGAAAAACTGAATGAGTGCAAGTGTTTTAGAACCTGTCACACCAATCATGTGGCTAAAAGCAGTTATAAAAATGGTGAACTAACAAGAGTCCCAGAAAAAGTGAAAGCTGAGATGGAATTACATTTCTTTATACGAGACTTAACCAGCTTTTAAAATACAGGAAAACATACAAAATCCTTTTGGTGACATTATATTACATAATATAAGATTTATCTAAATCTGCTCTCTTGAGATTTTTCAGTATTTTGTGGGATCAATTAACAAAGTTTTCAAGAACCTCTGTGAGAGGACTCTAAGAGACAACTTCTGAGAATTAGGCCAGCCAAATACAAAGGAGTAACTTGGAAGATTAAATTGAATAGAAAAATCCCAATTGGGACCTCAAAATACCAATTCTGTCTTTATTTCAAGCCACCAAAAATCAATCTCATTCCCTCACACACACACACACACACACACACACACACACACACACACACAAATTTACATTGAATTTTATTTGGAAAGTTTACAAACATGTATGCATTTTTTTTTTTTTTTGCATTTCTTTTCCATGAGGATGCTCTTCATCCCTGTCTCCTGTACAATATCACGAACCTCCATCCAGAGTTCATCAGGCACTCTATCAGATCTAGTTCCTTAAATCTATTTCTCATTTCCACTGTATAATCATAAGGGATTTGATTTAGGTCACCCTTGAATGGTCTAGTGGTTTCCCCTACTTTCTTCAATTTCAGTCTGAATTTGGCAATAAGGAGTTCATGATCTGAACCACAGTCAGCTCCAGGTCTTGTTTTTGCTAACCGTATAGAGCTTCTCCATCTTTGGCTGCAAAGAATATAATCTGATTTCGGTGTTGACCATCTGGTGATGTCCATGTGCAGAGTCTTCTCTTGTGTTGTTGGAAGAGGGTGTTTGCTATGACCAATGCGTTCTCGTGGCAAAACTCTATTAGCCTTTGGCCTGCTTCATTTCGTGCTACAAGACCAAATTTGCCTGTTACTCCAGGTGTTTCTTGACTTCCTACTTTTGCATTCCATTCCCCTATAATGAAAAGGACATCTTTGTTGGGTGTTAGTTCTAAAAGGTCTTGTAGGTCTTCATAGAACCATTCAATTTCTGCTTCTTCAGCATTACTGGTTGGGGCATAGGCTTGGATTACTGTAATATTGAATGGTTTGCCTTGGAAATGAACAGAATCATTCTGTCATTTTTAAGATTGCATCCAAGTACTGCATTTTGGACTTTTTTGTTGACCATGAAGGCTACTCCATTTCTTTTAAGGGATTCCTGCCCATAGTAGTAGATATAATGGTCATCTGAATTAAATTCACCCATTCCAGTCCATTTTAGTTCACTGATTCCTAGGATGTCTATGTTCACTCTTACCATCTCCTGTTTGACCACTTCCAATTTGCCTTGATTCATGGACCTACCATTCCAGGTTCCTATGCAATATTTCTCTTTACAGCATCGGACCTTGCTTCTATCACCAGTCACATCCTCTTTGGCTCTATCCCTTCACTCTTTCTGGAGTTATTTCTCCACTGATCTCCAGTAGCATACTGGGCACCTACCGACCTGGGAAATTCCTCATTCAGTATCCTATCATTTTGCCTTTTCATACTGTTCATGGGGTTCTCAAGGCAAGTATACTGAAGTGGTTTGCCATTCCCTTCTCCAGTGGACCACATTCTGTCAGACCTCTCCACCATGACCCGCCCGTCTTGGGTGGCCCCACACGGCATGGCTTAGTTTCATTGAGTTAGACAGGGCTGTGGTTCATGTGATCAGATTGACTAATTTTCTGTGATTATGATTTCAGTGTGTCTGCCCTCTGATGCCCCCTTGCAATACTTATCGTTGTATTTGGGTTTCTCTTACTTTGGTCGTGGGATATCTCTTCACAGCTGCTCCAGCAAAGCGCAGCCACTGCACCTTACCTTGGACAAGGGGTATCTGCTCAAGGCCTCCCCTCCTGACTTTGAACGTGGAGTAGCTCCTCTCGGCCCTCCTGCGCCTGCGCAGCCACTGCCTGTTGGACGTGGGGTAGCTCCTCTGGGCCGCCAGCCCTGGCCTTGGGCATGGGGTAGCTCCTCTCGGCCACCGTCCCTGACCTCAGGCATGGGGTAGCTCTTCTCGGCCTCGCTTCTGTGCATGGTTTGTTGCACTGGAGCCATGGTCTCGCATCTGTGCCGCCTTACAAATAGCTGTGAAAAGAAGAGAAGCAAAAAGCAAAGGAGAAAAGGAAAGAAATAAGCATCTGAATGCAGAATTCCAAAAAATAGCAAGGAGAGATAAGAAAGCCTTTCTCAGTGATCAATGCAAAAAAATAGAGGAAAACAACAGAATAGGAAAGACAAGAGATCTCTTCAAGAAAATTAGAGATACCAAGGGAATATTTCATGCAAAGACGGGCTCGATAAAGGACAGAAATTGTGTAGACCTAATAGAAGCAGAAGATATTAAGAAGAGGTGGCAAGAATACACAGAAGAACTGTACAAGAAAGATCTTCACGATGAAGATAATCACGATGCTGTGATTACTTACCTGGACCCAGACTTCCTGGAATGTGAAGTCAAGTGGGCCTTAGAAAGCATCACTACGAACAAAGCTAGTGGAGGTGATGGATTTCCAGTTGAGGTATTTCAAATCCTGAAAGATGATGCTGTGAAAGTGCTGCACTCAGTATGCCAGCAAGTGGGAAAACTCAGCAGTGGCCACAGGACTAGAAAAGGTCAGTCTTCATTCCAAACCCAAAGAAAGGCAATGCCAAAGAATGCTCAGACTACCGAACAATTGCACTCATCTCACACGCTAGTAAATTCATGCTCATATTTCTCCAAGCCAGGCTTCAGCGATACGTGAACTGTGAACTTCCAGATGTTCCGATTCAACCAGTCCATTCTAAAGGAGATCGATCCTGGGTGTTCATTGGAAGGACTGATGCTGAAGCTGAAACTCCAATACTTTGGCCACCTCATGCGACGAGTTGACTCACTGGAAAAGACTCTGATGCTAGGAAATGTTGGGGGCGGGAGGAGAAGGGGACGACCGAGAATGAGATGGCTGGATGGCATCACCGACTCTGTGGACATGAGTTTGAGTGAACTCTGAGATTTGGTGATGGACAGGGAGGCCTGGCATACTGTGATTCATGGGGTCGCAAAGAGTCAGACACAACTGAGCGACTGAACTGAACTGAACTTATGCATCTTTTATATAAAAAAAAATTCCATGAGGCTGTAATTTTTCAAATACTGAATTGGACCTTCAGACATGCCTGTGTAGTGTTCCATTTCTTACGTCTATTCCCTCTAAAGGACCAGATATATCAAGGGAATAACCGAATGCACACTGAATAGAAAATGTAATAAATGATCTAGCTATATTAGGTGGCACAGTGGTAAAGAATCTGCCTACCAATGCAGGAAACTTGCTCTCAAGAGATGTGGATTCAATCCCTGGATTGGAAAGATCCCCTGGAGTAGGAAATAGCAATCCACTCCAGTATTCCTGCCTGGAAAACTCCATGGGCTAAGGGGTCTAGCAGTCTACAGTTCATGGGGTTACGAAGTGTTGGATATAACTGAGCACAAATACACACAACACATACATGTTTCCTAAACTATACTTCTTGGATACCAGTGTCTGTGATGTACTAAGGTGTATAATTTGAAATAAAATTTCTTAGTAAAATTATGCAGTCATTTTGGGGAAAAATATTGGCATTTCCTCAGAAAAGTAAACATAGAATTATCACATGAGCCAGAAATTTTACTTCTAGGTATATACTGAAGATAAATGAAAACATATGTTCACACAAATATTTGTACATGAATGTTTATATCAGCATTATTCAAAGTAAGCAAAATATAAAAATAATACTTATATCCATCTACTGATAAGTGGATAAACAAAATCTGGTATGTCCATGCAATATAATATTATTTGGCAATAACAAAAAATGAGATACTGATATTTTCCACAATATGAATGTGTCTTAAAACATTATCCCAAGTAAAAGAAACCAGACACAAAAGACCACATATTGAATGACTTCATTTATATGAAATTCTTAGAATGGGCAGATTCATAGAGAAAAGAAGTAGATTAGTGGTTACCTAAATTTGAGCAATTGAGAGAATATAAAGTAACTGCTAATAAGTAGGATGTTTCTTATTTTGGTGATGGATAGGTCTAGAATTAATGGTGGGGATTTCACAACTTTATGAATATATGAAAAAACAATGGGTTATACACTTTAAATAAGTGAATTTTACAACCTGTAGCTATCAATAAAACTATTATTAAAACCTAAACTTTTTATATATGAAAGAAAAATCTTTACTTTTACTTAACTGCTAACAGTAGTAATAAGTAGATAATAATATGATCTTGAGGGACAATAGGGCATAACAGAATTGTAGGATGTCTTATGAATATGAAAACAGGAAGCTTGGAAGTCATGCTGATTATCTAGACTTGTCTAATAAATTCAACATATTAATAATTTCAAAATTTTTAATAAAATACTTTTAAATTGATGTTGTTTTTGTTCAGGCCCTAATTATTGTCCCACTCTTTGTGACACCATGGACTGAGGCATGCCAAGCTTCACACTGTTCTTCACTATTTCCCAGAGTTTACTCAAACTTATGTCCATTGAGTCACTGATGCCATTCAACCACATTGTTGTCCGTCACCCTCTTCTCCTGTTCTCAATCTTTCCCAGCATTGCAATCTTTTTTAATGAGTCAACTTTTCACTTGAGGTGGACAAAGTATTGAAGCTTCGACTTCAGCATCAATCCTTCCAATGAATATTCAGGGTCTATTATTAAGGATTGACTGGTTTGATCTCCTTGCAGTCCAAGGGACTTTCAAGAGTTTTCTCCAGCACCACAATTTGAAAGCATTGATTACGTGATGATCAGACTTATTCATGGTCCAACTATCACATCTGTACATGACTATTGGAAAAACCATAGCTTTGACTATATGGACCTCTGTCAACAAAGTAATGTCTGCTTTTTAATACACTGTCTAAAAGCTGAAACTCCAATACTTTGGCCACCTCATGAGAAGAGTTGACTCACTGGAAAAGACTCTGATGCTGGGAAGAATCGGGGGCGGGAGGAGAAGGGGACGACAGAGAATGAGATGGCTGGATGGCATCACCAACTCGACGGACATGAGTTTGAGTGAACTGCATGAGTTGGTGATGGACAGGGAGGCCTGGCGTGCTGTGATTCATGGGGTCACGGAGAGTCGGTCATGACTGACCGACTGAACTGAACTGAACTGAAGTTTGTCATAGCTTTTCTTCCTAGGAGCAAGCATCTTTTAATTTTGTGGCTGCAGTCATCTTCCACAGTGATTTTGGACCCCAAGAAAGTAAAATCTTTCACAGTTTCCAGATTTTTTTCCCATCTATTTTCCATGAAGTGATTGGACTAGATGCCATGACCTTAGTTTTTTTAATGTTGAGCCAGCTTTTTCACTCTCTCCTCTCTCCCTCATCAAGAGTCTTCTTAGTTTCTCTTAGATTCCTGCCATTAGAGTAGTGTCATCTGCTTAGCTGAGGTTGTTGATATTTCTTTCCACAATCTTGATTCAAGCTTGTGATTCATCCAGCCTATCATTTCACATGGTGTATTCTGCATGTAATTTAAATAAGCAAGGTGACAGTATGCAGCCTTGATTGTATTCCTTTCCCAATTTGGAACCAATCCATTTTTCCATGTCCAGTTCTAACTTTTGCTTCTTGACCTGAATACAGGTTTCTCAGGAGGCAGGTAAGGAAGGCTGGTATTCCCAACTCTTTAAGAATTTTCCACAGTTTGTTGTGATCCACACAAAGGCTTTAGAATACACAATAAAGCAGAAGCAGATCTATTTATTTTTGAATTTCTTTCCTTTTTCTGTAATGTTGGCAATTTGATCTCTGATTCCTCTGCCTTTTCTAAATCCAGCTTGTATATCTGGAAGCTCTTGGATCACATCCTGCAGAAGACTAGATTGAAGGATTTTGAGCATTACCCTGCTAGCATGTGATATGAGCACAATTGTGCAGTAGTTTGAACATTCTTTAGCATTGCCCTCCTTTGTGATTGGAATGAAAACTGACTTTTTCCAGTCCTGTGGCCATTGCTGAATTTTTCAAATTTGCTGTCATTTAATTTTAACAACATCATCTTTTAGTATTTTAAAAAGCTCAGTTGGAATTCCATCATATTTATTAGCTTTGTTCATAATGTTTCTTCAGGCCACTTGACTTCACACTCCAGAATCTCTGAGTCTAGGTGAGTGAACATAACATCACAGTTTTCTGTGTCATTAAGGCTGTTTTTGTTTAGTTTTTCTGTATATTCTTGCCACCTCACCTTAATTTCTTTTGTTCTTTATTGTGGCCATCTTTGCCTTGGTATCTCCAATTTTCTTGAAGACATCACTAGTTTTTCCCATTCTATTATTCTCCTCTATTTCTTTGCATTGTTCACTTAAGGTTTTCTTATCTCTCTTGCTCTTCTCTGGAACTCTACATTCAGTTGGGTGTATCTTTCACTCTCCCCCTTGCTTTTCACTTGTCTTCTTTTCTCAGCTATTTGTAAAACTTTTCAGACAACCGTTTTGCCTTCTTGCATTTCTTTTTCTTGAGGATAGTTTTGATCACCACCTCCTGTACAATGTTGTGAAACTCCTTCCATAGTTCTTCAGACACTCTGCCTACCAGATCTAATCCCTTGAATCTATTCATCACCTCCACTACATAATCATAAGGGATTTGATTTGGGTCATACCTGAATGGCTTAGTGATTTTCCCTACTTCAATTTAAGCCTGAATTTTGCAATAAGAAGCTGATGATCTGAGCCACAGTCAGGCCAGGACTTGTTTTTGATAACTGCTTAGAGGTTCTCCATCTTCAGCTGCAAAGAATATATCAATCTGATTTCAGTATTGACCGTCTGGTGATAGTCATGTGTAGAACCGTCTATTGGGTTGTGGGAAAGGGTGTTTGCTATGACCAGATGTTCTCTTAGCAAATCTGTGTTAGTCTTTGCTCTGCTTCATTTTGTACTCCAAGGCCAAACTTGTCTGTTACTCCAGATATCTCTTGACTTCTTACTTTTCATTTCAATCCCCCATGATGAAAATGACATTTTGTTTCGGTGCTTAGTGCTAGAAGGTCTTGTAAGTTTCATAGAACCATTCAATTTCAGGTTTTTTGCATTAATGGTTGTGGCATAGGCTTGGATTACTGTGGTGTTGAATGGTTTGTCTTGGAAATTAACCTTGATCATTCTGTCATTTTTGAGACTGCACCCTAGTACTGCATTTTGGGCTCTTTGTTGAGTAGGAGAGCTACTCTATTTCTTTTAAGGGATTCTTGCCCATAGTATTAGTAGTAGATATAATGGTAATCTGAATTAAATTTGCCCACTGCTCTCCATTTTAGTTCACTGATTCCTAAAATATCAGTGCTCACTCATGCCATCTCCTGCTCGAACACGTCCAATTTACCTTGATTCATGGACCAAATTTTCCAGGTTCCTATGCAATATTGTTCTTTACAGCATCAGACTTTACTTCCACCACCAGGCACATCCACAGCTGATTTTCATTTCTGATTTTGCCTAGCCTCTTCATTCTTTCTGGAGTTTCTTCCTCTGTTCTTCTCCAGTAGCATATTGGACACCTACTGACCTGGGGTGCTCATCTTCTAGTGTCATATTTTTTCCCTTTTCATACTGTTCATGAGGTTCTCAAGGAAAGAACACTGAAGTGGTTTGCCATTCCCTACTCCAGTGGACCACATTTTGTCAGAACTCTCCACCATGATTCATCTGTCTTGGGTGGCCTTGCACGGCATGGCTCATAGCTTCAACTGAGTTACACAAGTCTGTGATTCATAGGATCATTTTGGTTAGCTTTCTGTGATATGTTATTCAGTTTTTAAAAAGCATGAATGTCCAGTTTTGGTCTTTTCTTTCTGTATATCTATAAGAAGTATATTTACTGTCTACTTTAAACCAAATGTGCTCCATATTGCATGAGCTTCTGTTGTTGTTCCATGAATTTATTAAAAATTACTTTATGGACAAAAAAAAAATTTTTTCTAAAGAAAAGTATTTTCCTTTCAGGGCTCAGCAACTGGACAGGAGTGAAGAAATAAAATGGTTGAATAGTTCCAGAACCAAAAAATTGGCAGCACTTTGTTGTAGTGTGCATTCAGGAAATGTTTGAGGAATTGGCCAAAATGACCAATTCCAACCTATGCTGACTGTTACAAGGGACGTTGAAGAATCCTAAAGCTCATTTAAATCACAGTCAAAAAAACACATATAATGTATCAGAGTTACTTCCTCTTTGGAAAAGGAATCTACCTAACAAATTGTTCTAATCTGGGAGCAAACGACAGTTGATTGAAATTTGTAGGAAATTTTGCACTAATGGAATTTGCCCTATCACCATTTGATTGTGCAATCATTGTGAGAAATGGAGAGATATATTCATTCACCCTGTTTTAACCAATCTATTAAACATGTTAAATGTGGATAAACTCTTCCCTTTGTAGGAGTCTACTTACTCTCTCATGATATTTGAGTTCCTTATAGTAGTGAATATATAGAAATTCTAATATGTCTCTTAATTTCTGAAATCTTTATGTTGGTTGTTTCTTAATCAAGGTTTGGGAGTACCCTTTCCTTAAACTCAGATTTCTCATAACTCTGTTTTCCAAAGAATCAGTATCAATGACTTCTACCACTGTGGCCTTGATCAAGGCAAACTGCTTTCCTTTAGTGAGGGCCCCAGGAAATTAGATTGTTAATCTCAATGAAGTTTCCCTTTGCTGCTAGGCTGGCTAATCCTTCCTAGGCAGATCCAGAGATTGCTTCCCTGGAGGAGACTTGATCTATCTACCTTCCAAAACAGAGCTGTTATTGTGAACAGAGAAATCCAACCATTTACTGAAAAAGAGGTTTCACTATTAATAATAATTTCATAATCCTTGAATATAAACAAATACAAATAAAGTATGAAGTGATTGCTGGGTGTCTGGAGAGGGGAGAGGAGGTAAGGAGGCATGCAAAATTGTACATCCAAATTTGGTGACAATAGGTATTGAAAAGGACATTTGAACAATAAAGACACAAAATGCCAGTGTGTATATTTATTCAGTTTAGTTCCTATTTCATTTACAAAAGCTGTGAAAGCAGAGATGTTATTAAACATCACCTAACAGGACGCTTTGATCCCAAATATTTCTCTGTGTGTTTGGGTGTGTGTTTATACAGCATCTCCTCTTCTCACCACTGGCAATAATACAGGTTCCTTATGTTTTCTTTTCAATAGTAAGCTTACATTTTCAATTTGTTTGAGTTGAACAGTCACTGTGGATTCTGATTAATTCTTGGAGACAAGAGGATAAGGCATCTTAGCAAATGGAATTAGAAAGTTTTGAACAAAATATTTTCCTTTTATTGTAGCAATTTATATTAGGTGGCACAAAAAAAGACCTCACCAGATGGCTATGCTTACTCCACTTTGAATGAAGTATTTAGTCTTTTAGGCCAGTGGATTACTATTTACTTAGTACAGTCATACAGTACTGAGACAGTTTCTGCCTAAAAGTTAGTGCTTAGGTTAGTTTCCAGGAGTGTATTATTTAGCTAGAATGACTTTTATATAGTCCTTTGCTGGAGTTCATGGGGTCACAAGGAGTCAGACACGACTTAGCAACTTAACAACAACAGCAAACCTTTCTTTTGTATAAGTTCTGGATGGCTCCTGTACATAGAAAGCCAAGGTAATCTAACTGCATTTTTGTTCAGATTGTTTCTATCGATCTATTCTCTCAACTTAATTGAATGTTTAGACTGATGGAAATAATATTGTTTGCACAAAAATTGGGGCTTCCCAGGTAGCACTAGTGGTGAGGAATCCTCTTGCAAATGCAGGAGACACAAGAGACCTGGGGTTCAATCCCTCCATGGGAAGATGCCCTGGAAGAGGAAATGCAACTCAATCTGCTATTCTTGACTGGAAACTTCTCCATAGACAGAAGAGTCTGGTAGGTTACAATCCATAAAGCCACAAAGAATTGGGCATGACTGAGCACTTCTAGGCACAAAAGTTGTTTTGTCTTATTATTACTATAGCTTCCATGATACTTTCTAACTAGGTTATCAAATATTCATCATATTCATCCATTAATTAAGGTCTCTTTAATTAAAATTTGTTAGTCAAAACTTTAAACCTTAGGACATCCAAGAGCTTTCAGTTTTAGTGAATGTAATTGGAAACTTCAGACAAAATAATATTTCATAAATAAATATTAGAAAACTTTTCTATACAAGTTTATTTTATACCCATTGATTATTCTCATGTTAATCATACATACTTAACAAAGGTTTTCTTGTATTTTAGTAGGCAAGGTGAATAATTGAAAGATGATAAAATATAAATTTGGTCCTTATTTTTGTTTGCTGGATATTACAATGGAAAATGAACAGAAAAGCTTGCAGCATATTCAAAACTGTTCTACTATTCTAAATAGAGAGACAACTTTCCAGTTTATTAATATTTTAGAAACCTTTCCAACTCAGCTAAGAGAAAATAATTTGGGGTCAAATTTTATTAAAGAATGTCCCTAATATTTGATCAGAGAGGCTTAAATTTTTGTCTTTTTTAAACATGCTGTTAATTATTTAAAAACAAATTTTATAAATCTTTAAAACACAGACTTTGAAAAAGTGTTTGTTTTTGCTACAAATAATTAAACTCAACATAAAAAAGTCATAACATCAGATGCAACTAAATCAAAGAGAATATGTTCAGACAAAATTCGATGATGAGCACCAGAAATTTTCACTTGTATCTACTTAGGCAAAGTGGTAGAATGCGAAGATCTGAATGTTTGTGTCTCCTGAAAATTCATGCATTAAAATCCTAACCCTTAATGTTATCATATTAGGAGGTAGGGACTTTGTGAGGTGACTAAGTCATTAGGGCAAAGCCCTGTGAATGGGATAGAGTGTGTATGTTAGTCATGTCTGACTCTTTGCAACCCCGTGGACTGTATCCCCCCATGGATCTCTGTCCATGGGATTCTCCAGGCAAGATATTGGAGTGGGTAGCTATTCCCCTTCTCCAGGGTATCTTCCCGAACCAGGAATTGAACCTGGGTCTCCTGTGTTTCAGGAGACTCTTTACCTTCTGAGTCACCAGAGCTATGAATGAGATTACTCACCTTATAAAGAGGCTTCAAAGAGATCCAAAGAGATTCACAATGTCAGGATACTGTAAGAAGCAGGCAGTCCTCAATCCAGAAGAGGAATTTTGCTAAAACTCAGCCAAGCTGATGTTATACTCGCCCCCTCCAGTACTATAACAAATATATTTCTGTTGTTTATAAGCCACCCAGTCTGTCACTTATTTGTTATAGCAGCCAGAATCAATTGACAGAGCAAGCAAAATCCCTTCCCTCTTTTCAATCTCCATTTTTATTCTGTGTATGTAGAAAGATAAATGCACGGTGTTCAAAGACCATTTTTCCCTTCTTTAAATTTATTAAGAACTAGTTTATATATCTCCAGTACTCTTGCCTGGAAAATCCCATGAACGGAGGAGCCTGGTGGGCTGCAGTCCATGGGGTCGCTAGGAGTCAGACATGACTGAGCGACTTCACTTTCACTTTTCACTTTCATGCATTGGAGAAGGAAATGGCAACCCACTCCAGTGTTCTTGCCTGGAGAATCCCAGGGACGGGGGAGCCTGGTGGGCTGCCGTCTATGGGGTCACACAGAGTCGGACACTACTGAAGTGACTTAGCAGCAGCAGCAGCTTATATATAGTAAAATGTATAATAAAGCGTAAACATGCTAAGCATAATAAAGCAAGCATACATGTATACTTTTCTATCCAACTCAGAGAAATACAGTGAAGAACTCTATGTGTAGGTGCTCAGTTGTTCAGTTATGTCCAACTCTTTGTGACTTCACTGGCTAGAGCCCGACTGGTTCCTCTACACTTTTACCAATTAGATTCTCCTCCTCCATTCCAGAAAAATCACTATTTTGATTTCAGTTCAGTTCAGTTCAGTCGCTCAGTCGTGTCCGACTCTTAGCGACCTCATGAACTTTAGGTGCATATTATTTCTATCCATATTTTTACACTACATATGCCTACCGTTAAATAATGATAGTATTGTTTTGAACATCTTAAAGCTTCATATAAATGATATAACTTGTAGTTTGTGATTTGGTTAACACTATATATTAGATATTTATCCATGCTGACACATGTAGATTTATATCATTCATTTTCACTGCAGGGTGGTATTCCATTAAATTAGTTGCTATAATGTTAGTCTCTCAGTCGTGTCTGCAAACCCATGGACTGTAGCCTGCTAGAGCCCATGGACTGTACCCTATCCATGGGATTCTCCAGGCAAGAATACTGAAGCAGATTGCCACTCCCTTCTCCAAGGGATCTTCCTGACCCAGGGATTGAACCCGTGTCTTCTGCATTGCAGGCAGATTCTTTACCATCTGAGCTACATGGATTCTATTAGATTAGTATATGGCAAATTAATTATTCTTTCTTTTGATATACATTAGTGCTCTCTCAGTGTTTTTCTATTAGCAATGTTCTATGAACATTCTTGTATATGTCTTCTTATACATGTGTGGACAAATTTCTTTAAGTTATATGTAGAAATGGAATTGCTAGATCATAGAACAGACTCATCTTCAAATTTATAACAATGCAAACTTATTTCCCAGATAGACTGGATTTGTGTTTGTGTTCTGAATGCTCTACATGTTCAGCAACAAGTTGTGTACAGATTTTTACATTTAACTCATTTTGGAAAATGGAAAATTTTGTGTTCTCAGGCTGGCAATTGTGTTTTTTCATATGTTATCGAACACTTATAGTTCCTCTTTTGTGAATTATATAGTCATGTATTTACCCTTTTTTCCTGTTAGTGTTGAATTCTTCAGCTTTGTAGCAGTTATGTTTATATTCAGATTCTGAATATTGGTTCTTCCTCAATTTGTTCCAATAGTATATTCATCTCTGGACTAACTCACAGTGACATAGTTACAGTAGATTTGCAGTATCTTGATACCTATTACGGAAAATTCCTCCATATTTTTCTTCTTCAGATGCGTTTCAACTGCTCTTGGACTATTGTATCCACAGAACTTTTAGAATCTGTTTCACATATGATAATACACATGTTTCAACACTGTCCAGGTTCGATGCATGAGACAGGGAGCTCAGGGCTGGTGTACTGGGATGACCCAGAGGGATGGGATGGGGAGGGAGGTGGAAAGGGGGTTCAGAATGGGGAACACATGTAAACACATGGTTGATTTATGTCAGTGTATGGCAAAACCCACTACAATATTGTAAAGTAATTAGCCTCCAATTAAAATAAATAAATAAATAAATAAAAACTGTGAATCGCTAAAAAAAAGAAATTTTGGAATCAATTTTTCAAGTTTCTGCATAAAAACAATAAAGGTTTTGATTGGAATTGAATTCAATTTCTAAGATGAATTTACTTCTTTATGACATTGATTCTTCTAAACTGCACATAGAGTTTCTCAATTATGTAGATTTTTTGTGTGTTGTTCAATTAAACTTTTACTTGGTTTTTAAAATGATTTGCACATCTTTGGAATTTATTTCCAAGTACCTAATATATTTGGTTGCTGTTTTAAAATGCATCTTTTTGCAATATTATATGTTATAACCATTTGTTGCTAGTAATAAGGCATGCAATTGATTTTGAAATATTAATCCTATATATTTATAGACTTTCATGAAGAATTTTATTTATTCTAATAATTTATTCATAAATTGGCTTGTATTTTCTATGTATGCAGTCTCCTTGAGTGTAAGCAATGAACATTTTTGTTCTTTTATTGTAATTGATCAACTTGCAGACTTGGCTGAGAGCTTCACTATAATGTTGATAGGAAGTAGTGATAGCATGCATACTTATCCTGCTTTTTTTGGGTACATGAAAAACTTCCAAGATTACAATATTAAGCATAATGTTTTATGCAGTTTTAGATATATACTCTATGAGAATAAGACAGTGCTTTTCTCTTTTCAATTTTTCCTTCCTCATAATTTCTTGATCTGATTTTGGTGTCAATCATATATTTGTCTCAAAAAACTGAGTTGGGAAGAATTGTCTCATATTCTAATACCTGGAAAGTTTGTTTAACAATGCAAATGATCTGTTCTTTCAATGTTTATTACAATGATGTAAAAAGTCTGGACTTACCTGGTGGCTAAGCTGGTAAAGAATACACCTGTAACATGGGAGACCTGGGCAGGATTCCTGGGTTGGGGAGATACCTTGGAGAAGATAATGGTTACCCACTGCAGTATTCTGGCCTGGAGAATTCCATGGAATACTCAGTCCATGGGGTCACAAAGAGTCAAACATTGCTGAGCAACTTTCATTTCACATGAAAGTCTAGGCCTACTTATTCGTACAGTGAGGGGTTGGATGTGAGTTTGAACAGTGATTTGTTTATTTTAATGGATATAAGACTAACCAGGGCTTCTATTTTGCACTGACTTAATTTGAAGTTATCAATTTTAATGTTATGACTTTTGAATTTTTGACAAAATTTTTCTTTTTTTTTGTTTGCATTTATTTATCTTTTTTCTGATTACTCTTTTTTTATTATTTTAATTGGAGGCTAGTTACTTTACAATATTGTATTGGTTTTGCCATACATTGACATGACTCCGCCCCGGGTGTACATCTGTTCGCCATCTTGAACCCCATTCCCACCTCCCTCCCCATCCCATCCCTCTGGTTCAACCCAGTACACCAGCCACAAGCATTCGGTATCATGCATCAAACCTGCACTGGCGATTCGTTTCACATATGATGATACACATGTTTCAGTGCCATTCTACCAAATCATCCCACCCTCACCCTCTCCCACAGAGTCCAAACGACTCTCCTATACATCTGTGTCTCTTTTGCTGTCTCTTATACAGGGTTATCATTACCATCTTTCTAAATTCCATATATATGCATTAGTATACTGTATTGGTGTTTTCTTTCTGGCTGACTTCACTCTGTATAATAGGCTCCAGTTTCATCCACCTCATTGGAACTGGTTCAAATGTATTCTTTTTAATGGCTGAGTAATACTCCATTGTGTATATGTACCACAGCTTTCTTATCCATTCGTTTGCAGATGGACATCTAGGTTGCTTCCATGTCCTGGTTATTATAAACAGTGCTACGATGAACATTGGAGTACATGTGTCTCTTTCAATTCTGGTTTCCTCAGTGTGTATGCCCAGGAGTGTGATTTCTGGGTCGTATGGCAGTTCTATTTCCAGTTTTTTAAGGAATCTCCACACTGTTCTGCATTGTGGTTGTACTAGTTTGCATTCCCACCAATAGCGTAAGAGGGTTCCCTTTTCTCCACACCCTCTCCAGCATTTATTGCTTGTAGACGTTTGGATAACGGCCATTCTGACTGGCATGAAATGGTACCTCATTGTGGTTTTGATTTACATTTCTCTGATTATGAGTGATTTTGAGCATCTTTTCATGTGTTTGTGAGCCATCTGCATGTCTTCTTTGGAGAAATGTCTGTTTAGTTCTTTGGCCCATTTTTTGATTGGGTCATTTATTTTTCTGGAATTGAGCTGCAGGAGCTGCTTGTATATTTTTGAGATTAATTCTTTGTCAGTTGCTTCATTTGTTATTATTTTTTCCCATTCTGAAGGCTGTCTTTTCACCTTGCTTATAGTTTTCTTTGCTGTGCAGAAGCTTTTGATTTTAATTAGGTCCCAATTGTTTATTTTTGCTTTTATTTCCAATATTCTGGGAGGTGGGTCATGGAGGATCCTGCTGTGATTTATATCAGAGAGTGTTTTACCTATGTTTTCCTCTAGGAGTTTTATAGTTTCTAGTCTTACATTTAGATCTTTAATCCATTTTGAGTTTATTTTTGTGTATGGTGTTAAGGAGTGGTCTAGTTTCATTCTTTTACAAGTGGTTGACCAGTTTTCCCAGCACCACTTGTTAAAGAGATTGTCTTTTGTAAATTGTACATTCTTGCCTCCTTTGTCAAAGATAAGGTATCCGTAGGTATGTGGATTTATCTCTGGGTTTTCTATTTTGTTCCATTGATATATATTTCTGTCTAGTTCTATTCTACTTGCATCTCACAAATTTTATGTTATAATTGTTTAGCACTAAATATAATTTTGTTTTTATTTTTCATTTAGGTATTTGGCCTGTGAATAAGAGTGTTGTTTTTTTTTTTTTATATATATTTTCAAATTCTGATACTATTTTGAGTTATTTTGTTTTTGAACTTAAATGCATCATTGTTGAGAGTATGGTCTGCATAAATATTCTTACAAATTTGTTGAATATTTGTGGATTAATTTATGATAAATTTTTATAAATGATCCATTTATGCATGAGAAAAATGTATATTTTCTACTTCCTGGGTGCAGAGTGTTTCATAAATTCATAAAATCAAGTTTGCTAGTTGCAGTGTTCAAATTTCCTATGTTTTTTATTAATGTTTTTGTGAACTTGATCTACCATTTATTGAAATAATCATTTGAAAAATCTCATGTTTTATGGGGAAATTGTTTCTCATGTTAGTTTTGTTTGATATATATTGAGTAATATTTTTAGATGCATATGAGTTTAGAATTTTTATATTTCTTGGTGGATACACTTTAGCATTATGTGTGTGTTTTTTATCCCTGAAAATGATTCTTCCTTAGAATACTTTCAAATAATAATAATAAAGGTATACCAGTCTTTCTTTTAGTTAGTATTTTATAGTGTACATCTTCCATTTCTTCTGCATTCTTTCTGAAGCATTAAAGGCTGTATATTTTAAATTGCAATTATTATAGTCTCTGTGTTTTAACTGGTAAATTTACTACATTTACACTATTATGATTATGATATATTTAAGTTTATTTTTATCTTATTATTTTAATCTTTTTATACATCTTTTCTCTGTGTTTCTTTTGCTTTCCTGTTTTTAACCTTTTCTGGGGAGGATTGGGGGTAGGAGGAGACAGGGACGACAGAGAATGAGCTGGCTGGATGACATCACCGACTCGATGGACATGAGTTTGAGTGAACTCCGGGAGTTGGTGATGGACAGGGAGGCCTGGCGTGCTGTGGTTCATGGGGTCACTAAGAGTCGGACACGACTGAGCGACTGAACTGAACTGAACTGAACTGGGGAGGATTATTCAAATGTTTTAAAATTATTTTTGCTTATTTCCCCTTATTATACTTTTACTTATTTTTATGATTATTCTTATAATGATAATATACATTCTTGGCAATGAAATCTAATTTTAATCAATGTTCTTTCCTTTTCTCAAACAACACAGGAATTTTAAAATACTTTAATAACTTCTTCATTCTAGATATTATTGTTGGCCAATAATTTAGTGTCACCTTATTTTCTTACTCTAATGTTAGTTGTTATCATTGTCATTTTATCATCTTTATCATTATCATTATTTTGTAATCCCTGTCAGTTTAGGTCAGAAGTTAGAAAACTTTTTCTGTAAAAGATCAGGTAGGAACTATGTTCAACTTTGTGAGCCGTATAACCTCTGTTACTCAGCTCTATTGTTGTGATGCAAAAGCAGCCATAGACAATACGTGAATGAGTATTAGTCAAGGTTGCTCAGAAAAACAGAACCAATAGGATCTATATACATATGGAAAGAGAGAGAGAGATTTATTAAAAGAAATTGGCTCAAGTGATTATGGAAGCTGACAAGTCCCAAAATCTGTAGCTGACAAGCTAGATGCCAAAGAGAACCAGCAGTCATTCTAGTGCAAGTTGAAAGGCTTGAGAACCAGGAGAACTAATGGGGTAACTCTAGTCCAGTTACAGACACGCCCAAGGCTGAAAGTATATAAAAACTAATGTCTCAACTTGAAGGCAGTCAGGAAGAAGTTGTATCCTCTTACTCTTGTTAGGGTAAGATCTTTTGTTTTATTCAGCTGTTCAACTGATAGCATGAAGACTACCAACATTAGAAAGAGCAATCTGATTTACTCAATATATTGGTTTAAAAATTAATCTCATTCAGGATAAAAGCCCTCATAGACATACGTAAATAATACTTGACAAAATGTGTCAGGATTTCATGATCCAGTCTGTTTGACACATAAAATTAACCATTACAATGAGCATAGTTATGATCCAATAAAACTTTATTTAGGGGGAAAAAATGATGGGTTAGATTTAGTCTGTGGGCCACAGTTTACTTGCTCTTGGTTTAGATGAAAGACATTAATCCATATCTTTGTCTGCTGTTCTTTCTATCATCTTAATCCTTCTTACTGTGTTTATTGTTATTTTTCCTAAAGTCTGTCATTTAAAATTTCTTTCAGCACCTTGTCTTTTTTGGACTGTATCCTGTTTTTTGCAGTCTTTTGACCTCTATATTTATAAATTTTTAAGCATTTCAAATATATCTGTGTCTGATATTTTCAATAGCTCATGTTCTTCAGGCTTTAAATTTGATGATTGGTGTTTATGCTGACTCTTATTCATGGTGACATCTTTCTTTCTGCATGTTATAATTTTTCATTGTTCATATTCAGCTTGATTTCATCTATGAGAACATTACATCTTCCAAAGGATTCACCTCCTAATAGTATCACCTTGGGGGTTAGGGTTTCAAGATATGAATTTAGGGGTGATACATTCAGACCACAGCAAACAGGCCACATCAGTAGACTGAAGTCAATCCTGTAACTCCTTTAACTAATTTTTATAACATTAGGAAGACATGGTTTGATAGACATTTATGCCAAATCAAGAAAAAAAATGTTTATTTAACTGATTACAAGCCACCAGTACTAGTTAAATATCTTACTTAGCTCTTCATTCATTCCAAGTTCATGGTTTCAATATATGTCCTCACTAGCTTTGAATTTAGGTGAGGCCAGTTGAGTTTGTTTTAAAAACTTTAAGGATCAGTACATAGTTTCTCTTCTTCTGTCTTGTTGACCATGGAAGTAGGTTTTGTACTTGAGTTTCTGTCAGTCTGACTTGAACCTGATATTCAAGTCACAAGCTGAATGACTGATGAGCAGACGACTCCATGTCAATACATATTATATGTTATGTGTGAGAAGTAAATCTTTGCTGTGTTTTCATGGAGATTTTGGAGTCCTTTATTAGTGCGTAATAACAAAGCTTCCATTGTCTGGTATATGCCCCAACTCTAACTCCAAGATAAACCAAGACTAATTTGAAACTTACTTAAAAGAATTTTTCTATAAGATTAGTAAACTAAAATAATCTCACCAAGCTTTGCATCATTAAATCACATCTGAAGTATTGACTTAATTTTGGATATTGTAATTTAGGGTGAACTTATCACCGAAGATTCGATGCTTTTGAACTGTGATGTTGGAGAAGACTCTTGAGAGTCCCTTATACTGCAAGGAGATCCAACCAGTCCATTCTAAAGGAGATCAATCCTGGATGTTCATTGGAAGGACTGATGCTAAAGCTGAAACTGCAATACTTTGGCCACCTCATGCGACGAGTTGACTCACTGGAAAAGACTCTGATGCTGGGAAAGGTTGGGGGCGGGAGGAGAAGTGGACGACGGAGAATGAGATGGCTGGATGGCATCACCGACTCTGTGGACATGAGTTTGAGTGAACTCCGGGAGTTGGTGATGGACAGGGAGGCCTGGCGTGCTGTGATTCATGGGGTCGCGGAGAGTCGGACACGACTGAGCGACTGAACTGAACTGAACTGAACTAAACAAACCAGAATGAGTTCAGGGAAAGGGTGGTAATTTGGAAAACATATAGATGATACATATTTTTTCTTCCAGTTTGATTGAAATATAATTAACACACAGAACTTTGCAAGTTTAAAATGTACAGGACAATGATTTGACATATACATTATGAAATGATTATCACGATAAGTTTAGTGAACATCCATTGTCTCACATAAACACAAAATAAAAGAAAAAGAAAAATAGTATTTTTCCTTGTGATGAGAACTGTTAGGGTTTAAAAGTTGTTATTCAACTAGCACAATACTGTTGAGCTTGAACTTTTTATAAAATTTATTTATTTTAATTGGAGGCTAATTACTTTGCATTATTGTATTGGTTTTGTCATACATGAATCTGCTCTGGGTGTACATAATATCTTCCCATTCTCAATAAAACCTAAACTATTCAACTTAGCACTGAAGATGCTTATACAGGCACTTCCTCTTTATCCACGAGCTTTGCAAAGCAAGAATTATATCATCATTATGAGATTTATCCAAAGGCATGTAGCTAGTTATAGGAAGAACTGGACCAGAATGCAACTATCCTTCATACAGATTCCTAAGTGTTTTTTTTTTTTTTTAAGACATATCATCAGTGGAGAGATGAAAAAATTAATTGTTAAGATTTCCGTTTAGTCCATATTCATTTTAAGTTTGATATAACTACTAAAAAACTACCAGTAAGACTTTTATAATGTGACAGAATTGACCTAAAATTTATTGTGAATAGCAGAAAAGTAAGAGTACCAAAGAAGTTATTGGGAAAGAAAGAGTAATAAAGAACGCCATCAGTCATTAAAGTTTATTCAAAACATCAATTATTCAAGCAGTATGATACTAGTGCAAGAATAACCAGATCAATGTAACAAAATAGACTACACAAAACAAATTCTAGAACTCATGAGGAGTATGTGCTAAAAGTGGAATAATACCTTATTGAAAATAGATAAATTTTTAAAAATCCTGCCTGAATAATTGATTATGTTTTGGAAAACAAAAGTAAAGCAGTTATCTTGTTATTCTACCAAATGATCTCCAAGAAGATGAAAGAGATAGTTATAACATAGTTAAACCAAAGAAACAGAAATATAAAAGTATGTATCTATCAGTAATATTGTTGTTGTTTAGTTGCTAAGTCATGTCCAGCTCTTTTTTAGACCCCATGGATTATAGCCTACCAGGCTCTTCTGTCCATGAAATTTCCCAGGCAAGAATCCTGGAATGAGTTGCCATTTCCTTCTCCAGGGGATCTTCCCCACCCTGGGATTGAACCTGTGTCTCCTTCATTGACAGGAGGATTCTTTACACTGAGGCACCAAGGATATTAGCTACCATTTATCCATATTCTTGCCTGGAGAATCCCATGGACAGAGGAGTCTGACAGGCTACAGTCCATAGGGTTGCAAAGTGTTGGACATGACTGTACAAATAAGCATGTGCGATTCAGAGTTCATTGTGTCAGGCAGTATGAAAAGAATCATATATATATTTAATTTATTTAATATTCATACAACAATCTAATTATTGGTACAACATCATGAAATGACTAATCAATGGCAAACCAGATTTTTAATTCAGATATGTTTGATTCCAAGCCCCACTCTATTCTACTGTTACAAGCATTTGATTTGACGAGATAATTTTAAAGTCATTCAAATGAATGACAAGATAAATCTTACTATATAAACATGTTTTATAAAAAGAAAGATTTGGGAACTTGTAAAGTTCTCTAAAATGTGGTGTTTATCACCTGAAATTTTCTGTAGATGCTTCAAGTCACAAACTGAGTCTTATGTGTCATGTTTGGGGCGGGGTGGTGGTGATGGTGGTGATTCATTGTAAGTAAGGAAAAAAAGCATAAAAGAATTCAAAAATTTGAAAAATGTTAGAGGATTCATATGCAGAAAGAAGTCTAATGTTTACATGGGAGGGAAGCAATGGTTCTAGTTCTAATGAACATAGGGTGATTGAAGAATACTGAGACATCTAAAGAACATGCTGGGATGACCCAGAGGGAGGATAAAGGGAGGAGGGAGGTGGGAGGGTGGTTCGGGAGGGGGAACTTATGTAAACCCGGGGCGAACTCATGTCAATATATGGCAAAACCAACCAATATAATATTGTAAAATAATTTGCCTCCAATAAATAAATTACTTAAAAAAAAAAAAGAACATGCATCATTATGGTATGAAATAGTGGTACTGAGCAGATGTGACAAAGAATCCTGAAAGAGAGCAGTACCCACAGGGAGATGGTAGTGTTGCATAGAGGTGACTCTCCTCTGGACACGTGAAAAAGCATTAGTGTTTATCACTGGGAGGTAGAGAAGGCTGAACAGAGAGAACTTGAAAAATGTTATTAATTGTTGACAAGGTTTATTCATGAGCATATAAAAAATACTCCTGGGAACTTTTACAAAATTTGAATATTAGACCATTTAACAAGGATCTGGAAATGCTGCATTAACAAATCTAGGGAAAAAAATAAAAGCCAACCAAAGCTTGGTTAGGAAAATGTATATAGACTATCCATTCCTTGACAGTGGGGATTTTAGCTGAATATCCTTTACTACTTTCACCATTTAACTTGAAATTAAAGGTTCCTATTGTTTGGCTTAGCTAAGAGGACAAGCAAGCGAAAGCCTCACAGACTGCTTCCATCAGTAACCACACACAAATTGCTGCATATCCTACAAAGAGTGCTTTTTCTGCCACGACAAAGTCTAACATCTGATCAGAAAATTTCACAGACATTGTTAATCTCTTGATAATCCCACAGCAGCTGTATCACAGTCCTTCAGGAAAAAAAAAAAAAAAACGTAGATTTCTAAGCAAATCAAGTTTGATTTGAGCTGAATTATGGGATGTTTAGAGAAGTGTTTTATCCTTTTTGTTAATTGTGTTTTTCACATGGAAAATAATCACAGGTCAGTGAATCAGTAACCCCTTTATGACTTAAAGACACAACTTTTTGTTTAATGGATTAGCCAATACAAAATTCTGGGCTTTTCAAATGGTTTATAACCCCAGGAAATTTCAGATTGATTATGTTCCCTTTGTCGACAAATCTGTTAAGGAGTTTGATATTATAAAAAAATATGATTAAAAAAAACCCAATACCATCGTTCTGTTGGATTTGTTTTTAAGTTGAAGCTTTAAAATAAATAAATAGTACTTGAATTGGAAATCTCTTCCAGTAATTGCAGAGTTTGTTTGCTTCTTCATGTTTTGCAAGGCTTTTAACATTATCTTTAAATATACAAATGCCAGCTTAATGAATACACACACACACAGAGTGTTGATCATTCCAACATGGAAGATTTTATTTGTTCTGTATTGGCTATCCTTTTGCTCCCTAGGAATTTCTTTACTCCCCAGATGATATTTAAAAATTAAACAAAGAACAGTTTCCTAGAGACAAGTACTTGTGTATGGAATAAGAATGTTGATGTTTAAGGCTTTGGGGAAAAGTTTGTAAAAATGGTAAAAAAAGCACCAAACACAGTTTTCAAATCCCTTTATGCCAATCCTCACACACCCCTTAATCCTGGTGACATTCTAATGCCTGTTACTAGCTCTTAAAGCAGTTGTGAAAAAGAGGATATAGGGGTAGGAGTAGCTGGACAAATTTAGGACTAGATTCTCTCAGCCTTACTCATGGAAAAATTATCAGTTTAAAATGAGAAAAGTATTTGTGGGATTTTGGATCTGTTTGGGTTTGTTTGTTGCTTTGTGTGTGTGCGTGCTCAGTTGCTCCGCCATGTCCAACTCTTTGCAACCCCATGGACTGTAACCCACCAGGATTCTCTGTCCGTGGGATTTCCTAGACAACAATACTGGAGTCGGTTGCCATTTCCTCCTACACGTGATATTCCTGACTCAGGGACTGAACCTGTGTGTCTAGCATTGGCAGGAGAATTCTTTACCACTGAGCCACTTGGGAAGTTGTGTTATTTCCTAATCCATAAAAGGGCTAAAATCATACTGGCCGTATACCTGTTAATATTGTGAGGAAAAACTGAGATGAAGGGTGTTGAAATACTTCAAAATTTATAAAACCTAAAGAAAAGTGTTGCTATCTTATGAAAGAAACAAAAGAGGACAAAGAGTCAAAGGTCTTGACATTTTCCTCACTACTTTTCAGTTCAATAAAGTGTAAAGAGAGAAAATAAGAGCCTGCTTACATTTTATAAATGAAATTATGAAATTGGTTTAGTATCATTGAGTACACACTCACGCAGAGTATTTATTTTGTTGTTTAGTCACTAATGGCTTCCCTCATAGCTCAGTTGGTGAAGGATCTGCCTGCAATGCAGGAGACCCTGGTTTGATTCCTGGGTCTGGAAGATACACTGGAAAAGGGATAGGCTACCCACTCCAGTATTCTTGGGCTTCCCTTGTGGCTCAGCTGGTGAAGAATCCGCCTGCAATGTTGGACACCTGGACTCAATCCTTGGGTTAGGAAGATCCCCTGGAGAAGGGAAAGGCTACCCACTCCAGGATTCTGGCCTGGAGAATTCCATGGACTATTTAGTCCATGGGGTTGCAAACAGTCAGACACGATTGAGCGACTGTCATTTAGTCACTAAGTCATGTCTGATTATTTTGCAACCCCATGGACTGTAGCCCTCCAGGCTCCTCTGTCCATGGGATTCTCCAGGCAAGAATGCTAGAGTCGGTTGCCATTTCCTTCTCCAGGGGATCTTCCCAACCCAGGGATCCAACCTGTGTCTCCCACATTGGCAGGCAGATTCTTCACCACTGAGCCACCAGGGACGCCCAATATTTTTACCAAATATGTTGCTCCTTATATGCTAAGTAGTAGCCTTTGGATGCAGCTGGCTTTACAGTATAGAGAATAAAGAACATCACTCATGGAGGTGCTTTGGTTATACTTGACATTATAGTCAAACCTTTCTGTATTTTTCTAGTTTTAGCATCTGATTACTGATTCTTTTAAAAATACCCTGTAGTGAATGAGCTGTTTCCAGAAGTCTTTAGATTTTTCCTTAAATCTTTAAACCTTCATGTTTTGAAAAACTTCCACACACATAGATAATCTACCCAATCATTCCCAGACACAAGAAGATCTTTTTCATTGTGTTTCATATTTTCTCTTTGATATTTTTTCTTTTGATATTTCCAATGTAGTTTCATTGGTATTGTTTAAACAGTATAGCTGTTTTTCTTGGAGAATATACACATGGCTCAGCTTGAAATTCCAGGCAGCAACCTAAGCGATGGCCAAAGATATATAGATTTAGACTCTGAAGTTACATAGATTTAGATTTCTCATCTTAACTCTACTATATATTAACTGGGTGACTTTGAACAAGTTATAGAACTTCTCTTAACTTCACTTTGGGTGGTAATAATATCTATATTGGAATTCCCTGGTGGCGCAGATGGTAAAGAATTTGCCTGCAAAGCAAGAGACCCATCTTTGATCTCTGGGTCCAGAAGATCCCCTGGAGAAAGGCATGGCAACACAGTCCAGTATTCTTGCCTGGTGAATCCCATGGACAGAGGAGCCAGGTGGGCTACAGTCCATGGGGTCGCAAAGAGTCAGACACAATTGAGTGACTAACTCTTTCACTTTCACTTCCAGTACCTACATTACAGGACTGATGAAAACCTTAAAATATAAATATGATAGATTTCCACTACAGGGTCTGGCACCTGGACGGTAACTGACAAATGTGTGTGTGTGTGTGTGTGTGTGTGTGTGTGTGTGTCTGAGTGAGTGTTAGCGGCTCATTTGTGTCTGATTCTTTCCAATGCCATGGACTGTAACCCACCAGGCTCCTGTGTCCATGGAATTCACAAGACAAAAATACTGGAGTGTGTTGCCATGCCTTTCTCCAGGGGATCTTCCGGAACCAGAGATTGAACCTGGGTCTCCCCAACTGCAGATTCTTTATGGTTCAAGCTATCCAGAAAGGATAATAACTATAGATTGGAATAAACAATGAGCATGTTCAATTTCTTGGCAGATATTCTCAGTAAATAACTAGAACACTTGGATTTAAAATTTCTAGTGTCTTGCTTATGTGCCTCCATGCACACCTCTTTGTAGTTTTTATGATTACTAGTTTTTCACCTTTAGAGTTCAATTCAGCAGAAAATTATTGAACATTCACTGAATGCCAGTCACTGTGTTAAGTGCTGGGGAATTGAATATGAATAAGGCAAAAGCCTTGCACTGGAGGAACTCTTTAGGATCCAGAAGTGAAGATGATCATTTTATCTATCTTAGTACTGAGGATAAGTGAAAAAATTGATGATTATCAGCTGGAGTATGTGTTTACATTTTGATAAATGGCATTTAAGATTGTTCTTTATTTGTTAAACTGTAGAAAAATGGGGAAAAAAATCCATTCTTTTTGCTTATTCATTAATCTACTTCTGTGTGTTCAGACAATGAACATCAGAGAAACAAGGCACCCAGCAACATTATTTTACAAATTTTCTCAGTATTTCTTCTGTGTTTTTACTGCTTTTTTACGTGCCTTGACATTTTCATGTGAGTAAAATACAATCAGTTCCACAGTCAAGTTATTCTCCGGTCCACAAAGGAAAAAGTCATTCAATAAACATAAAAAATAAGGTAAAAGAAATTGCTAGAAGCCAATACACAGCTGATATAGGTGTGTTTTTTTTTTCTTTCTACTTTGATTATAACTGCATGCAATAGTGTATTTGAGGAATATTATCTTGTTGTTGTTATTGCCCCCAAATTATAATGTTAGAACAGGTAGAGTAACCACGGGTCATCTAGCTGCCGTGGATGAATAGAAAATCCTCTAAGGAATAAAAATATATGTCTAAGTGCACAATAGCTGATCAGATCATCAAGGTATTCTGTTAAATCTGTGTTCTTGATGAAAGGAATTCAAATCCTTAGAGTACAGGGCTAGTTATACAAGTCCTTTGGTATTATTCCAACCCCAGAGTCCTGGGCTCTGATAACAGGGTTGCTCCAGGCTTCTTCTGATACAGATCCTCAGGACTTCAACTCCAGATTATGTCTAGTCCCCAGAGGATCCTAGTGTAGTGCAGAGAATAAGAATTCATACTTTGAGGCTAGGCAGTCAGTGTGAATCTTGTTTCTTGCCCCTTAATATGTGCATGACCTTGGATAAATTACTTGACTCCTTGAGGTTTCAGTTTCCAACTTCTTCAATGGTAAGAATACTTATTTCATAAGATTACTGTGACTTTTTAAAAGTTAATAGATGTAACATGCTTAGGCTTATTCTTGACGTATAGAAAGTGTCCATTGGTTTTATAAGTAGCCTGACTTGTTTAATTGAATATCCTGTCTGGATCCTTGATGATTTTTTAAAAATCCATTTTAGTTAGTCAATAATTAGGAAGATATTGGGTGCTCATCCTGTGATCAACACTATGATGGATACTGAGAAAAATTATAAAGACTCATGTAATGAAATGTGCATGACACATATACATATATTCTTGATTTTACTGCAGGCTAATTTTTAAAAGTAAAGAGTAATGAGATGTTCCACATTTTAGAATCTGTTTTTAAAAGAGCTGCATTGTTGTTGTTTTTTTTTTCCTTCCTTCCTTCTTTCTTTCTCTCTCTCACCCCTTCTCTGTCTCTATTAGGCAGAGTTTTGTAAAGTTTCCAGTCCATTGATAAGTTTAGGGTCTTCACCACTTTCACTGAATATCATGCAAAAGCCTTGAAACAGCTTTATTTGTATACAGATATACTTCCATTCACTTTGCTGGCAAAGGTCCATATAGTCAAAGCTACGGTTCTTCCAGTAGTCATGTATTGATGTTAGAGTTGGACCATAAAGAAACCTGAACACCAAAGAGTTGATGCTTTTGAATTGTGGTGCTGAAAAAGACTCTTGAGAGTGCCTTGGACAGCAAGGAGATCAAACCAGTCAATCCCAAAGGAAATCAACCCTGAATATTCATTGGAAGGACTGATACTGAAGCTGAAGCTCCAATACTCTGGCCACCTGATATGAAGCTCCAACTCACTGGAAAAGACCGTGATGCTGGGCAACATTGAGGGCAGGAGGATAAGGAAGTGACAGAGGATGAGATGGTTAGATGGCATCACTGACTCAAACATGAGTTTGAGCAAGCTCTGGGAGATGGTGAAGGACAGGGAAGCCTTGTGTGCTGCAGTTCACGGGGTCACCAAGAGTCAGACGCAACTTAGCTACTAAACAACAACATACTTCCATTCACTTGGATCACTTTTTATAGCTCTTCTACCCTATGTATGATGGTCCTTGTTTAAAACTTCTATACAAGCAGCTCAAGTATTGAACATTTCTGTAGCACACATCTTGCACTGTTTTGTATCTTCTTTTCCTTGGTCTTTGGAAATGCAGTTGTTTTTGCTTCATTTATGTATTTGGGAGATCTTCCTCCTATGTTCTCCAGAGTGGTTACCTTAATGACCCTCATCTCAAAATGCTGACAAGAATTTGATATGTTCACATATTTTGAGAGTAATCAGCTTTGGAGCTATTCCACATTTTATACCTGCTGTATCCTAATGAAATTGATTTGCCTCTCAGTGTAGATGTTCAGATTCTTTCTTTCATCTTTCAAGGCAGCTGCAAGAATCTGTCCTGTTTTATCTCTGCTTGAATCTATGGATGCCATAACCTGTCCTTAAATTCTGGCATAGAATAAGGACTATTCCAGTTAGCATTGAAATTAAAATTATTTTCAAAGATGAAGTGGGCCAATGGGATTCACTAAGAGTACTTCTCTATATATTCTCCTACTGCATATGAAATAAGCACTTGCCTCAGTTGTGACAGGGAAGGATATGACATTGTAAGGTTGTGGAGGGAAAGGATTGCTTCTTTCTCTTGTTCTGCTGAACTAAATCTGTTCATAGTCTACTAAAAAAAAATTAAAATTCTGACTCTTACCTCCAGTCAGACAGAAATATCTGACCTGAATATATTAAACTCCCACCAAAATGCACTTAATAATAACAAACTGTTTTCTCAATTTCTTTGTTATTTTCAGTACCATTTCCAGTAAACAACATTTACTTCCGGAATATTTGAATTCTTATGTGTTGGAAAGGGAGAAGTGTGACACAGTTCCTTTCCCACAGGAACCTTGCTGAGAGCTCATTTGAGCTGTGACCTGCTTAAGCTGCCAGGAATTATTAGTATTTTTGTAGGATCTTTAAAATGGAGATCCAGAGTGAAGGACAATGTATCAAAATCAGACCTTTTTACTCATAGCAAATAAAAAATACCAGAAAGTATATTTTCTTTCGTAGAAAAGTGTTTCACAACTTTCTCAATTTATCAGATCCCCTTAATAGGGACAGTTTATCTGTGAAATTGCTTTTTTTCAGTAAAAATTGTTCTATGCAAATTGTGCATCTTGGATCCTAGAGTTCTGACTGGCAGCAGTTAGATTTAAACTCTGTGATTATATCAAGGCAAGTATAAAATCTTTTTTAGGTATACAAGTTCTTAAGTGAATAATGTAGTGGCTATAGAAATAGTCTGGCACATTTGTATTAATAAATGGAATTTTTAAAATGAGTCCAGTAACAGTCTTTCAAACAGTGGCCTGATATTATTATTATTATTATTATTATTATTTATTTATTTATTTATTTGATAAATGAGAGGGGTTGGCAAGAGGAATAGCTGTTTGGGGGATAAAGTCTTTTAATTGTTGGATTCATTTGACTTCCATTACTGCGTAAAGACAAAGAACCACCTAAGCATGTTATCCTAAGAAACAAAAAATGTGGTAACAACAGCAAAAATCTGGACTTTCAGGGCATTATTTTCTCATTATCTGGTCTTTTACTTCTGTGGAAGCCATAGGGTTCCCTGCATTCCCAGTACCTCCTTACCTAGCTAATTTTTCATTCTCCAGAGATCCCAACTTAAATATCACTTCCATCTGGAAACTTTCCAGGGTACACCAAATTAAGGTTGTATGTTCTATGGTTTTCATAGTATCTTTGACTTTCCTAGTTGATCACATATCACATTGTGTTATACTTATTTGTCCTCACATCTTCCTCCCTAACTAATGCTCAGTTCTCTCCACTGAGAGAAATACAAATAACTACTATTTATTGAATTTATATTATGGGCTAGGTTCTATTCTAAGTATTGAATACTTTACATATTTTTTTTTACTTCTCAAAACAAAACAATGATAACTCTTATCAATCCACTTTATAGATGAACAAACTGAGATACATACCAATTGAATATCTTGCTCAAGGTTACATAGCCAAAGAATGGTAGAGACAAAATCTGAACCAACTTCAGGGAGTAGACTCTTAACCATTCCTTATTTTATACTGTCTCTTTAAGGGCACAGGCCATGTTCGGCTGCTTTCCTCTCATAATCTTAGAGATCAAACAGTGCTTAGTAGATAAAAGGTACACAATAGTAAGTATACAGTATAAGTATATGTCTGTGGAATGAATCAATGCATTCATGAAGAAAAGCACCAATTTTTAATATACACAATGTATGCTGTTGCAAAGCAGCAGTAATATAACTGGCTCTTGATTGAAATCCTCCTGAAATTAAAGTGAATATATCTAGCTATTCGATTCTAATATTATCTCTTGATACCTGCCCCACTCACATCTGCAAATAATTATTTTCTTTTCAGAAAACTCTTTCTGTTTTGTTCTATTTTTTTTTTTTTCAATTTAACCAATATATACAGATCATGAGGGCTAAGTTAGTGGTAAAGAATCAATATATACAGATCACCAAGGTAAATTAGTGGTAAAGAATCTTCCTGCCAACGCAGGAGACGTGAGTTCAATCCCTGGGTTGGAAAGATCCCCTGGAGGAGGAAATGGCAACCCACTCCAGTATTCTTGCTTGGGAAATCCCATGGACAAAGGAGTCTGGCCGGCCACAGTCCACAGGGTCTCAGTGTCAGACATGACTGAACAACTGAGCACACACACATGCATACAGGTCACGAAGAGAAACAATGCATGCAATGTGGATCTTTAGAGAGAGGAAATTGGGGACAGACGGTTCAATATTAATAAATGCTGGGCTAGATAAGAGGACCATGCTTGGCATGCCCCAGCTTATGGATGTTTGCTTTGACTGATAGGGAGTTGTATTTGCATAGAGATTTGTGTGCTAAAAGACAGAAAAGCAATTAATATACAACTTCTACCTGAAATTTTCCCAACAATTTACAGTTTCATTTGACACAAGTCTCTTTTTAGGTAGACCTAGTTAACGGGCACGCACAAACATACACACACATATACACATCAAAATAAATACACTATACATGTGTACATAACTCTTGGAAAATGTCAAAAGTTAAATATCGGGTTTGACATTTCCCATAGGCTTGAAAAAATAAACCCCAGTTGCTTGTGAATCATGGTTAAATTGGTTGTGCATGAATTGTTGTCATTTTCAGTATATAGTAACATTATGTGGTATCTTAGAAGGAGCCTGATCATGCCCCAGAGAGACAAGATTATCTCCTGGAATATGTCACGGGACGACATTGAGAGCAGGGATTAGAGGCTTGTTTTCTGCACTCAAAATTTGCCTGGTGTGCTTCAAACAAAGTCATCAGTAATGTTGATATGTCAACATAATTTAATTTATGATCTTATAAACTATTCCCTTGAAATCATTAAGTGGTCTTAAAAAAAAAAAAAACTATAAATGATCAGACACTGTATCTTACAAAGGCCCTGAGACTTTTGTGACCTTTTGAATGCAAGTTATAGGCAAAAATAATTTTCTCTCAAGATTTCCTAGAAACAGTATCCAATTCCTCCTAAACCTCAGACTGAGATTGACATCCATATTAATAAAAGAATAGTAGTAATTTCTTATATTAGAAATCATATGAAGGATTGTGGTTATGTTTTCTTGCTTCTTTGTTAGCTTTTCTTACTCACCAAGGTTGCTATGGTTTAAAACTGGCTGTCCTTAGAAAATCAATACTGATGAGTCATGATATCATAGTCACTCATTGGTATGTAAAGAATGTTTCTTTTTACTCTGGCCACTATTTAGATGTGTGCATATGAATTAATTAACCTAAGTATACAATCTTGTACAGTTATTATTAAATTAACCTGTGTAAACTGAAGATTAGCATATCCAAGGAAATCACAAATAATACATGGGAGCCAATTTGCAGTGATTTACAGGTTGCTTCAAAAATTTCCACAAAGCATTTCATTTTTTAGTATCCCTATTCATTCTTTTGTTATATTTACAAACCTATCTCCACCCTTCAAAAAATGTTATCAACTAATACAACACATTTGAACAATTCCTTTTCTTCTGCCCTCCTCTCACAATTTTAATGGGCTTGGAGGATGTTATGAGCAGGTGCTTCTCTTTTTATACATAAGGACTATGCCAGATATACACTATGGATTTCAAGTACTATATATTTTTAGATTTAAAAATTGTAATTCAAACAAATCCATAGAACACAGAAAACATATTTTGTTTTTTCTTTCAAGTAATGCCACTTCAAATTATTTTGAACTTTATCCAGATATAGTTGACATATAACAGTGTATATGTTTAAGTTACATCATCTTGATTTGCTATATTTCTATATTACAAAGTGATTACCACCATAGTTTTAGATAATACCTCTATGCTATCACATAGCTACTATTTCTTTTTTGTGTTGAGAACATTTAAGATCTTCTTTTGTAGCAGTTTTCAAGGATATAATACAGTATTATTAGCTTTAATCATCAAGCTGTATATTATACCCTCTAGCTGTCTTATAACTGAAAGTTTGCACCCTTTGACCAATATCTCCCCATTTCCCCAGCCCCTAGCCTCTGGGACTACTCAAGTATTATGTAAAAAATCATTATAATCACCTAGTGAGGAAAAGCAATGAATCTGAGATACATGCATATAAGAAGCTTGGGATCACTGGTTTCTGCTCACCATAAGTAGTTTGGGCGAGTTAATACTTGCAGATTTTATAAGATAATAAATGAATTTATTTTTTGTTTCTTCTGTGAGGTTATGTGAGGTTATGATTCTAAACCTTATAAACCTTAGAGTTATAGGTTAATGTCCTTTGTCCTTCTAAGAAGCACTGAAATAATTAAAACAATAAAGTATTTTTGTATTCTGTGCTTTGCAGAGTTAAGCTTTGTAGTTAAAATCTACTTGTTTTAATTTTTATGTTACTTAAGTTAAATTTATATACTGGATATTTATAATTAATTTGCTATAATTTATTGTTAAATAAGGTCAACAGCAAAAATGGTGTTTCTTTTTCACTTTATTGCAAGTTGAAACTAAAAATCAAGCTTCATTTTAATCCCTTAGTACTTTAACCCAATTCCTTGCAGATTGGAATCTCACATTTGTGCTATGAGTGATGTTAGATGCCAATCAAGTTAAGTGCTACTCTGTCACTATACAGGATGTCAGAACAGCCTGTGTGAGAGTACCAAGGGAATAGAAAAACCTGCTCTTTAAAAGGTTTTCATATATGCTGCTATATTTCTTTATAATAATTCAGTTGTGTTTTTGCTATGGTAGTTTTTACTCTGCTACAGATGGACTTAACAGATATAAGAAGGAACTGTGTCTTCTGGTGTACATCAGGAAAAAAAAAATTAACAGTAAGCATATTTGAAAATATATAATTGGGGGACTCCTGGGAAGAGTAATAACAGTTCAGAGTAATCAGATTATTTTATTCTCTGAGAGAAAATTCTTTGGAAGGTTAAGGAAGGTGACAAGGTATGAAAGCCAAAGGTATTTTTTAATTATATAAGGCAGATCTGAATGATCCTGTAGGTAACAGAACTAATATTTCAAATTAATGGTACAAAAGCTTCAGAATATGTTATAGCTATGTCAGTTAAATTCAGTCGCTCAGTCATGATACTAATTAGTAAATTTCTGGATAAAGAGACCTTAGAGGATTAATCAATAAATTCATTAGACACTGCATCTATATAAACCACTTACAATATATATAAATCTATTTGACTGATTTAGGCAAGCATATATTAGTTAATTATGGGTATCCCAGGTAGTGTAGTGGTAAAGAATCCATCTGCCAAGGCAGGAGGCCCAAGAAACTCAGGTTTGATCCCTGGATCAAGAAGATGCCCTGGAGAAGAAAATGGCAACCCATTTCAGTATTCTTGCCAGGAGAATCTCATGGACAGAGGAACCTGACCATGGGGTCCAAAAGAGTCAGACATGACTCAGCAACTGAGCACAGGCACACATATTAGTTAATTATAAGTAAATGAAAGCTGTAACCAAATAATTTTACTTAGAATCACAATCATCATTAAAGGACAGAAATCAAAGAGGCCCTCATGAACCAAACTTAAAAGTCTCTTAAACAGGTTTTTCCCATGACTACCTGTATAACTGTGAGATCTGGACAGTGTGCAATTTCCTTAATGTGTCCTTTAAGCCATAATAAACATTATATATAGTGCCAGTTAGGTCCTAGATCAGCCAGTTAGGTCCTAGATCACAAGCATTCTAATATATAAGCTATGTTTATTAGATATAGTTCAACTCAAATGTGTCAGCTAATAGTTTAGAGCAAATGGCAATTGAACTAACAAAAAAAAAAAAAATAGTTATGGTGAGCTGAAGAGGAAGTAATTAAAAGCAAGGAGGATCAGAAGCAACACTTAAGTCACTCAGTGAAATACAACCATGAGCAATAAGATACAACTGAAACTGAATAAAACTTTACTACAGTTAACAAATCAGCTTTTCTATAATTCTGAGATTGCTGTTTCTGAGAAAATCCCAAGTATGTATCCCAGAAGTAGAGACAATATTGCCCTGTTCTTTGCAACAGTTGCTAGAGTTGCTAATTAAGCATATTCAGTGTAAATCATGCCAACTGGCCAAACACAGAAACCTGTATGCAGGTCAGGAAGCAACAGATAGAACTAGACATGGAACAACAGACTGGTTCCAAATAGGAAAAGGAGTACATCAAGGTTGAATATTGTCACCCTGCATATTTAACTTGTATGCAGAGTACATCATCAGGAGCACTGGGCGGGAAGAAGCACAAGCTGGAATCAAGATTGCTGGGAGGAATATCAATAACCTCTGATATACAGATGACACCACCTTTATGGAAGAAACTGAAGAGTAACTAAAAAGCCTCTTGATGAAAGTGAAAGAGGAGAGTGAAAACGTTGGCTTGAAGCTCAACATTCAGAAAACTAAGATCATGGCATCTGGTCCCATCACTTCGTGGCAAATAGATGGAGAAACAGTGGAAAAAGTGTCAGACTTAATTTTTCTGGGTTCCAAAATCACTGTGGATGCTGATTGCAGCCAGGAAATTAAAAGACACATACTCCTTGGAAGGAAAGTTATGACCAACCTAGATAGGATATTAAAAAACAGAGACATTACTTTGCCAACAAAGGTCCGTCTAGTCAAGGTTATGTTTTTTCCAGTGGTCATGTATGGATGTGAGAGTTGGACTGTGAAGAAAGCTGAGTGCCAAAGAATTGATGCTTTTGAACTGTGGTGTTGGAGAAGACTCTTGAGAGTCCCTTGGACTGCAAGGAGATCCAACCAGTCCATTCTAAAGGCGATCAGTCCTGGGTGTTCATTGGAAGGACTGATGCTAAAGCTGAAACTCCAATACTTTGGCCACCTCATGCGACGAGTTGACTCACTGGAAAAGAATCTGATGCTGGGAAGAATTGGGGGCAGGAGGATAAGGGGACGACAGAGAATGAGATAGCTGGATGGCATCACCGACTCGATGGACATGAGTTTGAGTGATCTCCTGGAGTTGGTGATGGACAGGGAGGCCTGGTGTGCTGTGATTCATGGGGTCGCAGAGTCAGACTCGACTGAGTGACTGAACTGAACTGAACTGTCTTTCTGGGTACCATATATTGGTGGCAAATACTGTCAATAGTTTCTTCTTCAAAGAAAAACAACAATGCAACTATCTTTTTAAAAGACTCTTATGACTTATATATCAGTTGAAACAAAACAACGAAATTCTTGCTTTATAGAGGAAAGAGTTATAAAACTTGTGGGGAACATAAGGGGGTGGGGGAGAGTCATCATCTCCACAGATAAATAAACTGATTATTTATTTGTTTATTGGCTGTTTCTAATGGGCTCCCCTCTAATTTCAGCCCAGATCAAGCTCTGGGCCAACCTAACGGCATTTCTAATTCTTACAGCATCCATGCTTCTGCTGCTGCTAAGTCGATTCAGTCATGTCTGACTCTGTGCGATCCCAGAGACAGCAGCCCAACGGGCTCCCCCGTCCCTGGGATTCTCCAGGCAAGAACACTGGAGTGGGTTGTCACTTCCTTCTCCAAAGCATGAAAGTGAAAAGTGAAAGTGAAGTCGCTCAGTCCTGTCCAACTTTTAGCCACCACACGGACTGCAGCCTACTAGGCTCCTCCGTCCATGGGATTTTCCAAGCAAGAGTACAACAGCAATAAAACTAGTTTAATTCTTCCTTCAAGGTCCTAGAGAGTCTGGGATCTCCAGATTCACTCCAGGCTTACTATAACATGAACTTTCTCTTTTAGTGGAGACTCAAAGTAGTTTCCTTTTTCCAGATTTCTGCATCAGTTCAAGTTTCAGGGTAATAGATATGATTTCTCTCATTTAAAATCTAATTTGAGAGGGAATAAGATGGCAGAGGAATAGGACGGGGAGACCAATTTCTCCCCCACAAATTCATCAAAAGAACATTTGAACGCTGAGTAAATTCCACAAAACAACTTCTGAATGCTGGCAGAGGACATCAGGCACCCAGAAAAGCAGTCCATTGTCTTCAAAAGGAGATAGGAAAAATCATGAAAGATAAAAAGAGAGATAAAAGAGGTAGGGATGGAGCTCCATCCCAGGAAGGGAGGCTTAAAAAAAGAGAGAAGTTTCCAAACACCTGGAAACACTCACTGACGAGTCTGTGGTGAGCCTTGGACCCTCAGAGGGCAACATAACCGAAAGGAAAAAGAAATAATTAAAACCCACAAATTACGCGCCCAACAGTAACTACCAGCGGAGAAGCAGCACAGATGCCGGCATCCGCCATTAGCAAGTGGGGGCTGGGCAGGGAGGAGCAGGCTGCATTGCTTAGAGAGGACCAGGTCTGAATGCCCTGAGAGCAAACTGAAAGAGCTAACAGGAGATAGCAAAGCAGACTGTGGGATAGCTACCCTGGGAAAAGGCAAAAAGCCCTAACATAAGACTCCACCAGACCTGCTCACAAAACAAAGGACTGAGCAGAGCTTGCCTGCTACGGACGACCCATCCCCCATCTCCCAACGAGACAATCAGGGGAGGGCTTCCAGAGCTGAAGGGGTCAATCACGGCCCCAGAGAGGCATCCAACACCAAACTGCAAGCAGGCTTCATTGCTAACCAAGATTTCTTCAGTTTCTGGCCAGTAGACATCCGCCTGAGAAGGTGCGCCGGTTGTACACCAAGAAAACTTAGAGGCAGGGACCAGGGAGGCCATAAGTTGCAGCGACTGCATTCTCAAAGCACCTGGTCACCTGAGCTGCTCAGAGCAGGGAAGGGCACAAAATGCAGGCCCAACCAAGTCTGCGCTTTTGTGGAGTACCTGAGTAGTTGAACCTGAGTGGCTTAGACCTGGGATGTGCAAGCAATCCAGCGCCAGCCTCAGACAGTTCCCAGCAGAGCAACCTAGAGCCTGTGAAGTGTAGACTGTGACAGCACATGCACCGTGAGCAGGGGAAAACCCAGTGTGTCCGAGACACTGAGAGCACTCCCCACAGACGCCAGAGATATTTGTCTGCAGCGCTACTCCCTTCCCACAGCACTCTGAACAGTTCAGTTAAGGTCAGTTCAGTTGCTCAGTCGTGTCCGACTCTTTGCGACCCCATGAATCACAGCACGCCAGGCCTCCTTGTAAATCACCAACTCACGGAGTTCACTCAAATTCATGTCCATCGAGTCGGTGATGCCATCCAGCCATCTCATTCTCTGTTGTCCCCTTCTCCTACCGCCCCCAATCCCTCCCAGCATCAGAGTCTTTTCCAGTGAGTCAACTCTTCGTATGAGGTGGCCAAAGGTTTGGAGTTTCAGCTTCAGCATCAGTCCTTCCAATGAACACCCTGGATTGATCTCCTTTAGAATGGACTGGTTGGATCTCCTTGCAGTCCAAGAGACTCTCAAGAGTCTTCTCGAACACCACAGTTCAAAAGCATCATTTCTTCAGCGATCGTTTTCTTCACAGTCCAACTCTCATATCCATACATGACAACTGGAAAAACCATAACCTTGACTAGACGGACCTTTGTTGGCAAAGTAATTCCTCTGCTTTTTAATATGCTATCTAGGTTGGTCATAACTTTCCTTCCAAAGAGTAAGTATCTTTTAATTTTATAGCTGCAATCAGCATCCACAGTGAATTTGGGGCCCCCCAAAATAAAGTCTGACACTGTTTCCACTGTGAGCCTTAAAAAGTGTCCACCACCGCCCTGTAGTGTCAGGGTGGAAATTAGACATTGAAGAGACCAGCAAACAGAAGCTAAAACAGAGAGAACCACTTTGGATGTGACAGATGGAGAAGTCTTGAGACTACTGCAAAAATAAGACTGAAAACCAGAGGTGGGAGGCTTAAGTCCAAATCCTGAGAACAACAGAGAACTCCGGACTGCAGGGAACATTAATTGATAGGAGCTCATCAAACGCCTCCATACCTACACTGAAATCAAGCACCACCAGAGCAAGACGCACCACGCAAATTCTCCAGTAACACAGGAAAATAGCCCTGAGCTTCAAAATAGAGGCTGCCCAAAGTCACTCCAAACCCATTGACATCTCATAACTCATTACTGGACAATTCATTGCACTCCAGAGAGAAGAAATCCAGCTCCACCCACCAGAACACTGACACAAGTTTCCCTAACCAGGGACCCTTGACAAGCCACCCGTCCAAACTCACCCACAGTGAGGAAACTCCACAATAAAGAGAATCTGCAAATCAATCAATGTAATACACCACATTTACAAAATGAAAAATAAATACCGTATGATTATCTCAATAGATGCAGAGAAATCCTTTGACAAAATTCAACATCCATTTATGACAAAAACCCTCCAGAAGGCGGAACTAGAAGGAACATTCCTCAACATAATATAAGGTATGTATGGCAAACCCGCAACAAACATTATTGTCAATGGTGAAAAACTGAAAACGTTTCCCTAAATTCAGGAACAAGACAAGGGTGCCCACTCTCACCAATACTATTCAACATAGTTTTGGAAGTTTTGGCCTCAGCAATCAGAGCAAAAAAGACATAAAAGGAATCCAAATTGGAAAAGAAGTAAAACTCCCACTGTTTGCAGATGACATGATCCTCTACACAGAAAACCCTAAAGACTCTACCAGAAAATTATGAGAGCTAATCAATGAATATAGTAATGTTGCAGGATGTAAAATTAGCACACAGAAATCCCTTGCATTCCTATACACTAATAATGAGAAAATAGAAAGAGAAATTAAGGGAAAAAATTCCATTCACCATTGCAATGAAAAGAATAAAATACTTAGGGATATATCTACCTAAAAAAACAAAAGACCTATATATAGGAAACTATAAAACACTGGTGAAAGAAATCAGAGCGGACACTAGTAGATGGAGAAATATACCGTGTTCATGGGTTGGAAGAATAAATATTGTGAAAATGAATATATTATCCAAAGTAATGTATAAGTTCAATGCAATCCCTATCAAGCTAACAACGATATTTTTCACAGAGCTAGAACAAATAATTTCACAGTTTGTATGGAAATACAAAAGAAAACCTCTAATAGCCAAAGTAATCTTGATAAAGAAGAATGGAACAAGGGGAATCAACTTGCCAGACTTCAGGCACTACTGCAAAGCCACAGTCATCAAGACAGTATGGTACTGTCATGAAGACAGAAATACAGATCAATGGAACAAAATAGAAAGCCCAGAGATAAATCCATGCACCTATGGACACCTTATCTTTGACAAAGGAGGCAGGAATATTCAATGGAGAAAAGACAATGTCTTTAACAAGTGGTACTGGGAAAATTGGTCAACCACTTGTAAAAGAATGAAACTAGAACACTCCTTAACACCATACACAAAAATAAACTCAAAATGGATTAAAGATCTAAATGTAAGACAAGAATCTATAAAACTTCTAGAGGAGAACATAGGCAAAGCACTCTCTGACATAAATCACAGCAGGATCCTCCATGACCCACCACCCAGAATACTGGAAATAAAAGCAAAAATAAACAAATGGGACCTAATTAAAATTAAAAGCTTCTGGACAGCAAAGGAAAAGATAAGCAGGTGAAAAGACAGCCTTCAGAATGGGAGAAAATAATAGCAAATGAAGCAACTGACAAAGAATTAATCTTAAAAATATACAAGCAACTCCTGCAACTCAATTCCAGAAAAATAAACGACACAATCAAAAAATGGGCCAAAGAACTAAAGAGACATTTCTCCAAAGAAGACACACAGATGGCTAACAAACACATGAAAAGATGCTCCACATCACTCATATTCAGAGAAATGCAAATCAAAACCACAACGAGCTACCATTTCACGCCAGTCAGAATGGCTGCTATCCAAAAGTCTACAAGCAATAAATGCTGGAGAGGGTGTTGAGAAAAGGGAACCCTCTTAAACTGTTGGTGGGAATGCAAACTGGTACAACCACTATGGAGAAATGTGTGGAGATTCCTTAAAAAACTGGAAATAGAACTGCCATACGACCCAGCAATCGCACTCCTGGTCCTACCCACTGAGGAAACCAGAACTGAAAGAGACATGTACTCCAATGTTCATTGCAGCACTGTTTATAATAGCCAGAACATGCAAGCAACCTAGATTTCCATTTGCAGACGAATGGATAAGAAAGTTGTGGTACATATATGCTGGAGTATTACTCAGCAACGAAAAAGAATATATTTGAATCTGTTCTAATGAGGTGGATAAAACTGGAGCTTATTATACAGAGTGAATTCAGCCAGAATGAAAAACATCAATACAATATACTAATGCATATATATGGAATTTAGAAAGATGATAATGATAACACTGTATATGAGACAGCAAAAGAGACACAGATGTATAGAACAGTCTTTTGGACTCTGTGGGAGAGGGCAAGGGTGGGATGATTTGGGAGAATGGCATTGAAACATGTGTATTATCATATATGAAACGAATTGCCAGTACAGGTTCAATGCATGATACAGGATGCTTGGGGCTGGTGTACGGGATGAACCAGAGGGATGGGTTGGGGAGGGAGGTGGGAGGTGGGTTCAAGATGGGGAACACATGTACACCCGGGGCAGATTCATGTCAATGTATGCCAAAACCAATACAATAATGTAATGTAATTAGCCTCCAATTAAATTAAGTAAATTAAACAAAAAAGTAATAATAAAAAATAATAAATAATTTGATTTATATTTATATATGTATATAAAAAAACTAGCTAATTTAACATCCACGCAGAATATAGACACACTCACTGTAATAAATAACTTTAAAAAACCACCCTACTTGGTTTCAGGTTGAGCCATAGAACACAGGGAATAAATTACAAATTGAATAGAATAATACCAGACTGTGTCCATAATGAGCTGATGATAAAATCATGCCTAAATAGCAATGAATTAAGGTGGATTAACTCAAACTCATATTTACATGGTTTATATCACACACACTAGAAATGGTGTCAAAATTATGAATGTCATTCCTATATAATAATTTTAATAAATTATGCTAAATATAAGATTATACACCATTGAAAAGTATACCTATATTATATCTCGTTGTAAATTTGGTATATTTCTCTCCAGTGTCCCATTCCACTCTAAAGACATTCTTTTTTCCCATTTGCAAGGAAAAGATTATATTTTGATATCTTTATAATGGAAGGAATGTATTTTTTTAGGGTTGCATGTCTTTTATCGAAGTATAGTTGGTTTACAATGTTGTGTTAATTTCTGCTATAAAGCAAAATGCTTTATGCATATTTTATGCATAAAGTTATGCATATATTATATATACATTCTTTTTTAGATTAATTTATTTTTATTGAAGGATAATTGCTTTACAGAATTTTGTTGTTTTCTGTCAAATCTTAACATGAATCATACGTAGGTATACATATATCCCCTCCCTTCCATCTCCTTCCCCATCCCACCTACATTCTTTATCACATTCTTTTCCATTAGGGTTTATCACAGTATATTGAATATAGTTCCCTGTGCTATACAGTAGGACTTTGTTGTTTATCCATTCTATATATAATAGTTTGCATCTACTAACCACAAACTTCCATTCCATCCCTCCCTCACTCTCCTCCCCCTAGCAACCACATGTCTCTCTATATACTTTGTTTTTAACCTCACCATAATTATACAGTATAAATGCACTCATTTGTATTATTTTTCCGTTTAATACTATACTGCCCCCAAGTTTCTAAGTCTTCAAAAATGTGACTTACAGTGGCTGCACTATATGTGATTTGGTGGATGGCATCATAGATTATGAAACAATTCTTCTATCACTTGCTTGCAGTCTTTCACTATTACACAATTACATTCTGATGATCATTATTGTGCATAAAATAGATTGTGCTTGGGATGATTTCTGAAGCATCCTAGATGTGAATTGAGTCATAGTAATATCATTTTTAAGAAGCCTAATATTTATTCTCAAGTTGCTTTCCCAAAAGATTTTACCAAACTCACTTTCACTAACAATATACCAGGAAGTCTGTTCCCACACACCTTTGCAAACATTGAGTGATTTCATTATCTTAAATAATTGCTAGTTAGCTAGCAAGAATCATATTTCATTATTTTAATATACATATTTTATGTTACTCGTGAGTTCACATATTTTCCACAGATTTGTTGACAGACTCCTTATAAATTCCCATCATGTTCAAACTTTTCTGAAAGTCCCCAGAAGATATTGCATATATGCTCATGTTTACCAGTTGCTATCTTTTGACTAAAAAGTGGACTTAACAAATATCTATATTTGCTGCATTTATTAAGACTGATTTGTCCTGAGGCAGGCAGACTTTCAGAAGCAGAATAGTTTATTTCTTCTAACCAAAAACACTGATACTAAACGTGTGCTTGAAAACCACTTGGGAAATTTGAGCTGAAAATTTCACTAGGGAAAGACGGTTTAGGTAAGAAAGAGGACTTTTGGAATAGTTTAATCTTTATGATTGCCTCCTCAAAAGGAATGTGGGGAAAGCAAGCGTGTGAGTGACTAGAAAGGGAAGCAGGACAAATAAAAGGGGTGAATAATTTAATTATAGTTTTAACTGCTACCAATATTAAATCACTGTTTTAGATAAAGCTTGAACTTTTTCTTTTACCCAAATTATTTCACAGCTCTCAAGGTTCTTTAAATCTGTATTATTGCCCCATATTATTCAAATTTATCACCTGGTATTTATTCACTTTCCACAATCACTGGCATTTGCAAATTTGTTTAGACTCTTCTTGTCTGAATCACCTAGGTGTCAGTGATAAGTACTAGAGAAATAGAAATCAGCAGGGTGAGTGACTGTTAAGACACTTAGTTGAGTGTTTGACATGTATTCCAGACATATGACAGGTAATAATTAAGACTGCTTAATTAGTTTCTGAATATTGGAATGAAGAACAGTAGCAAAACTGAATAGTACTAATGAAAGACTGAATTACTATAATCAAAACAATCTTTTCTTTTCGCTAGGTAAAAGATTTTCACATACAATAAGGGTACTGCCTTTCTTTTTGTACAAGAGAAATAAGAGTTGAACTGCCACAGTGATTATAGCAAAGTTCTGGCTTAATTCTTATAATTAAATAATGTCAGAAAGGCGTTCAAGAGATAAAAGCTGGAATTTTTCACACAAAGGAAAGATTGTGTTATAAGGCAAATATGGCATTTTAGGTATATTGCTGTGGATATTTAATAATTAGATGTAATGGGTTAACGTCTATGAGCTAAAACATGAAAAATACTGAACATAAACAAATTTGGAACACATACAGTTGTTTCATTTCTCTTTTCTGAAATTATTGACAGGTTTCATTAGGACAAAGACTTCCTCTTCCCCAATTTACTCATTATCTATTTCTTTCTTTTCTCACTTTCTCCTTTTCTCTCTTTTTCTTACTTTCTGTTGCCTAATTGTGACTATGTGTGTGTGTGTGCTGTTTTTCCCTCTCCAGGACCAAACAGCTGGGGCTTCCCCCCACTATTAAGACACAGCAACTGCCAAACCTAAATTTTGAAGATTGCAAAATAGATGGAATTCTGAGGGGTGCTTTGTCCCAGAGCGTGTGGAATTTGAAAGCAAAAGCAGATGGAGTCCAGGGGAAAGACAGCTTGATGATGATGATTTTAATGATTAAATGAAAATCGAAGGAAGGACCATTGAAGGGTGGAATGAACTGGAAAGCTGTCACAAGGTCACAGAAGGAGAGGAAGGGAGGTTTTAGAAAGTTTCTGTGAACCAGCCTAGCTTTCCTTAAGCAATAAGCCATCGGCAAGAACCCTAATGCTCTAAGAACCCTGAAGCTCCAGGACAATAGATGTGTGTGCCGCCTTGATTAGTGATGGCAGGAAACACAGATGGCTGATTAACCCATTAGGTACTCAGGAAGAGAAGCCACCAGGGAATTTGTGGCAGCTTCATGTAGCCAGACCCAAACAGGTGGCAGACAGCTTAAGCTGGGTTCTTTGTGTTTTGTTTCTGACCTTATTTAAAATAACAGTAGCAAAATGCTTAAAAAGGCCCTAGCTTGACTTTTTTGTTTTCTTTTTAGCTAAGCATTGGTGAACAAAAGGGCAATATCAGGAAGCTCAGTCTCAATTTTGCTTTGATATTTTTATCTTCCTTATTTCTTGTGATTGCCACAGCCATGCTTTTTCTCTGAAAACTGCAATGGAAAATGTTTGAGGGAGACCCAGATAGCTCTCCCGTTAGATAGAATACTAACTGCTCAACCTCAAAGCTTATCCAAGTCACCCCCATGCTAAGCAGCATGGTAACTTCGTTCTGTGAATGTGTGAAACTCAAGGGCAGCCATGCCAAATGCAGATGTAATGGCAGGTCAGTTCTGTAGGTGATCACATCTGTTGTCACATGTTTGTTTATTGTTTGAAGTATACAGAAAGGCTCTAGGTAATATTATCGACTAAAGGCAGACAGCAGAGAGGCTGATGCATAAGATAAGTATATAATCTGTGAATTGCTCCAGTCATTCTTTGATTTGTTGTTAATCCAATTTTTGTGGCTTGCTCAATTTTGCATTTCAGGGAAAACATTTTTTAAATGCTGTAAAATAAAACAAGTTTTTGTTGTACAGCTGCAAGGAACCAGATTTTCAATCTGAACATGCCTTTCATATCAGGTGCTTGTGACAAAATATTTAGCTAGTTCAGAAGAGTGTGGTATAACCTTTGGCCTCCTTATAATAGAAGAAAAGGCAAAACAGGTTAGAAAAAGATGTAGAAAGTAATAGCTGAGATGCTGTAAGTAATAGCTGACCAGGGTCAGTTTCAGACAAGAAATTCTGTAGTACTATATACAAAATGATTTTTTTTTTTCCTAGACCAGAAAGATATTCATGAGGCAACACAAAAGAAAAGTAGGAAAAGCTGAATTTGTAATTACCAGGCTTCCACTCTGTTCCTACATGTGGCTAAAGTAGATTTCATTCATAGGCGTTCTTTTCAAGAAATACGTTGGGGAAATTTTGGGTTAAACAAACTTATAAAGAATTATCTTTGCTAATCGTCTTCTCAGTCATTTATAGGCTTAAGCACATTGTGAAATTTTCAAAGTGTATATAAACAATGTTTGCTACCCATATTCGAGAATATAGAATCTTGTTGTGCTTTTTGTTACAGGGCATTTCATGATGTGAGCTGGGACAGAAATAGCTTCTTGATACTGTGAAGCACTGTCATCCTCTATGTCATATCAAAATAGAAACTAGGAGATTAGCAATTGAAATTCAGAGAAGATGCAAATCTAGTGAGGATGAGGGGGAACATAACAGCTTTAACTTAATAAATTTCTTACTCAACATTTTCTAAAGTGTGTGGTGCAGATTTCCTGTTCCAAATGACATCATTAAATGTTGGGGAAAAAAGTTGTGATTTTGTGGTCAAATGAGTTTAGGCAAAATTCAATTCAATGAAATTAAGCAGATTTCTTTTAAAAGACACCTCTTTGAATCATTTTAAAAGTAGACAATTAGTGTGGTGGTTATCCAGTTCACAAATTTCCCTTCCCTGGGAACTGCTCCTATTACTCAGAAATATGTCCTCTGGAGTTACATATGTTCTGATACCCTGGACATGGCTTATTGGTCAACTGGGCTTCGCTGATGTCTGTGACATTTAAGTCTCCATAAGGAGAGACTCCACCCTCACATGGAAGTTGGCAAAAACACTGATTCCTGTGCCCCAAGATCTCTAAATCAGAATGTTTTGTACTTAATTTATATAGCAAATGTTTAATAATTATAGCTAAGAATTATTGAAGACTGGCCATGCAGTTTATATCAAGCACTGTAGTTCTTATCAAGATTTCCTACCCTGTCCAGTACTGATGTCAGGATGTACATTTGAAAAGTCCTGTGAATTCTTGCTGTTGAGAACTGCAATAGTTACTGAAGATTCCATCAGTCAACAGTTTTTTTATTTTTGTGAATTACCACAATATCCTTCTAACAAATTCCCTTTAAGGCTTATGCTAGCGCAAGTTGAATTCTGTTACTTGCAACCCTAAGAACCTTAACTAATACAGTTTTGGGATTTCCTAGAAGGGGATTATAACATGCAGAGTTTCACAACTATACTTAACCATTGGATGCTTTTTCTCAAGAGCTTGTTACATCAGTGTTCTGCTTCACATGGTTTGGGGACACACTAGTTTCTGGTAATTGATTTAACAGTGCTGTGCATTTCCTGCAGACTATACATTGAATGTTGAATTTTAAGCTTAGTTCTAGAGGTTATATTAATTGCTTTACTGTAAGTTCTTCTGCCTTTTCTAAAGCCAGCTTGTACATCTGGAAGTTCTTGTCTCATGTACTATTGAAGCTTAGCTTGAAGGATTTTGAGCATTAGCTTGCTACAATGTTAAATGAGTGCAATTGTGTGGTAGTTTGAACATTATTTGGCATTGTCCTTCTTTGGGATTGGAATGAAAAGTGACCTTTTCCAATCCTGTGGCCACTGCTGAGTTTTCCAAATTTGCTGGCCTATTGAGTGCAGCACTTTAACAGAATCATCTTTTAGGATTTGAAATAGCTCGGCTGGAATTCCATCACCTCCACTAGCTTTGTTCATAGTGATGCTTCCAAAGGCCCACTTGACTTCACATTCCAGGATGTCTGGCTCTAGGTGAGTGATCACGCCATCATGATTATCCAAGTCATTAAGATTTTTTTGTATAGTGTTTCTATGTATCCTTGTCATCTCTTCTTAATATCTTCTGCGTCTGTTAGGTCCATACCATTTCTGTCCTTTATCGAGCCCATCTTTGCATGAAATGTTCCCTTGGAATCTCTAATTTTCTTGAAGAGATCTCTAGTCTTTCCCATTCTATTGTTTTCCTCTATTTCCTTGCGTTGTTCACTTAGGAAGGCTTTCTTATCTCTCCTTGCTATTCTTTGGAATTATGCATTTATGGGTATATATTTCATTTTCTCATTTGCCTTTTCTTTCTCTTCTTTTCTCAGCTATTTGTAAGGCCACCTCAGATAGCCATTTTACATTTCTTTTTCTTGGGAATGGTTTTGATCACTACTTCCTGTATGATGTTATGAACCTCCATCCATAGTTCTTCAGATACTTGGTCTATCAGGTCAAATTGCCAACATCTGTTGGATCATAGAAAAAAACAGGAGAATACCAGGAAAGCATCTATTTCTTCTTCATCAACTATGCTAAAGCGTTTGAGATTGTGTGGATCAAAACAAACTGTGGAAAATTCTTAAAAGTTTTGGAATACCAGATCACCTTACCAACTTCCTGCAAAACATATATGCAGGTTAAGAAGCAACAGTTAGAACATGACATGTATCAAATTGAAAATTGGGACAGGAGTACGTCAAGGTTATATTTTGTCACTCTGCTTATTTAACTAATATGCAGAGTACATCATGCAAAATGCCGGGCTGGATGATGCACAAGCTGGAATCAAGATTGATGAGAGAAATATCAATAACCTCAGATATTCAGATGACATCACTCTTATGGCAGAAAGTGAAGAGGAACTAAAGAGTTTCTTAATGAAGATGAAAGAGGAGAGTGAAAAGCTGGCTTTTTAAAACTCAACATTTAAAAAATTAAGATCACAGCATTTGGTCCCAAAATTTCATGGAAAATAGATGAGGAAACAATGGAAACCGTGACAGACTTTATTTTCTTGGGCTCCAAGATCACTGCAGATGGTGACTGCAACCATGAAATGAAAAGACACTTGCTCCTTGGAAAAAAAGCTATGACCTACCTAGACAGCATGTTAAAAAGCAGAAACCTTACTTTTCCGACAAAGGTCCATACAGTCAAAACCATGGTTTTTCCAGTAGTCATGTATGGATGTGAGAGCTGGACTACAAAGAAGGTTGCATGCCAAATAATTGATGCTTTCAAAGTGTGGTTTTGGAGAGACTCTTGAGTGTCCTTTGGACTGCAAGGAGATGATGTTAGTCAATCCCAAATAAATCAGTGCTGAATATTCATTGGAAGAACTGATGCTAAAGCTAAAGCTTCAATAATTTGGCCACCTGATATGAAGAGCTGACTCCCTGGAAGAGATCCTGAAGGTGGAAAAGACTGAAGGGAGGAGGAGAAGGGGACGGCAGAGGACAAGATGTTTGCATAGCATCACCGAATCATTGGTGATGAGTTGGAGCAAGTTCTGGGAGATGGTGAAAGACAGGGAGGCCTGATGTACTGCAGTTCCTGGGGGTCACAACGAGTCGGAAAAAACTGAACAATATGTTATTAGATTTAGGGCATAATTAAATACAAATAAATAAAGCCTTGATACTCAGTTTCAAGATTTCTCTTAGAAAAAAAATGGGGCTCTCCCTCAGTGATGCAGTACTATTTGTACATGATAAGGCTTTCTCAATCACCTACAGACTTTACATTACAGACATCTAAATCTACAATGAACCCAGAGGCAAGACCAAGATGATTTAATCCATGGCTGGTCATTCTATAGCCATAAGTAAAGAAAAAAAAAAGTATTATTAATTGAATTGAAAAAAAAATCTGACTTTCTAAATACCTAAAAGATTATGGAAAAATCACAGGATAAAATTCAGTAGAATAGCAGAAAATTAAGTTGAAATCTAAATTCTGCCATTTATTAGCCTGTAGCTTTGGAAAAGGTCTTTTATACTTCTCGAAGTCAATTTCCTGTTCTACAAAATGGAGACAATTTCTCCCTTTCTTTGGGGGGTTATGACTAAATGAAATAATAGACATTATAATACAGTTACAATTTATTAACGTATTTCTACATACCAGGAACTATGCTAAGCCCTTCAATTAATTTCCATATTTAATTTTCTAAACCATCCTGTGAGGTGATTACTATTCACTTTTCCATTTTGTTGATAAGGCAACCTAAGAAATACTAAGAACATTGCCTAAGAATGCTTAGTAAACAAGAGTCAAGATACAAACCTAGAAATTTGGACTTCAATGCCTACTGTAAGTATTTAGTATTTATCCATTTCCTCCAGAAAGCTTTATCTTTCCCTTTGACTAACTGGCAGTATAGAAACGTCCTAGCAGCACATTCAGATTGTGAAGAGAAACATTATAAGTTTGGGTGTGTGATACTGGTGAATTCTGATTTCTATTCTTGGTCAAGTTAGGCATCTTTAGAAGGATGATCTCAGTGGAAGGGAGAAAGGATTGAATGGCCAAGAGAATCACAGTAAAACAGGGAAAACTGACTGGAGCACCTATATCATAGAAAGAATCCTGAAGGTGTGCTAGGTTTGGGGTGTGAGGTAAGGATAAGTGTTTTACCTAGAGTGGGAATGTAGATTGCTTAAAAAAGAATAGGTTAAGACACATGGGGATAAAATGTTCAAAGTTTGAAGAGTAAGGATGAGCAAACTGGTTTGTTTGGATAAAGAACAAAATTTAAATTAAAAGGTATGAAACCAATGAGGATAGCTAGACTGAGAAATGTACTCTGTGCTTAGTCACTCAGTCGTGTCAGACTGCGACCCCATGGACTGCAGCTCACCAGGGTCCTCTGTCCATGGAATTCTCCAGGCAAGAATACTGGAGTGCGTTGCCATGCCCTCTTTCAGGGGATCTTCCTGACCCAGGGATCAAACCCAGGTCTCCCACGTTGCAGGAAGATTCTTTACCATCTGAGCCACCAGAGAAGCAAATTGAGAATTAACCCAAGGATAAAGTGTCTCCCTCTGTTTCATATAGGAGTTGTTACTTTGTGTGAGGCACTATCCTAACCATTTTACTTGCATGAAATCTTCAAATGCTCATACCAACTCTATGAAGTTAGCACAATTATTAGATCTATTTTACTGTTGAGGAAAATGAGAAACATAGAAGCTCAATAACTTACACAAGGTTACTAGGAAGTGAAAGAGCCAGAATTGAAACATAGGAAACTGAGCTTCAGATCCTATGATATTTACCAGTATGTTCTACCACTTTGTAGCCTGGCTTGGCTTAATTATGTTACTCTCTTTCTCATAAAACTAAAGTAGTTTCTGATGGCTTCTATTAGCAAATTTACCTTCCTCTCCCTGACCTTTAGGGATCAATATCAACTTGAAACTCTTGATTATCAACATAATTTTTCATCACTCTCTCCAAATGGGCCCTCCTCTATTATAGAGAAATTAATGTTTCTCTACCCAGAATGCCCTCTCTCAGCTGACTCATTGTCTGATTTCCACTAAAATTAAGCTCAGAAACTTTAGCTGTTTCCTCCAAGAAGCCCTCTCTGACTTTTTCCATTGGATATCAATTATAAATTACTTTTTTTCTCATAAAATATATTAGCTCAGTGGATATTGAGTGAATGTTGATTACTTTACCCTTAGTAAACTTACTTGATAAATGATATTGAGTCTATGTGTTTTTGAGCATGTGTCCTTCTGTTAAATGGATTATCAGCTCCTTGCCATCAAACAGTATATTTGTCCACAATATCCACTCATTTGATGTTGACTACATACAATAGGTGAAATTTTAAGAAAATAGTAGCAAAAACAGTGCAAAAGAAAGTATTTCCTTTCTCACTGTCTGTCCAGAAACAGATATTTTTTTAAACTCCATTTTTATCTGAGAGAAGTTTAAGTTCAGACTGTTAATATTTTCCCCAACCAGGAAGAAACACCAGTGTTGTATAGGTTGAGGCTCATTTTCTTACTTGTTAAGATCAGATCATTGGTTCAAAAAACATCAGTTTAGCTTTGAAGTAAGTGTAGGTTAATCATGCCTTTTTAAAACAAAGGTTTTAATTATACAGAGCCCTGCATAAATTGTTTATTTCATAATTACTGAAAAAAGGCGAGATCCCACATACTACCCTTTCTTGCTGAATATAGAAATGTACTTCCTTAAGTACAGATATTTGTTTGGTGACCAGACAATGGAGAAGATTCCCGCTTGTGTTTAGTGGAATGGAGTCAGTTGGTACTCACTAATTCAGCCAAGGTTCTCTCTGCTAATGGAAAAACACGTCTGTCTGTGTAGCTAAACAAACACTGGATTATTCACTTTCCTTTTGGCAAATGCCAGAGAGGAAATGCCCACGATACTTGTTTATCATGAATGACTGTTGGGAGAGATCCCTTGGTAAAAGGAACACTGTACAAGCCAAAACAATAAGGATAAATTTAAATACTGTGTGATTCTTTGTGTGTGTGTGTGTTTGTGTGTTAATATATATCCAAGCCTTCATGTAGTTTTTGTTTTCTCTGAATACCCTGTGATTCTGTAGAATCCTTCTTCTGTAGGGCTCCAAGCTTAGAATAAAAAACTAACATAAGTGACTCAGGGTTTACTCAAGTCCAGACAGTTCATGGCTCTTTTTGAATTCTTAAAGTAACATAATAAAGACTACCCATGGTTTCTGCCCTCAAAAATTGTGTTCTTAAATAGATATATGATCATATAACTTTCTGGGTGAAGTAGCTGTGAATAAAAAGAATATGTAAACTATATATAGCAGGAGAGATGATTGATATTTATTTGAACTAAAAAGAGGAAGTGTTAAATCAGACTAAGACAAATATAAGTCTTTGTTTTCAATTAGCTCAGCTGATTAAAGCAAGGTATTAATGAGGACAAAGTACAATGGAATTAGAAATTAAGTAGGAGTACAAAGTCCTGAGTTACAGTTTCAATATTACAATTAATTATCTGTTTGACATGAGCAATGGGATCGCTTTCCAACCTTTTAAAATAGGAGTATATATTTGTTAAAATGCAGTTCAAACTTTACTAGTCCTAGTTTTTAAAAAAATACATTATTGAAATATGATTTATATTTTTAAAAACTGTATTTAATATATACAACTTGATGAGTTTAGAGTTAAGAACACACCCGCGAAACTATCACCACAATCAATGGCATAAACATATCACCTCCAAAAGTTTTGTCCTGCCTTCTGCTTTTCGTGATAATAGCCCTTAACATAAGATCTACTATTTTATTAAATTTTAAGCATACAATACAGTTTACTTAACTATAGATAGTATGCAGTAGAGTAGATATCTAGGCTTTGCACTACTTAAACTTTATACCTTTTAACCAACACCTCCCCATTTCCTCCTACACCCAGCCCCTAAAAACCAGAATTCTACTCTCTGCTTCTGTTAATTTGATTATATTAGAGTCCTTATATAAGTGAGATCATGTAACATTTGTCTTTTCTGTGCCTGACTTATTTCACTTAACATAATGTCCTCAAGGTTTATCTATGTTGTCACAAACAGTAAGATTTATTTCTTTTTTATGGTTGAATATTATCTTATTGCATGGAAGCTTTGTTTACCCATTCATCCACTGACCGATATTTTGGTTGCTTTTATGTCTTGGCTATTGTGAATAATGGTTCAGTGAACATGGATGTACAGATTTCTGTTCGAGATCCTGATTTCAATTCTTTTGTATATACCCAAAAGTGGAATTGCTAGATCATATGGTAATTCTAGTTTTAATTTTGTAAGACACTCCATACTGTTTTTTTTACAGCGGTTTTACCAATTTACATTCCTACCAATAGTATACTAAGAAGGCAACCTATGGAATGGTAGATTTTTTTAAACAACTTATCTGATAAAAGATTAATGTTCAAAATGAATAAGGACAAAATACTGGAGTGGGTTGTCATTTCCTTCTCCAGGGGATCTTTTCAGCCTAGGCGTTGAACTCGGGTCTCCTGCACTGCAGGCAGATTCTTTATGAACTGACCACCAGGGAAGCCCATTAATTATCAGGGTAATGAAAATTAAAACCACAATAAAATATCACTTCACACCTGTTACAATGGCTATTATCAAAAAAGCAAAACACCAAGTGTTGATGAGAATGTGGAGAAAAAAGAATGCTTGTAATATTTTTAGCAGTAACCAAAAGACATTAAAACTATGGTTTTACACTTGTAAAAGAATGAAACTAGAACACTCCCTAACACCATACACCAAAATAAACTCAAAATGGATTAAAGATCTAAATGTAAGACAAGAAACTATAAAACTCCTAGAGGAGAATATAGGTAAAACACTCTCCGACATAAATCACAACAGGATCCTCCATGACCCACCTCCCAGAATATTGGAAATAAAAGCAAAAATAAACAAATGGGACCTAATTAAAATTAAAAGCTTCTGGACAGCAAAGGAAAAGATAAGCAGGTGAAAAGACAGCCTTCAGAATGGGAGAAAATAATAACAAATGAAGCAACTGAAAGGATTAACCTCAAAAATATACAAGCAATTCCTGCAGCTCAATTCCAGAAAAATAAACGACCCAATCAAAAAATAGGCCAAAGAACTAAACAGACATATCTCCAAAGAAGAAATACAGATGGCTAACAAACAAATGAAAAGATGCTCCACATCACTCATAATCAGAGAAATGCAAATCAAAACCATAATGAGATACCATTTCACGCCAGTCAGAATGGCTGCTATCCAAAAGTCTACAAGCAATAAATGCTGGAGAGGGTGTGGAGAAAAGGGAACCCTCTTACACTGTTGGTGGGAATGCAAACTGGTACAACCACTGTGGAGAACAGTGTGGAGATTCCTTAAAAAACTGGAAATAGAACTGCCATACGACCCAGCAATTGCACTCCTGGGCCTATACACCGAGGAAACCAGAATTGAAAGAGACACATGTACCCCAATGTTTATCACAGCACTGTTTATAATAGCCAGGACATGGAAGCAACCTAGATGTCCATCTGTAGACGAATGGATAAGAAAGCTTTGGTACATATACACAATGGAGTATTACTCAGCCATTAAAAAGAATGCATTTGAATCAGTTCTAATGAGGTGGATGAAACTGGAGCCTATTATACAGAGTGAAGTAAGCCAGAAAGCAAAACGCCAATACAGTATACTAACGCATATATATGGAATTTAGAAAGATGATAATGATAACCCTGTATACGAGACAACAAAAGAGACACAGATGTATGGAATAGTCTTTTGGACTCTGGGAGAGGGCAAGGATGGGATGATTTGAGATAATGGCATTGAAACATGTATATTATCATATGTGAAACTAATCGCCAGTCCACGTTTGATGCATGATACAAGATGCTTGGGGCTGGTGTACTGGGATGAACCAGAGGGATGGGATGGGGAGGCAGGTGGGAGGGGGGTTCAAGATGGGGAACACATGTACACCCAGGAAGATTCATTTCAACTATGGCAAAACCAATACAATAATGTGAAGTAATTAGCCTCCAATTAAAATAAATAAATTTAAAAAAAGAAAGAAAATAATGAAAAATAAAAATATGGTTTTAGAAAAGAGATATATTTTTAAAAAAGAGATATCACAGGGCCATATAATTTAAATATCTCATTACACTCATTTCTTTTTCAGAACACATAAATTTTAGAAAAATTATTTAAATAAGTCAATTTCATCATCTCTTATTTAGTTACTTCATAAAAGATAATCTGCTACAATTTGTGTGATTGAGACATAGTACTCAGCTGCTCTAAACTTAAGCACTTTCTTTGTAAAAACAGGAATGAGGACTAAATGCATTTACGTATATAAAACATTTAACACAGGGCTTGGTACATAGTAAGTACTCAAAATAAACTCTGGAGGCACTAGAATATTAAGACTAAAGCCACTATAAATCAATCTAATTTATCATCACTTCAAAAAGAATAAAATATCTAGGAAGAAATCTAACTAAGGAGGTATAAGACCTGTACTTAGAAAACTATAAGACACTGATTAAATAAATGGAAGATGACATAAGCAGATGGAAAGTTACAGCACATTTATAGATTGGAAGAATTAGTACTGTTAAAGTAATCACACTACTCAAGGCTGTCTACTGACTGGCATTTTTTACAGAACTAAAGGAAATACTTTTAAAAAGTGTGCCAGCAGATTTGGAAAACTCAGCAGTGGCCACAGGACTGGAAGAGGTCAGTCTTCATTCCAATCCCAAAGAAAGGCAATGCCAAAGAATGCTCAAACTACCGCACAATTGCACTCATCTCACATGCTAGTAAAGTCATGCTCAAAATTCTCCAAGCCAGGCTTCAGCAGTATGTAAACCGTGAACTCCCAGATGTTCAAGCAGGTTTTAGAAAAGGCAGAGGAACCAGAGATCAAATTGCCAACATCCGCTGGATCATGGAGAAAGCAAGAGAGTTTCAGAAAAACATCTATTTCTGCTTCATGGACTATGCCAAAGCCTTTGACTGTGTCGATCACAATAAACTGTGGAACATTCTGAAAGAGATGGGAATCCAAGACCACCTGACCTGCCTCTTGAGAAACCTGAATGCAGGTCAGGAAGCAACAGTTAGAACTGGCCATGGAACAACAGACTGGTTCCAAATAGGAAAAGGAGTACGTCAAGGTTGTATATTGTCCCTTGCTTATTTAACTCATATGCAGAGTACATCATGAGGAACACTAGGCTGGAAGAAGCACAAGCTGGAATCAAGATTGCTGGGAGAAATATCAATAACCTCAGATATGCAGATGACACTACCCTTATGGCAGAAAGTGAAGAGGAACTCAAAAGCCTCTTGATGAAAGTGAAAGAGGAGAGTGAAAAGGTTGGCTTGAAGCTCAATATTCAGAAAACAAAGATCATGGCATCTGGTCCCATCACTTCATGGGAAATAGATGGGGAAACAGTGGAAACAGTGTCAGACTTTATTTTTTGTAGCTCCAAAATCACTGCAGATGCTGATTGCAGCCATGAAATTAAAAGACGCTTGCTCCTTGGAAGGAAAGTTATGACCAACCTAGATAGCATATTAAAAAGCAGAGACGTTACTTTGCCAACCAAGGTCCGTCTAGTCAAGGCTATGGTTTTTCCCGTGGTCATGTATAGATGTGAGAGTTGGACTGTGAAGAAGGCTGACCGCCGAAGAATCGATGCTTTTGAACTGTGGTGTTGGAGAAGACTCTTGAAAGTCCCTTATACTGCAAGGAGATCCAACCAGTCCATTCTAAGGGAGATCAATCCTGGATGTTCATTGTAGGGACTGATGCTAAAGCTGAAACTGCAATACTTTGGCCACCTCATGCGACGAGTTGACTCACTGGAAAAGACACTGATGCTGGGAAAGGTTGGGGGCAGGAGAAGAAGGGGACGACGGAGAATGAGATGGCTGGATGGCATCACCGACTCTGTGGACATGAATTTGAGTGTACTCTGGGAGTTGGTGATGGACAGGGAGGCCTGGCGTGCTGTGATTCATGGGGTCGCAGAGAGTCGGACACGACTGAGCGACTGAACTGAACTGAACTGATGGAAACACAATAGACTCTGAGTAGACAAAAATATCTTGATAAAGAAGAACAAAGCTGGAGGATCACAGTCCTTGACTTCAGACTACACTACAAAGCTATAGTAATCAAAACAATATTATACTGGCACAAAAACAGACACATAGATCAATGGAACAGAATAAAGAGCCTCCAAACAAACCTACACTAACATGGGCAATTAATCTACAATAAAGAAGGCAAAAATATACAGTGGTGAAAGGCGGCCTCTCCAGTAAATGGTGTTGGGAAAACTGGACAACTACAGTTTAAACTAGACTACTCTCTCATACTATGCACAAAAATGAACTCAAAATGGATTGAAAATTTAAACATAATACCTGAAATCATAAAACTTCTAGAAGAAGTTTTACATAGGCAATAAGTTCTTTGATATTGCTCTTGGTAATATTTTTTTTGGCTATGTCTCCTCCGTTAAGGGAATCAAAAGCAAAAATAAATGGGACTAGAACAAACAAAGTTCTTTTGTACAGTGAAGAAACCTATCAGCAAAATGAAAAGACCACCTATTGAATGGGAGGAGATATTTGCAAATGATATATCAGTAAGGGATTAATATCCAAAATATACAAAAAATTTACACTATTCATCATATAAAACCCAAATATTTAAAATTAAAAATAGGTAGAGGGCTTAAATAGACATTTTCTAAAGAAAATATACAGATACTCAGTATCACTAATCATCTAGAAAATGGAGATCACAACCACAATGATATATCACCCCACACAATGCAGAAAGACTATTATAAAAAGACAACAAATAGCAAGTGTTGGAGAGGATGTGGAGAAAAGGAAGGTCCTATGCATTGTTGGTGGTGTAGCCACTGCAGAAAACAGTATGCAGATTCCTCAGAACATTAAAAATAGAACCACCACGTGCTTCAGAAATTCCAGCCTGGGTATTTATCTGAAGAAAACAAAAATATTTATTAGAAAAGATATATGTACCCTTATGTCTATTGCAGTATTATGCACAATAGCCAATATATGGAAGCATCCATAGATGAATGGATGGATAAGGAAGAGGTGGTGTGTGTCTGTACATGTGTGTGTGTGATGGAACATTGGAAGTGTCAGTTGTTCAATTGTGTCCAACTCTTTGCAACCCCACGGACTATAGCTCTCCAGGCTCCTCTGTCCATTGAATTCTCCAGGCAAGAATACTGGAGTGGGTAACCATTCCCTTCTCTAGTGCATCTTCCTGATCCAAAGATCAAACCCAGGTCTCCTGCATTGCACGCAGAGTCTTTACCATCTGAGGCACCAGGAAATCCCAATGGAATATTACTCATACATAAAAATAAAAATAATGAAATCTTGCATTTGTAATAACATGAATGGACCTAGAGGATGTTATGATAAAGTGAAATAAGTCAGACAGAAAAAGACAAATACTGTATGATTTCACTTCCATGTGAAATCTAAAAAACAAAACAAAAGAACAAACAACAAAATAGAAACAACTAAAGATACAGAAAACAAACAAGTGGTTGCCAGAGGGGAGGGTTTGGAGAGAAGAAAAATATAAGTGAGGGAGGTATAAACTTCCATTTGCAAAATAAATGAGTCAAAGGTATGAAATATGCAGTGTGGGGAGTAGAGTCAATAACTATGTAATATATTTGTATGATGATACATTATAGCTAGGCATCATGGTGATCATTTTGATTTGTACAGAAAAATTGAATTACTCTATTGTGTAACAGGAACAAACATGGTGCTGTAATAAATTACACTTCCAAAAAAAAAAAAAAAAACTCATAGGAAGAGATCAGATTTGTGGTTACTGGAGGTTGGGGGTGGAGGGAGGGGGAATTGGATGAAGGCAATCAAAATATATAAAATTCCAGTTATAAGAAGGCCAATTCAGTCATACTGCTGCTGCTGCTGCTAAGTCACTTCAGTCGTGTCCAGCTCTGTGCAATCCCATAGATGGCAGCCCACCAGGTTCCGCCTTCCCTGGGATTCTCCAGGCAAGAATACTGGGTTGGGTTGCCATTTCCTTCTCTAATGCATGAAAGAGAAACGTGAAAATGAAGTCACTCAGTCGTGCCCGACTCTTCACAACCCCATGGACTGCAGCCCACTAGGCTCCTCCATCCATGGGATTTTCCAGGCAAGAGTACTGCAGTGGGGTGCCATTGCCTTCTCTGAGAGTCATACTGCTGCTGCTGCTGCTAAGTCACCTCAGTCGTGTCCGACTCTGTGTGACCATAGACGGCAGCCCACCAGGCTCCCCCGTCCCTGGAATTCTCCAGGCAAGAACACTGGAGTGGGTTGCCATTTCCTTCTCCAATGTGTGAAAGTGAAGTCACTCATTTGTGTCCGACCCATAGCGACCCCATGGACTGCAGCCTACCAGGCTCCTCCATGCATGGAATTTTCTAGGCAAGAGTACTGGAGTGGCTTGCCGTTGCCTTCTCCAAGAGTCATACTACTTGGGTTCAAATTCTAGATTTCTTATTTATTCACTGTGTGACCTTGGACAACTTATTTAACCTTCTTAAACCTAAATTTTCTATTCTGTAAAATAGAAATAATGGTACCTACTTTGTAGGATTTTTATGAATACTAAATACAATGAGATATGTAGAACAAGTCCTGGCACATAAAGCTCAATAAATGTAATTCTTTCACTCAACACATGTTTATGGAACATTTTCCATATGCCTGTCACTGTTCTTTTGTGCAAAACAATGGAGAGCCAAGGCAGCAAATAATCCTTGCTTTCATGGATGTCTTATAGTGATTGGGAAAATAAAGAATATATAAGCAAACAAATAATATCAAATATAAGTGCCATGTGTAAACTAAAGCAGAATAAGGGACTAGGGAGAGGAGGCAGGAAGCTTTCTATTTTTACTTAAGGTTGTTTCAAAAGGCTTCTTCCCTGAGGATATAGCAGTTAATCAGAGACCTAGAAGATGTCACAGTAGACAGCCATACACACATGAAGAGGAAGAACATTTCATATAGAGATAGCAGTCCGTGTAATGCTCCTAATAAGGCAAAAATAATCTTAGTGTTCTCTAGGAAGAACAAAGACATTGATGCGTATGGAAATAGTGAGTGAGAAAGGGAATGAGAAGGAGGAAATGGGATTAGATCAGAGAGGTAGGCAGGGGTCAGATCGTGTTGCATGTGCATGCTAAATCGCTTCTGTTGTGTCCGACTCCTTATGACCCTATGGACTCTAGCCCATCAGGCTCCTCTGTCCATGGGATTCCCCAGGCAAAAGTACTGGGAGTGGGTTGCCAGGACTTACTCCGGGGGATCTTCCCGATCCAGGGACTGAACCCGCATCTCTTATGACTTTTGCATTGGCAGGTGGTTTCTTTACCACTAGTGACACCTGAGAAGCCCAGATCATGTTGGATTGTTTCAAATGCTAGCTATCATCATTGTTATCATTGTTAATCTCAAGGTGTCTTGATTATTGAAGTAATGTTTTTATTCCATTTAGTATATCCTCGCAATGCAGGAGGCCTGGGTTCAATCCCTGGGTTGGAAAGATCCCCTGGAGAAGGAAATGGCAACCCACTCCAGTATTCTTGCCTGGAGAATTCCATGGACGGAGGAGCCTGGTGGGCTACAGTCCACGGGGTCGCAAACAGTTAGACACGACTGAGTGACTTCACTTTCATAATTATGAAGCAGAAACTTCTTATGATAATGATAATAATTTTAATAGTGGCTGACTATATGATTTGACCTTTTACAAAGTGATTTTCACATACATGATTTCATTTACTGTTTACAACAATCCTGTATGTTGTTATTAGTGACTATAAGATAATTACTAATATCTTTCATTTGAGGAGACAAAGGTAAAGTACTTGTGCAGTCACATGGGAAAGTAGATGGGAGATATGGGCCTCTAGTTCATTGCTTTATTTATATCAGGTCTCTTTGTTTTGTTATCAAGTTAAAAAAAAAAAAAGGTAATGGACAAAGGAAGATCTGAATTAGGAACTAGCAACGGCTTCCCCTATAGCTCAGTGAGTAAAGATTCTGCCTGCAGTGCTTGATCCTCGGGTCTGGAAAATCCCCTGGAGGAGGAAATGGCGACCCACTCCAGTATTCTTGCCTGAAAAATCCCATAGACAGAGGAGCCTGGTAGGCTACAGTCCAAAAGGTCTAAATGAGTCAGACACAACTGAGTGACTAAGCACACAGCACACAGAGGCCTGTTCCACAGGTACAATTAGAACTGAGAATACTGATTTCATTCCCTCAGTATAACCAATATTTAGATTCAGGGCACCTACTTGCTATTGAAGGAAAATCTATTTGTTTCTAGTACTTTCCAATTTCATGAATAGTACAATAAAATTCTGAATGAAGTGACTGTTGCTTCCTCTCACCCTCTGGTGTTTTCCATTAGTTCAAGGATAAAGTAGACTTATGAGGGAGAACATCTGAATTTGATTGCACAAAAAGATAATCTCATTTAGGAAGGATGATACATTTCAAACACAGAGATGCTGGAGCTTGGTGCCAATCCATTTAACATATAACATTTATTAAGCTATATTAAATGCTGCCCAAGTTAACTGTGAAACAGAAGACATGGAATCAAAATGTAACTTTGTCTTTTGCTTTACATACTTTTGAGGTTATTTTATAAGGCAAAAAGTCAAATGATATGCAGTGATTTGTAAAACAGAGTAAAATTAAAAATAAAAGCTATATGTGCTACTCAAGAATCAAATTTTCTTTTACTTAATTATTTTGTTTTGTGTATCTTTTTCTCCCTGATATTCCAGGAGCCAGTTTTTTAATGGTTACTTTTGTCTGCTTTGTGCCCTCAGGTAAGACAATTCATCGGGCAATACTAATCATATTAATACTCTGCCAATATTATCCAAAAAGACTTAGTTGGCTGTGTTGAGCCTTACTGCACTAAACCTATTAGCTTGTTGACATACCTGTTGATAAGTCTGGGCAATAACATTATTATGTATGATAGGAAATACAAAAAAATTCATACATGGTTTTTGTCCTCAAAGTTTATGCAATCCAAATAGGGAGCCAACCATGTATAAATAAAAGTCGACTGAAGTATAAGAAATTATTATTTAATATATGCTCAGTCAGATACCGGAGAAGGCAAGGGCAACCCAGTCCAGTATTCTTGCCTGGAAAATCCCATGGACGGGGGAGCCTGGTAGGCTGCAGTCCATGGGGTCGCTAAGAGTCAGGCATGATTGAGCGACTTCATTTTAACGTTTCACTTTCATGCATTGGAGAAGGAAATGGCAACCCACTCCAGTATTCTTGCCTGGAGAATCCCAGGGACAGAGACTAGTGGGCTGCTGTCTATAGGGTCGCACAGAGTTGGACACGACTGAAGTGACTTAGCAGCAGCAGCAGTCAGCTACATAATCTTGAACTTCAAGTTTTTTTTCTGTTTAGTTTTCTAGAAATCCTTAATGGAAAAAGTCCCTGTCTTAAAATGCTTTACAAATGACCTATAATAATGCAAGTTGATGCTGAAAGTTATCTAGCTTTCTAACCTGGGTGAAATATCTTGTCTTTTCAATACTAATGAAAGCTTGAATGGTGATTGACTGAAATGATTTTTCTTATATATGGAAATGCATAGCATTAGTAAGTTATTATTGCCTATTCAACAATACAGAAAGGATATCAGGACACCATTTTGGGGGTTTCCCTGGTAGCTCAGCTAGTAAAGAATGTGCCTGCAATGCAAGAGACCTCAGTTCAATTTCTGGATCGGGAAGATCCCCTGGAGAAAGGATAGGATTCAGTATTCTTGGACTTCCGTGGTGGCTCAGAAGGTAAAGTATCTACTGCAATGCAGGACACCTGGGTTCAATCCCTGGGTTGTGAAGATCCCATGGAGGAGGGCATGGCAACCCACTCCAGTAGTCTTGCCTGGAGAATCACCATGGACAGAGGAACCTGATGGGCTACAGTCCACGGAGTAACAAAGAGTTGGACACAACTGAACAACTAAGCACAGCACAGCACACAGTTAGATATTACTATAGCCACGTCCATTTGTAGATAAATAAGCTTCTGTGGTCTGGTCTGAGGACTTAACCATTATTTAAGCGTTGTTTCTCAAAACATCATCTGCGGATCACTCTTATCAAAATTACATACAGTATTTGTCACATTACAAAACCTTTAGCTTCAGTTCACATGTACTAAATCTAAATATCTGTAGGTAAGGTTCAGGAATTGCTATTTGTAACAAACTCTCTACGTATACACCAGGTTCACACCATATATTTGGAGCCAAGTTTAATAGCATTTAATGGGTTTTATAGAGTAATGCATTTCATTCTTAAAAAATCTGCCAATTTTAAATATATTGTTATTAATAATTGAGTGAGACATATTCATTTCCTGAGATAACTAGTAATGTTTTCCCATTGCTTTCTTTTTCCTTACTACTTGGTTTCATTTTCTTGTGGTAAAATATATATAACATTAAAATTGTTATTTTTAACCATTTTTTTGGTGTATGAATCAGTGGCATGAAATACGTTCACAAGGTTTTGCAACAATCACCATCATCTATTTCTAAAATTTTTCAGCACCTCGAACAGAAACTCCTTACATATTAATAACTGCATTCCTTTCCACCAAACTCTCATAACCTCTAATCTGTTTCCTGTCTCTATGCAATTGCCTATCCTAGATATTTCACATAAGAGAACTCATACAATATTTGTCCTTTTATGGCTGACTTACTTCATAAAGCAAAACTGTAAGGAGATTAAATCAGTCCATGTTAAAGGAAATCAGTCCTGAATATTCATTGGACGGACTGATGCTGAAGCTGAAGCTTCAGTATTTTGGCCACCTGATGCAAAGAACAGACTTATTAGGAAAGATCCTGATGCTAGGAATGATCGAAGGCAGGAAGAGAAGAAGATGACAGAAGATGAGATGGCTGTATGGCATCACTATGGACATGAGTTTGAGCAAACCCCAGGTGTTGCTGATGGACAGGGAAGCCTGGGGTGCTTCAGTCCATGCGGTTGCAGAGTCAGACATGAATGAGAGACTGAACTGAATTGAATGTTTTCAAGGTTCATCCGTTTCATAGCATATATCTGAACTTTATTTTTCTTTTTATGGTTAGATAACATTCAATTATATGTATAAACCATGTTTTAATTATCCATTTGCTTGTTGATGAAGACATAAGTTGTTTCCATGCTTTGGTTATTGTGAATAAAGCTACTATGAACATTGGCATACAAGTATCTGTAGAATTTTCAATTCTCAGTTTTCTAGGGTGTATATGTAGGAGTGGGATTGATGAGTCAAAAGTTAGTTCTACATTAAAATTTATGAGGAAATGCCAAATTGTTCTGCATAGTGGCTGTTCCATTTTATATTTCCATCAGCAATGTCTGAGAGCTTCAGTTTTTCCACATCTTCATCCACACAAGTTATTTCACGTGTTTTGAATTCTAGCCCTCCAACTATGATGAAATGGTATTTATTTAAGTTTTGATTCCCACGTTTCCCTTAGAAGAAATGAAGTAGCCATTATAGTCAACAAAAGAGTCCAGAATGCAGAAGTTGGATACAATCTCAAAAATGACAGAATGATCTCTGTTCGTTTCCAAGGCAAACCATTCAATGTCACGGTAATCCAAGCTTATGCCCCAACGAGTAACACTGAAGAAGTTGAAGTTGAACGGTTCTATGAAGACGTACAAGACCTTTTAGAACTAACACCCAAAAAAGATGTCCTTTTCATTATAGGGGACTGGAATGCAAAAGTAAGAAGTCAAGAAACACCTGGAGTAACAGACAAATTCGGCCTTGGAGTACAGAATGAAGCAGGGCAAAGACTAACAGAATTTTGCCAAGACAACGCACTGGTCATAACAAACATCCCCTTCCAACAACACAGCAGAAGGCTCTGCACATGCACATCACCTGATGGTCAACAACAAAATCAGATTGATTATATCCTTTGCAGCCAAAGATGGAGAACTTTATACAGCCCCCAAAAACTAGACCAGGAGCTGACTGTGGCACAGATCATGAACTCCTTATGGCAAAATTCAGACTTAAATTTAAGAAAGTAGGGAAAACCACTAGACCATTCAAGTATGACCTAAATCAAATCCCTTATGATTATACACTGGAAGTGAGAAACAGATTCAAGGGATTAGATCTGATAGACAGAGTGCCTGAAGAACTATGGACAGAGGTTTGTGACACTGTACAGGAGGCAGGGATCAAGACCACCCCCATGGAAAAGAAATGCACAAAGGCAAAATGGTTGTCTGAGGAGGGCTAACAAATAGATGTGAATAGAAGAGAAGCAAAAGGCAAAGGAGAAAATTGAAGATTCACCCATTTGAATTCAGAGTTCCAAAGAATTACAAGGAGAAATAAAAAAGCCTTCTTCAGTGATCAGTGCAAATAAATAGAGGAAAACAATAGAATGGAAAAGACTAGAGATCTCTTCAAGAAAATTAGAGATACCAAGGGAATATTTCATGCAAAGATGGTCACAATAAAGGACAGAAATGGTATAGACCTAACAGAAGCAGAAGCTATTAAGAAGATGTGGCAAGAATACCCAGAAGAACTATACAAAAAAGATCTTCATGACCCAGATAATCACAATGGTATGATCACTCACCTAGAGACAGACATCCTGGAATGTGAAGTCAAATGTGCCTTAGGAAGCATCACTACGAACAAAGCAAGTGGAGGTAATGGAATTCCAGTTGAGTTATTTCGAATCTAAAAAATGATGCTGTGAACTGTGAAAGTGCTGCACTCAATATGCCAGCAAATTTGGAAAACTCAGCAGTGGCCACAGGACTGGAAAATATCAGTTTTAATTCTAATCCCAAAGAGAAGCAATGCCAAAGAATGCTCAAACTACCGCACAATTGCACTCATCTCACATGCTACAAAGTCATGCTCAAAATTCTCCAAGCCAGGCTTCAACAGTACGTGAACCGTGAACTTCCAGATGTTCAAGCTGGATTTAGAAATGACAGTGGAATTGGAGATCAAATTGCCAACATCCTTTGGATCATTGAAAAAGCAAGAGATTTCCAGAAAAACATCTACTTCTGCTTTATTGCCTATGCCAAATCCTTTGACTGTGTGGATCACAACAAACTGGAAAATTCTGAAAGAGATGGGAATACTAGACCACCTGACATGCCTCTTGAGAAACCTGTATGCAGGTCAGGAAGCAACAGTTAGAACTGAACGTGGAACAACAGACTGGTTCCAAATCAGGAAAGGAGTATGTCAAGACTGTATGTTATCATCCTACTTATTTAACTTATATGCAAAGTACATCATACAAAATGCAGGACTGGATGAAGCACAAGCTGGAATCAAGATTGCCAGGAGAAATATCAATAACCTCAGATGTGCAGATGACACCGCAATTATAGCAGAATGCAAAGAAGAACTAAGGAGCCTCTTGATGAAAGTGAAAGAGAAGAGTGAAAATGTTGTCTTAAACTCAACATTCAGAAAACTAGGATCATGGCACCTGGTCCCATCACTTCATGGCAAATAGATGAGGAAACAATTGAAACAGTGACAGTATTTATTTCTTTGGGCTCCAAAATCACTGCAGATTGTGAATGCAGCCATGAAATTAAGACGCTTGCTCCTTGGAAGAAGAGCTAGGATCAACCTAGACAGCATATTCAAAAGCAGAGACATTAGTTTGCCAACAAAGGTCCATCTAGTCAAAGCTATGATTTTTCCAGTAGTCATGTATGGATGTGATAGTTGGACTATAAATAAAGCTGAGTGCCAAAGAATTGATGCTTTTGAACTGTGGTGTTGGAAAAGACTCTTGGGAGTCTCTTGGACTACAAGGAGATTCAATAGGTCCATCCTAAAGGAGATCAGTCCTGAGTGTTCATTGGAAAGACTGGTGCTGAAGCTGAAACTCCAATACTTTGACCACCTGATGTGAAGAACTGACTCTTTTGAAAAGACCCTGATGTTGGGAAAGTTTGAAGGTGGGAGAAGGGGATGATAGAAGATGAAATGGTTGGATGGCATCACCGACTCCAGGAGTTAATGTTGGGCAGGGAGGCCTGGCATGCTGCAGTCCATGGGGTTACAAAGAGTGGGACATGACTGAGCAACTGAACTGAACTGAACTGAAGTGACTGATAATATAGACATCTTTTCCATGTTCCTATAGGCCAATTTTATATCTTGTTTGGAGAAATGTCTGTTCAAGTCCTTTGCACATTTTAAATTGAGTTGTTTGTCTTTTTGTGACCAAGTATAGATGATGGCTGATCTTCGTTGGATAAGTTATTCTATCACCAATTGTTGAAAGCTTCTCTGCAGCAAATACTCCATAGTGGGCATTAACACAAAATACAAAGTTCTACTTAATTTATGCCCACTCCCATAGGTTCATTAAAATATATCTTTCTGGAATCCTTTGTCTCTGATCTTCAACCTTGCTTCTTCTTTATTTCTAACCAAACAGATATATATCACTGACCAGTGACTATGTGTCTATGAATTCTAAACTCTGTTAACTTCTCCACTCATTTATTGTAGCCGTGGTAGATTTGGGGTATTTGATCACTGGGGAGATTTCCATCACTGCTTTTCTATGAAGCCATCTCTGTAGTGCACCAATAATCAGTTGTTTGCTTGCACCAACATAATGAGCGGTCTCATCTATGAGCTAGACTCAAGAAGTACTGAAATTTTGTAGCAGCAGTAACACTTGAACAATATAGAATCAGTAATTAATATAAGAACTGCAGAGTTGAATTTTTTGTCTATTTTCTTGAAAACCTTGGTAAAAAGAGAATTGCAGGCTCAGGTGAGTCAATCAACAACTCAGAACACACATGAAATTCAGAAGGCCATTGTATTTGTTTTCTGTGCTGCTATAACATATTAGCACAATTCAATAATAGAAGCCCACTCTCTTATATTTCTGGGGTTCAAAGACTTTGGTAGGTTTATGTCCTTTTGGAGATTCTGAGGGAGAATACATTTCATACTTTTCCCTTAGCTTTTGCTGGCTACAAGCAATCCCAGAGATTCACTCCAATCTCTGCCTGCATCTCACATGACCTTCCCCTCAAGTGTATTTAGGATTTTTTTTCTGTCTCTTATAAATATATTTATAATTAAGGAAAACCCTAGAGATTTCACTGAGATCTTTAACTTAATTACACCTTCAAAGACTATTTCCATATTAGGACACATCCATGGGTATCAAAGTTTAGGACTTGGGCATATCTTTTGCAGTTACTATTTCTATTTTATTCACTACAGCCACTATTCAGTAGTTAAAGAGACCATCATCTCTTACAGTCATAGGCTGACTGTTAAAAATCAAATCTAGGATTTAATTGTAAGGATAGCAGAGATACAAAGGAGAATGAATATGCCACTTGGCAGGTCTCCTGTCAAACAACATCAACGACCTCAGATATGCGGATGATGCTACAATGGCAGAAAGGGAAGAGGAATTAAAGAACCTTTGGATGAGGGTGAAGGAAGGGAGTGAAAAAGTCAGCTTAAAACTAAATATTAAAAAATTTAATATCATGACATCCGGTCCCATTATTTCATGGGAAATAGAAGGGGAAAATGTTGAAGCAATGACAGATTTCCTCTTCTTGGGCTCTAAAAATGTAAACACTAGCCCTGTAACAATGGCTTAATTCCAACCAGTTAGCAACTTGCTTGGTTTCATTTTTCTATTTTTTGTGAGACAGAGTCTTGCATTATATGACAACTTCCAAGCACTCCTCTCTGAACTATAAAGATGCTAACACATGGTTCTTAATCACAAAACTTGAATATGTTCTTTAGGCCGTTGGAGTCTGAAATTACAGCCCTGACCACACCAATTAATATAACCAACTTCTGTTATCTAGTTACTTACCTTGATTACCTCCTCTGCCTTGAGAGAATAATTTTTCTTCTTTTCCTCTGATTTAAACCACTGTTTTAATACCACATTGTAATTTGGACTCATGACTGTCTGATTGCCTTTAACTCTGGCAATGTTTTAGGTCCAGCCATCTGCACAATGGGTCTAAGAAACGTTTTGGTGAAACATAATAATATGTCAAATTCAGAACTAAGGAAGTTGATTTGGATGTAAATTAGATCTTGAGTCAACAGACTTACTCTAGATTTTCTGGTTTAGTATCTAAGTGTCTATTTTGGTTGAAACAATTCTGACTAAATCAGATGCTCTTTTCCTTTGTAATGTTCATCATAAACATCTTTTATATTGAGGCAGAATGTTTCAAAGTATTAAAGGGCACAAACTTTTATTCCAATGAGGCACTTCTTAAAAGTCACTATATCGTCTTAATTTCCCTCTGCCCTAGAATACAAGCAAAATTTGTTTCTGTATGTATCATATAAAATGATACTAATTCATATTAAAGCATTATTAGTCATATCTTAAAGTGAACCATAATAGTTTTTTTCCAATTCTTAAATTCTTACAAGGAAAAGTGAAGAAAATCAGTTTAGAAAAATAAAAGACTGTCTTATTTCTATCTTCTAGGAAAAAAAGAAAAAGAAAAAACTATCATGAAAGACACAGGTATTAATATTCATCCTTAGGTTATATCCTTTCATTATTTAGTTTGTAAATTCTTTCTAGAAAAACATATATGCACTTTTCAAGTTAATATATATATTTATATGAGCTACCTAACTGCCTACTACTTAAAATTGCCAAAATATTCTTCTAGGAGTTTAGAGGGTCATTTCTCCAACATAATTATAGCAATTTTGATATTTGAATATTTCATCCAGCTACTAAGATACTGCCTTGATCCTAAACCATGCCTGTCTAGAACATCAGCACAGATGAATGAATGAAAAGTGAGTTTATTTTAATGATTTTGATAAATGCCTTCAGTTGATCATGAAGGTTAAATCAGTTTAAACAAATGTCAGGGGAATAATCCACATACCAGATAGCTAAGAAGAGCCATGCAACTTTAACCAATATTAACAGGGATCCTCCAGAGAATTCTGTGGAGGAAAAGAAATTTAGTCCAGCCTATGTTGTTTGCATTTCTAGTTTTCAAAATCTCAGGCAAATCAAAGTAGGAAGTTAGCTCCTAGATACATCAAGGGAAAGACTGAGGAAACTGTGATCAAGGCAGAACCATCTGTGGCAATTTAATGACGATTTCAAGGCTTCTACCAAAAATACACTTAATAAGAAATTAAGAGGTAAAAGGAAGACAATTTCAAAGGAAATTGAATACCGAAGAAATTATCTGTGTATATAGATACAAAAAGTGGTCTCAGTGTTAGGAGCATCTAGACCTTAACTCTTAGAATCATTGTAATTTTTGTATTTAATGCCCATCCTTTACTTTCTGTCATTTCCTGATTTTGGCATGAGGTCAACAAAATCTATACCCCTAGGATTACTCTATGCTTTTGTTTGTTGGGAAAGGCTCTGTGTAACTCATTTTATTCTGGTGTAATGCTTAATACTGCTCCATTTACTTTCAAAAGTGTTCTGGCTTGAATGATAAATTATACATTCATTCTAAAAAGGAAAGAAATTTCAATAGTCACATGTAATATGAAGTTATCTGTGGGGCCTGATTTATTTTCTTCTGTCTCTAGGCACTCTAAAGTCTCAACAATTGAAATATCTAGTTGTCAATTATTACTGTGCATTTCTGTCTTATTTAGCATTAATTAAAGTGAAATCAGATTAAAATATCTTCCAAGCTTTTTTCTTGACTTCTGTGATGCTCAATTTAAAAGAAATTATGACCAAAAAGAGAGTAGTTTCTAAGTGATTGTTCCATTTATTGAATCACTCAATGAGAAATAAGCTACTTTGGAAAGACTTCAATGTAGTATTTTCTTCAACAAAACATTTCCCATCAAACTGATGTAAATGTTGTTATTCTTATGATTTGTGTCAATCATGTTCTTTTAAAAGAAATGCCATTCATGTAATTTTACAAAATAATAATGATGCTGTTAATGGCATATGAACTTCACAGGTATTAGCTAATCTAAAAGAAGAATTTCTTTCATATCTTTTAGAATGCTTTGCCTGGTATCATATAGGAGTTGGGGCCAGGTAGATACCAAGATTGTGCTGAGTTAGTATCAAGCACCTACAGTGGGAGTTTAGCTGAAACACATGGAAAAGATGAAGAGTGATTTGGTAAGTAAATAAGAGATTCTTAAGACAGTTCTGAAGTTATAATTAAGGAAGAGAACAGGGTGCCTGAAACTGCAGATGTCATAGGGAAAAGAGAATAGAATATGGAGTGAAGGGTAGCTTGACCAGTTCTGCAGAATTTCATCCTTCTTGCATAGGTTGTTTTACCCGGGCCTTCTTTGCAGGAATGATGGCTTTTTCACAAGGCCTCTTGAAAACACCTACTCTCTGTAATCTGCCATGTAGCCACATTGAATAGCATCTAAAATTACCCTATACCTAGTAAAAGTTGCTGCTGCTGCTGCTGCTAAGTCACTTCAGTCGTGTCCGACTCTGTGTGACCCCATAGATGGAAGCCCACCAGGCTCCCCCGTCCCTGGGATTCTCCAGGCAAGAACACTGGAGTGGGTTGCCATTTCCTTCTCCAATGTGTGAAAGTGAAAAGTGAAAGTGAAGTCGCTCAGTCGTGTCCGACCCTTAGCGACCCCACGGACTGCAGCCTACCAGGCTCCTCCATCCATGGGATTTTCTAGGCAAGAGTACTGGAGTGGCTTGCCATTGCCTTCTCCGAGTAAAAGTTGCTAGAATCATTTTATAAGAAATACAACAGATTTTGCTCCTTCAAGCTTTAGAAATTGCTTCTTCTTCTTCTTTTTTTTGATCTTCCCAGCAGACCAACTGTTTCTTGATATGGATCTCTGTTTTGATTGAGGAATTTTCAGTGTAATTCTAGAAAGCCTAATTTATATTAAAGACAGCCTTAAAACTATTTGTTTGTAAGAAATGGTTTTAGGAAGCAATATTTTTACTCAGTTCTAAATAAAACGATTTATAGCTCTTATATCTTGTTTTATACACATGGGTGTTTAATGCCCCTCTTTGAAAAGCACAGAATTATTATGTTCATCTCCAAATTTCTAAAATCTGCATATTTAATACAGATATTTATTTTACTTTTTCAGGAGAAATGTGTGGATTGGTGCTGTAAAATGTAGTACCAACATTTATAAGGAAAATCAGTGAGACTACTGACACTAGAATGCAATAATCTCAATTTTGCCATATGTCACTGACAGGAGGTAGGCTCAACTAGAACCTTAGCCTCACTCCATTAGGGAAGTGAGGTGCCAAGTACGTCAATATATAACAGTAGATACAAATCATAATTTGTTTTGTTTCCTATTATCTTTCCTTTAAAAAGATTAACCAAAATAAATATGCATAGCTTCTGAGAGGTGAAATATACAGTTATTACAGTATGAAGCCCAGAGGGGAATAATCTTGTCCAAATGGAATAGATTTTCAACAGATACAAGTAAGCTCTCAAAGTCTAAGGAGCAAACTGACCACAATTTCTTCATACCAATGTGAATTAAATTATTTTTTAATCTTAGAAAAGTCAAATGAGGCATTGTCAACAAATCCATCCAGGTAAAAGTTTAGGATTATCTGGAGGTTCATGTTCAAACAAAGTGTTACAGGGGCCATAGACCTACACTGGAATAGCAGTGGATGTCCAGTCTTGGTTCCTCTTATTTTTATCCAGAAATAATATTTCTACATAGAAATACTTTTATGTGTTTTAGTTGGGGTAGGAGTTGGATCTTTGGTTTAGATTTTTAAAGTACTAGTATAATAAGAGATAAGTGCTTGAAAGACCCTGAAAAAAGGTATAGTGTAGGAGTCTATATGAGAACATATGATGGTTAATTATATGTGTCAACTTTGCTATGGTTGTTTAGTCAAATGCTAGTCTAGATATCATCGTGAAAGTTTTCTGTAGATGTGCTAAATATGCACAATCAGTTGACTTTAGGTAAAAGACATCTCCCTCAATAATGTGGGAGAGTATCATCCAATCAGTTGAACACTTAAGAGTAAAAACTGAAGTTTCCTGGAGACTAGTTCTTTTCAGAGAAGGCAATAGCACCCCACTCCAGTACTCTTGCCTGGAAAATTCCATGGATGAAGGAGCCTGGTAGGCTTCAGTCCATGGGGTCACTAAGAGTAGGGCACAACTGAGCGACTTCACTTTTATTTTTCACTTTCATGCATTAGAGAAGGAAATGGAAACCCACTCCAGTGTTCTTGCCTGGAGAATCCCAGGGACGGGGGAGCCTGGTGGGCTGCTGTCTATGGGGTAACACAGTGTCAGACGTGACTGAAGCAATTTAACAGCAGCAGCAGTTCTTTTACTCAAGTCTGTAACACAGAAATTCTGCCTGAGTTTCCAACTGGTAACCTAACCTATGGATTTCAGTCTCAAGACTACAATATCAATTATTACCTGAACTTGCAGCCTGCTGGCTTATCCTATAGGAATCAGACTTGCCAGGCTTGCAATCACCCGAGGCAATCTTTTTAAACATCCACAAGCATTCTATTGGTTCTGTTTCTCTGGACAGCAGTGCACAATACAGAGCAGATTGTATCACATAGCTATAAAATGATTTTTAGTTAGAATGCCTTTGTGTGTGTTTGTTAGTCACTCAGTCATATCCCTCTCTTCCAGGCTCCACTGTCCATGGGATTTTCCAGGCAAGATTACTGGAGTGGATTTCCATTCTTTCTCCAAGAGATGTTCCTGACCCAGGGATTGAACCGAAGTCTTCTGAACTGCAGGTGGATGCTTTACCATCTGAGTCACAATGGAAGCCCAAAATGTCTTTAGGCAAGTCATAAATCCTCCAGTTCTCCCAGTACTCATCATTCCCTATTGTCTTATACTCAGTTTTGCCCTTGAAAGTATCTGAGTGTGAGATTCCTCTCCTAAGTTACCCCCTTAGGTTTTAGATGAAGAAGCTGAAACTCAGTTTCAAAAGATCTTATCCAGATACTTAAGCATTTTAAAGAGCTAAGACTAAGGCTCAGATGACCCTGCTTCTAGAACACCATACTTCCCATGACCCGTTTCTGACTCCCAGTCCCGTCCCTTTGTGGTCCTGTCATGACCTTATCTTCAGCTTAGTTCCCAGCAATCTTCCAAAAATAAACAACCCCAAAGTCAGCCCTGTTGAGCCTTCTCTGATAAGGCATTTACTTCAGGCCTACTAGTGCTTGCTTCTGCATTTCTTCTCCAGCCAACATAGGTAAAAACTTTGAGGATGGCCTGCATAAGAGAAGGAGAGGATTTTTTTCTCACTGCAGATGAGGGAGCTATCACAGGGGAGGGTGGAATAAGTCAAGCTCCTCCAGAATCTGAAGAGCCAGACATAAAGTTTCAGAGAACTATAGTAAGAACAGAGTTTCAGTTGATTTGAAATTTAGGTGAAGACCCACCAAAGTCTTGATCCCTTTTCAAGAAAGTTTAGTAATAAAGTTTTTTTCTTTAAGTCTTATTTTAAGATGGGCTCAAATTTATGCCATTCCATTTTAAGAATACACAAGAAAGTTTTATTATGAGCTTTCAGAGCATTTTGCTTGCTGTGTGCAGAATAGAATTAAGGTTAAACATACATTTGAAATGAGGTCTATCACTCTTATTTGTCAGAAGGAGGGCCTTGCTTAGAGAAGATAAGTTAATTGCCCATAATATACAGAAAACCAGGACTGGAATCCAAGTGTCTTGCTCATATCCCTGTGTGTCTATGTGTGTGTGTGTTTTCACCATTCCACAGATGTTTAATGTTCTGAGACTCATTAAAGTAGCACCAAATAGGCAATTTTCCTTTCTAGATTGTTTGGGTGACTCTGTCAAAATGCCTTAGGATTATGTTTTCAAAGGTAACCCTCCTTTTATTCTTTAATTTGCATTAATTTTCTGTTTTTATTTTTTAAAAAGATACCATTGATCAAAATGCTTAACTCCACTCACACAGTTACATACATTCTCATGTTGATAAACAAAGAAGAAAACATGCGGAAGAAAATGACTGCCTTTCTTGAAGGTGCACTGTCCTCTTTTCTTCTCAGATTGATGCTATCTGACATGAACATTGCAATTCACTGTATCATGCAGAAAATGTAAAAGGACAGCATTTCTGAAAAGCAAACCATAGCTTTTAGAACTATAACTAAAGTGAAAAGTAGCATGCAGCTGTGTCTTCTGGTCAGACACATGGAAAATGTTTCCTATTTGGCAACATTTATCCAGAGGTCAAAAGAGTTCACAATCACACATTTTGCTATTTAGATAACTGTGGTTCTTTCTCTTGTTGTTCCTCACTTTATTATCTCCTTCCCACACTCTAGTCATCTTTCCAAACTACCTATTCTGCCATTCCACCCCACTAACTTTCAGATGAAAATTAATAACACATCACATGGACCTTCCTTGCCATCTGTTCTATCTCCCATTCCTCTCAAGGTTTACTAAATCAGGAGAATGCTACAGATAGTGTATATGGATTTTTCCAAGGACTATGACACATTCTCACAGTATCTTTGTGCATAAGATGGACCAAAATGTGGGATTTGGTTTTAGGATACTAAAGTTGATTCAGAGCTGGCCAAAAAAAAAAAATTCTATAAGTGTACCAATTAAATGAGCAAATATCAACTTATAGAAAGCTCCCTAGTGAAACACCACAGGAATCTGTCCTTCATCCTGCTCTGATTTCTATATTTAGGGATGGTCTCCCCAGTCTGTGAATACTATGAGGCCAAACATTTCATATTCTCCATCTCTGTGTTTAGCATAAATTAGATAGTCAATAAATGTTTAAGAATAAATGACCATGATGAGCACATAAATAATATTCAGATCAAATTAATGAAAGAAAAAAAAAGCGATCTCAACACATTATTGATGGTCTGGTTAACAAGCCAGATCTAATGAGCATTTGGTTACAGACACACCATAAATTCGTCAAATATAACAAAGAGTAAGTCTAATTTAAGAGCAGACTGGGATTCAGTTCAATTCAATCGCTCAGTCAAGTCCAACTTTTTGCGACCCCATGGACAGCAGCATGCCAGGCCTCCCTGTCCATCACCAACTCCCAGAGTTTACTCAAACTTATACCCATTGAGTCGGTGATCCCATCCAACCATCTCATCCTCTGTTGTCCCCTTCTCCTCCCACCTTCAATCTTTCCCAGCATCAGGGTCTTTTCCAATGAGTTAGTTCTTCACATAAGGTAGCCAAAGTATTAGACTCTCAGCTTCAGCATCAGTCCTTCCAGTGAACACCCAGGACTGATCTCTTTTAGGATGGACTGGTTGGATCTTCTTGCAGTTCAAGGGCCTCTCAAGAGTCTTTTCCAACACAGTTCAAAATCATCAATTATTCGGTGCTCAGCTTTCTTTATAGTCCAATTCTCACATCCATACATGATTACTGGAAAAACCATAGCCTTGACTAGATTGATCTTTGTTGGCCAAGTAATGTCTCTGCCTTTTAATAAGCTGTCTATGTTGGTCATAACTTTTCTTCCAAGCAGCAAGCATCTTTTAATTCCACAGCTGCAATCAGCATCTGCTGCGACTTTGAGCCCAAAGAAATAAAGTCTGTCACTGTTTCCATTGTTTCCCCATCTATTTGTCATTAAGTGATGGGACCAGATGCCATGATCTTAGTTTTCTGAATGTTGAGCTTTAAGCCAACATTTTCACTCCCCTCTTTCACTTTCATCAAGAAGCTCTTTAGTTCTTCTTCACTTTCTGCCATAATGGTGGTGTCATCTGCACATCTGAGGTTATTTGTCCTGGCAATCTTGATTCCAGCTTGTGCTTCATCCAGCCCAGCATTTCTCATGATGTACTCTGCATATAAGTTAAATAAGCAGGGTGACAGCCTTGACGTACTCCTTTCCCGATTTGGAACCAGTCTTTTGTTCCACGTCCAGTTCTAATGGTTGCTTCTTGTCTTGCATACAGATTTCTCAGGAGGCAGGTAATGTGGTCTGGTATTACCATCTTTTTAAGAATTTTCCAGTGTGTTGTGATCCACAGAGTCAAAAGATTTGGTATAGTCAATAAACAAATTAGATGTTTTTCTGGAACTCTCTCACTTTTTCAATGATCCAATGGATGTCAGCAATTTGAACTCTGGTTCCTCTGCCTTTTCTAAATCCAGCTTGAACATCTGGAAATTCACGGTTCACGTACTGTTGAAGACTGAGTTTAACATATAATTTTTAAAAAAGTCTCTGGAGACATCAACAAGATGGCATATTAAGAGATACCAGCCTTCATTTCCAACAACAACAACAAAAACAATTGACTATCCATAAAGGAAATAGCCCTGGAAGAGCTCAAAAGTCCAGTGAAGAACCTACAGAAACACAGTGGAGCAAGAAATGAAGAATGATTGCATGGAAAAGATTGCTGGAGAGATCAGTTTAGCTAGGACATTTGGGAGCAGCTGGGAACAAAGAAGGCCGTGGCTATCAGTATCAGCCACATAACGGGTTCTATTACACTCCCCAGTTGCCTGCTGTGTGAAGGACCCCAGCATCACTTGCTACCGAAGACCTCAATAACAGCTGCAGATTCCTTACAACTTTCAAAGTAGAGGACCCCATAGTGTTCATTGGCGTGAATCCCAGCAGACTGCTCTGCAGAGGACACTGGCAAATTTAACCACTGAGTTATCCAACAGCCATTTCCACCATGGACTATCCTTGGTGCACTGCCTCACCTCACAGAAGGAAATATTGATGTACCATACTGGGACAAGGGTTGCTACCCTCAACCCTTCACAGGTTCCAGACCCCACAGCTACAGCTGCTTCATGTGAATCTGCCCTCCAGACTTGGGCCCTGAGCTCACTCCATGTACCCACATTTCACACACTCGAGCCACCACTGCTGTGAACTAGCCAGCACTCCAAATGCCATAGGTACTATCTTACCACGTACAACTGCACTAGAGACCCCAGCTCCATCACTGTCCATGGGTGCTCATGTATCAGACACCAGTGCCACCACCACTGTGAGGGCACCTGCTAGCCAGTTTTAACAGCCAGAGACTATAAATGCTACATTAACTAAAAAGGAAGATCTCAAATAAACAATCTAACTTTATAAAAGCAGTTAGAAAGAGAAGAATTAACTACCCCCAAATTAGCAGTCAATCCTAAAGGAAATCAACCCTGAATATTCATTAGAAGGACTGATGCTAAAGCTGAAGCTATAATAATTTGGCTACCTGGTGCGAAGAGCCATCTCATTGGAAAGACCTTGATGCTGGGAAAGATTGAAGGCAAAAGAAAAGAGGGTGGCAGAGGATGAGATGGTTACATAGCATTACCGACTCTATGGACATGAACTTGAGCAAACTCCGGGAAATTGTGGAGGACAGAGAAGCCTGGGGTGCTGCAGTCCATGGGATTGCAAAGAGTTGGACATGACTTAGCAACCAAACAAGAACAAATTTAACAGAAGAAAGGGGAAAAATGTTAACCGACAGAAATAGACAATTTTTAAAAATCAACAAATTGAGTTGGTATTTTGAAAAGATAAAGAAAATCGACAAACTTCTATGTAGGCTAAGAAAGAGAGCTGAATTAAATAAATGGTATCAGAAATACAAGAGGAGACATTAAACCCTATACCATAGAATATAAAGGATCATGAGACACTACTATGAACAATTATCTGCAAACAAATTGGATCACCTAGAAGTAAATGTTGCTTTACACCTCTTAGAAGGTCTTTACTCAAAAAGACAAAAGATAACAAGTGTGGGTGAGGATATGGATAAATTATACCCCGTTATAAGAATATAAAATGGTGATACCACTATGGAAAATAGTATGGCAGTTCCTCAAAAAGTTAAGAATAGAACTACTATATGACCCAGCAATCCCACTTTGAGGCATAGATCCAAAAGAATTGAAATTAGGATCTCAAAGAGATATCCAGGTTTGCGTGTCACTGCAGCTATTTACAATAGCCAAGATATGGAAACAATATAAATGTTCATCTATGGATGAATGGATGGAAATGTAGTAAACACAATGGAATATTATTCAGTCTTTAAAAAAAGAAGGAAACCTTGCCATATGTGACAACATGGGTGAATCTTGAGGACATTATGCTACCTGAAATAATCCAGTTACAGATGGACAGGTATTGTGTGACTCCATGTACATTATATATATAAAATGATCAAGCTCATAGAAAAAGAAAATAGAAATGTGGTTGCCAGGTACAAGAAACAGGGAGAAATTGCTGTTCAGTGAGGATAAAATTTCAGTTACACAAAATGAGTAATTTCTAAAGATCTACTGTGCCTATAGTACTGTATACCATAGAATATTTTGCCTATAGTTAGCAAGACTGTATTGCAGACTTCAAATTTCTTTAAAAAGATAGATCTCATGTGTGTTCCTATTTCAGTGGAAAATAAATTTTAAATGCTTTTAAGATTCTAAGGTGATTAATTGACAGGCAGTCCAAAATATTACAAAAGGGTAATAAGGCTGCCAATAAAGCAAATGTAAGCTTGACAGTGTAATGAAAGTGTGAGTCACTCAGTCTTGTCTGATTCTTTTCAACTCCATGAACTGTAGTCCAACAGGCTCCCCTCTCCATAGAATTCTCCAGGCAAGAATTGGCCACTGGAGTGGGTAGCCATTCCCTTCTCAAGGGAATCTTCCCAACAGAAGGATCAAACCTGGGTCTCCTGCATTGCAGGCAGATTCTTTACCATCTGAGCCACCAGGGAGAAGAATGGTGTCCTGAGATAAGTACAACTGACCCTTGAATGATGCAAGGGTTAGTGGCATGAATCCACCATGCAGTTGAAAATTCACATATAATTAATAGTTGGCCTTCTGTTTCTAAGACTCTTCTGTGTCTTCGGTTCCTCATCCACAGATTCAACCTACTATGGCTTATGTAATACTGCAGAACTTAATATTGAAAAAATCTGCACAAACGGATCCATGCGGTTCAAACCCATGTTGTTCAAGGGTAAACTGTAGTTGAATTCCTCTTCTAGTTTCCAGAACATCCATATTGCCAAAAATGGCTTTTACTAATGATCCAATTATCGAATTATAGCTTGCCTATAATGGAACTTCCTTTTGAGTATTTTGGCACCCATTCAAGTATCCTAAAAATAAAATTATATTAAAATTGAAACCAGGAACTTTAGGCAAACTTTCCAAAAAGTTCCCTACTAGAAACAGTTGGAAAAGCACCTGTTAGGAAAACAAACCATCCCATCATTCGTAGTACTCACCATACTTGATGAGTACCATTTTAAAATATGAAATTTTATGAAAAACACTCTTATACATATCAGATTTTAAATATCTAAAATACCAAAAAGATCATAAAAGAAAATACAGTGTGGTATGAGTGCAAAATCACTAGAAAAGCATTATATTTTAGATAAAGTAACACATAATCTTTGTCTACATTGGCAAGATTGCAACCAGACCATTGTACCCAGTTCTGAATGCCCATTAAGAAAATGCAGCATGCTAACAAGAGTAACACAATGACTGGAAGATTTGAAACAATATCCTTTTGGAACTAGATGAGGCAACTTCAGATGATTTCAATGGAGGAAAAAGAAATTCATATTGAACTTGATGCGGCTGCTGATGCTAAGTCGCTTCAGTCGTGTCCGACTCTTTGCGACACTGTAGACAGCAGCCCACCAGGCTCCCCTGTCCCCGGGATTCTCCAGGCAAAAACACTGAAGTGGGTTGTCATTTCCTTCTCCAATGCATGAAAGTGAAAAGGGAAAGTGAATTCACTCAGTCGTGTCCGACTCTTCGCGACCCCATGGACTGCAGCCTACCAGGCTCCTCCGTCCATGGGGTTTTCCAGGCAAGAGTACTGGAGTGGGATGACATTGCCTTCTCCATTGAACATATCTTACCTTAAATACTTGAAAATATTCATTACACTTATTCTGTAAGTTTCAGTGATCCAATCTAGAATTAATAAAATTAATCATACAAAGATGCCAATCATAGCTGAAAGTATGAGAGAAGGTTTGGTCAATCATAACTTTAAAAAACTTTAAATGGCTACCTTGGAATTATTAAGATTGTTGTCAAGAAGCAGGTTATTACTTACAACCTTAATGTTAAGATTTATATCAGTAAGGTTACTTATAAAGAAACCATTACTTAGAACAATTTTACTGAGGGTTGAGACTGAATTTCTTATGTTTGGCATTGAAGTTTTCCTTTCTGAAAATTCTTTCCACCCATCCTGGTCACTATTACTGTTTCCTGATCACATTTTTTAATGAAGAACTGTGAACTGCAAGTTGTTTTTATTTAGAAACTGAACTTTGAAGTTTTCAGCTATCCAGAACATTACCAAGAAGCAGATAAGAAACTGAAATATTTATTATCAAGTTCATGATACAATATCCTATCTCCATCTGTATCAGATTATCACAGGCTTTATTACTTTTTGTCTTAATGTTAAAAGCAACAATAATAATAAATTAGAAATTTGGTGAAAGGATGACCAATTGGGCAAACAACCCACAATCTCAATAACATTTGAGAGCATCACTCTTTTTCAACACAAAATGATCATTATTTTTAATAATCAGAAGTCATTTAAATGATCCTATTGACATATCTAATGGACATCTTGTTTAGGGAGTTAAGGGAACACCTTATTTATTTTAGAAATATTTTCTTTAACGTAATATTTGGGCTTCCTTGGTGGCTCAGTCTCCCTGGGAGACTTCCTTGGTAAGGAGTCTCCTTGCAATGCAGGAGACCCAGGTTCCATCCGTGGTTTAGGAAGATCATTCCCTGGATCCGGAACGTCCCCTGGAGAGGGGATGGCTTCCCACTCCAGTATTCTTGCCTGGAGTTTCTTTGGACAGAGAAGCCTGGCAGGCTACAGTCCATGGGCAAAGAATCGGACATGACTGAGTGACTAACACACACACACACACACACACACACAGATTAAATTTAAAAAATAAGGCCAAGAGAGATGCTCATTATTATATGGAATGGCGCTTATGTAAAGTGCAACATTCCCCATGCCTAAAAATGTCAGATAAGCTTACCGCACTTCATCCTAAATTTTACTCTTCAAAACGAGTGTAGGAAATTGGCCTTACTCCACTTCCAATCCTAAGGATACAATTGTTATTAATTAACATGATGGGCTGGGAGTTGGGAAGATAGATATAGCCACAACCTCCAATGTTAGCCTCAAAATGTCCCTAGAAATAGAGATATGAGTACTCCATACCAAATGTTATCCAGCTGAACTATTCAGCTGGATATTTTCCCTCTGGACTGTTTTATTAAATATTCAAGATTTCTGTTATTATTGTTTCCTTTCCAATACTTAACCATTTAATTACCAGCAGATCATACCAAAATTGTGCACTATTTGATTTAACTAATAATTACCATCCATAAAATTTGCTCAGGAAGCAAATCTCTATAAACAAGTGATCTTTTTCCATCAGTCTCTATAATAATGTAAGGAATGTGTTCTCGATTTTTTTTTTTTTCCTGTTCATGCCTCTAGGTGATTATAGCACAAGAAGGGTATAGTTACTCCACTGACTCAGAACATCTGCCACCTGCCTGAAGCCATGGCTTAATTCAGTCATGGGATGCAGGAAGCCCTGCTCTTTCCACCTTGCTTTACATTCAAATGCTTGCCTCATGCAGGTAACTTCTTATCCCCTACTGCCACAGTGTAGATTTTATGGCTCATCCAAGATTAGGCTGTGGGAGATACGAGTAGCAGCTGGTCACATCCTGCTGTTTCTGTGGCAAGGTAGAGACAACTGGAGATCTCATTTTGTATATGCCCCTGGAAGCTGTTTGTCTGCTGGCAAGTTTCTGTTCATGTGAGGTTTCTGGAAGAATATATTTAATTTATTTCCTACTTTTTTGTTATGGTGAATTTCTCATTGGTGAATCCCATGTAATGGGGTACACCTGCACTGTTGAATCAAGAAGAAGGGAAGCTGCATAGTAAAATTAGCAGTTGGCATTTGGTATTGGGACACTACTATATTTGCAAATTCACTCAATAGATTCACAGACATTTTATATTCCTGTGCATGTGTGTGTTTGTACATTATTTTTCCAGCTAAGAAATGATCACATCTCTTGATTGCTTCACACCGCAACTCAGTGTTCAGACAGCACTGAATCAGCATTTGCAAAGACACTTTTAGGAAGTCTTGTCTTTTAGTTAAGATGAACAAATGAAGTCCTGATCAGTTTATACTAACTATCCAGTACCACTTTTTCAAGGATATGGACATTAACTAGCTCCACTTTGCTAAACCAATTCTAAATTAGGTAATTATGTTGTGTATCCATCAGTTTCTGCTGGGAAACATGTTCTTCACTTCCTGTCTTTAACTGATAGCCAGCTGTTAAATAACATCCAAGTTTTCCCCAGAGATGGTTACAGACCAGAAATGATTATTTTATAGAATATTTTCAGAATGTTCAAGATGAAAATAGCTATATAAATGATATTGTTATGGCTTATTATTATTATCAGTGACAATTCTCTTCATAGCATTATAGCATTAGTTATTTGGAGACAAATGCCACTGTTGTAAAATGTATCTCAGTTTTTTTAAGAAAATTTGTCATAGGCTGAGTGCATCTGTCCCCAAAAAATTAGTATATTGAAATCATGATCCTCAATGTGATTATATTAGGAGATAGAAGCTTTTGAAGATAATTTGATCAACAAAATGGATTCCTCATCAATGGGATTAGTGCCCTTATAAAAGAGGACCCAGAGAGTTCTTGCCCTATTTCTGCCATGTGAGTTGGCAATCTGCACACGAGAAGAGGACTATCAAAAGAACCAGACCATGGTGGCACCCTAACGTTGAACTTACAGACTCCAGAACTGTGAAAAATTAATTTCTGTTGTTTATAAACCACACACTTTATAGTATTTTGTTATTGTAACCCAAACTAAAACAAACTTTTCCTAAAAGTCAATACTCCCTATATTAGTTGAGTACTTCACAAATTCTTTTGTTTTAATTAAGTAATTTTTAAATTAATTGATTAATTTATTTTGGGAGGCTAATTACTTTATTTCTTGGGGCTCCAAAATCACTGAAGATGCTGATTGCAGCCATGAAATTAAAAGACGCTTGCTCCTTGGAAGGAAAGTTATAACCAACCTAGATAGCATATTAAAAAGCAGAGACATTACTTTGCCAACAAAGGTCCGTCTAGTCAAGGCTATGGTTTTTCCCCTGGTCATGTATGGATGTGAGAGTTGGACTGTGAAGAAAGCTGATCACCGAAGAATTGATGCTTTTGAACTGTGGTGTTGGAGAAGACTCTTGAGAGTCCCTTGGACTGCAAGGAGATCCAACCAGTCCATTCTAAAGGCGATCAGTCCTGTGTGTTCATTGGAAGGACTGACGCTAAAGCTGAAACTCCAATACTTTGGCCACCTCATTCAAAGAGTTGACTTACTGGAAAAGACTCTGATGCTGGGAAGGATTGGGGGCAGGAGGATAAGGGGACGACAGAGAATGAGATGGCTGGATGGCATCACCGACTCAATGGACATGAGTTTGAGTGAACTCCGTGAGTTGGTGATGGACAGGGAGGCCTGGCGTGCTGTGATTCATGGGGTCGCAAAGAGTCGGACACGACTGAGGGACTGAAGTGAACTGAACTGAATAATGAATGATGTTGAGCATGTTTTCATGTGTTTGTTAGCCATCTTTATGTCTTCTATGGAGAAATGTCTGTTTAGGTCTTAACCCATTTTCTGATTGGGTCATTTATTTTTCTAGAATTGAGCAACAGGAGAGAGTGTCTCCTGGTGTTTGGAAACTTCTCTCCTTTTTAAGACTCCCTTCCTGGGATAGATCTCAGTCCCAAACTCTTTTGTCTCTCTTTTTATCTTTTATTTATTTTTTCCTATTGTTGCTGCTGCTAAGTCACTTCAGTCGTGTCCAACTTCGTGCGACCCCACAGACGGCAGCCCACCAGGCTCCCCCATCCCTGGGATTCTCCAGGCAAGAACACTGTAGTGGATTGCCATTTCCTTCTCCAATGCATGAAAGTGAAACGTGAAAGTGAAGTCGCTCAGTCGTGTCCGACTCTTCGCGACCCCATGGGCTGCAACCCACCAGGCTCCTCTGTTCATGGTATTCTCCAGGCAAGAGTACTGGAGTGGGGTGTCATTGCCTTCTCCTATATTTTTTCCTACCTCCTTTCAAAGACAGCGGGCTGCCTTTTTGGGTGCCTGATGTCCTCTGTCAGCATTCAGAAGTTGTTTTGTGGCATTTGCTTAGCGTTCAAATGTTCTTTCAATGAATTTGTGGGGGAGAAAGTGGTCTCCCTATCTTATTCCTCCACTATCAAAGGACCACCCCCTTCCTAAATGCTTAATAAATTCATACATGCTAGTAGAAACTAATTTTAAACTCACTCTGATTTAATATTTCGTCAAATGTAGGCTGGTAAATGGGAAAAGCAGAATGTAACCTGAACCATATTTTAAAGAACATTATAAATAATATTCAAAATCTTGAGTAGTCTATCGGATGAAATAATCACCTGTGATGAAAGACAAAGTAATGGGAATACATCTTGTGAGCTATCCATAACTCCCACTTATGAAAATAAAATTTTTCAACAGACATCTTCTATTAAATATTCTGAGGAGCTTCCATCTCACCAAAAGTACAAGTAAAAAAAGTCATATTTAATTAGTGACCAAATTTTACAAATTTACACAAGAACACTCATCTATTATATATTATATGTTATATATTATACTTCAAATTTTAAGGGTCACATACACATTCCCTAGAATGTGTGAATTTAACTCAGATGACCATTATATCTACTACTATGGGCAAGATTCCTTAGAAGGAATAGAGTAGCCATCATAGTCAGCAAAAGAGCCCAAAATATAGGACTTGGATGCAACCTCAAAAACGACAGAATGATCACTGTTCTCCTTCAAGGCAAATCATTCAATATCACAGTAATCCAAGCCTATGCCCCAATCAATAATGCTGAAGATACTGAAGTTGAAAGATTCTATGAAGACCTACAAGACCTTCTAGAACTAACAACCCAAAAATTGTCCTTTTCATTATAAGAGACTGGAATGCAAAAGTAGGAAGTCCTGAAACACCTGGAGTAACAATCAAATTTGGCCTTGGAGTACATAATTAAGCAGGGCAAAAGCTAACAGAATGTTGCCAAGAGAACATACTGGTCATAGCAAGCATACTCTTCCAACAACACAAGAGAAGACTCTACACATGGACCTCACCAGATGGTCAATACTGAAATCAGATTGATTATATTCTTTGAAGCCAAAGTTGGAGAGGCTCTATACAGCCCCCAAAACAAGACCAGGAGCTGACTGTGGCCCACATCATGAACTCCTAATTGCAAAATTCAGATTTAAAATGAAGAAACTAAGAAATACCACTAGACCATTCGGGTAAGACCTAAATCAAATCCCTTACGATTATCCAGTGAAAGTGAGAAATAGATTCAAGGAATTAGATCTGATAGACAGAGTGCCTGAAAAACTATGGGTGGAGGTTTGTGACATTGTACAACAGACAGGGATCAAGACCATCCCCAAGAAAAAGAAGTGCAAAAAAGCAAAATGACTGTCTAAGGAGGCCTTACAAATAGCTGTGAAAGGAAGAGAATCAAAAAGCAAAGGAGAAAAGGAAAGATATTCCCATTTAAATGCAGAGTTCCAAAGAATAGCAAGGAGCGATAACAAAGCCTTCCTCAGCGATCAGTGCAAAGAAATAGAGGAAAACAATAGAATGGGAAAGCCTAGAGATCTCTTCAAGAAAATTAGAGATACCAAGGGAATATTTCATGCAAAGATGGGCTCAATAAAGGACAGAAATGGTACAGAACTAAAAGAAGCAGAAGATATTAAGAAGTAGCAAGAATACACAGAACTATACAAAAAAGATCTTCATGACCAGATAAACACAATGGTGTGATCACTCACCTAGAGTCAGACATCCTGGAATGGGAATTCAAGTGGGCCTTAGGAAGCATCATTATGAACAAAGCTAGTGGATGTAATGGAATTCCAGTTGAGCTATTTCAAATCCTGAAAGATGATGCTGTAAAAGTGCTGCACTCAATATGCCACCAAATTTGGAATTCTCAGCTGTGGCCACAGGACTGGAAAAGATCAGTTTTCATTCCAATCCCAAAGAAAGGAATTGCCAAAAAATGTTCTAACTACCGTACAATTGCACTCTCTCACATCCTAGCAAAGTAATGCTAAAAATTCTCCAAGCCAGGCTTCAACAGTAAGTGAACCATGAACTTCCAGATGTTCAAGGTGGATTTAGAAAAGGCAGAGGAAGCAAAGATCAAATTGCCAATATTCATTAGATCATCAAAAAAGGAAGAGAGTTCCAGAAAAACATCTATTTCTGCTTTATTGACTATGCCAAAGCCTTTGACTCTATGGATCACAACAAACTGGAAAATTCTGAAAGAGATGGGAATACCAGAGCACCTGACATGCCTCATGAGAAACCTGTATGCAGGCCAGGAAGCAACAGTTAGAACTGGACACGGAACAACAGACTGGTTCCAAATAGGAAAAGGAATAAGTCAAGACTGTGTATTGTCACCCTGCTATTTAAATTATGTGCAGAGTACATCATGAGAAATGCTGGGCTGGATGAAGTACAGGCTGGAATCATGATTGCCAGGAGAAATAACCTCAGATGTGCAGATGACACAGCTGTTATGGCAGAAAGCAAAGAAGAACTAAAGAGCATCTTGAGGAAAGTGAAAGAGGAGAGTGAAAATGTTGGCTTTTTTTCGCGGGGGGGGGGGGGGGGCGGTGCTCCAAAATCACCGCAGATGCTGACTGCATCCACGAAATTAAAAGACGCTTACTCCTTGGAAGAAAATTTATGTCCAATCTATATAGCATATTAAAAAGCAGAGACACTACTTTGCCAACAAATGTCCATCTAGTCTAGGTTATGGGTTTTCCAGTAGTCCTGTATGGATGTAAGAGTTGGACTATAAAGAAAGTTGAGTGCTGAAGAACTGATGCTTTTGAACTGTGGTGTTGGAGAAGACTCTTGAGAGCCCCTTGGACTGCCAGGAGATCCAACCAGTCCATCCTAAAGGAAATCAGTCCTTAATATTCATTGGAACGACTGATGCTGAAGCTGAAAGTCCAATACTTTGGCCACCTGATGCGAAGAACTTACTCATTTGAAAAGACCCTCCCTGATGCTGTGAAAGATTGAAGGTGAAAGGAGAAGGGAACGATAGAGGATGAGATGGTTGGATGGCATCACCGACTCAATGAACATGAGTTTGAGTAAACTCTGGGCATTGGTGATGGACAGGGATACCTGGTGTGCTGTAGTCCATGGGCTCACAAAGAGTCGGACACGACTGAGTGACTGAACTGAACTGAACACAATCCCAAAGTTAAGGAACTATAAATAGTATTGTGTTTATACACAAATGATCTGAATCTATAAATATGAGATGCTTAATTCATTTTGTATATAGAGATTGTTCTAGACATGTCAGCTATTGATAGTTGTTGATGTTGAGACAACTCCTAGAAAGCAAGTTACATGTAAATGGTATCCATGTTAACACTATTTAAGTTGCATTATCACAGTAAGTACACAAGATCTTCAGGAAGTGTAGGTAATTGAAAGGTGGTCATGTCTAATCATCCGTTCTCTGAATCTAATAGTGAGGCAGCCCTGTGGGATGAGTTTTAGATAGTTTCCCTCTGCTAAAAATTCTTTTAAGAGTAAAACTATAATCACCAAAAAAAAAAAATAATAACCCCTTGGCTTCTCTTAATAACTCTTTGTAGATTTAATACCACCTCCCCCAAAAAGTATGCCTTGTATGAGATTAGCACACTCACATTCCTTTAGGAAAAAAGACTATGTCTTATTCATCTTTATAGCCACTGTTCCTTTTAAAACAGTATACTGCAGGAGCTCAATTAGAATCTTGCTGAATAAAAAATTATTTTTCTTTTTAAGGTTATTTCTTGAAACATAGCAAATTATATTACAACTTTGTAATAGTATTTACTATTTATAAATATATATACTATAAATATATAGTATAAATATACTATATGCATATAAATGTACTAAATATACATTAAATAGTATTTACTTTGAATGAATCTGTGGTCATCTGAGTTATTTATTTACCCCACAACTATTAAGCCCCTCCTATATGCAAGTAACAGTGCAGGATACAAAGATGAAAAAGTCAGATCCCTAAAAGAATTTCCATTCTAGTGGAGGAAGATAAGACAGTAGAAAGTCACAAGTGCCCTAACAGAGGTACAGAAAATTATTATGTGACCTTAAAGAAAAGAAAAATGACACTGTATGGGAGATGAATTAAGGAGGGAATGATCCAGCTTATAGAAACTTGTTTGGTTTAGAAGGGGTCTCTATAAAATCTAGTGTGCTAAGTCGCTTCAGTCTTGTCCAGCTGTTTCCGACATTATGGACTGTAGCCCACCAGGCTCCTCTGTCCATGGGATTCTCCAGGCAAGAATACTGGAGTTGGTTGCCATGCCCTTTTCCAAGGGATCTTCCTGGAGATCGAATCTGCATCTCCTGCATCTCCTGGGTTGCAGGTGGATTGTTTACCACTGAGCCACCAGGGAAGCCCATAAAATCTAGTACTAATAGCATTTATTGGTTAGTAAGTGTTTATCCTTTTTGTGAAATTATTTCTTGTTCACACAGTTGCTTATTATAATTTTTTAAGCTAACACTTGTATTGCTCATAGAGATTGCTTAATTCAGTTACCATGTAACTGATGTGTTAAGTGCTGTTAGAAAAGACTTGCCTCCCTCAAAGCTTTTCATAAGACATTCTACACCACTCATGCCACTTTTAAATTCATTTTGTAGCTCCAAATTTAATCTAGGAAAGGCCTTATATTTGTGCTGTGCACAGTTACTAGTCAAACCAGTAAATGAATTTCTAATCAAACTTGCTTCTTCAGATCAGAGCTATCGTTTATATCACCTTCATTTATTTCTTAAATAAGTTGTGGAAGGTCAAGTCAAGCATGAACACGTCACTGGTCAACTTGCTCTTTCTCAGATAATAGGAAATGTCTTCTGTGTTTCCACTTATTATAAGTTATTATGATAAAGAAAGGGCAAATACCAATAATCATTAGTAAATCCTATAAAAGAAATCAAGCCTCACTAGAACTGAATGATAAAACACTGTAGTCCATTTCTTTCCTGAAATTCTTTAACGTCTCTTTCATATGAAACCTCTCACAAAATTTATTTTTATCTGAATACACATTTCTTTTATTATCAGTTACTGCACCACATGGTTTTCCAGTGTAATCTGCACACATGGAAAAGTTAGGTAGCCCAGAAATTAAGTAGCTATCCAGTCTTGTGATAATATAATATCTCTCCAGAAAATAAAGAGTTCATAGATGATAGTAACCTGAGATTCAAGAAGAAATCTAACAGTCAAAAAGATAGTTGTTTAAAATAATGGATGAAATCTCAGGGTTTCATTCATGGAAGAAAAAGTATTTCATTTCAAAAATGATTGAAAGGAGAATATTAGGCTTCCCGTGATATCTATATGTAACTCACTGTTTCTTCCCTCCTGTCCTCACTTTATGCATATTAAATCAATTAGTCCTCTAGTTACTATAAGAAAAAAAATGCTTGTTCATTAATTGTTGAGAAAATATGCTTCTCACAGGTGTCTATTAGTTTATTTTCATAATACCATAAATGAAAATATGTTTTTCACTTCAAATTCTAGGGTAGAATTGTCAATACCCTAGTGTTAATGCATGCAGCATAACTGTTCTGAAGCTATTCTTATGTATTGTTACACTATATTGAGCATCTTATGGTAAAATACATCTGTGGAATACCACAGCAATCATTTAATATCTGCAGGTAATCCACACTATCATTTTGAGAAGATCACATTTAGAAGTAGTATTATAGGCCCCCCAAAGGGGACATTTTATTCAAAAATAAGAGAAAAGAATAACAGCAACCACAACAACAATATATAAAGGAAACTCTTTCACGCATTGTTAATTTTGTATGATGCTAAAACAATGGATTAAAAATAAAAGCTTCAGCTAATCTGTTGTTTGTTCACTCTACATGATTAATAATAATCAAGTCAATGATTCCCAAACATTTATTTAACTTGCCTTCTTGATTAAGTGGCTGCAATGCATTGGCATGATTGTGTTAGGTAGTTAGAATAGGAAAAAGGAGTCTAGAGTAGCAGTGGCTAAAAGACAAGGAAGGGGAAAAGTCCATGAAAACAGAACAAAGGAAGGTCCAAGGACCAGAGTGAAGACCTCAGGTAAAACAAACAGCTCTCCTGGCTAGTCCAATTTACATAGAGCAGGCCCAAGGGGAGGAGAAAAAAACATATAAAGAAAGAAGCTAAAACTGCGCTGGGGCCCTCACTTCTCTTCATGTCTTTTGGGTGGGCATTCTCTCATGCCTCAAGGATGTATTTTTCTTTACTTTCTAAATAAAACTGAGCTGTAACATGGAGCTGCAACACCAGCCCGTCCAAAAGCTATAACACTGGTCTGTCTGTCGCTTCAAATTTTTGTATGACAAGACAGAACTGAGGAAGTTACACACACTCCCTCCCACCGCCCAACATCTATAACAGAGTCTGAATCACTATATGAAATATCAGAGACTGGAAAGACTGTTCAAGAGTAAAGTAAACATGTATTTGATGATCAAACATAGACTAAGAAGTCTATTAACAGCCTATGGCATTTATGGAATTGAAACAATTTTATTTGTGGTTTCAGCTCAGTTCAGTTCAGTTCAGTCGCTCAGTTGTGTCCGACTCTCCGTGTCCCCATGAATCACAGCACGCCAGGCCTTCCTGTCCATCACCAACTCCCAGAGTTCACTCAAACTCATGCCCACAGAGTCTTCTGCGGTTTACGTGGAGATAATTTCATAAAGTTTACCTCCTTTGCAAATTGCAATTCCAACCTATATAAAGTCTTCCTTGGTAAGTATAAGAGCGTATATATCTCTCAGATATGAGTGACTGGGTTTTCATTGAGAAAGAAAACCTCATTGTATTCCAGCACAGATTTTTTAAAATAAGTATACACATAAGGGGTAAAAAAAATATACTTTTAGATTATTTTGGAGTAAAGTTGGATCAATAATCAGTTTTCAAACATAAAAAAAAAAGAAAAAAACTCACTCTGTAATCTTGTACTTTTAGCACCTCTCCTACTTCCCCTTATTCCACATATATGGCTCCCAAAGTGCCCTGAAAAGAACTGATCAAAATAGTTCCTAAAATATGCTAGGAGCGAATTTATAAAAGAAAAAATAGCAATAGTTTTACCACTTTTGATAAGCACTGTTATTTCACTGGGTGACCACCTGGAAATTCCTTAACCTTCTTTAGACACTCTCTTACTTATCTAAATATACACACACCTCCACACCCAAACATATAAACACACACAATTTTTAGCCATGCATTGAGTGTACCATTTCCAGAAGTCTGTTGCTGAACCATGAAAGAAGCCAAGATTCTTGGACTCCAGATGAGAAGAATTCAATTCAGGGCCAGTGATGAGGCTTGATCGCTCAGAGCTTTTGTGTAATAGTTTTATTAAAGTGTAAAAGAGGGGTGGTCCTAAGATGGTGGAGGAATAGGATGGGGAAACCACTTTATCCCCCACAAATTCACCAAAAAGTCATTTGAATGCTAAGCAGCTTCTACAAAAGAACTTCTGAATGCTGGTGGAGAACACCAGGCGCCCAGAAAGGCAGCCCATTCTCTTTGAAAGGAGGTAGGACAAAATATAAAAAACAAAAAGAGACTCAAAAGAGTTAGGGATTGAGACCCATCCCCAAGAGGGAGTTGTGAAGGAGGAGAAGTTTCCAAACACCAGGAAACCCTCTCACTCACGGGTCTGTGGGGAGTTTTGGAATCTCAGAGGGTAACATAACCGGGAGGGGAAATAAAATCCCACAGAATATGTGCCTAACCACAACTCCCAGTAGAGAAGTAGCCCAGAGGCTCACATGAACCACCAGCAAGAGGGGCCTGAACAGGGAGGGGTGGGTTGCATGCTTAGGGTAAGGACTGGGCCTGAATGTCCTGAGGACAATCTGAGGGAGCTAACGTGAGACAGCAACCCAAACTGTGGAATAGACAGAGAGAGAAAAAAAAAGAGAGAGAGAGATCTTTCCTGTGAAAAGCTCTAACCTAACGCACAGCCAGGCCTTCTCACAAAACAAAGGATTAAGCAAATACCAGAAGAGAACTATCCAGCTGCAGACCAGCCCATCTCCCCGCTGTAGGCAGAGAGGCAGGCGGGTGACAGCCAAAGATGAAGGCAAGGGTCAACCTCGGGCCCAGAGATGGCATCCTCCACGAAATTGTGAGCAGGCTCCCAGTTGCTAACCAAGTCTTCCTGGGATCCTGGACAGTGGACATCTGCCAGGAGGATCACAGCCAGAGATCGGATCCCCAAAGGAGACACATGCCCCACCTGAGACGGTGCTCTCTCAGTGCCCCCAGGAAACTGAGTGGCTGGGACCATCAAGGTGATTAAGATGCACGGCCCACCGGGAATAGTGCACTCTCCAAACACCTGGTCGCCTGAGATGCTCAGACCTGGGAAGGGAACAAAACACAAGCCAAATCGATTCTGTGCCTTTGTGGACTATGCAAGAACATGAACCTTGGCAGCTTAGACCTGGGAAGTACGCAAAACCCAGGGGCTGCTTTGGACAGTTCCCCTGTAGAACAGCCTGGAGCCTGAGCAGTATAGACCAGGAAAGCACACACAGAGTGAGCTGGGGCAAACCGTGTGGTCAGTACACTGGGAGCACTCCCAGCACACGCCAGTGATATTTGTTTGCAGTGTTCCTCCCCACAGCACAATTGAACAAGTGAGACACAATAACAGACCACCTTCACCCCTTGTGTCAGGGCGGAAATTAGACACTGAAGAGACTCGCAAACAGAAGAAGCCAAAATAAACAAATAGGGAACGGCTTTGGAAATGACAGGTGCAACAGATTAAAACCCTGTAATTAGCATTGATTAAGCATCTATTTCTGCTTTATTAACTATGACAAAGCCTTTGAATGTGTGGATCACAATAAACTATGGAAAATTCTGAAAGAGATGGGAATCCCAAACCACCTGACCTGCCTCTTGAGAAACCTGTATGCAGGTCAGGAAGCAAAAGTTAGAACTGTACATGGAACAACAGACTGGTTCCAAATAGGAAAAGGTTGTATATTGTCACCCTGCTTATTTAAATTATATGAAGAGTACATCATGAGGAAAGCTGGGCTGGAAGAAGCACAAGCTGGAGTCAAGATTGCTTGGAGAAATATCAATTACCTCAGATATGCAGATGACACCACCCTTATGGAAAAAGTGAAGAGGAACTAAAATGCCTCTTGATGAAAGTGAAAGAGGAGAGTAAAAAAGTTGACTTAAAGCTCAACATTCAGAAAACTAAGATCATGGCATCTGGTCCCATCACTTCATGGGAAATAAATGGGGAAACGATGGAAACAGTGTCAGACTTTATATTTTTGGGCTCCAAAATCACTGCCGATGCTGATTGCAGCCATGAAATTAAAAGACACTTACTCCTTGGAAGGAAAGTTATGACCAACCTAGATAGCATATTAAAAAGCAGAGACATTACTTTGCCAACAAAGGTCCGTCTAGTCAAGGCTATGTTTTTTCCAGTGGTCATGTATGGATGTGAGAGTTGGACTGTGAAGAAAGCTGAGCACCGAAGAATTGATGCTTTTGAACTGTGGTGCTGGAGAAGACTCTTGAGAGTCCCTTGGACTGCAAGGAGATCCAACCAGTCCATTCTAAAGGAGATCAATCCTGGGTGTTCATTGGAAGGACTGATGCTAAAGCTGAAACTCCAATACTTTGGACACCTCATGTGATGAGTTGACTCACTGGAAAAGAGTCTGATGCTGGGAGGGATTGTGGGCAGGAGGAGAAGGGGACGACAGATAATGAGATGGCTGAGTGTCATCACGGACTCGATGGAGGTGAGTTTGAGTGAACTCCGTGAGTTGGTGATGGACAGGGAGGCCTGGTGTGCTGTGATTCATGGAGTCGGAAAGAGTTGGACACGACTGAGCGACTGAACTGAACTGAAACATTGGAAGGGGCTGATAGACCTTGAGAAGAATTATAATCTGGAACAAGGAACTATCTTATACTGAACTGACCCCATATGGCCCTGAATAGCACGTGAGAAATTCCTAGATGTATTTTACTATTATAATTTTTTACTTTTTAATTTTTTAAGTTCTTTATTACCCCTTTAATTTTCATTTTAATACCCTACTATTACCTGGCAGAAATGACCCTATTTTTAAAGCAAACATCATATATATATGATATATATCATATATATACACACACACTTATATATATATATATATATATATATATATATATATATTTATTTATTTCCTAATGTTTATGATTTACTTTTGTATTTTTAATATTGTATTTTTGAGAGTCTAATCTCTACTCTAGATTTTAAGCTTTGCTTTTTGCTATTTGTTATCAATTTTGTAACTTTAAGAATCTCATCTTCAGTATCCATTCTTATTTAGGGATGTGATTACTGGTTTGATTGCTCTCGCCCCTTTTGGCTCTCCTTTTTCTCCCCCAGGTCACCTCTATCTCCTCCCTCCTCCTTCTCTTCTGTGAATCTCTTTGTGTGTTCTGGGCTGTGGAGAACACTTAGGGAACTGATTACTGGATAGTTTGGGCTCTCTCCTTTTAACTCCCCCTCCTCTCATCCTGGACACCTCTGTTTCCTTCCTACATCTTCTCTTCTCTATGTAACTCTGTGAACCTCTCTGGGTGTTCCAGACTATGGAGAACACATAGGGAATTGATTTTTGGCTAGATTGCTCTCTCCCCTTTGGACTCCCCCTCTTCTCCTTCTGATCACCTCTATCTCTCTTCTCCCTCTTCTCCTCTCCATTAACTCTGTGAACCTCTCTGGGTGTCCCTCACGATAGAGAATCTATTCACCTTTAAGTTAGATGTTTTATCATCATGCTGTATGGATGGAGAAGTCTTCAGGCTACTGTAAGAATAAGACTGAAAGCCAGAGGCTGGACGTTTAAATCCAAAACTTGAGAACACCATAACACTCCTGACTCCAGGGAAAATTGCTGATGAAAGCTCATTCAAAAGCCTGCATACCTAAACTGAAACGAAGCTCCACCCAAAAGCCAGCAAGTTTCAGAGCAAGACATACCACACTAACTCTCCAGAAATGCAGGAACATAACCCTGAGCATTAAAATACAGGTGGCCAAAAGTTACACCAAACCCATAGACACCTCAAAACTCACTACTGGACACTTCATTTCACTCTAGAGAGAGGAGATCCAGCCTCACCCACCAGAACACTGATGCAAGCTTCCCTAACCAGGAAACCTTCACCCTAATACCAAAACCAGATAAATATGCCACAAAAAAAGAAAACTGGAGGCTAATAACACTGATGAACATAGATGCAAAAATCCTTAACAAAATTCTAGCAAACAGAATCCAACAACATATTAAAAAGATCATACATCATGACCAAGTGAGCTTTATCCCAGGGATGAAGGATTCTTCAATATTTGCAAATCAATCAATGTGATATACCACATTAACAAATTGAAAGATAAAAACCATATGATTATCTCAATAGATGCAGAAAAAGTCTTTGACAAAATTCAATATCCATTTATGATAAAAAACCCTCCAGAAAACAGGCATAGAAGGAATATACCTCAACATAATAAAAGCCACATATGATAGACCCACAGCAAACATTATCCTCAATGGTGAAAAATTGAAAGTGTTTCCCCTAAAGTCAGGAAGAAGACAAGGGTGACCAGTCTCACCACTACTATTCAACATAGTTTTGAAAGTTTTAGCTACAGCAATCAGAGAAGAAGAAGATAAAAATAAATAAAAGGCATTCAGATTGGAAAAGAAGAAGTAACTCCCACTGTTTGCAAAATACACGATCCTCTACATAGAAAGCCCTAAAGACACCACCGGAAAATTACTGGAGCTAATCAATAAATATAGTAAAACTACAGGATATAAAATTAACACACAGAAATCCCTTGCATTCCTATACAATAACAATGAGAAAACAGAAAGAGAAATTAAGAAAATAATCCCATTCACCATCACAGTAAAAAGAATAAAATACATAGGAATAAATCTACCTAAAGAAGCAAAAGACCTATATATATATATAAAACTATAAAACACTGACAAAAGAAATCAAAGATGACACAAATAGATGGAGAAATATACCATGTTCATGGATCAGAAGAATAAATGTAGTGAAAATGAGTATACTATCCAAAGCAATCTACAGAGTCAATGCAATCCATATCAAGCTTCCAACGGTATTTTTTTTAGAGAACTAGAACAACTAATTTCACAATTTGTATGGAATAAAAAAGAAACCTCAAATAGCCACAGCAATATTGAGAAAGAAGAATGGAACTAGAGGAATCGACCTACGTGAATTCAGATCATACTAGAAAACTAAAGTCATCAAGACAGTATGGTACTGGTGCAAAGACAGAAATATAGATCAATGGAACAAAATAGAAAGCCTAGAAATAAATCTATACACCTACAGACACCTTATTTTTTTACAATGGAGGCAAGAAAATACAATGGAGATAAAGCAATCTCTTTAACAAGTGGTGCTGGGAAAACTGGTCAACCACTTGTAGCAGAATGAAATTAGAACACTTTCTAACACCATACACAAAAATAAACTCAAAATATATTAAAGATCTCAATGTAAGGCCAGAAACTATAAAACTCCAAGAGGAAAACATAGGCAAAACACTCTCTGACATAAAGCACAGCAGGATCCTCCATGGCCCACCTCCCAGAGCAATGAACATAAAAGCAAAAATAAGCAAATAGGACCTAATTAAACTTAAATGCTTTTGCACAACGATGGAAGCTATAAGCAAAGTGAAAAGACAGCCTTCACAATGAGAGAAAATAATAGCAAACGAAGCAACTGACAAAGAGTTCATCTAAAAAATATACAAACTGCTCCTGCAGCTCAATTCCAGAAAAATAAACGACCCAATTTAAAAATGGGCCAAAGATCTAAACAGACATTTCTCCAAAGAAGACATACAGATGGCTAAAAAACTCATGAAAAGATACTCAGCATCACTCATTATCAGAGAAATGAAAATCAAAACGACAATGAGATACCATTTCACCCCAGTCAGAATGGCTGCTATCCAAAAGTCTTTAAGCAATAAATGCTGGAGAGGGTTCAGAGGAAAAGGAACCCTCTTACACTGTTGCTGGGAATGCAATCTAGTATAGCTACTATGGAGAACAGTGTGGAGATTACTTTAAAAAAAAAATCTGGAAATAGACTGTCATATGACCCAGCAATCCCACTGCTTGGCATACACACTTAGGAAATCAGAATTGAAAGAGACACGTGTACCCCAGTGTTCATCACAGCACGGTTTATAACAGCTTGGACATGGAAGCAACCTAGATGTCCATCGGCAGACGAATGGATAAGAAAGCTGTGGTACATATAAACACAATGGAATATTACTCAGCTATTAAAAAGAATTCATTTGAATCAGTTCTAATGAGGTGGATGAAACTGGAGCCTATTATACAGAGTGAAGTAAGTCAGAAAGAAATATTAACGCATATATATGGAATTTAGAAACATGGTAACGATGACCCTATATGTGAGACAGCAAAAGAGACACAGATGTAATGAACAGACTTTTGGCCTCTGTGGGAGATGGAAAGAGTGGGATGATTTGAGAGAATAGCATTGAAATATGTATATTACCATATGTGAAATAGATCGCCAGTTCAGGTTCAATGCATCATACAGGGTGCTCAGAGTTGGTGCATTGGGGTGACCCTGAAAGATGGGATGGGGAAGGGGGTTCAGGATGGGGAATACATGTACACTCATGGCTGATTCATGTCAATGTATGGTAAAACTCACTACAATAGTGTAAAGTAATTAGCCTCCATTTAATATAAATTAATTTAAATAAGTATAAAAGAGATAGAGAAACCTTCTGATGTAGACATCAGTAGGAGGCAGAAAGAAAGCCTCCCTGCTAGTCTTTAGCCTGATGTTATATAGCTACTGCTGCTGCTGCTAAGTCACTTCAGTCGTGTCCAACTCTGTGTGATCCCATAGACGGAAGCCCACCAGACTCCCCTGTCCCTGGGATTCTCCAGGCAAGAACATTGGAGTAAGTTGCCATTTCCTTCTCCAATGTGTGAAAGTGAAAAGTGAAAGTGAAGCTGCTCAGTCGTGTCCAACCCTTAGCGACCCCATGGACTGTAGCCTACCAGGATCTTCCATCCATGGGATTTTCTAGGCAAGAGTACTGGAGTGGCTTGCCTTTGCCTTGTCCGTAGCAGTCTGCTAATTAGAGAAAGGAAATGTCTCAAAACTTAGAGAATTGCCCCAGGCCCCTCACAGACAATATGCATTGAGATAACATTGGCACCAGGTTAGTCATCCCAGGCCATAAAATGATTGACATGAATCTTGAAGAAAAGCATGTTTCCAAGTAAATATGTAGTTTAATTAACATAGATTAGGAGAACAATGTATGAGTAAAACCTACTGGTTTGTCAAGTTGGTTCTGAGTCTATGGGGGAAGTGACTTGAGGAACAACAGAATCTGGGGTAAATACATAGTTTATTAACATAGCCTAAGACAAACATTTCCACAAGAAAAACTCATTGGTTAGTCCAAGGTTTGAGAAAAGTTTAGTTCATGTGAAGCCAGTTCTTGTCATGGCAACACAGAATTTTAAGAGAAACCTCTTTTTATTTATTTATTTTTTTTTTTGAACAGAGGAAAATTTATGCGTCGAACCTGGACTGGTCACTTATGATAATATACATGCTACAATTCCATTCTCCCCAATCATTCCACCTTCACCCTCTCCCATAGAGTCCCAAAGACTGTTCTAAATGCCTATGTCTCTTTTGCAGTCTCTTATACAGGGTTCAGGTTACCATTTTTCTAAATTCCATATATATGCGTTAATATACAGTATTGATGTTCTTCTTTCTGGCTTACTTCACTCTGTATAATTGGCTCCAATTTCATCCACCTCATTAAAACTGATTCAAATGCATTCTTTTTAATGGCTGAAAAATACTCCATTGTGTATATGTACCAAAGCTTTCTTATCCATTCATCTGCAGATGGACATCTAGGTTGCTTCCATGTCCTGGCTATTATAAACAGTGCTGCAATGAACATTGGAGTACATGTGTCTCTTTCAATTCTGGTTTCCTCGGTGTGTATGCCCAGGAGTGCGATCGCTGGATCATATGGCAGTTCTATTTCCAGTTTTCTGAGGAATCTCCACACTGTTCTCCATAGTGGCTGTACTAGTTTGCATTCCCACCAACAGTGTAAGAGGGTTCCCTTCTCTCCACACCCTCTCCAGCACTTATTGCATGTAGACTTTTGGATAGCAGCCAAGAGAAACCTCTTTTTAAAACTGTAGAGAAGGGGAAAAAAAATAAGGTTTGATTCCTCCTGATGCTTAAGAGAAAGATAAAAATTGTCTGACACTTGAAGCCTATTTCCTCCCTTTGGAGACCCCTGGCCTTCCTGCCCTTTACCCTCAATTCTAGTCCAGAGAAATAGTTACAATCATTCTAAGCAGCATAAAGTCAGAAACCTCTGATACATCCTTTGTGGAGGTGAAATTGTTCTGGTAGTAAAAAATAAACATGTAGATTTTATCATGTGATAAGAATAACACAGAGAATGATAAATTTCTTAATCAAGAGATGCAAGGGGAAAACACTATGAAAACTTAGGTGCTAGGAAGGCTCGTTTTATTTGCATATGTTTACAGAAGTGACTCATCAGGACCCATTTAGTTCCAAGTGACAAGAATCAACTCAAATTAGGTTAAATCAAAATTGAGAATATAATTAGCTCAGATATTCCAGAAGGATACTGGATAAACTAAAACTGGATGGAGGAGCCACAGGAACTATTACCTCAGGGTGTAGAAACAGCGAGTCAAAGATACTAGTTTATATATGTGTATATATATATATACACACACACAATATACTGTGAACAATAAATGTGTTACATATGTGGTATTTGGATTAACTAGAAATTTCTCATCTTCATTTTGAAATACCTAACATTGTCCAAAGATGGAGAAGCTCTCTACAGTTAGCAAAAACAAGACCAGGAGCTGATTGTGGCTCAGATCATGAACTCCTTACTGCCAAATTCAGACTTCAATGGAAGAAAGTAGGGAAAACCACTAGACCATTCAGCTATGACCTAAATCAAATCTCTTATGATTATACAGTGGAAGTGAGAAATAGATTTAAGGGACTAGATCTGATAGATAGAGTACCTGAAGAACAATGGATGGAGGTTCGTGACATTGTACAGGAGACAGGGACCACGACCATCCTCACGGAAAAGAAATGCAAAAAAGCAAAATGGCTGCCTTAGGAGGCCTTCCAAATAGCTTTGAAAAGAAGAGAAGAGAAAAGGAAAGATACAGGCACTTAAATGCAGAGATCCAAAGAATAGCAAGGAGAGATAAGAAAGCCTTCCTCAGTGATCAATGCAAAGAAATAGAGGAAAACAACAGAATAGGAAAAACAAAAGATCTCTTCAAGAAAATTAGAGATTCCAAGGGAACATTTCACGCAAAAATGGGCTTGATAAAGGACAGAAATGATATGGACCTAACAGAAGCAGAAGATATTAAGAAGAGGTGGCAAGAAAACACAGAAGAACTGTACAAAAAAGATCTTCATGACCAAGATAATCATGATGGCATGATCACTCACCTCGAGCCAGACATCTTGGAATGTGAAGTCAAGTGGGCCTTAGAGAGCATCACTATGAACAAAGCTAGTGGAGGTGATGGAATTCCAATTGAGCTATTTCAAACCCTGAAAGATGATGCTGTGAAAGTGTGGACTCTATATGCCAGCAAATTCAGAAAACTCATCAGTGGCCACAGGACTGGAAAAGGTCAGTCTTCGTTCAAATCCCAAAGAAAGGCAATTCCAAAAAATGCTCAAACTACTGAACAATTGCACTCATCTCACACGCTAGTAAAGTCATGCTCAAAATTCTCCAAGTCAGGCTTCAGCAATATGTGAACCGTGAACTTCCAGATGTTCAAGCAGGTTTTAGAAAAGGCAGAGGAACCAGAGATCAAATTGCCAACATCCGCTGGATCATGGAGAAAGCAAGAGAGTTCCAGAAAAACCTCTATTTCTGCTTCATTGACTATGCCAAAGCCTTTGACTGTGTGGATCACAATCCACTGTGGAACATTCTGAAAGAGATGGGAATACCAGACCACCTGACCTGCCTCTTGAGAAACCTGTATGCAGGTCAGGAAGCAACAGTCAGAACTGTACATGGAACAACAGACTGGTTCCAAATAGGAAAAGGAGTACTTCAACGTTGTTTATTGTCACCCTGCTTATTTAACTTCTATGCAGAGTACATCATGAGGAACGCTGGGCTGGAAGAAACACAAGCTGGAATCAAGATTGCCCGGAGAATTATCAATAACCTGAGATATGCAGATGACACCACCCTTATGGCAGAAAGTGAAGAGGAACTCAAAAGCCTCTTGATGAAAGTGAAAGAAGAGAGTGAAAAGGCTGGCTTGAAGCTCAACATTCAGAAAACAAAGATCATGGCATCTGGTCCCATCACTTCATGGGAAATGGATGGAAAAACACTGGAAACAGTGTCAGACTTTATTTTTTTGAGCTCCAAAATCACTGCAGATGCTGATTGCAGCCATGAAATTAAAAGACGCTTACTCCTTGGAAGGAAAGTTATGACCAACCTAGATAGTATATTAAAAAGCAGAGACATTACTTTGCCAACCAAGGTCCGTCTAGTCAAGGCTATGGTTTTTCCCGTGGTCATGTATGCATGTGAGAATTGGACTCTGAAGAAAGCTGATCGCCGAAGAATTGATGCTTTTGAACTGTGGTGCTGGAGAAGACTCTTGAGAGTCCCTTATACTGCAAGGAGATCCAACCAGTCCATTCTAAAGGAGATCAATCCTGGATGTTCACTGGAAGGACTGATGCTAAAGCTGAAACTGCAATTCTTTGGCCACCTCATGCGACGAGGTGACTCACTGGAAAAGACTCTGATGCTGTGAGGGATTGGGGGCGGGAGGAGACCGGGACGACAGACAATGAGATACCTGGATGGCATCACCGACTCTGTGGACATGAGTTTGAGTGAACTCCGGGAGTTGGTGATGGACAGGGAGGCCTGGCGTGCTGTGATTCATGGAGTCACAAAGAGCCAGACACGACTGAGTGACTGAACTGAACTGAACTGAACATTGTCCAATACAAAAGCACTGTGACATTACAACTCCTTGGAATATTTAAAGTGCCGTCTGGTGATTCTTAGAATACATTCATCAAAAATCTGTGAGGGGAAGCAAAAAATAAAAAAAAAAAATCTAGAAAGAGAATAGAGATTTCCAAGGGTATGCAGTAAAAAACAATAATATGACCCAGAAAGTAATAAATTGTTTAAAGTACTTAGCACAATGTCTATCACTTAGTGAATGTTCAGTAAATATTAATCTTCCCTGTACTTTGATAGCTTGTCTCATTTATTTCTCGAAAGTCCCATTTTACAGCTGAAGAAATTGGTATATCAAGCAACTTTTGCAAGGTCACAAAGCTTAAAAATAAATGATTCATCTGCAAGTGTATCCTGGCAATTTTTGTTTAAAATATCTTGAGTTATGCTACTTTCCAAAACAATGCATTACAGCAAAATTTCAAGTACTCCACTATTTTTAAGGAAAATTTCCTCATATAAATAGGTTTAGAATAAAAACATGGGTATTTTAACATAAAAAACTTCAGTATGGATATTTATTTAATATTAGATGTCATGCAAAAGTAAACCAAGACTCAATATATGTATTAATAACTCTTTCAAACTGTTCAAATATGACCCACAGGAAAAAAAAATTCACTCTACGTCATGATTCAGTAAACACATATATATATATTTTTTAATACAATTGAAACCAAAATTTTATGAAATAATATTTACCTTATCACATGTAACGCACTATGGTACCTTGTCTGGTAATTTTATCACTTTAAAAAGATAATGATAGCCATGAACTTTGAAATTGATCTCTTAACCCACTAATGGGTTGTAATCAACAGTATGAATGAAAAACACTCATTTAGACAGTGATGGTTAAATAGCCATGTGTACTTCTCCTTTTTTTTTTTTTAAGCTCCTAAGTATAATTGGATTCTCTAATCAAGTAAAAGAAAAAAACAATACGAAACCAAAAATCCCTACTTTAGAAAGCTATAGTCAGGATTCTTATTCTTGACTAAAGAGGAAGGCAGTGGTAACATTGCTCCCTCAAGTCATTTTCTTTTCACTCAGCTTTCATTAGCCAGCTAGGATCCCATAATTTTTCTTCATGTCTGCAAGGTAACAAGTCTTTTGTTACTTATAGTTTACATCAACACCCAATCATAACCAAGTTTCCAACTTCTATCCAGTTGAACAAAATTTGACAAAATATGTCAGAAAACCCCAGAAAAAATGGCAGTAGATATATTGGCTCCTATACACAGCCTTAGGCCACTGGTGTCAACAGTATACTCCTTAATTATTAGATAGGTAGCTGCTGTACTGGAGAAATCACAGACATAAGTAAGTATGGGTAAATCTGGCTAGCCTATGTTTTTATTAATATTTTGTTGGATTTGCTATAAATTTTCTCTTCTAAATTTTCATGAAGGCAGAACAAAAATTAGTTTATATTTGAAGTTTCTGGTTAAACCTTCCAAATTGCATACACTAAAAAATAAATGGTGCCTTGTTTAGTCTAGTACTTTTCTTTCGCTATTTCAAGTTGCTTTGTTATATTTTGAGGTTAAATATAAACCACAACCATTGTTTGGAGATACTGGAGATACATCTGGTTTGTGGTTTATCTAACTGACAGTTTTCTTGTTCTTCCCAGTCCATATGTTCCTTAATTTGCTTTTCAGGGTGTAAATGAAGTATCACTGATTATATATTACTAATATTTTATTCACCTCATGAATTTTATTTTTCCTCCAATCATTATTTTATGCTATCTTTAAAATATGGTTACTATGCTAAAAAATATTTTTATAAAGATGCTAAATTATTTTAAAGAAAATATTCTGGACATCTTTTTTAATAGTGTGAATTAACCATGTTGACTTTTACCATATAACAATATTTAATAGAAAGCTAATATAGATCATTGAAGTCATATGCTCAAACCATATATACAAAAAAAAAAAAAACCACAAAAAACCCACCAAAGTCTTTCTGGGGGCTTCCCTGGTAGCTCAACTGGTAAAGAATCCACCTGCAATGCAAGAGACACCAGTTTGATTCCTGGGTTAGAAAGATAGCCTGGGGAAGGGACAGGCTACCCACTCCAGTATTCATGGGCTTCCCTGGTGACTCAGAAGGTAAAGGATATATCTGTAATACAGGAGATCTGGGTTCCATCCCTGGGCTGGGAAGATCCCCTGGAGGAGGTCATGACAACCCACTCCAATATTCTTGCCTGGAGAAACCCCATGGACAGTGGATCCTGGGGGGCTACCGTCCATGGGGTTGACTGAGCGACTAAGCACAGCACAAAGGCTTTCTAGAAGACAGGAAGCACAGAACTGAACTGAAGGCTATACACCTTTACACATCTGGAAGATTATTCTAATTATGAACATAAAAGGAAATGAACCTCCATTTCATAATCAGTGAACTTCCTCAAGTGTAGTACAAAAAAAAAAAAGATATATATTATCAGCATTAGCCCTTCCCTGAAAATATTTTTCAAAGAAGAAAAAACAGACAAATTGAGGGGTAATTTAAAGAATTTCTTCAAATCTTTATTTGGCTTTAAACTTTTATCTCTTATACACATCCTCTTCTGTAGCAAAGTACACACCATAAGGGAAAAATAGATTCATTAGCCTCTTCGCCAACAAACCTGACAAAAGTCCCCAAAGAATCCTATGTAAAATAAGAGAATAGTTACATAAATCATTTATACAAATAAACGTCTACTCTCATTTTCTATTCCAGGAAATCTCGCACTGTTGACTGAGGTTCCAGATAAAGAAAAGTGGCATAAAAATTCCTTTCCACTCGGCAATACCTATTGTTCCTAATATAAAAGAAGTACTAACTTATTTAATGAAGATGCATGCATTTGTGCTCATTCACTCCAGTCGTGTCCCGAATCCCACCATCAATCATATATGTACTGAATTGTGAAAGTTCAGTATATGTATATGGTAGTCTCAGAATTGATATCCTGGTGAGAACTCTTTATCAAGTATCAGTTCAGTTAAGTTGCTCAATTGCATCCGATCATTTGTGACCCCAAGGACTGCAGAATGCCAGGCTTCCCTGTCCATCACTAAATCCCGAAGCTACTCAAACTCAGGTCCATCCAGTCGGTGATGCCATCCAACATGTCATTCTCTGTCATCCCCTTCTCCTCTCACCTTCAATCTTTCCCAGCATCAGGGTCTTTGTCATCGTGTCAGTTCTTTGAATCAGAGGGCCAAAGTATTGGAGCTTCAGCATCAGTCCTTCCAATGAATATTGAAGACTGATTTCCTTTAGAGTTGACTGGTTGGATCTCCTTGCTGTCCAAGATACTCTCAAGAGTCTTCTCCAACACCACAGTTCAAAAGCATCAATTCTTTGGCACTCAGCTTTCTTTATGGTCCTACCCTCATATTAACACATGACTACTGGAAAAATCATAACTTTGACTAGATGGAACATTGTTGACAAAGTAATGTCTCTGCTTTATAATATGCTGTCTAGGTTGGTCATACCTTTACTTCCAAAGAGTGAGCATATTTTAATTTCACAGTCACTATCCACAATGATTTTGGAGCCCAAGAATATAAAGTCTGTCACTGTTTCCATTGTTTCTCCATCTATTTACCATAAAGTGTTGGGACCGGATGTCATGATACTAGTTTTTTGAATTGTGAGTTTTAAACCAGACTCTTCACTCTCCTCTTTCAATTTTGTCAAGAGGCTCTTCAGTTCCTCTTCACTTTTTGCCATAAAGGTGGTGTCATTTGCCTATTTGAGGTTATTGATATTTTTTGCAGCAATCTTGATTCCAGCTTGTACTTCATCCAGCCCGGCATTTCACATGATGCACTCTGCTTAGAAGTTAAATAAGCAGAGTGACAATATTCAGTCTTGACATATGTTTCCCAACTTGGAACAGTCCATCGTTCCATGTCCAGTTATAACTATTGCTTCGTGACCTGTATGTATACAGATTTTTCAGGAGGCAGGTCAGGTTGTCTGGTATGCCGGTTTCTTGAAAAATTTTCCACAGTTTGTTGTGATCCACATAGTCAAAGGCTTTGACATAGTCAATAAAGCAGAAGTAGATATTTTTTGGAACTCTCTTGCTTTTTTGATGATCCAATAGACGTTGGCAATTTGATCTCTGGTTCCTCTGTTTTTTGTAAATCCAGCTTGATCATGTAGCAATTCTCAGTTCATGTACTGTTGAAGCCTAGCTTGGAGAATTTTGAGCATCACTTCAATTATGTGTGAGATGAGTGAAATTGTGCCATAGTTAGAACTATCATTTGCATTGCCTTTCTTTGGGATTGGAATGAAGACTAATCTTTCCCAGTCCTGTGGCCGCTGCTGAGTTTTCAAAATTTGCTGGCATAGTGAATGCAGCACATTCACAGCATCATATTTAAGGATTGGAAATAGCTCAACTGGAATTCCATTTCCTCCACTAGCTTTGTTTGTAGTGATGCTTCCTAAGGTCCAGTGACTTTACACGCCAGGATGTCTGGCCCTAGGTGAGTGATTACACCATTGTGGTTATCTGGGTCACTAAGTTGTTTTTTGCATGATTCTTCTGTGTGTTCTCACCACCTCTTCTTAATATCTTCTGCTTCTCTTAGGTCCATACCTTTCTGTCCTTTATCGAGCCCATCTTTGCATGAAACGTTCCCTTGGTATCTATAATTTTCTTGAAGAGATTTCTAGTCTTTCTCATTCTACTATTTTACTCTATATCTTTGCATTTATTACTGAGGAAGGCTTTCTTATCTCTCCTTGCTATTCTTTGGAACTCTGCATTCAGGTGCGTCTATCTTTCCTTTTCTCCTTTTCCTTTATCTTCTCTTCTTTTCTCAGCTATTTTAAGCCTTCCTCCAACAACCTTTTGCCTTTTTGCATTTTTTCTTCTTGGGGCGTATAGGAGGGAGATCACTGCTTCCTATACAATGTCATGAAACTCTGTTCATAGTTCTTCAGGCACTCTGTCTATCAGATCTAATCCCTTGAATCTATTTCTCACCTCCACTGTATAATCATAAGGAATTTGATTTAGGTCATACCTGAATGATCTAATGGTTTTCCCTACTTTCTTTCAGTTTAAGTCTGAATTTTGCAATAAGGGGTTCGTGATCTGAGCCACAGTCAGCTCCTGGTCTTGTTTTTGCTGACTGTATAGAGCTTCTCCATCTTTGGATGAAAAAGATATAATCAATCTGATTTCAGTGTTGACCATCTGGTGAGGTCCATGTATAGAGTTTTCTCTTGTGTTGTTGGAAAAGTGTGCTTGCTATGACCAGTGCATTCTCTGGGTAAAATTCTGTTAGCCTTTGCCCTGCTTCATTCTGTACTCCAAGATCAAATTTGCCCGTTACTCCAGATATTTCTTGACTTCCTACTTTTGCATTCCAGTCACCTATGACGAAAAAAAACATCATTTTTTGTTGTCAATTCTAGAAGGTCTTGTAGGGCATCGTGGAACTGTTCAACTTCATCTTTGCCATTAGTGGCTGAGGCATCAGTTCAGTTCAGTTCAGTCGCTCAGTCGTGTCCGACTCTTTGCGACCCCATGAATCACAGCACGCCAGGACTCCCTGTCCATCACCAACTCCCGGAGTTCACTCAAACTCATGTCCACAGAGTCGGTGATGCCATCCAGCCATCTCATTCTCTGTCGTCCCCTTCTCTTCCCAACCCCAACCTTTCCCAGCATCAGAGTCTTTTCCAGTGAGTCAACTCGTCGCATGAGGTAGCCAAAGGATTGGAGTTTCAGCTTCAAAATCAGTCCTTCCAATGAACACCCAGGATTGATCTCCTTTAGAATGGACTGGTTGGATCTCCTTGCAGTCCAAGGGGCTCTCAAGAGTCTTCTCCAGCACCACAGTTCAAAAGCATCAATTCTTCGGTGCTCAGCTTTCTTCACAGTCCAACTCTCACATCCATACATGACCACTGGAAAAACCATAGCCTTGACTAGACGGACCTTTGTTGGCAAAGTAATGTCTCTGCTTTTTAATATACTATCTAGGTTGGTCATAACTTTCCTTCCAAGGAGTTGAGGCATAGACTTGGATTACTACGATATTGAATGGTTTGTCTTGGAAACAAACAGAAATCATTTTGTCATTTTTGAGACTGCACAAGTACTGCATTTCCTGCTCTTTTGTTGACTATGAGGGCTACTCTATTTCTTCTAAGGGATTCTTGCCCACAGTAGTAGATATAATGGTCATCTCAATTAAATTCAACCTTTCCCATCCATTTTATTTCACTGATTCCTAAAATGTCGATGTTTACTCTTACCATCTCCTGTTTCACCACTTCCAATTTACCTTGATTCATCAACTTAATATTCCAAGTTCTTATGCAATATTGTTCCTTACTTCATTGGACTTTGCTTCTATCCACAGTCACATCCACAACTGGGCACTGTTTTTACTTTTTCTCTGTCTCTTCATTATTTCTGAAGTTATTTCTCCACTGATCTCCAATAGCATATTGGGAACTTACTGACCTAAGGAGTTCATCTTTCAGTGTCATTTCTTTTTGCCTTGTCATGCTGTTCATGGGGTTCTCAATTCAAGAATACTGAAGTGGTTTGTCATTCTCTATTCCAGTGGACCATGTTCTCCGTCATGGTGGAGAGTCAGAACTCTCCACTATGACCAGTCGGTCTTGCTTGGCCCTACAAAGCATGGCTTATATTTTCATTGAGTTAGACAGGGCTATGGTCCATGTGATCAGTTTGGTTCATTTTCTGTGATTGTGATTTTCATTCTGTCTGCCCTCTGAATGATAGGGATAAGAGGCTTTTGGAAGTTTCCTGTTTGGAGAGAATGACTGTGGGGGAAACTGGGTCTGGTTCTGATGGGCAGGGCCACACTCAGTAAATCTTTAATACAATTTTCTGTTGATAGGTGTGGCTGTGTTCCCTCTCTTTTGTTTGGCCTGTGGCCAAACTGTCGACCCATGACTCAACCAGAAACTCCTGGACACTCACAGGCAAGTTTGGCTTAGTCTCTTTTGGGGACACTACTCCTTTTTCCAGGCTCCTGCTGTGCAGAAGGTTTTGTTTATGCCCTCCAAGAGTTGTTTCCCCAGTCCTGTGAAAGTTCTGTAATCTAATCCCCCTGGCTTCCAAAGTCAAATTCCCTGGGATTTCTTAATCCTTTTGCTGGGCCCACAGGTTTGGGAAATCTATTGTAGATCCTAGAACTTTTTTAACAGTGCGAGTATTTCTTTGGTATAATCTTTTTACAGGTTGTGGGTCATCTTCTCAGTGGCTCTATGGTGGGTAATGCTGCTTGACCCAAGTATGCTGCAGGCAGAACCCCGGTCTCTGCAGCAGGCTACTGCTGGCCCACTCAATGTCATGTCTGGCTCAGTCTCTGTGGGACCTCTGGGTCCTGGTGGGCACAGGGTTTTGTTTGAGATGTCCAAGTGTTTCTGGCTGGTATGGGGTTTTATTTTAAACGTGATTTCACCCCTCCTACCGTCTTGATCAATCACGTTTAAAATAAAACCCCATACCAGCCAGAAACACTTGGACATCTCAAACAAAACCCTGTGCTCACCAGGACCCAGAGGTCCCACAGAGACTGAGCCAGACATGACATTGAGTGGGCCAGCAGTAGCCTGCTGCAGAGACCGGGGTTCTGCCTGCAGCATACTTGGGTCAAGCAGCATTACCCACCATAGGTAAGAGAAACCCAAATAAGACGGTAGGTATTGCTAGGGGGCACCAGAGGGCAGACAAGCTGAAATCATAATCACAGGAAACTAGCTGATCTGATCACATGGACCACAAACGAATGTGGTCCCCTGGAGAAGGTAATGGCAAACCACTTCAGTATACTTGCCTTGAGAACCCCATGAAGAGTAACAAAGGGCAAAATGATAGGATACTGAATGAGGAATTCCCCAGGTCGGTAGGTGCCCAGTATGCTACTGGAGCTCAGTGGAGAAATAACTATAGAAGGAATAAAGGGATGGAGCAAAAGCAAAACCAATACCCAGTGTGGATGTGACCAATGATAGAAACAAGGTCCGGTGCTGTAAAGAGCAATATTGCATAGGAACCTGGAATGTTAGGTCCATGAATCAAGGCAAATTGGAAGTGGTCAAACAGGAGATGGCAAGAGTGAACGTCGACATTCTAGGAATCAGTGAATTAAAATGGACTGGAATGGGTGAATTTAACTCGGATGACCATTATATCTACTACTGTGGGCAGGAATCCCTTAGAAGAAACGGGGTAGCCATCATGGTCAACAAAAGAGTCCGAAATGCAGTACTTGGATGCAATCTTAAAAATGACAGGATGATTTCTGCTCGTTTCCAAGGCAAACGATTCAATATTACAGTAATCCAGGCCTATGCCCCAACCAGTGATGCTGAAGAAGCCGAAGTTAATCGGTTCTATGAAGACCTACAAGACCTTTTAGAACTAACACCCAAAAAAGATGTCCTTTTCATTCTAGGGGACTGGAATGCAAAAGTAGGAAGTCAAGAAACACCTGGAGTAACTGGCAAATTTGGCCTTGGAGCACGGAATGAAGCAGGGCAAAGGCTAATAGAGTTTTGTCAAGAGAATGCACTGGTCATAGCAAACACCCTCTTCCAACAACACAAGAGAAGACTCTACACATGGACATCACCAGATGGTCAACACCGAAATCAGATTGATTATATTCTTTGCAACCAAAGATGGAGAAGCTGTATACAGTTAGCGAAAACAAGACCAGGAGCTGACTGTGGCTCAGATCATGAACTCCTTATGCCAAAATCAGACTTAAATTGAAGAAAGTAGGGAAAACCACTAGACCATTCAGATATGACCTCAATCAAATCCCTTATGATTATACAGTGGAAGTGAGAAATAGATTTAAGGGACTAGATCTGATTGATAGAGTGCCTGATGAACTCTGGACGGAGGTTCGTGACATTGTACAGGAGACAGGGACCAAGACCATCCCCATGGAAAAGAAATGCAAAAGAGCGAAATTGCTGTCTGAGGAGGCCTTACAAATAGCTGTAAAAAGAAGAGAGGCAAAAAGCAAAGGAGAAAAGGAAAGATATAAGCATCTGAATGCAGAGTTCCAAAGAATAGCAAGGAGAGATAAGAAAGCCTTCCTCAGTGATCAATGCAAAGAAATAGAGGAAAACAACAGAATAGGAAAAACAAGAGATCTCTTCAAGAAAATTAGAGATTCCAAGGGAACATTTCATGCAAAGATGGGCGCGATAAAGGACAGAAATGGTATGGACCTAACAGAAGCAGAAGATATTAAGAAGAGGTGGCAGGAATACACAGAAGAACTGTACAAAAAAGATCTTCACGACCAAGATAGTCACGATAATGTGATCACCGACCTAGAGCCAGACATCTTGGAATGTGAAGTCAAGTGGGCCTTAGAAAGCATCACTACGAACAAAGCTAGTGGAGGTGATGGAATTCCAGTGGAGCTATTTCAAGTCTTGAAAGATGATGCTGTGAAAGTGCTGCACTCAATATGCCAGCAGATTTGGAAAACTCAGCAGTGGCCACAGGACTGGAAGAGGTCAGTCTTCATTCCAATCCCAAAGAAAGGCAATGCCAAAGAATGCTCAAACTACCGCACAATTGCACTCATCTCACATGCTAGTAAAGTCATGCTCAAAATTCTCCAAGCCAGGCTTGAGCAGTATGTAAACCGTGAACTCCCAGATGTTCAAGCAGGTTTTAGAAAAGGCAGAGGCACCAGAGATCAAATTGCCAACATCCGCTGGATCATAGAGAAAGCAAGAGAGTTTCAGAAAAACATCTATTTCTGCTTCATTGACTATGCCAAAGCCTTTGACTGTGTGGATCACAATAAACTGTGGAACATTCTGAAAGAGATGGGAATCCCAGACCACCTGACCTGCCTCTTGAGAAACCTGTATGCAGGTCAGGAAGCAACAGTCAGAACTGGACATGGAAGTACAGACTGGTTCCAAATAGGAAAAGGTGTACGTCAAGGTTGTATATTGTCACCTTGCTTATTTAACTTATATGCAGAGTACATCATGAGGAACGCTGGGCTGGAAGAAGCACAACCTGGAATCAAGTTTGCCGGGAGAAATATCAATAACCTCAGATATGCAGATGATACCACCCTTATGGCAGAAAGTGAAGAGGAACTCAAAGGCCTCTTGATGAAAGTGAAAGAGGAGAGTGAAAAGGTTGCCTTGAAGCTCAACATTCAGAAAACAAAGATCATGGCATCTGGTCCCATCACTTCATGGGAAATAGATGGAAAAACAGTGGAAATAGTGTCAGACTTTATTTTTTTGGGCTCCAAAATCACTGCAGATGCTGATTGCAGCCATGAAATTAAAAGACGCTTGCTCCTTGGAAGGAAAGTTATGACCAACCTTGATAGTATATTAAAAAGCAGAGACATTACTTTGCCAACAAAGGTCCGTCTAGTCAAGGCAATGGTTTTTCCCGTGGTCATGTATGGATGTGAGAGTTGGACTGTGAAGAAAGCTGATCGCCGAAGAATCGATGCTTTTGAACTGTGGTGTTGGAGAAGACTCTTGAGAGTCCCTTATACTGCAAGGAGATCCAACCAGTCCATTCTAAAGGAGATCAATCCTGGATGTTCATTGGAGGGACTGATGCTAAAGCTGAAACTCCAATACTTTGGCCACCTCATGCGACGAGTTGACTCACTGGAAAAGACTCTGATGCTGGGAAGGGTTGGGGGCGGGAGGAGAAGGGGACGACGGAGAATGAGATGGCTGGATGGCATCACTGACTCTGTGGACATGAGTTTGAGTGTACTCCGGGAGTTGGTGATGGACAGGGAGGCCTGGCGTGCTGTTATTCATGGGGTCGCGGAGAGTCGGACACGACTGAGCGACTGAACTGAACTGAACTGAACCGTCTTGATGGGGCTTCTAAATTACCCTTGAATGTTGGTTGTCTTTTTTCGGCGGGATCCAACATTCTCCTATTGATTTTTCTTCAGCAAGTATAGTACAGATTTTATATGCAGTTCCTTTTGCCTTCAGTCTTATAGAGTCCATTCATTTCCAAACTTACTTAGGTCCACAATTTATTCCAACAATTTGTTCAGTTAGCCGGCAACAGACGCTGGCACTGGCGTAACCAACCATGCCCAGAAGCATGGCGGAGAGGAGCTACCCCACGTCCAAGGTAAGGTACAGCGGCTGCGCTTTGTTGGAGCAGCTGTGAAGAGATATTCCACGACCAAGGTAGGAGAAACCTAAATAAGATGGTAGGTATTGGGAGGGGGCATAAGAACACAGACACACTGAAATCATAATCACAGAAAACTAATTGATCTGATCACATGGACCACAGCCCTGTCTAATTCAGTGAAACTAAGCCATGCCGTGTGTGGCCACCCAAGACGGGCGGGTCATGGTGTAGAGGTCTTACAGAATGTGGTCCACTGGAGAAGAGAATGGCAAACCACTTCAGTATACTTGCCTTGAGAACCCCATGGACAGTATGAAAAGGCAAAATGATAGGATACTGAATGAGGAATTCCCCAGGTCGGTAGGTACCCAGTATGCTACTGGAGATCAGTGGAGAAATAACTCCAGAATGAATGAAGGAATGGAGCCAAAGCTAAACCAATACCCAGTTTTGGATGTGACTGGTGATAGAAGCAAGGTCCGATGCTCTAAAGAGCAATATTGCATAGGAACCTGGAAGGTTAGGTGCATGAATCAAGGCAAATTGGAAGTGGTCAAACAGGAGATGGCAAGAGTGAACGTAGACATTCTAGGAATCAGTGAACTAAAATGGACTGGAATGGGTGAATTTAACTCGGATGACCATTATATCTACTACTGTGGGCAGGAATCCCTTAGAAGAAATGGAGTAGCCATTGTGGTCAACAAAAGAGTCCAAAATGCAGTACTTGGATGCAATCTTAAAAATGAAAGAATGATTTCTGTTCGTTTCCAAGGTAAACCATTCAATATTACAGTAATCCAAGCCTATGCCCCAACCAGTAATGCTGAAGAAGCCGAAGTTGAACGGTTCTATGAAGACCTACAAGATCTTTTAGAACTAACACCCAAAAAAGATGTCCTTTTCATTATAGGGGACTGGAATGCAAAAGTAGGAAGTCAAGAAACACCTGGAGTAACTGGCAAATTTGGCCTTGGAGCATTGAATGAAGAAGGGCAAAGGCTAATAGAGTTTTGCCAAGAGAACGCACTGGTCATAGCAAACACCTTCTTCCAACAACACAATAGAAGATTCTACACATGGACATCACCAGATGGTCAACACCGAAATCAGATTGATTATATTCTTTGCAGCCAAAGAAGGAGAAGATCTATACAATTAGCAAAAACAAGACCAGGAGCTGACTGTGGCTCAGATCATGAAATCCTCATTGCCAAATTCAGACTTAAATTGAAGAGAGAAGGAAAAACGACTAGACCATTCAGTTCCGTTCCGTTCAGTTCAGTTGCTCAGTCATGACTGACTCTCTGCGACCCCATGAATCACAGCACTCCAAGCCTGATTAGTTTTAATGCTATTAAACAGTGGTGTTGCAATTTTACAGTTCTCAAAAGAAATTCTTATTCATTTAATTACAGTGGTAGAAGTAATGAAATTAAATTACAGAAAGTTGGCAAAATAGAATCACCCATAGTCCTGTCACCTTAAACTCAGCCCTTATTATCTTTTTAATCTGTTTCTTTCTGTTGGGGCTTCCTGTATTCAGTTTTGCATAGCTTTATTAAGGATGCAAACTCATTTTATATCCTGGTATTTTACTTAACATAAAATGATTTTATACTGCTGTGTATTCTTAATAACCAACATTTAGAATGCACACAGGATGTGTTCTTCTTCAGTTCAGCTCAGTTCAATCTCTCAGTCATGTCCGATTCTTTGTGAACCCATGAATCACAGCATGCCAGGCTTCCCTGTCCATCACCAACTCCCGGAGTTGACTCAAACTCATGTCCATCGAACCTGTTTTGCCATCCAGCCATCTCATTCTCTGTCGTCCCCATCTCCTCCCGCCCCCAATCCCTCTCAGCATCAGAGTCCTTTCCAGTGAGTCAACTCATCGCATGAGGTGCCCAAAGTATTGGAGTTTCAGCCTCAGCATCAGTCCTTCAAATGAACACCCAGGATGACGTAAATCAAATTTCTTATGACTATACAGTGGAAGTAAGAAATAGATTTAAGGGACTAGATCTGATACATAGAGTGCCTGATGAACTATGGACGGAGGTTCGTGACATTCTACAGTAGACAGGGACCAAGACCATCCCCATGGAAAAGAAATGCAAAAAAGCAAAATGGCAGTATGAGGAGGCCTTACAAATAGCTGTGAAAAGAAGAGAAGCAAAAAGCAAAGGAGAAAAGGAAACATACAGTCATCTGAATGCAGAGATCCAAAGAATAGCAAGGTGAGATAAGAAAGCCTTCCTCAGCGATCAATGCAAAGAAATAGAGGAAAACAACAGAATAGGAAAAACAAGAGATTTCTTCAAGAAAATTAGAGATTCCAAGGGAATATTTCATGCAAAGATAAGCTCGATAAAGGACAGAAATGATATGGACCTAAGAGAAGAAGAAGATATTAGAAGAAGTGGCAAGAATACACAGAAGAACTGTACAAAAAAGATCTTCATGACCAAGATAACCATGATGGCGTGATCCTTTACCTGGAGCCAGACATCTTGGAATGTGAAGTCAAGGGGGCCTTAGAGAGCATCACTATGAACAAAGCTAGTGGAGGTGATGGAATTCCAATTGAGCTATTTCAAACCCTGAAAGATGATGCTGTGAAAGTGCTGGACTGTATATGCCAGCAAATTTAGAAAACTCATCAGTGGCCACAGGACTGGAAAAGGTCAGTCTTCATTCCAATCCCAACGAAAGGCAATGCCAAAGAATGCTCAAATTACTGAACAATTGCACTCATCTCACACGCTAGTAAAGTCACGCTCAAAATTCTCCAAGCCAGGCTTCAGCAATGTGTGAACCGTGAACTTCCAGATGTTCAAGAAGGTTTTAGAAAAAGCAGAGGAGCCAGAGATCAAATTGCCAACATCCATTGGATCATGGAGAAAGCAAGAGAGTTCCAGAAAATAAACTATTTCTGCTTCATTGACTATGCCAGAGCCTTTGACTCTGTGGATCACAGTAAACTGAGGAAAATTTTGAAAGAGATGGGAATACCAGACCACCTGACCTGTCTCTTGAGAAACCTGTATGCAGGTCAGGAAGCAACAGTTAGAACTGGACATGGGACAACAGACTGGTTCCAAACATGAAAAAAAGTATGTCAAGGTTGTATATTGTCACCTTGCTTATTTAACTTATATGCAGAATACATCATGAGGAACACTGGGCTGGAAAAAGCACAAGCTGGAATCAACATTGCCGGGTGAAATATCAATAACCACAGATATGTAGATGACACCACCCTTATGGCAGAAAGTGAAGAAGAACTGAAAAGCCTCTTGATGAAAGTGAAAGAGGAGAGTGAAAAGGTTGGCTTGAAGCTCAACATTCAGAAAACAAAGATCATGGCATCTGGACCCATCACTTCATTGGAAATAGATGGGGAAACAGTGTCAGACTTTATTTTGGGGGCCTCCAAAATCACTACAGATGCTGATTGCAGCCATGAAATTAAAAGACGCTTACTCCTTGGAAGGAAGGTTATGACCAACCTAGATAGCTTATTAAAAAACAGAGGCATTACTTTGCCAAAAAATGGTCCGTCTAGTCAAGGCTGTGGTTTTTCCCATGGTCATGTATGAGCGTTGGACTATGAAGAAAGCTGAGCACCGAAGAATTGATGCTTTTGAACTGTGGTGCTGGAGAAGACTCTTGAGAGTCCCTTGGACTGCAAGGAGATCCAACCAGTCCATTCTAAAGGAGATCGATCCTGGGTGTTCATTGGAAGGAATGATCCAAAGCTGAAACTCCCATACTTTGGCAACCTCATGCGACGAGTTGACTCATTCAAAAAGACTCTGACGCTGGGAGTGATTGGGGGTGGGAGGAGATGGGAACAACAAAGAATGAGGTGGCTGGATGGCATCACCACCTCAATGGACATGAGTTTGAGTGATTTGGTGATGGACAGGGAGGCCTGGCATGCTGTGATTCATGGGATCGCAAAGGGTCGGACACGACTGAGTGACTGAATGGAATGGAACGTGGTCCTTGTGATCAGATCGACTGGTTTTCTGTGATTATGATTTCAGTGTGTGTGCCCTCTGATGCCCTCTCGCAATACCTACCATCTTATTTGGGTTTCTCTTACCTTGGTTGTGGGGTATCTCTTCATGTGTGCACGTTCATAAATAAATTCATAATACATAAATATTAGAAATAATTCAATATGTTCACTAACTGATGAATGGATAAGCAAAAATGGACTATACTGATAGAATGAAATAGTATTTAGCCATTAAAAGAATAATGCACTGATTTATGCTATAATATGTGCATGAATGAGTGCATGAGCTGGAGTAGGGAATGGCAACCCACTCCAGTGTTCTTGTCTGGAAAAGTCCCATGGACAGAGGAGCCTGTCAAGCTATAGTCCATGGTTTCACAAAGAGTCAGACATGGCTCAGCAACTCAGCATACATATACATGCTATAACATGAGTGAATGAATCTTAAAAGCATTATGATAAATGAAGGAAACCATTCACAAAAGACTGCATATTATATCATTCCAGTTAAATGAAATGTTCATAAAGTAAAATAATGGTTGCTTAGGCCTGAGGGAGGGGCAAGGGATAAGGGGGTTATTGTTAAAGGGTACAGGACTTCTTTTTGAAGTGATAAAGATGTTCTCAACTTGACTGTGCTGATGGTTGCACATATCTAAATACACTAAAAACATTGACTATACAGTTTAAGTGGATGAACTCTATGGTACGTGAATTAATTATATCTCACTAAAGTTGTTAAAATGATCACATAGGAATTTTTTAACATTAAGTTGAGCATATGCTGATCCCCTTATGTCAGAAAACACATGAGTCAGTTAAGTGCTTTATCAGACATAGAGGTGGTAGCAATCATAACTCTTGCTTTGAAAAATATTTGGTTCACTCCCAGTTACACCTGTGATTCAGTTCACTGCAGAGATGTGTTATCCATACTACAGGGAGAGAATATAAATCATATTCTTAAAGTTTCATAGCACATCCTTCCTACTCAATGCTTCTTCAAAATTCTCAGGATTTAAACTAATGATACTCAGGTTCTGTCAAAAGCCTACTCAAGCCATTTGATAACTAAGGTTGACAGTCTAAGGTGGGATTAGCAAACTTTTGCAGTAAAGGGCCACATTGTAAATATCTTAGATTTTATGGGTCACATGGTCTCTGTCAAGAGGACTCAGCTCTTCAATCAAAGGGTGAAAACAAGCAATGCCAATATGTAAATAAATGAGTTCAGTTCAGTTCAGTCGCTCAGTCGTGTCCGACTCTCCACGACCCCATGAATCACAGCACGCCAGGCCTCCCTGTCCATCACCAACTCCTACGGATGTATTATATCAAACTTTACTTACTGACATTGAAATTCTAATTTCATACAATTTTCATATGTCATGAAAGACTACTCATTTAATTTTTTTCAACCATTTGAAACTGTAAAAAGCATCCATAACTCATGTGTTATACAAAAACATACAGGCTGGATTTAGCTTTTGGATTTTTCATTGCTCCCTGCCCAGAAGAGTTGTTATCCATCTACACTGGCTATTTAAAATTTTAACTTAGTAACTGCTTAGTCACCAGGAATTTTTTTATCTCAATATCATTAACTTAAATACTGAAAAATATCTTATTTAGTTAATTTTATCTATATTTTCCATACAGAAAAGCTAAGAAAAGTTCTTTAAAAAGAAGTTTCTGTAGTTCTATAAAATATAAAGATGTGAATAATTATGTGATGGCCCCTATAATTATATAAATATAATAAATTAATTTGGGAATCTAATATGAGGAACAGTCTAATAGTATCATTAAAGCTTAATTTTTTAAATCAAATAATGAAGATTAGATATTCCATTATGCTTTCAATTTTGGCCTTAGTTCCTAGAAATCAAATTTGATATTCAAATTCACTAAATATATTAACCCAAATTTTATTAGACTTATTGATCCATATATATGTGTGTGTGTAAATATTGCTCCATATTTATTAGACTTATTGCTCTATACATATATGTCCATATATATATGTCCATATATATATTGCTCCATATATATATATATATTTGAATGTATTTGAATGATTCTATTATGTTAAATATATCCATCTTTTATTTTGAAACCCTTCATCTCTGTTTTGAATGTAATTGAATTAAATATTTTTAAACTTATCAGTTATTGTTACTTCAAAATTTGGCAGCAGAATTCTTCAGGGAGAGAATTCTTTTTTTATTTAGCAAAATACCTTAACAGATGGCTGGGTATTAAAAATTTGGCCTTCAGGGGACTTCTCTGGTGGTGCAATGGTTAAGAATCCGCCTGTCACTGCAAGGGACACAGGTTTGATCCCTGGTCCAGGAAGATCCCATATACCTTGGGGGAACAGCCCTTTTGCCACAACTACTGAGACTGTGCTCTAGAGCCTATGCTCCAGAAAAGCCACTTCAATGAGAAACCCATGCACCACAACTGGAGTGGAGACCCTGATTACCAAAACTAAAGAATATCCAAGCACAGAAACCAAGACCCAGCACAACCAAAAATAAATAAATAAAAATTTTAAAAGAGGAGAACTTATTTAAAAAAAAAAATTGATTCCCAGGCCATGGCCTGCCTCAGTGGAATGGCAGGGACTGAGGCAAGTAAATAGCTGAATTTCTTTGGGCAGAATTTGTCAAGAGGGGAGAGATGCATGGGGTAGCAATGAGAGATAATAAAACAGAGACAAGGATGAGTAAATAACAATAAAAACGTGAGAACTTTCTAGTGACAAGAATGGCCAAAGAATGCCTGATATTTCATTTTAAATACCCTGTTCTGTCCTATATTTTGCCATCTCCCAAAGCCTTTAAATCTTCAATAAAAGGCTGCTACACATAGAAGTGTACATACATAAGTCCAAATCTTCCAGTTCATCCCACCACCCTCCTCCCCACCACCGTGTTCAGACATCCATTCTCATCGTCTGTGTCTCTATTCCTGACCTGAAAATGACCTAGATGGATGGGGTGGGGGGCGTTGGTGGGAGGGAGGGGATATATATATATATATATATATTTGACTAATTTTGTCATACATCAGAAACTAATACAACGGTGTAAAACAACTATACCCCAATTTTTTAAAAAAGGGATGATACAAACAAATTTTGCTTCATTGAGGGAGTGCTACAGAAAGTACAGTGTTGGGCACAGTGTTGCATGATGACTGCACACTTAGAATATGTTAGAAGCATAAAGGGAATCAAGAATATGGAAGCATCAGGAAATCAGACAGAAGTGACCAAGAAAAATGTAGATTAGAGATACAAGGAAAGACCCTGGGCCTCCCACCACATATAGATGGGGATTTGAGTCTATTTTATTTAAATGCCTTTCCAAGTGAACTGTCAAGACATATATTATTTTTTTCAAGATTTATTTAAGTGTAAATGACAAATAAAATTATATTTATAAATACAATTGTATTTATACATAAAATGCACAACATGATGGACTGGGATACACTTCCACAAATTAGAAGCGATTACCACAACCAAGTTAGTTAACACATTTAGCACCTCACATTGTTATTATTTTTTGGTGTGGTGAGAATACAAAAGCTACTCTCCTAGAAAATTTCAAGTATACAATACAGCCCCAAAGTATTATTAACTATATATTATTATATATTAACTATGTTATTAACAATCCCTGGGTTGAGGATCTTCCCAACCCAGGGATTGAACTGGCATCTCCTGCATCTACTGCACTGCAGGTAGATTCTTTACTGCTGAACTGCCAGGGAAGCCCAACTATACAATACAGTATTAACTATAGTCTCCAAAGTTACACATTAGATTCTCAGAACTTGCTCCTCTTATACAGAAAGTTTGTACCCTTTGGCCAACATCTCCTCATTTCCCCCACCCACCCCGCCTTTCTGGTAACTACCATTCTAGTCTCTGGTTCTGAATTCAACTTTTTAAAATTCCAACATATAAGCAAGAGTGTAAAGTACTCGTCTTTCTCTGTCTGGTTTATTTCCCTTAGCATAATGTCCTCCAGTTTCATCTATGTTGTCAAAAAGAAGAGGATTTCTTTCTTCTTGGAGTTGAATAACATTCCATTGTTTATAGAGTGCTACTTTCACATCCATTCATCTACCGATGGATACTTAGGTTGTTTTCATGTCTTGGCTTTTATGAATAATGTTGCAATGAACATGGGAGTGCAGATGAATCTTTGAGATACTGATTTCGTGTCCTTTGGATATATAGTCAGTAGTGAGATTTCTGGATCACAAGGTAGTTCTATCTATTTTCAGAAACCTCCAGACTGTTTTCCATAATGGCTGTACCAGGGTTCTCCTTTCTCCACATTCTTACCAACATTTAAGTTATCTCTCCTCCTTAAATAATAGATGTGAGGTTATATTCCATTGTGTTTCTGATTTGCATTTTCCTGATTAGTGTTGTGAAGCACCTTCTCATATACCTGTTAGACATTTGCATGCTTTCTTTGGGAAAAGGACCTATTAGGTCATTTGCTCATTTTTCAATCAGGTTATTTGTGTTTTTTTGCTATTAAGTTGCATGCATAAAGCAACCTACAGAATGGAAGAAATATTTGCAAGCCCTATATATGATAAGGAGCTAATATCCAAAATACATAAGGAACTCAATTTTATTTAAATCTTAAAATACAGGTTGACTTTAGGTCATCAAAGGGCTCAGGCATAATATAGATGGCTATATTATTTGCCTAATAATAAATGGTAGAAACAAAATTAGAATTTTAGACTCCTAATTTCAGTAGAGCATTTTATGTATCATGTATTTACACGGAATAAGGAAAATAAATTCCACCTATAGTGTACTTTGAAAATCAGAATCTAAAAAAGTTGAAATGTGTAAAAATTTACATACATTGCAAGATTCTAAATTTTCAAAGCATTTTTCACAATAATTGTGAGGGAAAACTTTTCTGAAAAATCTAGTCACTGCACCTATTTCTTACTAGTTATTTTTCTGAAATACAGTAATTATTCTGTCAAATAGCAGACAAAATGGAGCACTCTACCCCATTTGTTCTTATTCCCTGAGTGGAAAGCAGTAGCGATTTCAGTTCAGTTCAGTCGCTCAGTCCTATCCGACTCTTTGTGACCCCATGAATCACAGCAAACCAGGCATTCCTAACCATCACCAACTCCCAGAATTCACTCAAACTAATGTCCATCGAATTGGTGATGCCATCCAGCCATCTCATTCTCTGTCGTCGCCTTCTCCACTTCTCCTCCTGCCCCCCCCCCAATTCCTCCCAGCATCATAGTCTTTTCCAGTGAGTCAACACTTTGCATGAGGTGGCCAAAGTATTGGAGTTTCAGCTTTAGCATCAGTCCGTCCATTGAACACCCAGGACTGATCTCCCTTAGGACGGACTGGTTGAATCTCCTTGCAGTCCAAGGGACTCTCAAGAGTCTTCTCCAACACCACATTTCAAAAGCATCAATTCTTCAGCACTCAGCTTTCTTCACAGTCCAACTCTTATATCCATACATGACCACTGGAAAAACCATAGCCTTGACTAGATGGACCTTGGTTGGCAAAGTAATGTCTCTGATTTTTAATATGCTATCTAGGTTGGTCATAACTTTCCTTCCAAGGAGTAAGCGTCTTTTATTTATTTTTTATTTTTTTAAATTAGAGGCTAATTACTTTACATTATTGTATTGGTTTTGCCATACATTGACATGAATCTGCCCCGTGTGTACATATGTTCCCCACCTTGAAACCCCTCCCTCCTCCGTCCCCATCCCATACCTCTGGTTCATCCCAGTACACAAGCCCCAAGCATCATGTATCATGCATTGAACCTGGACTGGCGATTCGTTTCACATATGATAATATACAGGTTTTAATGCCATTCTCCCAAATCATCCCACCGTCGACCTCCCCCACAGAGTCCAAAAGACTCTTCTATACATCTGTGTCTCTTCTGCTGTCTCTTATACAGGGTTATTGTTATCATCTTTCTAAATTCCATATATATGCATTAGTATACTGTATTGGTGTTTTTTTCTGGCTGACTTCACTCTGTATAATACGCTCCAGTTTCATCCACCTCATTATAACTGATTCAAATGTATTCTTTTTAATTGCTGAGTAATACTCCATTGTTTAAACGTACCACAGCTTTCTTATCCATTTGTCTACAGATGGACATCTAGGTGGCTTCCATGTCGTGGCTATTATAGACAGTACTGCGATGAACATTGGAGTACATATGTCTCTTTCAATTCTGGTTTCTTTGGTGTGTATGCCCAGGAGTGCGATTGCTGCATCGTATGGAAGTTCTATTTCCAGTTTTTTAAGGAATCTCCACACTGTTCTCCACAGTGGTTATACTAGTTTGCATTCCCACCAACAGTGTAAGAGGGTTCCCTTTTCTCCACACCCTCTCCAGCATTTATTGCTTATAGACTTTTGGATAGCAGCCATTCTGACTGGCTTGAAATAGTACCTTGATGTGGTTTTGATTTGCATTTCTCTGATTATGAGTGATGTGGAGCATCTTTTCATGTGTTTGTTAGCCATCTGCATGTCTTCTTTGGAGAAATGTCTATTTAGTTCTTTGGCCCATTTTTTGATTCGGTCGTTTATTTTTTCTGGAATTGAGCTGCAGTAGTTGCTTGTATATTTTTGAAGTTAATCCTTTGTCAGTTGCTTCATTTGCTATTATTTTCTCCCATTCTGAAGGCTGTCGTTTCACCTTGCTTATAGTTTCCTTTGCAGTGCAGACATTTTAATTTTAATTAGGTCCCATTTGTTGATTTTTGCTTTTATTTCCAATATTCTGGGAGGTGGGTCATGGAGGATCCTGCTGTGATTTATGTCGGAGAATGTTTTGCTTATGTTCTCTTCGACGAGTTTCATAATTTCTGGTCTTACATTTAGATATTTAATCCATTTTGAGTTTATTTTTGTGTATGGTTTTAGGGAGTTTTCTAATTTTATTCTTTTACAAGTGGTTGACCAGTTTTACCAGCACAACTTCTTAAAGATATTATCATTTCTCCATTGAATATTCTTGCCTCCCTTGTCAAAGATAAGGTGTCCATAGGTGCATGGATTTATCTCTGGGGTTTCTGTTTTGTTCCATTGATCTATATTTCTTCCTTATGCCAGTACCATACTGTCTTGATGACTGTGGCTTTGTAGTAGAGCCTGAAGTCCGGCAGGTTGATTCCCCCCGTTCCATTCTTCTTTCTCAAGATTGCCTTGGCTATTCAAGATTTTTTGTATTTCCATAAAAATTGTGAAATTATTTGTTCTAGTTCTGTGAAAAACACCGTTGGTAGCTTGATAGGGATTGAATTGAACTTAAAAATTACTTATAATAATATATTCATTTTCACAATATTTATTCTTCTAATCCATGAACACGATATATTTCTCCATCTATTAGTGTCCTCTCTGATTTCTTTCACCAGTGTTTTATAGTTTTCTATATATAGTTCTTTTGTTTCTTTAGGTAGATATATTCCTAAGTATTTTATTATTTTCGTTGCATCGGTGAATGGATTTGTTTCCTTAATTTCTCTTTCTATTTTCTCATTATTAGTGTATACTAATGCAAGGGATTTCTGTGTGTTGATTTTATATCCTGCAAATTTACTGTATTCATTGATTAGCTCTAGTAATTTTCTGGTAGAATCTTTAGTGTTTTCTGTGTAGAGGATCATGTCATGTGCAGTGAGAGTTTTACTTCTTCTCCAATTTGGATTCCTTTTATGTCTTTTTCTGCTCTGATTGCTGTGGCCAAAACGTCCAAAACTATGTTGAATGGTAGTGGTGAGAGTGGGCACCTTTGTCTTGTTCCTGACTTTAGGGGAGACACTTTCAATGTTTCACCATTGAGGATAATGTTTACTGTGGGTTTGATATAGATAGCTTTTATTATGTTGAGGAATGTTCCTTCTATTCCCGCCTTCTGGAGGGTTTTGATCATAAATGGATGTTAAAATTTGCATCTGTTGAGACCATCATATGGTTTTTATTTTTCATTTTGTTAATTTGGTGTATTACATTGATTGATTTGCGGATATTGAAAAATTCTTGCATCCCTGGGATAAAGCCCACTTGGTCATGATGTGTGATATTTTTCATGTGTTGTTGGATTCTGATTGCTAGAATTTTGTTAAGAATCTTTGCATCTGTGTTCATCGGTGATTTTGGCCTGTAGTTCTCCTTCTCTTTTTAGTGGCAAATTTCCAGAAAAATATCTATTTCTGCTTCATTTACCATTCCAAAGCCTTTGACTGTGTGGATCACAATAAACTGTGGAAAATTCTGAAAAAGATGGGAATCCCAGACCACCCGATCTGCCTATTGGGAAACCCGTATGCAGGCCAGGAAGCAACAGTCAGAACTGTACATGGAACAACAGACTGGTTCCAAATAGGAAAAGGAGTACGTCAAGGCTGTATATTGTCACCTTGCTTATGTAACTTCTATGCAGAGTACATCATGAGGAACGCTGGGCTGGAAGAAGCACAAACTGGAATCAACATTGCTGGGAGAAATATCAATAACCTCAGATATGCAGATGACACTACCCTTATGGCAGAAAGTGAAGAGGAACTCAAAAGCCTCTTGATGAAAGTGAAGGAGGAGAGTGAAAAGGTTGGCTTGAAGCTCAACATTCAGAAAACGAAGATCATGGCATCTGATCCCATCACTTCATGGGAAATGGATGGAAAAACAGTGGAAACAGTGTCAGACTTTATTTTTTTGGGCTCCGAAATCACTGCAGATGCTGATTGCAGCCATGAAATTAAAAGACGCTTACTCCTTGGAAGGAAAGTTATGACCAAACTTGATAGTATATTAAAAAGCAGAGACATTACTTTGCCAACCAAGGTCCGTCTAGTCAAGGCTATGGTTTTTCCGTGGTCATGTATGGATGTGAGAGTTGAACTGTGAAGAAACCTGATCGCTGAAGAATTGATGCTTTTGAACTGTGGTGTTGGAGAAGACTCTTGATAGTCCCTTGGACTGCAAGAAGATCCACCCAGTCCTTTCTAAAGGAGATCAATCCTGGGTGTTCATTGGAAGGACTGATGCTGAAACTGAAATACTTTGGCCACCTCATGCGACGAGTTGACTCACTGGAAAAGACTCTGATGCTGGGAAAGGTTGGGGGCGGGAGGAGAAGGGGACGACCGAGAATGAGATGCCTGGATGGCATCACCAACTCTGTGGACATGAGTTTGAGTGAACTCCAGGAATTGGTGATGGACAGGGAGGCCTGGCGTGCTGTGATTCATGGGATCGCGCAGAGTCGGACACGATTGAGCGAATGAACTGAACTGAACTTGTCAGATTTGGTATTAAGGTAATGGTGTCCTCATAGAATCCATTTCTCAGTTTACCTTCCTCTGCAATTTCCTGGAAGAGTTTAAGTAGGATAGGTATTAGCTCTTCTCTCAATTTTTGGTAGAATTCCGCTATGAAGCCATCTGGACCTGGGCATTTGTTTGCTGGTAGATTTCTAATTACAGTTTCAATTTCGTTGCTTGTGATATGTCTGTTTAGATTTTCTATTTCTTCTTGGTTCAGTTTTGGAAAGTTGTAATTTTCTAACAATTTGTCCATTTTTCTAAGATGTCAATTTTTTTAGCATATAATTGCTGATAGGAGTCTCTTATGATCCTTTTTATTTCTGTTTTGACTGCTGTGATCTCTCCCTCTTGATTTCTAATTTTATTGATTTGGTTTTTCTCCCTTTGTTTCTTGATGAGTCTGGCTAGTGGTTTGTCATTTTTTTTTTTACCCTCTCAAAGAACCAGCTTTTGGTTTTATTGATTTTTGCTATGGTCTCTTTTGTTTCCTTTGCATTTATTTCTGCCCTAATTTTTAAGATTTCTTTCCTTCTACTAACCCTGGGGTTCTTCATTTCTTCCTTTTCTAGTTGCTTTAGGTGTAGGGTTAGGTTATTTAGGTGACTTTTTTCTTGTTTCTTGAGTTATGCCTGTATTGTTATGAACCTTCCCTTTAGCACTGCTTTTACAGTGTCCCAGAGGATTTGGGTTGCTGTGATTTCATTTTCATTTGTTTCCATGCATATTTTGATTTCTTTTTTATTTCTTCTTTGATTTGTTGGTTATTTACCATTTTGGTGTTCAGCCTCCATATGTTGGAATTTTTAATAGTTTTTCTCCTGTAACTGAGATCTAGTATTACTGCATTGTGGTCAGAAAAGTTGCTTGGAATGATTTCAATTTTTTTGAATTTACTAAGGTTAGATTTATGGCCCAGGATATGATCTATCCTGGAGAAGGTTCCGTGTGCACATGAGAAGAAAGTGAACTTCATTGTTTTGGGGTGAAATGTCCTATAGATATCTATTAGGTCTATCTGGTCTATTGTATCACTTAACGTTTGTGTTTCCTTGTTAATTTCTGTTTAGTTGATCTATCCATAGGTGTGAGTGGGGAATTAAAGTCTCACACTACTATTGTGTTATTGTTAATTTCCCCTTTCATACTTGTTAGCATTTGGCTTACATATTGCGGTGCTCCTAAGTTGGGTGCATATATATTTATAATTGTTATATCTTCTTGGCTTGATCCTTTGATCATTATGTAGTGTCCTTCTTTGTCTCTTTTCACAGCCTTTGTCTTAAAGTCTATTTTATCTGACATGAATATTACTACTCCTGCTTTCTTTTGGTCTCTATTTGCGTGGAATATCTTTTTCCAGCCCTTCACTTTCAGTCTGTGTGTGTCCCTTATTTTGAGGTGGGTCTCTTGTAGACAACATATATGGGGGTCTTGTTTTTGTATCTATTCAGCCAGCCTTGGTCTTTTGGTTGGGGCATTCAACCCATTTACATTTAAGGTAATTATTGATAAGTATGATCCTGTTGTCACTTACATTATTGTTTTGGGTTCTAGTTTATACACTCATTCTATGCTTCCTGTCTAGAGTAGATACTTTAGCATTTGTTGGAGAGCTGGGTTTGGTGATGCTGATTTCTTTCAGCTTTTGCTTGTCTGTAAAGCTTTTGATTTCTCCTTCATATTTGAATGAGCTCCTTGCTGGGTACAGTAATCTGTAGGTTATTTTCTTTCATCACTTTAAGTATGCCCTGCCATTCCCTCCTGGCCTGAAGAGTTTCTATTAAAGATCAGCTGTCACCTTTATGGGGACCCCTTGTGGTTATTTATTGCTTTTAGCTTGATGCTTTTAATATTTGTTCTTTGTGTTTGATCTTTGTTAATATGATTAATATGTCTCTTGTGGTATTTCGCCTTGGGTTTATCTTGTTTGGGACTCTCTGGGTTTCTTGGACTTGGGTGATTATTTCCTTCCCATTTTAGGGAAATTTTCAACTATTATCTCTCAAGTGTTTTCTCATAGTCTTTTTACTTGTCTTCCTCTTCTGGGACTCCTATGATTTGGATGTTAGGGTGTTTAAGATTGTCCCAGAGATATCTGAGATTGTCCTCATTTCTTTTAATTCGTTTTTCTTTTTTCCTCTCTGCTTCATTTATTTCTACCATTCTATGTTCTAACTGACTTATTCTATCTTCTACCTGTTATTCTACTTTTGGTTCCATCCAGAGTGTTTTTTATCTCATCTATTGTGTTATTCATTGTATATTGACTCTTTTTAGTTCTTCTAGATCCTTGTTAATCTTTTCTTGCATCTTCTCAATCCTTGTCTCTAGGTTATTTGTCTATAACTCCAATTTGTTTTCAAGATTTTGGATCAATTTCACTATCATTATTCAGAATTTTTATCAGGTAGAGTCCCTATCTCTTCCTCTTTTGTTTGGGTTGGTAGGCATTTATCATGTTCCTTTATTTGCTGAGTATTTATCTTCCTCTTCATCTTGCTTATATTGCTGTGTTTGGGGTGGCCTTTCCGTCTTCTGGAAGTTTGTGGAGTTCTCTTTATAGTGGCGTTTCCTTGCTTTGGGTAGGTTGGACGGGTGGCTTGTCAAGGTTCCCTGGTTAGGGAAGCTTGTGTCGGTGTTCTGGTGGGTGGAGCTGGATTTCTTCTCTCTGGAGTGCAATGAAGTGTCCAGTGATGAGTTATGAGATGTCAATAGGTTAGGAGTGACTTTGGGCAGCCTGTATATTGAGGTTCAGGGCTATGTTCCTGTGTTGCTGGAGAATTTGCATGGTATGTCATGCTCTGGAACTTGTTGACCCTTGGGTGGTGCTTGGTTTCAGTGTATGTATGGAGGCATTTGATGAGCTCTTATCGATTAATGGAGCAGGAGGACTTCACTGGAGTCAGGAGTTCTCTGGTGTTCTCAGGATTTGGACTTAAGCCTCCTGCCTCTGGTTTTCAGTCTTATTCTTGCAGTAGCCTCTAGACTTCTCTATCTCTCACTTCCAAGGTGGGTCTCTGTTTTAGCTTCTGTTTGCTGGTCTCTTCAGTGTCTAATTTCCGCCTTGACACTAGGGGGGCGGTGTTGGACACTTTTTTTAAAGCTCACTTGTTCAGTCCTGTTCTGGGAAGGGAGGAATGCTGCAGACAAATATCTCTGGCGTCTGTGGGAAGTGCTCCCAGTGTCTTGGCCACACTGGGTTTGTCCCCACTCACGGCGTGTGTGCTGTCCAAGTCTACACTGCACAGGCTCTAGGTTGCTCTGCCGGGAACTGTCTGAGGCCGTTGCTGGGTTGCATGCACATCCCAGGTCTAAGCCGCTCAGGTTCAGGTTCTTGGGTACTACACAAAGGCACAGACTTGGTTGGGCCTGCGTTTTGTGCCCTTCCCTGGTCTGAGCCGCTCAGGTGACCAGGTGTTTGGTGAGTGTGGTTGCTGTGACTTATCACCTCCCTGGTCCCTGCTGCTGGTTTTTCTGGGTGTACAACTGGCGCACCTACTTAGGTGGATGTCGACCGTCCAGAAACCCAAGAAGTCTTGGTTAGCAAAGAAGCCTGCCTGCAGTTTGGTATCAGATGCCTTTCTGGGGCTGCGATTGCCCCCTTCCAGCTCTGGCTGCCCTCCCCTGCCTGTCTCAGCAGGGGTTGGGCCGTCCACAGCCCAGTAGCTCTGCTCAGTCCTTTGTTCTTTGAGTGGGATTGGCGGAGTCTTAGGTTAGGGCTTTTCAACTTTTTTCGCGGGTTAGCTATCCCACAGTCTGCTTTGCTATCTCCAGTTAGCTGTCTCAGATTGCCCTCGCAGCATTCAGGCCAGGTTCAGCATGACTAAGCAGTTCAGCTGTCTCCTCCCTGCCCAGCCCCGATTGCTAATGGCGGATGCAGGCGTCTGCCTGCTTCTTGCTGGGAGTTACCTTTAGTCGCATAATATGTGGGTTTTAATTATTTCTTTCTTTTTCCTCCTGATTATCCTGCCCTCTGAGGTTCCAATGCTCGCCATAGACTCACCAGTGAGAGTGTTTCCTGGTGTTGGAAACTTCTCTCTTTTTTTTTAATCCTCCCTTCCCAGGATGGAGCGACGTCCCTACCTCTTTTGTCTCTCTTTTTGTCTTTTATGTTTTTTCCTACCTCCTTTTGAAGACAATGGGTTGCTTTTCTTGGTGCCTGATGTCCTCTGGCAGCACTCAAAAGTTGTTTTGTGGAATTTACTCAGCGTTCAAATGTTCTTTCGATGAATTTGTGGGGGAGAAATTGGTTTCGCCATTCTATTCCTCCGCCAAAGTATGTATGTCTTTCTTAAGAGTGTTTTAATTTCATAACTGCAATCAGCATCCGCAGTGATTTTGCCCCCCCCCCCCCAAAAAATAAACTCTGACACTGTTTCCACAGTTTCTCCATTTATTTCCCATGAAGTGATGGGACCAGATGCCATGAACTTAGTTTTCTGAATGTTGAGCTTTAACCCTACATTTTCACTGTCCTCTTTCACTTTCATCAAGAGGTTTTTATTTCCTCTTCACTTTCTGCCATAAGAGTGGTGGCATCTGAATATCTGAGGTTACTGATATTTCTGCCAGCAATCTTGATTCCAGCTTGTGCTTCTTCCAGCCCAGGGTTCCTCATGATGTACACTGAATATAACTTAAATAAGCAGGGTGACAATATACAGCATTGATGTACTCCTTTCTCTATTTGGAACCAGTCTGTTGTTGCTTGTCTACTTCTAACTGTTGCTTCCTGACCTGCATATAAGTTTCTCAAGAGGCAGGTCAGGTGCTCTTGGATTTCCATCTCTTTCAGAATTTTCCACAGTTTATTGTGATCCACATAGTTAAAGGCTTTGGCATTGTCAATGAAGTAGAAATAGATGTATTTCGGGAAATCTTACTTTTTCAATGATCCAGCGGATGTTGGCAGTTTGGTCTCTGATTCCTCTGCCTTTTCTAAAACCAGCTTGAACATCTTGAAGTTCATGGTTCACGTATTGCTAAAGCCTGGTTTGGAGAATTCTGAGCATGCCTTTACTAGCGTGTGAGATTAGTGCAATTGTTCAGTAGTTTGAAAATTCTTTGGCATTGCCTTTCTTTGGGTTTGGAATGAAGACTGAACTTTTCCAGTCCTGTGGCCACTGCTGAGTTTTCCAACTTGCTGGCATAGTGAGTGCAGCACTTTCACAGCATCATCTTTCAGGATTTGAAATAGTTCAACTGGAAATCCATCACCTCCACAAGCTTTGTTCGTAGTGATGCTTTCTAAGGCCCACTTGACTTCACATTCCAGGATATCTGGCTCCAGGTGAGTGATCACACCATCGTGATTACCTTGGCCATAAAGATCTTTATTGTACAGTTCTTCTGTGTATTCTTGCCACCTCTTAATATCTTCAGCTTCTGTTAGGTCCATACCATTTCTGTCCTTTATTGAGCCCATTTTTTCCATGAAATGTTCCCTTGGTATCTATAATTTTCTTGAAGAGATCTCTTGTCTTTCCTATTCTGTTGTTTTCCTCTATTTCTTTGCATTGATCGCTGAGGAAGGCTTTCTTATCTCTCCTTGCTATTCTTTGGAACTCTGCATTCAGATGCTTATATCTTTCCTTTTCTCCTTTGCCTTTTGCTTCTCTTCTTTTCACAGCTATTTGTAAGGCCTCCTCAGACAGTCATTTTGCTTTGTACCATTTCATTTCCATGGAGATGGTCTTGATCGCTGTCTTCTGTACAATGTCACAAACCTACGTCCACTGTTCATCAGGCACACTATATATCAGATCTAGTCCCTTAAATCTGTTTCTCACCTCCACTGTATAATCATAAGGGATTTGATTTAGGTCATATCCAAATGGTCTAGAGGTTTTCCATACTCACTACAATTTCAGTCTGAATTTGGCAATAAGGAGTTCATGATCTGAGCCACAGTCAGCTCTTCGTCATGTTTTTGCTAACTGTATTGAGCTTCTACTTCTTTGGCTGCAAAGAATATAATCAATCTGATTTCGGTGTTGACCATCTGGTGATATCCATGTGTAAAGTCTTCTATTGTATTGTTGGAAGTGGGTGTTAACTACGACCAGTGTGTTCTCTGGGGAAACTCTATTAGCCTTTGCCCTGCTTCATTCTGTATTCCAAGGCCAAATTTGCCTGTTACTCCAGGTTTTTCTTGACTTCTTACTTTTGCATTCCAGTCCCCTATAATGAAAAGGACCTCTTTTTTGGGTCTTAGTTCTAAAAGGTCTTCTAGGTCTTCATAGAACCACTCAACTTGTGCTTCTTCAGCTTTACTGGCTGGGTCATATCTTGGATCACTGTAATAGTGAATGGTTGGCCTTGGAATATGCAGAGTACATCATGAGGAACGCTGGGCTGGAAGAAGCACAAGCTGGAATCAAGATTGCAGGGAGAAATATCAATAACCTCAGATATTCAGATGACACCACCCTTATGGAAGAAAGTGAAGAGGAACTCAGAGGCCTCTTGATGAAAGTGAAAGAGGAGAGTGAAAAAGTTGGCGTGAAGCTCAACATTCAGAAAACGAAGATCATGGCATCTGGTCCCATCACTTCATTGGAAATAGATGGGGAAACAGTGGAAATAATGTCAGACTATTTCTTGGGGCTCCAAAATCACTGCAGATGCTTATTGCAGCCAGGAAATTAAAAGACACTTACTCATTGGAAGGAAAGTTATGACCAACCTAGATAGCATATTAAAAAGCAGAGACATTACTTTGCAAACAAAGGCCCATCTAGTCAAGGCTATAGTTTTTCCAGTGGTCATGTATGGATGTGAGAGTTGGACTGTGAAGAAAGCTGATCGCCAAAGAATTGATGCTTTTGAACTGTGGTCCTGGAGAAGCCTCTTGAGAGGCCCTTGGACTGCAAGGAGATCCAACCAGTCCATTCTAAAGGAAATCAATCCTGGGTGTTCATTGGAAGGACTAAAGCTGAAGCTCCAATAATTTGGCCACCTCATACAATGAGTTGACTCACTGGAAAAGACTCTGATGCTGGGAGGGATTGGGGGTGGGAGGAGAAAGGGAAGACAGAGAATGATATGGCTGGATGGCATCACTGACACGATGGACTTGAGTTTGAGTGAACTCCAGGAGTTGGTGATGGACAGGGAGGCCTGGCATGCTGTGATTCATGGGGTCACAAAGAGTCGGACACGACTGAACGCCTGAATTGAACTGAACTGAACTGGCCTTGGAAACGAACAGAGATTATTGGTCGTTTTTGAGATTTCCTCCAAGTATAGCATTTTGGACTCTTTTGTTGACCATGATGGCTACTCCATTTCTTCAAAGGGATTCCTTCCCACAGTAGTAGATATAATGGTCATCTTACTTAAATTCACCCATTCCAGTCCAGTTTAGTTCACTGATTCCTAGAATGTCTACGTTCACTCTTGTCATCTCCTGTTTGACCACTTCCAATTTGCCTTGATTCATGGACTTAACATTCCAGGTTCCTATGCAATATTGCTATTTATAACATCGGACCTTGCTTTTATCACCAGTCACATCCATAGCTGGGTATTGTTTTTGCTTTGGCTCCATCCCTTCATTCTTTCTGGATTTATTTCTCCACTGATCTCTAGCAGCATACTGGGCACCTATCGACCTGGAGTTATCTTCATTCAGTATCCTATCATTGTGCCTTTTGGTACTGTTCATGTGGTTCTCAAGGCAAGAATATTGAAGTGGTTTGCCTTTCCCTTCTCCAGTGGACCGCATTCTGTCAGACCTCTCCAACATGACCCGCCCATCTTGGGTGGCCCCACATGGCATCATGACTTAGTTTCATTGAGTTAGACATGGCTGTGGTCTGTGTGATCAGATTGATTAATTTTCTGTGATCATGATTTCAGTGTGTCTGCCCTCTAATGCCCTCTCGTAATACCTACCGTGTTACTTAGGTTTGTCTTACCTTGGTCGTGGGGTATCTCTTCACGGCTGTTGCAGCAAAGTGCAGCCACTGCTCCTTACCTTGGACGAGGGGTATCTCTTCATGGCTGCCCCTCCTGACCTTGAATGTGTAGTAGCTCCTCTTGGCCCTTTTGCAGTAGCTAGACTACATGTTAATTCAGAAAACTTTGCATAATTGGTGATTTAGCGAGTTTTACTAGTGTGCTTAATTTGTGTTATCATACTATTAATATTTTAAAACGTAAAACTCCAAAAGTAATTTTGACTTGAATTTTCTAGCCATCTATACTTCTAGCTATCGGTGTGAACTAACTATTGATGCTTCGTTTTACCTAATATATATTTAACTTCAAAATGCATTACCAGTGCTTCTATGTCACAATATTTTTTTGCTTGAATATGATTTTTTTCTTATTTTTTAATTTATTTATTTGTTTATTTTTTAATTTTTATTGGAGACTAATTATTTTACAATATTATATTGGTTGGTTTTGCCATACATTGACATAAATCCGCCCGGGTGTACATGAGTTCCCCCTCCCGAATCCCTGTCACACCTCCCTCCTCCAATTATCCTCCCTCTGGGTCATCCCCGCATACCAGCCCCAAGCATTCGGTAACATGCATCGACCCTGAACTGGCGATTCGTTTCACATATATACATGTTTCAATGCCATTCTCCAAAATCATCCCACCCTCACCCTCTCCCACAGAGTCCCAAATACTATTCTATATATCTGTGTCTCTTTTGCTGTCTCATATACAGGGTTATCATTTCCATCTTTCTAAATTCCATATATATGCGTTAGTATACTGTATTGGTTTATTTCTTTCTGGCTTACTTCACTCTGTATAACAGGCTCTAGTTTTATCCACTTCATTAGAACTGGTTCAAATGCATTTTTTTAATGGCTGAGTAATACTCCATTGTGTATATGTACCAAAGCTTTCTTATCCATTCGTCTGCAGATGAACATCTAGGTTGCTTCCATGTCCTGGCTATTATAAACAGTGCTGCAATGAACATTGGAGTACATGTGTCTCTTTCAATTCTCGTTTCCTCAGTGTGTATGCCCAGGAGTGCGATTGATGGATCATATGGCAGCTCTATTTCCAGTTTTTTGAGGAATCTCCACACTGTTCTCCATAGTGGCTCTACTAGTTTGCATTCCCATCAAAAGTGTAAGAGGGTTCCTTTCTCTCCACACCCTCTGCAGCATTTATTGCATGCAGACTTTTGGATAGCAGCCATTCTGACTGGTGTGAAATGGTATCTCATTGTGGTTTGGATTTGCATTTCTCTGATTATGAGGGATGTTGAGCATTTTTTCATGTGTTTGTTAGCCATCTGTATATCTTCTTTGGAGAAATGTCTGTTTAGTTCTTTGGCCCATTTTTTGATTGGGTCATTTATTTTCTGGAATTGAGCTGCAGGACCTGCTTGTATATTTCGCAGATTAATCCTTTATCAGTTGCTTCATTTGCTATTATGTTCTCCCATTCTGAAGGCTGTCTTTTCAGCTTGCTTATAGTTTCCTTTGCTGTGCAGAAGCTTTTGATTTTAATTAGGTCCCATTTGTTTATTTTTACTTTTATTTCCAGTATTCTGGGAGGAGGGTCTTGGAGGATCCTGCTGTGATTTATGTCAGAGTGTGTTTTGCCTACGTTCTCCTCTAGGAATTTTATAGTTTCTGGTCTTACATTTAGCTCTCTAATTCATTTTGAGTTTATTTTGGTGTATGGTGTTAGGAAGTGTTCTAGTTTTATTCTTTTACATGTGGCTGACCAGTTTTCCCAGCACCACTTGTTAAAGTGACTGTCTTTTGTACATTTTATATTCTTGCCTCCTTTGTCAAAAATAAGGTGTCCATACTTGCTTGGGATTATCTCTGGGCTTTCTATTTTGTTACATTGATCTATATTTCTGTCTTTATGCCAGTACCATACTGTCTTGATGACTGTGGCTTTGTAGTAGAGCCTGAAGTCAGGCAGGTTGATTCCCTCTGTTCCATTTTTCTTCCCCAAGATTGTTTGGCTAGTCAAAGTTTTTTGTATTACCATACAAATTGTTAGATTTTTTGTTGTAGTTCTGTGAAAAATATCGTTGGTTGCTGGATAGGGATTGCATTGGATGTATAAATTGCTTTGGGTAGTATACTCATTTTTGCAATATTTATTCTTCCAATACATGAACACTGTGTGTTTCTCCATCTATTAGTGTCCTCTTTGATTACTTTCACTAGTGTTTTATAGTTTTCTATGTACAAGTCTTTTGTTTCCTTAGGTAGATATATTCCTAAGTATTTAATTATTTTCGTTGCAACAGTGAATGGAATAGTTTCTTTAATTTCTCTATTTTCTCATTATTAGTGTATAGGAATGCAAGGGATTTCTGTGTGTTGATTTTATATCCTGCAACTGTACTGTATTCATTGATTAGCTCTAGTAGTTTTCTGGTAGCCTCTTCAGGGTTTTCTGTGTAGAGGATCATGTCATCAGCGAATAGTGAAAGTTTTACTTCTTCTTTTCTAATTTTATTCCTTTTATGTCTTTTTCTGCTCTGATTGCTGTAGCCAAAACTTCCAGAACTATGTTGAATAGTAGTGGTGAGCGTGGGCACACTTGTCTTGTTCCTGACTTGAGGGGAAATGCTTTCAGTTTTTCACCATTGAGGATAATGTTTGCTGTGGGTTTGTCATATATAGCTTTTATTATGTTGAGATATGTCCCTTCTATTCCCACTTTCTGGAGGGTTTTTATCATAAATGGATGTTGAATTTTTTGGAAGGCTTTCTGTGCATCTATTGAGATAATCGTATGATTTTTATTTTTCAGTTTGTTAATGTGGTGTATTACGTTGACTGATTTGCGGATATTGAAGAATCCTTGCATTCCTGGGATAACGCCCACTTGGTCATGATGTATGATCTTCTTAATATGTTGTTGGATTCTGATTGCTAGAATTTTGTTCAGGATTTTTGCATCTATGTTCATCAGTGATATTGGCCTGTAGTTTTCTTATTTTGTTGGATCTTTACCGGGTTTTGAGATTAGTGTGATGATGGCTTCATAGAATGAATTTGGAAGTTTCCCTTCCTCAACAATTTTCTGGAAGAGTTTGAGTAGAATAGGTGTTAGCTCTTCTCTAAATTTTTGGTAGAATTCAGCTGTGAAGCCGTCTGGATTGGGCTTTTGTTTGCTGGAAGATTTCTGATTACAGCCTCTAGTTCGTGCTTGTGATGGGTCTATTCAGATTTTCTATTTCTTCCTGGTTCAGTTTTGGAAAGTTGCACTTTTCTATGAATTTGTCTATTTCCTCCAGGTTATTCATTTTATTGCCATATAGTTGCTGATAGTATTCTCTAATAATCCTTTGTATTTCTGTGTTTGTCAGTTGTTATCTCTCCATTTTCATTTCTGATTTTATTGATTTCGTTCTTCTCCCTTTGTTTCTTGATGAGTCTGGCTAGTGGTTTGTCAATTTTATTTACCTTCTCAAAGAACCAACTTTTGGTTTTGATTTTTGCTTTGGTCTCTTTTGTTTCTTTTGCATTTATTTATGCCCTGATTTTTACAATTTCTTTCCTTCTGCTCACCCCTGGGTTCTTCATTTCTTCCTTTTCTAATTTCTTTAGATGTAGAGTTAGGTTATTTAGTTGGCTTTTTTATTGTTTCTTCGGGTGTGCCTGTATTGCTATGAACTTCCCCCTTAGCACTGCTTTTACAATGTCCCAGAGGTTTTGAGTTGTTGTGTTTTCATTTTCATTCATTTCTATGCATATTTTGAATTCTCTTTTGATTTCTTCTATGATTTGTTCATTATTCAGCAGCGTGTTGTTCAGCCTCCATATGTTGGCATTTTTTTATGGTTTTTCTCCCATAATTGAGATCTAATCTTACGTCATTGCGGTGAGAAAAGATGCTTGGAATGATTTCAATTTTTTTGAATTTACCAAGGCTAGGTTTATGGCCCAGGATGTGATCTATCCTGGAAAATGTTCCGTGTGCGCTTGAGAAAAAGGAGAATTTCATTGTTTTGCGGTGAAATGTCCTATAGATATCTATTAGGTCTAACTGGTCTATTGGATCATTTAAAGTTGTGTTTCCTTGTTAATTTTCTGTTTAGTTGATCTATCCATAGATGTAAGTGGGGTATTAAAATCTCCCACTATTATTGCATTGTTGTTAATTTCCCCTTTCATACTTGTTAGCATTTGTCTTACATATTGCGGTGCTCCTATGTTGGGTGAATAAATATTTATAATTGTTATATCTTCTTATTGGATTTTTTTTTTGATCTTTATGTAGCTTCCTTCTTTGTCTCTTTTCACAGCCTTTGTTTTAGTCTATTTTATCTGATATGAGTATGGCTACTCCTGCTTTCTTTTGGTCTCCATTTGCATGGAATATCTTTTTCCAGCCCTTCACTTTCAGTCTGTATGTGTCCCTCGTTTTGAGGTAGGTCTCTTGTAGACAACATATATGGGGGTCTTGTTTTTGTATCCATTCAGCCAGCCTTTGTCTTTTGGTTGGGGCATTCAACCCATTTATGTTTAAGGTAATTATTGATAAGTAGGATCCCATTGCCATTTTCTTTATTGCTTTGGGTTCGAGTTTATACACCTTTCTGTGTTTCCTGTCTAGAGAAGATCGTTTAGCATTTGTTGGAGAACTGGGTTGGTGATGTTGAATTCTCTCAGCTTTTGCTTGCCTGTAAAGCTTTTGATTTCTCCTGCATATTTGAATGAGATCCTTGCTGGGTTCAGTAATCTGGGCTCTAGGTTATTTTCTTTCATCAATTTAAGTATGTTTTGTCCTTCCCTCCTGGCCTGAAGAGTTTCTGTTGAAAGATCAGCTGTTATCCTTATGGGAATCCCCTTGTGTGTTATTTGCTGCTTTTCATTGCTGCTTTTAATATTTGTTCTTTGTGTTTGATCTTTGTTAATTTGATTACTATGTGTTTTGGAGCATTTCGCCTTGGGTTTATCCTGTTGGGGACTCTCTGGGTTTCTTGGACTTGGGTGTTTATTTCCTTCCCGTTTTTGGGGAAGTTTTCAACTATTATCTCCACAGTATTCTCTCATGGTCTTTCTTTTTGTCTTCTTCTTCTGGGACTCCTATGATTCGAATGTTGGAGCGTTTCCCAGATGTCTCTAATATTGTCCTCATTTCTTTTAAATCTTTTTTCTTTTTTCCCCTCTGTTTCATTTATTTCTATAATTCTGTCTTCTAGCTCACTTATCCCGACTTCTGCCTCTGTTATTTTACTCTTTGCTCCCTCCAGAGTGTTTCTGATCTTATCTATTGCATTTTCATTGTATATTGACTCTTTTTTATTTCCTCTAAGTCCTTATTAAACCTTTCTTCCATCTTCTCAATTCGTTTCTCCAGGTTATTTATCTGTAACTCCATTTTGCTTTCAAGATTTTGAATCATTTTCACCATCAAAATTCGAAATTCTTTATCAGATAGATTCCCTATATCTTCCTCTTTTGTTTGTGTTGGTGGGCATTTATCTTGTTCCTTTACTTGCTGGGTTTTCTCTGCCTCTTCATCTTTCTTATATTGCTTTGCTTGGGGTGGCGTTTCCCTCTTCTGGCAGTTTGTAGAGTTCTCTTTATTATGTAGTTTCCTCATTGTGTGTGGGGTTGGACGGGTGACTTGTCAAGCTTCCCTGGTTAGGGAAGCTTGTGTCGGTGTTCTGGTGGGTGGAGCTGGATTTCTTCTCTCTGGAATGCAATGAAGTATCCAGTAATGAGTTATGAGATGTCAGTGGGTTTGGAGTGACTTTGGGCAGCCTGTATATTGAAGCTCAGGTCTATTTTCCTGTGTTGCTAGAGAATTTGCTTGGCATGTCTTGCTCTGGAACTTGTTGAACCTTGGGTGGTGCTTGGTTTTTGTGTAGATATGGAGGCGTTTGATGAGCTCCTATCAATTAATGTTCCCTGGAGTCAGGAGTTCTCTGGTGTTCTCAGGATTCGGGCTTAAGCCTCTTGCCTCTAGTTTTTGGTCTTATTCTTGGAGCAGTCTCTAGACTTCTCTATCTGTCATTTCCAAGGTGGTTCCCTCTGTTTTAGCTTCTGTTTGCTGGTCTCTTCAGTGTCTAATTTCCGCCCTGATACTAGGGGGCGGGTGGACACTTTTTTAGGCTCAGTTGTTCAGTCCTGTTTTGGGAAGGGAGGAATGCTGCAGACAAATATCTCTGGCGTCTGTGGGGAGTGCTCGCAGCGTCTCGGCCACACTGGGTTTGCCCCCACTCACAGTGCGTGTGTTGTCCCAGTCTACACTGCACAGGCTCTAGGTTGCTCTGCCAGGAACTGTCCAAGGCCGGCGCTGGGTTGTATGCACTTCCCAGGTCTGAGCGTCTCAAGTTCAGTTTCTCAGGTAATCCACAAAGGCGCAGACTTGGTTGGGCCTGCGTTTTGTGCCTTCCCCGTTATGAGCAGCTCAGGTGACTAGGTGTTTGGCGACCGTGGTCACTGCGACTTATCGCCTCCCCAGTAGCTGCCACTCGGTTTTCTGGGTGTACAACCGGCCCACTTCTCAGGTGGATATAGACCGGCCCGAGCCCAAGAAGTCTTGATTAGCAACACGTCTGCCTGCAGTTTGTATCGGATGCCTTTCTGGGGCCACAGTTGCCCCCTCCAGCTCTGGCTGACCTCCCTGCCTGTCTCGGTGGGAGATGGGGGATGGGCCAACCACAGCCGGCTCGCTCTGCTCAGCCCTTTGTTCTGTGAGCAGGGTTGGCGGAGTCTTAGGTTAGAGCTTTCGGCCTTTTCGTGGGGAAGCTATCCCAGTCTGCTATGTTATCCCCAGTTTGATCTTTCAGATTTTTCTTGCGGTACTCAAGCCCAGTCCTCTCTCTAAGCAGTTCAGCCAGCTCCTCCCTGCCCAGCCCCCGCTTGCTATTGGCATATGCAAGCGTCTGTGCTGCTTCTCCACTGGGAGTTAACGTTTGGCAGGTAACCTGTGTGTTTTAATTATTTCTTTCTTTTTCCTCCTGGTTATGTGGCCCTCTGAGGTTCCAAGGCTCGCCACAGACTTGTAGTGAGAGTGTTTCCTGGTGTTTGGGAACTTCTCTCTCTTTAAAGCCTCCCTTCCCGAGATTCAGCTCCGTCCTTACCTCTTTTGTCTCTCTTTTTATCTTTTATGTTTTTTCCTACCTCCTTTCTAAGACAATGGGCTGCTTCTCTGGGTGCCTGAGGTCCTCTGCCAGCATTCACAAGTTGTTTTTTGGACTTTACTCTGCGTTCAAATGTTCTTTTGATGAATTTGTTGGGGAGAGAGTGGTCTCGCCATCCTATACCTCCGCCATCTTGATCCTTTTCCCCTCTATGTCACAATATTAACATTCTTGAGTTCTTGAGTTTTATTTCCCTCTCAATAGTCTGTAACCCTTAATACTTGTTAAAGCAACATTTTTTTTTTCAGAATTCACATAAGGGTAATATCTTTTCGAAACTCTTTTATATATGAAAATTGCTGTACTATTATTCTTAATCAATTCAATAGTTTCTGAAGTTGTAAAAATTTTGCCACAATCTTAGTGACTTAAAGCAAAAGAAATTTATTCTGTCATATATTTCTGGAAGTCGTTAAACTTGAAATCAATGAGTCTGCTGTGCTTAAACATCTTACAACATAATTTAGCCTTTACAATGAAAGTCTAGTGCTATTATTTCATTTTAATAAGAAGAAATGAGCAAAAAGAGGGTGAGCACATTGTCCAATGTCACCCCGTTAGCAACTGGAGAAGCATGGTTTCTATCTCAGAAAATTTGAGCCCAGACATTCGATTAAACAGTGTACTATATTCTTCCCATGTTTGCTTCTAACCCCAAACTGTCAGAAAATTCTCAAGGGCAAGTATTGCATCTTCTTCCCATTGCTACTATGGTATAAAATCAACACACAGAAATCACTTGCATTCCTATACAGTAATAATGAGAAAATAGAAAGAGAAATTAAGGAAACTATTCATTCACTGTTGCAACGAAAATAATTAAATACTTAGGAATATATCTACCTAAGGAAACAAAAGACTTGTACATAGAAAACTATAAAACACTAGTGAAAGTAATCAAAGAGGACACTAATAGATGGAGAAATATACCGTGTTTATGGATTGGAAGAATAAATATTGTCAAAATGAGTATACTACCCAAAGTAATTTATACATTCAATGCAATCCCTATCAAGCTACCGACGATATTTTCCACAGAACTATAACAAATAATCTCACAATTTGTATGGAAATACAAAAATTCTCAAATATCCAAAGCAATCTTGAGGAAGAAAAATGGAACTGGGGGAATCAACCTGCCGGACTTTAGGCTCTACTACAAAGCCACAGTCATCAAGACAGTATGGTACTGGCATAAAGACAGAAATATAGATCAATGGAACAAAATAGAAAGCCCAGAGATAAATCCACGCACCTATGGACACCTATCTTTGACAAAGGAGGCAAGAATATAAAATGGACAAAAGACAGTCTCCTTAACAAGTGGTGCTGGGAAAACTGGTCAGCCACATGTAAAAGAATGAAACTAGAACACTTCCTAACACCATACACCAAAATAAACTCAAAATGGATTAGATAGCTAAATGTAAGACCAGAAACTATAAAATTCCTAGAGGAGAACGTAGGCAAAACACTCTCTGACATAAATCACAGCAGGATCCTCCAAGACCCACCTCCCAGAATACTGGAAATAAAAGCAAAAATAAACAAATGGGACCTAATTAAAATCAAAAGCTTCTGCACAGCAAAGGAAACTATAAGCAAGCTGAAAAGACAGCCTTCAGAATGGGAGAACATAATAGCAAATGAAGCAACTGACAAAGAATTAATCTCCAAAATATACAAGCAGGTCCTGCAGCTCAATTCCAGAAAAATAAATGACCCAATCAAAAAATGGGCCAAAGAACTAAACAGACATTTCTCCAAAGAAGATATACAGATGGCTAACAAACACATGAAAAAATGCTCAACATCCCTCATAATCAGAGAAATGCAAATCCAAACCACAATGAGATACCATTTCACACCAGTCAGAATGGCTGCTATCCAAAAGTCTGCATGCAATAAATGCTGCAGAGGGTGTGGAGAGAAAGGAACCATCTTACACTATTGGTGGGAATGCAAGCTAGTAGAGCCACTATGGAGAACAGTGTGGAGATTCCTCAAAAAACTGGAAATAGAGCTGCCATATGATCCATCAATCGCACTCCTGGGCATACACACTGAGGAAACGAGAATTGAAAGAGACACATGTTCTCCAATATTCATGTACAACCAATATAACATTGTAAAATAATTAGCTTCCAATAAAAATAAAAAATAAAATGCATAGTAACTACTCAACAAATTTTCTGAATGAATAAATGAATGACATGAAGTTTGGATATATGCTCCATGTGAGTTCAAAAATATTATTTCAATAAATGAAAATATAGCCTATAACTTTTACATTCTTCATTCACAGAATTTTTAAAAAAAATCTATGAATGGATATTCATCTTTTTTTTTCTCTCCTACATTGGCAGGCAGAATCTTGAACACTGAACCATAAAATATCTATGAATGGATATGCATCATTGTAAAATATAGCGCCAATATACTGCTGAGATCCCTGAAGAGATAGTAGACATTTCTACTTCTATCACCTATATGAAGAATATTTACTATTTCTACATATATCTTGGTAGAATTTACCACAATGAGCCAAAAACGTCACAATAATTTGAATCATCATATATTGCATCAGTTAGACCATATATCTTTCAGATTAGATGTTTTTTTAGCCTTGGATATCATTTTATCTTTTTCATAACTTTTCAGATAGACTCCTACTAGCATGTCATATTAATTTTCTGGCACTCAGATGACCAATATCTTTACCTTCCAAATTTCAGTCGTGGTAATGTAGGTGCTCTTTGGGTTTCCCAGGCGGCACTAGTGGTAAACCCTCCTCAACCCAATGCAGGACACATAAGAGATGAGGGTTCGATATCCGGGTTGGGAAGATCCTCTGGAGGAGGGCATGGCAACCCACTCCAGTATTATTGCCTAGAGAATCCCATGGACAGAGGAACCTGGAGGGCTATAGTCCAGAGGGTTGTAAAGAGTTAGACACCACTGAAGTGACAGCACAGCACAGCACGGGCGCTCTTTGATCCTTTCACCTCTTTTGACAAACATCACCAATACCGCAGTGGCCTTCGTTATGCCCTCAACCAGTAAATATCTCCACCAAAAGTAATCATTATCCAGATTTCCAATGCCATAAAATAGTTTTGGTAAGCTGATTTTTTAAATTTTATAGAAATGTAACCTTGAAGTAATTATTCTTTGTACCTAGCATTTTCAGTCAATATTGCTTCTGGGATTCATCCTTAATGTTACATATAATAGTGATATTTCTTTCATTTTTATTGCTGTGTAGTAATAAAATATATGAACACATTATTTATCCATTCTACTGTCAATAAATATTTGGATTATTTTCAGTTTGGGACTATTCTCTACAAAGCTTCTATGGACATTCTTCTATATTATGTTGGCATATATGCACACTCATCATATGTGGGCATGTACATAGGAATTGAAACTTTTGGGGTATATGATTAGTACAAGTTAACCTTTTATATTGTCATTTTTAAAAAATTTATTTATTTTAATCATAGGCTAATTACTTTATATCATTTTATTGGTTTTGCCATACACTGACATGAATCTGCCCCGGGTGTACATGTGTTCCCCATCTTAAACCCCCCTCCCACCTCCATCCCCATCCCATCCTTCTGGTTCATCCCATACCAGCCCAAAGCATCCTGTATCATGCATCGAACCTGGACTGGTGATTCATTTCACATATGATAATATACATGTTTCAATGCCATTCTCTCAAATCATCCCACACTTGCCCTCATTTGGTAGTATAGTCATTTTCACAATATTGATTCTTCCTACCCAGGAACCTGGAATATCTCTCAATCAGTTTATGCTGTCTTTGATTTCTTTTGTGAGTGTCTTATAATTTTCTGTGTATAGTTTTGTGGTTTTTGTTTGTCTCTTTAGGTAGGTTTATTCCTAGATATTTAATTCTTTTTGTTGTGATGGTGAATGGGATTGATTCCTTAATTTATCTTTCTAATTTTTCATTGTTAGCATATAGAAATGCAAGTGATTTTTGTGTATTGATTTTATATCCTGCAACTTTGCTAATTTCACTGATTAGTTCTAGTAGCTTTCTGATACTATCTTTATGATTTTCTATGTACAGTATCATGTCATCTGCAAACTGTGAGAGCTTTGCTTCTTCTTTACTGATCTGATTTCTTTTTATTTCTTTTTCTTCTCTGATTGCTGTAGCTAGGACTTCCAGAACTATGTTGAATAACAGTGGTGATAGTGGGAACGCTTGTCTTGTTCCTGATCCTAGGGGGATTGCTTTCCATTTTTCACCATTGAGAATCATGTTTGCTGTAGGCTTATCATATATGGCCTTTATTATGTTGAGGTAGGTTCCTTCTATGCCCGTTTTTTGACAAGGTTTAATCATAAATGGGTGCTGAATTTTTTCAAAGGCTTTTTCTGCACCTATTGAGATGATCATATGGTTTTTATCTTTCAATTGGTTAATATGGTGTAACACAATGATTGATTAGCATATATTGAAGAATCCTAGCTTCCCTGGAATAAACCCAACTTGATCATAGTGCATGAGCTTTTTGATGTGTTACTGAATTACGTTTGCTAAAATTTTGTTGAGGATTTTTGCATCTATGTTCATCAGTGATACTGGGCTGTAGTTTTCTTTTTGTGTGTTTTCTTTGTCTGGTTTTGGCATCAGGGTGAAGGTGGCATTGTAGAATGAGTTTGGAAGTGTTCTATCCTATGCAATTTTTTTTATTGGAGGCTGATTATTTTAAAATATTGTATTGGTTGGTTTTGCCATACATTGATATGAATCCGCCCCGGGTGTACGTGAGTTCCCCCTCCTGAACCCCCCTCCCACATCCCTCCTCCCCTTATCCTCCCTCTGAGTCATCCCCACACACCAGCACTGAGCATCCTGTATCATGCATTAGCCCTGAACTGGCGATTCATTTCACATATGATAATATACATTTTTTAATACCATTCTCTGAAATCATCCCACCCTTGCCCTCTCCCACAGAGTCCAAAAGACTGTTCTATACATCTGTGTCTCTTTTGCTGTCTCGTATACAGGGTTATTGTTATCATCTTTCTAAATTCCATATATATGCGTTAGTATACTGTATTGGTGTTTTCCTTTCTGGCTTACTTCACTCTGTATAATAGTTTCTGGTTTCATCCACCTCATTAGAACTGATTCAAATGTATTCTTTTTAATGGATGAGTAATACTCCATTGTGTATATGTACTAAAGCTTTCTTATCCATTCATCTGCAGATGGACATTTAGGTTGCTTCCATGTCCTGGCTATTATAAACAGTGCTGCGATGAACATTGGAGTACATGTGTCTCTTTCAATTCTGGTTTCCTCGGTGTGTAGACCCAGGAGTACGATTGCTGGGTCGTATGACAGTTCTATTTCCAGTATTTTAAGGAATCTCCACACTGTTCTCCATAGTGGTTGTACTAGTTTGCATTCCCACCAACAGTGTAAGAGGGTTCCCTTTTCTCCACACCCTTTCCAGAATTTATTGTTTTGTAGACTTTTGGATTACAGCCATTCTGATTGGCATGAAATGGTAACTCCTTGTGGTTTTTATCTGCATTGCTCTGATTACGAGTGATTTTGAACATCTTTTCATGTGTTTGTTAGCCATCTGTGTATCTTTGGAGAATTATCTGTTTAGTCCTTTGGCCCATTTTTTTTATTGTTGTTTTTTTTTTTTTCCTTCTGGAATTGAGCTGCAGGAGTTGCTTGCATATTTTTGAGATTAATTCGTTGTCAGTTGTTTCAGTTGCTATTATTTTATGCCATTCTGAAGGCTGTCTTTTCACCTTGCTAATAGGTTCCTTTGCTCTGCAGAAGCTTTTAATTTTAATTAGATCCCATTGGTTTATTGTTTCTTTTATTTCCAATATTCATGGAGGATCCTGTTGTGATTTATGTCGGGGAGGGTTTTGCCTATGTTCTCCTCTAGGAGCTTTATACTTTCTGGTCTTACCTTTAGATTTTAATCCATTTTGAGTTTATTTTTGTGTATGGTGTTAGGGAGTGTTCCAGTTTCATTCTTTTACAAGTGGTTGACCAGTTTTCCCAGCACCACTTGTTAAAGAGACTGTCTTTTCTCCATTTTATATTCTTGCCTCCTTTGTGAAAGATAAGGTGTCCATAGGTGCATGGATTTATTTCTGGGCTTTCTATTTTGTTCCATTGATCTATATTTCTGTCTTTATGCCAGTACCATACTGTCTTGAGGACTGTGGCTTTGCAGTAGAGCCTGAAGTCCGGCAGGTTGATTCCCCCAGTTCCATTCTTCTTTTTCAAGATTGCTGTCACTATTCGAGATTTTTTTGTATTTCCATACAAATTGTGAAATTATTTGGTCTAGCTCTGTGAAAAATGCCGTTGGTAGTTTGATAAGGATGGTATTGAACATATAAATTACTTTGGGTAATATATTCATTTTCACAATATTTATTTTTCCAATCAATGAACACGGTATATTTCTCCATCTATTAGTGTCCTCTTTGATTACTTTCACCCGTGTTTTATAGTTTTCTATATATAGTTCTTTTGTTTCTTTAGATAGATATATTCCTAAGTATTTTATTCTTTTCGTTGCATCGGTGAATGGATTTGTTTCCTTAATTTCTCTTTCTATTTACTCATTATTAGTGTATAAGAATGCAAGGCATTTCTGGGTGTTGATTTTATATCCTGCAAGTTTACTATATTCATTGATTAGCTCTAGTAATTTTCTGGTAGAGTCTTTAGGGTTTTCTGTGTAGAGGATCAGGTCATGTGCAAACAGTGAGAGTTTTACTTCTTCTTTTCCAATGTGGATTCTTTTTATGTCTTTTTCTTTTCGAATTGCTGTGGCCAAAACTTCCAAAACTATATTGAATAGTAGTGGTGACAGTGGGCACCCTTCTCTTTTTCCTAACTTTAGGGGAAACGCTTTCTATTTTTCACCATTGAGGATAATGTTTACTGTGGGTTTGTCATACATAGCTTTTATTATGATGAGTAATGTTCATTCTGTTCCCGCCCTCTGGAGGGTTATGATCATAAATGGATGTTGAATTTTGTAAAAGACTTTCTTTGCATCTGTTGAGATCATCATATTGTTTTTATTTTTCATTTTGTTAATGTGGTGTATTATATTGATTGATTTGCGGATATTGAAGAATCCTTGCATTCCTGGCATAAAGCCCACTTGGTCATGATGTACTATCTTTTTAATGTGTTGTTGGGTTCTGAATGCTAGAATTTTGTTAAGGATTTTTGCAACTGTGTTCATCAGTGATATTGGCCTGTAGTTCTCTTTTTTAGTGGAATCTTTGAGAGGTTTTGGTATTAGGGTGATGGTGGCCTCATAGAAAGAGTTTGGAAGTTTACCTTCCTCTGCAATTGTCTGCAAGTGTTTGAGTGGGATAGGTGTTAGCTCTTCTCTCAATTTTTGGTAGAATTCAGCTATGAAGCCATATGGACCTGGGCCCTTGTTTGCTGGAAGATTTCTGATTACAGTTTCAAAATCCGTGTTTGTGATGGTTCTGTTAAGATTTTCTGTTTTTTCCTGGTTCAGTTTTAGAAAGTTGCACTTTTCTAAGAATTGCCCATTTCTTCCAAGTTGTCCATTTTATTGGCATATAATTGTTGATTATAGTCTCCTATGATCATTTGTATTTCTGCGTTGTCTGTTGTGATCTCTCCCTTTTCATTTCTAATTTTATTGATTTGGTTTTTCTCCCTTTGTTTCTTGATGAGTCTGGCTAGTGGTTTGTCAATTTTTTTTACCCTCTCAAAGAACCAGCTTTTGGTTTTATTGATTTTTGCTATGGTCTCTTTTGTTTCCTTTGCATTTATTTCTGCCCTAATTTTTAAGATTTCTTTCCTTCTACTAGCCCTGGGGTTCTTCATTTCTTCCTTTTCTAGATGCTTTAGTTGTAGAGTTAGGTTATTTAGTTGACTTTTTCTTGTTTCTTGAGGTATGCCTGTATTGTTATGAACCTTCCCTTTAGCACTGCTTTTACAGTGTCCCAGAGGATTTGGGTTGCTGTGATTTCATTTTCATTTGTTTCCATGCATATTTTGATTTCTTTTTTATTTCTTCTTTGATTTGTTGGTTATTCACCATTTTGGTGTTCAGCCTCCATATGTTGGAATTTTTCTCCTGTAACTGAGATCTAGTATTACTGCATTGTGGTCGGAAAAGATGCTTGGAATGATTTCAATTTTTTTGAATTTACCAAGGCTGGATTTATGGCCCAAGATGTGATCTAACCTGGAGAACGTTCCATGTATGCTTGAGAAGAAGGTGTAATTCATTATTTTGGGGTGAAATGTCCTATAGATATCAATTAGGTCTAACTGGTCTATTGTATCATTTAACATTTGTGTTTCCTTGTTAATTTTCTGATCTATCCATAGGTGTGAGTGGGGTATTAAAGTCTCCCACTATTATTGTGTTAATGTTAATTTCCCCTTTAATACTTTTTAGCATTTGTCTTACTTATTGTGGTGCTCCTATGTTGGGTGCAGACATATTTATAAAGGTTATATCTTCTTGAATTGATCCTTTGATCATTATGTAGTGTACTTCTTTGTCAATTTTCACAGCGTTATTTTAAAGTCTATTTTATCTGACTATGCTATTCCTACTTTCTTTTGGTTTCTATTTGTGTGGAATATCTTTTTCCAGCCCTTCACTTTAAACCTGTATGTGTCCCTTGTTTTGAGGTGGGTCCCTTGTAGACAACGTATATAAGGGTCTTTTTTGTATCCGTTCAGCCAGTATTTTCCTTTTCTTTGGGGCATTCAACCCATTTACTTTTAAGGTAATTATTGATAAGTATGGTGCTGTTTCCGTTTACTTTATTGTTTGGGTTCGAGTTTATACACTCTTTCTGTGCTTCCTGACTAGAGAAGGTCCTTTAGCATTTGTTGGAGAGCTGGTTTGGTGATGCTGAATTCTCTCAGCTTTTGCTTGTCTGTAAAGCTTTTGATTTATCCCTCATATTTGAATGAGATCCTTCCTGGGTACAGTAATCTGAGCTGTAGTTTATTTTCTTTCATCACTTTAAGCATGCCCTGCGATTCCCTCCTGGCCTGAAGAGTTTCTATTGAAAGATCAGCTGTTATCCTTATGAGGATTCCCTGGCGTGCTATTTGTTGCTTTTCCTTTGATACTTTTAATATTTATTCTTTGTGTTAGATCCTTGTTAATTTGATTAATATGTGCCTTGGGGTATTTTGCCTTGTGTATTTCCTGCTTGGGACTCTCTGGTATTCTTGGACTTGGGTGATTATTTCCTTCCCCTTTTTAGGGAAATTTTCAACTATTATCTCCTCAACTATTTTTCATGGTCTTTCTTTTTGTCTTCTTCTTCTGGGACTCCTATGAATTGGATGTTGGGGCGTTTAACATTATCCCAGAGGTCTCTGAGGTTGTCCTCATTTCTTTTAATTCATTTTTCTTTTCTCCTCTCGGTTTCATTTATTTCTACCATTCTATCTTCTAACTCACTTATTCTATCTTCTGCCTCCGATATTGTACTGTTAGTTCCCTCAAGAGTGTTTTGATCTCATCTATTGTGGCACAGACGTGAGAGACGCAGGCTCCGGCAATGCAGAAGCCTGGCTGAGAAGAGCTACCTCACATCCAAGGTAAGGTACAGTGGCTGCAATTTGCTGGAGCAGCTGTGAAGAGATATTATATGACCAAGGCAAGAGAAACCCAAATAAGGCAGTAGACATTGCAATGGGGCATCAGAGGGCAGACACACTGAAATCATAATCAAAGAAAACTAGCTGATCTGATCAAATGGACCACAGCCCTGTCTAACTCAATGAAACTAAGCCATGCCGTGTGGGGCCACCCAATACGGATGGGTCATGGTGGAGAGGTCTGACAGAAGGCGGTCCACTGGAGAAAGAAATGGCAAACCAATTCAGTATACTTGGCCTTGGAGTACGGAATAAAGCAGGTCAAAGTCTAATATAGTTTTGCCAAGAGAACGCACTGGTCAGAGCAAACACCCTCTTCCAACAACACAAGAGAAAGCTCTACATATGGACATCACCAGATGGTCAACACCGAAATCAGATTGATTATATTCTTTGCAACCAAAGATGGAGAAGCTCTCTACAGTTAGCAAAAACAAGACCAGGAGCTGACTGTGGCTCAGATCATGAACTCCTTATTGCCAAATTCACACTTAAATTGAAGAAAGTAGGGAAAACCACTAGACCATTCAGATAGGACCTAAATCAAATCCCTTATGATTATACAGTGGAAGTGAGAAATAGATTTAAGGGACTAGATCTGATAGATAGAGTGCCTGATGAACTATGGTCGGAGGTTCATGACAATGTACAGGAGACAGGGACCAAGATCATCCCCATGGAAAAGAAATGCAAAAAAGCAAAATGGCTGTCTGAGGAGACCTTACAAATAGTTGTGAAAAGAAGAGAACTGAAAAGCAAAGGAGACAAGGAAAGACATAAGCATCTGAATGCAGAATTCCAAAGATTAGCAAGGAGATATAAGAAAGCCTTCCTCAATAATCAATGCAAAGAAATAGAGGAAAACAACAGAATAGGAAAAACAAAAGATCTCTTCTAGAAAATTAGAGATTCCAAGGGAACATTTCATGCCAAGATGGGCTCGATAAAGAACAGAAATAGTATGGACTTAATAGAAGCAGAAGATATTAAGAAGAGGTGGCAAGAATACACAGAAGAACTGTACAAAAAAGATCTTCATGACCAAGATTATCACGATGGCGTGATCACTCACCTGGAGCCAGACATCCTGGAATGTGAAGTCAAGTGGGCCTTAGAAAGCATCACTACGAACAAAGCTATTGGAGGTGATGGAATTCCAATTGAGCTATTTCAAATCCTGAAAGATGATGCTGTGAAAGTGCTGCACTCAATATGCCAGCAAATTTGGAAAACTCAGCAGTGGCCAGAGGACTGGAAAAGGTCAGTCTTCATTCCAATCCCAAAGAAAGGGAATACCAAAGAATGCTCAAACTACCGCACAATTGCACTCATCTCACACGCTGGTAAAGTCATGCTCAAAAATATCCAAGCCAGGCTTCAGCAATATGTGAACCATGAACTTCCAGATGTTCAAACAGGTTTTACAAAAGTCAGTGGCACCAGAGATCAAATTGCCAACATCCGCTGGATCCTGGAAAAACCAAGAGATTTCCAGAAAAACATCTATTTCTGCTTCATTGAATATGCCAAAGCCTTTGACTGTGTGGATCACAATAAACTGTGGAACATTCTGAAAGAGATGGGAATACCAGACCACCTGACCTGCCTCTTGAGAAACCTGTATGCAGGTCAGGAAGCAACAGTCAGAACTGTACATGGAACAACAGACTGGTTCCAAATAGGAAAAGGAGTACATCAAGGTTGTATATTGTCACCCTGCTTATTTAACTTATACGCAGAGTATATCATGATGAGCACTGGGCTGGAAGAAGCATAAACTGGAATCAATATTCCCGGGAGAAATTTCAATCTCCTCAGATATGCAGATGACACCACCCTTATGGCAGAAAGTGAAGAGGAACTCAAAAGTCTCTTGATGAAAGTGAAAGAGGAGAGTGAAAAGGTTGGCTTGAAGCTCAACTTTCAGAAAACGAAGATCATGGCATCTGGTCCCATCACTTCATGGGAAATAGTTGGGGAAACAGTGGAAACAGTGTCAGACTTTATTTTTTGGGGCTCCAAACTCACTGAAGATATTCATTGCAGCCATGAAATTAAAAGATGCTTACTCCTTGGAAGGAAAGTTATGACCATCATAGATAGCATATTAAAAAGCAGAGGCATTGCTTTGTCAACCAAGGTCCGTCTAGTCAAGGCTATGGTTTTTCCTGTGGTCATGTATGGCTGTGAGAGTTGGACTGTGAAGAAAGCTGATCGCCGAAGTATTGATGCTTTTGAACTGTGGTGCTGGAGAAGACTCTTGAGAGTCCCTTGGACTGCAAGGACATCCAACCAGTCCACTCTAGAGGAGATCAATCCTGGGTGTTCACTGGAAGGACTTATGCTAAAGCTGAAGTTGCAATACTTTGGCCACCTCATGGGACGAGTTGACTCACTGGAAAAGACTCTTATGCTGGGATGGATTTTGGGCGGGAGGAGAAGGGAACGACGGAGAATGAGATGGCTGGATGACATCACCTACTCTATGGACATGAGTTTGTGTGAACTCCGGGAGTTGGTGATGGACAGGTAGGCCTGGTGTGCTGTGATTCCTGGGGTCACAAAATTCGGACATGACTGAGTGACTGAACTAAACTGATTTCATTATTCATTATATAGTGACTCGTTTTTATTTCTTCTAGATTCTTATTAAACCTTTCTTGCATCGTCTTGATCCTTGTCTCCAGGTTATTTATCTGTAACCCCAATTTGTTTTCAAGATTTTGGATCATTTTCACTATCACTATTCAGAATTCTTTATCAGGTATGTTCCGTACCTCTTCCTCTTTTGTTTGGTTTGGAGGGCATTTATCCTGTTCCTTTATTTCCTGGGTATTTCTCTGCCTCTTCGTCTTGCTTATATTGCTGTGTTTGGAGTGGCCTTTCCGTCTGACAGCAGTTTGTGGAGTTCTCTTTATTGTGGAGTTTCCTCGCTGTGGGTGTGTTTGAATCGGTGACGTTTCAAGGTTCCCTGGTTATGGAAGCTTATGTCGGTGTTCTGGTTGGTGGAGCTGGATTTCTTCTCTCTGGAGTGCAATGAAGTATCCAGTAATGAGTTATGAGATATCAATACGTTTGAAGTGACTTTGGATAGCCTGAAGTTTGAAGCTCAGGGTTATTTTCCTGTGTTGCTGGAGAATTTGCATGGTCTGTCTTGCTCTGGAACTTGTTGACCCTTGGGTGGTGCTTGGTTTCAATGTAGGTATGGAGACGTTTAATGAGCTCCTATTGATTAGTGTTCCCTGAAGTCAGGAGTTCTCTGGTGTTCTCAGGTTGGACTTAAGCCTCTTGCCTCTGGTTTTCAGTCTTTTTCTTGCAGTAGCCTAAAGGCTTCTCCATCTGTCACTTCCAAGCTGGTTCCCTCTGTTTTACATTCTTCTGTTTGCTTGTCTCTTCAGTGTCTAATACCGCCCTGACACTAAGGGGCTGTTGTGGACACTTTTAAAGGCTCATTGTTCTGTCGTGCTGCAGGGAGGGACAAATGCTGCAGACAAATATCTCTGGTGTCTGTGGGGAGTGCTTTCAGTGTCTCAGCCACACTGAGTTTGCCCCTGCTCACAGTGTGTGTGCTGTCCCTGTCTACACTGCACAGTCTCTAGGTTGCTCTGCCGGGAACTGTCTGAGGCCAGTGCTGGGTTGCATGCACATCCCACGTCTAAGCCGCTCAGGTTCAGGTATTTGGATACTCCACAAAGGCACAGATTTGGTTGGGCCTGCATTTTGTGACCTTCCCCGGTTTGAGCAACTCAGGTGACCAGATGTTTGGCGAGCACAGTTGTTGCAACTTATCACCTCCCCGGTTCCTGCCGCTTGGTTTTCTGGGTATACAACCAGCGCACCTTCTCAGGCAGATTTCGACCAGCCAGAATCCTAAGAAGTCTTGGTTAGCAAAGAAGCCTATTTGCAGTTTGGTATCAGATGCCTCTCTTGGGCCGTGATTGTCCCCTTCCAGCTCTGGCTGCCCTCCCCTGCTTGTCTCAGCAGGGGATGGGTTGGTCCGCAGCCAGCTAGCTCTGCTCAGCCCTTTGTTCTGTGAGTGGGTCTGGTGGAATTTTGGTTAGGGCTTTTCTCCTTTTTGCAGGGTAGCTATCCCACAGCTTGCTTTGTTATCTCCAGTTAGCTCTCTCAGATTTCCCTCGTGGCATTCAGGCCTGGTCCTCACTCTAAGCAATGCAGCCTCACTGCCCAGTCCCCACTTGATAGTGGCAGATGCGGGCGTCTGTGCTGTTCTCAGGTGGAGTTACAATTGGGTGGGTAATCTGTGGTTTTTAATTATTTATTTCGTTTTCCTCCCAGTTATGCTGCCCTCTGAGGTTCCAAGGCTCGCCACAGACTCACCAGTGAGAGTGTTTCCTGGTGTTCAGAGACTTCTCTCTTTATTAAGCCCCCCTTCCCGGGATGGAGCTCGGCCCCTACCTCTTTTGTCTCTCTTTTTACCTTTTATATTTTTTGCTACCTCCTTTTGAAGACAATGCACTGCTTTTCTGGGTGCCTGATATACTCTGCCAGCATTCAGAAGTTGTTTTGTAGAGATTACTCAGCGTTCAAATGTTCTTTTGATGAATTTGTGGAGGAGAAAGTGGTCTCCCCATCCTATTACTCCACCATCTTCCATTTTCTTAAGATTTATGCTTTATCTTTTCTATTTATATCATAATACATGTGGAATTAATTTTTCAATATGGCAGGAGGGCGAAATCAAGGTTTAATTTGAATATCCAGCTAATACAGCACCATTTATGGAAAGTGCTATTTTTTCCTTCACTGATTTTTAGTGTAGATTTGATCATGTTAACTCTATTTCTGAACTCTCCTGTCCCTCCTATTTATCTATTCTTGCACAATTAACAATGTCTTAATCACTGTAGGTTTAAAATAAGCCCTGCTCTTTGTAGTGAGCTTCCTTCAGCTTTGTTCTTGTTCTTTAAGATTGTCTTGGCTATTCTGGGCCTTTACTGTTCCTGACATATTTTAGAATGTGCTTTTGTAATAACGTACCCACACCCACACAAACTGGTTGATATTTTTATTGGGATTTCACTAAACCTATAAATAAATCTAGGGGGAACTGATGTAATTGCAATAAAAAGTTTTCCGATTCATTAGCATGGTTAATCCCTTCAATTATTTAGTTTTCTTTAATTACTCACAACAGTGCTTTGTAGTTATCTTTTTAATTGCTCCTGTTTTGAAGTTGGTGAGACTTTTTTTTTTCTAGATATTTTCAAGATGTTCTCTTTGAATTAGAATCTCTCTCTCTTTTTCTGCAGTTTTATGATGATTTGTCTATGTGTGACTTTGTTTTTGTACTATTCTGTGTGGGGTTCATCACAATTCTTGAATTGTAGTTCAGTGTCTTTCATTCATTTGGAAAAATTAAGAACTACTTCTTATCTATTTTTTTTTAAGGTATCAGTTCAGTTCAGTTCAGTCGCTCAGTCGTGTCCAACTCTTTGCGGCCCCATGAATCACAGCACGCCAGGCCTCCCTGTCCTTCACCAACTCCCGGAGTTCACTCAAACTCATGTCCATCGAGTCGGTGATGCCATCCAGTCATCTCATTCTCTGTCGTCCCCATCTCCTCCCACCCCTAAATCCTCCTAGCATCTGACTCTTCTCCAGTGAGTCAACTCATCACATGAAGTGGCCAAAGTATTGGAGCTTCAGCTTTAGCATCAGTCCTTGCAATGAACACCCAGGATTGATCTCCTTTAGAATGGAATAATTGGATCTCCTTGCAATCCAAGGGACTCTCAAGAGTCTTGGCTCACAATAATTTAAAAGTCAAAGTCTGACAACTGAATAGCTGAATTCCTAACAAGTCTTCTATGGTCCATAATTTTCTCCAGAAAATGATTTTTGTCAAGTTGGTTATTTTTAAAATTGTGTTAGACATTATCTATGAAAATTTATGGAAGATCTACAAGAGGCTATCTTCCTCCAGAGAAGCTTTACTGTATTTTCTATCCAAGCTGCAAAAGGGGAAAATCGCTAAGTTTTGTCCTAGACTGAAGCGGCCCATACCTACTTTGCAGTCTCTATAAACTCCTTCTTCTGTTTTGCCCACACACCTAAAGCTGGATCCTTCGTGGATTCCAGCTGAAAGCCTGTAGTGTCTCTTAGTAATGCTACATAATGAGGGACACTTAATTTCAATTTTTTGCTCCCAGGACATGAAACTATGGAAAACTCCACTTTTCTTTTCAGCTGTTTTCTGCTTTGTTTCTTATCATTTTGCCCTGTGTAGCTTAGTGAGGAAAGGCCTCGAGGTAGAAATTAGTGTCAAGTGTCTAGCTCATGTATTTGTGCCTTTTTCCTCTCTGGGATCTTAGTCTCTCATGTTGTGATCTTTCAAATACCAGAAATTCAGTATATGTCTCCCTATTCCCTAATGACCAAAGTTATCCAGGCTTCTCTGCTTCTTTCTTGGTATCAAGAAGCAACAAATGGGCCAGGTGGGAAAGCAGCAGATAAAAGTTTAGGCTTAACCTCAGTGACCTTCCATTCTCTGTTTTATTTGGACCTTTAAACTCTAGTTGTCTTGAAATTATCCTGAAACCTTCCAAGTAAATCTTGAATTTTATCTAAGTTTTCTGTTTGTTCTCAGCAGGAGTACTGGTTTGCTGCAAGCCAGTCTATCAAAGCAAATAACATATTTCTCTTAAAATTAATTATACTATGGGAATCTATCAAAAAAGTTAAAAATGCCACATAATTCCCATAAAATACTTAAAATATTTACCATGTACTAAAAAGACGCTTACTCCTTGGAAGGAAAGTTATGACCAGCCTAGATAGCATATTAAAAAGCAGAGACATTACTTTGCCAACCAAGGTCTGTCTAGTCAAGGCTATGGTTCTTCCCGTGGTCATGTATGGATGTGAGAGTTGGACTGTGAAGAAAGCTGATCGCCGAAGAATTGATGCTTTTGAACTGTGGTGCTGGAGAAGACTCTTGAGAGTCCCTTGGACTGTAAGGACATCCAACCAGTCCATTCTACAGGAGATCAATCCTGGGTGTTCATTGGAAGGACTGATGCTAAAGCTGAAACTCCATAGTTTGGCCACCTCATGGGACGAGTTGACTCACTGGAAAAGACTCTGATGCTGGGAGGGATTGGGGGTAGGAGGAGACGGGGACGACAGAGAATGAGATGGCTGGATGGCATCACCGACTTGATGGACATGAGTTTGAGTGAACTCTGGGAGTTGGTGATGGACAGGGAGGCCTGGAGTGCTGTGGTTCATGGGGTCACAAAGAGTTTGACACGACTGAGCGACTGAACTGAACTGAACTAAACTGAACTGAAGTCACAAAGAAAATTTCAATAAAATACTAAAGCAAAAAACATAGTTTACCTGACTTCCTCCAACCTCAGTGTCATCAACTAGAAATAAATAAAAATATTAGCAAAAAATCATAGAAGATTACTTGAAAAATATATTTACTATTTTAATTACTTGCTTTAAGAAGTAATAAAATCTGAAACACAGAAAATTTAGAAAAACGAAATCTTAAAGGCATTGCATCTCAAAGTCTTAGTCTGGAAATATAGTTGTTCTGAGAAGAACATGCATAGCTTTAACTGTAATTACTGAAAATAAGAAAACTGGAAAATATACTAATTTCAAATTTATCTTAAGAAATAATAATAAAATAACGCAAAGTGAAAAAAATCATAAAATAATAAAAATTGATGAAAATTAAAATGCTTAATATGTCGGCCCTTTTGAAGTAGCTACAAAATGGACAGGTATTTGGCAATTTTGACCAAGAAGCAAAATTTTAAATTAAAAATGATAAACTGCCATAACTCAGATATCAAAGATGATGTGTTTTCAAGATACATAATACATTACCAATAAATTGCAAATTTGTATGAAATATGCCATTTTCAAGGAAATTATAAATGAACAAAATTGACTCATATAGAGAAGAGAACATTTTTCTTTAATTGCAAAATAGAAAGCATAGAGCAACCTCATACATGAGCATAGATGACAAAAATCTTAACTAAAATATTAGCAAAGTCATTTCAGACAAGTCTTACTCTATTATTACCAAGTAGGGATAATCTTAATATTACAACGATGGTTTAATTAAAGAAAAAGATATAATTTATAAACTAGCAAAATAAATCATGTGATCATATAAACTAACCCTTAAAAACAATGAAATGGAGAATAAAACCAATTTTTAACAACTTGATATTAAAAAAACACTCAGAAATATATTAACAATTCACAAAGTAGAGAAAAGAAAATTCAATAAATATCTTGAAATTCATTGAATTTTACCAAATGTACCAATGAAAATATGAAAACTAAGGAAATAATAAAATACCCTTACCCTTTCAATAAATTGGAAAAACAGCAACAGAAAAAGTGAGATTGATTGTATTCAATTACTAAGGCCTACGAAGAGAAGCAACATTCTCATATATTCTTGGTGGTAGTGCAAAATAGTAGTGTCCACCATTTACAGGGCAATTTGACAGTATTTATCAAAACTGTAAATATGTGAACTTGGAAATTTGAAACCACTCTTTTATTTTTTTCCCTTTCCTTAGACAAAGATTATGAAGGAGGATGGGTACTTTTAAAAAACGTAAACAAGCAGAACTTTAACACTTTACTTGTAAAACTATGGCAGAGATCTTTGAAATGTTAAATGCAAAACAAAACAGAGTTTGAGGAGTAAGGCTGAAGAAATTAGATTAACTCTGGTAGAAGAAAATAAGAAAGAAAAGAAAGATAGCACTAATTCATGTCTGACTCTTGAGATCCCATGAAGTGCGGCCTGCCAGGCTCCTCTTTCCATAGGATTCTCCAGGCAATAATCCTGGAATGGGTTTCCATTGACTTCTACAGGGGAACTTCCCGACCCAGGAATTGAACCCAGGTCTCCAACATTGTAGGCAGATTCTTTACCAAGGAAGATTTTCCTAGATTCTGAGAAAGAAGAATGAGGGAAGAGAAATATGAACACTGGAAGGAATGGGGTGAGGGAAGAAAGACCCTAAGAACATGACACGGTGACCAAAGGACTTTTAAGAATGGAAATCGTCATGATAATTTTTGAGTGATCTGTGATTTTGAAATGCAAAACCTATTTTACTTCTCAAAACCTTGAGTTGTTAGATCACACACACACAAAGTCATTTTTTAAAAAAGGCATGTTTATTTGTTCAAGCTATATTAGAGCTAAAGAACAAACATTTTCTAAAGGAATGTTATCCATCAAGGTCTTTCAAAACTCAGTTCAGTTCAGCTCAGTCGCTCAGTCGTGACCGACTCATTGCGACCCAATGAATCACAGAACGCCAGGACTCGCTGTCCATCACCAACTACCGGAGTTCACTCAAACTCAAGTACATCGAGTCGGTGATGCCATCTCATTCTCTGTCGTCCCCTTCTCCTCCCACCCCTAATCCCTCCCAGCATCAGACTCTTTTCCAGTAAGTCAACTCGGTGCATGAGGTGGACAAAGTATTGTAGTTTCAGCTTTATCATCGTCCTTCCAATGAACACCCAGGATTGATCTCCTTTGGAATGGACTGCTTGGACCTCCTTTCAGTCCACGGGACTCTCAAGAGTCTTCTCCAGCACCGCAGTTCAAAAGCATCAATTCTTCGGCGATCAGCTTTCTTCACAGTCCAACTCTCACATCCATACATGACCACGGGAAAAACCATAACCTTGACTAACTGGACCTTGGTTGGCAAAGTAATGTCTCTCCTTTTCTATATGCTATCTAGGCTGGTCATAACTTTCCTTCCAAGAAGTAAGTGTCTTTTAATTTCATGGCTACAATCAGCATCTACAGTGATTTTGGAGATCAAAAAAATAAAATCTGACACTGTTTCCACTGTTTCCCCATCTATTTCCCATGAAGTGATGGGACCAGATACCATGATCTTTGTTTTCTGAAAGTTGAGCTTCAAGCCAAACTTTTCACTCTCCTCTGTCACTTTCATCAAGAGGCCTTTGAGTTCCTCTTCACTTTCTGCCATAAGGGTGGTGTCATCTGCATATCTGAGGTGATTGATATTTCTCCCGGCAATCTTATTTCCAGCTTGTGCTTGTTCCAGCCCAGCGTTCCTCATGATGTACTCTGGATAGAAGTTAAATAAACAGGCTGACAATATACAACCTTGACGTACTCCTTTTCCTATTTGAAACCAGTCTGTTGTTCCTGTGGCCACTGCTGCTGAGTTTTCAAAATTTTCTGGCATGTTGAGTGCAGCACTTTCACAGCATTATCTTTCAGGATTTGAAATAGCTCAATTGGAATTCCATCACCTCCACTAGCTTTATTTGTAGTGATGCTTTCTAAGGACCACTTGACTTCACATTCCAAGATGTCTGGCTCCAGGTGAGTGATCATGCCATCGTGATTATCTTGGTTGTGAAGATCTTTTTTGTACCTTTCTTCTGTGTATTCTTGCCACCTCTTCTTAATATCTTTTTCTTCTGTTAGGTCCATACAATTTCTGTCCTTTATCTAGTCCATTTTGCATGAAATATTCCCTTGGAAACTCTAATTTTTTTGAAAAAATCACTTGTTTTTCCTATTCTGTTGTTTTCCTCTATTTCTTTGCAATGATCACTGAGTAATGCTTTCTTATCTCTCCTTGCTATTCTTTGGAACTCTGCATTCAGTTGCTTATATCTTTCCTTTTCTCCTTTGCTTTTCGCTTCTCTTCTTTTCACAGCTATGTGTAAGGCGTCCTCAGACAGCCATTGTGCTTTTTTGCGTTTCTTTTCCATGGGGATGGTCTTGGTCCCTGTCTCCTGTACAATGTCACGAACCTCCGTCCAGAGTTCATCAGGCACTTTATCTATCAGATCTAGTCCCTTAAATCGATTTCTCACTTCCACTGTATAATGGTAAGGCATTTTATTTAGGTCATATCTGAATGGTCTAGTGGTTTTCCCTACTTTCTTCAATTTAAGTCTGAATTTGGCAATAAGGAGTTCATGATCTGAGCCACAGTCAGCTCCTGGTCTTTTTTTTGCTAACTCCATCTTTGGCTGCAAAGAATATAATCAATCTGATTTCGGTGTTGACCATCTGGTGATGTCCATGTGTAGAGTCTTCTCTTGTGTTGTTGGAAGAGGGTGTCTGCTATGACCAGTGCGTTCTCTTGACAAAACTCTATTAGCCTTTGCCCTGCTTCATTTCATGCTCCAAGGCCAAATTTGCCTGTTACTCCAGGTGTTTCTTGATTTCTTACTTTTGCCATCCATTCCCCTATAATGAAAAGGACATCTTTTTTGGGTGTTAGTTCTAAAAGGTCTTGTAGGTCTTCATTGAACCGTTCAACTTCGGCTTCTTCAGCATTACTGGTTGGGGCATAGACTTGGATTACTGTAGTATTGAATGGTTTGCTTGGAAGTTGATCTGATCACATGGACCACAGCCCTGTCTAACTAAATGAAACTAAGCCATTCTGTGTGGGGTCATCCAAGATGGACAGGTCATGGTAGAGAGGTCTGACAGAATGTGGTCCACTGGAGAAGGGAATGGCAAACCACTTCAGTTTACTTGCCTTGAGAATCCCATGAACAGTACGAAAAGGGAAAATGATAGGATACTGAATAAGGAGTTTCCCTGGTCAGTAGGTGCCCGGTATGCTTCCAGAGAGCAGTGGAGAAATAACTACAGAATGAATTAAGGGATGGGGCCAAAGCAAAACAAATACCCAGCTGTGGATGTGACTGATGATAGAAGCAAGGTCCGATGCTGTAAGGAGCAATATCGCATAGTAACCTGGAATGTTAGGTCCATGAATCAAGGCAAATTGGAAGGGGTCAAACAGGAGATGACAAGAGTGAATGTCGACATTCTGGGAATCAGTGAACTAAAATGGACTGGAATGGGTGAATTTAACTCAGATGACCATTGTGTCTATTACTGTGGGCAGGAAGCCCTTAGAAGAAATGGAGTAGCCATCATGACCAGCAAAAGAGTCCGAAATGCAGTACTTCGATGCAATCTTAAAAACGACAGAATGATCTCTGGTCGTTTCCAAGGCAAAAGTTCTATGTGTAGCAAACAGAAAATCAGTAAGTCTAATGTAAAGGTAGAACGGGTTTGTTTGAGTGTTTTTCTTATAAAAGTGATGAGGAGAAACAGAGTACTATATTTGACACAATATGATACAGAGTAGGGCCATATATGTCAGTTGACAAGATTGTTGTTCTTCAATCGCCAAGTTGTGTCCAACTGTTTGTGACCCGGAGTGCAGCATGCCAGAGTTCCCAGTCCCTCACCATCTCTTGGAGTCTGCCCAAGTTCATGTCCATTGAATCAGTGATGCCATACAACCATCTCACCCTCTCTTGCCCTCTTCTCCTTCTTTGTTCAATCTTTCCCAGCAACAGAGTCTTTTCTGATGAGTCAGCTACTCACATCTGGTGGCCAAAGTATTGGAGAGTCAGCTTTAGCATCAGTCCTTCCAAAGAGTATTGACGGTTGATTTCTTTTAAGTTTGACTGTCCATACACTAAGTGAATTCACAGGGTTTAAGAGAAATCCATGAGAATGTGAGGTTCCTATGAGTTTCCAAAGGAGTAACAGTGGAATTAATCTTATCTATTATTTGGTTTATACGTGCATACTCTTCAAAAACTCAGTTCTAATTCCTAGGATCTATCCTAAGGAAGATGTGTTGTATGAATCTCTATAACAGTCCATGGAATACTCCAGGCCAGAATACTGGAGGGGGTAGTCTCTCCCTTCTCCAGAAGATCTTCCCAACTGAGGGATCAAACCCAGGTCTCCCACATGACAGACAGATTCTTTAATAGCTGAGGGATAAAATATCTTCATGACCCAGATAACCATGATGGTGTGATCACTCACCTAGAGCTAGACATCCTGGAGAGTGAAGTCAAGTGGGCCTTAGGAAATATCACTATGAACAAAGCTAGCAGAGGTGATGGAATTTCAACTGAGCTATTTAAAATCCTAAAAGATGATGCTATTAAACTGCTTCATATGCCAGCAAGTTTGGAAAACTCAGCAGTGGCCGCAGGACTGGAAAAGGTTAGGTTTCATTCCAATCCCAAGAAAGGCAATGCCAAAGAATGTTCAAACTACCACACAATTGAACTCATCTCATATGCTAGCAAAGTAATGCTCAAAATTCGCCAAGCTAGTCTTCAACAGTACATGAACTGAGAACTTGCAGATGTTCAAGCTGGATTTAGAAAAGACAGAGGAACCAGAGATCAAATTGCCAACATCCGTTGAATCATCAAAAAAGCAAGAGAATTCCAGAAAAATATCTACTTCTGTTTCATTGACTATGCTAAAGCCTTTGACTGTGTAGATCACAGAAAACTGTGGAAAATTCCTCAAGAGATGGAAATCCCAGACCACCTTAACTGCGTCCTGAGAAATCTGTATGCAGGTCAAGAAGCAACAGTTAGAACTTGACATGGAACAATGGACTGGTTCCAAATTGGAAAAGGAGTACGTCAAGGCTGTATATTGTCACTCTGCTTATTTAACTTCTATGCAGAGTACATCATGCAAAATGCCAGGCTGGATGGAATACAAGCTGGAATTAAGATTACCAGGAGAAATATCAATAACCTCAGATATGCAGATGACACCACATTTATGACAGAAAGCAAAGAGGAACTAAAGAGCTTCTTGATGAAAGTGAAAGAAGAGAGAGAAAATGCTGGCTTAAAACTCAATATTCAAAATACAAAGATCACGGCATCTGTTCCCATCACTTCATGGCAAATAAATGGGAAACAATGGAAACTGTGACAGACTTTATTTTCTTGGGCTCCAAAATCACCACCTGAAGCAAATAACTGACTCATTGGAAAAGACTCTGGTGCTGGAAAAGACTGAAGGCAGGAGGAGAAGGGGACGACAGAGGATGAGATGTTTGAACGGCATCACTGACTTGATGAACATGAGTTTGAGCAAGTTCTGGCAGTTGGTGATGGACAGAGAAGCCTGACATGTTGTAAAGAGTCAGACATAACTGAGCGATTGATCTGAACTGGTGACTGCAGCTGCGTGCCAAAGAACTGATGGTTTTGAATTGTGGTTTTAGAGAACACTCTTGAGAGTCCCTTGGATTGTAAGGAGATGAAACCACTCAATCTTAAGGGAAATCAGTCCTGAATATTCACTGGAAGGACTGATGCTAAAGCTGAAGCTTCAATACTTTAGCCACCTGATACAAAGAGCTGACTCACTGGAAAAGATCCTGATGCTAGAAAAGATTGAAGGCAGGAGGAGAAGGGGACAACAGAGGATGGGTTTGCTGAATGGCATCACCAACACTATGAACATGAGTTTGACCGACTTGATGGACAGGGAAGCCTGGTGTGTTGCAGCCCATGGGGTCACAAAAAGTCAGACACTACTGAGTAATTGAACTGAACTGATCCTAAGGAAATATTAGCATTAACACCCAAACATTCATGTACAAAAGTATTCATTGTAGCATTACCTGTGTTCAAAAATTTGGAAATTGCCTAAATACCCATCAACTGAGAATGATCAAAGTATAAAGGAAAAATATTCACCAAGTATGTGGAAGATATTAATGATTCCTTATTAAATGAATAAAGCTAATTGTAGGCAAATGTGTTGTATAATCACAGTTTTATAGAAAACTAAGTCCAAATATATTTCTCTCTGTGGGTCTAGATGTACTTAAGTGTATATGTATGTATGTGTATATTTATGTATACATATACGTGTGCATAAATAGCACATTGTATGTATATCCTTAACTACACATATGAAAGAAAGCACACCAAATTATTAGCATGATTTCTTCTTGAACGTGGGATTGGGATCGGGCAAGGCAATGCTTTTTGTTATTCCTTTACTCTTCCACAGTATCTGAAGTTTCACAAATATGCATTACTTTTAAATTGTCTCTCTTTCTCACTAGAATTCAATCTCATCAGGGCAGTGACTTCAAATCTCTCATTATAACTTCAATACATAGAAGAATGGCACAAATTAAATGGCTCAGTAAATATTTATCAGGTATATGTATTGACAGAGAAGGGGAGGCAGGTCAAGGAAGTAGTTTTCTCAGATAACAGGGAAATATAACATCTTTCAAGGAGAAGGGAGCAGTCAAAAACTACTTAGAACTTGTGAAAATAGGTATTTGATGTGTCCATTAAAATAAATTAGAAAACATTTTTAGAAATAGTTCACGGGTGATAATCATGTACATAATAAGAATTTGTGAAAATTTGGTATATCTGGAAAATATTCTTTTTTGAGCATGCTTCTCTCTTGGTTCTAGATAGTTATATAGCATAGTGGTTAAAGGCAAGGACAATGGAGCCAAAGTTTTCCCTGATGGCTCAGACAGTAAAGAATCTGTCTGCAGTGTAGGAAACCCAGGTTCAATCTCTGGGTTAGGAAGATCCCCTGGAGAAGTAAATGGCTAGCCACTCCAGTATGCTTGCCTAGGAAATACCATGGATAGAGTATCATGGTGTATTACAGTCCATGGGGTCACAAAGAGTTGGACAGGACTGAGCAACTAACATTTTTTTCCACATACAACCAAACTGACTGGAATTAAATTCATCTCTGCCACTGACTGGATGACCTTGGACAAGTTACTTGAACTGTCTGTGCCTTGATTCCATCTCTTTAAAAACGGGGATAATAATACCTCTTAAAGTTTTGTTTTGAGAATTAAATGAATTAGTATATTTTAAGCACTAAGAGAAGAGCCTTTGCATAGTAAATGTTCAGTAAATTATAGTTATTTTTGCTTAAGGAAAAGTGAAAGTCACTCAGTCGTGTCCAACTCTTTGCAACCACATGGACTATACAGTCCATGGAATTTTCCAGGTCAGAATACTGAAGTTAATACTGAATACTGAAGTGGAATACTGAAGACTATCGCTTCTCTATGGAGTTTTTTCAACCCAGGGATTGAACCAGATCTCAGGAATTGCAGGCAGATTATTTTTTATAAGCTGAACCACAAGAGAAGCCCTGCTTAAGGAAGGATGGAAGCAAAGAAGGGAAAGGAATATGCCTCACTGGTAAGAGAAATACCAATAGCTTGATTTTCTGTTGTATAAGATAGCAAGTACAAGTAATCACTGACCATTGTTTATGAATCCTTTTTCTTATCTTTTGTTAGCTTCTTCTGTTTTCCTAAACAGTAATTTTGTAGCCATATTACTATTTCCAACTGAAGTGAGACAGTTTCATCTATCTCATTTCATGTCTCAGTCTCATATTCTAGGTGGTGTATTAATCTAAGGTCCACACAGCTTTTTCTTGACTACTCCATCCATTATATACATGAAAACCATACTTCTTAGCAAGTGTTTATACATGGATTCTTTCTGCTTCTGTTTCTATGTAAATGGTTTTTCAGGATTACATTTCCCAGTGTAACATGTGACATTTCCATTTCAATTCCTACTTTCTACCTTGTTGTATTATGGGACTTGCTGTCTCTGAATATATAGAGACTAGTAGAGGGGCTAGGATATATTAAAAATAGCAACCAAGAAGATGTGGTACATATATGAAATGGAATATTACTCAGCCATTAAAAGGAATGAAGTTGAGTCAGTTCTAGTGAGGTGGATGAACCTAGAGCCTGTTATACAGAGTCAAGTAAGACAGAAAGAGAAAAACAAACATCATGTAATTGTATATATATATATATATATATACATATATATTCAGTTCAGTTACTCAGTCGTGTCCAACTCTTTGTGACCCCATGGACTGCAGCATGCCAGGCTTCCCTGTCCATCACATGTCTATATATAGAGAGAGAATTCAGAAAAAAAAATGGTACTGATGAATATATTTGCAGAGCAGGAATAGAGATTCAGACATAGAGAAAAGACTTGTGGACACTGTAGGGGAAGGAGAGGGAGGGACAAATTGAGAGAGTAGCATTAAAACATACACACTACCATGTGTAAAATAGACAGCTATTGGGAAGCTGTTGTATAGAACAGGGAGCTCAACCCAATACTCTGTTAACAACTAGAAGGATGGGATGAAAGAGGAGGTCAGAGAGAGATTCAAGAGAGAGAGGATATATGAGTACTTATGGCTGACTCAAATTGTTGTAAGGTAGAAACCAAAACAACATTCTAAAGCAATTCAGTTCAGTACAGTCACTCAGTCATGTCTGATTATTTGCGACCCCATGAATCACAGAACGTAAGGCCTCCCTATCCAACACCAACTCCCAGAGTCTACACAAACTCATGTCCATTGAGGCAGTGATGCTATCTAACCATCTTATCTTCTGTTATCTCTACTCCTCCTGCATAAAATCATTCTCAGCATCACGGTCTTTTCAAATGAGTCAGCACTTCGCATCATTTGGCCAAAGTACTGGAGATTCAGCTTCAACATCAGTCCTTCCAATGAACACCCAGGACTGATCTCATTTAGGGTGGACTGGTTGGATTTCCTTTCAGTCCAAGGGACTCTCAAGAGTCTTATCCAACACCACAGTTCAAAAGCATCAATTCTTAGGTGCTCAGCTTTCTTTATAGTCCAAATCTCACATCCATACATGACTACTGGAAAAAAACATACCCTTGGCTAGATGGACCTTTGCTAACAAAGTAATGTCTCTGTTTTTTAATATGCTGTCTAGGTTGTTCACAAATTTTCTCTGAAGGACTAAGCATCTATTAATTTCAAGGATGCATTGACCATCTGCAGCCATTTTTGATCCCCAGTCAGCTACTGTTTCCACCGTTTCCCCATCTATTTCCGATGAAGTGATGGGACCAGATGCCATGATCTTAGTTTTCTGAATGTTGAGTTTAAGCCAACTTTTTCACTCTCCTCTTTCACTTTTATCAAGAGGCTTTTGAGTTCCTCTTCACTTTCTGCCATAAGGGTGGTGTCATCTGCATATCTGAGGTTATTGATATTTCTCCCAGCAATCCTGATTCCAGCTTGTGCTTCTTCCAGCCCAACGTTCCTCATGATGTACTCTGCATGTAAGTTAAATAAGCAGGGTGACAATATACAGCCTTGACGTACTCATTTTCCTATTTGGAACCAGTCTGTTGTTCCATGTCCAGTTCTAACCATTGCTTCCTGACCTACATACAGGTTTCTCAAGAGGCAGGTCAGGTGGTCTGGTAGTCCCATCTCTTTCCAAAGTTTATGGTGATCCATACAGTCAAAGGCTTTGGCATAGTTAATAAGGCAGAAATAGATGTTTTTCTGGAACTCTCTTGCTTTTTTGATGATCCAAAGGATACTGAAAGTTTGATCTCTGGTGCCTCTGCCTTTTCCAAAACCAGCTTGAACATCTGGAAGTTCGTGGATCACGTATTTCTGAAGCCTGGCTTGGAGAATTTTGAGCATGTCTTTACTAGCGTGTGATGAGTGCAATTGTGCGGTAGTTTGAGCATTCTTTGGCATTGCCTTTCTTTGGGTATGGAATGAAAACTGACCATTTCCAGTCCTGTGGCCACTGCTGAGTTTTCCAAATTTGCTGGCATATTGAGAGCAGCACATTCACAACATCATCTTTTAGGAGTTGAAATAGCTCAACTGGAATTCCATCACCTCCACTAGGTTTGTTCATAGTGATGCTTTCTAAGGCCCACTTGACTTCACATTCCAAGATGTCTGGCTCTAGGTGAGTGATAACACCATCGTCATTATCTGGGTTGTGAAGATCTTTTTTGTATAAGTCTTCTGTGTATTCTTGCCACCTCTTCTTAATAGCTTCTGCTTCTGTTAGGTCCATAATATTTCTGTCCTTTATTGAGTCCATATTTCCACGAAATGTTCACTTGGTATCTCTAATTTTCTTGAAGAGATCTCTAATCTTTCTTATTCTATTGTTTTCCTCTATTTCTATGCATTGATACATGAGGAAGTCTTTCTTATCTCTCCTTGGTAGTCTTTGGAACTCTTCATTCAAATGGGAATATCTTTCTTTTTCTCCTTTGCTTTTGGCTTCTCTTCTTTTCACAGCTATGTGTAAGGCCTCCTCAGACAGCCATTTAGCTCTTTTGCATTTCTTTTTCTTGGGGATGGTCTTGATCCCTTTTTCCTGTACAATGTCACGAACCTCCACCAATAGTTCTTCAGGCACTCTGCCCATCAGATCTAGTCCCTTGAATCTATTTTTCATTTCTACTGTATAATCATAAGGGGTTTGATTTAGGTCATACCTGAATGGTCTAGCGGTTTTCCCTACTTTCTTAAATTTAAGTCTAAATTTGGCAATAAGGAGTTCATGATCTGAGTCACAATCAGCTACCAGTCTTGTTTTTGCTGACTGTATAGAGCTTCTGCATCTTCGACTGCAAAGAATATAATCAATCTGATTTTGGTGTTGACCATCTGGTGATGTCCATGTGTAGAGACTTCTCTTGTGTTGTTGGAAGAGGGTGTTTGCTATTACTAGTGCGTTTTCCTGGCAAAACCCTATTAGCCTTTGCCCTGCTTCATTCTGTACTTCAAGGCCAAATTTGCCTGTTACTCCAGGTGTTTCTTTGCTTCCTACTTTTGCATTCCAGTCCCCTATAATGAAAAGGACATCTTTTTTGGGTGTTAGTTCTAAAAGGTCTTGCAGCTGTTCATAGAACCATTCAACTTCAGCTTCTTCACTGTTACTGGTTGGGGCATATGCTTGGATCACCGTAATATTGAATTGTTTGCCTTGGAAACAAACTGAGATTGCATCCAAGTATTGAATTTCGGACTCTTTTGTTGACTATGATGGCTACTCCATTTCTTCAAAGGGATTCTTGCCCACAGTAGTATATATAATTTAATTCATCTGAATTAAATTCACCCACTCCAGTCCATTTTAGTTTGCTGATTCTTAGAATGTCAGTGTTCCTCTTGCCATCTCCTGTTTGACCACTTCCAATTTGCCTGGATTCATGGACCTAACATTCCAGGATCCTATGCAATATTGCTCTTTACAGCATCAGACCTTACTTCTGTCACCAGTCACATCCACACCTGGGTGTTGCTTTTGCTTTGGCTCCATCCCTTCATTCTTTCTGGAGTTATTTCTCCACTGATTTCCAGTAGCACTTTGGGCACCTAACGACCTGGGGAGTTCCTCTTTCTGTGTCCTATTTTTGCCTTTTAATACTGTTCATTGGGTTTTCGAGGCAAGAATACTGAAGTGGTTTGCCATTCCTTTCTCCAGTGGACCACATTCTGTCAGACCTCTCCACCATGACCCCTCTGTCTTAGGTTGCCCCACATTGCATGGGTTAGTTTCATTTAGTTAAACAAGCTGTGGTTCGTGTGATCATGTTGGCTAAGTTTCTGTGATTGTGTTTTCAGTCTGTCTTCCCTCTGATGTCCTCTCTTAGCCCCTACCATGTTACTTGGATTTCTCTTACGTTGGACGTGGGGTAGTTATTCATGGCTGCTGCTGGAAAGCAATTATCCATCAATTAAAAAAAAATAGCACCCAAGACTTCTGCTTCTGACCAACATAGAACAAGAGGGACAAGAAAAGATATACTCTCTCATCTGCAAACAAGTAGACCAAGCAGACCAAAATATATGAAATAATGGTTTTCAAATCACTGAATTCCAAGCAATGAAGAACAGTGACACCTGAGAAGCAGGAAAAAAAAGTAAGGTTTACAACTGTCCCATATCAATGCCTCAAGAGAGTTTCCAGGCTGTCGCACAGGAAAAGAAAAATCAGATTGAGCCTGGAAGAGTGTCTGAATTGAGGAGACATTGTTGAGAGTCTGGAGAGACCAAGGGGAATAGAGTTCACAAAACAGACTACCAGAAAGGAAATTGCTATACAGAGAGCAAACACCAGAAATCTGTAGAAGTCCCCTTGAGTATTAAACCGAGTACTAATCTACAAATGCATCAAAATCACTGCAGGTATTGGCTGCAGCCATGAAATTAAAAGATACTTGCTCCTTGGAGGAAAATTTATGACAAATGTAGGCAGCATATTTAAAAGCAGAGACTTGGCTTGGCCGTCAAAGTCCATATAGTCAAAACTATGGTTTTTCCAATGGTCAGAGATGGATGTGAGAGGTGGACCATAAAGTCGGTTGAGCGCCAAAGAATCGATGCTTTTGAACTGTGATCCTGGAGAAGACTCTTGAGAGTCCCTTGGACTGCAAGGAGATCAAACCAGTCAATTCTAAAGGAAATCAACCCTGAATATTCGTTGGAAGGATTGATGCTGAAGCTGAAGCTCCAGTACTTTGGCCACCTGATGCGAAGTGATGATTCATTGAAAAGACCCTGATGCTGGGAGAAATTGAATGCAGGAGCAGGGAGAAACAAAGGATGAGATGGTTGGATGGCATCACCGACATAAATTTGAGCAAACTTCAGGAGATAGTGAAGGATAACCTGCTGCAGTCCATTGGGCTGCAAAGAGTCAGAGGTAACTTAATAAGTGAACAACAATTGATCAGTAAATGCATGTGAGAAAACTATCCAATGCCTGGGAAAGAATAGGAATAGAAATAGTCCTTTTTCCCAGCAGACAGACTGGAAAACCTTATGATTCACAAGTCATTGGGTAGAGGGTCTTGGCTTATTTGTTGGAAATAATAAATGTAGGTTGAATAATTGTTCAGTCCGACTCAACAAATCAAACAGTAATTTCCAAAAGTATCAGTCTATATCCAAACAATTCAACTGCATCTAAAAAAAAAATCAAGAATATTTTTAAGAATGGAAAAATATGCAACACCCAGGAAGATAAAATTCACAATATCTAATATCCAATAAAAAACTGAGTCATTCAAAGAGGCAGGGCAATACAATCAATAATAAGAAGAAAGACTGATCACATATAATGAGCTCAAAACTTACACAGATGTTAAAAATAAGACAAGTTTTTTAAAATAGTTATTATGACTGTATCACATTGTAAATATAAAATATATAAAATTTAATCAAGTCAAATATCTAATGATGATGGCTATCATGAATGTGGTTGAAAAAATACACTGGGAGGGCAGTCCTAAGATGATGGAGGAATAGGACGGGGAGATCACTTTCTCCCCCACAAATTCATCAGAAGAACATTTGAACGCTGAGCAAATTCCACAGAACAACTTCTGAATGCTGGCAGAGGACATCAGGCACCCAGAAAGGCAGCCCACTATCTTCAAAAGGGTGTAGGACAAAAGATAAAAGATAAAAAGAGAGACAAAAGAGGTAGGGACGGAGATCCATCCTGGGAAGGGAGTCTTAAAAAACAGAAGTTTCCAAACACCAGGAAACACTCTCTCTGGCAGGTCTGTGGTGAGCCTTGGAATCTCAGAGGGCAAAATAACTGGGAGGAAAAATAAATAAATAATTAAAACCCACAGATGAGGTGCCTAACAGCAACTCCCAGTGGAGCAGTAGCCCAGATGCTCACATCCCCCACTAGCAAGCGGGGGTTGGGCATGGGCAGGGAGGAGTGGGCTGCATTGCTTAAGGTAAGGACCAGGCCTGAATGCCCTGAGGGCAATCTGAGGGAACTAGCTTGAGATACCAACCCAGACTGTGCGAAAGCTATCCAGGCAAAAGGCCAAAGCCCTAACCTAAGACACCTCCAGGTACGTTCAAAGAACAAGCTCAAAGTCTGAGCAGGGCTAGCCGGCTGCAGACCATCCCATGCCCTGCTGGATACAGGCAGTCAAGGGGAGCCAGAGCCAAAAGGGGGCAATCACAGTCCCAGAGAGGCATCCTATACCAAACTGCAAGCAGACATTGTTGCTAACCAAGACTTCTTGGGTTTCTGGATGGTTGACATATGACGGGAGGGTCACAGCCAGAGATCAGCTCCCCAGAAGAGACACACCCAGAAAACCGAGCAACTGGGATGGGGGAGGGGATAAGTCGCAGCCTTCTACTGGGGGCAACTACGTGCTCCAAGCACCTGGTCACCTGAGTCGCTCGGACCTGGGATGGCGCAAAACACAGGCCCAACCAAGTCTGCGACTTTGTGGAGTACCCAAGAATTTGAACCTGAGCGGCTTAAACCTGGAAGTACATGCAAACCAGGGCCCACATGAGACAGTTTCGGCAAAGCAACCTAGAGTCTGAGCAGTGTAGACTGGGTACGCACAAACGTCGTGAGTGGGGCAAAGCCAGTGTGGTGGAATCACTGTGAGCACATGCCAGTGATGTTTGTTTGCAGTGTTCCTCCCTAACCAAAGCACACCTGAAAAAGCGAGCATAAAAAAAAAAAAAAATGACCACCACCACGCCCCTTGCATCAGGGCATAGATTAGACACTGAAGAGACCAGAAAACAGAAGTTAAAATAAACAGAGGGAACCACTTGGAATCGACAGGTACAATAGATTAAAACAATGTAGTTAGCATCTCTGGAAAATTCTGAAAGAGATAGGAATACCAGACCACCTGATCTGACTCTTGAGAAACCTGTATGCAGGTCAGGAAGCAGCAGTTAGAAGTGGACATGGAGCAACAGACTGGTTCCAAATAGGAAAAGGAGTACCTCAAGGCTGTGTATGGTCACCCTGCTAATTTAACTTGTATACAGAGCACAGCATGAGGAACACTGGGCTGGAAGAAGCACAAGCTGGAATCAAGACTGCTTGGAAAAGTATCAATCACCTCAGATATGCAGATGACACCACCCTTATGGCAGAAAGTGAAGAGGAACTAAAAAAGCCTCTTGATGAAAGTGAAAAAGGGGAGTGAAAAAGTGGGCTTGAAACTCAACATTCAGAAAACTAAGATCATGGCATCCAGTCCCATCACTTCATGGGAAATAGATGGGGAAACAGTGGAAACAGTGTCAGACTTTATTTTTGGGGGCTCCAAAATCACTGCAGATGCTGATTACAGCCAAGAAATTTCTTAAAGAACACCCTAAGTTTGTTTCTGAAGCTTATCTCAGTGATCTATCTTTGGATGAAGATCAGATGCCTCATGACCTGCAACCAGGAACCAGGACTGAAAAAAAAAAAAAAAGGATGGACTTTTTTCAGAAGAAACTACACTACACCAGGATGAGAAGACGACGACATCAGAGGTAGACAGCTTGCCCAAGATGCTGGACCTGATTCGTATGATCATTTATAATGTTTCCTTGACTTCTTAGCCCTCTGCATATAAATCAAATGCTTTTCTACCATAGGCCTGATTCTACGCTAGTTTTAGAAATTAATCCAATTGTCGGGTCTGTAGACATGTAAAAGCTCATTCTGCTTATACAAAAACTCTGTTAGACTTGTGCCATCCTAATGTTCTTAAACCATGCAACAGTCTGCTTCTAAATTGGAAAATTAAAAACAATAGCTGGAAATCAGAGTCAGGGCTGACAAACCTCATTTTTTATTTGATGGGTTAAAGCCTCCCTGGCTACAGGGCCTCCATAATGAAAAATCAAGGAATATTAAGTTTTGTAAATTGTTAAATTAAGTTTCTAGTTTTGTTAATGTTTACTGTTTACTAAGACTCACTGCTGAGACAGTTCCTTGTTACGTGATACTGCTAAAAGATTTAATTAAGTTATTAAAAAGGACACTCTAGGTTAGTTTCTAAGGCTTATCTCAGTAACCAATCTTCAGATATAGGTCGGATACTCCATAATGTACAACCAGGAGATTAACACCAGACTATAATCATTTAACGAATGAAATCAGGTGACTTGGGATATACCAGGCTTTATCTAATGAAAGTTCTTGACTTATAATTCTTATTTTACTTATAACTGCTAGCTAGGGCTATATTATTTTCTATGCCACTTGTTTCACTGAGCCTGTGATATAATGCTGAATTGACAATTCCACATGAGATCAATAATTGTAATAATGTGACTCTGAGTATGGGAAAAAGCAACAAGAGGAAATATTTTCCTGGACCAGGAGGCTAGTAAGACAGTGGTCCAGAGACATTTGCTACTTGCAAGGCCTGGTCCAATTTTAGCACACTGAGTGGCCCATCACTTCCCTAGACCTGGGAATGAGCCTTCCCAGCACCGCGGGACACAATGGCCATGAAATGGTGTCACATGGTCAGATATGTGGCTATGAAGGGACCCTGCTGACTGGAAGTTGGTACTTGCCAGCTGCCTCTAATAAGATTACATCATGACCATTGCAAGCTGCTGACCTTCAACACCCCCTGAAAGAAGTTCAGGGTGAAAATCAGGAATGAGGCACACTGTGCTCTGAAAAAAAAAAAAAAAACTGGCAGAACAGGCCTTCAGATAGTTAAATCTTTTCAGGAAAAGGTTTTATGAGTTCCAATTCTTGCATCTTCTCATACTTAGCAAAACACTGACGTCATTAATGGTGACATCTGCTTTGGCTATTTAAAAAAAAATTTTTTTTAACAATTAAAAGTCAAAATAGAGTTGCTATGGTTCAGACAACCTGGGAAATAACTATTTCCAAGATGTCATTAAAAATGATATAATGGGTGTGATTTCAGATTAGACACTGTGACCTAATGTAGAACTTAATGCTCCTGTAATGCATTGTTGCTTCTGTACTTTGCTTGCTGCTCATAAAACCAAAGTTACTCCATTTTAAGGTAAGGTTGTTTTTAAGTAAAGATTCCTAAAATTGCTTTTGAGTAAAGAAAAAAACAATAAAGTAATTATCCTCCAATTAAAATAAATAAATAATTTAAAAAGAAAAAAAATTAAAAATAAAGACGCTTACACCTTGGAAGGAAAGTTATGACCAACCTAGATAGCATATTAAAAAGCAGAGGCATTACTTTGCCAACAAAGGTCCATCTAGTCAACGCTATGGTTTTTCCAGTGGTCATATACGGATGTGAGAGGTGGACTGTGAAGAAAGCTGATCAAAGGAGAATCGATGCTTTTGAACTGTGGTGCTGGAGAAGACTGTTGAGAGTCCCTTGGACTGCAAGGAAGTCCAATCAGTCCATTCTAGAGGAGATCAATCCTGGGTGTTCATTGGAAGGACTGATGTTGAAGCTGAAACTCCAATCCTTTGGCCACCTCATGCGTCGAGTTGACTCACTGGAAAAGACTGTTTCTGGGAGGGATTGGGGGAGGGAGGAGATAGGGACGACAGAGAATGAGATGGCTGGATGGCATCACCAACTTTATGGACATGAGTTTGAGTGAACTCCGGGAGTTGGTGATGGACAGGGAGGCCTGGCGTGCTGTGATACATGGAGTCCCCAAGAGTCAGACACGACTGAGTGACTGAACTGACTGAGTGACATAGGAAGGGTCCAATTGACCTTGAGAAGTAAAAGCCAGACCAAAGAAATATCTGAAAATGAACTGACAGAATACGGTCCGCAATAGCTCCAGAAAAAGTCTAGATATATTTTTACTATTATCATTTTTTAAATTTAATAAAAATAATTATTTTTAATTTTTTAAATTTTTAAGTCCCCACTACTCCTTTAATTTTCATTTTTATAACCTACTATTATCTTGTAAAAAAAAGACCCTATTTTTAAAGCAAACTTCATATATATATATATTATAATTTTAGTGATTTTGTTTTATTTTATTTTTAATATTGCATTTTTGAGAATCTAACCTCTAGATTTTTAATCTTTGCTTTTTGGTATTTGTTATCAAATTTGTGCCTTTAAGAACCCAATCTTCAGTACCCATTTTTACTTGGGATCGAGATCACTGGCCTAATAGCTATCTCCCCCTTTTGACTCCTTTTTCTCCACCAGGTCACCTTTATCTCCCCGCTCCCCCTTTTCTTCTCTACCCAACTCTGTGAATTTCTTTGTGTGTTCTGGGCTGTGGAGAACACTTAGGGAACTGATTACTGGGTGGATCTGTCTCTCTCCTTTTGATTTTGCCTTTTATTCTCCTGGCCACCTCTGTCTCCTTCCTCCCTCTTCCCTTTTCTGTGTAACTCCATGAACATCTCTGAGGGATCCAGACTGTGGAGAGCACATAGGGAGTGATTATTGGCTAGCATGCTCGCTCCCCTTTTGACTCTCCCTCTTCTCCTAATGGTCACCTCTATGTCCCTCCTCCCTCTTCTCTTCTCCATGTAACTCTGTGTACCTCACCAGGATTCCCTCAAAGTGTGGAAACTTTTAATCATTAACCTAGATGTTTTATCATGAGTGCTGTATAGATGGAGAAATGTTGAGGCTACTGTAAGAAAAGGACTGAAAACCAGAGGCAAGAGGCTTAAGTCCAAATCCTAAAAACACCAGAGAACTCCTGACACCAGGGAACATTAATCGATAGGAGTTCATCAAATGCCTCCGTACCTGCATTGAAATCAAGCACCACCCAAGGGCCAACAAGCTCCAGAACAAGACATACCACACAAATTCTCCAGTAACAAAGGAAAATAGCCCTGAGCCTCAACATACAGGCTGCCCAAAGTCACACCAAATCAAATTGATATCTCAAAATTCATTACTGTACACTTCATTGAACTCCAGAGAGAAAAAAATCAACTCTACCCACCAGAAAACTGACACAAGCTTCCCTAACCAGGAAACCTTGAGAAGCCACCTGTGCAACTGACCCACAGTGAGGAAACTCCACAATAAAAAGGAACCACCAACTGCCAGAATACATAAGTTCAGTTCAGTTCAGTTCAGTCGCTCAGTCGTGTCCGACTCTCCGCGACCCCATGAATCACAGCACGCCAGGCCTCCCTGTCCATCACCAACTCCCGGAGTACACTCAAACTCATGTCCAGAGAGTCGGTGATGCCATCCAGCCATCTCATTCTCTGTCGTCCCCTTCTCCTCCCGCCCCCAACCTTTCCCAGCATCAGAGTCTTTTCCAGTGAGTCAACTCGTTGCATGAGGTGGCCAAAGTATTGCAGTTTCAGCTTTAGCATCAGTCCCTCCAATGAACATCCAGGATTGATCTCCTTTAGAATGGACTGGTTGGATCTCCTTGCAGTATAAGGGACTCTCAAGAGTCTTCTCCAACACCACAGTTCAAAAGCACCGATTCTTTGGCGATCAGCTTTCTTCACAGTCCAACTCTCACATCCATACATGACCACGGGAAAAACCATTGCCTTGACTAGACGGACCTTGCCAGAATACATAAAGGCCACCCCAAACACAGCAATATAAACAAGATGAAAAGGCAGAGAAATACCTAGCAGCTAAAGGAACAGGATAAATGCCCACCAAACCAAACCAAAGAGGAGGAGACAGGGAATCTGCCTGATAAAGAATTCCAAATAATGATAGTGAAAATGAGTCAAAATCTTGAAAACAAATGGGAGTTATGGATAAATAACCTGGAGGCAAGGATCGAGAAGATGCAAGAAAGGTTTAACAAGGATATAGAAGAAATAAAAAGAAGCAATATATAATGAATAATGCAGTAAATGAGGTAAAAAAAACATTCTGGAGGAAACAAACAGAACAACGGAGGCAGAAGATAGAATAAGTGAGGTAGAAGATAAAATGATAGAAATAAATGAAACAGAGAGGAAAAAAGAAAAATGAATTAAAAGAAATGAGGACAACCTCAGAGACCTCTGGGACAATGTTAAACGCCCCAACATTCGAATCATAGGAATCCCTGAAGAAGAAGACAAAAAGAAAGAAAATGAGAAAATACTTGAGGGGATAATAGTTGAAAATTTCCCTAAAATGAGGAAAGAAATAATCACCCAAGTCCAAGAATCCCAGAGAGTCCCAAACAGGATAAACCCAAGGCGAAACACCACAAGACACATATTAATCAAATTAACAAAGATCAAACACAAAGAACAAACATTAAAAGCAGCAAGGGAAAAACAACAAATAACACACAAGGGGATCCCCATAAGTATAGCAGGTGATCTTTCAATAGAAACTCTTCCAGCAAAAAAGGAATGGTAAGACATACTTTAAGTAATGAAAAAAAAAAAAAACCTACACCCAGATTACTGTACCCAGAAAGGATCTCATTGAAATATGAAGGAGAAATCAAAAGCTTTACAGACAAGCAAAAGCTGAGAGAATTCAGCACTACCAAACCAGCTCACCAACAAATGCTAAAGGTTCTTCTCTAGACAAGAAACATGGAAAGGGTATATAAACTCAAACGCAAAACAATAAAGTAAATGACAACCCGATTATACTTATTAATAATTACCATAAATGTAAATGGGTTGAATGCCCCAACCAAAAGACAAAGACTGGGTGAATGGATATGAAAACAAGACCCTTATATATATTGTCTACAAGAGACCCACCACGAAACAAGGGACACATACAGACTGAAAGTGACGGGCTGGAAAAAGTTATTCCACGCAAATAAAGACCAAAAGAAAGCAGGAGTAGCAGTACTCATATCAGATAAAATAGACTTTAAAACAAAGGTTGTGAAAAGAGACAAAGAAGTAAACTACATAATGATCAAAGGATCAATCCAAAAAGACAATATAACAGTCATGAATATATATGCACCCAACATAGGAGCACCACAATATGTAAGACAATTGATAACAAGTTTGAAAGGGGAAATTAACAATAACATAATAATAGTGGGAAATTTTAATACCCCACTCACACCTATGGAAAGATCAACTAAACAGAAAATTAACAAGGAAACACAAACTTTAAATGATACAATAGACCAATTAAACCTAACTGATATCTATAGGACATTTCACCCCAAAACAATGAATTTCACCTTTTTCTCAAGTGCACATGGAACCTTCTCCAGAATAGATCACATCCTGGGCCATAAATTTAGACTTGGTAAATTCAAAAAAACTGAAATCATTCCAAGCATCTTTTCTGACCACAATGTAGTAAGACTAGATCTCAATTACAGGAGAAAAACTATTAAAAATCCCAACATATGGAGCCTGAACAACACGCTGCTGAATAACAAAAAAATCATATGAGAAATTAAAAAAGAAATCAAAATATGCATAGAAAAGAATGAAAATGAAAGCACAACAACCCAAAACCTGTGGGACACTAAAAGCAGTGCTAAGCGGAAGGTTCATAGCAATACAGGCTTACCTCAAGAAACAAGAATAAAATCAAATAAATAACCTAACTCTACAACTAAAGCAGCTTGAAAAGAAAAAAAAATATGAACCCCCAGGGTTAGTAGAAGCAAAGAAATCTTAAAAATTAGGACAGACATAAATGTAAAGGAAACAAAAGAGACCATAGCAAAAATCAACAAAACCAAAAGCTACTTCTTTAAGAAGTTAAATAAAATTGACAAAACAGTAGCCAGACTTATCAAGAAACAAAGGGAGAAAAATTAGAAATGAAAAGGGAGAGATCACAAGAGACAACACAGAAATACAAAGGATAATAAGAGACTATTGTCAGCAACTATATGCAAATAAAATTGACAACTTGAAAGAAATGGACAAATTCTTAGAATAGTACAACTTTCTGAAACTGAACCAAAAAGAAATAGAAAATCTTAATAGACCCATCACAAGCATGGAAACTGAAACTGTAATCAGAAATCTTCCAACAAACAAAAGCCAAGGACCAGACAGCTTCACAGCTGAATTCTAACAAAACTTTAGAGAAGAGCTGACACCTATCCTACTCAAACTCTTCGAGAAAATTGCAGGGGAAGGTAAACTTCCAAACTCATTTTATGAGGCCACAATCACCCTAATAGCAAAACCTGACATTTCAGTTCAGTTCAGTCACTCAGTCGTGTCCAACTGTTTGCAACCCCATGAATCACAGAACTCCAGGCCTCCCTGTCAATCACCAACACCCGGAGTTCACTCAAACTCATGTCAATCGAGTCAGTGATGCCATCCAGCCATCTCATTCTCTGTCGTCCCCTTCTCCTCCCACCCCCAATCCCTCCCAGCAGAAACCTGACAAAGATGCCACAAAAAAAGAAAACTTCAGACCAATATCACTGATGAACATAAATGCAAAAATCCTTAAAAAATACTAGCAAACAGAATCCAACAACATATTAAAATGATGATGCATAAAGACCAAGTGGGCTTTGTCTCAGGGATGCAAGGATTCTTCAATATCCTCATATCAATGAATGTAATACACCACATTAACAAATTGAAAAATAAAAACCATATGATTATCTCAACGGATGCAGAGAAAGCCTTTGACAAAATTCAACATTAATTTATGATAAAAACCCTCCAGAAATCAGGCAGAGAAACAACATACCTCAACATAATAAAAGCTATATTTGACAAACCCACAGCAAACATTATACTCAATTGTGAAACGTTGAAAGCATTTCCCCTGCCATCAGGAACAAGACAAGGGTGCCCACTCTCACCACTACTATTCAGCATAGTTTTGGAAGTTTTAGCTACAGCAATCAGAGCAAAAAAAGAAATAAAAGGAATCCAGATAGGAAAAGAAGAAGTAAAACTCTCACTGTTTGAAGATGACATGATCCTCTACATGCTGCTGCTGCTAAGTCACTTCAGTCGTGTCAGACTCTGTGTGACCCCATAGACGGAAGCCCACCAGGCTCCCCCATCCCTGGGATTCTCCAGGCAAGAACACTGGAGTGGGTTGCCATTTCCTTCTCCAATGTGTGTAAGTGAAAAGTAAAAATGAAATCGCTCAGTCGTGTGCGACCCTTAGCGACCCCACGGACTGCAGCCTACCAGGCTCCTCCATCCATGGGATTTTCTAGGCAAGAGTACTAGAGTGGCTTGTCATTGCCTTATCCGGATCCTCTACATAGAAAACCCTAAAGACTCCACCAGAAAATTACTTTCTAACACCATACACAAAAAACACTTTCTAACACCATACACAAAAAATAAACTAAAAGTGGATTAAAGATCTAAATGTAAGACCATAAACTATAAAACTCCTAGAGGAAACCATAGGCAAAACTCTCCCCTACATAAATCACAGCAGGATCCTCTATAACCAACCTCCTAGAATATTGGGGAAAAAAGCAAAAATAAAAACATGGGACCTAATTAAAATTAAAAGCTTCTGCACAACAAAAAAATCTATAAGCATGGTGAAAAGACAGCCTTCAGAATTGGAGAAAATAATAGCAAACTAAGCAATAGAAAAAGAATTAATCTCAATAATATACAAGCAACACCTGTAGCTAAATTCCAGACAAATAAAAGACCCAATCAAAATGTGGGCCAAAGAACTAAACAGACATTTCTCCAAAGAAGACATACAGATGGCTAACAAACACAAGAAAAGATGCTCAACATCACTCATTATCAGAGAAATGCAGGTAACATTTCACACCAGTGAGAATGGCTGCCATCCAGAAGTCAACAAGCAATAAAAGCTCGAGAAGGTGTGGAGAAAAAGGAACCCTCTCGCACTGTTGGTGGGAATACAAACTGGTACAGCCACTATGGAGGACCCTATGGAGATTCTTTAAAAACTGGAAATAGAACTCCCAAATTCTGAAAGAGATGGGAATACAAGACCACCTGATTTGCCTCTTGAGAAACCTGTATGCAGGTCAGGAAGCAACAGTTAGAACTGGACATGGAACAACAGAGTGGTTCCAAATAGGAAAAGGAGTACGTCAAGGTTGTATATTGTCACCCTACTTATTTAACTTATAGGCAGAGTACATCATGAGGAACGCTGGGTTGGAAGAAACACAAGCTGGAATCAAGATTGCCCGGAGAAATATTAATAACCTCAGATATGCAGATGACACCACCCTTATGGCAGAAAGTGAAGAGGAACTCAAAAGCTTCTTGATGAAAGTGAAAGAGGAGAGTGAAAAGATTGGCTTGAAACTCAACATTCAGAAAACAAAGATCATGGCATCTGTTCCCAACACTTCATGGGAAATAGATGAGGAAACAGTGGAAACAGTGTCAGACTTTATTTTTTTGGGCTCCAGAATCACTGTGGATGCTGATTGCAGCCATGAAATTAAAAGACGCTTATTCCTTGGAAGGAAAGTTATGACCAACCTAGATAGCATATTTAAAAGCAGAGACATTACTTTGCCAACCAAGGTCCATCTAGTCAAGGCTATGGTTTTTCTCGTGGTCATGTATGGATGTGAGAGTTGGACTGTGAAGAAAGCTGAGTGCTGAAGAATTGATGCTTTTGAACTGTGGTGCTGAAGAAGACTCTTGAGAGTCCCTTGGACTGCAAGGAGATCCAACTAGTCCATTCTAAAGGAGATCAATCCTGGGTGTTCATTGGAAGGACTTATGCTAAAGCTGAAACTTCAATCCTTTGGGAACCTCATGCGATGAGTTGACTCACTGGAAAAGAGTCTGATGCTGGGAGGGATTGAGGGTAGGAGGAGATGGGGACGACAGAGAATGAGATGGTTGGATGGCATCACCGACTCGATGGACATGAGTATGAGTGAACTCCGGGAGTTGGTGATGGACAGGGAGGCCTGGTGTGCTGTGATTCATGGGGTCGCAAAGAGTCGGCACGACTGAGCGACTGAACTGAACTGAATTGATGACCAAGCAATCCCACTTCTGGGCATACACACTGAGGAAACCAGAATGGAAAGAGACACATATACCCCATCATCTCAGCACTATTTATAATAGCCAGTACATGGAATCAACCTAGATGTTCATTCGTAGATGAATGGATAAGAAAGCTGTGGTGCATATACACAATGGAGTATTACTCATCCATTAAAAAGAATACGTTTGAACCAGTTCTAATGAGGTGGATGAACTTGGAGCCTATTATACAGAGTGAAGTATGCCAGCAAGTAAAACACCAATACAGTATGTTAATGCATATATATGGAATCTAGAAATATGGTAATGATAACCCTGTGTGTGAGACAGCAAAAGGGACACAAATGTATAGAACAGTGTTTTGGACTCTGTGGGAGAGGGCAAGGCTGGGATAATATGTTTGAATGGCATTGAAACATGTAAATTATCATATGTGAAATTAATCGCCAGTCCAGGTTTGATGCATGATACAGGGTGCTCGGGGCTGGTACACTGGGATGACTCAGAGGGATGGGATGGGGAGGGAGTTGGGAGGGGGTTTCAGGATGGGGAACACATGTACACCCATGGGCGATTCAAGTCAATGTATGGCAAAACCAATACAATATTGTAAAGCAAAAAGCAAAAAAAAAAAAAAACCTACAAGGAATGTAGCCAATATTTTATAACAAATATAAATGGAGTATAGTCTTTAAAAATTGTCAATTATTTGTTGTATATCTGAAACATGTAATATTGTAGACCAACTGTACCTCAATAAAAGTTAATTAATTAAAAGAAAATCCAAGATCAAAAAAATTTCACTGGATGGACAGAGATTATATATTGCAAAAGAAAATATTAGCTAAATTTAAAGATGTAACAATAAGAAGTCATGAAAATGAACTATGGGGAGCAAAAATTAAGGAAATAAGGAAAGAAAGAGAAAGAAGAAAAGAACAGAGTATCATTAAATCATGAGACAACTTTAGAAGACATAATATATGTGTTGAGCAATTTCAAATCCTAAAAGATGATGCTGTGAAAGTGCTATACTCAATATGCCAGCAAATTTAGAAAACTCAGCCATGGTCACAGGACTGGAAAAGGTCAGTTTTAATTCTAATCTCAAAGAAAGGCAATGGCAAAGAATGTTCAAACTACCGCACTATTGCACTTGTCTCATACGCTAGTAAAGTAATGCTCAAAATTCTCTAAGTCAGGCTTCAACAGTACGTGAACCATGAACTTCCAGATGTTCAAGCTGGATTTAGAAAAGGCAGAGGAACCATAGATCAAATTGTCAACATCCGTTGAATCATCAAAAAAGCAATAGAGTTCCAGAAAAACATCTATTTCTGCTTCATTGACTATGCCAAAACCTTTGACTGTGTGGATCAAAATAAACTGTGGAAAATTCTGAAAGAGATGGGAATACCAGACCACCTGACCTGCCTCCCGACAAATCTGTACGCAGGTCAGGAGGCAACACTTAGAACTGGACATGGAACAACAGACTACTTCCAAATTTGGAAAGGAATTCATCAAGGATGTGTATTGTCATCCTGCTTATTTAATTTATATGCAGAGTACATCACGTGGAACACCAGGCTGGATGAAGCACAGGCTGGAATAAGGATTGCCAAGAGAAACATCAGTAACCTCACATATGCAGATGACACCACCCTTATGGCCAAAAGTGAAGAACTAAAGAGCCTCTTGGTGAAAGTAAAAGAGGAGAGTGAAAAAGTTGACTTAAAACTGAACATACAGAACATTAAGATCATGGCATCTGGTCCCATCACTTCATGGCAAATAGATGGGGAAACAATGGAAACAGAAAGAAACTTTATTTTGGGGACTCCAAAATCACTGTAGATGGTGACTGCAGACATGAAATTAAAAGATGCTTTCTCCTTGGAAGAAAAGCTATGACCAACATAGTACACTGAAAAGCAGAGACATTACTTTTCCAACAAAAGTCCATCTAATCGAGGCTATGGTTTTCCAGTGGTCATGTATGGATGTGAGAGTTGGACTATAAAGAAAGCTGAGTGCTGAAGAATTGATGTTTTTGAACTGTGGTGTTGGAGAAGACTCTTGAGAGTCCCTTGTACTACAAGGAGATCCAACCAGTCCATCCTAAAGAGATCAGTCCTGGGTGTTCATTGGAAGGACTGATTTTGAAGCTGAAACTCCAATATTTTGGCCATCTGATGGGAAGAACTGACTCATTGGAAAAGACTCTGATACGGGGAAAGTTTGAAGGCAATAGGAGAAGAGGACGACAGAGGATGACATGTTTGAATGGCATCACCGACGGGATGGACATGAGTTTGAGTAGGGTACGGGAGTTGGTGATGGACCAGGAAGACTGGTGTGCTGCAGTTCATGGGATAACAAAGAGTCGGACATGACTGAGCGACTAAACTGAACTGTTTATATGTGCAATTAGAGTTCCTGGAAGAGACAGTAGGATAAAGAGAGAACACACATATTACAATACCAGGAATAAGAAAGGTGATCTCCCCAGAGACTCTACAAGTACTAAAAGAGAACCACATGAATAACTTTGTGTCAATAAATTCTACAACTTAAATGACATGGACAAATTCCTGAAAGACATAAATTACCAAGGCTCACTTAAAAGGAAATAGGTGTCTTGGATAGGCTGATGTTTATATGTTGTTCTTTAGCATTATCAATATCCAGTATCTAAGTCATTTATTTTGATTTCAGCACAAACAGATTTTGAAACAGTCTTCTACTTTCCAACACCCACTACCACAGTCTTATTTCAAGCATCAAATTTTGTCTTTTACTTGAAGTATTGCAGTAGCTGCCAATGTTACTTTTCAAAATAAATCTATGGTGCACACTTTCTCAGATAAAATATTACACAAATTCCAGTTTTTTTCAAATTGACCATATGATAAAATCTACATTCTTATAATTTTATACATGACCCTTGATGATCTAGCTCATTTCCTGTCCCTTTGCACTTCTCATTCTATCCCCCAGCAACTTAAACCAGATGTATTTCCTCAAACAAACCATGCTCTTTCATGTCCCTGTGGATTTATATAAGCATTGACATGGACTCTTCTCATCCTTGCTATCTGGTGAAAACTAGTCATTCCTTAAAATCTTACTGCACCAAACCTTCACCAGGTAATTGTTTCTTAGTTAACTAACATCTATATTAAGATATATACATAAGTGTTAAGCTTTAACGAAATTAAATGTCTGTACTTTGTTATTAATACAATAAAAGTTGTTGATAAACTTCCACTTTCAGTGGATCTTTTATACATGATCTTTTATACCACCTGATATTCATCATTTGGAAAATATTCATTCACTGTTATAAAGATCTTCCAAATATTGACATATTTTACTATACAATGTCACAAAGTCACCTTTATTATTATCAGCACTAATGTTATCAAAAAAATCTTCAAGTATTGGGAATTTGTCAATCTCATAGAAGCGATAATAGTAACAAATTTCCAAAAATGCTCACTTCTGCTTCAAATCTTAAATATTATCATTATTGGCAAAAAATACTGCCAGTTATTTTCATTGAAGTAATAGACTCACCTCATTCATTTTTGAGAAAATATCGGACACATATCCAAGTCTGAATAGCAATAGTCTGTTTAGATTCATCCTTAGTCTACCTACACATTTCTAGCAAAAATAATTTTCTATGAAAACAAAAAAAAAGTCTTTTGAGTACATACCTCAAACAATTGCATAAGTGCTTTCCTTGAGACAATTATAGTACTTCAATATACTGAAGTAATTTACATGACCTTCCATTTCATTAGAGACTAGTAAGACATATATATTAAGATATACACATAAGTTTTAAGCTTTAATGAAATTAACAATTCATCAAGGACATTCTTAAGTGAAGCTAGTGGTGAAGAATACAAAGACTAATCTTACAACACAGTAGTGTCACTGTGTTATTTCATATCAAATCTCCTGCAGTTTTAAGCATCACAGTGAATATCAACACAATTAATGAATTAAAGGATTATTACAAAAATAGTGTGCATAGAGATTATCAAAATAAGTGAAGTCAGACAAAGACAAATAGCATATGGTATAACTTATATATGGAATGTTTAAAAAATGCAAATGAACTTACTTACCAAAAAAAAACAGACTCACAGATATAGAAAACAAACATATGATTACCAAAGGGGAAGCAGGGTGAGGCTTAAATTAGGAAATTGGGACTGACATACACATACTTCAGTTCAGTCGCTCAGTGGTGTCCGACTCTCCACGACCCCATGAACCACAGCACGCCAGGCTTCCCTGTCCATCACCAACTTCCGGAGTACACTCAAACTCATGTCCACAGAGTCGGTGATGCCATCCAGCCATCTCATTCTCCGTCGTCCCCTTCTCCTCCCGCCCCCAACCCTTCCCAGCTTCAGAGTCTTTTCCAGTGAGTCAACTCGTCGCATGAGGTGGCCAAAATATTGCAGTTTCAGCTTTAGCATCAGTCCCTCCAATGAACATCCAGGATTGATCTCCTTTAGAATGGACTGGTTGGATCTCCTTGCAGTATAAGGGACTCTCAAGAGTCTTCTCCAACACCACAGTTCAAAAGCATCAATTCTTCGGCGATCAGCTTTCTTCACAGTCCAACTCTCACATCCATACATGACCACGGGAAAAAACATTGCCTTGACTAGATGGACATTGATTGGCAAAGTAATGTCTCTGCTTTTTAATATACTATCAAGGTTGGTCATAACTTTCCTTCCAAGGAGCAAGCGTCTTTTAATTTCATGGCTGCAATCAGCATCTGCAGTGATTTTGGAGCCCAAAAAAAATAAAGTCTGACACTGTTACCACTGTTTTTCCATCTATTTCCCATGAAGTGATGGGACCAGATGCCATGATCTTTGTTTTCTGAATGTTGAGCTTCAAGCCAACCTTTTCACTCTCCTCTTTCACTTTCATCAAGAGGCTTTTGAGTTCCTCTTCACTTTCTGCCATAAGGGTGGTGTCATCTGCATATCTGAAGTTATTGATATTTCTCCCAGCAATCTTGATTCCAGCTTGTGCCTCCTCCAGCCCAGCATTACTCAAGATGTACTCTGCATATAAGTTAAATAAGCAAGGTGACAATATACAACCTTGACATACAACTTTTCCTATTTGGAACCAGTCTGTTGTTCCATGTCCAGTTCTAACTGTTGCTTCCTGAGCTGCATACAGGTTTCTCAAGAGGCAGGTCAGGTGGTCTGGGATTCCCATCTCTTTCAGAATGTTCCACAGTTTATTGTGATCAACACAGTCAAAGGCTTTGGCATAGTCAGTGAAGCAGAAATAGATACACACACTACTATATATAAAATAGATAACCAGTAAGGATGTACTGCATAGCACAGAGAAGGCTACTCAATATTCTATAATAATCTAAATTGGAAAAGAGTTCTTAAAAGAATATTATATATCTGTGCGTGTGTATCACTATTTTGAACACCTGAAACTGATAAAACATTGTAAATCAATTATAATTCAATATATATAAATATATATATATATATATATAAAAGAAAATAGTGTAAAAGTTGTAGATTCATTGAAAGGAACTTTCAGACTACACTTTGAGAAATAGAAGACAAAGACAGAGAATTATGGTACCTGCAAAAGAAAAATAACTGAGATTTAGGTAAATTTCCAAAAATAGTCTAGCTGAGATTTATTGAGTATTACTGAGATCACCCTCTTCCTACAGGATTTCTTTAATTGAAATTTCATTGTTCGTCCTATTTCTGGTTTCTATTGTCAGAGTATTCTCCTACAAGCCAGCTTAAGGCCAGCAATACTTGTGAAAGTGATTTCTGTGTTATAGAGGAAGATTTTTGAGAAGGGATGGGTATTGGAAGTAGAGAGGTGTGTGTAGGAAAGGGCTCTTATAACTGGCACTGTTCCAGAAATAACAATATGTGTTGACATATTGAGATTATTATGTTCTCACTATGCTGTTAAGCATTGAGGATATATTGGCCTATCAAGAAGAAATTTCCAAAAACTTTTTAGCTAATATTTCTCAATATCACAGTAGAATTTAGGTAATACTCAGTTCAGTTCAGTTCAGTCACTCAGTCATTTCTGACACTTGGTGACCCCAAAAATCGCAGCACCCCAGGACACCCTGTCTATCACCAACTCCTGGAGTTTACTCAAACTCGTGTCCATAGAGTCGGTGATGCCATCCAGCCATATCCACTGTCTTCCCCTTCTCCTCCTGCCCTCAATCCCCCCAGCATCAGGGTCTTTTCCATTGAGTCAACTCTTCGCATGAAATAGCCAAAGTATTGGAGTTTCAGCTTCAGCGGTAGTCCTTCCAATGAACACCCAAGACTGATCTCCTTTAGGATGGACGGGTTGGATCTCCTTGCAGTCCAAGGGACTCTCAAGAATCTTCTCCAACACCACAGTTCAAAAGCATCAATTCTTCAGTGATCAGCTTTCTTCACAGTCCAACTCTCACATCCATACCTGACCACTGGAAAAACCATAGCCTTGACTAGACGGACCTTTGTTGGCAAAGAAATGTCTCTGCTTTATAATATGCTATCTAGGTTGGTCATAACTTTCCTTCTAAGGAGTAAGCATATTTTAATTTCATGGCTTCAATCAGCAGCTGAAGTGATTTTGGAGACCAAAAAAATAAAGTCTGACAGTTTCTACTTTTTCCCGATCTATATGCCATGGAGTGATGGGACCAGATGCCATGAATGTTTTCTGAATGGTGAGCTTTAGGCCAACTTTCTCACTCTCCTCTGTCACTTTCATCAAGAGGTTTTTTAGTTCCTCTTCACTTTCTGCCATAAGGGTGGTGTCATCTACATATCTGAGGTTACTGATATTTCTCCTGGCAATCTTGATTCCAGCTTCTGCTTCTTCCAGCCCAGCATTCCTCACGATGTACTCTGCATACAAGTTAAACGAGCAAGGTGAAAATATACAGCCTTGACGTACTCCTTTTCCTATTTGGAACCAGTCTGTTGTTCCATGCCCAGTTCTAACTGTTGCTTCCTGATCTGCATACAGGTTTCTCAAGAGGCAGGTCAGGTGGTCTGGTATTCCCATCTCTTTCAGAATTTTCCACAGTTTATTTTGATCCACACAGTCAAAGGTTTTGGCATAGTCACTGAAGCAGAAATAGATGTTTTTCTGGAACTCTGTTGCTTTTTCCATGAGTCAGCAGGTGTTGACAATTTGATCTCTGGTTCCTCTACCTTTTTAATGCCAGCTTGAACATCTGGAAGTTCATGGTTGATTTATTGCAGAAGCCTGGCTTGGAGAATTTGGGGCACTCCTTTACCAGTGTGTGAGATGAGTGCAATTGTGTGGGAGTTTGAGCGTTCTTTGGCATTGCCTTTCTATGGGATTGCAATGAAGACTGACTTTTTCCAGCCCTGTGGCCACTGCTGAGTTTTCCAAATTTGCTGGCATATTGAGTGCAACACTATCACAGCATCATCTTTCAGGATTTAAAATAGCTCCACTGGAATTCCATCACCTCCACTAGCATTGTTCGTACTGATGCTTCCTAAGGCCCACTTGTCTTCACATTCCATGATGTCTGTCTCTAGGTGAGTGATCACACCATTGTGATTATCTTGGTAGTGAGTATCTTTTTTGTACATTTCTGCTGTGTATTCTTGCCACCTCTTCTTAACAACCTCTGCTTCTGTTACGTCCATACCATTACTGTCCTTTATCGAGCCCATCTTTGCATGAAATGTTCCCTTGGTTCTCTAATTTTCATGAAGAATTCTCTTGTTTTTCCTATTCTGTTGTTTTCCTCTATTTCTTTGCATTGATCACTGAGGAAGGCTTTCTTATCTCTCCTTGCTATTCTTTGGAACTCTGCATTCAGATGCTTATATCTTTCCTTTTCTCCTTTGCTTTTCACTTCTCTTCTTTTCACAGCTATTTGTAAGGCCTCCTCAGACAGCCATTTTGCTTTTTTGCATTTATTTTCCATGGGGATGGTCTTGATCCCTGTCTCCTGTACAATGTCACAAACCTTTGTCCATAGTTCATCAGGCACTCTATCTATCAGTTCTAGTCCCTTAAATCTATAAGGGATTTGATTTAGGTCATACCTGAATGGTTTAGTGGTTTTCCTTACTTTCTTCAATTTAAGTCTGAATTTGGCAATAAGGGTTTTGTAATCTGAGCCACAGTCAGCTCCTGGTCTTGTTTTTGCTAACTGTATATAGCTTCTCCGTCTATGGCTGCAAAGAATATAATCAGTCTGATTTCGGTGTTGACCATCTGGTGAGGTCCATGCCTAAATTCTTCTCTTGTATTTTTGGAAGAGTGTGTTTGTTATGACCAGTGTGTTCTCTTGGCAAAACTCTATTAGCCTTTGCCCTGCTTCATTCTGTAGCCAAGGCAATATTTGCCTGTTACTCTAGGTATTTTTTTACTCTCTGCTTTTGCATTCCCGTTCCCTATAATGAAAAGGACATCTTTTTTTGGGTGTTAGTTCTAAAAGATCTTGTAGGTCTTCATAGAACCATTCAACTTCAGCTTCTTCAGCATTACTGGTCAGGGCATAGGCTTGGATTACTGTAATATTGAATGGCTTGTCTTGGAAACGAACAGAGATCATTCTGTTGTTTTTGAGATTGCATCAAAGTACTGCATTTTGGACTCTTTTGTTGACCATGAAAGCTACTCCATTTCTTCTAAGTGATTGCTGCCCACAGTTGTAGATATAATGGTCATCTGAGTTAAATTCACCCATTCCAGTCCATTTTAGTTTGCTGATTCTTAAAATGTTGACGTTCACTCTTGCCATCTCCTGTTTGACCTCTTCCAACATACCTGGATTCATGGACCTAACATTTCAGGTTCCTATGCAATATTGCTCTTTACAGCATCGGATCTTGCTTCTATTTCCAGTCACATCCACAACTGGGTATTTGTTTTGCTTTGGCTCCATTCCTTCATTCTTTCTGGAGTTATTTCTCCACTGATCTCCAATAGCATACTGGGTACCTACTGACCTGGGGAATTTCTCATTCAGTATCCTATCATTTTGCCTTTTCATACTCTTCATGGGGTTCTCAAGGCAAGAGTACTAATAGAGTAAGTCAATTTCAGCTGTAGAATAATTTAGGACAAGTGGTTGCAGAAGTTATCCATACTATGACTCTTATTTGGGATTCAAATAACATAATAGCTAAATCTTTTAACTCATCATAATTTAACAATATTTATTTTGCATAATAAACCCACAAGTGAACAGCTGTGAATCTTTTGGAACACTTTGTGTTCATGCCTATATTCATTGTAGCCTTTCAGGTCTAGATTTCAGGATGCAACATTGCTTACATTTCATTTCTCTCTTTCACGTTTCATTTTCCTTGAGACTGGGAGACTGACTTCTCAAAGAAAATTAACTAGCAATGTAGGGCTTACACAGACAAGCAAGCCATCAGCCTCACCAGTACCTAAAATGGCAGTAGTCGTATAGAACTTGCTGAGAACCTGAGTTCATAAATGTCTCCCATTGTCACCTAGGCTTTTTTTTTTTTTTTGTCAGTGTCACTCTCTATGCAGTCAAGGTCTTTTTCAGATTCATTTACAGTCATGAACTCAGTGCTTTATTAACTTTTCACTCCTCCACTGTCAAAATCTAGGGAAATGATATTCACAAATAAAAACTCACATGTGATTTTAACAGAGGGTCTACGAAGTCTTATTAGTAAGGAAAAACTTCAAATGGATAACAGTGCCACTGAATTGAAACACATCACCAAATTGATTCCATCTAAATTAATTTGCCCTGTCCAGATGGTGTAAGTCATTGAAACTATTTCCAAGAATAAGTTAACAATTTTAAAGGTGATTCAGGGAGGTGTGGTTATCAATGGCAAATGAGTTCAGCTTTGGTCCTGAGGGATAAGAATCTCTGTTCTGAATTACATTAAGTTCTGATGTGGAAGTAATTCAATTAAACTCTACTGGCTTCTGTTTTCTCATCTAATAAAATGGGACTATAAACACTTCAAACAAATATCATGAGTTTCAAAATGGAAGAATGTATTCGAAAGTACATTGTACCTGTGAAATTTTTTAACGCTTTAAATTAATAATTATTGTTCTAAAGAAGCACTGTAAAGGTGAGTATTTCTAGACATGGTCATTACTCTTAGATATAAATGTTGATCTCTAAAATAGGTATAAAGTTATCTTTCCATTTTAAGTCCTCTTGTACTATTTATTCCTCCAGTTAGAAATAATACATTTCATAAGTAGTAAGAAGAAAAAGGCTACTATTTAGCTCAGTCAGTAAATAATCTGCCTGCAAGGCAGGAGACCAGGGTTTAATTCCTGGGTCAGGAATATCCCCTGGAGAAGGAAATGGCAAACTACTCCAGAATTCTTGCCTGGTGAATCCCATGGACAAAGAAGCCTGGCAGGCTACAATCCCTGGGGTCTACAGAGTCAAACGAGACTTAGTGACTAAACCACCACCACCACCACCACCAAGAAGAAATAACAAGTATTTTCAATCCTTCCCTAAATTAAAGAAACATTTCTACTCTCACCTTCCATTTGTTCTTCCCTGAACATCCATAATAAGGAAGTAGGAAATACTCTAGCTGTATGAGAATTTATTCTGGGACACACACCAAAAAAAAAAAAAAAAAATGTTTTTTGTGCTATGCTTTGCATCTTCTACATAATTCTTTTTCTTTAATTCCTTCTCACCTATAGAAACTCAGGTGGAAGGCCACTTTTGTTATGAAGCTTTTCCTAATTCTCCAAGATAGAGCTAGTAGAATCTCATCTCTCTTCTCATCACATTGTGTACTAATTTTGTACAAGTAATAATGGAACATACATACCACCACTTATTACATTTTCTTGTAAATTTTTATCTGTTTTTTCCTCCCACTAGACTGTGAGATCATTAATGGCATTTATCTATCTTCCTCCCACTCTCTATACCCAGCAGAGTTCCAATTGCATAACTGTTGAATAGAAATAAATGAAAGCATGAATATATCCATGTAGCTAGACTTAGCTAGCCTTCTCTATTATATAGCTATGTGACAGATGGGCACAACCCTGTGCTGTGTCAATTGTGACCCATCACTGACTAGGTGATCTCTCTGTGATATTCATGTAGATGTATTTCTCCCATCTTTACCTCTTTATTTGCCCTGGCACTTAGAGAATGTCTTAAATATGCCTCAAGCGTGCTTATCCATAGCATTATTTAAATAAGATATATTTGGCATTTAAAAACAGCATACAAGCAAGTATAAAGTCATTCATGTAAAGCGAAAACTTAACTTCCTTGTACTAACAAAATCCACGTCAAAACCTGAGCATAGAAGGAAAAGAATGTTTTGTTTCAGTTCAGTTCAGTTCAGTCGCTCAGTCGAGTCTGGTTTGCTGCTTTTTTTTTTTCTTTTCATTTTTTAGTCTTTTCCCCTCTTTTTTAGTATGCCCATCAGTTCAGTTCAGTTCAGTTCAGTCGCTCAGTCGTGTCCGACTCTCCGCGACCCCATGAATCACAGCACGCCAGGCCTCCCTGTCCATCACCAACTCCCGAAGTTCACTCAAACTCATGTCCATCGAGTCGGTGATGCCATCCAGCCATCTCATTCTCCGTCGTCCCCTTCTCCTCCCGCCCCCAACCTTTCCCAGCATCAGAGTCTTTTCCAGTGAGTCAACTCGTCGCATGAGGTGGCCAAAGTATTGCAGTTTCAGCTTTAGCATCAGTCCCTCCAATGAACATCCAGGATTGATCTCCTCTAGAATGGACTGGTTGGATCTCCTTGCAGTATAAGGGACTCTCAAGAGTCTTCTCCAACACCACAGTTCAAAAGCATCGATTCTTCGGCGATCAGCCTTCTTCACAGTCCAACTCTCACATCCATACATGACCACGGGAAAAACCATTGCCTTGACTAGACGGACCTTGGTTGGCAAAGTAATGTCTCTGCTTTTTAATATACTATCAAGGTTGGTCATAACTTTCCTTCCAAGGAGAAAGCGTCTTTTAATTTCATGGCTGCAATCAGCATCTGCAGTGATTTTGGAGCCCAAAAAAACGAAGTCTGACACTGTTTCCACTGTTTTTCCATCTATTTCCCATGAAGTGACGGGACCAGATGCCATGATCTTTGTTTTCTGAATGTTGAGCTTCAAGCCAACCTTTTCACTCTCCTCTTTCACTTTCATCAAGAGGCTTTTGAGTTCCTCTTCACTTTCTGCCATAAGGGTAGTGTCATCTGCATATCTGAGGTTATTGATATTTCTCCCGGCAATCTTGATTCCAGCTTGTGCTTCTTCCAGCCCAGCATTCCTCATGATGTACTCTGCATATAAGTTAAATAAGCAAGGTGACAATATACAACCTTGACGTACACCTTTTCCTATTTGGAACCAGTCTGTTGTTCCATGTCCAGTTCTAACAGTTGCTTCCTGACCTGCATACAGGTTTCTCAAGAGGCAGGTCAGGTGGTCTGGGATTCCCATCTCTTTCAGAATGTTCCACAGTTTATTGTGATCGACACAGTCAAAGGCTTTGGCATAGTCAATAAAGCAGAAATAGATGTTTTTCTGAAACTCTCTTGCTTTCTCCATGATCCAGCGGATGTTGGCAATTTGATCTCTGGTGCCTCTGCCTTTTCTAAAACCTGCTTGAACATCTGGGAGTTCACGGTTTATATACTGCTGAAGCCTGGCTTGGAGAATTTTGAGCATGACTTTACTAGCGTGTGAGATGAGTGCAATTGTGCGGTAGTTTGAGCATTCTTTGGCATTGCCTTTCTTTGGGATTGGAATGAAGACTGACCTCTTCCAGTCCTGTGGCCACTGCTGAGTTTTCCAAATCTGCTGGCATATTGAGTGCAGCACTTTCACAGCATCATCTTTCAAGACTTGAAATAGCTCAACTGGAATTCCATCACCTCCACTAGCTTTGTTCGTAGTGATGCTTTCTAAGGCCCACTTGACTTCACATTCCAAGATGTCTGGCTCTAGGTCAGTGATCACGTTATCGTGACTATCTTGGTCGTGAAGATCTTTTTTGTACAGTTCTTCTGTGTATTCCTGCCACCTCTTTTTAATATCTTCTGCTTCTGTTAGGTCCATACCATTTCTGTCCTTTATCGAGCCCATCTTTGCATGAAATGTTCCCTTGGAATCTCTAATTTTCTTGAAGAGCTCTCTTGTTTTTCCTATTCTGTTGTTTTCCTCTATTTCTTTGCATTGATCACTAGAAGGGGTTAATTATAGGCATCAGCTCTAAACTTTTAATGGGATAAATATTTGACTCTCTCATATCTATTTGACACTGCTTGGCCATTTGAGTTGTTTAAAATCTATAGCACATGATTTCCAATACCCCAGTGAGGAACAAAGGAAAAACACAAAGCAAATTTTAAAAATTCTACCTATGGCTTGCAGGCTACAGGATTATTTCCAATATTTCTTGATTCTTTTTCCAGTAAGTTCTCCAACATTTTATGCCAGGAATTTGCAATCTTTTTTTTTTTTCTGTAAAGGAACAGATAGTAAATATTTTAGGCTTTGTAGGCCAAGAGGCAAAATCGAGGATATTATGAAAGTGTTTACATTATAAAAGAGAGAATAAACTGTAGATATTCTTCCTGACAAAATTAAATATAAGAGAACATTTTTTCTAATACAAGTCTACCAATGAGAAGAATGGAATTATTTTTTTGGAAAAGAAGCAGTAACATTTCATTTAGTTGGTATTCAAAATCAATGTTTCTAATCACTAGAATTAACTGCAAATTTCATTTGTTAATGCTAGTCTGTAATGAGATTTTAAGTATTTCATTTTTGAAACTCTTTTCACACAGATAGGTAATATATGTGGCATTCAGAATGCTGATAACTGCATCATTATGATTTATAGTAGCAGTGAGAAATGATAAAAAACAGTCTATAAAGTTTCTTTGGGAACTACTCAACTCTGCTGTTGTAGCACAAAAGCATCCACAGAAAATGGATGAATGAGTATGCCTGTGTTTCAATAAAACTTTATTTTGGGACTGATATATGAATTTCACAGAACTGTCACATCCCCAAATATTATGCTTCTTCTGACTTTTTTCAAACGTTAAAAATATAAAAATAATTCTCAGCTCATGGACTGAACAAAAGCAGGAGACAGGCTGGATGTGGCCCATTGACTATAGTTTGCTGACTCTGGCTCTATAGTATGCCCCTGGGTTACAGCCATGATGATAGCTGACTTTGGATGTAGTCAGTGGCAGAAAGTTTAGGTCTACAAAGAGACTGAAAAGAAAAACAAAAATAGAATCTAGGTTGTTCCTGTTCACTAGGCCCTCTCTTAACTGTCCCACTTCCATATTTCTGCTCCCAGATTCCTACTCTCCTTCCCTTATGCCACCATCCCCAGACTGGCCGTACTCATCACTCTGCAGTGCTGTGAACATGCTATCACTGTATGGCAGACAATTCACTCCTTCAGAATACAATATTTATACTGTTTCAAACCCTACTACCTCTACTTTCAGGCAAGGAAAGAACCCTGTAAAGTGACTCATAGGCTTCTCATAAGAGGTGTGTGTGTGTGTGTGTGTATTGGCAATGAATGAAAGTCTAGGCCAGTGAGCATGAATAGGGAACTAACTAGACCAATGGGCATACATGAAAGTAATACAGGGAACCATGGTTCTGGAAGATTAAAGAAGAGAATAATGTTTTCTTTTTGTTGTTGTGAATAGATGAATATCAATGTGTTTCTATATGGTGATTAAGATGTAAGATGCTTGAATCTTCCCTGCTATCTATGGAAACTGTTTGTAACTGTGCAATTGAGGAAAATTTTAATGAGAAGAATGGAATTCTTCCTTTGGGGAAGTAGGGAACTTTTCACTTGGGGTGCAAAGTTAGTATTTCCTAGCATTAAAATTGCAAATTTTGTTAATGCTGATCTGTGAAGAGATTTTACTGTATTTCTAAGTCAGAAAAGAAAAACTAAAAATGAATTTTAGGCAAGCACATAAACTTCTAAATGTTTTAGGCCTAATTACCATGAAGCACAATGGAAGACATCATACCAAACAGAAAAATAATATATGTAATATTCACATGACTATTTCTATCCCTCACTAATTAAACGATCTCAGTTATTCAAACTCTCTAAACATCTTGTTTTCCTATTTTAAACCTCACAAGGTATGCGTAATTATCTTCAATTTGTAGATAAACCAGATATGTAACACACATAAGTATAACTCAAAAACATTCATTTTAATATTTATAAATGATGTAGACCGTTAAATGTGTTCTATTAATTTTGTACTGATCACTGCTTGATAATAACAGCATATTGATCACATTATTCTCCTGGGATTTCCTTTTACCCAAAGCCTACATACCCTACATTATCTTTTAAGGATTCACTCAGAATGCCATAAAATGCTATAAAAGATTTAAGATAATCCCAGACCAAAACAACATCTCTCTTCTCTGAAAAGTCATAGCTTGTACCTCTTTCATTTTGGTACTTATTGCCTAATTTCGATTACACTTATACTTATTCAAGTTATTCACATGCTTGGAATTATAGAATATTGGACTTAGAAGGGACATAAGATACGCCCTCACCCAAAGTTGCTCATTTTACATCAGTTCAGTTCAGTTCAGTCGCTCAGTAGTGTCCGACTCTCCGGGACCCCATGAATCACAGCACGCCAGGCCTCCCTGTCCATCACCAACTCCCGGAGTTCACTCAAACTCATGTCCATCGAGTCGGTGATGCCATCCAGCCATCTCATTCTCTGTCGTCCCCTTCTCCTCCCGCCCCCAACCTTTCCTAGCATCAGAGTCTTTTCCAGTGAGTCAGCTAGTCGCATGAGGTGGCCAAAGTATTGCAGTTTCAGCTTTAGCATCAGTCCTTCCAATGAATACCCAGAATTGATCTCCTTTAGAATGGACTGGTTGGATCTCCTTGCAGTCCAAGGGACTCTCAAGAGTCTTCTCCAACACCACAGTTCAAAAGCATCAATTCTTTGGCGATCAGCTTTCTTCACAGTCCAACTCTCACATCCATACATGACCACGGGAAAAACCATTGCCTTGACTAGACGGACCTTTGTTGGCAAAGTAATGTCTCTGCTTTTGAATATACTATCAAGGTTGGTCATAACTTTCTTTCCAAGAAGTAAGCGTCTTTTAATTTCATGGCTGCAATCAGCATCTGCTGTGAATTTGGAGCCCCAAAAAATAAAGTCTGACACTGTTTCCACTGTTTTCCCATGAAGTGATGGGACCAGATGCCATGATCTTTGTTTTCTGAATGTTGAGCTTCAAGCCAACCTTTTCACTCTCCTCTTAAAAACTGAAGGGAAAAATGGATTGTCAAGAGTCACACAGAGCTTTAAAAACAACTGAGATTTCTCAACTCTGAACTTATTTTCCAACTATACTATTTGTCTCCAATTTCCAAATTTTCTCAACTTCTTCTGCCTTAACTAGGATCAATCAACAAGTCTTATCATCTTTATCCAGCTTTCATTCCACTTCAAAATCTACTCATAACAGTATATCCCATGGCATAATAACCATAGACAAGCAACTACTAGTTTTTAATCTATAATTTTGTCTTCTCTTCACAAATATCTTTCCAGTCCAAGTCACAGTATTATTTGCTGCCAAATTAACTTTCTGAAAACATCGGTTGTCATTATACTACTCAAAACAATATTCAGGACTCTATTTTTCACATAACTACCTGGATATGGAAGCTTTTCACAACTTAGACTTGGTTTGCTGCTGATTAAAAATACTGAATAAATAACTTAGGTAAATTGGAGGTTGGCAAACAGGAGATGGCAAGAGTGAACATCGACGTTTTAGGAATCAGTGAAGTAAAATGGACTGGAATGGGTGAATTTAACTCAGATGACCATTATATCTACTACTGTGGGTAAGAATTCCTTAGAAGAAAAGGAGTAACCATCATAGTCAACAAAAGAGTCTGAAATGCAGTACTTGGATGCAATCTCAAAAAGAACAGAAAGATCTCTGGTCATTTCCAAGGGAAACCATTCAATATCACAGTAATCAAAGTCTATGTCCCGACCAGCAATGGTGAAGAAGCTGAAGTTGACCTACAAAACCTTTTAGAACTAACACCTCAAAAAGATGTCCTTTTCATTATAGGGGACTGTAATGCAAAAGTACAAAGTCACGGAATACCTGGAGTAACAGGCAAATTTGGCCTTGGCTACAGAATGAAGTAAGGCAAAGGCTAACACAGTTTTGCCAAGAGAACGCACTGGTCATAGCAAAGACCCTTTTCCAACAACACAAGAGAAGACTTTACACATGGACCTCACCAGATGGTCAATACCGAAATCAGATTGATCATATTATTTTCAGCCAAAGATGGAGAAGATCTATACAGTCAGCCAAATCAAGATTGGGAACTGACTGTGGCTCAAATCATGAACTCCATATTACCAAATTCAGACTTAAATTGAAGAAAGTAGGGAAAACCACTAGACCATTCAGGTGTGACCTAAATCAAATCCCTTATGATTATACAGCAGAAGTGACAAATAGATTCAAGGGATTAGATCTGATAGACAGAATGCCTGAAGAACTACGGACAGAGGTTTGTGACATTGTACAGGAGGCAGAAATCAAGACCATCCCCAAGAAAAAGAAATGCAAAAAGATAAAATGGCTATCTGCAGAGGCCTTACAAATAGCTGTGAAAAGAAGAGAAGCCAAAAGCAAAGAGAAGAAAAGATATATCCATTTGAATGCAGAGTTCTAAAGAATAGCAAGGAGAAAAAAGAAAGCATTCCTCAGTGAATAGTGCAAAGAAAGTGAGGAAAACAACAGAATGGGAAAGACTAGATATCTCTTCAAGAAAATTAGAGATACCAAGGGAATATTTCATGCCAAGATGGGATCAACAAAGGACAGAAATGGTATGGACCTAACAGAAGCAGAAGCTATTAAGAAGAGGTGGCAAGAATACCTAGAAGAACTATACAAAAAAGATCTTCACGACCAAGATAATCATGATGGTGTGATCACTAACCTAGAGCCAGACATCCTGGAATGTGAAGTCAAGAGGGCCTTAGGAAGCATATGAGCAAAGCTAGTATAGGTGATTGAATTCCAGTTGAGCTATTTCAAATCTTAACATAAGAGACTGTGAAAGTGCTGCAGTTACTATGCCAGCAAATTTGGAAAACTCAGCAGTGGTCACAGGACTGGAAAATATCAGTTCTCATTCAAATCCCAAAGAAAGACAATGCCAAAGAATGCTCAAACTACCACACTATTGCACTAATCTCAAGTGCTAGTATGTGTGCAACAGTATGTAAACCATGAACTTCCAGATGTTCAAACTGGATTTAGAAAAAGCAGAGGAAGCAGAGATCAAATTTCTAACATCTGCTGGATCATCAAAAAAGCAAGAGAGTTCCAGAAAAATATCTTCTTCTGCTTTATTAACTATGCCAAAGCCTTTGATTGTGTGGACCACAACAAACTCTGCATTATTCTTGAAGAGATGGGAATATCAGACCACCTGACCTGCCTCTTGAGAAATCTGTATACAGGTCAGGAAGCAACAGTTAGAACTAGACATGGAACAACAGATTAGTTCCAAATAGGGAAAGGAATACATCAAGCCTGTATACTATCACCATACTTATTAAACTTATATGCAGAATTGATGATGAGAAATGCTGGGCTGGATGAAGCATAAGCTTTAATCAAGATTGTCATGAGAATTATCAATAACTTCAGATAAGCATATGACACCACACTTATTGCAGAAAGCGAAGAAGTAAAGAGCCTCTTGATGAAAGTGAAAGTGAAAGTTCAGTCGCTCAGTCATTTCTGACTCTTTGCAAACCCATGAACTGCAGCACACCAGGCCTCCCTGTCCATCACCAACTACCTGGGCCTACCCAAATTCGTGTCCATTGAGTCGGTGATGCAATCCAACCATCTCATCCTCTGTTGTCCCCTTTTCCTCCTGCCCTCAATATTTTTTAACATCTGGGTCTTTTCAAATGAGTCAGCTCTTCGCATCAGGTGGCTGAAGTATTGAAGTTTCAGCTAAAACATCAGTCCTTCCAATGAACACCCAGGACTTATCTCCTTTAGGATGGACTGGTTGGATCTCCTTGCAGTACAAGGGACTCTCAAGTGTATTCTGCAACACAACAGTTCAAATGCATCAATTCTTTTTTTTTCTTTCATTTATTTATTTATTTATTTATTTTTTATTGGAGGCTGGTTACTTTACAATAATATATAGGTTGGTTTTGTCTTACATTGACATGAATCCGCCCCGGGTGTACATGTGTTCCCCTTCTTGAATCCCCTCCCACCTCCCTATTCATCATATCCTCCCTCCAGGTCATCCGCTTGCACTGGTGATTCGTTTCACATATGATAATATACATGCTTCAATGCCATTCTCCCAAATCATCCCACCTTCACCCTCTCCCACAGAGTCCAAAAGACTGATCTATACATCTGTGTCAATTTTGCTGTCTTGTATACAGGGTTAATGTAACCATCTTCCTAAATTCCATATATATGCATTAGCAAACTGTATTGATATTTTTCTTTCTGGCTGACCACTCTGTATAATAGGCTCCAATTTAATCCACCTCATTAGAACTGATTCAAATGCATTCTTTTTGATGGCTGAAAAATACTCCAATGTGTATATGTACCAAAGCTTTCTTATCCATTCGTCTGCAGATGAACATCTAGGCTGCTTCCATGTCCTCGCTATTATAAACAGTGCTGCAATGAACATTGGAGTACATGTGTCTCTTTCACTTCTGGTTTCCTCAGTGTGTACGCCCAGGAGTGTGATTGCTGGATCATATGGCAGTTCTATTTCCAGTTTTTTGAGGAATCTCTACACTGTTCTCCATAGTGGCTGTACTAGTTTTCATTCCCACCAACAGTGTAAGAGGGTTCCCTTCTCTCCACGCCCTCTACAGCATTTATTGCATGTAGGCTTTTTGATAGCAGCCATTCTGACTGGTGTGAAATGGTATCTCATTGTGGTTTTGATTTGCATTTCTCTGATTATGAGGGATGTTGAACATTTTTTTATGTGTTTGTTAGCCATCTGTATGTCTTCTTTGGAGAAATGTCTGTTTAGTTCTTTGGCCCAGTTTTTGATTGGGACGTTTATTTTTCGGGAATTGAGCTGCAGGAGCTGCTTGTATATTTTGGAGATTAATTCTTTGTCAGTTGTTTCATTTTCTATTATTTTCTCCCATTCTGAAGACTGTCTTTTCACCTTGCTTATAGTTTTCTTTGCTGTGCAGAAGCTTTTGATTTTAATTAGATCCCATTCGTTTATTTTTGCTTTTATTTCCAATATTCTGGGAGGTGGGTCTTGGCAGATCCTGCTGTGATTTATGTCGGAGAGTGTTTTGCCTATGTTATCCTCTAGGAGTTTTATAGTTTCTGGTCTTACATTAAGCTCTCTAATTCATTTTGAGTTTATTTTGGTGTATAGTGTTAGGAAGTGTTCTAGTTTCATTCTTTTACAAGTGGCTGACCAGTTTTCCCAGCACCACTTGTTAAAGAGACTGTCTTTTCTCCATTTTATATTCTTACCTCCTTTGTCAAAGATAAGGTGTCAATAGGGGTGTGGATTTATCTCTGGGTTATCAACTTTGTTCCATGGATCTATATTTCTGTCTTTATGCCAGTACCATACTGTCTTGATGACTGTGGCTTTGTAGTAGATCCTGAAGTCAGGCAGGTTGATTCCCCCAGTTTCATTCTTCTTCCTCAAGATTGCTTTGGATTTTCGAGGTTTTCTGCATTTCCATACAAATTGTGAAATTATTTGTTCTAGCTCTGTGAAATATCGTTGGTATCTTGATAGGGATTGTATTGAATGTATAAATTACTTTGGATATTATACACATTTTCAAAATATTTAATCTTCCAATCCACGAACACGGTATATTTCTCCATCTATCAGTGTCCTCTTTGATTACTTTCACTAGTGTTTTATAGTTTTCTATGTACAAGTCTTTTGTTTCCTTAGGTAGATATATTCCTAAGTATTTAATTCTTTTCGTTGCAATGGTGAATGGAATTGTTTCCTTAATTTCTCTTTCTATTTTCTCATTAATTAGTGTATAGGAATGCAAGGGATTTCTGTGTGTTGATTTTATATCCTGCAACTTTACTGTATTCATTGAGTAGCTCTAATAGTTTTCTGATAGAGTCTTTAGGGTTTTCTGTGTAGAGGATCATGTCATCAGCAAACAGTGAAAGTTTTACTTCTTCTTTTCCAACTTGGATTCCTTTTATGTCTTTTTCTGCTCTGATTGCTGTGACCAAAACTTCCAAAACTGTGTTGAATAGTAGTGGTGAGAGTGGGCACACTTGTCTTGTTCCTGACGGCAGGAGAAATGCTTTCAGTTTTTCACCATTGACGATAACGTTTGCTGTGGGTTTGTCATATATAGCTTTTATTATATTGAGGTATGTCCCTTCTATTCCCACTTTCTGGAGGGTTTTTATCATAAGTGGATGTTGAATTTTGTCGAAGGCTTTCTCTGCATCTATTGAGACAATCATATGATTCTTATTTTTCAGTTTGTTAATGTGGTTTATTACATTGATTGATTTGCGGATATTGAAGAATCCTTGCATTCCTGTTATGAAGCCTACTTGGTCATGATGTATGATCTTCTTAATGTGTTATTGGATTCTGATTGCTAGAATTTTGTTAAGGATTTTTGCATCTATGTTCATCAGTGATATTGGCCTGTAGTTTTCTTTTTCTTGTGGGATCTTTACCACGTTTGGGGATTAGGGTGATGGTGGCCTCATAGAATGAGTTTGGAAGTTTCCCTTCCTCAGCAATTTTCTGGAAGAGTATGAGTAGAATAGGTGTTAGATCTTCTCTAAATTTTAGGTAGAATTCATCTGTGAGGCCGTCTGGACCTGGGCTTCTGTTTGTTGGAAGATCTCTGATTACAGCTTCTATTTCCGTGCTTGTGATGGGTCTATTAATATTTTCTATTTCTTCCTGGTACAGATTTGGAAAGTTGTACTTTTCTAAGAATTTCTCCATTTCTTCCAAGTTATTCATTTTATTGCCATGTAATTGCTGATAGTATTCTCTAATAATCCTTTGTATTTCTGTGTTGTCGGTTGTGATCTCTCCATTTTCATTTCTAATTTTATTGATCTGGTTCTCCTCCCTTTGTTTCTTGATGAGTCTCACTAGTTGTCTGTCAATTTTATTTACCTTCTCAAAGAACCAGCTTTTGGCTTTGTTGATTTTTGCTATGGTCTCATTTGTTTCTTTTGCATTTATTTCTGCCCTAATTTTTAAGGCTTCTTTCCTTCTACTAACCCTGGGGTTCTTCACTTCTTCCTTTTCTAGTTGCTTTAGGTGTAGAGTTAGGTTATTTAGTTGACTTTTTTCTTGTTTCTTGAGGTGTGCCTGTATTGCTATAAACCTTCCCCTTAGCACTGCTTTTACAGTGTCCCAGAGGTTTTGGGTTGTTGTGTTTTCATTTTCATTCATTTCTATGCATATTTTGATTTCTCTTTTGATTTCTTCTATGATTTGTTCATTATTCAGCAGCGTGTTGTTCAGCCTCCATATGTTGGCTTTTTTAATGGTTTTTCTCCCATAATTGTGATCTAATCTTACTGCATTTTGGTCAGAAAAGATGCTTGGAATGATTTTAATTTTTTTGAATTTACCAAGGCTAGATTTATGGACCAGGATGTGATCTATCCTAAAAAGATTTCGTGTGCACTTGAGAAAAAGGTGAAATTCATTTTGTTGGGGTGAAATGTCCTATAGAGATCTATTAGGTCTAGCTGGTCTATTGTATCATTTAAAGTTTGTGTCCTTGTTAATTTTCCGTTTAGTTGATCTATCCATAGGTGTGAGTGTTGTATTAAAGTCTCCCACTATTATTGTGTTATTGTTAATTTCCCCTTTCATACTTGTTAGTAATTATCTTACATATTGCGGTGCTCCTATGTTGGGTTCATAAATATTTATAATTGTTATATCTTCTTCTTGGATTATTCCTTTGATCATTATGTAGTTTCCTTCTTTGTTTCTTTTCACAGCCTTTGTTTTAAAATCTATTTTACCTGATATGAGTATCGATACTCCTGCTTTCTTTTGGTCTCCATTTGAATGGAATAACTTTTTCCATTTCAGTGTGTGTGTGTCCCTCGTTTTGAGGTGGGTCTCTTGTAGACAACATATATGGGGTTCTTGTTTTTGTATCCATTCAGCCAGCCTTTGTTTTGGTTGGGGTATTCAACCCATTTACGTTTAAGGTGATTATTGATAAGTATGATCCCTTTGCCACTTTCGTTATTGTTTTGGGTTCGAGTTTATATACCCTTTCAGTGTTTCCTGTCTAGAGAAGATCCTTTAGTATTTGTTGGAGAGCTGGTTTGGTGATGCTGAATTCTCTCAGCTTTTGCTTGTCTGTAAAGCTTTTGATTTCTCCTTCATATTTGAATGAGATCCTTGCTGGGTACAGTAATCTGGGCTATAGGTTACTTTCTTTCAACACTTTAAGTATGTCTTGCCATTCGCTCCTGGCCTGAAGATTTTCTGTTGAAAGATCAGCTGTTATCCTTATGGGAATCCCTTTGTGTGTTATTCATTACTTTTCCCTTGCTGCTTTTAATATTTGTTCTTTGTGTTTGATCTTTGTTAATTTGATTAATATGTGTCTTGGAGTATTTCGCCTTGGGTTTATCCTGTTAGGGACTCTCTGGTTTTCTTGAACTTGGGAGATTATTTCCTTTCCAGTTTTAGGGAAATTTTCAAATATTATCTCCTCAAGTATTCTCTCATGGTCTTTCCTTTTGTCTTCTTCTGGGACTCCTATGATTCAAATGTTGAAGCATTTAACATTGTCTCAGAGGTTTCTAATATTGTCCTCATTTCTTTTAATTCATTTTTCTTTTTCCGTCTCTGTTTCATTTATTTCTACAATTCTATCTTCTAGCTCCCTTATCCTGTATTCTGCCTCTGTTATTCTACTAATTATTCCCTCGAGAGTGTTTCTGATCTCATCTATTGTATTATTCATTGTATATTGACTCTTTTTGTTTCCTCTAATTACTTATTAAACATTTCTTACATCTTCTCAATCCTTTTATCCACTTTATTTATCTGTAACTCCATTTTGATTTCCAGATTTTCAATCATTTTCACAATTAAAATTCAAAATTCTTTATCAGGTAGGTTCCCTATATCTTCCTCTTTTGTTTGTGTTGGTGGGCATTTATCCTGTTCCTTTACTTGCTGGGTATTTCTCTGCCTCTTCATCTTGCTTATATTGCTGTGCTTGGGGTGGCCTTTCCGTCTTCTGGCAGTTTGTGGAGTTCTTGGACGGGTGACTTGTCAAGGTTCCCTGGCTAGGGAAGCTTGTGTTGGTGTTCTGGTGGGTGGAGCTGGATTTCTTCTCTCTGGAGTGCAATGAAGTGTCCAGTAATGAGTTTGAGATTTCAGTGGGTTTGGAGTGGCTTTGGGAAGCCAGTATATTGAAGCTCAGGGCTATTCTCCTGTGTTGCTGGAGAATTTGCGTGGTATATCTTTCACTGAATCTTGTTGACCCTTGAGTGGTGCCTGGTTTCAGTGTATGTATGGAGGCATTTGATGAGCACCTATCAATTAATGTTCCCTGGAACAGGAGATCTCTGATCTTCTCAGGATTTGGACTTAAGCACCTGCCTCTGGTTTTCAGTCTTATTCTTGCAGTAGGCTCAAGACTTCTCCATCTGTTACTTCCAAGGCCATTCCTCCTGTTAAAACTCTTCTGTTTGCTGGTCTCTTTAGTGTCTAATTCCCGTCCTGACACGAGGGGGTTGTGGTGGACACTTTCTTTTTGGCTCACTGGTTCAGCCCTGCTGTGGGAGGGAGGAACGCTGCTAACGAATGTCAGTGGCCTTTGTGGGGAGTGCTCGCAATATCTCGGTTACAATGGGATTGCTCCCGTTTGCGGTGTGTGTGCTTTCCTTGTTTATGCTGCTCAGGCTCTAGGTTGCTCTGCCAGGAACTGTCCGCGGCCGGTGCTGGATTGCATGCACTTCCCAGGTCTGATCGGCTCAGGTTCAGTTACTCGGTTACTCCACAATGGCGCAGACTTGGCTGGGCCTGCGTTTTGTGCCTTCCCCAGTCCGAGCAACTCAGGTGACCAGGCGTTTGGTGAGTATGATTGCTGTGACATATCGTCTCCCCGGTCACTGCCTCTCTGTTTTCTGGGTGCACCTTCTCAGGCAGATATCGACCAGTCAGAACCCAAGGAGTCTTGGTTAGCAATGAAGCCTGCCTGCAGCTTGGTATGGGAAGCCTCTCTGGGGCCGTGGTTGCCCCTTCTAGCGCTGGCCGCACTCCCCTGCTGGTCCTGGCTCGCTCTGCTCAGTCCATTGTTCTGTGAACAGGGCTGGTGGAGTCTTAGGTTGGGGCTTTTCACCTTTTTTCAGGCTTTTCACTTTTTAGCTGCACAGTATGCTTAGCTATCTCCCATTAACACCCTCAGATTGCCCTCGGGGCATTCAGTCCTGGTCCTTTCTCTATGTGCTGGTGCAGCACCTCCCTGCCTGACTCTGGCTTGCTAGTGGGGGCTGCAGGCGTCTGTGCCACTTCTCCGCTGAGAGTTTCCTCTGGGTACTTAGTCTGTGGGCTTTAATTATTTATTTCTTTTTTTCTCCCGTTTATGTGGCCCTCTGAGTTTTCAAGGCTCATCACAGACTCGCCGGTGAGTATTTCCAGGTGTTTGGAAACTTCTCTCTCTCTTTTTTTTTTTTTTTTTTAGGCCTCCCTTCCCGGGACGGAGCTCCGTCCCTCCCTCTTTTGCCTCTCTTTTTATCTTTTATACTATTTCCTACCTCCTTTAGAAGACTATGGGCTGCTTTTCTGGGTGCCTGATGTCCTCTGCCGGTATTCAAAAGTTGTTTTGTGGGATTTACTTAGCGTGCAAATGTTCTTTTGCCGATTTTGTGGGGGAGAAAGTGGTCTCCCCATCCTATTCCTCCGCCATCTTCTATTCCTCCCCCAAATGCATCAATTATTCACTGCTCAGCTTTCTTTACTGTCCAACTCTCACATCCATATACGACTACTGGAACAACCATAGTCTTGACTAGTGGGACCTTTGTTGAGAAAGAAATGTCACTGCTTTTTAATATTCTCTCTACGTTGGTCATAACTTTCTTTGCAAGGAGTAAGCGTCTTTTAATTTCATGGCTGCTATCACCATCTGCAGTGATTTTGGAGCCCCCCAAAATAAAGTCAGTCACTGTTTCCACTGCTTCCCCATCTATTTCCCATGAAGTGATGGGACCAGATGCCATGATCTTAGTTTTCTGAATATTGAGATTTACGTGAAAGAAGAGAGTGAAAAAAATTGCTTAAAACTCAACATTAAAAAATTAAGATTATGGCATCCGGTCCCATAACTTCATGGCAAATAGATGGAGAAACAGTGGAAACAGTCTTTATTTTGGGGGCTCCAAAATCACTGCAGATGGTGACTGTAGCCATGAAATTAAAAGACACTTGCTCTTTAGGAGGAAAGTTATGATCAACCTAGACAGCATATTAAAAAGCAGAGACATTATTTTGTCAATAAATGTCCTTCTAGACAAAGTTTGGGTTTTACCAGTAGTCATGTATGGATGTGAGAGTTGAACTATAAAGAAATCTGTGTGCCAAAGAATTGATGCTTTTGAACTGTGGTGTTGTAGAATACTCTTGACAGTCCCTTGGACATCAAGGTGATTCAACCAGTCCATCCTAAAGGAAATCAGTCCTGAATATTCATTGGAAGGACTGATGCTGGAGCTGAAACTCCAGTACTTTGGCCACCTGATGCAAAGAACTGACCTATTGCAAAAGACCCTGGTGCTGGCGAAGATTGAAGGCAAGGAGAGAAGTGGAAGCCAGAGGATGAGATAGTTGGATGGCATCACTGACTCAGTGGACATGAGTTTGAGTAAACTCTGGGAGTTCGTGATGGACAGGGAGGACTGTCGTCCAGATGTTCATGGTATCACAAAGAGTTGGACACGACTGAGTGACTGAACTTAACTGAACTTAGGTAAAAGTGAGCAACTCAAAATTCCTATCTTTCTCATTTCTTCTCCAGATGATTTCTCTGTCCCAGAGTTGTGACCTCTTCATCTCTCTGTGCTTTTGCCTCTTTGATTTCATTTTCTTTGAATGCTTTCTTCATTTTCATTTATTTAATAACCATTTGTTCTTCTAGATTCAGCTTTAATGCCAGCTTATTTTTGAAGATTTTCTTTGCTACCACACTTCATGGGATTACCTCTTCCCTTGTTTTCCTAGATATATTAATAGCACATTTTACTTTGTATTAGTATTGCTCTTCTTTTCATATATTTTATCTCCAAGCAGATTTTAGAAAAAGGTAATAAATTCAGTATCTGACAATCAATAATGCTTATTTATCAAAAAAATTATATATCCCTTTGGTAGGTAAAAATAGTCCTCAAAAGACAGCATGACTCTTGTTTTAATTATTTCAGTAGCATTTCCCATAGCCAGATGTATTGATTTTTTTCCTTATGGCTTCTTAAGACATGATTGTATTAGGTAGCTCTGGTTTATTTCCAATTAAGAAATAATTTTGTTTCCACGGTTTGCTTCCAAAATTATAGTCTTGAAGACCAAATGAAAAGTGTGCTTGAATGACTTCCATATTTCAGCAAGTTATTGGCATCATGTAGCTCTCAATTTGGTTTTCATAAACTTTGAAAATATTGTCCGTTCATAAACAAATGATAGGAACAATCAGCTGTTTTGATATATTAAAAGGATGTTATGCAATGAGTAATTATAACCTGATTCACATTTGGCAAGTGGACTTCACTAAATAGTTCAACTATAATATCCAACTATAATTAAATGAAAAAATCAGCTCATATAACCAATAAAAGATTGGTTATATGCCAAAAGTCTATACAGGTGACTTTCTTCATTGAAAATCACATTGCATAGGAATTAAAATGAATTGATAATATAGGACATGGGTACATGTAAGTCACTTCAGTCATGCCCGACTCTTTGTGACCCTATGAACTGTAGCCTGCCAGGCTCCTCTGTCCATGGGATTCTCCAGGCAAGAATACTGGAGTGAGTTGCCATGCCTTTCTACAAGCAGGATATGGTTTAATAGACATTAAACTTATGTGTTTTCCAAATGAAATACATAGTGTGGATTTCGGATGCATAATATGGGACTAAATGTTCTTAATTTTTTTAGGGATGTCTGCTAAAATTTTAAATGATGTCTCAGATCTTATTTTACTTTAGAGATTGTCTGTGCTACCAACATATGAATCAGGAATATTGTTAATCTGCTCATTCAAATGTGCAACACAAATATCAGAGGGAAGCACTGCCAGGGAGCACACATTATATTTCCATTCCCAGTGTGGACATGCTCTTTGACTTTGGAAAATGTCAATTTTAAGCAGTACTCATGGGGCTCCAATTGAACACAGAGTTTTGCACATTTACATAAAGGTAAACATCTGAGTCAGGGTGACAGAATGCCATCTCCCCTCCCTGCCATTAGACTCAAGATTTATGTCTAGGTTCAAAAGTCATCTAATAGGCCAGTTATGCCAAAGTATTTTCAATAAAGCTTTTGGAAACAAGAAAAGAAGGTAGAAATTGAAATGATTTTCTGCATAGTATATCCTTGTCATAAATCACAAATTAAAAAAAAAAAAAGCCTGCAATATACAGTACCATTTTATTAAGTGTCACTCAACATTCGTGATTTCATCAATCTGGTAGTTTAGAGAGGGTAAAAAGTGGCTGATAGTCCAAAAATCAGTATGAATACCCAGAACAGTACAGTGTTGAGAACATGGAAAACCATGCAAGGTAAAGATACAGAAAGAAAATAAATTCACCTATATAAAGCAGGCAATTCCACCACTTTGATCACTCTGAAATTATTACTGCAATTCCAATAAATTAAATTTTTCACACAGGTAGCCTAAGATTATTTGTGTACTTTTCTATTTAACTTTGTGTGTGTGTGTGAGTGTCTATGTCTTTCCCTCTGTGTTTCCATACACACAGAAAAAAAAGACATATACACAATTAATCAAACAAAATTCTATTGTAATATATGTAATTGATAAAATAAATAGGTGAAACAAATCAAGCAAACGAATTAATGTAGCAACTACAATTTACCATGGCACATTTACAAAACGCTGGATCTGGGGAAAGATCTTGAGAACTGATTACACTGAATACTAAAAAAAACAAACACACACACACACATTCCCAGCTCTATGTATAGTTTGGAAGAACACATTTATCTTTAAGATTTAGGAAACAGAATTTGCTGTGAAATTTTGTTCTGTCCTCAACAGGAATGCAAAGCAATCTGTGATTAGAACTAGAAGGATATAGATAATTTCTTGTAAAATCTATATTTGTGTGACTTAAAATGGTAATTCAAAACAAAGTCTAAAAGTCAGCTTGTAGATTTTGTTTTCTTATTTGTCATGTCAAAATATCCAACTAGACTTACACATCTGTCAATAATGGAATAAAGTCTACCAATTTGTCTTAAGAAAAAAATCAAACAAAATATTTATAGAATGGTTTTCAGATATTGGATAAGAGTTTAAAATAGTTATTTTCGAAAGAAAGGGAAAAATGGGATAAACCCTATTGATTGCCCTGGCTTGGTGTCTGGGGAGTGCCCAAGCTGTAGCACAAGGAAGGGGGACACAAAGAGAACCTGGAAATTTCCCAGAGTTGAGACAAACTCCAGCATTCAGAAAAATTGAGGCAAACAGAGTTCATAGGGCTGAGTACCATAGAGGAGAGAGCTGCCCAGGAAAAGAAAGTTCTGAATCAGCGGGTGGAGTGTGAGGGGGCAGAAACAAAAAAGAGCAAGCAGAAAAATCCTGGAGCTCACATAGTGTTGGCATCAGTTCAGTTCAGTTCAGTCGCTCAGTCATGTCCGACTCTTTGTGACCCCATGAATCACAGCACGCCAGGCCTCCCTGTCCATCACCAACTCCCGGAGTTAACTCAAACTCATGTCCATCGAGTCGGTGATGCCATCCAGCCATCTCATTCTCTGTCGTCCCCGTCTCCTCCCACCCCCAATTCCTCCTAGCATCAGACTCTTTTCCAGTGAGTCAACTCGACACATGAGGTGGCCAAAGTTGGAGTTTCAGCTTTAGCATCAGTCCTTCCAATGAACACCCAGTATTGATCTCCTTTAGAATGGACTGTTTGGATCTCCTTGCGGTACAAGGGACTCTCAAGAGTCTTCTCCAACACCACAGTTCAAAAGCATCAATTCTTCAGCGATCAGCTTTCTTCACAGTGCTGTCATAGTCACGTTCAATTAAGCCAAAGTGGCAAGATCTTTTAAAATCTTGGGAATCAAATGGAGCGCTCAGAAGGGCATTTGCCTCAGTTAGTGGAGCCAAGGAGAAGGAAATGGCAACCCATTCCAGTGTTCTTGCCTGGAGAATCCCAGGGATGGGGGAGCCTGATGGACTGCCGTCTATGGGGTCATACAGAGTTGGACATGACTGAAGTGATGCAGCAGCATCTGCAGCATTGGAGCCAAATCAGTCCTAAGCTGAAGGCTATCTAGATCTGTTTAACAAAACACAAAACTAAGACATAAAAAGAAACTGTTTTCAAGTAACTATTTTGCATTACAGAGCAAAGTTCTAAGTTTATCTAAAAGTATACCAAAATATCTAGTGACAATGATGTAAATTTTCCAATGTCTGGTGGAAAGAAGAAAAAAAAGAAAGTGAAATTGTTCAGTTATTTCTGACTCTTTGCAACCCCATGGACTGTAGCCTACCAGGCTCCTCCGTCCATGGGATTCTCCAGTCAAGAATACTGGAGTGGGCTGCCATTTCCTTCTACCATTTCCTTATTCCCAACCCAAGAATCAAACCCAACTCTCCCACACTGCAGAGAGATTCTTTATCGACTGAGCTATGAGGAAAGCCCACTTTAGGAAGTGTAGTAATATCAAGTCTCATGTTAAACACATAAATGTCTATTTTACTTATCCATTCTAAATTAGCATCCAAAGAATTTTTTAAAAATTAATTTGCAGTAACTCCTTTTATTAAAAGACAAGGAAAATTTACCTCACTGATATAATAGCTAGACCTTTTTTAGTTTTATTCCAAGTTTTTTGTTTATATTCTTAATTGCTCTTATTAGCATTTATAAATCCATTGAGAAAGCTTCAGCGAAGCTTCTTAAACTAATTTTTCTCATTCAAAAAAGTTCGTAGGTTAATTTGACTTTTGTTTTATAGGTACCAACAAAACAGTTGATTACAATGAGAGTGCACTAGATTTAATAATTTGTTAGTTTCTCTAATTTTAAAAGGATCCATTATTTGGTCACCAAATAAAAACACAAAAAGACTTCTTACAAAACTGATATAAACAAACAAACACACAATAGAACACAGGATATTTACATCTCAAAGACACAGAAATCTGAAATTGCCCACAAAAGATCTTGCTTAAGATTTTACTAAGTCAGCTTTCAATTTTTAACTGCATACTTATTAAAGAACCCCCTCAATATTTAGGCAGTTAGAACTGGACATGCAACAACAGACTGGTTCCAAATCAGGAAAGGAGTACCTCAAGGCTGTATATTGTCACCCTGCTCATTTAACTTTCATGCAGAGTAAATTATGAGTAATGCTGGAATGGATGAAGCACAAGCTGGAATCAAGATTGCCGGGAGAAATATCAATAGCCACAGATATGCAGATAACACCACCCTATGGCAGAAAGTGAAGAAGAACTAAAGAGCCTCTTGATGAAAGTGAGAGAGTGAAAAAGTTGGCTTAAAATTCAGCATTCAGAAAACTAAGATCATGGCATCTGGCCCCAACACTTCATGGGAAATAGATGGGGAAACAGTGGAAACAGTGACAGACTTAATTTTGGGAGGCTCGAAAATACTGCAGATGGTGACTGTAGCCATGAAATTAAAAGATGCTTGCTCCTTGGAAGAAAAAATGCAAACTAATACAACCACTATGGAGAACAGTGTGGAGATTCCTTAAAAAACGGGAAATAGAACTGCCATACGAACCAGCAATAGCACTCCTCGGCATACACACCGAGGAAACCAGAATTTAAAAAGACTCATGTACTCCAATGTTCATTGCAGCACTGTTTATAATAGCCAGGACATGGAAGCAACCTAGATGTCCATCTGCAGATGAATGGATAAGAAAGCTTTGGTACATATACACATTGGAGTATTTTTCAGCCATCAAAAAGAATGCATTTGAATCAGTTCTAATGAGGTGGATGAAGCTGGAGCCTATTATACAGAGTGAAGTCAGCCAGAAAGAAAAACACCAATACAGTATACTAACGCATATATATAGAATTTAGAAAGATGATAACGATAAACCTGTATGCAAGACAGCAAAAGAGACACGGATGTATAGAAGTCTTTTGGACTCTGTGGGAGAGGGCTAGGGTGGGATGATTTGGGAGAATGGCACTAAAACATGTATATTATCATATGTGAAACAAATTGCTAGTCCATGTTCGATGCATGATGCAGGATGCTCAGGGCTGGTGTACAGGGATGAACCAGAGGGTTGGGATGGGGAGGGTAGGTAGGAGGGGGGTTCAAGGTGGGGAACACATGTACACCCGGGGCAGATTCACGTCAATGTATGGCAAAACCAATGCAATAATGTAAAGTAATTAGCCACCAATTAAAATAAATATTTTTTTAATTTAAAAAAAATAAATAAAAAGTTATGACCATTCTAGACAGCATATTAAAAAGAAGAGACATGAGGAAGGTCAAAGATGAAGGAGAAATATGAAGGGGAGACCACTTTATTCCCCCAAAATTCATTGAAATATCATCTGAACTCTGAGCAAATATCACAAAACAACTTCTGAATGCTGGTGGAGGACACCAGGCACCCAGAATGGCAGCCCATTGTCTTCAAAAGGAGGTAGGACAAAATGTAAAAGATAAAAGGAGAGACAAGAGTTACAGATGGAGATCCATCCTGGGGAGGGAGTCGTAAAAGAGGAGAAGTTCCCAAAAAGCAGGAAACCCTCTCTCTGGCGGGTCTATGGGGAGTTTTGGAATCTCAGAGGGCAACATAACCGGGAGGAAAAAATAAATAAAACCCACACATTACATGCTTAACTGCAACTCCCAGCGGAGAGGTAGCCCAGAAATTCGCGTCCACCACCAGCAAGTGGGGGCTGAACAGAGAGCCATGGGCTGCATTGCTTAGGGTAGGGATCAGGCCTGAATGCCCTGAGGACAATCTGAGGGAGCTAAGGTGTGATAATAACCCAAACTGTGGGATAGCAAGAGAGAGAGGAAAAAATAAAATAAAAGAGGAAAGAGAGAGAACTTTCCCGAAAAAAGCTCTAAACTAAGGCACTGCTGGGCCCAATCACAGAACACAGGACTGAGCGAATACCAGAGGAGAGCTAGCCAGCAGCAGACTGCCCCATCCTCTCGCCCACTGGAGGCCCGGGGGTGACAGCGAGAGTCAGAAGGCAAGGAGCAAACTCGGCCCCAGAGATGGCATCCTCTTGCAAACTGCGAGCAGGCTCCCAGTTGCTAACCAGGTCTTCCTAGGATCCTGAACTATTGACATCTGCCAGGAGGGTTGCAGTCAGACCCCCAGAGGAAACACACAGCACACCTGAGCTGGCACTCATGCTACGCACCTAGGAAACCGAGCTGCCAGGACCAGGAGGTGATAAAATGCTCCACATCTGGGGAAAGTGCGCTTGCCAAGCACCTGGTCACCTGAGCTGCACAGACCTCGGAAGGGCACAAAATGCAGGCCCGACTGAGTCTGCTTTGTGGAGTACCCGAGAACCTGAACCGAGCAGCTTAGACCTGGGAAGTGCCCACAACCCAGGGCCCGCCTTAGACAGTTCCCCTGCAGAGCAACCTGGACCCTGGGCAGCGTAGACCAGAAAAGAACACACGCCATGAGTGGGGGGAAACTCTACACAGCACAATTAAACAAGTGAGCCTAAATAAATGACCATGTCAGGGTGGAAGATAGATACTGAAGAGACTTGCAAACAGAGAAAGCCAAAATAAAGAAGAGGGAACGGCTTTGGAAGTGACAGGTACAACAGATTAAAACCCAGTAGTTAGTGCTGGCTACATTTAAAGGGACCTATGGACCTTGAGCCCACTCCAGTACTCTTGCCTGGAAAATCCCATGGACAGAGGAGCCTGGTAGGCTGCAGTCCATGGGGTCGCCAAGAGTCAGACACGACTGAGCGACTTCACTTTCACTTTTCACTTTCATGCATTGGAGAAGGAAGTGGCAACCCACTCCAGTGTTCTTGCCTGGAGACTCCCAGGGACGGGGGAGCCTGGTGGACTGCTTTCTATGGGGTCGCACAGAGTCGGACACGACTGAAGCAACTTAGCAGCAGCAGCAGGAGCAGCACTGACCTTGAGAAGAGGTATAAGCTGGAACAAGGAACTATCTGAAACTGAACTGACCCCACGCTGCCCTCAACAGCTCCAGAGAAATTCCTAGATATATTTTACTGTTATCATTTTTTATTTTTAAGTATTTTATTACCTTTTAAATTTTCATTTTAAAACTATTACCTTAAAAAAAAGACACTATTTTTACAGCAAATTTCATATTTTTTAATAGCATTTGCGATTTTGTTTTGTTTTGTTTTAATATTTTATTTTGAAAGTCTAACCTTTACTCTAGATTTCTAAGCTTTGCTTTTTGGTATTTGTTATCAATTCTGTACCTTTAAGAATCCAATCTTTAGTATCCATTTTCACTTAGGAGTGTGATTACTGGCTTGACTCTCCTTTTTCTCCCCCAGGTCACCTCTATCTCCTCTTTCCCCCTTCTCTTCTCTACTTAATTCTGTGAATCTCTTTGGGTGGTCTGGGCTGTGGAGAACACTTTGGGAACTAATCACAGGCTATATTGATCTCTCTCCTTTTGACTCCCCCTCCTCTCCTCCTGGTCACCTGTATCTCCTTCCTCCCTCTTCCCTTCTCTATGGAAATTCGTGCACCTCTCTGAATGTTTCAGACTATGGAGAGCACATGGCGAATTGATTATTGGCTAGATTGCTCTCTCCCCTTTTGATTCTTCCTCTTCTCCTCCTGGAGACCACTATCTCCTCCTCCCTCTTCTCTTCTCCATGTAACTCTGTGAACCTCTCTGGGTGTGCCCCACTGTGGAGAATCTTTTCACCATTAACCTAGATGCTTTATCATCAGTGCTGTATGGATGGAGAAATCTTGAGGCTACTGTAGGAATAAGACTGAAAATGAGAGGCAGGACGTTTAAATCCAAAACTTGAGAACACCAGAAAACTCCTGACTCCACGAAACATTAATTGACAAGAGCACATCCAAAAGCTGCTATACCTACACTCAAACCAAGCTCCACACAAGAGCCAACAAGTTTCAGAACAAGACATGCTAAGCTAATTCTCCAACAACAGAGAAACATAACCCTGAGCACAAAAATACAGGTGACCAAAAGTCACACCTAACCCACAGACACTTTAAAATTCAGTACTGGACGATTCATTGCACTCCAGAGAGAAGAGACCCAGCTCCACCCACCGGAACATCGACACAAGCTTTGTAACCAGGAAATATTGACAAATCACTCGTCCAACCCCACCCACAGGGAGGAACCTCCACCATAAAGAGGAACCACAAACTTCCAGCATACAGAAAAGCCACCCCAAACACAGGAACATAAACAAGATGAAAAGGCAGAGGAATATTCAGGAGCTAAAGGAACATGATAAATGCCCAGCAAGCCAAACAAAAGAGGAGATAGGAAGTCTACCTGAAAAAAGATTTCAGAACAATGATAGTAAAAATGATCCAAAATCTTGAAAACAAAATGGAGTTACAGATAAATAGTCTAGAGACAAGGATTGAGAAGATGCAAGAAAAGTTTAATAAGGACCTATAAGAAAAAAAAAAGAGTCAATCAATAATAAATAATGCAATAACTTAGATCAAAAGCACTCTGGAGGGAACCAACAGTAGAATAACTGAGGCAGAGGATAGGGTAAGTGAGATGGAAGATAGAATGGTGGAAATAAATGAAACAGAGAGAAAAAAAGTAAAAAATACTTATAAGAAATGAGGACAACCTCTGAGACCTCTTGGACAATGTCAGATGCCCCAACATTCAAATCATCGGAGTCAAAGAAGAAGACGACAAAAAGAAAGACCATGAGAAAATACTTGAGGAGATAATAGTTGAAAAGTTTCTTAAAATTGGGAAAGAAATAGCCACCCAAGTTAATGAAAGCTGGAGAGTCCCAAACAGGATAAATCTAAGGAGAAACACCAAAAGACACATATTAATCAAATTAACAAAGATCAAACACAAAGAACAAATATCGAAAGCAGATAGGGGGTGGTGGGAGTAGAAGATGGTGGAGGAATAGGATGGGGCAACCACTTTTTCCCCACAAAATCAGCAAAAGAACATTTGAACGCTGAGTAAATCCCACAAAACAACTTCTGAATACCGGCAGAGGACATCAGGCACCCAGAAAAGCAGACCATAGTCTTCTAAAGAAGGTAGGAAATAGTATAAAAGATAAAAAGAGAGGCAAAAGAGGGAGGGACGGAGCTCCGTCCTGGGAAGGGAGGCCTAAAAAAAAAAAAGAGAGAGAGAGAGAGAGAAGTTTCCAAACACCTGGAAACACTCACCGGCAAGTCTGTGACGAGCCTTGGAACCTCAGAGGGCCACATAACTGGGAGAAAAAAAGAAATAAATAATTAAAATCCACAGACTAAGTGCCCAAAGGAAACTCTCAGCGGAGAAGTGGCACAGACGCCCACACCCCCCACTAGCAAGTGGGGGCTGGGCAGGGAGGCGCGGGCGGCAGAGCTTAGAGAGAGGAACGGGCCTGAATGCCCTGAGGGCAAGCTGAGGGCATTAACGGGAGCGAAGAAGACTGTGGGATAGCGACCCCGCAGAAAGGCAGAAAACCTGCGAAAAGGCTGAAAAGCCTGCGAAAAGGCTAAAAGCTCCAACCTAAGACTCCGCCAGCCCCACTCACAGAACAAAGGACTGAGCAGAGCAAGTTGGCTGCGGGGCGGTCCATCCCCTATAACCCGCCAGGACAGGCAGGGAGGGCAGCCAGCACCGGAAGTGTCAACCGTGGCCCCAGAGAGGCTTCCCATACCAAGCTGCAGGCAGGCTTCTTTGTTAACCAAGACTTCTTGGGTTCTGGCTGGTCGATATCCACCTGAGAAGGTTCACTGGTTGTACACCCAGAAAACTGAGTGGCAGGGACCAGGGAGGCAGTAAGTCCCAGCGACTGCGCTCACCAAACGCCTGGTCACCTGAGCTGCTCGGACTGGGGAAAGCACAAAACTCAGGCCCAACCAAGTCTGCGCCTTTGTGGAGTACCCGAGTACCTGAACCTGAGACGATCAGACCTGGGAAGTGCATGCAACCCAGCACCGGCTGTGGAGAGCTCCCGACAGAACAACCTAGAGCCTGAGCAGCATAAACAGGGAAAGCACACACACCGCGAACGGGAGCAATCCCATTGTAGTCGAGACACTGCGAGCACTCCCCACAGAGGCCACTGACATTTGTTAGCTGCGTTCCTCCCTCCCCACAGCAGGACTGAACCTGTGAGCCAAAAGAAAAAAAAAAGAAAAAGTGTCCACCACCGCCCCCTGGTGTCAGGACTGGAATTAGACACTAAAGAGACCAGCAAACAGAAGAGCTTTAACAGGAGGAACGGCCTTGGAAGTAACAGATGGAGAAGTCTTGAGCCTACTGCAAGAATAAGACTGAAAACCAGAGGCAGGTGGTTAAGTCCAAATCCTGAGAAGATCAGAGATCTCCTGTTCCAGGGAACATTAATTGATAGGTGCTCATCAAATGCCTCCATACATACACTGAAACCAGGCACCACTCAAGGGTCAACAAGATTCAGTGAAAGACATACCACGCAAATTCTCCAGCAACACAGGAGAATAGCCCTGAGCTTCAATATACAGGCTTCCCGAAGCCACTCCAAACCCACTGAAATCTCAAACTCATTACTGGACACTTCATTGCACTCCAGAGAGAAGAAATCCAGCTCCACCCACCAGAACACCGACACAAGCTTCCTTAGCCAGGGAACCTTGACAAGTCACCTGTCCAACCCCACACACAACGAGGTAACTACATAATAAAGAGAACTCCACAAACTGCCAGAAGACGGAAAGGCCACCCCGAACACAGCAATATAAGCAAGATGAAGAGGCAGAGAAATATCCAGCAAGTAAAGGAACAGGATAAATGCCCACCAACACAAACAAAAGAGGAAGATATAGGGAACCTCCCTGATAAAGAATTTTGAATTTTAATTGTGAAAATCTGGAAAGTAAAATGGAGTTACAGATAAATAAAGTGGAGAAAAGGATTGAGAAGATGCAGGAAATGTTTAATAAGGAATTAGAGGAAATAAAAAAGAGTCAATATACAATGAATAATACAATAGATGAGATCAGAAACACTCTCGAGGGAACAAACAGTAGAATAACAGAGGCAGAATACAGGATAAGCGAGCTAGAAAATAGAATTGTAGAAATAAATGAAACAGAGATGGAAAAAGAAAAATAAATTAAAAGAAATGAGGACAATATTAGAGACCTCTGGGACAATGTTAAACGCTCCAACATTCGAATCATAGGAGTACAACATAGGCCCGGCTTGCTGTGATTCATGAGGTCGCAAAGAGTCGGACACGACTGAGCAACTGAACTGAACTGAAATCATCCTATTCCAGTGCTATTCATGCTAAATCATGCTGTTCTTCAACATTTGCTAAGCATTCTTTTCACCTAATTTAATGGTTTTGACCCAGCAGCCTCTATTAAAAAAAAAAAAAAAAACGAACAAAGAGCCTCTCAGGTGTTTCTAAATTTCAACCAGAGTTGAGCATCACTGTGTCACACAATTTGCATAGACCTGAAAGTGACAAGGCCTATTCTTCCCCCAATGGTGGGTACATGAATCAACCTGGCCAATCAGTACTCATACCCCTGGGGACAATGAATGTTTCCATCAGAACAATTATTTATAAGGAACAAACCATTTATAAGTATAGATAGAGATTCAGAGAGAGATACTGTCTATTTTTCCCTTCTGAAAACCTGGGCATCAAGGACAGTGTCATCCCAGTGATGCCAAGGACCATATATTTCACCATATAGAGTGGATCTGCTTAAGAGTGATATCAAATGAAGAAAAGGAATTCTTGGAGACAAAGAAATAGAAATAAAGCAACAGAGGGGAAAGATAGAGAGGGAGAAAGAGAGAAAGGAGGAGCGATCTGAAGCCCTCATGACATTATTTGAAATCTTAGATCTAGCTGGTCCTATTGTAATTCAGCCCTGTTCTTTTCAACCAATTTATATTAATCAACATATTCACTGTTATGTTTTGGTTACTTCAAGGGTCTGCAAGTTACGGCCAAGAATTCTGAATAACATAGTATGACATTTTATATGCATCACTTATTTTTTCCCAGATTTATTGAGGTGCAATTAACAAATAAAATTGTGAGACTTCCCTGGTGGTCAAGTGGTTAGAAATCTGCCTGCCAGTGTAGGGTACAAGGGTTTGATCCCTAGTCGGAGAAGATTCCACATGCCACAGGGCAACAAAGCCCTTGCACCATAACTACTGAGCCGACATACAGGAACTATGAAGCTCACACATCCTAGAGCCCATGCTCTGCAACAAGAGAAGCCAACACAATGAGAAGCCCACACACCACAACTAGAGTAGCCCGTGCTTGCTGCAACTAGAGAAATACTGTCAGCAGTAATGAAGACCTAGCACAGCCAAAAATAAATAATAAAGTTAATTAATTAATTAAAAAGAAAGAAAAAATACTTCCCTGGAGATTTAGTGGTTAAGACTCTGAACTTCCAATGTAGGCGGCGGGGGTTCAATCCTACCCCTGGTCTAAGATCCCACATGCCACACAGCGAAAAAATACATTGTGTATATTTAATGGGTAGAATGTGACAATTTAATATATGTATATGTTATGAAATGGTTACCACAATCAAATTAATTATTACATCCTCACCTCACAAAATTACTGTTGTGTGTACACATGTATGGGGTGAGAATGCTTAAGATATACTCTCATTAAATTGCAAGTATACAATATACTCTTATTAACTATAGTCATCATGTTGTACATGAAATCTCCAAAACTTTTTCCTTATAGATGAAAGTTTGTACCCTTTAAAATTTGTACATGTGCTAAAGTCTTCCCACTCATCCAGTCCCCTAGCAACCATCATTTTATTCTCTGGTTCTATGGGTTCAAAATATTTTTTGACTCTCCAAATGAAACCATATATTTGTTATTCTCTGTCTTATTTCACCAAGCATAATGTCCTCCATGTTCATATGTTCATCCATGTTATTGAAAATGGCAGGATTTCCCTTTTTATGTATGAATAATATTATATATATATATTTATTTATAAATAAGTTATATACAGAATATATATATATATATATATATATATAATGTTTTCTTTATTCATCCACTGATAGGCACTTAGGTTGTTTCTATATCTTGGCTATTTTAAATATGTATTAGTTAGTACATATGTATGTACATTATATAGGTACTAGTTAGTACATATATTTTATCTAAGTACTCTGAATCCCAGTTTCCTTATCTAAAAAATGGAGAAAACTATAAATATTTAAAATTATTTTCTCCTTTTTTTAGATGAGGAAACTGACATTCAGAGTACTTAGATAAAATACACAAGGTCATATAGTTAATTCATGATGTGTGTAGGTGGCAATCAAACCCAAGTTTCTTTACACTGAGCTCCATACCCCTTGATTCTTTTATCATATCTACCTATGAGGGTCATCTTTCTGTCAAAAGAGCTTTTTTAAAAAAAAATTTGTTTATTTCTGTCCAAATAGTTTTTGACCAGAAAGTTGTCATTTGATTTAAGGTCTACTATGGGGATGACAGACAATGAGATGGCTGGATGGCATCACCAATTCTGTGGACATGACTTTGAGTGAACTCCGGGAGTTGGTGATGGACAGGGAGGCCTGGTGTGCTGTGATTCATGGGGTCACGGAGAGTCGGACACGACTGAGCCACTGAACTGAACTGGACTGAACTGATGCCAAAGCCTTTGACTGTGTGGATCACAATAAACTGTGGAACATTCTGAAAGAGATGGGAATACCAGACCACCTGACCTGCCTCTTGAGAAACCTGTATGCGGTCAGGAAGCAACAGTTAGAACTGGACATGGAACAACAGATTGGTTCCAAATAGGAAACGGAGTACGTCAAGGTTGTATATTGTCACCCTGCTTATTTAACTTATATGCAGAGTACATCATGAGGAACGCTGGGCTGGAAGAGGCACAGGCTGGAATCAAGATTGCCCGGAGAAATATCAATCACCTCAGATATGCAGATGACACCACCCTTATGGCAGAAAGTGAAGAGGAACTCAAAAGCCTCTTGATGAAAGTGAAAGAGGAGAGTGAAAAGGTTGGCTTGAAGCTCAACATTCAGAAAACTTAGATCATGGCATCTGGTCCCATCACTTCATGGGAAATAGATGGGGAAACAGTGGAAACAGTGTCAGATTTTATTTTTTTGGTCTCCAGAATCACTGTGGATGCTGATTGCAGCCATGAAATTAAAAGACACTTACACCTTGGAAGGAAAGTTATGACCAGCCTAGATAGCATATTAAAAAGCAGAGACATTACTTTGCCAACCAAGGTCCCTCTAGTCAAGGCTATGGTTTTTCCCATGGTCATGTATGGATGTGAGAGTTGGACTGTGAAGAAGGCTGATCGCCGAAGAATTGATGCTTTTGAACTGTGGTGCTGAAGAAGACTCTTGAGAGTCCCTTGGACTGCAAGGAGATCCAACCAGTCCATTCTAAAGGAGATCAATCCTGGGTGTTCATTGGAAGGACTTATGCTGAAGCTGAAACTCCAATCCTTTGGCCACCTCATGCGACGAGTTGACTCACTGGAAAAGAGTCTGATGCTGGGAGGGATTGGGGGTGGGAGGAGATGGAGCTGACAGATAATGAGATGGCTGGATGGCAGCACCGACTCGATGGACATGAGTTTGAGTGAACTCCGGGAGTTGGTGATGGACAGGGAGGCCTGGCGTGCTGTGATTCATGGGGTCACAAAGAGTCGGACACGACTGAGCGACTGAACTGAACTGAACTGATGACTGAGTGACTAAGCAGAGCACAGCACTTAACAACACAGCACTATAATAACTACTGTAATCATACTTTATTCTTAAATTTCACTGCCCACTCACAGGTTAAATTTAGCATTTAATACTTAAAACTTTCTTCTAGTATTTTTTCCCATATATATCAGCCTAGCTTTCAAGAGGCAAACCAAAGTCAACTATCTGGAGAGAGAACAATGCCTGTGAGTGATGCTTGGTGTGGTTGTGGGAGGAGTGGCAGATGTGTGAGAGTCAATGGCATATGAATCAAGCCATCTCCTGTACTTCCCACATTCCTACATATTCACCTCTTTCAGGTCCCCTAATACAAGCACCACCTCTCTCACCTGCCCAAAGTTCAGTGCCCAGACAAGGGAGAATGGGTTCAAGGAGAGTGATTCCCTGTCTCTTTCTTTTCCTGGTTAGCCAAGACAAAGTGAGCAAGAGGGTCTTCCATAGTTAGGATCAGGAAAACCACATCTGGCCTAATATCACAGCCAGCCACCAGCCTCTTTTTAGTCCTCTAGTCTGTTTTCATTCTTGCTCAACAAGACAGGAATAATTAATGAGGAACAGAGCAGTACAGAGGGAAGATAAGGGGAAGGAGTTGCTTGTCTTTCAACCCTGCCCCCTTACCCCCAAGCTGGAAACTTATTCCATCCCTGGTCTATATTCTTGATCAGTGCCTTGGGTACTTGTAGACCTTGTTCCCCTCTTCTTTCTCCTCTCTTTTCTTAAAAAATTGTCAATAATTGTTATGACTGTTTCCATTTTTTCTTAAGTATACACCAATTGGTTCAAACTTACCATGTCCAATTATTTGCGGCCCCATGGGCTCTAGCCCACCAGGCTTCTCTGTCCATGGGATTTTCCAGGCAAGAACAGTGGAGTGGGTTGCCATTTCCTACTCCAGAGGATCTTCCTAACCTAGGGATCAAACCCTGGTCTCTTACATCTCCTGCATTGGCAAGTGGATTCTTTACCACTGAACCACCTGGGAAGCCCCAAAATTACCTTCATGCATGTTAAGTAGCTTCAGTTGTGTCTGACTCTTTGTAACCCTATGGACTTGTAGCTCACCAGGGTCTTCTGTCCCTTCTGAATTGGCAGGTGGGTTCTTTACTGCTAGCACTACCTGGGAAGCCCCAGACTCACCTAAATAGCATTATAAAAAGACAGGTACTGCTATTAAAATTATTTCATCAGTTGCATTTTTTATAAAATTCAGTGCTACATAGGTTCAAAACAAACAAAAATCTGGATAGTCATACTAAAATAATGATCTTTTTCCATAGAAACTAACATTCTTTTAATTTAAAATCATCATAATTATTTATAACATAAGTTAATAAATGTAGTTAAAAATACTTATTATGAGTACTAAAAAGCAGGTGACCCACTCTGCTTTACTTTAATGTCACTTATTTGGGGCACTGAAAAGGGCTAATTGTTTTGTTTCTCCACTTAACTCTTCCTCTGTGGTCTATGTGGAGGCATATACTTTTTTTTTTTTTTTGTAAACTACCAATAGACCAGAGAATGCATGCATTATTGATGAACTTGTTTCAGAATTAAGAATCAAGGTACATATATTTATGTATATAAGTACTCTACCTATACCTGTAGAGATGGAGTTAGTTTTAATGAAGAAGGAAAAACTAGTGCAATTATTTGTAGAGTTATATGGTCCCTAATTTAATTGTAACATAAATTGGGAGAATGAATATAAAATTCATGGTGCCCAAAGAGGAAGGTTTTGTTTTGTTTTTTTTTTCTTAATTTCTTAGGCTTCTGTTTGGGTAGTAATTCTAGTGGGAAAGAGACAATCCAAAGTGAACAAATGCTTGCACATAATTTATTCACTCTTAAGTATTCCAATTTTTCATAAACTTTTGAGTGCTTAGTTTATTTTCTGTCATTTGTTTGCTGTAAGTCTAAAGAGGAATTTCTCTATAGAGCAAAGTAGCTACTCCTTTTTGGTCCTTTCCAGGAAAGTTTCTCAGAATTTGTGAGAGAATAAAGTTCAACATCATCTAACAATACACTTTCTGCATAGTTTACAAACTAGGGTTCAGACAAAGATATGAGGGGATCAGAAGAAAAGGGTTATTGCATTTATTCCTTTTATTTTTGAGAGGGGATAGTTTTGTCTATTTGGTTTTTGTTTGTTTTCTCTTCCTCACAAATCATTTCAATACAAGAGAGACAACTGTATTCAGTAGTTGAAAATTTGAAAGAGTTAGAGTGATGTGGAGATGTTTCCAAAAGAATATGGAAAATAGCATTGTGACTTTTCTATAAAGTATTTTGAGAACCTTACTAGTATAAGGCATTTGTTTGGTCATAAGTGCTAACAAAATCTCTCAAAATATAGTAGAAGAGAAATAAGTCAGACAGAGAAAGACAGATACTGTATGAGCTTACTTATCTGTGGAATGTTAAAGAGGGAGGTGATAGAAGTGTTAATTAACCCTAATGGAATAATCATTTCACAATATATACCATGTATCAAATCATCACCTTGTACCTCTTAAATTTACACTATGCTATAAGTCAATTATATCTCAATAAAGCTGGGAAAAAAAGAAAATAGAAGGGTTTGACAATAATGGTTTCCTACATTTTAGTAGTATGAAATGAATACTGAAACTATCTAGAACATACTTAAAAGATCTCAAAGAAAGATGCCAGGGCCTCAGGGCATATGTTCCTCCTCAGCTCTCAGTACTTGTGTAGATTGCTTTAAATTTTTAGCAAATAACTTGACTATGACTAAAAAGGAAAGAAAGTTAGCACAAAAATATCAAGGTTACATGAGATTTAGTAAAATGGTTCATTTTTTAAATTATCGTTACTGTAGCATAAGTCCAAAAATGTTTGATGTGAGGCCACCTAACTGAAAAGTTCCTTGTCATATTATTTTTGAGGAATATTAAAAATTCACCAGTGAAAGAACTTTTCTTGTCATAGCAGTTTCTTTCATTCAGTATGCTTTAAAATATAAAAATCACTATAGCAATGCATCAAGGACTCATGGGTCCCTCGGACTTGTTTGAACTCTAAATTGTCCATGGGGAATTATAGCATAGGCAATAATTTCAACCTGCACACCCATGACTTCAAATGGTTAATAATGAACTAAGCAAACAGCACAGAGAACAATTATCATTTTTGAAACATTTTGAAGATTTTTTTAATATAGTGTGAAATAATATATTTAGATTCCAGAGTGAGGTACAGTACTTTATATCTTCATTTTCTGTTAATAAGCACTACGATTCTAAACTGCAATGTTGAATGCCTGGAAAAATCATGATGCCAAAATCCCAGCCTCTGTTCTCAATCAAATCTGGGAGACAGAATTTTGGGTGAAGTAGAAAGAATAACTTTATAGCTTTCTCGGGCAAATGGGGACAAGGCAGGCTTCTGCCGCAAAAAAAAAAAAAAAAAAAAATGCTCCTACCCAGGAGAGTTTGTTGAGCAGTTTTATGGTTCAAAGTTGGGGTTGCTGGTAAGATTAGTGTGTGTGAAAGACCTGCACCTCTCTAATTTGATCACAGTTTATCTTCTTGACCACCTTACCTGCCTCCTGAGAAACCTGAATGCAGGTCAAGAAGCAACAGTTAGAACAGGACGTGGAACAATGAACTGGTTCCAAATTGTGAAAGGAGTGTGTCAAGGCTGTATGTTGTCACCCTGCTTGTTTAACTTATATGCAGAGTACATCGTGTGAAATGTTGGGCTGGATGAATCACAAGCTGAAATCAAGGTTGCCAGGAAAAATATCAATAACCTCAGATATGCAGATGATACCACCCTTCTGGCAGAAAGTAAAGAGGAATTAAAGAGCCTCTTGATGAAGGTGAAAGAGCAGAGTGAAAAGGCTGGCTTAAAACTCAACATTCAGAAAACTAAGATCATGGCTATGGTCCCATCACTTCATGGCAAATAGATGGGGAAACAATGGCAAAAGTGACAGACTTTATTTTTTAGGCTCAAAGTCACTGCAGATGCTGACCATAGCCATGAAATCAAAAGACGTTTGCTCTTTGGAAGAAAAGCTATGACAAACCTAGAAAGCATATTAATAAGCAGAGACATTGCTTTGCCAGCAAAGGTCAAAGTTATGGTTTTTCTAGTAGTCATTTATCAGTGTAAGAGTTGAACCATAAAGAAGGCTGAGTATGGAAGCATTGATGCATTTGTACTGTGGTGCTGGAAGAGACTCTTGAGAATCCCTTAGACAGCAAGATCAAACCAGTCAATCCTAAAGGAAATCAACCCTAAATATTCATTGGAAGAAGTGATGGTGAAGCTGAAGCTCCAATATTTTGGGCACCTGATGAGAAGAGCTGACTCATTGGAAAAGACCCTAATTCTGGGAAAGATTAAGAGCATGAGGAGAAGGGGAAGAGAGATAACAAAATGGTTGGTTGTCATTACTGACTCAATGGACATGAGTTTGAGCAAACTCCGGGAGATAGTGAAAGACAGGGAAGCCAGGCATGCTGCAGTCTTAGGGGCTGTAAAGAGTCGGACAACAATCTTCTTGATAAGCTTCTTTGATTCCTTTAATCCTACTTCAGATGGTTTCTTGGCTGCTCTTCCCTTGATTAGCAACTGTTCGAAGCTGCCCTTTGGAACTCAAGGAAGGTAATAGAGGCTAGAGTATGTTCCCTACAAATAAGAAATGGGGACACAGAAAGGCTTCCTTGCCCAGGACACCTGTAGACCTACTCAGTTTCACTGACCACAATATTCAGCAGTGATTGTCACTAATAAATGATCGTTTTTGCACTTTAAATATTTTTCTCTAAGAAACACAAAATCCTTCTAACCACTTTGAAAATATGTTAGGAATTAAGGAGAATTATACCGTGAATTCTCTCACTTACATGAAATCAGAACACCACAATTCAAATTTGATTTAACAAACATTCTTAAATGTTAAATCATTTGGCTAAGCCATGTAGTTGAATTCTAAAATAATGAGATAACTTCTTTACTACAAATATATTCATGTGCAAACATGCTCTCTAACATCTGATTAACTTTCTCAACCACAAATATTCTTAATACTCTTCAACTGTTCCCATTTCACCTTTGTGGCAAAAGTCAATGTTATTTCACAAGACCCTTTATCTGACTAAAAGCTTTACCTCTAGCTTCATTGTTTCCTTAAACCGTGTTCATTATCTCTATAATCCAATCAAAACATTATTGTTTTGTTGTGATTGTTATTTTTTAGGCTAATGTTTAATTAAACAAGTAATAAATAAATATGTTCCCTTGGTAAAATAACTAAAATATTTAATATTACAAGTAAGGCTAAAACACAATTAGCCCAGTCCTGTCACCCAGTGGTAAGTTTAATTATCAGTTGAGGAATGTGTCCTTCCAGATATTTTTTAACACAATTACATGCACAGTATTTCTTTGTTTTGTGTTTTAATCTGAATGGGATCACACTTTGCATGTATTTATTTTATTCAACAAATATATTGGTGATTTTGCCGTATCAGTGTAAAATATAATCTAATATTTCCATTGTTGTTGTTCAGTTGCCCAGTCATATCCAAATCTTTGTGACCCCATGGATTGCAACATGTCAGGCCTCTCTGTCCCTCACCATCTCCCGAAGTTTGCCCAAGTTCATGTCCATTACATTGGTGATGCCATCCAGTCATCTCATCTTCTGATGCCCTCTCCTCCTTCTGTCCTCAACCTTTCCCAGCATCAAGCACTTTTCCAGTGAGTCAGCTGTTCTCATCAGATTACCAAAATACTGAGTTTCAGCTTCAGCATCAGTCCTTCAAACAAGTATTCAGGGTTGTTTTCCTTTAATATTGACTGGTTTGATTTCCTTGCTGTCCAAGAGTCTCTCAGGAATCTTCTCCAGCACCACAGTTTGAAGGATTCAATTCTTTGCTGCTCTGTCTTTACAGTCCAGCTCTCACAACCATGTGTGACCACTGGGAAGACCATAGCATTTCCATAGCCTAGGTTAATAAATAGTTTTAATTTCTTCTTTATCTTTGTCAACTTTCTACTCTTTAAGCTGTTTATTTTAATTTCCCTTCCTTTTTTCCTTAATTATATGTAACAACAGTTTGTCTAATTCTTTTGGTCTTTACAATGTATTAGTTTTTATTCATTATGTTTCTATTTTGTTTTATTTTCTATTATTTCTGCATTTATTTTTATCAATTTATTTCTTCAATTTAATGGAATTTATTTTACTATTCTTCCATCAGTTTCATGAGTTTGTTTATTCTGTACTAAATTCATTTTATTAGGGCTATGTATACATATCCCTAAATTTCCTTTTCATCACATTCTACCAGTTTGATATGTGGTATTCAATTTTAAATAAATTTTAATTTCTCTTTCCTTTTTAACCCAAGATATATTCCAAAGTGTGCTTTTAAATTTGCAGGTATATAGGACTTTTTCTTGCTACATTTTGGTTATTTCTTTTGGACTTTATTGTGTGATGGTCAGGAAGGGTAAAGTGGCAATAAGATTTTAATTTTTTGATCTCTTGAGAATTTTTTCTTCTACAGGCTTAGCATATCATCTGTTTTTGAGAATATTTCACTTGTGCTTGAAAATAGTCTGTGTTTGTTTTTGTTGTTTTACAGGTACTGAGACAGTAGTGGGCAGGGCGCAAGCTAATTAAAATAAATAAATTTTTTAAAAAAGTATAATATAGACATTGAGATGCAACAAAAACTAGTTAGATGCAACTGGGTCCCAGGTGGCAGAAGATTCGATCTTCCATACACCTTGAGCCTCACTATATGCTCATTTTAATACATCAGCAAGCTAGATGGTGCCGACAGGCATCATGTAAGTTCTGAGGCTGACAATAAAGGTCATAAAATGAGCTCTGGGCCAATTTCTGTAAATCCCCATCCATTCCCCCAAATAATTGGAATAAGCCTCATATTTATTAGCCTATGAAACTACTTAGCCTATAAAAACTAACCACATCAGGGCCACTCTTGCCTTCTGAGATGGACCAAACTTTTCCTATGGAATGTGTATTTCTCTAAATAAACCTGCTTTCACTTTACTGTGGCTCATTCTTGAATTTTTCCTGCAGGAAGTCAAGGACCCTCTCTTAGCCACTTGTCCCAGGAACTCATCCAAGACCTGAGACATGACCATCCTCTCATGTCTCCTTCTCCTAAAACAGTACAGCTGTGTGTGTGTGTGTGTGTGTGTGTGTGTGTGTGTGTGTGTGTTTCAGTTCAGTTCAGTTCAGTCGCTCAGTCGTGTCCGACTCTCCGCGACCCCATGAATCACAGCACGCCAGGCCTCCCTGTCCATCACCAACTCCCAGAGCTCACTCAAACTCATGTCCACAGAGTTGGTGATGCCATCCAGCCATCTCATTCTCTGTCGTCCCCGTCTCCTCCCGCCCCCAACCTTTCCCAGCATCAGAGTCTTTTCCAGTGAGTCAACTCATCGCATGAGGTTTTATTAAATATTTAATTGTTAAATTCAAATACTATATTCTTTCTGACTTTTTTAATGTACTTGGTCTAGCAACTTGGTGAAATATATTATATTCTCATATTGATTGCTCATTTCTCCTTGTTGATATATTTTGAAACTCCATAATTAGGTAAACAAAGTTCATGACATGTATTTTGATGGATTATTCTTTCAGTCATGAAATATTCTTTCTGTGCCCTTTCAATATTTTTCTTTGAATTCTGTTTTTCTGATATTAATAATGTCACACCTGCATTTCTTTATTAATATTTTCCTAGTATATTTTTCATCTCTTATTCTCAATCTTCTTTTGTCTCATATAAATTACACTTGGACATTTTTAGCGAACCTGAGAGAATATAACATCTTTACATTACTCCTATATATTTGGTTTTATTCCCAATGTATAATTGTGTTTTTCCTACTATCTATACACTTAGTTTTTTAAAAAAATAATGTTTTCTTTTCTTTTTTTGAAATATGTGTTTGAGTATATGTTTGTATTTAGGTTTATGTTCATCTCTCTCTACATGTGTATTCTGCTAGTGTATGTGTGCTAAGTCGCTTCAGTCGTGTCCGACTCTTTGCAACCCGTTGGACTTAACCCACAGGGCTCCTCTATCCATGGGATTCTCCAGGCAAGAATACTGGAGTGGATTGCCATGCCCTCTTCCAAGAGGTCTTCCCGACCCAGGGATCGAACCCAAGTCTCCTGCATTGGCAGGCCGGTTCTTTACCACTAGCACAACCTGGGAAGCCCATTCTGCTAGTGGTTATCCTTAAATTTTAACTCTGAAACTGAGTTCCCCTAAGTCCAAGTTTCTCTGCTGCGTTTACGATTAATCTTTCTAACCAAAATGTTATTCCCTTTTTTGTCCAACATCTATTCCTCCCAAGTTTGAGGAGTATCAAAGAAAACCAAGCAGATTAAAACCAAGCAGAACCCTGTGAGGCCCTTTCAAGTACAAAAACCTTTCCACTTTCCTGTTTCTTGTTTGTAGGAAAAAAGTTTAACCCTCCTAGACCTTCCCTGAGTTCCAAAGGGCAGATTCAAAAAGTTACTAATTAGGAGAGTGAGAAAATACAGAAGGAAACAATAGTTTCATGGGCCCTGGTCCTGCTTCCTCCTCTGGGAATGTGCATAAACATTTGAAACTTCTCCCTGAGTTCTTCTACAGGAAGTATAAGGCCCCCATCCAGGTGGAGGATGGTAACTTCAGACTGACCAAAGCACGTGGGACTGGTTGGAACTAGACTAGATGGAAACAGGAGGCTGATGATTTAGATTCCTGGAACACCTCTCTGCTACCTGACAACCAACCAATCAGAAGAGGTTTAAGCATCCTGCAGGCCTCCTCTAAATTTGGTACGTAAAAACTTCTTTCCTGAAATTCATTGGGGAGTTCAGGTCTTTTGAACATGATCCCTTCATTCTGTTAGCTTGGCTCCACATTAAGCCTTTCTCTGCTCCAAATTCCAATGTTAGGTTTGTTTGGCGTCACTATGCCTGGGGCACAGGAACTTGGGTTCAACATACAGATATTTAAACCTAGATTTCAGAAGTATTCAGTGGTATTTATTTTCTTTCCCTCAACCAAAATCAAGAAACGCATCACATATTTACATACCTCTTTTCTTCCTGCCTTGCCTCTCTTTCTTCTCCTTTTAGAATGTGGGATTCAGTTTCAGTTTTGAATTTCATTTTTTTTTCTTATCATCAACAACTATCAGCTTTAACAATTTTCATCAGTTCTTGTAAGAGAGGTAAAACATTTTTTCCTCTACCTTTCTGAGTTCTGGGCTGAGACCTCTGTAACAGAAGACAGATTGACAAGAAAAATATAGAAGTTTATTAATGTACACCTCATGCATACACAGGAGACACCCAGGGAGAAATAAACACTCAAATTGGTTTAGAATTCCAGTTTACATAGCATTTTAAATACAGAACAATAAATTTGTGGAGAAATGACAGGGCAAAGGAAAGCAGCTTTAAACCTCCATGGGCAGAGGTAAAGGCTAGTTAGTAAAGTTTGCAATGCAGATTCCTCTGGTGCATTATCTAGGCTGTTAAGGGTCTAAAATTTTCTCTGGTAAAACTAAGTTTTCTCTGGTAAACTTTCATCCTTCAGGTAGAGAGGGGAGTAAGAATACCTTTGTAAATTTATGTCTTATTTTTGGGAAAGTGAGGGGAGAAAACTTCTCTTGCATCAGTTTATTCTCAATTACTTTCAATTAAATATAATCCTTATGCAAAATTGGCATATGCTGGGGTAGCATAATCTGCTACTTTTGGTTCTTTATTCATCATTGCTTCTTATATTTGACTTGGTAATGCATATTCTAGTACAGTATTTCTCAAACTTAAGTTAATTGTTCATCACTCTCATAATTTTATATCTGAATACCACTATAATTATATTTTATTAATAGCTTATTTAAATTAATTCACTTTTAACTCAATTTATACTCACTCTAAGTAATTATATCACGAAATCATAGGTTACTATGCTAGTTTACATAAAACTATTAATTTTAAAAAAAATTCAGTGTACTACCAAAAAATATCATCTCGTGTATCATGTGGTGAAAATGCCAAATTTAGAAAATACATCTCTAATAATTTTTTCAATAAAGTTCTGTAGTTCAGAAATATTATGGGTTCTTACATGTCTGAAAGAGCCAAGATACACTTTTTAGTCTTTGGTTTCAAGCTAGGGTAAAAGTTGGGAAGTGGCAAGGTCCACAACAATCTATGATAACAGAAATTACCTCAGCTTCTAATCTAACCATTAATGCTTCTGATTTCTTCCTGGGAGTCACAACCATCTGGAGAAACACCTGCCCTCTCAAACCCAAGTTCTTGCTTAAATGTAGACACTCACACAGCTACCAGCTAACCCAAATGTCAGGTGGGATATAACATGCAGCAGCCAAATTAACTGACTTTCCATCCTGTGGTACTCCAAGTATCCTTGCTGTTGGTTGCCCTTGTACTTTTCCTTACTACAGGTATTAGCTTTATACAAGTATGGCCAACTCTTGGTGCTTACTCCCATGTTTCATAGTAGAAGAGTCCCTCATACATTTTTGGGTTATTATTTCTTTTTTTCTTTAAGCTGATCATCTATTGACCTTCTCATTCTTCCACGCTTTTCTCACAGAGTCTTCTGCTTAGTCACTTCAGTCGTGTCCGACTTTTTGTGACCCATAGATGGCAGCTCACCAGGCTCCCCATCCCTGGAATTCTCCAGGCAGGAACACGGAGTGGGTTGCCATTTCGTCCTCCAATGCATGAAAGTGAAAGGTGAAAGTGAATTCACTCATCTGTGTCCGACTGTTAGTGACCCCATGGACTGCAGCCCACCAGGCTCCTACATCCACGGGATTCTCCAAGCAACAGTACTGGAGTGGGTTGCCATTTCCTTCTGAAGCTCATGAAAAAAAAAACATACCTCTGTTTTGGCAGTCAGTCGAAGTGCCATTCTTTAATTATTATTATTATTGTTTTAGGATAATCATAGCTTTATATATTTTTTTAAATTTCAATTACATCTCACTTGTTGAAATGCAGATTCCTCTGGTGCATTATCTAGGATGTTAAGGGTCTAAAATTTTCTCTGGTAAAACTAACTTTTGCTTGAAAGAAAAAACTTAAAATGAAACTCACTGGTAAGATTTTGACAGCTGGCAATGGAAAGAGAGACAATCCAGGTGGAAAGACTAATACCATATTATCTTTGGAGGTTCAGTTCAGTTCAGTCACTCAGTCGTGTCCGACTCCGGGACCCCACAAATCACAGCACACCAGGCCTCCCTGTACATCACCAACTCCCGGAGTTCACTCAAACTCATGTCCATCGAGCCGGTGATGCCATCCAGCCATCTCATTCTCTGTCATCCCCTTCTCCTCCTGCCCCCAATCCCTCCCAGCATCAGAGACTTTTCCATTGAGTCAACTCTTAGCATGAGGTGGCCAAAGTATTGGAGTTTCAGCTTTAGCATCAGTCCTTCCAATGAACACCCAGGATCGATCTCCTTTAGAATGGACTGGTTGGATCTCCTTGCAGTCCAAGGGACTCTCAAGAGTCTTCTCCAACACCACAGTTCAAAAGCATCAATTCTTCGGTGATCAGCTTTCTTCACAGTCCAACTCTCACATCCATACAAGACCACTGGAAAAACCATAGATTTGTCTAGACCGACCCTGGTTGGCAAAGTAATGTCTCTGCGTTTTAATATGTTATCTGGGTTGGTCATAAATTTCCTTCCAAGGAGTAAGCGTCTTTTAATTTCATGGCTGCAATCAGCATCTGCAGTGATTCTGGAGCCCCCAAAAATAAAGTCTGACACTGTTTCCACTGTTTTTCCATCTATTTCCCATGAAGTGATGGGACCAGATGCCATGATCTTTGTTTTCTGAATGTTGAGCTTCAAGCCAAACTTTTCACTCTCCTCTTTCACTTTCATCAAGAGGCTTTTTAGTTCCTCTTCACTTTCTGCCATAAGGGTGGTGTCATCTTCATATGTGAGGTTATTGATATTTCTCCGGGCAATCTTGATTCCAGCTTGTGCTTCTTCAAGCCCAGCGTTCCTCATGATGTACTCTGCATCTATTAAATAAGCAGGGTGACAATATACAGCCTTGACGTACTCCTTTTCCTATTTGGAACCAGTCTGTTGTTCCATGTACAGTTTTGACTGTTGCTTCCTGACTTGCATACAGGTTTCTCTAGAGGCAGGTCAGGTGGCCTGGTATTCCAATCTCTTTCAGAATTTTCCACAGTTTGTTGTGATCCACACAGTCAAAGGCTTTGGCATAGTCAATGAAGCAGAAGTAGATGCTTTCTGGAACTCTCTTGGTTTTTCCAGGATCCAGCGGATGTTGGCAATTTGATCTCTGGTGCCTCTGCCTTTTCTAAAACCAGCTTGAACATCTGGAAGTTCACGGTTCACGTGTTGCTCAAGCCTGGTTTGGAGAATTTTGATCATGACTTTACTAGCGTGTGAGATGAGTGCAATTGTGCGGTTGTTTGAGCATTCTTTGTCATTGCCTTTCTTTGGGATTGGAATGAAGACTGACCTTTTCCAGTCCTGTGGCTGCTGTTGAGTTTTCCAACTTTGCTGGCATATTGAGTGCAGCACTTTCACAGCATCATCTTTCAGGATTTGAAATAGCTCACCTGGAATTCCATCACCTCCACTGGTTCGTAGTGATGTTCTCTAAGGTCCACTTGACTTCACATTCCAAGATATGTGGCTCTAGGTGATTGATCACACCATTGTGGTTATCTTGGTCGTGAAGATCTTTTTTGTACAGTTCTTCTGTGTATTCTTGCCACCTCTTCTTAATATCTTCTCCTTCTGTTAGGTCCATGCCATTTCTGTCCTTTATTGAGCCCATCTTTGCATGAAATATTCCCTTGGTGTTTCTAATTTTCTTGAAGAGATCTCGCATGTTTCCCATTCTATTGTTTTCCTCTATTTCTTTGCATTGATCGCTGAGGAAGGCTTTCTTATCTCTCCTTGCTATTCTTTGGAATTCTGCATTCAGGTGCAAATATCTTTCCTTTTCTCCTTTGCTTTTCGCTTCTCTTCTTTTCACAGCTATTTGTAAAGCCTCCCCCGACAGCCATTTTTCTTTTTTACATTTATTTTCCATGGAGATGGTCTTGGTCCCTGTCTCCTGTACATTGTCATGTACCTCCTTCCATAGTTCATCAAGCACTCTTTCTATCAGATCTAGTCCCTTAAATCTATTTCTCACTTCCACTGTATAATCATAAGGGATTTGATTTAGGTCCTATCTGAATGATCTAGTGGTTTTCCCTACTTTCTTGTCAATACCGTATTGTCTTTGGAGTTAAGTACTCAGAAAGAAATAACAGTCTCTGAGGTTTTCACCACAATTACAAAAGCATCTAGCACATTGGCTGACATAGTAATTACTAACCAAACATGAATGAATGAATGAGTGAGTTAATGTAACTGAGATTTTTCCCAGCACAAGTGTAGGAATAGAGATGATAGTTTCTTTTTTTTTTTTTTTCTTTTTGGCCTTGCCATGCAGCTTCCTGGATCCTAGTTTCCTGACCAGGGATTGAACCCAGGCCCCAGCAGTGAAAGTGCCCGAGTCCTAACCACTGGACCACCAGGGAATTCCCAGTAGATTTTCATAAAGTCTCAGTTTTTACAAGGGAAAATGTGGGGTTATGAGAAGGGAATTAATGAATATCTATTTATAGTAAACAGTAAGTATGGGCTTATCTGTTATAAAATGGATAGTTCTCAATAAAGATATTGACACATGAATAATCCCAACAGAATTCAAGATAATGATGCTTAGGTGAGCAGTCGGCAATTTTTTTTTTTGTTTGTTTCTGTAAAGGCCTAATTAGTAAATGTTTTAGATATTGCTAATAGACCCTGTTATCTATTGCAACTCTTCACCACTATTTGTCTATTCAACTATTCAACAACTATAACAACAATAGTTACAGTGTGAAAGCAGCAATAGAGAATATATAAACAAATGAGTTGTGACTGTGTTCCAATAAAACTTTATTTATAGGAACTGATGGCAGAGAAGATTTGGTGTGTGGGCCACAGTTTGCTGACTCTTACTTCAGATGATAATACTACAGTCTAAGAGGATTTTTCTTACTGAAATCTTGAATAACTATTTTACTTTCTCAAAGCAGAAAGGTGCTGATCATTATGCATTCTAAACGGGAAGTAACTTTCACAACTTTCCAAACATTTCACAAGCATTCTACTTATTAAGACATCTGAGGGGAAGCTGTCATATTTTCTGAACTCAAAGAAAAAGTAAATGGCTACATTGCTGCACAAAGAGCTAGTAGAAAAGGAAAAATAATAAAAATAAACACTATCCTTTCAAGAAGAAATTGAACTTTTCAAGCACCAGTTTTGTTAGAACAGATGAGCAATTACATAGATTTGCTTTACAAGCCCAGAAAAAGCCACTTTTCAGGAGCCCTGGCTTGTTTACTGACAGAGGTATAAAAGGGCCACCAGGCTGGAAAACTAAATAAAAATAGAATCTGTTCAGCTCAGTCACTGAGTCATGTCTGACTCTTTGCGACTCCATGGACTACAGCACTCCATGCTTCCCTGTCTATTACCAGCTCTTGGAGCTCACTCAAACTCATGTCTATCAAATCGAACAATAAAATAAAAACAGAATAGAGCCTATTTTTTTCACAGATATTTTCCCCTTTGACAAAGGGTTATTATTTAATTAATAACCATTAATGTTTTGTTCACATTCTTATATGGGTATTTGTATGGGTGGGCTTCCCTGATAGCTCAGTTGGTAAAGAATCCACTTTCAATGCAGGAAACCCCAGTTGGATTCCTGAGTTGGGAAGATACGCTGGAGAAGGGATAGGCTATCCTCTCCGTATTCTGGGGCTTCCCTTGTGGCTTAGCTAGTAAAGAATCTGCTTGCAATGTGGGACACCTGGGTTTGGATCCCTGGGTCGGGAATATCCCCTGGAGAATTACATGGACTGTATAGTCCATGGGGTAGCAAAGAGTCAGACACAACTGAGCGACTTTCACTGTCACTTTCATGTGCGTGATCAGTTGTGTCCAACTCTTTGTGACCCCATGGACTACACTCTGCCAGGCTCCTCTGTCCATAGGGATACTCCTACTCCAGGCAAGAATATTGGAGTGGGTTACCATGCCCTTCTGAAGGGGATCTTCCTGACCCAGGGACTGAGCTGAATCTCTTATGTCTCCTGCATTGGCAGGCCTGTTCTTTGCCACTAGTACCACCTTGTATGGGTATAGGGAATGCAAATTTTTACCCTTACTTTCTTAGGGTTTTTCAACTGAGCCTGTGAATTAAACTGACATAAAACAGGTCAACAGCAGAAAAGCATGTATATTTATATTAAGTTTATATGATACAGGGCTCCTTACAAGGAAAGAAGACCCACAGAAATGTCAGGCCTATATGATTTTATAGTAGATTGAAGAAAGAAAAGCAAGTGTGGAAGAGTAGTTAAACAATGTGAGGAGACTGAAGGAAGATAAGATTTGTTTAAAGTTAGTGTGTATAGAATTCTCTCAGTCTCCATTTCTCATCTGTGAGAAGAACATTTCTTTCCTTCTATTATAGAGAAGATGGGTTTCCCAGGTGGCTCAGTGGTAAAGAACCCACCTGTCAATGGAGGAGATCAGGTTCGATCCCTGGATCAAGAAGATCCCCTGGAGAAAGAAATGGTAACCCATTCCAGTATTCTGGCCTGGAAAATCCCTTTGACAGAGGAACCTGGAGGACCACATCTCATAGGGTTGCAGAGTTGGGCAGGGCTTAGCAACTGAGCATGCATGCATAGAGAGTATATCTCATATAGGAATTTCATCTCTTGCATTCAGGAATCTAAAGGAGCATCAGAATGCCATTCTTGAATCTACTGTTAATTCAAAATAATCGATATGCTATAGTGGCATGTTTGGAGATGATATAACTCTAAACTCTTTCCTTGGCAAAAATTAAGAAAACATCAAAAGAATTGTGGTAATGTTGACAGACTGTTCATCTGTACTAATTTTTATCTCTATTTCCCTGCAGAGCCCTTAAAAAGGTCCTTAATTTTCTCTTGAAACATATATATGTAAAAACAGATTTTTCAGGAAGACTTACCAAAAATCACAAACAACAAAACAAAAGCAGAATTCTTTGCTAGCACCATTTCGAAAACATTTGACCAGAAAAACTTAAGTGTAAGCATGGTCCCAAAGTTTTAAAATTGAATGGATACCAAGAATCTCATGCCTTTTGTCCTTATGAAGAAAAAATCAGGCCTATCTTCTCAGTTATTTTCAGAAAAGTGATTTGATAAAAGTGTCCTTCCTTTTCTCCAATTCTGTTCACAAAATCCAAAGAATTATAATACTTTTACACACGGCTGTGAGATTTCAAACGATTTGTTTATCAAAATGCCACTCTGAAGAGTATTTGAAGGAAAGCTTCAAGTATAATAATTATAGAGTACCATGGTTGCCTTTAAATTTCCAAGTTAGTAAGTGTTGCGTCACTGATTTGGGGTGACATCTTTTTCTTCCAAACACTTTTAAAAATGCAAACATAGAAACAGAAAACTCTCACTTCAAAGAGAAATAGAACTGTTTTGAAAGACAGACTTTGAATGCAATCTTATTCAAAAAGAAGCCTATTTAGAGAAAATGAAATCCAAAAATGTCAACACCTGTATTCTGCCCAAGACTATGCCTTCTTTTTGACATCAGCACAGATAAGCTAAGAGTATTTTTAAAAGAAAACACACTTCACTGCATTTGGTCATAAAAAAGATAGTTGAAACGTTATGGTGCTTCTACCTTTATAAAATATTTTCATTAAAACACAATACATTTCACAAATTTGGTATGGACAATTGCCTAAACCGATATAGTGTATATTGGAAGACAACCTCATTTTAAACAACAATTTAGAAGATGTGTGTATGTCTATGTTTATTTTCCAAAATACAAACTGAAACCTAGAAAAATGGTTTATTTGCTATAATTTTGATCAATTTTCAAAGTTAGAGTATAAGGGAAAAATTAACTTCTCATAGCACAGAATTGATTTTGCTTTTGCTTTTATAGAAGATTATTATAAAGACTCTTTGATCTAAAAGAAAATACTCTTTTTTATTGTTAACACTAAAGATATTAAATATGACAAAGATATGCTTTTATATAATAGGTTAAATGAAAACATTGTGGATAACAATGCTTGCATTCCTAGACTACCAATGAAGTTGCTCAGTCGTGTACAGCTCTTTGCGAACCCATGGACTGTAGAATACCAGGCTTCTTCATCCATGGAATTTTCCAGGCAAGAGTACTGGAATGGGTTGCCATTTCTTCTCCAGGGTATCTTCCCAACCCAGGGATCAAACCCAGGTCTCCGTCATTGCAGGCAGACGCTTTACTGTCTGAGCAACCAGGGAAGCCCCAATGCCACTCTTCACTTCAGTTCAGTTCAGTTCACTCACTCAGTCGTGTCAGACTCTCCGTGACCCCATGAATCACAGCACACCTGGCCTCCCTGTCCATCACCAACTCCAGGAGTTCACTCAAACTCATGTCCACAGAGTCGGTGATGCCTTCCAGCCATCTCATTCCCCGTCGTCCCCTTCTCCTCCTGCCCCCAACCTTTCCCAGCATCAGAGTCTTTTCCAGTGAGTCAACTCGTCGCATGAGGTGGCCAAAGTATTGCAGTTTCAGCTTTAGCATCAGTCCTTCCAATGAACACCCAGGATTGATCTCCTTTAGAATGGACTGGTCGGATCTCCTTGCAGTACAAGGGACTCTCAAGAGTCTTCTCCAACACCACAGTTCAAAAGCATCAACTCTTCGGCGATCAGCTTTCTTCACAGTCCAACTCTCACATCCATACATGACCACGGGAAAAACCACAGCCTTGACTAGACGGACCTTTGTTGGCAAAGCAATCTCACTGCTTTTTAATATACTATCAAGGTTGGACATAACTTTCCTTCAAAGGAGTAAGTGTCTTTTAATTTCATGGCTACAATCAGCATCTGCAGTTATTTTGGAGCCCCAAAAAACAAAGTCTGACACTGTTTCAACTTTTTCCCCATCTATTTCCCATGAAGTGATGGGACCAGATGCCATGATGAATGTTGAGCTTCAAGCCAACCTTTTCACTCTCCTCTTTCACTTTCATCAAGAGGCTTTTGAGTTCCTCTTCACTTTCTGCCATAAGGGTGGTGTCGTCTGCATATCTGAGGTTATTGATATTTCTCCCAGCAATCTTGATTCCAGCTTGTGCTTCTTCCAGCCCAGCGTTCCTCATGATGTACTCTTCAAAGAAGTTAAATAAGCAAGGTGACAATATACAGCCTTGACGTACTCCTTTTCTTATTTGGAACCAGTCTGTTATTCCATGTCCAGTTCTGACTGTTGTTTCCTGACCTGCATACAAGTTTCTCAAGACACCGGTCAGGTGGTCTGGTATTCCCATCTCTTTCAGAATTTTCCACAGTTTATTTTGATCCACACAGTCATAGGCTTTGGCATAGTCAATGAAGCAGAAATAGATGTTTTTCTGGAACTCTCTTGCTCTCTCCATGATCCAGCGGATGTTGGAAATTTGATCTCTGGTGCCTCTGCCTTTTCTAAAACCTGCTTGAACATCTGGGAGTTCACAGTTCACATATTGCTGAAGCCTGGCTTGGAGAATTTTGAGCATGACTTTACTAGCATGTGAGATGAGTGCAATTGTGCGGTAGTTTGAGCATTCTTTGGCATTGCCTTTCTTTGGGATTGGAATGAAGACTGACCTCTTCCAGTCCTGTGACTACTGCTGAGTTTTCCAAATTTGCTGGCATATTGAGTGCAGCACTTTCACAGCATCATCTTTCAAAATTTGAAATAGTTCAACTGGAATTCCATCACCTCCACTAGCTTTGGTCGTAGTGATGCTTTCCAAGGCCCACTTGACTTCACATTCCAACATGTCTGGCTCTAGGTCAGTTATCACGTTATTGGGACTATCTTAGTCATGAAGATCTTTTTTGTACAGTTCTTCTGTGTATTCTTGCCACCTCTTCTTAATATCTTCTGCTTCTGTTAGGTCCATGCCATTTCTGACCTTTACCGAGCCCATCTTTGCATGAAATGTTCCCTTGGAAACTCTAATTTTCTTGAAGAGATCTCTTGTTTTTCCTATTCTGTTGTTTTCCTCTATTTCTTTGCATTGATCACTGAGGAAGGCTTTCTTATCTCTCCTTGCTATTCTTTGGAACTCTGCATTCAGATGCTTATATCTTTCCTTTTCTCCTTTGCGTTTCGCTTCTCTTTTTTTCACAGCTATTTGTAAGGCCTCCTCAGACAGCCATTTTGCTTATTTGCATTTCTTTTCCATGGGGATGGTCTTGATCCCTGTCTCCTGTACAATGTCATGAACCTCCGTCCAGAGTTCATCAGGCACTCTATCGATCAGATCTAGTCCCTTAAATCTATTTCTCACTTCCACTGTATAACCATAAGGGATTTGATTTAAGTCATATCTGAGTGGTCTAGTGGTTTTCCCCACTTTCTTCAATTTAAGTCTGAATTTGGCAATAAGGAGTTCATGATCTGAGCCACAGTCAGCTCCTGGTCTTGTTTTTGCTAACTGTATAGAGCTTCTCCATCTTTGGCTGCAAAGAATATAATCAATCTGATTTCGGTGTTGACTATCTGGTGATTTCCATGTGTAGAGTCTTCTCTTGTGTTGTTGGAAGAGGGTGTTTGCTATGACCAGTGCGTTCTCTTGACAAAACTCTATTTGCCTTTGCCCTGCTTCATTCAATGCTCCAAGGCCAAATTTGCCTGTTACTCCAGGTGCTGTTAGTTAAATAAGCGTGATACAGAAATTGCAAGGAGGGTGTTGGACGACAAGGGATTTCTGGGGCCATTTTTAATATTACATGCAGTTTGGCTTCAGGGGTTTACACCAATAAGGCATAATGAGACAAAACGGTGTGTAAATCCCTAAAGAAAAAGAATGCACAAATTATTTAAAAAATCTTGTGTTTTTAATTTTGCTCACAATTCTAAAATTTATCATTTATTTTCCAGAAGAATATAATCACAAGTAAAATTAATGTTCCTAGGTGGAAGCCATTGATATTATTTTGAGTAAACATATTTTTGTCTATATAATTCATTTTCTTCCCAAAATACATTTTTTTTATTTACTTCAATTAAAACTTACCCTCACCTTGAATAGGCACTACATATAAAGAAAATGGCCATATTGAATGGCTTGCAATATAAGTGCTATATACTTCTCTAAGTTGCCTGACACGTTTTAAATTTTATAACTTAAATGTAAGCTCTATATTTTACATCTAAATTGTAAAAGTAAAATGATATGTAATGGGAATTCATTCATCCTTCTATCTGTTGCACTTGCAACCTCATCAAGAAAACATTCTAATCTAATGATAATTGTGTTTTAGCCTTTAGAATATCTTACAAATATATTCAGAAAAAGTGAAATATTTGATTTTTTTAAATTTTTTTTTAATATCGGCATGGTATATTTTCTTCTCTTTTCTCTTACTTTCCCTTTTGTACTTCTAGTGAGGCAATCTACTAAACATTGCAGAAGTGGTTCAAAGATCTCTGTCATTCCAACAGCCCAATCATTGCTAAAACCCAGATTTTTTTTTTTTTTTGGATAACGTAATAAAAGAAAATAAAGAAAGGTGGACATTAAGAAGAGTGGGTTTCCCCCCCTTTAACCACACATTCATACACGCATCAATCAATACTAAGATTCGAAAAATGTGTACTTTAGCCATTAACTTTGTCAAAGTTGGGAATCAAACTGCAGTTAAGAGAGTCAAAATTGGGAAAAGGTGAAGTGAAACACAATAATCTTAGGATTTGGTTACTTCAAACCCATGATTGAACACATTAGATTACAAATCTAAAGAAAGATGTGAAGTCTGAAAATCAGGCCAGCATGGAAAGCAGAGGATAACTAAATAATGGGAATTCAGGCGGACATGGCATTGAAAAAAATATTGTTTAGGTATTTTAGAAGCATTTATAAGTCAACAATTCCACTGGCAGAAGACTTGGGCACTAGGGAAATTGTATTCCAGGTAGTAAATCTAGTGACTGAGGATACTGAGGTGCAAGGTGTGAGCTAAAACATCAAAGTTGAAAGTGTGTCAATTTGATTCAGTCATGTCTGACTCTATGTGACCCTATGGACTGTAACCTGCCAGGGTCCTCTGTCTATGGTATTCTGCATGCAAGAATATTGGAGTGGATTGCCATGCTCTCCTCCAGGGGATCATCCTGACCTAGGAACTGAATCTGTGTCACTTATCTCGCTCCTGAATCAGCAGGTGGGTTCTATACCACTAGCACCACCTGAGAAGCCCTAAAGCACTGAAGTTAGAAGAAGACAAAAAGCAACATTCATCTGTCTTATATACCACTCCCCTTCACAGCACAACTACCACCCCTACACACACACATACATACACAACCTACCACCACCACCACCACCAGCAACAACAAAAACAACAAACTCTGTAGTACTCTGGACTCTGAGATGTGGCAGATCCTAAAACAGGGTGAAGTGGGTATAAGAATCACTGTTGGTGGGAATGCAAACTAGTACAGCCATATGGAAAACAGTCTGGAGATTCCTTAAAAAACTGGAAATAGAAATGCCATATGACCCAGCAATCCCATTGGGGGATGAAAGGATAAGAAAGCTGTGGTAAGACTACACAATGGAATATTACTCAGTTATTTATTTATTTTTTTTAATTTTCATGCATGATATTTTATTCTTATTTTTTTTCTTTTTATTTTTATTGGATGCTAATTATTTTACAATATTATATCGCTTGGTTTTGACATACATTGACATGAATCCACCCCAGGTGTACATGAGTTCACCCTCCCGAACCCCCCTCCCATATCCCTCCTCCACTAATCCTCCCTCTGGGTCATCCCTGCATACCAGTCATGAGCATCCTGTAACATGCGTCGACTCTGAACTGGCGACTCGTTTCACATATGATAATATACATGTTTCAATGCCATTCTCCCAAACCATCCCACCCTCACCCTCTCTCACAGAGTCCAAAAGACTATTCTATACATCTGTGTCTCTTTTGCGGTCTCATATACAGGGTTATCATTTCCATCTTTCTAAATTCCATTATATGCGTTAGTATTCTGTATTGGTGTTTTATTTTCTGGCTTACTTCACTCTGTATAATAGACTCTAGTTTCATGCACTTTATTAGAAGTGGTTCAAATACATTCTTTTTAATGGTTGAGTAATACTACATTGTGTATATGTACCAAAACTTTCTCATCCATTCGTCTGCAGATGGACATCTAGGTTGCTTCCATGTCCTGGATATTCTAAACAGTGCTGCAATGAACATTGGAGTACATGTGTCTCTTTCAATTCTGGTTTCTTCGGCGTGTATGCCCAGGAGTGTGATTGCTGAATCATATGGCAATTCTATTTCCAGGTTTTTGAGGAATCTCCACACTGTTCTCCATAGTGGCTGTACTAGTTTGCATTCCCACCAACAGTGTAAGAGGGTTCCCTTCTCTCCACATCCTCTCCAGCATTTATTGCATGTAGACTTTTGGATAGCAGTCATTCTGACTGGTGTGAAATGGGATGTCATTGTGGTTTTGATTTGCATTTCTCTGATTATGAGGGATGTTGAGCATTTTTTCATGTGTTTGTTAGCCATCTTTATGTCTTCTTTGGAGAAATGTCTGTTTAGTTATTTGGCCCATTTCTTGATTGGGTCATTTATTTTTCTGGAATTGAGCTGCAGGAGCTGCTTGTCTATTTCGGAGATTAATCCTTTATCAGTTGCTTCATTTGCTAATATATTCTCCCATTCTGAAGGCTGTCTTTTCACCTTGCTTATAGGTTCCTTTGCTGTGCAGAAGCTTTTGATTTTAATTAGGTCACATTTGTTAATTTTTGCTTTTATTTCCAACATTCTGGGAGGTGGGTCATGGAGGATCCTGCTGTGATTTAGGTCAGAGAGTTTTTTGCCTATGTTCTCCTCTAGGATTTTTATAGTTTCTGGTATTACATTAAGCTCTCTAATCCATTTTGAGTTTATTTTGGTATATGGTGTCAAATCCCTTATGATTATACAGTGAAAGTAAGAAATAGATTTAAGTGACTAGATGTGATAGATAGAGTGCCTGATGAACTCTGGACGGAGGTTCATGACATTGTACAGGAGACAAGGACCAAGACCATCCCCACGGAAAAGAAATGCAAAAAAGCAAAATGGCTGGCTGAGGAGGCCTTACAACTAGCTGTGAAAAGAAGAGAAGAGAAAAGCAGAGGAGAAAATGAAAGATATAAGCATCTGAATGCAGATTTCCAAAGAATAGCAAGGAGAGATAAGAAAGCCTTCCTCAGCGATCAATGTAAAGAAATAGAGGAAAACAACAGAATAGGAAAAACAAGAGATCTTTTCAAGAAAATTAGAGATATCAAGGGAAAATTTCATGCAAAGATAGGCTCGATAAAGAACAGAAATGGTATGGACCTAACAGAAGCAGAAGATATTAAAAAGAGGTATCAAGAATACACAGAAGAATTGTACAAAAAAAGATCTTCACGACTAAAATAATCATGATGGCGTGATCACTCACCTGGAACCAGACATCTTGGAATGTGAAGTAAAGTGGGCCTTAGAGAGCATCACTATGAACAAAGCTAGTGGAGGTGATGGAATTCCAATTGAGCTATTTCAAATCCTAAAAGATGAGGCTGTGAAAGTGCCGCACTCAATATGCCAGCAAATTTGGAAAACTCAGCAGTGGCCACAGGACTGGAAAATATCAGTCTTCATTCGTATCCCAAAGAAAGGGAATACCAAAGAATGCTCAAACTACCGAACAATTGCACTCATCTCACACGCTAGTAAAGTCATGCTCAAAATTCTCCAAGCCAGGCTTAAGCAATCTTTGAACCATGAACTTCCAGATGTTCAAGCAGGTTGTAGAAAAGGCAGAGGAATGAGAGATCAAATTGCCAACATCCGCTGGATCATGGAGAAAACAAGAGAGTTCCAGAAAATCATTTATTTCTGCTTCATTGACTATGCCAAAGCCTTTGACTGTGTGGATCACAATCCACTGTGGAAAATTCTGAAAGAGATGGGAATACCAGACCACCTGACCTGACTCTTGAGAAACCTGTATGCAGGTCAGGAAGCAAGAGGTAGAACTGTACCTGAAACAACAGACTGGTTCCAAATAGGAAAAGGAGTACGTCAAGGCTGTATCTTGTCACCTTGCTTATTTAACTTATATGCAGAGTACATCATGAGGAACGCTGGGCTGGAAGAAGCACAGGCTGGAATCAAGATTGCCCGGAGAAATATCAATCACCTCAGATATGCAGATGACACCACTCTTATGGCAGAAAGTGAAGAGGAACTCAAAAGCCTCTTGATGAAAGTAAAAGAGGAGAGTGAAAAGTTTGGCTTGAAGGTCAACATTCAGAAAACAAAGATCATGGCATCTGGTCCCATCACTTCATGGGAAATAGATGGGGAAACAGTGGAAACATTCAGACTTTATAGTTTTGGGCTCCAAAATCACTATAGATGCTGATTGCAGCCATGAAATTAAAAGACGCTTACTCCTTGGAAGGAAAGTTATGACCAACCTAGATAGATTATTAAAAAGTAGAGACATTACTTTGCCAACCAAGGTCCATCTAGTCAAGGCTATGGTTTTTCCCGTGGTCATGTATAGATGTGAGTGTTTGACTGTGAACAAAGGTGATCGCCAAAGAATTGATGTTTTGAACTGTGATTTTAGAGAAGACTCTTGAGAGTCCCTTGGACTGTAAGGAGATCCGACCAGTCCATTCTAAAGGAGATCAATCCTGGGTGTTCTTTGGAGTGACTGATGCTAAAGCTGTAACTGCAATACTTTGGCCACCTCATGCGAATAGCAGACTCACTGGAAAAGAGTCTGATGCTGGGAAGGATTGGGGGTGGGAGGAGATGGGGATGACAGAGAATGAGATGGCTGGAACGCATCACCGACTCGATGGACATGAATTTGAGTTAACTCCGGGAGTTGGTGATGGACAGGGAAGCCTGGGGTGCTGTGATTCATGGGGTCGCAAAGAGTCGGACACGACTGTGGAACTGAACTGAGGTGAACTGAATGGTGTTAAGAAGTGTTTTACGTTCATTATTTTAAAAGTGGCTGACCAGTTTTCCCAGCACCACTTGTTAAAGAGACTGTCTTTTCTCCATTTTATATTCTCGCCTCCTTTGTCAAAGATAAGGTGTCCAAAGGTGCGTGGATTTATGTCTGGGCTTTCTATTTTGTTCCATTGGTCTATATTTCTGTCTTTATTCCAGTACCATACTGTCTTGATGACTGTGTCTTTGTAGTAGAGCCTGAAGTCTGGCAGGTTAATTCCCCCAGTTAAGTTTTTTTTTTTTCCTCAAGATTGCCTTGGCTATTCAAGGTTTTTTGTATTTCCATAGAAATTGTGAGATTATATGTTCTAGTTCTGTGAAAAATATCATTGGTAGCTTGATAGGGATTGCATTGAATGTATAAATTACTTTGGGTAGTGTACTCATTTTCACAATATTTATTCTTCCAATCCACGAACAAGGTATATTTCTCTATTTATTTGTGTCCACGTTGATCACTTTCACTAGTGTTTTATAGTTTTCTATGTACAAGTCATTTGTTTCCTTCGGTAGATATATTCCTAAGTATTTAATTCTTTTCGTTGAAACAGTGTGTGAATAGTTTCCTTAATTTCTTTTTCTATTATCTCATTATTAGTGTATAGGAATACCAGGGATTTCTGTGTGTTGATTTTATATCCTTCAACTTTACTGTATTCATTGATTAGCTCTAGTAATTTTCTGGTAGAGTCTTTAGGGTTTTCTGTGTAGAGGATCATGTCATCAGCGAACAGTGAAAATTTTACTTCTTCTTTTCCAATTTATATTCTTTTATGTCTTTATCTGCTCTGATTGCTGGAGCCAAAACTTCCAGAACTATGTAGAATAGTAGTGGTGAGAGTGGCACCCTTGTCTTGTTCCTGACTTTAGGGGAAATGCTTTCAGTTTTTCACCATTGAGGATAATGTTTGCTATGGGTTTGTCATATATAGCTTTTATTATGTTGAGATATGTCCCTTCTATTCCCACTTTCTGGAGGGTTTTTATCATAAATGGATGCTGAATTTTGTCGAAAGCTTTCTCTGCATCTATTGAGATAATCATATGATTTTTATTTTTCAGTTTGTTAATGTGTATTACGCTGAATGATTTGCGGATATTGAAGAATCCTTGCATTCCTGGGATAAAGCCCACTTGGTCATGATATATAACCTTCTTAATGTGTTGTTGGATTCTGATTGCTAGAATTTTGTTAAGGATTTTTGCATCTATGTTCATCAGTGATATTGGCCTATAGTTTTCTTTTTATGTGGGATCTTTACCAGGTTTTGGGATTAGGGTGATGGTGGCCTCATAGAATGAGTTTGGAAGTTTCCCTTCCTCGGCAATTTTCTGGAAGAGTTTGAGTAGAATAGGTGTTAGCTCTTCTCTAAATTTTTGGTAGAATTCACCTTTGCAGCCGTCTGGACCAGGGCTTTTGTTTGCTGGACGATTTCTGATTACAGCCTCTAGTTCCGTGCTTGTGATGGGTCTGTTCAGATTTTCTATTTCTTCCTGGTTCAGTTTGGGAAAGTTGTATTTTCTAGGAATTTGTCCATTTCTTCCAGGTTATTCATTTTATTGCCATATAACTGCTGATAGTATTCTTTAATAATCCTTTGTATTTCTGTGTTGTCGGTTGTGATCTCTCCATTTTCATTTCTAATTTGATTGATTTGGTTCTTCTCCGTTTATTTCTTGATGAGTCTGGCTAGTGGTTTGTCAATTTTATTTACCTTCTCAAAGAACCAGCTTTTGGCTTTGCTATGGTCTCTTTTGTTACCTTTCTGTTTATTTCTGCTCTATGTTTTACGATTTCCTTCCTTCTACTAATCCTTGGGTTCTTCATTTCTTCCTTTTCTAGTTTCTTTAGACATAGAGTTAGGTTATTTATTTGACTTTTTCCTTGTTTCTTGAGGTGTGCCTGTACTGCTATGAACTTCACCCTTAGCACTGCTTTTACAGTGTCCCAGAGGTTTTGGGTTGTTCTGTCTTCATTTTCATTCATTTCTATGCATATTTTGATTTCTCTTTTAATTTCTTCTATGATTTGTTCGTTATTCATCAGTGTGATGTTCAGCCTCCATATGCTGGCATTTTTAATGGTTTTCTCCTGTAATTGAGACCTAATCTTACTGCATTGTAGTCAGAAAAGATGCTTGGAATGATTTTAATTCTTTTTGAATTTACCAAGGCTAGATTTATGGCCCAGGATGTGATCTATCCTGGAAAAGTTTTCGTGTGCACTTGAAGAAAGGTGAATTTCATTGTTACGGTGTGAAATGTCCTATAGAGATCTATTAGATCTAACTGGTCTATTTTATCATTTAAAGTTTGTGTTTCCTCGTTAATTTTCTCTTTAGTTGATCTATCCATAGATGTAAGTGGGGTATTAAAATCTCCCACTAATATTTCATTGTTGTTAATTTCCCCTTTCATACTTGTTAGTAATTGTCTTACATATTGCGGTGTTCCTAAGTTGGGTGCATAAATATTTATAATTGTTATATCTTCTTCTTGGATTGATCCTTTGATCATTATGTAGTTTCCTTTTTGTCTCTTTTCATACCCTTTGTTTTCAAGTCTATTTTATCTGATATGAGTATTGCTACTCCTGCTTTTTTTGGTCTCTTTTTGCATGGAATATCTTTTTCCAGAACTTCACTTTCAGTCTGTATGTGTCCCTCGTTTTAAGGTGGTTTTCTTGTAGACAACATATATGGGGGTCTTGTTTTTGTATCCATTCAGCCAGCCTTTGTCTTTTGTTTGGGGCATTCAACCCATTTACGTTTAAGGTAATTATTGATAAGGATGATCCCCTTGCAATTTTCTTTATTGCTTTGGGTTCAAGTTTATACACCCTTTCTGTGTTTCCTTTCTAGACAAGATACTTTAGCATTTGTTTGAGAGCTGGTTTGGTGATGCTGAATTATCTCAGCTTTTGCCTGTCTGTTAAGCTTTTGATTTCTTCTGCATATTTGAATGAGATCCTTGCTGGGTACAGTTATCTGGCTGTAGGTTATTTTCTTTCATCACTTTAAGTATGTCTTGCCATTCCCTCCTGGCCTGAAGAGTTTCTGCTGAAAGATCAGCTGTTATCCTTATGGGAATCCCCTTGTCCGTTCGTTATTTGCTGCTTTTCCCTTGCTGCTTTTAATATTTGTTCTTTGTGTTTGATCTTTGTTAATTTGATTAATATATGTCTTGGAGTATTTCGCCTTGGGTTTATCCTGTTGGGGACTCTCTGGGTTTCTTGGACTTGGGTGACTATTTCTTTCCCCATTTTAGGTTAGTTTTCAACTATTATCTCTTCAAGTATTCTCTCATGGTCTTTCTTTTTGTCTTCTTCTTCTGGGACTCCTATGATTCGAATGTTGGAGCGTTTAACATTGTTCCAGAGGTCTCTAATATTGTCCTCATTTCTTTTAATTCGTTTTTCTTTTTTCCTCTCTGTTTCATTTCTTTCTACAATTCTATCTTCTAGCTCGCTTATCCTGTCTTCTGCCTCTGTTATTCGACTGTTGTTTCCCTCCAGTGTTTCTGATCTCATCTATTGCATTATTCATTGTATTTCGACTCTTTTTTATTTCCTCTAAGTCCTTATTAGACCTTTCTTCCATCTTCTCAATCCTTTTCTCCAGGTTATTTATCTGTAACTCCATTTTGCTTTCAAGATTTTGAATCATTTTCACCATCAAAATTCAAAATTCTTTATCAGATAGATTCCCTATATCTTCCCTTTTGTTTGTGTTGGTGGGCATTGATCTTGTTCCTTTACTTGCTGGGTATTTCTCTGCCTCTTCATCTTGCTTATATTGCTTTGCTTGGGGTGGCCTTTCCCTCTTCTGGCAGTTTGTAGAGTTCTCTTTATTGTGTAATTTCCTCGTTGTGTGTGGGGTTGGACGGGTGAGTTTACAGGTTTCCCTGGTAACGGAAGCTTGTGTCTTTCTTCTGGTGGTTGGAGCTGTATTTGTTCTCTCTGGAGTGCAATGAATTGTCCAGTAATGATTTTTGAGATGTCAGTGGGTTTGGAGTAACTTTTGGCAGCCTGTATATTGAAGCTCAGGGCTATTTTCCTGTGTTGCTTGAGAATTTGCGTGGTATGTCTTGCTGTGAAACTTGTTGACCCTTGGGTGGTGCTTGGTTTCATTGTCGGTATGGAGGCGTTTGATGAGCTCTTATTGATTAATGTTCCCTGGATTCAAGAGTTCTCTGGTGTTCTCAGGATTCGGGCTTAAGCCTCTTGCCTCTTGTTTTTGGTCTTATTCTTGGAGTAGTCTCTGGACTTCTCTATCTGTCATTTCCAAGGTAGTGCCCTCTGTTTTAGCTTCTGTTTGCTGGTCTCTTCAGTGTCTAATTTCCGCCCTGATACTAGGGGGTGGGGAGACACTCTTTAAGGCTCAGTTGTTCAGCCCTGTTCTGGGAAGGGAGGAACGCTGCAAACAAATATCTCTGGCATCTGTGGGGAGTGCTCGCAGCTTCTTGGTCACACTGGGTTTGCCCCCGCTCACAGCGCGTGTGTTGTCCCAGTCTACACTGCACAGGCTCTAGGCTGCTCTGTTGGGAATTGTCCGAGGCCGGCGCTGGGTTGTATGCAATTCCCAGGTCTGAGCAGCTCAAGTTCCATTTCTCGGGTACTCCACAATGGTGCAGACTTTTTTGGGCCTGCGTTTTGTGCCTTCCCCGGTCCGAGCAGCTCAGGTGACCAGGTGTTTGATGAGCGCAGTCGCTGCGAATTATTGCCTCCCCAGTCCCTGCCACTCGGTTTTCTGGGTGTACAACCGGCACACCTTCTCAGGTGAATATCAACCAGCCTGAGCCCAAGAAATCTTGATTAGCAACAAGCCTGCCTGCAGTTTGTATCGGATGTCTTTCTGGGGCCACGGTTGCCCTCTCCGGCTCTGGCTGAACTCCCTGCCTATCTCAGCGTGGCATTTGGATGGGCCGACTGCAGCTGGCCCGCTCTGCTCAGCCATTTTTTCTGTAAGCAGGGCTGGCGGATTCTTAGGTTAGAGCTTTCCGCCTTTTCGTGAGGAAGTTATCCCAGTCTGCTTTGCTATCCCCAGTTAATTCTCTCAGATTGTTCTTGCGGCATTCAAGCCCAGTCCTCTCTCTAAGCTGTTCAGCCGGCTCCTCCCTGCCCAGCCCCCGCTTGCTAATGGTGTATGCAGTCGTCTGCACTGCTTCTCCACTGGGAGTTACCGTTTGGTGGGTAATCTGTGAGTTTTAATTATTTCTTTCTTTTTCCTCCTGGTTATGTGGCCCTCTGAGGTTCCAAGGCTCGCCACAGACTCGCCAGTGAAAGTGTTTCCTGGTGTTTGGAAACTTCTCTCTTTTTAAAGCCTCCCTTCCCGCGACGGAGCTCCATCCTTACCTCTTTTGCCTCTCTTTTTATCTTTTATGTTTTTTCCTACCTCCTTTCGAAGACAATGGGCTGCTTTTCTGGGTGCCTGATGTCCTCTGCTGGCATTCAGACGTTGTTTTGTGGACTTTACTCTACGTTCAAATGTTCTTTGATGAATTTGTAGGGGAGAGAGTAGTCTCGCCGTCCTATTCCTCCGCCATCTTGTTCCTTCCCTTACTCAGCTATTTAAAAGAACACATTTGAATCAGTTGTAATGAGGTGGTTGAAACTGGAGCCTATTACACAGAGTGGGTTTGAGTAAATTCCAGAGTTTGTGATGGACAGGGAGGCCTGGTGTGCTGCTGCCCATGGGGTTGCAGAGTCAGACACAACTGAGCAACTGAACTGAACTGAACTGATACAGAGTGAAGTAAGTCAGAAAGAAAAACACCAATAGAGTATATTAATGCATATATATGGAATTTAGAAAGATGGTAACAGTGACCCTATATGCAAGACAGCAAAAGAGACACAGATATAAAGAACAGACTTTTGGACTCTGTGGGAGAAGACAAGGGTGGGATGATATGAGAGAACAGCATTTAAACATGTATATTCAGTTCAGTTCAGTTCAGTTCAGTCGCTCAGTCGTGTCCGACTCTCCGCGACCCCATGAATCACAGCACGCCAGGCCTCCCTGTTCATCACCAACTCCCGGAGTACACTCAAACTCATGTCCATAGAGTCGGTGATGCCATCCAGCCATCTCATTCTCGGTCGTCCCCTTCTCCTCCTGCCCCCAACCTTTCCCAGCATCAGAGTCTTTTCCAGTGAGTCAACTCGTCGCATGAGGTGGCCAAAGTATTGCAGTTTCAGCTTTAGCATCAGTCCCTCCAATGAACATCCAGGATTGATCTCCTTTAGAATGGACTGGTTGGATCTCCTTGCAGTATAAGGGACTCTCAAGAGTCTTCTCCAACACCACAGTTCAAAAGCATCAATTCTTCGGCGATCAGCTTTCTTCACAGTCCAACTCTCACATCCATACATGACCACGGGAAAAACCATTGCCTTGACTAGACGGACCTTGGTTGGCAAAGTAATGTCTCTGCTTTTTAATATACTATCAAGGTTGGTCATAACTTTCTATTACCGTATGTAAAATAGATCACCAGTCCAAGTTCGATGCATGAAACAGGGCACTCAAAGCCAGTGCACTGAGACAACCCTGAGGGATGGGATGGGGAGGGAAGTGGGAGGCGGATTCAGGATGGGGGACACATGTACTCCCATGGCTGATTCATGTCAATATATGACAAAAACCACTACAATATTGTAAAGTAATTAGCCTCCAATAAAAAAAAAAATAAAAATAAAAGAATCACAGACTGCCATAACTATTAGATTCCTTAGAAGTTTCTCGTCTTTTTCTCAGTATGGGAAATATGTGCCTCAGAAAATCTATTAAACTCATCTTTTCTGAGACTATTTCTTCCCATAACGAATTCTTGAGGGAATTGAATATGGGATAAAAAGTGAAGATTCCTAACTATTTGCCTCTGATCCTTCCATAAAACCATCCATAATCTTCCTATTTAGAAGTATTATAAGGGAAGCCTGAAAACTATGTATACCAGCACTTTAGCCCCATTTATTTACTCTTCAACCGCCTCACATTTTGGGAGGAAGCATTTTCTCAGAGGAATAAAATTTGTCTCACCTCTGAAGTGCTACATCAGATTGAATGATGACTAGAGAAACATAAGGCTGCATGCTATCTTAAGTCTTTCCTCTAATGCAGAGTTATTGATTATAATTATAAAATATAAACCACCTCAAAGCAAGGATTTTCAAGGTCATCTATGATTAGTGGAGTCACAACTGTTAAGTCTATGTACCATAATACACTTTTTTCTGCAAAGAATAAAACAAAACTGAAGTTTGAATACCCTATGTCCAGAAGATGTCAAATTAATTACGATTTGGGGCATTGTCACACTTGAAGACAAGATTATATTTATCCATTCTAATACTCACTCTCTAATGTTCAAAATCACTCTAAGATCAAGCCATATTGTACCTGACACTGGGTTCTTCTCAAACTAAATTCAACCAATGATGGCAAATTTATGAGTAGCCATTTTTCTCTAGAAAGCCAAAGAGCTTTTCAATTTGGAAAAAAAGGAACTGATGTTCATGAAAATATGATAAGGTATTTTGGCATCCCAGGGGTGTAACTTTAGCGATATACAGGTGTCAGAACAACACAACTTTATGGTGTGCACTAATGGAAGGAACATGATGAATGCCTTTGAACAAAGTGTAAGGAGGAGAGAAGCAGCAGAGCCCAGGGACAAATTGTGCTGATTTACTACTTTGAGATGACAGAGGGTAAGTGCTTTCTGTATATTGAGTTAGAGGTAACGCAGAGGTAATGTTTGAAATTATGGTGTTGGGCTTGATATTTTGATACTGAATTTGAATCAAAATCATCTCATCTCTTAAGCAGGGTTGTTGACAAAAGAGATGACTGGATTTGAAAAGGCCTGACATCTTTGGGGATATGCTCAGGAAAACAATGTCTTGGGTCTATGGCTCATGAATATATTTGAAATGAACACAGGATTTTTTTTTTTCATTTCCTGTGACAATTAAAGTGTGATTCAAGGTGACATAACCAAAATTCATTGTAACTAAAGCAGATACTGTGTTGTGTCACAGACATTCTCTTAGCTTTTATATTATGGATCAGCTTTGTGGTATGCAGATTTGGTCTCAAAGAAACAGCTATCAGATGATGTTTTTTGACTTCTTCATTACTTTAGTATAATTTATGAAAACAGATGTCTTAAATTGTTTGATAATTCAACTGTATTAGGTTTTCTAGACTTCCAGAGTTAAAATCAGTTCAGTTCAGTTCAATCGCTCAGTCGTGTCCGACTCCTTGTGACCATATGAATCACAGCACACCAGGCCTCCCTGTCCATCATCAACTCCCAGAGTTCACTCAAACTCATGTCCATCGAGTCGGTGATGCCATCCAGCCATCTCATTCTCTGTCATCCCCGTCTCCTCCTACTCCCAATCCCTCCTAGCATCAGAGTCTTTTCCAGTGAGTCAACTCATCGCATGAGGTGGCCAAAGTATTGGAGTTTCAGTTTCAGCATCAGTCCTTCCAATGAACATCCAGGATTGATCTACTCTAGAATGGACTGGTTGGATCTCCTTGCATTCCAAGGGACTCTCAAGAGTCTTCTCCAGCACCACAGTTCAAAAGCATCAATTCTTCGGCGATCAGCTTTCTTCATAATCCAACTCTCACATCCATACATGACCACGGGAAAAACCATAGCCTTGATTAGACGGACCTTGGTTGGCAAAGTAATGTCTCTACTTTTTAATATACTATCTAGGTTGGTCATAACTTTCCTTCCAAAGAGTAAGCGTCTTTTAATTTCATGACTGCAATCAGCATCTGCAGTGATTTTGGAGCCAAAAAAAAAATAAAGTCTGACACTGTTTCCACTGTTTCCCCATCTATTTCCCATGAAGTGATGGGACGAGATGTCATGATCTTCGTTTTCTGAATGTGGAGCTTCAAGCCAACCTTTTCACTCTCCTCTTTCACTTTCATCAAGAGGCCTCTGAGTTCCTCTTCACTTTCTGCCATGTAAATTGCTTGGTGACTGAATTTAAAATAGGAAAGAACTCTCAACTTCATATAATCTGTGCCCTATTGTCTGAGAAGGGGACAAGATTTTGTACTGTGCTATATATTTGATCACATTTTAAATTAAGTTTTCTCTTTTGTGAACTCTGAACTGGTATGTACATTACTGAACAAGATGTGTTTGCCTATCAGTGAGGTCACTATATGGTTTCACAATCTCTACAGCTGAGCATTCTAAAACTTGTTATTTTCATTTCATTATTGATTAAGACATTTTCATTGATCTTAGTTTTCAGAAACAGGTCAACAGGAAGATATGGTCTACCACATAAAAATATCAGACAGCAAAAGAGTTTGAAATTCTATTCTGTTTCTCCCCCAACTTATTTCTCTGACTAAAGTTCTTCACCTATAAAAAAGTAATCATTTACACTTATTGTACACTGTAAATATTGTACGGAAAGTTTACAAAGAACTTTGATCTCACCATAAAAAGGAACTTTTAAAAATAAGTGTGTAGTTAGTATATTTAGATATGCAACACTTTTCTATATCACTTTAAAATCTTGGCACATTTAAAAAAATGTTTTATAAATTGCTATGTGTAACAATTCTATAAGACAGTCAATGTTTGTATTATTGCCTCCATTTTTATACATGAGCTAACTGAGATTCAAAAGAAATAAGTGACTGATTTATGGTCATTTAGCTATAAAGTGGAGCATGCTGCATAATAACATAGGTCTTTAAAGACAAACTTTCATTATCCTATATCACACTGTTTCATTTTATGCATAATATATATATGTGTGCTATCATCATATTTCTACATTATGGATAATGGCGTGTCTTGTCTGCTATTCATAAAAATAGCAGAAAAAATTATGAGTGGAATATAAACTATGTAGACAAAATAATATTTGGTGAATTAAAACATTTGCTAAACTAAAATGTAAATTAAATAGCATAGGGGACATTTTTCCTCTCAAGAACTTTAATCAAGAAAGAGATGGAACAAGATGGTGGAGGAATAGGACAGCGAGACCACTTTCTCCTCCACAAATTCATCAAAAGAACTTTTGAACGTTGAGTAAATTCCAAAAAACAACTTCTGAATGCCAGCAGAGGACATCAGGCAACCAGGAAAGCAACCCATTTTCTTCGAAAGAATGTAGGAAAAAACATAAAAGATAAAAAGAGAGAAAAAAGAGGTAAGGACAGAGCTCCGTCCCGGGAAGGGAGGATTAAAATAGAGAGAAGTTTCCAAACACCAGGAAACATTCTTACTGGCGAGTGTGTGGCAAGCCTTGGAACCTCAGTGGGCCACATAACCAGGAGGAAAAAGAAAGAAATAATTAAAACCCACAGATTACCCGCCAAATGGTGACTCCCAGTGGAGAAGCAGTGCAGACGCCCGCATCCGCCATTAGCAAGCTTGTGCTGGGCAGGGAGGAGCCGGCTGAACTGCTTAGAGAAAGGACTGGGCCCGAATGCCACATGGGCAATCTGACAGAACTAACTGGGGATAGCAAAGCAGACTGGGATAGCTTACCAGCGAAAAGGCGGAAAGTCCTAACCTAAGACTCCGCCAGCCCTGCTCACAGAACAAAGGACTGAGCAGAGCGAGCCGGCTGCAGTCGGCCCATGCCCCATTCCATGCTGAGGCACGCAGGGAGGGCAGCCAGAGCTGGAAGAGGCAACTGGGGCCCCAGAAAGGCATTCAATACCAAACTGCTGGCAGGCTACGTTTCTAACCAAGATTTCTTGAGTTTCTGGCTGGTCAACATCCGCCTGATAAGGTTCGCTGGCTGTACACCTAGAAAACCGAGGGGGAGGCACCAGGGGAGGCGACAAATCTCAGCTACTGTGCTTGCCAAACATCTGGTCACCTGAGCTGCTCAGAACGGGGAAGGCACAAAACTCAGGCCCAACAAAGTCTGCACTTTTGTGGAGTAGTACCTGAGTACCTGAACCTCACAGGCTCAGACCTAGGATGTGCATGCAACCCAGTGCCAGCCTCAGACAGTTCTCGGCAAAGCAACCTGGAGACTGTGCAGTGTAGATTGGGACAGCACACATGCCATGAGCGGAGACAAACCCAGTGTGGCTGAGACACTGTGCGAACTCCCCACAGACGCCAGAGACATTTGTCTGCAGCATTCCTCCCTTCCCAGAACAGGACTGAAAAAGTGAGCCTTAAAAAGTGTCCACCACTTCCCCCTAGTGTCAGGGCGGAAGTTAGACACTGAAGAGACCAGCAAAAAGGAGCTAAAACAGAGGGAACCACATTGGAAGTGAGAGATAGAGAAGTCTAGAGGCTACTGCAAGAATAAGACTGAAAACCAGAGGCAAGAGGCTTAAGTCCGAATCCTGAGAACACCAGAGAACTCCTGACTCCAGGGAACATTAATCGATAGGAGCTCATCAAATGCCTCCATACCTACACTGAAAACAAGCATCACCCAAGGGTCAACAAGCTCCAGAGCAAGACATACCATGCAAATTCTACAGCAACACAGGAAATTAGTCCTGAGCTTCAATACCCCGTCTGCCCAAAGTCACTCCAAACCCATTGACCTCTCATAACTCATTACTGGACACTTCATTGCACTCCAGAGAGGAGAAAACCAGCTCCACCCACCAGAAAAATAATACAAGCTTCCTAAGCAGGGAACCTTGACAAGCCACCCATCGAAACTCACCCACAGCAAGGAAACTCCACAATAAAGAGATCTCCACAAACTGCAAGAAGACGGAAAGGCCATCCAAAACACAGCAATATAAACAAGATGAAGAGGCAGAGAAATACTCAGCAAATTAAGGAACAGGATAAATGCCTACCAACCTGAACAAAAGAGGAAGAGATAGGGAACCTACCTGATAAAGAATTTCAAATAATGATAATGAAATTGATTCAAAATCTTGAAAGTAAGTTGGAGTTACAGACAAATAACCTGGAGAGAAGGATTGAGAAGACGCAAGAAAGATTTAACAAGGGTCTAGAAGAAATAAAAAAGAGTTAATATAGAATGAATAATGCAATAGATGAGATCAAAAACACTCTGGTGGGAACCAACAGCAGAAAAACAGAGGCAGAAGACAGAATAAGTGAGTTAGAAGATAGAATGGTAGAAATAAATGAAGCTGAGAGGAAAAAAGAAAAATGAATTAAAAGAAATGAGGACAATCTCAGAGACCTCTGGGACAATGTCAAAAGCCCCAACATCCGAATCATAGGAGTCCCAGAAGAAGAAGAAAAGAAGAAAGACCATGAGAGAATACTTGAGATAATAGTTGAAAATTTCCCTAAAATGGGGAAGGAAATAATCACCAAAGTCCAAGAAACCCAGAGAGTCCCAAACAGGATAAACCCAAGGCCAAATACCCCAAGACACATAGTAATTAAATTTAAAAAGATCAAACACAAAGAACAAATATTAAAAGCAGGAAGGGAAAAGCAACAAATAACACACAAGGGAATCCCCATAAGGATAACAGCTGAAATTTCAATGGAAACTCTTCAGGCCAGGAGGGAATGGCAGGGCATACTTAAAGTGATGAATGAAAATAACCTACAGCCCAGATTACTGTACCCAGCAAGGATCTCAATCAAATATGCAGGAGAAATCAAAAGCTTTACAGACAAGCAAAAGCTGAGAGAATTCAGCATCACCAAACCAGCTCTCCAATAAATGCTAAAGGACCTTCTCTAGATAGGAAACACAGAATGAGTGTATAAACTCGAACCCAAAACAATAGGGTAAATGGCAACATGATCATACTTATCAATAATTACCTTAAAAGTAAATGGTTTGAATGCCCCACCAAAAGACAAAGACTGGCTGAATGGATACAAAAACAAGACCCCCATATATGTTGGCTTCAAGAGACCAACCGCAAAACGAGAGAAAAACACAGATTAAAAGTGAAGGGCTGTAAAAAGATATTTGATGCAAATAGAGACCAAAAGAAAGCAGGAGTGGCAATACTCATATCAGATAAAATAGACTTCAAGACAAAGGGTGTGAAAAGAGACAAAGAAGGACACTATATAATGATCAAATGATCAATCCAAGAAGAAGATATAACAATTCTAAATATATATGCACCCTACATCTGGTCCCATCACTTCATGGGAAATAGATGGAAAAACAGTGGAAACAGTGTCAGACTTTATTTTTTTGGGCTCCAAAATCACTGCAGATGCTGATTGCAGCCATGAAATTAAAAGACGCTTGCTCCTTGGAAGGAAAGTTATGACCAACCTTGATAGTATATTAAAAAGCAGAGACATTACTTTGTCAACCAAGGTCCGTCTAGTCAAGGCAATGTTTTTTCCCGTGGTCATGTATGGATGTGAGAGTTGGACTGTGAAGAAGGCTGATCGCCGAAGAATCGATGCTTTTGAACTGTGGTGTTGGAGAAGACTCTTGAGAGTCCCTTATACCGCAAGGAGATCCAACCAGTCCATTCTAAGGGAGATCAATCCTGGATGTTCATTGGAGGGACTGATGCTAAAGCTGAAACTGCAGTACTTTGGCCACCTCATGCGACGAGTTGATTCACTGGAAAAGACTCTGATGTTGGGAAATGTTGGGGGCAGGAGGAGAAGGGGACGACGGAGAATGAGATGGCTGGATGGCATCACCGACTCTGTGGACATGAGTTTGAGTGTACTCCGGGAGTTGGTGATGGACAGGGAGGCCTGGCGTGCTGTGATTCATGGGGTCGCGAAGAGTCGGACACGACTGAGCGAATGAACTGAACTGAACTGAACTGAACATAGGAGAACCGCAATATGTAAGATAAATGCTAACAAGTATGAAAGGGGAAATTAACAATAACACAATAATAGTGGGACTTTAATACCCCACTTACACCTATGAATAGATCAACTAAACAGAAAATTAACAAGGAAACACAAACTTTAAATGATACAATAGACCAGTTAGACCTAATAGATATCTATAGGACATTTCACCCGAAAACAATGAATTTCACCTTCTTATCAAGCGCACACGGAACCTTCTCTAGGATAGATCACATCCTGGGCCATAAATCTAGCCTTGGTAAGTTCAAAAAAATTGAAATCACTCCAAGCATCTTTTGTGACCACAATGCAGTAAGACTAGATCTCAACTATAGGAGAAATACAGTTAAAAATGCCAACATATGGAGGCTGAATAACACGCTGCTGAATAACAAACAAATCATAGAATAAATCAAAAAAGAAATCAAAATATGCATAAAAATGAATGAAAATGAAAACAAAACAACCCAAAACCTCTGGGACACTGTACAAGCAGTGCTAAGGGGAAGGTTCATAGCAATACTTGCACACCTCAAGAAACAAGAAAAAAGCAAACTAAATAACCTAACTCTACACCTAAAGCAACAAGAAAAGGAAGAAATGAAGAAACTGAGGGTTAGTAGGAGGAAAGAAATCGTAAAAATTAGGGCAGAAATAAATGCAAAAGAAACAAAAGAGACCATAGCAAAAATCAACAAAGCCAAAAGCTGGTTCTTTGAGAAGGCCAAAAAAAATTGACAAAAAACTAGCCAGACTCATCAAGAAACAAAGGGAGAAGAACCAAATCAATAAAATATAGAAATGAAAAGGGAGAGATCACAACAGACAACAAAGAAATACAAAGGATGCCAATTAAAATGGACAACTTGAAAGAAATGGACAAATTCTTAGAAAAGTAAAACTTCCCAAACTGAACCAGGAAGAAATAAAAAATCTTAACAGACACATCACAAGCACAGAAATTGAAACTGTCATCAGAAATATTCCAGCAAACAAAAGCCCAGGTCCAGACGGCTTCACAACTGAATTCTAACAAAAATTTAGAGAAGAGCTAACACCTATCCTACTCAAAATCTTCCAGAAAATTGCAGAGGAAGGTAAACTTCCTAACTCATTCTATGAGGCTAGCATCACCCTAATACCAAAACCTGACAAAGATGCCACTGAAAAAGAGAACTACAGGTCAATATCACTGATGAACATAGATGCAAAAATCTTTAACAAAATTCTAGCAATCACAATCCAACAACACATTAAAAAGATCATACATCATGACCAAGTGGACTTTATCCCAGGGATGCAAGGATTCTTCAATATCCGCAAATCAATCAATGTAATACACCACATTCAGTTCAGTCGCTCAGTCGTGTCCGACTTTTCGCGACCCCATGAATCACAGCACGCCAGGCCTCCCTGTCCATCACCAACTCCCAGAGTTCACTCAAACTCATGTCCACAGAGTCGGTAATGCCATCCAGCCATCTCATTCTCCGTCGTCCCCTTCTCCTCCCGCCCCCAACCCTTCCCAGCATCAGAGTCTTTTCCAGTGAGTCAACTCGTCGCATGAGGTGGCCAAAGTATTGCAGTTTCAGCTTTAGCATCAGTCCTTCCAATGAACACCAAGGATCGATCTCCCTTAGAATAGACTGGTTGGATCTCCTTGCAGTACAAGGGACTCTCAAGAGTCTTCTCCCACACCACAGTTCAAAAGCATCAATTCTTCGGCGATCAACTTTCTTCACAGTCCAACTCTCACATCCATACATGACCACGGGAAAAAACATTGCCTTGACTAGACAGACCTTTGTTGGCAAAGTAATGTCTCTGCTTTTTAATATATTATCACGGTTGATCATAACTTTCCTTCCAAGGAGTAAGCGTCTTTTAATTTCATGGCTGCAATCAGCATCTCCAGTGATTTTGGAGACAAAAAAATAAAGTCTGACACTGTTTCCACTGTTTTTCCATCTATTTCCCATGAAGTGATGGGACCAGATGCCATGATCTTTGTTTTCTGAATGTTGAGCTTCAAGCCAACCTTTTCACTCTCCCCTTTTACTTTCATCAAGAGGCTTTTGAGTTCCTCTTCACTTTCTGCCATAAGGGTAGTGTTATCTGCATATCTGAGGTTATTGATATTTCTCCAAGCAATTTTGATTCCAGCTTCTGCTTCTTCCAGCCCAGCGTTCCTCATGATGTACTCTGCATATAAGTTAAATAAGCAAGGTGACAATATACATCCTTGACGTACTCCTTTTCCTATTTGGAACCAGTCTGTTGTTCCATGTACAGTTCTGACTGTTGCTTCCTGACCTGCATACACGTTTCTCAAGAGGCAGGTAAGGTGGTCTGGTATTCCCATCTCTTTCAGAATTTTCTACAGTTTATTGTGATCCACACAGTCAAAGTCTTTGGCATAGTCAATGAAGCAGAAATAGATATTTTTCTGGAACTCTCTTGCTTTCTCCATGATCCAGCGGATGTTGGCAATTTGATTTCTGGTGCCTCTGCCTTTTCTAAAACCACATTAATAAAGTAAAAATAAAAACCTTATGATGATCTCAATAGATGCAGAGAAAGCTTTTGACAGAATTCAACATCCATTTATGATCAAAACCCTCCAGAAGGCAAGAATAGAAGGAATATTCCTCAACATAATAAAAGCTATATTTGACAACCTCACAGCAAACATTATCCTCAATGGTGAATCATTGAAAATGTTTCCCCTAAAATCAGGAGCAAGACAAGGGTGCCCACTCTCACCACTACTATTCAACATAGTTTTGGAAGTTTTGGCTACAGCAATCAGAGCAGAAAAAGACATAAAAGGAACCCAAATCGGGAAAGAAGAAGTAAAACTCTCACTGTTTGCAGATGACATGATCCTCTACACAGAAAACCCTAAGGTCTCTACCAGAAAATTACTAGAGCTAGTCAATGAATATAGTAAAGTTGTAGGATATAAAATCAACACACAGAAATCCCTTGCATTCCTATACACTAATAATGAGAAAATAGAAAGAGAAATTAAGGAAACAATTCCATGTATTGTTGCAAGGAAAAGAATAAAATACTTAGGAATATATCTACCTAAAGAAACAAAAAACCTATATATAGAAAACTAAAAAACACTGGTGAAAGAAATCAGAGAGGACACTAATAGATGGAGAAATATACCGTTATCATGGATTGGAAGATTAAAAATTGTGAAAATGAATATATTACCCAAAGTAATTTATAATTTCAATGCAATCCTTATCAAGTTACCAACGGTGTTTTTCACAGAGCTAGAACAAATAATTTCACAATTTGTATGGAAATATAAAAAACCTCGAATAGCCAAGGCAATCTTGAGAAAGAAGAATGGAACAGGGGGAATCAACCTGCCGGACTTCAGACTACTACAAAGCCACAGTCATCTAGACAGTATGGTACTGGCACAAAGACAGAAATATAGATCAATGGAACAAAATAGAAATCCCAGAGATAAATCCATGCACCTATGGACAACTTATCTTTGACAAGGGAAGCAAGATTATTCAATGGAGAAAAGATGATCTCTTTAACAAGTGGTGCTGTGAAAACTGGTCAACCACTTGTAAAAGAATGAAACTAGAACACTCCCTAACACCATACACAAAAATAAACTCAAAATGGATTAAAGATCTAAATGTAAGACCAGAAACTATAAAACTCCCAGAGAAGAACACAGGCAAAACACTCTCCGACATAAATCACAGCAGGATCCTCCAATACCCACCTCCCAGAATATTGGAAATAAAAGCAAAAATAAATAAATGTGACCTAATTAAAATCAAAAGCTTCTGCATAGCAAAGGAAACTATAAGCAAGGTGAAAAGATAGCCTTCAGAATAGGAGAAAATAATAGCAAATGAATCAACTGACAAAGGATTAATCTCAAAAATATACAAGCAGCTCCTGCAGCTCAATTCCAAAAAATAAACCACCCAATCAAAAAAAAATGGGCCAAAGAACTAAACAGACATTTCTCCAGAGAAGACATACATATGGCTAACAAACACATGAAAAGATGCTCAACATCCCTCACAATCAGAGAAAAGTAAATCAAAACCACAATGAGGTACCATTTCATGCCAGTCAGAATGGCTGCTATCCAAATGTCTACAAGCAATAAACGCTGGAGAGGGTGTGGAGAAAAGGGAACCCTCTTACACTGTTGGTGGGAATGCAAACTAGTACAGCCACTATGGAGAACAGTGTGGAGATTCCTTGAAAAACTGGAAATAGAACTGCCATATGATCTAGCAATCGCACTCCTGGGCATACACACCGAGGAAACCAGAATTGAAAGAGACACAGGTACCCCAATGTTCATCGCAGCACTGTTTATAATAGCCAGGACATGGAAGCAACCTAAATGTCCATCTGCAGATGAATGGATAAGAAAGCTTTGGTACATATACAGAATGGAGTATTACTCATCCATTAAAAAGAATACATTTGAATCAGTTCTAATGAGGTGGATGAAACCAGAACCTATTATACAGAGTGAAGTCAGCCAGAAAGAAAAACACCAATACAGTATACTAACGCATATATATGAAATTTAGGAATATGGAAATGATAACCCTGTATATGAACAGCAAAAGAGACACAGATATATAGAACAGTCTTTTGGACTCTGTGGGAGAGGGCAGGGGTGGGATGATTTGAGAGAATGGCATTGAAACATGTATATTATCATATGTGAAATGAATCACCAGTTTAGGGTCAATGCATGATACAGGATGCTCAGTGCTGGTGTGCGGGGATGACCCAGAGGGAGGATAAGGAGAGGAGGGAGGTGGGCGGGGGATTCAGAATGTGGAATTCATATACACCCGGGGAGGATTCATGTCAATGTATGGCAAAACCAACCAATATAATATTTTAAAATAATTAGCCTCCAATAAAAAAAAAATTGCAGAGGAAAGAACACTTCCAAACTCATGCTACAATGCCACCTTCACCCTGATGCTAAAACCAGACAAAGACAACACAGAAAGGAAAACTACAGCCCAGTATCACTGATGAACATAGATGCAAAAATCCTCAACAAAATTTTAGCAAACATAATTCAGTAACACATCAAAGAGCTCATACACTATGATCAAGTTGGGTTTATTCCAGGGAAGCTAGGATTCTTCAATATATGCAAATCAATCAATGTGATACACCATATTAACCAATTGAAAGATAAAAACCATATGATCATCTCAATAGGTGCAGAAAAAGCCTTTGAAAAAATTCAGCACCCATTTATGATTAAACCTTGTCAAAAAACAGGCATAGAAGGAACCTACCTCAACATAATAGAGGGCATATATGATAAGCCTACAGGAAACACGATTCTCAATGGTGAAAAACGGAAAGCAATCCCCCTAGGATCAGGAACAAGACAAGTGTGCCCACTATCACCACTCTTATTCAACATAGTTCTTGAAGTCCTAGCTACAGCAATCAGAGAAGAAAAAAAATAAAATAAAAAGAACCCAGATCAGTAAAGAAGAAGCAAAGCTCTCACAGTTTGCAGATGACATGATACTGTACATAGAAAATCATAAAGATAGTATCAGAAAGTTACTAGAACTAATCAGTGAATTTAGCAAAGTTGCAGGGTATACAATCAATACACAAAAATCACTTGCATTTCTATATGCTAACAATGAAAAATTAGAAAGAGAAATTAAGGAATCAATCCCATTCACCATCACAACAAAAAGAATTAAATATCTATGAATAAACTTTCCTAAAGAGATAAAAAAAGACACAACTGTACACAGAAAATTATAAGACATTCACGAAAGGAATCAATGGCAACATAAACTGATTGAGAGATACTCCATGTTCCTAGATAGGAAGAATCAACATTGTGAAAATGACTATACTACCAAATGCAATCTACAGATTCAATGCAATCCCCATCAAATTGCCAATGGCATTTTTCACAGAACAAAATATTACACAATTCATATGGAAACACTGAAGACCCTGAATAGCCAAAGCAATCTTTTTTTTCAATATAAATGTATTTATTTTAATTGGAGGCTAATTACTTTACAATATTGTAGTGATTTTGCCATACATTGACATGAATCCTTGTGGAGGAAAAAAGTTTCCTGACTTCAGATTATACTACAAAGCTATAGTCATCAAGACAGTATGGTATTGGCACAGAAAACAGAAATATAGACCAACTGAACAAGATAGAAAGCCCAGAAATAAACCCATGCATCTATAGGTATCTAATTTTTGACAAACTAGGCAAGAATATATAATGGGGCAAAGACAGCTTCTTCAATAAATGGTGCTGGGAAAACTGTACATGTAAAAGAATGAAATTTGAGCACTTCTTAACACTGTACACAAAGATAAACTCAAAATGAACTAAAGACCCAAATGTAAGACCAGAAGCTATAAAACTCTTAGAGGAAAACATAGGCAGAACACTCGGCATAATCATAGCAAGATCCTCTATGATCCACCTCCTAGAGTAACGGAAATAAAAACAAAAGTAAACAAATGGGACTGATTAAACTTAAAGGCTTTTGCACAGCAAAGGAAACTATAAGCAAGGTGAAAAGACAACCCTTGGAATGGGAGTAAGTAATAGCAAATGAAACAACTGACAAAGGATTAATTTCTAAAATATATAAGCAGCTCATACAAATCAATACCAGGAAAACAGACAACCCAATAAAAAAGTCGGGAAAAGATTTAAACAGACATTTCTCCAAAGAAGACATATAGATGGCTAACAAACACATGAAAAGATGCTCAACACTGCGCATTATTAGAGACATGCAAATCAAAACCACAATAAGATATCACCTCACATCAATCAGAATAGCCATCACCAAAAAGTCTACAAACAGTAAATGCTGGAGAGGGTGTAAAGGAAAAGGAACACTCTTGCACTGGTGGGATGTAAATTGACACAGCCACTATGGAAGATGGTATGGAGATTCCTTTAAAACTAGAAATAAAGCCACCATATGACCTAGCAATCCCACTCCTAGACATATACACTGCTGCTGCTACTGCTACTGCTACTGCTAAGTCACTTCAGTCGTGTCCGACTCTGTGTGACCCTATAGACGGAAGCCCACCAGGCTCCCCCGTCCCTGGGACTCTCCAGGCAAGAACACTGGAGTGGGTTGTCATTTCCTTCTCCAATGTGTGAAAGTGAAAGTGAAGTCGCCCAGTCGAGTCCGACCCCTAGCGACCCCACGGACTGCAGCCTACCAGGCTCCTCTATCCATGGGATTTTCCAGGCAAGAGTACTGGAGTGGCTTGCCATTGCCTTCTCCGACATATACACTGAGGAAACCAAAATTGAAAAAGACTCATGCATCCCATTGTTCACTGCAGTACCATTTACAATAGCTAGCACATGGGAGCAACCTAGATGCCCATCGACAGATGAATGAATAAAGAAGTTGTGGTACATATACACAATGGAATAGTACTCAGCCATAAAAAGGAACGTATCTGAGTCAGTTCTGATGAGGTGCATGCAGAGTGAAGTAAGTCAGAAAGAGATAAATATCGTATTGTAACGCACATATACAGAGTCTAGATAAATGGTTCTGAAGAATTTATCTACAGGACAGCAATGGAGAAACAGACACAGAGAATAGTCTTATGGACGGGGGGAGAAGGGAGGAGAGGGTGAGATGTATGGAAACAGTAACATGGAAACTTACATTACCATATGTAAAATAGATATCCAACAGAAATTTGCTATATGGCTCTGGAAACTCAAACAGGGGCTCTGAATCAACCTAGTTGGGTGAGATGGAAAGGGAGATGAGAGGGAGGTTCAGAAGGGAGGGGATATATGTATACTACCTATGACTGATTCATGTTGAGGTTTGACAGAAAACAACAGAATTCCCTAAAGCAATTGCTTTTCATTAAAAAATAAATTTAAAAAATAGAACTAGTAAAAAAAGAGAAAAGAGTGAGGCTTTACAATGATATGTGGATGCTACACAGAATTTTCAGTGAAAATAGAGGAAATTCACATAGCACCAACTTATATGATTCACTATACCTTAAATATGTTCTGGGTGATCTGAGGACAAAAACAAAAACTATGGAAACAACTGCCTTTCATGCCTTTTTTTCTGTTCTTCCCAGTGTGTATCTCCTGTATTTTGAGAGGAAGGCAAAATAAAGAAATTGTCCACTGATTTAGTTACCATATCTGTCACGTCTTCAAAAAACATGAAGGTAGAACCTTGAATATTATCTAGAAAATAGATATATCTGTGTTTTTCAAATGGATGCACTTGGGTTATATTCTTTTGCTCAACTGTATCAGATCGACCATTGAGACACTTCAGATAAAGAAAAACAGTGGGATTTGTAAAATAGAATACCTAAGGTAAATTAAATGATGCCACCTCATTATAAAAGACTCAACATTCATTCAATAAAAATATGCATTAAGCCATTTTCTACATACGTGGTGTTTGATTGGCACTTGAGAATATGACAGCGAAGAAGAAGCAAATGGTACTGGCTTTCTTGGAATGTCTACTCTTGTGGAAAAAGACAGTTAAAACTACTAGCAAAGTTAACCATTTAATTATAATTTTGACCAGTACTTTAGAGGTGGTTAGAGAGTGCATCCGGAGAAGGCAATGGCAAGCCACTCCAGTACTCTTGCCTAGAAAATCCCAAGGACAGAGGAGCCTGGTGGGCTGCAGTCCATGGGGTCGCTACAGGTGGGACATGACTGAGCGAGTTCACTTTCACTTTTCACTTTCACACATTGGAGAAGCAAATGGCAACCCACTCCAGTGTTCTTGCCTGGAGAATCCCAGGGACAGGGAAGCCTGGTGGGATGCCATCTATGGGGTTGCACAGAGTCGGACACGACTGAAGTGACTTAGCAGCAGCAGCAGCAGCAGCAGAGATTGCATCACAGGGGCATCTGCCCTAGACTGGAATCTGAGAAGATAAGAGAGAGAGAGAGAGAATTTCAAGCAAAGAGAAGAACTTGGGGAAGGTCCTGAGATAGGGAGGAACAGAGTACAATTCAGAGTGGATGAAAAGTGGTGTGAAACGTGCACATAAGTGCTATATGAAGGGTTTTAATCTCCATCCTATGAGCAATGGGAAGCGATTACACTTTCCTAAGAAAGAGAATGGCAGAATCCAAGGTCATTTTTTAAAAGTATTCTTAGAAAGAGATAATAAAGTTAGATGAGAATTTCCACAGTTTAGGTGAGGAATCATGGTAGCTAGCACCAAAAGTGTGGCAGTGAGAATGAGAAAAACAGACATACTAAAAGATTTGGGGGATGTTTTAGGTGTAAAAATCAACAGGATTTTTTTTTTGGTTAAATATTTTACAGTATTAATATTTTAAGATAAATGTATATTCACATGTAACTGTAAGAAGTAATACAGAAAAATTCCAATTTTCTTGAGGTAATATGTGGCAGAATTGTAAAACAACATCACCATTAAGATATTGATGTTGGTATAATCAAGGTACAGTACATTTTCATCAGTGCAAGGATCCTTCATGTGACCCTTTTGTATAGCCCCATTTACTCCCATCATTCCTTCCCACATCCACCTCTCCTTATTCCTTGGCAACCATTAGTCTATCACTCTCTGTATAATATTTCAGCAGGACTTTAATGACTAATTCGTTATGGAGTATGAGAGAAAAGAGAGGAGTCAAGGGTGACTTCCAGGTTTCTTGCTTGCATAACTGGATATATAAAGTGCTGAGATCAGACAATGTTTGAGGAAGGTGATGACTTGTTCAGTATTATTCATACTGAATTTGAGTGGTTTGTGAAATATACAAATGGAAATGCTGAAGAAAATTGTAAATATGAGTTTGACCTTTGCTGTGAGTTTTCACAGCGACCTGAGGTAAAACAGATATAATTTCCAATTAAATTATGCAAGTAAATGGTTTTCTCCCCATTTTACAAGTATTATGCTACTGTTTGTTTCTAGTCAATTGTTTTTCATCATTTTTACCATTACTTCTAAAAGAATATGCTCACAACATTTTTGGTAAACAAAAACTTTTAAATTAATGTCATATATAAGAAACAATCACCTGAAAATTAACAGGCTAAAAATGAAAGAATTGGATAGTAAGTGTTTCCATATCTCCTTAGTTACTGCTGACATGCTTATAATTTCTCCTTTCTGGTTTGTCTCTTCAACAGCTGTTTGAATAAAAAATGCTGAAATGGCCACAAATTCTAAAAATATCTTTGTCCACCGTCAAAGCACCTGAATTTTCATATGCGATGAAGACAATGGATTCAGTTCAGTTCAGTTCAGTCAATCAGTCGTGTCCGACTCTTTGCAACCCCATAAGAATGTCCACTGAGTCAATGATGCCATCCAGCCATCTCATTCTCGGTCGTCCCCTTCTCCTCCTGCCCCAATCCCTCCCAGCATCAGAGTCATTTCCAGTGAGTCAACTCGTTGCATGAGGTGGCCAAAGTATTGCAGTTTCAGCTTTAGCATTAGTCCTTCCAATGAACAGCCAGGATTGATCTCCTTTAGAATGGACTGGTTGGATCTCCTTGTAGTCCAAGGGACTCTCAAGAGTCTTCTCCAACACCACAGTTCAAGAGCATCAATTCTTCGGCAATCAGCTTTCTTCACAGTCCAACTCTCACATCCATACATGACCACTGGAAAAATCATAGCCTTGACTAGACAGACCTTTGTTGGCAAAGTAATGTCTCTGCTTTTTAATATGATATCGAGGTTGCTCATAACATTCCTTCCAAGGAGTAAGCGTCTTTTAATTTCATGGCTGCAATCAGCATCTCCAGTGATTTTGGAGTCCAGAAAAATAAAGTCTGACACTGTTTCCACTGTTTCCCCATCTATTTCCCATGAAGTGATGGGACCAGATGCCATGATCTTTGTTTTCTGAATGTTGAGTTTTAAGCCAACTTTTTCACTCTCCTCTTTCACTTTCATCAAGAGGCTTTTGAGTTCCTCTTCACTTTCTGCCATAAGGGTGGTGTCATCTGCATATCTGAGGTGATTGATATTTCTCCCAGCAATCTTGATTCCAGCTTGTGCTTCTTCCAGCCCAGCGTTTCTCATGATGTACTCTGCATATAAGTTAAATAAGCAAGGTGACAATATACAGCCTTGACGTACTCCTTTTCCTATTTAGAACCAGTCTGTTGTTCCATGTCCAGTTCTGACTGTTGCTTCCTGACCTGCATATAGGTTTCTCAAGAGGCAGGTCAGGTGATCTGGTATTCCCATCTCTTTCAGAATGTTCCACAGTTTGTTGTGATCCACACAGTCAAAGGCTTTGGCATAGTCAATGAAGCAGAAATAGATGTTTTTCTGGAACTCTCTTGCTTTCTTCATGATCCAGTGGATGTTGGCAATTTGATCTCTGGTGCCTCTGCCTTTTCTAAAACCTGCTTGAATATCTGGAAGTTCACGGTTCACATATTGCTTAAGCCTGGCTTGGAGAAATAAGACAATGGATTAAGAGGACTATAAAATATCCCATCAATATAATATTGTAAAATAATTAGCCTCCAATAAATAAATAAATAAATAAATTTTATGGATGTAGTTGTGAGTTACAATATTCTATTTGTTCAGGTTTACAACTTAGTGATTCTATTGGTTTATATACTGTACTCTATTTACAATTATTAATAAATATTTGCTGTATTTAAAAAAAACAAATCCCATCAAGGATGCATATGTTTGAAACTAATGAAAAACTGAGCTCATTATCATCAACTTGAAATAAAAGCCACTGTTGAACAAAACAAATTTTATAGATGTTGACTAGAATGCATAGCTTTCCCCATGTATTTTCAAAAGCAAATGTGTTAATTCTTTCCTGTGCCTAAAATAGGTAGCACAACCCATCTCTGAATGCCAGTGGTACTACTGCAAACACACAGAGACTATGGGGGAGTCACATGGATCACATTTTGCACAACACACTAGCAAACTGTGACACAAAAAGGCAGGAACGTGCCTGTTGGGTGTTCACTTTACTTGATCCGACACTTCGCAAAATGTTTTTCTAACACTCTTGATTCTTTGTTTGCTGATGCAGCATCCACCAGGCCTTCAAAACATTATTTGCAGTTAAAATGAAGAAGACACATTTTCAGAAAAATGAGCACTTGGTGTTACGTTTTTCCATTTCCATGAAGGAACATTAAGAGAAGCTGGAGATAGTGGGGTCAGAGGGTTGCAGAGATTCTAGAATATGCATTTAGTAGGGGAGGTAAAATCAAGTTTGGTTTCCCAAATTGTTCTTGGTTCTAACTGCAGTTTTCATGTATGAAGATAAGTCATATTATTTTTATCTGCCTATAAAAGTTCAGAGAAACAAAGAGGAAGAAACAAAGGGACACAGAGACTATCACTGACTTTGGTTTCCCACAAACATCAATAAATTTGAGGAAGATAGAAGGTTAGGTTACTAGAGGTGAGGGATAAGAGGAAGGGTTATTGGATGAAGGTGGTCAAAAGGTACAAACTTCTAGTTGTGAGATAAATAAGTACCAGGGATGTAATGTACAATATGGTTAATAGAATTAACATTGCTCTATGTTACATTTTAAAGTTGTTAAGACAGTAATCCTAAGAGTTCTCATCACAAGGAAACAATCTTTTTTCTTTGTCTTTTAGTTCTTATCTATAGGCAATGATGCATGTTCACTATATTAACTGCAATAGTCATTTCATCATGTGTGTGAGTCAAACCATTTTGCTCTATACCTTAAACTTGTAAAATGCTATATGTCAGTTATATCTCAATAAAATTGAAAGGAAAAATACATGCATATGCATATACATACATAAGTTTGAGGAAGGAAAGACATGAATGGTTGCAGTCTATGGATCACCATAGAAACATCATCTTTCTTCCACATTGCCCATCACCTACAACAATGTGTTTCACCACTCCCTGCTCTTACTCCCTTCATTTCCCATTCCCCCATTCCCTACACATATGGTCTGCTCCAGATGTCTTCATTCTGTGGAACCAATGCATAGCTTCTTTTCTCAAAAATGATTGTCATCCTAAAAAAGTCTTCCTGTAAGAGGCCTACCACGCCAGTCTACTGCTGAGATCAGTTTCCCACAGTTTCAGATTGATTCTTTCAAATCTCCATTAGAAGCAGGGATTAAGAATAAAAGAAACTGGGACAACTCTACATTCACTGATGTAATCTCTCCAAACTTAAGAAATTTGCCCACACACGGTCTCATTAATGGTAATTTTTTTAATCTCAGTTTTCTTTCTTTATTTACTTTACAATATTGTATTGATTTTTACATACATTGACATGAATCTATATGGGTGTACGTGTGTTCCCCATCCTGAACCCCCCTCCCACCTCCCTCCCCATCCCATCCCTCCGGGTCATCCCAGTGCACCAGCCCTGAGCACCCTGTAATTTAACTTGCATCTGCAGACGGGAACTTTCCTCTTCAGTAATGTTCATCCTTAACAGCATCCTGGAACACACTTATCTTTGCCAAAAAGCATCTGGAAAAGAGAATGTTATCTTTTACAAACCATTCTCAGCTAAGAAGACTACAAGGTGGATAAGAAAAGTAGTTTTATTACAGTTAAGATGAAATCCTGTTTCATTTTCCCTCTCTCATTCTAACTCAGTCATACTGGCCTCCCTGCTATCCTTCTGATCTGGAGGTTCATTTCTGCCTCAGGGCCTTTTCATTATCATTCATCTTGCCTCAAAAGGTCTTCCCCCACAAATTTCTCCTCCTTATCTCTTCTCTAGTCCAGTCAACTTATTAGAAGAGCTTTCTCTGTTTCCCTGTTTAAAACTGCAGACCTCTCTCCCCTGTCTCAACTCTCATTCCCTGATTTTGTAGTGCTTTAGTCTCTAAGTCGTGTCCAATTCTTGAGACCCATGGACCATAGCCTGTCAGGCTCCTCTGTCCGTGGATTTCCTAGGCAAGAGTACTGGAGTGGGTAGCCATTCCCATTTCCAGGTGATCTTCCCAAACCATGGATCAAACCCAAGTCTCCTGTATTGTCTCCTGCATTGCAGTCGTATTCTCTACCACAGTCCCACCTAGGAAGTCCTACTCTGCTTCTGTCTGTCTTTATAACACTTACCATTACATATTTTGTATGATTTTCTTTTTCTGATATCACTTGAATGTAAGCTCCACGAAGGTAAGGATCTTGATCTGTTTTATTCATTGCTACATTCTCAGTACTTAGAGGATTCAGTCAGTCAGTTCAGCCGGTCAGTCATGTCCAACTCTTCGCGACCTCATGGACAGCAACATATCAGGCTTCCATGACCATCACAAACACCTGGAGCTTTCTCAAAATCATGTCCATCTAGTCAGTGATGCCATCCAACCATCTCATCCTCTTGTTCCCTTCTCTTCCTGCCTTCAGTCTTACCCAGCATCAGGGTCTTTTCAAAGAACCAATTCGTCACATCAGCTGGCCTAAGTATTGGAGCTTCAGCGTCAATGTTAGTCTTTCCAATGAATATTTAGGACTGATTTCCTTTAGGATTTACTGGTTTGATCTCCTTGCAGTTCAAGGGACTCTCAAGAGTTTTCACCAACATCTCAGAACAAAAGCATCATTTCTTCAGTGCTCAGCCTTCTTTAGGGTCCAACTCTCACATCCATTCCGTGCTCCAAGCCAAATTTGCCTGTTACTCCAGGTGTTTCTTGACTTCCTACTTTTGCATTCCAGTCCCCTATAATGAAAAGGACATCTTTTTTGGGTGTTAGTTCTAAAAGGTCTTGTAGGTCTTCATAGAACCGATTAACTTTGGCTTCTTCAGCATTACTGGTTGGGGCATAGGCCTGGATTACTGTAATATTGAATGGTTTGCCTTGGAAATGAACAGAAATCATTCTGTCGTTTTTAAGATTGCATCCAAGTACTGCATTTCGGACTCTTTTGTTGACCATGATGGCTACTCCATTTCTTCTAAGGGATTCCTGCCCACAGTAGTAGATATAATGGTCATCTGAGTTAAATTCACCCATTCCAGTCCATTTTAATTCACTGATTCCTAGAATGTCTATGTTCACTCTTGTCATCTCCTGTTTGACCACTTCCAATTTGCCTTGATTCATGGAGCTAACATTCCAGGTTCCTATGCAATATTGCTCTTTACAGCACCGGACCTGGGTATTGGTTTTGCTTTTGCTCCATCCTTTTATTCCTTCTAGAGTTAGTTCTCCACTGAGCTCCAGTAGCATACTGGGCACCTACCGACCTGGGGAATTCCTCTTTTACTGTCCTATCCTTTTGCCCTTTGTTACTGTTCATGGGGTTCTCAAGGCAAGTATACTGAAGTGGTTTGCCATTCCCTTCTCCAGTGGACCACATTCGGCTGTGGTCCATGTGATCAGATCAGCTAGTTTCCTGTGATTATGATTTCAGTTTGTCTGCCCTCTGATGCCCCCTCGCAATACCTACCATCTTATTTGGGTTTCTCTTACCTTGTTCATGGAAAATCTCTTCACAGCTGCTCCAGCAAAGTGCAGCCGCTGCACCTTACCTTGGACAAGGGGTATCTCCTCAAGGCCGCTCCCTCCTGACCTTGAACGCGGGGTAGCTCCTTTCGGCCCTCCTGCGCCCGCGCAGCCACCGCCTGTTGGACGTGGGGTAGCTCCTCTCTGCCGCCGGCCCTGGCCTCAGGCGTGAGGTAGCTCCTCACGGCCGCGCCTCTTTGCGTGGTTCCTTGCGCAGGGGCCGGCGTCTCTCGCGTTTGCGCCGCCAGGGCTGGCATCTCTCGCATCTGCAAAGGCTAATAGAGTTTTGTAAAGAGAATGCACTGGTCATAGCAAACACCCTCTTCCAACAACACAAGAGAAGACTCTACACATGGACATCACCAGATGGTCAACACTGAAATCAGATTGATTGTATTCTTTGCAACCAAAGATGGAGAAGCTGTATACAGTTAGCGAAAACAAGACCAGGAGCTGACTGTGACTCAGATCATGAACTCCTTATTGCCAAATTCAAACTTAAATTGAAGAAAGTAGGGAAAACCACTATACCATTCAGATATGACCTCAATCAAATCCCTTATGATTATACAGTGGAAGTGAGAAATAGATTTAAGGGACTAGATCTGATCGATAGAGTGCCTGATGAACTCTGGACGGAGGTTTGTGACATTGTACAGGAGACAGGGACCAAGAACATCCCCATGGAAAAGAAATGCAAAAGAGCGAAATGGCTGTCTGAGGAGGCCTTACAAATAGCTGTGAAAGGAAGAGAGGCAAAAAGCAAAGGAGAAAAGGAAAGATATAAGCATCTGAATTCAGAGTTCCAAAGAATAGTAAGGAGAGATAAGAAAGCCTTCCTCAGTGATCAATGCAAAGAAATAGAGGAAAACAACAGAATAGGAAAAACAAGAGACCTCTTCAAGAAAATTAGAGATTCCAAGGGAACATTTCATGCAAAGATGGGCTCGATAAAGGACAGAAATGGTATGGATCTAACAGAAGCAGAGGATATTAAGAAGAGGTGGCAGGAATACACAGAAGAACTGTACAAAAAAGATCTTCACGACGAAGAAAGTCACAATAACGTGATCACTGACCTAGAGCCAATTCCAGTTGAGCTATTTCAAGTCTTGAAAGATGATGCTGTGAAAGTGCTGCGCTCAATATGCCAGCAAATTTGGAAAACACAGCAGTGGCCACAGGACTGGAAAAGGTCAGTCTTCATTCCAATCCCAAAGAAAGGCAATGCCAAAGAATGCTCAAACTACCACACAATTGCACTCATCTCACACGCTAGTAAAGTCATGCTCAAAATTCTCCAAGCCAGGCTTAAGCAATATGTGAACCGTGAACTCCCAGATGTTCAAGCAGGTTTTAGAAAAGGCAGAGGCACCAGAGATCAAATTGCCAACATCCGTTGGATCATGGAGAAAGCAAGAGATTTCCAGAAAACCATCTATTTCTGCTTCATTGACTATGCCAAAGCCTTTGACTGTATGGATCATAATCCACTGTGGAAAATTCTGAAAGAGATGGGAATACAAGACCACCTGACCTGCCTCTTGAGAAACCTGTATGCAGGTCAGGAAGCAACAGTTGGAACTGTACATGGAACAACAGACTGGTTCCAAATAGGAAAAGGAGTACATCAAGGCTGTATATTTTCACCTTGCTTATTTAACTTATATGCAGAGTACATCATGAGGAATGCTGGGCTGGAAGAAGCACAAGCTTGAATCAAGCCTGCTGGGAGAAATATCAATAACCTCAGATATGCAGATGACACTACCATTACGGCAGAAAGTGAAGAAGAACTGAAAGCCCTCTTGATGAAAGTGAAGGAGGAGAGTGAAAAGGTTGGCTTGAAGCTCAACATTCAGAAAACAAAGATCATGGCATCTGATACCATCAGTTCATGGAAAATAGACGGAAAAACAGTGGAAACAGTGTCAAACTTTACTTTTTTGGGCTCCAAAATCACTGCAGATTGTGACTGCAGCCATGAAATTAAAAGGCACTTAGTCCTTGGAAGGAAATTTAGGACCACCTTGATAGTATATTGAAAAGCAGCAACATTACCTTGCCAACCAAGGTCAGTCTAGTCAAGGCTATGGTTTTTCCCGTGGTCATGTATGGATGTGAGAGTTGGACTGTGAAGAAAGCTGATCGCTGAAGAATTGATACTTTTGATCTATGGTGCTGGAGAAGACTCTTGAGAGTTCCTTGGACTGCAAGGAGGTCCAACCAGTCCGTTTTAAAGGAGATCAATCCTGGGTGTTCATTGGAAGGACTGATGCTAAAGCTGAAACTGCAATACTTTGGCCACCTCATGCGACGAGTTGACTCACTGGAAAATACTCTGATGTTGGGAAGGATTGGAGACGGGAGGAGAAGGGGACGACAGAGAATGAGATGGTTGGATGGCATCACCTCCTAGATGGACATGAGTTTGAGTGAACTCCGGGAACTGGTGATGGACAGGGCGGCCTGGCGTGCTGTGATTCATGAGGTCGCAAAGAGTTGGACACGACTGAGCGACTGAACTGAACTGAACTGAACTGAACTGATCTGAATCATGGTTATTGTGTTGTTTTCCCACCCTCACTACATGTTAATGGGTCTCCTGTCATTCCTTTTTGGTACCATTAAATTTACTGTCTGCCATGTTAATAATAGACAGCTTGAGAGCAGATGTTTCTGAAGTATCATTGGTAACAATGTCACAATGATTGTGCGGAGTCAAAGGCCAACAAGCCTGACTAATGAGGAGGAGGTTTGGGCAGCTTATATATTGTTTCAGTGAGGGAAGTTTCGTATTTCCCATGCCTCAGTGGCTTCTGGAAGCAACCAGCGATTTTTAATCAGGAGCCACAACTGCACAGCAATACCTGGTCTCTTGATTTTTACCAGTTTGACATCATTCATCATTCTCCACTTTAGCTATCTTTCCATTATTTAGTTCCATGGCTGCTAAGTTTGTGTCCTCCTACGTTCTCTTCATTAAAGTTGCTTCTCAGCACCTGTGGTTTATGGTGCAGAACTCTGACTTAAAATATCACCTGACTAGGCTTATTTTGCCATTCTGTATTCTGTCAGATTTGACTACTAGGATAATTTTTTAATAGAACGCTCTTAGCTTATCAGAATAATCAAACCCCTCCTCCCCCTACCAAAAAACTCAGTTATAATATAATGAAATATTCAGTGTTTCTGTTTTCATAGTTTTAACTGCTTTTGAGTAGTATCAACATACCTGCAATTTCATATAATCATAGATCACATGGAACATTAGGGATTATCCAGTTTAATCTTAGCTTTGAAAATGAGGGAATTAATGTCCCCAAATTATAAGTCTCTTGTGAAAGATCACAAAGCATTTAACTATGTACATGAATATAATTCTATAATAGAACCTGTGAAAACTTGGTCTTTAAGTCTTGTTATCTAAGAAATGGGTGTATTAATAGCAAATGATAAGAATATGTATAAAATTTATCATTGTAATCCTAATCTCCTTTACTATTCTAAAACATAGTTACAAAATGTATTACTTTGGGACAATTTATTTAGTCTCTCAATATATATTATAAACCTGCATTGTGCTTGGGACTGTGCTAGGGAGATGAGGATGTAAAAGTTATTAAGAGTCATAATCCCTGTCATCACGGAGCTTATAATACACTGGAGAAAATAATGAGTAAATAGATAGGATTACAGTTAAGTATAATAAGTGCCAATACAGGAGAAATATAGCAAGTTACAGGAGCATGGGAGAACAGTACATAACCTGGAGTGTGATGGCAGTCACGGAAAGCTCTCTAGAAGTGATTTGAAGTTAGATATGAACAATGCATAGGATTTAGCTGGGTGAAGTGTTGGTCGAGGGTACTGCAGTGAGACAAAGAGAAGATTGTGTGTGAAAACCTTGAGGTAAGAGGATGCATGACATGTTAGCAGATAGTAAGGTGGCTTAGCATGGCTGGAAGATCAAATATCTGTAGATTAAGGCAAGACAGGAAGCTCAAGAAATAGAAAAGACTTTATAAATTCTCCAAAGGAGCTATGGCTTTATCCTAAGACCAATGAAAACTATTTCTATTAAGGGAATAGCATGATAAAATGCAATGTTGAATGATAGTGATTTTAGCTACAAAAAATAAAAGAAGAAGAGCAATGAATGAATTAATTAAACAGTGTAAAACTGGAGTCATGGAGAATAGTAATATGCTTGTTTAATAATCTGGGTAAGAATCTTGGTGGCCTGAACAAAGGTAGTGATGGTGGAGATGGAGAAAAATGGATGACATTAATAGGGAACTCAACAGATAGATCCAGCAGAGCATGGACACTGACTTGATGTGTTAGCAGAGAAAATGGAGAAATCATATATGGCTACCAGGTTTCTAATTTAATAAGCTGGATGGATGCCAGCATCATTTGTTGAGATGGAAAACACCAAAGAGCAAAATTGAGCATGGAAGGCAAAGCAATCAATTTTAGACATATTCTATTTAATGTGCTTGTAAGATAGCTGTCTAAATTTGTATGGTAGGCCACCGCATACACAGGTCCAATGGTTAGTGAAGAGATTTTGGGTTGAAGATATAGGTTTGAGAGTCTTCAGAACAGACAGGTTAATTGCAGCAATGAATGCAGATGATTATCCAGTGAGAGAATATAAATTAGTAGTGAAAAGGGTAAATAAAAAAATTCATGAAGACCATGAATATTGAAGTAATTAGAAGAGGAAGAGGAACTAGATAAAGGCCCTGAACATGAATAAAGCTAGAAGTCCAAGACATTGATTGTCTTGAAAACAAAGGGAGAAAACTTCTCAGGGAGCACCAGTTAAATATATATATATATATATATGCTGCAGAGCGACCAAGTGAAATAAGAATTTTAAGACATCTGTTTAGTAACAAAGTTATTAGCACCTTTAAGAACAGTTTCAATGATGGGGGTATAATCCTGGTTGGCTTCCATTTGCCCTTTTAGTCAACAGACATTTTTACTGAATGCCTACACTTAACCTGGCACTGTGTTAGATATTGCAGATGCAATTGTAAGCAAGAATGTTATCCTCATTCTCATGGAGCTTGCAATCTTGTGAGGGAGACAGATATTAATAAAGCAGTCATGTAAATAAATTCTAAGTTGCTACTCTGACAAGGGAAAGTGTTATGTATAGGTAAACATGAAATAGAGGGATTGTGACCTGGAAGGTTTCTCTGTGGAAATGACATGAACAAAAATGTAATAGATATGTATTTAGCAGAGTGAGGATACTGTGATGATTAGGGTTCTGGGTGAAGGAGAGGGCATTTGCAAAGATCTGGGACAGGAAGAAACATGGCCAATTAAGGAATTTTTTTAAAAAGTGTGTCTATGGTATAGAGAATAAGGGGGAACATGGTAAGAAAGGTGAAGAGAGGTGGGCTTATGCATATCAAGCAGCTAATAATTTGGTTTTTGTCTGAAAAGCAGTGGGAAGCCATTGAAGGGGTTTATTATAGGTATCTGTCTGAGGGCAGGGGACAGAGTTGACATAATCAGGTTTGCAATTAAAAGGTTGTTCTGGTTTCTGTTAGTAAAAAGAATTTGAAAGAGAGGAACTGTAGAGGAAGGGAGAGCTGTTAGGATTTAAGTTTGCAGTGGTCCAGGTAAGAGAGAGCAATGGTATGAACTAAAATAATAGAAATGAAAAGAAGTAAATGGACTCAACTTTATTTAGAAGGTAAAATGAGTAATACTTTCTGATCAATTAGATATGAGTTTGAGGAAGAGGGAGGTGTCCAAAAAAAAAAATGCACACACACAAAAAAACACTTTCTAAATTTCTAAGTAAAGACAGCTGCAACGTATTTTCTGAAACATTTGGCTGAGAAATTGGAAAGACAAGAGAGAGTACATGTGGATAGACAGGAAGTTAGTGAAGAATATTTTTCCTGTTTGTTTTTATTTTTATTTTTTTCCTGTTTACTAAACCTTTTTAAAATTTATTTAATTTTTAATTAAAGGATAATTGCTTTCCAGAATTTTGTTGTTTTTTGTCAAACCTCAAAATGAACCAGCCATGGGTAAACATATATCCCTTCCCTTTTGCTTCTCCCTCCCACTTCCCTCCCGATCCCACCCCTCTAGGTTGATCCAGAGCCCCTTTTGAATTTCCTGAGACATACAACAATATCCCATTGACTATCTATTTTATAAATAGTAGCGTCCTTCCCTTGTAGCTTAGTCGGTAAAGAATCTGCCTGCAGTGCAGGAGACCCGGGTTCGATCCCTGGGTTGGGAAGATCCCCTGGAGAAGGAAGTGGCAACCCACTCCAGTATCTTTGCCTGGAAAATCTCATGGACAGAGGAGCCTGGTGGGCTGCAGTCCATGGGGTCGCAAAGAGTCGGGCACGACTGAGCGGCTAATACTAAAAAATACTAGTGTAAGTTTCCATGTTACTCTCTCCATACATCTCACCCTCTCCTCCCCTCTCCCCATGTCCATAAGTCAATTCTCTATGTCTGTTTCTCCACTGCTGCCCTGGAAATAAATTCTTCAATACCATTTTTCTAGATTCCATATATATATGTTAGTATATGATATTTATCTTTCCATTTCTGACTCACTTCACTATGTATAATAGGCTATAGGTTCATCCGCCTCAATAGAACTGACTGTTAAGAGTGGTATGGCTGTGGACTGCTTTTATTTTTTAAGACGGTAAACACATAAGTATGATGAAATTTTGACCTAGAGAGATGGAAGAAAATTCATATACAAGAGAAAAAAGAAATAATCAAAGACCTCGTTCTCTGAAAACGTAGAAGGAAGCAAATTCTACAAGACTTAAGAAAGAAGCAAATAATAGGTGGGCCTGCAGGCAAGTCATAAAGCTGGTGAAGAGATGATAAGGACATCCCCTTCTGATATCTGCTATTAATATTTCCTCTGTGAACTCAATGGCTGAAAGTGAAATGGGATGTGGTTGTGTCAACATTTGTCACTGTGTTATTTATATTAATAAAGTTTTAAAAGCAATCCAAATGCTTACCACATGGGATGGGTAAAATAAATCATGACATGTGTTACACTGTTCTAGTACAAAATACTTAAAAATTCTGTTGTAGAAGAGTATTTTAGATGGAAGGAAACTATTTACTATATGTTTTACATGAAAATAATAGTTTACAAAAGAATATGTATGGTATGGTGTTGTTGTTGTTTAGTAACTATGTCATGTCCGACTCTTTTGCGATCCCATGGACTATAGCCTTCCAGGCTCCTCTGTCTGTAGAATTCTCCAGGCAAGAATACTCGAGTGGGTTGACATTTCCTTCCAGAGGCTTTCTTCCTGACCCAGGGATCAAACCTGCCTCTCCTGCATTCTATACCACTGAGCCACCAGGGAAGCCAGAAAAATTTTTTGCTGCCATGATAAAACAATGTAAGCATTAATTTGTATCCCCCCTTTAATATCTAGCTCCTGGGTCATACGGACTGTCTTAGTAAAAGGAAAATTTTAATAAGAAATAAATATTTACATTGCAAAAAAGATAACAGTATAACTTACCCTACTGTTAAGTATAGAAAATGTAAAGAAATGGTTGTAGAATTATATTTCCATTGAAAAAGCATAGGGCTAAATTGTGCATTAACCAAAACAGCTATCACATTTTTTTAAATTTATTTATTTTAATTGGAGGCTAATTACTTTACATTATTGTATTGGTTTTGCCATACATTGACATGAATCCGCCCCTGGTGTACATGTGTTCCCCATCTTGAACCCCCCCTCCCACCTACCTCCCCATCCCATCCCTCTGGGTCATCCCAGTATACCAGCCCCGAGCATTCTGTATCATGCATCCAATGTGGACTGGAGATTCATTTCACATATGATAATATACACGTTTCAATGCCATTCTCCCAAATCATCCCACCCTCGCCCTCTCCCACAGAGTCCAAAATACTGTTCTATACATCTGTGTCTCTTTTGCTGTCTCGTATACAGGGCTATCCTTACCATCTTTCTAAATTCCATCAGTCAGTTCAGTTCAGTTCAGTCGCTCAGTCGTGTCCGACTCTCCGTGACCCCATGAATCACAGCACGCGAGGCCTCCCTGTCCATCACCAACTCCCGAGTTCACTCAAACTCATGTCCATCGAGTAGGTGATGCCATCCAGTCATCTCATTATCTGTCGTCCCATATATATGCGTTAATATACTGTACTGGTGTTTTTCTTTCTGTCTTACTTCACACATTTTTAAGCTACAGGCCAGACACTGTGGTTAGTGCTTCACCTCTGCAATTCGATGAGGGTGTCAATATGGTCTTTACTGTATGGATGAGAAAACTGAGGCCTTGAGAGTCCATTTGGTTAAAATAGTTCACCAGGAAGAGGCAGACTTAGGTTTGGAACCCAGGTCTGTCTGATCCTGGTGGCAGTGTACTGCACTACACAATGACAGGAATTAAACAGCTTCAATGAACCTGCTTCACAAACCTACACCTCTGATAGCAAAATCATCATTTAAACTGCAAAAAAACAAAACAAAACAAAACAAAAAAAACCCACTATAAAAAAATCGGCTTTGATTAATATGTAAACACCATTTATTTCACAAAAGATATTTAGACAGTTTTTCTGGAGGAAAATTAATATTGTCAACACTACAGAAACGATCACAAGCCCTGTCTCATTTCTTAAATAATTAGCAATAGTTTAAAAGGTTTTTAAAGGACAAATATATAAAAACAGAGTGAAAATTGAAAATGACACAAATGGCACTTTCACATCATCAAAAAAGCTTTCAACAAATGTAGATATTTTCTAAGAATATTTGCTAATTGTGCTGCTGTTTCAACCATTACCATCACCAGCTTTTATTCTTACTTCGGATCAGGAACAGTAAGCAAGATGGAAACAATACTCTTTTCTACTGTTAATGAAGCCCTAAAACCATTGCCCTAATCCATGATTCATGGGGTCGCAAAGAGTCGGACACGACTGAGCAACTGAACTGAACCGAACTGAACTGAATCTTCTCTTCTTTCAACAAATATTTGTTGAGCACTTACGCTGTGCTTGTTTTCAGGATTGCCAAATGGGATGTTATTCTGATACAATTTGACTGAAGTCATGACAACTCCCAGTTGATAAAGTGAAAAAGTCAATTAATCTTTATCATCAAGATATTTGTAAAGGGATATTGTTTTAATTAATGCTGTAGAATTTTCTTCAATGTCCTTTATATTCTGTCCTCTACAGCAATCAAACAACCAACCAAATAATAATTAAGAAGCAAAGTGAAATATATGTTTCAGCAGCAAGAGTCAACAGACATCTGCTTTCTTTTAGACAGTCTTAGCTGGTGGTATTTGAGAGTGTTGACTTGTTTGCTGTTGAATCTATTAAAATAATAATAAAACTATTTTACAGCTCGTTCTTTTCAGCAGAAGAACTTGAAGAATTTATAAAATTGAATTCCTCCACACAACCTCTATAAAAGCAGGAGAAAATGAAAGAAAAATATCTACTATATTAAAACAGAACTCATGCTATAGGTAGGAAGTAGTTTTATGAATGGCACTGTCTCTTTTAATATAGTACATCAAATCATCAAATTATGCCATATTTTAACCCTAATGGCAAATTAATTAATCAGAATTGTTTGCTCAATAAATAGAGGAGTTGAAATGTCACTGCCTCGGTTGGCCTAGATGAATGTCTGATGTGGGATATAAAGTGATGTATTTGGGACCTTTAAACAAAGAAAGCTCTTGAGAGTCCCTTGTACTGCAAGGAGATCCAACCAGTCCATTCTAAAGGAGATCAACCCTGGGTGTTCATTGGAAGGACTGATGCTAAAGCTGAAACTGCAATACTGTGGCCACCTCATGCTAAGAGTTGACTCAATGGAAAATACTCTGATGCTGGGAAAGGTTGGAGGCAGGAGGAGAAGGGGACGACCGAGAATGAGATGTCTGGATGGCATCACCAACTCTGTGGACATGAGTTTGAGTGAACTCCGGAAGTTGGTGATGGACAGGGAGGCCTGGCATGCTGTGATTCATGGGGTCACAGCGAGTCGGACACGACTGAGCGACTGAACTGAACTGAACTGAAACAAAGAAGGAATGGATTGCTTTTATTCCTTGTCTTAGCATGGGTTTTCCCTAAAACCAGAGACTGAGACAGAGAGAAAGGCTGATAGAGGTAATTGAATCTCAAAGGGTAGGAGCAAAGGACAGAGACAGGGAAATAGGAAGGAGAGAAAGCCTTATCTGAACATTCATGGAGTCCTTTCCTCACAGATTCACTCAGTTCAGTTCAGTTCAGTCGCTCAGTCGTGTTCGACTCTCTGCGACCCCATGAATCACAGCACTCACTCCCTCTAAATTCCTTCTTCTCGTCAATAATTCTGAGGCCAGGACTTCATGGCCTGAAATGGGCCACATCACAGAGGAAAGCAACTGCTTTCAACAGGATTACAACACTTGTCTGACCAAATCAGACCATCAATTGTACAACTGCACTCTGCTGTTCTTGTCTCTTTTCTCTGTAAAACCCTTATCAACCCCCAAATTTATTTGTCTGCCTGTTGCAACTGTTCAAATAAAGTACCAACTATAATGCTTTGCAACTTTTGTGTAGAAAATTTTTTTGAAAATTGGACCATGTATTTCCCATCATTACAGGGTGAATTGTTGATCTTAAAGAGGACTACTGAGGAGCTTACTACAATGAACCTCAGAATCATCTACCTAGGGAAAGAAAGGGATGAACATTATCATCATGAGTCAAAAGTTGGCCTACAGGGCTCTAATTCACCCACACAACTGAGTGGCACAAGCTGAATGTGAGTAGTTTTCAGTGGGTGTCTCAAGCTTCGGCCTCAGAAAAGCTCTGGGGTAGGAATCCCAACGGAGAAGGCAATGGCAAGCCACTCCAGTACTCTTGCCTAGAAAATCCCATGGATGGAGGAGCCTGGTGGGCTGCAGTCCGTGGGGTCGCTAGGGGTTGGACGTGGCTGAGCGACTTCACTTTCACTTTTCACTTTCCACTTTCACACATTGGAGAAGGAAATGGCATCCCACTCCAGTGTTCTTGCCTGGAGAATCCTAGGGACAGGGGAGTCTGGTGGGCTTCCGTCTGTGGGTTCACACAGAGTCGGACACGACTGAAGTGATGCAGAAGCAGCAGCAGGAAGCCCAAGAATCAAGGTGCAGGCCTAAGATGACATGCCATCAGTTTACACCTGTGAGGAACTGAGAGTACCTGTGTCCATGTGAACTAGCTCTTCTGGTCAGGGCTGCAATGAGAGGTGAGGCTGAGAGGGTTTGAACTGATGCCAGAGGTACTTGAATGTGTAGGATTTGTTTGGAGTTCTCACTTTTATATCTTCTTGGGGAGAGACATTTGACCTTCAAAAATCTCCCCCACTGTTGTCTGCATTGGGCTGCACCCCACAGGCCTACACGTCTGTAGTTGCCCAGCTTCAAGACCAAAGAAAGAGCCCAGAGTCAGTGACAGACAAATCAACGGTTTAATGGATGGGGGAGCTTACATGTCTGAAGTACACCCCATGCTGTACGGTGAATGGTAGGCAGGACCCGGCAGCAGTCTTTGCTCCCAGTGGGGGGGTGGGGCAGTTACCAGTTATAGGGGGAATTAATGTCAGGTTGGCTCATCAGTTACCGGGGAAACTAGTAGGAGGCACAGCCCTTACAACCCCTTTGATTAGAACAATCACTAGATGGGACCGGGGACAACTATGTAGAAACACCATAGACTGCAGCATGCTAGGCTTCCCTGTCCTTCACTATCTCCTAGAGTTTACTCAAGTTCATGTTCATTGAGTCAGTGATGCGATCCAATCATCTCATCCTCTGTCACTCCCTTCTCCTTTTACCTTCACTCTTTCCCAACATATGGGTCTTCTTTCACTGAGTTGGCTCTTTTCACTAGGTGTCCAAAGTATTGGAACTTCAGCTTCAGCATCACTCCTTCCAATGAATATCCAGGGTTGATTTCCTTTAGGATTGACTGGTTTGATCTCCTTGCTGTCCAAGGGACTCAAGAATCTTCTCCACCACTACAATTCAAAAGCATCAATTCCAATTCTTTGGTGTTTGGCCTTCTTTATGGTCCACCTCTCACATCCATACATGACTATTGGAAAACTCATAGCTTTGACTAAATGGATTTTATCAACCAAGTGATGTCTCTGCTTTTTAATATGCTGTCTAGTTTGTCATGACTTTCCTTCCAAGGAGCAAGCATCTTTTAATTTTGTGGCTGTAGTCACTGCCCACAGTTATTTTGGAGCCCAAGAAAAGAAAATCTGTTACTGTTTCCACATTTTCCCCTTCTATTTGCCATAAAGTGATGGAACCAGATGCCATGATCTTAGTATTTCGAATGTTGAGTTTTAAGCCAATTCTTTCCCCTCTTCTTTCACCCTCATCAAGAGGTTCTTTAGTTCCTCTTCACTTTCTGTCATTAGAGTGGTACACATCCCATGTTTACATGTTATTAAAACTGTGTTTGGTTTTCTCCTATTAAACTGTGAATGTCAATTTAATTGCTTAAACTAGCCAGAAAAACCTCAAAGGGTGGAGTAAAATCTCTTCCTCCTCAATAATGAGTGCAATCTGCTCTTACAAGCCTGCTCCAGCATACTGATCAATCCATGCCCAGAGCTTGCTGTGGAAAGCCTAAGGTAAGCTTTCAGTAAATATCTGTTGGAAGCTACATTTTTTTCTCAATAACTTTCCCTGCCCTGGTTTGGTTCCCTCACTTCCCTACAGACCCCTCAAGAGAGTGTTCCCTCAGTGAAGCACTTATATGAGAGTTATGGCCTCAGGCTGTGCTTCTAAGGAACCCAACGCACAACAAAGAAAAGAAGAGTCAACTGCTCGGAGTACTGTGCTCCTTAACCATCTCTATAGGGCTGTGTGAGTTAGACCCCTTGGCTAACATTTCAATCCTGCCTCTTGTTAAGATAATTGGGCCCACCTTGTTTCTGGTTAAGATGACAACCTGGTGGCTCAAATGGTAAAGAATCTGTGTGCAATAAAGGAGATCCAGGTTCGATCCCTGGGTCAGGAATATCCCCTGTAGAAGGGAATGGCTACCACTCCAGTATTGTTGTCCACAGAATCCCATGGACAGAGGAGCCTGGTAGGCTACAGTCCATGAGGTTGCAAAGAGTCAGACATGACTGAGCGACTAACATATTACTTCAGGATCCCTTAATCTACCATTATTTACAAGAGACTCAGTTTAATGAAAATAACTCTTACTCTCAGTCCTTGCCTACAGTGAATGAGAACCACTGTACTTCTCAGTGCCAGTGGTGTTTGTTTCACTAACACATTTCTCACCACTTTGGTCAATGGGGTATCTTCCAGATCTCACTAGAGGAACACAGACAGCAGTTGCATTTTCTGCTCATTCAGAATACATCCTCTGTAGCATGGTCACTCCAATAAGCATTTTGATCTCTTTCTGTTATCTTCCATGGCAGTTCTGAAAATTTTACTTCACTTACTTGGGGCCACCACTTTATCCAAAAGTGCAAGTGCCATCCTAGCAGCAAACTAGCCTCATCATCCAAGTTTCTTGCCAGGGTGGGGTGTTTAAATTGTATTAGAAGAGAGTGTATCAGTATTGATAAAGTCTCACTTCTCTGAGAATGAAATCTTTGCTTGCACCCTCCCTTGATCCAGCATCCTTGCGATACCATCCCCCACACACTGTATCAGATCCTGGCACTTGTTGACTAGATTCTTCAGATTGTTTGTTAGTCTTTCCCTCTCTTCCTATGCTCCACACTTCCACATTAAGATTAGGTGTGACATAGCTCTAATTATTGGTTTGGTGGCCAGGAGGGCACCTAAGGGTAGACCATAAAGGGCCACAGGTTTTCTTGCAAGAAAGACTTCTGCATTATTGTTAAGCACTAGCCTTTAAGAGGGAGGAGCAGATCACTTCTGCAAGTCCAGAGTATTTGGGGAATTAATGAATTCAATGTATTTTAAAAACAGCTTTATTGAGATATAATTCACATACCATACAATTTACCCCTTTAAGGTGCACAATTCAAGGCTTTTTCAAGTATATTCACAGATACCTGCCATCATCACCACAGTCTATTTTAGAATATGCTCTTCAATCAAAAAGAAACACTGTGTCCTTTAACTATTCTCCATTCCTGCTGCCATAAATATAAACCATATAATATATGTTCTTTGTGACCGAATTCTTTCACTCTAGCACCATGTTTTCCAGGTCCATCCGTGTTGTAGAAGGCAAGAGTGTCTACCAGATGTCCCCAGCCCACACCTCAGGCCTCTTCTCCATTTCAGCCAGGGCCTCCATCTTGCTGTAATACCAGAGATGGAAACATAACACTTCCATGGACTTTCACTGTCCTTATAATTAAGTCCTGGACCAGATCCTCTGACTATAGAAAGTGAAAGTCTCCTTCAATGCTTCCAAGGCCTTCTGACTTCCACACTTAACCTTAAATTGGTCATTAATCACTCTCAGCCTTTCATTGTTTCTCCCATGCATCCGTCACACTCACCCACAATTGTCCATTGTCCTTATTGCTTATCTTTACTACTTGCTCTGAACCTCCCAAACTCCTGAGCTATTGCCACTAACAGTCCATTCCCCTGTACCCTAAGAATGTTAACAATTATTTTGCCGTAACAGGCCAAAAGCTATCCACACATCACCTTCTGCCAATAGCAACATTCTTATTTCCAATCACCTGATGAGTGATCCAGCTCCAATATTTCATTTTAAAGTCTACTTCTTCAAAGCATGCTTAGCACCTGCTATGCAATGTCAGGTTCTCTGTGAAACAGACTCTGAGGTGGATACTTAAGTGCAGGAAGTTTATCAAGGAGCACTCTCTGAAACAATATCTATGATGCAATGTAGCAAGCAAGATTGGGCAGAGAAAAGTCAGTTACAGATTAATAGTAATTAAAACTTCATTTGATCCAACTGGAAGCTCTGGAGATGAGAGGCCCTCTCAGAGCTTTACACTGACCAGTCATTGAATATGGGCTACCCCCACTTAGGGACATAACCTTGACCAAAGCAGCTGCCTTCATTAGAGGGCAATGCCCAGGAAGAGATTCAAATATTTGAACTCTCAGCAGACCACACTTCCAGAAGCTGGGGAAATGAGTGTCCTTGTTCTGAAAGGAGATTTGAAGCAACAGACTAAAGCATTCACTGTAAGATCATAATTCAGAATCTGTCATTGTCAATAACTGCCTTGCCCCCAAAAACCTCAATTTCAACTGCCTATTCTTCAATCACTATTCCCTATTTTTTTTTTTTTTTAATACGTTCAGTTCAGTTCAGTCGCTCTGTCATATCCGACTCTTTGCGACCCCATGAATTGCAGCACTCCAGGCCTCCCTGTCCATCACCAACTCCCAGAGTTCACTCAGAATCATGTCCATCGAGTCGGTGACGCCATCCAGCCATATCATTCTCTGTCGTCCCCGTCTCTTCCCACCCCCAATCCCTCTTAGCATCAGACTCTTTTCCAGTGAATCAACTCGTCCCATGAGGTGGCCAAAGTATTGCAGTTTCAGCTCTAGCATCAGTCCTTCCAATGAACACCCAGGATCGATCTCCTCTAGAATGGACTGGTTGGATCTCCCTGCAGTCCAAGGGACTCTCAAGAGTCTTCTCCAGCACCACAGTTCAAAAGCATCAATTCTTCGGTGATCAGCTTTCTTCATAGTCCAACTTTCACATCCATACATGACCACTGGAAAAACCATAGCCTTGACTAGACGAACCTTGGTTGGCAAAGTAATGTCTCTGCTTTTTAATATGCTATCTAGGTTGGTCATAAGTTTCCTTCCAAGGAGTAAGCGTCTTTTAATTTCATGGCTGCACTCAGCATCTGCAGTGATTTTGGAGCCCAGAAAAATAAAGTCTGACATTGTTTCCACTGTTTCCCCATCGATTTCCCATGAAGTGATGGGACCAGATGCCATGATCTTCATTTACTGAATGTTGAGCTTTAAGCCAAACTTTTAACTCTCCTCTTTCAATTTCATACCTTAAGAAACCTTAACTCCAACAGTCTTTGAACGGACACTTCCAATGCACCCATCCTACCCATATTTTTTATTCTTTATTTCCTTAAATTTTCTCTTCCTACACCCATGTTAAATATATATTTGACTAATATAATCACCAATTTGAATATAATATGGGATACAGCTGATATGTAATGAATTATGCCTCCCCCTAATCCTATGTGGAAGCCCTAATCCCCAATATGACTGTATTTGGAGACAGAACCTTTACCAGAAACTGAACATGGCTAGACCTTAATCTGGCACTTCCACATCCACGACTGTGAGAAAATGATTTTTTTGTAAGTCACCCAATCTGTGGTATTTTGTTATGGTAGCTTGAGCTGACTAATATATCAACTCTCTGGCTAAAGAAAACTACCCAATCACACTAACTAGCTCAGTTTAAAAGCATGAACATGAATCTCAAGTACATAATGATGCCTGACAATCATAATAACATTTCTCAGTTCAGTTCAGTAGCTCAGTTGTGTTTGACTCGTTGAAACCCCATGGACTGCAGCACACCAGGCCTCCCTATCCATCAGCCACTCCCAGAGTGTACTCAAACTCACGCTCATTGAGTTGGTGATGCCATCCAACAATCTCATCGTCTGTCGTCCCCTTCTCCTCCTGCCTTCAATCTTTCCTAGCATCAGGGTATTTTCAAATGAGTCAGCTCTTCACATCAGGTGGCCAAAGTATTGGAGTTTCAGTTTAAACATCAGTCCTTCCAATGAATATTCAGTACTGATTTCCTTTAGAATGGACTCGTTGGATTTCCTTGCAGTCCAAGGGACTCTCAAGGGTCTTCTCCAACACCACAGTTCAAAAGCATCAAGTTTTTGGCCCCCAGCTTTCTTTATAGTCCAACTCTCACATCCACACATGACTACTGGAAAAAAAACATAGCCTTGACTAGACAGAACCTTGTGGGCAAAGTAATGTCTCTGCATTGTAATATGCTGTCTAGGTTGGTCATAATTTTTCTTCCAAGAAGTAAACGTCTTTTAATTTCATGGCTGCAGTCACCATCTGCAGTGAAATTGGAGCCAAGAAAAATAAAGTCTGCCACTGTTTCCACTCTTTCCCCATCTATTTCTCATGAAGTGATGGGACCAGATGCCATGATCTTTGTTTTCTGAATACTGAGTTCTATGCCAACTTTTTCACTCTCCTCTTTCACTTTCATCAAGAGGTTCTTTAGTTCTTCTTCACTTTCTGCCATAAGGGTGGTGTCATCTGCATATCTGAGGTTACTGATGTTTCTCCCAGAAATCTTGATTTCAGCTTGTGCTTCATCCAGCCCAGCATTTCTCATGATGTTCTCTGTATATAGGTTAAATAAGCAGGGTCACAATATAAAGCCTTGATGTACTCCTTTTCCTATTTGGGACCAGTCTATTGTTCCGTGTTCAGTTCTAACTGTAGAACTGACCTGCAGAAAGATTTCTCAAGAGGCAGGTCAGGTGTTCTGGTGTTCCCATCTCTTTCAGAATTTTCCACAGTTTATTGTGATCCACATAGTCAAAGGCTTTGGTATAGTCAATAAAGCAGAAATAGATGTTTTTCGGGAACTCTCTTGCTTTCTCCATAATCCAGCGGATGTTGGCAATTTGATCTCTGGTTCCTCTGCCTTCTCTAAAACCAGCTTGAACATCTGGAAGTTCATGGTTCATATATTGTTGAAGCCTTTCTTGGAGAATTTTGAGCGTTAATTTACTAGCATGTGAGATGAGTGCAACTGTGCAGTAGTTTGAACATTCTTTGGCATTGCATTTCTTTGGGATTGGAATGAAAACTGACCTTTTCCAGTTTTGTGGCCACTGCTAAGTTTTCCAAATTTGCTGGTATATTGAGTACAGCACTTTCACAGCATCATCTTTTAGGATTTGAAATAGCTCAACTGGAATTCCATCACCTGCACTAGTTTTGTTTATAATGATGCTTCCTAAGGTCCATTTAACTTCACATTCCAGGATGTCTGGCTCTAGGTGAGTGATCACACCATCATGATTATCTGGGTGGTGAAGATTTTTATTTAATTGTCCCCATTCTCTTAGGTGGCTATTTCATACTTCTCACTCCTCAAACTGCCAATACTTCACTACCCATCCTCAGGAGAGCTGATGACTTTTCTTCTTCATCATTCAGAAAATTGAAGCAATCAGAAAAGTATTTCCAGGGACTTCCCTAGAGGTCCAGTGGTAGATACACTTTTCTTCCACTGCAGGTGCTTGATCCCTGGCTGGGAACTAAGATTCCACATGCCACATGGTAAAAATATTTTCAGATCCCACCCAAACTATAAATATTCTCCTACCAGTATCTACCACCATATTCCTTGCCTTCCCACTTGGTACCACATATGAAATATTCATGTTGTCATCCAAAGTCTCTCCCTCATCTGATGTACCAAATCCCATGTCCTCTCCACTATTCAAGGGGATCTATCCAACAATCCTCTTCCCCTTCTATTTTTTTCCTCTCTCTGAGACCCTTCTATCAGTATGAAATCACTTTATTATGTTTCCCATCTTAAAGAAGACACTTTAATCCTGGTTTCTCCACTAAATAATGCTCCATTTATTTGTTCTCCTTTCAGTAAATATTTTTGAAAACTTGTTTATACATTGCTATTTCCAATTCCTCTCTTCCAATTCTCTTTTAAACCCACTCTGTTTCAGCTTTCAACTCCTAGCATTCCACTGAAAGTACTAAAGGTCATCAAAGACCTCCATGTCATTAATTTTAGTGGTCAATTCCCAGGCCTCAGTTTACTTGCTATAACACAGCAGTTATCAAACAGGTGATTTTTGCACATGAAGTATTAAATGTCTGAAGACATTTTTGGTTGTAACATTTCAAAGGATTTGGACAAAGAATTCTCTGGCCCCAAATGCCAATAGTGCTAAGGCTGAGAAACCCCAACCAGCCTCACCTAACAAACAGTAGATTTTCTGCATTTGAATTTCAGGATACCACATTCTCCTGACTTTTCTCCTGCTTCACTGTATGCTTCTTCTCAGTGTCTGTTGATAGTGTTTCCTCTTCTCCCCAACCTCCTAATGTTTGAGAGACCTAGGGCTTGGTATTGTACTTATTTCTTCTTTATTTGTACTCACTTATTAGATAGTCTCCTCTATTCTCATGGATTTAAATGCCATATATGTACTGTTAATTTCCAAAATTGTACTTTCATCAGTCCTTTCTCTAGATTTCTGTACTGAGTTCTATATAGATTTCTATACAACTGCCTACTCACCCCTCCACTTGATATCTAATAAACATTTCAAAACTTAATATAGTTTATTTCCAAAATGAAGTTTCTTACCTTCTTCTGAAAATTCTGAGCAGAGAGTCTCACAGTCTTCTCTGCCTTGGAAAATAGAAATTCTAATTCTTCTAGTAGCTTAGGCCTCAAGTCATAGAGTCATTTTTCACTTGTATTTCTCTCTTGTAGTGGGTTAGCCAAAAAATTCGTTTGGGTTTTTCCATAATGGAAAAACCCAAATGAAATTTTTGGCCAACTCAGTACCTTGCAGCCAGTATCTCATTTTGGTCGACCTTCATGTTCTATCAAAATCTGACTAATTCTTACAATCTAAACTCTTGTTTCTCTGGTCTCAGCCATCATCACCTCTCACCTCTGAATATTATTATCACCTTGAATAACAGAAATATTGTCCTAATTGGTCTCTCCATATCTACTCTTCTTACTACCACAGTCTATTCTTACATAAAAGCTAAAGTGATCTTTTTAGATGCCATATCAAATTACTTCTCTGTTCAAAACCTGCTAATGGCTCTCTGTTTCACTTAGTATAAAAATCAGTGTCCTCATGATGGCCTACAGGTTCCTAAATTAACTCTTTTCCTTTTTATCTCGGATCCCATCTCCTGTTACTCAAAAATTCTGTATTTTAAACTAAAACTAATTTTCTTTCATGCATGATGATTCTAGGCATCAACATTGCTCCTTTTGGGTTTGGGTGCATCTTCATTCTTCTTTGATCACTCATAGCTACTTTAAAGTCAGAGAAGCATTAATATTTCCTATTTATCTTACAGTCTATCAGTTATACTACCCAAATTGAGATCTTTTTCACACATATTCATTTTGAAGCAACGCTTCAGGCCTAGTTCTATTAAACCTCTCCCTATTAAACCCTCATCCCCACCTTACATTTTTAGAGAGAAGAAACTGGCTTTCTACACCAAGATTTCTTTGAAATATGGTCTTTCCTTTTTCTTTCTTAATCAGAATATAGAAAAACCTTTGCTTGTTCTCTTCTGCTAAAAACAAAAGAAAATCTTTGAAAGCTCATTTCGTGACTCTAAGTACTGAGAAACTCCTATAAACAGCTCCATTTGAACCTTGTAAGATGGCAACTGAATCCATTCACTTATCTGCATCCCATCTTCTTTTCTCATTAATACTTATTTTGCCTCCATTACTAAAGGTAATTCATTTAGTTATCTGACAGACTCCTAGAATTTTATTTTTGACCTAACTCACTTCCAGATACTTCTTATAAGTGCCGACTCCCTTTCATATATTTTTATTTTTCTAAAGATTTAAGTAAAAACTCAATGACACATTCTAGATTTTAAACAAAGATACATATTCCTTTTTTTTTAATTTCACCACATGGCTTATAGGATTTTAGTTCCCCAACCAGAGCTCAAACCCAGGCCCTGACAGTGAGAGTGCAGAGTCTTAACCACTGGACTGCCAGAGAATTAATACACAGTCATTTCTTCACAATGGATAAATGAACTAGGTCTGTAAACCTAAGAATTGAAAAGCTGAATGATGTATTGGGGTTTTATATAGCCTACAATGTGGCTTCCCTGGTGACTCACCTGTTAAAGAATCCACCTGCAATGCAGAAGACCTGGGTTCAGTCCCTAAGTTGGAAAGATCCACTGGACGAAGACATGGCAACCTACTCCAATATTCTTGCCTGTATAATTCCATGGCCAGAGGAGGCTGGTAGGCTGCAGTCCATGGGGGTCACAAAGAGTTGAACATGACTGAAAGACTAAGTATAACACATAGCCTATGATAGAACCAAGCCTGAAGCAGATGTCCTAAACTGACAGGCTGAGAATGGCAGCATGAGTCTTTCAGATGTAGGCACAAAAAGCATTTGCATTTTCTGCTATCCTGTTCTTTGAAGCTGTCTCTTTCCTAACTGCTTTCATGTGTTCATTTTTATGTTTGCCTTTCTTTGTAAAAAAAATTATTAAAATCAAATGCATTCTGGTGATGAAGGTTTTTGTATTATGTTAAACTCTGAGGTTTTGTGATTTATGATGTGACATAATTTTTTATGTATTGGCAGAAAGCAGTGTCAGTTCAGTCACTCAGACGTGTCCGACTCTTTGCGACCCCATGAATCACAGCACGCCAGGCCTCCCTGTCCATCACCAACTCCCGGAATTCACTCAAACTCACGTCCATTCTCTGTTGTCCCCTTCTCCTCCCACCCCCAGTCCCTCCCAGCATCAGAGTCTTTTCCAGTGACTCAACTCGTCGCATGAGGTGGCCAAAGTACTGGAGTTTCAGCTTCAGCATCAGTCCTTCCAGTGAACACCCAGGATTGATCTCCTTTAGAATGGACTGGTTGGATCTCCTTGCAGTACAAGGGACTCTCAAGAGTCTTCTCCAACACCACAGTTCAAAAGCATCGATTCTTCGGCGATCAGCCTTCTTCACAGTCCAACTCTCACATCCATACATGACCACGGGAAAAACCATACCCTTGACTAGACGGACCTTGGTTGGCAAAGTAATGTCTCTGCTTTTTAATAAGCTATACAGGTTGGTCATAACTTTCCTTCCAAGGAGTAAGCGTCTTTTAATTTCATGGCTGAAATCAGCATCCACAGTGATTTTGGAGTCCAAAAAAATAATATCTGACACTGTTTCCACTGTTTCCCCATTTCCCATGAAGTGATGGGACCAGATGCCATGATCTTCGTTTTCTAAATGTTGAGCTTCAAGCCAACCTTTTCACTCTCCTCTTTCACTTTCATCAAGAAGCTTTTTAGTTCCTCTTCACTTACTGCCATAAGGGTGGTGTCATCTGCATATCTGAGGTGATTGATATTTCTCCCGGCAATCTTGATTCCAGCTTGTGCTTCTTCCAGCCCAGCATTCCTCATGATGTACTCTGCATATAAGTTAAATAAGCGGGGTGACAATATACAACCTTGACGTACTCCTTTTCCTATTTGGAACCAGTCTGTTGTTCCATGTCCAGTTCTAACTGTTGCTTCCTGGCCTGCATACAGGTTTCTCAAGAGGCATGTCAGGTGATCTGGTATTCCCATCTCTTTCAGAATTTTCCACGGTTTATTGTGATCCACACAGTCAAAGGCTTTGGCATAGTCAATGAAGCAGTGTAAGAGTTAGCTTTTTAAATTCCTTCTTAACTGTCTTTTTATGAATGGAAGCCATTTGAAAGCATTATGTATTGACAAGGTTCTGTCAAACATCTACAACTGACTTAACTTGGGCCCAGGTCAATTTATTGAAGTCACCACTCTTGTCTACTGCATCAGCAAGTAATGAGTGATTCTGTTTGTCATTATCAACCGATATTTCCTCTCTGTTCAACTTGAATCCAGAATACTTGGGTTCAGAATTGGCAGTCAAAATCAAGCTTATTCGTATACATGAGCATTTTGCTGTTAGTAATTAAGATTTTACTTAGTTTTCAGTCTCTGAGGAATGTTGGTGGGAAAGGCAACAGTAAAATAGTCAAGGGAACTGGAAGATCACTGGGACTTGGTGACACATTAGATGTGGGTGGTAGTCACTGGACAGGGAGTGCATCCTGAGTCGCTGGGCTAACTAGCAAGATGTATCATATTTACAAACAAATAGGATAGCTGCAAACGTGTAATTTATTTTTCCACTGTAATTTAAACAGGATAGAACTAGTTTGAATTGTTTCATTCCTGGCCTCTCTCTGGATATTTGATGGTCACTTCTCGGGCATTTTGTTAACATCACAGTTATAGCTTCATGAGAAGCTAGCTTTGATGAAGGGAATTTCTGAATACTTATGACTAAAATGGAGTACAGTAATTGTTTTGCACATCCCTCTGATGTAAACAGATAGAAAACTGAGGCTCACAGACTTGAAGGACCTGTTCAATCTATACATCAAATTGGAGACAGAATAGAATCTAGAGGTTCTGACCCACATTTACTGTGTTTTCCCTACACAACATTGCCTGACCTAGAAATTATTAATAATTTTAGGCCTTCTTTTTCAGAAACTGAAAATGTGTTATCAACTAACTTTGCAAGTTTATTTGAGTTGTGATATTTGGTCGCTTGCAGAATCGGTTTTTAGATACCACCACAATGCTATAGGATTAGTTAAAATCCTCAGTGGGTTTGCTAACATTTTCCAAATGTGGGGCAACTTCTATTTGCACTAAACAGTAACCATAGAAAAATTTCTCCACTCCTGAGGTTTATCATATATTGACTTAAGATTTTAAAATGACTGTGAAAGCAATGCTGCTTGATGATAAGGTATTTGTATATGTTTTCCTAAGGAGTCTGTAGAAAGATCTGCCAGATGCCACTAAAGGAACATCAGTAAGACTTCTCAGGGGGTGAAATCAACTAACTTCACTAGCTTGAAGGCTCCATCAGAGGTCACACGAAAGTGCAGAGGGTTCTGCCCTGTTGTACTACATTCACCAGATAGCTGATTTGCTTGTCACCAATTAGAGTAGTAGACCTGACTTTCTGTAAAGCACTCTCCCTATTCTTGTTCTAAATTACAATTAATACTTGCAGGAAATGGAAGCAAAGATAAGAAGGTAAATCCCAGTAAATCACATTTAATCAGCTTCCAATTTTTGGTTGCCATTGACTGCTTTGTCCCTCCCATCCTTCACAGCTTCCCAGGACTGCATTTGCAATAATGCTTGTAGTTGCTTCTTTCTATGGTTTCCTGATTGATTGACAAACTGTATAGCAGCATATTATTCTGTACTACCATTTTCCCAGTGGGCAGTACTGCACAATAGTGATGGGGAACTCTAATGATACTGCATCAAAAAGTCACTAAAATATAAATGATACAAACTTCCTCATTGCATGAGGCTGGATTCCTTTATCCATTTATATGCATCACTTTTGTATGTAGCAGTGGTAGAAAATGTTAACACTCTGCTTTCCAAACCTGCTCAAATAGGATTTGAATCTAAATGATCTTTGGAGACATGCTTTAATATAGGTGTGTTTGAGGACTTCACGCACGGTCACTCTTTATACTTAATACAATCTCCTTACTAAGAACTTCCTATCAGAGGAGATTAAAAGTGAATGGAAATTATTCAATGTAGTTCTGAATTGAAAACTCATAAGCTAGCTACTCTTCAGAGTGCTCAGAACACCTGGGCCACCAGAATTGCTGAAGTAGACAATGGCATTTATACTGAGATTACAGCATCATCTTATTCTAAATGGTATTTTTGTCTTGAAGAATGCATGGAGGATGCCAGACTTTCTCAGTGCTTAATTGGTTTTCTCCCTTGACTTTAATTAAACTCATCCTAAGCTTGCAAAACTCCAAGGCTGATGTTTCAGGGTGAGAAGACCCAATGTTTCCAGCTTTGAATACAGTATGATAAGGAATCTATTGTACTGTTTGATTAACTGCATATGCAACTATTTTACCCTTTTAGACGGCAACATGATTATATAATCAAAAGCATTCTAAAAATTGTTCTTCTGTAGGTGAAAAGACAAAATTTTGTAAATCTCCAACAAGGATTTTAGAAAACATTTAACTTGCCAAGACATAATGCATATGCTCACTGCCAGGCAATGTATCATTTATATTATGCCCAATTATAAAGCCTCATTATTTACTATTATGACATTATTTATGTATCATTTACATCATTTAATGTGAATCTCAGATTCCGTATTTGTTTCATTTAGTGGTATGGCAACAATCAAGATCTTAAGCATTCTGGACATAACCCAATTCCCTTCTGCTTACTCAACCCTTTATTGGAAGGTCGTTTGAACTGACTGAGTCAGTTGTACTTGAACCAGGAAGGGAGTCTTCTGTCTTTTCTGGGATGAGTCAGCACTCAGTTTTAATATTGTACCTGTACCTGGGGAATGGACAATAAAAGCACAAATAGAAACACATATCCTTACAGCAAGTATCAGAGTTATATAGTGCTGGAAGCCATCCCGGACAGCAAACATAAATTAAATATTGAGCCAGGAAAAGAAGACAGAATAGAAACCTATCTAAAGTGCTCCCACACTACCTACATATAAATGATTGAAACTCTAGAATAGCATTTCAGGAATTCAGAGTTTCTGGCATATGTCTTTTCTCAATAATAGGTTCTGCTACTTCTTTAGGTATTAATATGCACCAGGCACTCTGCTGGGCACCTAAAATATATTACCTAATTTAATCTTTATATCAGACCTATAACATTAAGAATATTATTATCCTCACCACTTAGACACAAAAACTGAGACCCAGAGATATAAATAATGAACTGAAGGTCACATAGGTAGGACGTGGTGGGCCCAGAGGAAAATCCTGGCAATTTGATGCCAAAACCCATATTTTTAACCACCATATTATAGTGAGACAGAGCAGCTGAACAAATCTCAGTGTACTAATTTGCAGAAAAGGGTGAAAAATTGCTGTTAGGCTCAATGACCCTGAAGATTAAAAAGCTATTCTAGAAATAAGATTAGTGATGTTTTAAAAGCTCAGTTAGAATTCAAGTAAATGTCCCCAGAAGCCTTGTAGGCTGAAGACTATGCTAATATTCTCATTATGCACTGTTCTCCCAAGAACATGACTGGGAAGAGGCACCATTGAATCAAAACTGAAGACCAAGTTCACCTTGTCCAAATTAATTTCAATAATTTAAACATTCAGCAAATATTTATTTGGCTTCTCACTATGTGTTAGGTTGCAAACTAGCCAGTAGGATGTGTGTTCCTCTCATTTGAAGAGAAGACAATATCATACACTAGAAGTTCCTTCAAGTTGAAACATGAAATGAAAGCATAACATGGAAATAAGGCATTAAGTTCCATCAGGTTTATTAGGAGGGATAAAACATGGTAGCTACCTTTAGGAAGCTTTTATTCTAAGTGAAGAGACTTAGAAAAACTGATTTAATTTGATAAAAATATAGGCAAAAAAACTAAGTAGTTTAATTTGGTAAAATTATAGACAAGAACTACTAGGGAAATATGAAATAAATGAAAGCTCACTATAGGGGCGGGGGAAGGAGAGGACTCAAATGTTCATTTACATGCAAAAACCTGTTGATATTGTGAAAAAGTAAATTCTGATGCTTAATATCTGTGAGAGGGTCCAAGGTTCTGCATTTCTAACAAGTTCCCAATTCATGTTGGTTGGTTTATCCACAGTTCACACCTGGAGTAAGGAAGAGCTAAGAAAATTTGCTGCTGTTCACTCACTCAGTGATGTCCGACTCTTTGCAACCTCATGGACTGCAGCATTCTAGGCTTACCTGTCCTTCACTATCTCCCGGAGTTTGCTCAAACTTCTGTCCATTGAGTCGGTGATGCCTTCCAATCATCTCATCCTCTGTTGTCTCCTTCTTCTCCTGACTTCAGTATTTCCCAGCCTCAGGATCTTTTCCAATGAGTTGGCTCTTCACATCCAGTGGTCAAAGTATTGGCGTTTCAGCTTCAGCATCAGTCCTTCCAATGAATATTCAGGGTTGATTTCCTTTAGGGTTAACTGATTTGAGCTGCTTGAAGCCCAATGGACTCTCAAGAGTCAGGAAGATGTTTACAAAGAAGAGGAGGCTTGAGCTGGATTTTGAAGGGGAAATAGGATATGCATAAGTAAAGAAATAGGAAAAGAACAGTGTCAGGGGCACAGGGGAAAAGTATCAGACTGGATCACAATTTTTGTTGCCAAATACTAGGTGACAGTGATGGAAAAAAGGTTAAGACTAGGTCTTGAGGAGGGATGGAGACAGGTAGGATACATGACAGGTTCAGGAATTTGAGTCTAAAGAAATGACAAATGATAAATGATGTTGTTTTAGATTAAAAAACCCCCAAAATCTATAAAATTAGCTGCAAATGTTTTCTACTTGATTTGGATAACTGGGTCTCTGTTTATTTCCTTGAGAAACAGTTTGAATTTATTTGTCACCCTAAAGCATTGAGTTCTGATTTTATGGAAATGTACACAATATAAAATATCCAGGTACTAATTTTGGAAAAATAAGAAAATTAAATCCATCATTATATTGTTTAAACAGCCATGTTGTAATGTAGAGATGGTGGCCTATTGAAGGCGATTTGACAAATTAACTTACTTACAGCACTTCATTGCTGCATTTCCTATAATTCTAAAGGCTTCTGCTTCAAATGAGAACTTACCTACCATGGTTGGAATAGTTTTTGAGGAGGAATTACACAAAGGTTTCCTTGGTTGTTCAGAGGGTAAAGCATCTGCCTGCAATGTAGAAGACCTGGGTTCGATCCTTGGGTCAAGAAGATCCCCTGGAGAAGGAAATGGCAACCCACTCGTGTTCTTCCCTGGAGAATCCCATGGACAGAGGAGCCTGGTGGGCTACAGTCCTTGGGGTCACAAAGAATCAGACACAACTGAGTGACTTCACTTTACTACACAAAGAAAGCTCAAAAATGAGGAAGATGAACACAGAGATGATGTGATTTATTGTGTCATCATGCCTGAGAAGCCAGCTGGCATCTTGCTTAGAATGTTAGTGGTGATTCTAGTAAACTAGAATCTAGTGAATTAGTTAGTGAATTATAGTAATCTAGAATTCAAGAAAAGTCATTGAATGCTTTAGTTTTATTTCTCATAAAAATAAAATGGATGAGCTAGTACCTATATGATAAAAAACATGTCATCAATTCATTGAAAATGAGTCAATTTGATATTTTTTAAAAAATTACTTTCTTTTCTTAACCATGGTTTTGGACTTGAAGACATAGCTTTACAGTATTTTACAGTATTTACAGTACTGTAAAGTATTTTTGAAACACAGAATATTGTGCTGTTCATTCATCATTAAAATAGTACAATTCTACAGATAGTAGTTATTACTTGACTCTGCAATTTGGAGATAAGTAGCACTGTAGAGTATCGTATTCTTTTTCTTGTACACAATGAATAAATAACCATTCCTCTCATATGGAAAAGCTCAAGGATCTCAATACGTTCTCTTCATCAGAAAAATGCAGATTTTGTTAAAAGTCAGTATAAAACACAAACTCCCGTGGTTGTCCTTGAATTCAGCAGTCAGATCACATCAGTTCTTAAATGAACAAGAAATATCCACTTCAGACACTGGAAACATCAGGCAAAGACAGAAATAAAACTTTTCAATGTTGCAAATATGGATAAGTCTTAGCTTTATAGTAACTATAAAAACCTTAGCAAAGAAATGTTCATTTTATAATTGTATACTTATAAACACAATTCTCAGAAAATTATTTCAAATAGTTAAACTCATTGAACCAAGCAGGTACCAATTAAGGCAGTAAACCTATATGAAGTCAGAATCATTAGGATGTAAATTACAATTTAAACTTCAAAACAGTAGAATTCTTGTGGTCTACTGACAGCATTGCAGACTGTTATTCATACTTAAATGTCCTCCTTGGCTCCTTCACTCAAAAGTCTCAAATCGAAAAGACACTCAGGGAAACAACAAGTCAGTTACTATTATTATTTAAAATGAAATTATTCTTGTATGTATCTTATAGTGCTGGTAGGTCTGTCTTGATTTCTGTGGTCTTGTAAGATTTTACTCTGCATTTAAGAACTTTTCTCAGAATTGCCTGAGGAAAAAGAACAAAACTTGGAGACATAACCCTTCCTGACTTCAGACTATACTACAAAGCTATAGTAATCAAAACCATATGGTATTTGTACCAGGAAATAAAACATGAATAGATCGATGGAGCAGAATAGAGAGTCCCAAAATAAAACCATGTATTTACAGTTAATTAATCTATGACGATGCTTTTGAACTGTGGTGTTGGAGAAGACTCTTGAGAGTCCCTTATACTGCAAGGAGATCCAACCAGTCCATTCTAAAGGAGATCAGTCCTGGATGTTCATTGGAGGGACTGATGCTAAAGCTGAAACTGCAATACTTTGGCCACCTCATGCGACGAGTTGACTCACTGGAAAAGACTCTGATGCTGGGAAAGGTTGGGGGCGGGAGGAGAAGGGGACGACGGAGAATGAGATGGCTGGATGGCATCACCGACTCTGTGGACATGAGTTTGAGTGTACTCTGGGAGTTGGTGATGGACAGGGAGGCCTGGCGTGCTGTGATTCATGGGGTCGCGGAGAGTCGGACACAACTGAGTGACTGATCTGATCTGGTCTGATCTGAATCTATGACGAAGAAGGCAAAAATATACAATGGAGAAAGCACAGTCTCTTCAATATGTGTTGCTGGGAAAATTGAACATCCACACGTAAAATGCTGAGATTAAACATTTTTCACACGATACATAAAAATAAACTCCAAATGGATTAAAGACCTAAATGTGATAACAGCAACGACAACAAAATAAAAAAACTCAGAAGAAATATACACAGAACACTGTTTGACACAAATGGTAGAAATATTTTTTTTTCGGATCTGTCTCCTAAGGCAAAAGAAATAAAACAAAAAATAAACAAATGAGACTTAATCAAACTTAAAAGCTTTTGCACAGCAAAGAAAGCCATCAACAAAATGAAAATCAAATCTACTAAATGGGAGAAAATATTTGCAAATGGTGCAGCAGACAAGGGGTTAATAACCAATATGTATCAAGGGCCCATACAACTCAATTCAAAAACAAAAATAACCAAATCAAGAAATGGGCAGAAGAGTTAAATAGACATTTTTCCAAAGAAGACATACAGATGGCCAAAAGGCACATTAAAAGATGCTTAACATCACTAATTATTAAAGAAAAGAAAATCAAAACTTCAACAGAGGTACCACTTCACACCAGTCAGAATGGCTATCATTAAGAATTTACAAAGAACAAATATTGAAGAGAGTGTGGAGCAAAGGGAACCCTCCTACACTGTTGGTGGGAGTGTAAATTGCTACAGCCAGTTTAGAAAACAGTATGGTGGTTCCTTAAAAATCTAAAAATAGAGCTATCATATGATTCAGCAATCACACTACTGGACATATATCTGAGAAAAAAACAACAACAACTCTAATTTTAAAAGATACAGGCACTGCATTATTCATAGCAGCACTATTTATAATAGCCAAGACATGGAAACAAGCCAAGTGCCCATCAACAGACAATTGGCTTAAGACATACATACACACACACACACACACACACACACACATACACACACACACACACATACACTGAAATGTTACTTAACCATAAAAAAGAATCAACTATTGCCATTTGCAGCAGCATGGATGGACCTAGAGAATATTATACAGAATATTATACTTAGTGAAGTGTCAGACAGAGAAAGACAAATACCATATAATATCACTTATATGCAGAATCTGAAAAATAAATGATCCTACATACAAAATAGAAGCAAACTTGCAGAGATAGAAAACAAACTTATGATTAACAAAAAGGAGATGGAGGGAGGGAGGAAGAAATTAGGAGTATGACATTAATAGATACAAACTAATATACATAAAATATATAAACAACAGGGTTTACCATACAGCATAAGATATTTTATTCAATATCTTGTAACAACCTATAATGAAATACAATCTGAAAAAAATACATATAACCAAATCACTTTGTTGTACACCTGAAACTAATATAATATTGTAAATCAACTATACTTCAATAAAAAATACTACTAGGAACTATAAGAAATGTTACCTTGAATTTATTTTCTGCATATAACCAACTACTGAATTGCCATAAAAATTATAAATATTTCCTAGCATGTCTGGAAGTAATTTGAAAGTTTCCAGGTTCAGGTTATTAGCAATAGCTTTTCCTCCCACTGCTGCTGCTGCTAAGTCACTTCAGTCGTGTCCGACTCTGCACGACCCCATTGACAGAAGCCCACCAGGCTCCCCCGTCCCTGCGATTCTCCAGGCAAGAACACTGGAGTGGGTTGCCATTTCCTTCTCCAATGCATGAAAGAGAAAAGTGAAAGTGAAGGCGCTCAGTCGTGACCGACTCTTTGCGACCCCATGGACTGCAGCCCACCAGGCTCATCCATCCATGGGATTTTCCAAGAAAGAGTACTGGAGTAGTATTTAAATTTGTACTAGTAGGACAGTGTGTACCGTATAAGGTGAGAAGTGTGGTATGATATTTTAGGTTTAGAGAAAATGGAAAAACAGGGGTCATCTATTTGATTAACTGAATCAGCAATATAAATTTTGTACTATGTTCAAAGTACAAATGGAAATTTAACCTCTGGACAAGAGCTAGTAACAGGGACCAGATTTACTTTCCTGCCTGAAACATCAGAAAGCCAGTCAAACTATATATGAAACAACAGTTTGTAAGCCACTCAGCATCAGATAGCAAAGGAGAGTGATCCCTGATTGATGGGAAATAGACAAAGTGAGCCCTAGGAGTGGCCCAGATTGCTGATTGAGAGAATTTATAGGCCTTGGTTATTCAATGAGGGAAAAACCTTTCTGGGTCTGGCAGATAATCTGAGATCAGAAGATGGAACTAGACAGACCACAGCAACCGGAGTTTGTAGGACAGAGTACTGTAGAGAAGAGAGCTGCCCAGAGCAGAGAGCCCAGAGATCTAACTGAAGATACCTCCTGGAGTATTCTGTAAGATGCTGATGATTGCATGCATGTGAGGAGACTTAAGAAAAGAACCACATGAAAAGATTAGAGATAATAGTATCCAGCACTCTTACCAGGCAAGTATTTAGTACCTGTTGCCACCAGCCAGACTAGAAATCTTCTTAGTTCATGGATCAAATACTTGGAAAGATATTGCCTCAGTAGTGGAAATTAACTGGCCTTACAATAAACATGGCTGTGGTCCTCCCTAAAAATCTTAAAACCCAGGCCAGAAAGGATCAACTTATTCCAAATTAAATTATCTGCATCCCAGAAGCTCAGTATATTTGTAGTAATACAGAAATATCCAGGATGCAGCATTGGGATGTGCTGCTTAGATGTCCTTCAAGAGAAACTGTCATGAAGTGCCTAGTTAAATGCCAGCCTCCATATATGTTCCCTCATGAAGGGTAAGAGCACACACATGCTCTGGTTCTCCAAGTTAGTTGGGCAGTATTGTAGGAGTACTAGTACAGTCTCATTCCTGCCTAACTAGGGATTCCTCTAGCAGGTAACTGTGTATCAGGGATTCCCAGATTGCCTGCCAAGGCTTTCTGAAAATGAAGGGGCAGTCTAATCATCTTGTTGCCCAATCTTCCTTTATATCTTCTCTTCTTTCACAGGTATCACACCAGCACTGCCTTCTGAAGACTCTCCTTTCCTACTCTAGTTCCCTCTACCTTTGTCCCTTCACAGGTGTTTCCTGCATAATTGCAGATAACCTTTCCTTTTCCAATCTCTTGCTTTTCTAAAACTATCTTGATGATAAATTCTTGTAGGTCCCAATGTAACACAATCTAGGAAGTCCTTCAGTTCAGTTCAGTTCAATCGCTCAGTTGTGTCCGACTCTTTGCAACCACATGAATCACAACATGCCAGGCATCCCTATCCATCACCAACTCCCGGAGATCACTCAAACTCATGTCCATCGAGTCGGTGATGCTATCCAGCCATCTCATCCTCTGTCGTCCCCTTCTCCTCCTGCCCCCAATCCCTCCTAGCATCAGAGTCTTTTCCAGTGAGTCAACTCTTCACATGAGGTGGCCAAAGTATTGGAGTTTCAGCCTCAGCATCAGTCTTTCCAATGAACACCCAGGACTGATCTCCCTTAGGATGGACTGGTTGCAGTCCAAGGGACTCTCAAGAGTCTTCTCCAACACCACAGTTAAGAAGCATCAATTCTTCTGCGACCAGCCTTCTTCACAATCTAACTCTCACATCCATACATGACAACTGGAAAAACCATAGCCTTGACTAGACGGACCTTGGTTGGCAAGGTAATGTCTCTGATTTTTAATATGCTATCTAGGTCGGTCATAACTTTCCTTCCAAGGAGTAGGCATCTTTTACTTTCATGGCTGCAATCACCATCTTCAGTGATTTTGGAGCCCCCAAAAATAAAGTCTGATACTGTTTCCATTGTTTTCCCATCTATTTCCCATGAAGTCCTTAGGTGGAAACATTTAACCAAGAAGAAACCTGATGTTATGATATATCAAAAAAAATAAATAAATAAATACTGACAGCAAGATTATTATACAGATACTTTATAAAGTTATACACTTATGCTTATCATCATTATCATCAGTAATAACAATGATGTTTGTCATGTTAATAGTAACGAATGTAATATTCATTACACACTCACTATGTAATATTCTTGGTGCTGTCCATATATTCTCTCTTTTAAGTCTCCATAGTAATTCAATGAAGTAGATACTATCAATTTTCCCCTTTTACAGATGATAAAAGAGGATTTGAGAAATTAACCAACTTACCCATGTCCATACAGGTTGTTTTTATTCAGTCATTCAATCATGTCTCTTTGCAACCCCATGGGCTGCAGCACTCTAGGCCTCCCTGTCCTTCACCATCTCCCAGAATTTGTACAAACTTATGTCCATTGAGTTGATGATGCCATCCAGTCATCTCATTCTCTGTCACCACCTTCTCCTCCTGCCTTCAATCTTTACCATCATCAGGATCTTTTCCAGTGAGTCAGCTCTTCTTATCAGGTGGCCAAAGCATTGGAACTTCAGCATCATTCCTTGTAAAGAACATTCAGGGTCAATTTCCTTTAGGATTGATTGGTTTGATCTCCTTGCAATCCAAGGGACTCTCAAGAGTCCTCTCCAGCACCACAGTACAAAAGCATTAATTCTTACATGTTCAGCCTTCTTTATGGGCCAAATCTCATATCTATACATGACTACTGGAAAAACTATAGCTTTGACTACATGGACCTTTCTCAGCAAAGTCATGTTTCTGCTTTTTAATATGCTCCCTAGGTTTGTCATAGCTTTTCTTCCAAGAAGCAAGTGTCTTTTAATTTCATGGTTTCAGTCACCACCTGCAGTGATTTTGGAGCCCAAGAAAATAAAGTTTGTCATTGTTTCCATTTTTTCCCCATCTATTTGCCATGAGGTGATGGGACTGCTGGCATCATCTTAGTTTTTTGAATGTTGAGTTTTAAGCCAACTGTTTCACTCTCCTCTTTCACCTTCATCAAGAGACTCTTTAGTTCCTCTTCACTTTGTGCCATTAGAGTGGTGTCATCTTCATATCTGAGGTTATTGATATTTCTTCAAGAAATCTTGATTCTAGCTTGAGCTCCATAGAGGTAGTTAATGGCTAAAATATATTACAAACCTAGGCAGTCTGTGACTATAGCCCACATTTTTCATATTACATCATTTAGCATATATTCCTCGGTTGGCTTCTTTAAATCCATGACTCCTACCAGCTTCGAACATCTCAGCCAGGCTTCATGAGTTATCAGTTTTCAGGCTGACTTGACACAAGGTATGCTGTGACCCAGATCCAGAAGCCAATATAGTAAAATGTGGCTCTGTACTGTCTTGCTGAGAGAAGTTTAGATCCTAAAAGACCAACAACATTACCATCTAGATATCAAGGGAAGATTCAGTTAAAGTCCAGTTGCTCAGTCGTGTCCAATTCTCTGCGAGCCCATGGACTGCAGCACACCAGGCTTCCCTGTCCATCACCAACTCCCAGAGCTTGCTCAAACTCATGTCCATTGAGTTGGTGATGCCATCCGACCACCTCATCCTCTGTCATCCCCTTCTCCTCCTGCCTTCAGTCTTTCCCATCATCATGGTCTTTTCCAGTGACTCAGTTCTTTGCATCCAGTAGCCAAACTACTGGAGTTTCAGCTTCAGCATCAATCCTTCTAATGAATATTCAGGACTGATTTCATTTAGGATTGACTGGTTTGATCTCCTTGCAGTCCAAGGGACACTCAAAAGTCTTCTCCAATACCACAATTAAAAAACATCAGTCTTTGTGATCAGGTTTCTTTATAGTCCAACTCTTACATCCATACATGACTACTGGAAAAGCCATAGCTTTGACTAAATGGACCTTTGTCAGAAAAGTAATGTCTCTGCTTTTTAATATGCTGTCTAGGTTTGTCATAGTTTTTCTTTCAAGGAGCAAGGGTCTTTTAATTTCATGGCTGCAGTCACCAACTACCATGATTTTGGAGCCCAAGAAAATAAAGTCTCTCACTGTTTCCATTGTTTCCCCATCTATTTGCCATAAAGTGATGGGGCAAGATGCCATGATCTTTGTTTTTTGAATTTTGAGTTTTAAGCCAGCTTTTTCACTCTCCTCTTTCACTTTCATCAGAGGTTCTTTAGTTCCTCTTCACTTTCGGCCATAAAGGCAGTATCATCTGCATATCTGAGGTTATTGATGTTTCTGCCAGTAACCTTGATTCCAGCTTGTGCTTCATCCAGCCCAGCATTTCACATGATGTTCTCTGCATATAAGTTAAATAAGCAAGGTGACAATATACAGCCCTGACGAATTCATTTCCCAATTTAGAACTAGTCCATTGTTCTATGTCTGGTTCTAACTGAATGTGGGAAGATTAGCACGTTGGAAAACATGGCTCCCATGTTGATTCTAAAACTTGGTTTTTATGAGCCATACGTTCATCAGCATCAACTTAAAAGTAAATATTCATGTTGAAATGTCTAGTAAGATGTGGCCATGTGATATTTGCTTTATACATGCAAATCCCAGTGTTTAGTAGAGGTAGAATGGAAAGCACCAGAACAAAATTACACTTGCATTGGTATAGTCAAATAGGACCTAGGAGTCCCTTCTGAAATATGAGAAGTTTAAAGAAATATTTTTCAGAAGAAATAACCAGAAGAAACCCTGAGGGATGCGCTGGGGAGGGATATAGGAGGAAGGGTCAAGATGGAGAACACATGTACATGGCTGATTCATGTCACTTTATGGTACAAATGACTACAATATTGTAAAGTAATTAGCCTTTAAAATAAATTAATTAATTTAAATTAAAAAAGAAATAAATCCTTAAAAATTTCACAGAACTAGCTTTTTAGTTCTTTGCAAATTTATATAGAATCAAAAATGGATTATGAATGTTCAGTTCAGTTCAGTCCCTCAGTCGTGTCCGACTCTTTGCAACCCCACGAATCACAGCACGCCAGGCCTCCCTGTCCATCACCAACTCCCGGAGTTCACTCAAACTCATGTCCATTGAGTCGGTGATGCCATCCAGCCATCTCATTCTCTGTTGTCCCCTTCTCCTCCCACCCCCAATCCCTCCCAGCATCAGAATCTTTTCCAGTGAGTCAACTCATCACATGAGGAGGCCAAAGTATTGGAGTTTCAGCTTTAGCATCAGTCCTTCCAATGAACACCCAGGATTGATTTCCTTTAGAATGGACTGGTTGGATCTCCTTGCAGTCCAAGGGACTCTCAAGAGTCTTTTCCAGCACCACAGTTCAAAAGCATCAATTCTTCGGCGATCAGCTTTCTTCACAGTCCAACTCTCACATCCATACATGACCACTGGAAAAACCACAGCCTTGACTAGACCGACCTTGGTTGGCAAAGTAATGTCTCTGCTTTTTAATACACTATCAAGATAATCACGATAATGTGGTCACTGACCTAGTGCCAGACACCTTGGAATGTGAAGTCAAGTGGGCCTTAGAAAGCATCACTACGAACAAAGCTAGTGGAGGTGATGGAATTCCAGCTGAGCTATTTCAAATCCTGAAAGATTTTGCTGTGAATGTGCTGCACTCAATATGCCAGCAAATTTGGAAAACTCAGCAGTGGCCACAGGACTGGAAAATGTCAGTCTTCATTCCAAACCCAAAGAAAGGCAATGCCAAAGAATGCTCAAACTACCTCACAATTGCACTCATCTCACACACTAGTAAAGTCATGCTCAAAATTCTGCAAGCCATGCTTTAGCAATATGTGAACCGTGAACTCCCAGATGTTCAAGCAGGTTTTAGAAAAGGCAGAGGAATGAGAGATCAAATTGCTAACATCCGCTGGATCATGGAAAAAGTAGGAGAGTTCCAGAAAACCATCTATTTCTGCTTCTTTTACCATGCCAAAGCATTTGACTGTGTGGATCACAATCCACTGTGGAAAATTCTGAAAGAGATGGGAATACCAGACCACCTGACCTGCCTCTTGAGAAACCTGTATGCAGTCCAGGAAGCAACAGTCAGAACTGTATATGGAAAAACAGACTGGTTCCAAGTAGGAAAAGGAGTACATCAAGGTTGTATATTGTCACCCCACTTATTTAATTTATATGCAGAGTACATCATGAGGAATGCTGGGCTGGAAGAAGCACAAGCTGGAATCAAGATTACCGGGAGAAATATCAATAACCTCAGATATGCAGATGACACCACCCTTATGGCAGAAAGTGAAGAGGAACTCAAAAGCCTCTTGATGAAAGTGAAAGAGGAGAGTGAAAAGATTGGCTTGAAGCTCAACATTCAGAAAACAAAGATCATGGCTTCTGGTCCCATCACTTCATGGGAAATAGATGGGGAAACAGTGGAAACAGTGCCAGACTTTATTTTTTTTTGGCTCCAAAATCACTGCAGATGCTGATTGCAGCCATGAAATTATGAATGCTAGGACGCTATAATACATTAGTGTAAATCCATAAAAAGGATCAGCAAACCTGTTCAGATAAAATTGAAATGAGCAGTCTGAAACCTACAGATCTTTAGTCAAATCAGAAGTTCATTAAATTTGGAAAAGTTTCATTGAATTGTTTTAGAAATATGCCTCTCCACATTTTCAAGTCTATTTTAAAGCAACAATAAGAAATAAATATACTCATTGTGTGAAAGCCATGTCTACTTTTACTTTTGCAAATGTTTGACAAGTTTAATAAATACTAACTTATATTAATAGACTAGGAAAGTCAGGTCTCAAAGAATCAAGAAAGATTCATCAATCAAGATAAAATAAGAAATCATTTTAATTTTTGTTCACTTATATGCAAATAGATATGCTGAATGTTATTCACTGTTACCACATAACACAAAATAAATTGTACAGTCATGGCACTGATAAACAGATCATCTTCTATTTGAGTTTTACTTGCTCTGTTCTATATTGAAAACAATTTGAGGACAGTTAACTTACAAGGACTGAATACATAAACAGGAAGCGTATACTAGCCTTTCCTACTTTATGGATGCACTGATCCTAAGCTCAGCTGCATTAATTAGCTTGTATTAAAATTCATTTACTACAACACTTTACATGGTGTCAATCATGGAACAAATTTATATGGATACAATATCGTCATATCTGATAACAGTTTCTGTACCACTCGTGGAACCATATTTAAATATGTGAATTTCTCTTGTCATCTAAACTTGCTTATTTTCACACTTCTGAGACTGACTACTGTGATTAAATGTAAGAAATTTTACATAGAAGATTTTCATATATTAGCTATTATTTTAGCAATACCAAATTTTACTATTTTAAAATTCCTTGATAACCAAGTGTCAATGTACAAATTTGTATTTGCTGTTGTTTAGTTGCTAAGTCATTTGGAACTCTTTGCAACCCTATTGACCACCAGGTAGCTCACCAGGCTTCTCTGTCCATGGAATTCTCCAGGAAAGAATACGGAGTGGGTAGCACTCCTTTCTCCAGGGAATCTTCCTAACCCAGGTATCGAACCTGGGTCTCCTGCATTGGCACATGGATTCTTTACTACTGAGCCATCAGGGAAGCCCTTCAATTTGTTGGTGATTGATAAAGCCCTTTTACTGTTGTCATTGCTGTTGTTTGGTAGTTAAGGTTGTGTCTAATTCTTTGCAATCCCATGGACTGTAGCACACCAGGCTCGCCTTTCCACTATCTCCTGTGGTTTGCCCAAAGGCACATCCACTAAGTTAGTGATTTTACCTCAACATTTCATCCACTGCTGCTCCCTTTCCTTTTATCTTCAATCTTTCCCATCCTCAGGGTCTTTTCCAATGAGTCGGCTCTTCTCATCAGGTGGCCAAAATATTGGAGCATCAGTTTCAGCATCAGTCCTTCCAATGAATATTCAAGGTTGATTTCCTTTAGAATTGATTGGTTTGATCTCCTTGCAGTCCAAGGGACTCTCAAGAGTTTTCTCCAGCACCACAATTCAAAAGTATTAATTCTTCAGTACTCAGTCTTCTTTATGGTCCTACTCTCATATACATACATGACTACTGAAAAAAAAAAAAAACATAACTTGGGGCTTCCCTGGTGACTCAGATGGTAAAAAATCTGCCTGCAATGCAGGAGACCCAGGTTTGATCCCTGGGTCAGGAAGATCCTCTGGAGAAGGGATTGGCTATACACTCTAGTATTCTTGCCTTGAGAATTCCATGAACAAAGGAGCCTGGTGGTCTACAGTCCACTGGGTCACAAAGAGTCTGCTGCCTAAGTTTGTCATAGATTTTCCTTGCAATCTTGATTCCAGCCTGTGAGTCATATAGCCCAGCATTTAGCATGATGTTCTCTGATATAAGTTACATAAACAGGGTGACAGTATACAGCCTTATCATACTCTTTACCTAATTTTGAACCAGTCTATTGTTCCATGTCCAGTTCTAACTGTTGCTTCTTGACCCGCATACAGGTTTCTCAGGAGGCAGGTAAGGTGGTCTGGTATTCCCATCTCGTTAAGAATTTTCCACAGTTTGTTTTGATCCACACAGTCAAAAGCTTTTACAACTTTATTTAATTAAAAATTAAATAAAATTAGATAAGTAAATTAAGTGGCTGTCATTTAATAAGTGTACAAAAATGTTAGTTCTTTTTTCTACCTAATGAAGCTGAAGTAAATAACATGCATAAAACTGAAGAATCTGTAGACAGTGAACACATAAATAACAGATATTTTCATGTAGCCAAAATAGATGAAAAGGTTTTCCAGGTACCCATTGTACTTTTCATCAAAGCATAGAAGCATATAATGTTGTCAAAATTACTTCCTTTAATAGTGAGAAAAGTAATATTAATATTTCAAGAAAAAAATATTTCAGTTAACAAATCCTCAGATATTTTCTAATTAAGCTATCAATTGCCTTTGCTGCAAATTTTCCATAGGTAATTTTTTGTGGGTTCATTTTACCATTTCTTTTTCATTTTACCATTTTTACCATGCCTCATTATTCAAAATTTTTCTTAGTATGGAAATATGGCTAATTTTCCGTTTTGATCCATCAGGGTCTATTATCAAAAATTACTTAAGCTTACTTAAGTTTGAAAAGTAATATATCCCCTTGTCATATTTAAATAGTTATCTATAAAAAGTAGGATATAGATTCTATGTTACTCTTTTTGCATGAATTTCCCAAACAAAAAATACATGTACATGAGAGCAATGTAAAATGAGATCAGGATGATTAAGTACTAGAGATTGTGACATGAAAATCAGATCACTGACCCATCATTTTGTTGTTGTTGTTTGTTTTAATTTAATCAATCATTCAATTCCACTAAATATGTTTAATTTAAATTGCAGAGTCATTAGGTTGATCTTAGAAAGTCAAAACTAAAATGGTGACAATAGTCAATAAAGTTTTAAATTGTGATGGATTGAACTCTAGAAAACTGGTGATTTATATCAAAACTTCTATGGACTAAAGATCAGTTCAGTTCAGTTCAGTCGCTCAGTCGTGTCTGACTCTTTGTGACCCCATGAATCACAGCACACCAGGCCTCCCTGTCCATCACCAACTCCCAGAGTTCACTCAAACTCATATCCATTGAGTCGGTGATGCGATCCAGCCATCTCATTCTCTGACGTCCCCTTCTCCTCCTGCCCCCAATCCCTCCCAGCATCAGACTCTTTTCCAGTGACTCAACTCGTCGCATGAGGTGGCCAAAGTATTGGAGTTTCAGCTTTAGCATCAGTCCTTCCAATGAACACCCAGGATTGATCTCCTTTAGAATGTCTCTGCTTTTTAATATGCTATCTAGGTTGGTCATAACTTCCCTTCCAAGGAGTAAGCGACTTTTAATTTCATGGCTGCAATCAGCATGCGCAGTGATTTTGGAGTCCAAAAAAGTAAAATCTGACACTGTTTCCACTGTTTCCCCATCTATTTCCCATGAAGTGATGGGACCAGATGCCATGATCTTTGTTTTCTGAATGTTGAGCTTCAAGCCAACCTTTTCACTCTCCTCTTTCACTTTCATCAAGAGGCTTTTGAGTTCCTCTTCACTTTCTGCCATAAGGGTGGTGTCATCTGCATATCTGAGGTTATTGATATTTCTCCCGGTAATCTTGATTCCAGCTTGTGCTTCTTCCAGCCCAACGTTTCTCATGATGTACTCTGCATATAAGTTAAATAAGTGGGGTGACAATATGCAACCTTGAGGCACTCCTTTTCTTATTTGCAACCAGTCTGTTGTTCCATGTCCAGTTCAAACTGTTGCTTCCTGGACTGCATACAGGTTTCTCAAGAGGCAGGTCAGGTGGTCTGGGATTCCCATCTCTTTCAGAATTTTCCACAATTTATTGTGATCCACACAATCAAAGGCACAGTCCATGAAGCAGAAATAGATGTTTTTCTGGAACTCTCTTGCTTTCCCCATGATCCAGCGGATGTTGGCAATTTGATCTCCGGTTCTTCTGCCTTTTCTAAAACCTGCTTGAACATCTGGAAGTTCACGGTTCACATATTGCTGAAGCCTGGCTTGGAGAATTTTGAGCATGACTTTTCTAGCATGTGAGATGTGTGCATTTGTGTGGTAGTTTCTTTAAAACCCTATTAAACATGTAATATTATCATCCTTATTTTACAGCTGAGAAAACCGAATCTAAGCTACATTAAAAAAATTTGTTCAGTTTAAACCAGCTGAACTAGGACAATTTGATTCCACATCCTTTCTTTTTAACCACACTAAACCTCTTATCCCTTCTTGAATTTCTGCAACTGTTGTCTTAGCTCAGTGGCAGGGAAACTCTTTTTTTCTGTGAAATGCCAGACAGTAAATTCTTCAAACTTTTAACTACATGGTCTCCCTTGAAACTATCCAACTCTGCTGTGGTAAGGCAAAATCACACACAGACAATATGGAGAGAAATAAGCATTTCAGTGTTCCAGTAGACTTTACGGATACTGAAATTTGAATTTCATATAGTTTTCTTTATTAAAATACATATTTTTCTTTTGTTCTTTTCCAACCATTAAAAAATATAAAAGTCATTTTTAGCTCACAGGCCCTATTAAAATAGGCAGGGGTCCAATGTGACCCAAAGACTGTAGTTTGTCTAACACTTGACTTAGCCAATTGCACAAGTGGACTCCGTAATGTACACTTATAATTCTGTGTGTGCCTTATCTTTGTGTGTGCCTGAGACTTCCTTTCTGATTTCTATGCCAAGGATGCCATTTGGGTTAGCTTCCAAAGCCATTTATTTTCCAAAACTCCTTCTCTGACCAACCTCACCTTCTCTTTGACATGCAAGCCTTCAATTTCTCAAATTAATATTCCCCCCTCTCATCAATAACATCAGGAAATAGCTAAAATTTGTTAGCAAAGTTTTCAAGATCAGACATGCCTTTCTGTGGCAGAGTGGATAGTAACTCTATTAATGAGGTTGTCAAGAGAGGAAAAAAAGACCTGTTATTCCAACTCTGTACTTCAGTGTGTGACATCCCATAGTCAATCTGCCATCACTCTGCCATCAGTGCTCCTTGAGGCTCCTCAATATCATTAGATCCATAATAGAGACCTTTACATTTAGTTTGACGAATACCATCTATGTATACTTTGAGTGTTAACTTTTTTAAAAAATTATTTTTTTTAATTAGAGGCTAATTACTTTACATTATTGTATTGGTTTTGCCATATATTGACATGAATTTGTTTTTGTAAATAATAATTTAAGCCCAGACCATTTTCATGGTAAGGCCATGGAAAAGGGCCATGAGTGCAAAATGGGAAAAACTGGTTGGTATCACTGTTTTCATCCCTTACTGTCATGGAGATCTATGCATTGTGTCTTGTGTTTCTTATTCTTTTCCTTTCTCTTCTTCCCTTTTTTTTTTTTCGACATCTCTATTTTTTTTTTTTTTTTAATTTTACCTCTGTTTTACCTGATAGCATGGGGTGCTGGAAGGAATTATAAGCTTTCACTATGAAGAATCCGGGGTCAGTCAGAATATTTTCCATTCTAAGAAGCAGAATTGAACCTAAAATTGTCTGAACAAAATGTCAAGGGAGTAGGGGGAGAGACTAGGATTTAATTGATTTATATAACCAGGAAGCCCAGTGCAGGGAAGGGGTGGAAATGTTTAATGCATAGTTTAATCCAGTTCAAAAAATAGCATTAAGACTGTTTCTTTCTCTAACTCTTAACTACAACTCTTCTTGTTTCTACTTGTCTTCTTTTAGAGGAAACTTTCTCTGTGTGGCAATAATTGCCAGTAGCCCCCAAACCCATGTCATTCTTACAGCTCCTAATTCTAACTCCTAATTCTAATTCTTGGAAAATTCAAAAGCAGGTTTTTATTAGGCTGTGTTGAGTCACATGACTATCACCAAATGAATCACTCTGGTCAGAGTCATGAGTTCTGGCTTGTTTGGGGGGGGATGGTTTCTGTCCCAAAGTCATGTGGGAAACCACTGTGAATGGAACCACGTAAATATAGAAAAATTACAGTGCAGTGTGGAAGAGTGATTCTCAAAAGGAAAGTAGGCTGAGAAGATGAATACATGTCCATGAACCTGTGTTCACCAATGACTTCCACTAAAGCAACTGTATGACACCAAATTACTCAAGGTACACTATAAAGTGGGGGAAACTGGATATTCAATGTCTCTGAAATATTTATATATATTAAATACACAAGAGACGATAATGATTTAGACTTGGTAGTGAACTCTTGGGTTGCCCCAAAGATTATTTTACCCCTACTGAGTATAAGGATCTAAACCTTATTGATTGCTTTCTTAGACAATCTAAGAGGTATACAATCACCGTTCACAAAACTCTACATAGAGGTTGTCTCTCATGTTATTCTGTGAGATTACTATTACATTAGCATCTTAATTATATAGATAAAGAAATGAGACTCGGAGAGCTAAAGTAGGTAATGAGGCCAAGATTCAAATTCACTTTTGTTTTTCTCTCTGATTTCAAAATTTATGTTCTTCCCTGCTGCCATGTTGTCCCAAAACCTTCCAAGCTAAGGAGGGATTAACTCCTACAGGTTCATCCTCACTGCATTTACACATAAAAATATACATTCTATAGAACAACACCTATGAATGCAATCCTATAATTTATTTAGACAGTAATGTAGACACTTCATCAGGACAGTGATGTGTGGTTTAAAGGCTGGAGAGTTTTCATGTTATGGGTTCCTCTAGTCTACAAACAATGGTCCTTTTCTCCTTTGCAAGTTTTCTGAGAAGGGAAAACTTTTAGTAGGGAAATTTATCTGACAAAGCATAAATAATCAAAAATCTTATGCAGGAACAATATCCTGTTGGCTGCTTATTCTAATGGGATAAGCTGGGGGGTGTAAAATTCTATTTACACTACATAATAATTTGATGTTGATTTCCAGTTAATTTCAACTCAGTACTTAGAATTTTCTCAGATTGCCAAAAAATATTCCACTTAAATATTATTTTTGAGAAAACAGAATATCCTGCAAACTCTCCCTTGGTCTTAGAAACCGACAACATTTTTCAAAGGTGCTTCTTTACCTCATACTTGTACAATTGGTATTCTTAAACCAGCAAGAAGCTCTCTAAAGGCTCTTCTTTCAGCCTGTTAAGAATGTAATTAAAGGGACTTCCTTGGTGGTACAGTGGTTAAGAATCCACTTTCCAATGCTGGGGACGCAAGCTTGATCCCTGGTAAGGGAACTATGATCTGACATGCTGCGGGGCAACTAAGCTCATGCACTGCAGCTAGGAAAAAGCCTGCATGCCACAATGAAGAGCCCACGTGCTGGAATAAAGACATAGCATATATATAATAACTACATTCCACTTGCAGTCAAATGACAATCTATATACAGAACTTTAAGAAATCCTCTATAAAACTATTAGAACTAATAAATAGATTCAGGAAGTTTGCAGAATACAAGATCAATATATATCAAAAATAATACAATACTTAAGAGTAAATTGCACCAAGATTTTTGTACAGAAAAGTACGAAATATCACTAAAAGAAACAAAAAATCAAATAAATAAAAAATGAAATGATATCCCACACTCAGGGATTAGAAGACTTTATATTTTGAGATAGCAATATTTCCCTAAATTGATCTACAGATTCAATGAAATCTCTATCAAAAGCTCACCTGCCTTTTTTTTTTTTTTTTGCAGAAATTGATAATGTTATCCTAAAGTTCAAATAGAAATGAAAAAGCCAAAGAAAAGAGCCAAAGCAATCTTGATCAAAAATAACAAAGTTGGAGAACTCACACATCCTTATTTCAAAATTTACTACAAGGCTATGGTAATGACAACTGTGTGGCACTGGCATAAAGATAGACATATGTTTGGAATCAATGGAATAGAATAAACAGACCTCATATTTAGGATTAATTTACTTTTGACAAGAGTGCCAAGACAATTCAGTAGGGAAAGAACAGTCTTTTCAATAAAATGGTGCTAGAGCAATTGGATATACACATGCCAAAGAATGAAAGTGAATCCTTACCCTACATCATATATAAAACTTAACTCAACGTGGATCAAAGACATAAATATGAGAACTGAAATAATAAAACTCTTAGAAGAAAATAGCTATAATCAATTGAGATCTTAGATTAGGCAATTTAGATATGTCACCCCAAACACAAGAAACAAAAGGAAAACAAACAAGTTGTACTTCATCAAAATTAAATAGTTTTGTGCATCTAAGAAATGAGAAGATGACCAAAGAATGAACCAAAATATTCACAAATCATAGATGTGATAAGGAAGCTTTATTCAGATTATAAAAACAGTTGGAACACAGTAGCATAAATATGAACAACCCAATTTAAAAAATTGAAAGAGACACATGTACTCCAATGTTCATTGCAGCACTGTTTATAATAGCCAGGACATGGAAGCAACCTAGATGTCCATCTGCAGACGAATGGATAAGAAAGCTTTGGTACATATACACAATGGAGTATTATTCAGCCATTAAAAAGAATACATTTGAATCAGTTCTAATGAGGTGGATGAAACTGGAGCCTATTATACAGAGTGAAGTAAGCCAGAAAGAAAAGCACCAATACAGTAAACTAACGCATATATATGGAATTTAGAAAGATGCAAATGATAACCCTGTATACGAGACAGCAAAAGAGACACAGATGTATAGAACAGTCTTTGGGACTCTATGGGAGAGTGTGAGGGTGGGATGATTTGGGAGAATGGCATTGAAACACGTATGTTGTCATATGTGAAAAGAATCACTAGTTCAGGGTCAATGCATGTTATAGGATGCTCGGGGCTGGCATGCGGGGATGACCCAGAGGGAGGATAAAGGGAGGAGGGAGGTGGGAGGGGGGTTCAGGAGGGGGAACTTATGTAAACCCGGGGCGAATTCATGTCAATGTATGGCAAAACCAACCAATATAATATTGTCAAATAATTTGCCTCCAATAAAAAATAAATTAATTACCAAAAAAATAAAAATAAATAAATAAATAAAAATCAAGTAAATGACAAAAAAAAAATAGACAAAGGAGCTGAATAGATATTTCTCCAAAGAAGAAATACAAATGGCTAATAAGCATACGAAATGATGCTTAGTATCATTAGTCATCAGAGAAATGCAAATCAAAGCTATAGTGAGATATCATTTGATACAACAAGAATGACTATAATTAGGGAGAAAAACAGTAACAAATGTTGGTGAGGGTGTGGAGACAGAATCATCAAGCATTGCAGTTGAAAACACAAAATGAAACAGTGGCTTTGGCAAAAGTTTGGCAGTGCTCAAAAGTAAAATATATAATTACACTTTAACCCAGAAATTCCACTCCTATGTATATGCCCAAGAGAAATGTAAACATATTTCCACACAAAAACATGTACACAAATGTTCATAAAAGTAATATTCATAATAGTCTTAAAAAGTAGACTCAAATATCCATCAATGGACAAATGGATACACAAAAAGTATACCCGTGGGCATCCCTGGTAGCTCAGCAGTAAAGAAGCTTTCTGAAGAGTAGGAGGTGCAGGAGGTGTGAGTTCGATTCCTAGGTAGGGAAGATCCCCTGGAAGAGGACATGGCAACCCACGCCAGTATTCTTGCCTGGAGAATCCCATGGACAGAGAAGCCTGGAGGGCTACAGTCTGTATGGTTGCAGAGAGTTGGACACAACTGAAGCGACTGAGCACACACACAGAGTATATCCCTTACAATAGAACTCTTCCTAAAAAAAAGAAAGAAAACTCTGATATAAGTCAGAACATGGGTGGGCCTTAAAAACATTATGCTAACTGAAATAATTCAGACACAAAATTCCATACATATGAAATGTCCAGAATAGGCAAATCTATAAAGACAGAAAATTGATTAGTGGTCTCCTAAGGATGAGAGGGGGACCACAAAGAAGCACGCTGGCTTGCCTTGAGAACCCCTTGAACGGTATGAAAAGGAAAAATGATAGGATACTGAATGAAGAACTCCCCAGGTCTGTAGGTGTCCAATATGCTACTGGAGATCAGTGGAGAAATAAATCCAGAAAGAATGAAGAGATGGAGCCAAAGCAAAAACAATACCCAGTTGTAGATGTGAATGGTGGTAGAAGCAAGGTCCAATGCTGTAAAGAGCAATATTGCATAGGAACATGGAATGTTAGGTCCATGAATCAAGGCAAATTGGAAGTGATCAAACAGGAGATGGAAAGAGTGAACGACGACATTCTAGGAATCAATGAACTAAAATGGACTGGAATGGATGAATTTAACTCAGCAGACCATTATATCTACTACTGTGGGCAGGAATCCCTTAGAAGAAATGGAGTAGCCATCATGGTCAACAAAAGAATCCGAAATGCAGTACTTGCATGCAATCTCAAAAACCACAGGATGATCTCTGTTTGTTTCCAAGGCAAACCGTTCAATATTAGAGTAATCCAAGCCTGTGCCCCAACCAGTAATGATGAAGAAGCCGAAGTTGAATGGTTCTATGAACACCTACAAGATCTTCTAGAACTAACACCCAAAAAAGATGTCCTTTTCATTATATGGGACTGGAATGCAAAAGTAGGAGGTCAAGAAACATCTGAAGTAACAGGTAAATTTGGCCTTGGAGTACGGAATGCAGCAGGGCAAAGGCTAATAGAGTTTTGCCAAGAGAACACACTGGTCAGAGCAAACACTCTCTTCCAACAACACAAGAGAAGACTCTACACATGGACATCACCAGATGGTCAACACTGAAATCAAACTGATTGTATTCTTTACAGCAAAGGATGGAGAAGCTCTATACAGTTAGCAAAAACAAGACCATGAACTGACTGTGGCTCCGATCATGAACTCCTTATTGCCAAATTTAGACTTAAATTGAAAAAAGTAGGGAAAACCACTAGACCATTCAGATATGACTTAAATCAAATCCTTTATGATTATACAGTGGAAGTGAGAAATAGATTTAAGAGACTAGACCTGATAGATAGAGTGCCTGATGTACTATGGACGAAGGTTCGTGACATTGTACAGGAGACAGGGATCAAGACCATTCCCATGGAAAAGAAATTCAAAAAAGCAATACAGCTGTCTGGGGAGGCCTTACAAATAGCTGTGAAAAGAAGAGAAGTGAAAAGCAAAGGAGAAAAGGAAAGATATAAGCATCTGAATGCAGAGTTCCAAAGAATAGCAAGGAGAGATAAGAAAGCATTCCTCAGTGATCATTGCAAAGAAATAGAGGGAAACAACAGAATAGGAAAGACTAGAGATCTCTTCAAGAAAATTAGAGATACCAAGGGAACATTTCATGCAAAGATGGGCTCGATAAAGGACAGAAATGGTATGGACCTAACAGAAGTAGAAGATATTAAGGAGAGGTGGCAAAAATACACAGAAATATATAAAAAAGATCTTCACGACCAAGATAATCACGACAGTGTGATCACTCTCCTAGAGCCAAACATCTTGGAATGTGAAGTCAAGTGGGCCTTAGAAAGGATCACGACGAACAAAACTAGTGGAGGTGATGGAATCCCAGTTGAGCTATTTCAAATCCTGAAAGATGATGCTGTGAAAGTGCTGCACTCAATATGCCAGCAAATTTGGAAAACTCAGCAGTGGCCACAGGACTGGAAAAGGTCAGTCTTCATTCCAATCCCAAAGAAAGGCAATGCCAAAGAATGCTCAAACTACTGCACAGTTGCACTCATCTCACACGATAGTAAAGTCGTGCTCAAAATTCTCCAAGCCAGGCTTCAGCAATACGTGATCCGTGAATTTCCAGATGTTCAAGCTGGATTTAGAAAAGGCAGAGGAACCAGAGATCAAATTGCCAACATCACCTGGATCATGGAGAAAGCAAGAGAGTTCCCGAAAAACATCTATTTCTGCTTCATTGACTATGCCAAAGCCTTTGACTGTGTGGATCACAACAACCAGTGTAAACTTTTGAAAGAGATGGGAATACCAGACCACCTGACCTGTCTCTTGAGAAACCTATATGCAGGTCAGGAATCAACAGTTTGAACTGGACATGGAACAGACTTGTTCCAAATAGGAAAAGGAGTACGTCAAGGCTGTATATTGTCACCCTGCTTATTTAATTTATATACAGAGTACATCATGAGAAACGCTGGGATGGAAGAAGCACAAGCTGGAATCAAGATTGCCAGCGGAAATGTCAATTACTTCAGATATGCAGATGACACCACCTTTATGGCAGAAAGTGAAGAGGAACTCAATGGTCTCTTGATGAAAGTGAAAGAGGAGAGTGAAAAAGTTGGCTTAAAGCTCAACATTCAGAAAACAAAGATCATGGCAACTGGTCCCATCACTTCATGGGAAATAGATAGGGAAACAGTGGAAACAGTGTCAGACTTTATTTTTTTGGACTCCAAAATCACTGCGGATGCTGAGTACAGCCATGAAATTAAAAGACGCTTACTCCTTGGAAGGAAAGTTATGACCAACCTAGATAGCATATTAAAAAGCAAAGACATTACTTTGCCAATAAATGTCCGTCTAGTCAAGGCTAGGTTTTTCCAGTGGTCACGTATGGATGTGAGAGTTGCACTGTGAAGAAAGCTGATCGCCGAAGAATTGATGCTTTTGAACTGTGGTGTTGGAGAAGACTCTTGAGAGTCCCTTATACTGCAAGGAGATCCAACCAGTCCATCCTAAAGGAGATCGGTCCTGGGTTTTCATTGGAAGGACTGATGCTAAAGCTGAAACTCCAATACTTTGGCCACCTCATGAGACGAGTGACTCACTGGAAAAGACTCTGATGCTGGTAGGGATTGGGGGCAGAAGGAGAAGGGGACGACTGAGAATGAGATGGCTCGATGGCATCACTGACTGTATGGACGTGAGTTTGAGTGAACTCCGAGGGTTGGTGATGGACAGGGAGGCCTTGCATGCTGTGATTCATGGGGTTGCAAAGAGTTGGACACGACTGAGTGACTGAAATGAACTGAACTGAAGGATGAGGGGAGAGGCAAGTCCAAGGAGAATACAGAGTAACCCCTAATCGGTAGGGAGTTTCTTTTTAGGGTTATGAAAATATTCCAATATTGATTTGGTGATGGTTGTACAACTGTGTACATACTAAAAGCTATACACTTTAAGTGAGTGACTTATAAGTTACGTGAGTTATATCTCTATAAACCTGCTCTTTTAAGAACATAATCATAATTAACTAGTATTATATAATTTTATAATTAACATTAGTATTATATAATTATATAATTAACATCCATGAGTTATTTTGAACTGGACTTTCTTGGCACTCTAAAGTTTCATTCAGTTCAGTTCAATGTTTATATATCGAGTACTCTGCCACAAGGGCTGAAAAGATGCAGTCTCAGGCTCTGCCCTGATGGTAATCTTAATCTAATAGTGAGACAAGACAAGGCAACAAATACCTTTAATATAAGGCAGTATGTAGTATATTAGTTATGATTATACTAGCTGCTTGAACAAATAAATCTCAACATTTCAGTAGCATCATACATTCATTTCTGCTCACATAATAATCCAGTGGAATGTTGGCCTTCCATATGTTGATGATTCAGGCACTCTGGTACCCTTCACTTTGTAGTTCTAGCATTGAGTAGGGCCCCAGAATCATCAGTATACACCTGATAAAGGTAAGAAAGAGCAGGCAGAGAAGGCACACCTGTTTCTTTACATTCCTAGACCTCTTTGGTTCTTTCCATTGAAAAAAGTGGTCTCAAGGTCCCAGTTAGATGCCAGAGTAACTTAGAAGCATAGTCTCTGGCCAAGCAGCCACTCCGAAGTGATAATTGTATACAATGGAGTTTAATCCTACTAAAACTAAAAAGGGTTCACTAGCATATATAACTAAAATTTATGAGAATAAGTCTCACTTCAAGCTTGGCTGGATCCCAGTTGCTCTAGCAAATGAACTCGAGTTTCAATGTTTGCCTTTTCATCTCCGATTAACTCTGCACTGGATTCATTTTGGGATATAAAGCAGTATGACAAGAATGTCCTCTTGTAGCTCCTCACTTACATCGTTTAGTAGTCACTCTCTTGGAAGATTGGAGATCCATTTTAGAGAAGTATTTTCTATCAAAATTGATACCAAATCACTATAAAGAACTATGATTGGCCTAGTTTGTGTCACTTGACCAATCTTGAATTGATCACTTTATGTATATGGTGATGAAGTGCTCTGACTGACCATTTCGAGTCAATGTGTCTACCCCCATGTCAGGAAAAGGGAGGAACACTGAACTGAAAATTTACCAGGTGAACTTTTTACAAATTTTATTCATACACACAAAAAGGGTTCTTTATTAGAAAAAAAAAAAAGGAGAAAGGATGTGGGCAGATAAAAATCTGTACCTATTTTAGGTAGATATTCTGAAACTGTATGTGAGGCCCTTGGCAAGATTAACTGAAACTGATCTTTTGTTTGTTGCTTTTCAGTCCCTAGGTTTCGTTTGTGTTTGACTCTTTGCAACCCCATGGATTGCAGTGCAAGGTTTCCTTGTCCTTCATTTTCTCCCTCTTTCACCTTCATCAAGAGGCTCTTTACTTCGTCTTCATTTTCTGCCATTAGAGTGGTATCATCTGCATATCTGAGATTGTTGATATTTCTCCATGCAATCTTCATTCCAGCTTGTGATTCATCCAGTCCAGCATTTCACCTTATGTAGTCTGCATATCTGAGCATATATATGATACTAAAGGTAAATCTCCAATACTTTGGCCACCTGATGTGAAGAACTGACTCATTGGAAAAAACCCTGATGCTGGGAAAGATTGAAGGGAGGAGAAGAAGGGGGTGACAGAGGATGAGATGGTTGGATAGCATTATTGACTTGATGGACATGAGTTTTTGCAAGTTCTGGGAGTTGATGATGGACAGAAAAGCCTGGCGTGTTGCAGTCCATGGGGTCGCAAAGAGCCAGACATGACTGAGTGACTGAACTGAACTGAAGTAAGGTGACAATGAACAGCCTTGTATTCCTTTCCCAATTTTGAACCAGTCTTTTATTCCATGTCCCTCTCTACTGTTGCTTCTTGATCTGCACATGGTTTCCCCAGGAGACAGGTAAGATGGTTTGATAGTTCCATCTCTTTAAGAAGTCTCCATTTTGTTGTGATTCACACAATCAAAGGCTTTCATGTAGTCAACAAAGCAGAAGTAGCTGTTTTTCTGGATTTCATAGATGTTTTTCTGGAATGCCTTTGCTTTTTCTATAATCTGACGAATGTTGGCAATTTGATTTCTGGTTTCTCTGCCTTTTTTAAATCCAGCTTATACATCTGGATTTTCTTGGTTCGTGTACTGCTGAAGCCTAGCTTGAAAGAATGATAGCATTAACTTGCTAGCATGTGAAATGAGCACAATTACATGGTAGTTTGAACATTGTTTGTCATTGCCCTTCTTTGAGATTGCAATGAAAACTGACCTTTTCCATTCCTCTGGCCACTGATGAGTTTTCCAAATTTGCTGGTATATTGACTGCAGCACTTTAGCAGTGTCATCTTTATGACTGTAAATAGCTCAGGGGGAATTCCATCACCTCCATTAACTTCATTCATAATAATGCTTCCTAAGGCCCACTTGACTTCACACTCCAGGATGTCTGGCTCTAGGTAAGTGATCACACCATTGCGGTTATCCAGGTCATTAAGACCTTTTTATGTATAATTGTCCTGTTTATTCTTGACACCTCTTCTCAATCTCTTCTGTTTCTGTTAGGTTTTTGCCATTTCTGCCTTTATTGTGCCCATATTTGCATGAAGTGATCCCTTGGTATCTGCAGTTTTCTTGAAGTGATCTCTAATCTTTCCCATTGTATTGTTTTCCTTTATTTCTTTGCTTTGCTCACTTCAGAAGGCTTTCTTATCTTTCCTTGCTATTCTCTGGAACAATGCATTCAGATGGATATATCTTTCCTTTTCTGCTTTGCCTTTTACTTCTTTTCTTTTTTCAGTTATTTGTAAATCCTCCTCAGACAACCAATTTGCCTTTCTTTTTCTTTGGTATGATTTTGGTCACCACCTCCTGTACAATGTTATGAACCTCTGTCCATACTTATTAAGGCATTTGGTCTACCAGATCTAATCCCTTAAATCTATTTGTAACTTCCACAGTTTAATCATAAGGGATTTGACTTAGACCATACCTGAATGACCTAGTGGTTTTCCCTACTTTCTTCAATTTACGTCTGAATTTTGCAATAAGGAGCTCACGATCTGAGCCACAGTCAGCTCCAGGTCTTTGTTTTGCTGACTGTATAGAGCTTCTCCAGGTAGATATTCAGAAACTCTATGTGATGCCTTTGACAAGATAAACGGAAATTGATCTGTTACACCCAATTAAATACAAAGATGTGACTATCAAGATATAGAGACTTACAAAGTAGACCGTGAAAAAGTTTCCAAGAGAAAAAGACCATCTAGACTATTTCTAGGGACATTGGTAGGATCTCTGGTTTGGAATGAACAGTCATTGGCTTTTCTAAGTAACAGTGGTCCCCAAATTTCAGTGTGTAAAGTAATGACTTCAGGTATGAGAAGAAAAATAATTTGCTTATAATTTACAGGATGTCATCAATATAGTTAATTTTGCAAAAAAAAAAAAAAAAACCAAAAAAACATTAAATAGAAGAATCTCTTCAATATAGGTTTGGTGAGTGACCCAGAAACTATTTTGCATTGTAGAGTTTCTTTGATTATCCTGTGACAAGATACTTAGGGAATTATGAAACTTAAAGATGCATTAGATATTTTCCTTTTACTAAAAGATAAGTGTTCCATGTGTGCCGTCCTCATTCTGATGGCAAAAGATTTTCAGTAATGTACTACCTAGAATGTACTTAAAAACAATGAACACTCCATCAACACCTTCAAAAAGTGATATTTTAACAGAAATGCAAAGGACGTCTGATTTTCAAAAGAAATTCACACTGTGGAGAGAACATCTTAAAAAAGAAATATTTGGAAATGTCTCCAACTTTATGTGACTTTATGACTGAAACTATGGATGTCATCTGTGAAAGCAAATAATACACACATATTCAAATCCTTGAAAATTTGAAAACACAATAAAAGAAAATGCATATTTAAAAAAATACAGGAAAGATGGAAAGGTAAATAAGAACATATCCTAAACTAATAAAAATGGAAGAATGAAGTGGAGAAAAAGCAAATCTCCTCCTTGAGTTTGTCTTTTTACATATTGTTGACTTTTGGACTATGCAAATGCCTTATCTAAAAAACAAAAGAAATTTCTGAAAAGTATAAACCTTTAAACACAAATAGAAACACATAAACATAAATGTATATCAAACAAAATCATATAAAGAAAATTTTAATGCATGTTTTGACACAGTACTCTGTACATCCTTAATTAGATATGTCTCAAAGACAAAAAGAACTGCAAAGAAAGCTCAGTAGGGTTCTTGTTGTTAGCAATATTGATTATATTCAAAACTGATCAAGGTATGTCATAGGATAAAGTCAATAAATGTATATGTATGTATACATAGTTTTCTGTGTGTTCAGTTTCTCAGTCATGACCAAGTTTTTGAGACTCTTTGAACTCTAGCCCACCATGCTCCTCTGTTCATGGGATTTTTCAGGCAAGAAAATTGGAATGGGTTGCCATTTTTCATCCAGGGGATCCTCCTGAAGCAGTGTTCGACCCCGCTTTTCCTTCATCTCCTGCATTGTAGCCGAAGTCTTTATTACTGAGCCAACAGGGAAGCCCCATATATTTTGCAATATAATAATATAATATAATATAATATTTTCAGAGTTAAGAAAAAAGGATGAATCAGAAAACTCTAATTTAAAAAAAATGAACTGAAAGCTGATATGAAATATAGTATGGAGGGTCCACAAAAAACTAAAAATAGAATTTTGATAAGCTCAAGCAATTCCACTTACTGGGTCTACAACTAACAGAATTAAAAGCATAATATCACACCTGTATTCGATGCAGCATTATTCACAGTAGCCAAGATGTGAAAGCAACCCAAATGTCCGTCAATATATGAGTAAATAAAGAGAAATGAGGTATATTCATACAGTGGGATATTACTTCCTTAAAAGGAAGGAAATCTTGTCTCATGCTAGATGATGGATTAGCCTTGAGGGTATTATACTGAGTAAAATAAGTCCCACAGAAAGAAAAAAAATACTATATGACTCCACTTATAAGAGATATCTAGAATAATCAAATATCACAGAAATAGAAAGTAGAAAGATGATTGTCTGGGGCTGTAAAGAAGAAATGATAGAGAAATGTTCAATGGATATAGAATGTCATGTACAGTACCTAGCTAACAATTAATAACAGATATTCAAACTAGATTTAGAAAAATCAGAGGTACCAGAGATCAAATTGACAGCATACACTGGATCATAGAAAAAGCAAGAGAATTTCAAAAAAACATCTACTTCTGCTTCATTGACTACTCTAAAGCCTTTGACTGTGGATCACAACAAACTGTGGAAAATTCTTAAAGAGATGGGAATACAAGACCACTTTACCTGCTTCCTGTGAAACCTGTATACAGGTCAAGAAGCAACAGTTAGATACAGACATGGAACAATGGACTGGTTCAAAATTTGGAAAGGAGTACATCAAGGCTGTATTCTGTCACCCTGATTATTTAACTTATATGCAGAGTTCATCATGTGAAATGTTAGGCTGGGTGAAGCACAAGCTGGAATCAAGGTCACTGGGAAAAATATCAATAATCTCAGATATGCAGATGACACCACCGTTATGGCAGAGAACAAAGAGGAACTAATGAGCTTCTTGATGAAAGTGAAAGAGGACAGTGAAAAAGCTGATTTAAACTCAACATTCAGAAAACTAAGATCATGGTATCCGGTACAATAGCTTCATGGCAAACAGATGAGGAAACAATGGAAACAGTAGCAGACTTTGTTTTCTGGGGCTCCAAATTCACTGCAGATGGTAACTGAAGCCATGAAATTAAAAGAACGTGGCTCCTTGGAAGAAAAGCTATGACAAAGATAGACAGCATATTAAAAAACAAAGACATTACTTTGCCAACAAAGGTCTGTATAGTCAAAGCTACAGTTTTTCTAGTAGTCATGTATGGATGTGAGAGTTGGAACATAATGAAGGCTGAGCATCAAAGAAGTGATGCTTTTGTACTGTGCTGTTGGAGAAGACTCTTATGGGTCCCTTGGACTGTTAGGAAATCAACTAGTCAATCCTAAAGGAAACCAATCCTGAATATTCATTGGAAAGACTGATGCTGAAGCTCCTATACTTCGGCCACCTAATGTGAAAAGCCGACTCATTAGAAAAGACCCTGATGCTGGGAAAAATTGAAGGCAGGAGGCGCAGGGGATGACAGAACACGCGATGGTTGAATGGCATCACTGACTTCAGTGAACATGAGTATGAGCTAGCTCCAGGAGATGGTGAAGGACAGGGAAGCCTGGCATGCTTCAGTTCATGAAGTCTCAAACAGTCAGACGCGACTGAGCAACTGAACAAAAGGAACAACAAAATTTACCCTTGTACCCATTTTTGAATGCACTGTTCTGTTGTGCTATGTTTGGTTGGTATATTATAGTTATACAATTTTTAAAGGTTACTTTCCATTGATAGTTATTACAAGGTATTGGCTATACTTCCTGTGTTGTGCAATGTAACCTCCAGCCTATCTTAAACCTAGTAATTTATACCTCTCACTCTCTCACCTCTGTTTGCCCCTCAACTACTCCACTGTGGTAATCACTAGTTTCTTCTTTATATCTATGAATCAGCTTCTTTTTGTTATGTTTTTAAGATTCCATATACAAGTGATATACAGTATTTGTCTTTGTCTGACTTATTTCATTTATCATAATATCCTCCAAGTTTCATCCAAATTGTTGCAAATGGCAAAATTTCATTCTTTCTTTTAAATGGCTGAGGTATTCCATTGTGTGTGTGTGTGTGTGTGTGTGTGTACCACATCTGCTTTATCCATTGATGGAAACTTAGGTTGCTTCCATATCTTGCCAATTATAAATAACGTTGCTATGAACATTGAGGTGTACGTATTTTTCTGAATTAGTGTTTTTTGTTTTTCTTTTTTGGATATATCCCCAAGAGTAGAATCCTGGGCCATATGTTAGTTCTATTTTTAGTTTTTTGAGAAACCTACATACTGTTTTCCACATTGGCTGCACCAATTTACATTCCCACCAACAGTGTAAGAAGGATCCCTTTTCTCCACATTCTCACCAACATTTGTTATTTGTGTTCTTTACGATGGTAGTTATTTTGACAGGTACGAGGTGATACATCATTTTGGTTTTTATTTGTATTTCCCTGATGATTAGTGATATTGAGCATTTTTCATGTGCCTGTTGACCATCTGCATTTCCTATTTAGAAAAGTTTCTATTAAATTCTTATCTCTGTCTACCAGATCAAATCCCTTGAATCTATTTGTCATTTCCACTGTATAATCATAAAAAATTTGATTTAGGTCATATCTGAATGGCCTAGTGGTTTTCCTTACTTTCTTCAATTTAAGTCTGAATTTGGCAATAAGGAGTTCATGACCTGAGCTACAGTCAGCTCCAGGTCTTGTTTTTATTGACTATATAGAGACTCTCCATCTTTGACTGCAAAAACTATAATCAATCTGATTGTGGTATTGACCATCTGGTGATGTCCATGTGTAGAGTAATCTCTTGTGTTGTTGGAAGAGGGTGTTTGCTATGACCAGTGCGTTCTCTTGGCAAAACTCTGTTAGCCTTTGCCCTGCTTCATTTCGTACTCCAAGACTAAACTTGCCTGCTACCCTAGGTATCTCTTGACTTCCTACTTTTGCATTCCAGTCCCCTATGATGAAAAGGGCATATTTTTCTTGGTGTTAGTTCTAGAAGGTCTTGTAGGTCTTTATTGAACCACTCAGCTTCAGCTTCTTCAGCATTATTGGTTGGGGCATAGACTTGGACTACTGTGTTATTGACTGGTTTGCCTTAGAAACTAACAGAGATCATTCTGTCGTTTTTTTGGATTGCACCCAAGTACTGCATTTCAGACTCTTAATGTTGACTATGAGGGTTACTCCACCTCTTTTAAGGGATTCTTGCTCACGGTAGTAAATATAATGGTCATCTGAGTTAAATTCATCCATTCCTATCCATTTTAGTTCACTGATTCCTAAAATGTCAATTTTCACTCTTGCCATCTCCTGTCTGACCACTTCCAAATTACCTTGATTCATGGACCAATATTCCAGCTTCTTATGCAATATTGTTCTTTACAGCATTGGACTTTACTTCCACCACCAGACACATCCACAACTGGGCATTGTTTTCACTTTGGCTCGGCCTCTTCATTCCTTCTGGAACTATTTATCTTCTCTCTCAAACAACATATTGGGCACCTACCAACTTGGGGAGTTCATCTTTCCATGTCATATCTTTTTGCCCTGTCATACTGTTCATGGGGTTCTCAAGGCAAGAATATGAAAGTGGTTTGCAATTCATTTCTCCAGTGGACCACATTTTGTAAGAACTCTCCAACATGATCTGTCCATCTTAGGTGGCCCTACATGGCATGGTTCATAATTTCACTGAGCTAGATAAGGCTGTGATCCACGTGATCCATTTGGTTAGTTTTCTGTTATTGTGGTTCTCACTCTTTCTGCCTTCTGATGGATGAGGATAAGAGACTTGTGGAAGCTTCCTGATGGGAGGGACTGGCTGTGAGGAAAACTGGGTCTTGCTCTGGTGGACAAAGCCATGCTAAGTAAGTCTTTAGTCCAATTTTCTGCTAATGGGTGGGGCTGTGTTCCGTCCCTGTAGTTTGGCCTTAATCCAAACTATGGTCGAGGTAAAGGTGGTAATGATGACCTCCTTCAAAAGGAATTATGCGAGCACTTGTGGCTCCAAGGACTCTTGTAGTTAGTGCCCCTGACCCCACAGCAGACCAGTGTCAACCCATACCTCCACTAGAGACTCCAGGATACTAACAGGCAAGTCTGCTCAGTCTTTTGTGGGGTCACTTCTCCTTTCTCCTGGATCCTGGTGTTCACAAGGTTCTATTGTGCCCTTCAAAAGTCTGTTTCCCTAGTCCTGTGGAATTATTTTAATCAAATCCCACTGGACTTCAAAGTCAAATTCCCTGGGGGTTCTTAGTCCCTTGCTGGATCCCCAGGTTGAGAAACCTGTTTTGGGCCCTAGAACTTTTGCAGCAGTGCAAAAGCTCTTTGGTATAACTGTTCTCCAGTTTGTGGGTCATCTGCTCTGCATCTTTATAGTGGGGCTAATGGCAACTTCCTACAAGAGGATTTATGCCACACACTATGCCTCCCAAATCTGCTGCAGCCAGAGCCCCTGCTCCCGTGACAGGCCACTGCTGACCCATGCCTCCACAGGAAACACTCTAAGACTAAAGGCAGGTCTGGCTCAGTCTCTTGTGGAGGATCATTGCTCCTTTCTCTGGGTCCTGTGCACACAAGGTTTTGTTTGCATCATCTCTGGTGGGTATGAGGTTTTATTCTAAACATAATTGCTTCCCTCCTACCGTCTTGTTGGGTCTTCTCCTTTGCCCTTGGTTGTGTGGTATCTTTTGTTGGTGGGATCCAACATTCTCTTATCGATGGTTTTCAGCAGTCAGTTGAAATTTTGGTGTTCAAGTAAGAAAAGATGGCCGCATGTCCTTCTACTCTGCCATTCCAAAGGGACACGTGACAGAGAATATTTTCCATTGCTTAATTCTGAATTCTTTCCTAGAATAAGTTTGTCTTTAATTTTTTTGCTAGTTTACAAGAGGTCACTGTGCTCAGCTCCAAGGCCCAGGGCTAAGCCCGATCCAAGGGGCCCCAAATTTGTGTGGGAGAGGCTCATTTGCTCATTTGAAGTGCTAGTGATGATAGGTGTCTGATCTGACAGAAAGTTGGGGGCCTACTCGCACTCTCCTGGAGCCTGGAAGCAGACATTTTACTTCTCTCTCTGCTATATAAAATAGTACATCTTATACTATTTGTTTTTTCTTATCACAATTAAAACTTTTTTAAAATAAAATGAACTGGAAATACGAGTATGAACTCGTAATTTTAAAAAGTATTTCTCCTAGCTCTGACACAGGTGGTCCTAGAAACAATGACATCCTGGAAGCATTAACACACTTAGCAAACTCCTAAATTCAATTTCCTAATCAAAGGAACCAAAGCTCCTTTGAGAAATGGTGATTCCAGGTCCCAGGAAGGGTGAGATTGAGACAACTTGTGCCATAAAGAACAAGAAGGTGCTCAAAGATTAACAGGGACATGTCACCCTAGAAGGATACAGATTCAGCTGGAAGAAGCTTATGTTGGCCATATTTGAAACACTTTGATCATTTAAAAGAATAATAACTATAATTAACTATAACTCACTGAATAAATTAAAACCTATGTGTCCATAGTGATATTTACTCTTTCTCTAAAAAAAAAAAAAGGTGAAAAAAAAAGAGAGCTCTTGTTTATATAATGTTAGTTAACAAATTAAATGTAAAATGAATAATGGATTTAGAAAATTACTATGTTGTAACCTAATTAAAAGACGCTTACTCCTTGGAAGGAAAGTTATGACCAACCTAGATAGCATATTAAAAAGCAGAGACATTACTTTGCCAACAAAGGTCCGTCTAGTCAAGGCTATGGTTTTTCCCGTGGTCATGTATGGATGTGAGAGTTGGACTGTGAAGAAAGCTGATCGCCAAAGAATTGATGCTTTTGAACTGTGGTGCTGGAAAAGACTCTTGAGAGTCCCTTGGACTGCAAGGAGATCCATCCAGTCCATTCTAAAGGAAATCAATCCTGGGTGTTCATTGGAAGGACTGATGCTGAAGCTGAAACTGCAATACTTTGGCCACCTCATGCGTTGAGTTGACTCACTGGAAAAGAGTCTCATGCTAGGAAGAATTGGGGGTGGGAGGAGAAGGGGACGACAGAGAATGAGATGGCTGGATGGCATCACCGACTCGATGGACATGAGTTTGAGTGAACTCCGGGAGTTGGTGATGGACAGGGAGACCTGGAGTGCTGTGATTCATGGGGTAGCAAAGAGTCGGATACAACTGAGCGAATGAACTGAACTGAACTGAACTGAACCTTCCCTTGTGGCTCAACTGGCAAAGAATCTGCCTTCAATGTGGGAGACCCCGGTTCAATTTCTGGGTTGGGAAGATCCCCTGGAGAAGGGAAAGGCTACCCACTCCAGTACTCTAGCCTGGAAAATTCCATGGACTGTATAGTCCAAGGGGTCGCAAAAAGTCGGGCACGACTGAGCTACTTTCACTCACTTCACTAACCTCCAAAGTTAAAATAGGTCAAGGCAAGGATCAGTGATGAATGCTAAAGTAATTCGGTGAAAGATTGTTGTACAGAAGAATATTCACCATGTGGAAGTGCACCTAGGGGAAAAGACCTTTACAGTTGAGGGGTCTGTAAGTAGGGATTGCTTTAAAATGAAAGTGAGAAGCGTGAAAGGTTTAGTTGATCAGTCATGTCTAACAATTTGCGATTCCATTGACTGTAGCCTGCCAGGCTTCTCTGTCCATGGAATTCTCCAGGCAAGAATACTGGAGTGAGTAGCCATTCCCTTATCCAGGACATCTTCCTGACCCAGAAATTGAACCTGTGTCTCCCTCATTGCAGAGAAGTTCTTTACCTTCTACAAGTGATCAAACTTATTATTTTTAGTATAGGTACAGCCAGACCTAATGAGTTGACCAAGATGATGAAAATTAAATTAAACAATATCACCTTTGAAATACTCTGCTAAAGTGCATGCGTGTGTGCTAAATCGCTTCAGTCATGTCCAACTCTTTGTGATCCTATGGACTGTAGCCTTCCAGGCTCCTCTGTCCATGGGATTCTCAAGGCAAGAATACTGGAGTCAGTTGCCATGCCCTCCTCAAGGGGATCTTCGTGACCAAGGATCAAACCCGTGTCTCTTACCTCTCCTGCATTGGCAGGCAGATTCTTTACTACAGGTGCCATCTGGGACACCCCTACTGAAGTATTTCATCTTAATCTAATCAATCCTCTATAGACCTTACTTGTACTGTATAAGGAATACATGAGATTTTTACAGTTACCAGGAGGAAACAATCAGATAAACCCTGAATTCAGGACACTGTACAGGACTACAGTTCTGGGTTCTTAAAAAAAGTGAATATCATGAAAAATACACAAGATATGATAGATATACTCTTTTCAAAAGAGGCTAAAGTAACACAAAAATTGTAATACATGAACTTAGGTTGCACATTGGTTCAAAAAAAAAAGCTCTAAAATATATTTGTTGGGACAATTGAGGAAATTTTAATGTGGAATATGTATTAGACGATACTAGGGAATTACTGCCATTTTCTTAGATGTGATAGTAGAGTGATTATGAAATAGAATACCTTTATACTCAGTAGATGCAAGATGAATATATAAAAACAAATCACTATGAAGTCTGCAGTTTACTTCCAAATGATTAAAAACAAAAATAGCTCATTTAACCCAAAAACTATTACAAAATTGGTGCTTGGAACTCATTATTGAGCGTCAGTATTTAGCAAATGCATCCAACAGTACACTCCTTTCATTCATATCTATATATTTTTGTGAAGTATCTTTTCGACTATGAAAACATATTGAATTTAGAATGAAGCCATTAAGTCATTGTATCACAAACTATTAAACCAAGAATTTAAAGTAATGAACATCATCCAGTCTTCAGTAGATTACTCTCACTAAAATATAATTTTGTATAATATTTGTAAAAGGAAATGGCAACCCATTCCAGTATTCTTGCCTGGAGAATCCAATGGACAGAGGAGCCTGGCAGGCTGCAATCCAAGTGGTGGCAAGAGTAAGACATAACTTTGTGGCTAAAGATAGAGAGAGACGAGTGAGAACAAAAGGCCTTTTTGTACCATTAAAGATAAAGTACAGAATATTTTCAGGCATTTTTATTTCAATTTTATCTCCTTTTTCATTTCTATTTGTAGAATATGCATTAGAATGTTCATAAACAATTATTACACTATTACATACACATTCTTGAGAATAGTTCTAATAAATACCCATCTAATTTATAGATGATTTTTAAATTTATTAAAGGTTTTGACCAGCTTGAGTAGTGCAATGTGAGTTAATGTGTAAGTAAACTTAGCCTTTGTGAAAAAATCTTGAAACATACAAAATTTTCAGAAAGAAAATGTATTAATTTCTTAGGGCTGCTGTGACAAAATACCACAAACTTGGTGATTTAGCACAGTTTATTCCCTCAAAGAAATCTATTCCCTCAAAGTTCTGGAGGCTAGAAGTAAAAAATCAAGGTGTCAGCAGGAATACTTTCTCCTGAGAGCTCTGAGGGAAAAGCTGTGAAATCTGTTCTTTGCCTCTCTGCTAGCTTCTTGTGATGTTGGCCAGTTCTTGGAATTCCTGGCCTTGTAGATTCATCACTCCAATCTCTATCTCTGTCTTTGCAAGTCTTCTCCTTAGGTATCTGTATCTCTTCTGAGGATATCAGTTATATGGATTAATGACCTATCCTAAACCAATATAGCGTCATCGTAAATAATTACGTCTGCAGCAAAACTCTTCCCAAATAAAGTCATTATCTAAAGCACTGAAGGTTAGATCTTCCAGTTATCTTTGTGGAGAGAGGGACACAATTAAACCCATAACAGAACCTAATGGATGTATTCTCTATCTTGTTCTATGTGACGATTCTCTGTCTTAGTCTCTTCCATAATTTTCCTTCAGTCATTTAGTAGAGAGTGATCTGAGAAGAGGGCTTCCCTGATAGCTCAGTTGGTAAATAATCCACCTGCAATGCAGGAGACCCCAGTTCAATTCCTGGGTTGGGAAGATCTGCTGGAGAAGGGATAGGATACCCACTCCAGTATTTTTGGGCTTCCCTTGTGGTTCAGCTGGGAAAGAATCCGCCTGCAATGATGGAGACCTGGGTTTGATTCCTGGGTTGGGATGATCCTCTGGAGAAGGGAAAGGCTACCCATTCCAGTATTCTGGCCTGGAGAATTCCATGGACTGTATAGTCCATGGGGGTCACAAAGAGTCAGAAAATAAGTTCAATGTGTCTGAGAACACATTTTATGTTGTGATTCATTTTGCAATATTTGAACTAGAGATTAATTATTTTGAGACTGATAGAATTATCATGTCTTACCATGAAATAGATTTTTTCTTTTTCTGAATACAGAGATAAGGATTGTGACTTCTTTCCTTGCATCTTCCTAATCCGCATTATAAAGCATGACTCTTTAAATTTTCTGTAGTCTTTAAATTCTCAGCTTCACCCTTTAACAATATTATAATTCTTGTTCTCTTCAAGTTATCCTATCCAATAGGTACAGTATCTCTTTAAAATAACTTTTCTGCAGATTATTATCTTCAAGGTCTAATTTATCTTCCTTTAAACTATGGCTTCTACTTCCTTTGACACGTTATGATCCTACTTTTTGCTTCTAACCAATAAATCTTAAGGCTCATCAGTGTGTGACCTATTTAATTGATTGAATGCATTTGCAACTGCATTCCTAATAGATACATTAGGCTCAAACTAAAAGGAGAAAATGTTTGGTTTGTTGTTCCCAGCTTTTCTAAATACAGAAATATGAACATTGATTCCTATACCCCAGTCTGCTTCAACTTGTTCTGTGTTGTTTAATATGGTTTCAGTTTGATGGGCAGGAAGAAAAACCTATTTAGCACACAAATGTAAAGAAGAAAAACCTCTTCTGAAAGATAAAGCCACTATGGTGGCTGCTTAGTAAATATTAAGTAATAACAGCAATACTCATAGGGAAAATAACACAAAATAGTCTTTTATTGTTTGACCAAAAAAAAAAAGCAATCACACTTTTTAAAGGCTAAATGACTTAGAAAAGCACGCTATATTGGTAAACTGTTAAATAAACATTTATCCCATTTATTGAAATTCCCCTTTTAAGGTGTAAAGAATATTATATTCAGGGAGTTGTATTTTCTATTCCCAAGGTGAGTGCACTGTGCCAGTTCCACAACTACACATTGCATCAGTTCAGTTCAGTTCAGTCACTCAGTCGTGTCCGACTCTTTGAGACCCCATGAGTCACAGCACGCCAGGCCTCCCTGTCCATCACCAACTCCCGGAATTCACTCAAACTCATGTCCATCGAGTCGGTGATGTCATCCAGCCATCTCATTCTCTGTCGTCCCCTTCTCTTCCCACCCCCAATCCCTCCTAGCATCAGAGTCTTTTCCAGTGAGTCAACTCGTCACATGAGGTGGCCAAAGTATTGGAGTTTCAGCTTTAGCATCAGTCCTTCCAATGAACACCCAGGATTGATCTCCATTAGAATGGACTGGTTGGATCTCCTTGCAGTCCAAGGGACTCTCAAGAGTCTTTTCCAGAACCACAGTTCAAAAGCATCAATTCTTCGGTGATCAGCTTTCTTCACAGTCCAACTCTCACATCCATACATGACCACGGGAAAAACCATAGCCTTGACTAGACGGACCTTGGTTGGCAAAGTAATGTCTCTGCTTTTTAATATGCTATCTAGGTTGGTTATAACTTTCCTTCCAAGGAGTAAGCATCTTTTAATTTCCTGACAGCCATCAGTATCCACAGTGATTTTGGAGCCCCCAAAAATAAAGTCTGACACTGTTTCCACTGTTTCCCCATCTACATTTTAAAGATTTCTGCTTGCTAGTTCAGGCCTTCAGAAAATATATAAATCCAGCTTTTCTTCAGTTCAGTTCAGTCGCTCAGTCATGACCGACTCTTTGCGACCCCATGAATCACAGCACGCCAGGCCTCCCTGTCCATCACCAACTCCCGGAGTTCACTCAAACTCTTGTCCATCAAGTCGGTGATGCCATTCAGCCATCTCGTTTTCTGTCGTCCCCTTCTCCTCTCGCCCCCAATCCTTCCCAGAAGCGAGTCTTTTCCAGTGAGTCAACTCTTCGCATAAGGTGGCCAAAGTATTGGAATTTCATCTTCAGCATCATTTCCTAGAGCAATTCTTATTTTTCATTTTTCTTTCTTTCTCCTTTTGTGCTCCCTTGCTCTCTCTTTACCTTTCAAAACTATCCTGAGATAATGATTTGATAACCTCATTTACAGTAAGCCAGAGGTTCTCAGAAAAGGGTGATGCCTGAAATCTCAGCATCTGCTGGGAACTTGCTATGAATGCATGTTTTCAGACGCCACCCCAGATTGACTGAATCAGAAACTCTGCGGATGGAGCCAAGAATCCTGGGTGGTAACATAACCATCAGGGTATTTCGGTACTCCCTGATGTTTGAGAACCACTCCACTTACTCATAAATGACAGGTTTTTAAGTGCTAGCCACACCAGTAATGTTTACACTGTTTTTAAAAAGTGGGAAAAAAATCCCTGAATTTCTAATTAAGGAATTTTAGCCGCTAGCTTTCTTAGTCTGTTTGGGATGCTATAATCAAGTACTATGGGTTTTCCAGATGGGCTAGTGGTAAAGAATCTGCCTTCCAATGCAGAAGACATGAGCGATGAAGGTTTAATCCTTGGCTAGGAAGATCTCCTAGAGGAGGAAATGACAACCCACTCCAGTATTCTTTCCTGGAAAATTCCATGGACAGAGGGGTTGGGCAGGCTACAGTCCATGGGGTCTCAAAGAGTCAGGCACAACTGAAGTGACTGAGCACGCATGCAACCTACTACTATAGACTGGGTGGCCTATAAACAGCAGAAATTTATTTCTCACAGTTCTGGAGGCTGAACGCCTAAGATCAGGGTGCCAGCATGATGGGGTTTTAGTGAGGACCTTCTTTCAGGGTACAGAATGCCAACTTCTCATTTTATTCTCACATGGTGCAGAGCAGAGAGGAGAAGCAAGTTGTCCTGTGACCCCCAAAAGGGCATTAATCCCATTCACGAGGGCTTCATCCTCATGACTACGTCTAATCTTAATTATTTCACAAAGGCCCCACCTCCTAATATGGTTACCAAGACTGTTGCCTCAGAGTCAAACTCTTGCCCCTCCCTTGAATTGAAACCAATTATTTTTATCTAAGTTTCAGGAGGAAACTAAAGAGAAAAAAACAAGAACTGGTTAGAGCCAACTAGACCCAAGATGGTAGAATATTGACTTCCAGTAAACCTTGAACCTCATTATGTGCTCATTTTAATTCATTAGCATGCTGAATGACACATCCACCAGCACCATAACAATTGACAGTTGCCAACAGCCAGAAAAACCCGTACAGAGCCTAAAAGGAGAGCTGCATCAGTTTTGGGTCCAAGCTACACCCATGTTTCAGATAAGTCATGAATATTCCTCCCACTCTTTCGAATTCCCTCCCTATTACCTTGACTCCTATATATTTGGTATCTCCACCTGAACTGGGTTGAGAAGTTGATTTGAAAACTAGGTTCCTGCTTCTCCATTATTTGCCCATTGAATAAAACTTGTCCTGTTCTGGTATCAGCATCAGTTTCATTATTAGTGGCTCAAATCTGATCAGAAAAAGAAACTCCCTGACCAAGACAAGTGGTCTTGGCCCAAGCTTGTACTCCATCGTGGATCCAACCAACCAATTCAGTAACAATGCCATCACATTGGGGAGAAAGGTTTCAACACATAAATCTGAGGTGATACAAACATTTAGTTCAAAGGGCTTCCACAATGGCTCAAGGAGTAAAGAATCCACCTGCAATACAGGAGACAGAGTTTCAAATCCCTGGGTCAGGAAGATCCCTTGAAGGAGGAAATGGCAATGCATTCCAGTATTCTTACCTGGAAAATCCCCTGGACATAAGAGACTGGCAGGCTACAATCCATGGGATTACAAAGAGTCTATCATGACTGAACATGGATATGAACACACACACACACAAACATTTAGCTTCATAACAACAACCGATCAGTGGGGAAGGTGACCAGAGGTGGGATGCTTTGAAGGCCAGTGGCAGTAATACTTTGGTGATAACCCTGCTTCCTACCTGGCTGCATCAGACTTGCCAATCCCTAGGATTCCCAATGGGATTTGCCAGGATCCCAGGGTCAAGTGATCCTGAAATCAGCAAATTTTACATTTTATGATGTTTTTGTTCATTATGTTGATTTTGATGGAGTAGGGGAAATATCACAGATAATCTAGATGAGTAGCTCTCAAAATGAACATAATTGTTTAAGCTTAAAGATAGGAGTTGTCTGTAAAATACTATATATTTTTAAGTTGGCTGTCTATGCTTTGCTCTTCTTTTTGTCATTCATGTATATCACCAGAGCTCCACTAATTTCTGTGAGACACTTTGGTATGTCTTTTGTGCTTACATAGCAAACTCCCTAGTCCAATATACCATTTCAATGTAATAGTAAAAAGAATCAAGAGCATTTTGTGTGCTAAGTATGGCTCATTTTAAAAAATTAATTTAATCATTTTAACTGGAGGTTAATTACAATATTGTAGTGGTTTTGTCCATACATTAACATGAATCAGCCATGGGTGTAAATGTGTTCCACATCCTGAAACCCCTCCCATCTCCCTTCCCATCCCATCCTTCAGGGTCATCCCAGTGCACCAGCCCTGAGCACCCTGTCTCATGCATCAAAACTGGACTGGTGATCTATTTCACATATGGCAATATACATGTTTCAATGCTATTTTTTCAAATCATCCCACCCTCACCTTCTCTCACAGAGTCCAAAAGTATGTTCTTTACATCTGTGTCTCTTTTGTTGTCTCGCAAATAGGGTCATCATAACCATCTTTCTAAATCCCATATATATGCATTAATATACTGTATTGCTGTTTTACTTTCTGACTTACTTCACTCTGTATAATAGGCTCCAGTTTCATCCACCTCATTAGAACTGATTCAAATGCATTCTTTTAAGAGCTGAGTAATATTCCATTGTGTATATGTACCACAACTTTCTTATCCATTCATCTGCCAGTGGACATCTAGGTTGCTTCCATATCCTGGCTATTGTAAACAGTATTGTGATGAACATTGGGGTACATGTGTCTCTTTCAATTCTGGTTTCCTCGGTGTGTATGCCCAGGAGTGCTATTGCTGGGTCGAATGGCAAATCTATTTCCAGTTCATCACTGGAAAAGACTCTGATGCTGGGAAAGGTTGGGGGCGGGAGGAGAAGGGGACGACGGAGAATGAGATGGCTGGATGGCATCACCGACTCTGTGGACATGAGTTTGAGTGTACTCCGGGAGTTGGTGATGGACAGGGAGGCCTGGCGTGCTGTGATTCATGGGGTCGCGGAGAGTCGGACACGACTGAGCGACTGAACTGAACTGAACTGAAGGAATCTCTACACTGTTCTTCATAGTGGCTCTACAAGTTTGCATTCCCACTAAAAGTGTAAGAGGGTTCCCTTTTCTCTGCACACTCTCCAGCATTTATTGTTTGTAGACTTTTTGATAGCAGCCATTCTGACTGGCGTGAGATATTACCTCATTGTGATTTTGATTTGCATTTCTCTGATAATGAGTGATGTTGAGTATCTTTTCATGTGTTTGTTAGCCATCTCTATGTCTTCTTTGGAGATATGTCTGTTTAGTGTTTTGGCCCATTTTTTGAGTGGGTCATTTATTTTTCTGGACTTGAGCTGCAGGAGCTGCTTGTATATTTTTGAGATGAATTCACTTGCTTTGTGTGCTATAATTTTCTCCCATTCTGAAGGCTGTCTTTTCATCTTGCTTATAGTTTCCTTCACTGTGCAAAAGCTTTTAATTGTAATTAGTTCCCATTTGTTTATTTTTGTCTTTATTTCGATTACCCTTGGAAGTGGATCATAGAGGATCCTGCTGTGATTTATGTTAGAGAGTCAGAGAGTGTTTTGCCTATGTTTTCCTCTAGGAATTTCACAGTTTCTGGTCTTATGTTTAGATCTTTAATCCATTTTGAATTTACTTTTCTGTATGGTGTTAGAAATTGTTCTAGTTTCATTCTTTTACAGGTGGTTGGCCAAATTTCCCAGTACCACTTGATAAAGAGATTGTCTTTTCTCCATTGTATATTCTTGCTTTCTTTGTCAAAGACAAAGTGTCCATAGGTGCGTGGATTTACCCCTGGGCTTTCTATTTTGTTAAATTGATCTATATTTCTGTCTTTGTGCAAGTACCATACTCTCTTGATGACTGTAGCTTTGTAGTATAGTCTAAAGTCAGGACAGTTGATTCCTCCAGTTACAGTCTTCTTTCTAAAGTTTACTTAGGCTATTGGAGGTTTTTTGTATTACATACAAACTGTGAAATTATCTGTGCTAATTCTCTGAAAAATACCGTTGGTAGCTTCATAGGGATTGCATTGAATTTATAGATTGCTTTCGGTAGTTTACTCATTTTCACTATATTGATGCTTTCATTCCATGAACATGGTATATTTTTCAACCTATTTGTGTCATCTTTGATTTCTTTCATCAGTGTTTTATAATTATCTACATATAGGTCTTTTGTATCTTTCAGTTCAGTACAGTGGCTCAGCTGTGTAAGACTCTTTGCCACCCCATGGATCACAGCACGCCAGGCCTCCCTGTCCATCACCAACTCCCGGAGATCACTCAAACTCATGTCCATCGAGTCGGTGATGCAATCCGGCCATCTCATTCTGTGTCCTCCCCTTCTCGTCCTACCCCCAATTCCTCCCAGAATTAGAGTCTTCTCCAGTGAGTCAACCCTTCGTATCAGGTGGCCAAAGTATTGGAGTTTCAGCTTTAGCATCAGAGCTTCCAATGAACAACCAGGACTAATCTCCTTTAGAATGGACTGGTTGGATCTCCTTGCAGTCCAAGGGACTCTCAAGAGTCTTCTCCAACACCACAGTTCAAAAACATCAATTCTTTGGCACTCAGCTTTCTTCAAAGTCCAACTCTCACATCCATACATGACCACTGGAAAGACGATAGCCTTGAATAGATGGACCTTTATTGGCAAAGTAATGTCTCTGACTTTTAATATACTATCTAGGTTCGTCATAACTTTCCTTCCAAGGAGTAAATGTCTTTTAATTTCATGGCTGCTATCAGCATCTGCGGTGATTTTGGAGCCCCAAAAAATAAAGTCTGACACTGATTCCACTGTTTCCCCATCTATCTCCCAAGAAGTGATGGGACCAGATGCCATGATCTTTGTTTTCTGAATGTTGATCTTTAAGCCAACTTTTTCACTCTCCTCCTTCACTTGCATCAAGAGGCTTTTGAGTTCCTCTTCACTTTCTGCCATAAGGGTGGTGTCATCTGCATATCTGAGGTGAATGATATTTCTCCCGGCAATCTTGTTTCCAGCTTGTGCTTTAGTTAACATCTAATGCTACTTCATTGTGATGAAAAAAGATGCTTGGAATGATTTCAGTATTTTGTATTTACCAAGGCTAGATTTATGGCCCAGGAAGTGATCTATCCTGGAGAAGGTTCTGTGTGCACGTGAGAAAAAGATGAAATTCATCGTTTCGGGCTGAAATGTCCTACAGATATCATTTAGGTGTAACTGTTGCAGTGTATCATTTAAAGATTTTATTTCCTTGCTTATTTTCTGCTTAGGTGATCTGTCTATAGGTGTGAGTGGTCTATTAAAATCTCCCATTAATACTGTGTTCCCTTGGTATATCTAAATTTTCTTGAAGAGATCTCTTGTTTTTTCTATTCTGTTGCTTTCCTCTATTTCTTTGCATTGATCACTGAGGAAGGCTTTCTTATCTCTCCTTGCTTTTCTTTGGAACACTGCATTCAGGTGCTTATATCTTTCCTTTTCTCCTTTGCTTTTCACTTCTCTTCTTTTCACAGCAATTTGTAAGGTCTCCTCAGAGAGCCATTTTGCTTTTTTGCATTTCTTTCCCATGGGGATGGTCTTGGTCCCTGCCTACAGTAAAATGACATGAATCTCCGTCCACAGTTCATCAGGCACTCTATCAGATATAATCCCTTAAATCTATTTCTCACTTCCACTGTATAATCATAAAGGATTTGATTTAGGTCATACCTGAATGGTCTAGTGGTTTTCCCTACTTTTTCCAATTTAAGTCTGAATTTGGCAATAAGGAGTTCATGATCTGAGCCACAGTCAGCTCCTGGTCTTGTTCTTGCTAACTGTATCCAGCTTCTCCATCTTTGGCTGCAAAGAATATAATCAATCAGATTTCGGTCTTGACCATCTGGTGATGTCCATGTGTAGAGTCTTCTCTTGTGTTGTTGGAAGAGGGTGTTTGCTATGACCAGTGCATTCTCTTGGCAAAAGTCTATTAACCTTTGCCCTGCTTCATTCCGTGCTCCAAGGCCAAATTTGCCTGTTACTCCAGGTGTTTCTTGACTTCCTACTTTCACATTCCAGTCCCCTATAATGAAAAGGACATCTTTTTTGGGTGTTAGTTCTAAAAGATCTTGTAGGTCTTCATAGAACCAGGGACTGGGGAGGTGATAAGTCACAGCGACCGCGCTTGCCAAACACCTGGTCACCTGAGCTGCTCGGACCAGTGAAGGCACAAAACGCAGGCCCAACCAAGTCTGCGCCTTTGTGGAGTAACCGAGAAACTGAACTTGAGCCGCTCAGACCTAGGACGTGCGTACAACACAGCGCAGGCCTCGGACAGTTCCCAGCAGAGCAACCTAGAGCCTGTGCAGTGTAGACTGGGACAACACATGCGCTGTGAACAGAGGCAAACCCAGTGTGGCCGAGACACTGCACGCACTCCCCACAGATGCCAGAGATATTTGTTTGCAGCATTCCTCCCTTCCCAGAACAGGAGTGAACAACTGAGGCTTAAAAAGTGTCCACCCGTCCCCTAGTATCAGGGCAGAAATTAGACACTGAAGAGACCAGCAACCAGAAGCTAAAACAGAGGGAACCACCTTGGAAATGACAGATAGAGAAGTCTAGAGACTACTCCAAGAATAAGACCAAAAACCAGAGGCAAGAGGCTTAAGCCCAAATCCTGAGAACACCAGAGAACTCTTGAATCCAGGGAACATTAATCGATAGTAGCTCATCAAACGCCTCCATACCTACACTAAAACCAAACACCACCCAAGGGTCAACAAGTTCCAGAGGAAGACATACCATGCAAATTCTCGCAACACAGGAAAATAGCCCTGAGCTTCAATATACAGGCTGCACAAAGTCACTCCAAACCCACTGATATCTCATAACTCATTACTGGACACTTCATTGCACTCCAGAGAGAAGAAATACAGCTCCACCCACCAGAACACCGACACAAGTTTCCCTAACCAGGGAACCCTGGCAAGTCACCCGTCCAACCCCACACACAGCGAGGAAACTACATAATAAAGAACTCCACAAACTGCCAGAAGAGGGAAAGGCCACCCCAAGCAAAGCAATATAAGCAAGATAAAAAGGCAGAGAAATACCCAGCGAGTAAAGGAACAAGATAAATGTCCACCAACACAAACAAAAAGGAAGATATAGGGAATCTACCTGATAAATAATTTCTAATTTTGATGGTGAAAATGATTCAAAACCTTGAAAGCAAATTGGAGTTACAGATAAATAACCTGGAGAAAAGGATTGAGAAGACAGAAGAAAGATTTAATAAGGACTTAGAGGAAATAAAAAAGAGTCAATATACAGTGAATAATGCAATAGATGAGATCAGAAACACTCTGGAGGGAACAAACAGTCGAATAACAGAGGCAGAAGACAGGATAAGCGAGCTAGAAGATAGAATTGTAGAAATAAATGAAACAGAGAGGAAAAAAGAATTAAAAGAATTGAGGACAATGTTTGAGACCTCTGGGACAATGTTAAATGCTCCAACATTCGAATCATAGGAGTCCCAGAAGAAGAAGACAAAAAGAAAGACCATGTGAGAATACTTGAGGAGATAATAGTTGAAAACTAACCTAAAATGGGGAAAGAAATAATCACCCAAGTCCAAGAAACCCAGAGAGTCCCCAACAGGATAAACCCAAGGCGAAATGCTCCAAGACACATATTAATCAAATTAACAAAGATCAAACACAAAGAACAAATATTAAAAGCAGCTAGAGAAAAGCAGCAAATAACACACAAGGGGATTCCCATAAGGATAACAGCTGATCTTTCAACAGAAACTCTTCAGGCCAGGAGGGAATGGCAAGATATACTTAAAGTGTTGAAAGAAAATAACCTACAGCTCAGATTACCGTCCCAAACAAGGATCTCATGCAAATATGAAGGAGAAATCAAAAGCTTTACAGACAAGCAAAAGCTGAGAGAATTCAGCATCACCAAAGCAGCTCTCCAACAAATGCTAAAGGATCTTCTCTAGACAAGAAACACAGAAAGGGGGTATAAAGCAATAAAGAAAATGGCAATGGGATCATACTTATCAATAATTACCTTAAATGTAAATGGGTTGAATGCCCCAACCAAAAGACAAAGGCTGGCTGAATGGATACAAAAACAAGACCCCCATATATGTTGTCTACAAGAGACCCACCTCAAAACGAGGGACACATACAGACTGAAAGTGAAGGGCTGGAAAAAGATATTCCATGCAAATAGAGACCAAAAGAAAGCAGGAGTAGCAATACTCATATCAGATAAAATAGACTTTGTAACAAAGGCTGTGAAAAGAGACAAAGAAGGAAACTACATAATGATCAAAGGATCAATCCAAGAAGAAAATATAACAATTATAAATATTTATGCACCCAACATAGGAGCACCAGAATATGTAAGACAATTACTAACAAGTATGAAAGGGGAAATTAACAACAATGCAATAATAGTGGGAGATTTTAATACACCACTTACATCTATGGATAGTTCAACTAAAGAGAATATTAACAAGGAAACACAAATTTTAAATGATACAATAGACCAATTAGACCTAATAGATATCTATAGGACATTTCACCCCAAAACAATGAAATTCAACTTTTTCTCAAGCGCACACGGAACATTTTCCAGGATAGATCACATCCTGGGCTATAAATCTAGCCTTAGTAAATTCAAAAAAATTGAAATCATTCCAAGCATCTTTTCTGACCACAATGCAGTAAGATTAGATCTCAATTACGGGGAAAAACCATTAAAAATGCCAAAATATGGAGGCTGAACAACACGCTGCTAAATAATGAACAAATCATAGAAGAAATCAAAAGAGAAATAAAAATATGCATAGAAATGAATGAAAATGAAAACACAACAACCCAAAACCTCTGGGACACTGTCAAAGCAGTGCTAAGGGGGAAGATCATAGCAATACAGGCACACCTCAAGAAATAAGAAAAACGTCAACTAAATAACCTAACTATGGATGTGAGAGTTGGACTGTGAAGAAAGCTGAGCGCCAAAGAATCGATGCTTTTGAACTGTGGTGTTGGAGAAGACTCTTGAGAGTCCCTTGGACTGCAAGGAGATCCAACCAGTCCATTCTAAAGGAGATCAATCCTGGGTGTTCATTGGAAGGACTGATGCTAAAGCTGAAACTCCAATACTTTGGCCACCTCATGCGACGAGTTGACTCCCTGGAAAAGACTCTGATGCTGGGAGGGATTGGGGGTGGGAGGAGATGGGGACGACAGAGAATGAGATGGCTGGAAGGCATCACCGACTCGATGGACATGAGTTTGAGTGAACTCTGGGAGTTGGTGATGTACAGGGAGGCCTGGCATGCTGTGATTCATGGGGTAGCAAAGAGTCGGACATGACTGAGCGACTGAACTGAACTGAACAACTAAAGAAACTAGAAAAGGAAGAAATGAAGAACCCCAGGGTTAGTAGAAGGAAATAAATTGTAACAATTAGGGCAGAGATAAATGCAAAAGAAATAAAAGAGACCATAGCAAAAATCAACCATGCCAAAAGCTGGTTCTTTGAGATGGTAAGTAAAATTGACCAACCACTAGCCAGACTCATCAAGAAACAAAGGGAGAAGAACCAAATCAATAAAATTAGAAATGAAAATGGAGATATCACAACCGACAACACAGAAATACAAAGAATTATTAGAGAATACTATCAGCAATTATATGGCAATAAAATGAATAACCTGGAAGAAATGGACAAATTCCTAGAAAAAAACAACTTCCCAAAACTGAACCAGGCAGAAACAGAAAATCTGAACAGACCCATCACAAGCACGGAACTAGAGGCTTCAATCAGAAATCTTCCAGCAAACGAAAACCCAGGGCTAGACGGCTTCACAGCTGAATTCTACGAAAAATGTAGAAAAGAGCTAACACCTATTCTACTCAAACTCTTCCAGAAAATTGCTGAGGAAGGGAAACTTCCAAACTCTTTCTATGGGGCCACCATCACCCTAATCCCAAAACCTGGTAAAGATCCCACACACAAAAAGAAAACTACAGGCCAATAACACTGATGAACATAGATGCAAAAATCCTGAACAAAATTCTAGCAATCAGAATCCAACAACATATTAAGAAGATCATACATCATGATCAAGTGGGTTTATCCCAGGAATTCAAGGATTCTTCAATATCCGCAAATCAAACAACGAAATACACCACATTAACATACTGAAAAATAAAAATCATATTATTATCTCAATAGATGGACAGAAAGCCTTCGACAAAATTCAACATCCATTTATGATAAATACCCTCCAGAAAGTGGGAATAGAAGGGACATACCTCAACATAATAAAAGCTATATGACAAACGCACAGCAGATATTATCCTCAATGGTGAAAAAACAAAAGCATTTCCCCTAAAGTCAGGAACAAGACAAGGGTGCCCACTCTCACCACTACTATTCAACATAGTTCTGGAAGTTTTGGCCACATCAATCTGAGCAGAAAAAAACATAAAAGGAATCCAAATTGGAAAAGAAGTAGTAAAACTTTCACTGTTCGCTGATGACATGATCCTCTACACAGAAAACCCTAAAGACTTTACCAGAAAACTACTAGAGCTAATAAATGAATACAGTAAAGTTGAAGGATATAAAATCAACACACGGAAATCCCTTGCATTCCTATACACTAATAATGAGAAAATAGAAAGAGAAATTAAGGAAACTATTCCATTCACTGTTGCAATGAAAAGAATTAAATGCTTAGGTATATATCTACCTAAGGAAACAAAAGACTTGTACATAGAAAACTATAAAACACTAGTGAAAGTGATCAAAGAGGACACTAATAGATGGAGAAATATACCGTGTTTGTGGATTGGAAGATTAAATATTGTAAAAATGAGTATACTACCCAAAGTAATTTATACATTTAATACAATCCCTATCAAACTACCAACGATATTTTTCACAGCACTAGAACAAATAATCTCACAATTTCTTTGGAAATACAAAAAACCTCGAATAGCCAAAGCAATCTTGAGGAAGAAAAATGGAACTGGGGGAATCAACCTGCTGGACTTCAGGCTCTACTACAAAGCCACAGTCATCAACACAGTATGGTACTGTCATAAAGTCAGAAATATACATCAATGGAACAAAATAGAAAGCCCAGAGATAAATCCACACACCTCTCGACACCTTATCTTTGACAAAGGAGGCAAGAATATAAAATGGAGAAAAGACAGCCTCTTTAACAATTGGTGCTGGGAAAACTGGACAGCCACTTGTAAAAGAATGAAACTAGAACACTTTCTAACACCATACCCCAAAATAAACTCAATATAGATTAGAGAGCTAAATGTAAGACCAGAAACTATAAAACTCCTCCAAGACCAACCTCCCAGAATATCAGAAATAATTCAAAAATAAACAAATGTGACCGAATTAAAATCAAAAGCTTCCGCACAGTGAAGGAAACTATAAGCAATGTGAAAAGACAGCCTTCAGAATGGGAGAAAACAATAGCAAATGAAGCAACTGATAAAGGATTAATCTCCAATATATACAAGCAGCTCCTGCAGCTCAATTCCAGAAAAATAAGTGACCCAATCAAAAAATGGGCCAAAGAACTAAACAGACATTTCTCCAAAGAAGACATACAGATGGCTAACAAACGCATGAAAAAATGCTCAACGTTCCTCATAATCAGAGAAATGCAAATAAAAACCACAATGAGATACCATTTCATACCAGTCAGAATGGCTGCTATCCAAAAGTCTACATGCAATAAATGCTGGAGAGCGTGTGGAGAAAAGGGAACCCTCTTATACTGTAGGTGGGAATGCAAACTAGTACAGCCACTATGGAGAACAGTGTGGAGATTCCTCAAAAAACGGGAAATAGAACTGCCGTATGATCCAGCAATTGCACTCCTGGGCGTACACACCGAGGAAACCAGAATTGAAAGAGACACATGTACTCCAATGTTCATCGCAGCACTGTTTATAATAGCCAGGACATGGAAGCAACCTAGATGTCCATCTGCAGACGAATGGATAAGAAAGCTTTGGTACATATACACAATGGAGTATTATTCAGCCATCAAAAAGAATACATTTGAATCAGTTCTAATGAGGTGGATGAAACTAGAGCCTATTATACAGAGTGAAGTAAGCCAGAAAGAAAAACACCAATACAATATACTAACACATATATATGGAATTTAGAAAGATGGAAATGATAACCCTGTATACGAGACAGCAAAAGAGACATAGATGTATAGAACAGTCTTTGGGACTCTGTGGGAGAGGTGAGGGTGGAATGGTTTGGGAGAATGGCATTGAAACATGTATATTATCATATGTGAAATGAATCGCCAGCTCAGGGTCGATGCATGTTACAGGATGCTCGGGGCTGGTATGCGGGGATGACCCAGAGGGAGGATAATGGGAGGAGGGAGGTGGAAGGGGCGTTCGGGAGGGGGAACTCATGTACACCCAGGACGGATTCATGTCAATGTATGGCAAAGCCAAGCAATATAATATTGCAAAATAATTAGTCTCCAATAAAAATAAAAATAACAATAAAAAACAAATAAAATTTACTCTTTGTGTTTGATCTTTGTTAATTTAATTAATATGTGTATTCTGGTGTTTCGCCTTGGTTTTATCCTGTTTGGAACTCTCTGGGTTTATTGGCTATGGGTGTCTATTTCCTCCCCCATTTTTAGAGAAGCTTTCAACTATTATCTCCTCAAGGATTTTCTCATGGCTTTTATATTTGTCGTCTTCTTCTGGGACTCATATGATTCGAATGTTGGGGCATTTATTTCCACCATTCTATCTTCCACCTCACTTAGCCAATCTTTTGCCTCAGTTATTCTTCTGTTGGTCCCCCCAGAGTGCTTTTGATCTCAGTTTTTTCAGTATTCATTATTGAATGACTCTGGCTTATTTTAGTCTAGGTCCTTGTTAAACATTTCTTGCATCTTCTCAATCCTTGTCTCTAGCCTATTTATCTGTAACTCCATTTTGTTTTCAACGCATTGGATCATTTTTATTCTGAATTCTTTTTCAGTTAGACTCCCTATCTTCTCCTCTTTTGTTTGGTTTGGTGGGCATTAATCATGTTCCTTTACCTGCTGAATATTTCTCTGCCTTTTCATTTTTTTAAATTTATTTAATTGGAGGTTAATTACTTTACATTATTGTATTGGTTTTGCCATACATTGACATGAATCTGTCCCGGGTGTACATGTGTTCCCCATCTTGAACCCCCCTCCCACCTCCCTCACATGTACTCCAATGTTTATCGAAGCACTGTTTATAATAGCCAGGACATGGAAGCAACCTAGATGTCCATCTGCAGACGAATGGATAAGAAAGCTGTGGTACATATAACAGTGGAGTATTACTCAGCAAATCATTTTGTTTTGATTGCTGTGTTTGTGGTGGCCTTTCTGTATTCTGGCAGTGTGTGGTTCTTCTTTATTGTGGAATTTCCTCCCTCTGGGTGGGGTTTAATGAGTGGCTCATCAAGGCATCCTGGTTAGGGAAGCTTGTATCAGTGTCCTGGTGGGTGGAGCTGTATCTTTTCTCTCTGGAGTTCAATGAAGTGTCCAGCAGTGAGTTTTGAGGTGTCTCTGAGTTTGGTGTGCTTTTGGCTGCCTGTCTTTTTGTGCTTAGGTTTATATTCCTGCTTTGCTAGAGAATTAGCTTTGTGTGTCTTGCCCTGAAACTTGGCTCTTGGATGGAGCTTGGTTTCAATGTGGGTTTGGAGGTTTTTGGATGAGCTCTTGTTGATTAAAGTTCCCTGTATTCAGGAGTTTTCTGGTGTTCTCAAGTTTTGGATTTAAGCCTCCTGCCTCTGGATTTCAGCCCTATTCTTACCGTAGCCTCAAAACTTCTCCATTCATACAGCACTGATGATAAAACATCTAGGTTAATGGTGAAAAGTTTCTTCAGAGTGAGGAACAACCAGAGAGGTTCACAGAATTACACTGAGAAGAGGGAGGAGGGAGATAGAGGTGACCAGGGGGAGAAGAGGGGGAATCAAAAGAGGAGAGACAAATCTAGCCAGTAATCATTTCCCAAAGTGTTCTCCTGGAGAAGGCAATGGCAAGCCACTCCAGTACTCTTGCCTAGAAAATCCCATGGATGGAGGAGCCGGATAGGCTGCAGTCCCTGGGGTCGCTAAGAGTGGGACACGATTGAGCGACTTCACTTTCACTTTCCACTTTCACACACTGGAGAAGGAAATGGCAACCCACTCCAGTGTTCTCGCCTGGAGAATCCCAGGGACAGGGGAGCCTGGTGGGCTGCCGTCAATGGGGTCACACAGAGTCGGACATGACTGAAGTGACTTAGCAGCAGCAGCAACACAAAATATTCTCCACAACCCAGAACACCCAAGGGGTTTCACAGAGTTAGGTAAAGAAGAGAAGGGGGAGGGAGGAGATAGAGGTGACCTGGGGGAGTAAAAGGACAGTCAAATGGGGAGACAGTAATCAAGCCAGTAATCACACTCCTAAGTAAAAATGGGTGCTGAAAATTGGATTCTTAAAGGTACAAAAATGATAAAAAAAAAAAAAAAACACACCAGAAAGCAAAGATTAAAAATCTACAGTAAAGGTCAGTTCAGTTCAGTTCAGTTCAGTACAGTCGCTCAGTCGTGTCCGACTCTCCGCGACCCCATGGATCACAGCACGCCAGGCCTCCCTGTCCATCACCAACCCCCGGAGTTCACTCAAACTCATGTCCACAGAGTTGCTGATGCCATCCAGCCATCTCATTCTCTGTCGTCCCCTTCTCCTCCCGCCCCCAATCTTTCCCAGCATCAGAGTCTTTTCCAGTGAGTCAAACTGCCGCATGAGGTGGCCAAAGTATTGCAGTTTCAGCTTTAGCATCAGTCTTTCCAATGAACACCCAGGATTGATATCCCCTAGAATGGACTGGTTGGATCTCCTTACAGTCCAAGGGACTCTCAAGAGTCTTCTCCAGCACCACAGTTCAAAAGCCTCAATTCTTCGGCGATCAGCTTTCTTCACAGTCCAACTCTCACATCCATACATGACCACGGGAAAAACCATTGCCTTGACTAGACGGACCTTTGTTGGCAAAGTAATGTCTCTGCTTTTTAATACACTATCACGGTTGGTCATAACGTTCCTTCCAAGGAGTAAGCATCTTTTAATTTCATGGCTGCAATCAGCATCTGCAGTGATTTTGGAGCCCCCAAAAATAAAGTCTGACACTGTTTCCACTGTTTTTCCATCTATTTCCCATGAAGTGATGGGACCAGATTCCATGATCTTCGTTTTCTGAATGTTGAGCTTCAAGCCAACTTTTTCACTCTCCTCTTTCACTTTCATCAAGAGGCTTTTGAGTTCCTCTTCACTTTCTGCCATAAGGGTAGTGTCATCTGCATATCTGAGGTGATTGATATTTCTCCCAGCAATCTTGATTCCAGCTTGTGCTTCTTCCAGCCCAGCATTCCTCATGAGGTACTCTGCATATAAGTTAAATAAGCAAGGTGACAATATACAGCCTTCACGTATTCCTTTTCCTATTTGGAACCAGTCTGTTGTTCCATGTACAGTTCTGACTGTTGCTTCCTGACCTGCATACAGGTTTCTCAAGAGGCAGGTCAGTTGGTCCGGTATTCCCATCTCTTTCAGAATTTTCCACAGTGGATTGTGATCCACACAGACAAAGGCTTTGGCATAGTCAATGAAGCAGAAATAAATGGTTTTCTGGAACTCTCTTGCTTTCTCCATGATCCAGTGGATGTTGGCAATTTGATCTCTGGCGCCTCTGCCTTTTCTAAAACCTGCTTGAACATCTGGGAGTTCCCAGTTAACATATTGCTGAAGCCTGATTTGGAGAATTTGAGCATGACTTTACTAGCGTGAGAGATAAGTGCAATTGTGCAGTAGTTTGAGCATTCTTTGGCATTCCCTTTCTTTGGGATTGGAATGAAGACTGACCTTTTCCAGTCCTGTGGCCACTGCTGAGTTTTCTGAATTTTCCGTCATATTGAGTGCAACACTTTCACAGCACCATCTTTCAGGATTTGAAATAGCTCAACTGGAATTCCATCACCTCCACTAGCTTCGTTTGTAGTGATGCTTTCTAAGGCCCACTTGACTTCCCATTCCAAGATGTCTGGCTCTAGGTCAGTGATCACGTTATCGTGACTATCTTGGTCTTTAAGATCTTTTTTGTAGAGTTCTTCTGTGTATTCTTGCTACCACTTCTTAATATCTTCTGCTTCTGTTAGGTCCATACCATTTCTGTCCTTTATCGAGCCTATCTTTGCATGAAATGTTCCCTTGGAATCTCTAATTTTCTTGACGAGATCTCTTGTTTTTCCTATTCTGTTGTTTTCCTCTATTTCTTTTCATTGATCGCTTAGGAAGGCTTTCTTATCTCTCCTTGCTATTCTTTGGAACTCTGCATTCAGATGCTTATATCTTTCCTTTTCTCCTTTGCTTTTTGCCTCTCTTCTTTTCACAGCTATTTGTAAGGCCTCCTCAGACAGTCATTTTGCTTTTTTGCATTTTTTTTCCATGGGGATGGTCTTGGTCACTGTCTTCTGTACAATGTCACGAACCTCTGTCCAGAGTTCATCAGGCACTCTATGTATCAGATCTAGTCCCCTAAATCTATTTCTCACTTCCACTGTATAATCATAAGGGATTTGCTTTAGGTTATATCTGAATGGTCTAGTGGTTTTCCCTACTTTCTTCAATTTAAGTCTGAATTTGGCAATAAGGAATTCATTATCTTAGCCACAGTCAGTATTTTAAAAAATACTTTATGTTTTTTACAGTATTAAAAAATGCAAAATCACAAAATTTATAATATATAGATATGAAATTTGCTTTAAAAATAGAGTCTTTTTTTGCAAGGTAGTAGTAAGTTATAAAAATAAAAATTAAAGGGTTAATAAAGAACTTAAAATTTTTAAAAAAATAAATGATAATAGTAAAACATATCTAGGAATTTCTCTGGAGCTGCTGAGGGTAGTGTGGGGTCAGCTCAGTTTCAGATAGTTTCTTGTCTCAGCTTATATTTCTTCTGAAGTTCTATAGGCCCCTTCCAATGTAGTCAAGGCTAACTACTGGGTTTTATTCTATTGCACCTGTCACTTCCAGAGTGGTTCCCTCTTCTTTGTTTATTTTGGCTTCCTCTGTTTGCAAGTCTCTTTAGTGTCTAATTTCTGCCCTGACACAAGGGGGCAAAGGCGGTTAATTATTTAGGCTCACTTGTTCAGTTTCGCTATGGGGAAGGAGGAACACTGCAAACAATATCACTGGTATGTGTTGGGATTACTCCCAGTGTATGGACAACACTGGGCTTGCCCCAGCTCATAGTGCGTGTGCTTTCTCAGTCTACAGTGCTCAGGCTCCAGGTTGCTCTGCAGGGGAACTGTCCAAAATGGGCCCTGGGTTTTTTTGCACTTCCCAGGTCTAAGCTGCTCAGGTTCAGGTTCTCGGGTACTCCACAAAGGCACAGACTCAGTTGGGATTGCATTTTGTGCCATTCCCATGTCCAAGCAGCTCAGGCGACCAGGTACTTGGTAAGCACACTGTCCCAGGTGGTGTGTGAATCTTAATCACATTCCTGGTCCAAGTCACTTGGTTTCCTTGGTGTGCCACTAGAGTGCTCTGTGTCTCCTCTGGGGAGCTGATCTCTAGCTGAGACCCTCCTGGAAGATGTCAACCATCTAGGCTCCCAGGAAGACTTGGTTAGCAACTGGGAGCCTGCTCACAGTTTGGTGGAGAATGCTGTCTCTGGGGAAAGATTGTCCCTCGCCTTCTTGCTAAGGCTGTCGCACATCTGCCTCTCTGCCTCTGGTAGGGGAAATGGCCAGTCTGAAGCCTGCCAGCTCTCCTCTGGTATTTGCTCAATCCTTTGTTTGTTAGCTGGCCAGGCTGTGATTTAGGCTAGAGCTTTTCATGGGAAAGTTCTTTCTCTCTCTCTCTCTATTTTTTTTTTTTCTTCTCTCTTTTGCTATCCTAAAGTTTGTGTTGCTATCTCATGTTAGCTTCCTCAGACTGTCCTCAGGGCATTCAGGCCTGGTCCTTACCCGAAGCATGCAACCCTTGCCTCCCTGTTCAGCCCCCACTCGCTGGTGGCTGATAGGAGCATCTGGGCTACTTCACTGGGAATTGCAGCTATGTGCGTGTTCTGTGGGTGTTTTTTTTTTTTCCCCTCCCAGTTATGTTGTCCTCTGAGATTCCAAAACTCCCCACAGACTTGCCAGTGAGAGGGTTTCCTGGTATTTGGAAACTTCTCCTCCTTCACAGCTCCCTCCCCTGGACGGTCTCCATCCCTAACTCTTTTGTCTCTCTTTTTGTCTTTTATATTTTGTCCCACCTTCTTTTGAAAAATATGGGCTGCCTTTCTGGGTGCCCAGTGTCCTCTGCCAGCCTTCAGAAGTTGTTTTGTGTAAGTTGCTCAGCATTCAAATGATCTTTTGATGAATTTGTGGGGGATGAAGTGGTCTCCCCATCCTATTCCTCTGCCATCTTAAGAATGCCTCCTGATTTAATCTTGGGACACTGATTCTACTAGATACAAACTCTGAAGAAAATGTTTGTCCAGAATGTATATTTCTGTAAGTTGCTCAGCATTCAAATGATCTTTTGATGAATTTGTGGGGGATAAAGTGGTCTCCCCATCCTATTCCTCTGCCATCTTAAGAATGCCTCCTGATTTAATCTTGGGACCCTGATTCTACTAGATACAAACTCTAGAGAAAATGTTTGTCCAGAATGTATATTTCCCCCATAAATGCCTTTTTTTTAAAAAAGAGGTTTAATAAATAAAACATTATTTCAAATGCTTTAAAGTATCTCTGCTATCAACTTTCACTGAATTTATGTTGTCTTAAGCTTCCTTGTGGATTGTTAACATTGAATGAATCCCATAGATCTTTGTATTCACCTTGAGTACTTTGAAATATAAACACATTTCTTATTACTTAGAGCCTATTCATTTTAATAGAGACAAATATATTAGTTGTGATAAACACTCATTCAATAAATATTTGAAGGCTTACTATGTGTACTCACTGCATTTCATATTCTATGAACATGGGCACTGTCTCTATTTTGTTTGCTGCTGTTGAATAAATAAATTTGTGGATGAAGGAACAAAGGCTAGAAGCTATGGGAATATGAAGATAAATGTCAAGAAGTCCCTGCCCTCAAGAGGTGTATATTCCTACTATGAAGTCGATAAAAATCGGATCATTAACTGCAAAGTAATAATTCATAGGTACCATGAGAAAAACAGACTATTGCTGTTGGATTTCTGAGGGCAGGAGAGGTTACATTAGGCTAAAGAATCAGAAAAGCTTTCCTGGAGGGGATGAATCTGCATTTGGAGAATTTGAATATGTGGAAGTGGGAGTTTGAGCCATTTTGGGCAGAGGAAACAGTTTCTCCACAAAGAAGCTAATGCAGGAAATGCAGAACATGTGTGGAATGTAAAGTGTTGAAAGAAAAAGTGAGAAATAAAACAGAAAGGGTCGGTTGCAGCCAGGCAAACTACTTTAGAATGCTTTCAATCATCAGCAGGAAGCAGGTGAAGTTATCTGACCAGAAAATAGGAACTATTACAAAAACCTGATGAGAGATAATGGCCCAGACTCGAATGAAAATGAGAAAGGAAGGAAACAACAGAAAAAGATGGACTATATTAATCTATCTCTGATGAAGATTTTGCAAGGTCCTCGGGCCCCTAAATCCTCAACTATCTTTCTGCTGGAGCCAGTTTCCTGAGGATTAAATGTACAAGAAACACTCCAACAAAATACATATACATCTCCTAGCAGAGTTTTGGCCCCAAAACTTCTTATCTAGGATTAGAAGTGGGCTGTATGTGAATCATAAAAATCTTGGTTTTGTCCATAAAAGGACCTCTGACCCTACCCCTATAGGTTTTACCATTTCATTGAGAGAAGAACAAAATGGTAGGAAAAAAAATCCGTTCTTTCTCAGCCTGGGGAAGAACTACCTACTTTCTTCTTTTCTGTCCCTGGTCCCCATCCAAACCAGAAACGATCCACTTTAACACAGAAAAAAATGACCAAGTTCCAAGGAGAGCCAGAAGGTGGGCCTTCTAGGTGGGCCAGTTTGGGGAGGAGAAGGTTATCTGCCAAAGATAGAGAGAAAGCAGATCCCAGGGAAGACAACCATTTTATTATACTCCTTCCTCCTTCTAGAAGAAGCACCATCCCGTAAAATCCTAGTAAAGAGTTTGGAGCAATGGTGAAAATGATGGGATTTTGATACCAGCCCAACTGGATTGAAATCCTGTTTCTGACATTATGTGTGACTTTGGACAAAATACTTAAAGGTCTCTCTCACTTAACTTCACCATTTTTAAAATTGAGACTATAATAGTAAACCAAGTTAGCGTCATTGCTATCAGTAAACAGGGCAATGTTGGTACTTAGCACTTTCCACACTACTTGATGTGAGCTATTGTTTTTTTAATTGTGAGTCTTTAATGCATGTGAAGAGCTACTGCTTCTTGGAAAGAGTTAGGAGTAAGAGACATGAGTACCATTTTAAATTAGGACATATGACTTTTAAAAAGTTTCTTGGTACAAGATCATAATTAAGGAAGGAATGGTGGTTGGACACGGGAAGAAAAGAAAAAATTACAGCAAGATTTCCCACCTGGTTAACTAGAGAGAAGAAAGTCAGACATCTGGAAAAAAAAGCAGGTATTACAGCATACATGTTGTTTACTTTCAGGTTCACAATGCCACTACAACTACCATTGTTCAGCTTAGATTATACTATGTTGGAGTGGCAATCACAAAATCTCACTGGCTTAGAACAACCAAAAATTATTTTTCACTCAAACTACAGGTCTATTGATGGTCAGCTGCAGCTATGCTTCATGACGTATTTACTCTAGGACTCAGATTAATAGATCACTCCCTTTCTGGGATAGTTCTGATGTTATTGTAGAGAGAGAAGAAAGAAGGTAAGCACAGAATAGCACATGGTGACTCATAAAGCATCTGTTTGGAAAAGTCTTATACTTCATTGGTCAGAGAAAGTCACATGGTCAACCTTGGTGTCAATGGAGTAAAGAACTGCCTTACAAAGGATTCCTACAAGATGGGGTGAATTAATTTTCAACAGTACAATTTACCACACCAGGATTTTGTGGTCTAAGATCAATGAAAGAATAGATGAGCCCAATCTACTCTGGTACATGGATTATGGCCTCTCTGAAGTGGGTTGCTGTTTCCTTCTCCAGAGGATCTTCCTGACCTAGGGATTAAACCCGTGTCTTGTCTCCTTCGTCTCCTACATTGGCAGGTGAATTCTTTACTGCTGACCCACCAGGGAAGCCCCTTCATTAGGAATCATCAATAAAATGTTCCATGATGGTTAAAATCTGGAATTAAATTTACATACACTACGGGGAGCGGAATGCAAACAACTGGTGAATAAGAGGTTATTTGGGCAGAATTGAAGATGAGTTGTAATGAATGGGTGTAAAACTCAAAGATCATATTATGCAATCGGGTTTGAATAGGAAATAAGTTATCAAGGTTCCTGTTAAAATAATGCTGGTAAAGGTTGAATAAGAGATTAAAGATTACAAAGAAATTATAGTTAAATGAGATATCTAAAAACTAAGTGGTGTCTGTGTGTGTGAGTAAGAGAGAGACGGGGGGATGAAATAGAAGCATTTGGCAATTCAGTTAGTAAGGTAAACAACAACCATCAGAATCAAAAATCACAGGAAATTGACAAGATTAGAGATAAAATAAATAATATTATTATAACCAGTAAATTTGAAAGTGTTTAACACATTTCTCTTACTAAGAAGATGAGAAGGTATCTCAGTTAATTTTTCTTGAGATGGAGCTTTACAACAAGCCTATGCATGACAAGGTGAAATTAGAAAATGCTCGTCAACTAAGTTATTATTAACTTAATGCCTGTACTTCTTATTTGCAATTAATCCCTTTCTCCTTTAAAATGTTGACATATTATTATTTATAAATGTATTTAACTTAAATTTATTCTATATTTTAGCCACTTGATGCAAAGAACTGACTCATCAGAAAAACTTTGATAATGGGGAAGATTGAAGGCAGGAGGAGAAAGGGAACAACAGAGGATGAGATGGTTGGATGCCATTGACTCGATGGACATGAGTCTGAGCAAGCTCTGGGAGTGGGTGATGGACAGGGAAGCCTGACATGCTGCAGTCCATGGGGTTGCAAAGAGTCAGACACGGCTGAACTGAACTGAACTATTCTATGTTTACAGAAACTAATTCTATATAAGTATGATAAAACATATCTGTTTGTGACATCCTAAGAAACTGAGGTGATCATTATCAAACAGAGCTCTAAGAATGAAGAGTGTGTTCTATCCCCTTGTATCATTCACAGTTATCATAGTGCTTCATCCATAATAAGAAATCAATTGGTAACTGTTGAGTGAATGAAAGAATTATAGTTTTATTCATGCTATTTTTTGTAGAATGATTATTTGACTGGACTTCCCTATGGCTCAGATGGTAAAGAATCTTCCTGCAATGCAGGAGACCTGGGTTCAGTCCCTGGGTCAGGAAGATACCCTGGAGAAGGGAATGGCAACCCATTCCAGTATTCTTGCCTGGTGAATCCCAAGGACAGAGGACCCTGGTAGGTTTACTGTCCATGGGGTCACAAAGAGTCAGACATGACTGAGCTACCAACACACACACACACACACACACACACACACACACACACACACACAGCTATCTGAATGACTGGTGAATCCAGCAATTGCAGTTCTTTGGGCTTCAGCCTCCTCAGATGTTAAATGCAAAGTGGATTATCCACTAAACGCTTTGCAGGACTGTTGAGAAATAAGATGTGTCAGAGTGAAATAATTTATACGCATAACATTTGATGACTCTTTGGAAGTAAACTGATGCAGTGATATTGTAAGTTAGAATTCTGTATTTTTCTATAGCTCAGATATGCAGACAACCTAAATGTCCATCAACGGATGAATCGATAAAGAAGATGTGATACATATACACAGGGAATACTTCTCAGCCATAAAATAGAATGAAATAATACCATTTGGAGAGACATGGATGGGCCTAAAGATTATCATACTCAGTGAACTAAGTCAGACAAAGACAAATACCATATGATATTACTTATATGTGTAATCTAAAAAATAATAATACAAATGAACTTATGTACAAAACAGAAATAGACTCACAGACACAGAGAACGAGTTGTGATTGAAAATGTGGAGGGGTTGGTGGGGGAGGGATGGAATAGGAGTTTGGGATTATGAGATACAAACTCATATATAGAATGGATAAATAATAAGATTCTTCTGTATAGCACAAGAAGCTATATTCAATATCCTGAGATAAGCCATAATGAAAAAGAATATGTAAGTGTGTGTGTGTGTATACATATATATATATATATATATAAAACTGAATCACTAGTGCAGTGGACATGAGCTTGGGAAAACTTTAGGAGGTTTGGTGAGGGACAGGGAGGCCTGGCGTGCTACAGTACATAGGGTTGTAAAGATCTGGACATGACTGGGCAACTGAGCAATAGTAATATAAATGAATCACCTTACTGTACAGTAAAAATTAACACAACATTATAAATCAACTATACTTCAATAAAATAAACTAAAACAAAAGATTTTGTATGTTCCAAATCTTAGCATTTTCTATGCAAATAAAGTTGTAAAATGGTGTCTTTAGAGAATCATGCTAGATCTATGTGATACCAAAAACCCAATGAAAAAATAGATCTGTTCTCAATAAACTTTTTAAACAAGTCTTAATTTGGTTATATTTGGTAAAAATGAGGGTGATTTTAGGGAGAAAAGATGTTTCAATAAATGTTAAATCCCAGTTTGTTAATGGCGGTCTACCAATGGAGGTAGTAAGACTCATTTCCTGGATAGTTCCATGTTGTTATGTAATATTAATGTAAAATTTAATTGAATTCTTAAAGAACACCCTAAGTTTGTTTCTGAAGCTTATCTCAGTGATCTCTCTCTGGATGAAGATCAGATGCCTCGTGACCAGCAACCAGGACTACAAAAAAAAAGGACATAATTTAAAGGACTGTCTCCAACCTGGATGGAAGGGCTTTTTTCAGAAGAAACTATACTACACCAGGATGAGAAGACGACGACATCAGAGGTAGACAGCTTGCCCAAGATGCTGGACCTGATTAGTATGATCATTTATAATGTTTTCTTGACTTCTTAGCCCCCTGCATATAAATCAAATACTTTTCTACCATAGGCCTGATCCTATGCTAGTTTTAGAAATTAATCCAATTGTCGGGTTTGTAGACATGTAAAAGCTCATTTGGCTTATACAAAAACTCTGTTAGACTTGTGCCATCCTAATGTCCTTAAACCATGGCAACAGTCTGCTTCTAAATTGGAAAATTAAAAACAATAGCTGGAAATCAGAGTCAGGGCTAAGGGAAATCCAAGATGGCACCTTGGCTTTTCCCAGCTCCCTGACAAACCTCATTTTTTATTTGATGGATTAAAGCCTCCCTACAGGGCCTCCATCGGAGAAGGCAATGGCAAGCCACTCCAGTACTCTTGCCTAGAAAATCCCATGGATGAAGGAGCCTGGTAGGCTGCGGTCCATGGGGTCGCTAAGGGTCGGATACGACTAAGCGAATTCACTTTCACTTTTCACTTTCACACATTGGAGAAGGAGGTGGCAACCCACTCCAGTGTTCTTGCCTGGAGAATCCCAGGGACGGGGGAGCCTGGTGGGCTTCCGTCTATGGGGTCACACAGAGTCGGACACGACTGAAGTGACTTAGCAGCAGCAGCAGCAGCACAGGGCCTCCATAATGAAAAATCACGGAATATTAAGTTTTGTAAATTGGTAAATTAAGTTTCTAATTTTGTTAATGTCTAGAGTTTACTAAGACTCACTGCTGAGACAGTTCCTTGTTACATGATACTGCTAAAAGATTTAATTAAGTTATTAAAAAAGGACACTCTAGGTTAGTTTCTAAGGCTTATCTCAGTAACCAATCTTCAGATAAAGGTCGGATGCTCCATAATGTACAACCAGGAGATTAACACCAGAATATAATCATTTAACGAATGAAGTCATGTGGCTTGGGGTATACCAGGCTTTATCTAATGAAAATTCTTGACATATAATTCTTATTTTACTAATAACTGCTAGCTATGGCTATATTATTTTCTATGTCACTTGTTTCACTGAGCCTGTGATATAGTGCTGAACTGACAGTTCCATATGAGATCAATAATTGTAATAATGTGACTCTGGGTATGGGAAAAAGCAACAAGAGGAAATATTTTCCTGGACCAGAAGGCTAGTAAGACAGTGGTCCAGAGACTTTTGCTACTTGCAAGGCCTGGTCCAATTTTAGAACACTGAGTGGCCCATCACTTCCCTAGACCTGGGAATGAGCCTTCCCAGCACCGCGGGACACAATGGCCATGAAATGGTGTCACATGGTCAGATATGTGGCTATGAAGGGACCCTGCTGACCGGAAGTTGGTACTTGCCAGCTGCCTCTGCAAAGATTGCATGATGACCATTGCAAGCTGCTGACCTTCAACATCCCCTGAAAGAAGTTCAGGGTGAAAATCAGGAATGAGGCACTCTGTGTTCTGGAAAAAAAAAAAAAAAAAAAACTGGCAGAACAGGCCTTCAGATAGTTAGATCTTTTCAGAAAAAGCTTTTATGAGTTCCAATTCTTGCATCTTCTCATACCTAGAAAAACACTGACGTCATTAATGGTGAAATATGCTTTGGCTATTAAAAAAAAAAAAAACGATATTATGGGTGCGATTTCAAATTGATTAATTTTTGAAATTGCATTGACATGTTTGATTTGCAATGTTGTGTTAATTTATTCGTATAACAAAGTGACTCAGTTATACATACAAAAAAATAAATTAATTAAAAAAAAAAGCCCAATGAAAACTGAAAATACTGAACAATATCCAAATATTTTTATGCATTCAGAAAACCACTACCATATACACAAAATAGCTGAATGTGTAGCCATAGAAAATCTGACTTCCAGTTATATGTCCTGAAACTGACAGGTGGCTTATAAAAAAAAATAAAATTAAATCTTGAACTTAGCAGAAAGAACATTTAAGTTTTCATGTAAGGCCTTGACATAACAAAGTTTTAACCATAGAACGCAAAGGTGCCCACTATAGATTCTATAGGAATTTATTTCTCCATGACTTTGCAAATATCATTACCTGCATTCAAATAACATATTTATTTCTTCTTACCAGGCAAAATCAAAAAGACCAAAGAAATTCCATATTTTTAAACTGCAATTTCACAGCATAACTATTTCTGACAGTTATAGAAGTTTTGAAAGCATCATTTTCAAACAAAACACTAAGAAATATGAACGTGTTTTGGTTTTAGTCTATTACTATATTTGTTATTGTTTATCCAAATCACTTCAGTTAACTGAGGACAACATTTAACAAGGTCCTTTGCACATTCGAATATATCCTTTTAGAATATCAAACAACTTATATATATTCATGGAAAGTAACAACCAAAGGCTAAGCGGGGTCATGGTAAAAGTTAAAATTATACTATCCACTTATATTAGAATCGTTAATTTTTACCACAATATAAGTTCTTAGCTATCAAAATATTAATAGACTTTCTTTTAACAAGATTACTTAAATTGTGTATGCATTACTGAAAACAGTTGTGATAGTTCGATATATTTAAGAAGTTATCATCTAACATAAATAAATCTGATAAGATGTTTAATGGATAGGAAGATTCCATCACCTATTGAACTATCAAATCAGGAACATGAATTCTTTCTTGGATCCTTTAAATCATTTAAATTCAAGCATTTTGGGTCTTTTTTTTTTTTTTTCAATAACTAGACTTTAATATGCATAGCTTATAATAGGTGCTAATATACTTAAAGTATTTCAGGCATTGAGTGTACTGTATCACAAAGCCATTTTCTTCAAATTAATAATACAAAGCTTTCAACTTTGTTTAATTTGGCATGTAGACAAAAATACTAGGAGATAGCATAACACACTCTGTCTGCAATCCTTTCTCCATCCTTCAGGCCAGGCAAACTTGCAAACCATTCTGAAGCTCTTAGAACTAATTGTTAAGCAGCATAGATGCCACTTAATTAGAGAAAACTAGGAGGAAGCAGTAATCTAGAAACCACAATTTGATTGGAAGTAGGAATATCATTAATGCACACAATTCCCTTACTGCATATTACTAAGGCATCTAAAGTCAAAGGAAAGGAAGTGCTTCTGAAAGAGGAATCTCTGTGGATCCTTTGAAAAAGAAAGCCAACACAACATGAGTTTTATAAAGTTTAGTACCATTTTACTCCTTTCCATCTTAAGTAGTATGTTAGTTGCAGAATCATGGTTTTCTCTCGGCTTTTCTTTACGTTGCCTATGAAGAAGTTCTGTGTGTCTGCTCTGGCTGATTTCCAGTGTTTTCTTTAAAAAAAAATGTCATTCAGTTGTAAAGACCAAGCAATTCTGTTTGCCTGGAGGATTGCCTTTCTATCCCTATCAGGTCTGGCTCTTTCCTTTTTTCCTGCTATATCTCCTGATAATGTTTTTGAAAGAAACTCCTAAATACCCTTGGTACCAGATTGCCTGTCTTGTTTAGCCAGAGGTATGTGGTTTTTTGAGAGAAACTGTAACATAATAGCATTGTCACATTTAAATCTCAGGCTGTGGAGTCTAGGGGTAAAAGCGTATCAAATCTGAGTATTATACAAGATGTTGGCATATATAAGATGCTATCTCGAATCCATCAGGGAAGCAATGTGCAGGCTGGTGGGACTTGCTATGAATAAGGAAATGATGGTTGGGCATGGAGGGTGAATGGGTGTGCAGAATCAGCACAATCCATGAACAGAGCTTTACTTTCATCAACTGATGTTTGTACCAGAGTTTCAATGCAAGTTAGTTAAAAACACTGTCGAGACTGATCCTCTAGGGACACATCCTTTCAAAGTGGTATTTGCCAATAAATGTGCAGCTGTCAAGTTATACAATTTATTATGGGTTTGGATAGCACAAGAAATATTTATGGACTAAAAAATTATCTTGGGGGCAAGGGACCACACAGGTGAAGGGAATGCCTTTATTTCTGTTGTTACCTTATTTGGTTATGAGTACATTATCATAAAAAATAGAAAAGCTCATTGCCTCATCTTCAACATGGCACCCCTTGTAAAACAACTGTATTAGAGATCAGACATTAGGACAAGAATGAAGACAGACGCTAAAGATGAATGAGAGAAAATTGATACCATCCAAAGAGTAAAGAAGTATAAGAAAGGAGAAAAGGCTAAATAAAAAGAGTTTTTGTTTGCCCTGAAAAACCATGTGAGAATGTAGGGAGACTATAATTCAGTTTTAAGGCACAGGACTGGAACAGACTGGCAAGTAGGTCTGGGACTAGATGGATGGCAAGCCGAGAATTGTTATCATTGTTCAGCTATTCCTTCAGAGAATCACTACCAGGTATGTCTCAGAGGAATGTTCCCAGTAGCTTCCTGCAAGCTAGCTCGGAGCTAGAAACCTGCACTGGTCTCTTCATCATCATTCCTGAAAATAGAGGGAAAGGAGTATTCTTGGTGGTAATTTTAAGCCATGTTTCCCCAGCTTGGAGGTCTCTAATGAAGAGGGGTTTGAGTTACAATGACAGTCATTTCTGACTCTGAGATCAATAAAATTTGCCAACATTCTGTCCCTTTGAGTCCTTCCCTTACCACTTAGTGAAGCCTTCTTAGAGACCAGCACTGTGATTGTCCTGAGCAGTTGCTGGCATGCATTTATCTGTTCCATCCTAATGCATATGCCACTCTAATGTTCTCCACTGACCTTGGTATAATCTGATCATTTGTCAATGCCTCACTGCCAATGACTCCTCCCGTAATCATATGGCCCTTGTAACTACTAATCAGGATAACCATACATCCTAGTTAGCCCAATACAATCTCAAATTAATTAAGTAGACCCAGCATAATTCTTTATAGTGTTCCCTTTCATTCTTAAAAGTGCTACTATCTATTCCACCGGTTTATAATTCTTGTTCCATGAGGTATCCAAGTAGAAGATTCTAACTCAGTTTCCTGTAGTTCTAATACTTTTAGAATTTTTTTGCTTGGCTTGTCCATTCAGATTCTTCCACGCCATGTTACAGAAGAAAGAGCATAGATTTGGGTGCCAAATTAATTTGTCCTCAAAACTCAGCCCTAGTACTTACTCACTATGAAAGCCAAAGTCTCGGCTTTCTCATCATAAAAACGGAAATAATAATATGACTTAGCTCATATGATTGTATTGAGGATGAATCAAACATAATATGAAAATAAAACCGCAGCACAATAGCTAATATTGTAGAGAATAAATCAGTTCAGTTCAGTTCAGTCACACAGTCATTTCAGACTCTTTGCAACCCTATGGACCACAGCAAGCCAGGCTTCCCAGTCCTCACCAACTACCAGAGCTTGCTCAATCTCATGCCAATCGAGTCAGTGATGCCATTCAACGATCTGATCCTCTGTCGTACCTTTCTCCTCCTGTCTTCAATCTTTCCCAGCAAAGAATGAATACAAGTCACCTTTTCACTCCTTCCTTCTACAGTTCAGTTCAGTTGCTCAGTCGTGTCCGAATCTTTGCGACCCCATGAACCACAGCACGCCAGGCCTCCCTGTCCATAACCAACTCCTGCAGTTTACACAAACTAATGTCAATCGACTCGGTGATGTCATCAAGCCATCTCATCCTCTGTCATCCCTTTCTCCTCCTGCCTCCAATCCCTCCAAACATCAGGGTCCTTTCCAATGAGTCAACACTTCACATGAGGTGGCTAAGTATTGGAGTTTCAGCTTCAGCATCAGTCCTTCCAATGAAACACCAGGAACGATCTCTTTTAAGATGGACTGGATGAATCTCCTTGCAGTCTAAGGGACTCCAAGAGTCTTCTCCAACACCACAGTTCAAAAGCATCAGTTTTTAGGCACTCAGTTTTCTTCACAGTCCAACTCTCACATCCATACATGACCACTGGAAAAAGCATAACCTTGACTAGAAGGACCTTTGTTGGCAAAGTAATGTCTCTGCTTTTTAATATGATATCTAGGTTGGTCAAAACTTTCCTTCCAAGAAGTAAGCGTTTTTTAATTTCATGGCTGCAATCAGCATCTGCAGTGATTGTGGAGCCACCACAAAAATAAAGTCAACCACTGTTTCCATTGTTTCCACATCTATTTCGCATGAAGTGATGGGACCAGATGCCATGATCTTCGTTTTCTGAATGTTGAGCTTTAAGCTAACTTTTTCACTCTTCTCTTCCACTTTCATCAAGAGGTTTTTGGTTCCTCTTCACTTTCTGCCATGAGGGTGGTGTCATCTGTATATCTTAGGTTATTGATAATTCTCCTGGCAATCTTGATTCCAGCTTGTGTTTCTTCCAGCCCAGCATTCCTCATGATGTATTCTGCATATAAGTTAAATAAGCAGAGTGACAATATACAGCCTTGACATACTCCTTTTCCTATTTGGAACCAGTCTGTTGTTCCATGTCCAGTTCTAACTGTTGATTCCTGACCTGCATTTAGGTTTCTCAAGAGGCAGGTCAGGTGGTCTGGTATTCCCATCTCTTTCAGAATTTTCCACAGTTTATTGTGATCCACACAGTCAAAGGCTTTGGCATAGTCAATAAAGCAGAAATAAATGTCTTTCTGGAACTTTTGTGCTTTTTCCATGATCCAGCGGATGTTGGCAATTTGATATCTGGTTCCTCTGCCTTTTCTAAATTCCGCTTGAACACCTGGAAATTCACTGATCACGTATTGCTGAAACCTGGTTTGGAGAATTTTGAGCATTAATTTACTAGTGTGTGAGATGAGTGCAATTGTGCAGTAGTTTGAGCATTCTTTGGCATTGCCTTTCTTTGGGATTGGAATGAAGACTGACCTTTTTCAGTCCTGTGGCCACTGCTGAGTTTTCGAAATTTGCTGGCATGTTGAGTGCAGCACTTTCACAGCATAATCTTTCAGGATTTGAAATAGCTTAACTGGAATTCCATCACCTCCACTAGCTTTGTTTGTAGTGATGCTTCCTAAGGCCCACTTGACTTCACATTCGAGGATGTCTGGCTGTAGGTGAGTGATCACACCATCATGACTATCTGGGTCATGAAGATCTTTTTTGTACAGTTCTTCTGTGTATTCTTGCCACCTCTTCTTAATATCTTCTGCTTCTGTTGTGTCCATACCATTTCTGTCATTTAACAAGCCCATCTTTACGTGAAATGTTCCCTTGGTATCTCTAATTTTCTAGAAGAGATCTCTAGTCTTTCCCATTCTGTTGTTTTCTTCTATCTCTTTGCATTGATCGCTGAGGAAGGCTTTCTTATCTCTCATTGCTATGCTTTGGAACTCTGCATTCAGATGCTTATATCTTTCTTTTTCTCCTTTGCTTTTCTCTTCTCTTCTTTCCAGAGCTATTTATAAGGCCAACCCAGACAGTCATTTTGCTTTTTTGCATTTCTTTTCCATGGGGATGGTCTTGATCCCTGTCTCCTGTACAATGTCTCGAACCTCCATCCATAGTTCATTAGGCACTCTATCAGATTTAGTCTCTTAGATCTATTCCTCACTTCCACTGTATAGTCATAAGGGATTTGATTTAGGTCATACCTGAATGGTCTAGTGGTTTACCCTACTTTCTTCAATTTAAGACTGAATTTGACAAAAAGGGGTTCATGATCTGAGCCACAGTCAGCTCCTGGTCTTGTTTTTGCTGACTATACAGACCTCCTCCATTTTTGGCTGCAAAGAATATAATCAATCTGATTTCGGTGTTGACCATCTGATGATGTCCATGTGTAGAGTCTTCTCTTGTGTTGTTGGAAGAGGGTGTTTGCTATGACCGGTGCGTTCTCTTGGCAAAACTCTATTAGCCTTTGCCCTGCTTCATTCTGTACTCCAAGGCCAAATTTGCCCGTTACTCCAGGTGTTTATTGACTTCCTACTTTTGCATTCCAGTCCCCTATAATGAAAAAGACATCTTTTTTTGGGTGTTAGTTCTAAAAGGTCTTGCAGGTCTTCATAGAACGGTTCAAATTCAGCTTCTTCAGCGTTACTGGTTCGGGCATATGCTTGGATTACCACGATATTGAATGGTTTGCCTTGGAAAAGAACAGAGATCATTTTGTCGTTTTTGAGATTGCATCCAAATTGCAAATGAGATTGCATTTCAGACTCTTTTGTTGACCATGATGGCTACTCCATTTCTTCTAAGGGATTCCTGCAGACAGTAGTAGATATAATGGTTGTCTGAGTTAAATTCACCCCTTCCAGTCCATTTTAGTTCACTGATTCCTAGAATGTCGATATTCACTCTTGCCATCTCCTGTTTGACCACTTCCAATTTGCCTGGCTTCATGGACCTAAAATCCTAGGTTCCTATGCAATGTTGCTCTTTTCCGCATTGGACCTTGCTTCTATCACCAGTCACATCAACACCTGGGTATTGTTTTTGCTTTGGCTCCATCCCTTCATTCTTTCTGGAGTTATTTCTCCACTGATCTCCTGTAGCTAATTGGGCACTTACCAACCTGGGGAGCTCCTCTTTCAGTATCCTATCATTTTGCCTTTTCATACTGTTCATGGGGTTCTCAAGGCAAGAATCCTGAAGTGGTTTGCCATTCCCTTCTCCAGTAGACCACATTCTGTCGGATCTCTCCACCATGACCCGCCCGTCTTGGGTGGCCCCACAAGGCATGGCTTAGTTTCATTGAGTTAGACAGTGCTGTGGTCCGTGTGATCAGATTGGCTAGTTTTCTGTGATTATGGTTTCAGTGTGTCTCCCTCTACACTTGAGAATGTAAAACAGCTTCTTCAAAGCTTAGGCCTTGAAAACATTCATCTAATGTTGAATAACAACTTATTCAAAGCTCCTTCTTCTTATTGACAATTTCTCTTGCAGGATAGTGAATTAATTCCTTAACCACTGAATAGAAGTGACATCCTACCCTTCTCTTCCATCCATTACTTCAATTCTGAGTCTTAGATATAACTATAAATTTCAGTGAGCCCATTATTTTTTCCCTAGGAGACCAATAGGAAGTTTAAGTGAAACGAACTCTTGGGCATCACCATTTTAGTTAGATCAGAGGTCAGCAAACTTTTTTTGTAAAGGGCCAAATAATAACTATTTCAGGCTTTGTTGGCTATACAGTCTCTGCTACAACTGCTCATCTCTGCCAGTAAGCACAGAGCAGATATAAATGATTCACAAATGAATAAGCATGGCTGCATTCTAATAACACTTCATTTATGGACACTTAAATTTGAATTTCACACAATTTGCATGTATCACAAAATAATATTATTTTCTTTCAATCATTTAAAAATGGATAAAAACATTCTTAACTCATGAGCAGTACAATAATAAGCAGCAAGTCAGATTTTGTACACGAGTTTTAGATTGCCAGTCAACTTAATAAAAAAGAAATCTACTGATTCACCTAAACAGAAATGTAGCAATATATGTTTTAGGTATAGATTAATCCAGGGATTCCAAACAATATAATCAGTCTCTGTCTCTCAATTTCTCAAACCCCCTCTTCTTTATGTTGACTTCATTCTCATGTCCTGATTGTGTTAAGATGGCTATCCATATTTCTAGGGTTTTTTCTTCCATGTTCAAATATAGTAGAAAAGAAAATGAGCATTCTTCTTTCTAAAATTGTTAACAGGAAGTACTCGGCCTGATAGTACTCTGAGCTTTATCATGTGTCCATCCCTGTTCCAATAACTATGACCACAGGCATGAGATGTCCTAATTGGCTTAGACTAGTAAGTTATTCCAGTACCTGGGATTTGGATAGAATCAACTTCAGCCAAATCCACACAAAGATCAATAATTCCCCTAGGGTATTTTAACACACTGCTACCAAGGGCTTGTAGCTCAGTTAGTAAAGAATCAGTTAGTAACTCAGTTAGTAAAGAATCTGCCTACAATGCAGGAGACATGGGTTCAACTCCTCGGTCGGGAAGATTCCCTTGAGAAGGAAATGGCAACCCACTCAAGTATTCTTACCTGGAGAATCCCATGGACAGAGAAGCCTAGCAGGGGGAGTCCATGGAGTCTCAAGAATTGGACATGACTTAGCAACTAAACCACCACCAGCACCAAAGAATAGGAAAGGTATATGTTAAAGCATATATTAAAAATGTGGCAAATGTGTACCATAGAACATACCTGATTTCATGGACGTTCAAATTTGGCCCTTCACAATTCCCTCAAATGAAAAAAAGGTGAACTTAAATATTTTGAAAATAAAATTAGTCTGACATAAATTGATCTTTCAGAGAAGGCCATTTCATATATGTGTGTGTATGCATATGTTGAATAAATAGGTCTATTTTTTACTCTATAACACAAAGAGTTTAAATTAGCCTATGACAAACTTTTCTGTAAAGGACCAGATAGAAAATATGTTAGGCTTTGCAGTCCATATACTTAGTCATATTTTTTTTTCTTTTTCTCCCCTCCCCCTTTACAACCTATTTAAAATGAAAAATAATCCTAAATCCAAAGGTCATAAAAATAAAAGCAAGATTTTGACTGCAGTCCATAGTTTTTCTAATTCTAAGCTGAATAACTACTAGCTCTCCTTCTGGCTATGCCAGTCTATGACTCTAGGCTTCTGTTTGGTATTGTTTGTTTGTTTGTTTTTGGTAAGTTGCCCAGTCATATCCCACTCTTTGTGACCTCATGGGCTATAGAGTCCATGGAATTCTCCAGGCCAGAATACTGGAGTGGGTAGCCTTTCCCTTCTCCAGGGGATCGTCCCAATCCAGGGATCGAACCCAGGTCTCCCACATTGCAGGTGGATTCTTTACAAGCTGAGCCACAAAGGAAGCTCTCTGTCTGTAGCAGTTGATTCCTACTGCCTCTGTGAAAAGAGAGTCTCATGGACAGAGGAGCCTGGCAGGCTACAGTACAAAGGGTCACACAGAGTTGGACACAACTGAGTAGGCATGCATGCCTCTGCCCAGGAAGGGCTCTTCTTTTCACAGAAGTATTCAGACTCCAGTGTCATCACTATCCCTGCCCTAGAAAGGATGGTGAAAATATCTAAATGGTTCTTTGCTCACCTGCATCCTTTTAGGCAATTGAAATGAATACTCAGATATTCGTATTTTTACTGTTTCCAAAAGATAATCTGTTCTCATGGTTTTTCCTTACTTGTGGGAAGCAGCTTCTGCCAGGCCAGAGATATGAGGTGGCAGGTAAAGATTACCTTTCTGAAACACAAATATGATACTATCACTACACTTAGAAAAACAAACAAACAAACAAACAAACAACAACAACAAAAAAAAACCCTTACTGATGATCATGACCTGCAGGGCAGAGACTGTACTTCTCAAGCATGACATTTAAAGACCATAACAGTCCAAATTCACCTGGCTTTTCAGCTTTATCTATTATGACTTTGAACTGCTTTATTCACTACCAAGCCCATTCTACTCATATTACCTAAACTCATTATGCATTGGGTGCTTTGTATGTTTGCCTGATAATAAACTGCTCACTTTGCCCATGATGGAGTTCAGAACCTGATACCCCAAAATATGGCACCTTGACATATGGAATATTTTGGGCTGATGGAATTGGAGAAATGGGAGGTACGGGGGCTTTCTGACTTCTCCCTTATTTCCTGAAGCAGGTCATAAAACCCTGTGAGATGTATCCTCTCTATACCTGGAGGAAAGGAGCATCCTTATCTCTGAAGATGGGAATCTGAAGAGGCAAGCCCTTCTAAGTTTCCCGCAGTTTACAACCCTTACCTTAAACGCTTGTATCCTATTACATTTTCCCATTTCAACCCTTCATCAAATTTAGTATAAATATGCTCAGGTTTAACTGTTTCTTTGGGTTTTCATTTCCTTATGAAGGCTTCTGTGTCATGTAAACCAGCAGTCCCCAACCTTTTTGGCAATTTTCCCATGGACTGGGTTAGGGTGATGGTTTGGGGATGATTCAAGCATATTACATGCATTGTGCAGTTTATTTCTGTTATTATTATATCAGCTTCACCTCACATCATCTGACATTAGTTCCTGGACATTGGGGACCCTTGATGTAAAGCATATATTGAATATATTTGTATGCCTTTATCCTGGAATCTGTTTCTGTCAGTGTAATTTTCAGGTCCAGTCCCAGACCCTAAGAGGATCAAGGAAAAGTTTTTCCTTCCCTACATCTTTAATTGGCTTTCTTTTTAGCATGCTTTTGAGATATTTTCTTCATAGGCCACATCCACATTGAAGCCTTCATTGCCCCCACCTCTGGGAAGAATTTATTCCCTCTTTGTGTATCTTTATGATCATACCCATGCTTAGTTATACAATGAAATTATACCTTATGTGGGTAGTGGAATTCTAAATAAATATATATAAGAAAACCTCACATTAGTTTCTAATTCACCTTTAAAATGTCTTCTTAAAGGTTATCCCTTAAGCTGAATAGTAGGTGAAATAGTTGCTTGCATGTAGAGACCAAGTTGTGAAAAAAATATAAATCTTAAACTTGAGAATCACAGACAGCACAGGGAGATGTTCGCAGTGAGAGGTAAGTGGAAACTGAGACTAAGGGAATTGCAGTTTCCTGTCTTTCATTATGACTTCCCTGGTTGCTCAGATGGTAAAGTGTCTGCCTACAATGTGGGAGACCTGGGTTCGATCACTGGATTGGGAAGATCCCCTGGAGAAGGAAATGGCAACCCACTCCAGTACTCTTGCCTGGAAAATCCCATGGATGGATAAATCTGGTAGGCTACAGTCCACAGGGTCCCAAAGAGTGGGACATGATTGAGTGACTTTCATTATCATCCTAATTATAGGGCCTTTGCTCACTAAATGGATTAGTGGGCAAGCAAAATTGGATTAGCACATCAGCCAAATTCCTCTCGCTCTCTCTCTCACTCACTCAACTTATCTAGTTAAATATGCACACTTTAAATATGGAGGATGTAGTCTGCTGTCTCCTTCCAACCTGAGATTATAAGAGTTTTGTGGGAAAGGATCATATCATCTTCACTTTGGATCCTTTATGCTCACAGGTGGGACATTATAGATGCACTCATTAAATGTGAAATGGGATTGAATTCTGTGTTCCTTCAGTGTTTTCTTCTTATTTCTTTTGGTGCTTAACAAATTAACTCAACATAATTTGCTGATGGTGTCGTGGATACTCTTGAGATTAACTTCAAATCTCTAAAATTTTTGATAGTTTTTCTATGCCTTTCCAAATAACAGGAGAATTTTTATTATTTTTTATTCCAGTATTGCAATGAAGGACTTTCTGATATAGAATTATCTACTAAACTTCTCAGGGAATGAATTACATTTTGACATTTTAAGTATGGCAAAATATTCTGTCCTCTTACCAGTTTTAATGACTTTGACTTCAAAAACACCCTGAGGGATTCAGGACTTGGAGTCTTATGTTTCTATGATGCTCTGATTCTCGGTCAACTGGTAATACTTGAGAATATATTTTGGCTGCCAAAGAATATTATCCCATAAACAATGTTCAAAAACAGTTTAATAATTAAAGCACTAAGTATTAACTAAACAGATGAATATGTATGAAAGATATAAATATATAATTATGACTTCATAATTAATTCTTAGTATTTTCAGTTGGTTTCTCCCTAGTGCAACTCAATCAGAGGGAAGGGATATAGCTGAGTCAAGACTCATATAACAAACTAAAGGACTCCTTTCATGCATAGCCTAGGATTTACCTTAGCTCTTTCTGCACCCTCACTCTTAAGCCTCTTCTGCTGTTGGACTAGTAGACTGTGTGATAAACAATAAGCTGATTAATGTTTGTTCTGTGATCAAGTCCAACATAAGTTTAGATCACTAAGCTCATTCAGTAAGCAGGTTGAAGAGAAAGGATATAAACCCAAGTTGGTCTGATTACACAGCCTGAGCTCTTACATGCTGTATACTGTCTTCTCAGGTAACCTATCACCCTTTGTTTCCTGGTTTTGTAAGGTCGATCAAGACTGAATAGAACACATGATTCTAATCTGTCATTATATATAGATAGCCATTTAAGTGACTGGTTTGGTCCTTTCCTGTTCTGGAACAAGGTCAATGAGTCATTGCATATTGGACTGACAAATGGTCTTTCACGTTTGACTAGGCTGCATGTGCTAGACAACCTGGACTATAAAATGATGATGTTAAAACATGTTTTTTGTTTCCCCTTTATTAAGGATTTGACAGAGTAGCATCCAAATAGCTATAATACAGAGCAAAAGCATGGCTTAGTAGATGTTTAAGCAATGTAAAATCATAATGCTGAAACACTTAATGAACAATTCAAAGACAAAGGCACATTAAAAGGTTCATAGTGATAATTATCTAGTAAGGCACTGAGTAAAGGAAAAGTATTTCTCTTGGGTGCTTTTGCCATTTGATAATATGAAAAGCTGGGAAACAAGTTACCATAAGTTCCCCTTTGTAAGACAGAAAATACATATTCTCATTCCAAGAATAGCAGGGAGTGGATCATCTTTTGCCAGTGCTTCAGGTGTCTACCTAGAACTATTGCTTAATCCAGTGGTTAGAAAATTTGGCTCATTGTTATTTAAATCCATTTCCTACCAAGCTACTTTGTAGAAAAAAATGGATCTACCAAATGAAAACATTGTTTTCCTTTTCTACGAACAATCACATTGCAGAATTCTATTAACTATCAGGGGAAACAAATGATGTTACTGACTGTGCTGTAGCTTTCAGATATAAACACAGTATTCAAATCTGCAGAACCTGATGATTTTTATTCCAAGATTCTATAAAAATTGGTTGAAAGTTATTATGGGACCATGCAAGGAGTATATTTATACCTTTTCCCAGGAAGAGAACGATGATACTAGACATGATAGGCATGCAAGCTTAACTTCTTTACCTGTATATATAAATATATATATAAAATTGAATATTTGTCCTCAAATCAATTTGTAGCAAACTAAAGAGGAAAAGAAATTAACTAAAAACCATAATAGTAACATTGTAAAACAAACTTGTAAAAACCAAATCCTATCAGAGTAAACTCACCTCTTTCTGCAGTAGACCTAACAGAGTAAAGTAGATCATTTTTTTCCCAAATCCACCCTGCTAACACAACCATCAGGGAAATGGGAAAGTGTGGCATGAACCATGTAGCTATTAAACTGTACCACAGTTGTTTGTAGCATCTTGTTTATATAGTGTCACCAATCTAGGTAATATAATAGGAATTTAACTTTTCTAGTCCCATAATTATAGAAAAATTATTCTTCTTTGATTTTTAACACCATTGCCACTAGTTAGGCTAGAAATTAAAAGATTATACCTGTACTTCCTAATAGGTCAGAACTTTCAGACACATAAACAAAAATAAAGCATAATAGAGAAGAATAGATAAGCAAAACAAATGGACTTTCAGACTTTGCACTTAGCAGGATTTCAATAACATTTGCTCACAGATTTAATTTATGTGTCATAGAAGTTAATCATTCATTCATTGTACATATATTTAGAGACAGCTTAGTATGTGCCAAGCACTATACTAGGTGCTAGAGATCCAAGAGATATCTATTAAGCAGTGGAATTTGTCTTCATTATTATCTTTTCTCCACCTTTTTTATGTTAGATACTGCAGGACTCTGCTAATACCTTTATGTAGCATTATTTCTACTTTGTCATTCAAGGAATAAAAACCCAGAACATGGACAAAAATAATGTATTTAGAGTATTCATCCTTAAGATATCCACTGGGCTCATTAACATGATATTGCTATCTCTGAAGATGTTAAAAGATTATTTAGGACTGAATAATTTCTGTACTTTTAGCTGACCCAGTACTATACCTTTAGCCCTGTAATAAACTCATATCAAATCCAGTATGTAAAAGATGACAAAGATTCCTGCTAAATCTGTAGCTACTTCTAAATGATGTATGCATTTTCCAAGTATACTAAATTGCTTGACCCCAAATCATCGTCTTTTCTTGTTTCTTTTCACTTGTCTCCCTGACAAGTCAGAGGCTGGGAGAGGAGTAATCAGTTAAGATCTCCAACACAGATATTTCATTTTATGGAGTATAACATGATCCTAAACATATCCCTGGTGGCTCAGACAGTAAAGAATCCACCTGCAATGTATGAGACCCACGTTCCATCTCTGGGTCAGGAAGGTTCCATGGAAATGGCTACCCACTCTAAAATTCTTGTCTGGAGAATACCATGCACAGAGAAATCTGTGGGGCTACAGTCCATGGGATCACGAAGAGTCAAACAGTGGAGTGACTAGCATTACTACACACTATAAAAACATATCCACAATTCCATAGACCCATCCCTTAATATGAGATCCTGCTCAGAGACAGAAAAGACATCCTCAGACACGTGGATTCATTACCAGCTGAGCCACAAGGGAAGCCCAAGAATACTGGAGTGGGTAGCCTATCCCTTCTCCAGCATATGTTGCCAATCTGGGAATCAAACCAGAGTCTCCTGCATTGCAGGCAGATTCTTTACCAACTGAGCTATCAGGGAAGCCAGTAGGGAAAACCACTACACCATTCAGGTATGGCCTAAATCAAATCCCTTAAAATTATACAGTGGAAGAGAGAAATAGATTTAAGGGACTAGACCTGATAGAGTGCCTGATGAACTATAGACAGAGACCATGATATTGTACAGGAAACAGGGATCAAGACCATCCCCAAGAAAAAGAAATGCAAAAAAGCAAAATGGCTGTCTGAGGAGGTCTTACAAATAGCAATGAAAAGAAGAGAAACGAAAAGCAAAGGGATAAAGGGAAGATATACATATTTGAATGCACAGTTCCAAAGAATAGCAAGGGGAGATAAGAAAGCCTTCCTTAAAGATAAATGCAAAGAAATAGAGGAAAACAATAGAATGGGAAAGACTAGAGATCTCAAGAAAATCAGAGATTCCAAGTGAACATTTCATGCAAGTTCAGTTCAGTTCAGTTCAGTCGCTCAGTCGTGTCCGACTCTCCGCGACCCCATGAATCACAGCACGCCAGGCCTCCCTGTCCATCACCAACTCCCGGAGTACACTCAAACTCATGTCCACAGAGTCGGTGATGCCATCCAGCCATCTCATTCTCCGTCGTCCCCTTCTCCTCCCGCCCCCAACCTTTCCCAGCATCAGAGTCTTTTCCAGTGAGTCAACTCGTCGCATGAGGTGGCCAAAGTATTGCAGTTTCAGCTTTAGCATCAGTCCCTCCAATGAACATCCAGGATTGATCTCCTTTAGAATGGACTGGTTGGATCTCCTTGCAGTATAAGGGACTCTCAAGAGTCTTCTCCAACACCACAGTTCAAAAGCATCGATTCTTCGGCGATCAGCCTTCTTCACAGTCCAACTCTCACAACCATACATGACCACGGGAAAAACCATTGCCTTGACTAGACGGACCTTCGTTGGCAAAGTAATGTCTCTGCTTTTTAATATACTATCAAGGTTGGTCATAACTTTCCTTCCAAGGAGCAAGCGTCTTTTAATTTCATGGCTGCAATCAGCATCTGCAGTGATTTTGGAGCCCAAAAAAACAAAGTCTGACACTGTTTCCACTGTTTTTCCATCTATTTCCCATGAAGTGATGGGACCAGATGCCATGATCTTTGTTTTCTAAATGTTGAGCTTCAAACCAACCTTTTCACTCTCCTCTTTCACTTTCATCAAGAGGCTTTTGAGTTCCTCTTCACTTTCTGCCATAAGGGTAGTGATGGGATCAAAAGGGACAGAAATTGTGTGGACCTAAGAGAAGCAGAAGATATTAAGAAGAGGTGGCAAGAATACACAGAAGAACTGTACAAAAAAGTTCTTCATGACCCAGATAGTCATAATGGTGTGATCACTCACCTAGAGCCAGACATCTTGGAATGTGAAGTCAAGTGGGCCTTAGGAAGCATCACTATGAACAAAGCTAGTGGAGGTGATGGAATTCCAATTGAGCTATTTCAAATCCTGAAAGATGATGTTGTGAAAGTGTTGCACTCAATATGCCAGCAAATTTGGAAAAGTCAGCAGTGGCCACAGGACTGGAAAAGGTCAGTCTTCATTCCAATCCCAAAGAAATGCAATACCAAAGAATGTTCAAACTATTGCACAGTTGCACTCATCTCACACACTATTAAAGTAATGCTCAAAATTCTCCAAGCCAGGCTTCAGCAATACATGAACTGTGAACTTCCAGATGTTCAAGTGGGTTTTAGAAAAGGCAGAGGCACGAGAGATCAAATTGCCAACATCCGTTGGATCATGGAAAAAGCAAGAGAGTTCCAGAAAAACATCTATTTCTGCTTCATTGACTATGTCAAGGCCTTTGACTGTGTGGATCACAATAAACTGTGGAAGATTCTGAAAGAGATGGGAATACCAGACCTGCCTCTTGACCTGCCTCTTGACCTGCCTCTTAAGAAACCTGTATGCAGGTCAGGAAGCAACAGTTAGAACTGGACATGGAACAACAGACTGGTTCCAAATAGGAAAAGGAGTACGTCAAGGTTGTATATTGTCACCCTGCTTATTTAACTTATATGCAGAGTACATCATGAGGAACGGTGGGCTGGAAGAATCACAAGCTGGAATCAAGATTACTGGGAGAAATATCTATCACCTCAGATATGCAGATGACACCACACTTATTGCAGAAAGTGAAGAGGAACTCAAAAGCCTCTTGATGAAAGTGAGAGGAGAGTGAAAAAGTTTGCTTAAAGCTCAACATTCAGAAAACTAAGATCATGGCATCTGGTCCCATCACTTCATGGAAAATAGATGGGGAAACAATGGAAACAGTGGCTGACTTTATTTTTGGGGGCTCCAAAATCACTGCAGATGGTGATTGCAGCCATGAAATTATAAGACGCTTACTCCTTGGAAGGAAAGTTCTGACCAATCTAGATAGCATATTAAAAAGCAGAGACATTACTTTGCCAATAAAGTTCCGTCTAGTGAATGCCATGGTTTTACCAGTAGTCATGTATGAGTGTGAGCGTTGAACTATAAAGAAAGCAGAGTGCCAAAGAATTGATGCTTTTAAACTGTGGTTGTGGAGAAGACTTGAGAGTCCCTTGGACTGCAAGGAGATCCAACCACTGCATCGTAAAGGAGATCAGTCCTGAGTGTTCATTGGAAGGACTGATATTGAAGGTGAAACTCCAATACTTTGGCCACCTGAGACGAAGAACTGACTCATTTGAAATGACTCTGATGCTGGGAAAGATTGAGGGCAGGAGGAGAAAGGAATGACAGAGGATAAGATGGTTGGATGGCATCACTGACTCAATGGAATCAATTGAATAAACTCTGGTTTTTGGTGATGGTTAGGGTGGCCTGGTGTGCTTCGGTCCATGGGGTCACAAAGAGTAGGACACGACTGAGTGATTGAACTGAACTCAACAGACACGTACTGAACAACCATCCCAGATTGTCCAAGACTGATCCAGTTTTAGCACTGAACATCTCAGAACAGGGAAAACCTTTCAATCCCAAGAAAAGCGGACAGTCAGTGACATTAAATGCCACTGAGTCTTAACTTGACAAAATATTTTGCCAGAGTATGAAACAAGATTCCACGGGTTTGGACCATTTTTCCAATTAGTGTGCTAATTGGATTTACTGGGATGGCAGGAAGGAGGAAAGCAATCTAACTTTAATTATCTTTTTTTTTTTTTTGTAACAACTTTCATCACCTTTATCAATATTTTGCTAGTTTATTTATTTTTAATTGAAGAATACTTACAATAGGTTTCTGCCATACATCAACATGGATCAGCCATAAGTATATATATATCCCCTCTCTCTTTAGCCTTCTTCCCACTTCCCACCCTATCCCAAACCTCTAGGTTGTCACAGAGCCCCGATTTGAGTTCCCCAACTCATACAGCAAATTCTCACTATCTATTTTGCAAATGCCAGTGTATGCTTCCATGATGCTTTCTCCATTTGTCCCACCCTTTCCTTCCTACCCTACACCTGCCCCTTTCCATAAGTCTGTTCTCTTTATCTGCATCTTCATTACTGCCCTGCAAGTACGTCATCAGTGGGGCTTCCCTCTTAGGTCAGTTGGTAAAGAATCTGCCTACAATGCAGGAGACTAGGGTTTGATTCCCGGGTCGGGAAGATCCCCTGAAGAAGGAAATGGCAACCCACTCAAGTATTCCTGCCTGGAGAATCCCATGGAAAGAGGAGCCTGGCAGACTACGGTCCATGGGGTCACAAGAGTCATACACGACTTAAAGACCAAACCACCATCATCACCATCTTTCTAGATTCCATCAGTTCAGTTCAGTTCAGTCGCTCAGTCGTGTCCGACTCTCCACGACCCCGTGAATCACAGCAAGCCAGGCCTCCCTGTCCATCACCAACTCCCGGAGTTCACACAAACTCATGTCCACAGAGTCGGTGATGCCATCCAGCCATCTCATTCTCTGTCGTCCCCTTCTCCTCCTGCCCCCAAACTTTCCCAGCATCAGAGTCTTTTCCAGTGAGTCAACTCGTCGCATGAGGTGGCCAAAGTATTGCAGTTTCAGCTTTAGCATCAGTCCTTCCAATGAACACCCAGGATCGATCTCCTTTAGAATGGACTGGTTGGATCTCCTTGCAGTATAAGGGACTCTCAAGAGTCTTCTCCAACACCACAGTTCAAAAGCATCGATTCTTCGGCGATCAGCTTTCTTCACAGTCCAACTCTCACATCCATACATGACCACGGGAAAAACCATAGCCTTGACTAGACGGACCTTGGTTGGCAAAGTAATGTCTCTGCTTTTTAATATATTATCAAGGTTGGTCATAACATTCCTTCCAAGGAGTAAGCGTCTTTTAATTTCATGGCTGCAATCAGCATCTGCAGTGATTTTGGAGCCCAAAAAAATAAAGTCTGACACTGTTTCCACTGTTTTTCCATCTATTTCCCATGAAGTGATGGGACAACATGCCATGATCTTTGTTTTCTGAATGTTGAGCTTCAAGCCAACCTTTTCACTCTCCTCTTTCACTTTCATCAAGAGGCTTTTTAGTTCCTCTTCACTTTCTGCCATAAGGATAGTGTTATCTGCATATCTGAGATTATTGATATTTCTCCCAGCAATCTTGACTCCAGCTTGTGCTTCTTCCAGCCCAGCGTTCCTCATGATGTACTCTTCATATAAGTTAAATAAGCATATATGTGCTAATATATGATATTTGTTTATCTCTTTCTGACTATATCACTCTGTATAATAGTCTCTAGGTTCATTCACCTCATTAGCACTGACTGAAATGCGTTCTTTTTATGGCTGAGCAATATTCCATTGTACACAGTTTCTTTAGCAATTTGGTTTACTGTCTTTTCATATGTATATAACATTGTTATAGTAAGTGTGAACTCTTTTTTCAATTCTTACATATAGGCGAGTTCACAACAAATTTACAGTTGAAATATTTTTTAGAAAGTTTTTGTTTTGCTATGAAGAATATGATTTTAACAACTTAGAATATATTTTAATTCTTCATAAATCTCATATATACATGTGTGTAGCCATAATATGTATGAGATCAATTTTAGATGTATATTCATATATGTAGTATGTATCCTTTCAATTATAGTATCAATGGGCTTCCCTAGTAGCTCAGCTGGTAAAGAATCCACAGGCAGTGTGAGAGACTCAGGTATGATCCTTGGGTTGAGAAGATTCGCTGGAGAAGGGAGTGGCTATCCACTCCAGTATTCTGGCCTGGAGAATACCATGAACTGTATAGACCATGGGGTCACAAAGAATAGAACATGACTGAGCGAATTGCACTTTCATTTTCATCCGTTCAGTTCAGTGGCTCATTGATGTCCAACTCTTTGAGACCCCATGGACTGCAGCATGTAAGACTTCTCTGTCCATCACCAACTCCCAAAACTTGCTCAAACTCACATCCATCAAGTCAGTGATGCCACCTAACCATCTCAGCCTCTGTCATCCCTTCTCCTCCTGCCTTCAATCTTTCCCAGCATTAGGGCCCTTTCCAAAGGGTCAGTACTTTGCATCAGGTGGCCAAAGTATTGGAGTTTCAGCTTCAGCATCAGTCCTTCCAATGAATATTCAGGACTGATTTCTTTAGGATGGTCAGGCTTGATCCCCTTTCAGTCCAAGGGATTCTCAAGAATCTTATCCAAAACAACAGTTCAAAACAATCAGTTCTTCAGGACTCAGATTTTCTTATGGTCCAACTCTCACATCCATACATGACTACTGGAAAAACCATAGCTTTGATTATATGGATATTTTTTGGCAAAGTAATATCTCTGCTTTTTAATATGCTATCTAGGTTGGTCATAACTTTCCTTCCAAGGAGTGTGTTTTAATTTCATGGCTGCAGTCACCATCTTCAGTGATCTTGGAAACCAAAAAATAAGTCTGTCACTGTTTTCATTGTTTCCCCATCTATTTGCCAATTAAAAGACGCTTACTCCTTGGAAGGAAAGTTATGACCAGCCTTGATAGCATATTAAAAAGCAGAGACATTACTTTGCCAACAAAGGTCCGCCTAGTCAAGGCTATGGTTTTTCTTGTGGTCATGTATGGATGTGAGTGTTGGACAATGAAGAAGGCTGATCACTGAAGAATTGATGCTTTTGAACTGTGGTGCTGGAGAAGACTCTTGAGAGTCCCTTGTACTGCAAGGAGATCCAACCAGTCCATTCTAGAGGAGATCAATCCTGGGTATTCATTGGAGGGACTGATGTTAAAGCTGAAACTGCAATACTTTGTCCACCTCATGCGACGAGTTGAATCACTGGAAAAGACTCTGATGCTGGGAAAGTTTGGGGGCAGGAGGAGAAGGGGACGACGAAGAATGAGATGGCTGGATGGCATCACCGACTGTATGGGCATGAGTTTGAGTGAATTCCAAGAGTTGGTGATGGACAGGGAGGCCTGGCATGTTGTGATTTATGGGGTCGCAGAGAGTCGGACACGACTGAGCAACTGAACTGAACTGATGGGACCGAATGCCATGATCTTTGTTTGTTCAATATTGAGTTTTAAGCCAGCTTTTTCACTCTCCTCTTTCATCAAGAAGCTCTTTAATTCCTCTTCACTTTCTGTCATAAGGGTATTGCCATTTGCATTTCAGGTTATTGATTGATATACCTCCCAGCAATCTTGATTCCAGCTTGTGCTTCATCCAGCCTGGCATTTTTCATGATATACTCTTCATACAAGTTAAATAAGCAAGGTTACAATATAAAGCCTTGGAATACTCCTTTCCCAATTTGGAAACAGTCCCTTGTTCCATGTCCAGTTCTAACTGTTGCTTCTTATTTTTTTTTGATTGGAGGCGAATTATTTTACAATATTATATTGGTTGGTTTTGCCATACACTGACATGAATCTGCCCAGGTTGTACATGAGTTCCCCCTTCCGAACCCCCTTCCCCCCTCCCTCTTCCCCTTATCCTCCCTCTGGGTCACCCCCGCATACCAGCCCCGAGCATCCTGTAACATGCATCGACCCTGGACTGGTGATTTGTTTCACATATGATAATATACATGTTTCAATGTCATTCTCCCAAACTATCCCACCATCACCTGCATACAGATTTCTCAGGAGGCAGGTCAGGTGGTCTGGTATTCCCATTTCTTGAAGAATTTTACACAGTTTGTAGTGATACACACATTCAAAGGCTTTGATATAGTCAATAAAGCAGAAGTAGGTGTTCTGGACTGTGAAGAAAGCTGATCGCCGAAGAATTGATGCTTTTGAACTGTGGTGTTGGAGAAGACTCTTGAGAGTCCCTTGTACTGCAAGGAGATCCAACCAGTCCATTCTAAGGGAGATCGATCTTGGGTGTTCATTGGAAGGACTGAATCTGAGGCTGAAACTGCAATACTTTGGCCACCTCATGCGACGAGTTGACTCACTGGAAAAGACTCTGATGCTGGGAAAGGTTGGGGGCGGGAGGAGAAGGGGACGACCGAGAATGAGATGGCTGGATGATATCACCGACTCTGTGGACATGAGTTTGAGTGAACTCAGGGAGTTGGTGATGGATAGGGAGGCCTGGCGTGCTGTGATTCATGGGGTCGTGAAGAGTCGGACACGACTGAGTGACCGAACTGAACTGAACTGAACTGAGGTGTTCTGGAATTCTCTTGCTTTTTCTATGATCCAACAGTTTTTGGCAAATTGATCTCTGGTTCCGCTTCCTTTTCTAAATCCAGCTTGACCATCTGGGAGTTCTCAGTTCACATACTGTTGAAGCCTCGCTTGGAGAATTTTGAGCATTGCTTTGTTAGCATGTGAGATGAGTGCAATTGTGAGGTAGTTTGAACATTCTTTTGGAGAAGGAAATGGTAACTTACTCCAGTATTCTTGCCTGGAGAATCCCATGGACAGAGGAGCCTGATAGGCCATGGTCCATAGGGTTGCAGAGAGTCGGACATGACTGAAGCAACTAAGCATTGAACATTCTTTGGCACTGCTTTTCTTTTGGATTGGAATGAAAATTGACATTTTTCAGTCCTGTGACCACTACTTAGTTTTCCAGATTTGCTGGCATATTGAGTGCAGTACTTTCACAGCATCATATATTAGAATTTAAAATAGCTCAGCTGGAATTCCATTACTTCCACTAACTTTTTTTGTAGTGATGCTTCCAAAGGCCCACTTGACTTTGCACTCTAGGATGTCTGGCTCTAGGTGAGTGATCACACCATCATGGTTATCTGGGTAGTTAATATCTTTTTTATATAGTTCTGTGTATTCTTGTCATCTCTTTTTATTATCTTCTGCTTCTGTTAGCTCTGTTCCATTTATGTCCTTTATTGTGTCCATCTTTGCTTGTAAAGTTCCCTCAGTATCTCTGATTTTCTCAAAGAGATAGCTAGTCTTTCCCATTCTATTGTTTTTTTTTGTATTTGATCACTTAGGAAGGTTTTGTGATCTCTCCTTGCTATTCTTTGGAACTCTGCATTCAGATATATTAATCTTCCTTTTCTCCTTTGCCTTTTGTGTCTCTTCTTTTCTCAGCTGTTTGTAAGGCCTCCTCAGACAACCATTTTGAATTTCATTTTCTTGGGGATGGTTTGGATCATGACCTCCTGTACAATGTCATGAACTTCCGTCCATAGATTTCAGGCACTCTGTCTATCAGATCTAATCCCTTGAATCTATTTGTCACTTCCCCTGAATAATTGTAAGGGATTTGATTTAGGTCATACCTGAATGGCCTAGTGGTTTTCCCTACTTTCTTCAATTTCAGTCTGAATCAAGTCTGAATTTTGCAAAGTGTGGTCCACTGCAGAAGTGAATGGTAAACTACTTCCATTTTCTTGCCTTGAGATCCCCTTGAACAGTACAAAAGAGCAAAAATATATAACACTGAAATATGAACTCCCCAGGTCCATTGGTGCCCAGTATGCTACTGGAGAAGAGTGGAAAATAACTCCAGAAAGAATGAAGAGATGGAGCCAAAGCAAAACAGTGCCCATTTGCCGATGTAACTGGTGATGGAAGTAAAGTCTGATGCTGTAAGAACAATATTGTATAGGAACCTGGAATGTTAGGTCCATGAACCAAGGAAATTTGGAAATGGTCAAACAGGAGAGGGCAAGTGTGAAAATCAACACTTTAAGGATCAGTGAGATAAAATGGACTGGAATGAGAGAATTTATTTCAGATGACCACTATATCTACTACTGTGGGCAAGAATTCCTTAGAAGAAATGGAGTAGCCCTCATAGTCAACAAAAGAGTCTGAAATGCAGTACTTGGATACAGTCTAAAAAATGACAAAATGATCTCTGTTCATTTCCAAGGCAAACCATTCAATATCATAGTAATCCAAGTCTATACCCTAACCACTAATGGCAAAGAAGCTGATGTTGATTGGTTCCATGAAGACCTACAAGACCTTTTAGAACTAACACTAGAAAAAGATTCCCTTTTCATCATGGGGGACTAGAATGCAAAAGTAAGAAGTCAAGAGATACCTGGAGTAACAGGCAAGTTTGGCCTTGTAGTATAAAATGAAGCAGGGCAAAGGCTAACAGAATTTCCAAGAGAACACACTGGTCATAGCAAACAACCTTTTTCAACAACACAGAGACGACTCTACACATAGACATCACCAGATAGATGGTCAGTACTGAAATCACACTGATTATATTCTTTACAGTTGGAGACTGAGAAGCTCTATAGAGTCAGCAAAGACTGGGAGCTGACTGTGGCTCAGAACATGAACTCCGTATTCCCTTTCATAATATCAGTAAACTTTTCCATACATTTTCACCAACTTTTTTCATAGGGTTAAAAAATTGAGCATTGTTCACTACACCAATAGAAAGATCTAATCAAAATTTTAAGTTTGGTACAGACATTTATAGCAAGGAATTTCTAGATAGAATGTGTCTACTTCTAACAACAAAATCCTAGGCTTTGTCACAACATTGATTAACAGGAGGAGTTAGAATGGATTTTTGTCTACAATGTAACTATAGCAGCAAAAAGTTTTTGAGTGTTTTTGTGGCATAATGCCATGCTTGGAAATTAGGGTGTCCTAAACTGAAAAGGCCCTATTAACTGATAATTGATTTTTCAAAGTTATGAACCACTCTGAGAGTCCATCAATCCGCCATTTCCCAGCAACTGGCAGAGTCAGAGAGCCACCAGGCATAGAAGCTTCCCATGATGAACATTACAGCATAGTTGCAGAGCCAGGTTAACTCTACTGGTACCTATAGCCTTGACCTTCACAGTGTTACTAAGATATCAAGGAAAAATATTTAGAAAAATGTTTTAATTCTTAATCATTTTCTCAGTTTGCTCTCTCAGGACACACAGAATAAAGAAAAAAACATAACAAACCATCAAAACTCCGTATAGACAAGGCTATGTTTTTTCCAGTGGTCATGTATGGATGTGAGAGTTGGACTATAAAGAAAGCTGAGTGCCGAAGAATTGATGCTTTTGAATTGTGGTGTTGGAGAAGACTCTTGAGAGTCCCTTGGACTGCAAGGAGGTCCAACCAGTCTATCTTAAAGGAGATCAGTCCTGGGTGTTCATTGGAAGGACTGATGTTGAAGCTGAAACTCCAATAATTTGGCCACCTGATGCGAAGAGCTGACTCATTTGAAAAGACCCTGATGCTGGGAAAGATTGAGGGCAGGAGGAGAAAGGGACGACAGAGGATGTGATGGTTGGATGGCATCACCGACTCAATGAACATGGCTTTGGGTGGACTCTGGGAGTTGGTAATGGACAGGGAGGCCTGGCGTGCTGTGGTTCATGGGGCTGTGAAGAGTCGGACACAACTAAGCAACTGAAGTGAACTGAACTGAACTGATACCTGACTAATTCTGAGAAAAAAAAGTTTGGTTGAAGTATAATGTGAGAGACAACAAAGAGTTCATTTTTATTTCTTATAAATTCTCTCTATTCATTTTAGGTTATTTTTATAATCCCAGAATTGAAAGTCAACATCAGTGTTAAGGAAATATAAAAGGAATTTTAAGCAAAATTTTGAAGCAGTTTGGGGGCCAAGAGAGCCAAAGTTGAGATTATTGCACTACAGGAATTTACAGATAAAATGTGATTTATTGACCTGAGATACATTCAAACAATTTTATTGTCCCCTTGAATTACAGATGCAGAGAAATGCTGAAGGTTGGGGAGGCAGGTGTGGAAGCTTCCCCACAGTATTGCAGGGGGTAATATTGAAGAAATTGTACAATGTATCACCCAATACGGATTGTTGAACTACTTGGACTTAGTTAAAAATAATTTATATTTTCTCTTCAAAATTTAAATAAAAGTCAGACTGTGCATGTAAGTATATTTTTAAAAATTGCTAGCTTCAATATCATCTGCATCCCCAAGTTTTATGCAGATGACTCAAGGCACTTTATCAGTACATTTACAAATCATCATAAATTAACTAGAATACCAAGTACCAGAACAAATTAAAAGGGACAACTTTAATAACTTAATGATCCAATAATATGTCTAATTTTGATGAAACATCATTATACAACAAATAATGTTGAGCTGCTTCATTTCAGTTTGCACTCATACCTCTGAAATTTGTAAGCAGTCCCTTCAGTTTCCACACTGAAATCATTAAAAGAGTTCTAAAAATCAATGACAGTTCGATTTGTATATCAACCTATACTGTAGTAGAAGAAAGATAACACTCAGTAATCTCAAAATTCTTTAAATCTATTGATTTAAAAGTACTCAAACTGTGTCTTAACTTCCTGCGGTTTGGTCTTGAATTTTTATGGAATTGAAAAACACGTATTTACACTTCTTTTGTTGCCCATATTTGCTTTAATATGGGTCATCTCAAAGGTTTCATATCTTCCATAACAAATCGTTATAGATTTATCCTCCATAATTTATTTTTATTTTTTTTTTTATTGGAGGCTAACATTCAGAAAACAAAGATCATGGCATCTGGTCCCATCACTTCATGGGAAATAGATGGAAAAACAGTGGAAACAGTGTCAGACTTTATTTTTTTGGGGCTCCAAAATCACTGCAGATGCTGATTGCAGCCATTAAATTAAAAGACGCTTGCTCCTTGGAAGGAAAGTTATGACCAACCTTGATAGTATATTAAAAAGCAGAGACATTACTTTGCCAACAAAGGTCCGCCTAGTCAAGGAAATGGTTTTTCCCGTGGTCATGTATGGATGTGAGAGTTGGACTGTGAAGAAAGCTGATCGCCGAAGAATCGATGCTTTTGAACTGTGGTGTTGGAGAAGACTCTTGAGAGTCCCTTATACTGCAAGGAGATCCAACCAGTCCATTCTAAAGGAGATCGATCCTGGATGTTCATTGGAGGGACTGATGCTAAAGCTGAAGCTGCAATACTTTGGCCACCTCATGCGACGAGTTGACTCACTGGAAAAGACTCTGATGCTGGGAAAGGTTGGGGGCGGGAGGAGAAGGGGAGGACCGAGAATGAGATGGCTGGATGGCATCACCGACTCTGTGGACATGAGTTTGAGTGTACTCCGGGAGTTGGTGATGGACAGGGAGGCCTGGCCTGCTGTGATTCATGGGGTCGCGGAGAGTCGGACACGACTGAGCAACTGAACTGAACTGAAATGAATTACTTTACAATATTATATTGGTTGGTTTTGCCATACATTGACATGAATCCACTCCGGGTGTACATGTGTTCCCCTTCTTGAAGCCCGCTCCCACCTCCCTCCTCCCCAAATCCTCCCTCCGGGTCATCCCCGGGCACCAGCCCTGAGCATCCTGTATCATGCGTCAAACCTAGACGGGTGATTCATTTCACATATGATAATATACATGTTTCAATGCCATTCTCCCAAATCATCCCACCCTCGCCCTCTCCCACAGAGTCCCAAAGACTGTTCGATACACCTGTGCCTCTTTTGCTGTCTCATATACAGGGTTAAGGTTACCATCTTTCTAAATTCCATATATATGGGTTAGTATATTGTATTGGTGTTTTTCTTTCTGGCTTACTTCACTCTGTATAATAGGCTCTAGTTTCATCCACCTCATTAGAACTGATTCAAATGTATTCTTTATGATGGCTGAATAATACTCCATTGTGTATATGTACCAAAGTTTTCTTATCCATTCGTCTGCAGATGGACATCTAGGTTGTTTCCATGTCCTCGCTATTATAAACAGTGCTGCAATGAACACTGGAGTACATGTGTTTCTTTCAATTCTGGTTTCCTTGGTGTGTAGGCCCAGGAGTGCGATTCCTGGATCATATGGCAGTTCTATTTCCAGTTTTTTGAGGAATCTACACACTGTTCTCCATAGTGGCTGTACTAGTTTGCATTCCCACCAACAGTGTAAGAGGGTTCCCTTTTCTCCACTCCCTCTCCAGCATTTATTGCATGTAGACTTTTGGATAGCAGCCATTCTGACTGGTGTGAAATGGTATCTCATTATGGTTTTGATTTGCATTTCTCTGATTATGAGGGATGTTGAGCATTTTTTCATGTGTTCGTTAGCCATCTGTATGTCTTCTTTGGAGAAATGTCTGTTTAGTTCTTTATCCCATTTTTCTGGAATTGAGCTGCAGGAGCTGCTTGTATATTCTGGAGATTAATCCTTTGTCAGTTGTTTCATTTGCTATTATTTTCTCCCATTCTGAAGGCTGTCTTTTCACCTTGCTTATAGTTTCCTTTGCTGTGCAGAAGCTTTTGATTTTAATTAGGTCCCATTTGTTTATTTTTGCTTTTATTTCCAGTATTCTGGGAGGTGGGTCTTGGAGGATCCTGCTGTGATTTATGTCAGAGAGTGTTTTGCCTATGTTCTTCTCTTGGAGTTTTATAGTTTCTGATCTTTATGTATTCAAACTTTTCTTGAACCTATTTATCTTTTGGAGTTAGTTAATTTATCATTCTAATTACTTTCATAGATTTACTTCCTGTTTCATGAAAAGATCTTCATTTTCTCTTAAATTATCTTTCTACGTCTGTAAGATTGCCCTGGCTCTGTCTTTTATGGATTTATTTAAACAAGTCAAAATTCACCAACTTGTGTATTTCATAATGTTGAAAGATATGATCAAGTCCCTATATTCAAAAGCTTTTATTTTGGTAAACATAACCTAAACGTAGTAAAAATTTTAGACTCTTTCTGATGTTCTTGGGCTCAGAGTACTAAAATAGTTATTTAAATTTAGCAATATCATTTCACATTGGGATGCAGAAACTGAGGTATGGAGAAGAGAAGTAGTATTACCAGTATGGACACCAAATCGGTTTTGCTGCCAAGAATCAGATTTGGGCTGAGATGTTCAATTTAATGCGGAAAAAGTCCCAAGCATGGGTCTTTCTGGTTGTATCAGGATAATTGGGGATTGAGGGTGCTGGAGAAAATAAAAATTCTATGCAAATAACATCAATGTTTCTGATTCAACAAGTCTGAGTAAAGCCCAGAAATCCTGCTTTTTAATGAGCTCTCATATTTAATTCTGATGAGCATCGAAGTGTGGGAAATCATTGATACAGTATATCTTTGGTGTCAGCCAAAATACTATAAGGGAGATGATGTTGTGTTATTTTCCAGGACTCAGCCATCACTGTACTGTCACCAGTATCTCCAGCTCAGCGTGTCGAGTCATTCTCTGGGAGGTTAAAAAATAATTGAATAGCATTATTGTGCTTTTACTGATCTTTCATATAATGATTTAAGATATGTAATGTACAATAAGAGTTATAGCCTTCTGATGAGTGGATCTTATTTTTTACAGATTAATCTTTTGCATTGGAAGCTGCCTTGTAATACATATCCCAGTGTTTTATTTTCATGAAATGTGTCTGTCAACTGAAGACATGTAAATCAGCATATACTGTGTTCTAGCACAGCTGAATTAGAAACACATTAAGGGCTGGAATTATGGAAATAATGACCTAATCTTCGGTACAGCTTCACTAGTACCTCCAGCTGTTGTGTATCCAAGCTATAGTAGGAACATTTAAGTAGGACCTTGGGAGAGCTTCAAAGAACTTAAGAAAGCATTGACCTAAATGATTAAGTTTGGTTTTAACTAATTGTGTAAGGTGTGTGCGCACACATATGCATGAGCATATGTGTGTGTGAGTGTGTGTGTGTGAAGGGAGAGTAAGGAGAAACACACAGAGAGGAAGAGAGACTGAGAATGAAGCACTGCACACTTCTCTTCAAGCTCATATCCTGAATAATTATGAATAAAAGCAGCATAATTCACTGGTGAAATCAAGTTGTATTTCATTCAGTTAGGTACATATAACCCGTGCTTGTGGATTTTTGTTTATTTTCCAAAGGTGGTGACTGTCAATGCATTGATTTTTAATTTATAATATCAGAAAAAAATGATTGTGTTATAGAATTGGTGATCTTGTGGGGGAAAATCTCCTTTGACAACCTAAACTAAGAGGGTTTGATGCTGGGGCATTGCGTTTTGTTGTTGTTACAAAAGAGAAAATTGTTCTTTCAGCTAGCTGTAGCAATAGTGTCTAACAGCAACTGCTTCCTGTGAAATTTTCCAAGCACATTTCCATAAATAAGGGTTCTGTTCTACTGCTTATATTCCAACTCCATCTACATTCTACTCCAGGCTTTGGTGTGTTTCTCCCCCCAACAATTTGGCTATTTAATGCTTGTACAGGCCTATAATTGTGCTGATGTCATCCAGCCAGTCAATCATAGAACTATTCATTAAGATATCTGCAATCAGGGCAGTGTCAAAATGAACTATATTCATTTTGCTGCTGCTGCTGCTGCTAAGTCGCTTCAGTTGTGTCCGACTCTGTGCGACCCCATAGACTAAACACCAAATGATGGCAAATTAAACTCTTATTGTAATGATAGCATTAAAGTGAATGGTGTGCAGTTATATTTTTTTCACACCATTGCATTATTTTTACTAGAAAAGGTAGTAAACATGAGTTTTTACTGATTTGAAGACTGGAGCAGAGCTGAAAGAAAGAGGGCAGGGGGATTTATCTTTCCACGTGAAAAGCCCTTTATATGGCATTGATTGAAAACAAGTCAGTAAACACTACATTTTAGCAAAATAAGAATATATGAGCCTATTTTCCATATATAGTTAGTCTATGACCATGTGTCAGCACTAAAAATAGATGAATGTAGGTGCACTGGAATACTCCAACAGCAGCATGAATCCCACAGAAACAAATTGCTAGCTATAACTGAAGAAAAAATAATTCACATGCTTAAATGTTTCCCTCATGAAAAAAATGTTCTCTTTTCAAAATTAAGGTTAAGACAATATTTTATCATAGAAAAACTTCACCATAAGCTTTCATAAATTTGCCTAATATAGAAGGTCATTAGTGGAAAGTAGAAAATTGAATAGCATTGATAAGAATAATTATTTAGTGTTTTCTCCTTTTTTTCAAGCACATAAAATTCAAACGTTGATTAAAATAGTTAAATAAATAAAAAGAAAAATTTAAAGTAAGTTAAATTTATCCTTTGCAGCTGTTTTTTTCTTGAATTGCTTCAAGATGCATTAAGAACTCTCACATTAGAATCATTAAGGACAGTTTAAAATGAATTTTCACAGCAAGAGATATTAACATTTTAGTAAAATTTTAATGGAGGATTTTCACATGAGACAAAACTGAAGAGGAAGAATGCTTTAAAATGAAGCTATTAATTAACCAACAATTTTCTGTTGTTCTGATGTTTCTCTCTCAGTAACATTCTTTTTCTTCTAGACTTTGCAATAAGGTCAAAATAACCCTTCACTTATTGCATCATATTCTCTTTCTTTCAGTGCCCCAGTTTCTGGACATGATTTCACGATAGAATGGAATAGAAAATCAGTTAGACCATGGAAAATATTTTATTTATCAAAGTACACTTGGACAAGAGCCAAATTCACAAGCATGACTATGAAAATCTTGACATTATAAAAAAGCTTTTAATACATTCTGAAACATCTTCCTGTGCTTCACACTATGGCAGTATTTCTTAAGTTCTACAAATAATTCTAAGAAATAAATACATCTTAACAATGTTGTTGAGAATATCACACATTTATTTATTAGGTACCTATGATGCTAAAGCTGATACTCCAATACTTTGGCCACCCCATGCGACGAGTTGACTCACTGGAAAAGAGTCTGATACTAGGAGGGATTGGGGGTGGGAGGAGACGGGGACGACAGAGAATGAGATGGCTGGATGGCATCACCGACTCGATGGACATGAGTTTGAGTGAACTCCTCCGGGGGTTGGTGATGGACAGGGAGGCCTGGCGTGCTGTGATTCATGGGGTTGCAAAGAGTAGGACACGACTGAGAGACTGAACTGAACTGTTCAGTCAGTGATGAAGCAAATCCAAATTTTCTCAAACACAAGAAATAAAATTTCATAATTTGATAAAGGTAGTCTTCTCAAACTATATATTTTCTCCAATCATATCTACTCAGAGGCAAAATGCATTGTTAATTCTAAAATACACATTAAGTTGAGCAACTGAAATATATTATAAACCAATGATCTCAACTGTAAGAAACAAAAATCATTTTTGTCTAAATATAACTATTTATATTAAGAAACAATAAAAACATATTTTTTTTATTCAGTATTTCTGGAGGGACCTGAAAATTGGTTGGACATATTGTACAATGAATTAAAAGGCCCTTAATCACACTGCAGAGCCTACTTAGTAAAGACATCACTGCTTCGGCACTGTCTAGGTGCCGAAGGGCCTAGACAGCACAGTGTATACCACTGAGGAAGGCACTGGGCTGATGCTCTTAGAAGCACCCACTAGCTCTGGGCCTCTAAAGCTGTCATCACTTCTACCCCTGCCAAGATGATTTTCACCCAGTTCCTTTTTTGCATCACTTGCTTCCTATTCAAAACCTAGGGGAGGGGCATTTGATTAACAATGTATAAATTGCATGCCCAAGTCCTAGCTAAGTCCTAGTCCTAAGGCTAGGAAAGTATTAGCTGGACTTATCAGCTTCTGTAAATTGGATGTTAGCTTTGCCTCCTGTGGTGAAGGATTCCACAAACAAGAAGAAAAGGTTAGATCCTGAGTGAACAAAACAGAATGACAAATGACCGCCAAGATACACTATTTCAACTACCCAACATCAGCTTACACTGTTCTTTCCATACCTTATTTTATCTAGTATTGCATAACTGACTTTGTGCTAGGAATTTTTCTAGGCATATCACTTTCATTTCTTAGTATTTGCAGGAAATAGATTGTAGGACCCCCTGCAGACACTAAACTCTGTGGATGCCCAAGTTTCTTATATAAAATTGCTTAGTACTGTCAGTCCTTTGTATCCACTGGATGAGAAACTCACAAAGGCCTGATACTATATTTACTCATTTAATTCTCACTATAATTCTATGAGGCAAGTACTATATGTTTCTCATTTTAGAAGTGAAAATACAAGCCAGGGCAAGGATGGGGTGATTTGGGAGAATGGCATTAAAACATGTATATTATCATATGTGAAATGAATCACCAGTCCAGGTTCGATGCATGATACAGGATGCTTGGGGCTGGTGCATGGGGATGATCCAGAGGGATGATATGGGGAGAGCGGTGGGAGGGGGGTTCAAGATGGGGAACAAATGTACACCAGGGGCAGATTCATGTCAATGTATGGCAAAACCAATACAATATTGTAAAGTAATTAGCCTCCAATTAAAATAAATAAATTTTAAAAATAAAAAAAAGACGAAAAATTAATTTTCTCACGGTCCCAAACCAATGTATAATACCAGATTCTTACGTGATACAATGTAATTGCTTCTTATACATCCAAAACTGCCTTATATCTCTAAAAAGTATACAGTGGACTAAACGTTTATGTGTGTGTACTCAATTACTCGGTCATGTCCGACTGTTTGCAACACTAGGCACTGTAGCCCACCAGGCTCCTCTGTCCATGGAATTTTCAAAGTAAGAATACTGGAATGGGCAGCCATTCCCTTCTCCAGGGAATCTTCCTGACCTAGGGATTGAACCCATATCTTTTGCAATAGCAGGCAGATTCTTTACCATTGAGCCACCAGGGAAGCCCAACTACAAAAGAGAGTCTCCCATACTCTATGAGTTTCTTGCCTGACTGACCCTGTAATATATTTACTGCCTAAGTCCCCCAAACAACATATTATTTTCAACTCTCAGAAAGATCTATGTAGTTTTTTTCCTTGTTGTTGTTTAGCTGCTGATTTGTTTCTGACATTTTTCCCAAAACCACAATGTGTATTGGGAGGTATTATGTATTTACCAGACCACCTAACCTGCTTCTTGAGAAGCCTGTATGCAGGTCAGGAAGCAACAGTTAGAAGTGGACATGGAACAACAGACTGGTTTCAAAGAGGAAACGTAGGATGACAAGGTTGTATATTGTCACCTTGCTTATTTAACTTATATGCAGAGTACATCATGAGGAATGCTGGGCTGGAAGAAGCACAAGCTGGAATCAAGATTGCTGGGAGAAATATCAATCAGCTCAGATAAGCAGATGACACTACCCTTATGGCAGAAAGTGAAGATGAACTCAAAAGCCTCTTGATGAAAGTGAAAGAGGAGAGTGAAAAGGTTGGCTTGAAGCTCAACATTCAGAAAACTAAGATCATGGCATCCGGTCCCATCACTTCACATGAAATAGATGGAGAAACAGTAGAAACAGTGTCAGGCTTTATTTTATTTTATTTATTTTTTTTTTTTTTGAGCTCCAAAGTTACTGTGGATGCTGATTGCAGCCATGAAATTAAAAGACACTTACTCCTTGGAAGGAAGGTTATGACCAACCTAGATAGCACATTAAAAAGCAGAGATATTACTTTGCCAACCAAGGTCTGTCTAGTCAAGACTATTGTTTTTCCAGTGGTCATGTATGGATGTGAGTGTTGGACTGTGAAGAAAGCTGATCGCCGAAGAATTGATGCTTTTGAACTGTGGTGCTGGAGAAGACTCTTGAGAGTCCCTTGGACTGCAAATAGATCCAACCAGTCCATTCTAAAGGAGATCAGTCCTGGGTGTTCACTGGAAGGACTGCTAAAGCTGAAGCTCCAATACTTTGGCCACCTCATGCGACGAGTTGACTCACTGGAAAAGACTCTGATGCTGGGAGGGATTGGGGGCACGAGGAGAAGGGAACGACAGAGGATGAGATGGCTGGATGGCATCACCGATTCGATGGAGGTGAGTTTGAGTGCACTCCGGGAGTTGGTGATGGACAGGGAGGCCTGGCATGCTGTGATCCATGGGGTCGCAAAGAGTTGGACACGACTGAGCGACTGAACTAAACTGATGTATTTGGAGATTAGGGCCTTCAGAAGGTGCATGCATTTTTAGTCAATAAGTCATGTCTGACTCTTTGCAACCCTATGAACTGTATCTTATCAGGCTCCTCTGTCCAAGGGATTTCCCCAGGCAAAAATACTGGAGAGGATTGCCATTTCCTCCTCCAGTGAATCTTCATGACTGAGGGATTGAACCCAAGTCTCCTTCACTAGCACACAGATTTTTTACCACTCTACTACTTGAGAAACCCTTATATGTTTATCCCTCCCCCTCTCTCATTCATATATTGAAATCTTAAGCTCTGAGGTGAGGCTATATTGAGAAGACAAGCATCCTCAAGAACCCGGCTCTTAGCACACCCCAAGTCTCCCAGTGCCCTGATCTTGGACTTCCCAGCCTTCAGAACCATGACAAATAAATTTGTGTTGTTTATAAACAACCCAGCTGAGTGGCATTTTGTTACAGAAATTTGAATGAACTAAGGCAAAGTATCAATCAAAAGTTTCTTATCAGTTCATCCAGTTCTAAATCTATGATGTCTTGGTAACGGTCATTATTCCTTTTTTTGCATCACAGCACTTCCTCAATATTCTTATTGGCAAATTTAACAATACCAAGACATCCCATAATTTTAATGATTATCAACACACTTGGAAAATATTTGGGGAGGTAGAAGTTAGTTGAATTATGCAAATCTTATAGCACAGTGAAGAAAATGATATGGATCAATGCTGTAGTCCTTTTTTTGCATTTCATTACAAAGTCACAAATGGGCATTCATTATGTGATTCTTTGCTTTGTTGCCTGTTAATCTTCCCTTTTCTCTCAGCTAGCACCTCTACTTGCTAGGGCTCTTTACCAGGTCAGGTGAATGATCTAAGCTTAGTGGTTCTGACTTATCAGGACCTATATTTCTGGGCATAATAATACTAGGACCACCTTCACGGATGCTACTTCTGTCTACCTCAATCGTATAATGACAATATTATTCAAGTTAATAATACAACCTTTTTTTTTTTTTTTTGCCTGTTTACTCAGTGTAAGTCTCCTGCAATGGTCGGTTGATATTTCTTTCACTTTTCAATTCATTGTAACCATTATTGGGTACCCTGGTAGAAATTTTCTTCCCTTGAGTACTAACATCATTCAATTAACAAACCCTAGATTCACTATGGTGGTGTTAGTCGTTCAGTCATTTCCGGCTCTTTGTAACCCCACTGGTTGTAACCCTCCAGGCGCCTCTGTCCATGGGATTCTCCATACAAGAATACTAGAGTGGGTTGCCAGTCCCTTCTCCAGAGAATATTCCCAACCCTGGAATCGAACCTGGGTCTCCTGCAATGCAGGCAGATACTTCACTGTCTGAGCTACAGGGAAGTCTTATTAGATTCACTATATTAGTACTTTATTAGGTGGAATACCATTCCCACTTTCTCTCATTGGTTCCCAAACTGTGTAAATGAGTATTAGAGATGTCGTATCATACATTGATCATCGATCAGTTCATATCAAAAATGTCTATGCATCCCATAGATGAATACCTTAATCTCTCATGATCTGTTCAGTTGGCACAGTGCTCCAGAAATCAATCTATTTCTAGGTGATGAAGTTCATGGAAAGATCAGTGAATCTGATAGAAATTAGCTAATTCATTCCTTTACTTCTTTTGATAAAAAGTTAGTTCTTTGGTTGACATTCATATTATGTGGGATACTATGAATATTTCCATGGCATTCTAGTATAAAAATGATGGTGCTAGCAGAAGCATGATGGGAAAGGAAAATATCAACATATTTTATGCCAGCAAGGAAAACACAGTCCTCTTTATGACAGAATCCATTGTCACCACATGTCTCTAGGTGACAGAGTGTATTGGGGCTCAGGGTCAGCAGTTCTTGTAGGCAAATTGGCCATTCAGTAAGACCAAACTTGGTAAGGGGGATTTCATCGTATTGATGTCAGGCCAAAACTCTACTCCTGCTACTATGGCTTTGAGTGAAGTGAAAGTCGCTCAGTTGTGTCCGACTCTTTGCAACCCCATGGACTGAATAGTCAATGGAATTCTCCAGGCCAGAATACTGGAGTAGGTAGCCTTTCATTTCTCCAGGGGATCTTCCCAACCCAGCAAGTGAAACCATGTCTCCCACATTGCAGGCAGATTCTTTACCAGCTGAGCCGAAAGGGAAGCCTAAGAATCGTGGAGTAGTTAGCTACTATGGCTATCACCTACCTGTGAACAAGCACTAGGGAGACTGGAAAAAGAACCCTTATTGTTATTATAAAACACAATTATTTTTCTATGATTATTGAAAACATTTTATGTCAAGGATGATATTTGATGAATGTTCACTGGAACATATTCTCATACTTGATGCCCAATCTGAGAGGTACATGCAGAAGCCTCTTACTCAAACTTCCTTATCACCAAATCTTCATTTTTTTTAAACTCTCTGATCTTACAGCCAAACCACTTGCCACTGCCCATGAATAAGTAAGTAATGATCCATACCTCAGGCCATATATCCTTCCAAGCAAAGTGGACAATGAGATATACAGCTTGAGTGTCAGCCAATTGGAAGGAATTCCCTTTGTCAGTGTCTTTCAGGGTAACCTCTAAGTGAGCTTGTGATACTGCAGTAGTCCACTTTTTGCCTGATGTCAGCATATCATTCAGACCCATCTATAAACCAGGTTCATTTTTCTTTTCTTAGTTAGCTGGTCATCAGCAAATCTCAAGGAAGGCAAAGATGTCATTTATAAGAAGGATAACAGTGCAACCAAAATAGGAATATTGGTTGTGAATCATCCACTCACACAAACTACTTAAGTCCAGTATTCTGAATGCTACTTCCTCTGAATGGTGGAATGCTGTTGTATGCTCAACTTTATGACTTAGTGGATCAAATAACACCTAGCTCATGATGGCTTACTCAGGTCATATAAGTATTTGATCTCCATGGTCAGGTTTTCAGCTCTACCAGAGCCCATATCAGCAAGCTAGGAGTTAATTATCAAAGAAGAAAGATGATTTCACAAAGAAAATATAGCTTTATTCTAAAACCCATTGAATCTGTATTGTGATTCTCCATGCTACAAAAGGCTTATCCCAGGATTCATCTCGCATCTCAACTTTCCATGGTTACATTTTATAGGGAGTCATATGTTCTAAGTGATAGAGCAACTCACCTTGTAGCCTTCATTTGCTCATGCCTGCTTTATATTGTTTTTTCCTTCTAGTCTTACAATTCTGGGTTCAGCTGATAGAGAGATCTTAAAACCCAAAGGAGGAATTATTTTACCTTTGTACCCAACAATGGATCTCATCCGTTAATACAATCTGGATGTGCACTGCCTTCCATTGCAACCAAACTCAGACCAACTCGAGATTTCCCATATTTCTTAGAAGATATTTTGCTGCAACTAATCTTTGCTGGAATAATCTTAATGTTTTTACTAAGTGGCATTCTCAGATGCAAACTCTGGGAGATGGTGAAGGACAGGGAAGCCTGGCATACTGTGCTGCAGTCCATGGGGTCATAGGGAGTTGGACACTACTTAGTGACTGAACCAACAGAGGTAAAAGCAATGGAAATCATCTTTGGTTGGTTACACATAAAAGAAGCTTACTCAAGAATATTGAGCAGCTCCCAGAATCCTCAAAAAGTGTTGGAGAATCTGTAATGAATATCTAGAAAAGAATTGTGCCACAGAATTGGTCCAGTGATAAATCCACTACTACTATCAATGCTATTGCTTCTGCCACTGGAAACAAATATGGCAATTTACACACCCAGGATGCTGGATTATGCCACTAGACTCACTAATACTATTGTTTCTACAAACTGAATTCCTTCATTCCATAAATATGTAATAAATATCTACCATATGTGAAGCGCGTTCTCAGTGCTGAAATCAGAGCTATGTAAAGAGAAAAAAAATGCCTGCTCTTATGGAATTTACAGTTCATTGAAAGAAAAGAAACAAAAGTAGATTAGTGAAATATTTAATATATTATACAATAATCACTATGGAGAAAAATAAAACAAAATAAAAGGGAGAGTTGGAGTAAGAGAGAAATTGTAAAGTTAAATAAGGTTACCAGAAAAAGTCTTCCCAAAATGTTGACATTTGAGTAAAACTCCAAAGAAGGTAAGGCAGCAAAGAGACATCCAACTATCTAAGCGAGAGCATTTGAGGGAGATATAGCATCAAGTCCAAAGGCTCTGAATTCAGAGCAGACATGAGATGAAAAACAAAAACAAAAACAAAAAAGAAGCAAGTAGATGAGTGTGACTAAAATAAAGTAAGGAAAATGAGATCTAATCATGTAGGACCTTATAGACTGAGAAAAAGACTGCAGCTATCACTCTAAAATGGAAAATGAGTGGAGAATTTTGATCTGTGGAATGAGCTGATCTCACATACTCTAATGAGATAACCCTGGCTGTTATGTAGGTAACACAAAAGAATGACAAATGTAGGCATTCATTAATTCAACAAATATGTATTGAATACCTAATATTCCAGACATCTCTTTAGTTGCTAGAATGTAATACTAAATAAGACAACAAAAAATACTTGTGCTACTGTAGTTTGTAATGTAATAGGAGAAAATAGAATCAGTTCAGTTCAGTTCAGTTGATCAGTCGTATCCGAGACATTGCGATCCCATGAACCACAGCATGCCAGGCCTCCCTGTCCATCACCAACTCCCAGAGTCTACCCAAACCCATGTCCATCCAGTCGGTGATGCCATCCAACGATCTCATGTTCTGTTGTCCCCTTCTCCTCCTACCCTCAATCTTTCCCAGCATCAGGGTCTTTTCAAATGAGTCAGATCTTTGCATCACGTGGCCAAAATACTGCAGTTTCAGCTTCAACATCAGTCCTTCCAATGAACACCCAGGACTGATCTCCTTTAGAATGGACTGGTTGGATCTCCTTGCAGTCCAAGGGAGTCTCAAGAGTCTTCTCCAACACCACAGTTCAAAAGCATCAATTCTTTGGCGATCAGCTTTCTTCACAGTCCAACTCTCACATCCATACATGACCACTGGAGAAACCATAACCTTCACTAGACGGACCTTGGTTGGCAATGTATCTGCTTTATAATATGCTATCTGGGTTGGTCATAATTTTCCTTCCAAGGAGTAAGCGTCTTTTAATTTCATGGCTACAATTACCATCTGCAGTGATTTTGAAGCCAAGAAAAGTAAAATCTGAAACTGCTTCCACTGTTACCCATCTATTTCCCATGAAGTGATGGGACCAGATGCCATAATCTTAGTTTTATGAATGTTGAGCTTTAAGCATACGTTTTAACTCTCCTCTTTCACTTTCATCAAGAGGCTTTTGAGTTCCTCTTCACTTTCTGCTATCAGGGAGGTGTCATCTGCATATCTGACGTGATTGATATTTTTCCCGGCAATCGTGATTCCAGCTTGTGCTTCTTCCAGCCCAGCGTTTCTCATGATGTACTCTGCATAGAAGTTAAATAAGCAGAGTAACAATATACAGCCTTGACCTACTCCTTTTCCTATTTGGAACCAGTCTGTTGTTCCATGTTCAGTTCTAACTGTTGCTTCCTGACCTGCATACACATTTCTCAAGAGGGAGGTCAGGTGATCTGGTATTCCCATTTCTTGAAGAATTTTCCACAGTTTATTGTGATCCACACAGTCAAAGTCTTTGGCATAGTTAATAAAGCAGAAATAGATCTTTTTTTGGAACTCTCTTGCTTTTTCAATGATACAGCAGATGTTGGCAATTTGATTTCTGGTTCCTCTTCCTTTTCTAAAACCAGCTTGAACATCTGGAAGTTCACAGTTCACTGAACCATGTTGCTGAAGCCTGGCTTGGAGAATTTTGAGCATTATATTTCTAGCATGTGAGATGAGTGCAATTGTGTGGTAGTTTGAACATTCTTTGGCATTGCCTTTCTTTGGGATTGGAATGAAAACTGACATTTTCCAGTCCTGTGGCCATTGCTGAGTTTTCCAAATTTGCTAGCATCTTGAGTGCAGCACTTTCACAGCATCATCTTTCAGGATTTGAAATAGCTCAACTGGAATTCCATCACCTCCACTAGCTTTGTTCGTAGTGATGCTTTCTAAGGCCCACTTGACTTCACATTCCAAGATGTCTGGCTCTAGATGAGTGATCACACCATCGGTATTATCTGGGTCATGAAGATTTTTTTGTACAGTTCTGTGTAATCTTGCCACCTCTTCTTAATATCTTCTGCTTCGGTTAAGTTCATATCATTTCTGTCCTTTATCGAGCCCATCATTGCATGAAATGTTCCCATCGAATCTCTAATTTTCTTGAAGAGATCTCTAGTCTTTTCCATTCTGTTGTTTTCCTCTATTTTTTTGCTTGATCACTGAGGAAGGCTTTCTTATCTCTCCTTGCTAGTCTTTGGAACTCTGCATTCAAATGTGTATATCTTTCTTTTTCTCCTTTGCTTTTCACTTCCCTTCTTTCACGGTTATTTGTAAGGCCTCCTCACACAGCCATTTTCCTTTTTTCCTTTTCTTTTTCTTGGGCATGGTCTTGATCCCTGTCTCCTGTACAATGTCACAAATCTCCATCCATAGTTTATCAGGCACTCTGTCTATCAGATCTAGTCCCTTAAATCTTTTTGTCACTTCCACTATATAGTCATAAAGGATTTGATTTAGGTCATACCTGAATGGTTTAGTGGTTTTCTCCACTTTCTTCAATTTCAGTCTGAATTTGGCAATAAGGAGTTCATGATCCGAGATAAGCAAATAAATATATTGTACATAAAGTGGTGTTAAAGGCTCTGAATAATCTAAGCCAGAACTTAATAATTATTTCATAGCACAGATAGGAAGTATCTTTTTAGCTAAGGTTGTCAGGCAACTCTTCTCTGATGCTGAGACATTTGATCAGATATGTGAATAAAGTAATAGAGTCAGCCATGCAGAAGCCTGGAGGTCACAGGTTTTGGAAAAATTATATGGTGAGTCCAAACACCCTGCATGTGAATATTATTTGTATATTCAAAGAACAACAAGGAAGACTGTGTGGCTAGAACAGAGTGAGAGAGAAAAGTGGTTTCAAATGAGGTCAGATACGTGTGAAAGTCCCAGAGCATTTGAAGGCCTTGTAGGTCATTGCTGTGACTTTAACTTTACTTTAAAGTGGCATGGAAAGCCATTGAAAGGTTTTTAGCAAGGAAGTGACGTAATCTGACATAGTATTAAAGTCTTCCTTAGCAGCTGTGTAAAAAACAAACTAATGAAGCTTGTGGTCAGGTGATGTGTCTCTACCATAGCCCAGTACCTCACAGCACAGGACCCCACCTGAAGATTGGTCATGAAAGTGGTATATCCATTCAAAGCTCCCCATGATAACCTAGGTTCTCTCAGATCAACCAAATCTTAGGTCATGCAGGACCAAGGATCATGATTTGGAGGTGGTAAATTCAGGATCACCAGAACCAGAAGTTACATGCAAGCTGCATGAGAAGGTGGCCCATATCTCTAAAACATTAGCTACTCTTATAACAGTCCCACTCCCTTACTCTATACCTATGATCAGATGGGGAAGGTACCTTATGATTAACTAATTCATAAAGGAAAGGGAGGAGCTTAATTAATGGTTGGACCAGCTTAGTATATGGATGGAAGCATAAATAAACTCTAGCTGCACTAGAGCTCTACCCAGGGGTGGCTTCAAAAGACAGCCATGAAAGAAAATCCTCATAATGTGCAGAACTTCATGTGGTGTACCAAAGTGTTCACTTCATGAAAAAAGTGAAGTGACCCAGGATTAGAATAAACATAGATTCATGGGCATTATAAAAGAGCTTGGTTGATTGATCACGGGCCTAGAATTAAAGAGATTAAAAGATCAACAACAAGAAGGTCAGTAAAAGAAACATAGTGGATATAGCTTTGGGAAGATATTTATTTTACACTTTAACACCTGCCAGAGAGTATCCAGTGGATAGAGGAACATAGCAGGCTACAGTCCATGGGGTAACAAACAGTGGGACATGATTGAGTGACTAACACTACTCATGTCATGTCTGTCATAGAAAGCATCCAACAATGAAGAAGTACTAAATAACAAAAGAAAAAAACATGACTAGACCACTCCAGTCTAACACAATAGGCTCATGTTTGGAGAAACCCAGATTGCAATTATGGAGGTTAAGTATGGGCTAACAATTGCGTAGTCCCATTAACCAATGTTAATCTATTTACTGCTGCTTCTGAATGTATAACCAGCAAGCAATGGAAAAGTGACAAATTTGAGTCACTATTATGGCAGCTTCCCTCAAGAAGACCGATCAGCAACATGATGACAAAGAGATTAGAGTGGATGTGCTCCAACCTGGAGTTCAGTTCGGTTCAGTCGCTCAGTTGTGACCGACTCTGCGATCCCATGAATCACAGCATGCCAGGCCTCCCTGTCCATCACCAACTCCCGGAGTTCACTCAAACCCACCTCCATCGAGTTGGTGATGCCATCCAGCCATCTCATTCTCTGTCGTCCCCTTCTCCTCCTGCCCCCAATCCCTCCCAGCATCAGAGACTTTTCCAGTGAGTCAACTCATCGCATGAGGTGGCCAAAGTATTGGAGCTTCAGCTTTAGCAGCAGTCCTTCCAATGAACACCCAGGATCGATCTCCCTTAGAATGGACTGGTTGGATCTCCTTGCGGTACAAGGGACTCTCAAGAGTCTTCTCCAACACCACAGTTCAAAAGCATCAATTCTTCGGCGATCAGCTTTCTTCACAGTCCAACTCTCACATCCATACATGACCACGGGAAAAACTATAGCCTTGAGTAACAAGAGATCTCTTCAAGAAAATCAGAGATTCCAAGGGAACATTTCATGCAAAGATGGGCTCGATAAGGGACAGAAATGGTATGGACCTAACAGAAGCAGAAGATATTAAGAAGAGGTGGCAAGAATACACAGAAGAACTGGACAAAAAAGATCTTCACGACCAAGATAGTCACGATAACGTGATCACTGACCTAGTGCCAGACATCTTGGAATGTGAAGTCAAGTGGGCCTTAGAAAGCATCACTACGAACAAAGCTAGTGGAGGTGATGGAATTCCAGTGGAGCTATTTCAAATCTTGAAAGATGATGCTGTGAAAGTGCTGCACTCAATATGCCAGCAGATTTGGAAAACTCAGCAGTGGCCACAGGACTGGAAAAGGTCAGTCTTCATTCCAATCCCAAAGAAAGGCAATGCCAAAGAATGTTCAAACTACCACACAATTGCACTCATCTCACACGCTAGTAAAGTCATGCTCAAAATTCTCCAAGCCAGGTTTAAGCAATATGTGAATCGTGAACTCCCAGATGTTCAAGCAGGTTTTAGAAAAGGCAGAGGCACCAGAGATCAAATTGCCAACATCCACTGGATCATGGAGAAAGCAAGAGAATTCCAGAAGAGTATCTATTTCTGCTTCATTGACTATGCCAAAGCCTTTGACTGTGTGGATCACAATAAACTGTGGAAAATTCTGAAAGAGATGGGAACACCAGACCGCCTGATCTGCCTCTTGAGAAACCTGTATGCAGATCAGGAAGCAACAGTCGAACTGTACATGGAACAACAGACTGGTTCCAAATAGGAAAAGGAGTAGGTCAAGGCTGTATATTGTCACCTTGCTTATTTAACTTATATGCAGAGTACATCATGAGGAACACTGGGCTGGAAGAAGCACAAGCTGGAATCAAGATTGCTGGGAGAAATATCAATAATCTCGGATATGCAGATGACACTTCTCTTATGGCAGAAAGTGAAGGGGAACACAAAAGCCTCTTGATGAAAGTGAAAGAGGAGAGTGAAAAGGTTGGCTTGAAGCTCAACATTCAGAAAACAAAGATCATGGCATGTGGTCCCATCACTTCATGGGAAATAGATGGAAAAACAGTGGAAACAGTGTCAGACTTTATTTTTTTGGGCTCCAAAATCACTGCGGATGCTGATTGCAGCCATGAAATTAAAAGACGCTTACTCCTTGGAAGGAAAGTTATGATCAACCTTGATAATATATTAAAAAGCAGAGACATTACTTTGCCAACAAAGGTCTGTCAGTGATCACACCATCGTGATTATCTTGGTCATGAAGATCTTTTTTGTACAGTTCTTCTGTGTATTCTTGCCACCTCTTCTTAACATCTTCTGCTTCTCTTATGCCCATACCATTTCTGTCCTTTATCGAGCCCATCTTTGCATGAAATTTTCCCTTGGTATCTCTAATTTTCTTGAAGAGATCTCTTGTCTTTCCTCTTCTCTTGTTTTCCTCTATTTCATTGCATTGATCCCTGAGGAAGGCTTCCTAATCTCTCCTTGCTATTCTTTGGAACTCTGCATTCAGATGCTTATATCTTTCATTTTCTTCTTTCTTAATCAGTACAGTTGACATGTACTGAATAAGAATGGGCTTGCCTTTCTTATCTTCGTCAACATGACAACCTGAGAACTCACAGAGTGTTTTTCTACACCAACATGGTACCACAAAGTATTTTGGCAAATCAAGGGACCGATTTTCCAAAAAAGAAGGTTCAGTAGTGGGCCCATGTTCATGGTTTCCACTGATCCAAGAACATATTGCACAGTTTAAAGGCTGCTGGCTTGTAGGGTGATGGAATAGCTCTTAATGAATCAATTGAAACACCAACTTGAGATCATTTCTTTTGAGGATGAGATGCCATCCTCTAGGATATGGTATATAACCTAAATCAATGACCATTATATGGTACTAAGCCCTCAACTGGTATATGTCTCTGAGAACCAAGGGTGAAACTAAGAACTGTCTTGCTTACCATTACTCAGTGATCCATTTGGGCAATATGTACTTCTTATCTCCACAATTTCAGACCCATTTTCCTGTTTTTTTTTCTTTTCCAATAAAAATTACCACAAACAGAGCAGTTTAGAACAACACAAATTTTTATCTCATAGTTTTATAGCTAGTAAGTCTTGTTTGGTTTTCTCTGCCTAGAGTCTCAAAAGCCAAAATTATGGTGTCAGTCGCTTATCTGGAGGTTCTGGGTAGAATCCACAACTGAGCTTCCCAGGTTGCTGGCCAAATTCATTTCTTTATGGTTATAGAGTTGAAATCCTCATTTCATTGCTGGCTATCAGCTAGAAATCTCTTTCAACTCCTTACAGTTGTCCATATTCCTTGTCATGTTACCTCCTCCATCTGAAAACCAACAACAGCACAGTCCTTCTCATGTTTCAAACCTCTGACTTCTGCTTCTTCCACCTAAAGAATATTGTCCTGCCTCTAACAGTTCATGTGATTTTTTGTGCCCAATTGTTTATCCAGGATAATTTTCCTACTTAAGAGTAACTGATTAGTAATTTTACATCTGCAATGTCCCATTTGTCATGTTATATAACATAGTCACAGATAATAGGGATTAGGGCATGGACATTTTTAGGCATCTAGCAGCCCTGGTTCCCAAGGACATAGTAAAATCTCATTGAACTTTAAGTTACATCTGTCCTCCATTTACTTTCAGGTCCTTGCATTAAGAAGCTAGGAGGCAAGAAAATTAGTTACCACATTGACAGGGGAATTCAACCTTCATTATCTGAAGGTGGTTAGGCTAATATTACTAATGGGGGCAGGAAAGAATACATTTAAGCACCTGTTGATCCACTGCTTCATTGGATTCCCTGATAATATTGATAATGAATGGATAAGGGCAGAAGTCACAGACTGAGAAGGGCATAGTGGCAGAGAACTCAGATCTTTATGGGATGAGAGTGTATTAGTTTTCCCAGGCTGCCATGACAAAATATCATAGACTGTTTGGCTAAAACAACATAGTGATTTATTTCTCATAGTTCTGAAGATTAGAAGTCCCATATCAAGGTCTGGCAGAATACAGCTTCTGATGAGAACTCTCTTCTTGGCTTATGGATAGCTACTTTGTCCTCATGTGGCCTTTCTTGGCACATGCAGATGGAGAGACTGTGATTTCTCTGTCTTTCTCTTCTCATAAGGCCACCAGTACTATCAGATTAGGGCCCCATTCTATAACCTCATTTCACCTTCAGTTCAGTTCAGTCCAGTTCAGTCGCTCAGTCGTGTCCGACTCTCCGCGACCCCATGAATCACAGCACGCCAGGCCTCCCTGTCCATCACCAGCTCCCGGAGTTCACTCAAACTCATGTCCACATAGTCAGTGATGCCATCCAGCCATCTCATTCTCGGTCGTCCCCTTCTCCTCCAGCCCCCAACCTTTCCCAGCATCAGAGTCTTTTCCAGTGAGTCAACTCGCCGCATGAGGTGGCCAAAGTATTGGAGTTTCAGATTCAGCATCAGTCCCTCCAATGAACACCCAGGATCGATCTCCCTTAGAATGGACTTAACTACCTCCAAAAGGCCTAGAGAAGGAAATGGCAATCCACAAGCATTCTTGCCTGGGAAATCCCATGGACAGAGGAGCCTAGTGACTCCTAGCTTTCTGTGCACAAAAAGTTGGACACAACTGAGCATACACATACTTACTAAAGCCCTTAATTTCAAATACACAATATCCCCCCATACATGCTGTGATTTAGGGCTTTAAAATATGAATTTGGGAGGAATAAAATTCAATTCATAGTAGATGTTGTGAGTAATCTAACCTGTTATGCCCTCTGGACAAGCAGGAAACTATCTGAGAGTGAGGGTGCTCTAGAAAAGACAGAAGACAAGGGAGATAAGGAGTATCAGTTGCTGTCTCAAGAGAGCTATAGCAACAAGAGCTCATACCACTAATTTTCATTTATTAAGTTTTTTTTTTTTAAAAAAAGAGCCTGTGGTGATATTTTCTCTGATTCTACTTCTACACCAAATATGTAGTTCTTTTTTTTTTTTTTTTTCCTAACACCAAAGTGAAGTCTCTGACACTACCTGGATGTGCAACAACTCAATTTAATTCTGACAATGACATTTGAAGTTAGCAAAGATCCCACAGGTTAAGGGCTCAATACAACATGACTGGCCTTGCTTCACATGTCATTCACAAGTCTCAAGGGGAAACCCATATTTCTACCTGACTGACTATAAATTCTAGGTTCCCACAACTGTTTCCTAATGTTTAATCATTCACTAGACCAACTTGCAGAACTCAAGAAAACATTTCACTAGTGGTTATCAGTTAGTTTATCATAAAGATTGCATACAACTTGGGAAAAGCCAAATGGAAGAAATGTTTAGGACAAGGTATGGCAGGAGAGGGCAGAGAGCTTGTATGCCCTCTCCAGGTGTGCCATTTCCCAGAACTCCATGCATTCAGTAATTCAGATCTATGAATCTCATTGTTCAAGAACTTTGATAGAACTCAATCTATAGCCTCTCCTCACCTCTCCAGATTTCAGGGCATTGACCTGAGAGTTCCAACCCTCTAATTCCAGTTTGGTCTTTCTGATGGTAAGCTCCCAGAGTAAAGCTGTCTAGGGTCCCCACCCAGATTCATCTCATTAACATAAACTGAAGCGTTGTCTGTGGTTGAAAGGGGTTCATTATGAATAACAAAGATTCCCCTGTCATTAAGGAACTTCTGAATTTGAGGAGGTCTGTGACAGGAACTAGAGAAAAGACCGTGAATATTATACTAATAAAAGCAAGTCGAATCCTGGAGGAGATTTTCCCAAATAGGCAAAAATCATATGAAACAAATGAATCCCAGCAGCAATGGACAAACTGTAGTTGATTCTCTGATGAGCCTTTGGATCCCTTTCTACCCATCCTCCTAGCCGCCAGAAGTATTGTTACTGAAGGTCCACAGTAGAGTCTCTCTCTAAGGATTGTCCTCAGTGAAGAAGAACTATCTTACCTGGGTTATTGCTCCTCCCCAGGGAGGGCAACCTGCAAACACACACCATTTTATTCAGGGTCCAACATCCTCACTCATTTTGTCTCCACTGAAGACAACTCTGAAGGACATCCTGGTTATACAGCTGCCCGTAGAATCAGCTGGGCTTCACTGGTGGCTCAGACGTTCAATCCCTGGGTTGGAAAGATACCCCAGAGAAGGAAATAGCAACCCACTCCAGTACTCTTGCCTGGAAAATTCCATGGACTGAGGAGCCTGGTAGGCTACCGTCCATGGGGTGGCAAAGAGTCAAATATGGCTGAGTGACTTCACTTTCTTTTCACTTGTAGAATCAGCTGATACCTTATGGGGAATCTGTGTTACAGTTCAGTTTCTCCCCATGCCCAATTCTGTTTTTCTCACAGCCTTCCAAGTGTCATTCCTAGGAGCACTCCCCAAATGTGCACACACATCTCTGTCTTATAGTCTGTTTACTGAGGAGCCCAGGAAGCACCAATCAGAAAGTGGAGAAATGAGACAGGGAAGAGAAGAAAGCCAGTGCAGAGTACATTCATTAGTGGGTTACTCCGATGTGTAGCTGAGGCCCATGAAGCTGAAGGAGAATTCCGAGAAACTATAGAACACGCCTTAATGCTGTCCTGTCCAAGAAGGGAGGAAACAGGGATATTTATCCACTCATTCATATCAGTTATTGACTAAAGACTGCTCTTGGGGATGCTAATTTCCTGGGGTAGCCTGCTGAAGTTAGAAGTGGAACACCTCCCACCCCCACAACTTGGCCAGAGAAAGTCCTCAAGTAAAAAGTTACATGCATTACAGTCAAAAGACATAGGGAAGAAATTTGAGTCCTAGGGCATTCTAACACTTAAGATATCTGGAAGGTAAGGATGATCCAGCAAAGTATGCCAAGAAAGAGTAGTCAATAAAGTAAGGAAATATAAAGAAGGAAAAAATGTTGTTTTTTCCTTCTGCCCTTCTAGGTTGTTGGCTGGTCTCAGTAACAAAAGACATATTAACAAAAGTAAAATAGACAGAAGTTTATTAACATACGTACATCATAAATAGAGGAGAAATTCAGGGATGAGTAATTTAAAGGGATACTAGGGCTTGGGTTAATATTGCATCTTAACAAAAGAAATAGGTTTTAGAGAACTGACAAGGCAAAGGTAAAATAACTTGACTCCCTAAGGGAGGCAAATACATGGGAAACTAACGATAGATAAAGCCTAGTTAGTAAAGTATGGTTTGTAGATTCTCCTAGTATTTTCTCTAGGATAGCAATTTAAAGTTTTCTCCAGTGATTAAATTTTGTCCTCCCTAGTAAAGAGCAGAGGAGAAACACCTTTGTAAATCTGTCTCCTCCTTTGAGGCAAATACGGGAAGGATGGTGAGATTTTCCTGTACCTGCTTTTCCTCAGTTATCATCAGCTCAAAATAATCTTTATGCCAAAGAGGCATATTTTATGGTGGCAAAAGGGAAAAGATTTTCCTGTAAGTCAAGAGGAAGTAATCAAATTATGTTAAATGCAGCTCATAGGTGAGTAATATGAGGACTGAGGAGTAAGTGTAAGATTTAGGAACATGGAGATCCCTGGTAAACTTGTCAAGAGCTACTTCAGAGGAGTGGTGGAGATAAAAACCTGACTGGAATGAGTTCAAGAGAGAACATAAGAGGATGAAGTAGAGTCATTGAGGACCGCAATCTGAAAGTTGTTATGTTAAAGGAGAAGCAAAGAAAAGTAATAGAAGTTTGAAAAGATATAGCATCAAGAGAGATTGTGTCAAGGTGGAAAATATTGCCACATATGCACATACTATTAGGAATAATACTGCAATAATGAAAAAACAGATGAAACAAGTAAGGAAAGAGGTACCTGCATAGTCGAGTGGATAAGGAGGAATGAAATTGAGTTTACAAGTAAAGGGGCTATACTCTATATATGTTCACTGTATTTACATCTTTTTCATGATATACCCGATAATGAAATCCAACAAATTAAAGCCACCTTTACTTGATTTTACTTTGAATTCTTGATAAGATTTTTTTCACTGGTTCAGAATGTCAGACTTGGCTTTGTCCCACTTTTTTTAGCCTTGATTTCCCCGCAACTGTACTGATTGACCCTTACAGCCTATAGTAGAAGACCAACCTTGTCTTTAATAAATAGGAAATAAAAATTTTCTAGCCCGTCACTTAGCTGTGAGTGATCTTTCCACCAGTGCAGCCTAAACCTGATATCTCTGCTCTGAAAACAGCCTTCTGCTGTTTCTTTTGTAGCGGAAAACCAGTTCCACCGCTAGCCACTCAACAGCAAATAAATCGAGCTGCAAGTTTCTACAGCGAAGAAGGATACATTATTCAGAAAAGCTGGCAAACTGGAGAGAAGGTGATGCTAGAGAGACCAACTCCAAAGATTCTGCTCAGCCATGACAATTTTTAAAGGGGAAAATGGGGAAATAATCTCAGTTAATCATTAAGGCAGATCATCAGATACTTCAACACTTTTTTCATGGCATTCAGGCCTGCTGACTTCTTCCAATCTTCATTGAGATGCTGTCTTCCTTGCATGGTCTGCCTGCAACAGGCTGTTCTCTTACACATGTGGTCTACCTGCAAATTTACTAAGAGGAAACTAGAGATAGAGAGTGAATCATTTTTTAACTACTTAACTCTTCTTATTCTTTCTAATCCATGAAAGGAATCAACAAGTTAGGTAAGGTGTTGTATATATTTTAAAAAGCAGAAATCAAGAGCTAAGTTAAATGCTTCTTAATGATCTTATTTTTATAATTAAGGTTTAAGGAAAATAGGAATGAATAAACAGAAAAGGAGCAAAGGAGATGCTTACACTTTGAGTTCCTGTTTTGTTAATATGCTTAATACTTAGATTTCTGTAGGACTCAGGAACTCTTTTTCTTACCAATAATGTTGTCCTTGGGATTTGCCTGCTTCCTTTGAATCTTAGTTTGGTAGGTAGAGTCCTTACACATTCTGGCAGGTTTCCTGGAATGCTGCCCACTTCCTAGTTTCTTTGATCTTCCAGTATAATTCATATCAAGGTCTTTTGATCATCTGTTGGTATATCCAATCATCTCATGTTTGAATCCCTCTCCAATTCTCTTGCTCTTTCTCCAGGTTACTGAGACTTCCTCTAAACGTGTGTGTTTGTGCTCAGTTGCTCAGTCATTTACAACTATTTGCCACCCTATTTTGTAGCTACAGTTCTGCTTGGAAGTCTGTCAGAACCTGAAACTGACTCAGGTATGTGAACATGTAGGCATCCCACAATCTGTCCTAAGAAACTGTAGTTACCTGAGCTGTGCTTGGCTATGTGTGAAAAATTACACTGAGATTATTGTGAGGTATTAATAAAATATATTAAATGGCATATTTTAATATCAATGAGAAAACTAAGTCTAAAACTATCAATCAAATGCTACTATCATTTTCATTTTTCTGCCAAAACAGTTGAATGTAGTGTTACTGAGTCCAAGCTCGCTCTGCTAACTGCAATGTAAGTCAATAAATCCAAGATAATGTGTTGGGATAAGGAAAGGACTTTATTGGGGAGCTGACTGACTGAGAAGATGGCAGGTTAGTGCCTCAAAATAACCATCTTATTGGGGACTGGATGTTAGATTATTTTATGGATTAGAGATGGGGAGAGGTGAGAAAACAAAGTAAAAACACCATTTAATTGCTGAAAATATCTCTTAGAATGGCAAGCCTCAGGTAGGGGGATGTGTCAGTTTCAGTTCCTTATTTAGTCATTTCATGGGTGATGTGAAATGGAACATCTCCTGTCATGTCAACAAACAAAAATGTCACATCTATCTATGATTCTGGCCTTCCCAAATGTGAATTTCTGGGCCTCACAGGTAAGCAGGAGTTGAGGGGCCAACTGCTGTGCCACTTGCCACACAAAGGATTCAAGAATGTCAGTCCTGCACAGGTGGGTGGGGTCAAGTTATCTCCCTGAGGCAGGGCATTATATATACCTATACTAACAAAAGCAGGAAGATAAGGGTTAAAGTCACAGAAGCAGATTCAGTGTAAATTCAAAATTAACCCTTCTGGGTTAAAGTTCAGTTCAGTTCAGTCCCTCAGTTGTGTCCGACTCTTTGCGACCCTGTGGACTGCAGTAAGCCAGACTTTCCTGTCCATTACTAACTCCCGGAGCTTACTCAAACTCATGTCCATTGAGTTGGTGATGTCATCCAAAAATCTCATCCTCTGTCATCCCCTTCTCCTCCCGCCTTCAATCTTTCCCAACATCAGGGTTTTTTCAAATGAGTCAGTTCTTCACATCAGGTGACCAAAGTATTGGAGTTTCAACTTTAGTATCAGTCCTTCCAATAAATATTCAGGACTGATTTCCTCTAGGATGGACTGGTTGTATCTCCTTGCTGTCCAAGGGATTCTCAAGAGTCTTCTCCAACACCACAGTTCAAAAGTATCAATTCTTTGGCACTCAGCTTTCTTTATAGTCCAACACTTACATCCATACATGACTACTGGAAAAACCAAAGCTTTGACTAGACTGACCTTTGTTGGCAAAGTAACATCTCTGCTTTTTAATATATTATCAAGGTTGGTCATAACTTTCCTTCCAAGGAGTAAGCGTCTTTTAATTTCATGGCTGCAGTCACCATCTGCAGTGATTTTGGAGTCCCCCAAAATAAAGTCTGTCACTGTTTCCATTGTTTCCCCATCTATTTGCCATGAAGTGATGGGACCAGATGCCATGATCTTAGTTTTCTGAATGTTAAGTTTTAAGCCAGCTTCTCACTCTCCTCTTTCACTTTCATCAAAAGACTCTTTAGTTCTTCTTCACTTTCTGCCATAAGGGTCGTGTCATCTGCCTATCCGAGGTTATTGATATTTCTCCTGGCAATCTTGTTTCCAACTTGTGTTTCATCCAGTCCTGGTTACAGCAGCCCAAACTATTCCTGTTTGGGCTTTGAACCTGATTGTCATGAACCTGTTGGCTTTGTTCATTCATATGGAATATAATCAGTAATCTATATCACCTTGTTCACATGGAAATAAACAACAGCTGAGAAGTTAGGTAAACAGTCCCAGTTGTGTTTGGCTTTCCATGAATCTCCTCTCCCCCTGCCCTTTAACTGGGTTACATTTAAATTTGCCTTGTTCACTAGGAATCCAGTTAAAAACACAGAATACTATGCTTCTTGAACTTGACCATCATATTGAATAGTTCAAGTTCTTGTATTTTGTATTCTTTAAATCACAAAGTAGTGTCATACATTTGCTTGTAAATCTTTTACATTATTTCCAGTTGACTACATTCAAAACAGAAACGTCTTTCTTTTGTTTTTCCAAATTGAGATATTCCTTTTCTGTTCAACAACACTACTTTCATTTAACAATTAAAATGTGAATGAACCGAGACTAGGAACAATTGAGCAAAGTTACTGCTTTGATCAAGATATTTAGAAAGTTTATATACAGCAATAAAGGTCTTCACAATGAAAAAAAGTATGCAAATATATTCCATCTTCTTAAAAAGGAAGCTGAAAGTCAGCATAACAGCACACAAAGATCTTGCCTGTAACAAGTTATCTACATTGTTAATTACCAAGCTTATTCTGAAATCTGAGCCGTGATATCAATAAGATCAATGAGCTTGATGCTGCTAAGTCACTTCAGTCGTGTCTGACTCTGTGTGACCCTGTAGATGGCAGCCCACCAGGTTCTTCCGTCCCTGGGATTCTCCAGGCAAGAACACTGGAGTGGGTTGCCATTTCTTTCTCCGATTAATGAGTTTCAGTTCAGTTCAGTCGCTCAGTCGTGACCGACTGTTTGCGACCCCATGAATGACAGCACGCCAGGCCTCCCTGTCCATCACCAACTCCCGGAGTTCACTCAAACTCATGTCCATCGAGTCGGTGATGCCATCCAGCCATCTCATACTCTGTCGTCCCCGTCTCCTCCCGCCCCCAATCCTTCCCAGCATCAGAGTCTTTTCCAGTGAGTCAACTCATCGCATGAGGTGGACAAAGTATTGGAGTTTCAGCTTTAGCATCAGTCCTTCCAATGAACACTTTAGAATGTTCTCCTTTAGAATGGACTGGTTGGATCTCCTTGCAGTCCAAGGGACTCTGAAGAGTCTTCTCCAGCACCACAGTTCAAAAGCATCAATTCTTCGGCGATCAGCTTTCTTCACAGTCCAACTCTCACATCCAAACATGACCACTGGAAAAACCATAGCCTTGACTAGATGGATGTTTGTCATAACTTTCCTTCCAAGGAGTAAGCGTCTTTTAATTTCATGGCTGCAATCAGCATTCGCAGTGATTTTGGAGCCACCCAATGTCTGCCACTGTTTCCACTGTTTCCCCATCTATTTCTCATGAAGTGATGGGACCAGATGTCATGATCTTTGTTTCTGAGTGTTGAGTTTCAAGCCAACGTTTTCATTCTCCTCTTTCACTTTCATCAAGAGGTTTTTTAGTTCCTCTTCACTTAAATGAGTTTAGTGAGCTGTTAAATATTTACTAAATACCTCTTTACATTAAATATAATCTTTGGGATTAATTTGAATAGTTTACCAATGCATACAGTTAAGTGAAAATCTATTGTACTGGGAAACAGTATGGTAAAGCAATAAATTATATTTTTTACCTTACTTTTTAAACCCACAAACAATTGGAAAACACACCTTCTCACTGATTAAAAGAATAAACAACAAACTAGATCTCAAAACATAAATATTCAAATTCTGTCTTTTGAAAATGACCAAGAATTTTGAAAGGAATCAAAATATGCCACCCTAAAATGTGCCTCTTTGGGAAATGGATTATTTTGAAAAACAGCAGGTGCAGTAAGAGGCCTCTTCCCTTCCTTATATGATGAAAAGAAGGGTATAAATTCCCCACAAGAAACCCAGCCCCACTGTATCACAAAGATGCCAAGATAAATATTTTTAAGCATTGCTTACTAAAATAACCATTATCTTCTGTCAGTTACTCCATGATTTCCTAATCATTTTCCCACAGTTTATCACCACTAGAAGCTCAAATATCCTTTTCCTTGTCTAGTCACTCATCCACAATTTATTGCCCTTTGTTAAAATGGTATATAAGCTCTTGAGTGTAACCATATCTTTGGGTTTTTACTTCTTTTCTGTGAAACCCCCAGACACATAAAAATATTAACATCAATAAAAATTGTATACCTTTTATTCTGTTAATCTGTCTTTCATCAGTTTCATTGGCAGTCCTGAGCCATTTATCCTAAGAGGGTAGAGGGAAGGTTTTTCCTCTCCTACAATCTAAAATGAAGTTTCATCTTCATATAAGAAAGGGGGATAGGTAATATTGTCAGTGTTCAGTCATCTTTAGTTACATAAAAAGTGAAACTTTGTCAAAGGAAATTACTAGAACCATTATTTATTCCCTGTAGTTGATAACAGAGACATTATATAGCACTGAATCCTACAACTCTTTTCAAAGTACTTGTAATTATACATACATTCTTAATACAGTATCTACTCATGTACTGTTCTGGTAATAAATATTTATTGAGCTCCTATTTGATACTACCTGTTGAATAACAGATACAGTACTTGTTCTTATGAAACAACTTATCACAAGATGATGTAACAGAGTTCTATGGTATCAAATGAAAAACCAATCTGGACTTGGGGAAGGAGAGACTTTATTCAAAAGAATTATTGCAGGAGGGATAACAAGGACTACTGCAATAGGGGGAGGTGGGCAGTTACATTAAGGAGTCCTGTCTGAATGCTGCAAATGTCTCAAAGGTCAAGAAGAAAAGGGCTTTTCTTTAGGGAGAGGTGAACAAAGCTAGAAAAAAGTGAGTGTGGAGGAGCAGGAAGAATTGGTGGAAGTGGTATGATCAGGTGGTAGATCATGACAGAGACGCTCTCCTTTATCAAACCTTAGGCTTTTCTGAGCTCTCTTCTCAAGTAGGCTTCAACCTTGGGCTATGAGAGCTGCACACTCTCTGAACAAAGGATTTCAGGTACCCCTCACACTAAGAGACTGTAACAAACACTAGCATCATTTCTAACAGCTCAAGACAGCACCACTAAGATCATGACCCCAACTCCCTTAAGTTCCTGTCTGAGAAAACTCACTGGTGTGAAAAATATGCACTATTTGTTCCAGCCAAAACCTGACTACAGCCCCACTCACACTTTCCCTTAGAAGTATTTACTTTAAAAACTTATTTTTATAAATCCTCCTTCTCTACCTTTGAGTTGTATATGTATTTCCTTAAACCTAAGAGTGTTTCTCTCAAGGACCTGAGAGCCTCTCCTTTGAAAGTAATCATCAGGAAGCCTAGAGCCCCTGTCTCCTAGTCTTTGTGGGAGGGTGGGAGTCTAACTTTGATAAGTGCCACTTAGCAGGCACAGGTGGCCTAATCATATTCAAATGATCTTACCTGCTTCTTACAGTTTTTCACTTCCCTGACTCTGCTCAAGCACCCCACACATTTCCCTTTCCTAATTCCTCATTATCTCTTTGAAATGTTCAGTCACTTCTGCACAGATCAGAATTGAGCTCAGGTTACACTGGAGTCTCTCCCCTACTATGTTCATTTCAATTCAGTCGCTCAGTCATGTCTGACTCTTTGTGACCCCATGAACAGCAGCACACCAGGCCTCCCTGTCCATCACCAATTCCCTGAGTTTATCCAAACTCATGTGCATTTAGTCGGTGATGCCATCCAACCATCTCACCCTCTGTCATCCCCTTCTCCTCCTGCCCTCAATCTTTCCCAACATCAGGGTCTTTTCAAATGAGTCAGTTCTTCACATCAGGTGGCCAAAATATTGGAGTTTCATCTTCAATATCAGTCCTCCCAATGAACACCCAGGATTTATTTCCTTTAGGATGGACTGGTTGGATCTCCTTGCAGTCCAAGGGGCTACTATGGTGGGACTATTAAATAAAATCTATCTTCACTGACTTTAACTACTGTCTGTCTTTGTTTTTCTTTAGTAATCAGAGACTGTTTTATCCTGAAGTCAGCCTAGTCTCATGAGGGGGCCACTAAGAAGGGATTGTTTACCAGCTTGAGCGTAGAGGGAGTCAAAGTTGAGGAACCTGTGAAGGAGAGAAGCTTAACTAAAGTTTGACCAAATTAGATGAATGGTCATTTTGTTTCAGTTTATTAGTGGGGACAAGCAGTTCAGCTAATCATTTATGAGATGGAAAAAAAATGGAACTTCAAGAGACTCTGTTTTGGGGCTACGTAAATGACAAAGAGATCTGTGAGTCTTATTTAAATCATATAGGAAGGATGGTCCTTTGCAATAAACCAATTCACAAAAGGGTGAGGGGATTTCTTAATTGTTGCTGTTTTCCAGAAGCTCAGGGCTCAGATAACATTCACTACTATCAGTGGCAAGACACTTCAGGACACCAATCTTTGTTCAAGTGTTAGAAAGAACCACCCAGTCTAGTTAAACATAAGTTCCTTGCTGAGTGATAGGTTAGAATAAGCCAGATAAGTGGTGCTTGGGTAGAAACTATTGGCCTGTGAAGATACAAATCAATGCCTGTGTGAGAAATTTCACAGGCTTCCAAGGTTGTGCTAGTGGTAGAAAACCCGCATGCCAACGCAGGAGACATGAGACTGGTTCCATGGGTTGGGAAGATCCCCTGGAGGAGGGCATGGTAACCCACTCCAGTATTCTTGCCTGGGGAATCCCCAAGGACAAAGAAGCCTGGAGAGCTACAGTCCATAGGGTCTCAAACTGAAATGACTTAGCATGCATGCATAAGTACTTTCAGGTTGATACTTCTTGCAACAAAAGGAGGGCAAAAAGTGAGAGAACTGAGTAATGTCATGACAATGGTGAATTTTATCTGAGCCCTTTGCTCCTGGAAAACAGGGAAGGTTAAGAAGTTACCCCGTCCTTCCTGTTCCAGGAAATGGTTTACTACAAAGAACCACCTTTTGCTTTGTGACTTAGATAAGACTCACTGACTCTCATTTATATATTATGAGGAGAGATATAGGCCTTCCAAATTCTTATGCCTTGCTTCATAATTAATTTGTTGTACTGTTTTGTTCCCATTGATGTATGGGAACAATGTGCCTATTAACCAAATTTTGGTTAAGATTCTGTTCTTCCCCCAAGTCCCTCAACTTGACTCATCTGCAGCCTGAACTGAAATACAGCCTTCTCAGCCTTCTGAGAACAGGCTGACCTCAAGATAAAATATCCTGTGATCTACTTACTATCCCATAGGACCACTCTTTCAGCTAACTTCACCACACTCAGTTCCTTCTAGCTAAGATTTTTTCCTTTATAAAAGAAAAGGTTTTTGCTTAATACTTGAGACTTGCAGATCTTATGTAGTAGTTCCCTCTATTGCAATAGCTCCTTTGTCCCTTGCAATAGTGCTTTTGAATAAAATTTCTCCTTACTGTGTTCCAATTTGGCTTTTGACAGTGGGAGTGTGGCAGGCAGGGGGCAGATCACTGAGCCTTGCTATCCCAAAACAATGGCAAAGCACTGAAAGTTTTAAAACAGAAAGTGATAAGATCAGATTTGCATAATGAAAATCTTTCAGGCCTAAGGGTGGTCACTTGTATGGTTGATGGGGCTTTCACTGAAGAGAGAGAGAGAGAAGATTGGGGCAGGAGGTGATACACTCATTTTGAACATGATGAATTTGTGATGACCTGGAGAGATTCAGAGCAAGAGATGTGTTTCTGAAGCCTAGGGGAGAGATATTTACCAGAGAATTAATGGTACATACAAGATTATCGAGCCTTGGAGTAATATACTCTTCAATTTCAAACTATAGCATAAAGGTCTCTTCTCTTTTAGTCTTGACTTTCCCTGGATCATCAAACCAATTTTAACCCCCATTTTTGTTTCTCTTTGTTCTTCCTGAACATGGATGTATAAACTATAAAAGTAAACTCCACATCAATAAAAAGCTATGTGAATATTTATTATTCCTCTCAGGCCATATAGATTAATTTACTGTTGTTTTTCAGTCATTAAATCATGTCTGACTCTTTAAAACCCCATGGACACCAGGCTTCCCTGTCTTTCGCTATCTCCCAACAGTTGATCAAACTCATGTCCATTGAGTCAGTGATGTTTCATTTAGCACATTTAAGTAGATGATAATTGCTTTCTCATAATGAAATGGAATGAGTACCAAATTCTGTTTTAAACATTTACCATACAAGTGTCTAACACAGGATCAGCAACTTCTTTAGTCTTAAGTGTAACAGGTTGGGTAGAGGAACTAAGAAGTGTCTAAGCACTTTCTGAATGTTGAGCTTTAAGCCAATTTTTTCACTCTCCTCTTTCACTTTCATCACGAGGTTTTTTAGTTCCTCTTCACTTTCTGCCATAAGGGTGGTGTCATCTGCATATCTGAGGTGATTGATATTTCTCCCAGCAATCTTGATTACAGTTTGTGCTTCTTCCAGCCCAGCGTTTCTCATTATGTACTCTGCATATATGTTATATAGCAGGGTGACAATATACAGCCTTGATGTACTCCTTTTCCTATTTGGAACCAGTCTGTTGTTTCATGTACAGTTCTAACTGTTGCTTCCTGACCTGCATATAGGTTTCTCAAGAGGCGGGTCAGGTGGTCTGGTAATCCCATCTCTTTCAGAATTTTCCACAGTTTATTGTGATTCACACAGTCAAAGGCTTTGGCATAGTCAATAAAGCAGAAATAGATGTTTTTTCTGGAACTCTCTTGCTTTTTCCATAACCCAGCAGATGTTGGCAATTTGATCTCTGGCAGAAAGTGAAGAGGAACTAAAAAGCCTCTTGATGAAAGTGAAAGAGGAGAGTGAAAAAGTTGGCTTGAAGGTCAACATTCGGAAAGCTAAGATCATGGATTCCGGTCCCATCACTTCATGGGAAATAGATGGAGAAACAGTGGAAACAGTGTCACACTTTATTTTTCTGGGCTCCGAAGTCACTGCAGGTGGTGATTGCAGCCATGAAATTAAAAGACGCTTACTCCTTGGAAGGAAAGTTATGACCAACCTAGACAGCTTATTAAAAAGCAGAGACGTTACTTTGCCAACAAAGGTCCGTCTAGTCAAGGCTATGGTTTTTCCAGTCGTCATGTATGGATGTGAGAGTTGGACGGTGAAGAAAGCTGAGTGCCAAAGAGTTGATGCTTTTGAATTGTGGTGTTGGAGAAGACTCTTGAGAGTCCCTTGGACTGCAAGGAGATCCAACCATTCAATTTTAAAGGAGATCAGTCCTGGGTGTTCATTGGAAGGACTGATGCGAAAGCTGAAACTCCAATACTTTGTCCACCTCATGCGAAGTGCTGACTCACTGGAAAAGACTCTGATGCTGGGAGGGATTGGGAGCAGGAGGAGAAGGGGTCGACAGAGGATGAGATGGCTGGATGACATCACCGACTCAATGGACATGAGTTTGAATGAACTCCGCGAGTTGGTGATGGACAGGGAGGCCTGGTGTGCTGCGATGCATGGGGTCGCAAAGAGTCAGTCACGAATGAGTGAACTGAACTGAACTGAAGGGCTTTACTACATGCTATGATAGAAGTCATGAGGCAAAAGAAAGCCAAAAAGATGAGAAGGCGACATTAAGAAAAAAGTAGCAATGTAGAAGATAAAAGAAAAAATAAAAAAAGAAAGAAATGTCTAAAAGCAGAAATAATTAAAGTACCCATAATGGAGAGTTTTAAAGGCTAAGGTGGTTGGTGATACCAATAGTCATGTCAAGGGATTCCCAGAGATTTACAATACTAAAATTTTAATTTTAAAACAATTTAGTTAATATTGGAAAATAACTCTGTTATGGTAGACTAACTTTACAGTACAGTTACTGCTTATCCTAGATGTTTACCATTCTGTGGCTACAAAATAAGGTTAAGTTTACCTTAAGAGCAAAATAATGAAGTCTCCAACCAGTTTGCTGAAATTTTGAAGCTGAATCTGGCCTCTATACCCTGATATCAAATTGAATCTCAAAGGCAGAGTTTTGGGTGAAGTAGAAAAGAATAGCTTTATTGCTTTGCCAGGCAAAGGGGACACAGTAAGCTAAAGCTGTGGGCCCCTACCTGGAAGGGATAGTGAAGATTTTTATAGTAATGGTTCAAAACAGTTCATGGATATTCTTCTGATTGGTTGGTGGTAAGGTAAATGGGAGGCAGCATTATCAACCTTCTGATTCCAACCAGTCTACAGGCTATGTGCTTATGGTTGCCATACTGTTAACTTCTCCCAACTGGTGGGGGTTTCAGTATCTGCAAAACAACTCAAAAATACTATGTTTATCACTTGAGGGAGAACCAGAACCTTGCCCTAAGGCTGCACTTTTGTTTCTTATGAGTGTTCCTCCCTTGTCTCCCTTCCTTAATTAGCAACTGTTTGAATCTGCTCCTTTGAACTCAGGGAAGGTCATGGAGGTTGAATAAAAACTATTTTCTGTAATCAAGAAATGGGTAACAGAGAAAGGCTTTTGTGCCCAGGAGCTCCACAGGGTCCTGCTTGCTATCAGTCTGTGTGTGTGTGTGTGTGTGTGTGTGTGTGTGTGCACATGTGATTGCATGTTTGCTCAGTTGCTCAGTCGTGCCCTTCTCAAACACTTCCCCAGTGATTTTAGGAGGTTCCATAAATAAATCTATCAGTTCTAATCCCTCACTTTCTCTGTTATCCACTGTCAACATCCTATGCCCTTTAGTACACTTGATATAGACCCTCCAGAGCAACTGCTTATCATGAAAGTCCTATGTATGTGCCAAGACAGCTGCTTCCAGATCCTCCCAATATTTACAATGAGCCACACAAAACTTCAGGTGCTGAGAGCATCTTCTCATTCTCAAATCTCTGCCACATTTTTCACCTGAAACTACTTCCTTGTAAAATAATCTTACCTAGGCTCTTTTAAACAGGTTTGTCTTCTAGCCCTCTCTCCTCTAACCTTTTAATTATTCAATATACTATGTGTCCAACACTGTATCAGATGTCAGTGATACAATGGTCAAGAAGACATTGCAGTCTTTGGCTTTTGTGGAGACTATAGTCTAGTGATGATGTTAACCCAAATAATGAAGGCTTAAGTGCCTTATGGGAATTACTTTCTAGCTCTCATCACTACTCTGTCAGTTAAAATCTATTTTGATTCTTACTTTATAGTCTTAAAGTCGTCAAGTTGCTCACTCAGAGTCACAAAGCTAGTGAGGGCAGAACTGATCTTTAAGTCCTGGCCTGACTATAAAGCCCATGCTCTTGACTCCTAATAGGGCTCCTCAAAACAAGTCTACTGGGCTGGACAGTTTATACAGATCACATTTATTAGAGTCCTCACCCACCTTAATTTTTCATCAACTCCTCTGTGTGAATTCAGTGCCTTTCTCTGAGTTTGCTTCCCAAACTCCATTAAGAGCTTAGGTATATATCAAGGTATAAACACACATCAGGGTATAGGAGGTAGGCAAAAAGGATATATTCTGTGTATTAAGAGCACCTGTGAAAAGCTTTATAGGCCAAAAACCCTTTCATACTAATCTAAAAAAATATTTTCGATAATAATCACCTCACGAAATACCTTTGAGATCAGTGCCTGCAAAATGCACCATACCTTTTAACTAAATATTGATAATCAACCTGCTCTAAAGAGAGCTCTTCTTGCCCACTGGAAATCCCTTTGGTTATAAACAAGATCTAAAGAGAAAGGGCACGAAGGCAAATGTGATCTGAGTTTGGGATGTCCTTGGCGATAGAGGTTCTCAGTAAGTCACCACACAAGTGCTTGCTGGAAGTTGAGCAGTCGTCCACATTCAAAGGAACCAGTGGGTTCCACTCACTATACTGTGGCTTTTGAATTGTTTCTTTGATTTTGAAGATTGGTGTATGCTGAGATAATCCTGATTTTTCATTTGGTCTCCTCTGTGGTAAGCAATATACTTCCAAGACTCTCCGAACACTCACCCTGTGACTCTCTGTGATAGACACTGGAACAATGAAATCTACTTCATGGAGTAAACCCTCAACCTGTTTGGGTTCTATCCAGTGCTACAGTTTTAATTACAATTTATTTTCTAGCATGATAGAGTAAGATATTTTAAAGGTCTAAATTGTTCCAGTGTCTTTAGATTATGCTCTCCTTCATGAAATGCCAATCTCCTTGGAACCAGAGTCTAAGATTTCCTCTTTAGTTGATATTTTTAAAATTTTGTCTAGCATGCAGGGTAGATGAAAGGTCTCTCTGTACAGTGTAAAACCAGTCAGGTGAGGGAAGAAAAACATGTCAATGAATTGATGGTTTAGACTCTACTTGACCATAAGGATTACTTGATACTCAACAGAATTGACTGAGTCACACACCTACTAAATCAGAGTAGTCATAGTCTATGTTATCAAATATCATAGTCATGTAGCTATTTTAAATTTAGATTAAACTTAAATGAATGAACAATCCCTCATTCACACTAGCCCAAATTCAAGTATTCAACGGCAACAGGAAGCTAGTGGATGCTGTGTATTGGACAGCACAGATATAGAGTGTTTCCATTATCACAGAAAATTCTATTGGGCAGTGCTGTCTTGAGGATAAACTACCGTTGCTTTATGGAGATAATTCTCAATAAAAGTTGAGTTAACTATTCTGGGTAAATTATCATTTCTACTCTTAAGGAGTTAATATTTCCTTGAAGCAGATATGTGTATCCCCACAAATTGTAACATGAGGCAAAGGTGCTAAGTGTTCTAATTATGCGAGCAAGGAGAGGGCTATTCTGACTCAGGTGAAAGGAAAGTCTTTTTGTTGGAGGTGACAACTAAGCTGGTATTTCAAAAAGGGTCAGATGAAAATAGTCAGAAATTGACTGGCTGGTGGGAGGCCTGGGGAAGAGTAGAAGAACCATTTCAGCGGAATGTGAGCAAAGGGCACTGAGGTGGAAAGTTTTGAAACTGCATGGGGAAGTGTCACTGTTATATTGGTGGCTGGCATGTGCTTATCAAGCTCATATTTCAAAGTATAATTCTTTTGATTCCTTTATAAAACTCTGCAGTTTCAGTTATTTTAATATGCATGATAAAAATGCCTTGTTTACTTCCCTTGTGATTTGAAGATAAGGTTGCAATCTAACTATTGCTTCCAGGCTAATATATATATATACATGAAATATATATGTGTGTGTGTATATATATGCATATTTATGTGCATATATATATGAAATATATATATTTGTATGTATATATATCGCAGAGGCAATGACACCCCACTCCAGCACTCTTGCCTGGAAAATCCCATGGTGGAGGAGCCTAGTAGGCTGCAGTCCATGGGGTCGCAGAGTCAGACACGACTGAGCGACTTCATTTTCACTTTTCCCTTTCATGCGTTGGAGAAGGAAATGGCAACCCACTCCAGTGTTCTTGCCTGGAGAATCCCAGGGACGGGGGGTTGGGGGGGGCTGGTGGGCTGCTGTCTATGGGGTCGCACAGAGGCGGACATGACTGAAGCGACTTAGCAGCAGCAGCAGCATGTATATATAAATTTAATTTATAATAAAACAGAACTACCAGCCATCTAGCTGTTTGTGTACTGAACAATACATTCTACTTCTGTAGGCAATTTTATAAAAGAAGTCAAATTATAAGCACAAGGTTGCTTGGAGAGCCTGAAATATGAGCAAGGGAGTTAGTTAGATGTTCTAATAGCTAGTGTCATACAGCTATGACAGCCTAATGTCTATCATCACTATTAAAATTTACCTGGATGATTCTTTCTTCAGGACAATGTATATCATGCCATTCCTGTCTTCAGAATCTGCAACAGTTTCTTGTCTAAATTAGTAAATCTAAACTCCTCTACCTGGTATTTAAGGCCCAACTTAATCAGATGACATCTTACTTAGTTGAGTTTATCCCCCATTAGAGTAAGTAACATAACAAAACAGTATGCTGCTGCTGCTAAGTCGCTTCTGTCGTGTCTGATTCTGTGGGACCCCATAGACGGCAGCCCACCAGTCTCCCCCATCCCTGGGATTCTCCAGGCAAGAACACTGGAGTTGGTTACCATTTCCTTCTCCAACGCATGAAAGTGAAAAGTGAAAGTGAAGTCGCTCAGTCGTGTCCGACTCTTTGCAATCCCATGGACTGCAGCCAACCAGGCTCCTCCATCCATGGGATTTTCCAGGCAAGAGTAATGGAGTGGGTTGCCATTGCCTTCTCAGAACAAATCAATATAATGCAGCCATTTTGATGTGACCATTTTAACATACATATTTTGATGCTAGGACCTTTTGATGATACTGCCTGAATGAAAGCGTTTTAACATAGACATATTTGACAGATTCTAAAATACAAACTATTTAGCTGTCAGCTGGTTTTTTTTTTTTTTTTTTTAATAACCAACTACTGAATGTAACATCTGTGACTTCAACATGTTTCCAATTTTTTGGTATATCCACCTAAGCACATTCTACTCTGTGTCCCCATGCCTCACTCAGTAAGTGCTCAGTAAACATTTGTTGAATAAATTAATGAGTTAATGCTAGGAAATTTTTACATTGTTCTATATAGTTGCTATAGCTTTCTATCTTTTCAAAGTGAAAAAAATTTCCTTTAACCTGTATCTTATTGTAAGTAGCTTTGAAAGGTGACTTTTTTCCCCTGCTTACCTTATTTAGATAACTTCCCTGTGTATGCAGTCCAGTAACAATCCACCAAACAGCCTGATTTCCAACGAGTTAGCCACTCCATGAACAATGAGAGATATCCAAGCATATTTTTCTAATTGTATTAATGTATAAAACATGGCAATACATAGCTATATTGTTCATAGCAGGAATTAAAATTTGTGACATTTAATTAAATGATATCACCATCATAGTATTTCACTCTAAAGCAACTCTTTTATTTATTCTGATGAGGTTTTATTGTAAATAGAAGCAAATAGTCTTTGTGGAAAATTCTGAAATAGATGGGAATACCAGATCACCTGATCTGCCTCTTGAGAAACCTGTATGCAGGTCAGGAAGCAACAGTTAGAAGTGGACATGGAACAACAGACTGGTTCCAAAAAGGAAAAGGAGTGTGTCAAGGTTGTATATTGTCACCCTGCTTATTTAACTTATATGCAGAGTACATCATGAGGACCGCTGGACTAGAAGAAGCACAAGCTGGAATCAAGATTGCCAGGAGAAATATCAATCACCTGAGATATGCAGATGACACCACCCTGATGGCAGAAAGTGAAGAGGAACTCAAAAGCCTCTTGATGAATATGAAAGAGGAGAGTGAAAAGGTTGGCTTGAAGCTCAACATTCAGAAAACAAAGATCATGGCATCTGGTCCCATCACTTCATGGGAAATAGATGGGGAAACAATGGAAGCAGTGTCAGACGTTATTTTTTGGGGCTCCAGAATCACTGCAGTTGCTGATTGCAGCCATGAAATTAAAAGACGTTTGCTCCTTGGAAATAAAGTTATGACCAAACTAGATAGCATATTAAAAAGCAGAGACATTGCTTTGCCAACAAAGGTCCATCTAGCCAAGGCTATGGTTTTTCCCATGGTCATGTATTGATGTGAGAGTTGGACTGTGAAGAAAGCTGATCGCCGAAGAATTGATAGTTTTGAACTGTGGTGCTGGAGAAGACTCTTGAGAGTCACTTGGACTGCAGGGAGATCCAACCAGTCCATTCTAGAGGAGATCAATCCTGGGTGTTCATTGGAAGGACTGATGCTAAAACTGAAACTCCAATACTTTGGCCACCTCATGCGATGAGTTGACTCACTGGAAAAGACTCTGATGCTGGGAGGGATTGGGGTGGGAGGAGACAGGGACGACAGAGAATGCGATGGCTGGATGGCATTGCCAACTCGATGGACATGAGTTTGAGTGAACTCCGGGCGTTGGTGATGGACAAGGAGGCCTGGCGTGCTGTGATTCATGGGGTCGCAAAGAGTCAGACATGACCGAGCGATTGAACTGAACTGAACTGAACTGAACTGAGTCTTTATAAAAATCATCAATGGCTTGATACTTGCTAAATCAAATGCAGTTTTTCATATATTATCTTCTTTGTCCTCATGAAGTACTTGAAACTTTCATGTATCATTTTTCTCCTGGATTTCACATCATCATGTTTTACTAGTTTTCCTTCATCCTTTATGATTTTTTGTCATCTTCACTGCCTTCTATTTTTCAAGCGACTCTTTTCATGATAGTGACCCCAAGGATCTCAAAGGCTCCTCACGTTCCTCATGTTGAAAACTAAACTCATGTATTTCATACCACTTACATAAACCTGATCTTCATTCAACATTCTTTAGTTCCCCTCCCCTGAAAATGTTATCACTTTTACCTAGTTTTTAAACCAGAAAATTGGAAGTTAATCTTTTCTCCTCTCTCTCTTTCACTTTTCCATGTTATTCATCATTAAATCTTGCCAATTATACTTCCTAGTTGGCATTTTTCTCTATTTTGCTATTTTCACCCTAGTTTATTCCATCATTATCATCTCTCACTTGTTCTAACAGGTCTCCTTAAATCTAGTCTTGCCCTCTTCTAATCCATTCCTTCCTTAAGTTGTTGTCAAATTGTTATTTTTTCAAATATAATCTGATCATGTTGTTCCCTATTTAAGACCCTTCCATAATTTCTCATTGCTCTTAGAATAAAGAACAAAATCTTTAAGATATCTAGAAAAGCCATCCATGATCTGGATTTTGTCTCACTCTCTAGCTTCATCTCAGGCCATTCTTTGCTTTGCTTTTACCAAGTTTCTTGAATATGAAGATTTACGTCTTCCATATCTTTGGGAAAATTCTTAGCTGCTATTGCTTTGGATATTGCCTCTTTCCGTGCTCATTATTCTTTCCTTCTGGGATTTCTATTAAACATGCTTTTCTATCTTTAGCCTCTCCTATCAATCTCTCTTAAAGTTGTGTTTGGGATTATTTTCTCTGGATCTGCCACTTATTAATTCCTGTTAGCTTTTGCTCGTGATGGTTTGTATATTGATGTGTTTTGTGCTTTTGGATTCTGAATTTGTGTCTGGTAGTTGACTCACTGGAAAAACTCTGATGCTGGGAAAGGTTGGGGGCGTGAGGAGAAGGGGACGACCGAGAATGAGATGGCTGGCTGGCATCACCGACTCTGTGGACATGAGTTTGAGTGAACTCCGGGAGTTGGTGATGGACAGGGAGGCCTGGCGTGCTGTGATTCATGGGGTCGCAAAGAGTCGGACACGACTGAGCGACTGAACTGAACTGACTGAACTGAGGGTTTTTATTGTTACAATACTTTGTGGCAATCCTGAAATGAGTGTGTATCCTTCTGGAGACATTTAATACTTATGTTTGCCTCTGATAACTTCCTTGAAAATGCCACAGAGTGGGCTCACTTCTTATATTAATTTATTAGCTTTGGTGTTCCTAAAATACATAGGTAATGGAAAGTTCATATGGAAGAAAATCTGTGGTAACTAATTTTCAAGGAGAAAAAAAGTACCCTAGATAATATAGGTGGACTTCCATTGTCAAGGAGTTTATTTTTTCCTAGTTCCTCCTTATGCTTAGGGTGTGGATTACTCAGGAACTTGTTTTCTTTTAAGAGAGTCTAAGTTTCAAATTCTCACTTCTTACAGACCCTAGGCTTTCTTGGTTCTATATGACCATTACACTCCAATTCCCATTTATGAAGAACAGCAAATCCTCTCAAATCCACTAAAGTCTACATTCATTCAGATTGATATACTTAGTCAATAAACATTTGTTAATGTCTGCTATGCTAACATTATCATATGCATTGTAGATACTGTAGATTTACCACTCTGACTTTGAAGTTCTTATTTAGAGACTGTTAAGCAAAATAAATATCAAAAACTTAAAAATTAAGTGATAGTATAGTTATTATCTCATTCAGTGTAATACTGGAGCATTGGATAAAGGGCTCAAGGATGAACTATTTAATATTTTGTTGCTGCTGCTGTTGCTGCTAAGTCACTTCAGTCGTGTCTGACTCTGTGTGACCCCATAGACGGCAGCCCACCAGGCTCCCTCATCGCTGGGATTCTCCAGGCAAGAATACTGGAGTGGGTTGCCATTTCCTTCTCCAATTTAATATTTTAAGAGAAGGTATTTAGTTTGACATAATATTTACTTTTGACTAGGGCCCAGAATCTGAAAAGATTCATTTTAGCTTGTTAGATTTTGTCTAGCAGATGTGCAAATCATTCCTATCAGGTAAAATAATAATAATAATAATAATAAGATCTTAATGAGTATAGTCTTTTTGGCATATGGGACATTAACCAATTCTGTATCTAATATTCCTGACTGTTAAAACCCCTATTCCTCTAATTCTCGTTGACCTAACATTACCATCCTGCTTATTCCCTTGTAAATGAATTAAATCTTTGAAACACACCCACTTTATATTTGTATGAGAATCATATTTATAATTTTTTATGCATAATGTTTATAGGCCCATAGTAATTTCCTTTACTGCAAGTTCTGATATGCTTATAAAAGGATGCTTTCAGCATTGCCAGATGTTTAATAGTAGGAGAGTTTCTGTTCATTTAACCTTCCATATCTATAGAAAAGGAACACAACTCCTCCTCTGTGCTTTAGGCACATTGGCCTTGTTTCTTTTCTACAGAGTTCTACCATTTCTCTTCCCTCTCGTACTTTTCTATCCCTGGAATTCTCCTTCTAATCCCTGCTTCCTTTTGTTTGGTTAACCTCTACTCTTCCTTCAAATCTCAAAAGTTATTTCCTTAGGAATTTTTCTTTAACTACCTTCAGCCCCCCAAAATATTTCAGATTCCTCTGCTATAGGACTGTTTTCTTAAGACCCTGTGCAGTTTCTTCACAGGTACTTATTAAAATTGCTATTCATTAGGCAATTTTTGTTTGATATCTATTTCCCCACACAAGGTAGTAACAAGAGACTGTGTCTCTTTTCTTACAATTGTCTTCATTGGTTCTACTGCACCTCTTTGTTAAGAGTTTCTTTAGTGAATTAGCAAGTCTTCATTATCTTCTTTCTTCACAGGTGATCAAATCATGCCCATGACTTCAATTAACACATATGCTGATAATTCCTGAATCTGTACATATAGCTTATGCCTTGTTCCATAGTTCCAGGTTTATGTTTCTTAAAGATCTATACCTGATTATAGTATAAATACTTAAACTTAATTGATTCAAAAGTTAAATCACTGTCTTTTCCTATAGATCTGTCTTCCTATTTCATATTGTACCACCATCTACATAGTCATCAATATAGAAAACTCAGAATCAACTTTCTTATGCCTACTTTTCTTTCATTAACTAAAGTTAGTCACTAAATCTTATCAACTCTACCTCCAAGGATCTTGATTGTATTTGTCCTTTCTCCATGATTTTCTCTTGGTTGAGTTCTTCATTTATATTATTCAAATATTCCAATAGCTCTCATCTCCTTTTCTGGTATCTACACATTTTCTTTTTCTAAGATACTCAGTAATATAATTCTCCAACTGAAAGCCTTCAATGAAAAAAAAAATTTTAAATTGTTTAAATTTTAATGCTCCCATTACCTATATGGAAATAAAATTTAAATAGAATTTAAAAAAGTAAAATTTAAGTATCTTAGCACAACATGAGTAGCTCTTCACAATCTAGCTAGATCTATATTACTATTTTCATCACATTGGTCAATTTTGTTCATTAAGAATAAGGTTATTTGTTCATTCTTGAACATATCACATGCTTTCATGCCTCCATGGTTTGTTCAGATACCCTGAACCTACAAAGCCTTTTCTATCCACTTTCTTCATTTAGCAAAATCACACATATCTTTCAAGGTCTATTCTTTTCTGTAATAACTTTCTTATTGCCTAGCTTTTCAGCTTTCCTCATTCCTCTGCAGGCAAAATTAGTTCCTCTATCCTTTCTAGGTTTTTTTACAGAACTTTCTCTACTGTATTTTGTATATAGCTTGGCAAAAATCATAATATTATAGATCATAGGTGCATAGCCAGAAACAGCTAGGGCTTCAGACATGTTTGGTCATGTTCTGATGAACTGATGAGACAGGCTCAACTGAAGTCTGTTTTCTGAAGAGTCTCCTGAAAAATAACTCCAGCTGTGTCCACTGCTTTGGTTCAACCATATATAGGCATGTCAAGCAAGTCTAAGGATTAGCTAAACAAATAACTATTTGGTGAAAAAAATGAAGAGGTTTCATAAAATAATTTATCTCTAAAAAAAGAAATAGGAAGGCACAATGAACATACTAATATAGGAATATTTTACAAAGGGAAATAGAGTTTTTTGTGTGCTTTTTTGTTGTTGTTGTTGTTTGTTTTAATATAGCACAGCCTGTGTTCAAGTCTTCAAGGATTAGAGGTCTAATATCAGAAGGTATAGAAGTAGTGAATTAAAAATTTTATGTACTGTTTAGACCCAGAGTGGAATCACTTACGCTAAGCCCCACATCAGCAAACCAAGACTTAATACCTAACCTAATTACAATTTCAACTTCTCCCAGGAATATAATCTCAAATTCATCAATCTGGAATTTCTTGGTCAGTAATATTGAGATAATTTGCTTGATAAACCCCTTCATATTCCACAAACAAAGATGAAATAATTTGCTCCTTTTTTGTACCCACCCCCTTGGCTTCCCTGATAGTTCAGTTGGTAAAGAATCCGCCTGCAATGCAGGAGACCCCGGTTCAATTCCTGGGTCTGGAAGATCCCCTGGAGAAGGGATAGGCTATCCACTCCAGTATTCTTTGGCTTCCCTTGTGGCTCAGCTGGTAAAGAATCTGTCTGCAATGTGGGAGACCTGAGTTCAATCCCTGGGCTGGGAAGATCCCCTGGAGAAGGAAAGGACTACCCACTCCAGTATTCTGGCCTATTCCATTATACTGGATCACAGAGTAGGACACTTTACCTCTGCTGAGCTTCTTTCCATTTACTAGATGAGATACTGCTTGATTCATGAATTGTTGTATAAAGCTAATGGTATCTTTAAAAATTTACTATATTTAATTTTGTTTTTAAAAGACTTGGTAGTGGTGATAGGATCTGAAGTGAACTTCTTATTGCTCCAGGAACAATGAAAAATATAGCTGTGGCATCCATGAGCTCTTTTGAGTTCTCTGTATTTTTCACCATATCTGAGAGCCATGGGTAAGTTTCTCTTGCTTTCAAGCTTCATTCTCTTTGCCGTGAACTCCTGTTCTAATGAGCATTCTAGATCCCAGTCCACAATTTCCCATTTGTTTGGAATCCTCAGTTCAGTTCAGTTCAGTTCAGTTCTGTCACTCAGTTGTGTCCGACTCTTTGCGACCCCATGAATCACAGCACGCCAGGCCTCCCTGTCCATCACCAACTCCCGGAGTTCACTCAAACTCATGTCCATCGAGTCGGTGATGCCATCCAGCCATCTCATTCTCTGTCGTCCCCGTCTCCTCCCACCCCCGATCCCTCCCATCATAAGACTCCTTTCTAGTGAGTCAACTCGTCACATGAGGTGGCCAAAGTATTGGAGTTTCAGCTTTCGCATCAGTCCTTCCAATGAACACCCAGGATCGATCTCCTTTAGAACGGACTGGTTAGATCTCCTTTCAGTCCAAGGGACTCTCAAGAGTCTTCTCCAGCATCACAGTTCAAAAGCATCAATTCTTCGGCGATCAGCTTTCTTCACAGTCCAGCTCTCAATCCATACATGACCACGGGAAAAACCATAGCCTTGACTAGACGGGCCTTGGTTTGGAATCCTAGCCGAGTCCATAGTCCCCATTTGTTGAAGTGTGCTGTTTCAATCCTTTCTCCAGTACAAGGTTCCATGGTAGGTATTACTGGAGGTGCACAGAGAACCTTCTCTTGGTCAGGACATATTAACATCTCTTGGATACTGCTGATACATTAAGGTGCACGTGTTTGTCTTCTTTTGTGTATATAAGGCCTACTGCTAATAGGGATCTCAGAAGGCCTTCTAGATGGTTGGATCAAGCACTTACAAGCTATTAGAATACTCACCAACTAACTTAGATTCCCATGTTAGGATAAGTTGGTCACAGAATGGGTTAGATTGACACTAGGTCATCTGCCAACCTCAAGAAACCTTCAGTGCAATGAGAAATACTGTAAAATACCATACTGTAAAATATAATCTCCAACCCGGCAGAATATCCCTTTTTTGTATTAGTTTGGCTCTGAGAGACCCAGAGGTTTAAAATAATGGAATTTTTAAATTTCAAAGAATTGTACATACCACCTTTAGGCAAACCTGCTTATTTTATATCTAAAAACTATAGTCCTAGAAGCTATAGGTCTCCTGAAAAAAATGACAAAATCATACTAATACAACCTGAAATTACAATGGTCATTATGCAGAATGTTGCAATTAGATAACATTATTCATGTAAAAAGCATACTTGAAAATAAGGGTTCCCTAATCAACTAGAATGGGACACCTAATTTAACTGTCATGTAGAAGCTTCCAAAGTCTTCAAGATTCCAAATAACTTCACTGAAAGATGCATTGCAAATAAAATAATGAAAAATAAAGGACACAAGAGACACCTAAAAGACTGATATAATTCCTACTACTCCCATCTATCCTCCTTTATTTGAGTACTAATTTTAGTAATCTTCTCTCTGGGATATCTTTCCATTCTCAAGAAACTACAAGACCATAAACAAAATTATGCCAAATTAGTGGCCTTGCAGAGGCCACTACCTCAAAGGAGGGCCCCTCCCAAAGTTGAGAAGACTCAGGAATGTTATAGTTAACTGCTGTTATTCTTTTAAACAATCAAGAGAAAATAAAATTAAAGTTAATACAAAGCCTTGCCAATTTCTGGTAGATAATGGAGCTACACTGTCTACTTTAAACTCCACTCAGAACTTACAGATGGGATCCTGGAAAAACTGGCAAAAGCTGTCTAAAGGTGAGAAGTCTTACCATAATCAACTCTCCTGAATCTCTGTCTTCAATATTCAATAAAAAGAGGAAAATAAAATATCTTTTGTACCATCTTTGGGGTTGCTTCTTGAGTCAAAAGTGTTGTTGAATACTGCCAGAAATGAAATACTTTCTGTTTGTCCCAACTAGAAAAACAAAGTAGCTTTGTGGTCAGAAACTAACCAAAATGAGGAAACAGATTTTTTTTAAAAATAAATTAGGCCTTCACCTCTAAGCTAAAATAAAATGATAGAGGGAGGTGTGGCAGGGAACTTCTAAAGTCCTTGGAAAAGGATTTATGGGTGGATCAATTTATGATGTCATTTAAGACACAACCGAATTTCTAGAAAAATTGAAAGCAACTGTCCTGATCTTACAAATCCTTGAAAAAAACAGAATTATGGCTCCAGGAACTCTATGTAAGTCATCTCATTGAAATGTCAACTTTCGGGAGGTAACTCTCATCAGGGAAAAAAACATGGGGGCGAGTTATATTGAAATTTAGGCAGATAATAAATCTTCAGTCAGTTCAGTTCAGCTCAGTCGCTCAATCATGTCCGACTCTTTGCGACCCCATAAATCACACAATGCCAGGCCTCCCTGTTCATCACCAACTCCCAGAGATCACTCAAACTCATGTCCATCGAGTTGGTGATGCCATCCAGCCATCTCATTCTCTGTCATCCTCGTCTCCTCCTGCCCCCAATCCCTCCCAGCATCAGAGTCTTTTCTAGTGAGTCAACTCGTCGCATGAGGTGGCCAAAGTATTGGAGTTTCAGCTCTAGCATCAATCCTTCCAATGAACACCCAGGACTGATCTCCTCTAGAATGGATGGTTGGATCTCCTTGCAGTTCAAGGGACTCTCAAGAGTCTTCTCTAGCACCACAGTTCAAAAGCATCAATTCTTTGGCGATCAGCTTTCTTCACAGTCCAACTCTCACATCCAAACATGACCACTGGAAAAACTGTAGCATTGACTTTACCGACCTTGGTAGGCAAAGTAATATCTCTGCTTTTTAATATATTATCTAGGTTGATCATAATTTTCCTTCCAAGGAGTAAGCGTCTTTTAATTTCATGGCTGCAATCACCATCTGCAGTGATTTTGAAGCCCCAAAAAATAAAGTCTGACACTGTTTCCACCATTTCCCCATGTATTTCCCATGAAGTGATGGGACCAGATGCCATGATCTTAGTTTTCTGAATGTTGAACTTCAAGCCAACTTTTTCACTCTCCTCTTTCAATTACACCAAGAGGCCTTTGAGTTCCTCTTCACTTTCTGCCATAAGGGTGGTGTCATCTGCATATCTGAAGTGATTGATTTTCTCCCAGCAATCTTGATTCCAGCTTGTGCTTCTTTCAGCCCAGCGTTCCTCATGATGTACTCTGCATAGAAGTTAAATAAGCAGGGTGACAATATACAACCTTGACGTACTCCTTTTTCTATTTGGAACCAGTCTGTTGTTCCATGTCCAGTTCTGACTGTTGCTTGATGACCTGCATACAGGTTTCTCAAGAGGCAGGTCAGGTGGTCTGGTATTTCCATCTCTTTCAGAATTTTCCACAGTTTATTGTGATCCACACAGTCAAAGACATTGGCATAGTCAATGAAGCAGAAATAGATGTTTTTCTGGAACTTTCTTGCTTTCTCCATGATCCAGTGAATGTTGGCAATTTGATCTCTGGTGCCTCTGCCTTTTCTAAAACCTGCTTGAACATCTGGGAGTTCACAGTTCACATATTGCTGAAGCCTGGCTTGTAGAATTATGAGCATGACTTTACTAGCATGTGAGATGAGTGCAATTGTGTGGTAGTTTGAGCATTCTTTGGTATTGCCTTTCTTTGGGATTGGAATGAAGACTGACCTTTTCCAGTCCTGTGGCCACTGCTGAGTTTTCCAACTTGCTGGCATATTGAGTGCAGCACTTTTACAGCATCAACTTTCAGGATTTGAAATAGTTCAATTGGAATTCCATCACCTCCACTAGCTTTGTTCATAGTGATGCTCTCTAAGCCCACTTGACTTCATATTCCAAGATGTCTGGTTCCAGGTGTGTGATCAGGCCATCGTGATTATTTTGGTCATGAAGATCATTTTTGTACAATTCTTCTCTGTATTCTTGCAATCTCTTCTTAATATCTTCTGCTTCTGTTAGGTCCATGAAACTTCTGTCCTTTATCGAGCGCATCTTTGTACGAAATATTCCCTTGAAAACTCTAATTTTTTTAAGAGATCTCTTGTTTTTCCTATTCTGTTGTTTTCCTCTATTTCTTTTCATTGATCGCTTAGGAAGTCTTTCTTATCTCTCCTTGCTATTCTTTGGAACTCTGCATTCAGATGCTTATATCTTTCCTTTTATCCTTTGCTTTTCACTTCTCTTCTTTCACAGCTATTTGTAAGGCCTCCTCTGACAGCCATTTTGCTTTTTTGCATTTCTTTTCCATGGGGATGGTCTTGGTCCCTGTCTCCTGTACAATGTCACGAACCTCCGTCTATTGTTCATCAGGCATTCTATCTATCAGATCTAGTCCCTTAAATCTATTTCTTACTCCCACTGTATAATCATAAGGGATTCGTTTTAGGTCATATCTGAATGGTCTAGTGGATTTCCCTACTTTCTTCAATTTCAGTCTGAATTTGGCAATATGGAGTTCATGATCTGAGCCACAGTCAGCTCCTGGTCTTGTTTTTGCTAACTATATAGAGCGTCTCCTTCTTTGGCTGCAAAGAATATAATCAATCTGATTTTGGTGTTGACCATCTGGTGATGTCCATGTGTAGAGTCTTTTTTGTTGTTTGAAGAGGGTGTTTGCAATGACCAGTGCGTTCTCTTGGCAAAACTCTATTAGCTTTTGCCCTGCTTCATTTTGTGCTCCAAGGCCAAATTTGCCTGCTATTCCAGGTGTTTCTTGACTTCCTATCTTTGCATTCCAGTCCCCTATAAAGAAAAAGACATCTTTTTTGGGTGTTAGTTCTAAAAGGTCTTGTAGGTCTTCATAGAACCGTTCAATTTCGGTTTCTTCAGCATTACTGGTTGGGGCATAGGCTTGGATTACTGTAATATTGAATGGTGTGCCTTAGAAATGCGCAGAAATCTTTCTGTCGTTTTTAAGATTACATCCATGTACTGCATTTCAGACTCTTTTGTTGACCATGATGGCTACTCCATTTCTTCTAAGGGATTCCTGCCCATAGTAGTAGATATAAGGGTCATCTGAGTTAAATTCACCCATTTCAGTCCATTTTAGTTCACTGATTCCTAGAATGTCTACGTTCACTCTTGCCATCTCCTGTTTGACCACTTCAAATTTGCCTTGATTCATGGACCTAACTTTCCAGGTTCCTATGCAATATTGCTCTTTACAGCATCGGGCCTTGCTTCTATCACCAGTCACATCCACAACTGGGTGTTTGTTTCGCTTTGGCTCCATCCCTTCATTCTTTCTGGAGTTATTTCTCCACTGATCTCCAGTAGCATACTGGGCACCTACCAACCTGAAGAATTCCTCATTCAGTATCCTATCATTTTGACTTTTGATACTACTGATCATGGCGTTCTCAAGGCAAGTATACTGAAGTCATTTGCCATTCCCTTCTCCAGTGGACCACATTCTGCCAGACCTCTCCACCGTGACCTGTCCATCGTGGGTGGCCTCACACGGCATGGCTTAGTTTCATTGAGTTAGACAGGGATGTGCTCCATGTGATCAGATCGACTAGTTTTCTGTGATTATGATTTCAGTGTGTCTGCCCTCTGATGCCATCTCGCAATACCTACCGTCTTATATGGGTTTCTCTTACCTTGTTCGTGGAATATCTCTTCACAGCTGCTCCAGCAAAGCGCAGCCTCTGTGCCTTACCTTGGACGTTGGGTAGCTCCTCTCGGCCACCCTTCTGCAGGTGGTCGGTTGCACGGGAGCCGGTGTCTCTCGCATCTGGGTCTTATGGTGGTTTTATTCCTAGCTTTTTTTTTTTTTTTCCTTTAAGGAATCTCCATACTGTCTTCCATAGTGGTTGTATCAATTTACATTCCCACCAATAGGGGAAGAGGGTTCCCTTTTCTCCACACTGTGGCCGGCATTTATTGTTTGTAGACATTTTGATGATGGCCATTTTGACAAGTGTGAGGTAATATCTCATTGTTGTTTTGATTTGCATTTCTCTAATAATGAGTGATGTTGAGCATATTTTCATGTGTTTGTTAGTCATATGCAAGTTATCTTTGGAGACATAATTGCACTCATCTCACATACTAGCGAAGTAATGCTTAAAATTCTCCAAGCCAGGTTTCAACAGTATGTGAATTGTGAACTTCCAGATGTTCAAGCTGGATGTAGAAAAAAGCAGAGGAACCAAAGATCAAATTGCCAACATCCGCTGGATCATCAAAAAGGAAAGAGAGTTCCAGCAAAACATCTATTTTTTGCTTTATAGACTATGCCAAAGCCTTTGACTGTGTGGATCACAACAAACTGTGGAAAATTCTTAAAAAGATGGGAATACCAAACCACCTTACCTGCCTCCTGAGAAATCTGTATGCAGGTCAAGAAGCAACAGTTAGAACTGAACTTGGAACAACAGACAGGTTCCAAATCAGGAAAGGAGTGCATCAAGGCTGTATATTGTCATCCTGGTTATTTAACTTATATGCAGATTACATCATGTGAAATGCTGGGCTGGATAAAGCACAAGCTGGAATCAAGATTGCCAGGAGAAATATTGCGTTCATAGATATTTACAATTGTTATGTCTTCCTCTAACATTAATCCCTTGATCATTCCTTATCACTTGTAAAAAGTGAAAGTGAAAGTCGCTCTGTCATGTCCAAATCTTTACGATCCCATTGAATAAACGGTCCATGGAATTCCCAAGGCCAGAATACTGGAGTGGGTAGTCTTTCCATTCTCCGGGGGATCTTTGCAACAAAGGGATCGATCCCAGGTCTCCCACATTGCAGGCGGATTCTTTACCAGCTAAGCCACAAGGGAAGCCCAAGAATACTGGAGTGGGTAGTCTATCCCTTCTCCAAGGACTCTTCCTTACCCAGGAATTGAACTGGGGTCTCCTGCATTGCAGGCAGATTCTGTACCAACTGAGCTATAAAGTAATCTTCTTTAAGGTCTATTTTTTCTGATATAAGTCTTGCTACTCCAGGTTTCTTTTGCTTCCCATTTGCATAAAGTGTATTTTTCCATCCTCTCACTTTCAGTCTATATGTGTCTTTAGGTCTGAAGTGGGTTTATTGTTGACAGCATACATATGGATCTTGTTTTTGTATCCATTAAGCAAGTATGTGTCTTTAGGTTGGAGTATTTAATCCATTTACATTTAAAGTAATTATTGATATATATGTTCCCAATGCCATTTTCTTAATTGTTTGGGGTTGATTTTGTAACACTTTTTTCTTCTCTTGTATTTCTTGACAATATAAGTCCATTTAACATTTGCTGTAATGCTGGTTTGGTGGTACTGAATTCTCTTAACTTTTGCTTGTCTGAAAAGCTTTTGATTTCTCCACCAATTTTGAATGAGATTCTTGCTGGGTACAATAATCTTGGTTGTATATTTTTCCCTTTTATTACTTTAAGTATATCCAACTATTCCTTTCTGGTCTGCAGAGTTTCTGCTGAAAGATCAGCTGTTAAATGTATGGGGTTTCCCTTGTATGTTATATGTTGCTTCGCCATTGTCACTTTTAATATTCTTTCTTTGTTTCTAGTGTTTGTTGGTTTGATTAGTATGTGTCTTGGCATGTCTCTCCTTGGGTTTATCCTGTTTGGGACTCTTTTTCAGGTAGTTTGCCTATTTTCTATTCATTTATTTGGGCTTTTGTGTTTCTAGTTTGTTCCTTCATTTGTGTAGTATTTCTATGCCTTTTCATTATTTCTTTTTTAACTTATTGTGTTTGATGTTTCCTTTTACCAGCGTTCAAAGTTGAATTATTTCTTCCTTTTGGTTTCTGCCCTCCTAAGATTGGTCCAGTGGTTTGTGTAAGCTTTGCATAGGGTGAGATTTGTACTGAGTTTTTGTTTGTTTGTTTTTCCTCTGATGGGAAAGGCTGAGTGAGGTGATCATCCTGTCTGCTGATGATTGGGTTTGCATTTTTGTTCTGTTTGTTGTTTAGATGAGGTGTTCTGCACAGGGTGTTACTGGTGGTTGGGTGATGCTGGTTTTTGTATTCAAGAGGTTTCCTTTGTGTGAGTTCTCACTCCTTAAATCTATTTCTTACTCCCACAGTATAATCATAAGGAATTTGATTGAGGTCATATCTGAATGGTCTAGTGGTTTTCCCTACTTTCTTCAATTTAAGTCTGAATTTGGCAATAAGGAGTTCATGATCTGAGCCACAGTCAGCTCCCGGTCTTGTTTTTGCTAACTGTATACAGCTTCTCCATGTTTGGCTGCAAAGAATATAATCAATCTGATTTCGGTGTTGACCATCCGGTGATGTCCATGTGTAGAGTCTTCTCTTGTGTTGTTGAAAGACGGTGTTTGCTATGACCAGTGCATTCTCTTGGCAAAACTCTATTAGCTTTTGCCCTGCTTCATTCTGTTCTCCAAGGCCAAATTGGCCTGTTACTCCAGGTGTTTCTTGACTTCCTACTTTTGCATTCTAGTCCCCTATAATGAAAAGGACATCTTTTTTGGGTGTTAGTTCTAAAAGGTCTTGTAGGTCTTCATAACAGTTCAGTTTCGTCTTCTTCAGCGTTACTGGTTGGGGCATAGGCTTGGAATACCGTAATATTGAATGGTTTGCCTTGGAAACGAGCAGAAATCATTCTGTCGTTTTTAAGATTGCATCCAAGTACTGCATTTTGGACTCTTTTGTTGACCATGATGGCTACTCCATTTCTTCTAAGGGATTCCTGCCCACAGTAGTAGATATAATGGTCATCTGAGTTAAATTCAGCTTTAGCATCAGTACTTGGTGATGGATAGGGAGGCCTGGCGTGCTGTGATTCATGGGGTCGCGGAGAGTCGGACACGACTGAGCAACTGAACTGAACTGAACTGAGTTAAATTCACCCATTCCAATCCATTTCAGTTCACTGATTCCTAGAATGTCTACGTTCATTCTTGCCATCTCCTGTTTGACCACTTCAAATTTGCCTTGATTCATGGACCTAACATTCCAGGTTCCTATGCAATATTGCTCTTTTTAGCATGGGACCTTGCTTCTTTCACCAGTCACATCCACTGCTTGGTATTGGTTTTGCTTTGGCTCCATCCCTTCATCCTTTCTGGAGTTATTTTTCCACTGATCTCCAGTAGCCTACTGGGCACCTATGGACCTGGGGAGTTCCTCATTCAGTATCCTATCATTTTGCCTTTGCATACTGTTCATGGGGTTTTCAAGGCAAGAATATTGAAGTTGTTTGCCATTCCCTTCTCCAGTGGACCACATTCTGTCAGACGTCTCCACCATGACCCGCCCATCGTGGGTGGCCCCACATGGCGTGGTTTAGTTTCATTGAGTTAGACAGGGCTGTGCTCCATGTGATCAGATCGACTAGTGTTCTGTGATTATGATTTCAGTGTGTCTGCCCTCTGATGCCCTCTCGCAATACCTACCATTTTATTTGGGTTTCTCTTACCTTGGTCGTGGGGTATCTCTTCACGGCTGCTCCAGCAAAGCGCAGCCACTTCTCCTTACCTTGGACAAGGACTATCTCCTCACGGCCGCCCCTCTTGACCTTGAACATGGAGGAGCTCCTTTCAGCCTTCCCCGAAAAGCCTCCGCCACTTGGACTTGGGCTTGCTCCTCTCGGCAGCCGCCCTGACCTCGGGCGAGGGTTAGCTCCCTTCAACCGCTGCCCCTGACCTCGGTCGTGGGGTAGCTCCTCTCGGCCACTGCCCCTGACCTCGGACATGGGGTAGATACTCTCGGACGACCAAAATAATCACGATGGTGTGATCACTCACCAAGAGCCAGAGATCTTGGAATGTGAAGTCAAGTGGGCCTTAGAAAGCATCACTGAAAACAAAGCTAGTAGAGGTGATGGATTTCCAGTTGAAGTATTTCAAATCCTGAAAGATAATGCTATAAAAGTGCTGCACTCAATATGCCAGCAAATTTGGAAAACACAGCAGTGGCCACAGGACTGGAAAAGGTCAGTCTTCATTCCAATCCCAAAGAAAGGCAATGCCAAAGAATGCTCAAACTCCCCCACAATTGCACTCATCTCACACGCTAGTAAAGTCATGCCCAAAATTCTCCAAGCCAGGATTTAGCAATACATGAACTGTGAACTTCCAGGTGTTCAAGCAGGTTTTAGAAAAGGCAGAGGCACCAGAGATCAAATTGCCAACATTCGGTGGATCCTGGAGACAGCAAGAGAGTACCAGAGAAACATCTATTTCTGCTTCATTGACTGTGCCAAAGCCTTTGACTGTGTGGATCACAATAAACTGTGGAAAATTCTGAAAGAGATTGGAATACCAGACCACCTGAACTCCCTCTTGAGAAACCCGTACGCAGGTCAGGAAGCAACATTTAGAACTAGGCATGGAACAGAATGGTTCCAAATAGGAAAAGGAGTACGTCAAGGCTGTGTATTGTCACCCTGCTTATTTAACTTATATGCAGAGTACATCAAGAGGAACGCTGGGCTGAAAGAAGCACAAGCTGGAATCAGGATTGCTGGGAGAAATATCAATAACCTCAGATATGCAGATGACACCGCCTTTATGGCAGAAAGTGAAGAGGAACTAAAAAGCCTCTTGATGAAAGTGAAAGAGGAGAGTGAAAATGTTGGCTTGAAGCTCAACATTCAGAAAACGAAGATCATGGCATCTGTTCCCATCACTTCATGGTGAATAGATGGGGAAACAGTGGAAACAGTGTCAGACTTTATTTTTTTGGGCCCCAAAATCACTGCAAATGCTGATTGCAGCCATGAAATTAAAAGAAGCTTACTCCTTGGAAAGAAAGTTATGATCAACCTAGATAATATATTAAAAAGCAGAGACATTACTTTGCCAAACAACGTCCGTCTAGTCAAGGCTATGGTTTTTCCCATGTTTATGTATGGATGTGAGAGTTGGACTGTGAAGAAAGCTGATCGCTGAAGAATTGATGCTGTTGAACTGTGGTGTTGGAGAAGACTTGAGAGTCCCTTGGACTGCAAGGAGTTCCAACTTGTCCATTCTGAAGGAGATCAATCCTGGGTGTTCATTGAAAGGACTGAAGCTAAAGCTGAATGTCCAATACTTTAGCCACCTCATGCGACAAGTTGAGTCATTGGGAAAGAGTCAAATGTCGGAAGGGATTGGGGGTGGGAGGAGATGGGGATGACAGAGAATGAGATGGCTGGATGGCATCACTGACACATTGGACATGAGTTTGAGTGAACTCCGAGAGTTGGTGATGGACAGGGAAGCCTGGCATGCTGTGATTCATGGGGTCGCAAAGCATTGGACACGACTGAGCGACTGAACTGAACTGAATTGAAATGAACAGTTTATACTAGTTATTTATACTCATTTACTCTATTGTAAAACAGTGATTATAGAGAGAGATTTATTTTCTTCTCTTGGCGTCAGTTCAGTTCAGTCGCTCAGTCGTGTCTCACTCTCCGCGACCCCATGAATCACAGCACGCCAGGCCTCCCTGTCCATCACCAACTCCCGGAGTTCACTCAAACTCATGTCCATCGAGTCGATGATGCCATCCAGCCATCTCATTCTTGGTCGTCCCCTTCTCCTCCCACCCCCAACCCTTCCCAGCATCAGAGTCTTTTCCAGTAAGTCAACTCGTCGCATGAGGTGGCCAAAGTATTGCAGTTCCAGCTTTAGCATCATTCCTTCCAATGAACACCCAGGATCGATCTCCCTTAGAATGGACTGGTTGGATCTCCTTGCGGTACAAGTGACTCTCAAGAGTCTTCTCCAACACCACAGTTCAAAAGCATCAATTCTTCGGCGATCAGCTTTCTTCACAGTCCAACTCTCACATCCATACATGACCACGGGAAAAACCATAGCCTTGACTAGACGGATCTTTTTGACAAAGTAATGTCTCTGCTTTTTAACATATTATCAAGGGTGATCATAACTTTCCTTCCAAGGAGTAAGCGTCTTTTAATTTCAGGGCTGCAATCACCATCTGCAGTGATTTGGGGGCCTAAAAAATAAAGTCTGACACTGTTTCCACTGTTTTTCCATCTATTTCCCATGAAGGGATGGGACCAGATGTCATGATCTTTGGTTTCTAAATGTTGAGCTTCAAGCCAACCTTTTCACTCTCCACTTTCACTTTCATCAAGAGGCTTTTGAGTTCCTCTTCACTTTCTGCCATAAGGGTAGTGTCATCTGCATATCTGAGATTATTGATATTTCTCCCAGCAATCTTGATTCCAGCTTGTACTTCTTCCTGCCCAGTGTTCCTCATGATGTACTCTGCATATAAGTTAAATAATCAAGGTGACAATATACAGCCTTGATGCACTCCTTTTCCTATTTGGAACCAGTGTGTTGTTCCATGTACAGTTCTGACTGTTGCTTCCTGACCTGCATACAGTTTTCTCAAGAGGGAGTTCAGGTAGTCTGGTATTCCCATCTCTTTCAGAATTTTCCACAGTTTATTGTGATCCACACAGTCAAAGGCCTTGGCATAGTCAATGAAGCAGAAATAGATATTTTTCTGGAACGCTCTTGCTTTCTCCATGATCCAGCAGATGTTGGCAATTTGATCTCTGGTGCCTCTGCCTTTTCTAAAACCAGCTTGAACATCTGGGAATTCACGGTTCACATATTGCTGAAGCCTGGCTTGGAGAATTTTGAGCATGTCTTTACTAGTGTGTGAGATGAGTGCAATTGTGTGGTAGTTTGAGCATTCTTTGGCATTCCCTTTCTTTGGGATTGGAATGAAGACTGACCTTTTCTAGTCCTGTGGCCACTGCTGAGTTTTCCAAATTTGCTGGCATATTGAGTGCAGCACTTTCTCAGCATCATCTTTCAAGATTTGAAATAGCTCAACTGGAATTCCATCACCACCACTAGATTTGTTCTTAGTGATGCTTTCTAAGGCCCACTTGACTTCACATTCCAAGATGTCTGGCTCTAGGTCAGTGATCACGTTATTGTGACTATCTTGTTCATGATGATCTATTTTGTACAGTTCTTGTGTGTATTCTTGACACCTCTTCTTAATATCTTCTTCTTCTGTTAGGTCCATACCATTTCTCTCCTTTATCGAGCCCATCTTTGCATGAAATATTCCCTTGGAATCTCTGATTTTCTTGAAGAAATCTCTTGTTTTTCCTATTCTGTTGTTTTCCTCTGTTTCTTTGCATTGATCACTGAGGAAGGCTTTCTTATCTCTCCTTGCTATTCTTTAGAACTGTGCATTCAGATGCTTATAACTTTCCTTTTCTCCTTTGCTTTTCGCTTCTCTTCTTTTCACAGCTATTTGTAAGGCATCCTCAGACAGCCATTTTGCTTTTTTGCTTTTCTTTTCCATGGGGATCGTCTTGGTCCCTGTCTCCTGTACAATGTCACGAACCTCCGTCCAGAGTTCATCAGGCACTCTATCAGATCTAGTCCCTTAAATCTATTTCTCACTTCCACTGTATAATCATAAGGGATTTGATTTAGGTCATCCATGAATGGTCTAGTGGTTTTCCCTACTTTCTTCAATTTCAGTCTGAATTTGGCAATAAGGAGTTCATGATCTGAGCCACAGTCAGCTCCTGGTCTTGTTTTTGCTAACTGTATACAGCTTCTCCATTTTTGGCTGCAAAGAATATAATCAATCTGATTTCGGTGTTGACCATCTGGTGATGTCCATGTGTAGAGTCTTCTCTTGTGTTGTTGGAAGAGGGTGTTTGCTATGACCAGTGCGTTCTCTTGACAAAACTCTATTAGCTTTTGCCCTGCTTCATTCCGTGCTCCAAGGCCAAATTTGCATGTTACTCGAGGTGTTTCTTGACTTCCTACGTTTGCATTCCAGTTCCCTATAATGAAAAGGACATCTTTTTTGTGTGTTAGTTCTAAAAGGTCTTGTAGGTCTTCATAGAACTTTTCAACTTCTGATTCTTCAGCATTACTGGTTGGGGCATAGGCCTGGATTACTGTAATATTGAATGGCCTCAAAGAAACCAATATTTGTTCTCTGTTAATCTTCTTGGTTGTTTATTTTTAATCCCCTTTGTTGGATCTTTCTCATCTTCCATATATCTAAGCATTGTGTTTTCCCAATTTTAAATCCCAAGACTTCTCTCCTCTTCTATTTACATTCATGTCTTGGATGATCTTATTCAGGTACATAGCTTTAAAATGCTGTCTTTATACAGAAAACTCCTAAAGTTAAATCTCCAGCCTTAGTCTCCACCATGAATTCCAGACTCAATCTAATTATCTCCTCAACTTCACCATTTAGGTGCATAACAGACAACTCAAATAATTTGGTTCCCAAACTGAAGTATTGATTCCTAACATCCCCTAACCAGTTTGGCTCACAGACTTTTTGATCTCAGTTAATGATTACTTCATTCATTTTGTTGCTTGGGACAAAACCCTTGGTGTGAACCCAATTTTTCTGTAAAACCCACACCATTCATACATATTTTGTTGTTGTTATTAATCAGTCACACAGTCGTGTCTGACTCTTTGCAATTCCATGGACTGCAGCATGCCAGGCCTCCCTGTCCCTCACCATCTCCCAAAGTCTGCCCAAGTTCATGTTCCTTGCATCGGTGATGCCATCCAGCCATCTCACCCTTTGATGTCCTCTTCTCCTCTTGTTCTCAATCTTTCCCAACATCACGGACTTTTTAAATGAGTCATCTGTTTCCATCAGATGACCAAAATACTGGAGCTTCAACTTCAGCATCCGTCCTTCCAGTGAACATTCAGTGTTGATTTCCCTTAAGGTTGACTGTTTTGATCTCCTTGCTATTCAACGGGCTTTCAGGTGTCTTCTCCAACTCCACAGTTCTGAAAGCTTATGGTGAACAATGTTGGATTCATGATCTCTGAAGAAGAAGATTTAGCATCAAGATCAGTACCAGGCTTGATCACTCAGAGATTTTTGGTGGCAGAAGATTTACTACAGTGGGAAAGGACAGAGAAAACTTCTGACATAGATATCAGAAGGGTTATGGAGAGTGCCCCCCTCAATAGTCTTACCAAGGCCTTATATACTTTTACCAGACCCAGTCCTAAAACATACATCTTAAATTAACAAGATTAGAATTAAAAATCAGTTCAGTTCAGTTCAGTCACTCAGTTGTGTCCAACTCTCTGCGACCCCACAGACTGCAGCATGACAGGCTTCACTGTCCATCACCAACTCCAAGAGCTTACTCAAACTCATGTCCATTGAGTCTGTGATGCCATCCAACCATCTCATCCTCTGTCATCCCCTTCTCCTCCCGCCTTCAATCTTTCCCAGCATCAGGGTGTTTTCAAATGAGTCAGCTCTTCGCATCAAATAGCCAAAGTATTGGAGTTTCAGATTCAACATCAGTCTTTCCAATGGACACTCAGGACTGATCTTCTTTAGGATGGACTGGTTGGATCTCCTTGCAGTCCATGGGACTCTCAAGAGTCTTTTCCAACACCACAGTTCAAAAGCATCAATTCTTTGATGCTCAGCTTTCTTTATGTTCCAACTCTCACATCCATACATGACTACTGGAAAAACCAAGGCTTTGACTAGACAAACCTTTGTTGGCAAAGTAATGTCTCTGCTTTTTAATATGCTGTCCAGGTTGGTCATAACTTCTCTTCCAAGGAGCAAGTATCTTTTAATTTCATGGCTGCCGTCACTATCTGCAGTGACTTTGGAGCCCAAGAAAATAAAGTCTGTCACTATTTCCATTGTTTCCCCCTCTATTTGCCATGAAGTGATGGGACCGGATGCCATGATCTTACTTTTCTGAATCCTCTTCAATTTCTTCCACAAGTGTTGTGTTCTCTGCTTATCTGAGGTTATTGATTGATACTTTTCCAGGCAATCTTGATTCCAGCTTGTGCTTCATCCAGCCCAACATTTCGCATTATGTACCCTGCTTATACGTTAAATAAGCAGCATGGCAGTATATAGCCTTGATGTACTCCTTTCCCGATTTGGAACTAGTCTGTTGTTCCATGTACGGTTGTAACTGTCGCATCTTGACCTGCATACAGATTTGTCAGGAGGCAGGTCAGGTGGTCTGGTAATCCCATCTCTTTAAGAATTTTCCAGTTTGTTGTGATCCACACAGTCAAAGGCTTTCATGTAGTCAATGAAGCAGAAGTAGATGTTTTTCTGGAACTCTCTTGCTTTTTCAAACAGATGTTTGCAATTTGATCTCCGGTTCTGCTGCTTTTTCTAAATGCAGCTTGAATGTCTGGAAATTCTCAGTTCACATACTGCTGAAGCCTTGCTTGGAGAATTTTGAGCATTACTTTGCTAGCGTATGAGATGAGTGCAATTGTGTGGCAGTTTGAACATTCTTTGGCATTGCCTTTCTTTGGGATTGGAATAAAAATTGACCTTTCCCAGTCCTGTGGCCACTGCTGAGATTTCCAGGCTTGTTGGCATATTGAGTATAGCACTTTCACAGCATCATCTTTTAAGATTTGAAATAGCTCAGCTGGATTTCCATCACCTCCATTAGTTGTGCTGGTAGTGATGCTTCCTAAGTTCCTCTTGACTTCACACTCTAGGATGTCTGACTTGAGGTGGGTGATCACACCATCGTGGTTATCTGGGTCATGAAAATATTTTTGTATAGTTCTTCTGCGTACTCTTGCCACCTCTTCTTAATATCTTCTTCTGCTTCTGTTAGGTGCATACAATTTCTGTCCTTTATTGTGCCCATCTTTGCATGAAATGCTCCCTTGGTATCTCTAATTTTCTTGAAGTGATCTCTAGTCTTTCCCATTCTATTGTTTTCTTCTATTTCTTTGCATCAATCACTTAGGAAGACTTCTTATGTCTCCTTGCTATTCTTTAGTACTCTGTATTCAGATGGATGTATCTTTCCTTTTCTCCTTTGCCTTTTGCTTCTCTTCTTTTTTCAGCTATTTGTACGGCCTCCTCAGACAACCATTTTAACTTTTTGCTTTTCTTTTTATTGAGGATTTATCATTTAATTTGCATCCATAATACATATTCCATAATCTTATATCTACTCTGTTCTCCCTAACTTATGTCATTTCCAATTGTATTTCAACTCTTATTTTCTTATTTCAACTCTTATTTTCTTATTTCAACTATTTACACAATGATAGATACAAAGTGTATTTACCATTGTATTAATTATTGAATGTGTGCATGCATGCTTAGTCGTTTCAGTCATGTCCGACTCTTTGTTACCCTATGTACTGTAGCCTGCCAGGATCCAACGTCCATGGGATTTTCCAGGCAAGAATACTGGAGTCAGTTGTCATGCCCTCTTACAAGGGATCTTCCCGATCCAGGGATAGAACCTGAGTCTCTTATGTCTCTTGCATTGACAGAGGTGGGGGTGGTGGGGTTCTTTACCACCACACAACCTGAGAAGCCCCAATTATTAAATAGGTAGTTAGCAAATAATTGCTGAATAAAAGTGTGCATATGATAATAATTCTATACATTTGCCTCAATATGACTTCAGGCAGATTTAAAAGTTCTTAACATTAAAGCTTATGCATTATAGAGACAAAAAACAGATCATCACTTAAAGCTGGGGATGGAAGCAGAGAGTGACTGCAAATAAATTTAAGAAAAGTTTGAGGGATGAAGAAATCTTCTAAAACTGGATTTAAAAGGGGAGGGGGGCTACTGCACAATTTTATATGTTTATTTTTTTAAAAAAAAATCATTCAGTTGAGCAATCACAGTGAGTAGAGTTTATGGCATACAAACTATTCCCCAATAAAATTGTTTTGTAAAATTGTGTATAGAAGCTCAGAATATCACTAATACTTCATAGCACAATGCATTAAAAATAAAATTTAGGGATAAATGTAATTATTTTCACTTAATATTTATTTGGAACAAATATGACATAAAGTAACAATATGTCTTTTCCAGAATATTGGTAACAAAGAGAAATTTTTGAATATCATCATAATGGGCTGTGAAGGGGAGCAGAATATGCCATCCCAAAATATGGCATATTGATCTTTTGAGACTGATTAATTTTGAAGTCTTCAGACACTGAAGCATTTCTGAAAACATTAGAAGGTGATACTTTGTGAGGGAAATTTACATTTATAAGAAAAACCTCCATTTGTATGTGTGTCTCCCTCTCCATACTGGAAAGAGGAGAATGACTAAATATCTAGCAACTCTTATCACTGGAGAAGGCATGGTCTTGAAGCTGCATGACATGTACACCTGTGGCTGATTCATGCCAATGTATGTCAAAAACCACCACAATGTTGTAAAGTAATTAGTCTCCATTTAAAATAAATTAATTAATTTTAAATAATAAATAAATAAATCTTCATGATAATGAGAAAGTCAGTTCCTAGGCAGGTTGATAAGAAGTCCAGGGTCCTGAGGAGGAAAATGGAGTCTGGGCTCTTAAGGAGAAGATAGGGGTCTTTAATTCTCAAGGAGGAGGAAATGACAAATGTTTTTTTCCCTACATTCCTTAGTAAGGATTAAATAACAATAATGTGTCCTGCTTGAGGACATGTTTCTCCTTCCTGAAAACCTTCTGACAAATCCTATTATCTTAAAATGTATATTATGGGAGTGGGTCTAGTAAGATCTTTACAATCTTGAGACATGCTTTTGATTTATTGTAATAACCAATTAAAAAGTGTATAATTCCCTTGCTAAGACTAGGGATTGGTACACTCTCCATCCCCCTTCTGATGTCTATGTCAGAAGCTTTCTCTGTCCCTTTTCATACTTTAAAAAAAAACTCTGCTACACAAAAGCTCTTGAGTGATCAAGCCTGGTCCCTGGTTCTTCTTCGGAGATCAAGAATCCAATACTGATCACCATAAGCTATCATCTTGGGTGCTCATCCGTTATCTTCAGAACAAGGTAAGAACACTCAGAGCTCTAACGTCCCTGATTTCTCAGTATACGCATTTTCTACTTTACTAACTCTATGGTGTGCTTGTGTGAATTAATGACACACCTTCCATGAAGCGAGTGATGAGCCCTGCTCTGCGGTTTTGAGGTATCATGTAATGACTGAAGGCAGCCCCCAAAAGGGGAGTCTTGTTGGGCGTTTATATTGACCTTCCAATGCCAAGAGACACTCAACGTCCCTGCAAGGGGAGTAGCCAGAAGTTGGAGAAGCGTGTTTACTTTCTTGGTCACCTTTTCCTGTTCTCTTTGACCATTTCGTAATTGTGTGGGGAATTAGAACCACTAACCTAACCTGCTGTATCATAGACTTTCAATGGACTTGTGATTCATGCTGTTACTGTGTACTTTCACTTAGATCCCCTGTATGGAAGTGCCTAGCCTTGCTAGGAGCAGAAAGTTACAAGAGCACATTTGGGAGTGAGGCAAAACTCTAGCTCCAGGAATGTCTCTCAGTCTAGAGGTCACTCTCTTGGTTGCCTTCCTCAAGGGTCAGAGTCCTAAAAGTGAGTCCTTGTCATGGCTGTGCCTCTGATCTATGTGGATAGAAGCACTGCTAATGAACCTGAGGTTTTTGAGGACACAGATCTGGAATTGCAGGAAGTGGTCAAATTGGAAGTGCAATGCTTCTTCCTTTGGTAGTGCTAGCTCTTAGCAGACCAGAGAAAGCTCTCCAGTGACTTCTATTTCAACTCCTTAGATATTCTTTTTGTGGAATCTGTGGAAATGAACTGGAAGGATTGGCCCTAATAGCTTGAGGACAAAAATAACTTTTTCCTTGCTGGCCAACTCTCCACCACCTCTTCTGCTATCACATATAATAGCGTGGTGACACTTAGAAGGGATATCTTGGTGTTTGTTCATCCTTTTATGACTCATTGCTTCTACTGCAGTCATGACTGTACTCAGGAATGTGAACGGGCACATGGAACACAGATGCTTCTTCTAATAGTCCTAGTTTGGGAAACATTCCGAGAAGCCACTCTACTTCACACCTGGTGGCATAAGAGAAAAGGGCAAATCAAACAAAGGTCTTAGTGGTATGGAAGTAAATCAGTCTGGGATGCCATCAGGTCTACCCCTGCTGCATTTCCACCCTGTCTCAGTGGTAGAACTGGGAGCGATGAATAAGGTGCCTGCATTAGTAAGGGACAAACTAAGTCTGACAAGGGAAGGAAAGCTTCAGTGGAAAGTCTGTCTACACCCCATCTGGAGCAGGGAGGGGTACCTCTGGTGAAAAGAAGCCATGACTTTGGATACCGTTTTTTCTCTCTTACAGATGCGAGCTAGCAGTTCCAGAACCAATCCCTTAAAGTGTATTTTAACAACTGGGACAAATTTGATCCCCAGAGTTTAAAAAGGCATGTCTGATCTTCTTCCATGATACTGAATGGCCATAGTATCCTTTGGAAGATGGGGAACACTGGCCTGTTGAAGGGTCTCAACTATAATACTGTTTTACAATTCGATTGGTTCTGTAGAAAACAAGGGAAATGGGAAGAAGTGTCATATGTGTTGCCTTTATCTCTCTGTGAGACTTGCAAGACTTATGCCCTAAAGGTGAAGATTTGGGTGTGAAACCTGCAGCTGCTTCCTGTTCTCTTACTTTGCTCCTATATCTGGGGATCCCAACTGAACAGGCTGAGAATCAGGGCGCCCTTACAGAAGTGGTTGCCTCATTATAGGCAGAAATTCAAACAGTCCCAATTGTGGTCGAGGCAATCAAGAGGATTCAAAGAGTACATAGAAGACTACAGGACTAACTTTACTTCATGACCTTACTTGGAGAGATATAATATATGTCTTGGGACAGACACTGACTCCTGACTCAAACTTGACTTTTTGAGGAAGTTAGTACTTTTGGAGATGAATGGATTGAACATGAGACAAGGAGAAATAGGGAACACAAAATAGCCCTCCTCCATACTGGGAACCAAGCAGTTCCCATAACAGAGTTACTCTGCCAGATGTATTGTTGAAGGACTCAAGCGAGCGTGCACTAAGACTTTAAACTATGCTAAGTTGACTGACGTAGAACAGGGAGAAAAGGCAACTCCTAGTAAATTCCTGAATAGACTATGGGAGACGCTCTGCAAGTTTACTGATGTTGATCCCAAAAGTGCAGAGGAGGAATGATCGTAAAAGATAGATTTCTCACTCAGTTACCTCCAGATAGATATCTGCTGTAAGTTACAAAAACAGGCGTTTGGACCAAATCAGTCTTTAGAAATACCGTTGCAGCTGGCTCAGACGGTATATTATGGTAAAATATAGGAAGAGAAACAACAACAAAAATGAACCAGGCAAAAGACTGAAGCCCCAGCATGGCTGTTAGATGTACTCTGAAACAGACTGAGAAAAATGCCCAGAGGGACACAGAAGAAAAGGGATGGATTTATTATTACTATGGAAAGGAGGGACATCTCAAGCTGGATTGCCCTCAGGTTTCTAAGCTGCCCCACCTTCCCCCCCAGCTCCATGTCTGGTCTGCAAATGACCACACTGGAGGAAAAACTGTCCTCTGAGGTGTAGGCCTCAGGGATTGGACTCTCAAGACAGTGGGGACTGAAGATGCCTGGGGACCCCTACACAAGCTCCCATCTTAATTACACCTAAGGAACCCTGGGTATTAATAATTGTGGGGTGCCAATCAGTCGATTTTATTTTGAACACTCAGGCAACTTCCTCTGTGCTCATTGAAGCCCGTGGTCCACTTTCCTCCTGATTCACTACTTGTAATGGGATTGTCTGGATGAGCCAAACGTTATTATTTCAGTCGTCCTTTAAGCTGCAACTAGGACTCTGTGCTATTTTCTCGTTTCTAATCTAGTCTCCCTCACACTTTCTGGGGAGGGATATACTGAGCAAGGCACAGGCCTCTGTTTTTATGAATATGGAGCCTGTTCTTTATTTCCCATTAATTGAACAAAATGTAAATTCTAAAGTGTGGGCTGATGGAAAAACTGTAGGTATAGCACAAAATGCTGTTCCTGTCATTATCAAGCTCAAAGACCCTCACCTATTCCCACATCAAAGCAGTACCCACTAAAGCCCGAGGTTAAAGAAGGGTTAAAACCCATCATTGAAAATTTAAAGGAACAAAGACTATTAATTCCCTGTAACAGTCCATACAACACTCCTATTTTTGGTGTAAAAAATCAAATGATAAATGAAGACTAATTCAAAATATATGAATAATAAGTGCCTAATCCTTATACTTTGTTGTCTGAAATTCCTAAATGAGCCAAATCTGACTTTAATACAATTGAAACAATTCTTGGGCATTACATGCTATTGCCACATTTGGGTTCTAGGTTTTGGGGAACTTACCCAGAACTTATAACTGAGACTAGCAGGCCCAAACTGACAAGCTGGTTTGGTCCCCAGAGACTCAAAAAGCTTTTAAGTCTCTTCAAACTGCTCTCCTGCAGGCTTCAACTTTGAGTTTGCCCACAGGATCAGGGTTTAGTTTATTTGTTACTAAAAATAAAAGCTGTGGCCACAATCCTTAAGGATAATTCCTACTATTGTTTTGTTAATGCCCAAAGCTCATAAGTTTACTAATGGACAAATTCTTACTGTACTGACTTCTCATGATGTAAGTGGGATCTTAAACTCTAAAGTTCAGAGTGACAATGGCTCCATCTTTAAAGCTGCTGTAACTCAAAGTGTGTCAAAAGCTCTAGTAATAGAATATAACTTACACTGTTTCTGGAGACCCCAATCTTTGGGAAAGGTAGAAAAAAGCTGATGACATTATTAAGAGGCATCTGTGTAAGTTAACTCAAGAAATACAAGACAGTTGGTTTAAAGTTTTACCCATACCTTTAATTATGGCTTGAACTGCCCCCCCCAAAATGGGATTATCTCAATGACAGACCATTTTTGTGCACAGATACTGTCACAGATTCTGAAGCCTTGGAATTAGCTATGTGACTCAGCTTTCACCTTTTCAACCTCCTCATCAATTGAAGGCTTCACATGGTGAGTTTCTCCACTTCAAAAAATGGACTTTCTTCAACTCTGTGAATACCTTCACCAACAACAATTGTATGTGACGCCTCTTCTTGATCTGATGACATCTAACAATCCTAAGATGGACTGATATAACTATGTGCATAATGTAACTTTTCATTTTGATTATGTTTTAAATTGATTTGATGACTATTTTGCCTTACATCTGTAACTGTATAACTGTGTTTGCTCCTAACCACCCGAAAGCTTTTAAAATACAAATGGTTGTCCAGGTTCCTACAAGTGCCCCAGCCTCCTCTAACAATTACTTGAGGTCCCTGGATCAGAGTCCCTCCATACGAGGGTTAGGAGAATATGTTGCCTCAACAATTTAAGAACCACACCCCTCAACAGCAGGAAGCAGTTATGGAATGAAAATGATGCCCCTTTCCCTTGGCAACATAATTCTCTTAAAAGAAAAGGGGGGAATGAAAGAGTCAATTCCTAGGCAGGTTGATAAGAAATCAGGTGTCCTTGAAGAAGAAAAAGGGGTCTGGGGTTCTCAAAGAGGAGATAGGGGTCTGGAATTCTCAAGGAAGAGGAAAGGACAATTTTTTTTTTCCTACATTCCTTAGTAAGGATTATATAACAATAATGTATCCTGCTTGAGCACATGTTTCTCCTTCCTGAAAACCTTCTGACAAATCCTGTTATCTTAAAATGTATATTATGGGAGTGGGTCTAGTAAGATCTTTACAAGCTTGAGACATTCTTTAAATTTGTAATAACCAATTAAAAACTATATAATTCCCTTGCTAAGACTAGGGATTGGTACACTCTCCATCCCCCTTCTGATGTCTATGTCAGAAGCTCTCTCTTTCCTTTTTCATACTTTAATAAAACTCTGCTACACAAAATCTCTTGAGTGATCAAGCCTGTTCCCTGGTCCTGAAGCTAAATCTTCTTTGGAGATCAAGAATCCAACACTGCTCACCATAAGCTATCAATAACAATCATACCTGTTCACCTCCTGTAACTGACACCCCAAGCCAGACATCTTCTTTTGTTTTAGTTGGAGATGATATTTAAGCTTGGGCCATTTCAGGGAGTTACTCGGTTTTTCTGGTATCTCCCAAGTATATGAGATTCACAGGTTTTCAAACTTCTGTTCGTTTTTCTCCTATTAATATGTTATTTATAAGAAATGAGGGAGTCTAAAGCCAAGAATATAGGAGAGTAGCAGGAAAACTATTTGCCCTCTTACTGGAGGGAGAAATTATAAAAACAAATTATTTGATTTCTATAAGCAAAACACACAAGAATGCTGAATATAAATTAATAAAAACATGTTAGTCTATTTTGACTCTATAATACAAATAACAAATACTCTATAACAACAAACTGGTTCCAAATAGGAAAAGGAGTACTTCAAGGCTATATATTGTCACCCTGCTTATTTAAATTATATGCAGAGTACATCATGAGAAACACTGGGCTGGAGGAAGCAAAAGCTGGAATCAAGACTGCTGGGAGAAATATCAATAACCTCAGATATGCAGATGACACCACCCTTATGGCAGAAACTGAAGAAGAACTAAAGAGCTTCTTGATGAGAGTGAAAGAGGAGAGTGAAAAAGTTGGCTTAAAGATCAACATTCAGAAAACTAAGATCACGGCATCTGGTCCCATCACTTCATGGCAAATAGATGGGGAAACAGTGGAAACAGTGGCTGACTTTATTTTTCTGGGCTGAAAAATCACTGCAGATGTTGATTGCAGACATGAAATTAAAAGACGATTACTCCTTGGAAGGAAAGTTATGACCAACCTAGATAGCATATTGAAAAGCAGAGACATTACTTTGCCCACAAAGGTCCGTCTAGTCAAGGTTATTGTTTTATCAGTGGTCATGTGTGGATGTGAGAGTTGGACTATAAAGAAAGCTGATTGCCTAAGAATTGATGCTTTTGAACTGTGGTGTTGGAGAAGACTCATGAGAGTCCCTTGGACTGCCAGGAGATCCAACCAGTCCATCCTAAAGGAGATCAGTCCTGGGTGTTCATTGGAAGGACTGATATTGAAGTTGAAACTCCAATACTTTGGCCACCTGATGCAAAGAGCTGACTCATGTGAAAAGACCTTGATGCTGGGAAAGATTGAGGGCAGAAGAAGAAGGGGACGACAGAGGATGAAATGGTTGGATGGCATCACTGACTCGATGGACATGGGTTTGGGTGAACTCCTGGAGTTGGTGATGAACATGGAGGCCTGGCATGCTGCGGTTCATGGGGTCGCAAAGAGTCGGACACGACTGACCAACTGAACTGAACTGAATACAAATTACATTTCAATTTACATTTTAATGTATAGTTGCTCCGGAAACACAAATATATTATATGCTATTTGTATATTAGCAAACCACACTCTTTCTCATATAAGTGATTAAAATTGAATAGTGTTTCAACTGGAAAAAAATAAAAGTCTGCATTTAAAATTATCTAAGATGTACAATAGAATTTGCTTTAGAATAAATTTCATAATGTAATATTTAATAATACAGTGATACAACATAATTTTTAATTAAAATTATTTCTATATAACTATTGATACTGAAAACTCAGCCTCTGTGTATAAGTGCCAAATGGAATCTCAGAGTTTTGGGTGAAGTAGAAAAGAAGAGCTTTATTGCTTTGCCAGGCAAAGAGAACACAATCAGTTCCTACTCTAAAAACTGTGTGTCAACCCAGAAGGATTTTGGTGATGAGTTTTACATCAAAGTTTCAAGGGCAGAGTTGCTGATAAGATTAGGGTGTCTGTAGGACCTCCAATCCTTTAACGGGTCTTAGGGGTCTTTGCACGGATGGATGTGAAAGTAGGACCGTAAAGAAAGCTGAGCGCCAAAGAATTTATGTTTTTGAGATTCCCTTGGACTGCAAGAAGATCAAACCAGTCAATCCTAAAGTAAGAGATTCATTGGAAAAACTAATGCTGAAGCTGAAGCTCCAATATTTTGGCCACCTGATGTGAAGAACTGACTCATTGGAAAACACCCTGATGATGAGAAAGATAGAAGGCAGGAATAGAAAGGGATGATAGAGGATGAGATGGTTAGATGGCATCACCAACTCGATGGACATGAATTTGAGCAACCTCTGAGAGTTGGTGATGGACAAGGAAGCCTGGCATGCTGCAGTCCATGGGGTCGCAAAGAATCGGACACTACTGAGCAACTGACATGAACTGAACTGAACTGAAAGAGAAAGATATTTAAGGACTAGGCTAAAATCATTGTACGGTTGGTAAGTTCAAAATGCATAAAGGAGACTGGCAGCCTGGAGACTCAGGCAGAAGTTGATGCTCCAGTCTTAAGACAGAATTCCTTTTTTTCCCAGGAAACTTCAGTTTTTGCTCCTAAGGCCGTCAGTGGATTGGATACTGTATTACTGAGGTTTTTTTCTTTTGCTTCAAGTCAACGGATTGTAGATGTTAACCACATCTATAAAATACCTTCAAAGCAGTGCCTTGATTAATATTTCTGTAAATAAGTGGATACTACAGCCTAGCCAACTTGGCACATAAAACTAACCATCACAATAACTGTTCATACAAAAATTAAAGTGAAGCCTATCAAGAATTGGCCCTTGGCAACACTGTCATGAACACAATGGAGGGTGGTGGGGACTGTGGTATACTGGAACAAAGAGATTCTATTTGAAACACAGCTGCACCTCACCTCTTGCCAGTTGATATCCTAAAGGAATGCAGGTTCCATGTTGGCAGATCTCCTAGTTTTTTAATTGCTGAAACCCAGGATTTTTATGTAAGATCTTTTGATTTAAAAATTTTGGAGTTTTCATGTAAGATCTCTTAACTTCAAAATTTGTAATTAATTTTAAGAGATGCTTAGTACTTTATAGAATAAACAAATTATGTTGTAGGCCATATTTAACAACCTGTTTACAGTGTCTGGCTTTTAGTATCAAAATTTCAGATAATTTTGATTGATCAAATATATCAATAGCACTTTGTTTCTAATATTTTCCATTGCCAATTTATCTTTAAAACATATAACATTAATATTTGAAAAAAATAACATAAAGGCCTAAAGTAAATATTTTATTATTGGTCATATATTTACATTTGGTAGATGAAAACTTTTTCCTATGTTAAAAGTTACCACCTGTTTTACCAAATAAACTTTTGCTATGTGCCATCTCTAATACCAAAAAAAAAAAAATTACTTAAGTAGTACTTAAGTAGTTAAGAGACAAATTCCACATTTCAGAGTTCTTGGATAATTAGCAACTTGATTTTTTTTTAAATCTTAAGATAATTCAATAATGTTTTTAATAAATGGATTGGCAGCTGATATTATTCTCCTTACACACACACACACACAAACTGTTGCAGTTGTACTTCATTAAATAATTATAGTTTTAATAAATTTTTATCTTCTCTTTCAGGAATACATGCTTTCAAATCCAACTGGGGAATAAATTTGTATTTTGGTAATTTATAGAAAACAGATCTTGCTACTTATAAGGAAGATATGAAAAAAGTATCTTTGAACACGTGTAGAGAAAAGATTGTTCACACTTCAACAGTTGTTTTTTCCCAGTGAGGAGGCTGTTGTTAGTTTAATTTCTTTATTTACTCTAACAAGGCATTTTCAATTTTCTCTCCCACTCAAAAGAAAATCCACAGCATTGTGATTACTTGAAATATAATAGAGTAATTAGATGGAAAACGTGAATAGAATTTTGATAAAGTTCTCATTTGGTCATGTGAATATGTTCAAGGTTGCTTTGCTTTGGCAAAATTCCAACCTATGCAGCAGCATCTGTTACTAACCTGGTTTATATATCCTTTGAATTCAAATTGCATAACAAAGCACAATTAAGAAAGACTTTGGGCAAATATTTTCTATTTTTGTACTAGGCAGGAAAGAGTACTAAACATGTCAAATAACATTTTGGAAAAAAAAAGATATAATTTGAAACAGAATTAAAAGCTTTTGATCTATACTCTTTGCATTTTTATATTAAGTTAAAAGGATGGAAATGATGAAATTTTGCACAGTTCTCAGCATGTATATGCAGCATGGCATGCTTGAAATGTGATCTTTGTTTCAACTTGGCCACCCAGAGTAGTAGACATGAATAAGAGGTGTCTTTATACAGTGTGTGCTGTTTAGCACAGATACCTCCAGACAAAGACTTTGGCAAACAAATTCAGCAAAGTGTTTGTATTGCAAATGCTTTGCCCTGCTCTGAATTTGTGCTTGGGATTACAAAATAGATGAGGTATATAGGTCCTGTTAGAGGCTTGAAGGAATTGATAAACTTGGTTTGCTCAAACATAACGTATATAATCTTTTATTCCCCAAACAAGAACATAACTAGGTAAATTATTTTTTAAGAAAAGAAAACAATAATTTTAAGTTCAATTGTGAGGACAGTCTTCAAATCTGCTGATTAGCCAGTAACTTGGATTTTTGTCTCACATTGACAACTCTGTATTTCTTTCTGCAAATTATTGTGTGTAAATTTCATCAATATTCTTAGAGGGAGAGTAAGCATACCCCAGAAAATGAGGCTTAAATTTTTGTAACAACGAGAAAAGAATATAGTATAGATATGTGGGCTTCCCTGGTGGCTCAGAGGTTAAAGCGTCTGCCTCCAATGCGGGAGACACGGGTTCGATCCCTGGGTCGGGAAGATCCCCTGGAGAAGGAGATGGTAACCCACTCCAGTATTCTTGCCTGGAGAATCCCATGGACTGAGAAGCCTGGTAGGCTACAGTCCACGGGGTCGCAAAGAGTCAGACACGACTGAGCGACTGGACGGACGGACAGATTCTCAGAATTCATCATGTTATCTTTGCTAAAATAGTGGCACATTCTCAGGTTCTAATATGCACTCAGTTTTATGGGAACCTTTCCAAACCCAATTATCACCAAAATAAAACATAAATTGATCAGAATGACTTATGATTGTGGATATACTGCAGCAAGAAATTTTCCATGACCAGAACCAATCTTAATCCAAATACATAACACAAGCAAGACAGTTTTACATGGAATTCAAAGTTACTTAAATCAAGTCTTTGGTTTAATGCCTTGTGATCATGCAAATCCACAGAGATACACTTGAAAGTATAGATTTCTAGAACTTACCCCAGAACTACTGATCTCCAAGAAAGATATCTGAATTTTTAAACAAGATGTTTTGGGAAAGACTGTTATAACACAAATGCGATTGTGCCAAGAAAAAAATTCATGATAAGTGGAGGGAACTGGGCATGTATTTTTGTCCCAGCCAGGACACTTTGAGAGACAAAGGGGGCATTACTAAAAATATGCCATAACAATAGACATAAATGGTATCATTCTTGGAAAAGTAGGATCATTTGTGAATCTAACATTACTTCACACTTTGGTATCACTTTAAAAAAAATAAACTTTAATTTGGGTACTAGTTTAGGTGCACAGCAAAGCTGAACAGAAGGTACAGAGAGTTCCTTTTTACCCACTCTCCCCACACATACAACCTCCCTCAGATAACAATATGTGTTATATTTGTTAAAATTGACACACTTCCATTGACAGACTATTATCAAAATATGTAGTTTACATCAAGGTTCACTCTTGGTGGTGTACATTCTATGTACAAATGTATAATATTATGCATCTAGCATTATAGTATCATACAGAACAGTTTCACTTCCTTGAAAATCCTCTATGCTTTGCCTATTTATACCTCCATCCTCCCTAAATCCAGGCAACCACTGATATTTTTACCGTTTCCATATTTTTGTGTTTTTCAGAATGTCAGATTTGGAGTCATAAAATATGTAGGTAATGTTTCCTTCTTTCACTTAATATGCACTTAAATTTCTTCCATGTCTTTTCATGGCTTGTTAGCATATTTCTTTTTAGCTCTGAATAGTATTTCATTGTCTGGATGTACCACAGTTTTGTTTTTTTTTTTTCAATCCATTCACCTACTGAAGCATATCTTAGTTGCTTCCAAATTTTGGCAGTTATGAATAAAGCTGCTTTAAACATCTGAGTGCAGAGTTTTGGGTGGGGTAAGTTTTCAGTTTATTTGGGTGGATACCAAGGAATACAATTGCCGGATCGCATGGTAAGAGTACAATTGCTTTTGTAAGAAACTGTGAAGCTGTATTCCAGAGTGGCTGTACCATTTTGCATTCCGACAAGCAATGAATGAATAGAATGACTCAGAAACTCTCTGTTATCTGAAGACATTGTAGAGAATTGATATAATTTATTCATTAATGTTTATAGAATTCTCTAGTGCACCTGCTTGAGCTTTGTGCTTTCTGTTTTGGAAGGTTATTAATTACTGATTCAATTTCTTTAATAGATATAGGCAAGATCAGATTGTCTATTTTTTCTTGCATGAGTTTTGACAGATAGTGTCTTTCAAAGAATTGGTTTATTTTACCTAGATTATCAAATTTGTTGGCCTACAAGTTGTTTATGATATCCTATATTATACTTTCAATATCCATGGGATCTATAGCTATGTCCTCTATATCATTTCTGATATTAATAATTTGTCTTTTCAATTTTTTTTAGCCTTGCTAGAGGCTTCTTGATTTTGTTGATTTTTGTTTTCAAAGAAGCAACTTTTGATTGTGTCAATTTTCTTTGTTGATTTCCTATTTTTAATTTCATTGATTTCTGCCTTGTTATTATTTCTTTTGTTCTGCTTTGGATTTAATTTGCTATTTTTTTCTAGTTTACCAAAGTATTTTCTAGTTTCCCCCAGCTACATTGCATGCATGCATGCGTGACTCGCTCAGTCATGTCCCATTCTTTGAGACCTCGTGGACTGTAAGCCCACCAGGCTCCTCTGTCCATAGAATTTTCCAGGCAAGAATGCTGGAGTGAGTTGCAATTTCCTTCTCCAGCAGATCTTCCCAACTGAGGGATCAAACCCGTGTCTCTTGCATCTCCTTCATTGGCAGGCAGTTTCTTTATCAGCTGAGCCACTGGGAGAGCTCATTTAGTTCAGGTTTTCCTACCCAGCCACTGATTCCCAGGGCTGTTTCTCTGCTGCTGGGTTCCGTTCTGGTAAATTGTGATTCTTTGTATCCACCTGTCTTGTCTCTCCAGTTTTGGCAGCTGTGGTTTGCTCTTTGACCTCACTTCCCCTCCTGATTGAAGAATAGCTGATTTTTCATTTTGCTCCGTTTTTTACTTCTCATTAGGATAGAGTGGAAACTTCTAAAATGCTTATATGCCAGACCGGAAACTGGAAGTCTGGATACTATTTTTGTTTCCATTTTCAAAGCTCTTTCAAGTGGAATCTTAGGTGGGCTCCGCTGTGCTATGCTATGAGCTAATCCTGGTAACCAACACTAAGTATCTGAGGAAAGATAATTCACTAGAATGCAGAGATTCTTTCCTACACAGTGAAGGTTAGTGCCTGAAACTGTGGAAAAGCATGTTTTCAATCCCAAGCATCATAGCTTTTATGGAGAAACCTTTTGCAATATCCAAGGATTTTGCAAATGATTCACAGGTATAGCTGATTTGAGGAAACAGATGTGTTCTTGAAGAGTTGTGTGCAAATTGAATTTTTGTTAATTGAATCTTATTTAGAATTCATTTTAGGAGAATTTTGTTTAAAGTAGCCCTTTGGTGACTTCTTTTGTGAAATGAAAAATTGCTCCTTAATTCATCTTTCTTCTAATGCTAATTTTTATATGTGACACTTTCTTAAAGCTATGGACCAATTCTAGGCCTGTATAGAATGCATAGCACACTTATGGCTCTTGGTAAGAATACAACTCATTCGTCTATAATTAAAGAAAATGCTGTGTATAAATAGATTAATATATCCTATATGCAGTGCTATGTTTGGAAATAGATAGAGCCTAGAACGATGATCTTAAAGAATACTAACAATCTGAAGTAAAATAAACTGGATGTTCAGTCAACATTGACCAATATAAAATAAATAATACAGATTCATGTCACATAGCACTGGTGATTCTGATTCTAGAAGTCTAGTATAGGGCCCAAACATGCAGATTTTTAACAAAAATTCCATACTGCTTAGGATAGTGGATAGGATAGTAGTCGGTAGCTACCTATGGGTATTTAGATTTAAATTAATTAAAATTAAATTCAGTTCCTCTGTGGCACTAGTTACAACTCAAGGGCTCAATAACCACTTGTGGTCAGTGGTTACCATATGGGATAGCACATATTATAAAACGTATTCATCATTTTGAAATGTTCTATTCAACAGTACTGCAGTGATTCTAATAACAGGCAATATTGGGAAACACTGGTTTAATTATAAGAAGACTCATCTTAGAATCAGGACCTAAGGTTGTAGGATCTACCAGAGAAGTAACTTTCTGTGATATTAGTTTATTTGTTGTCACAGATGCCATTGGGAGCCATTCTGCTGAAAATTAAGAAGGTCTTGTCTCTTTCTCAATGTTAACCTTATCATATGGGTTATTCATGCTTCTGCTTTATAGGTATAAATAAAAAATGAAGAGTGGTTTTCATTGACCACAAATGAAAATCAGTTTGATTACTTTTAGAGGCACACCTCAAAGACTACATGAGCACCCATATAATTTCTGAAGAGGGTGCAAGCTGAACTGATAAATTCCAAGTCAAGTAATAAATTTTGGCTGAAGATATTTTCATAGCGTAAGTTTAGTAGAAGACAGGAAATGTGTTATTGGATTTATATGTTGTATTGAAAGATATTATAGAGCCTGAGAAAGTGCTCATTACTTATAGTTCAGAAATTTTTTCACAAACTGATATTCCTTCTTTCCTTCTATCATAGATAAATGAGTTGAATTATAAAAGCCTCTAATCTGACTTCTCTTTCCTCAGTTTCTCTCTATAAAGTGCAGTTCAGTGCAGTGCAGTTCAGTCGCTCAGTCGTGTCCGACTCTCCGCGACCCCATTAATCACAGCACGCCAGGCCTCCCTGTCCATCACCAACTCCCGGAGTTCACTCAAACTCAGGTCCACAGAGTCGGTGACGCCATCCAGCCATCTCGTTCTCGGTCGTCCCCTTCTCCTCCCACCCCCAACCTTTCCCAGAATCAGAGTCTTTTCCAGTGAGTCAACTTGTCGCATGAGGTGGCCAAAGTATTACAGTTTCAGCTTTAGCATCAATCCTTCCAATGAACACCCAGGATTGATCTCCCTTAGAATGGACTGGTTGGATCTCCTTGCAGTATAAGGGACTCTCAAGAGTCTTCTCCAACACCACAGTTCAAAAGCATCAATTCTTCGGCGATCAGCTTTCTTCACAGTCCAACTCTCACATCCATACATGACCACGGGAAAAACCATAGCCTTGACTAGACGGACCTTTGTTGGCAAAGTAATGTCTCTGCTTTTTAACATATTATCAAGGTTGGTCATAACTTTCCTTCCAAGGAGTAAGCGTCTTTTAATTTCATGGCTGCACTCAGCATCTGCAGTGATTTTGGAGACAAAAAAATAAAGTCTGACACTGTTTCCACTGTTTTTCCATCTATTTCCCATGGAGTGATGGGACCAGATGCCATGATCTTTGTTTTCTGAATGTTGAGCTTCAAGCCAACCTTTTCCCTCTCCTCTTTCACTTTCATCAAGAGGCTTTTGAGTTCCTCTTCACTTTCTGCCATAAGGGTAGTGTCATCTGCATATCTGAGATTATTGATATTTCTCCCAGCAATCTTGATTGCAGTTTGTGCTTCTTCCAGCCCAGCGTTCCTCATGATGTACTCTGCATATAAGTTAAATAAGCAAGGGGACAATATACAACCTTGACGTACTCCTTTTCCTATCTGGAACCAGTCTGTTGTTCCATGTACAGTTCTGACTGTTGCTTCCTGACCTGCATACAGGTTTCTCAAGAGGCAGGTCAGGTGGTCTGGTATTCCCATCTATTTCAGAATTATCCACAGTTTATTGTGATCTCTCTATAAAGTAGGGAAAATAAAGTGTGTTATGAGGATTACATAATGAATAATAAGCACTTGAGACAGTAAAACCTACACATATCAAGGGTTTAATACATTTTAGCCATTGCTGTTTTTAATATTCTCATCAACTACATCACAGAGTTAATCACATACCTGGGAATAGGACTAACCTTGCTAGCATTTTAGTCCTTCTGTCTGTATCATGTTGTTTTCGAATATAATCTGCCTTCTTCTACTATGATCCTTGACTCATATAGAGTACCTGAGATCTGGGCTATATTTGAAAAGAGAGGAATTGCTTAGAAAATCTACTTTTGTCCTGTCCTGCCTTTTTTTTTCTAGATCAGTCGACCTAAATTTTATGAGAATCCAAGGACCCAGGAGACTCAGGATTGGACCAGGCCTTGGGGCTCTGATGGAATTTACAAGCATTATAAAATAGTCAAAATGTTTCTGCTTCTGTTTATCTATATTGAAAAATATATGAATTTTCAGGACTGTTTTGTTTTTATTTATTTTTATTGGATTATAGTTGATTTACAATGTTGTGTAAATAAAGAACTGCTTTATTTGCAGTAAACATTTAGAAAGGCATTGATAAAGCTCATATCATTTTTTTTTCCTTTAATTCAGTCTGATGATGACTTATGACAGATAGGACTACAAGCAAAATGTCACTTTCCTGGCTCAAGTATGTACCAGACATTTCAGTGTTTCTGACAAGGATTACATTTTCAGTATGGTTACTCTTTGACTTGTTTTCCAAGCCTCCAGGTAGTACTTGGTCTTGAACTTGCATGTTATGGTCATCTTTTCTGGGTGAGGTCAGTGATTCTGACAGGATGTATATTTTTCATTCTATAGTATATAAATTTACACAGCACCATATCTGACGGGAAAGAAGTATCATACTTCATTATGGGTTTGGCAGGTAAACCCTTATGAAGAGTCAAGCTCTTCAAAACAGACTGGAGCAAAGTCTACTATCAGACTTCCAGCAAAATAGATCAAAACCAAAGGAAAATAACTGTATTGTAGAATAGATTGTAATTTACTCATTCAAAGAATTCTAATCCCCACACTCAAAATACATTTAAAGATCAGGTTACTCAAACATTATGTTCTGAATAACCTCCCAAGCAAGTATTTGGTGAGGGATATAAAAGACTGCTTTGTTTCAAACATCTCTCAGACATTTCTCGTCTCCTACAGACTCAGAACTAAAGACCGTGATTTTTCATGTTCCGTGGGAGTCACTTTCGACTCATCACTTAGCTGATCTTATGGTCCCATTTCCAACCCATCTCATTCATGGCATGGACTTCCCCTACTGCTTTTCATGCTTCTCTTCCTTCATAAAGCTCACATGTCAATGCTTGCTTTGCTAAAGTCTTAGTACTTCCTCTGTCACAACCAATTACTGAGGAAGCAAGCCAACTAGGGGACACAGATTTTTTCCTAAGCTTTCTTCTACTCCCAGCCTCCATGGTTAAGAGTTTTATCAGTAATAACTTAGTTGGAAATCTTGGCTTTTCTTCCTTCTTTGTGAGCAAGTTAGACTTGCACATGTTTGCCTATTTCTTATCATCTTGTCTCAGGGTGAAATAATGGAAAGCATTTTAAAGGGGAAAATGTAGATGGTCAGAGAAGGCAATGGCAAGCCACTCCAATACTCTTGCCTAGAAATCCCATGGATGGAGGAGCCTGGTAGGCTGCAGTCCATGGGGTCACTATGGGTCAGACACGACTGAGCGACTTCACTTTCACTTTTCACTTTCACACATTGGAGAAGGAAATGGCAACCCACTCCAGTGTTCTTGCCTGGAGAATCCCAGGGACAGGGGGAGCCTGGTGGGCTGCCGTCTATGGGGTCACACAGAGTCAGACAAGACTGAAGTGACTTAGCAGCAGCAGCAGCAGCATGTAGATGGTAGGGTTGAAATAAATTTCTCAGCCCAAGATGAAGCCACTTCTGCCCAGGATATCATGTCAAGAAACCAAAACTTACATAACTTTTCTGTCCTTATAAATGCTCTGCTTGACCAAAAATGCAGTATATTCAGTTAAGCCAATCACCAAATACCAAGCCAACTCTGAGCCTTCTCATTCCAAACAAGTTAGGCTTTGTGCCCCAGCCAATCAGATATTTTCTATTTGTCCCTTCCTTTTTCTCTATTTTTTTATCCTATAAAAGTTTCCTTCCTTCCACCCCATTTTGCAGTTTTCTGCAGGAGACTTTCCACATCACGAAGTATTAAATAAAGTTTGTATTGTATCATCTACATTATATTCTTTAATCATTATTTAACATCATCCCTCAAAGAAAGATAAATTTAAATAGACTCTATTGTCTATAATATTTCCAAACTGGGCTTGGGAGGAGAATTATTTGGAAACTTTTTAAGAATATGGATCCTTGGACCCCATTTCAGAATCAGAATCTGTAGATTAGGGCTTTAGTTTTCTTCAAAGTGTCCCAGATGGGCTTGATTGTGAACGGGCAGACAGTTGAGAACTTACTGATGCTTGCCTTCTAGATTTCCCGATCCAAATATTGTGGTCATAGGAGAGAAAGTCCTGGTTGACTATTAACATTTCTGAGTGCTGATACTCCCTTGGGTCAGCAGAGGTAATTGAGAGTTAATCTATTAACTTTTGAAAATTATCATAGAAGAACATAAAGGAGAGGAAGAAGGGTTTCTTATCTAACAAGAAATTTGTTTTCATCTTGCCCAGTGTGTCAGTGAAAAAAAGGAAGAAAAAAAAAGTTTAATGCAACAGCAGAAAGGTCACAACGAGACAGTTCCTGAAAACAGGTTGCTATTGCTCTTAGCCAAATTCAGATTGCTTTTACCTTATAACCACTTAAATCATTTTACATTTTTCTTGCCTTCTCTTTAAGTCGTCAGGCAGGCACACATGGGGGGAGTTTGCCTGTATTTTATATTTGCATTAAAAGCATTGCTCTCATCAGTTCAGTTCAGTTCAGTCGCTCAGTTGTGTCCGACTCTTTGTGACCCCATGAATCACAGCACACCATGCCTCCCTGTCCATCACCAACTCCCGGAGTTCACTCATGCTTCTAAAACGTAATTTTCACAAAAAAAGGTAAAATCATGACTGTCACACAGATATAAAACAACCATGTGTTAACTAAGTATTTTATTTACGTTATCAATGAGGTAACTTGGCAGCTTTTATGACAGGTCCAAACATAGACACATTTCTAGACCTTGAATATTGGACTTGCAAATAAAGGCAAACTGGCACCTGGCTTCTTTATTTAATTTTCTTTCTTTTTTTTTTTTTTTTGGTGACAGCCTCCCTTCTTCCTCCTTGGGGTAAAAGCCATTTGCGTGTTCAGAGAGGAGAATCATTTGTATTATTGTCATCAGTTCTTTACAACTTACAGAATTATAAAATCCCTCAAAAATAATAAAAGACTGCTGCTGCTGCTGCTGCAAAGTCAGTTCAGTCGTGTCCGACTCTGTTTGACCCCATAGATGGAAGCCCACCAGGCTCCCCCGTCCCTGGTATTCTCCAGGCAAGAACACTGGAGTGGGTCGCCATTTCTTTCTCCAATGTGTGAAAGTGAAAATTGAAGTCGCTCAGTCGTGTCCGACCCTTAGCGACCCCACGGACTAGAACCAGATAATTTTGAAAGGTGTGCCCTAAAGAATGCACAGTTTTCCACTGAAGCACAAATGTTTCCTTATGCTACTGAATATGTGATAGCTCCCTATTGCTATTAAATCCTAACTTTTCTCCTTGACTTTCTTTTTTTTTTTTCCAACATTTCACCACATATATTTCTTCTTATGCAGTCTAAGCTGAGAATGCCATGTAAATGGGTCACTGCGAAATGCAGCAATTTAATTTTTTTCCAATCAAAATAAGAAACAAACCAGTATGATCTCATTTCTATTAACTTTTGAAGGTTTACATCAGTTAAAGTATTTTTGCTTCTATGTATGAAGGTTAAAAAAATCTTTCTTTTTTCCATAAAATACAAGAGCAACCAATTTCACCATCAAGTAAAAGCAAAAACTGGAATTCTTTTTTAAATTAGTCCAAAGTGGCATTTAGGAACTTAGTTGTAGGCTGCTGCACTGACACCATGACAAACCAAAGTGTAGGGTTGGGTCTGGTTTTGTTTCGGTTTTCTTTTCAATATCCTATGCTCATGGATTAAGTTCTGGAAATGTTCCAATTGTAAGGCAGGGATCTGTTTGGATTCCATCACGGGTATGCTCCTTGGGTTGGATGCTGGAGGGTGAGGCACGTTTTACCAGACCCATGTAGACTACCTAGTAGTCATCAAGGTCAAAAAATTCATCATCTCTTCCTTGGTATTCTATTCCCTGGAAATCTACTCGGTACTGCAAGATGCCTCCAATTCCACCAAATCCTTTGACAAACTGGGATCCTTCTTGTGACTTATCTGTGACAATTTCCAATGTAGCTCCAAATTTTTTATAGTTGTTGGCAAACCACTCCAGAAGGGGCATGCTCTCAATCAGCCCATGTTCTTGTCCTGTCTCTTTGTCTGTAAAATGAGACTTATCCTTCTCTTGTTCTGGAGTTAGATAGAGAATTTTTTCCTCTTCTGTGCCTTGGCAAAGAAGAACATATCTCATGATATCCAGATTTTCATAGACTATTAAAATCTCTACAGCTCCCATTTCTAAAGCCTTTAGTGTATCTTCAACTCTGAAATAGTACTTGCCCATGTCCTGGCTTATTTCATTGAAGTATTGCCCTATTAATTTCTTCTCTTGAATGAACTTCACGTTGGAGAGGACTTCAGTAGATAATTCAATAGCTTGATTGAATCCATTTTTCTCCACCATAAGATATATCAACTACTTTTAAAATTTTTGATTGCAACCTCTGATCAAACATATCAGATTGACTTAGTTCAGTTTTAAAGTCAGCTGATTCAGCTAAAACGAGACCAGCCACATTCACCTTGTCCCCAGAAATAAACAGCTGCACAGCAGTCTCAGCTACTTTTCCAACATAGTTATGTCGCTTTTCCATTCTTAAACGGGCAAAACGCAAGGCTGACTGACCTCCTCTACCATGTTTCTTTGGGAGATCCACAGTGAATTTGTGCAGGACTTCTCTTGTATTTCCTTGGAGTGTGCCAAAAAGTGCACCACTACCATCTATTACAATGAAGCCAAACTTGCTATCATCTGAAAGTAGTGCTGTAAGAGCCTCTGTATGGAATTTGTTGTCACACAAATACAATGACGTATTAATTGGTTTGAAAGGTTCAAAGTCAATGTTGACTTTCTTTTTCTTTCCTTCTTCTGTTACAATTGTGCCACAGTAAACAACCAAGCCATTTGGAGGTACTTTGTTATAAAGTTTAAGTCTTTGTTGTACAGATGTAATGGCTCCCAGAACTGAAAGGTGGTTTACTCGTGACTTAATGTTAGATGCAGCTCCAAACTCATCTGCTAACATTTTTGCCACTCCTGAAATCCGGTCTTTGGGAGGAATGATCAATGATATCATGCTTGTGCCATTGCTGCGGGCCGCCTCCAAGCTCTTAATGAGCTTTTTGAATTTCCAGATCTCCACGTTCCTGTCCGCAGCACTGGGGTCGTCTGCCATTTTCTCGCCTTCTCCTCCCTAAGGGCCCAGTCCTGGGCGGCAGCGGCTGCTCCTCCCCGGTGGCGGCTCTGCGGCGGCGGCTCTCTCTCCTTGACTTTCAAACCTCTTCTTTACCTTATTTGCTTTAGGCTGCTCCCTTGATTTATGTCCTGTTTTCTGATTTCCAATTATGAAAAAATGTCTTATTTCTAAATGATTATAAAATTAGTGCATATTCATTTTGGAAATTTTGTAAACTACAAAGGAATATTATAAAGAAGAGAATGAACATTACTAGTAATCCTACCACATCTGGAAGAGGAGCTACACTATAATACTATTAAAGTTCAAATGAGTTTGAAGACTTATCAACCTATTGTTCCATGGTTCTCAACACCTAATTTGCTAATGGTTCTATCCACCTACCAGATGTAGATTTTTGCTCTTGCCATGGTGTGTATTTTAGAAAGTCAGCACCTGTCAATTCAGTCTGCCTTTTTTCACTCCCGTCAATATTTCTGCCATACAGACTCAGTCCTCGTACTCCACTATAACAGAGAAAAACATCCCTCGCTTTTCTAAAGTCACCTATCAGTGCCATTCCCCTGCAACTCTCCATGAAACTGTAGCTGAGCTTCTACATAAAGGCCATCAGAGGCATTTGGGAAATTAAGAACTGTGAACCATTTTTTTTTTTCTCCATTTGTTTTGGTTTGAAAAGAATAGGTCAATGCAGGGTGAAGTGTTTGAAGAGGGGAGGTTTTACATCAAGCTATCATTGAATGCTCAAAGTGTTATATCCAGTATGTTTTCATTACTCTAGAGTACAGGCTGCTAGTCGATGCCATGATCTTTAATCTTTGTAACTAGAACCTTAAAGATGCTATGGACCAGCAGCCATCCTACACTTACTTCTTCAAGACTTTCAGTATTCAGCTGAATAGTAACAAAGTTAGAGAGACAGACCACTTCCCACACCCATCCTCAAATGCAGGAGCCAATGGCACAGTCATTACCAACACAAGAACATACTCATTAAGCATATGTTTGAGTGTTGTTGGTTGTCATATGTGTGTGATCATGGCAGACATTTAACAACCGATGGTCTGAAAACAAAAGCCTTGATCTGCAACAGTTGCCAGTTTCTATGGTATAAATACTCCCACTATGGCTTTGCTTGCTTGCTAAGTCACTTCAGTCATGTCCAACTCTGTACAACCCTGTGAACTGTAGCCTGCCAGTCTCCTCTGTCCATGGGATTCTCCAGGCCAGAATACTGGAGTGAGTTGCCATTTCCTTCTCTAGGGGATCTTCCCAACCCAGGGATTGAACCAGGGTCTCTTATATCTTACCTGCATTGGCAGGTGGGTTCTTTACCACTAGCTCCACCTGGGAAGCTTAATTTAAGCTACTGATATGATATCACTAATCATGGAGCTGGGAACAGATTGTGCTCAATAGGTTATCATGAGGCAGGAGGGACAACAGCACTGCCTCCCACCCTGCCACCTTCACAGAGAGCTCTGAGCATGTGGAGGACACTCAAGCCAGAGTCAACTTCAGAGACGATCATGCTAATAGCTGCTGGATGAGGATGATCTCACCAAGTGACTCACAATCCTTTTGTGGCTAGCTGGGTCTTAAGTCATCACATCTCCTCCCCTTCTTTCTGCCCTTAAACTTGAGCTTAGGTGGTCTAGTACAGCTATTCTGACCCAGGTATATAATGACTCAAGTGATCCAGAGCCAGCTTCCCTTCACACAACTCACAAAATGCATTCAATCTCTGCTTGATAGTAAACACATGTTGGATAGGAAAATTTCACTCCAAGGGGAACCCTATGGTCTGGTGTCCTCTGAAATAACATTATTCATTCCAGGTATTTATTTCCGGCCATAAAAAACCAATGTCAGGTTTTTGTTTTTTTTTTTTTGGTTAAGGGATTGGTGGGCATATAGCCCTGAACTTATCATGTAGGCTGAGAGAGAGGTCTTAATAAGTTTTTTGTTTGTTTGTTTGTTTTTACAGCTCTATAAACGTATAATTTGTAAACCATAAAATTCACTCATTTTAAGTACAAAATTCATTGTATTTTTATTTTGGTTTTGTTTTTACTATATTTTCAACCATTATCACAATCTAATTTTAGGTCATTTTTATTATTTCAGTTAGAAACCCGATACCCATAAGTGGTAAACTGCCCTTCCAACTACCCTCCCCTCTAAGTTGTAAACAATCACTTCCTGTCTCTATAGATTAGCCTATTCTGGACATTTGATATGAATGCAGTCATATAATATGGGACCTTTTGCATCTGGCTTCTTTCACCTATCATTATGCTTTTAAGGTTCATCCATGTTGTAGCTTCCATCATTAGTTCTTTTTGTTGTTAAATAATATTCCATTCTTTAATACATCCTATTTTATTTATCCATTCAGAAGTTGATGAAGATTTTGTGTTTTTCTTTTTCCACTGTTTGGTTATTCTGAATAATGCCACGATGAACATTTGTGTACAAGTGTTTGAGTGGATTCTTTTTTTTTTCATTTCTCTTAGGTGTGTCCCAAGATACCTATAAGTGGAATTGTTGGGTCTTAAGCTGCTTTTAGGGCTTCTCTAGTGGCTCAGGCAGTGAAGAATACGCCTGCAATGCAGGAGACCTGGGTTTGATCCCTGTGTCAAGAAGATTCCCTGGTGAAGGGAATAGCAACCCACTCCAGTACTTTTCCCTGGAGAATCCAATGAACAGAAGATCCCAGCAGGCTACAGTCTATGGGATTTGAGTTGAACATGACTGAGCAACTATCCATGCATACAAGCTGCTTTCATGTATATCTGAGCCAAGACCAAGAGTGCCTGCAGACTGATCACAGAAAATGGTACAAACACATCAATGATGTGACCTCGTCAAAACCAGGCTCTTATTCACCTCTCCCTCCATCAGTCTATATCCCTGTACTACTTTTCTCCTCTCTCACTGTGTTTCTCCTGGCCATCGAAGGAACAGTTGTGACGCCTTCAGAATCTCACACCTGACACTCATATCAGAGTCTGGTATATTTCTTTTTGGAGAAGGAAATAGCAACTCACTCCAGTATTTTTGCCTGGAGAATTTTGTGGACAGGAGAGCCTGGTGGGCTGCTGTCCATAGGGTCACACAGAGTTGGACATGACTGAAGCGACTGTGAAGAAAGCTGATCACTGAAGAACTGATGCTTTGAACTGTGGTGCTGGAGAAGACTCTTGAGAGTCCCTTGGACTGCAAGGAGATCCAACCAGTCCATTCTAAAGGAGATCAGTCCTGGGTGTTCATTGGAAGGACTGATGCTAAAGCTGAAACTCCAATACTTTGGCCACCTCATGCGACGTGTTGACTCACTGGAAAAGAGTCTGATGCTAGGAGGAATTGGGGGTGGGAGGAGATGGGGACGACCGAGAATGAGATGGCTGGATGGCATCACCAACTCGATGGACACGAGTTTTAGTGAACTCCGGGAGTTGGTGATGGACAGGGAGGCCTGGCGTGCTGTGGTTCATGGGGTCGCAAAGAGTAGGTCACGACTGAATGACTGAACTGAACTGAACTGAAGCGACTTAGCATGCATGCATGCATTGGAGAAGGAAATGGCAACCCACTCCAGTGTTCTTCCTTGGAGAGTCCCAGGAACAGGGGAACCTGGTGAGCTGCCATGTATGGGGTCGCGCAGAGTAAGACACGACTGAAGCGACTTAGCAGCTGCAGCAGAAGCATATTTCCTTTTCTATATTTTCCCTGCCCTAATTTGCATTATCCTAGGTAAACTAAGCCTGCCACATTTCATAGGGTGGTTGGTGACAAGACTTTACAATAAGTTATCTTTCTATAGTGTCTCTTAGATTTAAGCAGTCTTAGAGAAAAGGCACAGGAGGGACAGCCAGTAGCTATTGAATGTACTTCCTCTGCCTTGGTGTTTGTTGTCTCTGAAGCAAGTGTCTGTCTTACTTTTTTGCTACTATAAGAATAATGAATTTTATTGACTTGTAAAGAAGATTCACTGTTGAAATAATAAATCTTTATGAATACTATATAAATAGTTTTGCATTATCCTTTTCATTGACTTAACAATATAACATAAACATTTTTTCAATCAAATAATTATTCAAAAATATAATTTCAATAGCCATATCATATTCTTGCATATTGCTGTACTATAACTTATTTAGCCATTTTTCTTTGAGAGGCGTACAGGATTTTTAACTGTTTTAAGGTGTGTTGGAATACATATTTTGCTGCATTTTAAGCTGGCTAGAGTTAAAATGGCTAGATTTGGCTAGATTATTTTTAGTAGATTTGCTGGTCAAAAGGTATTAATATTTTTAAACTTTGTATTGCTGACTCAAAAGTCAGATTTAACTCTATGTTTATTATGAAGCCTTCTCTAGCCAAATGTAGCACTATGAGTCCCCTCTTTCTCTAAACCAATTGCACTTAAATAACTGTGTATTACTACACAATGATTCCATTTATTTTCCCCTAATTATTTGCTTTCTATTTCTTTCTTTCTTTTTCACTAATGGTTACACTGCAAAATCCACAATAATGGAAACAATGCCTTTTACTCGATTGAAAGTTCTTCACCAAATTTTGTTTCAATTACATGAAAAACAGGAATCAGTTCAGTCGCTCAGTCGTGTCCGACTCTTTGCGACCCCATGAATCACAGCATTCCAGGCCTCCCTGTCCATCACCAACTCCCGGAGTTCACTCAAACTCGTGTCCATCGAGTCGGTGATGCCATCCAGCCATCTCATTCTCGGTCGTCCCCATCTCCTTCCACCCCCAATCCCTCCCAGCATCATACTCTTTTCCAGTGAGTCAACTCGTCGCATGAGGTGGCCAAAGTATTAGAGTTTCAGCTTTAGTATCAGTCCTTCCAATGAAAACCCAGTATTCTCAATTTCTCAGAAAAACAAGCATTTCAAGTACAAGTGGTACTCTTCTAAACACAGGAATGAGGGATTTGCTGACATTATAGCTCATTTGTGTCTGCTCCCTTAACATTTTAAGTTTGATAACCCTGTTCTTTCAATTACTACATTTGCATATTCTAATAACCCTCAAAAATCTTAGATTTTATGTTATAACCACTTCTCTAGCCTATGACCTTTTGTACTTAAATTAGCAGAATAGATCTAGTTAATCCTCCCTGCAGTTAAAACATACACCCTTCCTAATATCCTGAGTGCTTTCCATTAACCCCAAGAAAGGATCAGAAGACTAGACAATAGAATAAGACCCATTTTATTGCAGTCTTTGATTTTCTAATAGCCAAACAAGAGATTATTTTTTCAGTCAAGCGTAATAGGGCAGAAACCTAGAAATTAGGGTAGATGGGCTTTAGTTCCAATTATGCACTGAGTGTGTGAACAATTGAATGTCATTTAGCCTCCCTGGGCAGCAATATCTTTACCTGTTGTGGTATACAGAGAAGCAGTCCCCAAGGATGCCCATATCCTAATTTTCTGAGCCTGTGAAAATGTTAGATTACATGACAAAGGGGGTTTTGCAGATGTGATAAAGTTAAGAGTCTTACGGTGGGAAGAATATGGTGGATTAACTAGGTGGATCTAATATAATCACAAAGGTTGTTAAAAGTGGAAGAAGACAGGAGAGAAGAATCAGAGGGAGATTTGAACTTTGAAAATGGAGGAAAGGGCCATGAGGCAAGGAATGCAAGCAGTGTCTAGAAGCTAGAAAAGGCAAGGAAATAGATTCTCCCCTTGATTCTCTACAAGAAACACAGCCCTACAAACTCCTTGATTTTGACCCATTGAGACTCATTTCAGACTTCTGACCTAAAGAACTATAAGATAATAAATTTATGTTATTTTAAGCCACTAAATTTGTGGTAATTTGTTACAGTGGCAATAGAAAACTAATATATCTAGAAGGGAATGGGGTAGATGATAACATTTGAAGCAGACCAGTCAGATTTCACCAGTCAGATGAGAAGCTCCTCACTCCATGAGGAGGAGGGAAAGTAATTTCTATCAGAGAAGGATATTTCTCATACCCAATTTGCTCTAGCAAAGTGTTATAATTCTCCAAATCCTTTCTTCTACTTCAAAATCTGAATTTCTAGGAGCTGAGCAATATTTTGCCTCAAATTTGTTTTAAAGATAAATGTTCTAATTATCTGTCCAGGTGTATAAATGTTACTTATTTATCAACATAATACATTGTACTTTTTGTCTCTCTTCTTCCCTTGGGAAATACAGATCAAAATATTTGAGAGATTACCTTCTTTCCTAAACGATGAAGTAAATAATTCATTTCAAAACTCAGCAGTTCCAATCAACCACTCTAATTATATGGCCAATAAGGACACTGGTTATTTTGTACATGAAGATAAGGATAATCAAAGTTATGCCTCTAGTCATAAACAACTTTCACAAGAGTCATGATTTTTTTTAATATCACAGGAGTCAGGAGTTCAGAATTTCTATATTTAAAACTACAATTCTCTTTAGTTTTTACTTCTGTCAAATTCTGAATTTAGAAAGAGAATCATTGTTAATGGTGTTATTGTGGACAACATACACCTGCAAGGAACAGTTGACACACACGCATCCCTAAACATCAGATTGGCCAAACCTATTGTTGACTATTTTGCAGGATGTTGAAGTCATCAGTCTAGGGCAGTATTTCGTTACTTACTTGAAACAAAGAACCAAGATCGAACCACTTTCTGAAGCTGGAACCTACATTTGACTAATCATTTTTCTTATATATCTCAGAAAACCTGAGATAGGCTGCAGCTTATTACCAGCACTTCATGCATTTCCTCCCAATTCTTTCCTTATAGTACTTTCAAAGTTGCTGGTTGTTTCTTTATGAAAGGTTGGTTTGTGTGTAGGAACAGATTTAACTTTCTTACTTACGTGTTTCAGTTTTCAGTGCCAACCCTACTCTGTTTTCAATTCCAAGTTAACCTTATAGCTTAGGCTAACTTTAAGCATTTTTTTTTCTTGATTAACTGAGCTTTATTGTGGTCATAAGGATCATATAAGCTTCCTACACAGTATTTATATAAAACCTTAGAATATTACTGAACAGAACACTGTACTGTAAGTGAAAAAAATAGATTCTGTTTCTATACTGATCTAAGATACAATATATAGAGAAACAATCTTCCAAGTAATATACCCCAGATGGGTTGCATCTTCTGCATTGAAAAGCATTGCAATATGTAAGTACAAGGAATTTATGACTGTAAAACAATTCTTTCCATTACCAAATTACATGAACAATTTTTTATAAATTATGAGGTTTTATGTTTATCAAATATAGTCAGATTCTTTACCATCTGAGCCACCAGGGAAGCCCAGTATCTTATACAGATGATTAAAAAAAATGCAAAATTTTATTTTTTAGCAAGTATTCGTATTGATATTAATAGGAATACTTTGGTTATATTCCATTTTTTCCAACTTAATTCTTCTGTGACAAACAAAATGAAAGATTTACATTGATTTTTTTATTGTGATGTTTCTGAATGGGCTTATTTCATTTATTTCTTCTTTTGGCACTTCACACACCTTGACTCTGTGAGTATTTTATATATTCTGTTGAATTCCCTTCATATTTGATTTTTAAAGAAAGAATAAATATTTTTAAATTAGAACAAAATGCTTTAAATTGTGACCAGAAGAAAACGGGTTTCATTTGAATGTACATAAAACCTTTGAACATGTTTATTTTGTACCATTGTAATTCATCCAACAGTTTCTGAACTCAGTTTCTTCAAAAGAGACCCTGAAACCTACATCTTAGTAGTGAGGCAAAGTTGGACACTGAGATTTCTAATTTAGTTTTCTTGACAGGTGAAATAACATGCATCCAGAAATTGCTAGCACTTACTCAGCAGTAGCTACAGATGAGACCAGGGAGATTTTCTTGCCATCAGTGGCATTCATTTGCTTTGAGATTTTTTCACACTTCTCTTTTTCTTCACTCACAATAGATGTCTAGTTGTTTCAGATGGATTACACCTATTTCTGAGCAAATGAAATACATTTAAAACCTTCCTAACATACATGTGGAATTTGTGAACTGCCAAGAAATTCAGTTTTCCAGAAAGTATAAATCTCGAAGGCATAGTTGGACAATCTGTTTTAGTCTTGGCTATGCTCAGGGTTCCTTTCTTCTGTTTGATTTGTTTGGTTTGTGGCTTGATGAATTGATCTCTTTATTAGACAGAACCACCTGGAAACTGAGGAACATGGTTTCTGCATTCACTGATTCTGTATCCTAGCTCTCAGCCCCAGAAGAGCTTTGATCTTTCTCTCTCCATTCACTGTAGATGTGATAACCCTTCTTTTCTGTCTCATTAAGAGCAGTGAGTCCTTCATCCACACATGAACATGATAGTTTTTTTTTTTTTCAATACGTATAAGAAACCAAAGAAGCAACAAGGCATTTTGGTACTCTGTAATCACCATTTGCCTGTCTCTCTGATTATTTTTCTTTCAAAACATTGCATATTTATTTTAATCTTAGTTTCTTGTTCAGTCGCAGTTGCTCCAATATCCTTTATCATTAATTTTGTATGTTTCTATATGTTCATTTCTCTATTTTTTTATCTTTATTTTTCTTCATGCTATTTGGGTCAGAAGCTGGCCACTTATCCCACATCTGAACATCCTAATCACCACTTTCTAAACTCTTCTTCTCAATATCTTTAAAAAAAAAAAAATAACAAAACCAAGTGTTAGAGTCCTAGAAAGGTTGCTGCTAAAACACAACATGCTTCAATGTATTTGTAACTGTTTAACCACATGGTACTTAACATCATGCTCATGTGACTGGGTGACAGGCATTGAGTCAAAAAGCAATCACATTCCAAAGTCATAAAAATCTTCCAGTCCTGTGTCTTCTACTTAATGTTTCCAGCCTATCCCTGGATAGTTAAAATCTTTTATTACTACTTCCACTCTGGCCTCTTTATTAGCCTTTTTTACGTGCTCAAATCGTTTCACAGTCTACTTGTTCCTTTTTGTCTGGTGGTCTACAATCTACGGTATTTGAATATTTCCCAACATGTCCCAGAGACATTGGAGCCTGGTGGGCTGCCATCTATGGGGTCTCACAGAGTCGGACACTACTGAAGTGACTTAGCAGCAGCAGCAATATGTCCAACTTCAAAGCCCTAACAGCTCTGTGCTATTACTAGGATCTTCTCTACCCTCTACTATTATGATAATAAACCCTTTAGGTATATAATTCCTATTCTACATTGCTTCATATCCCTACAAAACAGAGTTCTGGTAAGTATGACTAAAGTGAAGGCCTTCCAAATCCTGTTCTCTATCCGTTTTAGTCAAGAGCATAGTAACCAAGTTTCTCACCTAGTATCAACCAAAAGAAGTTTATAATAAATGAGGCATGTCCATTGAAATCTAATCTCTAAGAAAAAATGTTTAACCATTTCTAAAATGCTTGAAACAAATTTAAGTTATATACAGCAACAGCTATGCTGCTGCTGCTGTTTAGTCACTTCAGTCGTGTCCAACTCTGTGTGACCCCATAGACGGCAGCCCACCAGGCTCCCCCGTCCCTGGGATTCTCCAGGCAAGAACACTGGAGCGGGTTGCCATATCCCTCTCCAATGCATGAAACTGAAAAGTGAAAGTAAACTTGCTCAGTTGTGTCCCACTCTTAGCGACCTCATGGACTGCAGCCTACCAGGCTCCTCCATCCATGGGATTTTCCAGGCAAGAGTACTGGAGTGGGGTGCCATTGCCTTCTCCGAGCAAGAGCTATAGTAACCATGAATTCATAGCTTAAAAATAAACAGCATTCTTACTGATTCCATCCTAGCCATGCTTTTGACACTTCACATCTGTATTATGGCAATGGTTATATAATGAAGTTACCTAATGACAGGCTCTCTCGGGTGCTTCTTTCCAGGAAATTACTGGGTGAACAATCTTCCTAAGACACACTTTACACCAACATTGCCCTATGATGTTCTTACGAAGTGTCCCTGAAAAGTGAAAGTGAAGTCGCTCAGTCGTGTCCGACTCTTTGCAACCCCATGAAATGTAGCCTAACAGGCTCCTCCATCCATGGAATTTTCCAGGCAAGAGTACTGGAGTGGGTTGCCATTTCCTTCTCCAGGGGATCGTCCCAACCAGGGATCGAACCCAGGTCTCCTGCATTGCAGGCAGAAGACGCTTTACCTTCTCAGACACTAAGTGTCCCTCCGTTCCGTTCCGTTCCGTCGCTCAGTCGTGTCCGACTCTATGCTACCCCGTGGTCTGTAGCCTACCAGGCTTCTCCGTCCATGGGATTCTCCAGGCAAGAATACTGGAGTGGGTTACCGTTTCCTTCTCCAGGGGATCTTCCCAACCAAGGGATCGAACCCGGGTCTCCCGCATTGGAGGCAGACGCTTTAACCTCTGAGCCACCAGGGAAACCCCTGTGTCCCTAGTAAGCTTGTATTCCCTACCTTGCTTTTAAACGTTTGCCATGAGAGGGTCCATGATGCGTATCCAAACTTATTTCACACTAATACATAGTCTCTGTTTCGATCACACCAGCTTCCACAATCTACAACTTTCCCATTATATTAAGTGGAGAAGGAAATGGCAACCCACTCCAGTACTCTTGCCTGGAAAATCCCATGGACGAGGAGGCTAGTAGTCTACAGTCCATGGGGTCGTGAAGAGTAGGACACGACTGAGTGACTTCGCTTTCACTTTTATGCATTGGAGAAGAAAATGGCAACCCACTCCAGTATTCTTGCCTGGAAATTCCCAGGGACAGAGGAGCCTGGTGGGCTGCCGTTTATAGGGTCGCACAGATTTCGGACACGACTGAATCGACTTAGCAGCAGCAGCAGCATTATATTAAGGGAGCCTTTGCTAACTGTGACTCCTCCCTGCAGACAATAATGTCTCTTCTCCCTTAGACTGAATATGTTTCCCATGCCACAAGGTACACTTCAGTGCCCACTCCCTCAATGAACACTATTCTCCATCATACAGGAAATAAAGTAAATCCATGAATCACCACCTAAATTCCACAGCCAATTAATATGTTGTCCTGTTTTATTGCACATCTACCCATTTATCTATCCCTCCATCCATCCATTATTTCATCTTACTTTGGCATACATTTCAAGTTTTATATGTTAGTTCATTTCACCCTGAAAACTTTATTATGTAGATCATTAACTAGAATTCAATATTTGGTTTGAGTTGTTTTTGTTAGATAAAACTTACATACAATGAAATACACAAACAGTAATTGTACAATTTGATGAATTTTGACAGATGCATGTGGTTGTGCAACCTAGAGTCCCACCAAGATATAGAACATGGCCATCACTTGAGAAAGTTCCCTCGTGCCCCTTCACAGTCAATTCTATCTCCAGCTCTGGCAGAGGCAGACTTGTTCTGATGATTTCTACAATGAATTAATTTTCTTTTTTAGAATTTAGTTAGACAGAATCATATAATTGATACAATCCTTGTCATTGTCAATTTTCTCTTTTTTTTTCAGGGTAACATTGTATTATTTATAAATGTTCCTGTTGATGAATACTTTGAGCTGTATTCCAGGTTTTAGTGTATAATTAAAGCTATTTTATTGTACAAATGTTTTTGTAGACATGTCTTTATTTCTCTTAGATAAAGACCTAGAATAACAGGGTGCTGTATACTTAGGATTTTCTTTCAGATTTTAGTTTTCTTGGTGACGTGCTCTAATCTCTGTTTATTCCATTCTTTCTGTGAACATGATTTTTTTAAATCATAATTAAATATACAGAATATAAAATTCATCATTTAAACCATTTTTTGTGTACACTTCAGTGGCATTAAGTACATTCACAGTGTTGTACAACCATCACCACTATCTATTTACAGACTTTTTTTCATCAACCCAAACAGAAGTTTTGTACCCACTGAACAATAAATCTCCATCCCTTCTCTCTCATTCCTAGCCCCAGGTAATCTTCATTCTATTTTCTGTCCCAATAAATTTGCCTATACTAGGTATCTTATATAAGTAGAATCATACAATGTTTATGTTTTTGTGCCTAACTGTTTTGTTAGCATAATATTTTCAAAGTCTATCCATTGTTTAGCATTATAAGAAACTATAAGACTTTTCTACAAAGTGTATTATTTTGTGCTTCCACCAGCAATAGATGAGTTTCAGTTGTCTCACATCCTTGCCAACATTTAGTGTTGTCAGTTGTCTTGATTTTTAGCCATTCTGGCTACTTAAGTAAGCTCAGTTTCACTATATGCTTTTCAGAATTCCTCTTGCCTTGACAGTCTGCACACACAGTTTAGATTAAACAATTCTCTAAACATGCTGTGTGTATGAATTCCTTTCCCCAGATAGACTTCAAACTCCCTGAGAATAGGGACTGTGCCTTATACTACATTTATTTACTTTGTTGTATGTAGCATTGGATCATGCTCACAGCAACTGTGAACGTTTGAAAACACAATCAACCCAAACTGAGACAAAAGATTTAGTTTTAGTATACTAGTTCTGGGTTCTGGTGGCAGATTTTCTAATTGCAGTTTGAGACATGAAAATTTCAAATTTTTTTTAGTTTATTTTTTACCTTTCTTAACTATGGACTCACAAAACATATTAGGAAATAAAATAGCAGTAATATCTAAATAGTGAGCTGATATGCATTTATGGTTGCTAAGGGACTGTTAATTCAGCCATAGATTTAATTTTCTTTAAATTCCTTTGATGAATATAGACTCAGACAGAAACAGTAACTAACAGGAAAATGGGGAAAAAAAGTAAATGAAATAGAAATAAGGAAACCAGCATATTTAATGTCTTTCTAGGAAAAGAACTCTTTGACAAATTGGGCTTTTTAATCTAAATTAAAAAGTTGTCACAACCTGGAGGATAGCTCATTTATGTATTAATTTTTCTGTTTATGAATAGCTTATTATATATTAGGAAATTAAGTGTTTAAATAACCCTATCTTCAATACCATATATCACCTACTGCTATGAACTGAATTGTAGCCCCTCAAAATTTATTTGTCAATGTCTTAACCCTAAATTTGATGCTATTTGGAGGCGGAGCCTTTGGGAAATAGGTTTAGATGAGGTCATAACAGTGGAATGCTCACAATGGGGTTAGTGCTCTTATTGGAAAAGGAAACAGAAAACTTGTTTTCTCTCTACCCCACTTGCCAACATGTGAAGACATAGGGAAGGTAGACATCTACAAACCAGGAAAAGAGTTGTCACCCAAAACTGACTGTGCTAGCACCTGGATCTTGGGTTTATACCCTCTAGGACTGTGTGAAAATAAAATTTTGTTAAGCCAACAAGTCTATGGTATTTTGTTACAACAGCCTGAGTTGACTGAGACATAGTTTTTTTTTTTGGTTTGTTTTGTTTTTTTACCAAAATTCTACCCTCCGCAGTAAGGCAGTTTTCTCAGGGGAAAAAAAAAGTTAAAGGATTAAAAAAAAAAATTCTCCTGATTGGCATATGTGATTCATGGGGTCGCAGAGAGTCGGACACGACTGAGCGACTGAACTGAACTGAACTGAAACTTTCAGTAAATGTGTTTTCAATTGAACTGGGCTCAGTTCACACCTTCTATGGGCTTCCCAGATGGTTCAGTGGTAAAGACTCTGCCTGCCAATGCAGGAAATGCAGGAGATGTGGGTTTGATCACTTGTGTGGGAAGATCCCTTGGAGGAAGAAAGGGCAACCCACTCCAGTATATTTGCCTGGAAAATCCCATGGACAGAAGAATCTGGTGTGCTACAGTCCATGGGATCTCAAAAGAGTCAGAAAAAACTGAGCAGCTGGGCCTACATGCACACGTAATAACAAGTCTACTTATATTGGCAATCAGCTTATATACCTTATGATTTTAGAGGACCCATAATCCTCTCTTCTTCAAAACAGCTATCTATCCTAATGGCCACCTACCATTAGGTATCAATTCCTTCCTAAGTAAAGCATTGGTCCCAGTTTAACTGCAGACATAGTTTTGAAGTTATATTAAAACAATGACAATGGTAAACACGTTAATAAAAGTTAATGGCTGGAATTACCTAGCGGAGTCTGAAAAAAGGAAACATGGAACAGGTACAATAGGTAGTTTTGTATTTGTTTGGCTGAGTAGGGATGAGGTGAGGAGTAAAGTAGATGGAAGTTGTTATCTAGAGTGTTCAGTCACTCAGTTGTCCAATTGGCAGGCAGATTATTTACCACCAGTGCCACTTGGGAAGATCTATATGTTATCTAGAGTAGTGGTGGAAAAGTGACTAAGATTTAAACATTAGGAGAATTCACACAAAATTCTGGATTTTAGATTCCTTGAAAAATCAAATCCAGAAGCACTGGGCCAATATTCTTGCCTGGCAACAAATACCTGGAGTGACACAGTAGCTGCCTCTTTAAAAAAAGGGCATGTGTTTCATTTTACCACTGTCTCAACCATCGCAGAGTCTCTTACACCAGGTGTGACTTCATTATGGTATTTACCAAGCCTCTGTAGGCTTTCATTTTGCCACTCCTGGCCTAAGACTTAGGGACACAGAGCTAAATATTACAATAACTGGGAGAGAGGAGACCTCTGGGCACTTAACAGTGAAGGAGATGTTGAACACAGAATGCAGTAATGAGAGGGAGTGAGACTACTTAGGAAGGTGACATGGCTTGCTTATGTAAAGTGAACATTAGTGAAATGCATAGAACTTTACAATCTGAGACTTTATTTTCTTGAATGCCTCCTACCTATTTTCCGTATTTCTCTAAAAAATTAATTAGTTGACCATATGAGACAGTTATTGCCTCAAGCCACTTCCAATGAAGCATTGCATTTCCAATTCATTCTAACAATTTAAAAAGAATCTGTAGTTACTGTTCTGAGTACTTTTATTGTTCAAGATGAAGGTTAATCAGAATTTCGTCGTTAATATACCACATTTGTAATAACATTTTAAATAATCCGTTTTCTCAGAAGTCCCCACTTTCAAATGGACTCCATACTTCAAAATTATACTCACTGTGAAATACTAAGTGAGGTTTCAAAGACACATTAACACACATTCAGTCAAATTTGCTTTAAGAGTTATCTTATTTTTGTTGCCTTAGACTCTGAAAGAAGTGGTTGCGATTTCTTCAAGCTTGACAATCTCTGTCTTCAACTAGAAAATCTCTAGTTCACTGACATAAGTAAAGTGCTTAGCATAGAGCTTGAAAAATTCAATAATAAGTATTACCTTTCTTCCCAGATACACCCTCTTCCTTTCTACCGTCTTACTTAATATTATTTTAGATGTGTGTGTGTGCTCAGTCACCCAGTTGTGTCCAGCTCTTTGTGACCCTATGGGCTACCCTATTGTAGCCCATCAGGCTCCTCTGTCCATGGGATTTTCCAAGCAAGAATACTGGAGTGGGTTACCATTTCCACTTCCAGGGAATCTTCCTGACACAGGGGTCGAAATTGTGTCTCCTGCATTGGCAGGTGGATTCTTTACCACTGAGCCATCTGGGAAGCCATTATTTTAGATAGGAAAATTGAATTAGAATTAACCTAAAGGTGGCTCAGAGGTAAAGAATCTACCTGCCAAGCAGGAGACATGGGTTTGATCCCTGGAGAAAGAAATTGCAACCCACTCCAGTATTCTTGCCAGGGAAATCCCAAAAAAAGAAAAGCCTAGAGTGCTACAGGTCATGTTCAAAAAGAGTCAGACATGACTTAACAACTTAACAACAACAGCCACACTCTACATATAAAACCGTTTACCAGTTCATGTAAAACATTGCTGAGAAGTTAAGAACGTTAGTTCAGTTCAGTTCAGTCGCTCAGTCATGTCCGACTCTCTGCGACCCCATGAATCACAGCACACCAGGCCTCCCTGTCAATCACCAACTCCCGGAGTTCACTCAAACTCATGTCCACAGAGTCGGTGATGCCACCCAGCCATCTCATTCTCTGTCGTCCCCTTCTCCTCCCGCCCCCAACCTTTCCCAGCATCAGAGTCTTTTCCAGTGAGTCAACTCGTCTCAGGAGGTGGCCAAAGTAATGCAGTTTCAGCTTTAGCATCAGTCTTTCCAATGAACATCCAGGATTGATCTCCATTACAATGGACTGGTTGAATCTCCTTGCAGTTCAAGGGACTCTCAAGAGTCTTCTCCAGCACCACAGTTCAAAAGCATCAATTCTTCGGCGATCAGCTTTCTTCACAGTCCAACTCTCACATCCATACATGACCACGGGAAAAACAATAGCCTTGACTAGACGGAACTTTGTTGGCAAAGTAATGTCTCTGCTTTTTAATATGCTATCTAGGTTGGTCATAACTTTCCTTCCAAGGAGTAAGCATCTTCTAATTTCATGGCTGCAATCAGCATCCGCAGTGATTTTGGAGCCCAAAAAAATAAAGTCTGACACTGTTTCCACTGTTTTTCCATCTATTTCCCATGAAGTGATGGGACCAGATGCCATGATCTTTGTTTTCTGAATGTTGAGCTTCAAGCCAACCTTTTCACTCTCCTCTTTCGCTTTCATCAAGAGGCTTTTGAGTTCCTCTCCACTTTCTACCATAAGGGTGGTGTCATCTGCATATCTGAGGTTATTGATATTTCTCCCAGCAATCTTGATTCCAGCTTGTGCTTCTTCCAGCCCAGTGTTCCTCATGATGTACTCTGCATATAAGTTAAATAAGCAAGGTGACAATATTCAGCCTTGACATACTCCTTTTCCTATTTGGAACCAGTCTGTTCCATGTCCAGTTCTGACTATTGCCCCCTGACCTGCATACAGGTTTCTCAAGAGGCAGATCAGGTGTTCTGGGATTCCCATCTCTTTCAGAATTTTTCACGGTTTATTGTGATCCACACAGTCAAAGGCTTTGGTATAGTCAATGAAGCAGAAATAGATGTTTTTCTGGAACTCTCTTGCTTTTTGCATGATCCAGCGGATGTTGGCAATTTGATCTCTGGTGTCTCTGCCTTTTCTAAAACCTACTTGAACATCTGGTTGTTCACGGTTCACATTTTGCTGAAGAACGTTCGAGGGATGGTCAAATAGGAGAGTAAATAATCGTTTAAATTAAACATCAGTGCAATCTCAGAAAGAAATATAAGTAACTGATGACAGAAAAAAAAAAAAAAGCCCACTTTCCTTCTTGTGCAAGCATCATCATTCCTTGTCTGGAGTCTTAGATTCAAGAGCATTTTTCATTGCCATGTACACTATATGAATGCTGTGATCAATAATGATGGCAGGATTTTTTTTTAATTTATTCACTGCTGTGTCCTATAACCTAGCAAAGTGAAGTGCATGTCAGATAGTGGGCCATCATTAGAACACATGACAGCCAACAAACTAGAAAACATAGTTCATGCCCTTGAAGAGTCTGAAGTTGAAACAAGGAAATAACAATGTATGACACAACTAGCAAAATTACAGAGCATGAATAAATATATCCCTTATAACTCCCTAGTTTCTCTTGTTTCACCCTTTTCCTTTTAAATGCTTGTATAGGGGTGAAATTAAATAAACAACAAGGAATGTGCAATCTCCACTGATGTTTATGGCATTTTGCATCTCAACTCACAGCCATCTACTATGACAGTGCTGATCCAAAATTGCAAAGTTTTGAGTTGCAAAGATTTCTTTTCGAATTTAGATTTCATAGTGCTTCTTATTTTTTATTTAGTCAAATAATTTCCTTTTATTTTTATTCTTAAAACATTGGGGATATGGAGAGTGGGCAGGGTCAGGCATGATGCTTTCACTAGATTCATAATGTTCCAATGCATAGTGTTTGTGACAACCATGTATATACATTGCTTCCTTTGAACTCCAACAAGAGGATCATACTTTTGTAATGCAGTCTTCGGGACACAGGCTCCCACTGATACAATTGCTAGCAGCTTCAGTTCAGTTCAGTTCAGTCGCTCAGTCGTGTCCGACTCTCCGCGACCCCATGAATCACAGCACGCCAGGCCTCCCTGTCCATCACCAACTCCCGGAGTTCACTCAAACTCATGTCCACAGAGTCGGTGATGCCATCCAGCCATCTCATTCTCCGTCGTCCCCTTCTCCTCCCGCCCCCAACCTTTCCCAGCATCAGAGTCTTTTCCAGTGAGTCAACTCGTCGCATGAGGTGGCCAAAGTATTGCAGTTTCAGCTTTAGCATCAGTCCCTCCAATGAACATCCAGGATTGATCTCCTCTAGAATGGACTGGTTGGATCTCCTTGCAGTATAAGGGACTCTCAAGAGTCTTCTCCAACACCACAGTTCAAAAGCATCGATTCTTCGGCGATCAGCCTTCTTCACAGTCCAACTCTCACATCCATACATGACCACGGGAAAAACCATTGCCTTGACTAGACGGACCTTGGTTGGCAAAGTAATGTCTCTGCTTTTTAATATACTATCAAGGTTGGTCATAACTTTCCTTCCAAGGAGCAAGCGTCTTTTAATTTCATGGCTGCAATCAGCATCTGCAGTGATTTTGGAGCCCAAAAAAACAAAGTCTGACACTGTTTCCACAGTTTTTCCATCTATTTCCCATGAAGTGATGGGACCAGATGCCATGATCTTTGTTTTCTGAATGTTGAGCTTCAAGCCAACCTTTTCACTCTCCTCTTTCACTTTCATCAAGAGGCTTTTGAGTTCCTCTTCACTTTCTGCCATAAGGGTAGTGTCATCTGCATATCTGAGGTTATTGATATTTCTCCCGGCAATCTTGATTCCAGCTTGTGCTTCTTCCAGCCCAGCGTTCCTCATGATGTATTCTGCATATAAGTTAAATAAGCAAGGTGACAATATACAACCTTGACGTACACCTTTTCCTATTTGGAACCAGTCTGTTGTTCCATGTCCAGTTCTAACAGTTGCTTCCTGACCTGCATACAGGTTTCTCAAGAGGCAGGTCAGGTGGTCTGGGATTCCCATCTCTTTCAGAATGTTCCACAGTTTATTGTGATCGACACAGTCAAAGGTTTTGGCATAGTCAATAAAGCAGAAATAGATGTTTTTCTGAAACTCTCTTGCTTTCTCCATGATCCAGCGGATGTTGGCAATTTGATCTCTGGTGCCTCTGCCTTTTCTAAAACCTGCTTGAACATCTGGGAGTTCACGGTTTACATACTGCTGAAGCCTGGATTGGAGAATTTTGAGCATGACTTTACTAGCATGTGAGATGAGTGCAATTGTGCGGTAGTTTGAGCATTCTTTGGCATTGCCTTTCTTTGGGATTGGAATGAAGACTGACCTCTTCCAGTAGCAGCTTAGAGCTCCCCATTTAGACACTCCCATTGCCATTCTAGGCAGCATTTTCAAATCACTAGTTGTCAGATCCTGTCTGTGTGTCGGGGAGGAGAACTGAGACATGGAAAGGATCACATTTTAATTTTTCCTCATTTATTTTTCAGCATGGTGGGAGACCAGAAAGAAAACAATGAGCAAAGAGAGTAAATATATGAGCAAATACCTTAGCCTTCACCACACACTTGAGAGTTACCAAATGCAGGTTCGTGTGCCTGACACACAGTGAGGCCAAATGATATTAAGATGTTGGAGTCTGGAGCAAAGTTATTGCAGGGCCATGAAGGGAGATGGGTGGCTCATGCCCCCACAGTCCTGCACTCCTTGAAGGGCTTCTGAAAAGCACTTTTAAAGGCCAGGTGAGGGAGGGATGTGGTTAGTTGTTGCAAACATCTTGGTGTAGGAATCCTTTGTTCTTGCAGCTGTCCACATGGGTCAGGTCAAAATGTTCCTGTAAATCTCCAACAAGACAAATGTTATTCTCTGTTCTGCAACTATTTATCTCAATATAAATGGACTCTTAAAGGTCAGAACCTTAAGAATAGGCCATCCTCTACATTTCAGGCTATAGGTGACATTCTTTTAAAAAAAAGTACAAAGCACAGACAACAAAGCACAAAGGTTAAAGCAAAAGGAACATATCTAATATGAAGTCAGGTTTGTTCTCTATTACTTGAGTGCCGAAGAGATTCTTCACGTAGAAACTCCATCGTTCCTGTAACTCCACCTCTTAGAACAGTGCAGGAAACAGAACAGGTATCCACCAAATATTTGTTGAATGAATGAATTCTTTATAATGGAATGAGAATAAAAGCAGTTAGTATACAAAGACAATGTTAAATTATATGATGTCACCTTTTGTATAAATGGATAATAAGTAGATTAGGTTGTAGGAGGCAGAGGAATGTGGCTGAGAGAAATGAAATGAGGTATCTGGAAGTAATAAATTATATGTAGATAAATAATAATTTATTATCCCAAACTGGACATTTTGAAGAGTGAAAGATAACACTAATTATTCCAGAATGACCTATGTAAATCATGGCTGTCTTGGGAAACTGGGATATATGGACATACTCTTTATACGAAACTAGTAAACTGTGTTACTATTAAAATAAAGAAACAACAGGTTGGGATCATGAAAATAAAGTTTGAGACAGATTGTTTTCATTTCCCAATAGATATAGACTTTAAATATGAAAGACAGACTAGAAGAGAGAACACCTGCTATAACTGTAATAATTACAATCCAGGGATGTTAGCAGGAGAAGGCAATGGCAACCCACTCCACTACTGTTGCCTGGAAAATCCCATGGACGGAGGAGCCTAGTAGTCTACAGTCTATGGGGTCTCAAGAGTCAGACACGACTGAGTGACTCCACTTTCACTTTTCACTTTCATGCATTGGAGAAGGAAACGTCAACCCACTCCAGTATTCTTGCCTGGAGAATCCCAGGGACGGGGGAGACTGGTGGGCTGCCATCTATGGGGTCGCAGAGTCGGACATGACTGAAGCGACTTAGCAGCAGCAGCAAAAGGGAAGCTAGCTTCGAGAATAGAGAGGAATGGGTAGCTCTGAAGGAGTTTGTTAAGAATCAAGTAGAATTTATTAACCATGGAATATGAATGTTCAGTCATAATACTGCCTGCAGTGTTATTTCAAAAATATGCAAAATGCAAGCTCTGATAAATTCTGCACTCAACTGAAGCTATCTCCACACCTTCCATCCCTGTAATATTGGAACACTTACTTAACTTCTCTTACCCTCAGTTACCTGAGGCCTTAATGTAAGTAATGGTTATGACCAACCTTGATAGTATATTAAAAAGCAGAGACATTATTTTACCAACAAAGGTCCGTCTAGTCAAGGCTATGGTTTTTCCCGTGGTCATGTATGGGTGTGAGAGTTGGAATGTGAGGAAAGCTGAGCGCCAAAGAATGGATGCTTTTGAACTGTGGTGCTGGAGAAGAATCTTGAGAGTCCCTTGGACTGCAAGGAGATCCAACCCGTCCATTCTAAAGGAGATCAATCCTGGGTGTTCATTGGAAGGACTGATGCTAAAGCTGAAACTGCAATACTTTGGCCACCTCATGCGACGAGTTGACTCACTGGAAAAGACTCTGGTGCTGGGAAAGGTTGGGGGCGGGAGGAGAAGGGGATGACCGAGAATGAGATGGCTGGATGGCATCACCGACTCTGTGGACATGAGTTTGAGTGAACTCCGGGAGTTGATGATGGACAGGGAGGCCTGGCGTACTGTGATTCATGGGGTCGCGGAAAGTCGGACACGACTGAGCGACTGAACTGAACTGAACTGAATGGTTAGTCATCCACATAAGCTTTCTCATCTTTTCAGGCCATATTGGAAATTCAAATTTGGTCCCTTAAAATTGTTTTTTTTTTCCCTCTATTCTGAGACTGGAAAGTTCTTAAGTAAAATAATGTTCTGAGATTTATTGAAAGTACCTTAAAATAAAACAACAACAAAGAAAATCAAGCTCTAAGTATAAAATCAGGAAATTTAAAAATCCTTCATGGAAAAACAGTTAATTTGACTCAATTTTAAGCCAAACAAAATGATTTTATTTTTAGGGGCTATTCTTCCATCTTTCCTATATCAGAAAGCATTTCTGCAAGAAACCAAAACAAAAAAGATTAGATTTGAAAAATTCGATTTCCTCCTGGTAACATTCAACTTTCAGTAAGAAAATTATTGAACAATACCTATAAGCAGGAGAAACTCTAGTTCTATCAGATAACTTTATCATTTCTTTCCTCGAACTCTGAGAAATCTTGCATCCATAGCAGACAGCTACAGGCTTTCAGGCCTTACAGTCTTTGGTCGCAATTCATCTACGTGAACACTGCCTTATCCAGAAGGGCCTGCCTACTCTGATTTTCCAGTTTTTTCTCATACATAACCCTAGTTTCAACCTCAATAAAGTTAGCATTTTGCCTAAACTTCAGAAAAGGAGAAAAATTATTCTTCAATCTCTCCTTCTCACTTTTGTGTTTACATACTTGACTTAAGGGATAATTGGCTACATAATTATCTTTAGTGAATCTTTATCTAACATAATTGCAGCTAAACATCACTGCTGTGTTAGTTCAGTTCAGTTCAGTCGCTCAGTCATGTCCGACTCTCCGCGACCCCATGAATCACAGCACGCCAGGCCTCCCTGTCCATCACCAACTCGCGGAGGTCACTCAAACTTATGTCCACAGAGTCGGTGATGCCATCCAGCCATCTCATTCTCTGTCGTCCCCTTCTCTCCCGCCCCCAACCTTTCCCAGCATCAGAGTCTTTTCCAGTGAGTCAACTCATCGCATGAGGTGGCCAAAGTATTGCAGTTTCAGCTTTAGCATCAGTACTTCCAATGAACACCCAGGATTGATCTCCCCTAGAATGGACCGGTTGGATCTCCTTGCAGTCCAAGGGACTCTCAAGAGTCTTCTCCAGCACCACAGTTCAAAAGCATCAATTCTTAGGCGATCAGCTTTCTTCACAGTCCAACTCTCACATCCATACATGACCAGGGGAAAAACCATAGCCTTTACTAGACGGATCTTTGTTGGCAAAGTAATGTCTCTGCTTTTTAATATACTATCAAGGTTGGTCATAACTTTCCTTCCATGAAGTAAGCGTCTTTTAATTTCATGGCTGCAATCAGCATCTGCAGTGATTTTGGAGACCAAAAAAATAAAGTCTGACACTGTTTCCACTGTTTTTCCATCTATTTCCCATGAAGTGATGGGACCAGATGCCATGATCTTTGTTTTCTGAATGTTAGGGATCAGTAAAAAAATAGTGGATATTTTTGATAGCACCTAAACATCATGAGACTTATATTTCTAACTGTAGAAATTGAACTACTTATGAGTTGTTGAAATTATTGCTAAATTTATTTGCAGTCTTTTTTTTTTTTTTACAATACAAAGCTTCATTATTCTTATTATGGGCCAAAAAAATGCTTTAAATCTTGAGTTCTGAAGTAATATCTTCTGTCCTAAAAGCAATGAAGCTTTTCAAGAGAGAGGAAGAAAGAAAGTACATTCTGAAAAGGTAGTATATGGTTTCAGAATTTTGTTGCAATTTTGGTTCATATATTTTTGCTAAGTGTAGCCTTTATATGTAAATTAAATGATTATATAAGAAAGAACACTGTTTTCATAAAGTAAGAAATGTTTTTATATTCTAAAAGACATAGGAGCATAAACCAGTAAGGCAGCTCTACATGTGTTTGATGGCTATGAGATGACCTGTTTGACTTTCTATTACAGACGAGCAGACCATGTTGCCCTGGCCCACCAGACCCAGACTGGTGTAACCAACTTCTCATTAGGGAGTCCTATGGTATAGAGTTCATTCATAGCCTGTAATAAACAAAGTGTGTTTAAAACCTCATGTATAGAAACAGCCCTGCATTGTGAAAGTAGTAGAATAATAAATATTTTTATCTTTTGAAACGCTATTGGAGAGGGAAAAAAAAAAATCTGGCTAAACCCTGACAAATGAGTTTATCATTTGGCCATATGGGATAGTGTATGCACACATGTCCACATAGTCAAATTCATTCAAATTGGTCTGGATAGACTAATTCATCAGTTCTTTGGAGGGAAAGCCCAGGCTGAGTTAATAAAAGCAGTTTAATTACCTCAGACGAGAAGTAGAGAGAATTTGGCTTCAAGTCTTAACAGAATTCTATAATGACTTTAGTGAGTAGAAAATCATTTGTGATTAGGACATTCATTGTACACAAAAGATTCAGCAAAAGTAGGAATCCTTTTAATCTTCTCATTTATCTGTTTATGGAGCACACTGTGTATATGTCCATAGTAGAGACATACATTTAGTTTGGTCAAGTGGAGATTATTGCAGATTCCAAACTAATGGAGTTGGGTTAATGACGTTTTACTCTTTGGGTAGAGATGACAGACAGAGGCAGTAAAGAAGAAAATGTGCCACCTGTACCCCAGATTTTAATTCATTCTGTTTTCTTCATTGCCAGTGAAATAAATTCTACATGTGAGATGAGAGTCAATCTATTTCTTTCTGTTTCTGGCATCGTCCTTTGTAATAAAAAAGTATGTGGTCAGAATTTACCTGAAGCAAGATATGCTTGGTTATAATTTTCTCTGTTAGGATGGTTATCTACTGTAAGTATTTCTTTATTGAACACCAGTAACTCAGAAGATGCTATATTTATGATACTTTCCTAGCTACCTTAAAGTCTATAAGTGAAATGATGCACAAAAGGTCAATGACTAGGGAGGTATACATAGACAAGACATTTTTGAAAGAGAAAGAAAGATTTAGAGAAACTAGCAAGAGACTAAAATAGAATTTAATGAATTGGAGGGATTCTGGGAAGATGGCAGAATAGGAAGCACCAGAATCTGTCTCCCCACCAGACAACAATTACACTGGAAGAATCTGTCTGGTGAAACTATTTTGGAACTCTGGAATCTGTCTCATGTAGCTATTTTGGAATTCTGAAGTCTGTTGAAGGATCCAACTTTCAAGAGAAGGCTTGCATGGTACATTATGGTTAATTTTAGTCAATTTCAATTCTTAGCTCAGCAGCCACTACCCATCCCCACCTGCAGTCCTGTGGAAGGCAACTGTGCATCTCCCTAGAACAACTCTCACACAGCCTGTGGGAAGCAGTGTGGACAATATGGACCCTGTCCTTCAAATATTTGGGATTTGTGTTCTGATCACTGATGTTGACAGATAATGGAGGTGCAGACACAGGTATACAGTCATCTTTACACACTACTCAGTGTTGCAAGTCCCTACTCCTCCAGGTGAAGGGACTTCTAAGGAATTTAAAGAGTCAGTGATTTCTTTTCCCCTTAATTGTTTTCTTTTTCTCCCTTTGAGAACCAGACATTAAAGAATAAGGCATTCAACAGCAACTTCACATACAGAGGAAACTAGAAAGTCATTGCATATACCAAGGGAAAGATGCAGAATCAGAAAGTATTAGAGAAATTCTTAAGTTTCCATCTCAAGCTAATCTTTAGTACAAAGACAATCTACACAATCAAAAAAGAAAACCCTTGTAGTAAGTGAACCTAATTTCCAAGAGTTATCACTTCATTAGATACAAATGTACAGTCTTCAAAAAATCACAATGAAGTGAAAGCATTCAGTTGTGTCTGACTCTTTCTGACCCCATGAACTATACAGTCCATGGAATTCTCCAGGCCAGAATACTGGAGTGGGTAGCTTTTCCCTTCTCCAGGGGATCTTCCCAACCCAGGGATGGAATCCAGGTCTTCTGCCTTTTACAGGCAGATTCTTTACCAGCTGAGCCACAAGGGAAGCCCAAGAATACTGGAGTGGATAGTCTATCCCTTCTCCAGCGGATCTTCCTGACCCAGAATTGAACCAGGGTCTTCTGCATTGCAGGTGGATTCTTAACCAACTGAGCCAAGAAACAAAAATGTATGGCCTATTCAAAACAAATAAAAGGTAAACCAACAGAAACTGTCTTAAATAAACAGCAGATTATGGACATACTAGACAATGTCTTTTAAACGGTTTTTAAAAAGCTCAGAGAACCAAAGGAAGGCATGAAGAAAGTTAAGAAAATGATATCTTGGATACCTGGAAGATGGTGGAGGAATAGGACAGCGAGAACACTCTCTCCCCCACAAATTCATCAAAAGAGCATTTGAACGTGGAGTAAAGTCCACAAAACAACTTCTGAATGCCAGCAGAGGACATTAGGCACCCAGAAAAGAAGCCCATTGTCTTTTAAAGGAGGTAGGAAAAAACATAAAAGATAAAAAGAGAGACAAAAGAGGTAAGAATGGAGCTCCGTCCCAGGAAGGGAGGCTTTAAAAGGAGAGAAGTTTCCAAACACCAGGAAACACTCTCACTGGCTAGTATGTGGCGAGCCTTGAAACCTCAGAGGGACAAAAAACCGGGAGGAAAAAGAAATAATTAAAACCCACAGATTACCTGCCAAACGGTAACTCCCAGCGGAGAATCAGTGCAGACACCTGCATACGCCATTAGCAAGTGGGGGCTGGGCAGGGAGGAGCCGGCTGAACTGCTTAGAGAGTGGACATGGCTTGAATGCCTTGAGAACAATCTGAGAGATCTAACAGGGGATAGCAAACCAGACTGGGATAGCTTCCACATGAAAAGGCGGAAAGCTCTAACCTAAGACTCTGCCAGCCCCACTCACAGAACAAAGAGCTGAGCAGAGCAAGCAGGCTGCGGTCGGCCCATCCCCCATCTCCTGCCAAGACAGGCAGGGAGGGCAGCCAGAGCCGGAGGGGGCAACTGTGGCCCCAGAAAGGCATCCGATACGAAGTGCAGGCAGGCTTGTTGCTAATCAAGACTTCTTGGGCTTGGGCCAGTCAATATCTGCCTGAGAAAGTGCGCTGGTTGTACACCCAGAAAACCGAGTGGCAGGGACTAGGGAGGCGATAAGTCACAGCGACCGCTCTCGCCAAACACCTGGTCACCTGAGCTGCTCGGACCGGGGAAAGCACAAAAGGCAGACCAAGCCAAGTCTACCCGTTTGTGGAGTACATGAGAAACTGAAATTGAGAGGCTTAGACCTGGGAAGTGCATACAACCCAGCGCCGGCCTCAGAGAGCTCCTGGCAGAGCAACCTAGAGCTTGTGCAGTGTAGACTGGGACAACACCCGCGTTGTGAGTGGGAGAAAACCCAGTATGGCTGAGATGCTGCGAGCACTCCCCACAGACTCCAGAGATATTTGTTTGCAGCGTTCCTCCCTTCCCAGAACAGGACTGAACAACTGAGCCTTAAGAAGTGTCCACCCGCCCCCTAGTATCAGGGCAGAAATTAGACACTGAAGAGACCAGCAAACAGAAGTTAAAACAGAGGGAACCACCTTGGAAATGAAAGATAGAGAAGTCTAGAGACTACTCCAAGAAAAAGAACAAAAACCAGAGGCAAGAGGCTTAAGCCTGAATCCTGAGAACAACAGAGAACTCCTGACTACAGGGAACATTATTCGATAGGAGCTTATCAAACTCCTCCATACTTACACTAAAACCAAGCACCACCCAAGGGTCAACAAGTTCCAGAGCAAGACATATCATGCAAATTCTCCAGCAACACAGGAAAATAGCTCTGAGTTTCAATATACAGGTTTCCCAAAGTCACTCCAAATCCACTGACATCTCATAACTCATTACTGGACACTACATTGCACTCCAGAGAGAAGAAATCCAGCTCCACCCACCAGAACACCGACACAAGCTTCCCTAACCAGAGAACCTTGACAAGTTACCCGTCCAACCCCACACACAGCGAGGAAACTACATGATAGAGAGAACTCCACAAACGGCCAGAAGAGGGAAAGGCAACCCCATGCAAAGCTATAAGCAAGATGAAGAGGCAGAGAAATACCCAGCAAGTAAAGGAACAAGATAAATGCCCACCAACACAAACAAAAGAGGAAGACATAGGGAATCTACCTGATAAAGAATTTCGAATTTTGGTTTTGAAAAAGATCCAAAATCTTGAAAGCAAAATGGAGTTACAAATAAATAACCTGGAGAAAAGGATTGAGAAGATGGAAGAAACGTTTAATAAGGAATTAGAGGAAATAAAAAAGAGTCAATATACAATGAATAATGCAATAGATGAGATCAGAAGCACTCTGGAGGGAACAAACAGTCGAATAACAGAGGCATAAGACAGGATAAGCGAGCTAGAAGGTAGAATTGTAGAAATAAATGAAACAGAGAGGAAAAAAGAAAAACTAATTAAAAGAAATGAGGACAATATTAGAGACCTCTGGGACAATGTTAAACGCTCCAACATTCAAATCATAGGAGTCCCAGAAGAAGAAGACAAAAAGAAAGACCTTGAGAGAATACTTGAGGAGATAATAGTTGAAACTTCCCTAAAATGGGGAAAGAAATAATCACCCAAGTCTAAGAAACCCAGAGAGTCCCCAACAGGATAAACCCAAGGCGAAATACTCCAAGACACATATTAATCAAATTAACAAAGATCAAACACAAAAAACAAATATTAAAAGCAGCAAGGGAAAAGAAACAAATAACACACAAGGGGATTCCCATAAGGATAACAACTGATCTTTCAACAGAAACTCTTCAGGCCAGGAGGGAATGGCAAGACATACTTAAAGTGATCAAAGAAAATAAACTACAGCCCAGATTACTATACCCAGCAAGGACCTCATTGAAATATGAAGGAGAAATCAAAAGCTTTACAAACAAGCAAAAGCTGAGAGAATTCAGCATCACCAAACCAGCTCTCCAACAAATGCTAAAGGATCTTCTCTAGACAGAAAACACAGAAAGCGTGTATAAACTCGAACCCAAAGCATTAAAGAAAATGGCAATGGGATCATACTTATCAATAAATACCTTAAACGTAAATGGGTTGAATGCCCCAACCAAAAGACAAAGGCTGGCTGAATGGATACAAAAACAAGACCTCCATATATGTTGTCTACAAGAGACCCACCTCAAAATGAGGGACACATACAGACTGAAAGTGAAGGGCTGGAAAAAGATATTCCATGCAAATAGAGACCAAAATAAAGCAGGAGTAGCAATACTCATATCAGATAAAATAGACTTTAAAACAACGGGTGTGAAAAGAGACAAAGAAGGAAACTACATAATGATCAAAGGATCAATCCAAGAAAAAGATATAAGAATTATAAATATTTATGCACCCAACATAGGAGCACCGCAATATGTAAGACAATTAGCAACAAGTATGAAAGGGGAAATTAACAACAATGCAATAATAGTGGGAGATTTTAATACCCCACTTACATCTATGGATAGATCAACTAAACAGAAAATTAACAAGGAAACACAAACATTAAATGATACAATAGACCAGTTAGACCTAATAGATATCTATAGGACATTTCACCCCAAAACAATGAATTTCACCTTTTTCTAAAGCCCACACGGAACCTTTTCCATAATAGATCACATCCTGGGCCATAAATCTAGCCTTGGTAAATTCAAAAAAATTGAAATCATTCCAAGCATCTTTTCTGACCACAATGCAGTAAGATTACATCTCGATTACGGGAGTAAAACCATTAAAAATAACAACATCTGGAGGCTGAACAACAAACTGGTAAATAATGAACAAATCATAGAAAATATGAAAAGAGAAATCAAAATATGCATAGAAATGAATGAAAATGAAAACACAACAACCCAAAACCTCTGGGACACTGTAAAAGCAGTGCTAAGGGGGAAGTTCATAGCAATACAGGCACACCTCAAGAAAAAAGAAAAAAAGTCAACTAAATAACCTAACCCTACATCTAAAGAGACTAGAAAAGGAAGAAATGAAGAACCCCAGGGTTAGTAGAAGGAAAGAAATAGTAAAAATTAGGGCAGAGATAAATGCAAAAGAAACAAAAGAGACCATAGCAAAAATCAACAAAGCCAAAAGCTGGTTCTTTGAGAAAGCAAATAAAATTGACAAACCACTAGCCAGACTCATCAAGAAACAAAGGGAGGAGAATCAAATCAATAAAATTAGAAATGAAAATGGAGATATCACTACCGACAACACAGATATACAAAGGATTATTAGAGAATACTATCAGCAATTAAATGGCAATAAAATGAATACCCTGGAAGAAATGGACAAATTCCTAGAAAAGTAAAATTTCCAAAACAACCTGGAAGAAATAGAAAATCTGAACAGACCCATCACAAGCACATAACTACAGGCTGTAATCAGATATCTTCCAGCAAACAAAAGCCCAGGTCCAGATGGCTTCACAGCTGAATTCTACCAAAAATGTAGAGAAGAGCTAGCACTTATTCTTCTCAAAATCTTCCAGAAAATTGCTGAGGAAGGGAGACTTCCAAACTCATTCTATGAGGCCACCATCACCCTAATCCCAAAACCGGGTAGTTCAGTTCAGTTAAGTTCAGTCGCTCACTCCTGTCTGACTCTTTCCGACCCCATGAACCACAGCACCCCAGGCCTCCCTGTCCATAACCAACTCCCGGAGTTCATTCAAACTCATGTCCATAGAGTCGGTGATGCCATCAAGCCATCTCATTCTCTGTCGTCCTCGTCTCCCGCTACCCCCAATACCTCCTAGCATCAGACTCTTTTCCAGTGAGTCAACTCATCCCATGAGGTGGCCAAAGTATTGCAGTTTCAGCTTTAGCATAAGTCCTTCCAATGAACACCCAGGATTGATCTCCTTTAGAATGGACTGGTTGGATCTCCTTGCAGTCCAAGGGACTCTCAAGAGTCTTCTTCAGAACCACAGTTCAAAAGCGTCAATTCTTCGGCGATCAGCTTTCTTCACAGTCCAACTCTCACATCCATACATGATCACGGGAAAAAGCATAGCCTTGACTAGATGGACCTTTGTTGGCAAAGTAATGTCTCTGCTTTTTAATATGTTATCTAGGCTGGTCATAAATTTTCTTCCAAGGAATAAGCGTCTTTTAATTTCATGGCTGCAATCAGCATCTGCAGTGATTTTGGAGCCCCAAAAAATAAAGTCTGACACTGTTTCCACTGTTTTTCCATCTATTTCCCATGGAGTGATGGGACCAGATGCCATGATCTTTGTTTTCTGAATGTTGAGCTTCAAGCCAACCTTTTCCCTCTCCTCTTTCACTTTCATCAAGAGGCTTTTGAGTTCCTCTTCACTTTCTGCCATAAGGGTAGTATCATCTGCATATCTGAGGTTATTGATATTTCTCCCAGCAATCTTGATTCCAGCTTGTGCTTCTTTCAGCCCAGCGTTCCGTATGATGTACTCTGCATACAAGTTAAATAAGCAAGGTGACAATATACACCCGTGACGTACTCCTTTTCCTGTCTGGAACCAGTCTGTTGTTCCATGTCCAGTTCTGACTGTTGCTTCCTGACCTGCATACAGGTTTCTCAAGAGGCAGGTCAGGTGGTCTGGTATTCCTATCTCTTTCAGAATTTTCCACAGTTTATTGTGATCCACACAGTGGCCCCAGTGGCGCAGATGCGAGAGACGCCGGCCCTGGCGGCACAGACGTGAGAGACGCTGGCCCCGGCGCAACCGACCACGCAAAGAAGCGCGGCCGTGAGGAGCTACCCAATGCCTGAGGCCAGGGCCGGCGGCCAAGAGGAGCTACCCCATGTCCAATAGGCAGTGGCTGCGTGGGCGCAGGAGGGCCGAGAGGATCTACTCCACGTTCAAGGTCAGGCCTTGAGGAGATACCCCTCATCCAAAGTAAGGTGCAGCGGCTGCACTTTCTTGGAGCAGCTGTGAAGAGAAAACCCTGTATATGAGACAGCAAAAGAGACACAGATGTATAGAACAGTCTTTGGGACTCTGTGGGAGAGGATGAGGGTGGGATGGTTTGGGAGTATGGCATTGAAACATGTATATTATCATATGTGAAACTAATTGCCAGTTCAGGGTCGATGTATGTTACAGGATGCTCGGGGCTGGTATGCGGGGATGACCCAGAGGGAGGATATGGGGAGGAGGGAGGTGGGAGGGTGGTTCAGGAGGTGTTATTCATGTACACACGGGGCGGATTCATGTCAATATATGGCAAAACCAACCAATATAATATTGTAAAATAATTAGCCTCCAATAAAAAAATAAAATAATTTAATAAAAAAGAATCTGAAAAAAAAAAAAGAAAATGATGTCTTAAGAAAATAGAAATAACAATAGACAGAAAACCTAAAAAAGTAACCAATGATATACTATCCACAAGGGACTCACTTTAGGTCCAAAGACAAAAATAGATTGAAAGTAAGAGTATGAAAAAGATATTCCATGCAAATAGTAACCAAAGAAAGCAGGGTTGATTATCTAACATCAAACAAAATAGACTTTAAAGCAAAAAAAAAAAAAAGGGGGTTGCAATTGACAAAGAATAGCCATATATATAAATATATATAATCAGTATTATAAAAGGTTCAATATAACAAGAATATAACAATTATAAACATTTATAACAGACCATCAAAATATATGAAGAAAAGCTGACAGTTTAAGACTTCAATATCCTATTTTCAATAATAGAACAATCTGAAAGAAGATAAAGTAAAGGACTCCAACAACATAATAAACTAACTAGATCTAACAGATGTACAGAACATTCTAACGACCAACATTTTTCAATTGTGCATGGATTATTCTCTAGGATTGACTATATGTTAGTTCACAAATTGTCTCAGCAGAATTACAAAGATAGACACCATAAAAATATCATCTGCAAACACAACAGGATATCAAAAGAACAGGAAACGAAACTAGAAATCACTAACAAGGAAAATTAAAAACTTCATAAATATGCGGACCTTAAATAACACACTCCTAAATAACTAACAGGCCAAAGAATAAATTACAATGTAATTTAGAAAATACTTAGAGAGAAATGAAAATGAAAATACAACATACCAAAACTTATGGGATAAAGCAAAAGCAGTGCCAAAGGAGGAATTTAAGTCTATAAATACATTAAAAAAAGAAAGCTCTCAAATCAGCAACCTAACTTTACATCTTACTGAACTGGAAAAATAAGAATAAATTTAACACACAGCTAGCAGAAAGAAAGAAACAGTGAAAATAAGAAGAGATATAAATGAAATAGAGAAGAGATAAGAATAGAGAAAATCAACAAAACCTTTTGGCTTTTTTAAAAAAAGATCAATGAAACTGTTGAATCTTTAAAAAGATGACTAAGACAAAAAGAGAAGAATCAAATTACTAAACTCAAAAATGAAAATGGGGATATAACTTCTGTTTCTACAAGAATTAAAATTATTATGAGAGATGGCTATGATCAACTGTACAACAACAGCTTCAATAACTAGAATGTAATAGACATCCAGGCAGAAAGTAAAGAGGAACTAAATAGCCTCTTGATGAGAGTGAAAGAGGAGAGTGAAAAAGGTTGGCTTAAAACTCAACATTCAAAAAAACTAAGATAATGGCATCCAGTCCCATCATTTCATAGCAAATAGATGGGGAAGCAGTGGAAACAGTGACAGATTGATTTTCTAGGGCTCCAAAATCACTGCAGACAGTGAATGCAGCCATATGTCAAGACCAGCTCGACACGCAGGGTTTCCGAAAGCGCGATATGATGAGAGAATGAGAAACGAGACACAAGAATTCGGAGAAAAGCAAGGATTAACGGACCAACACCACTCCAAAGTGACGGTGCCGAAACTGAATCCAAGCCAGGTTTATTATACTTTCAGCCGTGAATGAACAAATAAGCGGAGAGTTAAACTATAACTCATGTGGCCTTCAGGGCCAAAGAACAAAATGATCATTAACCACTGAGTAATTAGGAAACAGTAATCAATAACAAATCAGTAACTAAAACTAATATTCTGATCTATGAATTTTCCACCAGATATGTAAAACATGCGACTCTGAGATGCCAGTTGAGAAATAGTCTGGGGTCGGTTTTCTGACCCCAGGATCATATCTTGTTTTCAAAATTATGACCTGTTCCCTCTGGATTTGTTCCAAGAGTCTCATGCCTTATAGCATCCAGTTTATCAATAATTATAAATTTCTTTTTCCTCCCTTGCTGGGGCCTGCTTTTCTTTTATTCTTCCTGTCTCCTATATCTCTCCCTTTCTGATTTTGCACATGATGAGAAATGGTGAGAAATGCTAGTTGCTGTTGTTGGCTTCGTTGTCTCTTGATCGTTCTTCTCTAGACTATACAGAAACACAAGCACATAATTAATAGCACTCCCATAATCAGAACAATTCCATATCCAAATGTCTTGATCTGTTTTAAGGGATTAAGAGAAGAAAGATTATAAGCAATGGTATCAAGAAAATCTGATCCAGAAATAACATCAAGATGTTTATTAAAAGCTTTAATATATCTTGTTGTAGATATTGAATATCTACAAAACTATTACCTTGGTTCAATAAGTGATGTTTCACTTTATCCAATTGAATTGTGTCTTATTGTATTTGAAAGCCATTACACAAAAGGAATCAATCACATCTTAGACTCACCTGTTTTTGTAAACTGACTAATTGATCTCTTAATAAAATAACAGATTGTTGAAGGTTGGCCAGTTGGGAGGCCAACTTTCCATCAATTTTTGGTTGAGTGGTCCCAAGGACATCAGCATCTTTATGCCATTCTTGTACAAAATGAACTGTTTGGACAGATTTATGAAGATCCATTCCAGCTATGGCTGCCATAGCGGTAATAGAAATAATGCCTAAGATGGCAGCAATTAGCAATCCCAGAAAACGTTTAACACGTTTAAGATTTTTCAATATTTCTTCAATAACATATAATGTAGGGCTTTCTTGCCAAGGTCGTCGTAAATCAACTGGAACCTATATGCCAGGTCTGATTTTAAGAATGCAAATACTCTGCCAACTTTCATCAAAAGGAATGGTATTATTTATACATATATAAAATGAGCAGTTAAAACATGTTACTAATCCTATGTTGGGATCATATTTTGCTGGTCCAATCACAAAAAAAAAAAAAAAAAGGAATTCTTACACAAGTCTGAATTGTGTGAGTAGAGGTTTTTGTAAAATTAAAGGAAACTTTTGGGTCATTTAAAATACGTTCAGTATATTGCCCTTCCAAGCAATTAGTTCTTTTAATGCCATGGGTATTTTCCATAATTAATCATGAATAGGATAATGATCTAGACGAGGCACAGGGGAAGCTAATCCTACCCCATGCCACATGAGAGGTTGACTACCATAAGTACTAATTGTCTTTTCATTATATACCCATGGGGAAGACACTTTAGATTCTATAAGTTTAGGGGTTTCTCAGGGTCCCCAATTGATAATGGACCCTTCTGCAACATTTAATAATAAGTGACCTTTTGATCCTTTACATAATTTCCATCTTAACCAGTTTTCAATACCATGGCTAATTTCAGCAACACAATCAGGAAGTTCAGGTGGATTCATCATGCTGGAAGTTTACTCTTTTTCTAAAAACGTAAGGGCAGATAACAGAAAGAGGGAAGTCTTATCCTCATTTGATTCTTTAACAACTGACAGCCATTTTTGATGTCCTGTTTTAAGATATATACTTCCAAAACCAATACAAATAGGAGTGGCATCAGAGCAATAGTATAATTCATCAATTGACGACCTTCTTCTTCCTTTACAGTCTGTTATATGCCAGCAAATTTGGAAAACTCAGCAGTGGCCACAGGACTGGAAAAGGTCAGTCTTCATTCCACTCCCAAAGAAAGGCAATGCCAAAGAATGCTCAAACTACTGCACAGTTGCACTCATCTCACACACTAGTAAAGTCATGCTCAAAATTCTCCAAGCCAGGCTTCAGCAATATGTGAACTGTGAACTTCCAGATGTTCAAGCAGGTTTTAGAAAAGGCAGAGGAACCAGAGATCAAATTGCCAACATCCGCTGGATCATGGAGAAAGCAAGAGAGTTCCAGAAAAACATCTATTTCTGCTTCATTGACTATGCCAAAGCCTTTGACTGTGTGGATCACAATAAACTGTGGAACATTCTGAAAGAGATGGGAATCCCAGACCACCTGACCTGCCTCTTGAGAAACCTGTATGCAGGTCAGGAAGCAACAGTTTGAACTGGACATGGAACAACAGACTGTTTCCAAATAGGAAAAGAAGTACGTCAAGGTTGTATATTGTCACCCTGCTTATTTAATTTGTATGCAGAGCACATCATGAGGAACGCTGGGCTGAAAGGAGCACAAGTTGGAATCCAGATTGCCGGGAGAAATATCAATAACCTCAGATATGCAGATGACACTACCCTTATGGCAGAAAGTGAAGAGGAACACAAAGTCCTCTTGATGAAAGTGAAAGAGGAGAGGGAAAAGGTTGGCTTGAAGCTCAACATTCAGAAAACAAAGATCATGGCATCTGGTCCCATCACTTCATGCGAAATAGATGGAAAAACAGTGGAAACAGTGTCAGACTTTATTTTTTTGGGCTCCAAAAACACTGCAGATGCTGATTGCAGCCATGAAATTAAAAGACCCTTACTCCTTGGAAGGAAAGTTATGACCAACCTAGATAGCATATTGAAAAACAGAGACATTACTTTGCCAACCAAGGTCCGTCTAATCAAGGCTATGGTTTTTCCCGTGGTCATGTATGGATGTGAGAGTTAGACTGTGAAGAAAGTTGATCGCCAAAGAATTGATGCTTTTGAACTGTGGTGCTGGAGAAGACTCTTGAGAGTCCCTTGGACTGCAAGGAGATCCAACCAGTCCATTCTAAAGGAGATCAATCCTGGGTGTTCATTGGAAGGACTGATACTAAAGCTGAAACTCCAATACTTTGTCCACCTCATGCTACGAGTTGACTCACTGGAAAGGACTCTTATGCTGGGAGGGATTGGGGGCAGGAGGAGAAGGGGATGACAGAGAATGAGATGGCTGGATGCCATCACCGAGTTGATGGACATGAGTTTGAATGAACTCCGGGAGTTGGTGATGGACAGGGAGGCCTGGCGTGCTGTGATTCATGGGGTCACAAAAAGTCGGATATGACTGAGTGACTGAACTGAACTGAATTTACCCCATTAGTGACATCTCATATCTCTCTTTTTATTAGCTTTAGAGAATGATTGAGCCAGAAATTGCATTTTATATGGTTCTGACTCAATATCCTGACAAACTTTAAGGTATTTTTCTAGAGGAGCACCCTGTGATTTAAGTGGCTGAGTCGGCTTTTTATATTCTGATTTTGCATTGTCATTAGCAAGAACTTGCATCAGCATATCTCTCAAACCAGGTTGTGAGACTTTTATTTAAATTTTGGCGTAGCCTGGCATTAAAATCTACATAAGGTTCCCCATTTGATTGTTTAATTGGGGTAAATGAAATCGAGGCTTGTCCGGGTTGATTTGTTCTCTCCCAGGCTTTTAAACATATCATTCTCACTTGACCGAGTAATTGATCATCAAATTGTAACTGAGCTTGAATGCCAAAATGTGCCCCACTACCCATTAATTGATCAAGTGTTATATCAACTGGCGTGTTGGCTGTCGCATTTCTGCACGCTTGTTGATTTGCCTCATCTTGCCACCAGGTCCTAAATTGTAAAAATTCTGAGGTGGATAGGCAAGTTCTGGCTATCATTTCCCAATCATAAGGAATTACCCGTTCAGCTTGTGAAAGTCCCTGAATTAGTCCCATGGTATAAGGAGAATTAGTTCCATATTGGGTACATGCCTGTTTTATCTCCTTTATAGTTTTAAATGGTATGGCATTTATAATCATAATGCATTCCTCCTTGTTGGAATTGAGGATCTGGTGGGATTTGAGTTACAGCCACAGGGAGAACTAAAGCATCCTCATCCCCCTGCAGTTGTGCCATAAGAACTCCCTTTTGTAAAGGCGTCATTTCATTAGGCACAGTTATCTGTGGATGAAAGGCAAATCCATCATCCCAAGCGTTTTCAGGATTGAAAGGAAGGGGTTCGACCAAAGGTGCAATTGGTCGAGAGAGAAAGATCTGTTCTTGACTTCCATCATTCATTTGGCTCTTATTTTTCATTTTTATTGATTATTTCTCTCCCTCATTACCTGTATTATCATATAAATTCATTTCCTCCATTTGTTCTTGTATTTCTTCTACAGAATCCCCTGAATCCGAGGTTTCGGATTGCAGCGGTCCTAAAGCTGTGCTAATGATTCCCTACTGACCATACAGACAAAGGAATCTTTTCGCCGCGTTGGTAGGCACGGCGCAGGTAACGTATAACTTCTTGCCATTCCTCATGCCTCAAAGTCCCTTTATCTGGATCTAGCCAGTAGCAATATTTTTCAATGGCAGAAAACAATTCTTTAAAAGACGAGTGAGAAATCTTAACCCCCGAACTTTTTAACAAAGTTTTTAACACTTGCATATAGTCACTATGCTTAGAAGGATTTTCCCCATTGTTACCCTGATTGACAAATCCGCAGGGGTGTACTTAACGAGTATTTTCCTTGTCTGCCGAGCTGGCCTGATTTCCCTGCGTTCTCTGCTGCTAGGAGCTAGCCTCGGAGGCTGGATTCACTTTCGAATCTCCGTTCGGGCGCCACTTGTCGGGGCCTGCTTTTCTTTTATTCTTCTTGTCTCCTACACCATAAAATTAAAAGACTCTTGCTTCTTGGAAGGAAAGCTATGACAAACCTAGACAGTGTATTAAAGAGCAGAGACATTGCTTTGCCGACAAAGCTATGGTTTTTCCATTGTCACATATGGATATGAGAGTTGGAGGTTGAGCACTGAAGAATTGATGCTTTCAAACTGTGGTGCTGGAGAATACTCTTGAGAGTCCAGTGGATTGCAAAGAGATCAATTAGTTAATCCTAAAGGAAGTCAACCCTTAATATTTGTCGGAAGAACTGATACTGAAGCTGAACCTCTAATATTTTTGGCATCTGATATGAAGAGCCAACTCATTGGAAAAGACCCTGATCTTGGGTAAGATTGAAGGCAGAAGGAAGAGCAGGCGACAGAGGACGTGATGGTTGGATGACATCATTGACTCAACGGACATGAGTCTGAACAAACTCTGAGAGATAGTGAAGGACAGGGAAGCCTGGTGTGCTGCAGTCCATGGGGTCACAAAGAGTCAGACACAGCAACTGAACAACCACAAATAACACACATAAGATACATGGAAGTTGAATGTATCAATGGTTTCTTTTTTTATTGATGAATATTATTCCATAAAATAGATATATGCCAGTTTGTTTAATCACTTACCTGTTGAAGGATATTTGCAGTTTTTACAATTGTTGACTATTGCTAATAAAAGTTTATGTGAACTTTTTTGTACTCAGTTTTGTGTGGTTATACGTGTTAAATTTCCTAAGAGTGGAACTTCCGGATCATATGGTTTAAATTTCTGAGTTAACATTTTAAGGAGCCACTAGACTATTATCCAAAGCAACTGCATCATTTTGCTGTCCAACCAGTAATGTATGACATATCTAATTTCTTCACAGACTTGTCAGCATTTAGAATTATCAATATTGTCTTATTTTAACTGTTCATATAGGTATGTAGTAATATCTTATCATGGTCTTCATTTTATTTTCCTGTTAGTGACGTTGAATATCTTTTAATGTATTTATTTGGCATCCATATATTCTCTTTGGTGAACTGTCTCTTCGTGTCTTTTGCCCATTTCCTAATTAGATTGTTTTCTTTTTCCTTCGATTTTAAGTGTTGCTTATATGTTATTGTTTAGTCACTAAGTCGTGTCTGACTCTTTTTTTTAACTTTTTTAAAAAATTTATTTATTTTAATTGGAGGCTAATTACTTTGAGACCCCCATGGACTGTAGCCCACCAGGATTTTCTGTCCATGGGATTTCCCACACAAGAACACTGGAGTGGGTTGCCATTTCCATCTCCAGGGTATCTTTCCAACCCAGGGGTCAAACTTGAGTCTCCTGCTTGACAGTCAGATTCTTTACCACTGACTGAGCAGCCAGGGAAGACCGTTACTGATATATTGATACTATAGATATTACTCTTCTGTCAGATAAATGACTTGAAAATATTTTCTCCCAATCTGTAACTGTCCTTTCACCTTCTAAATGGGATTTTACAGTAATTTTTTTTTTAAATTATGACATCCAATGTATCAATTGTTTTATGGAGAATGCTTTTATGTTTATGAAAAAAAATTTTTTTCTTGTGGCAATTTTGGGAGTTTATGACTTTCTACAAATATATCTATTTCATCTACATTTTCGCATTTTTAGCACGTGGATTCATAATACTTTAATCAATTTTATCTATAGTTTTAATTTAAATGTTTCATATATTTATTTACATCTTTCTAGATTATTTGTATCTTACTAGATTACTCTTGTTCACTTTGACATTGTTCTCTTCTGGGCTATAATCTATCTTAATTTTGAAACTGTTTCATCTATTATTTTCTCTATTTCTTTTAAAAGCAGTTTAAGTCTGTTATCTTCTGGCCCAGCATCCTCCCTGTTTTCTACCTTATTATTTCTCTGCCTCTTTTCTGGACTTGCTGAACAATCAATAACCTTACACAACTCCTCTCTCATGTGTATGATAACTTCTATTATCAGTTTTATCCTTTTTCTCCCCCACACAGGTGTATCTCCGTGCCTTTCCGTACACTAAACTCCTCCTCTGGTTTGGATGCCCTTCCTTCCTTATCATTCCACATCCTGAACATCCCTCAAGATTCCAAGTCTAGCTGGTACCTGAAGTATTTCGCTACCACTCCAGCTTACTGGGATTCCCTAATGGCTCAGTTGGTAAAGAACCTGCCTGCAATGCAGGAGACCTGGATTCAATCCCTGGGTGGGGAAGATACCATGTAGAAGGAAATGGCAACCCACTCCAGTATTCTTACCTGGGAAATCCATGGACAGAGGAGCCTGGCAGGTTAAAGTCCATGGGATTGCAAGGATCTGGACACAACTTAGTAACTAAACGGGCTTCCCTGATAGCTCAGTTGTTAAAGAATCCACCTGAAATGCAAGAGACCCTGGTTCAATTCCTGGGTCAGGAAGATAACCTGGAGAAGGGAAAGGCTACCTACTCCAGTATTCTGGCCTGGAGAATTCCATGGACTATATAGTCCATGGGGTTGTAAAGAGTTGGACACAACTGAGTAACTTTCACTTTCTTTCACTTTAGCAACTAAACCATCACCAGCTTAGTGGAATTCAGATTTCTTGGTCTTTCAGGATAATATTGAACATATAGCAATTAGCTCAACTGCAATTGATTTGTAAATTGCAGCTTTGATGCTCCAAATACATAGTAAAATTCTTCAGGGCAGGGGAGTCATATGTGTCATTAAAACATTGCCTTTGCCTTCTTTACAATGCTTAGCATAGTGGTAGAGATAGAGAACTTCCATAAATGCTTGCTAATAAATTCAATTGTCTTTCCTTCTCTCTCCCTTCTTCTTCATCATAGTAGTCTTAAGTTTTTCTTGAGAGGTAAATTCTTTTTTTTTAATTGAGTTTTTAAATTGAATTTTTAATTGAAGGATAATTGCTTTATATAATTTTATTGTTTTCTGTCAAACCTCAACCTGAATCAGCCATAGGGATACATATATCCCCTCCCTTTTGAAATTCCCTCTCATCTCCCTCCCCACCCCACCCCTCTAGATTGACACAGAACCCCTGTTTGAAGTTTCTTAGCCATACAGCAAATTCCCGTCAGCTATCTATTTTATATATGGAAATGTAAGTTTCCATGTTAATCTTTCCATACAGCTCACCCTCTCTTCCCCTCTCCCCATGTCCACAAGTGTATTCTCTATGTCTGTTTCTCCATTGCTGCCTGGTGAGTAAATTCTTCAGTACTATTTTTATAGATTCTGTATTGGGCTTCCCTGGTGGCTCAGAGGTTTAAGCATCTGCCTCCAATGCGGGAGACCCGGGTTCGATCCTTGGGTCGGGAAGATCCCCTGGAGAAGGAAACGGTAACCCACTCCAGTATTCTTGCCTGGAGAATCCCGTGGATGGAGAAGCCTGGTAGGTTACAGTCCAGGGGGTCGCAAAGAGTCGGACACGACTGAGCGACCGAACAGAACAGAACAGAACATATAGGCATTAGAATACAATATTTATCTTTCTCTTTCTGACTTACTTCAACTCTGTATGATAGATTCTAGGTTCATCCTTCTCATTAGAACTGACTCAAAAGTTGTCTTTTTTAATGGCTGAGTAATATTCCATTGTGTATATGTACCACAACTTCTTTATCCATTCATCTGTTGGTGGGTATCAAGGTTGCTTCCATATGCTAGCTATTGCAAATAGTGTTGCAATGAACAATGGGATACATGTGTCTTTTTCAATTTTGGTTTCCTCAGGGTATATGCCTAGGAGTGGGATTGCTGGGTCATATGGTGGTTTTATTCCTAGTTTTTTAAGGAATCTCCATACCATCTGCCATAGTGGGTATATCAATTTACATTCCCAACAGTACAAGATGTTCCCTTTTCTCAACACCCTTGAGAGGTAAATTCTTGACAGCAGGATAGAGAGCAGGTAATGAAATATAAGGGGGTGAGACAGAGCCTAACATAAAGCCACGCAGGCCACACATTGCAATATGCATTTTCACATGTGGAGATTAAATTCTCACTGACATGAACATATGACAACATGTTGAAATGATTTGTCAGTCTTTTAGGCTTTTACAAACAGCTTTATCTCTCAATTCTACATGATGAAATGGCAAAGAATTATTTATTATATCTCTCCACCAGTGGCATGTGGAATTTTTAAAAGATTTATTTTAACTTTAGGGTTTTCTTGAGATTAGAAAACTGGCAAGAAAAAGAATGAAATCTTTGTTTCTTCAGGCCCATAGCATTATAAACTTTACCATGTTATTTTGTCAAGGATCTTCCTCTTATCCATGCAAAGAAGTGCTTTCTTTTTATTGTAATGTAGTTGTAAAACTCAAACAGTCATCCTAACTTCATTGAATCATGCTGAACTTCATAGAACTGCTGCAAAGGATTCATAATATGCAATATTTGTTCTGCAAACTGACTGAATATTTATAATATTTAGTCTATGCCATGCTATTTATTCTAAAAAATGACATATTTGTTTTTGTTCTCTTAGTAGAGCATAAGGCAAATTATATTAATTAGGCTATTTACATGATTTCCTAACTTAGAGCAGTGAAACTTGCCTTCAGCTAGCAAATAATTGGAATTACAATTGTTAGAGATATCACAAGTTTGTTAATTATATCAGGCTTCATCAAGCTCTGATAGGTCGCTAAATGATCTTTTTTCCCTCTTCCCCCTTCTTTCTTCTATTCCTCTATTTCAATGCTTGCCCCATCCATCATTCCCTATATAGAATGAAGTTGCCATAAAGTAGATAAACAAGACATGATCATCCGAGGTACAATTTCCACTTCAGATGTGGAAGTCTATAATCTGCTAGAGATGAATGGATTCGTTTGTCATTGTTTCCTTTTCAAGAAAATGAGTCCTAAAAGTTGAGGGAGGTTCAGGTTTTACTCTCTCTACTTTTCAAAAATGATAGAATTTTTTTAAATTTATTTATTTTAATTGGAGGCTAATTACTTTACATTATTGTATTGGTTTTGCCATACATTGACATGAATCCACCAGGGGTGTACATGTGTTCCCCATTTGAAATCCCCTCCCACCTCCTTCCCCATATCATCCCTGTGGGTCATCCCAGTGCACCAGCCCCGAACATCCTGTATCATGCATCGAACCTGAACTGGCAATTCGTTTCACATATGATAATATACATGTTTTAATGCCATTCTCCCAAATCACCCCACCCTCGCCCACTCCCACAGAGTCCAAAAGAAGTCTATATATCTATGTCTATTTTGCTGTCTCGTATACAGGGTTATCATTACCATCTTTCTAAATCCCATATATATGCGTTAGTATACTGTATTGGTATTTTTCTTTCTGGCTTACATCACTCTGTATAATAGGCTCCAGTTTCATCCACCTCATTAGAAGTGATTCAAATGTATTCTTTTTAATTGCTGAATAAATACACCATTGTGTATTTGTACCACAGCTTTCTTATCCATTCGTCTGCAGATGGATATCTAGGTTGCTTCCATGTCCTGGCTATTATAAACAGTGCTGCAATGAACATTGGAGTACATGTGTCTCTTTCAATTCTGGTTTCCTCGGTGTGCATGCCAAGGAGTGGGATTGATGGGTCATCTAGGTCTTTTTGTTGTTGTTGTTGTTTTACAGTTTGGATGAGAAGCCAGATGGGGAGGGGTGCAGGTAATAGGGTAATAGAAAAACATGATTTGAAAGAAATCACTAGTTAGTGAAAAGAAAACTACAGATTTATCTGAGTATGTCATTGTTGCTTAAAAATTTACAATGTCTTCCCATTTTTCTTGCAAGAGCACTTTCCAAAGTGAGTTTTGTGAAGACAAGCTACTTTGCACTCTACTCCTGAGGTATAATTCCAAAGTCAGTGGAAGGTGTTCCACAGTCAATTCATTCCAGGAAATGGTGTGTACTCTTCCTCACCCTGGGAGAGCCAAGCTCCGTATCAATAGATTAAGGGCTCTGAGAAATCCTACAAGGAGGATGACCAGTATCTCCAAAACATTCTTAAGCATGGGTTTTGTTTTGTTTCCGTACACCTACTGGCATGTTGTGGACTTACTGGAGGAGATGGTGCCTTAGACTAAAGTCCAAACTGCTTATCTATTCCAAGGAGGCTGGTCACAATTTCTCCCTCCCTAAATCTCCAGCCTTGCCTCTTACAACTTGCCCTCCTCATCCCACTCTTTTCAGTCCCTTAAAAGAAGCCATCCTGCCTCATCTCCTGGCCTTCCTTCACTTAATGAACTCTTCCTGATGCTCTGGTCTCCAAGTAAATGTAAGTTCTTTAGGAAAACTTTCCTGTACCCTCATCTTTAAGACTGGGTTAGGGGATCCTTTTAGGGTCAGCTTTCTCTATCTGCTTTCCCAGGCATGCTCTATTTGTTCATGCTTTGTATCAGTAGCCATGGAAATACAGACATTTCTGTGGTGTGTTGGAGCTGCCATGTACTGGCTCACAAGAGCCCACTGTTACATTTTCAGGAATTTTGTGAGCCAATTGATATCCCCTTGGTAACTTGAAATCAGCCATAGTGGGAACATTTCCGCCACAGAAATTGGCGTACACAACAAAGCAAGGTTGTTTTTAACCTGGTTGCTAAATAGTCACTAGAATACCACTGACTGAGTACCCAGCATAGTACCTGGTATCTTGTGTATCATGAGCATTTATTTAGTGATTTGGGGAAAATGAATACATAAATAGACAAATAAGCTCTATTTTTAAAATATATTCTGTTGTTTCCATTTTTCTACTTCTTAGGCTCTGGGAACATCCTTCTTCATGTTGTGAGAGCCTTTCTCCTGTCTTAGTTTTTTAAACCTATTTTGCCTCAAGGAAGGGACTGTGTCATTTATTTCTATATATCTGCCAGTGCCTTACAGAGAGTAGGCACATCATAATTTTTAAATGACAGCTATATCTGTGAACTGAGCTAATGCTGTCTCACCACCTTTATTTAGTCAATCATACTTCCTCCACTACTCCAGTGGTAGTAGCAGTCATTGAACCTCATGCTTCTTTAAAAATATGCTGAGTGTAGAGTCACCATAGGACAGACATTGGTTATGATTACTGAAGGCCCAATTCTACTTACCAGATTTTTCAGGTGAGAAGAAGAGATAAACACAAATATTTTTCTCTCAAAGCTTAGGGTATTGCCTAATTTACTTGAAGCATTCATTAGATTACCATCTTGAGTCAGGTTTCCTGGAAGCTGACCTGGAAACGAAGATTTGTGGTCAAATGATTCATTAAGGAAGTTCTCCCAGGAGAAATTTGTCAGAGACTGAGGGAAACAGGACAGAGATTGGAAACCAACAAGGATATAATCTTGGCAAAAGCCCTGGGGAGCATAGGTCCCAGCTGCATCCCACAGACAAACTCTAGAGTGTTACATGTCAGAATTATTGCCACCTGAGATGCTGACCTCCATATTCCTTTGATCTGAAGACTACGGTAGTTGGAAACAAAAGTACATGGGAAGGGGCACACAAATATTATAGGAGAAATCTAAAAAGATATGGAAGGAGCACTGTTAAGTTTAAAATGTGATGATCAACAAATTCAGAGTTACATGCCTTTTGGACATGCTTTAATTACCTTTAGTTCAAGTTCTCTTGTTAGTCATCTCTTTGACCATAGATAGGTAAATTAAATTCTGGGTCTAAATTCTCTAATTTATAAAATAGAGAGGATTAGACTGCATATGTCCCTTTTAGATCTGACATTTGTCGAGAACTGTGAAGGGTTTGAGATTTTATCCTACTTACATGCTAACAAGTTAGCCTAGCAGAAGACATGAGACTCCAGGGTCAAAGATAACAGATAGTTTATTATTCATAGTGATAGCAATACCCGGAGTATCAGCATTCATATAAGTTCTCTGAGCCCCAATTCCCGAAATCCATATGAAGAGGGTCAGGTGATATCTGCATAGGCTGTGGGTTATATATATATAGAAGGGGAACTTCAAGCTTAACCTAAATAGTTAATAATAGTCGGTGAACATGTTGATGTTTACCCTGGAGGCAGACATTATTTTTAGCATATGTACAGAAGCAAATCTTCCTTTTATTCTAGCAGGAGACACTATTTATTTAGCAAAGCTCTTTGCCATACACATATCCTTGAAAAGATGATCCAGGACAAAGACAGTGCATCTTCTTGCTCCATGTATAGAAACACTTGATAGCTATTTGTTATCATTGTTCCAGAGTCTGTTTCACCAATTGTTTCTTTTAAGATCAAAGCTAAGATGGCTGAACTAGAAATGGATAAACATTTTCCTGAAACTTGAGTACATGTACCCCTTTCTGATCAGATCATCTCTTTGAAAACAGTGGGAGTCAGTGAACTTGATAGGCATGTTCTCATATTCAGGATATGTATCCCATAATATATATGGATGTGTCTTTCTTCTCCCTTTCCTTCCTTCCTTCCTTCTTCCTTGCCCTGTTTATCCAAACTTCCATCCTTTCCTCCTTCTTGACAATACCAGCTGTCTAGCAGCTACCAGGAAGAGGCACACCATTTCCAATCTGTACTAGGACCACACTATTTGATTAAGAAATACAGTAAAATTTGAGAATGAACAGCAGATATTATTCACCAACTTCCTAGCAAATATTCCCAAGTTACTTTCTTATCTATGGAAAGTTTCTCACCTTGGACCACCTTCAGAGAGAATATAATCAAGCCAGACAGATAAGTATAACCTCACAGGCCCAGGACAAATCATAATTTTAATAAAAGTTGAAAATATGATCCACAATATAGGGACTATGCCTCTCCAGGCTGTTCAAACGCATCATTTTCAAGGCATGGTATACAGCAGAATACATACATTCTAAACTGTGAGGAGCATGCATTGTTTTCCTCAGTCTATTTCTCCTAAGTGACAAGGTAAGCACCTTGAATATTTTCTAGTAGTGTAAAATGTGTATATTATAAATATAAGAAATAAATATTTGCAAAATTGATTTCTACTCCAAATAATAATAAAACCATCCTCAGTCAAAATACTAAAAAATGGTCGACTGAATTGATTAGCATGAAAATTTACATCAAATGTCAAATTCCTTTAAATTTAAAGTAACATGGTCAGGAAATTTTCATATTGTTTTAGTCTTTTGTGGTCGTGAATCTTTCAGTCAAGGTGTCCTGGCATTTTTCACATGGGTATAGGACAGAGTTTTCAGTGCAAATAAAAGTATATTAGGAAACATTTTCAAGTCATTATGTCACACAGTAAGCCCTGTGTCTCCATTTTGAAACCAGAAGTGGTATAAATGTATAATTTGTTATCCACACGGATAAGAAACTAAGAATGCTTCCTGTGTGTGAATTGCATAATGAAACTGAATTCTTTTTCCTTATATCTCAGTGATATACATACACAGCTGCATTAACCTAAGTGCATAGGACAAAACCAATAGCATTCAAGAATTCCACAAATGATAAGTGAAGGAAATCCCAAACTGTGTGCTGAATCCCACATTTCCTCTGGGAATGGGTTGACGACTGAAATTTGAGAATTGCATACTTGAAATTAGTGTTTGGTTCCACCTGTGTGTACATAGTGTAATTATCAGAATAATAGAAAGTCATATTTCAATGTGGTTTATTGTCTATCCTTCTCAGGAAGTCTCCTTAGGAATCAGTTTTATTAATGAGACCAAATTAGAAGCAGCTTGCTTGTCCTTGCTATAATGAATTTAAGCAAATAGCCAAAAATAGTCCCTGGTAATTATGTTTTATAGGTATGTATTCTGTGTCATTTTTCAAGTTGCTAGCAGAGTGTTATGTACCCAATAAGTGTTTAATAAATATTAATTGACGTTGATGTAACAGTTTTCTTCTGGAAGTAGTCGATTTCTCATATGTGTGCATCCTTTGTTTTTCTCTCTGCTTCCCTGATTACAAGGCCCTGATCAAAGACTTTCCCACCTCCTCATGCTTAGAAAAACACATACTTAAAAAATTGCTAAATTCATTTCTCATAAAAAAAGAAACTGCTGTCAAAATGATTTCCTAGGCACACTTAGCGCTTTCCTCTTTTAAAAAAATAATAAACCCACAAAACATCGTACAATATCTTGAACAGTATTTGTTAATATGGAAAATGCCTTTTAGAAGTTATTCATTTTTTAACTGAAGGATAATTGCTTTACAGAATTGTGTTGGTTTCTGCCTTTTATAATTAACTCAACCACAAGTCTCCTTCCTTTAGCAAGGCCAGGGCTAAAGGCTATCAGAATAGGTGGCTGACTGCTCATCTGAAGCTCAGATATATTATTTTAAAGAGTCATGCTTGAAATCCTCAACTTTAGGAAAGCTTCAAAGTCTATTTAAACCAGGTTAAGGGACTGTGATACCAAAGTGGGAATACACATTAATTTGCGAATGACCTGGGATTGCTTTTCCTGATTAACCTGTTTCTACTCACTAGCAGAAAAGGACAAAAGAGGGGATGGGGCAGAGACTTTGCTTCTGATGACAGGAGAAAGCCAGGCCAAGGGACAGATGAGGTCAGTAAGTCACTGTGATAAGAACACCAGGGTAATTTGTGCCCTGAGAAGGAAGATTGGCTATGACAAAGGCCCAGAAAGGAGAAATGACAAACTCGATTAACTGCACAATTTCTACTTAGATCAACCGTATCCCTAAGTTTAAATAAAAAGGTAATTTGTGTTGTAAGAGTGGTTCTCAACCCTGTCTGTACATTAGAATTACCTAGGGAGCTTTCTAAATACAGATGCCTGGGGCCCACCCCAGAGATTTTGATTTAATTGGTGTGGGATAGAACCAGAGCACTGGTAGGTTTTACCTCTCCCAAGGTGATTTTAATGTGTTGCCAGGTTGGTGAACCATTGATCTATAGTAAACTGAGGAAGTCAGGCTTGCTTCACACATGCGAATGATTTGCAGTCACTGTTTTTCTGAAGGCAGTAGTTTTCCAAGTTTAGTGTGCCTGGAAATCACTTGGGGCTATTTGCATATTTAATTAGCACCTTCAGACAATTCTGATTCCTATTCTCACATGTTGATAAAAGGAGCCTGAGAGGAATGAAAATGATCAAAGTCTGGTATAAAAATAGAAAAGTTTTGGAATGCACATTGTAGACTACAGCTTTGCAACTTAAGGCCAGATCCTCAGGCCAGGAGCAGAGTAGCATCCATCACCTAGAAGATTGTTTGAAATGCAGACTCTCGGGCACCTCTTCCAAACTTCTTGAATGAGTCAAAACTTGATTTTTCACAAGATCCCCAGGTATCAAATGCACAGGAAATTTTGAGAAGCACTGAACTATAGAACACTTGAACTTCCCTTATACCTTCACTATTCTCTCAATACTTATTCAAACTAGATGAGTAGTTCTCAAACTTTGGTATGGAACAGAATCACCTGGAAAACTAATAAGGAACACAGAAATGCAGGCTCCTTGAAGTAGGATAGGGCCTGAGTCATATTTGTACCAAAGTCCCAGGTAATTGTGACACAACAAAGTCTGCATAATATGACTACTGGTGATGCCTTTTTTGGTCTGGTTAGTTATTTTTTGTGTTCTCTGCTGCTGCTGTTGCTAAGTCACTCCAGTCGTGTCCGACTCTGTGCGACCCCATAGACAGCAGCCCACCAAGCTCCCCTGTCCCTGGGATTCTCCAGGCAAGAACACTGGAGTGGGTTGCCATTTCTTTCTCCAATGCATGACAGTGAAAAGTGAAAGTGAAGTCGCTCAGTCGTGTCTGACTCTTCGCGACCCCATGGACTGCAGCCTACCAAGCTCCTCCATCCATGGGATTTTCCAGGCAAGAGCACTGGAGTGTGTTGCCACTTCCTTCTCCGGTTGTGTTCTCTACTAGATAATAAATTCCACAAATCTTTGCTCAGCATTATACATCCAGCATCTTGTATAAGCCCTGGTAGGCAATCAATAAATATTTGAATAATAATTGCATTGAGGCACTGTCTACCCTTAGGTATCAAATATTGGGAAAAATATGTCCCAAATGACTTTTCTTCCCTCACCTCGAATTTTGGACATGGAGTCTCTGTAAATCCAAGGGAGGTTTATGCAGGCAAGGGAGACTGTCCAAAGGTTAACTCAACAAGAATCGTCTCTTACCTCTGGTCGCACACTCCCTCCCACATAAAGTTCATTAGCTCTATGTCATAGTCTCCTCTTTAACTGTGGCCTCACTTTCCATGGTTTTAGTTATCTGCAGTCTACCACTGTCCAAAAATTATTAAATGGAAGATTCCAGAAATATTTATAACTTTTAAAACACACACTATTCTGAATAGTGTGATAAAATCTTGAACTGTCTTATTCTGACCCACATGGGATCCCCAACCATCAACATCATCATGGTTTGATGACCCAGGATCACTAGATGATCTGACATCAACAGAAAGTGAGTAGTACCCTGATGGTATATCACAATGCTTATATCATTCACCTCATTTAATCTCATTGCATAGGTATTTTGTCATCTCACATCATCACAAAAAGAATGGTGCCTGTAGTTGTTCAACCACTAAGTCAAGTCTGACTCTGACATGCCAGGACCTGTCTCTTCTGTCCATGGGATTTCCCAGGTGAGATACTGGAGTGAGTTTTCATTTCCTTCTCTAGGGGATATTCCTGACCCAGGGATCAAACCCCAGTCTCCTGCTTTGGAAGGAAGATTGTTTACTTCTGAAGCCATCAGGGAAGCTCGTAAAAGAAGGGTGAGTACAGTAAAATAAGATATATTGAGAAAGAGACCACATTCACATAACTTGTGTTACCGTATATTTTTTAAATTGTTCTATTATTAGTTTATTGACATTATTCTCTTACTGTGATTAATTTATAAACTTATACTCTCATAGGCATTTGTATAGGAAAAAACATAGATTATATAGTTTGGTACTACCTGCAATTTCATGCATACCTTTGGGTTCTTAAAACATAATCCCCACTGATAAGGGAGGATAATTGTACAAAGGTAATTCTCCTCTGACCTCCCGTTCATTTCAGAAGGGTCTATGTGTACCCCGAGGCAATGCTTGGGCTTTGCTTCATCTTTTCTCTGTGTATCAGGCACATGTATACATGTGCATTCCAAAGCTCTTGCAGCTTCTTATGTGCCTACATTCACTAGCCTGCATGAGGATGGCTAGATAACATAGGGGATACAATGAAGAGAGTTGGCTCCTACATTACTAATATTCTTGCTAATCTCATTATCATATCTGTAAGGTGATTGAATGATGATGAAGATTTATGTTTGCTTGACATGTTTGTGATACTGTTGATTCAGATAGCCAGAAAGCTACATCTGTTCAGAATTGAAAGGGTACTTAGTAATTTCTTTTTATTGCCACTGCTAGAAAATGGCATTAAAATTTTACTTTGCTTAGTTAACTGTACAAAACCCTCCAGCCCAGAACTGAATATCCTTGAGCATAAGGAACAATGTCATTGCATTTTTAATAAGCACCCTAGGTTATTCTGATAAAGATATTCACTTGTTCACAATTTGAAGTAACTTGGTCCAGAGCAGCAACTAGGAAGGAGGAGAAAAAGCAAATATTTATTGATTCCTTATTGTTGGCCATTCACGGCACTGTTAGGTGCCTTTCTGTATGTCGCATAAAGCAATCCACACCATAGCCCTCCATTTTTCCATATGTAGAGAATGAGGCTCAGAAAAAGAATGTGCTTGACATCACACAGCTTCTACATGGCAGAGATCAGAGTTGAATACAGATTTAGTTGAGATCACACCTTCCAGAGTCTGACCACCTGGACTAGAAACTTAATTCAGCTAGTTACTGCATGACCTTGGGAAATTGCCTAACCACTCTATGCTCAGTGTCTATATCTATAAAATGGAAATAATGGTAGTACATGGTCCACTGGGTTGATGAAGGATTAATTGAAATACCAGATAATAATTGATATTAATTGAACTACAGATTTGCCCCACTTCTTAAAAGTTTGTATTATGCCATTTTGATGAAAGACCTACACTAGTACCTGTTTTCACTAACCAAAAGAAATTCATAGAAGATACTGATTTTACAAAAAGAGGGCAAAAAGCTAAAATAGCATTCAGGGTTTGTTTCAGCAGGCTGTTACAGAGGCAACGTGCACCCCAAGGAGGTGGAGTGGTCCCACCAAGCTCCTTCCCTGGGAATTACACTCTTATCTCAGCATCAAGCCACCATAGCTTTGAATTGTGTCTACGAGCACTTTGTGCTTTCTATTGATTTATTTTGTGCATTCATTAGCAAGATGGGTCTTTTTTTTTTTTTAATTGGAGGAAAACTGCTTTACAGTGTTGTGTTGGTTTCTGCCATGCAACACTGAGAATCAGCCAAAAATATACATATATCACCTTTCTCTTGAGCTTCCCTCCCATCCTGCCCATCCCAACCATCTAGTTTGTCACAGAGTACCAGGTTAAGCTCCCTGTATTATACAGCAACTTCCCACTAGCTATCTATTTTACATATGGTATTGTATATATGTCAATGCTACTTTCTCAATTCATCCTACCCTCTCCTTACCCTGCTGTGACCACAAGTCCATTCTATATGTCTGCATCTCCATTCCTTCCCTAAAAATATTAATAGGTTCATCAGTGCCACTTTTGAATTGTGGTTTTCTCAGGGTAATGCCCAGTAGTGGGATTGCTGGGTCAAATGGTAGTTTTATTCCTAGCTGTTTTAAGGATTCTCCATACTGTTCTCCACAGTGACTATATCAATTTACCTTCCCACCAACAGTGCAGAAGGGTTCCTTTTTCTCCACATTCTCTACAGCATTTACTATTTGTAGATCTTTTTATGATGACCATTCTGATTGGTGTAAGGTGATACATCGTTGTAGCTTTGATTTGTATTTCTCTTATGAGAGACATTGATCATCTTTTCATGTTTTATTGACCATCTGTATGTCTATTTTGGAGAAATATCTGCTTAGGGTCTAGCAAGATGGGTCTTAAGGTAATGTTCTTCACTTCATGCCCTTTTGGCTTATGAAAGGTTTCATAGACATGCTTTACTTTTGAATAGTGGGGAAAACCTCTAAGAGATGTCGAATGCTCAGAGGGGCACCTGACACATGGCAGTAAATGAGAGCTGCTGCTATTACTATTATCATCATCATCACCTGATTTCAAAGAACTTGCTGTTTTCTACATCACTATTAATTTGGTTGTAATTATAATATATTGTATAGAACACAAAATTGCCCTTGTGTTCTATAGAAAAGTGAAAGTGAAAGTCGCATCTGACTCTTTGCACCCCCATGGACTATACAGTCCATGGAATTCTCCAGGCCAGAATACTGGAGTGGGTAGCCAGTCCCTGCTCCAGGGAATCTTCCCAATCCAGGGATCGAATGCAGATCTCCTGCATTGCAGGTGGATTCTTTACCAGCTGAGCCACAAGGGAAGCCCAAGAATACTGGAGTAGGTAGCCTATCCCTTCTCCAGCAGATCTTCCCAACCCAGGAATCAAACCGGGATCTCCTGCATTGCAGGACGATTCAAGAGAATAAATATTATGTAATAGTATATTTGACCCCTTAAATCAGTGACACCACTCTCTCCTTTTCAACCTCTCCCTCTTTATACACTCCTTTGTGTCAGTCTTCAAATCTCACAGGTCTCTTTGGGATTCAATGGACATCACTGAAGATGGTGGTCAAGTAGAGAAACATTCAAGAAGCTGTAATTGAGAAAAAATGCACAGATATCAGGGGCCCGGCAAGGGATTTGCACATCATTAAGCAGATGAACATTTATTTCAAAGGATAATTCACGTGCCAACTAAATATTTTTGCAATAAGAGGAGCCTCAGTATGTAGTGGCATCAATTTCATCTTACAATTTAGACAGATTATTTTACAATTGAAGTAACTAGAAAAGTCTTTGGTCACAAATATTATTCAGGGACACAGAATTCACTTTGAGTTTAATCACACCTACTTAGGTTCCATACTCCTGCTTCTTCCCTAGTCAGGAGGGCAAATACAGTACATAGGTTATTAATAGAGAAGTCCTGGCACTGCCAGATTATTAGCACTGTACCTTTGGGAAAATTATCTCACTACTCTGAGCCTAATTTCTGCAGTGGTAAAACAAAGGGCTGTTGTGAAGACTACATGAAGTACTGTCAATAAAGTCACAGTGACCAGCCACAAGTGCTAAAACTATTTGCTAATATGGTAGCAATTATTCTGCTACCCTGTGTCCTACTGTTCCTAGTAAGCCTTCAAAACCTCCGTATAGCAACTGGCCACTGGCTGTGACACCTTACAACATTACGAGTGTTATTTATTGAGTATCCAAGAGCTCAAACTGGGTTTTCTCTGGTCTCTGGAGAGCTCACCTTGGTAAGGCCCATGGATTTGTGCATTGAAACAGAAACCAAAGGTAATTTTTAAAAGAATAAACGTCGCTTCTGGTGGCTCAGACGGTAAAGTGTCTGCCTATAATGCAGGAGACCAGAGTTCAGTCCCTGGGTGAGGAAGATCTCCTGGAGAAGGAAATGGCAACCCACTCCAGTATTCTTGCCTGGAAAATCCCATGGACGGAGATTACCGGTAGGCTACACTCCATAGAGTTGCAAAGAGCTGGACATGATTGAGTGACTTCATTTTCTTTCTTTCTTCACATATATAAGAACATGAAGTAGAATTATAGTATACTTCCTAAGATTTAATAAGATTTTTGTTTTAAATTATTGTATTATTTGATATTCTTTCCATTGGGAACTCAAAGCTGAAAATGATACATTTGTTCATCCACCACATATTTTATTCTCTTTAAATAGAGAATGCAGTATTCCAAGAATGAATCTTTCTGGAGTGAGACTTTTTGGAATATGTGATCTTTCCTTCTGTTATCATCTAAAGGAAAATCAATGTATTTTCTGCCTTAATGCATGCTCCAATGTAATTATTTCATTATAAGAAGTAAAACCTAAATATAGGGTCTTCTAGTTTCAATAATTAATACTTAAAAGAAATCCACAATTGAAAAACCCCAGTGAACCAAGTTCATATATGATTACTGCAAATATAATATTTCTACCTCTTTAGAAATTGTATTAAAAACAAATTCCCAAGTTGCAACACTTCACACAGGGCATCTTGTCTTAGAGTTCCTTGGTGCAGGAAGAGTCCCCAAACTCTGTGTTTCACTTTTTTTTACTCTTTGGGGAAGATTGAAAGAGAACCTATCTGGGTCAAGGAAAAAAATTATAAGCAAAATTTTGAAAAATGCATTCTGAGGAATTTGGAAACTAAAATGGAACTTTCCCTAGTAAATTATATTAATATAATGTACTCAAAATATAACTTAGCAAACTGACTCACCATAGAAATAGAAAACTTCAATAAACCTACAAATGGTAAAAGCAAACTGAATCAGTGTTTTAAAATCTATATACACACACAGAGTCACACATATATACCACATATCAGGCCCAGAAGAGTGTACAAAATTTATTTCCTAGAACATTCAAGGAGCAAGTAGTCCCCACTTTATATAAAACACTCCAGAGAATTCAGTATGTTTAATCTCAGTGTTGTGTACATGAGTGTTTGTTAAATTATTCTCTTACTTTTCTACACACTTGAAATATTTCCTAATTTAAAAAGGTAAAAAGTCTATAAAGTAAGACAGGCAAAGACAAATATATGATATCACTTTTTTTTGAGAATGTTAAAAAATAGTACAAATGAGCTTATTTACAAAATAGAAACAGATCCACAAACATAAAAATCAATCTTATGGTTACCAAAGGGGAACAGAGGAGGAGGGATAAACTAGGAGTTTGAGATTAACAGGTACACACTGCTATGTATAAAATAGATAAACAACAAGGTCTTACTGAATTGCACAGGGAACTATATTCAATATCTTGTGATAACCTATAATGAAAAAATAGGTATACACATGTAACTAAATAATTCTGTTTTATTCCTGAAAATAACACAATATTATTAATCAACTATATTTCAATTAAAAAGAAAAAGAAAGAATTAGGAAAGCAATTCTCAGGAAAGAGTTAAAACAAACAAGGCCAGAGAAGGAAGCAAGAATAGGAATGGGTGGAAACAGAAAAATAAGTGAGTGTGGATTGAGCTTGGGATCAGAGAGTAGGGCCAGATACTGAGGAGAGATTTTTGAGTAATTGGTGTGGAGACAAATAGAAAAATTTAGAAAGTTTTGCTTTATGTTTTGTGAACCTGTTGAAAAGAAAATCTCCACACACTTAAACATTCTTTGAGTCAGAGTTATTCCTCTTTGGATGTGGCACCAAGTTATGATTACCCTAAACACCAGTCCAAAAGAGCCAAAGCTTTATTTGGGTTGTGTGCGTACATCACTCAGTTAAATTCTTCAATCTTGTATTGCTACCCAGAGGAAAGTACCGTCAACATAAGAGAGGCAAATTGAAAGTGTGTGAAAATAAAACTTCAGAATGTTCTCTTTTGCCTTTTGGCCACAGTCAAAATTATAGAAGCCTACCTGTTCTCACAAATTAACAAAGGAAGACAGAAACTTGCAAAAAAAGAAAAAAAAACAAACATGTAAATTATGGTCCCTCCTTTTCAACAGCTCAAGAAACATGATAAGCCAAATTATTCAAATTTTATGATTTATGTTTTTCTTCTACAAGCAGTTAGAGCATCCAATCTCCCAATATTCAACCCCTATTACTTTGTCAACAAAGGTTCATCTAGTCAAGGCTATGGTTTTTCCAGTAGTCATGTATAGATGTGAGAATTGAACTATAAAGAAAGCTGAGCGCCAAAGAATTGATGCTTTTGAACTGTGTTGTTGGAGAAGACTCTTGAGAGTCCCTTGGACTTCAAGGAGGTCCAACCAGTCCATCCTAAAGGAGATCAGTCCTGGGTGTTCATTGGAAGGACTGATGTTGAAGCTGAAACTCCAATACTTTGGCCACCTGATGCGAAGAGCTGACTCATTTGAAAAGACCCTGATGCTGGGAAAGATTGAGGGCAGGAGGAGAAGGGGACAACAGGGGATGAGATGGTTGGATGAGACTCGATGGAGATGAGTTTGAGTAAACTCTGGGAGTTGGTGATGGACAGGGAGTCCTGGCATGCTGTGATTCATGGGGTCGCAATGAGTCAGACACGACTGAGCGACTGAACTACACTGAAACAGATGAGAGAAGGAAGAATGTAGTAAGAGAGAAAATTTTGTTGGATCTTAGTAAGGGCAGGAATTCTGTGAATGCTTAATGTCAAACCCCTAATGAATGAATTGAAATCATTTCCGATCAACTTCTCAGCATGGTAACTACTCTTCTAGAGTGCAGAAGCCAAAACTATGCCTGAATGATGATGGGCTGTATTTTTGAAGGTACACAGTTACACCTCAGGATCACAGGAAACCAGCCTCCAGGAAGTATACCCTTAGAAGCCTAAATGAAGTGAACCTGCTCTAGAGGATTAATTTTGCAGAGCAGTTGAACCATTCCAGAAAAATAAAACTTCAGAATTTTTAAAAAGCAACAGTTGTATAACTTAGCAATATTCCAGACTTAAAAAGATTAGCTTAGCTTTTCTCAAATAGCAAGTAAAAATGGCATGCATGCAAAGGATATCTAAAGTGCTGTAACTGCAATAAAATGAAATTCTCTGGGCAACTGTTATATAACCTACCTAAACATGCCTTGAACTGGTGCAGTGGAAACTGCATAAACAAAACAAAACAAAAAAGGCTGAATGCACATCAGCTATTGTGTTATGATGGCTTTATCCCAATAATTTATTCTCCCTGGTCCTGACCTGGATGTTAGCAGCCAATAATAGCACATTAAAAAAAAAAAAAACTTACCTTTTTACCTATTTCTTTCTTGCAGTTTTCAATCTGATACTTCAACAAGCAGCTGCTTTGGTCATGAACTACTTGCATTTTATTGCACCTACAATGATTTTTAAACAGAAAGAAAACTGTTCGTGGGAACTCTAATCCTTCCATTATAGAAATAATTAAGCTCTTTTATTTGCAAGAGGAAAATCTTTGGGGAATGTACAAAAACTATCAAATAGCAAAAACGAAGAAGACAACTACAAGGTATAATAGACCCTGGATATTGAATTTTCAGTTAGTGCTGAATGTTGAAAGATACAAAGGAATTCTGTACTGGATTTCTCCTGTGTCCTTTCTTGAAAATTTTCAATAATTTTCAGCAATTTAAAACACCAAGACACAGAGATATGCAAGCATATAATTGTATAAGTCATTTTCTGCTGTAAATACATGTAAGGGAATGCAAATTCCAAACCTGCTTTATGGATTTTTATCACTCTCTTGATACTTAAAAAGCAGGAGGAAAGCTTGCCAGAGCTTCTTTCCTAATGCAAGACTCTCTGATTCACCATTAAACACAATGACTACGTGGTTCATTTTCTGAAATGTCTGGCTAATTAGAATCTTTGTTAGGGGTGAAATCTGCCTGCCCCATTGTAGAAAACTGCAGTGTCAGCAAGTACAAATTCAGTTCAATTCAGTCATCAGTCGTGTTGGACTATTTGCGACCCCATGGACTGAAGCATGCCAGGGACTTTTAAATATATATTTATATATATATAGTAATTAAAAATACAACTTTATTTTTCAAAATAATACAAATATCTGTTGTTGTTCAGTCTCTCAGTCATGTCTAATTCCATGGACTGCAACCCCATGGACTGCAACACACCAGGCTTCCCTGTCCTTCACTGTCTCCTGGAGTTTGCTTAAACTTGTGTTCATTGGGTTGGTGATGCCATCCAACCATCTCATCCTCTGTTGCCTTCTTCTCCTCCTGCCCTCACACTAAGATTTATGATTGATTAGAACTTCCAGTCTGGCATGAATAGTATATTAATTCTAGTATGCTGTAACACTAGGATGTAGATGACTAGACATCTCTCTTCTTTCTACAAGCCTCCAGGCTCTTCATGTATAAAGTTATTTGAGTTTGTTTAGATGATCACTGTGGTGGTTCATTTTATGTGTTAATTTCTGTAGCCTATTGTTGTTGTCGTTGTTCAGTTGCAAAGCTGTGTCCGACTCTTTGCGAGCCTGTGGATTGCAGGTTGCCAGGCTTCCCTGTCCTTCACCAGTTCCCAGAGCTTGCTCAAACTCATGTCCATCGAGTCAGTGATGCCATCCAACCATCTCGTCCCCTGTTGTCCTGCTTTCAATATTTCCCAGCATCAGGGTCTTTTCCAGTGAGTCAGCTCTTCACACCAGGTGCCCAAAGTATCGGAACTTCAGCTTCAGCATCAGTCCTTCTAATGAATATTCACGGTTGATTTCCTTTAGAATTGACTGGTTTTGCAGTCCAAAGGATTCTCAAGAGTTTTCTCCAACACAACAGTTCAAAAGCATCAATTCTTTGGCACTCAGCCTTTTATATGGTCCAACTCTCACATCCATACATGGCTACTGGAAAAACCATAGCTTTGACTATATGGACCTTTGTCGACAAAGTGATGTCTCTGTTTTTTAATATGCTGTCTAGGTTTGTCATAGTGTATTGAACTTAAAATAACCTCTCCATATAATTTCTGATCGCAAAACACCAGATTAGTTTGTTATATTTCTTTGCTGCCCTTGATGTCCTGGTGTCATAGCAATGCATCTTGACCTGCCTATTGGGTAAACCAACACTTCAAAATTTCCTACTGACTGTATAGTGAATAGTGAAGTCGTTCAGTCGTGTCCGACTCTTTGCGACCCCATGGACTGTAGCCTACCAGGCTCCCCCGTCCATGGGATTCTCCAGGCAAGAGTACTGGAGTGGGTTGCCATTTCCTTCTCCAGGAGATCTTCCCAACCCAGGGATCGAACCCGAGTCTCCCACATTGGAGGCAGACGCTTTACCATCTGAGCCATCAGGGATGGTTTCATTTATTTGTTTGCTTTATTATTTCCCCTGTTTCCTTAATGACTCTTTTGGAGTTATGCTTCAGAGTGCCCCTAAACTCTCTAATTTGAATAATACGGGCATTATATTGATTTCAAATTGACAATCTGGCAACAAAAACTCAGAGCAAAAATTCTTTTTTGGATTCTTTCTTAGAAAGATGTTTCTCAGAAAAGAAATATCAGTGCCAGAGGAAAAGAACATTTTCTTCATTTGTACATCATTCTTCCATTCAACAAATGAAGTGCCTATTATGTGCTGTGTATTCTGTTAGGCAATGACAAAATAGAAATGAACATGGTATACTTCTATTCTAGAAGCATTTTAAATCCACATAAGTAAAAATCAGTGGTTACCAGGGGACAGAAGATGGGGGAATATGACTGATGATTTGTAAGGGTACAAACTGGTAACAAGTAGTAAATAAGTCATAGAGATCTAATGTACAAGTGTATTGAATATAGACATAAATATCATGCTATATTTAATGTAATATTATTACAAATGCAACTGCATTATAATCTATAAATGTATCAAAGTAAAATACTACACAGTTTAAATCTACACAGTATTGCATGTTGAATTTATCCAGGAAAAAATTGGTTATCTTGTAAGCCCCACTTCTCATCTAACCACATAGAAAGGAAATTCCATCTGGAAGGAGGAGACAGCAGAGGGGCTTTTATCAGTTTGCAAGCCCACAGACTGTATCCCATCATTCTCCTCTGTCCATGAGATTCTCCAGACAAGAAGACTGGAGTGGGTTGCCATTTCTTTCTCCAGGGCATCTTCCTGACCCCGGGATAGAACGCGGTTTTCCTGTGTCGGCAAGCAGATACTTTACCATCTGAGCGCCAAGGGAAACCTCATCAAATGTGAGGATTTCTACCCCATAAACTTAATCACATTATAAGCTCTACATACGAGGGGATGATTTTGCCTTCTTTGGAATTTGCCCATAGTACCTAAAATATGCTTCCTGTGCACATATTAGGTATGTGATACATACATGTTTAAGAACTAATTGTCACAAAGAAATTATGCTGTGTTCATACATTTGTTCTTTACACAAACTTGTGAAACATTTAGCATCATTTCTTCAGATGGAACTGTTTTCTTTACCTTTTGATTGTGATATAAGTAAAATATTAAATACTAATTACTATGTCAATATTTTTTCTTTTTTTATTGGAGGCTAATTATTTTACAATATTCTATTGGTTGTTTTTGCCATACATTGACATGAATCCACCCCGGGTGTACATGAGTTCCCCTTCCTGAACACCCCTCCCACCCCCCTCCTCTCCATATTCTCTCTCTGGTTCATCCCTGTGCACCAGCCCCGAGCATCCTGTATCATGCGTTGAACCTGGACAGGTGATTCATTTCACATATGATAATATACATGTTTCAATGCCATTCTCCCAAATCATCCCACCCTCGCCCTCTCCCACAGAGTTCCAAAAACTGTTCTATACACCTGTGTCTCTTTTGCTGTCTCGTATACAGGGTTATAATTTCCATCTTTCTAAATTCCATATATATGCGTTAATTTACTGTATTGGTGTTTTTCTTTCTGGCTTGCTTCACTCTGTATAATAGGCTCCAGTTTCATCCACCTCATTAGAACTGATTCAAATGCATTCTTTTTAATGGCTGAGTAATACTCCATTGTGTGTATGTACCAAAGCTTTCTTATCCATTCGTCTGCAGATGGACATCTAGGTTGCTTCCATGTCCTTGCTATTATAAACAGTGCTGCGATGAACATTGGAGTACATGTGTCTCTTTCAATTCTGGTTTCCTCGGTGTGTATGCCCAGGGGTGCTATTGTTGGATCACATGGCAGTTCTATTTTCAGGGTTTAAGGAATCTCCACCCTGTTCTCCATAGTGGCTGTACTAGTTTGCATTCCCACCAACAGTCTAAGAGGGTTCCCTTCTCTCCACACTTTCTCCAGCATTTATTACATGTAAACTTTCGGATAGCAGCCGTTCCGACTAGTTTGAAATGCTATCTCATTGTGGTTTTGATTTGCATTTCTCTGACTATGAGGGATGTTGAGCATTTTCTCATGTTTGTTAGCCATCTTTATGTCTTCTTTGGAGAAATGTCTGTTTAGTTCTTTGGCCCTTTTTTTGATTGGGTCTTTTAATTTTCTGTAGTTGAGATGCAGGAGCTGCTTGTGTATTTTGGAGATTAATTCTTTGTCATTTGTTTCATTTGCTATTATTTTCTCCCATTCTGAAGGCTGTCTTTTCACCTTGCTTATAGTTTCCTTTGCTGTGCAGAAGCTTTTGAATTTAATTAGGTCCCATTTGTTTATTTTTGCTTTTATTTCCAATATTCTGGGAGGTGGGTCATGGAGGATCCTGCTGTGATTTACGTCGGAGAGTGTTTTGCCTATGTTCTCCTGTAAGAATTATATAGTTTCTCGTCTTACATTTAGATCTTTAATCCACTTTGAGTTTATTTTGGTGTATGGTGTTAGGAAGTGTTCTAGTTTCATTCTTTTACAAGTGGCTGACCAGTTTTCTCAGCACTACTTGTAAAGAGACTGTCTTTTCTCCATTTTATATTCTTTCCTCCTTTGTCAAAGATAAGGTGTCCATAGGTGCGTGGATTTATCTCTGGGCTTTCTATTTTGTTCCATTGATCTATATTTCTGTCTTCATGCCAGTACCATACTGTCTTAATGTCTGTGGCTTTGTAGTAGAGCCTGAAGTCCGGCAGGTTGATTCCCCCAGTTCCATTCTTCTTCCTCAAGATTGCTTTGGCTATTCAAGGTTTTTTGTATTTCCATTAAAAATGTGAGATTATTTGTTCTAGCTCTGTGAAAAATATCATTGGTAGCTTGATAGGGATTGCAATGAATGTATAAATTACTTTGGGTAGTATACTCATTTTCACAATATTTAATCTTCCAATCCACGAATACGGTGTATTTCTCCATCTATGAGTGTCCTCTTTGATTAATTTCACCAGTGTTTTTTAGTTTTCTATTTACAGGTCTTTTGTTACTTTAGGTAGACATATTCCTAAGTATTTAATTCTTTTCGTTGCAACAGTGAATGGAATAGTTTCCTTAATTTCTCTATTTTCTCATTATTAGTGTATAGGAATGCAAGGGATTTCTGTGTGTTGATTTTATATCCTTCAACTTTACTGTATTCATTGATTAGCTCTAGTAGTTTTCTGGTAGAGTCTTTAGGGTTTTCTGTATAGAGGATCATGTCATCAGCGAACAGTGAAAGTTTTACTACTTCTTTTCCAATTTGGATTCCTTTTATGTCTTTTTCTGCTCTGATTGTTGTGGCCAAAATTTCCAGAACTATGTTGAATAGTAGTGTTGAGAGTGGGCACCCTTGTCTTGTTCCTGACTTTAGGGGAAATGCTTTCAGTTTTTTACCATTGAGGATAATGTTTCCTGTGGGTTTGTCATATATAGCTTTTATTATGTTTAGGCATGTCACTTCTATTCCCACTTTCTGGAGGGATGTTGAATTTTGTCGAAGTCTTTCTCTGAATCTATTGAGATAATCATATGATTTTTATTTTTCAGTTTGTTAATTTGGTATATTACATTGATTGATTTGAAGATATTGAAGAATCCTTGCATTCCTGGGATAAAGCCCACTTGGTCATTATCTTCTTAATGTGTTGTTGGATTTTGATTGCTAGAATTTTGTTCAGGATTTTTGCATCTATGTTCATCAGTGATATTGGCCTGTAGTTTTCTTTTTTTGTGGGATCTTTACCAGGTTTTGGGATTAGGGTGATGGTGTCCTCATAGAATGAGATTGGAAGTTTCCCTTCATCAGCAATTTTCTGGAAGAATGCTCAAACTACCGCACAATTGCACTCATCTCATACGCAAATAAAGTCATGCTCAAAATTCTCCAAGCCAGGCTTCAGCAATATGTGAACCATGAACTTCCAGATGTTCAAGCAGGTTTTAGAAAAAGCAGAGGCACAAGAGATCAAATTGCCAACATCCACTGGATCATGGAGAAAGCAAGAGAGTTCCAGAAAACCGTCTATTTCTGCTTCATTGACTATGCCAAAGCTTTAGACTGTGTGGATCACAATAAACTGTGGAACATTCTGAAAGAGATGGAAATACCAGACGACCTGATCTGCCTCTTGAGAAACCTGTATGCAGGTCAGGAAGCAACAGTCAGAACTGTACATGGAAAAACAGACTGGTTCCAAATAGGAAAAGGAGTAAGTCAAGGCTGTATAGTGTCACCCCGCTTATTTAACTTATATGCAGAGTACATCATGAGGAACGCTGGGCTGGAAGAAGCACAAACTGCAATCAAGATTGCTGGGAGAAATATCAATAACCTCAGATATGCAGATGACACTACCCTTATGGGAGAAAGTGAAGAAGAACTAAAAAGCCTCTTGATGAATGTGAAAGAGGAGAGTGAAAAGGTTGACTTGAAGCTCAACATTCAGAAAACAAAGATCATGGCATCTGGTCCCATCACTTCATGGGAAATAGATGGAAAAACTGTGGAAACAGTGTCAGACTTTATTTTTTGGGGCTCCAAAATCACTGTGGATGCTGATTGCAGCCATGAAATTAAAAGACGCTTACTCCTTGGAAGGAAAGTTATGACCAATCTTGATAGTATATTAAAAAGCAGAGACATTACTCTGCCAAAAACGGTCCGTCTATTCAAGGCTATGGTTTTTCCCGTGGTCATGTATGGATGTGAGAGTTGGACTGTGAAAAAAGCTGATCGCCAAAGAATTGATGCTTTTGAACTGTGGTGTTGGAGAAGACTCTTGAGAGTCCCTTATACTGCAAGGAGATGCAACCAGTCCATTCTAAGGGAGATCAATCCTGGGTGTTCATTGGAAGGACTGATGCTAAAGCTGAAACTCCAATACTTTGGCCACCTCATGCGACGAGTTGACTCACTGGAAAAGACTCTGATGCTGGGCAAGTTTGGGGGCTGGAGGAGAAGGGGACGACGGAGAATGAGATGGCTGGATGGCATCACCGACTCGATGGACATGAGTTTGAGTGAACTCCGGGAGTTGGTGATGGACAGGGAGGCCTGGCGTGCTGTGATTCATGGGGTCTCTGAGAGTCGGACACGACTGAGCGACTGAACTGAACTGAACTGAACACCTATTTGAGTAGAATAGGTGTTAGCTACAAATGCAATCAAACTTTGGTCTGGGTTTTAAATTGAAAGTTCCCATTTTTCGGAGCCAAGATCTAAATATGCTGTTCTATATGCCGAATAAATCTTCAAATGAAAGGAGATGTAAATAGCAGGGGGGGGAAATTTAAAGATTTTTATTGTGAGTTAGCAAATAATAAAGTATGTTTCACTCCTCTTCAACTCCCTAGCTTCTTGCAAAGAGACTGGAACAATAAGTGTTCAACAAAGAATTGGAAAAAGAGAGAGACTGCTGAAGATCAGCTAACCGATGAGCATGCTATGGTAGTCCCCAAGTGAAGTGGGCAGCTCTCTGCATTTCAGGCATCAGAAGCCATATGTAAAGCTCTTTAAATGTAGAAAAGCAAGATGTATTTAGAGATGGCATGAAAGCTTGGTAGATCTGGAGAATCTCATATGTGGAATGAATAGCTAAAGAGATAAGATTGAACACATGTGTTAGGTAGTTAGAATAGGAAAATGGAGTCCAGAATGGCAGTGGCTAAAAGACAAGGAAGGGAAAAGCTGGAAAACTTGGGAAAGTAGAAGAAGGAAGGTCTGAGGACTGGTGTGAGGAGTCGGGTAAAACAAACAGCACTCCTGGCTAACCCATTTTACATAGTACAGGCCCAGTGGGAAGAGAAAAATACATAAAAAGAGATGCCAAGGGGCCGGGGCTCTCTCTCTCTCTTCTTCTCTTTTGGGTCAGCATGCCCTCATGCCTCGAGGATGTATTTTCCTTTATTTTCTAAATAAAACTGAGCTGTAACACAGAACTGTAACACAAAGCTGTCCCAGAGCTGAGAAATGGTCTGTCCAAGAGCTGTGACACACCGAGAGCATTAATGTCCTTCGATTCAAATTTTTGTTATGATGAGACAGAACTGAGAAAATCACACACTCCCCTGACACATGGATAGAAGACAGACCAAAAGAGCTTGAACTCCATATGGAGCCACTATTAAGTTTTAAGAAGAGAGAGTAGCATAGCAAGACGTTTTTGTAGAATGATAATTTGGTAGCACTGGGTAAGATATATTGGAATTGAAAACTCTGTGGGGTCAGGTAAAAAACTTTAGGAAGCGGTGGCAGTAAGGTTTCCAAACCTCAGAAATAATTTATAAACCTTTTGTCCTCTCCTACAGTATCAAATCACCTAGTTTTTCTTCTCTCACAAAGTTTTTCTTCTCCCTGATCAATCTTATTGCATTCTGCTGTTTACCCTCAATCTTACCTGGTACCATTAATGTATCTACTTATGTTCCTTAGGTAACTACTAATTTTGCATCTCCGTCTCCAAAATACCCAACTTTTTACCCAAAGTAGAAATAGTAGGAAATACATATGTAGAGGAGGTAGAGACGAGCGCTTCAAACCTAGGTCTGTTCACACTGTGTTAGTTCAGTTCAGATCAGTCACTCAGTCGTGTCCTACTCTTTGTGACCCCATGAATCGCAGCACGCCAGGCCTCCCTGTCCATCACCAACTCCCAGAGTTCACTCAAACTCATGTCCACCGAGTCAGTGATGCCATCCAGTCACCTCATTCTTTGTCGTCCCCTTCTCTTCCTAGCCCCAATCCCTCCTAACATCAGAGTCCTTTCCAGTGAGTCAACTCATCGCATGAGGTGGCCAAAGTATTGGAGTTTCAGCTCTAGCATCAGTCTTTCCAATGAATATCCAGGATTGATCTCCTCTAGAATGGACTGGTTGCATCTCCTTGCAGTAAAAGGGACTCTCAAGAGTCTTCTCCAGCACCACAGTTCAAAAGCATCAGTTCTTCGGTGATCAACTTTCTTCACAGTCCAACTCTCACATCCATACATGACCACGGGAAAAACCATAGCCTTGACTAGATGGACCTTGGTTGGTAAAGTAATGTCTCTGCTTTTTTATATACTATCTAGGTTGGACATAACTTTCCTTCCAAGGAGTAAGGGTCTTTTAATTTCATGGCTGCAATCAGCATCTGCACTGATTTTGGAGCCCCCAAAAATAAAGTCTGACACTGCTTCCACTGTTTCCCCATCTACTTCCCATGAAGTGATGGGACCAGATGCCATGATCTTTGTTTTCTGAATGGTGAGCTTCAAGCCAACCTTTTCACTCTCCTCTTTCACTTTCATCAAGAGGAATTTTAGTTCCTCTTCACTTTTTCCATAAGCGTGGTGTCATCTGCTTATCTAAGGTGATTGATATTTCTCCCGGCAATCTTGATCCCAGCTTGTGCTTCTTCCAGCCCAGCGTTCCTCATGATGTACTCTGTATATAAGTTAAATAAGCAGGGTGACAATAAACAACCTTGCCATACTCCTTTTCCTATTTGGAACCAGTCTGTTGTTCCATGTCCAGTTCTAACTGTTGCTTCCTGACCTGCATACAGGTTTCTCAAGAGGCAGGTCAAGTAGTCTGGTATTCCCATCTCTTTCAGAATTTTCCACAGTTTATTGTGATCCACACAGTCAAAGGCTTTGGCATAGTCAATGAAGCAGAAATAGATGTTTTTCTGGACCTCTCTTGCTTTTCCCATGACCCAGCAGATGGCAATTTGATCTCTCGTGCCTCTGCGTTTTCTAAAACCTGCTTAAACATCTGGAAGTTCATGGTTCACATATTGCTGAAGCCTGGCTTGGAGAATTTTGAGCATGACTTTACTAGCATGTGAGATGAGTGCAATTGTGCGTTAGTTTGAGCATTTTTTGGCATTGCCTTTCTTTGGGATTGGAATGAAGACTGACCTTTTCCAGTCCTGTGGCCATTGCTGAGTTTTCCAAGTTTGCTGGCATATTGAGTGCAGCACTTTCACAGCATCATCTTTCAGGATTTGAAATAGCTCAACTCGAATTCCATCACATCCACTAGCTTTGTTTGTAGTAATGCTTTCTAAGGCTCACTTGACTTCACATTCCAAGATGTCTGGCTCTAGGTCAGTGATCACACCATCGTGATTATCTTGGTTGTGAAGACCTTTTTTGTACCGTTCTTCTGTGTATTCTTGCAACCTCTTCTTAATATCTTCTGCTTCTATTAGGTCCTTAACATTCCTGTCCTTTATTGAGCCCATCTTTGCATGAAATATTCCCTTGGTGTCTCTAATTTTCTTGAAGAGATCTCTTGTTTTTCCTATTCTGTTGTTTTCCTCTATTTCTTTGCACTGATCCCTGAGGAAGGCTTTCTTGTCTCTTCTTGCTATTCTTTGGAACTCTGCATTCAGATGCTTATATCTTTCCTTTTCTCCTTTGCTTTTCGCTTCTCTTCTTTTCACAGCTATTTGTAAGGCCTCCTCAGACAGCCATTTTGCTTTTTTACATTTCTTTTTCTTGGGAATGGTCTTGGTCATTGTCTGCTGTACGATGTCATGAACCTCCGTCCATAGTTCATCAGGCACTCTATCTATCAGATCTAGTCCCTTAAATCTATTTTTCACTTCCACTGTATAATCATAAGGGATTTGATTTAGGTCATATCTGCATGGTCTAGTGGTTTTCCCTACTTTCTTCAATTTAAGTCTGAATTTGGCATAAGGAGTTCATGATCTGAGCCACAGTAAGCTCCTGGTCTTGTTTTTGCTAACTGTATAGAGCTTCTCCATCTTTGGCTGCAAAGAATGTAATCAATCTGATTTCGGTGTTGACCATCTGGTGATGTCCATGTGTAGAGTCTTCTCTTGTGTTGTTGAAAGAGGGTGTTTGCTATGACCAGTTCTTTGGCAAAACTCTATTAGCCTTTGCCCTGCTTCATTTCGTGCTCCAAGGCCAACTTTGCCTGTTACTCCATGTGTTTCTTGACTTCCTGCTTTTGCATTCCAGTCCCCTATAATGAAAAGGACATCTTTTTTGGGTGTTAGTTCTAGGCAATATTGTCTCTCTAACCGGCATTTTGTTGGTTAATGCTAGTTTTCCCAAATCCAAAGGCTAGGAAATAGTTATATTATTTAGTTTACTTCAAAAATTTATACTTTAAAAAAATTTCTCTTTAACACATAAGTGCTATACTTTACTCTTGGCTTTCCTTGAGGTTATAATTTAATTGGAGAAGATAAGAAAATTTAATGCTATAATCTTCTGTTTAATTTATTATTTTGTATTTTACCCAGAAGCACTTCACTTCAGAGAGGACTCCATGAAGTCTTAAGTACCTATAAGATCTACAACCCCTTTGTGAGAAAAGTGACCTCAAGCTGAGCTTTCTGTATTAAAATGCCAAAGCTCAGGCACAGAGATTCTACCCATGTACTGACTTGATAGGGAAAGCCATTTTCCTCTAAGGTAGCTTTGAATGAAAATGCCCTAGAGGACTGCTTCATATTTGATAATTGCACACTAAGTTAGAGAAAAACCAGGAACGTTCAGAAGAAACTGGTGCTCAGTATATGTCCGAAATGATTCTAAAACATTTTGCCAGTTTTCTATGAGATCTATGTACATCCCAGGCTAGAAAGTTGCTGAAACACAAAGCAATTGGAGAAATGGTCATTTTTTCTATCTCGTTCCCCTGTTTGGCATTTTTTTTTTTTTTTCAAAACAATGCCAAACAAAGCAAAAAAGCATCATTGAAAGTAATCTGTGTCTGTCTATTCCTTGTTATCCTACATCTTTCTATAAACCTCATATATACTCTCACCCTGCTGTGAAGATCACATAGATATGATCTTAGTTCCGTAGATAGGTAAAGAATAACTGAGAGATACTCATGGCCAGTGGCAACCAGTGTTAAGTTGGGAGTCAGAGATTCTTAAGTACAAGTCACAGGTATTAATCATGGACAAGTCACTTAATCTCTGCAAGACTTTTTCTTTCTCCTTGAAATTGTAGTGTTAATGGTACTTTGGTCACAGGGTTTTTGTTAGGAATAAATGAGAAAATGCATGTCAAGTGCTGGTAACAACTTTTGCTGACAATAAGCACATAATAAATGCCAACTACTGTTTTGAAAGTTATAGGTACATGTATTATTCACTTTCAAACAGCTAGTAAGAGATGGAAATAGGATTATTCTTATTATTTATTTCTAGCCTAGCTCCTTTTCCCCACAATACCACAGTGTTTTTTTAATTAATAAATCAATTAATTAATTTTGACTGTGTTGGGTCTTCATTGTGACATATGGGTTTTCTCTAGTTTCAGAGAGTGGAAGCTACTCTCTAGTTGTGAAGAGTGGTCACAATGAGAGAATTGTGGTGGCTTCTTTTGTTGTGGAGCACGGGCTCTAGAATCCAGACTCAGTAGATGTAGCACACCAGCTTAATTGCCCCTTGGCACGTGGGAATCTTCTTGGATGAGGGCTTGAACCCACCTCCTCTGCATTGGAAGGTAGATTCTTAGCCACAGGACTACCAGGGAAGTCCACTACACTGTTAATATCATGATAAGCCTCTGCTATGGGGGTGCTGAAAGGCACTCATAGTATTTGTGATAATATTAAAATGAAGTTCAATTACTTAAACCTCTGAGGCAATAAAATAAATCTGAAACAACATTAAAGAAGGGTTAACTAAATTGGTGGTTGATAAAATATTAATTAATTTTCAAAAAAAGATTGGGATGTTTAATACACATAGCTAACTTCTGAGCATAATGTCTTAGAAAATAGGCTAATAACTTTTATTCTCCCTCTATCTCTCTCTCTCTCATAAAATAACACTGGGCTGGATAAAATCTGAGTCTGTCCCAGACTGACATTTTGAAAAATAAAATTCATTACCATGGTGTATGCTATAATTCTTTTTTTATTGAGGTATAGTTGATGCACAATATTATATGATTTACAGGTGTACCATATAGTGATTCACAAATTTTAAAGGTTATACTCCATTAAATTTTGACTATATTCCATGTTGTACAGTATATCATTGTAGCTTATTTTATACTTAATAGTTTGTAAGTATTCGTTTTCTTCCCCTATATTTCCCCTCTTCCTTCTCTCTCCCCACTGGTAACCACTAGTTTTTTCTCTATTTCTGTTAGTCTGCTTCTTTTTCATTATATTCACTACTTTGCTATATTTTTTGAGATTCCACATATAAGTGATATCATACAGTACTTGTCTTTCTCTGTCTGACTTACTTCACTTAGTATAATACCCTGAGTCACTTAGTATAATACTCTGAGTCAATCCAGGTTGTTGCAAATGGCAAAATTTCATTATTTTTAACTACTGAGTTGTATTCCATTGTTCAACACCATCTCAACCTGGGACTAGAGCTAGCTTCTCCATTTCCTGCTGTTCAGACTTTGGCAAACTTCTTGACCTGAGCTTTTCTGCCTATAAACAGGATTGTTGTTGTGAATATCGAGTGTGATCGTGTAACCCTGTCTCGCTCTGGGTGGCTGTTATCATCAAATAATGGAAATGGGAGGAAGGTCCTCCACCTTGTGGGCTGGGGCAGATCTCACTGTAATGGACACGGAAGGACTTCTGTGTAGATGGGTCTAGGACAAGGCCTTGGGGGAGAGAGGGCCCAGCGTGGCCAAGAGAGGCACGGAAGAGACTATACAGAGGCCACTGTAGGGGCAGGTTGGAGGGACTGTGGAAAGGGACCTGATTCTGAGGTATTTCCAGGGTTTCTCTTGTGGCTCAGCTGGTAAGGAATCTACCTGCAATGCAGGAGACCTGGGTTCGGTCCCTGGGTTGGGAAGATCCCCTGGAGAAAGGAAAGGCTAACCACTCCAGTATTCTGGCCTGGGGAATTCCATGGACTGGATAGTCCATGGAGTCACAAAGAGTCACAATTGAATGACTTTCACTTCACTTCAGTATTCCGTTGTATATAGATATTTACTACATCTTCTTTATCCATTCATCTGTTGATGGACACTTATGTTGCTTCCATACTTTGGCAATTGTAAGAAAAGTTACTGTGAATATTGGGGTGCATGTATTTTTCCAAAATTTTTTTTCAGATATATACTCAGAAGTAGAATTGCTGGGTCATAAGGTAGTTCAATTTTTAGTTTTTTAAAAACATCTTCAAGATGGGGAACACATGTACACCTGGGGCAGATTCGTGTCAATATGTGGCAAAACCAGTACAATAATGTAAAGTTAAAAAAAAAAATCTATGTTTTCTACAGTGAATGCACCAATTTACATTCCCATAAACAGTGGACAAGGGTTCCCTTTTCTCCACATTCTTGTCAACATTTGTTATTTGTCTTTTTGATGATAGACATTCTGACAGGTATGAAGTGATAGCTCACTGTTTTTATTTGCATTTACCTGATAATTAGCAGTATTCAGTGTCTTTTTTTGTGCCTGTTGGTCATCTGTATTTCATCTTTGGAAAAATGTCTGTTCAGGTTTTCTGAACATTTTTAATTTTTCCATGTTGAGTTGTATGAACTCTTTATAAATGTTGGATATTAACCCCTTATTGGTCATATTATCTGCAAATATTTTCTCCCATTCAGTAGGATGTCTTTTTGCTTTGTTGATGGTTTCCTTTGCTGTGCAAAAGCTTTTAAGTGTATGCTACAATTCTTTTTTATTGAGGTATAGCTGATGCACAATGTTTAAGTAGGTCTCATTTCTTTAATTTTTTATTTTATTTCTTTTACTTTAGCAGACAGATCCAAAAAAAGATTGCTACAATTGTCCACTTGTTTCACTCTAGGAGTTTTGAAGTTTCCAGATTTACATTTAGGTCTTTAGTCCATTTTGATTTTACTTTTGTATATGGTGTTAGGGAGTGCTCTAATTTCATTCTTTTACACAGAGCTGTCCAGTTTTTCCAGTACCACTTATTGAAGAGATTTTGTTTTTTCTCCATTGTACATCCTTACCTCCTCTGTTGTAGATAAATTGATCATAAGTGTGTGGTTTATTTCTGGGCTTTCTATTCTGTTCCATTGATCTATGTGTCTGTTTTAGTACCAATGCCACACTGCATTGATTACTATGGTAATAGTCTGAAGTCAGTGAACATGATTGCTTCAGCTCCGTTCTTCTTTCTTAGACTGTTTTGCTATTCAAAGTCTTTTGTGTTCCAATACATATTTTAAAATTTTTCAGTTCCAGTCACATTCTATTAGCTAAAGGAAATTACTAGCCAAGTCAGCCATTAATGGAATGAGGAAGTACAAGTGTTACTTGAATATCATGGGTTTGAGCTGCTTGCATCTACCTATGCATGAGATCTTTTTCAACAGTATACACTGTACTACTACACAATCTGCAGATACAGAATCATGTATACAAGGGACAGTGTATACTAAGTGCCAGCTACAAAGCTATACATTGATTTTTGACTGCATGGAGGGTCAGAGCCCCAGTTCCTTGTGTTGTTCAAGGGTCAACTGTATTCTTTGCTCTGAAAGGTAGAGAAAAGGGAATGAACAGTTGCTTAAAATTAATCAATTTGACATATCATTTGACAATATTTATGCAGTTAAATTCAATGTAGTTACTGTGATATACATAATATTTTAATATAAATATATACACATATTTATGTATATAGATCCATTATATCATATATACATCATATATACATATATCTGTATATACATATAGTGACTGCCAATAAGACTGTCTGTAGGAAAAAATAAGGAAAATTCATTAAAAACAACAATAAAAAGGACAGCAATATCACCCTCCTTTGTTTTATCAGGAAAGATGTCACATTGCCAAAAAGCTGTCAAGAAAATGTTCTCTCATCATTATGGTATTGTGCAGTTGAACTATGGATCAGCATCAACTAAAAGAGCAAAATGGAGCCAAGATGCCTTGCAGTGTTGCAGGTGGTGCTGGATGTTGGCACTTTTTAGAGTTCTGCACAGTAGTGGGGCCCTAAGGCCTAGCAGAGGGACAGATGGCATGTGGGGGCTGGCCCAGCTAGAAGTCAAACAGGATACTGTCCTGATTTATAAAACTAACACTATGGCACAACTAATTTCAAAGCCATTTGGTGAGGTCAGAAGAAGCCAGAGCTTTTTTTTTTTTTTTTGGTGATTGATATCTTTATTCTTCTTAAATTAATTTATTTTAATTGGAGGCTAACTACTTTACAATATTGTGGTGGTTTTTGCCATACTTTGACATGAATCAGCCACAGGTGCACATGTGTGTACACTCCATCCAGAATCCCCTCTCCCATCTCCCTCTCCATCCTATTCCTCTGGGTTGTCTCATTGCACTGGCTTTGAGTGCCCTGTTTCTAACTGAGCTGTATCTTCTCCAACTAAATGCTTAATCCAATCTCAAACCTTTTCTTTTCAAAATTAATTTGGTAATTAGCTCAGAGACCTCCATATTTCTCTTACAAGCATAGCTGTTTATGCTTAAAATCAAATGATCAAAATCTCAGAAGTTTAAGCTTTCCAGATTCAGTTTGAACGTGACATATCCATGAATGTGATATTGAGGAAGCTGTAACAGCTGAATTCTAAACCTCCCTAACAGGTGCTGATTCAGCTAATGGCAACTTTGCATGGAGGGCAAAAGTTGCTTGCTTTCAACAGCACAGATTTTCCACAGATGGCCTTGAAGCTAGCAAGTCCAGAAGCTGTAAAAAAAAAAAAAAAAAAAGCACTCTTTTTAGCTATGTCACACTGGACAGAATATAGATTTTTGAACAGTTTGCTGTCCAAATGCTAATTGGTGATGGGTTGTCCAATCCTACAGCTAGGTGACTTAGAAAATAAGGAACTGTCCTTTTGCTCTAACACCGTGGTAGAAATCCATCTCTTTTTGCCTCTGCTAAGTCCCAAGAGAACAGTTGTCTACATATAATTATACACAATTGGGCAGTCAGTGGCTTCACTTAGAAGAGACCCAGCTCTGATCTTTGCTGTCTCTCCAATGACTCCTGAACCATAAAAGAGGTGGTCATGCCAGGTCAGAGTTCATTATGGAAATGGAGAGTTTGAAGGGACTGACATTGGAGCTGACAGCATGGGGCTTGACTTTTGGAGGAAGGACTTCATCCATGGAAACCTGCATGAGCAGAATACAGAGAACCTACCTGTCTGCTTTCTTATCTTACCCAAAGTGAAGAAGAACAACAAAAAGAATTCCTTGACTTCGCCAGCAACTTTCCTTTCCTTTAATATTCAGTGTAAGTTGTTCAGAAATTCTATTCTATTCTTTACAGGGATACACTAAGGGAAAGACTGTGAATTCTAATATAATCAGACTAAGATACTTGAACTTTTGCAAAGCATTACTTTACTAGGCTGAATGTTTATACAATTCACTATAGACATTTGGCAATTTAGCCTGTTAATATATAGTACTTTCAGGTTATGTTCGGCCATATAGATACCTTCTGTGGCACGCCCTACCCTTTTAAGAAACATTATCATAAGCCAAGACACCAAGATAGCATAACAAGAAACAGGGTTTTTTCATTAAATTGAAAAGCAGTATCGTCTATATATTGTGATAAAGGATGTGTACGTATACTGCAGAAATATTAATAGATTCATGTTATCACCTTTCTACATCCCCCACAAAAAGTTGAAAAATGATGTTCATGGAGGTAAATTAAAATTTTATAATGTATTCCTAAGGTGGAATTTATTTTTATTTTATTTTTTTAACCAGAAGTTGGAAACATGAGAAAGAATACGTTAAAAAAAAAAAAAAAGAGGGGGGAGAATCCTGAAGAGATATGCATATGAAAAGATGCTCAACATCATATATAAAAAATTAAAACAAAATTGAGATACCACTACACACCTATTGAAATGGACAACACCTATGGATATGGAGCAACAGGAGCTCTGTCATTCATGGCTGGTGGGAATGCAAAATGGTACAGTCACTTTCAAAGATGGTTTGGCAGTTTCTTACAAAAGCAAACATATTCTTACCATATGACCCAGGAATCATGCTCCTTGATATTTATCCAAATGAACTGAAAACTTATGTACACACCAACCCTGCACAGCAAATTTTTATAGCAGCTTTATTTATAATTACTAAAACTTGGAAAATTTGTCCAAGATGTCCTTCAGTAAATGAAGAGATAAACTGTGATACCTCCAGACAATTGAATATCATTCAGCATTTTAAAAAATGAGCTACCAAGCCATGAAAAAATAGAGGAAACTTGGATACATGTTACTAAGTGAAAGAAGTCAATCTGAAAGTGCTACATGATTTATGGTTCTAACTATGACATTCTGGGAAAGGTAAAAGTGTCTAGATGAGAGAGAAGAATAGGTAGAGAATGGAGAATATAGTGCAACTATACTGATGGATACATGTCATTATGTCTGTCAAAACAAGGAAAATGTACAATACCATGAGTGAGCTCAAATGTAAACTATGAACTCTAGGTGATAATGATGTCTCAATGTAGGTTCACCAGTTATAATAAATGTATCACTGTGATTCATCATATTGTTAGTGGGCAATTTCCACTCATTTGCTGTGAACCTAAAATGGCTTTAAAAATATAATTTATTAACTTAATAAAAGATAAATGCACACATACATGCACTTGCACACACATATAGCAAATAATTAAGCTGGTTTACTCACTACCCAGCTTACAAAATAGAAAATTGGCATGAATATTGAAGCTCTTTGTTATGCCTCTCCCCAATCCCATCCCCTCCCACCATCCCATCCTCAACCTTCTCCCTGAGATAAATATTACACTGATTTTTTTTTTCCTTCCAATGACTTTCTTTACTGCATTTGCTTATATCTCTAAACAATGTGTTGTTTAATTTTATATACTGTTGAACTTTATATAAATGGAAGCATTTTGTAGATAATCCTGAGATTGGTTTCATTTCTTTTTTTTTTTTTTCAGCCAGACCTTAGAATAATGTGATTATTCCTGTAGCAGAGGTTCATTCTTCCCACAGCAGTATACAATTCCATTCTAAATTGAGTTCATCACATTTTTCCCTTCTCCTCTCCTGTTTTTGGACACTTGGTTGTTACACGTTCCTTTTTTCTTTCTTTTTATCATGCTATTACAAACTTTCTTTACATGTCTTTTTGTGAACATTTATAAGAGATCTCTCTAGGAAGTACTCTTAGAGGTAGAATTGCTGAGTTCTATGCTATCTTCACCTTTACAAATCAGTGCTAAATTGTCTTTCAAAGTTGTTATACCACTTTATACACCTATCAACAGTGTATGAAAACACTGATTACTCTACATCCCTTATAATATCAGATTCTTTTTCTTTCTTCCTTCCTTCCTTTCATTTTTTGGACCATTTTGATGGGTTTAAAGTGATATCACATTAAATTTGCATTTCCTAACTGTTAGTGTGATTGCTTTTTAATTTTCCATGTATTTAACCATTTTTTGTGTTCCCCTTCTATGAAATGCTTGCTTAATTTGTTTTTTTATTTTCCATTAGATTGTTTATCCTTTCCTTTTTGTTGTATCATCTCCCAATTTGTGATTTCTCATTTCACCATAGTTATGCTGCTTTAATTTTTATATTGTCAAAATTATCAATTTTTCCTTGTCATTTGCATTGTTGTTATCATATTCAAGAAATCCTTCCATATAATAAGGTCATAAAGACATTCTTCTGTGTTTTCTTCTATGCTTTTGCATTTGTATTTAGCCAATCTGAAACTTATTTTGTGTATAAATATAGTTTATGCTTTTCTGTATAGATAGTCAGTTGTCTAAGCATAATTTGTTGGATGTTTTACTCATTGATCTGTAATACCAGCCCTATCATAAATAATTTCTAAATATGTGACTGTTCCTAGATGTTTACTATTTTATAGGACTATTTATCTATAAAGGAGATCAATCCTGGGTGTTCATTGGAGGTACTGATGCTAAAGCTGAAACTCCAATACTTTGGCCACCTCATGCGAAGAGTTGACTCACTGGAAAAGAGTTTGATGCTGGGCGGGATTGGGGGTTGGAGGAGACGGGGACGACAGAGAATGAGATGGCTGGATGGCATCACCGAGTGAACTCCGGGAGTTGGTGATGGACAGGGAGGCCTGGCGTGCTGTGATTCATGGAGTCGCAAAGAGTCGGACACGACTGAGTGACTGAACTGAACTGAAGGAGAAGGCAATGGTAACCCACTCCAGTACTCTTGCCTGGAAAATCTCTGGGATGGAGGAGCCTGGTAGGCTGCAATCCATGGGGTCGCTAAGAGTCAGACACGACTGAGCGACTTCACTTTCACTTTTCTCTTTCATGCATTGGAGAAGGAAATGGCAACCCACTCCAGTGTTCTTGCCTGGAGAATCCCAGGGATGGCGGAGCCTGGTGGGCTGCCATCTATGGGGTCCACAGAATGGGACACGACTGAAGTGACTTAGCAGCAGCAAGGAAATGCTACACTATCTTGTTGACTGGGTTTCCCTGAGAGCTCACTTGGTAAAGAATCTGCCTACAATGCAGGAGACCCTGGTTCAATTCCTAGGTTGGGAAGGTCCACTGGAAAAGGGATACACTACCCACTCCAGTATTCTTGGGCTTCTCTTGTGGTTCAGCTGGTAAAGAATCTGCCTGCAATGCAGGACACATGGTCTTTAGATGATCTTTATATCTATTAGTGCAAAACCTCCCCAACCCCTTGCTCTTTGTCATCAGTTTTTTGGCAATAGCTGTCCTTTTCTTTGTCATATAAATCTGTATTAGCTAAGGTTTTCCACAGACAGATATAGAACCAATACAATATAGATAGATTGATAGATAGATAGATGAGAGATAGATGATAGATAGATAGATGATAGATAGATGATAGATATAGGTAGATAAATATACATACATGTGTATCTATCAAAGAATTGTATTATTAAAATTTACCTCATGTGATTGTGAAGAAGTTCTGAGAAGTCCCAGAATCCTTTATCTGCAAGATGGAAACCTAGTAAAGCCAGTAAGTAGTATAACCTAGTCTAAATCTGAAGGCCTGAGAGCCAGGAGCATCAATATTGTAAATCCCAGTGTAGAACAAGAGACAACCAATGTGTCAGCTCAAGCATCATTTTATTCAGACCATTAACAGACTGGATGATGCCCACCAACATGGGTGAGGGCAATCTGCTTTACTTAATCTTTTCCAGCAACACTCTCACAGGCTCACTCAGAAACAATATTTAGGCAAATATCTGTGGCCCAGTCAAACTGACATATAAAATTAGCTGTCATGGAATCTTAGAATCAAGTCCTCAAAGTATACATATACACACATACCTTTTTGCATCAAATGTAAAGGTAGACTTAGGAAGAATTGGTAATATATGGTATTGGTATATATATTTATATAATGCATGGTATTGAGCTTTTCTACCAGTATCCATTTTTTTTTAGTTTTTTAATGCTTTCTAATTTCTAATTTAATTGAATTATGATGAAATAATATGATCTACATGATATCTGTTCTATGAAACATAGGACTTGCATTATGGTCTAATATGGGGATATGGGGTCATTTTTTTAACTTTCCATGTGTGTTTGAAAATGTGTATTATACAATTGCTGAGTCTATTGTATCAAGATTGTTAATTATGCTGTTCAAATACTTATATACTTATTGATTTTTGTGTGTTTCAGCTTAAATATACTGGCTTTCATTTGGTTAGTATTTTCCTAATATATCTTTTCTCATTTATTAATTTTGACCTTAATGTGTTGTCATGTTTCTCATAACTCTTTCTGAGTAACATATAGCTGTGTTTTATTTTTTTTTTTAATGCAGTCTCATAATCTTTGTCTTGTAACTAGATCTTTTAGATAATTTAATCTGTTTAAATTTACAGTTATCACAAGTATAATTAGAATTTATTTCTGTCATCTTATTTACTGGTTTCTAATTATCCTGCTTTTTCTATTGGTGTTATTTTTTTCTTTAATGTCGTATTTTAGATGATTGGAGTCTTTTGGGTCTCATTTAATATTTACTTAAAATGTTAACATGCATTCTTGAGAGACACAACTATTGAGTGTAAGATAGGCTCAAATATATATTGTACAACATGGGGGAATATAGCCAATATTCTGTAATAACTGTAAATGGAAAGCAAACTTTTTAAAATTGTATATATATTTTTTAAATTTAAATGCATTCATAACGATTTACAGTTAATCAACTTCTTCACCCTCCACTGAACAATGCAAGGACTTTGAGCACTGAACTCATGTCACACCCTGCAAAATGGCAAACTGTATTTACAGATTTTAAAGCTACTTGATTTTGCTAGCCCCATAAATTGGACATTTTTATTAATGTTTATGCAGTCAATGTCAGTTTAGATAGAGTACAAATTTGCTGATTCTTGACTCACCATTCCTACCTGCATCTCAATGCCTCTTTCTGAGATAATTTCCCTTCGGCCTAAAGTAAAGCCTTCAGAACCTCTCTTGTTGCCTCTCACGTATTCTGTTTTTGTTCTTCTGAAAACATCCATTTTGATGGTCTTCTGTTTCTTTATTGTTCTCTCAGTTTCACATTCCTTCTCTACACATAATGTTAAGTATTTTATTTTTTTTAATTTATTTATTTTAATTGGAAGCTAATTACATTATTGTATTGGTTTTGCCATACATTGACATGAATCTGCCCCGGGTGTACATGTGTTCCCCATCTTGAATCCCCCTCCCAGCTCCCTCCCCATCCCATCCCTCTGGGTCATCCCAGTGCACCAGCCCCGAGCATCCTGTATCATGCATTGAACCTGGACTGGTGATTCATTTCACATATGATAATATACATGTTTCAGTGCCATTCTCCAAAATCATCCCACCCTCGCCCTCTCCCACAGAGTCCAAAAGACTGTTCTACACATCTGTGTCTCTTTTGCTGTCTCGTATACAGGGTTATCGTTATCATCTTTCTAAATTCCATATATATGCATTAGTATACTGTATTGGTGTTTTTCTTTCTGGCTTACTTCAGTCTGTATAATAGGCTCCAGTTTCATCCACCTCATTAGAACTGATTCATATGTGTTCTTTTTAATGGCTGAGTAATACTCCATTGTGTATATGTACCACAGCTTTCTTATCCATTCATCTGCAGATGGACATCTAGGTTACTTCCCTGTCCTGGCTATTATAAACAGTGCTGTGATAAACATTGGAGTACATGTGTCTCTTTCAATTCTGGTTTCCTCTGTGTGTATGCCCAGGAGTGCGATTGCTAGGTCATATGGGAGCTCTATTTCCAGTTTTTTAAGAAATCTCCACACTGTTCTCCATAGTGATTGTACTAGTTTTTATTCCCACCAACAGTGTAAGAGGGTTCCCTTTTCTCCACACCCTCTCTAGCATTTATGGCTTGTAGACTTTCGGATAGCAGCCATTCTGACTTGAGTAAAATGATACCTCATTGTGGTTTTGATTTGCATTTCTCTGATTATGAGTGATGTTGAGCATCTTAAAGTTTTTTTTTTTTTTTAAACTAGCTCAGTCATGTCTGACTCTTTGCGACCCCTTGAACTATACAGTCCATGGAATTTTCCAGGCCAGAATGCTGGAGTGGGTAGCCTTACCTTTCTCCAGGGGATCTTCCCAACCCTGGGATCAAACCCAGGTCTCCCACATTGCAGGCAGGAAGCCCATCTTATATCTTACTTTTGATAATTCCAATAGCTGTGGTCTGCATCTGATTTTACTCCACTGCCTGTAGTTTTTGCTGAACAGATTGATAAATAAAACAAGTAAGGGACCGAAGGAGACTGTACATCATCTTTATTATTGATAAGCATGAAATTAAATCTGTTAAGCAAGATAATTTGTTAATCTTATCTCTCAGAATTAGGCACAATCACCCAGCCCATCTTAGGACATACTGAACCAGGAGATAACTTCTCATGTGTCAGGAGGAGCAACACTTGGAGGAACAGAACAAGTTTCTGCTTTCTGTGAGCAAGGTGACCCCCCACAAGGAAGAGGAGTATTGCTGAGCTAAGTATGTCTTGGTATTTCCTCAAAATATTTCAATCAGATAAGTTACTCCATTAACCCTCCTCCCCAGTTGAGAATAAAGATAAAGGCAGAAAGATGTAAGGAGAGTAACACCAGTGAACATCTTTTAACCCAGCACTAAATATCAGGGGAGTGGCAGACACGTTGGCCATAAAACTGGGTTTGTGTCTGTTCTAGTTTGCTAGGGCTGCCATAACCAAGTACCACAGACTGGATTGGCTTAAACAAGAGAAATCTATTGTCTCACAGTTCTCGAGACTAGAAGTCTGAAATCAAGGTGTCAGCAGAGCTTGTTCCTTCTGAGAGCCATGGTGGTGTTGGTTAGTCACTCAGTCATGTCCAACTCTTTGCAACCCCACGGACTATATCCAATGGGATTCTCCAGGCAAGAACCTGGAATGGGATGCCATTCCCTTCTCTAGGAGATCTTCCCGACCCAGGGATCAAACCTGTGTCTCCTGAATTGCAGGCAGATTCTTTACTATCTGAGCCACCAGGGAAGTCTGAAAACCATGAGGGAAAATCTCTTCACATGCTTCAATCTCATTTTCTGGTGGTTTGCTAGCAATCTTTGGGGTTCCTTGTAGATAACATTGTCACTGTGTATCCACACTGTCTTTCCTTTGTATACATCTCCCTTTTCACACAGAATTCTTTTTATAAGGATACCAGTTACTGGATTAAGGGCCCACCCTACTCCAATACAATCTTGTGTTAGCTAATTACATCTGCAATTATTGTTTCCAAGAAACGTCACATTCTGAGATACTAGGAGTTAGGACTTCAACATATGAATTTGAAGGAAGGATCATAATTCAACAGAAGTTTCCTTAATATGCTCTGTGAATTTCATCTATAAGTGCAAGCTCCTTGGAACTTCATCTGTGCAAAACATTTGAGGCCTGAGTTGAGGATGTATTTCTCTAGAGAGGGTTTGATTTTTATTTTGCCAAGTGCCTGGAATACATCCAACCTGCAACTATTATGAAATAAATTCTCACTGGGAGGCTTTTCACACTGCATAGGTAGTGTGAATTCAGACTCGAAACTTGCCCAAGGACCAACTTTCATTCAAAAATTCTAAAGAAAAACCTGTTTTGTTTTGTTTTCTATTCAACCATGTGCTGAGGCTAGGATAGGCAAGTTTCCTTTCTGCCCTTTTCTATGGGGTGGGAAATTATTTTTAAGCTCACTCTTACAGTTTTGGTCTTGTATGCTTACAATGATGTCTAAGTTTTTGCCAGAGTCTCCTACAGATCACCCCTCCCTGCATGGATATTAAGCTTTATCTTCAAGCCTCTGCACCATGTGATCTTAAACATTGATTCTCAAAGTTATTATGATTTACGCATGTGTCTAGGGTGAAAGCTAACTTTTGTACTTAGATTTTTGCTTTATCTTCATGTTTGGTTTTTAGGTGTCTCTCTTGTCAATGAAGATATGAGAATAGAAATAGTATATTAAATATATTTTGGGCATTCTCTAGCAGTCTTATGGTTAGTACTCTTCGCCTTCACATCCCAAAGGCCTGGGCTGTCTCTGGTCAGGGAACTAAGATTCCACAAGCTGTGCAGTGTGTGGGTGTGTTAGCTAAGTCACTTCAGTTGTATCTGACTCTTTGTGACCCTATGGACTGTAGCCTGCCAGGGTCCTCTGACCATGAGATTCTCCAGGCAAAAATACTGGAGTGGGTTGCCATGTCCTTCTCCAGGGGATCTTCCCATCCCTGAGATTAAACCTGGGTCTCCCACATTGCAGGCAGATTCTTTACCATCTGATCCATCAGGGAAGCCCATATATACACACATATATCGGCTGACATTTTCAGTTGTTTTGCCACATTTAATTGTACACATTGTCTAGCCTGCTTTACCACCCAAAAGAAGTGTCTAGGTGGGGTCTTTATAGAAAGAGTCACATTCAAAACCCAATAGCTAATAATTATTATATGTTTACTCTATGCGTGCTGATATTATTCTAAGTGTTTCACTTGAATCACCTCATTTAATCTTTACAAAAGCCAAATGAGATAAGCGCTGTTTTCAAATGTAGAAATTTAGTCTTAGAGCAGACATTATATTTTCCGAGAATCACAGGACTGAAAGTTGATGGTGATGGAATTTAAGTTCATCTCTGTCTGATGCCAAAATTAGTGCACCAAAACACTCTCATTTACTACTTCCGAAGGTAAAATATTATTGAAACAAGTATGAATTGATTGTGTGCATGAATTTAATAAACAATGTGATGACAGGCACAACTATTGTTTTATCCATTTTTACTCCCCCAAATACCTATCATGGTGTTTAGAATATAACAAAAGTTTATTAAGCATGTTAAAGAAGTTAAAGAAGAAAGTCATATAAGGACTCTTATTCATACATGTATAGATATCAAGTAAGATTACCTACTGGTAGTAGGCTGATAATTTGGTAATACCAGATCAGAGCAGATTTCTGGGGCTCATGTTTCTAATGTTTTTATTTCAAATTGTCTGATCTTCAGTAATTAAATTTATCCCAGCTCTGGAATTCCTAAAATGACTGTAGTACTAAACACATTTGTTTCCAATTTACACATTCAAAAATTGGAAACCTGTGAGTTTTCACTTATTCCTTCTTCTTTTATATATTTAGATGAAATCCTAATTACTACTAGAATGCTGAGTTTTATAGAGGGTTTAGTAAAAGAGGAAAGAGCTTGTTTGATAGATGAAGAGTTAAAACCATGTAAGAACTATTAGCATGAGATTTTTTCCATGTTAATTCTAACTGGATCCGTTAAATTTTGTCACTGATTCATTCAAGCTAAATGTGCCAGGTGCCAGCCTATAGTTCTTAGGCTACTGTTACTACTAATAATATTACATGTCTACTTTTATACTTATTTTTCCAAACAATCCTGCAAGTTATTATTGTCTCCATTTAACAAATGAAGACACTAGCAGAATAATAGTTATTTAGCAGAACAGCAAGTCATGAAACCACCTGTAACCACAAAATTCCGTATGTTTTACCTACCCCAGATTGTGTCCCATGACCTGCAAACCCACTAAACACTTTTAGACTTCTAGGCCTTTCTTTACAGTACTGTCCGCTCTTCCCAAATGCCTTTTATCCTTTATAGGGCTAGTGAACATCTAGGCATGGTTTAAAGTGAAACCCAAATATTATCTCCTTCAAGAAAATATCTCTGAACCCTTCTTGGTCTCCCAGCCTATTTGCTTCCTAGAAATTTGTGTATTACTATTCACCTTGATCTTTAATGAATTATGTGTTGTTGTGATACAAGGAGAGAAAAATATCTCCTCATTATATCTCCAACAGTTCACATGGCACCTGGCACATTTAGCTTGAATGAATCCATGACTAGATTTAATGGAACTAGTTAGAATTAACAGGGAAAAAGCTCATGCTAAGGTTGTCGTTTTTCCAGTGGTCATGTTTGGATGTGAGAGTTGGACTGTGAAGAAAGCTGAGCACCAAAGAATTGATGGTTTTGAACTGTGGTGTTGGAGAAGACTCTTGAGAGTCCCTTGGACTGCAAGGAGATTCAACCAGTCCATTCTAAAGGAGCTCAGTCCTGGGTGTTCATTGGAAGGACTGATGCTAAAGCTGAAACTCCAATACTTTGGCCACCTCATGTGACGAGTTGACTCATTGGAAAAGACTCCGATGCTTGGAGGGATTGGGGGCAGGAGGAGAAGGGGACGACAGAGAATGAGATGGCAGGATGGCATCACCGACTTGATGGACATGAGTTTGAGTGAACTCCGGGAGTTGGTGATGGACAGGGAGGCCTGGTGTGCTGTAATTCATGGGGTTGCAAAGAGTTGGACATGACTGAGCGACTGAACTGAACTGAACTGAATAGTTCTTATATGGTTTTAATTCTTCATCTGTCAAACAAGCTCTTTCCTCTTTTACTAAACCCTCTATACTCCTTGAGGCATCTTCAGAAATGGTCTTTTAGGTATAATGAAAATAATATAACAATACTTTAAACCTGTGTAGAGATATACAGTTTCCAAAGAATTTTCCATTGCATGTTGTTTTCTTATCAGGCATCTGAGTTAGCCTGAGGTAACAAAGAACCAGAGCACATACATGCTCAAGATGTGTTGGAGCCAGGCGTTGGTCTCTTATCTGCTAGCATCTGGCCCAGAAATTTAGTCTGTCCTTGTTGTTAAAGCTATCATTGGAAGAGGGGAAACTTCAGCAATTTGAATCATGTTAAGTTGAAATCATTAGATGATGTGATTCTCCAACTTGAATGTAATTACTGGGAAACCTTGTTTAAATGATAGATTGTCAGGCTCCATCCTCAAAGATCATTCAGAAAGTTAAGGGTGGAGCCAGAAAATCAACAAAAACTCCAGGTGATTCTACTCTATATAGTTCTTAGGCCACAATTAGGAAAACACTGGATAAAGACTGAGTTAAATTTATTTTTATGGAATACTCAGGGCAAAATGTGGTCTCATGACTCTTGAGTGAAATTTGTATCTATTAAGATGAATAATAAGAAATGTGTGTTTGGGTTGGGGTTGTGGATGATGGCAATGGAAAAGTGACCTGGATGAGGGACAGAGAAAGAAAAGCCAAGGTGTATACTGCCTGGTTTGCCTGTTTGTCTTTTTTGTAAGGCATAGGAAGAAAAATCAGAGAACATATTTTGTTGAGCTCGCAATATTTGCTACACGTTTCCAAGGCATTTTGTATTGGAAAAAGAACTTTGTTGAGGCAATCCCATATCTAGTCTTGCCATTTGTTCTTTTTCTTCCACAGAAGGTGATACTTTCTATTTTTTCCCTTTCTGGCTCTCTAAACTAGGTAACCATTTGGTTGTTTTTAATTGTCACATTTGTTCTCGTACCAACATGCTAAATGTAACTTGATCAAAAGCCAAACCTGCAAATCCTGTTTTTGCTTTCTCTGAAAATCCACACAAAACTTAAGTTAGAGATCTGTTCCTCTCTTTCTGAATTTGAGTTCCTCATTACTTTTCTGAAATTATCGACTTACTACTGCCCAGGAGTTGGAGAGAATCTGGATTTACTTTCAATTACTCATCATCTTCTGGATATTCTGATACAAACAGTGCAGGTGGAGACAGAAAATGAAGTATTTTTGACATCAAAATTTACCTGTGAAGTAATATTTGTTTTACATATCCTATTTTCTTATTGGCTTCCATATAAAATTGGCAGCATTTTCTCCAAAATAAGATTTGACTTCCAGGCCCTGATAAAATCTGGAAAGAGAAAACAACAATCATTTAAAATCACACCTAAAGGAGAATATTTGATAGGTTGATAGCAGTCAAAATAAGTCACAACATATGAATGTAAAGCAGCTAAGTTTTTAGTTTATGCAATAATTTTTTTCTGAAGGGAAAAAAATAACTAAGAGTTTAAGGATACAGAACTCACTGAACCAAAATGTCAAGATTTCATTCCAACCATCCTTTCTCATATTCAACTCCTTCACTTATACTCTGTAACAAAAGACTATTCTTTGGGGTGATCAAACATTAGTGGGAGCTGAGAGGACAGGATGGACAATTATTTTAAGTCTACTGTGTGACAGACCCTATGCTCAGGATATTTTGTTTCAATCCTATAGAATCTCCTAAGATTATGTTCAATTTATAAATCGGGAAATGAGTCTCACATGTTTAGGAGCACGTTTAGAGTTACGTACTATTAAATGACGGATTAAACTCAGACACGTCTGATTTCAAAGTTTATGCATTGCCACAAGATTAATGTGTTCCCAAGCTTTTTAGGTATAACAGCTCATTTTTTTCCCCAAGTGGTAAATACTTTATCACACAATAAGAACAAAGAAGGTCTAGAACAATGGTCTAGCATGTCTCATTACTTTTCAGTGTACCTCTGAAACATAAATCTTGTAGAGGGTACACATTCAATTACAAAGGTGGAAAAAGTATTTGAAATAACTGGCACTTAGTTTTCAGAAAAAGAGGTTTGAGCTACTGCACTCGAAAGTGAAAGTCTAACTTGTAAAATCATTTTTATTATGTATCAGGATAATGTAGAAATGCAAAACTAATAAAATAACTATATATATATATATATATTTCTGGTAAAAGTCTATACACACAAAGCATTGATAAACTTTTGGCAAGAATGTGCTTTGAACACCACTAGTTCAACATCAGTGATAAATAGTCAGGTGTATAGATGCATCTGGAAGTCAGGGGTGGAGATTTAACTTTGAGGAGTCATCAACATGCAGATCATATTTAAAGCCATGAAGGAAGATAAACTGCCTCAGGAGAAAGTGGTGATAGAAGAAAACAAAAGCAGAGAGAGAAGACAGAGGTTTGAAGCACACACCTATAATAAATCATTTTAATTCCCAAATTTCTGAGTGCTTCTCCAACACACACAATGATAGCAGTTATAGTTTTAGTATCTAGTTGAATTTTAGACATTCCATATACTTAAAACATACATTTCTTATTAAGAAGAGGTGGCAAGAATACACAGAAGAAATATACAAAAAAAGATCTTCATGACCCAGATAATCCCGATGGTGTGATCACTCACCTAGAGTCAGACATTCTGGAGTGCAAAGTCAAGTGGGCGTTAGGAAGCATCACTAAGCACAAAGCTAGAGGAGGTGATGGAATTCCAGCTGAGCTATTTCAAATCCTAAAAGATGGTGCTGTGAAAATGCTGCACTCAATATGCCGACAAATTTGAAAAACTCAGCAGTGGCCAGAGGACTCGAAAAGGTAAATTTTCATTCCAATTCCAAAGAAATGCAATGCCAAAGAATGTTGAAACTACTGCACAATTGCACTCATCTCACATGCTAGCAAAGTAATGCTCAACATTCTCCAAGCCAGGCTTCAACAGTACATGAACTGTGAACTTCCAAATGTTCAAACTGGAATCAGAAAACGCAGAAGAACCAGAGATCAAAGTGCCAACATCCATTATATCAGAGAAAAAGCAAGAGAACTCCAGAAAATACACCTGCTGCAATGAGTATGCTAAAGCCTTTGACTGTGTGGATTAGAAAAAACTGTGGAAAATTCTTCAACATATGAGAATACCAGACCTCCTTATTTGCCTCCTGAGAAACCTGTATGCAGGCCAAGAAGCAACAATTAGAACTGGACATGGAACAACAGACTGGTTCCAAATGGAAAAGGCATCCATCAAGGCTGTATATTGTCACCCTGTTTATTTAACTTATATGCAGAGTACATCATGCAAACTGCCGGGCTGGATGAAGCACAAACTAGAATTAAGATTGCCAGGAGAAATATCAATAACCTCAGATATGCAGATGACACCACACTTATGGCAGAAAGTGAAGAGGACCAAAGAGCGTCTTGATGAAGGTGAACGAGGAAAGTGAAAAAGCTGGCTTCAAACTCAGCATTCAAAAAATGAAGATCATGACATACGGTCCCATCATTTCATGGCAAATAGATGCGGAAACAATGGAAACAGTGAAAGACTTTATTTTCTTGGGATCCAGAATCAATGTGAATGGTGACTGCAGCCATGAAATTAAAAGATGCTTGCTCCTTGGAAGAAGAGCCATGACAAACCTAGGCAGCATACTCAAAAGCAGGGACATTACATTACCGACAAAAGCCCCTCGAGTCAAAGCTATGGATTTTCCAGTAGTTATGTGTGGATGTGAGAGCTGGACCATAAAGAAGGCTGAATCGAAGAATTGATGCTTTTGAACTATGGTGTTGGAGAAGACTCTTAAGAGTCCCTTGGACTGCAAAGGGATCAAACCACTCAATCTTAAAGGAAATCAGTCCTGAACATTCATTGGAAGGACTGATGCTGAAGCTGAAGCTCCAATACTTTGACCAACTGATGTGAAGAGCTAGCTCATTAAAAAGACCTTGATGCTGGGAAAGATTGAAGGCAGGAGGAGAAAGTGATGACTGAGGATGAGATGGTTGGATGGCATCACCGACACAATGTCACGAGTTTGAGTAAGCTCTGGGAGATGGTGAAGGACAGGAAAGTCTGGCGTGCTGCCATCATCCATGGGGTGGCAAAGAGTCGGATATGTCTGAGCAACTGGACAACGACATACTTATAGCATGAGACATCACGGGTAAAAAGTGAGGCTATTAATAGGTACAAGGTCTTGAGACTGGCTGCTTGGAAACATTTAGGATCACACAGAGCCAAAGCACCACTCAATCTAAATAGCCCTGCTGCCTGAGGCATAGTAATTAGCAGCTTGGGTGGTAGAGCCAAGTTATTTGGGTTTGAATACCAAATTGACTAAACCTGTGTATTGTCCTTGGGTAATTTACTTAATTTTGTTGTCCTTCAGTCTCCTGTTTATATAATGATATCTACTCCCTAAGGTTTTTCAAGAGATTTATATGAGCTAAAATATGGAAAACATATGGGAACTCAATAAATATTCACTATTCTTCTCCAAGAATAGTGTTAATCCTGATGGGATCCTAGCAGTTTTCTTTGCAAAGCATCTCACCCTCCAAGGATCATCACTAGGAGCTCACCGCATCACAAAGCAGTCGTTTCTATCTTGGCAAGCTCTAAGCATTGCAAAGTCACTTTCCACAGGGAAGCCAAAACCTGCCTCCCTGTCACTTCTACACTTTGGTCCTATTTTTGCACTGCAGAGAGTTGCAGAATAAGATTACTCTTCTAAGTGATGAGTCTTTAAACCCTTGAAGCAGCTCTCATGGCTCCCATTGCTCTTTCGTCTTTTCTTCCCTGGATAAAGTATCAGTTCAGTTCAGTCACTCAGTCGTGTACAACTCTTTTTGATCCCATGGACTGCAGCACGCCAGGATTCCCTGTCCATCACCAACTCCTGGAGCTTTCTCAAACTCATGTCCATTGAGTCGGTGATGCCATCCAACCATCTTACCCTCTGTCGTCCTCTTCTCCTCCTGCCTTCAATCTTTCCCAGCATCAGGGTCTTTTTAAATGAGTCAGATCTTCACATCAGGTGGCCAAAGTATTGGAGTTTAAGCTTCGGCATTAGTCCTTCCAATGAATACTCAGAACTGATTTCCTTTAGGATGGACTGGTTGGATCTCCTTGCTGTCCAAGGGACTCTCAAGAGTCTTCTTCAACACCCCAGTTCAAAAGCATCAATTCTTCAGCACTCAGCTTTCTTTATAGTCCAACTCTCATATCCATACATGACTACTGGAAAAACCATAGCTTTGACTAGATGAAACTTTGTTGGCAAAGTACTGTCTCTGCTTTTTAATATGCTATCTAGGTTGGTCATAATTTTCCTTCCAAGGAATAAGCGTCTTTTAATTTCATTGCTGCAGTCACCATCTGCAGTCACCCCCCAAAACAAAGTTTGTCACTGTTTCATTGTTTCCCCATCTATTTGCAATGAAGTGATGGGGTTAGATGTCATGATATTAGCTTTCTGAATTGAGTTTCAAGCCAGCTTTTTCACTCTCTTCTTTGAATTTCATCAAGAGAGTCTTTAGTTCTTCTTTGCTTTCTGCCATAAGTGTGGTGTCATCTGCATATCTGAGATTATTGATATTTCTCCTGGCAATCTTGATTCCAGCTTGTGTTTCATCCAGTCCACATTTCTCATGATGTACTCTGCATATAAGTTAATAAGCAGGGTGACAATATACAGCCTTGACGTACTCCTTCCCTGATTTGGAACCAGTCTGTTGGAAGAGGAACTCAAAAGCCTCTTGATGAAAGTGAAAGAGGAGAGTGAAAAGGTTGGCTTGAAGCTCAACATTCAGAAAACAAAGATCATGGCATCTGGTCCCATCACTTCATGGGAAATAGATGGAAAAACAGTGGAAACAGTGTCAGACTTTGTTTTTTTGGGCTCCAAAATCACTGCAGATGCTGATTGCAGCCATGAAATTAAAAGACGCTTGCTCCTTGGAAGGAAAGTTATGACCAACCTTGATAGTATATTGAAAAGCAGAGACATTACTTTGCCGACCAAGGTCCGTCTAGTCAAGGCAATGGTTTTTCCCGTGGTCATGTATGGATGTGAGAGTTGGACTGTGAAGAAAGCTGATCGCCGAAGAATCGATGCTTTTGAACTGTGGTGTTGTAGAAGACTCTTGAGAGTCCCTTATACTGCAAGGAGATCCAACCAGTCCATTCTAAAGGAGATCAATCCTGGATGTTCATTGGAGGGACTGATGCTAAAGCTGAAACTCCAATACTTTGGCCACCTCATGAGACGAGTTGACTCACTGGAAAAGACTCTGATGCTGGGAAAGGTTGGGGGCGGGAGGAGAAGGGGACGACGGAGAATGAGATGGCTGGATGGCATCACCGATTCTGTGGACATGGGTTTGAGTGTACTCCGGGAGTTGGTGATGGACAGGGAGGCCTGGCGTGCTGTGATTCATGGGGTCGCGGAGAGTCGGACACGACTGAGCGACTGAACTGAACTGAACTGAACTGAACTGTTGTTCCATGTCCAGTTCTAACTGTTGCTTTCTGACCTGCGTACAGATTTCTCAGGAGGCAGGTCAGGTAGTCTGATTTTCCCATTTCTTTAAGAATCTTCCACAGACTATTGTGATCCACACAGTCAAAAGTTTTGGCATAGTCAATAAAGCAAAAATCAAGGTTTTTCTGGACCTCCCTTGCTTTTTCAATGATCCAGTGGATGCTGGCAATTTGATCTCTGGTTCCTCTGCCTTTTCTAAATCCAGCTTGAGCATCTGGAAGTTCACGGTTCACATACTGTTGAAGCCTAGCTTGAAGAATTTTGAGCGTTACTTTACTAGTGTGTGAGATGAGTGCAATTGTGCTGAAGATTGAGCATTCTTTCGCATTGCCTTTCTTTGGGGTTGGAATGAAAACTGATCTTTTCCAGTTCTGTGGCCACCACTGAGTTTTCCAAATTTGCTGGCATATTGAGTGCAGCACTTTCACAGCATCATCTTTTAGGATTTGAAATAGCTCAACTGGAATTCCATCACCTCCACTAGCTTTGTTCGTAGTAATGCTTCCTAAGGCCCACCTAACTTCACATTCCAGGGTGTCTGGCTCTAGGTGAGTGGTCACACCATCGTGGTTATCCGGGTCATGAAGATCTTTTTTATACAGTTCTTCTGTATATTCTTGCCACCTCTTCTTAAAATCTTATGCTTCTGTTAGGTCCATACCATTTCTGTCCTTTACTGTACCCATATTTGCATGAAATGTTCCCGTGTTATCTCTAATTTTCATGAAGTATAGGGTATACTACTTCTGTATACAAATTGAATTTGTCTCTTCACATTCCTGGACCTCCTCATCTATAGATATAACCATTTGTCAAATTTCTTTTAAAATTTTCTCATCAAATGTCTACATAAAGACACGACAAAGCTTGTAATAGTGCAAATGTTAAACCACATCTGACTAGAACTAAGAGGGACAAAACAAAACAATGAGCCCATTAGGTATTTTTGAGGCTTTTAGGCTTGACAACTTTAAAAGGAATAAAGGAAAACTAGCTTAATTATTCTGCCAAGTTTAAAGCTGAAAGAACTTTCCTAAAGTGTTTTTCTGAACTTGAGCAGAACTCATCTGGGCTTTTGGAGATAGGCATGCCTATTTATAAGTGAGCGATTTCAGCATGCAGGTCATAACATATATATGAGAAATATTCTTTCAATTTTGGAGTGGCTTTTCATTAAAGATACCCAAGCTGGACACCTGTGAAGATTCATAATCCATTATTTATCTTGTGCATTTATGTAGCGCCTGTTGCCATAGTAACTAACTCAGAGCAAGATATGAGACAATAAACAAATCAGCTTGGAAAGACCACTATTAGTATGTACCTTGAATCATGATTATTGTACTGTGATGAAGGGGACAGTTGATGTTCTATTTAAACAAATGATGAATTAAGATTCTGTAGGACCCTGGAATAACATGCTGTAAAGAGAGACTGCTTACCTGCTTATGAAAAATCTTGTGTGTAATGATGATCTCCATCATTCACTAGATGTGCAACTTTACCAGATTATTTAAACTGATATTTAGCTCCCATATTTAAAATCTGAGATAATAATTTCTGCTTCAAACCTAGCAAATTAAAGGACTCTGCAAACAGTTTGTTCAGTTCAGTTCAGTCACTCAGTCGTGTCCGACTCTCTGCGACCCCATGAATTGCAGTACGCCAGGCCTCCCTGTCCATCACCAACTCCCAGAGTTTATCCAACAGTTTGTAGGGCAGGGCAAATGTGAGACAGTATTGTAAAATACACTTACCTGCATTGTTGTGTTTCATTTTAAGAATGTATGCATAGAATGAGACAAAAAATAGGCCTGGGTATCCAAAACTGATACATCATGACACTGTTTAATAGTATTTTCCTAAGTTAAACAAGTCTCCGTGTAGAGTCAAATTAGTTTTATGGAAACTTCCATTTAAGTGATTGATCCCCTATTTACATCTGGAATTACTTCCAGGGATTTTTAGTAAAAGAAATAATTTTCTACGAACTATTGGTTGCAACAAATAATTTCTGAGATCCCTTACTATTTTTGGTGGTGGTGGTGGTGAAGTGAAGTGAAGTCGCTCAGTCGTGTTCGATTCTTTGCGACCCCATGGACTGTAGCCTACAAGACTCCTCTCTCCATGGGATTCTCCAGGCAAGAATACTGGAATGGGTTGCCATTTCCTTCTCCAGGAGATCTTCCCAGGATTGAACCCAGGGATTGAACCCGGGTCTCCTGCATTGGAGGCAGATGCTTTACCATCTGAGCCACCAAGGAAGTCTCTGGTGGTGGTGGTAGAAATAGCTAAACTGTATAAGGTAATAGGCCAACTCATCTGTGAAGGAACTTGAAACATAAGCCTTTTTTTATTTTTTTAATTTTATTGGAAGGTAGTTGATTTAAAACGTTAGTTTCTGTTGTACAGCAAAGTGAATCAGCTACATGTTTACATATGTCCCCTCTTTTTTGGATTTCCTTCCCATTTATGTCACCACAAAGCAAGAGTAGAGTTCCCTGTGCTATACTATAGGTCCTTGTTGCTGCTTCTGCTGCTGCTAAGTCATTTCAGTCATGTCCGACTCTGTGTGACCCCATAGATGGAAGCCTACCAGGCTCCCCCATCCCTGGGATTCTCCAGGCAAGAACACTGGAGTGGGTTGCCATTTCCTTCTCCAATGTGTGAAAGTGAAAAGTGAAAGTGAAGTCGCTCAGTCGTGTCCGACCCTTAGCAACCCCACGGACTGCAGCCTACCAGGCTCCTCCATCCATGGGATTTTCTAGGCAAGAGTACTGGAGTGGCTTGTCATTGCCTTCTCCGTAGGTCCTTGTTAATTATTTATTTTATACATAGTGGGGTGTGTGTGTGTGTGTGTGTGTGTGTGTGTATCAGTCCCATTCTCCTAATCCATTCCACCCCACACCCCACCATTCCCCCGCTTATGATCCATACATTTGTTCTATGCCTGTGTATCTATTTCTTCTTTGCAAATAAGTTCATCTATACCATTTTTCTAGATTCTGCATATATGCATTAATTTATGTTATTTGTTTTTCTTTCTGACTTACTTCACTCTATGATAGTCTCTAGGTCCATTCACATCTCTGCAAATGGCACAATTCCATTTCATTTTATGGCTGAGTAATAGTCCATTGTATATATGTAGCACATCATTTTTATCCTTTCCTCTGTTGATGGACATTTAGGTTGCTTCCATGTCCTGCTGCTGCTGCTGCGTCACTTCAGTCGTGTCCGACTCTGTATGACCCCATAGACAGAAGCCCACCAGGGTCCCCCGTCCCCGGGATTCTCCAGGCAAGAACACTGGAGTGGGTTGCCATTTCCTTCTCCAATGTGTGAAAGTGAAAAGTGAAAGTGAAGTCGCTCAGTCGTGTCCGACCCTTAGTGACCCCACGGACTGCAGCCTACCAGGCTCCTCCATCCATGGGATTTTCTAGGCAAGAGTACTGGAGTGGCTCGCCATTGCCTTCTCCGTTCCACGTCCTAGCTATTGTAAATTGTGCTGCAATGAATATTGGGGTGCATGTATCTTTTAGGATTATGATTTCCTCAGGGTATATGCCCAGTAGTAGGATTGTTGGGTCACACAGTAGTTTTATTCCTGGATTTTTAAGGAATCTCCACAGTCTTCTCCATAGTGGCTGTATCAATTTGCATTCCCATCGATAGTGCAAGAGGGTTCCCTTTTAGCCACACCCTCTCCAGTATTTATTATTTGTAGACTTTTTGATGATGGACATTCTTACCAATGTGAGGTGGTACTTCATTGTGGCTTTGATTTACATTTCTCTGAATATTAGTCATATTGAGTATCTTTTCATTTGTGTGTTATCCATCTGTGTGTCTTCTTTGGAGAAATTTCTATTTAGGTCTCCTGTCCTTTTTTTGTTTGGGTTGTTTGTTTTTTTAATATTGAGCTGCATGAGCTGTTTGTGTATTTTGGAGATTAATAAAATGTCAGCTGTTTCATTTGCAAATAGTTTCTCCCATTCGGAGGACTGTCTTTTTATCTTGTTTATGGTGTCCTTTACTGTACAACAACTTTTAAGTTTCATTAGGTCCCATTTGTTTATTTTGGCTTTTATTTTCATTACTCTAAGAGGTGTTTCAAAGAGCATATTACTGTGACTTATGTTAAAGTGTGTTCTGCCTATGTTTTCCTCAAGGAGCTTTTTAAAGTCTAGCCTTACATTTACGTCATTAATCCATTTTAGGTTTATTTTGTGAATGGTATAAGGGAGTGTTCTAATTTCATTCTTTTACATATAGTTGTCCAGTTTGTTCAGCACCATTTACTGAAAAGACTATCTTTTTTCCATTGTATATTCTCGCCTCCTTTGTCAAAAATTATGTGACCAAAAATGTATGGGTTTGTCTTTGGGTTTTCTATCTTGTTCCATTGATCCATATTTCTGTTTTTGTGCCAGTATTATACTCTCTTGATTACTGTAGCTTTGTAACATAGTCTGAATTCAGGAATCCTGATTCCTCCAGCTTTATTATACATTTTTTCCCCTCAAGATTGCTTTGGCTATTTGGGGTCTGTTGTGTTTCCATATAAATTATAATTTTTTTTTCTAATTCTATGAAAAATGTTATTGGTAATTTGATAGAAACTGTTTTGAATCTATAGATTGCTTTGGGTACTATAGTCCTTTGGAAAATACTGATTTTTCCAATCCAAGAACATGGAATATCTCTTCATCTATTTGTGTCATCTTTGATTTTTTAATCAGTGTCTTATATTTTTCTGAGTACAGGTCTTTTGACTCCTTATGTAGGCTTATTCTTAGGTATTTTATTCTTTATGGTGTGATGATAAATGGGGTTGCTTCCTTAATTTCTTTCTCATCTTTTGTTTTTAGTGTATAGGAATGCAAGAAATTTCTGTGTTGACTTTGTATCCGGCAACTTTTCTCAATTTACTAATTAGCTCTAGTAGCATTGGCTCTAGTGGCATCTTCAGTATTTTCTAAGTATAGTATCATGTCATCTGCAAACAGTGACAGTTTTACTCCTTTTCCAATTTATTTGACTCTTTTTATTTCTTTTTCTTCTCTGATTGCCATGGCTAAGACTTCCAAAACTATGCTGAATAATAAGGGTGAGATTGGACATCCTTGTATTTTTCCTGATCTTTGAGGAAATGTTTTCCATTTTCACCATTGAGAAGGATGTTTTCTGTGGGTTTGTCATATATGGTCTTCATTATGTTGAGGTAGGTTCCCTCTATGCCCACTTTCTAGAGGGCTTTTATCATAAATGGTGTTGAATTTTGTCAAAAGCATTTTATGTATCTATTGGAATGATCACATGGGTTTATTCTTTAATTTGTTAATGTGGTGTGTCACATTAATTAATTTGCATATATTGAAGAATCCTTGCATCTCTGGAATAAATCCCACCTGATCGTATTGTATGATCCTTTTAATGTGTTGTTGGCTTCTGTTTGCTAGTATTCTGTTGAGGATTTTTGCATCTATATTCATCAGTGTTATTGGCCTGTTGTCATCTTTGTTTCTATTGCTCATGTATAAGCAATACACAGTGTTGTAAACCAACTGATGCAGTTTTAACATTTGGGACTCCCTTCTTGGCAGTGTGATATGGTGGAAAAAATAGTATTTGGGATCAAATTTAAGTCCTATCACATACTAAGTGTGTGGTCTTGGGTGAGTCATTTAACATCTTTTTAAAAGAAACTCATCTCTAAAATGGAAATGAGAATATTCCCTTTGTAGAACTCTATGAGACAAACTGATAATGTGCACAAAGCAACTAACATGCAATAAATAATAGCTGTTATGATTAACCTTGATCTAGTTTTTAGTGACATAGCTTTTATTTTATGGAAATAAATCTGATTTTAAATTTATTCTGGGCACAGAAGCTAACCTTGATCTTATTGCACAAATGAAACAAAAATACATACTAGTAATGATTAAGAATATTGTCAGCCAAAATATTCAAGGTTTTTCAATTATGTGTACAGTTTATCAAACTTGGAACATTAGATAGCATTTCTGTATATTCATCTGCAGTTGGGTTCACATTACAGAAGGCGTATATTCCCCCAAGTAGATTTTTGGAACACATGCAATTTGGGAAACTGCTACAGAGTCACTTCCTTACTATGTGGCTGGGAAAGCATATCTGGCAGACTGTAGGAGAAAGTTATCATCTTCAAAATAAAGATAGTGGTTACAACTACTAATTCATAAGGATGCCAATTCATCTGTGAAGACTTCCAGGAAGGATGAATCTTTGTTTCCTCTTCACTCCCATGTGTTATGTTTGCATTTCTATCATAGAACTCAGCAAATTCTGTCATGTATTGTACTCAGTTGTAAACATGATGTTTAAATTCACAGGACTAAGATAGATCACTCTCATTTCCCAAACTCCCATCCACAGGAGGAAAAGGAGAATTCAAGAACTTAAGATAATGCAGAAAAGTCCCCCTTTCTCTAGTTTCCACATCATCCTTGCCACTCTGAAGTTGGGGAGAGGCAGGAGTAGATCTCTGCTTGTTTCTGGGAAAATAGAAAGATAGATATCCTTCCCTTTCTGGCAATTCTCATAGTTTTACCACTTTAGTTTGCCTTGAGATCATCCATATTACTCTCATTATGCCTTCATTTCTGTTTATACCATAAGCCCAGGACTCCTCGGTTATCCTTGAGCTCCCAACTCTGATCTTATAAAATACTAAGAGCAGTGATTAAACTTCCTTCTTAAAATACCTCTCACTATCACTTTATATAAATCTTCACCTTTTTTTTCTACATGTCACTTATCAACACTGGATATTTTCCTTATTTCTTTAGTGTCTATATCTCTGCATTAGACTGTAAGATTCCTCAGGGCAGGTATTGTTCAGTGTTTTATTTATGACTTTTATTCTCAATGCTTGGAATCGTGCCTGTCATGTAGTAAGGCTCAATACATATTTGTTGAATGAATATTGAATCAAGAGTAAATCTCTTGACCTCAGAGCCTGCATCCTATTTGTAATTTTCTCAGTCTCACTGCATTGGATATTAGAGGTTCAATAAATGTATATTGTATTGAAATAAGTTGAACATCTCTACTAATCTAAGTCTTCGGATTCTTCCAACTATGCTGACATTACACACTGGGGAACAGAGACCAACTGAAATACTTCAGTTCATATAATGTATATGTAGACTATGAACATTAACTTAGAACCTCAAATAATTTTATAGTGAAGAAGTGGGAGTAGGAAAAAACGGTCAAATTATATGGCATCTATTTTTTACTACTTATTTTTAGTCTGTAACAAAACTGACTATACTAGAACCACTTCCCAAATTTAATAAAAATATAATACAGTATACATATAGCCCATGAGAAAATAGGGAATGATAAGAAATATCAAGCAGCAGGAATCTTCATACTTCACTGTACATTAGCAACAATCAGACATCTACTCATAGGCCCCAAGCTACCCAATTAAAAAGGTCTTAACAAATATGTCCATGGCCTGGTTATCCTGAGAAATGAAGACTTGCCTGACTGGTAAAGAGGAGAACATAGCTTGCAGGAAGAATCAGTTGCTATGCAAAAACCTAGTAATTAAAGTTGTTTTTTTTTTGTTTTTTTTTTTAATGACTGCTTTCTTTGGACAATCTTTCCAGGAATGTCAAACCATTTGGAGTCTTTCATCAGAAAAATGTTGCTGTTGTTCACTTGCTCAATCATATCCGACTCTTTGCGACCCCAAGGCCTACAGCACACCAGGTTTCCCTGTTCTTCACCATCTCCAGGAGCTTGCTCAAACTCATGTCCATGCAGTCAGTGATGCCATCCAACCATCTCGTCCTCTGTCATCCCCTTCTCTTCCTGCCTTCAATCTTTCCCAGCATTAGGATCTTTCTTTATGAGTCAGCTCTTCGCATCAGGTAGCCGAATTATTGGAGATTCAGCTTCAGCATCAGTCCTTCCAATGACTATTTAGTATTGATTTCCTTTAGGATTGACTGGTTTGATCTCCTTGCAGTCGAAGGGACTCTCGTGAGTCTTCTCCACAGATCAAAAGCATCAGTTCTTCGGAGTTTAGCCTTCTTTATGGTCCAACTCTCACATTCACATATGACTACTGGAAAAACCACAGCTTTTAAAAAAAGTTAAATAGAAATAAAACAAAACACTGACTGAAATGAGAAAATTCTAATATGTTGATAAACATAGAACATTTAAGATTTGGGATGGGTCCTTCTGAATAAACTCAAAAAAAAAAAAAAGAGGTATTTACCGAAGTATTTAAGATTTTGGTATCTGTAGCACTGCTTATTCTGACTAAGTTTTAAGGAAATATTTTTTGTTGTAATTTTTTGCTCTTTACAACTTGACTTTAATTTCTCTATTTTGTTAAGTCTTATGTCCAAAAAGATGTGCAAGAAAAACATTGTTGTACATGTTAGCAGTTTCTAGATTTATGTGCTTTCAATGTCTATGGGCATTTAAAGACAAATTACAAAGCTAAAAAGGTAGAAATAACTTTAGAAAGGGGCTTAATGATGGATTTGAAAATTTCTCAAATCTATAGGAAATTTCTCTTAGGTAGCAGTCACACTGTCATAAGCTAAAATTAATACAAACCCCAAAACTCATTCATGGAGGGAGTGGTGCTCATTGGTTGGAGCCCAGATTTGGGTCTCTTCTCCTGGGCTTTAATCCCAGCACTGTGACTAGGAGTAAGTCATAACCATTTTAACCCCATTGTGCCTCAGTTTCTGAATTTTTTATAAGGAAATAATGCTGACCTTCCTTGCTGAGCCTTAGAGATTTAAGGATGAAATATTACTGCTCTTGGAAATATGAGCTGCAATACTGCTAATTATTATTACAAAAATAAATGCATGTTCATTGTATGGTAATTTAGGCAGAATGAGGTTGGGGAAAGGAGATTCTCAGAGCTCTTTTGTGTCAGTTAAATGAGTCCTCTTCGTTTAGCTTGTTCCGTAATAACAGTTGGCTGAACATAAGATTTACAAACAGTGCTATGATGATAAGACTAGCAGAGAGAAGATTAAAAGAAAAATTCTCAGTTTTATGACTCCTCTAGATTATAGGGCAGCAGTCTAGGTCATGGCAACACCTTGATATCAAAGACCTGTACGTTCATAAGCACAATTTACAAACTATCAAGGCAACCTGCAGACTCATTCCCACCAAATATGTCAGTCCCACAGCCAGTTAGTCATGTCAACATGCCTTTATCAGCATCCCTCAAAAATCTAAGATACACATAAGAACTTGTTGTGCAATTAAAAACAGTCTCTTCTTTCACAACTTCTTGTTAATTAGTTATGCCTATCTTTTAATTATACAGTATCCTTTCTGCATGACAGTGACCAAAGATAGACAGAAGCAGTGTATCAAACTGGCACTTGAGACTTTCATGGGTTCTACCTCACATAAGTTCCCTGCTTCCGCCAAATAAATATGTATATCTTTACTATTGTGTTGCATGGCAGACATACACAGTGATTTTTAGTCATGAGGATAGAGATAACATTGTTTTCTGGTAGGATCATCAAACAGGCTGGTCATGAAACAATAGAGAACTTAAGTGGGCATTGGTTTCAAAGAGCATAGAGGGAAGCTGCCATACCAATTTCAATGAATGAGGGGATGACTTAGTAACTCAAGAGTTTTATCTAAATTAATGAGCAACAGAACAGAAAGAATTGAGGCAGAATTGTACTAAAGTGGCACGGGGGCAATACGAGAAAATATTTGTTGGATATACAAAAAAGGCAACAATACAGAGAGAAGACATTTGATTCACCTGTTTCAAAGGGTCATTTTGAAGTTATCTTTAAAAATTATCTTATTGGAGATTTCTCTGGTGGTACAGTGGATAAGAATCCACCTGCCAATGCAGGGGACATGAGTTTGATCCCTGATAGGAGAAGATCCCACATGCCGTGGAGTAGCTAAAGCCTGGTGCCACAACTACTGGAGTCAGCACACTCTAAGGCCCTTGAGCCATAACCACTGAGCCTGTGTGCTACAACTACTGAAGCCCACACCCCTAGAGCTTGTACTCCACAATAAGAGATGCCACCACAATGAGAAACCTGCATACCACAATGAAGAGTAGACTCTGCACACTGCAACTAGAGAAAAGCCTCAGCAGCAACAAAGACCCAGCACAGCCAAAAATAAGTAAGAAAATAAATAATAAAAAATTGTCTGATTGAAAGCTTTTTAAAAAATCAGTGGCAGAAATCACATGAAAATGACTTTGCCTTCAGCTTTCTTCCTTGCTTCCCATCCTTTACTGGGTTACTACAATGACCTTTCACCTAAAATACATATTTATCATGTGGTGCCACACCTTGAAATTCTTCAATGGATCTTCTTTCTTAAAACACAAAGTCCAAACTTCTTAATTGTGATTGTAAAGGACTCTAAAATCTAGTCCCTGGCTCATCACTTAATATTGGTTGCTAAGAACATTTTCTCATTCCCATGACCTTCAGGATAAAGGTTAAAATGCTCAGCATGAGGTCAATGCCTACCTTCTAGCCTCCTAGACTACTAAAGCACGATTCTCAAGGATTTTATTATCTTTCAGTTCAGTTCAGTTCAGTTCAGTCGCTCAGTCATGTCCGACTTTTTGCCATCCCATGAATCACAGCACGCCAGGCCTCCCTGTCCATCACTAACTCCCGGAGTTCACTCAAACTCATGTCCATCGAGTCGGTGATGTCATCCAGCCATCTCATTCTCTGTCGTCCCCTTCTCCTCCCGCCCCCAATCCTTCCCAGCATCAGAGTCTTTTCCAGTGAGTCAACTCTTCGCATGAGGTGGACAAAGTATTGGAGTTTCAGCTTTAGCATCAGTCCTTCCAATGAACACCCAGGATTGATCTCCTTTAGAATGGACTGGTTGGATCTCCTTGCAGTCCAAGGGACTCTCAAGAGTCTTCTCCAGCACCACAGTTCAAAAGCATCAATTCCTTCAGCGTTCAGCTTTCTTCACAGTCCAAATCTCACATCCATACATGACCATGGGAAAAACCATAGCCTTGACTAGACGGACCTTGGTTGGCAAAGTAACGTCTTTGTTTTTTAATATACTATCAAGGTTGGTCATAACCTTCCTTCCAAGGAGTAAGCGTCTTTTAATTCCATGGCTGCAATCAGCATCTGCAGTGATTTTGCAGCCCCCCAAAATAAAGTCTGACACTGTTTCCCCATCTATTTCCCATGAAGTGATGGGACCAGATGCCATGATCTTTCTTTTCTGAATGTTGAGCTTCAAGCCAACATTTTCACTCTCCTCTTTCACTTTCATTAAGAGGCTTTTTAGTTCCTCTTCACTTTCTGCCATAAAAGTGGTGTCATCCGCATATCTGAGGTTATTGTTATTTCTCCCGGCAATCTTGATTCCAGCTTGTGCTTCTTCCAGGCAAGCGTTCCTCATGATGTACTCTGCATATAAGTTAAATAAGCAGGGTGACAATATACAACCTTGACGTACTCCTTTTCCTATTTGGAACCAGTCTGTTGTTCCATGTACAGTTCTGAATGTTGCTTCCTGACCTGCATACAGGTTTCTCAAGAGGCAGGTCAGGTGGTCTGGGATTCCCATCTCTTTCAGAATGTTCCACAGTTTATTGTGATCCACACAGTCAAAGGCTTTGGCATAGTCAATGAAGCAGAAATAAAAAAGCAAAATGGCTGTCTGAGGAGGCCTTACAAATAACTGTGAAAAGAAGAGAACTGAAAAGTAAAGAAGAAAAGGAAAGATATAAGCATCTGAATGCAGAGTTCCAAAGAATAGCAAGGAGAGATAAGAAAGCCTTCCTCAGTGATCAATGCAATGAAATAGAGGAAAACAACAGAATAGGAAAAGCAAGAGATCTCTTCAAGAAAATTAGAGATTCCAAGGGAACATTTCATGCAAAGATGGGCTCAATAAAGGACAGAAATGGTATGGACCTAACAGAAGCAGAAGATATTAAGAAGAGACGGCAAGAATACACAGAAGAACGGTAAAAAAAAAAAAGATCTTCACAACCAAGATAGTCACAATAACATGATCACTGACCTAGAGCCAGACATCTTGGAATGTGAAGTCAAGTGGGCCTTAGAAATCATCACTACGAACAAAGTTAGTGGAGGTGATGGAATTCCAGTTGAGCTACTGCAAATCTTGAAAGATGATGCTGTAAAAGTTCTGCACTCAATATGCCAGCAAATTTGGAAAACTCAGCAGTGGCCACAGGACTGGAAAAGATCAGTCTTCATTCCAATCCCAAAGAAAGGCAATGCCAAAGAATGTTCAAACTACCACACAATTGCACTCATCTCACACGCTAGTAAAGTCATGCTCAAAAATTCTTATCTTTATGCCTTTGCAAATGTCATTTTCTCTGTGTCTACAAAACCATCCTACAGGATTCCTTTTTTAAACATTGCTTCCTCTGTGAATTGTTTTCTAGCTATCTATTCCACTAATAACCCCTGCCCCACCGTCATCATCACTACAAAACCAGGAAAAAATAATCACGCTCTTCCTATTGCAACTAAATTAATTTATATAGGCATACCCATTATATTTCATAGGTGATAAGTGGTACATATTTACTTATATGCCTGCTTCTCCCTCTGGATTGGTGATTTCCAAACATTTTTGATAACACACACCTGTCAGTAACAGGTATTAATTATGTACTCCAAATACATTTATTAACATATAAATTCCATATATATGCTGATGTACCAATATTTTCACACATCTGTACTCAATCATATCTGACTCTTTTGTGACCCCAGGATTCTGGTCTGCCAGGTTCTTCTGTCCCTGAGATATTTTGGCAAGAATATGCAGTGGGGTGTCATTTCCTCCTCCAGGGGACCTTCTTGACCTTGCATCTCCTGTGTCTCCATTATAGGTAGGCTGATTCTTTACCAGTGAGCCACCTGGGAAGCCCATCCAATATTTTATGTACATATAAAACATAAAAATAAAATTAAAAAAGATGAATGACATATGAAAAGAAATTCTATTCATCTAATACATTGTTTTGCACAGCCCTCACTAGAATTCATGCACCCTTCTTTGACTTAGCTTATAATAACAAGAATGATAATAAAACGAGTTTTGATATATTAATATATATAGATTATTTCAACAAATGTTACTAAGTTCAAAGTCTATGTCATATACTGATCTAAACAATGGAAATACAGCAATGAGTAGGACAGATTCCTGTTCTTGAACTTGCATGTTGGAGAGAGGGATGAACAAGGAACAAGATAATTGCATAACTTGACTAAACAATTTGAAGGGATGATGTATAGTACAGTGAGAAATAACAATCTTTAAAATTTGGAAGACATGGTTCAAATGCATGGTTGACTATTCATAAGTTCCATGACCTTAGGTAAATAACTCGTTTACTTTGAACTTAAGTTTCTTGTAAAATGAGGATAAGTCCCATTTCAGTAGCATGCTTTAAGAGTTTAGAAAGCTAATGGTTAAAGTTTCTGTCATAAATGTCTAATTGGTAATATTTTTATAAATACTTAACTTTCCCCAATGACTCCTCCTTCATTGCTAGCACCTCCCCTCAAAAATGTACATTCCATCTAGAAGACCATTCCTCTGTTTAGGCTATATGCATCTCTAGGTCTTTTGTTTCTTTGGGTAGATTTATTCCTAAGTATTTTATTGTTTTCATCTCAATGGTGAATGGGATTGTTTCCTCAATTTCTCATTCTGTTTTCTCAGTGTATAGGAACGCAAGGAATTTCTGTGTATTAATTTTATATCCTGCAACTTTACTCTTCATTGATTAGCTCTAGTAGTTTTCTGGTGGAGTCTTCAGGGTTTTCTATGTAGAGGGTCATGTCATCTCCAAACAGTGAGAGTTTTACTTCTTTTCCAATCTGGATTATTTTATTTCCTTTTCTTCTCTGATTGCTCTGACTAAAACTTCCAAAACTATGTTGAATAGTAGTGGTGAGAGTGGGCACCCTTGTCTTGTTCCTGACTTTCGGGAAAATGCTTTCAATTTTTCGTCATTGAGGATAATGTTTGCTATGGGTTTAACATGTATAGCTTTTATTATTTTGAGGTATGTTCCTTCTATGTCTGCTTTCTGGAGAGTTTTTATCATAAATGTGTGTTGAATTTTGTCAAAGGCTTTCTCTGAATCTATTGAGATAATCATATGTTTTTTATCTTTCAATTTGTTAATGTGGTGTATTACATTGATTGATTTGAGAATATTGAAGAATCCTTGCATCCCTGGGATAAAACCCACTTGGCCATGATGTGTGACCTTTTTAATATGTTATTTGATTCTGTTTCCTAGAATTTTGTTGAGGATTCTTGCATCTATGTTCACCAGTGATATTGGCCTATAGTTTGCTTTTTTTGTGGCATCTTTGTCTGGTTTTGGTATTAGGGTGATGGTGGCCTCATAGAATGAGTTTGGCAGTTTACCTTCCTCTGAAATTTTCTGAAAGAGTTTAAGTAGGATAGGTGTTATTAATTTTTCTCTAAATTTTTGATAGAATTCACCTGTGAAGCCATCTGTTCCTGGGCTTTTGTTGGTTGGAAGATACTTTATTACAGTTTCGATTTCCATGCTTGTGATAGGTCTGTTAAGATTTTCTATTTCTTCCTGGTTCAGTTTTTGGAAGGTTATGCTTTTCTAAGAATTTGTCCATTTCTCCAAGTTGTCCATTTTATTGCCATATAGTTGCTGATAGTAGTCTCTTATGATCCTTTGTATTTCTGGGATGTCTGTTGTGATTTCTCCATTTTCATTTCTGATTTTGTTGACTTGATTCTTCTCCTCTTTTTTTTTTTCTTGATGAGTCTGGCTAAAGGTTTGTCCATTTTATTTATCTTCTCAAAAAACCAACATTTAGATTTTTTGATTTTGGCTATAGTCTACTTTGTTTTTTGTTTTTTTTTTCATTTACTTCTGCCAGAATTTTTATGATTTTTTTTCCCTCTACCAACACTGGGGTTCTTCATTTCTTCTTTTTCTAGTTGCTTTAGGGGTAAATTTGGTTATTTATTTCATTTTTCTCTTGTTTCTTGAGGTAAGCTTGTATGCTATGAACCTTCCCCTTAGCACTGCTTTTGCTGAATTTCCAAGGTCTTGGGTTGTCATATTTTCACTTGTTTCTACGCATATTTTTATTTCCTTTTTTATTTCTTCCATGATTTTTTGGTTATTCAGAAGTATGTTATTTAGCCTCCATATGTTTGTATTTTTTAATAGTTTTTTTTTCCTGTAGTTGATATCTAATCTTACTGCAATGTGATTAGAAAATATGCTTAAAGTAATTTCAATATTTTAAAATTTACTAACATCCAAAAAAGATGTCCTTTTCATTATAGGGGACCAGGATGTAAAAGTAGGAAGTCAAGCAACACCTGGAGTAACAGGAAAATTTGGCCTTGGAACACGGAATGAAACAGGACAAAGGCTAATAGAGTTTTGCCAAGAGAATGCACTGGTCATAGCAAACACCCTCTTCCAAAAATACAAGAAAAGACTCTATACATGGACATCACCAGATGGTCAACTCCGAAATCAGATTGATTATATTCCTTGCAGCCAAAGATGGAGAAGCTCTATACAGTTAGCAAAAATAAGAACAGGGGCTGACTGTGGCTCAGATCATGAACTCCTTATGCCAAATTCAGACTTAAATTGAAGAAAGTAGGGAAAACCACTAGACCATTCAGATATGACCTAAATCAAATCCCTTATGATTATACAGTGGAAGTGAAAAATAGATTTAAGGGACTAGATCTGATAGATAAAAGGCCTGATGAACTATGGACGGAGGTTCATGACATTGTACAGGAGACAGGGATCAAGGTCATCCCCATGGAAGAGAAATGCATAAAAGCAAAATGGCTGTCTGAGGAGGCCTTACAAATAGCTGTGAAAAGAAGAGAAGTGAAAAGCAAAGGAGAAAAGGAAAGATATAAGCATCTGAATGCAGAGTTCCAAAGAATAGCAAGTAGAATAAGAAAGCCTTCCTCAGGGATCAATGCAAAGAATTAGAGGGAAGCAACAGAATAAGAAAGACTAGAGATCTCTTCAAGAAAATTAGAGATACCAAGGGAACATTTCATGCAAAGATGGGCTCAATAAAGGACAGAAATGGTATGGACCTAACAGAAGCAGAAGATATTAAGAAAAGGTGGAAAGAATACACAGAAGAACTGTACAAAAAAAATCTTCATGACCAACATAATCACGATGGGGTGATCACCCACCTAGAGCCACACATCTTAGAATGTGAAGTCAAGTGGGCCTTAGAAAGCATCACTAGGAACAAAGTTAGTGGAGGTGATGGAATTCCAGTTAAGCTATTTCAAATCCTGAAAGATGATGTTGTGAAAGTGCTGTACTCAATATGCCAGCAAATTTGGAAAGCTCAGCAGTGGCTACAGGACTGGAAAAAGTCAGTGTTCATTCCAATCCCAAAGAAAGGTAATGCCAAAGAACGCTCAAACTACTGCACAATAGCACTCATCTCACACGCTAGTAAAGACATGCTCAAAATTCTACAAGCCAGGCTTCAGCAATATGTGAACCATGAAATTCGAGATGTTCAAGCTGGTTTTAGAAAAGGCAGAGGCACCAGAGATCAAATTGCCAACATCCGCTGGATTATGCAAAAGACAAACGAGTTCCAAAAAAACATCTATTTCTGCTTTATTGACTATGCCAAAGCCTTTGACTGTGTGGATCACGATAAAATGTGGAAAATTCTGAAAAAAATGGGAATACCAGGCCAACTGATCTGCCTCTTGAGAAACCTCTATGCAGGTCAGGAAGCAACAGTTAGGACTGGAAATGGAACAACAGACTGGTTCCAAATAGGAAAAGGAGTACGTCAAGATTGTATATTGTCACCCTGCTTATTTAACTTATATGCAGGGTACATCATGAGGAATGCTGGGTTGGAAGAAGCGCGAGCTGGAATCAAGATTGCTGGGAGAAATATCAATAACCTCAGATATGCAGATGACACCACCCTTATGGCAGAAAGTGAAGAGGAACTAAAAAGCCTCTTGATGAAAGTGAAAGAGAAGAGTGAAAAAGTTGGCTTGAAGCTCAGCCTTCAGCAAAACGAAGATCATGGCATCTGGTCCCATCACTTCATGGGAAATAGATGGGGAAAGGGTGGAAACAGTGTCAGAATTTATTTTGGGGGGCTGCAAAATCACTGTGGATGCTGCTTGCAGCCAGGAAATTAAAAGACGCTTACTCCTTGGAAGGAAAGTTATGACCAACCTAGATAGCATATTAAAAATCAGAGACATTACTTTGCCAACCAAGGTCCATCTAGTCAAGGCTATGGTTTTTCCCGTGGTCATGTATGGATGTGAGAGTTGGACTGTGAAGAAAGCTGATCGCCGAAGAATTGATGCTTTTCAACTGTGGTGCTGGAGAAGGCTCTTGAGAGTCCCTTGGACTGCAAGGAGATCCAACCAGTCCATTCTAAAGGAGATCAATCCTGGGTGTTCATTGGAAAGACTGATGCTAAAACTGAAACTCCAATACTTTGTCCACCTCATGCGACGAGTTGACTCACTGGAAAAGACTCTGATGCTAGGAGGGATTGGGGGCAGGAGGAGAAGGGGAGGACAGAGAATGAGATGGCTGGATGGCATCACCGACTCGATGGAGGTGGTTTGAGTGAACTTCGGCATTTGGTGATGTACATGGATGCCTGGTGTGCTGTGATTCATGGGGTCGCAAAGAGTCAGACACGACTGAGCGACTGAACTGAACTGAAGGATATATATATATGGCCCGGGTTGTGATATATCCTGGAGAATGTTCAATGTGCACTTGAGAAAAATGTGAGATTCATTGTTTTGTGGTGAAATGTCCTCAGTTCGGTTCAGTAGCTCTTCTCTAGGCTAGAAAATATATCATTTTGTGCCACTGTGCTTGAACCATAATGAATATTCCTTAAAAGGTTGTCAAATGAACAAATAATGATATGCATTTAATCAATCAATAATGAAAAACCAATCCAGCCATTTCCCCATGCATCCTCCCAACATTGATTTTAAGACTTGTAGAATTAGGTTGAAGGTTTGTTTTTTTTTTATTTTTTTAAAATTTATTTATTTTAATTGGAGGCTAATTAAAGAGATTTGAGAATTGTTGACTTGTGTCTTTCCTAATTGGTAATATCTTAAGCCATTTTGCAGTGACCATGCCATAAGCCAGATGCATGATAAAACATCAAAGTTTAACACCTTCACTTTCTGAATATTACTATTGACCTTTCTTTTATTCAGTGAGTTCCCTCTCTTTCAGAAACGCAGATCTTCTTCAGTAATAAAGTGATTGTTCATAGTTTAATGGATAATTGCCAATGGGGTAGAGACGGCCCAGTACCTGGGTCATGTGTGTATTAGTCCCTTAATTGTGTCTGATTCTTTGCAGCCCCATGGACTGAAGCACGCCAGGCCAACCTATCTATCACCAACTCCCGGAGTTTACACAAATTCATGTCCACTGAGATGGTGATGCCATCCAACCATCTCATCCTCTGTCGAACCCTTTTCCTCCTGCCTTCAATCTTTCCAGCAGCAGGATCTTTTCAGATGAGTCAGTTCTTTACATCAGGTGGCCAAAATATTGGAGTTTCAGCTTCAGCATCAATCATTCCAATGAACATTCAAGACTGATTTCCTTCAGTATGGACTGGTTGGATCTCCTTGCTATCCAAGCCTCTCAAGAGTCTTCTCCAACACCACAATTCAAAAGCATCAATTCTTCAGCACTCAGTTTTCTTTATAGTCCAACTCTCACATCCATACATGACTACTGGGAAAACCATAGCTTTGACTAGATGAAACTTTGTTGGCAAAGTAATGTCTCTGCATTTTAATAAGCTCTCTAGGTTAGTTATAAATTTTCTTCCAAAGGGCAAGTGCCTTTTAATTTCATGTCTGCAGTCACCATCTGCAGTGATTTTGGGGCCCCAAAAATAAAGTCTGTCACTGTTTCCCTTGTTTCCCATCTATTTGCCATGAAGTGATTGTACCAGATGCCATGATCTTAGTTTTCTGAATGCTGAGTTTTAAGCCAGGTTTTCACTCTCCATTTTCACTTTCATCAAGAGGCTTTTTAGTTCTTCTTCACTTTCTGCCATAAGGGTGGTGTCATCTGCATATCTGAGGTCATTGATATTTCTCCCGGCAATCTTGATTCCAGCTTGTGCTTCTTCTAGCCCAGCGTTCCTCATGATGTACTCTGCATATAAGTTAAATAAGCAGGGTAGCAATATACAGCCTTGACATACACCTTTCCCAATTTGGAACCAGTCTGTTGTTTCATATCCAGTTCTGCTTTTTTTTTTTTTTCATTGCTTTATTTAATTATTTATTTTTTGCTTCTTTAACTGCATACAGATTTCTCAGGAGGCTGGACTTAAAAATATTTACCTAAATCAGAACCATAAAAAAGTTTAAAGTGAAGGTCGCTCAGTCTTCTCTGACTCTTTGTGAACTCAGGGACCCCATGGAGCCTGCCAGGCTTCTCTGTCTATGGAATTCTCCAGACCAGAATACTGGAGTGTGTAGTCATTCCTTTTTCCAGGGGATCTTCCCAACCCAAGGATTGAACTCAGATCTCCTACATTTCAGGCATATTCTTTACCATCTGAGCCACCTGGAAAGCCCAAATCAGAACCATAATCAGTGGCCTAATAGCAAAAAGCCCATTGGTTCCTTCTTAGGGTGGGATTTACTGTTTGTCTGAGCACATGGGTAAATTGGGTCTTTGCTAATTCTCTTCAACTATCTGATTTCCTCAAAATAAATGTAAGTTAGTGTTTCCTAAAGAAATACACCCCAGAATGACTTATAACATCAGGATTTTAAAGTATAATTGTCACAATATTAATCCAGTTTCCATTTTAGACTCTGGCGAATTTAATTTTTCAACTGAACTTTTAATTTAGATATAATAATGGATTTACATTCTGCTGCAAGAAATAATACTGAGGGGTTCCATACCCTTTACCCAGTTAGCTCCACTTGTAAAGTTTTGTAAAGGATAACATTCTTCAAAACAAAATGGAGTTTAATAAAATTTTAGAAGACATTATTACACTTGAAACCTTAGTTTAAGCCACTGTGAAAATTTAGTAATGATTTTGAAAGGGTGTAACATGAGAAGAATGAGAACTTAGTCATCTTCTGATTTTTTCTTATCCATATACTCATGTTTTTCTGCTTCTTACCCCCTGATGGCCTTCATGCCATTGCTTATGCTGTGGCCACCATCATGCTCACACCTCTTCACATCTCTTCCAAATACTATGTCCTCCTCAGAGTCTATACTAAGTTCTTTCCTCTTACTTAATATAACTTATTAATTATAACCCAATTTTAACCAATTCAAATCTCTTTGGGAGAAGACAGAGTGAAATTTATATATGACTTAAAAGCATATTAAATGACCAAAAGCACAAGTTTAAGTCAGATCAAATTGCCATAACAAAATACAGTAGACTGGGTGACTTCAGGAACAAAATTTATTTTCTCACGGTTCTGGAGGCTGAATGTCCAAGATCAGGGTGGCATTATAGTTGGATTCTGTGCTCTTCTGTATTTGGCAGACTGTTGCCTACTTGCTATGAGCTAATATGACCTTTCATCCTTGAGTTTCAGTGGCAAGAGATCTCTCTCTTATCACAATTCTGTCTTATTACAAGGACACCAATCCTTATATTAACATCTCACTTTCATGACCTCTTTTAACCTAGTTAGCCCCCTGAAAATCTTTCTCGAAATATGATCACATTGTGCATTAAGTCTTCAATATATGAATATGGGGAGGGGGCTTAGTTCAGTCCATAGCAGTATGCTGCTGGTTTGAAAAATAATCATGTACTGCATATTAACATCTTTTTTTATTTCCTCATACATATTTAAAAAGAATAACTCATTATTATTCCAATTACAAGAAAACTAATCTTCCTATAACTTTTAAAAGCACTATGTAAAGTGAAACTACACCAAAAGAAAAAAAATAATAATAATTCCACTGCCCAAATTGATCAACTACTAATATATTGTTGAATATACTGTTAGGCTTTTTTCACTGTATACATTTGAAATACAATTTCTACTGAATGCAAATCACTTCTGTTCCATTGTAATGTCAAAAAATCATAAAGTCTAACCATTAGCATTCAGGGATTATCTGTACAAATATCTACAAATGCCAGCAATGTAGAAGGTATCTATCCTACCAATTATAAAATTATTATTTTAAAATATTTGACAGTTGTATAAGCCAACAAATATTTTCCCATTTTAATGTCCATTGTATCAATTACTGCTATAATTAAACATTTTTACATATCCTATTGAAAGTTCATATATTGTGTTTTGAACTTCCCTGTTCATATCCTTTGCTCACTTAAAAAAATTAGTATGTTTCCCCTTTCTTTGTTTTGTTATATAGTAATTTCTTGAATTGCTACTGGTATTTTACTGAGCATTTACAAAATTTTTAATTAATTTGTCTTTATTAAAGTATAGTTGATTTAAATATTATATTATTTTTAAGGGTAAAACAAAGTGATACAAAATTTTATCAGTTCAGTTCAGTCGCTCAGTCGTGTCCGACTCTCCACGACCCCATGAATCACAGCACGCCAGGCCTCCCTGTCCATCACCAACTCCCGGAGTACACTCAAACTCATGTCCACAGACTCGGTGATGCCATCCAGCCATCTCATTCTCCGTCGTCCCCTTCTCCTCCCGCCCCCAACCTTTCCCAGCATCAGAGTCTTTTCCAGTGAGTCAACTCGTCGCATGAGGTGGCCAAAGTATTGCAGTTTCAGCTTTAGCATCAGTCCCTCCAATGAACATCCAGAATTTTATAGCTGATACTAAATTCAAAGTTATCATAAAATATTGGCTGTTTGCACAATATATACTAGTAGCTGATGTATTTTATACATAATAGTTTATATCTTTTAATCCTTTCTCCCTTTCTCTTTCCCCAATGGTAACCACTAGTTTGTTGTCTGTATCTGTGTGTCTGTTTCTGTTTTTTCATCATACATTTTTAGGAACCAAAACCCTTCCTTTCCTAACTAAATGGTGATGTCACTAGTAAAATGTCTGCACTACTTCTGTGACTTAAAATATGATCTCATTCTGTCTTGTTTACCCAGCATCAAGTTCATTTATGAAGATTCTAGTTTAAATAGGTAAATATTGAAAGTCTCATTGCATCCTGTCTTTGATTCTAAAGCCACACCTTGTGTAGCAAATAATTAGAAATCTTATCTCTTATCATAAAAAATACTTTCCAAAATTTATAAGCATTGTTTAGAAACTAATTTATAATGTAATCTCACCGGGAGCTTTTAAGTATCCTTATAGAGAAAAATGCAAATTTTTATAAATAACACATCTTAATATAACCTGATTTGTAAAGTAAGTAAATGTGAGTTAAACTAAATTTATTTTATATATTAAGTAATAGACATTTTTATTAAAATGGAATTGTAAGTTGGAGATAAAATAAAATGAAAATTAGTGACATTTAGTCGTTCAGTTTATAAGACAGTCAGCAATATTTTCAGGTTTCAAATATCTTCAGTTCAGTTCAGTTAGTTTGGTTCTTAAGACTTGTAAATTTTGACATATTCAATATATTCTATTTATTATGTGTATCTTAGTAGCAGCATTCAGTTGATCCATGTAATATATCCTTTAATAAGTCACTTTTAATGTTCTCAGGATAATGTTTCCAAATTAATCATAAGCATAAGAAATTCCATGATCAACGAATACTTAGAAACTATAAATATAGTGGTACACATTAAGATTTATGATTGAGGAGAACTTCTGATCTGACATTAATAGTTTAGGATACTAATTCTAGTATGCTATAACTTTAGGAGCTAGATGACTAAACATCTGTCTTCCTTCTGCAAGCCTCCAGACTCTTCAAGTATAAAATTCGTTGAGTTTGTTTAGATGATCACTGTGATGGTTCGTTTAATGTGTCAGTTTATCTAGCCTATTGTTGTAGTTGTTCAGTTGGTAAGTTGTGTTTGACTCTTTGCGACCCCATGGATTGCAGCACTCCAGGCTTCCCTGTCTTTCACCATCTCCCAGAGTTTGCTCAAATCCATGTCCATTAAGTCGGTGATGCCATCCAGACATTTCATCCTCTGTAGCCACCTTCTCCTCCTGCCCTCAATCTTTCCCAGCATCAGGGTCTTTTCCAGTGAGTCAGCTTTTCATGCCAAGAGGCCAAAGTATTGAAGTTTTCAGCTTCAGCATCAACCCTTCTAGTCAATATTCAGGGTTGATTTCCTTTAGGATGGACTGGTTTGATCCCCTTGTTGTCCAAAGAACTCTCAAGAGTTTTCTACAGCACCACAATTTGAAAGCATAAGTTCTTTGGCATTCAGCTTTCTTTATGGTCCAACTCTCACATCTGTACCTGACTACTGGAAAAACCATTCAGTTCAGTTCAGTTCAGTCGCTCAGTTGTGTCCGACTCTTTGTGACCCCATGAATCACAGCACGCCAGGCCTCCCTGTCCATCACCAACTCCCGGAGTTCACTCAAACTCATGTCCACAGAGTCGGTGATGCCATCCAGCCATCTCATTCTCCGTCGTCCCCTTCTCCTCCCGCCCCCAACCGTTCCCAGCATCAGAGTCTTTTCCAGTGAGTCAACTCGTCGCATGAGGTGGCCAAAGTATTGCAGTTTCAGCTTTAGCATCATTCCTTCCAATGAACACCCAGGATTGATCTCCTTTAGAATGGACTGGTTGGATCTCCTTACAGTCCAAGGGACTCTCAAGAGTCTTCTCCAACACCACAGTTCAAAAGCATCACTTCTTCGGCCATCAGCTTTCTTCACAGTCCAACTCTCACATCCATACATGACCACGGGAGAAACCATAGTCTTGACTAGATGGACCTTGGTTGGCAAAGTAATGTCTCTGCTTTTTAATATGCTATCTAGGTTGGTCATAACTTTCCTTCCAAGGAGTAAGCGTCTTTTGATTTCCTGGCTGCAATCAACATCTGCAGTGATAGCTTTGACTATATGGACGTATGTCAGGAAAACAATGCCTAGCATACAGTACTCACTTATTTAACCAAACATTAATCTTAGTCTAGCTATGACAGTATTTTGCAGATGTGGTTTATATATATATATATCAGTTCAGTTCAGTTCAGTTCAGTCGCTCAGTCGTGTCCGACTCTCCGCGACCCCATGAATCACAGCACACCAGGCCCCCCTGTCCTTCACCAACTCCCGGAGTACACTCAAACTCATGTCCACAGAGTCGGTGATGCCATCCAGCCATCTCATTCTCCGTCGTCCCCTTCTCCTCCCGCCCCCAACCTTTCCCAGCATCAGAGTCTTTTCCAGTGAGTCAACTCGTCGCATGAGGTGGTCAAAGTATTGCAGCTTCAGATTTAGCATCAGACCCTCCAATGAACATCCAGGATTGATCTCCTCTAGAATGGACTGGTTGGATCTCCTTGCAGTATAAGGGACTCTCAAGAGTCTTCTCCAACACCACAGTTCAAAAGCATCGATTCTTCGGCGATCAGCTTTCTTCACAGTCCAACTCTCACATCCATACACGACCACGGGAAAAACCATTGTCTTGACTAGACGGACCTTGGTTGGCAAAGTAATGTCTCTGCTTTTTAAAATACTATCAAGGTTGGTCATAACTTTCCTTCCAAGGAGCAAGCGTCTTTTAATTTCATGGCTGCAATCAGCATCTGCAGTGATTTTGGAGCCCAAAAAAATAAAGTCTGACACTGTTTCCACTGTTTTTCCATCTATTTCCCATGAAGTGATGGGACCAGATGCCATGATCTTTGTTTTCTGAATGTTGAGCTTCAAGCCAACCTTTTCACTCTCCTCTTTCACTTTCATCAAGAGGCTTTTGAGTTCCTCTTCACTTTCTGCCGTAAGGGTAGTGTCATCTGCATATCTGAGGTTATTGATATTTCTCCCAGCTATCTTGATTCCAGCTTGTGCTTCTTCCAGCCCAGCGTTCCTCATGATGTCCTCTGCATAGAAGTTAAATAAGCAAGGTGACAATATACAACCTTGACGTACACCTTTTCCTATTTGGAACCAGTCTGTTCCATGTCCAGTTCTAACTGTTGCTTCCTGACCTGCATACAGGTTTCTCAAGAGGCAGGTCAGGTGGTCTGGGATTCCCATCTCTTTCAGAATGTTCCACAGTTTATTGTGATCCACACAGTCAAAGGCTTTGGCATAGTCAATGAAGCAGAAATAGATGTTTTTCTGGAACTCTCTTGCTTTCTCCATGATCCAGCGGATGTTGGCAATTTGATCTCTGGTGCCTCTGCCTTTTCTAAAACCTGCTTGAACATCTGGGAGTTCACAGTTTACGTACTGCTGAAGCCTGGCTTGGAGAATTTTGAGCATGACTTTACTAGCGTGTGAGCTGAGTGCAATTGTGCGGTAGTTTGAGCATTCTTTGGCATTGCCTTTCTTTGGGATTGGAATGAAGACTGACCTCTTCCAGTCCTGTGGCCATTGCTGAGTTTTCCAAATCTGCTGGCATATTGACTTTAAATGAGAGAATACCCTTGATAATGTGGGTGAGCCCCAATAAGACCTTAACAACAAAAACTGAGGTTTCCCAGAGAAGAAGAGATTCTGATTCAAGACTAAAGCATCAACTCCATCCTGAGTGTTCGGCTTCATGCCTGAATTAACGATTTGGGACTTGCCAGCCTCCACAATTACATGTCAACTTCTTAAAATCTTATACCACTCTTCCTTTCTCCCTCTTTCCTTCCCCTCTTCCTTTCCTCTCTAGCTAGATATAGACATAAACATAGACATAGATATATAGACATCATACGTATATATATGTATATGAACACATACATACATGTGTATATTATATGTATATATATAATGTATATATATATACATATGTATATATCCTGTAGGCTTCATTTCTCTAGAGAATCTTGACTGATATAATCACTCATATTACCTTTAGTTTTGGCATTCCGTGAGTCTATCAAAATGAATTCGGAAGACCATCACAACTACTTGCTTATGGTAGACAAATAATTGAAAAGTCAGTTCTCATTAGTATACCAAGCTACAAAAATATACCTAGTGGGGTTACTTTTCTTAAGAGAAAAAGTGTTTGTGTGTATTTGTGTAGTGATAGTTTTATTTGTGTGGAGAGACAGAGACAAAGCCATAGATAGAGTTCTGTTACATGGCATTTTAGGGATTATTTCTTGCATCTTCTTTATTGAATATACATTGAACCTTGAGGGAACATGTCAAAGTGACAGCGCTGGACACTGAAATTCTCTATCAGTGGCTGTCTAGTGAGGCAAGGCCAAAAGAGTGCACATTTTTCATGCAAGGTGCTGCACAGCTATATAGACTTCTCAATACTGAAATCACCTCTGAAAAATGATGGATTGGTCATTGTTGAATACAGTGTCTGACTCAATATTAATATACTAGTAATAGCTCCCCTGGTGTTTCAGATGGTAAAGAATATGCCTACAATATGGAAGACCCCGATTCAATCCTTGCGTCAGGAAGATCTCCTGGAGTAGGAACCCACTCCAGTATTTTTACCTGGAAAATCCCATGGACAGAGGATCCTGGTGGGCTACAGTCCATGGGGTCACAAAGAGTCAGACATTACTGAGCGACTAACATTTTCACTTTCATTAATGAATGTGGTGAAACTTTCCCATACAAGGCATTTTAACTATGCTAATTTGGATCATGTGAATAAGCATCTAATCACCAATTTAGCAGCAATGAAATCAGCATACTTGGAGGAGTAGAGTGTCAATAGAGAAGTACAAAATGCACTTGGAAAATATAATGTATGTTCCCCTCTGAAACCTCTACACTTAATAGGAAGGAATGACTGAAAGACTCCTTTCTGTTAAACTGCTTCTTATTTGGTGTTAAAGACAGACAGCCAAGACTACCAGGATCACTAGTAGTCAAAGTTTTTCAGGTGTGGTTTCTCTTTCATTTCTTAGATTCCCCTCACAGCCTAGTTGTCACCAGGACCATTTTTCATTGTAATGTCCTCCTGTCCCCACCACTTCTAATCATTCTTCAACCTAAGCTAAAGGATAAACCATTATCTTCTGGGAACTTGATCAATCCAGATATGTACCACTATTTGATGGGTTATGATGATGAAACATGTATTTGATGGTAATTGTTTTGATCATGGCAGGTGTCAGGCCTTCTTATTCTTTGTGTTGAATGATCAGTTGTTGTAACATCAGGCATGACAGTGACAGCACAATATTTAAAACTCAGGATTTCACATATCTGGCACCACAGACAAACATTAAGACAGGGATTATTATTAGTTTGAAAGGTAGTTCAATACCACAATCCTAGAACTACAAATATAGTCTATAAAAACATGTTCAAAATCTATTTAAAATTTCCTCAGATAAACAAGTGGCTTTTTTTCTTTGACTTGAATATCTATTGCTCAACTTTTTCAGTTCAAACCTCCAGAATTACTATATATGAATAAAATCTGTGATGCTGAATTAAGAAATGTCATATTTGAAAAGAAGAGAAATAACTGTGGAATTCATCTAAAAAGTTCTACCTGAATATTTTGCAGTGCCCAATTTCTATTTCTTATTTCAATACCAGTTTGAAATTATAGTTTTCGTTGTGTGTGTATGTGATCCAGCACCTCCACATGAGTATTTATTAGCAGGTCAAAAAATATTGAAACAAATTAAATGTTGTAAAATGTTTGCAGAAGAAAGCAGAGTTACTGCAGACTCTGGGATTTCCTAGACCTGCTTTACTAGCTATGTGAGCTTGGGCAAGTTTTTCCACTTTTTTTTTTTTTTTGATACCTCTATATCTCAATTTCTTCATCTGAGAAATGGAAAGGTAAATAGCACCTACCTCAAACGGTTGTGACAGAGATTAAATAAATTTGTGCAATAGTTTAGTCAGTGACTGATACAAAGTGAGCAAATTAGAAATACTTACTAAATAATTAAAAAATAATACACCAAACATGTTGCTTTACCATAAGTCTTTTGTATATAGTACCTAAGGAGAAAAAAATGAAAATCAAGGACTCCTTAATTTTACATATGTATTTATTGATATAGTATTCAGTTCAATTCAGTTGCTCAGTCGTGTCCGACTCTTTACGACCCCATGAACCACAGCACGCCAGGCCTCCCTGTCCATCACCAATTCCCGGAGTTCACTCAAACTCATGTCCATCGAGTCGGTGATGCCATCCAGCCATCTCATTCTCTGTCATCCCCATCTCCTCCTACCCCCAATCCCTCCTAGCATCAGACTCTTTTCCAGTGAGTCAACTCGTCGCATGAGGTGGCCAAAGTACTGGAGTTTCAGTTTTAGCATCAGTCCTTCCAATGAACACCCAGGATTGATCTCCTTTAGAATGGACTGGTTGGATTTCCTTGAAGTCCAAGGGACTCTCAAGAGTCTTCTCCAGCACCACAGTTCAAAAGCATCAATTCTCCGGCGATCAGCTTTCTTCACAGTCCAACTCTCACATCCATACATGACAACGGGAAAAACCATAGCCTTGACTAGATGGACCTTGGTTGGCAAAGTAATGTCTCTGCTTTTTAATATGTTATCTAGGCTGGTCGTAACTTTCCTTCCAAGGAGTAAGCGTCTTTTAATTTCATGGCTGCACTCAGCATCTGCAGTGATTTTGGAGCCCAAAAAAATAAATTCTGACACTGTTTCCACTGTTTCCCCATCTATTTCCCATGAAGTGATGGGACCAGATGCCATGATCTTCGTTTTCTGAATGTTGAGCTTCAAGCCAACCTTTTCACTCTCCTCTTTCACTTTCATCAAGAGGCCTTTGAGTTCCTCTTCACTTTCTGCCATAAGGGTGGTGTCATCTGTATATTAGTTTTCCCAATTTTAATGGCTATTATAATTACCTGAGACATATTTAAATATTCTTAAGCATCAATTCAGATCTATTAAATCAGATTCTCTGGGAGTGGAGCCCAGCAATCCTGCATTTTAAACAAGCTTCTTCGTTAATCTCTGTACCATCTTTGGTAAGCATTGTAATTAAGCTTATCAGAAATACCTAGATTTCTGAACATCATGCTATCTTCCCTAATTAACTAAAGTAACAAGAGTTGGACTGTGAAGAAAGCTGATCACCGAAGAATTGATGCTTTTGAACTGTGGTGTTGGAGAAGATTCTTGAGAGTCCCTTGTACTGCAAGAAGTTCCAACCTATTGCGGACCTGCCTCGATATGGCCCAGGGTATCCTCGGGATGAACGGCATCGGCGTGAGTGAGAGAGAGAGAGAGAGAGACAGGGGCTGATGATTCCTTGGTTTATGCAGGAAACCAATAAAACCTCAGCATTGGGTTTGCTCTGTTTATGTAGGCCGAAGGCGCCCTATCGAATCACTGGAGGCACCCCACCAGGGCACCCCCTCAAGTGGGTCTTAGAAGCCCAGGCAGATAAGTAAGCACAGAGAGCCCAGCGATCCAAGGATCTCAGCCAGAAAAAGGAGAATAGAGAAAAGGACGGAAAAAGAGAAAGAACGACATGGGGAGACCAAGCTTCAGTGAGCAAGGCCCAAAACTTTATTTTCCAGTGCTGCCTTTATAACCTAAGTTGTGCACATATAAAATAGAGAAAGAGAGGTATAGAGTCACGCCAAAATCACGTGGGGTCAGCAGTCTTGACCCTTATCAGGATCAGGGCTCATTTTTGTATGTCTCGTGATATACAAAAGATTTGGGTGGTTTACATCATCTTCTGGCCAGGAGGCCTGCTAACAGTTTATGGTCCTCTCTCCTAACAAAGGTTAGTTAGCTAGAAAAAGTCTTATATTCTTTTAAGGTGATTTTCCTAAAGTCAGGTGCTAGACATATGACAAAGTTACATTCCTATAAGGCAAAGGTGTAGTGAGCTACAAGAAAGGAATTTATTAACTTAAGATCTGATGTGGTTAAATCAAAGGTTATTACTTATAGTCTCCATATGTGATTAATATATTTCCAAGGATGCAATAGATAGAGGAAACTTTGCAGCAAGCATTGATTCAACAATGAAATCTTTTTTAGTACTATTCTGATGATTTTAACTTCTTCAACAAATTCCTGTATTTTAGAATGTTAGGCTTTCTGTCCTTGCATGGCTGGGAGGCTGTAAACAGTCACACTCGTAGTTGTAAGAGCCTGGACAAACTTGTCATGCAAGTTAGAAAGCTATCAGAGGGGCCTGGATTGTAACACTCCTATTAAGCTGAGGAGAACTTTTAAACTACAGCTCTGAATTAATATTTTCAGAGAAAGGTGGGTGGGGGGAAGCCCCCATAAGTATGAGAGGACTTGGTAAGAGGCGTAAGATAGTAAGGCAGTCAGACTCTGGTTTTCTTTGGGGTAGATGTTCGGGTAAGTCCAGGGGGTTCCTCGAGTCCTGATTAGCCTTTGCCCGTCAGGCCTCTTCCCCAATTGACCTTTGCCACGGGTAGGATTTCCCTCGCTGGCTCCCAGCACCAACCAGTCCATTCTAAAGGAGATCAATCCTGGGTGTTCATTGGAAGGACTGATGCTAAAGCTGAAACTGCAATACTTTGGACACCTCATGCGACGAGTTGACTCACTGGAAAAGACTCTGATGCTGGGAAAGGTTGGGGGCAGGAGGAGAAGGGGACGACAGAGAATGAGATGGCTGGATGGCATCACTGACTCTGTGGACATGAGTTTGAGTGAACTCCGGGAGTTGGTGATGGACAGGGAGGCCTGGCGTGCTGTGATTCATGGGGTCACGGAGAGTCGGACACGACTGAGCAACTGAACTGAACTGAACTAAAAAAAAATTGACCACGTTCAATAATGACCAAATAAATGAGCAAAGTTATTTATAAATCTAAAACCAAAAATTGTGCCTTAAAAAATGGTACATATTATATCATGTCATAACCATAGTACTGAATTGTCATGAATTCATTCTGTAGACACTTATTGAGCATTTGCTCTATACTAGGCATTATGCTAATATCAATGCATTTAATGGAGATTAAGATAGGACACAGTCCCAGCCCTTACAGAATTCACCCATAGTGAAAGCTATAAATAATATTGATTCCTACCTGTGATGACTGGACTAAAGAATGTCCAGATAGCTGGCCAAACATTTTGGAATGTGTCTGTGAGACTGTTTTCAAAAGAAACTAATTAGAATTTGAACCTGTAAACCTTGATTTTGCCCTCAACAATGCAAATGGGCATCATCCAGTCTTTTGAGGGCCTAAGTTGAACAGAAAGGCAAAAGAAAGTATTGGCTCTCTTGCTTGAGTTGGAACAATTATCTCCTGCCTTTGGAAATCAAAGCTTCTGGTTTTCAGGACTTCCAGACTGGACCAGGTTCTAATCATTCTTGGGCCTTTAGACTGGGACTGGGATTACACCATGTGCTCCTCTGGTATTCAGGCCTTTGGAGTTGGACTGGAACTAAACCATTGATTTTCCTGGACCTCCAGCTTTGCAGATGATGGGACTTCTCAGCCTCTGTAAGCATGTGAGTCAATCCCTCATAATGAATCTCTATGTATCTGGAAATATCCTATTGATTCTGCTTCTCTGAAAAATCCTAACTAATATACATCATGAGTGAGGATGATGAAATATATTATATGAAAGACTTTTCAACTTTTAAGTTATATTTTTTATTCAGTGAACACAATTTGCACCTACTGAAGCATTCCCTAAACCCCTCTCATCATCTTCCTGTCACTGAATCCAGACACTCTTGAATTTGGCCAAAATAAAGCAAAAATAAAACGTGCTATAAAAGGTATATATTATAAAGCTGAAACTGCAATACTTTGGCCACCTCATGCGACGAGTTGACTCACTGGAAAAGACTCTGATGCTGGGAAAGGTTGGGGGCTGGAGGAGAAGGGGACGACGGAGAATGAGATGGCTGGATGGCATCACCGACTCGATGGACATGAGTTTGAGTGAACTCCGGGAGTTGGTGATGGACAGGGAGGCCTGGCGTGCTGTGATTCATGGGGTCGCGGAGAGTCGGACACGACTGAGCGACTGAACTGAACTGAACTGAACTGAAACAAACCCCCAAAACCTATCCTTTATAATCTGATCTCTTCTCTACTCCTTTCTTGTGTCCTTCCAAAAACATTCTATATATATATATACCTGCATTTGCATTTCTGTGCACATGTGTCCTTCAAACAATTGTAATCTACTATATGTACTATTGGCTTCTCAGCTGGCTCAGTAGGTAAAGAATCTGCTTGCAATGCAGGAGACACAGAAGCTGCAAATTCAATCCCTTAGTTGTGAAGATCTCCTGAAGAAGGACATGGCAGGCCACTCCAGTGTTCTTGCCTGGAGAATCACATGGACAGAGGAGCCTCGTGAGCTACAGTCCATAAATTCACAGAGTGGGACACAGGTGAAGCTACTGAGCATGCAATTCTGTAAATATCTTTTATTCCTTTAATATTCTTTCTTGACGATTCTCCCATTCAGTCCTGATAGTCTTGGTATTTACTGATGGCGTCATCTGTCAGTCTGTCGGTTCACTCGCTCAGTCGTTTCCAACTCTTTGTGACTCCATGGACTGCAGCACTCCAGGCTTCCCTGTCCATCACCAACTCTCAGAGCTTGCTCAAACTCATTTCCATTGAGTCGGTGATACCATCCAACCATCTCATCCTCTGTCATCCCCTTCTCCTCCTGCCTTCAATTTTTCCCAGCATCAGGGTCTTTTCCCGTGAGTCATTTCTTCACATCAGGTGGCCAAAGTATTGGAGTTTCAGCTTCCAGCATCATTCCTTCCAATGTATATTCAGGACTGATTTCCTTTAGGATTGACTGGTTGGCTCTCCTTGCTGTCCATGGGATTCTCAAGAGTTTTTTCCAAAACAACAGTTCAAAAACATCAGTTCTTTGGTGCAAAGCTTTCTTTATAGTCCAACTGTCACATCCATACTTGACTACTGGAAAAAACATAGCTTTGACTAGATGGACCGTTGTTGGCAAAATATGTCTCTGCTTTTCAGTAAGCTGTCTAGTTTGGTCATAGCTTTTCTTTCAAGGAGCAAGTGTCTTTTAATTTCATGTCTGCAGTTACCATCTGCAGTGATTTTGGAGCCTGAAAAACTAAAGTCTGTCACTGTTTCCATTGTTTCCCCATCTATTTGGCATGAAGTGATGGGACCAGATGCCATGATCTTACTTTTCTGAATGCTGAATTTTAAGCCAGTTTTTTCACTCTCCTCTTTCACTTTCATCAAGAGGCTCTTTAGTTCTTAGCTTTCTGCATAAGGGTGGTGTAATCTGCATATCTGAGATTATTGATATTTCTCCTGGCAATCTTGATTCCAGCTTGTGCTTCATCCAGCCAATCATTTCTCATGATGTAGTCTGCATATAATTTAAATAAGCAGGGTGACAATATACAGCCTTGATGGTCTCCCTTTCTGATTTGTAACCAGTCTATTGTTCCATGTCCTGTTCTAAGTGTTGTTTCTTGACTTGGATATAGATTTCTCAGGAAGCAGGTCAAGTGGTCTGGTAGTCCCATCTCTTGAAGAATTATCCACAGTCTGTTGTGATCCACACAGTCAAAGGCCTTGTCACAGTCTATAAAGCAGAAGTACATGTTTTTCTGGAACTCTCTTGCTTTCTCAATGATCCAATGGATGTTGGCAATTTGATCTCTGGTTCTTCTGCCTTTTCTAAATTCAGCTTGAACATCTGGAAGTTCACGGTTCATTTACCATTGAAGCTTTGCTTGGATAATTTTGAGTATTACTTTGCCAGGGTATGACATGAATGTAATTGTGCAGTAGTTTGAACATTCTTTGGCATTGCCTTTCTTTGGTGTTGGAATGAAAACTGATCTGTTTACAGACTGAAATTGAAGAAAGTAGGGAAAACAACTAGGCCATTCAGGTATGACCTGAGTCAAATCCCTTATGATTATACAGTGGAAGTGACAAATAGATTCAAGGGATTTGATATGATAGACAGAGTGCCTGAAGAACTATGAATAGAGGTTCATGACATTGTACAAGAGGCAGAGATCTAGACCATCCTCAGAAAAAGAAATGCAAAAAGGCAAAATGGTTTCTGAGGAGGCCTTACAAATAGCTAAGAAAAGAAAAGAAGGGAATGGCAAAGGAAAAAAAAGGAAAGATATACTATACCCGTTTGAATGCAGTGTTCCAAAGAATTGAAAAGAGAGATAGGAAAGCCTTCCTCAGTGATCATTGCAAAGAAATGATGGTGTCATAGTAACCAACTATATAGATGCATAATAATTTATCAAACCATTTTCTATGAAAATTATTTAGTTTTAAAATTTTTTATTAAAAATAATGATATGATGAATATCTTACTGTATATGTGTACAAGTATGCAGGAGGAATGAATTCTTCTAAGTAGAATTGCTGGGTGAAAGGATATATGCATTTGAAATTTGGATATAAATTGTCAAATTGCTTTTTTAAAAATTCATTCCAATTTATCATAGCAGCAAATATATGAGAGCTTCAGACACTGTTACTGTGCCAGTCTGAAGGTGAAAATATCTATTCTTTGAAATTTGAATTTGTATTTATTTGTAATGAATGAAGCTGAGTATATTTTCACATGTCTCAAAGAGATTCCTCTTTGAAATAAGAAAGCGATTCTTATCCCTTTTCTGTGAGAGAACAAATTGCCAACATCCGCTGGAACATGGAGAATGCAAGAGAGTTCCAGAAGAACATCTATTTCTGCTTCATTGACTATGCCAAAACCTTTGACTGTGTGGATCACAATAAACTGTGGAAAATTCTGAAAGAGATGGGAATACCAGACCACCTGACCTGCCTCTTGAGAAACCTGTGTGCAGGTCAGGAAGCAACAGTTAGAACTGGACATGGAACAACAGACTGGCTTCAAATAGGAAAAGGAGTATGTCAAGGCTGTATATTGTCACCCTGCTTATTTAACTTCTATTCAGAGTACATCATGAGGAACGCTGGGCTGGAAGAAGCACAAGCTGGAATCAAGATTGCCGGGAGAAATATCAATAACCTCAGATATGCAGATGACACCACCCTTATGGCAGAAAGTGAAGAGGAACTCAAAAGCCTCTTGATGAAAGTGAAAGAGGAGAGGGAAAAGGTTGGCTTGAAGCTCAACATTCAGAAAACAAAGATCATGGTATCTGGTCCCATCACTTCATGGGAAATAGATGGAAAAACAGTGGAAACAGTGTCAGACTTTATTTTGGGGGGCTCCAAAATCACTGTGGATGCTGCTTGCAGCCATGAAATTAAAAGACGCTTGCTCCTTGGAAGGAAAGTTATGACCAACCTAGATAGCATATTAAAAAGCAGAGACATTACTTTGCCAACCAAGGTCCATCTAGTCAAGGCTATGGTTTTTCCTGTGGTCATGTATGGATGTGAGAGTTGGACTGTGAAGAAAGCTGATGGCCGAAGAAGTGATGCTTTTGAACTGTGGTGTTGGAGAAGACTCTTGAGAGTCCCTTGGACTGCAAGGAGATCCAACCAGTCCATTCTAAAGGAGATCAATCCTGGGTGTTCATTGGAAGGACTGATTCTAAAGCTGAAACTGCAATACTTTGGCCACCTCATGCGACAAGTTGACTCACTGGAAAAGACTCTGATGCTGGGAAGGATTGGGGGAAGGAGGAGAAGTGGACGACAAAGAATGAGATGGCTGGATGGCGTCACCGACTCGATGGACATGAGTTTGAGTGAACTCCGGGATTTGGTGATGGACAGAGAGGCCTGGTGTGCTGTTATTCATGGGGTCGCAGAGTCTGACACGACTGAGCGACTGAACTGAACTGAATTGATCCCTCTTCTGTAAAGTCTGTCTTCATGATCTTTGCCTGGTTTCTATTGGATTACTGTTTTTTTTATTATTGATTTTTTCTTTATATATTACTAAAACTTCCTTTTCTCATATGTCTGAAATATTTTATCTCTAGTATATTGCTTACTTTACATTTTGTTATTGATGCTTTATCTTGTAGAATAATTTTATTGTATACATTCAAATTTGTATGTTTCATTTCTTATATTTCTATATTCTGTCATGTTTTTAAAGTCCTTCCTTGTATCAAAATTGTTTTTTAAACTACACTATACTTTCTCCTTGGTGTTCATTGGAAGGACTGATGCTAAAGCTGAAACTGCAATACTTTGGCCACCTCATGCGGCGAGTTGACTCACTGGAAAAGACTCTGATGCTGGGAAGGGTTGGGGACGGGAGGAGAAGGGGACGACTGAAAATGAGATGGCTGGATGGCATCACCGACTCTGTGGACATGAGTTTGAGTGAACTCTGGGAGTTGGTGATGGATAGGGAGGCCTGGCGTGCTATGATTCATCGGGTCTTGGAGAGTCGGACACGACTGAGCGACTGAACTGAACTGAACTGATACTTTCTCCTAGTATTTTAATGGCTTCTTTTTAATGTTAATTTTTTTAATTTATCAATTTGGAATGTCACCTTTATTGTGTACTAAATTTCCATATGTACTTGGGTCTGTTTCTGGCTTCTTTATTCTGTTCCATTAACCTGTCTCTCTAGATTTATGTGTCTCTTATCCTATAATTACCATAGCTATATAATATATGATTGTATCTGGTAGTACTAGGCTCCTCTCATTCATACCTTTTTCCAGAATTTTTTTTAGTTCTTTTACATGTTTAATTCCCCATGTTTAGTTTTGAGTCAGCACATTCAGTTTAAAAAATTCTTTTGGAATTTCATTGAAAATGGTGCACGGGGATGACCTGGAGGGAGGATATGGGGAAGAGGAAGGTGGGAGGGGGTTCAAGAGGGGAAACACATGTACACCAGGGCAGATTCGTGTCAATGTATGGCAAAACCAACCAATATATTAATGTAAAGTAATTTGCCTCCAATAAAAAATAAATAAATAAATAATATGTAAGAGCTACTGACCTGAAAAAAAAAATGTATATTCATTTTGCAGAGCACTGACATCTTTAAAAGTCTTCTTAGCCAAGTATAGGGTGTTCTGCCATTCATTCAATTCTGTTAAGTCTGCCAGTGGGAAAGTGACCAACAAACAAGCCTTATTGAGATGCAAATGTGGCGTCTTTGAGTAGGCTCTTCCACTAGTTAAATGACTAGTTCTAACACAGAAATCAGCCCAGCGTTATGTGCATTTCATATTCGGGCTTTAACCAAACTTTAAAAGACTATGCTGCTACTGCTGCTAAGTCACTTCAGTCGTGTCCGACTCTGTGTGTCCCATAGACGGAAACCCACCAGGCTCCCCCGTCTCTGGGATTCTCCAGACAAGAACATATGAGTGGGTTGCCATTTCCTTCTCCAATGTGTGAAAGTGAAAAGTGAAAGTGAAGTCTCTCAGTCGTGTCCGACCCTTAGCGACCCCACGGACTGCAGCCCACCAGGCTCCTCCATCCATGGGATTTTCCAGGCAAGAGTACTGGAGTGGCTTGCCATTGCCTAAGACTATAGGGGTCCCAAAATTTGGATAGGACTGAGCGACTAATACTTTCACTTTCACTTTTTCACAGACCATCGATATGTTAAATTTGTGAATGCTTAGAGTCTGTTGTAAACTATTGTGTAATCTACTGTGAATGCTTGAAGTCTATTGTGAAGAAGGAAATGGCAACTCATTCCAGTATTCTTGCCTGAAGAATTCCATGGACAGAGGAGCCTGGTGGGCTGTATAGTCCACGAGGTCACAAAGAGTTGGACAGGACTGGGTGACTAACACACATACAGAGTCTATTGTGCAATTAGTCTTACATTTTCCTTTTTATCCAGAAAAGTTACTGAATCATAAATATATACTGTAAAACATATTAAATATGTACAATGAAACAGATCATGTTACTTGTGACGTGAGCATTATATCACAGTTAATGAATTACATTCACAGTAAGTGAATAAATGATGTGTCGGCTGGCTTTCTCTTTGGCCTTAATGCTCAAACTGACATTGTGGTCAAAGCAACACATGACTTCCATTTATGATTGTCATACAGGTGATAGCAGATGAAACAGTTGCCATAATCTATTTTACTTTCCTTTCCCATCTGTTGGAGAACACACTATCACAATATGCCATGGGAGTAAATTTGCCCCAAATGTACTCTTGTCATATTGAGAACACTTTTTCTCTATTTTTCAAATCACCTGATGCCCTTCAACTTGTTTCTGAGAAAGTATAACAGTATTCATCCAGAATGTTCTCAATACAACTGCCACATTTGTATTTTAAAATGTAAACAGAAGCCCTCTTTGAAATTATTCACTACTTTCCCTTCCTCATCCTGACAAATTCCAAATTCATTACCCTGGATTACAAGGTCCTTCAGGATCTGGGTTTTACATGCTTTTCCAGTCTCACTTTTTACCAATCCAGCAAGTCAGCTATTTTCAGTTCCTTAATTTACTATGTTCTCATTCACTTCCAGGGGAGTGCTGGTAAATTAGCTGAGAGTGAGGTGGAATAGAAACTTGTGAAGGGAGGGACCTGATTTGTAGCTTTTGCTGATTTCTGTAAGATAACTACTCATGTTTCAAGCTGCAAACAGTTTAATAATTGTCTTACAAAATTCCTCCAACACACCAGCATGTCTATGCCTAGAATATTCCTCCCAGCCCCAGTGTCTTGCAATCATCCTTCAGGCTTCAGTTTTGATATATTTAGATTCCTACAGAGAATCAGCTCTGATTAACTCCTGAATGAGTGACAGGCCCATCCTATGTATGTGTGTGTGTGTGTACTATTTTGTTTGTAAACTCATTTCTTCTTTTATTTTTTAAAATTATTTTTATTGGCATATAATTGCTTTACAGTTTTATGTTGGTTTCTCCTGGACAACAAAGTGAATCACCTATATTTGTACATATATCCCCTCCCTCCCATCCCCCATCCCACCCATATAGATCATCACAGCACACCAAGCTGAGCTCCCTGTGCTATACATCAGGTTCCCACTTTCTATTTATTTTACAGATGGTAATGTTTGTATGTCAGTCCCAATCTCAGACTCATCCCACTCCCCCGCCCCCATCCACATGTCCATTTTCTATGTCTATTTGTTCCTATAACACTTCTGCTCTTCTTTATTGGGTTTGTTATCTTCAGTTACAATTGTTTATTTACTCCTCTATATCCCCCATGGACACGACTTAGTAACTGAACACAAAAACAATTCCCCAATTGGGTGAAAGCTTAATGAGGGCAGGGATTATGATATTTCTAGCACCTCATTCACAGAGTTCCTGGCATATAATAGGCCAATAAGTACTTGTTCAATTAATTAGTGAGAATTCATTCATAAAAATGACTCATTACTTTAAACTTGTATCATTTCATTATGCTATGACAGAAATCAGTAATAGTAATAAAATGAAATTTAATATTCTAACTGCTTAAAATGCAAATAACATAAGAGTAAACATATTATCAGAAAATAAATATGTGCATCTTATTAGTAAAAAGCTTATTTTAAGAATCTACTAGAATAAGAACACCCTGTTACTGAATATTTTATGTAATATTAACAGGTTATCCTAAGGTTTCTGGTCAATATAAGTAATGAGCACCTAGTTGGCACTTGAGAAATCTGTGTTGAATTACTAAAGCTGCAGAGCTGGTGTTCCCTGCAAGTGAAGAGGATACGGGGATGGTAGGATCCTTTCTCCAGGGGCATCCCAATGAACCAGGTTTGTTTGTAGTAAAATGTCCAGGTATAAATGGTTAATTATATCAGGTATAAAGGCTATAACAAACCTAGACAGTGTATTAAAAAGGAAAGCACTCTCCGACATAAATCACAGCAGGATCCTCCATGACCCACCTCCCAGAATATTGGAAATAAAAGAAAAAATAAACAAATGGGACCTAATTAAAATTAAAAGCTTCTGCACAGCAAAGGAAACCATAAGCAAGGTGAAAAGACAGCCTTCAGAATGGGAGAAAATAATAGCAAATGAAACAACTGACAAAGAATTAATCTCTAAAATATACAAGTAGCTCCTTCAGCTCAACTCCAGAAAAATAAATGACCCAATCAAAAAATGGGCCAAAGAACTAAACAGACATTTCTCCAAAGACATACAGATGGCTAACAAACATGAAAAAATGCTCAACATCCCTCATAAGCAGAGAAATGCAAATCAAAACCACAATGAGATACCATTTCACACCAGTCAGAATGATTGCTATCCAAAAGTCTACATGCAAGAAATGCTGGAGAGGGCGTGGAGAGAAGGGAACCCTCTTACACTGTTGGTGGGAATGCAAACTAGTACAGCCACTATGGAGAACAGTGTGGAGATTCCTTAAAAAATTGGAAATAGAACTGCCATATGATCCAGCAATCACACTCCTGGGCATACACACCGAGGAAAGCAGAATTGAAAGAGACTTGTGTACCACAATGTTCATCATAGCACTGTTTATAATAGCCAGAACATGGAAGCGACCTAGATGTCCATCTGCAGATGAATGGATAAGAAAGCTTTGGTACATATACACAATGGAGTATTACTCATCCATTAAAAAGAACGCATTTGAATCAGTTCTAATGAGGTGGATGAAACAAGAGCCTATTATACAGAGTGAAGTAAGCCAGAAAGAAAAACACCAATACAGTATACTAACGCATATATACAGAATTTAGAAAGATGGAAATGATAACCCTATATACGAGACAGCAAAAGAGACACAGATATATAGAACAGTCTTTGGGACTCTGTGGGAGAGGGTGAGGGTGGGATGGTTTGGGAGAATGGCATTGAAACATGTATATTATCATATGTGAAACGAATCGCCAGTTCAGGGTCGATGCATGTTACAGGATGCTCGGGGCTGGTGTGTGGGGATGACCCAGAGGGAAGATAAGGGGAGGAGGGAGGTGGGAGGGGGTTCAGGAAGGGGAACTCATGTACATCCGGGGCAGATTCATGTCAATGTATGGCAAAACCAACCAATATAATATTGTAAAATAATTAGCCTCCAATAAATATTTTAAAAAATAAATAAAAAGCAAAAGAGACACAGATGTATAACAGTCTTTTGGACTCTGTGGGAGAGAGCAAAGGTGGGATGATTTGGGAGAATGGCATTGAAACATGTATATTATCATATGTGAAATGAATCGCCAGTCCAGGTTCGATGCATGATACAGGATGCTCGGGGCTGGTGCACTGGGATGAACCAGAGGGATATTATGGGGAGGTAGGTGGGAAGGGGGTTCAAGATGGGGAACACATGTACACCTGGGCAGATTCATGTCAATGTATGGCAAAACCAATACAATATTGTAAATTAATTAGCCTCCAATTAAAATAAATAAATAAATTTAAAAGCATAAAAAATAATAAGAAGAAAAGCAGATACATCATTTTGCCAACAAAAGTCCACATTGTCAAAGTGATGGTTTCTCTAGTAGTTATGTATGGATGTGAGAGTTGGACCATAAAGAAGGCTGAACACTGAAGAACTGATGTTTTCTAATTGTGGTGCTGGAGAAGACTTTTGAGAGTTCCTTGGATAGCAAGGAGATCAAACCAGTCAATCCTAAAGGAAATCAACTCTGAATACTCATTGGAAGGACTGGTGATAAAGCTGAAGCTCCAGTACTTTGGCTACCTGATGTGAAGAGCCAACTCACTAGAAAAAAAATTCTGATGCTGGGAAAGGGCAGGAGGAAAAGTGTCAACAGAGGATGAGATCGTTAGTTAGCATCACTGACTGAATGGACATGAGTTTGAACAGACTCCAGGAGATAGTGAAGGACAGGGGAGTCTGGCATGCTTCAGTCCATGGGGTTGCAAAGAGTCAGATACGACTCAGCTACTGAACAACAACAACAAATAAATGAATTGAATGACAGGAATCAAAAGAACTAAAAACTAAGAAGTCACAGCTGCTCGCAAGCCAACTAGAGTTCATTTATGTGAGGAGTGAGCAGTAATCAAGGGTTAGTGTGCATGAAGAACCCAGTGAGCTTTCTTTTAGACAGTTAAATCCATGCAACAGATAGAAAAAAATATGGCTCAACTGAGTTAAAAGAAAGCTCAACTTTGAAGATCCTGTCATTGTGGTCTGCCTACTTAACCTGGATGGTCAGGAGCCTCTGGATGACGGCCATGACTAAGTGCAGAGTTGTTAAACCTTGCAAGTTTGGGAAATTTTTGCTTGGGTAATAAATTTGCTAATATTTTGTTAATACTCTGCTGTGGATAGAAAATCAAGTTCCTCCTATTTTAGTCTTTATATCTTCAGCTAGTCCCCAGTGAATTGAGAATAACTGTAGAAAATCATTGATCTGTGGTCCTTTGTACTAGAATATGATGTGGAGGTTCACAGAAGATGTCAGTTCATGGAGTAAATAAAGATGCATCACTGAGGTTTTTTTTAGCATGATTTCTTAGTAGCCATCCAACATGTTTTCCTAGTACCCATCACAAGCTGAAATCAAGACTGACAGGAGAAATATGACTTAGTGACTGAATAACAACAATCCAGAGTGTTCTCAATGTGAAATCCTGACCTTTGCACCTTTGACTGTTCATCACACAGCAGGTCATTGTGCTTAGTCTCTGGGTCCATGGACACTTGCAGAAGTAATGTTGAGACATATGTTGGTGAGGATCAGACCTTAGAGAGTGCCACACAGGTCCCTCATTGATTCTTATATTTTCTGGCTGACATTCTTACCTTCAGTATTGTGCCCTGACCACTTCATTGCTGTTTCTATGAACCTACATGGAAAAATCTAGAACAGCAACCAAAGCTTAGGGAATCAGGTGGAAAATATGAAAAAAGGTCAGGGACAGTCACCTGAAGAAAACCCTCTCTAGGGGAGACCAAAGTAGTGGAGACCCTAGGATAGAAGATGATACTGAACTATCTGTCTGTCCAGGGAGCATCTGAGATAACTGGGGCCCTTGTGGATAAAGAAGGGGAGAGCTCTAGCAAATTTTTTCTTTTCTAGGTATTTTTAAGTCCCATGTGTCACTACCACACAACTGCACTCTTCTGACACGCTAACAAAGTAATGCTCAAAATCCAAGCCAGGCTTCAACAGTACGTGAACTGTGAACTTCCAGATGTACAAGCTGGATTTAGAAAAGGCAGAGGAACGAGAGATCAAATTGCTAACATTCGCTTGATCATTGGAAAAGCAAGAGAGTTCCAGAAAAACATCTATTTCTGCTTTATTGACTATGCCAAAGCTTTTGACTCTGTGGATCACAACAAACTGTGGAAAATTCTTCAAGAGATGGGACTACCAGACCACCTGACCTGCCTGCTGAGAAATCTGTAGGCAGGTCAAGAAGAAGCAGTTAGAACTCGACATGCAGCAACAGACTATTTCCAAATCAGAAAGGGAGACCATCAAGGCTGTATATTGTCACCCTGCTTATTTAACTTATATAGGGAGAGTACATCATGAGAAATGATGGGCTGGATGAAGCACAAGCTGGAATCAAGATTGCCAGGAGAAATATCAATAACCTCAGATATGCAGATGACACCCCCCTTATGGCAGAAAGCAAAGAATTAAAGAGCTTCTTGAAAGTGAAAAAGTAGAGTGAAAAAGTTGGCTTACAACTCAACATTCAGAAAACCAAGATCAAGGCATCTGGTCCCATCACTTCATGCCAAATAGATGGAGAAACAATGGAAACAGTGACAGACTTTATTTTCTTGGGCTCAAAAATCACTGCAGATGGTGACTGCAGCCATGAAATTAAAAGATACTTGCTCCTTGGAAGAAAAGCTATGACCAAACTAGACAGCTTATTAAAAAGCAGAAACACTTTACCAACAAAGGTCTGTCTAGTCAAAGCTATGTTTTTTTCCAGTAGTCATGTATGGATGTGACAGTTGGACTATAAAGAAAGCTGAGCACTGAAGAATCGATATTTTTGAACTGTGGTGTTGGAGAAGACTCTTGAGAATCCCTTGGACAACAAGGAGATCCAACCAGTCAATCCAAAAGGAAATCAGTCCTGAATATTCATTGCAGGGACTGATGCTGAAGTTTAAACTCCAATACTTTGGCCACCTGATGCGAAGAACTGACTCATTGGAAAAGACCCGGATGCTGGGAAAGATTGAAGGCAGGAGGAGAAGAAAACGACAGAGGACGAGATGATTGGATGGCATAACCCGCTCAATGGACATGATGAACAGGGAAGCCTGGGGTGCTGCGGTCCATGGAGTCACAAAGAGTTGGTCACAACTGAGCGACTGAACTGAAGTGAACTGGGTCAGCTGTGGGCAGCAATGAGGCAAACAGACTTTCCCTGTCTGCTTCCTGGTCCCTGGGGTAGCAGGCATTGGGTGAGAATTGGTAGACAGTGACTTAAAAGAAGCTTACTGTTACTTGGGGTGTGGGCCACTGTAGGAAGTTTGAGGGCACTGATTCTAAGACAAGGAAGATCCCAGCAACTCAACTAAAGCTCATTTTCTTCCCCTTTTTGCTGTCCCAAGAAAATTAATACACGTGGTTCTGAGATCTCCCCTTTACTTCCTATAAATCTATTATGCACAAAACATTAATAACTGGGCTTTCTTATACTAGAATAACTTCCCCTACTCTGTCTGGGTTCTATCTAAAGGCTGTACCAGTGATACAGCTCCTGTCTTTGTTGTATCTTCATGTAACCAGTTAAAAGTTAAACTATTTGAAGAAGACGAATGGATGCTCTGTCTTTCTCTTTGTCCTTCCCCATTGATAACTGTATTTTGTTTATGCATTTGCCGTGCAAGCAAACCCCAGATATCTACCAATTTGCAAACCATTTGTTTCTTTGTGACTCAGGAACATGTGTTCTCATAAATTTACAGTTGAATTAACCAGACAGGAAGATGAAAGGAAGAGAAGGAAAAGAATACATGAAACAGCAAGCATGGGAAATAATAGGGAGATAGAAGGACGGCAAATAGAAGAAAAAGCAAGTACCTCAAAGTTAAATATAGGATCATGAAAATAGTAATAATTTATATAATGATTTTTATTTTTAAGAAAAGCAAAACCTTTCTTTTCTATAGGTAATTTTAGTAATTTCAGTGAAGAAGAAGAAAAGGGAATAATGATTCAATGTTATCTAGGTATAATTACCCGGGAGTAAAGTGTTTTCTGGATTTTTTTGAGAGTCAGAGAAAGGAAAACCAAGGTAGGATGTAAAAAATAAATGAAAGGTGAGTTTTATTGGGGTAGCTCAGCTGGCAAAGTATCCACCAACAATGTGGGAGACCTGGGTTCGATCCCTGGGTTGGAAAGATCCTATGGAGGAGGACATGGCAACCCAAAGAGTCAGACACGACTGAGAGGCAAAGCACAGCACAACACACAAGGCCAAACACAGTGTTCAAATTACGTGAAGCCTCACTTTCAGAGTTTTATGTGATGCAAACAGACATCTTTGTCCCTGATCATTTTATTGGTTGTTAATCAGCAGCATCACAGAAATCCATCTTAAATAGAAATCAGTTCACAAAAAGCCAGTGTTTTTTTTCAAGTGACTTTGTGTCTATTTTTAAGTAAGTTATTCCAAAACACAAGAATACTGCTATGTCAAAATAAGCAGCCTGTGGAACAGAAGAAAACATTTAAATTATTTTGAATAAAAAAGTCTCAAATGATCTTGGCAAGGAAGTGCTGCTTCTTTCAGGTTATTTTTCTTTAAGCTTAATTTTTTTTTTTTTAATCTAGCACATAGAAGAATTTTGAAGGTTAAGCTTTAAAATACTACCATCTTCAAACCCAAAAATCTGCTTTTAGGAACTGACATAACTTCACATCTTGATTTTATACAAATCTTCCCTTTATAATTTCAAGCAGAACTTGCTAGCATTTTTTTTTCTTTTGAAATAGTTTATGATCACTAACACTGAGCTACCATGCTATTAGAAGGGAGTCATATTTCCCAAATTACCTTAGAATATTCTATGGCTAAAATTTTTAAAATTAGAATATCTTGTACAGAACGTGAGTTACTGTTTGACTTTAGTGTTTAAATAAATATATTGTCCCAGTCTGTGTTGGAGCAATCACCTGGAAGATTAAAGAAAATGGCAGTAAGTATTACAAAATCAGAGAGAACAAAGTAAAGGCCTGCTGGAGATCAAAGCTCTTTCCCTTCCTTGAAGAATAGAAATGGGTGAACCACTGGGTGAAGGGGTGAAAAGGAAAGAACAATTTACAATCATCAGGATATAAAAATTTGCAAATGTAAACTCCTGGTACCAAAAGGTGCAAGGGAGTGTGAAATAGGGAATGAGATTTCTTAGTAATACTCAAGGTCCCTGTGGGATAGTGCAGTTGCTGTGGGTGATGTTATGCTTGATATAAAAGACTGGTATTCAGTTCCTTGACCTGCATTTTAAGAGGAGCCCAGGCAGAAACGTGCATAGGAAATGAAGGTGACCAAAAGAATTATGGCATTTTCTCCAATCTGTGTCTTAAAATCAATGTGGCCTCAGTTTCCATGGCTGCTTACCAAACAATAATATCAGCTGCATTCAATTTCTAGACAAATAGCCATTTTGTCTAAAAAATGAAGAAATTAGAAATCCATCAAGAATCCAGCTGCCAATGCACGAGATGTGGGTTCATTCCCTGGGTCAGGAAGACCCCCTGGAGAAGGAAATGGCAACCCCCTCCAGCATTCTTGCCTGGAGAATTCCACGGACAGAGGAGCCTTTTGAGCTACAGTTCATGAGGTCACAAAGAATCGGACATAACTGAGTATGTGCACACACAAATTACTTTAGGGAATTGATAATGGGATTTTACTACTGATTCATTCCAATAAATATGGTCTGTTTGTAATCACTGGAGAGCTGTGCAATGAGATTTTGAATGAATCCCTGGTTCCAAGTCTAGAACCTAATTGACAGGTGTTCATTTCAGTATGATAGAAGAGAATTAGAATTTCAGTTCAAATTCTAGCAGATAGTACTGTCACAGATACTAAATTACACTGTCAATGATAGATATAATTCCCATGTTAAATCAGAGATTAACATTAAGGCAAAATATAGTAGAGCATCATAAGAGGATATGCACTAAGGAAGAGAAGTTCTAATTTTGAAATGAGATTGAGAGAATCAATAAAGGACCATTAGTGTTTTTCAGAATCACTCAGAAAATTACTTTGCAAAGTCAGTGTGAGCTGGAGCAAGATAATAAGTATCTTAATATTTTAAAAAATTATATTTGGTCTGCCCATATATCATACAAAAAATTAATACCTTGCTAATCTAAAACATAAATATTAAAACTTGAAAAGAATTTATGCAAATAGTCAGTAAGCAGAAAATGACTCATACATTAAATTTATATGCTAGAGTTTACCAGTTAATAAATTGCCAAACCCTTTTGTTATTTTTTTATCACAGCAGCATTCTTTTTCAAAAGTGCTATATTATCAGCAGAGTTGTAGTGTTTATTTTAGCATAAAATTAAGTAATTTATCTTTTTTAGTAGTAATCATTTTCACCATGAATTTATTTGCTACACCTTTTAGCTTTCTATTTACTTTTCAGCTGTTAAATATATAAAGAACTGTGATTTAGTCACAAATTGTAGAAAATACAAAACATTTTCATTCACAGCAAATTTTAAGTTATGTCCTATTCAAGATATTCTGGAAGCGACTTAAAATATATTGTTTAGTTCTTTCAAATGGCCTTCTGTTTAACTCAAAACAAAGGAACTTTGCAATAAGTAACTGCAAGGTTTACTCTACAGAAAGAAACACCATGATGCCAGACGAATGTGAGGAAACCATATGGCTTCAACCTTTCCCTCAGATAACTGTTTACAACACAGATACAGAATGTCTTGTGACAGCTAAGTGTGTGGTGGAGACTGGTCCTTGTCAAGACATAGCAATGTTTCTCTGTTCTCAAAACTACCATAAGTGATTTTCAGATAAGATGCTTTGTCGTTACCTCCAGGTTATTTCTCTCCTATATGGAAGCATGTAGAGTAGCAGATACTATCGCGTTAAAGCCTCTGGAAGAATTGTTGCTCAAATTTCGTTCCCCCTAAAGTTGAATTGTTGTACGGATTTAGAAGCTGACTTTGGTGTTTGGGTCAACACACTTGAATCCCACTCTTTCAAGAAGGAAATTTATTTCATCTGCATAGTGTGAGAGTTTAGGGACTAATTCATAGATTTTAATAGCCTTTTCATTTACTGCACTGAATGAGGTGACAATCACAGTTTGTTTTGTTCTGCTTAAATTTGATTTTATATCATCTTCACATATGGCACTTCAGCATTATCACCACTGGGCTTTCCCCATAGGAACTGTGTACTCTTGTTCTACAGCTCCAGTTGTGACAAGGTACATAGAGAATGGCACTGGATAACTGAGCCTGTCAAGAAAAGATGGATAGAGAAGAAAATGGATGTGTTATTTTTTTTGTCATTCAGCTTCACCATAAAACTACTTTCAAAATGTGACTAGCTATTCGGTGAAGATAAGATTTTCCAGCTAAATTTCTATGAATGAAATGGTTACACCTCAATCTTGTATAAATGTGAGTATGTATTTGATTCTTAGTAATGTGCCACTGGCTCATTTAAATGCCTAGCAGAGTCTCAGGCTACCAACAATCATGTGACAGGACAAAAAGCTCAAGCCTGGGCTTCGAGAAAAAAATATACATATATCATCATTATTGTCCCAGTTATGGCATGTATATTTATTGTTCACACCATCTATTGAGAGCATTCCATGTCAGGCACTGAACTCAGCCCAGTTCCAAATATAATTGCACTGAATCTTGGCAACAGCTTTGTGAGTTATAGTCTACAATTAACGTCACTTTACTGATGAGGAAAATGAGGGTCAGTGAAGTTAAGTAACTTTACCAAGGTATATGATTAAATGAGACTAGAATTAGAACCAGACTCCAGACCCCAAGGTATGCAGTGCTGTTTCCCATAGTTATGCACTTTATTTTTCAGGTATCTTTCAATTGTATTCCAAAGAGAGAAATAAATGAATTTTTTACATCATCTCCATGCTCTTTATCCATACTTTCCATAACATAACTATTTCAGGAGTTGACTTTGTCTTGAAGACAGTATGTCAAATTTTATACTCAGATAAAGGTCGCTGAAGTAGTGAGCATGTGCCTATGGGATGAATTTGTCTACTGTGAATTGTATATCATCCCAACACTGTGGTTAGAATGACTATATTTACTATGTGGACTGGGGTGGAAATGAGGAATGCATAATTGTGCTGCAGCACTAAAAATCTATTACAAAATTTGCCTGAGAATTCATGAAGTTTCCAAAATATCCTGTAGCAGGCAGTTACATTCATATTCCTAAATATTGCTGGCTTCTTCATTTAATTAAGTATCCTATTTTAAAGCCATATAAAATGCATTATGCTCTATGTATCTTTTGACATACAGCCAATTGTGTGTAATATTCTCAAGTTTGCCAGCTGTGTTTCAGGAACAAAAATGTTTTGTTTTCAGACATCTTGATGGAAATCCTAAAGTTTGTAAGAAAACAGAACATCTTGAAAATGTGATTTTTTTTTAACCACCAGAAACTCTGAGGTGATATTAAAAAAGAAAAGTCCTTGGTTTTACCATAATGGCAACCTTATTGTTTTTCAATAATAGCACATTGCCAAATTGTATTCAGTTTATTTTTCACCGTGACTTCTACTTAGTCCCTTTACTTTTTGTTTCAGGATCTGACAGAATAAAGAATGCTTCTCTGATCTGGGCCAGACTGTGCTTTGCTGTGTTAATCACAAAAAGAAAATTGTAGGACCCACAGAGACTGGTTAAAGGGATTTAGACGCTAAGAAATGTCATATCTAAAACAAAATTAAATGTTATTTTCAGTGTTTTCTTCCATCTGCCTTAAGGACAGACTCTTCACTTACACAAATTGCTTAGAGCTGGTGACTGGGACCGATGGTGGGTGGGTAGGTAATTGGTAGTGTGGGGTGCTAGTGCCTTTACTCTGAGCCTTGGAGCTCTGGTTCAGAGGGGGTTCTGACCCCCTTTTGTTACCTCTACCAAAGGAAAGAATGGGAACCTATGATGACATGTGTTTCCAATCTCTGCCAAGGGTATGATCATATTAGACTAGTGTTTTTGTAAACTCTGGACTGCAACCCTCTGGTGGGTGATGAAATCAGTTCAATGAGTTTGACCAGCATTTTAAAAATAATTCGGAATAAGTTTTACTGAACATTTTCAAACTTCTGTTTCAGTTGTGTGTGTATGTCTCTATGTGTGCTGGTTCATGATATAAAATGTATTCCTTACTGTTGGCTGCAAAATGACAAGTGTGAGAGCTACTGCATTTGATCATGTCAGTTATGACATTCTTTTGCTTTGTTTCAGAAGTGTCTTCCCCTGCCCCCCGCTGCTGGTGCTAAGTCACTTCAGTCGTGTCCAACTCTGTGTGACCCCATAGACGGAAGCCCACCAGGCTCCCTCTTCCCTGGGATTCTCCAGGCAAGAACACTGGATTGGGCTGCCATTTCCTTCTCCAATGTGTGAAAGTGAAAAGTGAAAGTAAAGTCGCTCAGTCGTGTCCAACCCCTAGCGACCCCATGGACTGCAGCCTACCAGGCTCCTCCATCCATGGGATTTTCTAGGCAAGAGTACTGGAGTGGTTTGCCATTGCCTTCTCCGATTAAGCATCTACTATATACCAAACACTATGAATAGGTGCAATGGTTGCAAAAGACATGATTAACTGTGCTCTGTAAATAAACAGCCCTTCTTCCAATCTGATTTTAAAAGTGTGATGTCACTGCTAAAAATCAAAGACTAAAATCAAGTGAAATAGACATCCAAATCCCAGGCAAATGAGATCTAGATGGTTGCCTGGAAATGATATCAGTTTACTTTTGAAATAAATTGGCATTCAGAAATATTGCTCTCTGATTCTCAAAGAAATCATTTGCAGCCTTATCCTGAAAACCAGTATTCCTTAATTTGTCCATTTGAAGTAAAAATTCATTTTAGTACCAGGGTAAATCAGGTTGGTGAAGCAATATTTCCTTTGTAGCTAAGCGACCATTGATACACAACATTATGGTTGTTTCTCATTACTGTAGTACTTTTCTCAAACTTTCTCAATAAATATAATATAAATCTATCAGCTACCATCCAAACAACCCTCTGGGTATGGATTATTCAGTATGCATACAAAGCTACTCATATAATGGACTGAAATGTAAAATCAAGCAGAATGATGTGCACACAGCTGTTTTATATTTAGTTGGTTTTCTAACGTGAGCTAATTTGTTGTACGGACTGAGGGCATTACTAAGATTTATTTCAAGTTTCAGATGAGATAAAATTATTGCTTGAAGGTGAAACTTTAGTCTCCACTCAACTTGAACAGACATTACTTCTGAATATCTTAATGTTGGATGGAGTAAAGTGTTTGATATATTAGCACATACAAAGATAATAAGGCTTCACAACACCTCCTCCCTCCATGAAACCAACACCTTAAAATTCCTACTTTCCTTTTATAATGATAAATGTGAATAAAAGCAAAGGTGATATGAATATCACTTGGACTTGAAAATGGTCTATGTGAAAATTAGACAGCAACTGCATAACAAAGCACAGTGTTCTCCTTGTTCTTAGATTTATATCTTAACTAAATGCTTTGACAGAAGGTAGGGCTATTCAATGGGTACCTAATGCATAGAAGTTGTTTTCATTTATGTATATTTTCCCCTTGGGCAAAAATGAAGCACAGAAGGGAAAAAAAAAAGACCTTGAGGGGAGGAAAATATCATCCTTTGGTTTCAGAATTAGCTGGGGTTCCCATCACTTCATGGGAAATAGATGGAAAAACAGTGGGAACAGTGTCAGACTTTATTTTTTTGGGCTCCAAAATCACTGCAGATGTTGATTGCAGCCATGAAATTAAAAGACGCTTGCTCCTTGGAAGGAAAGTTATGACCAACCTTGATAGTATATTCAAAAGCAGAGACATTACTTTGTCAACCAAGGTCCGTCTAGTCAAGGCAATGGTTTTTCCCGTGGTCATGAATGGATGTGAGAGTTGGACTGTGAAGAAAGCTGAGCGCTGAAGAATCGATGCTTTTGAACTGTGGTGTTGGAGAAGACTCTTGAGAGTCCCTTATACTGCAAGGAGATCCAACCAGTCCATTCTAAAGGAGATCAATTCTGGATGTTCATTGGAGGGACTGATGCTAAAGCTGAAACTGCAATACTTTGGCCACCTCATGCGACGAGTTGACTCACTGGAAAAGACTCTGATGCTGGGAAAGGTTGGGGGCGGGAGGAGAAGGGGACGACGGAGAATGAGATGGCTGGATGGCATCACCGACTCTGTGGACATGAGTTTGAGTGTACTCCGGGAGTTGGTGAGGGACAGGGAGGCCTGGCGTGCTGTAATTCATGGGGTCGTGGAGAGTCGGACACGACTGAGCGACTGAACTGAAATGAACTGAACTCTCTAGAAACTACTCTATAGCAGAAAACCTTGTAAGAAGAGAATCAGCATGAACCATTATGCAGGAGAACTACAACTTTTAAAATGGATCAAGTTAGTAACCCCGAATGGTACTGATTTGTATTGGTTGTGAAACCTACATCTACTTTGTAAGGAGGTTAACAGGGTAGAGAATGTTAGTTATAACATTGGAAAAAAATAATTGTAACAGTGGAAATATAGATGGACCAGAATGATTTAATTTTATCAATAGATATTTTATCTTATTGAGAAATCTAAATTTTAGAGGAATGCTAGTCTCACTTCACAAGAATTCCTGTTGTTCTTGTTGGCTCATTATGAAGAGTTGGATTTTTTGTTTAATTTGAGACACTAGCAAGTAGAACACATACCTATTTTCTGCTTCTAAATAAGCAGGTATGTTATCCATGCTATGAAATAAGATCTTATTTAAACACCTTGTTTATATGAGTGATCCATTAAATGTACAGTGAAACAAATGTTATAATTGAACAACATTAAAGGCAATGTTGTTTAATAATAGGAACTCATCTATTCAGTTCAAATATTAGTACAGGGCCTGAAGAAAAAATAGATGCAAACAAGCTAAGTTATAACCAAAAATTAATATTTTATGTGCCACTATTGCTATCTGATTTCTTTACTCAGTTATGTTAATTGCCATCTTCACAAGGAATCTAATGGTTTCTATCTCCTAAATATCTTTCTAATCAATACATTTACTTCCATTCTCATAGCCTCTACACTGGATCAGGTCACCTCTCATGTGGACCATTACAACATGATTCCAAACAGTACTATTTCCTTCACACGGGTCCTTCTCTAATCCTTTCTAATTTATTTTCCATTATTCAGTCAATGTGATATTTCTAACACATTTAATCATATCAATTCTCTGCTCAAAACACTTCTGTGTTTCTCCTTTTTCCTCGGGGTGAAGTTCAAATTTTTTACCATAACTTATTAGTTCCCACCCAATCTAACTTTGGTTTGTTATCTCTGAGTTTTAAGCACAGACAAGGTAGATATTTTTAGAAGATTGAAATAACAAATTTTTTAGCATATTCCACTAAAAAGTATCTTTTTATAATGTTCACAGGATTCTTGAGGCAAGAATACTGAAGTGGTTTGCCATTCTCTTCTCCAGTGACCAAATGGCAGAAACCAAAGAGGAACTAAAGAGCCTCTTGATGAGGGTAAAAGAGGAGAGTGTAAAAGCTGACTTAAAACTCAACATTCAAAAAACTAAGATCATGGCATCTGGTCCCATCACTTCATAACAAATAAATGGGGAAAATGTGGAATAGTGACAGATTTCATTTTCTTGGGCTCCAAAATCACTGCAGACAGTGACGCAGACAGGAAGTTAAAAGATACTTGCTCTTTGGAAGAATACTTATGACAAACCTAGAAAGTGTATTAAAAAGTAGAGACATCACATTGCCATCAAAGGTCCACATAGTCAAAGTGATGGTTTTTCCAGAAGTCATGTATGAATGTGAGAGTTGGACCATAAAGAAGGCTGAGCACTGAAGAATTGGTGCTTTTGAATTATAATGCTGGAGAAGACTCTTGAGAGTCCCTTGGACAGGACGGAGATCAAACCAGTCAATCCTAAAGGAAATCAACCCTGAATATTCATTGGAAGGACTGATGCTGAAGCTCTTATACTATAGCCACCTGATGTGAAGAGTCAACTCATGGGAAAAGACCCGGATGCTGGGAAAGATTGAGGGCAGGAAGAGAAAGGGATAACAGAAGATGAGATGGTTGTGACTCCATGGACTGTAGCCCACCAGGCTCCTCTGTCCATGGGATTTGCCTGGCCGAAATGCTGGTATGGGTTGCCATGCACTTCTCCACGGGATCTTCCCTACACAGGGATTGAACTTGTGTCTCCTGCATCTCCTGCATTGCAGGCAAATTCTTTATCACTGAACCACTGGGGAGGCCCTTGTCAGCCCTTAAAGAAGATCAAATTCCATTTTAGATGAGCTGAGTACTCCCTTCTCTGATGAAGAATAAATTTTGGCAAGCTATTAGAAGTCTGAATCCTATTTGGGACTTCAAGGAATTCCTGTGAACAGGTATCTCAACTTTAAGTTTCTCCAAAGATTTCGGTCAAGACAGAACAGGATGAAGTAAGCTCCTCCTCAAGAAGTTATTCTGCAGACAGTGACTGCAGACAGGAAGTCATTCTTGAGGAGGAGCTCTGGACTCTCCAGATTGATATTTAGTAGTGGCCAATGAGCCCAAATTACATGGATTTACAGTCTTTTCCTTGAAAATTTATTTTCAGAGTCTCTCTTCTCTACCTTGACAAAAGTATCTCTTCAGGGGGGCCCTAGTTCTACTTAGAATAGTATTTTAGGTACCAGATTACATCACTTCCTCTGGGTTTCCTTTAATAAACTTTATCTTAAGTAACTTTATCCCAGCACCATCTGACATGTAACAAACTGACTTGGAATCTTACTGACATAGGTGAATATATTGTTCTGGAATTATTATCAGAGTGACCTTGGACAAATCACTTAAATTCTCTGGGTTACTCTGAAAAATGAATATACTACCCCCTGGCACGTTTGATGGGCTCCACAGACATCGTGCTTCCCCAAAACTTTCTTCATATCACATGGTTTCACCATCTCCATCAGAATCATCTATTTTTCCTTCAGTCAGTCATTCAATATTTGTTGAATGTTTATTCTGTGCTAGCCACTGTTCAAAGTAATCAGAGTAGTTAGATGGGAGGGAGGATCAAGAAGGAGGGGACATACATATACCTATAGCTGATTCATAGGTATAACTCTTGATAAATGGCAATATATATATATATAGTAAAGCAATTATCCTTCAATTAAAGATAATTTTTTTAAAAAAGATTACTGTCTTAAGGAGCTTATATTCTAGTAGTGGGAAACAAACCATAAGGAAAGTAAATGAGTGAAATATATAGCATATAGAAAATAAGCATTGTCAAGGAGAAAAGTAGAGTAGAGTAAGTAATGTTACAACGGCCTTGGTGGAGTGGGGTGTTGCAGTAATCAAGGTAAGCTTCATTGAGAAGAGTTTGAGTGAAGATCTCAAGGAAGTAAGTGAATTGGACAAATGGATATTGGGAGAAGAAAATTTCAGGCAGAAGGAACAGACCCCTAAGCAGATAGCATGTTTGACATGTTTGAGAGAGCAAGGAGGCCAGTGTGATTGGAGCTCAGGAGAATGAGTGGGAACATTCATTAGGAAAAGGTCAGAGAGGTCATGGGGACTAAATCATAGAGGGCTTCATGGGCTATCTTCCCTGGTGGCTCCGACAATAAAACGTCTACCTATAATGCGGGAGACCAGGGTTCAATCCTTGGGTAGGGAAGATCTCCTGGAGAAGGAAATGGCAGCCCACTCGAGTATTCTTGCCTGGAAAATCCCATGGATGGAGGAGCCTGGTAGGCTACAGTCCATGGTGTCGCAAAGAGTTAGACACGACTGAGAAACTTCACTCTCTTTCACTTACATGGGCTATCATGAATACTTTGGTTTTACCTCTGGTTGAAACAGAAATGTTTTACAGGGTTTTGAGCAGAAGATTGATGAAATCTAATTTTTATTTTTGCTTTCTTTAATGAAAATATACTCTAGGGTAAGAGGGAGGAGAGCAGGAATGCCAGTTGGGAGGCTACTGCTGATGGTGGTGGCAAGGGCTAAGGTAGTAGCTGTGGATGCAGTAAGAAGTGGTCAGATTTCAGATATATTTTGAAAATAAACCAATATTTCTTGATGAATTAGACATGGAATGTGAGAGAAATAGAGGTGCCAAAGATGACTCTAAGATTTCCAGACGTTTTATGCAACACACCCTTTCACATCCTCCCATTAAGATTGAATGGTTTTGTGTTCTATTCAAACAAGTTCTCAAAATTCCTAACTAACTGGTAAATGAATAAATATTGTTTCAGAAGAGTTTTCGTTTTTTAATTCATTGTTTTAGGTGGGCCCTACTTAAGTAGCCCAAGGGTGTAGAGATGTTTGATTTACTGGGCTGAGGTTCAACCAAGGATTAGGAACTCCACTTCCGAGGAAATCTTTATACTGAAAGCACAAGTTCTTGTGACAAATTGGGTTCCATGTGTCACTTTGGCAGCTCACTTTTGTTTAGACTCAGGATTACTTTAGCTCTGAACTCCCTTTGGTATATAATTAGGGACTAAATCTAGGTTTTTAAAAAGAACTCAGAAGGCAAGACCTAACTATTACAAGTAGTAGGAACATTTATCCTCATTCACCTTAATCCATCTTCAGTTCAGTTCAGTCGCTCAGTTGTGTCTGACTCTTTGCAACCCCATGAACCACAGCACGCCAGGCCTCACTGTCCATCACCAAATCCCGGAGTTCACTCAAACTCATGTCCATCGAGTCGGTGATGCCATCCAGCCATCTCATTCTCTGTCCGTCTCCTCCTAACCCCAATCCCTCCCAGAATCAGACAGTTTTCCAGTGAGTCAACTCGTCGCATGAGGTGGCCAAAGTATTGCAGTTTCAACTTCAGCATCAGTCCTTCCAATGAACACCCAGGATTGATCTCTTTTAGAATGGACTGGTTGGATCTCCTTGCAGTCCAAGGGAGTCTCAAGAGTCTTCTCCAACACCACAGTTCAAAAGCATCAATTCTTCGGCGATGAGCTTTCTTCACAGTCCAACTGTCACATCCATACATGACCACTGGAAAAATCATAGCCTTGACTAGATGGACCGTGGTTGGCAAAGTAATGTCTCTGCTTTTTAATATGCTATCTAGGCTAGTCATAACTTTCCTTCCAAGGAGTAAGCGTCTTTTAATTTCATGGCTGCAATCAGCATCTGCAGTGATTTTGGAGCCCAAAAATATTAAGTCTGACACTGTTTCCACTGTTTCCCCATCTATTTCCCATGAAGTGATGGGACCAGATGCCATGATTTTCGTTTTCTGAATGTTGAGCTTCAAGCCAACCTTTTCACTCTCCTCTTTCACTTTCATCAAGAGGCCTTTGAGTTCCTCTTACTGGCCTTCAAAATTGAGCACTTTAAATCTAGCTCATAAACAGAAGCTTCCCAATTCATTCCCCACCTTTCAGTCCAAAAAGTTTATGTTTCAAGTTTCAAAGGCTTCTGAGTGTCCCCATGAAAAAAAGCAAAATGCTTTATACAACAAAGGTGATGGATTAATCCCTAAAGTGTGACTATCAATTTAGTCCCCAAAATCATCATTTGAGGAAATACATGAGAGTAGGGTCAAGAAACACCAAAATATGTATTCACCTTTTGAGTCAACAGAGAAAATTTGTTTTCCAGGTTTTATATGTTGACTTGAGTAAGGAAAGAAAATCTAGCATTTGATTAGGTCCACTCAGGGAGGGGCTTCCCTTTTGGCTCAGAAAGTAAAGAATGCCTGCAATGCCAGAGACCAGGGTTCAATCCCCGGGTTGGGAAGATCACCTGGAGAAAGGAATGGCTACCCACTCCAATATTCTTGCCTGGAGAATTCCATGGACAGAGGAGGCTGGTGGGCTATAGTTCATGGACTCACAAAGAGTCAGACATGACTGAGCGCCTAACACTTTCACTGTCTTTGCTCAGGAACATGGTAGGACTAAAAAGGATTCAGCCATTGAACATTTCACCTTTTTTAAAAACAGATGTTTAAAGAAAAATAATAAAACAGTATTAACCAAAGTTTTGTGGTTTCTTCTTTTAGAATTTTCTACTTCTGGGTCAACCTAAAAAATTACAGTAGTACTTAAAAGTCACTTTAGGGAAGGTGTTGATCAACAAAGACATGCCTTTTCACCTTTTCATGAATCAAGATGAGATATTTTGTCTATTTCATTCTCTGACTACTCTTTATCTTCAGAAATTGTTTATTCTTTGTCTAGAAAACTCCCCTTGACTTTCTTGTTTGTTCACCATAAGACCTTTGGAATTTCTTTATCCTTTCTCTAAAAATAACCATCCAGCACAAAGAAATCTAGCAAATAGATATCATGTTATCATGTAATATTATGAAATAATTAAATTAGTCTAAATATGAAGTATTTTTTTTATTTGACATGACTGGCTCCAATCACCCTCAACTAAATTGACAAAAATTGGAAAATGAAAACATAGTGTCTAGACTTAGCGTGTATATATAAAAACAACAAAGCCTGAGGTTTTCTTTCATTATATATATTAGCTTTGGTCCCTTTACAATTATCACCGACTTACCTCATATATACTAGAGAATCACATCAAACAAATTTATGAGACTCTTTGTGTATGCAATGTAGTGCCAAATTCTCTGGGTATTCGAAACAAACCCAGCAAATTTCTTAAAATCCTAATATATTGGGTTGGCCAGGAAGGTCATTCACGTTTTTAAGTAAGATGTTACAGAAAAACTCAAACAGACTTTTTGACCAAGCCAAAATTACCATGAGTTTCCACTGTATTAAACATCTTGCCAAATTAATTATTGTAGATATGAATTAGTGAGAATAAGCAATATAGTAGACTTATGTTGGCTAGAAAGATTGATCATTTCTTCTAGAAATAGTAACTCTTTAAGACTTTTAGAACTCTTATTAAGAAACTACAGACCTAAAACAAACAAACAACAAAAGACATTTACGTGAGCAAATGTTTACTGAAACATTTTATGTTTATGTTGAATATTTCTCCCCAACCCCCAGTCTCCTCAACACTGTGAATATAATTAATTCTGCTGCTATCATTGCACATTGCTTCTTGTTCAGTTCAGTTCAGTCGCTCAGTCGTGTCCGACTCTTTGCTACCCCATGAATCACAGCACGCCAGGCCTCCCTGTCAATCACCAACTCCCGGAGTTCACTCAAACTCTTGTCCACCGAGTCGGTGATGCCATCCAGCCATCTCATTCTCTGTCGTCCCTGTCTCCTCTCGCCCCCAATCCCTCCCAGCATCAGACAGTTTTCCAGTGAGTCAACTCGTTGCATGAGGTGGCCAAAGTATTGCAGTTTCAGCTTTAGCATCAGTCCTTCCAATGAAAACCCAGGATTGATCTCCTCTAGAATGGACTGGTTGGATCTCCTTGCAGTCCAATGGACTCAAAAGAGTCTTCTCCAGCACCACAGTTCAAAAGCATCAATTCTTCGGTGATCAACTTTCTTCACAGTCCAACTCTCACATCCATACATGACCACGGGAAAATCCATAGCCTTGACTAGACGGACCTTGGTTGGCAAAGTAATGTCTTTGCTTTTTAATATGCTATTTGGGTTGGTCATAACTTTCCTTCCAAGGAGTAAGCGTCTTTTAATTTCATGGCTGCAATCAGCATCCGCATTGATTGTTATGTTTCCATTTATTTCTTTGACCATCAAAAACTTGAGTAAATGATTCACCTCTTTAAATTGTTGGTATTCTACCTGGTAGGCTGCAATCCCTGGGATTGAGCAACTTCATTTCCATTTTTCACTTTCACACATTGGAGAAGGAAATGGCAACCCACTCCAGTGTTCTTGCCTGGAGAATCCCAGGGACGGAGGAGCCTGGTGAGCTGCCATCTATGGGGTCACACAGAGTCGGACACAACTGAAGAGACTTAGCAGCAGCAGCAGCTGCATTCTAAGATTTTGTACATATTGTTAATTTATCATGTAACAATACTCCATCTTGTGTTCCATAAAGTGCTATGGGCTGAATAGTGTCAATCCAAAATTCATATTTTGAAATCCTAACCCTCAGAGCCTCAGCAGTCCTGGGTGTTCATTGGAAGGACTTATGCTAAAGCTGAAACTCCAATACTTTGGCCACCTCATGCAAAGAGTTGACTCACTGGAAAAGACTCTGATGCTTGGAGGGATTGGGGACAGGAGGAGAAGGTAAGACAGAGAATGAGATGGCTCGATGGGATCACCGACTCAATGGACATGGGTTTGGGTGGACTCCCGGAGTTGGTGATGGACAGGGAGGCTTGGCATGCTGTGATTCATCGGGTCGCAAAGAGTCAGACATGACTGAGCGACTGAACTGAACTGAATGCTCAGAGCCTCAGTATCCGACAGCATTTAGAGATAGCGTCATTAAACAGGTAATTAAGGAAGAGATTAGGACACAGACATGTTCAGAGGGATAACCACATGAAGAAAACAGGTAGAGGAAGAACATCAACAAATCAAGGAGGGGGACTCAGAAAGAAACCAACTCTGCTGACAGCTAGATCTTGGACTTCTAGCCTTCAGAAATGTGAGGAAATAAATTTCTGTTGTTTAAGCCACCCAATCTGTAGTACTTTGTCATAGCAGCCCTACTAAACTAATATATACAGTTAGCCATCTGTTTAGTGATTTGTGCACAGAGCATAAGTATCTTATAATGTGGGTTTGGAAGTAGAATTCTTTGTGAGGCATTTGTAATTTATGATTCTTTTCATTCAGTGTTATTTTTTGTCACATTCAAAGTGTTTCCTTTCACTTTGACCTGTTTCAGAGTTGAGCCACAAGGTATCATTGTTCACGTGATTTGGTTCTCAACTCTAGATGTACACCTTCATTCAACACATAGTTGTTATGTGTCTATGGTGTGCCAGGAAGTCATTTAAATATTGAGGACACAGAGTTGAGTAACACAAATTCCTTCTCCCTTTGGTGGTTGCATTCACATGTTGGCAAGAGTCAATGAATACCAGTGGTTCATTTCTTATCTTTACAAGAGTAGATTTTCTACATTAATGGCTTTAAGACAACAGTCAACTACTTTCTATTGTTACATTAGTGTAGTTTTAAAGTTTGGAGCTTTGTAAAAGTCCAAATATTTTCAACTGCTACATTTTAATGGCATTCAACAGTGCATATAATATTGTATACAGCAGTTCAGCACATGCTTGCTTGCTTGATAAGCTGTTATAATTGTTCCTTAAATTTGCTGTGATAGAAAGTGTCAGGTAGTATCACATACTCAGTTTTCCACAATGTTAGCTGTAATAGTTGCAAATATTTTCGTTTGCCACACTGAGTTGCTATTTCATTTGGGTATTAATTACCATCGATATTAATTTCTGCCTCATTTTTATTTTATAAGATAGTGGAACATAAACTTGATATTGAATTTTTTGAAAATTATTTCAGACTCTGTCGTTAGCCTGCCTTCCATATAGTACACGTTCCAGTGGCTAAATATAGTGTGATAACATATTGTTGAAAAGGAAATCCCTTGATAATATGGCAAATATTTAGGAAACAGTCTTTTGAATTGCTGCTAATTCAGATGATAAATCTCCTAGATTAAAAAAGTATTTGAGCTGTGCTTATGGAAAAAAAAAATGACCAAAAGGGTAGCTGACATTATTTTTATATCAGCTAATTTCAGCATTTGGAGTCCTCCCACTTCCGACTGTCTACAGAATTCTTACAGTTTTCCTTATTTTATTTTTTTAAGCTTTTTATTTTGTACTGGCGTATAGCTGATTAACAATGTTGTGATAGCTTCAGGTGAACAACGAAGGGACTCAGCCATATATATATACATGTATCTATTCTCCCACAAACTCACCTCTCATCCAAGCTGGCACATAGCAATGAACCAAGATCCCTGTGCAATACAGTAGGTCCTTGTTGTTATCCATTTTAAATATAGCAGTGTGAACATGGGGTCTCAAACTATCTAACTATCCCTTCCCTAAGTCTGAGGGTCTCTTTCTGGTAAAAGGTTTTTTTTTTTTTTTTTTTGCTTTTATTTGTTTTGAGGGCAGTGAGGGGGAGTTCTATTTTTCCTAAATTGATTTCTACCTGATGCACAGACATAGCAAAATATTCCCTTTCTTAGTTCCATGCATTAAGCTTTACCATACCTGTTCTTACCTGGATTTGAATATGATGTAGCTTATACATTTATAAAGAGAAAAACTGGAGAGTAAATGTTCGTTGTTTTATGACTGCCATTTAATGTTGGGGTTTTTTGAAGATGATACAGACACACACTGAAAAGTCAACAGATGACCTTAAAGTGCATAACATTTCAGCTGACATTTTCCTACATGATTTATATTTTGCCCAGTGGTCAGACAGTGAATCAGTCAAGCTGACTTATCCAGATTCGTGAAAAGGTGAAAAGGTGTGTTCTCTGTGACTCAGCAGCTTTCCTGGGGTGATTTTGGAAACAGTTTTCAAAGACTTATTCTAAGTTTCTTAGGCTGACTCTGAACTTCAAAACCGTGAAAACAAAGACACCGAAATCAGATTGATTATATTCTTTGCAGCCAAAGATGGAGAAGCTGTATACAGTTAGCAAAAACAAGACCAGGAGCTGACTGTGCTCAGATCATGAACTCCTTATTGCCAAATTCAGACTTAAATTGAAGAAAGTAGGGAAAACCACTAGACCATTCATGGATGACCTAAATCAAATCCCTTATGATTATACAGTCGAAGTGAGAAATAGATTTAAGGGACTAGATCTGATAGAGTGCCTGATGAACTCTGGACGGAGGTTCGTGACATTGTAGATGAGACAGGGACAAAGACCATCCCCATGGAAAAGAAATGCAAAAAAGAACAATGGCTGTCTGAGGAGGCCTTACAAATAGCTGTGAAAAGAAGAGAAGCGAAACGCAAAGGAGAAAAGGAAAGATATAAGCATCTGAATGCAGAATTAGAAAGAATAGCAAGGAGAGATAAGAAAGCCTTCCTCGGTGATCAATGCAAAGAAATAGAGGAAAACAACAGAAGAGGAAAAACAAGAGATCTCTTCAAGAAAATTAGAGATATCAAGGGAACATTTCATACAAAGATGGGCTCGATAAAGGACAGAAATGGTATGGACCTAACAGAAGCAGAAGATATTAAGAAGACGTGGCAAGAATACACAGAAGAACTGTACAAAAAAGATCTTCACGACCTGGATAGTCACGATAATGTGATCACTGACCTAGAGCCAGACATCTTGGAATGTGAAGTCAAGTGGGCCTTAGAAAGCATCACTACAAGCAAAGCTAGTGAAGGTGATGGAATTCCAGTCGAACTATTTCAAGTCTTGAAAGATGATGCTGTGAAAGTGCTGCACTCAATATGCCAGCAAATTTGGAAAAGTCAGCAGTGGCCACAGAACTGGAAAAGGTCAGTCTTCATTCCAATCCCAAAGAAAGGCAATGCCAAAGAATGCTCAAACTACTGCACAATTGCACTCATCTCACACGCTAGTAAAGTCATGCTCAAAATTCTCCAAGCCAGGCTTCAGAAATATGTGAACCGCGAACTCCCAGATGTTCAAGCAGGTTTTAGAAAAGGCAGAGGCACCAGAGATCAAATTGCCAACATCCGCTGGATCATGGAGAAAGCAAGAGAGTTCCAGAAAAACATCTGTTTCTGCTTCATTGACTATGCCAAAGCCTTTGACTGTGTGGATCACAATAAACTGTGGAACATTCTGAAAGAGATGGGAATACCAGACCACCTGACCTGCCTCTTGAGAAACCTGTATGCAGGTCAGGAAGCAACAGTCAGAACTGGACATGGAACAACACACTAGTTCCAAATAGGAAAAGGAGTACGTCAAAGCTGTATATTGTCACCTTGTTTATTTAACTTATATGCAGAGTACATCATGCGGAACTCTGTGCTGGAAGAAGCACAAGCTGGAATCAAGATTGCTGGGAGAAATATCGATAACCTCAGATATGCAGATGACACCACCCTTATGGCAGAAAGTGAAGAGGAACTCAAAAGCCTCTTGATGAAAGTGAAAGAGGAGAGTGAAAAGGTTGGCTTGAAGCTCAACATTCAGAAAGCAAAGATCACGGCATCTGGTCCCATCACTCCATGGGAAATAGATGGAAAAACAGTGGAAACAGTTTCAGACTTAATATTTTTGGGCTCCAAAATCACTGCAGATGCTGATTGCAGCCATGAAATTAAAAGACGCTTACTCCTTGAAAGGAAAGTTATGACCAGCCTTGATAATATATTGAAAAGCAGAGACATTACTTTGCCAACCAAGGTCCGTCTAGTCAAGGCAATGGTTTTTCCCGTGGTCATGTGTGGATGTGAGAGTTGGACTGTGAAGAAAGCTGGTCGCCGAAGAATTGATGCTTTTGAACTGTGGTGTTGGAGAAGACTCTCTGCAAGGAGATCCAACCAGTCCATTCTAGAGGAGATCAATCCTGGGTGTTCATTGGAAGGACTTATGCTAAAGCTGAAACTCCAATACTATGGCCACCTCATGCGGCGAGTTGACTCACTGGAAAAGACTCTGATGCTGGGAAGGGTTGGGGACGGGAGGAGAAGGGGACGACTGAAAATGAGATGGCTGGATGGCATCACCGACTCTGTGGACATGAGTTTGAGTGAACTCTGGGATTTGGTGATGGACAGGGAGGCCTGGCGTGCTATGATTCATGGGGTCGTGGAGAGTCGGACACGACTGAGCGACTGAACTGAACTGAACTGATTCTAAGTTTTCTAGGCTGACTCTGAACTTCAAATCCGTGAAAACAAAGACATCAAAACCGCAAAATGATAAATAATATGTAGCTATTATATTTGTAAAACATGACTCCTTCAAGACAGAATGATATCTTTAAAATTCATTACCTCTTTCTCCCCAACAAATACATTCATTCTTATTTATTGTGAGAACTGATCCAGTGAAATTTTTCCTTCATATGTTGGATATGAGTTGGGGAATTATGCACATATTTCAGAATCAGGATATATTTAGAATTTCACAAAGATTCACTTAAAAAAAAAAAAGTGGATCCAGAAAAAAATTGACATTAAAGAACTAAGCAGTTTATTCCCAGGAAGAGGTAGTACTTGGAGGATGACAACTCAAATAGATTTAGCTGTAAAGAACCCTTTTAACCAGAAAGCAGTTATAAATAACAAGGTCATTTACTTAGGTGAGACAATTGATTTGTGTTTTTTTTTTTCCAAATAAGCATATTCATGCAGCTGTTTTCGCCAAGAGTCAAAGCTTTGGTGGTATATGCAGAGGCAAGAAAACGGTTGCCTTCGCCAATAAGAACTCCCAAAGTCAGAAGTTACACAGGTTTTAGGAGTGATGGAAATGTATTTCTGCCTCAAAGAGTATATAGGCTTCATTCCTAGGAGTTCATTATTTTAGATCATGTGAAGAAAGACTGTACATACTGTGACTGTCAAAGACCAGTGGAAGAGCAAAGGAAAGAACTGAATGCCCCATTAACCTCTGCTTCTTGTGTCAGAGCAAAATCAGTAGTGAAAGGAAGAGGTAAAGTTGAAAAAGAAAAAATAAAAAAAGATCTAATTCTATGAACAACACAAATAACAGAACTGTTAAAACATAAAAGGAAAAAAAAAATCTATCCTTTTTCTCACATCACCTGTATGAGCCTAGGACTGGAAAGCAAAGCAATATATAGCACTTGCTTGGCAGAATGTGTTATGGCACAGCTTATCGCCATAAACAAACAGCAGCAATATACACCCCCCCCTTTGAAATGACATAGAGATAAGTAAACAGCCTTCATCATATCAAGGGACTTCAATAAACAGATCTGTGGATTTTGGTGTCTACAGAGTTTCTGTTTTTTAGTTTGATTATAGCCATTTAATTGGGCAGCCTGTTTGGGTTTGAAACACATCGCACATTCAGTGCATTCTCAGGTTTCATTAGATAATTTTAATTTGGAGGGGAAGGGTGATATTAATAGAGTTTCAAATGATATAAAACTTTTATTGTAGTTAATCGTTCTATGAATCTGTAAACAGCTTTAACTTTGTGACCAGGTGACAAAATTTGGTCTTGTGTTTACAACAGAAATGGAGACAACAATGATGCTTTATGGAAGAAGAAAAATCATTGGACTTTTTCATTCTGTAGCAGGTTAAAAATTTCAAAGAGTGTATGTATTTCTAGTTTTTGATAAAAGTTACTATGGACAACCTTGGTTAGAGAAGGGATTGGGGAGAGAGACAGCAACTGAATCTTCAAATAGTGCAATTTTGTAAAAGTTACTGTAGAAACTTCGGAGAGATGCCACTGATTATAAAGTTGATAACTATTTGATTACTGCTACTCAGAAATGACAATTATGGTTTTTTATGTATCAAATCATATTTTGTATTTAGCATTGCAAAATATTGCTATTAAAAGATGACAAGTTTCTAAAAGCCTAAGTTAATTTAGGTCGTCTGGACCTCTGGTGGGAATACCAGACCACCTGACCTACCTCCTGAGAAATCTGTGTGCAGGTCAATAAGCAACAGTTAGAACCAGACATGGAACAACAGACTGGTTCCAAATCAAGGAAGGAATACGTCAAGGCTGTATATTGTCACCATGCTTATTTATATGAAGAGTACATCATGCGAAATGCCAGGAAGGATGAAGCACAAGTTGGAATCAAGATTGCCAGGAGAAGTATCAATAACCTCAGATAGGCAGATGACACCCCCCTTATAGCAGAAAGTGAAGAACTAAAGGGTTTCTTGATGAAAGTGAAAGAGTAGAGTGAAAAAGTTGGCTTAAAACTCAACATTCAGTAAACGAAGATCATGGCATCTGGTCCCATCACTTCATGGCAAATAGATGGAGAAACAATGGAAATAGTGACAGACTTCATGTTTTTGGGCTCCAAAATCACTGTAGATGGTGACTGCTGCCATGAAATTGAAAGATGCTTCCTCCTTGGAAGAAAAGTTATGACCAGCCTAGATAGCACATTAAAAAGCAGAGACACTACTTTGCCAACAAAGGTCCGTCTAGTCAAAGCTATGGTTTTTCCAGTAGTCATGTATGAATGTGAGAGTTGGACTAAAATGAAAGCTGAGCATTGAAGAATTGATATTTTTGAACTGTGGTGTTGGAGAAGATTCTTGTGAGTCTTTTGGACTGCAAGGAGATCCAACCAATCAATCCTAAAGGAAATCAGTCCTGAATGTTCATTGGAAGGACTGATGCTGAAGCTGAAACTCCAATATTTTGGTCACCTCATGCGAAGAATTGACTGATTGGAAAAGACCCTGATGCTGGGAAAGATTGAAGGTGGGAGTGAGAAGGGTTCGACAGCCCAGTATTTCACATGATGTACTCTGCATATAAGTGAAATAAGCAGGGTGACAATATACAACCTTGACGTACTCCTTTCTTGATTTGGAACCAGTCTGATATTCCACCTCCAATTTTAACTGTTGCTTCTTGATCTGCATATAGATTTCTCAAGAGGCAGGTCAGGTGGTCTGGTATTCCCATCTCTTTCAGAATTTTCCACAGTTTGTTGTGATCCACACAGCCAAAGGCTTTGGCATAGTCAATGAAGCAGAAGTAGATGTTTTTTCTGGAACTCTCTTGTTTTTCCAATGATCCAATGGATGTTGGCAATTTGATATCGGGTTCCTCTGCCTTTTCTGAATACAGATTGAACATCTGGAAGTTCTCAGTTAACTTATTATTGAAGCCTAGCTTGGAGAATTTTGAGCATTACTTTACTAGCCTGTGAGATGAGTGTAGTTGTGTGGTACTTTGAACATTCTTTGGCATTGCCTTTCTTAGGGACTGGAATGAAAACTGACATTTTCCAGTCCTGTGGCCACTGCTGAACTTTCCAGTTTTGCTGATATATTGAGTGCAACACTTTCACAGCATCAATTTTTAGGATTTGAAATAACTCAACTGGAATTCACCATCACCTCCACTAGCTTCATTCATAGTGATGCTTCCTAAGGCCCACTTGACTTCACATTCCAGGATGTCTGGCCCTAGGTGAGTAATCACACTATCGTGTGTGGTTATCTGTGTATTTTTGCCACCTATTCTTAATATCTGTTAGGTTCATACCATTTCTATCCTTTATTGTGCCCATCTTTGTGTGAAATATTCCCTTGATATCTCTAATTTTCTTGAAGAGATCTCTAGTCTTTCCCATTCTATTGTTTTCCTCTATTTCTTTATATTGATCATTGAGAAAGGCATTCTTATCTCTCTTGGCTGTTCTTTGGAGCTCTGCATTCAAATGGTGACTGGTAATGGAAGTAAAGTCTAATACTGTAAAGAGCAATATTGCAAAGGAGTCTGAAATATTCAGTCTATGAATCAAGGCAAATTGTCAGTGGTCAAACAGGAGATATACATTTACGAATCAATGTACTAAAATTGGAATCAAGTTTCATGAATCAAAGCAAACAGGAGATGGCAAGAGTGAACATTGACATTTTAGGAATCAGTGAATTAAAATGGACTGGAATGGCTGAATTTAACTCAGATGACCATTGTATCTACTACTGTGGGCAAAAATCCCTTAGAAGAAATGGAGTAGCCATCATAGTCAACAAAAGAGTATGAAATGCAGTACTTGGATGCAATCTCAAAAGAGACAGAAGGATCTCTGTTTGTTTCCAAGGCAAAGCATTCAATATCACAGTAATCCAAGTCTATGCCCTGAGCAGTAATGCTGAAGAAACTGAAGTTGAATGGTTCAATGAAGACCTATCAAACCTTCTAAAACTAACACCCCAAAAAGATGTCTTTTCCTTTATAGGTGGCTGGAAAGCAAAGTAGGAAGTCAAGAGATACCTGAAGTAACAGGGAAATTTGGTCTTGGAGTACAAAATGAATCAGGTCAAAGGCTAACAGAGTTTTACCAAGAGAACACACTGGTCATAGCAAACACCCTCTTCCAACAACACAAGAGAAAACTCTACACATGGACATTACCAGATGGTCAACATCAAAATCAGATTGATTATATTCTTTGCAGACAGAGTTGGTGAAGCTTTATACAGTGAGTAAAAACAAGACCAGGAGCTGACTGTGACTCAGATCATGAACTCCTTATTGCCAAATTCAGACTAAAATTGAAGAAAGTAGGGACAACCACTAGACCATCCAGGTATGACCTAAATCAAATTCCTTATGATTATACAGTGGAAGTGACAAATAGATTCAAGAAATTAGATCTGATAGACAGGAGTGCCTGAAGAACTAAGGATTGAGTGTTCCTGACATTGTACAAGAGGCAGGGATCAAAACCATCCCCAATAAAAAGAAATGAAAAAAGGCAAAGTGGTTGTCTGAGGAGGCCTTACAAACAGCTGAGAAAAGAAAAGACGTGAAAGGCAAAGGAGAAAAAGAAAGATATACCCATTTGAATGCAGTGTTCCAAGGAATTGCATGGAGAAATAAGAAAGCCTTCCTCAGTGATCAATGCAAAGAAATAGAGGAAAGCAATAAAATGGGAAAGACTAATGATCTCTTGACCTATAGCAAGCAATTTTACATATATGTATGTGTGATTATTATTAATAGAGACATATCCATTAGAAGGTAGATAGAAAAAACATGAGAATATATACAAATATAAGTTTACATTCATTCATTCAACATTTACTGAGATCCTAGTGTGTGCTAAACATGATATTAATTGCCACAAATACACAGGTAACAGTGTCTCTAATTATGAGCAATCTGGCGATTAGGAAACAGTGTGATGAATGCTGCATGATAAGGGTACCTAATCCAATCTAGTGAATCAGTGAATGCTGCCTAAGAGCAAGTACTCATTCAAGGAATTGTAAAGAGTTCATTATTAATGGATTACAGAGTATAAGGGAAAAGTGTTGATATATGAGACTGAAAAAGTAAGGAGGACTTTGAATACCATACTGAAAAGAGTAGATTTCATCCTGAGAGCGACAGGGAGATACTTAAAGATTTTAAATTAAAGGAATACCATGACCTGATTTAATTTTTAAGATAATGTTGTCAGGAGGGTGGAGGATGGATTGAAGGAAGAGTGTGAGAGAGCAAATTAAAACCTGATATTAAAGATGAGACAATTTCCATAATATAGGTATAAAATGATAAGGATCTACATGAAGCAATGTCATAGGGATAGATAGGAAAAGACAGACTCCAGAGATGTTTAGAAGACATAATTCAGAGGATTTGGCAATCAGCTTGGATGGGTGGATAGCAAGAATGAAAAAGATTAATGAAGGATGACTTTAAGAATTCTACCTCAGGGAAATAAAATGGAAAATACAGGAAGAAGAATAAATTCTGGAGAGGGAATTGTGCATTCAATTTAGGTCATGTGAACTTAAGTTACCTGTTAGACATCCACATAGTAGACAGTTTAACATGAGTCTGAATATCAGGAAAGAAATCTGAGTTGGAGATAAAGACTTGAAAACTGGTGGCATGTGGTGATAGCTGAGGAAAAGGGAATGTGTGGGTTAGCCAGGAAGAGAAAGAACGATTACTTGGGAAACAACAATACATAATGGATATATTATAAAAATAAAAATCTGAGAGGTGAGTGAGGAGGAATATAGAGAGAAGTAAAAAGAAATCCCTCTTGTTTGTCTTAACTTTGTTAAGAGAGTCAAGGAAATAGAAAATTTTATGAAGTGTAGAGGTGTCAAAAGATGCTATGATGTCAAATAAAGTTAATTCACTCCACATGTTTTTACCAAGTACAGAATATAGCCAGATCCTGTTGTAGGGCTACAGAGGGCAGCAAAAATCCACAGAATTTAGTAACAATGGGGCAATAGATGACACTTACTAGAGAAGATTCAACACTTGATGATGATACAGCATCCAGATGATACAAGTGCCAGTGAGTTGAGGAAAGTATGGTACTGAGACAGTGGACAGAAAACATAATAGAACAATTCTGGAACCTTGATAGACCCAACTAGTGGAGAAACCTTCCTACTGCAAACACCTGAAAAGACTAGAGAAAAGATAACCCAAATTTCGAATACACATTTAGATATCCATGCTCTCAGGAAGCAAAGAGAAATCTCTATGTGACAGAGGAAATTGAGAGGTAGATTGGTAAATACACAGACCAATACTTTTTCAGCCATGTATTATGGGCTGGCTTGGGCATGGGGTGAATAAGTAAGGAGCAGAATTTTTAAAAGCTCAATACTATCTAGGAACTTTGATTTTAAATACCTATGAAAAAAGGACCGGAAATAAGGTCTTGGATCCACTCAAGGTAGAGGCAACAGAACTGAGATGTGTGTGACTCCAGAAGAAATAGAAATTCAGAATAGACCATTAAAGAAAACATATCCTGAACATATCATGTAACTATTCTTCCATGTATAAACAAAATAACACATTAACAAAAATAACAGCATGATTTTAAGTTATTTTCCCCAAACATGAAAAATCACTGTAATATACAAACTCTTCCGGGGTTTGAAAATGAGTTCAATTTCTCCAACTCTGTTTTTAGAACTACTGTAATCAAAGATGATACAAGAAATGACAATCTCACCTAGCAACATAGGTGCAAAACTCCAAAATAAAATTGCAGAAGACAAAAGTAACAGCTAGTGAAAATAGTAACAGTGACAGATAGTGAAATAAGTAACAGATAGTAAATAAAGAAAATTAAAATCATGACCAATTAATTTAAACTCCAGTGTGTCTAGCATTTCATTATTTTTATTAACATTTCTGCCCCTCCTAATCTCATACATCTCTGTCTTCATCTTATCTAGCTACAAGGGTTGTTCTTTCCACAGTAAATATGGTGATAATGATTTTTCCTCCCCAGGCTCAAGATAAGCTATGAATTAGAAACTACCTGGAACTATCCCATTTAACTGCTTAGCTTAATGGGAAAGACCTTTCTAGAAATCCCTTTTCCTTCAATCAGTTAACAAATATACTGTCAATATTCATTTTAGTAGGGAGAAAATGAGCATATGGATACACATGAATATAAGTTCCTGTTGTGTAGACGTACATGTAGTTATAATACAGAAAGTCTACAATCGTCTCTTAATTTTATAAAATGTAACTACAGCAACTATACATGTTGAAGACAGACTCCTGCTTTAATGCCACAATTTAAACCTCACACCTTCATTCTATTGATGACATTGGGTTTCCATTTTGAAGGGAAAATGCTGCCTTTTCCCTTTGTCAAAGAAATTCATTCTCTTCACTTCCTTGACCATTTCCAGAATATTTGAAATGAGGCCTCACATTTTAAAAAAATGATGCCCAGAGGTTATAAATCTGGAGGCTCTGGGTGTGGTTGACACACTGTAGGTACTCAGATTACAATGGGATGTTCTAGTTAACCTGAGAAAAAGAGATCATCTTATAGTCTTCGTTGGTCTTTTGAAATTAAACATTTTAGAAGTTTTGTTTAAGGGGGTGGCTTGTCAATATGGCATCAGTTAGTCAAAATGTATTGACTGAGCACCTACCTTGAACAGGTATAATGCTAGGTTTGTAGAATATAATGCATAAGTCAGACCTCATTCTTGCTCTCATAACTTCATAGATTGTAAACAGCCCTGGTTTCAAAACTCTCCAGGTGTCAAGCAGCCAACTTTGTATTTTCCTCTTTTGCCTCTCTCCCAGGGACATGCCCCTCTCTGCTAGTTTAACCAATCATACATATAGAGCATGCTTTGACTGAATAAAGTCAGAGTCTTTTCCTCTTGTCATAATGATCTCTGACCACTCAGAGAAAACATTACACCAAAGGTGGGAATAACTTGTAATTTATCTGAAAACTTTATTAGTTATCCATTTCCAATGTTTTTCCAAGTGTGAACTTAATTAAAAGGAAGAAGAGATTTTGAGATGCTTAAAAGAGACGCATTTCTTAAGACTGTCAGGAAAGGTATCCAAAAACCTTTCAATAAAGAGTGGATGATTAAAACATTAAAACTTGTAAACTGGAGGTCTCAAGACCAAATAAAACATGGCACAATTGTTAAATGAGTGAGTGCATAAAAATTGCATGATTACTTTTAACAGAGAATTTTGAAAGTTTAAACATTGAATTTGGGGGATAATCTAAAACAGATTCATTAGAATTTGTTGAACTAGTGGAGATGAAGTGAAATTCAGGATGTTGGAGTACCAGAAGTCCTGTTTAATTCACTAGATTTATTTGAGAAATACATTGCAAATACAAATGCATGCAAAATAATTTGTCACATTTTAAAAAGCATTGAAACCCTATATCATATACGTATACTTTACCTTCAGTTATAATGACAAGTGTCATTATTCCTCTGCTGCCAATTTTGTGGATAATTATGAAAATTGCTAACTGTGGAATATTGTTTTCTTGTCCATTCTGTTCACAAGATATACCATCTGAACTATAAAAGAAGATCACAGAATCAAAGTAACCAGTTTTAATGCCTTTTCATCATCATTGGCAACTAACACTAGGCACATGTTTATTTGTAAGATCTATTCCCCCTGTATTTACTTAGATTCTATGCCACTTATCTGTTCAGAATGTTAATCTCACAAGCTATAAACATTGTAACAATGGAGGAAGTTCATCTTAGTGTAAATTATGAATTTTTCCTCTGGTTGAGAATAGTCTCAATGCCCATGTATGAAAACGGAATGCAGAAATTGCCTACAGTCTTATGAGAAAAATTTTATTAAAAAGCACAGCAATAAGACTATTCCTAAGACTGTTTGTATAATGAAGAGGATACGGAGCTGTATCTAGGGTAGCATGGATTCTATAAAGAAGAACTTGTGAAGATAGCAATTGGCAGTAATATCTTGGGATCACAATGTTTTACACTTTGGAGCACATGTACAGTAATTCTTTACCTGATACCTTGCAATCTGGTCCCTTTACTTTGGGTTCTTTTTCTTTCATTCCTTTTGGTTGTGCTGGGTCTTCACTGCGACTTGAGCTTTCTCTAGTTGTAGTGAGAAGGAGCTACTCTTCATTGCAGTGCGAGGGCTTCTCATTGCAGTGGTCTATTTTGTTGAGGAGCATAGGCATTGCCATGAATCAAGGCAAATTGGAAGTGATCAAACAGGAGACAGCAAGAGTGAATGTTGATATTTTACGAATCAGAGAACTAAAATGGACTGGAATGGGTAAATTTAATTCAGATGATCATTATATCTAATACTGTGGGCAATAATCCCTTAGAAGAAATGGAGTAGCCATCATAGTCAACAAGAGTCTGAAATGCAGTACTTGGATGAAGTCCCGAAAACGAAAGAATGATCTTTGTTCATTTCCAAAGCAAACCATTCAATATCATGGTAATCCAAGTCAATGCCCCGACCAGTAATGATGAAGAAACTGAACGGTTATATGAAGACCTAAAAGACCTTCTAGAATTAACACGCAAAAAAGATGTCCTTTTCAATATAGGGGACTGGAATGCAAAAGAAACAAGAAACACCTGGAGTAACAGGTGTTTGGAGTAACAGGGCAAATTTGGCCTTGGAGTACAAAATGAAGCAGGGCAAAGGGTAATAGAGTTTCGCCAAGAGAACGCACTTGTCGTAGCATACACCCTCTTCAAACAACACAAGATGGTCAACACCAAAATCAGATTGATTATATTCTTTGCAGTCAAAGATGGAGAAGCTCTATATAGTCAGCAAAAACAAGACAGGGAGCTGACTGTGGATCACATCATGAGCACCTTATTGCCAAATTCAGACTTAAATTGAAGAAAGGAGGGAAAACCACCAGACCATTCAGGTATGACCTAAAACTAATCCCTAAAAGGAAAGTTATGACCAACTTAGATAGCATATTAAAAAGCAGAGACATTACTTTGCCAACCAAGGTCCGTCTAGTCAAGGCTATGGTTTTTTCCGTGGTCATGTATGGATGTGAGATTTGGACTGTGAAGAAAGCTGAGCGCTGAAGAATTGATGCTTTTGAACTGTGGTGCTGGAGAAGACTCTTCAGAGTCCCTTGGACTGCAAAGAGATCCAACCAGTCCATTCTAGAGGAGATCAATCCTGGGTGTTCATTGGAAGGACTGATGCTAAAACTGAAACTCCAATACTTTGGCTACCTCATGCGATGAGTTGACTCACTGGAAAAGACTCTGATGCTGGGAGGGATTGGGGGCGGGAGGAGACGGGGACGACAGAGAATGAGATAGACGGATGGCATCACCAACTCGATGGACATGAGTTTGAGTGAACTCCGGGAACTGATGATGGACAAGGAGGCCTGGCGGCTGTGATTCATGGGGTCGCAAAGAGTCGGACACGACTGAGCAACTGAACTGAACTGAACTGAACAATTATACAGTGGAAGTGAGAAATAGCCTTAAGGGATTAGATCTGATAGACAGAGTGTCTGATGAACTATAGACAGAGGTTTGTGATGTTGTACAGGAGACAGGGATCAAGACCATCCCCAGGAAAAAGAAAAGCAAAAAAGCAAAATGGTTGTCTTAATGGGCCTTACAAATAGCTGTGAAAAGAAGAGAAGCAAAAAGGAACGATATACCCATCTGAAAGCAGAGTTCCAAAGAATAGCAAGGAGAGATAAGAAAGCCTTCCTCAGCAATCACTGCAAAGAAATAGAGGAAATCAATAGAACTGGAAAGGCTATAGATTACTTCAAGAAAATTAGAGAAACCAAGGGAACATTTCATACAAAGATGGGCTCAATAAAGGACAGAAATGGTATGGACGTAACAGAAACAGAAGATATTAAGAAGAGGTGGCAAGGGTACACAGAAGAACTGTACAAAAATGATCTTCATGACCCAGATAATCACAATAGTGTGATCACTCACCTAGAAGCAGACATCCTGTAATGTGAAGTCAAGTGTGTCTTAGGAAGCATAATTATAAACAAAGCTAGTGAAGGTGATGGAATTCCAGTTGAGCTATTTCAAATGCTGAAAGGTGATGCTGTGAAAGTGCTGCACTCAATATATCAGCAAATTTGGAAAACTCAGCAGTGGCCACAGGACTCAAAAAGGCCAGTTTTCATTCCAATCCCAAAGAAAGGCAATGCCAAAGAATGTTTAAACTACTGCACAATTGCACTCATCTCACATGCTAGCAAAGTAATGCTCAAAACTCTAGAAGCCAGGCATCAACAATATGTGAACCGTGAACTTCCATATGTTCAAGCAGGTTTTAGAAAAGGCAGAGGAACCAGAGATCAGATTGCCAATATCTGCTGGATCATCAAAAAAGCAAGAGAGTTCCAAAAAATCATCTATTTCTGCTTCATTGTCTATGCCAAAGCCTTTGACTGTGTGGATCACAATAAACTGGAAAATTCTGAAAGAGATGGGAATACCAGACCACCTGACCTGCCTCTTGAGAAATCTGTATGCAGGACAGGAAGCAACAGTTAGAACTGGACATGGAACAACAGAGTGGCTCCAAATCAGGAAAGGAGTACATCAAGGCTGTATATTGTCACCCTGCTTATTTAACTTATATGCAGAGTACATCATGAGAAACGCTGGGCTGGATGAAGCACAAGCTGGAATCAAGATTGCCCTAAGAAGAAATATCAGTCACCTCAGATATGCAGATGACACCACCCTTATGGCAGAAAGTGAAGAAGAACTAAAGAGCCCCTTGATGAAAGTGAAAGAGGAGAGTGAAAAAGTTGGCTTGAAGCTCAACATTCAGAAGACAAAGATCATGGCATCCAGTCCCATCACTTCATGGTAAATAGATGGATAAATAGTGGAAACTTTGGCAGACTTCACATTTTTGGGTTCCAAAATTACTTCAGATGGTGACTGCAGCCATGAAATAAAAATAATAATAATAATAATACGCTTACTCCTTGGAAGAAAAGTTATGACCAATGTAGACAACATAAAAATAAGCAGAGAGATTACTTTGCCAACAAAGGTCTGTTTAGTCAAGGCTATGGTTTTTCCAGTAGTCATGTATGGATGTGAGATTTGGACTATAAAGAAACCTGAGCGCCAAAGAATTGATGCTTTTGAACTGTGGTGTTGGAGAACACTCTTGAGCCTCCCTTGGACTGCAAGGAGATCCAACCAGTCCATCCTAAAGGAAATCAGTCTTGAATATTCATTGGAAGAACTGATGTTGAAGCTGAAATTCCAATACTTTGTCCACCTGATGTGAAGAACTGACTCATTGGAAAAGATCCTGAAGCTGGGAAAGATTGAAGGGGAGAGGAGATGGGTTTGACAGAGAATTAGATGCCTGGATGGCATCACTGACTCTATGAACACGAGTTTGAATAATCTCTGGGAGTTGGTGATGGACAGGGAGGCCTGGCGTGCTGCAGTCCATGGGGTGGAAAGAGTCAGACAAGACTGAGTGACTGAACTAACTAATAACTATCTATAGGCTTTAGGTGTGCGGGTTTCAGCAGTTTAGGCACACAGGCTCAGTAGTTGAGGTTCCAAAGCGCAGGTTCAACAGTTGTAGCTCACGGGCTCAGTTGGTCAGTGGCATGTGGAATCTTCCCAGACCAGGGAGCAAATCCATGTCCTTTGGATTGGCAGGGGGATTCTCATCCACTGATCCACCAAGAAGGTCCATATTTTGGTTTCTTGAGTCAGGTTTTATACTTTGGGACCCAGTAGGTGACAGTGGTATACTGAAATAGATGTTTACCTTTCATGCGAGTTAAAATCATCCAAAGTTTCCTAGTTCCTATTCAAATGAAAGTAGTATATATATATATATAGGTGCTTCCCTAGTGGATCAGCTAATAAAGAATCCACTTGCAATGCTAGTGAAAGTGAAGTTGCATAGTCGTCTCTGACTGTTTGCTACCCCATGGACTGTAGCCTACCAGGCTCCTCCATCCATGGGATTTTCCAGGCAAGAGTACTGGAGTGGGTTGCCATTTCCTTCTCCAGAAGATCCTTCGGACCCAGGTCTTCCACATTCTAAGCATCCGCTTTACCGTCTGAGCCACCAGGGAAGTCTGCAATGCGGGAGACCAGAGTATATATAGACCTGAGTACATATAGCATCATGCAGGACTTCTAGGACTTGGCTAAGTGGTTTTTGAAATAACTTAGGTCTAATTTTAGTAGGACCAATGCTTTGTTTAAACCTTTTTTTCCTCAAATGGATACCATCCAAAACATACTATACTCTATAAGACTATATGAAACATAATTTAATCCCTTCTTAATTACTCAGAGTTATCAAGTATATCACTGTAGATACACATTCAGTTGCTAAATAAAATTATACAAGTACTGAAGCCCGGAATTCACTCTCTTGAAAGATTCTTTTTATTGGACTGAGTCTTGGTCATTTTTCTCATAAAATAAAAGATAGTGCAACAGTGTGATTTCCTGTGGATATAGCATGACTTCCATTCTGCAAAATTGATTGTTGAATCAAAATCTTAAGAAGACTACTCCTAAGTCATTGTTCTACTTTCCAGAAATCTTCACTGTTTCTATAAGCCTCTTTTGGATTTGTCAGCAGCACTGCAGCATCCTGAACATCATCTGCTACTTCTTAGACTAATCACAATGTACTATTCTTTGTTCCTTCATTAAGACTGTAAGTCTTAAGAATGAAAAAGAAAGTCTGACTGTTGATATACTTATAATGAAACACAGTGATGTATAATATTTAAGGACTATTGAGAGGTAGGTGGCTATTCTCAACTCCCACCCCCCACCACACACACACACACTTATTTCCACCCCAGTCTTAGTTTTTACAGGCCTCCTGAGAACTCCTGAAAATGAAATGGCTGTTAGAAGACTACAGAACATGCAACAATATGATGTCAATTATCTTTCTGGTACTTGCCTTCCTTGATGTCAGAGTATCCACAATTGTTTTTCTTTCTCTGATTTTTTATGCTTTCTCCATCCTTTCACTATTACTTCTTCTTTTTTTTTTTTTTTTTTTTTTAGATTTCATACCTGGAAGATTGACTTTTCTCAACTGTATTCTCTATTGATGAAATAACCACTCACAGTATGAGGGGTTATCTGCTCTTGGCTCTTTAAAACATTTATTCCCACTTGTTGCACAGAAGCTATTTCTCTTCTCTAAGAGGCATCTTCTTTCAGCCCTGTTTTAGATCTTTGAGATTTTTGAGGCTTTATAAAGAATTCCTCAACTTTCTAATTCATTCCCTCTTGATAATGTTTATTTGTTCAAAAATATCTATTAACTGTATTAACTGTCTGCCATATCCCATGCAGTATTTTAGGTGCTGGAGACCAAATTGAGAGCAAATTAATCATGATATCTGCGTTCAAAAGCTTCTAGTCTCGTGAAAAGATAGAAATGCAATTGCTGGCACTAAATCTAACACTACATGTAAGCTCTCTTCCTCTCTTTGGTTAACAATAAAGAAATGACAAAATTGCCATGCTTTTGATACAACACATCAGAATTCATTCCTACATTCATTTACAAGAACTTTTTTTTTGTTTGGTTTTAACAGAAATGCGAGACATGGATAAGGATTTGTGACACTTTACACTCTGTCTGTAACACTTTATTTATTTATTTATTTATTTTTTTCTGAACAAATGTCTTTATTTGTTCAATTTTAAACAAAACTGTATTCAGGTGCTTTTAAAACTAATCATATTTACAGATAATAACAATACAAGTTAGTTTCAATGAATCAAATCTGAATTATTTAGTATTTTCGTTGGATTTTTGTTTTTAACTTCATATATTCTTTAGAAGGAACGATTTACATGGGATTCTCTACAGTTAACAAATATGCTATTTTTGAGACTTATGGCTTCTTTTTCTCATAATAGTCATAAATCTAAGAGTAACTGTATGTCATGACATAAGAACTATGAGGTCCCATCTTGAGACTGCTGCTGCTACTGCTAAGTCACGTCAGCCGTGTCCGACTCTGTGTGACCCCATAGACGGAAGCCCACCAGGCTCCCCCGTCCCTGGGATTCTCCAGGCAAGAACACTGGAGTGGATTGCCATTTCCTTCTCCAATCTTGAGACTACTTTGTTCAAAATCAGCATTTTGTTTCAGATGAAATGTTTTAAGTTTCAATGTTTAAATGTAAGTTAATACTACATTTCAAGAAAAATTATTACATTTTTATATGCACCTACTTAAAAAGAGAAGAACTTTGGAATCTGACTTTGGTGTAGCTTTATGCATTAGAATAAGGTGAATGTGCTTATATATAAATTCTTGTTTTTAATCCATGTCTTTCTTCTTACTCCCATGTACTACAGATACTTGTAGAGATATTTAATTACAAACTTAATTTTCAATACATTTGCATTTTTAACAGTTAAAAGTCAGATCATAGGTTTTCAAGTAAAATTTGGATCACTTTATAATTATATTATTGAATCCAAGAGAAGCTTGATGAATTTAAAAGAAGAAATAGTTTATAGTTCATCTCTGTAAAAATGAAGTAGATGAATAAAATTGATGTATTTAATGGGCAGTTTTAATATCACACGGAGAAGGCAATGGCAAGCCACTCCAGTACTCTTGCCTAGAAAATCCCATGGATGGAAGAGCCTGGCAGGCTGCAGTCCATGGGGTCGCTAAGGGTCGGACACGACTGAGCAACTTCACTTTTTACTTTCACACATTGGAGAAGGAAATGGCAACCCACTCCAGTGTTCTTGCCTGGAGAATCCCAGGGACGGCGGAGCCTGGTGGGCTTCCATCTATGGGGTCACACAGAGTCGGACACGACTGAAGTGACTTAGCAGTAGCAGCAGTTTAATATCACATATTTTTTAATTCTAAAATTCCCTTAATCAAATCAAAAGGTAAATAGAAAGACTAGCAGGTTATTAGACTGATTATTAATTATAAACTTTTTGCATAGTATTTGAGGTAAATAAGCATTTGTTGAACATTTATTATATTCCTATGGCAGAGTATTGCTTACCACTATAAGCTTCAAATGATCAAGGATAAGATATTTGTAGATGAAGTTTTCAGAAAAATAGTGATCTCAGGCGGAGAAGGCAATGGCAATCCACTCCAGTACTATTGCCTAGAAAATCCCATGGATGGAGGAGCCTGGCAGGCTGCAATCCGTGGGGTCGCTAATGGTCGGACACGACTGAGCAGCTACACTTTCACTTTTCACTTTCACACATTGGAGAAGGAAATGGCAACCTACTCTACTGTTCTTGCCTGGAGAATCCCAGGGACAGGGGAGCCTGGTGGGCTTCCGTCTATGGGGTCACACAGAGTCGGACACGACTGAAGTGACTTAGCAGCAGCAGCAGCAGTGATCTCAGGAAGAAAACTAATTTACCAGTAGTGTTGAGGAATTTTCTAGATTCTACACTAAATCTGCAGCTAGGATTTATAGACAACCACACTCAATTTGACCTAATATTTATGATTCCTCTAAATTCAGGAGCAGTGTTTTAGATAGGAAAAAGTATTAGACTTGGATCTAGAGATCTGAGTTTCAGTCTCAATTTTCTATACTATAATCTTGCGTAAGTCAGTTCAACTTTCTGAACTTCAGTTTCTTTGTCTTTAGAAGGGAAAAAATATAACTTGTCTTGCAAACCCCATGGGATGACTGTGAGAATCATACAAAAGAATGGGCTTGTGTTCCAATGTTATGTCTACAAATGTAGCATTATTTTCCTGTTCACGTTTTTATTTATTAACAAGTATATGGTGCTGCTTTGGATTGTTTACATGGGATGAAAAAAATGTGGAACTCTCTTGTACTGTTACATAGTCTATCCATTCCTTTTGTAAATTTGATCAAGTTTGACATATTATTGAGTGCATAATTTGTGCTACAATGCTATGTACTTTGTACTTTAAGGAATATACCTAGAGGACTATCTTGCATTTGAGTCATAGTTTCAAGATTTATTTTCTCCTAATGCTCAAGAGACCAGTGTTTCAGTGTAACAAAGGTGTGTGTGTCATTTAAACATCAAGTCAGAGGGTCATATTCTTCTAAAAGTAGCCAAAATGCTATATTTTAAAAAGTTGGGCCTAGTGGTGTTCTCTGTCCAGAATATACATTGCTATTTAATTGCTATCAAATAGTCAAACTCTGTTTCTCTTCATTTTCTATCCTGAAAAGCTATGTGCATAATTTGTTCCTATGTTAAGCAGAAGTTGAAACACTAAGCATTTAGTGTTTGATGTAAGAGTATAATTTACCCCTCTTCTAATCAGAGAATTAAGTATCCCTTGACATTTGTGGTTTTCCTTTCATTTCTTCTGTCCCTTTTCCTGTTTCTTTCATTTTTCTTCTTGTTGAAGTTTCTCTTTTCTGCAACTATCCCACCCTTCCAACCTCCCAACCACATCACAATCTTTTTTTCCAGATTCATGTTTTATTGTGTTTGCAATTATTTTTTTCCACCAGTGCTTTCTACAATAGTCTCTTCTTTTCAAAGTAAAATCTTAATTAAAATGAGATTGTCTCCTGGGTAGTGGGGGGGGGTATTTTGTTTCACTTGGTTTTGTTTTACTGCCTTTACAATATGGTGAGTCAAGAACTTTTAAGTTGAGAAAATAAAGCTAAATAATTTCCCCTATCAACATTGTCTAAGTTTAATATTCTCTCACCCAAACAGTTCCAATGTCTTTTCCTTTCTTCCTTTCTTTCTCCCTATCTTTCTTCCGTCCTTCTTTCTTTTTTGGCATGAGGGAGGAAAAGAAACAGGAAAAGGAAAACCAAGCGGGATCAAAAAGGAGTGGGGCCAAGGAATGGAAGCAAATGGTTGAATGAAATAAGCTGAACACTCTTCAGCACCATTCTAGCAAAAAGGGCCAAGATTCCCACAGAATCACTTGGCTGGAGCTTGTCCATTTTGTCTACTGTATAATCTTCTCCAAGAAGAATAAGAAGGTAAAATATGATCTATGACATAGTTCCTTTCTTTCCTCATACCCCACTTACTATATTGACAGTAGTTACATTATTGCACAACGTCAAGTTGTTCCCACTAGAGTGTCCTTACTCAAGAAGTCCTGCCATGCAGAATTCAGCCTGCTGTACTCAAAGACTTAATGAGCTCTGTATTTGAAAGCTGCCATGGGGTGCTGGAGAAGACTCTTGAGAGTCCCTTGTACTGCAAGGAGATCCAACCAGTCCATTCTAAAGGAGATCACTCCTGGGTGTTCATTGGAAGGACTGATGCTAAAGCTGAAACTCCAATACTTTGGCCACCTCATGCAACGAGTTGACTCACTGGAAAAGACTCTGATGCTGGGAAGGGTTGGGGGCGGGAGGAGAAGGGGACGACAGAGAATGAGATGGCTGGATGGCATCACTGACTCAATGCAAATGAGTTTGAGTGAACTCCGGGAGTTGGTGATGGACAGGGAGGCCTGGTGTGCTGTGATTCATGGGGTCGCAGAGAGTCGGACACGACGGAGCGACTGAACTGAACTGAACTGATGAATATGGCTGGAGCATATGTGTGTGTGTGCATGCTCAGTTGCTTCAGTCATGTCCGACTCTTTGTGACCCTGTGGACTGTAGCCCACCAGGCTTCTGTGTCCATGGGATTCTCCAGGACAAAATATTGGAGTGGGTTGCTGTGTCCTCTTTCAACAGATCTTCCTGACCCAGGGATCAAACCAGTGACTCCCATATTGCAGAGATGTTCCAGAGATGCTTTCTGAACACCTTTTTGCTACTTATTTCACTAACCAAGTGTGATTCTTCACAGTAGGAACATTTTTTAATTGCAGTTTTGAAAAATACTTTTTTCATTTGTGTGGTTTATATTCTCAAGAACATCCTCTTGGAATATGCAAGAGTACAATCACGGGAGGACATTTGAAACAGTTTGGTGTTAAACTGTCTGTTGAGGGCATTCAGAGACATGAGAAAGGTAGAAACATTTTAAAACCATGAAAGGAGTAAGCATATTTAGTAAGTCAAAAATTGACTCGGTAACTTTATTTTTTCTTCAGAAGAACAAAGAAAGGACATCTTATTAATATTTCTCATAAGTAACCAAAGGCTTTGGCATTTGTGCCCTCAAAGCATCAACAATCGTATGTTTTTTGTTAAAATAGATTCAATCTGTCTCATTAGCTTTTTCCCTTTTCTCCTTTGAAACACAAACACCACACTCTTCTTACAGGTACACTGCATTCCTCCCATGTGTCAGAGTAAATCTCTAGTTTGAAGGAAAATTTTAGTACCAAATTTAAGTCTCACCATTCTCATCGGGTCTGCTGCTCTGACCAGTGCTGGATAACTAATGATGACCTGAACTGAAAGTTCCAAAACCTGTAGAAACTTCTCCTGGCAGAGACTTACTATCACTGACATTTTGATGCTGATATACTATATATGAAACCCATAAATGCAATCCTAAATTTAATGCATTTGGATTTGTCAGTTTAATTCAGGCATCACCTTAGTTAAAGCTCAACTTATTGTATTTATGCAAAAAGAAAGGGGGAGGAAAGGGGCAAAAGACATTTTCATTCTGCAATAAATATTATCAGAGTTTTGTGGTATTATAATCAGTGCATACAGAATTGCGCAGCTCCAAACAGTAAGCTGGAGTTGCAGTCTGGCAAAATAAACCCTTCAAAGCTCATGAGCTTACTGCTATTCACCTGGTGGATTCTCTCCATCACAAATCTGAGTGAGTCCATTAAGCTTATGTAACACAAGCTTAAAGGTGAAATGGAAAGCTCTTAAAAAATAAACTATTTAAGTTTCTAAATCAGGAATGTGCATTATGTGCTGAAAACTTATTATGCCAGTAAAGCTATGTACATTTGTACAAAAATGATAAACACATTCACATTTTAAAGCAAAACGTTTAAAAGTACGTTTCCTTCACAGTCCTAAAAAGAAAAAAGGAAATAAAAATCAGTATTCCGGCTTTGCTCTGAGAGAACTGAAGTGAGCCTAGCAGTCGGAGAGTGCACTATGCTTTGCAAGTGCTGTCATCAATTCTAATAAATCCTTAACCCAGCTCTTGATAGGCAGGTGAAGAAGAAATTTATTTTTTCAGATGTTTTGGTATGATCAAATACAGAATATTAGAAACATAAGCATACAGATATATTTTCACAGAGAATCTTTTTTATTTTAGTATCCAATTTAGTGCAAGGAAAATAGAATGCATCCACTGAAGGTATTACATGGGTATTACATCATCAGAACCACTGAATGGCGTTGGAGTTTATTACATGCATGCCCAAGCACTTTAAAAGGCAACTCAGCCATAGGCCCAATCTTAGAAGATATCAGTGAGATAAGCAGTTGTTCCTTTTATTTTCAGAGAGAGTGTGTTTTAATGGACACTTGGACTGAGGCTTAACTTGATCAGGCCAAACTCTTAAGTGCTGGCTCCCATGACAATAGCAAGAATATCAGAATCCACAGCCAAGTGTGAATGAGTCTACCTTTCTTCCAAATGTTCTTTGACCTTAACTCAGTTTCAATCAAAATGCTAGTAAAACAACCCAAGAGAAAGACACTCTTTGTTTTCCAGATTAATCCTAGCTTTCACAGAAACTTCATCATTTATAAAACTTAAACTTCTCAACAGACCAAGGATTGCTAGGCTTCTCATTTTGAAAGAGATATCTTCTGAACTTTCATCTGATACACACTATTTCCTCTCTGGAACTAGACGACTAGTCCTACAATTGTGAGTGTTTAGGGAAATGATTAATTTGTTTCAGGTGAAAAATTGTTTTCTTGTTATAAAATGAGCTTGAGCTTTGTTCCTCATGACCCAGATTCCCTTGACAACAGCAACAATGACCTTGCCTTAAGGTCCAGGAGCAGGTGAAGTTATTGTACAGAATGAACTCAGATTTCTGGTGCTGATTTTTCAGGTGTGTTTTAACGTTTCAGCCTTAAGTTTCTTTCTTACAAAATAAATGGAGACAATCTTGACAAAGAACATCTATGGGTAGTATTTCTTGTATCAGATCCACCCAAATAAAAAGACAGATGTTTCCCTTCGGGACAGGTAGCCAAAAGAGTGACAAAAAAATCAGTTTGTAGAGACTTTGGCACCAAATATAGTCCAGGAAATTACTCCAAACCTCACTATTGTAATGGACTCTAAATTTTCAGCAACTGAAAACCACACTGCACTAGCCAATTGGTAATAAATTTAAAGTACCGGAAGATAATTTCAGAGAAAGAAATTGCAGCCATGGAACCAACATATTTCTAAGATCAATGGGACATATCTGTCTTACCGGAATAGGATACACTTCTGGAAAATAAAGTAATGATCTTAGAAGGCGGAACAGACTCCTTTAATACCTTCCTCCTACTCCATCTTAGAGGAATAGGATGAGAGTTAAATGTAGTTCTCTTGGAGGTTTTAAGATAGAAGCTAAAAAATAGCATTTATAATTCAAATCTTCCTGACTCTCAAATCTTCTGAATTTATGAAAAATGTATAACATTTATATCTGCTTAATGTACTATATTTATAGCTTATGCATTTGAGAAATTATGATTACAATAGTTTGTACTCTTCATATTATGCCCACACAATAGACAAGCATTAACACATGAAAACAAAATACTTCCTAGTTACCTTGCATCAGTAATATCAATAGACCAAGGATTTAACAGTTAAAAAGGGAAGGAGATTCCAATGTCAAGAATCCTTTTGGGGAAATACCATGCTTGTCCTTTAAATTTTTAATCACAGGAAGATAAGAGTGTTCTTATCTTTTCCACAAAAATTGTCCTCATCTTTTTCCTCAAAAGAATTTTTAAGAAAACTAAAGGGCTATCTATGACTTTAGAGATGAAAATCAACCTGTAAGATTTTTCCAAGTTTGTAAGTAATTGTGTGGCTTACTCAGTTCAAGTTAATTCATTACAATAACAAAGTCAGTGAACTCTTCAGTTCAGTTCAGTCGCTCAGTCATCTCCAACTCTTTGTGACCCCATGAATCACAGCACTCCAGGCCTCCCTGTCCATCACCAACTCCTGGAGTTCACTCAAACTCATGCCCATCGAGTCGGTGATGCCATCCAGCCATCTCATTCTCTGTCATCCCCTTCTCCTCCTGCCCCCAATCCCTCCCAGCATCAGAGTCTTTTCCAGTGAGTCAACTCTTCACATCAGGTGACCAAAGTATTAGAGTTTCAGCTTCAACATCAGTCCTTCCAATGAAAACCCAGGACTGATCTCCTTTAGAATGGGCTGCTTGGATCTCCTTGCAGTCCAAGGGAATCTCAAGAGTCTTCTCCAACACCACTGTTCAAAAGCATCAATTCTTCGGCTATCAGCTTTCTTCACAGTACAACTCTCACATCCATACATGACCACGGGAAAAACCATAGCCTTGACTAGACGGACCTTGGTTGGCAAAGTAATGCCTCTGCTTTTTAATATGCTGTCTAGGTTGGTCATAACTTTCCTTCCAAGGAGTAAGCGGCTTTTAAATTCATGGCTGCAGTCAGCATCTGCAGTGATTTTGGAGCCCCAAAAAATAAAATCTGACACTCATGTTAGCAATTTTCTTTAGTACTTTATGCCATTCATTCATTCATTCATGCTACAAATATTTATTTGATATTATCACCTTGGGCAGTATGCTTGACAGTAGGGATACAGAATAAAAATAAGGCATATCCTTGTCCCAGAAATGCTTTCAGTCTTGTGGATGACAGAGACTATATAGGCAAAATTTGCTTTGTTCATCCCAAACTGATGAAATTAAGTCCTTTGAGGTTCAGATTTGCCATGGAGAATACAAAGTAGAATCAAGGATCAGAGAACACCTTTAGAAATTAATAAGTAAAATTGTCTCAAGACTTGATTTTGAAATTTGAAGGAAAACAGAATGAGCCCCATACAACCTAAGCAAATTCTCTGAGCAAAGAGCAACCACTGCCAGTACTGATCCATCTAATCCCAGGATTACACAAGATCCCAAGAGAGTAGGGAGGTTTGTTTTAAGTGGGATTTTGCTACATGAGAATCGCCTGAAGCCCTGTAGGCTCCATTGCAGAGCTCTTTTCTCCATACAGAGGCATTTGCTATGCCTTTGCTCAAATAAGTTTATTACCTATTTGAACCCTCCAGGTTTTGATATCAGTTGCAAAGAGCAGTCTCCGTTTTTCCAACCTGTTGTACACTGCATGTAGTTACACATTTGGGGAAATACTGCAACAGAATGAAGTGTTGTAAGGTCTTTACAGAATGGTTATCTGATACTATTCAAAAAATGGAAACTCTGTTCAGCTCTATAAGATAAGGGCAATCTAACCTTGCCTGTGGTGGCACATATCTTATTTAGAGGTTGTGCAATTGTTGCATTGTAGGGAATTATGGGGGAAAAAAGTGTTAATTTCTGCGAAAAGGCTCTTACCATTCAAATTTCCATTTATCAAAGTGATTTTGGTGCATGGGGAGTTACATTATGGTGTGTAAACCAGGTACAGAGCATTTAAAAATATAAAAATGAAAGTTTAATATTTCTTTGAAAATAGTATAAGGGTTAAAAAATATTAAAAAGGTGAAATATAGCAAGGTGTTCATTGCCCCGGGGGACAAAAAACCGATATCATCAGTTAAGAGCTAAAAAGCTATCAAATTCATTTTGTCTAGAAAATGGAGTCTAATTCATTTTAGGCCTTTAAGAATAAATTGTAATTCAGGGATTAATCATCATCCAATGAATTCACTCTGTTACTGAATGATGGCCGTTTTCTGCTGCTGTTTCACTTTCTACTCCTTTCCTTTGCCCCCTTTTGTTTAGTCCCAGGGCCAGGTAGCATATTCACTGGGCATACACCTATACCATCATACAGATTGTTAAACAATTTAGGGCTTCCCTGGTGGCTCAGTGGTAAAGAGTCCATCTGCCAATGCAGAAGACACTGGTTTCATCCCTGGTCCCAGAAGATCCTGCATGTTTTGGGGCAATGAAGCCTGGGCGCCACAACTACTGAAGCCTGTGTGCCTGAGAGCCTGTGCTCAGCAACAAGAGGTATCACCACAATAAGAAGCCCAAATACCGCAACTAGAGAGTAGTCCATGCTTGCCAAGACTAGAGAAAAGTCTGAGCAGTAACGAAGACCAAGCACAACCATAAATAAATTAATTAATTTTAAAAAACACTATTGAGATATGTCATGCATGCATGCATGCTAAGTCGCCACAGTTGTGTCTGACTCTTTGTGACCCCATGGACTCTACCCCACAAGGTTCCTCTGTGCCTGGGGATTCTCCAGGCAAGAATACTGGGGTGTATTGCCATTTCTTACTCCAGAGGATCTTCCTGACTCAGGGATGGAACCCGAGTCAAGTCTCCTGCATTAGTAGGCTGGTTCTTTACCAGATGAGCCACCTGGGAAGAGATACTTCATACCAGTAAATAAATGGTTGCAATTCTGCAATCCTCGGGTACTACCCCACTACGTAGTCTTCTTCCCACAGCTCCAATCTTCACTAGGACCTTGTAACTAAAGGGGTATGGCCTGGCAAAGTTAGTGGGTTACTCCAGAATCCTCCAGTGCTATGGCTGCCTTCTGTTCTAAAGGGTTAGTAGCTGTGCTTTCCCAGTTGCTAAATATTTCGGAACCTCTCTTTTCCTAGTTCTTCAAATATAAAAGAGGTTCATCAGAGATGGCCCAAGCAATATATCTTTCCAGTAACCCCACCTGACCTTTCAGTAACGTTTCCTGTCCCCTAACTGCTCTGTCCTAATTCCACCTAACCATCCCTGGTGGCTCAGAGGTTAACACGTCTGCCTCCAATGCGGGAGACCCGGGTTCGATCCCTGGGTCGGGAAGATCCCCTGGAGAAGGAAATGGTAACCCACTCCAGTATTCTTGCCTGGAGAATCCCATGGATGGAGAAGCCTGGTAGGCTACAGTTCATGGGGTCGCAAAGAGTTGGACACGAATGAGCGACTGAACTGAACAGATCCTATGTACAAATACCTGATCCATTTACTCAGATTATAGTAATATTGGTTGATAAATGTCTGAATGTGTTGCTTCTAAGGCTGAATTGTCACAGGCAACTCATGGGAAAACAACATTTCAACACAAATAATAACACTAACCATCTTCTGCTTTACATCTATTGAAATGTAAGCAAATATAGAAGTTGATTTAGAGGTACTGGGCTTCCCTGGTAGCTCAGCTGGTACCAATCCACCTGAAATGTAGGATACCCCAGTTCAATTTCTGGGTCGGGAAGATCCGCTGAAGAAAGGATAGGCTACCCACTCCAGTATTCTTGGGCCTCCCCGGTGGCTCATGGTAAAGAATCCACCTGCAATGCTGGAGACTTGGGTTCAATCTCTGAGTTAGGAAGATCTCCTGGAGAAGGGAACAACTATCCACTGTAGTATTCTGGCCTGGAGAATTCCATGGATTGTATAGTCCATGGGGTTGCAAACAGTCATTAAGGACTGAGTGACTTTCACTTTTTCAGAGATACTAACTCTAATCCTTATAGTCCAGTTACAGATGAGAAAGTTGCTTCTTAAGAGCCTAAGTTAGTGGCTTAAAATCAGAGATAATGTGAACTAAAGCTAGGATTCAAAATCAGGTCTATCTTAGAGAATGAACTTATGGTTACCAGTTGGAAAGGGAGAGGGGAAGGGATAGTTAGAAAGTTTGGGAATGACATGTACACACTGCTATGTTTAAAACAGATAACCAACAAAGACCTACTGTAAAAAAATAAAAATGCACAGTATATACTGAAATTAAATTTGTTTCACATTTTATATGCAACCCACAAAAATAAATAAATATTCTATATGCATGAAACAATAGTTCCCCATTCTCTGCCTTCCCCTCCAGTCCCTGGTCACCACCATTATACTTTCTGTCTCTATAAATTTAACTGTTCTAGGTACCTTATGTAAATGGAAACATAAAATCATATTTGTCTACCTACTGTATAGCACAGGGAACTATACTCAATATATGGCAATAACTTATAATAGAAAAGAATCTGAAAAAGAATATATGAACTGATTTGACCAGAAAGTTCGTTTGAGTTTTTCCTTAAGATGTTGTGGAAAAACACAAATGAACTTTTTGGCCAACTCAATATAACTGAATCATGTTGCTGTACATTTGAAACTAACACATTAACTATATTTCAATAAAAAAAATTCAAGTCTATCTGTGAAACTTATGCTCATATATCAACATAAGGCCTAATATCAGAATTTGAGGGTAAGTAGCAAAATGGAAGGGAAGTATTTTAGCAATTGAGGCTGAGAATGAGGCAGAAATTCTGGTAATTTTATACTTTAGACTATTAAGGATATGTCTCCTCTGCCTCCATTTGAAACACGCTTGAAGTAGAATTGGAATCCAAGCATTTAAGGAAAAAGAAAATTGTGTTTGCTACTTAATCTCAAAATCATAGTCTTAGATTCAGAAGATGTATTAGATATAATCTCACATTTATGATAAATTTACCATGACATATGTACTCCAGTATCTTCTTGACTGCTTGCAGTGATATGACATTGTTTCTCACAAGATAACCTATTATATCATTGAAAATATTTGATTACTTTTTAAAAGTATTGGAGAAATATACCATGTTCGTGGATTGGAAGAATAAATATTGTAAAAATGAGTATACTACCCAAAGTAATTTATACATACAGTGCAATCCCTATCAAGCTACCAACGATATTTTCACAGAACTAGAACAAATAATCTCACAATTTGTATGGAAATACAAAAAACCTCGAATAGCCAAAGCAATCTTGAGGAAGAAAAATGGAACTGGGGGAATTAACCTGCCTGACTTCAGGGTCTACTACAAAGCCACAGTCATCAAGACAGTATGGTACTGGCATAAAGACAGAAATATAGATCAATGGAAGAAAATAGAAAGCCCAGACATAAATCCACCCACCTATGGACACCTTATCTTTGACAAAGGAGGCAAGAATATAAAATGGAGAAAAGACAAAGACAGTCTCTTTAACAAGTGGTGCTGGGAAAAACTGGTCAGCCACTTGTAAAAGAATGAAACTAGAAAACTTCCTAACACCATACACCAAAATAAACTCAAAATGGATTAGAGAGCAAAATGTAAGACCAGACACTATAAAACTCCTAGAGGAGAACATAGGCAAAACACTCTCTCACATAAATAACAGCAGGATCCTCCAAGAACTACCTCCCAGAATATTGGAAATAAAAGCAAACATAAACAAATGGGACCTAATTAAAATCAAAAGCTTCTGCACAGCAAAGGAAACTATAAGTAAGGTGAAAAGACAGCCTTCAGAATGGGAGAAAATAATAGCAAATGAAGCAACTGATAAAGGATTAATCTCCAAAATATACAAGCAGCTCCTGCAGCTCAATTCCAGAAAAATAAAAGATCCAATCAAAAAATGGGCCAAAGAACTAAACAGACATTTCTCCTAAGAAGACATAAGGATGGATAACAAACACATGAAAAAATGCTCAACATCCCTCATAATCAGAGAAATGCAAATCAAAACCACAATGAGATACCATTTCACACCAGTCAGAATGGCTGCTATCCAAAAGTCTACATGCAGTAAATGCTGGAGAGGATGTGGAGAGAAGGGAACCCTCTGACACTGTTGGTGGGAATGCAAACTAGTACAGCCACTATGGAGAACAGGGTGGAGATTCCTCAAAAAACTGGAAATAGAACTGCCATACGATTCAGCAATCGCACTCCTGGGGATACACACCGAGGAAACCAGAATTGAAAGAGACACATGTACTCCAATGTTCATTACAGCACTGTTTATAATAGCCAGGACATGGAAGCAACCTAGATGTCCATCTGCAGACGAATGGATAAGAAAGCTTTGGTACATATACACAATGGAGTATTATTCAGCCATTAAAAAGAATGCATTTGAATCAGTTCTAATGAGGTGGATGAAACAAGAGCCTATTATACAGAGTGAAGTAAGCCAGAAAGTAAAACACCAATACAGTATACTAACGCATATATACAGAATTTAGAAAGATGCAAATGATAACCCTGTATATGAGACAGCAAAAGATACACAGATGTATAGAACAGTCTTTGGGACTCTGTGGGAGAGGGTGAGGGTGGGATGATTTGGGAGAATGGCATTGAAACATATATGTTGTCATATGTGAAATGAATCACCAGTTCAGGGTCGATGCATGTTATAGGATGCTCGGAGCTGGCGTGCGGGGATGACCCAGAGGGAGGATAAAGGGAGTAGGGAGGTGGGAGGGGGGGTTCAGGAGGGGGAACTTATGTACACCCGGGGCGAATTCATGTCAATGTATGGCAAAACCAACCAATATAATATTGCAAAATAATTTGCCTCCAATAAAAAATATATTAACTAATTTAAAAAAAGTATTCCTTATGTTAGCCCTAGAATATATATATATATACATATATATATTATACATATATATATATATATAGAGAGAGAGAGAGAGAGAGAGCTGTTGCTGTTCAGTCATGTCCAACTCTTTGCAACCCCATGGACTGCAGCACACCAGGCTCCTCTGTCCTCCACTGTCTCCTGGAATTTGCTCAAACTCATGTCCTTTGAGTTGGTGATGCTTTCTAACTATCTCATCCTCTGCCACCCCCTTCTCCTTTTGCCCTTAATCTTTCCCAGCATCAGAGTCTTTTCTAATGAGTAAGCTCTTCGTATCAGGTGGCTAAACTATTGGAACTTCAGCTTCAGCATCAATCCTCCCAATGAATATCCAGGGTTGATTTACTTTAGGATCGACCAGTTTGATCTCCTTGAAGTTCAAAGGACTCTCAAGAGTCTTCTCCAACACCACAATTCAAAAGCGTCAATTCTTCAGCACTCAACCCTCTATATGATCCAACTCTCCCAGCCATACATTACTACTGGAAAAACCGTAGCTTTGACAGTGTGGACTTTTGTCAACAAAGTAATGTCTCTGCTTTTTAGCATGCTGTCTAGATTTGTCACAGTTTTGTTTTTTTTTTTTCAAGGAGCAAGCATCTTTTGATTTCATGGCTGCAGTCACCATCTGCAATGACTTTGGAGCCCAAGAAAATAAAATCTGTCACTGTTTCCACTTGTTTCCTTTATTTTTGCCCCTAAGTGATGTGACTGGATGCCATGATCTTAGTTTTTTAATGCTGAATTTCAAGTCAGCTTTTTCACTCTCTTCTTTCACATTCATCAAGAGGCTCTTTAATTTCTCTTCACTTAGTTCGATTAGAGTGGTATCATCTGCACATCTGAGGTTGCTGATAATTCTCCTGGCAATCTTGATTCCAGTTTTTGATTCATACAGCCTGACATTTCACATGATGTACTCTGCATAAAAGTTAAATAAGCAGGGTGACAATATATATCCTTGTCGTACTCCTTTCCCAATTTTGAACCAGTCCATTGTTCTACATCCAGTTCTAACTGTTGTTTCTTGACCTGCATACAGGTTTCTCAGGAGAGAGGTAAGGTGGTCTGATATTCCCATATTTTTAAGGATTTTCCACAGTTTGTTGTGATACACAAACTCAAAGGCTTTAGCATAGTCAGTGAAGCAGAAGTGGATGTTTTTCTGAAATTCCATTACTTTTACTATGGTGGAATTAATGTTGTCAATTTGATCTCTGATTCCTCTGCCTTCTCTAAACTCAGCTTGTACATCTAGAAGTTCTCAGTCCATGTATTGCTGAAGCCTAGCTTGAAGGACTCTGAGCATAGCCTTACTAACATGTGAAACGAGGACAACTGTACAGTAGTTTGAACATACTTTGACATTGCCCTTTGGGGTTGAAGTGAAAACTGACCTATTCCAGTCCTGTGTCCACTGCTTAGTTTTAAATATACATATATAACGTATATAATAGGCATAAGAATATAGACACTATAATATGTATAATAAAGTGAGAACAATATATATAAATATATTCATGTTCTTCTCAAGTCTCCTTTTCTTCAGAGTAAACATCACAAATATTTTCAACTATTTCTTTTTTTAATTAATTTATTTATTTTAGTTGGAGGCTAACTACTTTACAATATTTTAGTGGTTATTGTCATACATTGACATGAATCAGCCATAGGTGTACATGTGACCCCATCCTGAACACCCCCTCCACTTCCTTGCCCATCCCTCAGGGTCATCCCAGTGCAACAGACCTGAGCGCCATGTCTCATGCATCGAACCTGGACTGGCAATCTATTTCACATATGGTACTATACATGTTTCAATGCTATTCTCTCAAATCATCCCACCCTCACCTTCTCCCATGGAGTCCAACAGTCTCTTCTTTATATCTGTGTCTCTTTTGCTGTCTCACATATAGGGTCATCATTACTATCTTTCTAAATTCCATAGGTATGCGTTAATATAGTGTATTGTTGGTTTTCTTTCTGACTTACTTCACTCTGTAATATAGGCTTCAGTTTATTCCACCTCATTAGAACTGATTCAAATGCATTCTTTTTAACAGTTGAGTAATATTCCATTGTGTATATGTACCGCAGTTTTTTATGCATTTGTTTGACAATGTACATCTAAGTTATTTCCATGTCCTAGCTATTGTAAACAGTGCTACGATGAATATTGGGGTACATGTGTCTCTTTCAATTCTGGTTTCCTCGGTGTGTACACCCAGCAGTGGGATTGCTGAGTGGTATGGCAGTTCTGTTTCCAGTTTTTGAAGGAATCTCCACACTGTTCTCCATAGTGGCTGTACTAGTTTTCATTACCACCAATAGTCTAAAAGGGTTCCCTTTTCTCTGCACCCTCTCCAGCATTTGTTTTTTTTTTTATTGGAGGCTAATTATTTTACAATATTATATTGGTTGGTTTTGCCATATATTGACATGTTTATAGACTTTTTGATAGCACTCACTCTGACCGGCGTGAAATGGTACCTCATTGTGTACATCAAGGCTGTATATTGTCACCCTGCTTATTTAACTTATATGCCGAGTACATCATGAGGAACGCTTGGCTGGAAGAGGCACAAGATGGAATCAAGATTGCCGGGAGAAATATCAATCACCTCCTATATGCAGATGACACCACCCTTATGGAAAAAAGTGAAAAGGAACTAAAAAGCCTCTTGATGTAAGTGGAAGAGGCGAGTGAAAAAGTTGGACTGTGAAGAAAATTGATCGCCGAAGAATTGATGCTTTTGAACTGTGGTGCTGGAGAAGACTCTTCAGAGTCCCTTGGACTGCAAGGAGATACAACTAGTCCATTCTAAAGGAGAGCAGTCCTGGATGTTCATTGGAAGGACTGATGCTAAAGCTGAAACTCCAATACTTTGGCCACCTCATGCGATGAGTTGACTCACTGGAAAAGTGTCTGATGCTGGGAGGGATTGGGGGTGGGAGGAGATGGGGACGACAGAGAATGAGATGGCTGGATGGCATCACTGACTCGATGGAGGTGAGTTTGAGTGAACTCCAGGAGTTGGTGATGGACAGGGAGGCCTGATGTACTGTGATTCATTGGGTCACAGAGTCAGACAAGACTGAGCGACTGAATTGAACTGAACTGAACTGAGTGATGTTGAGCATCTTTTCATGTGTTTAGTATCCATCTGTATGTTTTCTTTGGAGAAATGTCTGTTTAGATCTTTGGCCCATTTTTTGATTGGGTCGTTTATTTTTCTGGAATTGATTTGCATAAGCTGCTTTATATTTTTAAGATTAATTCTTAGGTAGTTGCTTCATTTGCTATTATTTTCTCCCATTATGAAGGCTGTCTTTTCACCTTGATTATAGTTTCCTTAGTTTTGGAAAAAACTTTTAAGTATAATTAGGTCCCATTTGTTTATTTTTGCTTTTATTTCGATTACTCTGGGATGTAGGTTATAGAGGATCCTGTTGTGATTTATGTCAGAGTATGTTTTGCCTATGTTTTCCTCTAAGAGTTTTACAGTTTCTTGTCTTATATTAAGATCTTCAGTATATTTTGAGCTTATTTTTGTGTATGGTGTTAGAAAGTGTTCTAGTTTCATTCTTTTACAAGTGGTTGACCAGTTTTCCCAGCACCACTTGTTGAAGAGATTGTTTTTTCTTTATTGTGTATTCTTGCCTCCTTTTTCAAGGATAAGGTGTCCATAGGTGTGTGGATTTGTCTCTGGGCCTTCTATTTTGTTCCATTGGTCTATATTTCTGTCTTTGTGCCAGTACCATACTGTCTTGATGACGGTAGCTTTGAAGAATAGTCTGAAGTCAGGTAGGTTGATTCCTCTAGTTCTATTCTTCTTTCTCAAAATTGCTTTGTCTATTTGAGGTTTTCCGTATTTCCATACAAATTGTGAAATTATTTGTTCGAGTTCTCTGAAAAATACCATTGGTAGTTTGATAGAGATTGCATTGAATCTATAGATTGCTTTGGGTAGTATACTCATTTCACTATATTGATACCTCCGATCCATGAACATGGTATATTTCTTCATCGATTTGTGTCATTTTTCATTTATTTCATCAGTATTTTATAGTTTTCTATATAAAGGATTTTTTTTCTTTAGGTGGATTTATTCCTAAGTATTTTATTCATTTTGTCACAATTGAGAATGGAATTGTTTCCATAATTTCTCTATTTTCTCATTTTTAGTGTATATGAATGGAAGGAATTTCTGTGTGTTAATTTTGTATCCTGTAACTTTACTATGTTCATTAATTACCTCTCGTATTTTCTGGTGGTGTCTTTAGTGTTTTCTGTGTAGAGGATCATGTCATCTGCAAACAGTGAGGGTTTTACTTCTTCTTTGCCAATCTGGATACCTTTTATTTATTTTTCTTCTCTGATTGCTGTGGCCAAAACTTCCAAAACTCTTTTGAATAGTAGTGGTGAGAGTGGGTACCCTTGTATTATACCTGACTTTAGGGGAAATGATTTCAGTTTTTCACTATTGAGGATAAGGTTTGCTGTGGGTTTGTCATATGTCGTTTTTATTATGTTGAGGTATGTCCCTTCTATGTTTGCTTTCTGGAGGGCTTTTTATCATAAATGGATGTTAAATTTTGTCAAAGGCTTTCTCTGCATCTCTTGAGATAATCATATGTTTTTTATCTTTCAATTTGTTAATGTGGTGTATCACATTGATTGATTTGCAAATATTGAAGAATCCTTGCATCCCTGGGATAAAGCCCACTTGGTCATGATGTATGATCTTTTTAGTATGTTGTTGGATTCTGTTTCCTAGAATTTTATTGAGGATTTTTGCACCTATGTTCATCAGTAATAATGACCTGTGTTTTCTTTTTTTGTGGCATCTCTGCTTTTGGTATTAGGGTGATGGTGGCCTCATAGAATAACTTTGTCAGTTTACTTTCCTCTGCAGTTTTCTGGAAGAGTTTGAGTAGGATAGGTGTTAACTCGTCTCTAAAATTTTTGTAGAATTCACCTGTGAAGCCATCCGGTCCTGGGCTTTTGCTTGTTGAAAGATTTTTTTATTACACTTTCAATTTCCTTGCTTGTGATGGGTCTGTTAAGATCTTCTATTTCTTCCTGGTTCTGTATTGAAAGGTTATACTTATCTAAGAATTTGTCCATTTCTTCCAAGTTGTCCATTTTACTGGCATATAGTTGCTGATAGTTGTCTCTTATGCTTTTTTGTATTTCTGTGTTGTCTCTTGTGATTTCTCCATTTTCATTTCTAATTTTGTTGATTTGATTCTTCTCCCTTTTCTTCTTGATGAGGCTGGCTAAAGGTTTGTCTATTTTATTTATCTTCTGAAAGAACCAGGTTTTAGCTTTGTTGATTTTTGGTATAGTCTCCTTTGTTTCTTTTTCATTCATTTCTGCCTTAATTTTTATAATTTCTTTCCTTCTACTAACCCTGGGGTTCTTAATTTCTTTCTCTAGCTTCTATAGGTGTAAAGTTAGGCTATTTTTTTTTCTTTCTCTTGGTTCTTGATGTAAGCTTGTATTCCTATGAACCTTCCCATTAACACTGCTTTTACTGAGTCCCATAGGTTTTGGATTGTCGTGTTTTCATTTTCACTCATTTCTATGCATATTTTTGTTTCTTTTTTTATTTCTTCTGTGATTTGTTGATTATTCAGAAGCGTGTCATTTAGCTCCATATATTTGCATTTTTAATAGTTTTTTTTTTCCATGTAGTTGACATCTAATCTAACTTCACTGTAATGAGAAAAGATGCTTGGAATGATTTCAATTTTTCTTTAATTTACTGAGGCTAGATTTATGGCCCAGGATGTGATCTATCCTTGAGAAGGTTCCATGTGCACTTGAGAAAAAAGTGAAATTCATTGTTTTGTGGTTAAATGTCCTACAGATATAAATATGGTCTAACTGGTCCATTGTATCATTTAAAATTTGTGTTTCCTTGCTAAATTTCTATTTAGTTGATCTACCCATAGGTGTGAGTGGAGTATTAAAGTCTCCCACTATATTGTGTTACTGTTAATTTCCCCTTTCATACATGTTAACATTTGCCTTACATATTGTGGTGCTCCTATGTTGGGTGCATATATATTTATAAGTGATATATCTTTTTCTTGGACTGATCCTTTGATTATTGTGTAGTGTCCTTCTTTGTCTCTTTTCACTGCCTCTGTTTTAAAGTCTATGTTATCTTATATGAGTATTGCTACTCCTGCTTTCCTTTGGTCTCCATTTGCTTGAAATATTTTTCCAGCCGTTCACTTTCAGTCTGTATGTGTCCCTTGGTTTGAGGTCGGTCTCTTGTAGACAGCATGTATAGGGGTCTTGTTTTTGTATTCATTCAGCCAGTCTGTCTTTTGTTTGGGGCATTCAACCAATTTACATTGAAGGTAATTAATTATTGATAAGTATGATCCCATTGCCATTTACTTTGTTGTTTGGGGTTCGAGTTTATACACCTTTTCTTTGTTTCCTGTCTAGAGAAGATCCTTTAGCACTTGTTGAAGTGCTGGTTTGGTGGTGTTGAATTCTCTCAGCTTTTGCTTGTTTATAAATCTTTTGATTTCTCCTTCATATCTGAATGAGATCCTTGCTGGGTACTTTAATCTGGCTTGTAGGTTTTCCTCCTTCATGACTTTAAGTTTGTCCTGCCATTCCCTTCTGGCCTGAAGAGTTTCTATTGAAACATCAGCTATTATACTTATGGGAATCCCCTTGTGTGTTATTTGTTGCTTTTAGTATTTTCTCTTTCTGTTTGATCTTCATTAATTTGATTAAATTGTGTCTTGGGGTGTTTCCCCTTGGGTTTATCCTGTTTGGGACTCTCTGGGTTTCTTGGACTTGGGTGGCTATTTCCTATCCTATTTTCAGGAAGTTTTCAACTATTATCTCCTCAAGTATTTTCTTATGGCCTTTCCTTTTATCTTCTTCTTCTGGGACTTCTATGATTCTAATGTTGGGGTGTTTAACATTGTCTCAGAGTTCTCTGAGGTTGTCCTCGTTTCTTTTAATTCTTTTTTTCCTCTCTGCTTCATTTATTTCCACCATTCTATCTTCTACCTCACTTATCCTACCTTCTGCCTCAGTTATTCTACTGTTGGTTTATTGCATTATTCATTATTCATTTACTCTTTTTTATTTCTCAACTATTTCTTATATAACATGAATCTTAGATCAAATATGATATTCCGTGTGTCGGCAATTGTTTCTCAAGATGTTCAATTGTTCTGAAAAATAAATTCTATGTGGTCAAATATATTGGACTAAATTTCTTTCCTGCATTTTTGGGATTCTTTGCAAAGTTCATATGCATTATGCATCAGCAATTATTGAACTAGTCTCCAATTCACCTGATTCTCTGTAATTCAGGCTCTTCTATGAGTCTAGTAAATCCATGCTGTTCCCAAACTAAATGAAAGAGTGAGGAAGATAGAGCAAGGGATTTAAAAGAGCCATTAGTTTGGAAATTCTCTGGGGTTTGTTCTGAATAGGCAGTTTCTAGGTGAGGTGCATGCAGTCAACTTGTGTTTGAGGAAGTGTATTCACAAGTGCTTCTTTGGAAATGTGCCCAAGCAAAACAAATGTACTGAAGCATTTTAAGCCAATGACAATGTTGTACGCACCAACGTGGACCTAGAGGCAATCTTCTAGTACTCTTTCTGGTTCATCTCATCTGAAATCACATCCACTAACAGCTTTGTGAAAAAAAAAAGATTGTTAAAATGTGTGACATGATGACCTCTGAACTCTACTTGAACTGAATATAGAGAATATTTGACACCACCATAATTTGTTTTAGCAATTTGTCCAAATAGATCTTCGGTGTATGGTTTGGGAATTTCAGAAACAAAAACATGAGAATTCAACTAAGAGCATAGAGGTCTGAGTGAATGAAAACACTCAAATAGTTGAAGCTACAGTTTCACTTCCACTAGCTAGAAAACAGGCTCTCATGTCATTCAAATCTTATGTTGTTGGAGCCCTGAAATTTGGATTTATGACTCTACAAGATTGGCTACTCACCAACAGAAACAAATTCCTATCACTCTCATATACAACAAAGAGAGTCACCACTGTGAAGAGATATTCTAAGTGGCAGCAGATATCAGATTTCAAACATGCTCATTAGTGAAACTGCTCATGACTGGCAGAGATGACTCAAAATGTTCATGAGCTGTGTTCTTTGAATGACTTTTTTTTCATTACATAGCAGTTGTGTTACATGTATGAGCAGCTTAACTAACTGCCAAAAGGCACTACCTTCTGGTTTTTGGCTTTCCTTCTACCAGGAAAACCAACTTAGCTTCAATCATTGCTTGTAAATCTTTGTGTTATGGTTGTGTTAATTGGACCAGTGAATACTTTCTATTCAATGATGGTATCACTAAAAAATTAATTTGGTGGAAGAAAAAAAATTCATGATGGAAATGGCTAAAACTGCAAAAGCAGTTATAGGAGGAACTACTTACTGAGTTAAAAACTGAGGAGAGAGTAGGGACATAAAAAATACTCTGATAGTTGTTACCAGTAACACTGAGATGGTTGACCGCATTGGCAATCTGGTCCGATTTACTTATCAGCAAGCTTTAAGAGACATATTGTTAAATTTAAGTTTGATGTCCACTTACCTGGTAATTGTTGAGTCACTGATTCTCCTGATATAGTAGCAGTCTTGAGAGAAGGCAAATGAACTCTGACAATGGACAGATCCCTGTCATCTATCATGTCATAGAGAAATTTCATCCAAACTTTTATCTTGATAATGTTGCTTTAAAAGTTGTTGAATCACTGTGGGGCAGTGATCAGACAACTTTTCTCTCCATCTGGAAGATTTGCCTCCTCACAAAGAACAAGTCCCAGAGTTATACTTTTCTGCATCTCCTGATTTGACAGACTCAAACTCAGGGGAAACCTGAGACTGGTGACAAGTAAGTGAAAAGTAGAGGAATTTCTTAATCTCCATCAGCAAGATTTGTTTTATTTGGAAGGAATTATTGATAAATATATCTTTGTTTCTGATTCTTTAGTACAGGCTGCACTAAATAGTATTTGTAATCATTTTAAACGTTTTGAAGAAGATTCCAACCAATGGCTTACTGTGTGGAGTGATTAGAATTCTAAACCTGAGAGTAAAGAATGTTTATCAATTTCTGATCTTCATCAGAGCTTACTGAACTCAATGGTGTAGTAAGAGTCAATTCTGAATAAAATCACTCAGTAGTTGCATTCCACACTGCTTCAAGTGAGTCTCATGCTGTTCAAACTGACCTAAATGGTCTGGAGATGATTCTGATCCTTGGCAGTGTGGTGACTGATGCTATTAGTATAGGTACTTGGTTAAAAAGAAAAAGAGAAAAGTAATGACCATGACTTGCTTGCTATTTACAGGCAAAAGCCACATTATCCCAGAAAAAGTCACATTAATAATTGAGGGCTGAAAGACCGAAAAATGACCCACTGCCTGTTTCTAAGCCAAAATCAGTTTTTATCTCAAATATAGCTCCTCCTGGACATGAGGATTTCAATTCTGTGTCTTTTGGCATATGGCTTCAGATGCACCCAAAAGAACCATGTTATATAAACAACAATGTAAGTGTGGACAAGTTTGATGGTGGTAGAGGCGGCCTGCATCTTACTGTATAACCTAATATTTCAGGCAACTATCTAGTTTTGAGGCTGCCGGACTTATTTAGGGTGAAATGATAGTTGCTTATGAGATAAAATTTACAGAGGGTTGTGAAAGTCTTCCTATACTCTCTTTTCATCTTATCTGAAATCTTTTTGCAATTCATTCTTTTAGCACTAAATCACTGTTGACTTAAAGCCTTTGTGAAAAGTAAATATTTCATTTGTTCATTTTAATAAATTAAAGTACTGTCATTTTATAATGGCTTGATTCATCATTCATTTTTGTTAACAGGTATTTGTCAGGCATCTATTATAGGCCAGGAAATATGCCAGGTGCTGTAGAATATACATAGGTGAAGAAGACATAGAGTCTAATTCTAAGGAGAAGAAACAACAGAAATAAGACATATACACAAATAACTATCATGAAAAGTCAAGATCAATAAATACTATGAGAGATAGTTATAAGCTTGCCATTAAACTTCAGTGGGAATTTCACTTAGTAGGGTGATTCTATCTTTTATTTAGCCATTTTTAAACAAACATTGGCTTCCCTGGTGGCTCAGTTGGTAAAGAGCCTCCTGCATTGTAGGAGATCCAGGTTCAATCCCTGGGTCAGGAAGATCCCCTGGAGAAGGAAATGGCAAGCCATCCCAGTATTCTTGCCTGGAGAATTCCATGGACAGAGGAACCTGGCAGGCTACAGTCCACGGGGGTCACAAAGAGTCAGAAATGACTGAGTAACACTTTCGCTTTCATAGAGCATTTGTTATGTTCCAGGTATCATGCAGGATTCTGAGGTGACACAGATGATAGGGACAGTCTCTACCCTGAAAGGGCTCAGTGTAGAAGAGGTAAGTAAGCAAATATACAAATGCAAAGAATAAAGTAAATAAATAACAAATGTAAGAAAAAAGTTGCCCAGGAGAGAAACTTTGAGAACACAGAGGAAGTTTATCTCAGCTAGTCCAAGGTCAGGCAAAGGTGGACCTTATGATGGGGAGAAACTTTATGGAGGAAAAAACTATAGGGCTGATAACTGAAGAAGAGGGAGAAATAAAGGTCAGTGCAGGAAGAGATAACAGCTGTTGAAAAAAGACAGAGACATGAGAGAGCATGGGGAATCTAGGAAGTAAAAGAGTTCTGCATTCCCAGAGTCAAAAATATCAATACAAGTGGAGTTAATATAGACAATAGGGGTGATCAGACTGAAGATCATGAAAGGTCTTGGACTTTTTCCTAAAAATAAAAGAAAGTAAAAAAAGAAGTTTTATGACAAGAAAGAAATCCAATCCTGAAGTAGTTGTGAATTGGGAAGAGAGAGGGAGAAAAAGAGAGAGATAAGAAGAGAGTGAGAGAAAGCAAGAGACTGAGAAAATGGAAAAGCTGAAGACATGAGCCATGAGGATAGCAAGTCTTGGTGGCATACTGTGGTGAGGGATTCCATACTAGCAAAGGGTAGAGAGTAAAGACAACCTGAAATTTCATTCTTTCATTCTATAAAACAAAATTTTATTGTTAATAGAAAATACTAAACACTGTTCTAAGAATTAAGGATACACCCTTTGCTTTCCTGGAGCCTGGTGAAGATGGAAGATATTAACCAAATAATCAACTAAAATATATACTTACAAAATAAAAGAAGTACTATGGAGAGGTCCATGTACCAAGAGACCACATAACAAGGATATAGGATTACATTCTTCAATTGTAATTGAATTCTTCAATTCAAATTTTATTTAGGTTAACATGACCAAAAATCAGAAGTACTGGTATATGTGGAATCTAAAATATGACACAAATGAAGCTATCTACAAAATAGAAACAGATTCACACACAGAGAACAGATTTGTGGTTGTCAAGGGATGGGGGGCGGGGAAGGGATGGAGTGGATGGTTGGGATTAGTGGATGCAAACTATTATATATAGAATGGCTAAGCAACATGGCCCTACTGTATAGCATAGAGAACGGCATTAAATATCCTGCAATAAACCATAATGGAAAAGAACATAAAAAGAGATATATGTGGATAACTGAATCATTTTGCTGTACAGCAGAAATTAACACAATATTATAAATCAACTGTTTCTCAATTAAAAAAATTTTTTTTTCTAAAAAAATAAATCAGAAGTATTGGAAAGATACAGGGCAACTCAGTGTCAAAAAGATTGACTGATAAACCAGGAGTCTCAAATCAAGAAGCAGAGCCAATTCAGAGATCTAGGTAGCAGGGATTAGTGGACAGGGTCTTCAGATGAATTGGCTCAATTTTCCATCTCTATAATGCTGCTCAAGGTACACGTTCCTATGAGGGAAAGTCTGGGTGGCCGAGTGCTGTTTGCAGTCCTGCTATTTGGTTATAGAAAAGAAGATTATCTCAATGGATAGTCCTATTAGTGCTTACATGCATGGGGGAAAGGAAGTTCTCAAGAAAACTAAGCTGTATTTCTCAGAAGTAGAATGGTTGTTGCTCTGGTTAAAAAAAAAACACACACAAAACAAATTTTTGCTGCTAAGGAGGAAAACTGGACTAAATCTTAGGGAAGTTTTCCTGGAAGAAAGTTATTATATGAAGGATGAGGAGGAAGTAACTAAGGAAAGACTAGGTGTGCATTGTCTTCAGGGGGTAGCTTCCTAGGCATCCAAAAGGCACAGCATGTGATCAGATGGAAGGCTGATTAAAGACAAAATTAACACCTTAAAAATTTTGCCTTGTGGGTGCCCCAACTGCATTATTCATTAGCAAATGAAAGTTGCTCAGTCGTGTCAGACTCTTTGAGACCCCATGGACTTCTCCAGGCCAAAATACTGGAGTGGGTAGCTTTTCTCTTCTCCAGGGGATCTTCCCAACCCAGGGATTGAACCCAGGTCTCCGGCATTGCAGGCAGATTCTTTACCAGCTGAGCCACAAGGGAAGACCATTCATTAGCAAGCAACTCCATTATCAGCAGCATCACTGATACCTCTAAGCTTGGGAATAAAGTACACAATCTATGAAAGTCAGCAGAATTATCTGCATCTTCTCCCCTTTCACATGCTTGCATATGGCCTTTAAGAAAATGTTGGAGAGAAAAGTCGTTCTGGAGACTAATTTCCCAGAGGTATAGTCTATCACACTTGTCGTCTCTTTTCTGAAGGGTTTCCTAAGGTAACAATTATTGTGAACTGTAGAGCAGTAGGGAATTTCTCCTCTTTACCTGTTATTATACTAAGGAAGTAGATTTCACTATGCACCTTAGCATGTTAGAAATGTAGTCCTTTCTTTCTTTACTCTTTTGAACTGTGTAGATAATGACCCCTTGCTAGGCAAGTTATGTCATTCTGGAGACTGAAGCAGTTTCTCTCTGAGACTCACTGTGCAACACTGAACAAAGTAGTTTGCTTGTCTCTGCTTGGGTTCTTTCGTTTATGCAAGTGGTGGTGAAACAGACCACAGAGACCTTGCCAAAATTAACCATTTCTCTTACTTTATGAACAAGGAAAAGAGGGCCCAGAGAAGCAGTATAATCTGCCCAACATCACACAGTTTCTTGGTGAGAGAGTTGGATTTAGGGCCAGGTCTGTCTTGCATTTATCATGCTTTCTTCTTGGAGAAGTGGCATGTGTAATGAAAAGAAAACACTGCATGTGAAATAGAAACCAGGCTTTTGAATCCTAGAGGTAACACTTACTAGCTGTGTGATCTTGGGTGTTCACTCAAGCTTTCTAAACTTTGCTTTCTCTCATTTGCTAAATGAAGATAGCAATGTCTGCCCAGTTCCCTTCAGGATCATTGTAAGGATCAAAAGAAAGGAATATACATTAGGCTACTTTGTACACCATAATCTGAAATGCAAATATTTGATTTTGTTGCTATAAACTACATTTTGAAAAATTAGGAAATTGAAACTCTGAGATGCTGAATAACTTACCCAAGTTTTCTGTCTAAGGAGACTTCTGAACTTTAAGCTGCTTTCCATTTCCTCTATACATTCCCCCTTTGGTCTGGAAACACAAAGTGTCATGTGCTAATTTTTTTTTTACATTTAATCTTTAATTAAGCACTATCTAGAGTGTTACAATATGGTAATAAATGTGTATTTCTTTATAACTAACTCTATTCCAAAATCCCTACCTTGTTAAAACTGAGGAAAAAAAAAAAAAGTCCTAACATGTAAACTACTATATTGGAAGAAAGTAATTAAGAATTTTTTAAAAGTTGAATTTTGACCTTCAATTGAGAAGAAGAGAAATCATTTCCAAAAGTCATTGTACAGCTTAGAAACATAAGAATTTCCTCTTATGGTGTCTAATGTTGATAACAAAGACCTTGGCTATCTCTTCGAATGAAAATACTACAGCTGTCCCACAAGGAAAGGAAACTCAAATGACTGGTCAATGAACCCCTTGTCTCAGTCTCAGGTAGGATGCTTTGTCTTCATTTTACCTTTTCAATATTAATCCTGCCTCACATCATGCCAACATCATTCTTCACCATCAACCATCACTGTCATCCTCCTAATCCTCATCACTGATAAGATTTATTAAGAAGTTACTATGTTCCTGACATGATACATGATACATAGCTCATTACATGCCCTCTCTCTGTCAAACCTTACAAATGGCCTCAAGTGATAACTATCATAATTAACTCAGGTTTTTAAGGGTCAGCAGTGTGCACCTCACACATCTTTGTATTCCCCGAGTGCTTGTAAATACAGACCTCTTTTATTTCCTCTTTTGTGATATAAAGATAAAAGTAGTTCCCTCCAAGTGTTACTGAAAGGATTATATGAAACAGCATAAAACACCTAGCACCCAAGCTGGCCTTTAGTGTGCTGTCAATAATCAGTTATATTTATTACTTAGATTTTAATCAAACTCACGTTTATTTGGAAAGTTTATGATGGAGAGAAATCTCTAAAACCTAGGGATGAGATTTTTTTTTAATTATTATTTTAGTTAAGGATCAGACACAACTGAGGACTTCACTTTCACTTTTCACTTTCACACATTGGAGAAGGAAATGGCAACCCACTCCAGTGTTCTTGTCTGGAGAATCCCAGAGACAGGGGAGCCTGGTGGGCTGCCATCCATGGGGTCACACAGAGTCGGACACGACTGAAGTGACTTAGCAGCAGCAGCAGCAGTGACCAGTTTAAACTCCCAATGGTAAACTTGGAATACATCAGTTTCTCAGCAAATGTTGTTTCATAAGGTTTCTATCCCTTCCAAAGTCTTTCTTTGAACTCAGGTTAAAATCTATATTCTTCATTCTACATGGTGCTAAGTAATGCAATTCTCTAAAAACTGCAATTATAAGAAGAGTTGCATATTGTAGAACCTATGAATAACATAAAAAGGTTCTTAAGTGAAATATTAAGCTAAAACACATTTAGTGTGTCCCTGTATATATGCATATGTATACACACAGACGTGTGTGTGTGTGCGTGTGTGTGTACATAATCATAGACAAAAGACTGGCAAAAATACGCAAAAATACTAAGAATGAATTACAGATGACTTTTATTCTTTTCCCTTTTAGAAATTTCTGGACATTTTATAATACGCTTAAATTATTTTCACTTTGAAAGAAAGGAAGAAAAGAGGAGGACAGATAAAAGTGGCAGGCAGTCTTGTAAGACAACTGCAGCAGACCTTACATTTTTGATGTTTGTACACTCATAGCTCCACGCTATGTTTTCCAAAACCCTGCAATCAGACAAGGCCACAACAAAGCTGGTTCCAGCACTCCCTACCATTTCCTTATAAAACCAGTTTTTTTTTTGTTTTTTTTTTTTATAACCAGCTTCCAAATGGAGTAAGTGGGGAATCCTGCTCATTCATATTCAAGCTTGAGAGTATAATCTTGACAATAGTAGTAGCTTAACATTTATTGAAGATTTACTGTGTGCCAGACTCTTCCACTCTTCCATGTATTCATTCATATACTTCTCATAATAACCTCAGGAGGTAGGTTCTCTTCACTAAGTAAACATTAAGATCCCATCCTGTAAAAGGAATTGCTCAAAGCATCTGTGAAACAGTAAACAAAACAAAGATTCCTTGTGGAGCTTCCATTCTCGAGGTAGAAGACAAATAATGTCTCCAAGTTACAAGCATAGAAACTGAGGTACCACACAATTAGACAACTTTCTCAAAGTCACAGAAAGCAAGCATTGGGCCTGTGATTTGAACAGAACATCCCGTCCCCAATACTTGTGCTCTCAACCAACTAAACTTGTAATGGGTGAAAAAAGAAATCCCATTGAAAGGATGATGTGACAGAACTTGTAACTTGTACTTACTGAGATGAATCTTGAGTACAAATTCACATTCTGACCTTGTATGTTATGCATAAAAGAATAACTTCAAATTCTTTTAGTTGAAAAATTTGGGCTTTGTGGTCAAATGCCATTTGATTTGAATAAGAAGAGACAGGGTAATCTCCAAATTCTAAATATTACATACCAGAAATACTAGTGAAGGAATGTGATAGATTGGAAGATGTCTTCTGCCTGATATCCAGTTCAAGCCTGGAGAGCAGGCTTTCCTAAAACTAAGTCTGATCAAGGTTTATAGAAGGTGGAGAAGAAAGACAAGGAAATGTATCTCCTCTCCTCCTGGCTTGAAACTGAACATGGTTATTCCATTCTACAAGTCAACTTTTCAACAAGAATGGTCTGGGCTTATCTCCAGGCCAAACTCTGGAACCATACCCAAGAAAAATTCCTCTAGGTCAGTGCACACAAGAGAGATGAGGTTTAGTGTTTGAAAAGTTTTGACTGAACCAGATTGTACCAGAGCACATTTCTTTTATGCCTCTGCTAATTGGTCTGTATGCTTACGTTTATGTTTAATTGAAATGAAAAGTATTCAGAAATAATGCATGAATAATAAAGGTAACAAATCAAAACATCATGTTACTAGTTGTGACCTACTCTTTGATTTACTTTAAACCTTTGACTAATAATTTAAATTCCAAGCTAATGTCCTTCAAAAGCAGTTAAGTCTACTTAACTCATATAAGTGTGCTCTGAACTAGAGTGGAGGGAGCTGAACATGATCCCAGGCCCTTCTGAGTCTTTGGCTTGCTCATATTGAGGCATTTCAAATGAAAGCAATGGGACCAACCATATCCCTCTAAATTTTAAAACACTGAGTTTCTCCACAGAGGAGCCCTTCAACTTCTTCATGGTTATAGTCACTATATGTAGCATATACTAGGCTCTTAATAATGGTCTGTTAGAGCAATGGCTCAGTACATAGTTTTGATTCCTTATGCAGGAATGAAGAGGATATTTTTTAGAGGTCCTCTATCTACAAGGAGCTTTTTACGCAATTTCCACAAGAGTCTTGAAGAAAGGCAAAGAGTATTTATTAACTCTGTCAGATCTATTAATAGATAAGTAACTCTTGCTCCTAAAATTTGAATTCAGGGTAGATGCAGAATAACACCAAAGCAAAGCCTCTGGAAAAAAAATATTATATGAGTCACAGGAAAGAGATGTTCAGAGAAAGTCACAATAATACATGTTCCTTTATTCATCTTGAAATAGTTCCCTTCTGAGGTACAAGCAACTTCCTCTCTCTCTTCTACACCAGGGTTACAAAAGCTTTCAAAAATGGTTTGTGAGGAGCATGAGGCTGTGGGAGGCTGTTCTTTATTCCTCCTTGGTGCACACAGCACCCTGTCTTTCTGACCCGGAGCTCAATTTCTGTACCTTGCTAAGCAGAATATACAACAGAATACTGGGTTCTTCTGGGGGAGTTTCAATAGTGCCCATTCTTCCTGTTTTCATTAAAATAATGAATGTCAGTCTTTGCTTCAGTGTGACTGCAGGTTAATTGGTAAGCTTTTTGCTGGGAGGGGTTGTCAGTTTGGGAGTTGTCAGGCCCTGCTGTGCAATGCTGATAGCCGCAGCTGTGGAGCAGGCCCAGCAGAAATAGCGTGATTAGCCCTGTGATTTTTTCACATATGATAGAATCAGGCTGAGATATTACAGCAATGAGGTGTCTGTCTTCTTTCTAAACAAAGTGCAAGAAGAAGCAGCAGACATGGAGGGTTGGGGAGAGGGTGGAAGACTTCATGTGCAGTCAATCTCCAGGTATCCCAGAAGAGTCTGGTGGAATTTTGGTTCTGCAGAAGTGACCGTGCTCATTTATTAGTTTGTTAATCTTCTTGTCGTAAAACACACAAAACATAAAATTAATAATTAATTGTACAGTTCAGTACACTTAAAATAGGAAAATTCTTCAAGAGATGGGAATACCAGACCACCGTACCTGCCTCCTGATAAATCTGTATGCAGGTCAAGAAGCAACAGTTAGAACTGGACACGGAACAACGGACTGGTTCCAAATTGGGAGAGGAGTACCTCAATGCTGTATATTGTCACCCTGCTTATTTAACTTATATGCAGAGTACATCATGTGAAATGCTGGGCTGGATGAAACACAAGCTTGAATAAAAATTGCCGGGAAAAATATTAATAACGTCAAATATGCAGACGACACCACCCTTATTGCAGAAAGTGAAGAGGAACTAAAGAGCCTCTTGATGAAAGTGAAAGAGGAGAATGAAAAAGCTGGCTTAAAACTCAACATTCAAAAAAGTAAGATCATGGCATCTGGTCTCATCACTTCATGGCAGATAGATGGGGAGACAATGGAAATAGTGAGAGACTTTATTTTCTTGTGCTCCAAAATCACTGCAGATGATGACTGCAGCCATTAAATTAAAAGACAGTTGCTCCTTGGAAGGAAAGCTATGACCAACCCAGAGAGCATATTAAAAAGCGGAGACATTACTTTGTCAAAAAAGTCCATCTAGTCAAAGCTATAGTTTTCCCAGTAGTCATATATGGATGTGAGAGTTGGAATGTAGAGAAAGCTGAGTGCCTAAGAATTGATGTTTTTGAACTGTGGTGTTGGAGAAGACTCTTGAGAGTCTCTTGGACTACAAGGAGATCAAACCAGTCAATCCTAAAGGAAATCAGTCCTGAATATTCATTGATGAATGCTGAAGCTGAAGCTCCAGTATTTTGTCTACCTGATGGGAAAAGCTGACTCTTTGGAAAAGACTCTGATGCTGGGTAAGATTGAAGCAGGAAGAGAAGGGGATGACAAAGGATGAGATGGTTGGATGGCATCACCAACTTGATGAACATGAATTTGAGCAAGCTCCTGGAGTTGATGATGGACAGGGAAGCCTGGAGCACTGCAGTCCATGGGGTCGCAAAGAGTTGGACATTACTGAGGGACTGAACTGAAGTGAAGCTCATGCTCAATTTTGTGCAACCGTAAAAGTGTTAGTCTCTCAGTCGTGTCCTACTCTTTTTGACCATATGGACTGTAGCCCACCAGGCTCCTCTCTATCCATGGGATTTTCCAAAAGTGTGTTGCCATTTTCTTTTCCACAGGATCTTCCCTGACCCAGGGATCAAGCCTGACCACAGTGTATTTCCAGGACTTTTTCGTTACCCAGACAGAAAATCTGTACCCATTACCTGGGACTACAGAAAGTTTTCTGGGCTTCCCTGATGGCTCAGATGTTAAAGAATCCACCTGCAACGTGGTAGACCTGGGTTCAATCCCTGGGTTGGAAAGATCCCCTGGAGAAGGAAATGCCTAGGCACTCCAGTATTCTTGCCTGGAAAATTCCATGGACAGAGGAGCCTAGTAGGCTACAGTCCATGGGGTCACAAGAGTCAGACAGGGCTGAGTGACTTTCATGGAAAGATTTCTCTTACTCAAATCCAGATGCAATGAAATACTTTTGAATACTCAACCATCAAAAAATTTGCATGACCTAAACAAAAGATGAATGAGGGCAAAATATGGGTAACATAATCACAGAAAAAGTGGTTGTTTTTTTGTGTGTGTGTGCTGATTTTAATCAGATATATTAAGAAGCAAATTTCACAAAGTCACCCTCTGGGAACTAAGCTAGATAAACAGGGAAACAGACAGACAAAGGGTTTAATGTGGTTTGTAAGACCAACCAGCCAACAAACAGTCCAATGAAATGAAAAGATCGTCCTCTTTTATAAAAGCACAGTCTGACAGGTATCTGCCTCCCCTTCCAAATGTGCTGCACAGACTGCGCTATGAAAAATCAATCCCACCAGAGAGGCTTGTTTTGTAACTTGCCCCTGTGAGCAAACTTCTTCCTAAGAGTATATAAAAAGTTCAGAGGCACATTAACTCTGTCGTGGCTGTTAAGATTTTATGCAGTAAAGCATGGCTGTTGCTCACTAAATATATGCTAGTGTGTCACTTAGGAAATGCCTTAGGACATTCAAGCTTAGCAACACACTGGGCTGCCGAAAAACAACAGAAATTTTCTTCTCATAGCTCTGGAGGCCATGATCAAGTCTAAGATCAAAGTGCCAGCACGGTTGTCTTCTGGGTACGAGTCCTCTTCCTGATTCATAGCTGAAACCTCCTCTGTGTCCTCACATGGAAGAGATGAAGGAGCTCTCTGCAGCCTCTTGTATAAGGACTTAATCCCATTCATTTCCCTAAGCACCTTCCAAAGCCTCCACTTCCTATAATAGTACTATCATCTTTGGGAGTTAGGATTGCAACATAGGAATTTTAGGGAGATACAAACTGATGGCTCAGGGTGGTAAAGAATCTGCCTGCAATGCAGGAGACCTGGGTTTGATCCCTGGATTGGGGAGACACCCTGGAGGAGCACATGGCAACCCTCTCCAGTATTCTTGCCTGGAGAATCCCATGGACCAGGGACCTGGTGGGCTACAGTCCCTGGGGTTGCAAAGAGTCGGACATGTCTGAGCAAATTACAATATATCCTAATGGCCTCCAAAGGTCAGCTGACTTCAGAAACTTCTTCAGTCCTTTAAGGACTCTTTTGCTATCAGGAGACGGGTGGCAGCTGCAGAGACAATAATAAATTTGCCAAAGTGACAAGAGGTCCTATTGTCATTATCCCTCTTTGAACCCATTCATCCTCCTTTCCCAGACACATTACTTAATTGCCTGAGCCAATACAGAACACAGATCTTTTCACTCCCCAGCACAGGGAATGTGCTGGTCTCCTACCATTATAACACCATCAGCTTCTACTTTTCCACCAGGAGATTTACCTCCCATAACAAGCCTTCCCAGCTGACCCTACCAAGATGACTTCTGCTGTCTAAACTTTCATCTCTACGGAGTGTATGGCACTGATAATTGTTTATCTAGTTACACATACATCATACAAACATATCCACATACACCCACATGTTCATGTGTTTTTAGACTTATTGCTCTTGGTGGATCTATATTCTAAGGTATTTCAGAAGTTCCTCTTAGACCGGTAGTTGCTACTGCATTCACACTGCCACTGACTGATGGCTAAAAGCTTGGAAAATAATAAATTTCTTGAATCAGAAGTTTGAAAAGTATCCACCAAGAAATGTTATGTCCTTTCTGCTCTCCTCCTTTATTTTTACTTTTGCTTCCATAAAAAACATTCCTTAAGCCCACATCACTTTCCACATATTCCCTAAAAATGATATTATACATCCAGAGTTATTCAGTCCCATTCTTGGTCATGACCATCACTAGTGATATCAGACATTTCCATGTTCAGGGCAGAGCCAATTATCAGAATAAAACTTTTTTCTTCTGCTCAGATTGAACTCACTGATTAAACTAGGATACATATATATGTGGAAATATGCACACACATGTACTCACACATATATTACTTTGTAGTGGACAAGAAAAAAAAAACATTTAGAAAAGAAATTTTGTATTATGCTAGTCTGAGCCATGAAAGTCTATTTAGATTTGGGTATTGAAGAACTACATTTTTCTGGTCAAATTTTGCTCATGGAAATAAACACAAATTTGTTAATGTAAACAATCGATTATAGAGTCAATACAGATAGAAACTAAATTCATGGGCACATTTTCTATTTTTTATTCAAGCCCATGTATTATGAAGGATTTGGTGCTCTGATAGAACTCTGAAAGGCAATAGCTGCAGAGACAATAATTGGGCCAAAATGATAGGAGGCCCTTTAGTCAGCATCCCTCTTTGAACCCATTCACCTTTTATTATGGACCCCTGTGGCATGATCTGAGTAAAGCAACAATAGCAACATGATTTCAAAAACAAAGAAGAAGACAAAATTTTGGATTGAATATTTGCTACATCCAGCAAGCATTCATGACTAGTCTTGATGCAATCAAATGCACTAGGAATGTTATTTGCTATGAAACACAAATTCTATCTTCAAAATATGAGTCATATGTTTTTCTCTTAACCTCTTCTGCTTTAGAAAACAAGAGATTTCCATTGAATTCCATAATATAACTTTCTAATAAGCCCAAACAAAAATGGAGAGGAATACCTGATTCCCTGACTTGTAATATTTGCTGCTGAGTATTTCTCTGGATATTATCAACCAGAGCAATTTTTTAATCTTTAGAATTTTCCAGAAGAAGCTATCAAATTCGTTTTCTATCATTGGCCCAATTGTATTATGGAAATTTGAACATAAAAAGTAGAAATATCACATGCTAAATTAATCTTCTTGGATTATTCAATACTTATTCATGCTTTGGGTATATTGGGTACTGTGTCAGATTATAAAAGAGTGCACATACTTTTTTTCCTCAGCCTGAAGCAATGGATTTTAGGACCACTCGGTTCAAATGTCTCACACCATCCCTCTCCTCACACACATACCCAATAATCATTGAAGACTGCATCCTGCCAAACTTCTAATGGAAGATCCACAGATTTTATGGTAATAGGGAAATCATTAGGTTTGGCCATTTAGGGATTAAAAAAATGACAGAAAAATATTGTGGTTGCCATTAGCAACTACTGCATCACATGCTATTGTGTCATCTGTGAGCTGCAGAGCATCACCATTTTTTAAGAAGCACAAATATGCACATATAGTACAAGCCATGATAGTCTTCAGCTAACAACAGATTCAACAATAATAATAACATGATAAGTGGAGCACACATTCCTTTGGTTTCACTCTTCTGTTTTTCATGCAGATATTTTCAAGATGTAATACTTTATTTTGTCTTGTTTTTAAGAAACAACTCCACTGAATGATAGTTTTATGAAGAAAATAAGAGTCTGTGGAGCATTAGATTTGATCGCAATAGCTGGCTGTTTAACAATAACTACCTCCGTCAATAATTTGAAAGACTCCCCAGTATTGAAACCGGGCTTTCAGATGATTTTCTCTCCTATTTCTCGATGTGTATACATTATTTTTTTTTTCTTCTTTAAAGTTCATAGCACAGTGTTTGTTATAAAGGGACATCAAAACAGTAATATCAATTTTTATCCTTGGTATTCTAAATTGGCTCGAAACAACTTCCTTTTGACCTATAAAATTTTTCAGTCGAATAATGTTTGAAAAATTTTATAGGTCAAAAGGAAGTTGTTTTGAGCCAATTTAGTTAATTAGACTTTTAATAGTCTCACCTCTGAAAATTAAGCATTTTCTTTATGTGGATTGGTTGACCTACCTGTCCTTTCAAACAGGTAATTGTAATAAGGAACTAATAAAAAACTGTTCAAGTATTCTTCAGTATGTTTGGCGTGTCTCACTGTAAAAATAGATAATATTCTGCAGTCATGTCTGACTATTTTCGACCCTATGGACTATAGCCCACCAGGCTTCCCTGTCCATGGAATTCTCTGGGCAAGAACACTGGAGTGGGTTGCCATTTCCTTCTCCAGGCGATCTTCCTAACCCAGGGATTGAACCCAGATTTTCTATATTACAGGCGGAGTCTTTACCATCTAAGCTACCAGGAAAGCCACAATATTCTTCCAAGATCCCTGTGAAACAAAAGACTTCACTTGAGGGTTTTGTGGGGGTTTTTAAGTCTCCAATGTTGGAGACTTCAAGAATCACTTCAAGAATTTCTCTCCCATGAGAAATGGCGTAGTCATTAGGATTGTTCTCAAATATTATGCTTTTCATACACTGGTCCATGGTAGGATTGGATTGTACATCTTTGCCTCTTTGAGTTTAGCTGAGGTCATATTACTCGTTTTTCCCAATAAAATGTAAGCAGAAAGGACATGGGATACTTACGGATGAAGTCTTTAGGGCCAGTGCTCAGTTGGCTACTTTCCCATTTCCTGCCTCCTCAGCACTTTCGGAAACTCATGTGGAGATGGAGTTTCCATCAGCTCAGACTCCTGAGTTGCTACCCTGAATAGGACCCCAAACTGAAGCTAAGATTTTGAGGACTTTCAGTTACTACAACATTATCATGCACAATTAGATGAATATAAAGGTAAAAAGAAAACAAAAACCATAAAAGGCTACTGAATTTTAATCATGGTAGAGAAGATTAGATTTTTTGTTTCATCTTTGGCCTGCAAAATTGAGGATAAGGTTGTATCTTTTTTCCAGGAACCCTGTGGTAGATTACAAAATTTATAACGTCTTTTTTCCATTCCCTATATATGTATATATAGCATACACACACATATGCATATATATATTAGATTTTTCTATTTGACTCTGGATTTAGTCATATGACCTTCTTTGGGAAGTTAGCAAACATGAAAGAAGAGTCTTAAAAATAATTACACCATTGGGCATACCGTCTCTCTTCTTTGGGGCTTCCTTTGTGGCTCAGCTGGTATAGATTCCGTCTGCAATGTGGGAGACCTGGGTTCGATCCCTGGGTTGGGAAGACCCCCTGGAGAAGGAAAAGGCAACCCACTCCAGTATTCTGGCTTGAAGAATTTCATGAACTGTATAGTCCATGGGGTCACAAAGAGTTGGACACGACTGAGCAGCTTTCATTTTCACTCACTTTCTCTTCCATTGCCATCAGAACACATCTGGGATAAGATGCTGAACGGTGAGAGATGTATGAACAGAATCAAGTTGCCCTAGTCACCCAGCCAAGGTCGACTTAAGTAAGTGGGGAGCCAGCCAAATCTTAGACATGTGAAAGAACCTAACTAAGATCAGCAAAGCCCCTCAAAAGCCATTGTAGGCATATAAGCAATAAACACTGAAGTGTTGCATGCCGACAATGTTTTGTATTTTTTGGTTGCAGAACATTATTGTGGAATTACATGACTGATACATCCTCCTAGCCCTCCACTTTTCATTCCTACTCTCCATAGGCCACTCTGAAAAATTATCTCCATACAGCAACTGTATACTTGTTGTTACTTCACCAGTTTTCCTCCCACTCCTCTCAGGATAATGGACAATTATTTCCTTGGGAGGTACATGATATGAGTTACATTTTACAAAACTGGTAGTACGTAATCTTCATCTTTCTATCTTTTTTATGCTACTGCCAGGCATACTGACTCTTCCTACCTAGCTACCCTCCTTGTATAGGATTAAAAAAAGGTCTTCTATCCAAATCACATGTGTCTATGTGTATAAAAAAAAATCACACATTTTGGGGCATTTCTTATATGCAGAAGTGTTTCTAAATCTGTGTAATTTTCATTAATCAAGTCTCCTAATCCACACAACTGGCCCAGTAGGAGGATTAAGCCTGTGTATTTTATACTTCAGCTAGCATTCAAGTGGCTCTTTTGTATTCTCTTGCCTTACAACTGAAGATAGGTTAAGGAAGGCAAAACACTACCAGGGGATGAAAGGAATCTATCTGAAATTTTGGTAACCAATTTTCCAATTCGTTACCAGTTTCTCTTCTGAAAATTGCCTTAAAGTGATATTTAGTTGGTTGAGTTCAACTTTTAAGGAAAGAAAAATACATTTTTGAGAATAATTATAAGTGAAAATGCAAAAAAATATTTAGACTACCCAAAAATATATTACTTTTCAGATTTAAGATTTTTTTCAATCCACTATGGTATTTTTGTTTATAAAACATCTCACCCTTTTCCAAAAATGTTCACAGATGCTAAAAAGAAATATTTTAGTCAAGTCAATATTATATTGAATCAATATTACTTCTAACAGAACCCACTGACACATTATTTTAATACTTTCTGAAGATTTTAATCCCCAGGTTTGTAATGCCTTTTCAAGAACATGAAAATGCTTTTACTTTCCTCATTCATTTTGTCTTTCCCCATCTGGAAAGTATTGATCCCTCTGTTTTTCTCTTAAGTGTGTATTATAAGCTTCCAGAAAATGTGATTACATTCCTATTTTTTGTTTATCAACATCAAAGATATAATAGTAGCTCTTTAGAAGTAATTTTAGCCATTTTATTCTACTTTTTGGGCAGAGTTACAGAAGCTCCATCTTAAAAACCAAATCTGAACCTTTAATGAGACAAATCAGAGAGACTAAGATTTACTTGTGTTTTTCTTTCTGTTATGCTGTTTATCAGAGAGCAGAGCTTCGTTTTTTTTACGGGTATTTTTTTTTTTTTTATTGGAGACTAATTATTTTACAATATTATATTGATTGGTTTTGCCATATATTGACATGAATCCGCCCGGGTGTATATAAGTTCCCCTTTCTGAACCCCTCCCTCCCACCTCCCTCTTCTCCTTATCCTCCCTCTGGGTCATCCCCACACACCAGCACCGAGCATCCTGTATCATGCCTTGACTTGAAATGGCCCCATTCTGCAAGCATCTCTGCTTCAGTTCAGTTCAGTCTCTCAGTCGTGTCCAACTCTTTGCGACCCCATGAACCACAGCACGCCAGGCCTCCCTCCCTGTCCATCACCAACTCCCGGAGTTTACGCAAACTCATGTCCATTGAGTCGGTGATGCCATCCAGCCATCTCATTCTCTGTCATCCCCTTCTCCTCGTGCCCCCAATCCCTCCCAGCATCAGAGTCTTTTCCAATGAATTAACTCATCGCATGAGGTGACCACAGTATTGGAGTTTCAGCTTCAACATCAGTCCTTCCAATGAACACCCAGGACTGATCTCCTTTAGAATGGACTGGTTGGATCTCCTTGCAGTCCAAGGGAATCTCAAGAGTCTTCTCCAACACCACAGTTCAAAAGCATCAATTCTTCGGCCCTCAGCTTTCTTCACAGTCCAACTCTCACATCCATACATGACCACTGGAAAAACCATAGCCTTGACTACAGGGACTTTTGTTGACAAAGTAATGTCTCTGCTTTTTAATACGCTATCTAGGTTGGTCATAACTTTTCTTCCAAGGAGTGTCTTTTAATTTCATGGCTGCGGCATTTCTGCTTACATACGCACTTAATAGGTATATGGATAGTTTTGACTAATTTATAAAGTGTCATAGTTTGTCTGACAATAAACTGTCATTCGCTCATTGTAAATCCAGAAATTCTATCAAAGGAAATCACGATTTTGGAGCACTGTTAAACACTCTGAATATTTTCATAGTAAATCAGTGCTTGGTTATTTAACACAGGTGTTTCTGTAATTGCACTACTTTAGGAAAATTCAGTGCTCAATGGCCCTCAAGCACTTCCACCTGTCAAGTGTATTGGTTCATTATTAGTCCACCGAACGAAATTATAAAATGTGCAAAATGGTAACAGATTAAAGACTTGGTTTTTATTATTCTGATTCTGGTTGTGTTTTTCTTGTCACTTCATTTATGTCAAGCACATTTTAATCTCCATCAGAAGAAATTAAAGTTGCCAATGATATATTTAGCAAGAAATACAGATGTTATATTCACATTAAATCTTGAATTTAAGGAACAAATAATTTTCTGTGTTACAAACTGGATTTTTAAAATGAAGGAAACAAAGTAGAAAGCTAGTGGACAATTGCATCAATGTAATTTTATGCTATAGTAGTCAAAATTACCGGGATAATAGTTCATTACAAGGTTATAAATGATTTTTTAAATCATTCAAAAAGCTTTTTTTGAGCACATATAGCCATGGAGCTGGGAGGGAATGTTGTTTTGCATTGTACTCTGAGAAAATGCAAAGTCCTTGCCCCCCTCGGAAACCTTACCACTATCTAGTTTGGAATGCAAAATGAATATGGCAAACAATTACCAAACAAGCAGAGGCTAAGTCTTCACAATGAGGTGAAACTGGAGGTGAACTTTCCAAAACTTGAATAGAAAAAAAGATGATCTTCTCAAGGTGGGTGGGAAGCAATTAGTACTAGCAAAGACATAAAGGCCGGAATAATCACAAAGAAGGCCCTGAAAAGTGTAGCTTGAGAAAATGGAAAAATGAGCTACCATTCTTTGCTATATTCAAAAGTTTGGATTGTAGTCATTTTATTATAATTTATTACTCAGCATTTTAAAATGTCAATTATAAATTTCTTGTTCTATGACTGATTTAGAAATGCATTTTTAATTTATGAAAGTATCAATATCCTTTGTTATTGATAATCCAATTTAATTGCATTATCATCAGAAATTACTCTGCATGGTATGCATTCTGTGAAATTTTAATCACTTCATTGTGTTTAATGTATATTCAATTTTCATATCAAACACTACATAAGTAAATATCAATAACAATAATATTACTGAATAAAATTGATTGGTGAGAAGATGAGGAGGAACAGGAGATGGGCTAGTTTTATCATTGCTTCCAGTAGGAAACGAACAAATACAGTTTGAGGAAATATAGTACCAAGGTATTATGAACAGTCATTACAAATATAATTACTTCAGCAAAATTACAAACTTTTCTAAGAGTCAAAAGATCTAAGAAAATAAAGCAAAGCCAGCAAACCACATTGTGGAAGACTTTTAAAAAAGCAAATAAGATACAAAACACTATGACACTAATAACATATCTGCTAAATTGCTAAATGTTAATTGGCTAAATTGACAAACAGAATAATGATTTGTGATTTTATCCTAAAGTTAAACTTTATATATATATATATGAAGTAGATATCAAGCAAAGTGATTGAGACAGATTGAAAATAAAAGAATGGACAAACTTATTCTGAGAACAGGCAAATTAAAAGAAAGCATTGATCATGATCTTACTGTTAGATAACATGACATTCAGTTTAGCTGATTTGAGGATGAAATAAAAAATTGTAGGTAAATTAGAAGTAAATTGTTTGATAAATAAAAAATAAAATCTATAACCATGTATTTGAGATATTTAGGCAAAAAGAAAATTTTACTATTATCTAGAAGCTATACCTGGACCAAGTGGAAAGTAAATTTGCTCAATCACAGGACTGCTATCAAGTTCCCATTTCTTTCTTTCTTATTTTTCCAAGAATTTATTGAATACCAACTATGTGACAGACACTGTGTTAGCTACTTGGAAATCAGCATTAAATAAGACAGAAATAATGGTTTTCACAAATCTGCATTCTAGTAGGGAGAGACTTCCAGTAAGATATAAACAGTCAGATAATACTCCTAGAATAAAGATCAATGTCAACGAGGGAAAAAAAAAAAATACAGGAAAGTGAGAAAAAAGGACACTGTGATTTTAGATAGGATGGCCAGAGAAGGCTTCATCAGGAAAGACACATTTGAACAAAAACCTCAAGAGGTAAAAAATATATATATATATAAAACCAAAATCAGCCACAGATGTGAAAGAAGAGTGCTAATAGCAGAGGAAACTGTAGATGCAAAATCTCTGACATGGGTATATATACATATGGCAAATGTGAGGAGCTGTATGTAAGAAAGCTGCTGCTGCTGCTGCTAAGTCGCTTCAGTCATGTCCGACTCTGTGCGACCCCATAGATGGCAGCCCACCAGGCTCCCCCGTCCCTGGGATTCTCCAGGCAAGAGTACTGGAGTGGGGTGCCATTGCCTTCTCTGGTAAGAAAGCTAGTATGACTGAAATTGAGGGAATGAGGGCAAGTACAGATGGAGATGAGATCAAAAAATTAATGAGGAATCAGTAGCATAGTCTTCAGTGGCTTGTAAACCATTTGTAACCATCATAGGGTCATTGGCTTTTACTTTGAGTGAATAGGCAGCCTTTAGAGGACTTTAATGGGAGGAGTGATGTAATCTGCTTATAGGCAGGACAGAAAAGGAGGGGAGAAAGAATCAAATTGGTCAAGAAAGAGGGCATAATTAAGTTACTAAATTATCATGCACTTAAAGCTGAAGTTCGTATTTTTTGTTTCCACCTCTTCAATAAAGCTATTGTATGTCCTTAAAATACATAGAGTACAACATTTATAAAATGTTCATTCCATGATGAATTAAGTTTACAACTGCTGAAAATTAAATTTAACATTCTAGAATAATTATTGAACTTCAGGGTGCATCAGAATTTCTTGGAGGTTGTGAAATGAAGTGTTTTCTGCTCTATGCCAGTAAACAAGCCTTTTTCAAATGCAAATTTATGAGCCCAGGTGAAACAAAGCCAGCTTATTTGGAAGCCATCAGCTACTTCTTCCCCTGTAAGCACTGAGGAACTAGGGGTATGGAGAGGCTGCTTCCTGCCAAATTTGCCATCTCTTACAGTACACTAGGGCTTCCCTAGTGGCTCAGTTGGTAAAGAATCTGCTTGCAATGTAGGAGACTCAGGTTTGATCCTCAGGTCCCAACCCCGGGTGGGAAAGGTCCACTAGAGAAGGAAACAGCAACCCATTCCAGTACTCTTGCCTGGAGAATTTCATGGACAGAGGACCTTGGCAAGCTGCAGTACATGGGCTTGCAAAGAGTCAGACACGACTGTGTGACTAACTTTCACTTTTTCATGGTGGTAAACAAGGAATTAGTATGGGAACAATAAAGAAAGCAGGATTGGCCCCAGATAGCAAGATGCATATGAAAGAAATTATATCAGCGAGCCCAGATGCTTGCATCTTCCCATACATATGCTTAGTCACTCAGTCATGTCCAACTCTTTGCAACTCCATGAACTGTAGCCCGCCAGGCTCCTCTGTCCATGGGGATTTTCCAGGCAAGTACACCGGAGTGGGTTGTCATGTCCTCCTCCAGGGGATCTTCCCAACCCAGGGATTGAACACAGGTCTCCCATATTGCAGGCAGATTCTTTACCACCTGAGCCACCAGGGAAGCCCACCATAACCAGTACTTCCAGCTTTTCTGCCAGGACCGTGTCTAAGGTCACTCAGTTCTCTCAGGTCATCTCACTGGTTGAGCTTAATTGTTCTACTATTCCCTTGATAGTGTCTCTAAGTATAGTTGACAAATCTCTGCTGGTTATACTAAATATAGTTTAACCAATCCACATTTTATTGATGCTGGACCCCCAGAATACAAAGAAGGTCGCTAAATCTCCTCAGTTAAGAGATTTAGCTTTCTCTTAATTAACAGTAATATTTTACTATTCAGATTAGCTACCACTTGCTGCAAACTTGTATATAGCCTGGCTCCTCCCCTGCCTTCTTGGAGTCAGCTCTCTCAGGGTCAACTAAGATACAGTCTCCTAGGCTCAAGTCCTAACATTCCCGCTGAATAAAACCTAACTCTCAAATTTAGAAGCAACAGTTAGAACCGGACATGGAACAAGGGACTGGTTCAAAATAGGGAAAGGAACTCATGTACACCCGGGGCGGATTCATGTCAATGTATGGCAAAACCAACTAATATAATATTGCAAAATAATTAGCCTCCAATAAAAAAAAAAAGTCCTGAATCCCCCCCAAAAAAAGAAAAAAGAAAGGATTCAAAAGTCAACTTACAAAATGAAAAAAAGAAAAAAAAAATTGGGAAAGGAGTACGTAAAGACTATATATTTTCACCCTTTTTGTTTAACTAATATACAGAGTACATCATGTGAAATGCTGGGCTGGATGAAGCACAAGCTGGAATCAAGATTGCTGGGAGAAATATCAATAAACTCAGATATACAGATGACACCACCCATATGGCAGAAAGTGAAGAGGAATTTTCTTAATGAAGGTAAAAGAGGAGAGTGAAAAATCTGGCTTAAAATTCATCATTCAAAAAACTAAGATCATGGCAATTGGTCCCATCTCTTCATAGAAAATAGATAGGGAAACAACGGAAACAGTGAGAGACTTTATTTTCTTGGACTCCAAAATCACTGTGGATAGTGACTGCAGCCATGAAATTAAAAGATGTTTGTTCCTTGGAAGAAAAGCAATGACAAACCTAAGCAGCATATTAAAAAGCAAAAATATTACTTTGCCTACAAATGTCTGTATAGTCAAGTTTATGGTTTTTTTCAGTAGTCATGTATGTATGTGACAGCTGGTCAGTAAAAAAGCCTGAGTGCTGAAGCATTATTGATGTTTTCCAACTGTGATGTTGGAGAAGACTCTTGAGAGTCTCTTGGACAGAAAGGAGGTCAAACCAGTCAATCCTAAAGGAAATCAACCCTGAATGTTCATTGGAAGGACTGATGATAAAGCTGAATCCCCAACACTTTGGCCACCTGATGTGAAGAGCCAACTCATTGGAAAAGATCCTGATGCTGGGAAAGATTGAAAGTAGGAGGAGAAGGGGACAGTAGAGGACGATATGGTTGGATAACATCAACAATTCAATGGACATGAGTCTGAGCAAGCTTCAGGAGATGGTGGACAGAGAAGCCTCGTGTGCTGCAATCCATGTGGTCGCAAAGAGTCAGACATGACTGAATGACTGAACAACAACAACTCAACTTTTAGGTTGAACCTATTGCTTTTTGTTTGTATGTTTGTTTTGTAGTTGACAACAGTATGTTAAATCAGAGTTCTGAGCCCAACTCACAGTGTCTAACTCAGTAATGTTGAGGTGGGGTCTGAGATTTTGCATTTCTAAGTTCCCATGTGATGCCTGTGCTATTGATTCAGGGCCTAAACTTTGAGATCTAGAATATGTAGTGGATGTAACTATTGCAGTCATAATCTGAGAATTATTGGCATTTTTAGTAATCTTGCTGAGGAAACGACATTGTATTTTGGCCTCTAGCTTTTAGAATCTCTAAAAAGTGTCAGAAACTAAATAAACTTTTCCAAGAGGCTCTTGTTTTGATTTTATAAATTGTGCCTGGAAACAGTTGACTTACTGGAATGCTTAAATGTATTGAATGGGATTAACATGTTAAAATTTCACAGTGTAAAAAGTCTTTCATAAATATTCTTTGCTATCAGCAAGGTGAATGGGAAAAGCATTTGGCATTGTAGAATTTTTAAGGATTTATTATTATCAAGGGACGTTTCTTCAGTTTAGCGGCTTTACAGATTTTCAGTTAACCAGTGAGGTTTCACATGTTTGGTACTTAGAAAATCTTCAAGCAAGTGAGAAGCAAGAACAAACCCAACAAAATAAATGTGGAAAAGAGGGGAATTTATTTTTTAAAGTTAATGTAAACGTCTCAATTTCTTCCTGCAAGAAAGGTTGGCAAATGACCTGTTATGCACTGAAAATGAAAGGTAAGTGTATCTAGTTGCATGTACATTTGTTTTCCAAATCCCAAAGAAAACATAAGAAAATATAAGTCATTTAGATTCAGAACGTGTGATCCATTAAATTTGTCAGTTTGGTGAAGGATGATTTCAAGATGCAGTTATCTTGTGACTCTGTTTGAAGTGAAAGAAGAGACAGATCAATTGGGCTTAGATTATTCCAAACCGCTTTATCTTAAAATTGTGCTTTTGAGAAGTTTTTGTTTGTTTGTTTATTTGTTTATGTGTGAGAAACATTCACAAAGATGATACATCTTGTGACATGCTTGTATTTTTATACTTGGTATTTTTATTTGAATATTTACCTTAGAACTTCTGAAAGTGTATTGATTATTTTAAATATGTGATTTCCTCAGCATGAACAAAGATGATTTTAAACATAGGAGACAATTTTAAACTGTCCATATTTGCTCTATTCCATAGGTCAGATAATTGTAGCATATAGTTTGTGTCACTCATCACTAATGAGAAAATTTTTTTGTATATTTAAGTAATTTTGATAATCATTAATAACGCTAGGTATATATGTTCACTGAGAAGATCTGTGATCTTAATGAATATGAGTCTTACTATTAAAGTCTGATATTCTTCCAAGTATCTGATCAGAAGCTATAAAGCTAAATAATGTTTATTTACTTATTTGCATTTTCCTTATCTTACATATAGCAAACATGAACAAATAAAAGTTTCTTAATGAATGAATACAATATATTTCAAGTAGTTACTGAAAACACTAGACCTTAACACAGTAGTGCAATTTCTTATTAAAAATTTTATTATTTATTATTTACATATTTATGTGAGTGTGGTAGATCAAGAAAATGAGATATGAGACTTTACAAACATTTATGTGACACTTAATATCTGTGCTTTACTAATATCAACCTGTTTAATCCCATTTTTTCAATGAGGAAACTCAGCAACAGAGAAACTAAGAAAGTGTCTGAAGACAGAGCTAAAGATAAAAGCTCATCCTGCCCTATAAAGCATGCTGTGAACCAGTAAGCTATACTCATTCTTTTCACATTTTAACCTTTCCTTCAGCTATGGTGCATGCCAGACCCAGGACATTGAGAATGCAAAGTAGGTGACCCCTGTTGTGTGTAGCAGGAAAGTAAGATGTAGCAAGTAGAATAATTGACTGTAACATAGAGGTGAGATCGGGAACTTTTGGAAGAAGACTAGATAGCCTATGACTTATTCATGGAGTGAGAAGGTAGCTGGGAGAATTCATACACAAGACAGCATCATGCAACTACTTCCATCACCATCATTATACTCATCATTGTTTGCTTTAGGAAAGAAGGTCCATGCCAGAAAAACTGGACTCTTTAAAAAACCTTTCACAAAAGTCTCTCTCACAGCATTTTCTGCTTCATTTCACTGTTCAGCAGTGGGTTACATGACCCCTTGTAGACAGAAGGCAGCTGAAAATAAAGGAGATATAGCTGGAATTGGACTCAATCAACTCTCCACAAAAAAATCACAGTGAAAACAAAACTTTACATGTGGAGATTGCCCTTGTGGCTCAGCTGATAAAGAATCTGCCTGCAATGTGGGAGACCTGTGTGTGACCCCTGGGTTGGGAAAATCCCCTGGAGAAGGGAAAGGCTACCCACTCCAGTATTCTGGCCGGGAGAATTCCATGTGACATGGGATCATAAATATTTGGACACAACTGAGAAACTTTTACTTTCATAGTTTACAAAAACAAAATATGGAAACAATTTATATACTCAACAATAAAGAGAAAACTAAATAAATTACGGCATATTCATATGATGGAAAATAAGCAACCTTTAACATTAAAAGCCTCTTGATGAAAGTGAAAAGGGAGACTGAAAAGTTGGCTTAAAGCTCAACATTCAGAAAACTAAGATCATGGCATCTGGTCCCATCACTTCATGGGAAGCAGATGGGGAAACAGTGTCAGAATTTATTTTTTTGGGGGGGGGTCTCCAAAATCACTGCAGATGGTGATTGCAGCCTTAAAATTAAAAGACACTTACTCCTTGGAAGGAAAGTTATGACCAACCTAGATAGCATATTAAAAAGCAGAGACATTACTTTGCCAATAATTGTCTGTCTAGTCAAGTCTATGGTTTTTCCAGTGGTCATGTATGGATGTAAGAGTTGGACTGAGAAGAAAGCTGATCTCCGAAGAATTGATGCTTTTGAACTGTGGTGTTTGAGAAGACTCTTGAGAGTGGACTGCAAGGAGATCCAACCAGTCCATCCTAAAGGAGATCAGACCTTTGTGTTCATTGGAAGGTCTGATGTTGAAGCTGAAACTCCAATACTTTGGCCACCTCATGCGAAGAGTTGATTCATTGGAAAAGACCGTGATGCTGGGAGGGATTGGGGGCAGGAGGAGAAGGGGACAACATAGGATGAGATGGCTGGAGGGCATCACTGACTCAATGGACATGAGTTTGAGTGAACTCTGGGAGTTGGTGATGGACAGGGAGTCCTGGCATTCTGCGATTCATGGGGTCACAAAGAGTCGGACACAACTGAGCGACTGAACTGAACATCATATTTATGAAGAGAAATGGCATAGAAAACTCTTGCAATAATATTAAGTGAAATAAAGCAGTATACACAGCAGTACAAAGTGTGAACAATAGATCTCTTTAAGATAGTGGAAAATATGTGATTTTCAACATTTTATTTATACTAGTCAACATTTTCTAAGGTTTTTATGTCAATGTTTTCTATAAGTACACTAACTAGCAGACTTTCATAAATAAATTTTGAAAGCTTTTAAAAATAGCTCTGACTATACCAAGAAAGAAAAAGATTAATTGGATGGATACTGTGTCCCTCACAAAAGCAAAGGAAAGATAAAAACCAGCTCTCATGAAGAAAAGGAATCACAGCAATTCAAAGTAACTCAGTTTTAGTTATTCTAGCACCATTTCTCAAGAGTAATTCCATCTGATCTCTTAGGTTCAGTTGCCTTAGTTTTTAATGTAACACCAATCAAAAACCAAATTCTCAAGTAAAGTCTGATAAGACTCCTTTGGGTCACATACTTATTGTATGGTCAGGTCACAGAGTTCTGTCAGTGACAGGCCTATCAGAATGATGTGGACTGGGGAATGGGGAAAGGATTCATTCAGGAAATGAATTCCAAATGAAAAGACTCTGGTCAGACAAAACAACCTGTGTAATAATAGCAGAAAAAAAAATGTTTCTTTTTCAAATTCACACTCATTAAATCCCAAAGTCGTGACAACACGGAAAAAATTGACCCCATTTGGGGAACTCCAGGGATGGTCAGTGACAAAGGTGAAGAAGACTAGGATTTGGGTAACTATCTTTCAAAGAGGGCACACTATTTATTTAAGACCATAATAGTCAAAGGGGAATGCTGAATTCAGACTTTAGATTGCAATTAGTATTCAAGGAGGTTTAGTCTGCAGGAAGGGTCCTATAGCTTGAGTTTTTTTGCAGTGCAAAATTTAGTCAAATAGGTAGGTATATTTTAAGTGAAGAGGAACTAAAGAGCCTCTTGATGAAAGTGAAAGAAGAGAGTAAAAAAGCTGGCTTAAAACTCAACATTCAAAAAACTAAGATCATGACATCCGGTCCCACCACTTCATAGCAAATAGATGGGTAAAAATGGAAACAGTGAGAGACTTTATTTTCTTGGGCTCCAAAGTCACTGCAGATGGTGATTGCAGCCATGAAACTAAAAGATGCTTGCTCCTTGGAAGAAAAGCTTTGTAAACTTAGACAGCATATTAAAAAGCAGAGACATTACTTTGCCGACAAAGTCCATACAGTGAAAGCTATGGTTTTTCCAGTAGTCATGTATGGATTTGAGAGTTGGACCAGAAAGAAAGTTGAGTGCCTAAGAATTGATGCTTTTGAACAGTGGTATTGGAGAAGACTCTTGGAGATCCAAACAGTCAATCCTAAAGGAAATCAATCCTGAATGTTCATTGGAAGGACTGATGCTGAAGCTGAAGCTCCAATACTTTGGTCACCTGATGCGAAGAGATGACTCATTGGAAAAGACTCTGATGCTGGGAAAGATTGAAGGCAGAAGGAGAAGTGAACGACAGTGGATGAGATGTTTGGATGGCATCACTGACTTGATGGATATGAGCTTGAGCAAGCTCTGGGAGTTGATGATGGACAGGGAAGCCTGGTGTGCTGTAGTCTATGGGATTGCAAAGAGTTGGACGTGACTGAGTGACTTAACTGAACTGATTATATATTTGAATAGAACGAAGAAATATTCATTCTCTAGGAAGGTACACTTCAAAGAAGGAAAAGAGTGAGTGTCCTTTGTGGCCCACGTTGGGCTAAGAACTTACATATGTGATGTTTTCTCCTACAACTCTATATGGTAAGACCTATCTATATTTCAGACTTAAAAAACCAGCTCAGGGAAATTTAATCACTTATTCAGATAAGGAAAATAAGTGATACTGAGATAAATACGAGTTCCTAAAGATTTGACTGATATTAACATGACAAGAGTTAGAGAGAGGAGGCTGGAGATTTCATCCAAGCCATAAAAGACACCAAAACAGAGTGGAAGAGCCTATTTACTGGTAGGAAAGAAGAAAAGAAAAAAAAACAGTTTTACTTTCTTGCTTTGGTCCACATTGACTCAGAGTTTGAGAGAAGTGTGAATGATTTGTATTGGAACTCAGTGACTATAGATGAGTAAGAATCAACTAAAATCTGACATATTAAGAATGCTCAATTTTCTAGACAAGACAACTGGAATACCGGGAGAATATGACAAATCCAAGAAAAGATAGGAACAAATCTAAAAGCACACTAAGGCTATGGATCAAGGTGTAGTAATCTACAGTTATATAACAAATTCCACCAAAAATGTACACGGCAGTAACATTAAAATTTAGCAACTTAAAATAATAGCATATATGTTTTATGAGTCAGAAATCTGGAAGAATCTTAATTGCATCCTTTTGGCTCAAAGTCTCTCATGAGGTTGTAGTCAAGATATCACTCTATCTGCAGTCATGTAAAGGCTTGAATGGATCTAGAAGATTCATTTCAAAGGTGGTTCATTCAAATGCCTGATATTCTGGGAAAGGCAAAACTGTGGAGACAGTAAAAAGATCAGTGATTACCAGAGGTTCTAGGGGAGGAAAGGAAGGATGAATAGGTGGAGCACAGGAGTTGTATAGGGCAGTGAAACTATTCTGTATGATACATAATGATGGATAGATGTCATTATATATTTGTCAAAACTTATAAAAAGTACAACAGAAAGTGAACCTTAATGTAAATTATGTGCTTGCTGTGATAAATCGCTTCAGTTATGTCCAAATCTTTGCAACCCATGGACTGTAGCCCACCAGGATCCTCTGTCCATAGGATTCTCCAAGCAAGAATACTGTAGGGGTTTGCCATGCCAGCCTCCAGGTGATCGTCCCAACCCAGGGATGGAACCCACATCTCTTACATTTCTGTTCTTTACCACTAGCACCACCTGGGAAGCCTATGTAAACTATAGGTTTTAGTTAATAAAGTTGTAATGATACTGGTTCAGCGATTGGAAGAAAATGTACCATGCTAATAATGCAAGTTATTGTGAGATCTGGGCATAAAGAAAGTGGAGCGCCAAATAATCAATGCCTTCAAACTGTGGTGCTGGAGAATACTCCTGAGAGTCCCTTGGACAGCAAGGACATCAAAACAGTCAGTCTTAAGGGAAATCAACCGTGAATACTCCCTGGAAGGACTGATGCTGAAGCTGAAACTCCAGTATTTTGGTCATCTGATGCGAACAGACGACTCATTGTAAAAGTCCCTGAGGCTGGAAAAGATTGATGGCAGAAGGAGGAGAGGGCATCAGAGGATGAGATGGCTGGACAGCATCACCGATGTAATGCACAAGACTTTGGGCAAACTTTGGGAGATGGTTGAGGGACAGAGAAACCTGGCATGCTGCAGACCATGGGATCGCAAAGAGTCAGATTTGACTGGGTGACTGAACAATAGCAACAATGCGAGCTGTTAATACTGGAAACTGGGGAGGTTGAGGGGTCTTTCAGAAATCTCCGTACCTTTTGCTCAATCTTTCCATAAACCCAAAGCTGCTCAAAAATGGTTTATTCAGTTCAGTTCAGTCGCTCAGTCGGGTCTGACTCTTGAACTGCAGCACACCAGGTCTCCCTGTCCATCACCACCTCCCGGAGTCCACCCAAACCCATGTCCATTGAGTCGGTGATGCCATCCAACCATATTATCCTCTGTCATCAACTTCTCCTCCTGCCCTCATTCTTTCCCAACACCAGGGTCTTTTCAAATGAGTCAGCTCTTTGCATCAGGTGCCCAAAGTATTGGAGTTTCAGCTTCAACATCAGTCCTTCCAATGAATACCCAGGACTGATCTCTTTTAGGATGGACTAGTCAGATCTCCTTGCAGGCCAAAGGACTCTCAAGAATCTTTTCCAACACCACAGTTCAAAAACATCAATTCTTTGGCGCTCAGCTTTCTTTATAGTCCAACTCTCACATCCATGCATGACCACTGAAAAAACCATAGCCTTGTCTAGACGGACCTTTGTTGACAAAGTAACGTCTCTGCTTTTTAATATGCTGTCTAGGTTGCTCATAACTTTCCTTCCAAGAAGTAAGCTTCTTTTAATTTCATGGCTGCAATCACCATCTGCAGTGATTTTGGAGCCCAGAAAAATAAAGTCAACCACTGTTTCCACTGTTTCCCCATCTATCTGCCATGAAGTTACGGGACCAGATAACATGATCTTAGTTTTCTGAATGTTGAGAACACAACTTTTTCACTCTCCTCTTTCAATTTCATCAAGAGTCTCTTCACTTCATCAAGAGTTCTTTTTCACTTTTTACCATAAGGGTGGTGTCATCTGCATATCTGCGGTTACTGATATTTCTCCCGGCAATCTTGATTCCAGCTTGTGCTTCATCCAGCCCAGAATTTCTCATGATATACTGTGCATATAAGTTAAATAAACAGGGTGACAATATACAGCCTTGACGGACTCATTTTCCTAAATGGAACCAGTCTGTTGTTCCATGTCCAGTTCTAGCTGTTGCTTCCTGACCTGCATACAGGTTTCTCAAGAGGCAGGTCAGGTGGTCTGGTATTCCCATCTCTTTCAGAATTTTCCCCAGTTTATTGTGATCCACACAGTCAAAGGCTTTGGCATAGTCAATGAAGCAGAAATAGATGTTTTTCTGGAACTCTCTTTTTTTTTTTTTCAATGATCCAGCGATGGTGGCGATTTGATCTCTGGTTCCTCTGCCTTTTTTCTGGAATTTCATAGGTCACGTATTGCTGAAGCCTGGCTTGGAGAATTTTGAACATGACTTTACTAGCATGTGAGATGAGTTCAATTGTGCAGTAGTTTGAGCATTCTTTGGCATTGCCTTTCTTTGGGATTGGAATGAAGACTGACCTCTTCCAGTCCTGTGGCCACTGCTGAGTTTTCCAAATCTGCTGGCATATTGAGTGCAGCACTTTCACAGCATCATCTTTCAGGATTTGAAATAGCTCAACTGATATTCCATCACCTCCACTAGCGTTGTTCATAGTGATGCTTCCTAAAGCCCACTTGACTTTACATTCCAGGATGTCTGGCTCTAGGTGAGTGATTATCTGGGTCATGAAGTCCTTTTTTATACAGTTCTTCTGTGTATTCTTGCCACCTCTTCTTAATATCTTCTGCTTCTGTTAGGTCCATACCATTTCTGTCCTTTATTAAGTCCATCTTTGAATTAAATGTTTCCTTGTTATCTCTAATTTCCTTGAAGAGATTTCCAGTCTTTCCTATTCTGTTTTTTTCCTCTATTTCTTTGCATTGATCACTGAGGAAGGCTTTCTTATCTCTCCTTCCTATTCTTTTGAACTCTGCATTCAAATGTGTATATCTTTCCTTTTATCCTTTGCTTTTCACTTCGCTTATTTACACAGCTATTTGTAAGGCCTCCTCAGACAGCCATTTTGCTTTTTTGCATTTCTTTTTCTTGGGGATGGTCTTGATTCTTGTCTCCTGTACAATGTCACGAACCTCTGTCCACAGTTCATCAGGAACTCTATCATATCTAGTCCCTTAAATCTATTTCTCACTTTCCCTGTATAGTCATAAGGGATTTGATTTAGGTCATTCCTGAATGGTCTAGTGGTTTTCTCCACTTTCTTCAATTTCAGTCTGAATTTGGCAATGAGGAGTTCATGATCTGAGCCACAGTCAGCTCTCAGCCTTTTTTTTTTTTTTTTTTTTTCTGACTGTGTTGAGCTTCTTCACCTTTGGCTGGCTGCAAAGAATATAATCAATCAGATTTTGGTGTCGACCATCTGTGTGTTGTCCACATGTAGAGTCTTCTCTTGTGTTATTGGAAAAGAGTGTTTGCTATGACCAGTGCATTCTCTTGGCAAAACTCTACTAGCCTTTACCCTGCTTCATTCTGTACTCCAAAGCCAAATTTGCCTGTTACTCCGTGTATTTCTTGACTTCCTACTTTTTCATTCCAGTCCCATATAATGAAAAGGGCATCTTTTTTGAGTGCTAGTTCTAGAAGGTCTTGTAAGTCTTCATAGAACCGTTCAATTTCAGCTTCTTCAGCATTACTGGTTGGGGCATAGACTTGGATTACTGTGATATTGCATGGTTTGCCTTGGAAATGAACAGAGACCGTTCTGTTGTTTGTGAGATTGCATCCAAGTACTGCATTTCGGACTATTCCGTTGACTATGATGGCTACTCCATTTCTTCCTAGGGATTCCTGCCCACAGTATTAGATATAATGGTCATCTGAGTTAAATTCACCCATTTCCGTCCTTCTTAGTTCACTGATTCCTAGAATGTCGTTGTTCACTCTTACCATCTCCTGTTTTACCACTTCCAATTTGCCTTGATTCATGGACTTAACATTCCAGGTTTCTAAGCAATACTACTCTTTACAGCCTCGAACCTTGCTTCTGTCACCAGTCCCATCCAAAACTGAGTGTTGTTTTTGCTTTGGCTCCATCCCTTCATTCTTTCTGAAGTTATTGCTCCACTGATCCAAAAAAAAAAAAATAATTAGCAATATTTCAATAGCAATAGTAATTAAAATATGTCTTTATACATTGACTATTTTTGATAAAATGCATATTTAATAAAATATTTCATTTTAACAATTTTAAAATGTACAATTTAGTCGCATGAATTATAGTCAAAATGTTGTGCAACCACCACCACTATCTCTTTCCAAACCTCTGAAATCATTAATCAATAACTCCTCATCCCTTCCCCCTCCCACTCCCTGATAAACTCTAATCTCAATTCTGTATTTTTATGAATTTTCTTATTCTAGATATTCCAAATAAGTGAAAGGACATAAGATTTGTCTTTTTTGTGTCTGGCTTATTTCTTTAAGCATAATGTTTTCAAGATTTGTCCATGTTGTACCATGAATCAAAACTTAATTACTTTTGATGGCTGTGTAATATTACATTGGATGTATATGCTGCTGCTGCTAACTCGCTTCAGTCATGTCTGACTCTGTGCGATCCCATATACGGCAGCCCACCAGGCTCCGCTGTCCCTGGGATTCTCCAGGCAAGAACACTGGAGTGGGTTGCCATTTCCTTCTCCAATGCATGAAAGTGAAAAGTGAAAGTGAAGTGGCTCAGTCGTGTCCAACTCTTCGCGACCCCACGGACTGCAGCCTACCAGGTTCCTCCATCCATGGGATTTTCCAGGCAAGAGTACTGGAGTGGGATGCCATTGCCTTCTCCGAGGCACTCTATATACCACATGTTTATTAATTTATCTTTGATAGACACTAGGGATGTTTCAAAATTTTGGGCATTGTAAATACTGCTGCAATGAGCACTGATGTACAAACTTTTGTGCAAATCTCTGGTTTCAGTTCTTATGGATATGTACCCAGGAGTGCGATTGCTGAGTCGTATGGTCATTTTATGCTAAGTTTTTAAGGAAAATGCATAACTGCTTTCCACAGTGGCTGCATCATTTTACATCTTCACCAGTAATATTCAAGGATTCCAGTTTTGTCACATCCCCATCAACATTTTTTTTTCTTCTTTCCTTCTCTCCTTCTTTCTTCCTTTCTTTCTTTTACTATCCTAGTAAATGTGAAGAAATGAAATAGTTTCTCATTGTAATCCAAATTTTTCTAATGGCTAAAGATATCGGGCACCCTTGTATGTACTTATCAGCCATTTTTATATCTTTATTGGATAAATACGTAGTCAAGTTTCATGATCATTTTTCTTTTTTTTTTTGTTTTAATTTTATTTATTTAATTTTTTTGCATTACAATAGTTTAATATGAACAATCAGAACTAATTAACAGTATAACAATATTTTACAACTGAAATAATTAAAATAAACTATAAAATTACTACATAAAACAGGTCTGATCTAGCTTATTTACTTTCTATAATCTCTTCAGTGCTGCAAAACCATTTATTTCTTTTTTTTTTTCATGTTTTAATAAACACTTCGTCTTTTTGTATTGCTTTTTTTTTATCACAATAATAGAAATATAACATCATATATCACTGTAAAACACATTTCCACATAAATGCTGATAAGCACAAAATATTTTTCATCATTTACATTTTAACTGTAATAATATATGGCAGAATTAAAGCTGCATCCATCATGTGTCTAACTCACCTTGCTGTAATGAATTTTTAAATGTAATGGTTTCTGTCGCAAAGTAAAATCGTACATAATGTCTAGTGACACAGTACGCTGGTGGATGGGAGGATTTGGAAAATGGAAATGCAACTTCATTTTTAATTAGATTTATAAACTTCACCACCTCCACCTCCAGCCAGCTTCCCAACCCTCCCTCCCACCACTATTATTTATTTATTTATTTATTTTTTTAAAATGAGGCTTTTAATTAATGTTTGACAGAGCTGATTCAGGTTGAATAGACTAAATTTCTTTAAACAAACTTACTTATACTCCAGAGTCCTTTAAAAACTTAATAGCATTTATACATTGAAGGTATTTGATTTTCTTGTAACTAGCACTTCAAATGCAACAAGCATTTGAAGCAACAAGCATTTGACCCAACAAGTAAAACTTTCTACAGTTCATAACTTTTATAAATAAAATAAATTAAATGTACACTGAATAAGTTCTCTGAAATATTTCAATATTTCTGCAGGTTTAGTAACATCGTAAAATACATTTCAACTAAAATTCACAAATCTAAAAATCTGTTAGGCATTTTTAGGCGTTTTAAGTTGGAAATGAAGACCAATGTTACATCGTAATATGCCAATTACAAATAGTACTTCAAATAGCAAATACTACAGTTTGTCCCAAACTTTAAAAACTATTCATGAACTCAACACTGAACTATTGATGGCTATGAGAATTGTTTCCTAGCCTTTTTGAAAATTTCAACCCATTACGTTTAAGGTAATTATTGATAAGTACGATCCCGTAGCCATTTTCTTTATTACTTTGGGTTCAAGTTTATACACTCTTTCTGTGTTTCCTGTCTAGAGAAGATCCTTTAGCATTTGTTGGAGAGCTGGTTTGGTGATGCTGAATTCGCTCAGCTTTTGCTTGTCTGTAAAGCATTTGATTTCTCCTTCATATTTGAATGAGATCCTTGCTGGGTATAATAATCTGGGCTGGAGGGTATTTTCTTTCATCACTTTCAGTATGTCTTGCCACTCCCTTCTGGCCTGAAGAGTTTCTGTTGAAAGATCAGCTGTTATCCTTATGGGAATCCCCTTATGTGTTATTTGCTGCTTTTCCCTTGCTGCTTTTAATATTTGTTCTTTGTGTTTGATCTTTGTTAATTTGATTAATATGTGTCTTGGAGTATTTCGCCTTGGGTTTATCCTGTTGGGGACTCTCTGGGTTTCTTGGACTTGGGTGATTATTTCTTTCCCTATTTTAGGGAAGTTTTCAACTATTATCTCCTCAAGTATTCTCTCATGGTCTTTCTTTTTGTCTTCTTCTTCTGGGACTCCTATGATTCGAATGTTGGAGTGTTTAACATTGTCCCAGAGGTCTCTAATATTGTCCTCATTTCTTTTAATTCGTTTTTCTTTTTTTCTCTCTGTTTCATTTATTTCTACAATTTTATCTTCTAGTTCACTAATCCTGTCTTCTGCCTCTGTTATTCTATTGTTTGTTCCCTCCAGAGTGTTTCTGATCTCATCTATTGCATTATTCATTGTATATTGACTCTTTTTTATTTCTTCTAAGTCCTTATTAAATCTTTCTTCCATCTTCTCAATCCTTTTCTCCAGGTTATTTATCTGTAACTCCATTTTGCTTTCAAGATTTTGAATCATTTTCACCATCAAAATTTGAAATTCTTTATCAGGTAGATTCCCTATATCTTCTTCTTTTGTTTGTGTTGGTGGGCAATTATCTTGTTCCTTTACTTGCTGGGTATTTCTCTGCCTCTTCATCTTGCTTATATTGCTTTGCTTGGGGTGGCCTTTCCCTCTTCTTGCAGTTTGTGGAGTTCTCTTTATTATGTAGTTTCTTCGCTGTGTGTGGGGTTGGACGGGTGACTTGTCCGGGTTCCCTGCTTAGGGAGGCATGTGTCAGTGTTTTGGTGGGTGGAGCTTGATTTCTTCTCTTTCCTTTAGAAGACAATGGCTGCTTTTCTGGGAGCCTGATGTCCTCTGCCTGTATTCAGAAGTTGTTTTGTGGACTTTACTCCGCATTCAAATGTTGTTTTGATGAATTTGTGGGGAAGAAAGTGGTCTCGCCGTCTTATCCCTCCGCCATCTTGTTCCTTCCTCCCCAGAACACTGGATTCTTATATTCCACTTGATCGTGGAGTACCTCTTCCCAGCTGCTCCAGCAAGGCACAGCCGCTGTACCTTACCTTGGACAAGGGGTATCTCCTCAAGGCCGCCCCTCCTGCTTTGAATGTGGATCAGCTCCTCTCGGCCCTCCGGTGCCCAAGCAGCCACCGCCTCCTGGACGTGGTACAGCTCCTCTCGGCCACCGCCCTAACCCTGGGTGCGGGGCAGCTCCTCTCAGCCACGATTCTGCACGTGGTCGGTTGCGTCTCTCGCGTCTGCGCCGCCGGGAGCCGGGCGTCTCTCGCGTCTGCGCCGCCGGGAGCCGGGCGTCTCTCGCGTCTGCGCCGCCGGGAGCCGGGCGTCTCTCATTTTTCTAAATTGCATTGTCTTTCTGGTGTTGAATTTTAGTAGTTTTAAAATATTTTTTGCATATTAAACCCTTACCAGATATGTGATTGGCCAATATTCTCCCTCATTCTGCCTTTCTGCTTTCTTCTTCTTCTTCTTCTTCTTTTTTTTTTTTTTGTACCGTATTTATTTAGTTGCACCAGATCTTCATTGCTCTTGTTGCAGAGCACAGACTCTAGAGCACATGGCTTTCAGTAGTTTGAGAATGCAGGTTCAGTAGTTGTAGCACATGGGCTTAGTTGCCCTGTGTCATGTGGAATCTCCTCAGGCCAGGGATTGAACCTGTGTCCCCTGCAACGGCAAGCAGATTCTTATATACTGTACCACCAGGGAAGTCCTCTTCATGCTTTCTTGGTAATGTTTTCTGGTGTACAACAGTGGTTTTTTTTGTTGGACAATGTACAATTTTTTTTTTTTTTGCCACTTATTCTTTTGGTGTCACAGCTAAGAATCCACTGCTGTGTTCAAGGTAATAATAATTTAACTTCTAAAAATGTGGTTTTATCTCATATATTTAGGTCGTTCATCCATTTAAATTATTTACTGCCTATGGTATGAAGTAAAAGTTCAATGTCATTCTCTTGCATGTGGAAATCTAGTTATCTCAGCACTATTTGTTGATGAGATTGCTCTTTTCTCATAAAATGGACTGGGAGTCCTAGTCAAAAATCAATGGATTTATTTCTGGGCTCTCAGTTATATTCCATTGGTCTATATGTCTATCCTTATGCCAATAGCACACGGTTTTGATTACTATAACTCTGTAGTAAGACTGGGAATTAAAAGGTGTGACTCTTTCAACTTTATTTCTCTTTATCATTGTTAATTTGGCTATTTGAAACCTCTTGCAACCCTACATAAATTTAAGGATCAAGTTTTCCATTTCTCAGAAAGTCTGTTAGGATTTTGACAGATTGCTTTGCATCTGTGTTTGATCACTTTAGGTACTGTTGACATTTTAACAATATTAAGCTTTCTTATCCTATCCATAAATGGGATGTCTTTCCATTTGGTTAGTTTTTAATTTTTTTCAGCATAGTTTTGTAGTTTTCAGTGTATTTCTATCACCTCTTTGGTAAGATTAAGTATTTTATTCCTTTAGATACTGTTGTAAATGAAATTGCTTTCTTAATTACTTTTTTAAATTATTCATTGTAGATATTTATAAACAATTTTTGTGGACTCATCTTGTATCCTGCAACTTTGTAAATTCATTATTAGTTCTAGAACCTTTCTTGTAGATTCTTTGAGATTATCTTTATATAGGAAAATATATTGGAATTTCACCTGCCAATTGAAATAGTTCTACATCCTCCTTTCCAATTTAAATGCCTTTTATTTATTTTTATTGTCTAATTACCCTGGATAGAACTTCTGATACAATGTTAGGTGAAAGTGAGCATTCTTGTTTTGATCCCCATCTTACGAGGAAAGCTTTTAATCTTTCACTACTGAAAATTATATTAGCTGTGGGTTTTTCAGAAATGCCTATCATCATATTGAAGAGGGCTTCCTTGATGACTCAGACAGTCAAGAATTTGCCTTCAATGCAGAAAGAATCTGCCTTCAATGCATAAGACCCATGTTCGATCCCTAGTTCGGGAAGATCTTCTGGAGAAGGGAAGGGCTATCTACTCCAGTATTCTTCCCTGGAGAATTCCATCGACAGAGGAGTCTAGCAGGCTACAGTCCATGGGGTCACAAAAAGCAACTAACACAACTGAGCAACTAACACTTTTACTTTCATACTGAAAAGGTTCACTTTTATGCCTAGCTTTTCCAGTATTTTTTATCATGAAAGAATGTTGGATACTGTCAAATGCCTCTGCATCTACTGGGATAATTGCATTTATTTTCTTTGTTCCATTAATGTGGTGCATTAGATTGATTTTCTTATGTGAAACCACCCTTGCATTCCTGGGATAAATTTCACTGGTCATAGTGAGTAATCTTTTTAACATGCTGTTGAATTCAATTAGCTAGTACTTTGTAAACAACAACAACTTTTGCTTCAGTATTTATAAGGGATGTGCTGTGCTTAATCGCTCAGTCATGTCTGACTCTTTGTGACCCAATGGACTCTAGCCCACCAGGTTCCTCTGTCCATGGGGATTCTCCAGGCAAGAATGCTGCAGTGGGTTTCCATGCCCTCCTCCAGAGATTTATAAGGGATATTACTCTGTAATTTTCTACTGATTTAACAACTGATGTTTGGTTATGTGTACTCCACTATTTATATTTTACATTCCTGCTCAGTATATGAATATATCACTCAAAGTTATACTTTCTTTTTTTACCTTACATCAATGTGTAAAGTCTTTTATATATTTCTACTCAGTCCTTAAATACATTTTTGACAGTAATTAGAAAAGCATTACTCCATTAACATAAAACAATCTGCTCTTTTATCTAGCACAGTGATCATTTAGACTATTTCTAGAACCAGCTGAAATATATAGTTGAGATACAGTGATTTGTATGTCCATCTTTTATTTAAATCATTTCTTTGAAATAGAGTTTCAAAAGCAGTTTTACTGGGTTAAAAATGTATGCTTACCTTGATTTTCATATAATTGCCAAATAATTTTCCAGAAAATTAATGTCACATTCAAGGACCATTCTAAATATTCACTTATAACTAACCCCTGCACTGTTTCTTGATGTTTCAATAAATATCAGCTGATATTTCACATTTTTTGTTACAAATTCTTTATCTGTGTAATTTTTTGCTTATAAAATTTAGCAAATCATAAGGAAGAATCTAGATATAATCCACTTTGAAAGAAATTGTGTGGATTTAGAATACATTTTAATATCAAATAGATTAGCCAGGTTTCAATAGAAAACAGATGGCACCCTTAAATTAGTATAATTCTAAGGGAGTTTAATAAAAGGATTGTTTTACCAGCTGTGGTTAAGGTGTAAGGAAATCATAATAACTCTCACAGAAACCCAGGGCTAGTAATAATGGACTCCATTAATACCCTATGTCTTAATACACAAGGTAAAGGAACTCTAAGACAGCAGGGACTGTGAAAAGAGCTATCTCACAGGAACTGTAACATTTGTTAAATTTATATAGCCAACTAACAATGTCTCTGAAGAGGGAGTAAGGGAAATCAACATCCTCACTTACCTCATTCTCCTTTCCCCCTCTGATCTCTTTCTAGAGTCCTCCATTCAGTTCAGTTCAGTCACTCAGTCATGTTCTACTCTGTGACACCATGGACTGCAGCACCCAAGGCTTTCCTGTCCAAAACCAATTCCCAGAGCTTACTCAAACTCATGTCCATCGAGTTGGTGATGCCATCAAACCGTCTCATCCTCTGTCGTCCCCTTCTCCTCCCACCTTCAACTTTTCCCATCATCAGAGTCTTTTCCAGTGAGTCAGTTTTTTACATCAGGTGGCCAAAGTACTGGAGTTCCAACTTGAGCATCAGTCCTTCCAATGAATATTCAGGACTGATTTTCTTTAGGATTGACTGGATGAATTCCCTTGCAGTCCAAGGGACTCACAAGAATCTTCTTCAACACCACGGTTCAAAAGCATCAATTCTTTGGTGCTCAGCTTTCTTTGTAGTCCAACTGTCACATTCATACATGACCACGGGAAAAACCATAGCCTTGACTAGACGGACTTTTTTTGGTAATGTAATGTCTCTGCATTTTAATATGCTGTCTAATTTGGTCACAACTTTTCTTCCAAGGAGCAAGCATCTTTTAATTTCATGGCTGCAGTCAACATCTGCAGTCATTTTGGAGCCCCCCCCCAAAAAAAAATCTATCACTGTTTCCTTTGCTTCCCCATCTATTTGCCATGAAGTGATGGGATGGGATGCCATGATCTTAGTTTTCTGAATGCTGAGTTTTACACCAACATTTTCACTCTCCTCTTTAACTTTCATGAAGATGTTCTTTAGATCTTCTTCACTTTCTGCCATAAGGGTGGTGTTATCTGCAGATCTGAGGATATTGATATTCATCCCAGCAATCTTGATTCCAGCTTGTGCTTCATTCAGCTCAGCATGTTGCATGATGTATTCTGCATATAGATTTCTCAAGAGGCAGGTCAGGTAGTCTGGTATTCCCATCACTTTAAGAATTTTCAACAGTATGTTGTGATTCACACAGTCAAAGGCTTTGGCATAGTCAATAAATCAAAAGCACACTTTTTCTGGAACTCTCTTGCTTTTACTATGATCCAGCGGATGTTGGCAACTTGATCTCTGGTTCCTCTGCCTTTTCTAAATCCAGCTTGAACATCTGGAAGACACTTGCTCCTTGTAAGGAAAGTTATGACAAACCTAGACAGCCATCAAAAGCTTTGCTGACAAAAGTCCACATAGTCAAAACTATGGCTTTTCCAGTAGTCATGTATGGACGTGAGAACTCAGATGTGTGAGTGGAACCATAAAGAAGACTGAGTGCTGAAGAACTGATCCTTTTGAACTGTGGTGGTGGAGAAGATTCTTGAGAGTCCCTTGGACTGCAAGGATATCAAATCAGTCAATACTAAAGAAACAAACCCTGAATATTCATTGGAAGGACTGATGCTGAAGCTGAAGCTCCAGTACTTTGGCCACCTGATGCAAAGTACTGACTCATTGGAAAAGACCCTGATTCTTGGAAAGATTGAAGGCAGGAGGAGAAGGGGACGACAGAGGATGAGATGGTTGGATGGCATCACCAACTCGATGGACATGAGTTTGAGTAAACTCTGGGACTTGGTGATGGACAGGGAAGCCTGGCATGCTACAGTTCATGGGGTTGCAAAGAGTCAGACATGACTGAATTGAACTGAACTCCGAAGTTAGAAAAATAGATACTAATAGCCATAGATTTTTGTATGTTTGTTTTTAGGTTGGGAGTCATAGATACCTCTACCTTAAATGCTTCTTCTATTTTCAGTATTAATCTGTTACTCTTTCCTCCTTTAACATACACATTGTATCAAGTAAGATGCAAAATATCTTGGGAGGTACTTTAACATTTTGCTAATTAATATATTAAGGGAAAATATTTCGTTTTAACAGCTTAATTATATCTACAGAGAAAAATACACATTTAGGTAAATATATGAGTTTTCTTTAAGACTATCTATCAACTTAAATACTCAAAAAAATCCCTTTGCTCACTGAAATGAGAATCTATCGCTTTTTGAAGTTAAAACATAACAGTTTCAGTATGAATAATAAGCATGATGCTATGAATTGATGTCCATAGCATATTTTTTTTTCTACTTGAAATCATTTTTTTCCTGTTTTAATTTTTATTTTCATTGGAGGCTAATTATTTTACAATATTATATTGGCTAGTTTTGCCATACATTGATAGAAATCCGCCCCGGGTGTACATGAGTTCCCCCTCCTGAACCCTCCTCCCACTTCCATCTTCCCCTTATCCTCCTTCTGGGTCATCCCCGCATACCAGCCCCGAGAAACCTGTAATATGCATCGAACCTGAACTGGCGATTCATTTCACATATGATAATATACATGTTTCAACACCAGTCTCCCAAACCATCCCACCCTCACCCTCTCCCACAGAGTCCCAAAGACTGTTCTATACATCTATGTCTCTTTTGCTGTCTCGTATACAGGCTTATCATTTGCATCTTTCTAAATTCCATATATATGCGTTAGTATACTGTATTGGTGTTTTACTTTCGGGCTTACTTCACTCTGTATAATAGGCTCTAGTTTCATCCACCTCATTAGAACTGGTTCAAATGCATTCTTTTAAATGGCTGAGTAATACTCCATTGTGTATATGTACCAAAGTTTTCTTAACCATTCATCTGCAGATGGTCATCTAGGTTGCTTCCGTGTCCTGGCTATTATAAACAGTGCTGCAATGAACATTGGAGTACATGTGTCTCTTTCAATTCTGGTTTCCTCGGTGTGTATGCCCAGGAGTGCGATTGCTGGATCATATGGCAGTTCTATTTCCAGTTTTTTGAGGAATCTCCACCCTGTTCTCCATAGTGGCTGTACTAGTTTGCATTCCCACCAACAGTGTAAGAGGGTTCCCTTTTCTCCACACCCTCTCCAGCATTTATTGCATGTAGACTTTTGGATGGCAGCCACTCTGACTGGTGTGAAATGGTATCTCATTGTGGTTTTGATTTGCATTTCTCTGATTATGAGGGATGTTGAGCATTTTTTCATGTGTTTGTTAGCCATCTTTATGTCGTCTTATGAGAAATGTCTGTTTAGTTCTTTGGCCCACTTTTCGATTGGGTCATTTATTTTTCTGGTATTGAGATGTAGGACCTGCTTGTATATTTTGGAGACTAATCCTCTATCAGTTGCTTCTTTTGCTATCATTATCTCCCATTTTGAAGGCTGTCTTTTCACCTTGCTTAGAGTTTCCTTTGCTGTGCAGAAGAGTTTGATTTTAATTAGGTCCCATTTGTTTATTTTTGCTTTTATTTCCAATATTCTGGGAGGTGGGTCTTGGAGGATCCTGCTGTGATTTATGTCAGAGAGTTTTTCACCTATGTTCTCCTCTAGGAGTTTTATAGTTTCTGGCCTTACATTTAGCTCTCTAATCCATTTTGATTTTATTTTGGTGTATGGTGTTAGGAAGTGTTCTATTTCATTCTTTTACAAGTGGCTGACCAGTTTTCCCAGCACCACTTGTTAAAGAAACTGTCTTTTCTTCATTTTATATTCTTGTCTCCTTTGTCAAATATAAGGTGCCCATAGGTGGGTGGGTTTATCTCTGGGCTTTCTATTTTGTTCCATTGATCTATGTTTCTGGCTTTATGCCAGTACCATACTGTCTTAATGACTGTGGCTTTGTAGTAGAGCCTGAAGTCCGGCAGGTTAATTCCACCAGTTCCATTTTTCTTCCTCAAGATTGCTTTAGCTATTCAAGATTGTTTGTATTTCCATACAAATTGTGAGAATATTTGTTCTAATTCTGTGAAAAATATCGTTGGTGGCTTGATATGGATTGCATTGAATGTATAAATTACTTTGGGTAGTATACTCATTTTTACAATATTTATTCTTCCAATACACGAACACGATATATTTCTCCGTCTATTAGTGTTCTTGTTGATTACGTTCACTAGTGTTTTATAGTTTTCGATGTACAATTCTTTTGTTTCCTTCAGTTCAGTTCAGTTCAGTTGCTCAGTCATGTCCGACTCTCCACAACCCCAAGAATCACAGTATGCCACGCCTCCCTGTCCATCACCAACTCCCGGAGTACACTCAAACTCATGTCCACAGAGTCGGTGATGCCATCCAGCCATCTCATTCTCTGTCGTCCCCTTCTCCTCCCGCCCCCAACATTTCCCAGCATCAGAGTCTTTTCCAGTGAGTCAACTCATCGCATGAGGTGGCCAAAGTATTGCAGTTTCAGGTTTAACATCAGTCCTTCCAATGAACACACAGGATTGATCTCCCTTAGAATGGACTAGTTGGACCTCCTTGCAGTATAAGGGACTCTCAAGAGTCTTCTCCAACACTAAAATTCAAAAGCATCGATTCTTCGGCGATCAGCTTTCTTCAAAGTCCAACTCTCACATCCATACATGACCACCGGAAAAACCATTGCCTTGACTAGACGGACCTTGTTTGGCAAAGTCATGTCTCTGCTTTTTAATATACTATCAAGGTTCGTCATAACTTTCCTTCCAAGGAGTAAGTGTCTTTTAATTTCCTGGCTGCAATCAGCATCTGCAGTGATTTTGGAGCCCCCAAAAATAAAGTCTGACACTGTTTCCACTGTTTTTCCATCTCTTTCCCATGAAGTGATGAGACCAGATGCCATGATCTTTGTTTTCTGAATGTTGAGCTTCAAGCCAACTTTTTCACTCTCCTCTTTCACTTTCATCAAGAGGCTTTTGAGTTCCTCTTCACTTTCTGCCATAAGGGTAGTGTCATCTGCATATCTGAGATTATTGATATTTCTCCCAGCAATCTTGACTCCAGCTTGTGCTTCTTCCAGCCCAGCGTTCCTCATGATGTACTCTGCATATAAGTTAAATAAGCAAGGTGACAATATACAATCTTGACGTACACCTTTTCCTATTTGGAACCAGTCTGTTGTTCTATGAACAGTTCTAACTGTTGCTTCCTGACCTGCATACAGGTTTCTCAAGAGGCAGGTCAGGTGGTCTGGGATTCCCATCTCTTTCAGAATGTTCCACAGTTTATTGTGATCCACACAGTCAAAGGCTTTGGCATAGTCAATGAAGCAGAAATAGATGTTTTTCTGGAACTCTCTTGCTTTCTCCATGATCCAGTGGATGTTGGCAATTTGATCTCTGGTTCCTCTGCCTTTTCTAAATCCATCTTTAACATCTGGGAGTTCACGGTTCACATATTGCTTAAGCCTGGCTTGGAGAATTTTGAGCATGACTTTACTAGCGTGTGAGATGAGTTCAATTGTGCAGTAGTTTGAGCATTCTTTGGCATTGCCTTTCTTTGGGATTGGAATGAAGACTGACCTCTTCCAGTCCTGTGGCCACTGCTGAGTTTTCCAAATCTGCTGGCATATTGAGTGCAGCACTTTCACAGCTTCATCTTTCAAGATTTGAAATAGCTCAACTGAAATTCCATCACCTCCCCTAGCTTTGTTCATAGTGATGCTTTCTATGGCCCACTTGACTTCACACTCCAAGATGTCTGGCTCTAGGTCAGTGATCACGTTATCATGACTATCTTGGTCGTGAAGATCGTTTTTGTACCGTTCTTCTGTGTATTCTTGCCACCTCTTCTTAATATCTTCTGCTTCTGTTAGGTCCATACCACTTCTGTCCTTTATAGACCCCATCTTTGCATGAAATGTTCCCTTAGGTAGATATATTCCTAAGTATTTAATTCTTTTAGTTGCAACAGTGAATGAAATAGTTTCCTTAATTTCTCTTTCTATTTTCACATTATTGGTTTATAGGAATGCAAGTGATTTATGTGTGTTGATTTTATATCCTGCAACTCTAATGTTTTCATTGATTAGCTCTAGTAGTTTTCTGGTAGAGTCTTTAGGGTTTTCTGTGTAGAGGATCATGTCATCAGCAAACAGTGAAAGTTTTACTTCTTTTCCAATTTGTATTCCTTTTATGTCTTTTTCTTCTCTGATTTCTGTAGCCAAAACTTCCAGAACTATGTTGAATAGTAGTGGTGAGAGTGGGCACCCTTGTCTTGTTCCTGACTTTAGGGGAAACGCTTTCAGTTTTTCACAATTGAGGATAATGTTTGCTATGGGTTTGTCATATATAGCTTTTATTATGTTGAGATATGTCCCTTCTATTCCCACTTTCAGGAGGGTCTTTATCATAAATGGATGTTGAATTTTGTTGAAGGCTTTCTCTGCTTCTATTGAGATAATCATATGATTTATATTTTTCAGTATGTTAATGTGGTGTATTACATTGATTGATTTGCGGATAGTGAAGAATCCTTGCATTCCTGGGATAAAGCCCACTTGGTCATGATGTATGATCTTCTTAATATGTTGTTGGATTCTGATTGCTAGAATTTTGTTCAGGGTTTTTGCGTCTATGTTCATTAGTGATACTGGCCTGTAGTTTTCTTTTTATGTGGGATCTTTACCAGGTTTTGAGATTAGGGTGATGGTGGCCTCATAGAATGAGTTTGGAAGTTTCCCTTCCTCGGGAATTTTCTGGAAGAGTTTGAGCAGAAGAGGTGTTAGCTCTTCTCTACATTTTTGGTAGAATTGAGCTGTGAAGCCGTCTGGACCTGGGCTTTTGTTTACTGGAAGATTTCTGATTACAGCCTCTAGTTCCCTGCGTGTGATGGGTCTCTTCAGATTTTCTATTTCTTCCTCTTCAGTTTTGGAAAGGTGTACTTTTCTAGGAATTTGTCCATTTCTTCCAGGTTATTCATTTTATTGCCATATAATTGCTGATAGCATTCTCTAATAATCCTTTGTATATCTGTGTTGTTGGTTGTGATCTCTCCATTTACATTTCTAATTTTATTGATTTGGGAGACTTTGTTTCTTGATGAGTCTGGATAGTGGTTTGTCAATTTTATTTACCTTCTCAAAGAACCAGCTTTTGCCTTTGTTGATTTTTGCTATGGTCTCTTTTGCTTCTTTTGCATTTATCTCTGCCCTAATTTTTACGATTTCTTTCCTTCTACTAACCCTGGGGTTCTTCATTTATTCCTCTTCTAGTTTCTTTAGATGTAGAGTTAGGTTATTTAGTTGACTTTTTTCTTGTTTCTTGAGGTGTGCCTGTATTGCTATGACCTTCCCCCTTAGCACTGCTTTTACAGTGTCCCAGAGGTTTTGGGTTGTTGTGTTTTCATTTTCGTTCATTTCTATGCATATTTGATTTCTCTTTTCATTTCTTCTATGAATTGTTCATTATTCAGCAGCGTGTTGTTCAGCCTCCATATGTTGGCATTTTTAATGGTTTTACTCCCGTAATCGAGATCTAATCTTACTGCATTGTGGCCATAAAAGATGCTTGGAATGATTTCAATTTTCTTGAATTTACCAAGGCTAGATTTATGGCCCAGGATGTGATCCATCCTGGAAAGGGTTCCCTGTGCACTTGAGAAAAAGGTGAAATTCATTGTTTTGGGGTGAAATGTCCTATAGAGATCTATTAGGTCTAACTGGTCTATTGTATCATTTAACGTTTGTGTTTCCTTGTTAATTTTATCTTTAGTTTATCTATCCATAGTTGTAAATGGGGTATTAAAATCGCCCACTATTATTTCATTGTTGTTAATTTCCCCTTTCGTACTTGTAGTAATTGTCTTACATATTGTGATGCTCCTATTTTGGGTGCATAAATATTTATAATTGTTATATCTTCTTCTTGGATTTATCCTTTGATCATTATGTAGTTTCCTATTTTGTCTCTTTTCTCAGCCTTTGTTTTAAAGTCTATTTTATCTGATAGGAGTATTGTTACCCCTGCTTTCTTTTGGTCTCTATTTGCACGGAATATCCTTTTCCAGCCCTTCATTTTCAGTCTGTATGTGTCCCTCATTTTGAATTGGGTCTCTTGTAGACAACATATATGGGGTTCTTGGTTTTGTATCCATTCAGCCAGTCTTTGTCTTTTGGTTGAGGCATTCAACCCATTTACGTTTAAGGTAATTATTGATAAGTATGATCCCGTTGCCATTGTCTTTTATGCTTTTGGTTCGAGTTTATACACCCTTTCTTTGTTTCCTGTCTAAAGAAGATCCTTTAGCATTTGTTGAAGAGCTGGTTTGGTGATGCTGAATTCTCTCAGCTTTTGCTTGTCTGTAAAGCTTTTGATTTCTCCTTCATATTTGAATGAGATCCTTGCTGGGTACAGTAATCTGGGCTGTAGGGTATTTTCTTTCATCACTTTAAGTATGTCTTGCCATTCCCTCCTGGCCTGAAGAGTTCCTGTTGAAGGATTAGCTGTTATCCTTATGGGAATCCCCTTGTGTGTTATTTGCTGCTTTTCTCTTGCTGCTTTTAATGTTTGTTCTTTGTGTTAGATCTTTGTTAATTTGATTAATATGTGTCTTGGAATATTTCGCCTTGGGTTTATCCTGTTGGGGATTCTCTCGGTTTCTTGGACTTGGGTGATTATTTCTTTCCCCATTTTAGTGAATTTTTCAACTATTATCTCCTCAAGTATTCTCTCATGGTCTTTCTTTTTGTCTTCTTCTTCTGGGACTCCTATGATTCGAATGTTGGAGCATTTAACATTGTCCCAGATGTCTCTAATATTGTTCTCATTTCTTTTAATTCGTTTTTCTTTTTTCCTCTCTGTTTCATTTATTTCTACAATTCTATCTTCTAGCTCGCTTATCCTGTCTTCTGCCTCTGTTATTCTACTGTTTGTTCCCTCCAGAGTTTTTCTGATCTCATCTATTGCATTATTCATTGCATATTGACTCTTTTTTATTTCCTCTAAGTCCTTTTTAAACCTTTCTTCCATCTTCTCAATCCTTTTCTCCAGGTTATTTAGCTGTAACTCCATTTTGCTTTCAAGATTTTGAATCATTTTCACCATCAAAATGTGAAATTCTTTATCAGGTAGATTCCCTATATCTTCCTCTTTTGTTTGTGTTGGTGGGCAATTATCTTGTTCCTTTACTTGCTGGGTATTTCTCTGCCTCTTCATCTTGCTTATATTTCTTTGCTTGTGGTGGCCTTTCTGTCTTCTGGCAGTTTGTGGATTTCTCTTTATTATGTAGTTTCCTTGCTGTGTGTGGGGTTGGACAGGTGACTTATCAAGGTTCCCTGGTTAGGGAAGCTTGGGTCGGTGTTCTCGTGGGTGGAGCTGGATTTCTTCTCTCTGGAGTGCAATATAGTGTCCAGTAATGAGTTATGAGATGTCAGTGGGCTGGGAGTGACTTTGGGAAGCCTGTGTATTGAAACTCAGGGCTATTTTCCTGTGTTGCTGGAGAACTTGCGTGGTATGTCTTGCTCTGGAACTTGTTGACCCTTGGGTGGTGCTTGGTTTTAGTGTAGGTATGGAGGCGTTTGATGAGCTCCTATCGATTAATGTTCCCTGGAGTCAGGAGTTCTCTGGTGTTCTCAGGATTCGGGCTTAAACCTCTTGCCTCTGGTTTTTGGTCTTATTCTTGGAGTAGTCTCTAGACCTCTATCTGTCATTTCCAAGGTGGTTCCCTCTGTTTTAGCTTCTGTTTGCTGGTCTCTTCAGTGTCTAATTTCCGCCCTGATACTAGGGGGCGGGTGAACACTTCTTAAGGTTCAGTTGTTCAGTCCTGTTCTCGGAAGGGAGGAACGCTGCAGACAAATATCTCTGGCCTCTGTGGGGAGTGCTCGAAGTGTCTCGGCCACACTGGGTTTGCCCTCGCTCCCAGTGTGGGTGTTGTTCCAGTCTATACTGCACAGGTTCTAGGTTGCTCTGCTGGGAACTGTCCAAGGCTGGCGCTGGGTTGTATGCACTTCCCAGGTCTGAGCGTCTCAAGTTCAGTTCCTTGGGTACTCCACAAAGGCACAGACTTGGCTGTGTCTGCGTTTTGTGCCTTCCATGGTCCGAGCAGCTCATGTGACCAGGGGTTTGGAGAGCACGGTCGCTGCGACTTATCACCTCCCCAGTCCCTGCCACTCCGTTTTCTGGGTGTACAACTGGCGCACCTTCTCAGGCCAATATAGACCAGCCCGAGCCCAAGAAGTCTTGATTAGCAACAAGCCTGCCTGCAGTTTGTATCAGATGCCTTTCTGGGGCCTCGGTTGCCCCCTCCAGCTCTGGCTGCCCTCTCTGCTTGTCTAAGTGGGGGATGGGGGATTGGGCGACCGCAGCCTGCTCACTCTGCTCAGCCCTTTGTTCTGTGAGCGGGGCTGGTGGAGTCTTAGGTTAAAGCTTTCCGCCTTTTCGTGGGGAAGCTATCCCAGTCTGCTTTGCTATCTCTGGTTAGATCTCTCAGATTGTTCTCTTGGCATTCAAGCCCAGTCCTCTCTCTAAGCAGTTTAGCTGGCTCCTCCCTGCCCAGCCCCGCTTGATAATGGTGTATGCAGGCCTCTGCGCTGCTTCTCCACCGGGAGTTACTGTTTGGCAGGTAATCTGTGGGTTTTAATTATTTCTTTCTTTCTCCTTCCAGTTATGTGGCCCTCTGAGGTTCCAAGGCTTGCCACAGACTAGCCAGTGAGAGTGTTTCCTGGTGTTTGGAAACTTCTCTCTTTTTAAAGCCTCCCTTCCCGGGATGGAGCTCCATCCTTACCTCTTTTGACTCTCTTTTTATCTTTTATGTTTTTTCCTACCTCCTTTAAAAGACAATGGTCTGCTTTTCTGCATGCCTGATGTCCTCTGCCAGCATTCAGAAGTTGTTTTGTGGACTTTATTCCTTGTTCAAATGTTCTTTTGATGAATTTGTGGAGGAGAGAGTGGTCTCACCGTCCTATTCCTCCACCATCTTGTTCCTTCTCCGTCCATAGCATATAAAAAAGAAGAGACATTACTTTGCCAACCAAGGTCCGTCTAGTCAAGGCTATGGTTTTCCAGTGGTCATGTATGGATGTGAGAGTTGGACTGTGAAGAAAGCTGATCACTGAAGAATTGATGCTTTTAAACTGTGGTGTTGGAGAAGACTCTTGAGAGTGCCTTGGGCTGCAAGGATATCCAACCAGTCTATTCTAAAGGAGATCAGTCCTGGATGTTCATTGGAAGGACTGATGCTAAAGCTGGAGCTCCAAAACTTTGACCACCTATTGCAAAGTGTTGACTCACTGGAAAAGACTCTGATGATGAGAGGGATTGGGGGCTGGAGGAGAAGGGGACGACAGAGAATGAGATGGCTGAGTGGCATAACCGACTCGTTGGAGGTGAGTTTGAGTGAACTCCGGGAGTTGGTGATAAATAGGGAGGCCTGGCATGCTGTGATTCATGGGGTCGCAAAGAGTCAGACACGACTGAGCGACTGAACTGAAAATAAAGATTTGGGTACATTTTTTATAAGAGTAGTTGTGAATAAATTCTGAATCCTAAGCTACAAATAGATAAAAATCACAAACATAGGTACACATCCTTTTAATACTCAAAATTTCTTCATCCATTTTGCATGAGATTTTATTATTCATCAGGAAAATAATTTTGAGTGACAGATGATGCTGGGATATTTATCCAGTTGCACAAAACCAGATGATTCTTATTAGATCCTGGTTCATGCTGGTAGTGACATCTTTCATTTCCCTTAATTGCCTCTTGATTCTTAAGGTTTATCAATAGCTTTATGGAGCCAGCAATTAAACTTTAGTAGGATATACCTGGGTTCTATCCCTTGGTTGAGAAGATCACCTGGAGAAGGGAAAGGCTACCCACTCCAGTACTCTGGCCTGGAGAATTCCATGGACTGTATAGCCTATGGGGTTGCAAAGAGTCGGACAGGACTGAGCAACTTTCACAGGGCACAGTATAGACTATGTCAGTTAGCAACACTGAATGAGATTGTCCGTTTACTCTAGTCAAAAAAAGCCTTCTTGTTATGGTATGATCAGAGGCTTTTAAACAAATATCCAAACATGTTCCCTGATATGAATTTTTTAAAGATTTCAAAGAAAAAAAAATTGTATACAGCTGGAGTTCAGATTGGACTGATAGAAAGAGTGTTGATATGATGGGAAGCAAATCTCTAAGGGGAACAACAAGAACTTAATAAGCAGTTCATTATAAACGAGGAAGATGTCTGGCAGTACAGGCCAGATTCAAAATATAGTCTCATTGCTCTTCTGTTTTACAGTTATCTTTGGTGTTGTTGCTTGTATAATTTTCCAAATGAATTTTGGAATCAGCTTTTCTAGTTCCAGTTTAGAATAATAGCCCATTAGTATTTTTATATAGGCCAAATTATATTTATAACTTTTCTTGTAGAGAATTTCCATATCCATAACACTGAATCTTCTTTCTCCATAGGAACTTGGTGGGCCTATCCATGTGTTCTTGTATTCTTTTCAGAGTTTTAAAGTTTTCTCTAGCATTACTGAACTGTAAACTTTAAAATTTGGCAATAAGAAGTTCATGATCTGAGCCACAGTCAGCTCCTGGTCTTGTTTTTGCTAACTGCATACAGCTTCTCCATCTTTGGCTGCAAAGAATATAATCAATCTGATTTTGGTGTTGACCATCTGGCGATGTCCATGTGTAGAGTCTTCTCTTGTGTTGTTAGAAGAGGGTGTTTGCTATGACGAGTGCGTTCTCTTGACAAAACTCTATTACATTTGCCCTGCTTCATTCCGTACTCCAAGGCCAAATTTGCCTGTTATTCCAGGTTTTTCTTGACTCCCTACTTTTGCATTCCAGTCCCCTACAATGAAAAGGACATCTTTTTTGGGTGTTCGTTCTAAAAGGTCTTGTAGGTCTTCATAGAACCGTTCAACTTTGGCTTCTTCAGCGTTACTGGTAGGGACAAAGGCCTGGATTACTGTAATATTGAATGGCTTGCCTTGGAAACGAACAGAAATCATTCTGTCGTTTTTAAGATTTCATCCAAGTACTGCATTTCGGACGCTTTTGTTGACCATGATGGCTACTCCATTTCTTCTAAGGGATTCCTGCCCACAGTGGTAGATATAATGGTCATCTGAGTTGACTTAAATTGAAGAAAGTAGGGAAAATCACTAGACCATTCAGATATGACCTAAATCAAATTCCTTATGATTATACAGTGGAAGTGAGAAATAGATTTAAGGGACTAGATCTGATAGATAGAGTGCCTGATGAACTCTGGATGGAGGTTCGTGACATTGTACAGGAGACAGGGACCAAGACCATCCCCATGGAAAAGAAATGCAAAAAAGAACAATGGCTGTCTGAGGAGGCTTACAAATAGCTGTGAAAAGAAGAGAAGCGAAAAGCAAAGGAGAAAAGGAAAGATATAAGCATCTGAATGCAGAGTTCCAAAGAATAGCAAGGAGAGATAAGAAAGCCTTCCTCAGTGATCAATGCAAAGAAATAGAGGAAAATAACAGAATAGGAAAAAAAAGAGATCTCTTCAAGAAAATTAGAGATTCCAAGGGAACATTTCATGCAAAGATAGGCTCGATAAAGGACAGAAATGGTAAGGACCTAACAGAAGCAGAAGATATTAAGAAGAGGTGGCAAAAATACACAGAAGAACTGTACAAAAAAGATCTTCACAACCAAAATAGTCACGATAACGTGATCACTGACCTAGAGCCAGATATCTTGGAATGAGAAGTCAAGTGGGCTTTCAAAAGTATCATTATGAATAAAGCTAATGGAGGTGATGGAATTCCACTTGAGCTATTTAAAATCTTGAAAGATGATGCTGTGAAAGTGCTGCACTCAATATGCCAGCAAATTTGGAAAACTCAGCAGTGGCCACAGGACTGGAAAAGGTCAGTCTTCATTCCAATCCCTAAGAAAGGCAATGCCAAAGAATGCTCAAACTACCACACAATTGCACTGATCTCACACGCTAGTAAAGTCATGCTCAAAATTCTCCAAGCCAGGCTTCAGCAATATGTGAAACATGAACTCCCAGATGTTCAAGCAGGTTTTAGAAAAGGCAGAGGCACCAGAGATCAAATTGCCAACATCCGCTGGATCATGGAGAAAGCAAGAGAGTTCCAGAAAAACATCTATTTATTCTTCATTGACTATGCCAAATCCTTTGACTGTGTGGATCACAATAAACTGTGGAACATTCTGAAAGAGATGGGAATACCAGACCACCTGAGCTGCCTCTTGAGAAAGCTGTATGCAGGTCAGGAAGCAACAGTCAGAACTGTTCATGGAACAACAGACTTGATTAGTTCAGTCGCTCAGTCGTGTCCGACTCTCCACGAACCCATGAATCACAGCACTCCAGGCCTCCCTGTCCATCACCAACTCCCGGAGTACACTCAAACTCATCTCCACAGAGTCGGTAATGCCATCCAGCCATCTCATTCTCCGTCGTCCCCTTCTCCTCCCGCCCCCAACCTTTCCCATCATCAGAGTCTTTTCCAGTGAGTCAACTCGTCGCATGAGGTGGCCAAAGTATTGCAGTTTCAGCTTTAGCATCAGTCCCTCCAATGAACATCCAGGATTGATCTCCTTTAGAATGGACTGGTTGGATCTCCTTGCAGTATAAGGGACTCTCAAGAGTCTTCTCCAACACCACAGTTCAAAAGCATCGATTCTTCAGCCATCAGCTTTCTTCAGACTGGTTAAAAATAGGAAAAGTAGTGCGTCAAGGCTGCATATTGTCACCTTGCTTATTTAACTTATATGCAGAGTACATCATGAGGAACGCTGGGCTGGAAGAAGCACAAGCTGGAATCAAGATTGCTGGGAGAAATATCAATAATCTCAGATATGCAGATGACACTACCCTTATGGCAGAAAGTGAAGAGGAACTCAAAAGCCTCTTGATGAAAGTGAAAGAGGAGAGTGAAAAGGTTGGTTTGAAGGTCAACATTCAGTAAACAAAGATCATGGCATCTGGTCCCATCACTTCAGGGGAAATAGATGGAAAAACAGTGGAAACAGTATCAGACTTTATTTTTTGGGCTCCAAAATCACTGCAGATGCTGATTGCAGCCAGGAAATTAAAAGACGCTTACTCCTTTGAAGGAAAGTTATGACCAGCCTTGATAATATATTAAAAAGCAGAGACATGACTTTGCCAACCAAAGTCCGTCTAGTCAAGGGTATGGTTTTTCCCGTGGTCAGGTATGGATGTGAAAGTTGGACTGTGAAGAAAGCTGATCGCCGAAAAATTGATGCTTTTGAACTGTAGTGTTGGAGAAGACTCTTGAGATTCCCTTGTACTGCAAGGAGATCCATCCAGTCCATTCTAAGGGAGATCAATCCTGGGTGTTCATTGGAAGGACTGATGCTAAAGCTGAAACTGCAATACTTTGGCCACCTCATGTGATGAGTTGACTCACTGGAAAAGACTCTGATGCTGGGAAAGGTTGGGGGCGGGAGGAGAAGGGGACGACCGAGAATGAGATGGCTGGATGGCATCACCGACTCTGTGGACATGAGTTTGAGTGAACTCCGGGAGTTGGTGATGGACAGGGAGGCCAGGCGTGCTGTGATTCACGGGGTCGCGGAGAGTCGGACACGACTGAGCGACTGAACTGAACTGAACTGAACTGAACTGAAACTTTAAAATGGCTAAGAAAGTTAAATTAGTCAGATAGGTAATGACAAATATTGTATGATCTCACCTACATGTGAAATCATAAGAAAAAAGAAAAAAAAAAAACTCTGAATTCACTGATATAGAGAACAAAATGGTTGTTGCTAGAGATGGAGGCCATGGGATGAACTGATGAAGGCTGTTCAAAAGATATAAACCCCTGATTATAAGATAAATAACTAAATAAGTCACAAAGATATAATGTAAAAATTTAACAGTAGATTTTATGTATATTTAACCACAGTTTAAAGTTTTTAAAAATAAAAATGTTTACTGATAATAAAATATATTTGAAAGTGAAAGTGAAGTCACTCAGTCGTGTCTTACTCTTTGCAACCCCGTGAACTGTAGCCTACCAGGTTCTTCTACTCGGTCTGGGAAGTAAACTAGATGATCTACCACAGGAAAAGTTTTCTTCATGTAAGTACTATAAATTTATAAGTTTATTCTCGGGTATTTTGTAATATTATTGCTATTGTTTATGGGTTTTTTTGGCATAGAACTTTTAACAAATTTTATGACTATATGTATATATTGAATATATATATGATACTCATTCATAAATATTTATTTCATTAACTTACTAAATTCTTATTTGTTTGCAGTAGTTTTCTCAATTGATTCTCTTGTATTTTCCAGTTTACATAATTATAATTTGCAAAGAATGACAGTACATTTTTCTTCTTTCTAATTTTTATACTTGAGTGTCCCTTATCTTGTCTAATTACTTTAGCACATAGTAGTTCAGTCGTGTCCAACTCTTTGCGACCCTATGACTATACAGTCCATGGAATTCTCCAGGCTAGAATACTGGAGTGGGCAGCCTTTCCCTTCTCCAGGGAATGTTGACAACCCAGGGATCGAACCTGGGTCTCTCGCACTGGAGGCAGATTCTTAAGCAGCTGAGCCACAAGTTCTAAAGAATAGCAGGGAGAGATAAGAAAGCCTTACTCAGTGATGAATGCAAAGAAATAGAGGAAAACAATAGAATGAGAAAGACTAGAGATCTCTTCAAGAAAATTAGAGACACCAAGGGAACATTTCATGCAAAGATGGGCACAATAAAGGACAGAAATGGAATGGACCTAACAGAAGCAAAAGATATAAAGAAGAGGTGGTAAGAATACACAGAAGAACTATACAAAAAATAGCTTCACAACCCAGATAATCACAACGGTGTGATCACTCACCTAGAGCCAGAGATTCTGGACTGTGAAGTCAAGTGGGCCTTAGGAAGCATCACTACGATCAAAGCTAGCAGAGGAGATGGAATTGCAGCTGTGCTATTTCAAATCCTGAAAGATGATGCTGTGAAAGAGCTGCACTCAATATGCCAGCAAATTTGGAAAACTCAGCAGTGGCCACAAGACTGAAAAAGGTCAGTCTTCATTCCAATCCCAAAGAAAGGCAATGCCAAAGAATGCTCAAACTACCACAAGTGCACTCATCCAACACGCTAGCAAAGTAATGTTCAAAATTCTCCAAGCCGGGCTTCAACAGTACGTGAACTGTGAACTTCCAGACGTACAAGCTGGATTTAGAAAATGCAGAGGAACCAGAGATCAAAGTGCCAACATCTGTTGGATCATCAAAAAAGCCAGAGAGTTCCAGAAAAACATCTACTTCTGCTTTATTGACTATGCCAAAGCCTTTGACTGTGTGGATCACAATAAACTGTGGCAAATTCTGAAAGAGATGGGAATACCAGATCACCTGACCGCTTCCTGAGAAATCTGTATGCAGGTCAGGAAGCAATAGTTAGAACTGGACATGGAACAACAGACTGGTTCCAAATAGGGAAAGATGTATGCCAAGGTTGCACATTGTCACCCTACTTATTTAACTTATATGCAGAGTACATCATGAGAAACGCTGGGCTGGATGAAGCACAAACTGGAATCAAGATTGCCACTATAAATATCAATAACCTCAGATATGCAGTGACACCACCCTATGGCAGAAAGCAAAGAAGAACTAAAGAGCCTCTTGATGAATGTGAAAGAGGAGAGTGAAAACGTTGGCTTAAAACTCAACATTTAGAAAACTAAGATCATGGTATCCAATCCAATCACTTCGTGGCAAAATGATAGGAAAACAATGGAAACAATGGGAGACTTTAACTTTTGGGGCTCCAATATCACTGCAGATGGTGACTGAAGCCATGAAATTGAAAGACGCTTCCTCCATGGAAGAAAAGTTATGGCCAAACTAGACAGCATATTAAAAAGCAGAGAGATTACTTTGCCAACAAAGATCCATCTAGTCAAAACCATGGTTTTTCCAGTAGTCATACGGATGTGAGTGTTGGACTATAAAGAAAGCTGAGCACCAAAGAATTGATGCTTTTGAAGTGTGGTGTTGGAAAAGACTCTTGACAATCCCTAGGACTGCAAGGATATCTGACCAGTCCATCCTAAAGGAAATTAGTCCTGAATATTCGTTGGAAGTACTGGTGCTGAAGCTGAAACTCCAATACTGTGGGCACCTGATGCAAAGAACTGACTCATTTGAAAAACCCTGATTCTGGGAAAGATTGAAAGTGGTAGGAGAAGGGGATTACAGTGGATGAGATGGTTGGATGGCATCACGGGCTTAATGGGCATGTATTCGAGTAATCTCTGGGAGTTGGTGATGGACAGGGAAGTCTGGCGTGCTATGGTCCATGGGGTGGCAAAGATTCGGACACAACTGAGAGACGGAACTGAACTGATTGTACATAGTAAAGTGTTAAATAATAATGGATATAGTCGACATTCCAGACTTTTTACTGATTTCAGTGGTAACAATGTCTATGTTTCCCCATAATATTATATTTTGAGCTGAGTAAATGCAGTAATTCATTCTAAAGATGTAATGATTTATTCTTATTGAGTTTTTAAAATTGAGACTTGTCATTGAATTTTGTCAAATGCCTTTTCAGCATCTCTGGAGATGAGCATTTAATTCTATACTTGAATCATTTAGTATGATCAATTATTTTAATCGATTTCCAAATAGTGAATCATTCTTGATCCCCACAGTAAAGCTTATTGGTCTGGATACATGTTTCTTAAAATGTACTGCTGGATTCTGGCTTGTTAATATTTTGTTTAGGATTTTTTTTATTATGTTTTTATGAAGATATATCATATAAACCATGATAGTCACACTATCATGTGTATAATGATAAAGTGTATAATTAAAGTTAAAGTGTATAATTCAGTGATTTTGATAAAATAACAATGTTGTGCATCCTTGGTCACTAATGCCAGGGTATTTTCATCACATCAAAAAGAAACTCCTTACTTATTAGTAATCGTTCATGAATTCCCAACCTTAGCTCTGGAAACTGCTAGTCTACCTTCTATATATATGCATGTGCTTATCTGGGTATTTCATATAAATGGAATCATACAATATATGGTCTTTGTGTATGACTTCTTTCACTAAGTATAATGTTTCCAAGGTTTATCCATGTTGTTTCAGGTATTTCATTCTTTTTATTACTAAGTAAATTTCTATTGTACAAGTATACCATTTTTCTTTATATATTCATCCATTGCTGGCTATTTCCAATTTGGGGCTCATAAGAAATGTTGCTGTGACTATCAGGTACAAGTTTTTGTTTGGATATAAGATTTCTTTTCTCTTGAGTATATACCTAGGGATGGGATTGATGAATTGTGTTGTAGCTTTATTTAACATTTTGAAGCACTTTCAAACACTTTCCAAACTGACTGAATCATGTTATAGTCCCATGAGAAACGCACATTTCCAACTTCTCCATATTCTTGACAATAATTGTAATTGTATGTCTTTTATATTATAATCATCTAAGTAGGTATAAAGTGGTACCTAATGCTTTTAAACTGTGGTGTTGGAGAAGACTCTTGAGAGTCCCTTGTACTGCAAGGAGATCCAACCAGTCCATTCTAAAGGAGATCAATCCTGGGTGTTCATTGGAAGGACTGATGCTAAAGCTGAAACTGCAATACTTTGGCCACCTCATGCGACGAGTTGACTCACTGGAAAAGACTCTGATGCTGGGAGGGATTGGGGGCGGGAGGAGAGGGGGACGACAGAGAATGAGATGGCTGGATGGCATTACTGACTCGATGGACATGAGTTTGAGTGAACTCCGGGAGTTGGTGATGGACAGGGAGGCCTGGCGTGCTGTGATTCATGGGGTCGCGGAGAGTCGGACATGACTGAGAGACTGAACTGAACTGAGCTGAATGTTGCCAGACAGAGAAATCTTTGTTGCCAGACTTTTCTTTCAGCCTTTAGTGTCATTTCACATCCCTCTGTACCCCTTGCCTTCTGGTGAAAATAAAGTTAATCTTAGCGGATCCTTTACACATGATGAGTCACTCCTTTCTCATTGTTTTCAATTTTCTCTTTTCTTTGGATTTCAGGAGTTTAATTATAATATATCTAGATATGGATCTTATTTTATTTTACTTTACTTTGATTTTATTATGTTTCTTGAATGTATATGTTAATGTTCAGCATATTTAGGAAGTGTTCAGTAATTATTCCTTCACTATATTTTCTATCCTTTTGTCTCTGTCTTCTCTTTCTGGGACTCCAGTTTTCATATGTAGATATTGTTGGTGGTGTTCCACAGGTATCTAAGTTTCTGTTCACTTTTCTTCATTATTTTTTCATTCTGTTCCTCATATTAAATAATTTCAATTGACCCATCTTCACATTTGTCATTTTTTTCTTTTCCCCAGCCTGCTCAAATTTACTATTGAGTCAAATTTTTGAACTTAGTTATTGTACTTTTCAATGACAGAATTTTTATTTTCTTCTCTTTAAAATTTCTCTCTCTTCATCGATGTCTTCTTTTGGGCAAAATGTTATTCTCACACATATTTTAGATCTTTAGAGATGGCTTCCTTTAGCATTTTTAACACATTTTAAACGGCTGATTTAAATTCTTTGTCTAATAAATCTTACATCTGGACCTCTTCAAGAATAGTTTCTATTGATTCTTTTTTTTTCCTGTTTCTTTATATGGCTCGTATTCTTTTGTTGAAACAGTTTACATAATATAGTGTTAAATAACACATTGTTAAATAATATAAAACAGCATTTTATATAATAACTATGCTGCTAGTGCTGCTTGTTGTAGTTGTTTTTGGTTTTTGGGGGTTTTATTTTTAATGATCTTTCTGAACTAATTCTATAAAGGCTATATTATTTTTCAAATGTGAGTGTGAGTCTGTTTAGTTTACTTAATGGTGACGTAATAGTTGGACAGAGATTGCCTTAAACACTTGCATCCAATATGTTTTCCAGGCTTTGCTGAGAGGTTCAGTGTGTGTGTCAATGTACACATTGACTAGTACTCGGTGCACACTATTGAACCAGGCAGTCGACAACTCTGCCTTAGCCTCCACTTCCTGTTTGAGGATACTCTAGGTCATCCAGGCATGAGAGTCTAAGGCCTTCTCAAGTCTTTTCTGACCATATGCACAGATCTGAGCATGTGTACAGTCCCTGGTATGTACACAGCCTGAAACATTTGCATAACCTTCAAAATTCCAAGGAATATGTCTGAACTTCACAAAAGCCCCTATTAAACATCTCATTCCCCAGCTTTTCCTTTCAGATTGTCTTGTTATAGTCTATTGTTTGCTCCAGGTGTTACCCACCTCCTCAGGCATCCATGAACTCAAACATGCCAGTACTTTTTTGACAAATGCCCACAAAGAAAGGCTTTTTTCATTGACTTAGCATTGAGTCAGATTAAATAAAGATATCATTGCAAGTGGAGTGTTCTGGGAAATCACCAAACAGGTAAAATATCTGAAAATGAGGAGACAGAAGGAGCTCCAACCTCATTCTGGCCCCTCTGGTTGCTGCCAGTTTACTATGTATCGCCAAGATTTCAGGCTGTTGGTTTTCAAGGCTACACTGATGCTGCAAAGAATCAGATAAGAACAGGGCAAGTTATATTGCCACAAAACTTGCTGGTATTGCTAAAATTCGAATATTTTTCTTGAATAAACACTTCCAGGATCGCTACAAACATTGGGTTAATTTCCAGAGGTCTGAAAATTTTCTATATGATAAATTTGTCCCAATTTTCTAGATTTTCTGATGCTCTATTTTGCTTTTTTTTTTTTTATTTTTGCAGCTGTCCCTCTTGTTTAAGAGTTTTGCACTGATACACAAAAATTATATTTGTAGCCTTTTTAAATTCACTTAAATTCACTTCATGAATATAATTTGGAAGTTTTGCCATTTGAGGCAGTTTTACCAGGTTTGAAATTATCTGCCCTTTAAAAGTTTTGGAATATCTTACATGAAAATATCTAAATCTATTGTGTCCTGAGGGATAGCACTTTGATCATGCTTTTCATTTATCTAATATAAATGGATATGTTTAGATTTTCTATCTTTTCTAAGATAAATTTGGAAAATTATATTTTCCTAGAATATTATGTACTCCATTCAAACTTTCAAATTAAATTGTATGTGTTTAAAGAGAGTAGATTCATCCTTTTAATTAACTGTATAGATATAACTTCCTTATCATTTTTATCTTTTATTAGTAAATTTTATCATTCTTAATGAGATTAGCTGGCAATGATTTTTAAATTTTTATTAATTCTAACATGTTTTCTTTAACTCAATTTATTTCTATACTTATTAAAGTGAAAGTGAAAGTAAAAATTGGACTCAGTCATGTACAACTCTTTGCAACTCCATGGTCCATGGAATTCTCCAGGCCAAAATACTGGCGTGGGTAGCCTTCCCCTTCTCCAGGGAATCTTCCCAACACAAGGATCATATTTCTAGTTTTAAGTCCAATTAGTAATTCATTTATTTTCATTTTTCTTTATTATTTATATACATATTTAAGACCAAGAACCTTCCCGAGCACTGCTTTAGCTATATTTCATAGGTCTTGCAAAATAATGCTATCTATATTTAACAACCCATAACTTCACTGAACATTTCCTAGCATGACCATTCTGGTTCAATTGTCTCTTACACACAGTGTCCCTTAGACAGTTGCTTTTTCTTCAGTTCAGTTCAGTTGCTCAGTCTTGTCTGACTCTCCGCGACCCCATGAATCACAGCACGCCAGGCCTCCCTGTCCATCACCAACTCCCGGAGTTCACTCAAACTCATGTCCACAGAGTCGGTGATGCCATCCAGCCATCTCATTCTTGGTCGTCCCCTTCTCCTCCCGTCCCCAACCTTTCCCAGCACCAGAGTCTTTTCCAGTGAGTCAACTCATCGCATGAGGTGGTCAAAGTATTGCAGTTTCAGCTTTAGCATCAGTCCTTCCAATGAACACACAGGATTGATCTCCCTTAGAATGGACTGGTTAGATCTCCTTGCAGTACAAGGGACTCTCAAGAGTCTTCTCCAACACCATAGTTCAAAAGCATCAATTCTTCGGCTTTCAGCTTTCTTCACAGTCCAACTCTCACATCCATACATGACCACGGGAAAAACCATAGCCTTGACTAGACCGACCTTTGTTGGCAAAGAAATCTTTTTCTTCAGTAGAGTTTAATTAACTATGTGCTTAAATATTTGTTTTATTTCATTGTTTCAGTTCTCATCTGCCAGTACTCTGACTACACAGATGTTCACTCTCATTTGCCTGGCTTATAAATTTCTCATTTTTTTGCTCATTCCTTAAAAATTCTTTATTCATTTTATTCTTTATTTATATTTTTAAAATTAATATATTTACTTTAATTGGAGGTTAATTATTTTATAATATTGTAGTGGTTTTGGCCCTACATTGACATGAGTCAGCCATGGGTGTACATGTGTTCCCCATCCTGAATCCCCTCCCACCTCCCTCCCAGTCCCATCCCTCAAGGTCATCCCAGTGCACCAGCCCTGAGCACCCTGTCTCATGCACTGAACCTGGACTGGCAATCTATTACACATATGATAATATACATGTTTCAATGCAATTTTCTCAAATCATCCCATCGTCACCTTCTCCCACAGAGTCCAAAAGACTGTTCTTTATATCTGTGTCTCTTTCGCTGTCTTGCATATAGGTTCATCGTTACCATCTTTCTAAATTTCGTATATATGCGTTAATACACTCTTGGTGTTTTTCTTTCTGAATTACTTCACTATGTATAAGAGGCTCCAGTTTCATCCACCTCATTAGAACTGATTCAAATACATTCTTTTTAATAGCTGTGTAATATTCCATTGCGTATTTGTACGACAGCTTTCTTATCCATTCATCTGCCAATGGACATCTAGGTTGTTTCCATGTCCTGGCTATTGTAAACAGTGCTGCGATGAACATTGGGGTACACGTGTCTCTTTCAATTCTGGTTTCCTCAGTGTATATGCCCAGCAGCAGGATTGCTAGGTCTTATGGCAGTCCTATTTCCAATTTTTTAAGGTATCGCCACACTGTTCTCCATAGTGGTTGTACAAGTTTGCATTCCCAACAACAGTGTAATAGGGTTCACTTTTCTACACACCCTCTCCAGCATTTAGTTTTTGTAGACTTTACGAAACCTGCCATTCTGACTGGTGAAAGATGGTACCTCGTTGTGGTTTGATTTGCATTTCTCTGATAATGAGTGATGTTGAGCATCTTTTCATCTGTTTGTTATCCATCTGTATGTCTTCTTTGGAGAAATGTCTGTTTAGTTCTTTGGCCCATTTGTTGATTGGGTCATTTATTTTTCTGGAATTGAGTTGCATGAGCTGTTTGTATATTTTGAGATTAATTCTTAGTCAGTTGCTTCGTTTGCTATTATTTTCTCCCATTCTGAAGGCTGTCTTTTCACCTTGCTTATAGTTCCCTTCGTTGTGCAAAAGTTTTTAAGTTTAATTAGTTCCCATTTGTTTATATCTGATTTTATTTCCATTACTCTGGGAGGTAGGTTATAGATGATCCTGTTGTGATTTATGTCAGAGTGTGTTTTTTCTATGTTTTCTTCTAAGAGTTTTATAGTTTCTGGTCTTACATTATGATATTCAGTACATTTTTACATTATGATATTCAATGCATTTTGAGCTTATTTTTGTGTATGGTGTTAGAAAGTGTTCTAGTTTCATTCTTTTACAGGTGGTTGCCCAGTTTTCCCAGTATTACTTGTTTAAAGAGATTGTCTTTTTTCCATTGTATATTCTTGCCTCCTTTGTCAAAGAAGAGGTGTCCATAGGTGCCTGGATTTATCTCTGGGCTTTCTATTTTGTTCCATTGATCTATATTTCTGTTTTTGTGCCAGTACCATAGTGTCTTGATGACTGTAGCTTTGTAGTATAGCCTGAAGTCAGGCAGGTTGATTCCTCCAGTTCCATTCTTCTTTCGCAAGATTGCTTTAGCTATTCGAGGTTTTTTTTGTATTTCCATACAAATTTTGAAATTATTTGTTCTAGTTCTCTGAAAGATACCGTTGGTAGCTTGATAGGGATTGCAGTGAATCTATAGATTGCTTTGGTAGTATGCTCATTTTCACTATATTGATTCTTCTGATCCATGAACATGGTATATTTCTCCATCTATTTGTTTCATCTTTGATTTATTTCATCAGTGTTTTATTGTTTTCTATACATAGGTCTTTTGTTTCTTTAGGTAGATATATTCCTAAGTATTTTATTCTTTACATTGCAATGGTGAATGGAATTGCTTCCTTAATTTCTCTTTCCGTTCTCTCATTGTTAGTGTATAGGATTGCAAGGGAATTCTCTGTGTTAATTTTATATCCTGCAACTTTACCATATTCATTGATTGGCTCTCATAGTTTTCTGGTGGTGTCTTTAGGGTTTTCTATATAGAGGATCATGACATCTGCAAACAGTGAGTGCTTTACTTCTTTTCCAATCTGGATTCCTTTTATTTCTTTTTCTTCTCAGATTGTTGTCGCTAAACTTCCAAAACTATGTTGAATAGTAGTGGTGAGAGTGGGCACCCTTGTCTTGTTCATGACTTTATAGGAAATGCTTTCAATTTTTCACCATTGACCATAATGTCTGCTGTGGATTTATCATATATGGTATTGATTATGTTGAGGTATTTTCCTTCAGTGACTGCTTTCTGGAGGTCTTTTATCATAAATGGATGTTGAATTTTGTCAAAGATTTTCTCTGCAACTATTGAGATAATCATATGATTTTTATCTTTCAATTTGTTAATGTGATGTATAACATTGATTGAAATGCGAATATTGAAGAAATTTTGCATCCCTGGGATAAAGCCCACTTGGCCATGATGTATGAGTTTTTTAATAAGCTGCTGGATTTTGTTTCCTAGAATTTTGTTAAGGATTTTCACATCTATGTTCATCAGTGATATTGGTCTGTAATTTTCTTTTCTTTGTGGCATCTTTGTCAGGTTTTGGTGTTAGGGTTATGGTGGCCTCAGAGAATGAGTTTGGCAGTTTACTTTCCTCTGCAATTTTCTGGAAGAGGATAGGTGTTAGCTATTCTCTAAATTTTTGGAAGAATTCACCTGTGAAGCCATCTGGTCTGGTCTTTTGTTTGCTGGAAGTTTTCTGATTACAGTTTCGATTTCCATGCTTGTGATGGATCTGTTAAGATTTTCTATTTCTTCCTGGTTCAGTTTTGGAAAGTTCTACTTTTCTAAGAATGTGTCCATTTCTTCCAAGTTCTTTCTTCATCTATTTTATTGGCATATAATTGCTGATAGTAGTCTCTTATGACACTAAGTATTTCTGTGTTGTCTGTTGTGATTTCTCCATTTTTGTTTCTAATTTTGTTGATTTGATTCTTCTCCCTTTGTTTCTTGATGAATCTGGATAATGGTTTGTTTATTTTATTTATTTTCTCAAAGAACCAGCTTTTAGCTTCGTTGATTTTTGCTATGGTCTCCTTTGTTTCTTTTTAATTTATTTCTGCCCCAATTTTTATGATTTATTTCCTTATACTAACCCTGGGGTTCTTCATTTCTTCTTTTCCTAGTCACTTTAGGTGTAGAGTTAGGTTATTTTTTGATTTTTCTCTTGGATTTTACGCGATGAGTTGACTCACTGGAAAAGACTCTGATGCTGGGAGGGATTGGGGGCGGGAGGAGAGGGGGACGACAGAGAATGAGATGGCTGGATGGCATTACTGACTGGATGGACATGAGTTTGAGTGAACTCCGGGAGTTGGTGATGGAAAGGGAGTCTTGGCGTGCTGTGATTCACGTGGTCGCGAAGAGTCTGACACGACTGAGTGACTGAACTGAACTGAACTGAAGCTTGTATTGCTATGAATCATCCCCTTAGCACTGCTTTTACTGAATCCCATAGGTTTTATGTTGTTATGTTTTCATTTTCAGTCGCATTCCTATGCATATTTTTATTTTTTTTTCTTTTTTTATTTCTTCTGTGATTTGTTGTTTATTCAGAACAACAAATGGCAAAGGGAAAAAAAAAGAATTAAAAGAAATGACAATCTCAGAGACCTCTGGGACAATGTCAAATACCTCAACATTCGAATCATAAGAGTCCCAGAAGAAGAAGACAAAAGAAAAAAAAGGCCATGAGAAAACACTTGAGGAGATAATAATTGAAAAGTTCCATAAAATGGGGTAGGAAATAGTCACACAAGTCCAAGAAACCCAGAGAGTCATTTAGCCTCCATATGTTTGTATTTTTAATGTTTTTATTTTTCCTGTAATTGACATCTAATCTCACCACATTATGATGAGAACAGATGTTTGGAATGATTTCAATTTTTTTTTTTCAATTTAGGCAAGATTTATGGCCCAGGATGTGATCTACCCTGGAGAAGGTTCCGTGTGCACTTGAGGAAAAGGTACAATTCATTGTTTTGGGGTGAAATGTCCTATAGATATCAATTAGGTCTAACTGATCCATTCTATGATTTAAAAATGGTGTTTCATTGTTAATTTTCTCTTCATTTGATCTATCCATAGGTGTGAGTGGAGTATTAAAATCTCCCTCTCCCACTATACTGTGTTACTGTTAATTTCCCCTTTCATACTTGTTAGCTTTTGCCTTACATATTGCGGTGCTCCTATGTTGGGTGCATATATACTAATTGTTATTTCTTCTTCTTGTATTGATCCTTTGATCCTTATGTAGTGTCCTTCTTTGTCTTTTTTTATGGTCTTTATTTCAAAGTCTATTTAATCTGACATGAGTATTGCTACTCCTTCTTTCTTTTGGTCTCCATTTGCTTGAAATATGTTTTACCAGCCCTTCACTTTCAGTCTGTATGTGTCCCTTTGTTTGAGGTGGGTCTCTTGTTGACAGCATATATAGGGGTCTTGTTTTTGTATCCATTCAGCCAGTTTTTGTCTTTTGGTTGGGGCATTCATCCCATTTACATTTACGGTAATTATTGATAAGTATGATCCAGTTGCCATTTACTTTGTTGTTTTGGGTTCGAGTTTATACACCTTTTCTGTTTCCTGTCTAGAGAAGATCCTTTAGCAATTGTTGAAGAGCTGGTTTAGTGGTGCTGAATTTTCTCAGCTTGTCTGTAACACTTTTGATTTCTCCTTCATATTTGAATGAGTTCCTTGCTGTGTATAGTAATCTTGGTTGTAGGTTTTTCTGTTTCATGACTTTAAGTATGTCCTGCCATTCCCTTCTGGCCTGAAGAGTTTCTACTGAGAGATCAGCTGTTATCCTCACGGGAACCCCTTTGTGTGTTATTTGTTGCTTTTCCCTTGCTGCTTTTAATATTTTTTCTTTCTGTGATCTTCATTAATTTTAATAATAAGTGTCTTGAGATGTTTCCCCTTGGGTTTATCCTGTTTGGGACTCTCTGGGTTTCTTGGACTTGTGTGACTATTTCCTACCCCATTTTATGGAACTTTTCAATTATTATCTCCTCAAGTGTTTTCTCATGGCCTTTTTTTTCTTTTGTCTTCTTCTTCTGGGACTCTTATGATTCGAATGTTGAGGTATTTGACATTGTCCCAGAGGTCTCTGAGATTGTCATTTCTTTTAATTCTTTTTTTTTCCCTCTCTGTCATTTATTTCCACCATTCTATCTTCTACCTCACTTATCCTATCTTCTACCTCATTTATTCTTCTGTTGGTTCCCCCCAGAGTGTATTTTATCTCAGTTATTGCATTATTCATTATTGATTGACTTTTTTATTTCTTCTAGGTCCTTGTTAAACATTTCTTGCATCTTCTCAATCCTTGTCTCCAGACTATTTATCTGTAACTCCATTTTGTTTTCAAGATTTTGGATCATTTTTACTATAATTATTCTGAATTCTTTTTTGGGAAGACTCCCTATATCCTCCTCTTTTGTTTGATTTGGTGGGCATTTATCACGTTCCTTTACCTGCTGAATATTTCTCTGCCTTTTCATCTTATTTGGATTGTTGTGTTTGGGGTGGTCTTTCTGTTGTTGGAAGTTTGTGATTCCTCTTTATTGTGGAGGTTCCTCCCTGTGGGTGGGGTTTGACGAGTGGCTTGTCAAGGTTTCCTGCTTAGGGAAGCCTGCATTTGCATTGGTGTTCTAATGGGTGGAACGGAATCTTCTCTCTCTGGAGTGCAATGAAGTGTCCAGTAGTGAGTTTTGAGGTGTCTATGGGTTTGGTGTGACTTTTGGCCGCCTGTATTTTAATGCTCAGGGTTATAATCCTGCATTGTTGGAGAGTTAGCTTTGTATGTCTTGCTCTGAAATTTGTTGGCACTTGGTGGATCTTGGTTTCAGTACAGGTATCGAGGCTTTTGGATGAGCTCTTGTCGATTAATCTTCCCTGGAGTCAGGAGTTTTCTGTTGTTCTCAAGTTTTGGATTTAAGCCTCCTACTTCTGGCTTTCAGTCTTATTCTTACAGTAGCCTCAAGACTTCCCCATCCATACCACACCAATGATAAAGCATCTTGGTTAATGGTGAAAAGATTCTCCACAAGGAGGGACACCCAGAGAGGTTTGCAGAGTTTCATGGAGAAGAAAGGGAAGAGGGTGATAGAGGTGACCAGGACGAGAAGAGGGGGAATCAAAAGGGGAGAGAGCAATCTAGCCAGTAATCAATTCCCTATGTGCTCTCCATAGTCTGGAACACTCAGAGAGGTTCACGGAGTTACATAGAGAAGAGAAAAAGGAGGAAGGCGATAGAAGGAACCAGGAGAAGAAGAGGGGAAGTCAGAGAGAGACAGGTCTAGCCAGTAATCAGTTCTCTAAGTGTTCTCCACAGCCCAGAAAACCCAAAGAGATTCACAGATTTGGGTAGAGAAGAGAAGGTTGAGGGAAGAGATAGAGGTGACCTGGGGGAGAAAAAGGAGAGTCAAAAGGGGGAGAGAGGAATCAAGCCAGTAATCACACTCTTAAATAAAAATGGGTATTGAAGATTGGATTCTTAAAGGTAAAAAATTGGTAACAAACACCAAAAAGCAAAGACTAAAAATCTAGAGGAGAGTTTAAGCTCTCAAAATTATAATATTAAAAAAAAATCACAAAGATTATAATATATATATATATATATATATATATGAAATTTACTTTAATATAGTATAGTGTCTTTTTTGCAAGGTAATAGGCTATAAAAATGAAAATTAAAGGAATAATAAAGAACTTAAAAATAAAAAAAATTAAAAATGATAATAGTAAAATATATCTAGGAATTTCTCTGGAGCTGTTGAGGGCAGTGTGTGGTCAGTTGAGTTTCAGATAATTCCTTGTTCCAGCTTATACTTCTCACGGTCTATAGGCCCTTTCCAATGTAGACAATGCTAACTTCAGGGTTTTAATCTATTGCACCTGTCACTTCCAGAGAATTTCCCTCTTCTTTGTTTATTTTGGCTTCCTCTGTTTGAAAGTTTCTTCAGTTTCTAATTTCCACCCTGACACAGGGGGTAGATGGTGGTCACTTATTTAGGCTCACTTGTTCAGTTGTGCTGTGGGGAGGGAGAAACACTGCAAACAAATATCACTGGCATGTGTGGGGACTGCTTGCAGTTGCTGGGCCACACTTGGTTTGTCTCCTCTCATGGCATGTGGGCTTTCCTGGTCTACACTGCTCAGGCTCCAGATTGCTCTTCAGGGGAACTTTCTAAAGCAGGCCCTGTGTTGAGTGCACTTCCCAGGTCTAAGCTGCTCAGGTTCAGGTTCTTGGGTACTCCACAAAGGCAGACTCAGTTGGGCCTGCGTTTTGTGCCCTTCCCAGGTCCAAACAGCTCAGGAGACCAGGTGCTTGGTGAGCACACTTTCCCTAGGTGCGGTGCGTCTTATCACCTCCCCTGCCCCAGCTGCTCAGTTTCCTGGGTGCGCAGTGGGAGCACTGTCCCAGGTGTGCCATGTGTCTTCTCTGGGGAGCTGATCTCTGACTGTGACCCTCCCAATGGATGTCAACCGTCCAGAATTCCAGGAAGAGTTGGTTATCAACTGGGAGTCTGCTCACAATTTGGTGGAGGATGTCATCTCTGGGGTCGAGATTACCCCTTACCTTCCAGCTCTGTCTGTCGCCCACCTGCTTCTTTGCAGGGGGAGGGGCCAGTCTGAAGCCCGTTAGCTCTCCTCTGGTATTCGTTCAATCCTTTGTTCTGTGAGCGGATCAGGCTGTGCCTTATAGCTTTTTGTGGGAAAGTTCTCTCTCTCTCTCTTTCTCTCTCTCTCTCTGGCTATCCCACAGTTTGGGCTTCTATCTCACCTTAGCTCCCTCAGATTGTCCTCAGGGCATTCAGGCCTGGTCCTTACCCTAAGCATGCAGCCCTCGCCCTCCTGTTCAGCCCCTGCTAGCTGCTGGCGGATGCGAGCATCTGAGCTACTTCTCCATGTGAGTTGCGGTTAAGCTTGTAACCTGCGGATATATATATATATATATATATATATATTTAATCCCAGTTATGTTGCCCTCTGAGATTCTAAAACTCCCCACAGACTTGCCAGTGGGAGGGTTTCCTGATGTTTGGAGCCTTCTCCTCCTTCACAACTCCCTCCCTGGGACGGGTCTCTGTCACTAACTTTTTAGTCTCTCTTTTTATCTTTTATATTTCACCCTACCTCCTTTCGAAGAGAATGGGCTGCCTTTTCGGGTGCCTGATGTCTTCCGCCAGCGTTCAGAAGTTGTTTTGTGGAATTTGCTCAGTGTTCAAATGATCTTTCAATGAATTTGTGGGGGAGAAAGTGGTCTCCACGTCCTATTCTTCCACCATCTTAGGATTGCCCCATTATTCATTTTACTATCAACATCATTTGCTTTCTAATTTCTATCTTCTAGGTTTATAACCCTTTTAACCACAATATTTATTCTCTTTTGTGATTCCATCACTTCTGTTTTTGTTTCTGGTGTTATCATTTTCACCTACTTATTTTCTTAGTCATTCCAGCTCACACTCCATTGCTTCAGTTGTCTCATTATTTCTTTCCCAACTACATGTTTCTTATCTATGATCTTCTTTTATAAATGTAATTTGTTAAAGTTGTTTTATTTGAATATATTCTGGTGAATGTTCTTTTGTTTCTAAATTCTACAGTTTTTCTTATATCTTTTCTTATAATATTTTTGCATCAATGACATGACAGTTCCTTTTTATATTATTTATCACTGACTGTTTCTTTGTCTGGACCATCTATTTGTAGCCTTGTGGAGTGGGAACCACTGTAGTCGTCCAGTCTACATCCAAAGAATTTCTCCTTCTCTACTGCCACAGAAGCATATGTTCAGTTCAGTTGTGCCCAACTCTTTGCAACCTCATGGGCTGCAGCACACCAGGCTTCCCTGTCCATCACCAAATCCTGTAGCTTGCCCAAACTCATATCCATTGAGTCGGTGATGCCATTCAACCATCTCATCCTCTGTCGTCCCCTTCTCCTCCTGACTTCAATCTTTCCCAGCATCAGGTTCTTTTCAAATGAGTCAATTGTTTGCATCATGCGGCCAAAGTATTGGAGTTTCAGCTTCAGCATCACTCCTTTCAATGAACATTCAGGACTGATTTCCTTTAAGATTGACTGGTTTTATCTCCTTGCAGTCCAAGGGACTCTCAAGAATCTTCTACAACACCACAGTTCAAAAGCATCAATTATTGGGCACTCAGATTTCTTTATGGTCCAACTCTCACATCCATGCATCTACTACTGGAAAAACCATAGCTTTGACTAGACGGACCTTTGTCAGCAAAGTAATATCTCTGCTTTTTAATATGCTATCTAGGTTAGTCATAGCTTTTCTTCCAAGGAGCAAGTGTCTTTTTATTTCTTGGCTGCAGTCACCATCTGCAGTGATTTTGGAGCCCCTCCCCACCAAAAAAAAAAAATCTCTACTGCCACAGAGGCAGATGACTTCTTGTAAATATTTCTTTCATATTATTATTGATTTAGCTCTATTTCTTATTCTTTGAAATAAACTGAGATTAGCCCTGCTAGCCCATTTTTCACACTTAATTTTTAAAAACAACAACAGAAATTCCATAGGTTTTGCACTTTATGGTGAGAACCTATCCTTCAGGAAGTTTTTGTGCTGGTATTTTTTGAAATCTGCTACTTCTGTGCTAATATGTCACTCTCCATGTTTCTTGTCTCCATTTCCTTTCTTGTGGGTTTTGACTGATCTGTGGATTATATTTATCTCATGGTCTTGTGGAAACTGTGGTTTGAAGATCATTTACATATTAGAATTCCCTCCTTTTCCTCTACTGTGAAAGGAGAATAAAGACAAAGATAGAAGCAGGCATTATTAAGTTTTCTTCTTTTTTTTTTTCTGAATTGATGATGATGTGGCAACTTCACTATAACAGATTTTACTTTCTCTATGAAGTATGAGAAATAGGGCGATGATGGATAGCTTTAATATTTAAGAAGAATAAGTAAAATATGAAAAAGTGATTGCAGAGAGATCACAAAACTAAAGAGATATTTATTAAAATTGATAGAATTTGTTGAGTGTTCATTTAATTTGCACAATTACACATATAGGGTAATAGATACTAATGTGCATGGCTATTTGGACAAAAGATTGATAATCTAAATTCAAATTTTTCTACGTTAATACTATTAGGAAAAAAAGGTGAGCTGTAATGACATTTCCAAAATCGGGAATGGCAATAACTCAGCCCCTTTCGCCAATATCTGCTGGAGACAAAATAGGACTGTCTGAACTTGCCATTGAATGGAAATTTCCAGAGCCTATGGTCTAAATAAATATCTACATTCCTTTTCCTTCAAAATCTTTTAAATCCTCAAAGTTTTGTAGTATAATAATGAATGACCTGGGCTTCCCTAGTGACTCAGATGGTAAAGAATCTGCCTCCAATGCAAGAGATCAGGGTTCAATATATGGGTTGGAAAGATCCCCTGGAGAAAGGAGTGGGTACCCACTCAAGTATTCTTTCCTGGAGAATTCTATGGACAGAGAAGCCTGGTGTGCTACCATCCATGGGGTCGCAAAGGGTCAGACATGAATGAGTGACTAACACTTCACTTCTTCAATGGATTATTTAATATTTAGAATGAAGTTGGGTGGCAGTTTTCAAGATTGTTAAGTATTGAGCAAAAAGTTCTCTATTTGACAACTTATCTGAAAGATACTCCAGTAATTGTTTCTTCAGTATATGTTTCTCCTATATTTACTGTTCCTTTAATTAATAGTGTAGTAAGGATGAGGATGACCAAAGCCACTTCATATTGAATTGACAGGATTCGGTCAATTAGGTACTGTTGCCTTGCTGATACCTCCACTGTCAGACTATGACATCAGCTGGCAAGGGTGAAGTATACCCTGGGAGTATTTCTAGGAGTTCAAATGAGATGTCTTTCCTTGAAGGTGATAGATGTTGTTTATAGATCCCTTGAGGACAAAATGTCTCTCTCAATATGACTTAAATGCTTAATCTCTGTACAGTGCTGAGAACACTGCCAAGGCTAAATAAATCATGTCTTTTTATTCCATTTATATACAATTGAACAAAGAATTTTCACTTTAACAGCATTTAAACATTTACACATGACATGTCTCCATGCAGCAATGTCTCTATTAACTATAGATAATATAGTATATAATTATGTTAACATAATCGTGTAAAACGTGTACGGATTCTTTGTTAATTGGTCAGGTACTAAAATTCAGAGGAACGAAAGGGCATGCTAGTTTGATATTTGCAAAATCCTTATTTTCCACTGGTTCACAACCTTCTAGAGTAAATATATCCATTGACCAGATTCAGAGCACAGCTGTGCCAGCTGTAAGATTGAATGTATTCTGAATTCCTACTTCCCCTCTATTTTCAAAGATTGCTGAGGAGTTGTGGAGAGTGGATCACTTGTTTTCACAGTAAAATGACAGTTTTTTATTAGTCAGTGGCTGAGTGCATATGGGGTGGTGGTAAGGATTATGGAGGAAGGAGGGAATAAAGTCAGAGCAAGCCACACAATAATGACATGTTTGTTGGGAGTGACTACTGGATTACCGTAACCTAGCCTCTACATTAAAAAAGATAAAAAGGAGATATTATATCAGACAAAAGAATGATGAAAAATGCATTACATGATTTCTAAGGTACATAGGCTTTTGATTTTTTTTTTCTTTAAAAAAATTGCATCCAAATCCAATAATCTAACTTCTGAATGGATTTCCCTTCACAGTTCTGAATTTATGAATTCTAACGGAACACCAGATGCTAAGTCTGAGAAAACTGCCTTGCTGATGATTACCAATTGAACAAAAAAGCTCTTCACAGGGAGTTGGATTTTTTTTCTCTGCAAACCGTTCATTCTATTTAATAATATCACTGTATTACTAAGATTTAGAGTGGTATTCTTATTGAAATTTTAGCAGCTCTATATAGCTAACTGCTCGCTGGTATCACATGAAATGATCCCCAGTTATCACATTTCAGGTTAAGAAACGTCATTTTGGTGTAGAAGCTTGAAAAGTGGAAAAGAAAGCCACAAGTCATTACCTTTACCATGCATGCTTAGTCATTTCAGTCGTGTCTGACTCTGTGTGACCTGGTGGACTGGGACTGGTGAGGCTCCTCTGTCTGTGGGATTCTCCAGGCAAGAACACTGGAGTGGGTGGGATCAAACCTGCATGTCTCATGTCGCCTGCATTGGCAGACAGGTTCTTTACCACTAGTGCCACCTGGGAAGCCCAACTTTTACCATACTTGTGTCATATTTTCACTTTCTCCACATTACCGTGAGCAGACAATTATATTGTTCTTCAAAGTCTCTGCAAGCAAATGTCCCTGAAAATGACTAACAAAATAGAAAGACCACACAAACATAAGGTTTCCATCTTATGCAATTGATATAATTAATCTGGATTATGACTTCAGTGATTTAAGTACTAAGAATTTCTATTTTGTCATCTCTAAAATGACAATGATAAATTGTCCTGCAGGAGGAATTAGCATGAGTAATGTTTTCTGGAAATTACAAATGAAAGGTAAAGAGTTTTATGATGAGTATTTCCTGCTGAAGATAGCAGCTCTCCTATCTTACCGAGTTGGAGCAATGAAATACCGAAAAACTGAAGGGCCAGAGTATGCAGACTAACAAAGAACGAACTTAAGGTTACAAAGGAGAATTGACCTGGGCTTGTTCCTCCTCTCAGTCCAATTGTTTCTGATCTCCCAGTTTCCTCAGGATGGCTTCCCTGTTTCTGTCACTAGATAATACTCTAGGGGGAACTAGAAGTCCCTTTTATTAGACACTCCTCTTCCTTAGAATTCACTAAAGTAGAATTCAGTGTAGAAGTGCAGAGAAACAAATGTGTGTAGAAGAGTTAAATTTCCAAAGAACATACACATTTCTCCTTTCTGGATTATTTAATGAAGTTGCTTTCTTTCTTTCTTTCTTTTTTTTTTTTTTTTTAGCTTTGTTTTCTTTAACTCATTTGGACGCTGCAGGATTGAGAAATAAGGATGTGCTCAATTTATTCTCAACATATTCCAGGTCAGTAAATCACAAAATGAGGTCCAGTGATTGTCTGCCTAAGAATCACTAAGATGCTAATTAAAAATTAAAATTCCAAAGTCATACCCAAGAGCTATGAAAGAAAATCTCTTAAAATAAGACTTTCTGAAAGTAGTGGAGAAGAAAGCAGCTGACTGTAAAATAGCATTTAGATAGTATTTGGTTAAAGACAAAAAAGCAAAACGAGAAACCCTATGAAACCACTGAACTTGAGTTGGTAAATTTGTTTCTCACAGTGAAACAGGTAAGCAATTCTGAAAGTTCAAGTACATTGGTTTTGAAAAAATGAGTAAATATGTTGTAGATAATATAAGTGAAGTTTCACGTTGTCAGAAAAAGAAGTTAAAAAAAAAGAAGAAAAATGCTAGAATGAACCCTGTGGTGTTGGATTAGACTTGGAGAACTCAATATGAACTCATGCTTACTTTAAAGTGTGTATAAAAATCAATAAAGGAGCAAATATAGATGGATATAAATACATGGGCTAACACATCTACAAATATTTCCTAGTTCTGTCCTCTGAGAGGCTTTAGAAGCAGTGACATCAAGCCACAATGAACATACATAATGACCAGATCTTGGGTTCCAAATACTATTCTCCAATAAAGCAAACCAGATATATTAGTGAAATGTCTGATTTCATAACTGGAGTAGGAAAAATACAAAATGCCCCTATAGTATCTTGTGGCCCATTAAAATAAAGATGTGTTCAAGGAAAAAAAGAAAAAGAACATAGTATTCAGTCTCAAAGAACTCTCAATGGCCAAAACAGAAACAAAACCGAAACTAGCAAAATAAACAATAATATTGGATTATAATCCAAAGAATGAAATAAATATCCATGAGGTCACTCTGATATAAATGCTGAATGCCTACATGCATGCTCAGTCCCTTCAGTCGTGTCTGACTCTTTGTGACTCTATGGACTGTCGCTCACTAGGCTTCTCTGTCCAAGTGTTTCTCCTGAGAAGAATACTGGAGTGGGTTCCCATGCCCTCCTTCAGGGGATCGTCCCAACCCAGGGAATGAACCTGCATCTCCTGCATTTCCTGCGCTGTGGGCAGATTCTTTACTGCTGAGCAACTGGGGAAGGCCAAATTGTTGGTTAAATACATAAATAATGGGGAAAAGAGAATAAATCTTCTTAAAAGAAGAGTTTCAAATGGTAAATGTAGAAGAAATGAAAGAATAGGAAAATCACCATTAGAATACCACAGCAATAATTCCTGCAGCAGTATCAATGGATAAATGATAAAAAATTTAAGGGAAAAGAGGAAATTAGTGTAGTTTCAAAATATCTCCACTCAGCAGACGCGGGAGACGCCCGGCTCCAGCGGCACAGACACAGGAGAGGCCCGGCTCTGGCGCAACCGACCACATGCAGAATCGTGGCTGAGAGGAGCTGCCCCGCGCCCAGGGTTAGGGCGGTGGCCGAGAGGAGCTGTACCACGTCCAGGAGGCGGTGGCTGCTTGGGCACCGGAGGGCCGAGAGGAGCTGCTCCACATTCAAAGCAGGAGGGGCGGCCTTGAGGAGATACCCCTCGTCCAAGGTAAGGTACAGCGGCTGCACCTTGCTGGAGCAGCTGGGAAGAGATACTCCACGACCAAGTGGAATATAAGAATCCAGTGATCTGGGGAGGAAGGAACAAGATGGCGGAGGGATAAGACGGCGAGACCACTTTCTCCCCCACAAATTCATCAAAAGAACATTTGAACGCGGAGTAAAGTCCACAAAACAACTTCTGAATACTGGCAGAGGACATCAGGCTCCCAGAAAAGCAGCCCATTGTCTTCTAAAGGAGAGAGAAGAAATCCATCTCCACCCACCAGAACACCGACACATGCTTCCCTAACCAGGGAACCTGGACGAGTCACCCGTCCAACCCCACACACAGCGAAGAAACTACATAATAAAGAGAACTCCACAAACTGCAAGAGGGAAAGGCCACCCCAAGCAAAGCAATATAAGCAAGATGAAGAGGCAGAGAAATACCCAGCAAGTAAAGGAACAAGATAATTGTCCACCAACACAAACAAAAGAAGAAGATATAGGGAATTTACCTGATAAAGAATTTCAAATTTTGATGGTGAAAATGATTCAAAATCTTGAAAGCAAAATGGAGTTACAGATAAATAACCTGGAGAAAAGGATTGAGAAGATGGAAGAAAGGTTTAATAAGGACTTAGAAGAAATAAAAAAAGAGTCAATATACAATGAATAATGCAATAGATGAGATCAGAAACACTCTGGAGGGAACAAACAGTAGAATAACAGAGGCAGAAGACAGGATAAGCGAACTAGAAGATAGAATTGTAGAAATAAATGAAACAGAGAGGAAAAAAGAAAAACGAATTAAAAGAAATGAGGACAATATTAGAGACCTCTGGGACAATGTTAAATGCTCCAACATTCAAATCATAGGAGTCCCAGAAGAAGACAAAAAGAAAGACCATGAGAGAATACTTGAGGAGATAATAGTTGAAAACTTCCCTAAAATAGGGAAAGAAATAATCACCCAAGTCCAAGAATCCCAGAGAGTCCCCAACAGGATAAACCCAAGGTGAAATACTCCAAGACACATATTAATCAAATTAACAAAGATCAAACACAAAGAACAAATATTAAAAGCAGCAAGGGAAAAGCAGCAAATAACACATAAGGGGATTCCCATAAGGATAACAGCTGATCTTTCAACAGAAACTCTTCAGGCCAGAAGGGAGTGGCAAGACATACTTCAAGTGATGAAAGAAAATACCCTACAGCCCAGATTACTATACCCAGCAAGGATCTCATTCAAATATGCAGGAGAAATCAAAAGCTTTACAGACAAGCAAAAGCTGAGCGAATTCAGCGTCACCAAACCAGCTCTCCAACAAATGCTAAAGGATCTTCTATAGACAGGAAACACAGAAAGAGTATATAAACTTGAACCCAAAGCAATAAAGAAAATGGCTACGGGATCGTACTTATCAATAATTACCTTAAACGTAAATGGGTTGAAATTTTCAAAAAGGCTAGGAAACAATTCTCATAGCCATCAATAGTTCAGTGTTGAGTTCATGAATAGTTTTTAAAGTTTGGGACCAACTGTAGTATTTGCTATTTGAAGTACTATTTGTAATTGGCATATTACGATGTAACATTGGTCTTCATTTCCAACTTAAAACGCCTAAAAATGCCTAACAGGTTTTTAGATTTGTGAATTTTAGTTGAAATGTATTTTACGATGTTACTAAACCTGCAGAAATATTGAAATATTTCAGAGAACTTATTTACTGTACATTTAATTTATTTTATTTATAAAAGTTATGAACTGTAGAAAGTTTTACTTGTTGGGTCAAATGCTTGTTGCTTCAAATGCTTGTTGCATTTGAAGTGCTAGTTACAAGAAAATCAAATACCTTCAATGTATAAATGCTATTAAGTTTTTAAAGGACTCTGGAGTATAAGTAAGTTTGTTTAAAGAAATTTAGTCTGTTCAACTTGAATCAGCTCTTTCAAACATTAATTAAAAGCCTCATTTAAAAAAAATAAAATAAAAATAAAATATCTCCACTCAGATATTAATTACTGTTTGTTTGTTTTCTAACACATGCCCACAAATTCTTCCTAGAGCAGGTAAAACCTTTATTTCCCTTCTGTTGAGTGTGGCTGGCCTTATTGACTTGTTTCTAATGAAATTACTATGAAAAGAGAAAAATAGGAACTTTGCAATGTAGAAACCTAGTCAGATGCCACCTTAGCCAAGTAATCTAGGTTTAGATCACTAGTAATAATTTATATTATTATTGATATGGAACAATGAGAAGGTAATGTCAACTCTTTAATATACACCCCTCAAATCTATAACTTTACACCAGTCATGAGAAAACATGAGACGAATGATTAAGGTCATGAAAGACAAGGAAAACCTGAGATATTGTCACATACTGAAAGAGCTTTAGAAGACAACAACTAAAGGCAATGTGATATCCTGCTTTGGATCTTAGAACAGCAAAAGAACATTAATACAAAAATGGCGTAAATTTAAATAAATTCTATAGTCAAGTTAAGTGTGTTGTACCAATGTTAATTTTTTTTAAAATTTCAATCAGTGTACCATATTATGTAAGATACTAATGTTAGGGAAATCTGGGTGAGGGGTATATGAGAACACCCTTGCCTTAGTCAGCTTGGGCTGCCATAATGATATCATAGATTGGGTGACTTAAAGAACAGAAATTTATTTTTTTTCATAGTTCCACAGACTGGATTCGGAGTTTAGGGTACCAGCATGGTAAACTTGCTGACTTGCAAATTGACACCCTCTCATTATGTCCTCACATGGGATTTCCTCAGTGTGTGTGTGTGGGAAGTGAGGAGAGAGATGTGGGGGTGGGGGGGGAACTGTAAGGTGATAATTTCAGTAGAGTCATTATGACTATTTTTCCTCATTCATATATGATAATCTAGTTTGTTACTGTTTATAATAGCCAGCCAAGGTCCTTAAAACTTGGTTGTGACTACTTGTGTTTTCATAGATGCTAGTCTGTCCATAAGTGTTTTTTTATTTGTGGTAGGATAACAGAAACATGACTTTAGTTGTGAAACACAAAAGATGCTAATAAAGAACTGACAATGTTATTAATGTATTATAAAACATTATTTGTATACCAAAAAATAGACATCAATGCGGTAATGGATTGCAAAATCTCATTTTGTCAGCGTTCCAACTCTCCAAGGTCAATGAGATGTGAGAAAAAATGTCAACAATTTAAGATTGAAATAATTTCTGAAGAAGTTTATTCCTGCTGCCTTTCATCTCCTATAAAGAAAAAACAACTAAAAATGCAAGCTAACAAATGTCAGTAGTTTGTTAATAATCAATCTGCAGTGAATTAAACCTGAATTCATTCTGTTATATGTGTTTGGAAGCTTGGAACTCTATATATTTTAGTTTTTCTCTATTCCCTAAATGCAGATTGCTTGATGGTGTGTAAGAGAGCTAATTAGATATAAATACCAACCAGCACCCAAAAACAAGTATCATAATGATCATACAGTGAACAGCTGTGCCATTCGATAAATTGGTTTCATTTCTAATACTGCAGCAATTCAAACATTTTCTAGCTCCAAAAATGTTTTTCCCCTTCATAGGCCAGATTCAATTAAAAAAGAAAAAAAATGTTCTGTTAATGCAGGACTTCAGAAGACCACAAAAATCTGAGGCTTTGTGAACTTTTGTTACAAAAGCCAGACAGATACATGATTGAACATGGGCCTGCTCTGATTTCTTAACTGATAGCACAACATATAAGAGTAATGTACATGGGATCAGTACAAGGAGGCAATACTGGATTATAACTGAGGACTGAGAACTAAATAGTTGTCTTCTATAAAACTGAACCTTATTCAATTTTATTTTGTTTTGATTTTTCCATTTTCTGTTTTGATCTATGGGGAAAGGTCTATTGAAAAGGTTTGAGGCAGTGTTGCAATGCCACTTTAGATTGACAGCTCTAATGTCAATTTAATTAAATTCATATTTATTTAATACCTACCCTGTGCCTGGTGCTACTTTAAGTACTGGTCAACCACAGGTATTGTTCCCCTCTTTCCCTCAAGGAGCTAACAGTCTAGTTTACATTTCTTAATATTATAAAACAAACAAAAAATACAAATTACTGTTTCTATGTGGGTGGGTGAGGGAAGGAGAGGCACTACTCTAGGAAATCATGAAGGACTAAGAAATGACCTGAAATAAATAGCTCAGGGAAGCTTCTCTGTGGAAGTGACATTTAAGCTCAGACCTAATTTAAGTTGCTGAAAAGGGAACATCTCATGCTTTTATAGGACAGAAAGATCAAAATTTCCTACTATTTACTTTGTGATAACATCTCAGTCTTATATTGAAGTTTTAAAAATGGTGCTTAAATGCCTTGTCACTCTCTTAAAACTCTGTTAAAATGATAGCCAAAAATTCAAAACAAGAAGGGGGCATAATAAGTAATAGGATTTTTAAAAATAGGAGAAGAGACAACAGAAAACAAAATTGTGCAATACAGAAAGCAGATGCATAAGTAGAAACTGACTTGGTACACTCGAGAAAGCTAAATCCAAAGTTTGCAGCGGAGAAAACTAGCAACCAGTTTTATTGGACTTATCCCCAAAACCTCAGAGAGGACAGTGACAGAATCTCTGGAAAGTGAATAAGGGACTAAGAGCAGAAAATTGGTTTAAAGCATCTCCATGAATTTATTTGAGCAGTTAGAATGCAAACTCCTTCTCTATTTCATGTGTCCAACACACTGTCCTCTTCCTATCCATGAAAAAATAATGGAAGTCAGTTTCCCGCAGAAGGTAAAACAAAGGGTCTCTGGAATGAGATAAACCAAGTATAACTAAAAACTGGGCTACTGTATTGAAACAAGTGATTGTGTGAAAGTTCATATGTTAGGTTATAAGAATCATATAATTCTCTCACTGAGATTCCAGAATGCTGACAGCCACTATACACTAAAGTAAAGAAATTTAAAAATCTGGATGTCCATAAGGAAACCATTTAGGTAGCTCACAGGACCATAAAGCTACAGTCAACAAAACCCAGGCTGTGCACAGAGCTTTCAATCTGAGTGCCCAATTTTGAGTGCCCAAAATTAACTATGAAGTGTTAATGAGTTCGAATTGAGTTGAGTTCAGTCGCTCAGTCGTGTCCGACTCTCCGCGACCCCATGAATCACAGCACGCCAGGCCCCCCTGTCCATCACCAAATCCCGGAGTTCACTCAAACTCATGTCCACAGAGTCGGTGATGCCATCCAGCCATCTCATTCTCGGTCGTCCCCTTCTCCACCCGCCCTCAACCTTTCCCAGCATCAGAGTCATTTCCAGTGAGTCAACTCGTCGCATGAGGTGGCCAAAGTCTTGGAGTTTCAGCTTTAGCATCAGTCCTTCCAATGAACACCCAGGATTGATCTCCTTTAGAATGGACTGGTTGGATCTCCTTGCAGTCCAAGGGACTCTCAAGAGTCTTCTCCAGCACCACAGTTCAAAAGCATCAATTCTTCGGCCATCAGCTTTCTTCACAGTCCAACTCTCACATCCATACATGACCACGGGAAAAACCATAGCCTTGACTAGACGGACCTTGGTTGGCAAAGTAATGTCTCTGCTTTTTAATATACTATCAAGGTTGGTCATAACTTTCCTTCCAAGGAGTAAGCGTCTTTTAATTTCATGGCTGCAATCAGCATCTGCAGTGATTTTGGAACCCAAAAAAATAAAGTCTAACACTGTTTCCACTGTTTTTCCATCTATTTGCCATGAAGTGATGGGACCAGATGCCATGATCATTGTTTTCTGAATGTTGACCTTCAAGCCAACCTTTTCACTCTCCTCTTTCACTTTCATCAAGAGGCTTTTGAGTTCCTCTTCACTTTCTGCCATAAGGGTAGTGTCATCTGCATATCTGAGGTTATTGATATTTCTCCCAGCAATCTTGATTCCAGCTTGTGCTTCTTCCAGCCCAGCGTTCCTCATGATGTACTCTGCATATAAGTTAAATAAGCAAGGTGACAATATACAGCCTTGAAATGTTAATAATGATCACTAAACACTTGAAAAAAAAATCTCCAGTATAAAAGATGTATATCAAAATAATAGATATAACAAAGCAACTTGTGAGAAACAGACTATTAATGAAAACATAATTTTAAAAACATTAATGTACTTAGAGAGATGTGTGTGTTAGTCTCTCAGTCATGTCCTATTCTTTGAGACCCCAGGGACTGTAGCCTGCCAGGCTCCTCTGTCCATGGACTTCTCCAGGCAGGAATACAGAAGTGGGTTCCCATTCCCTTCTCCAGGGAATCTTCCTGACCCAGGGATCAAACTCAGGTCTCCTTCATTGTAGGCAGATTCTTTACCTGCATGAGATGCTATTAACCCACGTTATTAACCCATGAAACAAGAACGGTTTGCTCTAGAAAAAGAAACACTAAAAGAACAATGAAGAGCTTTTGAAAATTAAAATCTTGCCAGATATGAGAAGCTAAATAAGAAGAGTTAAAAGATAAAGTTTCAGAAATATACCAGAAAGTGGAGTAAAATGGCAAAGATAGAAAATAGGAAAGAAAAGACAAGAAAAACAGGAGACCTACATAGGAGACACAAGATTCCAAAAGCGGAGTTGTAGAAAGAGAATATGAAAATTAAAGGGAAGAAAATAACAAAGAAATGGTTGAATAAAATGCTCTAGGCCTGAAGGACGTGCATTTCCAGACTGAAAGTGTCCATCAAGTATCTACCACAGTGAATAAAAATAGTCCTCACCAGAACACATCATCAGAAAATTTTAGAACTCTGGAAGAGAGAAAAATTTCCCAAAAGATTCAGGGATGAGATTTCAGAATGATTTCCAACTTTTTCAACAGTACTGGAAGCTAGAAGACACTGCAACAATAACTTCAAGGTCCTGATAGAAAATTATTTCTAACCTTGTATTCCTAATGAACTATCAAACAAGCTGAGAGTGGAATAAAAGCTTTTCAAATATTCAGGGTCTCAAAATCTGGGACACTCAGGCATCATTTCCCAAAATGCTACTTCAGTTCAGTTCATTCACTCAGTCGTGTCCGACTCTTAGCGATCCCATGAACCACAGCACGCCAGGCCTCCCTGTCCATCACCAACTCCCGGAGTTCACTCAAACCCATGTCCATTGAGTCGGTGATGCCATCCAGCCACCTCATTCTGTGTCGGCCCCGTCTCCTCCTATCCCCAATCGCTCCCAGCATCAGAGTCTTTTCCAGTGAGTCAACTCGTCGCATGAGGTGGCCAAAGTATTGGAGTTTCAGCTTTAGCATAAGTCCTTCCAATGAACACCCAGGATTGATCCCCTCTAGAATGGACTGGTTGGAACTCCTTGCAGTCCAAGAGAGTCTCAAGAGTCTTCTCTAGCACCACAGTTCAAAGGCATCAGTTTTTCGGCGATCAGCTTTCTTCACAGTCCAAATCTCAAATCCATACATGACCACGGGAAAAACCATAGCCTTGACTAGACGGACCTTGGTTGGCAAAGTAATGTCTCTGCTTTTTAATGTGCTATCTAGGCTGGTCATAACTTTCCTTCCAAGGAGTAAGCGTCTTTTAATTTCATGGCTAAAATCAGCATCTGCAGTGATTTTGGAGCCCAGAAAATAAAGTCTGACACCGTTTCCACTGTTTTCCATCTATTTCCCAAGAAGTGATGGGACCAGATGCTCTGATCTTTGTTTGCTGAATGTTGAGTTTTAAGCCAACCTTTTCACTCTCCTCTTTCACTTTCATCAAGAGGCTTTTTAGTTCCTCTTCACTTTCTGCCATAAGGGTAGTGTCATCTGCATATCTGAGGTTATTGATATTTCTCCCGGCAATCTTGACTCCAGCTTGTGTTTCTTCCAGCCCAGCGTTCCTCATGATGTACTCTGCATGTAAGTTAAATAAGCAAGGTGACAATATACAACCTTGACGTTCTCCTTTTTCTATTTGGAACCAGTCTGTTGTTCCATGTACAGTTCAAACTGTTGCTTCCTGACCTGCATACAGGTTTCTCAAGAGGCAGGTCAGGTGGTCTAGGATTCCCATCTCTTTCAGAATGTTCCACAGTTTATTGTGATCCACACAGTCAAAGGCTTTGGCATAGTCAATGAAGCAGAAATAGATGTTTTTCTGGAACTCTCTTGCTTTCTCCATAATCCAGCGGATGTTGCCAATTTGATCTCTGGTGACTCTTCCTTTTCTAAAACCTGCTTGGACATCTGGAAGTTCATGATTCACATATTGCTGAAGCCTAGCTTGAAGAAATTTGAGCATGACTTTACTAGCGTGTGAGATGAGTGCACTTGTGCGGTAGTTTGAGCATTCTTTGGCATTGCTTTTCTTAGGGATTGGAATGAAGACTGAACTTTTCCAGTCCTGTGGCCATTGCTGAGTTTTCCAAGTTTGCTGGCCTATTGAGTGCAGCACTTTCACCGCATCATCTTTTGGCATTTGAAATAGCTCAATTGGAATTTCATCACCTCTGCTAACTTCATTCATAGTGATGCTTCCTAAGGCCCACTTGACTTCACATTCCAGGGTGTCTGACTCTAGGTGACTGACCACACCACTGTGCTTATCTGGGTCATGAAGATCTTTTTTGTACAGTTCTTCTGTGTATCCTTGCCACCTCTTCTTAATATCTTCTGCTTCTGTTAGGTCCATACCATATCTGTCCTTTATTGAGCCCATCTTTGCATGAAAGATGGTATCTCTAATTTTCTTGAAGAGATCTCTAGTCTTTCCCATTCTATATTTTTCATCTATGTCTTTGCACTGATCACTGAGGAAGGCTTTCTTATTTCTCCTTGCTATTTTTTGGAACTCTTCATTCAAATGGGTATATCTTTTCTTTCTCCTTTGCTTTTGGCTTCTCTTCTTTTCACAGCTATTTGTAATGCTGAAATCCTCAGACAGCCATTTTGCTATTATACTTAAGAATATTCACATATGGCTATTGACCCACGTCAGGTACAAAGGGGCTTGTGACATGGCCAACTATCAAACTGAAAGATTCAGGTCATCAGTTCCCTTGTTGCTGCTGTTTTTAGTTACTCAGTTATGTCCAATTCTTTGCAACACCACAGAATGTAACCCACCAGGCTCTTCTGTCCATGGGATTTCCCAGGCTAGAATAGAGGAGTGGGTTGCCATTTCCTTCTCCAGGGGATCTTCCTGACCCAGGGATCATACAGAGGTCTCCTACTTGGCAGGTGGATTCTTTACAGATGAGCCACAGCAGTGGTTCAGTTCCCTTACCAGCACCAAATGAGTACTTCCAAAAAGACTTTTTAATAGTATCAGGTGTACTACTTAAAAAGAGAAAGCTGGTAATAGATTTAGTGGGATTATAGTTCTGTATATCCATTTAAACTCGTCATATTCAATCTCAGTGGGCAAATTGTACATTTTATTTTTATATACTCATTTCATAAAATAACTCTTTTCTTATAAATAATATAGAAAATGTATAATATAGAAAAAGTACTAGCACAAGACATATTATATAAAAGCACCAGCATAAAATAACAATTAAAATGATGTGTAATACCTCTACTCAAAGATAAAATTAAACATTTTTTCAGATTGCTACATATTTTACAGATATTATTCTAAGTGTATATGTATATTTGTGTATAAAGCCACAATTTTATTTTCCCCCAAATTTAGATTGTATACTACACATTGTTTTCATCTGATTTTTAAAAAGCTTAACAACATGTTAAGCATTTCCTCTGTCAATAAATAACCTTATAGAGTATGAATTTTTAAGGTAGCATATAGTACAATTAAAGGTATGCAATGCACAATTTTAGCTATCCAATGCACATTATTCTTGCCAAGAAAAACTTGGCAAGAGTACACAGAAAAACTGTACAAAAAAAAAATCTTTACGACCAATATAATCACAATGGTATGATCACTCACCTAGAGCCAGACATCCTGCAATGTGAAGTCAAGTGGGCCGTAGAAAGCATCACTATGAACAAAGCTAGTGGAGGTGATGAAATTCCAGTTCAGCTACTTCAAATCCTGAAAGATGATGCTGTGAAAGTGCTGCACTCAATAGGCCAGCAAATTTGGAAAACTCAGCAGTGGCCACAGGACTGGAAAAGGTCAGTTTTCATTCCACTCCCAAAGAAAGACAATGCCAAAGAATGCTCAAAATACCACACGATTGCACTCATCTCACACACTAGTAAAGTCATGCCAAAAATTCTCAAAGCCAGGCTTCAGCAATATGTGAACCGTGAACCTCCAGATGTTCAAGCTGGTTTTAGAAAAGGTAGAGGAACAAGAGATCAAATTGATAACATCTGCTGGATCATCAAAAAAGCAAGAGAATTTCAGAAAAACATCTATTTCTGCTTTATTGACTATGCCAAAGCCTTTGACTGTGTGAATCACAATGAATTGTGGAAAATTCTTAAAGAGATGGGAATACCAGGCCACCTGATCTGCCTCTTGAAAAACCTATGTGCAGGTCAGGAAGCAACAGTTAAAAGTGGACATGGAACAACAGACTGGTTCCAAATAGGAAAAAGAGTACATCAAGGTGGTATATCGTCACCCTGCTTATTTAACTTATATGCAGAATACATCATGAGGAACGCTGGGCTGGAAGAAGCACAGGATGGAATCAAGATTGCCGGGAGAAATATCAATCACCTCAGATATGCAGAAGACACCACCCTTATGGCAGAAAGTGAAGAGGAACTCAAAAGCCTCTTGATGAAAGTGAGAGAGGAGAGTGACAAAGTTGGCTTGAAGCTCAATATTCAGAAAACAAAGATCATGGCATCTGGTCCCATCAATTCATGGGAAATAGATGGGGAAACAGTGGAAACAGTATCAGACTTTATTTTTCTGGTATCCAAAATCATTGCCGATGGGGGTTGCAGCCATGAAATTAAAAGACGCTTACTCCTTGGAAGGAAAGTTATGACTAACCTAGATAGCATATTAAAAAGCAGAGACATTACTTTGCCAACAAATGTCCGTCTACTCAAGGCTATTGTTTTTCCAGTGGTCATATATGAATGTGAGAGTTGGACTGTGAAGAAATCTGATGGCCCAAGAATTGTTGCTTTTGAACTGTGGTGTTGGAGAAGACTCTTGAGAGTCCCATGTACTCCAAGGAGATCCAACCAGTCCATTCTAAAGGAGATCAGTCCTGGGTGTTCATTGGAAGGGCTGATGCTAAAGCTGAAGCTACAATACTTTGGCCACCTCATGAGAAGTGTTGACTCACTGGAAAATACTCATGCTTGGAGGGATGGGGGCAGGAAGAGAAGGGGACGACAGAGAATGAGATGGCTGGATGGCATCTCTGACCCGATGGACATGAGGTTGGGTGAACTCCAGGAAATGGTGATGGACAGGGAGGCCTGGCTTGCTGCATTTCATGTGGTCGCAAAGAGTCAGACACAACTGAGTGACTGAACTGAACTGAAGTGAATGCACATTATGCAACTTGGCTTTTGCAAAACTTTCAGTAGTATCTGCTCTCACTACCAAAGAGAAATCCATGAGTCTTTTGACTTTTACCAAAAAATACAAAAAGGGAAAATTGCATTCAGTGTTTGTTTTACAGTGAGTTATTGTAGAGATAGTACATACCCCACACAAGCAGAGTGGCACCACTAAGCTCCTTCTATGGGAGCTATATTCAGCATCCCAGCATCAAGCGTCCATATGTTTGAAATGTGTCTGTGAGCATCTGTGATTCATCTCAGTTTAGTTTGTGTATCCATTAGCAACATGTGTCCTAAGATATTAATAAAGCCTAGGAAAGCTCAGACTGGATTTCCCTGTTGGTTCAGATCGTAAAGCATCTACCTATAATGTGGGAGACACAGGTTTGGTCCCTGGATTGGGAAGATCCTCTGAAGAAGGACTTGGCAACCCACTTCAGTACTCTTGCCTGGAAAATCCCATGGATGGAAGAGCATGATAGATTCAGTCCATGGGGTCGCAAATAGTCGGACACAACTGAGCGACTTCACTTTCACTTTCAAGAAAGCTCAAAAGTGGGTTACACTTAGCTTAAAAGTGGACACAACTGAGCATTTCAACCATGGTGAATGAGATAAAACCTGCATTGAACTTGCCTGCCTCCACCATTCATGCTATTTACAAACAGAGAGAATCTTGAAAGCTGCCAAAGTTGCTGTTGGTTCCACTAGTAGCAAAGCGGTCTTTTTCTGTAGTTGACATACAATAATAAATACAATGGGCTTCCTTGATGGCTCAGCAAGTAAAGACTCTGCCTGCAATGCTGGAGACATAGGTGAGATGAGTTCAATCTCTGGATCAGAAAGATCCTCTGGAGAAGGGCATGGCGATCCTCTGGAGAAGGGCATGGCAATCCACTCCAGTATTCTTGCCTGGGAAATCCCATGGACAGAGGAGCCTGGCAGGCTACAGTCCATACGTCTGCAAACAGTCAGACACAAGTGATTGAATAAGAAATGAATACAATGAAAGTTTGCTGCTTGAGTGGATTGATGGGTACAAAGTGTGGTGTTGTGTTAAGTGCCTTATACTTAAGGAGAAAACAGTCAGTCTTTTTAATAAGCTGGAATAGAAAGCACTGGATTATGGTGATGACAGTATCTGCTAAAGTTAAATTTAAAGTAGTTGTGGGTCGTTTGATCGGTTTTTGAGGCAAAGGAAGTTTTACAGCCTAAATCTTACTGGATTCAGTGCTTTATCTGGTACTGGCAATGCGGAAAAATTTCCAAGAAAAAGTGAAGAAAATAATTTCTGAAGGTGATTATTCATGTAAGCAAGTGTTGAACTGTGATGAAATGCCACTTATTGGGGGAAAAATGCTGAGCAAGATACGTATTTCCATAAAACAAAAGCAGGCTAAGGGACATAATGCATGGAAGGACAGGTTTACTCTAATGCCTATTATTAATGTCACTGGTGATGCTGTCCTTAGACTTCTACTGCTGTTCCCTTCAGGAAATTCAAGGGGACTTCAAATAATCCTTTGCAATTTTACATACTAACAATGAAAAATCAAAACAGAAATAAGGAAACAATCACATTCACCATTGCAACACAAAGAATAAAATACCTATGAATAAACTTACCTAAAGAGACAAACGGAGAAGGCAATGGCACTCCACTCCAGTACTCTTGCCTGGAAAATCCCATGGCCGGAGGAGCCTGGTAGGCTGCAGTCTATGGGGTTTCGAAGAGTTGGACACGACTGAGCGACTTCACTTTCACTCTTCTCTTTCATGCATTGGAGAAGGAAATGACAACCCACTCCAGTGTTCTTGCCTTAAGAATCCCAGGGATGGGGGCTTCCGTCTATGGGGTCGCACAGAGTCGGACACAACTGAAGTGACTTAGCAGCAGCAGCAAAGAGACAAAAGACCTGTACGCAGAAAACCATAAGACATTGATGACAGAAATCAAAAATGATACAAACAGATGGAGAGACATACCATAATTTTGAATAGGAAGAATCAATATTGTGAAAATGACTATAATACCAAAGCAAGTTACAGATTCAGTGCAATCTCTATTAAACTACCAGTGGCATTTTTCACAGGACTAGAACAAAAAATTTCACAATTTGTATACAAACAAAGAATGGCCAAACTACTGCACAATTGCACTCATCTCACATGCTAGTAAAATCATGCTCAAAATTCTCCAAGCCAGGCTTCAGCAATATGTGAACTGCAAACTTCCAGATATTCAAGCTGGTTTTAGAAAAGGCAGAGGAACCAGAGATCAAATTGCCAACATCAGCTGGATCATGGAAAAAACAAGAGAGTTCCAGAAAAATATCTATTTCTGCTTTATTGACTAAGCCAAGGTCTTTGTGTGGATTACAAAAAACTGTGAAACATTCTGAAAGAGATGGGAATACCAGACCACCTGACCTGCCTCTTGAGAAACCTGTATGCAGGTCAGGAAGCAACAGTTAGAACCAGACATGGAACAACATATCGGTCCCAAAACGGAAAAGGAGTATGTCAAGGTTGTTTATTGTCACCCTGCTTATTTAACTTATATGCAGAATACATCATGAGAAACGCTGGGCTGGATGAAGCACTAGCTCGAATCAAGATTGCTGCGGGAAATATCAATAACCTCAGATATGCAGATGACACCACCCTTATGGCAGAAAGTGAAGAAGAACTAAAGAGCCTCTTGATGAAAGTGAAAGAGGAGAGCGAAAAAGCTGTCTTAAAGTTCAACATTCAGAAAACTAAGATTATGGTATCCGGTCCCATCACTTCATTGCAGATAGAAGGGGAATCAATGGAAACAGTGGCTGACTTTATTTTCTGGGCTCCAAAATCACTGCAGATGGGGATTGTAGCCACAAAATTAAAAGACGCTTACTCCTTGGAAGGAAAGTTATGAGCAACCTAGACAGCATATTAAAAAGCAGAGATATTACTTTGTCAACAAAGGTCCGTCTAGTCAAGGCTATGGTTTTTCTAGTGGTCATGTATGGATGTGAGAATTGGACTATAAAGAAAGCTGAGCGCCAAAGAATTGATGCTTTTGAACTGTGGTGTTGGAGAAGACTCTTGAGAGTCCCTTGGACAGCAAGGAGATCCAACCAGTGCATCCTAGGGGAGATCAGTCCTAGGTGTTCATTAGAAGAACTGATGCTAAGGCTGAAACTCCAATACTTTGGCCACCTGATGCGAAGAGCTGACTCATTTGAAAATACCCTGATGCTCAGAAAGATTGAGGGCAGGAGGAAAAGGGGATGACAGAGGATTAGATGGTTGGATGGTATCATCGACTCGATGGACATGGGTTTGGGTGAACTCCGGGAGTTGGTGATGAACAGGGAGGACTGGCGTGCTGCGGTTCATGGGGTCACAAAGAGTCGGACATGACTGAGCGACTGAACAGAACTGAACTGAACTGATTCAAACACAGAAGACTCTGAATAGCCAAAACAATCTCGAGGAAGAAGAATGTTGCTGGAAGAATCAACCTTCCTGAATTCAGATTATACAACAAAGCTACAATCATCAAGACAGTATGGGACAAAAACAGAAATATAAGTAAATGGAGCAAGATAGAAAGCTCAGAGATAAACTCATGCACCTATGGGTACATTATCCTTGGCAAAAGAAGCAAGAATATACAATGGAGAAAAGATAGTCTCTTCAATAAGTGGTGCTGGGAAAATTGGACAGCTACATGCAGAAAAAAATAAAACTATAACACTTCCTAATACTATAGACAAAAATAAACTGAAAATAAATTAAACACCTAAATATAAGACCAGAAATTATAAAACTCTTTGAGGAAAATATAGGCAGACTCCTATTTGATATAAATCACAGCAAGGTTCTCTCTGAACCACCACTTAGAGTAATGGAAATAAAAATAAAAATAAACAAATGGGAACTAATTAAACCTAAAAGATTTTGCACAGCTAAGAAAACTATGAACAAGGTTAAAAGACAACCCTCAGAAGGGGAGAAAATAGCAAATGAAATAACTGACAAAGGATTAATCTACAAATTATACAAGCAGCTCATGTAGCTCAATACCAGAAAAACAAACCCAATCAAAAAGTGAGCAGAAGACCTAAACAGACATTTCTCCAAAGAAGACATACAGATGTTAATAGACACATGAAAAGAGAATATCACTCGTTACTAGAGAAATACAGATCAAAGCTATCTTATACCTGTAGGAATGACCATCATCAAAAAGTCTACAAACAATCAACGCTGGAGAGGGTGTGGAGAAAGGGAACCCTTTTGCATTATCGGTGGGAATGTAAATTGATGCAGCCACTATGGAAAACAGTATGGAGATTCCTTTAAAAACTAGGAATAAAACTACCATATAACGCAACAATCCCACTACTGGGCATATACTCTGAAAAAAACAACTGAATGAGACATGTATCCCGATATTCATCACAACAATATTTACAACAGCTAGGACACGGAAACAACCTAGATGTCCATTGATAGATGAAGGGATAAAGAAGCTTTGATACATATATGCAATGGAATATTACTGAGCCATAAAAGAAACACATTTGAGTCAGTTCTAATGAGGTGGATGAACCTAGAGCTTCTTATACAGAGTGAAGTAAGTCAGAAAGAGAAAAACAAATATTGTATATCAATGCATATATATGGAATCTAGAAGGATGATATCAATGAACCTATTTGCAGAGTAGCAATGGAGATGAAAACATAGAGAACAGACTTGTGCACACAGCAGGAGAAGCAGAGGGTGGGATGAATTGAGAGAGTAGCATTGAAGCATATACATTACCATATGTAAAATTAGACAGCCAGTGGAAATTTGCTGTATGACACAGGGGCCTCAAATATGGTGCCCTGTGACAACCTAGAGGGATGGGATGGGGTGGGAGGTGGGAGGGACATACAAGAGAAAGGGGACATATGTATACCTATGGCTGATTCATGTTGATATATGGCAGAAACCAACCCAATATTGTAAAGCAATTATCCTCCAATTAAAAATAAACATTTTTTTTAATCATTGATAAAAATGTACTTCTTGCTGTGTTTTCTTCATATATAAGTGGTTAAACTATCAAAGTGTTTTTTCCTGAGTACATGAGTAGATACATTGGTCCTTTGTTGAAAACTACTGTAAGAAAATAACTTTCACTATAAATGTATTCTGATTGTCGATAATTGTGCTGCTCCTCTATCTGGCATTACCAAGTATGGCAGCAACGTTTGTGTTGTGTTCTTAACACAAAATACTATGTCATTGCTGCAGCCATGTAACCAAGGTCCAATAGCCACAATTAAGGCCTATCATATGCCAAATGAGTTGTATTTTAAGTGCCATTGACAGAGGTCAACTCTGAAGCATCATTCAGAGAGATCCACAATATAAAACTGGCAATTGTCAACCTTGGAGATGTTCTCAATAGGCTAACAATCTCATTGAGAAATGGTGTTCAGAGGAAACTGTCCTGAATGAAGTAATGAACAATTTTAAAGGCTTCAAAGCTGTAACAATAAATATTTCACTAGGAACTTTGGATATGGAGGCTGGGTTTTTGGATGTACACAAAGATGATGGTGAAGAGGTTTTGGCATCTCATGACCAAGTGCTGGCAGACGAATAGCTGATACAATTGCAACAGGAAAGGATATGAATCAAAACCAAATACAATAGTGAAAGGCCTGAAAGTAAAGTCATTCAGGAACTGAACATGCAGTACTTATGAGATTTCCACTACAATTGACAGTGTTACAATGATTACAGAAAAGTATGAGTTTAATTTTGAAAGGGCACATAAGTTTAGGGCAGGTTTGCAGGATGTTTTGAGTTCCTACAAAGAATTGTATGGTAGAAAAATACACAAGGCTAAACAGTTGTTGGGGGCGGGAGGAGAAGGGGACAACAGAGAATGAGATGGCTGGATGGCATCACCGACTCTGTGGACATGAGTTTGAGTGAACTCCGGGAGTTGGTGATGGACAGGGAGGCCTGGCTTGCTGTGATTCATGGGGTCGCGGAGAGTCGGACACGACTGAGCGACTGAATTGAACTGAGCTGAACTGAAAATGTGGTATTTCCAGCCTTCCATATTAGCCACTGCAGATGAAGAACCTCAACCCTCAACAATGAGACAGGCAGACATAGAAGAAGGTGTAAACATTAGTGGACTCAAATAGAGATGAGATATTAAAAGAGGACGCTCTTTCTTTCTCCCCTACACCCCAGTCTCCTGTACCTCTCAAAGCCCCAGCCTTCCAAACCATCAGCACCACCTCACTGTCTTCCAGTGTGCTCTGTCTTCTCAATTCTGGTAAGTGAAATTATGCTGTACATACGTTATTTCTACTTTATACAAATTATGTATTTATTATACAATCCCTGCTTTGATTATATGTTAATATTATTTTAGATTTTATGTGCTATTTGGTATGATTTGATAGGGTTTTTTTAATAGTCTGAGAATGCTCAAAACTTTTTATATATAAATTAATGGTAATTGCTTCTTGACTTTACACCATTTCAGTTCAGGAAAGATTTCATAGGAAGGCCCTAATTTTGGACAGTAGAGGAAACCTGTTTACATAATCTTACATAATTTACATAATTGGTCTCCTGCTATAGGACATTTGTTTCCAATATTTCTTGATTATAAATTAAGCTAACGTGAATATAATTGTATCTGCCACATTGTGTATATCTCTGATTATTTTTTTTTTTTAATAAATTTTTTAAAACTGGAATTTCTGGGTCAAACCCATCCTACTCTTTTATTCAACAATTCTACCACTAAAAACCTAGTCTAGGGGAATAATTAAAGTCCATTTAAATATATTTTTAAAATCTTTTAAATTTAATGCTCATTTAATAAATAGAAATAATAGACTTTGAATCTTTTAATTTGGTAAAATCACAAAAATTAACATTTCAGCCCAATCTCCTTCCCCATCACAACTCATTGATGTAAGGGAGATTTTTATTTGAAAGGTCTTCAAGAAACTCTGGGAATTATCTGTACAAGCAATATTTACATATCTATGATAGCATAAAACCCCATGCTCAGGTAAGGTATTGAATATAATTAGCAGATTCTATTCAAGTAAGAGAGTTGAGTGAGACAGAGCTCAAACTGAATTGGGAAGGAAACGTTTTTCACAGAAAATGATTTAATCTTTCCAATATAAGACAGCTTTGATTATTCCATTATATGCGTTCTACCCAACCAGGATTTTCTGTCTATAAATTGAAAAAGGAGATCTAACATTCTTCATCTCTGCCTTCATGGCTTCCATAAACCATTTAACTAACAATGATATTTTTTAAAGTTTTGCTTTTAAGCAACTAAGCAGACAGGCTCCGGTGTAAGTGAAGTAATGGAAACCACACTCAAAAGAGTCAATGGAGAAGAAGAAGTCTTGTGTCTTAGTTGCTAAATCCATTATACTTTTTAAAAAACAGTTAGTTACTGAATCCCCTAATTCAGTGAATTTTTCAAATACATACTGTGGCCAGAACAACATGGGTTCCTTGTTAAATATGCAGGTTCCTGGCTCTACTCCAAATATACTGAGTAACAATTTCTTAAGATGTAATCTGAAATCTACCTTTTTAATAAATTTCCCAGGTGATTCTTATTCACACTGCATTCTGAGAACTATCAGGAATGAAAGTGTAAAAGAGAAAAAGTAGAAAAGTAGGAAAGAGAAGAAAGTGGAGAGTAGATCACAAATGATCATATTCATAATCATTAGATCTGAAACCAAACACAAATTACACACATACACAAATATTGTTTTATTAGTTTGTATCTTGTAAATGCTTCTAAACATTTTTTAAATCAAAACACAGAATGAAGTGTGTAATAAAATGCCATTATATAAATTAAAATATATATACAAGCTAAATGTCATGATATATTGTTACAAGAATTTATCCTTTGATATGTATCCTTTTTTTGTTCTCTCAAAATTGGAACTCAGTTCTCAGCCTCTTTGGTGCTCAGCACATCCATAAAATAGGAGGAGGTCAGCAGGCTGTTAGTAGAATTGGTGTGTGAAAATTGGGGAAAATATTTTTAAAAGAATTGAAGTGTTAGCCTATTTCCTTCTGGGCAGAATATTGATGTGTTGGTTGGAATGCTGACATGATGGTAGAGTTAAAGTAGCCAAACTGTAAACTTTTGAAAACGGCTGTACAATTGGATAGAAGACAGTAATAGTAAACATATAAAATCATACTAGCCTGAAACTGTCTACACTGGATAAGAAACAGATTTCTGCCTTAAGCATTGTCCCTGTTAGTCACAGATAAACCTAATCTGTCTTCATGTTTGGGGGGAGGGGGATGGATGGAGTTTAAATTCCAGAAAGTGAAAGACCAAATATGTAAAGCTTAAACATCTATGGATATGTCACAGATTGGCTCTTTGAAAAAAAAAAAAAAAGATTAACAAAACTGAGAAACATTTAGCTGGACTGTCCAAGAGAAAAAGAGATTCCATTACTAAAATATGGAATGAAATAGAGACATCACCATGAATGTTACAGGGGAAAGAAATTATAGAGGGAACTATAAATAGCTATATGCCAAAAAATTGGATAATCCAGATGAAATGAACATATATTGCTAAAAAGATATAAGCTATCAAGATTGACTAAATTTAACAAAAGAAGTAGAGGAGTACAACTTCTTTACTCTGAAAACTACAAAATATAGTTGAAATAAATTAAAGGAGATGTAAATAAAATGGAAAGATACTCAGTGTTCATGAATTGCAAGATATAATATTATTTAGCTGGCAATCCTCACCAAACTGATCTACAGATTTAATACAAATCCTATCAAAATTCTAGCTGTCTTTTTGCCAAAAGTGATGTTTATCCTTTTTTTTTTCTTTTTCCAGTTCAGTTCACTCGCTCAGTCGTATCCGACTCTCGGCTACCCCATGAATCACAGCACGCCAGGCCTCCCTGTCCATCCCAACTCCTGAAGTTCACTCAAACTCATGTCCACAGAGTCGGTGATGCCATCCAGCCATCTCATTCTCTGTCGTCCCCTTCTCATCACCCCCCCAAACTTTCCCAGCATCAGAGTCTTTTACAGTGAGTCAACTCGTCGCATAAGGTGGCCAATATTGCAGTTTCAGCTTTAGCATCAGTCCATCCAATGAACACCCAGGATTGATCTCCTTTAGAATGGACTAGTTGGACCTCCTTGCAGTACAAGGGACTCTCAAGAGTCTTCTCCAACACCACAGTTCAAAAGCATCAATTCTTCAGCGATCAGCTTTCTTCACAGTGCAACTCTCACATCCATACATGACCATGGGAAAAACCATAGCCTTGAATAGACGGACCTTTGTTGGCAAAGTCATGTCTCTGCTTTTTAATGTACTATCAAGGTTGGTCATAACTTTCCTTCCAAGGAGTAAGCGTCCTTTAATTTCATGGCTGCAATCCCCATCTGCAGTGATATTGGAGCCAAAAAAAATAAAGTCTGACACTGTTTCCACTGTTTTTCCATCTATTTCCCATGAAGTGATGGGACCAGATGCCATGATCTTTGTTTTCTGAATGTTGAGCTTCAAGCCAACTTTTTCACTCTCCTCTTTCACTTTCATCAAGAGGCTTTTGAGTTCCTCTTCACTTTTTGCATAAGGGTAGTGTCATCTGCATATCTGAGGTTATTGATATTTCTCCCAGCAATCTTGATTCCAGCTTGTGCTTCTTCCAGCCCAGCGTTCCTCATGATGTACTCTGTATATAAGTTAAATAAGCAAGGTGACAATATACAGCCTTGACGCACTCCTTTTCCTATTTGGAACCAGTCTGTTGTTCCATGTACAGTTCTGACTGTTGCTTCCTGACCTGCATACAGCTTTCTCAAGAGGCAGGTCAGGTGGTCTGGTATTCCCATCTCTTTCAGAATGTTCCACACTTTATTGTATTCCACACAGTCAAAGGCTTTGGCATAGTCAATGAAGCAGAAATAGATGTTTTTCTGGAATTCTCTTCCTTTTTCCATGATCCAGCGGATGTTGGCAATTTGATCTCTGGTGCCTCTGCCTTTTCTAAAAGCTGCTTGAACATCTGGGAGTTCACAGTTCACATATTGTTGAAGCCTGGCTTGGAGAATTTTGAGCATGACTTTACTAGCGTGTGAGATAAGTGCAACTGTGTGGTAGTTTGAGCATTCTTTGGCATTGCCTTTCTTTGGGATTGGAATGAAGACTGACATTTTCCAGTCCTGTGGCCACTGCTGAGTTTTCCAAATCTGCTGGCATATTGAGTGCAGCACTTTCATTGCATCATCTTTCAAGACATGAAATAGCTCACCTCCACAAGCTTTGTTCATAGTGATTCTCTCTAAGGCCCCCTTGACTTCACATTCCAAGATGTCTGGCTCTATGTCAGTGATCATGTTATCGTGACTATCTTGGTCGTGAAGATATTTTTTGTATAGTTCTTCTGTGTATTCTTGCCACCTCTTCTTAATATCTTCTGCTTCTGTTAGGTCCATACCATTTCTGTCCTTTATCGAGCCCATCTTTGCATGAAATGTTCCTTTGGAATCTCTAATTTTCTTGAAGAGATCTCTTGTTTTTCCTATTCTGTTGCTTTCCTCAATTTCTCTGCATTGATCACTGAGGAAGGCTTTCTTATCTCTCCTTGCTATTCTTTGGAACTCTGCATTCAGATGATTATATGTTTCTTTTTCTCCTTTGCTTTTCGCTTCTCTTCTTTTCACAGCTATTTGTAAGGCCTCCTCTGACAGCCATTTTGTTTTTTTGCATTTCTTTCATGGGGATGGTCTTGGTCCCTGTCTCCTGTACAATGTTACGAACCTCCGTCCATAGTTCATCAGGCACTCTATCTATCAGATCTAGTCCCTTAAATCTATTGCTCACTTCCACTGTATAATCATAAGGGATTTGACTTAGGTCATATCTGAATGGTCTAGTGGTTTTCCCCACTTTCTTCAATTTAAGTCTGAATTTGACAATAAGGAGTTCATGATCTGAGACACAGTCAGCTCCTGGTCTTGTTTTTGCTAACTGTATACAGCTTCTCCACCTTTGGGGGCAAAGAATATAATCAATCTGATTTCAGTGTTGACCATCTGGTGATGTCCATGTGTAGAGTCTTCTCTTGTGTTGTTGGAAGAGGGTGTTTGCTATGACCAGTGCGTTCTCTTGAGAAAACTCTATTAGACTTTGCCCTGCTTCATTTCGTGCTCCAAGGCCAAATTTGCCTGTTACTCCAGGTGTTTCTTGACTTCCTACTTTTGCATTCTGGTCCCCTCTAATGAAAAGGACATCTTTTTTGGGTATTAGTTCTAAAAGCTCTTGTAGGTCTTCATAGCACCGTTTAACTTTGGCTGCTTCAGCATTACTGGTTGGGGCATAGGCCTGGATGACTGTAATATTGAATGGTTTACCTTGGAAACGAACAGAAATCATTGTGTCATTTTTAAGATTGCATCCAAGTACTGCACTTCGGAATCTTTTGTTGACCATGATGGCTACTCCATTTCTTCTAAGGGATTCCTGCCCACAGTAGTAGATATAATGGTCATCTGAGTTAAATTCACCCATTCCAGTCCATTTTAATTCACCAATTCCTAGAATGTCTATGTTCACACTTGCCATCTCCTGTTTGACCCCTTCCAATTTGCCTTGATTCATGGACCTAACATTCCAGGTTCCTATGCAATATTGCTCTTTATAGCACTGGAACTTTCTTCTATCACCAGTCACATCCACAACTGGGTATTGGTTTTGCTTTTGCTCCATCCCTTTATTCCTTCTAGAGTTATTTCTCCACTGATCTCCAGTAGCATACTGTGCACCTACCGACCTGGGGAATTCCTCATTCAGTATCCTATCATTTTGCCCTTTGATACTGTTCATGGGGTTCTCAAGGCAAGTATACTGAAGTGGTTTGCCATTCTTCTCCAGTGGACCACATTCGGCTGTGGTCCATGTGATCAGATCGACTAGTTTCCTGTGATTATGATTTCAGTGAGTCTGCATTCTGATGCCCCCTCGCAATACCTATTTTACAATATTATATTGATTGGTTTTGCCATACATTGACATGAATCCGCCCCGGGTGTACATGAGTTCCCCTCCGAACCCCCCTCCCACCTCCCTCCTCCCCTTATCCTCCCTCTGGGTCATCCACGCATAGCAGCCCCGAGCATCCTGTGATATGCATCGACCCTGAACTGGTGATTCGTTTCACATATGACAATATACATGTTTCAGTGCCCTTCTCCCAAACCATCGCACCCTCACCCTCTCCCACAGAGTCCCAAAGACTGTTCTATAATCTGTGTCTCTTTTGCTGTCTCATATACAGGGTTTTCATTTGCATCTTTCTAAATTTCATATATATGCGTTAGTATATTGTATTGGAAATTTATGACCAACCTTGATAGTATATTAAAAAGCAGAGACATTACTTTGCCAACCAAGGTCCGTCTAGTCAAGGCTATGGTTTTTCCCGTGGTCATGTATGGATGTGAAAGTTGGACTGTGAAGAAAGCTGATCGCCGAAGAATCGATGCTTTTGAACTGTGGTGTTGGAGAAGACTCTTGAGAGTCCCTTATACTGCAAGGAGATCCAACCAGTCCATTCTAAAGGAGATCAATCCTAGATGTTCATTGGAGGGACTGATGCTAAAGCTGAAACTGCAATACTTTGGCCACCTCATGCGATGAGTTGACTCACTGGAAAAGACTCTGATGCTGGGAAAGGTTGGGGGCGGGAGGAGAAGCGGAAAACGGAGAATGAGATGGCTGGATGGCATCACCGACTCTGTGGACATGAGTTTGAGTGTACTCCGGGAGTTGGTGATGGACAGGGAGGCCTGGCGTACTGTAATTCATGGGGTCGCGGAGAGTCAGACACGACTGAGCGACTGAACTGAACTGAACTGAACTGATATTGTATTGGTGTTTTTCTTTCTGGCTTACTTCACTCTGTATAATAGGCTCTAGTTTCATCCACCTCATTAGAACTGATTCAAATGCATTCTTTTTAATGGCTGAATAATAATCCATTGTGTATATGTACCAGAAATTTCTTATCCATTCGTTTGCAGATGGACATCTAGGTGGCTTCCATGTCCTGGCTATTATAAACAGTGCTGCAATGAATATTGGAGTACAAGTGTCTCTTTCAATTCTGGTTTCCTCGGTGTGTATGCCCAGGAGTGGGATTGTTGGGTCATATGGCAGTTCTATTTCCAGGTTTTTGAGGACTCTCCACACTGTTCTCCATAGTGGCTTTAGTAGTTTGCATTCCCACCAACAGTGTAAGAGGATTCCCTTCTCTCCACACCCTCTCCATCATTTATTGCATATAGACTTTTGGATAGGAGCCATTCTGACTGGTGTGAAATGGTATCTCATTGTGGTTTTGATTTGCATTTCTCTGATTAAGAGAGATGTTGAGCATTTTTTCACGTGTTTGTTAGCAATCTTTATGTCTTCGTTGGAGAGATGTCTGTTTAGTTCTTTGGCCCATTTTTTGATTGGGTCATTTGTTTTTCTGGTATTGAGTTGCAGGAGCTACTTGTATATTTTGGAGATTAATCCTTTATCAGTTGCTTCATTTGCTATTATTTTCTCCCATTCTGAAGGCTGTCTTGTCACCTTGCTTACAGTTTCCTTTGCTTTGCAGAAGATTTTGATTTTAATTAGGTCCAATTTGTTTATTTTTGCTTTTATTTCCAATATTCTGGGAGGTGGGTCTTGGAGGATCCTGCTGTGATTTATGTCAGAGTGTGTTTTGCCTACGTTCTCCTCTAGGAGTTTTATAGTTTCTGGTCTCTGGTCTTCCATTTAGCTCTCTAATCCATTTTGAGTTTATTTTGGTGTATGGTATTAGGAAGTGTTCTAGTTTCATTCTTTTACATGTGGCTGACCAGTTTTCCCTGAACCACTTGTTGAAGAGACTGTCTTTTCTCCATGTTATATTCTTAGATACTTTGTCAAAGATAAAGTATCCATAGGTGCGTGGGTTTATCTCAGGGCTTTCTATTTTGTTCCATTGATCTACGTTTCTGTCTTTCTGCCAGTACCATACTGTCTTGAAGACTGTGGCTTTGTAGTAGAGCCTGAAGTCCGGAAGTTTGATTCCCCCAGTTCCATTTTTCTTCCTCAAGATTGCTTTAGCTATTCGAAATTTTTTGTATTTCCATACAAATTGTGAGATTGTTTGTTCTAGTTCTGTGAAAAATATCGTTGGTCGCTTGATAGGGATTACATTGAATGTATAAATTACTTTGGGTAGTATACTCATTTTTACAATATTTATTCTTCCAATCCACGAACACGGTATATTTCTCCATCTATTAGTGTCCTCTTTGATTACTTTCACTAGTGTTTTATAGTTTTCTATGTACAAGTCTTTTGTTTCCTGAGGTAGATATATTCCTAAGTATTTAATTCTTTTCGTTGCAACAGTGAATGGAATAGTTTCCTTAATTTCTCTTTCTATTTTCTCATTATCAGTGTATAGGAATGCAAGGGATTTCTGTGTGTTCATTTTGTATCCTGCAACTTTACTGTATTCATTGATTAGCTCTAGTAGTTTTCTGGTAGAGTCTTTAGGGTTTTCTGTGTAGAGGATCATGTCATCAGGGAATAGTGAAAGTTTTACTTCTTCTTTTCCAATTTGGATTCTTTTTATGTCCTTTTCTGCTCTGATTGCTGTAGCCAAAACTTCCAGAACTATGTTGAATAGTAGTGGTGAGAGTGGGCACCCTTGTCTTGTTCCTGACTTTAGGGGAAACGCTTTCAGTTTTTCACCGTTGAGGATAATGTTTGCTGTGGGTTTGTCATATAAAGCTTTTATTATGTTGAGATATGTCCCTTCTATTCCCACTTTCTGGAGGGTTTTTATCATAAATGGATGTTGAATTTTGTCGAAGGCTTTCTCTTTATCTATTGAGATAATCACATAATTTTTATTTTTCAGTTTGTTAATGTGGTTGTATTCCATTGATTGATTTGCGGATATTGAAGAATCCTTGCATTACTGGGATAAAGCCCACTTGGTCATGATGTATGATCTTCTTAATGTGTTGTTGGATTCTGATTGCTAGAATTTTGTTCAGGATTTTTGCATCTATGTTCATCAGTGATATTGGCCTGTAGTTTTCTTTTTTTGTGGGATCTTTACAATGTTTTGGGATTAGGGTGATGGTGGCCTCATAGAATGAGTTTGGAAGTTTCCCTTCCTCAGCAATTTTCTGGAAGAGTTTGAGCAGAAGAGGTGTTAGCTCTTCTCTACATTTTTGGTAGAATTCAGCTGTGAAGTTATCTGGACCTGGGCTTTTGTTTGCTGGAAGATTTCTGATTACAGCCTCTAGTTCCGTGCTTGTGATGGGTCTCTTCAGATTTTCTATTTCTTCCTCTTCAGTTTTGGATAGGTGTACTTTTCTAGGAATTTGTCCATTTCTTCCAGGTTATTCATTTTATTGCCATATAATTGCTGATAGTATTCTCTAATAATCCTTTGTATTTCTGTGTTATCAGTTGTGATCTCTCCATTTTCATTTCTAATTTTATTGATTTGGCTCTTCTCCCTTTGTTTCTTGATGAGTCTGGCTAGTGGTTTGTCAATTTTATTTACCTTCTCAAAGAACCAGCTTTTGGCTTTGTTGATTTTTGCTATGGTCTCTTTTGTTTCTTTTGCATTTATCTCTGTCCTAATTTTTACGATTTCTTTCCTTCTACTAAGCCTGGGGTTCTTTATTTCTTCCTTTTCTAGTTTCTTTAGATGTAGAGTTAGGTTATTTAGTTGACTTTTTTCTTGTTTCTTGAGGTGTGCCTGTATTGCTATGAACTTCCCCCTTAGCAGTGCTTTTACAGTGTCCCAGAGGTTTTGGGTTCTTGTGATTTCATTTTCATTCATTTCTATGCATATTTTGATTTCTCTTTTGATTTCTTCTATGATTTGTTCATTATTCAGCAGCGTGTTGTTCAGCCTCAATATGTTGGCATTTTTAATAGTTTTTCTCTCGTAATTGAGATCTAATCTTATTTCATTGTGGTCAGAAAAGATACTTGGAATGATTTCCATTTTTTTGAAATTACCAAAGCTAGATGTATGGCCCAAGATTTGATCTATCCTGGAAAAGGTTCCGTGTGCATTTGAGAAAAAGGTGAAATTCAATGTTTTGGGGTGAAATGTCCTATAGCGATCTATTAGGTCTAACTGGTCTATTGTATCATTTACAATTTGTGTTTCCTTGTTCATATTCTGTTTAGTTGATCTATCCATAGAAGTAAGTGAGGTATTAAAATCTCCCACTATTATTGCATTGTTGTTAATTTCCCCTTTCATACTTGTTAGTAATTGTCTTACATATTGCGGTGCTCCTATGTTGGGTGCATAAATATTTACAATTGTTATATCTTCTTCTTGGATTGATCCTTTGATCATTATGTAGTTTCCTTCTTTGTCTCTTTTCACAGCCTTTGTTTTAAAATCTATTTTATCTGATATGAGTATTGCTACTCCTGCTTTCTTTTGGTCTCTATTTGCATGGAATATCCTTTTTCCAGCCCTTCACATTCAGTCTGTATGTGTCCCTCGTTTTGAGGTGGGTCTCTTGTAGACAACATATATGGGGGTCTTGTTTTTGTATCCATTCAGCCAGCCTTTGTCTTTTGTTTGGGGCATTTAACCCCTTTACGTTTAAAGTAATTATTGATAAGTATGATCCCATTGCCATTTTCTTTATTGCTTTGGGTTCGAGTTTATACACCCTTTCTGTGTTTCCTGTCTAGAGAAGATCCTGTAGCATTTGTTGGAGAGCTGGTTTGGTGATGCTGAATTCTCTCAGCTTTTGCTTGTCTGTAAAGCTTTTGATTTCTCCTTCATATTTGAATGAGATCCTTGCTGGGTACAGTAATCTGGGCTGTAGTTTATTGTCTTTGATCACTTTAAGTATGTCTTGTCATTCTCTCCTGGCCTGAAGAGTTTCTGTTGAAAGATCAGCTGTTATCCTTATGGGAATCCCCTTGTATGTTATTTGCTGCTTTTCCCTTGCTGCTTTTAATATTTGTTCTTTGTGTTTGATCTTTGTTAATTTGATTAATATGTGTCTTGGAGTATTTTGCCTTGGGTTTATCCTGTTGGGGACTCTCTGGGTTTCTTGGACTTGGGTGATTATTTCGTTCCCCATTTTAGGGAAGTTTTCAACTATTATCTCCTCAAGTATTCTCTCATGGTCTTTCTTTTTGTCTTCTTCTTCTGGGACTCCTGTGGTTCGAATGTTGGAGCATTTAACATTTTCCTAGTGGTCTCCAACATTGTCCTCATTTCTTTTAATTCGATTCTCTTTTTTCCTCTCTGTTTCATTTATTTCTACAATTCTATCTTCTAGCTCGCTTATCCTGTCTTCTTCTGTTATTCTATTGTTTGTTCCCTCAAGAGTGTTTCTGATCTCATCTCTTGCGTTATTCATTGCATATTGACTCTTTTTTGTTTCCTCTAAGTCCTTATTAAGCCTTTCTTCCATCTTCTCAATCCTTTTCTCCAGGTTATTTATCTGTAACTCCAATTTGTTTTCAAGATTTTGAATCATTTTCACCATCAAAATTCGAAATTCTTTATCAGGTAGATTCCCTATATCTTCCTCTTTTGTGTTGGTGGGCATTTATCTTTTTCCTTTACTTGCTGGGTATTTCTCTGCCTCTTCATCTTGCTTATATTGTTTGCTTGTGGTGACCTTTCCCTCTTCTGGCCATTTGTGGAGTTCTCTTTATTATGTAGTTTTCTCGCTGTGTGTGGGGTTGGACGGGTGACTTGTCAAGGTTCCCTGGTTAGGGAAGCTTGTGTCGGTTTTCTGGTGGGTGGAGCTGGATTCCTTCTCTCTGTAATGCAATGAATTGTCCAGTAATGAATTATGAGCTGTCAGTGAGTTTGGAGTGACTTTGGGAAGCCTATATATTGAAGGTCAGGGCTATTTTCCTGTGTTGCTGGAGAACTTGCGTGGTATGTCTTGCTCTGGAACTTGTTGACCCTTGGGTGGTGCTTGGTTTTAGTGTAGGTATGGAGGCGTTTGATGAGCTCCTATCAATTAATGTTCCCTGGAGTCAGGAGTTCTCTGGTGTTCTCAGGATTCGGGCTTAAGCCTCTTGCCTCTGGTTTTTGGTCTTATTCTTGGAGTAGCCTCTAGACTTCTCTATCTGTAATTTCCAAGGTGGTTCCCTCTGTTTTAGCTTCTGTTTGCTGGTCTCTTCAGTGTCTAATTTCCGCCCTGATACTATGGGGCGGGTGGACACTTTTTAAGGCTCAGCTGTTCAGTCCTTTCTGGGAAGGGAGGAAAGCTGCAGACAAATATCTCTGGCATCTGTGGGGAGTGCTCAGAGTGTCCTAGCCACACTGGGCTTGCCCCCGCTCACAGCGTGTGTGTTGTCCCAGTCTACACTGCACAGGCTCTAGGTTGCTCTGATGGGAACTGTCCAAGGCCGGCACTGGGTTGTATGCACTTCCCATGTCTAAGCGGCTCAAGTTCAGTTTCTTAGGTACTCCCCAAAGTGCAGACTTGGCTGGGTCTGCGTTTTGTGCCTTCCCTGGTCCGAGCAGGTCAGGTGACCAGGTGTTTGGCGACCGTGGTCTCTGCGACTTATCACCTCCCCGATCTCTGCCACTCGGTTTTCTGAGTGTACAACCGGCGCACTTCTCAGGTGGATATCGACCAGCCCAAGCCTAAGAAGTATTGATTAGCAACAAGCCTGCCTACAGTTTGAATTGGATGCCTTTCTGGGGCCGCGGTTGCCCCCTCCAGCTCTGGCTGACCTCCCTGCCTGTCTTGGCGGTGGATGGGGGATGTCCGACTGCAGCCTGTTCACTCTGCTCAGCCCTTTGTTCTGTGAGCGGGGCTGGTGGAATCTTAGGTTAGAGCTTTCCGCCTTTTCATGGGGAAGCTACCCAAGTCTGCTTTGCTAGCCCCAGTTCTCTCAGATTATTCTCACTGCATTCAAGCCCAGTCCTCTCTCTAAGCAGTTCAGCTGGCTCCTCCCTGCCCAGCCCCCGCTTGCTAATGGCATATGCAGGCATCTGCGCTGCTTCTCCACTGGGAGTTACCATTTGGCGGGTAATCTGTGGGTTTTAATTATTTCTTTCTCTTTCCTCCTGGTTATGTGGCCCTCTGAGGTTCCAAGTCTCCCCACAGACTGGTCAGTGAGAGTGATTCCTGGTTTTGGGAAACTTCTCTCTTTTTAAAGCCTCCCTTCCCGGGACGGAGCTCCATCCTTATCTCTTTTGACTCTCTTTTTATCTTTTATGTTTTTTCCTACCTCCTTTCAAAGACAACGTGCTGCTTTTCTGGGTGCCTGATGTCCTCTGCCAGCATTCAGAAGTTGTTTTGTGGACTTTACTCCGCGTTCAAATGTTCTTTTGATGAATTTGTGGGGGAGAGAGTGGTCTCGCCATCCTATTCTTCCGCCATCATGTTCCTCTCTCGATGTTTATCCTTAAATTCATATGAATGTGCAAGCAATGAAGAATAACCAAAATAATTCCGATAAGGAACAAAGATGGAAGACTCATACTTTTAAATTTCCAAAGTCATTACAAAGCTACAGTACCAAGACAATATGGTTCTGTTATAAGGATAGACATTATAGATCAATGGAACCAAATTGTGATTCTAGAAATCAATCCATACATTTATTATTGATCATTTTTCCTCAGTTTTATTGAGATACATTTGACATGCAGCACTGTGGTCAATTGATTTTTGACAAAGGTACTAAATAAAACACTTTAATGAAAAAATAATAGTTTTTCAACTACATGATGCTTGAGCAACTAGATATTTACATGCAAAATGAAGTTAGACCCCTTCCTTACTACTCTATACACAAATATTAACTCTAACTGAGTCATAGACCTAATTTCTCAAGTTACCAAAAAGAGTAAGTGACAAAAGAAAAATAGAAGTCAGTGTCTTTATTCTAATAGGCTCTCAGAGAGTTCACTGGCAGTTAGCTACATCCTTCTTTCAAATATCACAACTCCCAGAACGACGGCCTTCTCTCACAGTAGGGTAATCTCTCCAGGATCTGGTAATATTTACTCCTCTTGTCAGGTCAAAGGACAGAAAGAGTTCCTCACTGTCACTAGTCCTACTGTGCTTCACCATTTTGGGTTTGTTTCCCTTAACCTTGGCCACACCCTTTAAATAATCTTTTCATTTTAAACCTTTTCACTTTTTAAAAATGTACCATCATTCCCTACCCAAATCCTAATAATCACTTTGTAATTTTAAACACTAGATCCTTCTTTTTATGTAGGTGTTCTACTTTTTATGACTTTCATACATAAGCTAGGGATAGATTAACAAGTATGTAGATTAACATACTTGTTAATCTATCCTTAGATAATGAAAATTTGCTGCAGATATTTACTATTCATCTTTGGAATGAATTTGTTTGAGCAATGATGGGCCTATGAGTACATTAATTCACATTTACATACTCACATATAATACATCTGGTTTTGCTTTCACAAATGCTTCTGCTGAGGCAAACTCATCATCTCACTTTGTGGATTCTGTTCTCATCACCTCCAAACACTCAAGCCAGAGAGACCCTCTTTAGAACTGTTTAGCTATTCTTTTAACTAACGACTCATATTGGCTCTGAAGGAAAAGTACACCATCAAGGACAGAGAGTGAAATTGGGAGAGTTGAGGGTGATGGAATACATAAAAAGAAGACAGTAAACAATCCAGATTGGTATTTTCATCAGTACACAGACCAAATAGGGATGCAAAGAATGATAATTTGTCCCATTTAGCTATGTATGCTACCAACTTAGTGAGAACACATGTTGGTAAAAATGCTAGTAGCTTTGAATAGGCATTGGCAAGATGGTTGCTTTTATGACTCTGGCTATAGGAATGAAGTAATAGGAACTTAATTTGAATGCAAAATGAAGCTTCCTAAAAGTTAGGTGAAATTAAATGACAGTGCTAACTGGTAGTAAATTTATCTTTTTTAAAATTATTTTTCATTAAACATTCATACATCTATAATTACAGAAACATGAAGTTTTACAGCTTGGAGAATGCTCAAGATCATTTGTTCAAACCCCTCATTTTATAATTAAGCAAGCAAGGTCTGGAATGATTGGTCAGAAGTCAAAACTACAGTTATAATTCCTTGTGTCTCTCTTTTTCCATCCCTGTTCTTTCATTTTGATCAATTATTTTCCAAATATATCTTGCATGGTCCACAATGTGGTAGAGCTGGATAGAGTGGTCAGGTTGGCAGATCACAAGGCCTAGGGAAAGAGGAAGGCCAGGGGATGGCATATCCTTTCCAGTCACTTAAAGCATCTCTGCATTTTTTTCCTTCATAGATGTTTTTATATAAGATTTTGTCTGGAAAATTTTTCTTGTGTTAAAAAAAGAGAGACATTTGAATAGCATCATTGTATGCCATGCTGTTAACTCAGTGAGAAACTAGCTGAAGAAATCCGCAAGAAAAATTGCATTAATTTGATTGAATCTGGTGGTGCACAGGTAAACGTTTAAAAACTTGCTGTCTCGGGGGAAAAAAAGTCTTGATTTGCAGCATTTGTCAATTTCCATCCCATCATGGCTTTCAAGCTACTAACTTGATATCAACAATCTTGCAAAATTCCTGAAAATGATTTTGCTAGCCATTATGAGCTAGTTCCAGCATGCCACTGATTGAATTCCTTCTACATGTGATTCCATCCTCTGATTTTTCTGATTGTATTTAAATAACCAACGAATAGAGAGCTTTTGTTTTTGAACAAATAAAAGGCAAGGAATCAGTCTACAGGCCTTGAAAAGTATTCTCTATTTTTTGGTGAGCTATTTATTTCTTTGTTTGTGGTTTCTGGGGGTGGGGTTTGCCCACAGGGAAACAAATAGATGGGGAAACAAAGGAAACAGTGACAAACTTTATTTTCTTGGGCTCCAAAATCACTGCAGATGATGACTAAAGCCATGAAATTAAAAGACGACTCACTCCTTGGAAGAAAAGCTATGACAAACCTAGATAGGTATTAAAAAGCAGAGAGATTACTTTGCCAACATTACTTTGTCCATATAGTCAAAGTTATGGTTTTTCCAGTAGTCATGTATGCATGTGAGAGTTGGACCATAAAGAAGGCTGAGCACCGAAGAATTGATGCTTTTGAACTGTGGTGTTGGAGAAGACTCTTGAGAGTCCCTTGTACTACAAAGAGATCAAACTAGTCAATCTTAAAGGAAATCCATTCTGAATATACATTTAAAGGACTGATGCTAAAGCTGAAGCTCCAATACTTTGGCCACCTGATGTGAAGAGCCAACTCACTAGAGAAAACTCTGATGCTGGGCAAGATTGAAGGCAGGAGGAGATGGGGATGGCAGACAGAGGATGAGATGGTTGAATGGCATCACTGACTCAATGGACATGACTTTGAGAAAACTCCAGGAGATGGTGAAGACAGAGAAGCCTGGAATGCTGCCGTCTTAGGGTCACAAAGAGTTAGACATGACTGAGTGACTGAACAGCAACAAAACACATATGATCTCTGAGATGAAAAGTAACATATTTAAAATGAAATGCTGACAAAACAACTGTGGATCAAGTCAATGACCATCCTGGGAGTGGATAAAAATGTTTACACACAGATAGATGTTTCTATGCATCCATAACAACTGTTTTTATAAGCAGAGAGGTGATATTTTCATCAAATACGAGGAAATGTTTTGGGGTAGATTGCACTTCTTCCTTCATCTCCCTAGGAAGCCATTCAGTTATATCGCACTATTCTCTTTGACTCCAGTGGGTGATCTATGCTCAGATTGGCTCTTTTTATTTTAACACTAGTGACCTCCTTTTACATCTTACATATTAGTGTACTGCCTGCTGCCCCCAAAACACAGAGAAAGATTGAAATTTCCACACTAAAAGAGAAAAGTTTTAAGGGATAAGAAAATAAAAGTCAAAGAAGGAATAGTTGTCTAAATATTTATGCCATGGCCTTTTCAATGTATATGGTCTCTTTTTCTTTTTCTCTAGTCCAGAGTATGGGGAGAGCATGGGAGTAGGATTTAAATATGCTTCACATCATAATACCCACAGTCTGATCTTACACTGGGTACGTTATAACTCAATTGCATGTATTAAAATCGTTCTAGCTAATGGTTCAACTCTTCTCTGCAACATTCTTAACTTCTGGTCTTAAAAATCTCAGGGATAGAAAAGATATCTCCATTTTGTTTCATTTCTCAAAATTTCTTTCAGATCATGCAAAACATTGAACAATAATAAAATAGTAAGGGGACTATAGCATTCACAGAGGTCTACCTGCCACCTTTCAATTCCTGTGTATGTTGGAGATGAGAAGGAAAACAAAGGTAAGAAACTCCAAGCCAGTCTATAGATTTATTTTACTTTTTCAAGAATGTGTATGTTCAAACTGATTAAAAATGGATATTTCAGTAAGAAGATATTTCCTGTGATGCATTTTTCACAGAATGAAAAATCACTTTGATTACTTTAAAACATAGTGAACACATATATATATAGCAAAGACAGTTTCATAGTCCAATTTATGAGTTCTCTTTCATTACCCTATATAAAGAAGTGGCAAATGCTCTAATATGGTTATGTTAGTCCACACCAAAACTGCTGCCCTAAGAAGTTTGTGAAATATTCCCATTAGCCCATGCTCCCTCACCTTAATTACCAATAAACAATTTTAGTTTGTAATGGTCCTTTGAGTCCTACATTCATTGTCCAATCTTCGTCTATCTTTGATGATCATCACAGGTTTTACTGATACTGGGAAAGAGTCTGACATTTTTTTTTAATCTCAAATCATGTTATCTAGTTTGATAGTCTTGTTCTTTTTCTTAAGAAAACAGGTAGCTAGTATCAGTAGTCACAGTTGGATTTTAGGCTGAAAAATAAAATAAACTATGACATTGCAGGGTTTCCTTTCAATTAATTAACTTTCAATTAACCAAAGACACATCTGTATTTGCTTCATTTATAAGGTAAAATAATATTTTCAATGGCTGATCTGAAATTTTATCCAGAGATCTGAGTAAGCTGTGTCCTTTCTGCTTCTTTTATCACTGCCATTAATAAAGATTCTGAAACCAGACTTCGTTAACAGTTTGATTGATGATGTGTGAGCCACAACAGAAGACACTTGGCTCTTCCTGAGTGATCTTGGTCTTGGATTCTTGAAAGCATCAAAAATCTGAATCCATCAAAAATTAAGATATGATTCAAAGACATTTAAAAAGTAGGCATACAGGGAAATAGTAGTCCACATGGGCTTTAGTATGTTATTTCTGTTCTGATTTATGGTATCTAAATAAAATGGTGAATAAGGGAAAGGAGATACAAATAGCAATTCACTTTTATTTAAACCAACTTTAAAGAACAAAGGGATCAAAAATACCTGAGTCCAATTTATTGTTTTGATTAATACACTAGCTCTCAAACTTGTATGCATGTGGGAAATTTAGAGAACTTCATCAAAAGTATACATGTGTAAGTAAGTTTGGTCAATTGGTAAAGAAATGACTTCTAAATTACTGGAAACAAATGTCTGAAGGATGAACAAAATATAGTGTATATTTTCAGTTAATGATATTCCATGTCATACTGCTTTGTCTTTCTTTTTCCCTATTCCCTGACCAATGACAAGTTGGGTAACAAAACAACATAACATCTGGTCTCTTCCTCTGTTTTCAATAGCCAGCCACTGAATTGCTCATCTCTCCCCTCTATTGTGAATCTAGCTAGGTCCCATTATTTTTTATAATAGCATATTAGCCATTCTCAACTGCATTAAAATCTAACCCAAGCATTATCCAACTGCTTTTTATTATCTCTTTTCCCCAACAGGAGTACTTTCTATATATAAACCTCTATAAACTGGCATGGCCTTCTTTCTTTCCTATTCTAGGTAGTGGAATTTCATTCCCAACACAACCTGATGTTCTATATTACATAAAAGAAGTCTACAGGATTTGCCTCTATATGAGAGGAATAAGTAAAAGAATACGAGAGCATTAACCTTTACATTATGTCCTTTAGATTATGTCTTCCACATGGTAGACATGATACTAACAGATAGCTATTATCCAATTGTCCAATTCAGTCCTTAAAATAATCCTTGTAGCATCATTATCACCATTTTACAAATGAGGAATCGGAAGTTTCAACTGAATTTTATTCAACTCCAAAGCCCATACTATATGGTGCAAAATATTCACTTCACTGATTGAATTGAAAACATACTCAGTAGGTTGTAGAAAGTAACAAGTTGCATAGGTTTGCCAGTATCTTTCCAAACAAGAACAAAGCTCAAATGAAAAAATCGTCATTTAATACAGGAAATAGAATAAAGTTCAATTGAGGTTTTTATTAAAAACACACACACACACACACACAATAGGAACCATATCCCTACAGGTGACTACTGTCTTGATCATTCTGAGGAACCTGACCAATTGATAAAATAAGTTTGCTAGACTTCCACCATATTGAAATATCCAACTGGTAGTTTTGTTATTATTTATATTTACCCTGAGAGTCCAGACGAAACTGGTATGATAAGAAAGGAAGGGTGATTGACTAGGTTCCAAGCAGCAGAGCTAAATCTAGTCATCCTAGTGGTTCGTAATTTGAATTTAAGTAAATACATTAAAGATTTGCAGATGGGAACTTACAATTCTACAATAAGAAATAGGAAAGGGATAGACAAAAGATATGCATGTTTTACTCATTTTGTAAGGTTCCTATAAAAGTATTGCATTTAGTATTGAATTTCACATGTTGAGAAACTGGAGAGGCTATAGAGAAGAGTAACCAAAGTAATAGACTAAGGAAAAAATGAGTTTAAGGAAAGTGATTTTGTGATCCATTCATATTAAATATTATATTATACTTTTATATAAGGCACAGGGCATTTAGATTTGACTCTTGAACTACACAGAGGTCTGAGGCACCAACTCCCCATGCAGTTGAAAATTCACATATAACTTTTGACTCCGTTAAAATTTAACAACTAATAGCCTACTGCTGTGGAGAAGGCAATGGCAGCCACACTCCACTACTCTTGCCTGGAAAATCCCATGGATGGAGGAACCTGGTAGGATGCAGTCCATGGGGTCGATGAGTCGGACAAGACTGAGCGACTTCACTTTCACTTTCATGCAATGGAGAAGGAAATGGCAACCCACTCCAGTGTTCTTGCCTGGAGAATCCCAGGGATGGCAGAGCATGGCGGGCTGCCGTCTATGGGGTTGCACAGAGTCAGACACGACTGAATCGACTTAGCAGCAGCAGCAGCCTACTGTTGACTGGAAGCCTTACTGATATCAGTCAATTAACATATATTTTGTATGTTATGTTTATCTACATATACTCAATATTTTATGACATGCTTAATTTTTTCAATATTTCTAGCTATGTAGTTTGAGAAGTTTTTCAAATTGTTGAAAATCTCCAAAATTTTTCCAATATATTTATTGAAAAAACTACTAATGTAAATGAACTCAGTTTAAACCCTTGTTCAAGAGTCAACTTTATTTAGAAATATCTAATACTACAAAATTGACAATACTATGAACATAAAAAAATGAAGTTGTAAAAAAAGGTCAAAAACACTAGGGGCTATGATAGGTAATTTACATGTATTAGTTTATTTAATATTTACATTTAATCTGAGTTTTTCTCTTTTTAAAAAAGAAGAAATTAAGCACTAGAGAAGGTAAGTGATTTTCCCCAATTTACACATCTAAAAATGTAGCAGAATAGGGACTCAGACCCTGAATTCCTTACTCTAACATTTAGATATTTGAAAGTACTTCAGTAATACTGGAGCATAGTGAAGGCATATGCAGAGGCAAGGAGGGAAGTAGAAAATGAGGTAAGAGAAACCTTTAGGAACCAGACCACAAGAGTTTTATATATGGAATTTTATTTTGTGAAGTATAGTTTACTTAACAGTGTATAGTTGAATCACTTTTCTGTACACCTGAAAGTATCATAGCATTGTATATATGGAATTTTGATTGCATTTAGATGAAAGATAACTAGAGAGTTTTAAGGTGGGAGGGGAATGATTGGATTCATGTCAGAAAGGTCACTTTGGTAGTATTTTGAAGAAGTAAGGCTGTATAAAGGCACGACTAGAGGAGAAGTGCTCTACTATAGCAAAAAGTTATAGGGATCTGATCTAAGGCAGTATTAATAGGAATGAAGGATAGGTTAGGGACTAGACTGAAAAGTTATCTTAGAAAGAATAATAGATTTTGATGACTGCTTGGGTGTGGATGATGAGAGGGAGAAGTCTATGAAGATTTCCAGGTGCTAACTTGAATTGCCATTAAGGTCCTTACATAATACAAAGATATGAATAAAAGAAGAAGAAAAGTTGTGTAGGGATATACTGGGTTGACATTCAGACATGTTAAGTTTAAACTGACACTAGAAAATCCAGTTGAATATTTCTAGTAGGTTAGTAAGTAGATTTGCAGCTCGAGAGAGATATAAACTTACATAAATTTGAAGTCAAGGATGTTTAGACAGTAATAAAAAATTGTAGAAGAGAATGGCATTGCTTGAGGAAAGCATGTGGAATGAAAAGAGGACTGTCAAGATCCTACAGGACACTAAATTTAAATGACAGGTGGAGTAGGGGAGAGAACACTGATTTAGCATCTTCAGTGGGGCAAGCACTTTGCCAGGTGCCTTGCATATACCATCAATGAAGTGAGTGGGGAAAGAAAAATAAAAGTTGAGCATAAACCCTTGCAGACAGAACTTAAAGAGGGAAGGAGTTGTTAACAAAGTCAAATGTCAAAGATGGATTAAGAAAAACATGTGATAGGTTTGGCAGCCAGGAGATTATAGGTAGCCATTTTAGTGTAGTAGCGTGAAAAGAAATGAGAGTTAGGACTTATAGTGTAGGCAGTTACTTGATATAACTTTTTTTTTTTTTTAATTTTCAAGAAGCCTGGTAATAATAAGGGAGTGCCTAGAGGAGATAGCAGCTTATAATATGGTAGCCCTTGTATTATAAGAAATATGCAAATGTTGGCACATAAATTCCTCTCTTTCATTGTTGTACTATGGGTCACATAAAGACATCATTGTTATTCTCTTACGCCCCCTCTGAACTATGGACTTTAACATTTGATCAGCTTCCAGCCAACGACCAGGAGTTCACATATTCTCTTCAGTTTGACCATACTTAATGGTCCCTATTTACTCATATTTACTTTTTGATTGAGATAATTGGCCTCTGCTGCCTAGAATTTGTCTGTATTAAACCCATTTTACATCATTACATTGACTGGAAATCCAGGTATTGGTTGCACTTTGAGCAATACAAATACTTCAGCACTTTCTTTCCCACACCGTGAAAGATTTCACAATGACCTGTCACTGATAAATAGCACCACTTGACCAAGTTTGCTAAATTCATATTATAAACCAACGAATAAAGATATCAGTTAGAATAATTATTTTATTATTTGGGTTTAGAGGTGTGAAACATCATTTACATTTAAAGCATCCTATTTTCTCTCATCTTCATTCCTTCAGGTCTTCCCTCCCATTACTCCACCATCCTTCACAACTACTGACAATTTGATGACAAATTCCATACATTTCACAAGCTGTCTTTTTGCTGTCTGATTTTTACTTTCCTTTCCTACAATGCTAGAGTCACCAAAGAAGATGAAAAGTGAATGTTTTGCACTGATTATTTTTCTTTTGTCATACTATTATGTAGAAAATAGCTTTTTTTTTCCTTCAAAATTTTAATATGCTGACTGATTCTAGATGGACTGATCTTAACCCCATCACCACATCAGAATGCTATTGTCTGCATATCTGTGAGTCTAAGGATAAGGTTTTGCAAGATAATAAATAATGTGTCTTTTCTACACTTGATAAAAAATGGTATTTGTACTTATTAGAGCTTTGCTTTCAGCTTTTAATTAGCCTTTTTACTAATAATTAATACTTCTTTGCTGCATACTCCACAATTGCTAGCTTTAGAGAAATAAAGAAATTTGGTAATTAGCATTCAGACTGCTAATGAAAATGTGAAAATACTGAAGCTACAAATAGATCTAATGGTAATTATTGACTTTCTATAATCTAATTCTTATTTGTTGGCTTCCTAGAAATAATCCAATTTGCTTCAGCAACCAGTTAAAATTGGAATGCTATAATTCAGGGGGTGGACAAATAAAAGTACTCTTGTTGGTCAGTTTACATATTACATTGTCCATCATAAAAAACAGCTGTTTTTATCCACTGCCTGTAGCACTGCAACATGAATTTTGAATTTCTCATTATCTCAATAGTTGTTACCAACACACCATAATTTTTTCAAAACAAATTGATTCTTAATCTATTTTGTTTTAAACTGTATGTTGTTTCTGTGATTTAGAATGGAGTACAAGTTTCACAAAATAAAATTGCTGGTAGTATGTTACTGTTATAATATGTGGGAAATTATTAGGCTAAAGCTTGGTGTGCACAAATCTCTGTATCTCTGTTTTTGAAAGCTTATGTAATTATCTCAGTGGTGGTCCAAATCCCAATCAGATCATATCACATGAGTCATTTTGTATATTCTGTGCTAGTTTCAAACTACATACATTATTTCATCAGCCAGTGAGTGAATGAAAATATTATATATATATATATATATATGTTTATAAAATAAACAGGATTATCAGGGTGATGATTGGTGAATGGTATTTCAAAACCACATGTATAAATCTTTAAGACCACATGACCAGAAATTGCTTAGCCACATTACCATTCCTCATTTTAATACAGCTATAAAATTGCTTAGCAGGTCCCCCTTCACTGTCTGCCTTAACCATCTAGTGCCAGCAGATAGGTGGAGGAATTTTGCTTAGAGAAAAATAGGAAATCCATCATTTCAGGGAGTGAGAAAAGAAATATTTTCTTCTGTTTGGAGCAAGATTTTATGTCTTTTGCACTTGGCTCAAATCAGGAAGAAAATACACACTCACAAGCAAGCTTTTTACACCTTTTAAGGTTAGCTTTTCTGCAAAGTCTGAATTCTACCTGAATCACAGAAACTTCAAATAGGCTTCAGAGATCTGGAGTTGCAAGGCTATTAAAAAATGCTATGGGCTTTAGATTTTGACAGAGTTCAAAAGCTGATACTTTCATTTGAAAGTGTAATTTTCAAAGAAGTCAAAGGAATGGCTAAGTTGGAAAATAAACAATTTTACTTCACTGATTTTATCAAAGGGGCAGTTTGCTGTACCATGCAGGGAACCTAAAGCCTGTGCTCTGTGACAATCTAGAGGTGTGGGATGAGGAGGGAGGGGTGTAAAAGAGGGAGGGAAAACATGTATACCTATGGCCAATTCATGTTGATGTATGGCAGAAACCATCACAATATTGCAATTATTTTAAAATTAAAATTAAATATATATTAAAAAATTTGTTGGCTATATTTAAGAAGACTTAGTATCTGTGCCATGGCAAAAACATTGTTTTAAATGGCATGTGATACAGTTCAGTTCAGTTCAGTCGCTCAGTCGTATCCGACTCTTAGTGACCCCATGAACCACAGCACGCCAGGCCTCCCTGTCCATCACCAACTCCCGGAGTTCACTCAAACTCATGTCCATCGAGTCGGTGATGCCATCCAGCCACCTCATTCTCTGTCGTCCCCATCTCCTCCTACCCACAATCGCTCCCAGCATCAGAGTCTTTTCCAGTGAGTCAACACGTCGCATGAGGTGGCCAAAGTATTGGAGTTTCAGCTTTAGCATCAGTCCTTCCAATGAACACCCAGGATTGATCTCCTCTAGAATGGACTGGTTGGATCTCCTTGCAGCCCAAGGGACTCTCAAGAGTCTTCTCCAGCACCACAGTTCAAAAGCATCAATTCTTCGGCAATCAGCTTTCTTCACAGTCCAACTCTCTCACATCCATACATGACCACAGGAAAAACCATAGCCTTGACTAGACGGACCTCGGTTGGCAAAGTAATGTCTCTGCTCTTTAATATGCTATCTAGGCTGGTCATAACTTTCCTTCCAAGGAGTAAGCGTCTTTTAATTTCATGGCTGCAATCAGCATCCTCAGTGATTTTGGAGCCCCCAAAATAAAGTCTGACACTGTTTCCACTGTTTCACCATCTATTTCCCATGAAGTGATGGGACCAGATGCCATGATATTCGTTTTCTGAATGTTGAGCTTTAAGCCAACCTTTTCACTCTCCTCTTTCACTTTCATCAAGAGGCCTTTGAGTTCCTCTTCACTTTCTGCCATAAGGGTGATGTCATCTGCATATCTGAGGTTATTGATATTCCTCCCGGCAGTCTTGATTCCAGCTTGTGCTTCTTCCAGCCCAGCGTTCCTCATGATGTACTCTGCATAGAAGTTAAATCAGCAGGGTGACAATATACAGCCTTGACATACTCCTTTTCCTATTTGGAACCAGTCAGTTGTTCCATGTTCAGTTCAAACTGTTGCTTCCTGACCTGCATAAGGTTTCTCAAGAGGCAGGTCAGGTGGTCTGGGATTCCCATGTCTTTCAGAATTTTCCACAATTTACTGTGATCCACACAGTCAAAGGCCTTGGCATAGTCAATGAAGCAGAAATAGATGTTTTTCTGGAACTCTCTTGCTTTCTCCATAATACAGCGGATGTTGGCAATTTGATCTCTGGTGCCTCTGCCTTTTCTAAAACCTGCTTGAACATCTGGGAGTTCACGGTTCACATATTGCTAAAGCCTGGCTTGGAGAATTTTGAGCATGACTTTACTAGCGTGTGAGATGAGTGCAATTGTGTGGTAGTTTGAGCATTCTTTGGCATTCCCTTTCTTTGGGATTGGAATGAAGACTGACCTTGTCCAGTCCTGTGGCCACTGCTGAGTTTTCCAAATTTGCTGGCATATTGAGTGCAGCACTTTCACAGCATCGTCTTTCAGGATTTGTAATAGCTCAATTGGAATTCCATCACCTCCACTAGCTTTGTTCGTCGTGATGCTCTCTAAGGCCCACTTGAGTTCACGTTTCAAGATGTCTGGTTCCAGGTGAGTGATCACGCCATCGTGATTATCTTCGTTGTGAAGATCTTTTTTGTACAGTTCTTCCGTGTATTCTTGCCACCTCTTCTTAATATCTTCTGCTTCTGTTAGGTCCATGCCATTTCTGTCCTTTATCGAGCCCATCTTTGCATGAAATGTTCCCTTAATATCTCTAATTTTCTTGAAGAGGTCTCTTGTTTTTCCTATTCTGTTGTTTTCCTCTATTTCTTTGCATTGATCACTGAGGAAGGCTTTCTAATCTCTCCTTGCTATTCTCCGCATTCAGATGCTTATATCTTTCCTTTCCTCATTTACTTTTCGCTTCTCTTCTTTTCACAGCTATTTGTAAGGCCTCCTCAGACAGCCATTTTGGTTTTTTGCATTTCTTTTCCATGGGGATGGTCTTGGTCCCTGTCTCCTGTACAATGTCACGAACCTCTGTCCAGAGTTCATCAGGCACTCTATCATGTGATTAGGTGGCTACAAAAAAAAAAAAAAAATGAAGGGCAACTAAAACATTTCAGCCAGTATCATATTAGCATATTTGAACATCAGCTGTGAGAGGATGGCCAAGTAACATCCCTCTATATGAGTTACCTCTTCATTATTGGTATTAGTATCTGATTAAAGCTTGAGTTATTCTGCTTTTGTTCTTCATCTGAAGGGCCAGATGGAAGAAAGTTTGGATGAGGCTGTGGACCTAGAACAAAGAGTTCCCACCAATTTCTGCTTTTCCCAAGTTGTCCAGTCAGGTGCAATTTTGTACTTTATCATTCTTCAAATACAGTTGTTTCCTCATAATGAAGGACATGACTTTTTTGGCCACTTTATTTTTTTAATTGAAGTTTATTTGCATTACATAGAAGCATAAAAGTCAGGTCCATAGAAAACAGACCTAACGATGTAACTGTTTTGCCTCTGTGTAACCAAATAAATCACAGAGCCCTACGTAGCCTAATCTGTGAAAGGATTTGCATTTAAAAGAATGATAAATTTTGGAATGTTTAGGCTGGCCCAGAAAAATTGCACTGCCCTCTGCACAGAAAGCTTAACAGAAAGTTGATGCAGGTATCTTCTGATTTCAAGCTCCTTTCCCGAGAATTACATTCAGCATCAAGCCTCCATAGTTTTGAACTGTGTCAGTGATCTTCTGTGCTTTACCTCAATTATTTTGACATCCATTAGCAAGATGTATCCTAAGGTAATTGCTTCTTTGCTTTATGCCACTTTGGCTTGTGAAAGCTTTCATAGGAACACTGCACTTTTGGACAGCAGGGGAAACCTGCATACACACACACACACACACACACACACACACACATATTCCTCTATTCTCAGTTTTTCGGTGTTCAGTTCAGTTCAGTTCAGTTCAGTCGCTCAGTCGTGTCCGACTCTCCGCGACCCCATGAATCACAGCACGCCAGGCCTCCCTGTCCATCACCAACTCCCGGAGTTCACTCAAACTCATGTCCACAGAATCGGTGATGCCATCCAGCCATCTCATTCTCCGTCGTCCCCTTCTCCTCCCGCCCCCAACCTTTCCCAGCATCAGAGTCTTTTCCAGTGAGTCAACTCGTCTCATGAGGTGGCCAAAGTATTGGAGTTTCAGCTTTAGCATCAGTCCCTCCAATGAACATCCAGGATTGATCTCCTTTAGAATGGACTGGTTGGATCTCCTTGCAGTATAAGGGACTCTCAAGAGTCTTCTCCAACACCACAGTTCAAAAGCATCGATTCTTCGGCGATCAGCTTTCTTCACAGTCCAACTCTCACAACCATACATGACCACGGGAAAAACCATTGCCTTGACTAGACGGACCTTGGTCGGCAAAGTAATGTCTCTGCTTTTTAATATACTATCAAGGTTGGTCATAACTTTCCTTCCAAGGAGCAAGCGTCTTTTAATTTCATGGCTGCAATCAGCATCTGCAGTGATTTTGGAGCCCAAAAAAACAAAGTCTGACACTGTTTCCACTGTTTTTCCATCTATTTCCCATGAAGTGATGGGACCAGATGCCATGATCTTTGTTTTCTGAATGTTGAGCTTCAAGCCAACCTTTTCACTCTCCTCTTTCACTTTCATCAAGAGGCTTTTGAGTTCCTCTTCACTTTCTGCCATAAGGGTAGTGTCATCTGCATATCTGAGGTTATTGATATTTCTCCCAGCAATCTTGATTCCAGCTTGTGCTTCTTCCAGCCCAGCGTTCCTCATGATGTACTCTGCATATAAGTTAAATAAGCAAGGTGACAATATACAACCTTGACGTACACCTTTTCCTATTTGGAACCAGTCTGTTGTTCCATGACTGGTTCTAACAGTTGCTTCCTGACCTGCATACAGGTTTCTCAAGAGGCAGGTCAGGTGGTCTGGGATTCCCATCTCTTTCAGAATGTTCCACAGTTTATTGTGATCCACACAGTCAAAGGCTTTGGCATAGTCAATGAAGCAGAAATAGATGTTTTTCTGAAACTCTCTTGCTTTCTCCATGATCCAGCGGATGTTGGCAATTTGATCTCTGGTGCCTCTGCCTTTTCTAAAACCTGCTTGAACATCTGGGAGTTCACGGTTTACATACTGCTGAAGCCTGGCTTGGAGAATTTTGAGCATGACTTTACTAGCGTGTGAGATGAGTGCAATTGTGCGGTAGTTTGAGCATTCTTTGGCATTCCCTTTCTTTGGGATTGGAATGAAGACTGACCTCTTCCAGTCCTGTGGCCACTGCTGAGTTTTCCAAATCTGCTGGCATATTGAGTGCAGCACTTTCACAGCATCATCTTTCAAGACTTGAAATAGCTCAACTGGAATTCCATCACCTCCACTAGCTTTGTTCCTAGTGATGCTTTCTAAGGCCCACTTGACTTCACATTCCAAGATGTCTGGCTCTAGGTCAGTGATCACATTATCGTGACTATCTTGGTCGTGAAGATCTTTTTTGTACAGTTCTTCTGTGTATTCCTGCCACCTCTTCTTAATATCTTCTGCTTCTGTTAGGTCCATACCATTTCTGTCCTTTATCGAGCCCATCTTTGCATGAAAAGTTCCCTTGGAATCTCTAATTTTCTTGAAGAGGTCTCTTGTTTTTCCTATTCTGTTGTTTTCCTCTATTTCTTTGCATTGATCACTGAGGAAGGCTTTCTTATCTCTCCTTGCTATTCTTTGGAACTCTGCATTCAGATGCTTATATCTTTCCTTTTCTCCTTTGCTTTTCGCCTCTCTTCTTTTTACAGCTATTTGTAAGGCCTCCTCAGACAGCTATTTCGCTCTTTTGCATTTCTTTTCCATGGGGATGGTCTTGGTTCCTGTCTCCTGTACAATGTCACGAACCTCCGTCCAGAGTTCATCAGGCACTCGATCAATCAGATCTAGTCCCTTAAATCTATTTCTCACTTCCACTGCATAATCATAAGGGATTTGATTGAGGTCATATCTGAATGGTCTAGTGGTTTTCCCGACTTTCTTCAATTTAAGTCTGAACTTCGCAATAAGACAACTGCTAAAAATCTTCCCTGCTCTCTCTCATCTACTAAGTTCTTCCATTGCTCTAAAGCTCCCTTTGTCCACCTCCTCCTTTCCTGTCCTGTGGCAAACTGTCTAGCCCTCTGAGCAGTTGTCTCATCTCATCCACAGGCCATTCTAGAAGGGCTAGCAATCAAACAACTTTATTTCCTCCTCGTGGCAAGTATAGTTCTTTCCTTACCCTTACTACTCTCTTGTAGGAAACTGTTATGAAACATCTAATTGCATTTGAAACCATAGTAGTACCTAGCACATCCCTAAGGTCATTTTAGGTGTTTAAAAACTATTCGCTGGTTGACTATGTACAGGCTTTTACTAGTTTCTTATTCAGGAACTACTTCTCTTCACTCCTCCTTTTTTGCCATGCCATAGCAATAATATAAACTTGCAATTTACTTTCTGATCTATGAGAAATGTTAAATCAGACTCACATTTTAAGGTACCTAAAATATGATCCGTGAGATCAACGTTGAAAGGGATGTTAAAAGACTGCAGGCACATCACTCTGCATATCAAACTGACAATGGTGTCATCCACAATAACCTGTTCTTCTGTCTGAGAAGTATGTTCCTCCTTCTGATATCCCTGGGCTAAAAGTTCATTCATGAATAATATAAAAAGAATGCAGAATTCACACACACATACACACACATATCATTTCTATGAAAATAACAAACTACTATTAGGTCAATTCAAGATCTTCCATATTAAAAGAAAGATCAAGGACATAAAGAAACCAAAAATTTTTCTTAGAAAAATTAAGGCAATCATATTTTTTGGTTGCCCATTTTCCTTGAATCACATTTGGCATAGGTTAATAGTGCAAGAGTTTGTATTCCTTGAGCACACTACAAATGAGAGTGGCAAAAGACAGACTAGGAACATTTTTGGTGGATACTTAGGAAAGAAATCACAAGGCCATTCTACGTGGGTCCAGTACAAATCCAGTTGTTCTTCCTCTGCTAGTGAGAAACTTTCATTCGTTTTTAACCATCTTCCTATTGTACTTCTTACAGTGATTTCTCCAGGCAAGTTAAAGGGTTCTGGTGTCAGTTTCCAACGTGTGGGATTTTTTCCCACACCAGGGCTTCCCTTGTGGCTCAGTGGTAAAGAATCTGCCTGCAATGCAGGGCACACAGGAGACACCAGTTCATCCCTGAGTGGGGAAAATCCCCTGGAGGAGGAAATGGCAACCCACTCCAGTATTTGTGCCTGGAGAATCCCATGTACAGAGGAACCTGGAGGGCTATAGTCCATGAGGTAAAAAAGAGTCAGACACAACTGACCATGCACATGCAGAAGGTACACTTTGCCACACCAAACCACTCTCAACACCAACTGGGTCTCCTACAACTTAATTCAATTCCGACACTACCTACTTGAAGATATTATCACATCCTAGAGGTTAAGGATTCAGTCCTATAAGATTGCCTACCCCCTGCCCTTCAGATGTCAATGGCAAGTTCAAGTTGTCACTTGTGCTTTTGACCAACTGACTATACATCAGAGGTTCCCAGGACCCTTTCCTTGCATTTATTTAATTTTATAGAGCAGCTCAAATAACTCAGAGAAACAGTTTACTTACTAGATTATTGCCAGTTTATTATAAAAGGCTATAACTGCTCAATGGAAGAAATGGATAGGGTTTGGCAAAGGGAAAGGGCACAGAGCTTGTATGCCCTCTCTGAGCTGTGCCACTCTCCCCAAATTTCCACATGCTCACTAGCCGAGAGGCTCTCTGAACCTCATCCTCTTGAAGTTTTATGGAGGCTTCACTGGATAGACGTAACTGGTTAATCATTCACCCTCCAGCTCATCCCTGTCCCAGGAGGTCAAGGGGGTGAACTGGGACTGAAAGTTCTAGCCCTTTAATTACTTGGTTGGTTCTCCTGGCAACCAGCCTCCATCCTTAGGTGCTTTCCAAAACACAGCAAGAGATACCTTTATCCTTCTCATTAGAGAAAATTCCAAGAGTTTCAGGAGGTCCTTGCTAGAGACAGGGACAAAGATCGTATATATACTTTTTATTGTAAATCACAATGTCACAAAGGCCTTCTCCACATTCCCTAGCCCACAGTTCAAGTATGGTGTTCAAAACATCCCTATGAGGAACCTCATTTTATACTTTCCTGAGAAAATTGAGGGGCATCAACTTCTGTGAATTTTCTCCTCTCCCCATCAAAATATCTTTCACCACATTTTCTCTACTATTGTATAACGACCAGAAAGACACCCTCTTCTCCTTTGATTGATGACCCTAACTTTACTCTTGATTCGATTTTGACCCATTTCCCCCAAAACCTTGCTCCATCCTTTACACCAGGTGTCATTAACTCAAAGTTTGACATTAGCCCACAGACTTGATTTTTGCTGTATAGAGTTTTGTTTTGGTTTAGCTTTTTCATGCTTTTAGACAGGACATGTTGTCTTTTTTAAAAAAGAAATTTTATTGAGGTATAGTTGATGTACCATGTTGTGTTAATTTCTGCTGCACAGCAGTGATTCAGTTATGCACATAGATACATCTTCTTTTATATTCTTTTCTATTATGGTTTATCCCAGGATATTGAATATAGTTCCCTATGCTATATAGTAGGCCTTGTTGTTTATCCAGGGCACACACTGTTGACTTTGTCTCCACTCTTTCTTTGGAATTACATTCTCTGGCTTCAGTTATTTAACCACATGCCCATTCCTGAAGATATTTGGGCTCCTGACTCCCGCCTTAGATCTTCAGGCATTTTCACTGGCTCCTTTGCTTCTATTTATGTTCTCAGATTCTCCATATCTTAAAAATACAAAATATCTCTTGTCTGGACCCTGCCATCCCCTGGAGCTACCATCTGATTCCCATGTTCTTTATACCATTTATGTCCTGTCTTCAGCATCCTACACTATGTTCCCCTTTGCCCAGTTTTGTGCAAAAAAAATACACACATCAAGAAGTTTGATTCTAAAAGTCACAGCAATACATATTAATGAATTGTGAACCCAGCTCTTTTACTTACCAATTTTGAATAAAATTTAACCCCTGGGATTCAGTTTCTCTATTTGTTATAAGGATTAATATCTTTCCTGCCTACTGCACAAGGCTGTTTTAAAAAAATAAAGGAATAATAATGGATTCTATTATTTAATGTCTGTGGTGTGCAGGGTGCTATGTTGAGTGATTTACATATATTATGCCACTTACTTTTCACAATAACCAAATAAAGAATATGCCATTATCATCACCACTTTATAAAAATGAAACTGAAACTGAAGAGTTTAAGTAACTGGCCCAAACTTACAAAATGAGAAAGCAGAAGAGCCACAAAAAGTATATAACTCACAACAAAATAGTTGGATATTTCCTTTAAGCTCTGAGTATGAACATATTTTTGTAGCTATATTAGTCCAGTGTAGAAAGAAATTAACATGGCTGTTAGTACCTTCTGTCTCCTAGTGTCATTTAGCTCTATCTAGATGTAGACTTTTACAGTACTTTTCACAGTATTCTAGAACCATACAGAACTTATCTTTTAGTCCTGTGTCTATCACCTTCCTCCTTCACATTGGCCTTACCATTTCTAAGGATAGATAAACATGAAAGAGGATGTTTGTTTTATCCCTGAGTATAGCCTCTTGCAGGTCCAATGACTGAATTACTACCTGAGAACAGTGCTTTTGTAATTTAACCACAGAGACATAAACCTCAGTTTCTCCTTGTTTGTCTTTCACTAAATTCCAAGAATTACAACAGATACGAAAATTGCAGTTATCTGACAAATCTGAATCACCAGCCAGAACAGGAAACTTACCAATGAAACTGTATTGACTAAAAAGGTCAACTTTATTTTGCTATCTTTTGATTTTTTAAAATATCTGTACTGATTATCACAGAAAGAAGCACAAAAGACTTCTTACTGGAAATGAAATGAATCACTCAAACACATAAGTCCTTCAGGTACCCTCACTGGATGAAATATCAAGATTGGCAAGGCAGGTGTAAAACATGAGCGATGTGGCTTGATAAGAATTCTGGGAAGACCTTCTGTTTCTCTCCCTAAATCTACCTCCATGTTGTTGCCTGGTCTAGAAATGCCTATAAGCCAGAATAAACATTTTCATTCTGCATTAAAAGCCAAGGCTGAACAAATAAAATCTCCCAAGGGAGGCAACACATAAACTTACCTTATTCACATTAATGAAAAAATGACTGATATCAGATCTTTCCCTGAAAGTGGACATTTAAAGGAGATGGAAAGTTTCAAGAACTGCTTTTATCTCAGCCTACTTATTTCCTGAAATGATTAATGTCTTCACTTGCATTCCTAAACTAGTCAAATTTAGTGACTGACTACTTTAACAAGCCTCTGAAACTTCCATGCATGAGGCAAAAGGTTGGTTCCATATCAAAATCCATCTTGCTGCTGTAACCTCATAGACACTTCTCAAGTTCTTGGTCGTAATACTCATCCTTTGTAGCAGAAGCTATTGATCTGGGTTTCTGACTCTGTGATGTCCAAATTCTTTGCCTAGGTTTTAAACTTATTCACTATGTTCCTTAATATTTGTGTGATTTTTTTCCAACCTTGTTTGACTACCTGATTGCCTAGTTTTCATCCCAGATCTGCTCTTTTTGAATGAATCCTCTGCCTGGACCTGTTTCAGACTTCTTGTTCCAAATAGACCATGAGCCTGATGGCAGTGCTTATCCCCCAATCAATTTCTCCATTTTGCCTCAGATATCTAACAAAATCTTGTCTTTTGTGCTCTGTATGAAGTAATAATAAGCCCATCATAGAGCAGAGTGTGCATGCGTACTCAATCGTGTCCAGCTCTTTGCGACCCCATGGACTGCAGCCTTCCAGGCTCCTCTGTCCATGGAATACTCCAGGCAAGAGAACTGGAGTGGGTTGCCATTTTCTTCTCCAGAGGATCTTCTTGGTCCAGATATCGAATCTGCCTCTCCTACATTGGTACTGAACCACATGGGAAGCCCCATAGAACAGAGAGGTGGCTATAGATCTGAGTATTTCTTGTCTTACTTAAAAAAAAAAGAGAGTGAGAATAATGATGATAGAAGAAGCAGAGAAGCAGCACCAGGCAACAGCTAAACGGGGCTTCTTGAGTCAATCTGCTTTCAAATTCTAGCTTCTCTCTTTACTATTTTTATGATATTAGACAGGAAATGATGAGGCCAATGTGAATGAGTGAGAATAGACAAATGAGTGGAAAAGAAGTTCTACATGGCTCCAGAATACTAGACAAGGTACTATAAGAATTTATATCTAGATAAAAGTAAATGTCTTTAAGCGAGACAGAAAATGCTAGTAGCTGTGCTGGTTTCTTTCACACACAATATTCAACATGTACTCATACCCAGGGCTTAAAATAAATACCCAGCTCCATTCAATATTACCTTTTTTCATGTATAAAATGGTGAAACCAATACCATCTACCTCAGAAAGCCATTGTGAACATTAAATGTCATATTCAGGTAAAACATGTAAAGTGCTCAATAAATGTAGGCTGGCAAAAGCAGGGTTAATCTCTTTGGTTTTGGCTGAGAAAAGTAAATCAAGATTCCAAGTGATTCTCAAGAAGGTCTGCAGGTGCATCCAGCTTCTTCAGTACATCTATATGTTTAAATTGAAATTGAGGGTACCAAATATTGTGGGTACTCACTACTGAGGCCAAGGACTCAATGGTGGATTTAAGCATCTCTTTGTGTTTTACACTTTGTTGTCTTGAATTTGCTTGGTTGTTCAAGATTTTATTGTATTTTCATTCATGCTTTCACTTTAAAGGATTTTGGCCAAGATACGGCTTTAATCCAAAGGCATAGTAATATGTGCCTAAGACATAGTAATGTGTGCCTTTCATTGTACCATTTTCCCAGGGTAAAAAATATTTGGTTTTGGTTTTTTTGTAAGAATGCATGGAGGTAAGATCACATATCTTGAATAATATTTGCTATGCAAGGGAATTCAATAAGATGTATATTTTTATTTCAGGGAACAGATAGGTCAAGTTTCAAAGACCTCCATGAACCCACATATTTTGGCTGTTGAATTACACTATAAATAGTGATACTAGCAAGGGGTGTGGTAGAGAAGAACATGCTTCTCATGCTATCTGACTTTAGAAAAAAAAAATCAACAGACTTTTTGGACCAATGGCTTTCTCTTTCATCTGGGCAGCCTGACATACATGTATCTCCACAAACAGATTGTCTGCCTGGTGAGTGTGAGTGCAGAGGCTAATGAGCATAATGAAGACATTCTGACTAGAGAGTGACCTGTGGGGAAGAGCAGTTATCTGACCTAACACTGTAAACAGTAAAGAAGAAAACAAAATAAAGCAACTAGTGACGACAACAAAAACTCAGGAGACAGCAAGCTTAGTATGGTAAAGGGCCAAGTCATTCAATGATTCAGAGTATTGCATCCTAGCCCCACAACCAGATACAACCTACAACAGTAAAGAAGAGGAATACTATATTGGGTATTATCAACTTCTAACAAAGCAGCCAACACAAAATGGAAAACACAGGGATACACAATTAGAGATGGGATGTCTCAAATTAAGCCAACCAATGACTATCTGTGACAAGTCTTTAAAGCAACTGTAGGTTTTAGGCAAAGGACACAAGGAAAGATTATCAGTAGGTAAGGCAACATAGATTTTGCAATGTACTTATGAGCAACAGGGAGAAACTATGTCAGCAATATCATCTTCAAACATGAAGGACAGTGAGATACCTAAGAGCTATTGCCTATTTTTAAACCATTCCAATCTCAGTGGAATTTATTTGGGAAAAATTTGGAAAATAACCTTTCCCCAAACCCTACTACACTGAGGAAAATGTCATTAGAAACAAATTGACTTCTTGGGACTTGAAATCGCCTCTTGGAAATAGTAAAAAGCCCTGGAATCACAAACATCAATATCAATGAACTTTTTTATCTCAAAATATTGTGGGGAAGCTCAAATTTTAATTCCTCTATAAACTGAATAGAAAAGTATAATTTTTTGAATATCAAAAGGCCCTAGTACAGATTGTTGAGTTACTAGTTGCCATACTTCTATTTCTAAAATAAAGGTGTTTTTGTATTAGAGGCCATAAAAAAGGAGGTCTGAAATGAATATGGATTTTTTTAAAATTGTGGTTAAAAAACACATAACATGAGATTTACCCTCAACAAATGTTTAAATGTATAGTACAACATTGGCAGATCCCCTGGAGGAGGGCATGGCAACTCACTCCAGTTTTCTTGCTTGGAAATCCCATGGACAGAGGAGCCTGTCAGGCTACAGTCAATAGGGTCACAAAGAGTCAGACCCAACTGAAGCAACTTAGCATGCACAAGCATGCAACATCATTGTTAGCTATAAGCACAGACAGGTACAGCAGACATCCAGAACTTTTTCATCTTGCTTAACTAAAGTTATATGCTTATTTAACTCCCTCACCTCCAGCAACCATCATTTACTTTCTATTTCTATGAGTCTGATTACTATACATACCTCTTATAAGTGGAATCATACAGTACTTGTCCATCTGTGACTGACTTATTTCACTTAACATAATGTCCTCAAGGTTTATTCATTTTGCTGCATATGACAGAATTTCTTTCTTTTAATACTATTTTGTTTTTACTCTCCTGAAACATAATACCTCTGAAGTATTTAGATACTGTCTATAAATTTATTTCTAGTCTGAGAACTTCCCATTCAACACCTCTAAGAACTAAGCATGTTTTTCTTCAAAGTACTAAATTTTATCATTTTTTGTTCAAAGTTAAAATATCAATCACTCCTCACTAAAGAGGTTAAGATAAACTGACACTTTTGTAAGTTTTTAAACAACAGAGAGACCAACAGAGTGTATACTTTCATGCAGGGATTTAATGAGTGCAATAATCTGTCAATTAAGAGAATAGATAAATTTTATAAAATCGCTCTTTCGTCTGATAATGAAAATATATGTGACAATTTGGAATTTTAGAAAACAATTACAAAGTTCCCAGAAAAAAAAAAAAATCAGGTAGATTAAAGAATATATTGAAGGAGCACGGGAAGATGGAGGAGGAATACGATGGGGCGACCTCTTTCTCCCTCACAAAATCATCAAAAGAACATTTGAACGCTGAGTAAATCCCACAAAACAACTTCTGAATACCAGCAGAGGACATCAGGCACCCAGAAAAGCAGCCCATAGTCTTCGAAAGGAGGTAGGAAATAGTATAAAAAAAGAGAGAGAGACAAAAGAGGGAGGGACAGAGCTCCATCCCAGGAAAGGAGGCTTAAAAAAAAAAGAGAGAGAGAGAGAGAGAAGTTTCCAAGCACCTGGAAACACAGCTGAGTCTGTGGATAGCCTTGGAACCTCAGAGGGCCACATAACTGGGAGAAAAAAGACATAAATAATTAAAATCCACAGACTAAGCGCCCAGAGGAAACTCTCAGCGTAGAATTGGCGCAGATGCCTGCAACCCCCACTAGCAGGCGGGGGCTGGGCAGGGAGGTGCCGCGGCAGCGCTTAGAGACAGGGCCAGGCATGAACGCCCCGAGGGCAAGCTGAGGGAGCTAACAGGAGGCAGCTAACCAGACTGTGCAGGGAAAAGCCCCAACCTAAGACTCCACCAGCCCTGCTCACAGAACAAAGGTCTGAGCAGACCGAGCCGGGTTAGTAAAAGGAAATAAATCGTAAAATCGAGGGCAGAGATAAATGCAAAAGAAACAAAAGAGACCATAGCAAAAATCAACAAAGCCAAAAGCTGGTTCTTTGAAAAGGTAAACAAAATTGAAAAATCACTAGTCAGACTCATCAAGAAACAAAGGGAGAAGAACCAAATCAATAAAATTAGAAATGAAAATGGAGAGATCACAACCGACAACACAGAAATACAAAGGATTATTAGAGAATACTATCAGCAATTATATGGCAATAAAATGAATAACTTGGAAGAAATGGACAAATTATTAGAAAAGTACAACCTTCCAAAACTGAACCAGGAAGAAATAGAAAATCTGAACAGACCCATCACAAGCACAGAATTAGAGGATGTAATCAGAAATGTTCCAGCAAACAAAAGCCCAGGTGCAGACAGCTTCACAGCTCAATTCTACCAAAAATTTAGAGAAGAGCTAAAACCTATTCTACTCAAACAATTCCAGAAAATTGCTGAGGAAGGGAAACTTCCAAACTCATTCTATGAGGCCACCGTCACCCTAATCCCAAAACCTGGTAAAGATCCCACAAAAAAAGAAAACTACAGGCCAATATCACTGATGAACATAGATGCAAAAATCCTGAACAAAATTCTAGCAATCAGAATCCAACAACATATTAAAAAGATCATACATCATGACCAAGTGGGCTTTATCCCAGGAATGTTAGGATTCTTCAATATCCACAAATCAATCAACGTAATACACCACATTAACAAACTGAAAAATAAAAATCATACGATTATCTCAATAGATGCAGAGAAAGCCCTTGACAAAATTCAACACCCACTTATGATAAAAACCCTCCAGAAAGTGGAAATAGAAGGGACATATCTCAACATAATAAAAGCTATATATGACAAACCCACAGCAAACATTATCCTCAATGGTGAAAAACTGAAAGCGTTTCCCCTAAAGTCAGGAACAAGACAAGGGTGCCCACTCTCACCACTACTATTCAACATAGTTCTGGAAGTTTTGGCTACAACAATCAGAGCAGAAAAAGACATAAAAAGAATCTAAATTGGAAAAGAAGAAGTAAAACTTCCACTGTTCGCTGATGAAATGATCCTCTACACAGAAAACCCTAAAGACTCTACCAGAAAACTACTAGAGCTAATCAATGAATACAGTAAAGTTGCAGGATATAAAATCAACACACAGAAATCCCTTGCATTCCTATACACTAATAATGAGAAACTAGAAAGAGAAATTAAGGAAACTATTTCATTCACTGTTGCAACGAAAAGAATTAAATACTTAGGATTATATCTACCTAAGGAAACAAAAGACTTGTACATAGAAAACTATAGAACACTTGTGAAAGTAATCAAAGAGAACACTAATAGATGGAGAAATATACCGTGTTCGTGGATTGGAAGAATAAATATTGTAAAAATGAGTATACTACCCAAATTAATTTATACATTCAATGCAATCCCTATCAAGCTACCAATAATATTTTTCACAGAACTAGAACAAAAAAATCTCACAATTTGTATGGAAATACAAAAATCCTCGAATAGCCAAAGCAATCTTGAGGAAGAAGAATGGAACTGGGGGGAATTATCCTGCCGGACTTCAGGCTCTACTACAAAGCCACAGTCATCAAGACAGTATGGTACTGGCATAAAGACAGAAATATACATCAATGGAACAAAATAGAAAGCCCAGAGATAAACCCACAGACCTATGGACACCTTATCTTTGACAAAGGAGGCAAGAATATAAAATGGAGAAAAGACAGTCTCTTTAACAAGTGGTGCGAGGAAAACTGGTCAGCCACTTGTAAAAGAATGAAACTAGAACACTTCCTAACACCATACACCAAAATAAACTCAAAATGGATTAGAGAGCTAAATGTAAGACCAGATTCTATAAAATTCCTAGAGGAGAACGTAGGCAAAACACTCTCCGACATAAATCACAGCAGGATCCTCCAAGAGCCACCTCCCAGAATATTGGAAGTAAAAGCAAAAATAAACAAATGGGACCTAATTAAAATCAAAAACTTCTGCACAGCAAAGGAAACTATAAGCAAGGTGAAAAGACAGCCTTCAGAATGGGAGAAAATAATAGCAAATGAAGCAACTGATAAAGGATTAATCTCCAAAATATACAAGTAGCTCCTGCAGTTCAATTCCAGAAAAATAAATGACCCAGTCAAAAAATGGGCCAAAGAACTAAATAGACATTTCTCCAAAGAAGACATACAGATGGCTAACAAACACATGAAAAAATGCTGAAAATTCCTCATAATCAGAGAAATGCAAATCAAAACCACAATGAGATACCATTTCACACCAGTCCGAATGGCTGCTATCCAAAAGTCTACATGCAATAAACGCTGCAGAGGGTGTGAAGAAAAGGGAACCCTCTTACACTGTTGATGGGAATGAAAACTAGTACAGCCACTATGGAGAACAGTGTGGAGATTCCTCAAAAACTGGAAATAGAACTTCCATATGATTCAGCAATCGCACTCCTGGGCATACACACCGAGGAAACCAGAATTGAAAGAGACACATGTACTCCAATGTTCATTGCAGCACTGTTTATAATAGACAGGACATGGAAACAAGCTAGATGTCCATCTGCAAATGAATGGATAAGAAAGCTCTGGTACATATACACAACGGATTATTATTCAGCCATTAAAAAGAATGCATTTGAACCAGTTCTAATGAGGTGGATGAAACTAGAGCCTATTATACAGAGTGAAGTAAGCCAGAAAGAAAAACACCAATACAGTATACTAACGCATATATATGGAATTTAGAAAGATGCAAATGATAACCCTGTATATGAGACAGCAAAAGAGACACAGATGTATAGAACAGTCTTTAGGACTCTGTGGGAGAGGGTGAGGGTGGGATGGTTTGGGAGAATGACATTGAAACATGTATATTATCATATGTGGAACGAATCACCAGTTCAGGGTCGATGCCTATTACAGGATGTTCGGGGCTGGTATGCGGGGATGACCCAGAGGAAGGAAAAGGGGAGGAGGGAGGTGGGAGGGGGATCGGGAAGGGGAACTCATCTACACCCGGGGAAAATTCATGTCAATGTATGGCAAAACCAACCAACATAGTATTGTAAAATAATTAGCCTCCAATAAAAAAAAAATTAAAAAATAAAAAATAAAATTATAATGAAATGCCTGACTTTGAGCAGATGATGTATTCTTGAAAATGTATACATAAATTAAATTTTCTATAATTAAATAACTTTTAGAAGAAAACCAGACACTGAATGAAAGCAGTACTATATTGAAAAGTTTAATAAAGCAGAGTTACTGTTGATTTGTCTTGAGCATTTAAGCCATATTTTCACAAACTGGTCTTGCTTCAAATGAGGTACAAGTATACATTAAAAATTGAACACTTAAGTGCTGAGGGGAAATAGAGACACTCGTCAGTAGGATTACTCCAAGAAGATTTTTAAAATATAGAATTCTTCATTTGGGTCATAAGCAAGGTTGTGAGGGTAGAATAGCTAAAAGACATGCTGTAGAATAAACATTAGAAATTAGAGAATCAGACAACAGTGACCCTAGACAGACTCTGGTCTATAGAGATCAGTAGGCCTTGTAGTTGGGAAAAGCGGAGACTGGGAAAAACTGACCCCTAGTTGTGAGTGTGACTGATCCTCCTCTTCTACAAGAAGCCAGGAAGAAGCTGAAACATTAGGAGAGTTTTCCCCACCTGTGAAATTAGGAATGTGCAATACTTACAGCCTACCTGCTTTTAAATCAGTAGCCTCAAGGAACAGACAACAACTTCACCATACTAGACTTATGGGATTACCATCTTGTGAAAGTGAAAGTTGCTGTTGTGTTTGATTCTTTGCGACCCCATGGACTGTAGCCCACCAGGCTCCTCTGCCCGTGGGATTCTCTGGGCAAGAATAGTGGAGTCGGTTGCCATTCCCTTCTGCAGGGGATATTCCTGACCCAGGGATGGAACCTGGGTCTCCTGCATTCCAAGCAAATTTGCTACCATCTGAGCTACCAGGAAAGCCCTCATGTAGAGAACACCAACAAATGTGCCTCGGCTCTAATGAGTTAACAATGGAAAACAGCAAATTCAAGAACCTAGCACCAGAGAAATAAATATCACTCAGATCAAGTAGAACACATGCCCATCAAAAGAAAACCACTGGGTCATTTGCCAACTAAACAATTGAGCAGATACATTGAAGGAAAAGATAATATCTATTGAGACCCTAATTAGGAAACTGGAAAATCAAAAGAACAAATACCTAAAGCTCAAAGCCAATATGTAAAGAGAAAGAAATTATGGGGAAAAAAAGAGCCTCCGGAGGTAGAGACAAGGCGAGTTAATATACACATAATAAGCATTCCAGAAGGATATCAGGAATAGATGGAGGTGTGGCAGCAATCAAGCAAATAATACATACAGGAAAATTTCCCTAAGCTGGAGAAATATCTAAGCTCAAAGACAAAAAGGGCTTATAAAAGTCTAGTCAGAACTGATATTAGAAGACACACATATAAAATTACTGAACTTTGAAGATAAAGACAAATCTCTAACAAGTTTCCATTCATTCAAGAAATATTTATTAAACACTCACTGTGTCAGTCACTGTTCCACACATTGGGGAACAGTTCTTCCTTCATAGAGCTGATATAGTCAAATCCACTGTCTTTCTTTCTCTGTCACACCCTCAGGGAATAGACCTCAGACTAGACATACACAGTTCTATCAATTTCCTACAGTTACCCATAGAGCTGAATGTAGCTGGAGAAAAAATAAGACCATGTTGACAAGTTTCACTTGAAATTCATGACCACTACCCTTGAGTGGGTCCCTGATACTTCCCAATAACCCTAGCACATGTTTTTCCAATTTAGTTTACATCTCTCCTTGATGATTATTTCATGCATCCAATTTTTGCAAACTTCCGACCCCCTTCCATCCTTCTTCACTCTCAGTTGATCACCTTCTTCCTCATTAATTAGGAAAGTTGAAGTAATCAGAAGATAATTTTCACAGGTTCCTGATATTGTTCTATGAGAAATTACCTTGATGCAGTGATGTCTACTGTGCACACTACTAGGAAAATTCTCCAAGAGATGACAGGACAGAAAAACTCAAACGAAATAAATTGATATTTTAATCATATGATCTATTAAATAAATTTAAAACAAAACAAGAAGCACAGGAAAAGAAATCTGGTATGTCAGCACACTTAGGATAAGATGCAAGTGATTGGATGAACTACACTAAATGAATCCCCAGTTACATAATATTCATATGTCCTGTCCCTCTGTTGCATCAACTTTCTCCCTGATGGCATGGTTATGAGGACCAGAGATGAGATAAGAGAAAGAGGGAGGAGGAGGCACAAGCATAAAGTATTTATGGCTTGCTTTATGAGAAAGATGCAGAATAGGCCAATACCTGTAGCTCACCAATTTCCTTGCTGGACAACTATGGTTTTATCTTTGATTCTTGGGCAGAGCACATATAGGGTCAGAGAGGAACTATACTGAATGCACAATGAATTAATATATTAATATCAATGAATAGTTACCTTAGGGATGACATACCTGTTAGTCTAGATGGGGCATGATGGCATCTTATGATGTAATCTTCCATTCCTTTCTACCAAAAAGTAACACACTTGTTTGAGCCATTATATATTCCATTTATTTTATCTATATTTATTTATATTTAACATATCTTATTAACTTATTACCTATATCTAACACATCTTTGCAATTCTACACAATATTTCATAAACTATTTACTTACTCATAATTTATACTTGCCATACATTACAAATTTTGCTTTTATCTTGTAAGCTAATTGCTTCCTTATTATTTTGTGATTAAAACTGTCAACAGTACTAGATTTCAGACTACTCTCATACTCATCATTTAGTCTGTGGTAATATATTGTGGCAGAAGATATGAAATTTCTGGTCAGAGATAAAGGAGATTTTATTTCCACAGCAATGGCAGTAGCCAAAGTATCATAATTTTCTCACACCAGTTTCTTGAGCTCCAATTCAAACAGGGCAATGCAGCAAGAACCAGGTGATGACCACACAGTGGGTTGTATGAAGAGAGAAAACTCAAGTTTGGAGAATCAGAATTTTTTATAATGGGCTACAAGCAGAGGTCTCCTTTGCCCCATAGGAAGACATTATCTTTACAATACTTAGGTCCTCTGTACTATGTATTTTTAAAATATATATATATTTAAAGGAATTTAAAAAAAATAGTGTTGCTGTTAGGATTACAACATATAGCTTTAATTTATCAAAATCTACTTTAGGTAGATTTAACCTTTAGGTTAATATTGACATAATTTTGGTAAAATAAAGCCACTGTGCTTCCATATAGCTCTTAATCTTTTTCTTCATTTCTCTAGATGCAGGTTACCATCAGGTGCCATTTTTCTTTTTTTAATTCTACAGGACTCCCCTCAGTATTTCTTATAAGGTAGATATTTTAGTAATAATTTTCTCAATTTATATTTTAATCTAGAAAGTCTTTATTTCATTTTCAATTTTGCAGAATAATTTCTGAATGTAGAACACTTGTTTGACAGTTTTAGTATTTCTTTCACATATTTGAATATGTCATTTACTGCCTCTGGCTTTTATTGTTTCTGATGAGAATTCTGCTGTTATTCCATTTGTTGTTTCTCTATACATGGTAAGTCATTTTGCTCCTACTGCTTTCAAGGTTTTCTGTCTTTCAGCATTTTCATTGTGATTTGTAGGTGTGGTTCTTTTTGTGTTTATATTACTTGAGGTTCATTGGATCTATAAGTTACACTGCATTATTTTCTTTTTGGTAATCATGTGGGAAATTTTTGGCTATTATTTCATTAAATATTTTTCCTAGTCTTTTTACTTTTATCTCTCCTTCTAGGACTCCTATTATACATGATATGAGATATGTTGCCCCTCAGGTCTCTGAATTTTTCATGTTTTTACAATAATTTTCAGATATCTTTTTTCATTGTGGTTGCATCATATTGAGTTCTAAAATATTGACTTAATTATTTTTCATAGTTTCTATCTCTCTATTGAGATTTATACATTGAACTATTTTTTCTAAAATTTTTCATTAACCTTTTGGACATTTTAAAAGATGCATTTTATTGCATTGCATGAGGATTCTTTACCAACTGAGCTATCAGGAAAGCCCCAGTAACCACATGGCTAAATCCAATTTTCAGTCCTAAACTTTCTTGACCCATAAGCAGCATTTGACATAACTAGCCATTTTCCCCTTCCTGAAACACTTTACTTGATCTCCTGAGCAACAGTCTTCCCTTTGAAAATTCACTTGCATTACTGGTTTCTCCTTATCAGCTTTCTTGACTTATTTTTACTAATCTCCATGACTTTTAAATACTGAGTGCCAAGAGGGCTTAGTCTCAAATCGCTTATCTTTTTGACTCACCCTCAATGGCTGGGTGGTCTCATCTTGTCTCATGGCTTTAATAGAACCTAGACATTGAAGATCTCCAATTTTGTCAGCTTTCACAAGACGGCAAAAATGAGGAAAATGAAAAATATAAAACAATAACATAAAATACATTCTTAAAGATGACTGCAATGGAATCAAGTATAAGTCATCATATATCAGTGAATACCCTCCCCTTAAGAGATTCAAATTGGTGAATTAGAATGAATTAAAAAAAAAAAAAGACATCTCCCTAAGATGTCTTTTATAGGAAACATTCATAAAAAAATTAATAATGAAAAGGTAAAAATAAAGGAATGGGCAAAAAGATATCAGAAAAAAGCTAAAATAAGAAAGAGTAGCATTATTTAAAAAAATAAAAAGTAGGATTTAAATTTAAAAGCATCAAGTACAGTAAAAATCTGATTAATATAAAGGTGAAATTTACAAAAGAGATATATCAGTCATGCAATTATTTTCACTGAAAGATATAAATTTATTAAGCAAAATTTGCTATAAATTCAATAAGAAATTTTTTTGGAAATATGACTATAGCAAGAGACAACAATATATCTTTTTCAGAGGTACACATATTAGTAGGTAAGACATAAGTTAATTCTATACCATAACATTATAATGTCTTTCACTATTAATATAAAAAACTTCACCTTCCTCAAATAGAGCTTTTTTCACATGTCCTTTGAATATTTTTAAAATTCATGTATTTGCCCCACAATACATAATGTAAGACCTTCACAAGATACTACATGCAAGCCACATTTTCTGTCATATCCAACAAACTGGTACAAATTTTAAAGTAAGTTATAAAATTATGGTAAAAAGGATAAACAAAAAATCTTAAATACATGAATACTAGAAAAAACATCTCTAGGTGACGTTTGGTTCACAGAGGCCATCAAAATTAAAATTAAACCCTTCTGGAATAAACTGAAAAGGAAAGCATTTCTGTTAAAACCTATGGGATACAGAGATCTCTCTACTTAAAAGAAAATAAGCAGATGTAAATGCCTTTATATTAAAAGATAAATATGAAAATATGTGACTTTATTTCTCATTAAAAACATTTGAAAGAACTACAAGATCAAGCTTGTAGGAAGTAAGAATTAATACACAAAGCTAAATTCAGTAAGTTGGAAAGCAAAAATATATAAATAAATGTAAAATCTTTTCTAGAAAAGATCGGTAAAATAGTTAACTATTTCATACAAATGTTTAGGAAAGAATGAGAGCAAATACACAACGTTAGAATTATACATGAAACACAACCACAGATACAGGAGAGACTAACATGTTACAATTCTCCTGTGAAGAAAATTCAACAGACAAATCCAAGTCAACAAATTCTAAAGCCTAGAGGAAAAATTGATGATGTTATAACAAAATATAATTTCTAAAAATTATTGAAAAAGAACTGAAAACCTTAACTAGACTAATTATGATAAAGAGATTGAAAATGTGCTCCAAGAACTATCATTGTTAAAGCAAATTGATTCAAAGTTGAACTTGCCAAAACTAATGAACAGATCATTTCAATACTATTTAAACTATTTGCAGAAGAAAAAAAAATGAAATTTTCAATTCATTTTATGAAGAGAGCATAGGTTTATTTACAAGACTGTGAAAAGGGTATTAAAATAAACCTTATAAGCTAATATGAATATAGACGAAAACACTCTAAATAGCATATTAGAAAACCTAGTCCATCAAACTGTCAAATTATAATACACTGTAGTGAATTATATAATGCACTGTAGTTGGACATGACTGAAGTGACATGGGCACACACAGCCAATTAATGTATGTTCCACAAATGCAAAGTGAAAATCTATCTTCATAATCCATTTAATTAATAAATTAAAGGAGGGACGTTATAGTATTATATCATGCATGCGTGCAGTCATGTCCAACTCTTTGTGACACTATGGACTGTAGCCCACCAGGTTCCTCTGTCCATGGGGTACTCCAGACAAGAATACTGGATTGCCATATGTTCCTCCAGGAGATCCTCCCGACCCAGGGATCGAACCTACATTTCCTATGTCTCTTGCATTGGCAGGCAGATTCTTTAACACTGAATAACCAGGTAAGCCTGAGTGTTATATACAAGAGTATGTATGTGTGTGTTTGTGTGCTTGTGGGTGTGTGTATAACAGCATTGTTCATAATGGCAAAAAATGAAAATTAAGTGACTGCCTTTCAGTCAGTACACTACTGGACAAATCATGCTACAGCTTCAAAATAGAATCTTCTGCAGATATTAAAAAAGAAATCTTGAGTTGTTTACCAGCTTTCTTTGAGGAATTTCCATAAGCTATATTTGAATAAGAAATCTAAATGTAAAATCTATCTGGGAGTAGGACCAAAAAATCTGCATTTTAAAATTGCTCAACAAAGTGTAAGAATTTTTCATAATTTTGTGCCTGAAAAACTGCTCCACATGGTGAAAAAAGAATTGCTCAAGCTTTGTACATAAAGAGTTGCTCTGCATTTTTAGGCTAAAAAAATGCATTCTTAATTTGATGCTGTCTGTCTTTCAGGAAACCAGACCAACGTTCCTCTGATGTCCATTCAGCCTTTAACAGCTCCATATATGTGATCTTCATTTCAGTTCAGTCACTCAGTCGTGTCAGACTCTTCGTGACCACATGAATCACAGCACGCCAGGCCTCCCTGTCCATCACCAACTCCCGGAGTTCACTCAAACTCACCTCCATCGAGTCGGTGATGCCATCCAGCCATCTTATCCTCTGTCGTCCCCTTCTCCTCCTGCCCCCAATCCATCCAAGCATCAGAGTCTTTTGCAATGAGTCAACACTTCGCATAAGGTGGCCAAAGAATTGGAGTTTCAGCTTTAGCATCAGCCCTTCCAATGAACACCCAGGATTGATCTTTAGAACGGACTGATTGGATCTCCTTGCAGTCCAAGGGACTCTCAAGAGTCTTCTCCAACACCACAGTTCAAAAGCAACAATTCTTTGGAACTCAGCTTTCTTCACAGTCCAAATCTCACATCCATACATGACCACTGGTAAAACCATAGCCTTGACTAGACAGACTTTTGTTGGCAAAGTAATGTCTATGCTTTTTAATATGCTGTCTAGGTGGGTCAGAACTTTCCTTCCAAGGAGTAAGCGTCTTTTAATTTCATGGCTGCAATCAGCATCTGCAGTGATTTTGGAGCCCAGAAAAATAAAGTCTGACACTGTTTCCACTGTTTCACCATCTATTTCCCACGAAGTAGGATGGGACCAGATGCCATGATCTTACTTTTCTGAATGTTGAGTTTCAAGCCAACCTTTTCACTCTCTTCTTTCACTTTCATCAAGAAGCTTTTGAGTTCCTCTTCACTTTCTGCCATAAGGGTGGTGTCATCTGCATATCTGAGGTGATTGATATTTCTCCCGGCAATCTTGATTCCAGCTTGTGCTTCTTCCATCCCAGCGTTCCTCATGATGTACTCTGCATATAAGTTAAATAAGCAGGTGACAATATCCAGCCTTAACGTACTCCTTTTCCTATTTGGAAGCAGGCTGTTTTTCCATGTCGAGTTCTAACTGTTGCTTCCTGACCTGCATACAGGTTTCTCAAGAGGCAGATCAGGTGGCCTGGTATTCCCATCTCTTTCAGAATGTTCCACAGTTTATTGTGATCCACACAGTCAAAAGCTTTGGCATAGTCAATACAGGAGAAATAGATGTTTTTCTGGAACTCTCTTACTTTATTGATGATCCAGTGGATGTTGGCAATTTGATCTCTAGTTCCTCTGCCTTTTCTAAAACCACCTTGAACATCTGGAAGTTCATGGGTCACATATTGCTGAAGCCTGGCTTGGAGAATTTAGAACATGACTTTACTAGCCTGTGAGATGAGTGCAATTGTGCGGTAGTTTGAGCATTCTTTGGCATTGCCTTTCTTTGGGATTGGAGTGAAAACTGACCTTTTCCAGTACCATGGCCACTGCTGAGTTTTCCAAATTTGCTGGCATATTGAGTGCAGCACTTTCACAGCACCGTCTTTCAGGATTTGAAATAGCTGAACTGGAATTCCATCACCTCCACTAGCTTTCTTCGTAGTGATGCTTATTAAGGCCCACTTGACCACATTCCAGGATGTCTGGCTCTAGGTTAGTGATCACACCATCGTGATTATCTGGATCGTGAAGATCTTTTCTGTACAGTTCCTCTGTGTATTCTTGCCACCTCTTCTTAATATCTTTGTTGTAGCTATGCATTCCAGGAAACAAACTCACTCAGAAGGACAATGCAGATAGTGGAGTGCAGTGTATTATACTGGCGGGTCCAAGGCAGAGTCTCTTCTTAGCCTAGGACCCCGACCAACATTTGTGAAAATCTTTTATACCCCACATGTATGTGTCTGAACCCACCACTCCAAATTCCTTGAGACTTACATAAACCAAGGAAAATACAACCCCAGTAACCCCATCATTCACATGCTATGTACTCATGTGCTCAAACAGTCAAGCAGTTAGCCAGTAATCAATAAGCCTGAGGTTACACTCTAATAGATACAGAAAAATTTACAGTCTGTCTGGAGGAAGGGGTGATTAGTGTATGTTTCCTCTTAGGCAATGAGTAACCTAGATACAGTCTTTGAGGTTCCCCTGTCTGGAGGGGGTCTTATCCTTCTTTTGTCGTTTTCATAGGCACTAAACACAGAGTTCAGAGTCCATAGGAAAGGTGGCTAAACATGATCAGCATGAACAGGCCTAAGATGGAGTCCAGGCCCTATGAATTCCTTCTTCATCTTCTGCTTCTGTTAGATCCATAACATTTCTGTCCTTTATCAAGCCCATCTTTGCATGAAATGTTCCCTTGGTATCTCTAATTTTCTTGAAGAGATCTCCAGTCTTTCCTATGCTGTTGTTTTCCTCTCTTTCTTTGCATTGATCGCTGAGGAAGACTTTCTTATCTCTCCTTGCTATTCTTTGGAACCCTGCATTCAGATGCTTATATCTTTCCTTTTCTCCTTTGCTTTTCACTTCTCTTCTTTTCACAGCTAATTGTAAGGCTTCCTCAGACAGCCATTTTGCTTTTTTGCATTTCTTTTCCATGGGGATGGTCTTGATCCCTGTCTCCTGTACAGTATCATGAACCTCCGTCCATAGTTCATCAGGCACTCTATCAGATCTAGTCCCTTAAATCTATTTCTCACTTCCACTGTATAATCATAAGGGATTTGATTTAGGTCACACTAGAATGGTCTCCTCTTAGAATAACCATATACCAAAGGTCAGGTGGCACCTTTCCAGGGAAGCATGTTCAGACACAATATTGAATGGAATACTCTTGTGTATGAGCTTATTTGGATCTTTCTTTAATGTCGAATTTGAATGTATAAACAATTGACTTTCCAGTGCTGTAATTCTTGATAATTCTTAGATTTCTTTCTGCAGGTCATATGCAGATTTTAAATAAATGCTCACCATCCGCACACTTCCACACACAGAATAAACTCACACAGCATTCAGTATAGCATTGAGCCATATTTTAAGAGCCTACCTATGTAATTCATTGCTTCAATAAATTTTTAGTTAGCACTGGTTTTATATAAATATTATAGTAGTTTCTCTGAATATGTAATGATGAAAAAATGAACATGGTTCCTGGCCTCCTGAATCTTAAACATTAGTGGAAAAGACAGGTATGTAAATATATCCCATAATGCTTTGATTCTTTCACATACTTTTTATTTCACGCCTCTGAAATCTAGATGTATGTTATACTTGCTGGAGTATATACCTTGACTGGCAGCACTCTTTGTTTTTATTGATCCATAAATCCAACCAGTCCATTCTAAAAAAGATCAATCCTGGGTGTTCATTGGAAGGACTGATGCTAAAGCTGAAACTCCAATACTTTGACCACCTCATGCGACGAGTTGACTCACTGGAAAAGAGTCTGATGCTGGGAGGGATTGGGGGTGGGAGGAGACGGGGAAGGCAGAGAATGAGATGGCTGGATGGCGTCACCGACTCAATGGACATGAGTTTGAGTGAACTCCGGGAATTGGTGATGGACAGGGAGGCCTGGCGCTGTGGTTCATGGGGTCACAGAGTCGGACACGACTGAGCGACTGAACTGAACTGAACTGAAAATAATGGTGCATATTCCAGTTGATTGCATCTGTAATTCAGTGAAAGAAAACATGTATTCAAAGTGAGTTATGTATTATGAATTTTTTTAGAAAAATTTAGAAAAATGAGAGATGAAGGACCTACAGAGGAAGGATCAAGCAATGTTTTATTTTATAATTTTTTTTGCTAGAATTGACCTTCACCGACTTCTGCTACATTCTTACCAATGTTTTCTTATTCTCAGAACTTTCATTCCAATCCAATAAAAACACTAAGAGCATATAGTGATGCTCTTGATGATTGGTTGATGATTGGTTTCAAATATTACCTTAAAGCATATCAGCTATGATAAATCCTGAACTATAATAGTGGAGGTGGTTACGCAAATAAATGAAACAATTTGTGAAGCACTTTTATCTTAGAGTCAACAGAACTGACAGAGAATGAGAGATGAGGGGTTCTGATATGGGTTGATTGTCATGAAAACATTGGGACATATAAAAACAATTATTGAAGAAGATTTTTTAGGATAACAGAAGCTAATTTTTCAGAATTATTTTAAATGGCATGGTTGTCAAAATTATTTTTTCTAAGAACAGAAACTAAGACATTTAATTCAATAAACTTACATATTACATAGAATAATGTTGTAAACAAGGTAAGTATGTTTTAGATATATCACACAAAAGGAAGCAAAAGTGGGCAACATGCCTGAACAATCCATAATTTGAATCATCTATTTAATCCACAAGATTAATTATTTCTACTGATGGTAGCTAGAAAGAATTATTTATTTAATCTAGTTTTTAAACCAAGAAATCTCAAATCCAGTGAGAAGAATTATGTTTCTTCAGCCTCAAACAATGCAAGATATTGTTTTAAATATCTAAAGACAGCAGTGCATTTCATTGCTGAAGAAATAGAATTACTAAAATGTGTTTATAAGACCATATCAACATTTTGAAAGAACTATTGTCTATCAGGGATTGTATTATCACTGTGTTGATATAGTATCTAATGTTTTGGAACCAGTAATAAGCGATCCTTTCTAGTTATATAATGAGTGTTTTTTCAAGAATTTCTATCTCATTTATTATTTCTATGATATTTGGAAATGGCTAAGATTTTATTCCTAATTTTATAGATGCCAAAAGCATCTTTGGTACATAAAAAGAAACTCACATGAGCTAACATGTGTATGTTGCCATGGAGATGTTGCATGATCACCTGATGAAAATGCTATAGAGAAGATTTAAACACTGTGCCAGTCATTAACCTATATCATAGAAATTCCTTTTACAATTCTGAGATTTTGTGAAAGTCAATAGCAGAAACGTAGCTTTCCATTGGACTTGAATTGTGTCTATGCACCTTTGACTAGAGTTAAGAACTTAGGGACCAAAATCACACTGCTTTGCTGTGCTTAGTAACTCAATTGTGTCTGACTCTTTACGACCCCATGGACTGTAGCCCGCCAAGCTTCTCTAGCCACGGGGATTCTCCAGGCAAAAATGCTGGAGTGGGTTGCCATGCCCTTCTCCAGGGGAATCTTCCCAACCCAGGGATCGAACCCATATCTCCCATCTGAGCCACCAGGGAAGCCAACTACATGGGTTCAAATTCCTGACTCCACCAGTTCATTACCTTACAGCTTCAGGTAATTTGTTTCACTTGGCTGTTTCAAAGTTTCATGAAACAGGGATTAATACAAAGAGTTGTTGTGTGCATCAAATTATATAAGGTATCTAGCATAGAGTTGGATACATAGTAGATACAAAATAAAAATCAATTGGTTTATTACTATTATTCACCAGGTGATACAAAAAATGGTATATGTGTGCTCAGTCCTGTCCAGCTCTTTGCAACCCCATGGACTGTATGTAGCCCACCAGGTTCCTCTGTCCATGGGATTTTCCAGGCAAGAATACTGGAGTGGGTTGCCATTTCCTTCTCCCAACCCAGATATCAAACCTGTGTCTCCTGCATTGTCGGTTGGATTCTTTACCACTGAGACCCCTGGAAAGCCCAATACAAGAAATAGAAAATATTTAAGTTACACGTGGATGAGGCAGCACAACACCAAGTCACTATCAAATGTAGATGGACTTGTATTCCAGATCAAGTTGAGCATTGATTCTTTCACGTGTAAAATAGAAGAAAAACATTTTTGCTTTCAAGTGTGGTTTTGTTTTCTATGGTTTGAATGAAGTAAGGTATGATGAAACAGATGACATATTTATTTTTATTTTACATAATGAAATCAAACACTGGTTATTTGGATACACCTGGAACATTTTCCTCCTTTCATCAGACTGCTCGTTTCTGATGAGACACATATCCTTACTTTTTAGTTCACATGAAACTATCATCTTTGCAATGTTAGTCCTCAAAATACTTGAATATATGCTGGTTAAGGTTACAACAGACTAGCTCCGAGCAATATTGTGCTTTTGACTGCAAGATAAAACAAATGTGAAATCACAAATTGCATGGTCAATTTCTACCCCAAACTTCCTTCTAGTGTTTGCTATATGGATAGACACTGAGTTGGAGGACCTTGACCACATAAATGATACAGTCTAAACTATGAGCATCTTAGCCTTACCTGTCTATTCAACAGACTGCTTCTTTAAATACAGAGGAAAACAAGGTTGGTTAAGCTACAGTATGTATAACTAAAGACTTGATTCACTCTACCATAGTCTGACTTGGGCAGAATGATAAACAAGAATATTATCATTTCACAGGGCAAGACACGGCCAGTTTAAAAATTCTATAATATTAAGAAGCATTGAAATAGCATGTCACTGTTCAAAACATGCACCAAATTATCATCGCCAGAACATGCACCAAATTTTAAATGCCTATTTTTACCTGATAAATCAATGAGCATGAAATACACATTCCTTAATTTAAGGGTATATATATATATATATATATATATATATATATATATATATGAAGGGGACGACAGAGAATGAGAGGCTGGATGGCATCACCAACTCGATGGACATGAGTTTGAAACTCCCGGATTTGGTGATGGACAGGGAGGCCTGGTGTGCTGTGATTCATGGGGTCGCAAAGAGTCGGACACGACTGAGTGACTGATCTGAACTGAACTGATACATATATATATTCCTTGTGAGGCTTCCCTGGTAGCTCAGCTGGTAAAGAATCTGCCTTCAATGAAGGAGATCCCGGATCAATTCCTGAGTCAGGAAGATCCCTGAAGAAGGGATAGGCTATCCACTACAGTATTCTTGGGCTTCCCTGGTGACTCAGCTTGTAAAGAATCCACCTGCAATAAGGGAGACCTGGGTTCGATTCCTGAGTTGAAAAGATGCCCTGGAGGAGGGCATGGAAATAACCCATTCTAGTATTTTTGCCTGGAGAATCCCCATGGGCAGAAGAACCTGGCAAGATACAGTCCATGAGGTCGAAAAGAGTTGGACATGACTGAGTGACTAAGTACAGCACAATACAGCACATTCCTTGTGATGTTCTGTATTTATACCCTATGTACTGTAATCAATGAATGCAGTTAGCATATCAATTTTGAGTTTTCCTCAAGCTCAGGTAACACTAATTACTGAGCAGGCAGTTTGACGTCTGCATTGAGTATATCTGCATTCATAAAACCTAATTATCTTCAAAAGTTGAAAAATATGTTCTTATGAATGAATGTCAATATATGAATTTTATATTATTTTAGGTGTATTTTAGATGTAAATGTGTTTTAGTCCATACCCAAACGAATGTATTCAGAGTTTCTTCTCAGTTTTTGGAGTAAATCTGCCTATTGTATGCAACATGATGTCAATGTGTTTCTTTGGACAAGTTAAAGGAACCTTTAAATTTTTAGGCATAAAACCAGAAAACAAATATCATAGCAAACACAGAAAATATATGTAAGTCAAGTCTTAAACAAACAGATGTATGTGTTTTCCTTTTTGTATAAGGATAACCATTTATAGTCTTTCTGTAAAATAACTTTTGAATTGCTGTTCTTCCTCCCTGCTGACAAAATAGATTAGTCTAGATGATTTCTGTCCATAAAAGGTTTTGCACTTTTGACTTAGCAACTTAACTACTACAAAATTACCCTTTTACCAATATCCTCCTTGTCAAATTTAGAGAGAAATTTGCATTTGTCATTTTGGTTCTTTCTCACTTTACTGCTACCCTATCATTTGCCCTTTTCCTAACCCTTTCCTTAAGAAACAGAATACAGTAGTAGAGAGGTTTTTCCTTCATGTGCCTACCAGCAATTTCTACCTGCAGATAATGTGAAATATGTTTTAAAATAAGGCTGATTGGTTCAAATTGGAGCAAGAAGACAGGTTAGACTCAATGTAATCAAACATCATTTCCATTAGTTGCTTGTTTAAGCCCATATTCCTAGCACATATCTGCTTTTAAAAATAGCTGCAAAGAAGAATTATCAGAATACTACAGTACAATTTAAACAAAATGTATTTCATCCTGTGACATGTTATATTTAAAAGATTCATTTGAAGTGTATCTTTTGGTTTAATATCACAGGGTTAATCAGAAGCCCAATAAGAGTTTGAGGCTTTTCCCTACCACAGGCACACTGTTTCCTTATTACCACAAAATAGACAGAAGAGCCAGTAGAATCAAGCTGAGGTACAATAACAAAGGCATGGAGGGCCTTAGTTTAATGGGGAAGACTCTGCTTCTCCATACTCTGTGTCTAGCTTTATTGGATATTTATTAAAGCCACAACTGAGGCAGAGCATCTCTGAGGAAGAGACATCACCATTCTTCATCTTAGTGTCCACCTGTGCCTGTTACACTGTGTGTCACATAGAAGATGCTGAATAAATGATTGTAAAGAATGAATGAATGAAGAGTAAATAAATTGCTGATCAGTCCTAAGAGCCTTCTATATGCCCAAAGGACAACTGGATGGGATATTTGTGTCTCTCTCTTTTTTTTTTTTTTTTAAACGTACTGAGAGAATAGACAGAGGAATGATTGGTTAGAATAATATGAGATCAGAGTTCCACTCTTAGTGAATCAATTCTTTGCCTCTTCTGAGCTCACAGGAGCATAAACACACCCTAAATCAAATAACTGCAAAGATCAAAAAGGAAATTTTCATACCAGTGCTCATAAGCCATAGTCTACATGGGTGTTGAAGAAGTTAAATAAGGTGGTGCTCTAAAATCTACTTGTTGGATATCCCCAACCAATTTAAAGAAGCACAAATTCAAACAAAGCAGTTAAATCAACATTTCTTTTAGTGAAGCCAAATCAAATGGCAGTGCAATGCACTTGATTGGGTGATCTAGCATCATATTGTCCAGAGGCTAGAATTAAAAAACCTAACAGTTAGAACTAGACATGGAGCAACAGACTGGTTCCAAATAGGAAAAGGAGTATGACAGGGTTGTATATTGTCACCCTGCTTATTTAACTTATATGCAGAGTACATCATGAGGAACGCTGGGATGGAAGAAGCACAAGCTGGAATCAAGATTGCCAGGAGAAATATCAATCTATTCAGATATGCAGATGACACCACCCTTATGGCAGAAAGTGAAGAGGAACTCAAAAGCCTCTTGATGAAAGTGAAAGAGGAGAGTGAAAAGGTTGGCTTGAAGCTCAACATTCAGAAAACGAAGATCATGGCATCTGGTCCCACCACTTCATGGGAAATAGATGGTGAAACAGTGGAAACAGTGTCAGACTTTATTTTGGGGGGCTCCAAAATCACTGCGGATGCTGATTGCAGCCATGAAATTAAAAGACGCTTACTCCTTGGAAGGAAAGTTCTGACCCACCTAGATAGCATATTAAAAAGCAGAGACATTACTTTGCCAACCAAGGTCTGTCTAGTCAAGGCTATGGTTTTTCCAGTGGTCAGGTATGGATGTGAGAGTTGGACTGTGAAGAAAGCTGATAGCCAAAGAATTGATGCTTTTCAACTGTGGTGCTGGAGAAGACTCTTGAGAGTCCCTTGGACTGCAAGGAGATCCAACCAGTCCATCCTAGAGGAGATCAATCCTGAGTGTTCATTGGAAGGACTGATGCTAAAGCTGAAACTCCAATACTTTGGCCACCTCATGCGACGAGTTGACTCAGTGGAAAAGACTCTGATGCTGGGAGGGATTGGGGACAGGAGGAGAAGGGGATGACAGAGAATGACATGGCTAGATGGCATCACCGACTCGATGGAGGTGAGTTTGGCTGAACTCCGGGAGTTGGTGATGGCAAGGGAGGCCTGGCGTGCTGTGATACATGGTGTCGCAAAGAGTCGGACGCGACTGAGCGACTGAACTGAACTGAACTAATTAAGATGACTCTTCTCTCTCTTCTGCCTACCCAGTGGCTAATCAGTTTGGCGGATACTCCATAAGCTCACTTTTGCTCATTTTATATAGACATAACCGTAGACAAAACTGGCCTAGGCAGGTTTGAAATGTTCGTTTAGCACATACTTTCTACATGCTCTGATTTAAGCTATATTTTAATGAAAAGAGAATATATATCAAGGTGCTCCCTGTTTTAACATTTATTTGTTAAACACCCAACTTAATGCACACACATCAGTTCAGTTCAGTTCAGTTCAGTCGCTCAGTCATGTCCGACTCTCCGCGACCCCATTAATCACAGCACGCCAGTCCTCCCTGTCCATCACCAACTCCCGGAGTTCACTCAAACTCATGTCCACAGAGTCGGTGATGCCATCCAGCCATCTCATTCTCGGTCGTCCCCTTCTCCTCCCGCCCCCAACTTTTCCCAGCATCAGAGTCTTTTCCAGTGAGTCAACTCGTCGCATGAGGTGGCCAAAGTATTGCAGTTTCACCTTTAGCATCAGTCCTTCCAATGAACACCCAGGATTGATCTCCTTTAGAATGGACTGGTTGGATCTCCTTGCAGTACAAGGGACTCTCAAGAGTCTTCTCCAACACCACAGTTCAAAAGCATCAATTGTTGGCGATCAGCTTTCTTCACAGTCCAACTCTCACATCCATACATGACCACGGATAATAGTTATTCAACTTTTCTCTATTAAATATTGAAAAATGCTATTAATGTGCTTTACGGCACATATGAAATGCTAATTCTTTTCCATTTTTCTCCTAAGATGAATTATAATCCACAGAACATTCACAATTGTGTGTTTTGACAGATTAATTATATTCACCACATCTGGTAGCCTGGTGTCAGGGGTTAAAAGCCTTAGATTATAAGCAGTCCTAAAATAATTCTACTCATTAAAGAATATGTTTTAACAAAACATGATCATGATTAAAAATTCTAAGATAGTGAAAATAGTGTGGTCTACAGAAAGATGAGAGTCAGAATTTATCTCAGTGTAAGAGTTACATAATGAGAGGTAATAGAATTTTGATTAGTGGACTATAAAAACAGCAAATTCGAAATGGAAATTTATGCATACTTACTGCTTATAGTAGGGCTTCTTAGGTAGTGCAGTGGTAAAGAACGTGCCTGCCAATGCAGGAGATGCAAGACACACAGATTTGATCCCTGGGTCAGGAAGATCCTCTGGAGAAGGGAACGGCTACCCACTTGAGTATTCTTGTCTGGGAAATCCCATGGACAGAGGAGCCTGGTGGGGTACAGTCCATGGGGTTGCAAAGAGTCAGATATGACTGAGCAACTGACACACACACACACACACACACACACACACACACACAGTCTGTAGTACTTTCTCAAATAACTGCACATTATATTGTTCAGAAAAGAAAAATAAAGCATTCTCTGACTGCCAATAGGTATACAAATTTTTCCCTCCAATTTTCAGAAGGAAGCTGTTCTTATTCTCCTGGCTGCTATGCAGATAGTTTCTACGGAACCGAGAAGGCATCTTACTAAATTCAGTACTGATACAGAAGGGATAGAATTATGTCTCTCTTCAATACCCTTATCATTGAATTACTAATTTGTCTGAATAATAAAAATTTAGATACAGTATTGGAATAGATGACTTTTTAAGTCTCTTCCAACCCCAATTCTAGATATACCCATGATTCTAATATCATCTAGGTTTCTCTTGTTAAAATTGGTACTAGAGAAATGTAAAGCAAAAAAAAAAAAAAAAATGACTCTCACATCTCTCCCTAAAACTCAAATTGGTCCTTAGAGATTAAAAAGAAATTCTAACATATAGAAGGACAAGCTTATGGGGACCAAATGACACACATATTTAAATGTTTTACTTTGGTTTCAAGAAGCTTCTCTCAGGAGAAAATATTGCTCGGGACTCTTAAGGGCACACATACTTTTAAGGAGAGCAGAGTACATCACCATTAAGAGATATTTTGAAGGTGAAAATCAGAATATTGAAAAAAAGAAGATATTGATTAAGTAATTAAAAGGAAAAATGGGATCTCAGTATGTCTTAGTAAATACTTAAGTGCTTAGAAATTCCTTTTGGGAGATTGATGAAATAAGTGCCTAATAAGAATAATCTTTGGAAATGCTAACAATGCATCTTAATAGAAAAGACTTCAAGCCATCACAACTTTTATCCTTCAAGAATTTGGTTAAAAGTAGCTCAAAAGGCAGGAAATTGGCATTTTAATATTCTGTTTGAAAAAGAGATAAATTATGAAGACAGAATTAATTTTTTCTACGGTCTGATAAAAATGTCAAGGGTCATCAGTGTTTTCACACTTTAGCACATTGTGATGCATATTCAATTATATGTGCCAATTTCTGTCCAGAAATAAGTAGACCTTATTCCCTGAAAGGGAAACCTACAATGTTATATTGTTTATATAACATTCTCCTAAGAACCACAGTATATATAAACAATAGTCGAGTTGTATTTATGTGACTATATCTTGGAATTCCATAAACAAAAGAATGGCAATTATTATATTTGCTACATTTATTAATATCAAGACAGTCTCTTCAGCAAGTGGTGGGTGGGAAAGTTGGACAGTTGCATGTAAATCAATGAGGTTAGAACACACCCTCACACAATGCACAAAAGTAAACTCAAAATGGTTTAAAGACTTAAACATAAGACATGACATCATAAAACCCCTAGAAGTGAGCATAGGCAAAGCATCCTCTGACACAAATCATACGGATTAATCTCCAAAATATATAAAATATATAAGCAGTTCAACATTAGAAAAACAAACAGCCCCCCCAAAAAAATGGGCAGAAGACTGGCCAAAATATGAAAAGTTGTTCAACACTGCTCATTATTCAGTTCAGTTCAGTTCAGTTCAGTCATGTCTGACTCTTTGCAACCCCATGAAACACAGCACGCCAGGCCTCCCTGTCCATCACAAACTCCCAGAGTTCACTCAAACTCATGTGCATCGAGTTGGTGATGCCATCCAGCCATTATTAGAGAAACGCAAATCAGAACTACAATGACGTGTCACCTCACACCAGTCAAAATGGCCATCATTAAAAGAATCTTCAAACAACAAAGGTTAGAGAGGATGTGGAGAAAAGAGAATACTCCTGCATTATTGGTGGGAATGTAAACTGATACAGCCATTATGGAGAATATTATGGAGATTCCTTAAAAAACTAGGAATAAATCTACCATATGACCCAGAGAATCCCTTGGATCTAGCAAGGAGATCAAATCAGTAAATTCTAAAGGAAATCAATCCTGAATATTCATTGGAAGGATTGAAGCTGAAGCTCCAATAATTTGGCCACCTGATGTGAAGAGCCAACTCATTGGAAAAGACCCTGATGCTAGGAAACATTGAAGGTATGAGAAGGGGGAAACAGAGAGTGAGGTGGTTGGATGGTATAATTGAATCAACGGACATGAATTTGAGCAGACTCTGAAAGACAGTGAAGGACAGGGAAGCCTGGAATGCTGCAGTCCATGGAATTGCAAAGAGTCAGACATGACTGAGCAACTGAACAACAGTGATCCAGCAATCCCATTACTGGGCAGATACCCTGAGAAAACCACAATTCTAAAAAACACATGTATCCTAATGTTCATTGCAGCACTGTTTACAATGTTTTACTACACTATTATAGTCTAGATATATAACAGTGTAATAATACATGTATTACATTATTACACTATTACAACCTAGATGTTCATCAGCAGATGAATGGATAAAGATGTGGTACATAAATACAATGGAATATTACTCAACCATTAAAAGGGACAGATTTTTGTCATTTGTAGTGATGTGGATGAACTTAGAGCCTGTTATACAGAATGAAGTAACTCAGAAAGAGGAAAGCAAAGATGTATTAATGCATATATATATATATGAAATTTAGAAAAAATGGTACTGATGAATCTATTTGCAGGGAAGGAGTGAAGATGCAGATGTAGAGAATGGACTTGTGGACACTGGGGGAAGGAAAAGGTGGGAATAATTGAGAAAGTAGCATTGACATATACACACTATCATGTAAAATAGCTAGCTAGTGGGAAGCTGCTAAATAACACATGGAGCCCAGCCTGGTGCTCTGTGATGACCTAGAGGGATGGGATTATATATATATATATATTATATATATAAATATATATATATATTAATTATATATATATAATTATGACTGATCTGCTTTGTTGTACAGCAGAAACCAGCATAACTTTGTGAAACAATTTTCCTTCAAGTAAAAAATAAATAAAAAATCAAGATAGAGGTTTGAAATAAAAGGAATTAAAAAAAAATCAAAAAATGGGCAGAAGACCTTAATAAACATTTCACCAAAGAAGACATACAGTTGCCAGTAGGCTCATGAAAAGAAGTTCAGCATCACTAATTAGCAGAGAAATGCAAATCAAAACTACAATGAGATACCACTTCATACTGGTCAGAATGGTCATCATTAAAAAGTCTACCAATAACAAATGCTAGAGAGGGTGTGAAGAAAAGGGAACCCTCCTACACTGTTGGTGGGAATTCAAGTTGGTACAGCCACTATGGAAAATAGTGTGGAAATTCCTCAGAAAACTAAAGATAGAATTACCATATAATCCAGCAATCCCATTCCTGGGCATATAAGCCAGAAAATTTTATTTAAAAAGATACATGCACCCCTATGTTTATAGCAGCACTATTCACAACAGCCAAGACATGGAAACAACCTAAATGTATGGAATACTGCTCAACCATAAAATAAAGTGAAAAAATGTCATTTGTAGGAAGATGGATGCAGCTAGAGATTATCATACTAAATGAGTTAAGTCAGAAAGAGAAAGACAAATACCATATGACATCACTTATATGTGGCATCTAAAATTTGGCACAGATGAATCTGTCTACAAAACAGAAACAGACTCACAGACATAGAAAACATTGTGATAGTTGCCAAGAGGTTGGGGTGGGGTGGGGGGACGGAAGGACTTGAAATTTGGGATTAGCAGATGTAACATCATGGTGGCTCAGATGGTAAAGCGTCTGCCTGCAATGCGGTAGACCTGGGTTCAATTCCTGGGTCAGAAAGATCCCCTGGAGAAGGACATGGCAGCACACTCCAGTACTCTTGCCTGGAGAATCCCATGGATGAAGGAGCCTGGAGGACTACAGTCCACAGGGTCGCAAAGAGTTGGACACGACTGAACTACTTCACTTTCACTTTCAACATCATATATAGAATGGATAAACAACAAGGTCCTACTGTATAGCAGAGTGAACTATATTCAATATACTTTGATAAGTCATAATGGAAAAGAATATAAAAAAGAATGTTTATATGTGGATAAGGGCTTCCCCAATAGCTCAGACAGCAAAGAAACTGCCTGCAATGCAGGACACACGGGTTTGATTCCTTGTTCAGGAAGATCCCCTGGACCAGGAAATGGCAACCCACTGTAGTATTCTTGCTGGAGAATTCCATGGACAGAGGAGCCTGGCTTGCTACAGTCCGTGGGTTCACAAAGAGTCAGACACACACACACACACACACCTGTATAACTGAATCATTTTGTTTTACAGCAGAAATTTGCATAACATTGTAAATCAAGTACACTTCAGTAAAAAAAAAAAAAAATTGTCTTTATCATCTTTATTCTCTTCATAGTAACTAATGACTTGGATAAGAGGCCTCATGATTTCACTGCATAATATAGGCAAGTGTAACAAAGGATAAGTGTAGAACCCAACCAATGGCAGGGCACAAGTGCTTGAGGAACACTCCCAGCAATAGAGGTGGATTTTGAAAGTGAATCCAGCTGACTAGTGGACTATCCAAAAATCACAAAAACTCAATCCCAGTTGAGGAAATATTTGACAACCAAAAGAGAAAAGCAGGATCCCAATAGCTAGCCAGAAGACAAAATCAGAGACTTTGTAGACAACATCTGTCAGAATTCTAGGCATGAGAGGAAATGGCATCCGAGAAAACTGTCTGTAACAAACTGGTTCAGTAGGCAGGATAAGATGTTGAAATCTATTGACACAAGTAGAGAGTAAATGTTCCTAGGACGGGTCTGATGCTGAGAGATAGGGAGAGCTGAAACTCAGAGCCAACAGAGAGAATCTCTGGGCACCTCCGGTTCTGGGTCTGATTAATATTAAAGGAAATGGGGAGAGAAATAAAGGATTCATTAAAGTATTAATATCAGCATTTTCTGTACAATCCTCCTAGTGAATACGTGCAAGATTTCCTCTAAAATCTACTACTAATTTGGAGTTTCTGGCCCATAAGGTATAGAAATGTTTAATTTTGCAAGTTAATGCCCCATTGTTTTCCAAAGCGTATGTCAAATTTACTCATCCTTCAGCAGATTCTAAGTGTTTGCATTGATCTTTGTCCTTGCCAACGTTTGGTACTGATAAATGTAATATTTTCAGATGTGTAAAATGTTATTTCATGATATTCTCAATTTCTATTTCTCTGATTAGTAATGGGATGAACATCTTTTCATGCTTTTATTCTGCATATTTGTTTCATCTTTTGAAAAATTCCTATAGTAACTCCAGCACATGTTAGCTATTGGGTTGTGGTATTTACTTATGGATTTATAGAATTTTATAAAAATTATATTCTATACACTAATCATTTTGCAATTATATGTATTGTAAATATATTCAATTTCAAGCTCACCATATTGCTCTTCATAATTAACAGACATTCTCAATTTTATTTTTATTTTTTTTAATTGTTTTTTTCTTTTTTTTTTATTGGAGGCTAATTATTTTACAATATTATATTGGTTGGTTTTGCCATACATTGACATGAATCTGCCCCGGGTGTACATGAGTTCCCCCTCCCGAACCCCTCTCCCACCTCCCTCCTCCCCTTATCCTCCCTCTGGGTCATCCCCGCATACCAGCCCTGAGCATCCTGTAACTTGCATCGACCCTGGACTGGCGATTCGTTTCACATATGATAATATACATGTTTCATTGCCATTTTCCCATACCATCCCACCCTCACCCTCTCCCACAGAGTCCCAAAGACTGTTCTATACATCTGTGTCTCTTTTGCTGTCTCGTATACAGGGTTATCATTTGCATCTTTCTAAATTCCATATATATGCATTAGCATATTGTATTGGTGTTTTTCTTTCTGGCTTACTTCACTCTGTATAATAGGCTCTAGTTTCATCCACCTCATTAGAACTGGTTCAAATGCATTCTTTTTAATGGCTGAGTAATACTCCATTGTGACATTCTCAATTTTAGTGTAGTCTAATATATCGATCTTATTTATGGTTAGTATTTTTGTATCTGGTTAAAAAAAAATTCCTACATTGAGGTCATAAAAATAGTCTCATATTTTTCCACTAAAAGATTGTTTTACATAATTTTACAAGTGATCCAAAAGGAGGGATTTGAAATTGAATGAAATAGAAATTTCTAGAATTCAACAAATTCTTCTGAGAGTCTATAATGTTCAAGGAATTGTACTAAGGATTGGATCTTTCATTACCTCATTATGTTTACCTCTTTAAATACAACACTGGAAGCCTTCCAGTTTCCCATATATTAGAAGCTTGCAGTAATGATCATGACCCAGAGAGTAATTAGAACAGATTTCTTAGATCCCATGTACCAATGTTAATTTATTTGTGTCTAGTTCTCTAGTTCGGAGAAGGCAATGGCAAGCCACTCCAGTACTCTTGCCTAGAAAATCCCATGGACAGAGGAGCCTGGTGGGCTACAGTCTATGGGGTCACTACTAGTCGGACAAGACTGAGCAACTTCACTTTCACTTTTACTTTTCACTTTCACACATTGGCGAAGGAAATGGCAACCCACTCCAGTGTTCTTGCCTGGAGAATCCCAGGGATGGCGGAGCCTAGTGGGCTGCCATCTATGGGGTAGCACAGAGTCAGACATGACTGAAGCGACTTAGCAGCAGCAGCAGCAGCAGCAGCAGCAGTGCTCTGGTTATATTTAGTTATCATTACCTATATTTTCCCACTGCTAGGCCCTGACTAAGGTTTCATGGAAAATTTAGACTTTTTAAGCAGGGTAGAATCTGTGTATGTTAAAAAAAAAAGAAAAGAGGTGCTTTCCATGGTTTACAAAGGATACTTCATTAATATATGTTCTGTACAGAGAGAAAACCTACTACATGGTGACCCAGAATAACAGCAACCAAAACACTCTTTAGGTTTCTCTAGGAGCTTTATTCAGGATATTGGACTTAGTGCCTTATTTTCTTTCCAAAGCCAATGCAGAAGTGCTGCATCAAATAAGCAAGCTCTTCACACTCCCTGAGCTCCAAGTGTTAGACTAGAAAATGTTTAGATAGCAAAACGATTAAAACAATCATAATGAAACTAGACATTTTTATATCTATGTAATAGGGAGAGTGCTCTGATATTCCATACAGATAGTTTCTATTAAAATAAAGAGAACTAAAATAAATATGCTGTGATAATTATCTCCCAGAGGAAAGTTAAAGCATGTCACAGAATGGTCTGTTGTCCAAAGAGGTGCCTTCAAGTTCTGAGAACTGGTGAATATTTCTTGTGGAATATTTATGATGTGGACTTAAATTATTTTTGCTATGGATGAATTCTAAATATAATCTTGGAAGATTAAATAATTGCTTTCCTTTCAGAAAAGCTAGCGTTTCTCTTTTCCATTTTTTTTCAAGTGCCTACTTGGCCTAGGAGCAGGAGGACATTTTGAAAGCTAAGTATGTGACTTTATGATTGCAGATTATTATCTATCAAATCATTTTGATAAAATCACTAGTCTAATGACTCCAAGAAAACCTCAAGTTTCAGATTCTTATGAATCAGTCCAATGCACCCATTCAACTCAGTAACAGGTCAACAGAAAGACTGTTTATGCTTGACTTTGGGAACTTTAAACACAAATACGTATGGCTAGTTTGTAATGTTGACACAATTACCATCCCATATCCAGAAATACAACATTCAGAACCCATGCCTATAAAATGGATGTGTGAGTAGAAGCTTCTTTAGGGTGACTATATAAGAAAGAACACTATTCTTCAGTCACAAGCCATGGTTGGTGTTTACAAGGTTGTGGTTATTGAATTCTCAGTTGAGACCCATTGGCCACATTTCAAAATCATCGACTTTATCTCCCATTGGTCAGTGTTAAGGCTATGCCACATTGTTTTGAGATCCAAGTATATTGTCCATATTTATAGCAATCCTGACTTTCTGCTTTATGGTTGGTCTATTTTAGCTCACCACTCAGATATTATCTACCTAGCATAGATAACAAGACACATGATAAAACCAACAAGAATAAGACTCCTGATAAGATGCCAGTGTCTTTAAAATATAACAAGTTTATTTTATTTTACAAGCCATAATTTTTATCACTAAAACGTTCCTGCAGTGGACAAGCAACTTTTATAATAGTAGTGATATGATAATACATTTGGTAAACTTTACAGCTTCTAAACCCCCTTTAATATATCTCATCTTATCTGATGCCTACAATAACTTATGATAAGTACAACAGGTATCATGTGCCCCAATTAACAGGTGAGAAACTTATACCAAGAGAAAGTTAAGTGACCTGCTTAAAATTTTTTGTAAATAGCTAGGACATACCTAAGGACCCAGATTATTGTCTTCACTTCTTTAAAATAGGATGATTTGAAATAATCTGTGTTTTCTCCGGGCTTCCCTGGTGGTTCAGATGGTAATGAATTCTCCTGCAATGCGGGAGAGTGGGTTCTATCCCTGGGTTGGGAAGATCCCCTGGAAGAGGGTATGGCAACCTACTCCAGTATTCTTGCCTGGAGAATCCCCATGGACAGAGGAGCCTGATGGGCTACAGTCCACAGGGTCGCAAAGAGTCAGACATGACTGAGCAACTAAGCACAGCACAGCATACTCATGATGCCATGATGGAGCATGTGGTACTAAACTAACCCTCCAAATGTAAACAGCTATAAAATTTGACAAAAAATATGAAACAATAGTTTTCAGATATTACATGATAGGTGGTATAGGTACGATTTTCTGACAAAAGAGAAACACGGGAATTAAGCCCAATTACTGCCCTGATTTTCTGCCAAGAGGTATTTACCAGAGTACGTTCAGAGAGGTGGAACACAGAACACGCAATCTTGCTGACCTAGGAGACAGATTTCAGAGTTAGGTGCTGTGTAGGTGGCTGGAATTTGTGAGGCAAGATAACAGACAGGAAGAGATATGCAGAGAAGCTCTAGAAATCCACACTTCAAAGGGCCCCAGTGAGTCTTTAGCAGAATACTAACCCACATTTGTGCAAGGCAGAAAACAACCCATTAACTGGACAATTCAATTCATTAAATGAATGGAGATTACAGAATTTTCAAAATGCCAGTAGTCATTCAAATTCTGATTGACCAGATAGAAAAGACATTACTGAAGATCACAGAGATTCACTTAAGATCTAGTTGCATATCTAAGGTATAAGGCTACTTCTGAAAGCAATGCTTTTGTCCCTTTCCTGTTTGTCCAATTCTGTTCCCCTCTAAGCTTGAAAGAACACAATTATAGGAATGCTATCACTAGGCAATTTAAACTAACTCCTAACTTATGTTCTCTAGAATGCACACCATGACTTGCCTAACCAGTTGATTTTTTTCCCTAGATTAAAAGTAAGAATGTGTTAGTATACTGTATTGGTGTTTTCCTTTCTGGCTTACTTCACTCTGTATAATAGGCTCCAGTTTCATCCACCTCACTAGAACTGATTCAAATGTATTCTTTTTAATTGCTGAGTAATACTCCATTGTGTATATGTACCGCAGCTTTCTTATCAACTCGTCTGCAGATGGACATATAGGTTGCTCCCATGTCCTGGATATTATAAATAGCGCTGCGATAAACCAGAGGGATGGGATGGGGAGGGAGGTGGGAGGGGGGTTTAAGATGGGGAACAAATGTACATCCAGGGCAGATTCATGTCAATGTATGGTGAAACAAAAACAACAATGTAAAGTAAATAAATAAATAAATAAATAAAAATAAATGGAAATACAGAAAAAAAAGTAAGAATGACTAGCTTAGTCAGTCCCCTTAGTCAGTCTGCAACAGTCCCCTTAGCAATCCTTCAGGCAGACCACACAGTCAAGATAACTTCTGAAGAGAGAGTCAACCAGTCTGCATTGCAGAATGATGCTGAACCCAATCTCCTGCCTTGATGATTCACTGAGATTCTTCCCTGCCTTTTCCCCTTTAAACACTGTCATGGCTGAGCAGAATCTTTAGAGTTGACCTCAGAACATGAGTCAACCTTCTCCCCAGCATACCACCTTTTATGATTAGAGTGCCTGTCCTTTCTACTGATATTTGCCTGCTGAATTAATGGCTTTTGAGCAGTGAGTAGCCAAACCTTAGTTCAGCAACACTTCAAATCTAGAACAAGCACTACTCTACATCTGCCAGAATGAAGATTAAAACATGCCTCAAAAAAAAAAAAAAAAATCAAGCTGGTACACGTTAGCTAATTACCTGACAGAACAAATTTTAATATGCCCTGCCTTAAGTAAAGTCCAACTATATGCATGTGTATACATATATATATGTGTGTGCCTATATATATCAGTTCAGTTCAGTCACTCAGTTGCATCCAACTCTTAGCGACCCAATGAATAGCAGCACGCCAGGCCTCCCTATCCATCACCAACTCCTGGAGTTCACTCAAACTCACGTCCATCGAGGCAGTGATGCCATCCAAACATCTCGTTCTCTGTTGTCCCCTTCTCTTCCTGCCCCCAATCCCTCCCAGCATCAGAGTCTTTTCCAATGAGTCAACTCTTCTCATCAGGTGGCCAAAGTATTGGAGTTTCAGCTTTAGCATCAGCCCTTCCAATGAACACCCAGGACTGATCTCCTTTAGGATGGAATGGTTGGATCTCCTTGCAGTCCAAGGGACTCTCAAGAGTCTTCAACACCACAGTTTAAAAGCATCAATTCTTCAGGGATCAGCTTTCTTCACAGTCCAACTCTCACATCCATAAATGACCACTGGAAAAACCATAGCCTTGACTAGACAGACCTTGGTTGGCAAAGTAATGTCTCTGCTTTTTAATATGCTATCTAGGTTGGTCAGAACTTTCCTTCCAAGGAGTAAGCATCTTTTAATTTCATGGCTGCAATCAGCAAGCGCAGTGATTTTGGAGCCCCCAAAAATAAAGTCTGACACTGTTTCCACTGTTTCCCCATCTATTTCCCATGAAGTGATGGGACCAGAGGCCATGATCTTCGTTTTCTGAATGTTGAGCTTCAAGTCAAACTTTACACTCTCCTCTTTCACTTTCATCAAGAGGCTTTTTAGTTCCTCTTCACTTTCTGCCTTAAGGGTGGTGTCATCTGCATATCTGAGGTGATTGATATTTCTCCCAGCAATCTTGATTCCATCTTGTGCTTCTTCCAGCCCAGCATTTCTCATGATATACTCTGCATACAAGTTAAATAAGCAGGGTGACAATATACAGCCTTGATGTACTCCTTTTCTTATTTGGATCCAGCCTGTTGTTCCATGTCCAGTTCTAACTGTTGCTTACTGACCTGCACATACGGTTCTCAAGAAGCAGGTAAGGTGGTCTTGTATTACCATCTCTTGAAGAATTTCCCACAATTTATTGTGATCCACACAGTCAAAGGCTTTGGCACAGTCAATAAAGCAGAAATAGATGTTTTTCTGGAACTCACTTGCTTTTTCCATGACCCAGTGGATGTTGGCAACTTGATCTCCAGTTCCTATGCCTCTTCTAAAACCAGCTTGAACATTTGGAAGTTCACAGTTCACGTATTGCTGAAGCCTGGCTTGGAGAATTTTGAGCATGAATTTACTAGCATGTGAGATGAGTGTAATTGTGCGGTATTTTGAGCATTCCTTGTTGCCAAATTCAGACTTAAATTGAAGAAAGTAGGGAAAACCACTAGACCATTCAGATATGATCTAAGTCAAATCCCTTATGATTATACAGTGGAAGTGAGAAATAGATTTAAGGGACTAGATCCGATAGATAGAGTGCCTGATGAACTATGGACCGAGGTTCATGACATTGTACAGGAGACAGGAATCAAGAGCATCCCCATGGAAAAGAAACGCAAAAAAGCAAAATGGCTGTCTGGGGAGGGCTTACAAATAGCTATGAAAAGAAGAGAAGCGAAAAGCAAAGGAGAAAAGGAAAGATATAAGTATCTGAATGCAGAGTTCCAAAGAATAGCAAGGAGAGATAAGAAAGCCTTCCTCAGTGATCAATGCAAAGAAATAGAGGAAAACAACAGAATAGGAAAAACAAGAGATCTCTTCAAGAAAATTAGAAATTCCAAGGGAACATTTCATGCAAAGATGGGCTCGATAAAGGACAGAAATGGTATGGACCTAACAGAAGTAGAAGATGTTAAGAAGAGGTGGCAAGAATACACAGAAGAATTGTACAAAAAAGATCTTCACGACCAAGATAATCAAGATGCTGTGATCACTCACCTAGAGCCAGACATCTTGAAATGTGAAGTCAAATGGGCCTTAGAAAGCATCACTATGAACAAAGCTAGTGGCGGTGATGGAATTCCAGTTGAGCTATTTCAAATCCTGAAAGATGATGCTGTGAAAGTGCTGCACTCAATATGCCAGCAAATTTGGAAAACTCAGCAGTGGCCACAGGACTGGAAGAGGTCAGTTTTCATTCCAACCCCAAAGAAAGGCAATGCCAAAGAATGCTCAAACTACCGCACAATTACATATATATATATATATATATATATGCATATATATATATATATACACACATATATATTTGTTGTTGTTTAGTTTTTAAGTCATGTCCAACTCTGTTGCAACCCCATAGACTGTAGTCCTTCAGGCTCCTCTGTCCATGGGATTTTCCAGGTGGCACAGTAGTAACAAATCCACCTGCCAATGCAGGAGATGCAAGAGACTCAGGTTCAAGCCCTGGGTTGGGAAGATCCTGGAGTAGGAAATGGGAACCTACTCCAGTATCCTTGCCTGGAAAATTCCATGGACAGAGGAGCCTGGTGGGTTACAGTCCATAGGAAACAAAGAGTCAAACACAAATTAGCGACTGAACAATAGCAACAACAACTCTTCCACTAAGAATGAATTAAATCTGAAATTGGAAATTCACAAAATGTTTCCAAGAATATGTTAAAAATTTCAAGGCACTTTGAGCCATGATAATATTCTGGATAATTTCTATCACTCATTGCACTCAGTGTCTCCAAAACAGTTTCTGATTCTTATTCATTGAGTTAGACCAGTCTCCTTACTAGATTTGTTTATGTTTCAAAGTCCCTTTTGATTTTATGCAAAAGAGTAAACTTATATCTTGACACTTTGAAGAGGCTGAAATTGAATGATACATACTATACTGTGCCATCAGAGACAAAAATATATTGTAGGATAACTTCCTAATAATAATTGTCTCTTACACAGCATTTTTAAGGACATGGAACAGCTATCAATCACCAGCATCTACAAATGTATATGAAAATGTGAGATGTTCAGTTAAAAACCTGGAACTTTCATCCAACACTTCAGAAAAAATGAAGTATTTTTATAGAATCTGCTTCAAATAGTTGAAGAAGGAAAAGAGATAGCCTGAAGTGATAAAGCCTCTGCTTTCTTCACAGGGCCTACCTGATTTGTGATTTCCATGTTTTCTGCAAGAGCTTAATTGAACCACATTGTTTTGACTTTTCACTTTCAATTAACATCCTTTACAAAGTGTGAACTCACAGAGCCTGGTTTGGCAGTTTCATACTTAACAAGAAAGTTTCTGCACGTCTATTTTGAATTTAAATGAAAATGCTGTATAAATCAAGTTACAGCTGAAAGAAATGAGTACTGCTAGCTTAAGTTTACTTGTATTAGAGTGGGGCTGCTGCTGCTGCTGCTAAATCACTTCAGTCGTGTCCGACTCTGTGCGACCCCATAGACAGCAGCCCACCAGGCTCCCCCATCCCTGGGGTTCTCCAGGCTAGAACACTGGAGTGGGTTGCCATTTCCTTCTCCAATACATGAAAGAGGAAAGTGAAAGTGAAGTCGCTCAGTCATGTCCGACTCTTAACGACCCCACGGACTGCAGCCCACCAGGCTCCTCGGTCCATGGGATTTTCCAGCAAAAGTACTGGAATAGGGTGCCATTCCCTTCTCCAATTAGAGTGGGGCACTTGAATTTAATTTAGTTAAAATGATCTCTGTCTCTTTCTCTGTGTTTTGTATGTAGTATTTTTGATTCTGGACTACACAGAGTACACTAAAAAATACCACACTGCTGTATCAAAATGATCATTAGAAAAGTCATATCATTTGTGAACATATGAACTTATTCCAGCATGGTACTTCCACTTGGCATACTTTACATTACATGCTAGAAATCAGGAAAGTAAGACATTGCTTTTCTACAAGCAGATTATTATTACTAAAGATGAGCTTTCTTTATTTCTGGGAAATGTTAAATGGAGGCTCTTTCACCATGCAACTGTTCTTCATAAATAAGAAAAACATTTGATATGGCCATTCACAAGTTAGAGGAGCATAATCTCCATCATAGGACACTAGGTTTATCATACAAATGTAAAATAAATAAGTCTGAATTTTGTCATTTACATTTGCCAAGATCGAATGCACGTAATCACATGGGTCTGAATCCTGAAGTGAAATTTTGAGTCTTTTTTATTTCCTGTTTACTGATAGCAAGAGAATATTTCTGCAGCAATATTCAACTCAGTATATAAATTGCAGTGCTTTAGCAGAATTGCTCAAGTTTATCTCAAGGGTAGATTATACTATTTTAACATTCTGTCAAGTATAAGCAAAGATCATAGTAAGTCAAGTCATGCTTCATGTAAGCAACACCTCAGTTCAGTTCAGTTCAATTCAGTCGCTCAGTCGTGTCTGACTCTTTGCGACCCCATGAATTGCAGCACGCCAGGCCTCAGAACACTTTTTTTTTCTCTTTATTATTATTATTATTATTTACTTTACATCAGAACACTTTAAATAGAAAATAAAGCTTCCTGATAGCTCAGTTGGTAAAAAATCCGCCTGCAATGCAGGAGACCTGGGTTCGGCCCCTGGCTTGGGAAGATCCCTGGAGAAGGGAAAGGCTACCCACTCCAGTATTCTGGCCTTGAGAATTCCTGGGACTGTATAGCCCATGGGGTTGCAAAAAGTCACACATGACTGAGTGACTTTCACACAACTGCATTAATGAGGTCAACTGAAAATTTCTCCAGGTAACTTTTTTTTTCTTTTTTTGCATTCCAGTCTTAAAAATGGTGCAAATTGACATTAAATCCTTCATACTTATGCAATCAGAGATTCTGAAGAACTCTTACTTGTATCTTGACCCAATTTAAGAAAGTACTATTCTCCCTGGAGCTGTATAGGGATTGATTAGTCATATCAGAATCCTAAACTAAGGAAAAGTTAAAGAATAGTCTGTCAGTAATATTGGAAGGAATCACTGTGTATGGATTATTGTTTCCTCTGGGATGAATATATTGATGCATACTGCATATTATCATACTAAGATTTAAGAGAGACAAGACTAATATAATAAGAAAATAGCCCATTTATGGGCAACAAATACAATTAGCAGGTGCCAGTTTGCAAACTATTAAAAGATAAAACATATACATTTACTTTTTTATATTCTGCAATTTTACAACTTTATACTCAGCACTTCCCAAAACCCCAGGGTTAGTTCACAACATCATATCATCAAGATTCAAGAATAAAAATAATGCTTTGGTTCAAAGACATAATACCTCACATAAAATATTTCCTCAAGATAACAAACCAAAGGACTGATTTCATCAGTTGATATAGTGATTGGAGTGCTACACAATACTCTATCATCATTTTCCTTTTGGCATTTAAGGAAAGGCTATTCAAACATTTAAAAACTAAAAGTGAAACTTTTAAGACATGAAATACTATTTGAGCAGTGTCTTTCTCCAGAAACAGGATTTAAAACTGTATAAAACTAAATAACAAAAAAAGAATGACTAAGAGTTACCACTGGAAGACTTTGAAATAAATGCTAAAGAAAATAATGAGGGTGTTAAGGTACTTATCCATGCTATTTAAGAGAGGCCATAGACTGAAAAGCGTATGGTAGAGTTCCCGGGGAGGGGGAGGAAATCTTAATTTTGCAGTCCCCACTCCCTATGGCCAAAGTTGCTTTGAAAATGACAAGGAGAGATTGTGTAATATGAATCCCTGTCAGAGAGCTGTGGCAGTAATATCCTGGGTCAACCCAGCACACTCAAAGGGCCTTCTATCAAAATAGCACCGTGGCTATAAAACTGAGAAGCTGGAGCTGTGATTGTGAGAATTCTGAAGATTAATAAACAATTCCCTTTGTTCTTTGTATGTCCCAAAGTAAAGTACAGTAGGTCTCAAGAAGCCTAGGCAGCACTGATATCCAGAAACAATGAGAGGGAAAAAAATGAAACAGAAGGGTCAGAATCAAAAATGATTCTGCCAGAGAGATTTTGCCAGAGTCAGTGTGAGGGCAAGCAGAAAACCATGGTACGTTTCTAGTTTTGCCATCAGCAACAGCAGTAATTCCCCACAGTCCCCCAAGTTTGTGTTAAACCTTCAAAGCAGGATACTAAATCCTTTCACAAATTTTTTTAAAGCTGTGACAGTGACAACAAAGCAGAGAGCATTTCCTTATACAGTTTGGGTAAAGAGATTGAGCAGCCCCACACAGATGAAGAATTTTTAAAGAATCCATAGTACCAGAGTATTTCTGTCGATTTGGAGAATTCATGGAGTGATATTCTGCAAAAAGAGGGTGATAAAGTTAATACATCTCTTGACCTTGATAAGTCAGTACCAAATGATGAGTGAAATGATTCTGGCCTCTTCCTACCAAATGACAAAACAGTGTATGGTTAATGTTTGTTAAGATCTTCTCTTTCCACAAACTCTATAAGAACAAGTTTCTGCTACATTTGATTACATTGTTGCTCATAATCATTCCACAAATCCTGAGTTGTTGGACTCAGAGCAAGTAGCACGCTTGTTTTTCTTCCTAGAGAAACCGGCCCCTTACCTCACCTACTTTTGCTGCAGTAGGGAAAATGGTGAAATTGTACAAAAGAACACTGATTTTTGTCCCTCAATTTCTCACACAATCATTTTTGTTCAAAAGTGACACTCAGAATTTGTGCTCAAGGGATGTCAAACTGTCAGAATTATCTTCCTGCAAGTTTTTCTCACACAGCAGTCTGCTTTGTCTAAGAAACTCTCTTTGGTGTCAACATAATACTTTTGATGTGTGCACTAGCTGTTTTGCTTTCCTCACTTTTAACCGTGAATACCATGTTTGTTGCTTGTAGTTTTCACACAATTGTGCACAATATTTTGGAAAGATTTTTCTGTGCATGTTTCTTTGCACTTTTTCTAGCTCAAATGAACTTATTAACCCATGTTGATTTCTACATTTGTATTTTTTCACACTTATCATAATATATGAATTATTTATTTTGAGAAAATGGCATATTCTGTTATATTAGGTAAGGGCAATCAGGAGATTTGTTTCTGCAAAGTCTCAAAATAGATTAGTTTATTCATTTATTCCAGCTTTTGGTTTTGTTTTTTTTTTTTGCATTTTGTGCTGTCCACTTTATTAGAGATACAAACATAAATAGAGGATCTGTCACTTGAAGCTCTTGTTCTGGTGTAACTCTGATAGATACTAATAGTGTTAAAAGTGGCTATGAAGGACATAACTCTACTTGGGGCAGGGGAAATAGACTGAGTCTTGTAAAATGAGAAATATCTGAAAAGTAGCAGAATATGCCACTGCAAAACTTCCATCTCTGGCATAAAAATTATTTTGAGCTAATTACTTTGAGAAACAGTAAACATGAGAGATGCCAGAAAGAGTAGAATTTACTCTTCTTTTTGACAAAACTTAGAACTTTTATTTTTTAAAATTTATATTATCAAAGTATAGTTTACTTACAATGCTGTGTTTGTTTATGATGTACAGCAAGATATATATATTTTTTCAGATTATTTTCCATTATAGATTGTTATAAGATATTTAATATAGTTCCCTGTGCTTTACAGTAGGATCTTGTTGTTTATCCACTCTATATATAATAATTTGCATCTGCTAGTCTCAAACTCCCAACTCTCCGCCTCCTGTTTGGCAACCACAAGTCTGTTCTCTTTGTCTGTGAGTCTGCTTCTGTTTCATAGATAAGTTCATTTGTCCACGTATAAGTGATATCATACAGTATTTATTAATTTCTTTCTGTATCACTTACTTCACTTTGTATGATAATCTCTAGGCTCTAGGTTCATGCAAGTTGCTACTGAGTAGTATTCCATTATATTAATATATATCCATCACATATATATAAAATCTCACATCTTCTTTATCCATTCATCTGTCTGCTGGATATTTAGGTTGTTTCCATGTGTTAGCTATTGTAAATATGCTTCTATGAACATTTTGGTGCATGTATCTTTCCTATCGTTTCAATTAGAGCTTTCATCTTTTCTGGATATATGCCCAGGAGTGAGATTGTTGGAATCAATACTGAATATTCATTAGAAGGACTGATGCTGAAGCTGAAACTCCAATCTTTGGCCACCTGATGTGAAGAACTTACTCACTGGAAAAGACCCTGATGCTGGGAAAGAATGAAGGCAGGAGGAGGAGGGGATGACAGAGGATGAGATGGTTGGATGGATGTCATCACCAACTCAATGGACATGAGTTTTAGCAAGCTTCAGGTATTGGTGATGAATAGGGAAGCCTGGTGTGCTGCAGTCCATGGGGTCACAAAGAGTTGGACACAACTGAGCAACTGAACTGAACTGAACTGAGATTGTTGGACCATTCGTTGTTATTTAGTCACTAAGTCACGACCAACTCTTTTGCAACCCCATGGATTGTAGCCAGCCAGGCATCTCTGACCTTGGGATTTCCCAAGCAAGAATACTGGAGTGGGTTGCCATTTCCTTCACCAGGGGATTTCCTGACCTAGGGACTGAACCCATGTTCCCCTGCTTGACAGGTGGATTCTTTCAAGCTGAGCCACTGGGGAAGCCCAATACCTAATACCTCTTCAACTCCTAGAAATCTAAAACAAGATTTTCACTAGCATTGAGCAAAATGGTACAAAACAAGGAAAAGGTAGTGAGTTTCTGCAAGCTAAATTTACTCTATGTAAGGCATTATTTTCTGTTCTGATACTGCATCATCCTTGTTTTTCTTTTAAGATGTTTATTTTATAAAATAATGGTAAATATACATGCTGCTAATTGATATCAATTTTGATGTTTTTACTTGGCAAAATACTAGTTTTGCTTTCCACAATTGGAAGTGCATAAAATTTCCCTGCTCTTTCTTTCAGTTTTACCTTCACAACTGACCTATTAAATGCATACTGTGAGATGCGTGGCATATACTAATATAAAGTGTACAAATCAGTGAGTTTATACTGGGCTTCCTTGGTGGCTCAGGTGGTAAAGAATTTGCCTGCAATGTGGGAGACCTGGCTTCAATCCCCGGGGTGGGAAGATCCCTGGAGGAGGACATGGCAACCCACTCTTGCATTCTTGCCTGGAGAATCTCCATGGACAGAGGAGCCTGCTGAGCTACAGTCCATCGTGTAGCAAAGAGTCGGACATGACTGAAGCGATTTAGTATGCATGCATGCATGTAATGGGATAAATAAAAACATAAATATTCATGTTTTATAGGTATTAGATGGAAGTTGAATATAAGTTAATACCTGCTAGTTTGCTATTCTCTCCTACCTAGTCTCTCACATTTTGGTATCTACTTAACATCTTTGAATTACTTCTAAGTTGCCCTCAAATGGATGGAAAAATTCCCTCCCTAATTCAAACTCCATTTCCTTCATATATAGCATACAGTGCTATAGATACCCTGTAAGCCTCTAGAAAGGATTTTTTCTGTTATGACAGGCCTTTAATTGTGCATGTAAACTCGAGCTACAGATTTAAATGATATGTGATGGTCTGTGAAGGTAAGAACGTATAAATAGCATTCATCTTGTTACATATATACTTTCATCTTCATCAAACACAAAATTCCAAATAGAATCAAGTTAATGGTAAAGCATGTAGGTTCTGATTTTTATTGTAAGCTGTTAATTAAGGGGGCATGGAGATTTTTCAAAGAAAGCAGTGTCAATTATTTGCATTCAATACACTGAACATCAACAAAGAAAAAACATAGATTTTAGTGGAATGTGACACGTAGTTTACAGTATCAATGAGGATGTTGAGACATCTGGCAAATGGAAGTTTGTGATTACATTAATTAAAGGAAACTTTGAAGGCAATAAATTGAAATTGACAGGTTTAAATAATCGAAACGGAAAATAAGTGGTCAAGATAATTTTTATACACATGAATATTAAGGTAGCTTAGAAAATTCAGATTTGATCTCTATGGACAAGCAAGTGAATATTTTAAATGCTTCTGTTTGCATTTGCCAGAAAAAGCAAAATACATAAGGTGATGAGTGGGAAGTTAATAAAAAGGTGAGGCTGTGATCTCCTAAATTAATTCATTAGTCTAGTATTCAAGGAATATATTTTCCTTTCAACACATACACATAATTCATATTAGCACTAGTTGAATGAAGTTACATTTGCATGGGATGAATACAGCAATCAACATGTAAAAGTTTACTAGAATTCTGTGAAGAATTTGCTGTTTCACTGTTTATTGCAAAAGTGTTGTCTGCCTGACACCAAATGAAAACATTCAATCATCCAAATGTTTCTTAATAGCTGCATGTTTTACATTATAGATGAAAGTATAAAATCTTTTTGCATTTTATCCTTAAATAAAAAGCAACTATTAATAAATACCAACCAGGTGCCAAGCGCTGTGCTTAAGTACCTGACAAGTATAGATCTTGTCACAAAAGTGCTGTGACAAAACTCAGTCTCTCAAAATAATTGTATATTCTCATGAGTGTGTGGGTCAAACATTAATTGCTAGAGACTGGGCTCAGATGGAGAGGTTTTCATATCTTAAGCTAGTCTTGTTCATGGATTTGGGTGTGGACTAGCAGTTATCTAGGGGCTTTCCAGGTGGCGCTAGTGGTAAAGAATTCACCTGCCAATGCAGGAGACATAAGTGATACGGGTTCAATACCTGGGTTAGGGAAATCCCCTGGAGGAGGGTATGGCAACCCACTCCAGTATTCTTGCCTGGAGAATCCCATTGACAGAGGAGCCTGGAGGGCTACAGTCCATTTGGTCACAAAGAGTCAGACATAACTGTAGCTACTTAGCATGCATGCAACAGTTGGCTGATCTATGCTGGGCCCCTGTAAGGTAGTCTTTTTCTGCTCCAGTATATCTAACCTTCTCTAGAGAGAAGCAGGGTAGCCAGTGGCAAAGAACAAGAGGGTAAGCTGAATGGTGTAAGAGTTTAACATATTTTGGTCATGAAAAGCAATGCCAAAGAATGCTCAAACTACCGCACAATTGCACTCATCTCACACGCTAATAAAGTAACGCTTAAAATTCAGCAAGCCAGGCTTCAGCAATACGTGAACTGTGAACTTCCAGATGTTCAAGCTGGTTTTAGAAAAGGCAGAGGCATCAGAGATCAAATTGCCAACATCCGCTGAATCATTTAAAAAGCAAGAGAGTTCCAGAAAAACATCTATTTTTGCTTTATTGACTATGCCAAAGCCTTTGACTGTATGGATCACAATAAAATGTGGAAAATTCTGAAAGAGATGGGAATACCAGACCACCTGACCTGCCTCTTGAGAAACCTGTATGCAGGTCAGGAAGCAAGAGTTAGAACTGGGCATGGAACAACAGACTGGTTCCAAATAGGAAAAGGAGTACGTCAAGGCTGTATATTGTCACCCTGCTTATTTAATTATACGCAGAGTACATCATGAGAAACGCTGGGCTGGAAGAAGCACAAGCTGGAATCAAGATTGCTGGGAGAAATATCAATCACCTCAGATATGCAGATGACACCACCCTTATGGAAGAAAGTGAAGAAGAACTAAAGAGCCTCTTGAGAAAGTGAAAGAGGAGAGTGAAAAAGTTGGCTTGAAACTCAACATTCAGAAAACTAAGATCATGGCATCTGTTCCCATCAGTTCATTGCAAACAGATGGGAAACATTGGCTGACTTTATTTTTCTGGGCTCCAAAATCACTGCAGATGGTGACTGCACCCATGAAATTAAAAGACGCTTACTCCTTGGAAGGAAAGTTACGACCAACCTAGATAGCATATTAAAAAGCAGAGACATTACTTTGCCAACAAAGGTCTGTCTAGCAAGGCTATGCTTTTTCCAGTGGTCATGTATGGATGTGAGAATTGGACTGTGAAGGAAGCTGAATGCTGAAGAATTGATGCTTTTGAACTGTGGTGTTGGAGAAGACTCTTGAGAGTCCCTTGGACTGCAAGGAGATCCAACCAGTCTTGGAAGGACTGATGTTGAAGCTGAAACTCCAATATTTTGGCCACCTGATGCAAAGAGCTGACTCATTGGAAAAGACCCTGATGCTGGGAAAGATTGAGGGCAGGAGAAGGGGATGGCAGAGGATGAGATGGTTGGATGGCATCACCGACTCGATGGACATTGATTTGGGTGAACTCCAGGTGTTGGTGATGTACAGGGAGGCCTGGTGTGCTGTGGTTCATGGGGTCGCAAATATTCGGACACGATTGAGCGACTGAACTGAACTGAACTGCGTCCTACAACCTGCCATTGATTAAAACAAGCCAACTGGTCAAGCTCAAATTCAAGGTTTGGGGAAATACACTCTACATCTTCAGTGGGAGATACTGCAAATTCACTGGGCAAAGGCATGGATAAAGGATGTGGTAAAGAACTGAGGCCATTAATGAAGTCTGAAATATACACTATTTTATTTAATCATTGAAACATCCCCACATATTATCCTCTTATTACAAACAGGAAATTAGAAAAACAAAAGAGCTTAAATGACTTCCCAAGTCATAGAGGAGGTAATAGGTTGCAGAGCTAATGCAAATGTTCATGGTCATTTTTGTCATTCCAACACACAATTTTCTGTGCACATAGTTTAAAAATCTGCAAGTGAAATGAGGTCTGCCAATTAATTGATATACAAATGGTATTGGCATGTAAACAATAAATATGTGTGTGTGTGTATATATACATAATTATATGGAGTATTGATTAATTTTTTATAAGAAACACCATTCAGTTGAATCAATGGGGTGACATTTAAATCATTCTTTAGTTTTCAATTGCTCACTCCTGTAATATCTCTGTCAGAGAGGTCTATAGTAAGATGACTTTTTCTTCCTAAACCTCTCTTTTCATCCTAATTCTGAAGAAACCACACAATCTGTCTTTCTTTCTGACTTCGAACTGAAGGATGGTGAGGGAGTAAATTGTGAAAGCTGACTCATCGCAATTGTACACATATGCAGACATATTTTAAGAGAGAGAGAAACAAGTTGAGGGAACCCATATGGTGTGGCTTCAGTTTTTTCAAAAGTATGTTAATGGTACTATCATTTCTTCAGAGGTAAATAAAAAGATATACATATCCTCTAGTGTTGTTGTCTAGTCACTGTCATGTCCAACTCTTTGAGACCCCATGGATTATAGTCCATCACACTCCCTTGCCCGTGGAATTCTCCAGGCAAGAATACTGAAGTGGGTTGCCATTCTCTTCTCCAGGGGATCTTCCCAACCCAAGGATCGAACCCATGCCTCATGCACTAGCATGGGGATTCTTTACCACAGAACCTCTTTTATCCTTAAATATATAATTAAATAGCAGCATAATTTTTCCTGCCCTTCCCCCAAGTTACTATGATATCTTTCTCTTTCCATTGAATGCTGATCTATACTTGGTGCTGCTGTTCTCTGATACTACATTAATGTCTGGCTTTCTTCTTCACAGGTCTTGCCCTTTCCAATGTCATCTTTCATCTCCTAATCAGGAATATTTTTATCAGTCCTCATCCTTTTTGCCCTCTTTCTCAATATGCTAATTGCCTATTCTTCTACCAATGGAAAGTCCGTATTTAGAGGAATTGTAGAGCCATGTGAGTACTGCAGCCAGTCTGCCTGGATTTGAATCCTGACTCTTCCACCTTAGAGTTCTGTGGTCTTGAGTAATTTAATGAGCCTCTTCATGCCTCTGCTTCCTTATCTGTAAAATGAGGGTGATTATAGCACTATAGTACCCAAATCATGTAGTTATCATGAGGATTAAATGAGGTTATCTCTGGTAAATGCCTGGTACATAGTAAGCACTCAATATAATCTCTCTCCTTGGATGATATTGTATTGCCTGGTCCTCCTTCTACACTTTTTAGCATAGTGACTTTAATTCCTCCTCCAAATTCTTATTCATATGTTTACTCACAGTTTATTCTCTTTTTAAAAGTTTCTTTTTTCAGATTATTTTCCCTTTTTTCAGATTATTTTCCCTTTTTTCAGATTATTTTCCCTTATAGGTTATTATAAAAGATTGAGTACAGTTTTCTGTGCTATACAATAGGTCCTTGTTTATCTATTTTACATATAGTATCTGTACATATATATATGTGTGTGTGTGTGTGTATTCTTCTTTTGAAATTCCTAATTTATCCCCACCCCTCCATTCCCTTTTGGTAACCATAAGACTGATTTCTATGTACTCACAGTGTATTCTTATACTTCTCTCCAAACTTTTTTAGTTATGCTTACCTAGTGTCAAAATTTAATTATTATGTTGATGTCCCAAATCTATGTGAAATCTATGTCTGGCCTAACTACTCTTCAAATAGCACTATTTCAATTTAACGCAATTTTCTCATGTTCAGTTTTCTACTGACAAACAGAAAAACTGCTTAGTGGTCTCATCACATAATCCCCATATATACTTTAAGATCACATCTTTTATATCTTAGCCTTCTTTTTACTAAATTAATTAACTCCATTCCCTTTAACCTTTTCTTTAGTCTGTTTTCCATCCCTTTGAAATTCTTTATTACATGGTTCTGTACCTTCCAATATCTCTATATTCTTCTTATAGTATGAAAATACACTCCATAGTATTCAAAAAATATTTTGACTTAGCATTGGTTAGTCTAACCTTGGTGCTAATCCCCTACTAGTTTCCATTATTTAGGTGGTGGGTAAGAATAGCAACTTTCCTGTTCTGCTTAATTCTAGCAAGGTCTGTTCCAAAGGGTAAAAAAAGAGGTAAATATAATATAATACAAACAACATTATCATGACCTCAGTCAAAGTCATGAGTTTTGTGCATAGCAATTTGACTTTATTAATTCATATTGTGCATTGTACCAAAAGAAGTTAACAAAATAGAGTCCAGCACTGGGCACATCTAGACTTATTCCGTGGGCTTCCCAGGTGGCTCAGTAGTAAAGAATCTGCCTATCAATGCAGGAACCATAGGAGATGTGGGTTTGATCCCTGCATAGGGAAGATCCCCTGAAGGAGGGCATGGCAACCCATTCCACTATCCTTGCCTGGAGAATCTCATGGACAGAAGAGCCTGGCAGGCTACAGTCCATGAGGATCACAAAGAGTCAGACATGACTGAGCATGCATACATGTGTCTTTCATTCTAGACATATGCTAGATTTATTCCATATATTAGAAAGTCAGCTAAACTTCTTGTGAAGATATGCAAAAGATCATTGTAAGCTACAAAAATAAAAACCCAGAAGCATAGTAGACTTAGGAATCAGTAAAAGAATCTAGTGTTTCACTTATGAATTAGGATTAATCAAGCACAGACAACTCTGGAAAATATGGGTATGTAAATTGCTTAAGTTTTATAAAACAGCTGGGCACATGGATTTGAATTCTAAATCTCTCCACACTAAATTTCCCTGAAAAAATCCTCTTTAAACTGCTGTCCCTGTGAATACCTTGGTCATTCATAATATGTACTCAACCATCTTTCCTCATTAGGGCTTCTAAGAGCTTCAGGAACTCTTTGTGTAGCAATTACAGTCATATCATAGAGCTTTATTGGTTATAGCATAGCATAGTGTTAGTTGCTTAAAAAGTGAAGTCACTCAGTCGTGTCCAACTCTTTGCGACCCCATGGACTGTAGTCCACCAGACTCCTCTGTCCACAGAATTCTCCAGGCAGGCATACTGGAGTGGGTTGACATGCTCTTCTCCAGGGGATCTCCCTGATCCAGGGATCGCACCTGGATTTCCTGCATTGCAGGTAGATTCTTTACTGTCTGAGCTATCAGAGAAGCTGATTGACAGTAAAGAATGTATAGGGATCCAGGACACTACAAATCTCCAAATTTCCTTGGGGCTATAGGGAAGTTTCAAAAGTAGTTTGCAGACATTAAGCAGATACTGACTTGTGCTAAAGTCAGTCACACACTTATCAAGCTGTTAGGTAAGTATTGATCCAAGACCAATATTTACCTCAAGGAACAATGCATCCTGGGCTGACCAAAAACCCCAGTTAATACACATCTTTTTATATACATTCCATCACCAAAATTAATTTATTGATCAAAATTAATTAGTATATCAAAATTTTTGATCTACTTTTATTTTGATCTATTTTTATTTTAAATATCAGAAGAATATTTACAGCAACACCAGAAAGTAGGTAGCACTTCCCATTATATTGCTGCAGTGCATTTATTACGCTAAAGGAAGAACCAAAGTAAATGTTATTAACTTTGTTATAATCAACTTTGTGCTTTCCTCCTGGAAAGTGAAAGTCGTTCAGTCATGTCCGACTCTTTTTAACCCCATGGACTGTATAGCCTGCCAGGCTCCTCTCTCCATGGAATTCTCCAGGCAAGAATACTGGAGTGGGTAGCCATTCCCTTCTCCAGGGGATCTTCCTGACCCAGGGAACGAATCCAGGTCTCCCACATTGCAGGCAGATTCTTTTACCATATGAACCACCAGGGAAGCCCAGAAAAGGTTTGTAATTTACAAGTAGGGGTGGGGACTAGAGAAGAAAGAACTTTAGAGACAGAAGACTTTGCTTAAAATTTTGCTACTACCATTTAGTAAATATTCAGTGCCAGGAAAGTTTGTAACCATTCTGAGACTCAACTCTACAACAGAGAAAAATACCAATACCTTCTTGATGCATCAGGCTGTTATGTGAATCAAATGAGATCAAGTTTTAATCCAGCTGTCCGTCTATACCTCATCACCTCTTCACATCCAAATGCCTTGAAGGAGTTGCATAAATTCACATTTCACTCATTGTTATCCACACACTCACCTGTCAACCCACAGCAATCTGTCTTTCATACCTACTACTAACTTAAATGTGCTTTTTGTTAGTCACCTACTTCATTGATAAGTCCGATAGATACCTGGTTCTCATACTTTGTGATTTTACAGCAGCATTACTCACTCTAAGATCTCTATCCCTTGGCTTCATGTCTCTGTGTTCTCTGGATTTCCATTCCTCTATGGCTATTCTTCCTTCAGGAATGCATCTTGCCCTCCACAGCTATTTTTAATTACATTGTATTAAGCCCTCTTCTCTTGTAGTATGCACCCTCTCCCTGTGTGATCTCACTAAGTCTGATGGTTGACCATTACTACATATGTGCCATTGACTCCAAAATCTATTTTTTACTGATTTATTAAAAAACTAAACAGTACATATTATGAGATCATATCTCTTCCCTAATTGTCAGACATGTGTATCTGACTGTTCACAACAAAGTTCATCACCTTCCTCATCAAACTTTACCTTTCCCATTCTGAGTTCTTTATATCACCTTATATCCAGTTGCCCAAGGCCCAAATGTGGATGTCCTTTATTCCTGCTGTTTTTTTGGATTCTCACATGCAACCATTTGTCTATTGCATTGATTTTACCTCTCTGAATGAAGCAAGAGAAAGAGCTTTGTAAGTAAAGAATAGAACATTCCAAAAAGTGGAGATGGCAAAGGTATTCTCAATGAACAGCCAAGAGGTCAATGTGTCTGAAACAATGTATCTGGGATGTGATGAGGGGGAAGTGGTAGGAAATGAAACCTGAGCATTAGTGGAGTACTCCTTACTTAAGGGCTTTGTTCAAGTGTCAACTTATCAGAGTGGCATTCTCTGACAAACCCTCTAGAAATTAGCAATCTCTGCCTTCACACTCTGCATCTCCTCATGTACAACTTTATGTTATTCATAAAATATATCAAGTTCATTGATTATTACTTTCAGTTTACTTTCTATCTCCCTTGGTATATTATTATTTCTAGGACACCGAATATTTATTTCATTCATCGATGTGCCTCAGTGCCCAGAAAAGTGCATAGAAAACATAGTAAGATCTCAATAATTGTTGACTGAGAAAAACTGTAAAAATTATTGGAGCAGAGTAGGTGCTCAATAAATTGTTACACTATTATTATTACATATGCGTAATTAAAATACTTTGAGAAATAAAAAGACATATAATTCTAAACTAGGAAATCACAAGTGCAAGGTGCTTAATTATTTGATAAGAGGTAAATATGGATGGAAAAAATCTATAATATCCACCTCCTTCAGGACAGGAGATGTCATATATGCACCTCTAGGGTCCATCTCACATAGGCATAGGGGCAATAGGGTATCAGCCTCTAGTTGCTGCTGGAAGCTGGAGGTTGCAGTAATATTACAACTATCGTATGGTTCTCTATTAGGGTATCTGTGGAGAAATCTCATTACATGGAGACAACCATAATGATATAATTAGTAGCAACAGAAAATGGAAGAACTCAGTGCAAACTCATTTTTCAACTTGTTTGATCTAAATAGTGGTTGCCCAATACCAAGTTTGTCAGTAGCCCTTGGTTCAACCCCTCTCATCATGCCCAGTTTTGAGACTGTGCCAGTTCCTGACAGCAGCTCAGCACATTAACAAATACAAAGCAGCAAACTTTTATTATTATGTAAGGAGAGGCACAAAATTTATTAATTTCAAACAAATTTGACTGCTTGGGAAACTTAGCAACATGCTGCAACAGTCATTTATATTAATAAGAACTGCCATATGACCCAGTAATCCCACTGCTGGGCATACACCCCGAGGAAACTAGAACTGAAAAGAGACACATATACCCCAGTATTCATTGTAGCACTATTTACAATAGCTAGAACATGGAGACAACCTAGATGTCCATTGGCAGATGAATGGATAAAGAAGTTGTAGTACATAAACACAATGGAAAATTCCTCAGCTATAAAAAGGAACACATTTGAATCAGTTCTAATGAGGTGGATGAACCTAGAGCTTATTATACAGATTCAGTTCAGTTCAGTCACTCAGTCGTGTCCGACTCTTTGTGATCCCATGAATCACAGCATGCCAGGCCTCCCTGCCCATCACCAACTCCCGGAGTTCACTCAAACTCATGTCCATCAAGTCGGTGATGCCATTCAACCATCTCATTCTCTGTCGTCCCCTTCTCTGCCTGCCCCCAATCCCTCCCAGCATCAGAGTCTTTTCCAGTGAGTCAACTCTTCGCATCAGGTGGCCAAAGTATTGGAGTTTCAACTTTAGCATCAGTCCTTCCAATGAACACCCAGGACTGATCTCCTTTAGAATGGACTGGTTGATTCTCCTTGAAGTCCAAGGGGCTCTCAAGAGTCTTCTCCAGCACCACAGTTCAAAAGCAACAATTCTTCAGCGATTAGCTTTCTTCACAGTCCAACTCTCACATCCATACATGACCACTGGAAAAACCATAGCCTTGACTAGACAGACCTTGGTTGGCAAAGTAATGTCTCCGCTTTTCAATATGCTATCTAGGTTGGTCATAACTGTCCTTCCAAGGAGTAAGCGTCTTTTAATTTCATGGCTGCAATCAGCATCCGCAGTGATTTTGGAGCCCAAAAAATAAAGTCTGACACTGTTTCCACTGTTTCTCCATTTCCCATGAAGTGATGAGACCAGATGCCATGATCTTAGGTTTCTGAATGTTGAGCTTTAAGCCAACTTTTTCACTCTCCTCTTTCACTTTCATCAAAAGGCTTTTAGTTCCTCTTCACTTTCTGCCACAAGGGTGGTGTCATCTGCATATGTGAGGTGATTGATATTTCTCCCGGCAATCTTGATTCCATCTTGTGGTTCTTCCAGCCCAGCGTTTCTCATGATGTACTCTGCATATAAGTTTAAAAAGCAGGGTGACAGTATACAGCCTTGACGTACTCCTTTTCCTATTTGGAACCAGTCTGTTGTTCCATGCCCAGTTCTAACTCTTGCTTCCTGACCCGCATATACGTTTCTCAAGAGACAGTCAGGTGGCTTGGTATTCCCATCTCTTACAGAATTTTCCACGTTTTATTGTGATCCACACAGTCAAAGGCTTTGGCATAGTCAATAAAACAAAAATAGATGTTTTTCTGGAACTCTCTTGCTTTTTCCATGATCCAGCAGATGTTGGCAATTTGATCTCTGGTTCCTCTGCCTTTTCTAAAATCAGCTTGAACATCTGGAAGTTCACGGTTTTTACAGGTTAAAGTAAGTCAAAATGAGAAAGGCAAATACTGTATATTAAGGCATATCGAATTTAGAAAGATGGTACCAGGGATCCTACTTGCAGGGCAGCAAAGGAGCCACAGATGTAAAGAACAGACTTTTGGACTCAATGGGAGAAGGAGAGGGTGGGTGGGATGATTTGAAAGAATAGCATTGAATCATATACATTACCATATGTAAAATAGGTGGCCAGTACAAGTCTGATGCGTGAAGCAGGACACCCAATGTTTGTGCTCTGGGACAACCCAGAGGGATGGGTGGGGAGGGAGGTGAGAGGGCATCCAGGATGAGGCAGGCACATGTATACCTATGGCTGATTCATGTTGATGTATGGCAAAAACCACAACAATATTGTAAAGTAATTATCCTCCAATTAAAATAAATTATTTTTAAAAAATAAATAAAAGAAATATACATGTATATATAATAGGAAAAACGGCTCAGCTTTCTGAGAAGCATTAATTGGACTCTAGTTGAAACGTTCTCTAAGGAAAACTCCCATAAGTTATTGTAAATAGCTCAATCAAGTTAGCTGTGTGTAGCAGTCTGTTCCCCAAAGCCTTTAAGATTATTGAGGGAATTAATAAGAGGAAAGGAAAAGCTATTACTAGAAGCAATAGATCCCTTCTACACTAGGGATCCAAGACTCAGCTTTGAGTAGTGGTCTGTATGCGAAGCTAAGAAGGGGTCACAGTAAAAATGGTCCTAGTGGTGTTTAGCTGCTGTGTATGTACTAGAATCAGCAAAAAAATTAGAGCAGTATATATTCTTTGAAACTATTGAAGTCCACAGGACGGTAGATATAAGACACAATAGATTTGTCTTCCCAACGAAATTTAAAAATAGAAGCAGGACTTATATTTTAAAGTATCATTTCCTGAAACTTGTACTAGGGCACGAGGCAAAGGGTGTAAATTTAAGAGCCAGACTTGGGACTTTCTGGAGTGGTTTAGAATCCACCTTCCAATGCAGGATTTGATCCCTAGTTGGGAAACTAGAATCCCACTTGCCAAGAGGCAGCAAAGCTTGCATGCTGAAACAACTGCACTCGCCCCTCTGGAGCCTGCATGCCACAACTAGAAAGAAGTTCACATGCCACAACTGAGGCCTGACACAATTAAATAAATAAGTAAAAATTATGATAAAAAAATAAATAAATAAGAGGCAGACCTGAAGTAAACATGAAAGAGAACAAACCTAGGAGATGCTGAGATCTGGACAGATATGTTCCTACTACTGAAGAGGAAAGCAAGACATTTAGATGGAACAGTCTCCCACATTTCATCACTTTGCATTTTATTTAAAATAAGTTTTTAAATCAATTAAATATATTTATTTTAAAAAGGAGCTCTTTTGTTATTGGTGAATCATTTGTTAATAGATGTAATAAGAATGTGGTTTAAACAATATTTTTAACTTCTAACTGAATACTCTTGTTAGTCCTAGTCTCTTTGCTTGAAGATCACATTTGTATTTCTTTTAAAGGGACATTAGCAACTATTTGAGAGTTACTAATGATAAACTTACCCCCAACTAAGAATTTTGCATTAATGTAATCAGAAGAACTGAATGAGCATTGAAAAGAAATTAACTTTTTCAATTTGAATCACCTATTATGTGCCTGTGTCCCACCAGTAGTATGCCTTCCACACTTAGGAAAATTTAAGTTAAACAAATAATAGTTTAGATGCCGTAGTCTAAAATGAATTAAATGTGAGAATGAAGCACAAAGCAAGAGTAAAAATATTGAATGAACAATCAAGGCTGGTGAACTTACAGTAATTGATGATATGAGACAGGAACAGAAATATTCATAGTAACTGAAAATATAGTATATTTACAGCAACTAAAGATATATATGAAGATATATCAGTTGAAATTTGCAATAATACCAAGATTCTTTTTTAACAGCAACCAGTAGTCTTTTCTCCTTCATATTTCTGGTCAGTGACTGGATCAGCTCTGGCTCTGGAACTTAGGCTTATTTATTAAGAATAACCCCTATTTCAGTCCCTTAAAGCTTCAGCTCAGATGGGCACATATAATTTCATTCATAGTTCACTGACTAAGTCACAGGGTCAAAATGAAAATCAGTGAGGCAGGGCTTATGCTCCATATGGAAACACTGCAAGTCACATGGCCACAGACAAGAATATATAATTGTCCTATAAGAAGAATGAGTACAACTGACCCCTGAACAAGGTAAGGTTTAGGGACACCAATGCTCATGCAGTGGAAAATCTATGTATAGCTTAACATTTTAGCTTTATGTACCCAGTTCTGCATCCAGAGATTCAACCAACTGTGGGTTGTACAGTACCGTAGTAGTTCAAATCCATGGTGTTCAAGGGTCAACTGTAATTGGGAAGAATATTATCTACCATAAGGGCCATGCTTGCAAAGGACAGGGACAAATATAATGGCCACTACCATTTATTGAGTGCTTACTATGTACCCATCCCCTTCTAAGTGCTTTACATGTATTTTTCTCATCACCTCCCCGTGGTAATTCCTTATCCAAGGAGAGAGTTGTATGCCTCCTCAGAGACTGATGAAAGGAATATGTGTAACAGGTACTTCTGGTGCAACAACTTAAGAAAACAACAACTATATAAGGGCTACTGGCCAAAGAGTTAGCCCTACAGTGTTCAGACACGGAACACAAAAAATAAATTTTGGAAGGATGCATTATGAAGCACACATGAGGAAATATACTGAATCTAGGAGATATTTTGGGACAAGAAATTTGGTATTTAAGGGGTTCATGACATTATAATTTGGGCATAAAAAAGATTTTTCTCTTAGTTCCAAACTAATGAAGCCTACGATACATGAGTTACATTTTTTAAATCCATATTTCTGTTCTAATCATTGTTTCCTATTTTAAGTATAATCTCAACCAATCTTTTTTATTTTACCTCTTCTATTTTACTTTTAAAAAGTAGATTATTCAGCAATGCATGATAGAGAAGGAAATTATCTTAGAATAAGAATGTTATTGAACCATACTTTAGTCCATTTGCCTGACACACATCTAAGCCAATCTATTGACATCTGTTTGCAATGAAGGAAAGTACAAAGTTTGTTGTAGGGCACCACGCAAGGAGACTGGGCAGCTAATGCTCAAAAGACCCAAATTCCCTGATGGCTTTCAAGGAAGGATTTTTAAACACAGTGTGAAGGAGAGGGTCATGGAGTATGTGATAAGCTCAGGCATAATTCTCTGGTTGATGGTGAGGTAACAGAGTGTTAATTCACAAACCTCAATGATCAGCTTTCTGGTTCCAACTGGTCTAGGATCTACATGCCGGTATTCAACATACAATTAACTTCTTCCACCTGGGGAGGGGGCTTAGTATCTGCAGAACAACTCAAAGATATGGCTCAAACTAAAAGTTCTTGACTTTGCTTTGTGGCTAAACAAGTATTATTTTGTCTTACTTGATTGCTTTACTTTGTTTATACATTTTCTCACTTCTCTGATTAAATTTGCTCTTTGGAACTCAAGGAAGCATAGGAGTCTAAAGCTTTTCTACAAACAAGAGTAAGGGGACAGAGGGTTTGTCCCTAAGAAGGCCCAAAAGGGCCCTGATTTGTTCTTAGACCATTAAATTAAACAAATTAAGCTTTGTTAAAAACTAAATAACTATTTTCTCTATTTTTCTCATTTGCCATGAAGGCAATGGCAAGCCACTCCAGTACTCTTGCCTAGAAAATCCCATGGATGGAGGAGCCTGGTAGGCTGCAGTCCATGGGGTCGCTAAGGGTCGGACACGACTGAGCGACTTCACTTTCACTTTTCACTTTCACACATTGGAGAAGGAAATGGCAACCCACTCCAGTGTTCTTGCCTGGAGAATCCCAGGGACAGGGGAACCTGGTGGGCTTTCGTCTAAGGGGTCACACAGAGTCAGACATGACTGAAGTGACTCAGCAGCAGCAGCACCAGCAGACGGAGGAGCCTGGTGGGCTGCAGTCCGTGGGGTCGTGAAGCGTTGGACACGACTGAGTGACTTCACTTTCAATTTTCACTTTCATGCATTGGAGAAGGAAATGGCAACCCACTCCAGTGTTCTTGCCTGTAGAATCTCAGGGACGGGGGAACGTGGCCGTCTATGGGGTCGCACAGAGTCGGACACAACTGAAGCGACTTAGCAGTAGCAGCAGCACTAAAAACAGAGCCATGAATAATCACCAGTCTAGAGACCAGTATCTTGGAATCATTGACTTAAGTTTTATACTTCTATTACTGAGACTACAGAAAACTGCTTTTCAACTACTGTAACTTAGTCTCTCTTGGAATTCTCTTCATGTTACCTCTGTACATTACCTTTCCAGCTTTTGTATAAAAAAAAAAAAAAAAAAGAGAGAGAGAGAGAGAGATGTTCTACATTTACCTTAAAAGTATTCATTTTTCATTGCACCAGTCAATGAACTGCAGGATAGAATCTAGGGCCATGGGAACTTTTCCTCTCTTGACGAACTGATATGGATTTGATGTGGGTCCTAGTTTTCATAACTTTGTAATTTGTTTTGTTCTGGTTTCCAAAAAACTCAGAGCCACTATGGCAGTTCAATTATAGTGATTCTATTTATCTTCATAATTAGCGTACACTCATCCCCATTTTCCTCTGGTTTGTGGTTTGTTTTTCTAGTTTACAATCCTATTGTACTTGTTATGCTATAAGCCCTCTCAGTTCCAATAGACATGGGAATAAACAATAGACGTGGGTTGCAAATTAGTATAACTTAACTAATGGTCTCATTATTTTCTATTAATCTCCATATCTGACTGTCTCTATTCCTCATTTTATTTAGTATAGGATCAACTATTGTTTCATTTTTGTACTTTCAATGGTGTTTAACATGTAGCAGTTAATGCACATTTATTCAATGACTGGTTGATTAGCTGGATGAATCAAGCCTTATATTTCTAACTTGGCTAGATATCATTTTCTTCCATGCTGAAGGTTTTAGGAACCATAGAAGTGAAAAACCTATGTAACAGTTAATGTGGGAGGTAACCAAATATTAAGATGTCTCCTTCTAACATAAGGCCCTATTCCTAATTGCTATCCTGGAAAACTATTAGTATTTTTTGAAGATAATATAATGTCCACCAATAGATGAATGGATAAAGAAAATGTGGTATATATAAACAATAAAAAGTTATTTGGTCTTAAAAAAGAAGAAAATTCCATTGCATGCAACATCATGGATGAACCAGGAAGACATCAATGCCTAGTAAAATAAGCCAGTCACAAAAGGACAAATACTACATGATTCCACTTATATGAGGTATCTCAAAGAGTCAAATTCATAGAAGTTGAGAGTAGGTAAAATGGTTGCCAGGGACTGGCCATGAAGGAGGCGGGGGGAGGAATAGAGAGTTACTAATCAACAGGTATAAAGTTTCAGTTTTGCAAGATGACAAAGTTCTAGAGATCAGCAGATCTCAGTTGTACAACATTGTGCCTAGAGTTAATAATGCTGTATTGTGCACTTAAAAGTTTAATTAAGAGGGTAGATCTCACATTGTCTTTTTTGTTGTTTTTGTTGTTGTTCAGTTGCTAAGTCTAGTATTTTTGCTGGAAGAATTCCACGTACAGAGTTGTCTGGTGGGCTACATTTCATATGGTTGCAAAGTGTCAGACACCACTGAGAGTGTCAGACTCTTTGTGACACCATGGACTACAGCATGCCAGAATCCTCTGTCCTTCACTATCTCCCTGAGATTGCTCAAACTCATATCCGTTAAGTCAATGATGCCATCCAATCATCTCAACCTCTGTCGCCCACTTCTCTTCCTGCCTTCAATCTTTCCCAGAATCGGGGTCTTTTTCACTGAGTCAGCTCTTTGTATCAGGTGACCAAAATATTGGAGCTTCTACTTCAGCATCAGTCCTTCCAGTGAATATTCAGGATTGATTTCCTTTAGGATTAACTGGTTTGATTTCCAAAAATTAAGTGAAAACTAAATAAATAAAGAGAACGTCAACAAATCCACCACATGCATAACTATGAAGGAATAATATAAATGTACTTAGAGATGTCTCTTTACACACTGCAATGTTGAAAAGATACTTGTAATGTTGCCAGGTTTCATTTTGCTTGATTTATCTGACACTCTGTTGGCTTATCAGGTTTTATCACAAATTTCATTTAAGAATGTCATACTGTTTTCATTCTTACTAGCTCCCTCACCCTTAACCCACTTTTACTCTGCATCCCACATTCTAATAATGTCCTATTTTTGGAAACAAATTCCCCCTCAGAAGTAAGAAGAAGAGTCAGCGTTTTAAATTTTTTTTTTTTTTACTTCAGGGGAGCACGGTAAAGATGGTGGAGGAATAGGACGGGGCGACCACTTTCTCCCCCACAAAATCAGCAAAAGAACATTTGAACGCTGAGTAAATCCCACAAAACAACTTCTGAATACCGGCAGAGGACATCAGGCACTCAGAAAAGCAGCCCATAGTCGTCAAAAGGAGGTAGGAAATAGTATAAAAGATAAAAAGAGAGACAAAAGAGGGAGGGACGGAGCTCTGTCCGGGAAGGGAGGCTTTAAAAAAAAAAAAAAGAGAGAGAAGTTTCCAAACACCTGGAAACACTGGTGAGTGGAACCTCAGAGGGCCGCATAACTGGGAGACAAAAGACATAAATAATTAAAACTCACAGACTAAGTGCCCAGAGGAAACTCTCAGCGGAGAAGCGGCACAGACGCCAGCGCCCTCCACTAGCAGGCGGGGGCTGGGCAGAGAGGCGCGGGCAGCGGCGCTTAGAGGGAGAATGGGCGGCAGCGCTGAGAGGAAGAAATGGGCTTGAACGCCCCAGGGCAAACTGAGGGCGCAAACTTAAAATAACGAAGCAGAAGCTGCAGCTAAAAGGCGGAAAGGCTTGGAAAAGCCTGCAAAAAGACCCAACCCAGGACTCCACCAGCCCCGCCCACAGAACTGGGCACTGAGATGAGCTAGCCAGCAGTGGGCGGCCCATCCCCCAGCCCCCACCAACGCGGGCAGGGAGGGCAGCCAGCGCCGGGTCAGGTGCAGCCGCGGCCCCAAAGAGGCTTCCCGTGCCAAGCTGCAGGCAGGCTTCCTTGCTGGCCAGGACTTCTTGGGTTCGGGCCAGTCGATATCCGCCTGAGAAACTGCGCCTGTTGTACTCCCAGAAAACCGAGCAGCAGGGACCAGGAAGGCGATAAGTTGCAGTGACTGTGCTCGCCAAACGCCTGGTCACCTGAGCTGCTCAGACCTGGGAAGACACAAAACGCAGGCCCAGCCAAGTCTGTGCCTTTGTGGAGTACCCGAGGACCTGAACCTGAGCCCCTCAGACCTGGGAAGTGCATGCAACCCAGCGCCAGCCACAGACAGCTCCCAGCAGAGCAACCTAGAGCCTAAGCAGCATAAACAGGGAAAGCACACATGCCTCGAGAGAGAGCATTCCCAGTGTAGCCGAGACACTGCGAGCACTCCCCACAGATGCCAGGGATATTTGTTAGCTGTGTTCCTCCCACCCCACAGCAGGACTGAACAGGTGAGCTGGGAGAAATAAAAAAAAGTGTCCGCCACCGCATCCTGGTGTCAGGATGGGAATTAGACACTGAGGAGACCAGAAAACAGAAGAGCTTTTTCAACAGAAGGAACTGCCATGGAAGTAACAGAGGGAGAAGCCTTGAGCCTACTGCAAGAATAAGACTGAAAAACAGAGGCAGAGGCTTAACTCCAAATCCTGAGAACACCAGAGATCTCCTGTTCCAGAGAACATTAATTGATAGGTACTCATCAAATGCCTCCATACATACACTGAAACCAGGTACCACCCAAGGGTTAACAAGTTTCAGTGAAAGACATACTATGCAAACTATGCAGAAACACAGGAGAATAGCACTGAGCTTCAATATACAGGCTGCCCAAAGCCACTCCAAACCCATTGACATCTCAAACTCATTACTGGACACTTCATTGCACTCGAGAGAGAAAAAATCCAGCTCCACCCACCAGAACATCGACACAAGCCTCCCTAGCCAGGGAAACTTGACAAGTCACCCATCCAACGCCACACACAATGAGGTAACTACATAATAAAGGGAACTCCACAAACTGCCAAAAGACGGAAAGGCCACCCCGAACACAGCAATATAAGCAAGATGAAGAGGCAGAGAAATACCCAGCAAGTAAAGGAACAGGATAAATGCCCACCAATACAAATAAAAGAGGAAGATATAGGGAATCTACCTGATAAAGAATTTCGAATATTAATTGTGAAAATGATTCAAATAAAATGGAGCTACAGATAAATAAACTGGAGAAAAGGATTGAGAAGATGGAAGAAAGGTTTAATAAGGAATTAGAGGAAATAAAAAAGAGTCAATATACAATGAATAATGCAATAGATGAGATCTGAAACACTCTGGAGGAAACAAGCAGTAGAATAACAGAGGCAAAAGACAGGATAAGCGAGATAGAAGATAGAATTGTAGAAATAAATGAAACAGAGACGGAAAAAGAAAAAAGAATTAAAAGAAATGAGGACAATATTAGAGACATATGGGACAATATTAAAAGCTCAAACATTCGAATCATAGGAGTCCCAGAAGAAGAAGACAAAAAGAAAGACCATGAGAGAATACTTGAGGAGATAATAGTCGAAAATTTCCCTAAAATGGGGAAGGAAATAGTCACCCAAGTCCAAGAAATCCAGAGAGTCCATAACAGGATAAAACCAAGGCGAAATACTCCAAGGCACATATTAATCAAATTAACAAAGATCAAACACAAAGAACAAATATTAAAAGCAGCAAGGGAAAAACAATAAATAACACACAAGGGGATACCCATAAGGATAACGGCTGATCTTTCAACAGAGACTCTTCAGGCCAGGAGGGAATGGCAAGACATACTTAAAGTGATGAAAGAAAGTAACCTACAGCCCAGATTACTGTACCCAGCAAGGATCTCATTCAAATATGAAGGAGAAATCAAAAGCTTTACAGACAAGCAAAAGCTGAGAGAATTCAGCATCACCAAACCAGCTCTCCAACAAATACTAAAGGATCTTCTCTAGACAGGAAACACAGAAAGGGTATATAAACTCGAACCCAAAACAATAAAGAATTTGGCAACGGGATCATAGGTATCAATAATCACCTTAAACGTAAAGGGGTTGAATGCCCCAACCAAAAGACAAAGGCTGGCTGAATGGATACAAAAACAAGACCCCCATATATGTTGTCTACAAGAGAACAAGCTCAAAACGAGAGACACATACAAACTGAAAGTGAAGGGATGGAAAAAGATATTCCACACAAATAGAGACCAAAAGAAAGCAGGAATAGCAATACTCATATCAGATAAAATAGATTTTAAAACAAAAGCTGTGAAAAGAGACAAAGAAGAAAATGACATAATGATCAAAAGATCAATCCAAGAAGAAGATATAACAATTATAAATATTTATACAACCAACATAGGAGCACCGCAGTGTGTAAGACAATTACTAATAAGTGTGAAAGGGGAAATTAACAATAACACAATAATAGTGGGAGAATTTAATACCCCACTGACATCAATGGATAGATCAAATAAAGAGAAAATTAACAAGGAAACACAAACTTTAAATGATACAATAGAGCAGTTAGACCTAATAGACCTCTATAGGACATTTCACCCCAAAAAAATGAATTTCATCTTTTTCTCAATCGCACACGGAACCTTTTCCAGGATAGATCACATCCTGGGCCATAAGTCTAGCCTTGGTAAATTCAAAAAAATTGAAATCATTCCAAGCATCTTTTCTGACCACAGTGCAGTAAGATTAGATCTCAATTATAGGAGAAAAACTATTAAAAATGCCAACATGTGGAGGCTGAACAACACGCTGCTGAATAATGAACAAATCATAGAAGAAATCAAAAGAGAAATCAAAATATGCATAGAAATGAATGAAAATGTAAACACAACAACCCAAAACTTCTGGGACACTGCAAAAGCAGTGCTAAGGGGGAAATTCATAGCAATACAGGCACACCTTAAAAAACAAGAAAAAAGTCAACTAAATAACCTAACTCTACATCTAAGGAAGCTAGAAAAGGAAGAAATGTAGAACTCCAGGGTTAGTAGAAGGAAAGAAATCGTAAAAATTAGGGCAGAGATAAATCCAAAAGAAACAAAAGAGACCATAGCAAAATCAATAAAGCCAAAAGCTGGTTCTTTGAGAAGGTAAATAAAATTGACAAACCACTAGCCAGACTCATCAAGAACAAAGGGAGAAGAACCAAATCAATAAAATTAGACATTAAAATGGAAAGATCACAACCAACAACACAGAAATACAAAGGATTGTTAGAGAATACTATCAGCAATTATATGGCAATAAAATGAATAACTTGGAAGAAGTGGACAAATTCCTAGAAAAGTACACCTTGCCAAAATTGAACCAGGAAGAAATAGAAAATCTGGACAGACCCATCACAAGCAAAGAACTAGAGGAAGTAATCAGAAATCTTCCAGCAAACAAAAGCCCAGGTACAGAAGGCTTCACAGCTGAATTCTACCAAAAATTTAGAGAAGAGCTAACACCTATTATACTCAAACTCTTCCAGAAAATTGCTGAGGAAGGGAAACTTCCAAACTCATTCTATGAGGCGACCATCACCCTAATCCCAAAACATCGTAAAGATCCCACAAGAAAGAAAACTACAGGCCAATATCACTGATGAACATAGATGCAAAATTCCTTAACAAAATTCTAGCAATCAGAATCCAACAACACATTAAGAAGATCATACATCATGACCAAGTGGGTTTTATCCCAGGAATGCAAGGATTCTTCAATATCCGCAAATCAATCAACGTAATACACCACATTAACAAAACTGGAAAATAAAAAGCATATGATTACCTCAATAGATGCAGAGAAAGCCTTTGACAAAATTCAACATCCATTTATGATAATAACCCTCCAGAAAGTGGGAATAGAAAAGACATAGCTCAACATAATAAAAGCTATATATGACAAACCCACAGCAAACATTATCCTCAATGGTGAAAAATTGAAAGCATTTCCCCTAAAGTCAGGAACAAGACAAGGGTGCCCACTCTCAACACTACTAGTCAACATAGTTCTGGAAGTTTGGGCTACAGCAATCACAGCAGAAAAGGACATTAAAGGAATACAAATTGGAAAAGAAGAAGTAAAACTTTCACTGTTCGCTGAAGACATGATCCTCTACACAGAAAACACTATAGACTCTACCAGAAAACTACTAGAGCTAATCAATGAATACAGTATAGTTGCAGGATATAAAATCAACACACAGAAATCCCTTGCATTCCTATACACTAATAATGAGAAAATAGAAAGAGAAATTAAGGAAATTATTCCTTTCACTGTTGCAACGAAAAGAATTAAATACTTAGGAATATATCTACCTAAGGAAACAAAATATTTGTACATAGAAAACTATAAAACACTAGTGAAAGTAATCAAAGAGGACACTAATAGATGGAGAAATATACCGTGTTCGTGGATTGGAAGAATAAATATCGTGAAAATGAGTATACTACCCAAAGTAATTTATACATTCAATGCAACCTCTATCAAGTTAACAACGATATTTTTCACAGAACTAGAACAAATTATCTCACAATTTGTATGGAAATACAAAAAAACCTTGAATAGCCAAAGCAATCTTGAAGAAGAAGAATGGAACTGGAGGAATTAACCTGCCTGACTTCAGGCTCTACTACAAAGCCACAGTCATCAAGACAGTATGGTACTGGCATAAAGACAGAAATATAGATCAGTGGAACAAAATAGAAGCCCAGAGATAAATCCATGCACCTATGGACACCTCATCTTTGAGAAAGGAGGCAAGAATATAAAATGGAGAAAAGACAGTCTCTTTAACAAGTGGTGCTGGGAAAACTGGTCAGCCACTTGTAAAAAAATGAAACTAGAACACTTCCTAACACCATACACCAAAATAAACTCAAAATGGATTAGAGAGCTAGATGTAAGACTAGATTCCATAAAACTCCTGGAAGAGAACATAGGCAAAACACTCTCCGACATAAATCGCAGCAGGATCCTCCAAGAGCCACCTCCCAGAATATTGGAAATAAAAGGAAAAATAAACAAATGGGACCTAGTTAAAATCAAAAGCTTCTGCACAGCAAAGGAAACTATAAGTAAGGTGAAAAGATAGCCTTCAGAATGGGAGAAAATAATAGCAAATGAAGCAACTGATAAAGGATTAATCTCCAAAATATACAAGCAGCTCCTGCAGCTCAATTCCAGAAAAATAAATGACCCAATCAAAAAATGAGCCAAAGAACTAAACAGACATTTCTCCAAAGAAGACATACAGATGGCTAACAAACACATGAAAAAATGCTCAACATCCCTCATAATCAGAGAAATGCAAATCAAAACCACAATGAGATACCATTTCACACCAGTCAGAGTGGCTGCTATCAAAAAGTCTACATGCAATAAATGCTGGAGAGGGTGTGGAGAGAAGGGAACCCTCTTACACTGTTGGTGGGAATGCAAACTAGTACAGCCACTATGGAGAACAGGGTGGAGATTCCTCAAAAAACTGGAAATAGAACTGCCATATGAGCCAGCAATAGCACTCCTGGGCATACACACCGAGGAGACCAGAATTGAAAGAGACACATGTACTCCAATGTTCTTTGTAGAACTGTTTATAATAGCCAGGACATGGAAGCAACCTGGATGTCCATCTGCAGATGAATGGATAAGAAAGCTTTGGTACATATACACAATGCAGTATTTTTCCGCCATCAAAAAGAATGCATTTGAATCAGTTTTAATGAGGTGGATGAAATTGGAGCCTATTATAGAGAGTGAAGTAAGTCAGAAAGAAAACCATCAATACAGTATACTAACGCATATATATGGAATTTAGAAAGATGGTACCCTTAACCCTGTATACGAGACTGCAAAAGAGACATATGTATATAGAATAGTCTTTGGGACTCTGTGGGAGAGGGTGAAGGTGGGATGATTGGGGAGAACGGCACTGTAGCATGTATATTATCATATGTAAAATGAATCACCAGTCCAGGTTCGACGCATAATACAGGATGCTTGGGGCTGGTGCACGGGGATGACCTGGAGGGAATATATGGGGAAGAGAGAGGTGGGAGGGGGGTTCAAGAAAGGGAACACATGTACACCAGGGGCGGATTCGTGTCAATGTATGGCAAAACCAACCAATATATTAATGTAAGGTAATTTGCCTCCAATAAAATAAATTTTTTTAAAAAGCAAAAAAAAAAAAAAAAAGACAAGCAAAAAATAAATAAATAATTTTTTTTTTTTTTTTTTTTACTTCAGCTACAGAATGATCATGGGTTTCCAAATATGTCTACTAAGGTGACCCAAGCAGATGCTACCCTTAATCAAACAATACTTCAGACTGCTAGTGTGTGGATCATCTATCTACCAAGCACTCTCCCAACATTCACCCAAGTTCTTACTCCCTGTGTAACTTTCTACATCATGGATAAAGTAACTGTGGGCTCTGGAATGAGGTTCGGTTCAGTTCAGTTCAGTTTAGTCGCTCAGTCGTGTCCGACTCTCCACGACCCCATGAATCACAGCACGCCAGGCCTCCCTGTCCATCACCAACTCCCGGAGTTCACTCAAACTCATGTCCACAGCGTCAGCGATGCCATCCAGCCATCTCATTCTCGGTCGTCCCCTTCTCCTCCCGCCCCCAACCTTTCCCAGCATCAGAGTCTTTTCCAGTGAGTCAACTCGTCGCATGAGGTGGCCAAAGTATTGCAGCTTCAGCTTTAGCATCAGTCCTTCCAAGGAATAGCCAGGATCGATCTCCCTTAGAATGGACTGGTTGGATCTCCCTGAAGTACAAGGGACTCTCAAGAGTCTTCTCCAGCACCACAGTTCAAAAGCATCAATTCTTCAGCGATCAGCTCTCTTCACAGTCCAACTCTTCACATCCATAGATGACCACGGGAAAACCATAGCCTTGACTAGATGGACCTTTGTTGGCAAAGTAATGTCTCTGCTTTTCAACATATTATCAAGGTTGGTCATAACTTTCCTTACAAGGAGTAAGCGACTTTTAATTTTATGGCTTCAATCAGCATCTGCAGTGATTTTGGAGACAAAAAATTAAAGTCTGACACTGTTTCCACTGTTTTTCCATCTATTTCCCATGAAGTGATGGGACCAGATGCCATGATCTTTGTTTTCTGAATGTTGAGCTTCAAACCAACCTTTTCACTCTCCTCTTTCACTTTCATCAAGAGGCTTTTCAGTTCCTCTTCACTTTCTCCCATAAGGGTAGTGTCATCTGCATATCTGAGATTATTGATATTTCTCCCAGCAATCTTGATTCCAGCTTGTGCTTCTTCCAGCCCAGCGTTCCTCATGATGTACTCCGCATATAAGTTAAATAAGCAAGGTGACAATATACAGCCTTGATGCACTCCTTTTCCTATTTGGAACCAGTCTGTTGTTCCATGTACAGTTCTGACTGTAGCTTCCTGACCTACATACAGGTTTCTCAAGAGGCAGGTCAGGTGGTCTGGGATTCCCATCTCTTTCAGAATTTTCCACAGTTTATTCTGATCCACACAGTCAAAGGCTTTGGCATAGTCAATGAAGCAGAAATAGATGCTCTTCTGGAACTCTCTTGCTTTCTCCGTGATCCAGCGGATGTTGGCAATTTGATCTCTGGTGCCTCTGCCTTTTCTAAAACCTGCTTCAACATCTGGGAGTTCACGGTTCACATATTGCTGAAGCCTGGCTTGGAGAATTTTTAGCATGACTTTACTAGCGTGTGAGATGAGTGCAATTGTGCGGTAGTTTGAGCATTCTTTGGCATTGCCTTTCTTTGGGATTGGAATGAAGACTGACCTTTTCCAGTCCTGTGGTCATTGCTGAGTTTTCCAAATTTGCTGGCATATTGAGTGCAGCACTTTTACAGCATCATCTTTCAAGACCTGGAATCAGGTAAATTATACAAATTCTTCAGATAGAGTTTGCATTTGAAAGAGGGAAAGGTTTCCACATGAAAACACACATTAGTAACACAGAAAGTTAATTGCTTGCATCACAAAAGATAGAACTTGGAATCCATACATGTCTTAGTCCAGTCAGGCTGCTATAACAAAATACTGTAGACTGAGTGGCTTATAAACAACAGAAATTTATTTCTCACAGCTCTGGAGGCTGGAATTTCAAGATCAAGACACCAGCAGATTAAGGTCTTGTGAAAACTCACTTCATGTTTCATAGATAGCTATCTTTTTGTTGTACCATCACATAGTGGAAGGCACAAAGGAACTCTCTGGATGTCTCTTTTGTAAGAGCACTAATCCCAATCATGAGGGCTCCACCCTAAAGAACTAATCACTTCTCAGACTCCCTACCTCATAATAGCACCACATTGGGATTTAGGTTTCAACATTTGAATTTGGGGTGGATGCAAACACCCAGTCACTACAGAATGCTTGACTGCTATCGAAGAAGATTCTACCAGATGCTCATGTTTTTGCAGGTTATGGCAAAGAAGGAAAAAAGCCATAACAATGAACCTCTTTCAAAAAAAACAAAAAGATGGCTAAAAAGAGCTCAAGAATAATATTATGTGCTTTTAAAAGGAAGTAACTGTGTATTCATAAAATATAGCTCAGGTACCTGTGCTACCCAGAATCCAGAGAGACTCGAAGACTAACAATTGAGAAAAAGGGTATCCACTTCAGGTCAGAAATGAAATGAAAGTGTTCTTTAACATTTATTCAATCTATACTCCAGCTCATCTGACATGTAAATCAAGGCTGTTTTCATTTATTCTTATTATTTTTAGTTATACATCTTGTAGTAACAAATACAGTAAATTTAAAGAAAGTCTCTAGGTGGATTAATTGCTCCCAGTAGTGATTATCTTTTAGTGCCAGAGGACAGAGAAGAATTGAGGGGCAGTGGAAAGAGATTAAAATAACACATTGATGCTTGAGAGATTCAGCAGCATTTACTGGCAGAAGTATTAAGACTTGCCAGCAGTCAGACTTTGCATTTGGCCTTTCAAAACGCACTGCAATTGAAGCCAAAATGTTGGGGTGCAGCTTATATGACCATATGACTCTGAAGATGCTCAGAAATAACCTTTTCCTGCATTGTGCAGTCATAGAGACAGCACAGATAATGTTCTGGAGTTGGATGGGGCAATTATTTCACAACTGGATTACATCTTCCTATTTTTTTTAATTAACTGCACATGTCTATTATGCAAATACAGTGCCAAATTTTGGAAATGCTATCCTTGTTTAAGAATATTCACTTCTCACTACATTGTGATCTGCAGGTGCTCTGCAGAAACCCCTGCCATTGTCTCAAGGCAGTGTCTGTCAATTCAATTTAATGACCATAACGATCTTTCTCTGACTCCAAGGACCAGGGGTTCATTCAAGTAGATATCCTGTAAGGAGGGTTCTTAGTTGGCAGAAGATCTGTGCCCAGGGGTCCTTTCATTACATCTATTTAACATTTCTTACTATAAAGCCACAATTCTCTTACCTTTCATAACAGCACTGAACAATGATTCTTTTTTAGAAGGATGGTTTTTTACATTTATAAGTGAATGTCTCAGCTGTTAGATTACATTCATAAAGACTATGAAAATACTTCTTTAAAATTTAGCATGGTACTAAGCACCCAGTGGGCACTCCAGAAATAGTAAGATGCTAATGATTATGGCACTTTGGGCTTAAGACTATGTAAAAATCTGTTTTAGTTGAAGAGCTGTGCATTTTGCAAAATGATCCCCTGAATCTGGTCAAAATTCAGTCAGTAACTTTTGGCAAATGCCCTTGGAGCCTCTATAATCTCTTACCAATGTGGACAATGACCATATTTTGCTTCCAAATGAGACTGAAAAGTATTTCTGAAGCAGACCTATTCTTTAGATAGGAAAACTAATGTTTGGGGATTTTTACAAAGAGAAGACTCTTGAGAGTCCCTTGTACTGCAAGGAGATCCAACCAGTCCATTCTAAGGGAGATCGATCCTGGGTGTTCATTGGAAGGAATGATGCTAAAGCTGAAACTGCAATACTTTGGCCACCTCATGCGGCAAGTTGACTCACTGGAAAAGACTCTGATGCTGGGAAGGGTTGGGGGTGGGAGGAGAAGGGGACGACCGAGAATGAGATGGCTGGATGGCATCACCGACTCTGTGGACATGAGTTTGAGTGAACTCCGGGAGTTGGTGATGGACAGGGAGGTCTGGCGTGCTGTGATTAATGGGGTCGCGGAGAGTCGGACACGACTGAGCAACTGAACTGAACTGAACTGAATAAATTCACCATCTCAACATCTTCCTTCTTATTTACATTCAGTGTATTTTCCAGTTTTGTATCAAAATAATAATTAATAGAAGTTAGGTAATGTTTTATATTTTAATGAGTTCAAGTCTATTGTGTTGCATTTTCATTGTTCCAGCATCATTATCTAAGAGGTACTCTAGGAAATAGAACTCCCACTTTGGAAGAGCTAAGTCTGAAAATAACTAGCAGTGATTTTATAGGTTATTTGAGAAAACTGTCACAATTAAAATGTAAAAATGGAGATACCTTTATAGACATTGCTACCCAGGAGGGAAGATTCTGAAAATTTTAATGGTACTCTGGGTAAAAGAATGCTGTTTCACTCAGCACTTTAGCAACTATGGTATTTTGTCTAAAATAGATCAGTAATTCTCAGCAAAGAAATTGTGGCCTCCCCATGGGTCATCTAGAAATATATAGGGACATTTTTGTTGTCATAATGCTTAGGGGAGTCCTAGTGGCATTTACTGAACAGAAATCAGGAATGTTAGACATCTTGCAATGTATGACATAATCCTGCACTGAAAAAATTGTTTCATGACATGAGAGTTGCAGGAATATGTAAATGAGTGATTATAATGATACATAAGTTATGGAAGAGTTGAGGTTATTAGTAATGACAAGAACTAGTAGATGACAGTGTCTATGGAATTGAGTATTACTGTGGAAGCCAGATGTTACTTCCAGAACCCAGCTTGATTCCTGATTGTGGAGGGTAGCAGTGATTCCTGATCTAGAGGAAGCAGTGACTTAGTCCCAGTTTGAGGTTTCTCTCTCCAACCATTAATGGTGTTGAGAATACCTGGAGAAGCTGTAAGTTATTCCTAATACTCAAGCCCCCTATTGAACTCTGAGGATGAGTTAGAAATCCTGAAAAGCTGTGACTTTAGTTCCAGTGCATGAAGTCCACTATTAATTCCTATTGGAGAAGGAATATAATTATTTTTGAAAATTTGTGTTGACTCCTGTTGACTCATATTCGTGGAGTTGAAAATGCTTTCTGCAGAGGGAACAAGATGGCAGAGGAATAGGACGGCGAGACCACTCTCTCCCCCACAAATTCATCAAAAGAACATTTGAACGCGAGTAAAGTCCACAAAACAACTTCTGAATGCTGGCAGAGGACATCAGGCACCCAGAAAAGCAGCCCATTGTCTTCGAAAGGAGGTAGGAAAAAACATAAAAGATAAAAAGTGAGACAAAAGAAGTAAGGACGGAGCTCCGTCCCGGGGAGGGAGGCTTTAAAAAGAGAGAAATTTCCAAACACCAGGAAACACTCTCACTGGCAAATCTGTGGCGAGCCTTGGAAACTCAGAGGGCCACATAACCCTCTTTTTTATTTTTTAAAGATTATTTAAAAACCCACAGATTACCCACCAAACGGTAACTCCCAGCAGAGAAGCAGCGCAGACGCCTGTACATGCCATTAGTAAGCGGGGGCTGGGCAGGGAGGAGCCGGCTGAACTGCTTAGAGAGAGGACTGGGCTTGAATGCCGCGAGAACAATTTGAGAGAACTGGGGAGAGCAAAGCAGACTGTGGGATAGCTTCCCCACGAAAAGGCGGAAAGCTCTAACGTAGACTTGGCCAGCCCCGCTCACAGAATAAAGGACTGAGCAGAGTGAGCCGGCTGCATCTGGCCCATCCCCCATCCCCCGCCGAGACAGGCAGGGAGCGCAGCCAGAGCCGGAGCGGGCAACCGCGGCCCCAGAAAGGCATCTGATACAAACTGCACACAGGCTTGTTGCTAATCAGGACTTCTTTGGCTCGGGCCAGTCGATATCCCCCTGAGAATGTGCACCGGTTGTACACCCAGAAAACTGAGTGGTGGGGACTGGGGAGGAGAAAAGTCGCAGAGACCACGCTCGCCAAACACCTGGTCCCCTGAGCTGCTCGGACCAGGGAAGGCACAAAACGCAGGCCCAACCAAGTCTGCGCCTTTGTGGAGTACCTGAGAACCTGAACTTGAGCGGCTCAGACCTGGGAAGTGCATACAACCCGGCGCCGGCCTCGGACAGTTCCCGGCAGAGCAACCTAGAGCCTGAACAATGTAGACTGGGACAGCATACGTGCTGTGAGCGGGGGCAAACCCAGTGTGGCCGAGACGCTGCGAGCACTCCCTACAGATGCCAGAGATATTCGTCTGCACCGTTCCTCCCTCCCCAGAACAGGACTGAACAACTGAGCCTTAAAAAGTGTCCACCCAACCCCTAGTATCAGGGCGGAAATTAGACACTGAAGAGACCAGCAAACAGAAGCTAAAACAGAGGGAACCACCTTGGAAATGACAGATAGAGATGTCTAGAGACTACTCCAAAAATGAGACCAAAAACCAGAGGCAAGAGGCTTAAGCCCGAATCCTGAGAACACCAGAGAACTCCTGACTCCAGGGAATATTAATCGATAGGAGCTCATCAAATGTCTCCATACCTACACTAAACCCAAGGGTCAACAAGTTCCAGAGCAAGACATACCACACAAATTCTCCAGTAACACAGGAAACTAGCCCTGAGCTTCAATATACAGGCTTCCCCAAATCACTCCAAACCCACTGACATCTCATAACTCATTACTGGACACTTCATTGCACTCCAGAGAGAAGAAATTCAGCTCCACCCACCAGATCACCGACACAAGCTTCCATAACCAGGGAACCTTGACAAGTCACCTGTCCAAACCCACACACAGCAAGGAAACTACATAATAAAGAGAACTCCACAAACAGCCAGAAGAGGGAAAGGCCACCCCAAGCAAAGCATTATAAGCAAGATGAAGAAGCAGAGAAATATCCAGCAAGTAAAGGAACAAGATAAATGCCCACCAACACAAACAAAAGAGGAAGATATAGGGAATCTACATGAAAAAGAATTTCGAATTTTGGTGGTGAAAATGATTCAAAATCTTGAAAGCAAAATGGGGTTACAGATAAATAATCTGGAGAAAAGGATTGAGAAGATGGAAGAAAGGTTTAATAAGGACTTAGAGGAAATAAAAAAGAGTCAATATACAATGAATAATACAATAGATGAGATCAGAAACACTCTGGAGGGAACAAACAGTAGAATAACAGAGGCAGAAGACAGGATAAGCGAGCTAGAAGATAGAATTGTAGAAATAAATGAAACAGAGAGGAAAAAAGAAAAACAAATCAAAAGAAATGAGAACAATATTAGAGACCTCTGGGACAATGTTAAACGCTCCAACATTCGAATCATAGGAATCCCAGAAGAAGAACACAAAAAGAAAGACCATGAAAGAATACTTGAGGAAATAATAGTTGAAAACTTCCCTAAAATAGGGAAAGAAATAATCACCCAAGTCCAAGAAACCCAGAGAGTCCCCAACAGGATAAACCCAAGGCGAAATACTCCAAGACACATATTAATCAAATTAACAAAGATCAAACACAAAGAACAAATATTAAAAGCAGCAAGGGAAAAACAACAAATAACACACAAGGGAATTCCCATAAGGATAACAGCCGATCTTTCAACAGAAACTCTTCAGGCCAGGAGGGAATGGCAAGACATACTTAAAGTGATGAAAGAAAATAACCTACAGCCCAGACTACTGTACCCAGCAAGGATCTCATTCAAATATGAAGGAGAAATCAAAAGCTTTACAGACAAGCAAAAGCTGAGAGAATTCAGCATTACCAAACCAGCTCTCCAACAAATGCTAAAGGATCTTTTCTAGACAGGAAACACAGAAAGGGTGTATAAACTCGAACCCAAAGCAATAAAGAAAATGGCTACGGGATCGTACTTATCAATAGTTACCTTAAACGTAAATGGGTTGAATGCCCCAACCAAAAGACAAAGGCTGGCTGAATGGATACAAAAACAAGACCCCCATATATGTTGTCTGCAAGAGACCCACCTCAAAACGAGGGACACATACAGACTGAAAGTGAAGAGCTGGAAAAAGATATTCCATGCAAATAGAGAGCAAAAGAAAGCAGGAGTAGCAATCCTCATATCAGATAAAATAGACTTTAAAACAAAGGCTGTGAAAAGAGACAAAGAAGGAAACTACATAGTGATCAAAGGATCAATCCAAGATGAAGATATAACAATTATAAATATTTATGCACCCAACATAGGAGCACCGCAATATATAAGACAATTACTAACAAGTATGAAAGGGGAAATTAAAAATAATGCAATAATAGTGGGAGATTTTAATACCTCACTTACATCTATGGATAGATCAACTAAACAGAAAATTAACAAGGAAACACAAACTTTAAATTATACAATAGACCAGTTAGACCTAATAGATATCTATAGGACATTTCACCCCAAAACAATGAATTTCACCTTTTTCTCAAGTGCACACGGGACCTTTTCCAGGATAGATCACATCCTGGGCCATAAATCTAGCCTTGGTAAATTCAAAAAAGTTGAAATCATTCCATGCATCTTTTCTGACCACAATGCAGTAAGATTAGATCTCAATTATGGGAGAAAAACTATTAAACATGCCAACATATGGAGGCTGAACAACACGCTGCTGAATAACGAACAAATCAGAGAAGAAATCAAAAGAGAAATCAAAATATGCATAGAAATGAATGAAAATGAAAACAAAACAACGCAAAACCTCTGGGAAACTGTAAAAGCACTGCTAAGGGGGAAGTTCATAGCAATACAGGCACACCTCAAGAAACAAGAAAAAAGTCAACTAAATAACCTAACTCTACATCTAAATCAACTAGAAAATGAAGAAATGAAGAACCCCAGGGTAAGTAGAAGGAAAGAAATTGTAAAAATTAGGGCAGAGATAAATGCAAAAGAAACAAAAGAGACCATAGCAAAAATCAACAAAGCCAAAAGCTGGTTCTTTGAGAAGGTAAATAAAATTGACAAACCACTAGCCAGACTCATCAAGAAACAAAGGGAGAAGAACCAAATCAATAAAATTAGAAATGAAAATGGAGAGATCACAACAGACAACACAGAAATACAAAGGATTATTAGAGAATACTATCAGCAATTATATGGCAATAAAATGAATAACCTGGAAGAAATAGACAAATTCCTAGAAAAGTACAACTTTCCAAAACTGAACCAGGAAGAAATAGAAAATCTGAACAGACCCATCGCAAGCACCTAAGTAGAGGCTGTAATCAGGAATCTTCCAGCAAACAAAAGCCCAGGTCCAGACGGCTTCACAGCCGAATTCTCCCAAAAATTTAGAGAAGAGCTAACACCTATTCTACTCAAACTCTTCCAGAAAATTGCTGAGGAAGGGAAACTTCCAAACTCATTCTATGAGGCCACCATCACCCTAATCCCAAAACATGGTGAAGATCCCACAAAAAAAGAAAACTACAGGCCAATACCACTGATGAACATAGATGCAAAAATCCTGAACAAAATTCTAACAATCAGAATCCAACAACATATTAAGAAGATCATACATCATGACCAAGTGGGCTTTATCCCAGGAATGCAAGGATTCTTCAATATCCGCAAATCAATCAACGTAATACACCACATTAACAAACTGAAAAATAAAAATTATATGATTATCTCAATAGATGCAGAGAAAACCTTCGACAAAATTCAACATCCATTTATGATAAAAAACCCTCCAGAAAGTGGGAATAGAAGGAACATACCTCAACATAATAAAAGCTATATATGACAAACCCACAGCAAACATTATCCTCAATGGTGAAAAATTGAAAGCATTTCCCCTAAAGTCAGGAACAAGACAAGGGTGCCCACTGTCAACACTACTATTCAACATAGTTCTGAAAGTTTTGGTCACAGCAATCAGAGAAGAAAAAGACATAAAAGAAATCCAAATTGGAAAATAAGAAGTAAAACTTTCACTGTTCACTGATGGCATGATCCTCTACACAGAAAACCCTAGAGACTCTACCAGAAAACTACTAGAGCTAATCAATGATTACAGTATAGTTGCAGGATATAAAATCAACACACAGAAATCCCTTGCATTCCTATACACTAATAATGAGAAAATAGAAAGAGAAATTAAAGAAACTATTCCATTCACTGTTGCAATGAAAAGAATTAAATACTTAGGAATGTATCAACCTAAGGAAACAAAAGACTTGTACATAGAAAACTATAAAACACTACTGAAAGCAATCAAAGAGGACACTAATAGATGGAGAAATATACCATGTTCATGGATTGGAAGAATAAATATTGTAAAAATGAGTATACTTCCCAAAGTAATTTATACATTCAATGCAATCCCTATCAAGCTACCAACGATATTTTCACAGAACTAGAACAAATAATCTCACAATTTGTATGGAAATACAAAAAACCTCGAATAGCCAAAGCAATCTTGAGGAAGAAAAATGGAACTGGGGGAATTAACCTGCCTGACTTCAGGCTCTACTACAAAGCCACAGTCATCAAGACAGTATGGTACTGGCATAAAGACAGAAATATAGATCGATGGAACAAAATAGAAAGCCCAGAGATAAATCCACGCACCTATGGACACCTCATCTTTGACAAAGGAGGCAAGAATATAAAATGGAGAAAAGACAGTCTCTTTAACAATTGGTGCTGGGAAAACTGCTCAGCCACTTGTAAAAGAATGAAACTAGAACACTTCCTAACACCATACACCAAAATAAACTCAAAATGGATTAGAGAGCTAAATGTAAGAGCAGAAACTATAAAACTCCTAGAGGAGAACGTAGGCAAAACACTCTCCGACATAAATCACAGAAGGATCCTCCAAGACCCACCTCCCAGAATATTGGAAATAAAAGCAAAAATAAACGAATGGGACCTAATTAAAATCAAAAGCTTCTGCACAGCAAAGGAAACTATAAGTAAGGTGAAAAGACAGCCTTCAGAATGGGAGAAAATAATAGCAAATGAAGCAACTGTTAAAGGATTAATCTCCAAATTATACAAGCAGCTCCTGCAGCTCAATTCCAGAAAAATAAATGACCCAATCAAAAAATGGGCCAAAGAACTAAACAGACATTTCTCCAAAGAAGACATACAGATGGCTAACAAACACATGAAAAAATGCTCAACATCCCTCATAATCAGAGAGATGCAAATCAAAACCACAATGAGATACCATTCACACCAGTCAGAATGGCTGCTATCCAAAAGTCTACATGCAATAAATGCTGGAGAGGATGTGGAGAGAAAGGAACCCTCTTACACTGTTGGTGGGAATGCAAACTAGTACAGCCACTATGGAGAACAGTGTGGAGATTCCTCGAAAAACTGGAAATAGATCTGTCATATGATCCAGCAATCACACTCCTGGGCATACACACCGAGGAAACCAGAATTGAAAGAGACACGTTACTCCAATGTTCATTGCAGCACTGTTTATAATAGCCAGGACATGGAAGCAACCTAGATGTCCATCTGCAGACGAATGGATAAGAAAGCTCTGGTACATATACACAATGGAGTATTACTCAGCCATTAAAAAGAATGTATTTGAATCAGTTCTAATGAGGTGGATGAAACTGGAGCCTATTATACAGAGTGAAGTAAGCCAGAAAGAAAAACACCAATACAGTATACTAACGCATATATATGGAATTTAGAAAGATGCAAATGATAACCCTGTATACGAGACAGCAAAAGAGACACAGATGTATAGAACAGTCTATGGGACTCTATGGGAGAGGGTGAGGTTGGGATGATTTGGGAGAATGGCATTGAAACACATATGTTGTCATATGTGAAACGAATCACTAGTTCAGGGTCAATGCATGTTATAGGATGCTCGGAGCTGGCATGCGGGGATGACCCAGAGGGAGGATAAAGGGAGGAGGGAGTTGGGAGGGGGGTTGAGGAGGGGGAACTTATGTAAACCCGGGGCGAAATCATGTCAATATATGGCAAAACCAACCAATATAATATTGTAAAATAATTTGCCTCCAATAAAAAATAAATTAATTACCAAAAATAAAGAAAGAAAGAAAGAAAGAAAGAAAATGCTTTCTGCAGAAGCCAGGTGTTGTGCCAAATATGCAAGTCCCCTTTTTACCCTTAGTGATGGTGAGGTCGTCCAATAGCATGGCTCTGAATACCATATATATGGCTAAGACTCTCATGTTACTAACTTTAGCTCATACCTCTCTTCTGAATACAATGCCTCTATTTCCAATTGCCTATCAACATCTCCACATAGATGTCTAATAGACGTTTCAAACTTAACATCTTCAAAACTGAACTTGATATCCTTCTTCCACCCTTCAAACGCTGAAGTTTTTCCTTCTTGGTAAATGGAAAATTTTAACATCCAGGAGCTCAGGCTAAATAGTTGCAAATTAATTTGGATCCCTCTATTTATCTCATACTCCATATCCAGATCATCAAGAAATCAAGTTGACTCTTTAAAATTTATCCAAAATCCAACCACTCCTCACCATCTTTAGAGCTAAAACCCTAGTCTAGCCACAAGCATTTCTTGCCTGGATTACTACAATATCCAGCTGGACTCCTTGATTCCATTCTTTCCTCTCTTCCCTCCCACCCCTCTTGCCAGAGAATGTCCAACATAACAACTAAGTCAGATATCATGTCATTCTTTTGCCCAAAATCTTGCAATGTCTTACCACCTTATTCAAAGTCTGAATTTCTTAGAGTGTCTTACTAAGTGCTCTCTTCCCCTTAACTCCCTGAAGCTCATGCCCTACTACTTCCCTCCTTACCTTTTTGACTTTATCTATATTGTCCTCTTTGCTGTGCCTTGAAAATACCAGGCATGCACCATCATTAGAGCCTTTGTACTGGCTGTTCCCTCTTCCTGGAATGCTTTTCCCAGACATCTGCATGGTTAACTCCCTAAGCTCCTCCCAGATTTCGTACAGGTATCACTTTCTCAGTGAAGCCTACCACAACACCTATTTCAAATTCCAACCCCTTACCACTCCCTGGCAATCTCAGTGCAATTACCTCACTCTATTTCCCCGCCCCCAAGGAATTTACTACCTTATAACATGCTATTTAACTTGTTTACCATGTCTATTTTCTATCTCAATCCCCCTCAGCCCCACCCCCAACTAATCTGTAAACTCCATGAGACCGGAGATATTTTCCTGGTTCGTTCACCATTGTATTCCAAGTACCTAGAACTGTCTCTCACATGGTGATTAATCTTTTTTTTTTTTTTTTTGGATGACTTCCAAATGTCCCAATACACATGTAGTTGAAAAATCTTTTTATATGCTATAATTTGAGGAAATGTTATTCCTTGTTTTATTTGAATCTTCATAAGCATGTATCATCATTTGGGGACATCTTGTCAAAAAAAGCACTGACACATATTTTGGGTAGATACAAAGTCAACACTGGTAGTTGTCACATCATAATGATTTTACCTACAGTTGCAAGCAACTATTATAGTATGTCTGTGGGACTGGCTTTGCATGTGCATTTGCATATAAAAATATATATTATTTTATTATAAATTACTTTCATTTACCCTTCCTATTATAGCTAAGACATAATATTATTTATTTTGGTACTGTGTACCAGTAGGTTATAGTATGTATAAATTTCATTTAAGAATTTCAAAGTAGGTTTTAGGAAATAAAGGAGGTATTGGGTTGAGAATCACAGCTATGGAGTAATTAATACTTTCAGACTGCATACTTCTTGTTTAGTTTGTGATTTTCCAGAGAAAGACATCTGGGTACTCTGTGAAAATATGGGGCAGATGGCACAAATCCACTAATATTTAATGACAATCTACCTTGTGGAAAGCACTCACCAGCTTCACAAACTTTCTTGCCAAGGCTAGGGAGAATAATTTGCATGTCTTTGATGATAAATAAATGTAACTTCTTTACCACCATTAGATGAAACTACAAAAAGAACAATTTTTGCATAAAGTCTTTGTTCTCTCCTTTCAGCACAAACCTTTTAAGACATCTCTGTCTAAACTCAACAAAAGAGAAGCCTAGTTGTGTATGTGCTTGCCTATGCTTAGTGTAGAACAAGTTCCTAGCTCGATTACCCCAAATCTCTTTCCTGCCTCCGTTCCGTCCGTTCCGTCGCTCAGTCGTGTCTGACTCTATGCGACCCCGTGGACTGTAGCCTACCAGGCTTCTCCGTCCATGGGATTCTCCAGGCAAGAATACTGGAGTGGGTTACCGTTTCCTTCTCCAGGGGATCTTCCCGACCCCGGAATTGAACCTGTGTCTTCTGCTTGGCAGGCAGATCCTTTACCACTAAGCCACCTCACAAATAGTGTAAGTAATTTTAATGACCTTTGATGCAAACAGCAGCTTCTTAAAGTTCCTGTCACCAGTCTGAATCCCAAAGTGCTTAATCAATAATGAAAAATTTATTTTATTTTTTTTTCACGTAGGCTGGGATGAAGAAACTTTAGCTAAATGTCAGGCTGAAAATTCTTTTATAATGTAACTAACTTCCTTTAAGGAAATCAATAGGGATATAAGATATAATTATGGGATGATTTGAGAGAATAGCATTGAAATATATACATTACCATATATGGTCAGTGGGAATTTGTTTTATGACACAAGGAATCCAAAGCCAATGCTCTGTGACAACCTAGGGGGGTGGGATGGGGAGGGGGTTCAAAAGGGAAGGGATATTTGTATACCTGTGGCTGATTAATGTTGATGTATGGAAGAAACCATCACAATATTGTAAATTAATTATCTGCCAATCAAAAATAAAATTAAAAACAATATCACTGCCTATTTGAGCACTTGGCCAGGACAATTAACTGATTACTGATACTCATACACATATTGCTATTGTTTAGTCACTAAGTAGTGTCTGACTCTTGTGACCCCATGGACTGTAGCCTGCCAGGCTCCTCTGTCCATGGGATTTCTCAGGCAAGACTATGGAGTGGGTTGCCATTTCCTCCTCCAGGGGATCTTCCCGACCCCGGAATTGAACCTGTGTCTTCTGCTTGGCAGGCAGATCCTTTACCACTAAGCCACCTCACAAATAGTGTAAGTAATTTTAATGACCTTTGATGCTTATGATTTAGCTTTTAATTTCTGTAATTTAAACTGTGGACTTCCCAAGTGGTGTTGATAATAAAGAACATGCATGCCAATGCAGGAGACAGAGATCCTTGGGTCGGGAAGATCCCCCAGAGGAAGGCATGGCAACCCACTTCAATATTCATGCCTGGAGAATCCCATGGACAGAGGACCCTGGTGGGCTATAGTCCATTGGTTCACAAGTAGTTGGACACAACTGAAGTGACTTAGCAGGCACTCATGCAATTTAAAGTGTAGCAAAGTTTTCTCTCCCTACTGATTTCTATTGACTCCTTACCTCCCTTTCTCCTTTCTCTCCTCACCAACTAAGCTCCAGTCATGTTCTGAGATGCCTCTAGGCTTTCTCCACCACCTCCAGCAGAGGAGCAGCTGCCACTGTTAACAGAAAAGAAGGAAAGTGGGAGGGAGGAAGTGAGAAGGAAAGGATGACAGAGTATTATAAAGAAGGAACAGATGAACAAACTTGTGGTGAGTCTGACCCCCTTCAAACCCTTAAATGCCCCTCAACTCCTAACCCCTGTCTCCAGTCAGTGCTGTCACCTAAGAAGCAAGCATCATCTGAAGGGAAGCAATTGCCATCACCTTCACTTTGGAGCTGATCGCAGCCTTGATATAACTCTGTTTCCACCTCTGCTTGAACTAGAAACTATGTAGACATTCCTGGAAAAAAGGGTGGTGAAACTTGTCACAGGTCCTTCTGGAAGTCCAGAGTGCCAGAAAATTTAGTGAACAACCAGATTGGCAGGGTTGCAGCTGGTCTATAGATTAAGAACTCTTTGCCATCTGAGGATCCAAACATCAAGACACAGCAGCAGCAGAATGGCTTTCCATTAATGTTAATGTTTGATTGAGAAGCCAAGAACTATTCTGCATACTTTGGGCACAGAAACCTACCTGCTTAACTCTGCCTCACAGTGATGGCTGAAATTGTTTGTACAGAGAACCCAGCAAATCGGTGGTCAGGATTCTTTCTTCGGCTGGTAGACAGTATCACAAACTCCAACAGCACAAAGCACATGAAAGAATCAACTTTGGATGCAATTTGTTACATCTGTCAAGATACTCACACAGAGCAGCTGCAAGGTCCATCCAATGAAATTCTGACAGTCATAATCCTGGGGAAGTTGAAAGAAGATCCTAGTGAAGTTAATGACTACGAAGGCACTCCTGAAGTATTAGAGTTCGTCAAAGTGAACTTTGACAAAGAATCTAAAAGACAATTTCTTTTCCAGGTAGTCTATGAAGCAGCCAGTTATCAAGATTATAAGGTGTTAATGACTACAGAATCTGGTGAAGAAAATGCCCTGGTATTGTCAACAGTGGAGGCACTTGCAAGTGCTGCTCATTTTGTGATCACAATTGAAGTAAAACAGTGACTTTGATGAAGTGGCCTTGTAAGGAATAACATTCTAGTCTAATGTCTGTGATGACAAAATAGATTCTGCCATTGAAGTTAAAGAGGCAGCAGAACAAAGAAGGTCCCAGAGAACACAGCAAGATCTGTGCTAAGGAAACACTGTAACTGAGGTTCCAATTCTCTCACATCACTATAAAAAATATTGCAAATGATGATTCTCCTGACAAGCTGATGTGAAGATGACATTGTCTAACCTGTCCTTCCCTCTTGTACAGAACAGATCAAGAACTTTGATTACTGATACCAGAATATGATTCTGAAGACTTTTGCCTGTATCTTGGAAGAAAATAAATCCAATAAGCTCAAACTCTTAGTTATACAGGTAATGCTTATCTCAATATAATTCATCAAAGACTCCTGTGGAAGTTGTTTGATATATAAGTATATAGACCAGGGCCAGATTTTGCAAGTTGCTCCATGAAGCTGCCTTAAGTGATGTCTACTGGGTTCCCTTGCTACAGTGTCTGAGAGAAGGCCTGAGTGCTAATCATCATGGCATCAAATGTGATCTGCGTTTTTTCCTATCTAGCTGAAGCTGTTTATGAAACCTCAGTGAGTGATGATCAGAAAGAAACAGCTACTTACTGCTGATCTTCATATTACAGAAGCTCCTAGAGATCACAGACTGGCCTGATGACCACTAGAATAACCTGAGAAGTGCTTCATGTGAAGCTTTGATGAAAATTGTGAAAAAGAGTAACAAGTACTATTACCCTTTAGTTCAAAAATTGACACTGGCAACTCTAACTGCAAAAAATGTATTGATAGAGATACAGTCACGTACAAAAGCACTTCTGATAAGATCCAGTTTGGTGGCCTTCAGTCTTTACTCCACACAGCTCTTCAAAATATTCTCTGAAAAGTGCAGCATCAAGGTAAGATGATGGACTCCCTGTTAAGGATTTTTCAAAGAACAACTGGATCTGGGGGATGCAAAAGGGTGACTCAATGGCAGTTAATATATCAGAGGAAATGTTGATTGGTGAATTCCTAAAGTATATAGAGGCCTCTAAGTTATCCTGAGTATGGAAATTTCATTGAAAAGTTATACTGAGTGCAAGGTTTTATTGGAGACTGTAAGATAAGTGGAAGATTTATGTCACACTTTGAAATCCAATATCTTAGGTTTTGTTGACAGACAACTTGGGAAAAGAGAATGTCCACAGGTCTGTGAAGCCACAGATTCTATGTTTGGTGATACTGCCTTTGTTATTGGTGGAGAGATGAACAAATACCTAGAGGTAGTATTGAACACATTTCATCAAACTTGCCAATCCAAGTTGAATAAATCAGAGCATGACATGGTGTATCATCTGAATGAGCTAAGGGAAGATCACTTGGAAGCCTATTCTGTCACTATCAAGGATCAAAGGAACAAGGATTAAGGGTGATGCACACCCAGATATACTGCTGATGCAACCAAAAATAGAGTTAATTTATCTTTCTTTACCTACACTGCTAGACTTGAGAATCATCCAAAGAATTTTAGGTACTGGTGCTGCTGAGCCAATAAGGAACTTATTTACAGCATTGGAAAGAATGTACTGAAGTTAATAACAGTTAACTTGTAATTCTTGAAGTGTTAACTAAGAAACAAAGATTCAAAACTAGCAAAGCAAAACCATATTCGATGGACAGCAAAATAACTGAGGAAATTAAAGAGCCAAGGTCAATTTGTAGCCATTGGGATGAAACCCAACACCATCACTGGAAATGTGCAATCCTTTGAAAAACCTAAAAGCAAGGAGTGTTTCACAGATGCTGAAAATACACCGCATTGAAAATCCTACCACAGAAAGAGTAGCTATTAGCAGTTGAATTATTGCCTAGCTATGTAAACACTGACATCAGAGAAAACCATTCTAATGGCTACTCTAGGAGCCATTTTGGGAAAAAAAAAAGACATAGTGGGTTTACTTAATTGGAGGAGGAGGAGAAGAGGAGGAAGGAGGGGGAAATAGGAAGGGAAAGGGGAAGGGCAAAGAGAAGAAGAAGAAATGGAGCCTATTTCTTCCTAGGGAATGCTACAATTTGCTTTTTGGTATTTCAGGTGGTGTTGAGTGGAATGACTGACTTTCCCAGAGAGCAGAACTTGGTATCAGCTATTGTGCTTTGTCATAAAAAGCATCTTGAACCAACACTACTGATGATTACGATGATGGAGTTGGATTTGTGTACCTTTGTCACCCAGCACTGTTATACATTCAGGGTAAAAGGAAATGAAGAATACTATACAATCTGAGTGTGACTGAAAGAAGCTGTATCCACATTCTCAACTCCAGGTCATTGAAGTTTATCTTTTTCCCTTAAATAAAACTGGGATGGGGAAGGGGTACTAAATATTGCATTTCATAAAACTAACTGAAGTTCTGTCTACTAATGGACCACAGGATATGTAAAGGAAAAAGAAAAGGAAAAAAAAGATATTTTTTAGCTTTTTGGTTATTTTTAGTTATTACCATCATTTTAAGGAAAACACTAACAAATGGTCAGAACAAAAATCTAAAGTTTTCAAGACAAAAACAAAATTAAATTTAAATCTTACAACCTAAACAAACCAAAATGTAAATGGTTGAAAGTAACAGTATAAAGAGAAAGCTCCCTCTTATACTTCATATGACTGTCTTGATACCCACTCCCTCTATAAAAAACATGTCAAGAATTTCACCAAAAAATTTACAATAAAAATAGATACATAAAAATACAGCAAACTTTAAGTAACTATTTTCATCTATAAAATGAAGATGAATTTAATAACTAAACAAAATCTAATAAATTAACTATTAGAAAATTGTTTGACTTTCTATTCTCTTTTATCTGATTTTCTCCAATATAGTATTTTCTTGCATGTGTATATGCTCAGTAACTCAGTCATGTATATGCTCAGTAACTCAGAGTAATTCAGGAACTCTTTGCAACCCTATGGACTATAGCCCAACAGATTCCTCTGTCCAGTGGGATTTTCCAAGCAAGAATACTGTAACAGGTTGCCATTTCCTCCTCCAGGAGATCTTCCCGACCCAGGGATTGAACTCGCATCTCCTGCGTCTCCTGCATTGGCAGGCAGCTTCTTTACCACTGCTATATTTGCTATACTTTAAAACCAACTAATCATAAAAACAATAAAAATTATATGCATAAATGATGTGTGTATATAATTACATCTCTTATGATGAAAACAACACTTATGAAAGAAAGGTTTCATGTTTCCACTGAAGTTAAATATTAATATCATGATCTCAAACTTTCCATAGGAAAAACAAATAAATTTTAGGGAAAATGCAAATTTATCCATCTCCTAAAGAAAAGGGGGAAGAAAAATCTTGTCTCCTTCATGTAGATCTATGCTAAAATTGAACCTCATCTAACAGCCCTTTATAATTTCATTTGGCTTATGATATTGTGTGTTAAATACTCCCAAACTATATTTGAGGAGCCCATGCATTCATTCCAAGCCTGATGATTCCAAACTGATTCATTTTTTTCATAAAGCAAAAAGATGAGTAGGTTAGCTTGAATCAAGTCAAATACTGAAAAAAGCAAATCTCTTTTGATGGGCAGGCCTCAAAGTTTGTTGAAAGCTGGTTCAACTAAGCATTGATTAAGAGTGTGTATGCTTATCTGATGCTTATCCAAACATCTGAAATTGAACATCTTTGTTCTAAAAACAGGCCAAAAATCTGACACTGATTTTGATGTTTAATTGGTCACAAGTATCAAAAGAACAGCCTAACTAGGAAGTAAAGTTATGGCTGGAAATATATGTAAGGGGATTAGAAATTAAAACTTTCAGAACTTTGAAAATGTATGGGGGTAAGGAGTCTCAGTCAAGTGGGAGAACATATATAAATAGCAGATGAAAGAGTAGTGAAGGAAAAAGTTTGGTTTATTAGTTTGAAAACAAAATAAAAATTTCCTTTAATGTTGTTGTTGTTGTTTATTTTTTAAACTATGAATTATTCTATTTTGAAATGTCATAACATTGAAAGAGAATAAGAGATTTTTGTGTTCAACAGGAAAAAATAAAGAAGACTTCTGCTTCTGGGAAGACAGAATATATGTATTTTTCCCTATTCTTCTTCCTAAATATAGCTAGCAAATCTTGACAATTATATATAAAACAGACTTAAGAAGACTCTGAAAGGCAGAGAAAATGAAAACTTAAGATTCAAGAAAAAATATAACAGTTGTTTAAGAGACCACTGATGGCAATGTAAAGTGTTATATCCATTCTGGGAAAGAATTCAGAAATTGCTTTAAAAAGTAGACATGCAATTACCATTCCAGCAATTGCACTTCTGGACATTTGTCCCAGAAAAATGAGAAATTATGTCTGGATAAAAACCTGTATGTCATTGTTTATAGTATCTTTACTTGTAATAGCTAACCAAAAGTAGCAGCAATACAGATATGCTTCAACATGTGAATGGTTAAATTAACTGTGGCACATCCATACCATGGAATACTACTCAGTCATGAAAAGGAACAAACTATTGATGTACACAATATCCTGGATGAATCTAAAGGGTATTATGCTATATAAAAAACAAAGCCGACCTTGAAAGGTAATATGTGCAATATTCGCAAAATGAAAAAATTATAGAGATGAAAAACAGATTACTGCTTTTGAGGAGTTAGAAATAATATGGGGGAGGGATAAGTATTGCTAAAAAGGAGCAGAATGAAAGAGGTCTTTGTGGTAAGAGGATAGTCTTGTATCTTAAGTGTGCTGCTGGTTACACAAATTTACTTGTCATAAACTGACACAGAACTCTACAAATTGTGATGGTTCATGTGTCACTTTGGCTGGCCACAGAGTGCCCAGATTAAACATTATTTTGGGGTGTGGTTGTGAGGGTGCTTTGGATAAGATCAGCATTTCAACTGTATATAGATTGTCCTCCCCAATGTAGATGGGCCTCTTCCAATCTACTGAACAGTTTCTGAAGAGAACGAAAGACAGAGGAAGGTATATTTTTCCCCCTTTTTCCTACCTCACTGATTGATATTCTCTGGCTCTCAGACTGAGATTTAAACCATCCGTTCCCCTGGTTCTTAGGCTTTTTAATTCATTGAATTACATTACTGGTTTTCCTAGGTATTCAGCTTGTCAACAGCATATCATGGGACTTAACCCACTCTATAGGCAAATAAGCCCATGTCTCATAATAAATACGATTTATTGTGGTTCTATTCTTCTGAAAAACTCCGACTAGTACACACATATATTTAACAAAGTCAATTTTCTGATTTTGAACTCCAGTTACTTAGGATGTAACCATTGTGGGAATCTGGGTGAAAAGTACATGGGGCTTTTTTATACTATCTTTGCAACTTCCAGTGAATCTATATTTATTTATAAATAAAAAGTTTTTAAAAAGGAAAGGTAAGCTTAAATGTTTGAAAAGCACTGGTGGGGGTGGGGTGGGAGAAGATAGACAATCACTTAGCAGGGTAAGAAATCTTTTGTTAATCTCAATTTTGAGATTTATATTTCATTGCATTTGAACAAATCTTCAGTTAAAGATTATGCATTCATTTCAATCCCTGAGTTTCTGCTTTTTTTAAGTTTTGTCTTGGTGTCATTGGGGGAGGTCATCAGAATGTAGAATAATAACACAAAGTCTTTCCATTTCTGACCCTGATGAATTAACACTTGTCTAGAGAAATTGTATCAATAAAAACCTGAAGCCTAAATTCAGAATTCAGAGCATTATTTTCATTTGAATTTCTTTCTTTTTTTTTTTTTTTTGGCAGGCAGAATTTTTATTTTTTAATTTTAATTGGAGGCTAATTACTTTACAATATTGCATTGGTTTTGCCATACATTGACATGAAACTGCCCCAGGTGAACATGTGTTCCCCATCTTGAACCCCCCTCCCAACTCCCTCCCCATATCATCCCTCTGGGTCATCCCAGTGCACCAGCCCCAAGCATCCTGTATCATGCATAGAACCTGACCTGGCGATTCATTTCACATATGAAAATATACATGTTTCAGTGTCATTCTCCCAAATTATCCCACCCTCACCCTCTCCCACAGAGTCCAAAAGACTGTTCTATACATCTGTGTCTCTTTTGCTGTCTTCTATACAGGGTTATCGTTACCATCTTTCTAAATTCCATATATATGCGTTAGTATACTCTATTGGTGTTTTTCTTTCTGGCTTACTTCACTCTGTATAATAGGCTCCAGTTTCATCCACCTCAGAACTGATTCAAATGCATTCTTTTTAATGGCTGAGTAATACTCCATTGTGTATATGTACCAAAGCTTTCTTAACCATTCGTCTGCTGATGGATATATAGGTTGCGTCCATGCCCAGGCTATTATAAACAATGCTGCAATGAACACTGGAGCACATGTGTCTCTTTCAATTCTGGTTTCCTCGGTGTGTAGGCCCAGGAGTGTGATTGCTGGGTCGTATGGCAGTTCTATTTCCAGTTTTTTAAGGAATCTCCACACTGTTCTCCATAGTGGTTGTACTAGTTTGCATTCCCACCAACAGCGTAAGAGGGTTCCCTTCTCTCCACACCCTCTCCAGCATTTATTGCTTGTAGACGTTTGGATAGCAGCCATTCTGACTGGCGTGAAATGGTACCTCATTGTGGTTTTGATTTGCATTTCTCTAATTATGAGTGATGCTGAGCATCTTTTCATGTGTTTGTTAGCCATCTGTATGTCTTCTTTGGAGAAATGTCTGTTTAGTTCTTTGGCCCATTTTTTGATTGGGTCATTTATTTTTCTGGAATTGAGCTGCAGTAGTTGCTTGTATAATTTTGAGTTTAATTCTTTGTCAGTTGCTTCATTTGCTATTATTTTCTCTCATTCTGAAGGCTGTCTTTTCACCTTGCTTATAGTTTCCTTTGCTGTGCAGAAGCTTTAATTTTAATTAGGTCCCATTTGTTTATTTTTGCTTTTATTTCCAAAATTTTGGGAGGTGGGTCATGGAGGATCCTGTTGTGATTTATGTCGGAGAGTGTTTTGCCTATGTTCTCCTCTAGGAGTTTTATAGTTTCTGGACTTACATTTAGATCTTTAATCCATTTTGAGTTTATTTTTGTGTATGGTGTTAGGGAGTGTTCTAGTTTCACTCTTGTACAAGTGATTTACCAGTTTTCCCAGCACCACTTGTTAAAGAGATTGTCTTTTCTCCATTTTATATTCTTGCCTCCTTTGTCAAAGATAAGGTGTCCATAGGTGTGTGGATTTATCTCTGGGCTTTCTACTTTGTTCAATTTATCTATATTTTTGTCGTTATTCCAGTACCATACTGTCTTGATGACTGTGGCTTTGTAGTAGAGCCTGAAGTCCAGAAGGTTAATTCCTCCAGTTCCATTCTTCTTCAAGATTGCTTTGACTATTCGAGGTTTTTTTATATTTCCATACAAATTGCGAGATTATTTGTTCTAGTTCTGTGAAAAATATCGTTGGTAGCTTGATAGGGATAGCATTGAATGTATAAATTACTTTGGGAAGTATACTCATTTTTACAATATTTATTCTTCCAATCCATGAAAACGGTATATTTCTCCATCTATTAGTGTCCTCTTTGATTACTTTCACTAGTGTTTTATAGTTTTCTATGTACAAGTCTTTTGTTTCCTTAGGTAGATATAGTCATAAGTATTTAATTCTTTTCATTGCAACAAAGAATGGAATAGTTTCCTTAATTTCTCTTTCTATTTTCTCATTATCAGTGCATAGGAATGCAAAGGATTTCTGTGTGCTGATTTTATATCCTGCAAATTTACTGTATTCATTGATTAGCTCTAGTAGTTTTCTGGTAGAATCTTTAGGGTTTTCTGTGTAGAGGATCATGTAATCAGCAAACAGCGAACATCTTTTCCATTTGTATTCCTTTTATGTCTTTTTCTGCTCGGATTGTTGTAGCCAAAACTTCCAGAACTATGTTGAATAGTAGTGATGAGAGTGGCCACACTTGTCTTGTTCCTGACTTTAAGGGAAATGCTTTCAGTTTTTCACCATTGAGCATAATGTTTGCTGTGGGTTTGTCATATATAGCTTTTATTATGTTGAGATATATCCCTTCTATTCCCACTTTCTGAAGGGTTTTTATCATAAGTGGATGTTGAATTTTGTCGAAGGCTTTCTCTGCATCTATTGAGATAATCATATAATTTTTATTTTTCAGTTTGTTAATGTGGTGTATTATATTGATTGATTTGCTGATATTGAAGAATCCCTGCATTCCTGGGATAAAGCCCACTTGGTCATGATGTATGATCTTCTTAATGTGTTGTTGGATTATGATTGCTAGAATTTTGTTCAGGATTGTTGCATCTATGTTCATCAGTGATATTGGCCTGTAGTTTTCTTTTTTTTGTGGGATCTTCACCATGTTTTGGGATTAGGGTGATGGTGGCCTCATAGAATGAGTTTGGAAGTTTCCCTTCCTCAGCAATTTTCTGGAAGAGTTTGAGTAGAAGAGGTGTTAGCTCTTCTCTACATTTTTGGTAGAATTCAGCTGTGAAGCCGTCTGGACCTGGGCTTTTGTTTGCTGGAAGATTGCTGATTACAGCCTCTACTTCCGTGCTTGTGATGGGTCTCTTCAGATTTTCTATTTCTTCCTCTTCAGTTTTGGAAAGGTGTACTTTTCTAGGAATTTGTCCATTTCTTCCAGGTTATTCACTTTATTGCCATATAATTGCTGATAGCATTCTCTAGTAATCCTTTGTATTTCTGTGTTGTCGGTTGTGAGCTCTCCATTGTCATTTCTAATTTTATTGACTTGGTTCTTCTCCCTTTGTTTCTTGATGAGACTGGCTAGTGGTTTGTCAATTTTATTTACCTTCTCAAAGAACCAGCTTTTGGCTTTGTTGATTTTTGCTATGGTCTCTTTTGTTTCTTTTGCATTTATCTCTGCCCTAATTTTTACGATTTGTTTTCTTCTACTAACCCTGGGGTTCTTCATTTCTTCCTTTTCTAGTTTCTTTAGATGTAGAATTAGGTTATTTAGTTGACTTTTTCCTTGCTTCCTGAGGTGTGCCTGTATTGCTATGAACTTCCCCCTTAGCAGTGCTTTTACAGTGTCCCAGAGGTTTTGGGTTGTTGTGTTTTCATTTTCATTCATTTCTATGCATATTTTGATTTCTCTTTTGATTTCTTCTATGATTTGTTCATTATTTAGCAGCGTGTTGTTCAACCTCCATATGTTGGCATTTTTAACGGTTTTTCTCCTTTAATTGAGATCTAATCTTACTGCATTGTGGCCAGAAAAGATGCTTGGAAATATTTCAATTTTTTTGAATTTACCAAGGCTAGATTTATGGCCCAGGATGTGATCTATCCTGGAAAAGGTTCCGTGTGCACTTGAGAAAATGGTGAAATTCGTTGTTTTGGGGTGAAATGTCCTATAGAAATCTGTTAGGTCTAACTGGTCTATTGTATCATTTAAAGTTTGTGTTTCCTTGTTAATTTTCTGTTTAGTTGATCTATCCATACGTGTAAGTGGGGTATTAAAATCTCCCACTATTATTGCCTTGTTGTTAATTTCCTTTTTCATACTTGTTAGTAATTGTCTTACATATAGCGGTGCTCCTATGTTGGGTGCATAAATATTTATAATTGTTATATCTTCTTCTTGGATTGACCCTTTGATCATTATGTAGTTTCCTTCTTTGTCTCTTTTCACAGCCTTTGCTTTAAAATCTATTTTATCTGATATGTGTATTGTTACTCCTGCTTTCTTTTGGTCTCTATTTGCGTGGAATATCTTTTTCCAGCCCTTCACTTTCAGTCTGTTTGTGTCCCTCATTTTGAGGTGGGTCTCTTGTAAACAAAATATATGGGGTTTTAGTTTTTGTATCCATTCAGCCAGCCTTTGTCTTTTGGTTGGTGCATTCAACCCATTTTCGTTTAAGGTAATTATTGATAAGTATGATCCCGTTGCCATTTTCTTTATTGCTTTGGGTTAGAGTTTATACACCTTTTCTGTGTTTCCTGTCTAGAGAAGATACTTTGGCATTTGTTGGAGAGCTGGTTTGGTGATGCTGAATTCTCTCAGCTTTTGCTTGTCTGTAAAGCTTTTGATTTCTCCTTCATATTTGAATGAGATCCTTGCTGGGTATAGTAATCTGGGCTGTAGGTTACTTTCTTTCATCACTTTAAGTATGTCTTGCCATTCCCTCCTGGCCTTAAGAGTCTCTGTTGAAAGATCAGCTGTTATATTTATGGGGATCCCCTTGTGTGTTATTTGTTGTTTTTCCCTTGTTGCTTTTAATATTTGTTCTTTGTGTTTGATCTTTGTTAATTTGATTAATATGTGCCTTGGGGTATTTTGCCTTGGGTTTATCCTGTTGGGGACTCTCTGGGTTTCTTGGACTTGGGTGATTATTTCCTTCCCCATTTTAGGGAAGTTTTCAACTATTATCTCCTCAAGTATTCTCTCATGGTCTTTCTTTTTGTCTTCTCCTTCTGGGACTCCTATGATTCTAATGTTGGAGCGTTTAACATTGTCACAGAGGTCTCCAATATTGTCCTCATTTCTTTTAATTCGCTTTTCTTTTTTCCTCTCTGTTTCATTTATTTCTACAATTCTGTCTTCTAGCTCGCTTATCCTGTCTTCTGTCTCTGTTATTCGACTGTTTGTTCCCTCCAGAGTGTTCTGATCTCATCTATTGCATTATTCATTGCATATTGACTCTTTTTTTATTTCCTCTAAGTCCTTATTAAACCTTTCTTCCATCTTCTCAATCCTTTTCTCCAAGTTATCTGTAACTTCATTTTGCTTTCAAGATTTTGAATCATTTTCACCATCAAAATTCGAAATTCTTTATCAGGTAGATTCCCTATATCTTCCTCTTTTGTTAGTGTTGTTGGGCATTTATCTTGTTCCTTTACTTACTGGGTATTTCTCTGACTCTTCATCTTGCTTATATTGCTTTTCTTGGGGTGGCCTTTCCCTCTTCTGTCCATTTGTGGAATTCTATTTATTATGTAGTTTCCTTGCTGTGTGTGGGGTTGGACAGGTGACTTGTCAAGGTTCCCTGTTAGGGAACCTTGTGTTGGTGTTCTGGTGGGTGGAGCTGGATTTCTTCTCTCTGGAGTGCAATGAAGTGTCCAGTAATGAGTTATGAGATGTCAGTGGGTTTGGAGTGACTTTGGGCAGCCTGTATATTGAAACTCAGGACTATTTTCCTGTTTTGCTGGAGAATTTGCGTAGTATGTCTTCCTCTGGAACTTGTTGACCCTTGGGTGGTGCTTGGTTTTAGTGTAAGTATGGAGGCATTTGATGAGCTCCTATCGACTAATGTTCCCTGGAGTCAGGAGTTCTCTGGTGTTCTCAGGATTCGGGCTTAAGCCTCTTGCCTCTGGTTTTTGGTCTTATTCTTGGAGTAGCCTCTAGACTTCTCTATCTGTCATTTCCAAGGTGGTTCCGTCTGTTTTAGCTTCTGTTTGCTGGTCTCTTCAGTGTCTAATTTCCGCCCTGACACTAGGGTGCAGGTGGACACTTTTTAAGGCTCAGTTGTTCAGTCCTGTTCTGGGAAGGGAGGAACACTGCCGACAAATATATCTGGCATCTGTGGGGAGTGCCCGTAGCGTCTCGGCCATACTGTGTTTTCCCCTGCTCACAGTGCGTGTATTGTCCCAGTCTACACTGCACAGGCTCTAGGTTGCTCTGCTGGGAACTGTCCGAGCCCGGCGCTGGGTTGTATGTATTTCCCAGGTCTGAGTGTCTCAAGTTCAGTTTCTCAGGTACTCCACAAAGGCACAGACTTGGCTGGGTCTGCGTTTTGTGCCTTCCCCGGTCCGAGCAGCTCACGTGACCAGGTGTTTTGCAAGTGCGGTCGCTGCGACTTATCGCCTCCCCAGTACCTGCCACCCCGTTTTCTGGGTGTACAACCGGCGCACCTTCTCAGGCGGATATCGACCAGCCCAAGCCCAAGAAGTCCTGATTAGCAACAAGCCTGCCTGCAGTTTGTATCAGATGCCTTTCTGGGGCTGCGGTTGCCCCCTCTGGCTCTGGCTGCCCTCCCTGCCTGTCTCTGTGGGGGATTGGGGATGGGCGGACTGCAGCCGGCTCGCTCTGCTCAGCCCTTTGTTCTGTGAGCAGGGCTGGCAGAGTCTTAGGTTATAGCTTTCCGCCTTTTTGTGGGGAAGCTATCCCAGTCTGATTTGCTATACCCTGTTAGATCTCTCAGATTTTTCTCACGGCATTCAAGCCCAGTCCTCTCTCTAAGCAGTTAAGCTGGCTCCTCCCTGCCCAGCCCCCGCTTGCTAATGGTGTATGCAGGAGTCTGCACTGCTTCTCTGCTGGGAGTTACCGTTTGGCGGGTAATCTGTGGGTTTTAATTATTTCTTTCTTTTTTCCTCCCGGGTATGTGGCCCTCTGAGGTTCCCAGGGTCACCACAAACTGGTCAGTGAGAGTGTTTCCTGGTGTTTGGAAACTTCTCTCTTTTTAAAGCCTCCCTTCCTGGGACGGAGCTCTGTCCTTACCTCTTTTGCCTCTCTTTTTATCTTTTATGTTTTTTCCTACCTCCTTTCGAAGACAATGGGCTGATTTTCTGGGTGCCTGATGTCCTCTGCCAGCATTCAGAAGTTGTTTTGTGGACTTTCCTCCGCGTTCAAATGTTCTTTTGATGAATTTGTGTGGGAGAGAGTGGCCTCGCAGTCCTATTCCTCTGCCATCTTGTTCCTTCTCTTGGCTGGCTCTTTCTATGAAGGATAAAGGATCCTGATTATGGCTAGTATTCCTGCTGCAAACTACCTTCTTGCATTGGCTTGTCTAATTTATTTAAAACCAAGTTGGCAGCGCTCTGCCTTCTCTACATAATCACACTTAATGATCAAGTATAACCTTCACATTCAAATGCACGTTTACTCCTATATATCTCTGTGCCCTGAATAGTCACAGCTACCAAGACATCCGTTTTGAACATGAGCATATTGTTCTGAGAACTTCATATTTCAAATCTGCAATTTGACTGAAGAATTGAACATAATGTTTTCATTAACAATGATGATATATAAAACTGCTTCTTAAGAAAATAATAAAACCTGGACTTGAGCTGGGAGGTTGGAGCTTTGAAGCTTCTTGGCATTGAATTTTCATGTTGAACAAAATGCTGTCTTACAGGAAGATAAAGCATGCATAAAAATACTGTGTAAATTCACAGTGCTTCTCTTCAGTCCTTTAAAGATACTTGGTGGCACAGGTTCCTTGATGGCCTAACAAGTGACTTCTGGTTCAGTGCAAGTGCTCTGTCAATGACCTTTGCCTTCACTCTTTCTCATGTGTCTGGAAAGTGGAAATATGTCCTCCTTGCTGTTCACCATCTTCTCCAGTCCCCCCTTAGAGTACCCTTTGGCTGCATACATCAGAAAGAGATGGTAGAGAAGTTCGTGAGTCACACACAATGGCACATTACTCTGGAGGGACCTGAAACTCTATGGAACACATGCCACTCAGTGTTCACACAAAGAAGAGAAAATCAGTCATTTGAAGATCTTTCATTTAAATGTATTTCTAACAAAAGATGCCACATACTCCCCGTCTTACTCACCCCAAATGGAAGCTTCAATTTATCCATTAATGGTGAACCTAGGGAGCCACAGTCCAACTTCCTCCCACTGTGCCCAAATTGTTCTTAACAGACCATCTCTTTGAGTAAAGAGAGGAGTTCAAGCGTCATGCAGAATAAATTCTTGCCTTAATTTAAAAGCATTATAAGAAATGGAAGATCCATGGTGAGACTCTGGAGAACTCCCTGCAGTGACTTCCTCTTCTTGCTGCAGGTAAGAAGTAAGTAGCTCATGGAGAAAGGAAAAGAGAAGGCCAAAGGGCAGGTGAAGTCAACTGAATTCCTTAGTCTGTATCCCCCTCCCTACTAGAGAGTGGAATTTCTCTGTGACTGGCACAGACCACCCTCTCCACTGCCTTCCATTGATGCCCAGCTCTCTGCTTTCCGTCACATAATCCACCTGTCATTCTGCTGCCTCCCTCAGCTCTCACTCCCTAATTGTTCTGGGTTTCTTGGTGAACCATCATCATAGCTATCTGATCGAGGATGAGGATATATAAAGGAAAATCCAACCAATCATTGAAAACAAGTACCTTAACAAAACTGAAAAATCTGTAACTACATAGAAATAAGTATGAAAAATTCCCAAATGTTCCTTTGAAAAGGTATTATAAATTTTAATATTTATATAACTATAAGCTTCCCTAGTGGCTCAGATGGTAAAGAATCTGCCTGCCAAGCAGGAGATTTGGGTTCAACCCCTGGGTTGTGAAGATCCTCTGGAGAAGGAAATGGCAACCTACTCCAGGATTCTTGCCTGGAGAATCCCATGGACAGAGGAGCCATGGACAGTCCACGGGGTCACAAGAGTCAGATACGACTTAGCGACTAAACCACAACCAGTTAGGATAACTAATGCAGTTCATACTAGCTCACAACATATATGTTCTATTATGTTTTCGTATGAATATTTTTTGGTGGGGAATACTCCAATATTCCTCAAGTGACAACCCACTCCAGTGTTCTTGCCTGGAGAATCCCAGGGAAGGGGGAGCCTGGTGGGCTTCCGTCTATGGGGTCACACAGAGTCGGACACGACTGAAGTGACTTAGCAGCAGCAGCAGCAGCAGTACCTCTTTCTATTGCCTTCCAACTGGCTGTATCATGCCCCTGGCACCAGACAGCCTTTGAGCTTGTCACTCTTCTTGGCCTAGATAATTTTAAGGCTGAAAGAGACATTAGAGATTATCTGTTCTCATTTCAAATGTGTTTCCTGTAGTCCCAATCTTCCAACGCTACGCAATGTTGCCTATAATAGAAAAGAAGCACAATTCAAAACGCTCTTTTTCTCACTGCAGTCAGTGTATTTCGATGTTCCAGGTCACGACAAGTTCACAAATTTGACAGTTCATGTGATTTTAGCATGCTCCCTTTCCTGTTGGTGGCGGAAAAACCTTTGTGTACTATGATCATCTCCACAAGAACAGATTTTTATTCCAAGTCCGATGGTAGTGGAGCAACTCCATATGCATGCTGCAGACAGACATGAAACTTGTGAATGTGATTTATGGTGAAAGGCTTCAAAACTGTGTGGGAACACCTTAGCATAGACTCATAACTGCATTTCTCACTAGTAAAGCTTATTCCTATGCCTGGTTTTACAGTGAATTGAGGGAGAGCTTTTGGGCTTACTGTTGTTGTTGCTTTTGTGTAAGAGTTCCAAATCCAGCAGAGTCACAAATAGCATCGACTCAAAAGGAGTAAAATCTATTGGAAAGAAGAGAAATCTCATTTCTGTTGCAGGTGCAGACTTGGATGGCCTTTCCCCCTAAAAATCTACATCTAATTTCTTGTTGCTACCAAGGAGAATAAAGGGAAGGCCATTTGGCATAAGAAATGTTTTTCCTTCTGACTGTGTCTGAAAATTCCTTCCACTGAGAAAAAAGCAGGAGGATCCATATGCTGCCTGTACTGGGAACTAGCCCACTGTGCCATATACAGGAGCAGTGGTGCTGGGGGTGCCTCTTGAGTACTTTGAAAATAACGTTGCAAAGCTGGAAACCTCTAGTTCAGCAAATGCACTGGCAAGTTAGCAACTACTTATAGCATATTTTGGAGAATTGGTTTTCCTGAGTCAGAGTAGAGGGGATTTTACCAGAATTCCAGACTGGTGCCCTGCAAAGTCTTCCCCTCTCCCCCAGCCCTCTAGCTTGTTCTCTATATCAGCAAACCTTCTTTATATCAGAGGAAGATAAAGTAGGACCCATATCTGGAAAAATCATCAACCTCAACTTGGTTCTCTTCGTTCGTGCAGCAAATGAGACATCATGACTGAATGGACGAGACATCTACTGATACTAAAACTGCCTCCATGGCCATCATGGAAAAAATAAGAGATAACAAATGCTGGTGTGGATGTGGAGTAAAAAGAACCCTTGTGCAGTTGCTGACATTGCAAATTGTTATAGCCAGTAGGGAAAACAATGAAATTTACTCACTAAATTTATAATAGAACTACCCTGTGATTCAGAAATCCAACTTCTGGAAATACATCCAAAGGAAAGAAAAATACGAACCCAAAAATATATTTCTGCACTCATGCTCATAGTAGCATTATTTACAATAGCTGAAAACTTAAATGTTCACTGATGGATGAATAGATAAAGAAAATGTGATATATATAGATATATGGATATGTAATGGAATATTCAGTTCAGTTCAGTCACTCAGTCATGTCCGACTCTTTGCGACCCCATGAATCACAGCACGGCAGGCCTCCCTGTCCATCACCAACTCCCAGAGTTCACTCAAACCCACCTCCATCGAGTTGGTGATGCCATCCAGCCATCTCATTCTCTGTCGTCCCCTTCTCCTCCTGCCCCCAATCCTTCCCAGCATCAGAGTCTTTTCCAGTGAGTTAACTCTTCACATGAAGTGGCCAAAGTATTGGAGTTTCAGCTTTAGCATCAGTCCTTCCAATGAACACCCAGGATTGATCTCCTTTAGAATGGACTGGTTGGATCTCCTTGCAGTCCAAGGAATTATTTAGCCATAAAAATGAGGAAATGCTACCATCTGTGACAACAAAAATGACACTTGAGGACATTATGCTAATAAAATAAGTCAGACATAGAAAGACAATACTGTATAATCTCCCTTGTATATGGAATTAAAACACACACACAAACACCAAATTCATAGGAAAAAATCAGATTTGTAGTTACTAAAGATGAGGGGGGAGGCAGGGAAATTGGGAAAAGTTAGTCAAATAGGGAAAATGCAGTCCATGGGGTCGCAAGGTGTCAGACATGACTGAGTGACTGAACTGCACTGAGTCATACGGTACAAACTTCCAGTTACAAGTAAATAAGTACTAAGGATGAAACATACAACATGATAACTACAGTTAACACTTCAGTATGGAGAAGGAAATGGAAACCCACTCCAGTGTTCTTGCCTGGAGAATCCCGGGGATGGGGGAGCCTGGTGGGCTTCCGTCTATGGGGTCACACAGAGTCGGACACGACTGAAGTGACTTAGCAGCAGCAGCAGCATGATATATAGGAAAGTTGTTGAAAGAGTAGATCCTAAGAGTTTTCATCACAAGGAGACTTATTTTTCTTTTCTTTTTGTTGCAACTCTATGAGATGAGGGATGTTAACTAAACTTATGGTGGTAATCATTTCATAATATGTGTAAATCAGACCATCATGGTGCATACCTTAAACATATACAGTGATGTATGTCAATTATGTGTCAATAACACAGTGGAGAATACCTCAAAAAAAAATAAAAAAGACAACCTGCCTCCATGAAAATTCTCCCCTAGACCATTTTCTGTATGTGTCCATGTGTGTGTGTGTGTGTATGTGTGCATGGGTGTGTGTTGTTAAATTCTAAGCCTTGTGAGATGTCAGTAGCGAGCCTAAAATATCTCAAATACCTAATGAGTTGTGTCAAACTTTGGAGCCAATAGCCCCTGTTTAGTGACCAGTTTCCCTCTCCATTCTTCAAACTCTGATTTGGACATAACAACATGAGTGTGGAAAAAGTAAAAAAAAAAAAAAAGATTACAAGAGCTGTTGCTGTTGTTCCCAATATAAATGTTGATGTGCATACATAATGTGGCCACAGTGTGACTAAAATTGTTTGTCTTTTGGTAGAATGAGCATGCTTAACTTCTTATTCATTAAAAAATCTTCTTATTCATTAAAAAAAGATAAGCACCTCTTCCATTTAGGTTTCAAAACAAAATGTCCTATTGCTGTTGTTTTACTTTTACACCTTGAAAATAAAAAGCAGATACAGCTGTGCGAAGAACTATTACCAAGATTGGCAAAATTTAAAGCTGACAGCTCTACAAAACAAATGAAGAGATTCTACTAACCATGTGCATGAACACAAACACACACACACCCTTCTTCCAATAAAAATAGTAAGCTGTTTATATAGTCACCAGCCCAAGAGAAAGCTTCTTTGTATTAGCTTAAAAGGTCCATAATGATTCTCAGATCTCCTTTCTTGTGCTCAAAATAGCCTTAAGAACATTTTTTTCCCTTCTCCTGTCATTCAGTACTTTTTAAATTTTAATCTACCTTTGGATTAATGGTGATGCATTGTGTGTCTACATGGCACAAGGAACTGTATTGCAAACTGGGAGCCAAAACAGACATGGAACTGCTTGTAAGAACCCTAAGACCTTGAGAAGAGATAAGGCATTTACAAATATTCAGTTACATTGAATCTACTGCTTTTACTAAAATGCATAGGTGGCATTCCTTAAGAAACGAGTCATTCCTCTATTCTCCAATAAAAGATTGTTATTGTGTAAAGCTTTAATGACCTTCAAGTACATGGATACTATTGTTGCCATGCAGTTTCTCAAAGTCCGGAAATCTAGTCAGTCCAGTACTTGGGGTATTGAAGATGAAAAAGGTAGAAAAATTTTCACTTTCCATCCTCAACTGCTTCCAAGTATGAGTCTGTTAACACTTATCTTAATCTAAAATAATTATGAGTGTTTGATGAGTATGTGTCACTCTAACAGTTTGGATGTCTGTGACAGCAGAGATCATGTCTGCCTTGTTCATCACAGTATTCCTGCACCCTTCACAATGCTTCTATTGTACTGGGTACTCAGTAAATACTTGCTGAGTATGGAAAGAATAAAAACATAATGCAAATCAGCTCTAATACAAACATCTCCCACTCTGGCATCATCTTAGATACTTCTAGGCAAAACTCCCTTTCAATCAAATCAGTAGGCAGATACAATAAAATGCCGTATTTGGTAATTGTTGCCATCCCCCCCCCTTTTTTTTTTGGAGCAAAAGTGATAACTGAATGAGCTACACAAATACCTTCCAACTCCATGATTCCATGGCCTAGGATGGAATATTTAGACTTTCAGGTTGTCGTAAATGATTGAAGTAGAACATGTGAATGAAGTTGAAAAATTACATAATATTTACCCCAAAAGTAGTATTCATTGCCAGGGACCTAGCTGTCAAATAGGCATGATAATTTGCACAATTGTTACAGCAGTTTTTATAAGCAATTTACACAAGGAAGAGTACCCCTGAAGGAAACCATAAAGAAGAATAGTTCAACTTGAAGCCCAGAAGGTAAGAATGCTGAGTGTATTGGTGTTTCATTGACCTGTGGAGCATGCTTTAAGTCTGTATTTCTGACTGTGGAGTCCACCAATTACCAATGTATATATGTAATGTGATCTCCTGAAGGATAGGGATAAAGGGCTTAAGAAATAACTCCCTGTGCCACAGATAATTAGGGAGGATGAAAGCTTATAGAAAACATACAGGGAAAAAAGAGAAGCATCAAGGACAAGAATGGTATTTTCTTGAGCATGTAAGCAATAGCATTCATCTCAGGAAAACCTGGGGGGAAACATTTGTAAGGAGGTTTTCTTATCTTACTAAGAAGGCTTTAAAATGAAACTATACAAAGAATGAGAAAATCCAATGTATGATAGTGCCTAGGACAAAGCAAGAAAAGTACTTGGAAAAGGATCTCAGTCATTTTTATGAACAAATAATATGGAAGATATTTGGGAGCCATAGTGTCTTATACCAGGAGTGAGAGTACGGGCCATAAATGAAAGCAGCTTCAAATTCTCACAAAAAGAGGTTAAATAGAATTGAGTAAGTGTTCCTGAGGCTGGATAGGATGGTAAAAGTGAAAGTGTGAGTTGCTCAATCATGTTCAACTCTTTGCAACCCCATGGACTGTAGTCTGCCAGGCTCATCTGTCCATGGAATTCTCCAGGCAAGAATATTGGAGCAGGTTGCCATTTCCTTCTCCAGGGGATCTTCCTGACCCAGGGATCAAACCCAGCTCTCCCTCATTGTAGGCAGATCCTTTACCATCTGAGCCACCAGAGAAGCCCTGCACAGTAAAAATCGCGATGAAGTGTAATAGTCTGTTCATAAAGAGACTTAACAGGAGAAAGAACATAGATGTTGCAAAGAAACAGAGTGGGGAAAATAGTCATGAATCTAGAGGCAGAAGCATGTTGACAAGTAACAAAATATGATTGTGAGAGTCCCATACAACTTCCTTGACAACATGGAGGATATGTACAACACTTCCAAATTTTTATCACATTGGCCCAAAAAACTAAACCTTCAGGAAGACTATAATTTAAGAAATATGCTTCAAGTCCCCATGTTCTAAAAGCGAAGTATATGGTAAATTCTTGACTTGCTTTAACAACAAACCTTACACATGTGCTCAGTTGCCTCTGACTCTTCTGTCCATGGGATTCTCCAGGCAAGAATACTGGAGTGGGTTGCCATGCCCTCCTCCAGGGAATCTTCCCCACCCAGGGATCGAACCCACATCTTCAGCATTGGCAGGTAGATTCTTTACCCCTGAGCCATCCGGGAAGCCCTAACAACTAACCTCATAGGTACTCAAAGAAGCTATGAATGAAAAGGCTTCTGGAGAAGTAGGATTGTCAAGAACATGCATTGCTCACATGTAATGTATTTTGATTTCAGCAAATATTCTAACAAAACTGTCCCATGATTATTTTATGGATATGATAGCAAAATATGAATCTGGATTCTGCTATCTAAGTGGTTTTGGAGAGCATTGAGCAAGACACTAAGCAAAAGTGTTGTATTGATTCAAAGTGTCACTTTTTTTCTGGGGGACCTTTTAGTCCCTTAAATTGCCACAAGACATATGAGTTTCAGAAACACTTAAATCCATAAACAAATAACTTTTTATCCTTAGAAAACACAACTTTAAGTAACATGATGACTATTTCAGCTAAGTAGGCCACTCTTTTAAAACTAGGCTTCAACAAACTAACTCAAAGGGCAGGGGTATAAGTGTAGGCAATTGAAATCCAGCAGCAAAGAACAAGTTAGAAGGCTGTCGGATATGCAGAGAATTCTGTGGGTGCTCCTTTTGCAACCTCGTATTGGTCAAATAACTTTAAAGGCAAGCAACTAGCTTAACTCCTCAAGAGATCTGGGGGTGCGCTCATCATCCTTTATATGGTCACTTGCAAAATCTTTTTATTGACTGAATATAAAGATAATTCTGGCAACTGCCTACACCAGCTACCAGTGGGATTCTAACTGCAGAGCAGAGAAGGAGGAGATTTTGAAGAGAATTTATCAAAATAATTACAGGAGAATACTTTCATTAAAAAAAAAATAAATTGGTATAATTAGAATAGAATCATAACTCTTTTGCAAGTGCTTCTGCATATACTCCATCTTTGTTACCTTTAACGATTTGACATTCAGTTAAAATTAAGTGCCTGTTCCACAGTGTAGAAAAATTCTGATTTACTGTTTCACTCAATTCTGAGCTTAATGGGAAATGCTGCAGAATTAGTTACTTTTAGCAAACGATTATCCCTCTTAACCTTGTTGAATTTTATCTGCCCTCTGAAACTAAATAATGCAGAAAAAATGAGAAGACAGAGAGACTTGTCAGAGTTTAACCAAGAGTGTCTTTCCTATAGGACAAAGAAATACTAAAACTTAAAGTGGAAAGAAATAAGAGTTGGGAGAGTTATAAAAAGGTGCTAGGATATGTGTATTATAATAAAAAGCAGTATATTTATAACTCTTTTTAAAACCCATTTATTTCTTAATTTTCAAGTACTTTCTTACTAAGATTCTTAAAGGGATTAAAAAGAAATGTTATTCATAAGCACGCTTTGAAATCCTTCAGAATAGACTCTCTAAGACCTGATAAGATCTGCATTATCATAATTGGTGCATACATGTCCCTGTTGAAAGGAAAAGATAAAAAGCTGTAAGAAGCCATGTTGCCCAAAATACCTAAGAATCAGGATGTATTTCTAAAAAACGTTCTCAAGGAGAAGAGTTCAAAACCTTAGCTAACCACCTCAATATTCTAAATGAGAATTTCCATGCTGATGGATAGAGAATTTCTTTTCCCAGAATAATTCTATCATGGTCCACTTCCCTCTCCTTTTTCCAGATTCCCAATGTTTATTTCTTTCATATGTCTTTTACACAAGTCCCAGTTCAGTTCAGTCACTCAGTCATGTCCGACCCTCTGCAACCCCATGGACTGCAGCACACCAGGCCTCCCTGTCTATCACCAACACCCAGAGTCTACCCAAACCTATGTCCAATGAGTCGGTGATGTCATCCAACCGTCTCATCCTCTGTTGTCCCCTTCTACTCCCGTCTTCAATCTTTCCCAGCATCAGGGTCTTTTCAAATGAATCAGTTCTTCGCATCAGGTGGCCAAAATATTGAAGTTTCAGCTTCAACATCAATCCTTCCAATGAACACCCAGGATTGATCTCCTTTAGGATGGACTGGTTGGATCTCCTTGCAGTCCAAGGGACTCTCAAGAGTCTTCTCCAACATCACAGTTCAAAAGCATCAATTCTTCAGCGATCAGCCTCTTCACAGTTCAACTCTCACATCCATACATGACCACTGGAAAAACCACAGCCTTGACTAGACAGATCTTTGCTGGCAAAGTAATGTCTCTGATTTTTAATATGCTATCTAGATTGATCATAAGTTTTATTCCAAGGAGTATGCATCTTTTAATTTCACCATCTGCAGTCACCATCTGCAGTGATTTTGGAGCCCCCCAAAAATAAAATCTCTCACAGTTTCCAGTTTCCCCATCTATTTCCCATGAAGTGATGGGACCAGATGCCATGATCTTCATTTTCTGAATGTTGAGCTTTAAGTCAACTTTTTCACTCTCCTCTTTCACTTTCATAAAGAGGCTTTTTAGTTCTTCTTCACTTCCTGCCATAAGGGTGGTGTCATCTGCATATCTGAGGTTATTGATATTTCTCCAAGCATTCTTGATTCCAGCTTGTGCTTCATCCAGCCCAGCATTTCTTGTGATGTACTCTTCATATAAGTTAAATAAGCAGGGTGACAATATACAACCTTGACGTACTCCTTTCCCAATTTGGAACCAGTCTGTTGTTCCATGTCCACTTCTAACTGTTGCTTCCTGACCTGCATACAGGTTTCTCAAGAGGCAGGTCAGGTGGTCTGGTATGTCCCTCTCTTTCATAATGTTCCACAGTTTTTTGGTGATCCACACAAAGGGTTTGGCATAGTCAATAAAACAAAAATAGATGTTTTTCTGGAACTCATTTACTTTTCTGATGATCCAATGGATGTTTGCAATTTGATCTCTGGTTCCTCTGCCTTTTCTAAAGCCATCTTGAACACCTGGAAGTTTGGAAAACTCAGCAGTGGCCACAGGCCTGGAAAAGGTCAGTTTTAATTTCAATCCCAAAGAAAGGCAATGCCAAAAAACGCCACACAATTGCACTCATCTCACATCAAGTCCCAAGCACAAGTAAATTGCTGCTATGCATTAAACTTCCTTATTATTTAAGCCCTGTAAAAATGAAACATATATATAAATCTTTAAAACCGTAAATGAATCCAGATGACAAATATCATTCAGAAAAAAATATAGAATGTCAAAATGAAAACCACAGAGTAAGTGATAACACTCATTTAAAATGCTTTACAAGTAATAAGTTATTCATGTTTTCTTCTTTTAATTTTGTTGGTAGTTGACATGTGGCAGGAAAAGTGTTCTTGCCCAAAATTATGTGATATATATGTTCTTACCTTCTAAACTTGCTGTGTCATGGTTTACTTTGACAACTTCTAATTCTGCAACTTCAGACTTTATAAGATTCCACAGAAAAAGTTTGATAATTTCAACATAACATTGTTAAAAAATAAGCATTTTTAATCATGGGAAACTTAAACTAAGGCCAACTAATTCTCTGACATAGTAAGAAATTATGATTCTTGGATGTATCTTAATAGCTTTACTCTACTTAAACTTAATGGACAAATAAATAAATGAAGATGAATTAAAATCATTTTTCTTAGATTTATTATACTTAAGAAACCATTGAATAATTTGTATGGGTGCAAACAGTGGAAGCCTGGGTAGAGAGGATGCAGATGGGAGCCCTTTGATGGAATTAACCAAGTGTATGGCTTATGAAGGTTGGCTTGAAGCTCAACATTCAGAAAACAAAGATCATGGCATCTGGTGCCATCTCTTCATGGGAAATAGATGGGGAAACAGTGGAAGCAGTGTCAGACTACTTTTTTGGGCTCCAAAATCACTGCAGATGCTGATTGCAGCCATGAAATTAAAAGATGCTTACTCCTTGGAAGGAAAGTTATGACCAACCTAGATAGCATATTAAAAAGCAGAGACATTACTTTGCCAACCAAGGTCCGTCTAGTCAAGGCTTTTCCCGTGGTCATGTATGTATGTGAGAGTTGGACTGTGAAGAAAGCTGATCGCCGAAGAATTGATGCTTTTAAACTGTGGTGCTGGAGAAGACTCTTGAGAGTCCCTTGGACTGCAGGGAGATCCAACCAGTCCATTCTAGAGGAGATCAATCCTGGGTGTTCATTGGAAGGACTGATGCTGAGACTGAAACTCCAATACTTTGGCCACCTCTTGAGACGAGTTGACTCACTGGAAAAGACTCTGATGCTGGGAAGGATTGGGGGTGGGAGGAGATGGGGACGACAGAGAATGAGATGGATGGATGGCATCACCAACTCGATGGACATGAGTTTGAGTGAACTCCGGGAGCTGATGATGGATAGGGAGGCCTGGCGTGCTGTGATTCATGGGGTTGCAAAGAGTCGGACACGACTGACCGACTGAACTGAAATGAACTGAAATGAGCTTATGAACTGAACTCTGATTTACAGAATCATTAACCTTTGGTTTGGAGGCAATATAGTGGTCACCTAGATTGGTGGTTATTCTCCCAGACCTATTAAATTAGACTTTATGGGGATGGGGCAGGGGTTCATGGATCAAAGTTTGGGAAGCCTTGACTTTGTCACCCATCCTGTATGCTATTGTAGGAATCCCTTCTATAATGCCTCTGGTATATAGCCATCTACTCTAAACACATCCAATAGAAAGGAACTTATGGCATCAAAAGGTAAAACACTTCACTTTTTAAAAACTTTAATTGCTAACCAAATTCAGTTTGGCAACCGTATATAGAAAGCCTGCTATGTTCCAGGCACTTTATATACATTATTTCTAATTCTCACAGTTAGAGCCATCAAAAAAGGTCCTGTTGTTCTCCTTTATAGATTGGGAAAATGAAGCTCTGAGATGCCAAGTGGTTTGCCCAGATTCACATAACTATGTGATAGAACTGAGATTGAAATCATACTGCTTCTGGCATACATATTCTTGTTTAACTTTTAAAAATCCCTTGTTGTTACTGTTCAGTTGCTAAGTTGTGTCTGACTCATTTGCGACCCCAATCCCATGGACTGTAGCCTGCCAGACTCCTCTCTCCATGGGATTTTCCAGGCAAGAATACTGGAGTGGGTTGCCTTTCCCTTCTCCAGGGAATCTTTCCGACCCAGGGATCAAACACGCTTCCCCTGCATTAGCAGGTGGATTCTTTACCACTGAACCACCAGGGAAATCCAGAAATCCCTTACAGAGTATGTATTATTTATCTCAAATTTACAAATGAAGAAACTAAAGACTGGAGAGAATCTGTGATTATTCAAGGTAAAATAGCAAGTAAGTGACAGACTAGTAAATCAAAATCAGTCTACCTGACTTCAAAACCTGAGATCTTAATCATCATGCCTTAGACCTTCTCATATATTTGAATATAGTACATTGCAATGCATTTAAAAAACAGAAACAGTGCAGAGAAGAGGGCAGCCAACTGTAGTAGCAAAGAGGATCTCTTCAGCCTTTCAGGTGGGTGAGGTACTACGATAGGTTTCAAAAGATAAACAGAGATCATCCAGAAACACAAAAGAGAAGAAGACAGTGGGGTCAGATGAGCATGTGGAAAACTGTCCAGCTAGAACACATCACAGTTAACATCTGCGCTCTTGTACTTTCTACATATCACTCTCTGAACTGATGTTCATTTTTACATTTGTTCATTTGTCACCCTACCTGCTTTATATTACCTCGGAACACTTACTACTATAACAATGATGGCTATTACTCTTTGGATATGTATTATATGACAAGCACTATCCACAGAACTTTATATGGAATGACTCATTCAGTCTTACAAAACTCTTTGATGTAGGAACTATTAATATGCCCATTTTACCTTCTAGGCATATGTCTGGACAAAACTAATTCAAAAATATACAAGCACCCATATGTTTATAACAGAACTATCTTCAATGGCCAAGACATGATAGAAACCTAAATGTCCACTGGCAGAGAAATGGATAAACAAGTTGTGGTATATATGTACAATGGAATATTACTCAGCCACAAAAATAATGAAATAGTGTCATTTGCAGCAACATGGATGGACCTAGAGATCATCATACTAAGTGAAGTAAGTCAGAGAAAGACATATACCACATCACTTATATTTGTAATCTAAAATATGGTACAAATAAACTGAACCAAGAATTAGAAACAAGCTCACAGATATAGGAAACAGACTTGTTGCCAAGGAGGAGAGAGGTAGGGAAGGGATGGAGGAGGAGCTTAGGGTTAGCCGATGCAAACTAGTATAATTGAATGGATAAACTGCAAGGTCCTACTGTATAGCACAAGGAACCATATTCAATATCCTGTAAAAAAAAAAAAAACATAATGGGAAAGAAAGTGAAAAAGAATATATGTATAACTGAATCACTTTTCTGTACAGCAGAAATTAACACAACATTGTAAATCAACTATTCTTCAATAAAGTAAATTTAAAAATAAAAATATGTCCATTTTACATAGGAGAAAACTGAAGCACAAAAAGAATAACTAACTTATATGTCATAGAGCCAGTAAGTGGATAAGGATTTGAAGCCAGTCAGTCTAATTCTGGAGCCTGCTTTTTAACCACTATACCCTCCATTGCCTCTTTAGCTGGCATTATCTAGCTGTTCAGTTCATTATCGCTCCTCCCACTGAAATGGAAGTTCCACAAGGCAGGCAATATGTTTGCTTTGTTCAATGTTGTATTCCCAGCAACTAAAATAATACCTGGCACACATGAGACGTTCAGAAAATAATTGTTCAGTGAAATTATTTTAACAAATATTTTTTGAGTATCTATTATGTACCAGGTACTAAAGTTACAGAGGAAGTTGAATCCTTTTTCCATGAGATAGTTCATAAAATAAATAAAGGCAGATATTGTATTCTTTTTATGTTTCTTCTCTTCTAGAGTATACAGCCCTATTTGCTTCTATCGTTTCTCACGTGACATTAAGGCCTTGCCCTCTGGACAGGAGTAGTTCATCAACAAAAATAAAAGACACACAAAACTTACCAGAGTTTTTAGGAATGATATGACTCCCTTTTCCTATACTCCATGCTTCTTTTAATGCAACCCAAGATTATCATTTGCTTTTCTATCAGCCATATTGTTGAAACTTGTAGAGTTGGCAGTAAAATACAAAGCCTACACTCTTTTTAATAATAATGCTATGATACTAAGCCATTCCCTGTTATGAATTGTAGAGTAGAAATTTTACAAATGGTTTTATTTTAAAATTAATATAGAGAACTTCATAATTACCCTCATTAAAATTCTTCTTATTGCTTCAGGGACATTCTCCCAGCTTATAAATAAGTTTGAATTTTGAGTTTTTGCTCCCTCTTACCTATTATCCATCTCAGAACTGAGTCATCAGCAAACTCTACAAGTAAGACTATGATAATATCATTAACAGCTCAATATTTTGAAAGGGCCAGAAACAAATGCAGAGTCTGTGGCAAGGCACTTAAGACCTTTCTTCAGATTAACAAAGACTCACCAATCAAGACTTTGAGTTCAGGGAGGGTGGGAGAAGGATAGATTTTGGAGTGAGCAGATGCAAACTATCATATATAGAATGAACAAACAATAAGGTTCTACTGTATAGCACAGAGAACTATATTCAATATCCTGTGATAAAGCATAATGGAAAAGAATATTAAAAAGAATGTGTGTATATATATATATACATATATATATATACACATATATATGTATAACTGAATCATTTTGTACAACAGAATTTAATGCAACATTGCAAATCAACTATATTTCAATAAAAAAGACTTCGGGTTCAGTTATTCAACAGGTTATGAATGTAAACCCATGTTTACAGGATGGTTATATCTATATTTTAGTATTCACAAAATAATCACAGAATTTTGTTGCTATACCTTTTGCTGAAATCAAAATACCTTACATGCAAGGCATGTTCCTGTCGATCCTAATTTCAAAGAACTCCTTTCCTTCATTGCTTTTTCAAGTGCTACGGGGTAAAGTTGTTTGACAAGTCAAGAATTCATCACATGCTCTACTTTCAGAACACTAAAACTTTAGGAATATTTCCTGGATTTGAAAGTCTTCATTTTAAGATTTTTTTTTTTTTTTTGCCAATGCCAGTTGTGTGACAACTATTAGAAAATATCATCTATGTCCTTCATTTGATTAAACAGTTCATATAAGATTCCCACCATTATTTTGGTATTTATCCTCACCATGTTTATGCCTCTAAAGTCATAATTTTCCCCCACTCTGTATTTTTGCTATATCTGATTCTATTTCTCCAATTATATATATTTTTGAAGAGATTATTACCTTTAATTGCAATTTTCCATTGAGTATCATCTCATCAAGTATCAGCTTTATTGCATTTAAATTATTTGTGTTAAAATTTTAAGCTTATTTGCAAGAGGGTTTTTTAGCAAGTTTTAAAGAGAGATTTTCTATTTTTAATACAAAATCAATGCAGGGAAACCTTAGCATCAATGTGTCTCACTCATTTCCTTTCAATGCAAACTCTAGGACTATTTTGCTGGCTTCTTCCACCTTGTTTTTCTGAGACTGTCTCAAACTTTACCTGAGATATATATTTCCAAAGAGATACATAGTTCATCATAGCATATATTCTATGTATCTGTTATAAACTAGAAGGAATACCATTGACCTTGCTCAAAAATTACTGCACTGCTCAGTGTCCCCATATTGATCATGAAATAAACTAAGGTCCAATGAAGGCAATAAAACCTGATTTTAATGTATTCATATGTTAATTAATATGGATGATAAGCAAAATAAATAAATATTAGTGTGAATTTAAAGTAAGGGAAAACACAAAATTTTTATGTTGCTTTTATCTAGAAAATTGATGTCTGAGGATAAAAATTAGCATAAAACTCATTAATGTGTAGTATTATTGTTCAAACCAGTAGATACTACACTGCAATTAATTGCATTAACAATTAAGACAAAGGAAATTCTTTTTAGCTTGAATAAAATCTTTAAACTAATCATTTCAAGCATGGGAAATGAAGAATAAGCTTTTTTTAAAAAAAGCATTTGTCCTTTGAACTTCAGTCTATTCAATTTCTGAAATGCTTATTAAAACAGAATTCTGTTGAGCACATTTCAAACATTAATTATACCACCCAGTGCACATTTCTAGAAAACATCAGTGACTGACAATACTATTTCATAAAACATTTATATTAGATTAGATAGATGATCTTACAGTTCAAAAATAAAAGCAAAACTTTGTTGATAAGGTGACAAACTGAAGGGAGTTATAGGGAACTTGTTCAAGGAGGCCTAACCTTCTGAAATGATTTGAAGCTTTAGAACTAATGATGTCAATGTCTTAAACTTGCTAAAGGAAATCAATACATTCTTTGATTTTTATTCTTTTTGCCAGTTGGTCAGGCCCATATCTGATAGTGACAAGTGAGAGGTCCTTCCCTGAGTAATGTCATCTCAAAAATGCCACCTGTACAACTATACTAAATTAAACACTTATAGGGCCATAAAAGCCTTCCCATCATGAGATAAACCTTCCAAGTCAGATGCCATCATTAGAAATATACACAAATGTAGAGTCCTACTGTTAAACTCTTCACTAATGTGCGCCAACTCTCATTTCACATAAAAGAATATGATTGTCTTACACACACACACACACTATGTCAAAAGTCAACTGAATTAAAAAGATATATGCTAGATGGAAAAAAAGTACATCATAGAGGTTAATATAATCACTTGGGACATGTAGTTTCCAGATGGTTTGAAAGTTTGTGCAAAGTTCAGATGTGTTTAGGCAATGAAATTAAGGCAAACCCAATGTTATCTATTAGGAGGAAGGATGAAGCATAACATGAGTATATTTTTTGCCACAGTTTGTGATCTAGGCTATACCCAGATGCCCAAGCTGAAAATCAAATTAATTAATAACTTCATATACATATATATGTAAAACTGAATGCCAATCAGAAGAGAATGGGTCATAACCAACACCTGCTTTCTCAGACTTAAAAGAGCAGCATGGAAGACAGTAAAAGGATACCTAGCAAGAAAGATAGACAGCTAAACAATTAAATAAGTAATTGTCATAAAGAGTGGAGAGTACTAATGTAAAGGATTAATGGAGAGGACACCTGGGAGTTCTTAAAGAATTTTCTTTAAGGAAATTATATTGACTGTGAGATCTAAAGCTCGACTGAGAAATATACCAAGTAGAAAGTAAACAAGGCTCTTGCCAATCACAAGAAATGGTCCAAATCTTCAGCTTTTCTTAACTGAATTATACAATAATTTGCAAACTGGATCCCTGCCTCTAGTTTTCCCCCAATCTAACCTCTACATAGTACCCTAAGTAATTTTTCTAAGAGATCAAATCTTTCAATGACACAGTACTGCCTAGTCTAGAGAATAGCTTGTAGACTTCTTAGAAAGACATTTATGCTTCACACCTCAAGATCTCTTGCCAGCTTCATTTTTCATCATTTCCCCAAATGTTCATGCCTTAACACCTGGATCCGGAAACTGTGTTATGGTACATAGCAAAGAGATTTAAATTATTAAGATTATAGACTTAAAATAGAAGGATTATCATGGATTATCTAGGTGGGCCCAATCCCATAAACCTTTCAGTACAAAGCACTTTGTCTAGCTAGAGTCAAGAAATGCAACAGAAAGTCAGAATAATTTGAAACCTGAGAAGGATTCAATGCACCATTATTGGTTTGAAGATGGGTGGAGCAAAATGATGACATCTGAGAGAGGTTCCTGGCTACATTCCCAAAAGAAATAGGGACCTCAGTCCTAGAGCCACAAGGAACTGCATTCAGCCAATATTAATGAGCTTGGAAACAAACACTTCCTCAGAACTTTCAGATGTGAAATGACACCAAAAGCACAATAAACTTGAGCCTGTGAGACTCTGAGCAGAAAACAATGAGGCATTTATCACAGTTTGCTAGGTCCTGTGTACTTCAGCCATCACCGTGTATATACAGAGAGATTAGAGTTTGCAATGAAATTTGAATACTGATTGAATTAGTGATTCAAGTTGGCTATATTGAAAACCTGTGTAATTAGTATTAAAGGAGTCAACCTAAGTGCCCATCAGTGGAGGATGGATAAAGAAAATGTGGCATGCATGCATGCATACAATAGAATACTATTCAGCCAAGGGGAAAAAAAGTAAATACTGCCATTGTGACAACATGGATGGACCTCAAGGACATTATGCTAAGTGAACTAAGTCACAGAAAGATAAATACTACATGATATGACCTATATGTGGAAACTAAAACACATAATGAAAACAATCATATTGCAATATAAAGGCACCAAGTCAATATGGTATACACTTCAAACTTGCACAAAGTTATATGTCAATTATAGCTTCCCAGGTGGCTCCAGTGGTAAAGAACCCACCTGCCAAAGGAGGAGACATAAGAGAAACGGGTTCAGTCTCTGGGTTGGGAAGATCCCCTGGAGGAGGGCATGACAACCCACTCCAGAGTTCTTGCTTGGAGAATCCTCATGGACAGAGGAGCCTGGTGGGGTACAGTACATAAGGTCACACAGAGTCTGACACAACTGAAGCAACTTAGCACACATGTTAAAAAAGAGAGTCATGAAAAATAGAAGGAAAATGTGCCCATCTTAAAGGATGTTTAAATAAAATATCCCTTTCCTTTTGGTTACTCTCTATATTTGGCAAGAGAATGTTTTAAAAAATGAAAATCAAAATTGAGTGTTAAATGTAGTCAACACTACCCTTATTTCTATAATGGTTTTCATCTCCTCTACTTTACCTTGTGCAGAAATATTTAAGTGACCAGAACCAAAAGTATGGCAGGCAGAATTCTAAATACACTGTTCCAAGGTTTCTGTACCCTGGTAATTAAACACTAACCTAGATACAGTACTACTGTGAAGGATTTTGCTGATGTAATTACAGTTCCAAGTTATTTGATCTTAAGATTGGGAGATTATCTGTTGGACATGACCCAATAAGATAGTCGTTTCTAAAGTGGAGAATATTTCTGAGTGATAACAGAAGAGGAAGTCAGAGGAGGGTGTCAGAGAGATTCAACACACAAGAAGGAATCAACACAAGACTGCTTGCTGGTTTCAAAGATGGTGGAAGCCATGAATGAAGGAATGTAGAAATTAACTTTAGAAACTGAGAACAATCCCAGACAACAGGCAGCTGGGAAATGGGGACCTCAGTTCTACACCCTTATGGAACTGAATTCTGCCAACAACCTGAATGAGCCTTGAATCAGATTCTCCCCCAGAATCTCCTGATAAGATCCTAAGCTCTCTAACACCTTAGATTTTCAACCTTGTGAAAATCTAAGCAGAGAACCTAGTTTAACCTACCTAGATTTCAGACCTACACAAATTGTAAAATAATAAATGATTGTTATTTTAAGCTGGTACACTTGTGGCAATTAGTTATAGCAGTTATTGAAAACTAGTATCAAAAGCATTGATGTAACTATAAACCTAATTCAGCTCCTCTGGTATCTGGTATCTAGTATCTTCTCCTTGAAGAACTTGTGAAATTTAATAGTTAGTGTAGTTTTTAGATATTCTCTTCTCTTTAGATGATGATTAGCCTTTTTTAGTGATAATTTTGGAGAAGGCAATGGCAACCCACTCCAGTACTCTTGCCTGGAAACTCCCATGGATGGAGGAGCCTGGTAGGCTGCAGTCCATGGGGTCGCTAAGAGTTGAGCACAACTGAGTGACTTCATTTTCAATTTTCACTTTCATGCATTGGAGAAGGAAAGGGCAACCCACTCCAGTGTTCTTGACTGGAGAATCCCTGGGACAGGGGAGCCTGGCGGGCTGCCTGGTGGGCTGCCAGATATTCTGCTATGGGGTCGCACAGAGTCGAACACTACTGAAGCGACTTAGCAGCAGCAGCAGCAGTGATAATTTATTTTTTTTTAAATGTGTGTACATTGTTTTTTAGACATAATGATACTGCACACTTAATAGCCTACAGTACAGTGTAAATGTAACTTTTGTATGCTCTGGGAAACCAAAAAAATTCATGTGACTTTTCTTATTGCAATATTTGCTACATTGCAGTGCTGTGGAACTTATTAACCCGCCATATCTCTGAGGTCTGCCTGTACATGATGAGTAAGTAGGGTTTATCCCAGGACAGCAAGATTGGTTTACCATTCAAAATCAATCAATGCAATGCACCATTTTAAGGGAATAAAGAAGAAAAATCATAATATCAGTTCAAAAATGAGAATAATAGTTTGACAAATTCCACATTTCTTTATGATTTAAAAACAAGATATTCTCAGTAATTAGAGAGGAAACTTAATTCAATAAAAGGGATCTACAAAGATCCTATAGCTAACATTATTCTTAATGATGAATTATTGGATGCTTTAGCCCTAAGGGTAGAAATTAGACAAAATGTCATCTATAAGTATTTTCCTTCAATATTATACTGGATGTCCTGGTCAGTTTAGTAAGTCAACAGAAAGTAACCAAAAAATTAAAAGTTGGAAGGGAAAAATTAAAACTTTCTCATTAAGGAAAGCATGATTACATATTTATAAAATTGTAAGGAATGCACAAATTAGCTACTAGAAGTAAAAAGTAAATTTATTGAGGTCTCAAATTACAAGATCAAGATAGAAAATTTTTAAAAACAATTGTGCTTTAGTGTACCAGAGTATGCAATTGGAAGTGAATTTTAAAAATATCAAAAACATAAATTATTTGGAACAAATTGAACAAGATATGTCCAAGACACCTACACTGAAAAATTCACAGTATTATAAGATAAATTTAAATTTAAATATTTCTAGGCAAATGGAAAAAAAAAATGGGTTCTGATCCAAAACATAAAAAGTTTAGAAGTAATCACAAGCAAAAAGCTGAGTAAACTGAAAATCAACAACTCTCATTAGATCCATCAGAGAATTGAAGTCATGGGGCAAGCTGCCAACCTGAAAAATGTGAAGACAGGCAAACACAGCTTAACAGAAGCAGAAGTCTGCTGCTGGAGCCAGTACTGGTTAGACTTTAAACACTTAGACTGTTGCTGACAAACTGCTAGAGGCTCAATGTGGATGAGTTTGAGAATTAAAAAAATGGGTGGCCCAGTCTTAGGGATGCCTCGACATTTTAAAAGTTTTATCCAGAAGCCCCACTAGGTTTGTAAAGTGAAGATGGGAGAAAAATTCCCTCATGCTTTTGTCAGAGGGGAAGGAAGCACCCAGGGAATTCTGTTCTCTCTATTAAAAGCCTGCCCTCAAAGAAAATTATTTTCTCAGAGCCAAAACCAATACCCAGTTGTGGATGTGACCGATGATAGAAGCAAGGTCCGGTGCTGTAAAGAGCAATATTGCATAGGAACCTGGAATGTTAGGTCCATGAATCAAGGCAAATTGGAAGTGGTCAAACAGGAGATGGCAAGAGTGAACATAGACATTCTAGGAATCAGTGAATTAAAATGGACTGGAATGGGTGAATTTAACTCAGATGACCATTATATCTACTACTGTGGGCAGGAATCCCTTAGAAGAAATGGAGTAGCCATCATGGTCAACAAAAGAGTCCGAAATGCAGTACTTGGATGTGCCGGGAGCCAGCGAGGGAAATCCTACCCGTGGCAAAGGTCAATTGGGGAAGAGGCCTGGCGGGCAAAGGCTAATCAGGACTCAAGGAACCCACTGGACTTACCCAAGCATCTACCCCAAAGAAAACCAGAGTCTGACTGCCTTACTATCTTACGCCTCTTATCAAGTTCTCTCATACTTACGGGGGCTTCCCCCAACCACCTTTCTCTGAAAACATTAATTCAGAGCTGTAGTTAAAAAGTTCTCCTTGGCTTAATAGGAGTGTTCCAATCCAAGCCCCTCTGATAGCTTTCTAACTTGCATGACAAGTTTGTCCGGGCTCTTACAACTATGAATGTGACTGTTTATAGCCTCCCAGCCATGCAAGGACAGAAAGCCTAATATTCTAAAATACAGGAATCTGCTGAAGAAGTTAAAATCATTAGAATAGTACTAAAAAAGATTTCATTGTTGAATCAATGCTTGCTGCAAAGTTTCCTCTATCTATTGTATCCTTGGAAATATATTAATCACATATAGAGAATATAAGTAGTAGCCTTTGATTTAACCACATCAGATCTTAAGTTAATAAATTCCTTTCTTGTAGCTCACTACACCTGTGCCTTATAGGAATGTAACTTTGTCATATGTCTAGCACCTGACTTTAGGAAAATCATCTTAAAAGAATATAAGACTTTTTCTAGCTAACTAACCTTTGTTAAGAGAGAGGGCAATAAACTGTTAGCAGGCCACCTGGCCAGAAGATGATGTAAACCACCCAAAACTTTTGTATATCACAAGACATACAAAAATAAGCCCTGATCCTGATAAGGGTCAAGACTGCTGACCCCGCGTGATTTTGGCGTGACTCTGTACCTCTCTTTCTCTATTTTTTATATGCACAACTTAGGGCATAAAAGCAGCACTGGAAAATAAAGTTTTGGGCCTTGCTCACTGAAGCTTGGTCTCCCCGTGTCGTTCTTTCTCTTTTTCCGTCCTTTTCTCTAGTCTCCTTTTTCTGGTTGAGATCCTTGGAGCGCTGGGCCCTCTGGGTTTACTTATCTGCCTGGGCTTTCAAGACCCACTCGAGGGGGTTCCCTGGTGGGGTGCCTCCAGTGATTCGAGAGGGCGCCTGCGGCCTACGTAAACAGAGCAAATCCCGTACCAAGGAATCATCAGCCCCTGTCTCTCTCTCTCTCTCTCTCTCACTGACGTCGATGCCGTTCATCCCGAGGATACACTGGGCCATATCTAGGCTGGTCCCCGATATGGATGCAATCTTAAAAACGACAGAATGATTTCTGTTCGTTTCCAAGGCAAACCATTCAATATTACAGTAATCCAGGCCTATGCCCCAACCAGTAATGCTGAAGAAGCCAAAATTGAACAGTTCTATGAAGACCTACAAGACCTTTTAGAACTAACACCCAAAAAAGATGTCCTTTTCATTATAGGGGACCAGAATGCAAAAGTAGGAAGTCAAGAAACACCTGGAATAACAGGCAAATTTGGCCTTGGAACACGGAATGAAGCAGGGCAAAGGCTAATAGACTTTTGCCAAGAGAACACACTGGTCATAGCAAACACCCTCTTCCAACAACACAAGAGAAGACTCTACACAGGGACATCACCAGGTGGTCAGCACCGAAATCAGATTGATTATATTCTTTGCAACCAAAGATGGAGAAGCTGTATACAGTTAGCAAAAACAAGACCAGGAGCTGACTGTGGCTCAGATCATGAACTCCTTATTGCCAAATTCAGACTTAAATTGAAGAAAGTAGGGAAAACCACTAGACCATTCAGATATGACCTCAATCAAATCCCTTATGATTATACAGTGGAAGTGAGAAATAGATTTAAGGGACTAGATCTGATAGATAGATTGCCTGATGAACTCTGGATGGAGGTTCGTGACATTGTACAGGAGACAGGGACCAAGACCATCGTCATGGAAAAGAAATGCAAAAACGCAAAATGGCTGTCTAAGGAGGCCTTACAAATAGCTGTGAAAAGAAGAGAAGTGAAAAGCAAAGGAGAAAAGGAAAGACATAAGCATCTGAATGTAGAGTTCCAAAGAATACCTAGGAGAGATAAGAAAGACTTCCTCAGTGATCAATGCAAAGAAATAGAGGAAAACTACAGAAAAGGAAAAACAAGAGATCTCTTCAAGAAAATTAGAGATTCCAAGGGAACATGTCATGCAAAAATGGGCTCGATAAAGGACAGAAATGGTATGGACTTAACAGAAGCAGAAGATATTAAGAAGAGGTGGCAAGAATACACAGAAGAACTGGACAAAAATGATCTTCATGACCAAGATAGTCATGATAACGTGGTCACTGACCTAGAGCCAGATATCGTGGAATGTGAAGTCAAGTGGGCCTTAGAAAGCATCACTACGAACAAAGCTAGTGGTGGTGATGGGATTCCAGTTGAGCTTTTTCAATTCTTGAAAGATGATGCTGTGAAAGTGCTCCACTCAATATGCCAGCAAATTTGGAAAACTCACCAGTGGCCACAGGGCTGGAAAAGGTCAGTCTTCATTCCAATCCCAAAGAAAGGCAATGCCAAAGAATGCTCAAACTACCGCACAATTGCACTCATCTCACACCCTAGTAAAGTCATGCTCAAAATTCTCCAAGCCAGGCTTCAGCAATATGTGAACTGTGAACTCCCAGATGTTCAAGCAGGTTTTAGAAAAGGCAGAGGCACCAGAGATCAAATTGCCAACATCCGCTGGATCATGGAGAAAGCAAGAGAGTTCCAGAAGAGCATCTATTTCTGCTTCATTGACTATGCCAAAGCCTTTGACTGTGTGGATCACAATAAAATGTGGAACATTCTGAAAGAGAAGGGAATACCAGACCACCTGACCTGACTCTTGAGAAACCTGTATGCAGGTCAGGAAGCAACAGTCAGAACTGTACATGGAACAACAGACTGGTTCCAAATAGGAAAAGGAGTGCATCAAGGCTGTATATTGTCACCTTGCTTATTTAACTTCTATGAAGAGTACATCATGAGGAACGCTCTGCTGGAAGAAGCACAAGCTGGAATCAAGATTGCTGGGAGAAATATCAATAATCTCAGATATGCTGATGACACTACCCTATGGCAGAAAGTGAAGAGGAACTGAAAAGCCTCTTGATGAAAGTGAAAGAGGAGAGTGAAAAGGTTGGCTTGAAGCTCAACATTCAGAAAACAAAGATCATGGCATCTGGTCCCATCACTTCATGGGAAATAGATGGAAAAACAGTGGAAACAGTGTCAGACTTTATTTTTTGGGCTCCAAAATCACTGCAGATGCTGATTGCAGCCATGAAATTAAAAGACGCTTACTCCTTCGAATTAAAGTTATGACCATCCTTGATAATATATTAAAAAGCAGAGACATTAATTTGCCAACAAAGATCCATCAAGTCAAGGCTATGGTTTTTCCCGTGGTCATGTATGGATGTGAGAGTTGGACTGTGAAGAAAGCTGATCGCCAAAGAATTGATGTTTTTGAACTGTGGTGTTGGAGAAGACTCTTGAGAGTCCCTTGTACCGCAAGGAGATCCAACCAGTCCAGTCTAGAGGAGATCGATCCTGGGTGTTCATTGGAAGGACTTATGCTAAAGCTGAAACTCCAATACTTTGGCCACCTCATGCGACGAGTTGACTCACTGGAAAAGACTCTGATGCTAGGAAAGGTTGGGGGCGGAAGAAGAAGGGGACGACCGAGAATGAGATGGCTGGATGGCATCACCGACTCTGTAGACATGAGTTTGAGTGAACTCCAGGAGTTGGTGATGGACAGGGAGGCCTGGCGTGCTGTGATTCATGGGGTCGCAGAGAGTCGGACATGACTGAGCGACTGAACTGAACTGAACTAAAAAGCATGAGTTTTATGAGAGTGTAACTTAGCTGGCAGAAGTGGGAAATATCCAACTCTAGACACCTCTAGTCTTCTTGTCTCACCTAAGGAGAAAAAACAAGCTGAAAAGCACTTATGGAGGTGATCGCCAAAGAACATAGGCTCACTAAAAAACTGAGACCTAATCATAGAACTATATACTTCCCTCCCCTCCTCCTACCCCATCATCAACTTACAACCACATCAATTGGACTCTTATATAACAATAGAAGGTTACAGCTGAAAGAATTGCGAGTCTCTGATTCTGTTTAAAAAGGAGTCTCTAGAGAAACCCAAAGGCAACATAGGAGGCAAAAATCAGGGACACTAGAGGAAATTTTAGCTTCTAACATCTACAGCTATGTAACAGTGAACTCAGCCTAATTCCTAGCCAAATAAACATAAATCATACAGGGGCAATTTATCTCAATTCATCAAATCTATCAACAAAAAATGATAAGGCATGCTAAAATGCAAAAAACACAATCTGAAATGGCAAAGCATGCATCAGAACAAGACTTGATTATGATAAGGATTTTGGAATTATCAGAACAAGAATTTGAAATAACAATGATTAATATGCTTAGAGCTTTCATGGAAAAAGTGAGCAGTGCACAAGAATAATGGATAATGTAAGCAGAGAGATGGAAAATCATGGAAAGAAACAAAGGAAATGCTAAAAATAAAAAATACCATAAAATAGAGGAAAGATATTTTTGGTGGACTCATCATTAGACCAGACAATACCAAAGAAAAAAATCAGTGAGGCTGAAGATACATCAATAGAAATTTTCCAAATTGAAAAGTCAAAGGCAAAAAGAACAACAACAATCAAAAAAAAAAAAAAAAGGAAAGAAACATATTCAAGAACCAATTACGAAAGATGTAACATACATAGAGCAGGTACAACAGAAGGGGAAGAAAGAGAGAAAGGAACAGAAGAAATATTTGAAGTGCGTGCTGTATGTGCTATGTCACTTCAGTCGTGTTCAACTCTTTGCAACCCCATGAACTGTAGCCCACCAGGCTCCTTTGTCCATGGGATTCTCCAGGCAAGAATACTGGAGTGGGTTGCCATTTCCTTCTCCAGGGGATCTTCCCCACCCAGGGACTGAACCTGTGTTTCTTATGTCTCTTGCACTGACAGGCGTGTTCTTTACCACTCCTACCACCTGGAAGTCCATTTTAAGTAATAATGGCTGAGAATTTTTCAAAATTAATTACAGACCTAAATAAATTGAGGTATACACCATATTCAAAGATTTAAAGGCTCATTATTGTTAACATGTCAATAATTCCCAACTTGATCTAAAGACAATGCAATCCCACTAAAATTTCCATAACTACTGGAAATAGAGCTGTCATATGATCCAGCAATCGCATTCCTGGGCATACACACCAAAGAAACCAGAATAGAAAGAGACACATGTACTCCAATGTTCATTGCAGCACTGTTTATAACAGCCAGGACATGGAAGCAACCTAGATGTCCATCTGCAGATTAATGGATAAGAAAGCTTTGGTACATATACACAATGGAGTATTTTTCAGCCATCAAAAAGAATGCATTTGAATCAGTTCTAATGATGTGGATGAAATCGGAGCCTATTATACAGAGTGAAGTAAGCCAGAAAGGAAAACATCAATACAGTATACTAACGCATATATATGGAATTTAGAAAGATGGTAACCTTAACCCTGTATACGAGACTGCAAAAGAGACATAGGTATATAGAACAGTCTTTGGCACTCTGTGGGAGAGGGTGAAGGTGGGATGATTTGGGAGAATGGCATTATAGCATGTATATTATCATACGTGAAATGAATCACCAGTCCAGGTTTGACACATGATACAGGATGCTTGGGGCTGGTGCACAGGGATGACCTAGAGGGAGGATATGGGGAAGAGGGAGGTGGGAGGGGGGTTCAAGAAAGGGAACACATGCATACCCGGGGTGGATTCGTGTCAATAATGGCAAAACCAACCAAAATATTAATGTAAGGTAATTTGCCTCCAATAAAATAAAAAATAAATAAATAGAAATTAGCACATGGATTCTAAAATTATGATAATAAAAATGAACTATAAAAACCAAAACAAAATTTTAAAAATAAAAAAGTTGATGTATAGACTCATTGACTGCAACACTCCTATAAAGTTGCAGTAATCAAGAGAATGTAGCATTGGCATAAAGATAGATGAGCTGATGGAAAACCAGAATAAACTCATGTCAATTGAATTTTGCAAATATTTTCAAAAGCAATTCAATGAGGGGGAAATGTCCTTTCAACAAACTGTGTTGGAACAATTGGATAAACAACTGATCTTGAACCCTACCTCACAACATACACACAGATTAATTGTAGATGATTAGAGGTGTGACAGATTTCCCTGGTAGCTCAGCTGGTAAGGAATCAACCAGCAATGTAGGAGACCCTGTTTGCTTCCTGGGTTGGGAAGATACCCTACAGAAGGGATAGTCTACCTACTGCAGTATTCTGGGCTTCCCTGGTAGCTCAGACTGTAAAGAATCTGCTTGCAATGCAGGAGACTTGGGTTCAATTCTTGGGTTGAGAAGATCCCCTGGAGCAGGGCATGGCAATCCACTCCAGTGTTCTTGCCTGGAGAATCCCCATGGATAGATGAGCTGAGTGGGCTACAATCCAAGGGGTTGCAAAGAGCTGGACATGACTGAGAGACTAACCATAGCCCAGGATCACAGAGATGTGACATAAAACTACAAAGCTTCTAAATGAAAACATTGCAAAATATATTTACAATTTTGAGATGGGCAAAGATTTCTTAAGAGAGGACATAAAAGCAATAATCATAAAATAAAAGCATTCATTAGTTGAACTAATAAAAACTTACACAAATTAAAATATCAGCAAGAGACTGGGAAAAATATTAAAAATACATATAGCTAACAAAGGACTAATATGCAGAATATATGATGAATGCCCAAAATCAACAATAAAAGAAAACAACCAAATTAAACATCAAAAAAGTTGAATAGTTACCTCACAAAATAAGTTATTCAGAGGCCAGCAAACAAAGGGAGAACAAGATGGCAGAGGAGTAGGTGGGAGTGGAGTAGATCTCTCTCCACGGATACATGAGGAATACACCTTCAGACACAGAAGTGCATGCAGAACACCACCTGAGAGCGCACAGGAGTACCTTACCAGTGGAAAGGAATGTATAGAATCATGCAGAACTCAGTAGGATGAAGGGACTAGGGGCAAAACAGGAGTGTTAGTAGGACTGGACCTGCCCTTGGCAGGCGGGGGAACTGAAGCAGGTATCCGATCCCCACAGCGGGGCAATTGTCTGAGACAGAGGAGAAACATTTAAGGGTGAGAGTGAAACAGCTGATCTGTGGCAGTCTAAATGCAATGAGTGGAGAAGGAAATGGCAACCCACTCCAGTATTCTTACCTGGAGAATCCTGTGGACAGAGGAGCCTGGTGGGCTGCTGTCCATAGGGTCGCCCAGAGTCAGACACGACTGAAGCAACTTAGCAGCAGCAGCAGCAAATGGAATGAGAATCTGACAGTCCTTGCCACAGCCATACATATGACCAGCAGGAACACAGGTCTCCTGGAAGGAGCAGCGGCTAGGAACTGGAGTTTAGGGATTGTGGAGAAATCTCAGGGTGAGGGCTGCTGTTGACTGCAGAGAAACAGATCCAGGGGATGTGAGGGACGAGATGGTGGTGGGAAATGCCTGTGGAGGAAAGCCAGGCAGCCATGGAAGCAAGGCGATATTGCTAAGTCACGTGTAGGGGGTGGAGCCATCACCATAGCCTCTCTCTCTCTCCACATGCCAGCATCAGCAGCTGAACAATAGAGAGCTTGGCCCATCAAATGCCTGACACACTGAACCATAGAGTAGGACCCCACCCAGGGTGCCCCTTTAAGTGCCTGATGCGTCGATCTGCAGAGCAGGACCCTAGTCAGGGGAGCCCCCTCTATGTGCCTGACTCGTGGAACAACAGAGAAGGACCCCATCAAGGGATCCCTCTAAATGCCTGAACAAGCAGAGCTATGGAGAAAGACTGGCCAAAGAGGCCTTCTGATCACCAGGTACAAGACGCTTGATAAAAGACTATGATAAGTCCATAACTCCTGCCACAGAGGCAGTCTGTGTCCTTGCACACTTGGCGCCGCCAGGGTCCCCACAATCCAAGCAGCTGCACCACCTTCACACTCAACTCTCACTGGGGCAGAGCTGCCACAGGCAAAAAAAAAAAAAAAAAAAGTCTTGTGTTTATGCGTGCGAGGTCACTTCAGTCCTGTCAGACTCTGTGACCCTGTAGACTGTGACCTGCCAGGCTTCTCTGTCAGAGAGGAGGTTCTCCAGGCAAGAATACTGGAGTGTATTGGCCAATACTGGTTTCCATACCCTTCTAGAGCACTATATTTCCTATTACCCTAGCCACCAATCCCCCTGAGTACCTGATGCTGCAAGAACACCCTGCGACTCAAGCAGCTATGCCACTTCCACACCTGGTCCTCACAAGAATAAACCCAAGTCCTTCAGGGCAGCCTCAGGAGCTAAACCCCAGTGGATGATCCACATGTAGAGGTGGAAATGAAACCACAGTTGAAACCCAGGGGCAGTGTGGCTAAGAAAGACGACCCAAAATCTTCCAACCAGCTGTACAAGCTGCAGATTAAATCCACAGGATCAACTAGGCAGACTCTGTGTCTATGGAATATATAAAAGAACATTGAGAGCTCCCACACACAAAAAAACAAAACACATAGCTCTGATAGCGGTGGACATTGGAGGCAAGAACACACAGGAGTAGGACCAGATTAGAATCTGAGCTGCCCCCACAGCAGGTCCAGAGTTCAGCACAGTGTTGAAAGTCATCCTAGGGAGGTAAGGTGGACTGTGATTCCCCGCCCAGAAAAGGGCACTTACAGCAGGGACTCAAGAAAAATATTTATTATTCTTATTTTATAACTTGTTCTGTATATTCGTTTGGATTTTTTTCTTTCTTTTTGCCTCCCACACCTCCCCCCAGTTATAGTTGTTGATTTTATTTGCACTAAGAAATCCAATTAAGCTTTTGAACATTTTTTTTCTTTTTCCTCAGTCACATTTTTTTATTGTTGTCATAAACCTCTGCCTCTATGTTGGCCTTTTGCAGTTCAATGGAGTTTTCCACTTTTTTTTCTCTTTTTTTAATTTTATTTTTTTAAACCTATTATTATTTGTTCTATATTTATTCTGCTGTTTGCTTTTACTACTTTTCTTTTCCCCTTGCAGTTAATCTTTAATGTATATGACTCTTCTTTATTTAACTCTATTTAATTCTATTTAACTTTATCTATTCTTTCTTTCTTTTCTTTCTCTCCTTTCCTCTCAACATATTTGTTAGTTTTATTCTCATTGCTTTATTCCCCAATTGGCACCTTTTTTAGTTTTGCTTTCCAGTTTGTGCTTTAATTAGTTTTGTTCTGGTAGATATAATTTTTGGTTTCCTTTTTTCTCCAGGTCAATCTATTATACTTAATTTTTGCTTTGATTTTGCTTATGGATGTATACGTATATGTGTATATTCAGTCACACTTTCTATTTTTGTTATAAACTCCTGCCTCTACATTGGGCTTTTGCAATTCTGCGGAGTTTTTCTTTTGTTTGTTTTTTTTTTTTTTTTCACTTTTTTCGTTCTTCTTCCATTTTTTCTATTTTCTATAATTTTAATTTTTTTAAACCTATGATATTTTTCCTACATTTATTTCTTCGTTTACCTTTCCTACTGTTCTGTTTTTCTTGCACTTAATCTTTAATGTATATAAATCTTTATTATCTACCTGTATTTAACTTTGCATATCTATTATTTCTTTCTTTTCCTTCTTTCCTTTCCTTTCAACATATTTGTTATTTTCATTGCTTTATTCCCCACTTGGTACCTTGCTTTAGTTTTGTTTTCCAGTTTGTGCTTAAGTTACTTTTGTTCTTACCTGGTAAATATAATTTTTTATTTCCTTTGTTTGCTGGATAAATCTACCGTACTTTATTTTTGTTGGACTGTTTTCACTTTGCTCATGGGTGTATATGTATATATTCCATTATTTTATTTATTATTTGCCTGATTTGGTAACTGCCATTGGTCTGGGGTTCATCTTTGGTTTCTCGTTTTTGGATATTTGTTTTACTCTCCCTTAATGCCATAACAAACCACTTGTGGAATCTTTGTTCCTGACTAAAGATCAAACCCTGAGCCTTCGAAGTGGGAATACTGACTCCAAGACCCTAGACTACCAGAGAACTAACCCTAACGTGTATCAAATAGTGAGAACTCACATAAAGGAAACCACTTGAATACAAGACCTGGCATCATCCAACCACCAGTAGCACCCTGTGTGGGATGTCTCATCTAAACAACAAACAAAACAAAAATACAGACCCAATCACCAGCAGACAAGATTACCACCAAACTCACCCTTGTGCATCAGAGGAAAAACAAACAAACAAAAACTCAGCACAAATCTCAGCCTATACGAAGCTCACACAAACCACTGGACCAACCTTCCGTTCTGTTCAGTCGCTCAGTCGTGTCCGACTCTTTGCGACCCCATGGACTGTAGCCTACCAGGCTTCTCCGTCCGTGGGATTCTCCAGGCAAGAATACTGGAGTGGGTTACCATTTCCTTCTCCAGGGGATCTTCCCGACCCAGGGATTGAACCCGGGTCTCCCGCATTGGAGGCAGACGCTTTAACTTCTGAGCCACCAGGGAAGCCCAACCTTAGGAGGGCAGAAACCAAAAGGAAGAAAGAATTCATCCTTCTTCAAGGAAAGAATTCAACTTTCCCTGAAGCGTGAGAAAAGGATAACTCAAACACAATAACTTTAAAAAAATGAAAAAGCAGTGAAACACTGCACAAATGAAGGAACAAACTAGAAACACAGAAGTCCAAATAAGTAAAGAGGAAATAGGAAAGTTACCTGCATAAGAATTCAGAATAATGATAGTAAATATGATCGAAAACTTTGACAACAAAATGGAGAAAATGCAAGAGTCAATTAACAAAGACCTAGAAGAATTAAAGAATAAGCATACAGAGACAAACTACACAATTACTGAAATTAAAAATACTCTAGAAGGAATCAATAGCAGAATATCTGAAGCAGAAGAACGAATCAGTGAACTGGAAGATAAAATGGTGGAAACAACTTCTGAAGAGCAGAATAAAGTAAAAAGAACGAAAAGAACTGAGCATAGTCTCAGAAACCTCTGGGACAATATCAAATGGATCAACATTCGAATTGGGGTCCCAGAAGAAGAAGAGAAAAATAAATGGTATGAGAAAATTTTTGAAGAGATTATAGTTGAAAATTTTCCCAACATGGAAAAGGAAATAGCTGTTCAAGTCCAAGAGACACAAAGAGTGCCTTACAGGGTAAACCCAAGGAGAAACATGCCAAGACACATTCTAATTAAACTAAATTCTTTAAAACTTTTAAAGAATTTTAAAAGCAACAAGGGAGAAGCAACAAGTAACATACAAGGGAAATCCCATGCGCTTAACAGCTGATCTTTCAGCAGAAACTCTGCAGGCCAGAAGGGAATGGCAGGATATATTTAAAGTATTGAAAGGGAAAAATCTATAACCAAGATTGCTGTACCTGGCAAGGATCTCATTCAAAATTGATGGATAAATCAAAAGCTTTTCAAACAAGCAAAAGTTAAGAGAATTCAGTACTACCAAACCAGATTTACAACAAATGTTAAATGGACTTATAGAGTCAAGAAATATGACAGAAGAAAAAAGATCTACAAAATCACCCCAAACAATTAGAAAATGGCAATAGGAACACATATATCAATAATTACTTTAAATGTAAATGGATTAAATGCTCCAACAAAGAGACACAGACTGGCTGGATGGATACAAGAAAAGCAAGACCCATATATATGCTGTCTGCAGGAAACCTACTTCAGACCTCAAGACACATATAAACTGGAAGTGAGAGGATGGAAAAGTATATTCCATGCAAATGGGAAGCAAAAGAAAGCTGGAGTCTCAATCCTCATATCAGACAAAATAGACCTTAAAATAAAGATTACAAGAAATAAGGAAGGACACTACATAATGATCAAGGGATCAATCCAAGAGGAAGACATAACAATTATAAATATCTATGCACCCAACATAGGATCATCTCAAAACATAAGACAAACACTGCTGCTGATGCTGCTGTTGCTACTGCTGCTGCTAAGTCACTTCAGTCGTGTCTGACTCTATGTGACCCCATAGACGGAAGCCCACCAGGCTCCCCTGTCCCTGGGATTCTCCAGGCAAGAACACTGGAGTGGGTTGCCATTTCCTTCTCCAATGTGTGAAAGTGGAAAGTGAAAGTGAAGTCGCTCAGTCGTGTCTGACCCTTAGTGATCCCACGGATGGCAGCCTACCAGGCTCCTCCATCCGTGGGATTTTCTAGGCAAGAGTACTAACAGACATAAAAGGAGAAATTGACAGTAACACAATAATAGTAGACTTTGACACCCCACTCCCACCAATGGATCAATCATCAAAACAGAAAATTAATAAGGAAACACAATTCTTAAATGACACATTAGATGAGATGGATCTCATTGATATCTTCAGTACATTCCATCCAAATGCAAAAGAATACACCTCCTACTCAAGTGCACATGGGACATTCTCCAGGATAGACCACATCTTGTGTCACAAATCAAACCTTAGTAAATTTAAGAAAACTGAAAGCATATCAAGCATCTTCTCTGACCACAATGCTATGAGACTAGATATCAATTACAAGAAAAAAACTGAAAGAAACTCAAACACATGGAGGAACAATACATTTCTAAATAACCAACAGGTTACTGAAGAAATCAAAAGGGAAATAAAAAAATATCTAGAAACAAATCACAATGAAAACATGACGACTCAAAACCTATGGGATCTAGTAAAAGCAGTTCTAAGAGGGAAGTTTATAGCAACACAATCCTACATCAAGAAACAGGAAAAACATCGAATAGACAACCTAACCTTACACCGAAAGCAACTGAAGAAAGAAGAAGAAGAAGAAAAATTAGTACAAGAAAAGAAATCATAAAGATCTGAGCAGAAATAAATGAAAAAGAAGTGAAAGAAGCAATAGTAAAGATGAATAAAACTAAAATCTGGTTCTTTGAGAAGATAAACAAAATTGACAAACCCTTAGCCAGATTTATCAAGAAAAAAAGAGAAAAGAGTCAAATCAACAAAATTAGAAATGGAAAAGGAGAAGTTACAACAGACAATGAAGAAATACAAAGGATGATAAGAGACTATTATAAACAACTATATGGCAATAAAATAGATAACCTGGAAGAAATGGATAGATTCTTAGAAAAGTTTAATCTTCTAAGACTGATCCAAGAAAAAACAGAAATTATGAACAACCCAATCACAAGCACTGAAATTGGAGCTGTGTTCAAATATCTCCCAAAAAACAGAAGCCCAGGACCAGATGGCTTCACAGGAGAATTCTATCAAGCATTTAGAGATGAGCTAATGCCTGTCATTCTCAGACTCTTTCAAAAAATTGCAGAGGAAGGAACACTTCCAAATTCATACTAAAAGCCACCATCACCCTGATACCAAAACCAGACAAAGACAACACACAAGAAGAAAACTACAGGCCAATATCACTGATGAACATAGATCAAAAAATCCTCAAAAAAAGTTTAGCAAACAAAATTCAGCAACACATCAAAAAGCTCATACACCATGATCAAGTTGGGTTTATTCCAGGGATACAAGGATTCTTCAATATATGGAAATCAATCAATGTGATACACCATATTAGCAAACTGAAAGATAAAAACCATATGATCATCTCAATAGATGCAGAAAAAGCCTTTGACAAAATTCAGCACCTATTAATGATTAAAACTCTTCAAAAATGGGCACAGAGGGCACCTACCTCAACATAGTAAAGGCCATATATGATAAGCCTACAGCAAACATTATTCTCAATGGTGAAAAACTGAAAAAATTACTCCTGAGATCAGGAACAAGACAAGGATGTCCACTTTCACCACTATTATTCAACATAGTTCTGGAAGCCCTAGCTACAGCAATCAGAGAAGAAAAAGGAATCCATATCAGAAGAAGTAAAGCTCTCACTGTTTGCAGATGACATGATACTGTACATAGAAAATCCTAAAGATAGTATCAGAAAATTACTAGAGCTAATCAGTGAATTTAGTAAAGTTGCAGGATACAAAATCAATACACAGAAATCACTTGCATTTCTACATACTAACAATGAAAAATCAGAAAGAGAAATCAAGGAATCAATCACGTTCACCACTGCAACAAGAAGAATTAGATATCTAGGAATAAAGTTACCTAAGGAGATGAAAGAATTGTACACAGAAAATTATAAGATGCTCATGAAAGAAATCAAAGATGATTTAAATAGATGGAGAGAGATTCCATGTTCTTGGGTAGGAAGAATCAATATTTTGAAAATGTCTATACTGCCAAACACAATCTACAGATTCAATGTGATCCCTATCAAATTACCAATGGCATTTTTCACAGAACTAGAACAAAAAAATTCACAATTCATATGGAAACACAAAAGACCCCAAATAGCCAAAACAGTCTTGAGAAAGAAGAACGGAGCTTAAGGAATCAAGCTTCCTAACTTCAGGTTACACTACAAAGCTACAGTCATCAAGACAGTATGGTACTGGCACAAAAACAGAAATATAGGCCAATGGAAGAAGACAAAAAACCCGGAAATAAACCCATGCACCTATGGATACCCTATTTTTGACAAAGGGGACAAGAATACACAATGGAGCAAAGACAGTCTCTTCAACAAGTGGTGCTGGGAAAACTGGACAGCTACATGTAAAAGAATGAAATTAGAATACTACATAACACCATACACAAAGATAAACTCAAAATGGATTAAAGGCCTAAGACAGAGACTACAAGACTCTTAGAGGAAAACATAGGCAGAACACCCAATGACATAAATCAATGCAAGATCCTCTATGATCCACCTCCTAGAGTAATGGAAATAAAAACAAAAGTAAACATGTGGGACCTGATTAAGCTTAACAGCTTTTGCACAGCAAAGAAAACTATAAGCAAGGTGAAAAAAAACCCTCAGAATGGGAGAAAATAATAGCAAATGAAACAACTGACAAAGGATTAATTTCCAAAATATACAAGCAGCTCATACAACTCAATGCCAGGCAAACAAACAACCTATACAAAAAAGCAAACATACGAAAAAACAAACAACTCACACAACTCAGTTCCAGAAAAACAAACGACAAACAAAACGTGAGAAAAAGACTTAAACAGACATTTCTCCAAAGAAGACATACAGATGGCTAACAAACACATGAAAAGATGCTCAACATCGCTCATTATTAGAGAAATGCAAATCAAAATTACAATGAGATATCACCTCACACCAGTCAGAATTACCCTCATCAAAAAGTCTACAAACAATAAATGCTGGAAAGTGTATGGAGCAAAGCGAACACTCTTGCACTGTTGGTGGGAATATAAATTGATACAGCCACTATGGAGGATGGTTTGGAGATTACTTAAAAAACTAGGAATAAAACCAACATCAGACCCACTCCTAGGCATATACCCTAAGGAAATCAAAATAGAAAAAGACACATGTATTCCATTGTTCATTGTAGCACTATTTATGATAGCTAGAATATGGAAGCAACCTAGATGTCCATCAATAGATGAACGGATAAAGAAGTTGTGCTATATATATATACAATGGAATATTATTCAGCCATAAAAGTAACGCATTTGAGTCAGTTCTAATGAGGTGGATGAACCTAGAACCTATTATACAGAGTAAAGTGAGTCAGAAAAAGAAAGACAAATACCGTATTCTGACACATATATACAGAATCTAGAGAAATGGTACTGAAGAATTTGTTTACAGAGCAACAGTGGAGAAACAGACATAGAGAATAGACTTACGGACATGGGGAGAGGGGAGGAGAGGGTGAGATGTATGGAGAGAGTAGCATGGAAACTTTCATTACCATAAGTAAAATAGCCAATGGGAATTTTCTCTATGGCTCAAGAAACTCAAACAGGGGCTCTGTATCAACCTAAAGGGGTGGGATGGGGAGGGAAATGAGAGGGAGTTTCAAAAGGGAAGGGATATATGTATACCTATGGATGACTTATGTTGAGGCTTGACAGAAAACAACAAAATTCCATAAAGCAATTATCCTTCAATAAACATAAATTAATTTTAAAAACAAAAAGGGCCAGCCTTCACTTGGAAAGGTACATAACATCATGAGTCAACAGGAAAACCCAAATTTAAACCACTTAAATGTTCAAACGTTCTGATATACCATTGTGCTCACAATAGAACCACAACAGAATGGTGCTTTAAGTTAAAGGAAAAAAGTAAAAAGAAAATACCAAATGTTGGTTAAGACATAGAATGATTGGATCTCTCATATAGTGCAGGTAGAAGCATAACATTTTACAACCACTTTAGATGACTATCTGGCTATTTTTTTGTAAAGTCAAATACACAATTACCCAATGACCTGCAATGCCACTTCTATATATTTACCCAAGAGAAACAAAACTGCATTTTTATAGTAATTTTTGTTGCAGCTTTATTCACAGTAGCCTCAAACTGGAAACAACTAAAATATCCATATAAAGGAGAAAGTAAAAAATTATAATAATTTTTATTAAATGGAATGCTACTCAGCAACAAAAATGAGCAAACAAAAGTACATATAACATGAATGAATCTTAAAAACATTATGCCAACAGAAAGTAGCCAAGCAAAAATGATTGTATTCTGTATACTTAAATTTCTATAAATGTTTGGAACAGACAAAATTAATTTATGAATGTAGGCATCAGGTTGGTCACTGCCTGGGAAAGACACTTACAACTCTCAGGCTGGAGAGAGAACTTCTGTTATTTGTCTTTCATTATAGCCAATCTATAAAAACTGAATTTTGAGCAAAGGTACATGTGAACACCAAAACTTCGTTATTAGGGCATGAACCAAGGAGAGCCATTTCAGAGCAGACAAAAGGGTGATAAAATATGTTTTTTGAGCATTTATTATATGTCAGGCTCTATTCCAGGTATTTCATAAGCATTATTTAATTTAATCTCACGAGTGAGTGAAAGTCACTCAGTTGTGTCCAACACTTTGTGACCCTATGGACTATACAGTCCATAGAATTCTCCAAGCCAGAACACTGGAGTAGGTAGCCTTTCCCTTCTTCAGAGGATCTTCCCAACTGAGGGATTGAACCCAGGTCTCTTGCATTGCAGGTGGATATTTTACCAGCTGAGCCACAAGGGAAGCCCAAGAATACTGGAGTGGGTAGCCTATCTCTTTTCCAGCCTATCTTCCTGACCCAGGAATCGAACCAGGGTCTCTTGTATTGAAGGCGGATTCTTTACCAACTGAGCTATCAGGGAAGTTCTCATGAAGGGGGTACTAATTTTGTTTTATCATTTGAATTTTACAGTTGTAGTAACATCGAAGGTCATTTACTGCAGATCATGATAACAAATATAATAATGAAAAAGTCTGAAATATTTTGAAAATTACCAATGTGTGACACAGGGACATGAAATGAACTAACACTGTTGGAAAAAATGCAGAATTGACGAAAACCTTCAACTTGTAAAGAAAAAAAAAATAGACCCACATCTGTGAAGTAGAATAAAATGAAGTATTCCTGTATTAACTTTATCTATCTATCTATATTGCTGTGTTTATTAATATCATGGTAAAGAAATTATTTTGGCCTATATTCATGAAGAACGTTAGTTTGTTATTTTCTGTTCTTATAGTGCCTTTGTTAGATTTTGGAAACTGGATTGTTCTGGCCTCATAAAATAAATTAGGAAGGATTCTCCCTTCATTTTCTGGAAGAGTTTTGTGAGATTAATGCTATTTCCTTATTAAATATTTCACAGAATTCATCAACAAGAACTTGTGATCTGGGAATTTTCTTTGCAAAGAAGTACTTTTATTTTACATTCAATTTCTTTTATAAATGTAGTCATTACAAATATATTTTCATGTCAGCTTTGGCATTTTTTTTCCATTCATATTATCCAACTTAGTTACATTAGCATAAAGTTATTCATAACATTCTTTGAGTATCATTTCAATGTGTGTAGGGTTTATAATAATATCCCTACTTTCATTCCTGATGTAAGTTGTATTTGACCTTTTATTTGTTCATTGATCTACAACAGAGTTGTCTATTTTGTCAGGCTTTTCAAAGAAGCAGTTTTTTTTTTTTTCTACTGTTTGTACTATTTTATTCATTTTTGCCTTTTATTATTTTGTTTCTTATACTTTAGGTTTAATTTTCTTTTCTTTTTTAGCTTCATAAGGTAAAAATTAAGATCAATAATTTTGAGTTCTGCTTCTTTGTATAAAGAAAACTTCTTTTTCTTATATATTCAAATTTATAAATTTCCATATACACGCTACACTAGCCACTTCCCACATATGTTGCTCTGTCATGTTTTCATTGTCTTTCAGGTAGATTTATTTTCTTTTTTTCCTTTTACATGTACTAGTCATCTTTTAATGGACATTAGTTCTCAATTAGCTTGTGAAAAGATTTACACCATTGTGTTCCTCAAGGAAGGGTGCCAAGCAAAAAATGTCATGGTCAGGAATGCAGAGTTGCACTTTACACTGGGCTCTCTTCAGTTGTAATAATACTCGCATGACCACTCAAGTTTGAGTTCCTTCTAAGAAAGGCAAATTTGAAAAGCATATAAGTTTCCAGCACCATAGAAACTGCAGTGATGCTTCTTTTATTCCAGTGACATACTTGTAATGACTTCTTTGAAATGCTCCAACAATGACTTTAAGGGAGAAATCCTATATCAATATCCAGCTCCGCTGGATATAGCTCCACTATTTTGACATCCAGGAGTTTCTTCTCCTTCACTGGTATCACTGACAACATGATGGTGATCTGGGTGTCCATTGCCCAGTGGATTTATTTTACAAGTCCCCTGGTAATTTCTTCTTTGGCTCTAGTATAATTTACAAGTAAACTCCTTAATTTTAAATCATTTAAAGATATTTCTAGATACTGTTTTTAAATTAATTTATATTTTAGTACTATTGTACTTGGAGAAAATTCTCTGTAATATGTAAATACTTTTATATTTATTGAAACTTATTTTAAGGTCCAGCATATGGTCTATCTTGCTTAAGGTTCTATGTGCATAAGAAGTTCAGGAGGGGGAACTTATGTAAACCCGGGGCGAATTCATGTCAATGTATGGCAAAACCAACCAATATAATATTGTAAAATTTAAAAAAAGAAAAAAAAGATGAAAAAAAAAATAATATGCTATCTAGGTTGGTCATAACTTTCCTTCCAAGGAATAAGCGTCTTTTAATTTCCTGGCTGCAATCAGCATCTGCAGTGATTTTGGAGCCCCAAAAAAATAAAGTCTGACACTGTTAAAAATAAATAAATAAAATAAAAAAAAAAAACAATGAGTTTTTTTCCGTTTTTGAGTGAAGTGTTATAAAATGTGAATAGAGTCAATTTAGTTGATAATGTTTTCAGAATACTAATGTTTTATTTAGTTTCTCTCTCACTTAACTGACAGAGGATGTTACTACATTCAACCAAGATAAATGTCTCTTTTTTCACCAATAATTCCTCTTTTCTTGAGTTATATTTTGTCTGATATTACTATAATCATTTCAGCTTTCTTATGCTTACCATTTGCATTGTATATATTTTACATCATTTGACTTTTGATATATATACATGGACAGAGGATCCTGGCGGGCTACAGTCAGACACAACTTAGCAACTATACCACCACCATACATCTTTATATTTAAGTGTGGTTCTTGAAGGCCACATAAAATTCTGCCTTGCTTTTTCATCTAGTATGAGTTATTGCAGTAATTCAAATGGTGACAATAAGGAAGACCACAGAAATAAAAAATATATATAAGAACTAGCAAGATGGCAGATTTAAACCTAACTACATCAATATTCAGGATACACAGATTCAATCCCTGAGTCAAGAAGATCCCCTGAAGGATGAAATGGCAATCCACTCCCAGTATTCTTGCCTAGAAAACCCCATGGATAGAGGAACCTGGCAGGCTTAGTCCAAAGGGTCACAAAGAATCAGATATGACAGCCCACATGCATGCACGAGTATCAATATTGCATGAAATGCAAATAGACTAGAACTACCTTCTCATTAAAAGTGTTCCTTTGGATTAATTCAATCTTTTTTAATTTTTAAATTCTTTTATTAGATTTTTAATTATACATTCTGATGTCATTTTAGTCGCTGTTCTAAGGATTAAACTATGCATCTTAATCTTATCACAGTATATTTAGAGTAAATATTGTATTCATTCATGTAAAAAATAAATAACATAAAAGTCCGAATTTCATATACCCATCACACTTTGTGTTATTATAATATGGTTTATGTTTACTTAAGTTATAAACTCAACAATGCAGCATTTTCCCTTTAAACAGCCATTAATCTTTTAAAAATATTAAGACATGGGAGAAACATAATATTTTAAAATTTTACCCTTATATTTACCATTCCGGATGATTTTCATTTTTCCCTGTAGATCTGAGTTTCCCCCTGGTATAGTTCCTCACTCTTAAGAATTTTCTTTAACATTTCTTGTAGCTTAGGTATTCTGGCAACAGTTTATCTTAAAATATCTTTATATCACTCACATTTGGAAGAATATCTTCACTGGATATTGAATTTTGGGTTTACAGTTTTTTTCAGCACTGTAAAGATGTGGTTGCTTTTTCTTTTGGTTTCAATTACTTTTGGTGAGGAGTTGACTGTAACATATCATTGTTTTTTGCTCTATGTAATATGCCTTTTTTCCTTGTTGCCTTCAATATAATATCTTTATTTTCGGTTTATCATAATTTGACTATAAAATGCTCAGATATGCTTTTCTTTAAATTCATCCTATTATGTGTTGGTTAAACTTCCTGAATCTGTAAGTTATTTGTTTTTCATATTTTAACTAATTTTAGAAATATTTAGATTATTATATTAATAATATTTTATAACCCATTCTCTCCTCTTGGGTGTCTAATTTCATGCATTTTATATGCTTAATATTGCCATGGAAATTACTGATATTCTCTTCGTTTTTGTTTTAATCTTTATTTCCTCTTCTTCATTTGGATCAAGTGGGTCTTAGGAAGCATCACTATGAACAAAGTTAGTGGAAGTGATGTAACTGTAGTTCAGTTTAGTTCAGTCGCTCAGTCGTGTCCGAGTCTTCACGATCCCATGAATCACAGCACACCAGGCCTCCCTGTCCATCACCAACTCCCGGAGTTCACTCAAACTCATGTCCACAGAGTCGGTGATGCCATCCAGCCATCTCATTCTCTGTCATCCTCTTCTCCTCCCGCTCCCAACCTTTCCCAGCATCAGAGTCTTTTCCAGTGAATCAGCTCGTCGCATGAGGTGGCCAAAGTATTGCAGTTTCAGCTTTAGCTGAAATAGTTACACTATTTCAAAACTTCAAAGATGATGCTGTGAAGGTGCTGCACTCAATATGCCAGCAAATTTGGAAAACTCAGCAGTGGCCAGAGGACTGGAAAAGGTCAGTTTTCATTCCAATCTTAAAGATAGGCAATGCCAAAGAACACTCAAATTACCACACAATTGCACTCATCTCACACGCTGGGAAAGTAATGCTCAAAATTATCCAAGCCAGGCTTAAAAAACACGTGAACTGTGAATTTCCAGATGTTCAAGTTGGATTTAGAAAAGGCAGAAGAACCAGAGATCAAACTGCCAACATCATTTGGATCATTGAAAAAGCAGGAGAGTTCCAGAAAAACATCTATTTCTGCTTTATTGACTATGCTAAAGTCTTTGTGTGAATCACCACAAACTGTGGAAAATTCTTCAAGAGATGGGAATAGCAGACCACCTGACCTGCTTCTTGAGAAATCTGTATGCAGGTCAGGAAGCAACAATTAGAACTGGACATGGAACAACAGACTGGTTCCAAATAGGAAAAGGAGTACATCAAGGCTGCATATTGTCACCCTGCTTATTTAACTTATATGCAGAGTATATCATGAGGAACGCTGGACTGGAGGAAGCACAAGCTGGAATCAAGATTGCCGTGAGAAATATCAATCACCTCAGATATGTAGATGATACCACCCATATGGCAGAAAGCAAAGAAGAACTAAAAAGCCTCTTGATAAAACTGAAAGAGGAGAGTGAAAAAGCTCGTTTAAAATTTAACATTCAGAAAACTAAGGTCATGGCAAATGGTCCCATCACTTCATGGCAAATAGATGGCGAAACAAAGGAAAGAGTGAGAGACTTCATTTTGGGGGGCTCCTTAGCTGTGAAAAGAAGAGAAGCGAAAAGCAAAGGAGAAAAGGAAAGATATAAGCATCTGAATGCAGAGTTCCAAAGAATAGCAAGGAGAGATAAGAAAGACTTCCTCAGTGATCAATGCAAAGAAATAGAGGAAAACAACAGAATAGGAAAAACAAGAGATCTCTTCAAGGGAATTAGAGATTCCAAGGGAATATTTCATGCAAAGATGGGCTCGATAAAGGACAGAAATGGTATGGACCTAACAGAAGCAGAAGATATTAAGAAGAGGTGGCAAGAATACACAGAAGAACTGTATAAAAAAGATCTTCACGACAAAGATAATCACGATAACGTGATCACTGACCTAGAGCGAGACATCTTGGAATGTGAAGTCAAGTGGGCCTTAGAGAGCATCACTGTGAACAAAGCTAGTGGAGGTGATGGAATTCCAGTTGAGCTATTTCAAATCTTGAAAGATGATGCTGTGGAAGTGCTGCACTCAATATGCCAGTAAATTTGGAAAACTCAGCACTGGCCACAGAACTGGAAAAGATCCGTCTTCATTCCAATCCCAAAGAAAAGCAATGCCAAAGAATGCTCAAACTACCACACGAATGCACTCATCTTACACGCTAGTAAAGTCATGTTCAAATTCTCCAAGCCGGGCTTCAGCAATATGTGAACCGTGAACTTCCAGATGTTCAAGCAGGTTTTAGGAAAGGCAGAGGCACCAGAGATCAAATTGCCAACATCCGCTGGATCATGGAGAAAGCAAGAGAGTTCCAGAAAAACACCTATTTCTGTTTCATTGACTATGCCAAAGCCTTTGACTGTGTGGATCACAATAAACTGTGTACAATTCTGTAAGAGATGGGAATACCAGACCACCTGACCTGCCTCTTGAGAAACCTGTATGCAGGTCAGGAAGCAACAGTTAGAACTGGACATGGAACAACAGACTGGTTCCAAATAGGAAAAGGAGTACGTCAAGGCTGTATATCGTTACCTTGCTTATTTAACTTATATGCTGAGTACATCATGAGGAACGCTGGGCAGGAGGAAGCACAAGCTGGAATCAAGATTGCTGGGAGAAATATCAATAACCTCAGATATGCAGATGACACTACCCTTACGGCAGAAAGTGAAGAGGAACTCAAAAGCCTCTTGATGAAAGTGAAAGAGGAGAATGAAAAGGTTGGCTTGAAGCTCAACATTCAGAAAACAAAGATCATGGCATCTGGTCCCATCACTTCATGGGAAATAGATGGGAAAACAGTGGATACAGTGTCAGACTTTAGTTTTTTGGGCTCCAAAATCACTGCAGATGCTGACTGCAGCCAGGAAATTAAAAGACACTTACTCCCTGCAAGGAAAGTTATGACCAACCTAGGTAGTATATTAAAAAGCAGAGACATTACTTTGCCAACAAAGGTCCGTCTAGTCAAGGCTATGGTTTTTCCCGTGGTCATGTATGGATGTGAGAGTTGGACTGTGAAGAAAACTGATCGCAGAAGAATTGATGATTTTGAACTGTGGTGCTGGAGAAGACTCTTGGGAGTCCCTTGTACTGCAAGGAGATCCAACCAGTCCATTCTAGAGTAGATCAATCCTGGGTGTTCATTGGAAGGACTGATGCTAAAGCTGAAACTCCAATACTTTGGCCACCTCATGCGAAGAGTTGACTCACTGGAAAAGACCCTGATGCTGGGAAGGATTGGGGGCGGGAGAAGGGGACGACAGAGAATGAGATGGCTGGATGCCATCACCGACTCCATGGACATGAATTTGAGTGAACTCCGGGAGTTGGTGATGGACAGGGAGGCCTGGCCTGTGGTGCTGGAGAAGACTCTTGAGAGTCCCTTGGACTGCAAGGAGATCCAACCAGTCCGTTCTAAAGGAAATCAATCCTTAATATTCATTTGAAGGACTGTTGTTGAAGCTGAAGGTCCAATATTTTGGCCACCTGATGTGAAGAACTGACTCATTTGAAAAATCCTTAATGCTGGGAAAGATTGAAGTTGGGAGGAGAAGGGGACAACAGAGGATGAGATGGTTGGATTACATTACCGACTCAATGAACATGACTTTGGGCAAACTCTGGGAGTTGGTGATGGACAGGGAGGCCTGGCATGCTGCAGTCCATGGGATTGCAAAGAGTCAGACACAACTGAGCATCTGAACTGAACTGAATTGACGTATCTTCAATTTCACGGACTCTTTCTGTTACTCCCAGTCTACTTTTAAAAGAATTTTTCTTTTCTGGTTTCACTTTTAAATGATCAAATGCCCATTTAATTTTTAAAGAAGACCTTATTTATTCACTGAGATTTCCCAATAGTTCACTCAATTTGATGATGCTTTCTTCTAAGACCTTGAGCATATTTAATGCCTGCTTTAAAATCTTTTTCTGCTAATTCAATAAGCTGGGTCATCTAGAACTCCTTTTCCACTAACTGTTTTTTCTTTTCATTATAGATCAAACATTCCTATTTCTCTGTAGCTTTCATAATTTTTATTATTTTTACACTGGACTTTTTAGATAATTCATTGTAAAGTCCTTGTATTCTGTTGTGTTCCCCTGAAGTATATACGTTGTAAATTATTAGGTCAAATTGAACCTGTGGAGGCTTGCTTTTATGCTTGATTCATGTGAATCTCCTTCAGCTTTTTTTTTCCTTTTGTGCTAAGATGAATACCTTAATATCATAGCATAACTGTTACCTCTTAGCCATGGTCTTTCTGGGGTTTCAGTGGTAAGGCCCAAGTGTTTATGAAGCCCCTCTAAACTCCAAACTCTGTCTTATCTGCAATGGTTAACTGCTGAAAAATCTATGCAGTGTTTTCAGTCTTCTGGCTCTTCTTTTTCCTGGGTTCTTTGAAGTATCCCACATAAATACACAGTTCATGGATTATACTGGAATTTGAAGGGAGTTTATATGCACATTTGGGACCTCTCTAACTTCTTTTATGTCAGAATCCCTTCCTTTAATTTGCCACTGAACTGATATCCTTGAATTCCATTATTTGACTCCTCAAGCCAGGTTTTCTACTTGATTTCTAGCTGCCTCACGGTTCATTTTCTTGGCACTATTTCAGGGTAAAAGCTGCATAAACATAGATTTCATAATTATTGTCTGAGTGAGAGTTAGTCTACTACAATTTTCTTCACTACTACTAGAACTGGAGAGCCAACAAGCTAGTATTTAAAGGGACAGTGGTGGGAACTTTGTCTTTACCATTCTTTCTTTGTTCAATCACTCAGAGACTTGGAAGAAATGGAGTGCAGTGTCATCTGCTTCTCAGTAACTCAAGTTCCTACTGTAACTTTAAATTCAACTTTATGTTCCAAGCCCTATAAGCAAAGGTTCATCTTCCTAATTGTTTTTGCTTGATCTCTTCTGAATTTTCTGTTCCTGAGCCTGTTAGTCTCACTGGTTTCACACCTACTTACATATAGGGTCTGACTGATGAGATATCTGCTAAGTAAGCAAAAAATACTAATAAAATGTGAACATAATGTGTGATTTGAAATAACTTACCATGCAGCCGAATACTCTGCCAATTAGTCAGGGGAACAGAGAGGCAGTGTCACTTAGGCTTATGGAATTTTATTGTTTAGCCAAGAAGAAAAAATGCTATCTAGTTCTTATTAATGGGAGGATGACTTCTTATTTCTCTGACCATATTTATTTTAATACTATTCTCTTTGCCTTCAAAGCCGGAACAATTGCCTCCAGCTTTTTTTTGACTGTTGTCATAGAATCTACCCCCATGTTACACTCCTGTCACTCTTTATATCTGTCACTGCTCGAACATTTTCAAATTAAAAGAACTTTAAAGTGCATATATACTCTGATACAACCATAGAAACTGTTTCCCAAAAATGTTGTACATAGTAGTAGTGATAGTACCCAGCGTATGACTTTCTTCAAAGCTTAGTGATGCACTTAATGTGGATTAATTACCACTAGGTCAAAGAGAACTAAGTGCCTGAAAAAATCAGATAAGAGTGTTGGGACAGAATACCAAAAGGCAAATCTTTAAAATCTAATGTCATAAGAACTTGGTTTTGTTTTTTTTTCAGTAATTCCACAAAATTAGCATATTTAATATTTCTTTTGAAAAAACATTAAAGCAAGATAAATTTATACGTTTGAAATAAAAATAATAAGGAAGAACACCATGTGACTTAGCTCCTGTCACATACTTGCTCGTCCCTTTCTTCCCCATAATAATTCATAGTTGCAAAATAAGAGGGCAAATTGTTTGAAGTCTTAAATGTTATATAATTGATACATCTGAAGCTCAGTGATGTAGAGATATGTGCCCTTTAATACATTTGTTTGTGTATATGTATAAATTACAAGTCTTACAGATATTATTTTTCTATATTCAAAATGGTTATTACTCAAAAGACCGATGACTCCCACTTCTATGACAGAAGTCAATAGTTTGTGGCTATACTTGATAATTGTAGAGCGTATCTAAATGTATAGGCTCATTTATGCTTTTAGAATACTCAAAAATGCTAACCTATATGTTTTTTTCAATGTTGGTTGATCTTCCTGCTCCTATATTTACCTATAGTCCTAAGGCAAGCTTCATTATTTAAGATGACATTTTCTAGCTCCTTGTAGCAGATCTTAAATCCTTATTGATTGCAATTCCCTCTTAATATGTCATCTAATTTATAAATTATATATAATAATTATATATAAATAATATATAATAATTATATATAAATATATAAAAATAAATTATATATAAATTTATAAATAAATATATATCAATCTTGTTCTTTTATCCAAATCGAAAAGATGACCATAATCTATACACTGTTATCTGAGGGGCATAAAAATTTTCCCCAACTAGATTATCTGTAATTTAGGACTTTACAGTTCCCTGTCAAAATAAAGATGCTTCCTGGAAAGGGAAAAACATAGAACTCTTTCAAAGTATTAACTTCTCAGCTTGAATTATTGTATCAGACTAGCCATAAAATAGAATACAACCAAAGAGTGGGATATACAGAATGGGCAAATATTGATGGAAGGCACCAGAAAAATAAATCCAGAGCATTGGGTTGCCCGGCAGAAGAGTTGGTTCTCATGATATTTAACAGTGTCAGGCTCTGAGTACACAGAAGACATCATAAGGCACTGGGTTCCTGGGAGAAAATGGGCTGGAAAAGTACTAAAGAAAGGCATTGTCTATTTCACAACTTTCATTGAGCTGACCCTACTTGCTGTCATCTACCTCAGATATCCTGCTAGTGTTGGCCTCACAGTCAGTTCAATACTGATAGTCTGACTACTTTCTAGCACTTTATTGTTGTTATTTAATTCAGACATTACTTATAGGTGCTATTGATCTAAACACAAACAACACACATTGAATCAACAAGATACTGCATCTTCAGAGGATGATATGTTAATAAAGATGAAACTATGACTTTCAATACTTGATCACTGCTTTTCTTTTATGAATAAATTACATAGATTTGAGGGGTGGGGAAACTAATTCACTGCATAATACTTTTGGATTTTAAAAAAATATCCGGTAATACACCACATTAACAAACTGAAAAATAAAAATCATATGATTATCTCAATAGATGCAGAGAAAGCCTTTGACAAAAATCTACATCCATTTATGATAAAAACCCTTCAGAAGGTGGGAATAGAAGGAACATACCTCAACATAATAAAAGCTATGTATGACAAACCCACAGCAAACATTATCCTCAATGGTGAAAAACTGAAAGCATTTCCCCTAAAGTCAGGAACAAGACAAGGGTGCCCACTCTCACCACTACTATTCAACATAGTTCTGGAAATTTTGGCCACAGCAATCAGAGCAGAAAAAAACATAAAAGGAATCCAAATTGGAAAAGAAGTAAAACTTTCACTGTTCGCTGACGACATGATGCTCTACACAGAAAACCCTAAAGACTCTACCAGAAAACTACTAGAGCTAATCAATGAATACAGTAAATTTTCAGGATATAAAATCAACACACAGAAATCACTTGCATTCCTATACACTAATAATGAGAAAATAGAAAGAGAAATTAAGGAAACTATTCCATTCACTGTTGCAATGAAAAGAATAAAATACTTAGGAATATATCTACCTAAAGAAACAAAAGACCTGTATATAGAAAACTATGAAACAATGGTGAAAGTAATCAAAGAGGACACTAATAGATGCAGAAATATACCGTATTCGTGGATGAGAAGAATAAATATTGTGAAAATCAGTATACTACCCAAGGTAATTTATACATTCAATGAAATCCCTATCAAGCTACCAACGATATTTTTCACAGAACTAGAACAAATAATCTCACAATTTGTATGGAAATACAAAAAAACCTCGAATAGCCAAAGCAATCTTGAGGAAGAAGAATGGAACTGGGGGAATCAACCTGCCTGACATCAGGCTCTACTACAAAGCCACAGTCATCAAGACAGTATGGTACTGGCATAAAGACAGAAATATAGATCCATGGAACAAAATAGAAAGCCCAGAGATAAATCCACGTACTTATGGACACCTTATCTTTGACAAAGGAGGCAAGAATATAAAATGGAGAAAAGACAGTCTCTTCAACAAGTGGTGCTGGGAAAATTGGTCAGCCACTTGTAAAAGAATGAAACTAGATCACTTCCTAACACCATACACAAAAATAAACTCAAAATGGATTGAAGATCTAAATGTAAGACCAGAAACTATAAAACTCCTAGAGGAGAACATAGGCAAAACACTCTCCGACATAAATCACAGCAGGATCCTCCATGACCCACCTCCCAGAATATTGGAAATAAAAGCAAAAATAAACAAATGGGACCTAATTAAAATTAAAAGCTTCTGCAAAGCAAAGGAAATTATAAATAAAGTGAAAAGATAGCCTTCAGAATGGGAGAAAATAATAGCAAATGAAACAACTGACAAAGAATTAATCTCAAAAATATACAAGCAGCTCCTTCAGCTCAATTCCAGAAAAACAAACGACCCACTCAAAAAAATGGGCCAAAGAACTAAACAGACATTTCTCCAAAGAAGACATACAGATGGCTAACAAACTGATGAAAAAATGCTCAACATCCCTCATAATCAGAGAAATGCAAATCAAAACCACAATGAGATACCATTTCACACCAGTCAGAATGGCTGCTATCCAAAAATCTAAATGCTGGAGAGGGTGTGGAGAGAAGGGCACCCTCTTACACTGTTGGTGGGAATGCAAACTAGTACAGCCACTATGGAGAACAGTGTGGAAATTCCTGAAAAAATTGGAAATAGAACTGCCATATAATCCAGGAATCGCACTCCTGGGCATACACACCAAGGAAAGCAGAATTGAAAGAGACACATGTACTCCAATGTTCATCGCAACACTGTTTATAATAGCCAGGACATGGAAGCAACCTAGATGTCCATCTGAAGATGAATGGATAAGAAAGCTTTGGTACATATACACAATGGAGTATTACTCAGCCATTAAAAAGAATGTATTTGAATCAGTTCTAATGAGGTGGATGAAACTGGAGCCTAGTATACAGACTGAAGTAAGCAAGAAAGAAAAGCACCAATGCAGTATACTAACGCATATATACGGAATTTAGAAAGATGGTAATGATAACCCTGTATCAGTTCAGTTCAGTTCAGTTCAGTCGCTCATTCATGTCCGACTCTCTGCGACCCCATGAATCACAGCACACCAGGCCTCCCTGTCCATCACCAACTCCCGGAGTTCACTCAAACTCATGTCCACAGAGTCAGTGATGCCATCCAGCCATCTCATTCTCTGTCGTCCCCTTCTCCTCCCGCCCCCAAACTTTCCTAGCATCAGAGTCTTTTCCAGTGAGTCAACTTGTTGCATGAGGTGGCCAAAGTATTGTAGTTTCAGCTGAGACAGCAAAAGAGACACTGGTGTATAGAATAGTCTTTTGGACTCTGTGGGAGAGGACGAGGGTGGGATGATTTGGGAGAATGGCATTGAAGCATGTATATTTTCATATGTGAAACAAATCACCAGTCCAGGTTCGATGCATGATACAGGATGCTCGGGGCTGGTGCACGGGGATGACCCAGAGGGAGGATAAGGGGAGGAGGGAGGTGGGAGGGGGGTTCAGGAAGGGGAACTCATGTACACCCGGGGAGGATTCATGTCAATGTATGGCAAAACCAACCAATATAATTTTTAAAAAATTAAAATAAAAATAAGAGCACAAAATTCAAAATCTGCATTTGGAGTACATGAACTGGGGGCTTAAAAAAATCCATAACAGAATGTACTATATACAAATGTATCATGATGCAGTATTCAAAACTGGAATTCCTTTCTATACAGATTTGTGTACAATAATGTTCTATGTATAAAATTCCCTGTATAAGAATCTAGCCCTCTATTCATGTCATGTCATGTGCATGCTCAGTCATTTCAGACTCGTTGCAATCCTGTGGACTGAAGCCCACCAGGCTCCTTGGTCCATAGGATTCTCCAGGCAAGAATACTGGAGTGGGTTGCCATTTCCTTCTCCAGGGGATTTTCCCAACCCAGAGATCGAACTCGAATCTCTTGCATCTACATTGGCAGGTGGGTTCTTTACCACTAGTGCCAACTGAGAAGCCTGTTTCTTGAATGACATGCTTTCAAACAGTGAACAGACACCTCTGTCCCACACTCCTGAACCAGCGCTTTTTCCCCTTCAGCCCTTCCCACCATAAACCTCCCCTCTTTCCTTTTGTTTGCTTTGGTCTCTGCTGACCACAAGCCCCTGCTCTTGCTCCCTTTCACACTGCTTCATTTTCATCCAAATGCCTCCACTTTTCTTAGTGACACATCAAGCTTCTTGAGCATTCTCTAGTGCGCTTCAGGCCTGTGCCTGTTCCATGTTAAACAGGCTGCGGTGTGAGTGCAGAGCTGAGCTCAGTAAAATACTCTGTCCAACGAGGCCAGTTTTGTAAACAGGGCTGTTTCCGGCAGAAATGTCTGATGGGATAAACAAGGCTGGAAAGAAGGACTCTCACAGAGGAGAGTGACATTGTCAGGACACAGAAACACATTCCAAATAAAAATACTCTTGTTTCTAATGTACGCTCAGGCTTTGAATAAACCCAAATCACTGAGGGAGATTTAAAAAGAACAATTAGGACTGAGTCAGAAACTGTGATTTCTGAAACTATACTAAGGGTCTTTGACTTTTTCCTTTTCTGGTTTTAGAGTTTAATTTCCTTAAAAATAAAAACCACCAGTACAACATTGTAAAGCAATAATACTCCAATTAAAAAAATTAAATAACATTAAAAAAATAAAACTAAAAATTTGAATGAATGAGGATGGAAAGTAGTATTATTAAAAGTATACAATAAAAAGCAAAATCATTTAATATCACAGAGATGTCAGAAAGCTACTGTACGAATTTAGAATATTTAAGATCTTATATAGATGCTGAATGTAAATGATGGCTAATCAGGAAGGATCAATTAGATGGCTATCAAATAAAAATCACCAGAAAATTGGTAGATTACATCCATGTTGATACAATGGCTTATCACTATTTTCATTAATATTCAGCCCTTAGGAAGAGGGATGAAAGTGCAGTATTTAGCCATGTACAAGAGCATACATAGAAAATTCACTATACTAAGATGATACTAGTTTATAATGACAAAAACAGGTATAAATGAAAAACAAAAATTGCAATACTTGAGATTGATTAGCAAATACTTAGTTTTTAACATAGGGATTAAATAGGACCCAAGGGCATCCCCAAATTGTGTTCCTGTAAATGTCTAACAGTTAGAAGAGGAAAATGTAATTTGATCATCTGGGCAAATTACTATTATGCTCTCTTCTTAGGCTTCCTTGGTCTGCTCTTTTACATTGCCCAGACTCTGTGTGGTGAATGAACATTGTCCAAGCTGTGTTGCTGTTCAAAACCAGACACACATTTTGTTTGTGTAATCAGAATGAGCAAGTGTTTGGGAACACAGCTTTCTTATTCATATGACTATGCACCAAGCACCGGGAGGCCTAAGATGTGAGACAGCTAAACGGTCTGTCAATTGGAGCTTTTTTTTCAACTCTTGAAGTAAATCTTGAAATAAATCTTTCCTTCATGACATTTGTTATATCGAAACTAGATGTTTGCCAGATGTAGTATAGCAATAAACAACAACCCCTTCCCCTGTGGCTAGTACCAGAAAGCACCAATTAGAAATAATGCTTTGTGATGACTCTCTCATACTAAACTGGATTAATTCAGGAAGAACTCAGAAAATTGTTTGTGTAAAGCGTATAAATGAAACTTGCGAAAGGCCAAGTCTAAGCATTCTTTCCAAATAGTTTGAAACTCTCACTCTGATTTTCTGTGTCCCTCTTTATAACTTTAAAAGCAGCATTATTGAGATATAATTCAGGTATCATACAATTCACCCATTTCAAGTGTACAATTCCATGACTTTTTAGTATATTCAGAGTTGTGCAACTATATGCCAATGCCAAGTCACTTCAGTCGTGTCCGACTCTGTGCGACCCCACAGACGGAAGCCCACCAGGCTCCCCCATCCCTGGGATTCTCCAGGCAAGAACACTGGAGTGGGTTGCCATTTCCTTCTCCAATGTGTGAAAGTGAAAAGTGAAAGTGAAGTCGCTCAGTCGTGTCCGACCTTTAGCGACCCCATGGACTGCAGCCTACCAGGCTCCTCCATCCATGGGATTTTCCAGGCAAGAGTACTGGAGTGGCTGCAGTCTAATTGTAGAAAAATTTATGGCCCTAAAATGTCTATTAGTAATCACTTCACATTTTCCCCCTGATTTCCAAGCACTAGGCAACCACTAGTCTACTTCCTGTGTCAACAGTCTCCTTATGAATTTTATAAGGTTAGCTTTAAGAATGATCTCTGGGTTAGCAGTAACTATTATTTACTGAAAGCACTGTGTAAAGTACTTTTTGCATGCTGTCCTCAGTTCACACATCCATCCTATGAAAGAGGTTTTCATCTCCTCATTTTACAAATAAAGAAACTACAGTTGAGATAGACATTGATACTTTCCCAAAATCACATACTTGGTAGAGGTGAAACTTCCTTCCACTTTTGTCTGTTCAAAGCTCCCATGTTTTGTCCAGTATGCTAAAGTGACATAGGGTAGAGAGGCTTAACTCTGAGGTTGAACCATATGAAACTGCCAACAATAAGTCATTTTTCACCTACCCAAAAATGGCAATTCTGAAACATTTAACCAAAATAAATACGTCAATGCCTTCTGTTGGAAGGAACCTTAAAAGAATGACTACTGTGTCAGTCTGTAAAAAGCTTTTAGTTTAAGAAGTTGGGATCTACAGACATTAATGCAGCTCCTCTATACTATCAAAGTTCTTCTGTTCCCTCCTCCTAAAGACACATTATGTAGCCTTTCACCCATGAGGGAATCTACCTGGCTCCAAGTTAATCTCTTAAAACAATTATAGGTGTTTTATTTTTTTAATGCTGAATTTCTTATAAAAGGGATAGAAAGCTGTAGGGTCCTTTATAAGCATAAAGGAAATTATTGGTCCAACATGAGTATGGCAGGAGCCCAGAGGCCATCTCAGCGTTTTAGCTTGTTCCTTACCAACAGCTCCCACAGTGAGGAACTAGTTTAGGATAAAGCTCAAAAATAGGACAAAGTTAAAGGAAGACAGAAGGATGTCTGTTTTTCACATATTTTGGTAATAGGTACATCAAAGAATGCATGTCAAAATGTCACATAGACTTCAAAATATGAATGACTCTACAGGCATAGGATAGAACCTAGCACCCTCACTTTATTAGCATAGAGCTCTGTATTTCTATTTGATTTATCAAGGAAGCACACAGTACCAACTATAAGCAGTACTGAATGGGGAAAAAAAACTCTTTTGGAGAGTGACATGCCTTGTATCTGGAAGAAGAGCTGATGACCTTATTCTCACTGACTTGAAACATACACACACACAAAAAAATGACATGGGTTGGTAGAAAGGCAAGGGTTTTTTATTCTTTTTTCTCTTTTCAGTTAAGCAGGATTATCATAAATCTTACTTCCTTTGGAGGGCTACTTATGGTGCTTTACTTATATTTAGCTGTTTATCCTTTTTAAGACTACCTGATAGATCATCCTTATGTGAAAGAGACAGACCATTAAAAATGGATAACTGCCTAACAAATTATATTCTTGTTTAGTTTCTATCAAATGATTCTGCATGGCATTAGCAAATACTATAAACAAGAAACTAAGTAAACAATTTTATCCCCCTATATTAATTTGGCAGCAATGATTAGCTGAAATTTGGTATCATATTATCTTGTCAATAATTCTAGATAATAGGAAGGAAAAAAAAAAGTTTAAATTCAAAAAAGTTCTGAATTATCCCATAAGTCTTGCTTCACCTTCCATCTTCCTCTTAAATCCCCATCATTGCAGGAAAAGTAAATAGCAGCTTGTGTTATGATGGATTAGCATTGGCAGATGCACAGCTGGGCATAACTAAGACAGTTGTTGGAAGCCAAAGTTCTTGTGGATTACCTACATCTGTTACCCAAGTTGCCTGTATCTATTGACACTAATGATAATCTTCCTTCTTAACAGGCTTAGCACGTAAGATGTCTCTGGGGACTTTCTCAAGCAAGGTACTACTTTTCTGTTGATTTAGAGATCTACTTGTCTAATCTGCAACTATATCCAAGCTACACAAACTTCCTGTGTGTATATTTTGGATAGGAATATCAAATGCTTCTCTTTTGTTTGGATATAAATCTGAACAAAAGTGCCACTGGCAAACTGTTGGCACAATTATTCCCAAATTCTATGAGTCATTGTGCCTCATTTCTGAAGCAAGTCTTTAGTGAGGTTCTTCTAAGGTCCTCAATACACATTTTTAATTTCCCTTTTAATTATGCCAATTAAACTCTGCTTATCCTGGGGTCTACGACACTTCTCTCCTTTGGACATCCAGAAGTCTGAGGATTTGCTGTCACTGAGGTAATCGCTTGCTTTATTCCAGATTCTCCATCTTTCAGTTCAGTTCAGTTCAGTCGCTCAGTCGTTTCCGACTCTTTGTGACCCCATGAATCACAGCACGCCAGGCCTCCCTGTCCATCACCAACTCCCAGAGTTCACTGAAATTCATGTCCATCGAGTCGGTGATGCCATCCAGCCATAGATAAATATTAAACTCTTCCTGAAAAGGCCATAAATCTTCTGGTAACTCTTATGGCAACATTATGTAGAAGGATTCTTTCCTTCCGGGGGTTGAACTAGCAGATCATAATTTATCCAGTATTATTATCATCTTAAAAATTTTTTGTCATGCAGAGTCCCATTTGGTTAAAAATGTCTCATCATTGTATTATACAGTTGTACCGACTTCTTGCTGAGCTAGCTTTTCAACCAGTTATAAACTATATCTAGGGAGTGATGTTTTGGGATCAGCACTGTGCACATAGTATGAACCTGCTCCCCTAGTCAAAAACCATTATTTCCTTGAGAAACCCTGATGTGTATATTAGCTTTTACTGATCAGTTGGATCAGGGCTATATATACCATGGCAACTAGACCATCTCTATGGTTGAATAATATCAGGGATACCTTCCAACCCAGTTTGTAACATGGTATTTCTAACTCTAAGTATTTCCATTTTGTTTCTATCACTAACAATTTGTAGTTAAAAATGAGATCAAAGTTGGTACATGGTGTGAATAAAGCTAACACTTTGGAAGTAAGATCGTGATCAGCTAGCTATTTTTCTTCACCTGAGTGTGTGTTTTGTTCCCTCTTTGTGAAACGACTACAAAAGGAACTTTTGAATCTGCTCTGAACATCCCACAATAGGGCTAAGTGTTTAGGTATGAAAATCATTCAAATATTATAGCGTGGAAAGTAAATTTTATATCTACAGTAAAGTTTATAGCTCTGCTTACTCATAGGCCCCAAGAGAATGCTTTCTTCAGAAATGAATATCTTCTTTTTATTTTTAGGGAATGGGAATCCTACTAATGGCAAAGGAGACTGAGTTCTGGGACTGACTTCGGGGGAAGATAGGCTATATGTAAGAAGGACTTTGCCAATCAGAGAAGTATTGCTGGTCACAGAAGAAAGCCAAGTTTCTTTAGTCACCTTGAGTTTTATGATGTACTGTATAAATCAGGAAAAGATCTTACTTGCATGTGCTTGCATGAGCACAATAAAAGGTGGTAAAGAATGTACACCCATGGCTGATTCATGTCAATGTATGGCAAAAATCACTACAGTATTGTAAAGTAATTAGTTTCCAATAAAATAAATTAATTAATTAAAAAAATAAAACCGATTGTAAAAATAAATAAATAAATGCATTGGTTCATTTAACAACAACAACAAAAGGTGGTAAAGAAAACATCCGTTGATGGTTAACATTGGTTACGTTGTTGGAGAGAGGTGGTGGGAGTGGAGACAGATGTTTGAATATTTTTAAGCCTTTGTCATTTTAGAGCACTTTTAGGTTTACAATAAAATAGAAAGGAAGGTACAGAGATTTCCCATACCCCTCTGCCCCAACACATACATAACATCCTCCATTATCAACATCACACTCACCAGAGTGGTACACTTTTTGCTGAAGATGAACCTACACTGACACATCATCTTCATCCAAAGTCTACAGTTTACCTTAGGGTTCACTCTTGGTGTCCTCTAGTCTATGGATTTAGATAAATGTATAATGACATGTATACATCATTATACTATCATAGAGTATTTTCATTGCCCTAAAAATCTGGTGCTCCACCTATTCATCCTCCTTGCCCCGGCAACTATTAATATTATTTTTTATTTCTCTCAGAATCTCAATATTTTTCCTTTTTGACATTTTATTGTCTCTATAGTTTTGCCTTTTCCAGAATGTCATATAGTTGGACTCATGCAGGTGTAGTCTACTCAGCACATTTTTTTTTTAACCTAGTAAAATACATTTGGTGGTTCTAATAATAAAGAACCTGCATTTGGTGGTTCTAGTAATAAAGAACCTTCTTGCCAATGTAAGAGATGCAGTTTTAATCCCTGGGTTGGGAAGATCCCCTGGAGGAGGGTATGGCAACCCACTCCTGTATTCTTGCCTGGAGAATACCATGGATAGAGAACCGTGGTAGGCTACTATCCATAGGATCACAAAGAATCAGACACAACTGAAGTGACTTAGCACACACTCATGCATTTAAGTTTCCTCCATGTCCTTTCATGCTTGATAGTTCATTCCTTCTTTCCCTAGTTTTATTGAGATTTTAATTGACATAACATTGTGTCAGTTTAAAGTGTACAACCTATAATTAGATATGTATATACAATGCAAAATGATTGCCACATTAAGTTTAGTTAACATCCATCACCTCACATAGATTTCCAGTTTGTTGTGATCCACACAGTCAAAGGCTATAGTGTAGTCACTGAAGCAGAGGTAGATGTTTTTGCTGGAACTGTCTTGCTTTCTCCATGATCCAATGAATGTTGACAATTTGATCTCTTGTTCCTCTGCCTTTTCGAAATCCAGCTTGCACATCTGGAAGTTCTTGGTTCACATACTACTGAAGCCTAACCTGAAGCATTTTGAGCATTAGCATGTGAAATGAGTGCAACTGTATGGTAATATGAACATTATTTGGCATTGCCCTTCTTTGGGATTGGATTGAAAACTGATTTTTCCAGTCCTGTGGCCACTGCTAAACTTTCCAAATTTCCTGATAATTTGAGTGCAACACTCTAACAGCATCATCTTTTAGGATTTGAAATAGCTTAGCTGGATTTCCATCCTACAGTAGCTTTGTTCATAGCAGTGCTTCCTAAGGTGCACTTGACCTCATACTCCCAGATGTCGAGCTTTGGGTGAGTGATGACACCATTGTAGTTATCCAAGTCATTTAAGCTTTTCTTGTGTAGCTCTTCTGTGTATTCCTGCGACCTCTTCCGAATCTCTTCTGCTTCTGTTCAGTTCAGTTCAGTTCAGTCGCTCAGTCATGTCAGACTCTTTGCAACCCACTGAACCGTAGCACGCCAGGCCTCCCTATCCATCACTAACTCCCGGAGTCCACCCAAACCCATGTCCTTTGAGTCGGTGATGCCATCCAACCACCTCATCCTCTGTCATCCCCTTCTTATCCTGCCCCCAATCTTTTCCAGCATCAGGGTCTTTTCAAATGAGTCACTCTTCACATCAGGTGGCCAAAGTATTGGAGTTTCAGCTTCAACATCAGCCTTTCCAATGAACACCCAGGACTGATCTCCTTGCAGTCCAAGGGACTCTCAAGAGTCTTCTCCAACACCACAGTTCAAAAGCATCAATTCTTCGGTGCTCAGCTTTATTTATAGTCCAACTCTCACATCCATACATGACCACTGGTAAAACCATAGCCTTAACTAGAAGGGCCTTTGTTGACAAAGTAATATGCTTTTCAATGTGCTGTTTAGGTTGGTCATAACTTTCCTTCCAAGGAGTAAACGTCTTTTAATTTCATGGCTGCAATCACCATCCACAGTGATTTTGGAGCCCCCAAAAATAAAGTCAGCCACTGTTGCCACTGTTTCCCCATCTATTCACCATGAAGTGATGGGACCGGATGCCATGATCTTAGTTTTCTAAATGTTGAGCTTTAAGCCATTTTTTCACACTCCTCTTTCACTTTCATCAGAAGGCTCTTTAGTTCTTTTTTGCTTTCTGCCACAAGGGTGGTGTCATCTGCAAACCTGAGATTTGATATTTCTCCCGGCAATCTTGATTCCAGCTTGTGCTTCCTCCAGCCCAGCATTCCTCATGATGTACTCTGCATATAAGTTAAATAAGCAGTGTGACAATATATAGCCTTGACGTACTCCTTTTCCTATTTGGAACCAGTCTGTTGTTCCATGTCCAGTTCTAACTGTTGCTTCCTGACCTACATACAGCTTTCTCAAGAGGCAGGTCAGGTGGCCTGGTAGCTGCTTCTGTTAGGTCTTTACAATTTCTGTCCTTTTTCGTGCCCATTCTTACATGAAATGCTCCTTTGATACTTCCAATTTTGTTGAAGTGAATTCTAGTCTTTCCCATTCTATTGTTTTCCTCTTATTGTTGGCACTGTTGATTTAAGAAGGCCTTCTTATCTCTCCTTGCTATTCTCTGGAATGCTGCATTCAGTTGCAGAATTCACCCTTGCCTTCCACTTCTCTTCGTCCCTCAGCTATTTATAAAACCTCCTTAAACAACCACTTTGCCTTCTTGCATTTCTTTTTCTTTGGGATAGCTTTGGTCACTGCCTCCTGTATAATGTTTATGAATTTCCACCCATAGTTCTTCATGCATTCTATCAGATCTAATCCCTTGGATCTATTTGTCACCTCTACTGTATAATTATAAGAAATTTTATTTAGGTCATACTTGAATGGCCTAGTGGTTTTCCCTATTTCTTCCATTTGAGCCTGAATTTTGCGATAAGGAACTCACGATTTGAGCCACAGTCTTGTTTTTGCTGACTGTATAGTTTCTCCATCTTTGGCTACAAAGAACATAGTCAATCTAATTTCCATATTGCTCATATGGTGATGGCCATGTGTAAAGTTGCCTCTTGGGTTGTTGGAAAAGCATGTTTGCTATGACCAGCATGTTATCTTGACAAAACTCTCTTCGCTTTTTCCCTGTTTCATTTTGTACTCCAAGGTCAAACTTGCCTGTTATTCCAGGTATCTCTTGACTTTCTACTTTGGCATTCCAATCCCCTGTGATGAAAAGGACATCTTTTTTTTGGTGTCAGTTCTAGAAGATGTTGTAGATCTTCATAGAACAAGTCAATTTCAGCTTCTTCAGCATTAGTGATTGTGGCATAGACTTGGATTACTGTTATGTGGAATGGTTTGTTTGAAAATGAACTGAGATCATTCTGTCGTTTCTGAGGTTGCACCCAAGTGCTGCATTTCAGACTCTTTTATTGACTATGAAGGTTACTCCATTTCTTCTAAGGGATTCTTGCCCACATTATTAGATACAATGGTCATCTGAATTAAATTCGCCCATTCCCGTTCGATTTAGTTCACTGATTCATAAGATGTCCTTGTTCAATCTTGCCATCTCCTGCTTGAGTACATCCAATTTACCTTGATTCGTGGACCTAATATTCCAGGTTCCCATGCATTATTATTCTTTACAGCATTAGACTTTAGTTTCACCACCAGACACATTCACAGCTACGTGTCTTTTCTGCTTTGGCCCAGCCCCTTCATTTATTTCTGGAACTATTAGTAATTGCCCTCTGCTCTTCCCCAATAGCATATTGCATACCTTCTGACTTGGAGGGCTCATTTTCCAGTGTCATATTTTTTAACTTTTCATACTGCCCATGGGATTGATTCTCCAGGCAAGAATACTGGTTTGGTTTGCCATTCCCTCCTCAAGCAGATCACATTTTGTCAGAACTATTCACCACGACCCATCTGTCTTGGCTGTCCCTCTATGGATTGGCTCATAGATTCAGTGAGTTATGCAAGCCCTTAGCCACAACAAGCCTATTCTCCATGAAATGGTTTCTTATTATAACATACATTTATTAATTACTATTGTAATTTTTAAAATCAGAATTTATTCTTAGTGAATTTACTCTTACTAAGAAAAATTCATTAAATCTTTGTTCACTAATGCTACAATAGGTGATATACTTTTAATTAAACTGTATTTCAATTAACAAGCATGGAATATTGTAGGTAGTTTTACAACCACAGAATTGCAGATGGGGTTTTAAGATTGTTTCTATACTTCATACCTCAGTATTATTGAGAAACCCCAAACCACAAAAGTGATTGCGCACCCCTCCAGAACAGGTGAAAATATACTTTGGATATTGCAGGATCATATGAGCACTGCTAATATTAAATGGAGACTTTTCCCTCTGGCTTGTCTTCTTCAACCAAAGAAAGAGGAATTTTCACATAACAAGAAAATTGGAGTAGAAAAGAAGTATCTTATGCAGACCTGAATTTAGAAGAGACTTTGAGGATCAGCCAGCCTGAAACAAGTCCCTCTTTTAACAGAAAAGTCAACTGAAATTCAAGGGTATTAAGTGATGGCCACAAAGTCACACAGTTACTAAGTAGAATCCCAGTCTACTAGTTTTGCTTTCAATTACATCCTCCAAATCCTACCATTGGAAATTTTACAGATACTGGGAGTATAAGATTATGAAATAAAAATGTTCCTCAAGGTTCCTTGCCACAGTGTTGTAAAGCAAAATGGAAAAATCTGAGTTTTACAGTTCTTTTTTTTTATTTTTTAATTATTTTTTTACTTCTTACTTTTTTTATTGGAGGCTAATTATTTTACAATATTATATTGGTTGGTTTTGCCATACATTGACATGAATCCGCCCCGGGAGTACATGAGTTCTTCCTCCCGAACCGCCCTCCCACCTCCCTCCTCCCCTTATCCTCCCTCTGGGTCATCCCTGCATACCAGCCCCAAGCATCCTGTAACATGCATCGACCCTGAACTGGCAATTCGTTTCAAATATGATAATATACATGTTTCAATGCCATTCTCCCAAACCATCCCACCCTCACACTCTCCCACAGAGTCCCAAGGACTGTTTTATACATCTATGTCTCTTTTGCTGTCTCATATACAGGGTTATCATTTGCATCTATTTAATTCCATATATATGCGTTAGTATATTGTATTGGTGTTTTTCTTTCTGGCTGACTTCACTCTGTATAATAGGCTCTAGTTTCATCCACCTCATTAGAACTGGTTCAAATGCATTCTTTTTAATGGCTGAGTAAAAGTCCATTGTGTATATGTATAAAAGATTTCTTATCCATTCATCTGCTGATAGATATCTAGGTTGCTTCCATGTCCTGGCTATTATAAACAGTGCTGTAATGAACATTGGAGTACATGTGCCTCTTTCAATTCTGGTTTCCTCGGTGAGTAGGCCCAGGAGTGCGATTCCTGGATCATATGGCAGTTCTATTTCCAGTTTTTTGAGGAATCTCCACACTGTTCTCCATAGTGGTTGTACTAGTTTGCATTCCCACCAACAGTTTAAGAGGGTTCCCTTCTCTCCACACCCTCTCCAGCATTTATTGCTTGTAGACTTTTGAATAGCAGCCATTCTGACTGGTGTGAAATGGTATCTCACTGTGGTTTTGATTTGCATTTCTCTGATTATGAGGGATGTTGAGCATTTTTTCATGTGTTTGTTAGCCATCTGTATGTATTCTTTGGAGCAATGTCTGTTTAGTTCTTTGGCCCATTTTTGATTGTGTCGTTTATTTTTCTGGAATTGAGCTGCAGGAGCTGGTTGTATATTTTTGAAATTAATTCTTTGTCAGTTGTTTCATTTGCTATTATTTTCTCCCATTCTGAAGGCTGTCTTTTCACCTTGCTTATAGTTTCCTTTGCTGTGCAGAAGCTTTTGATTTTAACTAGGTCTCATTTGTTTATTTTTGCTTTTATTTCCAATATTCTGGGAGGTGGGTCTTGGAGGATCCTGCTGTGATTTATGTCAGAGAGTGTTTTGCCTACGTTCTCCTCTAGGAGATAGTTTCTGGTCTTACATTTAGCTCTCTAATCTATTTTGAGTTTATTTTGGTGTATGGTGTTAGGAAGTGTTCTAGTTTCATTCTTTTACAAGTGGCTGAGCAGTTTTTCCAGCCCCACTTGTTGAAGAGACTGTCTTTTCTCCATTTTATATTCTTACATCCTTTGTCAAAGATAAGGTGTCCATAGGTGCGTGGATTTATCTCTGGGCTTTCTATTTTGTTCCATTGATCTATATTTCTATCTTTATGCCAGTACCATACTGTCTTGATGATTGTGGCTTTGTAGTAGAGTCTGAAGTCCGGCAGGTTGTTTCCCCAGTTCCATTTTTCTTCCTCAAGATTGCTTTGGCTATTCAAGGTTTTTTGTATTTCCATACAAATTGTGAGATTATTTGTTCTAGTTCTGTGAAAAATATCGTTGGTAGCTTGATAGGGATTGCATTGAATGTAAAATTACTTTAGGTAGTATACTCATTTTTAAAATATTTATTCTTCTCATCCACGAATACGGTATATTTCTGCATCTATTAGTGTCCTCTTTGATTACTTTCACTAGTGTTTCATAGTTTTCTATGTACAAGTCTTTTGTTTCCTTAGGTAGATATATTCCTAAGTATTTAATTCTTTTCATTGCAACAAAGAATGGAATACTTTCTTTAATTTCTCTTTCTATTTTCTCATTATTAGCATTTAGGAATGCAAGTGATTTCTGTGTGCAGATTTTATATCCTGCAACTTTACTGTATTCATTGATTAGCTCTAGTAGTTTTCTGGTAGAGTCTTTAAGGTTTTCTGTGTAGAGGATCATGTCATTAGCGAATAGTGAAAGTTTTATTTCTTCTTTTCCAAATTGGATTAATTTTATGTCTTTTTCTGCTCTGATTGCTGTAGCCAGAACTTCCAGAACTATGTTGAATAGTAGTGTTGAGAGTGGGAACCCTTGTCTTGTTCCTGACTTTAGGGGAAATGCTTTCAGTTTTTCACCGTTGAGGATAATGTTTGCTGTGGGTTTGTCATATATAGCTTTTATTATGTTGAGATATGTCCCTTCTATTCCCACTTTCTGGAGGGTTTTTATCATAAATGGATGTTGAATTTTGTCGAAGGCTTTCTCTGCATCTATTGAAATAATCATATGATTTTCATTTTTCAGTTTGTTAATGTTGTGTATTACGTGGATTGATTTGCGGATATTGAAGAATCCTTGCATTCCTGGGATAAACCCACTTTGTGATGATGTATCATCTTCTTAATGTGTTGTTGGATTATGATTGCTAGAATTTTATTAAGGATTTTTGCATCTAAGTTCATCAGTGATATTGGCCTGTAGTTTTCTTTTTTTGTGTGTGTGACCTTTACCTGGTTTTGGGATTAGGGTGATGGTGGCCTCATAGAATGAGTTTGGAAGTTTCCCTTCCTCAGCAATTTTCTGGAATTGTTTGAGTAGAATAGGTGTTAGCTCTTCTCTACATTTTTGGTAGAATTCAGCTCTGAAGCCGTCTGGACCTGGGCTTTTGTTTGCTCAAAGATTTCTGATTACAGCCTCTAGTTCCGTGCTTGTGATGGGTCTCTTCAGATTTTCTATTTCTTCCTGGTTCAGTTTTGGAAAGGTGTACTTTTCTAGGAATTTGTCCATTTCTTCCAGGTTATTCATTTTATTGCCATATAATTGCTGGTAGTATTCTCTAATAATCCTTTGTATTTCTGTGTTGTCGTTTGTGATCTCTCCATTTTCATTTCTAATTTTATTGATTTGGTTCTTCTCCCTTTGTTTCTTGATGAGTCTGGCTAGTGGTTTGTCAATTTTATTTACCTTCTCAAAGAACCAGCTTTTGGCTTTGTTGATTTTTGCTATGGTCTCTTTTGTTTCTTTTGCATTTATCTCTGCCCTAATTTTTACGATTTCTTTCCTTCTACTCACCTTGGGATTCTTCATTTCTTCCTTTTCTAGTTTCTTTAGATGTAGAATTAGGTTATTTAGTTGACTTTTTTCTTGTTTCCTGAGGTGTGCCTGTATTGCTATGAGCTTCCCCCTTAGCACTGCTTTTAGATTGTCTCAGAGGCTTTGGGTTGTTGTGTTTTCATTTTCATTTATTTCTATGCATCTTTTGATTTCTCTTTTGATTTCTTCTATGTTTTGTTCATTATTTAGCAGCGTGTTGTTCAGCCTCCATATGTTGCCATTTTTAACGGTTTTTCTCCCATAATTGAGACCTAATCTTACTGCATTGTGGTCAGAAAAAATGCTTGGAATGATTTCAATCTTTTTGAATTTACCAAGGCTAGATTTATGGCCCAGGATGTGATCTATCCTGGAAAAGGTTCCGTGTGCGCTTGAGAAAAAGGTTAAATTCATTGTTTTGGGGTGTAATGTCCTATAGAGATCTATTAGGTCTAACTTGTCTATTGTATCATTTAAAGTTTGTGTTTCCTTGTTCATTTTCTGTTTAGTTGATCTATCCATAGATGTAAGTGGTGTATTAAAATCTCCCACTATTATTGCATTGTTGTTAATTTCCCCTTTCATACTTGTTAGTAATTGTCTTACATATTGCGGTGCTCCTATGTTGGGTACATAAATATTTATAATTTTTATATCTTCTCCTTGGATTGATCCTTTGATCATTATGTAGTTTCCTTCTTTTTCTCTTTTCACACCCTTTATTTTAAAGTCTATTTTATCTGATATGAGTATTGCTACTCCTGCTTTCTTTTGCTCTCTATTTGCAAGGAATATCTTTTTCCAGCCCTTCACTTTCAGTCTGTATGTGTCCCTCATTTTGAGGTGGGCCTCTTGTAGACAACATATATGGGGGTCTTGTTTTTGTATCCATTCAGCCAGCCTTTGTCTTTTGGTTCGGGCATTCAACCCATTTACACTTAAGGTAATTATTGATAAGTATGATCCCATTGCCATTTTCTTTATTGCTTTGGGTTTGAGTTTATACACCCTTTCTGTGTTTCCTGTCTATAGAAGAGCCTTTAGCATTTGTTAGAGAGCTGGTTTGGTGATGCTGAATTCTCTCAGCTTTTGCTTGTCTGTAAAGCTTTTGATTTCTCCTTCATATTTGAATGAGATCCTTGCTGGGTACAGTAATCTGGGCTGTAGGTTATTTTCTTTCATCACTTTAAGTATGTCTTGCCATTCCCTCCTGGCCTGAAGAGTTTCTGTTGAAAGATCAGCTGTTATCCTTATGGGGATCCCATTGTGTGTTATTTGCCTCTTTTCCCTTGCTGCTTTTAATATTTGTTTTTTTTATTTGATCTTTGTTAATTTGATTAATATGTGTCTTGAAATATTTTGCCTTGGGTTTATCTTGTTGGGGACTCTCTAGGTTTCTTGGACTTGGGTGATTATTTCGTTCCCCATTTTAGGAAAGTTTTCAACTATTATCTCCTCAAGTATTCTCTCATGGTCTTTCTTTTTGTCTTCTTCTTCTGGGACTCCTATGATTCGAATGTTGGAGCGTTTAACATTGTCCCAAAGGAATCTAACATTGTCCTCATTTCTTTTAATTCATTTTTCTTTTTTCCTCTCTGTTTCATTTATTTCTACATTTCTATCTTCTAGGTCTCTTATCCTGTCTTCTGCTTCTGTTATTCGACTGTTTGCTCCCTCCAGAGTGTTTCTGATCTCATCTATTGCATTATTCATTGCATATTGACTCTTTTTTATTTCCTCTAAGTCCTTATTAAATCTTTCTTCCATTTTCTCAATCCTTTTCTCCAGGTTATTTATCTGTAACTCCATTTTGCTTTCAAGATTTTGAATCATTTTCACCATGAAAATTCGAAATTCTTTATCAGGTAGATTCCCTATATCTTCCTTTTTTTTTGTGTTGGTGGGCAATTATCTTGTTCCTTTACTTGCTGGGTATTTCTCTGCCTCTTCATCTTGCTTATGTTGCTTTGCTTGGGGTGGACTTTCCATCTTCTGGCAGTTTGTGGAGTTCTCTTTATTATGTAGTTTCCTCACTGTGTATGTGGTTGGACGGGTGCCTTGTCAAGGTTCCCCGGTTAGGCAAGCTTGTGTCGGTGTTCTGGTGGGTGGAGCTGGATTTCTTCTCTCTGGAGTGCAGTATAGTATCCAGTAATGCGTTATGAGGTGTCAGTGGGTTTGGAGTAACTTTGGGCAGCCTGTATATTGAAACTCAGGACTCTTTTCCTGTGTTGCTGGAGAATTTGTGTGGTATGTCTTGCTCTGGAACTTGTTGATCCTTGGGTGATGCTTGGTTTTAGTGTTGGTATGGAGGTGTTTGATGAGCTCCTATCTATGTTCCCTGGAGTCAGGAGTTCTCTGGTGTTCTCAGGATTCGGGCTTAAGCCTCTTGCCTCTGGTTTTTGGTCTTATTCTTGGAGTAGTCTCTAGACTTCTCTATCTGTCATTTCCAAGGTGGTTCCCTCTGTTTTAGCTTCTGTTTGCTGGTCTCTTCAGTGTCTAATTTCCGCCCTGATACTAGTTGGCGGGTGGACACTTTATAAGGCTCAGTTGTTCAGTCCTATTCTGGGAAGGGAGGAACGCTGCACACAAATATCTCTGGTGTCTGTTGGGAGTGCTTGTAGTGTCTTGGCCACACTGGGTTTGCCCGCACTCCCAGCACGTGTGTTGTCCCAGTCTACACTGCACAGGCTCTAGGTTGCTCTGCTGGGAACTGTCTGAGGCTGGCGCTGGGTTGTGTGCACTTCCCAGGTCTGAGCGGCTCAAGTTCAGGTTCTCGGGTACTCCACAAAGGCGCAGACTTGGCTGGGTCTGTGTTTTGTGCCTTCCCCGGTCCGAGCAGCTCACGTGACCAGGTGTTTGGTGAGTGCAGTCGCTGCGACTTATCACCTCCCTGGTCCCTGCCACTCAGTTTTCTGGGTGTACAACCGGCACAGCTTCTCAGGCGGATATCGACCGGCCCGAGCCCAAGAAGTCTTGATTAGCAACAAGCCTGCCTGCAGTTTGTATCAGATGCCTTTCTGGGGCCACGGTTGCCCCCTCAGGTTCTGGCTGCCCTCCCTGCCTGTCTCTGTGGGGAATGGGGAATGGGCCGACTGCAGCCGGCTTGCTCTGCTCAGCCCTTTGTTCTGTGAGTGGGGCTGGCAGAGTCTTGGGTTAGAGCTTTCCACCTTTTCGTGGGGAAGCTATCCCAGTCTGATTTGCTATCCCCTATTAGATCTCTCGGATTGTTCTCACGGCATTCAAGCCCAGTCCTCTCTCTAAGCAGTTCAGCCGGCTCCTCCCTGCCCAGCCCCCGCTTGCTAATGGTGTATGCAGGCGTCTGTGCTGTTTCTCTGCTGGGAGTTACCATTTGGAGGGTAATCTGTGGGTTTTAATTATTTCTTTCTCTTTCCTCCCGGTTATGCGGCCCTCTGAGGTTCCCAGGGTCACCACAAACTGTTCAGTGAGAGTGTTTCCTGGTGTTTGGAAACTTCTCTCTTTTTAAACCCTCCCTTCCTGGGACAGAGCTCTGTTCTTACCTCTTTTGACTCTCTTTTTATCTTTTATGTTTTTTCCTACCTCCTTTCGAAGACAATGGGCTGCTTTTCTGGGTGCCTGATGTCCTCTGCCAGCAATCAGAAGTTGTTTTCTGGACTTTCCTCCGCGTTCAAATGTTCTTTTTATGAATTTGTGGGGGAGAGAGTGGTCTCACCATCCTGTTCCTCCGCCATCTTGTTCCTTCCCAGTTCTTTTTTTAAATAGTAGTTTTCCACATTATGAAGAAACAAAATGTTATCTTATAACGAACATCTATAGCTGTAAACAAATGTAGATGTTCCTGAAACATAGTAGAAGTAAACATGTGTTCCTTTTTAGCACTGTAATTAACATGTGCTACTTTGTCCTTTATGACAATCACTGGAATGTATAAATACTTATTATATCTGAAGAAAAACTCAAACTTGCAACAATGTAGTGATGAATTGGGAGTGAGTTCTGTTGGGATGGCTTTGAAATTATCAAAACAATGGAATTATCAAAACAATGAAGTAATCATCAGCCATGTTTGGTACCTCACATCTAATTTTCATGATTGTATCACTTGAGCAGTTTGAGAAGTACTATAACATATCATGCAATGTAAACAGAAAATATTAAAGGGGAAGAAGAGTATGAATTTGAAGCACAGATGAGGTATTACAATTCTGATATTGTTTGCTTATGACAAAGATTTAATGAGAAAAAATGGCACTATAAATTCATTTTCTTGATAAAGTTTACCAGAGGAAAACAAAACGTATGGGTATGAATCATTTTTCCATTATAATTTTTATACTATGCATGATAAACAGCACTCTAAAGTGTTAACTTCATCTTAGAAAGAATTGAAGTAATTGTCCAATTCATTCTACAGAAAGACTTTTCTTTGGTCACAATAGGTAATACATAGTACTTTCCAAAATCACCTGGGCTTTTCTGTTATATTTGTCTTATCTCTCATATTTCCTTTGTAAATGGCTACCAAATTCACTTGCCTCTGAAATGTGTTGAGCTTTCAGTCATATCCCTTCATAAAACACAACTTGCCTTTACCTGGAAATGTATAATAGCCAAAAATAAATACCATTTATAACATTCCAATTATGAGTTAATGATTAGACTCTTTACATGATGCATCGTTTACTTCTCACAACAAAACTGTGACACAACTATAATTTTTCACATTTGCTAAATAAAGAAACCAAAGCTGAGAGAAAGTAAGTAGCTTGCCCGAAATTCATGCGTTTATATGAGCTGCTGACGCATGGTTTGATCATCACTCTGTCAAAAGCTGAAGTCAAACTCTATGGCCTCTCTACTATATTACATTTACTCCCTAAGAAATTCATGACATTTTGGATTTACAATGTGATTCCCCCCCCCGAAATAAACAAGGTTGTTTCTTATTTGGGCCTTACCAAAAGAAAGCCTTCATGTCTCCTGATAGGTCATGCATGATAGACCTGTATACAGCTACATCACATCTCTCAAAAGTGTTACCAAAGAACTTACCTTACCTCTTTCTGTTTTGGCCAGCAGCCCTTTTCTCTACATTTCCAAATGGTTTTGGATTGTCCTAATTATTCTACTCTTGTTTAGAAGACTTTGATTCAACTTCTATGGAACAATCCTACTGCCTACTGAAAAGCCCCAGTGGTGTAAAATCTCTTCTTTTCAGGATCTCTTTTCTATGAAGATTTTTCAGTTTCCATTTCATGACCTAGACTTTGAGTAGTATCTGTATCTTCTTTACCACTTTGACTTCACTTTCTGTGAGAAGAAATATGTAGCCACTGTGGAGCTCCAGGAGAGCAATTTCTTTTCTGTTTGTCTTCTCATCATTCTCTCACTACTAGTTCTGCTTCTACTCTCCCTCTCACAGCACTGTAATTGCTGATGTCCTTCAAAAATGTTTTCTTTGTTCTATCTTAAGTCTATTTAAGCTTTCTGGCAATCTGAAATATCAAAAGGCATGCTTTTGGCTTGCTTTCTCCTTCATTGTGGTAGATAAAATACATTTTAACACTCATATAGTTGATGACTGCCTCTGGCAAGAAAGGTAAATGCAGCAAACTCTCTACAGGTGATTAAGTCCCTTGAGGTTTCAACCTTATTTGAACATAGTTAAGTTCATAAGTAGAACCACAGTCCTTTGTGATTTCTCTCTATAGCTGTCTCAGTGACCTGCCAGTTGTACTGGACTCTCTTCCCTCCAGGTTTTGTGACTTTTCTTTTTTCATTTGTCTGCCTGTAGAAAATCAAGGACTACTGGATTGATGGTTGCCGGCATAATGTTCCATTGACCATTGTGAGTATCTTAAAGAAGCTGGCAGATTATAATCCACCCAGGGAAATAAATAAAAAACCTAAGAGAATTGTAGATAACACACTTCTTAATTCTGTCTTTTAGCTTTTGTTATAATGTTATATATAAATGTCAAAATCTACCCATTCACCTCCAGACAATTGACTGTTGTTTAAGGAAATTGAATATAACAGAAAACAATCAGAGGTGAGCTCTAAGATCATGTTTCTAAAAAATGCTGATAATTCAGCCTTCTATAGGGAAAAAGTGGATACATCTCAAAATAAAATTTTAAAAAATGATGAGCATCTGTGTTCCTCTTTTCTGGGTACAAGTAACACCTGCATTGGACGAAAGGCAGAATGGAAAGAGTCTCTCCAAAACAAATATTTAGAAAAATATAATATTTTGATTTGGAAATAAATGGTATAATTCTCAGTAAATGTTTTATCTTAACATTGGGGACTTTCTGTTCACAGTAAAGATTTCAGGGATAAAATTTAGAATACTAGGGATATCCTGAGAAATAGAAAAGGACCCAGTGTAACTGTGTATGTAGACTGATTGTTCCACTATGATAGAGAGAAAGCAGGGAAAGCACCTCGTCAAGGAAGGGTAATAATTAATACAATTGATAGCAATGTTGTATGAACCAGCTCTTGGTTAAGAACAGTCACTAAGCAGCAGTTGGATCCCTTTTATGCTTTTGATTTGTTTTGAAAATAGCATAGACTGAGCCATGGATTTCTATCATTTTAAGAAACACCAGAAAGTTATGGACAGTGGTGAGTTTGAATCACCTACCAGAAGATGCTGAATAGTTTCCTGGAACATTGAGAGTAAGACTATTCTGTGTAATTTCACTTTCTCTTCATGTTCTTTGTTTCATGTTCTTTGAAAATTCTTGTTTCAGGTATGAAAGAGAAATTATCTTTGTTACCTTCAAAATATTATTAACTCTGGCTCAGAGTCTTTTGTAGAGGATGCTGCCTATTTGAGATTGTTAAGGTATTTTGACATTGTTGATCACAAGAAGCTTATGGACCTGAATGGTAGTCAAGATGCTGATATCAATCCCAGAACTCTGAAAAGCAGAGTTCTCCTCAGTATCTCTTTCAGCTACAAAATCTGTTGGATGCTATCTGACCCCACAACGTATTTGTCTCTAGCATGCCTATGCCCTCTCTCTGCTAGTCACTCATGTCTTAAACATGAGTTTTAAACAAAATTTTGCGTCAACTGTGACCTAAGCTATCAAAAATTCTTCTAGAAGAAGAGCTGTCAGAAATCCATCAAGATGAAACTTGTTAATTTTGAAAAATGGAAGATGCAGGCATGAATTGAACCAGTTCAATGATGAAAGAGTAAATATTTAAAATACAAGCAGGTATTCAAGGCAAGGACTAATAACAGCAGAACTTTAAGGTAACTTTGGACCTCAGAGGCCTCATTTTATTTCCTAGCCATCCACAGGACTGTCTCCTTTGATAAAGAGTGAAGGAATTCACAATGGGAATCCTCAGAGATTTTTTTATTCATTCTGAATAACTAACTCATTCTATCCGGACCTTACAGAGCTAGCTAAAAATATTCTGTTGGTATAGAATGAAGCAGCATGACTTCTGGAAACCCAGACTACTAATATCCTAGCACACAGGTTTTTATGTTCTATGAGATTTAATTATATAACTCTCATTTGATTCCATACTGTGACTGACAGACTCAGGAGCTTCAAGGAAACTCACACTGGGAGAAACAAGAGAATAAATAGCTCAAAGACTCTTGATATGGGAAGGCCTGCAAAGAATAAAAGAACATGTGCTTGTAAGAAGATGTGCTTCTTTCAGATTTAATTATTTAAGAAGGTCACTAGACTGGAATGTGTTCAAAGAACCCATGAAAGCAAAGTGTTCAAAATGTCTGAAGTGTCTTGGAAACAGACCCCTAATAAGGAAAATGGTCCAATTTCGCTTGATCTGTTTGTTTTCCCTTGCCAGTGCACATTCACTGCATGTATGAGAGAGTCAAAAAACAACCCTTGTAGTCTGCATGTGTGTGTATATATGTGCTCCATTGTGTCCAACTCTTTGCTATACCATGACCTGTAGCCCATTAGGCTCCTCTGTCCATGGGGATTCTCCAGCCAAGAATAATGGAGTGGGTTGCCATGCTCCTCCAGGGGATCTTCCCAACACAGGGATCAAACCCACATCTCTTGTGCTTCCTGCATGGTAGACAGAATCTTTACCACTGCACCACCTGTGAAACCTCAGCATACTGAACTGGCAATTAGAGGATTACCTAAACACAATCACAAGATAAGTTGGGCAAGAGGGAGTACCCCTATTCCTGAGCTGATTTTCGCTGTCCATGTTGAATTGTTGGCAAACCAACCCCACCAAATCCTCTATTTTTGGAAGTACACATGCTAAGTGACAAAGAGAAAGCAAATCTTTTGAGCTCTCGATATAATCCTGAATGACACAAAGTTATAGTCTGTTCTTTAAGTGCAATAAGAGCTACAATAACAACAGATATTACAATTACTACTACCATTGTTAATTGATGCTGCTGCTATGAAGTTGCTGCCATTTATTGAGAATCTACTGAGGGTCAGGCACTGTAATAAGCATTCAGTTCAGTTCAGTTCAGTTCAGTCTCTCAGTCTTGTCAGACTCTCCGCGACCCCAAGAATCACAGCACGCCTGGCCTCCCTTTCCATAACCAAATCCCAGAGTTCACACATAATCATGTCCACAGAGTCGGTGATGCCATCCAGCCATCTCATTCTCTGTCGTCCCCTTCTCCTCCAGCCCCCAACCTTTCCCAGCATCAGAGTCTTTTCCAGTGAGTCAAATCGTCGCATGAGGTGGCCAAAGTCTTGGAGTTTCAGTTTTAGCATCAGTCCTTCCAATGAACACCCAGGACTGATCTCCTTCAGGATGGACTGGTTGGATCTCCTTGCAGTCCAAGGGACTCTCAAGATTCTTCTCCAACACCACAGTTCAAAAGCATCAATTCTTCGGCGATCAGCTTTCTTCACAGTCCAACTCTCACATCCATACATGACCACGGGAAAAACCATAGCCTTGACTAGACGGACCTTGTTGGCAAAGTAATGTCTCTGCTTTTTAATATACTACCTAGGTTGATCATAACTTTCCTTCCAACGAGTAAGTGTCTTTTAATTTCCTGGCTGCAGTCAGCATCTGCAGTGATTTTGGAGCCCCAAAAAATAAAGTCTGACACTGTTTCCACTGTTTTTCCATCTATTTCCCATGAAGTGATGGGACCAGATGCCATGATCTTTGTTTTCTGAATGTTGAGCTTCAAGCCAACATTTTCACTCTCCTCTTTCAATTTCATTAAGAGACTTTTTAGTTCCTCTTCACTTTCTGCCATAAAGGTAGTGTCATCTGCATATCTGAGGTTATTGATATTTCTCCCAGCAATCTTGATTCCAGCTTGTGCTTCCTCCAGCCCAGCGTTCCTCATGATGTACTCAGCATATAAGTTAAATAAGCAAGGTGACAATATACAGCCTTGACGTACTCCTTTTCCTATTTGGAACCAGTCTGTTGTTCCATGTCGAGTTCTAACTGTTGCTTCCTGACCTGCATACAGATTTCTCAAGTGTCAGGTCAGGTGGTCTGGTGTTCTCATCTCTTTCAGAATTTTCCACAGTTTATTCTGATCCACACAGTCAAAGGCTTTGGCATAGTCAATGAAGCAGAAATAGGTGTTTTTCTGGAACTCTCTTGCTTTCTCCATGATCCAGCGGATGTTGGCAATTTGATCTCTGGTGCCTCTGCCTTTTCTAAAACCTGCTTGAATATCTGGGAGTTCTCGGTTCACATATTGCTGAAGCCTGGCTTGGAGAATTTTGAGCATGACTTTACTAGTGTGTGAGATAAGTGCAATTGTGTGTTAGTTTGAGCATTCTTTGGCATTGCCTTTCTTTGGGATTGGAATGAAGACTGATCTTTTCCAGTCCTGTGGCCACTGCTGAGTTTTCCAAATTTGCTGGCATATTGAGTGCAGCACTTTGACAGCATCATCTTTCAAGATTTGAAATAGCTCAACTGGAATTCCATCACCTCCACTAGCTTTGTTCGTAGTGATGCTTTCTAAGGCCCACTTGACTTCACATTCCAAGATGTCTGGCTCTAGGTCAGTGATCACGTTATCGTGACTAACTTGGTTGTGAAGATCTTTTTTGTACAGTTCTTCTGTGTATTCTTGCCACGTCTTCTTAATATCTTCTGCTTCTGTTAGGTCCATACCATTTCTGTCCTTTATCGAGCCCATCTTTGCATGAAATGTTCCCTTGGAATCTCTAATTTTCTTGAAGAGATCTCTTGTTTTTCCTATTCTGTTGTTTTCCTCTATTTCTTTGCATTGATCACTGAGGAAGGCTTTCTTATCTCTCCTTGCTATTCTTTGGAACTCTGAATTCAGATGCTTATGTCTTTCCTTTCCTCCTTTGCTTTTTGCTTCTCTTCTTTTCACAGCTATTTGTAAGGCTTCCTCAGACAGCCATTTTGCTTTTTTGCATTTCTTTTCCATGGGGATGGTCTTGGTCCCTGTCTCCTGTACAATGTCACGAACCTCCGTCCAGAGTTCATCAGGCACTCTATCTATCAGATCTAGTCCCTTAAATCTATTTCTCACTTCATGAATTATCTTGTTTAATCTTCATTCATCCCTATGAGGTGGATTCTATTTTTATCCATAATTTAGAGATAAAGAACCTAGGACACTAAGAACTTTAGAAATTTGCCCTATGGCACACAGCATGGAAGTGGCAGAGCCAATATTCAAACCCAGGCAGGTATCCAAGCCTCAGAACTATCAGTAACCAGAGTGACTATGCCTCTCATGAAAGACCTCACTACCTTGTTTTTTCATGAAGTCTTTCAAAAAACCTCCATTCCTAATATAATCTGGCATGTCTCTTTCTTGCAGCTTTAAAGATCTGCTTTTAATTTCTTTTTTAATTATATATATATGTATTTTATAGTAGTTGATTTACAATGTCATGTTAGTTTTGGGTATACAGTAAAGTGATATATACACACACACATATATATATGGGCTACGCAGATGACTCAGTGGTAAAGAATCTGCTTACCAACACAGAAGATAGAGGATATGTTGGTTTGATCCCTGGGTCAGGAAGATCCCCTGGAGTAGAAAATGGCAACCCATTCCAGTATTCTTGCCTGAAAAATTCCATGGATAAAGGAGCCTGGCGGGCTGCAGTCCATGGGGTCGCAGAGAGTTGGACATGACTGAGCAAGCATGCATGCCATGCCATGCCGTACACACATATACATGCATATGTACATAAGGAAAGTGAAGTGGCTCAGTCATGTCCAACTCTTTGCAACACTATTGACTGTAGCCTACCACGCTTCTCCATCCATGGGATCTCCCAGGCAAGAGTACTGGAGTGGGTTGCCATTTCCTTCTCCAGGGTATCTTCCCAACCCAGGGATAGAACCCAGGTCTCCGGCATTGTAGGCAGACGTTTTGCCGTCTGAGCCACCAGGGAAGTCGTATATGTACATCTCTGTATATATTACATAAAAGAATATTTTTCAGATTCTTTTTCATTAAAGGTTATTACAAAATATTGGATATAGTTCCCTTGCTGTTATCTGTTAATCCCAACCTCTTAAATTATTCCTCCCCTATCCCTTTCATCTTTGGTAACCAAAAATTCCAGAGAAGGCAATGGCAAGCCACTCCAGTACTCTTGCCTAGAAAGTCCCATGGATGGAGGAGCCCTGTAGGCTGCAGTCCGTGGGGTCGCTAAGAGTCGGACACGATGAGCAACTTCACTTTCACTTTTCACTTTCACACATTGGAGAAGGAAATGGCAACCCACTCCAGTGTTCTTGCCTGGAGAATCCCAGGGATGGGGGAGCCTGGTGGGCTTCCGTCTATGGGGTCACACAGAGTCGGACACGACTGAAGTGACTTAGCAGCAGCAGCAACCATAAATTCATTTTCTATGTCCGTGGATCTATTTCTGTTTTGTGAATAAGTTCTTTTGTATCTTTTCTTTTGTAATTTTAAAGATCTTAATACCATCACTTACATTCTTGTTCTTATTTTAAAATGGGATAAAAACCTTTCCAAATTGAATTGGAGTAACTAGTAAAAAATAAGTATATCTAGATACTTACTTAATTCAAGACATTTTAAGAGGCTGTTTGAAGGATAGGAAACAGAGAAGCATTATGTGTGTTCACTGGCTTCATGGCATTTCCAATCCTGGTAAAATGTTCTATGTAAATTGTTGACATACAGAGAAAACTCATAATACAAGAAGTGTTTGAAAATACTAATAGCTTGAATTCAATAAGCACCTATATGTATCAGACTCTAAGTCAAGTATGTAATATATTTAATCCTTACACGAATAGCACCAATGTTATTGTTATCTCATATTTATAGAGAAGAAAACTAAGGGTCAGCCATAATGAGTATTTTGGTCGAAGTTGCCCAGCTAGTAAGCAACAGAACCAGATTAAAAACCCAGGCTGTCTGACTTCAGAGACAGTTTTCACAAATAAATGACAGTTGTTCTTATGGCAAATGTCTAAGTGGCGTGGTCAGTAAATATTTGGGAGTACAGAGAAGGAAGAGAAATTTTCTCCTAGGCTAAAAGTGATTGAACCCAGGTCTCCTGCATTGCAGGCGGATTCTTTACCAGCTGAGCCACAAGGGAAGCCCAGGAATATTGAAGTGGGTAACCTATCCCTTCTCCAGCGGATCTTCCCAACCCAGGAATTGAACCAGGGTTTCCTGCATTGCAGGTGGATTCTTTACCAACTGAGCTATCAGGGAAGGCCCCCAAATGATAAATGTATATTCAGTGTGAGTTTTCATTATTATGTAAAGGTAGTTGTACTTTGGAGCAAGCAAATGTGATATGATAAAATGAAAACTTGCAAAATAGTAACATTATAATAGAAACATTTGCATTACAAAGGTTTATTTGCTTCACAAAGAATCATCACAGGCTTCCTTTAAATACGTCTCTCCTATTGTGCTCAGAATATGATTGGATCCCACACACATTGAAGGGAATAAGTGAATGTACACAACATTTCTGTAATATGACTGTTTTATAAAACAGGATAAAACTTTACCACATTTCATATGCAAACTCTGAGAATTCCAACAAAGACCAAACAGATAAGAGTGGGAAAAAAGCTACTTACTCAGCATCTTGTCTGACTTCCTTTTCCCCTGTTGGAAGCCGACAGTTTCAACCACTGGACCACCAGGGAAGTCCCAGTGACACCCTTATCGTGATTTGCAAGACCTGTGTGTTTTGCCTTCCAACCTTGTTTTCTTTAAACCATATCACTTCACTGTTCTTTAATAAGAAGCAAAAATGGCATCAGTAAATTGCAGGTAAAAGTATTATTCTCTATTGTTACAATACATGGACATATGTCGTCCTGAATATAAGAGTATAGAGTGGCAATGAAGTAGCCCTTATTAACTCCTATCACAATTTATGTTTCTTCACTTCTCTCAACCACTTCCTCTCTCCTTGTTAAGGGCCCCCAGGATGAATGCTGTTCATACATCTGAAAGCAAAGAAGGTACTTGCTTGACTCTGTGACTACCCTCCTTTACCAGTGGAACCTCACATGCTTCCAATGTAACGTTAGATGTAATACTTGCTTTGCATAAGCAGTTCAGAAAACTTCTCTCTACCAATTTATCAGGGCCAATAGATTTACTATATAACTTCTTGAAGTAATACTTGTAATAGGTTAAAGGTAAAATGCTTGGATTTCATTCCTGATTTGTTTGAAAAAGTAATATAGGCAGTAAGTAAGTGAGGTCTGCAAATAAGAGATAAAGCCAAAGAAGAATTTTCATGTGGATGATCACAGATGAAATATAAGCATTTACTCTCCTGAATTGTGGTGGATCTAATAGCGTTTAGCCTATGTGATCAGAATTTCTATCAACTCAATACCCAGTCCTCATTCTTAGGGATATTTGATTCATAACACTTATATTTTGGTCTGGTTCATTAAACATATAATTTATTGGTTATTAAAATGCCCTGCAGTATTTTTCCATTACAGAAAAATATAAAAAGTGATTTATGCAGCTTGTGTGTAAATTGATACATGTCATAAAGACAAGAGTTGTAATTTGTTTCTGAGTAGTACTTCTTTACTCTCAGAACTGGTTACAGCTTTCAAAGCCTCATCACAGCAAAAACTTGATTAAATCTGTTGGTTGTATTAGTTTGGGCGCAAAAAGCTCCCTTCATAAAATCTATTGCTCTAGATAATATGTGCTACTCTTTTAGCCTTTGGTCAGTGTGCACCTATGCAAGTTGACACATAAAAAATGGACAAATCAAGAAAAATAAAGCTGCCTGGGCCACATGAGGTTACCTTTTTCATGCTTTATTTCCCCAACAGTCATTTCTAGCAGCAGGGCAGACAAGATAAAAGACAAATGGTGAATCAAAGGAAGGACAAAATGAAATGAAAATGAGGGACAAACATGATAAGATATTTGCAAGGAACATCTTTTTGATCATAAACAAAAATCCAAGCCCAGGGGTTATGGCTCTGGATCATCAAACCTCGTCTTGACTTACAGTGGTTACCTGAACTATTCCTCCCCAAACACCAGTGTTTGCTTTTTTCCAAATAGAATATTTCTCACCATAAAATAGAACATTCTCATTTCAGGAAAATGTAAGTATGAATGAAAATCCCTGCAGTACTAATGATGTTTTCCAATCATATTTCTCCTTTGAATATATAGCTTCTTTTCCTTCCAGAATATCCCTTGTTTGCTTTCAACTTCTCCCTTGCCTGCAATGCTAGGTCTATGCATATGTGGTTCTAAGACAAATAAGGGGCTTGTTATTTCAGAGTCATTAATTTCAGTAAATAAGCACTTGTTGGGTTTTAAGTATTTTATTAAATTCACCATGTATTTGATGCTCTTTTACTCCAAATAATATTTTGTAGAGAATTTTAATATCACTTATACTTCATTATCATAAGTGAATGCCAGCAATGTTCTTTAAGAGCTTCAAATTCTGCTACTTCATCTTTCACAGCCATAAATTCATTCACCCTACCCATTTTAATGGGGCTGGATTAATGAAGCTTTCAAAAGGGCAACATTTGGTGAAAATTACAGAAGTACCTGAAGGACTGATTAATTGCAGATTCCCTGGAAAAAGATATTGTGACTTTGACTGCTGATGAAAATGTATGTAATATTATGCTGCGTTGCCTCTAAGATGCATGGCATTTCACTCTCTGTTATCCACACTAATGAAGAGGAACAAAGGAACACATAATACAAAGCAGCAGATGACTTGCTGATCTCTTCATTAGCCTGGGGAGTAGAAAGCAGGGATATAGGAGCTGCTGCAGGAGAGTAGTACAGCTTTTTTTTTTTTTTTCTTTTAAGGGTAATTATTTTAAAAATTCAGATCCAAAGAATTTGTCTTTGAAAACTTCTCACCTTGTCTATTAACTGCTTTTCCCATTAACTAGCATCACTGCTTATATTCTAGCTGCCCAGGACCCCCACAAAGCTATTTCACCTAGTCTCTCCAAAGAGCCTTATGCTCTGTATGTTACCTCACTCTCATATCCATCCCAAATCAAAGCATCCAGCTCCATGTTCCATTTCATTTCATCACTAATTTATGCTTTCCAAGGTGACATAGCACACATGTTGCCATTCTGTTCCCTCCATGTCCACAGGGGACCACATTAATTGCATATTTCACTTTTTCTTACTAAGCCTGAAGTCAGTCTCAGAGACTATCTCAGTGGTCCAAGTAGCCATTACAACTTCAGTGAAACAAAATGCATATGATAAAATTATATGATTTGAATAGAAAGACACTGTCATAGTTTGATAAAGTATATAACGTTAGTGTTAACAGTGAACCACTTGACATATTTTCAATAAAGTCAGACAGCAAATACAAAGATTTTTACTATTACTGCAGTTATGTAGCATTGGAGGGGGGATCATGAAAAGTAAAACATTATAAATTCTTTATGTAGATCAGCTAGAAGGTAACAATGTTGACTGATTGTAGAATTTGTTAGGTTAAAATAAGTATGTTTAGTAATCATTGGAAATGTTATGTAAAATTCAGCCCAAAAGATTACAAGAAAGTAGAAACAAAGGAAATAAATAGAAAAATAAGACAAATAGAAAATAAATAATATAATTTAAATAAATGTAAATATTCCATTAATCATTATAAATATAAACAGACTAAACTCTTCAGGTAAAAGATAAAGATTGTTATTTTAAACTTTTTTTAAAAAATCCAGTTATATACTTCATAAGAGAGTATACAAAAAGGTTAAAATTAAAGGATGAAAATATTATACTATGAAATAGTATCCCAAAGAAAGTGACTGCAGGTACATTAGTACCATACAAAATAGACTTTAATAATTAAAAAACATTTTAAAACTCTGTGATAGAGGTAAAGAGGGTCACTACATAATAACAAAAGATCTAATTCACCAAGATGACAAGGCAATTTTAAAAGTCTATTAACCTAGTAACACAACTCCCAAAACAGAAAAGAAAGGCAGAATTATAGAAAACGTTAAATATGTCAACATCATGAGCGATTTCAATGTAATTGTCTCTGTAATTGAACATTTGATTTTAAAAATACATAGGGATACAGATTATTTAAGCTGTAAAAATTAGAAATTTGAAAAGATTGGTATCACACAGACCACATTCTTTTACTAAATTAAGTCAAAAATCAAGCATTTTTAAGGGTTTATCTTGTTTAACATTAATTTTTTTTAGATTTATTGAGATATGATTGACAAATACAAACTGTATATATTTAAGGTGAACAATGAGGTGATTTGATATATGTTTATATTGGGAAATGATTATCACAATCAAGTTAATATTTAACATTTGTCACTTCATATAGTTGCATGTGTTAGTTGTTCAGTCGTGTCCAACTCTTCGCGACCCTATGCATTAGAGCTCACCAGGCTCCTCTGTCCATAGAATTCTCTAGGCAGGATTACTGAAGTGGGTTGACATTCCCTTCCCAACCAGGGATCAAACCCGGGTCTCTTGCTTTGCAGGCAGATTCTTTGCCATCTGAGCCATGTGTGTAAATGCCCAATATAGTTGTAAGGTGCTTTTTTATTTTTGTTTTTTTGCTTTTGGTGTGATAAGAGCACTTAAGATCTACTTTCCTACAAAATTTCAAGTAGACAATACAGTATATTATTAACTATAGTCATTATGGTATTCATTAGATTCCCAAGAACTAGTTTATCATATAGTAGAAAGTTTGTGCCTTTGATCAACATCTCCCCCCTTTCCCCACCTCCTAATCTTTGGTAACCACTGTTGTATTCTCTGATCCTGTGAACTCAACTTTTTAGCATTCTTCAAACCTGTTAGGATGATTATTATCCAAATACAAGAGATAACAGGTTTTGGCAAGGGTGGGGAGAAACTGAAACTCTAATATAGCATTAGAGTCAAAGTTAATTGCCATAACCATTATGGAAAACAATATGGAGTTTCCTCAAAAAATTAAAAGTACAGCTACCAAGTGATCCAACAATCCCACTAATGGGCATATATCCAAAAGAAATAAAATCGCACATATTTTAATACATTACAAGAAACTTACTTTTGAAAATTTAAAACAAGATTCCAAGTACTTAATAACTCAAAGAAAACGTCATAATAAAAGTGTGAAAATACTTAGGACTGAATGATCATGAAAGCATTATGCATCCAAATACATGAATGCACTAAAGTGGTATTTTGAAGAAATTTTATGGACTTAAATTGGTTTATTATGAAAGAAGAAAGGTTGAAAATAATTATTACAGCATTGATCTCAAGACCTTAGAAAAAGATTATCAAAATAAATAAAAGGAAATTAGAAGAAAAGAAAAAAATGAAGAGTGATATTTAATGAAATAGAAAGCGAACATAAAATAGAGTATTGACAAAGGTGTAAGTTTTTTCCTTGATGAGATTTGTTTGATGACAAACTTTCAATGGAATTAAGCAAGGGAAAATAGAGTGAGAAAGAACACAAGTAAATAATATTAAAAATGAGAGAAAAAGGGTACAAATTAAAAATATTTGGACTTGAAAAGTAAAATATAACTATACATGTTGCTATTAAACACATAATAAGAGGATAGTATACACAATTTTTATAATAAATTTGAAAACTTGAATAAGTAAATTTCTAGAAAATATAATTTACTGAAACTGACTCAACAAGAAATAGAAAACCTGAATAACCCTAAATCCATTAAATAAATTCAATAAACAGAAAAAAAAAAAATTTCCAATGAAGAAACCAAGCTCTAAAATGTTTCCAGAGAAATTCGAGAAACCAATCTTTTTAGTCTTACTCAAACTCTTTCATAAAATAATAAAAGAAAAACACTCCTAATTTATTTACAAGGCTAACAGTATTTATATCAGAACCCAACAAGAATAGTTTAGAAAGAACACATGCTTTTGGTGAAAGTATACTTTGTTCCTGTGTGTGTGTGCTCAGTCATTCAGTCGTATCTGACTCTTCTTTACCCTGTGGACTGTAGCCTGCCAGGCCCCTCTGTCCATGGGATTCTCCAGGCAAGAATACTGGAGTGGGTTGCCATTTCCTCCTCTAGGGGATCTTCCAGACTCAGGGATCAAACCTGCATCTCCTGTGTCTCTTGCATTGGCAGGTGGATTCTTTACCACTTCACCACCTGAGAAGCCCCTTTACTTTGCTTCTATCACCATGCAAAAAAATAAAAAAGCAATGTTGATCCTCATTCATGACTAATAATATCAGTTTTCTAAATTATTATTTATGATAACTTTATTTTGAAAAATAGGAAAAATTAAGTTATAAACCTGAAACCAAATTTCAGTCTGGGTACCTGAACCAAAATAATTGCCTATGAGTTAGCTAAAAAATGGTTATCTTTTCCTTTTTCTCTTCCCTTCAGTGGTTAATCAATCCTTTAATACTATCCTTTTCAAGCTCACTTTCCCTTCCTTGCCTTCTGCCTTCAATTTATTTTTTGGAGATAATATAGAGGCTATTGAGTCTAAATTCTCTCAATATTATTCCCTTCCTGCTATATTTATTTATATTTGAGTATATAAAGTCTCTTCCTCCCATTAAAAAGAAAGCAACTAAGATAATCCTTCCACCAGTACTCTTTCCCATCTCCTCCAGCCCTTCATTCTATCAATTATTCCCGTTTTGTCCTGGATCTTCAACATTTTTCCATTTACTCTTTTCATGGACCAATTTCAATTCAAAGTATATGTCCACTCATTTAGGCAAATTAAAACCCAGGAGAGGTTCTTGACTTATTGCCCCTTGGTTTCCATCCCCATCCAATCCAAATCTACAAAATACTGGTCTTGTTGCCAATTCTATTCCCTGATTATTTCTCACATTTTACTTTTCTTTCCATTCCTACAGCCACAGTCCTGACTCAAGATTCCATCATTATTCACTTTTAGATTCATTTAGTGCCCCTCATTGAGTGTATGGTCCAGAAGAACAGTATGGATCTTGGAGTCAGGCTGTGTTCAGAAGCCAACAATATATTTTACTATGATTGTGACTTTTGGGACATTAACTTCTCTAAACCTTATTTTACTCAACTATAAAATGGAGATGATAATGCTTGTTCTTAAGTGTTCTTGTGGTGATTAAGTGATATCATGTATATTAATACTGCACCTTGCATATAGTAGGCATTCCAGGAATGTTAATTCTCTCTTTCCTTATATCTTATTATCCTCCAGTCCCTTTTTCTACACTCTGCTATGAAAGTGACCTTAACACAAATCTGATCATGTCACTTCCTCAATGAAAATCCTTTGGAGGTTTTAATCTTCCCATATCTTAAAATTCAAATTCCATTAGCAAGAAATATAAGGCTCTTCACTGGCTGACCCTCCACCCTGTCTTTACTCTGCCTCAAATTCATGAGCTTCTTAAATACATAAAAGGAATTTGTCTTATCCACAAATAAATCCCTAGGGTATAACAACAATGCTAGGTACAAACGGAATAGCGTTAAAATAGAATAAATGTTCATTCAAATACATGTCTAAATTTTTACTGGAATTCACTTCACAGATTACAATAGTTGGTATTTGGAAATTTCTTGTGTGGATTTGGTGGGAGGTATAAGCTGCTATTAAATTAAGAAAAACTGACATTTTTATTTTGACATGTTGGTTATTTTGTGATCATAGGCATCTTTGGTTTTTATTTACTCTGATGTTTCTTAAACTGACAGGATAATATCAAGAATTAGGAAAATCATGCCTAAGTTTATCATGAAGGGATGGATCAAAGGGAAATCAATGCATGTAATGCGGGAATCAAACAAAAAGAATAGAAAACATCTCAAATAGCTTAATTTTATGTGATTATAATGGTATTTTCACTTTGTATTTAAAAAGGACTTTCATTTCAAAGATCTCAAAGTATATTGAATCTATTATCTCGCTTTTATTAACAAAGTCCCTGAGAGCTAACAGGAAACTACAACTTAGGTAAATAAAGCTTGCTTTGGACCATTCACATTTTTTGTTTTAAAATGTTTCTGCTTTTACTATATTCAGATTGCCGAGCACTGTTGGTGAAAATCAAACAACTACATATATTGCTGCCACTATATTTGTGGTCACTTGTGGTCAGTATTGATCCCTAAACCACTTTATAATCTCACAGTCAATTCAGAGGATATATATCCATAACTACTTCAAGTTTTTCCCATTGTGTTCAAACCTCTTTGACGCATCTCCAAATCTTCCTTCAGTCTCAGCAGATAATCTTCCCTTTTTTCTTTCACACACACACACACATACAAACACATAGAGCTACAAAACCTACGAAACTATCTGTGCCTAATGTGCTTAGTCACTCAGTCATGTATGACTCTTTGCAACCCCATAGCCTGCCAGGCTCCTCTTTCCATGGGATGTCTCAGGCAAGAGTACTAGAGTGGGTAGCCATTTCCTTCTCCAGGGAATCCTCCCAACCCAGGAATCAAACCCCAGTCTCCCACATTGCTGGCAGATTCTTTACTGTCTAAGCCACCAGGGAAGCTACTTGTATCCTTCCATTATCTTTTCTGTGACAAAAGAAGTAGTATCTCTTCTATTTAAAATCAAGCCCTTCATGTCTTCTCTGGTTCGTAACTCTTCTATGATTTTTAGATGTTATTCCACTTCTGATTACCCCCCTTCCTTTTTTTTTTTTTAATTTTTCTTATGCTCTACTGGATCTTTTCCATCTTCATTAATACATGTTGAAGACTTAAAAACACCTTAACCCCATCTTTCCATCCTTATAACATTGTCTTTAAAAGTTTCCTATATTTTTGCCACAATTTGTCTACATTCTACTCACTCCTCCACCTACTTCACGTTACTTTTGCTAGATCATTCCATTAAAAAAAAAAAAAGTCTTCATAAGGACACTAATGACTTATATGTCACCAAACACAATGTTCTTTCTGTCCTCAACTAATTTAATTTTTATATAGAAGTTGACAATGTTAAATTAACCACACACTTCTTTTGGAAACACTATCTTCTTTTGCTTCCTGGAATATCAGGAGAAGATTTTTTCATATTCTCTCCACCCCATCTTGTTATTTTGCAGGTTGATTCTTCCCTACATAAATTTGTGTTGCCAGTTCTCAGAGTTGTGTTCTAGACCTTTTGTTCCCCCCTCTCCTATTCTCCCTTTTCCTCTCTTCCTTTTCAATCGCATTCCCCCAGGGTGATCATTTAGTTCCATAGCTTCAGTTGACTATCTACATGCTAACGAATCTTAATTTGATGCTTCTAAGCCAGAGATATTTCCTGCACTCCAAACCTGAACATTCAAATACAGATTAATCCATGTGTCTTAGCATATCTCACTGAAATCTAAAACCAAGGACTCACATCTATATTAAATCTTACCCCAAGTCTCTCCAAACACTACTTATTCTCTAGTTTTCCCCTTTGGAACATATGACATTCTCAATCCACCAAATTGATCAAGCCTGAAATCTGGCAAATGTTCTTGTCTATTTCCTTACATCAACATTCCCACAAATCAAATTCATCAACAAATTCTATCAGCTCTACCTCCAGAGTATGTCTTGAAATCATCTACTTTTCTCCACCTTCTCTGCCACCACACTAGTCTAGTCCTCCATTCTCTTTCTCCTGGATTGGTACAAAAACCTCCTTCCTACATGGTCATTCTACTTCCAATCTCCCTCTCCTACAACCAATTATAGGAGAAAACTAGTAGCAAAAACCACAGCAACTAGTTCTCATATTTATTAATCTGCTTGTTTTTATGCTGGCACCTATCTGGAAAATAAAAATTGTTTTTAAAAACATGACCACTACATCATTTTCACAGCTAGAAAAACTCATGGAAACTCCTTACCTAGGAACCTTCAAATATCTAGTCACTGTTTAAATTTTTCTAAGAGTGGGGTCACAAAGAATAGGACACGACTGAGCAACTGAACTGAACTGAACTGAACTGAACTGAAGAGTATCACCGTGGTTTATCATGGTTTTTTTGTTTGTTTGAATCATTCTACAAACAAGATCCTCTCCCTACATTTAGTCGAAAGTGAAAGTAGCTCAGTCATGTCCAACTCTTTGTGACCCCATTAACTATACAGTTCATGGAATTCTCCAAGCCAGAGTACTGGAGTGGGTACCCTTTCCCTTCTCCAGGGGATCTTCCCCACCCGGGGATCAAACCCAGGTCTCCTGCATTGCAGGCAGATTCTTTACCAGCTGGGCCACAAGGGAAGCCCAAAAATACTGGAGTGGGTAGCCTATCCCTTCTCCAGCGGAACTTCCCAATCCAAGAATCGGACCAGGGTCTCCTGCATTGCAGGTGGATTCTTTATCAACTGAGCTATCAGGGAAGCTCCCATCTGGTTGAAGTGGCCCTTAAATCTCCGCCTACTTTGTAGGTTTCTCCTCCAGATTTTTATTTCCTTGACTTTATTTCCTGAATAAATTGAGTCTTTTGTCCTGTAGAGTTTCCAACAGCCTGTAGTTCTTTGTTTGTATCCCTGTGGTTTCACTGAACATGGTCTGCTGTCCTCCTGCATTTCCTATAAACTTGTATTTTAACCTAGAAACTTGGTCTGCTTTAAGTTCAGTTTTTGTATAAATATGTCATAGGTAGAGCTGTGTACTAAATGCCTAGTGCCTCTTTTATTATATTAGAAGCCACTGATTATCTTTTCTTAGATTTATTACTTTATTAAGGACTTAAAATGATAATATTATATCAGCAGGATGATCTTGCAAATATATACACATAAGCATGTTATTCCCATTCAGTGTCCATCATTGTTGGGATAAAATTCAAATTCCTTAACATGGATCCTTACAAATTTATTAACTGGCAGCTTCCTATATCACTGCAGCATTATCTTATGCTGTTCTCTGCCTCATGATTTGGGCTCCAGACATGCTGACTTTATTGCAGAGTCCTGAATGGGTCTTATTCTGTCCCCAAAATCTAAAACTAGGATAGTTCCACCTGCTATTTGCTCCTATATTTCTCCCATCCTTACGCTCTCATCTCCTCTGCCATCCATTTGTTCATCACTATATCGACAACACCTAAAGAAACTCTATCACATAACAGGTGCTTAGTTAAGTACTAGTTGAATGAGGTTATGCCACTACAATTTCAGCTTTTCTTTTTGAATTGATAACAAAATGTGTTTATGTTATACTCATAAAGCATTTTATATAAGAAATCATATTAATTGCCATATCATCCCAATAAAGACAGAAAACGCAGACTGATTTCACTGTGTTTATTCTCAGCTGTGAATTATGATGTGAACAATGATATTGTGATGTACCTTTATCTTGAATTAAAATGACCTGAAATATTTACTTATTTCGTCTGCTTTGTATCTGGGATTCTAACACCTAAAAGCACTCTCAGACCAAAATTAGGAGGGTGAAAGATTAATATTGTCTACTGTAGCTTAATCATACTCTTTCTAAGTGGCAAGCTGCTTACACCCATTCTCTATCTCAGCATCAACCCCTACAGGAAGACTTCCCTGAGCCTGATCCTGACAGAGTTATTGATATCTTTATCTGGGCTATATTGGAATTTGGATCATAATTCTGATATTACAGATATCATTTTTTTGTCTACATTGCTTCCATCCACTAGATTGTGATTCCAATGAGTATAGATTCACTTATTTCCATATATCAAATGACTACCTGGATTAACATGCCCTCTTATCTATAGCCAGTTCTTATATAATGAAAAATGGTAAGAGAGTTTGTTGTGGTGGTGGCAGTGCTCATTACCTTGAAAAAATGAATGGAATCAGAAATCCTGGTCAAAATATAACAGTAAGAAAACCAAATATTTAATAGTTGGATCACAGGGGCTACCCTGGTGGTCAAGTGGTTAAGAATCTGGCTTGCAATGCAGGGAACACCGGTTCAATCCCTGGTCCAGGAAGATCCCACATGCAGCAGAGCAACTAAGCCCATGTGCCACAACTACTGAGCCCATGCTCTGCAACAAGAGAAGCCACTGCAGTGAGAAGCCTGCATACTGCAACTAGAGAGCAGACCTTGCTAACCTCAACTAAAGATAAGCCCAAACACAGCAATGAAGACCCAGAGCAGCCAAAAATAATGAAACATAAAAATAAATAAATATATATATTTTTAATTGTTGGATCCCAGGAAAGTCTGTGTCAGATGGCTAAACTGTACTCAGGAATCTAATTTTAGTCACTCCAAACATCACTAAAAATACAAGGAAAGTTTTTTTAAAACATAAACCCCAAATCTGGGAAGAACATTAGAAGAAATAAAGAGCAATGTAATTTTTGAAGTGGAACCTAGGTGGATTAGCGTGAGGTGACTTAGCCTGAGACAGCAAGGAAATCAGGCAGCAGTGGAGAATGCTGAGAAATAACCCAATTTATAATCCAGTATCATCATAAGTTTCAAAAATTGGCAGCACCAAGTACTTTTGGGACAGAGTGTTAAGAGAGAGTTAAAATCAGGAGGTTTGGGTGAAAATATCTGAAAAGCAACTTAATTTAGAAAGATCTTTTTTCTCATTCTACAGAGGTACATAACTGTCTTTCACTTTCCTCCTCAGAAGTCTGCATGTTTATTCTCCAGCTCTGGATAAAAAATAGAGTCACTGAACTGGAAAACACCAGGCACACTGGCCCTGGACACTGCTTAAAACAAGGGGATTAAGAAACCATATGCATAATCAATTGAATGCTTTCCTCACTAAGTCTGCAGAATTCCATCCTCCAAGCAAGAGATTGGAAAAATATTCTCTGGAGAACCTGATGAGTCCAAAAAGAAAAACCTAAATATGCAGATGACTAGGGGTTCTGCATTTGAACAGTCCATCTGCACTCAGAGTAAACCAGCTACACCCCAGACTCAGTTACAATCAGCACTCTCAACCAAAAGCAGACAACCAAAGATGATCAAATCATGGGGAAAGGATCCAACACATAAATTAGAGACACGGATTAAAAAAAAAAAAAAAACCTAAAAAACAAACAACTAATTTTTAAAAAGGGAGGAAAAAAAAAACAATAAATGCAGAAAATGAAGACTTCAGAAGAAGAAAACTTAAAACAACCAAAGATATTACTCAGAAAGATAAGGCATACCTTATGCACAAAGCAAGAACAAGATGCTTTAAAAAGGAATATTTGGAGAACAATTGGGTTGACCCAGAGGGAGGAAAAAGGGAGGAGGGAGGTGGGAGGGGTTTCAGGAGGGGAAACTCATGTACACCCGGGGCGGATTCATGTCAATGTATGGCAAAACCAACCAATATAATATTGTAAAACAATTAGCCTCCAATAAAAAATAATAATAAATTAAAAATAAAATAAAATAAAATTATCATCACAAGAAAAAAAAAAAGGAGTTTGCAAGCTTGCTGTACAGATACAGAATGCAATAGAGAGACTTCCCTCGTGGTCCAGTGGTTAAAACGCCACACTTTACACTGCAGAGGGTGCAGCTTTCATCCCTAGTTGGAGAACTAAGATCCCACATGCCATGCAAAGCGCAGCCAAAAAAAAAAAAAATCAAAAAAGAGAAAAACTAAGGCTGACTAGGGTATTCAAGGAAATCACAAGACATAAAATTTCCACATAATTCTCTTCAGGGCATTTAGGTTAGGTACAATTTTTCTTGCGTTCCTTTTGCAATTCTAAAACTATTTTATTAATTTGGATTATTAATATGTACCATGTAAGCTTAATAAAAAACATATTTGATATTAAAAATATTTTGGAAACTAAGCAAACAATAGTAGATAGAGAGTAATCAATTTTAAAACTATTATTTTTCTGGACTTTGTGATGTTAATGTAGTTGACGGTTTTTTCTAATATTTGTAAAATGTGTCATTTATTCCTTCATTATTAATAAATATTCCTATTTTACCTAATATCTAATATTGTGTGGGTAGTTTTATATTCATTTTCCTGAAGCAGGCCCCAAAAATTGTAAAGAAACTTCAGGCTCCTCAAAATCTGTCTCTGCCCCAGTGGCAAATCTATATTTCCAGTTGCTCACATCAAAACTATAGGAGTTATACCTGACCACTACTACCACCTTAGTCCAAACTACCATCATCATTTGCCTGAATATTTTCAAGAACCACTTAACCTGTCTTCTTGCTTTCACCCAAGCCCCCTTGTTGTGTATTCTCAACACAACAGTCAGAGAAAGATCTTCTTAAAATGTAAGCCAGATGATACCATTTCTCCACTCAAAAATTTCTAGTGTCTCTCCATTCACTTGAACTGGCCCTACATTTCTTCTCAGAACTCCTATGGAACTATTTTCTCTTCTATTCAATCTGATCCCATCACCCTGACTCCTTTGCTATTTCTTGCAGATACTGGGCACAGTGTTCCCACTTTAAGCCTTTTATACTGATTATCCCTCTTCTTGATATCCAGATATCTGCAAGACAATCTTCCTAATCTCTTTCTGCCAGCCTTGTGTGTGTGCTCAGTAGTGTCTGACTCTTTAGTGACCCCATGGACTGCAGCCCACCAGGCTCTTCTGTCCATGGGATTCCCTAGGCAAGAACACTGGAGTGAGTAGCCATTTCCTTCTCCAGGGGATCTTCCCAACCCAAAGATCAAATCCACATCTCCTGCATTGCAGGCAGAACTTTTACCCCTGAGCCACCAAGGAAGCCAAATCTTTTTCAAGTATCTGCTTAAATGTTACTTTCTCAAGGAGGCCTATCTTGACCATCACATTTAAAATTCCAGCTCAATCCATCCCTTCTCCATGACCTGGCACTCCCAACCTCCCTTATTCTATCTTCTTTGTTTAATAACATTTTTCACCTTCTGGCATATTACATAATGTATTTATGTTGCTCAAATTTATTATATGTCTACTTCCATTAGGATGATAGCTACATGAAAGTAAGGATATTGTTTTGTTTATTGATGTATCACAATCACCTATGATAGTTTCTAGTGCATAGAAGCAGCTCAATAAATATACAATGAATTTGAATATAATATACATATATGTGAATATATCATAATATGCATGCTGCTGCTAAGTCACTTCAGTCGTGTCCGACTCTGTGTGACCCCATAGACGGAAGCCCACCAGCCTCCCCTATCCCTGGGATTCTCCAGGCAAGAACACTGGAGTGGGTTGCCATTTCCTTCTCCAATGTGTGAAAGTGAAAAGGGAAAGTGAAGTCGCTCAGTCGTGTCTGACCCACGGACTGCAGCCTACCAGGCTCCTCCATCCATGGGATTTTCTAGGCAAGAGTACTGGAGTGGCTTGCCATTGCCTTCTCCGCATAATATGCATAAGTGAGGATATATTAATAACTGTATATGCACATATACACATACACACATACTGCAAAAGCATACAATATTTCTGCAAGAATACAGAAGAAAGAAATAGCACTGACTGCTTCTGAAAAGAGGGTAGAAAGAGTGTTTTTCATCATATGTCCTTTGGCACAGTTTGAAATCTGAAACATATGAATGGCTTACCTTTTTCATAAGTAAATAACAGAACACTGTGAGTTGGACTTCATAGCATGGTTTTTCCTTATAAAAGGACCCCAGAAATATTATGGTTTTCTCAAACTCTCCATTTTTCCCTCATATAAAGGTTGATGAAATTCTTTAAAACACATGTATAAAATTCAGTAGGTCATGGAGAAGGACAGAGCAACTAGGTCCTCAAAGGGAATTTGGCTAAAATAAGATAGACATGTACTTGGAAATCAGGTGACCAAAACACTACACAATTCAAAATATATTGATAAATGAAAAAGAAGAAAATCAAGCCACAAAATTAAATATTTAGTACTATCCTCTATATATTTTAAAACATCTCTGTGTGAGAGGTATGCATAGAAAAAACCTAGGAAAGGGAAAGCTTTTACATTTTTTTAAACTTTTTGGGAAATAATTTCAATCTTAAAGTTGTAAGAATCACAACAGTACAATGAACACCCGCATATCCTTTACATAGATTCACACATTAGCATTTTACTCTATTTGCATTGTTTGCTCTTTCTCTTCCATATATATCTACATGTATTCACACATACACATAAAAATATATATCCACATAAATAACATTTTTCTGAACTATTCAAGAGTAAGTAACTTGCATAACGCCATTTACCCACCAAATAGTTCAGTGAGCATTTCTTCTAAATAATAATATTCTCTTGCATTTCCACAGTAGAACTGTCAACTTCAGGAAACTTAACATTGATGCAATATTTTTATCTAAGCAACCAACCACGTGCCAATTTTTTAACTGACTTAATAATTCCTATGTAGCATAAATTCCTTTGTATCATTCTGTGTTGTTTTATGGAGAATATAGATTGCTTCTATAATTTTAAAACAACTTTAATTGCATTAGTTATCTAAGGAGCTAGGATAAGCAGAATACCATCTCAAGATTTAACTGCTTGAAAAAATTACTTTTCACAGAGTCAGTATACATATATGGGTCTTATGGAAGACTACTTTCTTTTAATAGAAAGCTACTTCTTGCTTGCAGATGCTTCATATTCTTGACTGAATACCAGGATGACAACTGATACTGAATCCTGAAACGGCCTGACACTTACAGAGCCATAGACAAGAAAGGAAGGATTTCTTTTTATAAGTACCCTCTGCAATCTGTGGAAAATTCTTCAAGATATGGGAATACCAGACCACCTGACCTGCCTCTTGAGAAATCTGTATGCAGGTCAGGAAGCAACAGTTAGAAGTGGACATGGAACAACAGACTGGTTTGAAATAGGAAAAGGAGTACATCAAGACTGCATATTGTCACCCTGCTTATTTAGCTTATATGCAGAGTACATCATGAGAAACGCTGGGCTGGAGGAAACACAAGCTGGAATCAAGATTGCCAGGAGAAATATCAAACACCTCAGATATGCAGACGACACCACCCTTATGGCAGAAAGCGAAGAAGAACTAAAGAGCCTCTTGATGAAAGTGAAAGAGGAGAGTGAAAAAGTTGGCTTGAAGCTCAATATTCAGAAAACTAAGATCATGGCATCTGGTCCCATCACATCATGGGAAATAGATGGGGAAACAGTGGAAAAAGTGGCTGACTTTATTTTGGGGGGCTCCAAAATCACTGCAGATGGTGATTTCAGCCACTAAATTAAAAGACGCTTACTCCTTGGAAGGAAAGTTATGACCAACCTAGACAGCATATTAAAAAGCAGAGACATTATTTTGCCAACAAAAGTCCACCTTGTCAAAGCTGTGGTTTTTCCAATAGTCATGTATGGATGTGAGAGTTGGATTATAAAGAAAGCTGAGCACCAAAGAATTGATGCTTTTGAACTGTGGTGTTGGATAAGACTCTTGAGAGTCCCTTGGAACGTCCATCCTAATGGAAATTAGTCCTGAATGTTCATTGGAACAACTGATGCTGAAGCTGCAACGCCAATACTTTGGTCACCTGATGCAAAGAGCTAACTCATTTGAAAAGACCCTGATGCTGGGAAAGATCGAGGGCAGGAGGAGAAGGGGATGACAGAGGATGAGATGGTTGGGTGCCATCACCGACTCGATGGACATGGGTTTGGGTGAACTCCGGGAGTTAGTGATGGACAGTGAGGCCAGGCGTGCTATGGTTCATGGGGTCTCAAAGAGTCGGACACGACTGAGCGACTGAACTGAATTAAACTGAACTCTGCAATCTCTCAAAGAGCATAGAATCTTCTACTCAGGTCAGAAATGATCCTTCACTGTCTTGTTTTTAATCTAATTCTAAGAAGCAAATTCTATTGTCCAGACATATTAAAATACATTTGATGTTTCTCCTTTCAGAAGAAAAGAATCATGGGCACAGTGTAATAGAACCCATTGTTTTGAGTATTTCTTTCAAGTCCTTGTAAGAGAATTCTCCCCATTCTCCCTTAATTCCTGTGGTTCTCATGCAGCTGCAAGCTTCCGGAACCAGATAGAGGCAAAGCATTAACAGAGTTTAGGAAATGCAGTTTTCCTTCAAAAAGTTTTTTTTTTTTTAATAAGTGTGTACATTAAGATTGTGTACAATTAATGAAAGTTCTAATTGCTAAATCACTTTCAGAATTTAAAAGAACTTTTTCTAAAATAAGTAAAACCAGCTATTGCCATCAATGGATTTAATTTGAATAAATTTTTCAGGGATGAAAACTCCTACCACATAGGCACTTTATTGAAAAAAATAATTTTTATAATTTATTCATAGCACCATTAAGAATGTGTTTATTAAGCCATTTGAGAATAATCAGTAAAATCACTAGCCATCTTTACAAAACCTTACATCAGAAAAGTGGAGACTACAGTCACCAAAAAAACATTATCATCACAATTTAAAACTCCTTATGTTGAGCATATATTAGCTATTTTCATTAGGAAAATTATCTTATTATCTGTACAGAATAAAATATAGATTGAGGCCATTAGGGCAAATTTTACATTTTATTGATAGAAAAAGAAATTTGAATTTAACCGCCTATAAAGTACTATACTGAGTCATAGCACAGTGGGTATTGAAGGTGGAAAGTGTCAAAAAAAGACTAAGCACTTATTTCTGTCTTCAGTGTGGAGCAGCAGAATGTACTCTGCTGATTTCCCAGTAATGGCAAGGCACCCACAGTAGGGGGGTGGAGAGGAGTGGGAGGAAATGGAAGCAATAAACAGTTAACTGCAGTATGCTGTAAGGTAATTTTAAAGACCAAGTATATAAGATCTAGCATATTAATGACTCTTACATTATAGCAACCCTGCAGTTAAAATGGAGCCTGCCAATGACAGCTCTTCTTCCAGTTTTTCCCAGGCTTTTCACCACTGCTCCTTAGCTTAATCTCAACCAGGGAGCAGACAGAAAGGCCACAATGTTAACCAATAGAAATTTAAAGGTAGAATATTGAACAATATTTCAAAAAGCCCTACTTTGGATTTCAGGAAATTTATTGTTCCCCTAATAGTGACTGAAATGATGTATGTTAAATCAATGGACAATAGTACAGTAAGTTGAGGGTCAGTCCCCAGTGGGTCAGTGGTAAAGAATCTGCCTGTGATGCAAGAGCCAAAGGAGAAGCAGGTTCAAGCCCTGGGTTGGGAAGATGCCCTGGAGGAGGGCATGGCAACCCACTCCAGTATTCTTGCACGGAGAATCTTATGGACAGAGGAACCTGGCTGCCTACAGTCCACAGGGTCACAAAGAGTGGGACACGACTGAAGTGACTTAGAAAACACGCATGCTCAAGTACTGAGACAGAGACAGAAATAGAGCCAAAAAAGAGCAAGAATACATAGATGAGAACAGAAACTACACAGAGTTCTACAATATTTGACTTGTATAATTCCCCTCTTGTCACGCCATCCTACCACCACTACCGTCCCATAAATATTTGACCACAGGAAAAGGGGAAGAGCTCTCTGCAGCAAATATTTCTTACCCCAGCTGCTGGAAGGTATTCACAGCAAACCCTTAGGAGTTTGATGATAAAGTTTGAAGAGAAACAAATTTGTATAATCATTACATTCTTCTTTCATCTGAGAATTTTTTTCATGTTATATATTAGAAAGATAATAGACACTAATAGATAACAAATAAGTCACTCAACCGTGTCTGACTCTTAGTGACACCATAGACTGTCACCTACCAGGCTCCTCTGTCCATGGAATTTTCCAAGCAAGCATACTGGAGTAGGTTGCCATTTCCTTCTCCAGGGCATCTTCCCAATCCAGGGATCAAACCCAGGTCTCTCACATTGCAGGCAGAAACTTTACCATCTGAGCCACCAGGGAAGCTCAGATGGATATCAGCCACTAAAATTCACAGACAGTTGAAATGATTTCTCTAATTTAAACAACAAGATTACATATCCAGGCTTCTTTTCTTCAACAAAAATTGAATATATATAATTTAAAAATTAAACTTCAGTATCAATTTTTCAGCTTAAGCATATGATTTTTTTAACATCTTCAATCAGTTTAATAGAGCATCAAATACAAACCATTTCAAAAAATTACAACTTAAGATAATATGTAATCCCTGTCACAAATGAACAAACATTTGTAGTGCACACTCAATTGTGCCAACTTCTTTATTTGAAGAATGCCTAGAGTGGATTCAAAAGCTTTTCTAAATTTTCTATTTTTAACTAAGTTCTCATTTTCAGAATGAATTAAGACAAAGGAAGGAAAAAATACTCAGTTTTATTATCACTTTACCACTTCACTTCAAAAACACATGAGGACTCCAAATTTACACTTCACCTACATTGAGCTACGTGATGCTTTTTAAATTAATTTTAAAAAATAAAAATGCATTTCTTATGGCACACTAGCATCACTATAAGTGCTCAATAGCCACATGTGACTGGTGGCTATCATAACAAACATTCCCAATTTTACAGAAAGTTCTACTGGGCACTTATACTCTAGATGCTTAAGTGAATTTTAAACGATAAGTGACTACGTGTTCTTTGGTGCCTCATTAAAAGGTATATAATTCTTCAAGGATTCAATTTTGTTCTAATATTTATTACTGCTGGTTGTCAACGAATGACTCGGATGCTCATATATTAGAAAATTTGACTAACTACAATGATAAATATAAAGAATACTGGCAAGTAAATGAACACAAGATAGCAATTTGTCTATTACAATCTATGTATTTCGTAAGAATATTGCATGGTTATATTACTTCAAAATTTATAAGCATTAAATGTGAATTACATAAAATGTTCAAGAAATAAAGAACATTGATTAAAATAATTTTTATCTGATTCCTAAGTAATAACTTCTCAATTTCTACATACTTACTGATTATCTTTCAAAAATATATGAGCCAATTTCCCTGTTTAGCATTCTCAACATAATTGGTTCTTCCTTTGAAGACTGACAATCTCACAGGGCTTCAGGTTCATCAAACTGAACATCAGTGATTCCTGTACAGGATGGTAGAAGAGTGGCTTTAGTGGATGTTCCCACTGGGACATATCCTGGAGGTTAGATTTGTGATTAAATATCTTATATGGAGTTTATCTTTATTATAACTTGCCTCTTTCATCTAAAATTGTGTTTCAAAGAATAAAAATAAATGTTTGCACAATATGAGGCTTCCTGTTCATTTGAAATTTTGTTAAAATTAGAAAGCATAATTGTCATGTTGTATCCCAAAAATAGCTCTTTGTGCTTCTTATCAAAATACTACATGATTAGTTTTAAACATTTTGTTTTTAATTCCAAGTTAAAGTTTCAATTTTTAAATTTAAAAACCGTAGCGTTTTTTTCATATTAAAAGATGAAAGCAAAGAAAATGATGTCAAGAGAAATAAGGAATAATTCTCCCATGAAGTTAGATAAAAGAAATTTACAAGATTATTATCTCAGTTTGAGAATATGTCCCTAGATGGAAAATGACATTTTGTAAGAGACTGAAAGAAAGCAAAGAAGTAAAAAATAAAGTTATCAATTACTTCATTCTTCTCCTGCCTAGTTCCCCAGTTCCAGTCACTGAGCCAGAAACAAAGTCACTGAGCCAGAAACAAAGCAGAAACCTGAGTGAGTAACCTATCACTCTGCCATCCTTGCTAACAAAATCAGCCTATGAATGAAACACAATGAAACAAATTCATATGCATCTTTAAAAAAATAGAGAGGCTTGGCAAATACCTTCTTGAATTCAAGGCCTTAAATTCCATGCCAAGAAAAATTTTAGAATGTTCCTTCCACTTCACCTACATCACCCAACACTTATTTAAACTATCCCCTTCTAGAAACATTTCATATCCTACTTCTCCTATGAAAAGCTTCTGTGATCTTATAGTCTAGATAATCTTTTCCTCTTTCAAAATAGTAAAGGATTTATGAACTATATAATTCATTCAGTTCAGTTCAGTTCAGTCGCTCAGTCGTGTCCAACTCTCTGCGACCCCATGAATCACAGCACACCAGGCCTCCCTGTCCATCACCAACTCCCGGACTTCACTCAAACTCATGTCCACAGAGTCGGTGATGCCATCCAGCCATCTCATTCTCGGTCGTCCCCTTCTCCTCCCGCCCCCAACCCTTCCCAGCATCAGAGTCTTTTCCAGTGAGTCAACTCATCGCATGAGGTGGCCAAAGTATTGCAGTTTCAGCTTTAGCATCAGTCCTTCCAATGAACACCCAGGATTGATCTCCCTTAGAATGGACTGGTTGGATCTCCTTGCGGTACAAGGGACTCTCAAGAGTCTTCTCCAACACCACAGTTCAAAAGCATCAATTCTTCGGTGATCAGCTTTCTTCACAGTCCAACTCTCACATCCATACATGACCACGGGAAAATCATTTATTAATTCATTGCCTTCCAAAATCTTTTTAAATCAACTTTATTATTTGTCTAATCATAAAATTAAATGTGCTGTTCTTAAAAATATAGCTTTTAGCAAGTTCTAAAGAATAAAAATCAACCATAATCCAACTACCAGGAAATAATTACTAGTTATTATTAGGATAATATCAGTTGTGTCCAACTCTTTGTAACCCCAAGGAGTATACAGTCCAAGGAATTCTCCAGTACAGAACACCTGAGTGGGTAGCCTTTCCCTTCTCCAGGGTATCTCCCCAACACAGGGATCGAACCCAGTTCTCCTGCAGTGCAGGCAGATTCTTTACCAGTTGAGCCACAAGGGAAGCCCAAGAATACTGGAGTGGGTAGCCGATCCCTTCACAGCTGGTCTTCCCGAACCAGGAATTGAACTGGGATCTCTTGGATTGAAGGCAGATTTTTTAGCAACTGAGCTATAAGGGAAGCCCTAATAGGTGTTAGATACATTTCTTTTCCATTTTTATACATTATAAATATATAGCTACATTTTTTGTTTCTAAAACTGATATACATCTTGTTTATCATCTTATTTTCATTTATTATCATTGCATAAATACTTTCCCATGTTTTAAATAGTTTTCCAAAATGGGTTAATGGGAACTCTACTTCCAGTATGAGTGAGTAAATCCTTAAAATTACCCTCTGATAAGTTAAAAGCATGCAGATTTGAGAGAAGAGTCAATGTTTGGAGGAAGCAACTGGCATAGAATAAATTTCAAGTTTTCAGACAAAAGAAAACTGAAAATGAATCACCAGCATATCCAAAATTAAAAAAATAAAAGACAATTCGCCAGGTGGAAAACAAATGACACCAGAGAGAATCTTAGATTTTTAAGAATAAAAAAGAATCCCAAAAATGTAAATATTTGAGTGAAAAGACCATTTCTTGCTTCATTCTTTAAAATATATACAGCCACTTAAAGAAAACATAATATTCTATTGTGGGATTAAAATACGGGTAGTTTTAATATATATGGCAAACATCACATAAAAGAAGGTGAGGAGAGGTGGTAAATGGACCTATTTTGTTGTACAGCTGCATTTTATGCAGTTATTAGGTTGGTGCAAACCTACTTGTGGTTTCGGACCTTGAATTTTAAATCTTTATAACTAGTTCAATCACATCATTATGAATCAAAATAGTAACTATTACAATCAACATATTTTTGTCAACAAGAAATAAGTTTGTTTATTCCTTTAGCATAAAAATGTATGCCTTGAGATTTGAGGAACTCTTGGAAAGCATTTTCTGCATCCTAATGGTTGTGGAAGCATTTTCCCTGCAAATAGTTGTTGAGATGCTTGAAGAAGTTGTAGTCGATTGGTGAGAGGTCAGGTGAAAATGGTGGAGACAAAAACATCATAGCCCAATCCATTTAACTTTTGGAGCATTGGTTGTATGGCACAAGGTCGGGCATTGTTGTGGAGAAGAACTGGGCCCATTCTGTTGACCAATATCAGCTGCAGGCCTTGCAGTTTTCAGTGTATTTCATCGATTTGCTGAGCATACTTCTCAGATGTAATGGTTTTGCTGGGACTCAGACAGCTGTAGTGGATCAGACGAGCAGCAAATCACCAAATAGTGACCATGACATTTTCTTAGTGCAAGTTTGGCTTTGGAAAGTGCTTTGGAGCTTCTTCTCAGTCCAACCACTGGGTTAATCATCACCAGTTGCCATATAAAATCCACTTTTGGTTGCACATAACAATCCAATCGAGAAATGGTTTGTTGTTTTTGCATACAGTAAGAGAAAATGACACTTCAAAACAATGATTTGCTTTGATTTTCAGTCAGCTCATGAGGCACCCACTTATCAAGCTTTTTCACATTTCCAATTTGCTTCAAATACCGAAGTACCATAGAATGGTCAATGTTGAGTTCTTCGGCAACTTCTCATATAGTTTTAAGAGAATCAGCTTCGATGATACCTCTCAACTGGTCGTTGTCATCTTCCAATGGCCAGTCATTACACTCTTCATCTACAAGTCTCTCATCTCCACCCTACGTTCGTTAGCAGGGCCAATGTGCTCTTGATGTGATGAGTTTTCTCTGCTGCTTTATGACCCATTTTGAACACAGATTAAAAGAAAAAAAAAAAAAACGCTCAAATTCACAGGTGGCACTGGTGGTAAAGAACCCGCCTGCCAATGCAGGAGACATAAGAGATGGATCAAACCGTGGATTGGAACAATCCCTAGGAGAAGGGAACAGCAATCCACTCCAGTATTCTTGCCTGGAGAATCCCATAGACAGAGGAGCCTGGGGGGCTGCAGTCCAGTGGGTCGCAAAGAGTCAGACCCAACTGAAGTGACTTTGCACACATAAGCACAATGTCATTAGCAAAAAAATATAAAGCAAGAAATGTGCCTTAAAGTGATGTATAATATAACCACACTTATTTGCAATGTATTCTAATATCAAATGGCAAATTTCAACAATGCAAGAACTGCAGTTTTACACCAACATGATAGTAAAATATTAATCTTTTGAAAGCTGTGAAAACTTCAGAATGTATATTGTAATTTCTAGAATCACTAAATATTTTAAAAGATGTGTTTTAAGAGTTAATAAATTCAAATAAATTCTAAAATATATTAAAATATTCTAAAAGAGGACAAGGCAGTAAAAACAGAAAGGCAAAAATAAGAGGGATCATACAATAACCAAATAGTAAAATAGAAGATCTAGAGATGACCATATTAATAATTACATTAAATGATAATAGTTGACACACTCCAAATAAAAGACAGAGATTATAAAAAATGTTAAAAATCCAAGATCCCAGCATAAACATACAGACTTTTAATGTCTATAACATACATACTTTAAATCTGATACAGAAGTGCAGAAAGAATAGATTAAAAAGATATGTCATAAAAACAGTAAGCATAAAAAGGCCACCGTAGCTATACTGATACCAGCTAAAAGAAATTTTAAGAGAAAGAGTATCATTAAAGGTAAAGAAGCAAGCTTTACAATGATAATATAAACAGTTTGTCAGAAATATATTGTAAATACAAATGTTCTTAATGGCAAAACTTCAAATCCATGAAGCAAGAATCAACAAAATTGAAGAGGGAAAAGACAATTCAGGTAGAAGATTTTTACACTGTTCTTTCAGTATTGATAGACTATCTAGATAAAGTCAGTTTAAACATCTAGGATCTAAAGAATAATAACCAAGTAAACCTAATTGATATTTATAGAACACAACACCCATTAACAACAGAATATACATTCTTTTCATATGTACATGGTACATTCACTACATACACATACATTTATGTATGACCATAAAGTATATCTCTACAAAGCATATATATACAAAGAATTGAAATCATAGTCTCCGGGCACAATAGAATTACATTAGAAACCAATAACAACAAGAATCTATGAAATTATCAAATATTTGGAACTCAAACAAAATAATCCTAAGTAATGTATGAGCCAAATAAGAAATCATAAAGAAAATGAGAAAAATAAAAATGTTTTCTAACTGAATGATAATAAAAATAAAGCATGACAAGACACAGTGCTTAAAAGGAAATTTATCATTTTAAAGGCTTACATTAGAAAATAAGAAAAAACATACACTTACCTAAAGATACTGAAAAATTAAAAAGAAAGTATATCAAAATAAGTAGAAGAAAGCAGATAAAGATGACAGCAAAAATAAACACAACAAAGAATACAGAAAATTAACAAAGCCAAAAGCTGGTTATATGAAAAGATCAACAAAATTAATAAAATTCTAGCTATGTCGATTAAGAAAAAAATAAAGCACAAGTCATTATCAGGAATGAAAAAGAAGCTACCAAACTATGTCCAAGGGACATGAGAAGATAAATTAAAATTTTGGAGATTCCTCAGAAAACTGGAAATAGAACTGCCATATGATCCAGCGATCGCACTCCTGGGCATACACACAGAGGAAACCAGAATTGAAAGAGACACATGTACTCCAATGTTCATTGCAGCACTGTTTATAATAGCCAGGACATGGAAGCAACCTAGATGTCCATCTGCAGACGAATGGATAAGAAAGCTTTGGTACATATACACAATGGAGTATTTCTCAGCCATCAAAAAGAATGCATTTGAATCAGTTTTAATGAGGTGGATGAAATCGGAGCCTATTATACAGAGTGAAGTAAGCCAGAAAGAAGAACATCAATACTGTATATTAACGCATATATATGGAATTTAGAAAAATGGTAACCTGAACCCTGTATAAGAGACTGCAAAAGAGATATAGGCATTTAGAACAGTCTTTGGGACTCTGTGGGAGAGGGTGAAGGTGGAATGATTGGGGAGAATGGAATTGTAGCATGTATATTATCATAAGTGACCAGTCCAGGTTCGACGCATAAATTTTCCTCTGTTCATTTCTTTGCATTTGTGCTTTTTTAATAAAAATACTTTTAACTGTAAAGAAAAAAAAATTATAAAAAAAAATAAATAAGTAAATTTTGAAAAAAAAATAAAATAAAATTTTGTTAATGATTTTTAGAATTTAATTTAAAAATTTCAATATCCTACTTTAAATAGAAAAAATTTTAAGTTATACAACTTACTAAATTTGAGAAGGTAAAACAGACATTTTTTAGAGCATAAAGGAGTGGAGAGCTTCTGCTAAACGGATTTTTGAAGCTAGCATAACCTTGATAGCACAAACAAAATAAAATATTACCAAAATAGAAGAAAAAATTAAAGACAAGTATCTTTCATAAATGTAAGTGTAAAAATCCTTAGAAATATTAGCAAACCAAAAGATAACACAATGAATAAGCTTGCTTTATCTCAGGATGCAAGGTTACTTTAACACTCAATGATAAATCAGTATATTACACCATATTAATAAACTAAAGGAAAAAAAAGAAACATATTGTTCCAGTAGATATAGAAAAACGATTAGAGAACATTTGATAACAATTCCCAAAGAAAGGCAATGTCAAAGAATGCTCAAACTACCACACAATTGCACTCATCTCACATGCTAGTAAAGTCATGCTCAAAATACTCCAAGCCAGGATTCAACAGTACGTGAACCATGAACTTCCAGATATTCAAGCTGGATTTAGAAAAGGCAGAAGAACCAGAGATCAAATTGCCAACATCCGTGAATCATCGAAAATCAGGAGAGTTACAGAAAAATATCTACTTCTGCTTTATTGAATCTGCCAGAGCCTTTGACTGTGTGGATCACAACAAACTGTAGAAAATTCTTAAACAGATGGGAATATTAGACCACCTGACGTACCTCCTGAGAAACCACAGGTGAGGAAGCAACGGTTAGAACTGGACATGGAACAACAGACTGGTTCCAAATAGTAAAAGGAGTACGTCAAGGTGGTATATTGTCACCGTGCTTATTTAACTTATATGCAGACTACATCATGAGCAACGCTGGGCTGGATGAAGCACAAACTGGAATCAAGATTGCCAGGAGAAATATCAATAACCTCAGATATGCAGATGACACCACACTTATGGCAGAAAGCGAAGAGGAACTAAAAAGCCTCTTGATGAAAGTGAAAGAGGAGAGTGAAAAAGTTAGCTTAAAGTTCAACATTCAGAAAACAAAGATCATGGCATCTGGTCCCATCACTTCAAGGCAAATAGGTGGGGAAACAAAGAGCGACAGATTTCATTTTGGGGGCCTCCAAAATCACTGCAGATGGTGACTGTAGCCATGAAATTGAAAGACGCTTTCTCCTTGGAAGAAAAGTTCTGACCAACCTAGACAGCATATTAAAAGCAGAGACATTACTTCGCCAACAAAGATCCGTCTAGTCAAAGCTATTTTTTTCCAGTAGTCATGTATGGGTGTGAGAGTTGAACTATAAGAAAGCTGAGCATCAAAAATGGATGCTTTTGAACTGTGGTGTTGGAGAAGACTCTTGAGAGTACCTTGGACTGCAAGGAGATCCAACCAGTCCATCCTAAAGGAAATCAGTCTTGAATATTCATTGGAAGGACTGATGTGGAAGCTGAAACTCCACTATTTTGACCACCTGATGTGAACAGCTGACTTATTTGAAAAGACCCTGATTCTGGGAAAGATTGAAGGCGGGAAGAGAAGGGGATGACAGAGGATGAGATGGTTGGATGGCATCACCGATTCAATGTACATGAGTTTGAGTAAACTCCAGGAGTTGGTGATAGACAGGGAGGCCTGGAGTGCTGCAGTCCATGGGGTTGCAAAGAGTCTGACACGTCTAAGCAACTGAACTGAACTGAACTGATAACAATTCATGATTAAAAACAGACAAGGCGGTGGAGGAATAGGACGAGGCGACCACTTTCTCCCCCACAAAATCAGCAAAAGAACATTTGAACGCTGAGTAAATCCCACGAAACAACTTCTGAATACCGGCAGAGGACATCAGGCACCCAGAAAAGCAGACCATAGTCTTCAAAAGGAGGTAGGAAATAGTATAAAAGATAAAAAGAGAGACAAAAGTGGGAGGGACAGAGCTCCGTCCCGGGAAGGGAGGCTTAAAAAAAAAAAGAGAGAGAGAAGTTTCCAAACACCTGGAAACACTAACGAGTGGAAACTCAGAGGGCCACATAATAATTAAAACCCACAGACTATGTGCCCAGAGGAAACTCTCAGCGGAGAAGCAGCACAGATGCCTGCACCCCCACTAGCAGGCGGGGGCTGGGCAGGGAGACGCGTGCGGAGGCGCTTAGCGGGAGAACCTGGTTTGAACGCCCCAGGGCAAATTGAGGGTGTGAACTTAAGATAGCAAAGCAGATGCTGCAGCTAAAAGGTGAAAAGGCTGCAAAAGCCTGCGAAAAGCCCCAACCTAAAACTCTGCCAACCCCGCTCACAGAACAAAGGACTGAGCAGAGCAAGCCGGCAGCAGGCGGCCCAGCCCCCAGCCCCCGCCGGGACAGGCAGGGAGGGCAGCCAGCACCAGAAGGGGCAGCCGCAGCACCAGAGAGGCTTCCCATACCAAGCTGCAGGCAGGCTTCCTTGCTAACCAAGACTTCTCAGGTTTGGGCCAGTCGATATCCACCTGAGAAAGTGCACCGGTTGTACATCCAGAAAACCTAGCAGCAGAGACCGTGAAGGTGATAAGTTGCAGCGACCACACTCGCCAAACGCCTGGTCACCTGAGCTGTTCTGACCGGGGAAGGCACAAAACGCAGGCCCAGCCAAGTCTGCACCTTTCTGAAATAACCGAGGACCTGAACCTGAGCCGAACAGACCTGGGAAGTGCATATAATACAGCACCGGCCGTGGACAGCTCCTGGCAGAGCAACATAGAGCCTGATCAGCATAAACAGGGAAAACACACGCCGCGAGTGGGAACATTCTCAGTGTAGCCGAGACACTGCGAGCACTCCCCACAGACGCCAGGGATATTTGTTAGCTGCATTCCTCCCTCCCCACAGCAGGACTGTACAGGTGAGCCAGGAAAAAAAAAAAATGTGTCCACCACCGCATTCTGGTGTCAGGACAGGAATTAAACACTGAGGAGACAAGAAAACAGAAGAGCTTTTTCAACAGAAAGAACTGCCTTGGAAGTAACAGAGGGAGAAGCCTTGAGCCTACAGCAAGAATATGACTGAAAACCAGAGGCAGAGGCTTAAGTCTAAATCCTGAGAACACCAGAGATCTCCTGTTCCAGAGAACATTAATTGATAGGTACTCATCAAATGCCTCCATACATACACTGAAACCAGGCACCACCCAAGGAACAACAAGTTTCAGTGAAAGACATACTATGCAAACTATCCAGCAACACAGGAGAATAGCACTGAGCTTCAATATACAGTCTGCCCAAAGCCACTCCAAAACCATTGACATCTCAAACTCATTATTGGACACTGCATTGCAATCCAGAGAGAAGAAATACAGCTCCACCAAACAGAACATCGACACAAGCGTCCCTAATCAGGGAACCTTGACAAGTCACCCATCCAACCCCACACACAATGAGGTAACTACATAATAAAGAGAACTCCACAAACTGCCAGAAGACGGAAAGGCAACCCAAACACAGCAATATAAGTAAGATGAAAAGGCAGAGAAATACCCAGCAAGTAAAGGAACAGGACAAATGCCTACCAACACAAACAAAAGAGTAAGATATAGTAACCTACCCAATAAAGAATTTGGAATTTTTAATTGTGAAAATGATTCAAAATCTGGAGAGCAAAATGGAATTACAGATAAATAAACTGGAGAAAAGGACTGAGAAGAGGCAAGAAATGTTTAATAAGGAATTAGAGGAAATAAAAAAGAGTCAATATATAATGAATAATGCAATAGATGAGATCAGAAACACTCTCGAGGGAACAAACAGTAGAATAACGGAGGCAGAAGACAGGATAAGTGAGCTAGAAGACAGAATGGTAGAAATAAATGAAACAGACACGGAAAAAGAAAAATGAATTAAAAGAAATGAGGACAATATTAGAGACCTATGGGACAATAGTAAATGCCCCAACATTTGAAGCATAGGAGTCCCAGAAGAAGAAGACAAAAAGAAAGACCATGAGAAAATACTTGAGGAGATAATAGTTAAAAATTTCCCTAAAATGTGGAACGAAATAATCACCCAAGTCCAAGAAACCCAGAGAGTCCCCAACAGGATAAACTCAAGGCGAAATACTCCAAGACACATATTACACAAATTAACAAAGATCAAAGACAAAGAATAAATATTAAAAGCAGCAAGGGAAAAACAACCAATAACACACAAGGGGATACCCATGAGGATAACAGCTGATCTTTCAACAGAAACTCTTCAGGCCAGGAGGGAATGGAAAGACATACTTAAAGTGATGAAAGAAAGTAACCTACAGCTCTGATTACTATACCCAGCAAGGATCTCATTCAAATATGAAGGAGAAATCAAAAGCTTTACAGACAAGCAAAAGCTGAGAGAAATCAGCATCACCAAACCAGCTCTCCAACAAATGCTAAAGGATCTTCTCTAGACAGGAAACACAGAAAGGGTATATAGACTCGAACCCAAAACAATAAAGAAAATGGCAACAGGATCATACTTATCAATAATCACCTTAAACGTAAATGGGTTGAATGCCCCAACCAAAAGACAAATGCTGGCTGAATGGATATAAAAACAAGACCCCCAAATATATTGTCTACAAGAGACCCACCTCAAAACGAGGGACACATACAGACTGAAAGTGAAGGGCTGGAAAAAGATAATCCACACAAATAGAGAGCAAAAGAAAGCAGGAGTAACAATACTCATATTAGATAAAATAGATTTTAAAACAAAGGTTGTGAAAAGAGACAAAGAAGGAAACTACATAATGATCAAGAAAAAGATATAACAATTATAAATATTTATGCACCCAACATAGAAGCACTGCAATATGTAAGACAATTAGTAACAAGTATGAAAGGGGAAATTAACAACAATGCAATAATAGTGGGAGACTTTAATACCCCTCTCACACCTATGGATAGATCAACTAAACAGAAAATTAACAAGGAAACACAAACTTTAAATGATACAATAGACCAGTTAGACCTAATACATATCTATAGGACGTTTCACCCCAAAACAATGAAATTCAACTTTTTCTCAAGTGGCCACAGAACCTTTTCCAGGATAGATCACATCCTGTGTCATAAATCTAGCCTTGGTAAATACAAAAAAAATTGAAATCATTCCAAACATCTTTTCTGACCACAATGCAGGAAGATTAGATCTCAATTACAAGACAAAAACTATTAAAAATGCCAACATATGGAGGCTGAACAACACGCTGCTGAATAATGAACAAGTCATAGAAGAAATCAAAAGAGAAATAAAAATATTCATATAAATGAATGAAAATGAAAACACAACAACCCAAAACCTCTGGGACACTGTAAAAGCAGTGCTAAGGGGGAAGTTCATAGCAATACAGGCACACCTCAAGAAATAAGAAAAAAGTCAACTAAATAACCTAACTCTACACCTAAAGCAAGTAGAAAAGGAAGAAATGAAGAACCCCAGGGTTAGTAGAAGAAAACAAATCGTAAAAAATTAGAGCAGAAATAAATGCAAAAGAAACAAAAGAGACCATAGCAAAAATCAGCAAAGCCAAAAGCTGGTTCTTTGAGAAGGTAAATAAAATTGACAAACCATTAGCCAGACTCACCAAGAAACAAAAGGAGAAGAAAGAAATCAATAAAATTAGAAATGAAAATGGAGAGATCACAACTGACAACACAGAAATACAAAGGATTATTAGAGAATACTATCAGCAAATATATGGCAATAAAATGAATAACTTGGAAGAAATGGACAAATGCCTAAAAAAGTACAACTTTCCAAAACTGAACCAGGAAGAAATAGAAAATCTGAACAGACCCATCACAAGCACAGAACTAGAGGAAGTAATCAGAAATCTTCCAGCAAACAAAAGCCCAGATCCAGACGGCTTCACAGCTGAATTCTACCAAAAATGTAGAAAAGAGCTAACACCTCTTCTACTCAAACTCTTCCAGAAAATTGCTGAGGAAGGGAAACTTCCAAACTCATTCTATGAGGCCACCATCACCCTAATACCAAAACGTGGTAAAGACCGCACAAAAAAAAAAACCACTGCAGGCCAATATCACTGATGAACATAGATGCAAAAATCCTGAACAAAATTCTAGCAATCAGAATCCAACAACACATTAAGAAGATCATACAACATGACCAAGTGGGCTTTATCCCAGGAATGCAAGGATTCTCCAATATCTGCAAAACAATCAACGTAATACACCACATTAACAAACTGAAAAATAAAAATCACATGATTATCTCAATAGATGCAGAGAAAGCCTTCGACAAAATTCAACATCGATTTATGATAAAAACCCTCCAGAAAGTGGGAGTAGAAGGGACATACCTCAACATAATAAAAGCTTTATATGACAAACCCACAGCAAATATTATCCTCAATGGTGAAAAACTGAAAGCATTTCCCCTAAAGTCAGGAGCAAGACAAGGGTGTCCACTCTCACCACTACTATTCAACATAGTTCTGGAAGTTTTGGCTACAGCAATCAGAGCAGAAAAAGACATAAAAGGAATACAAATTGGAAAAGAAGAAGTAAAACTTTCACTATGCGCTGATGACATGATCCTCTACACAGAAAACCCTAAAGACTCTACCAGAAAACTACTAGAGCTAATCAATGAATACAGTAAAGTTGCAGGATATAAAATCAACACACAGAAATCCTTTGCATTCCTATACACTAATAATGAGAAAATAGAAAGAGAAATTAAGGAAACTATTCCATTCACTGTTGCAACGAAAAGAATTAAATACTTAGGACTATATCTACCTAAGGAAACAAAAGACTTGTACATAGAAAACTATAAAACACTACTGAAAGCAATCAAAGAGGACACTAATAGATGGAGAAATATACCGTGTTCGTGGATTGGAAGAATAAATATTGTAAAAATGAGTAAACTACCCAAAGTAATTTATAAATTCAATGCAATCCCTATCAAGCTACCAACGATATTTTTCACAGAACTAGAACAAATAATCTCACAATTTGTATGGAAATACAAAAAAACCTCGAATAGCCAAAGCAATCTTGAACAAGAATGGAACTGAGGGAATTAATCTGCTGGACTTCAGGCTCTACTACAAAGCCACAGTCATTAAGGCAGTATGGTACTGGCATAAAGACAGAAATATAGATCAATGGAACAAAATAGAAAGCCCAGAGATAAATCCACGCACCCATGGACACCTTATCTTTGAGAAACGAGGCAAGAATATAAAATGGAGAAAAGACAGTCTCTTTAACAAGTGGTGCTGGGAAAACTGGTCAGCCACTTGTAAAAGAATGAAACTAGAACACTTCCTAACACCATACACCAAAATAAACTCAAAATGGATTAGCGAGCTAAATGTAAGACCAGAAACTATAAAACTCCTAGAGGAGAACATAGGCAAAGCCCTCTCTGACATAAATCACAGCAGGATCCTCCAAGACCCACCTCCCAGAATATTGGAAATAAAATGAAAAATAAACAAATAGTATCTAATTAAAATCAAAAGCTTCTGCAAAACAAAGGAAACTATAAGCAAGGTGAAAAGACAGCCTTCAGAATGGGAGAAAATAATAGCAAATGAAGCAACTGATAAAGGATTAATCTCAAAAATATACAAGCAGTTCCTTCAGCTCAATTCCAGAAAAATAAACGACCCACTCAAAAAATGGGCCAAAGAACTAAACAGACATTTCTCCAAAGAAGACATAAAGATGGCTAATAAACACATGAAAATATGCTCAACACCCCTCATAATCAGAGAAATGCAAATCAAAACCACAATGAGATACCATTACACACCAGTCAGAATGGCTGCTATCCAAAAGTCTACATGCAATAAATGCTGGAGAGGGTGTGGAGAAAAGGGAACCTTCTTACACTGTTAGTGGGAATGCTAACCAGTACAGCCACTATGGAGAACAATGTGGAGATTCCTCAAAAAACTGGAAATAGAACTACCATATGGTCCAGCAATTGCACTCCTGGGCATACACACCGAGGAAACCAGAATAGAAAGAGACACATGTACTCCAGTGTTCATTGCAGCACTGTTTACAACAGCCAGGACATGGAAGCAACCTAGATGTCCATCTGCAGATGAATGGATAAGAAAGCTTTGGTATATATACACAATGGAGTATTTTTCAGCCATCAAAAAGAATGCATTTGAATCAGTTCTAATGAGGTGGATGAAATAGGAGCCTATTATACAGAGTGAAGTAAGCCAGAAAGAAAAACACCAATACAGTATACTAACGCATATATATGGAATTTAGAAAAATGGTAACCTTAACCCTGTATACGAGACTGCAAAAGAGACATAGGTATATAGAACAGTCTTTGGCACTCTGTGGGAGAGGGTGAAGGTGGGATGATTTGGGAGAATGGCATTGTAGCATGTATATTATCATATGTGAAATGAATCACCAGTCCAGGTTCGACGCATAATACAGGATGCTTGGGGCTGGTGCACGGGGATGACCTGGAGGGAGGATATGGGGAAGAGGGAGGTGGGGTGGGGGTTCAAGAGGGGGAGCACATGTACACCCGGGGCGGATTCATGTCAATGTATGTCAAAACCAACCAATATATTAATGTAAGGTAACTTGCCTCCAATAAAATAAAAAAAAAAAAAACAGAAAGAAACCAACTCACAGGAAACTAGGAATAGGGAAAAACTCTTTGTCAGTTAAATTAATTTCATCTGTTATAAAATAACTAAAACTAAACAACATATTTAATCAGTTTAGTTCAGTTCAGTTTCTCAGTCGTGTCCGACTCATTGCGACCCCATGAACTGCAGCACACCAGGCTTCCCTGTCCATCTCCAACTCCTGGAGCCTACACAAATTCATGTCCATCGCGTAGGTGATGCCATCACTTTCCCCTAAGGGTTACACTGATAACCTCAGCTATTGAAATTAGACAAAGAAAAGAAATAGAAGACATAAACATTGGAATGAAAGAAGTAAAACTGTCTCTGTTACACCAGATGACACAATTGTTTATGCAGAAAGCCCTACAGAATATACGAAACAACTAATAGAACTCACAAATGAATCTAGAAAGATCACAGGATACAAAGTAAATATCCAGAAATTTATTCTATTTTTGTATGCTATAAAATGAGAGGAAAATAAAATTTTGAAAAATCGTTTGACAGTAGCCTCTCTTCCCAAACATAAAAAACGGGAATAAATCTAACAAAGCAGGTGAGACATCTCCTCACTGAAACTACTGAGAGAAATTAAAAGGAGAGAATGACTGACATGGACTGGAAAATGTAATGTTGTTAAGATATCAATTCTTCCCAAATTTTTTTTTATTTTTTCACACATTAAGTTCCTATTTTATTTAATTCTGTATTTTATTGAAGTATAATTGACTTGCGATATTGTATGAACTTTAGGTGTACAACTTAGGCATCCAGTATTTTTTTTCTTTAACTTTACTTTATTGTATTAGTTTTGCCATACATTGACATGAATCTGCCCCGGGTGTACATGTGTTCCCCGTCTTGAACCCCCCTCCCACCTCCCTCCCCATATCATCCTGCTCAGGGCGGTGCACTGGGATGAATGAGAATTCTTCCCAAATTAAACTGTACATTTGACACAATCTAAATTCAAATTGTAGTAGGGAATTTTTTGTAAAAATTGCCAAGTTGATTCTAAGCTTATATGAAAATGCATGTGACCTCAAATTGTCAAACCAATTTTTAAAGGCGTAAACAAAATTAGAGAACTTATGCTACCTGATTTCAAGCTTCACTATAAAGCAATAGTAATTGAGTGTGATGCAAAGGAAAAGATAAATAATCTGATCAAAGGAAAAAAGTAGTCCGTAAATAGCCCCATATATATGGTTAAAATTTTTTTCAGCAAAAGTAGCAAAGCACAAGGAAGTAACCTAAATGTCTCCCAATGGAGGAATGGATAAAGAAGATGTTGTACATATATACAATGAAATATTATTCAACCATAAAAAATACAAAATAATGCCATTTGCAATGACAGATATGGACCTAGAGATAATCACAAAGTAAAGTAAATCAGACAGGGAAAGATAAACATCATAGAATATCACTTACATGTGGAATCTAAAAAAAAAAAATGGTACAAATGAACCTATTTAGAAAACAGAAATAGAATCACAGATATAGAAAAGAAACTTATGGTTACCAAGGGGGAAAGAGGAGAGGAGGGATAAATTGGGAGATTGGGATTGACATATACACTCTACTATATATAAAATAGGTAACTAATAAAAGCCTATTTTATAACACAGGGAACTCTACTCAATACTCCATAATGATTTATATGGGAAAATAAAAAAGAGCGGTTATATGTATGTGTATAGCTGATTCACTTTGCTATACAGCATAAACTAACACAGTATTGTAAATCAACAATATTTCAATAAAAACTAAAAAACAAAATAAAAATCCTAGAATAGCAAATAAAATAAAATTTTAAAAAAGAAAAACAGCTAAAATATCAAGGGAATTAAATACAGCAAAAGAGACTTTAAAACAAATAGTGCTGTAACTGCATATCTATACGGAAAAAAAAAATTAATGCTCAACCTTAACTCATGTTCAAAAATTCACTCAAAATAAATTATAGATCTTAATACAAAAAACTAGAACATAAAATGTTGGAAGTAAACAGAAAACCTTTGTGACTTTGGGGTAGGCAATTTTTTTTTTCCAACAGGTCACAGAAATCATAACCATAAAAGAAAAATTAGTAAACTAAACTTCATCAAGCTTAAAATCTTTGATTATCAAAAAAGCCAATACTTACATCTGATAAAGAACTTGTATACAGCTTATATAAAGAGCTCTTCAGTTCAGTCAGTTCAGTTGAGTCGCTAAGTCCTGTCCGACTCTTTGAAACCCCATGAATCACAGCACGCCAGGCCTCCCTGTCTATCACCAACCCCTGGAGTCCACTCAAACTCATGTCCATCGAGTCAGTGATGCCATCCAGCCATCTCATTCTCTGTCATCCCCGTCTCCTCCCGCCCCCAATCCCTCCCAGCATCAGAGTCTTTTCCAGTGAGTCAACTCATCCCATGAGGTGGCCAAAGTATTGGAGTTTCAGCTTTAGCATCAGTCCTTCCAATGAACACTCAGGATTGATCTCCTTTAGAATGGACTGGTTGGATCTCCTTGCAGTACAAGGGACTCTCAAGAGTCTTCTCCAGCACCACAGTTCAAAAAGCATCAATTCTTCGGCGATCAGCCTTCTTCACAGTCCAACTCTCACATCCATACATGACCACGGGAAAAACCATAGCCTTGAATAGACGGACCTTTGTTGGCAAAGTAATGTCTCTGCTTTTCAATATGCTATCTAGGTTGGTCATAACTTTCCTTCCAAGGAGTAAGCGTCTTTTAATTTCATGGCTGCAATCAGCATCCACAGTGATTTTGGAGCCCAAAAAATAAAGTCTGACACTGTTTCCACTGTTTCTCCATTTTCCATGAAGTGATGAGACCAGATGCCACGATCTTAGTTTTCTGAATGTTGAGCTTTAAGCCAACTTTTTCACTCTCCTCTTTCACTTTAATCAAACGGCTTTTAGTTCCTCTTCACTTTCTGCCATAAGGGCGGTGTCATCTGCATATCTGAGGTTATTGATATTTCTCCTGACAATCTTGATTCCAGCTTGTGCTTCTTCCAGCCCAGCGTTCCTCATGATTCACTCAGCATATAAGTTAAATAACCAGGGTGACAATATACAACTCAATAAAAAAAAAACCCTCTGAAAAAGTTAAAAATGTATAAAATATTTTAACAGATACTTCACAAAAGAATATACACAGATGGTCAATAAGCATGTGAAGAGATGCCCAATATATCCATCATCAGGGGAAATGCAAATTAACACATTAAAATGACTAAAACTTGAAGGAAAAAACTCCAAGTTTTCATGAAAATATGGAGTAACTGATAATTTAATATTTTGCTTGTGGGGATGAAAAATAGAATATTTTGCAAGACAATGTGGTAGTTTCTTAAAAATATATAAAATATATCTACTATAAAACTCAACTACTTCATTCCTAAGTATTTACCCAAGTGAAATGAAAGTATATATATACAGAAACCTATATATAAATGTTAATAGATGCTTTATTTGTAATAGCCCAAAACTTGAAACAAACCAAATGCCCTTCAAGAAGTTAAAAGATAAATTGGGCAGTATTCATAAAGGGAACGAAAAGGAATGAACTATTAATATGCCCAACAAAATGAACGAATTGGAAAATGATAATGCTAAATGAAAGGAGTTAAGTCAAAAAGAGTACATACTGTATTATTCTATTTATATGAAACTCTAGAAAACTAAATTAGAGGAGCAGAAAGCAGAACTTCAGTTGCCTGGGTGATAACAAATAAAGGATGAATTGCAAAGCGGCCTGAGGAATCTTTTGTTGGTGATGGAAATGGTATGTATCTTGACTGTGATAATACTTTCACGATGTACATAACTGTCAAAATGCAATAAACTGTACAGTTTTATTATGCAGTTAACTGTGTGTAAGTGATGTCTCAATATAGTGGATTTAAAAAAAAAACAATAATGTTGCATTTTAGCATTTGTATGTATAACAGTCTGTTCAATCAAAATTCTATAATTGGATATTTGTGGGAATACTTTTAGTGAAAATAAATAATATCAAATATACAAATTCAATTTAAAAGTCTAAACATTCTACGAATGCAATTCAAAGATGCAACAGAAAGAATTGGAAGACAGAGATCCACTACTGGAGAACCAAACTGGGTGAGAAAACAATGTTTTGGGCAAGATGATGACTGCCAACAAAAAGAGTAAAGCCCCTATTTGTCCAGCAGCAAAGAGGAGCATTCTGACAAGGATTTTCCTGAGCAATTAGTATGTCTCAGGTATAGAAGAGCTTAGATACATTATTTGTTTGGTGGTTCATATAGTCGTGGGACTCCTAAGGTACCAAATAATGTGCCTGTCAATCGTCAATGAAACAAACTGCCCTGGGAGAACTTATGAAAGATTTCAGAGACTGCGGTTCCAAATGAGTTCTATTTGGAAGGTGAGCGCTAACATTTTACTTTTTGAAACCTGGGATTCAACAAACCTCATTAGCCACGTCCCTGACACCACCTAAACTTTTTGTTAAAGGCTCTTCACTATTTCAGATGAATTGGGTGACAAAATGTCTTCCCCCTGAGCTCTTTGTAAAAGGGAGACTGTAAATCCAAGGCATTACTAGTAGTTTGTTGTTCACCAGAAAAAGACAGAGGTTAAAGCGTCTGCCTTCAATGCGGGAGACCCGGGTTCGATCCCTGGGTTGGGAAGATCCCCTGGAGAAGGAAATGGTAACCCACTCCAGTATTCTTGCCTGGAGAATCCAATGGACGGAGAAGCCTGGTAGGCTACAGTCCACGGGGTCGCAGAGAGTCGGACACGACTGAGCGACGGAACGGAACGGATTTACTCTTTTCTGGCACTTTTGGAAGCCTTGCTGCTCCCTTAGTTATCTATAAATTATTCAGTTACATCACAGAGGAACAAAGAGACTGAAGAAGATCAAAGCTGTGAATCAATGCTTCAAATATTCATTTCTGGGGGCAAAATAAGACACCCAAGACAGTCTTGCATTTTCTTCACTCTTTTCCCCCATTCTTCTTCTCTTTGTCCCTAAATAGGTACCTGACACCTTTTAAACATTCCTCCTTTTTTCCAAATAAAGCATTTCAAAATATGGCTCACTTGGTTCCTAATTATGTCTAATTTTTAATAGCACTCAATACATAAATACTTGTCAGCTGAAGGTTTCTGACCATTCTTCATTACAATGCTACATTGATGACAGAAAGTCATCTGTAGGAAGAAAAGGAAATTTCTGACTTATTTTAATTTGTTATTTATAGAGATGTCTAAAGCCATGGCAATGAAAATATCCAAGAAAGACCCATCTAATATTGTATACTCAGATGGAATTTTTTTTATTGTTTTTTAATTTTTATGGAAGCTAATTATTTTACAATATTATATTGGTTGGTTTTGCCATACATTGACATGAATCCCCACCAGGTGGACATGAGTTCCCCATCCTGAACCCCCCTCCCACCGCCCTCCTGCCCTTATCCTCCCTCTGGGTCATCCCCGCATACCACCCCCGAGCATCCTGTAATATGCATCGACCCTGAACTGGCAATTCGTTTCACATATGATAATATACATGTTTCAATGCCATTATCCCAAACCATCCCACCCTCACCCTCTCCCACAGAGTCCCAAAGAATGTTTATACATCTGTATCTCTTTTGCTGCCGTATACACGGTTATCATTTTAACCTTTCTAAATTCCATATATATGCGTTAGTATACTGTATTGGTGTTTTTCTTTCTGGCTTACTTCACTCTATATAATAGGCTCCAGTTTCATCCACCTCATTAGAATTGATTCAAATGCATTCTTTTTAATGGCTGAGTAATACTCCATTGTGTATATGTACCAAAGTTTCTTATCCATTCGTCTGCAGATGGACATCTAGGTTGCTACCATGCCCTGGCTGTTATAAACAGTGCTGCAATGAACATTGGAGTACATGTGTCTCTTTCAATTTTGGTTTCCTCGGTGTGTAAGCCCAGGAGTGCGATTGATGGATCATATGGCAGTTCTATTTCCTGTTCTTTGAGGAATCTCCACACTGTTCTCCATAGTGGCTGTACTAGTTTGCATTCCCACCAACAGTGTAAGAGGGTTCCCTTTTCTCCACACCCTCTCCAGCATTTATTGCATGTAGACTTTTGGATAGCAGCCATTCTGACTGGTGTGAAATGGTATCTCATTGTGGTTTTGACTTGCATTTCCCTGATTATGAGGGATGTTGGGCATTTTTTCATGTGTTTATTAGCCATCTTTATGTCTTCTTTGGAGAAATGTCTGTTTAGTTCTTTAGCCCATTTTTTGAGTGGGTCGTTTATTTTTCTGGAATTGAGCTGCAGGAGCTGCTTGTATATTTTTGAGATTAATCCTTTATCAGTTGCTTCATTTGCTATTATTTTCTCCCATTCTGAAAGCTGTCTTTTCATCTTGCTTATAGTTTCCTTTGCTGTGCAGAAAATTTTGATTTTAATTAGGTCAAATTTGTTTATTTTTGTTTTATTTCCAATATGCTGGGAGGTGGCTCCTGGAGGATCCTGCTGTGATTTATGTCAGAGAGTGTTTTGCCTACGTTCTCCTCTAGGAGTTTTATAGTTTCTGGTCTTACATTTAGCTCTCTAATTCATTTTGAGTTTATTTTTGTGTATGGTGTTCGGAAGTGTTCTAGTTTCATTATTTTACAAGTGGCTGACCAGTTTTCCCAGCACCACTTATTAAAGAGACTGTCTTTTCTCCATTTTATATTCTTGCCTCCTTTGTCAAAGATAAGGTGTCCATAGGTGCATGGATTTATCTCTGGGCTTTCTATTTGTTCCATTGATCTATATTTCTGTCTTTATGCCAGTACCATACTGTCTTGATGACTGTGGCTTTGTAGTAGAGCCTGAAGTCCATCAGGTTGATCCCCCAGTTCCATTTTCTTCCTCAAGATTGCTTTGGCTCTTCGAGGCTTTTTGTATTTCCATACAAATTGTGAGATTATTTGTTCTAGTTCTGTGAAAAATATAGTTGGTAGCTTGATAGGAATTGCATTGAATGTATAAATTACTTTGGGTAGTATACTCATTTTTACAATATTTATTCTTCCAATTCACAAACACGGTATATTTCTCCATCTATTAGTGCCCTCTTTGTTTACTTTCACTAGTGTTTTATACCTTTCTATGTACAAGTCTTTTGTTTCCTTAGGTAGATACATTCCTAGGTATTTAATTCTTTTCGTTGCAACAGTGAATGGAATAATTTCCTTAATTTCACTTTCTATTTTCTCATTATCAGTATATAGGAATGCAATGGATTTCTATGTGTTGATTTTATATCCTGCAACTTTACTGTATTCATTGATTAGCTCTAGTAGTTTTCTGGTAGAGTCTTTAGGGTTTTCTGTGTAGAGGATCATGTCATCAGCAAACATTGAAAGTTTTACTTCTTCTTTTCCAATTTGTATTCCTTTTATGTCTTTTTCTGCTCTGATTGCTGTAGCCAGAACTTCCAGAAGAATGTTGAATAGTAGCGGTGAGAGTGGGCACACTTGTCTTGTTCCTGACTTAAGGGGAAATACTTTCAGTTTTTCACCGTTGAGGATATTATTTGCTGTGGGTTTGTCATATAAGGCTTTTATTATGTTGAGATATGTCCCTTCTATTCCCACTTTCTGGAGGGTTTTTATCATAAATCGATGTTGAATTTTGTCAAAGGCTTTCTCTGCATCTATTGATATAATCATATGATTTTTATTTTTCAGTTTGTTAATGTGGTGTATTACGTTGATTGATTTGCGGATATTGGAGAATCCTTGCATTCCTGGGATAAACCCACTTTGTCATGATGTATGATCTTTTTAATGTGTTGTTGGATTCTGATTGCTAGAATTTTGTTCAGGATTTTTGCATCTATGTTCATCAGTGATATTGGCCTGTAGTTTTCTTTTTTTGTGGGATCTTTACCAGGTTTTGGGATTAGGGTGATGGTGGCCTCATAGAATGAGTTTTGAAGTTTCCCTTCCTCAGCAATTTTCTGGAAGAGTTTGAGCAGAAGAGGTGTTAGCTCTTCTCTACATTTTTGGTAGAATTCAGCTGTGAAGCTATCTGGACCTGGGCTTTTGTTTGCTCAAAGATTTCTGATTACAGCCTCTAGTTCCGTGCTTGTGATGGGTCTCTTCAGATTTTCTATTTCTTCCTCTTCAGTTTTGGAAAGGTGTACTTTTCTAGGAATTTGTCCATTTCTTCCAGGTTATTCATTTTATTGCCATATAATTGCTGATAGTATTCTCTAATAATCCTTTGTATATCTGTGTTGTTGGTTGTGATCTCTCCATTTTCATTTCTAATTTTATTGATTTGGTTCTTCTCCCTTTGTTTCTTGATGAGTCTGGCTAGTGGTTTTTCAATTTTATTTACCTTCTCAAAGAACCAGCTTTTGGCTTTGTTGATTTTTGCTATGGTCTCTTTTGTTTCTTTTGCATTTATCTCTGCCCTAATTTTTACGATTTCTTTCCTTCTACTAACCCTGGGGTTCTTCATTTCTTCCTTTTCTAGTTGCTTTAAATGTAGGGTTAGGTTATTTAGTTGACTTTTTTCTTGTTTCTTGAGGTGTGCCTGTATTGCTATGAACTTCCCCCTTAGCACTGCTTTTACAGTGTCCCAGAGGTTTTGGGTTGTTGTGTTTTCATTTTCATTCATTTGTATGCATATTTTGATTTCACTTTTCATTTCTTCTACGATTTGTTCATTATTCGGCAGCTTGTTTTTCAGCCTCCAGATGTTGTTATTTTTAATGGTTTTACTCCCGTAATCGAGATCTAATCTTACTGCATTGTGGTCAGAAAAGATGCTTGGAATGATTTCAATTTTTTTGAATTTACCAAGGCTAGATTTATGGCCCAGGATGTGATCTATTCTGGAAAAAGTTCCTTGTGTGCTTGAGAAAAAGGTGAAATTCATTGTTTTGGGGTGAAATGTCCTATAGATATCTATTAGGTCTAACTGGTCTATTGTATCATTTAACGTTTGTGTTTCCTTGTTAATTTTCTGTTTAGTTGATCTATCCATAGATGTAAGTGGGGTATTAAAATCTACCACTATTATTGCATTGTTGTTAATTTCCCCTTTCATACTTGTTAATAATTATATTACATTTTGCGGTGCTCCTATATTGGGTGCATAAATATTTATAATTCTTATATCTTCTTCTTGGATTGATCCTTTGATCATTATGTATTTTCCTTCTTTGTCTCTTTTCACACCCTTTGTTTTAAAGTCTATTTTATCTGATATGAGTATTGCTACTCCTGCTTTCTTTTGGTCTCTATTTGCATGGAATATCTTTTTCCAGCCCTTCACTTTCAGTCTGTATGTATCCCACGTTTTGAGGTGGGTCTCTTGTAGACAACATGTATGGGGGTCTTGCTTTTGTATCCATTCTGCCAGCCTTTGTCTTTTGGTCGGTGAATTCAACCCATTTACGCTTAAGGTAATTATTGATAAGTATGATCCCGTTGTCATTTTCTTTATTGCTTTGGGTTCGAGTTTATACACCCTTTCTGTGTTTCCTGTCTAGAGAAGATCCTTTAGCATTTGTTGGAGAGCTGGTTTGGAGATGCTGAATTCTCTCAGCTTTTGCTTGTCTGTAAAGCTTTTGATTTCTCCTTCATATTTGAATGAGAACCTTGCTGGGGACAGTAATCTGGGCTGTAGATTATTTTCTTTCATCACTTTAAGTATGTCTTGTCATTCCCTCGGCCTGGAGAGTTTCTGTTGAAAGATCAGCTGTTATCCTTATGGGAATCCCTTTGTGTGTTATTTGCTGCTTTTCCCTTGCTGCTTTTAATATTTGTTCTTTGTGTTTTATCTTTGTTAATTTGATTAATATATGTCTTGGAGTATTTCTCCTTGGGTTTATCCTGTTGGGGACTCTCTGGGTTTCTTGGACTTGGGTGTTTATTTCTTTCCCCATTTTAGGGAAGTTTTCAACTATTATCTCCTCAAGTATTCTCTCATGGTCTTTCTTTTTGTCTTCTGCTTCTGGGACTCCTATGGTTCGAATGTTGGAGCATTTAACGTTGTCCCAGAGGTCTCTAAAATTGTCCTCATTTCTTTTAATTCATTTTTCTTTTTTCTCTGTTTCATTTATTTCTACAATTCTATCTTCTAGCTCACTTATCCTGTCTTCTGCCTCTGTTATTCTGTTTGTTCCCTCCAGAGTGTTTCTGATCTCATCTACTGCATTATTCATTGCATATTGACTCTTTTTTATTTCCTCTAAGTCCTTATTAAACCTTTCTTCCATTTTCTCAGTCCTTTTCTCCAGGTTATTTATCTGTAACTCCATTTTGCTTTCAAGATTTTGAATCATTTTCACCATGAAAATTCGAAATTCTTTATCAGGTAGATTCCCTATATCTTCCTCTTTTGTTTGTGTTGGTGGGCATTTATCTCGTTCCTTTACTTGCTGAGTATTTCTCTGCCTCTTCTTCTTGCTTATATTGCTTTGCTTGGGGTGGTCTTTCCCTCTTCTGGCCGTTTGTGGAGTTCTCTTTATTATGTAGTTTCCTCGTTGTGGGTGGGGTTGGACGGGTGATTGTCAAAGTTCCCTGTTTAGGGAAGCTTGTGTCGGTGTTCTGGTGGGTGGGGCTGGATTTCTTCTCTCTGGAGTGCAATGAAGTGTCCAGTAATGAGTAATGAGATGTCAGTGGGTTTGGAGTGTCTTTGGGCAGCCTCTATATTGAAGCTCAGTGCTATTTTCCTGTGCTGCTGGAGAATTTGCATTGTATGTCTTGCTCTGGGATTTGTTGACCCTTGGGGGGTGCTTAGTTTTAGTATAGGTATGGAGGCGTTTGATGAGCTCCTATCTATTAATGTTCCCTGGAGTTTGGAGTTCTCTGGTGTTCTCAGGATTTGGGCTTAAGCCTCTTGCCTCTGGTTTTTGGTCTTATTCTTGGAGTAGTCTCTAGACTTCTCTATCTGTCATTTCCAAGTTGGTTCCCTCTGTTTTAGCTTCCGTTTGCTGGTCTCTTCAGTGTCTAATTTCTGCCCTGATATTAGGGGGCGGGTGGACACTTTTTAAGGCTCAGTTGTTCATTCCTGTTCTGGGAAAGTTGGAATGTTACACACAAATATCTCTGGAGTCTGTGGGGAGTGCTCATAGCGTCTCGGCCACACTGGGTTTGCCCCCGCTCACAGCGCGTGTTTTGTCCCAGTCTACACTGCACAGGCTCTAGGTTGCTCTGCTGGGAACTGTCTGAGGCTGGGGCTGGACTGTATGTACTTCCCAGGTCTGAGCGGCTCAAGATCAGTTTCTCGGGTACTCAACAAAGGCGCAGACTTGGTTGTGCCTGCATTTTGTGCCTTCCCCATTCCGAGCAGCTCAGGTGACCAGGTGTTTGGTGAGTGTGGTCGCTGTGACTTATCGCCTCCCCAGTCCCTGCCACTCAGTTTTCTGAGTGTACAACCGGCACACCTTCTCAGGCAGATATCGACCGGCCTGAGCCCAAAAAGTCTTGATTACCAACAAGCCTGCCTGCAGTTTGTATCGGATGGCTTTCTGGGGCCATGGTTGCCCCCTCAGGTTCTGGCTGACCTCCCTGCCTGTCTCTGTGGGGGATGGGGGATGGCCCAACCGCAGCTGGCTCGCTCTGCTCAGCACTTTGTTCTGTGAGCGGGGCTGGTGGAATCTTAGGTTAGGGCTCTCCACCTTTTCGTGGGGAAGCTATCCCAGTCTGCTTTGCTATCCCCTGTTAGATCTCTCAGATTGTTCTCATGGCATTCAAGCCCAGTCCTCTCTCTAAGCAGTTCAGCTGGCTCCTCCCTGCCCAGCCCCCGCTTGCTAATGGCATATGCAGGCATCTGTGCTGCTTCTCTGCTGGGAGTTACTGTCTGGCTGGTAATCTGTGGGTTTTAATTGTTTCCTTTTTTTTCTTCCTGGTTATGTGGCCCTCTGAGGTTCCAAGGCTCGCCACAGACTAGCCAGTGAGAGTGTTTCCTGGTGTTTGGAAACTTCTCTCTTTTTAAAGATTCCCTTCCCAGGACAGAGCTCCGTCCTTACCTCTTTTGTCTCTCTTTTTATCTTTTATGTTTTTTCCTACCTCCTTTTGAAGACAATGGGCTGCTTTTCTGGGTGCCTGCTGTCCTCTGCCAGAATTCAGAAGTTGTTTTGTGGACTTTCCTCCACGTTCAAATGTTCTTTTGATGAATTTGCGGGGGAGAAAGTGGTCTCGCCGTCCTATTCCTCCGCCAACCTGTTCCTCCCTTGGGCCTCTGTATTTTTAACAAGCTCCCAGAGGATGTGGATTCACACTGTTGTCTTGGTTCATGAGGCTGGTCATTTTGTCACCTTTCTAGGGTGGATAAGCAGCTGTCTAAGACTAGTAAGGCTAATTCAGCATGTTTCTTAACCTCTCGGCTTTATTCTCAGATGAAATTTTTAATTTCTAAATGGTTGGATTTGGGGTAATCAGAAGTTTCCTAAATTTGGATATCATTTTTAAGTGCTTTTAATTCAAGTGCTGTTTTCAAATCATCAATTGTTTAACTCTTAAAATTAAAAAAAAACTATTTTCTCATAAAATTGTATGGTAACTATCCTAGCGTGCTGAATTTCCACTCCACTATTTGCCATTATAACGATGTTAGTATTTAGTTTTCAAATTAGTGTAGCAAATATTCAATAGTAATCAAATACTTGAAGCTCTTGTATGCCTGGAGAATCCCAGGGACAGGCGAGCCTGGTGGACTGCCGTCTATGGGGTCGCACAGAGTCGGACACGACTGAAGCGACTTAGCAGCAGCAGCAGAGTTTAGGAATTTGATTAAAAAAGAGATTTCACATTTTTTTCTTTTGGCTGTTTCCACTTAGACAAAGAAGCATGAAAACATTTTCAAATTTTAACTGTGTTAACAAATCCTTTTGGTTTCACTGCTGATATTATCAGTCTACCCTTGCAGAATGTCAACTGCTAAACATATTCCATCCCTGGACTGGCACAGTACTAAGAAATTGACTTTACCATCTGGCTTTCTAACATTTTTATCAAGTCTTTTTAATTACGTTCAAATCGGTGATCTCCACCTTTCCCTGCTTCTACCTTTTTCAATGCCATTAAGGCTGAACTCATTTCCAGTGCACTGCAGTGTGCTCAAGTGGAACTTAAATTGAATAGTATTTCCCCCCAGGTTTTCACGCCTTACATATGCTAGTAAAAGTCATGTCATGTTTGCCCAGTAGTGCATATAATTCAAGTTTTGTTTTATTAAAATATGAGGATGACCATTACATTAAAAATCTAAGCAACCTTAAGAGACCTAAATTAAAAATGGGACCATAGTTACAGAAATTAAAGATCTCTACCAGGTAAGGAAAAAGGAATGGAGAGCACTGAAATTTTGCTCTTGAATTTAAACTGCTGAAACAATGTATATAATAGAAATATTTTTAAACTTCTTCAAGTTAAACCTAGTGTCACCCTCTCTTACAAAAAAATACTTCCACAGGGTTTGTGAGAAGATGGAAAACTGGTCAAATCCTGGTTATGTCAAATCTCTGTTAATTTAAAATGATCTCAATTCAATACAAGTTGAACCTCTACAGCAGAAAGCTGGTAAGACAATGGAAGCTCTTTATTCCCTCTGTCTGTGGCAGTAGAGCTGTCTGCAGGCTGCATTGCAGTTAATCTGATTTTTTTTTTTCTTGAAGAGGAAGTGTAGAGCAGTTATTCCCATATAGTAAGCTTAGTACCTTCATAATAGTCATTTCAAAATGGCCTCAGATGCAAATAAAATTGATTTCCACGGAAGCCAAAGAGTGTTTTTTGTTTTTTTCTTTTTAGGATGGCAGCAGAAAGAAGCCTTATCCTTACCTCAACCTTATAGAATGAACACTCAGTCGTGTTTCTAAGAAACATCTAAAGCATTAAGGATCCTTATTCACTCTTTGTCCAAGTATATATATATAGGCAGTCCTGGGAATGGTGAGTCACGGATCACTTGACTCCCTGCCATACCAACCTGAGCAGGACAAATTGAGCAGACCTTTCATTCCCGTATAAGCTGACATGCATAAATAGATTAAATTTTAATCTTCATTTCAAACTGATGATTCTGGATTTCAAACAGGGAGGACTTTAAGGGTTTGTACCCATGGTAATTTTCACACTACACTGAGATTTGAAGTAAAAAAAACCCAACCCAAAGAGCTACTACTTAGGAATTCTATGCATCTTTTTTTCCTGATGTAATTCTAAAAAATGCCTAGGGTCCTTCCATATGAACCTTCAAGGCTGAATTTCCCATCCCTATTTGGAATATCCTAACCACTCTCTAACACAATGGATTCTGGTTTTGAGAATCTGTGTGGCTCAACACCTGCTCAAACAGACATGGGAAGTTTGGGATACAGGCATCCACATTCAGATTAAAATTGCACAAAGGGGACATCCTATGGACCAAGAAAATATTTTTTTCCTGAGTTTCAATCTCCAGAGTGGAAATGCGGGCATTTATAAATAAATGTATGCTTCCAGAGCTGCAAACTTTCATTTTCATTTTTTTCTAGGTGGGGGGGTGAGGTGTCATTTTGGGACTGGCTTCAATCTTCATTACTCTAACCAATAGCTACAGACTTTTCTAGCAGTTTAAGTGACCCTGAAATAATTTATATATTTTTAGAATCCTCTCCTAAGGCAGTCGAACTAACCACACATTATTAAATTCATTGAGTTGTTCCTTTTTACACATTTTATTACTGCAGATGCATTAAACCATTCAGCAAAAATGTAGGATACTGCAGAACAAGTAAAGATCTGCAGAACTGTAATAATTACAGGATAATATAGAACTAAAATAATTTTTCTGAATGTTGAGGTTTAATATCATCTGTTCCTTCCCTCTGCATTCCCAGTGGAACAATTGACTCAATTTCTGCAGGCACAAATCTTTCATAACTTCTTAACTTTCTGAGCAATTCTCCTGGAAGGACTATATAGGGTAGCACGAGTCTCCCCTCGAGTGAAATAGTCAATCACATTTTAACCCACCAGGTCTTATTCTTCCATCTGTATTTTACAGCAGTGTTTTAAGAACCAGTCTTAGCCAGAGGCATAATTTAGCAATCTAAGTAACAATTTTTTTTTACATACTTCCCCTTCCCTGAGTTACAAGTTCAAATTCCTTCAGGGATGATTTCTTGGTAGATGAATTTAGTGCCACAATGAGTCCAAAGAGGAAAATCTTCAGAAGGAAATAGAGTATTTCCAAACCCCTAGAGATCCACATCACCTGCAGAGAAGTTATACTTCTACACAACATTTCTAGAGCTTGGCTAGCAATCAAAGATCTGAATCTTTTGTTTCAGACACTAAATATGACAATATAGCCTCAACAAGTAAGGCAAATACTTTCCCATGAGTTTGCTGTTTGTCTCACTTGGCACAGATTGGTACTCATCCCTGGCGAGTAGGTAATTGCAAGCTTTTTGTTTCACAGTTCAGCTGTTGTCTAACAATATTTCAGTACAAGTTTCTGAGTAAAAAAGTCACCTTGTGATTTGTAGTCATGCTAGCCATAAATCTTGGCCATAGGTTAAGAATAGACTCAAAAAATGTGTCAGTAATTCATGTTATGCTATGATATCTCATTTAGCTCTAATATGATAAAGTGTGACAGCTGCAACCTGTGACTAATCATGGCCTCACAGTGAAGCCTTCCTATATGGAAAGCAAGATTTTCAAGAGTCCCTCATATGAAAAGGAGCTGCTTTACCCATCCAGCAAAGTTCAGTTGCATATCCAGCTTCTGCTTTTTTGAGAAATGACATAGGTTACATGGAGAGCTCTACAGTGTCTAAGGATTTCTAGTTTCAGATTTCAAATGATTAATCATCATAACACTCCTGAGTCAATAATAGTATTTTCTTTTTTCAGGAAGTGGACAACTAAGGTAAAGATGCTTTTAATGCCCCTATGGAAAACGCAGAGAGATGTAAAATGAGTATGTGTGTGCATGTATGACTTTTCAGATTATCCACATTTTGATAATTGAAAATAGCAGACAGAAAAGCTAATTCTCATAACCAGAAGCCTAAGGGATATAAGAATTTGACATCTAACCTATCTTTATTGGCTTTCAACTTTTTAAAACCTAATGGATTGCTTCCTACTATACAGTGTGCCAAAATGCATAAAAATATTTCAATACCCAGAGAAGATTTACATCCGTTGATCGGGGTTTATATATTGATTTGTGGCTATGAGTAAACCCATTCTTTCTACTTCTCTCTGTTATGATGAAAATGGAGTGTATACTAATTTGAACTGAAAGAAGATATGTAATGGCAGAGGGCGTTGGGTTTTTTCCATTTTGGTCTCAGAATGTTGGCTACATTAAATCATGCTATTTGTTAATGATCAAAATAATAGTCTGAGCCAATCCTGATACTCCCTGAAGTCATCCTAGAAACAAACATACGTTTTAATGATCTTTGTTATGTATCTGCTCACTACAGAAGTTTGAGTCTGGATGGGTACTTGAAAGGAAATATAAATATTTTCAAGTTTATAGGAATCACACACACGCACACACACACACACACACTTGTACACAACACTCAGATATTTCCTTTATAGGGATGTTTATCAAGTTCAATCCAAGGTGAAACAAACTTGCATCACTTCTGCCCCATGGAAATATATAGTCTGAAACAGAATGATGCAAATAGGTAATAAGAACATATAGAAAAACTGAAAGAAGAAATTAAACAAGTCCAGAAATGAAATATATGAAAACTATGTTGTGGTGGATTCTTGGAGGAATGGAATTTGCTGAATGTTTTGACTGATAGTAGAGATATAGCTTGGGCTTCCCTGGAAGCTCAACTGGTAAAGAATCTACCTGCAATGCTGGAGACCCCAGTTCAATTCCTGTGTCAGGAAGATCCCCTGGAGAAGGGATAGGCTACCCACTCCATTATTCTTGGGCTTCCCTGGTGGCTCAGACGGCAAAGAATCCACCTGTAATGCTGGAGGCCTGGGTTCAATCCCCGGGTTGGGAAGATTCCCTGGAAGTGGGCATGGTAACCCAATCCACTATTCTTGCCTGGAGAATCCCCATGGACAGAGGAGTCTGGCAGACTACAATCCATGGGGTTGCAGACTGGAACCTGACTGAGCGACTAAGCACAGCACAGAGAAATAGTTTATTGAATTGGAGTTAGAATGATATTCCAGACACCTGGTAGAAAAAGGCTTCTAAGTTAAAATAGAGACTTAAGAGGCTAGAGACAAATGCCTGGCAAAAATGTATACTTAATAAAGGTGGCCGGTTAAAAATGTATGTAATACTCAAGAGTGTAAGAAGACAAATTAAATGAATATGAAAGTTATCTAAAGAAGCCAACTGGCCAATGTTTTTGCTTCTGGTCAAGATAAAACCTAAACTATCCCTTAAAAATTACCAAACACCCTAGTGTTTCTTAATTTAAGCAAGTATTTTCAGTGGTCTCCCAGGTTTTAATCTTTCCTAATATGATTTTTACCCACCTAAATTCTTCTATTATTATTATCTGAGCTTACTTTGGAGTAATAATATAGGATAATCCTCTGCATTCTTAGTCTTAATAAAATACACCTCTAGTTCCTATAATACACACTATAAGTCAGAATTTTATTTTGTTTCAATTAATGTGAAAACCCTATTTAGATACAAAATCCAGAGGTCAGATTTTTGTCTTTTTTCCAGATTTTTGTCAGATTTTATCTTTGTCATCTTTCTGTCTTGTTCATCACTGCATTACTAATCTTATTCTTTGATTTCTAAGACAATGCTATATTAGGTATAGGTACTTTTCTTTTGGTTTAGATGTCACCAAAATTAGTGGGGTGAGCCCTAAAATCCTCTGTGTTTTACCCAACTAAAATGTGATCTTGATATATCTCTTGACCTCATGTAAATCTTTCAATGCTGTTTCTTTTGGTAGCTGTGATTTGATTTTTGTCATCCAAAGAAAGAATACATTGATCTTTATATTTTTGGATCGATTTGCTTCATCTCAAATATTCATTGAGCACCTGTTATGCACTCGATAATATTCTAGACATTAGAAATGAAAGAATTCTGGTCCAAGTCATTACCATCTTTCATCTGGACAACTGAGGCAGCTTTCTGAATGGTTTCTCTGTCTTCGCAATGGATTTCTTCCAATCTTGTCTCCAGTCTGCAACCAAAGTAAGCTTTCCAAAACAAAAATTTAATTGTGCCTCTCTGCTACCTAAAATTCTCCAAATGGCTTCATTTGGGAGGCTCCAAGATAAAGCCTCAATACCTTCCTTGGCTTCCATGGTCCGACACAGTCTCCATCCTCAACCTGTACCATTTCACCCTGTAGTTCCAGGCGTACCAAATTTCTTCCACTTCCTCAGAACCTCCACATGATGCCATTTACCTCAGATGTGCTAGTTCCTTTGAGTGCTCAATTCTTCGTCATTAGGCTAACTCCTCATCTTCCTGGGTTCTCAGCTTAAGGTTACCTTAAGGAAGCATCATTCTAGGTTCACAGTATGAGTTGTGCAATGTCTTGTTAGGTTCCCCTATTTTACGCCTCCATAATAGGTACTAAGAACTAAGAAAATTCCAATTATAATATATTAGTTTGCTTGAATCATCATAACAAAACACAGCAGATGGGGTAGCTTAAACAACAGAAACTTTTCTCACAGTTCTGCAGGCTGGGAAGTCCAAGATCAAGGTGCCAGCAAAGTAGGTTTCATTCAGAGTCCTCTTTTCTTGACTTGTAAGTGGCCACCATTTCACTGGGCCCTCTCTTGACCTCTTCTGTAACATGGGCACCCACAGAGAATGTCCTGGGGATTCTTCCTCTTCTCATAATACCAATCCTATCAAATTAAGACTCAACGCTATGACCTCATTTTATGTCTCTTGCAGTGGAAGATCCCCTGGAGGAAGGCACAGCAACCCACTCCAGTATTCTTACCTGGAGAAGCCCATGGAAAGAGGAGCCTGGCAGGCTACAGTCCATAGAGTGGCAAAGAGTCAGACACAACTGAAGTGACTTAGCACATACACATGCACATGCACATACACATGCACTATTTAACTATTAAACCCTTATTGCCTCATAATAGATCTTACCTCCAAATAACGTCATGTTAGAGGTTAAGATTTCAACATATAAATTTTGGAAGGACACAATTCAGTCCGTAGCATGTAGCATTCATAACCTGCTACAGCTAAGGTATATTTAAGATATTCTTTACCTCCTGGACTGTAAGCTCTGACAGTAAGAACTGATTCAGTTCAGTTCAGTTCAGTCTCTCAGTCGTGTCCGACTCTCCATGACCCCATGAAGCACAGCATTCCAGGCCTCCCTGTCCATCACCAACTCCCAGAGTTCACTCAAACTCATGTCCACAGAGTGGGAGATGCCATTCAGCCATCACATTCTCTCTCGTCCCCTTCTCCTCCCACCCCAAACCTTTCCCAGCATCAGAATCTTTTCCAGTGAGTCAACTCGTCGCATGAGGTGGCCAAAGTATTGCAGTTTTAGCTTTAGCATCAGTCCTTCCAATGAACACCCAGGACTGATCTCCCTTAGAATGGACTGGTTGGATCTCCTTGCAGTGCAAGGGACTCTCAAGATTCTTCTCCAACACCACAGTTCAAATGCATCAATTCTTCGGCTATCAGCTTTCTTCACAGTGCAAATCTCACATCCATACATGACCACAGGAAAAACCATAGCCTTGACTAGACGGACCTTGGTTGGCAAAGTAATGTCTCTGCTTTTTAAGGTTGCTGCTATCAAGGTTGGTCATAACTTTCCTTCCAAGGAGTAAGCGTCTTTTAATTTCATGGCTGCAATGCCCATCGGCAGTCATCTTGGAGCCCAAATAAAGTCTGACACTGTTTCCACTGTTTTTCCATCTATTTCCCATGAAGAGATGGGACCAGATGCCATGATCTTTGTTTTCTGAATGTTGAGTTTCTGAATGTTGAAAAGGTTGAAAAGCCAACCTTTTCACTCTCCTCTTTCAATTTCATCAAGAGGCTTTTGAGTTCCTCTTCACTTTCTGCCATAAGGGTAGTGTAATCTGCATATGGGAGATTATTGACATTACTCCCAGTCTTGATTCCAGCTTGTGCTTCTTCCAGCCCAGCGTTCCTCATGATGTACTCTGCATATAAGTTAAATCAGTAAGGTGACAATATACAGCCTTGACGCACTCCTTTTCCTATTGGGAACCAGTCGGTTGTTCCATGTACAGTTCTGACTTTTGCTTCCTGACCTGCATACAGGTTTCTCAAGAGGCAGGTCAGGTGGTCTGGTATTCCCATCTCTTTCAGAATTTTCCACAGTTAATTGTGATCCACACAGTCAAAGGCTTTGGCATAGTCAATGAAGCAGAAATAGATGTTTTTCTGGAACTCTCTTGCTTTCTCCATAATCCAGTGGATGTTGGCAATTTGATCTCTGGTGCCTCTGCCTTTTCTAAAACCTGCTTGAACATCTGGGAGTTCGCGGTTTACATACTGCTGAAGCCTGGCTTGGAGAATTTTGAGCATGACTTTACTAGCATGTGAGATGAGTGCAATTGTGCTGTAGTTTGAGCATTCTTTGGCATTGTCTTTCTTTGGGATTGGAATGAAGACTGATCTTTTCCAGTCCTGTGGCCACTGCTGAGTTTTCCAAATCTGCTGGCATATTGAGTGCAGCACTTTGACAGCATCATCTTTCAAGATTTGAAATAGCTCAACTGGAATTCCATCACCTCCACTAGCTTTGTTCGTAGTGATGCTTTCTAAGGCCCACTTGATTTCACATTCCAAGATGTCTGGCTCTAGGTCAGTGATCACGTTATCGTGACTATCTTGGTTGTGAAGATCTTTTTTGTACAGTTCTTCTGTGTATTCTTGCCACCTCTTCTTAATACCTTCTGCTTCTGTTAGGTCCATAATATTTCTGTCCTTTATCGAGCCCATCTTTTCATGAAATATTCCCTTGGTATCTCTAATTTTCTTGAAGAGATCTCTTGTTTTTCCTATTCTATTGTTTTCCTCTATTTCCTTAGACTGATCACTGAGGAAGGCTTTCTTATCTCTCCTTGCTATTCTTTGGAACTCTGCATTCAGATGCTTATATCTTTCCTCTTCTCCTTTGCTTTTTGCTTCTCTTCTTTTCACAGCTATTTGTAAGGCCTCCTCAGACAACCTTTTTGCTTTTTTGCATTTCTTTTCCATGGGGATGGTCTTGGTCCCTGTCTCCTGTACAATGTCACGAACCTCCGTCCAGAGTTCATCAGGCACTCTATCTATCAGATCAAGTCCCTTGAATCTATTTCTCACGTCCACTGTATAATCATAAGGGATTTGATTGAGGTCATATCTGAATGGTCTAGTGGTTTTCCCTACTTTCTTCAATTTAAGTCTGAATTTCACAATAAGGAGTTCATGATCTGAACCATAGTCAGGTCCTGGTCTTGTTTTTGCTAACTGTATACAGCTTCTCCGCCTTTGGCTGCAAAGAATATAACCAATCTGATTTCGGTGTTGACCATCTGGTGATGTCCATGTGTACAGTCTTCTCTTGTGTTGTTGGAAGAAGATGTTTGCTATGACCAGTGCGTTCTCTTGACAAAACTCTATTAGCCCTTGCCCTGCTTCATTCCGTGCTCCAAGGCCAAATTTGCCTGTTACTCCAGGTGTTTCTTGACTTCCTACTTTTTGCATTCCAGTCCCCTATAATGAAAAGGACATCTTTTTTGGATGTTAGTTCTAAAAGGTCTTTAGGTCTTCATAGAACCATTCAACTTCGGCTTCTTCAGCGTTTCTGGTTGGGGCATAGGCCTGTATTACTATAATATTGAATGGTTTGCTTTGAAACGAACAGAAATCATTCTGTCGTTTTTAAGATTGCATCCAAGTACTGCATTTCGGACTCTTTTGTTGACCATGATGGCTACTCCATTTCTTCTAAGGGATTCCTGCCCACAGTAGTAGACATAATGGTCATCTGAGTTAAATTCACCCATTCCAGTCCATTTTAATTCACTGATTCCTAGAATGTCTATGTTCACTCTTGCCATCTCCTGTTTGACCACTTTCAATTTGCCTTGATTCATGGACCTAACATTCCAGGTTCCTATTCAATATTGCTCTTTACAGCACCAGACCTTGCTTCTATCACCGGTCACATCCACAACTGGGTATTGGTTTTGCCTTGCTCCATCCCTTCATTCCTTCTAGAGTTATTTCTCCACTGAGCTCCAGTAGCATACTGGGCACCTACCGACCTGGGGAATTCCTTATTCAGTATGCTATCATTTTGCCCTTTGATACTGTTCATGAGATTCTCAAGGCAATTATACTGAAGTGGTTTGCCATTCCCTTCTCCAGTGGACCACATTCGGCTGTGGTCCATGTGATCAGATCGACTAGTTTCCTGTGATTATGATTTCAGTGTGTCTGCCCTCTGATGCCCCCTCGCAAAACCTACCACCTTATTTGGGTTTCTCTTACCTTGGTCATGGGATATCTCTTCACAGCTGCTCCAAGAAAGCACAGCCGTTGCACCTTACCTTGGATGAGGGGTATCTCCTCAAGGCCGCTCCTCCTGACCTTGAACGTGGAGTAGCTCCTCTCAGCCCTCCTGCGCTCGCGCAGCCACCGCCTATTGGACGTGGGGTAGTTCCTCTCGGCTGCCAGCCCTGGCCTCAGGCATGGGGTAGCTCCTCACGGCCGCGCCTCTTTGCGTGGTCGGTTGCAACGGGGCCTGCAGCGTCTCTCGCGTCTGTGCCACCGGGCCGGCGTCTCTCGAATCTGCACCGCCGGGGTTGGCGTCTATAGACTTTAAATGAGTAAATAGAATTAAATATGATCTCCACCATCAAAAAGCAATAAATCTATATCATTAATTAGGCAAAAGTAAAACAAGTTATAATATAGCATGTGAGTGAAAGTCACTCAGTCATGTCCGACACTTTGTGACCCCATGGACTATAGAGTTCATGGAATTATCTAGGCCACAATACTGGAATGGGTAGATTTTTCCTTCTCCAGGGCATCTTCCCAACCCAGGGATTGAAGCCAGGTCTCCCACATTGCAGGAAAATTCTTTACCAGCTGAGCCACAAGGGAAGTCAATAACATAGCATAGTAAACTTGTTTATAATTGTCTGAACAAAGTACAATTGGAAAGAATTATTTAAATATTAATTCTGACGTGGATGAGGGTGAAGATTGGGTGGGAGTTAAAGTCAAGGAACATTTCATAAAGAAGGTGATATTTGAGCTGGGCTTTATAAGAGAAATGTCTTTACTTCTTTGACTATCACTATAATCTAGGTTTGTTTAAAAAAAATCTGTTGTTGTTCAGTCGCTCAGTCGTGTCCGACTCTTTGCGACCCCATGAATCGCAGTACGCCAGGCCTCCCTGTCTATCACCAACTCCCAGAGTTCACTCAAACTCATGTCCATTGAGTCGGTGATGCCATCCAGCCATGTCATTCTCTGTCGTCCCCTTCTCTTCCCCACCCCCACAATCCTTCCCAGCATCAGAGTCTTTTCCAGTGAGTCAGCTCTTCACATGAGGTGGCCAAATTATTGGAGTTTCAGCTTTAGCATCAGTCCTTCCAATGAACACCCAGGATTGATCTCCTTTAGGATGGACTGGTTGGATCTCCTTGCAGTCCAAGGGACTCTCAAGAGTCTTCTCCAGCACCACAGTTCAAAAGCATTGATTCTTTGATGATCAGCTTTCTTCACAGTCCAACTCTCACATCCACACATGACCACTGGAAAAACCATAGCCTGTAGTAGCTCTTAAATGTGTATTTCCATCAACATCCTTGTGTTGTGTTACATACGTTGCTTCCTTGAGCTTATAAATCCACAAGGCAGAGCACAGTAACCACTAGCCACATGTAGCTATTTAAATTTACATTAGTTAAAATCAAATAAAAGTACACGTTCAGTCATTCTAGTAACATTTTAAGTGCTCGGTAGCCGCATGTGGTTATCATATGCTGCTGCTGCTGCTAAGTCACTTCAGTCGTGTCCGACTCTGTGTGAACCCATAGATGGCAGCCCACCAGGCTTCCCCGTCCCTGGGATTCTCCAGGCAAAAACACTGGAGTGGGTTGCCATTTCCTTCTCCAATGCATGAAAGTGAAAAGTGAAAATGAAATCGCTCAGTCTTGTCCGATTCTTAGCGACCCCAAGGACTGCAGCCTACGAGGCTCCTCCATCCAGGGGATTTTCCAGGCAAGTGTAGGACAGTGCAAATTACAGAACACTGCAATCCTTTCAGAAAGCATGCTATAAAGCAATTATTCATTTAGTTAATAAATCTCTATCAAGCATCTACTATTTGCCTGGTACTTTGCTGGATAATGGTGTGGACAAAAACAAAATATCACAAGGTTCCTGACTTCCCAACTCACTCCAGTGAATAGGCCCTCCTCTATTTCTGTAAATTGATTCTTGATGAGTTGCACTTATTTATTTTTGTTAACCTCAAGATTAATATCTCTAGGAATGCATGTGCTGGCGGCAGTTTGTTGAATCGTAAGTGCCTCAGTGTTCTTGCCTTGAGAATCCCAGGGACGGGGGAGCCTGGTGGGCTTCCGTCTATGGGGTCACCCAGAGTCGGACACGACTGAAGTGACTTAGCAGCAGTAAGTGCCTCAGATGTTCACAAATCAGGATATCTGTGAATGGAACTTTGAATAAATCTGCTACATATTAGATACCCAGTATGGGACCATCTTATGCTGAGTACTATGGAACATACAAAAGGAATATGAGACAAAATATCTTTCCTCTATAAGTTTATAAACTAAATATGGAATATAAAAATAATGTATAAACCATGAATATATTTCTATTGTTTGGATGAAGACTGGATTCACATAAATTTAATGAGCATATACAAGAGTATAAAATCAAGTGCCAGAGTATATAATATAAACTTATAAATCCTATGCAAATTCACAGCTGAGAAAGAATTACATGATGCAAAATGGTCAAGAAAGACTTTGAGAAGGAAGTGCTGAAAGTAGTCATGAATGACTGTATGACAAGTGTCAGTTTTTTTGGTTTTGGGGTGTTTTATTTAAAAATAACCTTGGTATATTTAATTAATCTTGGTATTACCAAAATCGCAGTACAAACATCAAGTCACACACCCACATGAAAATGTCATGGAAAACCAATATAAACTGGCTTCCACAAAAATTGAGCTTTATTGATTTATGTAGATTGGAAGTTTAGGTGTATACATTAAATACAAATGCATCTAGAGAATCAAAAAAAGTAATCACCTATCTCTCTCATGTCTTCCTCTCCATCTGTCAGCTCTGCTTTCCTCCATATTGGCTCTGTTCTCAGGAAGGCTATCCCTCTCTGGTAGCAAGATGGCTGCCAGCAACTCTATGCTGACATCCCACTATTTCAGAAACTCCAGTGAGTTTGGGTCATTCTGTTTTTGTCACGTTATTATCTGTGAACCAATCACTGTAGCTGCTGCTGCTAAGTCACTTCAGTCGTGTTCAAGTCTGTGTGACCCCATAGACGGCAGCCCACCAGGCTTCCCCGTCCCTGGGATTCTCCAGGCAAGAACACTGAAGTGGGTTGCCATTTCCCTCTCCAATATGTGAAAGTAAAAAGTGAAAGTGAAGTCACTCAGTAGTGTCTGACTCGAAGCGGCCCCATGAACTGCAGCCTACCAGGCTCCTCCATCCATGGGACTTTCCAGGGAAGAGTACAGCTTTTGTCATTCTGTTTTTGTCACGTTATTATCTGTGAACGAATCACTGTAGCTAAGAGAAGGCAAAAGCTCTGACTCATCAATCCTGAGTTACAACCTCATTGCAGGAAAGGAGGAGAGAGAGTTGGGTCTTTGTAATCCCACAAAGAAAATCATGAAAATGTATAAAAGTAAAAACAAACAAAAACAAGGAAATGGAAGCTACATAAAAAACTAAAGTTTAAGTCAAATCAGGCCATGAGAAAAGTGCTAAATTTGTCTATTTTTCTGATTGAAAGGTGAACCGGCTATCCAAAGAAAGAGAAACAAAGACACAGAGACATGAATGAGTGTGTCACCTCCAGAGAATGGATTCACTTCCATTACAGGGCAATTTAAAGACAAGAAATTATCCATTTGGCTTTAATTTACCATCTTTAACACACCCAGGGCAAAACTTTTTGCAGTCTTGACTGATCCAGTTAATACACACACAACAGCAACAACAACAACAAAAAAAAAAAAAAACAGAAATAAAAGAAAAAGAACAATAAACAAACAAGAAAGCACTGGTGAAATTCATATCTGATCTGACTGTCTTCTTTTATCTTTGATTTTTTTTCTCTATTTCTTGATTTATATGTGTTCCTTGAAATTCACATAACCAGTTAATGTGAATGTTTCTTACTAATACTGCCTCACACCCCCTGCCTTCCTAGGTCTTAAAAAAGTTTTAGTTTAAAATGTAGTTTTTTCTTAACATTTATGTACTAAGTCACTTCAGTTATGTTTGACTCTTTGTGACCCCATGGACTGCAGGCCACCAGGCTCTTCTGTCCATTGGGATTCTCCAGGCAAGAATACTGGAGTAGGTTGCCATGCTCTTTTCTAGGAGATCTACCAGCCCAGGGATTGAACCCAGGTCTCCTGCATCTCCTACATTGGCAGACAGGTTCTTTACCACTAGCGTCACCTATGAAGCCCTTTCCTAAAATCTGTTGTGTGTGAAAGTCACTTAGTCATGTTTGACTCTTTGCAACCCCATGGACTATACAGTCCATTGAATTCTCCAGGCCAGAATACTGGAGTGGGTAACCTTTCCCTTCTCCAGGGGATCTCCCCAACCCAGAGATCAAGCCCAGGTCTCCCACATTGCAGGCAGATTCTTTACCAGCTCAACCACAGGGAAGACCTTTCTTAATACTTGGGGCCAGCCAAACTCCATAACACTAAAGCATGTCACCACAGAATAACCTTGGCATATTGGGAAATTTTTCAGAGTTGCTAACTTTTCTCAGAAGTTTCATTAGTCCAGTTCAGTTAATGGCATTGAACGTTTTAGTGAGGCCTATGAAAACCACATAATTATCTCTATGTCTAGATTTTTGCTATCAGACATCTTACCCATGCCAGAGTGGTAAGAGAAGTCTGCTCCAGACACAGAAAATAAGGGAGGTGCACTGTCTGTAGAAACTTTACAGACAATAATAAAACAAAATAAAAGTCACTCTGCTTTTTTATTATCACCATGCACCTGGATTTTAAACAATGTCAGGGATAAAATACTCCTCTGCGGGGGTGGGGGGGGTGGATCTTTGATCGGTCTGAGTCAGGATTTCTCAGCCTGAGCATTATTGACATTTTGAGCTGGATAATTCTTGCTGGGTGGTGGGGCCTGTCCTATGCATTGGAGGATGTAGCCACTACCCACTCGATGCCAGTAATTCCTCCTCATGGATGACATAAAAATAAATGTCTTTTGACATTGCCAAATGTCCCCTAGGAGGCAGAAATCACTCCTGGTTGGGAACCACTTGTCTAAGTTCAAATTAATTACAGTGATTACTATTGAGATTTAATCATTTATATTTTGTTACTTTCAATAATAATACTTTTTTCTATCACTTATCATGATAAACATTATATCTGTCATGGAAGTGAACTCAAAGGACTTCCAGTTATCCATCTACCTTCTGACACACATAGATCCCTCTGTTGTTGTTGTGTTGTCACTCAGTCATGTCCGACTCTGCGACCCAAAGGACTCTAGCCTACCAGGCTCCTCTGTCCATTGGGATTTTCCAGGCAAGAATACTGGAGGGGGTTGCCATTTCCTTCTCCAGGGGTCTTCCTGACACAAGGATCGAACCCAGGTCTCCTGCCTTGCAGGCAGATTCTTTACTGTCTGAGCCAACAGGGAAGCCGACAGATCCCTCTATGTGCATTCATTTCCAGAAAAAGTTCAGAACAGCTTAGAATCATATAAGCTTGCTGTTGGTAGAGTTAACATTGCCAACCTTTGTGCTTTTGAATATTCCTGCATTTAAATAGTAGCTTCAAAATAAACAATAGCAGGGCAATAATTTTAAAGCAGATAAACTAGATCTGAGCTGCTTCAATATTGTCATTCTATGTGACTACTCGAATTTTGTATCTGGATTTGGTATTCTGGTATGGTAAGAGGATATTTTAGTTTGCTGAATTTGAACATAAATTTAAGATTAAAATGTATCCTTCTATTTTAGCTTCTTATTGAATTGTTTTTAACTGTCATTAATCTACAACATTATTATTTTATTGATTATTATTGTAAGACACAAATATGTAGGTATAAGTTTTTCCCTTAAAAAATACATTAGTAAAAGTAAAAATATTACTCTATTATTTTTTCTTTATAAACTTATATCTCATAAAATCCCACTAATAAATAAGCACTAAGGATGTAATGAAGAACATGATAATAACTATAGTTAATACTGCTGTGTGGTATATTTGAAATTTATTAAGCAATTAGATCCTAAGAGTTCTCATCACAAGGAAAAAGACATTTTTTTTTGCCTTTTTATTTATCTAAATTAGATGATGAATGTTAACTAAACTTATTGTGGTAATCATTTCATCATACATGTAAGTTAGATCATTATGCTATACACTTTAAGCCTATACAGTGTTGTATATCAATTACATTTCAATAAAACTGAAGGAAAGGTGTCAATATATTACTTTTTTCTTTTCCATATTATTTATTTCATTTTAAAATATTTTGCTAGCATGATTACACATAAAACATATTTAAATAACAATAATAATAATCAATAACAGAAAGTCCTCACTCTCTTGGCCATTAACTTCACTCCATTATCATTACTAAACATGACTTTGTCCTAATAGAGGAAGGGGATGTTAAAAATTATCTTTTCCAGATATCAAATATACCAAATTTGCCTCTTTGGGGCAGAAAACAAAGTTTTCTACTGTTAAGTCTTTTGCACTGAAGCAGGGGCAATTTTCTCAACCAGGGGCAATTTTGTCCTCCTCCATAGGGGACATGTTTCAATGTCTAGAGATATTCTTGGCTGACACACTAGGGAGGAAGGTGCTATAGGCATCTAGTAAGTAGAAGACAGAGATGTTACACAACATCTTACAATCCACAGGACATCCTCATACAACAAAGGACTATCCTGCCCAAATCTCAATAGTACTGAAACTGAGAATCCTTGGCAAAAACAATGAATTACATAATCACTCAAAACCTAGCAAATATTAAGAATGTACAGCCCAGCTAAATTAAATGCTAATTTTTATGTAACAAAACACTTTTCCTTGTGAATTTCTACCCACTCTTCTTGTTTTGTATCACTGCCTAACTGACCTTGCATTTCACCCCAATAAAGAGTTTGTTTTCAGGCAGGGTTGAAAAAGGAAGAACATTTTATTATCATCATTTCCCAAACCTTCTCTAAGCATAACAGGTAAAGAGTTAAATTTGGAAACATGAAAGACATTCTAAGGATCTTGCCAGTATTTGCATAGAACACCTAAAACCACATGCATCTCTGTGACAGTCTGAATCTAGAGTAAGTAAAACTGGGAAGTTTTAACAACCCAAACTAAAAACTGTAATTAGGATTGCAAAAATGCCCCTATTACATGATTTTTATAATCCTTCAGTCTTTTACACAGATAAAAAATAAAATTCTAATTATCTCCTCATTGAGCCCATGGATAATTCAGTGACATCTGTAACCCAAACAGTCCCCATCTGCTGTTTAAAAAAAAAAAAAAAAGACTTAAATATAAATTTTAAAAAAAGAAGATAAAGGCAAGAAATAACAGCTATATCTTCTCCTTGGAAAGAGAAGATGCTATATTTGAACAGGAACTACCTAGAAACAAAATTTCCTTGATCTAGAGCTAGCTAGCCTGTTGCCTGGATAAACTCTTAAGGACCAGTAGTGAAAGTTAATTTGAGAAAGTCTCCAATAGATATCAGTCTTACATACTAGTTGTCTTTCTGTCAGGGGCCAGTTTGTAACAAATTTGAATTTACACCGTCGAGCCCTACTTTATCAGCATGTCATCAGTGCAGGCTGTTCAGTCAGTCAGGTTGTGTGTCTTCAGAAGATAAAATGACATCATTTCTCCTGTTGTGGATATTCTATTGCTTCCCACTTTTGTGTAGATAAAGGTTGATGGGGGTGGGGGAATTCCCTGGCCATCCAGTGGTTGGATCTCCTCATTTTCACAGGTGAAGGCTTGGGTTTCATTCCTTGTTGGGGAACTAGGTTCCAGCAAGCAGTGAGGTGAGGCAAAAAAAAAAAAAAAGTCAGCGGTGATGGTGATCATAAAGTAGTATTTTCATCTTGTGACCATATTATTGTCCTGAGCTCAGATTCTTGATCTTATATGGGATTTTCTGACAAAAGACTGTGTGGAATAAGTTAATTATTCAATATAAAGACATATCATAGAGTTACCAAAAACACATGACAATTTGAAAAGACTTGGATACATGAATAAACTAAACCTAAGACTGCCAAGTATTTTATTACTTCTTAGGAGGCAAGGTTATGTTTACTATAATGACTTTCTTTAATATGCTGCAGTTGAACTTTTTACTACAAGTTTCTAATTTAAAGTAAATCAACCTCAAAGAAATTGTTGCTACAAATTTGATTAATAATTTTCTGTGTTTAGGATGTTTTTACAGCAGGAGGAGCAGAAACAAATGGCTAAAATATAATGAACATTGCCTATGCTAAAATGTGACTTCCCTCCAACTCACCTCTAGGGAAAAAAAAAATGAAATTTAAGTACAAGTTCTAGCTAGGTGCAATCCCTTCCTCCTACATCATTTTGGGTGCCCAACATACACCACTAATTCTACATAAAAAGGAATACAGTTTTGATTTGTCCTTCAAATTCACTTACTAAATTTATAAACTATAAGAGATGCTATCATTAACTACTGGACGAGCTTGACTTCCAATTCCAGAATTGGTTAGAAACATGTGACACTGACAAGAAATAGAGCAAGAACAAAAATAGAAAACTACAGATCAGATTTCATGCTTTTCTCCATATTATGATCGTCCCTCAAATTTGAAATCTTGGCCTTTATAGTTTCTTGGCATCCTTTAATAAGTAAACCTTTCCTTTTGATAGCTTCACCCAACATTTGCAAGAGTATATATTTTTAGTGCCCTTTTCAATCACTGAGAGTGATAAGATAGAGAATTGACCTGGTTTCTGGGTAATTTTAAACCATTTTGTATTTGTTATGTTATTGGTTTATTTGCCATTTGTATAATGCATAAAATGGTTCTGGAAACTGTACTCCATCCTGTAGCTAGGCCATATAAAACACATAACCTCCAAATTCTTTGCAACGGTAGTAAAGAGGAATAGAGAAAGCACACAAAGTCCTTACTGACAGTCCAGAAAACTCATGCTCCCTGTGCATTTGCAAAAATAGGCACACAGGTCCAAACTAAATGCAAAGGAAAGTGGAAATTTTAGGAAGCTCATGGATGTTTGTCAAGAATTCTTTCTGCCAGTCATTTTCGCATATATTTATTTGTAGTCATTTTGTCATTCGCTTATATCTGGGATGCCAGCCTCTGCCATTGAAATTTAACTGCTTTTTTGCCTAGGTCCAACAGGCACAAAGAGGGAAGCCTGGCATGCTGCAGTCCATGGGGTGGCAAAGAGTTTGACACAACTTAGCGACTGAACAACAGTCATGAAAAAACATCTGTGATCTCGTTCATCAAAATAAAAAGCCAGGAAGTGATAAGTGAAGTTTATTTTGAAGTGAACCAATTGCAGTTAGACAAGACATTAGATCCAGTTTAATTCTGTGATATGCAGTATTCGAATATCTTAGGACATGCCTCAAAAGTGCTTTGATTTCAATCCAGGAAACCAGCACACCTTGCCTGCCAATATGAGGCAGACATTTTGAAATTGGCTAAAAGTATTAATTCTTTAGGCTGTCACGAATGCCTACAGGCTGCCTTCAATAACACTGATTTGGCTGTCAAGTTGCGGTAAAATGTCAACATCTCATACTACCCAATTAATGGCTTTAGAGACATACTTCTTCTTACAGAGGAACAAAAGGTTTGTCTCTCCTTATTTCTCACATAACTCAATGTATGCAGGGTACAATATCATATTATAGAGACAAATAACTGTGGAATGTGATATGGCTGGGACACAGATTCTACCCAAGTAAAGCACACATACCACTGGCATGGCAGAAACTGCCGTCATTAGTAATGATGTACAAGGACAGTAGTGGCACATTTTCCTTTTACCCTTTGCAACTTGGGCTGTCAGAAAGTAGCATTTCTCAAATTTTGCACGTGACAAAAAAAAATATTCTACTTGAAAACTTCGAATCTCCTATTATCCTTTAAATTATAATGAAATGTAAACATCGACAACATGTAAACATCAACAAAATGTAAACATTCTCCAGTCATGCAGAATGACCACCAAATGGTAAATGGTATGGTCCTCTACTGAGGAGAGCATCTCACTCCCTAGCCCATTTTGCATAGTTCAATAGGCCTTAATAGGACTGATAGTATTAGAAGAGTCACCCTACACTGTTCTCAGTTGAGATCAATTAGTAGCTCGGTCGGTAAAGAATCTGCCTGCAATGCATTATACCTGGGTTCAGATTCCTGGGTTGGGAAGGATCCCCTGGAGAAGGAAATGGCAACCCACTCCAGTATTATTGCCTGGAGAATCCCAAGGACACAGGAACCTAGCAGGCTATATAGTCCATGGGGAAGCAAGAGTCAGAAATGACTTAGTGACTAAAACCCTGCCAACAAGAGATCCTTATAGCTGTTTGCAGTGATTAATGGTTATCATATGGCTTTGCCTGTGTTTGAACCTGTTGGGTTTTTTATTTTTTGTTTTGCATCTTTAGGACTAGTTTGGATTTTAAAATACATGAAACTGACTGGTTTTAGTGGGCAGAAATTCAATATGAATGAGGATATAAGACTCAAGGTCCACTGGAAGTTGAATATTTTTACCACCTTGAACCTACTCAATTCTAACCAGTTTTTGTAGTATCCTGTTTTTCTCATTCTTTAAATGGTTGTTCCTTCCTGCTTCTCTCCTGTCTCACAGGCATACAGTTCTGTGAGGATAAGTTTTTTGAAAGAACTGAAAATGTTTAACCCAAAAGATTGTTAAATATTTGAAAGACATGTATGTAGGCACGCATGCACATATGTAGGTAAATATTTGAGAAGCATTTATAAAAGAAGGGCCTCCCAGGTGATGCTAGTGATAAAGAACCAATGCAGGAGACTAATGCGGGTTCGATCCCTGGGTTAGGAAGATCCCCTGGAAAAGGAAATGACAACCCACTCCAGTATTCTTCCCTGGAGAATTCCATGGATGGAGGAGCCTGGTGTGCTACTGTCTATGGGTCACAAAGAGTGAAATGACAATGACTGAAGTGACTTAGCACATGTATAAACGAAGAATGAGATTAATTTTCTTCTGTAAGATCTGACATAGGAGATATGAAGACTAAGAGGCAGAAGATGCAGTGAGAAAGATTTCAGTTCACCGTAAGTAAATTCAGCGTTGTTCAAAGTAGTTTCTAAAATGTATGTGTGAAATATAGTGACAAGTAACTTTAAAACCCCTAATGACTCTCACCACCTGCTCTTCCGTCCACACAGACAAGGATCTCCCTCTTCTGCCTTGACTTCTCCTGCCCCCCACTTCACCACACCTATGACAAGCTGTGATAAACCCATTTACAGTTCTAATATGCCAGGGTTGTTTTATTTTTCTGCCTTTTTACTATGCAATTCTTTCTGCCCTTTCCACCATTTTCTCCCCTAGCAAACCTCACTCTTTACAACCCAGAATGAACATGTTTTCTCTCTGGAAAAACTTGTGTGAACCTTGCCTCAGCTCCACAGCATCTATACACAAGAGTTACCTATTCTGTCCTCTGTACTATCTGTTCCTTTGATATCCTTATTTTTTTCAGTTATTGCCCACATTACACAATGATCTGCCTACATGTCTGTCAACTCTACTAAACTATGAGTTTCTTAAAATCAGAGGCAGTATCTTGTTAATTGTTTTGACTATATCACTCAGGAAGGTCTCTGGTATGTAATTGTTGTTCAGTCGCTCAGTCATGTCCAACTCTTTGTGACCCCATGGACTGAAGCACACCAGGCTCACCTGTCCTTCACCATTTCTTGGAGTTTGCTCAAACTCATGTTCATTGAGTCCATGATGCCATCCAACCATCTCATCCTCTGTCCTCACCTTCTCTTCCTGCCCTCAATCTTTCCCAGGATCAAGGTCTTTTACAATGAACCAAACTGTCGCAGCTTCAGCTTCTGCATCAGTCCTTCCAATGAATATTCAGGGTTGATTTCCTTTAGGATTAACTGGTTTGATCTCCTTGCAGTCTGAGCGACTCTCAAGCATCTTCTCCAGCACTAAAACTCCAAGGCAGCAATTCCTTGACCCTCAGCCTTTTTAATTGTGCAGCTTTCACATCTGTACATGACTACTGAAAAAAAAAAAAAAAAAAGCTTTAACTATAGGGACATTTGCCAGCAAAGTAATGTCTCTGCTTTTTAATATGCTGTCTAGGTTTGTCATTGATTTTCTTCCAAGGAGCAAATGTCTTTTAATTTCATGGCTTCAGTCACCATCCAATGACACTGGAGTCCAAGAAAATAAGGTCTGTTACTGTTTCCAATGCTTGCCCACCTATTTGCCATGAAGTGATGAGACCAGATGCCACGATCTTCATTTTTTTGTTTTTTCAATGTTGAGTTTTAAGTCAGCTTTCTTACTCTCCTCTTTCAACTTCATCAAAAGGCTATTTAATTCCTCTTTGCTTTCTGCCATTAGAGTGGTGTCATCAGTATATCTGAGGTTATCGATATTTCTCCCTGCAATCTTGATTCCAACTTGTGCTTCATCCAGCCCTGCATTCTCTATGATGTAATCTGAATATAAGTTAAATAAGCAGGGTGACAATATACATCCTTGACGTACTCCTTTCCCAATTTTGAACCTGTCCATTGTTCCATGTCTGGTTTTAATTGTTGCTTCTTGACCTGCATTCAGATTTCTTGGAGGTCAGTAAAGAGGTCTGGTATTCCCATCTCTTTAAGAACTTTCCACAGTTTGTTCAGGTCTAGACAGTCAAAGGCTTTGGTCTTCTCAATAAAGCAGAACTAGATGCTTTTCTGGAATTCTCTAGGTTTTTCTATGATACAACGAATGTTGCCAATTTGATCTCTGGTTCCTTAGCCTTTCCAAATCCAGCTTGAATATCTGGAAGTTCTCGAATCACATACTGTTGAAGCCTAGCTTGAAGGATTTTGAGCATTACTTTGCGAGCTTGTGAAATGACTGCAATTGTGTGGTACTATGAAGATTCTTTGTCATTGCCCATCTTTGGGATTGGAATGAAAACTGAACTTTTCCAGTCCTGTGGCCACTGCTGAGTTTCCCAAATTTGCTGGCATATTGAGTACAGCACTGTAACAGCATCAACTTTTAGCATTCGAAATAGTTAGTTAGTTCAGTTGCTCAGTGGTGTCCGACTCTTTGCGACCCCATGAAACACAGCACACTAGGCCTCCCTGTCCATCACCAACTCCCGGAGTTCACTCAAACTCGTGTCCATCAAGCTGGTGATGCTACCAGCCATCTCATTCTCTGTTGTCTCCGTCTCCTCCCGCCCCCAATCCCTCCCAGCATCAGGCTCTTTTCCAGTGAGTCAACTCGTCGCATGAGGTGGCCAAAGTATTGGAGTTTCAGTTTTGGCATCAGTTCTTCCAATGAACAACCAGGATTGATCTCCCTTAGAATGGACTGGTTGGATCTCCTTGCAGTACAAGGGACTCTCAAGAGTCTTCTCCAACACCAGAGTTCAAAAGCATCAATTCTTCGGCGATCAGCTTTCTTCACAGTCCAACTCTCACATCCATACATGACCACGGGAAAAACCATAGCCTTGACTAGACGGACGTTGGTTGGCAAAGTAATGTCTCTGCTTTTTAATATGCTATCTAGGTTGGTCATAACTTTCCGTCCAAGGAGTAAGTGTCTTTTAATTTCATGGCTCAATCAGCATATGCAGTGATTTTGGAGCCCAAAAAAATAAAGTCTGACACTGTTTCCACTGTTTCCCCATCTATTTCCCATGAAGTGATGGGACCAGATGCCATGATCTTCGTTTTCAGAATGTTGAGCTTCAAGCCAACCTTTTCACTCTCCTCTTTCACTTTCATCAAGAGGCTTTTTAGTTCCTCTTCACTTTCTGCCATAGGGTAGTGTCATCTGCATATCTGAGGTTACTGATATTTCTCCCGGCAATCTTGATTCCAGCTTGTGCTTCTTCCAGCCCAGCGTTCCTCATGATGTACTCTGCATAGAAGTTCCTCATGATGTACTCTGCATAGAATCAGGGTGACAATATACAACCTTGATGCACTCCTTTTCCTATTTGGAACCAGTCTGTTGTTCCATGTCCAGTTCTAACTGTTGCTTCCTGACCTGCATACAGGTTTCTCAAGAGGCAGGTCAGGTGGTCTGGTATTCCCATCTCTTTCAGAATTTTCCACAGTTTATTGTGATCCACAGAATCAAAGGCTTTGCCATAGTCAATGAAGCAGAAATAGATGTTTTTCTGGAATTCTCTTGCTTTCTCCATGATCCAGCGGATGTTGGCAATTTGATCTCTGGTGCCTCTGCCTTTTCTAAAACCTGCTTGAACATCTGGAAGTTCACGGTTCACATATTGCTGAAGCCTGGCTTGGAGAATTTTGAGTATGACTTTACTAGCGTGTGAGATGAGTGCAATTATGCGGTAGTTTGAGCATTCTTTGGCATTGCCTTTCTTTGGGATTGGAATGAAGACTGATCTTTTCCAGTCCTGCGGCCACTGCTGAGTTTTCCAAATTTGCTGGCATATTGAGTGCAGCACTTTCACAGCATCATCTTTCAGGATTTGAAATAGCTCAATTGGAATTCTGTCACCTCCACTAGATTTGTTAGTAGTGATGCTTTCTAAGGCCAACTTAACTTCACATTCCAAGAGGTCTGGCTCCAGGTGAGTGATCACACCATCGTGATTATCTTGGTCGTAAAAATCTTTTTTGTACAGTTCTGTGTATTCTTGCCACCTCTTCTTAATATCTTCTGCTTCTGTTAGGTCCATACCATTTCTGTCCTTTATCGAGCCTGTCTTTGCATGAAATGTTCCCTTGGTATCTCTAATTTTCTTGAAGAGATCTCTTGTTTTTCCTATTCTGTTGTTTTCTTCTATTTCTTTTCATTGATCGCTGAGGAAGGCTTTCTTATCTCTCCTTGCTATTCTTTGGAATTCTGCATTCAGATGCTTATATCTTTTACTCACTTTTGCTTTTCGCTTCTCTTCTTTTCACAGCCTCCTCAGACAGCCATTTTGCTTTTTTCATCTCTTTTCCATGGGGATGGTCTTGGTTCCTGTCTCCTGTACAATGTCATCAACCTCCTTCCATAGTTCATCAGGAACTCTATCTATCAGATCTAGTCCCTTAAATCTATTTCTCACTTCCACTGTATAATCATAAGGGATTTGATTTAGGTCATATCTGAATGGTCTAGCGGTTTTCCCTACTTTCTTCAATTTAAGTCTGAATTTGGCAATAAGGAGTTCATGATCTGAGCCACAGTCAGCTCCTGGTCTTGTTTTTGCTAACTGTATAGAGCTTCTCCATCTTTGGCAGCAAAGAATATAATCAATCTGATTTTGGTGTTGACCATCTGGTGATGTCCATCTGTAGATGTCCTTGTGTTGTTGGAAGAGGGTGTTTGCTATGACCAGTGTGTTCTCTTGACAAATCTCTATTAGCCTTTGCCCTGCTTCATTCCATGCTCCAAGGCCAAATTTGCCTGTTACTCCAGGTGTTTCTTGACTTCCTGCTTTTGCATTGTTGTCCCCTAAAATGAAAAGGACATCTTTTTTGTGTGTTAGTTCTAAAAGGTCTTGTAGGTCTTTATAGAACCATTCAACTTCGGCTTCTTCAGTGTTACTGGTCAGGGCATAGGCTTGGATTACTGTAATATTGAATGGCTTGCTTTGAAACGAACAGAAATCATTCTGTCGTTTTTAAGATTGCATTCAAGTACTGCATTTCGGACTCTTTTGTTGACCATGATGCCTCTCCATTTCTTCTAAGGGATTCCTGCCCACAGTAGTAGATATAATGGTCATCTGAGTTAAATTCACCCATTCCGGTCCATTTTAGTTCACTGATTCCTAGAATGTCTATGTTCACTCTTGCCATCTCCTGTTTGACCACTTCCAATTTGCCTTGATTCATGGACCTAACATTACAGGTTCCTATGCAATATTGCTCTTTACAGCACCGGACCTTGCTTCTATCACCAGTCACATCCACTTCTGGGTATTGGTTTTGCTTTGGCTCCATCCCTTCATTCTTTCTGGAGTTATTTCTCCACTGATCTCCAGTAGCATATTGGGCACCTACCGACCTGGGGAATTCCTCATTCAGTATCCTATCATTTTGCCTTTTCATACTGTTCATTGGGTTCTCAAGGCAAGAATATTGAAGTGGTTTGCCATTCCCTTCTCCAGTGGACCACATGCTGTCAGACCCCTCCACCATGACCCGTCCGTCTTGGGTGGCCCCACACGGCATGGCTTAGTTTCATTGAGTTAGACAAGGCTGTGTTCCATGTGATCAGTTCAACTAGTTTTCTGTGATTATGATTCAGTGTGTCTGCCCTCTGATGCCCCCTCGCAATACCTGCTGTCTTATTTGGGTTTCTCTTACCTTGGTCGTGGGATATCTCTTCACAGCTGCTCCAGCAAAGCGCAGCCGCTGTACCTTACCTTGGACGTGGGGTAGCTCCTCTCGGCCACACTTCTGCGCGTGGTTGGTTATGCCGGAGCCGGCGTCTCTCACGTCTGGTTTTGAAATAATTCAGCTGGAATTCCCCCCATCTCCACTAGCTTTGTTTATAGTAATGCTTCCTAAGGCCCAGTTGACCTCACACTCTAGGATATCTGCCTCTAGGTAAGTGATCACACCATCGTGGTTATCTGGGTCATGAAGATCTTTTTTGTATAGTTCTTCTGTGTATTCTTGCCACCTCTTCTTAATATATTCTGCTTCTGTTAGGTCCATAAAGTTTCTGTCTTATTGTCCCTGTTTTTACATGAAATTCTCCCTTGGTACCTCTAGTTTTCTTAAAGAGATCTCTAGTCTTCCCATTCTATTGTTTTCCTCTATTTCTTTCCATTGCTCACTTAAAAAGACTTTGTTATTTCTCCTTGCTATTATCTGGGACTCTGACTCACTGGAAAAGACTCTGATGCTGGGAAGGATTGGGGCAGGAGGAGAAGGGGATGACAGAGAATGCCATGGCTGGATGGCATCACCGACTCAATGGACATGAATTTGAGTGAACTCCGGGAGTTGGTGATGGACAGGGAGGCCTGGTGTGCTGTGATTCATGGGGTTGCAAAGAGTCGGACACAACTGAGTGACTGAACTGAACTGAACTGTGTTATAATGGGTATATCTTTCCTTTTCTCATTTTTCTTTTGCTTCTCTTATTTGCCAGCTATTTGTAAGGCTTCCTCAGCCAATCATTTTGCCTTTTTGCATTTTTTTTTCCTTGGGGATGGTTTTAGTCATCACCTCCTGTACAATTTTAACAACCTCCATTGACAGTTCTTCAGGTACTGTCTATCAGGTCTAATCCCTTGAATTTGTTTGTCATTTCCACCTTATAATCACAAGGGATTTGGTTTAGGTCATACCTGAATGGTCTAGTGGTTTTCCCTGCTTTCTTCAATTTAAGTCTGAATTTTCAATAAGGAGTTCATGACCTGAGCCACGGTCAGCTCCAGGTCTTATTTTTGCTGACTGTATAGTGTTTCTCCATCTTTGGCTGCAAAAGAATATAATCAATCTGATTTTGGTATTGACCATCTGGTGATGTCCATGTGTAGAGTTGTCTCTTGGGTTGTTGGGAGAGGATGTTTGTTATGACCAGTGTGTTCTGTTGCAAAACTCTATTAGTCTTTGCCCTGCTTAATTTTGTACTCCAAGGCCAAACTTGCCTGTTATTCCAAATATCTCTTGACCTCTTACTTTTGTATTCAAGTCCCCTATCATGAAAAGGACATTTTGTTGTTGTTGTTGTTTTGGTTTTTTTTTTTTTTTTTTCGGTGTTGGTTCTAGAAGATCTTGTATGTCTTCATCAAACTGTTCAGTTTCAGCTTCTTTGTCATTAGTGCTTGGGGCATAAACCTGGATTTCTGTAATATTGAATGGTTTGCTTTGGAAACAAACCAAGATCATTCTGTCATTTGAGATTGCACCCAAGTACTGCATTTTGACTCTTCCATTGATTATGAGGGCTACTCCATTTCTTCTAAGAGATTCTTGCCCACAGAAGTTGATTTAATGGTCATCTGAATTAAATTTGCCAATTCTTGTCCATTTTAATTCACTGATTCCTAAAATGTCAGTGTTCACTCTTGCCATGTCTTGTTTGATCACGTCCAATTTACCTTGATTATTCATGGACCTAACATTTCAGTTTCTTATGCAATATTGTTCTTTACAGCATCAGACTTTCACCACCAGACACATACACAACTGTCTCAGCCTCTTCATTCCTTCTGGAGATATTTCTTTGCTCTTCTCCAGTAGCATATTGGACTCCTACCTACCTGGGGGGTTCATCTTTCAGTGTCATATCTTTTTGCCTGTTCGTACTGTTCATGGGGTTCTCAGGGAACGAATGCTTAAGTAGTTTGCCATTCCCTTCTCCAGTGAACCATGTTTTGTCAGACTCTCCACCGTGACCCATTTGTCTAGGGTGGCCCTAAATGGCATGGCTCATAGTTTCATTGAGTTAGGCAAGGTTGTGCTTCATATGATCAGTTTGATTAGTTTTCTGTGATTGTGGTTTTCATTCTGTCTGCCCTCTGATAGATAAGGATAAGAAGTTTGTGCAAGCTTCCTAATGGGAGGGACTGGCTGTGGGGAAAACTGGGTCTTGTTCTGGCAAGGCCATTTTCAGTAAGTCTTTAATCCAGTTTTCTGCTAACGGTAGTGACCTCCTTCAAAAGGACTTAGGCCAAGATGCCAGACCTCCCAGAACTGTTGTAGTCAGTTCCCCCAACCTCATGGCAGGCAACTGTCAACCCATACCTCTGCCAGAGACTCCTAAGCACACACAGGCAAATTTGGCTCAGTTTTTTTGGGGGTCACTGTCCTTTATCCCGGATCCTGGTGTGCACAAGGTTTTGTAATAGGCATGTAATAGGCACTCAATTATTTAAAGAAATGAATTTAGGAAAGAAGTAAAGAGAGAAAGAAAGAAGAAGGAAGGAAGGAAATGAAGGAAGGAAGACTGAGAGTTTTGGTGGGGGTCACAAGAGTTGGACATGACTTAGTGACTAAACAACAAAAAAATTCAGAGAGAATTAAATCATCAAGAGTGGTTATTCTAACTTACCTTGAAGGTTTCTTCCAACTCTTAGTATCTGTGATTCTAAAAATAATTGCCAGCTGCTCAAGGCTAATTATACTTATTTAAATGAAGATTAGTTGAAAGTTTCAGTCATCCTATAGTGAGGAAACTGTCAAAGTAAAAAGAAATATTATGACCTGTTAAATCTCATATTGTTGGGTTTCTGAAATCAAAAGTTAATAAATAAAGATTCTTTTTATATCATTTAGTCCAAGCTTGAAAATAAATTATACCTACCTTATAGTCACTGACAGCTTTATTAATAGAAGTAAGTGATATGTATGTGCTCCGGTGTGCATATATATGCACATGTACATACATACCTATGAGAAGTATGCCACTGTATCCCCTGAAGTGAAGCAATCAGATAAAGAATCTCAGCACTATGAAGGAATAAAGTAAAATTGATTGCTTTGTCTTAACCAGCTTTTCACAGTAACAGAATTGCAAAGCACCTATTTATTAACACAATTATTATATCACAGCTCTCTATCACAGACCAATCTGAACACTAAGATAGTTCTAATATAATAGATAAACCCAGTTGTTCTCTGCTTCTCATTGTCATCAGGTTCAGGTACAGCGGAGCTCTGGAAGATCCTCATTAAGTGCAGCTTCCCTGACTCTTTCTTCAGTCGCTGTTGGCGTGATGTTCACACCTAACTCAGGGAGTCACAGTAACAAGAAGCTACTCTATCCCTTGCCCACATGTCCCACTAAAGTTCTTTTACGATCTCCACTATCCTCTGTGGTGGAAAAGAATCCAGAGATAAGGTAGGATTTCATTTCATACATAGCTTCACAGCTCTGTACTTATTCTGAATGTTAAGGTGTGTCTTTTTTTAATATTGATAGTAATTATTAAAACTGGGCCTCTGGGAATTTGTGAAAAGCTATGAAATTTGCACCTTTAGCAGTCCCCTTTGGAGTGGTCACTTTCTTCCCTTTAAGTTTTTCAGCTCTCAGTATCCTTATAATCCTTCTTGGTTGTCCGGGGTCCTCCACACGGACATCCTCCATTCTCTGGGGTATCCCATAATCCCTGTCAGCCTCCCTCATCCTAAAATTTATCTGTCCTGAGAACTAGTTTTCTTACCACCTTTCAAAAATGACTAGCTAAATAATTGATCAATTAATTCATTATGATCATGTTATAGATAATACCAACTAGTGTTGAATCATGCCTCCACCACTTCCTTGCCGTGTGCCCTTGGCTAAGTTATTTAACTTTCTTTTTGCCTGAGTTATCTCATCTGTAAAATAGAAATGACAAGAGCACCTATCTTAAAGGGATGTTATGAGAATTAAACAAAGTAATATATATAAAGTGGTTAACATGAAGCCTGGCATTTAGTAAGTACTCAATAAATGTTTAGCTATCAATAAGCATATGCTAGGAGGGAGTTGAATGTTCGGTTTCAGAACATCAGTCCTTGTGGAAAACCCCTTGGGAGTGATTTTGCTGGCCTACATTTTACCACATATTCTGCCTGCTACATGAGGAGGACCTTAGTGGTTACTTTCTGCACATTTGGACAATACAGAAAGACCAATGAGAGAATAGGAGCTTTTCCACACTATCAAAGGTAACACTCTTTAATTCCTGAGTTTGATCCCTGGTCAGGGAACTAGATACAACATACTTCAACCGAGAGCTTGCATGCTACGACTAAGACCTGGGGCAAATATATATATATATATATATATAACTAAATATATATATATATATTTATATATATATATATATATATATAACTAAATATATATATATATTTATATATATAACTATATATTTATATATATATAACTAAATATATATATATATATTTATATATATAACTATATATTTATATATATATATATATAAAACTAAAGAAATTTTTTAAGATAGGCAAGTACTCTAACCAAGGATGCCCCTGGGAAATAATTCACTCATCAATTTTTCTAAAACCCGTGTGTCTTAAGAGAAGTTTTTAAAAATTTATTTGTCTTTTCTCCCTGGTTTCTCTAGAGTGATAACTATTCTTCATCAGCTGGGCCTGAGCATTTTGATATACCTTATCAGACAAAACTGTGTTCTTGGACTTGTCCTTATATTTCTTAAAGACTGGTATCATAAATCTCTCCCCCCCCCAAAATATGTTATGGCCCAAAGTAACGTGCTAAAAGTAATTTTTCCTTTTCATGGGGATAATTTCAGTTATAGAAAGTGTGCTTTTTAAATATATAAAAAGAAATTCAGACTAGTTTTTAAATACTGTTGTCTCTGTAATGACTTAGTTTCTAGACAAAATTGGAATTCTTTTAAAAGTTTAATTTTTTTCTTCAGTTCCTTTCCTTTTTCATAAATGTGACCTAGAATATAAACCTGTTGCATGAAGCCACAGACCAACAGCAAAAACAGAAAACAAGAAGGAGGTTACAGATTGTATATAATGAAGCCAAGATAGAGAGATTAAATCATTCCCATCTCTTTGCAGCTGCTGTTTGAACTTGCCAGTGTAGAAGGTAATCATGCACACATCAATCTATCTTCCTAATAATGACCTCTTTAATGAGACTATATTTGCCTGTATGTGTTGGTCCAATTCTACTCTTTTGTTTTTAAACATTCACAGTCTTTGCTTCTCATCTCAGTGTTTTTTTTTTTTTTTACAGACAATGATACACATTCAATATTTTCTTTTTTTTATTTCTAAAATTTTTATTTAATAAATGGTACGAAGCACAATGCCAAAAACATTAACAGTTAAAGTTTCACCAAAAGAAAAAAATACTATAGAATACACAGTTGTAAAAAGCTACATTAAGTCAATATTTTCTATTTTAAAAAATGTTGATTGAAATGTTATCTTAGCTTTATATTTCTTCTCCTTCCCTCCCACACTCAGACACCAGCCCCTTTGAAGTTTCTTGAGTGACCACATACATATTGACTGAGCTATTTCTGTCATGAGCTTAAAAGTACCATGCATAAATCATTCTCTATTTTCTTTTCACTCCCTTTCAATTCAAAGTGTATGCTCTCTTGGCAATACAAAATGATGCATTTCAACAGAGCGCACTTTATAAAATGTCTGTTAGAACTTTTTTATTTTATAGGGAATCAAATGTTCATGTCTTAAATATTGGCCAATCCTAAGTACTTCAGAAAGGAGGTTATAAAAGCATGGTCCAAATAATGTCCTTGTAATGTGTCTTGGAGTTAACTTAATGGTATTATTATCTTAAAATAAATGTTTCCATTCATCCTGTTCCTCAGATCATATTCAATTATAAGCAGTAAAGTAAAACTGAAATTGTCAAGTACCATCAACAAGTGTTGATTAAGCACATCTCAGCTCTTTAAAGCTACTACAGACTGCAATCCTGAGAACATGTGTTATGGAATCAAACTTGGGTCTACTCACCCATGCACAGTAAAAGCCAATCTACAAACAGTGGGTTGTGGTGAAGGAAAGTGCAGCAATTATTGCAGGCACCAAACAAAGAATCCAGGGCAGCTAGTCCTCAAGAAGCCTGAACTCCCCAAAGTGATTCAAGAAATAATTTTTAAAGCCTAGGTGAGGAAGAGGAGGCACAACGTATGTGATCAGCTTATGCACAATTCTCTGATAGGTTGATGGTGAGGTAAGAGCGCAGTATCACAGGGGTTAATATCTTCAGTTTTTAGGCTCCAGTAGACCTGGAGACTACATGCTCAGGGCACCAAGTAGTTAATTTCTTACATTTGATGAAGGTTCTAGCATTTGTAAAACAACTCAGAAAATGTTCTTCAGATACTGTTTTCCAGGTACTTCAGAGAGGAGCTAAATGAGAAGACACAAGGGAGGGGTCTGCCCCAAGAAGTTCCCATAGGGCCCTGCTCCATTATGTATATATTTTCTTCCTTGATTTCTCTTCCTGTTATTTCCTTTCCATGCATCTTCATGACTTAAAGTCTCACCTATTAAGTTTGTGAATATGGCTACAGAAATAACTACAATGTTCAACTAAATTGGGAGGAAATCGAACTTTTTTTCAAATTGATTTTCCTAAATGAATGACCAAGGGTGAAATTTTAAACTTAAGTGAAATCTTATGTATTTCTAAACAACTTCTTTTTGGCAAATACAGAATAAACACTTTAAAACTAAGAAATATAAAAATTAGTCACCTTGTAATAGGCTCCTCATTATTTGCAGACTCCATGTTTGTGAATTTGTTTCCCTACTACAATTTACATAAATCATAGCTCAAATTCAGCTTGTTCTAGCATTGTCTGCCATTTGTGACTTCTGCAGTGAAGAAAAATTTTTTGAGTTGTCAGTGTACAGGTCTCTGGCTGAAATCAAACAAGGTAGCACTTGGCTTTCTTATTTCAGCATTCATACTCTAAACAAGTGTCCTTTTTTCAGTCTATTTGATGCCACATTTTTTATGTTTTTGGTTGGTGATAATCCTGTTCCAAATGGCCCCCAAGCATAGTGCTGAAGTGCTGGCAAGTATTTCTCAGTTCAAAAAGGCTGTAGTGTGACTTACAAAGAAAATAAATGTGTTAGGTAAGCATTATTCAGGCATGAGTTATTAGTGCCATTGGTTATCAGTTTATTGTTAATGAATTAACAAAATATATTAAATAAGGTGTACTGGAGAAGGCAATGGCAAGCCACTCCAGTCCTCTTGCCTAGAAAATCCTATGGATGGAGGAGCCTGGTAGGCTGCAGTCCACGGGGTCACTCAGTTGGACACGACTGAGCGACCTCACTTTCTCTTTTCACTTTGACGCATTGGAGAAGGAAATGGCAACCCACTCCAGTATTCTTGCCTGGAGAGTCCCAGGGACGGGGGAGCCTGGTGGGCTGCTGTCTATGGGGTCACACAGAGTCGGACACGACTGAAGTGACTTAGCAGCAGCAGCAGAGACACACACATAAAGCAACATTACATATTGATTAGTTGATGAAAATGTTGCAACCAAAAGCTCACAGGAACCCAACCTTTCATATCCCCTAGGAGCAATGGTTCAATAGTTTATAAAACATAACTACCACAAATAACAAAAATCAATTGTATTTTAAACCCAGGTTCAGTTAGGACTGCCAAGAAGTCAGATACATAAATAAATTGATAAAGTATCTTTCTATGCCAAGATCTCTGGATCATAGGCCCTTGAACTTTTCCATAAGAGAAGGACTGAAATTAGGTTAATTTATTTTGAAGATAATTCCCTATTTTCAGAAATAAAGATGTCTGCAATCAACAAATGTATCTCTAACAAAGCTTAAAAAGAACATTTGAAAATTCTCAGTTACTATTTTTTTATGGATAATATCTTTGGTTATTTAAATACATGGATGCCTTGTCATGCTAGTTTTTCCCCTTCAAATTAGATACCATGATGTTTCAGTACTGCTTTCACCACCTCTTGGTGTCTCAGTTATGCCTGTTTCAGTTCTACATGGAAGTCTACCACTTAGACTTCCACCTCCGTTACACAGTGCCCCATAGTCTATCCCAGGTGTAAGCCTTCATAGGGGACTGGAACGCAAAAGTAGAAAGTCAAGAGATACCTGGAGTAACGGGCAAGTTTGGCCTTGAAGTAAAAAATGAAGCAGGGCAAAGGTTAACAGAGTTTTGCCAAGAGAACACAGTGGTCATAGCAAGCAAACTCTCCCAACAACCAAAGAGATGACTCTACATATGGATATCACCAGATGGTCAATACTGAAATCAGATTGATTATATTATTTGCAGATGAAGATGGAGAAGCTCTATACAGTTAGCAAAAACAAGACCGGGAGCTGACTGTGGTTCATACTACGAGCTCCTTATTGCAAAATTCAGACTCAAATTGAAGACAGTATGGAAAACCACTAAGCCATTCAGGCATGACCTAAATCAAATCCCTTTTGATTATATAGTGTAAGTGACAAATAAATTCAAGGGATTAGATCTGATAGACTGAGTGCCTGAAGAATTGTGGACAGAGATTTTTAACATTATATAGGAGGCAATGACCAAAACTATCCCCCCAAAAAAGATAAGCAAAAAGGCAAAATTTCTGGCTGAGGAGGTCTTAAAAAGAGATGAGAAAAGAAGAGAAGCAAAAGACAAATAAGAAAAGGAAAGATATACCCATTGAATGCAGAGTTCCAGAGAATAGCGAGGAGAGATAAGAAAGGCTTCCTAAGTGAACAATGCAAAGAAATAGAGGAAATCAAAACAATAGGAAAGACTAGGGATCTCTTCAAGAAAATTAGAGCTATCAAGGGACATTTAATGCAAAGATGGGCACAATGAAGGACATAAACAGTATGGACCTAACAGAAGCAGAAGATATTAAGAAGAGGTGGCAAGAATACACAGAAGAACTGTACAAAAAAGTCTTAATAACCTGAATAACAACGATGGTGTGATCAGTCACCTAGCACTAGCCAGACATCCTGGAATAAGAAGTCAAGTGGGCCTTATGAAACATTACTACAAACCAAGCTAATGGAGGTGAAGGGATGCCAGCTGAGTTATTTCAAATCCTAAAAGATGATGCTGTTAGAGTGCTGTACTCAATATGCCAGCAAATTTGGGAAACTCAGCAGTGGCCACGGGACTGGAAAAGGTCAGTTTTCATTCCAACCCCAAAGAAGGGTAATGCCAAAGAATGTTCAAACTACCACACAATTGCAATTATTTCACAAACTAGCCAGGTAATGCTCAAAATCCATCAAGTTTCAGCAGTATGTGAACCAAGAACTTCTAGATGTTCAAGCTGGATTTATAAAAGGCAGAAGAACCAGAGATCAAATTGCCAATATCCATTGGATCATAGGTAAAGCAAGGGAATTCCAGAAAAACATCTACTTCTGCTTTATTGACCACACTAAAGCCTTTAACTGTATAGATCACCACACACTGTGGAAAATTCCAAGAGATTGGAATACCAGACCACTTTACCTGTCTCCTGAGAAACCTGTGTGTAGGTCAGGAAGCAACAGTTAGAATTGGATAGGGAACAACAGACTGGTTCACTCCCAGTTGGAAAAAGAGTGTATCAAGACTATATTGTCACCCTGCTTATTTAATTTACATGCAGAGTACATCATGCGAAATGCAGGGCCGGATGAAGCACAAGCTGGAATCGAGATTGATGGGAAATATCAACAGCCTCAGATACGCAGATGATACCACCCTAAAGGCAGAAAGCAAAGAAGAACTGAAGAGAATCTTGATATGGGTGAAAGAGGAGAGTGAAAAAGCTGGCTTAAAACTCAACATTCAGAAACGTAAGATCATGGCATCTGGTCCCATTGCTTCATGGCAAATGGATGGGGAAACAATGGAAACAGTGGCAGGCTTTATTTTCTTGGGCTCCAAAATCACTGTAGATGATGACCACTGCCATGAAATTAAAAGACACTTGTTCCTTGTAATAGAAGCTGTGACACAACTGGACAGCATATAAAAAAGCAGAGACATCACTTTGCCAACAAAAGTCCATTTGGTCAAAGCTATGGCTTTTCCATTAGTCATGTTATGATGTGAGGGTTGGACCATAATGAAGGCTGAGCACTGAAGAATTGATGCTTTCAAACTGTGGTGCTGGAGAAGACCCTTGAGAATCCCTTGGACAGCAAGGAGTTCAAACCAGTCAATCCTAAAGGAAATGAATCCTGAATATTCATTGGAAAGTCTGATGCTGAAGCTGAAGCTCCAATACTTTGGCCACCTAATCCAAAGAGCCGACTGACTCATTGGAAAAGACCTAATGCTGGGAAAGATTGAGGGCAAGAAGAGAACATGAGGACAGAGGACAGGATGGTTGGATGGCATCATCAACCCAATGGACATGAGTTTGAGTAAACTCCAGGAGAAAGTGAAGGACAGGGAAGCCTGGCATGCTGTAGTCCATGGGCTCCCAAATAGATACAACTGAGCATCTGAACAACAACAACAAGCCATCCCTGGCCCATTCCATCTAGCCTATGGCTGTTTCTCAAACGGAGTGTCAGGCATCTCCAGCAGCCACTCAGCTGTCCTTAGTTACTTTATAACACAGCAACAGTGAACATGTGTGATTAGGTTAGCAAATGATTGTTGCCAAGGTGTATAATAACATAGACTGAAACAGTTTTTTTAAAAATTCAGGCATCAAGGAGATTTTTCTCTATTTCTAGTTCCCCAAATTCATTCAACCTACTACATAAGCTTAAAAAGCCCAAATGAAAACATAGCTAGATGTCATGTTGTGATGGTGGTGAGGTGTTTGGTTGATGATGGATTTCTTTTGAAGCCAATTTTATTTTCTCTTAAGGTAGAAAATGTCTCAGGTATACTGTGTCACTACATAATAAAAGTAGTGCTCTTTTGCTTTGGAACAATTTATTCTATCGACTCCTTTCTTACAGTACCGGATTTGCAATATATGGAAGTATACAATATGTTGGACAAGTGACTTGGGTTACCCAACAAACAAAGAAGAGTTCCATCCATTTGCAGTTCAAGTGCAGTGATGCATCCTAATTAGGAAGGACTGTGAGAAGAACAGTAAGACTACTTCTATTGTTCTATAGGCAAAGCACAGTAAGTGTTGATTAATATGAGATTTTTTGACAGGTTGTGAACCAAGGAGACAAGTGGGTAGCCAGTTGGTCATTGCATAATGTTTACATTGAGGCATCCAAATAATTTTTGCTTTCCTCCAGCACATTTCCTGTATTCCCATTTTAAGTCTACTAATAACAGATTTTCTACCAATAACTTTCACCTACTCTTTAGCCATCAGAAGGCCTATTTATTTGGCACTAATCCTAAGTATTTTCTCTAAATTTTACTTAGCTTTATTTCTTTCCATTATGACTTTTAAATAATAAACATCGTTAATGGTTCCATAAGGCTTAATATTTAAAGCACTTTCATAGTTGTTAAAAAGGCAGCCCTTACCATACCCATGAAAGTTAGACCAGGTCTATTCCACTGTTTACCCCATGCGCCTTCCTGTCAAAAATTAAAACTTCATAAACTCCTTTTAATGAAGGACCACATTTTTAATATTGTCAACAGATCAGGGTGTAAGTCCTGAGAACTTAATCCAACTTTTAACAGTAACTGGGACATGTGCTAAGGTACCACTGAACATATGCTACTTTGAACAAAGGATGAGGTCTTATTTTATTAAGCTTGTATATAATACATAACACATTTCCATACACACCTGGGCAATCAGAAGGAAATTGATGACTATGAGTAAGGTAAGTAAAATATACTCCCTCCTGGATTCAAAGTGATCATCTAATTGAGGAAAATTACCTTATCCAGGATTTGCTCATAATAGAAAATATAGCTCTTGAAAGGCTTAATGATACTGAATCGGTACCCTTTTGAACTAAATTACTTCTTTAGACAGCAAAATGGTCTTCCTGGAAGAGGTAATTTGCCTTAAACATATGAGCACTTTGCCTCAAAGAAAAAGTACCAATTTGCTCTGGTAACCCCATCCTTTAAGTTGTTCACTCCCCTGCACAAAGAATTGGTCATTGCAAGCTATTTGACTACTACCGTTTAGGCACTTCAAAGTACAGTCAGTGTTGTCCTCCTTAAAGTGACCATGTTGGAATGTTAACTCTCTGAGAACAGGGAACTGCTCTCAGTGGGAAATTTAGATTGGGATAATTTAAATAGTATTCTTGAAAACGTTTGACATTTCATGAGGGGAAATTTCACTGCCGTGACTCACACAAATTAGGTGAAAATGAATGATAATCCTTTCTGTGTTTAGGTGCTTAGTTAGTCAGTCTGGTCTGACTCTTTGCTACCCCATGGACTGTAGCCTGTCAGGCTCCTCTGTCCATTGAAATCTCCAGGCAAGAATGCTGAAGTGGGTTGCCATGCCCTCCTCCAGGGGATCTTCCCAAGGATCAAACCCACATGTCAGGGGCGGCGGCCGAGAGGAGCAACCCCATGTCCAAGGAGCGGTGGCTTCGTGGGCACAGGAGGGCTGAGAGGAGCTACTTCACGTTCCAGGTCAGGAGGGGCGACCTTGTCCAAGGTAAGGAGCAGTGGCTGCACTTTGCTGGAGCAAATGTGAAGAGATACCCCACGTCCAAGATAAGAGAAACCCAAGTGAGACAGTAGGTGTTGCGAGAGGGCATCAGAGGGCAGACACACTGAAACCATAATCACAGAAAACTAGCCAATGTGATCACACGGACCACAGCCTTGTCTAACTCAATGAAACTAAGCCGTGCCATGTGGGGCCACCCAAGACAGATGGGTCATGATGGGGAGGTCTGACAGAATGGGGTCCACTGGAGAAGGGAACGGCAAACCACTTCCGTATTCTTGCCTTGAGAATCCCATAAACAGTATGAAAATGCAAATTATAGGATACTGAATGAGGAACTCCCCAGGTCAGTAGGTGCCCAATATGCTACAGGAGATCTGTGGAGAAATAACTCCAGAAAGAATGAAGGGATGGAGCCAAAGCAAAAAAAAAAAAAACCCACTTGATGTGACTGGTGATAGAAGCAAGGTTTGATGCTGTAAAGAACAATATTGTATAGAAACCTGGAATGTTAGGTCCATGAATCAAGGCAAATTGGAAGTGGTCAAAAAGGAGATGGCAAGAGTGAACATAGACATTCTAGGAATCAGTTAACTGAAATGGACTGGAATGGGTGAATTTAACTCAGATGACCATTATATCTACTACTGTGGGCAGGAATCCCTTAGAAGAAATGGAGTAGCCATCATGGTCAACAAAAGAGTCTGAAATTCAGTACTTGCATACAATCTCAAAAATGACAGAATGATCTTTCTTCATTTCCAAGGCAAACCATTCAATATCACGGTGATCCAAGCCTATGCCCCAACCAGTAATGCTGAAGAAGCTGAAGTTGAATGGTTCTATGAAGACCTACAAGAACTTTTAGAACTAACACCCAAAAAAGGTGTCCTTTTCATTATAAGGGACTGGAATGCAAAAGTAGGAAGTCAAGAGATACCTGGAGTGTAACAAGTTTGGCCTTGGAGTACAAAATGAAGCAGGACAAAGGCTAACAGTTTTGCCAAGAGAACACGCTGGTCACAGCAAACACTATCTTGCAACAACACAAGAGAGGACTCTACACATGAACATCTCCAGATGGTCAATACCAAGATCAGATTGATTATACTCTTTACAATTGAAGCTGGAGAAGCTCTATACAGACAGCAAAAACAAGACTTGGAGCTACTGTGGCTCAGATCATGAATTCCCTAGTGAAAAATTCAGACTGAAATTGAAGAAAGTAGGGTAAACCACTAGACCATTCAGGTATGACCTAAATCAAATCCCTTATGATTATACAGTGGAAGTGAGAAATAGATTTAAGAGATTAGATCTGATAGACAGAGGGCCTGAAGAATTCTGGATGGAGGTTCATAACATTGTACAGAAAGCAGAGATCAAAAGCATTCCTAAGAAAAGAAACGCAGAAGTACAAAATGGTTGTCTGAGGAGGACTTACAAATAGCTGAGAAAAGAAGAGAAGCTAAAGGCAAAGGAGAGGAGAAAAGATATACCCAACTGAATTCAGAGTTCCAAAGAACAGCAAGGAGAGATAAGAAAGCCTTCCTCAGTGATAAATGCAAAGAAATAGAGGAAAACAAGAATGGGAAAAACTAGTGATCTATTCAAGAAAAGTAGAGATTCCATAGGAACAGTTTATTCACAGGTGGGCTCAATAAAGGATAGAAATGGTATGGACCTAACAGAAGCAGAAGATATTAAGAAGAGGTGGCAGGAATACACAGAAGGAATGTACAAAAAAAGATCTTCACGACCAAGATAATCACAATGGTGTGATCACACACCTAGAGCCAGACATCCTGAAATGTGAAGTCAAGTGAGCCTTAGAAAGCATCACAACGAACAAAGCTAGGGGAGGTGATGGAATTCCAGTTAAGCTATTTCAAATCCTGAAAGATGATGCTGTGAAAGTGCTGCACTCAATATGCCAGCAAATTTGGAAAACTCAGCAGTGGCCACAGGACTGGAAGAGGTCAGTCTTCACTCCAATCCCAAAGAAAGGCAATGCCAAAGAATGATCAAACTACCGCACATTGCACTCATCTCTTACGCTAGTGAAGTCATGCTCAAAATTCTCCAAGCCAGGCTTCAGCAATACATGAACCATGAACTTGCAGATGTTCAAGCTGGTTTTAGAAAAGGCAGAGGCACCAGAGATCAAATTGCCAACATCCGCTGGATTATGGAAAAAGCAAGAGAGTTCCAGAAAAACATCTATTTCTGCTTCATTGACTATGCCAAAGCCTTTGACTGTGTGGATCACAATAAACTATGGAACATTCTGAAAGAGATGGGAATCCCAGACCACCTGACCTGCCTCTTGAGAAACCTGTATGCAGGTCAGGAATCAACAGTTAGAACTGGACATGGAACAACAGACTGGTTCCAAATAACAGGAGTGCTTCAAGGTTGTATATTGTCACCCTGCTTATTTAACTTATATGCAGAGTACATCATGAAGAATGCTGGGCTGGAGGAAGCACAAGCTGGAATCAAGATTGCCAGGAGAAATATCAATAACCTCAGATATGCAGATGACACCACCCTTATGGCAGAAAGTGAAGAGGAACTAAAAAGCCTCTTGTTGAACGTGAAAGAGGAGAGTGAAAAAGTTGGCTTGAAGCTCAACATTCAGAAAACAAAGATCATGGCATCTGATACCATCACTTCATGGTATATATATGGGGAAGCAGTGGAAACAGTGTCAGACTTTATGTTGGGGGGCTCCAAAATCACTGCGGATGCTGATTGCAGCCATGAAATTAAAAGACGCTTACTCCTTGGAAGGAAAGTTATGACCAACCTAGATAGCATATTAAAAAGCAGGACATTACTTTGCCAACCAAGGTCCATCTAGTCAAGGCTATGATTTTTCCAGCGGTCATGTATGGATGTGAGAGTTAGACTGTGAAGAAAGCTGATCACCAAATAATTGATGCTTTTGAACTGTGGTGCTGGAGAACACACTTGAGAGTCCCTTGGACTGCGAGATCCAATCAGTCCATTCTAAAGGAGATCAGTCCTGGGTGTTCATTGGAAGGACTGATGCTAAAGCTGAAACTCCAATACTTTGGCCACCTCATGCGAAGTGTTGACTCTGGAAAAGACTCTGATGTTGGGAGGGATTGGGGGCAGGAGGAGAAGGGGACGACAGAGGATGAGATGGCTGGATGGCTTCACTGACTCGTTGGAGTTGAGTTTGAGTGAACTCTGGGAGTTGGTGATGGATAGGGAGGCCTGGCATGCTGTGATTCATGGGGTCACGAAGAGTCTGACATGACTGAGTGACTGAATTGAACTGAACTGAACTGAAATTCTTTTGGGTCAATGCAGTGTGCAAAAGAAACTCCGGTTCAATCTCTGGGTTGAAAGATCCCCTGGAGAAGGAAATGGTAACCCACTCCAGTATTCTTGCCTGGAAAATTCCATGGACAGTGGAGCCTGAGGTGCCACAGTACATGGGGTCGAAAAGAGTTTTTGTTGATGTGGCTGTTTTTCCTGTTGCTGTTTTTTAGAAGAGGGGCTGGCAGAGGCCAGATTGAGAAAGATATTACTTATATTTAACACTCATTACCTACAACAATTCTATTCCCATCTATGATATTCATTGCAAACCTGTCCAAGTTAGGCCTTGGTTTTTGTCTTTCTTTCATTTTTCTAAGATAGCAAATCTTTGTTTTTTCTGGTGTTTGTAATTTAAAAAAAGAAAGTTAAGTTCAAATCAGTTCTCATTGTAATGTCCCTTGATCGTTCAGTTCAGTTCAGTTCAGTTCAGTCGCTCAGTCGTGTCCGACTCTCCGCGACCCCATGAATCATAGCACGCCAGGCCTCCCTGTCCATCACCAACTACCGGAGTACACTCAAACTCATGTCCACAGAGTCGGTGATGCCATCCAGCCATCTCATCCTCCGTCGTCCCCTTCTCCTCCTGCCCCCAACCTTTCCCAGCATCAGAGTCTTTTCCAGTGAGTCAACTCATCGCATGGGGTGGCCAAAGTATTGCAGTTTCAGCTTTAGCATCAGTCCCTCCAATGAACATCCAGGATTGATCTCCTTTAGAATGGACTGGTTGGATCTCCTTGCAGTATAAGGGAGTCTCAAGAGTCTTCTCCATCACCACAGTTCAAAAGCATCGATTCTTCGGCGATCAGCTTTCTTCACAGTCCAACTCTCACATCCATCCATGACCATGGGAAAAACCATTGCCTTGACTAGACGGACTTTGGTTGGCAAAGTAATGTCTCTGCTTTTTAATATACTATCAAGGTTGGTCATAACTTTCCTTCCAAGGAGCAAGCGTCCTTTAATTTCATGGCTGCAATCAGCATCTGCAGTGATTTTGGAGCCCCAAAAAATAAAGTCTGACACTGTTTCCACTGTTTTTACATCTATTTCCCATGAAGTGTTGGGACCAGATGCCATGATCTTTGTTTTCTGAATGTTGAGCTTCAAGCCAACCTTTTCACTCTCCTCTTTCACTTTGATCAAGAGGCTTTTGAGTTCCTCTTCACTTTCTGCCATAAGGGTAGTGTCATCTGCATATCTGAGGTTATTGATATTTCTCCCAGCAATCTTGATTCCAGCTTGTGCTTCTTCCAGCCCAGCGTTCCTCATGATGTAGTCTGCATATAAGTTAAATAAGCAAGGTGACAATATACAATCTTGACGTACACCTTTTCCTATTTGCAACCAGTCTGTTGTTCCATGTCGAGTTCTAACTGTTGCTTCCTGACCTGCATACAGGTTTCTCAAGAGGCAGGTCAGGTGGTCTGGGATTCCCATCTCTTTCAGAATGTTCCACAGTTTATTGTGATCGACACAGTCAAAGGCTTTGGCATAGTCAATGAAGCAGAAATAGATGTTTTTCTGAAACTCTCTTGCTTTCTCCATGATCCAGCGGATGTTGGCAATTCGATCTCTGGTGCCTCTGCCTTTTCTAAAACCTGCTTGAACATCTGGGAGTTCGCGGTTTACATACTGCTGAAGCCTGGCTTGGAGAATTTTGAGCATGACTTTACTAGCATGTGAGATGAGTGCAATTGTACGGTAGTTTGAGCATTCTTGGCATTGCCTTTCTTTGGGATTGGAATGAAGACTGACCTCTTCCAGTCCTGTGGCCACTGCTGAGTTTTCCAAATCTGCTGGCATATTGAGTACAGCACTTTCACAGCATCATCTTTCAAGACTTGAAATAGCTCAGCTGGAATTCCATCACCTCCACTAGCTTTGTTCGTAGTGATGCTTTCTAAGGCCCGCTTGACTTCACATTCCAAGATGTCTGGCTCTAGGTCAGTGATCACGTTATCGTGACTATCTTGGTCGTGAAGATCTTTTTTGCACAGTTCTTCTGTGTATTCCTGCCACTTCTTCTTAATATCTTCTGCTTCTGTTAGGTCCATACCATTTCTGTCCTTTATCGAGCCCATCTTTGCATGAAATGTTCCCTTGGAATCTCTAATTTTCTTGAAGAGGTCTCTTGTTTTTCCTATTCTGTTGTTTTCCTCTATTTCTTTGCATTGATCACAGAGGAAGGCTTTCTTATCTCTCCTTACTATTCTTTGGAACTCTGCATTCAGATGCTTATATCTTTCCTTTTCTCCTTTGCTTTTCCCCTCTCTTCTTTTCACAGCTATTTGTAAGGCCTCCTCAGACAGCCATTTCGCTCTTTTGCATTTCTTTTCCATGGGGATGGTCTTGGTCCCTGTCTCCCGTACAATGTCTCAAACCTCCGTCCAGAGTTCATCAGGCACTCTATCAATCAGATCTAGTCCCTTAAATCTATTTCTCACTTCCACTGTATAATCATAAGGGATTTGATTGAGGTCATATCTGAATGGTCTAGTGGTTTTCCCTACTTTCTTCAATTTAAGTCTGAATTTCGCAAGAAGGAGTTCATGATCTGAGCCACAGTCAGCTCCTGGTCTTGTTTTTGCTAACTGTATACAGCTTCTCAATCTTTGGTTGCAAAGAATATAATCAGTCTGATTTCGGTGTTGACCATCTGGTGATGTCCATGTGTACAGTCTTCTCTTGTGTTGTTGGAAGAGAGTGTTTGCTATGACCAGTGCATTGTCTTGGCAAAACTCTATTAGCCTTTGTCCTGCTTCATTCCGTGCTCCAAGGCCAAATTTGTCAGTTACTCCAGGTGTTTCTTGACTTCCTACTTTTGCATTCTGGTCCCCTATAATGAAAAGGACATCTTTTTTGGGTGTTAGATCTAAAAGGTCTGGTAGGTCTTCATAGAACCATTCAACTTCGGCTTCTTCAGCGTTATTGTTTGGGGCATAGGCCTGGATTACTGTAATACTGAATGGTTTGCCTTGGAAACGAACAGAAATCATTCTGTCATTTTTAAGATTGCATCCAAGTACTGCATTTCAGACTCTTTTGTTGACCATGATGGCTACTCCATTTCTTCTAAGGGATTCCTGCCCACAGTAGTAGATATAATGGTCATCCGAGTTAAATTCACCCATTCCAGTCCATTTTAATTCACTGATTCCTAGAATGTCTATGTTCACTCTTGCCATCTCCTGTTTGACCACTTCCAATTTGCCTTGATTCATGGACCTAACATTCCAGGTTCCTATGCAATATTGCTTTTTACAGCACCGGACCTTGCTTCTATCACTGGTCACATCCACAGCTGGGTATTGGTTTTGCTTTTGCTCCATCCCTTTATTCCTTCTATAGTTATTTCTCCACTGAGCTCCAGTAGCATACTGGGCACCTACCGACCTGGGGAATTCCTCATTCAGTATCCTATCATTTTGCCCTTTGTTACTGTTCATGGGGTTCTCAAGGCAAGTATACTGAAGTGGTTTGCCATTCCCTTCTCCAGTGGACCACATTTGGCTGTGGCCCATGTGATCAGATCGGCTAGTTTCCTGTGATTATGATTTCAGTGTGTCTGCCCTCTGATGCCCCCTAGCAATACCTACCGTCTTATTTGGGTTTCTCTTACCTTGGTCCTGGAAAATCTCTTCACAGCCATTCCAGCGAAGTGCAGCTGCTGTATAAGGCTATAAAACAAAACTATTATTAATATCTGAAACTATTCTGACATTATGCAATTTTTTTCAAGCCAACTGATATTGCTGGAATGAACTTTCTTCATTTTCTTGACTTGATCACTAACTAATGAATCACTAATAAATCATTACTTTGTGAGACCTTTACAGCTTATTTTTTACCACAGTTCTGCTTTCTTTAGGCTGCAGATATGAAGGCTTCTCTCCTTATCCACTTCCCTATACACTCAAAAGAGACAGGTCTTCCTCATACAGCCCCCTCCAACCATTCCACGGGCTTCAGTTCAAAGAGCAGCATTTAACTTACAGATCAATGTGGTTCTGTTTGTTTCAATGAACCCATACATTGTTAACTGTAATTTTTGCCATGGTTAAATGCTTGTTTTTACTTTGAGGGTGACTGTTTTGTAATTATGCAACTACAGCCCACATTTACTCTTAAAAAACAGAATTGACTTTTTTCTCTTTTTCAACCTTATGCATTTTCAAGGAAGCCTTTTAGATAACAAAACCTGATTTCAACCTGATTTCATTGTACATCAGGCACATCTCCTTCTCCACTGGATTGTATCTTTGAAATGGTAAAGCAATGCAAAAATCTACCACACACATGTTTAATTCATTGGCTGACCTTTTAAAACGTAGATTTTGTCATTAAACTAAAAGTGACCCCAACCTTTAGATATATTGTACAATAATATTTAGACACATAATATCTCTACACAAGAGTCCATAATTTTAAAGCATAGTTTTAGGCTTAAATAAATTAATCTTTTTCATTTTGCTTCCAAGTTCCACTCTGCTTTTTGTCCATCTCTCACTCCTGAGAGATGAGGCAAATTAACTCCTTAAAGGGAGCAGGAGTCTCTATGAGGGAGGAATATTTTTCCAAAACAAGTTTTCTCGACTACAGATCTGAGTCATTCAACTGACTTTGCTGGGGTAGGAGTTGTCACAGGTTGTTTCCATAACCCTCCTTCTTCTACTCACTGTGCTGCCTACCTGCCAGCACACACCCAGTATCTGGATATTATATTGGTACAACTTGTCTCTCCTGTATTATATAGAAACTAATTCTGAAACTGTGGCTTCCTTGAGAGGTTGGACCAGATCAATTAACCTTGGTATCCCCAAAGCTTAGCACAATGCCAGGGACATGTGTGGGATCACTGAATAAATGTCTGAACAGGGATAAGTTAAATAATTAATTGAACTTTAAATTCTTCTGAGGATCTTACCGTTTTCTCCAATCTGAAAACTACAGTTAAGGGTAAACAGAGGGCAAAGCCTCATGATCACACTGGCCTAAATTCCCTCGACTTTAATTTTATCAAAACAGAAAAAGACGTAATTCTCAGAATGTTGAGGCACTGGTCCAGTTAGTCTTGTCTTTACTACGCCACTACTATTGGTGGCTCAGACAGTAAAGAATCTGCCTGTAATGAAGGAGACATGGGTTGAATCTCTGGGTTGTGAAGATCCCCTGGTGGAGGGAATGGCAATCCACTCCAGTATTCTTGCCTGGAGAATTCCATGGACAGAGGAGCCTGGTGGGCTACAGTCCATGGGTTCACAAAGAGTTGAACATGACTGAGCAACTAACACACTATCTAAATAGAATGCACCTGCATTAACATTTCCATTAAATTATTTGTAAAATTCCAGACTTCCACTCAATGTATTATGGTCAGTATATTACAGAAAAACATTCACAATTGTTTATTGATAATGGCAGAAAAACAAAGATAAATAGGCATACTAAAATTTAAAATCATGCCTTCTTTTATGGGCTTTATATTATCTGACAGTATCAATGAATATCCCATTACAGGTACAATAATATCCAGAACTCATCAGAGAAAGACTTTTAAGACTTCTTCACATTGACAGGAAATCATCGACACATGTAAGTGAAAACTAACTTTATTAGAAAAATAATTGAGTTGAATTCCTGTAATTGGATGGCTCTAAAAATCACCACAGTTTCAATTACTCTAGCATTGTGATGGAATTTCACCTCGTGAAAATGCAAAAACTTAACCAAATTATTTATTTCTTTTAAATGGCAGATAATAAAAGTATTACTATGCTATTTAAATCTAATTTGAAAACATAATTTACATGATGAAAATTGCCCTACTTCTTAATCAGAGTTACTGTTGTGGAACTGTTTTAATAAAAGTTTCTTTATATATATATATACACAAATATATATATATATATATATATTTATTTATTTATATATATAATTTAGCTTTCCTATTAGAAAATGAATTCTTCTATCTCCAAATTACAAATTGGCTCGCACTTTTAACCTTTTCTCCGAACCTGAAGCTTGCCTGAGATGAACTGAAGAGGGTGCCACCTGATAACCCCATTGCTTTTCCTTTGCATTTCAGTCCTGTAGGATTATCAAACTTGTATTATGCTAGTCCCTGATTTAACATTACTACACATTACTACCCAGTGAGAGAGTGCCGAAAGAAAAAGGCAGAACTCAACGTGTTCCAGGCTGCTACACCCCCCATAGCTTCACATTCATCAAAGCACCCAGCCTCCCCCAGCATTTTCCCGCAAATGAAATTCCCTTCTCATCACCACGGAGAAGCCAAGACACCATGAAAAAGATATGCAATCTTAGGGAAAAGATAGGAGATATGCAAACCAAACATCTTTTTATAGATATCATTCAGTTTAGTACAGTCGCTTAGTCGTGTCCGACTCTTTGCGACCCCATGAACCACAGCATATCATTGGATCACATCAATTGTTGATACCATCCCCTGACAGGACGAAATTGCATGGATTAGCAGAATCGAAAATTACCATTCTAAGAATCATTTTAGAATGGTTCTGGTGGGAATGGAGTTTGATTCTAAAGGTAAATTCGCCCATCCTACTGTTAGGTAGGTAGAATAGGGAAAAAGAGTCCAAAATAGCAGTGGCTAAAAGACAAGGAAGGGAAAAGCCCATGAAAATAGAACAGAGGAAAGTCAAAGGAAAGTCTGAGGACCAGAGTGAGGACTGCAGGTAGAACAGCACTCCTGACTAAGCCCAATTTGCATAGGGCAGTCTCAGAGGGAAGAAAAAAACTTATAAATAGAGGGGCCAAAGGGCTCTCTCTCTCTCTCTCCCGTGCGCTGGGGCACTCTTCTCTTCACATCTTTGGATCAATGTGCCCTCACGCCTTGAAGATGGATTTTCCTGCTATCTTCTAAATAAAATAGATTTGTAACACTGAGCTGTAACACTGATTTGTCTAAGAGCTATAACACAGTCCGTTAGAGACCTGAGAGCTATAACACGGTCTGTCCAAGACCTAAGAGCTGTGACACGCTGAGGGGGCTTTAATGTCCACCACTCCAAATCTTTGTTGTGACTAGACAAAGAACCGAGGAGCGTACACTCGACTGACACTACCGTCTTGCTGGGGCCTTTCCTTTGACCTTGGGCATGGGATATTTCCTCGTCTGCATAACCTCAGATATGCAGATGACACCACCCTTATAGCAGAAAGTGAAGAAAAACTAAAGAACCTGTTGATGCAAGTGAAAGAGGAGAGTGAAAAAGTTGGCTTAAAACTCAACATTCAGAAAACTAAGATCATGGCATCTGGTCCCAGCCTTTCATGACAAATAGACAGGGAAACAATGGAAACAGTAAAATGCTTTATTTGGGGGTCCCCAAAATCACTGCAGATGATGACTGCAGCCATGAAATTAAAAGACGCTTACTCCTTGGAAGAAAACTTATGACCAACCTAGACAGAAGAACCCAGACCTATTAAAAAGCTAGATCTATTAAAAAGCAACCTAGACTTATTAAAAAGCAGAGACATTACTGTGCCAACAAAGGTCCTTCTAGTCAAAGCTATGGTTTTTCCTGTAGTCATGTATGGGTGTGAGAGTTGGACTATAAAGAAAGTTTAGTGTTGAAGAATTTATGCTTTTGAACTGTGGTGTTGGAAAAGACTTCTGCCAGTCCCTTGGTCTGCAAGGCTATCCAACCAGTCCATCCTAAAGGAAATCAGTCCTGAATATTAATTGGAAGGACTGACGAAGTTGAAGCTCCAATACTTTGGCCACCTAATGCAAAGACCCTGATGCTGCGAAAGATTGAAGGTGGGAGGAGAAGGGGATGACAGAGGATGAGATGGTTGGATGGCATAACCGATTCAATGGACCTGAGTTTGAGTAAACTCCGGGAGTTGGTGATGGACAGGGAGGCCTGGCGTGCTGCAATCCATGGGGTCGCAAAGAGTCAGACACGGCTGAGTGACTGAACTGAACTGAACTGAAGAATAATTTTAGGTCATAGGATCAAATGGCTGGGCAGTTAGTTACCTTAGAGATAATTTGTTCCTACCCTTTCATTTTGCCAACAAGGAAACTGAGACTCAAGGAAAATAAGTGACTTGCCCAAAGTTATACACCCCCAGAAATGAGTCACCCTGAACTAGAACACAAGTTTCTTAACTTCCACCCTAGTACCTTTTTCCACATCATCAACCTGGGTTTCCCTGTGGCTCAGACAATAAAGAAACAACTTGTAATGCAGGAGATCTGGGTTTGATTCCTGGGTTGGTAAGATTCCCTGGAGAAGGGAATGGCTATCCACTCCAGTATTCTTGCCTGGAGAATACCATGGATAGAGAAACCTGGTGGGCTAAGTCCATGGGGTTGCAAAGAGTTGAACATGACCAAACAGACTAACATTTCCTTCACTTTGAACCTGATTCCAATGAATAAAGTGGAGTACTTCATTTCATCATTTCATCAGTGCATTCATCCTCATCTTCTTCAGTCCCCCAGAAAATCTCTTGCCTATCTGTTCTCTTTTCAATTCATATTTGCCTTTGAATGCATTTTATAATGTAAAACCTTTATCCCTAAAAGATTGATTTTTTTTTCTGTAACTACTAATATAACTTTTGCCAGCCTTACAGTCTGTGTCCCACATGTCACTGTCACCTGACCTATATCAGGCCAGATTGTTTGCCCTACAGGACTGACAGAGCTTGTAAAATTCAATGCCTACTGTGAAAATTCATAGTGACCTCTCCAAGGATATTGCTAAAAGAAATGAAAGATGATGCAGCAATTTAGTTAATTAAAAATACACTTGTAATGAGTTTGAAAGAAAAGTAATCATTTTCAGACACCAGCATGGTAAAATATAGATGCTACAGGACTATATGCAAAACTATTTAATCTTATAAATATGTCATTTTAATTCCTTCTAATGGATATGGACGCTTTAAAAAAATGTAAAGGAACTGGATGGTAATTGATAGACTCTGCCTCACCAAAGTAGGGCACTGTATATAGAATTCTAGGCACTGTCTTAATTTTTACATATTGTGTTAATGAGTATATAAAAGGCCTATTTGGGTTTTCATTTAGATGTTTTATTTAGGAAAGAAAATTAGATTATGTGTGTAATACACTGTCATTGAATTATAATTACACATATATCTTCAGGATATGAAGTTTTAAAAAGTCTTAACAGATAATGTAAGCAGAATAGTAACAATAAATAATACAACATTGAGAAACAGTTATTTCCCTGATTTGTGTATTAAGTATATCAAAACTAAGTGACTATACACACTTAGATGTCTACATTTCTCCCTTTTTCTGCTTCTTTTTCTGCTATTTCTCTTCCCTCTAGCCTATCCCCTATACATAGCTATAATATTCACTTTTTAGGGAATTTTCTAATCCCACACCCCATATCCTAAAATCCCCCAGACAGGGTGGATCCCAGCTGCTGTATACTTACCATGTACCCAATACCACATCACCCGCTAGGCCCACAATGATTGAACATGTAGAAACCTTCAACATAAGCTGGGCTGATTTTTCTCCTGGGCCCTTCCCTAAGCCATAGGTGACCAGATGAGGATGAACATATACCTCAAGTTGTGCTAACCAGATTCTTCTCCTAGGAATCTGGACTTGTGATACAGAGATATGGGTCAACCTCTGCTATTTGGATAAACCTCCTGGTAATGTTCTTACATTAGAAATTCAGAAGCTGTAAGGAGGCCGTGCTTTTGTATTTGCTGATACTATGAAAGTTGATCTGGAAAAAGGGTGCTAAAAAAGAGAAGCTTCCCAGTTTCTTGACAGTGAGTTTCCAAATACCCATGAAATATAAACTACCCTTTCTACCTCAGGTTTCCTTGAGACACTGTGTTTCTTACAAAAAGTACCCCCTTTTTCACTTAAGCTAATTTTAAAGGACTTCTGTTTTGTTGTTGTTTAGTCACTAAGTTGTGTTCGACTCTTTGCAACTCCATGGACTGTAGACCACCAGGCTCCTCTGTCCATAGGATTTCCCAGGTAAGAATCCTGGAGTGGGTTGTCATTTCCTTCTCCAGGGGATCTTCCCCACCCAGGGATCAAACCTGAGTCTCCTGATTGGCAGGCGGATTCTTTACCACTGCACCACCTGAGACACCCACTACAATCAAATACACTCTTGTTTATTTATTATTATTTTTGGCAAACATGAAAATTACACATAAACATCACACACTTCCATATTGACACACATACACACTTATTGAAATTATAAGTCAAGAATTCTAGAACTCTATATGCTGGGTGACTTTGAGTCCCTATTCTTTGCCACTTAATATCTTTATTCATTGCATCAGCTAGAATGTTTTGTAGGGATCTATAAAAAAGATAAGTGTTGGGGATCACCTGTGCCAAAAAGATTGCAACACATTATTTCCTCTCTACTCACTAACCTCTCACTTAATAACAAAATCATACATCCTAACTTAGTCTTGCTGATATTTCTAATTTTTCACAGAGCATATGTACTTATTGAAATTAATAACATCTAGTCGCAATGTGGCGGAGAAGGCAATGGCACCCCCACTTCAGTACTCTTGCCTGGAAAATCCTATGAACGGAGGAGCCTGGTAGGCTGCAGTCCATGGGGTCGCTAAGAGTCGGACATGACTGAACGACTTCACTTTCACTTTTCACCTTCATGCATTGGAGAAGGAAATGGCAACCCATTCCAGTGTTCTTGCCTGGAGAACCCCAGGGGCGGGGGAGGCTGGTGGGCTGACGTCTATGGGGTCGCACAGAGTCGGACACCACTTAAGTGACTTAGCAGCAGCAGCAGCAGTCCCAATGTGGAGATGAAATAGGTACCTTGAAGCCATGTGTTCTGTGATCAGCGATGTTGCCTTCCATCTTAATATTAGTAACATATAGACAAAGCATTTTAGGAATGAACTATATGTTTCACTTTTTACTCAGTTATATAAATACAAAAATTGGAACTTATATTCTCTGTTAAAATTAACATGGCATGTAGACTTGGTAGTGTTGATTTGTTCGTTTTTTACTGTCTTGGAAATTGATTGAAATGATCAAATCAGTACATTGTTCAGTCATCAAAGATAGCTAAAGTACAAGGTAAATATGCTGTCATGCATGGGTACAACTGTTGTTTTTTTCAAGTAGAGTAGATTTAACTTTTGCTGCAATTAATCATGTAAAATTTGAGGATATTCACATAACATCATCTCAGCATACAATAACCTTAAAATCTTGGGAAAATAAAGGTTTTATCAAGAAATGCTAAATAATACCAACTTTGAATTTAAGAACATAAGATTCTGAAGGAGAAGGGTCAGTCAATTCACAGGGCTCATCAGGAATTAAAAACCTCTCAGTTAGTATCACAATCTCTACTTCTATATTCTATTTGGCAGCAAGGAGTTACTGAGCACCTGTGAGTAATCTATACATGTATATTGTAAGGTGATTACATACATGGGGAACTCTATGCTTTAGTATGTGAGTGATACTAAACATAAAGACATATGTTAGTACTTGTTCAAAAGGAGTTTAGAATTGGCTTAAACTCTAGAAAGGTATATTGAAATTAAACAATGTGAGAAAAATTTGCTAAGTAACAAATTATTTGTAAAGATAATTGGTGCAACATAGAGTTGGTGATGGACAGGGAGGTCTGGCGTGCTGTGATTCATGGTGTCGTGGAGAGTCAGACACGACTGAGCGACTGAACTGAACTGAACTGAACTGAAACCCTAAAAGGGGGAAAGATCCATTCATTCAGCAAATCATTGCTGTACCAACCACTGCTTTCAGTTCTTGAGCTGTACCTGAAAGGACCAACAATATTGATAATTACATTGGCAGAGAGGAACAGGAATAGAAACAAAAGTATAAACAAGGGGATACAGGGAGCATATTTTAAGGACATTAATTAGACTCACTTGATTCACATAGGGGAATCATGAGATATACTTAGAAACATTGCTTAAAGCCAAAGATGTAGAAGGCCTTGGAAACCAGGCCAAGGAATTTGGACTTCACCTTTGAGGGCAGTGACAAGCCTCTCGAATGTCAATGGCAAGCAAAATTTTGAGAAAGAAGGACATAATATCACAGAGTTTTAGGAAAATATATTTGATAATGAAGGCATACTTTCAAGGTATAAATGAAGTTGAGACTCAAGATAGATTAATTGGAAATCCCTGAAATAGTGTGTCAGATGATAAGAGCTGGATTAGGAAGTTAGCAGCAGATAGAACGGAGAAGGCAATGGCAAGCCACTCCAGTACTCTTGCCTAGAAAATTCCATGGACAGAGGAGCCTGGTAGGCTGCAGTCCATGGGGTCGCTACAAGTCAGACATGACTGAGCGACTACACTTTCACTTTTCACTTTCACACATTGGAGAAGGAAATGGCAACCCACTCCAGTGTTCTTGCCTGGAGAATCCCAGGGATGGGGGAGCCTGGTGGGCTGCTGTCTATGGGGTTGCATAGAGTCGGACATGACTGAAGTGACTTAGCAGCAGCAGCAGCAGTAGCAGCAGCAGATAGAAAGAGGAAAGAGAAATTTTAAAAGGCATGGATTTGAGAGCTACGATTGGTTGTGAAGGAAAAGAAAGGAGGAGAGAGTCAAAGATTACAGTGAAGTTTAAGGCCTAGGCAGCTCAAAGAAATTACTGAGTTAGAACAGAAAGCTAGTTTTAAGGAAATTTTTGAGTTCAGTGTTAGGCACGTTGAATTGGAGACAATATGGGGTCATTCAAATGAAATTATCAGACAGATTAGTTAATAGTGAAGATAAATTCTGAGTCATATACATAAAATATCAGCCAATATAGAGTCTGGTCCCCATGTTAGGAGACATTGGGGAAAATGAAGAAAATTAACAAAGCTCTACCCTCAAGAGTTTATAATTCCAGTGGTATATTAAATGCTAAAGTAAGATATACTGTACTGTATGAGGTTAGAGAAGGGAGAAAGAAATGTAGGCCAGGACAATCATTGAAGGCTTCTTGAAAGAGGTGATACTTGCTTCTGAACTAAAGAAGAGCCTGTATGACTTGTAGAATTTCTCAGCATATTGATGAGGTTAACAATAATGATAAATATTTTATGATTTAATTTTGATAAATTAAATAATAATGATAGTATCTCTTCCCAGCCAAGAAAAATGAGTCTTTCTTCATAAACTTAGACCCGAAAGATGTTGGTAGACTGAAAGAGAATGTGGCAAGGAACTTAATGAACCTTAGGCACCAGTTCTGATCCACCTGATAGCATGTTTTCTATCCCTTTCTTTACCTGGTTTGCATGACCCTGTTTCAGAGAAAGCTCTTAAGGCATCACTACAGAAAAACAATTCTCTTAGCTTGATATATGGGATCAGAAAAAAATATGGGTCACCCTAAAGGGTGAAATGTGTGACTAGAAAATAAACTAAAATTTTAGCAAACGTTTAATGTTCACTCCTCAGAACACTAGGCTGGGTTGGAAGGACAAAGAGTAGAGTCATAGAACCATGACATATTCCCTGCTCTCAAAGGGGCTTATGGTCTGGTAGAACTGAACATCCCGGGGGAGCACGGGAAGATGGCAGAGGAATAGGACGGGGCGATCACTTTCTCCCCCACAAAATCAGCAAAAGAACATTTGAACGCTGAGTAAATCCCACAAAACAACTTCTGAATACCAGCAGAGGACATCAGGCACCCAGAAAAGTAGCCCATAGTCTTCAAAAGGAGGTAGGAAATAGTATAAAAAATAAAAAGAGAGACAAAAGAGGGAGGGACGGAGCTCCGTAATGGGAAGGGAGGCTTAAAAAAAAAAAAAAAGAAGAAGTTTCCAAACACCTGGAAACACGGGCGAGTCTGTGTATTGCCTTGGAACCTCAGAGGGCCACATAACTGGGAGAAAAAGGACATAAATAATTAAGACCCACAGACTAAGTGCCAGAGGAAACTCTCAGCAGAGAAGCGGCGCAGACGCCCGCACCCCCACCCTGGCAGGCGGGGCTGGGCAGGGAGGCACCGCAGCAGCGATTAGAAAGAGGACCAGGCATGAACGCCCCAAGGGCAAGCTGAGGGCACTAACGGGAGAGAAGCAGACTGTGCAGCAAAAAGCCCCGCTCACAGAACAAAGGACTGAGCAGAGCGAGCTGACTGCAGGCAGCCCATCCCCCAGTCCCTCCCAGGACACACAGGGAGGGCGGCCAGTGCTGGAAGGGGCAGCTGCAGCCCCAGAGAGGCTTGCCATACTAAGCTGCAGGCAGCCTTCATTGCTAACCAAGACTTCTCAGGTTCCGGCCGGTCGATATCCACCTGAGAAAATGCGCCGGTTGTACACCCAGAAAACCGAGCGGCAAGGACAGGGGAGGTGATAAGTAGCAGCAACCGTGCTCACCATATGCCTGGTCACCTGAGCTGCTCAGACTGGGGAAGGCACAGAACGCAGGACCAGCCAAGTCTGCGCCTTTGTGGAGTACCCGAGGACCTGAACCTGAGCCACTCAGACCTGGGAAGTGCATGCAACCCAGCGCTGGTCACGGACAGCTCCTGGCAGAGCAAACCAGAGCCTGATCAGCATAAACAGGGGAAGCACACACGCCGCAGGCAGGAGAATTCCCAGAATAGTCGAGACATTGCAAGCACTCCCCACAGAACCCAGTGATATTTGTTAGCAAAGTTCCTCCCTCCCCACAACAGGATGGAATAGATAGAAGAAATCCAGCTCCACCTACTAGAACACTTACACAACCCCACACACAATGAGGTAATAAAGAGAACTCCACAAACTGCCAGAGGACGGAAAGTTCACCCCAAGCACAGCAATATAAGCAAGATGACGAGGCAGAGAAATAGCCAGCAAGTAAAGGAACAGGATAGATGCCCAGCAACACAAACAAAAGAGGAAGACATAGGGAACTTACCTGGTAAAGAATTTGGAATTTTTAATTGTGAAAATGATTCAAAATCTGGAGAGCAAAATGGAGTTACAGATAAATAACCTGGAGAAAAGGATTGAGAAGATGCAAGAAATATTTAATAAGGAATTAGAGGAAATAAAAAAGAGTCAATATACAATGAATAATGCAATAGATGAGATCAGAAACACTCTCTAGGGAACAAACAGTAGAATAACGGAGGCAGAAGACAGGATAAGTGAGCTAGAAGATAGAATTGGAGAAATAAATGAAACAGAGACGGAAAAAGAAAAACAAATTAAAAGAAATGAGGACAATATTACAGACCTCTGGGACAATGTTAAACGCTCCAACATTCGAATCATAGGAGTCCCAGAAGAAGAAGACAAAAAGAAAGACCATGAGAGAATACTTGAGGAGATAATAGTTGAAAACTTCCCTAAAATGGGGAAGGAAATAATCACCCAAGTCCAAGAAACCCAGAGAGTCCCTAACAGGATAAACCAAAGGCAAAATACCCCAAGGCACACATTAATCAAATTAACAAAGATCAAACACAAAGAACAAATATTAAAAGCAGCAAAGGAAAAACAACAAATAACACAAAAGGGGATCCCCATAAGGATAACAGCTGATCTTTCAACAGAAACTCTTCAGGACAGGAGGGAATGGCAAGACATACTTAAAGTGATGAAAGAAAGTAACTTACAGCCCAGATTACTGTACCCAGCAAGGATCTCATGCAAATATGAAGGAGAAATCAAAAGCTTTACAGACAAGCAAAAGCTGAGAGAAATCAGCATCACCAAACCAGCTCTCCAACAAATACTAACGGATCTTCTCTAGACAGGAAACACAGAAAGGGTATATAAACTCAAACCCAAAACAATAAAGAAAATGGCCAGGGGATCATACTTATCAATAATCACCTTAAACATAAATGGGTTGAATGCCCCAACCAAAAGACAAAGGCTGGCTGAATGGATACAAAAACAAGACCCCCATATATGTTGTCTACAAGAGGCCCACCTCAAAACGAGGGACACATACAGACTGAAAGTGGAGGGCTGGAAAAAGACATTCCACGCAAATAGAGACCAAAGGAAAGCAGGAGTAACAATACTCACATCAGATAAAATAGATTTTAAAACAAAGGCTGTGAAAAGAGACAAAGAAGGAAACTACATAATGATCAAAGGATCAATCCAAGAAGAAGATATAACAATTGTAAGTATTTATGCACCCAACATAGGAGCACCGCAATATGTAAGACAACTACTAACAAGTATGAAAGAGGAAATTAGCAATAACACAATAATAGTGGGAGACTTTAATACCCCATTCACACCTATGGATAGATCAACTAAACAGAAAATTAACAAGGAAACACAAACTTGAAATGATACAATAGACCAGTTAGACCTAGGATATTTCTATAGGACATTTCACCCAAAAGCAATAAATTGCACCTATTTCTGAAGTGCACACAGAACATTTTCCAGGATAGATCACATCCTGGGCCATAAATCTAGCCTTGGTAAATACAAAAAAAAAAAAAAAAATTGAAATCATTCCAAGCATCTTTTCTGACCACAGTGCAATAAGATTAGATCTCAATTACAGGAGAAAAATTATTAAAAATGCCAACATATGGAGGCTGAACAACACGCTGCCGAATAATGAACAAATAATAGCAGAAATCAAAAGAGAAATCAAAATATGCATAGAAAGGAATGAAAATGAAATCACAACAACCCAAAAACTCTGGGACACTGTAAAAGCAGTGTTAAGGAGAGAGTTCATAACAATACAGGCACACCTCAAGAAACAAGAAAAAAGTCAACTAAATAACCTAACTCTACATCTAAAGAAACTAGAAAAGGAAGAAATGAAGAACCCCAGGGTTAGTAGAAGGAAACAAATCGTAAAAATTAGGGCAGAAATAAATGCAAAAGAAACAAAAGAGACCATAGCAAAAATCAAAAAAGCCAAAAGCTGGTTCTTTGAGAAGGTAAATAAAATTGACAAACCACTAGCCAGACTCAACTCATCAAGAAGTAAAGGGAGAAGAACCAAATCAATAAAATCAGAAATGAAAATGGAGAGATCACAACCGACAACAGAGAAATACAAAGGATTATTATAGAATACTATCAGCAATTATATGGCAATAAAATGAATAACTTGGAAGAAATGGACAAATTCTTAGAAAACTAGAACCTTCCAAAACTAAACCAGGAAGAAATAGAAAATCTGAACAGACCCATCACAAGCACGGAACTAGAGGAAGTAATCAGAAATCTTCCAGCAAACAAAAGCCCAGGTCCAGACAGCTTCACAGCTGAATTCTACCAAAAATTTAGAGAAGAGCTAACACCTATTCTAATCAAACTCTTCCGGAAAATTGCTGAGGAAGGAAAACTTCCAAACTCATTCTATGAGGCCACCATCACCCTAATCCCAAAACCTGGTAAAGATCCCACAAAAAAAGAAAACTACAGGCCAAAATCACTGATGAACATAGTTGCAAAAATCCTGAACAAAATTCTAGCAATCAGAATCCAACAACACATTAAGAAGATCATACAACATGACAAAGTGGGCTTTATCCCAGGAATGCAAGGATTCTTCAATATCCGCAAATCAATCAACGTAATACACCACATTAACAAACTGAAAAATAAAAATCATATGATTATCTCAATAGATGCAGAGAAAGCCTTCGACAAAATTCAACATCCATTTATGATAAAAACCCTCCAGAAAGTGGGAATAGAAGGGACATATCTCAACATAATAAAAGCTATATATGACAAACCCACAGAAAACATTATCCACAATGGTGAAAAACTGAAAGCATTTCCCCTAAAGTCAGGAACAAGACAAGGGTGCCCACTTTCACCACTACTATTCAACATAGTTCTGGAAGTTTTGGCTACAGCAATCAGAGCAGAAAAAGACATAAAAGGAATACAAATTGGAAAAGAAGAAGTAAAACTTTCACTATTTGCTGATGACATGATCCTCTACACAGAAAACCCTAAAGACTCTACCAGAAAACTACTAGAGCTAATCAATGAATACAGTAAAGACGCAGGATATAAAATCAACACACAGTAATTCCTTGCATTCCTATATGCTAATAATGAGAAAATAGAAATAGAAATTAAGGAAACTATTCCATTCACTGTTGCAATGAAAAGAATTAAATACTTAGGAATATATCTATTTAAGGGTCTAGATCTGATAGACTGCCTGATGAACTCTGGACGGAGGTTCGTGTCATTGTACAGGAGACAGGGACCAAGACCATCCCCATGGAAAAGAAATGCAAAAAGCAAAATGGCTGTCTGAGGAGGCCTTACAAATAGCTGTGAAAAGAAGAGTAGCGAAAAGTAAATGAGGAAAGGAAAGATATAAGCATCTGAATGCAGAGTTCGAAAGAATAGCAAGGAGAGATTAGAAAGCCTTCCTCAGTGATCAATGCAAAGAAATAGAGGAAAACAACAGAATAGGAAAAGCAAGAGATCTTTTCAAGAAAATTAGAGATATTAGAAATATCAAGGGAACATTTCATGCAAAGATGGGCTCGATAAAGGACAGAAATGGTATGGACCTAACAGAAGCAGAAGATATTAAGAAGAGGTGGCAAGAATACACAGAAGAACTGGACAAAAAAGATCTTCATGACGAAGATAATCACAATGGCGTGATCACTCACCTGGAACCAGGCATCTTGGAATGTGAAGTCAAGTGGACCTTAGAGAGCATCACGACGAACAAAGCTAGTGGAGGTGATGGAATTCCAATTGAGCTCTTTCAAATCCTGAAAGATGATGCTGTGAAAGTGCTGCACTCAATATGCCAGCAAATTTGGAAAACTCAGCAATGGCCACAGGACTGGAAAAGGTCAGTCTTCATTCCAATCCCAAAGAAAGGGAATGCCAAAGAATGCTCAAACTACCGCACAATTGCACTCATCTCACACGCTAGTAAAGTCATGCTCAAAATTCTCCAAGCTAGGCTTCAGCAATATGTGAATTGTGAACTTCCAAATGTTCAAGCAGGTTTTAGAAAAGGCAGAGGCGCCAGAGATCAAATTGCCAACATCCTCTGGATCATGGAGAAAGCAAGAGAGTTCCAGAAAAACATCTATTTCTGCTTCATTGACTATGCCAAGGCCTTTTACTTTGTGGATCACAATAAACTGTGGAAAATTCTGAAAGAGATGGGAATACCAGACCACCTACCTGCCTCTTGAGAAACCTGTATGCAGGTCAGGAAGCAACAATTAGAACTGGACATGGAACAACAGACTGGTTCCAAATAGGAAAAGGAGTACATCAGGTTCTATATTGTCACCCTACTTATTTAACTTATATGCAGAGTACATCATGAGGAACGCTGGGCTGGAAGAAGCACAAGCTGGATTCAAGATTGCTGGGAGAAATATCAATAACCTCAGATATGCAGATGACACCACCCTTATGGCAGAAAGTGAAGAGGAACTCAAATGCCTCTTGATGAAAGTGAAAGAGGAGAGTGAAAAGGTTGGCTTGAAGCTCAACATTCAGAAAATGAAGATCATGGCATCTGGTCCCATCACTTCTTGGGAAATAGATGGGGAAACAATGGAAACCGTGTCAGACTTTATTTTTTTGGGCTCCAAAATCACTGCAGATGCTGATTGTAGCCATGAAATTAAAAGACGCTTACGCCTTGGGAGGAAAGTTATGACCAGCCTAGATAGTATATTAAAAAGCATCAATCCTGGGTGTTCATTGGAAGTACTTAAGCTAAAGCTGGAACTCCAATACTTTGGCCACCTCATGCAACAAGTTAACTCACTGGAAAAGACTCTGATGCTGGGAGCAATTGGGGGTAGGAGGAGACGGGGACGACAGAGAATGAGGTGGCTGGATGGCATCACCGACTCAATGGACATGAGTTTGAGAGAACTCCGGGAGTTGGTGATGGACAGGGAGGCCTTTCGTGTTGTGGTTCATCAGGTCGCTAAGAGTCGGACACGACTAAGCGACTGAACTGAAATGAACTGAAGGAAATAAAAGACTTATACATAGAAAACTATAAAACACTAGTGAAAGTAAACAAAGAGGACACTAATAGATGGAGAAATATAGTGTGTTCGTGGATTGGAAGAATAAATATTGGAAAAATGATTATACTACCCAAAGTAATTCATACATTCAATGCAATCCCTATCAAGCTACCATGATATTTTTCACAGAACTAGAACAAATAATCTCACAATTTGTATGGAAATACAAAAAAACTCGAATAGCCAAAACAATCTTGAGAAAGGAGAATTGAAATGGGGGAATTAACCTGCCGGACTTCAGGCTCTACTACAAAGCCACAGTCATCAAGACAGTATGGTACTGGCATAAAGACAGAAATATAGATCAATGGAACAAAATAGAAAGCCCAGAGATAAATCCACGCACCCATGGACACCTTATCTTTGAGAAACGAGGCAAGAATATAAAATGGAGAAAAGACAGTCTCTTCAACAAGTGGTGCTAGGAAAACTGGTCAGCCACTTTAAAAGAATGAAACTAGATCACCTCCTAACACCATACACCAAAATAAACTCAAAATGGATTAAAGATCTAAATGTAAGACCAGAAACTATAAAACTCCTAGAGGAGAACATAGGCAAAACACCCTCCGACATAAATCACAGCAGGATCCTCCAAGAACTACCTCCCAGAATATTGGAAATAAAAGCAAAAATAAACAAATGGGACCTAATTAAAATCAAAAACTTCTGCACAGCAAAGGAAACTATAAGCAAGGTGAAAAGGCAGCCTGCAGAATGGGAGAAATTAATAGCAAATTGAACAACCGACAAAGAATTAATCTCCAAAATATACAAGCAGCTCCTGCAGCTCAATTCCAGAAAAATAAACGACCCAATCAAAAAATGGGCCAAAGAACTAAACAGACATTTCTCCAAAGAAGACATACAGATGGCTAACAAACACGTGAAAAAAATGCTCTCAACATCCCTCATAATCAGAGAAATGCAAATCAAAACCACAATGAGATACCATTTCACACCAGTCAGAATGGCTGCTATCCAAAAGTCTACATGCAATAAATGCTGGAGAAGGTGTGGAGAGAATGGAACCCTCTCACACTGTTGGTGGGAATGCAAACTAGTACAGCCACTATGGAGAACAGTGTGGAGATTCCTCAAAAAACTGGAAATAGAACTGCCATATGATCCAGCAATCGCACTTCTGGGCGTACACATCGAGGAAACCAGAATTGAAAGAAACACATGTACTCCAATGTTCATTGCAGCACTGTTTATAATAGCCAGCTCATGGAAGCAACCTAGATGTCCATCTGCAGACGAATGGATAAGAAAGCTTTTGTACATATACACAATGGAGTATTTTTCAGCCATGAAAAAGAATGCATTTGAGTCAGTTCTAATGAGATGGATGAAATTGGAGCCTATTTACAGAGTGAAGTCAGCCTGAAAGAAAAACATCAATACAGCATACTAACGCATATATATGGAATTTAGAAAGATGGTAATCTTATCCCTGTATACGAGACAGCAAAAGAGACATAGGTGTATAGAACAGTCTTTGGGACTCTGTGGGAGAGGGTGAAGGTGGGATGATTGGGGAGAACGGCATTGTAGCATGTATATCATATGTGAAATGAATCACCAGTCCAGGTTCGACACATGATACAGGATGCTTGGGGCTGGTGCACGGGTATGACCTGGAGGGAGGATATGGGGAAGAGGGAGGTGGGAGGGGGGTTCAAGAGGGGAAACACATGTACATCCGGAGAAGATTCATGTCAATGTATGGCAAAACCAACCAATATATTAATGTAAAGTAATTCGCCTCCAATAAAAAAAAAAGAAAGAAATGAATATATGAAAAGAAATGAACAATCCCTACATAAGACAAAGCATATAATGGATTAGAAGGAAGGTAAAGGCAGCTCTAAAAGTTGTGAACCAAAATCCCTGTGATATGGTATGGAAGTAACCTGGTGGCTCAGAAGGTCAAGAATCTGCCTGCAATGGAAGAGATCTGGGTTGAATTCCTTGATCAGAAAGATCTCCTGGAGAAAGGCATGGCAATCCATTCCAATATTCTTGCCCGAAGAAACCCATGGACAGAGGAACCTGGCAGGTTTTAGTCCATAGGCTCTCACAGAGTCAGACACAACTGAAGTGACTTAGAATGCATGCATGGTGTGGAATTGTTACTGGTGAACCCTGTTCCGGTGACAAGTTTCAGCCAGTACCAATCGGCAAGCCATGTACAATTGCAATGGGTTTGGCAGTTAAAGAAAACGACTTACAAGTTGTACTCTGCATTTTGAACCCAACTGTTTATTTCTAAATCAAGTGCAGTTGGAATTAAAATGTAAATGAAGGACTTCTTTTATTTTAAAACATAATTTAGGGTGATATCATGATTCAAACATTAGAAATAGTCTTGGAAATGAAGGAAAAAATTTTATCTCACATTTACAACTCTAATGTTTCAAGCAAAGATTTGGACCAAAGGGGAGAAAAAAGAGCGAATTCAGTAGCTTTTTGGCTGGAAAAGATTGGCATTCTTCCATGTCTTGCTTGCTGCAAGAGGCAGAATTTGATTCAGGAGGAGCTGAAAGCTTCTCCATGCTGCTCTGGTGGCCCAGAGATTCTGGCTTGTGTGAACTGGTCCATCTGGACCAGTGTGAACGACAAAGTCAAACCTCCCACGTGCATTTGCCTGGCTGGGCAAATCAACTTCAGAGCAAGGGCACAGGCTGCCTCTAGAGCTCCATCAGCTTTCTTCCTTGGTGGTGTGGGTAGCTCCAAGGTGCCACTGCTATCATGAAGAGAGTAAGACAGCTTTTCCTGTTGCTGTATATTGCAAATCATCCAATTTTGAGTTGCTATTTATCCCTCTTTTTGGCAGCTATAGTTACTCAGCTTTCTGTATCATCGTCTCTGTGAATCAAAGAGCTTTCCCCGCATGTCGATCCTAACAAGTGTCTTCTTGGCAAACCCTCATTAGAGGAGGTTTTCCCTGATTGTTTTATAAATGGGTGTGAATGAGGCTGGTGAGCCTGAGCTGTGCTCCATTGACTGTATTGTATTGTATCCCAAATCTTGCTTAGGATTTTAGTCTGTCAATTATTTTTGTTATGCTTGCTTTTCTATTTTACTATTCTTGTCAAAAGCTAAAGTTCTGAGATCACAGCAATAGATTTGGAAACCAAATGAAGAGGTCATCAGCCTATACAGTAATCTATGCTTCAATGTTCCATGTCACCAAGAAAATCTGAATACCATCTCTAATGCCACTGTTGTTTTGTTTTCTTTTCTTTTGGCCCAACTGACTTTCCACCTAAAATCTAGCTGAGAGAGGAAGATGTTCAACTGACACCACTGCCTGTCTACTGCAATAGATATCTGCTAATGTTTCCTTTTTAAAATTTATTTTTATTAAAATATAGTTGATTTTGAATTTTGTCTTACTAATGTTTTCTTGTACAATATGAATAACATTTTCTCTTTCTTACTACCCTTCATCTTAACAGGCAAAAAAGAGATCTATTTCCACATAACATAAAGATGGTGCTGATGATCAAAAGTGACAATAGCATGCAACCTGCCAATTTTAATCCATTTCAAAAATACCTATGCAAACTTCTTATACCTTGATATTTCAAATGTAGACTAGTCCAGCTAGTCCACAGGTCCCCAAATGAGTTATATGCAAGCATTTTGAAGTCATTGAATTATCAGCATTTAGGCCAGAGAAAGTTCTAAGAGACTTTGGCCCACGATTTGTAAAATTGAATTTTATAAATAAAATTAAAAAAAGCTGCCAGCTGGGTTTCTTGATAAGCTGACTTTTCAAAAAGTTGAGATTTTATTTTTTAACCTAATGAGCTCTTTGTCCCAGATCAGGCAAGAATGCTCTAGTGAGTACATATGTAGCTTTAGTAAATAATCATGAAAATTTAGGGACAATGCCAGGTATAATCATTTTATGAGAATGAGGTTAACTGTTAATCTGGATTCATACACCAGTGAAAGCAACCCACTCTGAGTACAGATTTATAGATAGGTTATATACATGGGAACATAAGAAGCTAAACAAGGTCACTAACCCAGGATATGCCCTCAGGATTAGAATATAAATAGAGATGGCTGTAATCTAATCAACTGCACTATAATTTCTCTAAAGAATGTTCCTATACTATATGGTACTTTCCTGCTTGGAGTCCATAAAAAGGAGAATTAATAGAAAGAAATTGCTTGTGTTAACTAACTCTGTCCAGGAAAGACAGGCACTATATATTGCAATAATGATAATGATAATTATGGAATCATAAACATCATCATTTATTGATGTTTAAGTGACTTAATATATGTGAAGCACATAGAACAGTGTCTAGCACAAATACGTATTCACTAAGTGTAAGCTATAATTATTATGAAGCTGTAATAGTACAATAAAACACTGCTAAGTAATTTACAAACTTTAGTCTAAAAACTAAAATCTACATCCAACCCACAGTGTTTTTACCAATCCTTCAACCCTGCTCCACCACACATCCAAATACCCATAACAGCTGGTCTTCTACCATTCATTTAATTGCACAAGCCAGGATTAGGCACAATCTGAACACCATCCTCTTCATTCTTCGAACCTCATCCTTCAAGAAGGTTTATTGATTATATTTCACATTGTTAATATATCTGTCACTAAGTTGTTTGTACTCTGGTCCAAGCCACCACTTCCTCCTTCCTAGACTATTGCACATAGCTTCCTGATTGGTCTCCTTGTACACCCTTCCCCTATTTAAGCAGATCCTCCATACAGTAGCCAGAGTGATCTCTTCAAAACCCAAATCTGATCACTGACACTTTCTATTAGTTTTCTGTTGCTCTTACACTATTACTAACCAAATCATCAACTAGTCCTGCAAGGGCATACTTCGTCTGTTCTCTGCTGACCTCTCCAACCCCAAACTGTACCACTGCCACTCTTGCTCCGTATGCTTCAGCTACATTGCTTTATTCCAGTTCACAAAAAGTGTATTCAAAATGAGGACTTGATCTGGAAAGTCAAGGAAGTCCTCCCAGAGAAAATGAGGTTTGAACTGAGAAGCTGGAGGATAAGTAGGTGTTAAATAAAGGCAGAGCCTGGTGGGATGGGTGTGTAGAGAAGAGTGAAAAATAATTTGGCGAAGAGGAAACTATTACAGGGAAAGGGAACAAGTAGCATGAGGAAAAGCCCTGGAGAGGAAATGAGTTTTGTATGTTCTAGAAAATTAAGAGTGTGGCTTAAGGGTAATGATCAAGCAGGAAAATAATATGAGTTGAAGCGGGAAAAGGGGTAGGAGTCCAAGTGTGTTGTGGCTATAGTCCACCATGAAGAATTCACAAATGATAACAGATTGAGTGAATCCGAACTAAATGATTAAACATTTTTTATAAACTACAATTTTGTTTTTACTTCAAATTTTAAAATATATTTCATCCTTGCTTTAGTCAAATATAAGTGTGTGTTCTTCACTAAGTCATCAATGAAGTCTATTGGACCTGGATTGGTAGACAGTAGCAAAAAGATGCCAGGGTGCAGAGAAAGGAATGCATTGCTGGTGGGGTTTCAGGTGCACTGGCACAACTGTGCACGACAAGAATTTGGCCCACACTGTCTAACACAAGCCAACTCTCTCACTTTTGAATCCAATAACTATTACTCAACCGTTGAGAGAACAGAACCAACAAAGAGCTTGCCTGGATTAACCAGTTGAAAGATGAAACTTTAAATTGTTTTTGAAAAATAAAGTCGATTAGGGAACAACTTGGAATCAAAAAGAAATAAACAAATTACATGCTTGCAATTCCACTATGATGTATTTAAGCATAGGGCCTGCAGAGGAGCAGAATGTGAAAGAAAGGAAGAGAAAGAAAGAAAAGAGGAGAAGGAAGGAGGGAGGGAGGGAGGGGAAAAGGAAAAGAAAAGAAAATACCATCCAAATCTTCAACTGAAAAGGACTTAAATATAAAAGAGCATTTTGACTTGCTACTTTTCAAGACTTTTCAGTGAAAGAAACAAGGATAAAAGAAAGTATCAAAATATTGCTTGAAAAGCATCCCCACATTTTCAAACAAAGCACTTTTCAACAAAGGCTTCAGACAATTTCCAATTACTCATATATTTTATCATCAAGAAAGATAGCTCTTATTTTCCATATTTTAGGAATAGAGAAACCAAGGCACTGCATTCTTATGTAGCATATACAAGTCACTCTTAACAGAACACAAAGTGAAACTGAGGTTTCTTGGTATCTAATCTACCTTAGTCCACCAATATCATAAAAAATTCCATGAGGGCAGGTATCCTAACTCATTCTCATTTAGCATCTACCACAGAGCATGCCACATAGTACCTTCTCAATAAATATTTATTATATGACTGAGTAAACTATTCCTCCCCAGGCTCACAAGTACCATTTATTCTTCATTCATTGTCTGGAGTTTCTACCAATAGAGAGCAATATAAAACTTGCCAATATCAGTGTCTTGGAAACTGAATATATAACACTTTGGCAGGTTGCACTGTCCCACTTATGCGTTAGAAAGTAAGTTTCTTTTCAGACATCTGTTTGCTTAAAACTCTTGGGTTTTGTTAATGGTAGTATTTAAAGAGAGTTTTTATTATTAGTTGACATTTTCCGTGTCAACGGAAATGAGCCTAACATTCATGGTTGCACTACTCTGTCTTTGCACTCATATAAGGGAGGTCGTGGTCTCTGGCTTCTGCTAGTGAAATAGGTGTCTGGATTAACCTGAGCTTGGCTGGTTGTGTCTTTCCAAGTCTCCACATTCTACCTGCCTTCCACACAGCAGAGTATGAGCAGTCTCACTATATCCCATGCTAAAGTCTACCTTGTTTGTCTTTAAAGAGCAGAATTTTTAGCTATCAAAGTGGTATACTCTATCATATATCCTAATTTGTTAATCCTTATGTGAAATACAGATGGTTGACCTACCATTCAGATGCTGATTCAGTATCTACTGACCTCCCATCAATGTGCTAAAAGCAGTGTCAGGCACATTTGCATACTTTGCCTTATTAATCCTCACAAGTTTGTGAAATAGGTGTTGTTACTCCATAACATAAATTAGTTAACTGAGTCTCAAGGGAGGTATGTAACTTGCTCATAGTCACACAAAGGGGCATTCCAAGCTTCTGGAATTATTGCTGCATTGGCAACTTTATCATTCTTCTCAAATGAACCTTGCATTCACTTTATATTATGACTAAAACAATGAATATGCAAGACAGAAGTATCTTAACATAGAAACAAAACAAGGGGAAAAAATAAGAACAAAAAGAAACTATTATAAAAATTATTTAGAGACAACTGATGACAATGCCTTACTCTATGTTTTTCAGGGATTTTTCTATGTATATTTTTAAGGAATCAGACTTTGAGCAGTTTTATAATCACTTTTTCCTCAACTAACCATTATAATCATATGTTATTCCAATAAAAAAAAGCTACATCATAATTTTAATGACTGCCATAATATTCCATCTCACGGATCTGCCATAATTGATTTAATCAAACTTCCTTTTTTAATACTTTTAAGCTGTTCCCAATGTTTTGCTGTAACAAATCATTCTGCAAAGAACTTCATTACAACTCTGCTTTTATGCACATTTTTATTAATTTACTTGAAATAAATTCCTACAATGGAATTTTTGGATTAAAGGGCATGCACACCTTCAAAGTTTGTTTGATACATATTTATCATGTTTTTGCAATGGAGCTCAGGACTAAAGCCCAGGCCAGTAGAGACATTTTTAAAAGAGGAAAAAATGTTGCCATGTTTCTCTTCTGCTTTCTTATGATTATCCTGGCCTCGTCTGACTTGTTATCATCCCCCAGTACTTCTTCCACTTCTTCCATTCACTTGCAGTCTCTGCATTCACACTTTGCCAGTAATTCTCTTAAGACAGCCAAAAGAGCAGAGCTAGAATCTGATTTATGTCTCTATATGAATGATGACTGGTCACAGGTAGGCACAGAACTATGAACAGGCAGATATATAATTATTATCATGTGGTAGCTGAATGAATCTTTCTGAAATAGGAACTTCTAAGTCCAATAATTCAGCTATTTAAGATTTAATTCTATTTTCTTTCCAGCTCTTGAGATTTATCTTCCTGATTATGAGTCTTGCTTTCAGTCACTGGTCCTTGATACATTAAAAAAAAATCCTTACACATATTTTTCTTACTTTTTTTTTTTCCTGGGAGGAAATGTGCTTGCAGGTTTTCTACAAATACAGTTCAGGTTAAGTGATTTCATCTGCAGTGTTGAAATGCAATTAAGGCTTAAAATGGCCTCTAAGAAATGCTATATTTCAGTACCTGTGAGTAGAGGCAGACAGCCTGTATTTGAAAATGAATTCATATCTGACACATGAAAGAAGTTTATTTGATGCTTTCACAACTCCATTAAAGGCCCAATTGTCCAGTGTCACAACCCTCTTTGGCCATTATCTTCTATTAATGGGAAAGTCTCCCTTCTTTAGCACATTAATAAATGAATAATGAAGGTCTGGACTCTAAAGCACAAACCCAGGAACGCCCAGATATATTTTGTTTGCTTCAGTGCCATTCTTATTACAATGCATACAATTAAAACACCATCTCTGTAGAGAGACAAATACAAAGATAGCCAAATTGCAGTTAAGGAGGCCTCTAGCAAGCCGGACTCACCACTGCTGGTGTCTAATATAGCAGGATACTTAACGTCATCTGGTGCAGCAGGATTTCATGTGTATCCAGATTTCCCCATCAATAGTCTGAATAGCAACTCTTTTTCAATTACGGTAATCTTATTTTTAAACTCTGATAGTATTAAAAAAATAAGCTGCATAAAATATGAAAGCAAAATTTCCAGAAAATGCCCTTTGCAGACCTTTCTCCCTCTCCTTTTCCAGAATCAAATCTTTATTTTGAATTCTGGTCACCTCCCTCTTGTGTGACTACAGTCATCTAGCAGTCCTCCCTACATTAAAATGCATTCCACTGCAATAAATCCTGTAGATCAAGAGATGCCATAAATACCTAATCTCTGGTATATTACTGACATACAAAAGTGAGAAATCATAAAGGATTGTGGAAAATTAAAACAGTCAAGGTAGATGAGCATTGAATATTGAGGAGGAGGCATTATTTGAATGGGTAAGAGGAAATGAAATTTCTGTCCACCCTCACATACATTAGCGCCCCAGCTACCCTGACTAGATGGCCCATGCTGGGAATCTCCCTGAGAGAGATGGAGAGAGAGATTTGACTGCAGTTTCCTGCCAGGTTTCTCAGCCAAGACTTATTTAAGGAACAACCTGGAGAACACCCACTATGAAGGAACAACTTAATTATCTAAACTTTCCCGCCACCTTGGTCCTCTCATCCATGCCTGGGATTCAGTCCCTCAGGGAGCCTTAGGCAAACTCCTCTATCTCTGTAGCCAGTGCTCCTCCTTCATGTTTTGCCACAAGAGCTTGTGTGTGTGTGTGTGTGTGTGTGTGTTAGTTGCTCAGTTGTGTCTGACTCTTTGTGATCCACCTGGGCTGTAGCCCACCAGGCTCCTCTGTCCACAGGATTCTCCAGGCAAGATTACTGGAGTGGGTTACCATTACCCTCTCTAGGGGATCTTCCTGACCCAGGGATCAAACCCAGGTCTCCCACATTGCATGCATATTCTTTACCATCTGAGCTACCAGGGAAGCCCAGAAGAGCTCATAGTGACAAACAAATGTTAGCAAATATTTGTTAGCAAATAATAAATGTTAGCAAATATATATATGAAAGCAATCTTAATGGAAAGAGACCAGTGTCTCAAATGTTAGGAAAGAATGTGTACAATTGACCATCGTTGTCTCTCTTTCAGCTCATTTCAGTCACTAAGTCGTTTCTGACTCTTTGTGACCCCATGGACTGCAGCATGCCAGGCTCCCCTGTCCATCACTAACCCCTGGAGCTTGCTCAAACTCATGTCCTTCAATTCAGTGATGACATCCAACTATCTCATCCTCCGTCATCCCCTTCTCTTCCTGCCTTCAATCTTTCCCAGCATCAGGGTCTTTTCCAATGAGTCAGTTCTTTGCATCAGGTGGCCAAATTTTGGAGTTTCAACTTCAGTATCAGTCCTCCCAATGAACATTCAGGTCTCTCCTCAGAGAGTCCTTTCACTCAGAGTTAAAGAGGGAGCAGGAAGGAGACCGGTTGAGGAAGTAAATCTGTGGATTTTCCTTACAGCATTCTCAGTAGTGCTGTGTATGTATCTATGTGTGTCTGTGTGTCTGGTTTTATCTCTTGAAGTTTAACCCTTTTCTAGAAAACACAGGGTAGCAATTAAAAACCTGGAGTTTTTCATCAGATGGAAATGGGACTGAATCAAAGTTCTTCTAATTATTAGCTTTATAGACTCCAGTACTCTTGCCTAGAAAATCCCATGGATGGAGGAGCCTGGTAGGCTGCAGTCCATGGGGTCACTCAGTCGGACACGACTGAGCGACCTCGCTTTCACTTTTCACTTTCACGCATTGGAGAAGGAAATGGCAACCCACTCCAGTGTTCTTGCCTGGAGAATCCCAGGGACAGGGGAGCCTGGTGGGCTGCCGTCTATGGGGTCGCACAGAGTCGGACACGACTGAAGCGACTTAGCAGCAGCAGCAGCAGCAGACTATCAGAAACACTTAACCTCCGAAGCTTTATTTCTCCCATCTGTGAACTGTGAACAATCATATTACCTACGTCATAGAATTACTATGAAATCTAAATTTTATAATATATGTAGACTATGTATGTATGTGCCTGGACCCAAAGTAGGCAGTTAATAAATTACTGTTGTTGCTGCTGTGGTTGCTGTTATTATTCCCATTCTTATTTTCTTAGTCACTAGACACATAAAATATGTTTCTTTTTCCAGCCCCCTCCCCCACCGTGATGGGACAGGTAAGGAAAGGTTCTGACTTACTAGAGGATATATCTTACAATCAAAACTATTGAGCTTAGTAGGATTGCTGATTCATTGTCTCAATATCGTGCATTTGGTTATGTTCTATTCTACTTATCTAGAAACTTTTCATCCCTTGCCCAGAGCACCAGCACCGTAGAACATTCATTCATTAGACGTTTTGAACACCTGGCACACACTGGGCATTTTGCTATGCCCTGGATATACAATTATAAGCAAGATGAACATAGTCCCTACCTTTGAAGAGTTCCCAGTTTGGTTTTGTTTATTAGGAGGAAGGGTAATGTGAACAGAGAGATGGATATGGCATGTGCTATGATAGAAGTTTACAGCCAATGTAAAGAAGGTAGGAGCATGGAACAGCCTTGGTGAATGACAGTGTCAGGGAAGGCTTTCCAGAGTAACTGTCTCTAGACCTACATCTTAAAGAGTATATAGAAATTATATCCAGAGAGAAGGGAAGGTTATTCCTGACAGATCTAGCAAAATGTGCAAAGATGTACAGTTGGCACAGTGGTAAAGAATCTGCCTACCAATGCAGGAGACAGAAGAGATGCAGGTTCGATCCCTGGGTCAGGAAGATCCCCTGGAGTAGGAAATAGCACCACCCCTCTCCAGCATTCTTGCCTGAAAATTCCCACGGACAGAGAAACCTGGTATGCTGCAATTCATAGGGTCGCAGAGTGAGACACAACTTAGTGACTGAACAACAACAACAATGCATAAAACAAGAATGTCAGGGTGTGAAATTTTTTGTTGTTATTGTAAAAAATATTCCAATGACTTGCCCAGTGGTCCAGTGGCTAATACTCTATGCTCCCAATGCAGGGGGCCTGGGTTCCATCCTTGGTCAGGGAAATAGTTCCCACAGTTTGCAACTACAGATCTCTCAAGCCAAAATGAACAAAGATCCCACAAACTGCAACTAAAAGTGGTGCAGTCAAATAAATAAATAAGTAAGCATTTTTTTAAAAAAATTCCAGAAGATGTAAACAATTTCTTGGTTTCTCTGATTAAGAAAAATATAGTAATGTAAACTTTTAATTATTACCAAGAGTTTGCTAAGTGAGTATGGAACCAGAATCAGGAGAATTAACTGGATCATCTTATTAACTGCGGTCTGAATGTTTGTATCCCTCCAAAATTCATATATTGAAAACCGAATGGGCAAGGTGATGGTATTAGGAGGTGGGGCTGTTGGGAGGTGGCTAGGTTATTAAAAGGGCCTCCCTGGTGGCTCAGACAGTAAAGAATCTGCCTGCAATATAGGAGACCTGGGTTTGATCTCTAGGTCAGGAAGATTCCCTGGAGAAGGGAATGGCAACCCACTACAATATCCTTGCCTGGAGAATTCCATGGACAGAGGAGCCTGGCGGGCTGTAGTCCATGTGGTCACAAAGAGTGGGACACAACTGAAGCGACTTCACTTGTACCCACACAGGGATTATTTTTATCACCGTGCAATTAGGGAAAAAGGCTTAGAGAGATTAAATAACTTACAGTCGGTGGGGTTGCAAAAGAGTTGGACACAACTGAACGACTAACACTAGGTCATAAAGACAATTCTGTCATGAAAAGTAGTGCTCTTATAAAAGAGGCCCCTTAGAGCTAATTTGCCTCTTCTACCATGTGAGGACACAAGAAGTAAGCAACCCAGGAGAGGAACCTCACTAAATCTTAACCATGAGGACTCTCTGACCTTAGACATCCAGCCTCCAGAACTGGGAGAAATCAATTTCTGCTGTTTATAAGCCACCCAGTCTCTGTTTTTTTGTTATAGCAGCCAGAACAAACTAAGATAGCTACCATCTTTAAATTTTAGGAAAGCCACCCTGAAATAGTGAGAACTAGAGGATAAATAAGAATCAGCCACAAAATGTAGGAGGAAAAAAGTATTCCAGACATAGGAGACAGCATGACTAAAGGCCGTAATGTGACATATCATTCCGTGTGAACCGGACGAAGTCTAATACATCAAGGGGAAGAGAGTGATAGGGGAGTGCTGGGGGAAGGGGACTGAACCTGAGAAGCATCATAAGTCATTGTAAGATTGTGGACTTCACCCTGAAAGCAACTACAATTTGCTGAAGTGTTTTAAGGGTGGATCTGACCACATCATTTTTTTAACTTTAAGATCACTCTGCCTGTAGGTTGGAGCAGGATTTGAAAGGAAACAAGACTGGAGGTGGGGAGACCAGATAGGAAGCTCTTGCAATATTCTAGAAAAGGAGTGACAATGGCTTGTGACAAAGGATATGGAAAGAAATGTTTAGATGGCAGAATAGATAAAAGCTGGGAAGTGGTTGAATAAGGGGATGGAGCATAAGATGAATTCTATGTATCTGGCTTGGCCAACTGAGTGGATGGTGATGCTATTCACTGCTACAAGAGACACTAGAAAAAGAACAGACCAACAGGGTAGAAAAGACAATGTGTTCTGTTTGGGACAGGTTGCTTTTCAGTTACTTGTGTGACATCCAAATGGAAATGCCAAGTTGGCAATTGAATATGTAGATCTTGGGCTCATAATGGGGGGCTAGGCTAGCAAGCTCTCTTTGAGAAACATGGGCACACTAATTACACTTCAATTACTTGCATAAATAGCTAATATCATCCATTCTGAACTCATCTTAATTATTTTCTCTTATGAAGGAATGATCTTATTCAATGCTTATTTACTGGTTTCAGTTATCAGAAAAGCCATCATGGATAAGGTGGCATTTGACCTGGGCCGCTGAAAAGCAAAGATGGTGACAAAAAAAGAGGGTATTAGAGGCAAAGAGGAGAGAGACAGATAAACATCTGTTCAGGAAGATGAGTCTTCCAAATGACTACAGCACAAAGATGGTACATACATTTAAGTGACTGTGTGCCAAAAATGATACTAGCCATGAGAAATATAAGTTGCCTAAGGGATGGGGTCTGCACTGTTTAACCCTCAATCCCCAGACTGAGTTGCAAGCACACCCTCTGTGCTTTCTGAGTACCCTCTGCTCAGTCTCATTATTAGACTTACCCACATTATATTGAAAGCATTTGTTTCTTGCATCAGGGTCCTTCACTATAACAAGAATTCTTCCTGTCTTATTCACCATGTTATCATGCCTAGCACGTGCACTCATCACAGTAACTACTCAATGTTCACTGGAACAAACTGAACTGCAACCAAGGAGCTTACAGTCTTGTGCGAAAAATGTGGAAGCTAAAGCTGGAGAGAAACATATTGTAGAGAGATCTAAATGTCAGTGCCAAGAGAAAGTGTTGGAATTATATTGGTAGGCAATGGGGTGTCAAGGCATGTTTTTTAAGCTGATTTTGAAACTAATATTGATCCAATAGCCATGTATAGAATGCATTGGAGGAGTCAAGATGTTAGTCAAAAGAGTACATATAGCACAGCCAGCCAACTCATAGTGGGTACTCAGGAGACATTTACTGAAAACATGGATATAAGTCAGGGGCAGAAAATAAGGAATAGATGGAACTATTCAGTTCAGTTCAGTTCAGTTGCTCAGTCGTGTCTGACTCTTTGTGACCCCATGGACTGCAGCATGCCAGGCTTCCATGTCCATCACCAACTCCTGGAGCTTGCTCAAACTCATGTCCATTGAGTCAGTGATGTCATCCAACCATCTCATCCTCTGTCATCCCCATCTCCTTCTGCCTTCAATCTTTCCCAGCATCAGGGTCTTTTCAAAGGGTCAGTTCTTTGCATTATGTGGCCAAAGTATTGGAGCTTCAGCATCAGTCCTTCCAATGAATATTCAGGACTGATTTCCTTTAGGATGGACTGGTTGGATCTCCTTGCAGTCCAAGGGACTCTCAAGAGTCTTCTCCAACACCTCAGTTCAAAAGCATCAATTCTTTGGCACTCAGTTTTCTTTATAGTCTAACTTTCACATCTATACATGACTACTGGAAAAACTATAGCTTTGACTAGATGGATCTTTGTTGGTAAAGTAATGTCTCTGCTTTTTAATATGCTGTCTAGGTTGGTCATAGCTTTTCTTCCAAGGAGCAAGCATCTTTTAATTTCATGGCTACAGTCACCATCTGCAGTGATTTTGGAACTATTAGGTGAGGAATTGAATGCATGTTCAAATATCCAGTAGTTCTCTGGAATACTTCTAACGCCAACAGCATTATGTAAAAAGGGTCTCACAGCAACAAGCATAAACTTTGTTCCCCACATTTCTTTTTTTTTTTTAAGTTTCTCCTATGAATTAACTTTAAGGAGATGATATTATTTTACATGATTTTGCTGGGATTCAGGTCATTTAGCTGTATGATCAATACTCTACCAAAGCCTGCATGCCATCAGGCAACATATCTATTCGCTGAATGCTTCAATTTGGCAAAATGGAAACAGTTTTAATAGTGATTATTGTGTGTGAAGATTTTCTGGGGTGGGAGACTGGCTATTATTGATTAAAATGGGCATAATTCTGCTATCTTTGTTATTTCATTGTGGAGACTCCTAGACATTTGCATTTGATTATAGCTGTTGCACAGCTTTCTGTTTTCTCATAAGCTTGCTCTCTGGTACCAAATATTGTAGATAATCAATCAGAACATCAAAGCATCCTATTTCCAGATTCCTTCAGCCCAGAATCCCAGTGACAATAAGCTGAGGTTTATCTCTGGGTCTAATTAATGTGTGAATCCAATTATTGTGTTGTATGGGTGCAATTTACCTAAGTCAAGCCTATGGATCTATAGTGCACCTAGCTGATTTTTAGAATGCTGCAATCAAATTGGCCAGTCAAATGGAATGGACAAATTGCATTTAACAAAAACCAATGAAAAAGAAGGGAATGAAATTTTCCTTTTCCCTGGAAATCCACTGGCTTATGTAACTACTATATTCTAGTGAATGTTGTAAGTTTTCATTATGAAAACGGATTTACTTGAAATTCGTTTTTTTAAAAATCAACATGTCTACTCCACCTGAGAGTTATTTTATGCTGAAAACAAATAGCATTATTTTTCTAATATTGAAATAAGTGCTTGCACTGCTAAAATAAAAGATATATTTCAATAAAAGAAAATTGACATGTGTCTAAAGCAGCTTTATTTCTTATGATTTATTTTATTTGCTTTATATAATTTTATCTCTCTATGAATGAAGTTAAAGTTGGATTTTTATTTTTTATCCTGCTTATCTTTTGTAATTTGGACAATTCTGCCTCAAACAAGTCTTTGCTGGCCTGTGTACCTCTGTACTGAAAGCATTTGCCTTAAGTGAGGCCACCATGGAAAGCTACATGGGTGCCTGAACTCTCTGTAAGAAACTGTAGAATATGCGCCTGTGTTCAAGCCCTAAAGGGAACCAGAAAGAGAGGGAATACTGAAAATCAGAGAGAGAGATTACTTAAGAGAGTATCCATATCTTAAATTGGTGAATAAGTGAGTTTTCACCCTCTGTTCTATGCCCATAAGGTAAAATACATGAATATGCTAACTTGTGCAAAAACAAACAAGCAAACATGGGAAGGACCAAACATAAAAGAATGTGATTCATTACCTACAGGAGATATGTGGGAATGGGGTAGGCAGGATGGGGAGATTGAAACAGAGTATAAAAAATGGGTCAGGCGGTCACTACTCTGAGTATACACTTTTTGGGGAGTTCGAATGTTGGAACCATGATAGTATTGCACATAGTAAAAAACTAAATAAAAATGAAATCAACAGGAATGAAGGTGAACCCAAAATGGAATACAAACAAAAATAAAGGAACCTAATTGCATTTGTAATGAATAATATGATGACTCTGAATGGAAAAAGAAAGAAAACAACCCAAGTAACTTTTGAATGCAGTATTTTAACTATGCATATTCAGGTAAAAAATAAAAGAACAAGAAACAAATATTAACCCTAGTTTAGTATGCTTATTTCTTCACATTGCTATAATTACCAATTTTGGAAACACTTTATGCCTATTCTAGGAATGAGCAAATAAGTAAATATATTTTGGAAAATGAGAACTAGGGTCTCACTGTGGATGGGTGGTAAAGACGTGGCAAGGGAGAGGAGCAAAATCAACTCTGTGATATTGATTGTAAGTACAGGTATCAGTATATCCTCATGGTTTTCAAGATAGTAGCATAGATTAGATAGATAATTGAGAGACAACAGAGAGAGTGATAGACAGATAGGTAGGAAAATACACACACACATACGTACATACATGCATATTTACACACATATATTTCCTAGCTTTGTTTGCTGAGAGACCTTAGAAAGAGTAACACTCCACAATAACCAGCAAAACTAGTGTCCACTCTTAATTTCTACATATTATTTTCTACCAAAAGGACCCAGAGCCTCTTGGAATTGATTCCAGAACTGGGGCAGAGAAAGAAGAAAATGAGCCTGGAAACAATTTGCTGAGCCAGAAACTAAAAAAGTGCTCACAAAATGGTCATGCCATGGGGAAAAGATTCAGTCTGAGGGGCTTCATTGGCCAAATATGGAACAATTTGAACATCAAAATAGTGCTGCTGCTGCTGCTAAGTCGCTTCAGAGGTGTCCAACTCTGTGCAACCCCATAGACGGCAGCCCACCAGGCTCCGCTGTCCACAGGATTCTCTAGGAAAGAATACTGGAGTGGGTTGCCATTTCTTCCTCCAAAATGAGAATATATGTCAATAATAACATAATAATGTTTAAATAAATAAATAGGAAATAAGATAAAGCAGTCTCTTGCAGTAGAATTCACACTAATAAATGTGGTAAGATTAGTGTGTTGCACTGAACTTCCCAGGTGGCGCTAGTGGTAAAGAACCTGCTTGCCAATGCAGGAGACACAGAGATGTGGGTTTGATCCCTGGGTCAGGAAGATCCCTTGGAGAAGGGAATGGCTACCCACTCTAGTATTCTTGCGGGGAGAATCCCATGGAGAGAGGAGCCTGGGAGGCTACAGTCCATAGGATCACAAAAAGTCAGACATGACTGAGCACAAGACTAGTGTGTTGCACTGAAATGGGCCCAGCCTCCCTTCTCTGTTATTTTTTTTGGGGGGGGGAGGGGGGAACTCATAACCTGAGTGTCTGAATCTAATCAAGAAGAAACGGTTCAGTTGAGTTCAGTTCAGTTCAGTCGCTCAGTCGTGTCCTACTCTTTGCGACCCCATGAACCACAGCATGCCAGGCCTCCCTGTCCATCACCAACTCCCGGAGTTCACTCAAACTCATGTCCACAGAGTCAGTGATGCCATCCAGCCGTCTCATTCTCTGTCGTCCCCTTCTCCTCCCGCCCCCAACCTTTCCCAGCATCAGAGCTTTTTCCAGTGAGTCAACTCGTCGCATGAGGTGGCCAAAGTATTGGAGTTTCAGCTTTAGCATCAGTCCTACCAATGAACACCCAGGACTGATCTCCTTTAGAATGGACTGGTTGGATCTCCTTGCAGTAATAGGGACTCTCAAGAGTCTTCTCCAACACCACAGTTCAAAAGCATCAATTCTTCGGCGATCAGCTTTCTTCACAGTCCAACTCTCACAACCATACATGACCACAGGAAAAACCATAGCCTTGACTAGACGGACCTTGGTTGGCAAAGTAATGTCTCTGCTTTTTAATATACTATCAAGGTTGGTCATAACTTTCCTTCCAAGGAGTAAGTGTCTTTTAATTTCATGGCTGCAATCAGCATCCGAAGAAACAGTAGATAAATGCAAATTGAGGAATATTTTAGAAAATAAATAGCCTGTCTCTTCAAAAATGTCACAATCATGAAAGGCAATAAAAGGTTGAGAACTGCTCCTGATCAAACACTCACTGGGCGATTCTAGATCAGATTCTAACACTCAAAAGACATTAGTGGGAAAATTGACAACATTTGAATAAGGTTTCGATTAGGTAAAAATATTGTACCAGGGTTAGCTTCCTGATTGTTGCGGTTATATTATGAATATGTAAGAGACTATCTTTATTTTTAATAGAGATATTAAATAAGGATATTTAACAAAGATACTGAAGTATTTAGGGGTAAAGGAGGAATATCATGTCTGTAACTTATTCTTAAGTCATTTAGAAAAATTTAATTGATATATTGATACACAAACCTGTGTGAAAATCCTATATAGAGAGACAAAGACTACAAAGATAGTAAGAGGTAAACATGTAGGGAATCTGGGCATCTGAGTGAAGGGAATATGAAAACTGTACTATTTTTGCAACTTCTCTGTGAGTCTAAAATTATGTCAGAATAAAAAGTTTAAAACTGTGAAAATAAAATATTTCAAATAAATCTATCCCAGTGCCAAGATGTTTGGGATCTGAACTAGCAGGATTTTCTGAAAATGTAAGGAAATAAGCCAGAAAGAAATAATTCTCACTATCGGAGTAGTTGCATTAAATCATTCTACAACCTATTTTTCTCTTTGTTTCCTGTTCAGTGTTGTTAGTATGGAATTTACGAAAGGCCCACAAAAAGATGATGCCACATCAGCTCCAATTATAAAAACCAGGCCCAGTCATTGACCTTTCCATACTTAGTGTTGATTTTAGACCCATCATTTTTTTATTTAAATACAAAACCTAACTTTCAAAATAAAATCGCACTATAAACTTAATCATGTCTCCCATTTTTGAGAAGTGTTGCTGTTATTGCTATGAACTTTTAGGACTTTCCACCTGTCAAGTGCAGAATTCCTAGAGTGCCGACTTCCCAGTTGGTGCAGTGACAAAGAATCTGCCTGCTAATGCAGGAGACGCAAGAGATGGCACAGGTTCAATTCCTGGGTAGAGAAGATCCCCTGGAGGAGGGCATGGCAACCCACTCCAGTATTGTTGCCTGGAAAATCCCATGGACAGAGGAGCCTGGTGGGTTACAATCCATGGGTCGCAAAGAGTCAGGACACAACTAGTGACTAAGCGTGCAGCACACACTGTTGAGTGCATCCTAATCCATGCATCTGGCTCTTTCACATCCTTAAGATAAATTAGGGTGGCTGAAGATTAATGAAACTGAATAGTTCACCTAGACTGAGCACTAGCACAAGTCTAGTCCAGGACTAAACGCTTTTGTTTTAAGGAAAAAGTATATTTGGAAAAGTAAAATTACTAAAAATACTTTTCAAAGTAGAAAAAAAAATCTAAAAACAGAGCTAATTCACCTCTTAATTTGGAAGTAGTGGAAGTGAGATGGGAATGAGGTGACAATAAGGGAATGGAAGTTAAGGTGGAAACATTTTGCTCTGTTTTATCCTTGCAGCAGGGCAAGTCATAAGATAAATTGTGAACTATGCCAAATTTTCTTTCAATTTCCTAAATCTTCCCTCCTCCCCAGGTGTTTAGTGTTCTCTTCCTCTTTTCTTCTATTTCAACTTTTACATCATTCTTCATTCTCACTTAGGGATAAATGACTGATACAAACTCAGTGAGTTACCCTTCATTAAGATTTTAACAGATATCAATACCAGCCAAAAAAGTTAAAACTCCAATGGCAGATTTCAGGCATGTGACAGCAGATGAAAGAGATCACCTGTCCACAAGTCTGTCCTCTATGGCTGCGTCTCCATTGCTGCCCTGTAAATAAGGTCATCAGCACCATCTTTCTAGATTCCATATATATACATTCATATACAATATTTGTATTTTTCTTTCTGACTTACTTCAATCTGTATAATGTGAAAGTGAAAGTCGTTCAGTCGTGCCCGACTCTTTGTGACCCCACGGACTATACAACCATGGAATTCTGTACGCCAGAATACTGGAGTGCGATCCCCTCCTCTAGGGGATCTTACCAACCCAGGGATTGAAACCAGGTCTCCTGCATTGCAGGTGGATTCTTTACCAGCTGAGCCATAAGGGAAGCCCAAGAATACTGGGGTGGGTAGCCTACCCCTTCTCCAGAGGATCTTCCTGACCCAGAAATCAAACCAGGGTCTCCTGCATTTCAGGAAGATGCTTTACCAACTGAGGTATCAGGGAAGCCCTCTGTATAATAGGAGGTGGAACAAATTGAGAGAATAGCATGGAAGAATAGCATGATATACATATATATCACTATATGTAAAATAAATAGCAAGTGGGGAATCTGCTGTGTGACACAGAAAGTTTGACCCAGTGCTCTGTGACAACCTAGAGGGGTGAGATAGGGTGGAAGATGGGAGGCAGGTTCAGAAGAGAGGGGATATATGTATACATGTAGCTGATTCATGTTGATGTATGGCAGAAACTGTAACAATTTCATAGAGCAATTATCCTCCAATAAAGAAATAATAGAATAAATAAATACATTTTTAAAAAGAGAGAGATCATGTGGAAGGAGGGAGATAATGATTCTGGATCTTTTCAATACACCTGGTATCACCTACTTCTATGTAGGACTAGCTCTATCTTAGTAAACCAAAATATCACAATTACTTTGTGCCTTAAAGCAAGCTCGAATCTCACGCTCCATTTAGGTTGCACAAGTTGGCAGCCTGGCATCTTAGCCCAGAACCACATTGGCTGTAGATATAAAAGCACTTTCAGTCTACTTATATTTATATAGCACCTTTCATCTTAGAATGCCTGCTTTTTTATTAAGATTATTTTTTAAAAATCCATGAAAGATTGAAATACTAATATTAATATTTTCTTTTCACAGATGAGTAAAGTGATTCAAAGTAGAGTGCCATCATCAGTTAGCAAACAAAAGTTCGCAACAGAATAATAAGAGAGGCTTCTGTCTTTGCATCCTTTATCTGAAAATAAATTGTTTTACAGCTGGACTTGGACTCTTCTAGCATAGTGTCTTCTGAGGAGCTGGTTTAAAACCATACCATCCAGAGCCTAGGTATCCACATTTTGTTTGAAATGACATTTGGGTTTGCATCACCTGCCATAATCTCTTTCCCAACTGGCTTGATATTCTTTCTCTCTTAGGGATACTGTAGGAAGGATGGCAATGTGAGTAGAAAGTTGGACCAGATGGCCTTAAAGGGCCCTTCCAAATACAAGATTCTCTAATTCTCTGATTTAATTTTGATGATTCAATTTTATGACTTTACTATCACCAGATGAAATTATGTAGACATTCTGCCTTCCAGATATATTCAGCTCTCAGATATATGTCAACTTGTCTGTATCCAAATTCAATACACCAGTCAATGATTAAGCACTCATATGCAGTATCCCACAAAGTGTGTCCTAAAGGCTCTGGCCCACAAATAAGAATAACAGTTAGGAGCAGCATGTATGGTAGAGGCGGACACATCAAGTTATCATAGTATGGGGACACCAGGTAAACCAATCAGCCAACTACCACTCCATGTCCTAATTGTAAGCCATGAAAGAATCTTTTGACTCTGATTTGAGGTTCCTTGTGGATGGACAACAGAATGAAAAAAGGCTGATTATCAAATAACAATTATTGAGCTACTGAGAGCTTACTATGTAGGAGACTAAATACTTTATATATCAACTGACTTTAATTCTCACAGCAACTTTATCAGATAAGGGCCAACATTATTTCCCTTAGTTTATAGATGAGGAAATCGAGATATGCAGAGTTTAAGTAACTTTTCCAAATTCATGTAGGTAGTAAGTGGTAGCCCTGGGATTCAAACTCACTCCTGGACCATAAAGTCTATTAGCCACTGCAAGTATGCAGGCCACTTGATAGTTATACTTGATTTTCTGTAAAGTAATCAATCACCCAGCTGCTTCTAAAATTAAAGCCACAAGGACCTACTGTATAGCACAGGGAACTCTGCTCAATGTTATGAGACAGCCTGGATGGGAGGGGGCTTTGGGGGAGAATGAAGACATGTCTATGTATGGCTGAGTCCCTTCTCTGTTCACCTGAAACTACCACAACATTGCTAACCAGCTATATTCCAATGCAAAATTAAAAGATTTAAAAGATAAATAAATAAAACTAAAGCCAAAAAATAATGTCTCCTAGTAATTTGATAGTGAGTGAGTCGAGTAAAATTTTCTCAGTTGTGTCCGACTCTTTGCAACCCCATGGACTATACAGTCCATGAAATTCTCAGGCCAGAATACTGGAGTGGGTAGCCTTTCCCTTCTCCAGGGGATCTTCCCAACCCAGGGATCAAACCCAGGTCTCCCGTATTGCAGGCGGATTTTTTTACCAGCTGAGCCAGTAGTAAAACATCTTTAATGGGGTCTGAGACTTTATTACATTTCTCTGGTCAACTCATTCTCCACTCACCACTACTATTCCAGACCTTCTTCATTCTTCTTCTGCCTCCAACAAACTCTCCTCCCCACTCACTTACACAGGATGATCTTACCTCTTACTTTTCAGAGGGAAAAAAAAAAAGTATAATGTGTCATATGTCAAGTCCAACATCTTCCAAATATCAAATATACCTCCTTTCCTCTGGGTGCATCTTGTCATCTTTCAGAGCTAACACATCTCCTATGCTTTGTGTCTTAGCTCTCTCCATCTTCACAGAAATCTTATAGCATCAATAATGACACATTTTTCTATTCTAGATATTTAACCTCATCCTTTGAACTGAATCCTTTCTACTGACTTTCATATATTCTCAGCCTGTCCGATTAGAACAACTAAAGCCTTCACTTGACCCCACGCCCCCCTATAACTATTAACCCATATCTTTTCTCCTTTCCTTTGCTACAGTTTCTCAAAAGAATTATATCTTCCCTCTCTATATTTCCTTTCCTTCCTCTACCACTCACTCAACTCAGTCCAATTTGATTTACACTCAATTAATTCTACCAAATAAACTTGTACTATCAACAATTTATTTCATCTAAATCTAACACAATTTTTATTCCTCTTATTTAAACTACATTTTGACAATGTTGACCACTCTCCATTTTTCTTGAAACATTCTCCTCTGCTGGCTTCCCTTAGACCATGCACTCCTGGTTTTCCTCCTATAAGTCAAGCTGCTTTTTCTCAGTCTTCTTTGTCAGCTCCATCTCCTCCACCAGATTTTATATGTGCCAAAGTATATATCTGGGTGGGCTTCCCTGGTGGTTCAGATGGTAAACAATCCACCTGCAATGAAGGAGACCTGGGTTCGATCCCTGGGTTGGGAAGATCCCTGGGTTGGGAGTACGAGGGCATGGCAACTCACTCCAGTATCCTTGCCTGGAGAATCCCACGGACAGAGGAATCTGACAGGCTGCAGTCCATGGGGTCACAAAAAGTTGGATACAACTGAACTACTAAGCACAGCACACAGCACATATACCTGGGTAAATATAGAACACCATATATTTCTCTTAATTTGCCTAAAATATATGTGATTACTTAAAGGAAAAATTATAGCATTAACTTTGAGGGTCTATAATGTATGTAAATTAATTACTTATGACAACTGTAACACAAAAGATGGTAGAGAGAAGGTTAATGGACCTATGTGGTTTCAAGGTTCTACATTTTTCATGAAGTGTCACAAGATTAACTGTAAATAGACTAAGAATTTAAGGATGTATCTTGTAATCTCTGAGATAACCACTAAAAATAATAAAAGGAGACAAGTTTAAAATCCAACAGCTAAATCAAAACAGAGCTTAAAATTATTAAAAATAATCTAAAAGAAAGCAGGAAAGAAGGAGTGGAGGCACCAGTAACTGAAAGGACCCAATTAAAAATATAGATAACAAATATGATAGACCTAAATGCAACTATACCCATAATTATATAAAATGTTCATTTTATTGAAGTTCAGTGTATCAGTCTTTGCCATTAAGGATCAGTCTGGTTTTTGTGCTTCTCCAAGTGGTGGAGTTGAGACTCATATTCAGGACTAACTGCAAAGCCCATCTTCACAGCCACTGGCCATTGTGCTGCCTCCCAGTATCTATGTTCCAGGAGATCCACACTGTCCACAGTGGGCAGAGAAAACTGCACAGGAAGTCTGCAAAAGGGATTTCCCACACTTCACGTAAGAAAAGAAATCCCAAGAGTCCTGTAAGGCCTAAAGAATCTAATAACACAAGTGTCTGTTCCTGACCTTGGGGATGACTTACCTCTCCACAGCTGAGGAATGATAGAAAATTCTGTACACAGTACATCAATGTTCATGATATGGATTTTTCTCCTTAGAATTCAGGAGAAAAAGAACTAGATAGAGCTACCACTGGCCCTAAAGCAACACCAGCTTCACTCTGATAGGTCCTTCTGGAGATACCCAGGCAGTCAAATTCAAGTTAAATTAGAACACCAAGATTATTTCAGAGCATTGAGTATCCACCAACTGATTTTTGGTCTGAATTCAGTTTAATCAATGAACCACATGTATATTGAGATTCCCTGCAAATTCTTGGCCTTCTCCCCGCCTCCAGGTTTATACTACCTTTTTCTACATTTTTATTCCATCTACCCCAAGTCCATTCTATAAAACTAATTAACAATCACCCTAGGACTTCCAATTTCTCTTTTCACCCCAAATCTCCCAGTGTTCCTGGATTTTGTTTCCATGGTAATAGCTAGCATTTGCTTCTGTGATTTTATTTCATTTCCTTACCTGTAACTTTCCCTGTAACATACTAAAATATGACTTTTACCTCCCTCTTAAATTCCACATACCCCTTTACAATGGAACTGATGTTTCCAAAAACATCAAAATCCTCCATGCTGTGAAACATAATGGAAGATATTTTATCCCCATGTCTCAGCAGTATTTGACATTGCTGACCATTTCCTTCTTCTGGAGAAATTAATTTCCCCTCCGTTTTAATTATGCTCATCTTCTGGGTTTCTTCCTATTCCTCTGTCTGTACCTTCCCAATCTTCATTACAGGCTCTTTTCCTTTTATATGCCATTAGGATGTTGATTTCATTTGGGTTTTGCCTTATATTTTCTGCCCCTGTCAGTAATTTTCCAGCCTGGTTACAGTTGTCCCTGTTAGTTGCAAAGACCAGCTATATGACGGTATCTCTCACATCTCTGTCTCCATCCTTGATCTCTTCTCTAAGCATGAGGAGTACACGCATGCTAAATCGTTTTAGTCATGCCCAATTCTTTGCAAATCTATTGACTGAAGCCTGTTAGAATCCTCTGTTCATGGGATTCTCCAGGCAAGAACACTGGACTGGGTTGTCATGCCCTTCTCCAAGGGATCTTCCCGACCCAGGAATCAAACCTGTATTTCTTTTATCTCCTGCATTGGCAGGCAGGTTCTTTGCCACTAGCACCACCTGGGAAGCAGGAGGCAAGTCTACTTAAATGGCAATTGGGTATGCCTACTTGAATACTCTTTTCCAAAGAGCTCACAATCATCATGCCAAAAATCAATTGCCATCTTCTCATTTACTGCTACCTCCTCCTGCTCTCTGTTTCAGGGAGTTGGACCTCCAATACCCAATCACAGTTCTGTAATGATCAGAAAACATTGGCAGGAGGGTTCTTTACCACTAGAACCACCTGGGAAGCCCACCAAGACCTATCAATTCCATCCCTCTCTCTCACTCTCTCCCTTTCTCATTCTTTTTCCCTCTCTTACTCTCCCCCCCCCCCCTCTGAAATCTGGCTATTTCTCTCCATCTTCACTGCCAACACCATTTACAAGCCACCATCATCAGTTGCATGGATTATCACAATGCCTTCATAGCTTGTTTCTTTACCTCTAGTCTTCTCGCGCTTAGGTTCGTCCTTCACATTGCTGCCAGATTCATCTTGGTAAATATCAAAACATTAAACCTTTTAGTGGTTTCCTGCTGTATTAGGGAAAACTCAAAACTTTTTAACACAGACTTTAGACACTTAGCATCAGGAAAGTCTGAGACGGTCTGGGTTTAACCTTGGATGTGACAGTCACAAGCTGGGTATACTTGGTCTTTTTGGTTAAGCTCACTGAGCTTCTGCATCCTTATCTGTAGAAGGAAAATGATAATGATTACAATGATAATCAGTTAGTTCAGTCAATCAGTCGTGTTGGACTCTTTGCGACCCCATCAATCAAAGCATGCCAGGCTTTCCTGTCCATCACCAACTCCCAGAGTTAACTCAAACTCATGTCCATCGAGTCGATGATGCAATCCAGCTTCTCATCCTCTGTCGTCCCCTTCACCTCTTGCCCCGAATCTCTCCCAGCATCACGGTCTTTTCAAATGAGTCAACACTTCGCATCAGGTGGCCAAAGTACAGGAGTTTCAGCTTTAGCATCTTTCCTTCCAAAGAACAACCAGGACTAATCTCCTTTCGGAGGAATGGTTGGATCTCCTTGCAGTCCAAGGGACTCTCAAGAGTCTTCTCCAACACCACAGCTCAAAAGCATCAATTCTTCGGCGATCAGCTTTCTTCACGTCCAACTCTCACATCCATACATGACCACTGGAAAAACCATAGCCTTGACTAGATGGACCTTTGTTGGCAAAGTAATATCTCTGCTTTTTAATATGCTATCTGGGTTGGTCACCTTCCAAGGAGTAAGCGTCTTTTAATTTCATGTCTACAATCACAATCTGGAGTGATTTTGCAGCCCCCCAAAAAATAAATCTTAACACAGTTTTCACTGTTTCCCCATCTATTTCCCATGAAGTGATAGGATCAGATGCCATGATCTTAGTTTTCTGAATATTGAGTTTTAAGCCAACTTTGTCACTCTCCTCTTTCACTTTCATCAAGAGACTCTTTAGTTCTTCTTCACTTTCTGCCATAAGGGTGGTGTCATCTGCATATCTGAGGTGTTTGATATTTCTCCCGGCAATCTTGATTCCAGCTTGTGCTTCTTCCAGCCCAGCGTTTCTCATGATATACTCCACATATAAGTTAAACAAGCAGGGTGACAATGTACAACCTTGACGTACTCCTTTTCCTATTTGGAACCAGTCTGTTATTCCATGTCCAGTTCTAACTGTTGCTTCCTGACCTGCATACAGGTTTCTCAAGAGGCAGGTCAGGTGGTCTGGTATTCCCACCTCTTTCAGAATTTTCCACAGTTTATTGTGATCCACACAGTCAAAAGTTTTGGCATAGTCAATGAAGCAGAAATAGATGTTTTTCTGCAACTCTCTTGTTTTTTTCATAATCCAGTGGGTGTTGATAATTTGATCTCTGGTTCCTCTGCCATTTCTAAAGCCAGCTTGAACATCTGGAAGTTCATGGTTCAGATATTGCTGAAGTCCGGCTTGGAGACTTTTGAGCATGACTTCACTAGCGTGTGAGATGAGTGCAATTGTGCGGTAGTTTGAGCATTCTTTGCCATTGCCTATCTTTGGGACTGGAATGAAACTGACCTTTTCCAATCCTGTGGTCACTGCTGAGTTTTCCAATTTTGCTGGCCTGTTGAGTGCAGCACTTTCACAGCATCATCTTTCAGGATTTGAAATAGCTCAACTGGAATTCCATCACCTCCACTAGCTTTGTTCGTAGTGATGCTTTCTAAGGCCCACTTGACTTCACATTCCAGGATGTCTGGCTCTAGGTGAGTGATCACACCATCGTGATTATCTGGATCATGAAGATCTTTTTTGTACAGTTCTTCTGTGTATTCTTGCCACCTCTTCTTAATATCTTCTGCTTCTGTTAGGTCCGTATCATTTCTGTCCTTTATTGGGCCTATCTTTGTATGAAATGTTCCCTTGGTATCTCTAATTTTCTTGAAGAGATCTCTAGTCTTTCCCATTCTGTTGTTTTCCTCTATTTCTTTGCATTGATCGCTGAGGAAGGCTTTCTTATCTCTCCTTGCTATTCTTTGGAACTCTGCATTCAGATGCTTATATCTTTCCTTTTCTCCTTTGCTTTTCACCTCTCTTCTATTCACAGCTATTTGTAAGGCCTCCTCAGACAGCAATTTTGCTTTTTTGCATCTCTTTTCCATGGGGATAGTCTTGATTCCTGTCTCCTGTACAATGTCACGAACCTCCGTCCAGAGTTCATCAGGCACTTTGTCTATCGGATCTAGTCCCTTAAACCTATTCCTCACTTCCACTGTATAATCATAAGGGATTTAATTTAGGTCATACCTGAATGGTCTCATGGTTTTCCCTACTTTCTTTAAGTCTGAATTTGGCAATAAGGAGTTCATGATTTGAGCCACAGTCAGCTCCTTGTCTTGTTTTTGCTGACTGTATAGAGCTTCTCCATCTTTGGATGCAAAGAATATAATCAATCTCATTTTGGTGTTGACTATCTGGTGATGTCTATGTGTAGAGTCTTCTCTTGTGTTTTTGGAAGAGGGTGTTTGCTATGACCAGTGCGTTCTCTTGGCAAATCTCTACTAGCCTTTGCCCTGCTTCATTCTGTCCTCGAAGGCCAAATTTGCCTGTTACTCCAGGTGTTTCTTGACTTCCTACTTTTGCATTCCATTCCCCTATAATGAAAATGACATCTTTTTTGGGTGTTGGTTCTAAAATGTCTTGTAGGTCTTCACAGAACCGTTCAACTTCAGCTTCTTTAGCGTTACTGGTTGGGGCATAGGCTTGGATTACCGTGATATTGAATGGTTTCCCTTGGAAATGAACAGAGATCATTCTGTCATGTTTGAGATTACATCCAAGTACTGCATTTTGGACTCTTTTGTATACTATGATGGCTACTCCATTTCTTCTAAGGGTTTCTTGCCCACAGTAGTAGATATAATGGTCATCTGAGTTAAATTCACCCATTCCAGTCAATTTTAGTTTGCTGATTTCTAAAATGTCGACATTAACTCTTGCCATATCCTGTTAGACCACTTCCAATTTGCCTAGATACGTAGACCTAACATTCCAAGTTTTTATACAATATTGCTCTTTACAGCATCAGACCTTGCTTCCACGACCAGTCACATCCACAACGGGGTGTTGTTCTTGCTTTGGTTCTGTCTCTTCATTCTTTCTGGAGTTTTTTCTCCATTGATCTTCAGTAGCATGTTGGGCACCTACCAACCGGGAGAATTATCTTTCAGTGTCCTATCTTTTTGCCTTTTCATACTGTTCATGGGGTTCTCAAGGCAAGAATACTGAAGTGGTTTGCCATTCCCTTCTCCAGTGCACCACATTTTGTCAGAACTCTCCACCATGACCTGTCCATCTTGGGTGACCCTACACGGCATGATTCATAGTTTCATTGAGTTAGACAAGGCTGTGGTCAATGTGGTTAGATTGGTTAGTTTTCTGTGATTGTGATTTTCAGTCTGTCTGCCCTCTGGTGGAGAAGGAAAAGAGGCATATGGAAGCTTCCTGATGGGAGACACTGACTGAGGGGGAAACTGGATCTTGTTCTAATGGGTGAATCCATACTCAATTCAGTTCAGTTCAGTTCAGTCACTCAGTCGTGTCCGACTCTCCGCGACCCCATGAATCACAGCAAGCCAGGCCTCCCTGTCCATCACCAACTCCCGGAGTTCACTAAAACTCATGTCCACAGAGTCGGCGATGCCATCCAGCCATCTCATTCTCTGTCATCCCCTTCTCCTCCCGCCCCCAACCTTTCCCAGCATCAGAGTCTTTTCCAGTGAGTCAACTCGCCGCATGAGGTGGCCAAAGTATTGCAGTTTCAGCTTCAGCATCAGTCCTTCCAATGAACACCCAGGATTGATCTCCTTTACAATGGACTGGTTGGATCTCCTTGCAGTACAAGGGACTCTCAAGAGTCTTCTCCAGCACCACAGTTCAAAAGCATCAATTCTTCTGCGATCAGCTTTCTTCACAGTCCAACTCTCACATCCATACATGACCATGGGAAAAATCATAGCCTTGACTAGACGGACCTTTGTTGGCAAAGTAATGTCTCTACTTTTTAATATACTATCAAGGTTGGTCATAACTTTCCTTCCAAGGAGTAAGCGTCTTTTAATTTCATGGCTGCAATCAGCATCCGCAGTGATTTTGGAGCCCCAAAAAATAAAGTCTGACACTATTTCCACTGTTTTTCTATTTCCAATGAAGTGATGGGACCAGATGCCATGATCTTAGTTTTCTGAATGTTGAGCTTCAAGCCAACTTTTTCACTCTTCATTTTCACATTCATCAAGCGGATTTTGAGTTCCTCTTCACTTTCTGCCATAAGGGTAGTGTCATCTGCATATCTGAGGTTATTGATATTTCTCCCAGCAATCTTGATTCCAGCTTGTGCTTCTTCCAGCCCAGCGTTCCTCATGATGTACTCTGCATATAAGTTAAATAAGCATGGTGACAATATACAGCCTTGACGTACTCCTTTTCCTATTTGGAACCAGTCTGTTCTTCCATGTACAGTTCTGACTGTTGCTTCCTGACCTGTATACAGATTTCTCAAGAGGCAGGTCAGGTGGTCTGGGATTCCCATCTCTTTCACAGTTGATTGTGATCCACACAGTCAAAGGCTTTGGCATAGTCAATGAAGCAGAAATAAGTGTTTTTCTGGAACTTTCTTGCTTTCTCTATGATCCAGCGGATGTTGGCAATTTGATCTCTGAAGCCTCTGCCTTTTCTAAAACCTGCTTGAACATCTGGGAGTTCACGGTTCACATATTGCTGAAGCCTGACTTGGAGAATTTTGAGCATGACTTTACTGGCATGTGAGATGACTGCAATTGTGCAGTAGTTTGAGCATTCTTTGGCATTGCCTTTCTTTGGGATTGGAATGAAGACTGACCTTTTCCAGTCCTGTGGCCCCTGCTGAGTTTTCCAAATTTGCTGGCATATTGAGTGCAGCACTTTCACAGCATCATCTTTCAAGATTTGAAATAGCTCAACTGGAATTCCATCACCTCCATTAGCTTTGTTCGTAGTGATGCTTTCTAAGGCCCGCTTGACTTCACATTCCAAGATGTCTGGCTCTAGGTCAGTGATCACATTATTGTGACTATCTTGGTCGAAAAGATCTTTTTTGTACAGTTCTTCTGTATATTCTTGCCACCTCTTCTTAATATCTTCTGTTTCTGTTAGGTCCATACCATTTCTGTCCTTTATCGAGCCCATCTTTGCATGAAATTTTCCCTTGGAATCTCTAGTTTTCTTGAAGTGATCTCTTGTTTTTTCTATTTTGTTGTTTTCCTCTATTTCTTTGCATTGATCACTGAGGAAAGAAGTGACGCCTGCCCCGACGGCACAGACGCGAGAGACGCTGGCCCCGGTGGCGCAGACGGGAGAGACGTCGCCCTGGCACAACCGACAACGCAAAGAAGTGCGGCCGAGAGTAGCTACCCCACGCCTGAGGTCAGGGCCAGCAGCCGAGAGGAGCTGCCCCACGTCCAATAGGCAGAGGACAGAGAGGAGCTATTTCATGTTCAAGGTCAGGAGGGGCGGCCTTGAGGAGATACCCCTCATCCAAGGTAAGGTGCAGCAGCTGCGCTTTCTTGGAGCAGCTGTCAAGAGATATCCCACACCCAAGGTAAGAGAAACCCAAATAAGATGGTAGGTATTGCGAGGGGGCATCAGAGGGCCGACACACTGAAATCATAATCATAAGAAACTAGTCGATCTGATCACATGGACCACAGCCGAATGTGGTCCACTGGAGAAGGGAATGGCAAACCACTTCAGTATACTTGCCTTGAGAACCCCATGAACAGTATCAAAGGGAAAAATGATAGCATACTGAATGAGGAATTCCCCAGGTCGGTAGGTGCCCAGTATGCTACTAGAGATCAGTGGAGAAATAACTCTAGAAGGAATAAAGGGATGGAGCGAAAGCAAAACCAATATCCAGTTGTGGATATGACCGGTGATAGAAGCAAGGTCCGGTGCTGTAAAGAGCAATATTGCATAGGGACCTGGAATGTTAGGTCCATGAATCAAGGCAAATTGGAAGTGGTCAAACAGGAGATGGCAAGAGTGAGCATAGACATTCTAGGAATCAGTGAATTAAAATGGACTGGAATGGGTGAATTTAACTCAGATGACCATTATATCTACTACTGTGGGCAGGAATCCCTTAGAAGGAGTGGAGTAGCCATCATGGTCAACAAAAGAGTCCGGAATGAAGTACTTGGATGCAATCTTAAAAATGACAGAATGATTTCTGTTCATTTCCAAGGCAAACCATTCAGTATTACAGTAATCCAGGCCTATGCCCCAACCAATAACGCTGAAGAAGCCGAAGTTGAACGGTTCTATGAAGACCTACAAGACCTTTTAGAACTAACACCCAAAAAAGATGTCCTTTTCATTATAGGGGACTGGAATGCAAAAGTATGAAGTCAAGAAACACCTGGAGTAACAGGCAAATTTGGCCTTGGAGCACGGAATGAAGCAGGGCAAAGGCTAATAGAGTTTTGTCAAGAGAATGCACTGGTCATAGCAAACACCCTCTTCCAACAACACAAGAGAAGACTCTACACATGGACATCACCAGATGGTCAACACCGAAATCAGATTGGTTATATTCTTTGCAGCCAAACATGAAGAAGCTCTATACAGTTAGCAAAAACAAGACCAGGAGCTGACTGTGGCTCAGATCATGAACTCCTTATTGCCAAATTGAGACTTAAATTGAAGAAAGTAGGGAAAACCACTAGACCATTCAGATATGACCTCAATCAAATCCCTTATGATCTTACAGTGGAAGTGAGAAATAGATTTAAGGGACTAGATCTGATAGATAGAGTGCCTGATGAACTCTGGACGGAGGTTCGTGACATTGTACAGGAGACAGGGACCAAGACCATCCCCATGAAAAGAAATGCAAAAAAGCAAAATGGCTTTCTGAGGGGGCCTTACAAATAGCTGTGAAAAGAAGAGAAGCGAAAAGCAAAGGAGGAAAGGAAAGATATAAGCACCTGAATGTAGAGTTCCAAAGAATAGCAAGGATCCATGCTCAGTAAATCTTTAATCCAATTTTCTGTTGATGGGTGGAGCTGTGTTCCCTCCCTGCTATTTACCTGAAGCTAAACTATGGTGGAGGTAATGAAGATAATTGCAATCTCCTTCAAAAGATACCATGCATGTATTGCAATCATTTCAGACTGTAATAGAGTCTTAGCCAGTATTACAACTGATCATTTTAGGTTCCAAAACCTCCATTTTCCAGAAAAAAATCTTTCCTAGATGATCAATATACAAAATAACAAAAAGTAGAGTTCAGTTCAGTTCAGTTCATTCGCTCAGTCGTGTCCGACTCTCCACGACCCCATGAATGACAGCACGCCAGGCCTCCCTGTCCATCACCAACTCCCAGAGTTCACTCAAACTCATGTCCATCGAGTCGATGATGCCATCCAGACATCTCATTCTCTGTCGTCCCCTTCTCCTCCCGCCCCCAACCTTTCCCAGCATCAGAGTTTTTCCAGTGAGTCAACTCGTCGCATGAGGTGGCCAAAGTATTGAAGTTTCAGCTTTAGCATCAGTCCTTCCAATGAACACCCAGGATTGATCTCCTTCAGAATGGACTGATTGGATCTCCTTGCAGTACAAGGGACTCTCAAGAGTCTTCTCCAACACCACAGTTCAAAAGCATCAATTCTTCGGCGATCAGCTTTCTTCACAGTCCAACTCTCACATCCATACATGATCACGGGAAAAACCATAGCCTTGACTAGACGGACCTTTGTTGGCAAAGTGATGTCTCTGCTTTTTAATATACTACCAAGGTTACCTTCCCCTTATTCCCTTCCTATGTGCTTGTGCTAAGTCACTTCAGTCATATCTGACTCTTTGCAACCCCATGGAGTGTAGCCAGCCAGGCTTCTTTGTCCATGGGATTTCCCTGGAAAGAATAGTGGAGTGGGTTGCCATTTCCGTCTCTAGGGAATCTTCCTGACCCAGTGATCAAACCCAAATCTCTTGTGTCTCCTGTATTAGCAGTTAGGTTCTTTACCACTGGTGACACCTGGGAAGCCTTTCCCATGCCCCCAGCCTAATGACCTTTGAGGGAAGGTCAGAAAGACCACTGTATTGGCAATTATTAATGAGACATGCAGAATTCCAGGACAGAAACAGAACGTGAAATAATCCAGTACAGCTGTTCACTCTGTTCTTGAATTATTTTCTATAAGAACCCTCCAAGCTCTATCCCTCATAGTGTTTCTGTTCTTAGAAAACTCATTTCCCCTCTATAGACTTCAGTTTATACACCTGTGGGAAGAGTGAGATGAATGCAGTCTAAGATCTTTCCATCATAAAAACATGATTCAGTAGTGCTCAGAACAAGTTAGAGTCCTGACCCAGAAAGAAGATGATGAAATTTGTTAAGTTTTGCATTCTGTGCAACCAGTAGTCCAAAGGAATATGAAATGAAATATCCTATAGGACTATACAGGTAGCTTCAAGGATTCTAAAATCCCTCTGAATTTTCATCTAAGACTGGAGCATTCTTCTGGTAATGGAGCCCGTTGGATTTTTTGTTTGTTTGCTTTGTTGTTTTATTTTGCATTCATTTATTGCAATATTTTGCATTTAAAAGGGAAAATCCAGAGGTGTTTTTTTTTTTTTATAAAGTTGCTTCTTTTGGAGATGATATTACCACCCCAACTTTGGCTGTTCTAGAGTACTCTTGACTTCCTTTGAGTAGTTGAATTTGTAATAGTTTTTTTTTTTTTCAATCTTTTCTGGCTTTTTCCATTAAAATCCATGTATGTTCACTACATGAACATGATGTTTAAGAGGTACAAATATTTCCCAAAGTTTCATTAAAATTTTATTTTTTATTTTATTGTGATAAGAACACTTATGGAGAAGGAAATGGCAACCCACTCCAGTGTTCTTGCCTGGAGAAACCCAGGGACAGGGGAGCCTGGTGGGCTGCCATCTATGGGGTTGCACAGAGTCAGACACGACTGAAGCGACTTAGCAGCAGCAGCAGCAGCAAAAACACTTAATATGATACCCTTTTAACAGATTTTTACCTATACAATGCAACTTCTATTAATTAAAGAACCAGCATATTGGTGATTAATTTCCTAATAAGCCTGTCACTGTAATAAAAGAGAGATAAAAGGCCTGATACTGTCATAACCTGAGTAATTATTTACACCCCAGTCTGTTCTTCCAAATATTTTCAGAGAACACCCATACCTAAAATATGGAGTCAAAATCTGCCTGGAACTCTTTTGGCATGTTTATTTATTACAGTAGAAATTCTGAAATCATTTATATGCACTAAAGGATTAATCAAGTGTGTAAATGTGTGGATGTTTTAGGGAGTCACGGTTCTCATTGTGGAAGAAAGAAAATACATATATTTAATGAAGAAAGATGAGATTAGGATTGAAAGTATCAATATGATACCCTTGTAGTGATACCATATTAACAGTGAGTGAATATAGTATCTAGATCTTGCTTTCTAAGTATCATTACCCATTAAAAGGAACTATGACTCCTTGGAGAAGTGGCTGATACCATTTCTTGGGATGGAAGGTACAAAATGAGCCTAAAGTAGCTTGTCTTAGTAGAAAGCAAGAAAGTACTAGAAAAAAATAATAGGGGATGGCATAGTTCGAAATAAATATCTTGAAATGAACCTTCTCCCACCGAGTAAGTATAGCATAACTTGAGCATCAAAATTTAAAAGGTAATGGATAATAATCAATTGGATAAAACAGGTATTAACAAAAATCCATAGCTATAAAGTTAATTGGTATATCAGGACCCACAAAATGGAAGTTGCCCCTGTGGCCTGACCCATATCACAAATCTAAACCTAGGTCAGTCTGCACTTACAAGAATCACCCGTCAAGGAAACTTAATGCCAATCACAATCCTCCAGCTCAGCTTTAGCCAGCTTACCATAGAACAGGACCTGCCAGCCATATAAGGAAACCCTGACCTTTAGCCAATCATACCATTTTCGAATTGCCTCTTCTAATGCTCTATAAAACTCACTTTCCCAAAATCCCTCATGGAAGAGTGCTGCACTGCTTGTTTGGCACTGTATTCCCCCAATCCATGGATTGTTATCCCTAGAATCAGTTCAGTTCAGTTCAGTCGCTCAGTCATGTCCGACTCTCCGCGACCCCATGAATCACAGCACGCCAGGCCTCCCTGTCCATCACCAACTCCCGGAGTTCACTCAAACTCATATCCACAGAGTCGGTGATGCCATCCAGCCATCTCATTCTCTGTCGTCCCCTTCTCCTCCCGCCCCCAACCTTTCCCAGCATCAGTCTTTTCCAGTGAGTCAACTCATCACATGAGGTGGCCAAAGTATTGCAGTTTCAGCTTTAGCATCAGTCCTTCCAATGAACACCCAGGATCGATCTCTTTTAGAATGGACTGATTGGATCTCCTTGCAGTCCAAGGGACTCTCAAGAGTCTTCTCCAACACCACAGTTCAAAAGCATCAATTCTTCGGCGATCAGTTTTCTTCACAGTCCAACTCTCACATCCATACATGACCACGGGAAAAACCATAGCCTTGACTAGACGGACCTTGGTTGGCAAAGTAATGTCTCTGCTTTTTAATACACTATCAAGGTTGGTCATAACTTTCCTTCCAAGGAGTAAAGTTTTGCCATTTGACAATAGTGGTAATAAATAAAAAGAGAGAGACACAGAGAAGAACAGAGAGGGAAACAGACAGAATATCAGCTAACAAGTATGGAGGGAGTGGTGCACTATTTTGTAACCATTATAGTAAAGATCAGTTTAGGCAACAATAAGCAGGTGATGCTAAATTCAAGGTAGGGGAATGGATGACAAACAGGATATATGCATGGTCTTAAAATGTCTCCCCACAATTTCTTTATTAGTTGCAAAGGGGAAGTAGTAACTATACTATAATTGAAACAGATAAAATGTTGACCAATGATCAAAATTAAGCTCATCAATGAAGGGCAGATAGATAACGTGTGCCTCTGTAGGCACTTCCCTGAAATGGACTCAAGATTGTATTTATAGTCTCCCTTGAACCTAATTATGAGGAAACAGTGGAGAAACTTAAATTGAAGTACATGCTATACAAAAATCAACTGCACTCTTTAAATTTCCTGAATCTGATAACTGCACTGTGCTTATATAAGAAAATCTCTTCTTTTTAGGAAAGACACAAAGAGTAAATAAAAGCTTATGAGCATTTTCTGAAATAGTTTGTCTTAAAATGATTATATGTATAAATAAATAAACATAGAAAGACAAAAAGACACGCAGAGATAAAGAGGACAGAGAGAGACTAATAAAGCAAATAAATGTAGCAAAATATTAAATATTAGTGATGGCTAAATCTGAGTAAAGGGCAATCAGGCGTTTTCTATATTGGTCTTGCAACTTTACCGTAAGCTTGATATTACTTCAAAATAAAAATTTTAATTAAAAATTGACTGCTGGGGACTTCCCTGGCAGTCCAGTGGTTAAGACTCCATGCTTCCAATGCAGGGGGCACAGGTTCGATCCACAGTCAGGGAAGTAAGATCCCTGACATGCTGCACGGCACAGCCAAAAAATAAACAAATAATTTTTAAAATTGACTGGTGCTGATGTTCATCTTAATTTCAAATGGTAAATAGAATTTCTTTTAAAATTTTCTTGCCCAGGAAATTAATTTACTGGGAAATACTTTATACTCAAATGTGCTTATTTTCTTTGTAGTGAAAAGGATGACAACATGAATATGTGAAGCACTGAACACATAATGACCCAATTAGAAGCAACTGTTTTAAAACTAGAGGAAAAAAGTTCCTACTCAGTAGTAGGATGTGATGCACAGCATTTTACTCCTGCATACACACTCAAGAATCTACTTGCATACCATGTTATTAAACATTTTTCTCACAGAGCCACCACTGGCTAAACTTTATTAACACTTCCCTGTAAGACAGCAAACAGAGCCCTGGATGGGGAGCCAAGAAGGCCTGGGCTCAAGTCCCAGCTCTGTCACTTATTAGTCATGTAGGTGTAACTGTCTAATGTCAGCTTTCCCATCTAGACAATGGAGCTAATGATATCCTGAGAGGTTCAGGAACACATAGAACTTTCTACAAGTATACCTGCACCTGGCCTTGTCTTGAGGGGTTAGGTCTGAAGCTGATAGCATGTGTTGGACTTGGCTTGTGTGTCTTTCTGTTTAATGTGAGCATCCTCTAGGGTGGAGCTTGTCTGCAGGAGCTATATATTCCTAAAAGGAATTTGACAAGCTGCTTTCAGGAATAGTAAACCCTAGACAATCAGTTGCAATGAATTCACTAGCTTGTGCATACTATGGCCATTTTGCTTCTTGTGTCTGAAATCACTGTGTTGGTACGGAGACTGACAACACAGGAAACAAATTTCTTTTACCCCCCAGATCTTTCTTGTGTGCTTTTGAGACCTTTTTCTTTCACTTACTGACAATTGAACATTTTCCCCCCTCCTGTTAGCTCTGCTGAGCCAATCATCCTATGAGAGAGTAAGAACTGAATTGTATTCTGCCTTCAGCAGGAACAATTTCGTCAGTTAGACTGTGACTGCTGAATCTTTATTCCTGGGACATGGCGAGACAGGGCAAGAGCTTCCATATTGCTGACTAGCTATTTTGAGACTTGTAAATTTGTGGCACAACTGACTTGTAAACTGTGCTTGTATAAATGCGTCTGATACCCAAACATAAAAACGTACCATTTTATCCATCTTGTTCACATTAAAATCATAATTTTCTCTAATTCTTCTTCATTTTCTTTTCACATTTTATGCCATTCATGAAACAAGCATGATTAACTACCAGAGAGAAGTAAAATGTAGTTGGTAAACATAGGACATACACAGCACTTTGCACTTACTATCGCTGTCTCTATTTTGTTTTTCCAAATCTTCACTCTCAGATAATTTTCTCCATCAAAATCTTTGTCCCCAGTAGTTTTCTTTAGTTGTGCCTATAGAGTTTTATAACAAAGGAGATGACTCAGAATATTAGGTAGCAAGCTGGGGAAATAAGTGCTGTATTTCTAATTCTTATCAGTGCTTCAGGCCAGTCATCTGCTAAATGGGACTAAAGATACACATGATATATAAGTAAAAAGTCATGAGCATGTGTTGCTGCTGCTGCTGCTAAGTCACTTCAGTCATCTCCGACTCTGTGTGACCCCATAGACCGCAGCCCGCCAGGCTCCCCCGTCCCTGGGATTCTCCAGGCAAGAACACTGGAGTGGGTTGCCATTTCCTTCTCCAATGCATGATAGTGAAAAGTGAAAGTGAAGTCGCTAAGTCATGTCCGACACTTAGAGACCCCATGGACCGCAGCCTACCAGCCTCCTGCGTCCATGGGATTTTCCAAGCAAGAGTACTGGAGTGGGGTGCCATTGCCTTCTCCTGAGCATGTGCAATGTGATATAAATTCAAAACAATAGCTCATGTGCCGTTTAAGATTTTTACTAGGAGGATAACTTCTGGATTCACAAAGTGCAAGGTTCAGTTCAGTTCAGTCACTCAGTCATGTCCAACTCTTTGTGACCCCATGAATCAAAGCACTCCAGGCCTCCCTGTCTATCACCAACTCCCGGAGTTCACCCAAACTCATATGCATCAAGTCGGTGATTCCATCCAGCCATCTCATCCTCTGTCATCCCTTTCTCCTCCTGCCCCCAATCCCTCCCAGCATCAGAGTCTCTTCCAGTGAGTCAACTCTTCGCATGACGTGGCCAAAGTATTGGATTTTCAGCTTTAGCATCCTTCCAATGAACATCCAGAACTGATCTCCTTTAGCCTGAACTAATTAATAAATGCCAAGGAGATATACCTCAAAATGCACCAAAGTTCTTAAATATTTTAACTCCTCAAAATGCACCAAATTACACCTCAAAATGCACCAAAGTTCTTAAATGATAATTTAACTCCCCAGTATGACAATTGGAAGATGTATAGATTTTCTACTACTGCTATAACAAATTACCACTAACCTTGTGCCTTAAACAATACAAATGTACTATCATATTGGATAGGTCAGAAGTCTAACGTTGGTCTCACTGGGCTAAAATCAAGGTATCAGTAAGACCAAAATCCTTTGTGAAGATGATAATGGATTATCTGAATGGTCCTAATATCCTTACCATGGGAGCAAACTTGAGAGAGAGAGGAAGAAAGAGAGCACAATAGATATGACAGAAGCAGAGGATGGAGTGAAGCACTTTAAAGATGGAGGAAGGGATCAGGAGCCAAGGAATGTAGCTGTCCTCTAGAAGACTTTATTTTTATTTTATTGAATTATAATTGACTTACAATATGCTAATTTCATATGTACAGTATAGCGATCCATAATTTTTACAGATTATATTCCACTAAATATTACTACAAGATAATGGCTATAATTCCCTGTGTTATACACTGTATCCTGGTTATTTATGTATTTTATACATAGTAGTTTATATCTATTAATCCCATACCACTGGCTTTCCCCTCCATCTTCCCTCTCCACACTGGGAGCCACTGGTTTGGTTTCTGAAGTTTGAGTCTGTTTTTGTTCTGCTGTAAATATTCATTTACATTATGTTTTAGATCCCACATATAAATGATATCATACAGTATTTGTCTTTCTATCTCTGACATTTCACTAAGCATAATATTCTCTCGGTCCATTCACAATGCAGCAATGGCCAAATTCCATTCTTTTGTATGACTGAGTAATATTTCATTGTATTTGTTTATCACGTCTGCTTTATCCATTCAACTGTTGATGGACACTTGGGTTGTTTCCAAGTCTTGGCTATTGTAAATAATGCTGCAAGGAACATTATGGTGCAAAGAGCTTTTCAAATTAGTATTTTTTTTTTTCTGGATATAAACCCATGCGTGGAATTGCTAGATCATATGATAGTTCTATTTTTAGTTTTTTTGAGGAAACTACATACTGTTTTCCATAGTGGATACACCAGTTTACATTCCTACCAACAGTGTATAAGAGTTCCCTGTTCTCTGTATTTGCTCCAACATTTTTTATTTATAGACTTTTCGATGGTGGCCATTCCATCAAAATGACAGGTATGAGGTGATACCTCATTGTGGTTTTGGTTTGCATTTCTCTAATAATTAGTGATGCTGGGCATCTTTTCATGTTAGCCATCTGCATGTCTTCTTGGGAAAAATCTTTTCTATTCAGGTCTTTTGCCCTTTTTTTTTTTTTAACGTTGATTTGTGTGAGCTGTTTATATGCTTTGAATATTAATCCCTTGTCAGTCATATAATTTGCATATAGTTTATCTCATTTAGAAGATTGTCTTTTTATTTTGTCAGTATTTACTGTGCAAAAACTTTTAACTTTAATTGGGTCCCATTTGTTTATTTTTGTGTTTTTTTTTTGCCTTAGGAGACATATCCAAAAAAAATATTGCTACAATTTATGTCAAAGGGTGTTCTCCCTATGTTCTCTTCTAGGAGTTTTATGGCTCCTATCTGACATTTAGGTCTTTAATCCATTTTGAATTTTTTTAATATGGTGTGAGGAAATGTTCTAATCTCATTGTTTTATAAGTAGCTGTCCTATTTTCCCAGTACCACTTATTGAAGACATTGTATTTTCTCCATTGTATATTCTTGCCTCCATTGTTGTAGATTAATTAACCATAGGTTCGTGGTTTTCTTTCTGGGCTACTTTTTTCCATTGATCTATGTGTGCTTTTGTGCCAGTAACATACTGTTTTGATTACTGTAGCTTTGATTTATAGTCTGAACTCTGGAGGGATAATTTCTCCTGCTTTGTACTTTATTCTCAAGATTGCTTTGGCAATTTGGGTCTTCTGTGATTCCAAATTAATTTTAGGATTATTTGTTCTAGTTCTGTAAAAAATATCGTAAGTATTTTAATAGGGATTGTATTAAATCCCTATTTGGGTAGTATAGACACTTTCAAAGTATTGATTCAATCCATGAACACAGGATGTCTTTCCATTTCTTTGCATTATCTGGAACTTCCTTCATCAATGTTTTTGCTCTCTGAGAAATTCTTTATCTCTCCTTCAATTCTAAATGATAATATTGAGGCATAAAATATCTTAGGGTACACGGTATTCCCTTCAGTCTTTGAACTATCATGCCACACCCTCTGGCCTGCAAAATTTCTGCAGAGAAGTCAGATGATAGCTTTATGAGGATTTCATTACATATGACACCTTATTTTTCTCTTGCTTCCTTTATAATTCTGCTCTTACATTTTGCCATTTTAATTATAATATGTCTGGATGTGGGTCTGTTTGGGTTCATCTTGTTTGGAACCTTCTGTGCTTCCTGTTGGGCTTTCCTGGTAGCTCAGTTGGTAAATAATCCACCTGCAAAGCAGGAGACCGTGGTTCAATTCCTGGGTCAGGAAAATCCCCTGGAGAAGGGATAAGCTACCCATTCAAGTGTTCTTGGGCTTCCCTAGTGGGTCAGATGGTAAAGAATCCACCTGTATTGTGGGAGAACTGGGTTCAATCCCTGGGTTTAGAAGATCCCCTGAAGGAGAGCATGGAAACCCATTCTAGTATTCTTGCCTGGAGAATGCCTATACAGAGGAGCCTGGTGGGCTGCAGTCCATGAGGTCGCAAAGAGTCAGACACGACTGAGCAACTAACCACACACATGCTTCCTGTACCTAGACATCTGTTTCTTTCTTCAGATTTGAGAAGTTTTCAGTCATAGTTTCCTCAGATACATTATTAATATCCTTCTAACTCTCTTCATCTCAGTTCAGTTCAGTTCAGTCGCTCAGTCGTGTCTGACTCTCCGCGACCCCATGAATCACAGCACGCCAGGCCTCCCTGTCCATCACCAACACCCGGAATACACTCAAACTCATGTCCACAGAGTCGGTGATGCCATCCAGCCATCTCATTCTCCGTCGTCCCCTTCTCCTCCCGCCCCCAACCTTTCCCAGCATCAGAGTCTTTTCCAGTGAGTCAGCTCGTCGCATGAGGTGGCCAAAGTATTGCAGTTTCAGCTTTAGCATCAGTCCCTCCAATGAACATCCAGGATTGATCTCCTTTAGAATGGACTGGTTGGATCTCCTTGCAGTCCAAGGGACTCTCAAGAGTCTTCTCCAACACCACAGTTCAAAAGCATCGATTCTTCGGCGATCAGCTTTCTTCACAGTCCAACTCTCACATCCATACATGACCACGGGAAAAACCATTGCCTTGACTAGACGGACCTTGGTTGGCAAAGTAATGTCTCTGCTTTTTAATATACTATCAAGGTTGGTCATAACTTTCCTTCCAAGGAGCAAGCGTCTTTTAATTTCATGGCTGCAATCAGCATCTGCAGTGATTTTGGAGCCCAAAAAAATAAAGTCTGACACTGTTTCTACTGTTTTTCCATTTATTTCCCATGAAGTGATGGGACCAGATGCCATGATCTTTGTTTTCTGAATGTTGAGCTTCAAGCCAACCTTTTCACTGTCCTCTTTCATTTTCATCAAGAGGCTTTTGAGTTCCTCTTCACTTTCTGCCATAAGGGTGGTGTTATCTGCATATCTGTGGTTATTGATATTTCTCCCAGCAATCTTGATTCCAGCTTGTGCTTCTTCCAGCCCAGCGTTCCTCATGATGTACTCTGCATATAAGTTAAATAAGCAAGGTGACAATATACAATCTTGACGTACACCTTTTCCTATTTGGAACCAGTCTGTTGTTCCATGTCCAGTTCTAACTGTTGCTTCCTGACCTGCATGCAGGTTTCTCAAGAGGCAGGTCAGGTGGTCTGGGATTCCCATCTCTTTCAGAATGTTCCACAGTTTATTGTGATCGACACAGTCAAAGGCTTTGGCATAGTCAATGAAGCAGAAATAGATGTTTTTCTGGAACTCTCTTGCTTTCTCCATGATCCAGCGGATGTTGGCAATTTGATCTCTGGTGCCTCTGCCTTTTCTAAAACCTACTTGAACATCTGGGAGTTCACGGTTTACATACTGCTGAAGCCTGGCTTGGAGAATTTTGAGCATGACTTTACTAGCGTGTGAGATGAGTGCAATTGTGCAGTAGTTTGAGCATTCTTTGGCATTGCCTTTCTTTGGGATTGGAATGAAGACTGACCTCTTCCAGTCCTGTGGCCACTGCTGAGTTTTCCAAATCTGCTGGCATATTGAGTGCAGCACTTTCACAGCATCATCTTTCAAGACTTGAAATAGCTCAACTGGAATTCCATCACCTCCACTAGCTTTGTTAGTAGTGATGCTTTCTAAGGCCCACTTGACTTCACATTTCAAGATGTCTGGCTCTAGGTCAGTGATCACGTTATCGTGACTATCTTGGTCGTGAAGATCTTTTTTGTACAGTTCTTCTGTGTATTCCTGCCACCTCTTCTTAATATCTTGGACCCCTATGATGCAAGTGTTGGTACACTTAATGTTATCCCAAAGATCTCTTAAACTTTCTTTTTTTTTTTTTAATTTGTTTTTCTTTTTGCTGTTCTGATTGGATGATTTCCATTATTCTACCTTGCAGGTCACTTATATGTTCTTCTGTATGATTTATTCTGGTAGTCATTCCTTCTAGTGTGTTTTATCAGAGAAGGCAATGGCAACCCACTCCAGTACTCTTGCCTGGAAAATCCATGGGCGGAGGAGCCTCCTAGGCTGCCGTCCATGGGGTCGCTAAGAGTCAGACACGACTGAAGGACTTCACTTTCACTTTTCACTTTCATGCATTGGAGAAGGAAATGGCAACCCACTCCAGTGTTCTTGCCCGGAGAATCCCAGGGACGGGGGAGCCTGGTGGGCTGCCGTCTATGGGGTCGCACAGAGTTGGACAGGACTGAAGCGACTTAGCAGCAGCAGCAGCAGTGTGTTTTATATTTTAGCTATAAAAATATTCATTTCTGATTGGATTTTTATATTTTCTAGTTCCTTATTTTAAATGCTGTTTGCTTCAATTCTTTCCCTAATACTGTTAACATTTTTATCACAAATATTTTGAATATTTTGTCTGGCAATTTGTTTCTGTTTCATTATGTATTCTTCAGAGTTTTTCTCTTGAGAGTAGTTCGTCTGCCTTTTCATTTTGCTTAATTTTCTCTGCCTCTATGAGTTTAGGTGAGACAATTACCTACTGTCATCTTGAAGTGGTGTTCTTATGTGGGAGCATCCCTATGCAGACTGTGTGTGTCCAATGCCTTTTATGGGAGAGCTAGATTTGATGTGGATGCAAGTCGTGTGTTTCTTCAAGATGTGTTGGCAACTATCACTTTGGTAAGAGGTGGGGCTGGAGATGGAGATGGTAGAACTGGCACCAGGTGTAAAGCAGGGCTTTCCCTCTGCTCAGTAGCCACCATCACCTTATCAGTGTAGAGTCTGACTCCAAGTTGCTGAAGCAAAAGCCCTGAGAGTCAGCCCAGGCTGTCTATACTTCCTTTAAGTGTGTATTTTTCCCTCTCCTCATACTTGGACCTGTGCCTCAGAAGAGGGGAGTACTGAAGCAAGTGAGAGCCACACACACAGAGAGGCAATGTGCTGCCAAAGTAGGCACTTATGTCTCTGCTCAGACAGCTTCTGATGCAAGTGTTCTTTATCCCTCACAGCTGATCACTATCCCCAGCCTCTGTCACTCCTGTCCTGCCAAGAAACTTCTCTACAGGCCTGGTGAGGGCTTACGTGGACTCTTGGCATGTGCCAGCATGTGAGCTGTGGTAGAGTGTCCACCATTAGAGATCTGGTGGCTTCTCAGGTGCTGTTTGAAAAGTGCCAACAATCACCACCACCACCCCAACCCAGGCTCCATCCTGGGACTGGGTCACGTCTGCATCCCACAGTTGACTCTGTCCCTTGGTCATGGCCACCCCAGATGCCATGCTGTGCTGTGGTACACAGTAAGAAGGACCAAGAACATTTGGTTAACTTGGGCTAGAGTGAGCTGCTAGGCACTTGTGGGAAACCCAGCAGCTGTTAGAGCAGACCTCTCTCTGCCCTGCCTACAGGCCGAACCAGTGTGTGCATGCTCCTGATGAGCAGAGTCCAGGCTTCCCACAGTCTCTCTGTCTGTCCCAGTGGTCCTCAGACCAGTGAAGGGGGTTTGTCTCTTTCTCATAGGACCCCAGGACTGGGAGTCCAAACTGTGGCTCATACTGCTTACTCTCTAGAGCAGGTGTCCACCTGTATAATTTCCAGTTTCCTCTGAATCCCCTCCCAGGAGCACAGGTCCTGACCTGTGCCCCTTTTCTTCCCTTCCTACCCAAGCATGTGTGTATCTTTCTTACAGCCTTGGTTGTACAGGAGTCCTTCTGCCAGTTTCCAATCAAGTTTTCTCTAGGAATTAATTATTCCACATGTATTTTGATGTGCTCATGGGGGAGGTGACCTCCACATCCTCTTACTCCACCATCTTGATCTCTCCTTTGCTGTCTCTATTAGCTTGAAAAGGCAAAGGAGTAGATCTTCTCCTAAAGCCTTCAGAAGGAATGCAGCACTGCTGACACCTTGATTTTAGCCTGCAAGGCCTATTTTGGACTTCCGGCTTTCAGAATGGTAAGAATGAATTTGTGTTCCTTTTAGCATTAAGTGTGTCATTATTTATTAAAGCTGATAGGATTCTAAAGATCACTTGCATATCTTAAGTTTTTGTGCTATCTTTCATCTTCAAAGTCAACAAAGTCAAATCTTTCTCTGACTTTTCTTCCATCATCATGTCTCTTTCTGACCTTAGCTGGGAAATGTTCTCTGAGTTTAAGAATTCATATGATTGGATAATCCAGAATAATCTCTACATATCAAGATCCTTAATTGTTTTCACAGTTGTAAAGTTCCTTTTAACATGCACGCATGCATGCTCAGTTGTGTCCGATTCTTTGCAGCCCCATGGACTGTAGTCCTCCAGGTTTTTCTGTCCATGGGATTTCCCAGGCAAGAATACTAGAGTGGGTTGCCATTTGCTACTCTGGGGGATCTTCCTGACCCAGAGATCAAACCCAAGTCTCCTGAATCTCCTGCATTGGCAGGTGGATTCTTTACCACTGAGCCACCTGGGAAGACCTTTTGACATGGAAGTTAATTTTTTCACAGGTTTCAGGGATTAGGACATGGACATCTTTAGGGGGTGAGGGAATGATTCTGCCTTCTACAGAAGGCTTCAGTTCTACACCTAGTTCATCAACTCTCTAGAGATGTTACTTTAAGGAAATGTTATCAACTCTCTAGATCATAGATTTCTTTATCTGTGTAATGATCATAATACTTTGCTGTGTCACAGAATTGCTCTCAGCATTAAATGAGTGAAAGCATGCGAAAGCACTTATATGCTGCAAAGGTTATATAAATACAAGGGATTACTATTTCGGGAAAGGTGGAAGGGCAACAGTAGCAGTAATTTAAATAATGGATAATGAAGGAGATATGGTTGTCCTTTTTGTCCTGCACATTAAGCCTTATCAAGCTATTTATACTTAGGGGTGTCCCCTGTGAACTTACAGAGTCCTCTCATAATATCTTTACTGAACATTTTCATTTATCTCATTAATTTGGATTGCCATACAACCACTGGAGGGTGGCATCTTATCATGATCTAGCTGATTCTTGCCATGGTGCCCTCCATGTCCATCCCACATTCTCTTGCTGTTCCTGAAGCTATATATGTTAGAGGTGTGAAAGAGATGTTATGATTCTTTCAAATGCTTCAAATGTTCATTGAGCTGAGACCACACTGTGCTCATATACTGGACTTTTTTTTTATTGGAAGCTAATTATTTTACAATATTATATTGGTTGGTTTTGTCATACATTGACATGAATCTGCCCCGGGTGTACACGAGTTCCCCTTCCTGAACCCCCCTCCCACACACCAGTCCCGAGCATCCTGTAACATGCATCGACCCTGAACTGGCAATTCTTTTCACATATGATAATAAACATGTTTCAATGATATTCTCCCAAATCATCCCACCCTCACCCTCTCCCACAGAATCCCAAAGACTATTCTATACATCTGTGTCTCTTTTGCTGTCTCATATACAGACATTTCTCCAAAGAAGACATACAGATGGCTAACAAACACATGAAAAAGTGCTAAACATCAGAGAAATACTGGACATTTTGTATTGTATGTGGTCACCTGACCACCATGGCTGGTTCATTAAAGACTGGAAACAATGAAGACTTAGACTTCATTCAAGGTTACTTTCACTTGGAGTTTTTGTCAAACCGGCAGACAGGATTGGCAAGAATATATGCCAGAAGCACAAGAAAGTCAGTAGTGAATGCGTGCGTGTGTGTTCAGTCATTGCAACCCATGGACTGCATCCTGCCAGACTCCTCCATCTATGGAATTTTGCAAGCAAGAACACTGGAGTCAGTTGCTATTTCCTTCTCCAGGGGATCATCCTGACCCAGGGATTGAACCCCCACCTCCTGCATCTCCTGCATTGGCCAGCAGATTCTTTACCATTGAGCCACCTGGGAACCCCCAGTGAATGCATCCTAGGCAGAAATAGAGATCTTCAATGTTAGAGGAGTTAAATACCATGAAGTTGCTGCCTGTTATGTGATTTTAGCCTGGAAGAGGGACCACCTCGGCACTCAAGAGGCTACCCATTAATTTTCATTAAATTCTCACTATACCACATTTAAATCCTTCTGTCCAATAAAAAAAATGGGCCAAAGAACTAAACAGACATTTCTCCTAAGAAGACATAAAGATGGCTAACAAACACATGAAAAAATGCTCAACATCCCTCATAATCAGAGAAATGCAAATCAAAACCACAATGAGATACCATTTCACACCAGTCAGAATGGCTAATATCCAAAAGTCTACATGCAATAAATACTGGAGAGGGTGTGGAGAAAAGGGAACCCTCTTACATTGTTGGTGGGAATACAAACTAGTACAGCCACTATGGAGAACAGTGTGGAGATTCCTCAAAAAACTGGAAATAGAACTGCCATATGATCCAGCAATCGCACTTCTGGGCATACACACCAAGGAAACCAGAATTGAAAGAGACACATGTACTCCAATGTTCAATGCAGCACTGTTTATAATAGCCAAGACATGGAAGCAACCTAGATGTCCATCTACATATGAATGGATAAGAAAGGTTTGGTACATATACACGATAGAGTATTTTTCAGCCATCAAAAAGAATGCATTTGAATCAGTTCTAATGAGGTGGATGAAATTGGAGCCTATTATACAGAGTGAAGTAAGCCAGAAAGAAAAACAGCAATACATATACTAACGCATATATATGGAATTTAGAAAGATGGTAACCTTAACCCTATATACGAGACTGCAAAAGAGACATAGGTATATAGAACAGTCTTTGGGACTCTATGGGAGAGGGTGAAGGTGGGATGATTGGGGAGAATGGCATTGTAGCATGTATATTATCATATGTGAAATGAATCACCAGTCCAGGTTCGACGCATGATACAGGATGCTTGGGGCTGGTGCACGGGGATGACCTAGAGGGAGGATATGGGGAAGAGGGAGGTGGGAGGGGGGTTCTAGAAAGGGAACACATGTACACCTGAGTCGGATTCGTGTCAATATATGGAAACCCAACCAATATATTAATGTGAGGTAATTTGCCTCCAATAAAAAAAATAAAAGAACTAACAACCAGGGAGGCCTGGCATGCTGCGGTTCATGGGGTCACGAAGAGTCGGACACGACTGAGAGACTGAACTGAACTGAACTGATATGAAGATTTATTATATACATGCATTGTGAAATGATTACAACAGTAAAATTAGTTAACATACATCACCTCACTTAGTTATATTTTATTTTCATTTTTTTTTTTTTTGCTTTTTCTTGTTGTAGTGAAAACATGTGGCAGCTTTTAAGTACATAATGCATTATTGTTAACTGTAGTCACTATGGTGCACCTTAATCCCCAGAGTTATTCATCTTCTAATGTATGGATGTGAGAGTTGGACTGTGAAGAAAGTTGAGAGCCAAAGAATTGATGCTTTTGAACTGTGGTGCTGGAGAAGACTCTTGAGAGTCACTTGGACTGCAAGGTGATCCAATCAGTCCATCCTAAAGGAGATCAGTCCTGGGTGTTCATTGGAAGGACTGATGCTAAAGCTGAAACTCCAATACCCTGGCCACCTCATGTGAAGAGTTGACTTGTTGGAAAAGACTCTGATGCTGGGAGGGATTGGGGGCAGGAAGAGAAGGGGACGACAGAGGATGAGATGGCTGGATGGCATCACCAACACGATGGACATGAGTTTGGGTAGACTCTGGGAGTTGGTGATGGACAGGAAGGCCTGACGTGCTGTGATTCATGGGGTCTCAAAGAGTCGGACACGACTGAGTGACTGAACTGAACTGAATGTTCTTAAGGTGCATCCATGTCGGAAATATCAAGATTCTCTTCTAATGTATGGCTGAGTAATATCTTACTATATGTTGATACAGTGAAGTGGGTTGTTTAGGTCACTTTGGAGGTTTTCATTTCTTGTTAAATTTTTAAAATTTGTTAATGAGCTCTAACAGTTTTCGAGTGGTGCTTATAGGTTTTTCTCTAAATGTGATCATATCATTTGCAAAAAGACTTTTTTTCATGAAAGGATATTGAATTTTGTCAAATTCTTTTTCTGCATCTGTTGAGATGATCATATGATTTTTATCCTTCATTCTATTAATATGATACATGTTTATTGATTTGCATATGGGAACCATTTCTGCATGCCTGGAACAGATTCCACTTGATCATGGTGTAGAATCTTTTTAATGTTCTGTAGGAAATGTTTTTCTAGTATTTTGCGGGGGATTTTTGCATTTACATTCATCAAGGATGTTGGCCTATAATTTTCTCATAGTGTCTATAGGTATTGGGTTGATGCTGGCCTTATAAAATCTGTTTGAGAGTGTATCCTCCTCTTCAATTTTTGTGGAAGAGTTTAAGAATGATTTTTTAATTTTAAAAGTTTGGTAGAATTTACCAGTGAAACCATATGATTCTAAAATTTTCTTGAGACATTTTTCTTACTGATTCAATCTCCATCATTATGGGTTTGTTTTTTTGTTTGTTTCTTGAAGACTGGAATTTGGGGCTACTTTATTTACTGCTGTGTTTCCTATACCTTAAAAAATGTTTGGCAGATAGTAGGAGCTCAATAAATAATGGTTAAGAGAAAAAAAAATCCTTCTGTGTCCTATTACTGACTCATTAAGGCTAAAGCCTGACCACATGACATTCCATATCATGTGCTTCACAAGTCCTTTGTAAATACAAGTTTTTCTTCTTGTGCTTGCAATGCCTCTATTCAAAAAGTTTTTGTGAATAGATCAAGGAACAGACATTGAGCCACCCTTCACACCCCTTCTCCATCTCCTCTTTGATAACCAACTGCCCACTTACAAGACTATCCCTGCAATTTCCTCATGGACTTATCTCACTCTTTCCATGCCTCCTCTTTTCCTTCTCCTAGGCCTCTTCCCTCCAGGTGACAAAACCAATTTAAATGGACCCTGTCAGCTAATTAGATGCACTCAGGTATGTATGACTGTCAGGCTTAACTGGGATCATTGTTATTGATAAAATTATATTTGCTGTGATACACACCCAATAACCCCTGCTTATTTAACTTATATGCAGAGTACATCATGAGAAATGCTTGGCTGGAAGAAGCACAAGCTGGAATTAAGATTGCCAGGAGAAATATCAATCACCTCAGATATGCAGATGACACCACCCTTATGGCAGAAAGTGAAGAGGAATTCAAAAGCCTCTTGATGAAAGTGAAAGAGGAGAGTGAACAAATTGGCTTAAAGCTCAACATTCAGAACACTAAGATCATGGCATCTGGTCCCATTAATTCATGGCTAATAGATGGGGAAACAGTGGAAACAGTGTCAGACTTTACTTTGGGGGGCTCCAAAATCACTGCAGATGCTGATTGCAGCCATGAAATTAAAAGACGCTTACTCTTTTGAAGGAAAATTATGACCAACCTAGATAGCATATTAAAAAGCAGAGATATTACTTTGCCAACCAAGGTCCGTCTAGTCAAGGCTATGGTTTTTCCCGTGGTCATGTATGGATGTGAGAGTTGGACTGTGAAGAAAGCTGAGTGCCGAAGAATTGATACTTTTGAACTGTGTTGTTGGAGAAGACTCTTGAGAGCCACTTGGACTGCAAGGAGATCCAATCAGTCCATCCTAAAGGAGATCAATCTTGGGTGTTCATTGGAAGCTGAAACTCCAATACTTTGGCCACCTCATGCGAAGAGTTGACTCTGGAAAATACTCTGATACTGGGAGGGATTGGGGGCAGGAGGGGAAAGGGACGACAGAGAATGAGATGGCTGGATGGCATCACCGACTCGATGGACATGAGCTTGAGTGAACTCTGGGAGTTGGAGATGGACAGGGAAGCCTGGCGTGCTGTGATTCATGGGGTCTCAAAGAGTCGGACACGACTGAGTGACTGAACTGAAGTGAACTGATCTGACACCCAATAACAGATACAGCTATGATTGCCAAACAGTACCAGTTCACAATTCAAATAAAAGACAAATTTCTTAAAGTCAAGAAGCTTGTAATCTAATAAGCAACACAAAGAAACTAGACCTAGACTATTTCTATACACAAGAAAGCAAAATCTTTATAGAACCTCATCAGTCGTAACTTTGGGCAGAACTAATTATCTGAACTCCTGAGACATGGAAAATTCTGTTCCTGTCACTGGGCAGACACTTGCTAATCCGTTTAACTGAAAGTTGACGTCAGAACAGGTTGGAAAGGATACTTCACCCACACATGGAGAAAAAGCTCTATAAAGGAAACATCCCAGTCCACAATCACAATGTCATGGTCTGTGGGAAGAATCTGGAGTACGTGCACATAGTGCCTTCCCCACATACGATCTGAGGTATACTTAGAGTTTGCACACACTTCTAATCTGGTGGATTGGAATGATAGATTCAGATCAGAGATTGTCACCAAATAAGTACATAAAGAAAAGGAAAAATCAGATATTTCTGAGTTCCTTTCCCTGAACCACTCACATGGCTAAACTGGTCTTAATTCTTACACTTCCTATTGAAGTGTTGTCTGAACTGTTCCTGACAAACTGCTCCAGGGGCTGTAGAAGCCATTGAATCAGCGCTGGCACTGGAGGTAAGCAAATTGTTTCATACACACCAGGAAGTGGCAGAGAATTGCTTGCCACCATAATGCAGCACTCAGGGGTCAAGCAACTTCATATCTGAATTACGACGAGGGATGTGCTATGGAGGAAACTTGGTTCATGCCCAAGTTTGTACTTTAATGCTGAGGTCATTTCACTTGGGAAGAATTAAAAAATCCCAAACATTTTGTTTCCTGCAATTTTGTGTCCCAGAAGTGCCTGTTTCCACTGATTCCATTCAGCCAAATTGAAGGGTTTGCCTGCACTGCCCTGATTAATGAACGCTGTATTTTGCTTATAGCAAAAATTGAAAAAATTGGAGCAGGGCCCAGCATGGTAACTCCTCCATTGTTAGAAATAACATACAGAGGTGCTCATCCTAACTCAATAGAAGAACAAACAAGATGTCAAACTGTAGAGATGCAAATAACTGGTCAATTCAGTCCAACAACTGCTCAGTGACTACTCGATTGCAAACAGGTAAAGACTTGTTCTTTCTAAAAGCTGTGTTGTTATAGGAGCGTGAAGGGCAACCTGTCTCAAGAGAAATTTCTATTTTTTTCCCTAATACATAGTGTTTCTAATATACTCTGTATATTCTTGATAGTTCTTGGTAGTCTATACTTTTAAAATCTTCACAAAAATATGGTTTTCCCCTATAAACTCTGAGATGATAGAGATGGAGTATTTCTATCCTAAAGAAATAAGGTATTTCTTTACTCTGCCATTTTTCCACAATCTCCAATATTGTCTAGAATGTGATATAAGCTGGAAAAGACTGCAATACTTTTGAAGTCACAAATGCCTCTCTGACCCTTTCAAATCATATGAAAATTCTCAAAAACTGAAACAAACATGTTAATCAAAATATCAGAAATGTAACCAATAGTATATATCCTAAATGTCACTGTCCCATACAGGATTGGGAGGTTGCAATCTCTTAGTAACTATATATAATATATGTATGTATGTATGTATGTATATATATGTATATATACACACACATATATAGCTTTCATATAGATTTTATATATATATATATAAAATATATGGTAAATATATTTATTTGCCATACACATATGACAAATAAACCAGCATACTGCTGATTCAAAATTCTCATCTTAAAATAAGAGAGGAGGCTGTATCCAGAGAATAATTCAGTGAAATATTATTTATTAGCTGTTTTCTATTGTAAGAAAAAAAAAATGACAGCAAATAAATGTCTAAGAAAACTGTTTGAGGCGAAAAAAAAAAAAGACACCTGAATGAAGTCAGAACCGTCCCCTTGGTAGTACTGCTTCAGCAGCCAGTTAGAAAGACGAACGCTGTTTCCAGAATATAGTAGCACTGAATTTAACCATATACCGTAAAACCTTCTGATTTCATGTAACAAGCAATCGCATATATACTGCTAGACACGATGTAAAAGAGAGTGGAAGGTACATCGAGAGTATATTCAAGAAAAACTGGTGTGAGAAAAGATAACTCGTGTAAAAATAAAAAGGGAAAATGGTTCAGGTTTAGGAACATAATTTGAATATCACAGAAACTAAAGTTGTTACCCTGGGAACAGAGATACCATTGATAATCAAACATATTGTTTTGACTTTTCCCAAGACTCAGAAATGAGCCAATAGTATGTAAAAGTTTAAAAAAAAAATGTATGTCTGACAGACTTGCCACAATCTCATCTCCAGTTTCGCCATTAATACTGAATGTACATTTATGAGGACAGAGAAATTAGACTTAGCAAAGCTACAGTGAATTGATTTGTAGGGAAACTCTGTACTGGATGACTGCTGTGCCATGCTCAGTAGCTCAGTCGTGTCTAATTCTTTGCGAGCCCATGGAATGTAGTCCATCAGGGCTCCTCTGTCCATGGGATTCTCCAGGCAAGAATGCTGGAGTGGATTGCCATTCCCTTCTCCAGGGGATCTTCCCAACCCAGGGGTCGAACCCAGGTCTCTTGCATCTCCTACATTGGCAGGCAGATTCTTTACCACTGAGCCACTTGGAGGGTAGAGTTAAGAGGGGTTTGACTCTGTATTTCCTAAAGGAAACTAGAAATTGGCCACGTGGAATTTTCTAGAAGTTGCCTTCATTGTGTGACAAAGAATTGTTCTCTGTTTTAAACGCATTTAATATTTTTGAATGAATGGTAGGCTTATAAATTAAACAGACTATTCCTCCAATTTTTTTTTAAAAGGAGAATGATATTTCTCTGTCATACACCAACAAATACATTTTAGTCATTCAGTAGGAACCATACAACGCTCATGAAATTGCAAGGGAAAACAGCTGTATGGAAGAGTCCTGTCAGATTGTGTCATGTCTAGGGGAAGTCACATAAGATATCAGTACAAACTAGGCTGGTATCCTTCAAATATTAGATTCACCAGGTTCTAGGAAAGATTTATAGAGATAATTTAGACAAGGTTGCTCAATTTGGAAGCCCTAAACTAATCACAAAAAATTAGTTGATCTGATCATATGGACCACAGCCCTGTCTAACTCAGTGAAACTAAGCCATGCCCTGGGGGGCCACCAAAGACGGACGGGTCATGGTGAAGAGGTCTGAGAGAATGTGGTCCACTGGAGAAGGGAATGGCAAACCACTTCAGTATACTTGCCTTGAGAACCCCATGAACAGTATCAAAGGGCAAAATGATAGCATACTGAATGAGGAATTCCCCAAGTCAGTAGGTGCCCAGTATGCTACTGGAGATCAGTGGAGAAATAACTCCAGAAAGAATGAACGGAAGGAGCCAAAGCAAAACAAATATCCAGTTGTGGATGTGACCAGTGATAGAAGCAAGGTACGTTGCTGTAAAGAGCAATATTGCATAGGAACCTGGATGTTAGGTCCATGATCAAGGCAAATTGGAAGTGGTCAAACAGGAGATGGCAAGAGTGAACATAGACATTCTAGGAATCAGTGAACTAAAATGGACTGCAATGGGTGAATTTAACTCAGATGACCATTATATCTACTACTGTAAGCAGGAATTCCTTAGAAGAAATGGAAAGGCCATCATGGTCAACAAAAGAGTCTGAAATTCAGTACTTGGATGCAATCTTAAAAAGGACATAATGATTTCTGTTTGTTTCCAAGGCAAACCATTCAATATTACAGTAATCCAAGTCTATACCCAAACCAGTAATGCTGAATAAGCCAAAGTTGAACAGTTCTATGAAGATCTACAAGACCTTTTAGAACTAACACCCAAAAAAAGGTGTCCTTTTCATATTGGGGACTGGAATGCAAAAGTAGGAAGTCAAGAAACACCTGGAGTAACAAGGCAAATTTGGCCTTTCAGCACGGAATGAAGCAGGGCAAAGGCTAATAGAGTTTTGCCAAGAGAATGCACTGATCATAGCAAACACCCTCTTCCAACAATACAAGAGAAGACTCTACACATGGACATCACCAGATGGTCAACACCGAAATCAGACTGATTATATTCTTTGCAGCTAAAGATGGACAAGCTCTATACAGTTAGCAAAAACAAGACCAGGAGCTGACTGTGGCTCAGATCATAAACTCCTTATTGCCAAACTCAGACTTAAATTGAAGAAAGTGGGGAAAACCACTAGACCATTCAGATATGACCTAAATCAAATCCCTTATGATTATACAGTGGAAGTGAGAAATAGATTTAAGGGTCTAGATATGATAGATAGAGTGCCTGATGAACTCTGGACGGAGGTTCGTGACATTGTACAGGAGACAGGGACCAAGACCATCCCCATGGAAAAGAAATGCAAAAGAGCAAAATGGCTGTCTGAGGAGGCCTTACAAATAGCTGTGAAAAGAAGAGAAGCGAAAAGCAAAGGAGAAAAGGAAAGATATAAGCATCTGAATGCAGAGTTCCAAAGAATAGCAAGGAGAGATAAGAAAGCCTTCCTCAGCGATCAATGCAAAGAAATAGAGGAAAACAACAGAATAGGAAAAACAAGAGATCTTTTCAAGAAAATTAGAGATATCAAGGGAACATTTCATGCAAAGATGGGCTCGATAAAGGACAGAAATGGTATGGACCTAACAGAAGCAGAAGATATTAAGAAGAGGTGGCAAGAATACACAGAAGAACTGTACAAAAAAGATCTTCACGACGAAGATAATCACGATGGTGAGATCACTCACCTGGAACCAGACATCTTGGAATGTGAAGTCAAGTGGGCCTTAGAGAGCATCACGAAGAACAAAGCTAGTGGAGGTGATGGAATTCCAATTGAGCTATTTCAAATCCTGAAAGATGATGCTGTGAAAGTGCTTAACTCAGTATGCCAGCAAGTTTGGAAAACTCCTCAGTGGCCACAGGACTGGAAAAGGTCAGTCTTCTTTCCAATCCCAAAGAAAGGCAATGTCAAAGAATGCTCAAACTACCGCACAATTGCACTCATCTCACATAATAGTAAAGTCATGCTCAAAATTCTCCAAGTCAGGATTAAGCAATGTGTGAATCGTGAACTTCCAGATGTTCAAGAAGGTTTTAGAAAAGGCAGCGGCACCAGAGACCAAATTGCCAACATCAGCATTGAGAAAGCAAGAGAGTTCCAGAAAAACATCTATTTCTGCTTCATTGACTATGCCAAAGCCTTTGACTGTGTGGATCACAATCAACTGTGGAAAATTCTGAAAGAGATGGGAATCCCAGACCACCTGACCTGCCTCTTGAGAAACCTGTATGCAGGTCAGGAAGCAACAGTTAGAACTGGACATGGAACAACAGACTGGTTCCAAATAGGAAAAGGAGTACGTCAAGGCTGTATATTGTCACCTTGCTTCTTTAATTTATATACAGAGTACATCATGAGGAATGCTGGGCTGGAAGAAGCACAAGCTGGAATCAAGATTGCTGGGAGAAATATCAATAACCTCAGATATGCAGATAACACCACCCTTATGGCAGAAAGTGAAGAGAAACTCAAAGGCTTCTTGATGAAAGTGAAAGAGGAGAGTGAAAAGGTTGGCTTGAAGCTCAACATTCAGAAAACAAAGATCATGACATCTCGTCCCATCACTTCATGGGAAATAGATGGGGAAACAGTAGAAACAATGTCAGACTTTATTTTTTGGGGCTTCAAAATCACTGCAGATGCTGATTTTAGCCATGAAATTAAAAGACTCTTACTCCTTGGAAGGAAATTTATGACCAGCCTAGATAGCATATTAAAAAGCAGAGACATTACTTTGCCAACCAAGGTCCGTCTAGTCTAGGCTATGGTTTTTCCCGTGGTCATGTACGGATGTGAGAGTTGGATTGTGAAGAAAGCTGATCACCGAGGAATTGATGCTTTTGAACTGTGGTGCTGGAGAAGACTCTTGAGAGTCCCTTGGACTGAAAGGAGATCCAACCAGTCCATTCTAGAGGAGATCAATCCTGGGTGTTCATTGGAAGGACTGATGGTAAAGCTGAAACTCCAATACTTTGGCCACCTCATGCGACGAGTTGACTCACTGGAAAAGACTCTGATGCTGGGAAAGGTTGGGGGTGGGAGGAGAAGGGGACGACCGAGAGTGAGATGGCTGGATGGCATCACCGACTCGATGGACATGAGTTTGAGTGAACTCCGGGAGTTGGTGATGGAGAGGGAGGCCTGGCGTGCTGTGGTTCGTGGGGTCGCAGAGAGTCGGACACGACTAAGTGACTGAACTGAACTGAACTGAAACTGAGATCCAGGTAAGGGAAGTGGTTTCCTCAAGGAAAGTGCACAAAAATCAATACCTACCTGACCAGTGCTAAATCTACATATGCTGTTTACAAAATGTTACAACCAGATTTCCTGAATATCTTTCCAGATTTTCCTCCACTGGAGAATTCCTAATTCTTATTCAAAATACAAAATACTCCTTGACATTTCCACTGGAGGCATTTCATAAGAAAAGCAAAGTGAATGTTGTAGGTGTGTGCCAAATCGCTTCAGTCGTGTCCGACTCTTTGTGACTCCACGGACTGTAACCCGCCAGCCTCCTCTGTCCGGGGGATTCTCTAGGCAAGATTACTGGAGTGGATTGCCATTTTCTTCTCTAGAGGATCTTCCCAACCCAGGGATCAAACTCATGTCTCTTATGTCTCCTGCATTGGCAGATGGGTTCTTCACCCCTAGTGCCACCAGTATTGTAGATAATAGTGATAAATACAAAAGAGGTTAAGATCAGATCAGGGATGATTCAAATTTACCTATGACTTAAATTAAAGCCATGTGGACCAAGATGTGTTCTTACAATTTGAACACAAGACTGTGATCATCCCTGTTCTGTCTTGAATAAAGCATATTTTCCTCGGTAGGTATATTCCCATTTAATAGTCCATGTGATTAATTAACAGAATGCTAAATTAAAGGAATTCCATCTGTAATACTATTAATTATTTCTTCATCATGGAAGAATGTCACTGGTAATCTTATTTTAATCTATGTATTCCATTCTGCTTTCATATGGAAACTCAAATGCTACTGCACTAAATGTTGGAGGAAAAACAACCTTTCTTGCCATAGAAAGAGTATCTCATTCTGCCACTCACTAGTTGTGCAACTTTGGACAAGATAACTTCTCTGAGTTTTAGTTTTTTTCATGTATGAAACACAGTTCACAGAAAGAGTTAAGTTGAACTCTATATAATAGTTGAACATAAGAGTTTGGTATACATCTAAAACAAACACAGCACTGTAAATAAAATATAGTACAGTATAAAATAAAAATAAGTGACAGATCAAGATTGCTGGGAGAAATATCAATAACCTCAGATATGCAGATGACACCACCCTTATGGCAGAAAGTGAAGAGGAACTCAAAAGCCTCTTGATGAAAGTGAAAGAGGACAGTGAAAAGGTTGGCTTGAAGCTCAACATTCAGAAAACAAAGATCATGGCATTTGGTTCCATCACTTCTTGGGAAATAGACGGGGAAACAGTGGAAGCAGTGTCAGACTTTATTTTTTGGGGCTCCAAAATCACTGCAGATGCTGATTGTAGCCATGAAATTAAAAGACGCTTACTCCTTGGAAGAAGAGTTATGACCAACCTAGATAACATATTAAAAAGCAGAGACATTACTTTGCCAACAAAGGTCCGTCTATTCAAGGCTATGATTTTTTCCGTGGTCATGTAAGGATGTGAGAGTTGGACTGTGAAGAAAGCTGATCACTGAAGAATTGATGCTTTTGAACTGTGGTGCTGGAGAAGACTCTTGAGAGTCCCTTGGACTGCAAGGAGATCCAACCAGTCCTTTCTAAAAGAGATCAACCCTGGGTGTTCATTGGAAGGACTGATGCTGAAGCTGAAACTGCAATATTTTGGCCACCTCATGCGACGAGTTGACTCACTGGAAAAGAATCTGATTCTGGGAGGGATTGGGGGCGGGAGGAGACAGGGATGACAGAGAATGAGATGGCTAGATGGGATCACTGACTCGATGGACATGAGTTTGAGTGAACTCCGGGAGTTGGTGATGGATGGGGAGGCCTGGTGTACTGTGATTCATGGGGTCGCAAAGAGTCGGACACGACTGAGCGACTGAACTGAACTGAACAGATCTTTGGGACTTTACACTGAGTTAGAGTTCCTATCAGAGGGATAACAGCACCACAGCCGCACTGAGTCCTCATGAAGGAGGCACACGAATGACTGGGTTACAAGAGTTATAGGAATGAGAGCTGCTCATTTCCCAGAAACTACAGCTCACAGAAAACCAACAAAGGAACGAGATACAGACCATTCACTTATGAATGTGTAAAACTCAAGAAAGTCCACATCACTCCTACAACATGTCAAAAGTGCCTCAGAATTCACAGAATACCAACTTTCTCATGGTTCTGGTTAAATTACATATACCAGTTTATAACAAATGGCAAAATCTGTAACTGTCCAAAGTTTTAAAAGATTACTTAAGAATAGTTTCTTGTATTTCTATGCCAGCTTTATAGTTCTGGTTTCTCATTTCTTAATTAGTAAATTTAGCATGCAGGTTCTATCCCAGGTTAATTTATACACTTCCAGAAGGAACGGCCTCTTAGGTGTATAGCAAAGTGATACAGTCATATATATATATATAATATATATATATACATATATATATACATATATACATATATATATATATATATATGAATTAACAAAAGCAGTTCCCGTCTTTTGATGGGGAGCTCATGGTTTATAATATAAATGGCTTTATTTTGAGGGAGGGATAACTTAAGTATGGCATTGTTTGTTTTTTTTTTCTTTTCGCAGCTTGAGGCAGTTGTAAAATAACTTAATATAGCTTTTTGCAACTGTGTATTCTATAGTATTTTTTTCATTTGGTGAAATTTTAACTGTTAATATTTTTGGCATTGTGTTTTGTACCATTTATTAAATAAAAATTAAAAAAAAAAGAACATGAGAGTTTGGGAGCATTAATCCCTGGGTCAGGAAGATCCCCTGGAGAAGCGAATGGCTTCCCACTCCAGTATTCTTGCCTAGAGAACTCCATGAACAGAGGAGCCTGGTGGGCTATAGTCCATGGGGTCACAAACAGTCGGACATGACTGAGTGACTAACATTTCCACTTATCTTCTATTACCAACCCTGAATTGGTTCATGTAGAATGAAATAGAATTAAAATAGAAAATGATCTTTTTCAGGTTCATAGGCAACTTTTAAACAATGGAGGAGCATAGTAGTAAAAACATGAAGAAAATAATGTAAATATTTCCTGTTCCATAGTCATGGGTTTACCTGTAGATAATTCCTTCCTGTTTAATATTATATGTGAATTAAGTCTGTTAAGCTGGAATAGCCTTCAGTGCTGTATAGAAAGCACACATATTAGTAGATATTAAAGGCATAATTACATACATACACAAACACATAAGTGCACATACACTTATGCAGACACACACAGGGACTTGCCAAGAGAACTTAACCAAACACTATATTTGATTTAAACTGTAAAGTGTTTTTTGTCTGTGCCTTTTGATTCTCTCCTTACACCCTCAATATCAGAGGCTATCCTTTTTCTCAGTCAGTAATCGTTGGCCTCAAAGAACAGGAATGTATTCAGACAAGCTTAAATAGAAGGGGGTTTAATAAAAGACTGCAACCAACAACCTCATGGAAATCCAACAAAGCCCAGTCAGGAAATGAGGAACCAGAAATGTACGTGTTAAATCACAAACCATTGTTCACCCTATCTCATAAAAACCTCTCATCTCTGCCCTTCTGGCTCTACTCTTTCTCTCTCAACTTCCTCTGCGTTCAAATGGCACAATTTGGCTAGAGGAGCCATTCAGGTCATTTATCTGCTCATTTTCTAAGTGACTAAAACAATCATTAAAATATATTGTATCTCAAATATTTTATATGAAAAATACTTTATTGAAGTATAATTGACTTACAATACTATATTAGTTTCAGGTGTTACAAAATAGTGATTTTATATTTTTATACATTACAAAATGATCACAATAAATCTAGTTACTATCTGTCACCGTACAAATTTATTGACATATCATTGGCCATATTCCCTATGCTGTATATTACATCCCCAAGAGTTGGACACAAATGAACAACTGAGTACATGACATTTATTTTATTATTGGACGTTTGTATCTCAATCTCCTTCATCTATTTTGCTCAGCATTCTATCACTCTCCCTTCTCACAAAGACCTATTTCTTCTCCATATCTATGATTCTGTTTTTATTTTGTTCTGTTTGTTCATTTGTTTTGCTTTTTATTTATTTCATTTTTAATTGAAATATAGTTGCTTTACAATATTGTGAGTTATAAGTATACAATGTAGTGATTCACAGCCTTTAAAGGTTATGCTCCACTTATAGTTATTATAAATATTGGCCATATTCCCTGTGTTGTAAAATATATCTTTGCAGCATATTTATTTTTGCTGAAAAGACAGTTGAGAGTCTTACAGGAGTTCCCTTGTACATAACTAGTTGCTTTTCTCTTTCTATTTTTAGGGTATTTTCTTTAATTTTTGCCATTTTAATTATACTGTGTCTTGATGTGGACCTCTTTGGATTTGTCTTATTTGGAGCTCTGTATTTCCTTGACCAGGATGCCTCATTCTTTTCCCAGGTTCGGGAAGTTTTTAACTATTAATTCTTCAAATAAGTAAGTTCTCTGCCCCTACCTCTTTCTCTTGCCTTCTGAGACCACTGTAATGTAAATATTAGTACTCTTGATGTCCCAGGGGTCTCTTACACTGTCTTCATATTTTAAAATTATTTTTTTCTGTTCAGCTTGAGTGTTTTCCACTACTCTGTCTTCTAGTTTGCCGATTTGTTCTTCTGTACCATCTAACATACTGTTGATTCCTTCTAGTGTACTTTTCCTTCAATGATTTCATTGTTCAACTTTATTTCATTCATCTTTATATTTCCAAAGTGAAAGTTTTAGTCTTTCAGTCATGTCTGACTCTTTGGGATCCCATGGACAGTAGCCTGCCAGGCTCCTCTGACCATGGAATTCTCCAGGCAAGAATAATGGAGTGAGTAGCCATTCCCTTCTCCAGGGGAACTTTCCAATCCAGGGATCAAACTCAGGTCTCCTGCATTGCAGGCAGATTCTTTACCATCTGTGCCACTAGGGAAGCTCTTATATTTCCAAACTCTCTGTTAAACTTCTCACTGTGTTAATTCCATTCAGAATTCATTGAGTATCCTTTTATGATTATTACCTTGAATTCTTTATCAAGTAGATTATTATTCTTCATTTTGCTTAGTTCTTCTTCCGTGGTTTTATCATATTCCTCTGTTTCTTCATTTTGTTTAGTTCTTTCTATTTTTAAATATTAAGTAGGTCAGTTACAGTTCCTGACTTTGGAGAAATAGCCTTATGTAGCAGGCATTTTATGGGGTTCAACAACACACTATCATCTGGTCACTGGAGTTATATGCTCTAGTTGTTCCCTTTTGTGGGCTACATGGGCCCTTCTGTTGTGGCAGGGCTGACTGCTATGGATGCACTGGTAGGCATAGCTGGCCCCTGGTCCACTTGGTTGCTAAGCCCTTCTTTACATGGTGGCTGCCAACCCACTGGTGTAGAGCTGGGTCCCAGCATGGCAGAATGCAGGGGTTGGGTGTCCTGGGGCTGGTGTTGGCTTGTTGATGAGTTGGGCCAGGTCCCAGGGTGGCTGCTTATCCCAGGAAGTCCCAGGCTGGTTGTCCAGCCCAGAGGGCCCCAGGGATGGTGACAGTCTGCTAGTGGATGAGTAAACCCTGAACACTAATAGGCTAAAAAGATGCTCCAAAATAGTGCTTGCCAGCACCAGTGCCCTTATGGCAGAACAAGCTCCCCAAAATAACTGCCACCAGCATCTATATTCCTAAGGATAGTCCTAATTGCCTACTACCAATCCAAGAGGCTCTCTAAGATCAGCAAAGTATTCTGACCAGACTGTTTTCAAACTACTACCTCTGTGCTGGTCTTGGAATACATGAGATGTTACATATGTCTTTTATGAGTAGAGACTGTTTCCGACAGCCCTCTCCCTCTCCCATATCTAAGCTGCACTGGTCTTCAAACTTACATGTTCTGCAGGCTCATCTTCCCAGTGTGCAGCCCTGGGCTTGAAAGCTTGACATGTGGCTCAGACCCCTCGCTTCTTGTGGAGAACCTCTGCAATTGTGATTATCCTCCCATTCGTGGGTTGCCTCTTCCAGGAGTATGAGTCTTGACTATTCCCCATCTCCACCACTCCTACCCATCTTGATGTGGTTCTTTCTTTTTAGCTTTCTTGTGGCTCAGCTGGTAAAGAATCTGCCTGCAATGTTGGAGACCTGGGTTCGATCCCTGGATTGGAAAGATCCCCTGGAGAAGGAAAAGGCTACCCACTCCAGTATTCTGGCCAGGAGAATTCCATGGACTGTATAGTCTATGGGGTCGCAAAGAGTCGGACACGACTGAGCGACTTTCACTTTCACTCAGGTCATTCTCATAAACAATTGCTCTGTAAATAGTTGTAATTTTGGTGTGCCATTGGGAGGAGTTGTTCTCAAGGTCTTCCTACTCCAACACCTTGGTCATGCCTTCCTTTTTTTTTTTTGGATAGGAGGATAAGTGAATAGCTTCTTCCTTCTAGGGCCCAGTACTTGGTTTCCACATTTTTTTTTCTACCCTCCAGCCCTTTTCTCAAGTATGGTTTGACTTTTACACTTTTGCACTATCTTGCTTGCACAAGCTACATCCATAATTTCTAGTTTGGATTCCTTTAAAGTGCAATGAGAATGAAAAAAGACCTATGTGAGGAAGTGATACGATATTTGAGATTTGTCTCAAAATAATTGTGGTGAAGGAATGGATGGGTATAGTTTAAGCAAGATTGGACATGTAGGGATAATTATTGAAGCTGGATGATGAGAGAATCCTGTTTAATTATACTAGACTCTCTAATTTTAGATATGTTTGAAAGTATCCATAAGATAAAGGAAAAAAGAAAACATGTGAAGCAATATGAATGTAGAATCTTCTTAATTATTATAATTTCCCCCATCTTCTACTTTTTTCTCACCCATGCCTAATTTGACAGATTTTTTTTAGTGCCCTGCATTTACTGAGTCTTAAAAAGGCATTCAATCTAGATTTCATTGAAGAAACAACTCATTTTACATTCATATTTCATCAGTTTACATAATATTTAATTAAATCACATAACTACATTATTATGTACAACTGGCATAAATAGATTTAGAATAAACTCAACTAATTTTCGATAAGCATACAACTCAAACTGTTGAAGCAGAAGTATCTGGGCAAACTCAACACTTCTAGTCACACTACTTCTAACCACACTACTAACTATAAGCAGTTAGTGTATGGAGCCTATTGGTCCTGGTCCTGTGTGTCAGTTAATCCAGTAAGGTGATTAAGAGGAAGTTCACTAAGAGAATCTTTTGTATTCTATTGTTGTCTCCATTGTTATGTATGTGTCCGCCTTCATTTTTCAAACTTTAATTCTGACTGCAATTAATCTTTCATGATCTTAAACTCAGGACAGTTGAAGATTTCATGCTTGCTTTGAATGATCTTCTGGTATGTAATGGAGCCAATGGGACTAAGTTTTTCAGTTACTTATGTTTGGCAAGGATGAGGAGTATATTTCCATATTCTTATGTTTTCCTGCTTTCTCACAACTCTCTGATTTGCTCACTTAAAAAGGAATAGAAGTAAAGTTGTTTTATTGACATTGGCTTGATTATACTTGGTAAGATTCCTAGTAGCAATATTGAGGAATTAATTAAAATGCTGAGATGAAAGTACCTATCCAGAGAGACAAAGAATGAGAGTGTTAGTAGCCCCCAGCTTAAGTTTCTACAATCATTTGTGGAAATATCTTGAGGAAATATGCCAGTTTTTAGTTTGCTATGCAGGGTGGCAAAAGGTGATATGACAGGCCAATCTTTTTATAATGATAAAACTGTAGGGACCAAAATTCTTTTTTCTCCTCCCTCCATGTTACCTCATAAAGCTAATTCCAGAATGAACTAGTCACACTGCTCATTGAGCTTCTTTTATCAAACTTATAGCCATGGATATTGGAAGGAACTGCTTTCCCTTCACTTAAACACTTTGGTATGAGTAACTTATGAACACACAGGAGCAAGGCAATTTTCTCTTCCATTTTCCATCCTGGGTATGCAGTAACAGCATGCATTCTGAGTCATGCAGAGTCCACTCTAAAGAATGCGTGCAGTAAGCTCAGAGGGGCTAATAGTCAAATTAGGTTGCTAACAGATGGCAATTTATAATGCTAAAACTAATGAGAGGTCAAAGAACTAAAATATGCAAGGAGTTTTAATTATCCTGTCCTTTGTGACTCCACAAGAACATTTTTAAAGGAACATTATCACAAGTATTCAACTGGTATTTTAAGTTTCATTAAGATTTACATAACCTGTTACATATTGGGAAATATATTCTTTCTTTCCAAGCAGAGCAAGGACCTAAATCCTTCTCTTTGGGGTTGGAAAAAAAGACTCTCTTGCTTTGATATTCAATTCATTGAACCCTTTCCTTCCCATAGCACTGATGGGGAAACATGGAATCTCTTCAAGGAAATCTCTAGATTGGATAGCATAGAAACTATAGCAAATAAAATAACTACAACTTTTCCGTCCTAATTTCCTATGCCATTTCACACTTCTTTTAGTCTCTCTTTTATTTGTTGCCAGTTTGTTTATGTTTTACTGACTCTGTGATGCTCAGGCCTTGACCAAGAACTTCAGCAGTGGTACAACTGTTTCTTCCGCTGCTATTTCTTGCTCTTCAACTTCTCCTCATGCTTGTTGCACCTGCAGAATGTGCTTTCTTGGGCTGCAGATCCAGAGGCTTGTACTTCTTGCCCTTGCAGAATTTCCTGAGGTTCTCTTTTTGAGTCTGATTAACAACAGTGAGAACTCGGGCAATGAATTTACAAACAGCTAGGATCTTGGAGAGCTTGGATGCCACAATACTTGTCACTTTGGTGATGCCTGGCTTGGACAGTGCCAAATTCAGGCCACCCAGTTGTTTCAGTGGTTCCATCTTGCTAGGAAGATCTCAAGCCTTAAACTTGGCCATGGCTGCACAAGCTTCTGCCACTGCCTACTCTGAGGGATTTTTTTTTTTTTCATTTCTTATTGGCACTCTCCTCTGTCACAAGCGGGCTTCCCAGGTGGCGCTAGTGGTAAAGAACCCACTTGCCAATGCAGGAGACATAAGAGATGCAGGTTCTATCCCTGGGTTGGGAAGATCCCCTGGAGAAGGGCATGGCAATCCACTCCAGTATTCTTGCCTGGAGAATCCAATGAACAGAGGAGTCTGGCGGGCTACAGTCCATGGGGTCACAAAGAGTCAGACACAACCGAAGTGACTTAGCATGCATGTACTGTCATATGTACATCCACACACACCACCACAACCACCACACGCAACATTTCTGCAGGTCAAAGTGCCCTTCATCTCTTAGAGAGCCTACCTTCTTTCTATGTAGTGTTCAAGATGGGTTTGTATCTTTATTTATTTGGTTGGAGAGATGGTGGCAAAACTGATGAACTGAAGAAAGTGACAATGTCAACTGAATGTGGAACCTTGTTTCCTGGGAGAAAAGCTATGACCAACCTAGACAGCATATTAAAAAGCAGAGATATCACTTTGCCAACAAAGGTCCATCTAGTCAAAGCTATAGTTTTCCACTAGTCATGTATGGATGTGAGAGCTGGATCATAAAGAAGCCTGAGCCCTGAAGAATTGATGTTTTTGAACTGTGGTGTTGGAGAAGATTCTTGAAAGTCCTTGGGCTGCAAAGAGATCAAACCAGTCAATCCTAAAGGAAATCAATCCTGAATATTCATTGGAAGAACTGATGTTGAAGCTGAAGCTCTAATACTTTGGTCACCTGATGTGAATAGCTGACTCATTGGAAAAGATCCTGATGCTGGGAAAGATTGAAGGCAGGAGGAGAACGGGATGACACAGGATGAGTTGGTTGGATGGCATCACCGACTCAATGGACATGGGTCTGAGCAAGCTTCAGGGTATGGTGAAGGACAGGGAATCCTGGCGTGCTGCAATCCATGGGGTCACAAAGAGTCAGACATGACGGAGCAACTAACAACAAGCAAAAATAAAAGCAAAAAAAATCTGCTCCCTCTAAAAGCTAGAGAAAAGATCAATTCAGACATTGGATATGTTAGCATCAATACACTGTGAACACAGTTGGTCTGGAAAGGCTTTTGCTACAAAGAGGGTTAATTGTCCAAAAGTAATGTCTGTCCATCAAGCCAATTTAAGGCCAAAGAATGCATCTGTGCATGGAGTTTTCTTTCATCAATAACTATGTCAATAAAACAGCAAATGGAACACAAAAATATCGATATCGAGCCCATCCATATTATTAGGGCAGCAAGACAAGTAACCCAGAGCATTGAAGGGTACAGGTGTTGAACTAGTTGCCCTTATTATTGAAAAAAAATGTTAAGCATAAAAGCAAATTCAATAAGGACATTGGGAACACTGCAAATAACAAAATTTTCTTCCTGAAAAGGAAGAAAACATCTGGAAATTCTGTTAAACTTGTCACCACCACACACTACCATGTGACAGTTACACTGTTCTTCTAAAGAGTTAGCCCATTGTTTTATGAGACAGTGTGTATTAATAGCATAAGGGCAAAGAGCCCTAGAGTCAAACTAAATACAGTTCAATATTTATTAGCCGCATAGTCTTGGTCAGGTTACTTTTTTCTTTCTAAGCCTCAGTATCCTCATTTTGGCAGCAAAAGTCCAGGTTTTAGAGTCAAACTGCCTGGCTTCCAATCCTCTGCTCTACCACTAACTGGCAGGTAACCTTTAGCAAATTACATAACTTCTCTGTGACTCAGTTTCCCCTTCAATATAATGTTATTGTTGTTCAGTCACTAAGTCATGCTGACTCTTTGAGACCCCATGGATGGCAGCAGGCCAGCCTCCCCTGTCCTTCATTATCTCTTGGAGTTTGCTCAAATGCATATCCATTGAGTCATGATGCTATCTAACCATCTTCATCCTCTATGATCCCCATCTCCTTTTGCTTTCAGTTTTTCCAAGCATCAGATTCTTTTCCAATGAGTCAGCTCTTCACATCAGGTGGTCAAAGTACTGGAGTATCAGTCCTTCCAATGAATATTCAGGGTTGATTTCCTTTAGGGTTGATTGGTTTGATCTCTTTGTCTGAGATTCTCAAGGGATTCTGAGGGATTCTCAAGAGTCTTCTCCAATGTCACAGTTTGAAAGCACCAGTTCCTCAGCGCTCAGCCTTCTTCATGGTGCAGCTTTCACATCCATACATGACTACTTAAAAAACCATAGCTTTGACTATACAGACCTTTGCTTATCAATTAAGTTCAGTCGCTCAGTTGTGTCCAACTCTTTGCGACCCCATGGACTGCAGCACACCAGGTCTCCATGTCCATCACCAACTCCCAGAGTTTACCCAAACTCATGTCAAATGAGTCAGTGATACCATCTAACCATCTCATCCTCTGTCATCCCCTTCTCCTCCTACCTTCAATCTTTCCCAGCATCAGGGTCTTTTCAAATGAGTCAGCTCTTCTCATCAGGTAGCCAAAGTATTGGCGTTTCAGCTTCAACATCAGTCCTTCCAAAGAACACTCAGGACTGATCTCCTTTAGGATGGACTGATTGGATCTCCTTGCAGTCCAAGGGACTCTCAAGAGTCTTATACATCACAGCACAGCACATCACAGCACAGCTTATACATCAAAGCAAAGTGATGTCTCTGCTTTTAAATATGCTGTCTAGGTTGTCAGGGCTTTCCTTCCAAGGAGCAAGCATCTTTTAATTTCCTGGCTGCAGTCACCATCTGCAGTGATTTTTTGGAGCCCAAGAAAATAAAATCTGTCATGAAGTGATGGTCCTGGATGGCATGATCTTAGTTTTTTGAATGTTGAGTTATGGGCCCCATTGATTGTCAGGACCTCACAGTAGCTTTGTGAAAATTATATGTACAACAGAACACACATAAAGCACCTCGTAAGAGTTCCATTCATATGTCATTATAGTACCTACCTCAGAAGCTTGTATTCGGAGAAGACAATGGCGAGCCACTACAGTACTCTTGCCTAGAAAATCGCATGGACAGAGGAGCCTGGTGGGCTGCCGTCCATGGGGTCGCTACTAGCCGGACACGACTGAGCGACTTCACTTTCACTTTTCACTTTCACACATTGGAGAAGGAAATGGCAACCCACTCCAGTGTTCTTGCCTGGAGAATCCCAGGGATGGCGGAGCCTGGTCGGCTGCCATCTATGGGGTAGCACAGAGTCGGACACGACTGAAGTGACTTAGCAGCAGTAGCAGCAGCAGCAGAAGCTTGTATTAGTAGTAAGGATGAAATGAGACAATGAATGAAAAGCTTTTAAGCTCGGTATGGTCAGTGTTCAATAAATGCTAGGTTTTGCTCTGTGCTTTCCTTTTCACCTTCCAACTGTCTTTTAAGCTTCTAGAGGATGAGTCTTAATTTTTTTTCTTTGTACTATAATATCTAGCACTCTGTTATATGCAAATAAAAATTACTCAATTATAGCCAAAGGAAAGAATAAAGGAACAAAAGTAGAAACTCAAATATCAGAATCATGGACTCACAAGCCTTGAGAAGATTGGGTTTATTAAAAAGTGATGGCATAGGTCAAACGACATGTCTGATTTTTGGTAAACTATAAATATTAATGAGAGATAACAATTTGGCATGATTTCTTCCTTGTGTCTAGAAGAAAATATATTTTTCCCTCTACCCTTCCAGGTTCTTGGCTGACATCCCTTGTAATAAAAGACAGATTAACAGGAGAAAAACAATTTTAATTACATGCATACTAAGTATAAGAGTAATGGAGCCCCACAAAGATATGAGACTCAAAAGGCATCCAGACAATAGAGGCTTATAAGATCCCCTGGAGAATAAAATGGCAACCCATTCCAGTATTTTTGCCTGGGAAATCCAATGGACAGAGGAGACTGACCGGCTACAGTCAATGTGGTCGCAAAAGAGTCAGACTCAACTTAGCAACTAAACAACAACATACCACCCTGAGGCAAAGAATGAAGTAGGGGTATGGGACGTTAAAGCAGGGTAGGTAAGTTGTGGGACAATGAGAGCAGTAAATAAAGTTGTTCTGCCAGTCAGATAAATTTTTCAGATGAAAAAATGACGACAATAGCTCTATCCGTGCTACCTTTTCTAATGTAAGTTTCATTTATAAATGTAGATTTCCTTTAAGAAAGGGAAACTTCTACTCTGTTTTCAAACTTATCTTATGCTTGCAGTTTCTCAAGATAATTCTTATGCCAAAGAGCCATATTTGGGGGTGGAATTCCATTTGAAAATAGTGATGACTACAATAGATGATTCAGCGAAAAAAAAAAGAAAGAAAGAAAGAAATGACCCAACAAATGGTGTTACATAGATATGGGTTAGGAGATAGTTCTCACACTTGAGACTTCTGTGAGTCACCTTTACAAAATTTCATTATATCAGTATACCACCAAAAAAAAAAAAACTTCATAATTTGTGTTTTATACACATATCATCTTTACTATTACTTTCTTAACAGTTTTTTTCTTTAAACTAACTTAAATTGTGTTGAAAACAGGACAACAAGCCCAAAATGGAGTCACTTATGCCAAGTCCCATGTCATCAAGACTTAATTACAATTTTGGCCTCTCCCAGAAATGGAATCAAGAACCAGTCAATCAGGTATCAGTTGCTTAGCACTAATGAGGTCATCTGACTGATAGACACCTGCTGTCTCCTAAAGTGAAATGACCTTGCCATAATCCACTTTTTGCCCAATTAACTTTCTCATTCCCAATCCCTTCTACTTATATATTTTTTTTCATTTTGTACAACTCCTCAGAGTTCCTTTCTGCCTGCTAGAAAGGATGCTGTCCAATTCATGAAATATTGAATAAAACCAATAAGATCTCTAAAAGTTTTGCAATTGAACTTTGATTTTGTTAGGTAGTTAGAACAGGAAAAAGGAGTCCAGAATGGCAGTGGCTAAAAGACAAGGAAGGGAAAACCCTGAAAAAATAAAACAAAGGAAAGTCCGAAGACCAGAGTGAGGACCTCAGATAAAACAAACAGCACTCCTGGATAGCCCAATTTGTATAGGGCAGGCCCAGGAGGAGGAAAAAAAAAACATAAAAAGAGAAGCCAAAGTTGGACTGGGGGCCTCTCTTCTCTTCGTGTCCTTTGGGTTGGCATTCCCTCATACCTCAAGAATGTATTTTCCTTTACTTTCTGAATAAAACTGAGCTGTAACACAGAGCTGTAACACTGGTCTGTCCGAGGGCTGTCTGTCTCTTCAAATTTTTGTTGCAATGAGACAGGACCAAAGAAATTTCAAACTCCCCCAACATCTATGGTCCTGTTTCTTAGATTTAACCTGGCTGAAACAACCTTGGCTTGTTCCCTGCAAGGAAAAGGCCAAGCACAGCAGGAGCCCAATTCGGCAAAAGATCCCATGGTGAAAGCTGAATGCAAAGAAAACCGAGTGCAGGGGAAGTGACAAGAAGCCCAGTGTGCTGAAAACTGAGATAGCGAAAAACAAACTCAGCAGAAAGCTCACGTGGCTCAGCTTCATATTCCAGAAAACCTCCAGTTAAGGTAGGACGTCCTCACTCCTATGGCTGGAAAGACATATGCCTAACAAAATCTTAATTTCTTTACAATCTCATTTCTTGTTTCCTCAAAACCCCCGTGAACAGGAGAGCAGCAGCGGGTGCAATTGAGGGACTCTGGCAGGGGCCACTCCTCACTGTGTCCCAAAGGCTCCACTATCTGCTGGGCCCCAGTAGCTATTACCCAAGCACATGGTGGTTCTTCTGTCCTTAATCTTCTATGTGCCAAGGATCAGGCCAATGAAAACTGTGAGCACAGGTCAGATATTTAGCAGATTTTCTGGCAGGTTATGAAGGGGATACGTTGGCACTTTTTTCCCACTGCTTTTGCCTCCTGTACTTCAGCTCCTCTCTCCTGGGACTTAAGCCTGGCCAAAACCCAAGTTGCCTGGTTTCAGGACCTAATGAAGCTCAGACTCTGATGTCTCATTGCAAAAATTCAGTGAGAGACACAGCAATAGGTAAGAGGTGGATTTGTTCGGATTCAGAGAGAAGCACACTCCAAAGGGTGTAGGCCATCACAGAGGATAGTGCAGGGGCCATGGAATGTGGTGTGGCTAGTTTTGTCCAGCTAGGTGAATTCATATGCTAATGAGTGGGAGGATCATCCCAGCCATTGGGGAATAACCCACTCTCCCTCTTTTGACAGTGACTTGGAACTGTCCTGCCACCTCTGGGTGTGTCATTAAGCTTGCAGGTTAGGGATAAAGGTTTAGTTGAATTTGACTTGTCATTTTGGACCCATTTGATTTTAATCAGTTTATGTTATGCCCTTGGTCTATGTCATTTTTTCAAAAGTTGTGCCCTGCCCCCTTCCCTCCTGTTTCATGCTCTTTTCCTGAGCCTCATCTGGGCCCACAATGTTGCCTCTACAGTTTTCTAGAGGGATAACCAGAAAAAAGCTGGTCCTTGGGAGTGAAATACTGTATAATATCAAACCCTCTAGATAGTCAGGCCTTCATCTTCCATGTTTCCTACAACATGTGCAACAACAGCCTCTCTCAGTGAACCTGCTAGGGCAGGTGACAGGCACACAGTGCCTGCTAGAAGTCCATCTCTCGGTGGCATCTCTTCAAGGGCAATTGGGCTTCCAGCGATAATGTCTGCCACTTTGGGAGTTTGCCCTGCAGGCTCTTTGAGCCCAAACCCTTTCTACCCTTCTCCTAAAGTTACAAACATCAGTTCAGTTCAGTTCAGTCGCTCAGTCGTGTCCGACTCTTTGCGACCCCATGAATCACAGCACGCCAGGCCTCCCTGTCCATCACCAACTCCCGGAGTTTACTCAAACTCATGTCCATCGAGTTGCTGATGCCATCCAGCCATCTAAATCTCTGTCGTCCCCTTCTCCTCCCGCCCCCAACCTTTCCCAGCATCAGAGTTTTTCCAGTGAGTCAACTCGTCGCATGAGGTGGCCAAAGTATTGGAGTTTCAGCTTTAACATCAGTCCTTCCAATGCATACCCCTGGATCAAATCTCCTCTCCACTTTCATGGAACATCTGGTCTGTTCCCTCTTATCAACTTGCTCATAAGCCAATTACTAACTCCTACAACCAGGACCCTGCCCCCTTATAGACAATATCGCTCAAACCAGACTATTATTAAAATACTCTTAATGCCCCTAACAAGACCAGATAACCCACTCCTTTGTCATTACTTCTGTTATTACATAAAGTTGGTCTATGACAATTAAATGTTTACCATTGGAGGCACCCTAACCTGCTCTTATGGAGGACTAGGGCAGGATATCAGTGACTTACGCTCCCTTAGACCAGTAAGAGGATAAGGCTTATGGCTGCTTTAACAGGTTCCCAGTCTCAGGGCACAGGCTTGGATTGCTTTCATTTCAGTTCAGTTCAGTTCAGTCGCTCAGTTGTGTCCGACTCTTGCGACCCCATTAATCACAGTACGTCAGGCCTCCCTGTCCATCACCAACTCCCAGAGTTCACTCAAACTCATGTCCATCGAATCGGTGATACCATCCAGCCATCTTATTTTCTGTCGTCCCCTTCTCCTCCTGCCCCCAATCCCTCAGAGCATCAGAGTCTCTTACAAGGAGTCAATTCTTCGCTTGAGGTGGCCAAAGAATTAGAGTTTCAGCTTCAACATCAGTCCTTCAAAAAACACACAGGACTGATCTCCTTTAGAATGGACTGGTTGGAACTCCTTGCAGTCCAAGGGACTCTCAAGAGTCTTCTGAATATCACAGTTCAAAAGCATCAATTCTTCAGTGCTCAGCTTTCTTTAAAGTCCAACTCTCGCATTCATACATGATTACTGGAAAAACCATAGCCTTGACTAGTTGGAACTTTGTTGGCAAAGTAATATCTCTGCTTTTGAATATGCTGTCTAGGTTGGTCATAACTTTCCTTCCAAGGAGTAAGTGTCTTTTAATTTCATGGCTGCAATCAGCATCTGCAGTGATTTTGGAGCCCAAAAAATAAGGTCTGGCACGGTTTCCACTGTTTCCCCATCTATTTCCCATGAAGTGATAGGACCAGATGCCATGATCTTTGTTTTCTGAATGTTGAGCTTTAAGCCAACTTTTTCACTCTCCTCTTTCACTTTCATCAAGAGGCTTTTTAGTTCCTCTTCACTTTCTGCCATAAGGGTGGTGTCATCTGCATATCCGAGGTTATTGATATTTCTCCGGGCAAACTGGATTCCAGCTTGTGTTTCTTCCAGCCCAGCATTTCTCATGATGTACTCTGTATATAAGTTAAATAAGCAGGATGACAATGTACAACCTTGAGATACTGCTTTTCCTATTTGGAACCAGTCTGTTGTTCCATGTCCAGTTCTAACTGTTGCTTTCTGACCTGCATACAGGTTTCTCAAGAGGCAGGTCAGGTGGTCTGGGATTCCCATCTCTTTCAGAATTTTCCACAGTTTATTGTGATCCACACAGTCAAAGGCTTTGGCATAGTCAATGAAGTAGAAATAGATGTTTTTCTGGAACTCTCTTGCCTTTTCCATGATCCAGCGGATGTTGGCAATTTGATCTCTGGTTCCTCTGCCTTTTCTAAAACCTGCTTGAACATCTGGAAGTTCACGGTTGACGCATTGCTGAAGCCTGGCTTGCAGAGTTTTGAGCATGACTTTACTAGCGTGTGAGATGAGTGCAATTGTGCGGTAGTTTGAGCATTCTTTAGCATTGCCTTTCTTTGGGATTGGAATGAAAACTGACCTTTTTCAGTCCTGTGGCAACTGCTAAGTTTTCCAAATTTGCTGGCATATTGAGTGCAGCACTTTCACAGCATCATCTTTCAGGATTTGAAATAGCTCAACTGGAATTCCATCACCTCCACTAACTTTGTTCATAGTGATGCTTTCTAAGGCCCACTTGACTTCACATTCCAAGATATCTGGCTCTAGGTCAGTGATCACACCATCATGATTATCTTGGTCATGAAGCTCTTTTTTGTACAGTTCTTCTGTGTATTCTTGCCACCTCTTCTTAATATCTTCTGCTCGTGTAGGTCCATACCATTTCTGTCCTTCATCGAGCCCATCTTTGCGTGAAATGTTCCCTTGGAATCTCTAATTTTCTTGAAGAGATCTCTTGTTTTCCCTATTCTGTTGTTTTCCTCTATTTCTTTGCATTGACCGCTGAGGAAGGCTTTCTTATCTCTCCTTGGTATTCTTTGGAACTCTGCATTCAGATGCTTATATCTTTCCTTTTCTCCTTTGCTTTTCGCTTCTCTTCTTTTCACAGCTATTTGTAAGGCCTCCTCAGACAGCCATTTTGCTTTTTTGCATTTCTTTTCCATGGGGATGGTCTTGGTCCCTGTCTCCTGTACAATGTCACGAACCTACGTCCAGAGTTCATCAGTCACTCTAACTGTCAGATCTAGTCCCTTAAATCTATTTCTCACTTCCACTGTATAATCATAAGGGATTTGATTTAGGTCATATCTGAATGGTCTAGTGGTTTTCCCTACTTTCTTCAATTTCAGTCTGAATTTGGCAATAAGGAGTTCATGATATGAGCTACAGTCAGCTCCTGGTCTTGTTTTTGCTAACTGTATAGAGCTTGTCCATCTTTAGCTGCAAAGAATATAATCAATCTGATTTCGGTGTTGACCATCTGGTGATGTCCATGCGTAGAGACTTCTCTTGTGTTGTTGGAAGAGGGTGTTTGCTATGACCAGTGCGTTCTCTTGACAGAACTCTATTAGCCTTTGCCCTAATTCATTTCGTGCTCCAAGGCCAAATTTGCCTGTTACTCCAGGTGTTTCTTGACTTCCTACTTTTTCATTCTGGTCCCCTATAATGAAAAGGACATCTTTTTGGGGTGTTAGTTCTAAAAGGTCTTGTAGGCCTTCATAGAACCGTTCAACTTCAGCTTCTTCAGCATTACTGGTCAGGGCATAGGCTTGGATTACTGTAATATTGAATGATTTTCCTTGGAAACGAACAGAAATCATTCTGTCGTTTTTAAGATTGCATCCAAGTACTGAATTTCAGACTCTTTTGTTGACCATGATGGCTACTCCATTTCTTCTAAGGAATTCCTGCCCACAGTAGTAGATATAATGGTCATCTGAGTTAAATTCACCCATTCCAGTCCATTTTAGTTCACTGATTCCTAGAATGTCTATGTTCACTCTTGCCATCTCCTGTTTGACCACTTCCAATTTGCCTTGATTCATGGACCTAACATTCCAGGTTTCTATGCAATATTGCTCTTTACAGCATCGGACCTTGCTTCTATCACCGGTCACATCTACAACTGGGTATTATTTTTGCTTTGACTCCATCCGTTCATTCTTTCTGGAGTTATTTCTCTACTGATCTCTAGTAGCATACTGGGCACCTACCGACCTGGGGAATTCCTCATTCGGTAGCCTATCATTTTGCCTTTTCATACTGTTCATTGGGCTCTCAAGGCAAGAATACTGAAGTGGTCTGCCATTCCCTTCTCCAGTGGACCACGTTCCGCTGTGGTCCATGTGATCAGATCGACTAGTTTCCTGTGATTATGATTTCAGTGTGTCTGCCCTCTGATGCCCCCTCCCAATACCTACTGTCTTATTTGGGTCTCTTACCTTGGCATGGGTTATCTCTTCACAGCTGCTCCAAGAAAGCCCAGCCGCTGCACCTTACCTTGGATGAGGGGTATCTCCTCAAGGCCGCCTCTCCTGACCTTGAACGTGGAATAGCTCCTCTCGGCTCTCCTGCGCCCACGCAGCCACCACTGTTGGACGTGGGGTAGCATAAAACCGTTCAAATTCGGCTTCTTCAGTGTTACTGGTTGGGGCATAGGCTTAGTTTACTGTAATATTTAATGGTTTGCCTTGCAAACCAACAGAAATCATTTTGTCCTTTTTGAGATTGCATCCAAGTACTGCATTTCGGACTCTTTTCTTGACCATGATGGCTACTCCATTTCTTCAAAGGGATTTCTACCCACAGTAGTAGATATAATGGTCATCTGAGTTAAATTCACACAGGATCTCAAAGAATGAGCTGGAGAGTTCTCGGGGTGGCTACAATCTCTCTTTGGGGGATCCTCCTGGCGATGGGAAATTTGGAGTTGGCTAATGCCCCTACTAGTCCTTGTTATAACCATATTGATGCTGCTTATGATTTCCCCATGTATTATCAATTGTCTAACCCATTTTGTCTCTGCCCAGGTCAACAACCTACAACATGCAGTGTCAGTTCAACAAAGATATATAAAACTACAGCCAACCACAGAAAATATCACTCAACCTTAGATAGACACTGCTGTAAGGACTCTGAGGTTTGAGACTAGCAAGAGGGGGAGGCCCAGTGCCCCTTGCCATCCCAGTTCAACAGGAAGTAGCCAGAAAGACCTCGATGCCCCTATTCCTAAAGAATTGAGCCTTCTGTCTCTTGATAGGGGAATGTTAGGCAGTTAGAATAGGAAAAAGAAGTCCAGAATGGTGGTGACTAAAAGACAAGGAAGGGAAACTCTTGCAAAAGTAGAACAAAGGAAGGTCTGAAGACTGGAGTGAGGACCTCAGGTAAAACAAACAGCACTGCTGGCTAGCCCAATTTACATAGGGCAGGCCCAGTGGGAGGAGGAATAAAACCTATAAAAAGGGGAGCAATAATTGCATTGGGGGCCTCTCTTCACCTCTTTTGGGTCGGCATTCCCTCATGCCTCAACGATGTATTTTCCTTTACTTTCTAAATAAAACTGAGCTGTGACACAGAGCTGTAACACTGGTCTGTCTGAGGGCTATAACGCTGGTCCATCTGTTGCTTCAAATTTTTGTTGTGATGAGACAGAACCAAGGAAATTACAAACTCCCCAGACAATTTTTAACAATTGTTTTCATGTATTGATTTGAAAAAAAGAGTTTATATCATTACATTAAATGGAAACTAGCATTATTTATCAAAAATAGAAGGTGAGAATTAAAATAAATATAATGAAAACAAAACAATATTCTTAAAATCTAGATAGTTATTGTTGCCTGGCAGAGGCTCCTAAGTCTATATCTTTGAAACCTGCTTTTTCTTTGTTAAAAAATTTATTTAGAACACAACAGAGGGCCTCCTTGGTGGTCCAGTGTTTAAGAATCCACCTGCTAATGCAGGGGACACAGGTTTCACCCCTGGTCCAGAAAGATCCCACATGCCATGGAGCAACTAAGCCTGTGCAACACAACTACTGAACCAGCGCTCTAGAGACTGCAAGTCACAACTACTGAGCCCTTGAGCCACAACTACTGAAGTTCCTGGAGTCTGGAGACCTAGAGTATGCGCTCCGCAACAAGAGAAGCCACCCCAATGAGAAGCCTGTGCATTGGAACTAGAGAGTAGTCCACACACAGAAACAAAGACCCAGTGCAGCCAAAAATAAATAATAAAATTAAATAAGTAAACAAGTAAATTATTAAAAAAGAAAAAGAACACATCAGAAATGTTGAACACTAACTTGTACCAAAGTGGGAACTGATAAAGAACACAAAAGGGAAAACTTCCCCACTCTGTGACTCAGTATTATTTAATGTCTATATATTCTGTGAACCACCTGAAATCATTTTGTGATTTCATGAAACACTGGCCTATACGACCAATGAAAAATGGTTTCTGGCTCTCCTAATGCTTGTACAATAACATTCTCAGAGTGTAGCCCCTGAATTATCTGCATCTGAATCACCTGTGGGGGCTTGTTAAAAGGGGGGAGTGGTAACTAATGGTAACTACTTAATCTGGTAGTGGTAACTACTTAATCTGGATACTGGCACCCAACCTGTGAGTGGGCTAAGTCACTCAGGTTCATCCAACTCTTTGCAACACTGTGGACTGTAGCCCGCCAGTCTCCTCTGTCGATGGGGTTCTCCAGACAAGAATACTGGAGTGGGTTGCCATGCCCTTCTCCGGGGGATCTTCCCAACTCAGAGATGGAACCCATTTCTCATGTATCTGACATTGGCAGGCACCTTCTTTATCACTAGCACCACCTGTGAAGCCCACTGGGACCCAACATAACTACATTTTTAAGGAATACTCACAGATGATTTTAATGCACAATAAAACTTGAGAAGCAAGCCTATATTATAACAGTTACTGAAGTAGTTGGAACCATCCCTATAACAGCTCAGTAGAAATAGAAACAATGGCAAGCCACTCCAGTACTCTTGCCTAGAAAATCCCATGGATGGAGGAGCCTGGTAGGCTGCAGTCAGTGGGGTCGCTAAGGGTTGATCGACTTGGTCAACTGATCGACTTCACTTTCACTTTTCTCTTTCACACATTGGAGAAGGAAATGGCAGCCCACTCTAGTGTTCTTGCCTGGAGAATCCCAGGAATGGGGGAGCCTGGTGGGCTTCCATCTATGGGGTCACACAGAGTCGGACACGACTGAAGTGACTTAGCAGCAGCAGCAGCAGCAGAAATAGAAAAGCTGAAAGAAGATGTGAAAGCAGAATTTAGCTAAAGGAATTTACCTGCCCCAATCTTAAATAGTAAGGTTTCAGCCTGCAAGATAAGCACTGCATTTAATTGGAGTATTTTAATATCAGAATGAAATAGAAAGAAAAAAGAACAGCATCAGGCAATGAGAGAACAAAATAATTCAAAGAAGAAAGGGATTGATTTACAAGAAAAGATGAAAGGAATTTAAAATGTCACTTTGCTAAGTGATCATTAAGCAGGGGTGTGATAGCAGTTTACAAATGTTTGAATCATATACGAAAAAGAGAAGGAATAATTTGTTAAATAATAACAAGAAGGAATAATTAGATATTAAGAGAATGGAACTGACCAAATTCTCATTCCATATATAACTCAAGCATTCCTGCTCTGCATGTTGTGTCCAACTTCTGACTTAAGGGATGTGCTCTGATCTTCTCCCCCAAAGAGGCTGGAGCATGGCTCTAGTGTCTGTGTCTTTGTTCCAGCATATTCCTCTGAAGGGGAGCACAATATGCCACCCCAAAATATGCCTCTTTGGCATAAGGATTTTTTTGAGCTAATTATTTTTGAGAGGCTACAGATAGAAGATTCTCTGAAAATAGAGTATAACTTGCCTTTTCCTGAGGGTAAATTACATTTATGAGCAAAATTTCCATTTGTAAGTGTCTCCCTCTCTCTACCAGAAAGAGAAGGTTGGCTCTAAATCACTACATAATATTGTCAAGGAGAAGGCTCTGACATAAATCTGCATAACAACCTTATCCTTGTTTACTGTGCTTTTCCTGGTCACCTCTTAACTGGCTCTCCCACCTAATTCCCAGGCCACTGTGGCTGTCCTGACCTCCATATCCCTTCTAGAACTACAGCCTAGACTCTCACTCCACTAGGGCAAACCTTCAGGTTCAGTGGCTCTAACACCTTAAGAGTATTATAGGGTATTTGCACTAGTGCTTGGGAGACCTCCACTTTGAGGAGCTGAGAAATTGATTGGCAACAGGGCCAGACTCTGGCAAATCTGAGCAGTTATAAAATTTGTCTTCAGCACATTTTTTGTGCCACCTCCAGCTCCAGATTCCCAGACATCTCAAAATATATAAGTAAATGCCCCTCTTATAAGAAGACAAAGGGGTCAAATAAATACCACTCATATATGGAATATCTTAATATGTATTGGGCTGCACCCCATAGGCCTGGATGCCCTGTATTTGCCTGGCTTCAAGAAAGAAGAGACAGCACAGTGTTGACAACAGAGACATCAAAGTTTGAATGAATAGGGGGACCTTCCATGGCTGAAGCAAGTTCCTGGAGCAACACTCCACTATGTGCAGCAGAAAACTGGCAGGACACAGCAATCACTAACTGGGGCTGGGAACAACTATGTAGGAACATCGGTCATGTGAGTAGGGTGTAGGTGAAGTAGGCACTAGTGGAGCAAGGGATGTACTGGAGAGCAGAAGAACAGCCATTTTGGGTTGGCTTAATCATATCATATGTTACCTCTGGGAGCAGGAATGGTAATTACTTTAAAAGAGAACTGTGGGAAAAGGAAGAGGGTTAAATTAAATGCAGGAATTCAAAAGTTAGAATTTTAGACCCTGGGGCACCTGAGTGCTGAGTCCTTTGCGGGAAGAGGAATGCCATCAGTAGACCTCAGTTTACCATGTTAATGATTCTGTAGGGAAGGGAAAATAGTTGTCCTTTTACTATTTTAGGATCTTGACAGAGACTCCCCAGTAGTAAAAGATTAACAAGAGAAAAACAAACAGAAGTCTCATAACATGTATACCACCTATATACATGGGAGATACCCAGGAAAACTAAGTAACTCCCCAAGGTGAGGCAGGCCAGGACTCTACCTTAAATACTGCTGCTGCTGCTGCTGAGGCACTTCAGTTGTGTCCGACTCTGTGTGATCCCATAGGCGGCCTCCTACCAGGCTCCCCCATCCCTGGGATTCTCCAGGCAAGAACACTGGAGTGGGTTGCCATTTCCTTCTCCAATGCATGAAAGGGAAAAGTGAAAGTGAAGTCACTCAGTCGTGTCCAACTCTTCGCGACCCCATGGACTGCAGCCTACCAGGCTCCTCCATCCATGGAATTTTCCAGGCAAGAGTACTGGAGTGGGGTGCCATTGCCTTCTCCGACCTTAAATACGACCTCCATCTAAATAAAAGAAGATATTGGGGGAGGGAGGGAACAGTTATGGGAGGAGACCAGGAAAAGCACAGTAAACAAGGATGTAGTACAGATTTAAGTCATTGCCTTCTCCATTGATATGAGTTTCTAGAAATTTATAGTCATCCTTCTCTTCTTGGTACAGAGAGGGAGAAACACTTACAAATGGATATCTCCCTTATATATTTAAATTTCCCTGAGGAAAGGGTGACATCTACTCTGTTTTCAAAGATCCTCCTGTATCTACAGGCTCAAAATAATTATCCCAAAATAATTCTCATGCCAAAAAGATACATTTTGGGGTGCCATTTTATGGTTCCCTTCACCACATTAATGACTCTAAACTGCTGTCCCCAAATTTCAAACTGATCAGTGATAACCTGGATATTTAAACAGTGCCCTGTACTACCTTCTTCTGCCTCCTCATACTGCAGAGACATTAACCTACTGAGTGACTTTCAGAGCCCACTTGCTGAAGGCCTGACATGGCTGCATAGCAGTTTGTAACTTTTGATGCGAAAACTATTTTTCAGTGAAAGTGAAAGTCTCTCAGTCGTGTCCAACTCTTTGCAACCCCATGGACTATACATTCCATGGAATTCTCTAGGCCAAGATACTAGAGTGGGTAGCCTTTCCCTTCTTCAGGGGATCTTCCCAACCCAGGTCTCCCACATTGCAGGCAGATTCTTTACCAGCTAAGCCACAAGTTGATTAGAGAATCATGCTAATAATGCCAAGGTTGAGGGTTTGATCCCTATGTGGGCTATTGCAAACCTTTATGGGGGCTTCCCTGGTGACTCAGACAGTAAAGAATCTGCCTGCAATGTGGGAGACCTGGGTTCAATCCCTGGGTGGGGAAGATCCCTGGAAGAAGGAAATAGCAACCCACTCCAGTATTCTTGCCTGGAAAATCCCATGGATAGAAGAGCCTGGGGGACTACAGTTCACTGGGTTGCAAACAGTTGGACACAACTGAACGACTAACAATTTCACTTTCACACATACTGGGCTTCCCTGGTATCTCAGATGGTAAAGAATCTGCCTGCAATGTAGGAGACCTGGGTTCTATCCCTCAGTCGACCACCTGTATTTCTCACACCAGTCCTTTTATACTTTCTCAATAACTCACTTTACAATGGACTCACATGAGCTTAGAATGCTGTTCAATCAACCCATAATCTCCTGATTGAATTATTAAGTTAAGAAATGTGGTATAAGTGGCATAATTTGAGACTTAAGCTAGACTAGACTGCGAAGCAGAAATGCAGAGAAAGGGCTTTAAAATACATCACTTGATGGATAGCCTGAATCATTAGCTGGGTCTCTTCCATTTATGTGCTTTATATAATAAAGTAGCACTGTACTTTCCAAGGAAGTTCACATTACCACAGAAGATTCTCTTTCATTGTATTTTAATTTGGGTTTAATAGAACATATTTGAATGTCCTCTTCATCAGCTGAATATTGTTTCTATCAGAAGTAGATAAAGGCTGTGAATTGCTATCGCAGACCTGTTTTGCCTTTGATCAGCACCTTTTTTCTCCTTCACTTGCAAGTGGAGGTTTCTTTTCCTGGGGGGAAAAAGTTCATATAGGTTTAATCCTGTCCTGGGCATTTGTTGTTGTTCAGTTGTTGGGTCATGTCCAGCTCTTTGCCACCCCATGAACTGCAGCATGCCTGGCTTCCCTGTCCTTCACCATCTCCCAGAGTTTCCTCAAACTCATGTCCATTGAGTCGGTGATACTATCTAACCATCTCACTCTCTGCTGTCCCCTTTTCCTCTTGCCCTCAATCTTTCCTAGCATCAGGGTCTTTTTCAATGAGTTGGCTCTTTGCATCAGGTGGCCAAAGTACTGGAGCTTCAACATCAGTCCTTCTAATGAATATTCAGGGTTAATTTCCTTTAGGATTGACTGGTTTGATCTCCTTGCTGTCCAAGGAACTCTCAAGAGTCTTCTCCAGCACCACAGTTCGTTGGGAGTAGTCTTACAACATAAGAGTGTTCTCACTTATTCTGATTTGACCAATCTGAATACTCCATCTCTCTAGCCCCAGTGATTGGTCCAAGTATCATCACATGATTCAGGTCAGACTAGCCAAGATGCTTTGGCTCAAATCACTGCATGCAAGTCTGGGGTCATCCTGCATGCCTATGCCTCTGTGGAGTGGGAGCTGTGTAAGAAGGAAAATAAGCAGAAGTGATGGACGGAGAGAAATAGAACTCCTAGATATAGTCGTGTATACAGCTCATTGAAATCCCCCTTTGACTTCACAAGTACATTCTCCTTTTTTGCTTATTTGGGTTCATATTTGGCTTCTGACACTCGCAACCAAAATATTTCCACATAACACATTTCCAAGTTTAACTTAGGAAAAATGAATTAAACATAGAGTAATACTTTGCTTTATGTAATTGGTATCTTTTTCAAAAATCAAGGTTAAATAAACTTTTGTGAATCAAATCATATGAAGGGGAACTGAACATATCACCCATATTGTGCCACTTTAGCATAAGGATTATTTTGAGTGGCTTATTTTAAAATACTGAAGACACAGGAGAAGCTCTGAAAACAGTTGAAATGATTCTTGTAAGGGACATTTGCATTAGAAAAGAGGCTGTAGCAGGAAGCTCACTTTTTCACCTGAGAGATTTATCTGCCTGACTAGGCAAGTTCTCACCTTCCTCTGAATTGCCTTCCATCCTTTGAAGCCCCAGATTCCTGTCCCTTTCCTTAGCCCAGGATGATATAAAGCCTCTATTGCCTGGCAACCTTTTGAGTCATATCTTTATGGGGCTTCCATACAGACTTATGTGCTATGTAATTTAATTTATTTTTCTTCTGTTCATCTGTCTTTTTGTCACTGGTGACTGGAGTTGTTAGGGGAACCACTGACCAAAACTGTCTGCCCTGGCCAGGCAAGATAGCAACCACTTTTGCCAGTTATCTTAACATGAGGTTCTGGTAAGGAACTTGGAACTAACAAGCTACCACCAACCAGAAGAATTTGGGAAAGTTTCTCAGGTGGCGCTAGTGGTAAAGAACCCACCTGCCAATGCAGGAGAAATAAGAGATGCAGATTCGACCCCTGGGTTATGAAGACCCGCTGGAGGAAGGCATGTCAACTCACTCCAGTTCTCTTGCCTGGAGAATCCTATAGACAGAGGAGTCTGGTAGGCTACAGCCCATAGGATCACAAAGAGCTGGACATGACTGAAGCGAAGCAAGCAAAAGAATAGAAGAAACGCCTCCAACCTCCCAGAATCCTTCTCACTGGAAACCATCTTGGTTGAGTGATGTTCGAGCCACCAGGAAGGACCCTGAATCAGACTGATTGGCCAAAGATAATCCAGAAACTAACCCAATTGCCATAGACCTGAGACTGCAAACCACCAGGCAGAGCAGTCCTCCTGGGTTCTCTTTCCTGCGCTCTGCCTGGGTGCCCCTTCCCAACAAAGTCTCTTGCTCTGTCAGCATGTGTGTCTCCTTGGACAACTCATTTCCAAGGGTTAAGACAAGAGCCCACTCTCGAGCCTTGGAAGGGGGCCCCCTTCCTGTAACAGTTTCATCCAAGAAAATAGAAAAGTAGAGGGAAAATTGTATTACCTCCTCTAAACATACATATCAGTCCTGGGTGTTCATTGAAAGGACTGATGCTAAAGCTGAAACTCCAATACTTTGGCCACCTGATGCAACGAGTTGACTCACTGGAAAAGACTCTGATGCTGGGAGGGATTGGGGGCAGGAAGAGAAGGGGACGACAGAGAATGAGATGGCTGGATGGCATCACTGACTCGATGGACATGAGTTTGAGTGAACTCCGGGAGTTGGTGATGGACAGGGAGGCCTGGCGTGCTGTGATTCATGGGGTTGCAAAGAGTCGGACACGACTGAGCGACTGAACTGAACTGAACTGAATCATACATAAAAAAAAAAAATACATCGTTAAAGGAGACTTGTTGGGAACCTTTCATAGTATAGGTTTTGGGGTAAACTTTTTGGTTGGTTGTTTCTAAGGAAAGGCATTACATACAAACGTGTGATGGTGATTCTGGGAGAGCTACTTGACTGGCTTTCATGATCCCAGAAATGGAGCAATGACTTTAGTGATTTTATTATTTCTTGGGTATTCTCATTCTTGTAGGCTTATATATTTGATTTAGTTGGTACACTAAGATATGATTTATCCCTCAGGGAAGGACTCAAAATAAGCAAGCTCACAGAGACTAAAATGGAAAACCAAAATGCCAATTGATTAACGGACAATAAGAAAGACAATAATCCAATGGATAAGAATTCTTGCATCAGCAGATCATTGCATTTTATTTTTGAGGGCATATTTCATCCTGCTAATCTTGATTCAGCCACATATGCTTTTCATGCGTGTGTACTAAGTCATTTCAGTCATGTCTGACACTGCAACCCCATAGACTGTAGCCCACTAGGCTCCTCTTTCCGTGGGATTCTCCAGGCAAGAATACTAGAGTGGGTTGCCATGCCCTCCTCCAGGGGATCTTCCCAACCCAGGGATCAAACCTGTGTTTCTTATGTCTCCTGCACTGGTAGGTGGGTTCTTTACCACTAGTACCACCTGGGAAGCTCGTGCTTTTCATAGGCCTATGGTATAGTGCAGGCATACTTCAGAGATACTGAGAGTTGGGTTCACTACAATAAAGTAAAAGGGCTTCTCTGGTGGCTCAGCAGTAATGAATCCGCCTGCAATACAGGAGACGAAAGTGATGTGGGTTAGATCACTAGGTCAGGAAGATTCCCCTGGAGGAGGTCACGGCAGCCCACTCAAGTATTCCTGCCTGGAGAATCCTATGGACAGAGGAGTCTGGTGGGCTACAGTCCTTGGGGTTGCAAAGAGTCAGACACAACTGAAACAACTAAGCACACACACACACAAAATAAAGCAAATATCCTAATAAAGTGAGTCACATGAATTTTTTGGGTTCCCAGTGCATGTAAGAGTAATGTTAACACTATAGTCTTTTCAGTGTATAATAGGAACATCTATATATACATATATATATATACATCTTAATTTAAAGCTATTTGACCACTAAAAATGCCCAATTATAATAGTTACTTCAAAGATCACAAATCATAATAACAAATATAATTATGATGAAAAAGTTTTTAAATATTGTGAGAATTACCAAAATGTGATGCATAGACATGAAGTGAGCAAATGTTGTTGGAAAAATAATGCTGATAGACTTGCTGGTTGCAAAGTTGTCATAAACCTTCAATTTGTAAAAAATGCAGTATCTGTAAAGTGCAGTAAAATGAGTTATGCCTGTATATAAAAAGTTTAGAATTAGATATCAATGTTAACAAATCATGGAACATCACATAAAACCCTGGATTTACAACTTCTCTTTGAAAATCAAAATACCTACCAACACTAATTTCTCTGATCATGGCATCACTTGCATGGATCTGAGTAAGGCCTGAGCCCTTTGTATGGGACATGAGCTGTCCTACATACTGAAGTCCCCATTAGGCCCATTTTCTTAATTTATATTCCTTTACTGGCTTATATAGGTATTTGTGTTTCCTGCATTTAGAAGGAAAGCTATAGGTGATGGCAATAATCTTATTCCTTCCCCCTAGCCACAGAGTTTGATTCAATAGTGGGAATGTGAGTAAAGTCAATGTAATTAGAGTGAATCTCAGGAGTTTTGCTGGGAATGCTGGGGCAAAGATAGTCACTGTTTTTTCTGCCACAAATGAAAAAGGAGGCATGTATGTCTGAGTGCTACTGACAGCCATCCTGGGACTATAAAATGAAGCAAGTCTTATGATGACAAATTATATCACAGAAGACAGCAGAGATGCCAAAAGAAATAGGATCCTTTGGGACTTGAATGAGCTGCAGGATCAAGCCTTACCTAAAGCTACACTGGAATGTTCAGGAACATAGTTGTCATTATTTAAACCAGCTTGAGTTGAGTGTAAGGGGAGGAGAATATGACACCCAAAATATGCCTTTTAGCATAAAGATTATTTTGGGCTGATTATTTTTGAGAGGTTGCAGACACAAGAGAATATCTGGAAACAGAATAAAAGTTTCCCTTTTAGGGAAATTTATACTTATAAGGGAAATCTCCACGTGTAAGGGTGGCTCCCTCTCTGTACCACACTATTTAGATGACTAAATCTCTAGAAATTTATGAATGGAGAAGGCAACTACTAAAATCTGCACACCAACCATACGCTTGTCTAGTGAGCTTTTCCTCATATCCTTCTATAACTGGCTCCACAACCCTCAACATCTTCTTTGTCTTTAGCTGGAGATGAAATTTAAGGTGATGATGTGAGCCATTTCCAGGAGTTAGTTCTTGTGGATCTCTTCAGTGCATAGAGGAGGTATATATGTTATTAAACCTTTTGGTTTTCTCCTATTAATCTGAGTTTTATTATAGGGTGTCTCAGCCAAGAACCTAGAAGGGTAAAGGGAAAATTTTTTTTTTCCTCTACAGGTGATTTGCCACAAAAAGTATTCTGATTGGAAAGTTATTCCCCGCCCCCCAATAGAATGCCTAGCAACACTATTGTAACTCATGAGAGCATGGCAAATCCCATAGAAATCCTGAAGAATAAAAGGTTAAGAACCACTGCTCTCATCTATAACATATAATAAAATTAGGATTCATTTACTGAGTTCAACTTTTAGTCTCATTTTCATGAGATTGTACTTAATTCACCTGGATTAGAACTTTGGGTCTTCCCAAACCCTTTAGCCCTCACGGGCAACTTCATGCTTTATCTACACATGGCTAGTCATCAATCTCCAAGGTTTGTGTGAGATAATTTATAGACTTACTCATATATTATAAATAAGAGGAACATGTATGACTGCATGGCATATAATCTATTTATACAGGATATTTTCAAATTCAGGAATATATCTTTCATCTAAAGAATCATTTTTTGTAACTCTGTTGTTGTTATTCAGTCACTAAGTCATGTCCAGCTCTTTGAGACCCAATGGGATTCAGCATGCCAGGCTTTCCTGTCCTTCACTATCTCCCAGAGACTTCTCAAACTTACATTCATTGAGTTGGTGATGCCATCCAACCATCTCATCCTCTGTCACCCACTTCTCCTCCATCCCTCAATCTTTCCCAACATCAGGGTCTTTTCCAATGAGTCAGCTCTTCACATCAGGTGGAGAAAGTATTGAAGATTTGGCTTCAGCATCAGTTATTCCAGTGAATACTCAGGGTTGATTTCCTTTAGGATTGACTGGTTTGATCTCCTTGCAGTCTGAAGGACTCTCAAGAGTCTTCTCCAACACCACAATTTGAAAGCATCAGTTCTTCTGTGCTCAGCCTTCTTTAGGGTCCAACTCTCACATGACTATTGGAAAAACCACAGTTTTGACTATATAGACCTTTGTTGCCGAAGTGATGTCTCTGTTTCCTACTAAGCTGTCTAGGTTTGTCATAGCTTCCCTTCCAAGAAACAAGTGTCTTTTAATTTCATGGCTGCAGTCACCATCTGCAGTGATTTTAGAGCCCAAGAAAATAAAATCTGTTATTGCTTCTACTCTTTCCTCTTCTATTTGCCATGAAGTGATGGGACCGGATACCATGATCTTAGTTTTTTGAATACTGAGTTTTAAGTCAGCTTTTTCACTCTCCTCTTTCACCTTCATTAAGAGGCTGTTTAGTTCCTCTTCACTTTCTGTCATTAGAGTGGTACCATCTGCATATCTGAGGTTGCTGATATTTCTCCATGTAATCTTGACTTCAGCTTGTGATTCATCTAGCCTGGCATTTTGCATGATGTACTCTGCATAGAAGTTAAATAAGCAGGGTGACAATATACAGTCTTTTGTACTCCTTCCCCAATTTTAAACCAGAAGTTGTTCATGTAGGGTTGTATCTGTTGCTTTTGAACCCACATGCAGGTAAAGTGGTCTGGTATTCCCACCTCTTTAAGAATTTTCCAGTTTGTTGTGATTTACACAGTCAAAGGCTTTAGTGTAGTCAATGGACCAGAAGTAGATGTTTTTCTGGAATTCCGTTACTTTCTCTATCATCCAACACATGGCAACTCTAGTAATCTGAAATATTCATAAAAACCAGGAAGGAAGAAACTAAAAGATCTTCCTATGAATTCCAATTATATATACTGAAATTCTCACAAAAATGAACACTGCTTCAGTCAGACTCCTACCACCACCCCACCCTTCAACCACACAAACATATCCTTAGAACCTTAGAACCATTTACTCTTATTTTCTACAGAGTTCAAATTAAACTGATTTCTCAAGTCATAAAAGTTTAGAAGTAATAAGTTGAAGTATGTTTGGAGGTTGTGTTGTTAGATGTAGGCACTGAAAGGAAGGAAGGGGGATGGAAAAGAGACAGAGAGACAAAGATTCAAAAACCACAGCATTATTATTGAACCAGAGAAGTTGAAATACAAGAATTGGCTCTGAAAACAACAGTGTCATGTACATGCTAGTGCAATTGCTGGTATTTAATTCAGTGAACCTGATTAACCTGAAAGTTAAATTATGTCCAATAAGTTTTATTTAAGAGTAAATATAACTATGTTATATCTTTTAGAAGTTTTTGTTTCCAAAGAATTAAACTTTAGCCTTTAAAGAAATATACTTCAGTTATAACAAATAACACATTTCTTAGCATATGGTTGCTGCTGCTGCTAAGTCACTTCAGTCATGTCCGACTCTATGCAACCCCATAGATGGCAGCCACCAGGCTCCCCTGTCCCTGGGATTCTCCTGGCAAGAACACTGGAGTGGGTTGCCATTTCCTTCTCCAATGCATGAAAGGGAAAAGGGAAAGTGAAGTCGCTCAGTCGTGTCCGACTCTTAGCAACCCCATGGACTGCAGCCTACCAGGCTCCTCTGTCCATGGGATTTTCCAGGCAAGAGTACTGGAATATGGTAGGAGCGATATATATATCAGGTACTTGTAAATCCATGTCACTTTTTTGTGGCTACCATGCCTACTAATTGACAATTTGAGTGTGTGTGTTTATTTGTAACTGTTGGGAAAAAAATCATTTTTGTAGAATGTTGTGTTTTTTATGTTAGTTTCTCAGTCCTATCTGACTCTTTGCTACTCCATGGACTATAAACCCACCAAGCACCTCTGTCCGTGGAATTCTCCAAGCAAGAATACTGGAGTGGGTAGCCATTCCCTTCTCCACAGAGGATCTTTCCGACCCAGGGGTCGAGCCAGTCTCCTGCATTGCAGGCAGATTTTTTTTTACCACCTGAGCCACCAGGGAAGCACATGTAGAATCTAACTTGCATATAATTATTTTTTTAAAGCTGTGCTAAGTTGACCATATTTTTCAACTATAAATTAGGTCATATAATCTGATAAAATATTCTTTCCAATTCATGAATGTATGTGGAAGTCTTATGAAAGCATACAAAACAAAATAATTCCCCTTTATTTCAAAGACTAGAATAAGATGAACTTAGGCTTGTCCACAAAAAGTTTTGAAATTTGTATGGAAACACAAAAGATCCAAAATAACCAAAAAAATCTTGAGAAAAAAGAACAGAGCCAGAAGCATCATGCTCCCTGATTTCAGACTATTATTACAAAGCTACAATAATCAAAAGAGTATATAACTGACAAAAAAATAGATACATAGATCAATGGAACAGGATAGGAAGTACAGAAATAGACCCACACACTTATGATCAATTAATCTATCACAAAAGAGAATAAACAATGAAGAAAAGTCAGTCTGTTCAATAAGTGGTGCCAGGACAAGTGGACAACTGCATGTAAAAGAATGAAATTTGAACACCTCCTAACACCATACACAAAAATAAACTCAAAATGGATTAAAGACCTAAATATAAGACTGGGTACTAAAAAATGTCTGGAGGAAAACAGGAACACTCTTTAACATAAATCTCAGCAATATTTTTTGGACCCATCGCCTAGAGCAATGGAAGTAAAAGCAAAAATAAACAAACAGGACCTAATTAAACTTAAAAGCTTTTGCACAGCAAAGGAAACCATAAACAAAATTAAAAGGCAACCTACTGACTGGGAGAAAATATTTGTGAATGAAGCTATCAACAAGGAATTAATTTCCAAAATATACCAACAGCTCATACAACTTAATATAAAAAAAGAAAACCCAAAAAAACCAAACAACCAAATCAAAAAATGGACAGAAAACCTAAATAAACATCTCTCCAAAGGAGATAGATGGCCAAAAGTCATATGAAAAGATCCTCAATGTCACTAATTATTAGAGAAATGCAAATCAAAATTTCAATGAGGTGTCACCTCACACTAGTCAGAATGGCTGTTATCTGAAAGTCTACAAATAATAAATGCTGGAGAGGGTGTGAATTAAAAAAAACCCTCTTACGCTTTTGTGGAATGTGAACTGTTGCAGCCACAGTATGGATTTTCCCTAAAACAATACTAAGAATAGAGCTACTATATGATCTTGCAATCCCATTTCTGGGCATAATCTGGAGAAAATTCCAATTTGAAAAGCCACATGTGCCCCAATCAATGTTCATCACAGCACTATTTTATAATTGTCAAGACATGGAGGGACGTTGCTTGTGGTCCAGTGGCTAAGACTGTGCTCACAATGCACAGGGCCTGGGTTTGATCCCTGGTCAGAGAACTAGGTCCCACATGGTGCAACTAAGAACCAGTGCAGTCAAATTAATTAATTAATTAAAAATGCACATGGAAGCAACCTAAAAGTTCATGTCAATGTATGGCAAAACCAACCAATATAATATTGTAAAATAATTCGCCTCCAATAAAAATAAAAAAAAGATGTGGTGTATATATATATATATATATATATATATACATATGTATGTATACATACCACATTCTTATATATATATATAATGCATATAATGGAATATTACTCAGCCAAAAAAAGAATGAAATAATGCCATTTGCCGCAACATGCATAGAACCAGAGATTATCATATTAATTGAAATAAGTCACACAGAAATACAAATATCATATGATATCACTTATATGTGGAATCTAAAAAATGGTACAAATGAACTTATTCACAAAGATCTGAGAAAAAGACTCACAGACACAGAAAACAAACCTATGGTTACCACAGAGGAAATTGGAGGGGGAAGGATAAACTAGAAGTATGGTATTAACAGATACACACTATTATATATAAAATAGATAACCAACAGAGACCATCTGTATAACACAGGGAACTATTCAATATCTTTTAATAACCTATGATGGAAAAGAATCTGAAAAAGAATATATAAAAAACACACACTGAATCACTTTGCTGTATGTCTGAAATACAACATTGTAAATTATTTACATTTCAATTTAAAAAATGTTAAAAAAAAGAAGCCTCATGTAGGCATAAAAACTCACCTTACTACTGTATAAAAAAATTTTTTTAAGAAGATGCAAAATTTATAAACCAGTTTCAAATTTATAAAACAATAGAAATTTACAAGCTAAACACATTATCTTTGACTACTAATCATTTTCAAAACTAAAATGTCAGTTCAATCTCAGGTATTCTAACTTCTGAGAAATTACATAGTTTAATGAAAAAAAAACCCCTCTCATTTCTCTTATTAAATATATATAGCATGATTTTCTAGCCAATTATTAATTTTTGAAGATCATTTAAAAACAGATCTGGAAATATTAAGGGAAGTCATGTGGTTGACTATACAACTCATTATAAAGAAAGAAACAGAAAGTTGCTAAATATGCCCTAAGCATCTTCATAATGAGTATAAGCAAAATATCTTTGTAACTTTATTTGAATATAATTTATAAATGCAATGAATATAGTATTTAAAAGTCAATATTCAAAAGATTTGAAATAAGGTTACGATTTTGAAAAAAAAAATTAAGGCTATCCAAAAAACAAATATTTGGGATGTGTTGTGTATGTAACCCTTACCAACCACAAAATTTCCTCAAGTGAAAGTGTATCCTTCAACAATTTACTTTAGCATAACTTCCACAAAGATTTGGTTTGAGTTAGATTAGTTACTTCTGTTGAGGATAATTCAAAAAGAAGAGAATGACTACTTGAAGGAACACATTTCTATGTTCCCTTCCAGGATTTGGAAGTTGCTCCTGCAAATGAGGGTCTTGGAGCATAAGCTTCATTAACTTCATGGTGAATTTACCTCTGAGGGAGGTAGCCCTTCGCATGTCCAGAAAGTAAGTAATGAGAGATTTAAATGAACTGTACAGAATCATTTACTATTGTGTATGTACCCAGAATTAGCCAAACTGTGAGGATTGAACTCACAGTGCTTTAGACTGCCTAGTCTCACGATTTCTGAAACTAACTACAAAGAGTTAGTCTAACTACTGTTGAAAAGAAGCAGACCCCAAATGGAGTCACTTGTAAGACACACCTAGACTTAATACTTAACTGAATTTCAGCTTCAGACTCTCTCGAGAGTAGAATTTTAAATCAACCAGTATGGAACTTCCTGATCAGCATAATAAAACCCCTGCTCTTCCCTTCCCCCCAAAAGAAGATGAAATGACCTGAAACAATTCCTTTATTTTTATTTTTTTCTAATAACCTTCTTGTCCTGACCAGTTTCTGCCTATAAATACCTTACATTTTGTATTTCTCAGAGTGCTTTCCTTCATGCTAGGTGGGATGCTGCATAAAGCCAATTAGAGTTTCAAAATTATTCGGTTGAATTTTGTTTTTAACACTACAAAGTTGAAAAGCACCTAGTCCCAAGACTACCCCTCATTTTTGACACCAATTGCAAGTTCAGGGCACTTTCCAAAGCCTTTCTCAAGTTGATAATTCACTACAAAGACTCACAGTGCTCCCTGAGGGCTATTATACTCATGTGCTCAGTCACTTCAGTCGTGTTGGACTCTTTGCAACTCCATGCACTATAGCCCGCCAGGCTCCTTTGTCTATGGGACTCTCCAGGCAAGAATACTAGAGTGGGTTGCTGTGCCCTCCTCCAGGGAATCTTCCCAATCCAGGAATCAAATCAGTGTATCTTGAGTCTCCTGCATTACAGGCGAATTCATTACTGCTGAGCCATCTGGGAAGCCCATTATACTTACAGTTACTGTTTATTATGGAAAAGGGGCACAGATCCAATGAAAGAGACTCATAGGAAAGGGTATGAGAGGATTCCAAATGCAAGACCTCCACTGTCCCCAGATGTATTAATATTACCTTCCCAATGTACATGAGCTTTGTTTCTGGAGGTTTTTATTGGGGATTCATTGCATAGGCATGACTGATTGATTGATTGCCTATGTGGTTGAACTCAATTTGTAGCAACCTCCTCCTGTCCCAAGAGATCAGGCTGATACTACTTGGTCTGAGGGGCTCATCATAAGTTGCCTCAGTAGCATAAACTATCAGGTGTAGTTAAGGAGCCCATCATGAATAACAGACACTCCTGTTGATGCTAAAAGCTCAGCTTCTCTGTACACTGGAGCTAAATCAAATCTCGGAGACAGCATCTTGGTTGAAGTAGAAAAGGATAGCTTTATTGCTTTGCCAGGCAAAAGGGGTACAGTGAGCTCATGCCCTCAAAGCCACTGTCCCCAACTTAAGGAAGATAGTGACAAGTTTTATAGTAAAAGAGGGCGTGATCAGCTCCTGGGCATTCTTCTGATGAGTTGGTGGTGAAGTAGTAGGAATCAACATCATTAACCTTCAGTTTTAACTGGTCTGGAGCCTACATGCTTGTGGGCAGCATACCATAACTTCTCTCACACCTGGACATTTCAGGATCTACAAAATAGCTCCAAGATATTGTTGTGTGTATCCATTGATGGGGAAACAGGATCTTCCCCCACAGCAGCCTCTGACAGTTTCTTTCTCCCTGGTCCCATAGCCTCTCATTTCCCTAATTAACAACTGCTTGAATCTGCTTATTGGAAATCAAGGAAAGTCATGGATGCTGAATGAAGGCTGTTTCCTAGTATCTAAGAAACGAGGAACACAAAGGCCTTGTGCCCAGGAGCCCCACAGGGCCCTACATGATATCACTATCACTCAGAAAGTTCCAAGGGCTTGACATTACATCCCAGGAACCAGAAACAAAGGCCACTCCTTTCTTTGGACAAGGATAAATCTTTCCCACACACTGTAAAATAACACTGATGTACTCTTTAGTGTATTTTTTTTTAGAAATAATAATCTTGAATTTATTTTTTGTTACTATGGTTTTTTTAATAAATTTATTTATTTTAATTGGAGGCTACTTACTTTACAATATTATAGTGGTTTTTGCAATACATTGACATGAATCAGCCATGGGTTGATGTACTCTTTAGTGTACTTTTAATTTTATTTTTATGAATTTAAAAATATTCATGTTTTTATAAGTCACCATGATTCCCCACCATTGTTTTTATTTTCTTTTTTCTTGCAGGCTTAATAAATTCCTCATCTGCTTCATTGTTGCCAAGTAGTTTGAGGGGAGAATATTTTGTCAATATGATTTAGGTCATCTCTGCAAAATGGGACAATTTACAACTGTGACAAATGTCAGAACTGGTTGAATTGATTTTATTTTTGTATTAACTATTTCAAATGACAGCAACACATTTAAAAAAAATTTTAAGGTAAGAAAGGAATGGATTGATTAGTGTATCTAGACTAACTAGAGTAACTACAGTATCTTGCAAGGAGTATCCTGCTTTAACGATACCTAGAAACAATGTTAGAAAGTACAATCATGAGTTCTTGAATTTCCGTTTTATATATGTATGTATATATATATATAGTTGAGTTTCTAACTCTGATCACTCATTACTATATTTCTCTTTTAATTCTTTGACTACGTTTGTAATAACACCTTTGAAGCCTTCTCCATTTTATTCAATATGTAGACCCATTCTGAACCATTTTCTGTTGACTGCAACTTTTTCTTGAACTGAGTTGCACTTTCCTGTCTCTTTGAATACCTATAATTTTATTTAATTGGATAGTACAGATAATACATTATGATGATTCTGGATTATTTGTATTCTGAAGATTGTATTGTTCTCTTAGGCAGTTAATTTGCAAGAATTCCAACTGTAAACTCTGTCTCCTCCACGGAATGTAACCCTGATATATTTGCTTAATTCTTAAGATTTCTTGCTACTGCTGTTTTTACCCCAACTTTCTGAAAATTTCACCTGCACCTGTATATCTTGGTGGTCAGCCAAAAATTTGGGCACAGATATTAAGGTAAATCTCTATTCATGTTTTTATAGGTCACCATGGTTCTCCATCATTTTTTTTTTTCTTTCAGGCTTGTAAATTCCTCATCTTCTTCATAGTTGCCAAGTAGTGAGAGGGGAGATTATTTTGTCAATATGATTTAGGTCATAAGTTCTCTTACTTATGAGGTTTATCCCTAAACTTCTCTGCCATCCTCAGGTTCTGTCCTCTGATACCTCAAGCCAGAAACGCTTTAGTTTTCTGCCCATCTGAACAGGTTTGGGGACACAGTCAGATTATTAAAAAAAAAAAAAAAAAGGACCAGCAAATTCACAAACATCACAAACAGCCAAATACCTCATCGTCTTCCCACCAGATGCATTGATGTCTCCCTTGCACATGTGTAGTTTAGCATTCAACCAGCTAAGCAGGGAGTTTATTTTCAGATTTTGTGTTTCACTCATTTTGCAATTTTCTTTCTTCCAAAATATCCTCCTTAAATTTACAGTTGTTTTTCCAGTTTTGAATTCTTCTCTGGTATCATAATGCTGGGTTGTTTTTTTTGTTGTTTTTTTTTTTTTTTGCTGTTATAGACTTAGTGGTAAGAACTCCTAGAAAAGAAAGCCACGAACTTGTAATTCTGCCTCCTGGAACTGCAGTTTTTCAAGAGTAAATTTTCCTCTTTCTTCTGTCTGTTTTTGGACACCTTCCAATACTTTCAAGTGTTGGGAATATATATACTCTAGATTTTATAATTATTAACTGCACAAGGTTTCACATAACCACTTCACTTTGCAGTCATTAATGAAAGTACATCAATAAAACAGCATTTTGGAAAGAATCTAAAAAGCACTGGTGGGCTCACTGTAGTCCTTAGGAATTTTGATAGCAAACAGACAATTGGATTTTTTTCTTCATTTTCGCTTATTGACATCGCATGGACAGAATATCAAGTCTAAGTTTGATTTTTTTCCACAGCCACAGAAATAGCCAATTGCTAAACCATTGATTAGATTATCCCAGAGACAATCTCATGGATATTAGGAAGGTAGAAATCCCCTATCTCCCAAAAGAGTTGATCATATAAATTCCATTAAAAATTCGATTTAGTAAAGTGTACTGTGTATATCAAAAAGCAATTACATTAATCAGCATTTTTGAAAAATGTTAACTTGACTGAATTTTTTGGTTAAGATTATAAAGAAATTCTACCAATTTTTGATCTATACATAGAGAAGATTACATACCAATGTAATATTCTACTTTATAAAACTGGGTTCAAAAGATGATTCTCTTAGAATTTGAGAATGGTATTTTATATTTTCCTTTCTTGTAAAAATCAGGATTAATTTAGAAAACTAAGTGAGAAAAAATGATTTCAATTTAGAACAAATTCCCTTAACTGATCCAGATGTATGTATCAAAGTGAAGTTACTCTCAGAAGAGACATTAGTTTTAATGTTCATATTTTCCAAAACACACGCACATTCATAGTCAGACAGACAGACAGACACACACACACACACCCAGGGCATTGCTTAATATTCAAAAACTCTGGTTTTCAAAAGTCATTGATTCCACTTATGTCTAAGAGTACCATGGACTAAATAAATAAACATGTGCCAACTCTCAAGGTGGGTAACAATTCAAATATCATTCTTTAACATTTCAGAAAAATAATACTGAGCACCTCTTTACAAAGAATGTCTCCCCACAATTGAAATTTAAGTGGAAATTACAAACAGAGCAACTGTGAAGAAGCACATAGTTCAACCCCTTGTCTACTAATCAGAAAGGCAGCCTGCATGATAAAATCACCTTTGTATGAGGACCAGAATTACAGTTTGTGACCAGATATGAGCAGTCAAAAGATAAGACCACATAACCTTCCCTTGATTCCAGTGTTTCCTTGGAATTTCTGCAAAAAGCACTTTCCCTTTTGTGTTGCTTCCTTTTTCAGACTTTTTTCTCCACACAGCCGAAGAATTTTGGTAAGAAGTGATGTAAAGAAAAGTTAGAAGGGAAAAAAGAAATAAGCAATATTTTGAAATAGGAAAAAAATCTAGATTCTATTTTGCTTTATTTTACAATAACATGCAATTCAATCATGGAAAATACCTTCTCAGAATTTCCTGCAGTTTACACAGAAATACCAAGACCATGTCCATGTGGAATGATTTTTAAGCACAAATCATAAGTCATAGTTCCATGATACTTTACAAAGTGAATCTATTTATGTGCATACCACTCATGTCAATAAATAGAAAATTCACAGCTTTACAGAGGCCCCATCATAACCCCTCCCAATTCCTTCTTCCCTAGAGGTAACTACTGTCCAAGTTTTGCCTGTTTTTTACTCTTATATAAAATAAGTAATAAAATATGCATGTTTACCTGACATCTCTTGTTCGATATTTGGTTTTGTGACACATTCATGCTGTTGCATGTATAAGTAGTATGTTTATTGTCTTCGCGGTGTAGTATTCCATTTTATGACTATGTTAGAATTTATTGATTTTTTTGTTAATTAATATTTTAGATGCACTCAGTTTTGCCTTTTTCAAGCAGATGTTGCTATGAACATCCTTATACATGTCTCCTGGTGAACATATGTACTAATCTGTAGGGTGCATACTTGGGAATAAAATTGCTCTAGCATAGTGTAGTCTCATGTTTATCTTTAGTAGATACTTCCATTTGGGCAATTTTAGATGATTCTTGATAGGCTCTTAGGCAATGATTTGGATCTGATAAATACCATAAAAAAATCCTTCACCAAGACAGTTACAAACATTCTCAGAGATTCAGGAAGCATGAACAGAATAGTGAATGTGATTCACATCCATTCCATTCATCCAACAAGCTTTTGGTAAGCAATTTAATATTAATATGTCAAATGTTGTGTTGAGTGTTAGTTTCTCAGTCATATCTGACTTTTGTGACTTCATGGACTATAGCCCACCAGGCTCCTCTGTCCATGGAATTCTCCAGGCAATGATACTGGAGTGGGTTTCCATTCCCTTCTCCAGGGGATCTTCCCAACCCAGGGATCGAACCTATGTCTCTTGCATTGAAGGCAGATTCTTTACCATCTCAGCCATCTGGGAAGCAGGAAACAGGTAGGCAACGTGAGCAGAGAAACACTGTGTTAGGCATTGGTATTACAGCATTAAACAAATCAGTCTCTGTTCCCATCAAACAACTTTACAGTTCCCTTTATTAAAATCATTTGTACTTAACATAAGACATAGGAGAGAATTTTTGTGACCTTGTGTTAAGAAATAAATTATCCATCCACCCCCTCCTCACATTCATATATCAAAACCTTAACCCCTAGAATCTCAGAATGCAACTACAGTTGGAGATAGGGTCCTTAAAAATGTAATTAAGGTAAAATGAGGTCAAATGGGTGGTTGCTAACCTAATATGACTAACATCCTTTTAAGAGTAAGAAGAGATTAGGATAGACATGTGTGTACACAGAGGAAAGACCATGTGAAGATACACTGAGAAGGCACCATCTGTATGTCAAACAGAGAGGCCTCAGAAGAAATCCAATCTGCTGATACTTTGATCTTGGCTTTCTAGCCTCCAGTGCCATGAGAAAATAAATTTCTTTTCTTTAAGCCACACAGTCTGTGATATTTTGTTATGGTAGGTCTAGAAAACTAACACACCTTGCATTAGCTGATGGACAGGGAGGTCTGGCGTGCTGTGATTCATGGGGTCGCAAAGAGTCGGACACGACTGAGTGACTGAACTGAACTGAACTGATTCTGAAGAAGTAGTCAGGAATGAATTTATGGAGGGTCTTTTTGCTGTTGTTGTTCAGTTGCTTGGTCATATCTAACTCTTTGTGATCCCATCGACAACACCACACCAGGCTTCCCTGTCCTTCACTTTATCCTGGAGCTTACTCAAACTAATATCCATTGAGTCAGTGAAGACATCCAAACATCTCATCCTCTGTGGTTCCTTTCTACTCCTGCCCTCAATCTTTCCCAGCATCAGGGTGTTTTCTAATGAGTCAGCTCTTTGCACCAGGTGGCCATAGTATTGGAGCTTCATCTTTAGCATCAGTCCTTCCAATGAATATTCAGGATTAATTTCCTTTAGGATTGACTAGTTTGATATCCTTGAAGTCCAAGGAACTCTCAAGAGTCTTCCCCAACACCACAGTTCAAAAGCATCAATTCTTTGGTGCTCAGCCTTCTTCAGGGTCCGGGTCTCACATCCATACATGACTACTGAAAAAAAACATAGCTTTGACTAGATGGACTTTTGTTGGCAAAGGAATGTCTCTGCTTTTTAATACACTGTCTAGATTAGTCATAGCTTTTCTTCCAAGGAGCAAGTATCTTTTAATTGCATGGCTGCAGTCACTGTCCCCAGTGATTTTGGAGCCCAAGAAAATAAACTGTGTCATTGTTTTCATTGTTTCCATATTTTCCAAGAAGTGATGGGACTGGAGCCATGATCTTTTATGTTCTGAGAAAGGATTTTGAGCTTGTACTACAAGGTTTGGGAGCCATTGAATGCTTTTGAGAAAGAGCGTGGTATGCTCATCTTTAATTAACAGATAAATCTGTCTGGCTATGGTGTAGAAAGATCAGTCTGGCTGACTTGCAGAAAGATTGAAAGCACAGAGATCAGTTGGAAGGTGTTTGTGGTAGTCCAAGTGAGATATGAAAAAAAAAAAAAAATCCTGCTCTCAGGCAGCTATAATAGAAATATTAAGTAGGGAGAGGTTTCTGAGCCCTGTGAAGTGTGGGTACATAAGCTTAAGAGAGCTAGAAGGGAAGTAGTGACCTCAGAAAAGGATCTTTTAACTTTAGAGGACTTTAGAGTACCTTCTGCTCACTGTCTTGTTTTAGTCATAAAGGAGAGAATCACTTCTGCTTGACCCTATTCTAATATTCATGATATGAATACACATGAATCTCAGACAACTTTTTAAATTGCATGACTTCACATGGTTTTTAGGTGTTTCAGTGAAATCCAGATGCCAACTGAATAGTATTAGTGTTAGTTCCTCAGCTCAATCGTGTCCAACTCTGTGACCCAACCCCATGGTCTAGAGTTCGCCAGGCTCTTCTGTCCATGGGATTCTCCAGGCAAGAATACTGGAGTGGGTTGCCATTTCCTTCTCCAACTGAATAACAGTTATTCAGTTCAGTTCAGTTCAGTTGCTCAATCGTGTCCAACTCTTTGCGGCCCCAATGACCTATAATTAGGATGACCATATATCCAGTTTTGCTAGCAAATAGCCCCTATTTATTCATGAACTCCTAGAATAAGTATTCTAGTATTAATTACAGTGCGTCCTTTAATTCTCAAAAGAACCTTGGTTTGTATGGTAAAATTTATGATCACTCTAGCCTATAGGAAATAAATATTCCAATATCTCCATTTATTTAATATAAACCAAGAGATTTTTTTTCATCTGCAAAGTCTTATCAAGAAGGAAAACAGAATGGAAAGCTTTATAACCTGAACAAAAATGCAATAATTTAATTATAATTTAATCATTTAATTATATATATGTGTGTGTATGTACATACACACCCAATTAATCGACTTGATCCTCAAATAATTGCTGAGTTCTTCCCATTTACTTTCTCTTCCTGTGTACTAAATTTTTTGCAAAACTTAAAACTTTTCTATCTCCTGGTACTTAAAAATTTCAACAGAGTGCCCCAAGGCCTTGAAGGGTCTTAGGAGGTTGTTACTGGTTGCGAGATCCCTGACTGTTCCCCACTCAAAGAGTCATCCTTCATTCTGTCTTCTATAATCCTGTGAGAAGCCAAAACAAGCTTGCTCAGTAGGGTTCCTTGTGAAATATCAAGAATTCTTCACAAAATCATCACCTCACCCATGCTAGGTCCACACAGGGCAGACTGAAGAGAAAAGAAGCATAACAACTTTGTGTAGTGGCACACTGTTCTGTCACATCAAGATTGGTTTTGATACACCCCAAACTCTGTTTTCACACTATGACCGTAATGGCAAAATATAATTCTGGCCTGTGTAAGCCAATATAAAAGTGATGGACAAATAGAGGACTGAGGCAGAGAAGATTGGAAGAAAATGAAATTGTATTTTATTATTTCTATCCATCCTACTTCCATAAAGGACTTGAGGTAATAAAATAAATAAGCGGTTGTAATGAATTATAAACATTGTTAACAATAATCAGATGAGGAGTAGCCATTATGTTGACCCCCTTTTTCTTACTTCTTTTGCTTGATCTTTAATTTTAAAATAAATCAAGAGTCCTGCAAAAACTCTTCACAGTTTCACAGCTTGAATAAGATACTATCTCAAGATTACTACTTGGCTCTTTTATCTTTGTAACAGTCTGATGCTTTCAAGCTTTCTAAAATGAAATTGAATTTGAATAAGGATAGCACTCCTGAGGTCTGTAAATTGTCAGTTCTCAAAAGGTTCCTTCTCTGTGGCTCAGACGGTAAAAGCATCTGCTTACAATGTGGGAGACCGGGGTTCAATCCCTGAGTTGGGAAAATATCCTGGAGAAGGAAATGGCAATGCACTCCAGTATTCCTGCCTGGAAAATCCCATGGACAGAGGAGCCTGGTAGGCTATAGTCCTTGGGGTCGCAAAGAGTTGGACATGACTGAGCAACTTCGCTCACTCACTTACTCATTCTCTGTATTCCATATTCTCTTTCTAAAACCTATACATAGATAATATAGACTCAATTCTAAGTAGAAAATGTTACATGCATGTCAAAATTTTTCTTTTTAAGGAAACTGATGTACTCTTCAATTTCATTAAATCCAAAAGACATCTACATAACATTTATCCACATAGGATGTTTTGACGTGGTCAGCATGGGCTTTTGCAAAGAGTTAAAGAAAAAGGCTCCCTAGATCATTCCTTACCCCCATTTAGGGCCCAGAATAGGTACTGAATCAGTTACCAACACCATCTGTTCTATTATTTATTATGTTCCATTGTAATTTATCTGTTTCTCTATCTAGCTCCCCGACTATACTCCATGAACTGCTTGAGGGTAACAGTCTTTTTCCATTCATCTGTATTTCTCTGGCATCTAGCATGAAAGGAATTCAGCAACGTGTTGAATAAATGAATAGGGTCTCATTTTAATTTTGTTAGAGGCCATCTACTTAACACTATGCCTCTTACATTGTAAGTGTTCAATAAATGTTAAGTGTTATTTGCTATAATGGGGTCAGATGGAGCTGTACTGAAGCAGATTCCTACTAGCTGCTAAATTTTCAGGAAGTTTGCAAGCTCGTTGTTAAATTATTGGTAGAAGTAGCCATGGTAGGAGAATTCACACCATGGAAATTGGCAAATGTCACAGCTCAGCATACAGAACCTCTCCGCCCAGGTAGGCAGTTAAACATTTACCAGCACACCACTAAAGTCAGATAACATACTACCCTGGAGCTTGAATCTCTCTAAATGTTCTTAATGTGAACATACGATAAAGTGTGCATGTGGTATTTGTTGGATTTAGAAGAGAGAAGGAAAAGGGAAAAGGAACATAGGGAAAAGAGAGGTAGTCTACCAGCGACTGAGTGAAGTTCCAAACCCAACCTCCCATAACTGCTTACCTCTCTCAGAGGATATCCTTTGCAACATCTATAACACAGAGTTTCCTGGTGGACTTATTTTTGGCCAAAAAGAAAGAATCAGCTGATGATCTCAATTTAATGTCAACCATATCATCCTTCAGAAAAACTTCAAATGCTGTGACACCGACAATATAAAGATTTTCTAACCATTGAAGTTCTCTGTGATGAAATAGGCTGCCTTAAAATGTTGGAAGTTTTCTATGTAAATTAGGAATGTTCATAGCCAAACTAGATGAAAATCTGCAGAGATACTGCAGAGTGAATTCTCACTAGCTGATTCCCTGGCACTGTGCTTCTCAAAGTCTGATCTACAGACTTCTTGGGACACACCCCAGACCTAGTGACTGAGGACCTGCGTCTTAATAAACACCTCAGGTTATTCATATGGAAATTAAAATTTGAGAAGGCTTTGCTCTAGATCACCTCTAAGGTCACGGCTAACTCTGGGATTCCATTCCTCTATTGTCATTTGATAAAGAGATACAAATCATGCTTATAATATTTGGAAGGAAATATAATGACAGAAAGAAACATTTTGACACTAAACTCCAGATACAAGTTCCAAAGTAATCTCAACATACTTAAAGATAGGTGAAAATCAGCAAGATGAAATTCAAAAGGCAAAGTATGAAATTTACATTTAGACAAATTCCTAAAATAAGGGACTCAGGTAAATCCACAGGACTAAGGACTGCCAAGGCATCCAGGTGACTGACACAGAGGCAAATCCTTCTGTCCTAGATTCTGAGCTCTATTCATGTGCTTTCATGGGTTTGTATTACTCTGATTTCTCTGAAGTCACTGCAGGAATATGCAATGACTTTCTGAACCAGACCCTTTTAGTTACAATATCTGCTTCTTTTGGGCTAACCCCATCTCCCACTAGACCTGGAGCAATGCTATTGACTAATGATAATTATTAATAGCATTTTAGATAGTACCCTTGTTTCTACTTCTTTCCAGTGACTACAAAATCTGCATAAAAAAACAACAAAAGGGTCTCCATGATAGAAATTATTTATATTGTAGGCAGCATATATGATATGAATTTTAACAAGTCAATTAACAACTAATTTCTAAATAATATCTTGCAACTAATATTTTCAGTTTAAATTTCATACTATTAACTTTATTTTTTTAAGTCTTTCATTCTTCCCCCCAGCAGAACCTATTCTTTATTTATTTTATTTTTGACTGACATGGATCTTTGTTGCACACAGGCTTTCTCTAGTTGCAGCAAGCATGGGCTACTCTTCATTGTGGGGCACAGGCTTCTCATTGCAGTAGTTTCTCTTGTTGAATCACATGGGCTCTAGACCATGGCTTCAGTAGTTGTGGCACATGGGCTTAGTTGCCCCACAACACATGGAATCTTTCCAGGCCAGGGACTGAACCCGTGTTTCCTGCATTGGCATGCAGATTCTTAACTACTGGACCACCAGGTAAGTCCTACTATAAATTTAAATATTCCCCCAAAGTGATCAAATCCATTGCTCACTTCTCTGAATCACTGTATTTCTTCCTGATCTCTGTTGGGCAGAATTGAGTGGGAAAATGTGTTGAGAAGTCATAGCTGATGCATTGAATTAAGAATATGCAAATTGTGACTTGCTGGATAAGGAGGCACAAGTCACCACATGGGGGCGCCAGGGATCTCCCTCCTCATCCTACGTCTCACTTTGGGGACCTGAAAACTATAGGGTCGGTTTGATTGAAGGTGAAGTTTCAAACAATACACTAACACAAAGGAAGTAAATAAATCGTAAGAATTATGATTCCTTACAGATCCGGGGTAGGGGGTTGTTGGCAGCACAATGAGCCGGGGAAAGGGCAGTCCTCCATCCCAGGTCACAAGCCAGCAGGAAATAGAGAGCAGGGTAGCAAGTACCTATTATTTATAAGGTGTTTGGGGCAGAGCTCAATAGCTTTTTGCAGGCTTAGCTTTAAGTATGGTTATTTTAAAAGGTGTTCCAGAGAAAAGTGAAGGAACTTATGGCATTCATCTAGCCTACAAGTCCTTATCAAAATGTCCAGACTCTGGATGTGAGTAGGGCTACCATACTGTAAAACGTCTGCACAGTAAGTCAGAAAAACAAGGTTGTTTTCCTCAAAAGTTGTTTTTCCCGTCACAATAAACTTTTTGTAAAAAGCCAGACAGTAAATACTTTGGTTTGTGAGTCATATAGTCTCTGTTACACCTACTAAAAGGCAGATATAAACAATAGGTAAACAAATTCAAAATATCTGGCTGGATGAGTCACAAGCTGGAATCAAGATTGCTGGGAGAAATAGGAACAGCCTCAAATATGCAGACAATACCACTCTAATGGCAGAAACCAAATGGTAGAAAGGAAAGAGGAACTAAAGAGCCTCTTGATGAAAGTGAAAGAGGAGAGTGAAAAAGCTCGT